>NC_060139.1:100356623-105356623 GCF_021461385.2 Schistocerca piceifrons
CTCACGACTGAAGACCACAACAACAACATGGTCAGTGGCCATTTCCGAAGGAGTACGAAAATATTTGTTCGCTCCAGTAAATATCCTCTCTGGAAATTTCACTGAGGCCTGCGATCTATAACTGGAGTCATCAACGCAGATTCACAGTTATTCCGTTACAAACTTCTAGGTTACTGTGAACCAATAACGAACAATAACTGCCAGAGGAAAATACCGATCTCTGACAGTTATTCCCATAGTCGCTCGAATTCCTTATGGTAACTCTCTTTGCACTACCAGTCCAAGCTAAGTTGACATATAAGGCGGTGGCTCAAGGGAACGACCGTACTTGTTAATGCCTGTACTGCGGCTCCTATCAGCCACCGGTCTGACATTAACTTTATTTAATTGTTTGTGCTAAAAGTAACGAAGGCGCACGAAAGAGTACAAAGTTCTTATCAACAGATGGCGCGCAGTCTCACAGTTATTCCCATGACCTATAGAGAACGCCTTCCAAATGGTCTATTCCTGTCCTTCATAGCCAGATCTCCGATGAGTTGACGCGAAAGCGTAGTACGATATTCGGCCAACAGATGGCGCGAGGCACTGTTGGCAGCTATTGCAATAACTGCCAATACCAGATGAGCGGTTATCACAGTAACCGTTACTTCTCAGTAACCGGTTATTTTTATCAGTTACGTTATTTTTTGCCACCTCTAGAGGACAGTACAGTTGAGTTTGAGTGAGGCCAAGGGACGGTCGTGACGCGCGTCTGGGGGTAGGAGTTGGTTCTGAGCGACGCTAAGAGCCGAATGTGCCGCGCATCTGGGGGTAGTAGTGGGTTGGTAGCCACATTCGGGGCAAGTACTGTATGTACGTAGCGACATTCGAAAGCGCTCAAGTGGAGCGCAATATAGTGGTTTAGGACGGCAGATAAGAGTGTACTTTGTGAACTGTGAACAGACTGTCGAGTGCCGTGAACGCAACATTTGAATTTTATAGTGAAGTGTTATAGCATCAGTTATTAACGGCCGCCCTTACTTAAGAGCCCTTCAGACTGCATTTCAAGTGTTTAGTGAATATATTGAAGAAAAATAAACGACTTGTTCAAATTATAAATCAACGTGAGTGTCTCAATATTTTAAATTTCAACGCAGTACCTGCCTGCATCGTTTTGTTATATTTTATTTCAGCTTAAAAACTGAGTTTACGACAGGTGTGAACTGGCACCCTATGACGAAAAACGTAGCCAAACATTGAGACCAGCCACATCTATAGGCCACTCAATTAAGCTGAGTGTGAGAAAAATATATATTTTCCTGCCGCAGCACGTGGGGGCTCGAGCCAAACTATTCAACTACAGTGGGTAGTGTCCAGTACAGTTGTAACGTCCATTCGATATAGAGGGCCCAGATTTGTCTGGTATGCTATTCGTTTTATCGACATGTATCAAGAGGGACGGTAAAACACCACACAGACTGCGCGAGCCAGGGTGGTGCTGTCGCTGTTTAAGTGCCGATAATTCTTCGTGCTTGCAGTCTCAATTAATATACACAGAAGAGCCAAAGAAAGTGGTGCACTTGCTTAATATCGTGTAGGGCCACCGCGAGCACGCAGAAGTGCCGCAACACGACGTGGGCGTGGACGCGACTAATGTCTGAAGTAGAGCTGCAGGGAATTGACACCATAAGTACTGCAGGGCCGTCCATAAATCGGTAAAAGTACGAGGGGGTGGACATCTCTTCCGAACAGCACATTGCGAGGCTTCCCCGATATGCTCAATAATGTTAATGTCTGGGGAGTTTGGTCAGCGGAAGTGTTTAAACTCAGAAGTGTGTTCCTGGAGCCACTTTGTAGCAATTCTGGACGTGTGGGGTGTCACATTGTCCTGCCGGAACTGCCCAAGTCCGTCGGAACGCACAATGGACGTGAATGGATGTAGGTCATCAGACAGGATGTCTACGTACGTGTCACCTGTCAGAGCTGTATCCAGACGTATCAGGGGTCCCATATCACTTCAGCTGCACACGCCCCAAATCATTACAGAGCCTCCACAGGCTTCAACAGTCCGTGCTGACAGCAGCCTCCATTGATTCATGAGGTTGTCTCCATTCCCGTACGCGTCCATCCTCTAGATACAATTTGAAAGGAGGCTCGTCCGACCAGGCAACACGTTTCGAGTAATCAACAGTCCAGTATCGGGCAGTCGTCAAGGGTACACGAGTGGGCCTTTGGCTTCAAAGCCCATATCGATGACGGTTCGCACGCTGACACTTGTCGATGGCCCAGCATTGAAATCTGCAACGATTTGCGGAAAGGTTGCACTTATGTCACGTTGAATGACTCTCATCAGTCGTCGTTGATCTCCTTCTTGCAGGATCTTTTTCCGGCCGCAGCGATGTCGGAGATTTGAAGTTTTACAGGATTCCTGATGTTCACTGTACACACGTGAAATGGTCGAACGGCAAAATCCCCACTTGATTGCTACCTCGGAAAAGCTGTATCCCATCGCTCGTGCGTCGACTGTAACACCACGTTCGAACTCACTTAAATCTTGATAACCTGCCATTGTAGCAGCAGTAACCGATCTAACAACCTCGTCAGACACTTGTTGTCTTATATAGTCGTTGCCCGGCACAGCGCCGTATTCTGCCTGTTTATATATCTCTTTATTTGAATATTCATGCCTATACCAGTTTCTTTGGCACCTCAGTGTATATCGACAAATCTAATATCACACTAGACTAATTTGGGTCCGCTCTCGCGAATGAGTATTTTACATTTCGCTTTAAAAGTCGTTGGTTTTAATGGGGAAACAAACCGACGCTTTCCGTTGACACTGGACGTTGCAGGACTGACGTAATGAGCAGAATTTGTTTGGGCTGACTCCAGCTACACATTGCAAAACAAGAGTGCACGTATCTGCCGAAAATGAGCCTGACAGCTCTGAGAGACACAGTGTGTATAAGATACTAGCGAATAGTAAATTATTGATCATTTTGCGACATTTTATTAAAATACTAACACAGTACCGAAGAAATAATGAACAAAGATCACAGAGTATACCTACATCCGATGCATATTACGTGTAACTGTGCAAAATTTATAGTACTGGCACGTTTGAATATCAACTTTTAACAAACGCATTAGTAATCTTTATACACATGCCTGATTTGAAAAGTAGCTTGCTGCGGTGTTCACTGACATCGTCAGCTTTCATACGATCATATCTCTCCAGTGGTTCAATTATTCATTTCAGAATGAATCATAATTAAAACAATTTCAACTTTCTCATTATTAATCATGGAATCACGCTTGTTATTGCAATGATTTGACTCGTCACAGTGATTTTCCTGGTGTAATTGGTTTCTCCTGTATCATGTTTGTAGGGCTTGTTACATAATTTCATTGAAAATATAATATTCATCTTTCATTTCAACCACAATAACTGCCAAAAAAGTCATCTCCACCCCTTCAGCTATGTGCGCTTGCGCTGGCCTCGGGAAAAACCCATATCCGGCTCTCTACCACCTGCTTTACTCGCATTCGTCACCCGATCGGCAACCCGCTCCACGATCTGGCCTCTCATAACATTACAAGCTCTCCAGAACTCACGTATGCTTTAAGGAGCAGGGTTAGATTGTTGAGATCCCGCACAGGCTTTCTATTTGATGGGAAAGTTTCTAGGTACGGATTTGTTCTCGGTTCACTGCCTGTTGTCTCACATCTGGTTGGTATAAATTGCACAAGACAGGAAGCTTGGTTACTGGTGCCAATTTTAGCGTGCCAATGACGATTCTCAATTGTGTCGTCTATCTTGCTGACATTATCACTTCTAACCCACACAGTCAAAAATGTCTACAACCCGCCTCTGTAGGTAACCCTTGGGCTTCGGGTAACGTAAGTCGTAAGCTCATGTCTGCGCGATCGTTTTACAGCTAAGTTGTTAAGCCATACTTGGTCGTTCATCTTGCTTCCATTTGCAGTCAGTTTCCTCCATTTGCTACGTTCGTCAGCGGGTTGCTCCCACTTGTCTCTGTCAATATGAAATGCGCACATACCACGCTTAACGCAATCCCTAAAGCGTAGTGAAGGTCTTCAACGAGGTCTCTGCTATTTCACTGAGTAATGTGCTCCTGGACAGACGGGTGTGGTCCATACGATGCAGATGTCCTAACCACCGCAGGCGACGTTGCTTGAGCGTGGCAGTGATACTCTGTTGTTTTGCAGTTTTCAGAACTATATCATTTGTCACATGATTCTTTCATGATATTTCCAAGATGCTCCGTAAGCACCGCAGGTGAACGGCGTTGAGCTTTTGTTTCTGTTTGGCATACAACGTCCAAGTCTCATCTCCACGCAGGACAGTACTCAGCAGACATGATTGATACACAAGTATTTTTGTCGACAATGTAAGATGTTTGTTGTCCCATGCTCGTGTGCGGGACTTTCCGAAAGTGCTGGCAGCCTTTCCTATTCGTGCATTTATCCCGTCATCCAGGGAGAGATCTTCTGACCTTATTGAATCAAGATAGCAGAATTTATCGACTACCTTCAATAAGGAGCCGTCCAGTTAGGTGACAGACGGATCTGTGGGTCAATGATGTCACATCGGCAACAAATTTCACCACCATTCTGCCCAACGCCACCGTGGACGTGACGCATATGGGAAGGTCGTCAAACCCCATTTTACTTAGATTTCACCTCTTCTTTTGATGCCTCTGCGACGTATGTCAGAACCGCAACACTGAGCGCTGAAATCGCGCGGTTTTCTTATGGGTGGCCGAGGAAAACATTTCAGACACGTCGCCGCTGAGAAAAGGCCTCAGGGGGTTCCTAGTGGTTTCACACCGTAGACCAGAGCAAAAATTGCGGTCGCACGGATCAGATCAAGTTTAATAGGGTTGCAGCCCCGTGGTGTCGTTAGAGTAGGGTTGAAACGCCCAGGAGGAGCTCGGAATGTTGAACGTTGTCAAGAACGTCGTTGTGTTGTTCATGGCACTGCGAACTGTCGTTTTCGACCTCAAAATATGTGGAAATCAACGCCCCAATCGAAGACGTGGTTTCATTGATGGCTGTGTGTCTGAAACGTTTTCCTCAGCCACCCATAAGGAAACCGCGTGATTTCAAGGCTGGGTGTCGCGGTTCTGATCTCCACGTAGAGGCCTCAAAAGATGGTGTGAAATGTAAGATGGTCTGCGACGACCTCTTTATCGTGTGACACATCCGCGGTGGCGATGGAAAGAATTGTGGGGAACTTTAGTCCCAATCTGACACTTTGCACCTCACATTAATTTCTGATCTTTGCCCTTTTTTTCCAAGGTTTCGGAAAAGTGATCCTTTAATTTTGTAGCGCAGTGTAATATTGGTAGTAGCTTTATTCATCCGTATATCTCTTTTTACAAGGATAGAGCACATGTCAAAGTATTTACAAGTTTAGACCAATTTAAAATAAGCTAATTCGTAAACACATACCTTTACAGACCTCTAGTTAGAGACAATCATGAGATTTATTCCCTGTATACAATACCTGTTTTGCAAATAACTTATTAAATGATGTAATGCCACACTGTTCACTGACATTGAGTCAGTATCCCTCTATAATGAGTGAGATGTTGAGCTCAGAAAGAGGAAGAGGTGTTAGTATTGTGCAATGCATAGCTTGGGGGGTCGAGGGAGGGGGGAGGGGGGGGGGTACGTTTTTCTAGAAAAGGCAAAAAGAAGAAAAGACATAGTGTGACGATGTTATGTGGAATGTTGGATGTTTTATAATCATTATTATTATTTATTTGTATAACGTGTTTTTTATCAAAGCCCTACTCTGTTTTATCTAAGTAATCATTCAACGTACAAAACGTACTGCATAACAGTTAATTTTTAGCTGCCTTTTTAAATAACTTTATTTTTGCAATTTCTTTAATCTCTTTTGGTAATTTATTGTACAGTTTTATTCCTTGGTAGAAAATGCTGTTTTGAGTTTTATGTTTATTTTTTCTTGGTAAATGTAAGTTGAGTCTAACTCTTGTTCCATGGTCATGGACAGAACTGTTTTATTTTTGATGTGTAGAACTGACTGGTAAATGTATTGACATGGAGCTGTTAAAATCCCCAGTGTTTTGAACAGATCTTCACAATGAACTCGATTACCATTTTTGGTTATGATTCTTATGGCTCTTTTCTGGAGTTTGAAAATTTTGTGCATTTATTTCGCAAAAAAGAATGCCATAGTTAAGAATTGAGTGTACATATGAATAATATGTAACTAAAAGACACTGCATGTTACACACTGATGATCGGATTCTAAGGGCATAACATGCTGATGACATTCTGTTTGGAAGTACCTTTGTGTGTTCACACCACTTCAACTGAGAATCAATATTCATTCCTCGAAATTTTGCATTTGTTACACAGTCTATAGTGGTGTCATCTACATTTAATTTAACATTGTTATTTTCCCTCTTCAAACTGAAATTCATAGCGTTAGTTTTCTTTATGTTCACTGTCACTTTATTACTTTCTCTGCAAGGAGTTCTCTTGTTTTCTCAGTGACTATAATATTTCTGTCATCAGCGAAGAGAATTTTTTCATCATGGGTAACACTACTGAAATAGTCATTGATGTATGTCAGGAATAGTATTGATCCTAATATGCTACCTTGCGGAAGCTCTATATTAATGCATTTTGTTTCTGATAAAGGTTTTACTAAATGTTTGGATCTACTTGAAGTATGTGTTATCTCTACTCTTTGTGCCCTATCTACTAGATATGATCGAAACCAGTCATTAGCTACCCATCTTATTCCTAATGCTTCTAATTTATTTAATAGAATCTTGTGGTCAACTGTATCAAATACCTTAGAAAAATCCAAAAATATGCCTGTGACACACTCGCCTTTGTCGAGAGCTTCACGTACAACTTTTGTGAATTCTACTATGGCTGACTACGTATTTTTCCCACTTCGGAAACGAAACTGTGATTCGCTTAAAAGATTGCATTTATTCAGGTAATTCATAAATCTGTCTTTCGTAATCGCTTCTGTTATTTTTGAGAATGGTGACAGCAGGGAAACGGGCCGGTAATTTCCTATCTCTTCTGCATTACCTTTCTTAAGCGGCGGTACAACTGTTGCCTGTTTTAATTGCTCTAGAAATGTCCCTGAGGTGAAGTATTCATTTATTATATTAATTAAGGTGCCTTATATAATTCCTATGCATTGTTTCAGTACACATTTTGGTACTTTATCTAAGCCTACTGACTTTATTTTTTAGTTTTCGAACAGTTTTATTGACTTCATTCTCTGTGGTTGGAAGTAACATCATTGTTTTTAGTGCAATATTATTTACAGATGTTGTATTTGTTGGGGGAATTTTTGCTGTAACGTCTCTGCGATACTTGAAAAACGCTCGTTTACATAATTTACAAAGTGTTATGGATCATTTATTACCTTATCACTCTCCCTTAGCAGTATGTTATTCTACGTTTGTTTGCCTCTCCCCGTTTCCTTTTTTGTGACATCCCAGACTGCTTTGCCTTTATTCTCTTAGTCTCTGCATTATATATTATTTTGTCATTAAATGACTTTGTTGCAGCAATAAGCACCTTCCTACAGATCTTTTTGTATGTATGATACAAATTTAAGAATTCTGGATCACTGTGGCTCTTTTTCATGGAACTGAGGTATTTAAGTGTTTGGGAGGACTTTTTAATACCTGCTGTTACCCATCTGTTTTTGTGAGATATTGATACAGACATGCATACTTTTGGAAATACCTTTTCAAATGCAATTTGAATCATGTGGAGAATTTAGAGAATTTAATATTCACATTGGTTTCCTTATACACTTCACCCAGCTTTATTTTGCTAGTTCTTTTGAAAAATCTTTTATTTTGATTTCTGATAGATGTCGTTTGTAGGCTTGCAGTTTAGGGAATGATTCGATGCCTGATTTTACTGTTGTTATTTGAGAGAGATGGTCCGATAGTCTGGGATCTTTTACAGCTACATCACATTTTTCCCTGTCCACATTTGTGGCCACATGGTCAATTACTCATGCAGTCATTGTGGTAACCCTCGCTGCACTATTGACTAATAGAGACATGCCAAAACTTTGAAGGATATTTATGAGGGTGCCGCTGGGTTCATTTATGATACTAGTGTTGATTTTAATGTCCCCACACAGAATTATGTTGATCTTTGTACTAGAGACTTTATCTAGAACTTCTGTTAACTTATATGATGATGTTATATGTTTTTTCGGACATGTCCGACGCCTGTAAGCAGCTAAAGGTCTGGATTTCATTGACCTCTACTGGGCATTAAAATTGCTACACCACGAAGAAACGCAGATAATAAACGGGTATTCATTGGACAAATATATTATACTAGAACTGACATGTGATTACATTTTCACGTAATTTGGGTGCATAGATCCTGAGAAATCAGTACCCAGAACAACCACCTCTGGTCGTAATAACGGCCTTGATACGCCTGGGCATTGAGTCAAACAGAGCTTGGATGGCGTGTACAGGTACAGCTGCCCATTCAGCTCCAACACGATACCACAGTTCATCAAGAGTAGTGACTGGCGTATTGTGACAGGCCAGTTGCTCGGCCATCATTGACCAGACGTTTTCAATTGGTGAGAGATCCGGAGAATGTGCTGGCCAGGGCAGCAGGCGAACATTTTCTGTATCCAGAAAGGCCCATACAGGACCTGCAACATGCGGTCGTGCATTATCCTGCTGAAATGTAGGGTTTCGCAGGAATCGAATGAAGGGTAGAGCCACGGGTCGTAACACATCTGAAATGTAACGTCAACTGTTCAAAGTGCCGTCGTGCGAACAAGAGGTGACCGAGACGTGTAACCAATGGCACCCCATACCATCACGCCGGGTGATACGCCAGTATGGCGATGACGAATACACGCTTCCAATGTGCGTTCACCACGATGACGCCAAATACGGATGCGACCATCATGATGCTGTAAACAGAACCTGGATTCATCGGAAAAAATGACGTTTTGCCATTCGTGCACCCAGGTTCGTCGTTGAGTACAACATCGTAGGCGCTCCTGTCTGTGATGCAGCGTCAAGGGTAACCGTAGCCATAGTCTCCGAGCTGATAGTCCATGCTGCTGCAAACGACGTCGAACTGTTCGTGCAGATGGTTGTCTTGCAAACGTCCCCATCTGTTGACTCAGTGATCGAGACGTGGCTGCACGATCTATTACAGCCATGCGCATAAGATGCCTGTCATATCGACTGCTGGTGATACGAGGCCGTTGGGATCCAGCCGACACCCTCGGGATAACAAGGCCGTCCACAGTGTTAGTGACGTCACACTAAGCGGCCCATAGCCGACGCAGCAGTCCACGGACACCTCCGTACAGACGCGCCTGATGCTAACGATCTTCTGTCCGTCATACAGAAAGGAGTGAACTATAATTCGAACCAAAGACCAAATTATATATATTCTTGTAAACAGCATCAAGGTTCATAACGAAATACCGATTACATATACGGGCAGGAATAAGTTCTAGAACTCCTCTGAAAAGTGTTTATCTTCAGTACCAGAATGAACATCAAATTGTCAGGTTTTCTAAATAGAAAAGCACTTTGTTAGTAACAGACAGCAATAATGAGACTTGCAGTTGGCGATTTCTACGTGGAAAAGCTGTAGAGAGATTGAAAATGGTAAGTAAAGAGAGCCTCAGCCTTTTGATCACATTCTTACATGTAATGCACTTGGTTGTTTTTCATTTCTTTACCTTTCATAACATTTTTAATATTGTTTCAAGAAGTGTATCTTCAATAGCAGAGTGAACTTCAAATTGTCAGGCTTTTCTTAAAGGAAAGAGCAGTCCCTTAGTATCACAGTGCAAGACAGAATCTTGTGTTCAGTATGTCTATGTTAAAAGGAGAATATTTGATATCTATCTTTTGTCTCCATTCTTTATTACTGGGGATACACTTGTAAAAATTCTTGAAAAGAGCTGTCACCATGAACATATGAGTAAATTCACAATAGTTATGAGATAAAGCGAACTCTTGTTACCTTATTGTAAACGAAAGTTGTGAGGGTTTTGCTATGTATGACATTGCTTAAGATAATTTACTTTCAGTGTAATAGCTTGAAAATGTTAAGTCCTGCTGTCAGTTGGCATTTGTCACCACCTGTATGCGAGTTTCAAAGCTAAATAGTGTTCTGACAATTATAAAATAGTGGCAAAGTTCCTCAATCGATTAAACTTATTCCTGCCCGTATATGTAATCGGTATTTCGTTATGAACCTTTATGCTGTTTACGAGAATATATATAATTTGGTCTTAGGTTCGAATTATAGTTCGCTCCTTTCTGTGTGATGGACAGAAGATCGTTAGCACCAGGCGCGTCTGTACGGAAGTGTCCGTGGACTGCTGCGTCGGCTGTGGGCCGCTTAGTGTGACGTCACTAACACTGCTGGACGGCCTTGTTATCCCGGGGGTGTCGATCCAGCACGGCGTTCCGTATTACCCTCCTGAACCCACCGATTCCATATTCTGCTAACAGTCATTGGATTTCGACCAACGCGAGCAGCAATGCCGCGATACGATAAACCGCAATCGCGATTGGCTACAATCCGACCTTTATCAAAGTGGGAAACGTGATGGTACGCATTTATCCTCCTTACACGAGGCATCACAACAACGTTTCACCAGGCAACGCCGGTCAACTGCTGTTTGAGAAATCGGTTGGAAACTTTCCTCATGTCAGCACGTTGTAGGTGTCGCCACCGGCGCCAACCTTGTGTGAATGCTCTGTAAAGCTAATCATTTGCATATCACAGCATCTTCTTCCTGTCGGTTAACTTTCGCATCTGTTGCACGTCATATTCGTGGTGTAGCAATTTTAATGGCCAGTAGTGTAATTTCAATCTGTTCATTTTATGGATAAAGAGTCCACACTAACACTGGGAGATCTATCCACACATAAAATGATTAATTTCTTGGTGATATCAAGCCCTGTTAATTCAATATCTGATATTTTAAAGTGTTTGTTCTCACTTACTGTACTGAGGTTATGTCTTGATTTGAACTGTGTTCGTTTTCTCACATAAATGCATGATCCTCCACCCGTTGAAGCAGTTATGCAGCAAGAGTTTGCCCTTTCATACGGTGATAGTACTACATGTTGGATTTCTGTGTCTCTACACCAGTGCTCGGTAACACAAACTACTGTTGATTTCTGTGTCTCTAAACCAGTGCTCAGTAACACAAACAGTAGTTTGTGTTACCGAGCACTGGTTTAGAGACACAGAAATCCAACATGTACTATTATCATCGTATGAAAGGGCAAACTCTTACCGCAGAACTGTGCAGTTCAAAGGTTGGAGCTCAGCTGCTAATAGTTGCATTTCATTTTTTTATTGATAGTATCGGAAGCCGGTGGTAAGGGCGAGTAGCGGGAATAGTGAGGCCAGTAGTTGACTCGGGTTTAAGATGCCGCCCTCCTAACCTGCTCTAGATTCTCCAAAGTGTTCTCAGCAGGCATTAGGCACGGAGTGGGAAATATAGCGCACCCCCGCGTAAACTCGCCGCGTCGAGACGCCTCGCAACTCACCTCCCCCCCCTCCCCCCCCCCCCCCCCCCCCTACCCAGCGTAGGCCTGGCACCGTTCCAGCTGCGGGTCATCTCCAGCGTTTGTTTAAGCGCGCCCACCTTTCCGCGTGCGTTCTATCCCTGTCCCTGCAGCGCTTACGTGACCGAGCGGCTCAGCTGCACCAGTCTAATCGTGCCGTCTGTTCCTGTAACTTCTCAAAGATTTCAGTTCCCACAGGTAAACTAGAGGCCACGTAAGCCACGGTATCAGTAAATACACTACGTTAGGAGAAGAAAAATTTCGTAGCCATGATCGCAATAAAACACTGTATTGTGGATGACCCGTTTCGGAAAAACTATGTTACCATCATCAAATCTGTAATAAAATTACAAAAGGTGCTACAACCTGTTGTATAAGTAATGCCAATTTAAACCATAGAAGAACATACCTTCCTACAGGTTATTATAAACATGTTTGCCAGATACACACAAAATCTTTCCATTAAATCTCCAGATGCACAACATATGACCCTGAATGATGTGTTGGTACGTCAAAAGTATAAGTTAAAATTACTATACACACAAATCGCCACAAACATTGCATCCAATGATCACACGTCATGCCTATTAGGGCGCCAAAAGACTGACTGTCAATAGCCAGTGCTATTTAAATATGATGTATAGGATGCCTATGGCTATTTGGGGAGCAAAATAACTCATGATGGTCGAAGTAGAGAGGATATAAAATGTAGACTGGCAATGGCAAGGAAAGTGTTTCTGAAGAAGAGAAATTTGTTAACGTCGAGTATAGATTTTAGTGTCAGGAAGTCGTTTCTGAAAGTATTTGCATGGAGGGTAGCCATGTATGGAAGTGAAACGTGGACGATAAATAGTTTAGACAAGAAGAGAATATAAGCTTTCGAAATGTAGTGCTACAGAAGAATGCTGAAGATTAGATGGGTAGATCACATAACTAATGAGGAGGTATTGAATAGAATTGAGGAGAAGAGAAATTTGTGGTACAACTTGACTAGAAGAAGGGATCGGTTGGTAGGACATATTCTGAGGCATAATTTAGTATTGGAGGGCAGCGTGGAGGGTAAAAATCGTAGAGGGAGACCAAGAGATGAATACTCTAAACAGATTCAGAAGGATGTAGGTTGCAGTAGGTACTTTGAGGTGAAGAAGCTTGCACAGGATAGAGTAGCATGGAGAGCTGCATCAAACCAGTCTCAGGACTGAAGACAACAACAACAGGATGCCTTAACTATGTTTTGCAGGAAGAAATCATCAAGATGTTTTGTAGCATCGAATATTTGGAATTAAGCTTGGTTTTCAATTACGTATCTGAATTTTAAAGGTAGAAACTATGGACTACAGCGACACCTATCGTACTTGTTCTCAGTTCATCTCAAGCATTGGCTGTTGACAGTCAGTCTTCTTGCGCCCTAGTAGGCATGACGTGTGATCATAGGGATGCAATGTTTGTGGCGATTTGTGTACACAGTAATTTTAACTTTTACTTTTGACGCACCAACACATCATTCATGTCATGTGTTGTGCATGTGGAGACTTAATGGAAAGATTTTATGTGCATCTGGCACAACATGTTAATAATAACCTGTTGGAAGGTATGTTGCCATTGATTCCTCTACAGGTTAATTTGGCGTTATTTATATAACAGGTTACAGCAGCTTTGCAATTTTATTGCAGATTTGATGATGGTAGCATAGTTTTACCGAAACCGGTCCACCCCAAAACAGTATTTTATTGCGATCTTGGCTAAGAATTTTTTTCTCCTACGAAAGTATGTACAGATCGCCCCTCCACGCTCACCGTGAGTAAATTAATTGAAAAATACATCATGTTTCAGGGGAAACAATTTTGTAGCCCAATGGAAAAATTATGCATGGTGAGTCAGTTAAGACATGCGACCCAAAATTTACCTAGAAGGGATAAGTATTTCGACGTGTGCAGTCCGCCAAGTCACAGCAAACAATGTGGCGAATTTTCTCCGATAAGTCACAGCAGACAATGTAGCGAATTTTCTGATGTGCTCAGTTGGGATTTAAGCATCAATGACCATTCAGCAGCTGTCAACCGCTGTGGTAGAGAAATGGAACATCCTACCACAGGAATTCCTTACCAACCTTGTGTCCAACGTGGGAGCACTTGCAGAGCATCCAGTGCCATCCGTGGTGGTCACACGTCCTATTAAATACTATGTCCCCCAGTTTGCAATGTCCAGGGAACCATCATAAACCGCGGAGACTTCAGTGCAATTACTTTCTTTGAATAAAAGTGGTATTTCCTGCATATTTCTTTCAGTTGCTTTCTGTACTATACTGAAGCAGTTCTTTCTATGTGTGGTCCAAGTTTTATCAAGATATATTACTAGCTGTGACACATAATGCCAAAGTTAGATGCGTCCTTAAGTTTTCAACATCAGAACCAGACCACTGTCCTGCTGTGAAGTGAAGAGGTCCGAATAACGTCAGCTCTGCTGTACCAAACGTTAGCAAACATGTCACTCAATTGCGATTAGTATATATAAATATATATATTATTGTGTCTGTCATCTGACGTTCTCATAAAGTTGATCTAGACCACTGATACTTGTTATAAAGTGATTCCGGGCAGACAGTGCTGCGCGTTTAGTTTGATCTGGACTTTTCACAGTACTGGGTGCAACTTCAGGAGTTGCCGGCGTTCCCTTGTAGACCCCTTGCTTTGATTTTCCGCAACGATAAAAGTTCGAAAAAGTTATGTCTGGTGAGCGTGCATGCCATTTTGTTACCTGAACGAACGAGTCAATGATATGTATATGTTGTGATAAGAAGGCCCGCAATTATTTCTGCGGAATGGTTGGGGTATCCGTCATGTTGATACTGCATGGGTTACGTCCAGTAGGATATCTTCCAATAATTGCGCCTGCATACATGTTAGGAACAGTAGATACTTGCGGACATTTATATAGTCCCATGGTAAAACAGGGACCATTGTTGAAAAGCCTGGACCACACGTTGACGTACCAAGTCGGTGCTTAAGCACTTCTCGCAACCAGCATCGATTTTCAACTAATCAGTATTGGTGCTGAATATTACGAAGATCTCATCTGCCAATGGTTTGTAAATTATGATTCATCCGTTAAGAAAATATTACTTGGAAACCCCGCTCACCTTACAGTTTTCGTAGACACCATTCGGAGAATTGTTACCGATTTTGAGATACATTCCCATGAAGATGATGGAGCAAAACGTGGAAAGGATGAAATATGTTAGAATGCAGTATTTGCAGAAAATTCCTTTGGTTGATACTATTCGCACAGTCAGGCTGCCTCGTAGTATTTTGTGTTATCATTGCTGAAATATTAGTTGCATTTCTCACATCAGTCGGTGTTCTTTTCCATTTGGCGTATTTTATTCTTCGCATATGAATTTTTTTGAATTTTTAAAATGATGTTTGCAAGCAGTCGTGAATGCTTCGCACGTTCGTGATGCCTTTTACCATATAAGCGTACCGCTGCTGCAGTTTTTTGTGGTGACTTTCGCCATAAACGAAAACCATATTTAATTTCTTTTCTGTCGCATACATTGTGAAAGTCTATCTTCACGAGCAAGCTGTCTGATCGCTACAACAGCAGAGCACAGATTTATGGGTTTCAAGCGCACACGAACAGTGTCTGAGTTACGTGTTTGCTTACAGACGTTTGTGGGATGTTAGTTTACAGCGCTGTTACCTTGTTAGTATTTCACCAGGTTCCACATATGTTGTGCTGCTGAATTCATATTCGAAAGCTCTTTCCAATGCCACAGAAGAAAAATAAAGCTCCATTAAAAAAATCGGTGTCATTGTTCGGTAGCTATAAATGTTAAAAAGTAGTTGAGTATGTAAGAATATTCGAATATATTTTCCGCTATAACTCAGGATAACCGCACGTCGACGTAATTACTCGTTCTGGATATATTTGGTTTGGCAGACTGTGTGTGTGTGTGTGTGTGTGTGTGTGTGTGTGTGTGTGTGTGTGTGTGTGTGCATGTGCGTGTGTGTGTGTGTGTGTGTGTGTAGCCCTGATGTTTCGCGTGTAAGAGAGTTTGATTGGTGTAGGTTTGCATTTGGTGGAACGTTGTGAGGCTGAGAACTCACTGAAGCCGCAGCCGTGTCTTTTTTACAAGATTTAAAATGTGAGAACCTTTTTTCGATGAGGAAGATTTCCATTTGGGATATCCTCTGCTCTGCTCTCTGGCTGCTCGGGTATTTGGCTGAGAAAAACGAAGTTCTGCAGTAGTTCGCAATGCTTTCAAGTCTTGGGAATGAAAGATGTGAAAAAATTGAAATTATGATTCCCATCAGATGTGACCTGTAAAATTCAAGAATCCTTTTTAATGTTCTAGAAATTCTATTAATATTTTAGAATTCTCTCAGAGGATTTGGAAATTCCTACAATTCTCTAGAACGTTCTCGAATCGTAAGACTGATGGTTTAGAATATTTCTGAACGTTTTTAAATTATATCCAATGTCCCGGAATTGGAAATACGCTGTATTCTAGAAGTATATGTCAATATATAAATAAACAGCAACACTAAGACCCTGTTGATCTGGTTTTCGTCTGCAAATGAAATGCTAAGGTGCAATAGTGTTTCAAGGTAGACCCTTCAACACGTTGTTGACAGCAATCGCGGCCTTCCTCTTGCACATGGCGGCTATTAACACGCTGCCTCTTATTCTGGAGAGAGAGAGAGAGAGAGAGAGAGAGAGAGAGAGAGAGCAACTCAGATTCGTTCTGGGACGCAAATTTACTGAACGCCGTACACTGACAGCTTTCAAACCTCTGCAGTACGTGGAGTGTAAACAACAGGCGCTGCTCAAAGGCGGGTTATTAGTGAACGAAACTGACACTACTCACAAAACCATGCTGCACATAAAAACAAGAAGTTCTACGAGAAAGATGGATTTCCTGCGTCTCATGGCTGCAAGAACGAGCTTTCAACGTTCTTGGCGTGTTGTGGCGCAGCCCTACTTCAGCTACATACATAAACAAATGTTGCAGACGCAAACAGACTGCACTGAGAAGAGTCTGTGATGTCTGCTGTGTGTTGTCCTTGCTGTAACGATTCTTGAATACTGTTAATGCTTCAAAACTGAAAATAAAACAATACCTGGAAGTTTCTGTGATTGTTAGGTTACAACAAGTCTTTCAATACCCGAAAGAAGGAATACGTGATAATTGTGGAATCATATTTTCTACGTGGTCTTACTCTAATCGCTGAAGCCACAAAAGGAAAGCACTGTGTAATAGTGCTTTTACACATTCATCCCTCGCACATAGTTCAATTGCTGCTGCTGTTGTTGTCTCGAAATGCCGATGCACCTCTCCAAGCTAGGCCATCCTGTGCTAAGATGTTCACGTCCATTTGTACCTGCTAACTGTATTCGTCTATTGGTTTCCTGCTAAACTTTTTACGACCAACCCCTTCCATTCCCAGCTAACGATTTCTTGACAGTTCATGGGGTGTGGTATGAAGCGACTTGTTGTCCTAGTCAAGTTGTGCCATAAATTTCTTTTCTCCCCCAATAATAATTAAATATTAGAAATACCCATCTAGTTTTTAGCATTCTCGTGTAAAGTTACATTTCAAAAGTTTCTATTATCTTCTTTTCTGAACCGTGTGTCGTCCATATTTCACTTCAATGCCATACTGCAGTCCATACAAATACTTTCAGAAAAGTTTTTGACATACAGATTTGTGGTATCATCCATAGATCGCGGCGCCATGCCAAAGTCGCCAACGCGAATTGATACCACAGACGAGCAATCAAAGAACCGACAGTTGTGGCGTGAAGAAACTATTTTCGCAGGGTCACAACAAGGGTTACACACTGAGGTGACAAAAGCTATGGGATAGCGATATGGACATATACACATGGCAATAGCATCGCGTATACAAGTTATGAAAGGCAATGCATTTTCAGAGTTGTCCGTAAGTCTCAGGTGATTGATGGACGAGTATAAAGGTTACCGACGTGATTATGGCCGCACGAAAGGAATTAACAGATTTTTAACTCGGAATGGTAGTTGGAGCTAGACGGATGGGACATACAGTTTCGGAAATCGTTAGGGAATTTAAAAATCTGATTTCTACAATCTCAACAGTGTGCCGAGAACATCAAATTTCAGGCATTACCTGTCAGCACGGACAACGCAGTGGCCGATGGCATTCACTTAACGATCGAGAGCAGTGGCGTTTGCTTAGAGTTGTCAGTGCTAACAGACAAGAAAGACTGCGTGAAATACCCATAGAAACTAATGTGGAACGTACGACACGCGTATCCGTTAGGACAGTGCAGCGAAATTTGGCGTTAATGGGCTCTGGCAGCAGACGACCGATGTGAGTGTCTTTGCTAACAGCACGACGTCGCCTGCAGCTCCTCTTCTGGGCTCGTGATCAATCGATTGGACCCTAGACTACTGGAAAAGCGTGGCCTCGTCAGATGAGTCCCGGTTTCAGTTGATAAGAGGTGATGGTAGGCTTCGAGTGTGCTGCAGACCCCACGAAGGTATGGATCCAAGCTGTCAATAAGGCATTGTGAAAGCTGCTTGTGGCTCCATAATGGTGTGAGCCGTAGCTACATGGAATGAACTGCTTGATCTGGTCCAACTGAACCGATAATTGACCGAAAATAGTTATGTTCGGCTATTTGGTCCCCATCTGCAGGCATTCATGGTCTTCATGCTCCCAAATAAAGACGGAATTTTTATGGATGATTATACGCCATGTCGCTGGACCACAGTTGTTCACAATTGGTTTGAAGAAATTTCTGGACAATTGGAGCAACTGATTTGACCATCCAGATCCGACATGACTCCCATCGAACATGGATGGTAACGGATTACATCTTACCGGATACTTAAAAAAAAAAAAAAGTTTCTCGTCAGGACTCATCCTAGCATAGAGGCTGCTACAGACTAACTGATATGTCCATTTTAAGGGCTCGTTACAAGCGATGCTGTCGGCTTGGGATGCATGTCAGCTTCATGAAGTCTTCTGCCAGCAGTACTCGGTAGATGACATCTTCCTTTCTGTGCCGTGATGGGTGGGATGGCGGTCAGACACTTCGAATTGCATATTATCAAATATAGATTAAAATCATGTCTTAGCTTCTAATACTTTCTCAATAGGAGTCGTCGAAGACAGGAAGAGCACACATGTCGACTTAGGCGTGCCTATGAGTAGCTTTATAATTGTGTGACGTACCTTAAGTATGTTGTAGGACGGTAAGTGGCCGATAGTTTGCAATGGATGAGTTAGAGTGCTGTATACAGACCACAAAATTTTACAGCCTACAAGATACGAAATTTGCAGTTTCTGATGTAGACTGGCAATGGCAAGGAAAGCGTTTCTGAAGAAGAGAAATTTGTTAACATCGATATTATAGATTTAAGTGGCAGGAAGTCGTATCTGAAATTATTTGTATGGAGTGTAGCCATGTATGGAAGTGAGACATAGACGATAAATAGTTTAGACAAGAAGAGAATACAAGCTTTCGAAATGTGGTGCTGCAGAAGAATGCTGAAGATTAGATGGGTAGATCACGTAACTAATGAGGAGGTATTGAACAGAATTGAGGAGAAGAGGAGTTTGTGGCACAACGTGACTCTAAGAAGGGATCGGTTGGTAGAACACGTTCTGAGGCATCAAGGGATCACCAATTTAGTACTGGAGGGCAGTGTGGAGTGTAAAAATCGTAAAGGGAGACCAAGAGATGAATACACTAAGCAGATTCAGAAGGATGTAGGTTGCAGTAGGTACTGGGAGATGAAGAAGCTTGCACAGGATAAAGTAGCATGGAGAGCTGCATCAAACCAGTCTCAGGACTGAAGACCACAACAACAACAACAACGAGAGAGATGTTAGCCACCAGAACAGTCCTCTGGGCAGCTTTTAGAGTGAACATGTTTTAGATGATGTGTGTTTTTAGCAACGCAAAGAGGTCGTTATCCAAAGGCAACGAAAACTGGTAGCAAATAATGCCATTAGCAAGATTCGAAACTAAGGATACATACAGTGTCAATTCTTGCAGAATGCCAGGGAAGACGAGAGCATTCGAGATACCTCTACTATGGGACACATCGATGCTACAAGTGATGTGAGTCTCATTAACATTTGTTGGACGCTCGCGCAAGATTTTAGTCGTGAGCATTAGAGATGACTTACATGTAGGTGATATCCAAAAGTTCTCTAAATACGACAAGTAAAATTAACTAGATTTTGTTTTCCACTGCCACCTTCACGGTAGTCCCCTTGAGAGCTGATTCGCCGATATCAACGTTTTTGCCACATTCAAAAAGCATCCTCAAGTCTTTCTTTGATAGGGCATTTACTACCATCTGTGATTTCCCTTGAATCTCCTCCTCTGTATCAAACCTTCGCCCCCTTCAAATCGATTTCCATCTTGGGGAAAAGAAAGAAGTCATACGAACCCAAGTCTGGTGACTGTGGTGCTTGGGGAACAACTGGCAGCTTGTTTGTAATTGAAAGTTCCTAAATAATGTAGGCCGTCCGCTGGAGTGAATTGTCATGGTGGGGTAGACAGTCATTAATTCTCCATTTCTATGGACGTTTTATTCTCAGGCCCTCTCTCGAACATCTTTCAGCGTCGCGACAGAACTCTTTATTGGCCGTCTGACAAGAATGAACGAAGCTTCTATGAACAATCTCGACAATTAAAAAACCATTGTTGTTTTCTTTCTCAGGATAGGAGCAGCGTATTTACAGTCGTTGTGTTCAAGTTCAAATGGCTCTGAGCACTATGGGACTTAACTTCTGAGGTCACCAGTCCCCTAAAACTTAGAACTGCTTAAACCTAACTAACGTAAGGACATCACACACATCCATGACCGAGGCAGGATTCGAACCTGCGACCGTAGCGGTCGCGCGGTTCCAGACTGTAGCGCCTAGAACCACTCGGCCGCCCAGGCCGCCGTTGTGTTCAAGAGAAAGTCCGTGCCTCCTGTAAACAACCTGCTGAAGGATCTAAATTGAAACTTTACTCCATCTCAGCGTTTAACTAGCAGAAAAAATAAACAAATCAACTTGGACTCACTGCTTTTTCACATCAGACATTGCACAGCCGTAAACTCATGGAAACACTATGAAAGTGTGCTCACCAACAACTAACCAAACCTCTAAGCTCGTAGCCACTCTCACGCTGGTTCATAAAGTATGTACAAGGAGAAACGCAGTGGTATTTCAGTGTATTCGTAACCATTTGGGCATAAAATTCAAATTTCGGTAACTTTTGGATAGCGACTTGTAAGTCGGAGTGGTTGCTTGGTCTGGTCCGACCTAGCTGGGCTGCTGCCCCACACAAGCAGTTTCCAGTGTCTGAGACCCTGTCTTTTCCCATGTGCAGCCTAAGTGCCACACTTTACTAAATCACGGGACTAGTGTTGCCGCCTTGTAATGATAAGTACTAAGACATCCCAGTAAAAGACCACCTGTTACGTTTCATTTGTTCCGAAGTTATGAACAATTAACAGCGAAGAAAGTGACCCTAAGATAATTGTTAATAGAACGAACATATTGTTACTAGCGGTAAAAATGCTCCCGTCTGAACACAAAAAGACCGAACATGCTCCTGTTCAAAAGATTCTGAAAAGGGGGTACCAGCTGCCTCATTCTACCTTCCACAGCAGCTTAAAAACTTTTCTCAAAAATTTTGGCACGGGAACATATTCTCGCTCTTTTTAACATGAAACTCACCTCCCATTCCCATAAGCTTCCTTAACTGTAACTCGCTCACACCCACTAATCCATCGCGGTAAGTTGCTCATATCCATACACTCCCACTTGCCTGTTCTCATTCACTCATTCAGCCAAACTCATTGTCATTATCTCTTTTTGTCTCTCTAACTGTCACTGTCTCCTTTCTCACAGCCACAGTGTCCTTCAATGTACTGTCTCCTCTCACTTTCACTGTCTTTCTCTTTCCCTCACACACTACTGCTATCTCATTCATTCCTTCCTATTGCTGCTGTATCTTCTCATTGTCATTGTCACAGATTCTGTCTCTCACTATCACTGCTTCTCATCCAGTTCCTTTCTTCTCTTTATTCCTCTTACACTGGCACTGTCTCCTTGAATTTTTCCTTGTACTGTTCTGTCACTGTTGATTGTATTTCATTACTACTGTGTCCCCCTCTTTTTCTCACACTGCCATTGTCTCCTTTGACCGTTCTACAGGGTGTTACAAAAAGGTACGGCCAAACTTTCAGGAAACATTCCTCACACACAAAGAAAGAAAATATGTTATGTGGACATGTGTCCGGAAACGCTTGCTTTCCATGTTAGAGCTCATTTTATTACTTCTCTTCAAATCACATTAATCATGGAATGGAAACACACAGCAACAGAACGTACCAGCGTGACTTCAAACACTTTGTTACAGGAAATGTTCAAAATGCCCTCCGTTAGCGAGGTTACATGCATCCACCCTCCGTCGCATGGAATCCCTGATGCGCTGATGCAGCCCTGGAGAATGGCGTATTGTATCACAGCCGTCCACAATACGAGCACGAAGAGTCTCTACATTTGGTACTGGGGTTGCGTAGACAAGAGCTTTCAAATGCCCCCATAAATGAAAGTCAAGACGGTTGAGGTCAGGAGAGCGTGGAGGCCATGGAATTGGTCCGCCTCTAGCAATCCATCGGTCACCGAATCTGTTGTTGAGAAGCGTACGAACACCTCGACTGAAATGTGAAGGGGCTCCATCGTGCATGAACCACATGTTGTGTCGTACTTGTAAAGGCACATGTTCTAGCAGCACAGGTAGAGTATTCCGTATGAAATCATGATAACGTGCTCCATTGAGCGTAGGTGGAAGAAACTAAAATGAGCTCCAACATGGAAATTAAGCGTTTCCGGACACATGTCCACATAATATGTTTTCTTTATTTGTGTGTGAGGAAGGTTTCCTGAAAGTTTGGCCGTACCTTTTTGTAACACCCTGTATACCACAACCACTGTCTAATGTTTTCCAGTATCTATTACTTTTCTGTCTCTTTTCCATCACCACTTTCTCCTCTCACTCAGCGTAAAAAGCGCATATCTTCGTATGCTATAATTTTTGGGAAAATTTTTAAAGGTGCTGAGGAACGTAGAATGAGGAGCTGATACCCCACTTTTCAGTCAGTGTCTTTTAAACAGCAGCATATTCATCTCTTTTGGGCTTTGGTAGGAACATTTTTTCTCCGGTTCCCTTCTTTCCCAATGCTACAGCAGGGAATAACACTCATACGAAAAGTACTTGATTGGTTAGAAAATTTTGATAGTTTACTTATGTGAAACTGAACTAACAAAAACAAATTTTTCACCTCTGACCGTGTTTTACGTTCACAAAAATATTGCATTTACTTTCAGTACTACAACATGGCGTTTCCAGAAACCTTCTGATGAAAACAGAGGTGCTTTACAGAATAGTTCTCCGTGCTAAGTCACTTTATAAACTACGTTTCCTCCTCAAACCGGATTTTACGTGTGTATTTTATTTGTACAAGTCGGGTCACTTCGAATCTCTGTGTCTCGGAAACGGATGAAGATATCAAGAAAACTTCCAAAGCTCTACGAGATCGGGATCTTACGAATATATCGTAAAAACTCTGTGCGTAGCCGTCTTGCAATCCGCGGCTCGTTTTTGGTATCCAAAACCCATGGAACTTCTAGATAAAGGCCTAGCGAATATAAGCTTGAAATTTGAGCAATTTTCTGCCGTTAATTATTTAGATAACCTTTCTTGACGGCGAAAAAATGCTGAAAAACGCTTTTTCCGAGTTTTCTCAGGAACCTCCCATGAAATACATGGTGCGTCCACAAGCCCATTAAGGGTGCACTGTAGACCACATCTGATACAAAAAGAACCAACCGATTTTCTCCATTTGGCTAAGCTGAAGGAACTATGTAATATTCAAACTTTGACCCTATACTGTTGGAGGGCTACAATAAGACAATCCTCCTGTGGGGTATACATATGCCCCCTAGCCCAAGGCCGGCCGAAGTGGCCGCGCGGTTCTGGCGCTGCAATCTGGAACCGCGAGACCGCTGCGGTCGCAGGTTCGAATCCTGCCTCGGGCATGGATGTGTGTGTTGTCCTTAGGTTAGTTAGGTTTAACTAGTTCTAAGTTCTAGGGGACTAATGACCTCAGAAGTTGAGTCCCATAGTGCTCAGAGCCATTTGAACCTAGCCCAAGAGCTGCTTAAAACACTTGACCCCACTTTTCCATCAACAATCCGGTCAATTTAATTCTGGCTCAAAACACAGTTTTTGTGGGAATCAAGGCAATTGTAATGTACCCTCATTGCATTACTATGGCTTGCTTACCTAAATCATTATTTTGTTTTTCATGGTCGCAAATCTTGCTCTCAAGTGCATTACTTTATTTAGTTCATCTGATTACTATTTGTAACACTTATCTACATTATTTGTTATTATGAAAAGCTATTAACTCCTTTAGTGCCCCATCTCGGCTAGTACATAAACGCCTCACCATATAATTGTTGAAAACCAAAAGTATACCACAGGTTCTTAGCTGAACTTTTTGAGTACTAAAACTGAGGTCAGAAATTGTTGCTACACAATATGAGAAACACAAAATCAACATCTAACCATACAACACAACCTGCCAAAGTTTGACCTGCCTCCCCTGTGACTTTGACTCACCACCGCAATTCTTCTGGTTAATGGCAGCTGGACATCATTTGACGTTACTCTCATTCGCAAAGCACCAGATGCCGTTCTACTACGGAACATGCAGTTGTTCAGTACGTCACGACGACGCAAGTGGAATGCAAAGCCACTGATTTGTGTGTGGTAGTTTTATGCGTTACTGCTGTAGTATATCTTCAACTTCCACGCCATTGCCTTAAGTTTACTAGAGTTAATTCTGTATATGCAGCCTTCCAATTGTTTCGGAAACCAGTGTATTTGTGTAACTTGTTTAAGAGGTATAAAAAGACTTACAGCCAGCAATAAGGGAAACGTAAATCGAGCTATACACACACTTAAGCCGAGAAAGTCGCAAGGAAGTGGCACTTAAATCCATTAATAGATTTGGACACCTCTGTTTCCTAGGAGGCAAATATACAATGACGTCACGAGTTTGCAAAATAATCGTAGCAAAATTTACCCAGTAATCCAGAGTAGTTCTTGTTTCAGTTACGGATCACAAAGAAATTCTACGCCAAATTGTTAATTTCGATCCGGATTGACCTTCTTCAGACCTGAGTAAACACACTTTGCTAATCATACGCAGTTGCCGTATGTAAATATGGTAGAGTCGCAATAAAACAAACAAGATTCATCGCATACGTATAAAATTTAACCATCACATGCTCAGTTTTAAAAGACAAGTTAACTCTATGACAAAACTTATGAGACTGATACACAAATTTCATATGTATGCGAGGAAGCTTGTTTGGTCCATTATTGTGACTGTACCATTTTTACATACGCCGACTCGATGTGATTAGCAACGTGTGTTTGCTCTGGTCTGAAGATGGTCAATACGGACCAAAATTAATAACTTGATACGCAAAATTTCTTGAAAGACGTAGACTGTAAAATTTGCCGTTCACACTAGAAATTATTTATTTTAACAATTGCTAATTCGGCCTTGAGGCCATTATCAAGTGGTGTATTGGAAAATATAGTGCTTCAGTACGTGTCAAAATTTAAAACAAACTTCGACATGGACACATGTCATCGTCGTATCTAAGCCTTTTCATAAAGTTGACAACCTTAATGCATATCCCAATAAACCACTGTTCTTGTATGTATACTGTTTGCATGAGAGCTGAAGATGATCTCTACGGACCCAAATTAACAATCTGGTATATAAATTTTTTTGCGATCCGTAACTGGAATAAAAAATATATAAATATACAATCACATAGTCTTTAAAGAGCATAGCAGTTCGCAGGATTGCAGTCATTATAGTCATGCCAGTCACAACAACGAGGCTAGCACGTGAAAGACAGAAATGAAAAGAAACTAACTGAAAAAGAAACGAAAAAGAGCTTGGAAGAGTCCACATTTTCACTGCGTGAGTCGCAGGGAACAGAGGAGTCTTAAAATACGAACATGCTGCGTTCCCGCAAATGAGGCGGGGAATATAGGGCGCTGTCGTAACAATATGAATGACGCCCATTTCCTTAGAGTGCCTCCTGTTTGTGCTTCAGGGCAGTGAAGATCGTTTAAAAAAAGAACCATCTCCGTCCATTTTGACGACTTTACAGTGCCACTTTTCAAATGTCCTCAAAATAGACCGAAGAGAGGAATGGCAGACTTCACAACAAGAAAAATGTTTACAGATAGCAAAGACTAATGTCGTTATTTTCCTTAGTTCGCGCCCAACAAAGCAACCGTAAACAAGGTAGATTTACTGGTCATAACTCTTTTCGGACTCCAAGCTTCTCTCCAAGGACTGTGCATTTTGCGTAGGAGTCTGATGCTGGAAGTCGAGACCGATAGTGTTCCTTGTCGGTAGTGTTCCTGGCCAATGTGACACGTGTGCGCGCGCGCGTGTGTGTGTGTGTGTGTGTGTGTGTGTGTGTGTGTATGTGAATATTTATTCACTACTGGCCATTAAAATTGCTACACCAAGAAGAAATGCAGATGGTAAACGGGTATTCATTGGACAAAAATATTATACTAGAACTGACATGTGATTACATTGTCACGCAATTTGGGTGCACAGATCCTGAGAAATCAGTACCCAGAACAACCACCTCTGATCGTAATAACGGCCTTGATACGCCTGGGCGTTGAGTCAAACAGAGCTTGGATGGCGCGTACAGGTACAGCTGCCCATGCAGCTTCAACACGATACCACAGTTCATCAAGAGTAGTGACTGGCGTATTGTGACGAGCCAGTTGCTCGGCCACCATTGACCAGACGTTTTCAATTGGTGAGAGATGTGGAGAATGTGCTGGCCAGGGCAGCAGTCGAACATTTTCTGTATCCAGAAAGGCCCGTACAGGACCTGCAACATGCGGTCGTGCATTATCCTGCTGAAATGTAGGGTTTCGCAGGGATCGAATGAAGGGTAGAGCCACGGGTCGTAACACTTCTGAAATGTAATGTCCACTGTTGAAAGTGCCGTCAATGCGAAGAGGTGACCGAGACGTGTAATGACGAATACACGCTCCAATGTGCGTTCACTGCGATGTCGCCAAACACGGATGCGACCATCACGATGCTGTAAACAGAAACTGGATTCATCCGAAAAAAACGACGTTTTGTTATTCGTGCACCTAGGTTCGTAGTTGAGTACACCATCGCAGGCGCTCCTGACTGTGATGCAGCGTCAAGGGTAACCGCAGTAATCACAGCCATGGTCTCCGAGCTGATAGTCCATGCTGCTGCAAACGTCGTCGAACTGTTCATGGCAGAGCGGTTCTAGGCACTACAGTCTGCAACCGCGCGACCGCTACGGTCGCAGGTTCGAATCCTGCCTCGGGCATGGATGTGTGTGATGTCCTTAGGTTAGTTAGGTTTAAGTAGTTCCAAGTTCTAGGGGACTTATGACCTCAGATGTTGAGTCCCATAGTGCTCAGAGCCAAACCACCGATTCCATATTCTGCTAACAGTCACTGGATCTCGACCAACGCCAGCAGCAATGTCGCGATACGATAAACCGCAATCGCAATAGGCTACAATCCGACCTTTATCAAAATCTGAAACGTGATGGTATGCAATTCTCCTCCTTACACGAGGAATCACAACAACGTTTCACCAGGCAACGCCGGTCAACTGCTGTTTGTGTATGACAAATCGGTTGGAAGCTTTCCTCGTGTCAGCACGTTGTAGGTGTCGCCACCGGCGCCAACCTTGAGTGAATGCTGTGTAAAGCTAATCATTTGCATATCACAGCATCTTCTTCCTATCGATTAAATTTCGCGTCTGTAGCACGTCATCTTCGTGGTGAAGCAATTTTAATGGCCAGTAGTATAAAACCGAAAACTGTAGGGACGGATTCCTGTCTGGAAATGGGGGAAAAAACGTACTATGAACGTGTGTCCGGAAACGCATTGTTGCCACGGTAGATTGCGCTGGCGAATGACAGTTCCTCTGACCAGGTGCCGTGTGTTTCTCGTGTGTTATAGCCTGTGTGATTGACGCAGAGTGCTGTCAGCAGCGGAATGGTCCGGTATTCGTGTCGGGAACAAGCCGAGGTGGTGTTTGTCTACGGCCAAGCAGATGGAAACGGTCGAGAGGCAGCATGGCTACGGTATAACAAACACTCTAACAGACACCGACCACATCACACAACATTTCAAGTCCTTTTTGGGTGTTTGTGTGATCATGGGTCCTTTCAGACAGACGAACGTGCAGGGAGGCAGCGGACTGTACGTACACCAGATTTGGAGAATCAGGTTCAACAGGTTACTGAGACGAACTGTAGTACAAGCTCCAGGCAAATGGTCCACCAACATGGTTTAAGCCAAAGTACAGTTATGTGTATCCTGCATGACAACCTTGCAGCGTGTGCAAAGGACTATCAGCAGCGGATTTCTCTCTACGGGAAGGATTTTTTCGATGATTTTTGCGCCAGACCATCACAAGTATGGAATTTCTGTCATCCTTCTTTATTGACGAAGCAAACGTTATCAGAACTGGCATCATCAATGCGCATAATCGGCACCTGTGTGCTACAGACAATCTTCGGGCAGTGGTTGAGGCGTCTCATCAGCACCGGTTTAGCGCCAGTGTGTGGCCAGGGATTCTTGGCGACCACATACTCGGACTGGCCATAATTCCACAACGCCTCGGCGCAAGAACGTACCTGGACTTCATGCGGAGTACTCTACTTGGGCTGCTTGAGAATGTGCTTTTGGGAATACGACAGGTTATGTGATTTTTGCGTGACGGAGCACCATCGCATTACAGTTGACCGACATGTCAAGATCATCTTCCCTGGACGTTGGATAGGACGCGGAGGCCCTGTAGCATGGCCTGCTAGATCACCGGACTTAAACCTCGTGGACTTTTACCTCTGGGGGCAACTGCAAAGCTTCGTGTTTGCTGAACCAGTTTCTGATGTGCGGACCCTTGAGAAGTGTTCACGACGCCTGTGACGCTATTTGGAGAGAGGTCAGAGAGTGCGAAATGGTGTGGCAATCCATGATCCCGACGTGTGAACGAGTGCACTGCATTACATGGAGCCCACTTTCGAACATCTGTTGTGTTGTGGATGCGAGTGTTCCTGGAGCCTCTCTGTAGCAATTCTGGACGTGTGGGGTATCGCATTGTCCTGCTGGAATTGCCCGAGCCCGTCGGAATTCGCAATGGACATGAATGGATGCAGGTGATCAGACAGGATGCTTACGTACGTGTCACCTGTCAGAATCGTATCTAGATGTATCAGGGGTCCCATATCATTTCAACTGCACACGCCCCACACCATTACGGAGCCTCCACCAGCTTGAACAGTCCCCTGATGACATGCAGGGTCCATGGATTCATACCCGCACACGTTCATCCCCTCGATACCATTTGGCCGGCCGGTATGGCCGAGCGGTTCGAGGCGCTTCAGTCCGGAACCGCCCTGCTGCTACGGTTGCAGGTTCGAATCCTGCTTCGGACACGGATGTGTGTGATGTCCTTAGATTAGTTAGGTTCAAGTAGTTCTAAGTCTAGGGGGCTGATGACCTCAGATGTTATGTCCCATAGTGCTTAGAGCCATTTGAACCGTTGAATACCATTTGAAACGAGACTCGTCCGACCAGGCAACATGTTTTCAGTCATCAACAGTCCAGTGTTTGTGTTGACGGGCCCAGGAGAGGTGCAAAGCTTTGTGTCGTGCAGTCATCAAGGATACACGAGGCGGCCTTTGGCTCCGAAAGTCCGTATCGATGACGTTCTGTTGAATGGTTCGCACGCTGGCACTTGTTGGTGGCCCACCACTGAAATCTGCAGCAGTTTGCAGAAGGGTTGCACTCCTGTCACGTTGTACGATTCTCTTCAGTAGTCGTTGGTCCTGTTCTTGCAGGATCTTTTTCTGGCCGCAGCGATGTCGGAGATTTGATGTTTTACTGAATTCCTGACACTCACAGTACACTCGTGAAATGGTCGTACGGGAAAATCCCCACTTCATTGCTACCTCGGAGAAGCTCTATCCCATCGTTCATGCGCCGACTATAACACCACGTTCAGACTCACATAAATCTTAATAACCGGCCATTATAGCAGCATTAACCGATCTAACAACTGCGCCACACTTCTTGTCTAATATAGGCGTTGCCGATCGCAGCGACGTGTTCTGCCTGTTTATATATCTCTGTATTTTAATACGCTTGCCTATACCAGTTTCTTTGGCGCTTCAGTGTATAAACAAACTAAGTATTCTTTCGTGTTCACGAGACATTAAATCCTATATCGCTGTAAAGCATCTCATAAAATGAGGGCATGTACAACTGCTGCCGGTGCTCTGGTCGTTGGCGTGCATCTTTATGCGTGCACTAATGATGAGCTTCTTTTTAACTTTTGTCCACACACTTTCATAGCAACGCAAACACACTACAGTGCCGTACAACCGCACATCACAATTACGTGTATGACACAGGTATCGCACAGATTTGTAAGTCTCTTCTCCTGGTATTTTGGCTGAGACCCGTCCAGCCATCCGAAAAGCTTTCACCGTCATTGTTACGGCTCAGCAGAGGGCTCGGCGGTTCTCAGCCGAAATACTAGGGCTGGAGGCTGTATACTCTTACACTACCGTAATTTTATAGAACAAGCAGTTCGTCGTGAAAACACAGAGAATCACATGCGAAAACATTTCAGTACGTTTCTGCTCAAACTAGTGACTGGACACAATAACTGGACAACATTAACACCTTACGTCAAGACCTTACATTGCTGTAGGATATCCTAGAATTTTGCATGATATAGTTATCTTTTTTTGATTCAGGAAAGTGTCCTTTCGTTAATGTAGCCTCGGTCTGTGTGGATACGAATCGTTACTCTTAAGTACCATTCCTTCGCTTGCCGCTTGATGCTGGGGAAAACAAGCCATTTATCTGTTGATTAGAAATTTATTCCGTCGCTCTTACGAGGGGTGCATGGTCGGGTGTTTTACTTTATTTATGGTTAGATTCCGAGAATATTCTTCACTTGGTGACGAGCTTTTTATTTTCTCCAGTATATTCTTTTCCTCCAGTTTGCAGCTCAGGAGAACGTGTTTACAGGTTCAGGTATAGCATACTCACTACACACGGCCGATTTTACCGTGTTTGTCGCCTATATTTGTGCAAGTATGAATCGACCAACGTCTCCGTCAGCGTCGTTCATTTCTTGGATTATAGCTTCTGGCCTGTTGTGTCTTAACAGCCCACTTCTTTCTAGAACGTTCCATTGCATGTCATCGTGACGATGCGTATTGCAAAGGTAATCAGCTGCAGAGAGCTGCCAATCCGCATTGAAGCTACAAGGCTGCGGAATGTGGACAGGTCTTGATGAGGAATGGCTGCTCGCAGAATGTCGCTGCGTTCCCTTGGGCCGCGTCGTATTATGCATCAGAAGCGACCGACAGCGAGCGACGTCTGGATATGCGACACTCTAGCACCACAAGTGACAGCATTGGGCGATACGATCATGCGTCAATGCATGCGAGCGACGATCTGCTGCTACAAGATGGCTACTAGAGTCAGCCAGTTGTTCCTACCAGACGACATCCCTAAATCGTAGAATATTGTAGCTCGAGAATAAGGCAGCGAAATTAGCTTTACTTCGAAAAATAAGACGACAAGGAGCGCTGTGCGTGAAATTTACGAAGAGAAGAATCTACATGGAAAATTTCATGGAAAATTTCATAATATATATTATCAACTACGAATATCATCAGACAATTCTTCGAATATACACGGATGAGCAGGGAAACGTTCGACTATCTCATTAATAAATTAAAGACAAATGTTTCTTACATGATCTTACTCACGGGGTTTCAAAAGGAATGGCTAAAACCGCTGGACATGGGATAGTTAAGACAATGGACTTACGTTATGATCTGTCATCTGCGGGTCGGCAGAGTCTCGAATCAATCAGCTATAGAGACAAGATAGAGACAGACTAAAATTAAGTGGACATTTAGGCTGAAGGGGTCAGCAGCTGATGTTTACTACCAAGGTCTACTGGAGTCTATCTGATGGACAGAGAAAAGAGCTCAGTATAACCATTTCGAGTATACTAACACTGGACAGCATACCCGTAATGGTATTTTTAACTGGTATTTTTTTGTACCGAGAAATGGAACATTTGGATTGTTATTAGAAACGGAGCAGAGGCTCGGATTGAGGAAGGATATGGAAGGAAATCGGCTGTTTCCTCTTCAAAGGAAAGTTAGAAAAGCGATCGAAAACCAAAATATGGATGGTCGGACGGAGATCTGAACTCCCTTCTCCTCGTTGCAAGATTGCGCCAAAATACTCGGTTGTACCAAGTGAGGTGTTAATAGTGGTCAGGAGACTGGAATCAGCTAGTGCAGTGTACAGTCGTTCGTTATGGTTGTCGAAACTCTCAGAGCTACAGCTTCCCTTGGACAAATTTCAGGAAAACCCTAGGCCTAGCGTACCGCTATCGCCCTCGTCATATGACAACTGATTTAAGGCAAGCATGTCACACTCAAACACTAACCTGGCAAAATAAAAGATCTGTACGTTCAGGGGACCATGGACAATTGTATCGTAAACTTTCCGGGAGTAAGAAAATACAGCTTCAACGTAAGTTTCGTTGTCTACAGACTTTTGCACCCTGTGAACATACGGGACAAGCAGAGTTGAACACGATCAGTGTTTGGGAAGAGACAAATTTCTTCATGGGCATCATACTCTAGCACAAATTATGTTATGTAATTCTACTGCAAATTAACGTCAATAAGAGAAGGTTGTAGTCTTGCTCGTGTGTCCTGCTAACAACCGTTTTTATTCGTAACATGTCAGGTATCAGCTAAGGTGAGCCGGTTTACTGAAAGTGTTGTCGCATATAAAATGCACTTACTTCGTATGCAAGCATGAATTTGAGACAGTGTCTTCTGCAAAATTTTATTTGTAAATCACAGATATTAGGAGGTCGGCCGCGGTGGTCGTGCGGTTCTAGCGCTGCAATCCGGAACCACGGGACTGCTACGGTCGCAGGTTCGATTCCTGCCTCGGGCATGGATGTGTGTGATGTCCTTAGGTTAGTTAGGTTTAAGTAGTTCTAAGTTCTAGGGGACTGATGACCTAAGATGTTAAGTCCCATAGTGCTCAGAGCCATTTGAACCATTTTTTGAACAGATATTAGGAATGAATTTTTTTTAGTATGGCCTTTTGTGGACTCTGTGAGCTAACCGTTACAGCGTATATATCGTGAATGACTCAACCAGTTAATTGGGTGGAGATGTTCATCCAGTTAGGCCGGGTTTCAAGAGATTTACGACGCTTGATAACAGCGTAACGTTGATAAGATGAGGTTCGCGAGCAGACGGTTCATCACGGCAAATTGACTCACAGAGGGAGGGAAGCCCACGCTGTCAGCTGATGAACAGTGGGAACAGACAGGCCGAGGGGATGATATTAGGACATTTAACACTGATACGTGATCCCTTCCATTGATCTCAAAAACCCAGCAGCTCGAAGCGTTTTCTCCAGCCGGTTTTCCTGTCTTCTTCCTCGTTGTTATTGTTGCTGTCGTTGTTGTTGCGAATGTTGAAATTAAGTGCACATCGAATCCCTTTCTTTGACGTCAGTCTTTCATCTGGTCTGATGCCGTCTTTTATCTCTTGTGGTAATCTTTCCCTCTCTGCATACCCATCAGACTTAACATCCTCTAAAATCTTTGTAACATATGCCAGTCTCTGTTTGATTCTGTAAGTTTTCTCCTTTTCTGCGCCTCCCACGCATCTCTTGCACAGTTTAGCAAGTCTACCACTAATTCACCCCTTACTGAAAGTAAGGATTTCCATTGAATCCTACTTATATATTCCTTCTAGTACCTCTTCATTTCACAACTTATCCGCCAACTTAATTTTCAACATTCTTTTACTGTCCACATCTCAAACGCTTCCATTTTCTTATTTTGTTATATTCTCATGGTCTATGTTACACTTGATTCAGACGTCCAGCTTGACTACCATCTTCCTCTATGTCCTATAAATATTTGATACCGGAAAAACTCTTGCGTTAAAGAATACCTTTCCGTATTCACTGCTCTGCTTCCAATGTATCATTTGCTGTGATCATCTTCTGCAAGGATTGTTCTTAGTTATGATAGTTCCTTCACAACATCTGTTACCTTGCCTTCTCGTTTTCATTGTTAACAAGTAACAGGCTGTTTCTCTTTCTACTACGTTTTATGGTCGTCATCTTAGCTTTGTTTATCCTTAAATCTATCTCCATGCTAAGTAGACTTCCAGCACCTGTGCACGATAAGAAATGTCGGAAGAGTAAATCTGTGTACCGCTTACCTAGTAACGCAGAAATCTGAAGGAAGTATGGAAAAGAATAAATGTACAGAAAATATTTATAGCTTGCAACGATGCAAGTATAATAGAGAATAGGCACTTGCGCTGTTTTTCTGAGTGAACGTAACACCGAGGTTCAACAACTGTGGGACTCCATATACGTAAACTCTAAGAGTTGAGGACGCCATATACACAGTTCATTCTACATCATACTCCTGCTGAGCTGGGGAACGAAGAGTGGGAAAAAGGACTTCCTTTAGATCGTGTAGATGACTCTATAGATTTTTGTCGCTGAATTCATATATCTTTAATTATTTACCTCTCATTAAGTTCCAGACCAATTGTGCAATTAAGATACATTGCGCAACAGAATTAAAAGACCACTTTCTCGAAACCCCGGAACTGCTTTCCACTGCGACTCGTGTGCGAAATTTGATGTAAATCTGCGTACAACCTTCCTCTGTAATTGTGTAAAAGCGTGGCACCCTGGAATGTCACCCTCGGGCTGGGTGACGCTTAAAACGGCAAGGTGTCGACACATGCGGTAGCTTAATCATGTCATATTGGCACCAAATTTCACCACAATTGTGCCAACTGCCGTAGAAAAAAATGGCTCTGAGCACTACGGGTCTTAACATCTGAGGTCATCACTCCCCTAGAACTTAGAACTACTTAAACCTAACTCACCTAAGGACATCACACACATCCATACCCGAGGCAGGATTCGAACCTGCGACCGTAGCGGTCGCGCGGTTCCAGACTGAAGCGCCTAGAACCGCTCGGCGACACCGGCCGGCAGTGCCGTAGACGTGTCACGCAATGGAAAATACATCATAGCCCCTGCTACCCGCACTTTACCCCCTTCTTGTGACGCATCTGCGATGGAGGTCAGAACCACTATATCTACTGTTGAAATCACGTGATTTTCTTATTAATGGCCGAGGAAAACATTTCAGACACACCGTCGATCGGAATATACATAAAAAAGCGTCTGGAGGCAACATGAAGAGCGTCAATGAAACCATCCCTTCCCTTGCGGCGTTCATTTACAAACATTTCGCGGTCGAAAACGACAGTTCGCAGCGCAATGTGCAACAGAAAAATGTTAAACATTTGTAACTGCTGAGTCCGCAGCTCGTGGTCGTGCGGTAGCGTTCTCGCTTCCTGCGCCCCGGTTCCCGGGTTCGACTCCCGGCGGGGTCAGGGATTTTCTCTGCCTCGTGATGACTGGGTGTTGTGTGCTGTCCTTAGGTTAGTTAGCTTTAAGTAGTTCTAAGTTCTAGGGGACTGATGACCATAGATGTTAAGTCACATAGTGCTCAGAGCCATTTGAACCATTCGTCGGACCCCTTTGGAGAGGAGCGCATCGGCAATTCAGAATGGAACCACTAGGGACAGTTTAAAACTATTCGACGTAATTTGAACATGATCCAAAGCAGCAAAGTGTACTTCCCCTGTGGCGTGTTCAAGGGGAATGCCACATAGACAAGTGCGTGAATAAAACGGCAAAGGGTAGCTCTAAGACCCGCCAGTTTGGCAAGGGCTTCGGTGCAAAAAAAAAAAAAAAATAAAATAAATAAATAAATAAATTAAAAAATAAAAAAATTGTTCAAATGTGTGTGAGATCTTATGGGACTTAACTGCTAAGGTCATCAGTCCCTAAGCTTACCACTACTTAACCTAAATTATCGTAAGGACAAACACACACACCAATGCCCGAGGGAGGACTCGAACCTCCGCCGGGACGAGCCGCACAGTCCATGACTACAGCGCCGTAGACCGCTCGGCTAATCCCGCGCGGCGGCTCCGGTGCCACCCACGCAACTTCGTTGAGCATGTTACAAATGAACTAGTCAGGAATTTCGATACCAGTTAAGCCTCACTGCTGTGCCAGCGCCTGAGGGTTGGGAAACCCCTTCGATACCCCTTATATGGGGTTTACTGCTCATCACGCTGCTAACTGTCGGTTCCAACCGCGATGTTTGTGAGAATCAACGCCCCAGGAAAAGGGATGATTTCATTTACGCTTTTTATGCCACCACCCCGAGGCTTTCAATGTAGATTTTGAGAGGCGGTGTGTCTGAAATGTTTTCCTCGGCCACTCATGAGAAAACGACTTGATTTCAAAACTGGACGTCGCTATTTTGATCTCCATCGCAGACGTTTCAAAACATGGGCTGAAGTCTGGATAAGAAGAGCTATGACGATCTTCCCATCGTGTGACACGTCTCCGGTGGCGTTCGGCAGAATTGTGGTGAAACTTGGGGTCAATTTGACACTAAACAACCCTACAGCTCACATGAACTTCTGAACTGTGGCTTTTTTTCGCATGCGTCGATATCTTGCCGTCTGAAGCGTCGCGAAGCCCGAGGGAGACGACGCAGGGTGCCAAGCTTTCGCACCATTACAGAGGGAGTTTGTAGGCACCTTTGAGCCGAATTACGGGATTTCTAAAATGGGATCCTTTAATTTTGTTGCGCGGTTTCCTGTGAATAAATACCACCGTGAATACTCGGTTACTCACCACACGAAGTATTAGTTTGTAGCGTGGCTTACCATAGCTGCTTATACTGTGCCAAGGAAGGCAGCACTCATTAACTCTGTGGTAGCGGCTATTCACCCACGTTGGGCGACACACTGCTGTTTTGTACATGGCACAGGTAATGAATCTGATAAGCGACTGTACAGGGTGTTACAAAAAGATACGGCCAAACTTTCAGGAAACATTACAAATAAAGAATAGATGTTATGTGGACATGTGTCCGGAAACGCTTAATTTCCATGTTAGAGCTCATTTTAGTTTCGTCAGTGCGTACTGTACTTCCTCGATTCACCGCCAGTTGGCCCAATTGAAGGAAGGTAACGTTGACTTCGGTGCTTAAGTCGACATGCGACTCATTACTCTACAGTACTACCATCAAGCACATCAGTACATAGCATCAACAGGTTAGTATTCATCACGAACGTGGTTTTGCAGTCAGTGCAATGTTTACAAATGCGGAGTTGGCAGATGCCCATTTGATGTATGGATTACCACGGGGCAATAGCCGTGGCGCGGTACGTTTGTATCGAGACAGATTTCCAGAACGAAGGTGTCCCGACAGGAAGACGTTCGAAGCAATTGATCGGCATCTTAGGGAGCACGGAACATTCCAGCCTATGACTCGCGACTGGGGAAGACCTAGAACGACGAGGACACCTGCAATGGACGAGGCAATTCTTCGTGCAGTTGACGATAACCCTAATGTCAGCGTCAGAGAAGTTGCTGCTGTACAAGGTAACGTTGACCACGTCACTGTATGGAGAGTGCTACGGGAGAACCAGTTGTTTCCGTACCGTGTACAGCGTGTGCAGGCACTATCAGCAGCTGATTGGCCTCCACGGGTACACTTCTGCGAATGGTTCATCCAAAAATGTGTCAATCCTCATTTCAGTGCAAATGTTCACTTTACGGATGAGGCTTCAATCCGACGTGATCAAATTGTAAATTTTCACAATCAACATGTGTGGGCTGACGAGGATCCGCACGCAATTGTGCAATCACGTCATCAACACAGATTTTCTGTGAACGTTTGGGCAGGCATTGTTGCTGATGTCTCGACTGGGCCCCATGTTCTTCCACCTACGCTCAATGGAGCACGTTATCATGATTTAATACGGGATACTCTACCTGTGCTGCTATAACATGTGCCTTTACAAGTACGACACAACATGTGGTTCATGCACGATGGAGCTCCTGCACATTTCAGTCGAAGTGTTCGTACGCTTCTCAACAACAGATTCGGTGACCGATGGATTGGTAGAGGCGGACCAATTCCATAGCCTCCACGCTCTCCTGACCTCAACCCTCTCGACTTTCATTTATCGAGGCATTTGAAAGCTCTTGTCTACGCAACTCCTGTACCAAATGTGGAGACTCTTCGTGCTCGTATTGTGGACGGCTGCGATACAATACGCCATTCTCCAGGGCTGCATCAGCGCATCAGGGATTCCATGCGACGGAGGGTGGATGCATGTATCCTCGCTAACAGAGGACATTTTGAACATGTCCTGTAACAAAGTGTTTGAAGTCACGCTGGTACGTTCTGTTGCTGTGTGTTTCCATTCCATGATTAATGTGATTTGAAGAGAAGTAATAAAATTAGCTCTAACATGGAAAGTAAGCGTTTCCGGACACATGTCCACATAACATATTTTCTTTCTTTGTGTGTGAGGAATGTTTCCTGAAAGTTTGGCCGTACCTTTTTGTAACACCCCGTATGTGTCAGCAGTAAGCCAGTGCCTACTGACGAGCAAAACTTTTCGAAATGCTGTTTAACACCTATTTAATGAAACTGACGTTAACACTGTACATAGTTCAATTAATAAACCGTAATTAACGTAAGACGCCAACGGCCTTGCTGCAGTGGTAACACCAGTTCCATTCAGTTCACCGAAGTTAAGCGCTGTTGGGCTTAGCTTGCACTTGGATGGGTGAACTCTCGGTCTACCGAGCTCTGTTGGCAAGTGGGGTGTATTCAGCCCTTGCGTGGCCACTTGAGAGCCTACGTGATTTAGAAGTATCGGTTCCGGTCACGAAAACTGATAACGACCGGGAGAGCAGTGCGCTGACCGCATGCCCCTCCATTACGGTGACGCCTATCGGCTCAGAATGACACGGCAGTCGGTCTGTACCTCTCCGAGATCTGTTCGGACGGAGAGAGAGGAAAGGGGTGAACGTAAGAAACCAGTCATACACTAACAAAGAACTGGAGTGAGCAGACATTAGGCAGTTGGTAATTTACCATACCCTATCACCTGGGCGACCTTATATGTGTCGTCATCCAGTGATATGCATTTAAGCCGTGCATAAATTATAATTGTATCAAATGGTTCGAATGGCTCTGAGCACTATGGGACTCAACATCTGAGGTCATCAGTCCCCTAGAACTTAGAACTACTTAAACCTAACAAACCTAAGGACATCACACACATCCATGCCTGAGGCAGGATTCGAACCTGCGGCCGTAGCAGTAGCGCGGTTCCGGGCTGAAGCGCCTAGAACCGCTGGGCCAGCGTGGCCGGCTGTAATTGTATCCTAATATACATTGTAGTTATGGTACATTTGCATTTTTCCAGCAATCCTGCATTTGAATTAAAATTATATCGGTAATGTAAATATCTGAAGATAAAATACAGATGCAAACAAAGTACATATATGTCAACACAATGTTGAGAACTGCTAAGTAAAGAGGTCTAGGAAAACTAGTGGATAAGCATAAACTGAACTACAGGCTAGAGAAAGGATCGCTGAACAAGGCCGTAACACAAGCAGGCCAATACATAAACTGTAACTGTAAGAAAAAGTGTAGAAAGTAGAAAAGTGTTCGGAGAAATTGGAGGATACTTCAAGCGGATTCTGTGAGAAGTCTTCAAGATGTGAAGTAATCCTGCATGGCATTAATTTATTTCAATTAAAATTATATTGGTAATGTAAATATCTGAAGATAAAACACAGAAGCAAACAAAGTACATATATGTCAACACAATGTTGAGAACTGCTAAGTAAAGATTTCTGGGAAAACTAGTGAATATGCATAAACTGAACTACAGACAGACAGGGTCGCTGAACAAGGCCGTAACACAAGCAGGCCAATATATAAACTATAAATGTAAGAAAAAGTGTAGAAAGTAGAAAAGTGTTCGGAGAAATTGGAAGATACTTCAAGCGGATTCTGTGAGAAGTCTTCAAGATGTGAAGTTATCTATCAGTCCCCAACAATGTTTTTGTTTTATTGATAGGTATATGTCATTTTTGAGAACGTTGCTCTTTAAATTTCTCAGCCCGAGCGAAGTGACTAAAGCAGTGGTGAGATGCGCAATAGAATCGTTTTCGGGAGGACGGAGGTTCAGTTCCCCGTCCTGCCAGACAGATTTACATTTCCCGTGAGTTCCTCGAATCATTGAAAGCGAATGCCGGGGTGATTCCTTTGAAAGGGTACTGCCAATTATTTTTTCCCATCCTTCTATTATCCGAGTTTCTGCTTCGTCTCAAGTGATGGGGATGGATACCCGGTCTCCTAAACTGACGTACCGCCAGGAGAACGGTGTACTGATCACATGCCCCTCCATATCCGCATCCACAGCGCCTGTAGGCTGAGGAATCCGCGACGGCCGGTCGGTAACCGTTGGGCCTTCGTGGGAGTTTAGCTTAGTTTTAGGCGATGGATACCTTGAGGAGAATGAACAGTGTATGAGGAAACATCGAGAAAGCAGTAGAACGCCTCGCAACCACGCCGAAGTGCCTGTACCACAATACTGATGTCAAAAGATGTAGTGCTCAAGTACTGTGTTAATGTGATAGAGCCAGACAATATGAATGCAACTGAATGTGTTACATTAAAGAAAAAGCGTCCAATGGAGAAACTGGAGAAAAATCTTAAGAAAATCATGTACAGCCGGCCGGAGTGGCCGAGCGGTTCTAGGCGCTACAGACTGGAACCGCGCGACCACTACGGTCGCAGGTTCGAATCCTGCCTCGGGCATGGATGTGTGTGCTGTCGTTAGGTTAGTTAGGTTTAAGTAGTTCTAAGTTCTAGGGGACTGATGACCTCAGAAGTTAAGTCCCATAGTGCTCAGAGCCAATCACGTACACAAAGAACTGACAAAAATCAAATTGGGAGCAAGCAAAGAAATGAATTAAAGAAAATAGACAAGTGCGAGTAGCACTCGCGCTCTGAGAGCTGTGTGTTAACTTTATTATGTATAGAGGTCATCTTTAGGTTTTGATGGGTGAGTTTGCGAATATCGAAATATGTGACATAAATGGCTGCATCTTTTGATTGCATTGACTGAGAAGCTGAAATATTTTACACCTCCAAGTGATCGCAGGCCTTAGAATGTGAGATAAATTTCAACTTGATACGTACAACCGTTCCTGAGGAAAAGGGCTCTTAACAGATGGACAGACAGACAACAAAGCGATGCTGCAAGCGTTCAGTTTTTACTGAATGAGGTATGCAGCCCTAAAAACTGAAAGAACAACACGTCTGAAAAACAAAGACAGAACTTCCAGGATCATATCAAGAGAACGCCACCAAAAACCACTTAAGAGAATCTTTGAACATTTGGAAGTCACGAAGTCACCAATCAACTGTCTGAAGAAAGTAACAGGATAAGGCAGAAGAAGATACAACGAAATTAACTACAATAAACTCAACTACACCATGGCCAGGGAACGCGCAGATAGAGAGAATACATGATCACAATGACTAAAAAGCGCATTTGGAAATAATGAAAAGTTTCACAGAAGCTACAAACTACCCTGAAAGACACTTGCACTAACCCGTCTTCTAATATTCCTCACATGTTCTGGGTTAGCAGTCTTGAGGCTGATGATATTTTTCCCAGCTCGGTGCAGTGGAAACAAATTCTCTGTGGCCGTGGAGGATGTCACACCACTTCAGTTCGCTAATTGCTTTGTAATCCATGGTACAATAAAATCTACGTAAAATATTCGATTACTAGAACTGTATTTACTACGGAAGTGTTTATCGCGTGATTCACTGCAGCGATAATCGTCAATTTTCAGTACAGCGAAGACAAAACTGGGGGCGTAACCCCCACTCGAACATCATCAGTAAAACTGGGAGAGTGGGGTACAACAGGGCTGTGAACATCTTCGGTGTTTCACTTCAGCTGCAGCTTCTTGAATTGTGAATTTCAAATCAGTATGGTGTCAAGGCAATGTATTTCGATGCGTCTGAAGGGAAACCAGGAAGACTGAGCGCGCTGTCAGAGAGGCGCTGTCAATTGGAGAGGCCCGTTTTTTGTGGGGTTGTCATAAACTAAAACAAGTACCTCGCGTCCATCTGCACACATAAACAGAGCGACGACACTGTGAAATATTATGATCTTACCGTAAACTGTCCGCAGAGCGGGGTATGTTTAGAAGCGGCAGTCTGTCACCAGATGCACGCTCACGCGGAACGAAGACACTAGGCAAAGAAACAGCACAGCCGCCCCCACACTGCAGCTGCTTACCATGACGGTACTCTACCGTTCTATCATGTGTTATTAAGTGACACACTAACAATTTATGCTGATGTAATGGAACTAAAATATTTACTGTGTTAGTCGATGCCTATTTTTTATTTTATTTATTCATTTATTTTTGCGAATCTGTCGCCATAAAACAGATGAACATATTTAGGATAGTATCGTGAGCAATATATGTTTCATTAACTTATTACTAAGGAAGGATTATTACATCATGTACTTTAATACTCGAAAGTTGATTTTCACTTTCTTCTTGATCATCAGGTGTTTTGATGAGGACTGCCACAACTTCGTCTTCTGTGTTAACCTTTTCATCTCAGAGTAGCACTTACTCAACTTCCTTGATGATTTGCTTGATACATTCAAATCTCTGCTTCCCCTACACCTTCCGTCTTCTACTGCTCCCTCTAGAACCGCGGAAGTTTTCTGCTAATGTCCCATATTCTCCTGCCTCTCACAAATTCCTTTCTGCAGAGAACCTCATTTCTTATCTTACCGGCTCACTTAATTTTTAACATGTTTGTGGAACTCCGCATCTCAAACGCTTCGATTGTTTTCTTTCTTCGTTTTATCCACTGGTTACTTCCATAAAATGCTGTGTCTAGACGAATATTCTCAGAATCAATTCCTCAGATTACGGAATATATTTGATACTAGTCTAGTTCATTTTACGAGGAATGATCTCTTTGCCTGTATTAGTCGGATTATCATATCTGCCTTGTTTCGTCAGTCAAGCATGATCTTGTTTCCAATCTAGCAGAATTCATTCACTTCGTTTCTTTCGTGGTATCTGCAATGATTTTAGGATTATCACTAATCCAATTTCTGACACTCCTCATTATTTGTGTCTTTCTTTTTTTTACTCTCAGTCCATATTCTGTGGCCATAGCACTGTTCATTCAACAGTTCCTGTATTTCATCCTCACATTCACTGAAGACACCAATAGCGTCAGCGATCCATACCACTGATATCGTTTCACCCTGAATTTTAATGCCGCTCATGAGCTTTTCTTCTATTTCAGTCATTGCTTCTTCGATGACAGGTTGAACTGTAGGGGAAACACTGCATACTTGTTTTACACTCTTTCCAGTGCGAGCACACGTCTCTTAGTCTCTCATTTTTATTGTTCTCTCTTGGTTTTAGTACATATTGTGCATTATCCGTCTTTCCCTATAGATTAAATCTTAGAATTAAGGCCTTCTTCCATTTTTTACTTTGCCGATTGCCTTTTTTATGTCCACAAATCCTCTGAAGGTGTCTTGATTTTTCTTAATTCTTGCTCATATTTTCACTTAAGTTTCACACTTAGTTGCACTGTTAACACTGACTCGCTAACATTATGCCGAACGTCACAATGTATATTATATGGATGTTTTCCATTAAAACATATTCCACTGAGATAAATCGGTTTTTTTCTGGTCTCCAGTTTCTCTAATGTTCCGACAACAGAGCCACGCCGCCCATAACTGACAAGGAACCCCTTCAGTGCGGAACTGCAAATTCATTCGTTAGTAAGGCTCATATGAAAGTGTTGTGTTAACAATTATGACAGGAAAAATACTAGCTGGTAATGACTCACCATGTCCATCAGGAGGGCGGTAGAACGTAAGTGTCCGGGAGGTACAGAGATCAGCCTTCCAAGGGATGTATGTTCACAATATGGACATCGTCGACAATCAAGAAATGTTCAAAGCAAATTATTAACTTACACCATGGGAATCGAATGAAAGATGACGCACCACAGTGGTCACAAAGGTTCGCACCGTCAAGATCGAAGGCCACCTTGTTGGGAGTTACAAACCGTGCAGCAGTTCAGCTAAGTATCCACTCTTAAAGAATGTATACAGAGTCATATTGTTGTAACGGGGTGATGAGAACTGATAGAATGTGATGACATGCAACCGAATGCGAAACAGTTTGTCGTGTAGCTTGTCGTGAAAAAAAGGCTATCGTTTAAGGTGTGGCTGCAAACAGAGCGATAATGTTTTATAGGGGCTGAAAAATAAACATCCAAAGGTTGAATTTGACCAGTGGTTCCAGGTGATATGAATTGTTATGTCACACACGTTTCAGGAGGGATAGTTTTCTTTAAAGGAGTATCATTTTTCTACACATACCAGGAATCAAGCAACAGCAAGTTAATTTGACCAGATATTGGCCAAAAGCGGTGCTCATACCATTGTTGTAGCTCTCTTACACCCGTTTTCCCACTCTTGCTTGCTGTGACGTAAATACGAGGGATATTCGGAAAATAAGTTAGGATCGGTCAAGAAATGGAAACCACTGTGAAAATCTAATAAAGCTTTGCACATATGTGTTCGGCAGTGTCTCTAGTACGCCTGTCGGTTGCATCACTTAGCTCTTTTCAGTTCTGAGCGCATGGTGAGCACATAAAGCTGCGCAGAAAATAGTGTCTCCCGCCAAGTATGAGGAGGTCCTGATGAGAGATTTCACCTGATGTTATGCAGCCCACATTACAAAACAGTCACACGGTTCCTACTTCGTGACAATTCTCAGTCGCAATCTGCAGGGGCAATGAAAATGCTCCTGGAAAGTGTTTGATCTTCCTCACTACAGCCCGTAACTGGGTTCACATTAAGTACTGGCTATGAAGACAACATTTTCGCACAGACAACGGACTATAGATGAGCGTAGAGAATTGGCGGGAAGCACAGGCGGCTGCCGTCTATGACGAGGGTATTGGAAAGCTGGTACAACGCTACGACAAATGTCTAAGTTGAAGTGGTGACTATGTAGAGCAGTGGCTGGAAGCTGTAGCTAAATGTTCCAGATAAAATATTTCTGTTTATCACAGTGGTTTCCACTTCGAGATCAATCGGAACTTTCTTTCCGAATAGCCCTAGTATTCCCTACTGCCCTTGCGAGATTACGCACACGAGAAAGAATTGAAGGGGCAGAGCCCTCCAGCTTCTCGCAGCACAATAAATAATTTTCTGTACAATTTATCATTTAGATTAACAGCCAGTATAATCGTATGTGAATGCGTTAAGGCATTGATGGTAGTTTATCTTGATACAACACTTAGGTACCTCTAATTTCCAGGATTCCTTTCATATGCATTTCCTCTTCAAATCACGACTGGTCAGAGTTGGAAACAAATTCCTTACTGAACGATGGGATACGTTTGTTTATCTCATCTACAAATTTTCGGGCCGATTCCGCAGTTTGCTGTACATCGTAAAGATGACACTTTGACTGAAGTTCCGTTTTATTAGGCCTTCCAATTCTGTAGCACTGTTTGAAGTTTTGCAACCATCCATTGCTTCCCTTAAAAACATTGTAATCTATATCGCGCGCAATGTGATGTGCATAACGTAATGGGTCGCTATCAAGCACACCCTGTAAGTTATATCGAGCATCCTTGATACGGGCGAACTCCAGTTTTTGTAACAAGTGCCGCTTGTGCTCCCTTGAATGTCCGTAGCTTTTCGTACACGCTACACAGTCATATTGCCGCGGACTTACTCGAAATCTGTTCATAACTTTTCTTACTGTGCTGCGGATGATCTTCCATTTACGTAATTTTGTTTAGTATCCGTTCCTTGGGCAACGACTGTCATTTACTACGTTTCATTGGTGAAGGGATTTGTGGCTCCGTGTCCGACACTTGTTAAGCACTTATCGTCATCATTGTACTCCTCACTCGTGTTGTCCGCACAGTCGAGGGTATACGACACCACACAATTCATCTTGCAGAAACGCTAAAATTTCGACTGCCACATCTTTCGCACTCTGTGACATTCCTTGGGTTTCCTTCCGACGAAATGTCAATTTCGGCAACTGTCGTTGAAGATATGATGCAACGTTTGCTTTGTTTATCGTTTCCATTGTTCTGATTTGTATCAACACAACTTAGCACTGTAGCATTGTTGTGAGGTACTCGTCGACTAAGCAGTTCAACTACGCCCCATAGCCTCATGCTGTGCTCACTATTGGATACCTCCAGCCCCGCCAACTGTTGCCATTGGTGCCCAATATTGTGACTGCATGATAGACCGATATGTGCGTCGTCGAATGTTGTAAAGATAATTGGCCTTTTGCCACCTCGCACTCAAGGGGTTACTTGTGAGTTGTCATAAATGGGAATCGAGCGTGAAATGCTCCGTTACTGCTGCACGTACCTTATTTCAAGACGCTACCAACCTTTATAGTATGTAATTAAGAGTTGTTCCCTTCTACCTCATAAGCACGCTCAGGAATTTAGTTAGTAGCAGTACACTACTGGCCATTAAAATTGCTACACCAAGAAGAAATGCAGATGATAAACGGGTATTCACTGGACAAATATATTGTACTAGAACTGACATGTGATTAAATTTTCACGCAATTTGGGTGCACAGATCCTGAGAAATCAGTACCCAGAACAACCACCTCTGGCTGTAGTAACGGCCTTGATACGCCTGGGCATTGAGTCAAACAGAGCTTGGATGGCGTGTACAGGTACAGCTGCCCATGCAGCTTCAACACGATACCACAGTTCATCAAGAGTAGTGACTGGCGTATTGTGACGAGCTAGTTGCTCGGCCACCATTGACGAGATGTTTTCAATTGGTGAGAGATCTGGAGAATGTGCTGGCCGAAAAAATGACGTTTTGCCATTCGTGCACCCAGGTTCGTCGTTGAGTACACCATCGCAGGCGCTCCAGTCTGTGATGCAGCGTCAAGGGTAACCGCAGCCACGGTTTCCGAGCTGATAGTCCATGCTGCTGCAAACGTCGTCAAACTGTTCGTGCATATGGTTGTTGTATTGCAAACGTCCCCGTCTGTTGACTCAGGGATCGAGACGTGGCTGCACGATCCGTTACAGCCATGCGGATAAGATGCCTGTCGTCTCGACTGCCAGTGATACGAGGCCGTTGGGATCTAGCACGGCGTTCCGTATTACCCTCCTGAACCCACCGATCCCATATTCTGCTATCAGTCATGGGATCTCGACCAACGCGAGCAGCAATGTCGCGATACGATAAACCGCAATCGCGATAGGCTACAATCCGACCTTTGTCAATGTCGGAAACGTGATTGTACGCATTTCTCCTCCTTACACGAGGCATAAACACAACGTTTCACCAGGCAACGCCGGTCAACTGCTGTTTGTGTATGAGAAATCGGTTGGAAAGTTTCCTCATGTCAGCACGTTGTAGGTGTCGTTACCGGCGCCAACCTTGTGTGAAGGCTCTGAAAAGCTAATCATTTGCATATCACAGCATCTTCTTCCTGTCGGTTAAATTTCACGTCTGTAGCACGTCATCTTCGTGGTGTAGCAATTTTAATGGTCAGTAGTATAGTTTTGTTCCTCAGCCAATTATTAGCAGTAGAATTGCAGCCTTTAGGCAGTTTCACACAGGGACCAGAGGCTTATCACGTATTTCAGAGCGTCGGACTAGGGTATTAACGAAGAGTGAGAAGTCCGCCAGCGCGACAGGCAACGAGGAAAAGGCAGAGGGGGAATGACCAAGGACGCCCGCCTCCCAAGCAGTGCTCCTCACGTGCCAGCAGTAAAAAAAAAACTGTTCGCGTAGCACTCCACTTTGTTACTCATTCAGAGAAGAAGAGAAACGCATGCCGCAAGCGAAGAGCAGTAGGAAGTCTGGCCGAAGTGTTACACTCACAGCTGAACTAGAAATAACGGTACGTACACCTCTACTTACGTTATCACTGTTCTCGAGGTTTGAAAACTGTAGGGAATCTGCTCTTCTTAATTTGGTCGTTGTTATTTTCCCGTGGACTCATGTCAAACCTGTCACAAGAATACCTTTCACACCAAGATGGGGTGGAAAGTCTTGTACCTTGTGATTTTGTTCTGTATGTGTTCTTGATTAACTGATTAAGTTTTGTGTTCCTCAGGCAAGTGCAGGGGAAGCAACTAAGTATTTGCCACGACAGGTGTCGGGAACCATCTAAAACAAACGCAGTGGCTGGCAGGTGCTCCAGGCCAACTGTCTCTAATCCGGCGTGCGATTTCTATCCGCGCCTGGCTACCCCGCTGTTACGCATCCTCGTCGTCAGCGATTCACACTGTATTGATAAGAGAATGGAGTCTAATAATAGCACTCTTTCAGAGAAAACAAGGGTTAGTCAAAATGAAATCTGATCACAGAATTTGTACGACTGAACGGAAAGGGAGGAATCATACATTGACAATACAAGATGTTAAAGAGAAAGACATTCCTCCGATTCCACAGGACTATATCATCCACATGAAAGAAGACAAAAACTTGGTGTAAATTTTAACTTACGCATTGGACTACGAAGCCATTTATTTTAAAAAGAACGATCCAATTTTACGAGGGCACACAACCCTCGGGGCTTCCATGTCCGAAATAAATTCACAAAACTCTACACGTCCTTGTTTATCTTTTTAATGAACAGTCTGTAGCAAGTGAATCCTATGTGGTGATAAACGTGAAAATTGCAGCAAAACGTGTCAGGCTGACAGCTTGACTGGCACGACGATTATACTTCTGTGGACTTCGTGCAGAAAACTGTTGAATGCGCTCTTCATCTGCAACGAGCACAAGAGGGCGACTTGTAGATTCCTCTTTACTTAAAAATAGGTGTTCTGAAACTGATGCTTCCATCGTCGAAGGCCATCGGCTGTAAGTAATGAACGAAAAAGCTAGTTGCACTAGGGGGAACCCCACCGGTTACCACAAGAAACGTCAACTTGAAACTGGCGCCAAGCTAAACTTCGAATTGCCATATGTAAGTTTAAAATTCAGTACAAGTCTATCTCCATTCATGTCCAACATATAGTCTTGGCAATCGGATAAATATTTTTGAAATATCTTGCACAATCACGACGAATACCAATGATTTTGTGTTGTTGTTGTAGTTGTTTCTTGTAGTCTTGATGCTGCTCTCCATGCTACTGTATCCTGTACAAGCCTGTTCATCTCTTGGTCTTCCTCTACAGTTTCTACACCTCACACTTCCCTGCAATACTAAACTGATGATTTCTTGCTGTTTCAGAATGGGCCCAATCCCTTCTTTTAGTCACGTTGTTCCGCAAATTTCCTCTCTTGCCCAGTTCTATTCAGTACCTTCTCATTAGTTACGCGATCTATCCATCCAATCTTCAGCATTCTTTTGTAGTACCACATTACAAAATCTTCTACGTTCTTCGTTTCTGAAGTGCTTATGGTCCACTTTTCACTTCCATACAAGGCTGCACTCCAGACAAATGCCTTCAGGAAAGACTTTCTAAACTTGAGCTATATTCATGTTAAAAAATTCGTTACCTTGTTTATCTTTCGTTTATGTTCACCTTATATCCTCGTTTTAAGATAGCGTCCACTCCATTCAGCTGCTCTTCCATGTGCTTTGCAGTCAGACGAAAACCGAGCACCAACCTCAAAGTGACCATTGATTGGTTTCATTATCATACACGGTAAGACATTTATCCCACTGGGGGACAAGACGATCATTTCCTGTTTCGTACAATGCGTTTGGTCGCTGACGGATCCTCAACCACGCCCACTCTTGCACTTCCTCGTCCGACTTAAACCGACCTCCACGTATGCCTTTCTTCAGGATGCCAAATATGTAAATATCACACGGTGAAGGATCCGGGCTGTACGGAGTATGTTGCAGTGTTTCCGAACCAGATCGCTGAAGCGTAGCAGTGTGAGAGCGGGTGTTATACAGCAACAAAATGATTCCGTCCGATAGCGTTCCTGTGCGTTTTGACTCTATGACGCGTCGCAATTTCTGCAGGGTGTCTTTGTAACGCTGCGCGTTGATTGTGGTTCCACACTCGAGGAACTCTGCCAACAGAGAGACCCTGCAGTCGAAGGAGGAGGTCATCATGATCTTACAGCAACGTGGTTCAAATGGCTCTGAGCTATGGGACTTAACTTCTGAGGTCATCAGTCCCATAGAACGTAGAACTACTTAAACCTAACTAACCTAAGGACATCACACACATCCATGCCCGAGGCAGGATTCGAACCTGCGACCGTAGCGGTCACGCGGTTCCAGACTGTAGCGCCTAGAACCGCTCGGCCACTCCGGCCGGCTTTACAGCAACGTGTGTGAACAGCTTTGAATTTCTTTGGTGGGGGGATATGTGGGATATTTCCACTATTGGCTTTGTCGTTTGCCGTCCGGCTGTCGGAATGCTGTCGGAGGGAATCATCCTGTGGCACAATAATACCTGCTTCCACAAAGCCAATCGGGCGAAGACTACGCTCCAGTGATTTGATTGGAAAACACTGCAACGTCCTCCATACAGCCCAGATCATTCAGTGCGTGATTTTCAGATGCTTGGCGACCTGAAGAAAGACGCGTTTGGACGGCGGTCGGACGAGAAAGTGCAAGAGTGGGTGCGAGTGTGGATCTTCAGCGACCGACCGCGTTTTACGACACAGGAATTGATCTTCTTGTCCCCTTCTTAACGCTTGCAGTGACTACGTTTGGATGGAACCATACCACGGTGCCGTTGTGGTAAGTGTTTGGTTTTCATTTGATCGACCCCTATACAATGACATAATCATTTATTTCCTCTCATTGAACTTTAATTCCCTCTTTTTCTTTGGTTTCCTTTACGGCTAGCTTAACGTATAGATTAAATAACGCTGGGGATAGGCTACAACCCTGTCTCACTTCCTTCTCAACCATTGCTCCCTTTTCATGCCCGTCGACTCTTATGACTGCCGTCTGGTTTCTGTACAAGTTGTAAATAACCTTTCACTCCCTATTTTTACTCCTGCTATCTTCAGAATATCAAATTAACAATTCCCAATCAACACTGTCAAAAGCTTTCTCAAAGTCCACAAATGCTCTAAATATAGGTTTATCTTTCCTTGACCTATCTTGTAAGTGATGTCGTATGGTCAGTTTTGCCTCTGGTGCCCATACATTTCTCTGGGACCCAAACTGATCTTCCCAGTGATCGGCTTCTATCGGTTTTTCCAGTCACTTGCAAATAATTCGTGTCAGTAGTTTGCAACTATTAGTTAATTCTGTAGCATTCACACCTGTCTACACCCTTTTTCTCACGCTCCATATTCGACTGGTATTTGCTACTTCGTTCCTGGAGAGCGTTTTGCAGCTCTTGGACAATTTGTTGAAGCCGACAAAATCAATCACACACAAACTGAAAGCAAACCATACACTATCCAAAGAGTGAGTGGAACCCATATTTTAACTACACTTTTATTAGTCCAGCCATGCAGCCAGTCGTATGTTTGATCGGCGCTAGTGGGATGCCATACACGTCGCAAGTGTTGTGTTAAAATCTGTGAATTGATTACCAACACTACGACCCTTGCTCGTTTATGAATCCCGTTCGTGCCGTTGCACTGGTGAGAGTACCAGTGCCACAGAAAAGTGGCCAGTTGGAAAAAAGGAAACTGACACATTATTAACAACTCACGGAACAAAAATGTCATTCTATTCTGATGAATATCTTAAGTGTAAGTATATTCAACTTTTCGCCGATAACGATATTATGAGTGAGACACTTCGAGCATCCATTCGCCATCGTCATGTTATTTCTTGTTCCATTTCTGTCCATTGTGTGTTTTCCTGATGCTACTTTATGTATTAAACGCGGGGATGCAGCACTGAAAAATGCTGTAGAGCATTCGTAAATATTGTTTTCGTCGCACATATTTATATGAGCCATTGTTAAATTGTCAACCGTCGGTAGCACAGATTGGGTCTCATATCAGTGACGACCGGACCAGTAACATCGGATACGTCGCTTAAATATGAAAACTATCAGAGTGTTTGTCGGCATTTTTGGAGCTTTTCTCTTCAGTTTTTGAACCATGTAGAATCTAATTTACGTCCAAATCTATATGGCTGCGCTGCAATTCAGAATTAAGCGCCTGGCAAAGAGTTCATCGAACCATCTTCAGACTACTACTCTACGGTTCCACTCGCTAACAGCGCGTGGGAAAAATGAACATTTAACTCTTTCCGTACGAGCACTTACTTCTCTCATTTTATTACGATGATTATTTATCACGAAGTAGCCGGCGACAGTCAAATATTTTCACATTCAGAGGAAAAAATTGGGGACTGAAATTCGTGACAAGATACGCCTTTGTTTCAATGGTAACCACTCCAACTCGCTTACCATATTCGTGACACTCTCCCCCATATTTAGTGATGATACAAAACAAGCTGCCCTTCTTTAGACTTTTTCGATGTTCTCCGTCAATCCTGTCAGGTAAGGATTCCATAGGCACAATAACACTCTAGCAGAGGACAAACAAACGTAGTGTGGGCTGTCTCAATAGTAGACTTGTTGCTTCTTCTGAGTATTGTGTCAATAAGACGAAGTCTTTGGATAGTCTTCCCCACAATATTATCGCTGCGGTCGTTCCATTTTCAGTTGCTAGTAATTTTAATTCCTAGTATTTAGTTGAAGTGAGTGCCTTTAGGTTCGTGTAATTTATCGTGTAAACGAAATTTAACGGATTTCTTTTAGTTCTCATGTTAATAATCTCAAACTATTCCCTAGTCAGAATCGATTGCCGCTTTTCGCACCATCATGCTTAAGTCATTCTGCAACTGCGTTTGATCTCCAGGTGACTTTACTAGACAGTAATGAGAGCATCATCTGCAAACATTCTAAGAAGGTTACGCAGTTTGTCTCCTAAATCGTTTATGTGGGTTACGAAGAGTAGAGGGCCTGTAACACTTCACTGGGGAATCCCAGGTATCATTTCTATTTTACGTCAGGATGATTTTTCATATCTTTCTGTGAGCCTTTCGCTTTCTGTTGTATTTTTTGTCATCGCTATCGTGGACTGATGACGTGAGACGAATGACTGGCATTGAATAAGAAAGGGCCTCCAGCGCTTTCTTTTTCTTATTCTGCGTTTTGGAGCTGAGCGAAGTTGCTGCGGAATAGGTGGAGTCTCTCTCTGAATTAAAAGCGTGACTGAAGAAAAAGTTGTGTTTAATGCGATAACAACTACTATGAAACAACGAAGAAATGAAGCGTTCGTAGCAGATGAACGAAAAAAAATTCAGTGAGGAGGTACGAAACATTTCATGTCGTTTTCAATGCAACGCGGTTAATAAGTAAACAGGCAATACAGCATTACCGTAATGGACAGTACTGTTGTTAATCTGGCGGTAGTTGACTCCAGAGTGTGATAATACCAGCTCATTCATTCTCATTTACTGTGAAAAGCGTCAATTTTTTGTCGACGGACAATGCTAATGAAAAGAATAGAATGTCAGTTTCTAGAGTATGTGATTGAGTACTGAACTCAGAATTTCGTTTTATACTTTTAACATATGTCGTATTCTTTCAGACTTGTTTAATGGATGATAGTGCAAAAATGCAGTCTAAATAGGTGAGAATTATTTTCGCGGCCTCTCGGCTTCTCTTTGAAATATTTGTAAAGTATATCAAGACTGCCTTTGAATAACGCGTAGAAGTCGCCTAAAGAAAGCCCAGCAGAAATGAGGCGCACTATATCCAGTAGCCAACTCGAACCCTGTTCCTCCTGAATATTGTAAGGTGAAAATTTACTTGCAGGTTATGATCATCCGTCGTATACACAGCCATACTATGAGACACTGTTGGCCAGATACATCTACAAGATGTTACAACACATTCATGATAAAGCCATATGACGACTATTCCACATTTACGTACACTTTCATCCGCAGCTCGTGGTCTAGTGGCTAGTGTTGCTGCCTCATCATCATCATTAGTGACAGTGGGTAGACTGGACTGTGTAAAAAAGAAATTGGACTGTGTAAAAATTGGGACTTTGTACGGGCCCTGATGACCGCGCAGTTGAGCACCCCACAAACGAAACATCAACAAACCAAACGTATGCTTTCCTGGTACCATTCAGCAGAAAACGGAGCTACAGACCTCAGTTCCAAGTCTGATCATGCTCATTCAGAACTTCCGCAATTTCGGTGAATCATTCGTGGAAAATTCGAGAAGTTCCTTACATAGGTCCCGACAGGTTTCTTCCGCTTCCCTTCTTCAAACGAACAAGTAATCTGTCTCCAATAACGTAGACGTCGACACGCTGATAAACTGTAACTTTTCCCAATTCCTATAGAACCATCTGTGGCCGACAAATTCAAAACAATGGCGGGAGGATTCATGGTTAAGACTCTTTCTTTGATCTGCTGTCCTGACTGTCAGCCAAAAGAACCGGGAGAAGTTAGAAACTCCAGGAACAGAACGTGCGAAAAGTCGCAAAAAACATTGGCTACCATTATGACGAACGTCTGTGGACTACGTAAGCATAAAATTTGTTAATAGCAGCAAATAGTGGGGTTAACCCATTTGGCGTAATATCTTGACAATCCGTGTTGTAAACAGAAAGGAAAAAAAAACCTAATACTTTAAAGTAGAATGACAACGTATCACATAATTTCAGCATTCACATCGGTCATCAACGTCTAAAACAGAGAACCAGTGCCCAGCTATGAAAAAGACGTCTCTCTTATAATGGACGAAAAGCTGTCAGTTAAAACTTGACATGGTAAAAGCAAAACAAACACGTTAGTTTTCTCATTGCAAGATGAAACTATGCAACTGCAGTGCCCTGTTCGAGGGTGTGTCTCGCTGATTTCATAAAGTTCGCCTGGCGACTTAGATGACATGATTATTTTCATGGCATTACGAACAGCAGATTACTTTGGGCTCTGATTAAATAAGATCATTTCCTGACACGGCTGTACAGCCCCGCAAGGTCAAGTGAACATCAAGAGGAACGGTACAGTCAGAAATATCACGTCGGCTTCCCGCTTTCTACTGGGTGAGATGGCGCACTAGATAAGGCGTTGGTTCGCGGTTAGGACAAGCGAGTTTCAAATTTCTATACCGTTACGCCGACTTAAGTTTGATGTAGATTCCCTAAATTTCTTGCATGAAATTCAGAGTGGTTTCCTCAACATAATCATGGCTGATTTTGCCGTACGCTTGCCCACCTGAACTAGTATTGCATCTGTAATTCTCGAATGACGACGGTGCGTTGAACTCTGATATTCGTCCCTTTGTTCCATAAGTGTCTCTTTAACGTGTGGGACCATTGTAGCGTTCGTTTGGGCTGATTTAAGAAAACGACAGATTTCAAATCAGGACGATCGAATCAGGAAGCACATCATCTTCCAACGATCTTCCACGCCTTGACTACTGCACCATTTCGCTCATTATAAAGCACGAAGCCGACATATTGCTCACTGTACTGTTCCTCTTATTGTTCAACTGGCCGTGCAGAGCCGTACATCCACGTCAGGAAATGATCTTGTTTACGTCAGGGCCCAAACTAATCTGCTGTTCGAAATACCATCAAAACAGTCATGGCATCTAAGCAGTCAGACGAAATTTATGAAATCAGCGAGATCCACCCTGAAACAGGGCACCGCAGTTGGATAGTTTCACCTTTTAATCAGAAAACTATCGTGTTTGTTCTGCTTTTAGTGTGTCACATTATAACCGACTGCTTTTCAGCCCTTATAAGAAAGACGCCATTTTTAGAACTAGGGCAGCTTCATATAACCACCCATAATATTGGACCGTTCTGGATGTGCCCAACATGAAAAGAGTCGCGACCTTTCCGCTACTTCTGGGTATCGCACACGATAGAAAGAACTTGTGTCGGCGTGCCGCAGTATTTCCCACCTCATATTCTCTAGAGCTGCCGCCGGTATAATTGTTTTATGTTATGCTGTATGTTTCTGTAAGTGTATGCGTTGTTTTCGCTCATATAACAACTGCTTCAATCGCTTATGTTTTACTTACTTTTATTTTAAGAAACTGCATTTTCTTTGACGGAGTCTTCCTAGCATTCATGCAGGTAGCTACGCAAGCAGTTACGATGTCGTGTAACTTCCAGATCTTTCTCTTTTCTAGCTCACTGCAACACGCAAAAAAAAAAAAAAAAAAAAAAAAAAAAAAAAAAAAAGAGAGAAAAGAAAAAAAACCAGATAATTCATTTTGTGAGACACCAAAAGACCCCACTGGAATTAGCAGAAAAGAAGTTATGTGCTTGATAACAAATTAAACAGACTGCTGGCATTAACATCAGATTAGCATGAACAGTGTATGCCATAAATGTCAAAACTTCTTCTGCATGCTTCGATACGCAAATTATTAACATTTCAGCGCAAAGTAAGTACAAGGGTTGGAACTTTAATAGTGGCAACTATGTATTTACAACTCGTACAAAATAAATACGTGTCTCAAAGTTTTACTGACCTTCAAAGTAGCCACCAGCATTGCGTATAACCCGTTGCCAGCGATGGGGAAGTCGTAGGATACTCTTAGAGTGCCAGTTGTGTTGACAGTTCGAGCGAGGCGGTCTACTGCCCGACGAATTTGTAGCAGTTCAGAAGCGAATGCCGTGAAGTGTTTCCTTCAGATTAGAAATGAAATTGAACTTACGAGGGCTTAAGTCAGGGGAGTGCAGTAGGTAGTATAGCAGTTAGCAGCACTATCAGTGAAACAAATCAGTAACAGCTTGCACTGTACGTGCTTGAGCACTGTCCCGCAAAATGATGGTCAGGCCCTGTAGAAAGTGTCATCTTTTCTGTCTCTATGCTGTTCATTTTTGGAACACAACCTACGACCAGCTTAGAGACAGAAGTGGTGACACTTTGTACAGGACCTGACCATCACTTTGCAGGACAGTGCTCAAGTACGTACAGTGCAAGCTGTTACTGATTTGTTTGACACCCAATCACCTGACTGATGGGGCTGCTTAGTGCTATACCACCTACTGCACGCACCTGACTTAAGCCCTCGTAAGTTCAATTCGATTCCTAAACTGAAGGAAACACTTCACGGCATTCGCTTCAGAACTGCTACAAATTCGTCGGGCAATAATAGACAGCGCCGCTCGAACTGTCAACACAACTGGCACTGCTAAGAGTATCCTACGACTTCCACATCCATGGCAACGGGTCATACACAATGCTGGTGACTACTTTGAAGGTCAGTAAGACTTTGAAACACGTATTTATTTTGTACGAGCTGTAAATAAATAGTTGCCACGATTAAAGTTCCAACCCTCGTATAAAGAGCGCTGTCTACATGACTCCGGAGGAAAGGTACATGCTTTGAGGGGTGATAGTATTGGCGACCCCGAACAAAAAACTTCAAATGAACATATCCCATTTTCTTAACCGTTTCCGACATACAGCTGTTTGAAAATCACTGGCGTGTGCCGCATGTCACTTTTCACCAACACTCACATGCGAATGTAACTAAAGCGACATTAAGTTACATAGTGTTTCCTGTGAAGTTCCTCACTGAACGTGTGGAGCGGCATTGTTGATGATCAACACATCGGTACTGTTGTTTCAGATGACCGTGCTGTGTACGGTATCTTGAGTTCCTTCGGGATATGTTACCAGAATACTTAGAAGATATTCCTTCAACAGTACGACGTCGAATGTCCTTTCATCACGACGGGGCATGTGCAAGTTCTGTACGGCCAGTGACACGGTACCTCATAGAAACGTGCACTGGGCATTGGATAGGCAGCCATGGAGTCATTTCTCAGCCACCGAGGTCTCCCTATCTTACTCCATTAGATTACTATTTGTAGGGTTGACTTAAGACCAAAGTGTACAAGCGCAGGGTAATGTGATGGAGGAACTTCTCGCTCGTATATTACATGCATGTGCTCAGGTAAAGGACTCTACGAATGAACTTACACTATGTGATCAAAAGTATCCGGACACCTGGCTGAAAATGACTTATACGCTCGTGGCGGCCTCCATCGGAAATGCTGGAAATCAGTATGGTTTTGGCCCACCCTTAGCCTTGATGACAGCTTCCACTTTCGCAGGCATACGTTCAATCAGGTGCTGGAAGGTTTCTCGGGGAATGGCAGCCCATTTTTCGCGGAGTGCTGCATTGAGGAGAGGTATCGATGTCTGTCGGTGGGGCCTGGCACCGAGTCGGCGTTCCAAAACATCCCAAAGGTGTACTATAGGATTCAGGTCAGGACTCTGTGCAGGCTAATCCATTACAGGGACGTAATTGTCGTGTAACTACTCCACCACCGGCCGTGCATTATGAACAGGTGCTCGATCGTGTTGAAAGATACAATCGCCATCCCCGAATTACTCTTCAACTGTGGAAACAAGAAGGTGCTTAAAAAATCAATGTAGGGCTGTACTGTGATAGTGCCACTCAAAACAAGAAGGGGTGCAAGCCCCCTCCACGAAAAACACGACCACAACATAACACCTCCGCCTCCGAATTTTACTGTCGGCACTACACACGCTGGCAGATGACATCCACCGAGAATTTGCCATACCCACACCCTGGCATCTGATCGCCACATTGTGTACAGTGATTCGTCACGCCACAAAACGTTTTTCCACTGTTCAATCGTCCAGTGTTTAAGCTCCTTACACCAAGCGAGGTGTCGTTTGGCATTTACCGGCGTGATGTGAGGCTTATGAGCAGCCATTCGACCATGAAATCCAAGTTTTCTCACCTCCCGCCAAAATGTCATAGTACTTGCAGTGGATCCTGATGCAATTTGGAACTTCTGTGGGATGGTCTGGATAGATGTCTGCCTATTACACATTACGACCCTCTTCAACTGTAGGCGGTCTCTGTCAGTCAACAGACGAGATCGGCCTGTACGCTTTTGTGCTATGTGTGCCCCTTCACGTATCCACTTCACTATCGCATCGGAAACAGTGGACCTAGGGATGATTAGGAGTGTGGAAATCTCGCTTACAGATGTATGACACAGGTGCCACCCAACCACCTGCCCACGTTCGAAGGCCGTGAGCTCCGCGGAGCGCCCCATTCTGCACTCTCACGATGTCTAATGACTACCGAGGTCGCTGATACGGAGTAGCTGGCAGTAGGTGGCAGCACAGTGCACCTAATATGAAAAACATATGTTTTTGGGGGTGTCCGGATACTTTTGAGCATGTAGTGTATATCAACACTGTAGCTGTCCACAAGAGCTGCAAAATGCATTGCAGTTCACGGTGGACATTTTGAACATCTTTGTCAGTTTATGTAAGCAATTAAAGACTTTAGACCACAATGTTCCATTTACTATCACCTGCATTTTTCCTGTTTCGCACTGTTTTCATTAATTTCCTCGGGTACTGTTAAGAACAGTACATAAGTTCACATGAAGTTTCTTGTTGAGAAACAATAATACTATCCCCCCCCCCCCCCGAAAATATGTACACTCTCCTGTCTCCAGACACGCCTTTGAACTGCAATCTCATTGACTGGAATAGTCCTACTTCGAATTGAGTCCCAAAAACCGGCCAAGACTTGACTGGAGAACCCTGGACTGCGATGGGATGCCAACCTGGCCGTCGCTCGTCATACGGCCCGACAACCGGGAGTGATGGTTTGGAATGCCATTTGTTTTCATAGCAGCACCCCTCTGCTTGTCATCCGCTGCACCTTTACAGCACACTGATACGTCGCCGATATTCTATGTACCATTTTGTTTCCCCTCATGGAAAGCCGTTCTGGCTTCTATTTCAGCAAAATAATACCCTCCTGCACACTGCCAGAGTTTCTGTAGCTTGTCTTCGTGCTCGCCAAACCCTACCCTGGCCAACAAGGTCGCCGGAACTTTGCCCAATTGAGAACGTTTAGAGCATTATGGGCAGCCCGCTCCAAACATCTCGGGATTTTGACGATCTAAGGTGCCAGCTGGATAATATTTGGATCCCTTACGAGGACATCCAACAACTCTATCAACCAATGACAAGCCGAATAACTGCTTGCGTAACGACCAGAGGTGGACCTAACATTATTGACTTGCTTAATTTGTAGACCTCTTTCTCTTCAATAAGGGACCGGTTTACCGTTCTGCGATACTACATCTCGCGTTGGTCAGGATGTCACGCCTGTCATGCGAATATGTAATGGAGTAGCTTAGGAGGGACGTACTTAACGCCTTGCAGGATCTCAACGGCCCCAAGCGACTAGCACCCGGGTGTCGTACAACCGGAGGGTCAAACAGCTGCACTAGGATAATAATTTGTTTGCAGCAAAAAAAGTATCCACACAGAAAGTGCGACGACATTCGGGCCACCACGGATGACCGCCATTGTTGCAGCTTCCCTTGACGCAGCAACAGACAACGTCGAGACGACTGCGGTACTTCCAACGTGCCACCACGTCGTCTTCCCACACGAGTCTTGCTTCTGCGCACAGCACCACATAAGATGACGTACTATACTAGTGAGTACACAACATGACCACTTCTTGTGCGCATAACAAGTAATTTGGGCAGAAGGCATCATATTTCAGAGATGTTAAGACGGGTAGAGCAGGAAGACGCTCTATTTTGGATCCAATATTCTTGCCTTTTTAAAATAAAATAACAGAGGAATTGCAAAACTGACACTAGACCTTCATTACATACCCATAAGATTGTATTATGTAATTTTTTAACTAAGATACTTGGAGCCAGAGGACACTACACGATATTGACGAAAGGCCTTCGCCAAGTGCGAGAGCGTTTGGCCGGAGCTCTGAACGCCACAATTTTCAACCTAGAACAAAATTTCAAAAACTGCTTTTAAAATGATGATATTGATTAACGTAGTACGTAGGAATATTTTTAAAAACGCAGTTTTTAACGAAATGGCGGCACTCTGAAATAAAATTCAATTTTTTGACAGAAAAGTCTTTATAACAACGTGTACCGTTAATGAAATGAAAATACATCGCAAAAATCCTACGTAATACAGTAGAATAAACGCCTACTCAATAGTTGCAATAAGGTATAATGTAACTGCATGTATATTTAATGAGTTACAGCTTCCACGAACTTGAAAAATGATCTGATAAAAAGTTTCAACTTGTGTTTCTTATTACTGAAATTGAGCAAACCATTAATTGGCAATTCCAGCATAGTAAATTTGGCCTTTATCTCGCCGATGCCGAAACACTGTCATTTTGACGAAATAATGCCGATTAACTGGCTTCCACTTATCAATCGAAGCGCTTTTTGTACGATTGGGGTTATTTTTCTAGCCATTCCTATCCGTGTAAGTAGGTTTGTTTGTCATTTTCAAGCACTCACGTTTTACTGCATAAAAAAAGCGAAATGACAAGTTAAGCAGACAAGAGACAAGCGCTTGTTTATCATAAACGACCCGTATTCCATTGGTAAGTCGGTTGCATTTGAGCGCTCGGTTGCACCAGACTCCCAGGCAATAAATTACGGCTTTAACGTATTTTAGTATTTATGGCACACCTCATTTGAATGAATCTTTAAAACAGACTCTCAAAGAAACATTTGAACCAATAAAAAATTAGGCACAAAAACAAATTTCTACGACGGTCTACTCCCTTAAGGCCGATGACTGTGCTTTTTCTTTTATGTCCCGGTGACACTAATACTAGGAATATGTGAGGGTAAGAGAGATGGAGGCGTGGAAATTCCTGATCATTAGGTTATGTGCTGATGTTATGAGTTTTTCCACTAAAAAGTTTCTTGGTATTTCCGCTTTAAATAACTCGGAAAAGACGGTGATTGTTAGGCAGAACTTCAGATTTACGGGATCGAGTGCGGGTACTCCCGAATAGGAGCTTAGTGTGTTGGTCACATATGAACGTATTTACCTTGAAGGGTAACAATCATGCTCACTCCAGGTTAAGAGCTGTAGCACGAATGACAGTCCATGCAGAAGTAATAGCGACACTTAACTGAAATAAATTACGACGTAGCCTGCAGTCGTAACTTGCCAGACCCCCACTCCGTGAGCAAGAGTGCGAAGATTGCTATCTAAGTGCCATGAGTTGGGTCGGGCATGAATCAGACGCTGAACTGCTCCGCGTCAGCCGTACCGCTACAGGGATTTCCAATCATTACACGTGGATGCGACTACTCTGACTATCCTCTAACCTTGAACTTATTCGTTTTTATTTGGCAAAAAGCAACACAGCAATTATCTTGCAACTGTGGCGGTCACCTCCAGCTGGTTTACTCCCGCCATTCTTTCAGCTCAGTGTATCATTTCTGTTATCATCACCGCTGTCTTTCTCTTTTTTGTCTTTTCCACACTTTAAGCACTGTTTGGATGGACACAAGATCGCCAAGTCCTTTAACAGGCGTAATCTTCAACTGATCACCACTCTGTGTGCGATATTAGATGAACTTCGGGTATTATTGAATAGTCGAGCAACATGGCATACTGTGATTTCTCATCCGTCTAGTGGTGTTCACAAGCGGGAGGTGCATGAACTACTTCAAAATGGCCCCGTGATGCCCTGCAGTGAGTCCAGTTAGTCTCCAGACATCAGTTATGGTATAAAAAACCTGTTCCACTAGTTTGGAAAAAATTTTGTAGGTAATCTTTCAAAAACATGAAATAATTACTGGAAATTTACACTTAGAGTTAAAATTGTTTAATTTATTAAGTAGAATAGTAGTAAGTCGTTTTGTATTGCTCGAATTTTGGCTGTGGATACAGTTGGTTGAATTTTTATGTTGTTAAGTCAAAGATGGCGTATCGGGCAATGTGGAATACGTGGTATCCCTTTTCTTAGCAGGTGTTGAGAAGAAAGGTTACACTGGCGGCTTATGAAAATAGATGAATGTAAAACGAATCTCCTCTACTACATAAACAACTAATGTTTCCAAGTTAACAAAATTAACAAATGTGTTATGGAATCAAATTACTTTTCTCTGTTACCGATAAGTAATTCTTTTAAGTGTTTAAATTAGGAGCAATCTGAGAATTTTATTTTGTGTACATTAAATATGTCTTTCCTCCAAATTTACATGATTGTCCACAGTTCTACCATCCTATTCCACACTTACCGACTATTCCGTATTCTAAGTGCAACGTTTTTGGAAATTTTTTCAGTGGAAGCTTTTTTTAAATTTTATTAAGAGAAATGTGAATACTTGTTGTCAAATAGTTCAAGTTTATGATAAAGTGCGTTTGACATCCAAGAATGAATTAAATTTGTATATCCAATACCCGAACTTCATCTACTTAAAAGTTCTTTTTACACTTTCGAATGGTCTAAGTCGGTTCTCATGCCTTTCTTTTTAGAGTGTAACTATTATTTATGGCTCGGCACGCACACTCGATTGTTCATTTCACCTCGGCATCCTCATTAAAGTGACACGTAAAGTACTGCTTGTTCAATGACTATGTAGATCAACAACAAGTGAAATATTTGACTCGCAGGACGGTAGGTTTTACTCTGAAATATAATATTTTTGAAGCTAACATTGCGCAGCAGAACCACAACGCATCCCATTGCGGATGTGGTGTGGCACTCATGAATTTTCTTGAATCGCCGCTTCATTTAGTTTGCATCACATACACATTGTCTTATTAAAATTCCGTCCATTTTATGAGGAGTAACAAATATTTTCACTTTCTACTACTCATTTTAACCCTTTTTGTTCTGCGTTATATTCACAAGTGTCTCTATTTCTTTCTTGGTTCAGTATGAATTGGAAATTGTTTTCTAACTTCAGTTCTTCAAGATAGATAAACTTCGTGGACCATGTTATTCTGACGTCAATATCCTATGTTGCACGACTATGGATAGACAGTAGTCATACCTTGTATATTACTTGGTTCAGATCTCAAAACTCACTCTCAAGTCAAGTAACAATATTTATATGCTAGCTTGCCGTTAATAGTTGATCAATAGTAATTTGAGACAACGTAGATATTGTTCATCCTGCTAACATTCGTCTCTAGTGTATCATTCGCTATTCATGCGACGAACTGGCGAATAATTTACGCAAGTCTAACTTTTAAAAATGATGTCGATACAATTTTTACACAATGTGAGAGGCACATAGTCGCTGCAGGTCTCTTAACAGCATTGTGAGACCCCGATTAGAGTTCGCGAGCTTCGAAATGGATATGCTAACTGTTAACACCTGACATTCACCTAAATAACAATTGCGTCTGTCATGAAACTGAAATCACGCACAGCTTTTCACGAACAATACGAGACTGGAATAGAAGGGAGAACCGATAAAGGTACTCAGGGTACCCTCCGCCACACACCGTCAGGTGGCTTGCGGAGTATGGATTTAGATGTAGATGTAGCTTTAAAAAAAATCAGAAATTATTGAATTAATGCTTCACTGAGTTCTTGCCTCGTCAGATTTGTGTCCAGTCTGGAGGTTTCAACGAATTCCTCCATCGTCATCATCAGGAAATTTCAGCAGGCCGTTACTTACTTTATGTATTTGACCGAATTGTCTCATGGAGATGTCACGAACCCACGGAACTTCCATACGCTACCGGAAATAATGTCTGTGTATGTGACTAAAAGACATTGGCAGCGAAGCTGACTTGTGTAGATTCAGCTGATTTCTCTGTGGTGTTCAGTATCAGGCTCCCGTTCCCATACACCACTAAGAATGTAACAAGCGTCTCGGTTAAAGCTATTGTTACACATTCTGATCTCAGTGCCTTCTCTGACGACAGAATCCCAGTAGACAGATGCATGGCATAATATTTCCGCTTCATCAAACATAATCGTATGTTTGTTCCTGAAACTGTGTATGGAAACAGCTGATTTGTCGTAATAGCGATATTTAATTTGGCATTGGTTCTCTGTGCAGCGTTGTGGAATCGCTAGTGTTGACTTAAAAATGTAATTGCAACCACAATCACAAGGTATTTTATAAATTGCAATAACACTGAGACCAAAGCTGTCTTTTAATTTTGATGAGTGGTTGGAAAATGGAATGAATGCTGTGTTGGGCCAGGTCTCTATCTATTTTATTTGTAGTAGCACTGAAGACAGGAAGGAATTCGCTGTTCCTAATCAAGATAGTTTCATTTTTAAGCATACTAGGCCGCCAAGGCGATAAGGTTGGCCTAAAATCAATAAACAAGGCGTTTCATTGTGACCTATTCTCCAAGCTACAAACGCAACAACCCAGTGATTGTCAAACTGCGGCCAGCGGGCCGATTACAGCCCCAAATGTGTTCGACTGGCCTACGGTTCTCTGCCGTATTTTATAATACTATGCATCTAGCAACTAACAGCCGAATCCACAAATGTCAAGTAAAGTTAACAAATTCTTAAGAGTACAGTTCTACTGGTCAGGAAGAAACAAAGTACTCACAGAGAGAGTAATATACACTGCTGGCCACCATAAATGCAACACCCTGAAGGAAGCATCCGAATCAAGTGAAATTTACACCATGAGTTTGCAGCGATGAGATATGCAACTGATTAGAATTTTAGCGCAGACGCACATCACGCGCGCCTGTGGCGCCACCTCATAGCGCCATTTAAAGCTTGGCGATTTCGACGAGTGTACGTTCGGCATGTGTGTTTACCTTGTGGTTGATTCACAAGACGATCAGTTATGCCTCGTAGACAACAGCGAACATCGTTTGATCAAGTATCCGAGTTCGACAGAGGAAGGATAGTGGCTTACCGAGATTGTGGATTATCATACAGAGAAATCGCTAGTCATGTTGGACGAAGCCAAAGAACTGTAATGCGGATATGTGACCGTTGGATGCAGGAGGGTACGACGGACCGACGTGGTCGATCGCATTCACCTCAGTGCACCACTGCACGTGCTGATAGGCAAATTGTGCGCATGGCAGTGACGGATCGCTCAGTGACATCCCGAACCATAGCACAGCACATTGCGTCTGTAACGCATCATCCAGTGCCTGCGCGTACCATTCGACACCGTTTACAGCAGAGTGGTCTGTCCGCAAGACTGCCATTGCTTCGTCTACCATTGACGCAGAACCACAGACGTCTCCGTCGCCAATGGTGTGATGACAGACGGATGTGGACGGCAGAATGGAATGACGTTGTCTTTACTGACGAGGCACGCTTCTGTCTGCAGCACCACGATGATCGGATTCGAGTGTGGAGACACCGTGGAGAGAGGATGCTGGACAGCTGCATTATGCACCGCCACACTGGTCTTGCACCGGGTATTATGGTATGGGGCGGTATTGGATATTACTCTCGCACGCCTCTAGTACGCATTGCCGGTACTTTAAATAGCCGGCGCTACATATCCGAGGTGCTGGAGCCAGTTGTCCTTCCTTACCTTCAGGGCTCGGCCACAGTCATATTTCAACAGGATAATGCGCGACCACACGTGGCACGCATTGTCCAAAGGTTCTTCGTCAATAACCAGATTGAATTGGTTCCCTGGCCGGCTCGCTCCCCGGATCTTTCGCCGTTAGAAAACATGTGGTCCATGGTTGCTCAATGAGTGACCCAGATTACATCCCCAGCTGCCACACCAGATGATCTTTGGCAACGTGTGGAAGCTGCTTGGGCTGCTGTACCCCAGGAACACATCCAACGTCTCTTTGACTCAATGCCGAGACGTGTGGCAGCGGTGATCTCCAACAATGGCGGCTACTCTGGCTACTGATTCTGGCAGGAACCACATGTCACAGACGTCTGTAAACGTAATCATTTGATACTTGGTCAACATGTTATCTACAAAATAAATTTTGTTGTGCTACCTCTTGTCTTTCTTGGCGTTGCATTTACGACATGGATTCGTGAATGTGCATTACAGAGATGTTGATCTTCAAACGCAGCACTTTATTTGTAGCAAGAAATGTGAAATTAAATTAAGGCTGTTGTAATACAATACAATGAATAGGACCAAAATAATATTCAAAACATTTAGTAGACATTTGTGATCGAGTCTCATAACGTATAATGCATTTAAGTGTAAGTACCATTACTGTTGTTAATCAATTAATCGTCCACCCACATAGACAACATAAAACTTCGTCAGGCAATGAAAGCGTCATAGCTTTGTGGTCACTGAGGGCGGCAGCAACCTGAAACGGGGAAGAGTCGACACGAAGTGTTGCGAATGGTGCCGAATTTTAACTATCGGCACTTGTGGGCTGGCAGCCAATTACTTGTTCCCTTACTGTAGCTAGGCTGTTGGGGGCTCATAAAAATCTAATTTATGTAGATTTACCAATTAATAAAACCGATATGTATGCGTCGTGAGATGCCACCCCGCAATGTCAGTACTGGCTCCTGAGAAAAAAGATTGATGACCACTGCTTTAACTTACAGGACAGCGAAATACCTAACCACGTTATTTATCAATAGTTGGTCGCTGTGAACATCATATTAAAAATACTCAAATGTTTGTGGACGTAATCAAACAAATCAGAATCAATCAAGTAATCAGCATTTCATTCTTATTTAAGGTTACAGGCAGCACAAATACTTTCAGAAAATACCTCCTAAAATTTAAATGGATATTAGATGTTAACAAGTTCCTCTGTTTCAGAAATGCTTTTCTTTCTATGCTAGTTTGCGTTTCATACCTCTGTACTTCGAACATTATCAGTTATTTTGCTGACGAAATATGTAAGCTTTATTGCTAGTTTTAGTAGCTCATTTGCTAATCTAATTTCTACAGCATCGCCTGATTTAATTCTACTTCATTACTTAACCCTTATTTTACTTTCGTTAATGCTGACCTAATAATATCTCTTCCCGACACTATCCACTGTGTTCAACAGATATTCCAAGTCATTTTCCATCTGAGACAGACAAATGCTTTTATTTCTCTCTCCCTGAGCTTTAATTTCCTTTCCAAATTTTTCTCTGGTTTCCCTTACTGTTTACTCAGTGTACAGGTTGAATAACATAGGAGGTGCTGATTTTCTTTAAGGACTTCACTGTGTTTACCTGAGTAAATACGTCAGATATACGGGAATTTTATATTTTTAATGGAATTCGCAGATAATAAAATGTGGTATTAATTACTTAGTTACAAATAAAGCAGTATCCATTACTCTTTTAAATCTTTAGGCTTTTGTGCGTTACAATTTGATAAACATTTTACAACCCCCCCCCCCCCCCCTTATCCTCCTCGCCACCCAACTATCCAACCCCTCACGAAGTAAATCATATTGGCGCTCATGTAGCTGGTCAGTTAAACCTAATTTTGCAAAGATTGTCCAGGGGCATAGCACATCGACAAAAGAGCACTGACAGTACAGAAATATTCACTGAGTTAAATTAAAGACTATCATATATCGGGAACATCAGCGAGTATAACTATTGCATTCGTCGGTTAATTAGCAGTGAATCATTAGAGACAGAGTATTAGTTTGAACTGGACAAAAAATTAGGAGAGAATGAGTGGTGATGACAATGAAGCAACCATTTTGGTTTTCGACTAAAGTAGTTTAGAGAAATGACGGGAATCCTGAATCTGAACTGCCTGACAAAGGATTTGTGCGTCACAACTCCTGAATAAGAAACTGCCCAGTGTCAGAACAGCAGGCCCTGTTACGTACTAGCATTAATGGAAAAGTAATTTGAAGTTGATGAAGATGAGGCCTTGAGAGCGTAATTTCAGCCTCGTTTTTGTAAACCGCACAATGCGCAAAAGTAGGTCTTACGCATTATAATTCGAAATGTTCTTTCATGCAACGGTATCCAAGACTAGAGTGTTAACCCAGTGCAGACGCAAGTTGATGTTTCACTGCTCTGTTCTCCGAAATACATTTTCGGCATACTATGCCACTCTCTGCACCGTGACCCTCTTATTGCTTTTCAAAGAAATCCCTTCTCAGCATAGCCGAGACTTCTCCTCATGAATATACTATGCATGAGCTTCTTATTCAGTGTCTATCTTCAGAATTAGAAGGCTATGCTTACTTCCGAGTTTTCTCTCTTTTGTGAAGAAAGTCATTTGCGGTCGGAGCTTAGGAGAATGCAAATTTTCTTCTTCTGTCATTTCACAGTGAATAAGTGCTACGGAGATTTGATCGTTAACGTCACTAAAAACTGATGTTATAAACTTCTTTCATACGTTTGAATTATGCTAATTTATGGAATCGACAGAGCGAAATCACAGACCGAGAAATATTTTCATGCTATGTGTATCCACTCTCTTATACTGACTTCCATGTGTTCCAACTATACGCTATACTAAAGAAACGTACGCCTTTTCCCAAAATATGTTAAATGAAAAACAGTGTCTAAGAAGTGTGACATTCTCAAAACACAGTAGCGCAGTGTCTGTATTTTACAGCGTCTGGTTCAATGAAAAGTCCCTTCGGACATGCATGCAAACTGCGAATGCGACTGTACAACAGCTATACGATTTAACAGAAACATATGAAAATATGAACCGGACCAGACTGGAACCCGGTTTACCAGCTTGTCGTGAGCGCTCGACTTAACGCCTATGGTTACCCGAGCATGCCTCCAGGACCGATCCGAACTTCCAAATATCGTAGTTTCAACGTCCCGTAGTGTTCGCACACAGTTCATGTGATTCCCGAGTTGGGAGTGATATTGTCTTTCTTGTCAGGTTGCCTTCCTTTGGCATTAAATACAGAAGCGCAGTGTCTGTATTTTACAGTGTCTGCTTAGTTCGAGGCAATATTTCTTCGGGCATGCATGCATGGATAAGACAATCTACTCATATGATGAAAACAACTGATAACTGACGATTGCTGTGTTTCAGCACAGGTGAAAGTATTCTCAATCACTAGAAAGTAACTTAGAAGTAGAAATTGCAATTGTAGAAATTATAATAAATAGAGCAGCACATGGCGAAAATGTCTTTGTATAAGACAGGTAAGTCAGTACATGTAGTTTTTAATAAACTAAATAATAGACACACGAAGTTGTAAGGGTTATACAGACAGAATCTGACAGTTACATTAGAACAACACATACTTTAGGATAGCTTAACTTGTAGAAGCACTATTAACTGCAATTATGAGTGAGTGTGGTAACAGAGAGCTTATAAAAAGGAAGAAAGTGAACAAGCAATTCGACAAATTATTCAATTCAATTTGTTACTTTGTCTGCAGACGAAGATATAACCGCCAAGACGCCGATTAAACAGGTGTTCACTATGGCGAATTCATAACGATGTAGAATTTGTTCTTAATGAGAGCAAAATATCTTTACTTGGGGAAAAAAAAGAGTATAATTTCGAAAGAATAAAGAATTACTGGCTTTGGGATCTAAGAGATGTGCGTAGGGTTCAGTCAACATGCATGAAGGCCTATTATCCTCAAGTAAGCAGATGTTAACGGATACATAATCAAATTAGTTTAGAAATTAAGTGTTCCGGTAGAAAAATTTCGAAATACTGATGAAATTGAATTGCTTCGATTTGGCACTGATTAACCGCGCTACTGAGGAAGTGCGTACCAGTATTGTGGGGACTAACGCTTTAACTGGTCATATATAAATGGAATTTACTTGCAGTGATTTAACAGCCTACGGAAATAATAATAGACAGATGTCAGTGGGGTTATTTGTCGACCGGTTACATGCGTTTCGAGACAACGGTCGCAGTGGATTACTAAATTTTATTTATTTTGGGGTAATTTATTGAGACAAGAGAGGACTGCTCTTTGGATAATATTTGACTTTGACCTCCCCGTCTCTCCCCCTCCGCTACCATTCGCTCCCACTTCTCTCTCTCACCCCCTTCCTCCCAACCCCCCTCACTTCTCCCTTTCGATTGTCCCCCTCTTAAACCGTGCCTCTTCCTCTAACCCTCTCCTTTCTATTTAGTTCTTTGGACATAATCCAATTAGAAGACTTCTAAGCACTTGCACTACAGTAAGCTCCAATACTTAGCTCTCCCAATCACAACTCAGTATTTATTGTGCAAAAAGAGAAGCAGCCAATCAGGCAGCTTCCTACAGCAACAATAGGCGGAGCATGACATCGTTCTCCTCTAGTGGTGATTGCACTCACTAGGCAATTGCGCAGTGTTTTCAAGTGATTAATAACAGACTGGAATTGGCAATCACTTCGCTTGTCTGCACACAGCCATGTGCTTACTCATTGTGGAAAGCACTCTCTAACAAAGTAACCCATTTCAGGTAAGCTGTAATGTTATATAATCTAGCAATTGAACACATGCACGAAGGACCTGGAATATGCTACGGCAAAACCTATATAAGACAACAAGTGTGTGGCGCAGTTGTTAGATCGGTCACTGCTTCTAGAATGGCACGTTATCAAGCTTTAACTGAGTTTGAACGTGGTGTTATAGTCGGCGCACGAGTGATGGGACACAGCACCTCTGAGGCGGCGATGAAGTTGGGATATTCCCGTACGACCATTTCTCGAGTGTACCGTGAATATCAGGAATCCTGTAAAACATCAACTCTCCGACATCGCTGCGGCCGGAAAAAGATCCTTCAAGAACGGGCCCAACGACGACTGAAGAGAATCGTTCAACGTGACAGGAGTGCAACCTTCCCGTAAATTGCTGCAGATTTCAGTGCTGGACCATCAACAATTGTCAGCGTACGAAACATTCACCAAAATATTATCCCTATGGGCTTTTGGAGCCGAAGGCCCACTCGTGTGCCCTTGATGACTGCACGACACAAAGTTTTACGCCTCACCTGGGCCCGTCAACACCGACATTGGACTGTTGATGACTGGAAACATGTTGCCTGGTCGGGCGAGTCTAGTTTCAAATTGTATCGAGAGGATGGACGTGTACGGGTATGGAGACAACCCCATAAATCCATGAACCCTGCATGTCAGCAGGGGACTGTTCAAGCTGGTGGAGGCTCTGTAAAGGTGTGGGGCGTGTGCAGTTGGAGTGCTATGGGAACCCTGATGCGTCTAGATACGACTCTGACAGGTGACACGTAGGGAAACATCCTGTCGATCAGACCTGCATCCACTCATGGTCATGTGCATTCCGAAGGACTTTGGCAAATCCAACAGGATAATGCGACATCCTACAAGTCCAGAATTGGTACAGAGTGGATCCAGGAGCACTCTTCTGAGTTTAAACACTTCTGCTGGCAACCAAATTCCACAGACATGAACACCTGACAGGATTCATAGTGTCAGTTCCCTCCAGGACTACTTCAGACATTAGCCGAGTCTATGCCACGTGGTGCCGAAGCAGTTCTGCGTGCTCGCTGGGGCCCTACACGGTATTAGGCGGGTGTACCAGTTTCTTTGGCTCTTCTGCGTATAAAGCGCATACGTGATAGTTGCCTTTTGGTCCACGGGTGGATCCATTTCCGACAAGGCTAAATACCCGCCATAGCTAAAGCATACCTTGTATGGCAAATTTGTGCCAAAACTGGCGACGAGGCAGTTGTGGAGCACCACGGGCCGCAGATGACAGCGGTGAACGACGGCTGTGGAGATGCGTACGGGCGAACACACGTGCTCTGGCGAACCAGGGGGCACCAACAGTGTGTCCTCGACGAATATTGCTGCGTATGGGCCTCCGTAGCAGGCACCTGGTTCATGCACCCATGCTGACCGCTATCCATTGGCGACGAACACTGAAACTGGCACTCCAGTGCCGCAACTACACGTCCACTGAATGGCGACGGATGAACTTTGCAGATGAATTACGGTTTATGCTCCATCGGACAGATAGCCGTTGACGTGTATGGCATGAAAAGTGTGATGCAAAAACTCTGCAACAATCGATGAAACTGTCCAGGCCAGAGGAGGGAGCGTTATGGTCTGGGAAATGTTTTCGTGACATTCTCTGGGTGATCTTGTCGTTATAGAAAGCACAGTGCATAACACAAATGTGCATCTATCCTTGGAGACCATGTCCACCGCTACATGCAGTCTGTTTCTCCTCGGCACTATGACATCTACCAGCAGGATAACGCAACATGTCACACAGCTCGCAGTGTACGTGCGTGGATCAAAGAGCACGAATTTACCGTACTTCCCTCGCCGCCAAACTCCCTGGCTTTAACCCATCGAATATCTGTTGCATCATCTCTAAAAGGGCTGTTCGCTTCATGCATCCTCAATCCAGAAATCTAGCGCAGCTGGCAATGGCACTGGAATCTGCATGTCTCCACATACCTTTCGGTACCTTCCAGAAACTCACTGACGCTCTTTCTGAACGTCACGCAGAGGTCCGGTCTCATATGGTGATTGCTCAGGCTTTTGACAGACGGTTACTTTAATGTGACTGAACATTGCACTGTATTACCCGTGTGTTACAATTGCAGTGTGTTACATTGCTATAATACTTCCGCAGCCAATAGGTTACATTTTCTTTTTCATAATAATGTTTAGCCGACCGGGGTGTCCGAGCGGTTATAGGCGCTACAGTCTGGAACCGCGCGACCGCTACGGTTCGAATCCTGCCTCGGGAGTGGATGTGTGTGATATCCTTAGGTTAGTTAGGTTTAAGTAGTTCTAAGTTCTAGGGGACTGATGACCTCAGATGTTAAGTCTCATAGTGCTCAGTCATAAAAATGTTTACAACCGATAGGTTACAATTAGATTTCAGAAATACATCTAAAACAAGTACGTATATTTTACTGCTGAAACAATTTCAAATCGGCCCGTCTTGAGCTCACAGCTATTGATTTTCCCTGCTTTCTCGAATATGACTCCACAGTATAGTCCCCATTTTGTTATCGAGTACGAAGCTTTTATCGTTTATTTTTTATTTTATTTTTTATTTTTTTGCGATAATGCCAGTTTACTTTGGTCTATAGTGGAAAATGCATATAGTTTGAATCGAATTATATACTGAACAGTCGATTTTTTTGACATCACTTACCTCGCATTTCCGGTAATAGTCTATGCTTAATTCCTTAACTGATAAGTGTTTCACAACTTTTGCTCTACGCTTTACGCATTGTGTTTCGTTTAGAGAACGTACAATTTTGCCCTCGGTTCTGTTAATTCCGTAATAATGTCCCCCTATAATTCATCTGTCACTAAACCCACTTTCTTTTTATTGATGCATGGGATGTTATAAATATTATTATTGCAATAACCTGAAGTGTCAAACAACCAAGGCACATCACTTTTAACACATTACACCCGCACACACACTGTATAATTTCACCCGCACATAAAGGTAATTTGTGATATATTAATCTATCCGCGTCTGTGTAACACATTTTAACATTTGTTGCCTCAAATTTCGTCAACATATTCCCATAATGGAAATCTACGAAAAGTGTCTTAGAAATATCTGTAACAGCCATTCCTACAGATATGGGTTTGTTAAAAACTCTGTTAAGGCTGTTCAATTCAATACGACACAGCAATCAGAGCAGTAGCTCCATATTCGCCTCTCCAACTTGTTCCTAGCTTCACACCACGTATTTTTCGCACATTCTGCATCTTCTTCTATCTGTCTTCTCAGCGATCACAGGCCCCGTACACCACGCGCTGCATCAATGATCTGCTTCCACCGCCTTCTATCTCTCGCAGCCTCTCTCCACCCTGCGGAAATTCCTAATGATCCATGTCCTTCTCTAGGTCATCTTTCCACCTTGTACGAGATCGGCCCAATGGCCTTGTTGCCTGGAGAGTTCCTACAAATGCTTTCTTGGTGATTCTGTTGTTTCCCATTCTGGCCACATGTCCAGCCCACAGCAGTCTCCTGCTTTTTAATTTCTGGGCGATAGAGGGTTGCTTCATTAACTGATAAATTTCATTGTTCTTTCGAATTCTCCATGCGCCATTCTCCAACACAGGTCCCCAGATTTTCTCATTACTTTTCTTTCGAAAACATTCTGTTTTTCTCTTTCATTCTTTGTAGGCGTTCAGCTTTCTGAACCGTATAGTACTATGGGGCAGATAATAGTGTTGTATGCACATTCTGCATAGTTGAGCCAAATACACTGTTACAGGTTTGAAAAATATATTTTCGAAATAATTCTTTGCATTCATACGTTTCTCATCCACGGAACTTGACAAAATGATAATACCCGGTGAACTTCGCTCACAACACGATTATTGTTCAGACACTGCTTTAATTTTATGTAGTGAATCACGTTCAGGCATAAAGTCAAGAGCCGGGAAGCCAGGCGGGAACGTTAGAGCAGAGAGGGCTGTGAGACGACGTCAGCCAATTGCACGCTGACCGGCCCCTCTCCAGGATGACAACGCGACGTGTCGCCCTTTGCTCGCGACACTTACGTGTTTCTCAAAAGTTAAGTGTTGTCATTTATTTTCTGTAATAAAATTCGTTAATACGATTTGCTTGAATTGTTGTCTCGCGATCCGAGAAATCAGGTTTTCTAGGCACCCTATATTTGACGATTAGGCAGGATGCATCAAATCACATATGTTTTTTTATCACATAATGCGGAAATCAGCTTCTTTGGAACTCCTGGCTTGTTGATGCTAGGTGGTTCTACAACTTTTTCTGGGCTTCATTGTAGATAGCAGTGATTTTCATGGATATATTCAGGGTACTAAAGGTCTACCTCTAAAATCTGACCTATGTCTGAATCATCTGGTACTACCAACGCAGCATGAGTTGCGTCTTCTTGAGTGCGTTACGTTGCTTTCTGTCATCTAGTCCTATTATGGTTCAAATGGCTCTGAGCACTATGGGACTTAACTGCTGTGGTCATGAGTCCCCTAGAACTTAGAACTACTTAAACCTAACTAACCTAAGGACATCACACACATCCATGCCCGAGGCAGGATTCGAACCTGCGACCGTAGCGGTCGCGCGGTTCCAAACTGTAGCGCCTAGAACCGCTCGGCCACTTTGGCCGGCTCTAGTCCTATTAGAGTACGACTTAATTTTACGACAGAAGCGTCTCAGGAACTCGCATTCAGCCACAGAGTGTGTACCATATGCATCGATGAAAAAAAAAAAAAAAAAAAAAGGAATTCTAAACTACATTTACACGCAGCACAAAATTTATTACACATAGCCCACACTGATATTTCCGTGAAGTTATTAAAAAAATGGTTCAAATGGCTCTGAGCACTATGGGACTTAACATCTGAGGTCATTAGTCCCGTAGAACTTAGAACTACTTAAACCTAACCAATCTAAGGACGTCACACACATCCATGCCCGAGGCAGGATTCGAACCTGCGACCGTAGCGGTCACGCGTTTCCAGACTGAAGCGCCTAGAACCGCTCAGCCCCACCGGCCGGCGAAGTTATTAGATATTGTTATCAAGCTGCTTGTTGCCGTTATTAAACCTCTTGGAAAATATCAAAAAGTATCGAAAAAATCGAAAAGTTTCGGAAGTATCGGAAAATATCTGTAGTATTAAAATAATATGATAAGCATTGAAGATTATCGGAAAGGCTGAAAGTATGAGAAAGGATTAGAAGGGGTCAAAGTATAGCGTCAAAAGAATCAGTAGTATCTATAGTGTGGTCAGAAAAGTTTGAAAAGCTGGTAAGGGTGCTGGAGGGTAGGTTCTGCTGAGACATAACTGTTAAGAAAAAAATTCGATACCTTGCGCCATTTCCGAGTTAATTAGCATTGAAGTCAGCAAACCAGGCCGTTGCCTGCGCAAATTCAAGCATCCCGCCAGAGACGGTGTCGCTAAGCATGTTCTTCTTTCGGTTTACTAAAACCGAACTAGAGAGCGATACAAAAACTGGACATAGGACGATTTTAAGGTTCGAACCCGATCCAAAGGCTGAGCAGTCTCGTGCGCTATCATCTACGCATTGAGAACAACTGATATTAATTGTATTCGGCTGGCCTGTTGAATTTGTGCGCGCAGTGGCCTGATTGTCTAATTTCAATGCTAACTAAATCGGAAAAGGCGCAATGTTTCGAGTTTTTTTCTGAACAATTATTTCTCAGCACAATCTACCCTGAAACACCCTTACGAGCTTTTCAGACTGTTTCTGACCACTCTGTGTAAATGAAGTTTTGCACGTCTCATTTGGTTTTAAACGCTATTACACACTTATTCCATAAACGTCAGTAGCAACTTTCCTCCATATGTGTCATGGTTAATTTCGTTACGAATGTCCAAGACAAATCGGTTGCATGAAGTTACGCAGCTCACAGGTGACCATACAATGCTGATGGGATACGTTTCTCCCACGTGCATTTAAGTCGACTCGAAGAGTTATCAAACGAATGGAAATTCCAGAATGAGATTTTCACTCTGCAGCGGAGTGTGCGCTGATATGAAACTTCCTGGCAGAATAAAACTGTGTGCCGGACCGAGACTCGAACTCGGGACCTTTGCCCTTCGCGGGCATGTGCTCTACCACGGAGCTACCCAAGGAAGTTTCATATCAGCGCACACTCCGCTGCAGAGTGAAAATCACATTCTGCAAACATCCCCCAGGCTGTGGCTAAGCCATGTCTCCGCTATATCCTTTCTTTCAGGAGTGCTAGTTCTGCAAGGTTCGCAGGAGAGCTTCTGTAAAGTTTGGAACGTAGGAGACGAGGTACTGGCAGAAGTAAAGCTGTGAGGACGGGGCGTGAGTCGTGCTTGGGTAGCTCAGTGGTTGAGCACTTGCCCGCGAAAGGCTAAGGTCCCGAGTTCGAGTCTCGGTCCGGCACACAGTTTTATTCTGCCAGGAAGTTTCGAATGGACATTGCTTCAACAATCCCCTGAATCTACGTGTGCCGATCTTAGCATGGTTCGCCTTAATGATCATAAAGGGGTATAGGTGTTATAAAAGCTAGGTAAGCACTAGCAGGAGGTCTGTGGTGCTGTTACTTGCATGAGTAACAGCACTGTGACATTAGTCTCATCGAGAAATTTTGGGTGCACACTCCTGTGCAAAAATGCTGTGTCCTTTCGCAAATTTCATCTGATATCCTTTGTTTTTCATCTTTGGTAGTAGAATTAAGTCATGAGCTGCCGTGTGTCGTTGACAGATCGCGGTCGACGCTATCTAGATGCTTCATCAGGTAAGGCTAGATAAACTGGGCTGTAATGAACTCGCTGTCGGCAAGGTGTCAGACATCACCTGAGACACGCTCCGCAAGCTGATGCTGGCCGCTATTTTCCCACGTGCTGCCTCATTTAATCTTCCGTGACCGTGGGCTCTCCAACCTGCAACGGAGAGCTAGGACACCTGGCGGAACAGATACAAGAGGGACTCAGCAGAAGCCTTCAGTCACAGGAACGAAGCAAAACATTCACTGTCCAGTCACATTAATGCGACCATCTGTCACCGTTGCAGTTTGAACCGCTGCGAGACGTACAGGAAGAGAGTCGATGAGGTTCCGGAAGGCACCGACAGGGATGTGCAGGCATGCCGACTCCAGCACTTCGAAATACGCGCATACACTGAGAGCTGCACGGCACGTTGCATTGTTCTGCTGGCAGATACCATCGTGGGGAAAAACAAACTTCATGTAGCCGTGAACATGGTCTCAAAGGATAGATGCATACTTGTGTTGACCCATTGAACCTTCAAGAATGACGAAACCATCCAGGGAATACCACGAAACATTTCCCAGACAATAATGCTTCTGAGCGGTGGGCGGCTCGTGTTCCCGCCATCATGTATTATACACCCTGTTTTGAACCTACTTGCACCTCACTACGTTAATTTAAATTACTACTGTCACTGAGTTGCTGCTTTCACTGACCGTGACCAGCGCTACTATCTTTGCTGGACTGCTATTACTTCCGGGTCGTTGTCTGTCGTAAGCCAGTTCGGGTCACGAGTTCGGGCTGCCAGTCAGCTGGAAAGCGTCTGCAGCGCAGTCCGGACCTGTCAGTCGGGGAGTTGCAATGCGACACTAGTGCATTCGGGTTGGAGTAGTGAGGTCTGCGTCGACATGGCTCGCCCGACCATTGCCGTCACGCATCACTTGAGCCGGGCCACGGTCTTGGTGGATCGTCGGTCGGTCGTCCTACCGGACGATGCATTTTGTCTCGCCGATCGTTCATGAGTTGGCTGTGTGTGTGTGTGTGTGCATCGACTCCCTGTTTGTCTTCGTGCGTGCTTAGTTACTGTTGGGTATCGTTCACGTCTCCGTCCAAGTGTTTGTCAGATTTTGTGTGTAGTTGGCGTTATTTCCACTGACGACTGTTTTAGATGTTGTCGGCATTCTGAGAGGAGTCGGTCGGTTGCTGCGGACCGTGGAAGTTATCTCCGCGCGGTGCAGTCGGCTGGGGCCGCTGGTGGTCCCTGCGCAGTGTCGGAGCGTGTGTGGAGCTGTACGATGGCTACGAGCTTCGTGGCTCACCAACCCAGGACGTAAAAGTTGAGTAGTGGTTTCAAGTTCCCACGCCACATCCATTCATGTTGTGTGGTTCGTTTCTGTGGTTCGCTGTTGGGGAGGTTTTCCTGTGAGCAACACCGAGTGTTTATATTGGTGAAATTTAGTCGTCACGCGGTGGAATTAACTATATTGGTTGACTACAATTAAAGTGCACCAGCGGAATTTTCTGCCTTGTGGCCGTTAGTGTTTTGGTTACCTGCCCTGGCCACTAAAGTAATTTCAGTCAGTGTCCTTTCCTCAACGGTTGTCCCTGTCAAACACGGTATGTAGTTTCACAGCTTAATACATATACATATTTGATTGTGGATAATCAAGCCCGTAACATTTTGTGTTTGAGTTCTCATGTACCAACTGACGGCAAGCAAGTCGCTTTGTCGGTCGTTCCGTGGCTGTCCCTTGGTTGGGTTCCGACGGATCAAGTGTAGTTGGGCTCACCACCTGTCTCACCTAAGTGAACGAGGGCCGACCGACGCCCTGGAGGCTTCTGAGTGCTGTTGTCTTTACTGTCTTTCTCATCGGTGTTTAATTGTCTATTTATAATCTATCGTAGCCAATGATAAAAAATTGTTGGTTTTACTGTGTTTTATGTAAGTAAGTTTGGATTCTGGAAAGTGGATATTTGCTGAAAGGTTATTGCCGTTGTGTTGTCTTTTCTTTTAGTCCGGTTTCAGTTACTTAAAACTTAAGGCTTATGGTTATATTTTTTAAAATTTTAGAAAATAAATTGTGAGCCTTCAGCATTGGAAAAATGTTCAAATGTGTGTGAAATCTTATGGGACTTAACTGCTAAGGTCATCAGTCCCTAAGCTTACACACTACTTAACCTAAATTATCCTAAGGACGAACACACACACCCATGCCCGAGGGAGGACTCGAACCTCCGCCGGGACCAGCCGCACAGTCCAGGACTGCAGCGCCTTAGACCGCTCGGCTCCTTCAGCATTGGAACCTTATTCTTAAAATTGCCTTTCAAGCTTAAACATTGCGGCCTTCTGACTTTGAAAGGTTATGGTAATTTATTTTAAAATCTTGATAATTTTATGTGGGCCTTCAGCTGTTTGTATTGCATCTTGTTTGTGTTTGTCTATCCACCCTTGCCTTGAGGCTTTCAGCCTTGTTTATATATGTGTATAAAAAAATGGTTCAAATGGCTCTGAGCACTATGCGACTTAACTGCTGAGGTCATCAGTCGCCTAGAACTGAGAACCAATTAAACCTAACTAACCTAAGGACATCACACACATCCATGCCCGAGGCAGGATTCGAACCTGCGACCGTAGCGGTCACGCGGTTCCAAACTGAAGCGCTAGAACCGCAAGGCCACACCGGCCGGCTATATGTATATATTTTAATTATTTTATTTGTAATTGTACCTGCGTGTTTTTAGTCACTTGAAATTACCTTGTTGATTTTTTAAGATTTCTTGTTTGGAGACCTTCAGTCGTGAAAGATTTGGAGTTTGGTGTGTTATTAAATTACAATAAATTACAATTTTACGGGCCGCGCCGGATTAGCTGAGCGGTCTAGGGCGCTGTAGTCATGGACTGTGCAGCTGGTCCCAGCGGAGGTTCGAGTCCTCCCTCGGGCGTGGGTGTGTGTGCTTGTCCTTAGTATAATTTAGGTTAAGTAGTGTGTAAGCTTAGGGACCTGATGACCTTAGCAGTCAAGTCCCATAAGATTTCACACACATTTGAATTTTGAACAATTCTAAGGTGAAACAGACCACAACCTTATTTGGCCGTTTCCATAATCCTAATGACCTGTTCTGCCCAGGGGATTTAGTGGACGTTTCACCTTCCTTCTGCGTCCTGGCCTATCCCGACGATCCAGCGTCCGTATGCCCTGAAGATTTTGCTTCCGTGGTGATCCACAGCCTCTAAGCGTTTAATAAAAGAATACATTGTCCATTATAGGCTGTATTGGGCTTCAGTAAAAGCATACTGTTAGGTAATATCGGCCGTGAGCCATTATCACGCACATTTGCTGTGTCATGTATTACATATCGTACTCATCACATTCTTTTATGTCACGTACATAAAACCAGAAAGTACTCCATCGTAACATACTCTAAGTGCTGCAGCCTGACCATGTGTCCGATGGAGAATAAAACGCGATTCATCTGAAAAGGGCCACTCAGTGGACTTCCAGCTGTGGTATTGGCGCCGACCGCGGTGGCCACGCGGTTCTAGGCGCTGCAGTCCGGAACCGCGGGACTGCTACGGTCGCAGGTTCGAATCCTGCCTCGGGCATGTATGTGTCTGATGTCCTTAGGTTAGTTAGGTTTAACTAGTTCTAAGTTCTAGGGGACTGATGACCTCAGATGTTAAGTCCCATAGTGCTCAGAGCCATTTGAACCATTTTTTTGTGGTATTGGCCTGCAAATTCTAGCCGTCGTCGCCGGTACACAGCAGTCGTCAGGGGTGCGCGAACCAGGCGCCTGGCAGTTCTGTTTACACGCAGACCGAAACTACTGCGCAGTAGACCGAGAACACTACATACACGCCCAATACGTTTCCGAGAGAAAGTCAGATACCTAGGTGTCTGGCTGGACCGGAAACTTACATGTGGGGACCACATCGAGTATGTTGCCAACAGAGCGCACGCGAGGCTCAAACAGCTCTACCCAATGCTCAACAGGGAAAGCAGACTGAATAGGAGGATGTCGAGGTCCATATACATGACACTGTTTGGACCTCTGATGACGTACGCAGCTCCCGTCTGCGGATATGCAGCTCCTACACGACTGCGCCGCCTGCAGATCATACAGAACAAAGCGCTGCACACGCACCGTGGATCTTCACCATGAATACCGCCTTGAAACCCTCAAGGAAGTATTCAAAAAACACGCAACACGACTATAAAGGAACTCGAGACACTCGAACAATCCTTTCATCTTCACTCTGGGAAACTACGACCACACACATAGGTGGAAGCACAAGCGGCCAAAGACACTACAAGTTAGGGCATAGCGACCTATGGTAAACTATCTTACACAAAAAAGCGACAAACGTCGGCAAGCCCCTGCGTATCAGCAACACTGACTGGTAACTACCAGCTGCTACTAGAGCCGACCAACGGGCCACAGCAGGGACACCGACGAGCTATCCCACTGACGCACAAACAATTCGCCAACATCACCCTACACTGTGCATCCGGTATATGACCTATTGGACACAAAAACGATAATAAACCTAACTGTCGCAGGTTGCTGACGCTGCACGAGACCCCAACATCGGCACCCAGCGGCAGCCGCCGAGCAACACCACCGCACAACGTCAAAGGTATCGACATGCATGCTACCCACTACTAACTAAGCCTACCCTTGCACGACCTATCGCAGGCAGCAAGACATCCGCTACTGCTCTTACCACCCGACCTAACTCTCGCAGAGGTTTTTTTCCTTTGCCACTTACCTTGGCACTTTTTTTCCGCTGCCCTTCAAACCGCCGGCCGGTGTGGCCGTGCGGTTCTAGGCGCTTCAGTCTGGAACCGCGTGACCGCTACGGTCGCAGGTTCGAATCCTGCCTCGGGCATGGATGTGTGTGATGTCCTTAGGTTAGTTAGGTTTAATTAGTTCTAAGTTCTAGGCGACTGATGACCTCAGAAGGTAAGTCGCATAGTGCTCAGAGCCATTTGAACCATTTTGAACCCTTCAAGCCGCTACCCTTCGTTCGACTTCGACCCAATCTATCTCCAGATGAGCGCATGTTAATGGTTAACCTTAACCAGACGTACGCAAACATCGCAGTATCCACATCCCGCGACACCTCATTTTAGTGAATACTAACCCTTATGTAGAGATGGCAGTAGACCTTTTGTGTTGGCCATCATGCCGGAGTGGGCGTGGAGGGGCCCCACCTCTATTTTAGGCGCCTGCAGCGGAGACCCATACGCAGCTACGTCCGCTGAACGGTCGTACAAGAGACACTGTTGGTAGCCTCTTGGTTCATCTGGGAGGTCAGTTGTTGAGCTCATCTCCGCAGCAGAATTTCACCCCTGTCATCTGTGGCTCGTGCTGTACCGCAGTTGCCTCGGCGCCGGTTTCGGTAGCACCATTTTGCCATGCACAGACTACTATAATCGCGGCCACACGGTTTACAAGCTTAGCCGTTTCAGAAACGCTTCGACTCTTCGTTCGAGGCCCTCTTGGACGTCAGATAAATCGTTCCGTCTCCGTATTACGACAACGACTGTACTGATTTCGGCGGCCTCCCATCCCTAACACGATTTACGCACCCTTCCCTGCTAGTGTTGGCACCTGCCGTCTGCGAGTGGTTATTGCACGTTGACATCGAACTTAGGTGGTGGTCACATTAATGTGACCGTACAGTGTATTAACATACTGCCAAATCTCTGCCGCACAATAACCTTTGCCAACTGAACCGTCTAGCTTTGAAAGAAAATTTCTCTTTTGATATCTACTCAAGAGATGATCAGATATTCCTCTCGGATAGGGGGCCTCTATCAGTACAATACCACATGCCAATACTTGTGTGGAACATTCTTAATGCAGGAATGCATTACACAATATTCAACCTTTGTATTTATTATTTATTTAAGAATGACTTCAAAGCAGAATGAGACAGGATGCTAGTTATTTTCTCCGACAAGCAAATTTTCGGTCCAGATTATGCAATCTCAAATGTGCAGCTTTTATTTAACTTTAGTAGTGATTTTACTCATATTTTTAGCACTTCAGTTATTGTTATTAACAAAATCCAAAAGTTATTTTACAGTTAGAGTCATCATATAACTTTTAGGATTTACTAGCGCAGGTTACATGACTAAGGTCAGTAACTGTCCTGGAACACACGAAAATTGATTTCCACAGATGTATTAGACCACAGCAAAGGAAATACTGATTCATTCCATTTTCCGACCTAATGGAACAGTGCATTGGCTGGACGCGACGATACTCTGAGCTGGGATGATGATGACATTGACTAGTGTTACGTAAGCTTGGGTAAGTTAACAGATTTCCCTAAATTAATTTTTCCTGCCATATCCAAACATCGTAGAGCATTTCCATCCGAGGATTATTTCCAGTAAAACTGCAGAGGTGTTGACAGGCACAGACTGCGTCCAGCGAACCGAGTGCATCAGGCCACTGATCTTATGGCGTTTGCCCCTCACTATTCGTTCTCGTAATGTTTTTTACTTTTCATTCGTTATGAAGTTAATATGTTGAATTTCTGTCGTTTTGGTGATGGAAAGAGTTATAAGATATTGGTAGATAATGCATTAAAATAGGTTAGCTTTTTTGACTCGACTTATGAAAGCTTGTTCCGTAATGAACACAACTGACATACCCAAAAATAGGAACCTCTTCACGAATCACAGTTTAGTCAATTTTGCTCTTGTCCACGACAAAAACGAGCAACACATCAAAGCAATTGTGAACGATGGGATGTCATGTTTGACATTAAATTGTGTAAATAATGTAAAATAAATATTTGTGAAACAGATGATGTGAACTAATTATGTGAATGTAATAATGCAGAGCTTCGTGACTGTAACATTGCATAAATTGTTCAGGGTTTCCAGCCACGTAAAGTGATTAAAATTAGAGGCGCTTTAGACCAAGCAGCCCTTGGCCATTGTCAAGTGGTATGATGACAGTGGGCTGCTTGTACGCCCTTTATACAGGGTGAGTCACTAACTATTGCCATCAAGACTAACTCCGAAAGTATGACACGAGCTGAAAAGTTTATGGGACAAAAGTTTCATGGGACAACGGGAGCCATAATATGACGTTGGTTTTTTGTTGCTAGGTGGGGTCGTTTCAGAGATATGAATGTCAGCTTTGTCTTTTCAAATGGGATGCAATAGTTTGGTACTTATTTTCTGATAGCGGCTATCGAGACGAGTCCAGTGATGTGTAACATAAAGGTCAACGATGGTCACAAAGATGGCATGAACGTCCATTTACAGAAGGCGTTCGAAGTGATGACCATTGGTATCAATGCAGTGCTGCAATCTTCTTATCATGGACAGAGTGGTGTTACTTATCAATTCGGCACTTATCGTACCACATGCTCTGACAATTCTCTCTCGCATATCTTCTGGTGTAGTTAGAACGTCTTTATAAACAATGCCTTTTACGAATCCTCACAAGGAAAAAAATCCAGAGGCGTCAAGCCTCGCGAACGAGCTGGCCACGACACATCTCTTCCGCGTCCAATCCAGCGATTTGGGAATTGTCTCTGAAACTCATTTCTAGCCATCAGCGAAAAGTGTGCCGGAAACCCATCGTGTTGATACCACATTCTATTCATTGTTCCTAAAGGCATTTCTTCCAGTAACAGACCTAGTGTCTCTTGCAGGAACATGGTGTACTTCCTACCATTAAGATTTCCTTCGATGAAGTAGGGGCCTATAATTCTGTCCTCCAAAATCCCACACCATAAATTCACCGACCACGGTTTTTGGTATGCAACTTTCCGCAGCCAACACGGATTTTCAGTTGCCCAGTAATGCATGTTATGCAAATTAACATTTCCATGCGTATTGAATGTAGCCTCGTCAGTAAATAAAATCAAATTAATAAATGTGTTATCCCTCTGAATATGAAGTTGAGCCCATCGGCAGAATTCAGTGCAACGCATACAATCCGTACCAGTTAATTCTTGGTGGAGACTGATATGGTAAGGCTGATATTTATGGCGATGCAGAACACGAACAACACTACTCTGGCTCATGCCAGATTCCTTTGCGATTTGACGCGAACTAACATGAGGATCTCGAACCACAGTGGCAAGAGTACCAGTTTCCGTTTCCTCGTTAGTAACTTTCCTTTGCCGGATATGTTTCCGACGCGTTAAAGATATAGTTGTTCTCAATTTTCATACACATTTTTAAAAGTACGACGTGTAGGGCGAGTACGTTGAGAATATCTTTCAGCGTATAAGTCTCTAGCTCTCACTGAATTTCGTTGGCATTCTCCGTAAATGGTAAGCATATCGACTTGTTCTTCGAAGGAATACATCATTCACATTCGCTTGATTCGACGATACTAGTCTTACCGTTCCGATTAGTGTTGTACTGCGAAACCGTCGAATGGTGTTCACATGTCAATGGCACATTAGATGGATACGCCGTATTCGGCGAACATTTGTTATTTGCACAATATACAAGGGAGAACTGTCAGAGCATGAACTTCGGTAAGTGCCTATGTGATAAGGAATGCCACCCAACCCATAATAATAAGATTGCAGCACTGTATTGATACCAGTGGTGATCACTTCGAACACCTTCTGTAAATAGACGTTCATGCCACCTTTGTAACCATCGTTGACCTTCAAAGACCTTACTGTTACACATCACTGGATTCGTATCGATAGTCGCTATCAGAAAATAAGTACCAAACTATAGCATCCCATTTAAAAAAACAAAGTTGACCTTCATATCTCTGACGCGACACCACCTAGCAACTAAAAGCCAAGGTTATATTTTGGCCCCCGTTGTTCCGTGCGACTTTTGTCCCACAAACTTTACAGCTCCTATCATACTTTCTGAGTTATTCTAGGTGGCAATAGTTAGTGACTCAATCTATGTAAGTCAACACATCATCGACCACAGGTGAATCGTTAAGCTCCAATCGTGAGAGATGCCGATAACTTCAGTATTACGACTACGTGAGCATCCATCTACGTCTTCCTGTTTTAATAGTAAACGGTTGTGACTCCAAACTGTGCAAGGTTTTTCTTTCCCCTCAAGACGTGTCAGGTTGCTTTGACTGATCTACTAACTGATTTGAATGGTGTATATTTCAACCTACAAACTGAGTTCTTTATATTTTCGTACGCAAGTAATTAATGGTACACAGCTGTTAATGGACATTAATATTTGCTGGACAGCCATTACTTTACAGTTATCGCCCAAGACCGATTAGCATTTTTGTTGCATTTTTTTTTAACTTTCTGTGCTCATTTCCTTGATTACGTGCAGGCAAGAAAGCAAGCAGTAACCTCACGGAAGGTTATGTTGCACGTTAGCGTAACGTCATCGAACATGTAACTTAAGGATTTGTAAATTAGTACCATTCACTTTCCGCTAGAAACTGCTTCAAGAGTTTAGCAGTTTGAGATTTCATGTCTCGTTGACCGTATGAGCGTACAGCAAAAGAGTAGATTTATATCGACGTACATCTGGCCTAAGAGTGATTCTGCTTCACATAGGCGATAAACAGAAGTTTTAAAATGATTAAGTGCCCCTATTTCGGTTTTATGGGATCCTGCATAACGCGTTAAGCAGTGTCTGTGCTAGCTCACTGTCCTTAAAAGAGCGGTATGTTAGCAGACGCTTAATAACTATGCGCCGATGAGATTAGTGGGCACGATTTAACTAATGAAATGGCCAGGTTACACACTCTCGCGTTATTAACTGCACTGAGTCCTTAATAAGAACAGCAGCGCGCCCATTACCAACCTCGCGTCGCTATCTCTGCCTAATTAGATGAAATGTGCTCGCAACAGGTGCCCTCCCATCGAACAACCGCACATCTCCCGCGATAACCGTCACTTTTCTTATTCATATACAGGGTGCGTCAAAAAAATGTATACGCACTTTGAACTGTCATAGACAATTTATTTCCCGTTCTGCAAGGTTAAATATCTTTGAGAAAGTAATGTTATGTTTCTTCAACAGGTGGCAGCAGTGGCAAGGAAGTAACTGCAACATGGCGGACGTGCGTTTGAGCTTCGAAGCGCGGAAGCAGATAATTAAGTCGTACTGGAAGTTTGAGAATGTAGCTTCGGTTCGAAGACAGTGGAGAAGTGAGTATGGTACAGAACCACCTTCAAGGTTAACAATTACACGTCAACGAAACAAATTCAAAATTCATGGAACAGTGTGTGATGTGCATAAAGGTCGATCAGGGCGACCTCGTACAGCTACAAGTGATGATTCCACAACTGCGGTCTTGGAACTGTTTCAGCGTTCGCCCCAAAAATCTTCAAGGCAAGCAGCACGTGAGAGTAATGTAAGTGCTAGTAGTGTGCTACGCATTCTGAAGAAAGGCAAGCTTCGTGTGTACATTCCAAGGCTGGTGTAACAGCTAAGAGACGACGATCCAGAACGAAGGTTAGAATTTTGTGAATGGGTTCAGGAGATGGTGAGACATGAACTGGGATTTATGGGTAGCGTAATTTGGTCGCATGAAGCCCAATTCAAACTCAATGGAACTGTCAATAGGCACAATTGTGTGTACTGGGCTGAAGATAATCCTCACATTACATTTGAAACGGCTGTGAATTTGCCTGGTGTAAATGTGTGGTGTGGTTTGTCTGCAAGGCGACTCATTGGGCCTCTCCGCTTTGAAGGTATTGTTACTGGAGAAACGTATCTAACAATGCTTGCTGACTCCATATTCCCTGCCATTCGTGCATTATACGGTAATGATGAGTTTTATTTCCAACAAGACGGCGCCCTGCCGCACTATCATAGGGACGTACGAGCATACCTGGATCACAATGTGCCAGGCCAGTGGATAGGTCGCAGGGGACCAATCGAGTTCCCTGCACGCTCTCCAGACCTCACGCCGCTGGATTTCTTCTTATGGGGCACAGTAAAAGATGAGGTGTACAAACGTAAACCACGTAAACTGGACACACTTTGGAATGAGATTCGGGCGGTGTGCACAGAAATCTCATTTGACACTTTGGTACGACGTACGGAATCAGTGGTGACTCGTACTCAGAAATGTAGTGATGCTGAAGGCCACCAGTTTGAACATTAATCACATATGCAAAGTACATTTGTTTTTCCAATTGGACTTTAAGCTTTCCATTTCCAGAAATTTAACATTGTAGAACGGGAAATAAATTTTCTATGACACTTCAAAGTGTGTATACATTTTTTGACGCACCCTGTAGTTAGCACGAATAACGGGTAGCACACCAGCGTTCCTCTCATCTAAAAATACGAGTTACACTTTGGAGGAAAAAAGAAGAAACAGAACAAAAAAAGACGCACCACAACGGAATGATCCGAATGGGACGGAAATCGATACATGTGATGTACGTGTATAAAGAGACAAATCATTACAAAAAAATTAGATGATTTATTGAAGAGAGGGCGAGCTTCAGAAATTAAGCAAGTCAATAACGCGTTGGTCCACCACTTGCCCTTGGCATGCGTTCATTCGACCTGACATTGATTCATAGAGTCGTTGGACGTTTTCCTAACGGACACTGTGCCACATTCAGTCCAATTGGCGCGTTAGATCGCCAAAACGCCGAGCTGGTTGGAGAGTCCCGCCCATAATGCTCCAAATGTTCTCAATTGTGGAAAGATCCGGCGAGCTTGCTGCTCATTATAGGGTTTGGCAAATACGAAGACAAGCAATAGAAACTCTCAACGTGCGAGGGCGGGCATTATCTTCCTGAAATGTAAGCCCAGGATGGCTTGCCGTGAAGGACAACAAGACGGGGCGTAGAATGTCGTCGACGTGCCGCTACGCTGTATGTGTGCCGCGGATGACAACCAAATGGGTCCTGCTGAGAAATGAAATACTAGCCTAGACCAGGAGCCTCCAAACAACGGCCCGCGGGACAACACGGGCCCGCGAACACCATCAAATCGGCCCTCATAAACTGTTGAGACATGCATGGCATCCGGCCCGCCGTAAATTTTTCTTTATTGCAGTAGAACCTTGTTTATCGATCCTCTCGCATAACGAGTAATTCGCACAACGAGTAGAAGAAAATGTAAGAAACTGATTCGCTTAACGAACGATGTTTCGCGTAAAGTCTGTTTAGTTTTTTTTTTCAGTCTTTAATAACCGTTTCAAAAATCGTCCTCTGGCCTGGATCGGTATCTTTGTCCACTATAAATGAACACTGATTCACGCGTTCTCCTAAAAATTACCGCTCTGCAAAGTAGAAGCTACCACAAGGCCGTATTCAGTCAGTTACGTGTACTGCTCGTAATGAGCCATGCACCGTGACACCTGTCGCCCGTACCACTGCTCGGGTTTCCGCGACGATGTTGCAGCTCTCTGCAGAGATTTGCAACATCTTTTCTTCGTTGGTGTGTGGTAACCTTTTTCATTGCAGGATCTACACTACTGGCCATTAAAATCGCTACACCAAGAATAAATGCAGATGATAAACGGGTACTGATTGGACAAATGTGTTATACTAGAACTGAAATGTGATTACATTTTCACGCAATTTGGGTGCATAGATCCTGAGAAATCAGTACCCAGAAAAACCACCTCCGGCCGTAATAACGGCCTTGCTACGCCTGGGCATTGAGTTAAACTGAGCTTGGATGGCGTGCACAGGTACAGCTGCCCATGCAGCTTCAACACGATACCACAGTTCATCAACAGTAGTGACTGGCGTATTGTGACGAGCCAGTTGCTCGGCCACCATTGACCAGACGTTTTCAATTGGTGAGAGGTCTGGAGAAAGCAGCAGTCCAACATTTTCTGTATCCAGAAAGGACGTATAGGACCTGCAACATGGGGTCGTGCATTATGCTGCTGAAATGTAGGGTTTCGCAGGGATCGAATGAAGGGTAGAGCCGCGGGTCGTAACACATCTGAAATTTAACGTCCACTGTTCAAAGTGCCGTCAATGCGAACAAGAGATGACCGAGACGTGTAACCAATGGCACCCCGTACCATCACGCCGGGTGATACGTCAGTATGGCCATGACGAATACACGCTTCCAATGTGCGTTCACCGCGATGTCGCCAAACACGGATGCGACCATCATGATGCTGTAAACAGAACCTGGATTCATCCGAAAATGACGTTTTGCCATTCGTGCACCCAGGTTCGTCGTTGAGTCTCCGAGCTGATAGGCCATGCTGCTGTAAACGTCGTCAAACTGTTCATGCAGATGGTTGTTGTCTTGCAAACGTCCCCATCTTTTGACTCAGGGATCGAGACGTGGCTGCACGATCCGTTACAGCCATGCGGATATGATGCCTGTCATCTCGACTCTTAGTGATACGAGGCCGTTGGGATCCAGCACGGCGTTCCGTATTACCCAACTGAACCCACCAATTCCATATTCTAGTAACAGTCGTTGGATCTCGACCAACGCGAGCAGTAATGTCGCGATACGATAAACCGCAATCGCGGTAGGCTACAATCCGACCTTTAACAACGTCGGAAATAGTACGCATTTCTCCTCCTTACACGAGACATCTCAACAACGTTTCAACAGGCAACGCCGGTTAACTGCTGTTTGTGTATGGGAAATCGGTTGGAAACTTTCCTCATGTCAGCACATTGTAGGTGTCGCCACCGGCGCCAACCTTGTGTGAGTGCTCTGAAAAGTTGATTGTTTGCATATGACAGCATCTTCTTGCTGTCGGTTAAATTTCGCGTCTGTAGCACGTCATCTTCGTGGTGTAGCAATTTTAATGGCCAGTAGTGTATTTATGAATTAAAATTCTGATTTGAAATCGTCAGCTAACACGAATTCATTAAAGATGCCTATAAGCCAGTAGCTATGCACGCTACGAATATGCTACGTCTCTCTTCGACAAATTTTGAAGCGCAGGCATAAGCAAATATCTTTAGACATCTCTCTTCTAAAATAGGATGCACTGTACTACAAAGAAAAAATTACAATACTGCGTTATAAATCTGTTTCACGACTTATTTTTTCGGAATGGAAAGCATTGATCCATTCTCCATGGACTCCTACGGAAGGAAGTGTTTCACTTAACGATTGTTGATTACGTGTAAGATAGAGGAACGTATCATGCTCATTACATGAAGTTACAGTATAAAACTTACAATTCAAATGACTCATGGAAGATGCATACAATAATCAGCTGCCGGCCGGAGTGGCCGAATGGTTCTAGGAGCTACAGTCTGGAACTGCGCGCCCGCTATGGTCGCAGGTTCGAATCCTGCCTCGGCGTGGATGTGTGTGATGTCCTTAGGTTAGTTAGGTTTAAGTAGTTCTAAGTTCTAGGGGACTGATGACCTCAGAAGTTAAGTCCCATAGTGCTCAGAGCCATTTGAACCAATAATCAGCTGTTTTTGTTTTATGACCAACTAAGATACACGTTAACTGACATACTTAATGTAATTGAAAATTTTAACTGCAGTTAACTATGGGATATTTCCTGAAAATTTAGCCTAACTGACATAATGAAATTAAGCATTGTAATTAACTGTAACTTCGCACTTAACAATTTTCTGTGTTTGTGGATCAAGTTTATTAATGGAAATCATTAGCAGCGACCTCAAATGCTCATCAGTTAGTTTAGATCTGTAAATATTTTTGTATGTTTTATTTAAGAAAATGTTTTTTCACGGATAAATAGTGCCGAAAAAAGAAAAGAAGACACGAGAAAACTTATGCAAGATCAAACTGTATGAGTGGAACTATAAAATTCCAGCAATGACCCCCAGCTGCGCACATGGTGTATGTTCCCCCAACTCCACTCAGGCGAAGTGTCGATTCATCACTGAAGACGACACGATCCAGAAGATCTTCATCATCATTCAGCAACATTTCGTTTGCAAAGTTGGCACGTAAACTATAGTCTGTACGCTTTAGAACTTGTAAGATCTGAAAACGATAAGGACGTAGTTTAAGCGTCTCGTTAAAAGTTTCCACACAGACTCACTGGAATTACTAATCCACAACTGACCTTCCGAAGGGGTTTCTTGGGTCTCTGTGTGGAACCTCTCACTCGTTCAACGCGTTCTTCAGTTGCTCTTGGTTATTCCATACGCTTCCCTTTGCACAAAGATATACAAACAAACCTGTTTAAGTTGCTCTTTCATTTGATGTACAATTTATAGTTGTACGTTGAGTATAATAAATGCTACAAAGCGATAAAACCAGTATATTCATTTTGAAACACCCTGTACTTTGAGATGAGGAATGAATAGTCGTAAATGAATACCTCTGGCGATAGGAGGTATTCAATGAGTGATGCGTGTGAGGCGCGCATTTATAAACTACTTATGTTTCCGCATCGAGGTACGTGGCGCTACTCTAGGCAAAAAAATACAGGCTGGGTTTTTTCCTAAGGTGTCTCATGGAGTCGTTGGTGAAAAAACCACAGAAGACCAACGCTGGAGACAAGTAAGTAGGGTTGGGTATGTTAAGATGCATGAAATATTGTCCGGGCCAGATTTTTCCCTTCCTTTACAAGCAGGTCTTGAAAGTCTCAGCTCCCCGTTAGCTGATTCAGCAACAAACAGTCTCGATTATGTTCGTGCTTTTCGCTTAACCAGATGGTGTCTTGCTGTACCAATTAATTACTGTAATTTTATTGTAAGTTTAATGCCAGACAAAGAAACTAACGGAATCTCACGAAACGAAACAATTCTCGTTCTGATATGCTCGTCTCTGGTTTTGTTTCGTTGTTCACAGTAGAGAACCGATGGGGGATTAATCTGAAAATAGGAAATACGTGTACTGAAATGAAACGTAAAGGCTCACTTAGACCATATTCCATCAACGTACATTGTCAAGTAATTGCGTTATGATTCTCATTTAGTTTTCGTGTGATAGTTCTCATTTACAGCTGACCGACTGTGAGATAAGCGAACGAATTTGCTAATGGGGATCCGCCCCAGTTTGTGTTTGTTGCGTGCTGATGTACATTCAGTTCTGCAGAGAAAAAATTAGTTGTTCCTTGCGGAGCGTACTCGAATTAGTGCGATAGTGTCTCTGACTGTGATAACGTACAAAGCCCGTCAGGCAGTCAGGAAGATGAGAAACAGGTTAGCTCTGCAATATCTCTCATGTGGCGTATACTTATCACAATACGTAAATGCTTTTTGGTGGTTTTCAGTTCCACATCCCACTATTGTCAACGATCGTCTATTGGTTTCAGAAGAGGAATGACAACGACATTTCACATGATGTTACATTTAAGCGTGTTCGTCATTACATTCATACGTAGCGCTCATGCAGTCGTGATAGTGATGACGCACCTGTGACGTAGGCTGAAGGGCAAGGTCTGCTCGTTTGGAGGGCCGTGGTGTCAGTACCCCACTCTCGGGTACTTCCTTTTGTGGATGCATCCAATTCCCTAGATGCACGTAGCGTTGTGTCTGTTTGTTCTTACACCCCACATCATACGTGTAACACGGAGTGGGCCTAAAAGAGCTCACTGCGCTGGGGAAGTAGGGTTTAACTCGTAAAAAGGCACGCATATGTCAAGATGGTTTGATTTAAACATCTTTGAAGCTGTCACATAAGTCGAAAAGCGAGTTCCCTTCTTTTGCATCCCTAACTCTGCCAAGGACTTATTCGCCTTATTTTGTGCTACGATATGAGCATTTTTCATTCTTGCACTCGTATTTTACTCAACCATCAATTTGACATTAGACAGCCGTCCTTGCAACCGATGTAGATTTTTGTTGTCTCGGGCTACGTCAGTAGACGGCACGAGGGAGTCCTATAGGTGTTATGTAGTCAGTGCGTCTTCTTGTGTCGAGTGCAGTCAATCCTTACAGCGCGGGAAGTGCTGTAACAATACGAGCTGAAAAGGCCGCAGAATTGCGGTTTAGGAGGGAGGGTTAACGACAAACCGGAGCTGGCGCTCAGGCAAACTGTGCGAACCTATCAATTACCGTTGCAAAATATTTTAACTGAGCTGAAATTAATGCTCAAATAATGCTCCATTTGTAAGTACACCGTATACGGATTTTACGTGCAAAAACAGTCACCCTTAAGTATTACTTTTGCAAAATATTTGAATTGGGCTGAAATTAATGGTCCGATAATGTGCCACTTGTAAGTACACTGTTCGGATTTTACGTGCAAAAACAGTCACCCTTAAATAACGCCGGACCAAGAAAGACGTTTCTCTGGGAGCTTTTGAAGCGCTCCACTTCTATACTTTAAGCTTGTACGAATCGGTCCAAACTTTTTGCAAGGGTAGATAAGTGGATAAAAGTCAAATGGTAACTTTTTTTATCTTATAATTTATATCAGTTGTCAAGACACGATGTTTTAAAGTCGAGTAGCACGTTAAATTAGTTATTACGTGAATTGAATGCAAGGAAACCTTTTAAAGTTAATCAGACAAATAAAAAATGCGTTGTTACAATAAATTTAAAAACTATCTTTCAGAAATCTAGCTTTATTCGCATTTACGTTTTCTGTGAGTTGTTTTGAGCGCAACGCTTCAGACTTTTGTGAATCGGTTCAGAATTTTTAAGAAGGTAGGCAAATAAATGTGATTAATGATCGTCCTGTTGTTTTGTAAAAGCTCCATCCGTTGCCACGACACAAGCAACATGGTTAAAAAGACAATAAAAAACCTATATCGGATCAGGCGTAGTCCGAGACAACAAAAATCTACATCGGTTGCAAGGATGGCTGTCTAATGTCAAATTAATGGTTGAGTAAAAGATGAGTGCAAGAATGAAAAATGCTCCTACCGTAGCACAAAATAAGGCGAATATGTCCTTGGCAGAGTTAGGGATGCAAAAGAAGTAAACTCGCTTTTCGACTTATGTGACAGCTCCAAAGAGGTTTGAATCAAAACATCTTGACATATTCGCGCCTTTTTACGAGTTAAACCCTACTTCTCCATCTCAGTGAGCTCTTTTAGGCCCACTCCGTGTTACACGTATGGTGTGGTGTGTAAGAACAAACAGACACAACGCTATGTGCTTCAAGGGAATTGGATGCATCCACAAAAGGAAGTACCCGAGAGTGGGGCGCATCTATAATGTGAAGTATCCCGGAGCGGGGATGCATGCATCCCTAACTTTCATGACGTATTGGTCATATTGCACAACATGAGAATTGGGTGACATGACGGCATGTATCATGTTATACGTCATGACATCATGTCTCATGTTACTTTTTGCGACACGGTGCGTTGTATTACGTGAATGGTTACTAAGATTAACAAGTAAAAGAGCGCACATGTGCCAAGATATTTCGATTTAACTCTCTCTGAAGCTGCCAGCGAAGTCGGAAAGCTAGTCTTCTTCTTTTACATCCATAAATCTGCCTAGGTCATAATCGCCTATCTTGCGCTACGGTAGGAACAAATTGCTGTTTTTTATTTTATTTTATTTTTTTACATGGTCAGAAACAGAGAAGTGGCATTACGTGGGCAGTAATCAATAAGAAATAAGAGATTAATGCCGACGATGAGCACAGTAAGGGGAAACGTAGAGAGAAAAAGATTATTACTTAGTAATAAAGTTGAAGAGAATACGAATGACTTACTAAAGAGGTAATGTACTGATTGAGAGTTGCTAGAAGGGAGAAAGGAAGACTGAGGTTTAAAATAGAAACAAACAGTCTTTGTTTTGCAACAACGACTGGTTTTCTGTTCTTAAGATCTATCACGGCTGTTGTACCAGTGACACTGCGGTAGTCATGGAGTGGAGTGATTTCAATTGAGGTTTAACGTCCCATCGACAACGTCGTCATTAGAAACTGAACACAGGCTCGGACTGTTTCGTGGATGGGAAAGGAATTCGGCCGTGCCTATTCAAAGGAACCATCCCAGCGCTTTCATGGAGCGACCTAGGCGAACCACGCAAAACCAAAATCTGGATGGCCGGACACAGATTTGAACTGTCGTTCTCCTAAATGTGAGTTCAGTGAATAATAATAAGAAACAATGGTTACCATATATAAAGTTTCAACTACAATTTCTTAGTTTAATGAGAAACAACCTAGAATTATGCTAACTGGAGTGAGGGAAGTATTGTTAACAACAGCTGCAAGCGCGAACTTAATCTGTTAGGGTTGAAATGCTTGCAAATAAACAGTCACTTAGCTATTTTACTCGTTATGGAATGACCATTCTCGCAGTAGTCACTATTTGAAATAATAATGAATAATCATAGAACTGTACCTACATGGAAACAACGGAACGGGTACTAGGTACACGGCTAAACCGGTGTCCATTCTGTATATACATCCAACGAAATATATTCCGATTGCCTGAAATATGAGTAAACTTGTGACCGACAATATCCTTGACATCTGGACGAAAGGGGGGATGGAAACTTACAACCTTAATTAATAAAAAGGATAGCCAGAAGTGAAGTTTTGACGTTAACCAAACTATTTGTAAAACTCTGACGATCCGCTTCACACGTCCTTCGCACGCAGTCTCTTTCTCAACGTGCTTTCTGAAAGTGACTGAGATAGACCATTCGCCGAACAGATAATAAATTGAGTGTTTGATATTGATATGCAGCTATTACGTGTGCATAGGTAGGGATGGGAGAAACCAACTTCTTAAAACCGATACCGGTATTTTGTTTGCCCTCACTTATATTTTTATTTTTTACTAATAACCGAGTACAAAAACCGAAATATCAATTACCAGTAGTAGCAGTGCTAAAACTTTAGGTGTTTAAGTAAACTTTTTGAAAAAGGGAGTAATTTTCATTCGTAAAATTTGCTCGGTATTGAAAAATTTCGTTATTACAGGTAAGGAAAAGCCAGTGCTATTTTAATAACAATGCCGACAGAATCGAGCAACAAAGACATGGCACAAGAATTGGTAGAGCATTGTTGGGACAATAACGTGTGTCGTGGCTTGTGGTACGCGTATTTGTTCAGTGTGCAAGGCTTGCCCGAACCTTGTCACACGGTAGTTTCTCGCTGTGGTTGCCCAACATTTGCTGTGTTGTAGAAAGGCGTTAACTCAAGTCTGGAAATTTGTTTTACGAAGTGCCATAGCAGTGAAATATGATGCATCATTTGCTTAAAAGATTAAAGATATGCCTGCCATTTCTATTAAATGATGAAAGAGGAAGGAAATAATGGCAACAGTAATAAATTAAAACGTTAACAACAGTTCATTCACAGTGTAAAATAAAAATAGAAAGTATTTGATCTGCTACCTGTGTCTATATAATATGCCTTTATCTGCTTGCAGCTCTTGAAAATAGAAAAATTAACGTGGAAAACAGAATTCTTCAATACGGAGTTTCGCCCTTTAGTACAAACTATTCTAATGCCCAAATAGTGATATGATCCCCGATTACAACATAATTTTTGAGCAGAGTTAAAAAAAATTAGAACCGAAATGACAGCACTGGTGATTTTTTGAAGTATTCAACCACTTATCATTTTTCGAGAAAAGCAGCGAACAATAGGTGTACTAAGTTTTCTTTTCTTTGTCTATTTAATTTAATATTTTGATTTGGTGTATCTTGAAACTGCGAGAGTGAAAAAGTTTCAGTCGTTGCACGATTTCTACGTTTGCTACAGAAAATAACAGGAATGAAACAATGAAAATCGGTTATTTCAGAAACCGGTTATTTTGAACGGTTTTAACACTCAGATTAAAATGATGTTAAGAAAAAACAAGATATAACGGAAAACAAGTTGTTTGAGCTATGCATAATGCAGTTGCTTGGGGATGAGCGGCTTTCTTGAACCACTGTTTCCGATTGTTGACTGATTAGGCCCGTTCTTGACAAGTATAATTATTCAGTAGAGATAATTAGCCATTTTAAAGGAAAAACATGTAGCCATATAAATATTATTTTTATTCCTTGATTTATGTTAGTTGCATAAAAGAGTTCAATGTTTGTTACGATGACATGTTCCACATCATAGCGTTTATCGTGAATTTGATCTATGGAACAAGTAATTAACAAACGCATAAGCTTTAAACACTACAGTGGCTAAGTACGGGCTGCATTTTTTACTTTGTGTAATAAGAATTTACTCACAGAAAAAAATATTTTTGGGCTTTTTTATCATTACACAACCCATAAATATTACGACTTGTTTGTCTGCGGCTTCAAAGCATTTAAGGCGTACTTGTTTCCGGATATCTATACAAGGCTTAGGCAGATGTCAAACATCGCTGTTACTATCATGACGACATATGCTGCACCGGGAAACAGACTGTTTGTTGGGCGAGGGGTGCTGGTAATTTATCTGGGGAGCTTATCATGGGAAAAAGGAGGGCCAGTTATCCGTCTGACAGTGGTAAAACTTATCGTTCAGATAAGGTTTTTGTGTATCCGAGCTGTCACGTGCAAATATTGAAAGTAACATGAACATAACTTCAAGATCTCCGGAAATGAGCGACGTAGAATATTTGATGGAATATTATATACGGCGGACAGACACTCAGAACGAGCGTTGGCATTGTTACCCACAACTTATTTGTTGGTCAAACAGACACTCAGTAGTACACCTATGTGTTGCTCAACAGTTTGACTGACCTTGAACCCAACTGCGGCACATGTGGTTATTGACCTTGAAGTGTGACAGCATGTGCACATGATGCCCAGACGCAGGGACAAGACGCTGAGTCAGTCGCAACTTTAAATGCAATAATGTCAGCAAAAATTCTATCTCGTCAGCAAAAATTTTGCCTCCTCAGCAACACTCCTACCCCCCCCCCCTCCACACACACACACACACACACACACACACACACACACACACACACACACACACACACACGCGCGCGGAAAGACATGCGCGCGCGATTTTTATATAGTGAACCGAACTTACCACAGTTTAAGTAACGCTGTGGACAACCATAGTCCAATTTGAGTACCACACTTGGGTTGGTTGGGTTGTTTGGGGGAAGAGACCAAACAGCGAGGTTATCCATCTCATTGTATTAGGGAAGGACGGGGAAGGAAGTCGGCTGTGCCCTTTCAAAGGAACCATCCCGGCATTTCACTGCAGCGATTTAGGGAAATTACGGAAACCCTAAATCAGGATGGCTGGACGCGGGATTGAACCGTCGTCCTTCCGAATGCGAGTCCAGTGTGCTAACCACTGCACCACTTGCTGTACGGCAAAATTAAATATTTCCACGTTACAAACTACATTTTCATCATAATTCTTGCCTAAAACATGGCTATAAACTCTACACGATGAAAATACAGTGGAAGAACGCCCATCAGATCGCTGGACTCAACTGCCCTGAACTTAAACTTGTGGGGATGCCTAAAAATTCTCTTCGCTGCTCAATCAAATTTCGCAGCAGAGGTAAGCCACGATGGATAAATCTTTGCTCCGGTTCATCTCAAACTTTTCTATCGTATTTTTGAATACCAGTATTTTACATCTATGAACACCGTATTGGGGGTGGGATAACGTAAATTTCCATCAATAAATTGGAGTTTAGACCCATTGTATAGCATCCTAACAAATATTAAAAAAATGGGGAAGGAATATGAAATGAGATGAAATGCTAATGTTGCGTTTTACCGAAAACTAATTGTTCGCTAGTTGTGAAACATCACAGCGACCACAGCACGAGCAGAATATGGGTGCAAATAGTGAAAAAATTTGATTTCGTTGAAACCTATCCTACTAATAGTAGATTGAAACTTATTTGTTATCTGCTTTCGTAATCATCAGGTTCAGAGTCTTTATTGGAGAGCATATAGGTCTGGTGACGGGGGCCTGTGGTACCATGAAACACAGTGTGCCAAAATATTGTACTATACAGTAAGACATTAATCGGACTTCGTGAAAGAAATTTAGACTGCAAGGTTCAATTTTTTTAACTTGCAAATCTACATACAACGGCATGTGCGTGGCGCGCAAATCAACACGTCACCAAACATATCGCTTCCCAACGTAGTTAAAATCGGAACATAAAGAGTTTCTGGACAATTCATCAACAACAGGATTTCAAGCGATTACAATAAAATAATATGAGTATACTTAAAAGAGTATGTTTATTATTTGAAATAACATAAGTAACAGAAAAGGAGCGGCCTTACGCTTTGGTGGATAGATGAAGGCAGACAGAAGCTAGAAGGCGATTCGCGCCTCATTATGAGGGGAAGTCAAATGGAAACACCTGCCACAATGAGACCGTGGAATGGTTCCATTCAAAAGTAATCACCACACGTGCTTAAGACAGTTATCCCTCTGGAAGATGAAACTATCAACTGCTGTTTCGTAGTACAAGTTCGGTCGCCGACGCATCCGCAACCGCACCCACTCTTGCACTTCCTCATCCTACAGAAACCGACGTCCACGAATGTCTTCAGGTCGCCTAAGATGTAAAAAACACACGGTAAAAGATCCGGATTGTACGGAGATGTTGCAGTGTTTCCTAACTAAATCGCCTTCGTTCGACTGGCAGTGTGGGAGCGGTCGTTACCGTGTAACACGATGGTTTCGTCCGACAGCATTCCTGGACCTTTTGACTTGATGGCCCCCCGCAGTATCTGAGATTTGTCTTCATACCGCTACATATTGATTGTGGTTCCACGCTCGAGTAACTTGACGTGCATCTTGTTGCACGAAAACGCCAGTCCCGCACTTCCAATCGGACAGAGGCTACGCTTTGACAATTTGGTAAGGCAACACTGCAACATCCTCCGTATAGCCCATAGAGTAAGTATCTCTGGAGTGAGCACTGCGTTCTGCGCATATTGTCAACATTAAACCAGGATTGTCACGTGTTTTCGGAACTTCGCTGTGCGTATGTGCTTTCTGCAGCGTTTGAAGTTTATAATATCAAGACTTTTTGTTGTGTTTCACCATTTGTTGATAGTGTAACAACGATGGTGAATTACTGTTGTTGCTATGGATGCAAAGAAAAATATGTGAAAGGAGGGATAGTAACTTTTCATGGGTAATTACCATGTAGCTCTAATTATAGTTATCATATTAGTAAGAGACACTGTATATGTTTAAAAATTTTGAGACGCATTATAATTAAGGCTTGATTCTGTAGACCTATTTTTCTACGATTTTATGACTATATAATAGATATTACGACTCGTGCAAAAGCTTACAAACAATCGCTTCCTCTCGTAAATTTGCTAGTGGAACAGGAAAGAGAATCGTTAGTTGTTTCAGCAAATACTATCCTCCATGCATTTATCGGTGACTTGTCGATTATGTATATAGATTACTCAGTCTACTATTTATTTAATAAACTGGGAGCAGATAAATACTTCAAAGTGTCACCAGTAAGAAAAGTAGTGCTTTAGGTCGCAAAAACGAGAAAATAAATACGCAGAAATAGCAGAAAGAAGGACGAATTAGCAGGGATATAATTGCTAATGTGTGGCAAATTCGGTGTTTTTCGGACACTTGCAAAAGTACTAGCGTACTGTCAAGTCGTTTTGCAAGACTATCACTGCAAAAATGTACGTCAGGCTCTGTAATACTATAAAGTGCCGTATCATACCGAAAACTACCAAAAATCGAGTGCATCTGAACTGTGACACCTATCGCAAAGAAGCAGGATGTAATATCACTTGCCCTTAAAAGTTACGCAGCTGGTTTATTCCCGGTATCTAATGGATACTGTTAAAATGTCTGCGCAACATATATAAATAATCCACGACACGTACTAAAGGAATCCGTCTGTATTAGGGATGTAGTGACATTCTAAATATACAGGGCGCTATACGGAAAAACACCCGACGTCCCGAGAACACGTGACCAGGCCGGCAATGTATGTTAACAACACAAAATCAGTTCTGCGCATGTGAATGCTCACTCCAGAGAAATTTACTCTATGGTATAGCCCGGATCGTTCACTGTATGATTTTCGCATCTTTGGCGACCTGAAGAAAGAGATACATGGACTTCGGTTTCAGTCGGTGAGGAAGCGAAAGAGTTGGTGCTGCTGTGGATCGGTCAGCGGCCAACAGCGTTCAACGAAACAGGAATTGATCGTCTCGCCTGCGTCTCTTAGTGGGATAAATGTGTGGTGATTACTTCTGAAGGGAACCATCCCATGGTCCCGTTATGGCTTGCGTTCGTTTGTCATTTGACTGGTCCTTATATTTTAAAATTAAAGATCGTAGTTCACCGAAGAGATTTTACATAATGGGAGACATACAATTTTTGGTTTACACGTAATAAATTAGTTTGCTACACCTTGGTTCTTGTAATGAAATTCAAAATTCGGCGGGGAGCCACCACTCCCGTTATTCAGGGAAACTTAAAAATCTCAGCATTACGATGGTTTGAGGCCAACAGATCACGCAAATCTGTACAAAATGATGCCTTCGTTATTTTCTACGAGGAGAGCATTATTGAGACTGCAAGACCGAGGAACTACGGAGAAACTACATGTTGGTTGTAACTACAACTTGTAGTTATGGGTCAACTCGAATCTTGTAGTGACGACAGAAGTTAATAGCTTGTTTAGAACAGCATCTGGTCGCCCTGGAGTCTCGTCAGAGGAACATCGTAAGCGACGTCAATTTGCAAACCCCAGCAGCGTGGCCCATTATTTCATTTCTGCTGGATAAAGCAATTTTCTTCCTAATGGGTAGCTCCTGTTTTGACGCATCGTGCACAAAAAGTGCCGTATAACTCCGCTTCAGGGCGTTGCCTAAAGAAACTAAGTGACGTTCAAGTCTTTTTGCTGTTCATTCTCTTTATTTGTTCTTTGAGTGGACAGGGAATCAGCCCTCCCATTCGTTCTGCAACAAAAAAGCGCTATCTGCAAGTAGGAAATGATGTAAGAACCTCTTATCACCAGTTACTGACAGCCTGTAATGTTACGTGTGCCTCACTGCCTTTTTTTAAAACTAATTTGTGCCTTATTTTATTCTGAGAAGCTCAGTAATGTATGTAAATCCCGTAAATGTAAATATGATTCAAAAAGTACTTGAAGTGAAGTGAAGCGCAGCTGGACAGCAACAAACTCTTTAGCGCGCAATCCCCGCAACGATAGTAGTTGTGAATCTTTGAGTATGGACTAAAAAAAAAAAAGACAATTGATTTTTTAAAAAGGAGGAGGACTGTTGATCTGTATCTTGTGGAAAGCGGACGTGTTGTTAGGCCGTCGCTCAGAACGTATTGTTACGTGTAATGAAAATTGCTATTGTATGTATAAGAGTTGCCAAACATTTCTGTGTACAAATTTTTGTGGAAGTGAAGAATAGAAATATCTTGTTTTTGGAAAAGGAGGTGAACTTCATTGTCGTCGCCGGCTATCAGTCGACAGAATTGTAAGTGTACAAAGTTCACCAGAATACAGGAAAGGAAATGCATTCTCTATAGTTTTCATTCAATACGTAACAACCTCTCATAATTTCTTAATTGCAGTAATTGGATTATGATCTTGTACAATAGTATGGTGCTAAACTCCACTGACCAATTTTGATGTAGCAGGGCGTGTAGTTTGAAGGACGTTTGTGGGCCAAGCAATCTCCTTTTCTCACGTAAAGCAGATTGCTTTTTGATCGTATTTACTTACAACCGTGGTCCCTCAGGTGTGAAAAGCTACGAAAACTTGGGCTCAAAGCTATCCGCAATACAGCCAAGTAACCAACAGAGTCGTACTTTAAATCTTAAATACCAATAACTTCCTCCACATTATAATACGTCACCAACTGATGCAGAAGCTGATCATTTAAGCAGGCCGCAACAAAAATTCAGGTACCAGTTACGACTTAAAGTAAAGTCTCAGTCTAAATCAATCTCTCTCTCTCCAAACACATATATAAATATTCATATTATTAAGATAAAAGCCATTTTATAAGCTCTGGCAAAGATTTCCTCTTACGTCACATCGTTTGTTTGAAGGCGTTATGCGTTATGCACACCTACTAATTTTACTTCTTTATGCACTCACCAGTGCTGCGCACGATAAGAAACTTCTGAGCCAGTAACAAATTGATTCACCATCATTGACTGAATAAAATTACGCTGACTTATCTTTCTACGGTATGTTGATGTTCCTTGGCAGTATAATTTCTTATGGATATACAAGGACTCTCGGATAAGGCTACACTGTGATGTACTGATTGCAGCAATTGTAGTTGTGGAACCTTAGTAGCCTAGGAACGCGGTTATCGGTCAGGTTTGCGTTCTGTTCTGGTATGAGTTAATTTTTTATGAGACATATATAAAAACTATAGGCAGTGTGGTCGTATAAACGGGTATTCGTTAGGAAACCTTTTACTGGCATTTTTATATTCCTACAATCCTATTTCATCTTTTTTTCCTGATCACCGTACCTTTCCTAACCCTTTTGGTAACGCTGCAGCAGCTTCTTCCACCCCTCTGCATAGAAGTTCTCCGGTACGGCACTGAACCAATTGACAACGACGATTAAATGCAATAACAGATAATAGCTTCTGTGTGCGGGATCGGGACTGGCGGGTGGGTAGTCAATACGTTCCCAACGGAAATTCTCAATCGTGTTATTCGTATAGCTCGCAGCTTTTGGTCCACTATCGCAGGATTTCATCGATCTTGAGAAAAAGCCAGCCGCTGTAGTCTTCACAATGCACATTTGCATGGTCAGTTTTAGCCGCGATACCAATGTCTTGTATATTATTTTGCACACGTAAACAGAATTACAGCACGCAGTCGCACCTGGCGAACGATTTTCCAAGCCATATTTCCTCCCATTCGTTGACAATCGAACGACCACTGAATCCAAAAAATGACTTTCGTGATTTCGAAAACAATCAATTACTGGAGTTACATGCATGCAAATTTGTTCAGAGCGACTAACATTTAATTATAATCAAACTATAATTACTTTTCAGGTGCACCTCGTAGTGCTTGATTTTAAACCGTTGTCTAGTGAAACTGTAGGCAAAGAATAAAGAGTAAGTCGACCGCAGGCAATGACTGATTGTAGAGTTAATTTTTTTACTTTGCAGTAAATATGTCGTATCTGTAATTTTATCCTCCTTTGTATCCACTCGCCTGTGTGGTGGCCCATAGCTCTGAAACAAGTGGTTCGAATTCTGGCAGTGGAATAAATTTTTGTCAGCAATGTTTGGCCGGCAAGAGGGAGTCGACTGGTGCGGAAAGTTCCTGATAGCAGGTATTGGACAAATGCCCTGAATTAAAACCCGGAACTCTCCGCAGGTCTATCTTATCGAGTGAAGACATTTGGCATTGTCAGTAATCTGTCCGTAGGATCGCGATATCAAATATGGAACCTCCCTTGGTGTTATTCGAGCAGATTAGGTTGTGGTGCTACAGATCTGAACACTTCTTTTAATCCATAACAGTATCTATGCAATACTACATAGTGTAGGCAGTCATCCATACATTACTACTGCACGCCAGTCACTTTATTCGATGGAGGATGATGGCAACGGAGAACCACCTCAGCTATAGAATTAACACAGGGCAGACAGTACACATGCATCTTCAAACAAACAAAAGAAGTTTAATTACTTACCTTGCTTCCTCCAACCCGAATACTGATTCATCCAGGCTGTTGTGAGGGATAAACTATTTAATGTTTAATCATATAGAAGACAGCTACGTGTAAATATATTACTCGAAGTGATACGTGAACTCTGGTTAGGTTGCAAAAGAAATCTTGGACCTAAAGCACATTAACCCGGAAATGCTGCGTAAAATTTAATCCTGAGTAATCAAGCAAAGTAGTACTAAATGGGTCAAATGGCTCTGAGCACTATGGGACTCAACTGCTGAGGTCATAAGTCCCCTAGAACTTAGAACTACTTAAACCTAACTAACCTAAGGTCATCACACACATCCATGCCCGAGGCAGGATTCGAACCTGCGACCGTAGCAGTCGCTCGGCTCCGGACTGAGCGCTTAGAACCGCTCGGCCACTCCGGCCGGCAAAGTAGTACTCTGAGCAACTTTTGGCCAGAGCTTTCGTAATCCTGGGATATGGACGGTGCCACACTATTAATGCGAACGAACTATCAAAATTACGATCTATAAATTAATTTCCGAGTGAAGTACTTATTTTCCGTCATGACACTTAATCGTGAAGTGCGACGACGAGAATTCCCAACATACATCTGTGCAGTATGTGGATACAGCAGCCGTCATAATCGTTACCAAAATATTATTACAAAGAACTGAACCCTCGTTTAGAATACTTGTGCTATTTCGTCGATTTTCACTGGACGCCTTCACCTACAGGTCGAACAATAACTGTATATCGGGAACCTTTGGACGAAGGAGAACGTAGTACTATTTTATTAATAAAATTTCTAATTTAAAAAGTGGAATAAATGAATGGAAATCAAGATATGGTCAGTTAGTTGCGGGGAAGCAAGGTCGAATACGAATAAGGTTGCAGTCTTTAAAATAAAGTATAAGACAAAGCTTTAAAAAATGCCCGTTTTGAAGGACGATGGCTCAATTTTACATTTTCGTGGAGAATGTACCGTACTACCTTTCTTGAAAAGTTCTACGTTTTGAACCATATATAAAGATTAAAAAGAACGTAATTTAACTTAAATAAATCTGCATTAAGGAATTATCACTTAATGTAATAATTATTATAGAATTCGCAGGCGTTTATTTAAATCGTGCGTGACAATAGCTAAAAAATCTTATTAACTATGTTACTTAGAAACGTTTCTAAGTTTTGTGTTTCTCCTTGGAACCAATCTTAGTTTTATTTAAGTTCGATGTGCAGTCCACAGACTTGTGGAAATAGTGATGGGCGAGGAGATACTTCTTACAGTTTGTTTTTGTTGCTAATATGTCTCTCTAAGTTACTTATATCTTAATGCTTTGTTCCGTTCACACTCAAAACCCCTATCTTTCTGAAGTTGTAATTTACCAGAAAATTTGCATTTCCTTTTCACTTCTTCACAATTTTTCGCCGAAAGAAATGACATTTATCTGAATGTCACAGATTATCAAACGAACAAGGTATTTTAGATACTGCATACACCATAAGAAGTGCCTCCTTATTTCATCAAACTCACTAAAGCAAAGCCCCAATTCCGCTGCGAAATCATGACGTCACTAACAACTATTGATTATTATTACATAACTCCTACCATGACGAAAATCGTATGTATTGATTATTGATATATAACTATCGCTTTGGCACCTAGACCTGGAGATCTGAGTTTCGAATTGGGTTTCTCTAAGCAGAATTTTTGCAAAAAAATGAGTGAGAAAACGAGAATTATTTCTTTTCTTTAAAACACCAGGCTTATCAGGCAAAATCCTGAGGGATGTCAGTCCTCAACAGGAATGAACTTCAGTGTAAATAAATGTAATACCTAATCTCTTCCAAAACAGTAATTTAGTTCGGCTAGCAATATCTATGTCGTCCGAATATTCGGCATATCGTTCCCGCAAGTATCTGTGCTAGTCTTCCTATAAATCTCAGGGCGTTCTGTTTGTTTCATTATTTAAACGTCTACTACAAAAATAATACTATAGTGCTACTCAGAAGCTGTTATATACTAAGTTTAGGAGACGTAATCGATCGCCTGCGGTTGAATTGCATTTCCTATAAAGAGCGGCTTCAGAACGATAATACGAAAAACAAGTTGACTAAAAGTACCGTTTTAACTCATTATTATGAAACTTCTTTCATCATATTTTTTGCTACCTCGCTCCAAGCGTTCCGCAGCATTCCACATTTCAGTCAATGGCCTACGCGAAATAATTATTAATTAGACTAGTGAAGAAACTACAGACATCTGTTCCGGGTTTCAGTTCAAAGAAGGCTAATAACCTACGTATCCCTTGTCGTTCTACAAAGAACTGGTATTATTCCTTCCATATATCTATCTGATAAGGATAATGCGTGGATTTAGCCGCTATCGAGACATGTGTCAAGATAACAATGTTCATCAAAATGTCACTTCCGTCATTCACCAATTAAAAATGGATTTTGTCCTGAGGAACGTTGTCCTGGCTGACATACACAAAATGTATGTGTTCACTCGGTGTGTACTGACGGGACACACATTACAGGATTTAAGCGCAAATGATTCTTAGCTGCCCCACCCTGCCCCTCGTCGTTTAATGCCACCATGTAATATTACTCACGTGCTGGAGATATTTAGGGATTTTGACTCTTCCATCTCGGGTTGGCTGACGATTCCCGGATGGTCTCTCTGGTTCTTGGTTTCCTCCGGGAAAGTGGTTTTTATTCTCAGTTTTAAGTTTTTTAATCTCTCTCTGGTGTTGGGGCAGGGCGGTGAGTGTTTGGGTGTCTCCCACTGTAAGCCGTGTTTGGAGATTCCCGATTCACCTCCCTGACCGAGCTCCTCTTTTCTTCCCCTTTTACTCTGTTTTTACCCTTTTTTTTAAGGACTGGTTAGTCTCCTTTTCCCATACGTATTTCTACATTCTAGCGGTTGCACCTTTTAAGTCACAGGTGGTCTTGCCTATGCTGCTTCAGCATAGCGTTGGGTTCGTTCTCTTGCCGACTTCCCTCATTTTGTTTTTACCAATGACAACGTGACTGCCGTTTTACGTTTTTACCTTTTTCCGTTTTATTGTTCTGACTTTCCTCAGATGTCCCATTAGCGGAATGGAGCATATTTGAAACAAGGGACTGATGACCTTGCTGTTTGGTCCCTTAAACCTCAAACACCCAACCAACCATCCATCTCGGGGCAATAGCAGTCTCCGGTCGCCTTGCCTCTGTCTCACATACTTTTGGGAAATATCTTTGCCCCCAACATTAATAAGCGTTATATCACTCTATCCGTCTCTTCAAGAGGTTACAAATGCCATTAATAAACTGTTTCGTTTAAAAACCATACTTACTGCAATATCTAGATTGATCAAGAGTTGTGATTATCCATGAAACAAACTTAATTGTCCCTATGCATGCTATCAAATGTCAAACAGTAACGGTCCTATCTCACTTCATTGAAGCACACCGGATTCAGCTTTCGCAGCTGACAATGTCTTCCCATTAAAGCTACGTACTGCGCTACTGGGTGCTATTAATTAGGAAGCCTGCACCACATAGGACACTGCAAAGAGATTTGAGATTTAATCCAGAGCTTTCACACACGGCCTGGTGACAATTTACTGTATGGCGAAACCATACCTTCCTAGAATGAATATTCCACTCTGCAGCGGAATGTGTGCTGTTTCTAAACTTCCTGACAGACTAAAACTGTGTTTCGAATCAGGACTAAAATCCGACTCTTACCCTTCTTTGGAGAATGTTCTTATAAACTGAACTAACGCTGCGGCGGAATAATTTCTCCCTGATCACCTTTCTATCAGGAATGCTAGGCCAGCACAGTTTGGGATACGAGCTTCTGTAATGGTGGAACTGAAGCTGGGAAGACGCTATCTGGGTCGTTCCTGGGTAGATCAGTTGGTAATGGCAATTCATGTGTAAGGAAAGGTTATGGTTTACAGTTACAATCCAGCATTTAGTTTATAGTCTGTCAAGAATTTTCATTTCTCCTCGCTTTTCCGGTCTAATACTACTTCTTCTTTGTGATAATGGCCACTAGTACCGGATCAGCTTTACTCAAGATTTGAAAAAAATGTTCAAATGTGTGTGAAATCTTGTTGGACTTAACTGCTAAGGTCATCAGTCGCTAAGCGTACACACTAGTTAACCTAAATTATCCTAAGGACAAACACACACACCCATGCCCGAGGGAGAACTCGAACCTCCTCAAGATTTGACAAATTTATTTTAGCTTAGTGACCGGATTCCGTCGCTCTTACCGACGCCTTTAATTATTTAAGAGAGAGATGTGGTGTGCGTCTCCTGTCACTGAATAGTGTAAACTGTGTTCTTTTTGTGCGTATTTTAATGAGTTGTGTATTGCATTTTAAGAGGCGGAAATCGGGGACTAGCCCAGCATTTGCCCAAGTATGAGAAACCGTCTAAAAACCACATTCAGTGGCCAGTGCACCAGCCACGGTCTTTAATACGGCCCGCGGATTTGATCCTGGTCTGGCTCAACCTCCCAGTCTCGCAAGCTACCGAGTTGCCCATTACGCTGTACAAGCAGGCCTTTTCCAGTCAAATACATAAAAATTTACTCACTTTCGCGGATTATAACCAACATGCGTTAACGATATCCCCTTTCTTGGCAGGCGACCCTACATTGTGAAGCATGCGACTGTAGTTAGAATTCAACGAAATAGGACAAATGCCAGTGCAACAGCTAATTTTCTGCCATACGATACCGAACGAAATGGATATCGAACGTTTATCGGCTCGGAAAACTTGAATGAACAATACTGAAAAGAAGTGTTCAGGAGGGCACATATAATTCGAACGGAGCACATCTGATTCGAACGATATCATTTCGTACGGCACTCCACTTCTCACGACTTATACGTGTGACCATACTCACCAAATGACATAATTCAAAAATGATTCTAATGGCTCTGAGCACTATGGGACTTAATAAGCGCCTAGAACCGCTCGGTCACAGCGGCCGGCTGACATAATTAGCTGAAGTTGCGGAGATGATGGTGCACGGTGAAGAACGGTAGTAGGTGTAATGAGCTTCAAGTCGACCGAATATTAACCCCATACAATACATCTACGATGTCATCAACTACCAGCTCACCACGCAGTGTAGCCTCGCGGTCTCAGGCGGCTTTCCACAGTTCACGCGGCTCCCCCCATCGGAGGTTAGAGTCCTTCCTCATACATGGGTGTGTGTGTTGTCCTCAGCATAAGTTAGTATAAGTTAGGTTAAGTAGTGTGTACGTCTAGGGACCGATGACCTCAGCTGTTACTGTTACCGTTCCGGCGTAACGAAAGCGCCGTCACGATGTAAGATGTCCGAGCAGACGTAATTTCAATGTATTGCTCATGCGCTGCCTGCGATATGCAAGGTCTCTGACCAGAGAGCAGTGTTGACTGCAGTAGGAACTGTGTAGCTGTAGCAGTAAGTTGTTGCTAGTCTGGAGTCTGCTCTGGTCTGGTCTGGTGTATCGTGTTGGCTGGCCCGGTCGCGGTGCAGCGATGCCGGAGCCTGAGTATTATTGTATAAGGTAAAAAGCAGAATCGCGCATATCTAGTAATGTTATCTCAAGTCCCATGTAAATGTTTTAAAAATCTCGTAATAATAATCTTGCTCATAAAAAGTAACTTGTAACAACCATTCATTTCAATTTAAAGAATTTACTAATTTCTCCCATCCATGATCATCCCGATTATTGCAGTAGAAGAATCAGTTGCTTCCTTTCATGAATGACAGATAGGTCGGCCAGCATTGCACAGAGCTGTGCCGAAAAAAATTTATTGTAAGAGCGACTTCATTGAAGTAAGAATTTTTCCTTTTTTTATTCAGAATGATCTTTCAGGGCCATGACGCAGCACTGCTGTCGTCCAAAATTTACCAGGTTAAATTCACAGTGAATTACTGAGAAGTCATAAGTGAGCGACAATTTAATTGAGAGGTTAGTTACATTGTTTTATTACCAGGTTACTGAATTTATTTTTTTATTGGGACGTTACACTGAATGTGAACGACATAATTATAATTTTTACTGTTGAGAGGTTTAGGAATTTTTCTGTTGTGAGGTTACGCTAAATGTGAATGAATTTTGAGCTTAGATTAAATCAGAAAGAATTTTGTGTGGAGGTTAATGTGAAAAGAATTTTGTAGGGAGGTTATAAATGTAAATGAATTTTGTGGGGAGGTTACACTGTGAAAGAATTTTGTTTTGAGGTTACACTAGATTAGAATCATATTCATATTATTTTATTTATATTTTGTGGGGAGGTTACAACGAAGATCAAGAAAGCAGGAGCAGAGAGGGCTGTGAGACATCAGCAAATAGTACGCTGACTAGGACAGCACCAAGACTGGAGCGGCATCTACAGGGTCTTACAATGCGGGACGGAGATAGTTCTACCATAACTTCATCCATTGTTGTAAGGTGTTTGAATGAATGAATGTACATACGAATGTATACAGGGTGTTACAAAAACGTACGGCCAAACTTTCAGGAAACATTCCTCACACACAAATAAAGAAAAGATGTTATGTGGACATGTGTCCAGAAACGCTTAATTTCCATGTTAGAGCTCATTTTAGTTTCGTCAGTATGTACTGTACTTCCTCGGTTCACCGCCGGTTGGCCCAATTGAAGGAAGATAATGTTGACTTCGGTGCTTGTGTTGACATGCGACTCATTGCTCTACAGTACTAGCATCAAGCACATCAATACGTAGCATCAACAGGTTAGCGTTCATCACGAACGTGGTTTTGCAGTCAGTGCAATGTTTACAAATGCGGAGTTGGCAGATGCCGTTCCTCTGGCCTCCCTCGGCGGAAGGCTGTCCCCTGGTGGTCGCCGGAGATTGCTGAGGCTATTCGCGACCGTAGGCGGGCTCTCCAGCGTCATAGGCGGCGCCCGTCTCTGGAGACCCTCATCGCCTTTAAGAGGCTCCGTGCCTTCGCCCATCGTCTTATTGCACGGCGTAAGCAGGAGTGCTGGGAGAGGTACGTCTCCTCCCTGGGCTCCCGTGTCTCGTCCTCGCACGTGTGGTCCCGGATCCGGCGGATTTATGGCTCCCAGACCCCTATGGGTGTCCCTGGGCTCTCCCTGGACGGCACTGTCTGCACGGACGCTGCCGCCATTGCTGAACGGCTAGCCGCGCACTTTGCTCAGAGCTCTGCGACTGCATCCTATCCCCCCGCCTTTCGCTCTCTAAAGGAGCGAGCCGAGCGGACGCCATTATCGTTCCACGCGCGTCGTTCTGAAACTTACAATGCTCCTTTCAGCGAGAGGGAATTCCTCGCTGCCCTCGCCGATTGCCCTGATACGGCACCAGGACCGGACTGCATCCACGCACAGATGCTGAAGCATCTCTCCAGGGACTGCCAGAGACACATTCTCGCGATATTTAATCGCATTTGGAGCGAAGGCGTGTTCCCGTCGCAATGGCGAGAGGGTGTTATTGTCCCCATCTTGAAGCCCGGTGCGGACCCACTGGCGGTGGACAGCTATCGTCCCATTACCCTCACCAACGTTTTGTGCAAATTGCTCGAACGTATGGTGGGGCGGCGTTTGTGTTGGGTCCTTGAGTCGCGCGGTCTCCTCGCTCCATCCCAGGGTGGCTTCCGTCGGGGCCGGTCTGCAGTGGACAATTTGGTGCGGCTGGAATCTGCTGTCCGTACGGCTTTTGCCCGACGTCAGCATCTTGTTGCTGTATTTTTCGATCTGCGGAAGGCGTATGACACCACATGGAGGCATCACATCCTCGCCACGTTGCATGGGTGGGGTCTTCGTGGTCGGCTCCCGGCTTTTCTTCAAAACTTTTTATTGCGCCGCTCTTTCCGGGTGCAAGTCGGTGCCACCTCTAGTTCCTCTTATATACAGGAAAATGGGGTCCCGCAGGGCTCGGTGTTGAGCGTCTCCTTATTTTTAGTGGCCATTAATGGTCTGGCAGCAGCAGTGGGGTCGTCGGTGTCTCCTTCTTTGTATGCCGACGACTTCTGCATCTCATTTAGCTCCACGACTACGGGAGTCGCCGAACGCAGGCTGCAAGTCGCCGTTCGCAAGGCTGCATCATGGGCTCTGGCTCATGGTTTTCAGTTCTCTGCTGCCAAGACTCGGGTTATGCACTTCTGCAGGCGTCGGACGGTCCACCCTCATCCTGCACTTTACCTCGATGGCCACCTGCTTGACGTGGTGGACACTTGCCGCTTCTTGGGACTCGTGTTTGATGCCCGGCTCACATGGGTTCCTCATGTTACTCAGCTGAAGCAAAAATGCTGGCGGCACCTCAACGCCCTCCGCTGCCTTAGCCACACGTCTTGGGGTGCAGATCGCTGCACGCTGCTGCGGTTGTACAGAGCCCTTGTGCAGTCCCGGCTTGATTATGGGATCCTGGCCTATGGGTCTGCGTCCCCCTCAGTGTTGAAGTTGTTAGACCCCATACACCACTGTGGGGTTAGGCTTGCCACTGGCGCTTTTCGCACCAGCCCCGTGGATAGTCTACTGGTTGAGGCCGGGGTTCCCCCACTGCGGATTCGCCGCCATCGTCTGCTCGCCGACTATGCTGTCCACGTTCATTGCTCGCCAGATCATCCCAACCGTCGCCTGCTTTTCCCTGCTATGGTCCTCCATCTGCCCGAACGGCGACCTAGGTCTGGACTTTCCGTAGCTGTCCGTGTCCAGTCCCTGCTGTCAGAACTGGGGTCATTCCCTCTTCTGCCTCCCTTCCGGGTCCGTACACCTACGCCTCCCTGGTGTTTGTCCCGGCCGTCCGTCCGTCTGGATTTGGCACAGGGACCTAAGGACTCGGTTCCGCCTGTGGCCCTCCGTCGCCGTTTTCTTACGCTCCTCGAATCATTTCCGGGCTGTGAGCCTGTCTACACGGATGGTTCCCTGGTTGATGGTCGCACTGCCTACGCTTTTGCTCACGCTGCCCATGTTGAGCAACGCTCCTTGCCGGCTGGCTGCAGTATTTTTACTGCAGAGCTGGTGGCAATCTTGCGCGCTCTTGAGCATATGCGTTTCTGCTCAGGTGGGTCCATCGTCATCTGCAGTGACTCCCTGAGCAGCCTTCAGGCCATCGACCGCTGCTATCCCTCCTCTCCTCTGGTGTCCTCCATTCAGGAGACTGTTTCCGACATTGCCCGTTCTGGTCGTTCGGTGGTCTTGGTTTGGACGCCCGGTCATGTTGGCATCCCAGGGAACGAACGTGTTGACAGGCTGGCCAAAGGGGCGATCGACGCCCCGGCTTTGGGGGTCGGCCTTACGGCTCGCGACCAGCAGATGGTGTTGCGCCGTAAGCTGATTGGGATGTGGGCTGCTGAGTGGCGTGGCATGACAGCCCCGAATAAACTGCGGGCTGTCAAGGGGACGACCGATGTGTGGCGTTCCTCCCTGCGGGCTTCTCGCAGGGACTCGGTAGTCCTGTGTCGGCTGCGCATCGGCCATACATACCTGACGCACGGCCATTTGTTACGTCAGGAGGATCCCCCCTTGTGTCGGTGTGGGTCCCAGCTGACGGTCGGCCACATTTTGCTGGAGTGTCCTCGACTGCGCACACTCCGGCAATCTTTTAATCTCGCGGGCACTTTGGCTTTGGTTTTATCCGACGATGCCTCCATGGCTGACACTGTTTTACATTTTATCCGTAGTAGTCCTTTTTATGGTTCGATTTAGGGAAGTCCTGCGCCTTTCCCTTTCTGTGTCTTTTGTCCTTGTGTCTGTTGCCGTTCTGGTGTGCCGTCAGATGGTTGACTCTTTCCCTTTTTTTTTCTCATGGTTAGTCAACCAGTCTCTGGCCATCCTCCTTTCTTCTGTTTCTTTCTGTCTGGTGTTCCTCTGTCCTGTTCTTGTCTGTAGTGTTTGTTGCTGCATTTGTGTTCTTTTAGCGCCTGGGGGGTCGTCTCCTCCCCCTTTGGTTTTTATCTGCTCCGTAGATTTTCGGCTCGCCTGCTTTTGGAATGGGGGACTGATGACCTTCGCTGTTTAGTCCCCCTTAAACATCCCAACAACCACCACCACCACCCATTTGATGTATGGATTAGCACGGGGCAATAGCCGTGGCGCGGTACGTTTGTATCGAGACAGATTACCAGAACGAAGGTGTTCCGACAGGAAGACGTTCGAAGCAATTGATCGGCGTCTTAGGGAGCACGGAACATTCCAGCCTATGACTCGCGACTGGGGAAGACCTTGAACGACGAGGACACCTGCAACGGACGAAGCAATTCTTCGTGCAGTTGACGATAACCCTAATGTCAGCGTCAGAGAAGTTGCTGCTGCACAAGGTAACGTTGACCATGTCACTGTATGGAGAGTGCTACGGGAGAACCAGTTGTTTCCGTACCATGTACAGCGTGTGCAGGCACTATCAGCAGCTGATTGGCCTCCACGGGTACACTTCTGCGAATGGTTCATCCAACAATGTGTCAATCCTCATTTCAGTGCAAATGTTCTCTTCAAGGATGAGGCTTCATTCCAACGTGATCAAATTGTAAATTTTCACAATCAACATGTGTGGTCTGACGAGAATCCGCACGCAATTGTGCAATCACGTCATCAACACAGATGTTCTGTGAACGTTTGTGCAGGCATTGTTGGTGATGCATTGATTGGGCCCCATGTTCTTCCACCTACGCTCAATGGAGCACGTTTCATGATTTCATACGGGATACTCTACCTGTGCTGCTAGAACATGTGCCTTTACAAGTACGACACAACATGTGGTTCATGCACGATGGAGCTCCTGCACATTTCAGTCGAAGTGTTCGTACGCTTCTCAACAACAGATTCGGTGACCGATGGATTGGTAGAGGCGGACCAATTCCATGGCCTCCACGCTCTCCTGACCTCAACCCTCTCGACTTTCATTTATGGAGGCATTTGAAAGCTCTTGTCTAAGCAACCCCGGTACCAAATGTAGAGACTCTTCGTGCTCGTATTGTGGTCGGCTGTGATACAATACGCCATTATCCAGGGCTGCATCAGCGCATCGGGGATTCCATGCGACGGAGGGTGGATGCATGTATGCTCGCTAACGGAGGACATTTTGAACATTTCCTGTCAGAAAGTGTTTGAAGTCACGCTGGTACGTTCTGTTGCTGTGTGTTTCCATTCCATGATTAATGTGATTTGAAGAGAAGTAATAATATGAGCTCTAACATGGAAAGTAAGCGTTTCCGGACACATGTCCACATAACATATTTTCTTTCTTGGTGTGTGAGGAATGTTTCCTGAAAGTTTGGCCGTACCTTTTTGTAACACTCTGTATAGAAGAGAATATAAGCGCCGTGTCGCCTAGCCGCAGCGGATTGGAAGACGAGCCGTCATACTAACGTTACAGCAGTGACTTATGAACTGAATTGTTTTGCTTGCATTGAAATTGGATATACCGAAGGACATTGAGTATTTGCATGTCGTCATTTGCTTTCGACATACGTTTCTGAATACGCAAAGTTAAATATTGTCAATTTAACTTACTATAATATACTCTATTAATATGATTTGCTTGAATTGTTTGTCTAGACTTTAATTGTGTGCTGGCCTTGTACTTAGTGTTATTGTCAGTGTTTGTTATGTGCTACGCCATCCGTCCATACTTTTATGCTCTGGTCGTACTGTGCCTTGTGTTCTTTTAATCGTCCCAGTGTGTGGTTTTTTGTGTGCGCAACTTTTTTACGGTTTTTAATATCCATTTTACAGCCGCCCCTTTTTTGTCTATTGAGCAACGGCCTTGCCGCAGTGGATACACCGGTCCCCGTGAGATCACCGAAGTTAAGCGCTGTCGGGCGTGGCCGGCACTTGGATGGGTGACCATCCAGCCGCCATGCGCTGTTGCCATTTTTCGGGGTGCACTCAGCCTCGTGATGCCAATTGAGGAGCTACTCGACCGAATAGTAGCGGCTCCGGTCAAAGAAAACCATCATAACGACCGGGAGAGCGGTGTGCTGACCACACGCCCCTCCTAGCCGCGTCCTAACCTGAGGATGACACGGCGGTCGGATGGTCCCGGTGAGCCCCTTGTGGCCTGAAGACGGAGTGCTTTTTTGTCTATTGTACACCATGTTTTCTCCTTTGTATATTTTTAAACGTCTTCTATTGTTTGTTCTATGTCTTTCGGCTGAAGAGCAGCGCATATGCTGCTGCCAGCCCGCCCCGATGAGGTATTGAAATACAATAAAGGAAAAAAAAAATGTTTGTCTAGCGATCCGAGAAACAGCTTCCTGGGCACCCTATATTACATGACTGGGCAGGATACTACACTTACCACAAACTTCCAAAAAAAAGCTACCAGATCAGATCTCAGCAACAACATGCTAGTAACCTTCAATAATTTCCCGTCCTAGACATGGACATTTGGCGTTGCCTGCTTCTGACCGTATATCAGAGTTCTCTAGAATGCCTGCCGTGACAAGTTGCAGCGTTTTTGCATACTGTTGTGGACCGACGCAGTATTGGACATACAGCCATAATAATTACATTTTGTGGGTACAATTCTCCGCTAGATCAGTTTCTCGAACAGCTGAAATCTTAGGAATACTGAAAACTCACACGTCAAATGAAATGTTTTGAAATTAGCTGTAGCTGTGAAAGTCGATAATATGTGAAATCTTTCGCCACTCTACACACTCAAGAGAAAAACCTTTGGTACCGGCTTTCGTTATGTCGATATTTCGTACTTCCGAACTATGTTCATTATTCGAGACTATATTTTCATTTTGTTCACTGAAGTATGATAAAGTGACTGTCGGGTAAAAAACCTTTTCACCAAACAATTATACCGAATTAGAGTTTACACACATATTCAGTAACTCAATGTTTATTAAGTTTGTGTCTCTTTCATTGACCGATAAAACTGATTAATTTACATGACAAATATTTGAAAAACCGAGCTCTTGTCATGGAGAAGTAATACTTTGAAAAGCCGAACTCATTTCATGGACTAGTAATACCTCTTGGATACTAGTTAGTTTTTCCAGTCTATTATACGCTTTTTCCTTAAAAAGGCTGCCGCCAGGGATATTGGAGTTTCTCAAGTGAGGTGAACGGGATCCAGATATTCCGCTAAAATGTCTGCCTGTTTGCGTCCAGAGATAGCTGACTTTTGAGCTGTCCAAGCACGACTCACGACCTGTCCTTACAGCTTTACTTATGTCAGTACGTCTCTCCTACTTTTTCAGTCTTTATAGAAGGTCCGCTGCATCCCTTACCGGACTCGTTCTCCTGGAAGAAAGGATACTGCAGAGAATGCAACGTTTATGATTAATTGGCCTCGTGCAGTCCGATATGCTGTGCAACATGACTTAAATCCTACTACTGCGTCGCATACTGCGATGTGGTCATAAGCTATTTATGCGGGAACAGTGTCGCCATGTTTCATTAGTTGACCGTAGCAGGGCCATCTATTGCAGCGTTACTTTTCTTCGCCACTGACTGGTCAGAAGTAAGAGATTCCACGGCAGCTTGACAACGACCTTGGTGGCGTCCACTCCGAGAGCGGTCGTGAGTGGGAGGCAAATGGTAGCGGACGTCATAGTCTGAAGAAAAACAAATCCCATCACCAACAAAGAGTTGTGCGAAATAAGCGAAAATTGGTAGACATGGTTCTTCATTTGAAAGATAACGACTATTAAAATTTCGCAACAGTCGCATAACAGTGGCGCTAGTGGCGGTAATAGGGCCCCTGCTGTTCCTCATCTTCGTAAAAGACATAGGCTCCAATGGGCACACCTTGCAGTTTGCGGATGATACAACCTTGTTCTCAAAAGGAGAGAATGTTGAACAGGCAGTCCAACAAGCAGAAGTCTTGTTCAATGAAGCTAAGGCCTGGTTTATCATGAACAAAATGAAAATTAATGAAAAAAAAGACTCAGAGGATGATATGCAGCCTCATCAATACTGGAGCACTGGGTAACGCAGCAGATGTTAAACTTCTGGGCTTTCTCATTGATACCAAATTAACCTGCCAACAGCACACCAAACATGTATGTTCCAAACTTTCACGGGTCCTCTACCTCTTGAGGAAACTGAAAAGTATAGTACCAGAACAGTACCTTCTAACTGTGTACTATGCAATGTTCCACAGCCACATCAGTTATGGGCTGTGGTTGTGGGGCCATTCTGCTGGCTGCAAGAATGTGCTTTTACTGAAAAAGAAAGCAATGAGGATAATTACTTCAAGCAAAAAAAAAAAAAAAAAAAAAAAAAAAAAAAAAAAAAAAAAAAAAAAAAAAAACCAGACCATTGTAAACCAGTTTTCACCAGGTTAGGAGTTCTGTCTGTTTACAGCCAGTATATATTGAACTGCCTCTTCCATATAAAGAGAAACCATGATATTTACAGAATGAGAAATGAAGTTCGCAAATACAGCACTCGCAAGAAGACAGTATCGACATGCCAAGGTGTAGATTAGCAAAGACACAAAACAGCTTCCCAATGGTGGCCCTATAATTGTTTAATGCTCTACCTGATCACATTCAGTCTTTACCATGGGAGCAGTTTAAAACTACTATTTTGTGTAAGCTAAAAGTGGAACCCTTCTACAATACTGAAGAATTCTTCTCCAGTAATAGCATAGTGTTTACTTGAGCTGCAGCTCAGTTCCATGACTCCAACAGCAACCGTTGTATTTAATTTCATTATATGTGTAGGTTAGAGTCATAACTCACATGCTCCAAAATAATGAAAATTGAGATGCCGACATATTCTCATACAGCTTTATACATAGAACATAATTCACGAAACAGTTATTCACATTTGGCACAAGGTCCTTGAGAAAACCGGTGTTAAACTTTATGGTTAGTTTCAAAAGTCTCATGATCTGCGAGATCTTGTGAGTTTTGTCCCGTACCTCATCTTGACCAATCAGCGATTAGCTCACTCGGCGCCGTTTTCTTGTGTAGTAGTAAATATTGATGCCATTGAAGTGTGTTTTCTGTTCTGTTCAGTGATATGGACACAGAAGAGTAAAATGATTTTCAGTTTTAGAAGTGAATCTCCTTCAAATCTTCAGTTTTATTTTAGTAGCTTATTTATTTTGGTATTTGATAGTTTCTTTCTTCTCAAACAATGCTTAACAAGTTTGAATTATTTTCCTGATTATAATATTCTACTTTTCTGTGTGATCAATAATTAGTTCTGATGAACTGATGAACTGGTATTTATCACGATTAACATCGAAATGTAATATTATATATACACTGTAGAAGAGAAAGTGGCTTGCAGTCGGAACCGAAAAGTGTTGCATATCGAGTCGCAACACGATAGTTCCCGCGAAACCAGCATCGTCCAAACAGCTCAGTACCAAAACTCACAAGATCCAAGACGGGGATTGTCAAAACTTACATGTTCCATAGCTCATTAACAAAACACACATGATCCATAATATAACCTTAAATAATTGTAATTTCTCAATAAGCAAACATAATCTGAAATACACATAATGATTTATAGCCATTGTTCTTGCACATACTGATGTCAATATGTGGGACATGAGCACGACGCGTGTAAAACACGTTTTTAGTCATTTGTGAAAATTTATGTTTTTGGAGCATGTGAGTTATGCTTCTAACCTAGTCATATACTTGTATTTATTTTATAGTTGTGATATTAATGTAATCTAATTTAACCTTAAATATGTCTTGCGGTATTAAATTACTATCATAGTAGAGTTGTATTCATGTATTTTGATAATGTTGTATCTTGACGCTGTCTGTCCAGCTCTGGCTGGTGAATGACACAGAATTGGTAAGAAAGGTAACAAATCGGGTAACTGTGCTGAGCGATAGCTTTGAGATTTTACGTAGTTAGTTGCTGTTAGGAGAGAATGCCTTTAAGACGACGAAGATGCGTTTACCAACGGCTCACTGAGTTTGAACGAGGTCATGTAATAGGACTACGAGGGGCTTGATGTTCGCTCCGGGGTATTCCAGAAATACATGGCAGAAATGTAGTCACTTTACATGACTGCTGTCAGCTGTGGCCACCGGAAGGTACCGCCGCAAGAAGACCGGGCTCTGGACGGTCGCGTGCCACTACCGAGAGCAAAGATCGTCGGGTTTGGCTTATGGCTGTGGAGATAATTAATGCAGCTGCAGCACCAATTCGAGTAGCAGTTGGCACCACAGTGACACAACGAACTGTTGCTGATCGGTCTCTTCTTCGAGGGCAGCTCCGAGCCAGCCGCACTCTAGCGTCCTTTCCATTGATCCCAGACCACCAGCGTCTGCGACTTCAGTGGTGTCAAGCGAGAGCTCATTGAGGGGCGTAGTGGAGATATGTTTTCTGATGAAGGCCAGTTCTGCCTTGGTGTCAGTAACGGCCGTGTGTTGGTTAGAAGCAGGACAGGTGAGCGCCTGCTATCAACTTGTCTGCGGCCTAGATACGCTGGACCTACACTTGGAGTTATAGTTTGGGGTGCGGCTTTGTGTGAGAGCAGGAGCACTCTCGTGCTTATCCCACGCACCCTGAGTGCAAATTTGTACGTCGATCTGGTGATTCGACCTGTTGTGCTGCCATTTACGAACAGCATTCCAGGGGATGTCTTCCAGCGCGAGCTGGCCGCAGTGGCCGAGCGGTTCTAGGTGCTTCAGTCTGGAACCACGCGACAGCTACAGTCTATAGCGGTACTTCGCGGGCAGGCGTGTCAATTAGCATCATATTAATTAAAATGGAGGATAAATAGACTTTATTTTGGAAGAATTAAAAAGGGGAAAGTAATACGAAACTTTAATAACTGCAAAGTATTGCTAAGAAGCAATATAATGAAAAGTAATAAAAAGCAAAGTAGCAAAGACCAAGCAGGACAGAAAGATATAGAGGCGCGTTTGTCTTTTAATACATATAAAAGACTATGTAACACATATACATATGTATATACATTTAAAAGAATACATATAAATATGTAAATAAATAAATAAAATACATATAAAAGAATATGTAACACATAACCTTCAGTTATCGCGATCGGGCTAGTCGATGAAAAAGTGGTACGCGACTGCGAAATTCGTTAAGGAGATTATTTAAAGGCTCTTCAAGCACGTTTAAAATACATTACGTGTGATGAAGTGATTAGAGACCTTTATTGTCGGGTGAAGTGAAAATGATTTTGACAACATAATTCGAACTTTGTGTCAGCTGGGAAAAATACTCTTGGGAAACTATTACGGTTGTGGAACCCACGAAAGTTGTACGCAACGAAAAGCTACAGTTTACATAATTCCGCATTTTTTAAAATTGTGAATCGCATGTGCGCGGACCATTAAGAGAATCTTATCCTTGGACGGTTGCAGGGGTAACTGATACAAACAACGCGCCAGCATAAAAATAGTTCGCTTATTAACTACCAGATATTAATTAACGGGGACCTAAAATACTAAAAACAGTGCATTCACTGTTAAATTGAGCCCTGTTTGTGAAAGACAATCACATCGAACATTTCGAGAGCGAAGAATAGACATTTAAAAGCCGAACTGAGAGCCTGGGTCGTGTCCATATTTGGACAATATATGGCATGCGTTATTCAGAACACGATATCGACCATTCTAATACTGAAAAGAAGGATAGGATCATCACCTCCAATCCCGATTCATATTTCATATTTAGTTAGTGAAAAGGAAAGTGTTAATAAACAAACTACATTTTCAATTTTATCCACGATTTTGGCTTCATTACGTAGTCTTGACTACATGATAAGCAATATCTGTGGAAGTTATATACAAGGTATCGTCATAATATTTAGCCAACCAATATTGTGGGACATTAGAAATGCAAATGCATGAAAATGTTCTTACAGCGGATGTATAATGTGTGAGTGCGACGAACTATATTGAGAAACTGAACATCCATTACGTACTTGCATGTTTATCTGCGAAAATGGTCCTTGTCGGTACATCAGCATAGAGCTCGAAGAGAAACGCTGGAACTTTGCAAACCATTCAGATTAATCGAACATCTAAATACGCATAATGCTGGTATCACCAGGATGTGATCTTTCTCCTCATCCCCGTGGCAGTAATTGATTTAAGAGTCAGCCGGGAATAACATTTAAATCAATTGACGACCATTGAGCTAGCGTCACGAATTTTCAAACGTCCACTACCATATATGAAGGCGAGTGACACCACGAGTGCTAACGTCGATCGAGGGGTGTCGTCGTGATCGTATTGAATGACATTGAGCGGTCACAGGTCGCAGGTTCGAATACTGCCTCGTGTATGGACGTGTGTGATGTCCTTAGGTTAGTTAGGTTTAAGTAGTTATGAGTTCTAGGGGACTGATGACCTGAGATGTTAAGTCCCATAGTGCTCAGAGCCATTTGAACCATCTTCCAGCACGATGACGCTCGCCCACATACCGCTGTTGTAACCCAACTTGCTGTACAGAGTATCAACATGTCGCCTTGCCTGCTCGGTCGCCAGATCCGTCTGCAATCGAGCACTTAGCGGAGTCATCGGACGACAACTCCAGTCATCCACAACCATCTTTAACCGTCGCTGTCTTGGCCGACGAAGTGTAACAGGCTTGGAACTCCATCTTACAAACTGACTTCCGGAATCTTCTGACACAATGCAAGCATTTTTGCAAGATTGCATTCAACAGTCTGGTGGTTATATCGTTTATTAATGTACCAGCATTTCATAATTGCAACGGCTTTTCTTGCGCTTACATTAACCTATGATCTTGCAACGTTAATTACTTTAAGACGTTACCTAGACAAACATATTTCAGAAATTTCCTTCTCTAATTATTTATTTCTTGGTGTTGCGATGTTGAAATGTTATTAAACATTGCTGTGATTCAACATTAAATTCAGTTTGATACGTCCGTTGCATGCTTTCCGTTTAGAAGGTCAAACGAGATAGTCATTTATCCGACGATATGATACAGCGCTATAATTTGGTTTTGTGTAGCAGGATGTTAAGGTGATCATACTCTGAAAAGAGTTGCAGTGAACATTGAAACTGAGGAATAAGTTCATGGCATCCCTTGAACGATGTTAACATACATTTTACTGCAAAGTAGACCTGCGTGTCCCTGCAACAGTTTCATAGATCCAAATCATCAATGTAACAACGACTGTGCATGATCTTCTGCATGACGGACACAGGGTTAGAAGCCACACGGTGACCCATCAGAACTTTGGCGACGTGTGCCTGCCTGCCTGCCATTCACACTATTTTTCATAACACATAACTGATGCAAATCTATCTGCATCCGATATAGGCTGTGATCTACATAGTCAACAACAAAGAAGAAAACCAGATGAAGACATCACTGACTTCGATTTCTAGATATACACTGCCCCACTCCTTCCCCCCAAATGCCACACCAGCAGCTACAGTAAAAAACAATGTGTTCTAGATTAATTTGGTTTAAGACTGTTTATTTTTAAGTAACACTTCTCTATGTATGTATAAACGCTTCAAGATGAACAGAAAATGTTCGAAACGCGTTGCATAATGTTAGATTAAGCATAAAATAAATAGTGACTGGTAGCAGAAACTTGAAACAAATAATTATCCCACACAGTCACGGTTCACAAACATAGCCATTATGGCTGGAAATAATGATAAGTGACAGATCCGCGAATGCACTGCTCTTTTATACCTTGTGTACGAGATGCTGCCGCCATCTGCATATGTGCATATTACTACCCCATGACTTTTGTCACCTCAGTGTATACATAATCTCTTGACCAAAAAATTCTTCGATTTTCCCTCTCCTGTCACGGATTAATAACATACACAAAACTGTTCTTTTGTGAGATTTGGTGCTCTAGGGGAAGTAGGGAATGCTGTTCGTGTCTTATGTTTTCAGGTTAGCTGTGGACAGGTGGAGAGTAACGTTGCTTTAGAGTTTTGGAAGTGTAGGAAACGTGTTACTCTACACAAATTCTGTGCGATAAGCTCGTAGAGTAGTGTATAGAAGTTTCATGTCGTCAAAGACATTGAGTTGATGTGGTAGGCGGCAGGTTTGTTGGTCCACTGTTCCTGCGCTGCTGTGGCTCTTGCCTGAAGAGCTTCTGGTTCGCTGGCGCTGCTGCGTCACTCACCATAATAGTGACGGGCGTAAACTGTCTGTCATCCTAGGAGAGACTCGCAGCACAGGGGCAAAACCTGTCTGCGGTCAGCATGTTTCAGGCTTGTAATTAAACTTCAGTGCTGGAAAATGGTGCTAAGTGCTTAGAGGCAACACAGCATTTACTGAGTAGGTTTAACACTAAATGTGTTGTCATATACACACATACTCGGTAGTGACGCCCCTTTATAAAAAGGGAGAAAGGGATAATGTTGACAATTATAGACCTATTTCTATGCCGTCGGTGTTTGCTGAAGTTATCGAGAAGGTTGTATATACAAGGTTACTGGAGCATTTAAATTCACATAATTTGCTGTCAAATGTACAGTTTGGTTTTAAAAATGGTTTAACAACTGAAAATGCTATATTCTCTTTCCACTGTGAGGATTTGGACGGATTAAAGAAAAGGTTGCGAACGCTAGGTGTTTTCTTTGATTTAACGAAGGCTTTCGACTGTGTTGACCACAAAATATTACTACAGAAGTTGGACCATTATGGAGTAAAGGGAGTAGCTTACAATTGGCTCGCCTCCTACTTTAAGAACAGAAAGCAGAAGGTAATTCTCCGCAATATTGAGAGTGGTAGTGATGTTCAGTCCCAATGGGGCACTGTTAAGTGGGGCGTTCCCCAAGGGTCGGTGCTGGGGCCACTGCTGTTTCTTATTTATATAAGTGATATGCCTTCTAGTATTACAGGTGATTCAAAAATATTTCTGTTTGCTGATGACACCAGCTTGGTAGTGAAGGATCTTGTGTATAATATTAAAACATTATCAAATAATGTAGTTCATGGAATAAGTTCGTGTCTTGTGGAAAATAATTTGATGCTAAATCACAGTAAGACTCAGTTTTTACAGTTTCTAATTCACAACTAAACAAGAATTGATATTTTGATCAGACAGAATGGACATATTATAAGCGAGACGGAACAGTTCAAGTTCCTAGGCGTTCGGATAGATAGTAAGGTGTTGTGGAAAGCCCATGTTCAGGATCTTGTTCAGAAACTAAATGCTGCTTTATTTACCATTAGAACAGTATCTGAAATAAGTGACAGCTCAACACGAAAAGTAGTATACTTCGCATATTTTCATACGCTTATGTCATATGGCATTATTTTTTGGGGTAATTCTTCTGATTCAAAAAGGGTATTTTTGGCTCAAAAACGGGCTGTTCGAGTTATATGTGGTGTAAGTTCGAGAACCTCTTGTCGACCCCTATTCAATAGTCTGGGAATTCTGACATTGCCCACACAGTATATATTTTCTTTAGTGTCGTTTGTTGTTAGCAATATTAGCTTATTCCCAAGAGTTAGCAGCTTTCACTTAGTTAATACTAGGCAGAAATCAAATCTGCATGTGGAATGCACTTCCTTGACTTTTGTGCAGAAAGGAGTGCACTATTCTGCTGCAACCATTTTCAATAAGCTACCACAAGAACTCAAAAATCTTAGCAGTAGCCCAAACGCTTTTAAGTCTAAACTGCAGAGTTTCCTCATGGCTCACTCCTTCTATTCTGTCGAGGAACTCCTGGAAGAGCTGAAAAATTAAGCAAATTCCAGTGTTACATTGTTGATTTTCTTTATTAAAACTTACGAATTGTCGACTGAATACGTTTCTTGTATTTCGTTTTATCTGTTTCTACTATTGTGTTATAATTTCATGTATTGATTCGTTCCATGACCATGGAGGCTTCTCCTTAATTTGGTCCCACGGAACAATAAATAAATAAATAAACATACCATTAAACTAGTAATAAAATGACTATTATTGCGCTTTTTAAACTACAGTAACAGCCTTGACAATTCTCCTGGAGGAAAAAAGAAGAAATGAATGGAGTAACTGAACGAAAGAGAGACCAATAGAAGATGGTGAAAGGAAGAAGAAACGTAGCATAAATACCAAACCAACTCACAATTATTACTTTACTATGGTAAAATGACGCTGTTGAAGAATGTTTCGCTGACGAGAGGAGAGTCATAAATAGAGGGACTGACAGATACAAAAGCCCAACAGCCTTGCCGCAGTGGTAACACCGGTTCCCGTCAGATCACCGAAGTTGAGCGTTGGCGCCTCGCTAGCACTTGGATGGGTCGCTGTCCGGGTCTGCCGAGTGCTGTTGGCAGTCAGGCTGCACTCAGCCCTTGTGAGGCCAGGTGAGGAGCTGCCTGATAGAGAAGTGGCGACACTGTTCACGAAAACTGCCAGAGGTCAGGAGAGAGGCGTGTTGACCACATGCCCCTCCGTATCCGCTTCTGGTGAAGGCTAAGGGTGAGGATGACATGGCGGCCGGTCGGTGCAGTTGGGTCTTCAAGGCTAGTTTGGACGGTGTTTGTTTTTGACAGATACATAGCGACAGCATAAGTGCTGTCAAACGAAATAATGATGATCCACATGAGATTATTGCATCACTAGTGAATTACAATAAAAGCACAATCAAACAGTTAGTTATCATTACTGACTGAACGAGGTTTGGCCCCAAGACCCGGTTTCGTCTTCCGTTCCACGTTCTACCTGGACTCCCGAAACACCTATCGCTTTGTTCCTGTTTCACATTGTTCTTTACAGCACATCGCTCATGGTGGTATTTTTATTTTTATTTCGCATGTATTGCTATGAGCAACACAACTTGATGGTTCGTATCATTATTTTGACAGAGTAGGCCCCGAAAGTGTGTCAGAAGAAAGGAGATCTTGAAGAATGCTGTGGGCTGGTTAAACAGCCACCAAAAATCGAATTCCAAGGACAATCTTACAATCTTAATCTGCAGACCTCATCATCTTTATCCATAGTCCTTGTAGATTTATTTACAAAATGAACTTGCTGTTTCTCTTTTAATGGTAAAAGATAAACAGGAGCAACAATAGACTAAGGTGGGCATTTCGTTCTTTAAAGAGCATCATGCATTGTAATAAGCTTACCGGATAAGGCAACTATTAGTGGACGTTAATATGCCTTTATGACGGCTTGAACTCTGCTGGGGCACTTTCAGAGATGTGTCTTACTTGTGGAGGAATGGCAAACCATTCTTCCTCAAAAGCAGAAACAAGACAAGGTGGTTATGTTGGACACTAGCGTCTGGAGTGAAAACGACGTTCTAACTTATCCCAAAGACGTGTTCCAGTGGATTCAGGTCGCGATTCTGTGAAAGGCAGTCGATTTCAAGAGTGTTATTGCCCTCAGACCATCTCCTTAGAGATGCTGCGTTATGAAGTGTCCATTGTCATGCTGGTAACAGACAATCAAAGTCTCCTCTGTTCTACGCAGTACCCAATGTTCTAAAATATGTTCATATCCTTCAGCATTTAGCGTTTTCTTCAGCGTCGACAAACTTTCTGGATCTCACAAAAACCAACTGTAAACATGCTTTTGAAATGTGGAGAAAACCAACCACCACAGATGGAATAATTAACCATACATCTTCACATCCATAATCTCACAAATATGCATTCTTTCATTCCATGGTTAACTGAATCCTATATCTGCCACTGCGACAGGAGGCCATACATAAAGAAATAACTACAGTGCGATACATCGCATGCACAAACAACTATAGCCCTAATATGGTTCTACAGCTATACAACAAAAAATACACATTAAAAGGCCCTCATAAATCATAAAATAACTCTAACGTAAGAAACTACATTAAAAAAGAAAACCGTCTACGTGGCAGCACACTAAATGGGACGACTATCCGATAAAACTGACACCCTACTAAAAAATACAAACTTGGAATTAGCCTTTATAATTGGAAATAATATTAGTACAAAACTACGTTGACAAAAACCCACAGTTAAACCCTGGAAGTTACAAAGTTAACTGCAATAACTGCACAAAATTTTACATAGGTCAGACGGAAAGAAATTTCATCGTCAGTTTCAGAGGACACGCGTGAGAAACTAAGAACAACCAATACACCTTCCTTCCATCTCAAAAATGAAAAACTGGAAGTTGGCAATGTTGCAAACGCACCACAAATCCGGCATGAAACCACAAAACGTCCAATCATGTATATTTTAGAGGAATCTGAAATATACATACACACTAAGGGCTATCCCCACGATATTCTAAATGAACAAACCGATTTCAAGCACACAGTTTTTAAAAAGTTTTCATTGAAATTTTATATAGGGGTAACGTATGACCAAACACCAGAAAACACAAAGATCCATCGAACAACTTGAAAACGTTACTCAAAAAATATTACATCCAGCAACTATGGATAGCAACAACAGGTTAGTTAAAGTTGACATATGTCCGTTTACAACGCCAGGAGGTGAGTACATCATCTAATGTAAGTGAACCTTCATGAATTACATATTATGTAAAATGTAAAGAAATGCAATTGTCTGCAGATTTAGTACATAAATGCAATAAAGGCGAAAAAAACTTACAAACAAAAATAGAATATCTAGCAACGTACAGTATACTAATTCTCTGACAGGAATTTTTTCTCTCTGTGAGTATAGGTCCATCTCAACCAGTTTCTGAGCAAACATAGCGAAGATAACTGCGTGCAATGTACATTTGGGATCGGGTACCTCGCGAAAGATCATCGCTCACAGCAGTACATAAAATTGAACGTCTTCTATGGGCCAAGGAAGGCAGATACTGGACAGGTCGCGGGTCGCGGATTCACCCGCTTTCAAATGATCTCGTGAGCATTGACAGTTCAGTGAGGCGTTTAATCCGCAGTGTGTAGTGTTAAGCCTGGAGGCTGTTCTGTGTTGTATCGGCGGTTTTTTTCGTACGAATTCTTGGACCCACACATTCGGGTGGGTGACCCTAAACTATGATGTTTATTTGAACATTTTCGGTGACCAAGTATCGCCATTTCTTCTACATTTTCATGACGATTATGCTGTGTACACTCCTATGTTCGAAGATGACAACAGACGTGTTCAGGGGGCTGCATGCCTACGTTCCTGGTTTGACAAGGACTCAAATTTATTATCCTGTCTCGACTGTCCTTTGTTCATCCCACAGAAAATGTGCGGGACTACTTAGAATAGCGGATGTAACGTGGCAACGAACATCCACGCAATTTTGGTAGTTCTACAGGATCTAACCTTCAGTAGCAGAGGGTTCAGCAGGGGACAGCATACTTGAATAAATTTCTAAACCGTTTTCTTCGCCGAATTTTAAAGGCTAGGGCTGTTTTACACAGCATTAACGTGGTGTATCCTGGAGGTGATGAATTTTTTGTCCAGTGTGTTAGTTTGCTTCAAGCACCGTTTTATGGAATAGGGAATCAAAGCGCTGAACTGACTGATACCTGGGCTACATACCTGAAACTATTTGACACCATACTTAATCTCTTTTCTCGCATCTGCTGGCCACTGCGGTGTGGAGGTAAAATCCCAGAGCGCTCGGCCCGGAACCGCGCATCGCGGTGACTCTGCACGTAGTCATTGTCAGAGGGCAGGTGCCAGGTGGCGTCATGTGACGGCCACTTCTTGTCTGCCTCACCTCGCAGGGAAACGTCTTTCCACGCCACACAAAGAGGAGCCCTGTTTGCTTGTCCAGTCTGCCGCGTGCTACTCGGGAATTCCGCAAGCACGCTGCATTTAGATCGCGGTCCCGCCGCCGCGATTTCTCCGCGGTAGGACGTGACCTGCCGTGCGAAATTGTCAGCAATGTTTTATTCTCTGCATGTCGTCACCATTAGGGATCAAAATGGAAATCTAAATTTAACTGAAATTGTGAGAAACTGACTACCCGCCAGGGTAGCCGAGAGCGAGAACGCACTGCTTCCTTGTCTCGGGTAGGCACGCCGGTTTGTTGCAGGATTCCCGAACATATTCTCAGTTCGAATATAATGAATTTCCTTGAGACAGAGAAGTTGCTGTCCATGCATCAGCACGCCTTTAGAAAGCATCGCTCCTGCGAAACGCAACTCGCCCTTTTTTTCACATGATATCTTGCGAACCATGGATGCAGAGTATCAGACGGACGCCATATTCCTTGACTTCCGGAAAGCGTTTGACTCGGTGCCCCACTGCAGACTCCTAAGCAAGGTACGAGCATATGGGATTGGTTCCCAAGTATGTGAGTGGCTCTAAGACTTCTTAAGTAATAGAACCCAGTACGTTGTCCTCGATGGAGAGTGTTCATCGGAGGTGAGGGTATCATCTGGAGTGCCCCAGGGAAGTGTGGTAGGACCGCTGTTGTTTTCTATCTACATAAATGATCTTTTGGATAGGGTGGATAGCAATGTGCGGCTGTTTGCTGATGATGCTGTGGTGTACGGGAAGGTGTCGTCGTTGAGTGACTGTAGGAGGATACAAGATGACTTGGACAGGATTTGTGATTGGTGTAAAGAATGGCAGCTAACTCCAAATATAGATAAATGTAAATTAATGCAGATGAATAGGAAAAAGAATCCTGTAATGTCTGAATACTCCATTAGTAGTGTAGCGCTTGGCACAGTCACGTCGATTAAATATTTGGGCGTAACATTGCAGAGCCATATGAGGTGGGACAAGCATGTTATGGCAGTTGAGGGGAAGGCGGATAGTCGTCTTCGGTTCATTGGTAGAATTTTGGGAAGATACGGTTCATCTGTAAAGGAGACCGCTTATAAAACACTGATACGACCTATTCTTGAGTACTGCTCGAGCGTTTGGGATCTCTATCAGGTCGGATTGAGGGAGGACATAGAAGCAATTCAGATGCGGGCTGCTAGATTTGTTAGTGGTAGGTTTGATCATCACGCGAATGTTACGGAAATGCTTCAGGAACTAGGGTGGGAGTCTCTAGAGGAAAGGAGGCGTTCTTTTCGTGAATCGCTACTGAGGAAATTTAGAGAACAAACATTTGAGGCTGACTGCAGTACAATTTTACTACCACCAACTTAGATTTCGCGGAAAGACCACAAAGATAATATAAGACAGATTAGGGCTCGTACAGAGGCATATAGGCAGTCATTTTTCCCTCGTTCTGTTTTGGAGTGGAACAGGGAGAGAAGATTCTAGTTGTGGTACAAGGTACCCTCCGCCACGCACCGTATGGTGGATTGCGGAGTATGTATGTAGATGTAGATGTAGAATACACCCGGCGGATTAACGACGACGGGCCGGTGTGCCGGCCAGCCTGGATGTGTTTTCTGGCGGCTTCCCACATCCTACTAGGTGAATACCGGGCTGGTCGCCACGTCCCGCCTCAGTTACAAGACTCGCAGGCATTTGAAACACATGCACACAATTTCACGATTTACACTTGACGCAGACAGCTGGGGTATACTAATTCCGTCCCGGGGGAGGGGGGGGGGTATGGGGTGGTGGCACGAAGGGCATCTGGCCACCCCTTACAATTAACCATGCTAAATCCGTACTTAACCCTGCCGACCCTGCGCACAATGCGGGATAAAGGCGGTAGCGAAAGAAAGAAAGAGTGTGAAAACAACCAATCCCTACCCACGCATGAGATTCCCGAATAATTCAACCGAGGCTGGCCACCGGACTCGACGCGTGTGAATACCGATATTTGCTATCAAGGATTCGAATGAATAAGTCCACGGTCGCGCGACCTACGGGCTACAGTCGTGTTTGTTCATGGCCTCTACGTGGTGGCACGTGTGAGAGTTCGCTACTTGCGCGCTACCTCTCACTGACGTCACACCAGCACAGCATTTGCAGGTGGCACTACGTGTACACACTGCAGCAGATCAATGGAGGACTGTTCTCTCTGCAGACGAGTCTCGGTTTAGCTTGCAAGACGTCAGTAGACGTGTTTTGATACGTCGAGAAACCGGAACCTTTTATCAGCCGTCAAACATTCGTGAAAGGAGTCCCTTCGGCCGAAGCAGTGTGCAATCGTGCGTATTCAGGTCTACACATCTGCCCACCTCCCCTCACTTTCCCCTTCATATGTTTTCATATCGAACTATGAGTGTACAGATCTATACAGACTGTTTCAAGGTCCACACATATTTTGGTTCAATGCTTGTTAACAAACATATTTTTTTTAAACGGAAGTATGCGAGAAGAAAAAATTGACAGAGCACCGAAAGACCTAAGACGAAACAAGGCCCCTGGAGTAGAGACCATTACCCCAGAATTACTGAGATCTTTGGAGAAGCATCCATGGTATCATTATTCCAGCTGATATGCACCTTACATGAGATACCCGAAAAACCTTCAGACTTGAGACGGAATGTGATAAGTCCAATTCCAAAGAAGGCAGGTGTTGACAGGTATGAGTAGTACCGTGATATCCGTTTTTTTAAGTCATGGTAGAAAAATACTGATACGAATTATTTACAGAATAATGGAACGACTGGTTGAAGCCAACCTTGGTGACGATCGGTTTAAAGAAAACCTACGGTTACAGCATTTATAGACTCACATAAAAGCTTCTGGAAAAGGTGACGGGACTCGTTAAAATTGTTCAAGGTGACAGGGATAAAATGCAATGAGGGAAAGGTTATTTACAACTCGTACAGAAACCAGACTGTAGCAATACGCGTCGGAGAACGTGAAGGGGAAGCTGTACTTGAGAAGGGAGTGAAAGAGGGCTGTAGCCTATACCGGATGATATTCAGTCTGTACTTTGAGAAGTCTGTGCAGGAAACCAAGGACGAATTTGGAAAGAAAATTATAGTTCAGAGAGAAGAAATTACAAATTTGAGGTTTGTCGATCGCAATGTAATTCTGTCAGAGAAGGCAAAGTAATTGGGAGAGGAGTTGAACGGAATGTATAGTGTCATGAAAAGTGATTATAAAATGGACATCAAGAAAAGTAAAACAGGGGTAATGGAAATCAAGCGATGTCACGGGGATTATGTTAGAAAGTTAAATACAAAAGTAGTAGATATGTTTTGCTGCTTGAGCAACAAAATAACGATGATGGTCGAAAAACAGAGGACATAAAAAGTAAACTGATAACTGCAAAAAAACATTTCTGAAAAAGCGCTTGTTATCATGTAATATCAGTTTAAGCGTTAGGAACTCCTTTCTGAAGGTACTCTCAAAGATAGAAAATACGACGCAACTGTAAGGAATTATCCGAATGGAACGAAAATCGGTAGATGTGATGCACATGTACACAAGCAAACAAATAATTTCAGAAAAATTTGATGATTTATTCGCTGTTCGGGGCGTCTCCAGGCACGATTTTGGTCTGAAATCTCACTGATTGGAGTAGAATTGTCTTCAGTGAATAAGTCCTGCTTCGAAAGAAATGTCTCGAGACAACCCAGACAGCTGTGGGATGGTAACACGACTGTCGCCTGAAATACGGGCCTGCGAGCGGGAGTGATGGTCTGGGATGCCGTTTCTTTTCATGGTAGGACCCTTTCCGTTGTCTTCCGAGGCTTCCTTACAACACAGCGGTCGTCGACGATATTCTGGGCCCCGTTTTGTTGCCCTTCAAGGCAAGCCATCGTGGGCTTACATTTCAGCAAGATGACGCCCGCTGGCACACGGTTTCTCACCGTGTGCCAGCGGGCGTCATCTTGCTGCTTGTCTTCGCGTTTGCCAAACAGTATCTTGGCAGATACTGAGCGTTATGGGCACGACCCTCCAACCAATTCGGGATTTTGACAATCTAACGCGCCAATTGGACAGAATTTGGCACTATGTCCTGCAAGGGGGCATCCAACAATTCTGTCAATGAAATTCTAGCTGAATAACTGCTTGCTTAAGGGCCAGTTGTGGACCAGCGCATTCTTGAATTGCTCAATTAGTGAAGTACTTTCTGTTAAATAAATCATCCATATTTTCTGAAAGTGTAATGATTTGTTCGTCTGTACACGTACATAGCATCTAGTCTTACATGAAACGAAACGTGGTCGATAAGCAGTTGATACAATAAGAGAAAAACAGATTTTGAAATGTGGTGCTGTAGAAGAGTACTGGGTAGATCTAATAGTAAGTGAGGAGGTACTGAACCGAATCGAGGAAAAAATAAATTTATGGCACAACTTGACTAAAATAAGGGCTCGGTTAGCGGGACACATCCTGAGGCATCAATGAATTGTCATTTTGGTAACGGAAGGAACTGTGGAGGGTAAAAACTGTAGAGGGAGGCAAAGGCTTGAATAGAGTAAGCAGGTTCTAATGGATGTTGGGTGGTAATGATGGAGAGAGGAGGAGGGTTGTACAGGATAGACTAACATGGAAGCTGCATCAAACCAGTCTTCGAACTGAAGACCGCAACAAAGACAACAATAACGCCCGGGATACGTGCATGAGACATCTGTAAAAGCGGTCACAGAATGGGTTATCAAGCAGTTCGTGAAAGTGTGCTAGAAAGTCTGAAAGGAATATTTGCACAAGGATGTTCCAGGTATTTGAGGTTTGATCGATTTTCAGTCATGCAAACTCGTGCAAGCATACCAAAGTTCATATGCTTGTGTAAGCAAACGTCAGCCATGAGACACTCTTCGTAGCGACACAATGTCGAGTGTTGTAGATAAACCAGTCCCACACTGTTGGGAAAGTTTATTCGAGTATACGGAAACCAGCCTTGTTTGAAGAACATTAAATCGAAAGAGAATCACGTAAGGGAAAGAGGAAGGTTGTTTACGTTATACTTTTATGAAAATAGAAAGAAATTTACCCTAAATCAGAAAAAAAAACGTCGTTATTAAAAAGATCATTTATTGCAGACTCAATTACAGGAGGGAAAAAGGGAAAAAATAGGTGTTTATTAATTCGGGGCTGGAAGAGATGAAGTGCGCTAGTCAACACAGATATTCACTATGTGATCAAAAGTATCCGAACACCCCCAAAAAGATACGTTTTTCATATTAGATGCATTGTGCTGCCACCTACTGCCAGGTACTCCATATCAGCGACCTCAGTGGTCATTAGACATCGTGAGAGGGAAGAATGGGGCGCTCCGCGGAACTCACGGACTTCGAACGTGGTCAGGTGATTGGGTGTCACTTGTGTCATACATCTGTACGCGAGATTTCCACACCATCCGTAGGTCCACTGTTTCTGATGCCATGGTGAGGTGGAAACATGAAAGAACAAGCACAGCACAAAAGCGTACAGGTCGAACTCGTCTGTTGACTGACAGAGACCGCCGACAGTTGAAGAGGGTAGTAATGTGTAATAGGCAGCTTCTATCCAGACTATCACATAGGAGCTCCAAACTTCATCAGGATCGACTGAAAGTACTTTGACAGTTAGGCAGGAAGTGAGAAAACTTGGATTTCATGGTCGAGCGGCTGCTCATAAGCCACACATCACGCCGGTAGATACGTATTTATCTTCGTAGCACCTTTAGCACTCGAAATAACTCGATAACACTGTTTTTCGAGTGGTATTAAAGCTTCCCTCGTGATTGTAGCCCGTCTTTTATGAAGCTGATTGCCACAGGGGTAGAGATGGATGTTTTATCGGCAGGAGAGGTCGCGGTGTCAGGCGTGAGACACTGTTGTGGCCGCCAGCGGTCACATGGCGTCAGGCGACCCTGACTGTGTAACTTAACGTGAGAATACGCTTTTCAGTTTTTTTACAAGTTTTTACCGCACGTATCACTTTACCTCTTCCTTTTTTCGCACCACAACGGCAAAGCCGAGCAAATCGTCGTCGTCAAGCTGCACACATTCGAAACGCAAACACGACACTGAGGAGGCAGGCTTGAACTGCCTGGAGGGGAAGAGGATTTGTTTATGCCTGCACAGCATCCTTGATTGTGCGTGCTTCTCAAGCATGCAGTTGCTTGTGTGACCTCTTTAAGACTCTGTGAATGGCCGAGCGGTTCTAGGGGCTATTGTTTCCCATCCTGCTATTATCCGAGTTTCTGCTTCGTCTCAAGTGATGGGGATGGATACCCGGTCTCGTAAACTGACGTACGGCCAGGAGAACGGTGTACTGATCACATGCCCCTCCATATCCGCATCCAGAGCGCCTGTGGGCTGAGTATGACGCGACGGCCGGTCGGTAACCGTTGGGCCTTCGTGGGAGTTTAGTTTAGTTTTAGGCGATGGATATCTTGAGGAGAATGAACAGTGTAAGAGGAAACATCGAGAAAGCAGTAGAACGCCTTGCAACCACGCCGAAGTGCCTGTAGCACGATACTGATGTCAAAAGATGTAGTGCTCAAGTACTGTGTTAATGCGATAGAGCCAGACAATCTGAATGGAACTGAGTGTGTTACATTAAAGAAAAAGCGTCCAATGGAGAAACTGGAGAAAAATGTTAAGAAAATCATGTACAGCCGGCCGGAGTGGCCGAACGGTTCTAGGTGCTACCGACTGGAACCGCGCGACCGCTACGGTCGCAGGTTCGAATCCTGCCTCGGGCATGGATGTGTGTGCTGTCCTTAGGTTAGTTAGGTTTAAGTAGTTCTAAGTTCTAGGGGACTGATGACCTCAGAAGTTAAGTCCCATAGGGGTCAGAACCATTTGAGAATGACTAACAACAATTGCACACTCATACATTTTGTTCAAGGTATCATAGTAGCAATGACTGGCCACTCCTGCACCCCTGTTGAAATTATTCTAAAAAATGGCTCTGAGCACTTGGGACTTAACATCTGAGGTCATCAGTCCCCTAGCACTTAGAACTACTTAAACCTAACTAACCTAAGGACATCACACACATCCATGACCCAGGATTCGAACCTGCGACCGTAGCGGTCACGCGGTTCCAGACTGCAGCGCCTAGAACCGCTCGGCCATACCGGCCGGCGAGCACATTCTAGTTAATGTCGTGAAACACTTCAGTGATCAGCTCTGCTCTAGCCGAAAATACAGCAATGTCTTTCACAAAGTCTAGCAACATGTCCTCTCCGACTAACCGAGTTTTCCGATAGTTGACTAACTGCCTGTTTGCTTCTGTCTCGGTTTCTTCAGCCGACGTTCGTCTCATAACAGAACAATCATCAGACGAACATCGACCGAAAGAATCCGAGACAGAAACCAACAGGCAGTATGTCAACAAATGGCCGCGAAAGCCTTAACAATTTCTTATAGTTGTCAGTTGTGCTCAGTACTGTGTCCAGAAGTTCTGAATGTTTAATATGCAGATAATGGTGCTAATCTGCTCCCGTCCGACGTACTGCGAGACACACATGTCCTAGAAGGCGATGACCAATCAGTTAAGCTTAAATCTTCGTTGGTGAGATTCAGCAATTATCATATATGGGCCCTCGTACTCCCAACTTTGTTTGTTCCGTCGTTTCGCTGGAAAGTTACTTCGGCATCCAGATAAATGAAACACTACGACTGCTAATAGTACAATACTACATAACACATAACATAAACAGAGACATTGTGTGAATCATTGAAATAATGCCTCGCGTAATTTATAAAATTAAACATTTGTGCAACGATATTCGATACGTCTATGTACTCCTTTTTCTCGATCGTATCCCGTGTCATTCACAGGGTCGGCGTGTTATCCTGGATATGGCAATGTTCCTGTCAGCATTGCTTTCCTCCAGCAACCGAATTTGTGTACATCCTTTCGCATCCGTCTAGTGTTACGAATGTAGATGTGTGTGAACGTTATACACTGACGGAAAAAAAATTGCAGCACCAAGAAGCAGTTATGCAACGTAAACGAAAGCTGGTATGCGTGTTTCTGCATCAGATAGGTGATGTCTGCTCAAAGTTCGGGTCAGTCGTGTAAGGGTGGCGCTATTGGCGCCACCCTTAGGATGCAAATCAGGTTTGCTTTACTCGCTGTAATGGTCATAAGCTTTAGTTACCTTAGAGATCAGATGTCGTGAGTTCAGGTTAGTCAAGAATGTTGTTGAGGCGACAAAGTTGCCTCACCGAGTTTGAACGAGGTCGTGTAATACGGTTACGAGGAGCTGGACGTTCCTTCTGCAATATTGCGGAAAGACTTGACAGGAATGTAGCCACTGTACATGGTTGCTGGCGGCGTGGTAACGAGAACTTACGGTCGCAAGGAGACCGGGCTCCAAACTGCCATGTGCCATTGCCGAGAGGGCGTGCGGCTCTGGCGCATCGTACGGCATCTGCAGCAGAACTTCGAGCAGCCGTTAGCACAACGACCTCTTAAAAATCTGTTTCTTCAAGGACAGCACTGAGCCAGACGCTCTGTAGCGTCCATTTCACTGACACCAAACACCCCCATTTACGACCTCAGTCGTGCCATGCGAGAGCTCATTGCAGGGCACGTTGGAGGTCTGTCGTGTATTCTGATGAGAGTTGGTTCTGCCTCAGTGACAGATGGCCGTCTGTTGCTTACAAGAAGGCCACCTGAAGGCCTGCAACCAACCTGTCTGTGTGCTAGACACACTGGAGCTACACCTGGAGTTATGATATGTCGTATGATTTCGTATGACAGCAGGAACTCTCTCGTGGTTGTCCCACGCACCGTGACTACAAAATTGTACATCATCTGGTTATTCGACCTGTTGTGTTGCCATTCATGAACAGCATTCCAGAGGATGATGCTCACCCACATACCGCTGTTGTAACCTAACTTGCTTTACAGAGTGTCGACACGTTTTCTTGGTTCTCTAGATCACCAGTCTGTCTCCAATTGGGCACATCGTCGGACGATAATTCCAGCGTCATTCACAACCAGCATCAACCGTCCCTGCATTGATCGAACTTGTGCAACAGGCCTGAACTCAATTCACCCGGCACCCGTACAACACAATGCATGTACATTTCCATGCTTGAAGTTAACATTGTGGCTCTTACACCGTTTCTTAATGTACCAGCATTTCACATTTGCAATGGATTATTTCGAGTTTACATTAACCTGTGATCTTGCAATGTCAATTACTTAAATATATTACCTAGACAAATGGATTTCCAAAATTTCAATACTCTACGTTAAAAATATTTTTTATTGCTGCGATTTTTTCTGTCACTTTAAAAAGGCTACGAATCGTGTAACTGAGGCGGAACTAGGGTACCAGGCTGGGATTCACCTAGGAAAATGTACGAAACGATATGGTTAAGCACTTGTTGTTGTGATCTTAAGTCCTGAGACTGGTTTGATGCAGCTCTCCATGTTACTCTATCCTGTGCAAGCTTCTTCATCTCCCAGTACCTACATCCTTCTGAATCTGCTTAGTGTATTCATCTCTTGGTCTCCCTCTTCGAATTTTACCCTCCACGCTGCCATCAAATACTAAATTGGTGATCCCTCGATGTCTCAGAACATGTCCTACCAACCGATCCCTTCTTCTGGTCAGGTTGTGCCACAAGCTCCTCTTCTCCCCAATTCTATTCAATACCTCCTCATTAGTTATGTGATCTACTCTTCTAATCTTCAGCATTCTTCTGTAGCACCACATTTCAAAAGCTTCTATTCTCTTGTTGTCTAAACTATTTATCGTCCACGTTTCACTTCCATACATGGCTACACTCCATACAAATACTTTCAGAAACGACTTCCTGACATTTAAATCTATACTCGATGTTAACAAATTTTTCTTCTTCAGAAACGCTTTCCTTGCCATTGCCAGTCTACATTTTATATCCTCTCCACTTCGACCATCATCAGTTATTTTGCTCCCCAAATAGCAAAACTCCTTTACTACTTTAAGTGTTTCATGACCTAATCTAATTCCCTCAGCATCACCCGACTTGATTCGATTACATTCCATTATCCTCGTTTTGCTTTTGTTGGTGTTCATCTTATACCCTCCCTTCAAGACACTGCCCATTCCGTTCAACTGCTCTTCCAAGTCCTTTGCTGTCTCCGAGAGAATTACAATGGCATCGGCGAACCTCAAAGTTTTTATTTCTTCTCGATGGATTTTAATACCTACTCCGAACTTTTCTTTTGTTTCGTTTACTGCTTGCTCAATATACAGATTGAATAACATCGGGGATAGGCTACAACCCTGTCTTACTCCCTTCCCAACCACTGCTTCCCTTTCATGCCCCTCGACTCTTATAACTGCCATATGATTTCTGTACAAGTTGTAAAGAGCCTTTCGCCCCCGGTATATTAACCCTGCCACGTTCAGAATTTGAAAGAGAGTTTTCCAATCAACATTGTCAAAAGCTTTCTCTAAGTCTACAAATGCTAGAAACGTAGGTTTGACTTTCCTTAATCTTTCTTCTAAGATAAGTCGTAGGGTCAGTATTGCCTCACGTGTTCCAACATTTGTACGGAATCGAAACTGATCTTCCCCGAGGTCGGCTTCTATCAGTTTCTCCATTCGTTTGTAAAGAATTCACGTTAGTATTTTGCAGCTGTAACTTATTAAACTGATAGTTCGGTAATTTTCACATCTGTCAACACCTGCTTTCTTTGGGATTGGAATTATTATATTCTTCTTGAAGTCTGAGGGTATTTCGCCTGTCTCATACATCTTGCTCACCAGATGGTAGAGTTTTGTCAGGACTGGCTCTCCCAAGGCTGTCAGTAGTTCTAATGGAATGTTGTCTACTCCGGGGTCCTTGTTTCGATTCAGGTCTTTCAGTGCTCTGTCAAACTCTTCACGCAGTATCATATCTCCCATTTCATCTTCATCTACATCCTCTTCCATTTCCATAATATTGTCCTCAAGTACGTTGCCCTTGTATAGACCCTCTATATACACCTTCCACCTTTCTGCTGTCCCTTCTTTGCTTAGAACTGGGTTTCCATCAAAGCTCTTGATATTCATGCAAGTGGTTCTCCTTTCTCCAAATGCCTCTTTAATTTTCCTGTAATCAGTATCTACACTCCTGGAAATGGAAAAAAGAACACATTGACATCGGTGTGTCAGACCCACCATACTTGCTCCAGACACTGCGAGAGGGCTGTACAAGCAATGATCATACGCACGGCACAGCGGACACACCAGGAACCGCGGTGTTGGCCGTCGAATGGCGCTAGCTGCGCAGCATTTGTGCACCGCCGCCGTCAGTGTCAGCCAGTTTGCCGTGGCATACGGAGCTCCATCGCAGTCTTTAACACTGGTAGCATGCCGCGACAGCGTGGACGTGAACCGTATGTGCAGTTGACGGACTTTGAGCGAGGGCGTATAGTGGGCATGCGGGAGGCCGGGTGGACGTACCGCCGAATTGCTCAACACGTGGGGCGTGAGGTCTCCACAGTACATCGATGTTGTCGCCAGTGGTCGGCGGAAGGTGCACGTGCCCGTCGACCTGGGACCGGACCGCAGCGACGCACGGATGCACGCCAAGACCGTAGGATCCTACGCAGTGCCGTAGGGGACCGCACCGCCACTTCCCAGCAAATTAGGGACACTGTTGCTCCTGGGGTATCGGCGAGGACCATTCGCAACCGTCTCCATGAAGCTGGGCTACGGTCCTGCACACCGTTAGGCCGTCTTCCGCTCACGCCCCAACATCGTGCAGCCCGCCTCCAGTGGTGTCGCGACAGGCGTGAATGGAGGGACGAATGGAGAAGTGTCGTCTTCAGCGATGAGGATCGCTTCTGCCTTGGTGCCAATGATGGTCGTATGCGTGTTTGGCACCGTGCAGGTGAGCGCCACAATCAGGACTGCATACGACCGAGGCACACAGGGCCAACACCCGGCATCATGGTGTGGGGAGCGATCTCCTACACTGGCCGTACACCACTGGTGATCGTCGAGGGAACACTGAATAGTGCACGGTACTTCCAAACCGTCATCGAACCCATCGTTCTACCATTCCTAGACCGGCAAGGGAACTTGCTGTTCCAACAGGACAATGCACGTCCGCATGTATCCCGTGCCACTCAACGTGCTCTAGAAGGTGTAAGTCAACTACCCTGGCCAGCAAGATCTCCGGATTTGTCCCCCATTGAGCATGTTTGGGACTGGATGAAGCGTCGTCTCACGCGGTCTGCACGTCCAGCACGAACGCTGGTCCAACTGAGGCGCCAGGTGGAAATGGCATGGCAAGCCGTTCCGCAGGACTACACCCACCATCTCTACGATCGTCTCCATGGGAGAATAGCAGCCTGCATGCTGCGAAAGGTGGATATACACTGTACTAGTGCCGACATTGTGCATGCTCTGTTGCCTGTGTCTATGTGCCTGTGGTTCTGTCAGCGTGATCATGTGATGTATCTGGCCCCAGGAATGTGTCAATAAAGTTTCCCCTTCCTGGGACAATGAATTCACGGTGTTCTTATTTCAATTTCCAGGAGTGTATTTTACCCCTAGTGAGATAAGCCTCTATATCCTTACATTTGTCCTCTAGCCATCCCTGCTTAGCCATTTTGCACTTCCTGTCGATCTCATTTTTGAGACGTTTGTATTCCTTTTTGCCTGCTTCATTTACTGCATTTTTATATTTTCTCCTTTCATCAATTAAATTCAGTATTTCTTCTGTTACCCAAGGGTTTCTACTAGTCCTCGTCTTTTTACCTATTTGATCCTCTGCTGCCTTCACTATTACATCCCTCAAAGCTACCCATTCTTCTTCTACTGTATTTCCTTCTCCCATTTCTGTCAATTGTTCCCTTATGCTCTCCGTGAAACCCTGTACAACCTCTGGTTTAGTCAGTTTATCCAAGTCCCATCTCCTTAAATTCCTACCTTTCTTCAGTTTCTTCAGTTTTAGTGTACAGTTCATAAGCAATAGATTGTGGTCAGAGTCCTCATCTGCCCCTGAAAATGTCTTAGAATTTAAAACCTGGTTCCTAAATCTCTGTCTAACCATCATATAATCTATATGATACCGTCTAGTATCTCCAGGCTTCTTCCCTGTATACAACCTTATTTTATGATTCGTGAACCAAGTGTTAGCTATGATTAGTTGATGCTCTGTGCAAAATTCTACCAGCCGGGTTCCTCTTTCATTTCTTACTCCCAATCCATATTCACCTACTATGCTTCCTTCTCTCCCTTTTCCTACTATCGAATTCTAGATATCCATGACTATTAAATTTTCGTCTCCCTTCACTACCTGAATAATTTCTTTTATCTCATCATACATTTCATCAATTTCTTCATCATCTGCAGAGCTAATTGGCATATAAAATTGTACTACTGCAGTAGGTGTGAGCTTCGTGTCTATCTTGGCCACAATAATGCGTTCAGTACGCTGTTTGTAGTAGCTTACCCGTACTCCTATTTTTTTATTCATTATTAAACCTACTCCTGCATTACCCCTATTTGATTTTGTATTTATAACCCTGTATTCACCTGACCAAAAGTCTTGTTCCTCCTGCCACCGAACTTCACTAATTCCCACTATATCTAACTTTAACCTATCCATTTCCCTTTTTAAATTTTCTAACCTACCTGCCCGATTAAGGGATCTGACATTCCACGCTCCGATCCGTAGAACGCCAGTTTTCTTTCTCCTGATAACGACTTCTTCTTGAATAGTCCCCGCCCGGAGATCCGAATGGGGGACTATTTTACCTCCGGATTATTTTACCCAAGAGGACGCCATCATCATTTAACCATACAGTAAAGCTGCATGCCCTCGGGAAAAATTACGGCTGTAGTTTCACCTTGCTTTCAGCTGTTCGCAGTACCAGAACAGCAAGGCCATTTTGTTGGTTAGTGTTACAAGGCCAGATCAGTCAATCATCCTGACTGAAACTACTGAAAAGGCTGCCGCCCCTCTTCGGGAACCACACGTTTGTCTGGCCTCTCAACAGATACCCCTCCGTTGTGGTTGCATCTACGGTACGGCTATCTGTATCGTTGAGGCATGCAAGCCTCCCCACCAACGGCAAGGTCCATGGTACCTAGGGGGGGGGGCTAAGCACTACTTACTCTGTAATGTACGATGCCTCACATTGTAAACTTCGCTCACCTATCACGTATTTTATGCTTACATATGCTTGAAAGTGACAAATAAATGCAGTTTTAGAAAGGCTGAGGACGCTTGGTTCATCAAAGCTTTAACGTAGTGTGGCACCCAAATCTGGTCGCATGTGTCCATTTTTTCTGTCTGCTAATAATAATAATAAAAAAAAGAGACTGGTGAGGGAAACATTTTCGTCGAGCAAAGAGGGTATCTGAGTTATAAATGAGTGTTACGTCAGTAGCTGGAGGTCTACTAATTAGCGTTGCAGCCTCTAGATCGCCGGGCCTCGTGTTTCATTCCCAGCCAGACTGGAGATTTTCTTCGCTCGGGACTGGGTGAGTGTGCTGCCCTCATCACTCGTCTGAGCTTCACTGGACCCGCAAGTCGCCGAAGTGTCGTCCAATAGAAAGACTTGGCCGGCCGTTGTGGCCGACCGGTTCTAGGCGTTTCAGTCCGGAATCGCGCTGCTGCTACGGTCGCAGGCTCGAATCCTGCCTAGGGAATGGATGTGTGTGATGTCCTTTGGTTGGTTAGCTTTAAGTAGTTCTAAGTTCTAGGGGACTGATGACCTCAGAAGTTAAGTCCCATAGTGCTCAGAGCCATTTGAACCATTTGAATAGAACAGCTTCAGACGGGATCGCCCGACCAGTAAAGCCATACCAATTCGTTTACGTGGAGTTCAACCTGCTCAGTTACATTTCTGATGTCATTGCCAACAACATATATAAATCCTACTGTGACCTCTATCACTGAGTATCTTACATCTCACGCAGAAATTGATATTATTTTGCTTTATAGTGTTTCTTTATGCCAACTGTTTATGTTGAAATATGTAGCAACACCATGATACCATGTTTTATCGTTTACATGTAGAAATAATGCTGATGTTACAATGAAAATCGACCCTCTACCATAATTTTTGCCACGTGGGAAGGGAAAACGTTCGAAGAAAAGCAACTAGAATATTTCATTGCAGGTACGTGGACCGTACACTTATCCCACCATTTTTACACTACGTTTAGCTATTATCTTCCAAATTAGAAATAAGGGCAGCTGCCAACAGGAGTAATTTAGTAGTAGTTACGCTCGATATAGCAAAGCAGTTAAAGTCACTTAATAAATGCAAGTCATCCAATCCAGATTGTATACCATTTAGATTCCTTTCAATATGCTGATGTAGTAGCTCCTTACTCAGAAGATCTACAAAACAGCTCGCTCGATAAAGACTCATTCCTAAAGATTGGAAAATTGCACAGGTCACATTAAAACTCAGGAAAGGAAGTAGGAGTAATTCGATGAATTACAGATCCATATTACCGACGTCGATTTGTAGTACGATTTAGGAACGTGTACTGTGTTCCAGCGTTATGAATTACCTCGAAGAAAACGACCTTTTGACACATAGAGAGCACGGATTCGGAAAACATACGCACATCCAAAAAAGCTTTGCATCACCTCGGTTCCGGAACCTGTACAGAAAATTGGAATGGAGATGAACATAAACATCATTTTCGCCCTTTTTATTACTCCGCCTGACCGGATTGACTCCAAACACGTCCTCTTGCAGTGATGCACTCCTGTATTCGTCGTGGCATACTATCCACAAGTTCATCAAGGCATTGTTGGTCCAGATTGTCCCACTCCTCAACGGCGATTCGGCGTAGGTCCCTCAGAGCGAGCGGCCGTTGCGCACTGTCCTGTGGCTGCACGAAAAGCATTATTCAACATGGTGGCGTTGCTGTCAGAGTTCCTCCGAGCTATAATCCGTAGGTTGCGGTCATCCACTGCAGTAGTAGCCATTGGGCGGTCTGAGCGAGGCAAGTCATCGACAGTTCCTGTCTCTCTGTATCTCCTCCATGTCCGAATAACATCGCTTTGATTCATTCCGAGACGTCTGGACACTTCCCTTGTTGAGAGACCTTCCTGGCACAAAGCAACAATACGGACGCGATCGAACCGCGGTATTGACCGTCTAGGCATGGTTGAACTACAGACAACACGAGCCATGTACCTCCTTCCTGGTGGAATGGCTGGAACTGATCGGCTGTCGGACGCCCTCCGTCTAATAGGCGCTGCTCATGCATGGTTGTTTACATCTTTGGACGGGTTTAGTGGCATCTCTGAGCAGTCAAAGGAACTGTGTCTGTGATACAATATCCACAGTCAACGTCTATCTTCAGGATTTCTGGGAACTGGGGTGATGCAAAACTTTTTTTCATATTTGTAGTTCTTCCGAAACAGAAACACAAGAAGTAATGGGTACTGTCGATAGAGGATTTCAAAATTGATTCCATATTTCTAGATTTCCGGAAGACTTTTGGCACCGTTCCTCACAGGCAGCTCCTAATGAAACTACGTGCCTATAGAGTATCTTCTCAGTTGTGTAGCTGGGTTCGTGGTTTCCTGAAAGAGGTCACGGTTCGTAATAACTGACAAAAATTCATCGAGTGAAGTAGAACTGACGTCTGGCGCTATCCAAGGAAGTATTATAGGTCCTCCACTGTTCGTAACCTTTACAAGCGACTTAAAAGGCAATATCAGATTGTCTGCAGATGATGCTGTTGTTTACCGTCTAGTAAGCCATCAGAGGATCAAAACCAATTGCAAAATGAGTTAAACAAGATGCCTGTATGGCGAGACTCTAAACAATAAAATATGCGAGATCATCCACACAGGTTTCCGGCGTTATCTTTGGCTGACAATGTCTCTGAACCGGAAGCAGTCGTCCACACTGTTCCAGAGGAAGCTTGTCGGCCCGCAAGTTCTGGGCGTTCACAGAGGGTGAGTTTGCTGGTGGTTGGGAGCTCCAACGTTAGGCGCATAATGGGGCCCCTTAGGAACATGGCTGCCAAGGAGGGGAAGAAAGCCAGTGTGTACTCCATGTCCAAACCGGGAGGAGTGATTCCGGATGTGGAAAGAGTGCTTCCGGATGCCATGAAGAGTGCAGGGTGCAGCCAACTGCAGGTGGTGGCTCATGTCGGTACCAATAACGTGCGTCGTTTTGGATCGGAGGAGATTGTCTCTGGTTTCGGGCGGCTAGCGGAAATGGTAAGGACTGCCAGTCTTGCTTGCGAAATGAGGGCGGAACTCACCATCTGCAGCATCGTCGAAAGAACCGACTGTGGTCCTTTGGTGCAGAGCCGAATGGACGGTCTGAATCAGAGACTCAGGCGGTTCTGTGACCGGGAAGGTTGCAGATTCCTTTACTTGCACCATCGGTAGGTGGGTTCCCGGGTTCCGTTTAACAGGTCAGGAGTCCACTACACACAGGACGCGGCTACACGGTTAGCGGGGGCTGTGTGGAAGGGACTGGGCGATTTTTAGGTTAGAGGGTCCCAGGGAACCACAGCGAGGGCGTCCGTCTAAAAGAGGACAAGTAAAACACAGTAAGTTAGTTCTAGAAACGATCGGTATTGTAGCTGTAAATTGTCGTAGCTGTGTTGGGAAAGAACCAGAGCTCCAAGCCCTAATAGAAAGCAATGAAGCTCAAATAGTTATAGGTACAGAAAGCTGGCTAAAGCCGGAAAGAAGTTCAGCCGAAATTTTTTCAAACGATCTAATAGTGTTCAGAAAGGATAGGATAAATACAGTTGGTGGTGGAGTATTTATTGCTGTCAGAAGTAGTTTGCCTTGTAGAGAAATCGAAGTAGATAGTTACTGCGAAATAGTATGGGTAGAGGTTGTACTTGACAATCGGACTAAACTATTAATTGGATCGTTTTATCGACCTCCCGACTCAGAAGATATAGTTGTTGAACAGTTCAAAGAAAACTTGAGTCTCATTTCAAATAGGTACCCCACTCGGTGGTGACTTCAATCTACTCTCGATATGCTGGAAAAATTATACGTTTAAAGCCGACGGCAGGCATAAAACGTCATTCGAAATTGTACTTAATGCTTTCTCAGAAAATTATTTTGAACAGTTAGTTCATGAGCCCATTCGAAGCTTAAATGGTTGCGAAAGCATACTTGACCTCTTAGCAACAAATAATCCTGGACAAATAGTGAGTATCGTGACGAATATAGGGATTAGCGACCACAAGGCAGTTGCTGCTAGGATGAATGCCGTAACACCTCCAACCATCAAAAAGAAACGCAAAGTATATCTATTTAAAAAAAAAAAACATAAAAATGCTCTTAAGCGACAGTCTGCACTCCTTCCGATCTGATCATGTAAATGTAGAAAAGTTGTGGAATGATTTCAAAGAGATAGTATCGACAGCAATTGAGAGATATATATCACATAAATTAATAAGTGATGGTACTGATCTCTCATGGTACGCAAAACGGGTCAGATCACTATTGCAGAAGTAGCGAAAAAAGTATGCCAAATTTAAAAGAACGCAAAATCCCCAAGACTGGCAAAGTTTTACAGAAGTTCGAAATATAGTGCGTACTTCAATGCGAAATTCTTTTAATTATTTTCATAACGAAATACTGTATCGAAATATGGCAGAAAACACAAAGAGATTCTGGCCATACATAAAGCATACCAATGGCAAGACGCAATCAAAACCTTCACTGCGCAATAACAACGATGAAGTCACTGATGATGGTGCCACCTAAAGCAGAGTTATTAAACACGGTTTTCCGAAACTCCTTCACCAAAGAAGACGAAGTAAATATTCCCGAATTCGAACTAAGAACAACTACCAAGATGAGAAAAATATAAGTAGATATCTTCGGTGTGGCAAAGCAGCTTAAATCACTTAATAAAGGCAAGGCTTCCGGTCCAGATTGTATACCAGTCAGGTTCCTCTCAGAGTATAGTGATACAATAGCTCTATATTTAGCAATTAAATACAACCGCTCGCTCATTGAAAGATCCGTACCTAAAGACTGGAAAATTGCTCAAGTCACAACAATATCCAAACAGAGAAGTAGGAGTAATCCGTTGAATTACAGGCCCATACCGCTAACGTCGGTTTGCAGTAGGATTTTGAAACATATACTGCATTCGAACATTATGAAGTACCTCTAAGAAAACGGTTTATTGACACACAGCACGGATTCAGAAAATATCGTTCTTGCGAAACACAACTAGCTCTTTATACTCATGAAGTAATGAGTGCTATCGACAGGGGATATCAAATTGATTCCATATTTTTAGATTTCCAGAAGGCTTTCGAGACCGTTCCTCACAAGCGTCTTCTAACCAAACTGCGTGCCTACTGGAGGATCGCCTCAGTTGTGCGACTGGATTCGTGATTTCCTGTCATCAAGGTCACAGTTCGTAGGAAAAGACGGAAAGTCGTCGAGTAAAACAGAAGTAATATCTGGCGTTCACCACGGAAGTGTTATCAACGACTTAGGAGACAATCTTAGAAGCCGTCTTATATTGTTTGCAGATGATGCTGTCATTTACCGTCTTGTAAAGTCATCAGATGACCAAAGCGAATTGCAAAATGCTTTAGATAAGATATATGTATGGTGCGAAAAGTGGCAATTGACCCTGAATAAAGAAAAGTGTGATGTTATTCACATCAGTACTAAAAGAAATCCACTAAATTTCGATTACGCGATAAGTCACGCAAATTAGAAGGCTGTAAATTCAACTAAATACTTAGGGATTACAATTACAAAAAAATTGGTCTGAGCACTATGGGACTTAACATCTGTCATCAGTACCCTAGAACTTAGAACTACTTAAACCTAACACCTAAGGACATCACACACATCCATGCCCGAGGCAGGATTCGAACCTGCGACCGTAGTGGTCGCGCGGTTCCAGACTGAAGCGCCTAGAACCGCTCGGCCACAATGGCCGGCGATTACAATTACAAATAACCTAAATTGCAACGACCACATAGATAACGTTGTGGGTGGAGTAAACCAAAGACTGCGATTTATTGGCAGAACATTTAGAAGGTACAACAGGTCTACTAAAGAGACTGATTATACCACGCTTGTCCGCCCTATTCTGGAGTATTGCTGTGCGGTGTGGGATCCGCATCAGGTAGGACTCACGGATGACATCGAAAAAGTACAAAGAAGGGCGGCTCGTTTTGTATTATCGCGAAATAGGGGAGATAGTGCCACAGACATGATACGTGAATCGGAGTGGCAATCATTAAAACAAAGGCGTTTCTCGTCGCGACGGGATCTTCTCATGAAATTTTAATCACCAATTTTCTCCTCCGATTGCGAAAACATTCTGTTGGTACCCACCTACATAGCGAGAAATGATCACCACGATAAAATAAGAGAAATCAGGGCTCGCGCGGAAAAATTTAAGTGCTCGCTTTTTCCCGCGCGCCATTCGAGAATGGAACGGTAGAGACAGTTTATTTTGGATAACAGAGTATTCACGTAGATATAGATGTAGACTAAAAGGAATTCGTTACATTTTGGTTACACGATAAATTGCACAAATTTAAATATAGTCACGACTACTAAATATCTAAGGATTACAATAACGAAGAACTTCAGTAGGAACGATCACATTGATAATGCAGACCAAAGACTGCGTTTTATTAGCGGAACACTTACAAGGTGCAAGACCCTTCTGTTCCGAAGCATTGTTACACGGTATAGGATCCTTACCAGACAGCATTGACAGAGGACATCGAAAAAGTTCAGAGCAGCGCAGCTCGTTTTGTATTACGGCGAAATAGTGGAATGATACGCGAGTTGCAATGACAATCATTAAAGCAAAGGTGCACGTTCCCAGTCTTAATCATTTAAAGCAGATTTTTTACTGTTGGGCACTATGGCACCGATAGACAAGCAACAGATGTTCAATAATTCGTCTCATTGATTGTACCGTAGCCTCCTGACAGTCAAAGTTTGGTGGGCAACCGGTAATGGCATGGAACAATACATGATTAAAAGATCATAAATTTAGTGGTTAATTAGTGTTTCACAACATAACTTATCATATAGCCACTATACTACGATATATCTATCGACGAAATAGATTAAGAAATTTCTTTTCTGAAGAAATAAAAAAACTGGAAAATCGCTGGATCAAATGCATTGATCTCAATTGCGATTACATTGGAACTATTAGTTTTTTAATTGTGCAGAAAAAAGTTATATTCTAATGTTTTTATTGGACTTATATAATTCTGTTACCCACACTGGCTTCTGTGAAATGGCGACTTGGTCCAACTGGTAATATCACAGTGAGGAGGTCACCGCGATTCCGCAGTGGTTCGTGAGGCCCGTTGTGTTTGTTTGATACGGAGAGCGTTCGAGTCATTTGTGTGACACTGTTGCTGACATACAGCTGCACGATAAATGGGCCGCAAACCTGCTCACCTGCCATCACCAGGCACTTGGCCTGTTCTAAATATTTTGGCGTCGGGAAGATGAAACTCTGCCTGAGGCGGTATTACCAGAAGCTCTACGTCAAAACAAAGATTTAATGTTTCAATAGATAGAAAAGAAAGAAACATAAGACTCGGCTATTATTGTTTTCAACATCCTGAAACTCTTCGTTGTAAATCGCGTAATGTTGGGGACTGGGGAACCGATTTTGTGCTGTGAGTCATTTAATTCGATACTTTTTTATTTTTTTGTTCCGCAAAAACAGCAACAAAAATGGCTAGCTTACAATGAAGTGACATAGATAAGATGACAGATAATTGCAGTCATAAATTACAGCATTCATAGAATACGGAATGATGTTCAGTCTTTAGCAGTAGCACACATTTAGCATTTTCACTTTCACTTTCACCTTCAACTCTTGGCAATTCAGCACGCACATTTTCTTCTTCTGCAGCCTGAGGTTCCTCATCATCATTTCTCAGACCCAAATTATTCATCCAGTAAATCCTTGATGTGTGTTCCTTCCAGGGTAAATTATGTGGACAGAGGAGCAGTCCCGAACAGCGGCATCGCAAAGTCCTTCACTGCCTTCTTATTTTTTTGTCAGTTCCAGCCTTCTAAACGCATACTTAGGGAGTTCAAGATCTTCCTTTATAACGGACACCAGATGTTTGCTGTCATATTCTTGTATCTGCTGTACTACTGAGTTATTTTTCATGTGTGACTTGCAGGTGAGGTTAGGGTCGGGAACGTGACCCAATCCATCCCCTCTCCACGAGGAATACAGGTGTTCCTAACCTATACCCACTCTGTTGAAGACAATTCGGAGCGTGTTACCGTATTTCTTATTGTGATTCTGATACTTAAGTGTTTTCTCGAATTCATTTTCCATATACGTCTTGTATTCAATATGTTCATCGCTCCCAATATTGTTAAAAATGTAACTCGTATATTTGCCCATTAACCAAATCACTGCGTTATTTTTTACCTGAGGGTAGTAACTTTGTTCCGGTCTGAAGAAAATGTCAGTCGGTACATTGTTTGTTGAAGTTCTTGTTATTCGAGCATTTTTTCCCTGGTCGACCTCCAGTTGATAATCCGATCTCCACATGACGAAATAAATCTCGGGTGAACAGCCTGGTATGAGTGTGCATAGGACACAATATTTTGGCAATCGACTACATTGCCATCATCAGGTGCGCTGATGCTTCAGTACATCAGCGCTCCTGATGATGGCAACGTGGTCGATTGCCAAAATATTGTGTCCTATGCACACTCATACCAGGCTGTTCACCCGAGATTTATTTCGCCATAAAATACGTCTGGAGAATTGAAGAATCCGATGAGGCACAGTATCAACGAGATTGCATTTGCTGCAGAGGTCAGTATCATTTAAACCTACAGCAAAGAGACACTCATTAGTGCTGATGATGTTATTGACTACCTTGTACCACGCTGTTTTCACGTCAGACGAAAGAACATCACTATTGATGTTTTTCCAGACCACATTCCATGCTGTTCCAGCATATTTAGTTTCTATGTTATTTTTCCTTTCATGTTTCCGTTTTCCAGCTAAAATCGCCTTTGCTGTAACGTTTTTGGAGTTTAAAAGCTTTTTGCTGAGATACCTTAACTCAAGATATAGTACTCTCAGAGCTACAGTATGGTTAGCAGTAGCTAGTACCACAATTATTAGACGTCAAGCCTTCTAGAATGGCGTAAAAGTAATGTGCACCTTAGCGAAGAAAGTTATTAGATCGCAAATGAGCGAAAGTTTGTGTTTATTTCTCCAAATATTTCTACCTCGGGTTGACAAATGCATCAGGGCCACTGCGTTCTCCAGATCTCAGTGCATCTGATTTCCTTCTTTGTAAATGCCTCAATCATGTGTGCTTAGAAATGGATGAGCAGTCGTGGAGCTATAAACGAGATACAACACAACGCATTACAGTTAGAGATTTTAGTTACGTGCCGCTGGTTTCTCAGTGAAGGACATCTACAGGAATGGTTTTTGAAAAGTGAAGAGTGCTTTGCAAGTCTCTAGGATGCACGTCACGGTGGAGTACTTACAATCTAAGCTCTAGCATACATTATAACAAACACAGTCTAGTCACATTAATGTGACCACCACTTAAGCTCATCGTGAACATGCAGTAACCACTCACAGACGTCAGGTGCCACCACTAGCAGTGAGGGTATATGAAGCCTCCCGGGGGGACACGGGAAACACTGCAGTCATTGTTGTAATGCGGAAACGGAGCGGTTTATCTGAAGTCCAAAAGGGCATGGTCATTGGCTTTCGGGCCACGAGTGGAAGCATTTCCGAAACGGCTAAGTTTGTAAGCTGTTCACATACCACCGTGGTGAAAGTATACCGTGCATAACAAAATGGCGCTATCCAAAACCGCCTCCGATGTAACTGTGGCCATAGATGAAAGGGGTGAACAACGACTGTGGAGATATGTATGGGCGAATAGATGTGCAACTGTTCAGCAACTGCCCGCCAAGATGAACCACGGGGCTACCAACAGGGTCTCCTGAACTACCCTTCAGTAAACGTTGCTGTGTGTGGGCCTCCGCAGCAGACGACTGAGTCAAGCAATCACACTGACTGCAGTTCATCGGCGACGAAGGTTGGACTTCGCACGCCAGTAGCGCAACTGGACGTCCACTGAGCGGTGACAGGTGGCCTTTTCGCATGATCAAGATTTAAGTTGCAACAGGCATCTGGCATGTACGTCGTGAAACATCTTAAAGCAGACAAGGAGGGAGCGTTAAGGTCTGGGGAATTTTTTCGTGCCATTCCCTGGGTGATAACAGCAAACTCTCCGGAGAATCTGTGGAACCACCTCGGTTTTTAAGTTTGATAAATAAATTTGCAACTCTTACAGTACAACAACATGGTTTTAGAAAGTCTAAATATACACAGACAGCAATTTTCGAATTCTTAGACTGCATTTCAAAACCCCTTGATCTACATAAATTAGCTGCAGGTATTTTTTTAGATCTGTGAAAAGCCTTTGATGCCCTGGACCATAACATTCCGCTCGAAAAATTAGAAAGACGAGGAGTAAGAGGCGGAGCACATAGCTGGTTGTGTTCATGCCTAAGAAACTGCAGGCAGAAAGTGTCACTTCAACAAAATGAATAAAACATGAAACAACTCATTTCTTTCTAGCGAATTACCAATAAAATATGGTGTACCACAGGGCTCAATCTTAGGCCCATTACTCTTCTTGATTTATGTGGACGACTTAGTTGAATATATGAGTCTCACAAAAACTATCCTGTTTGCCGATGACACCAGCATATTGCTCACTGGATCCAGTCTAGAAACTTCACAGTCCACAGCAGAAAGTTCTATGAAAAGACTTTCTGAGTGGTTCACAAAAAACAAACTCATTATAAATACTGAAAAAACTGTGTGTCGATTTTCATTTAATTCCTCCAACTAATTAAATGTCTATTCAAGCAAAATTAAAAAATTATCCCCTAGAAAATGTAAGTGTCACAAATTTTTTGCGTCTATGGGTTTAGCAAGACTTAATGTGGGACACACACATATAAATAACTTGTCTACAAAACTATCATCTATGTGTGCTATGGCCTAAGAATTTTAAATGCTACAACAAGCAAAACAACACTACTGCAGGCATACTATGCACAGTTCCACTCACTAGTCCGATATGGGATCGTTTTCTGGGGTTACTCAACTCAGAGTGTAAAGGATTTTAGAATGCAAAAAAGAGCTCTAAGAATAATTTGTCGCCTTAAAAAGATGGAGTCCTGTAAATTCCATTTTACTGAGCTTGGTGTTCTAAATGTTCCAAGTTTATTCATTTATGAAACTATCTTGTTCACTAGGGACTACCTCCTGAAAACAAGCAAACTGCTACAGAACAAAAATGTTCACAACTATAGTACTAGAGGGAAATCAAATATACATCAAAAATATCATAGAACAACCACCTATCAGAGAAGCATAATTAACATTGATGTAATACTACACAATAAGATACCAGAGGAAATAAAAAATGCTACTCATCCCATATTTAAAGCTAAACTAAAGGCATTTCTAATAAAGCACTGTTTCTGTTCTGTCAGAGAATTTCTAAATATGTAACAAAATTAATTGTAATACGTACCTATTTTTAATTTGCCTGCTATTTTGCTAATAGTATGTATTATTGTAACTTATCTTTGACCTGTCCAATATCAATTGTACAACTTGTTCTATATGATAAAACTGGGCCAATAAAAAATCAAATCAAGTCAAATCAGCTGGCGCCATGGATTCTCAGGCGAAACCTAGCCAAGCTGGCCACGGCACTGGAGTCTGCATGGCTCCAAATCCCTGTCGGTACCTTCCAGAACCACACTGACTGTCTTCCTGCATGTCTGGTAGTGGTCTGCATTGAAAAGATGGTCACTCAGCCTTGTAACAGGTGGCCATGTTAATGTGACTGCACAGTGTATTTTTCATCACAATATGATCCCTATTTCGGATATACAATGTATTCCCAAAGAAATTACAGCTATGAAGGCCAATCCGTGGAAGGCAGAAGAAGATGAAGAAGAAAATTCTTAGGTAGGGTGCTGCCTTGTGATAAACACACATTCTGCATCCCAACATTCTAATATCGTATTGACAGGTTCAGTAACACTTTCCTAAAAGAAATAAGGAAAGTGTTAGTCTTTTGTATATGTTTTTGGATAGGGTCCGCCTTCAGCAAAACACAATTTTATTTTTTAACCCAAACATGTTTCACTGCAGTTGCAGCCTCTTCAAAGTGCTTTTATTTTATGGCTGTTAAAGATAAAGAATGTTCTTCCATGCTTGTATACATGTAACTATTAGTTTTTAAATCGTAATTACAGATATTTGAAAAAACACATAAAATTATGAATTCATACCTTTTTACCACATGAGGGGATTTTTCTGATGTATTGTGTTTCTACAGTGACTGTTTTTGTTCCACAGTTTGTCATCTGCAACCACTTACACATTACAGTAGATAAATTGTTTAAGCCAAAATTACGATTTGGAAATTGTTATTTCTATGCCTGAAATTATTTAATTCTCTGTGTGTGTGTCTATTTACATTATGTTTCACTTACGTTTTCTTTTTCCTCATCTTCATCACTGTCAAACACTATATATTGAGCTGTCACTGTCACTGTGACTGTTTCACAATTTACCAGCTGTAAAAACAAACATGGTGGACGGTAGAATAGTTGAAGGTGTAAAAACAAGATGGCTGACGGTAGAACAGTTGAAGGCTGAATCTTTCAGAGGTGTCTGCGCATTTTGTGTTTGTGTGTGTGTGTGTGTGTGTGTGTGTGTGTGTGTGTGAGTGAGAGAGAGAGAGAGAGAGAGAGAGAGAGAGAGAGAGAGAGAGAGAGAGTGGCAGAGAGAGAGAAGGTTTGAGTATTTTTTCATTATTATTATTATTATTATTATTATTATTACAAATACTTTTCTGCAGAGTGGGGGGGGGGGGTGAGAGCTCTATAGGATGGTCTTGTCTAATAATTCTTTGAGGGAAGAGAACGGAGTTCCATTGCAGAGAGCTGTGTATTCATTTTTCACTTGTTTTCCTTCCTCTGTGACTTTTTGTATGTGATAATGTTATTCAATTATTAGGTTTTGTGAGGGGGCTGTTGCTGCATTTTAGAATTTTCAAATCAGTATTGATGTTTGTTGAGTTCTGCTTCTTGTCCATAAGGTGTTCAGTAAAAGTGGAATGACAGCTGTTGCTTTTTAATGCTCTTCTGTGTTCTGTGTATCTGGTATAAAGTTTCTTGTTGTTTGCCCTAAATAAACTGATTTGCAGTCCTGACATGTTAGTTGTTAAATACCAGATGTGTTGTGTTTGTCTGTACTTGTGTTGGTTGTCCTTAGTTTTCTCTGTTAGTCTTTTAATTGAATGCATTGACAAATGAAAGGCTCTGCGTCTCGTGGATTCTTAGGCCATATTCAGTTTGTTGAAAGTCCTTTCGTCTCTAAGTATGAAACTACGCAGTTGTCGATTGAAACTGAAACAACATAAAGACGGTATCCAACAAACGTCAAATTGTCATGAAGTGTTCTATATAGCTTGGCTGTTCAGATGATCGTCATTTCAGCGCAGCCGCACATTTTAAGTAGGACTAATGGCTTCTACACTCCTGGAAATTGAAATAAGAACACCGTGAATTCATTGTCCCAGGAAGGGGAAACTTTATTGACACATTCCTGGGGTCAGATACATCACATGATCACACTGACAGAACCACAGGCACATAGTCACAGGCAACAGAGCATGCACAATGTCGGCACTAGTACAGTGTATATCCACCTTTCGCAGCAATGCAGGCTGCTATTCTCCCATGGAGACGATCGTAGAGATGCTGGATGTAGTCCTGTGGAACGGCTTGCCATGCCATTTCCACCTGGCGCCTCAGTTGGACCAGCGTTCGTGCTGGACGTGCAGACCGCGTGAGACGACGCTTCATCCAGTCCCAAACATGCTCAATGGGGGACAGATCCGGAGATCTTGCTGGCCAGGGTAGTTGACTTACACCTTCTAGAGCACGTTGGGTGGCACGGGATACATGCGGACGTGCATTGTCCTGTTGGAACAGCAAGTTCCCTTGCCGGTCTAGGAATGGTAGAACGATGGGTTCGATGACGGTTTGGATGTACCGTGCACTATTCAGTGTCCCCTCGACGATCACCAGTGGTGTACGGCCAGTGTAGGAGATCGCTCCCCACACCATGATGCCGGGTGTTGGCCCTGTGTGCCTCGGTCGTATGCAGTCCTGATTGTGGCGCTCACCTACACGGCGCCAAACACGCATACGACCATCATTGGCACCAAGGCAGAAGCGACTCTCATCGCTGAAGACGACACGTCTCCATTCGTCCCTCCATTCACGCCTGTCGCGACATCACTGGAGGCGGGCTGCACGATGTTGGGGCGTGAGCGGAAGACGGCCTAACGGTGTGCGGGACCGTAGCCCAGCTTCATGGAGACGGTTGCGAATGGTCCTCGCCGATACCCCAGGAGCAACAGTGTCCCTAATTTGCTGGGAAGTGGCGGTGCGGTCCCCTACGGCACTGCGTAGGATCCTACGGTCTTGGCGTGCATCCGTGCGTCGCTGCGGTCCGGTCCCAGGTCGACGGGCACGTGCACCTTCCGCCGACCACTGGCGACAACATCGATGTACTGTGGAGACCTCATGCCCCACGTGTTGAGCAATTCGGCGGTACGTCCACCCGGCCTCCCGCATGCCCACTATACGCCCTCGCTCAAAGTCCGTCAACTGCACATACGGTTCACGTCCACGCTGTCGCGGCATGCTACCAGTGTTAAAGACTGCGATGGAGCTCCGTATGCCACGGCAAACTGGCTGACACTGACGGCGGCGGTGCACAAATGCTGCGCAGCTAGCGCCATTCGACGGCCAACACCGCGGTTCCTGGTGTGTCTGCTGTGCCGTGCGTGTGATCATTGCTTGTACAGCCCTCTCGCAGTGTCCGGAGCAAGTATGGTGGATCTGACACACCGGTGTCAATGTGTTCTTTTTTCCATTTCCAGGAGTGTATATGCTGTATCTACATCTACATCTATACTCCGCATGCCGCCTTACGAGGTGTTTTTGTTTACCACTTATCACTTCCCTCTTACCACGTTTGGTTCGCAGGAACGACTACTTCTGGTTAGTCTCCGCTTGACCTGGAATTTCTCTAATTTTATCTTCACGATCTTTTCGCGAGACATACCTAGGTGGAAGCAATATATTGGATGACCCTTCTAGAATCGTACACCCTCGGAAATTTAACACTAGACCACATAGTGACGCAGAATACCTCTCTTGCAGCGTCTGCCGCTTGTGCTGACTGTTGTTGTTGTTGTTGTGGTCTTCAGTCCTGAGACTGGTTTGATGCAGCTCTCCATGCTACTGTATCCTGTGCAAGCTTTTTCATCTCCCAGTACCTACTGCAACCTAAATCCTTCTGAATCTGCTTAGTGTATTCATCTCTTGGTCTCCCTCTACGATTTTTACCCTTTACGCTGCCCTCCAATACTAAATTGGTGATCCCTTGATGCCTCAGAACATGTCCTACCAACCGATCCCTTCTTGTGGTCAAGTTGTGCCACAAACTTTTCTTCTCCCCAATCCTATTCAATACTTCCTCATTAGTTATGTGATCTACCCATCTAATCTTCAGCATTCTTCTGTAGCACCACATTTCGAAAGCTTCTATTCTCTTCTTGTCTAAACTGTTTATCGTCCACGTTTCACTTCCATACATGGCTACACTCCATACGAATACTTTCAGAAATGACTTCCTGACACTTAAATCAATACTGGATGTTAACAAATTTCTCTTCTTCAGAAACGCTTTCCTTGCCATTGCCAGCCTACATTTTATATCCTCTCTACTTCGACCATCATCAGTTATTTTGCTCCCCAAATAGCAAAACTCCTTTACTACTTTAAGTGTCCCATTACCTAATCTAATTCCCTCTGCATCACCCGACTTAATTAGACTACATTCCATTATCCTTGTTTTGCTTTTGTTGATGTTCATCTTATATCCTCCTTTCAAGACACTGTCCATTCCATTCAACTGTTCTTCCAAGTCCTTTGCTGTCTCTGACAGAATTACAATGTCATCGGCGAACCTCAAAGTTTTTATTTCTTCTCCATGAATTTTAATACCTACTCCGAATTTTTCTTTTGTTTCCTTTACTGCTTGCTCAATATACAGATTGAACAACATCGGGGAGAGGCTACAACCCTGTCTTACTCCCTTCCCAACCACTGCTTCCCTTTCATGTCCCTCAACTCTTATAACTGCCATCTGGTTTCTGTACAAATTGTAAATAGCCTTTCGCTCCCTGTATTTTACCCCTGCCACCTTTAGAATTTGAAAGAGAGTATTCCAGTTAACGTTGTCAAAAGCTTTCTCTAAGTCTACAAATGCTAGAAACGTAGGTTTGAGCATCTCCGATACGCTTTCGTACTTACTAAATGAACCTGTAACTAAAAGTGCTGCTCTTCTTCGGATCTTTATTTCCTCCGTCAATCCTGTTTGGTGTGGATTCCAGACTGACGGGCAATATTCAAGCACTGGTCGAACGAGTGTTTCGTAAGCTACTTCCTTTGTCTGAAAATAGCTTATACAGCGGGTTTTTCATTTAAAAACGCATTTGAATGTCTTTTGATGTGAAGAACTTTTTATGAATAGTGTAAGAAGAAGAAACGTCTACCGGCTCCTGTAGGAATTTGACAGCGGTAGCATCGTCTCCTATCGGGAGTGTGGTTTATCGTTCCGCGATACTGCTGCTAGCGTTGATCGGGGGTCGCACGACTGTCACGTAAATTAGGAATGGATGGGTCCGGAAGGGCCATACTCAGCGCACTTCAGGATTTCGACGGCTCTACGCGACTAGTAGCCGATAGGACAGGCAAATTGTTCGCTCGATCTTTCAAGATCTTACAGCAACTCTATTTAGTGTGAAGATGTATGGATCACCGTGGAATATCAGCGCGGCGACCGATATTACGTCTTCCCTTGACATGGTAGAAGAGAATCGCGCCGACAGTGGAGCGTCGATGGACGCGTGCTTGTTTTGTTTTGTTTTAGGACAAAAAAACAACTTGGGTCATACGCGCCCGTGTCAGAAGTGTGAAACACTAAGACAAAGAGAGGAGTTAAAAAAGACTACACGTTAATCCCAATAGACGGAAGGGAAGACAGCTAAAAACAGGGACGTGGAGAAAAGTCTGTAAAATATGCCATAGAGAAACGGAGGTCCTGAACTAAAAATGCTTGTGCAGGGGCTCCGAGGAGAACGAACGTTGACAGATGACCTTCGTCATCATTATAGGGCCACAGCACACTGCGTCATGGCGTGTGCTACCACTCAATATTCAAGCTCTGTCTACCTCATGTCGCGCTCTGCATACCTACAAAGTTAATCATCTTTTTTTCCCATAATACTGTACATTGTGGTGAAGTAACTCTTGGGATAATGTCTTGTCGTTGCCGAGAGGTTCTAAGCGCTTCAGTCCGGAACCGCGCTGCTGCTGCGGTTGCAGGTTCGAATCCTGCCTCGGGAATGGATGTGTGTGATGTCCTTAAGTTAGTTAGGTTTAAGTAGTTCTAAGTCTAGGGGACTGATGATCTCAGATGTTAAGTCCTATAGTGCTTAGAGCCATTTGAACCATTTTTGAATATCTTGTCGGACCTCCTTCTACCCCGTGTAGTGCAGCAGCCCGACGTGTCATGGACTCAACAAGTCGTTGGAAATCGCCTGCAGAAATATTGAGCCATGCCGCCTCTATAGCCGTCCATAATTGTGGAAGTGTTTCCGGTGCAGGATTTTGTCCATGGACTGACCTCTCAATTACGTCCCATAAATGTTCGATGAGATTCATATTGGGTGATCTGAGTAGCGAGATCATTCGTTCGAATTGTCCGAATGTCCTTCAAACCAATTGCGAACAACTGTGACCCATTGGAATCTTTGTTTCGGAACATGAAATCCTTGAATGGTTGCAGATGGTCTCCAAGTAGCCAAACATAACCATTTTTAGTCAATGATCGGTTCAGTTGGATCAGACGAGTCAGTCAACTCCATGTGAACACAGCCCACGCCATTATTGAGCCATCAGCTGATTTAACAGTGTCTTGTTGGTAACTTCGGTTCATGACTTCGTGGGATCTGCGCCACATTCGAATCCTGCCATCGGCTCTTACCAACTGAAATCGGGACTCATTCGTCCAGGCCACGGTTTTCCTGTCGTCTAGGGTCCAACCGATATGATCACGAGCCCAAGAGAGGCGCTGTAGACGACGTCGTGCTGTTAGCAAAGGTACTCGCGTTGGTCGTCTGCCGCCATTGCCCATTAACACCAAATTTTGCCGCAGCGTACTAATGGATACAATCATCGTACGCCCCAACTTTGATTTCTGCCGTCATTCCACGTAGTGTTGCTTGTCTGTTTTTACTGACAATTCTTCGCAAACGCCGCTGCTCGTGGTCGTTAAGCGAAGGCCGGCGCCCAGTGCGTTATTCGTGGTGAGAGGTAATGCCTGAAATCTGATACTACCGCCACGCTTTTGACACTGTGGATCACAGAATACTGAATTCGCTAACGATTCCCGAAATGGAATGTCCCAAGCCTCTAGCTCCAACTATCATTCCGCGTTCAATGTCTGTTAATTCCCGTCTTGCGACCGTAATCACGTCGGACACCTTTTCCATGAATCACCTGAGAGGAAAGACACCTCTGCCAATGCATTACCGTTTTATACCTTATGTACGCGATACTACCGCCATCTGTATACGTTTATATCGTTGTCCTATAACTTTTGTCAGCTCACTGTATACGCACAAGATGCAAAATTTCGTTATTTGCTATTCTTCCTGGTGTTGTAGTTTAAACGGCAAGCAACGTACATACCTCCTCTTAACTGCCGTTATCACACTGCACTACTTCGACGCGGATCTCAGTAGAAGCAGCAGGTAGCATTCTAAATAATTCTATGATTGATAACAAGTAAATATTGGCTCGGAAAGGGTACCTTATCACAATTGGATAGCCCCTCTGAATGAAGTGGAGCGCCGCTAGGGTACACGAGCAACTTGGTGGGGCAACGCTACGACAGGATGAGTGAACCAGTAATTGGCGGCAGTCACGCTTTAAATTGAAAGGTCGAATCACGATTGTAGGAAACGCTAGCACAGTCAAGGCTGAGATGTCGAGCGGTGTTAGCGTAGGATACTGACAACTGTTGTTTACTAACAGAAATTAACGTGTCTGCCTCCGCTAGCAATGCTTAACGCACATTTCCCAGCCTTGAAACCTCTCGCGCAGTCAGATCTCAGCAGTGCCAAGTGGCGTTAACGAGGCGTGAAAACTCGGCGCAATCAACGCTCGTATAAAACGTATCCAAACGGAAGGTTTCACTGCGGCGGCATCACTTTACGAGTATTTTACAAGTTTATCTTTTTCCTCTACAGTATATGGCGTCCGCAGAGTTTTCAGTGAAAACTGCCGTTAGTTCTAAATTTTCCAAGTCACCGTATGCTCTTAGAAGGCACCAGCAACGACGGCGAGTGTTTGGCGAAGAGAAACGCTGGTCCCTCCGTCCCACTTATTCGAAAGGTTGCGTCTACTATTTCTGCACACCATGTGTGACTCAAAATCCTGATCTGTTATTTATTTGCCACTTTCATGTCGCAGTTACAACACGAATGGGGAGCATATGGGCTTATGAATTCACTGATGAACTATCATATATCTTTCAACAATGCCAATGCTTGCAGATTGGTTTGATATAAAAAAAAGGAAAGGAAAGAAGAAAACTTGAGGTTTAACGTACTATTGCCGTTGAACAGAAGCAGGAAAACAGCCATAGCCTTTTAAAATGGACAGGAATTCGCCTTAAGCGATTTAGGAAAACCACACAAAATCTAAATTTGTATGTCCGGATAGAAAATTGGAACTAAACTGCTTCCAATTCAATTTCAGTATCCCATCCACTTAACCATCGAAGCCTTATTAGTTCTTTTCTGACAAATTTGATGCTGGTATTTTAGACATAAAATGATCCTGAGGTCTTCGTAGATGAATTTATATACGCCGTGCGTGTTAAAGCGCTGCTTCCGAGACGGGAAGATGTGCCGTCCCCGGATCGAATCGGGCCGGCGTATTAACGATGAGGGTTGATGTGCGAGCCAGCCTGGATGTTGTTTTTAGGCGATTTCCCACATCCCACTAGGTGAATATCGGGCTGACATCCGAGTCCCGCCTGATTTACAAGATTCGCAAACATTTAGAAAACTTTCGATTACTTTCGGATGAATAACACTGCATGTTGGCAATTGGGATACACATGTGCCGTCCCAGGTGAAGAGGGGAGGACGGCGGATGGAGGGGGCGGGGGGGGGGGGTGGATGAAGTGGCGAAAGGAGCTGCTCCGGCCACCCCTTAAACTAACCATGCCATGTCAACCACCGCACAGATACAGGACAAAGACACAAGAAAAAGGAAGAAGTAGGTAGATACGAATATCTCAAATCAACAGAATTAAAAGGATAATACAATTACCATTAGGCATAATACCTACATATATATAGACTCATGAGCGATATGTTTTGTTACAGTACAGAGCTTTTACCTTCTAGGTCACGTTGTTGTTGTGGTCTTCAGTCCAGAGACTGGTTTGATGCAGCTCTCCATGCTACTCTATCCTGTGCAAGCTTCTTCATCTCCCAGTACTTACTGCAACCTACATCCTTCCGAATCTGCTTAGTGTATTCATCTCTTGGTCTCCCTCTACGATTTTTACCCTCCACGCTACCCTCCAATACTAAATTGGTGATCCCATGATGCCTCAAAACATGTCCTGCCAACCGATCCCTTCTTCTTCTCAAGTTGTGCCACAAACTTCTCTTCTCCCCAATTCTATGCAGTACCTCCTCATTAGTTATGTGATCTACCCATCTAATCTTCAGCATTCTTCTGTAGCACCACATTTCGAAAGTTTCTATTCTCTTCTTGTCTAAACTATTTATCGTCCACGTTTCACTTCCATACATGGCTACACTCCATACAAATACTTTCAGAAACGACTTCCTGACACTTAAATCTATACTCGATGTTAACAAATTTCTCTTCTTCAGAAACGCTTTCCTTGCCATTGCCAGTCTACATTTTATATCCTCTCTACTTCGACCATCATCAGTTATTTTGCTCCCCAAATAGCAAAACTGCTTTACTACTTTAAGTGTCTCATTTCCTAATCTAATTCCCTCAGCATCACCCGACTTAAATTCCATTATCCTCGTTTTGCTTTTGTTGATGTTCATCTTATATCCTCCTTTCAAGACACTGTCCATGCCGTTCACTGCTCTTCCAAGTTCTTTGCTGTCTCTGACAGAATTAAATTTTCATCGGCGAACCTCGAAGTTTTTATTTCTTCTCCATGGATTTTAATATCTACTCCGAATTTTTCTTTTGTTTCCTTTACTGCTTGCTCAATATACAGATTGAATAACATCGGGGAGAGACTACAACCCTGTCTCACTCCCTTCCCAACCACTACTTCCCTTTCATGTCCCTCGACTCTTATAACTGCCATCTGGTTTCTGTACAAATTGTAAATAGCCTTTCGCTCCCTGTATTTTACCCCTACCACCTTCAGAATTTGAAAGAGAGTATTCTAGTCAACATAGTCAAAAGCTTTCTCTATGTCGACAAATGCTAGGAACGCAGGTTTGCCTTTCCTTAATCTTTCTTCTAAGATAAGTCGTAAGGTCAGTATTGCCTCACGTGTTCCAATATTTCTACGGAATCCAAACTGATCTTCCCCGAGGTCGGCTTCTACCGGTTTTTCCATTCGTCTGTAAAGAATTCGCGTTAGTATTTTGCAGCTGTCACTTATTAAACTGATAGTTCGGTAATTTTCACATCTGTCAACACCTGCTTTCTTTGGGATTGGAGTTATTATATTGTTCTTGAAGTTTGAGGGTATTTCGCCTGTCTCATACATTTTGCTCACCAGATAGAGTTTTGTCAGGACTGGCTCTCCCAAGGCTGTCAGTAGTTCTAATGGAATGTTGTCTACTCCTGGGGCCTTGTTTCGACTCAGGCCTTTCAGTGTTCTAGGTCAGGTAAAGAGTCTAATTCAAGAGACAGATGACACACGTGTGGACACTGTACAGTCCACCGTCGTAAATATGGCTGCATTTTAAGCATCTGCCTTAAAGAAAGAGTACTACACACTGAGGTGACAAAAATCGTGGGATGCGTGCTAATACCGTGTCGGACTTCCTTTTGCCCACATTGGTGCATCAGCTCGACGTGGCATGGACTCAACAAGTCACTGGAAGTCCCCTGCAGAAACATTGAGCCATGCTGCCTCTGTAGCCGTCCATAATTGCGAAAGTGTTCCCGGTGGAGGATTTTGTGCTCCAACTGACATCTCGATTCTCAGATGTTCGATGGGCTTCATGTCGGGCGATTTGGGCGGCCAAATCAAATCATTCGTTCGAGTTGTCCAGAATGTTGTTCAAACCAATCGCAAACAATTTTGGCCTGGTGACGTAGTTGGGAACATGAAGTCCATGAACATGTCCACTTTCACTCAATGAGATAGCCCATTCCATGTAAACACAGCCCACACGATTATGGAGCTACCACCAGCTTGCATAGTGCCTTGTTGACAACGACAACTTGGGTGCATAGCTTCAAGGTGTCTGCTCACATTCGAACCCTACCATCAGCTCTTACCAATTCAAATCTGGACTCATCTGACCAGGCCACGGTTTTCCAGTAGTCTAGGGTCAACCGATATGGTCATAAGCCCAGGAGAAGCGCTGCAGGTGATATCGTGCTGTTAGCAAAGACACTCGCGTCGGTCGTCTGGTGCCATAGCCCATTAACACCAACTATCGCCGCAACGTACTAACGGATACGTTCGTCGTACGTCCCACATTTATTCTGCGGTTATTTCGCGCAGCGTTGCTTGTCTGTTAGCACTGACAACTAACACACAAACGCCGCTGCTCTCGGTCGTTAAGTGAAGGCCGTCGGCCACTGCGCTGTCAGTGGTGAGAGGTAATTCCTGAAATTTTGTGTGCCTCTCTTTACACTGTGGACCTAGGAATACTGAATTTCCTAACGATTTCCAAAATGGAATGTCCCATGCGTCGAGCTCGAACTACCACCCCGCGTTCAAAGTCTGTTCATTGCCGTCGTGCGACCATAGTAACTTCAGAAACCTATTCACATTAATCACCTGAGTTAAGTGACAGTTCCGCCAATGCACCTCGTGTACGCTGTATATGTGCGTATCGCTATCCCATGTCTTTTGTCATCTCAGCGTAAGGTACGTATTTTGTCTGACAAAAGTCACGTTACTCATGGAACGGTTTTGTAATGTTGGTTAACTTTTCGATGACAAAAGAAACTTCAGTCGTCGTAGATTGAGTGACTGATTTATTTCTGATATAAAACTCTAATCTCATGATCAGAGCGATATGTTTGACACATAAAATTGAGCTACTCGAGAATTTGTCACTGAAGATCACTCAGGAGAAATGGCTACACATCTCGGGATTGCTGTAAGCTTCCAACCCCGTCTGCATACTTGAAAAAGTTAATGAACATTCATGAATGAGAGCATCTACACTTAATCTAGAAGAGGTATGGTTTTTATAACTATTCCACAGCTAAGGAGTATACACATGTGCATAGGCAGTTGCGTCAATATGTCGCTGAGAATCGGTGTGTCTCTTGTTCGTGCGTGAAAAAGAAAGTAATTACACGAGTGAAACGAACATGATATTAACCCAACAAACTATATTGCTGTGATTGACGGATGGGGAGGTCTAAGCCTAACCTGTGTCAAACTGAAGACATAATGATCACTGGTTTTTCATCAAAACCAACGAAGCACTAAAGCTCAAAGGATAAAAATATTTTGTGTGGCCACTTCGTGTAAAATCCCGTTTGTTAAATGTTGATACTGTACGTAGCTACACTTAGATCAATATTCGTTCACATATCCCATTCTGCTTTACATGGTTTTTCAAGAAGTTTTGATAGTTATTTAATTGGCATAAAAACACTACGAAAACGGGGAGTACTTTTATAAGTACTAAAAGAAGGCATGAAGTAATCGCCAGATGAACACGCTATAAAATGATTTATCCCTGAGATTCAGTGTATCATCTGAAACCCACACAGGTGGTGTGGGATGGAGAACATATGTTCCGATATTTGCAGTTTTCGTGGAAATGTTATTTCTGCTCTGCTGCATCATATGTCACTCATGCGAGACCGGGGTCACGACTGCCGTTTCAGCTGCTTCTCCAAGCAGCCAGCGTCGACAGTTTTCGCCTTTGATACTCCCCACAGTCCACATTTTGTTCTAACCTGTCAGCTGATTTCTGCTTCGTAATTTATTATAAGCTTATTGAATAATATAAACTAAAATATTATACGAAGAAATCAAGAATACAAACTTTATACATTATATAATATTATTATTATCACAGTTATTGGCCGGCCGGGTGGCCGAGCGGTTCTAGGCGCTACAGTCTGGAACCGCGCGACCACTACGGTCGCAGGTTCGAATCCTGCCTCGGGCATGGATGTGTGTGATGTCCTTAGGTTAGTTAGGTTTAGGTAGTTCTAAGTTCTAGGGGACTGATGACCTCAGAAGTTAAGTCGCATAGTGCTCAGAGCCATTTGAACCATTTGAACAGTTATTATCTTTGTTTCATCGGTTTCTGACTTACAAAATCCCACCGTCATCAAGGACGTTCCGATACACGTGACTTTTGAAAAAGAAATCACAGTACAGGAGTGTAACGTAAAACCCACAAAACAGGAGTTATGTTTGATACAGCAAACATAACAGTAAGATAAGAATTTACATTTACTGGAATGTGGAAAAAATAAACATTTACCGATAAGGAATTATCTACTGATGTCAAGCTACTGGTAGCATAACAAGTTTACAAAACAAGACTATGACTTACCTACAAAAGAACCATGCATATGATGAAACCAGGACACCGTTTAAAAATTTACACTGGATGGACACAAAACTAGAAAATGGATCGTTGGTGTAGAGTACGAGATGGGCTAGAAATAGTTTTGAAGATCGGATGAAGCTTAGAATAGAAGAAATAGTGAGATGCGTTTGACAATTTGGAAACAAGTGGGATTGTGTTGTCTACAACACAGTTTCACGAGCTCCGTATAGGTTCAGATTTACCGGTAGCTCATTGGTTGGCGCGTGGACGACATGAGACTGTAAATGGTCTTTTTTCGTCGGTTGTATTAGACGAAGAGATCGTCACTGGAAAATCGTGAATAAGAAAATAGATGCTTCGAATATTTTTATTATTCGTCGTTCTTAAACATGAAGTTTTGATGAGAAATGGTGGGAGAAGCCTTTTTGCCGTGGCAGGTAAACTCATATGATAGTACTCGTGTTGCGGTTGACCACATGCGCACATCGCAACAATTAGAAATAAATTTGATACTATTTCAGTTGATGAACGATTAAGATCTGTGAATGAGGACGCGTCTTGTCATTCGCTCATAGTTACTCAATACGACTCTTTCGTTTTAACCTGTGAGCTACATCGCACGGTCACTAAATCTTTATTATTAGGATAGCTCGCAATGCGAGATTAACTAGTGGAACAAAGAGTATACTAAATATCCGTTACCAGTAATTTCCAAAAATACTGGCTCTAGTTTTTACACTTAAGACCTAACATGGAGTTGTCCCAGTATATGGAAGCGATAATGCTCTTAAGAGACGTGTCGGAAATAAAATTTCCTTTCAGGAATATAAGTTTGTGTTTTGGTTACATTTTAACAGGTGAACACTGTTGTTCCTATCTCGAGCAGTTCCGTTCCAATCGGAGAGCCATTAATAACTTGAAAGCATTGGCGTTCCGTCACTTTTTTTCCGTCTAATACAGTTACCGCAAGATAATGCAACCGTTGATACGGAGAGCACCATACATTGTTGACCAAGGAGAGCCACTGTAACTTTAGATCACATTTATATGATATCTGCACCGTACGCAACCCCGAAAAGGTAATTACACAACCTGTCACTGATTTACCACTTCGTGATACTGTATTTTGTTAAAGCAGAGTAGAATGAGCAGCACACGGGATTCGCGCTCGGGAGGAGCTGGTTTCATATCACTGTCGCGCCAGGCTGATGTGAGATTCCCGCTGTTTCCCAAAATAGCTTCAGCAGAATATCGGCGCGACTCCTTCGAAAAGACTACGATTTATTTACAGCCTAATTCGTGTCGAATCCGTGCTAATGATCCGTCTCTAACGACTTCATTGTCGACGGGACGCTTAATCCTCACCTTCATTTTTTTCTAAAGCAGAGTATTGACTTCATTAGCGCACCACGGTAAGCCTTATCTCTCTAAATATTACATGTAAAGAATTACTTCTGTACATTTGCATTTCAGCGGTAACATATATATGAAACGTGTTTTCATAAAGACGTTTAATAATTTCAGGAATAATGTATAAGGAAGAAGTATAGGTGTCATAGCAGATATCCGGGAACCCGTCGGTCAAGGTTTAAAGACAATTATATTTGATTTTCTTATATATAAAACTTCCTTCCTACGTACTAAGACAGGCTGTACAACGTGTAATTTACAATTCGAAATAATTAGGCGTACCTTAGTTAACACACAATCTCTTTTTGCTAATCGAATTGGTGGACAAAATGTTTTGTAAAAGCAATTTCACCCAATACATAATGATCGTCCTCATGATAAATTTATTAATCCTTAACTGTACTTGCTATTCAGACTGACATTAGTAACTTCGTGGGGTAGTTTTCGTCTCCAAAAAGAAATACGATATAGAAGTTACTTACTTGTATGTTTCTCTAAGCTGTTTTTAAGCAATCAATAAAAGAAGGGCTTCTTTTTATGAAAAAGAAATTTTTATTAAAAAAAAAAGAAAACATGATCATACCAACAACTAATGATCTTACATTAAAATTTTCATCTTAAAAAGAGTTTTTGCAAGTAACTTAAAAAAAAAGAAAATCTACTTCAAGGACTTTCAAAAACGTCTTTTGAGATCAAATAACGTTCAGTTAAGCAAATATAAAGAAAAAGTGAACAATGATACCAATAAAAAATGACAGTGGCTTGCCGGCCAGGGTGGCCGAGCGGTTCTAGGCACTACAGTCTGGAACCGCGAGACCGCTACGGTCGCAGGTTCGAATCGTGCCTCGAGTATGGATGTGTGTGATGTTCTTAGGTTAGTTAGGTTTAAGTAGTTCTAAGTTCTAGGGTACTGATGACCTTAGAAGTTAAGTGCCATGGTGCTCAGAGCCATTTTTTTGACAGTGGCTACAGAAACTAATCAATTAAGCACTAATTTTCGTTCATCACAGTCAAGGCACACATCATAGTCAATGGTATGCATTTTTTACTCTTACGTTTAGCATATATATGAGGTTTTTGTGGTTTTTGTGTCTTTAAAACGTGGACATCTTTCACTTCTCTAGCTGACTCGGTATCGCTTGGACCTGCGCTACGGATTCGTCAACCCTGCTATCATTTTCAAAATTCTTGCCCCAAATCTGTCCATTGTAGTCTGCAGTTCCCTAGAAAAAATTCTGAAATTCATTTTCCTCTCTTCATATTTGTTTTGATCAATGCCATACCGGATCGTTTTATAAATTATCGATGACCATCTCGCTACTCCTACTTATAACGGCTTTTTACCATAAAAATAGCCAGATTGTCGTGCTATTTCATGATTGTCTTCACGAACATTCTCGTCTTCTGTCTCTTCATCGCTGTCTATTTCACTGTCAGTTTCATAATCAGACATTTCTGTTTCATTGTCACTAAACTGGTGTATCCAATGAAATAGCAGTCTTCATCAGCAGACATAAACTCCAAAATTTGTTCACTGTTCACACGTCGCTCCAGTCTGTTTAATATATTAAAAACAGTTGTGAAGTCAAACAAAGAAAGTAACGTTAACATCTTCGTTGGGTACTTTTCGACCCGAAATGGAACATACCTGCGGAAATAATGGTCACTGGTTAGCACACGCCTGCACAACTCTAAAGCACAGTCGGTACTACGATTACATTGCATCGTTGTGGCAACGTTGCAATAGGAGTGGAATTGTAAACAAAAGAGAGACGCGTGAGATAATAAAGTACCCCACAAACGTAGTTACCTGTTGACTAAAGTACTAAAATATCTTTACTAATTTTTCTCTTATCGGCAAGTACCTTCCTGTAAGCTCATTTGGTCTTGGAACCACAATGCTAAGTAATCTTGGCGAGCAAACTGAGAGGCAACAGTCTTTTGTCCCAACTCAGTTTATAAATATTTTTGTCTTCGTCTAGGAAGTATGCAAACGAGATGTTCATTACTAACTGTTCGACAAGTGCGTTCAAATAGCCCATGGCGTAGACCATTTCGAAGTATTAGTACTTTGGCCGTAAGTGATACAGTTTTCTGCGGCTTTTCCTGCTTCTAATACTCTAAGCACTACTTTTTGACATGAACAATATTTTTATAGACGCAATATTATCTGAACGGCTATTAAAGTGGGGTAAGAAACTTTAAAGGCTTCCTAATGTTTCTGACAGATTAAAACCGTAAACTTAAAAATTACCGTAAGTCAAGAGATCTGCGTGTGGCGTTGGACCCAGATCCAGCAAACAGTTTTAATCCAACAGTAGGGTTAATGCAGGTATACATTTTTTCCTTCGACCTCAGACATCTATGGCCAAATATGTAATTTCTAAGTTGTAGTTAATTCGTAGCCGTTTCTGAAAATCTCTTCCAAAGTTTCGATGTAGACATGACTCTGAACTGATTTGGTCTGCCGTGTTTGCAGTCATTCTGACGACATCATATCCAGTTATGTTGGAGCTTCTGTATATTCTTTACAAGGAACTCGGAAGTAAAAGATTTTACATAAACGCTCTAAAACCTTCAAGCGGTTTCATTTTAGATGAAGGTCACCCAGAAACTTTCTTTTTTCCTGTTTCGAGAAAATCTGACTAAGTAATTCATGAATTCGCCAGTGTCATGAATGAAATGTCTTGGGGTCCTGACACGCGGAACTTGCGTACAATGGAGCAGTGGCAGAAAGGGGCTGGGGGCGGATGTGTATTTTCATAACGAGCGTAGATCGACAATTACGCTCGAGATAAGTTTAAATGGAGACATGAAACAATGACTGGTTAAATACTTGCAGTCTTTCTCTGCAAACCCTACATGGTGACTCTCCACAATCGTTTAATAAGGCTTGGTATTGAGCCGCATAAACTTCCGACCTGAAATCTGCCACACATCTGGTTTCTATACTTTCGTGACGAGTCGCTGCACCGAATACGGTTAGGGAGACAAAGAGTACTGCTAAATTGCACTATTTAAAGTGGATCGCCCTACCCTGTCGAAGCTGTGAGTGTATTTGACTCTGGAAATTCTTAGTATTCAGCAGTCGTTTCGAGAATTAAGCCCACTCTGGGAGGTCTTTTAACACATAAACATACTTCTACCAGGCGTGATACTTGTGTAAAGAGCGAAGAACCCACGATTTCGATAGCACTTGTGTAGAGCAAGTATAGGAAACTTATTCCTTCATTATGAAATACAAATCTTGCATTATACAGCGTATTGATACCAATGTGTGTTGCACTACGTCTCACGAGTGTTTTCTCGTCATCATAAATATTTGACGACGATTTCAATAGTGGTGGTGGCAATCATCTCTCGCCTGAGCAGAGGATTTCTGTACTGTCTTGTGCTGCATGTAATACGGAAATCTCCTAAACTTGCCAGAAGCCAGGACAGCTGTTTAAGAAGACCCTGTGTTAAGATGAAAAGTATGCAAATCTGCTTAGCTGCATAGACAGACCCGCAGTGTTTTGTTCGCCATCTTCTGCCCAATCATTTAAATGGGTGCTGTTCGACACATACTCTGTTAATGAAGTGTAAAAAATAAATATCATTGATCAGTCAGATTTATGTGACATGGAATAATTTAGTATTAATTACAGAAACTGAGGCACTGAGAACCATAAGGGCTCAAAGCACAGAAACAAAGTTTCGACAAAAACAAGTGTTTGAGAAAATCAGATTTATAGACAAACTACCAGTTTCATAGATCTGAATTGTTTTAAAACCAACTTTCAAAATGTAAAAATAATGTACCCACTTCATGTTATCAAATATTTATATTTGAGATTATATTTATTATTAATGTTAATTCACAAAATTCCCATGTGTAGGCTAGTTATAATACTGCCTTTTTACGTTTGTGAAGTTTATAATTAATGTGAAACTAAACCAGAACATAAAGAACTGCCGATACACCTCCGATTATGAAGTATTACTACTACGTACATGATGTAGACGCTAAATTATGTTGTGCACCTTGAAAACAATTGAGCAGTGCAGAGCAACAAAATTATGCGTTGGCTTTCGGCCCGTATGGAACTGAATATTCTAGAAATCGGTGAGATAGCTTTTCGTGAATGTTTATATATTCCGTGTGAGGGTACATAAATAGATAAAGCTGGTTCACCATAACATCAACAGATATCAGGAGCATCAACATGCTATAATCTTAAAATGGATGACAGAGTGCTTCAGTGCTTTAGGTCCTTATGGTTCTCAGCGCTTCAGTTGTTTTGTTCCTTGTTACGCGGAAAATTACACAACTCGCCATCTGATAACGTTTCAGAATCTCTTAAATCTAATCTCTCGATTAACTAATTATGCTAAAATTAAAAATATTCGATGTAGTTTACTGAATAATGCAGACATAAGGTAACAAGAAACGTAATCTCACACTTTATACCCGCTAGCGACGTGGCAACATCATTAAGTCCAGTCCCGTCAGAAGAGCTACTGCGTGACCACACAGTCCTCTAGTTAGCGGGACTGACAAGAGTGTAAATTCATTAGGTGCGTCTCAAGCTGCACACGGAGTTTGTTAGCCGTTTCATCTGGCGGAACAGACTAGCCGCCTCTCTTTCTGATCCTGAGTTACTCGTAAGTACTCCGGCCTTTGCTAGGCACGTGCAGCTCTAGCGGCCCTCATCTGCTTATTTCTCTGCTGTCAACTGTATCCTACGCAGAACGTCATTGTTTATTTCTTTAGGGGATTCTGTTCGGCTCACAGGCTTGCAACACATTGCAGTCCTCCATTAATCCGGAGCTTTGACTCCATTCTTTTTTGAGTGGCAGCAAAAATATTGTGCAGTTACTGACAAAAGAAACTCGTTATTTCCAAAGTAATGACAACACAGAACGGAGAAGAAAAATGACAGCTCTGTTATCTCCCGTCGGATAGAGGCGTAAATTCCCGCTCTTAATAAACATTTGGGACGAAAAGAATTACTCTTTCTCCAGTTATTAAAAAAATTATCCCAGTCTTTGGATGACCCTATTATTAGTGGAAACAGGCTGACTCAATGATCTTTGCTGATACCAGGATGCAAGAGTTTTAGAGTAAGATACGAGAGACAGAACGGGATCAGAGGAATATGGAAGGAGACTTTTACAAGTCATTTACTGCCTTTCACAATAAATTTGTGTCAGAATTTGTAAGCAGCTTCGATAAGTTATACGGAATCACTTGTATTTGCGATAATTAACACTATTAGATGTTATCTATAGTTTACACGTCTTCATGTAACGAGTTTTTCTCTTCAAAAAGTTGGGAACTGGCTATCAGAATGTCGTCTTTTTATTTCTTCCATAAATTGTCTGTACTGAAAATGGAGCTATAATTTTAAGAAACCAGTCTGTTTGCTAAACATACTTAATCTGTGCATGACGAATTTGTCCTCTCATACAATGAAGATTGCTTTTTTCAGGCCCAGTGGATTCAATGTCGAAAAGCCTGAAGTTACTGACTGTATGTAATGCGTCACTAATACAGAGGTGGCAGGAAAGTTTTAAATAACTATAGTCTACTTTGCTTACTGATATCTTTTTCTAAAATATTCAAGTGTGTTATGTACTCAGAGTAGTGTTACCTTTAAGCAGAAGCAATTTACTTTGCAATTAATCGACTGAGAGTGTGGCTTATACATTTACTCGTCAAATATTAAGATTCTTAAATTCCAAAATATCACCGTTTGTGATCTACGCAAAGCATGTAATTGTGTAACCATGATATTATATTCTAAAATGTCAAGTTTCATATAACTGATGTCGTTGTAAACAACTGGTATGAATCATCTACCAAAAGGAAAGAAGACAGGTTTGCCGTCCCGTTCGCGATGAGTTCATTGGACATAATGTAAAGGATATGAAAAACAAATTTTTACTGAGGAAGAAATCTGGTCGAAATTTCAAAAGGGCTTAGTCCTATACCTTGCAATGTAAATACTATTCACTTACAACAGTGTCACATGGCGTTTGTGCTTTCTGCTGATAAACAAAATGTCATCATCATTCCAATAAGAGAGACAGTAACTAAGGAATATCAAGCATCATCAGTACTATAAGAGAGACAGCAGCAGGAGAATCTGTTAATAACGTTTTACAATAAATTATTAAGTGGTTTTCCGAAAATTGACGGTTCGGGTAATTTACGAATTACAGTAAATTCAACGCTGAACAATAAAGAGTTTAACGTCAACACTTAATGTAGAAAATTTTTGGCTGTACAAACGTAATAAAATTTGTGGTGAAAGGGACTTTACAGCTTCTCTAAAATCTTATTTCTGCATCTTTTGAATTTGGCATAAATTGGTTTCAGAAATAAACATATCAAAATCTTACCATGTTTTCTACTCATTGATGACTTATAATTTTCTCAGGCTACAATTTCATAACTAAGAAAGAAAGTATAGATTGCATCAGAATTAGCAGCGGGAATAGTAAGAGCTCACTCGCAATGATACTGTAGGCGGCCCATCAAGGGATTAGAGGTTCATCACTATGACCACATACACGCGATGTCTCTCCTAAAAGTCGTCACGTGTATTTTCTGTTGCTTTTCTGTTGTTATTTGCAATTTATTTCCTGCAGTGTGTAACTTGAGCCTGCTTAAACGAATACTGCTCATCATGCCTTTCATGCGACGCTCAGTGTTAACAATAAGCGTCTGTGTGTTTCCTCTTACAAACAAATGGTTCAATTGTCTTTAAGCACTATGGGACTTTAGATCTGGGGTCATCAGTCCCCTAGACGTAGAACTACACGACTGGCCATTAAAATTGCTACACCACGAAGATGACGTGCTACAGACGCGAAATTTAACCGACAGGAAGAAGATGCTGTGATATGCAAATGATTACCTTTTCAGAGCATTCACACAAGGTTGGCGCCGGTGGCGACTCCTACAATGTGCTGACACGAGGAAAGTTTCCAACCGATTTCTCATACACAAACAGAAGTTGACCGGCGTTGCCTGGTGAAACGTTGTTGTGATGCCTCGTGTAAGGAAGAGAAATGCGTACCATCACGTTTCCGACTTTGATAAAGGTCGGATTGTAGCCTATCGCGATTGCGGTTTATCGTATCGCGACATTGCTGCTCGCGTTGGTCGAGATCCAATGACTGTTAGCAGAATATGGAATCGGTGGGTTCAGGAGGGAAATACGGAACGCCGTGCTGGATCTCAACGGCCTCGTGTCACTATCAGTCGACATGACAGGCATCTTATCCGAATGGCTGTAACGGATCGTGCAGCCACGTCTCGATCCCTGAGTCAACAGATGGGGACGTTTACAAGACAACAACCATCTGCACGAACAGTTCGACGACGTTTGCAACAGCATGGACTATCTGCTCGGAGATCACGGCTGCGGTTACCCTTGACGCTCCATCACAGACAGGAGCGCCTACGATGGTGTACTCAACGACGAAGCTGGGTGCACGAATGGCAAAACGTCATTTTTTCGGATGAATCCAGGTTCCGTTTACAGCATCATGATGGTCGCATCCGTGTTTGGCGACATCACGGTGAACGCACATTGGAAGAGTGTATTCGTCATCGCCATACTGGCGTATCACCCGGCGTGATGGTATGGGGTGCCACTGGTTACACGTCTCGGTCACCTCTTGTTCGCATTGACGGCACTTTGAACCGAGGGCGTTACATTTCAGATGTGTTACGACCCGTGGCTCTACCCTTCATTCGATCCCTGCGAAACCCTACATTTCAGCAGGATAATGCACGACCGCATGTTGCAGGTCCTGTACGGGCTTTTCTGGATACAGAAAATGTTCGACTGCTGCCCTGGCCAGCACATTCTTCAGATCTCTCACCAATTGGAAACGTCTGGTCAATGCTGGCCGAGCAACTGGGTCTTCACAATACGCCAGTCACTACTCATGATGAACTGTGGTATCGTGTTGAAGCTGCATGGGCAGCTGTACATGTACACTGCACCCAAGCTCTGTTTGACTCAATGCCCAGGCGTATCAAGGCCGTTATTACGGCCAGAAGTGGTTGTTCTGGGTACCGATTTCTCAGGATCTATGCACCCAAATTGCGTGAAAATGTGATCACTTGCCAGTTCTAGTATAATATATTTGTCCAATGAATACCCGTTTATCATCTGCATTTCTTCTTGGTGTAGCAATTTTAATGGCCAGTACTGTACTTGAACCTAACTAACCTAAGGAGTTGACACACATCCATGTCCGAGGCAGGATTCGAACCTGCGACCGTAGCAGCAGTGCGGTTCCGGACTGAAGCGCTTAGAACCGCCTGGCCACAGCGGCCGGCTGTTACAAACAAAATGATTTTTAAAATTTAATGTTACGTGCCCCATAGATATATGTGTATCGTGTAATTTCTTTTATGGATAAGCATTAACAGAGACGTTAAAACACGAAGAGTAACTAGTACTTCAACAGCGAAAACACCTTCCTTGTCCGCGATGACTGCTACCGCCACGCAGAAGCGCTGACTGCTGGAATACTGGTTATTCCTCGTGTTTTATTGTACCTGTTAATGCATGTCGATAAAACGAAAATCACACTAAACTAATGTGGGACCTCTCTATCGAACGGGCACGTACAGTTCCTCTTTAAAAATCATTTTGTTTGTAACGGGAAACAAACCGATGCTTTCTGTTGAAACTGGGTGTCGCGAGAAAGACATGATGAGCAGTATTTGTTTGTATGACTACAGTTACATACTGCAAAAGCGAAATTATGCACCATTGAAATCTCTGATTCTTTATGCAATAACGTAAAATATCTAACAGACGCAGGGAAATTTTAAATCTATCAAAAATTGTCTCTCCTGAAGAGCTTTTTCTATTCCAAAGATGAATGTTTAAATAACATAACATAGAGAATAGCGTATGTATTGTAGGAGTCAATGGTATTTACTTCCTTATTAAACTTGAGCATATTTCACCATTAACATGTATAGTGTTAAAGACTAAGTTGATCAATTTCATTAGTTGTAAACCACTGTCTTATTTCTTAATTTACGAATGACCAGCATGTAGCCGTACATATAAACAAACAACGTATTGACCGTCAGTACATTGTTCCACATAATTTCCGTGAAAATCATGCAAATGAACTTTGTAATACGGGATGAACTAACATCAGGATGCGTCCAGAATGTCGTCATAAACGGTTTAAATGGTTGGTTGGTTTGTAATGATTAGACGAAGCCCTACGTCGAGCAGATAGGCACATGAAACAACTTTCATAGTCAATAGTTCTCGTATGATATCCGTAATCCATTCGTTCGAGAATATAAAATGCTCTTTTAGTCCTGTCCAAACTAGCAATGCAACACAGTGGTGGATCCTGCAGCCATTACTCTAGCAATGTTCATACGAGATCTTTTCCACCCTGACATCTCTCTCCGGTCGCTAATGACGGATTCACTTGGCATCAATCAGTTAATGTTATATCACGTTGAGAGATTCTACTTTCGCTTCTTTGTACGTATTTTGTTTAAGGATGAAAAAAAACGAAAAGCACACGAATTGCCTTTTATTTCATTATTATTTGTTTATCGCCGGCTTATTAGCAGGTATGGGTAAACGATACTCATGTTCGAACCGGTCTGAGATCTCCCGATACGCCACGGAAGTCGACGTTGTATCAAGAGCTGCTCGAACAATCACATGACGTATGACTCGCGCGGCGCGGGTACAAAGAATACGCGTGGAACTACAAACTAGCCACAATAAGCTATCGCCGTGCCTAGGATGAAAACACAAGAGGAAATATCTTTAAATTTTAGCACGGACGAACAAAGTACAAACTTCGCATTTGAACAAAGTTCTTGCAATAAGAGTTCTCATATGGTATATGTGCATGAAAAACATTCCTGGTAATTTTTAAGGAGAGCTACACTCAAAAGACGGAACTGTACTCCTTAATAAAATGTTATTTGACTCTGATGGCCAGCAGGAAGAAGAAATAATGTTTCATTTGGTTATTGGAGACTACAGCGATCTACCAAGTTCATTGAAAACGAGTACAGTGTGGTATACGGAATAAAGTTAAGAGTACATAAATTACAACTACGGGCTAGAATTTACATTTGTCTTGTCTTTGTTCGCATGTATCTCGCTTGCTTGTTATTGACCTGGGTATCACATGTAAGCTAGATTTCTTCGTTGTCTAATTCGTAGCACTGTGATTCTTATTTACTCATTTACGTTTTTATTATTTTGAAGGCTTTATATATTGCCTTCCATTAGTATTCTCTTGTCAACTGAAAGTGGTCATCGTGAATTCGATCACCAACTAAATAGAAACTTACGAACTTTTTAAAGATCGAATTAAGCTTCACATAAATATTTGTTTTGTGACTAATATTGTCGTAAAATGCTAACAACGGACACAGACAATGGCAACAATTAAGTACAGAAGCACAATCGTTAAATTTCTGTGTGAAATGGTTTACTGAGTGCCTGTCACTACTTCCAAATTACTTTAATGACAATAGAAGTCTGCTAACACTATAGAGTCTCGTAAGAGATGGTTATCTTTGTGGAATTCCATAACAAAATGCGTCTATGCACTTATGCAGGTACGAGTGTGTGGATTTACTTACAGAACGTTAAAGCAAGGCTGTACTGCCGTGTCTACTTTCGTCCACAGAACGTAAATGTTGTGAAAACAAATGAACAGTTCAAAGATTATGCATCTATACTAGGAGTTATTTTTACGCTCTACTTGTACTTCTTCGTTAACGCTGATAATGTAAAACATTTCATATGTCGACTTAGTCTACGTGCGTGGGCACCACTGCCTCGACAAATTTGAAGAAAGACGTCGTTCCCCCTGGCTGTATTTTAAAATTCTGCTTTATGAAGCACTGGTGGTTTTTGGCGCTGCTCGTTCTAAAGTCCTTGTCAATTGTTTGCGATTTCTGTTTGACGAGGATGATCTACGCTCTGTAGTAGATGCACTTACGAATGAGAAACTCTCGGAACTAGTAGTGCTCAATAAAGTGCGTTTTTAAAGCACAGCCTGGTGGAACGGCTTATTTCTTCATTTCATATGAATTTCAATTTTATCCATTGCTGTCAATGTTTCTTGCTTGACCGCATTTCTTTTGTAAAAAAAAAAAAAAAAAACCGCCTTCAGTGATTTTATTTCAACGCACGATGCACCTCTAGCCCTGCGGACTCATCTTCAGGTGCTTTGACATACTACATTGATTTTTTTTTTCAGATTTAGGTTAATTCTAGTCCTGATGAGATTACGATGGTGTGTTGCAAAGTGGGCAAATTGTGAATATAAGCTTACAAAAAGGATACAAATCTGAAAATAATTTCCTGTTTCCAGCGGTGGATACTTGGTTTTGACGCACAGTATGAGTGAACAATACAGCTTTCATTCTAGAACACATTTTGTAAACACAAGTAAAACAAGTCAAAGAGTTTCCAATTTAAAGATGCTGTACTTCCACAAATACGTCTGTGTATTGTAAGTTATTTTTCGGTTTGTATTACTTTTATGAACTTATATTCACAATGTGCTCGCTTTTTAATATACCATTATAATCTGAGCAGGGCCAAAATCAACGCAAATCTGAAAAAAATCGATGTAGACTGTCTAACTACTTCAAGATCAGCCCCCAGGACTCGAAATGGATCGTGCGTTAAAATAAAACCACATGCATTTTTATTGACTTCTTGTTTGCAAACGCATATAGAATAACACGCAATTTTAAGTACATAATTACAGTTTCGTGTTTGCTGAGTCTTAGTATAATGTATGTTCGTTAGCTTTTGTTGCTGAGTTAGTTATATGATCGCCGTTGCAGCTGTGCGTATTATGGCGACTCTCAGTGTAATGTACGTTCACTGGCATTTGTAGCTCTATCAGTTATATGATCGCTACTGGAGCTTTGCGCATTATGATGATTATTTTTTTGTCTGAATCCGATATACGTTTTTTACATATCTTGTGCATTAGAATCTTCAACTCATACAAACATTTAATCTGCGTGGAAACGAGTTACGGTGTTGTTTGGAGAATTGGTGCTACTTCCCAGCGGTATTGATCTTTTATTCGGCGCTCATATTGGCAGGATCACACATCTGGTTTCAGTACCTGTTAGTGACGGTAATGAGTCATGAAACCGAGCAGGGAAGGATAACGTAAAGATACTCGATTCACATATCAGAGAACGGTAATTCAAATGTACCATTTACTATCCATGTTTAGATTTTCAGTGGTTTTTCTAAACTGATTAAGGCGAATAACAGGTTGGTTTCTTTGACTAGAACACAGCCCATTTGCTTCCCCGTCCTTCTCCTATCCCTGCTTCAGTACCGTTTCCAAGGATCACGTCGTTGACGAGACGATTTTTTGTATGATATAGGTTTCTCGGGTCTCCAGCCGTATGGTAGCGTTGATATCTCGTGACATTTCGGGAAGTGTCATACCACCCATCTTCTGACTGCGCCAGAAGATGGGTAGTATGACACTACCCGAAACGTCGTGAGACATCAACGCTACTACCCGGCTGGAGACCCGAGAAACCTTCATCAACAGTTTACGCCGGGAGAGCCTACAGTCACATATTTTTTGTATATTTACATAGAGATATTGAGCAGCATTTATCACGCAGCAACACATCATTCATAGTGTTTGTTTAATTTAAATCACGCGTAGCATACAGATATTGCGACATAATTGCTTTGCAAAGAGTTTGGGTACGGTCAAAGTCATGCTGCTTTAGTGGACTATATTTGTATCGACATTAAACTACCTCTTGCAGCTACTGTCAGTAACTCATTGACAAATTTCAATAACAGTTACGCTTCAGATTTTAACATTCATACTATTTTTCACCCTGTTGCTATATTTGCTAAAATTAAGAAAGACATACTTTTTAAATTTATGACAGTTATAATATACAAAAAACATATGAAAAATTAATCGAATCACTATCTAATCATTAAAAGCTTCTTTCTTCTGACTTTTTGTGTTGTAGAAAAATTTCTAATTCCTTAATTAAATCAATAGCTTGTGATTTCCGGAAGTGATGGAGTTTCTTAAAATCTACGTTTGTGAAAGGAGTCAGCAGAGTTGTTTTTATGTGTGTGGGTATGGCTGATTTTGTCAGTTGGTTGTGTGTGTAGCGGTTAATGACTGTACTGTGTAATAGTTTTAAAAGAAAACTGACCTGTACATCAGTATCTAAAATTTCAATATTTATGCTTACTGTTTTCCGATGGCAGTGAAATCATAAAAAGACGGTTGCATGGAGAGAGATGCAGACCTCACATCCAGTGGTAAGGTACATTTCCATACCTCTTGAAAATGGGAATAAATTCCAAAAATGCGTCCCGCTATGCATGAAAGAACGTAACTCATACAATACTTTATTATTTAAATCGTCATGTAATATGGTTGGTGGGTACTACGTAGCGCACCACAACGGACGAGCTGCACAGCGGGTTTATCAACAACAATATCCTAATCGCCGTATGCCGCATCATACGACCTTTGCTGCTGTGTACCAATGTCTGCGTGAAACCAGATCATTTAGCAGATTACCTGGACAGAGACGCTGTCGCACGGTAAGAACGGTGCAATTTGAGGAATTTGTCTTGCAGCATGTGGAGCGGGATCCTTCAATCAGCACTCGTGCAATTGCACGTATAATGGGGACGAATCGGACGAGTGTCAGAACAGTCCTTCGAGAGCAATTGTTACGTCCATTTCACTTACAGCGTGTCCACAACCTGGAACCAGTTGATTATCCATCCAGAGCACAGTTTTCGCAGTGGTACCTGGAACAGTGTCAAATGCATTCTACATTTCCATCCTCTGTGTTGTTTACCGATGAAGCAACGTTCGGGCGTGATGGAACCTTCAACACGCACAATTCGCATGTTCGGAGTGAGGATAATCAGCATGCCACAGTTACTAGCGCTCATCAAGTGCGGTTCTTCGTTAATGTGTGGGTCAGCGTTGTTGGAGACTGTTTAATTGGGCCGTATCTGCTACCTAGTTGTTGTCTCTTGGTCATAAAAAATGGTAAAGTGTTTGTTGGTTTAATTAATTTGCCGCCAGAGAAATCTTCTTCTACCGGTTTAAATACTCCTCATAGGAAAAAATGACATTAGGGAAAAATATTTGTTTTGATGTCCCCTACAACCTCCCAAAGTTTGTCGGTTTAAATACTTTTCACCCTGTATATTACCGAACGTGAAATACCGTGTTGGCTGACTCCTCACCTGGGAAGTTTCTCGGAAGAAATCCCCAAGTATTTAGCAGGATGACTCAGACTAGCCGTGTTTGTTGACGTGCCTCGCAGGGAGTGTCGAATGAGGCCGCTGGGGGCCTACTTTCCTCGGAAGCGGCGGGAGCCTTCGCCGGCCACGTGCGAGCCATCGAGACGGACATTGGCCGCAACACCGACGCTGGTCTGCAGTCCTAAGCTGTCGTTGTACCCTGCTCAGTGGGCCGTATCCTTCCTTACGGGTTCAACGGCCTCGCGTTGGACAAGCCTTATCAGAGTACTCCGTACATAAAAAAACCACTCCGTCTTCAGGCCACAAGTGGCCCATGGGGACCATCCGACCGCCGTGTCATCCTCAGTGGAGGATGCGGATAGGAGGTGCGTATGGTCAGCACGCCAATCTCCCGGTCGTTTTGATGGTTTTCTTTGACCGGAGTCGCTACTATTCGGTCGAGTAGCTCCTCAATTGGCATCACGAGGCTGAGTGCACCCCGAAAAATGGCAACAGCGCAAGGCGGCTGGATGGTCACCCATCCAAGTGCCAGCCAGGCCCGACAGCGCTTAACTTGGGTGATCTTACGGGAACTGGTGTATCCACTGCAGCAAGGCCGTTGCCTACGCGGAACATAAAGGGCTACTATGAATGATACATTCGTTTTGAAAAGTCTATATTTTCCAAAGGATTACATGTAAAAATATGATTAATGCATGAACAGAACCATAAACTCAGCGAGTTTGCGTTGTTGCCACCAGTTGGCTTGGTGATGCACGTGCAGTGCCTTGACACATTGGATTGGGCGTAGTGATGAAGATGATGTGGCTCTGTTGCCTACCCTCTCCCCTCCGCCTCAGGTCACCTGACTTGACGCATTATGATTTTTTTTCTTTGGGAGTACATTAAGGACCGTATTTAACACACCGACTGCCAAGAATACAGTGTAACATTCCCTAGGTCGGTTGCACCACTTTGTACCATCTCCTCTGCCGAATGACAAACCCTAACTTATAACGTACTTGATCCCTTCGACTGTCTGGTACGGTAAGCGGTAGGTTTACGGAGGTGCGTGGTAGGTCCTCTTTGTGAGTTACCTGCGCAGTGGCAGCGTAGCCAGCCTCCGCACTTTCTCGACCTGTAATCTTACCTTCCCTTACCTGCAGTTCAGCCACTCGTACGTTATTCGGCACGCTGTGGATTCTGGACTTAGTACACTACTGGCCATTAAAATTGCTACACCAAGAAGAAATGCAGATGATAAACGGGTATTATTTGGACAATGTGATTACATTTTCACGCAGTTTGGGTTCATCGATCCTGAGAAATCAGTGCCTCTGGCCGTAAGAACGGCCTTGATACGCATGGGCATTGAGTCAAACAGAGCTTGGATGACGTGTGCAGGTACAACTGCCCATGCAGCTTCAACACGATACCGCAGTTCATCAAGAGTAATGACTGGCGTATTGTGACGAGCCAGTTGCTCGCCCACCATTGATTGGTGAGAGATCTGGAGAATGTGCTGGCCAGGGCAGCAGTCGAACATTTTCTGTATCCAGAAAGGCCCGTACAGGACCTGCAACATGCGGTCGTTTATTATCCTGCTGAAATGTAGGGTTCCGCAGGGATCGAATGAAGGGTAGAGCCACGGGTCGTAACACATCTCAAATGTAACGTCCACTGTTCAAAGTGCCGTCAATGCGAACAAGAGGTGACCGAAACGTGTACCCAATGGCACCCCATACCATCACGCCGGGTGATACGCCAGTATGGTGAGGACGAATACACGCTTCCAATGTGCGTTAACCGCCATGTCGCCAAACACGGATGCGACCATCATGATGCTCTAAGCAGAACCTGGATCCATCCGAAAAAATGACGTTTTTCCATTCGTGCACCCAGGTTCGTCGTTGAGTACACCATCGCAGGCGCTCCTGTCTGTGATGCAGCGTCAAGGGTAACCGCAGCCATGGTCTCCGAGCTGATAGTCCACGCTGCTGCAAACGTCGTCGAACTGTTCGTGCAGATGGTTGTTGTCTTGCAAATGTCCCCATCTGTTGACTCAGGGATCGAGACGTGGCTGCACGATCTGTTACAGCCATGTGGATAAGATGCCTGTCACTCGACTGCTAGTGATACGAGGCCGTTGGGATCCAGCACGACGTTCCGTATTACCCTCTTGAACCCTCCGATTCCATATTCTGCTAATAGTCATTGAATCTCGACCAACGCGAGCAGCAATGTCGCGATACGATAAACGCGATAGGCTACAATCCGACCTTTATCAAAGTGGGAAACGTGATGGTACGCATTTCTCCTCCGTACACGAGGCATCACAACAACGTGTCACCAGGCAACGCCGGTCAACTGCCGTTTGTGTATGAGAAATCGGTTGGAAACTTTCCTGGTGTCAGCACGTTGTAGGTGTTGCCACCGGCGCCAACCTTGTGTGAATGCTCTGAAAAGCTAATCATTTGCATATCACAGCATACTCTTCCTGTCGGTTAACTTTCGCGTCTGTAGCACGTCATCTTCGTGGTGTAGCATTTGTAATGGCCAGTAGTGTAAATACGTAGAACTAAGGTTTTGGAGACGAAATGCGGTGCTACTAAATAATGCAGCGTAGCTCTGATAGAAGAAATTATATTCTAGAGACTCGTTGGCCTGACAATCCTTTGATACAATTTATTACGGACAAGTTGCGATGGTGGGTTTATGACCACTGTCGGATACCGATTGCCTTTAGTTGTCGTCTCAATCAGGCTAATCCCAATTGTGATCGTTTTAATATTATTCACTCAGCTGCCACGCGGGTCTTTTAGTGCGCAAGGCCAGGATCTTGTATTACCGGATACCACGGAATTCCGTCTTTACTTACACTTGATACTCCACATAAAAATAAGCATGATCATAACCAATAGGTCATAATAATCATCGGCAGGAAAAAAAAAACAGAATTGCAACAGCAAGAGCGAGCACAGCAGGTGACTTACCGTGTTCAGTGACTGTCGTGTTGTTTCATGCACTAGGGTTTGCTCAATTATCTATTTGCGTCTATACCACAGTAAATGTAAAATAATAAGATAAACATTCATTCACAATCAAAATAACTTCACCGCCTACGCGAACGTTACTTTGTTACTGTCTTATGCAGATGTAGCCACAAAGCAAAGCTTAGTTGGTAATTGGCCGGAGTGGCCGAGAGGTTCTAGGCGCTACAGTCCGGAACCGCGCGATCGCTACGGTCGCAGGTTCGAATCCTGCCTCGGGCATGGATGTGTGTGATGTCCTTAGGTTAGTTAGCTTTAAGTAGTACTAAGTTCTAGGGGACTGATGACCTCAGAAGTTAAGTCACATAGTGCTCAGAGCCATTTGAACCATTTTTTAGTTGGTAATCTTGCGGGAGAGCAACTGCCGGCCATCCATACTGCTCCCCGGTCTAACCGCTAGACCTCAACAATGGCGTGATGTGCGCTCCTTCTCCCCCACTAAACCGCTTGTGACGTCAGCCACCATGTCTGCCCTTAAAACAATTTTACCTTATACCTTCCCTGTGGCTTTCTGGGCAAATACACTTTTGATTTACACTCTTCTGCAAAATTCACTCTGGCCCTCTGCTCTAATTTAAAGTTTCCTCAAACGACCTAAAAACTTCGGCAGCCTCTGGTCGGACCGGTCCACCTTCTCCATCCCCAAGGGATATCGGCCCGTGGACGCTTCGTCGTATTTCTAAGCTACCCCTAGATTTTCTGTGTCCTTCCGCCTCCTCGTTCTTGCAAGTCACCGTGCTGGCCTACCGCGCCCGACTCGGCTCTTATCGTAACCCTTCGACACGTTACCTCCGCTCTTGTCGTCTCTCTGTCTACTGTCCCGCTGCACTCTAATCGGCTTAATTAAAAAGGCTAGCACTTTAGTTTTATTGCCCGTACAACAATCGGGTTCCTTTCTGAAGCCACCTCATATTCTCAGGTATCACTTGAAGTTCTTAAAACTATTGCTTATCTGAAGCGTGGCCACTCGTGCACAGCACACTGCCACGTTTCAACTGGAACAGCTCCGAGAACGCATCAGTGCCACTATGATGACCACTGACGACATGTAGTGTTGAAGAGTCAGGTCAAGAAGTTTTAGAAGTTTTGGAAAGGACAATATACGATATCAGAGGTGTTGTCGTCATTCACTCTTAAGCAACGAGTCTTTTTTTTGTTTGACTGTCTTTCGTGTCAATTGTGTAAACGTATTTCTGGGAAGACTTCCTCACAACACGTGAAGAGAAACGCTCGAGGAGCAGACCAGCTGTTCCTAAATCCAGGGAACGAGTGGCACGAGATCACAGCCAAACTTTGAGGACCAGACATTGCTGTGCACCGAGCGATGCAGTCTCAGACACCCCTCCAATGCTCGTAGATGTATGTAGTGTGAGTGAGTACCAAGCATGTGTTTATTTCTCAGGCATTTCCATCTGTGAATGAGTTGTGCAAATATACACTACTGGCCATTAAAATTACTACACCACGAAGATGACGCGCTACAAACGCGAAATTTAACCGACAGGAAGAAGATGTTATGATATGCAAATGATTAGCTTTTCAGAGCAGTCACACAAGCTTGGCGCCGGTGGCGACACCTACAACGTGCTGACACGAGGAAAGTTTCCAACCGATTTCTCATACACAAACAGAAGTTGACCGGCGTTGCCTGGTGAAACGTTGTTGTGATGCCTCGTGTAAGGAGGAGAAATGCGCACCATCACGTTTCCGACTTTGATAAAGGTCGGATTGTAGCCTATCGCGATTGCGGTTTATCGTATCGCGACATTGCTGCTCGCGTTGGTCGAGATGCAATGACTGTTAGCAGAATATGGAATCGGTGTGTTCAGGAGGGTAATACGGAACGCCATGCAGTATCCCAACGGCCTCGTCTCACTAGCAGTCGAGATGACAGGTATCTTATCCGCATGGCTGTAACGGATGGTGCAGCCACTTCTCGATCCCTGAGTCAACAGATGGGGACGTTTGCAAGACAACAACCATGAGCACGAACAGTTCGACGACGTTTGCAGCAGCATGGACTATCAGCTCGGAGACCGCGGCTGCGGTTACCCTTGACGCTCCATCACAGACAGGAGCGCCTGTGATGGTGTACTCATCGGCGAACCTGTGTGCACGAATAGCAAAACGTCATTTTTTCGGATGAAAGCAGGTTCTGTTTACGGCATCATGATGGTCGCATCCGTGTTTGGCGACATCGCGCTGAACGCACATTGGAAGCGTGTATTCGTCATCGCCATACTGGCGTATCACCCGGCGTGATGGTATGGGGTGCCATTGGTTACACGTCTCGGTCACCTCTTGTTCGCATTGACGTCACTTCGAACAGTGGACGTTACATTTGAGATGTGTTACGACCCGTGGCTCTACCCTTCATTCGATCCCTGTGAAACCCTACGTTTCAGTAGGATAATGCACGACCGCATGTTGCAGGTCCTGTACCGGCCTTTCTGGATACAGAAAATGTTCGACTGCTGCCCTGGCCAGCACGTTCTCCAAATCTCTCACCAAATGAAAACGTCTGGTCAATGGTGGCCGAGCAACTGGCTCGTCACAATACACCAGTCACTACTCTTGATGAACTGTGGTATCGTGTCGAAGCTGCATGGGCAGCTGTACATGTACACGCCATCCAAACTCTGTTTGACTCAATGCCCAGGCGTATCAAGGCCTCTATTACGGCCAGGTGTGGTTGTTCTGGGTACCGATTTCTCAGGATCTATGCACCCAAATTGCGTGAAAATGTAATCACATGTCAGTTCTAGTATAATATATTTATCCAATGAATACTCGTTTATCATCTGCATTTCTTCTTGGTGTAGCAATTTGAATGGCCATTAGTGTAGATTGCAGCTATTACTTAGTGTGCAGAAGTGTAACTAAAACTTATTCCGTGGCCTACAACAAGATATGCATTTTTATTATGTTTTTAGAACTAGTTAAACATGTTTACTGTAATTCCAGTTTTTGTTATGAAATTATGTTCCATTAATGCTATAGTAATTGTTCCAAAGACAACCAGCATGTTGTCTGAACCACTATCAGACGTGGTAGCTTCAACAAATAATCCTAAACTTGTGGTTAAATACAAGTGAGATTCAACGATAATTCAATTCAGTTAAGTGCCAAATTGATTTAATTCGTTCAGTCAGAGATAATGATACAGTTTTGGAACTGGAAACTTCTTGGCATAAGAAATGGATCACCGCAAAATGCCGGTAGAGTCCACATTGGCTAATAATGAGTAAGAGATTAACTGTTTCGATTAAATGCTGTAAGTAATTGCTTAGGATTAAATAATCTGTTGTTAAGGATTGCTGACAGTCTATCGACTGCTGGAATTGCCGCATAAAATCTAACAACAGTTCTAGAAAGTAGTAAAATGACTGTTTCAGCAGTGTGGTATTGCATTCAAACCAGTTCTCACAGATATAACTGTTAATTTAGTGAAACCTAGATACAACATCTACTGTGATGTACCCTGTTAATCCTTACAATTTAAATGCTTACTAGTTCTGGTAGTTAATCCATATGCTGTTTAATGATGGAAGATGAGTGTTATTGTTTCTGTATCAGTTGCTACATAATTTTGAAATGTATAAGATTTATTCTTCCCGTGTAATGTGGCTACAAGTTGGTACTGATGTTAAGTATCACCTAAAGGATTATTTGCTGATCAGCGAGAGTCAAATGTATTTTTTATCTCTGAATGAGTAAGATCTGTGTGTATTTAAACGTAGTTAATTTTCCCAGTATCAGCAGTTTTCTTAGATAGTAGGGTGTACAGCTGTGGGGAAAAAACTATTTATGAATGATCCTCAGATAGATGATTACTCTAGGAATTTATTGCATCAGCATCATCCATTTCTTAAACGACGTTCTGAAGGTATAATTTACTCTTTCAATTCGACTATCGATGTTACTTTTACATATATGTACAGCTTCTGGTACATTTGAACTATCTTTTATATTCAAATTAAATGGGGGTAGATAAATGTCAAATTCCATCCACTGTGATTCATCATGTGATCTGTTTGATATGCGTTCTGTATTTCCAGCTACTTTTCATACATCCAGAAAGCTTTTACGAACAATAAAGTTACTTTACTGCAGAGAATCACACCTATTAACATATGCAAACATTTCCATGTCCAGTTTCCCCAATGACAGCGATTTAATTATGTATACACAAGATAATGTCATGACTACCAACAATGAGTTTAATTTCATTTCATCAGGAAATAAGATTAAGTGTTTTGTATCTTCCAGTAATGCTAGTTCTTACTTAATTGTTAGTATTGTATTTTTCTTTCTTTTATTAATTTTTCTTGTGACTATAGCATATGTCATGCACCAAGTTGTGGTTTTAAAAGCCACTCGTCAGTACCAATCGTTACTGTGACTGCAAATTAGCTAAACGTTGCACTGCATTCTGATACCGCAATTGGCGAAACAGATTCATGACGTCTAGGTGGTCGTTTTGAGCCACATTTGGTAACTGATCTTCTTTGGGGGGTGTGAGGTAAGGGTTACAGGCTTCGGCAGAGCCGTCGCATGTGCATGTGAGTATGTGCAGAGGCTGGTGCTATCTTGAAATACGACCACTACGGTGCCAATATATACCTTCAGCAGTGCGCCAGACACGCAGTAGTCGAGTGGCCCAGCCAGAACTGTTTCCAACTCGTGTGGTTTTGGCTCAGAAGATATGTGTTTATCGGCTCACAAGGGAGTCCCTATAAGTCACATATTCATGCTAGGACATCAGACACGGTTATGATGGGTCGGCTAGTGAGTGAGTTACTATAACGGTTCTTATGGAAATAAAGTAGTGAAGGTTAATGTTCACAATGTCCTCAGGTGTGGACACAAAACCCATAAACCTTACTTATGTCACATAACTTGTGAACTACAGTTAATGAGCCTGAAAAATCATCATATTAACATGTTATGGCAGTACAACAAATAATTCGAGAATGTAGATGTTCAGAATCAACAGTTTTTCTCTGAAATGCCAAAAAAGAAATAGTCGCATAACCAGAAGATCAACAAAGCGAAACTAGCTACCAAATGCTGTTAGAAGGAATACTCTTAAAACAAAAAAGGGTAAAAACATAGTTTAGTGAACATAACTTACTACTTGTACAACACTGAAGATGTAACATCAAGAACATTTGTCATGTGGAAATTACGTGTCAGTCCCTTGATAAGCAGTTTGGCATTATTACCTAAGAACAATATTTTGTTCTCTTTCCTCCTCATTTCCCCACAGTAATGAAGCCTTGGGAAGTACTTGTAGCTATGTACCCCCCCCCCCCCCCCCCATCCCCCCTCCCCCTCCTTCTTCGTTGAGAGAGATTGGAAGAGCTAACATCTCCTGAAACCCTGCCAATTACAATTTTTCATGAGATTTTTGCTTCCTCATATGCCGCTTCCGACAAAAATTTAGCAATATTCCATACAATAACATGTGCCTGATTATGAAGAACATTGCCTAAATCTATGGTGCACGAAGACTGCATTTCCATGTTGTGTAGCAAAGGGATAGCAATGAGAACGCTAGGGGAGTGCAGCAGGTCACCTGGTGGCGTCCAACTGAGTTGGCCACCCCTTCGGAACGACGGAGTGAACTCTCCAGCACTTATGGCGAGAAGGCCTTCCTGCGCCGGTGCCACGTTTTTTTTGCACCAGCTCTACCTATTATTTTTCTGGAAAAATCACTGCTACCACTCTTTTGTGGCTGAGAAACGAAATGAATTTCCTCAAAACAACTGTCTGACGGCTGATAATTCAAAGATATGAGGATGTTTCAGGCGAATCCAGGAAGAGAAATTCTACTCACCCAAAGGTCCACCAGATGTCGAAGCACATGATAGTGAGCCACGAGAAGGCCGCCAGGAAGAAGAACAGCGTCAGCACACCTGCAACACACAGGGGTCAGTGGTGGGGCGTCTTGTTGTCAGACTCTTCTGAACTGAAAGAGACTCAGAAAAATTTCTTCAAGTTACTCACAGTTGTCAAGAATCATCAGAAGTCAAAAAAGTGGAACAGTCTCAGAAATACTGTAGAAAACAGCCGAACTCTGCAAAAATCTTCTGAGATTGTTTAGGAATATTTTCTGAGGGTTTTGTTATAAGGGGTCCATGGTCTACGGTTACATGTTACAAGGTAATAACACAGGGTGTTACAAAAAGGTACGGCCAAACTTTCAGGAAACATTCCTCACGCACAAAGAAAGAAAATATGTTATGTGGACATGTGTCCGGAAACGCTTACTTTCCATGTTAGAGCTCATTTTATTACTTCTCTTCAAACCACATTAATCATGGAATGGAAACACACAGCAACAGAACGTACCAGCGTGACTTCAAACACTTTGTTACAGGAAATGTTCAAAATGTCCTCCGTTAGCGAGGATACGCGTATCCACCCTCCGTCGCATGAAATCCCTGATGCGCTGATGCAGCCCTGGAGAATGGCGTATTGTATCACAGCCGTCCACAATACGAACACGAAGAGTCTCTACATTTGGTACCGGGGTTGCGTAGACAAGAGCTTTCAAATGCTCCCATAAATGAAAGTCAAGAGGGCTGAGGTCAGGAGAGCGTGGAGGCCATGGAATTGGTCCGCCTCTACCAATCCATCGGTCAGCGAATCTGTTGTTGAGAAGCGTACGAACACTTCGACTGAAATGTGCGTGAACCACATGTTGTGTCGTACTTGTAAAGGCACATGTTCTAGCAGCACAGGTAGAGTATCCCGTATGAAATCATGATAACATGCTCCATTGAGCTTAGGTGGACGAAGCTAAAATGAGTTCTAACATGCGTTTCCGGACACATGTCCACATAACATCTTTTCTTTATTTGTGTGTGAGGAATGTTTCCTGAAAGTTTGGCCGTACCGTTTTGTAACACCCTGTATAATACGGTTTGTTCACTTAGTTATCCAATTACATCTGTTTATGTGAAAATACCTTCACAAATGAGAAAAAACTGTAATATACAACAACCAAAACGTGTAACACAAAACCAAGTGTAATGAAACAACCCTCGGCTGCAAAAGTACTGTGACGATGGTACTATCGCTGAGGACGCAGCCCAGCATAGCATCATCGCGCTCTCTTCAGTTGCATTCCGTGAACCCATACACGAGATGCATATTGGCGAGCTTTAACATAACAATGAACACTGCTGGAAAAAGAGTTTTGAGACTGAACTGAGCAGAAATAACTGCCAGTCCGACAGCGTGTAAGCAGGCTGTTTAGTTTTTTATGTTGGTAACGCCACGTAGGGCTCTGTATGAAAATCACTGACTGTGCTGTGTGCAGTCTGTGGCTGGTTGGCATTGTTGGAATATTCACTATTGTAGTGTTGGGCAGCTGGATGTGAACAGCGCGTAGCGTTGGGCAGTTGGAGGTGAGCCGCCAGCAGTGGTGGATGTGGGGAGAGAGATGGCAGAGTTTTGAGAGCGGCCGATCTGGACGTGTGTCCGTCAGAAAAAGGAAATTTGTAAGACTGGATGTCATGAACTGATGACTTTAGAACACTATTAAGGTAAATCAATTGTTTGTTCTCTATCAAAATCTTTCATTTGCTAACTCTTCCTATCAGTAGTTAGTGCCTTCAGTAGTTAGAATCTTTTATTTAGCTAGCAGTATTGGCGCTCGCTGTATTGCAGTAGTTCGAGTAACGAAGATTTTTGTGAGGTAAGTGATTCATGAAAGGTATAGGTTATTGTTAGTCAGGGCCATTCTTTTGTAGGGATTATTGAAAGTCAGATTGCGTTGCGCTAAAAAAAAAAAAATATTGTGTATCAGTCTCGTGTTCAAAAAAATGGCTCTGAGCACTATGGGACTCAACTGCTGAGGTCATTAGTCCCCTAGAACTTAGAACTAGTTAAACCTAACTAACCTAAGGACATCACAAACATCCATGCCCGAGGAGTCTCGTGTTGATCAGAATAAGTAGAGAGAGAAACGTCTGAGTACGTTCAGTTTTGCTCAGCTGTTAGAAAATCAAATAACGTAGAGCTTTTCCAGCACTGTCTTTTATAAATTTTCCTAAGGGGATGTTTCAAGCGTAGTGTAAATTTGGCATTGTCGTTCTCAACAGCAAGTACCATGAGTGAGTGAAACAAATTTGTTTCGGAACAAGACATACAGCGCATGCCATCGACATTTGCACTGTTGCGCACATAGTTTAACTGCAGTACTTGTACAAAGATAAATGGGGATAAGAAATCAAACGAAAAGTAATTACTGTGTAACGAGCCACGGAGACTACGGGTAGACCTTATACCAAAATATTCAGAAAATATGTATTTATAGATGTACATGGATACTGTCTGCAGAATGTATCGTGACCAGAGTTAGTTGTAAAGAAGCAACAAATTAAAATGTCATGCCCGATGCCGAAATTTTACTGCTTGGGCACCGAAGATATAGTAAGCGACAAACTTTTTTACTTTCATCATTTTGTTGGGTGTGTCAGAGATAAAAGTTTTGTAAAGATATGAAAATACGTATAAAGTTGGAAATCGGTAATTGCTGTCATTCTCAAATACTGGATGAACATAATTTGGGTGAAGGAACGCCGCGAGTTATGCCGTCTGAAGACATATACACAGTTTCTAACAGTAACATAACCACCTGTATTTCCTGTGTTAAACCATTAACGTAAAATTATACCTCTTAATGAGTAGATTATGACAGCATTTTCAATTTCTAAATTCTATCAATAATTATGTGAAACATTGAATTGCAGTTTTATTTATTTGAAGAAATACAGCACCAACCACTATTTTATATATTTTAATTTACGCCAATACGTGTTTAGAGCTTTCATCCATCTTTAATTGACTAATAAATATCCGCATCTTTGGCAAGTACATCGTTAAAACATCGACAGCCGCTTGGATGTTGCAGTTGGCCTGTGCAAGATTAACAATTTTGTTTAGCAACAACATCTGGCGAGTTCTAACCAAATTATTATTGGTTAGGTGTACTGTCTTTCTACTCTGCTTGTTCTTATTCCGATTCCGCGCTTACAGATGTGACACAAACACTTGGACAAAAACAGCGTAATATCTGCCATCTTGCCGACTGATATCTTTGTTTACATTGGAGAATTGTACCTATGGTCAAAGAAAAATAAAACTTTGGCCATAGATGTACTTCTCTGATGCAAGCAAAACAAAGATGTCAGTCGGAAACATGCCGGATACTTCTCGGTTTTTGTCCTGGATACACGCGAAAAAGTGTTTGTGTCACCTCTATAAATGCGATAATCGGAATAACAAAAACCAGAGTAGAAAGGAAGTACACTTAAGCAGTAATATATGATAAATATGCAACTAGCGAAGTGTAGTAGCTAAACAAAATTATTAATCTTTCAGCTGCAGCATCCAGCTTCCACCGACGTTTTCACGGTGTACTTGCTGTAGATCCAAATACTTATTGTGCCAAATGAAGATGGGTGACAGCTCTAAAGGCGTATTGTCATAAATAAGCGTACACAAAGATGTGGTTGTTTTCTGTATTTCTTAAAATAATGTAATCCACAGCCACAGTGCTTAACAACCAGTGAAATGGGTAAATTAATAATGAAATTCATTACCCATGGAAGCAGTTAGATAGGCAGAATGCGACTGGGACTGTGTACCATGAGCCATGAATTCGGTTAGTCATTTAGTAATGCAGATGTGCTGAAGACAATGTGATGCCTGCTCGTAGCTAATAAGGTGCCTTTCAATGGTAATAAAACGCTATTCTTCTCTTCTGCAACGGTTGTAAAATTAGTGAAATAGAAAACTTACAACTCGCAATTTCTAGAATTTACAGCATGTGAGAAGTTTTAACCCTAGCAATACCAACACATTTTCCATAACGAGTGTTACCAGGAGGAGGGGGGGGGGGGGATGAACGAGGACCTAATACCCAAAAAAAATAAATAAAAAAGAAACGGAATTCGTTAATTTTTGTTGTCTTGCATTTACGATTACCTTTTTAGGAGGGTGTGATGCGTTGGCAGTGTCTAAAACATCGAAATATCTTTTAGCGCACTCTTAGCAATATCAACACACTTTCAGTAACGTGTATTGCCAAGTGGTGATACTTTATGTCCATTTCTTTAACTGTTGTTGGTTCTTACTCACAGCATACTTTTTAAAGAGGTATTGATGTTGCAAATAAGGTCCTCAGCGTGATAATATTGAATATGAGACTCATTGGGGAATGTGATATGTACTACTAACACTTAAATTTTTGGGTTTAAGTTAAACTGAAATAAAATAACAAATATTTTTTTCAAAATTTTAAAATATAAATTAACTGACTAAAATAAAATATTTTCAAAAGGTGGACATAAAGTCCCTCCCTCCCTCCTTCTCCCCTGGTACTGGGAGAATTAAATGGAACGCACATATGTAGGACATCCTGAAGCTGCACAGGGCGAGATGGAGCAGTGGTTAGCACACTGGACGAATCCGCATCCTACCATAGAGATTTAGGTTTTCAATGATTTCCCTAAACCGCTCTCGGCAAATGCCGCGACGATTCCTTTGAAAGGGCACAGCCGATTTCTGTCCCCATGCTTGAAACAGTGCGACTTTGTGCTCAGACTCTAGTGATTTCGATGCAGACAGTGTGTTGAACTCCAGTTTTGCTTCCTGCAGCTTGGCATTTTGGCCACATTCAACACCACCGGTACGATGATAAGTTTTTACTTCACATGATTTCATTCCCTTATTTCACATGGATAATATTTTCGAAGAAATTTTCATGCTAAGAGAATTTGCGTTTGTCTGCAGCCATTCTGAATAGGGTTGTTCTCATTTTCCTAAATCATACTAATGGGCCATGGCAGACTCCTACACCACATTCGTTTCCCACTATTAATCGCTGTAAAACGAGACATTTTTTTTTTGCTCAATGTTTCGTTCATTCATTAATTAATTTCATATAGGCCATCTTTGGAACGCGTTATTTCAACTGTCTTGCTTTACGTGTTGTGTTGTTTGGCCAGTGCTCCCACAACCGTTCTCGGTGTTGCTCCTTCCTTTCCTGGGTACAAGCCTTTCCTGTTTTAGTTTTGGCTTTTCTTGGAAACCCTGCCACGCCATAAGTTTCTCCTTGATGTCTCCAAGATGTCATCATGGGTGATCTCCATTTCTTTAAGAGCTTTCTCCATCTCTGTGAACCAGGCCCATTTTGCTTTCTTCTCCTGAAACTCCTGAAAGTAGGTGATCGTACGATTGGTGAGTCCTCCAGGGCTCATTCTGGTCATATGTCCATAAAGCATAACCCTTCTTTTCCGGATGGTGTCGGTTATCTTCTGTATGTGGGAATAGAGTTCATAATTATTACGTCTTCAATATTCCCCATTCTCTTCGATGGGACCTAAGATCTTTCTCAAAATCTTCCTTTCCATGGCTTCCAGTTTTTCGACTAGGCCTTTTTTGTTCATTACTAGGCATTCAGAAGCGTACAAGACCTCTGGACGGGTAACACTGCAGTAATGCCTTAACTTTGCATTGAACGATACTGATCTTTTGTTGTAGATGTTTTTGCTATAATGGAATTGCATTTCCATTTTGTTCATGTGTGATATGAAAGCTTTTTTCTCTGATAAGGTGGCTGTTATCCATTCCCCGAGATATTTAAACTTTTCAACTTGCTTAATTTTGCGTAGGTGGAGAATATATGTTCGTTATAAACTCGGTTTTCTCAAATGAAATTTGGAGGCCAGTCTTCTGTGCTTGTACGTTAAGCTCATTAATCTGTCTCTCAACTGTTTCCATGGAATCAGAAAAAATTGCAAGATTATCTGCAAAAGCGAGAAAATCGATTTCCAGATTTTGCTGAATGTTTATTACTATTTTTATTGTATATTTTGGGATACTCTAATTCAGTATTTATTTATTCTCCCAGAACTTTGGAAAGAAAATTAATTTTCAGAGAGAATAAACAAAATGTTTGGGATTTGCCGACGACACTGTAAATCTGTCAGAGATGGCAAAGGAATAGCAGTTGAACCGAAGAAATAGTGCCTTGAAAAGAAATTATGAGATGAACAGCAAAAGTAAAGCAATGATAATGGAATGCAGTCCAACTAAATCAAGTAATGCTGAGGAAATTAGGAGTTTTGCTATTTGGGCAGCAAAATAAGTGATGATAGCCGAAGTAGAGAGAATAAAAGTGCAGACTGGTAATGAAAAGAAACGACTCGTGAAAGAGATAAGTTGGTTAGAATCGAATATAAATTTAGGTGTAAGGAAATCTTTCCTGAAGGTCCGGATTACAGCCTCATACGGAAGTGAAACGTGGACGATAAAAAGTTCAGAGAAGACGGGATTAGAAACTTGTAAAATGTGATGCTGTATAAGAATGCTGAAGATCGGATGGGTATATCGAGTAACTAATGCAGAGGAACTGAATTGAATTGAGGAGTGAAGAAATTTATGACTCAAATTGACTAAAAGAAGGGACAGGTTGATAGAAAAGTTGAGGCATCAAGGAATTGTCAGTTTGTTAATTGAGCGATGTGTGGTGTGTGTGCTTGTACGTTAAGCTCATTAATCTGCCTCTCAGCTGTTTCCATGGAATCAGGAAGGGGAGGGCGGTAAAAATTGTAGAGCCTAACCGAGGCTCGAATGCATAAGCAGATTCAAATGGACGTATGTTGCAGTAGCTATGTAGAGATGATGATAGACTAGCGCGGGGAGCTGTATCAAGTCAATCTTCGGCCCCGCAGATATTTACTCGTATGTGGTTAGTGTGAACGCTATGATACCCACTAGTAGCGCCGGGATGATGTCCCACTGACGTCATAAGAAAATGTTTGAATTGTTGTTCCTTCGTACGAATTTTCCATTTCTTACTTATTAGCCCACACAGTACGTTACTGCGCTTGAGGCGTAATACAAAGTAAAGAAATAATGTCGCTCTCTATAGTTTAACGTGTAACTTACAGTTCGGCATATGAGACGTGGTCGATGGACGTTTCAATGGTAAGTAGTTCTTGATTCTGTATATTGTGTTACGAATTTATTCACAAGACATCGTTGAAGGTATTTTTTGGTACATATAGATATCAACGAAAAGACCGTGCAGTTCTTCATCTCCGAAGAGGTCTCCCACAGTAGGAGACAAAGCATCTGGAATAGTTTTATGTACCAACTACGCCTCTCAGCCTGGAAGCTTTTAGTGAAGTAAACGCTCGCCGGGCGTCTACATTCTACGTTTTCCATTTTGTTTGTGGGAACGCTGTGTCGAAAGACATCAGCGCTAGTGGTCGACCGGGACTTTACACAAAACTCTGACTGTGAGTCTGCATTATGACTTTGTTGAGTTCGGATGATTCTGACGTGCCACTTCCTTTCGTTAATAAAAGTGAGCTATATCGCACCTTTGATGTGTGATTCGTCATCACAACTTCGAAAGACTACATTTGTGACTCCAGTGACAGTGTTCGTACATAATTTGAACATTTCCTATTATGGTGCAACTATAATGCTGCCGTCGTGCCGTCATTGTGCCACACAGTCCAGGCCACTGCACAACGTTTCTCGTGCCACGACATCAGGTGCTAACGATAACACTCTGCATGCATCTCGTGTCATAAAAAGTGACGGTGACACTATTCTAGACGTGCTGCGACAGTGCGCAACACCGCCAAGCAACCGTCTGTAACAGACAATGTACTATGTGACCTCGGATGGGACCCATTTCTCTGACAAACTGGGCTACTCCCGAGCTACGACAATCTGCCCGTTTGGATTCGTTCCTGCTTCCTTCAAAAAGCTATCAACCGCGTTGAGTGTGAATTCGAAAGCTCGCTATCTCATTCATCCATCTGTATTCTCTCCCGTGTTGTTTACCACGTATGGGTTGCCACCCGTCCCGATACATCGGGACTGTCACTGTTATGGACCTTCTTGTCCTGACATTCCGGTAAGACTAAATTTTGTCCCGACTTTGCAAAATACAGTACTGAAAAACGCCATCTGTTAGCGTGACATATAAATGCAGCCTCACTTACTCTTGTTTATGTCAACAAGTTTATGTTAACAAGGTTGTCTCATAGATGCTATTTCATGTTGCGAGTCCTGTATCGAGGATGCCAGCACCTTCCAGATCTAGCGCCATCATTCGATAAAATACCAGACTTCTCTAATAGTACGGGGATGGAATTATTTAAGCATGAATGTACACTCCTGGAAATGGAAAAAAGAACACATTGACACCGGTGTGTCAGACCCACCATACTTGCTCCGGACACTGCGAGAGGGCTGTACGAGCAATGATCACACGCACGGCACAGCGGACACACCAGGAACCGCGGTGTTGGCCGTCGAATGGCGCTAGCTGCGCAGCATTTGTGCACCGCCGCCGTCAGTGTCAGCCAGTTTGCCGTGGCATACGGAGCTCCATCGCAGTCTTTAACACTGGTAGCATGCCGCGACAGCGTGAACGTGAACCGTATGTGCAGTTGACGGACTTTGAGCGAGGGTGTATAGTGGGCATGCGGGAGGCCGGGTGGACGTACCGCCGATTGCTCAACACGTGGGGCGTGAGGTCTCCACAGTACATCGATGTTGTCGCCAGTGGTCGGCGGAAGGTGCACGTGCCCGTCGACCTGGGACCGGACCGCAGCGACGCACGAATGCACAACAAGACCGTAGGATCCTACGCAGTGCCGTAGGGGACCGCACCGCCACTTCCCAGCAAATTAGGGACACTGTTGCTCCTGGGGTATCGGCGAGGACCATTCGCAACCGTCTCCATGAAGCTGGGCTACGGTCCCGCACACCGTTGGGCCGTCTTCCGCTCGCGCCCCAACATCGTGCAGCCCGCCTCCAGTGGTGTCGCGACAGGCGTGAATGGAGGGACGAATGGAGACGTGTCGTCTTCAGCGATGAGAGTCGCTTCTGCCTTGGTGCCAATGATGGTCGTATGCGTGTTTGGCGCCGTGCAGGTGAGCGCCACAATCAGGACTGCATACGACCGAGGCACACAGGGCCAACACCCGGCATCATGGTGTGGGGAGCGATCTCCTACACTGGCCGTACACTACTGGTGATCGTCGAGGGGACACTGAATAGTGCACGCTACATCCAAACCGTCATCGAACCCATCGTTCTACCATTCCTAGACCGGCAAGGGAACTTGCTGTTCCAACAGGACAACGCACGTCCGCATGTATCCCGTGCCACCCAACGTGCTCTAGAAGGTGTAAGTCAACTACCCTGGCCAGCAAGATCTCCGGATCTGTCCCCCATTGAGCATGTTTGGGACTGGATGAAGCGTCGTCTCACGCGGTCTGCACGTCCAGCACGAACGCTGGTCCAACTGAGGCGCCAGGTGGAAATGGCATGGCAAGCCGTTCCACAGGACTACATCCAGCATCTCTACGATCGTCTCCATGGGAGAATAGCAGCCTGCATTGCTGCGAAAGGTGGATATACACTGTACTAGTGCCGACATTGTGCATGCTCTGTTGCCTGTGTCTATGTGCCTGTGGTTCTGTCAGTGCGATCATGTGATGTATCTGACCCCAGGAATGTGTCAATAAAGTTTCCCCTTCCTGGGACAATGAATTCATGGTGTTCTTATTTCAATTTCCAGGAGTGTATATATCCAAAGACGTCTTTAGAAACTAACTGTGACTCGGAAGAACGGAAGTCTAAACACACCGTGGAAAAAAAGGTGGATTTACCTTCTCAAGGAAGCCAAAACTCCTGAACGCAAATGCTACCTGCTAAAATGATCTGAGTATTTGTTTTCTATTCCCGCACATAACGCCACTGCGGAAAGAGTACTATCGCTGATGTCGGCCCAGTGGAACTTCTAGCACCTACCCCTCCCGGATGATGAGCTTCGCCCTGACGTCTACCCCTCCTACCAACTCTAGCCCCACCTATGTCCTGCCCCCTCCTCAGGGCTCCCTCTCCTCCCCCTCCCTTCTCCTGAGCGGCTTTCCCCCTCCTACACCCCCTCCCTCTCCTGGGCTCCCCTTCAGTGCCTCTGCACTCCCTCCTGCCTTGTCTTCCCTCTTCGTCTCCTGCCCTGCCCGTCTCCTGCCTCTTGGTGCGCCTCCTGCCCCCTTTTGTCCCTCTTCCTCCCCCCCCCCACACCACACCTTCCACCCCTCTTTCTCCCTCCTCATCAGCCTCCAGTCCCTCGGCAGGTACCTACCAGCGGTTTTTTGTTCTTCATGAGAGCTCTATCTTTTCCAGATGTTTTTTAAAATGTCTTGCTCTGTGCGATTTTTATCCTGTGGCCGACTTTTAACTTGTGTTTACCTCCAGTGTTTTTTTAAGTGCACTTTGCTTTACCAGCAGTGTTCTTTTAACTTTTTGTCGACTTTTTAACTGTCCCCCAGGGCATGGCCCCTTCTTAGTGTGTATTTTAACTCCCATCTTCTCCATTTACTGTGTTTTCATGTCCCCCCTTTTTAAATCCCCTTGTTATCCCCCCTTTTTATCTCCCTTTTTGTGTAATCAGCCTTCTGTATTTTTGTAAAACCAACTGGCTGAATAGCAGTGGACTGTGCCACTGCCGGCCCTCCCCTGCCCATATGGGGCAGGGGAACGAAATTACAATAAAGAAAAAAAACAGGGGACTGATGAAAGAAATCGACTGCTGGCAAGGACTGTGAAATCTATCCTACAGTGGCAGTTTAACAACAAGCTGGTGTGCATAGAGTTTTATAAATAGGTAAAAGGGAAAACAGACTTGCTGAAGGAGGTAAAATATTCGGAAAGATATGGTGTGCCAACTACTACTGCCACAAGCTCCATGTAATTGTGTTGTAAGGAAAAAGTATTTATATTAATTTTTTTACATCGTTTCTACATCCCTATCTCAGAGTGTCCCAACGAGGTCTCAGCTAGATATAACAATCCTAGTTGCACATCATGTCGTGCCAGGTACTGACAATATTAGTTCGGCTGTTCTTCCACCACTAACGTCGCCTTAGCAACTTACTGGCCACAAGCTACCTCATTTTCGGTCAGATCAATCAACTTCATGGTTCGCTGTGGACAGCATTTTTGCTTCAAGTGATGTAATCACTCTAATTAGCCAGTTGGGGGGAACATGCGAACACAATAAGTGATATCATCCTGCCCCCCCCCCCCCTTCCAACCCACCTACAGCACAAAATGTTGTGGATTGGCAGGAGACCAAACCACTAAATTGAGAGGAAGCCGAAAGGCACGCGTTTAAGCTCACGCAGGTTGGCGTGAGGTCTGGAACAGGACAATGTAATTAGAACTTAGAAAAAAGGAGGTAACTGGTAGAATACTTAACTTTAATCCATTAATGTTGAACGTAGCTCTTGTCTGTACATTATTTACAATATCAATAGCAACTGAACATGGCGCCTTGCTAGGTCGTAGCAAATGCCGTAGCTGAAGGCTATGCTAACTATCGTCTCGGCAAATGAGAGCGTAATTTGTCAGTGAACCATCGCTAGCAAAGTAGGCTGTACAATTGGGGCGAGTGCTAGGAAGTCTTTCTAGACCTGCCGTGTGGCGGCGCTCGGTCTGCAATCACTGATAGTGGCGACACGCGGGTCCGACGTATACTAATGGACCGCGGCCGATTTAAAGGCTACCACCTAACAAGTGTTGTGTTGGCGGTGACACCACACAAAATACTTATCAGACTATGTAAGCTGCTCCACTCCACCACCTCACCCATTACTCGCTTTAATTGGTCTTTCATGATGAATGTAGCCGAACCAGTTATTAGCGCAGACTTTCACTATCACTTCCTTCTGGTTGTGGGCCTGTCCGGAAGTGTGGTGACTCACATGCTCTGCCACAAGTATCATTGGCCACATCCCCTCAGTGGCGAAACGAACGTTCAGCAACTCTACTTCGACAAGTAAAAAACGAACTTTCACTTGCAGTATGACAACAATGTCAACCAACACAGAATTCAAGATATCAAACAGGAATTCCATACAAAATGGCGAAACTTCGACCAGCTGCGTTGACTGCCTACATCCATCGCCACCACCTCAATGATATCTCTGCACCATGCCGATTCGGCACTTCTGCCGCCGTCCATGGTGATGCTCACAGCACTGCCGCCATCTACCAATACAAACGTCAATACTGAGCCGTTTGCTTGAGTTCTCTGTACTATACCTCTGAATGCTCCCCCATAAGAACCATTCGTACAGTCTGCCATTAAGTACGGAACAGTTCATAAGATGTGATTCTTGAGTTTCTCCCGGCGTATTTGATAGTCAAAATATCCACGGGTGTACTGCCGGTCTACAGTGTCCAACGGGCACTGTAGACCGGCAGTACACCCGTGGATAGTTCATAAGATTATCAGCACACCTGGCACCTGGACTACCGCTGGATCTACTGAGGACCGTGAAGTGGATGTACTTATACATACTGGGAGAGTCACACCTCTGACAGTTCCTGGGATTCAGCTATTAAATCTGTCCCCTCCCCCCCCCCCCCCCCCTCCAAAAAACCCAGTCCCTCATGTTTTGCGGTGATGACAATGGAAGCTTAATGCTCGTATCCAGTTGCAAACAACCAGGAGCTACCCATTATTAAGTGAATGCTTCTGTTTTTAGTGTCATTGACTTTAAGATGACGTACCTACAAATACCTATACTTCCAGAAGACATTCCCAAAATCATGATTACCACGCCTTTTGGGTTGATCGAGTTTATGATTATGAAACAAACATGGCAATGTACTACAGTATATTATTGACTGAGACACTATCGCGGGTACTTCTGGGGGTCTGCACAGGACAAAAACACGAGATCCGAGACTCACTGGCTAAAATCCAGATAGCGGACTTTGTGCTTCAAGAACAATAAATTATGCTGCGAGCTGGTCTCTCATGTCAAGCGACACACTGCCCACCTCAAAACATCTCCGTGCCTTCCGCAGTCGGTGGCTAAGTTCTTTCTAGACAAAGCACTTAAAGACTGTGACCCTCTAATGTTATGATGTGAAACAGTACGACCTGCCTTACACCCTAATACTCAGGTCACCACAAGAAGACACTAACATACATTAACCATACTTTTAAATGGGAGCATACAACAGTGTTGTTAACAGACTTAAACCTACATGGCCACTACAAGACACAGCACCGGATGACAATACTTGCCAAGCTCTCCCTCTGCTACACCTGTCGACCCTCCCATTTCAGGCGCTGTACCGTCAGCCTTCGAATTGTGACTGGACGTCTACGACTTCTTGTCTGAAGAATTTAACGTCAAGCTCACACGCATCGAGCCCTCTTCGTCCAAGGTCAGCATGCAGACCACCAGACTGCAAATGGCTCCTACGCACAGCAGTTCCATAAGACCGTCAAACTACCAAGCGACTTCGATACCCCACTGCTTTCACCTCCGACTTTTCCGCCGACGGTATCCTCACAATCGCGGCGCCACGCTTGCCTCTGATGACGCCATCTGCCATGGTAACTCACCCAGCACTCCTCCAACTACACCCTCACTCTACAGCCGGCCACCACTGTACACTGGCCTGCCTACACGACTACAATCTTTACTCCATCCAGCGTACATCGCCTCCCGACGACTAATCTACTGCAGACTACGAGGCCAGAAGACCCCTCCGTCGCCGCCCCTACACTACACGCTTGCCTCACAGTGCTCCGCAATACAAGGAAGGGCGAGGGGGGAGGGGGGGTCCTCTGTGGGAATTCTGCGTCGACAAACATCATCTCTGGCAGTCGACCGGGACCTTGCTCTAAACTCTCTGACTGTGAGTCCGTCTTATGACCTGTACGCTCCTTTCGTTAATAAAAGTGTGGCGTATTGTGTCTATGTTGTGTAATAATTCATCGTTTGTACACCGCAGCTCTATATGTTCATATTTGCCTTACTGTTAACGTACAGCGTACGTGGTCTCACCCATTTTGGCTGCAAAGGTTATCAGTTCACACAGTTATTTTTTTATTGATATTTCAACAACGCAAAACGCCACCCTACCGATGGCTGCTTCACAAAGTGGTAGGACTCTGCGTCTCCTCAAAGATCCTACTAGAGGACGGAGGCTTCTACATCTCTCTACATTTACATGGTTACTCTGCAATTCACACCCAAGTGCCTGGCAGAGGGCTCATCGAACCACCTTCATACCACCTCTCCACCATTCCACTCTCGAATGGCGCATGGGAAAAAGGAACACCTAAATCGTTCCGTTCGAGCTCTGATTCCTCTTATTTTATTATGATGATCATTTCTCCCTACGTAGGTGGGTGTCAACAAAATATTTTCGCGTTCGGAAGAGAAAGTTGGTGATTGAAATTTCGTAAATACACTCCTGGAAATGGAAAACAGAACACATTGACACCGGTGTGTCAGACCCACCATACTTGCTCCGGACACTGCGAGAGGGCTGTACAAGCAATGATCACACGCACGGCACAGCGGACACACCAGGAACCGCGGTGTTGGCCGTCGAATGGCGCTAGCTGCGCAGCATTTGTGCACCGCCGCCGTCAGTGTCAGCCAGTTTGCCGTGGCATACGGAGCTCCATCGCAGTCTTCAACACTGGTAGCATGCCGCGACAGCGTGGACGTGAACCGTATGTGCAGCTGAGGGACTTTGAGCGAGGGCGTATAGTGGGCATGCGGGAGGCCGGGTGGACGTACCGCCGAACTGCTCAACACGTGGGGCGTGAGGTCTCCACAGTACATCGATGTTGTCGCCAGTGGTCGGCGGAAGGTGCACGTGCCCGTCGACCTGGGACCGGACCGCAGCGACGCACAGATGCACGCCAAGACCGTAGGATCCTACGCAGTGCCGTAGGGGACCGCACCGCCACTTCCCAGCAAATTAGGGACACTGTTGCTGCTGGGGTATCGGCGAGGACCATTCGCAACCGTCTCCATGAAGCTGGGCTACGGTTCCGCACACCGTTAGGCCGTCTTCCGCTCACGCCCCAACATCGTGCAGCCCGCCTCCAGTGGTGTCGCGACAGGCGTGAATGGAGGGACGAATGGAGACGTGTCGTCTTCAGCGATGAGAGTCGCTTCTGCCTTGGTGCCAATGATGGTCGTATGCGTGTTTGGCGCCGTGCAGGTGAGCGCCACAATCAGGACTGCATACGACCGAGGCACACAGGGCCAACACCCGGCATCATGGTGTGGGGAGCGATCTCCAACACTGGCCGTACACCACTGGTGATCGTCGAGGGGACACTGAATAGTGCACGGTACATCCAAACCGTCATCGAACCCATCGTTCTACCATTCCTAGACCGGCAAGGGAACTTGCTGTTCCAACAGGACAATGCACGTCCGCATGTATCCCGTGCCACCCAACGTGCTCTAGAAGGTGTAAGTCAACTACCCTGGCCAGCAAGATCTCCGGATCTGTCCCGCATTGAGCATGTTTGGGACTGGATGAAGCGTCGTCTCACGAGGTCTGCACGTCCAGCACGAACGCTAGTCCAACTGAGGCGCCAGGTGGAAATGGCATGGCAAGCCGTTCCACAGGACTACATCCAGCATCTCTACGATCGTCTCCATGGGAGAATAGCAGCCTGCATTGCTGCGAATGGTGGATATACACTGTACTAGTGCCGACATTGTGCATGCTCTGTTGCCTGTGTCTATGTGCCTGTGGTTCTGTCAGTGTGATCATGTGATGTATCTGACCCCAGGAATGTGTCAATAAAGTTTCCCCTTCCTGGGACAATGAATTCACGGTGTTCTTATTTCAATTTCCAGGAGTGTAGATCTCGCCGCAAAGAAAACCGCCTTTGTTTCAGTGACTGCCACCCCAACTCGCGTATCATATCAGTGACACTCTCACCCCTATCGCGCGATAACACGAAACGTGCTGCCCTTCTGTGCGCTTCTTCGATGTCCTCCGTCAGTCCCACCTGGTAAGGAGCCCACACCGCGCAGCAATATTCCAGCAGAGGACGGACAAGTGTAATGTAGGCTGTCTCTTTAGTGGGTTTGTCGCATCTTCTAAGTGTTCTGCCAACAAAGCGCAGTCTTTGTTTCGCCTTCCCCACAATATTATCTAGGTGGTCTTTTCAATTTAAGTTGCTCGTAATTGTAATTCCTAGGTATTTGGTCGAACTTAGAGCCCTTAGATTTCTGCGATTTATCGTATACCCAAAACTTATCGGATTTCTTTTAGTACCCATGTGGATGACCTCGCACTTTTCTTTGTTTAGTGCCAGTTGCCACTTTTCGCACCATACAGAAATTCTCTCTAGATCATCTTGTAATTGGAATTGATCGTCTAATGATTTTACTAGACGGTAAATTACAGCATCATCTGACGTCTTCTAAGGAATGATGTTGGCTAAGATTTAAAAATGCCTGTATGTCATGAAAATTCTATTTCCACCTCAACGGCGGAGTGGGTCATTGTAACGACAGTAACATAGATCCAGTAAATTACTGTGCTTGAAATATTCTATACATGGAAGTTGTGCAACTACGATCACGATAAAATAATGTCACACTTCGGATATAACACGCCCAAAATCCCAAATTTTGCGGATGAGGCTTCGACATCAAAAACATTTTCCAATGAGATGTAAAGTAACAGTTGTTTGAAAGTTCAATAACATTAGTTGGTGTGGAAAAAACGGTTCACATGGCTCTGAGCACTATGTGAGTTAACAGCTGAGGTCATCAGTCCCCTAGAACTTAGAACTACTTAAACCTAACTAACCTAAGGACATCACACACATCCATGCCCGAGGTAGGATTCGAACCTGCGACCGTAGCGGTCGCGCGGTTCCAGACTGAAGCGCCTAGAGCCCCTCGGCCACTCCGGTCGGCAGTTGGTGTGGAACGTGAAGTGCTTCCGTCATTAAATGTTAAAGATATTAATGTCGTATCTGATTCGCGTATTTTATATCAGTCGAAAGTTTCCTCTTGTGATTTACAATGTACGAGGACAGCTGGTTTATTTGAACGCGGTAGAGTTCATTAATACTGAATGGTAGGTGGATGTATCGCGAACGCCCACCATGTCTGACAAAAACTCGTGCAAAAGGTCTGATGTCTTCTTCTTTCTTTAGACAGCTAGTTACTGAGTATCACAACGTTGAACAAGGCAATCATAAAATAGAACAACCCTATGCTAAGTGTAAAAAATAAAATAAAAAATAAAGAAATCTTATGTGACGCTTCCACCCATCAGATATTTCTGTGATATAGACTGATAATGGCAGGTGGAAGATGAACCTTTGACAATGCCACCCATTCGTGCTGGTGAAATGCCAGGAAAATCGCTTAGGAGATGTCACCTGAAGATTCCGAAATGGTAATAAGTCAACGAGTGACCACAAAAGCCTCGAATTGTACTGTTCGGGACGATTTGACAGATGGAAATGGAAATGAGCGTTTGGCGTCATTGGCCGGGAGGCCCCTCGCGGGGCAGGTCCGGCCGCCATATCGCAGGTCTTATTACATTCGGCGCCACATTGGGCGACCTGCACGCCGGATGGGGATGAAATGATGATGAACACAACACAACACCCAGTCCCTGAGCGGAGAAAATCTCCGACCCAGCCGGGAATCGAACCCGGGCCCAGAGGACGGCAATCCGTCACGCTGACCACTCAGCTACTGGGGCGGACATTTGACAGATATTCGACGCACTTAACTCATAATCTTAGTATATACAGAGCTTAAATGGGAAAATGTCCTTTAATTGAACGTATTTATGACTGTGGTACACATTATGAAGAAGATGTGGAAGTAGCGATCAAAAAGTTTCCGTCTGAGAGCGTTCCTTCAGCTTGTATACAATGTAACGAGGCTACGATACAGGAATACAAGCACTGGCATGTGGTTAGTGTGGCATTCGTGGCTTTCGGACGTACTTGCGGTATATATGCACACGTGAACTATGGCGACTTTATTACTAAATGCGTCCAAACGGTAGCAACGTGTTGTTATTCTTTTCTTGGCCGCCGAAGGACCAACAGCGACAGACATCCACAGGAGAATGAAGATTGTATTTGGGACAGCATGTCTGTCGAGAACCACGGTTGTAGAACGGTCCAAAATTTGTGTCAGCCACTGAGTAGGATGAAAGCATGCCTTGCGAATGTATAAACGCCGGTGGAAATTGTAAACGCTTTTCGCTGCCAGCACTTACTGTCCGATTATTTTGGTCTCTGCTTGTAGACACGTGCCAAGCAAATGGACTGCATTAACTTACGAGAAAGACCGCACGTGCAGCGTGAATGGCCAAAGCGACGTTGATACATAGCGAAGTTTTACGATTGGAGCTTCAAGCAAAGATTCTCTGGGAGTTTAAGAAATATTTGCCGTAAAATCTGCAGTGTCTAAATTTCTACCCTTGACGATTGTCAATGATAAAGAAATAAAGCTTGGCTGAGTAACAACTTGGCATTTTCCTTCTAATTTGGCTTACAACTGCACTATAACTTAACGCTGTGACCCACCTTTGTTTCTCTACCGGTTCCGTTGTAACTCATAGTTTCAATTCATTTTTACCTTCAGTTAGGTTCACTGCCACAAGTCTGTTGGTTCTTATTAGCCTTACAATACATTCTGAACAATTTAATAATAAAAAAAAGTGGAAAATCAAGGAAGACAAACTTATCTTATGAAGAGCGTTAGGACGATGACGATTTAGCCAGGACCGCATTGACAGGCGTCAGCGGTCCCCACCTGTGGTGTCACCGCCAGACACCACACTTGCTAGGTGGTAGTTTAAATCGGCCGCGGTCCATTTAGTACATGTCGGACCCGCGTGTCGCCACTGTGTGATCGCAGACCGAGCGCCACCACAAGGCAGGTCTCGAGATACGATATAGCACTCGCCCCAGTTGTACGGACGACATTGCTAGCGACAATACGGATGAAGCCTTCCTCTCATTTGCCGAGAGACAGTTAGAATAGCCTTCTGCTAAGTCCATGGCTACGACCTAGCAAGGCGCCAATTGTAACAGTGCATGTATCTTACAAGTCTCATTTGTATAGTCAAGAGAGATGTATCACAAGGAGTGATTAAAAGTTAAGTATATTCCAAAGCTACGTATTTTCTTTATAGCAGTCATAACGTATCCTGTTCCAGACTTGACGCCAGTCGGCGCGTGTGTACGCGTGCCTTTCGGCTCCCTTTCCAGTGTGGCGTAACTAGCTTGTTACGCCACAACACCACCCACCCATCCTCACCCCAACAACCCTCGTAACTTCTCGGCTTCCGACGTTTTGGTTACTTAGCATTTTGTTGCCCTGCAAAGTTGAAATACCGTATTAAAAAATATGATTAGTAACGGAATTACGTAAGACCAACTATCATGGACTCCGCTCTTAAAAGTTATATCGCTGCTTTCTGCTGCGAGAAAGAATAATTATATCGATGTGAAGAAACGAACAAGGTGTTCGGTTTTGGGTTGGAGGGGATATGTACGATGGAAACACAGTAACCATTTTCGCCTTAGAACAACAACGAAACAAATCAGACCGATGAGGTTTCTTCACGGAAAGAAAAGAAGTAAATTTATTTTAATGGGAAATCATGAATATAAAAGGTGAGATTTACACCCATCGAGACTGCTTTTCGACATAGTCATCAGTTACCTCATCACAATCAATCCTGTTTACAAGTTGCTTACTAGTCTTCCATCTTTTTAGATTACAAGCAGTTCTTTGTTGTTGTTGTTGTTGTTGTTGTTGTTGTATATCTAAAATGGAATGCTCTTGCAATGCCTCTAGGCGTCCGAGGCCCAGGCCCAACTTGCTTACGCACATATCCGCCCTCTGGTTTGGACTGGGGAAGAAAATCGGCCGTCCCCTTCAAAGGAACGTTCCAGTCTTAGCTTTAAGCGATTTTAGAGAGCATGAGGAAGGATTACCGGTACAGCTTCCTATTCCAGTTTTTCAATTAGTATGTCTAAAAACAACGAAAAAGTTGATAGGGAATTTCAGAACAAGCGTAGAAATTCGAGTAGGGGCACAAGTGCTAAGGAGGACAGACGACGTGGGCCTTCTGGCCTAAAGTAAGGAAGACTTACGATTGCTGAAGAGAATGGTCAAGTACATCTTCCAAAATTTGATTGAAAAGGAAAGAAACAAAAGCTGGAATCGCTGAAGAGTAGTAGTAGTAGTAAAAGAACAATGCTCTGCCAAATAAGAAAATTTGTGAAGAGACAGAAATAGTACGCTGCTGCATAGAAACCAAAATTATACAAGAGAGGAGCAGAAAGAGGACAAGCCGAATGGCGCACCTGAATCAAGCTTTTTTACATGAAAGAGCTCTACAGGGTGGAAGTATTGTCAATTACATATATATATATATATATATATATATATATATATATATATATATATATATATATATTTCTGATTCTGTGCTTCGGGGTCTAGAAATTGAAATTTGTGTTGCGAGAAAATTAGAGACTAAGACGCTAGAATAATGAGAATAAGCGCTGTGTAGAGATTTAATAATAAATGTGACGGACGAATTGTGAAATGAAGAGCTGCTGGAATGAACGAGAGTTAAGTACTCATTGGAAAACTGTCACAAGAAATAAGTGCGACAGACATGAAGCTAGGTATGAAGAAACGTTTGGTTTGCAACTAGAGCCAGCAGGAAGGAAGAGGTGTGTTAAGCAGATCATAGAGAAGGCTGAGTGAAGTACAGTACAGATGAGTAAATGTATACGTGAAGAGTCGGGTGATTACGTAACACTAACATAAAAATAATGACTGGAAAGAAATAAGCGGTTGCAGTCAGTAACTTAACATCCTAAAGATGTTGTGTCTCCTCTAGTCAGACATTCAAAAACAAAAGAAAACAATTTACAGTTGAATGACAGTTATGGATACACAGTGTATTAATGAAAAGTAAAGAGAATACTTCGCAACTCGTGTAATATTCATGGAGGTTAGCAACAGCCAGATAAGAGGAATGTCCATATTTTCACTATAATTCCGGCCCGATAATCGGGTGATAGAGGCTATAGGGAAACCCGTGTACAATTTGTAGAAGAAGAAAGAGGAAGCAACAAAAGAGAGGACTACTTAGGTTAGAAAAGATGTAAGGCTGGCGCGAAGTTATACTCCTCTACAAATGAACCTGTACGTCGCGAAAACAATGATGGAAATAAAACAGAGTTTGAAGATTTGGGCTGAAGTTAAGCCCGAGGGAAAAAGATTCGCTGATGCAGTTGCCATCCACAGTGCAAGTCAGGCAGAATTAAAGGACCGGGTGTTGGCCGCTGTAGCCGAGCGGTTCTAGGCGCTTCAGTCCGGAACCGCGCTCTTGCTACGCTCGCAGGTTCGAATTCTGCCTCGGGCATGGATGTGTGTCACGTATGTAGGTTAGTTAGGTTTAAGTAGTTCTAAGTCTAGGGGACTGATGACATCAGATGTTAAGTCCCATAGTGCTTAGTGCCATTTGAAAGGACCGGATGAAGGGAATGAAGTGGCTAATGAGTACACATTGTACAGTGTGGTCAGAAGCAGTATGAAAGACTACTAAAGGGGTTGCAGGGTAGCTTGCGCTGAGAAAAAAATTGTTGAGAAAATTCGATACGGTGCGCAGTTTCCGAGTTCATTAGAATCGAAATTAGCCAATCAGGTCGCTGCGCGCGCAAATTCAAGCGGCCTCACTCTTCAATGCTGCACCACCAAATTCACTTGTTTCTTCAGATTTCTTGATAATATTGTTTTGCCCATTTGCTGACATGGAGCCTCTCTGCAGCTGTTCCTGTGAGAAAACTTCAACCCTGTTAACCCTTGACATCTATAGTCAATTCACGAAAGAAGTAAACAATCGTCGACAAGCGACAAACAGTGTACTGACGTCAAAACAGGAAACATTTCGCTGTCTGGCCGCTTATAGCGCCACATTTTCACCTGGTGGCAGAAAGCGGTACTATTATTTCTTTCAGCATTCTCAGCGAGTGCACCAGTTTATGAACATACCTACGATGTTTCAGCGTCCTGCGATGTATACAGTCCCCACTCCAGCACTCTGAACACCGTCAATTTAATTATAACCACCAAGTACATCCATCATGGACATGTCAACTATTCGAAAGCTGGCAAGTCGATTCTTGGTGATGTGACAGCAACCATCGAGCACAGCAGAGGGCTTAAAAAAAAAAAAAAAAAAAAAAAAAAAAAAAAAAAAAAAAAAAAATTAAAAAAAAAAATTATCTCGCGAAATCTTTGAGTTGCGAAATGCTACTAGCAGTCCAGATGGCACAATACACTCAAAAAGAAGGGGGGTACAATACCCAAGCAGCACCTCAAAACACACGCGTCTCTGTAGCTCTGTAGACTGTACCACTTGACGCTTGAGATGTGGTAAAGAGCGACGCCACTCTACAGTGGATGACTAAACGAGTGGTTTGGAGCGACGGATCAAGGTGTCACTTGGTGTAACCTGACGGAAGGGTTTGAGTTAGGCGAATGCCCGAAGAACCTTATCTGTTGCCATTTGTAGTGCCAACACTGAAGTACAGAGAAAAAATGTTCAAATGTGTGTGGAATCTTACGGGACTTAACTGCTAAGGTCATCAGTCCCTAAGCTTACACGCTACTTAACCTAAATTATCCTAAGGACAAACATAAACACCCACGCCCGATGGAGGACTCGAACCTCCGCCGGGACCAGCTGCACAGTCCCTGACTGCAGCGCCCAAGACCGCTTGGCTAATCGCGCGCGGCGAAGTAGAGAGGACGTGGTGTTGTGGATTGGGTGTGCTTTTCGAGGTAAGGGAGTGGTACCCTTATTGCGCCTAACAACACGCTGAATGCGGAACGATATGAATACATTTTACAGCATTGTGTATTGCGTGAAGTAGAGGGACGGTTGGAAGACAATTAAGGTTTATATCAGCATAATAACGGACGATGTCATAATGCAGTATCTGTGGGGCAATGATTTGTGAACATTAACATTCCTGAAAAACACTGGCCGACCAGAGTCCCGACCTGAATGCGATGGAACACTTTTAGAATAAGTTAGAACGTCGACTTCGCTGCAAAAACCCACCGTCCAACATCACTACCTCCTCCAGTTTCGGCAGCTGTGGAAGATTATATTGCCATTCGTCCTCAGACATTCAGACATCTCATTGAAAGTGTCTCCAGCAAAGTTCAAGCCATTATACAGACGAAGGACAGAGGCGCCCTATGTTGTCCTCTAATAGATGTCCGAACACTATTGGTCATGTGTTGCGAGGAAGAGGAGGAGAGAAGAAATCCATAGTTGATACACGAAGTGTCTCCTCATAGCCCCAAAGTTACAGCCTGGTGTTTTGTGAGTTGCTGTGGGCTTCTGCTTCAGAAATTTTGATATAATAATGATGGATATATCGTAACTCTGACATTTCCTCGATATTTTGTAAATCTAATTATGTGTCGGCACATTCTTTATGTCTTCAGTGTGAAAATGTGTATTAAACACACATTTGTTTACTGGACAGGAAAAAGTGTTTTTTGCTCGCGTGCAACGTGTATGTTTTTAAATTTCGGAATTCTGGCTGAAAATAACTGCGGTCTACAACAGTCGACACCAGAAATGTGGAACAATTTACGTACGGCTATTTTATAGTGTTGTTATAATAGTCCACATCATAAAAAGGCGAAATTATGGTGACTGTGCGTTGGCCTTACAGTGTATGAATCAGAATTAGTAAGGAGTATATCCGACACGTTTCTGGGAAACTTTTTGTCTAACAAGGATGCTATGACGTGGTCTTCACGTTCTGTACCTAGACTTAATCGCTACTGAGTTATTTTTACTGAGATTCTACCAACAGGAGAAGTAAGGAGTAGTAAGAGCTGCAATATCAGGAAAGCAGTATCAATATGTGCAAAGATGTGTTCACTAAATACTGGTAATCCTCTCCAATCACACTGAAAATATAACGCTATCACAAATATTTTTATTTTCCGGTTACGACTCTGCTTCATTACTGAATATGATGCGTCTACAGATTTTCAGCCTTAAAATAGCCTAATAGTCCTGCTCGCAGATTAATAATGATGATGCGTATGCAAGAAAATCAATCATACATTTATGACCTGCCTAGTATCACAAAAATAATACCTGTACAGTAGCGGCAGAAGATGAGAGTAAAACGCAGTACCAGCGGTAATCAATTCTCCCTACAATTGAGCTCTGATTTTGTTTATGCAGAGATTCCAGCGAGCACTGCTCTGGAGAGGACCAGAGTCTGTTATTAGACACTCAGAGCTGAAGAAATCTCTCTTGCAGGATACAACGGGTTCTGTGTGCTCCAGTCAGTGAGCACAACTGTTTAAAACTGGCTAATGGGTGTTGGTACTAGCTGGAAAGATACAACGACAGACAAAAAAATCATTGCACAATTCGAAGAAAGCCATTGCTCACAGTGAACGGTTATTTGCCCAACATTTCTCTTTAATGGTTGTCAGTCTTCTGATTGGTTTGATGCAACCCGCCACGACTTCTTCTTTATCACAGACGAGAAATTACAGTCAACGTCATCCATAATTTGTTGGATGTTTTCCGGTCCCTCTTCCCCTACAATAATATCATGGAAATTGTTTCTACGTGTCATAACACATGTCCTACGATCCTGTCTCCTCTTCTTGTCAGTGTTTCCAATATGTTCCATTCATCGCCGTTTCTGCAGAGAACCTCCTTTATTCTTATCTGGTCAGTCGACTTAATTTTCATCATTCTACTGTAACACCATTTCTCAAACGCTTCGATTCTTTTTTTTTCTCGGTTATTCCACAGTCCACGATTCACGAGGATACAATGCTGTCCTCCACACGTACATTCACAGAAATTTCATCTTGAAATTAAACCCTATGTTTGATACAAGCAGACTTTCTTTAGTGAGGAAAGCCCTCTTCGCCTGTGCTAGTCTGCTACTTCGTCCGTCAAGCGTTATTTTTCACACAGGTTCTCAGAATTCCCTCACCTCGTCAACTAGGTGGTCGCCAGTTTTGATAACTTCATCACTAATCTCATCTGTACTATTTCTCTTTGCTTAGGCCTTTTTTGTTTTTTGTGTACTCTCAATTACAGGGTGAACAGCAAAAGTCTGAAAAGTTTGTAAGTGTGTTGCATGGTAAATGGTGAAGAAAAATAATGTTTTGAAAAAAAAAAATTCGATACGTTGCGCCGTTACAAGTTAATTGACATTGAAGTTAGCCATTCAGGCCATTGCGCTCGCAAATTCAAGCGGCGGTCGCAAACGTGTTCTTCACTTGGTTTCCCAAATGTTCAAATGTGTGTAAACTCCTAAGGGTCCAAACTGCTGAGATCAACGGTCGCTAGACTTACACACTACTTAAACTAACTTACGCTAAGAACAACACACACACCCATGCCCGAGGGAGGACTCGAACCTACGGCGGGAGGGTCCGCGCAATCCGTGACATGGGGCCTCTAACCGCGCGGCCACTCCGCGCAGCTTGGTTTCTCAAAACCAAAAAAGAGAGCGATACAGAAATTGGACATGCGTTGGCAGTAAAGACTGAACCCGAGCTAAAGGCTGAGCAGTCTTGTGTGCTATCGTCTACGCTATGAGAATAACACAGTAATTATTCTCCCATGACGATTGTTGGTGAAGTTGCTATAGCTATAACCGACCGCGTAGCACTTGCCTCAAATTCTGGTCGACTGTGTCATGGGAACTGTCTCTCCCGTGGACAACAGTTCCAAAGATTTTGCGGCGCATTTTGTACTGGTATCCTTGCAAGATTCAGAATGTGCTCCAGATGAAGCAACAAGATAGGCTACAAGACCGTGACTTTGCCCTTCTTCTTTGGCCTTGATGGAAATGGATGACATGTAGCCAGGGAATATTCTTTGGACGGGAGAGGCATATTCTACTCTGGATGAGGCCGTAAAACACAAAACTGTCGCGTATGGGATTCTACTCCGCCACGTGTTGTGCAGGAACATCCACAGCACTCCGCTTGCGTGATTGTGTGGTGTGATTTCGCAAGCTCCTTCATTCTCGTTCCGTTTGTCCTCAAGGAGATGACACCTCGCAGGCCTGTTAGGTGTGCAGTGACATATGCAGGTTATAAGAGCTTCCTTCTGCGACACATGATTTGCAAGCACACAGCTGTGTCCACACCAATATTTTCATGCAAGATGTGGCATCACCACATGTCACTCGTCAGGGGAAAGATTTGTTTCGATAGCGAATGCATCTCTAGGCAATTACAAGATGTGTGGCCTTCCAGATCCCAGATAGTGCCTTTCTGGGATGTACCCGGATTCTTCCTGACCTGAAGGATAGCGAACGACGACTTATCGCTCTGATTACACTGGATAGGCTTCAATCAACTGCCGACCATGCCGTGTTACTTAGGTAGCATGTTGCTGAGTCGGGAGACCATACAAAACACGTGTAACTTTTGACCACATCCTAATTAACGTTCCAGAACCACCTCTATCATGTGTTTGATCCTTCCTCCCCTTTTCCTGCACCCTCACCACATTCTGACTGCTTACAGCACCATGTTTTCACTTGGTGGCAGAAAGTGAAACTATTATTATTTTCAGCAAACTCCATGAGCGCAAGGATTAATGAACATACCTACGATGTTTCAGCGTCCTGAGAGGTATACATCCCGCACTGCAGTACTCGGAACACTGTCAGTTTAATTGTAACCGATGAATAGACAACGTTCGAAGTCACTGACCTCTCCTGAGCGACCCACTGTGCTGTTACCGCTTCTATACTGACAACACAATACTCCCAAACACATTTTATACGGGCGAGTCCGCTTCTAGTGACGTCTACTGCTCATTTCCGCATTTCATAGGGCTGCGCTTCACAAAACGCACAAACACAATATTCGATGACTACATTAGCCATAAGTCACAACTGAAGTAAGTCAGCTGTTGCAAAATCCTGGGTGTAAAAATTTGAAGGGATATGAAATGGAACGATAAGATAGACTCATTCGTAGATAAACCAGCTGGCAGACTTTGATTAAGCCACGCAGGATAGACGTGTGGTCTGAGGCTCCTAGCCACGGTTCGCGGGGATCCCCCCCGTCGGAGATTCGAGTCCTCCCTTGGGCATGGGTGTATGTGTGTGTTGTCCTTAGTGTACGTTAGTTGAAGTTAGATTAAGTAGAGTGTAAGCCTAGGGACCGATGATCTCAGCAGATTGGTCCCACAGTACTTACCACTTTAGCTAACAGGCGCGACACTGGGAATGCAGTTTTTCCTGCACACGAAACGCTCGTGCAACCTATCTAGCAAGAGTGTATCGGATGCATACCAAATTGCTGTACAGGGAATATTGAACTTATACAAAGAACAGCAGGAAACGTGACAGAGTTGTTTATGTCTTTGCAGAGTGTCGCACAAATGCTGTCAGATGCTAAAGATATGCGCTAACTGCCCTACGAAAAACGAGGAGTCCGGCAACATATCTGACCATCTTGGGTGTCGACCCCGTCGGAAACATATCTGACCATCTTGGGTGTCGACCCCGTAGGGACTGCTAAGACAAGGTTAGACTAATCGCCGTGCATCGAGTTAATCTTTCTATGCTTTCTATGCTTCGCACGCGAATGGATGGGGACCAAACGCTAACGTATGGCACAGTCGGAAGCACCCTCTGTCAAGCCTTCACAGTATTTGCAGGGTATGTACGTGCATGTAGATTTTCCATAGAACCTCTTATCAGTGAATCATGTCCTCCTGCAATGTGGCACAAAACTATTCCGCTTTTAGGCAGATATTTCAGACTGCTACATATGACCAAGCACACAAGCAGAAACTGAGCTATGCAGTACATCTTCCCATCACTTTCCAACATTCTTAGATCACACGGATTGCAGGCGGTCTGACTTTTCTTGCATGTGGCTGTTGCATCTCGAAAATTTTAACGGTTGAAATGGCTCTGAGCACTATGGGACTTAACTTCTAATGTCATCAGTCCCCTAGAACTTAGAACTACTTAAACCTAACTAACCTAAGGACATCACACACATCCATGCCCGAGGCAGGATTCGAACCTGCGACAGTAGTTGTCGCTCAGTTCCAGACTGTAGCGCCTAGAACCGCTCGGCCACTCTGGCCGGCCGAAAATTTTACACCCAATCAGTACACACATAAGGAAAAAAATAGCAGCACCAAAAAGTAATTAGAGTAGGCTAGTGAAATTACGTTTGCCTTATGTAAGTGATTAACACAGCAAGATCGCAGGTTAATGTAAGCGCGAGATAAAACATTGCAAATGTGAAATTCTGGTATATTAATAACGTATGTAACCGGCAGAATGTTGAAGGCCAGCATGAAAATGTGCATGCATTGTGTTGTACATGTGCCGGATGTCAGTTTGTGGGAGTTACATGCCTGTTTTATTTGGTCGGTCGATACAGGGAGGGTTAATGCAGATTGTGGATGACGCTGGAGTTGTCTTCCTATGATGTCCCATATGGGTTCGATGATCGAGCAGTCCACGGCAACATGTCGACACTCTGTAGAGCATATTGGGTTGTAACATCGGTATGTGGGCGAGCATGATCCTGTTGGAAGACATCCCCTGGAATGCTGTTCACGAATGGCAGCACAACAGGTTGAATTCGCAGTCAGGGTGTGTGGGATAACCAGGAGAGCGCTACTGTTGTCATACGAAACCGATCTCGAGACCATAACTCCAGGTGTAGGTCCAGGGTGTTCAGAACGCATACTCATTGGTTGTAGGTCCTCAACCGGTCTCTTTCTGACCAACACACAGCCATCACTGACACCAAGGCAGAACCAGATTTGATCAGAATACACAACAGACCTCCAAGGAGCTCTCGCTTGACACCACTGAAGTTGGAAATAGCGGTGGTTTGGGGTCAGTGCAATGCAGGGCGTATGGCTCGGAGCTGTCCTTGAAGTGAGTGATTTGTAACATTTCCTTGTACCACTGTACTGTCAACAGCTGCTCAAATTGCTGCTGCAGATACAGTACGATACGCCAGAGCCATTCGCCGAGCACAATGGTCTTCCTTCTCGGTACTGCCTCGTGGGCGTCCGGAGCTGGTCTTCTTGGGACCTTACATTCCCGTGACCACCGCTTCCAGAAATCACGTTCAGTGGCCACATTGCTGCCAAGACTTCCTGCAATATCGCAGAAGCAACATCTAGCTTCTCGTGCCCTATTACACGACCTTGCTCGAACTCTGTGAGGTGTTGATAATGGCATCTTCGTCGCCTTAAAGGCATTCTTGACTAACATCAACTCTCCACATCCAACTCAGAGATAACTAAGGCTCACGACCGTGACAGCTTGTATTTAAAGCGAACCTGATGTGCATCCTCATAATCTTGCTACTAGAGTCATTCTTATGCGACTGGTATGGAATTTGAACAGACTTCATCTCTCAGATGTAGAATCACGCCAACCAATTTACGTTCATCCCGCACAACTCCTTCTTGTGTTGCAATTTTTTCTGTCAGTGTAGTTAGCCCTGCGGAAGTCACCATTGCGTTTCATCTCGGTATAGTTTAAGGGCGAAACTACACTCCTGGAAACTGAAATAAGAACACCGTGAATTCATTGTCCCAGGAAGGGTAAACTTTATTGACACACTCCTGGGGTCAGATACATCACATGATCACACTGACAGAACCACAGGCACATAGACACAGGCAACAGAGCATGCACAATGTCGGCACTAGTACAGTGTATATCCACCTTTCGCAGCAATGCAGGCTGCTATTCTCCCATGGAGACGATCGTAGAGATGCTGGATGTAGTCCTGTGGAACGGCTTGCCATGCCATTTCCACCTGGCGCCTCAGTTGGACCAGAGTTCGTGCTGGACGTGCAGACCGCGTGAGACGACGCTTCATCCAGTCCCAAACATGCTCAATGGGGGACAGATCCGGAGATCTTGCTGGCCAGGGTAGTTGACTTACACCTTCTAGAGCACGTTGGGTGGCACGGGATACATGCGGACGTGCATTGTCCTGTTGGAACAGCAAGTTCCCTTGCCGGTCTAGGAAAGGTAGAACGATGGGTTCGATGACAGTTTGGATGTACCGTGCACTATTCAGTGTCCCCTCGACGATCACCAGTGGTGTACGGCCAGTGTAGGAGATCGCTCCCCACACCATGATGCCGGGTGTTGGCCCTGTGTGCCTCGGTCGTATGCAGTCCTGATTGTGGCGCTCACCTGCACGGCGCCAAACGCGCATACGACCATCATTGGCACCAAGGCAGAAGCGACTCTCATCGCTGAAGACGACACGTCTCCATTCGTCCCTCCATTCACGCCTGTCGCGACACCACTGGAGGCGGGCTGCACGATGTTAGGGCGTGAGCGGAAGACGGCCTAACGGTGTGCGGGACCGTAGCCCAGCTTCATGGAGACGGTTGCGAATGGTCCTCGCCGATACCCCAGGAGCAACAGTGTCCCTAATTTGCTGGGAAGTGGCGGTGCGGTCCCCTACGGCACTGCGTAGGATCCTACGGTCTTGGCGTGCATCCGTGCGTCGCTGCGGTCCGGTCCCAGGTCGACGGGCACGTGCACCTTCCGCCGACCACTGGCGACAACATCGATGTACTGTGGAGACCTCACGCCCCACGTGTTGAGCAATTCGGCGGTACGTCCACCCGGCCTCCCGCATGCCCACTATACGCCCTCGCTCAAAGTCCGTCAACTGCACATACGGTTCACGTCCACGCTGTCGCGGCATGCTACCAGTGTTAAAGACTGCGATGGAGCTCCGTATGCCACGGCAAACTGGCTGACACTGACGGCGGCGGTGCACAAATGCTGCGCAGCTAGCGCCATTCGACGGCCAACACCGCGGTTCCTGGTGTGTCCGCTGTGCCGAGCGTGTGATCATTGCTTGTACAGCCCTCTCGCACTGTCCGGAGCAAGTATGGTGGGTCTGACACACCGGTGTCAATGTGTTCTTTTTTCCATTTCCAGGAGTGTAGTAGCAGAAACTTCCTTCTAAAGTTTAGATTTTCCTGAAAGAACGGACGAAAACAGGGGTGTACCGATTTGACTGGTAGAATCTGCATTAAGAATAGTAGTATTAGTAGTTGGATCCATAATTCAGAGGTTAATAATACACTACTGACCATTGAAATTGCTACACCAAGAAGAAATGCAGATGATAAACAGGAATTCATTGGACAAATATATTATACTAGAACTGACATGTTATTACATTTTCACGCAATTTGGGTGCATAGATCCTCAGGAATCAGTACCCACAACAACCACCTCTGGCCGTAATAACGGCCTTGATACGCCTGGGCATTGAGTCAAACAGAGCTTGGATGGCGTGTACAGCTTCAACGCGATACCACAGTTCATCAAGAGTAGTGACTGGCGTATTGTGACGAGCCACTTGCTCGGCCACCATTGACCAGACGTTTTCAGTTGCTGAGATATCTGTATCCATAAAGGCGCGTACAGGACCTGCAACATGCGGTCGTGCATTATCCTACTGAAATGTAGGGTTTCGCAGAGATCGAATGAAGGGTAGAGCCACGGGTCGTAACACATCTGAAATGTAACGTCCACTGTTCAAGGTGCCGTCAATGCGAACAAGAGGTGACCGGGACGTGTAACCAATGGCACCCCATACCATCACGCCGGGTGATACGCCAGTATGGCGATGACGAATACACGCTTCCAATGTGCGTTCAACGCGATGTCGCCAAACACGGATGTGACCATCATGATGCTGTAAACAGAACCTGCATTCATCCGAAAAAATGACGTTTTGCCATTCGTGCACCCAGGTTCGTCGTTGAGTACACCATCGCAGGCGCTCCTGTCTGTGATGAAACGTCAAGGGTAACCGCAGCCATGGTCTCCGAGCTGCTGCAAACGTCGTCGAACTGTTCGTGCAGATGGTTGTTGTCTTGCAAACGTCCCCATCTGTTGACTCAGGGATCGAGACGTGGCTACACGATCCATTATAGCCATGTGGATAAGATGCCTGTCATTTCGACTGCTAAGGTTCGAGGCCGTTGGGATCCAGCACGGCATTCCGTATTACTCTCCTGAACCCACCGATTCCATATTCTGCTAACAGTCATTGGATCTCGACCAACGCGAGCAGCAATGGCGCGAAACGATAAACCGCAATCGCGACAGGCTACAATCCGACCTTTATCAAAGCCGGAAACTTGATGGTGCGCATTTCTCCTCCTTACACGAGGCATCACAACAACGTTTCACCTGGCAACGTCGGTCAACTGCGGTTTGTGTATGAGAAATCGGTTGGAAAGTTTCGTCATGTCAGCACGTTGTAGGTGTCGCCACCGTCGCCAACCTTGTGTGAATGCTCAGAAAAGCTAATCATTTGCATATCACGGTATCTTCTTCCTGTCGGTTAAATTTCTCGTCTGTAACACGTCATCTTCGCGATATAGCAATTTTAACGGCCAGTAGTGTAATTTGGTATTGGTGTAAAGTTGGTTCCCTTTATTCGTTTTCCTTTTTGTAGTATTATGACATTTTTTGTAATGTTTGTAAGTATCAGGTAGAAATAACAAATATAATTATCTCAATATGCAGTGTAGAAGAGTGATCGACTTGAAGAAACATTACGTTTCACAGACTCTGTGTTCATTCGATCATCACTCCATGAATGCTGAAGACTATGACACCCTCACGTCAGTAATCGTGTTATCCATTATCGGTGTTTTCAGTTGTACATTTCTGCTTCCCCTTTGATTTTTGTTACATACCTACCATGGTACGCACAAATTGAGCAAACAGATTGTTTGGTTGCGTCACAAGCAGCGACGGTCAAGATATGCGGCCTATCTCCAGCGTGAACCTTTGAGGAATTATACGTTAACAAGAATCTTTTCGACAGCCTGTATTTCAGAGGCGGACTAACTTTGAATTCTCTTGCGACATCGACCTCTCTTTGACCTGCTTCCAATCACTGTCTTACGCCGCACCAATATATCGAACTAATGTTGCCTGTTAACCATTTCCACCGCTCCCAAAAAACACTGTGTTACACAAGCACCGTACATTAAACAGTATGACGTTCTCAGTGAAGCACGCGACAGACACATTAGCTCTTTTGTATTGCTTCACCGCGATATCGAACGGCTTTTTCCTTGTGCCATCCCAGATTGATTTTTTGGGAAAATAAATTTGTCTCTCAACTTTGCATATTTATTCCTAAATTTGTGATGTGGCTCTATTATTGTTGTTGTTTCTTATGATTATTTCCTTAGCATTTCCTCTAAATCTACATGTTCTGGACAGCAATGTGAAAAGACCAAATGCACAACACATTACCTTGCTTAATATGGTGTAGGAAAACCGTTGGCATTCAAAATACAGTACTGGCCATTAAAATTGCTACACCACGAAGATGGCATGCTACAGATGCGAAATTTAACCGACAGGAAGAAGATGCTGTGATATGCAAATGATTAGCTTTCCAGAGCATTCACACAAGGTTGGCGCCGGTGGCGACACATACAACGTGCTGACATGACGAAACTTTCCAACCGATTTCTCATACACAAACAGCCGTTGACCGGGGTCGCCTGGTGAAACGTTGTTGTGATGCCTCGTGTAAGGAGGAGAAATGCGTACCATCACGTTTCCGACTTTGATAAAGATCGGATTGTAGCCCATCGCCATTGCGGTTTATCATATCGCCACATTGCTGCTTGCGTTGGTCGAGATCCAATGGCTGTTAGCAGAATATGGAATCGTTGGGTTCAGGAGAGTAATACAGAATGCCGTGCTGGACCCCAATGGCCTCGTATCACTAGCAGTCGGGATGACAGGCATCTTATCCGCATTGCTATAACGGATCGTGCAGCCACGTCTCGATCCATGAGTCAACAGATGGCGACGTCTGGAAGACAAAAACCATCTGCACGAACAGTTCGACGACGTTTGCAGCAGCATGAACTATCAGCTCGGAGACTCTGGCTGCGGTTACCCTTGACGCTGCAACACAGACAGGAGCGCCTGCGATGGTATACTCAACGACGAACCTGGGTACAGGAATGGAAAAACGTCATTTTTCCGGATGAATGCAGGTTCTGTTTACAGCATCATGATGGTCGCATCCGTGTTTAGCGACATCTCGGTGGACGCACATTGGAAGCGTGTATTCGTCATCGCCATACTGGCGTATCACCAGACGTGATGGTATGGGGTACCATTGGTTACACGTCTCGGTCACTTCTTGTTCGCATTGACGGCACTTTGAACAGTGGACACTACATTTCAGATGTGTTACGACCCGTGGCTCTACCCCTCATTTGATCCCTGCGCCCGCATCTCGTGGTCGTGCGGTAGCGTTCTCGCTTCCCACGCCCGGGTTCCCGGGTTCGATTCCCGGCGGGGTCAGGGATTTTCTCTGCCTCGTGATGGCTGGGTGTTGTGTGTTGTCCTTAGGTTAGTTAGGTTTAATTAGTTCTAAGTTCTAGGCGACTGATGACCTCAGCAGTTGAGTCGCATAGTGCTCAGAGCCATTTGAACCATTTTTGATCCCTGCGAAACCCTACATTTCAGCAGGATAATGCACGACCGGATGTTGCAGGTCCTGTACGGGCTTTTCTGGATACAGAAAATGTTCGACTGCTGCCCTGGCCAGCACATTCTCCAGATCTCTCACCAAATGAAAACGTCTGGTCAATGGTGGCCGAGTGACTGGCTCGTCACAATAAACCAGTCCCTACTCTTGATGAACTGTGGTATCGTGTTGAAGCTGCATGGGCAGCTGTACCTGTACACGGCATCCAAGCTCTTTTTGACTTAATGCCTAGGCGTATCAAGGCCGTTATTACGGCCAGAGGTGGTTGTTTTGGGTACTGATTTCTCAGAATCTATGCACCCAAATTGCGTGAAAATGTAATCACATGTCAGTTCTAGTATAATATATTTGTCCAATGAATGCCCGTTTATCATCTGCATTTATTCTTGGTGTAGCAATTTTAATGGCCAGTTGTGTAGCTTCCAATAGCCTCGGAATGTATAAATACAGATCCTGTATGGTTCTCAAGGGAATCTTATACCATTCCTCCCACAAAGTAGTGGTAAGTGCAGGTAGCGATGACAGAGGTGTACTGTGATAACGCATCTGTTTCTCCAAAGTAGACAACAAAGTCTCAATACTATTAAGATCTGGGCGATGCGAGCTTTGTGAGCAGGGGCCCTGTCGCCTTGAAACATAGCATCACCTTTAGTCAACAATGTTATACAGTGGGATGGTCAGGATCAGCCAAAATGCTGACATAATGCCTGGCATTAATGTGACCCTCCACAGTAATTATGGGGTCAATGGAATACCACGATATGGCTGTCCAAGTCATAACCGAACCTCCGCCATGTTTCACATTTGAACGCAAACTCGCCCAGTTTGAAACAATACTCCTCCTACCAAATGACTTTCTTCCATTGCTCCATAGCGAAGGTTTTATGGCCTCAGAATCACGTATTCCTGTAACGGACAAATGGTTCAAATGGCTCTGAGCACTATGGGACTTAACATCTGAGGTCATCAGTCCCCTAGACTTAGAAACTACTTAAACCTAACTAACCTATGGACATCACACAAATCCATTCCCGAGGCAGAATTCGAACCTGTGATCATAGCAGCAGCGTGATTCCGGACTGGAGCACCTAGAACCGTTCGGCCACGGCAGCCGGCTGTAAAGAAAATTTGCATTACTGATGAGGTGTTTTGGAATTCCAATTTTCCATGCAATTCTCCAGTAATGGAGCCCCCTTCGTGTTGTTTTGGTGCTGACAGGGTTCACGAGTGCTACATTCGACTCTGAGGTGACCTCTGCAGCTGTCGTCCGCTTATTTTTCGTCACAATCCTCTTCAATAAGCGTCTGCCACGATCACTGAGCACACACACTTTCGGCCACGTTGTGACTTAGCGGATGGAGTTTCTCCGCTTTCCCTGTATGTTGTATAAACCTTCGATACGATGGCCTCTTGAAACTCCAAACACCTCAGCTCTCTTGGTTACGGAAACACCAACCATACGAACATCACGAATTTGCCCACGTTCGAATACATTTAGCTTCGACAATGCACTCATAACTACACAGAACAATGTTCTGACCACGACTTGACATTGCGCAGGTCCGCCCATGGTCAAATACAACAACGAAACCTGCAGGTTTTGGTCAACATCTATATTTATGTAAAAGCATGCATTTCTCGCACTGTTTCCATAATTTTGTCCAACACTGTATTTCTACAATTGTACGCTGCTCCCCAGTGAAATTGGAACATCGTGAAAGAGGCATGCAAGAGACATGCAAGAAACAACAAATTAGCATGCAGTTTACTACGCACCATATGCAAATAATTAGCTTTTCAGCACCACTGCAGTTAAGTCTGTCATTCAGAAATGGTATCTGAACGTTGGTTATTTACCAGGAAGACTACGTTAAGCCTCGTGTATGGTGAAATGGCTACATATCGGAACAGGAAAGTCAGTTGGCTATCGGGACTACGGTTATCATTCACCAATATTGCAGTTCACTTTGGCTATGGTCCCACGACTCTCATGCGAATATGAAATCGACGTGCTTGGGAAGGTCATATTGCATGCCATGCACGACCTCAGTGTCATCACACGACTAGCACCTGAGAAGACCGGCATACTGTTCGCTCCACCTTCTAGGAGTCAGGAAATGGGCTTTTTTGCAGCAAGTTAAGTATTCACTCTAACAGTATGAAGGCTTCTGGATCATCACGGACTGCTCCACATGACAGGAGGGTGCGACCCGTCGGCAGTGGCACGCCCAGTGACAGCATCTGACATACGCGTTGCATCGTGTCATCTTTTCACACGAGTCCAAGTTCTCTGTACACCATCACGAGGGACTTATCTGTGTGTGATGACTCTGAGGAGAAAAAACGTTGCCACAATGGAATCGCGGTCGTCAGTCTGGCAGCTAGAATGATGCTGTGGAAGGGTACCCAGCACGACCACCTCAGGTTCGCATAATTTTGACAACAGTAGTTACTTTTCTGACATGTTACGGTTGGTGGTTGGACTCTATCTTCTAGATCTCCGTCGTACTACCTTTCAACAAGATAACGCAAGACCTTTACATGTCAGTGCTGTCCCGGCCTATCTCAATTCAAACGGTGTTCGAGTGTTTCCCCTGACAGCACATTCTACAGATCTCTTACCACTGAAAACGGTTTTCCATGAGACTGGTATGTCACCAACTATTACTGATGAACTCTGGCTCTAAGAGTTGAAGTAGAATACAGTGACTTATCACTATCTGTCGTTCACTTGATGGCGAGCTGCGTTAATGTTATTGCAAGAGGTGACAGCTCTCAGTGTAAATGCACCCACTTATCCTACGAATTAAATCATGTATTTGCACAATACGCAAAATTTCGATATTTACTGTTCTTTCTGGCGTTGCATATTGCCAGAAGTACCAGAAGTATAGATTCATAATGGAAATGAGATACATGAGGCTCCTTGGAAGCTGGAAAGGGCGAAGATATCGAGATGTAAGAGCGCAGTGGAAGGGACATAATTGTTGCCTTAGGTTTGCGTTACAGTAATAACTATCCAGAGATAAAGATAGCGCAGTGTGATCCCACAGTAATGAAACATTACAGGTGTGTGCTAGATTGCAAGAATGCTAAATGTGAAATGAAAACGTAAGGAATTGTGGCTCGGAACACGCATTTAATCTGTCAGTAAGTGTTTTAGGATGTACGATGGTGGTGTGATAAGTTTGGTAAATTTCCATGAGAAAATGGAATATTTTTGTTGCACTTTCATGGTTGGTAAGCTTGATATTCCAAGGATTATATAAAGAATTTGAACAATGTACAGCATACAGTTCATTGTTGACAGGCGTCCGAATTGATCAAGGTTTAGACTGCGATTGAAAATGGAGAAAACCGCGGCTCGTGCTGTTATCAAACTTTTTCATTTGAAGTGTCGGAGTGACACACAAATCAAAATAGAGTTGTATGAAGTTTACGTGAAATTAGCACCATGTACTTTCATATTAATGAATTCAATCGTGGTCGGACAAGCACGGGAGACTAAGTGCGCCCCGGCCGTCCGCTTGAGTTAATCATAAAGAAAACCACTGACAAAATCCATGATATAGTAATGCGAGGCCGCCGAATAAAAATTCGTGACATTTCTGAGACTGTAGACATCCCAACTGAGTGAGTGCACAATATTCTCCGCGGAAAATTGGCTATGTATAAGCTGTGGGCGAAGTGGGTGCCGCGATTGCTCAATCGACCAAAAGGACAACATTTCAACACAAAGTCTGGCAATGTTTAATTGCAATCCGCAAGACTTTTGCACCGATTTGTGGCGGTTGATGAAACCTGGATCAATCATTACACACCAGAGTCAAAACGACAATCAAAACAATGGACAAATACTGATGAAAGTGCACCGAAGAAGGTAAAGATCATTTTGTCAGCTGGTAAGGTGATGGCCACTGTTTTTTCGGATTCCCTAGGAATAATCCTCATAGATTACAATGGAAAAAGACAGAACCAAAACAGAACCCTAAACACTTCAGTGTTGGACGTTTGGAACTTGCGTTGACTGAAAGCAAACCAAGACTGGCACGCAAGAAATTGCTCTTTCACCAGGATAATGCACCATCCCAAATATCACCGATAACAATAGTTAGAGTGCATGAGCTTTCTTTAAACTGGCTCCTCATCCACCCTATTCACCAGACTTAGCCACAAGTAACCTTTTCCTGTTCTCTAACTTGAAAGTTTGTCTTACTGGGAAGAAATTTTTATGAAGTGAGGAAGTGACAGTTGCAGTCAACGAGTATTTTGCAGAGTTTGACAGAACGTATTTTTCCAATAGAATCAAAGAGCTGGAGGTTCGTTGGAATATTCCTCAAAGGAGATTCTATCGAGAAGTAAGGTGAGTTGTTTCTCAAACTTACTAAATCACTTTTGTGCATCTGCTATAAAGAGAAATTTTGACTCTGAACTACATACACACAAGCTCAACTGATTTAGAGACAACTAATAATTGTATGGTTTTGCAAGACTGAGCGAACAAGCCATTAATTCCATATTTGTATGACAGTCATTGGATACCGACCTAAGGGAGATGGAATATGGCAGAACAGTAAACTGCTCTCTCTGTAGTACACGATCCTGCTGTTGCCGAATTCTGACACGTGGCGGCAGTCGTTTCTAGTAGGCATAACACGATCTTTTCACAAACAGTGTATGCTATATCGACCTGGTAGTCACTTCCTCTGCTCACCATGCAGGCTATGCGGGCAGCTGCCCCGCCAAGAGGACATACCTATATGGCTCTTATCAAAACAGAGATATTCTCCGTGTATTGCCTGGGCTGTTTGCCGCGGAGTTACACGGCGCCTCTACAGAAACTGGGGGCGCCAACTCATCGACAGGCAGCGTACCTGACGCAGCGGAGAACGCTATCAGCAGGACACTATTTTCCACATTTAGTAGGGCATGTGGGCGGGCTTTGGACACTGAACGAAAGTAAACACAGGAACCAGACACTTCTAGGGACGCAGGAGTGGCGGTTTCAAATGTAGTGCTGGGCCCGTGCACCATCTGACCTCACTCTGCCGCGGCGGGACAGAACTGCTAGGAGCTACCCAATTTGCCATCCGTGCATGCGTCACTTTGACCTTCTCTGGAAGGTTCCAGACACTGTCGTTGCACCTATATAAGCAGAACACCGTGCCTGCACTGGCAGTCTGTAATTTTAACTTTTGATGACTATGGTAGAGACAGATACTGAAAGCTCGAGTATTTTATTCAAAGTTCAGGTAGCTTACAAACCGAGAATATTTTACTGAAGCAAGGGGTCATGAAAGATTCCGTGGATACAGGACACTACTCACCTGTGCCAGGCCATGTGCCATCTCAGCGCCACACGGATACCCATCCACTCTCGACTATTTAGGCTACCGCCAGACTGCAAAAAGTTAGGTAGTTTGTTGGTTGATGTGGGGGGAGGGGACGAAACAGCGAGGCCATCGGTCCCATCGTATTAGGGAAGGATGGGGAAGAAAGTCGGCCGTGTCCTTTGAAAGGAACCATTCCGGCATTTGCCTGAAGCGATTTAGGGAAATCACGGAAAACCTAAATCAGGATGGCCAGACGTGGGTTTGAACCGTCGTCCTTCCGAAAGCGAGTTCAGCGCGGAAACCACTGCATCATCTCTCTCTGTCTGCAAAACGTCAGTTACGCCCTACGCTTCAAATTGGCAATACCGGCAGTTCCATCTGGCCGCGTCAGCACTTCAGTTCCAGCGGTACCACTTGGCAGTAGCAGCAGTTTCGTCTCAGCGCTCCACGCCAATGGACGCGGCCTCAAATTTCAAATGGCTCTAAGCACGATGGGCGTAAACATCTGAGGTCATCAGTTGCCTAGAACTTAGAACTACTTAAACCTAACTAACCTAAGGTCATCACACACATCCATGCCCGAGGCACGATTGGAATCTGCGACCGTAGCGGTCGCGCGGTTCCAGACTGAAGCAGTGTCGGGACTCACCGGTGACGGTGCAGGGCACGTTGCGCAGGCTGCCGGTGAAGATCTTGAGGACGGCGAGCCCGATGTAGGCGGCGAGCAGCGCGGCGATGTGGCACATGAGCGTGCGGCCGTGCAGGTTCTGCAGCGTGGGCAGGCACGCGTACACGGCCAGCGTGAAGCCCAGGCACGCCACCGACAGCACCAGGCCCGCCGACTCCAGCTGCAACACGAACACGTGCCGGCCGGCTCAGACTGGCCGCTGAGCCGTGTCAAACATACGCAGTTCGTAATACACGAAAAATGTCATACTACCGCCTTGAGCTGCTAGTAAAATACGCTACTGGCCATTAAAATTGCTACACCAAGAGGAAAGCAGATGATAAACGGGTATTCATTGGACAAATATATTATACTAGAACTGACATGTGATTGCATTTTCACGCAGTTTGGGTGGATAGATCCTGAGAAATCAGTACCCAGAACAACCACCTCTGGCCGTAATAACGGCCTTCATACTGCTGGGCATTAAGTCAAACAGAGCTTGGATGGCGTGTACAGGTACAGCTGCCCATGCAGCTTCAACACGATACCACAGTTCATCAAGAGTAGTGACTGGCGTATTGTGACGAGCCAGTTGCTCGGCCACCATTGACCAGACGTTTTCAATTGGTGAGAGATCTGGAGAATGTGCTGGCCAGGGCAGCAGTCGAACATTTTCTGTACCCAGAAAGGCCCGTACAGGACCTGCAACATGCGGTCGTGCATTTTCCTGCTGAAATGTAGGGTTTCGCAGGGATCGAATGAAGGGTAAAGCTGATCTGAGCGAGCCTTTACGGGGCCGGCCGGGGTGGCTGAGCGTTTCTAGGCGCTACATACAGTCTTGAACCGAGCGACAGCTACGGTCGCAGGTTCGAATCCTGCCTCGGGCATGGATGTGTGTGATGTCCTTAGGTTAGTTAGGTTTAAGTAGTTCTAAGTTCTAGGGACTGATGACCTCAGCAGTTAAGTCCCATAGTGCTCAGAGGTTTTTGAACCATTTTGAAGGGTAGAGCTACGGCTCGTAACACATCTCAAACGTAACATCCACTGTTCAAAGTCCCGTCAATGTGAACAAGAGGTGACCGAGACGTGTAACCAATGGCACCCCATACCATCGCGCCGGGTGATACGCCCGTATGGCGATGACGAACACACGCTTCCAATGTGCGTTCACCGCGATATCGCCAAACACGGATGCGACCATCATGATGTTGTAAACAGAACCTGCATTCATCCGAAAAAATGACGTTTTGCCATTCGTACACCAAATTTCGTCGTTAGAGTACACCATCACAGGCGCTCCTGCCTGTGATGCAGCATCAAGGGTAACCGCAGCCATGGTCTCCGAGCTGATAGTCAATGCTGCTGCAAACGTCGTCGAACTGTTCGTGCAGATGGTTGTTGTCTTGCAAACGTCCAAATCCGTTGACTCAGGGATCCAGACGTGGCGGCACGATCCGTTAGAGCCATGCGGATAAGACGCCTGTCATCTCGACTGCTAGTGATACGAGGCCGTTGGGGTCCAGCACGGCGTTCCGTATTACCCTCCTGAACCTACCGATTCCATATTCTGCTAATAGTCATTGGATCTCGACCAACGCGAGCATCAATATCGCGATACTCTAAACTGCATTCGCGATAGGCTACAAACCGACCTTCATGAAAGTCGGAAACGTGATGGTACGCATTTCTCCTCCTTACACGAGGCATCACAACAACGTTTCACCACGCAAAGCCGGTCAACTGCTGTTTGTGTATGAGAAATCAGTTGGAAACTTTCCTCATGTCAGCACATTGTAGGTGTCGCCACCGGCGCCAACCTTATGTGAATGCTCTGAAAATCTAATCATTTCCATATCACAGTATCTTCTTCCTGTCGGTTAAATTTCGCGTCTGTAGCACGTCATCTTCGTGGTGTAGCTATTTTCATGGCCAGTAGTGTATTTACTGCACAGTTTCGACGTCTTCAAAAACGCCATTTTTGGCTTTGTTATGATGATTTAAAATGGGTCTCGGCCCGAAACTAGTCATCGAATGAATGAAGAATGTTTTGCAACTTGGACTGGTTTTTCCTTCTACTACCATCATGTTAATCGAAATATAAAATCCTTATGATCAAGCTATAAAACCGTTAATAATACACTTTTCTCATATCGCAACACAAATTACCTCGTCAGTCTGTAAAAACTGTGTTAGGGACTGTACTCATTCATGATAAAACTGTAATCGGCGTTAATTTGTGAACAGATTCATACGACTCTGTTGTGAATACTTTTAGGAAACTGCTGATAGTCATATGACTAAATGAGGTTGTAGAAGTAAATTATTTTAGTAACAGCTCAAGACGGTAATATGAACTCTTTTAAATACATAAGAGCTGTAGCGCGCACTTCCTGAAAATATTTTAGTTCATAATACATGTTCAATGTCATACTGTCACTTCTGCTGACGGCCTTTTGCTGTATTTTCTTAGTGTTGCGACACACTTAACTTACGTATGTTATTTTGCTACTGTCGTTTATTCACATACAGACTATTCATGTAACTCTCAAACTGTTTCAGAATAATAATTAACGTTTAATATTTTAACAATAATTGCTATATGAACAGTTTTTTCTTATAAGAAACGATCATAATATTTTACACATACTTTTTGCAAGGGAGATAACATTTTCTGCAAATTATGAGACCATTTGAACCTGATTGTATCTGTAATTTTATTCTTGCACACTACCATATGTTTCATATTTTGTATCTGAAGACATGTATTGTTCAAATCTTAGCGCTTCATTGCCTATTTAACACAGTTTTCAGTATGCTGTATTTCGAAAATTTGCTATAAAATGACATTACAACTATTAGTTTTGCACGTTTTGCTTACCATTATGACTAATAATGATCCATAAAACAAATTAATTAAAATATGATTAATTACCTAGTTTCCATGCAAAAGTTTTGGCACCTGTACAACTAAAGTCAAAATTCGAGAGGTTATATATTACCGGTTCCATTGTGCTAGCAATCATCTTCAAATCATAAATATTGTTACAGCGCGTAACACTGATTTTTATGACTCAGCACTTCAATGTTCAACATGCCACATATTACACTCTATAACAATATTTTATGACCTGTAGATGATTATTAGCATAATTGAAACCGGTAATATCGTTTTATAAATTCCTTATAAATAAATTATAAAAATAAAAATAAATAAATAAATTATTCCATATAAATAAATTAAGATCGCTGTTCCACATTGTTGACTATGTCAAGCCTTATGAAGTCGAAGTAGTGTATTTTGCTTGTACTTACCTTTATGAATAAGAATCCATATTGATGAAAAGCGAAAGTGTTTGCCTCTTACATACGACTAAACTGCTGAACAGATTTTGATGAAATTTGGTACGGAGATAACTTGTATGCTGAGGAAGAACGTAGACTACTTTAGAAACTGTGCAGTATAATAAGCGAATTAGTAAAATGTTTACTCTTTGCAACTGCTATTTACTCTTTGACTTTTTAACTCCCATTATATTTGTGAAAATACTTTCATTGGTTGATACAGTCTAATTAACACGATTCAACTTAATGAATCCAAAGCTTATACTATCAATGTGTTTAATCCATACTTCTGTACTTATGCCTGTCTGTTATCTTTTCATGACGAAACTGATAAACCAATTTCGATGAAATTTAGTATGGCGTTATCTCGAACCCTGGGGAAGATCATACGATATTTTACAAAGTAAAAAAATAAAAAAATAATAATAATGAAAAGTCGTTCCCTAAAAGGGGGAATTAGGGAATGAAACATCTTTCTTTACATGAGTGAACATAAATCACCTTAAAAATCATTAAATTTATTGCATAATATACACACTATATAACGTATAGGCACTCCAATAGCACAATGCGTAAATGCACAGTCCTGCCAACACCCTTCCGCACGTGCCACACGGCAGTGGTTCTGCATGTGTCGTCGCACCATGCATTCAGACAGTTAAGTGAAAGAGGGCAGGGTGCACATCACGACTTGCATTTGCCTGAACAGACAGACGCTTGAAGGGAGCTGACATTATTGCACATACAACAGCTTGCTTACTCACCTTCGCTCATCATAACAAAACTACTGATATGTGAGTGCAGCAATGGGTAACTATTCGTACATGAATAACTGCTAAATAGGCCATGCTAATAGGATACTAACCACTGTGAAACATTTATATCAAGAAATTGTAGTGCTGTTAGACTTATAAATGTTATACAGTACCATTTGTAACGTCCCACCTTGAGCTTATGCGATGAGTCAGCTGAATTTTGGAATTATGACGAGTGCAGTTTCTAGGTGAAGGTTCATTGTAGCCAGTGTAACTCTTAACTATCCGAGGATGACAATATTGTGTTGTTCTTACATGATGGACAAAATCAAGAACCTAAAATAAAATGTTTGCAGCGGAAATAGTGATTTATTTATGAATGGGTGGTGAACACTAAAGAACCTTATGAACGTTTGCAGGAAAACATCATGTGGTATACAACGACTGAATAAAATAGTAAAACGAAGATGAGTACGTTTTACGAGTATTTCATTGTTTGTAACCAATTGTGTGCACCATCGAACCCACAGTCCTTCTCAGTCTTTTGGTCTGAAACACTGTGGGAGGTCAAAACAAAAGGCTCAGGTGATTCTACGACGATACTGAATACGAAATGCTCGACCTCCGCTATAGGGCGGAGAATTGTGAAGAGTCCTTCAGTATATCAGACGTGCACCACTCAAAGGACGCGGAGTACAAGTGCTGTGTACATTCCAGTTGTTTTACGTTAGAGGAGGCACTCCTTTGGATCAGTGATGAATCATCTGCCGAAATCGAAGTCCAGCTACGTTGTTCTGAGCGAGATCTGTCTCGTATATCGGAAAAATTAAAGGTTAGCATGATAGTAAACTGCAGGAGCGTCGATGGGAAGGTCCTAGATTTGGTACCGCTATTGCGGGCAATAATCCCTAAGCAGTACTAGGGACGGAGAGGTGGTTGGATCCGGAATGATTCGCAACGAAATTCGAAATTCAGATTGGAATATATATCGCAAGGGTAGGATAAACAACAATTTTGGCAACGTGTTTATTACAGTAAATAATTCTATAATATGAGGGGCTATAAAAAGTAAGTTACACATAATTATGGCAGGGTTGGGCTGATTTGGTGGAAGAGACCAAACAGCGAGGTCATCTGCCTCATCGGTTTAGGGAATGATGGGGAAGGAAGTCGGCCGTGCCCTTCCAAAGGAACCATTATGGCAGGCCATGTAACTTTTATTGAATGCTTAACTACACTTCAAAGTGACACTGCTTTTTAGCATAGTCACTAAGTTTTTGTAAACAATGTTCGGACCGGTCTATCAATCGTTCAGTTCATCGACGTTAGAAATCCGATCCATGGTCACGGCGTCTTTCGGGAACCGCTGTGTGAACATCCTCTTCATCGAAAAATCTGAGTTAGCTGCGAATCATTTCCTCGATTACTTGGACATTGTCGTCTGTGGTCGATGTCAATGGCTTCCCTTCCCGACCAGCATCACCCACGTGTGTGCAACGTTTGTCAAAATGTTGCCACCCCGTCACTGTGTCTGGACGCGACACTGCATTTGGTCTATATAGCGCCAGAATTTCAGGAGGAGTCTGTGTGGAGTTTAGACATGTCGCCCACAAGAACCATGCTATTCCACGCACTCTATCTTTGGAATTCTCTTGCAGTTGCCATGCCCTTTCGCTCCCTCACTGTGATGCACCTGTCATACGTACCGCAGCAGAACTGTGTCTGCGGGAAGCCCAGACAATTGGCGACTGTTGTTAGCGTAGGACAACACGGGTAACTTCCTTCTTTGAAGAACCATCGTGTCTAGTGGTGTTATTGCGGATTCCTAATGTGAAATTATATGGGCGAAGTTAAGCATCAAAAGAGGGTCAAAGATAGTAATCGGATGTTTTTCTTGAGCACCTGGTTCAGCAGCTTTAGTGGAAGAGTGTTTCAGAGAGAACTTGCCGTAGATAGAGAATAAGTTTGCTCATCACTTCATTGTGTGCCAGCGGCCTTGCCGCAGTGATAACGCCGGTTTCCGTCAGATCAACGCAGTCAAGCGCTGTCGGGGGTCGGGCTGGGCTGGTACTTGGATGGGTGACCATCCGGTCTGCCGAACGCTGTTGCCAAGCGGGGTGCACTCAGCCCTTGCGAGGCAAACTGAGGAGCAACTTGATTGAGAAGTAGCGGCTCCGGTCTCAGAAACAGACATACGGCCTGGAGAGCGGTGTGCTGACCACATGCCCTCATATCCGCATCCAGTGACGCCTATAGGCTGAGGATGACACGGCGGCCGGTCGGTACCGTTAGGCCTGTTGGGCCTGTTGGGGAGGTTTCATCAATCCATTGTGATAGGGGGAGACTTCAGTTTGCCAGATACAAAATGGGAGAGTCATGCGATCAAAACTGATGCCAGAGACGCCGATATTCGTGTGGCATTATTCTCAATGTCTTATCCGAAAATTACTTCTAGCACGTAGCTAGAGATCTCGCGAAGATATAAAGTCTTAGACCTCATAGCAACAAACTGTCCTGAACTTTTCGAACTAGTTAGCGTAATAGAGGGCATCACTGAACATAAAGCTGTCACAGCGTTAATGGCTACAGGTATTAAAAGGGATGTTAAGAAAGGTAGAAAAACACACTGGTATGCAAAATTTAACAACAAAAGTAACTTTCGCGTGATGTATCACTGCCAAGTAACATAGCTCGATGAAACTTGGACCTTACATGGAAAGATATGGTACAGAAGGTAAGTGAAATAAAGACGCAATGAGATGAATAGAAATTACACTTTCATTCAAAGACAATGTTTACTCTAAAGTCACCATGATTCCTGTTGGTACCCTGGACATCACAAACGGTGCAAAATGGTTCTTAATATGCATGCTTCAGTTTTGCTCACTAGTCTATTTTTGTTTAGTAAGAATGTCTGAGTAGTCAACATCAAATAGTCAGTTCTGAGAATCAAGATCTGGAGCACCAGTGTATAAAATTATGTAGCTGCAGTTACCAAGGGGCCATATAGCCTGAACACCTGTTTATACACTCCGCAAGCAACTGTACGTGACTGGCAGACATGTACCGTAGTAATACACTGGTGTGCAAAACTTAAGGAGAAAGCAACTTTCGCGTGATGTGTGATTGCCAAATGACATAGCTCTACGAAACTTGAACCATACATGGGAAGAACTTCTACAGAATAATACGAAGGTAAATGGAAGAAATCCACAATAAAATGAAGAGAAGTGAGACTTTATTCAAAGACAATAATTACAGTGGAATCACCGCTATTCATTGTGGTCTGCCGGACATTAAGAAAGACGGAACATGGTTCTTAATAGGGGGTGTGATCACTACGGAGGGCAATGCACGCTCTGCAACATGTTGCGATGTTGGCCACAAGGTGGGCAAGAAGTTCTTTTCAGAGGGTGTTCCATTCATTCACCGGTGCGGTTGACAACTGATGGATGATCGTTGGTGCTCGTGGACGTGCTGTGATAAGTCTCCCCAGCGTACTCCACACGTGCTAGACGAGATTTAACTCGGAGGGACTTCAGTCCATTCAGCGAATATCATCTCTTCCCAAGAGTTCCTCCACGTGCGCTGTTGGACGCGGTCATGCATTATCATCCACAAAAATGAAGTCAGGACCGAACGCACATCTGAAAAGACGCACATAGGGAAGGAGTCCAGCGTCACAATAACGTAGACCGGTGAGGGGACAGTTTTCAAAGATTCAGAGGTCACTACACCTACGCAACGTTGTATCTTCCCACACCATAACATCTGGACCACCTCATCACGTTAAACAGTGTTCCTGGATGTTGTTGTTGTTGCTGTGGTCTTCAGTCCTGAGACTGGTTTGATGCAGCTCTCCATGCTACTCTATCCTGTGCAGTACCTACTGCAGCCTACATCCTTCTGAACCTGCTTAGCGTATTCATCTCTTGGTCTCCCTCTACGATTTTTACCCTCCACGCTGCCCTCCAGTACTGAATTGGTGATCCCTTGATGCCTCAGAACATGTCCTACCAACCGATCGCTTCTTCTAGTCAAGTTGTGCCACAAACTCTTCTTCTCCCCAATTCTATTCAATACCTCCTCATTAGTTATGTGATCTACTCATCTAATCCTCAGCATTCTTCCGTAGCACCACATTTCGAAAGCTTCTATTCTCTTCTTGTCCAAACTATTAATCGTCCATGTTTCACTTCCATACATGGCTACACTCCACACTAATACTTTCAGAAACGTCTTCCTGACACTTAAATATCTACTCGATGTTAACAAATTTCTCCTCTTCAGAATCGCTTTCCTTGCCATTGCCTGTCTACATTTTATATCCTCTCTAGTTCGACCATCATAAGTTATTTTGCTCCCCAAATAGCAAAACTCCTTTAGTACTTTAAGTGTCTCATTTCCTAATCTAATTCCCTCAGCATCACCCGACTTAATTCGACTACATTCCATTATCCTCGTTTTGCTTTTGTTGATGTTCATCATATATCCTCCTTTCAAGACACTATCCATTCCGTTCAACTGCTGTTGGAAGTCCTTTGCTGTCTCTGACAGAATTACAATGGCATCGGCGAACCTCAAAGTTTTTATTTCTTCTCCATGGATTTTAATTCCTACTCCGAATTCTTCTTTTGTTTCCTTCACTGGTTGCTCAATATACAGATTGAATAACATCGGGGGGAGGCTACAACCCTGTCTCACTCCCTTCCCAACCACTGCTTCCCTTTCATGTCCCTCGACTCTTATAACTGCCATCTGGTTTCTGTACATATTGTAAATAGCCTCTCGCTCCCTGTGTTTTACCCTTGCCACCTTTAGAATTTGAAAGAGAGTATTCCAGTCAACATTGTCAAAAGCTTTCTCTATGTCTACAAACGTAGGTTTGCCTTTCCTTAATCTTTCTTCTAAGATAAGTCGTAAGTTCAGTATTGCCTTACGTGTTCCAGTATTTCTACGGAATCCAAACTGATCTTTTCCGAGGTCGGCTTCTACCAGTTTTTCCATTTTCTTTAAAGAATTCGCGTTAATATGTTGCAGCTGTGACTTATTAAACTAATAATGCGGTAATTTTCACATCTGTCAACACCTGCTTTCTTTGGGATTGGAATTATTATGTTCTTCTTGAAGTCTGAGGGTATTTCGCCTGTCTCATACATCTTGCTCACGAGATGGTAGAGTTTTGTCAGGATTGGCTCTCCCAAGGCTGTCAGTAGTTCTAATGGAATGTTTTCTACTCCCGGAGCCTTGTTTCGACTCAGGTCTTCCAGTGCTCTGTCAAAATCTTCACGCAGTATCATATCTCCCATTTCATTTCATCTACATCCTCTTCCATTTCCATAATACTGTCATCAAGTACATCGCCCTTGTATAGACCCTCTATATACTCCTTTCACCTTTCTGCTTTCCCTTCTTTGCTTAGAACTGGGTTTCCATATGAGCTCTTGATATTCATACAAGTGGTTCTCTTTTGTTCAAAGGTCTCTTTAATTTTCCTGTACGCAGTATCTATCTTACCCCTAGTGATATACACCTCTACATCCTTACATTTGTCCTCTAGCCATCCCTGCTTAGCCATGTTGCACTTCCTGTCGATCTCATTTTTGAGTCGTTTGTATTCCTTTTTGCCTACTTCATTTACTGCATTTTTATATTTTCTCCTTTCATCAATTAAATTCAATAGTTCTTCTGTTACCCAAGGATTTCCACTAGCCCTCGTCTTTTTACCTACTTGATCCTCTACTGCCTTCACTATTTCATCCCTCAAAGCTACCCATTCTTCTTCTTCTGTATTTCTTCCCCCAATTCTTATCAATCGTTCCCTTATGCTCTCCCTGAATCTCTCTACAACCTCTGGCTCTTTCAGGTTATCCAGGTCCCATCTCCTCAAATTACCACCTTTTTGCAGTTTCTTCAGCTTTAATCTACAGTTTCTAACCAATAGATTGTGGTCAGAGTCGACATCTGCCCTGGAAATGTCTTACAATTTAAAACTTGGTTCCTAAATCTCTGTCTTACCATTATATAATCTATCTGATACCTTCCAGTATCTCTAGGCTTCATCCATGTATACAACCTTCGTTTATGATTCTTGAACCAAGTGTTAGCTATGATTAATTTATGCTCTGTGCAAAATTCTACCAGGCGGCTTCCTCTTTCATTTCTTACTCCCAATCCATGTTCACCTACTATGTTTCCTTCTCTCCCTTTTCCTACTCTCGAATTCCAGATATCCATGACTATTAAATTTTCGTCTCCCTTCACTACCTGAATAATTTCTTTTATTTCATCATACATTTCATCAATTTCTTCATCATCTGCAGAGCTAATTGGCATATAAACTTGTACTGCTGTAGTAGGTGTGGGCTTCGTGTCTATCTTGGCCACAATAATGCGTTCACTATGCTGTTTGTAGTAGGTTACCCGCACTTCTATTTTTTTATTCACTTTTAAACCTACTCCTGCATTACCCCTAATTGACTTTGTATTTATAACCCTGTCTTCGCCTGACCAAAAGTCTTGTTCCTCCTGCCACCGAACTTCACTAATTCCCACTATACCTAACTTTAACCTATCCATTTCCCTTTTTAAGTTTCCTAACCTACCTGCCCAATTAAGGGATCTGACATTCCACGCTCCGATCAGTAGAACGTCAGTTTTCTTTCTCCTGATAACGACGTCCTCTTGAGTAGTCCCCGCCCGGAGATCCGAATGGGGGACTATTTTAGGTCCGGAGTATTTTACCCAAGAGGACGCCATCATCATTTGATCATACAGTAAAGCTGCATGCCCTCGGGAAAATTTACGGCTGTAGTTTCCCCTTGCTTTCAACCGTTCGCAGTACCAGCACAGCAAGGCTGTTTCGGTTAGTGTTACAAGGCCAGATCAGTCAATCATCCAGACTGTTGCCCCTGCAACTACTGAAAGGGCTGCTGCCCCTCTTCAGGAACCACGCGTTTGTCTGGCCTCTCAACAGATACCCGTCCGTTGTGGTTGCGCCTACGGTACGGCTATCTGTAACGCTCAGGCGCGCAAGCCTCCCCACCAACGGCAAGCTCCATGGTTCATGGGTGTATTACGTGTTTTCATCTCCCGCCATACGGTGGACTGTACCTCCTCTAATTCGAGAAGCGCACGCGACCCCACTCCTTGTTGTTCCAGTCCTGACACCATCGCAAATGGTACTGTCGATTTCCGAGTGTCAGCGGAACACAACGCACACCAGTGCAGTCGTTGTGCTATTGGGGAGTGTGTAAATGCGCGCCTTGCAGTCCTCTTAAATGTGGGTGCAATTGCACCCACTGTGTCACGTGGGTCCTTTGTTGCCTTTTGCACAACGTAGCGGTCACCTGTTGACCGTGATCGACCACCTCCTTCCCTTCAGCCAGGAATGCCTGTGGTTCAGAACTGTCACCATGTACGTCAAACAATCTACATGTACATCCATACTCCGCAAGCCACCTGACGGTGTGTGGCGAAGGGTACTTTGAGTACCTCTATCGGTTCTCCCTTCTATTTCAGTCTCGTATTGTTTGCGGAAAGAAAGATTGTCGGTATGTCTCTGTGTGGGCTCTAATCTCTCTGATTTTATTCTCATGGTCTCTTCGCGAGATATACATAGGAGGTAGCAATATACTGCTTGACTCCTCGGTGAAGGTATGTTCTCAAAACTTCAACAAAAGCCCGTACGGAGCTACTGAGCGTCTCTCTTGCAGAGTCTTCCACTGGAGTTTATCTATCATCTCCGCAACGCTTTCGCGATTACTAAATGATCCTGTAACGAATAGCGCTGCTCTCCCTTGGATCCTCTCTATCTCTTCTATCAACCCTATCTGGTACAGATCCCACATCGGTGAGCAGTATTCAAGCAGTGGGCGAACAAGTGTACTGTAACCTACTTCCTTTGTTTTCAGACTGCATTTTTTAGGATTCTTCCAATGAATCTCAGTCTGGCATCTGCTTTACCGACGATTAATTTTATATGGCCATTCCATTTTAAATCACTCCTAATGCCTACTCACAGATAATTTATGGAATTAGCTGCTTCCAGTTGCTGACCTGCTATATTGTAGGCAAATGGTAAAGAATCTTTATTTCTGTCTATTCGCAGCGCATTACACATGTCTATATTGGGATTCAATTGCCATTCCCTGCATCATGCGTCAATCCCTTGCAGATCCTCCTGCATTTCAGTACAATTTTCCATTGTTACGACCTCTCGATATACTACAGCATCATCCGCAAAAAGCCTCAGTGAACTTCCGATGTTATCCACAAGCTCATTTAAATACATTGCGAATAGCAACGGTCCTACGACACTCCCCTGCGGCACACCTGAAATCACTCTTACTTCGGAAGACTTCTCTCCATTGAGAATGACATGCAGCGTTCCATTATTTAGGAACTGCTGCGGACAGTACGAAACTCCTGGTCTACACTCGTCAAGCTTCGTCCTTCCAGTGTGTCCATTATCCTTCGTCCTCTGAAGCCATCCAGTTGCTGTCTCTGGACCATGTTGTAATGAATAACATTAGCACAGAGCACAGCAACTGCTCGCTGGTTATCACACACTTTTTCCAGTTCCTTGAACCGCCTCGTCTTGCGGAGCCACCCGCATTTGGCGCTACAGTCACGCCGGCCTTAGGCCATCTGGTGTCCAGCTTCCTGTGCATGACAGGGAGACCTCTGGAAACATACTCCCGCACTTTCATTCATTACCACCCAGTTGTTAATACGTTATTATAAAAGGGTTATTCTGAAAGTAGGGAACGATTTGGCATTAAAAAAATACATTTTATTATATACATCTGAAAGAGCGACTGACATACTACACTACTGGCCATTAAAATTGCTACACCATGAAGATGACGTGCTACAGAGACGAAATTTAACCGACGGGAAGAATATGATGTCATATGCAAATGATTAGCTTTTCAGAGCAGTCACACAAGGTTGGCGCCGGTGGCGAGACCTACAACGTGCTGACATGAGGAAAGTTTCCAACCGATTTCTCACACACAAACAGCAGTTGACAGGCGTTGCCTGGTGAAACGTTGTTGTGATGCCTCGTGTAAGGAGGAGAAATGCGTACCATCACGTTTCCGACTTGGATAAAGGTCGGATTGTAGCCTCGCGTTGGTCGAGATCCAATGACTGTTAGTAGAATATGGAATCGGTGGGTTCAGGAGGGTAATACGGAACGCAGTGCTGGATCCCAACGGCCTCGTATCACTACCAGTCGAGATGACAGGCGTCTTATCCGCATGGCTGTAACGGATCGTGCAGCCACGTCTCGATCCCTGAGTCAACAGATGGGGACGTTTGCAAGACAACAACCATCTTCGCGAACAGTTCGACGCCGTTTGCAGCAGCATGGACTGTCAGCTCGGAGACCATGTCTGCGGTTACCCTTGACGCTGCATCACAGAAAGGAGCGCCTGCGATGGTGTACTCAGTAACGAACCTGGGTGCACGAATGGCAAAACGTCCTTTTTTCGGTTGAATCCAGGTACTGTTTACAATATCATGATGGTCGCATCCGTGTTTGGCGACATCGCGCTGAACGCACATTGGAAGCGTGTATTCGTCATCGCCATACTGGCGTATCACCCAGCGTGATGGTACGGGGTGCCATTGGTTACACGTCTCGGTCACCTCTTGTTCGCATTGACGGTGGTATCGTGTTGAAGTTGCATGGGCAGCTGTACCTGTACACGCCATTCAAACTGTCTCTGACTCAATGCCCAGACGTATAAAGGCCATTATTACGGCCAGAGTAGGTTTGTCTGGGTACTGATTTCTCAGGATCTATGGACACAAATTGCGTGAAAATGTTATCACATGTCAGTTCTAGTATAATATATTTGTCCAATGAATACACATTTATCATCTTCATTTCATCTTTGTGTAGCAATTTTAATGGCCAGAAGTGTACTTTTACATGTAGTCACCAAACACATTGAGGCACTTTTCATAGCGGTGGACAAGCTTTGTACGATCTTCATCGTAAAATTCTGCCGCCTGAATCTTCAGCCAGTGAGTCACGCCCGCCTGGAGTTCCGTGTCGTCATCAAAGTGCTGCGTTGCAAGCTAGTTCTTGATCTTGGGAAACAAGTGGAAGTCGTTTGGTGCAAGATCGGAGCTGTAGGGCGGATGAGGGAAATTTTCCCATTTGAAGGAATTACAGAGTTCGGCATTGTCTAGCAAAAACAAAATTTTGGACGTCAGCTTTCCTCGGCGTTTGTTTTGAACTGCTCTTCTAAGGCTGTGCAAAGATTTGACAGTACCGGGCAGAATTTATGGTTCCTCCACGTTCGAGAAAATCAATAAGAAGCACACCTTGCCTATTCCAAAACACTGTCGCCATCAGCTTCCTTGCTGACAAGGTTTTCATACATTTTCATGGTTTTTGGGGGGACGTTGTATGCCCCCACTCCATGGACTGTAATTTTGTCTCTCACCCAAGTCTCGTCACCGGTTACGATTCGATCCAGTAATGAATCAACATGTTTGTGGTATGCTTCCAGAAATGTCAAAGTGGCCCCATTCGCTGTTCTTTATGGTGCTCTGTAAGCATTTTGGGCACTCATCGTGAACAAAATTTGTGGTAGCCTAGCTTTTGTGTGACAGTTTCGAACAACAAAGTTCGTGAAACTTGTGGAAAAGAAAGTGAAAGCTCCGTTATTGTGAAGCGACAGTTTTCACGAATCGTTTCATCAACTTTGGCGACAATATCGTCAGTCACAGTGCTCGGGCGTCCACTCTTCTCTTCTTCATGGACGTTGGGTCGGCCATTTTTAAACCGAATGCACCATTCCCGGATGGAACATTCACTCATTACGTTGTTTCCGTACACTTCACACAGTTCAAGATAAATTTCTATAGGTTTTAGGTTTTTGCCAACAAAAACCGTATCACAGACCACACCACACAACTGGCGGGATTTTAGATTGCAGCACACATTTAAAATTCGAATATCGAAAAAACCAGACGCGCAGAGATGTTCCCGCTGTCACGGATGGATGCCGACTGAGCTGCCGAGCACGCACATACCAAAATAGACGCGATCGGCGCGCGCCTAGCGGCGTCAGAGGAAAACATTCCCTACTTTCTGAATAGCCCTCGTACATACCTCATCCTTAAGTTTTGCAGAGCAGTGTCTTATCGATATTATTTCCTGTTGCATTCGCATATTGAGCGAGGTAAAAACGACCGTTTATATGGTGCTGTACGCGCATTAATCTTCTTATCTCCTTTTCATGATCCCTATGCTAGATATACGACGGCGGCAGGAGAATTGGCGTATAGTCTCCTTCGCGCATAGATGCCCTAAATTTACCCAACAGGGCACGTCTGTTGAGCACGTTAGAAATTTACCTTCAGAAATATCGACGCCAAATGTGACTGGCGCAAGCTCTAGCGCCTGAGCGTTAGGCATCCACTTCGGCACCAGTTTGGTGTGGTTTGTCTATCTGCAGGCGCTAGAACAGTCGCTACGCTGAATGAATTCGTGTCGAAGTTACCGACAAGTACATTTGTAACGTTGATGCCGAAGAACGAGGACGTGGGAGTCAGGGTTCCTTTGCCGTTTTATTCACGCACGTGTTAATGTTACACTCCCGCGAGATCATGCCACAGGAGGTCGAAAAACAGAAGGGCTGAAAAAGTTGCTTCGGATTACATTCAGGTTTCGTCTACCGGTTTTGAACGTTCCCTAGAGGTTCCAGCGCCTACACGAGAGCAAAAATTGTGGTCACGCTACACACCAAGGGGGGTGCGATCATGCTCGATTGGGATGCAACCCTACAATCACCTTAGAGAATGCTTGAAACTTCCGAGGGTGTTAGCAGTGTCAAACACTCTCAACAACGGCTTCCCGTTGTTCATCGCTCTGCGAAATGTCATTGTCAGCCGCGAAATGTGTAGCGATCAACGCTCCAGAGAAGGGAATGGTTCCACTGAAGTCATTCGTGCCACGCCATGAGGCCTTTTCGTGTCCGTTTTGAGCGGCGGTGTGTCCGAAACGTTTTCCTCGGTCACCCACAAGAAGACCGCGTGATTTCAAATATGGTTGTCACGGTGCTGATCTCCGTGGCAGGGACATAAAAAGAAACGTTGAAATGTGGTTAATACCTTCTCAGTGTTTAACACGTCCACGGCTGCTTTAGGCAGAGCTGTGGTGAAATTTGGTGCCAATGTTACTTCACTAATTCATCTTACAGCTGAAATGAACTTATGAGCTGTGGCCTATTTTAGCATCTGTGAACACCTTGCTGTATGAATCGTCGTAGGATGGTATGCTTTTTCACCTCTACAGAGGGTGTTATAGGCACCTTTGAGCCAAATTTCAAACTTGTGCGTCGCAATGGGAGACAATTACGGTTTTCGAAAAAGTGATCGTTTAATTTTGTTGCGCAGTGTATATACACACGTGACGTGCCAAGGCGTTCACCACTAATCTTGTTTTCAGTTGCCTTTGGAGTCTTTCTCTTTGTTCTAGGCGCTACCGTACATTTATTTACATTGAAAGATGGCTAAGATTGATTACAATAAAGGTTTCTGCATTCCCTGTAATCGTCCAATGATTATGCTTTATTGTGTACAACAGCAAGCATCGTCGGCGCCGAACTATATCACAGTGCTGCTGAACGCGACTGATAAGTCACTTAGATGTACCGAAAATATTACAGGTCTTATTACACCTTCTTGGGGCAAACCCGATGTGCTTTCGTTCCTGTGGAACATTTGCCTTCCTGTGTAGCAGTCTACGTTCTGCTACTAATAGCCCAGACCTTATCGACAACGTCAGTACAAAAACGGGGATCAGCGGTCATGATGTCATTATAGTAACTCTGGTTACGAAGGTTAGTAAATCAGTCAAGAGGGCTAGGAGAGTATTTCTGCTAGAAGGAAAGACAAAGTACGGACATCATTTAGTCCCAGTAAGACTGATGTCGAGGTATAATGGACAAACTTTAACGAGACTGTAAATCGTAGTCTAGTGAATTATGCGCCTAGTAAGTGGATTAACGACAGAAAAGACCCACCATGGTTTAATAACGAGATTCGGAAACTGATGAGAAAACAGAGCATGCTGCACTCTCGGTTCAAAAGAGAAAGCGCAAATGACAACAAGTAAATGTCAGTAGCGACATGTGCGTCTGTGAGAAGATCTCTGCGCGAAGCCTGCAAGTATCACCGTTGTACCTCAGCAAAAGATCTGGCAGAGAACCCGAGAAAATCCTGGTCCTATTCCTGAAGAGGGGCAGCAGCCTTTTCAGTAGTTGCAAGGGCAACAGTCTGGATGATTGACTGATCTGGCCTTGTAACAATAACCAAAACGGCCTTGCTGTGCTGGTACTGCGAACGGCTGAAAGCAAGGGGAAACTACAGCCGTAATTTTTCCCGAGGGCATGCAGCTTTACTGTATGATTACATGATGATGGCGTCCTCTTGGGTAAAATATTCCGGAGGTAAAATAGTCCCCCATTCGGATCTCCGGGCAGGGACTACTCAAGAGGACGTCGTTATCAGGAGAAAGAAAACTGGCGTTCTACGGATCGGAGCGTGGAATGTCAGATCCCTTAATCGGGCAGGTAGGTTAGAAAATTTAAAAAGGGAAATGGATAGGTTGAAGTTAGATATAGTGGGAATTAGTGAAGTTCGGTGGCAGGAGGAACAAGACTTCTGGTCAGGTGACTACAGGGTTATAAACACAAAATCAAATAGGGGTAATGCAGGAGTAGGTTTAATAATGAATAGGAAAATAGGAATGCGGGTAAGCTACTACAAACAGCATAGTGAACGCATTATTGTGGCCAAGATAGATACGAAGCCCACGCCTACTACAGTAGTACAAGTTTATATGCCAACTAGCTCTGCAGATGACGAAGAAATTGAAGAAATGTATGATGAAATAAAAGAAATTATTCAGATTGTGAAGGGAGACGAAAATTTAATAGTCATGGGTGACTGGAATTCGAGTGTAGGAAAAGGGAGAGAAGGAAACATAGTAGGTGAATATGGATTGGGAGTAAGAAATGAAAGAGGAAGCCGCCTGGTCGAATTTTGCACAGAGGACAACATAATCATAACTAACACTTGGTTTAAGAATCATGAAAGAAGGTTGTATACATGGAAGAACCCTGGAGATACTAAAAGGTTTCAGATAGATTATATAATGGTAAGACAGAGATTTAGGAACCAGGTTCTAAATTGTAAGACATTTCCAGGGGCAGATGTGGACTCTGACCACAATCTATTGGTTATGACCTGTAGATTAAAACTGAAGAAACTGCAAAAAGGTGGGAATTTAAGGAGATGGGACCTGGATAAACTAAAAGAACCAGAGGTTGTACAGAGATTCAGGGAGAGCATAAGGGAGCAATTGACAGGAATGGGGAAAATAAATACAGTAGAAGAAGAATGGGTAGCTTTGAGGGATGAAGTAGTGAAGGCAGCAGAGGATCAAGTAGGTAAAAAGACGAGGGCTAGTATAAATCCTTGGGTAACAGAAGAAATATTGAATTTAATTGATGAAAGGAGAAAATATAAAAATGCAGTAAGTGAAACAGGCAAAAAGGAATATAAACGTCTCAAAAATGACATCGACAGGAAGTGCAAAATGGCTAAGCAGGGACGGCTAGAGGACAAATGTAAGGATGTAGAGGCCTATCTCACTAGGGGTAAGATAGATACCGCCTACAGGAAAATTAAAGAGACCTTTGGAGATAAGAGAACAACTTGTATGAATATCAAGAGCTCAGATGGACACCCAGTTCTAAGCAAAGAAGGGAAAGCAGAAAGGTGGAAGGAGTATATAGAGGGTCTATACAAGGGCGATGTACTTGAGGACAATATTATGGAAATGGAAGAGGATGTAGATGAAGATGAAATGGGAGATATGATACTGCGTGAAGAGTTTGACAGAGCACTGAAAGACCTGAGTCGAAACAAGGATCCCGGAGTAGACAATATTCCATTGGAACTACTGACGGCCGTGGGAGAGCCAGTCCTGACAAAACTGGTGAGCAAGATGTATGAAACAGGCGAAATACCCTCAGACTTCAAGAAGAATATAATAATTCCAATCCCAAAGAAAGCAGGTGTTGACAGATGTGAAAATTACCGAACTATCAGCTTAATAAGTCACAGCTGCAAAATACTAACACGAATTCTTTACAGACGAATGGAAAAACTAGTAGAAGCCAACCTCGGGGAAGATCAGTTTGGATTCCGTAGAAACACTGGAACACGTGAGGCAATACTGACCTTACGACTTATCTTAGAAGAAAGATTAAGGAAAGGCAAACCTACGTTTCTAGCATTTGTAGACTTAGAGAAAGCTTTTGACAATGTTGACTGGAATACTCTCTTTCAAATTGTAAAGGTGGCAGGGGTAAAATACAGGGAGCGAAAGGCTATTTACAATTTGTACAGAAACCGGATGGCAGTTATAAGAGTCGAGGGACATGAAAGGGAAGCAGTGGTTGGGAAGGGAGTAAGACAGGGTTGTAGCCTCTCCCCGATGTTGTTCAATCTGTATATTGAGCAAGCAGTAAAGGAAACAAAAGAAAAATTCGGAGTAGGTATTAAAGTTCACGGAGAAGAAATAAAAACTTTGAGGTTCGCCGATGACATTGTAATTCTGTCAGAGACAGCAAAGGACTTGCAAGAGCAGTTGAATGGAATGGACAGTGTCTTGAAAGGAGGATATAAGATGAACATCAACAAAAGCAAAACAAGGGTAATGGAATGTAGTCTAATTAAGTCGGGTGATGCTGAGGGAATTAGATTAGGAAATGAGGCACTTAAAGTAGTAAAGGAGTTTTGCTATTTGGGGAGCAAAATAACTGATGATGGCCGAAGTAGAGAGGATATAAAATGTAGGCTGGCAATGGCAAGGAAAGCGTTTCTGAAGAAGAGAAATTTGTTAACATCCAGTATTGATTTAAGTGTCAGGAAGTCATTTCTGAAAGTATTCGTATGGAGTGTAGCCATGTATGGAAGTGAAACATGGACGATAAATAGTTTGGACAAGAAGAGAATAGAAGCTTTCGAAATGTGGTGCTACAGAAGAATGCTGAAGATTAGATGGGTAGATCACATAACTAATGAGGAAGTATTGAATAGGATTGGGGAGAAGAGAAGTTTGTGGCACAACTTGACCAGAAGAAGGGATCGGTTGGTAGGACATGTTCTGAGGCATCAAGGGATCACCAGTTTAGTATTGGAGGGCAGCGTGGAGGGTAAAAATCGTAGAGGGAGACCAAGAGATGAATACACTAAGCAGATTCAGAAGGATGTAGGTTGCAGTAGGTACTGGGAGATGAAAAAGCTTGCACAGGATAGAGTAGCATGGAGAGCTGCATCAAACCAGTCTCAGGACTGAAGCCCACAACAACAACATGTAAAACCGCAGTTGAAGACAGCAAAACGAAAGCCCAAGTTCAACAAGTAGTTCACGCAGGAGAATCGTACAAATATATCGTCGTTTGACCCTCGAACAGACTCCCATACGGACATAGTAATAAGCATCCCTGGCGTTGTGTGCTGTCCTTAGGTTAGTTGGGTCTAAGTAGTTCTAAGTTCTAGGGGACTTATGACCACAGCAGTTGAGTCCCGTAGTACTGAGAGCCATTTGAACGATCCCTGGCGTAGAAAAACTACTGAAAGATTTGAAAACAAATACGTCACCATATACGGATGGAATCCAATTTGGGTTTAAATAGTACTCTACGTCATTGGCCCCTTACTTACGTTGCATTTATCGCGGATCTCTTGCTCAGCGCAAAGTCCTAATAGACTGTAAAAATGCGAGGGGAACGGAAAGAGTATGTAATTGATTGTAATAGGAAAGGCGAATGCCGGCCGGTGTGGCCGAGCGGTTCTAGGCGCTTCAGTCTGGAACCACGCTACCGCTACGGTCGCAGGTTCGAATCCTGCCTCGGACATGGATGTGTGTGATGTTCTTAGGTTAGTTAGGTTTAAGTAGTTCTAAGTTCTAGGGGACTGATGGCTAATGACCTCAGATGTTAAGTCCCATAGTGCTCAGAGCCATTTGAACCATTTGAAAGGCGAATGGTCGACTTCGGTCTATTAGGAGAATTCTAGGAAAGAGTGGTTCACTGCAAAGGAGACCGCAAGTAGGGCACTAGTGCGACCTATTCTTGAGTACTGATCAAGTGCTGGGAGGATCCGTACCAGGTCGGTTTAAAGGAAGACATCGAAGAAATTCAGAGGCGGGCTGCTAGAATTGTTACTGTTAGGTTCGGACAACACCCAAGTATTGTGAAGATGTTTCGGGAACTCAAATGGGAATTTCTGGAGGGAAGGTGACGTTCTTTTCAAAGAACACTATTGAGAAAATTCAGAAAACCAGAATCTGAAGCTGACTGCAGAACGATTCTGTTGCCTCCAGCATAAATCATGCGTAAGGGCCACGAATACAAGGTAAGGGATATTAGACAGTTGTTGTTCCCTCGTTCTATTTGTGAGTCGAACAGGAAGGGAAATGATGGTACTGCTACGGGGTACCCTCCGCCACGCGTCGGAAGGTGGATTGCTGAGTATCGATGTAGATATACATGTACTTGCAGTTTGTTTTTTGTCGGCACAATGGCATCGACCAGCAGGAAATGCAACACGTCACACATGTTTTAGTGCGCGTGAGTGGCCTGAAGAAGATCAGAATGAGATCACCATACTCTCCTGGACACCAGACTCCCTGGATTTAAACTCAGTCCAGAATCTTTGGGTCCACCTCGATGTTGCTGTTCACGCCATGGATCCTCAGCCGAGAAACCTAGCGCAGCTGACTATGGCACTGCAGTCGGCATGGCTCCACATCCCTGCAGGTACCTTCTACAACATCACTGACTCCCTTGCTGGTCATCGGGACTCCGTTCGATGTTTCACGCATCACTAAAAATTGTACTCCAGTCAATGAGGTTCCAGATCTAAGACGTGCCTGAAGACACTCTGGGCAGCTGTGGGATGCCAACCGGACCGTCACCCGCCATAGGGCCCAACACCAGGCGTGATACTGAGCTGCCATTTCTTTTTGTGCCAGATCCCCTTTGGTTGCCGTCCACGGTACTCTCATAGCAAAGCGGTTTATAGACGATATTGTACGCCCCTTTTGTTGCCCTTGATGGCAAACCATCCTGTGCTTACATTTCAGCAAAATAACGCCGACCTGTGCACAGCGAGAGTTGCTATTGTTTGTGTTCCAGCTTGCTAAACCCTATCCTTGGAAGCTTAGTTATCAGCTCTCTCCATAACTGAGAACGTTTGGAGCATTATGGGCAGGGCCACCTAACCATTGCGACTGTGCTGAGTGTAGATGCTCTCCTAAACAGCAGTCCATATGAGCAAACCATTTCCGTCTTTACCTGCCATTACTCATACTTGGTTACTTGGGCTATGGACGGCTCTGTTTAAAAAAGAACAGCCGATGTAGTCATAGGGTTGTGCCGCGCATGTCTGCTTTCATGTGCCGCAGCTAATTCGCTGTAAATACGACGGTTGGAACTTAAATAATGGCAATTATTTATTCACATCCAATACAAAAGAGTTACATATTTGCACCTATTACTGTCCTTCAAAGTAATCACCAGCGTTGTGTAGAACTCGTTGCCACCGATGTGGAAGGCGTAGTTTACCGTTAGCAGAGCCTGTTCTGTTGATTGTGCGAATGGAGCGGACTACTGCCTGTCGAATCTCTGGAACAGTTGTGAACCGAGTGCCACGAAGTGGTTCCTTCATCTTCGGAATCAAATCAAAGTCACAAGGACTTAAGTCCAGGGAGTATAGCCGGCCGCGGTGGTCATGCGGTTCTAGGCGCTTCAGTCCGGAACCGCGGAACTGCTACGGTCGCAGGTTCCAATCCTGCCTCGGCCATGGATGTGTGTGATGTCCTTAGGTTAGTTAGGTTTAAGTAGTTCTAAGTTCTAGGGGACTGATGACCTAAGATGTTAAGTCCCATAGTGCTCAGAGCCATTTGAACCAATCAGGGACTATATGGATGGTACAGTACCTCTCAGTCCCATCGACCGAACAGAGGACTCACAGATTGTGCTGTATGCGCCAGCGCATTGCCGTACAAAATGATGGGTGGATTGAACAGAAAGTGTCGTCGCTTCTTTCTCAAAGCTGGTTGGAGGTGATGCTCCAAAAACGAACAATAATACTGTGCATTGACGGTCTGACGTGGAGGAACGTAATGCATTAGGATAACAAGCTGTGGTTGCTCTGTTCAGTCGATTGGACTGGGAAGTACTGTTCCGTCCACCATACTCCACGGACGTAAGTCCTTGTGAATTTGATTTGATTCCGAAGATGAAGGAACCACTTCGTGGCATTTGCTTCACAACTATTCCAGAGATTCGACAGGCAATAGACCGCTCCATTCGCACCATCAACAGAACAGGTTCTGCTAACGGTATACTATGCCTTCCACATCGCTGGCAACGGGTTCTACACAACGCTTGTGACTACTTTGAAGGACAGTAATAGGTGCAAACATGTAACTCTTTTGTATTGGATGTGAATAAGTAGTTGCCACTATTTAAGGTCCAACCCTCGTAATAACTTGTAGCTGTGGTCCTGCAGTCAAACAGTCTGTGCCTTGGCTATAACTGCGAATTAATAACAGACACGAAAATACAAAGTAAGTGTCAACTGAATAATTTAATAACAAAGGTTCTATTGCGTAATTGATGACTACGGAAAATTATCTCGAATAATGTTTATTCAAAAAAGGACATCACAAACAAACGGGAAATGTTTCTACGATATTCAGTTAAAATACAAACAGAAAATACCTGTAGCAGATGCAGTTAAGTTACCTTCAGAGCGTTACGAGAATTGTAGCAAAATCCCCGGAATAAATAGTCATCAAAGATACATGAAAACTAAGTCCATTTTATGACACAATCATCTTAAAATAGTTCAGAGTCCACATGATGATTCACAAATTAAAACCGTTATACGAAAAATGGTAACTCATACTCTGTTGTTCTCAGTTCCGTAAATCAAGAGACGAAAGTTATAGCCCTGTTCTGGAGCAGATTTGAAACTTCGATTTTTAAGTAAGTTATATATATCTGCGGCCATTCACCGATCAGAATCAATCACTTATAAGATCGCATCAGCCACGTTACTGCAGCCAGGTCTGCCTTGTTCAAGAACTAGACATGAAGTGTCCTCGAAAGTTGCAGTTGCTTAGTGGGTGTCCACTGCCCAAACTCTATCACCTATACGTCCGCACATTACCACAGGCAGGTCTTTCCTCTTCCAGCACCAACGTAAAAGTGTCCAGAATAGCTCCCTTGAGGTCTTCACTCGAGAAGACCCTGTCTCCACTTGACTCCTGTAGCGTTCTGCTATTGTCTGCCTTCCCATTGGCTGAAGGCCATCCCAACCAAAAATACATTGGTCTTAAGCTCTACGGACATGATTCGACTCAAGTTGACCGTTTACCAAACTAAACTAATACATTACAACAATGTTTAAGTAAATAAACGTCATAAACATTCGGCTACACTCAGATAATTTACAATAAATATAAGTAATAGTTGGTTCATAAATGAATAAGCCAGCATTCTTGCGGGAGTGTGCTCACGGTATATGACAATAGAATGTCCTTAAGTTTGGTTTAAACAGTTATTTATACCTTCTTGACAGAATCGCCTTTGGTTCTCTCCCCAATCCTGGTGTACACTATCACATGCAACTGACCACTAATAAATTAGCACAGTTTTACAATAGTACTTGCAGTCAGCATTTAAATAAAGTTGCTAGCAAAATAGTAAACTGTTCATTAAATAACTATACAAGTCTGACAATAGTAGGTACTTATTCTGTGTTCATTTCCCGTGTAGTTGCGGCAGATACGATGTTCCAACAAACATTGTGATAGTGAAACAGATATAAAAGACGTCGTAAATCAATAAAGATACCAGATACAGACACATGGCTTTCAGGGATGATAACTATAGTGCAATGTTTCCATCAAAGATATCGTTTGTTGAAATCGCATGAATCGATTAAAAGTTGTTAATTCAGAGGTTCATTGTGTAAACGTTTATTCACCGTGAATTATCATCTTTCGTGTTTTAAAGATATTGAAATTACTGTTGCGTCGCTGGATGCGCCTAATTTTTCTGCGAACGCAATTGTACTGACATTCTCACTAATATTTGACTTTGAGTTATTGGCAAATCTCAAAGACCTGTAACTTAGCCATCTTTAAGATTCTCTGACATTCCACTATTTCGTGGAGCATCTCCTGCGAAGAGCCCATGCAAGCGACAGCCATCAAAATCCCCTTTATTGTGAATTTTCCTATTTCCAGCAACGCTACTCGACTTTGTACCTGCACTCGCTCATACCGGTCACGTAGCCGGAAGCCAGAACTGTCACCGCTCGCTCTGAGAACCGGGCCTGCTACCTTCAGCCACACAACATCTCTTACCAGTACTGGGCGGTCGATTAGCGCGCCTAAATACGCGTAATGATACACCATCTCGGGATTTTGACGATGTTTTTTTTTTTTTTATGGGTCATCAGTCTTCTAACTGGTTCGATGCGACCGCCACGAATTCCTCTTCTGTGCCAAACTCTTAATCTCAGAGTAGCACTTGCAACCTACGTCCTCAATTACTTGCTGGCTGTATTTCAATCTCTGTCTTCCTCTACAGTTTTTGTCCTCTACAGGTCCCTCTAGTACCATGAAAGTCATTCCCTCATATCTTAACAGATGTCCTATCACCCCGTTCCTTTTCCTTATCAGTTTTTCCCACATATTCCTTTCCTCTCAGATTCTGCGAAGACCTTCCTCATTCCTTTCATTATCAGTCCACCTAATTTTCAACAGTCGTCTGCAGCACCACGAATCAAATGCTTCGATTCTCTTCTGTTCCGGTTTACCCATAGTCCATGTTTCACTACCATATAATGCTCTACTCCACATGTATTTTCTCAGAAGTTTTTTCTTCAAATTAAGGCCTATGTTACATACTAGTAGACTTCTCTTGGGCAGGAATGCCCCTTTTGCCATTGTTAGTCTGTAGTTTCATGTCCTCCTTACTCCGTCCGTCATTGGTTATTTTACTGCCTAGGCAGTAGAAATCCTTAATTTCATCTACCTCGTGACCATCAGTCGTGGTGTTATGCTTCTCGCTGTTCTCATTTCTGCTACTTCTCATTACTTTCGTCTTTCTTCCATTTACTCTACATCCATCTTCTGTACTCATTAGATTCTTCACTCCATTTAGCAGATCATGTAATCCTTCTTCACTTTCACTCAGGATAGCAATGTCATCAGCGAATCGTATCACTGACATCTTTTCACCTTGAATTTTAATTCCACTCCTAAACATTCCTTTCATTTCCATCATTGCTTCTTCGATGTTCAGATTGAACAGTAGGGGCGAAAGACTACATCCCTGTCTTACACCCTTTTTAATCCAAGCATTTCGTTCTTGATCGTCCACTCTTTTTATTTCCCTTTGGCGCTTGTACATATTGTACATTACCAGTCTCTGCCTATAGCTTACCCTTTTTTTCCCAGAATTTCGAATATCTTGCACCATTTTACATTGCCGAACTTTTTTTAAGGTCGACAAATCCTACGAACGTGTCTTGATTTTTCCTTAGTCTTGCTTCCAGTATCAACCGCAACGTCACAATTGCCTCTCTCATCCCTTTACCTTTTCTAAAGCCATACTGGTCGTCATCTAGTACATCTTCAATTTTCTTTTCCATTCTTCCGTATATTATTCTTGTCAGCAACTTGTATGCATGAGCTGAATGACAGCTCTCGCAGTCTTCGGAACAGTGTGAATTATATTTTTCCGAAAGTCAGATGGTATGTCGCCAGACTCATACATTCTACACACCAACATGAATAGTCGTTTTGTTGCCACTTCCCCCGATGATTTTAGAAATTCTGTTGGTATGTTATCGATCCCTTCTGCCTTATTTGATCTTAAATCCTCAAAGCTCTTTTAAATTATGATTCTAAAACTGGATCCCCTATCTCTTCTAAATGAACTCTTGTTTCTTCTTCTATGACACCAGAAAAATCTTCCCCATCATAGAGGCTTTCAGTGTATTCTTCCCACCTATCCGCTCTCTCCTCTGCATTTATAAGTGGAATTCCCGTTGCACTCTTAATGCTACCACCCTTGCTTTTAATGTCACCGAAGGTTGTTTTGACTTTCCCGTATGCTGAGTCTGTCCGTCGAACAATCATTCTTTTTAGATTTCTTCACCATTTCGTCTTAGCTTCCCTGCCGTTTCTATTTAATTCATTCCTCAGCGACATGTATTTCTGTATTCCTGAGTTTCCCGGAACATTTTCGTACTTCCTCCTTTCATCGATCAACTCAAGTATTTCTTCTACTACCCTTGGTTTCTTCGCAGTCACCTTCTTTGTACCCACGTTTTTCTTTCCAATTTCTGTGATGGCTCTTTTTGGAGATGTACATTCTTCTTCAACTGTTCTGCCTACAGAGCTATTCCTTATTTCTTTATCTATAGCCTTAGAGAACTTCCAGCTGATCTTGCCTACTCTTCATCACTGCTTCATTGTGATCTGAGTCTACATCTGTTCCTGGATACGACTTACAACCCATTATGTGATTTCGGAATTTCTGTATGGCCGTGAGGTAATATAACTGATATATTCCCGTGTCACTCGGATTTTTCCAAGTATACCTCTTCCGCTTGTGATTCTCGAGCAGAGTATTCGCTATTACTAGCTGAAATTTATTACAGAACTCAATTAGTCTTTCTCCTCTCTCACTCCTTGTTCCAAGCCCATATGCTGCCGTAATCTTTTTTTCTCCTTCCCCTACAACTGCATTCCAGTCCCTCATGACTATTAGATTTTCATCTCCCTTTACGTACTGTGTTACCCTTTCAATATCCTCATACACTTTCTCTTTCTCTTCATCTGCAGCTTGCGACGTCAGCATGTATACCTGAACTATCGTTGTCGGTGTTGGTTTGCTGGCGATCCTGATAAGAACAATCCTATCACCGAATAGTTCACAGTAACACACTCTCTGCCCTACTTTTCTATTCATAACGAATCCTACTCCTCTTATACCATTTTCTGCTGCTGCTGATATTACCCTATACCTATCTGACCAGAAATTCTTGTCTTCTTCCCATTTCACTTCACTGACACCTACAATATCTAGATTGATCCTTTATATTTTCCTTTTCAGATTTTCTAGTTTCCCTACCACGTTCACGCTTCTGACATTCCACGCCTGGACTCTTAGAACGTTATCCATTCGTTGGTTGTTCAGTCTTTTTCTCATGGTCACCTCACCTTTGGCAGCCTCCTCCCGGAGATCCGAATGGGGGACTATTCCGGATTCTTTTGCCAAGAGAGTGACCATCACGGCACTTTTTCAGTTACAGGCCACATGTCCTGTGGATACACGTTATGTGACTTTAATGCAGTGGTTTCCATTGCCTCCTGCCTGCTCATGCCGTTGATCATTGCTGACTCTTCCGCCTTTAGCTGCAGTTTTCCACCCCTAGGACAAGAGGTGCCCTGAACCTCTGTCCGCTCCTCCGACCTCTTGACAAGGCCGTTGGCAGAATGAGGGTGACTTCTTATGCCGGAAGTCTTCGGCCTAGCAATACTGAATATTAATCAAAATTGAAGCAGTGGTGGGATTCGAACCCGGGACCGAGAACGCTACCCCTAGATCACGGTATAATGCGCCAATCGGACAGAATTTGAGACGATATCTCTCAGCAGGGCCTCCAACGACACTGACTTGCTCAATTTTTGAATCTCTTTTTCTTGAATAAATCATCCACTATTTCTGAATTGTAATTACTTCTTTGTTTGAATATGTTCATCACATCTACCGATTTCTGTCTCATTTGGGTTATTCCTTCGAGGTGCGTCGCTTTCCTTATGTCTTAGAATGTATTTTCACAGTACTTGCAATGATATGGATGGGAGTTAAAAATCTTTATTCACAGACTGTTCAAAGATACCCTGTGAAGGTGGTTCTGTTCCAGTGTTCTTTCGATCACTATAAATGTCGTTGAAGGAAATACTCGTCTGGTCTTACACGAAGAATTTTGGTTTATGAAACACTCTTTATCGCTTACTTGGATCTGTCGAAGAAATGGCCGGCCGCGGTGGCCGAGAGGTTCTAGGCGCTACAGTCTGGAACCGCGCGACCGCTACGGTCGCAGGTTCGAATCCTGCCTCGGGCATGGATGTGTGTGATGTCCTTAGGTTAGTTAGGTTTAAGTAGTTCTAAGTTCTAGGGGACTGATGACCTCAGAAGGTAAGTCCCATAGTGCTCAGAGCCATTTGAACCATTTTTGTTGAAGAAATGGGACACTGAAGGGTGGATAACATTAATAGTCACATTGCTGATGGCGATGTACTGATGAGAACACTCGGAAATAACAGCTCATATGAACACGGTGTGCACTAGCCATTGCTGAAGGCGAAATAGTAATGAGATTGTTCGGAAATAATAGCTCATATCAAGAAGGTGTGCGCTAACCAACAGCTTCTGAGAACTGAAAGAGAAGAAGGAATGTCAAACAAAATCTCTGAATCGGTCCATCAGGTATCCTCGGATAGCGAATTTTCTAGCACTGCTTGCGAAAGATGGGAACGGTTCGACTTCCGATCAGGTATACAGTTGTAACTTGGCGCGAGTGATCTAATTTCCGTTTAACAGTTATTTTATGATATTATTTCAGTTCTTGCATCATACGATGAGAAGTAGATAATCAACTTTTTTAAATCCACCGACATTCGTTTACTGTGGGACAAAGGACGTCACTCATGTTAAACACACCAGCATCACAGTACTTTGTAGTAAGATACTGGAGACCTGAGTTCTTGATGTCAGCGTACCCAGATAACATCTCTGAATAGTCTCTGAAGGCCTGCTGGTGTAGGTCTCATCCTCTGTAAACTGGTACGAGAGTAAACTTTATGTACATCCAAACACTGTCTTCTAACGAACGAGCACTGTCATTCTGGTATCTTGTTACCGCGATGTATTTCAGTCTCAGCACCACGGAAATATCTTATATATGCGGTGCACACTCTCACTTACGGGATGAAGTTGTTCCCGCTGGCGATACTTCAAGGTGACTAGAGACGTGAATGAAAATGTCATGAATTACATAACTGCTTCTTTATGATAGTACAATACAAGTTTTGCGTACGTGACTGTGATCACATGTTTGCCTCACTGCGTTCCAGGAATGGAAAAGTCAAAATGTTACACTATCCAATAATATACAAGTGGCCGTCACTTTTGAATGTTCATAGACAGACCGAAACTCCGCGGTTATCAAGTCGCTATACTCGCATTCGGAAGGAGTGAGTTTCAAACCCCTTTCCATTAGTCTGATTTAGACTCGAGTAGTTTAAAAAATCATCTCAGTATCCTTGAACAGAGCCACGGTCATTTCTTCTCTCGTCTATTCCTCAACTGGCCATTGCTTTACCTCCAGTTGTAATATGTTGAGCTACATCCTCCTTTCCCTCGTCCTCTTGCAGACGCACTGATCTGCCCCAGCAACCTGTTCTTCGGAAGACTGTGGAGGCTACTCTCTTAGCCTTCGTGTAGGATGCTTCAGATGTGTGCCCAATACACATTTACACATTGCTTGAAGTCTACACGCGTTCTTCAGTGAACAGCACACCGTATAGTGCTTCCTTGCAATGCCTATTTTTCAAACCTGTGTGGGACGCATTTTTTCAACAAAGGGCCCCTTCATTTGGTAACTCACCAATATTATACATGGTGTTTCGCAACTGACGTTACACACTTCTAGAGGTTGCAGAGAGGACTTGGTAGATCAGATTATCCGGGAACCCATGTCTGGAAACGTCATCCAAGCGCGTTACAGAGCCTCAGAGTTACAGGCCAGTAAAAATGGGCTCTAAAATACACACCTGACGGGCTATGAGCACTTGTTCAATAAAGATGTGTTTCACAGCAGCGAAGATAAACAAGTTCTCATAGCTCCTCAGGTATGCATTTTAGTCCCCATGTTTAATGGACATGTTTTCCTTCTTTTGGTCCATACTACCATCACTGAAAGCTGCCTACCCTATAACCTTAGCAACAACAGTACCAGTACATGTATTACACTGTCAGAGGTATCAGAACGGTTTTCGATTATAGGTTTCGACTCATTCGTCTCCGGCACATGGCCCATTACGTCAAATTGATATATTTATCCTTCTCCAGCATCCAAGAAAATTTGTAACATCATCACGCAAATACGCTGTATATATACATACATTTACAGGCACCGGCGCCTGTAAATTTGAAGCTCTGTAGCGTCGTTGGATGTTTCCAGACATGAGTTCCCAAGTAAAACTTGACCTATTAAGTCCCCTCTACAGCCTCGAGAAGTGTGTTACATTAATTATGAAACACCCTGTAAATGAGACGTTGAAACATTTATTTGTTGCTGAGACCCTATGACCGTGACTCTTTGGTGGAAGTGCGCTATGTATTCACCCTACGCGATGTCTCACAAAGTGACTCAAAGTTTGAACTTGGAATTTGTTTTTTCCCGTTCTTTTTAAACCCCGCAGAGGTTCTGTCACGATTTTATGGGCATAGCACCTCCAGGGATATGGCTAAAGCAAGGAGTTTGACTTTTCTACAGCGCCAGGGCTGTTACTGATATGGCGTCTTTCCTATTGCATTTTCGTACATATGATTTGTAGATTATCTGCTACAAAATGAAGCTGCCCGCAAGTTCTGTCACCGTGGGGAAGCCGTCCTCCCGTCGGTATCTATTCCCCTCAAGATCCTAGCCCTACAGCATCATGGCAAAGGGTAAGGTATGAAGTGAAGTTTGTGCTAAGTTGAAGCTTTGAGCAATTCCGTGAGATATGCTAGGATGGTACATTTGGTAGATACCCAGATTCGAGACCTGGACTGATAGATTAATTTAATTTTACCCGTATTGGAATTACTCTTAACATCGTGACTGCGAATTTTAGATGTTTTTCTGTGTGATGCAGAGTACCAAGTGAACTGCTTGTTCGTCTAGTTGTATTTAATCAAAATATTTGTTTAAAATATTTCGATCAACTCTCTTTATAATGGTCATACTTCAAAGATTTTGGAAAACTGTAACTTCATCCACAGAGATCCATTTTCTTTGAGCGATCATTCTTCTGACTGATTTGATGCGGCCACCATGAATTCCTCTCTTGTGCCAACCTCTTCATTTCACAGTAGCATTTGCATCCTACGCCCTCAATTATATGTTTGAAATACCTCAGTCTCTATCTTCCCCTGCAGTTTTTAACATCTACAGTTCCCTCAAGTAACATAGAAATTATTACGTGATGTCTTAACACATGTTCTATGATATTACCCTGTCTTCTTGTCAGTGTTTTATACACACTGAGATGATACCTCCTTATATCGATTTTCGTCCGCCCCCGGTAGCTGAGTGGTCAGTCTGCTTTCGGCTGCGGTGGGGCGAAGACGTCCGCTGCTCCCCGCCGTGCGCGACCGTGAGCGCTTGCTTGTGTTTACCTTCTCGCGGCGCGAGTAGTATTTGTTCCAAGTTCAGTGCGACTATGGCACACACATGGCGCCACGATACGATCAAAATTACTTTCCAACCAGATCACGCGCGTCCTCGAGCATATGAAATAGAACAATTCATACGCGACGATCTACGTTTAGATCCGGCGACTGACGTCGGAATACATTTTTCTATAACGGCGAGCGTGGTTTATGTTAAAATGACCAGTGCAGAGGTCTGCGTGACAGTGGTTTCTAAATACTCGAACTCTCTCAGATTCAAACATTCTGACAGGCATTTCGGTGCAGTGACGGTGGATCATGCAGGCATGGGCCTAAGGACTGTAAGGGTTTTTGGGCTCCCCTTCGAGGTCCCAGAGGAAGTTCTCAAGGACGCCTTCAGACCATATGGCAATGTTATCAGCCACGTTGCAGAAAAGTGGCAAACTTTCTCGACGTATAAGGTCTACAATGGTGTGCGCCAAATTAAACTTGAGCTCAAGAAACATGTGCCGTCCTTTTTGAACATCGGTGGCTGCCGTGCAATCATCATGTACGACGGTCAACCGCGTACCTGTTCCGGATGTGGGCAGGAAGGCCATGTTCGATCGAGCTGCTTACAACGTCGAATTACGCAGATACCAGTGGGAGACTCCGTTTCCCCGACGGGGACGACAATCCTGCCCCTCACGTACGCTCAGATGACGATGCGCACCATAGTTGAGGACGAAACGGGCGATCAGACACATCCATCGACGTCAGAAGTACCAAGGGAGGAAGAGGAAGGACCCTCGGTGCCAACCCATATGTCGCCCCCTTCACAGCAACAACTGCAGCAGCAGTCCCACGGACTCAAGACGCAACATAACATTCAGAACGCGATGGACGTGGACGCGAACATTGTCCCGACCGCGGCTTTCCTAGCGGAAGGTGATACGACGCTGGATTGCCTCCCACATTCGGATACGGATGTCCACGTTCGAAAGCAACGTTCGCCTCGACGACGCAAGCGACGTCGGCGGACCTCTTCTGACGATTGCCTCCTACACACGGCCGGTCAAGAAGGTGACATCTCATCAGACGGCATGGATGCTGCGCCTGCTGAGGATCTAAGTGATGTAGACGGTTCACTTGCCCATACTACGAGTGCCCGGTTACTTCTTGCACCACAAACGCGGCAGGTCGCGTCGATGGATGGCTCTCCATCCATCTCTACCAAAGACGACGTACGTGAGAGAGATTTAGGTGCCGATCAACTACACAGCATCATGTTGCACCCAATGTGGTCGGACGATGTTGAGGAACTTCCTGAAGAGGGCACGGGTGACAGAGGAGGGGGCGGCATTGGGGATGCCACTCCTAGCGTGAAAGACTCATAATTTGTAACGGGTTTCGTGGGTCAGGCATCTCTTGCGGTTAGCTTTGATTGCCATGGCGTCTACCCTAGGTGAAGAGGCTAGGCAGCACACCTTTCGCCCTGCCACAATCAATATCAACGCGATAAGGGCACCACACAAACTGACAATGCTACAACGCATGCTTGACGCGGCGGACATCGACGTGGCCCTCTTACAGGAAGTATGTGTCGCTAGTTTCCCTGACTTCTACGGATATACCGCCCACATCCCCCACGCCTCTTCTACCGATTGTGGTGTGGCTGTTCTGCTACGGGACGGTTTGGCGGCTACGGACGTACTGTACTTACAGAGTGCAAGAGCCATGGCAGTAACTGTCAACGGTGTACGACTCATCAATGTATATGCCCCTTCAGGATCAGGGAGACGGAGAGATCGGGCCCGCTTTTTTTCGGAAGATATTACGCGTCTATTTATGGGCCGCATAGACGATATGGTGATCGGAGGAGATTTTAACTGTACATTATCTCCGTCTGATCAGCAGCCACATCACGTCCCGTGTGCGGAATTGGAAATGCTAGTGCGTGACCCTACCCCCATGAACCATGGAGCTTGCCGTTGGCGGGGAGGCTTGCGTGCCTCAGCGATACAGATAGCCGTACCGTAGGTGCAACCACAACGGAGGGGTATCTGTCGAGAGGCCAGACAAACGTGTGGTTCCTGAAGAGGGGCAGCAGCCTTTTCAGTAGTTGCAGGGGCAACAGTCTGGATGATTGACTGATCTGGCCTTGTAACACTAACCAAAACGGCCTTGCTGTGCTGGTACTGCGAACGTTTGAAAGCAAGGGGAAACTACAGCCGTAATTTTTCCCGAGGGCATGCAGCTTTACTGTATGGTTAAATGATGATGGCGTCCTCTTGGGTAAAATATTCCGGAGGTAAAATAGTCCTCCATTCGGATCTCCGGGCGGGCACTACTCAAGAGGACGTCGTTTCAGGAGAAAGAAAACTGACGTTCTACTGATCGGAGTGTGGAATGTCAGATCCCTTAATCGGGCAGGTAGGTTAGGAAACTTAAAAAGGGAAATGGATAGGTTAAAGTAAGATATAGTGGGAATTAGTGGAGTTCGGTGGCAGGAGGAACAAGACTTTTGGACAGGCGAATACAGGGTTATAAATACAAAATCAAAACGGGGGAATGCAGGAGTAGGTTTAATAATGAATAAAAAAATAGGAGTGCGGGTAAGCTACTACAAACAGCATAGTGAACGCATTATTGTGGCCAAGATAGACAAGAAGCCCACGCCTATCACAATAGTACAAGTTTATATGCCAACTAGCTCTGCAGATGACGAAGAAATTGAAGAAATGTATGATGAAATAAAAGAAATTATTCAGATAGTGAAGGGAGACGAAAATTTAATAGTCATGGGTGATTGGAACTCGGTAGTAGGAAAAGGAAGAGAAGGAAACGTAATAGGTGAATATGGATTGGGGGGGAGAAATGAAAGAGGAAGCCGTCTGATAGAATTTTGCACAGACCACAACTTAATGATAGCTAACACTTGGTTCAAGAATCATAAAAGAAGGTTGTATACATGGAAGAAGCCTGGAATACTGACAGGTTTCAGATAGATTCTATAATGGTATGACAGAGATTTAGGAACCAGGTTTTAAATTGTAAGACGTTTCCAGGGGCAGATGTGGACTCTGACCACAATCTATTGGTTATGAACTGTAGATTAAAACTGAAGAAACCGCAAAAAGGTGGGAATTTAAGGAGATGGGACCTGGATAAACTGAAAGAACCAGAGGTTGTACAGAGTTTCAAGGAGAGCATAAGGGAACAATTGACAGGAATGGGGGAAAGAAATACAGTAGAAGAAGAATGGGTAGCTTTGAGGGATGAAGTAGTGAAGGCAGCAGAGGATAAAGTAGATAAAAAGACGAGGGCTAGTAGAAATCCTTGGGTAACACAAAAAATATTGAACTTCATTGATCAAAGGAGAAAATATAAAAATGCAGTAAATGAAGCAGGCAAAAAGGAATACAAACGTCTCAAAAATGAGATCGACAGGAAGTGCAAAATGGTTAAACAGGGATGGCTAGAGGACGAATGTAAGGATGTAGAGGCTTGTCTCACCAGGGGTAAGATAGACACTGCCTACAGGAAAATTAGAGAGACCTTTGGAGAAAAGAGAACCACTTGTATGAATATCAAGAGCTCATATGGAAACCCAGTTCTAAGCAAAGAAGGGAAAGCAGAAAGGTGGAAGGAGTACATAGAGGGTTTATACAAGGGCGATGACTTGAGGACATTATTACGGAAATGGAAGCGGATGTAGATGAAGATGAAATGGGAGATATGATACTGCGTGAAGAGTTTGACAGAGCACTGAGAGACCTGAGTCGAAACAAGGCCCCGGGAGTAGACAACATTCCATTAGAACTACTGACAGCCTTGGGAGAGCCAGTCCTGACAAAACTCTACCATCTGGTCAGCAAGATATATGAGACAGGCGAAATACCCTCAGACTTCAAGAAGAATATAATAATTCCAATCCCAAAGAAAGCAGGTGTTGACAGATGTGAAAATTACCGAACTATCAGTTTAATAAGTCACGGCTGCAAAATACTAACACGAATTCTTTACAGACGAATGGAAAAACTAGTAGAAGCCGACCTCGGGGAAGATCAGTTTGGATTCCGTAGAAATATAGGAACACGTGAGGCAATATTGACCCTACGACTTATCTTAGAAGCTAGATTAAGGAAAGGCAAACCTACGTTTCTAGCATTTGTAGACTTAGAGAAAGCTTTTGACAATGTTGACTGGAATACTCTCTTTCAAATTCTGAAGGTGGCAGGGGTAAAATACAGGGAGCGAAAGGCTATTTACAATTTGTACAGAAACCAGATGGCAGTTATAAGAGTCGAGGGACATGAAAGGGAAGCAGTGATTGGGAAGGGAGTGAGACAGGGTTGTAGCCTCTTCCCGATGTTATTCAATCTGTATATTGAGCAAGCAGTGAAGGAAACAAAAGAAAAATTCGGACTAGGTATTAAAATCCATGGAGAAGAAATAAAAACTTCGAGGTTTTCCGATGACATTGTAATTCTGTCAGAGACAGCAAAGGACTTCCAACAGCAGTTGAACGGAATGGGTAGTGTCTTGAAAGGAGGATATAAGATGAACATCAACAAAAGTAAAACGAGGATAATGGAATGTAGTCGAATTAAGTCGTGTGATACTGAGGCAATTAGATTAGGAAATGAGACACTTAAAGTAGTAAAGGAGTTTTGCTATTTGGAGAGCAAAATAACTGATGATGGTCGAAGTAGAGAGGATATCAAATGTAGACTGGCAATGGGAAGGAAAGTGTTTCTGAAGAGGAGAAATTTGTTAACATCGAGTATAGATTTAAATGTGAGGAAGTCGTTTCTGAAAGTATTTGTATGGAGTGTAGCCATGTATGGAAGTGAAACATGGACGATAAAAAGTTTGGACAAGAAGAGAATAGAGGCTTTTGAAATGTGGTGCTACAGAAGAATGCTGAAGATTAGATGGGTAGATCACATTACTAATGAGGAGGCATTGAATAGGATTGGGGAGAAGAGAAATTTGTGGCACAACTTGACAAGATGAAGGGATCGGTTGGTAGGACGTGTTCTGAGGCATCAAGGGATCACCAATTTAGTATTGGAGGGCAGCGTGGAGGGTAAAAATCGTAGAGGGAGACCAAGAGATGAATACGCTAAGCAGATTCAGAAGGAGTTCGGTTGCAGTTGTTACTGGGAGATGAAGCAGCTTGCACAGGATAGAGTAGCATGGAGAGCTGCATCAAACCAGTCTCAGGACTGAAGACCACAACAACAACAACAGTGCGTGACCTTCACCTGATTGACACGTGGCGCCACATCCATGGCCCAGCTCCTGGTTACACCCATTATACAAGCCATTCATCAAGTCGGTTAGACAGGATTTACATCACAAGCACCCTTTCGACGACGACGAGAGGAGCAGGACTCTGGCCCACTGCTTTCTCCGACCACACAGCCTATATTTGCACCATTGCCCTCCAACCTGCACGTGTGTGGCGCAGTAGGCCCCCCTGGAAACTGAACGTCGCCCATCTGGACGGGCCGGCATGTAAAGGTGCTGTCGAAGAGTCGTGGAACGCGTCCTTACAGCGTCGTGGTCGTTACCGATCGACCCTCAGTTGGTGGATTGAATGTGCGAAGCCTGCTCTTAGGCGCACCTTCATGGCTTACGGCCGGGAAGCAGCGGCATGGAGGAGGAGCACGGAAAACTTTTATTACACCGTCCTACGGGAATGTCTTGCTATGGAGCCCTCACCTGACAGGCAGATCATAGTCAATCGCGCGAATGCGCAGCTCGTCTTCTTAGCACGCCATCATTTACAAGGCGCTGTTATACGGTCGCGTGCTCCAGACATGATACAATCAGAAAGGCCATCTATGCACCACGTGCTCCTAGAACGCAGGAGGCGCCGCAGGGCACTGATAACCGACATGATAACGGACGACGGTCGACGCGTGGTAGAACAAGCAGATATAGCAGAAGCCTTCTATGGGCATTACGCTCAACTTTATTCAGCAGTGCTCCCTGATATGGCGACGGTAGACACCGTTTCAGCACATGTCCACGGTACGGTTCCACCAGACATGGTACCGACTTTACTGGGAGAAGTGACAGAAGAGGAAGTGCTCGACGCCATTGGTAAAGGTGCTCCCCATAAATCACCAGGAATCGATGGATTACCATTAGAGTTCTATCGAGCCTTTAAATAACTGTTGCTACCGTGTTTGATTGAAATTTGCCAGGAATTGATGTCCCCGGGTATAACATTGCCTGCACCATTCTTGGAAGGTCTGATTGTCCCCATCCATAAGCCGAAGGGACAGAATCATGTCCGCGATTATCGTCCCTTAACGTTATTGAACAGCGACTTCAAGATCTTTTCGAGGCTGCTATCAGAACGTATTCGCGGCACACTATTGCACGTCTTGTCCGGCGATCAGACGTCCTTAGGGGGACCCAACAACATCAGAACTGCGTTATGTCGTTACAGAGATCTCATCTCCCTTGCACGGGTGAGACGTTTGCCGGCAGCGCTCGCGTCTATCGACTTTAGCCAGGCTTTTGACCGTGTGGGCCACACTTTCCTCACGGCCGTTCTACGGCGCATGGAATACCCCGACCCCTATATCACAGTGTTGACACGCCTACTACATGGTGCAACTTCTCGAGTTCTTGTCAATGGAAGACTGACGGCACCCATGCCGATCCGCCGATCAGCACGACAGGGATGTCCATTATCAACATTGTTATTTGCATTGGCCTTAGAACCTTTGTTGTGTGGTCTCCGAGACAGGCTCACTGGGATACAGTTCGGCGGCTCCATCTATCGTTGCACCGCATATGCGGATGATTTGATGATCGTCATACGTGGAGCTGACGACATGGCCGCGGCTTTGGACTGGATTGCAACCTACGGTACAGCTTCTGGTAGCCAAATCAACGTTGACAAGTCCGTCGCCTTGAGCATCGGGATTGGGCTACCGCAGGAACACATTGCCCCCTTACGCTTCAGTGATACTGTACGCTGCTTGGGCTTAGATTTCATGAACGACATGCGACGCGCGACGACGCTCAATTATCGACGCCTTCTTAACCAAATTAGGGCCGGAATTGCAAATCAGCGCTTGCGATCCCTCAACATCGTTCAGCGGGCGTATTATGCCAATGTATACCTTGCGTCCCGCATACCGCATGTCACCCAAACGCTACCCATTCCGAAGCCCTTGGCTCGAAGCATTATGGCAGCGTTGGGATACTTCGTCACCGCTGGTATGTTACTGAAGATCAGATACGTATCTCTTACCCTCCCCAAGGAACAAGGTGGTCTCGGCCTAGTTAACGTCCATGATAGGGCCATTGCCCTCTATGTTAGCTCACATTTATGTCTGCTGCGCCGTTGTCCTACGAGCCTCTTGAGTCTGCTTCTGACGGCGCTACGACCTGCTTCACTAAGAGCGCCGGTGCCACTACAGGACATCCCAGCGCCCCTCTTTTATATAGGACGTTTCTATTTAGAACAAAGTTATTGCAGTGTCGCGCTCACGACACCACAAATGGCCACAACTCGACGCCTATATCATGACATGCTGCAACGCCGCCCCCTAAATGTGGTCGAACTAAAATATCCTGACGTACGGTGGAGCGTGGTGTCGAAGACTGTACACGATGCCATGCTTGATTCCGATGTTGTTTCCCAATGGTACGTAGTCATTAATGGGAAGCTGGTGACGCAAGAACGTCTCTACAATATCCACATGGCAGAATCTCCCAATTGTGTGGCTTGTAATACAGTAGATTCTGACGAGCACCGCCTCAGCTGTGGAGAGACGGAACCGGTTTGGCACCTAGTGCGGCAGATGCTGGCTTATCTCTTGCGAGTTAGGCCGGAGCATATATCTGCACGCACGTTATTGTTGCCGGATGAGACATTTTACCCCAAGACTCGAACCAATTCTGTCACCTGGATACGTGGACATGCAGTCCATTACCTCTGTCGTGACGGACACAAGAATTTCCTTGACTTCTGGCTCTATTTGCAAGAAAGACATCATGCTATTTCCGGGCATACCAGATATCGACAGTGCTTCGCAAACTACCTATGGAGTGTCTTTCACAGCCCGCCGTGCAGCTGGAATGTTCCAGGCAGTGGCAGATGAGGTCAGAACGAACTGCAAACGAGCATATATTGAACAATCTTTATCAGTGGGCGCAGTCGCTGGGAAGCCTCACTACGACGTGGTAGCTTTCTTTTCATGTTATTTATCTTTCATATCTTCGATGGCGTCTTCATTCTGTTTTAGTTTTCCAGGCTTGATTAACTATGACTGTTCGCACATTGATATCTATATAAATAAAAAAAAGATTTAAAAAAACGTGGGCTGGAGACCTGCGTTCGAATCCAAATAAATACACAAGAACAAAATAAGAGCAAAATGAACAACAAATAGCCCCCGAAATGGCCGTGCGGTTAAAGGCGCTGCAGTCTGGAACCGCAAGACCGCTACGGTCGCAGGTTCGAATCCTGCCTCGGGCATGGATGTTTGTGATGTCCTTAGGTTAGTTAGGTTTAACTAGTTCTAAGTTCTAGGGGACTAATGACCTCAGCAGTTGAGTTCCATAGTGCTCAGAGCCATTTGAACCATTTGAACAACAAATAAAATATAATAAAGTATTATATCATTTCCTTTCTCCTTTTACTTTTTTTTTATACAAAGTTCAGAGGCATATTTAATTTTTGTTCGTTGGCGGAACCTGGAGTGGTGGCGAACGACCGTCCTAGTTAGCTTTAGGATGAAAGTGGCGGTGGCACTAGCTTTGTTTTTGTTTTTGGGCTACATAGGTTTTTGGGGGTAGTATGGGTGATGGGGACCAACGCCTGAAGTGGAAGAGGTAATTTACTTTCTTTATTTAAAAAAAAAAAGTGATCTAGCGGTAGCGTGCGTTGTTTCTGTTCATAATGTAAGTGGATCGAGAGCAGCTGGCATAAAATATTTTTATAGCCTCTTCTGTCTGAATGCTGAAGACGTAAATGAAAAAAAAAAAGTGGTCAGCGCGACAGACTGTCAATCCAAAGGGTCCGGGTTCGATTCCTGGCTGGGTCGGAGATTTTCTCCGCTCAGGGACTGGGTGTTGTGTTGCCCTACTCATCATCATTTCATCCCCATCGACGCGCAAGTCGCCGAAGTGGCGTCAAATCGAAAGACTTGCATTTCATTTCATATCGACTTTGACCTCCTTTTACCTGGAGTAATTCAGCAAAATCAGGATTGAATACCTGACTCAGTTCCAAGCACGTTGTCAAGCACATCGTGTTCAAGGTACTGTAGAGTTACAATACTTCCTTTCGATTGCGGGGTCGCCAGTGTTCAGGTTAATACAAAAACTATTCGCAACCGCGTCTCCCGACGAAGTCGTCTATGACCAAGTAATCGCTGCATTAACTAAATACTATGACCAGCAAGTCCACGTAGCTGCAGCTAGATATCACTTATTTCGCTTGCAAAAAAATCCGGAACAGGCGTACCGCCTGTGCTGCACAGGATTAACGGGCATGACTAGGAAGTGTAAATTTAAGTGTAGTTGTAACTTTTAGTGTGATTTAATGGCACGTGATGCAGTAACATTCAATGTCCCAGATCGTAGAATATGAGAACAGATCTTAAAATACTCTGATCCATCACTTCTCCAAGTATTGCAAATCTTAGAGCAATATGGTTCGGGTTCCATAGCGGCCGAGAAGCTTGAGCAGGCCCAATATAGTGACATCTTGCCATAGATGTTCAGCTATGTGTCTGAACTGTAGTCAGTACTAGGCAAGATGACATACTAAATTCGATTCATGCCGAATGCCGCTCAGACCGCGGCTTCATTGCGTCGCTTGAGTCGCAAAAATGTACCTTTTCTGTGGACTAAAGACGTCAAGACGCATTTCAGGAACTCAAAATGCTTTACTTAGTGACAGATGTTTAGTGCATTTGAACCCTACCAAGCTAATAGTTTTGCAAGTCGACGCTTCTTCCTACGGAATCGGCGCAGTGCTTTCGCACAGAATTGGTGCACAAAACAGACCCATTGCTTTTTATCTGAAAGTTGCACACTCAAACTCAGTTCAATTATTCTCTTGCTATTGTGCATGGTGTGACCAAATTACATCACTATTTGTGTGGTCGCAAGTTCTTTTTAGTGACAGATCACAAGCCTTTGCAGTCCTTGTCTCATCCATCAAAGCCAGTTCCTACATGCACTGCTCAAAAATTGCAACGTTGGGCTTTGTTGCTTTCGCAGTATCAGTATGAAATTGTGTTCAGACATACGGCAAGGCATGTCAATGCAGACTCCCTATCTCGCCTTCAGATTGTCCCAGACTCTGATTTTGATGCATCTGCCGCATCTTGTTGCCAAATCGATGTGCAGGACTATGAATTGCTAGCATCTTTTTCCTTACACTACAGAAAATTGCACTGGCCACAGAAGCAGACACAGATCTCAAGATTTTGTTGGCCTCGTTCATTGAACAGTATTCAGAACTCAGTTGCGCGCCGATATTTTGCCTGTCGGTACAGCCTTTCAGTTCAACAGAGTGTGATCTTCGTGCAAAACGACAGTGGACAATCGCACGTGCTTATTCCCAAAGTGTTGAAGAAGAATGTGTTGCGATTGCTCTATTAAGGACTTTGGCGAACTGTTCCCACTAAACAGTTAGCAGGCCGGCACTGTACTTGGCACTGCATGGGCGCCCACATTGAAAAATGATGTCACAGTGTCAGGCATGTGCGGAAAACCAGTCCGCTCCGCCACAGACACTCTCAGCTTGGCCTAAGGCTCAATCGGCATGTTGACGAGTGCACCTGACTTTGCAAGGCCATTTTGGAACACTCGTTGGCTCATAGCGGTAGACTCTTTCATCAAGTATGGCTTCTGTCACATCACATAGCACCATTCAAGCGCCTTTATATCGAAGGTTTGCCAGAAGGACTTGTGTTTGACCAGTTTTGTGAACGAAATGGCATTCATCACGTAACAAGTGCTCCATTTCACCTTGTAGTCCAACGGAGAAGCGAAACGCTCGGTACGCATTTTTAAACAACAGATGGTCAAGCTTCGCACCACCAACACACTGAAACAGGCGCTGCAATTCTTTCTCGCCTCCTATCGCTCCCATTCACGAGACGATGGACGCCGCCATCGGACGTTGCTACACTTGCTACATTCACCGCAGCATCCAGCGCGGCCAATAATCAGCAAGTATCGCTTTGCGTTGCGCGATCTTGTTCTTTTCATGGTTTATGGTAACCGTAGGCGCTGGGAAGGAGGCATAATCCAGGAACGCATTGGTTCTTTTATGTACTTGATTGTAGGTCCCGGTGGTTTGCAGTGCCGCCACCAGAAGCAAATTCGTGCGTGTCATTTGCCCCGTGGTTCTGCTGCTTTTCTTCCCCCAGGTTCACGACCTCACGAGACCGAGCGGCCTTTGCAGCCGCCCGCTGGTGCCACCAGGGCACCCCAGGAGGAGCGGCTGGACGATGCGCCCCAGCCCCCGCCTTCTACGCTCGCCGATCCGATGGATGTGAACCCGTCGTCGCCATTGCCGTCATTGCCCCAGGACACGCCCTCAGGCCTGGACGTCTGCTCTGGCAGCAGTTTTCCGGAGGATGTTCCTGTTGCCTCGCAAGCCAGATGGCGGGGCAGGGTCGGGAGTACGCCGTCCTCCACAGTCACAGCTCCCGGCTCATCTCTACGTCCAGCGTCTTCCCGCCCTCCCTGTTGTCGTTCAGATCTTCCCTACACGACAACGGTGAGGCATTTCGAGGGGGAGGAATGTGCTGGCGTAAGCTGTCGTCAGCACACCGGTCAGAAAAGACGTGGCACAAAGGTCGACAGTAGGCGCTTCATCAAACGTGCCCATCACCAGAGAGGCCAGAGTCAGACTTGCAAGCAACACGCCGCCAACGCCCTCTCGAAAGCAAGTGTTCAGATCGCCCCCCGCTGACCGGAGGGCCTCAGTCACTAGCTCGATCACTAGCTCAGGCACGAACTTGCACTCGAGTTTGTCTACATCTACATCTACGTCTACATCCATACTCCGCAAACCACCTGACGGTACGTGGCGGAGGGTACTTTGAGTACCTCTATCGGTTCTCCCTTCTATTCCAGTCTCGTATTATGTGTGAAAAGAAAGATTGTCGTTATGCCTCTGTCTGGGCTCTAATCTCTCTGATTTTACGCTCATGGTCTTGCTTGCTTGTTTGGGGGGCGGGGGGGGGGGGGGGGGGAGGAAGGGACCTCATGGTTTCTTCGCGAGATATACGTAGGAGGGAGCAATATACTGCTTGACTCCTCGGTGAAGGTATGTTCTCGAAACTTCAAAAAAAGCCCGTACCGAGCTACTGAGCGACTCTCCCGCAAAGTCTTCCACTGGAGTTTATCTGTCATCTCCGTAACGCTTTCGCGATTACTAAATGATCCTGTAACGAAGCGCGCTGCTCTCCATTGGATCTTCTCTGTCTCTTCTATCAACCCTGCCTAGTACGGATCCCACACCGGTGAGCAGTATTCAAGCAGTAGGCGAACAAGTGTACTGTAATCTACTTCTTTTGTTTTCGGACTGCATTTCCTTACCATTCTTCCAATGAATCTCAGTCTGGCATCTGCTTTACCGACGATTACTTTTATATGGTCATTCCATTTTAGATCACCCCTAATGCCTACTCCCAGATAATTTATGGAATTAACTGCTTCCAGTTGCTGACCTGCTACGTTGTACCTAAATGATAAAGGATCTTTCTTTCTATGTAATCGCAGCACATTACACTTGTATACATTGAGATTCAATTGCCATTCCCTGCACCATGCGTCAATTCGTTGCAGATCCTCCTGCATTTCAGTACAATTTTCCATTGTTACAACCTCTCGATGTACTACAGCATCATCCACAAAAAGCCTCAGTGAACTTCCGACGTTATCCACAACGTCATTTATATATATTGTGAATAGAAACGGTCCTACGACACTCCCCTGCGGCACACCTGAAATCACTCTTACTTCGGAAGACTTCTCTCCACTGAGAATGACGTGCTGCGTTCTGTTATCTAGGAACTCTTCAATCCATCACACAATTGATCTGATAGTCCATATGCTCTTACTTTGTTCATTAAACGACTGTGGGGAACTGTATCGAACGCCTTGCGGAAGTCAAGAAACACGGCGTCTACCTGGGAACCCGTGTCTATGGCCCTCTGAGTCTCGTGAACGAATAGCACGAGCTGGGTTTTACATGATGGTCTTTTTCGAAACCCATGCTGATTCCTACAGAGTAGATTTCTAGTCTCCAGAAAAGTCGTTATACTCGAACATAATTCGTGTTCCAAAATTCTACAACTGATCAACGTTAGAGATATAGGTCTATGGTTCTGCACATCTGTTCGACGTCCCTTCTTGAAACCGGGATGACCTGTACTCTTTTCCAATCTTTTGGTACGCTACGCTCTTCTAGAGACCAACGGTACACCGCTTCAAGAAGGGGGGCCAGTTCCTTCGTGTATTCTGTGTAAAATCGGACTGGTATCCCATCAGGTCCAGCGACCTTTCCTCTTCTAAGCGATTTTAATTGTTTTTCTATCCCTCTGTCATGTATTTCGATATCTACCATTTTGTCATCTGTGCGACAATCTAGAGAAGGAACTACAGTGGAGTCTTCCTCTGTGAAACAGCTTTGAGAAAAGACATTTAGTATTTCGGCCTTTAGTCTGTCATCCTCTGTTTCAGTAGCATTTTGGTCACAGAATGTCTGGACATTTTGCTTTGATCCACATACCGCTTTGACATAGGACCTAAATTTCTTAGGATTTTCTGCGAAGTCAGTACATAGAACTTTACTTTCGAATTCATTGAACGCCTCTCGCATAGCCCTCCTCACACTACATTTCGCTTCGCGTAATTTTTGTTTGTCTGCAAGGCTTTGGCTATGTTTATGTTTGCTGTGAAGTTCCCTTTGCTTCCGCAGCAGTTTTCTAACTCGGTTGGTGTACCACGGTGGCTCTTTTCCATCTCTTACGATCTTGCTTGGAACATACTCATCTAACGCATGTTGTACGATGGTTTTGAACTTTGTCCACTGATCCTCAACGCTATCTGTACTTGAGACAAAACTTTTGTGTTTAGCCGTCAAGTACTCTGAAATCTGCTTTTTGTCACTTTTGCTAAACAGAAAAATCTTCCTACCCTTTTTAATATTTCTATTTACGGCTGAAATCATCGATGCAGTAACCGCTTTATGATCGGTGATTCCCTGTTCTGCGTTAACTGTTTCAAATAGTTCGGATCTGTTTGTCACCAGAAGGTTGTAACGCCGGAAATGCATATCCTCCTATTTCCATCTATTGCACTGCAAATGTTTTCCCTTATTTTGTTACCTGAAGATATAACATTTCTGTGTCTTTGTATATTGTAATTGTTTTACTATTTGTACATATATGCATTTATGTCGATTTATAATTGGTTTGTTTTGTGAATATTATTTGTATTTATACGCTGGGTCTGGCCTAGGGAAACTATGCTATCGAACCATTACATCGATAGGTCGTGTGGAGAACCAAAGTGTTTAGGATCTTTGGTAGTGTTAACTCTGCCGCGTGGAGCGCGGGCAGAGCAGAGAGAGTCTGGCTGGAGTAGTGCGGTTGAGCAGGTGTGTTGTGTGACGCTCCCGCGAGTTGCCGCGCTTTCGGGGTTTGGCAGCATCTAATTGCGCTCGACTGGCTATAATAGTTTCTAGCACGGTGTCGCGGACGGGAAGCATTAGCTGGCACACATCAAGAGCCCGTTTCGCCTGGTGACCGTGTCGAGAAGAAGGCGCGCCAGCATCCAGCTTCTGCAACAGCGACGGCCGACAATGAGTGACTGACGCCACCTCCTCGATCGACGACTTCAAACCTTCAATCAACCAACAAGGAAGACTAAAAGCACGTAAAGTTTCAGAACTGTATGGCAGACCTCAGCTTTTAAAATTGTTGCATCACAAAATTACAGCAACTGAGTATGAACCTTTGTTGCTCATTGTCCCAATTGCATTGCCAAGCAGGGTCCCTTCCTTTTCCGAAATGAACCCGAGTGTCGTTGAAATTCAAACGCCAGCATTAAAGTAATATAATTCGATTTCATTGCTTTAATTTCAAAGTTCAGTTAAGGTATTTATAGCTGGCTACAATATTTAGATTACACAAGCACAAATTAAGAGTGCGAGTTTTGTTTGCATATTTTAGCTTACCTGTGACTCCAGCTCAGCTTGGTACGTACTAAATTTTACTATTGTTAATTGTTCGGAATCATTTAATTCAAGTTCAAAGTTAAATCTCTTATTTCTACATTGCGTAGATTCAAGTAGCTTTTGAAATGATTGTTGAGGTAGTCCAAGACTAACCGTATTTTACTGCATTTCGATGTGCTTCAGAAAGAAAGCTCACTATTAACTTCAGTCACTAAATTAACTTTCGATTTTCCGGTTTTATTAATTCTTTTGCTAAATGAAGTCAGAGTGTAGCGAAATTTATTACTTCTGACAAACTTTCAGTTTTCACACTACACGTGTCAACCTTCAGTTGCCACGCTTCTAGTGCTGATTATATGTGTAATAACCTTTCTTTTTCAGTTACTATAGTAATTGTCCATGGGACTGGCGACCGTAATTTCCCCCAAATCTCAAATATCTAATTACCGCTAGTTGATTGTTGACGTAACGGCCGCACATTTACTTTCTTTATTAACTTTACCCCTTTTCAAAATTAATTTCCACCAGTTTCATTTGCATTTTTCCTTTCATTTAGATGTAACCCTTTCCTCCCTCTTTACCGACAGATTAACTTCGGTGACGATTGCTTTTCCCAAATTTCCATTAGGTACACGCGGTTTAATTTTTCACTGTCATTAAGGTCGATAAGTGAGGGGGATGTTACAAGGTCTAACACGTTATCGCCACGAGTCGGTTCTCTGTTTAACTGCTCAAGGTAGTTGTCGTCTGTCATTCATCCAGCAGAGTGGACTTAGGCTACGACAGTACATAGCGACTAGAGTAGTGTTTATAGTGGGCCTTGTATTTCACCAGCAGTGAGGCTAACGCGGATTATTATTGGAGAGCTTGTACCACAACACATGGACTCTGATAAAGTTAAGCAGCAGCTTTCTGTTCATGTAAATAAAGAACTGTGTTAATTCACGTGTGCAATTGTGTTGTAGAAAGAGAGTACTGGCCACCCGTAACCAGTGTCCTTTTCTCCATTGAGCTATTTCAGTTCCTTCAGTTTCTCGTTCCTGCGACAATTTAAAGGAGGAACTACAATGCGGTCTTCCTCTGCGCCACAGTTTTGGAAAAAGACGTTTAGTGTTTCGGCTTTTCCTGTTATTCTTTTATTCCTTGTCAGTTTGGTCACAATGTCTGGACAGATGGTTTTGACACGTTTATTGATTTAACATCAGGCCAAAACTTCTTAGGATTTTCTACCAAATCGGTAGACAGAATTTTGCTTTCGAACTCGTTGAACTCCTCATGCACAGCCCCGCTTTCTCCAGTTTTGGTTTCGTTTAGTTTTTGTTTGTCTGTGAGGGTTGTTTGGCTATGTCTAACTGATGCCGTACGCTAATTGTAGTACAAAGAGTACAGAATAGAGGAAAGTAGGTACATCGTATTTTAATTACCCAAAGGCACGCACACTGCATAGTTGCCCTACACAAGAATGCGATTAACTACAACGTCGGTACCCATTGACAACATTCGCCCGCTCCTACACCTCCAGCTCTCTCCACAAGAGAATGTCACACACAGGCTCCCACACGTGGTATCTATATTTTTGTTGTGATATTCAGTCGGAAGACTGGTTTGATGCAAGTATCCATTCTGCTCTAGCCTGTGCAAGCCTCTTCATCTCCTAATAACTACTGAAACCTACTTCTTTCTAAATCGGATTACTGTATTTATCTATTGCCTTCTCTCTACGATATTTACCCCCCACCAACCCACCCATCCACCCACCTACTCACCAATCCACCCACCCATCCACCAGCGCGCGCGCGCGCACACACACACACACACACACACACACACACACACACACACACACATTTGCCTCCAATACCAAACTGGTGGTCTCTTGAGGTTGAATATGTCCTATACGCCTCTCTCTTCTTTTAGTCAAGTTGTGCCACAAATTTATTTTCTCCCCATTTTATTCAGTACATATCTTCAGCATCCTTCTCTAGCAACATATTTCAAAAGCCCCTATTCTCTTCTTGTCTAAACTGTTTATCGCACATGCTTCACTTTCATACAAGGCTACATTCCAAACAAATACGTTCAGAAAAGACTTCCTAACACTGAAATCTATGTCGATGTTAACAAATCTCTATTTTTTCAGAAACGCTTTTCTTCGCATTGCCAGTCTACATTTTATATCTCTCTGCTTTGGCCATCATCAGTTATTTTGCTGTCCAAATAGCAGAACTAATGTAATACTTTTAGTATTTTGTTTGCTAATCTAATTCCCTCAGCATCACTTGATTTAATTCGACAACATTCCATTGTCCTTCTTTTGCTTTTGCTGATGTTCATCTTATATCCTCCTTTCAAGACTCTGTCCATTCCGTTCAAGTGTTCTTCCAAGTCCTTTGCTGTCTCTGACAGAATTACAATGGCATCGGCGAACCTCAAAGTCTTTATTCCTTCTCCCTGAACTTTAATTCCTAGTCCAAATTTTTCTTTGTTTTCCTTTACTGCTTGCTCAATGTACAGACTGAATAACATCGGTGATATGCTACAATTCGGTCTCACTCCCGTCTCAACCACTGGCCCCTTTTCATGCCCCTCAACTCCTATAACTGCAGTATGGTTTCTGTACAAGTTGTAAATAGCCTTTTGCTCTCTGTATTTCACGACTTGTGCCTTCAGAATTCGAAAGAGAGTATCCCAGTCAACACTGTCAAACATTTTCTCTAAGTCCACAAATTCTATAAACAAAGATTTGCCTTTCTTTAACCTATATTCTAAGAGAAGTCATAGGTTCAGTATCTGCCCCAAGTGTTTCTACATTTCTCTGAAATCCAAACTGATCTTTCCTGAGACTGGCCTCTACCAGTTTTTACATTCTTCTTTAAATAATTCGTGTTAGAATTTTGTAACAGTGACTTTAAAGTGATAGTGCGATAATTTTCATACCTATCAGCACCTGCTTTCTTTAGAATTAGAATTATTACATTCGTCTTGAAATCTGAGGGTATTTCACCTGTCTCATACATTTTGCACTTCAAATGGAATAGTTTTGTCATGGGTGATAGATAGTTCTGACGGAATGTCATATAGTCCAGGGGTCTTGTTTCGACTTAGGTCTTACAGTGCACTGTTAGATTCTTCTTTGCAGTATCGTATCTCCCATCTCGTCACATCTATGTCCTCCTCTATTTCTATAACATTGTCGTCAAGTTCATCTCCCATCTACAGGGTATCTATATACCCCTTCCAACTTCCAGCTTTGCCTTCTTTGCTTAGTCGTGGTTTTCCATCTAAGATGTTGATATTCATACAGCTGCTTTTCTTTTCTGCAAAGGCCTCTTTAATTTTCCTGTCGGGGGTATCTATCTTTCCCATAGTGAAATATGCTTCTAAATTCCTACATCTGTCCTGTAGCCACTCCTGCTTATGTATTTTTTCACTTTCTGCCAGTCTCATTTTTAAACGTTTGTATTCCGTTTCACCCCCCCCCCCCCCCCTCAATGAACCATGGACCTTGCCGTTGGTGGGGAGACTTGCGTGCCTCAACGATACAGATAGCCGTACCGTAGGTGCAATGTAATTTTTCCCGAAGGCATACAGCTTTACTGTATTGTTGAATGATGATCGCGTCCTCTTGGGTAAAATATTCCGGACCTAAAATAGTCCCCCATTCGGATCTCCGGGCTGGGACTACCCAAGAGGACGTCTTTATCAGGAGAAAGAATACTGGCGTTCTACGGACCGGAGCGTGGAATGTCAGATCCCTTAATCGAGCAGGTAGGTTAGAAAATTTAAAAAGGGAAGTGGATAGGTTAAAGTTAGATATAGTGGGAATTAGTGAAGTTCGGTGGCAGGACGAACAAGACTTTTGGTCAGGTGAATACAGGGTTATAAACACAAAATCAAATAGCGGTAATGCAGGAGTAGGTTTAATAATGAATAAAAAATAGGAGTACGGGTAAGCTACTACAAATAGCATAGTGAACGCATTATTGCGGCCAAGATAGACGCGAAGCCCACGCCTACCACAGTAGTACAAGTTTATATGCCAACTAGCTCTGCAGATGATGAAGAAATTGATGAAATGTATGATGAGATAAAAGAAATTATTCAGGTAGTGAAGGGAGATGAAAATTTAATAGTCATGGGTGACTGGAATTCGACAATAGGAAAAGGAAGAGAAGGAAACGTAGTAGGTGAATATGGATTGGCGCTAAGAAATGAAAGAGAAAGCCGCCTGGTAGAATTTTGCGCAGAGCATAAATAAATCATAGCTAACACTTGGTTCAAGAATCATGAGAGAAGGTTGGTTACATCGAAGAACCTTGGAGATACTAAAAGGTATCAGATAGATTATATAATGGTAAGACAGAGATTTAGGAACCAGGTTTTAAATTGTAAGACATTTCCAGGGTCAGATGTTGACACTGACCACAATCTATTGGTTATGAACTGTAGATTGAAACTGAAGAAACTGCAAAAAGGTGGGAATTTAAGGAGATGGGACCTGGATAAACTGAAAGAACCAGAGGTTGTACAGAGTTCCAGGGAGAGCATAAGGGAACAATTTACAGGAACGAGGGAAAGAAATACAGTAGAAGAAGAATGGTTAGCTTTGAGGGATGAAATAGTGAAGGCAGCAGAGGATCAAATAGGTACAAACACGAGGGCTAGTAGAAACCCTTGGGTAACAGAAGAAATACTGAATTTAATTGATGAAAGGAGAAAATATAAAAATGCAGTAAATGAAGCAGGCAATAAGGAATACAAACGTCTCAAAAATGAGATCGACAGGATGTGCAAATGGCTAAGCAGGGATGGCTAGAAGACAAATGTAAGGATGTAGAGGCTTATCTCACCAGGGGTAAGGTAGATACTGCCTACAGGATAATTAAAGAGACCTTTGGAGAAAAGAGAACCACTTGCATGAGTATCAAGAGCTTTGATGGAAACCCAGTTCTAAGCAAAGAAGGGAAATCAGAAAGGTGGAAAGAGTATATAGAGGGCCTATACAAGGGCGATGTTCTTGAGCACACTATTATGGAAATGGAAGAGGATGTAGATGGCCGGCCGCGGTGGTCTAGCGGTTCAGGCGCTGAGTCCCGAACCGCGCGACTGCTACGGTCGCAGGTTCGAATCCTGCCTCGGGCATGGATGTGTGTGATGTCCTTAGGTTAGTTAGGTTTAAGTAGTTCTAAGTTCTAGGCGACTGATGACCAGAGATGTTAAGTCCCATAGTGCTCAGAGCCATTTTTTTTTATGTAGATGAAGATGAAATGGGAGATATGATACTGCGTGAAGAGTTTGACAGAAGACTGAAAGACCTGAGTCGAAACAGGGCCCCCGGAGTAGACACCATTCCATTAGAACTACTGACAGCCTTGGGAGAGCCAGTTCTGACAAAAAGCTCTACCATCTGGTGAGCAAGATGTATGAGACAGGCGAAGTATCCTCAGACTGCAAGAAGAATATAATAATTCCAATCCCAAAGAAAGCAGGTGTTGGCAGATGTGAAAATTACCGAACTCTCAGTTTAATAAGTCACAGCTGCAAAATACTAACGCGAATTCTTTACAGACGAATGGAAAAACTGATAGAAGCCGACCTCGGGGAAGATCAGTTTGGATTCCGTAGAAATGTTGGAACACGTGAGTCAATACTGACCCTACGACTTTTCTCAGAAGAAAGATTAAGGAAAGTCAAACCTATGTTTCTAGCATTTGTAGACTTAGAGAAAGCTTTTGACAATGTTGATTGGAACACTCTCTTTCAAATTCTGAAGGTGGCAGGGTCAAATACAGGGAACGAAAGGCTATTTACAATTTGTACAGAAAGCAGATGGCAGTTGTAAGAGTGGAGGGGTATGAAAGGGAAGCGGTGGTTGGGAAGGGAGTGAGACAGTGTTGTAGCCTATCCCCGATGTTATTCAATCTGTATACTGAGCAAGCCATAAAGGAAACACAAGAAAAGTTCGGAGTCGGTATTAAAATCCATGGAGAAGAAATAAAAACTTTGAGGTTCGCCGATGACATTGTAATTCTGACAAAGACATCAAAGAACTTGGAAGAGCAGCTGAACGGAATTTACAGTGTCTTGAAAGGAGGGTCTAAGACGAACATCAACAAAAGCAAAACGAGGATAATGGAATGTAGACGAATTAAGTGAGGCGATGTTGAGGGAATTAGATTAGGAAATGAGACACTTGAAGTAGTAAAGGAGTTTTGCTATTTGGGGAGCAAAATAACAGATGATGGTCGAAGTAGAGAGGATATAAAATGTAGACTGGCAATGGAAAGGAAAGCGTTTCTGAAGAAGAGAAATTTGTTAACATCAAGTATAGATTTAAATGTCAGGAAGTAGTTTCTGAAAGTATTTTTGTGGAGTGTAGCCATGTATGGAAGTGAAATGTGGACAATAAATAGTTTAGACAAGAAGAGAATAGAAGCTTTCGAAATGTGGTGCTACAGAAGAATGCTGAAGATTAGATGGGTAGATCACATAACTATTGAGGAGGTATTGAATAGAATTGGGGAGAAGAGGAGTTTGTGGCACAACTTGACTAGAAGAAGGGATCGGTTGGTAGGACATGTTCTGAAGCATCAAGGGATCATAAATTTAGTACTGGAGGGCAGCGTGGAGTGTAAAAATCGTAGAGGGAGACCAAGAGATGAATACACTAAGGAGATTCAGAAGGATGTAGGCTGCAGTAGGTACTGGGAGATGAAGAAGCTTGCACAGGATAGAGTAGCATGGAGAGCTGCATCAAACCAGTCTCAGGACTGAAGACCACAACAACAACATTCCGTTTCACCTGCTTCATTTGCTGTATTTTTATATTTTCTCGTCTCAGCATTTAAATTAACGATCTCCTCTGACGTCCAGGGATTTTTACTAGCCTTGCCTCTTTTCCTGGTGTCTTCGCTATCCCATCTCTCAAAGTTACCCATTCGTCTTGTACTGTGTTTATTATGTCGTTCTTTTCCCCTGTTCTAGTCAGTCGATGACTGTCTCATCAAAACTTTCTGCATTCTCTTCAACACATAAGGCGCTACTTAACATATAATCTAGTACTACTGTGGTGGATGTGGGCACCAATACTATGCTGTTTATAGTAGATCCTATCTTCTCATTCATTTCTTAATCTACTCCTACATTACCCCTATTTGACTTTGTATTTATAACCCTGTATTCACTCATTTGATCAGAAGTCTTGCTCCTCTTGCCACCGAACCCCACTAATTTCCACTGTATCTAACTCCTGTCCATTCCCCTTTCCAAGTTTTCTAACCTCTGGTTTTCTTTCAGTCATCAGACTTCTGACTGATTCGATGCGGCCCGCCACGATTTGCCGTCCTGTGCCAAACTCTTCATTTCAGAGTAGCACTTGTAACCTATGTCCTGGATTATTTGCTGGATACATTCTAATCTATGTCTTCCTCTACAGTTTTTACCCTCTACAGCTCCCTCTAGTACTATATAAGTCATTTGCTGATGTCTTAACAGATGACCTATCATCCTGTCCCTTGTCGTTGTCAGTGTCTTCCACATATTACCTTCCTCTCCGATTCTGCGCAGAATCTCTTCGTTACATACCTTATAAATTCACCTAATTTTCAACATTCGTTTGTAGCACCACATCTCAAATTCTTCGATTCTCTTCTATTCCGGTTTTCCCACGGTCCATATTTCAGTACAATACAATGGTGTTGTCTAAAGGTAGATTCTCAAAAATTTCTTCCTTAAATTGGATCCTATGTTTGATACTAGTAGACTTCTCTTGGGCAGGAATGCCTTTTGCCTGTGCAAGTTTGCTTATGATGTTCTCCTTGCTCCGTCCGTCTGGTTATTTTGCTGCCTACCTCGTGACCATCAATCGTGAAGTTAAGTTTCTCGCTGTTCTCGTTTCTGCTACTTCTCATTACTTTCGTTTTTCTTCGATTTACTCTCAATTCATATTCTGTACTCATTCAGCTATTGGACAGTAGGGTGGGAATGAAATGATAATTAAGTCAAAACCCTAAGCTGTCGACAGGCGTTGATATACATCAACGGGAACAGTTGAAAATGTGTACCCCGACCGGGATTCGCACCCAGGACCTCTTGCTTACATGGCAGACGGTCTATCTATCTGAGCCAGCGAGGGCACAAAGAATAGCGCGACTGCAGGAATTAGTCCCTTGCACGTTCCCCGTGAGACCAACATTCCCAATTTAATGTCCACACGCTACATTCTTAGTGCCCCTGCCCATTACACTCATTACTCGCGTCAGACAATCTTAGCGAGTCCCGTAAGCGTTCGGGCAATGCGTGTGGTTCAAATGGTTCAAATAGCTCTGAGCACTAAGGGACCAAACTTCTGAGGTCATAAGTCCCGTAGAACGTAGAACTACTTAAACCTAACTAACCTACGGGCATCACACACATCCATGCGCGAGGCAGGATTCGAACCTGCGACCGTAGCCGTCGCGGTCGCGCGGTTCGCAATGTGTGTGCATCCAGCACAGAAGAAGAAGGTCAATGGCTGGTTAGCCTTAACTATATGAAGACGGTATCTGTCCGAAAGAACAGATATCATCTTCATGTAGGGTAGGAAAGACTACATCCCTGTCTTACACCTTTTTTTTTTTTTTTTTTTTTTTAATCCGAGCACTTCGTTTTTAGTCGTCCACTCCTGTTATTCCCTCTTGTCTTTTGTACATATTGTATTTTACTCTTCTCTGCCTATGGCTTGCCCCTATGTTTCTCAGCTTTCGAACGTGTTGCACCATTTTACTCTGTCGAACGCCGGCCGCTGTGGCCGAGCGGTTCTAGGCGGTTCGGTCCGGAACCACGCTGCTGCTGTGGTCGCAGGTTCGAATCCCGCCTCGGGAATGGATGTATGTGATGTCCTTCGGTTGGTTAGGTTTTAGTAGTTCTAAGTCTAGGGCACTGATGACTTCAGATGTTAAGTCCCATAGTGCTTAGAGCAATTTGAACCATTTGAACACTGTCGAACACTTCTTCCATAACGTGTCTTGAGTTTTCTTTAGTCTGTCTTCCATTATGAACCGCGACGTCAGAATTTACTCTTTCGTGCCTTTACCTTTCCTAAAGCCAAACTGATCGTCATCTATCACATCCTAGGTTTTCTTTTCCATTCTTCTGTTTATTGTTCTTGTAAGCAATTTGGGTGGATGAGCTGTTAAGACGATTGTGCGTTAGTTGTCGCACTTGTCAGCTGTTACAGTCTTCGGAACAGTGTGGATGATACACTACTGGCCATCAAAATTGTTACACCACGAAGATGACGTGCTACAGACGCGAAATTTAAACGACAGGAAGAATATGCTGTAGGGAAGCAGCATACTCACGCCTTATAAAATTTACATCAGTTTTTCCATTGTGTGCCAGCCTAGCTCTGACGTCATAAATATTGCGCAATACTTTAAAATGAAGTAAATAACCTGAAACGTTTTTAGCATGTCAGGAATAATACAAAATCATTATGTGTTGGATATCAGTTCAATAACTTTAACCATTTTCGAAATTTGGATGTTTTTCTGTAAAAATCATTGGTGCAACAGAAAAGAGCTAGAAAAAAATTTATATTTAAATTCCTTTTGCATAATAATTTAGTAGAAACAGTATTCTGAATCTCATAAATTAAAATTTTATTTGAAATTCATGATTTTCTGGTTTTTGTTTTAGAAATTAAGGAAGCAAGATAGATTAAGTAGGCGAATAAATAAAGCTCGGATGTTTAAATTTAAGTAGAAGGGAGATCCGCTATAATCATAAAAATGTGAGAAGTTTCAACAAAATAACTACATAGCTATAGCGTATCTCCAAAGAGCAAGTTCAGAGCTCCTTTACTGCGTGTAGTTTAATTAAATTAATTCTCTCGTCCAAAGTATTTGACTTAGCCACGTCAGACTTTTATTATGATTACTTACTTGTGTGCTGATTGCACAATTAAATTGAAAGCTTCATCAGAAGCTTCAGAGGAAGCAATTATTTATTCGATAACTTAAAGTGGTGCATTACTAGCCCAGCGGCTAGTCGGGAGAGCAGATTAGATTAGGCGTTCCCTTAGCCATCCGCACCGTGGCTTTATATGTAAGAACGCTGCGCGAGAAGAAGGCAGGCACCAGTTCTCTCCACACACTGATTAGCGCACCACCTGTGCCGGGAGTCGCGTCGCGTCGGTATCGTTGATATAAACAGCCTCGGATGCAGTAATAAGTTACTCGGGATACGCGTAACCATGAAATCTTTAGTTTGCGTATGTCGTATTTTCACGTGCCGCCGCAGGACAGACATTCTACCATTATGAACGTGGCGTTTGATGAACATTATCATCAAATTATGGCGAGCATTCACTTAAACATTTAATTTGAACAGTTATAGTTGCATCAGCGCATTAGACTCTGAACTGCTCTGGTAGTTGGATTGTGTGGATTCTTTTTGGTCTGTGACTTTCAGAATATAGTGAACATTTTAGAGAGAATGGTTTTTGATTACGAATCCCAGACAATCACCTAATTCTTCAGAGCTATAAGCTGCAGCTATAAATGTATTTCTCAGATGAAGTGGGCACTAGTAATTCTAATTACAGGCTTCACGTTTTGCTAACCACTTTCTGGTTGTCAATATTGTAGTTAGAGAGCCAGTGTTGAGAACAGCAAACAACAGCATTAAATAAATAATAGGAACATTTAACAATTATTCCACCCACCGCCCCACAATGCTGTGATATGCAAATGACTAGCTTTTCATAGTATTCACACAAGGCTGGCGCCGGTGGCGACACCTACAACGTGCTGACATGAGGAAAGTTTCCAACCGATTTCTCATACACAAACAGCAGTTGACCGGCGTTGCCTGGTGAAACGTTGTTGTGATGCATCGTGTAAGGAGGAGAAATGTGTACCATCACGTTTCCGACATTGATAAAGGTCGGATTGTAGCCTATCGCGATTGCGGTTTATCGTATCGCGACGTTGCTGCTCCCGTTGGTCCAGATCCAATGACTGATAGCAGAATATGGAATCGGTGAGTTCAGGAGGGTAATATGGAACGCCGTGCTGGATCCCAACGGCCTCGAAACACTAGCAGACGAGATGACAGGCATCTTATCCGCATGGCTTTAACGGATCGTGCAGAGACGTCTCGATCCCTGAGTCAGCAGATGGGGACGTTTGCAAGACAACAACCATCTGCACGAACAGTTCGACGACGTTTGCAACAGCATGGACTATCAGCTTGGAGACCATGGCTGGGGCTACCCTTGACGCTGCATCACAGACAGGAGCGCCTGCGATGGTGTACTTAACGACGAACGTGGGTGCACGAAAAGCGAAACGTCATTGTTTCGGATGAATCCAGGTTCTGTTTACAGCATCATGATGGTCGCATCCGTGTTAGGCGACATCGTGGTGAACGCACATTGGAAGCGTGTATTCGTCATCGCCATACTGGCGTATCACCCGGCGTGATGGTATGGGGTGCCATTGGTTACACATCTCAGTCACCTCTTGTTCGCATTGACGGCATTTTTTGAACAGTGGACGTTACATTTCAGATGTGTTACGACCCGTAGCTCTACCCTTCATTCGATCCCTGTGAAACCCTACATTTCAGTAGGATAATGCACTACCGCATGTTGCAGGTCCTGGACGGGCCTTTCTGGATACAGAAAATGTTCGACTGCTGCCCTGGCCAGCACATTCTCCAGATCTCTCACCAATTGAAAACGTCTGGTCAATGGTGGCCGAGCAACTGGCTCTTCACAATACGCCAGTCACTACTCTTGATGAACTGTGGTATCGTGTTGAAGCTGTATGGGCAGCTGTAGCTGTACACGCCATCCAAGCTCTGTTTGACTCAATGCTCAGGCGTATCAATGCCGTTATTACGGCCAGAGGTGGTTGTTCTGGGTACTGATTTCACAGGACCTATGCACCCAAATTACGTGAAAATGTAATGACATTTCAGTTCTAGTATAATATATTTGTCCAATGAATACCCGTTTATTATCTGCATTTCTTCTTGGTGTAGCAATTTTAATGGCCAGTAGTGTATTTCTCCGAAAGACAGATGGTATGTCGCCCGACCCATACATTCTACAGTTCAACGGGAATAGTCGTTTTGTTGCCACTTCCTCCAATGATTTCCGAAGCTCCGATGGGGAATGTTATCCATCGCTTCTGCCTCATTTGATCTTAAATCTTGGTATAGCAGGGAAATACTTTCATAAGGCTTACCTTGTGCTTGAGGGTGACCTCGTCGACGGTGTCGGGAAAGCAGACGAAGGCGTAGACGCCCTGCATCTTGGGCGGCATGTCGACGAACTCGAGGCAGTAGCGGCCGAGCACGTGTCGCTCTCCGACGGCGGGCACGGCGAGCGCGAGGCGGCCCGGCGCCGAGTCGTCTCGCTCCAGCCGGCGGCCGTCGCTGTGCGGCAGGCGGTCCGGCTGCAGAGGGTACTTGATGCACGACAGCCCGGCCGCCACCAGCGCCACGCCCCCCGACTGCGCCTCCCGCGGCAGGCTCAGGTTCTCCGCCAGCGGCAGCCCGCGCGTGCTCGGCAGGCACTCCTTGTTGGCCATCTGCAACACGGGCGCCACTCCTCTGTTACCTGCTGCCGGCCTCTGAGCTACACTCACCTGCTGCGGCTTGCGGGTTTCGTTTTGTAAAAGGGTGGGTGGTGAGGAGGGAGAGGATATATACTGGGACGCCCATGGATTCATTTGGGGGAGGGGAGTTTTTTTTTTCTTTATTGTAATTTTAATACCTGTACATCAGGTAGGCTGGCAGCAGCATCCTACGCTGTCCTTCAACCTTAGAGTAGACAATGAGAAAACATAAAGGAGATACATAATAGACATATTGACGGGCAAAAAACACGGAGCCGTTCACACTCGACGAATAATACACTGAAACACGTTGGCACGGCGCACAAACACACGATTTCGACGGCACAGGTGAACGTTGGAGCGTGACGGCGAACACTAAACACAAACACGATGGCACACACACGAGAAAACGGATGGCGACGATCTCCGGCGCGCGAATGTCCACGTAACGTGTGCGAGTCCGGGGACCTGACAAGAGGGGAAGGGGGAGGGGGAGAGGGGAGAGCAAGAATGCCAATGGCAGATGAGATGGGAGGAGGAATGGAGGTATGGGGGTAGGGGAAGTCCGGGGGAGGAGTGGGGAGAAAGGGAGGAGGGACAGAAGGGGGAGAGAAGGGAGAGAGGGTGCCCAAAGGAAAAAACATAGGAAGAGGGAGGGAGGATCAAAGTTGGTAGGAGGGGTAGATGGAGGGGAGGAGGGCATCATCAGGGAGGGGGAGCTGGCGGAAGCCACCTTGGGAGAAGGTGTGGAGAGTGGAGAGATGGAGAGCAGGTGGGACCTCGAAGTACAGGCGCGGTAGCGGACGGGGGCGGGAGAGGATGGGAGAGACCAGCGGGTGAGGAGGACCGAGTTTGCGGGAGGTGTAGAGGATCCGTATCCGTTCGAGGAAAAGGAGGAGGTGGGGGAAGGGAATAAGGTCGTACAGGATCCGCATGGGGGAGGGGAGACGGATGCCATATGCGAGGCGAAGAGCATGGCGTGGGGAGGGGAGGGGTATGGCCGTGCTAAATACCTTTGAACACGTTTTCTGGAAGCTCTCTTGAGTAGGTAGCACGGCACCCCACACGCAATGGAAATATCTTAGACCTTGTAGCTACGAATAGGTCGAACCTTATCTACAGTGTCAGTATACAGGGTGGTCCATTGATCGTGATGGGACCAAATGCCTCACGAAATAAGCATCAAACGAAAAAACTACAAAGCACGAACCTTGTCTAGCTTGAAGGGGGAAACCAGGTGGCACTGCAATAGGTCACACGGATATCAACTGCGTTTTTTTAAATACGAACTCCCATTTTTTTATTACATATTCGAGAAGTACATAAAGAAATATAAATATTTTAGTTGGACCGCTTTTTTCGCTTTGTGATAGATGGCACTGTAATAGTCACAAACATATGGCTCACAATTTTAGACGAACAGTTGGTAACAGGTAGGTTTTTTAAACTAAAATACAGAATGTAGGTACGTTTGAACATTTTATTTCGGTTGTTCCAATGTGATACATGTAACTTTGTGAACTTATAATTTCTGAGCAAGCATGCTGTTACAGTGTGATTACCTGTAAATACAACATTAACGCAATAAATGCCCAAAATGATGTCCGTCAACCTCAATGTATTTGGCAATACGTATAACGACATTCCTCTCAACAGCGAGTAGTTCGCATTCCGTAATGTTTACACATGCATTGACAATGCTCTGACGCATGTTGTCAGGCGTTGTCGGTGGATCACGATAGCAAATGTCCTTAAACTTTCCCCACACAAAGAAATCCGGGGACGTCAGATCCGGAGAACGTGCGGGCCATGGTATGGTGCTTAAACCAATCAACCTGTCATGAAATATGCTATTCAATACCGCTTCAACCGCACGCGAGCTATGTGCCGGACATCCTTCATGTTGGAAGTACATCGCCATTGGTAGAGCACTTGCCCGCGAAAGGCAAAGGTCCCGAGTTCGAGTCTCGGTCGGGCACACAGTTTTAATCTGCCAGGAAGTTTCATATCAGCGCACACTCCGCTGCAGAGTGAAAATCTCATTCTGGAAACATCCCCCAGGCTGTGGCTCAGCCATGTCTCCGCAGTATCCTTTCTTTCAGGAGTGCTAGTTCTGCAAGGTTCGCAGGAGAGCTTCTGTAAAGTTTGGAAGGTAGGAGACGAGGTACTGGCAGAAGTAAAGCTGTGAGTACCGGTCGTGAGCCGTGCTTCGGTAGCTCAGTTGGTAGAGCACTTGCCCCGAAAGGCAAAGGTCCCGAGTTCGAGTCTCGGTCGGGCACACAGTTTTAATCTGCCAGGAAGTTTCATCTTGTAGTAACATCGGTAGAACATTACGCACGAAATCAGTATACGTTGCGCCATTTAGATAGCCATCGATAAAATGGTGGCCAATTATCCTTCCTCCCATAATTCCGCACCGTTCATTAACCCGCCAAGGTCGCTGATGTTCCACTTGTCGCACCCATCGTGGATTTTCCGTTGCCCAGTAGTGCATATTGTGCCGGTTTACGTTACTGCTGTTGGTGAATGGCGCTTCGTCGCTTAATAGAACGTGTGCAAAAAGTCTGTCATCGTCCCGTAATTTCTCTTGTGCCCAGTCGCAGATCTGTAAGATCTGTACACGACATTCAAAATCGTCGCCATGCAATTCCTGGTGCATAGAAATATGGTACGGGTGCAATCGACGTTGATGTAGCATCTCAACATCGACGTTTTTGAGGTTCCAGATTCTCGCGCGGTTTGTCTGCTACTGATGTGCGGATTAGACGCGACAGCGGTTAAACACCTACTTGGGCATCATCATTTGTTGCAGGTCGTGGTTGACGTTTCACATGTGGCTGAACAATTCCTGCTTCCTTAAATAACGTAACTATACGGCGAACGTTCCGGACACTTGGATGATGTAGTCCAGAATACCGAGCAGCATACATAGCACACGCCCGTTGAGCATTTTGATCACAATAGCCATACATCAATACGATATCGACTTTTTCCGCAATTGGTAAACGGTCCATTTTAACACAGGTAATGTATCACGAAGCAAATACCGTCCGCACTGTAACTATTACAGCGCCATCTATCACAAAGCCAAAAAAACGTTCCAACTAAAACTGTAACGCCGGAAATGCATATCATCCTATTTCCATGTATTGTACTATAATTTTTTTCCTTGTTTTGTTACCTCAAGATATGACATTTCTGTGTCTTTGTATATTGTAATTGTTTTACTATTTGTATATACATGGATTTATGTCGATGTATAATTGGTTTGTTTTGTAAATACTATTTGTATTTTTACGCTGGGTCTTGCCTAGGGAAAACTATGCTATCGAACGAATACATCGATAGGTCGTGTGGAGAACCAAAGTGTTTAGGATCTTTGGTAGTGTTAACTCTGCCGCGTGGAGCGCGGGCAGAGAGAGTCTGGCTGGAGTAGTGCGGTTGAGCAGGTGTGTTGTGTGACGCTCCCGCGAGTTGCCGCGCTTTCGGGGTTTGGCAGCATGTAATTGCGATAGACTTGTTATGATAGTTTCCGACATGGTGTCGCGGACGGGAGCGTTATCTGGCACACATCAAGAGCCCGTTTCGCCTGGTGACCGTGTCGAGAAGAAGGCGCGCCAACATCCAGCTTCTGCAACAGCGACGGCCGACAATGAGTGACTGTCGCCACCTCCTCGATCGGCGGCTTCAAACCTTCAATCAACCAACAAGGAAGACTGGAAGCACGTAAAGTTTTAGAACTGTATGGCAGACCTCAGCTTTTAAAATTGTTGCATCACAAAATTACAGCAACTTAGCATGAACCTTTGTTGCTCATTGTCCCAATTGCATTACCAAGCAGGGTCCCTTCCTTTTCCAAAATGAACCCGAGTGTCGTTGAAATTCAGACGCCAGCATTAAAGTAATATCATTCGATTTCACTGCTTTAATTTCAAAGTTCAATTAAGGTATTCATAGCTGGCTACAATATTTAGATTACACAAGCACAAATTAAGAGTGCGAGTTTTGTTACCATATTTTAGCTTACCTGTGACTGCAGCTCAGCTTGGTACGCACTAAATTTTACTATTGTTAATTGTTCAGATTCATTTAATTCAAGTTCAAAGTTAAATCTCTTATTTCTAAATTGCGTAGATTCAAGTAGCTTTTGAAATGATTGTTGAGGTAGCCCAAGACTAACCGTATTTTACTGAATTTCGATGTGCTTCAGAAACAAAGCTCACTATTAATTTCAGTCACTAAATTAACTTTCAATTTTCCGGTTTTATTAATTCTTTTGCTAAATTAAGTCAAAGTGTAGCGAAATTTATTACTTCTGACAAACTTTCAGTTTTCACTCTATACGTGTCAACCTTCAGTTGCCACGCATCTAGTGCTAATTATATGTGTAATAACCTTTCTTTTTCAGTTACTATAGTAATTGTCCATGGGACTGGCGACCGTAATTTCCCCCAAATCTCAAATATCTAATTACCGCTAGTTGATTGTTGACGTAACGGCCGCACATTTACTTTCTTTATTAACTTTACCCCTTTTCAAAGTTAAATTCCACCAGTTTCATTTGCATTTTGCCTTTCATTTAGATGTAACCCTTTCCTCCCTCTTAACCGACAGATTAACTTCGGTGACGATTGCTTTTCCCAAATTTCCATTAGGAACACGCGGTTTAATTTTTCACTGTCATTAAGGTCAATAAGGGAGGAGGAGGTTACAAAACATTCGTATTTCTTTACGTACTACACGAATATGTAATAAAAAATGGGGGTTCCTATTTTAAAAAACGCAGTTGATATCCGTTTGACCTACGGCAGCGCCATCTAGCGGCCCAACCATAGCTCCAAACGGTTTCCCCCTTCAAGCTAGACGAGTTTCGTTCTTTGTAGTTTTTTCGTTTGATGCTTATTTGGTGAGATATTTGGCCCGGTCACTATCAAAAATGGTTCAAATGGCTCTGAGCACTATGGGACTTAACATCCATGGTCATCAGTCCCCTAGAACACAGAACTACTTAAAACTAACTAACCTCAGGACATCACACAACACACAGTCATCACGAGGCAGAGAAACCGCTCACTGTCAATGGACCACCTTGTAGAAACGAGAATTAGTGATCAGGATGTGATTATAGCAACTGTGGTTACAAAAGTTAATAAATCAGACAAGAAGGCTAGAAGAGTGTTTGTGCTAGATAGAGCAGATAAGTACGTGTTAGCATCTCACTTACACAGTGAACTGACATCACTTAGTTCCGGTAAGATGGACGTAGACGAATTATGGGCAGAGTTTAACCAGACTGTAAATCGTGGTCTGGAGAGTTATGTGCCTAGCAAGTGGATAAGGGACAGAAAGGACCTACTATGGTTTAATAATGAAATTCGTAAGATGCTGAGAAAACAGAGACAGGTGTACTCACGATTCAAAAGATCGCTGTAGTCATGAGGTCAGAGATGTGCAATAGGGGCAATCGACGGAAGTGTGTTCGCGTCTTGCTACATGCTTTTCTTTCGTCTTCACGTTTGTAACACACTCTGGGACTTCCCTGTTCATAACAGAATTATATGCTGCAGCGTTCAATGCAAAATTAAAAACCGAAAGATGCTGCTGCTGCGAATGAAACAACCAGCGATGCCATTCATATTCTTTCTTGTCAGAAATATTTGCCCAGTTTTTTTATTTATTTAGAATATTTCGCCATTTCAAAGGGTGTGGTTAGGCAGGAATCTAATCTAATTGCTGCGAGAGAAATGAGCGGCAATGAAATTTATTTTCTTGCGTGTCACAAATCCTTCGCTGTTTGTTTCTGAAAATGTTGCGAGCCGGGCGCTGTGGCTGAGCGGTTCTAGGCACTTCAGTCCGGAACCGCAGTCCTGCCTCGGACTAACATGTGTGTGATTTCCTTACGTTAGTTAGGTTTAAGTAGTTCTAAGTCCAGGAGACTGATGACCTCAGAAGTTAAGGCCCATAGTGCTTACAGCTATCTGAACCATTTTATGTTGTGATTTCCGAGAGTGTGAATAGGAAGGAGCCTAAGAAAAAAAAATTGATTCAAATGGCTCTGAGCACTATGGGACTTAACATCTGACGTCATCAGTCCCATAGAACTTAGAACTACTTAAACCTAACTAACCTAAGGACATCACACACATCCATGCCCGAGGCAGGATTCGAACCTGTGACCGTAGCAGTCGCGCGGTTCCAGACTGTAGCGCCTTGAACCGCTCGGCCATTACGGCCGGCAGGAGCCTAGGAGCACACCTTGAATTTCTGCGATTGAAACTAGCAGCTATCATATTTATAGTCTTGTTTGTCACAAAAATTTAGCTTCCATCTAATCATGGACAAAGCTTTCGTAAATTTGGTGGGCAAGAGAAAAATCGCACCATACAGCGAGCAATTGAGGCCACGTGACTGATTTCCGAAAGGCAGTTGCACACGGCGATACTTTCTCATTTTAGTCACTCGTACACAATGACTTCCGAAAGTATGGCGGATAACCATCCTTTGTGTTTAATTTAATCTGTGGTGTGCTTGATCTCGTCAGTCGTGCAGCGCTAGGCCATTCTTATTAGAAGCACTGCATCGAGCTGTTGTGTTTTACAGAAGGAGATCTGATATTTGTGAATCTGGTAGAAATTATCTGGAATACTTTACTGCAGGGATGAAAACTTGTTTGTAGAGATATTTTCTTGGCTATAGAGATGGGGAAGCTATTTGGAGGAATATTTCAAGGTAACCAATGCAAGCGCAAGAATGAAATGTTTCGAAATAGTAAAAAGCAGCAATGATTTGTAGTTAACGTTCTGTCTTTATTATAACATATCCAGTTTTCGACTAGTAACTATCCTTATCAATGCAAAGAATACAAGAAATGCGTAGACATAGCACAGTAAACAACTCATGACGTAGGCCATACCGCTTGTACATTAAATTACACACCAGTTTTTCGGAGGTGATATACATGCTGTAGTAAGTCTACACCTCTTGTTCAGGTTCTTGTCGCAGTTCATTAAAGACTACCGTGTAAAAGAGGTGGGCTTTGCAGAGAACACATTAGCTGGGCCGGCCGCTGGTGACCGAGCGGTTCTGGCGCTACAGTCTGGAACCGCGCGACCGCTACGGTCGCAGGTTCGAATCCTGCCTCGGGCATGGATGTGTGTGTTGTCCTTAGGTTAGTCATGTTTAAGTAGTACTAAGTTCTAGGGGACTTATGACCTCAGAAGTTGAGTCCCATAGTGCTCAGAGCCATTTGAACCATTTGAACATTAGCTGGCTGTGTGGCACCCGCTGTATGAACTACGTAATACATAACCTTCATAATAAAGCAATTGAGGTCTTTAATAAAATTTAAATTTTTTTAAACATTTTGAAGGATCTCATTTTACCTATGCTTTTAAACATTAACAAAATAATTAGCTCAAAGGAGTAAATCTGGCATTTTTGTATCTTCCGATGTTAATTGTTAAATCTTACTTGTATTTTATTTTATTCCTATGCAGCTTGTAAATTTCGTTAGAGACCATAATTGCTTTGTTATGAAGGCTATGCATTACGGTAGTTCATATAGAGGGCGCCACACAGCCAACCGATGTTTTCTCTGCAAAGGCTACCTCCACACACAGTAGTCTTTAGTGAACTGTGACAAGAACCTGAACAACAGATGTAGACTTACTACGGCATATATATCAACTCCGAAATACTGGTGTGTAATTTAATGTATAAGCGGTATGGGCTATGTCACGAGTTGTACGTTTTGTGTACGATGCTCTGACCATGTACGTCTTGTATTGTTAGCACTGACAATGACTAGTTACTAGCCGAAATCTGGATCTGCTGTAATAAAGCTAGAACGGAAATGACAACTGATCACTGCTTTTTACCATTTTGATAATTATATCACAGTCGTGGCGTGCATTCCACTTCACTAATGTAACTTAACGAAGTGTTTGTTTGTCAGAACTATTAATTGAAGAATATGTTTGTCCCTTAGTGGTAATTTGCTCTCTTTGTTTTTGTTATGTCATAAATAACGCAGTTGGTTTAAGTATCTGTAATTTTTATAATGACTGAATTTCGTAACTTTTGGAGTCTTTCTTTTAACAGTAATCAGAGTTTAATTTTCTCAAGAAAGCTTTTCTTTAAAGTAAAACCCTCTTCCATAATTACTAGTAGAGTTATAAAGACCTTGTTGTATGTGCCTCGCACCTTACGCCATACACTACCATAAATTGTTCATGACAAGCAAAGAAAAATTTAGTAGTGAGTAGATTATTTTTTCTTAGCTGCTGCATTTACTGGTTTCATTTTGCTTTCGAGAACGTTTTCTTTCAGGGCAGATCTCAATTTGCATTCTTGGGAGCCAATAGCACGTAGTCAGAATTTTCAGATGTTGTGCTAAGTAACGAGATTAATTTACAGCGAACAGTGAACGTTCCTGTGCGTTGAGTAATATTTTATTTTGCTGATATTTGTAGTCAGACATTTCACTTCACACTGCGTAACTTCCCTAACGTACTTCAGTAGTGAATTAAGTGAGATAGTTTTCACTGAGTACACAATTAGTTTCTTTTGGAATTTAATTATAATCATTTTCATTATTAAACATTCAGCATTGCAGCAACGTTAAAGTTTTGCTTAACGGCACTGTTCATACTCGCAGTACAGGTCTAACCAACAGTGAGTATTGCTCAACAATTGAGTTCAATATCTCAAGGACACGTCAGATGAGGGGAAAGTTCTTGAAAAAGAATATTCGGTGTTCTATACACAGATAAATTGCATAAAAAGTTTACACAGCATGTCCAATATAGCTGGCCGAGTCAGAGAGGGCACACTGCACAACTGAGCCGAATCTCTAGGGCCAGATAGATGAGGACTCCCCCATAATACGGAGTTTTCTCTGAATATCTTGAATAACGAGCTTCTTGCCGTGGGATCTGGGTATAGATGGAGCCGTCATCTGAGGTGTTGGGCCATGTACTCCGTGGACATTGTATCTACAAAGATTGTACAAAAATACGGACACCAAGCCTGCATGTTGCATTCTTGTATTTGGACACGAATGGCAACTGTGCCGTGGTCTCAATACGTTGTAAGTGTCAGCAGCTCTCAGGACAGTGCTCTGTGAACTCGTGGGTGAATTATGAGGGACACAAGTGTTCGAATGTGGGCAAATTGTTGGTGTTCGTATGGTGCGAGCTCCCGTAACAAAGATATCCGGAGTATGTAGCGTATCAAGGCTTAACGTATCGAAGAGCTGTACTGCGTACAGGGAAAGCGGAAAAACATGATCCTCTGAGTCCCAAAGCGTGCGAAAGTGCGTGTTGAGTAATTGTAGCAGGCAGTCATTGAAGAGGAATGTGACGGGAAATAAGAGACGACAGCTGCAAAAGTCACTACAGAGCTCAACGTCGCACTCGGAAACCCTGTCAGCTCCAAGACCACAAGAAGACAGCTAGATCAACCGGGAATTACAAGGCGTGCTGGAAGTACAAAACCACTCATCAGTGATGCAAATGCCCGTTACAGGAAAATGTGGTGCCAAAGCCATGAATCCTGGACTATGGATGAATGGAAGAAAGTCGGATGATCATCTTGGACGCTGTTTCTAATATCTGGACGATTTTACACACCAAGAATGAAATATGGCGGAGGTTCGGTGATGATGTGGCAGCCGTATCGTGGTTCTCCGTGGACCCCATGGTTACTTTGCAAGGTCGCAAAGTTGCCAAGGATTACGTGACAGTTTTGGCTGATCAGCAAGCCAATTGTGATTCTGTTCTCCAAGACGACAGACCCCTGCTCACACAACTCGCATTCTGCAGGACTGGTTTTGTAACTAGAGGATGAATTGTCACATATTGCCCGGCCACCACAAATCACCAGCTCTCGGTATTATTGAGCATTTGTTGTCTACTTCGGAGAGAAGGGATGTGATCGTTACCAGAAATTAGCACTATCTTGCAGGAAGAATGGTAGAAGATTTCTCTTAAAGCCATAGATGATCTGTATTTGTCCATTCTGAGACGAGGAAAGCCGGCTTGAATGCCGACGGTTTTCCTATATCGTACTAGGCATGGTAGTGTGTTGCGTGTTTGGTGTTCCCACATTTTTGTTCCCCCAGCTGGCTATTTAGCGGCATTTAGCGCTGAAATCTGTAGACAACCTTCTTGAGCTCTGTGTCAGTATGAAGAAAACAGGCATTATCAAAAAAGGATGTACTTAGGACTGGTGGCTGTTACCTCACTTTAACAGTATTAGCGCACGTCTTGCAGTATTCATGATCAATGTCCAGTAGTCCTTCAGAATCTACATACACTATGTGATCAAAAGCATTTGGACACCTGGCTGAAAATGACAAGTTCGTGGCGCCCTCCATCGGTAATGCTGGAATTCAATATGGTATTGAAGACTTAGCCTTCACGACAGCTTCCACTCTAGCACGCATACGTTCAATCAGGTGCTGGAAGGTTTCTTGGGGAATGGCAGCGCAGTCTTCACGGAGTGCTGCACTTAGGAGAGGTATCGATGTTGGTTGGTGAGGCCTGGCACGAAGTTGGCTTTCCAAAACATCCCAGAGGTGTCCTATAGGACTGAGGTCAGGACTGTGCAGGCCAATCCGTTACAGGGACGTTATTGTCGTGTAACCACTCCGCCACAGGCCGTGCACTATGAACAGGTGCTTGATCGTGTTGAAAGATGCAATCGCCATCCCCGAATTGTTCTTCAGCAGTGGGAAGGAAGAAGGTGCTTCAAACATCAATGCAGGCCTGTGCTCTGATAGTGCTACGCAAAACAACAAGATGTGCAAGCCCCCTCCATGAAAAACACGACCGCACCATAACACCACCGCCTCCGTATTTTACTGTTGGCACTACACACGCTGGCAGATGACGTTCACCGGGCATTCGCCAAACCCACGCCCTACCATAGGATCGCCACATTGTGTACCGTGATTCGTCACTCCACACAACGTTTTTCCAATGTTCAATCGTCCAATGTTTACGCTCCTTACACCAAGCGAGGCGTCGTTTGGCATTTACCGGCGTCATGTGTGGCTTATGAGCAGCCGCTCGACCATGCAATCCAAGTTTTGTCACCACCCGCCAAACTGTCTAGTACTTGCAGTGGATCTTGATGCAGTTTGGAATTCCTGTGTGATGGTCTAAATAGATGTCCGCGTATTACACATACGACCCTCTTCAACTGTCGGCGGTCTCTGTCAGTCAACAGCCGGGGTCGGCCTGTACGCTTTAGTGCTGTACGTATCCTTTCACGTTTCCACTTCACTATCATATCGGGAACAGTGGACCTAGGGTTGTTTAGGAGTGTGGAAATCTCGCGTACAGACGTATGATGCAAGTGTGAGCCAATCACCTGAACACGTTCGAAGTCCGTGAGTTCTGCAGAGCACCCAGTTCTGCTCTTTCACGATGTCTAATGACTACTGAGGTCGCCGATATAGAACACCTGGCAGAAGATGGCAGCACAATGCACCTAGTAAGAAAAACTATGTTTTTCGGGATGTCCGGATACTTATGATCACATAGTGTATCTCCCCACATGCACATGTCTTCCAAAAGTGTAGGAATCCTTGTCAAAGCGTCTTGCTTTCCAACTTTGCTTTATTTGCTATATGTATTTCTGAAATGTTTATGAAGTAACGTCTCTACCCTGCATAGTCTGACAATTTTTCTGTCAACGTACACGTTCTCATCTAATTAGCAGGACAGGCACAAATGCAGTAAGTTGAGGCCTGCATCCCCATTTTGTGGTGAACCTCGGAGAACTCCAGATTTAGGGTATGCGGACTGGGTTTCCGAATCTATAGAATATCTCCATAGTAAGTATACCGGCGTGCAAAGTAGTACACAGGCGTACAGCTAGTGGAAGATGAGAATTAGGATAGCTCCAGTGTATGTACGAGCGATCAGCAATCCCTGGGGAAATTGAGCAGGTCTTTAGCCAACGTATCTCAGGAAGCCTTCTTGTTAATGAGCTAGCAACGAATAAGCGCGCAGGACGCCGCAGTAAGTGGGCCTGAGCCACGAGTAGGTACTGGGCTAGATTTCGTGAATACGGTATTTGATGGTGCTGCTGCCACAAATCGCTCATAGTGCATCTGACGACGTCGTCGGAACCATCCCATCTGTAAAGAAAGAGTCACACGATACGGTTGGCTGCTAGAAAGCAAGAGACTCTTCAGATGCCTCATTTCAAAGGTTTGCTGCTTTACTCATGTCAGGAGCTCCCAATGTGCCAATTGATTAGTAGCTTCGACTGCGTCTATTTGGTACTGATGAATGCTGCTTGAACTTCTGAAGTTTAGTGTTCCATTTTTTTTGCACGAAAGCAGACGGAAACAAGACGTTTCGGATACCACTAAACAACACTTTGAGCGTAATATTACATGACGTCGTCAGTCTATGAAACATTACGGAGAGAACTGGAATATACCCTGTTGTGGCGTAGAAAGACAGCCACGCCACGGAAGTAGCCGAAAGGCACGCGTTTAGCAGGCAAGAGATAGGTCTGTAACAGGATTCGTGATGAATGCTATAAAGAAAAGTACGTGGCTTCTGTAATACTTAACTTTAATCCATCCTTGGTACATCGCTATTGACGATATAAGTGAGACTCCATAGATACATGCAATGTTACTAATGGCGCCTTGCTAGGTCGTAGCCATGGACTTAGCTGAAGGCTATTGTAACTATCGGCTCGGCAAATGAGCGAGGCTTCGTCAGTGTAGTCGCTAGCAAAGTCGTCCGTACAACTGGGGCGAGTGCTAGTCCGTATGTCGAGACCTGCCTTGTGGTGGCGCTCGGTCTGCGATCACACAGTGGCGACACGCGGGTCCGACATGTACTAATGGACCGCGGCCGATTTGAAGCTACCACCTAGCAAGTGTGGTGTCTGGCGGTGACACCACATACCCCACGTAGTGGTGCACAAACTGGTAGACGCGACTTGTGTGACAGGATCTGTCGTTCTCGTTGCGGTTAAATTCTATGTGATGATGATTTCTCCCTCTGCTGTGATTCGAACAGATTACCTCTGGGTCGAATGCCACTGCCTTAGCACGGAAGCTTGTGGAACCTTCTACCCTCTTTCAGTGTGGTGATTGAAGGTAAAGCTTATAAATTGCCTCGCACTTCCGTAGTTTTTCGTTTCTTTTGACAGACACAAAGGGCAAAATGCGGGAGGAGACGATGGAAACAGCAACCCGATAGTAGAACTTTTTGGTGAAAATGGAGAATTTCTCTAGTTCATTGTCTGTAATTCGTCAAAACCACGACATTATGCGGGTCTGGACTTAAGTGTGTTTGGGCTATGATTTCACAAATACGGCAACAATTGTAACTGCCGTTGTGATGCCAGCATTGGCTGTAGCAGGAGCACCTCCACGTCATATCCGTTCGTGGATCGTAACATTGTGCTCGACTGATGGCCAGCCGCTAAGTTTCTCCCCTGAAGTTGCTGAGCTAGTTTTTATACGTGATTTGTGCTGCTGGGCATTGAAACCTCTTACTGTTTAAGACGAGCGCAGTACCCAGCCATTTAGGTACGACAACGTAAACATGTCGCCAAATAAGACATAATATCAAGATTCATCAAGCGTAACATCTGTTCCAGGGTATTTTATACACTAAATAGCTACCAGTCCTTCCCCATTATTTTACCATAGTTTTTAGATGTTTCTAACTTCCAAGTATCTGTTTCAGACCGACGTAATAGACGCAGACCAACGTAAAGTTCACCTCTTATGCCGGAAAACCTGTGGGTAGTCATCGCCATTCATCTTGTGTCGGGCCTCCCACGCCTTGGGTCGATGTGGCGCCGATTAGCAAACACGTTTCCCCTGTTTGGCCGTTGTCGCTCAGCCTTATTAGAGACACCCATCGTAAGGCGGCACTTAGCTGGAGAGCACAAAGATTGCAGAACATGAGCTTCGTTATTAAAGCGCTCTAATCATAGGGCTGCCTTGTTTACAGGATTGTCACATTAACCCAATAACACCCTTGCTCATTCATTATAATAAGGAAAGTGCGTTCATCTCACCAAGATACGAGATACAGTTTCGTTAGTAATCAGTGCTGGAAGCTTTCATCTCACCAAGATACGAGATACAGTTTCGTTAGTAATCAGTGCTGGAAGCTGTTCATAAATTTCTGCTTCACGCGGGTTGGATTATAATGCTACAAAGTCTTAATGTCATGTTGTCTGGTATGTATTGCAAGGATAATGCCTGTGGCTGAAATGTTTCGTTTCTTCTTTGTATGAATTTTGTATTAAAACCGAGGTATTCACGGGAAGATTGTGCAGTCTTATTATATTCTATTACAACACGACTAGCAATCAGTGCTTCGTATTTCGTCCCATTGAATTCACTGTCAGTGTTATCACTGACTTTTTATATGCATTGCAATGATTGTTCTGCAAGCACTAGAAGATGAAAGAAGGTCACGGGTGTTCAGTCTCTGTACACTTCGGCACGCACGTCTCTGTACAACAGTGAAAGGAAACGACCTTCTTGGTTTACGAATATCAAAAATATCCAGTAAGTTAACGCTCGAGTGTAAACCAAAACACATTTTTAATATCAGACCATAATATTTGAACAATTTAACAGTGTGAAAAGAGGATTAATATCCACCATTAAACTGCATGGATTCTAGGATATTCTTAGACACACCAAGAGGACAATTCGCATCTTAAGAATCTACAATTGTGCAGAATCGTCGTATGTGACGTAGACTGAATCACGGGGTGCGTCCAAAGAGATCGTGAATGTATTGGTATGTACATGCTGACGCGTGTCAAAAATACTTACACGTTCCTGCACTAGGTATAAATAAGCAACTCGTACAGTTGAACATATTCGCCTAAAGTAGATTTTTCCGCTTCGTAAAGTCAAATTTGGTGACAGGCTAGTCAAATAGTATGTTTCTGATTACGCTTTTCTTTGGATTGTCCATTCCCATTCATGTGACAATTTTCGTGAGCTACTCAGCAGCACTTATTCCTCCATCATGCATTTAATATAAAGATAATGAAGGTGAAGTAATACACAAACGGAATAAGATGAGCTGAAATAGTGCTTCCCAAGCTGGGGGTAATTTTCTGAGGGGTAAAAGCTAAATGATTCGATTCTATTTCGGTCATGAAACTAAATTATTTTCAAAAGCTCATTACTTGTATTATGACAGTTTTTTATGACTCTGTAATAGCGATGATATAAGTTATCGATAATTACTTTTTCTCAATTAATACCATTAATGCGGTGGAGGATACAGGTTCCTCACATAGTCCATCCACTAAACACCTATGTTGTGCTTTGTCCCTTACATCGCTGATGAAAAAGTGAGACACATATGTAACAAACCGTAAATATCCGAAGAAAATGTCTTCTCCAAGTTGTTGATAGTACCTGCAGCAGTCCATAAATTGCTTCATTGGTCGCTTCGAAACAGATAAATGAATTAATCGCCAGCACGACACAGTAGTAACTACGTAAGGGCTACTATAGTGCTGTACACAGAGTTACTATTATTATTAGAGTGGTCAGACACAAAACATTAACAACCTGAAGTAGCCCAATTTCTGCCAGTCCAGAAATAAGGAGTGCACCAGTGAACTGATTTACGAGCAGTAAGTATACTGCACACATCTGAACTTGCTTAATTTTAAATGGTGTTGCAGGGTGCAGGTCAAGCACACTCTTTGGTGTACGCCTACGCCAAGTCACCGTAGAAGGACTGAACATAATTCCTCGTAACGGAAACGTCTGGCAGTAGCTAGGTTAGACACAGAAAGTTTCACTTACTAGGGTTACGATGCAGGGCACAGGATGGGGATCGGACAACGGACTGAATGGCGATGTAGGTTAAGGTATCAGGTGTCCTATCCTAAAGGCGTTCAAGTGATACTGTCCTCGGAAAGGTGACGAGATGTGTTTACCAGATATTAAAATTAAAACGGCTTCGATTGTCATGTTGGTGAGGTTGGCGAGTGTGTGTGATCTCAGGCTGGTAGAATTGGAGTCTTTGGTTCTTGCAAAGTAAATGATAAAGAGATAAAATATCATATTCAATATACTATAAACGCAAACTAATTTATTTATTATGATATGATTTTCAATTTTTAGAGTGATACTTGTCACGGAAACTTCCATCATGAACATTCTCTGTATGATATCTTACCACAGTGCTATTTAGTTTTTAAAAAATTTAAGGAGAAACTTCTTCATTAACATTTGGAAACAGTGGTTTTTCATCTGTTAATTTTGATCCATGCCATTCATACTTTATCATTCGAAAAAGGCAGGTGGACTTAAAATCCATTTAACAAGTGATTCCATTTTTAACTGCAACCTCAAGTTTAGAAATTGCACGCTTGTTCCGTAACCATGTAGGTGAATTTTTAAATTCCTGAACTACCTTTTCAACTTGATAAAACAATTATACATCAGATGACCGACGAAAACCTATACCTTTGGGGGTTCTAACAAAAAAGAAAGGAAAAAACAACCTTGATCTTGGACTGGAATCGAGCCAAAAATTCCAAACGTGCACTTACACACTGCGTCAAACAGTGTCATTTCGATGTACTGCATGTAAATCAATTTTCAAAGACGTTATTTTCTCAATGAAGCACCACCAAGGCGAACGGCTTTAGAGTAAGTTACCAGACACCTTAAACTACATCACCATTTAGCCCGTTTCCGATTCCACGTTCTTCCCCTGCTACTCCACAAATATTAGTTGCAGCACTTATACGGAAGGCTGATTTCATAATATTTATTATTGGAATAAATGCTGAAAGGATGCATGTCCGCAACCTTCTGCTTTTTGTTACAACACCTTCAGCTCGTATAATATCAATAATCGATTCACATCTTGGACGGAAGTTAGCGTTGTGCACTGATGCGATGCTGCAACGACTTTGTTGTATTATATTAATTGGATTCTGACTGGACAAGAAAAGGTTCATCGTTATTTAGCAGACGTGAGACTGAAATCTGTGGCGTACAGATCCTCTTAGCCTGCATTGCGTCAATACCAGAGTCAGGTTTTTGTGTCCATCTCATTGGGTAGTATTGATTGAAGGTGATATACTTATCGGATGAAGTCAATGAGCTCGGTAGCCATTTCAGTGTTATTCTCGGAGAAATAGGCTACGCGTCAGAAATGGGGTCCACATCTCATTTCCTTTAATTTTCATAGAGAGCCATAATGATTCAAACTGGCATACACTATTGCCAATAACACAATATGCGCAGCACTTGGCACACTAAAATGGGAAAAAAATGTCGCCACATCAGTACATGCCACGAACCGTTACTAAAATCGGACACAGTACAATGCTCTAAACTAACGACTAAACCAAATATCAATAATCGGCACTACAGATAGTTTAGCTAAATCAGAAATCCTACGTTGCAGATAATTTATCGTGTTAGTCAGAGCGCTAAATCGATTAGATGATGAAGATCGAAAGACTGTAGGCTAACTACATCAGGCGAACACAAAATATGCTAAAAAATAAGAACATTAGGCATACGAAGAATTAAGATCACACAACGTTAAATAAAAACAATACTCAAGTTACACTAATGCAAGTGACGAACTGATAGTAAGAATTCAGCAATACTTCATCCTCTTGTTTCCCACGAAATACTTCGCATCCATGCAAACGACGAGACAGAGGGCTGTGATTACGTTTTCAGTCTCACATATTCTCTACTTCTAAAGCACCAGAAAGTCAAAGTACGGGTTTAAATCATGAGGGACTGAAAAGCGGCATCCATCGGTTTTCGCTTTTCCGTTATACTGCATTCTGCTACACAAGACGATTAAAAAGACATACTTGTTTGCTCTAAAGCGAGCGCTGTAGGAGACGAAAACTGAGTTTCCCGAGGACGAGCAAAACACGACGAGTGGTAGCCCGCGCCATTGTTCTCTTCTACTGGCCTTGCAAGTCGCCTTGCCTATTGTAAGGTTGCCATGACAGCTCAGGGACTCCCCACTGTAGAGACAGGACTTGTAACTCTACAAAAGAGCATAAGCCTGTAATAGATGAAGACGTATCTGAAACTGTATGGCTATGGTAGTGATATGGAGATCGTTTGACTGAAGGGAAATAAGAAACGGGATGCATTTGATATTAAAACTATACGAACAACTGTAACATTATGAACGCTCTCAGCCTGCATCCCCTGCTCTTCATTGTCGCTTCACAGGGTGTTCCGCAGCTACTACTGCACGTTTCTAGAGTTTTAGAGGGGACTTAGTAGATAAATATTTGATAAGGAACACGCTGTCAGAAATGTACCGCTTGGATGTAAAATAAGTTTGAACATCGAATCACTTTCAATTCTCACGCTCCACGGCACGTCAATAAAATACGAATAGGATACAATTGTCAGTCTCTGTTCTCATTATGACACCGTAAACAATTTTCGTCCAGCTACAAAAGCAACTCGAATTCGGAAGGGCGACGGTTCAAATTCAAGTCCGCCCATGCAGATTTAGGTACTCCCTGATTTCCATAAGTCACTCCAGGCAAATGCCGGAATGGTTCCTAACCCAAGCTTGTCCTCTGTCTCTGAAAACCACGCTGTCGACGGAACGTTAAACTCTAATCCTCCTTTTACAGCAGCACCTCCGATAGTATCGTACACTACTGGCCATTAAAATTTCTACACCAGGAAGAAATGCAGATGATAAACGGGTATTCATTGGACAAATATATTATACTAGAACTGACATGTGATTACATTTTCACACGTTTTGGATGCATAGATCCTGAGACATCAGTACCCAGAACAACCACCTCTGGCCGTAATAACTGCCTTGATACGCCTGGGCATTGAGTCAAACAGAGCATGGATGACGTGTACAGGCACAGCTGCCCATAGAGCTTCAACACGATACCACAGTTCATCAACAGTAGTGACTGGCGTATTGTGACGAGCCAGTTGCTCGGCCACCATTGACCAGACGTTTTCAATTGGTGAGAGATCTGGAAAATGTGGTGGCCAGGGCAGCAGTCGAACATTTTCTGTATCCAGAAAGGCCCGTACAGGACCTGCAACATGCGGTCGTGCATTATCCTGCTGAAATATAGGGTTTCACAGGGATAGATTGAAGGGTCGAGCCACGGGTTGTAACACATCTGAAATGTAACGTCCACTGTTCAAAGTGCCGTCAATGCGAACAAGAGGTGACCGAGACGTGTAACAAATGGCACCCCATACCATCACGCCGGGTGATACGCCAGTGTGGCGATGACGAAACACGCTTCCAATGTGCGTTCACCGCGATGCCGCCAAACACGGATGCGACCATCATGATGCTGTAAACAGAACCTGGATTCATCCGAAAAAATGACGTTTTGCCATTCGTGCACCCAGGTCCGTCGTTGAGTACCCCACCGCAGGCGCTCCTGTCTGTGATGCAGCGTCAAGGGCAACCGCATCCATGGTCTCCGAGCTGATAGTCCATCCTGCTGCAAACGTCGTCGAACTGTTCGTGCAGGTGCTTGTTGTCTTGCAAACGTCCCCATCTGTTGTCTCAGGGATCGAGACGTGGCTGCACGATCCGTTACAGCCATGCGGATAAGACGCCTGTCATCTCGACAGCTAGTGATACGAGGCCGTTGGGATCCAGCACGGCGTTCCGTATTACCTCCTGAACCCACCGATTCCATATTCTGCTAACAGTCGTTGGATCTCGACCAACGCGAGCAGCAATGTCGCGTTACGATAAACCGCAATCGCTATAGGCTACAATCCGACCTTTATCAAAGTCGGAAACGTGATGGTACGCATTTCTCCTCCTTACACGAGGCATCACAACAACGTTTCACCAGGCAACGCCGGTCAACTGCTGTTTGTGTATGAGAAATCGGTTGGAAACTTTCCTCATGTCAGCACGTTGTAGGTGTCGCCACCGGAGCCAACCTTGTGTGAATGCTCTGAAAAGCTAATCATTTGCACATCACAGCATTTTCTTCCTGTCGGTTAAATTTCGCGTTTGTAGCACGTCATCTTCGTGGTGTAGCAATTTTAATGGACAGTAGTGTACTTTAGAAACTAGGAGGGTTGTCTGTGGTGTTCCACGGATATGCAGTTCTTTCGAATTAAAAGAGGGCATCCGTCGGTACCCAGAAAAGAAACCGGCGAGGTGTACCCGAAACATTGCCAATGCCATGGACTCTATTTACTAAGACTCCTCTGCAATGCCTAGAAGCCTGAAATAGAAATTGTGAAACACCCTGCATATTGTTACAGATTAATAAAGTCGTTCGCTTGCCAACTACATGGAAACAGGACATTCAGTGAGCACTGCTGTTCACATCCTGATACAAATGATTTTCAGCTAAATATGAGGGTGGATAAAAATTTATTGCACAGAAATTATTTCAGCATACCTCTAATGTAATGGACAAAGCAAAAATACGCACAGGTCTAAACGTACGCTTCCTTATGTATTTTTAAGTGTTTCACCAAGTGTTTCGGCACATTTCTGTTACACGGACACAAGTTTAAAAATGGCCTGTTCGTAGAACTCAGATATGTGCGTATACTGGCATCTGTGTATGACCGACGTGGCCTCCGCTAAGACAGAAAACGTCGTCGCCTGAGGTTTACGTCAGTGAGCTAAACAGATGGCAGTTCAAGCTTGTGGTGCTACGGTTGTTCACTCAAGAGCGAAGTCATCAGCGCTAATACTGAAGACTAATGTGATTAAATTTTTAATTCTATGCATCAACAGGAAATACGAAGAATTTTTTTTCAAGCTTCTATCGGTCACGAAATGAAAAACACAATGAAAATCAAAAATGTTTTATTTGCAACATTTAGCTGCACTTTGCAGTTACTTCTCCACATAGTCGTTGCTCCGCTTTAGACATTCGTTCTGTCATTCTTCCACCTGCCAGATACCCACGTCATAGAATGCAGCCACCAGCGCTTTCTGCCAATGCCCTACACTGTCATGTATGACTTACGTTATGTGGGCTGCATGAAATCAGGTGAAAACCCTCAGCGAATGACGACAGACACTTCACACTTGGCGGGACACACTATTATTCTAGGCATCTTTATTTCCTGACTGTACGCTCACAGCTGAAACGTGTGACCCCACGCAATCGATGGGCGTGCTAGAGACACCGTGAAAAGCTTCTGCGCAAAGCTTCATTCGATTTTCACTGTGGTTTTAATTTCACTTGAAACTTGACTCGCCGTAATATTTTCACACAGAAGAATACATATGACTCAAGTAATTTTGTGAAATCCATCGTTAAAGATGCACAGACTATAACTACACAGCAGGTGAAATAATGTAACAAAGAACTAAATTTCCTTTATTTTACGTCTGCGGTCACAATTTTTTTTTGTCATCAGACTACCGGTTTCGGTCCATAATGATCATCTTCAGATCTGTTCTATAAAATCATGTCCTAATGTACTGCAGCCATAGAACAGATCTGAAGATGGTCATTATAGACCGAAATCGCCAGTCTGATGACAAAAAAATTTGTGACCACAGACGTAAAGTAAAGGAAATTTATTCTATATTCGGGTCAAAGTTTTATTCGCGACCATGTTGTAGGCTGTGTAATAAAGGACTGTCCCTGACTGATCGGTGAGAAAATAATAAGATGGACCACTCACCATACATCCACATTAAAATCTTCTGAGAGACTATGTGGAAAGTCAAACATTGCACAGGATCTTAAAACACAAACCACATCTGATACATCGCCTCCTAAAATAGAGGGCATATCCGTTGATAAGTCAGTTGCGGCCCTCTCATCTTGATATGAAATATATTCTGTTAAAATGTGCTGTACATATACCTGCACACCACAAACACTGCACACTGCCGAAGGGGCAATCCGTGCATGAGTGCATAGGCGGAAATTTTATTAATGCGTAATTATCTACTCGGATTAGGCGAAATACTACGATTAATTAATTGTCCTTTACGTTCAGTGTAAACTGTATCCACATACATAAATTCTACTCTGTTCCTGAAGAGGAGAAGAAAACGAAGTGAAATCTCACGGCCTGTGGGGGTATGTGATGTTATTTCAGTGATTACAAAATCGAATAAAATCTAGAAAGAACTTGACCATATGAGCCCATTTTTTAGTATAACGCTGCACCCTCTCTGGCGCGGATGTATGTACTCATACATTACACCTAATATTAAACCTTTATGATACTTTTTCTCACTGACAACCTCAACGAATAGATGAAAGGAAAAAAGCTTATCACTTACTACATTTTCGCTGTTTATGTAGTAGAACTGCCGCATGAAACACGAAGGTTTAATGAATTGCTTATTTACTACTAACTTCATTTGTGATACATTTCACAGAGAGTGGCCATAATATACCACTGGATGTACCTGCAAAATTATGTCATTGTATGAAACACAGTTCATGAGAGATGGTGTCGTGAACATTGAGCTGAGTGAAAATTAAATTGCAAAGCAAAATTCGCTGGAGATACCGATGATACGTTAATATATTTGACATGTGGGTACACGGCCAAAGCTGCCAGTAAAAAGGCCTGGAACGATTTGCAGCAAATTTGTTGCACATATTAGTTATGATCTGAAAAGAAGTACTCTAGGGGTAAGAAGCACCAACCTCCTATTAAGGTGGGGATGACAACTTCGAGAGAGAAGATGGACAGAGAGAGAGGGTGAGGGGGAGAAGGAGGAGATGAACGTATACGGGGGAGGGGGGGGGGGGAAGGTGATGGAAACCGGATGAGACGAGAGGGACAGAGATAAGAGAAGAAGGAGATAGACGGGGAGAGGGGAGCTTAGGAGGTTGGAATAAATACATACTTACATGGTTACTTTTTCATATATAGCTGTTTAAGCGAGGGTAACACCGCGGGGCGAAGCTAGTTCTACCGTAACTTCATCCATTAATGTAATGTGTTTGAATAAATGTATGAACATTTGAATGCATATAGTCTACGCACTTTAAAGAGAGCTTAAATGAGGAAGCAGCTTATCCGAGTATAGCAGTGTACGCAGTTTAGTAAAGAGAAGATAGTAATGGTTTTAGTGAAAGATAAGCATTCGGCTGTAGTAAAAGTAACAAATATTTAGCACAAGGTAGAGCAGTTACAACAGGGGAAATGAATTAACTGTGTTTTAGTACTTCCTACCGACTCAGAGGCCGGAAGGCGGAAATTCAAGGTACCAGGTCACAATTACGTTACGGGTGCTGAAGCAGTGTATTCTTGTCGCGAGAGATAGTAGCAAAATGAGGCGCGTCGTCTTGGAATAGTTTACAGCTGGATCCTGTTAGGGAGGCCTCAACAGAAGACATTCCATCCCCTTCCTTAGCTGAGTGTCGCCGGCACGGTAGCTCAGGGTGTTCGGTCAGAGGGATGGCTGCTCTCTGTAATAAAAAAGCTGAGTGAAGGGATCAACGAAGAACTTGAACAGGTGTCATGTGACATCCGCCCCTACGGAATGCACGGAAAAAAGTGGACAGTGCGTTTGGCTGTCATGCAGCAGGCCCAGTTCAAATACCGGCCGGGATTTTCTCCGCTCGGGGACTGGGTAATGTGTTGTCCTCATCATCATCGATATGCAAATCGCCCAATTTGGCGTCAACTGAAAGACCTTGAAACTCGGCGGCCAAACATCCCCAGGTGTGGACTCCTGGCCATCAGTGCCGTACGGTCATTTCATTTCAGTCGTAGAAGATTAAGGCTTAAAGTCCCGTCAACTACAAAGTCACTAGAACCGGAGTACAGGCTCGGATGGGGAAGAAATCGGCTTTGTCTTTCTGAAAGTAATCTAAACCGATTTACAGAAACAACGGAAAATCTAAATGTAGATGGCTGGACGGGGACCTGATCTGCTGTCCCCCAAAATACCAGTCCAATGCCTTAAGACAGAGTCGCCTCGCTAGGTTTGACAACCTATGTTTGTATGGGCTCCCAATTACGGTTATCCGTAAACCTATTTCCCAGTTCAGCTTCTTGGTGGTAATGCAAGCACTACAATATTGGTTCGGCAATTGCGGATCTGCGGTCCGCGGGGTTGTAGATTTCACAATCGGTTTTCCGTTCCCTTTTTAAAATTATAGCAGTCTAGGAAAAGAAAAAGTTTTGGACTAACTAAGAAGTCATTAATTTACTTCATTTAATTGGAAAGAAGTGCATTTATTTATTTATGAGATGAAGAGATACATGAATGATGACGTATTTATTAAATTTGGAACACCAAACTGCTTGGAAACTACCCTATATGCTGCGCAACGGGCTAATTTGTAAATTGTTACATCTGTTCTCGATTTTAGTCGCAAAGGTTCTCGTACGCAAACAGTAGCTAGTGACAAAATATTCGTTAATTCCACTATCATGATTAAGAGTTTGTCTTTATGCATTAAGAGATTTCCAAACAATTCGAGACTCCAAAACGTTGAGGTTTAACAATGTTCGGCCAGTTATCTCATAGCACTTCTTCCACACCGCACGCGATTTAGGTAGTTGTGTTAGAACAATTTCGCATTCATTAATGCTGTGCGTAGTAGTTACTTAATTTCATGTTGCATACTTCATTTTTATCGTTAATCATAATGGTGTGAAACGACTAATTTTACATTCGTGTATAAATATGACTACCTGCAAATTAAAGTTGAGTTTTTTTTTTTTTTTTTTATTTGTGGTAAGTTCCTATGGGACGAAACTGCTAAGGTCATCGGTCCCTAGGCTTACACATTACTTAATCTAACTTAAACTAACTTACACTAAGGACAACACACACACACACACACACACACACACACACACACACACCCATGCACCAGGAAGGACTTAAACCTTCGACGGGGGGAGCCGCGCGAACCGTGGCAAGGCGTCCTAGGCTGCACGGCTACCCCGCGCGACAAAATCGAGTTTATATTGCTATTTTCGCACGACCCAGTCGTCTTCTTCACGTGCTGAGAGTTATGCTGTTGTGTGTACTCGCTGCCTGGACTGCACACAGACTTTATGTTGCGAAAATTGTGCGAAAATGGACATACAAATTCGGTTTAACACACGGAAGTACACCATTGATTAACCATGCAGAACAAAAAATTAGAGATCACATGTATGAGGTACTTTTTTAATAGAGAAGTGGATTAGTAATTCCTACCGACCACCTTGTATATATTGCGCAAACAGAAATTTTTCTAGGGAACAGAAGGAATTAGCAAGGAGGAACTCTTCACTTTGTTTTCAAATTTAGTTTCGCTATTTGTCAGCCATTTTTAATTACTGATCAAGTAATCAAAAATTTATGGCAGCCTTTTTGCACTCCTTTCTTTGTTAAAGATAGCCTAAACGTGGAATAACGAATTTTATTTTTTCTTCTGGTAATTACGTACAGCATTGTTCCTACTGAACTGCGGTCGCTTATTTGCAACAAACTTAATAAAGGTATAAAGCAGTAGTCAAAATGCCTAAATCCTGAAACAGATGTCCACGAAATTATCGCGAGTGAGCACCTCATATAATGCTTACAGTACATTTTGTGCTATGAAAACTTCCTTTCTTAAAGATAAGTTAAAGCAGGACGTTATTCATGCAACATTATTGAATGAAAATATGCAAAACATGTGAACTTATTTATTTGACTGTTCCCAAGTTTTAGAATGATTCGAAGCGAAAGTATGGCTGAACTGTTTTAAAACTTCAACAAAAGGATTCTTAAAAATTTTGACTTTTCCATCCTATCTGTTATTTTATCGCTGTTTGTTACATTTCTCATTGGTTTAGTTCGTTCGGATGTGCAGAACTTAAAGGGTAGTGCGTTTCTTAATTGAAACCATTGACATAAACCACACAACAATTCTTTTGAATACATTATTGCCATTTCTTCTGTTGCTGGACGGAAGTGTGAGCTGATTACAATACTAGTGGCGTCTGCGTGGATGGTGATTTACATATATGAGAAACAGAAGTGTACCTGATGCAGAGCCATGTGATTTAGATCCAGTTAAAAGAATCTCCCCTGGTTACACCAACTTTATTATTAAGTACAACTTTCAGCATTCTTTTCTTTTGATATGACTTCAATTCTTTGCCTATACCAAGAATACCGTAATATCCCAGTTTATCTAGGAGGATATTGCGATTCATATAGTCAGGTGTCTCAGATAGGGCGCAGATAATGTCAACCGATACTATTTTGTAATTTAATACTTGTAATATTTAGCGGATGAATATGTAAATGGTATTTTCAGCTGAGCAATTCTTCTAAAGTCCAGACTACTATTTACTAAGGATATCAGTGTTGTTCAGGTGAAATACTATTCTGGAGTACATGATCTTCTCAAAAATTTTGAAAAATGATATCAGTAGTGCATGTTCACATTCACAAAATGCTGCATAGGACAAAAAGAAAAGTGGCACTCTTCTAACCACCACTTTCTTGGAAAGCCGATAGCTTTATGTAAGATCACGTCTTATCTACTTTTTCATCCTCGTAGGAGTGAGTTAGTGGCCTGTCTGTAATGGACTCAATATCTTTGAGTGGCTGTGATTATATGTTGGTGCTCATTTGATTGTTGTATGTTGAGTGTATGTTTCATTTCTGTTTTAATTTTGTGATTCTGTTTGTCTATCACGTTTGTTTCCTATTCTTCACGTTTTTAGATGATTCCCCTAATTTATTTGCGAAGATGATGACAAATAGTGTCGTTAATGAAATTTCCAGTGATACTCATGTTATACTTACCTTTCCGTCAAGGACCGTCTTTGAAAAGTCGGTGGTCAATTCCCAGTGAGATTAGAGTAAACAATATATATTATAGCTTGGGCTAAACAAACTAATGATCACTATCAGAAATACAGTATGCACGAAGTTTGCAATTAGCTTAGTAGGTTCTCACGTAATTATTTTTTATTGCTTTGTTAATAGTTCCAAGAAAACCAGCCTTGACGTCATTACTTTTTGTGTCTCAGAATGTGTTTATATGTACTTGACTCATTCATCGGACCGTCTTCATAGACGTTAGTCTCAACCACGTCACATACGGCAGTCACACACTTGCGGATCTCTGGAGACAAAAACAAACCCTCGACGGAAACAAATGCCTGTACTACACAGGAGCCGCGCGTCAAAACTTTCTTGGAACGAAACCATTACATCACAATGTTATTTGACTTTGCAACATTATTTGACTTAGCGTATGAAGCAACATTTAAAAACCATGGATTAAGTAACCTTCGTAAAACGCATCAATAGCCAGCTGAAAATCCACGCTGGCTGAGATGGGTGGATGAACAATGACCAAGAATTACATATTGGTCCCAACTTTACACATGGGACTCTATATAACCACAAGTATCTTCAGTTCGTAACAGATGTGCCACCACAGTTGTTGGAAAACTTCACACTATAATTAAGGTAACTATGTGCTATTATACTTCATAAAGCTCTTAAAACCTGAGTTATCTACATGCAAATGAAATGTAGTGATGCGAGAGAGTGTGCTCGCGAATTACGTGACGAATAAGTACACCTACAAACAGAAATATTTTCTAAACATTTAAAAAAATACACATTCAATGTATTTCATAAAACTGGTCAAAGCCATCACCAAGCAGTACATCATGGAAGACAAATTTGACAACACATCACGTCAGAGCGTACCATGGAGCACAGCGATAAGTGCCAAGCCGATTTAATGTCCTATATTCTGAAGGCAATGTAAAGTCTTACGCAGCTTTTTAAAGTGCGCGTTTACTATCGCATGAGCTTGAAGATTAGTCACATTAACAAAAGTTGCCTGTGCAGGGAGATGCACGCCTTGAACTTCTCGTATAAACATAGATTCCTTCATTAACACAGAGGGTCGGGGCTAATAACATAATATCCATGAAAATTCGGAAAATTTTGCATATCATCACTTATTTGGGACACGAAGGTGTTCATCACAATGAATCAAACAAGAAAAGCGCGTCCGTTTGCCTTGTTTCGTGTAAAAGTTCTACCAACAAACTCCCTGCAACCTGAGCACTACACATCTACCGTGTTCTACATTTTTAAGTGGGGCGTTGATAATGAAGTAAGTGGATGGTCAAAACGAAGAGTGACGTTACGGACGGCTGAACAGCGTGACGTAACCGCCCACCTCATCCGAGCTACCGGATCTCACTGTCAGACCAACGTAACCTGAAACAATCTGGATCCCATCCATCCGTACCTTGTAACAGATCACGGCTTTTTGAGTGGCGTGTCTGAAGTGTGGACAGGCAGAGGAACCGCAGCGCACTTTCCTAAACAGCTGAACTGCGTGGGAGGCCGCGGGTGAATATGACTAACTACTCATACCAGAAACGGGCAAGAAGACTCTCATATTCACTATTTCACTATTTCGTAGAGTAAAATGAACCTGATGGTAAAAAAAGTTTCCGTTTCGTGCTTAGAATGAGAGTACTGTCATATAACCGAAGTCACCGAACTCTTCGCGGCTAGTGTAACAGAATGAATTTTATTTTATTTTCTTCTTGCTTCATTTTAGTATTTGTGATTTTTATAGTTTCATTAGCCTGCGTTAGGGGAGGGTGGGTTGAAGGCTGTTCTTGTACGTTGCAGTCCAGGGGCGCAGGCCGCTATCGCAAATCATCAGCTGAGCTTGCAAGCTAGAAGTCGCTGAGCGGGCGAGCAGATACCCATCTTCGTCTGCGAAGCATTCTCGCTCACTCAAATGACAAAGTGACTACGACTAACTACTGTACGCAGCTCGTGGTCGTGCGGTAGCGTTCTCGCTTCCCACGCCCGGGTTCCCGGGTTCGATTCCCGGCGGGGTCACAGATTTTCTCTGCCTCGTGATGACTGGGTGTTGTGTGTTGTCCTTAGGTTAGTTAGGTTTAAGTAGTTCTAAGTTCTAGGGGACTGATGACCATAGATGTAAAGTCCCGTAGTGCTCAGAGCCATTTGACCATTTTTGAACTAACTACTCACTGTTTACACAGACTGATCATGTAATAGACAGAATACCCAATGGATGATCACAAATCTCATTTCCCTTCCAGAATAAAACCTGGGAAAGTTGGCAACACAGGCACTACACAGTCAGGAAATGGCAGTAAACTGTTTATGCTGAAAATAGTGATCAAAAGGAAAACTGCAAACTTTCAACCATTTTGCCACCTAAGAGAAAGCTACATGGTCTAAAAATAATGAATTACACGCTGATCTGTAGGTAGTATTCCATTTTATTATAAAAACCTCAATGAACTGGTTTAAATCTATAGCCTGTATAAACGCGTCTGGGTGCACAAATGAAATAAAAAAAGCTTAATGCGCAACTTGCAAAAGGCATTTTTTTCTTTTGAACTACTGTAATACAAAGCAAAAAGTTTGTTAAAGTACAGAAGCACCCCATCCGAAGCACAACTGCCGCTGATGTTAAACTCGAGTAAGAAAAGTGTGATGTCGATGATGTTTTTATTAGTTTCAGTACTAATGAATGAAGTAAACTTGCTAATCTTTAGGTTTGTCAATAATTACTAAACCATAACCTCTCATGGTTTCATCAGGTCCTACATGATTATTATGCAGCCGTGTAAAAAAAAAAACTTATACTGGTGTCAGTTTAAAAGAAGCACTTCTGTACTGCATTTCAGGGGTTTCATTTTATTCTTCTCCTGTCTGAAGTGGGCGGAGTAGCGCAGTGAGGATGGTACAGACTGCGTATTAATAAGAATCTGGGTTCATATCTCCATCCTGATAAATAGTTTCCGTGCAGTGCCTCCAAGAGAATATCGGGGTACCGCGTGAAACAAAGAATCGATTTCTTCCACAATTATTATCCAATCTAAATCTGTCTTTGTAATTTTATTTTTCCTTTCATTTTTTCTTTACGTTTTACTTATTTCGTCCGCAGCTCGTGGTCGTGCGGTAGCGTTCTCGCTTCCCACGCCCGGGTTCCCGGATTCGATTCCCGACGGGGTCAGGGATTTTCTTTGCCTCGTGATGACTGGGTGTTGTGTGTTGTCCTTAGGTTAGTTAGGTTTAAGTAGTTCTAAGTTCTAGGGGACTGATGACCATAGATGTTAATTCCCATAGTGCTCAGAGCCATTTGAACAATTTTTTTTCACTTTTTTACGTTTTTCGTTTCTCTTTTCCCTTTTCCTTAATTTTCCTTTCTTTGATTTTCTTTTTTCTTTTCCATAGTTCCTTTACTTTTCTTTATTTCGTCTGGGAATTTTATCCCGCGATAAGGTTGTCCCGAGTGTGGTGTATTATTTGGCGTAAGTGAAACAGGTAGCTCGTGTGTCTGTTACTACGGACGGACAGAACAGAGCAGACCTTATCCCCATGACAGAGAATTTTAAAATATGTTGCGCTATGGTCTGCAACTGCTATGAATTTTTTGAATGGTTTCGTGATGCCTTCAGCTGCCATTCCCTTTATTTGATGTACGATTTTATAAATATATCTCTCATGTTCAGAAAAAAACGGAACATCTTGAATGACTAGAGATAGGACGTTCATATTTACAGGATGTGCATTAGTATGTTCTGCAGAAATGAGTAGCAGTTCACTCATCCCGGTTCATCATGTGTCCTGATGCCAAATTGGCACAGGGTCCCTGATAACTTGTTCCATGCGTGATGATGGTATCGACGGGTTTCAGGCGCGAATGACGTCCTGTGATATAGCTATCCTTGCTGCATTCACCTGGTTCAAGTTCATCTGTGATGGTTGGCATGGGCTCACAACGCTGTACCCGTCGTTTCACCATACCCCAGACATTTTCGATTGGCGACAAGTGTGGTGATCTGGCGGGCAAGGGCAAAAGGCTGACATCCTACGGTAACAAGAAGGCACGTGTTCGTGCATCAACGTGGGGTCGTGCATTGTCTTGCTGAAAAATGGCGTCTAGAATGTTGTGCAAAAAGGGCATGGCTATGGGCCCCAGGATGTCATTCACGGAGGTCACACTGGTCACAGTGCCCTGGATACAAACCAACTGTGATTTGTGGTTGTACCGAATAGTCCCCTACCCTATAAGACCTCGAATTGGCACTGTATGTCTAGTGTGAATGTAGTCACTGTGATACCGGTCTCTCTGTCTGAGGTGAACCAAAATGCGGTCATCGTTTTCAAACAAAAAGAACCTGGATTCGTCCGAATCACTGTCTGATGGTATTTCTGTCCTCAGTGACGTCCTTCCATTCACCATTGACACATAGCATGTTTCTACAAATTCGTCAAACATAGACAGAGCAGTGGACGACGTGCGCGTAACCCATGCTGTAATGAACGGCGACGGACTGTCACCTCTAACACTGTACGACGTGTTACACTGTTGCGCCACAGCCGAGGAGGACGCAGATCTGTCCTGCAATGCTATTTGGATGAGGTGTCGATCTTCTCGGGGGGAGGGGAGGGGGGCTCGTGGTTCTGCCCATCTCGTCTTGTTCTGCGGCCTACTGTGAACCATTCTGCACGTACCCGTTGCAATGCCGAAACACTTCGTCCCACACGAGCAGCAATTTTCCGTATGGATGCAACACATTCTCTTATGCCGATAATGCTCCCTCTTTCAAACTCACTGGTGTAACAGTACGGGTCGTGGATACGCCTGCGAGGTATCCTGCAAGTCTGCTTAAGTCACACTGATCCATTATCTTCGGTTTACAGCTGCAGGGACATAGAAGGTGTCGCGCCGCGATATCGACGTTGACATCGAACTCGTGGGCCGACATGGTTAAAATGCTAATCATATCTGCAGAGCATACTAATGCACATGTCCTGTGAATGTGAACGCCCTGCCTCAAGTCGTTCATCGTGTTCTGTTTTTTCTGCCCAGACGTTCAACGAAGAACACTACTGATGTGATGCGTTTGTTGCATTAGGGTTGACGTACAGGGTGTTTCAGAAGTTATGGTCAATAATTCATACATGGAAGGTACAGGCCAAAAGCAGCTAAAAACATCCAATAAACATGGGTCCACAAATCAACCATTGTCCAGATACAACACATTTTCTGTTGCAGTCCATCAGTGTCAAAGAACACGTGGCATCTGTAAACTTCAAAGTAGGTGTTCGAAACGTTGTCTATGCGGCCGAATGCAACATTGAACTCGTCTCTGAAATGAGTTGTGAATGTTCTCAGCCAGTCTTGGGGAATTCTGTAAATGCTGGAAGGCAACTTCAATCCGCAAGAGTAATTCTTTTAGAGAGTTGAAGTCGGTAGCGTAGACCAGGCTTTTGACATGACACCTCCCCCCCCCCCCACACACACAAATCCATGGGATTTAAATCTGGAGACCTTGGAAGCCATGGTACGGGCTTTCCTCTGCCTATCCAATGTTGACCATACGTCCGAGTCAGAAGCCAGAGCACTCGTAAATGTAAATTTGCTAGAGCAACGTCATGCATGAACCACATGGTCAGGCGTTGGTTCAATGGGACATCATCAACTACTGCTGTCCGGTTAGCCTCTCTGGTGGGAAGTGTGGTTCAATTATGTGGTCTCTGAGCAGTCTTGGCCAGACGTTCGACAAATGACACTGCTGATGTCGTGATACGTATGTTGAATTGGGATTGACATCGGCCCAAATGCGTCGGTTACGATAGTTAAATATACCTCACGGGTAAATCCAGCCTCTTCCGTGAACAGAATACTGCTTACAAGCAGGGGATTCAGGGTACACTGTTGTTGCACCCATCGGCAGAAATTCTCTCCAAGAGGGAAGTCTGCATTTGCTGGAGATGATATGGATAGAGTACTTGCCGATGCAAAATCCGCCACACACTGGTGTGACTAATGGCGCCCTCTTGGGCAGCAATCCTCCTTGTTGAAGTACTCTGACGTTCGTGTACAGTGCGCAAAATTGGAAATTTGTGGTAAGTTCCTATGGGAGGATACTGCTGAGGTCATCGGTCCCTAGGCCTACGCACTACTTAATCTAACTTAAACTAACTTAAACTAACTTATGCTACGGACAACACACACACCCATGCCCGAGGAAGGCCTGCAACCTCCGACGGGGAGAGCTGCTCGAACTGTGGCAAGGCGCCTAAGACCACGCGGCTATCCCGCACAGCGTACAGTGCTTAACACCCTTCCCTCAATATTGGGTGTTACGGATTTGGGTCGACTTTCTCGTACATGGTGTACGAAACTCCCGGTTTCTCTAAGGCGCTGATATAACAAGTTAAATGTAGGCCTGTCGGGCTGCCTGCAGAGAGGAAAAGCTTCGTCATACAAACGTGCAGCCTCAACGGCACTGCCATTCGCTTTGCCATACATGAAGTGCATGTCAGCGTACTCTTCAGTCGTGTAATCTCTGTGCATGATGCCTTCACGTTCAGTATAGTGCACGGAGACGGAAAGGGAAATAGTTGCACATGCGTAAACAAACAGACAGTCGATTCCAAACCTTGAGATGCTAACGTAAGTACCGCGGTATCCAGGGGCGCTTACAGTTGGTTTTCAGCTCGAATTAATGTTATACTTCAGCAGTTCTTGATTTGCAGACGCTTGTTTATTGCAGATTTTAAGCTGCTTTTGACCTGTACATTCCACGTGTGATTTATTGACCATCACTTCTAAAACTCCCTCTATGTATCCGACTGGCAGACTTCTGCCTACAGGGCAGTACGAGGAGCGATGTATTATCATGGGACATGTGATGAGGCTGTTCCCAATCCCTCCAGCCTTTGTGTAATGTCAGCAGTAGATAAGTTCTGATGATGCCGCTGCTTCTTTACCCAATTACCTATTCATCTGGCCTCACAAGGGCCGAGTAGATGCCGTAAGAGACCATCCCTTCCTCAGAAAAAATCTGAGGAGGAACTGTGAATCGAACCAGCATCGCTCCGCACCGAAGGCAATGACGCTAGCCATGCGGAGGCGGTCAATATTTATAAAAAATCAGATTTTATTTTTAGAACTTGGAGATTTTGTTGTAAAGATGTAATCAAACTAATTTACATTGTAGACCAATTATCTTGCAAAATTGTGTTGAATATTTTGTAATAAAGACAGACAATGGCCTGGGAAACAGAAAAATGCCACAGGACTGGACGTTAGCAAGCCTAAGAAAGGAACACGCATGCAGTGTAAGAACTACCGAGGAATATCTCTACTGAGTATCGTCTACAAAAGCCTTTCTACTGCTATAAGAGAGTAAGTAGAAGGGCAGAAAGGATCCTAGGCGAGTACCAGGCAGGCTTCAGATCTGGGTGGTCTACAGCTGACCATGTATTTACAGTACGTATGATGCTGGAGAAGACCTACGAATACAATGTACGATTAGAAAATATCTTTATAGATTTTAAACAGGCCAATGACAGAGTTAAAAGAACAGTACTGTGAGAAACAATGCAGACATTCAAATTTCCTAAGAAGTTAATGAAATTAACTGAGATGACCCTGGAAAACAGCAGAAGCCAGTTTAAAGTTCAGGGCTGTCTGTCGAGATCATTTCCGACGGAAGAAGGCCTAAGACAGGGAGACCCATTATCCCCTGTACTATTGAACCTGGTAATAGAGAATGCAGTAATACTAATAACCACAAACCCAGGAGGCAGTATTTACAGTAGAATTCTACAAATTTTAGCCTATGCATATGATGTGGTAATAAGTGCTAGAAGTACGGAGGCGCTTACGTCAGCTTTCAAAGAGTTTGAAGCCACTGTCAAGAATTGGTGAGACAAAATCTAAGTACATGGTAACTGAGAGAGTTAGAAGAAACATAGATGATCTCCAGTTAGAAGGCTACAGCTTCGAAAGATTAGACGGCTTTTATATATCTTGGCTCAGCAATAACACCAGGAAACAAAGTGGAGGCAGATACAGCAAACTGAATTAAGGCTGCCAACGGATCATATAGAATACTATACTCCATGCTCAAAAATAAGAACCTGAGTAGGAAATTAAAGCTGACACTCCACAAAACAATAATCAAACCAGTTCTTATGTACGTCAGTGAGGCGTGGGTACTGACGGAGGCTTTGGAGCAGAAGCTAAATATCTAGGAAAGGAAATTGCTAAGGAAGATTTTTGGTCCTGTAAAAGAAGGAGAGGTATGGAGAATAAGAACTAATGAAGAAATAAGGTCTCTGTACAAAGAACCTGATTTGGTAAACTCAGTCAAAATGGTAAGGCTAAGATGGTTAGGACATGTCCAGCGGATGACAGAAGAAAGGCTCCCGAAGAAGATGATGATGGAACATACTGGTGGTAGAAGAAGGAGAGGACGACCACGCCTGAGGTGGCTGGAAGATGTGGAAGCCGACCTAAGAGCAGTGGGAATGAGGAGGTGGTGCAGGCGTGCCGAAGACCGAGACGACTGGAAGTCTGTGACTGAGGAGGCCAAGGTCCTCAGAGGCCCGTAGTGCCGTCGCGTAAATAAAGAGAGACAAACGTCCTGTTTGTACCATTAAGTGAAATACTTATGTGCTGAAATGGGCTTAGCTATGCTGGGAAAATCACAGATAACAGCTGCGATTGCTGTATCCTTTTTCCTTGTTAAGATGTTTCTTTACTTCAGAACATTTTTATGAGCACAAAGTGTACCCTCATGACTTTGGTAGCGCTTTCGGAACATGTTTCAAATATCGATTCTGTTTTCACTAGATACGATTAATCATAAAAAATCAAACATTATTTCAACCAAAGCCCATTGTTGCTTACGACAGCGCCATGCAAGAGACGCAGAAAAAATTTCTGTCTTCAATCACGTGTTGTAAAATCGGATGACTCTTTCTCTAATAACCTGAAAATGTATGTATACGGCATGACCGACAGATGCAAATCTGTGCCGTTGTACTTTATTGAGTGAGAGTGCCGTAGAGTCAATATGATATTGGCCAGATTGAAAGTTCCTTTGACCTATGTGTCCAACTCAAGAAATTAAATTAAATTCTGTGAAGAGCTGTTCACTTTCTCGAAACTGTATTGCTTTCTTAATCACCAAGAGCTGCCGTTTAAATAATACTCTTTACTAGGTACTAGTTTCGCCTATGCAGCCATCACCTAGTCGCAATGATAACATTTAGTTCAGATTTGTCAAACGCAGAACTACTGTGGTTAGAGCTGAAAAAAACCATAAACCTCGGTCTGGATACGCACGTTCCATGTACTTTAGTAAAAGACGACAAAGGTCCGTCGTGATTCAGTGACACCATTCGTACAACGTTCCGAAAACATAGACTAGCAGACTCTAGAGAGGCTGTAGGGCTAATGATGGAGAAAAATTATTGGTAACAGGTTCGTATCCATGAAAAGGATCATGCGTGAAACCTGCAATGGTTTCTTCAATAACACCCTGCCGTAAATTTTATCAGAAATTCTTAGGAAGCTCTGGTCATATGTAAAGTCAGTGAATGGATCCAACCCATCCATTCAGTGTCTAGTGGATCCATCCGGTGTCGAAACTTATAACAGCAGACAGAAAGTTGAAATTTTAATTTTCACTCGTTTGACCGCCGCCCAGACTCACACATGAAGAGGTATCGATATTAGCAGCACCAACATTGAGAAATTATTAAGACTAGGGAAAGCGAGCGATGCACGAATTCCTGGTGGAACTTCAATAAGATTTTAAATTGAATTAGCTTCTTTTCTAGCTCATATTGATAGAGAATCGCCTGCGAAGCACGTAGAAGAGGTGTCCGGAAAGTAAGTTCCGTACGGTTGTGAAATGTAAACGACAATGAAAATCAGATGAAGCTTTGCACAGATGTGTTGGGTGGTGTCTCTAGTAGTAAGATAGTGTCTCCCATCAAGTATGGGTGTGCCCGCTAAGAGATGTCGCCTGATTTCACGCGACACGACATAACGTAACTGACCTGCATTTCCTTCTTGACAGTCCTCGATCACACACTGCAGGGACAAGAGCGTTTTTATGGGAAGTGTCTGATCACCAACCATACACCCCAGACTTTCTCCCTCTGTTTCCATCTCTGCTCACATGAACCGCTGGCTGTTAAGTTTTGACACAGAAAAAGAGCTGCAGACCAGCACAGAGGATTGGTTGAGAGGACAGGCAACTACCACCTATGATGAGGGTATTAGAAAGTTGGTACAACGCTACGACAGATGTCAAATTCGGAGCGGCGACTATATACAGAAGCAGATGGAACGTGTATCTACCTGTTACAAACAAAACATTTTTATTTTTACTATGGTTTCCATTTCTAGACCAATTGGAACCTACTTTCTGGACAAACCTCGTAGTTCCATAAGACTAGGGAAGAGCGCACGTCACTCCTGTTTACAAAAAGGGTAAGAGATCGGATGCTCAGAATTACCAACCAGTATCGCTAACATTCGTCTGTTGCAGGGTCCTGGTGTAGTATCTTAGGTCGATACCACAACCACTGGTGTCTCACTGTTGACAACGGAAACGCACGTTTCCGACAGACGCCTATAGCGATCGTGAGGACTTGGCGTATCCTATGATGTGTGCCCGCTGTGCCATGAATTCAGTGACTCCGACTGCGAACGGCCTCTGCCGCCGCGATGTAGGATGGCCAGTTTCCATACCACTCTTCGACAGTCTTCAATCAGCCTCCAACTGTCTCATGCATTAGTAATGGGAGCCTCACACCGCACGGCGCTCGTTTGTTTGCTTCTTGTGATAGCTGGACTTTACTGCTGTTTGTTCTTTTGTAAAGTTTCTTCGAAACGCTTGGATAAAGCTGCAAGTTAAGTGAAACTTCTGCTTACTGTATTTAAGTGTTCGCTAATCATTTCTGCTCGTTTCCAGCATCCCTACGACGACAGCTGCTGCAACACTTAGTAGCCCATCTCCTCTTACCGTTATGTACAAAGTGGTGCACAACAGTTGGAGCATATTCCGGGATCAAACATTACGACATTCCTGAAGGAAAACAAGCTTCTGCCAAAAAATCAGAAAAGGTTCAGAAAAAAAGAAACACCTTTGATAAACGCAGCTTGCTTAATTTATACGTGACATCCAGCAAATAACAGATCAGGTGAACAGGTTGCTACGCCTTCCTCGACTTCCTTAACGTGTTCATCAATACATCATATCATCGACTGATGACCAAGATAGATCTACTTAACGTCTTTGTAAATACGTATGTGATTGGCTCGAGGAATATTTCACTAATACAACCCAGTACGTTGGACACGATGGTGAATGATACATAAAAATGAAAGCAGCATCACGTGCGTCCAAAGCTTAATACACTCCAAGAGTAAAAAAAAAAAAAATGAACGATGCATCAAGAAGGATTTATCCGAATAGGACACGTCTTCGCTGCTCATCGGGGCTCAATCGAAGCGGGACTCATCACTGAAGATAATTCTACTTCAGTCAAACAAATTTCGGACTGGCAACTCGTCATCGTTTAATACATCCTGCGATGTTTCGACTGGGCACAAGCTAGTCAACCACAGGTGAGCCATGGAAATCTTCGAAGGCTGACCTGAAGATGTCTGGAAGGAGCCCAATTGAATTATCTCGGAATGCTACGGTATATTAATAATTTTTACTTATGGACCGCCTGACAGCAACTGAATAAAACACAATTTTAGTGCCATACGCGTTTCGCCTTTATTTTCTGCAAGGCATCATCAGTGGCCTGGAATATGTACATATGTTAGCTATTTTATTTAAATTTTTGTCATTGTGCCTATAGTTTATAAACAGTTCTGATGGTTGGTATTTCCTATTAAGTAGTAATGTTTTGAACTGTACTTACAGGTTGCGTGGACAATTTCCTACATATTACGCTCCTGTTGCATTTTTGGTGTTGTTCTTCTTCTTATGAACGCCAATTTGCGGTTTTTTTCGCCATTCCACAACACTATGCACTGAACGCTTGTTTTAAAGCAATGTTTTGGTTTCTGTTGCCGACTGTCAAATGTTTTTGCCAAATATCGAATGTTATTGCCAAACTTATGAGTGTAACTGTTGAAGTATCTGTGGTCTGTTCGTGTATGCATTTGTATGTGCGTTGTGTGTGTGTGTGTGTGTGTGTGTGTGTGTGTGTGTGTGTGAGTCTCCAGATGATGTGGGGAAGAGTTTTCTTTTTTTTTTTTTCTTTTTTGTTTTATGTTATCATTTCCTTTACTAAGTGTAGTAGGTAGCCTGTGCTGATGTGTGTTTGTTCATTTATCACATGTTTGTTTTCTGCTATGGCTTTCTGGATGTGGAAGTTTTCTTGCATTTGTATAAGATGTTTGTCATGGTTGCTTATTCTCATTATTTTCATTTCTTGTTCCATGTTTGTAGGATGATGGTTGTAGTGTTTTAAATGCTCTGCAAATGTGGAATGGTTTGTTTCATACTTCCAACATCTGATATGTTCTTTGTATCTTGTTTAAAAATTCCTGCATGTCATGCCTGCATCACAACTTTGACATTCAAGTTTATATATTCCTGATTGTTGGAATTTGTCTCTCTTGGTAGCTGGCTGGCTTAGGTGTGATTGAAGGGTTTGCCCAGGCTTATATGCTATTTTGAAGCCCTGTCTCTTTAGGATGTTTGCAACTCTGTGTGTTAGTTTATGTGTGTAGGTCATGGTGTACCATCTGGTTCTTTTCTGTGTGGTGTTGTCATTGTGTGTGTTTGTTGAGTGTGTTTGTAAGTTTTCAGCTTGTGAGTTCTTTTGTATTATGGAGCTGTTGTGTTTGTTTCTTATTTGTGTTTTTATTTTTTGATTGAGCTTGTGTACCACATGTGTGTCATACCCGTTGTTCCTAGCTATTTGTATGATTGTACTCATTTCTTGTTCATAGTTTCTCTTGCTGAGTGGAATTCTGTTTAATCTATGTAACATGTGTCTTAGTGCTGCAAGTTTCTGGCTGTGGGGGTGGTTGGATGTGGAATGTATTATTGTGTCTGTGGCTGTTGGTTTTCTAAAGATGTTAAATGTATGTTTACCATTTTCTTTTTTAATTGTAATGTCAAGAAAATTTATTTGATTTTCTTTTTCTTTTTCAAGTGTGAATTTTATGTTCTGATGAGCTTTGTTTATTTCTGAATGGAGTTCATCTATTTTTTCACTTGGCTCATCTACCAGACAAATAATGTCATCCACACATCTGTACCCATATATGATTTTGAAACTTTCATTTGTGGTTATCTTATCAAATATCTGATTTTCTAGGTGACTGATGAAAATGTTTGCTAGTGTTCCTGATATTGGGGATCCCATGGCCAGTCCATCATTTTGTAGATAATATTCTTTCTCAAACTGAAAGTAGTTTTGTTCAGTTGTCAGTCTGAGCATATCTGTTATTTCTTCTATTGCGTCTGTGGTGAGGTTGCTGTGGGATGAGAGATTTTGTTCTATGATTTCTATTGTTTCTGTGATAGGGATGGAGGTATACATATTTTCTATATCGAATGAAATCAGTAATGCTGTGTGTGGTACCTGTATGTTCTGTATGTTTTCTATTAGGTTTCCTGTGTTTATCACTGTTCTGTTGTTTTCTACTTTATAGTGTTTTGTAACTAACTTTTGGAGGTGTTTGGCTATGCGGTATGTTGGGGTTTTCTTGAAGTTGATAACAGCTCTCATTGGCATTCCGTCTTTATGTACTTTCGGTTGACTGCGGAGTGTTGGTGCTTGTGGGTTTTTCTGTGTTAAGTTGTATTTCTGTTTGTCTGTGAGTGTGTGTTCAATGTTTTTCAGTGTTCGTTTCACATTTGCCTGGAATCGTGTAGTTGGATCTGACTTCAGTTTTTGTATGGCGTTGGTGTTTATGTGTTCCTTGGTTTTTGTGATGTATTGCTCTTTATCCATGAGTACTGTTACATTTCCCTTGTCTGCTCTTATTAATACGTTATTGTCTGTTAACTTTTGTTTTAACCTTTTCATAGTAGCTGCTTCTGTTTGGTTGTTCTTATTGTGTGTTTGTTTTATTATGCCTTTTATTTCTTCTTTTACTAGTTCTCTTGTCAGTCCTATGTTTATTTCACAATTATTTTGTTGTTCTTCACGTGTAAGGATGTGTTCGGTTTCTACTATGAGATTTTCTATGTATTGATTGTTCACTTTGCTATTGGTGCAGTGTTTCAAACCTTTTTCCAAGAGCATTTTTTTATTTTCGTGTAGTTCTGTCTCTGTTAGGTTAACTAAGCGTGGATGGAATGTGTGTTGGTGTTCATGTGGTTTCACATTTAAAATGTAAATGTGTTTATGAATCTTTTTAACTGTTAGTTTCATTATCTTCTGTTTATGTTTGGTTTGCAAATGTTTCATTGCTGTGTATGTGTTGTGTTCAGTTTTTTCTACTAGTGCCATGAAAACTGCGGCGTTTCCTACGTTTTTTGCCAATTCTAGATGAGTCTCATAGAGCATCATGTTTAGGTGCTGTTTTTTCGAATAGAGCATCTTAATTTCATGTAGTAATCAATATCGTTCTGCAAATGATTTCGACTTTTGTGCCACTGTAGAACTGTTTTTAACCTTTACATTAATGTAACTTGGAATTAAATCGTTCTTTTTGCATGTTTTGTTGAATTTTATATGCTGTATCGTCTTATGGAGTCTCAGATGTATTTTCTTGAACCTGTTGTACACGTTGACAGGGAATGCTTGACATAGCTGTATTGACATCTTCAACTTTTATAGTCCTGTCTTCCTCAGTTGCGTGTAATATTACGATATATTAATAATTTTTACTTATGGCCCGTCTGACAGCAACTGAATAAAACACAATTTTAGTGCCATACGCGTTTCGCCTTTATTTTCTGCAAGGCATCATCAGGTAAAAATTATTAATATACCGTAATATTACACGCAACTGAGGAAGACGGGACTATAAAAGTTGAAGATATCTCGGAATGTGTTGGAAGACGACCGGCTGCAAGTCCGAAATTTATTTGAACTTTCATTTTAGTTTAACAGAAGAATATCCTGTAATGTTCCATGTAAATTAAGTGCGCTCTTTCTGAGGTTTGAGTTGTTCGATTGGCTTTATCTACATGACAGCATTCACTACTTGCACGAAGATATGTTGCACTTTCTTGTTTCAAGTTTTGTATTTCAGATGTTGCAAAGATTCTGCTACTGAATGGGAACAGCAATCAATTAAGAATAACTTTATGGTTTAACTAACAAGCGAGAATGATGAAATAATTTTTATCTTACGTGGTTAACTGTTGTAAATTTGCATCTCACTATTTTTTCAAAAAATGCGTCAAATGGCACTGAGCACTGTGGGACTTAATATCTGAGGTCATCAGTCCCCTAGAACTTAGAACTACTTAAACCTAACTAACCTAAGGACATCACACACATCCATGCCCGAGGCAGGATTCGAACCTGCGACCGTAGCGGTCGCGCAGATCGAGACTGAAGCGCCTAGAACCGCTCGGCCACAACGGCCGGCTGCACTATTTTTAATGGATCTTTTATAAGCCTATCTCCTTACTGACTGAACACCGTATTTTGCTTCTTCCATTATAGCATGTTCATGGATACTGAAACTTTGATTTATGTGTACTACAGACAGAACAACATGATTAGCATATGGAGAAGGGAGGAAGTGTGCGTTTTAACACAGCTAACGTAAGAATTTTACGCCCGTCCATTTTGTATACAGTGTGATTTGCAAGACACTGGAGCGCAATTTGATCGCGTACACCATGTTGAGGTACACGTACCGTAAGCAAAAGTCGGATCCTTTCTGAGCGTTCAGGAGCACGTTGCACTCGGCACGTTCAACGTTAACGTTTGGAACCATGATCCGTCTGACGACGGCTTTACAGAACGATCCGTCATTGTCATAGGTCACCGTTAAGAAATACTATTGCATTCAGGTGGAAGTAAGCTGGTGCTCCTTCCTACTGAAAAATAAAATTTTTGGCAGCTTCTTACAAATGGGGAGAATGCAGGTCACCATCATATCCAGGCACGTGAATCCGTAAGCGTCTTTTCCTCGAAAAGAAAGTACGGGCCGCAGATTTCATCCGTGATAAAGACACGAAACATATGAAGCTGTGGAAGCCCCTCTCGTGCATTTGTTGTGCTATCACCATCACGACTCGACGCGCGTTTCGTAATGAACGAGCTGGCGAGCTAGTGGCAGGAACGCTCCTGCCGGTACCCTATAACCGGCCCAAGATTCTGTGTTCGCTCATGTAGAAGATATTATTGACAACTTGGACGAATCGTCGTGAAATATCCCAGATATGTATGAGGACGACAAGAGCAGTAGTTAAATGTAAAGATGCTTAACGAAGGACACAAAATTTTAATTCGCTCATAATTTTTAAAATAGTAGGCTCTTAGGTGACACAGATGATTGTGATAACTGAAATGTGCACTGGATGATTTTTGAGTGGATAAGTGTTCTTCAGTTATGTTGAAGAGTTATAGCCGGCCGCTGTGGTCGAGCGCTTGTAGGCGCTCCAGTTTGGAACCGCGCGACCGCTGCTGTCACAGGTTCGAATCCTCCCTCGGGCATGGATGTGTGTAAAGTCCTTAGGTTAGTTAGGTTTAAGTAGTTCTAAGTTCTAGGGGACTGATGACCTCAGATGTTAAGTCCCATAATGCTCAGAGCCATTTCAACCATTTGAAGAGTTGTACAAAAGTAGGGGAAGAAACTTTATAGAGTTTAACGTCCGGTCACAGGGCCTCATTAATAGGACACCAGCACGGATTGGCCATGGGTGAGTAAGAATATTGGCTTAGTGAGCAACCATCCAGACATCCTCTTTAATCGATTTATAGGAGGCAAGGAAAATCCAAATATGCTTTGTCGAAAGGGATTTAAATCCCATTCTTCCCGAAGTTAATATGCCAGCTCGCTCGGTGAAAGGCATACAACTGCATAATGTGTGTGATAGTGAAAACTACAAGAATGCTGACAATTAGGAGGAAACTAATTATGAAAGTTCCTGCAATATTCTAATATCATGAAGAACGCGGTTGAACAGCGAACACCAATCGCCTTGCCTGACTACTATCAGTACCGAGCGTTTGTGTAATTTCGTCACTGTAAGTGGTTCATCACGGTAGCTGGCTCTGTGGATGGCCATCGTGTAGCACATTCTGGTGAAAGATCTGCATTTGCAAAGGAACAAATCTTACCTATCATAATAAATGAAACCAATGGAGCAAAGGTAATAACGAAATAACAGTCAGATGAGGGTCCTCTATGAAAAATGTTATTCAGTGACGAGGGTCAGTCTGTTCCACTGCTACGGTCGCAGGTTCGAATCCTGCCTCGGGCATGGATGTGTGTGATGTCCTTAGGTTAGTTAGGTTTAAGTAGTTCTAAGTTCTAGGGAGGTTAGTTAGGTTTAAGTAGTTCTAAGTTCTAGGGGACTGATGACCACAGATGTTAAGTCCCATAGTGCTCAGAGCCATTCTATTCCACTTAATTTGTGAATAAAAAATGCTGCTGCATGTGGTTTTTAGAAAATTATTTCATCTTTCAGCCACAAAGTGTGATGGTGTGGAGTGGACTGTAGCATGAAGACAGCTACGATCCGTACTTTTTTTCATTGCGAAGGGGGAGTGTGTGCTCGGACCGTGCATCCTATTTGTTACAGAGTAACAATTTCTTAGGTAGTTGTTGTCTTAATCAAATGCATGTTGAGATTTTTATGATTCTAACTCGACATAGCCACCTTTTCACACCGCTCCCCTGCACAATAAGTCAGCGCTCATTCATGTCAATTCTGGTGACAAAACTGTCCTTTTTGATACTGTTGTTCAGAATTCGATTTACTTTCTATTAGAAAACTCAAGTGAATAGTTGATGGCCCCTGTTGGTAAAACAACTGACCGAACTCAAAGGTTATTGTCCGATGATGATGATGATGATATTTGGTTTGTGGGGGCGCTCAACTGCGCGGTCATCAGCGCCCGTACACATTCCCAATCTGTACACAGTCCAATCGAGCCTGTTTCATGGATAATGAGGGAAGATGAGGACAACACAAACACCCAGTCACCGGGCGGAGAAAATCCCCAACCCGTCCGGGAATCGAACCCAGGAGAGGTAGCGACGTTGTTGCTCGAATCATGTTTTCGTAGAAGTTCCATCCCTTTCGAAAAGTTTATTAGTAACATATTGCGAATATGATGGCTGAAATAAAAACAGATATTCTGCACGTTCTAGGACAGTGTCTAAATACAAAAGTTACCTATCTTCTCAACAGCTGTGTAGAGTATTAGTAGAAAAGTTATCCACGTAGCCTCAGTCTGCACTGAAGTATCAAAAGTCATGGGGTACCCCTGACATCGTGTCAGACCTCTTTTTCCCGGCGTAGTTCAGCAACTTGACGTAGCAGACTCAACGAGTCGTTGAAAGTCCTCTGCAGAAATACTGAGCCATGAAGCCTCTACAACCGTCCATAATTAACGAAAGTGCTGCTGGTGCAGCATTTTGTGCACGAACTGACCTCTCGATTTTGTCTCCACAAATGGTCGATCGGATTCACGTCAGCCGATCTGGGTGCCCAGATCATTCCCTCAGATTGTCCAGAATGTTCTGACATGGCGCATTGTCATCCATAACAGTTCCATCGTCGTTTGGAAATAAGAAGTCCATCAGTGGCTGAAACTGGTCTCCAAGTAGCCGAACATAATAACACTACTGGCCATTACAATTGCTACACCACGAAGATGACGTGGTACAGACGCGAAATTTAACCGACAGGAAGAATATGCTGTGATATGCAAACGATTAGCATTTCAGAGCATTCACACAAGGTTGGCGCCGGTGGCGACTCCTACAACGTACTGACATGAGGAAAGTTTCCAACCGATTTCTCATACACAAACAGCAGTGGACCGGCGTTGCGTCCGCAGCTCGTGGTCGTGCGGTAGCGTTCTCGCTTCCCGCGCCCGGGTTCCCGCGTTTGATTCCCGGCGGGGTCAGGGATTTTCTCTGCCTCCTGATTACTGGGTGTTGTGTGATGTCCTTAGGTTAGTTAGGTTTAAGTAGTTCTAAGTTCTAGGGGACTGATGACCATAGATGTTGAGTCCCATAGTGCTCAGAGCCATTTTTGAACCGGCGTTGCCTGGTGAAACGTTGTTGTGATGCCTCGTGTAAGGAGGAGAAATTCGTACCATCACGTTTACCACTTTCATGAAGGTCGGATTGTAGCCTATCGCGATTGCGGTTTATCGTATCGCGACATTGTTGCTCGCGTTGGTCGAGATCCACTGATTGTTAGCAGAATATTGCATCGGTGGGTTCAGGAGGGTAATACGGAACGCCGTGCTGGATCCCAACGGCCTCGTATCACCAGTGGTTGAGATGACAGGCCTCTTATCCGCATGGCTGTAACGGATCGCGCAGCCACGTCTCGATTCAAATGGTTCAAATGTCTCTGAGCACTATGGGACTTAACTTCTATGGTCATCAGTCCCCTAGAACTTAAAACTACTTAAACCTAACTAACCTAAGGCATCACACAACACCCAGTCATCACGAGGCAGAGAAAATCCCCGACCGCGCCGGGAATCGAACCCGGGAACCCGGGCGCGGGAAGCGTGAACGCTACCGCACAACAACGAGCTGCGGACCACGTCTCGATCCCTGAGTCAACAGATGGGGACGTTTGTTAGACAACAAGCATCTGTACGAACAGTTCGACGACGTTTGCAGCAGCATGGACTATCAGCTCGGAGACCATGGCTGCGGTTACCCTTGACACTGCATCACACATTGGAACGCCTGCGATGGTGTACTCAACGACGAACCTGGGTGCACGAATGGGAAAATGTAATTTTTTCGGATGAATCCAGGTTCTGTTTACACTATTATGATGGTCGCATCCGTGTTTGGTGACATCACGGTGAACGCACATTGGAAGCGTGTATTCGTCATCGCCATACATGCGTATCACCCGGCGTGATGGTGTGGGGCGCCATTGGTTACACGTCTCGGTCACCTCTTGTTCGCGTTGACGGCCCTTTGAACAGTGGACGTTACATTTCAGACGTGTTACGACCCGTGGCTCTACCCTTAATTCGATCCCTACGAAACCCTACATTTCAGCAGGATAATGCACGACCGCATATTGCATGTCCTGGACGGGCTTTTCTGGATACAGAAAATGTTCGACTGCTGCCCTGGCCAGCACATTCTCCAGATCTCTTACCAATTGAAAACGTCTGGTCAATGATGGCCGAGCAACTGGTTCGTCACAATACGCCAGTCACTACTCTTGATGACCTGTGGTATCGTGTTGAAGCTGCATGGACATCTGTACATGCGCACGCCATCCAAGCTCTGTTTGATTCAATGCCCAGGCGTATCAAGGCCGTTATTACGGCCAGAGGTGGTTGTTCTGGGTATTGATGTCTCAGGATCTATGCACCCAGATTGCGTGAAAACGTAATCACATGTCAGTTCTAGTATAATGTATTTGTCGAATGAATACCCGTTTATTATCTGCATTTCTTCTTGGTGTAGCTATTTTAATGGCCAGTAGTGTATTTCCAATCCATGATCGGATCCGTTAGACCAAAGGAATTCCTCCATTCCACGTAAACACAACCCATAGAATTATGGAGCCACCACCAGCTACCACACTGCCTTGTTGACAGATTGGGTTCGTAGCTTCGTGGGGTCTGCACCCTACACGAATCCTGCCATCGGCACTTGACAATTGAAATCTGGACTTATGTGACCAAGCCACAGGCCAGCGTTTTCCAGTCGCCTAGGGTCCAACCGATATGCTTGGGGACCAGGAGAGGCACTGCAGGCGATGTCATCCTGTTAGCAAAGGCACACATGTCGGTCGTCTGCTGCCACAGCCCATTAACGACGAATTTCGCCTCACTGTCGTAAAGGATACGTTCGTCGAACGTTCCACAGTGATTTCTGCTGTTATTTCGCTCAATGTACCTTTTCCGTTAGCAGTGACAACCGTACACAAAAGCCGCTGCTGTCGATCGTTAAGTGACGGCCATCGACCACTGAGTTGTCCGTGGTGAGATGTGTTGCCTGCAATTTGGTATTCTCGGCGCGCTCGTGACACTATGGATCTCGGAATACCGAATTCACTAATGTTTTCCGAAACAGAACGTTCCACGCATCTAGCTCGTTCCACTCTGCGTCCAAAGTCTGTTAATTCCCAACGTGCAGCTATAATCACGTCGGAAAATTTTTCAAATGAATTACCCGAGTAAGCTCCGCCAACGTACTGCCCTTTTACGCCTTGTGTGCGTGATAATATCGCTATGTATGTATGTGCATATTCCGTGACTTTTGTCACGTTAGTGTATAATCATAGAGCTGAATAAGTAACGCCATGTTAAGACCACAGAGCTACTTTGTTACAACCTTCAAAGTAACTTCAAAGCACAAGCTAAGTAACCTGAATTGATACTGAGGTCGCGAGACGGAATCCTGTTTGGTCAGAATCAGGTTGGCACTGAAATGTGGAAGGTTGTAGCGTGATATTTCTTTTCCCAATGCGAATGTAAATTCTGTGGCACGGTTTAGTATACTTGTTAGATAACGTGTCCTCGGATTAAGCAATGTAACTGATCGTCTTGTCTTGCTAGTGGCAAAGCGAGAAGGTTCTGTAATAACGTATCAGAGTGCAGACGCTAGTTAGCCACAACATCGACATCAAGAAACGAGGTGATGCAACTGCAATAAACTTTTGGGGCGTCGTACAGCAAGCTTCAAACAGTGAGCAAAAATATGACTACGATATTTTACTTCGGATTAGTAAAGTATGTCAAGGGAAGGAGGTGCATGCAGTGAATGCAGGTCACAAGGAACAGATGAAGGCAACAGCAAGACTGAAACGCCGTGAGATCGAGCAAAGGCGTGCGTGGAGCGGTAAGTAATTTCTTGAGGAGAGTTCAGTGGTCGGCTAAGGTGACGGTAACAAAAACGCTAGCGACGTCCCACCCTCAGATGAAGGGAAGACTGATAGAGATACTTGGAATACGAGTGGCAATGAGCTGCCGGTTGTTGATAAAGCAGTTCCACCTCTAAACACACTGAAACGAGAATGTTTTATCACTTTTAATTTACGTATTCACCTTTCGATTTACCAGGTCAGCCTCATGTTACGATTCTTATAAATAAATAGAAGTTACACGTTTATTCTTTAAGTAGACAATATTTCTTGATGGAACAGTTTTTCATTTCAGCTCACCAGAAATCGAGAAAATTGTCTGCCTATTGTTTTCAGAACAGCCACATTAAGAAAATAACTATTCAACAAAACTACAGGTGTCATTATGACACAAGATAGCAACATTCACTTAATGTATGTTTCAAAGAAACTTATCGTTGAGAAAAAAATCATAATCTCCCAACAGTAAGGTCCATTCGCAAATAACTGCGTAAGCAATAGAAGCTCTAGTTGTCTGTAAAATAGTTGAGAAGAACGAGTTATGGTGATATCCAATCAGAGATGCTGCAGGCGAAATCCTGTTTGGTCAGAGTAGCATTATTTTACGCATTAACCCAGAATGAATACAGCAGTATAGAGTTTGCGATATTAAGTAAAATTAGTGTACATTCCACATAAGGCAGTCGAACAATGATCTAGTAACGATACTTCTGAAACAATAAAATAACACATTTTTCAAAATACCTCTCATACAATTGGAGTATTATAGTTTGTGATTCACTTCCGTTTTTGCTAATGTGCTGAAGTGTACGTACAGGGTAGCTCCAGATAGTACGCTAAGTCGAAAAGTTGCTCTTTTTATCGCTGGATGTCAAGTGAGAAGCAATAGAAGTACCTTGCCGTATCTTTGCTTATGGTCAATAAACATTTCTTTTCTATAATTACCTCCTCTCTGTATGTACTTCAGTGCCCTGTGGTGTGTCTTTGGCCCAAAGCACGCTGACAGAATTATTAGCTTGCTGCAGTGCTCATTCTCGCGACCTGGCTGACGCACTGAAAAACACAAATAAGAACCAGGTTGGGCATCAGTCTGCCACGTACACAAAAGAAATACCATTACGTCGTTTCCCAAAATTTTTACATGTCATCCCTTCTTATTCGCACCCCCATCTCTCGTGATAGTAGAAGTTGTGACGTATATCTTACTCCAATAATATTTTTGTGCAAATAATGAGTCGTGTATACACCGAATTTGCTTAAAATTGCTATAGGCGTTCCTGAGTTACGCTTTTATATCGCCCATTTCACCCCCAACGTCACCTATAGGGATGTCGTACTATCACAGCAAGCAACACATGCGCCTAGTTTCGTAGAAATTGCTTCAGGTGTTACAGGAGATTCTGATATGCCGACGTCAATCACCGGTACAGCTGGACCAGAGGACCCCAGTCCATTCCATATAAACATAACCCACACCATTATGGAGCCACCACCAGCTTGCACAATGCCTTGTTGACAACTTGGGTCCATGACCTCGAGGGGTCTGTACCACAGACGAGCACTACCATACCTCTTACAACCTGAAAGCGGGACTCATCCGTCCAGACCACGGTTTTCCATTCGTCTAGTGTCCAACCGACATGTTCAGGAGCCCAGGAGAGGCGCTGCAGGAGATATCGTGCTGTTAGCAAAGGCGCTCGCGTCGGGTGTCTGGTGCCATAGCCAGTTAATGCCAAATTCGTCCCACTGTCCTAACGGATACGTTCGTCGTACGACCCACATTGATTTCTGTGGTTATTTCACGCAGTGCTGCTTCTCTGCTAGTACTGACGTACACTACGTATACCCCACTGCTCTCTACATCTACATCTACATTTATACTCCGCAAGCCACTCAACGGTGTGTGGCGGAGGGCACTTTACGTGCCACTGTCATTACCTCCCTTTGTTCCAGTCGCGTATGGTTCGCGGGAAGAACGACTGCCGGAAAGCCTCCGTGCGCGCTCGAATCTCTCTAATTTTACATTCGCGATCTCCTCGGGAGGTATACGTAGGGGGAAGCAATATATTCGATACCTCACCCAGAAACGCACCCTCTCTAAACCTGGCGAGCAAGCTACACCGCGATGCAGAGCGCCTCTCTTGCAGAGTCTGCCACTTGAGTTTGCTAAACATCTCCGTAACGCTATCACGGTTACCAAATAACCCTGTGACGAAACGCGCCGCTCTGCTTTCGATCTTTTCTATCTCCTCTGTCAACCCGACCTGGTACCGATCCCACACTGATGAGCAATACTCAAGTATAGGCCGAACGAGTGTTTTGTAAGCCACCTCCTTTGTTGATGGACTATATTGTCTAAGGATTCTCCCAACGAATCTCAACCTGGCACCCGCCTTACGAACAATTAATTTTATATGATCATTCCACTTCAAATCGTTCCGCACGCGTTCTCCCACATATATGACAGAAGTAACTGCTACCAATGTTTGTTCCGCTATCATATAATCATAAAATAAAGGATCCTTCTTTCTGTGTATTCGCAATACATTACATTTGTCTATGTTAAGGCTCAGTTGCCACTCCCTGCACCAAGTGCCTATCCGCTGCAGATCTTCCTGCATTTCGCTGCAATTTTCTAATGTTTGCAACTTCTCTGTATACTACAGCATCATCCGCGAAAAGCCGCATGGAACTTCCGACACTATCTACTAGGTCATTTATATATATTGTGAAAAGAAATGGTCCCATAACACTCCCCTGTGGCACGCCAGAGGTTACTTTAACGTCTGTAGACGTCTCTCCATTGAGAACAACAAGCTGTGTTCTGTTTGCTAAAAACTGTTCAATCCAGCCACACAGCTGGTCTGATATTCCGTAGGCTCTCACTTTGTTTATCAAGTCGGTCGTTAAGTGAAGGCCGTCGACCACTGCGTCGTCCGTGATGAGCGGTAATGCCTGTAACTTGGTATTCTCGGCACACTCTTGACACTGCGGATCTCGGAATACTGAAGTTCCTAACGATTTTCGAAATTAAAGGTCCAATGCGTCTGGCTCCAACTATCATTCCGCGTTCAAAGTCTGTTAATTCGTGACGTCATAATCATGTCGGAAATGTTTTCACGTGAATCATCTGAGGACAAATGACACCTCAACCAATGTACTGCCCTTTTACACTCCGTGTATGCGATACTAGCACTATCTTATATGATCTTATCTCTCTCATGACTTTAGCCATCGCATTGTATATGTCTGATTCTCTACTGCTTTACGTCATACGACTCCACAGGGGATGCTAAATTTATCTGTGCCGTATGACTTGACCTTAGGTCCCGAAACACACTGGCAAAATTATTGGCTCGCTGCAGTGCTAATTTCCTCGAAATGATTGATACACTGAACAGCACAAATAAAAGACAAATTGCACATCACACAGTTAAAAATATTCCACGTCAACTAATTACAGGAAAAAGTATCAACAGATCTTTTTCGAACAGTTTTACGTCAGACCCTTTCATCTCCACCCCAACTCCTAGCGCTACCGAATTATCTTGCTTCCACAGTACTTTTACGCAAATAAAAAATCATTTATCTAACAAATTTGGTTAAAATTGCTCCAGGTGTTCATGAGCTATGCCCCAACGCGATTCCCTTCCAGTTCCCACTCCTATGGAATGTAGGTGTTTCTTAACCTCACATTGCTTCTTTCCAGATAATAAGCAAACACTAAACCCCAATTCCTTTAAATAATCGAACTCTTCTGTATAAAACAACTTCAACTTCTGATGACTATACAATTGAGTTAATGTGTTAAACATTTTTTTAGCATGTAAGCGAGAACATTTTTAGGAAGGGTTTGAAATTGTGTTTAAAGTTTCTTGGAAGTCGCTATGGGCTCTCAGTGTCAGTTATCGTTTGAGAACTGTCTGGATAATTTGTGCTCCCTTTCAGGAAAACCTAGTTTTTCATGCGTCTAAGTGTTTACGGCGTCTTATTTCCGAAACTGTGGGTCGTACAATGATATAACTTTGCAGGTACTTTTGTAAACCCTCGTCGCCAGTTTCTTAAAGGCCTCGTCGCAACTGCTGTGGAGGCCGAGTTGCCACTGTTGTTACGGTAGGCCGAGTTTGTGAGTTCGTGAAACGGCGTCTGGTGCAGTACAACGCTAAGACCATTTCTGCCTGCCACTGTTACAGCTATGCCCCAGAGTCAGGTAAGAGGAGAGGAGACCTAAAGTTCTACAACAGTCTAACAAATTAGTAACAAAGGCAGACGAAGTAAAAAGGTTTACTTATCTTTGTGACTTGTTGAATAATGAAATCTGAAACACTGCGTGTAATATAACACAAAAAAGGCCCTCAGTGGCTGAGTGCAAACAATCGTAGGTAAACTTCACAGCACATAGCAAATGCAATTTACAACAACTATCTGTTCACTTCTAACAGTTCACTAAATGACGTTCCCTGTCTAAGTCAGATCTGGACGATGATCTATAACCAAGTAGGCGAAAGCTGCTCTTCAGCTTTCGAGTAGACTTCTGTCCGTTGTCGTCCGGTCATTGGCGGATTGTACTCAGCCTGCAATTGGTCGAGGCGAAGTCGATATCTTCATCCTTAGCGCCTCTCGGGGTGCTGGTGGAACTCGTTCAATCTCTATTGCACTGGCACCAGCTCGCATCTTTGCGCCTGTGGTGCTTCTCCCCCGATTGTGTCTTGTTCGCACGACACAGCAGGTACATTCAGTAGTATATGTGGATACTCTCTGTGAAATGTGTTGCGAATAAGGTTGTCAAAGAAGTAATGAATTCAAACATCATGTTTTTTGCGGTGTCCATATTTTTTGGCATTCGGAGTGCTGAAGTAAGGAGAACAATGCGAGTGTGAACACGTGACCTCATGACCAGTTGCATCATGACAATATTAGTCATAGTCAATGGACAACGTATTTAAGTATTTGTTCCAGGAAAATCGGCCTGAATTTTCGCATAGACGTGAAATGAGAACAGAACAGGAGGAGTTATGGCCTTTAGATATAAGTGTTCATCAGCAGGCTGAAGAGCTGTAAGATGAAGAAGGTAGCAGGATTTGGTTCATTACAGCCAGAGCTAGTGAAATTTAGACAATCGAAATTGTTGGAGATGCTCAGGAAGCTGTTTGAAATAGTATCAAATGGAGTGGATGTTCCATCAGAATGGACGGCATGTTACGTAACACTGGTACATAAGAGAGCGTCACGTAAGGATCGAAATAATTTTAGAGGGTGGGCAGTGATGCCTTTTGGTGGAAGAAGTGTACTCGAAAGTACTTAAAGAAGCAAATAATAAGTCATAAACAGCAAGAAGAGCGAGCAAGATTACGAGCAGTAAGGTCGGTAATAGACAACATATGTAACAAACGCACGAAGGTTGGATTGGAGATGCATATTGCACTGACTGACCTACAAAAAGAATATGATAATGTAACCCTCAACAAACTGCGGGAAAAGCTGAAAGAGATAGAATTGGAACAAAGATTAGTAAGGCCGTTATGAAATTATATGAAAATACCACAGCGAGAGTAAGGATTGGGAATAGTTGGACATAAGAATAAGGTCTGAGGCAGGGATGTGGGCTGTGACCGACCCTCTTAATCTGTATCTATGAGCGAGCTGCAGACTTCGCAAAGAAGATGCCATGTTACGAAAGTGACGATAGGCGACAGTAAGACATTTAGCTTTTGTTTTGCAGCTCATGAGATCTACTAGCAGAAGAAGAAGATGGCCTGTGCTACACGATAAGAAAGCTTAAAGAGAAATATAATAATAAATGAAGAGCACCAGTTTCCTTTTGTTCTACAGTATTACTTTTATTGTTAACCGGTTTTCGGCTTACAAGGCCATCTTCAGACATTTACTGAGTAAACAATAAAAGTAATATTATAGAACAAAAACAAACTGGTGCTTTTTATTTATTACAGTGTTGTTATACCAAGAACTGACGGAAGATTATGTGAACAGGAATATAATATCGCTGGCCTGAAAATGAACATGAAGAGTGAGTACTTGGCTGTTGGAACGGGAAAAGTTAATAATTTCGAGGCAGGAGGAGAAGTAATTGTAAGTGTGGGAAAGGTAAAATACCGTGAGATATTATCGAATAAACAGGGCACAAGTAGCGATGAAAATAGATAGTAGAATTAATAAATAACAATCTGTAAGAAGGGGAATGAGCTCCGTTCAGTAGAATGAAAAGCTGAGCGCAACGAAGAAGAGAATGTATAAGACCGTAGCGGAGTGTAGTTTTCTACGGAGCAGCAGACTTGGACTTCTGCAAAAGAAATAAGAATAAACTACTTGCCACTGAGATGAACTACTTAAGACGACGCTCGAGTTGTACTAGGATGGAGAGGAGAAAAAATGACGTAGTCCGACAACTAATAAAATGGGTAAGGATATTTGTGGCGACATCCAACAAAAACAGCTGCTGTGGTTTGGTCATGTGAATAGGTTGAATGAAGACAGTATACCGAATAGGATATTACGATGGATACCACCCCAGCGGAAGAAAAGGGGTCGCCCACGACGCAGCTGACTAGACGGTGTGGAGGAGGCAATGGAAGCAAGGCGTATGAACATTGGAGAGAGTCAAGGCGGAAGAAGATGGCACCGGGAGCGGAGAAGCGGTGGCAGACGTAGATATTCCTCAAGAAGAAGAGGAAGAAGATGACAAAGGAGAAACCTATTGCGGCAGTTTTATTGAATGAACAGTAAAGGTGCAGTAAACGACATACTTTTCTTTCCTTTCATAATTTGTGGGGGGGGGGGGGGGGGGAGGGGGGTTCAGCGAGAAAAGTTTCGTAAAGGGTAAAGCCATACGTAAGTCACTAAGTGCTGTCAATTTCAGATACTGAATGAACAGAGCCTAGGTACTTGCGCCTGATGTGTTAGGCTTCTTTTACACCCCCAACCCCTAAGAGAGATAGGTAGTTCTTACTCCCAAAGTGCTTCTTTACACATCGCAAGTGACACGTGCAGCAAGTTTAGCTCAAGTCGATACAGCAGTTTAGAAGGAGGTGTTCAACTTACATAGATAGATACTGCACATCTTAGTAAAATATAGAGAATATAGATACGGATTCTTGATGCTACTATTGCCACTCCTGTTATTAGATTTTTATATTGTAGGCTTCAAATTTCTAATGCACTGTAATCCAATTTGTAAGGAAAGATTGGTGAAGAATGATATGGTAGGTGTAAATCAAGACATGTGTACTTCACACGAGCCTGACACTTGACGTATCCAGTCTCTGTTAGCTCTTAGATATTTCTCTTGTGTCAGAAGCTGAGCTGGAATCAACAGGCAGTTTCAGTGGACTGCTATTCTCGGCTGGAATGTGATACTGTGCCGAGTGCCGGGCCCACACACTTTATATCGCCGCGTATTACTGTCGCATCCAGCTGGTGCTGCATTAATGAAAGGGGCGCAGCCAGATTAGGAGTGCATTCTGGGCCGACTAAGAAAAGCTCTGAACGGCACGCCCCCCTCCCGGCCACACATCTGACGTTTTAACTGCAGGCCGCCCTTCCTAATGGAGTCCGCTGCCGGCGGGTCGTTAGTTCTGACACGCGCGCCGCCTGCTCCGTACATTATCGCCCCACGCCTGCAGCTCCGCGGCAGATTACTACACACAAACACACACAGTTATATATATTAGACTCTCAAGGTATTTTTAAACGTGGTACCGGAAAGTTAGTTTAGAAAGCAGTCGAGAAGGGCTCACCGACAGTAGTTGATAAAAATGGTGGCGAACCAAGGAGGCCGGACTGGGTGGCCGAGCGGTTCTAGGCGCTACAGTCTGGAACCGCGCGACCGCTACGGTCGCAGGTTCGAATCCTGTCTCGGGCATGGAAGTGTGTGATGTCCTTAGGTTAGTTAGCTTTAAGTAGTTCTAAGTTCTAGGGGACTGATGACCTCAGATGTTAAGTCCCATAGTGCTCAGAGCCATTTGAACCGTTTTTGAACCAAGGAGAAAATGCAGTATGTGCCCTCTGCCAGTGGGCAGTGAGAGTTGTAATGAAACTGGTCTGACTACACCATGTTCTATGTACTAAGTGTAATTTCCGATACAAGACGTTTTTTCAGGCATTTTGCGATACCCTTTTTTTAACTGTCATAAATTTTGTAAATATTTCTTATAAAAATTGTCTTGATTATTTTGTTGAATGTAAATGTCACCTAGGCATGTAAGCACGGAGAAATTTAACAACCTTTGACCAGTGTGTTGTTATCTTTGTATTTAACATTCTATGGATTATCAGTGGTTCAAGTTAGTTGCTGTGGAAAGTTCGCTGAGAGAAATTGTGTATATCCGCATGTGGTCAAAGTTGGGCGAGTGTTAACCATTATGTCTAAATAACAATAGTCAAAAGTATCTTTCTACAATTATTTTAAATTTGTTAAATTCTTTCCATAGTATATCAACAAAGTGAAAACTGAAGCGTGTTCATTGTTTTGATTAGAACTGATGCGAAAGGATCAAACCCGTGGATTCCTGCAGATCCAAACATTTTGTCAATATCCTACAATAATGCAACGAAGAAGACCCCTAGACGTGAACCACGAAAACAAAGAAGAAGAATTTTACCATCTAAGTACCAGTTAGTTTGGTCAGTCAACATTTCTGAACTTTCACCCTGTTTGTTCAGTGTGTTCTTACGAAGAACGAAGTAATGTCCTGAAAATCAGCAGAGACAGAATTTAAACAATTAATTTGGATCAGTAATTACAGTGTGGGGAAGTCGGAGTGTGCAAAAGAGTGTTCCATAGTAAATTTCACACGACACCAGCAGTTAACAACAACATAGTGAAGTCGTACAAGATATACGAAGAGGATGGTCGTGCGTTGCAAGATTTCGGGCCGATAGAGCCTATCGGAACAGACAGTGAGCCGAGTAAGGGACTTAATGTTACGAAGTCTCACAACGTCTACCCATCAAGCTAGTGCAGAATTGAGTACCCCTCAGGCAACAGAGTGGAAAATCCTTCGTAATTTTCACAGGCAGTGCTGCAGCAGCTTCTCCACTGGTCACTGACTTGACGTCTTGCGATATTTTCTTGTGGAGTTTAATCAAGGATAGCTTTTACGTCCCACCTACACCCCAGAATTTCGCAGCAGCTGTTATTACCGTCACTCCAGATATGCTGTGTCGGGAATGGACAGAACTGGACTAACAATTAGATGTGTGCCTTGTGACGAAAGATGGACACACGCAACATTTATAAAGTTTCTTTCACATTTATAAACATTGCAAAAATAACTGTAAGGGTTTATATTTCACATACTGTATCATTTCTTACTTTTTTCTTGGTCATTTATCTCTACCAATTTTTCGACATGTTTCAGGAATTTTATAATTACCCCTTGTATACATTCCAGGAAAGAAAGAAGCACCACGAACTAATTATCCGAATGGGACGGATATCACAACATGGGATGGCTGAAATGCTTCAAATGGCTCTGAACACTATGGGACTTAACATCTGGGGTCATCAGTCCCCTAACTAACCTAAGGACACCACACACATACATGCCCGAGGCAGGATTCGAACCTGCGACCGTAGCGGTCTCGCGGTTCCAGACTGAAGCGCCTAGAACCGCTCGGCCACACAGGCCGGACCATATGGGATGCACATGTACAGATAAACAACTGCTTACAGTTTCAAATGGCTCTGAGCACTATGGGACTTAACATCTATGGTAATCAGTCCCCTAGTCCGCCCTCGGTAGCTGAGTGGTCAGCGTGACAGACTGTCAATCCAAAGGGCCCGGGTTCGATTCCCGGCTGGGTCGGAGATTTTCTCCGCTCAGGGACTGGGTGTTGTGTTGTCCTAATCATCATCATTTCATCCCCATCGACGCGCAGGTCGCCGAAGTGGCGTCAAATCGAAAGACCTGCACCAGGCGAACGGTCTACCCGACGGGAGGCCCTAGCCACACGACATTTCATTTCATTTCATTTCATCAGTCCCCTAGAACTTAGAACTACTTAAACATAACTAAACTAAGGACATCACACAACACCCAGTCATCACGAGGCAGAGAAAATCCCTGACCCCGAGATACTGTTTCAGAAAAACTAGATGATTTATGCAAGAGAAAGAGCTTCACAAACTGAGCAAGTCAATAACGCGTTGGTCCACCTCTGGCCCTTATACAAGCAATTATTCGCCTTGAAATTGATTGATAGAGCTATTGGGTGTCCTCCTGAGGGATATCATGGCAAATTCTGTCCAACTTGCGCGTTAGATCGTCCAAATCCCAAGCTGGTTGGAGAGCCCTACCTATAATGCTCCAAACGCTGTCAGTTATAGAGAATTCTGGCGACCTTGCTGGCCGAGGTAGGGTTTCGCAAGCACAAAGGCAAGCAGTAGAAACTCTCTCCGTGTGCGATCGGGCATCACTTGCTCAGATATAGGCCCAGGATGGCTCACCACGTAGCAACAAAACGAGGCATAGAACATCTCCGACGTACCGGTGTGCTGTAAGGGTACGGCGGATGACACCCAAAGGGTCTTGCTATGAAAACAGTTGGTACCCAGACCATCACTCCTGGCTGTCGGGACGTATGACGGGAGTCAGACAGGTTACTATCCCACTGGTGTCCAAGGCGTCTCCAGGCACGTCTACGCTGATCATCGGGGCTCAGTTCGAAACGGGCTCATCAATTCTACTCCAGTCAATGAATTTCAGGCTAAAGACATGTCTGGAAACGCCACAGACAGCGCTAGGATGCCAACCTGACTGTCGTCCGCCATATGGCCTGACAACCAGGAGTAATGGTTTGGGATGCCGTTTCTTTTCCTAGCAGGATCATCTTGGCTGTCATCTGCGGCACCCTTACAGCACAGAAACATGTCGACGCATCGCTTAGTTCAGGGAAAGCCATCCTGGGCTTACATTTCAGCAGGATAACGCCAGCCTCCAGACAGCGAGAGTATCTAAGGCTTGTCTTCGTGCTTGCCAAACCTTACCTTGGGTAGCAAGGTCGGATATCTCCCCAATTGACTACGTTTCGAGCATTATGGGCAAAGACCTTCAACCAGCTCCGGATGTTGACGAGCTAACACGCCAGTTGGACAGAATTTGGTACTATATCCCTCAGGAGGATACCCAACAACTCTGTCAGTAAATGCCAATCCGAATAATTGCTCCCTTAAAGGCCAGAGGTGGATCAACGCGTTATTGACTTGCTCAATTTGTGAAGCTCTTTTTCTTGAATAAATCACCCAATTTTTCTGATATTGTAGTCATTTGTTTCTTTGTACATGTCCATCGCATTACTGAAATTCGTCCCACTTCGATAATTCCTGCATGGTGTGTCCGCCTTTTTTTTATTTTATTTTTTTTATACTGTAGATGGTACACCATCTAGGATGGTCGCGTGAAATATTTCCTGAAACATTTAAGATATTATAATTCTGTTTTCACACAGATGTTTATGTCAAAGTCTTTACTAAACAATATCTAGTCTTTTTTCGTAGCTAGTTTAATTACAGAGGTGTAGGTATCAACTTAACTTTCTCAAATCAAATTATAATAATATTGATATTCGTATCGTAGTTCTAAAACAGAGGAATTCAATGGTGATTCGCTCTTCAAAATCTGATTAGTAGTTTCGGAGTAATTACAATATTTGAACTTACGATTTATATTATTTTGAACATCGAACTGATTGCTGTGTTATGCCAGAAGTTCGTGATTTCATACCCAGAACAGGAAATCACGATACTGCTATAAAGGAGGCATAGAAGAAATGTAAAGCGGTAGGGAGCTGGTTGAGAGTGGAAATGTAGGAAAGTACGTCTGACAGCAGTTTATTACAAACAATAAAATCTTTACAATGAGAAAAATACACAAATGAGAAAAGACAGTAAGCATTTTTTATTCAAAAAACCTGCAGCACATGCAGTGAACAAATCGTAACAGATCGTTAACAACAAGATTAAAAAGAATGGCGTAACCCAAAATACTAGAACGTCCCACGGCGACGTCAAACTGACTTAAGATACCGCGTACGCGAAAGTTAAAGAGACCTTCGGAGTAAGGAGAAGCAGTTGTATGAATATCGAGAGCTCAGATAGCTAGTCACTTGTAACAAAAGAACGGAAAACTCCAAGGTGAAAGGAATATACAGGTTGTTCCAAAACTCGGCAGAAAAACATCAGGAATTAATACCACACAACAGGAAACGTTTAGCAAGCAAGCAATGTGTACCTTATTGGCTACGAGCACTTGTTCAATAGAAGAGATGTGTTTCACAGTAGCGAAGATTAACGGGTGCTCATAGCTATTCATGTATGCATTTCAGAACATTCCTGAAATTTTACAGTCAAGTTTCGAAACACCCCGCATAGAAGCTATGTACAGAGAAATGAACTTGAAGACAATGTAATAGAAAGGTAACAGAAAGTAAATGAGTTTGGAGGTATCACACTGCAAAATGAAGTTGACGGAGCACTGAAAGAGCTAAGTCGAAACAAAGCCTCTGGAGTAGACACCGTTCCTTCAGAATTATTCAGATTCTTGGTAAAGCTATTTGAGTAAGTGTGCGAGATATATGAAACTGGAGAACGCTCTCAGACTTTAAGAAGAATGTAATAATTCCAATCCCAAGCAAGACAGGTGCTGACATGTATGAACATTACCGAACCATCAGTTTAATAAGCCAAGTTTGAAAAATACTGACACGTAGTATTTACAGAAGAAAGGAAAAACTGGTAGAAATTGACCTCGGAGAAGATCAATTTACGTCCTGCAGAAATGTGGGAATACGAGAGGTAATGTCAGCCCCACGATTTAGAAGATAGGTTGAAACAAGGTAAACCTATGGATAAATCGTAGGTTAATTTAGTGAAAACTTTTGACACTGTTGACTGAAACACACTTTTAGAAATTCTGGGGTTATCACGGATAAAATACAGGGAGCGAAAGGTTATCTACAACTTGTGCAGAAACCAGGTTGAAGTTATAAGAGCTGAAGGACGTGAAAGACAAGCAGTAGTTGAGAAAGGAGTGAGAGAGGATTGTGAGTTATCTCTCGCACATTAAACAAGCAGTAAAAGAAACGAAGGAGAATGAGAAATTTGGAGCGGAAATAAAAGTTTAGAGAGGAGAAATAAAAACTTTGCGGTTGACTGAGGGAATACTAATTCTGTGAGCGACAGCAAAGGATTTGTAAGAGCCATTAAACGGAACGGACAGTATATTGCAAAGAGGTTGTAAGAGTATCAAGAAAAGTAAACCAAGGGTAATGGAATGTAGTCGAATTAAATCAAGTGACTGAAGGAAATAATATACTAAATGTGGTGCCAGCACCTGACACCAAATTTCCTATTTCCGCTTCAGTCCGCACATTCGCATACCGCGCGCAGCCGTTGCCATGGATACAGCAAGGGCAACGAATGGCCTTAATGCAGACCACTGCGCCTCCACACCGAACGAGGTGGAAAGGTTCAGAGTTCAAATCTTGTTTTGGTTCTCGTGTTCCGCAATCGCGATGATGTCAACAGAGCACTAGAATGGATTACCACGTACGATGTGGCTTCCGGCAGCTGTCTCAACGTCGCCAAATCGGTCGCCATGGCCATAGGAGACGGGTTGACCCCAGCGTGTGTCGAACCCCTACAGCTTCGTGGCACTATCAAATGTCTCGGAATAGAGTTTCACGACGACATACGGCGCACCGCGGCTCTTAACTACCGCCGCTAATTACAACAAATTCGGGTCCAGATCTTCAACCTTCGTCTGCGGACCCTCGGCATTCTCCAAAGGACACACTTCGTTAATGTTTACCTTGCATCGCGCCTTCCACACATAGCGCGTGTTCTCCCAATACCGTTACTGATGGCTCGACGTCTATTAGCGGCATTCGGAGCCTACGTCAGTACAGGCATGCTCTTCAAAGTCAGTTATGAGTCACTGACCCTTCCCCCAGAAAGGGGAGGTCTTGGCCTAGTCCATGTCCACAACAGAGCTGTGGCCCTGTATGTCAGCTCACACATCAAGCTGTGGCGCCACCACCCGGAAAGTTTGACAGGTTTGCTGTTAGAGTCCTTAGCTCCGCCGTCCATTATGCCCCCACTGACGACGCAAGACATACCCCCACCCTTCTACTACTTCGGGAACTTTTACATTGAACACAGCTATTTCCGTATCGCAGTACCACCGACGAAACAGGCGTCGGCGCGGGATATATATCATGTCCTACAGCAGAGGCGCCCACCAAACATCGTGGAGACGAAAAACCCTCAGGTTAATTGGAAGGTGGTGTGGAAGACGATTCACGCGATTCCACTGGACACAGCCGTCCGATCCACATGGTACATCACAGTCAATGGTAAACAGGTCACCCGATCACGCCTCCACAAGATAAACATGGCGGAATCGCCTCTGCGTAGACTGCGGGATACCAGACACGGACGAACACCGTCTCACATGTGGCGCGGCAGAAGACGTATGGCGCTTGGTGCGACAAATTTTGTCGTATTTTCTACGAGTGACTCCGGAACACATTACACCTCGGTTTCTACTATTTCCCGATCAACAGTATTTCCCGCGCGCCAAGACCAACGCTGTCACGTGGATCCGTGCGCATGCGGCACACTACTTATTTCACGATGGACCTAAAGATGTATTAGACTTTTGGAACTACCTACAAGAACGTATTTGCAAGATCGTACGGAACCCAAAATACAAACAGTATTAGGGAGTGCCCTACGCGACCCTCCGCGCAGCTGGATCATCAACAGGTAGGAGAAGATACCCATTGAGTGAGCTGACATGACTAAGTTCGATTCTCGGTGGAACAACATGATATACGTGAAGACGTACCTGGACGATGAAGCGTAAGGAGAGTAGCGACACACCCTTCTGCATCCTGTATGAAGCACTTTTTTTTCGTTTTCCCCATATACATTACCTCGGTGTAGGAACGTGCCGGGATATTGTTTTCTTTTTCTCAGAGCACGATGCGGTGCTAGATACATTTATTTTTGTTGTGGTATAAAGTAAAACCACATTAAGAATGTATTAAAACAGTAAATAAAAATAAATAAATAAATAATAATTCCCACAAAAGATTTCCCCTTCCCATCCCTGATTCCTTGACGGACGAGGGGGACACTGCGACCAGGCCTCGGGTTACGACCCCCCTGATCGCTCTGCCTTCCGCGCCCTCCCCCACCTTCTTTTTTAAAAAAAAAAAAAAAAAACTTGGAGAACCCGAAAAAAAAAAGGTGGCGCAGTGGTTAGCACACTGGGCTCGCATTCGGGAGGACGACGGTTCAATCCCGTCTCCGGCCATCCTGATTTAGGTTTTCCGTGATTTCCCTAAATCCTTTCAGGCAAATGCCGGGATGGTTCCTTTAAAAGGGCACGGCCGATTTCCTTCCCCGTCCTTCCCTACCCCGAGCTTGCGCTCCGTCTCTAATGACCTCGTTGTCGACGGGACGTTAAACACTAATCTCCTCCTCCTCCTCCTCCTCCTGTGCGTCCACAGCGCACGCCAGCTCCCGCCAGCAACGGCGCCACGGAAGAGCCGCGCCCTTGGACACTAGTTAACCGACGTTTGAACCGTCGACTTTCGATTTCTACGTGAGAGTATCAAGTGCCAATAGCTCAAGTTCTCGACACATCATCAGATTCTAAGACGAACATTTGTAAACTTTATTTGGTTCCTCTCTGGTTCATCGATTGGCTTGTCTGTGCTCAAGTGTTATGCGACCTGGACTGTCTACGGGTCACGATTGTTATTTATATTTCTGTGTATGGTATTTACGTATCTGAAATATACCTGGTTCACTGTGCCCTGCTTCCTGATTACAGATCCAGATTTAATGATTCTTTGTAATATCTGTTTGGTATACTTCACTGTCGACGAGAATGAAAGGAAGATGAATTGTTGCTAATCACCAGGTGTCTACTGATTCAAAGTATTTATAGTGAGACGATTTACAATGTCTGACCAGCTTGAACAACTTCTTACTTTGCACAATCAGTTCGTGCAGCTGGTGGGAACAACAGACTCGGTTCACCATAGCAGCCTGCCGCCACCTCCTTTCGCCCCGTTTGATACTGAGAAGAATTAATTCTGAAGAAGAGAAAGCTGTTAACATCGAATACAGAATTAAGTGTTGGCAAGTATTTTCTGAAGGTTTTTGTGTGGTGTGCAGCCATGTATGGAAGTGTAACATGGACGATAAACATTTTAGGTAAAAACAAAAGAGAAGCTTTCGAAATGTGGTGCTACAGAGGAATGCTGAAGATTAGTTTGGTCGATCACGTAACTAATGAGGAAGTACTAAATAGAGTTGGGGAGACAAGCGATTTGTGGCACAACTTGACCAAAAGAAGGGATCGGTTGATAGGACACATTCTGGGACGTCAAGGCATAACGAATTTAGTATTTGAGGAAGTGTGGGGGATAAAAATCGTAGAGGGAGACAAATAAATAAATACAGTAAGTAGATTCAGAAAGTTGTGGCTTGCAGTAGTTACTTGGAGATGAAGAGGCTTACACAGGATAGAGTAGCACGGAGAGCCGCATCAAACAAGTCTGCTGACTGATGACCACAACAGTAACAACAAGAACAACAATTCTGAGTTGGAAGACTGGGACCAATATATCCAGGTTGTAGCAACACTTCGGGGCGTACGGAATCCGTTAGTCGAAACACCGCGCCTGCTTTTTTGCTTGGGCTGGCCCCGCTACTCATAAATTAACCTTGAAATTGGACCACACTACAGTTACGAATTGTTCCAGAAATTTTGTGATCACTATGCACATTCATCGCCTATCAGCGCTGCGCGTTTCAGACTTTTCCGAGCTGTCAAGAACCCTCAGCAAACATTTAAGCAAGTGGCCATGGAACTACATGGATTGTCACGACAATGCCAATTTAAGTGTGCCAAATCGTCCTGTCAGGCTACGTAATCGGATGAAATGATTCGGGATTTGGTTATACAGCACCTCCTGGCCAGAAGCTGCAGCGTCAGTAACCTGTCGCTGAACGCTGTGCTAAAACTCGTTTATGCTTATGAAGCTTCCTGAAGAGCAATTTCAACCAGTGACGGCAGGTGAGATATGCATAGCCGGCGACCACCGTTCTCAGACAGCAGGGCCTCGCCCGTACCGTGCGAACGCGCGCAGATCTGCACTGTCTCGTCATAGCAAACATTTGCCAATGGACCAGGAAGTACAGCGCGCGCTCCTGGCAGTCAACAACAACTCAACCACGTAGCGTGCAGAGCCGTGCTTCCGCTTTTCGCGGTAATCAGTCTTGTCCAGGCTGTTTTGTGAAACATCGTCGTAGTGAATGCACATTTCAGAATGCTACTGATGATGGCCGAAATAGAGAGGATATAAAATGTAGACTGGCAATGGCAAGGAAAGTATTTCTGAAGAAGAGAAATTTGTTAACATCGAGTATAGATTTAAGTGTCAGGAAGTCGTTTCTGAAAGTATTTGTATGCAGTGTAGCCATGTGTGGAAGTGAAACATGGACGATAAATAGTTTGGACAAGAAGAGAATAGAAGCTTTCGAAATGTGGTGCTACAGAAGAATGCTGAAGATTAGATGGGTAGATCACATAACTAATGAGGAAGTATTGAATAGGATTGGGGAGAAGAGATGTTTGTGGCACAACTTGACTAGAAGACGAAATCGGTTGGTAGGACATGTTCTGAGGCATCAAGGGATCACCAATTTAGTATTGGAGGGCAGCGTGGAGGGTAAAAATCGAAGAGGGAGACCAAGAGATGAATACACTAAGCAGTTTCAGAAAGATGTAGGTTGCAGTAGGTACTGGGAGATGAAGAAACTTGCACAGGATAGAGTAGCATGGAGAGCTGCATCAAACCAGTCTCAGGACTCAAGACCACAACAACAACAACAACGTGTGTTTACTGCAACATGAAAGGACATATCAAATCTTTTTGTTTGATGATGATGACGATGATATTTGGTTTGTGGAGCGCTCAACTGTGCGGTTATCAGCGCCCGTAAAATTCCTAACCCTTACACAGTCCAGTCTTGCCACTTTCACGAATGATTGTGAAATAATAAGGACAATACAAACACCCACTCCGTGAGTGTAGACAATTCCTGACTCTGCTGCGAATCGAACCAGAGACCTCGTGATCCACAAAAAAAATGGTTCAAATGGCTCTGAGCACTATCGGACTTAATATCTGAGGTCATCAGTCCCCTAGAACTTAGAACTACTTAAACCTAACTAACCTAAGGACATCACACACATCCATGCCCGGGGCAGGATTCGAACCTGCGACCGTAGCGGTCGCGCGGTTCCAGACTGAAGCGCCTAGAACCGCTCGGCCAAACCGGCTTTATTGTCATGCAGGAGTAAGGGCCGACAAAAAATGTTCAGATGTGTGGGAAATCTTATGGGACTTAACTTCTAAGGTCATCAGTCGCTAACCTTACACACTACTTAACCTAAATTATCCTAAGAACAAAGATACACACCCATGCCCGAGGGAGGACTCGAACCTCAGCCGGGACCAGCCGCATAGTCCATGACTGCAGCGCCTCAGATCGCTCGGCTAATCCCGCGCAAGGGTCGACAAATGATGCCAACAAACTCGATTCCAAATTGAACCAGGCTCGCATTGGCAAGCTTGGCAAGGGCTTGCGCAAAGCTCGAGTTACATCGATGCGACAAACCAAACATGTAGCTTCTTCTCGTAGCCATCAAATGGCAACACGTCACAACGCTGTCATTCATATTCGGCTCATATGGCCGCAACCGTTGCTGCAATTCAAATCACAGGAAACGATATCACAGCATCGAAAGAAATTTTTTGTCACGTTGCAAATTTATGGCAAGGACGTTGTCTATCAGATAGACACGGGAGCTGCTACAAGCTTCGTGAATCTAGGAACGTACCAGCTCGTAGGCGCCCCGTATTTGCAATATGGGCATACTGAATTGGTTGGATACAACAATATGGTCATTCGTACGAAAGGATTCTGCCGCTTAAAATCAGTTGCAGCGATGCCTTAATGTGACAGTGGACAATCTGTTTATCATGCAGAATATCTTTGGGATTTATGCCTTTCATACGTTCGGAATTACTGCACCTTATGTCTGTCAGTATGGGGAGACTTTAGGCCACATCAAGCAATTTCAGCCCACATCACGATGAAACCAAACGCTCGGCCTAAGTTCTGCGAAGAACGTAATGTACCCTTCGCTCTGCAAGACGCAGGCAAAACTGAATTGGATCGATTGCACGCTTTCGGAGCCATCAGACCAGCGACGTCAAGTGAATGGTCCACCTCACTAGTAATTGTACGCAAAAACAAAAAAAGATTAAATTCGAGCTTGTGGACACATAAAGCTCATAGTCAACATGCAAACTACTACGGATATATACACGACACTGACCCCGAAGAATTATCGGCCTGGCTCAATGGGAGAAAATACTTTTCAACGATCGACGTCAAAGATGCATTTGTTCAAATGGAAATGGAAGGCGAGACGAAACAAAAACTGATGATTAACGACCATAAGCGTTATACAGATATAGCAGGTCGCCTTTCGGAGTTTCCTCGGCCCCAACAATATTTCAACGATATCTTGAACAGGTAACCAAGAAGGTTCCACGCTGTTGCATCTGTTTTGACGACATTATTGTGTCCGGCAAGGATGAGTCAACATGCAAGCTATTATAGATATCTACCCGATACTGAAGCCCGAAGAATTAGCAGTCCGTCTCAGTGGGAGAAAATATTTTTCAGCGATTGACGTAAAAGATGCATGTCCTCAAATGGAAATAGGCGGCGACACGGAACAGTAACTGATGGTTAGCACACCACAAGGGTTGATATAACAAGTTGTCTTTAGGAGTTTCCTTGGCCCCAGAAACATTTCAACGATGTCTTGAACAGGTAACCAAGAAGGTTCAATGATGCTGCAACTACTTCGACGACATTATTGTATCTGGAAAGTACGAACAGGACCACCTCGCCAAACTTAAGCAATTAACTGAGTTGAAACTTCCTGGCAGATTAAAACTGTGTGCCGGACCGAGACTGGAACTCGGGACCTTTGCCTTTCGCGGGCAAGTGCTCTACCATCTGAGCTACCCAAGCACGACTCACGCCCCATCCTCATAGCTTTACTTCTGCCAGTACCTCGTCTCCTACATTCCAAACTCGGTCCGGCACACAGTTTTAATCTGCCAGGAAGTTTCATATCACCGCACACTCCGCTGCAGAGTGAAAATCTCATTCAATTAACTGAGTTACTGCAAGACTTTGGCTTTTGCCCCAACCACCTAAGTATCAGATTTACAGCCAAGAATCGAGCACTTGAGCCATGTCATCTACGTTTATTGCATACGACCTCTCAACAAGCATCTTCAAGCAAATAAAGATTTACCAATCCCCATTACATGCAGTTTATCCCTAACGCAGCACAAGTTGATATGGACGCAGCAGTGCACCCATGTCTATACAAGCTGAAGGAAGCACTCTTGCAACGACGTTGACTGATGCACTTTGATGTGGCGAGACAGCTGGTGCTAGCAACCGATGCATGCCAGTACGGTGTCTGCACTGTCTTATCCCACAAAGTCGCCGATCATGATTGGCCGATAGCGTTCGCCTAAAACACGCTGAATTCCACTCAGATCAAATACAAATAGGCGGAAAAAGAAGCCCTAGCCATCGTGTCGGCAGTCTAGTGCTTTCACCATGTGCAGTGTCTGCCCCGACAGCTGAGTGGTCAGTGTGACGAATTGCCGTCGTACGGGCCCGGGTTCGATTCCCGGCTGGGTCGGAGATTTCCTCTGCTCAGGGACTGGGTGTTGTGTTGTGGCTCTGAGCACTATGGGACACAACATCTGTGTTCATCAGTCCTCTAGAACTTAGAACTACTTAAATGTAACTAACCTAAGGACGACACACACATCCATGCCCGAGACAGGAGTCGAGCCTGCGACCGTAGCAGCAGCGCTGTTCCGAACTGAAGCGCCTAGAACCATTCGGCCACTCCAGCCGGCGGTGTTGTGTTGTCTTCATCATCATTTCATCCCCATCCGGCGCGCAGGTCGCCCAATGTGGCGTCGAATGTAATAAGACCTGCACCAAGGCGGTCGGACCTGTGCCGCAAGGGGCCTCCCGGCCAATGACGCCAAACGCTCATTTACCATCTGCAGTCTGGTGTTTTCACCAATGTATTTAGGGCCGCTAGTTTACCCTGATTACTGTCACAGAGCCGCTCATCGCGTTGTTCAGAACTGACCGATCGATATCAGAAAGGACGGCGCACAGATTGCAACGATGGGCCTTGATCTTAAACGAGTATAACTATGCACAGCACGCCAACCCAGATGCCTTATCATGGATACTAGTAGGACGTAACGAAGAGTGTGACGGAACTGAGCTCGAATGTCTTCAAATTGACAGCCACGTCTGCCATCAGTTGGATGAATTTCCGCTGGATGTTTCATTGGTGTCTCAGGAGACACATACTGACGAGAAGCTTCGGCACGAGCGCCGTAGTGTATTGGCACGATGAACAGCCAGAAAAGTCACCCACCACTCCTGACAACACCGTCAAAATCTTTATCGATTCACTATGAAGTTCTTCTGCAGCTCACTTCATAGGACACGCCTCACGAACTCATCCCTGCCCCGCTGCAACGCCAAGTTTTAGGACTCCTTCACTCATCGCACAGTGGATGTTGGTACGCACTAAGCAGCTCACAAGAAAGCGTTGTTAATGGCTGAGTATGAAACGTCAGACTGAGGTAATGTCAAGGAGCTGTCGTCTTTGTCAACAGACTTAGTGTACGCTGCGGCAGCAGTTCTTCCCATAGCCTAAGCCATAGGGATAATGACAGAGAGTACAAATTGATAATGCAAGACCATTTCTATGTTGGAACCGGTTGGTAATTGTGGATGCATATTCAAAATTTCCATTTGTTGTGCCAGCGCAGTCGGTGACGTCCTCTGCTACTGTCAAAATTCTAGATCGGATCTTCGCCACTGTCGTATTGGACAATGGTCCACAATTTACGTCGAGGGAATTTTCGGATTTTTGCAATGTCAACAGCACTTGCTATGTGTGTACCGGCCCATCCCATCCTCAATCAAATGGCGAGGCAGAGCGATTGTTAAAGGCGAGGTTGACATCACGAAAACGTGTAAATTTGGAATAAAGGAAGAGCGATTCGTTAGTTGGAATAACGCCGAGGCTGACATCACGAAAGCGTTCAAAGCTTTAAAAAGAACGTTATTCGACGTAAACTTTACAGCAAGCCTACTCCTCCATTTTGCACAAATCTCGTCTATGATTAGTGAAAACAAGAAAAGAGAGATTAGTTTGCATATAGAGGTATACATATTGTACTATTATTTGTCCTTCACGTCATAGAATAGAAAACGTAACGCTAATATTGATGCACACAGTTCTATTCAATGCAGTTTACAATGGCTTGTTAAGTTTATATATTCTGTCCATGTGCTAATGAAACTGAAAATATTCCTAACACACTTCTGCGCGTGTGGGGTACCACGTAGCTCGTCCAAGCTAGCTGTCAGAGAAGGTGTTTAGCACCATTCCGCTAGAGAGTTTATCTCTAGCAAAACAGTGCAGCGAGTGTTTTCCGTCAGTGTCGGTCCTCAAACAAAGGCTCATGGCCGACCCACGCTTTGCTTGTGTTCGTACAGCGGTGACCCTTTGCTGGCTGAAGTTCTTAGTGGATGCTGTCCCGGACTTTTTGATTGCAAACAATGGAGCTGTTATACGTAGCTGCGAAGCGAATGAGAGAGAGTTGTAATTTACCCCTATGTTATTCACCTATACATAGAGCAAGCAGTAAAGGAAACCAAAGAGAAATATAGAAACCGGATTTAAGTTCAGAGAGAAGAAATAGAAACGCTAAGGTTTTCTGATGACATTGCTATTGTGCCAGAGACGGCAAAGGGCTTAGAGCATCTAATGAAGGGAATGGATAGGGTCTTGAAAATAAGTTACTATTTAAACATCAATAAACATAAAACAATAAATAAGTTTATTCAAATTTAGTCTGGTGGTGATAGAGAAATTACATTACGAAATTAGATGCTAACAGCGGAAAATATTTATTAATTTTGCACCAAAATGTCTGATGACGTCAGATTAAAGAGTGTGTAAAATTTAGACTTGTAATAGCAAGAAAAGCTTTTCTGAAAAATGCAAATACGTTCACATCGAGTAAAAATTTATGTTTTACGAAGTCTTTTCTGAAAGTATTTGTCTGGACTGAAACATCGACGATAAACACCATACACATCAGAACAAGAGGTTTTAAAACGTAGTGCGACAGGAAAATGCTGAAGATTAGGTGGGTAGATCAGATAATTAACGAAAGTAAACTAAAGCGAATCAGGGAGAAAAGGGCTTGATGACAGGACTTCACTCATAGGACACGTCCTGGAGAATCAAGGATTAGTCATACATCTAAATTTACACCTACATCTACATGATTACAATTCACAGTGAAATGTCTTGCAGAGGATTCATCGAACTACCTTCAAGCTATTTTTCTATCGTTCCACCCTCGAATACCACGTAGGAGAAACGAACACTTAATTATTTCCGTGCGAGCTCTCATGATAAACCGCAGTCATTGGCTTGGTTTCCCCACAACATTATCTATGTGATCGTTCCAATTTAAGTTATTCGTAATTGTAGTCCGCAAGTATTTAGTTGAACTTACAGCCTTCAGATTTGTGTGATTTATCGTGTAACAGAAATACGGCAGATTTCTTTTAGTACTCACGTGAATGACTTCACACTTCTAATTATTTACAGTCAGTTGCCACTTTCCTCACCATGCGGATACAGTGTCTAAATCTGCCATTGGTTTTGATCATCTGATGACTTAACAGGACGGTAAATGGCAGCAGCATCTGTAGAAAATCTAAGAGGTCTGCTCTTGTTATCTCATAAACCGTTTACCTATGGGAGGAACAACAGATGGCGTATAACAGTTCCATGAGGAAAGTCAGATATTCTGTATTACTCGATGACTTTCCGTCAATTACTGCGAATTGTGACCTTTCTGACAGGAAACCACGAATCCATTCGCACAGCTGAGACGATACTCCACAGGCACGCAATTTGATTAGAATTCGCTTGCGAGGGGCGATGTCAAAAGCCTTCTGGAAATCTAAAAGTATGAAATCGACTTGACAACCCCTGTCGATAGCGCTCATTACATAGTGAGAATTAAAAACTGGTTGCCTTTCACAAGAATGTTATTTGTAGAATCCATGTTGGCTATTTGTCAATAAACCGTTTTCTTCGAGGTAATTCATATTGTTCAAACATAATATATGTTCCAAAATCCTACTGCAAATCGACTTTAGTGACATGGCTCTGTAATGCAGCGAATTTATTCATGTTTCCCTTCTAGGGTATTGATGTGACTTGTGCAATTTTCCAATCTTTAGGTACGGATCTTTCGACGAGCGAGCGGTTGTATATTATTGCTAAGAATGGAACTACTGTATCAGTATATTCTGAAAGGAACCTGAAAGGTATACAATCTGGACCGGAGGCCTCGCCTTTATCAAGTGATTTAAGTTGCTTCGCTACACTGAGGATATCTACTTTTCATGTTGGCAGTTGTTCTTGGTTCGAATTCTGGAATATTTGCTTCGTCTTATTTGATGAACTGGTTTCTGAAGACCGTGTTTAGTAACCTTGCTTTGGTGGTGCTGTCATCAGTAACATCACCATTGTTATCACGCAGTGAAGGTATTGTTTGCGTCTTTGGTGTAATTTCCATACGACCAGAATCTCTTAGGCGTTTCTGCCAGATTTCGAGACAGAGTTTCGTTGTGGAAACTATTAAAAGCATCTCACATTGAACTTTATGATAAATTTCAAGCTTCTGTAAAACTTCGCCGGTCTTGGGGGTTTTGCGTTCTTTTAAATTTGGCATGCCTCTTTCGTTGCTACTACAATAGTGTTCTGACCTGTTTTGTGTGCTATGGCTATCAGTACCATCTTTTGTTAATTTTCTTGGTATATATCTTTCCATTGCTGTCGACACTATTGCTGCAGTGGAAAGAAGTGTGGCGAGTAAAAATTATAGAGGAAGACAAAAAATCTGGTACGGTTTAGGCGAGAACAAAAGGGTGCAGCTTACGGCTGTTATACAGAAATTAAGATTAGCGTAGAGAGCTGCATCAAACCAATCTCCGGATGGAACACAGAAGACAAGCAACAACAACATATGGCCCTTGACTGAGAAACTGAGTATGTGACTTGGTATACTCGTAGTATTATTTGATTTTACTGAAGCAACGCAGAGTACAAGATGCTTAGAACATTATTTTCAATTACGAATGTAATCTATACATATTCTATATATGTCTAGCATGGAACCAAATTGTTGGAAACCCTACAATCGATATGTCATTTACCACCTAACCAGGGAAGATATCGACGCAATGGAGTTCCGAAAGATTTCTGTATATAATTATTAAATCATGGAGCTCCAAAGTAAAAGCTGCAGGAACAGACTATATTTCCTTTGCGAAGAAGTCTAGATAAGACGCAGATCTTTGACAGAGTTTAACTGTGGGCCACGATTTTTGTAATCTAATGTGGCATCCACTTCCACTATAGTGACGTTTCCAACAGGAATGTTAAGTGTTTCAGAAGACTGTCAATGTTTTATTAAGAAACTTCATCATCGAGCGCTTCACTACTTATAGAAATTTCATAAATTTTACAAATATAGCAGACAATGCGTGACTGAATGTTAACAGAAATTCGAATCTGTTCATTCCATTGACGCAAGTGATGGAGTTAACAATGCCTAGGTACTCTTTCTGTTGTTATTCCAACAATTTTTGGGAAGGTTTTCAAGTAAGTTCTGGCCATAAACGTGGAACTTATTCCATCCTGTGTGATAATGGATTTTGGCCGGAATTGATGTAGTACGTAAGTGACGCTATACCTCATCCCGAAGCTGTTCTATTTAAAATTAGCTTATAACTTTGTGCAGACCACTCCAGCAAACATATCTGATTTTCTTCAATCCACAATACGAGGGACTTGGCTTTATGGATCATCATATTCATACAGTAATGATCGGATATCAGAATGTTAACCCAGTGTAAGTACGTGTGTCTAAAACGGTGTCCTAAGCACTAGTGTTCATTTGTACCAATAAAAAACAGTGACCCGAAATCAGGAAACACTATTTCAGATCAAGAAACGGTCTCCGGCTTTTTTTTTTTTGACAGATCATCCAACATTGTCGTTCTCCTTTCAACGAAATTCACTGTCTTCACAAATCAAATCACTATTGAAAACACCGGCTAACAGACGTCCAGCAAGCCCATACACGATCTTTGTATTTCGACATTATTTACCGTGACTCGTCCCATTGCTTCACAGATCAATAGCCGGCCGTTGTGGCTGAGCGGTTCTAGGCTCTTCAATCTGGAACCGCGCCACCGCTACGGTCGCAGGTTCGAATCCTGCCTCGGGCATGGATGTGCCTGATGTCCTTAGTTTAGTTAGGTTTAAATAGTTCTAAGTTCTAGGGGACTGATGACCTCAGATGTTAAGTCCCATAGTGCTCAGAGCCATATGAACCATTTGAACAGATCAATAATGGAATTCTTTGTCCCACTCTTAGTGATTTCGAGCATTCATTCCTGTATTTTCCTGAGCATCAGCGCTATCCTCTAAACCAAGTACTATCGCTCCTCGATGCATAATTCTGACCACGGTACCTGAGCTGCAACTGCTTCGGAAGTCCTGTGAAGTAGCTGGTGACGATTTCGATGCGTATCAAACTTTAGGGATCAACGATCCCAATCAGTTATTTTTTTTAGATCTGCCGTAGCAGGAATGATTAAGTGTAATGCTTTCCTTACTTTTAACTCCTCAAAAAAATCACTGAGAATGGACATGGAGTTAAATTTGGGGGCGCTTTGGAAAAAATTTTATTTGTTGCTTTTTGAAAACGGTGTGAGACAATATAGAAAGCCTTCTGGAAGCAAGGAACGCCCATGGACCTAAGCTCCTCAATCTGCTTCCTTCTGGGTCTCATCTCAAAAAGACATCGCTAACTGCCAACTGGTCACGGCCCCTTCGACATCTGAGGAAGCCAGGACATCAACGAAAACTTGAATAATGATAACTGAAACCAACAGCTGCATTGTAATATAACGTCGTTTACTCATAACACGCTACCAGCTTCAACGCCGAAAAGCGTCATCTTCAGGCCCCTATATATGGGAATATACATAGCATGACACAAAATTATGAGAGTACAGATAACAAACGTCACAGTCTGTGACTAAAAAGGGGATAAATCACATCGTAAAAGTACATAACAAAAATATACTATCTTTATCCATACAAAACAAAATTCAGCATCTAACTCATATTGCTTACTTTTTATTTTTTTCAGCCAGCAATCATAGGCTTCAATGACATAATGTAACCGCGGGGAACCCACGCGTACAGCGACTTCACCGGCAAAGCAATCGAAGTCACATACAAGCCTAACCGGAACATCTGCGAAAATAGGATATACTAATAATAACAATAACAAAACGAAACAAACTTTGCTAGTGTAAGTCGCTGTATGCGTGGTTTTCCCTCGGGTACATTATGTCATTGGAGTCTGTGATTATTGGCTTAAAAAAATAAAAAGTAAACAATATAACTTAAATGCTACATTTTGTTTTGTATGGATAACGACAGTATACTTTTGTTATCCCGTTTCTAATCACAAACTGTGACTTTTGGTGTCTGTACTCTCACACTTTTCTGTCAAGCTATGTATGTTTCCATATACAGGGGCCTGAAGATGACGCTTTTTGGCTTCGAAACTGGTAGCGTGTTTGAATAAACGACGTTGGATTACAATACAGCTGTTGGTTCATTATCATTATTCAAGTATTGCTCTTCCACTGCCCTCGATGAATTACCAGAGAATCAACGAGAGCACCTTACTGAGAACCTGTAACTAACGCGAAACCTCTCTTAAAGAATTCCATTTAGGTCCCTGCAGCTACTCGCCGATATACATCATTCGTCCTCATTGAATCGTTGGAGAAAATACTTCTGTGGTGTTGAAATTAGGCATCGTGCCTGTACTTTAAGACCTCTGGAACGTAGCTTAAAGTTACAAGAAGCGCATTCGGTGCAACGTCCGGCGACTGTTGGCCACATAGTGAATGTGCCTCATCTGGTAACATTTCTTCTTGAAAGTGAACCATTTTCTCCGGTTAGAAACGTAGTGAGAAACATCAAAGCCTTCACTTCTATTTACGAGGCTCTGTCGCTGTTAGCAGCTAGTTAGCTCTCGGCGCCACATTACTCATAGACTTTCATTCGCACTGCACAGTGATCGTTTGCAAGTTTACCCGTTTTTCTCGTACAACCGTTCCATTTATCGTAGATAACCACTAGTTATTTCAAAAGATTAAACAGTTAGAGATGGTCCAGTGACAGGAAAAAGACGAAGGGAGTCATTAACGCACTGGACTTGCATTCGGGAAAAGTTGGTTTCAGATCCCCGTGCGGCTGCTAACTTTTAGGTGATTTCCATTCCGAAGGAGACACCAACCGATCTCCTTACTCATCCTTCCCATTGTGCTTCGTCTCCAGAGACCTCATCCTCTACAGGGTAATAAATTCTAATCTTCCTTTCTTCTGCCAGAGTATTAGCTAGCTCGCCTCAGTAGAGTATAAGAAGTCGACACTTTTAACACAGAACTTCTATGAAACATTCCATTCTTATCACATTTTGACGACACTTTTGTTTTTGCGCAACCGATTCATTGACGGAGGACAGCGCTGAATAAAGAAATTATATGTGTAAGAACTTATTTTTCACGTCTTCGAAGTGTATGTATTTTCTTTGATATGTGGTACTTACTGGAATTAAGGAAAACGTCGAAGGGAGGACCCACCAATATAACTTTCTTTTCACACAACTTGTTTATTTAACAATATGTAAACTGTGTTTTACAGATAATCGAAACATTTAACCAAAAAATTTTCTTTAACAAAATGAACTAATTTGAAAATTTTTTTGACGTTAAACCTTAAGTTGAATAAGCTTTTAATCGTTTCAAAAGATATCTGAAGTGCTGTATTGCAACGATTACAAGACGGCCTGACCTGCAGCCCGCCGTTATCGGGTGAAACAGCTGCGTTTACTACCGCGCTGGACACAGTCTGTCTTATTAAATGCCCTTCTGCAACACATGAAAACTATATAAACACCATTGATGACAAGAGTGATTCAGTTACTGAAAACGGATGACTTAACTTTTGATTTGAAAGCTGCAAGTTAGGGGATTAAGATGCGCACCTGTGCTTAAAGGTTAAACAGATTATCAAATAATAGACAATGATAAGGCTTACTTCAAAGCAACCAACCTCTTAATTTCAATCGGCAACCAAGGTGTGACTGGATCCCAACCCGACCCTTCTGACAAATATATTTTGACTAAAGCCCTGATGACAGTTAGATGTTAATATTTTAAAAATTAAACTGATTGTCAGTTATGAATGCTGCTCTGAAGGAACGTCTTAAAACATTACTTGTAAATACTTATCGCAAGAGAACTCACTCGGCGGAACCACAACATCTAGCTAAAATACATCAATAATGACCCGGTCTTTCAAACACAGGAACGAACAGCGTAGCACAACAGGTTGTTCAGATTGTAACTAATGAAAGAGTAATGCAATTACGATCAAAGAATTGAACCGGTTAACAACTAAATCTAACAACAAGATCCCTCTTTTGTTCAACGGCAACCTGTGCCTTAGTACAATTTTTCCGGCTGTATTTACGACCAAGAGCTGACGAATTAGAATATTAATGGTCGGGTACAAACCAGAAAGGAAAGGCAATATAATGTCCGGACAAATTTTCAAACTACAAAAAAAAAAAAAAAAAAAAAAAAAAAAAAAAAAAAAAAAAAAAAAAAAAAGGCTCTGAGCACTATGGGACTTAACATCTGAGGTCATCAGTCCCCTAGAACTTAGAACTACTTACACCTAGCTAACCTAAGGACTTCACATACATCCATGCCCGAGGCAGGATTCGAACCTGCGACCGTAGCGGTCGCGCGGATCCAGACTGAAGCGCCTAGAACCGCTCGGCCACACCGGCCGCCAGAATTCAAACGACAACGAGTGTCTTAGTACAATACTACTGCCTATATTTACGACCAAAGAGCCTACCGCGTAAAATTCTGGGGGTCGTGTACAAACCAGAAAATAATAAGAAGGGCGGGTAGACAAAGAAACAAATCACCACGAGGATTACAGAATGTTACTCCAATTTACCAGCAAGCAGTTCCATGGATCCACGGTGCGCCGCAGCGGTTACTGAGTGGTGCCGATGAAAGCCAGGTAGAAGAGGGCAGCCAGGCCACGAGCGGTCGTCCGACACGGATATTGCCAACCAACCGACTGGATGTCGGCCTGCTGCTTGTAGTCGACGCTGACCCCGGTGAAGTAGTCCGGTATCTTCGCTCTGCGCAGGCCCTCCTTGCGCCGCTCGTGGCTTCGGACGCTCGGTCCTCTTGACCACCTCTTATCGCGGCGCTACAGCCAATCCCCAAACTTCGTGCCTCCCTCTTGGGCCAGCGAACCCCGTATATATATATCGGCAAGCAAAAACCTTCTAAGGACACAACCCATAGATACCAACTCTTCCTCGTAAACATTGGCAATGGGGCCGCAAGAGGGATAGTCGATACTACACCTGAGCCAGTGGCGCCAGACAGAACAGTCTACTAATTCACTGGCGCCACGGCTCATTCTTATCTTCCAGTTAACATATTTATATTTCCTTTTTTACTCGTAAGACGAAATAGAACATCAGCCTAACAACATTATTTGTGACCGTCATTTGTGATCTAATTTAGCCATTACAAGCTATTAAAACAGTAATTTTACTATACGTATCATATATGTAGTTAAAATCCAAAACAATTTCAAAAACAAGAAATATGTTCCCAATTTGAGTAAATATTTTTATGTGAAAACTTTCTTTTGTATATAATAACGAAATTACCTCTTCTGCGTAAATTTTCCGAATTTTACCAAGAAATGAACTTCAGTTGTCACATAGTACATAAAATAATTTAAACTATTAAGTAAAGAATCACTGACTTCAAAAACGTTTTTCTTAAAGTCCGTTTATATGACTAAGAACGAAAATGACTTCGTAGTCAGCAGTGTCTTATCCGCTCTTTTGCTTCTCTTTGATACAACAGCGCAGACTAGAATCCGATATAGTACGTATTTTTCTTAAAAGTTTTGGTACTGCACTTCTCGTTTTAGCAGTACTTTTTCCTCATTATGTGTACTTCATAATGGGCACTTAATATAGGAGTCGGGTATTTTCAATTTTTTATTTGATTCCTACTGAATAAGGCTGGTCCTTGAAGTACACGAATAGAGAAAGTGTTCAGTATGAGGAACACGCGATGCATTATAGCCGCTTGCCTCGATCTAGGGCTGCTCTTGTCGGTTTGTCAGTGCTGCATCCGTGCAACCTTGTGGCAGCGTGTTGCTGTTGTGGTCTTCAGTCCGAGGCCTGGTTCGATGCAGCTCTCCATACTACTGTATCCTGTGCAAGCCTCTTCATCTCAGAATAACTACTGCAACCTACATCTTTCTGAATTTGCTTACTGTGTTCGTATCTTGGTCTCTCTCTACGATTTTTACCCCACACGCTTCCCTCCAGTACTGAATAGGTGATCCCTTAATGACTCAGACTGTGTCCTACCAACTGATCTCTTCTTCTCGTCAGGTTGTGCCACAAATTTCTTCTCTCCTCAATTCTAGTCAGTACCTCCTCATTAGTTACGTGATCTTCCCATCTAATCTTCAGCATTCTTCTGTACCACCACACTTCAAAAACTTCTATTCCCTTCTTGTCTAAACTACTTGTCGTCCATGTTTCACTTCCATACATGGCTACAGTCCAGATAAATACTTTCAAAAAAGACTTCCTGACACGTAATCTATACTAAATGTTAACAAATTTCTCTTCTCCAGAAACTACTTTCTCATAATTTTCAGTCTACATTTTATATCCTTTCCAATTCGCCCATCATCAGTTATTTTGCTCCCCAAATAGCAAAACTCATCTACTACTTTAAGTGCCACATTTCCTAAACTAATTACCTCGGCATCATGTAACTCGAGTACATTCCGATATCCTCATTTTGCTTTGTTGATCTTCATGTTACATCCTCCTTTCAAGACACTGTCCATTCCATTCAACTGCTCTTCCAGGTCCTTTGCTGTCTCTGACAGAATTACAATGTCATCGGCGAACCTCAAAGTTTTTATTTCTTCTCCATGGATATTAATTCCTACTCCGAATTTTTCTTTTGTTTCCTTTATTGCTTGCTCAATATACAGATTGAATAACATCGGGGATAGGCTACAACCCTGTCTCACTCCCTTCCCAACCACTGCTTCCCATTCATTCCCCTCGACTCTTATAACTCCAATCTGGTATCTGTACTTCTTGTAAAAAGCCTTTCACTCCCAGTGTTTCAGCCCTGCCATCTTAAGAATTTGAAATAGAACATTCCAGTCAACATTGACAAAAGCTTGCTCTATATCTACAAAAGCTATAATCGTAGGTTTGACTTCTCTTTACGTATCTTCCAAGATAAGTCATACGGTCGGTATTGCCTTGCGTGTTCCTACATTTCTACGAAATCCAAACGGATCATCCCCGAGGTCGGCTTCTACCAGTTTTACCATTTGCCTGCAAAGAATTCGTGTTAGTATTTTGAAATCGTGACTTATTAAACTGATAGTTCCGTAATTTTCACACATGTCAGCACCTGTTTTCTTGGGACTTGGAATTATTATATTCTTCTTGAACTATGAGGGTCTTTCGCCTGTCTCATACATCTTGCTCACCAGTTGGTAGAGTTTTGTTATGGCTGGCTCTCCCAAGGCCATCAGTAATTCCTGCGGAACATTGTCTACTCCTGGGGCCTTGTTTAGACTTAGGTCTTCCAGTGTTCTGTCAAATTCTTCACACAGTATCTCCCATATCATCTTCATCTACATCCTCTTCCATTTCCATAATATTACTCTCAAGTACATCTCCCTTCTATAGATCCTCCACATAGTCCTTCCTCCTTTCTGCTTTCCCTTCTTTGCTTAGGACTGTTTTTCCATCCGAGTTCCTGATATTCATGTAGGTGGTTCTCTTTACTCAAGAGGTCTCTTTAATTTTTCTGTAGGCGGCATCTATCTTACCCCTAGTGATATATGCTTCTAAATCCTTACATCTGTCCTCTAGCCGTTCCTGCTTAGCCATTTTGCACTTCCTATCGATATCATTTTTGAGACGTTTGTATTTCCTTTCGCCTACTTCATTTAATGCATTTTTATATTTTCTCCTTTCATCAATGAAATTCAATTTATCTTGTGTCGCCCAACAATTTCTACTAGCTCTCGTGTTTTTGCTTACTTGATCCTCTGCTGTCTTCTCTATTTCATCTCTGAAGGTCATCCACTCTTTCCCCTGTACAAACAATCCTGTTTGAAGAACATCCGCAACTAAGCATTAAAACAGAGGTTGAAAATACCGCTTCAGTTGAAAATTACTTTATTTTCACACGACCGGTTTCGGACTGTCATAAGCCCATCCTCAGGTGTCGTAGCTGTGCTGTGATCCCCGAGCGCTGCGTGCACCAGCACACCGCGGCTGGTACACATAGCGCTCGGGGATCACAGCACAGCTACGACACCTGAGGATGGGCTTATGACAGTCCGAAACCGGTCGTGTGAAAATAAAGTAATTTTCAACTGAAGCGGTATTTTCAACCTCTACTTTCCTCTGGAGTAGTCAATCGATTCCTAATGTTCCTCTGAAACTCTCTAGAGCATCTAGTCCTTTCAGTTTATCTAGGTCCCGTCTCCTTACCTTCCTGCTTTTTTTTTTCAATTTCTTCAGTTTTAATCTGCAGTTCATAACCAATAAATTGTGCTCAGAGTCCACATCTGCCCTAGAAATATCTTACTATTAAAATCTGTTCCGAAATCTCTGTCTTACCATTATTACACGGTAGATATTTTAAATTACACCAACAGTTCAAATCCTTCATAGAATAAATGTAAAAAAAAAAAAAAAACGAGATTTCTGATGTACATTTTTAATTTTTTATTGAGTTGGCTATCGACACATACTGTCATAGGCAGATTTCTCCATTTATTGGATATAATCATACAATTTTTGCCAGGAGAAGGAAAATCTTCAATCAATGGCTGTAAGACAAAATCTTCTCTCAGTAGCTGTAAGACACAGATTTATTACAAATGTTTCACAGAATTTACAAACGCTGAATGTATCATTAAAGGGGAGTAGAAATCTAATTTCTCATGGGGTTTAGCTTCCACAACAAATTAAGATTGCTTAGGAAACAGCTTAATACGAAAACATTCGCTCACTTCAAATGTCCGAAGAAAACAGTAAAACTTTTCGTAAACTAAAAGTGAAAACGGTAAAAGTCTGACGTCGTTGTAGAAATGAATAGCAGTCTTAGTGATTCGAAGACCCTTAGAAAGCTATGTTCATTTCTGGAATGCCAGTTTGTTGTTAATGTTGTGGTTGTCGCATCTGACCGCCGGTAGTAAAAGACTCAGCAGCTGTGGAGCTGAAGCTACTGGAACTGCCAAAAAACTAAAAGGACTGAAACGAATTAGCTATTCAACTACTAAATTTTGAAAGAATTTTCCAGAAGAAAGTACCCCTTAACAAAAAAAATTCGAAAAGACCTTAATTTTTGGGGCTACATATGCGTGAATCATTGTTCTCAGCACTCAACTCCGTGAAATATAAACATAGATCTGAAATAACTGATAAACAATTAACTGAACTTGTGTGAATTGTGGTCACCAGTTGTCAGCCAGATTTGAAACAGCTCACAGCAAAATTTAACACTCAGAAAAGTACATTACAAAAGTAACTACTTATTTGTTAATACGTAATGAAACGTAACTCGAGGGTGTTAGTACTACTGTACAGGGTGTAATGGGAATAACTGAAAATATTTTTGTACGTGGTACCTTAACATATCAAGACATCAGTGAGGTGGTAGTTTTTTCCCTGTGTCGATCAGTCTTCCCACAAATACATCACAAACTTTGTGACCTAATGTCTTTCGCATGACTTTATCCGGCTCAACAACTCCTGGCAGTATAGACTATCCACTTTGCTCCAACGTGTCAGCACTTCAGCACTTGACTAGGCGCCCAGAGGAAAATTAGCATTAATGTCTTGCTCTTGCCACATGTACTTAGAGATGCTACCCAATCCAAAAGCATACGATTTGTAACTGGTATAATTATTAATCTGCAAATGACGTAAATATTGATATTATTTTGTGCAGTACATCGTCCTCAGTCACCAACAGAAATATCTTTACACCTTGTACAATGCGACTCTTTTCAGACTGGCTTCGTAGTCTGCAGCTCCAGAAGGTAAGATTATTGGGCACCATTACATGCGAATACTGAGATAAACTATTCAATACACACAGAAAACCTCTGTGAGTACAGCCAAACACCAGCAGGACGAGAAAGGACTGATAACTGAATAGCTAAACAACCAGGAACACCTAAGAACAGCTCCAAGAATAACGAAAAGCGAAGGTATACAGAGTACTATGGCAGAAAGAGTATTTTTCTGTGCTAGGAGATAACTCAAGCTAGTATAACATACACAAAATCACAAAATGGAGCCATTAATTATTTAACAGTGTATGATAATACCCTCACATAGTCTGTCTTCCCTCCTTCTCGATCTGAAAACCCAAAAATTTCTTACATATATGACTAATGACATAAATGTTTGGCAGCTTTACGTAGGATATTGTCAAATACGTTCTGAAATATAAATCACACTACGAAGTGAGAAGCAGGATCTCAACAGAGGGCCGTGTCTTTTGATTAAATTGACTCACATCTCTAAGGAAAAATAATTTTGAAAGATCGAAAATAAAAACATAACTACTCAGCAGATCACACTATACTGCCTGATAGAAGTTTCATGATCAGGTATCAGTGGTTAAAACAAGACGATCAAGATCTCCGCGCACCTCCAATCTCTCTAACACCCCAATGGGTAATACCAGTTATACACATGTGAAACTACACAGAGCGTTGTGTTAATTGAATTGTGTCTACACCACGACTGTGGAAACACTGAAGAGAGCAGGGATGTAGATATGACCGAAAAGCTCCCAGCATCTATCTTACGTCCCCCTAATGTTGCCGTTGCGTTCTATGCGATGTACCCAGAACATGGCGGTTACTCTAGGTACTAGAGGGTCATGATAACGTGGCTCTAAGATTATTCTATCGACGCATGGAAAACAGAACAGGCACAGCAGCTGCTAAACGCAAAGTTCTCACTAACAAAAAAATTGTTATTTACACAATTAAACTGGATTGCCCCATTTTCAAATTTGCTGGTAGACACGGTGGGGGGGGGGGGGGCAATTTTAGACATGATACATGAACAGTCTGTTGCAGATACGAGTGTGGCGAAAATGGTACTACATCATGAGTTAACATACTTTAAACGCGGGATGATGATCGGTAAAAAAACACGTTGGTCATACCATGATGGTGATTACACAAGAATTCAGGTTCCCGAGCTCGACAGTTTTTGTTGTGGATCTCCAGTCTTGTAGAGACAGTGTTTCAACATGCATAAACTGCCGTACAGAACAATCATATACGTTTGACGGACAGACGTCACGTGGTATCCGCAGACCAATACAGGGAGATCGTTGATCATCTTTGAGTCAGGCTTCCAATAGCCGACGAGCGACTCATGCCCAGTTCCTGCGCATTATTTTTTGGCCACTCAGTGTATCATCATCTTCATCACTGTCATCACATCATCAATAACGACAATAACGTCATTGTTATCAAGGACTCAACCTGTTGGCCTGTTAGGCAGCAGAATTGTTGATGCCATCTTTTTAAAGGTCATCAATGTTTATTTTTCTGTGGTATTTATATTGAGAAGCAATTTTAGTGATTCTGTGGTGTTGCGTACGTTAAACATGATTACTCCACTTCACTTCGTTTTTTTTTTTTTGTTTTTTTTTTTAATAACGTCTGTAGCCGACTCCACGTTTTCATTCCTGTCTAATGTTATTATTCCTAAAAAAAAAAGAAAACATGCATAAACCCGTAGGTAAGCTGGCTAGCTAGCGTGAAAAGTCCTACTGCAGGTGAAGACATGTTTCGTAATTATTTATATCTTCAGAAACCCATGTGCAAAGATAGCAGAAGGAGAAATGCATTATCAGTAGTGCACGTAACATGAGATGCTTACGAATAAGTTAAACTGAAAAGATCACATAGATAATGCTGTGGGTAAAGCAAACGAAAGACTACAATCGATTAGCAGAACGCTTAGAAAGTGCAACAGGTCTGCTGCTTACACCACACTTGTCCACCCTCTTCTGGAGTACTGATGTGCAATGTGGGATCTGCATCAGATGGGACTGACGGAGAACACTGAAAAAGTTCAAAGAAGGGCAGCTCGTTCTGTATTATCTTGAAATAGGTTTGTTGCCGGTTGTTTGGGGAAGGAGACCAGACAGCGTGGTCATCGGTCTCATCGGATTAGGGAAGGATGGGGAAGGATGTCGGCCGTGCCCTTTCAGAGGAACCATCCCGGCATTTGCATGGAATGATTTAGGGAAATCACGGAAAACCTAAATGAGGATGGCCGAACGCGGGATTGAACCGTCGTCCTCCCGAATGCGAGTCCAGTGTCTAACCACTGCGCCACCTCGCTCGGTTGTGAAATAGGAGAGTGCATAGACATGAGAGATAAAGTGGGGTAGCAATCATTAAAACAAAGCCGTTTATCGTTGCGGTAGGATCTTCTCGTGAAATTTCAATCACCAACTTCCTCCTTTGATTGCGAAAATATTGTTTTGGCGCCCAACTACGCAGGGAGAAATGATCTTCATAATAAAATGAGAGAAATCAGAGCTCGATTTTCCCTTTACCGTTCGGGGAGTGGAACGGTAGAGAAATACAGATAGCTTGAAGGTGGTTCGATGAACCCTCTGCCAGGTACTTAGCCATGAATTGCAGGGTAATCACGTAGATGTAGGTAGCCTTGTATAGAATGAATAGGATTTTCTTTTAAAGTTGCGTTTTATGTTTGCCGCATCGTACCACAAAATTCCTAAACCTTTAAAACTTAATTTCAACATTGTATTGTTTTGTTTGCTCAACATTACACCCTAGATATTTAAATTCATAAATTTGTACGATTATTTGTCCACTTACTATAATTTTTCCTCTTATTGGTCTCGAAATGCCGTCACTTCAATTCTGCTTGTGGAAATCGTTTCGTGTAAACATACAGGGTGTCCCATTTATCTTGACAACCCTAAATAACTGTTTGTCCAGATGCAAATTACAAAATGTTTCAAGCAAATGTTCTTTAGCCGTCAGGGGGACATCAATCAACATGATTGTCTTCATTGTAGCTTTATTATTTTGCAGAGATACGAACAGCGGTATGACTTTTTTTTAAATGGCACCTCGTATTTTTATTCGGTAATTCATTTCCTCTCCTAAGGACCGATTCAAAAATGTAACACAGTTTACCATTCACTGAGACACAACGTTATTAGTTACTTAACACAACATTGACTTTGAGCCGGGGATCACAAACTCGTCCCCTTACTGGAATTGTCAGAAAAAATGAAAACAAGTAGAAACATAACACAAAATTGACTTTGACTGTACTTTACCATTGCCCAGGAGTACAACATTCAAAGGTGATCGAAGTGGTGACCCTGGACACCGATACACTGGTGCACTCGTTGACTGAAAGAATTATTTACTGCTTCCAGTGTTGCCTGCTGAAGAGAATTACAAGCAAGCACGATACGTTCCTGCATGTACTCTGGAGTTGTTGAAATATCGCGGTAAACAACGTCGTTAATGCATCCCCAAAGAAAAAAAGTCCAGAGGATTTAAATCAGGAGACCTAGCAGGCCAAGTAACTGTTCCTCCTCGACCAATCCCTCTGGCAGGATACCTTCGGTTCAGAACACAACGTGCACGCAAGGCATTATGTGCTGTGCATGCATCGTGTTGATACCACATAAGCATTGCGGTTATTAGCGGCACTTCATCTAGAAGAGGTGGAAGAACTCGTCTAAGGAAGTTGGCATACGCTGTGCCGTTTAGACTACCACTGATGAAATAAGGGCCAATAACTGTAGTACCAAGCATCCCACACCAGACCTTAACTCTCCATTGACGCTGATGTTCCACCTGTCAGAGACATCGTGGGTTGTCGCTGGACCAATAATGTATGTTCCTTGTATTTACCTGTCCTTTGCCGGCCGCTGTGGCCGAGCGGTTCTAGGCGCTTCAGTCCGGAACCGCGCTGCTGCTACGGTCGCAGGTTCGAATCCTGCCTCGGGCATGGATGTGTGTGATGTCGTTAGGTTAGTTAGGTTTAAGTTGTTCTAAGTCTAGGGAACTGATGACCACACATGTTAAGTCCCATGGCGCTCAGAGCCATTTGAACCATTTTTACCTGTGCTTTGTTTAAGAAGGAACATTCATTGGTAAATAGAACATTGGAGAAGAAGGTCGGGTTGGCGACGATTTGCTACTCTGCCCACTGACAGAACTGCACACGATTCTGGAAATAATTTCCATGAAATTCTTGATGAGGGTGTACATGGTAAGGATGGAACCATGACGTGTAAGAATACGATGCACACTGGTTTTAGGAATGCCAATCTCGTGTTGAAGCTGTCGTGTGCTCACATGTGGATTCATAGCAAGGGAAGCGAGAACAGTAACACTCTGTACGAGAGCTACGATGATTGCACGGACGTAGGTTGAAACTTCCTGTTTTTTGAAGCGTCGCAAGACGAGAAAATATCCATCGGGAAGGTGGATTCTTGTCAGGATATCGCTCTCTGTACAGTTCCGCTGCCTGTGTAGCATTTCGTCTACCTTCAATAACAACAGCAACAACAATAAAAGAAACGTTACGTCGATTCAGTTTGTAGGAAGGACTGCCTTTGCTGTATGGCTGCTCTACACAACATTATTTCAAAGGACTAAACTACTGTACTAAATGTACCCGTACATAAGAAAACAGTATTGCAATTACTGTTCTGCTAACTTACATTCCCCATAGATTAGTAGCATTTCTACCTTCTCTTCGTTGGTGTTCATTCTACTCACACAACTCTTCAACTGACGATGGTTGACGGAATGACGGGTGTGCATTCTGCTTATGTTTACATCTGTCCTCTGTCAACGTCAGCAAAGTGGGGGGCTCTGAGCACTATGGGACTTAACATCTATGGTCATCAGTCCCCTAGAACTTAGAACTACTTAAACCGAACTAACCTAAGGACAGCACACAACACCCAGCCATCACGAGGCAGAGAAATTCCCTGACCCCGCCGGGAATCGAACCCGGGAACCCGGGCGTGGGAAGCGAGAACGCTACCGCACGTCAACGTCAGCACCTGGATGTGTTCCATTACCCCGAGTATCTGCATTAAGCGCTGGGAGCGTCAACGTCAATGTTGTGTTATGTAATTAATAACGTTGTGTTTCAGTGAATGGTACACCGTGATACATTTTTGAATAGGTCTTTAGGAAAGAAAATGAATTACCGAATAAAAAATACAGAGTGCCATTTAAAAAAGTCATACCGCTGTTCATGTCTTTGTAAAAAACAGAGCTACAACGAAGGCAATCACGCTGATTGTTTGTCGTCCTGACGGCTAAAGAACATTTGCTAGAAGCGTTTTGTCATTTGCATCTGGACAGACAGTTATCTAGGATGGTGAAGATAAATGGGACACCCTGTATGTTCATAAACCCGTCTCCGTAACAGAGGTTGCTCACGCACGCCCTTGCGGTTGCGCTCCACTCGGAGGAAAGCCGGTTCGAATCCTGGTAGGTGATGAAATTTTGACTGCCAATATTTGGCCGGCGAGGGGAGGAGAGTTGCTGGTCACCAGTCTTTGCGCCAGAGCGGTGGATTTAACTCGAAGCTTCCCCTTACCGTCTTTGAAGTGACGGCATGTGACGCTGATGAGCTGTCCGTCGGGTGGGACTTTTTTTTTTTTAAGCTCAGCCTCTCACATGGCGCTCGTCGAAAGGAGCAGGCGTTGCGCGGTACCGCATTTCTCCCTCTCCCATCCCCCATAATCGTCATACAACACAAACTACACTGTACACGCGTCCATTATTGTCACATACACTTTAGAAATATAAAATTTTTTTTTATTAACTGACATCGTCAGTGGAAGCAGGAGGCGATCTTCTATATTTGAGAGGCTACTACCTTTTAGAAGATTTTACTGCCCGAATCGCAAGTTTATTTTTCCGTATATAACCAGTTTCAGCCGGTTAAATGGCCATCTTCAGGTCTATAATCGCAGAACTTGTATCGTATTACTGTACAGAAGAATGAGCATTCTCACATAGTGCAAAAGAAAAACAAGGAAAAGAAAGAAAAATGAGCGGCGGAGAATCCGTATGCTTTCTGCTGAAATAATAGCTATCAGCAATACAACACGCCATCCTGCATGAGATGGGAACCAGCTGAAGTTGTCTCCTTGACGGAAACCGGCTAACTGTTGAGTCCGACGTATCAGCAAGGAAAAAGGCCCATGCGCTTGGAGGGAAGCAACCTTTCCGATAGGCGGCTGAACCCATCACTGGGGGTATCCCAGCCAACGATTCCATATGACATTTCCAGTTTACGTGAACGTAATTAACTGTTTTGTAACTCATAATTATTAAGCCTAGTCCCAGCGAATATCACAAATATGAGACTAGAACACATGTATCTATATCTAAATCAACATGGATACTCTGAAAATCACATTTAAGTGAACCACCTTCACAATTCTCTATTATTCCAATTTCGTATAGCGCGCGGAAAGAATGAACACCTATATCTTTCCGTTCGAGCTCTGATTTCCCTTATTTTATCGTGGTGATCGTTTCTCCCTATGTAGGTCGGTGTCAACAAAATATTTTCGCATTGGAAGGAGAAAGTTGGTCATTGGAGTTTCGTGAGAAGATTCCGACGCAACGAAAACGCCTTTCTTTGAATGATGTCCAGCCCAAATCCTGTATCATTTCAGTAGAACTCTCTCCCATATTTCGCGATAATACAAAACGTGCTGCCCTTCTTTGAACTTTTTCGATGTACTCCTTTAGTCCTATCTGGTAAGGATCCCACACCGAACAGCAGTATTCTAAAAGAGGACAGACAAGCGTAGTGTAGGCAGTCTCCTTAGTACATCTGTTACATTTTCCAAGTGTCCTCTCAATAAAACGCACTCTTTGACTAGCCTTCCCCACAACATTTTCTATGCGTTTCCTCCAGTTTAAGTTGTTCGTAATTGTAATACCTAGGTATTTAGTTGAATTTACGGCTTTTAGATTAGACTGATTTATCGTGTAACCGAAGTTTAACGATTTAGCACTCATATGGATGAGTTTGGGGGTCAACTGCCAATTTTCGCACCATTCAGATACCTTTTCCAAATCGTTTTGCAATTTGTTTTGATCTTCTGATGACATTATTATTCGATAAACGACAGCGTCATCTGCAAACAACCTAAGACGGCTACTCAGATTGTCTCCCAAATCGTTTATATAGATAAGGAACACTACCTTGGGGAACGCCAGAAATCACTTCTATTTTACTCAAAGACTTTCCGTCAGTTACTACGAACTGTCACCTCTCTGACAGGAAATCACAAAACCAGTCACATAACTGAGACGATATTCCATAAGCACGCAATTTCACTACAAGCCGCTTGTGTGGTACAGTGTCAAAAGCTTTCCGGAAATCCAGAAATACGGAATCGATCTGAAATACCTTGTCACTTTTGAAATAAAAAAGTAACAGCTCACTCTGCGACGCAATTGGCGAGATCACGTAACTAGAGGAGATTCGGCCGGTTGGACACATCCCAGCAGGCATGAAACCGAGGAGCGATTTGTTTTTGTGGTTGGGAGGGGCGACGACAGAGCGCGTAAACGTCGGCCGGCGCCCTGCCAGCCACGCGCACCGGCTGCAGCCGTTCCCGTTAGCGCAGGTCCGCTTCTGCCGCAGCAGCATCGGGTCAACACTGCCCTGCCCCGCCTAACTACAGGTGGACTGGATGTGACTAGAGGGGCGTCCAGCGACCTCTGTAAGGCCTGTATTACACTATCAAATTTCTTTGTCCAATGTCTTTGTCAAAGAAATTTGATGGTGTAATAAGGAACTTTGTCAAATGTCGTCAAATCTCGGGTCTCGTTGCAGATTTGATCACAATAGTCGCTTGGCTTCTGTTCACTGCAATATGATAGAGATGGGTCGAACTCGTTCATTCCTGTGAACTACTTCATTCATTTCACTCTTTGCCTTGAAGCGTTCAAATGAAGTAGTTCATTCATGAAATACGGAAGCCTGGCGAAGTTGCCCAGTTCGCCGCTTAGCCGCGGCTACGCTCGTTTCGCCTCGCTCGTACCATAAAGCTTCGCAATACTTCATAATTTTACCAACAGATGGCTGAAATATGCAGTAACCTGCACGCAACGTTTTACGCTCTTACAGCGTCTGTGTTAAATAGAGCATGGTTGAAGTGGACAAAGGAAAGACAAACAGAGAAGCCTGTCACATATAAAGAAGGTATTACATTTAATCTTGCTCGGCATTTTCTCATGAAACGCCCAAAAAAGTCTTTATCCGCCAAATGAAACATTATTTGTTGTATTCATGGACTGAAAACTAGGGCTACCAACGAAATGCAGTCCCAAAAAAATGGTTCAAATGGCTCTGAGCACCATGGGACTTAACATCTGTGGTCATCAGTCCCCGAGAACTTAGAACTACTTAAACCTAACCAACCTAAGGACATCACACACATCCATGCCCGAGGCAGGATTCGAACCTGCGACCGTAGCGGTCTAGAACCGCACGGCCACACCGGCCGGCTGCAGTCCCATTTTATGTTCCTTTTAAAATTTAATCCAAAATAGAATAAGTATGTTTACCACTGTCACAAAGTCTATATACCTACGTTAAGTAATTATTCATAAGTTTTCCTGTAGATTTTATTTTTGTTGAGAATAATAACCCTCCAGATTCAAAATTGGTACGATTTCAGGTAAAATCCCTCTTTCAGTGTTATTAACAAACCTTTTACTTTCATGTTGGCTGTGCGTGCTCACACAGCCAGCCTCTTCGTTTGTATCTTTAATATTCATTTGTCTGCAAGCGCTACCAACGTTAGGCCACCCGTAGACACGAAGTTTAACTGCACAAATAGTCACGGGTAATGATGTCAGCACTGCAGGAAGTAACTGACGCTGCTTTCTTCTCGCCCCTCCCCTCCCCAACTCCTCGTAAACCTATCGTTCCCCACAAACACCGCGCGATTCGTCGACAGGCAGTAGAGGGAGGACTGAAGTCAAGGGAGGATGAGTGACGTAGCGCCGATGTAGTGGGAGAGGGGAAGAGAGTGAGTGAACTAGAAAAAAGTGTGGAGTGTGCTATCTGTGAAGAGTTTGAAGTACCAGTTCATTTAAATTGAGTGGTTAGTTCACACTTCACTTGAGTGAAGCGTTCATTTGAACGACTCATTCACGAGCTCCCCAACACTACAATGACAATGTTACCCCGTGGAGCGCTAGCATCGCTGCAGCGTTCTGTCATCTGTAGTGTTTTTATAAACATTATCAGTAAATACAATTGGCGTGTACCAACAACTTCAAAATTAATAGAGATGTATGAAGCTCATGAGGCGCTTTACAACGTGAGGCACCCTGAATACAAAAATAGATTTAGAAGATTGGAGACCTGACCTAACCTAACCTAACCTATCTCTCTCCTGTAGCAAGGAATCGCAGTCTTACAGTGAGCCTGTCTTCTGCAAATATAGCAGTTCTTAAGTGAGTACTGTGCTTTGTGATATGAGGATAGACTTCACTGAGCACATACAGAAATGTATGCTCCACCATTCTTAAGTAATTGATGTACGACTTGTCGTCCTCCACTATAAGATCACGTAACACGTTTTGTTCAATGCTTTTATCCTGTTGTCGTAAAACCCACAGCTTCACCTAGGTACGTTTCATTTTTTCCCCACTTTTCTTCCGCATGTGCACACAGTGCAATTGTGGTATATGCAACAGCTGCGGTTAATAACAAGTTGTTGTCAGCCATCTTGAACTTTGACAAAAAATATGATGACAGTGTAATACCCCTTTTTAGCGCCACGTCAAAGATCTGTGTCAAATACATTTGACGAACATTTGATCACATCTTTGATCAAATCTTTGAGAAAGAAACTTGATAGCGAATACCGGCCTAAACAACACAGACTGGCCAAGGCGCCGCCATGTTTGAAAACAATTGAAAACTCATCCGCCATGTTTCGCACCCTCATATCGTCTGCTAGCATGAAATCATGTGGTTTTGTTTGTCATACAATAAAATTTGTTACTACCACTCGTAATTTTTCCTTTTTTTATTGGCCTCACGACGCGTTTCGCGAAATAACTCCTAAATACACAGTGCGTAAGCAAAGACATTAATACAAACTACGCAGCACAATGTGCTAGCTCTTGCGTCATTTTGGTGACTTTAATGTAAGAACGCGCGTTTCTGTAATTACCGATGTATCTTACCCTACAGAAACTGGCGAATTTCGGTATGTCTCATACTTGCAGTTATTACACCCTTGTCTTCGATGACGTTTAGCGTATTTCACGCTATGAAGTTGTCTTATGTGTCTATCAAAGAAATATGTTTATACAGATCGTCGGTATTTACAAAGAAATCAGGTGACAGTCGTGGTAAACAACCAACTCAGCACGCGATTCGAAGGCTTCATTATCATTGCTGCTGAGGACAATTGCAGATATGTGGGGTGGAGTTTTTTGTTCTATCGTCATGTATTTTGTTTGGCTTTCAGCAGTTCTAATGGAAGATAGGACTGTCTTGTTTCATATCATATTGCGTTAGGATTTTTGTGTCAGAGCATTCACCAGAGGCCCTATGATGAAAAGAGAGTATGTGGCTGTACTGATTGGGCTGTCACTTGTTCCCGCCTTATGTTTGTTACCCACTGATGTGTTAGCTCGTTGGTTTTCAAAGGAACTCTACACAAAAAATGAAGACTAACTAAGAGCTTATATACATGCATAGCCCATTTGTACTTATTGTTTAACACATGATTTTACTCTGGACCTATAGATGTATTGTCACTTCCTGGCAGATTAAAACTGTCTGCCGGACCAAGACTCGAACTCAGGACGTTTGCCTTTCGCGGGCAAGTGCTCTACCATCTGAGCTACCCAAGCACGACTCAAGCCCCGTCATCACAGCTCTACTTCCTCCAGTACCTCGTCTCCTACTTTCCAAACTTCACAGAAGCTCTCCCGCGAACACGCTTGTAACTACCTGAAGTTCGACATTCTATTTGCATCATTATGATGATTGTTAAAACTGTACACTGGACACACACCTACCATGTTTTATGATCAACAAAATACTTGTACTGTATATTTCGATAGCAAAAACATATGATTCTCCAGTGCCGTTGCATCTGTCCAGTAGAGCTGTTCGGTGCGCCTGCAGTTACAAAACACGGCGGCCAGCGGCCGGTGTTGCTCCTTGCTGTCATCCACTGCGCTGTAACGCACAGATGGCCTCTCTGTGTTGATTATATACGTCTTTGGGGGCGTCCGTTCTCTGGGCGACTGGCTGACAGACAAGGATGCAGCTGTAGCCTCTGAGTTAGGCCGCAGTAGTGCTTCTGCGAAAGGAGCAAAACACAAGTGCTTTGATCAGTATTTACAACCTCTTCCTTCTCTGTGCTCTGTCGTGCAGAAATAGAGACTACCTTCGTGAGTGCCCGACGGTAAGCAAAGGCGCTAACGCAAACTATGCAGCTCATATTTTCCGCTACTACATTTAAGAATGCGCTAGACTGGAATGCTGCAGAAAGTCGGATGTGTATCGTGAATGACTCTATAAACTATGGCATCTGACAGTGAATCCGGCATCTGACTGGAATGACTTCGCCTTCAACAGACAAATCAGAGCCCTGTTGGCAGTCTCGGCTTCCTCTGCGTTGCCACTTCCGCTGCGTCAGGAATCAAGTAGGTACATTTTCCTGATACAAAAATTTTGCCTTTTTCAAGAAAAAAAATTGGCCACATAAGAGTATGAGTGGCGTACTGAGGCTTCTGTACAAACTTAATTATGTATATAGGTACCTCGTCTATTCAGGGAATCGAGGATTTCAACGATTTTTGTCTGTTATTGACACTCATACTGGCAGGATATCAGTCCCAGGTCAAGGATTTCGAAGATTTGTAATTTCATGTTCGAACTAGGATAGAAAATAACAATTTTAATCCCAAAGAAAGCAGGTGTTGACAGATGTGAAAATTACCGAACTATCAGTTTAATAAGTCACAGCTGCAAAATACTAACGCGAATTCTCTGCAGACGAATGGAAAAACTGGTAGAAGCCGACCTCGGGGAAGATCAGTTTCGATTCCGTAGAAATGTTGGAACACGTGACCCTACAACTTATCTTAGAAGAAAGATTAAGGAAAGGCAAAACCTACGTATCTAGCATTTGTAGATTTAGAGAAAGCGTTTGACAATGTTGACTGGAATACCCTCTTTCAAATTCTGAAGGTGGCAGGGGTCAAATACAGGGAACGAAAGGCTATTTACAATTTGTACAGAAACCAGATGGCAGTTATAAGAGTCTAGGGGCAAGAAAGGGAAGCAGTGGTTGGGAAGGGAGTGAGACAGGGTTGTAGCCTCTCCCCGATGTTACTCAACCTGTATATTGAGCAAGCAGTAAAGGAAACCAAATAAAAATTACGAGTTGGTATTAAAATCCATGGAGAAGAAATAAAAACTTTGAGGTTCGCCGATGACATTGTAATTCTGTCAGATACAGCAACGGACCTGGAAGAGCAGTTGAATGGAATAGACAGTGTATTGAAAGGAGGATATAAGATGAACATCAACAAAAGCAAAACGAGGATAATGGAATGTAGTAGAACTAAATCAGGTGATGCTGAGGGAATTAGATTAGGAAATGAGACACTTAGGAGTTGCTATTTGGGGAGCAAAATAACTAGTAGAGGGGATATAAAATGTAAACTAGCAATGGCAAGGAAAGTGTTTCTGAGGAAGAGAAATTTTATCGAGTATAGATTTAAGTGTCAGGAAGTCTTTTCTTAAAGTATTTGTATGGAGTGTAGCCATGTATGGAAGTAAAACATGGACGATAAATAGTTTGGACAAGAAGAGAATAGAAGCTTTCGAAATGTGGCGCTACAGAAAAATGCTGAAGATTAGTTGGGTAGACCACATACCTAAATATGAGGTATTGAATAGAATTAGGCAGAAGAGAAATTTGTGGCACAGCTTGACTAGAAGAAGGGATCGGTTGGTAGGACATGTTCTGAGGCATCAAGGGATCACCAATTTAGTTTTGGAGGGCAGCGTGGAGGGTAAAAATTGTAGAGGGAGACCAAGAGCCGAATACACTAAGCAGATTCAGAAGGATGTAGGTTGCAGTAGTACTGGGAGATGAAGAAGCTTGCACAGGATAGAGTAGCATGGAGAGCTGCATCAAGCCAGTCTCTGGACTGAAGACCACAACAACATGGTAGAATTACAAGTTAATAATTTCCGGATGTTTTTCCTTTACTTTTACTGTGAAACCTGTCTTCTTGACAAATTTCGTAATTCTAGACCAACGGGAAGTACACTGCAGGTTTTGATGAGTGAGTTTGCTAGTATCAAAATTTGTCACATAAATGTCCATATTTAATACTTATGCAAGTCTCTCCAATCTTCCTTTGTGTAATTATGAGTATAGTCATACAGGTTTTGGATATCTCTGTAAATTTATTCCGTTTACAGTACTTAATCTTTGGTAAATGGTTCAGAGGTTGTATATTGGCAAGTTATTACTCTGACATTTCCCATTTCGATATCTCCTGTTAATTTTGTTGTTTCCTATGGTGAAGCACGCTTTATAAGGCAATAGTCCTTTACCATTGCGTAAGATTGCATACTAGAAACGGAATAAACTTATAGAGACATCCAAAACCTGTGTGACCTCACCGTTAATTACGCAAAGAAAGATTGGAGACACTTGGATGAGTATGGGAGAGCCGGCCGCTGTGGCCGAGCGGCTCTAGGCGCTTCATTCCCGAAACGCGCTGCTGCTACGATCGCAGGTTCGAATCCTGCCTCGGGCATGGTTGTTTGTGATGTCCTTAGGTTAGTTAGGTTTAAGTAGTTCTAAGTCTATGGGACTGATGAACTCAGATGTTAAGTCCCATAATGCTTAGAGCCATTTGAACCATTTGAGTATGGGAGAAGTAAGGTATCTGTTGGTCTAAAAATACCGTGTAACTCATGGTTAATCCTCACTTGCATTTATTACGGTATGATTTCGTTTGCCAATTGTCGCACAAAGCTCTGAGAGGGAACTTCCCATCGATGACGTGGCTATCGCATGTCTGGATACCGTTCCTGATAAAGACATAGTGCAGGTTGCTTACAACGAATCGGTAGGGGCTGTTGAGTCAATCTGTATAGCGGAATTTCAAGAGTGTCCTTTTTAAAGGAATCGTAACGGGGCTTTTCGTAAGTGACTTAGGGAAACGTACTTTTGGATGGCCAAAACGTGACTTGAACTCGTCTCTCTGACTACGCGAGTTCAGTGCCATAACCACCAGTGCTGCTCCCTCGGTTTATTAATAACTGTGGAATTCTGGATGCTGGCACGAGGCCTAATTCTCTACAGTAGCAACAATGTTAACGACAACGTTAGTGTCCTCATGCGCCTGATGTACTACGATCCATAATGTCACACATCTTCACTGATACGACATTGAGAAAATGTTTAGTATTTAGCACAGCACATTGGCAGACTGTTCTTTGCCACGAAACTGTGAGGATGAAAATTTCCTCCATCACCAGGATTAGAATCACCTGCCTCCAGATCTACCGCCAGCATCTGTTAGTGACTTCGGCTCTGTGATGATGATGATGTTTGGTTTGTGGGGCGCTCAATTGCGCGGTCATAAGCGCCCGTACAAAGTCCCAATTTTAACGCAGTCCAGTTTTTACACAGTCCAATATATCCACTGTCACGAATGATGAGGACAACACAAACACCCAGTCTCCGGGCAGAGAAAATCCCCAACCCGGTCGGGAATCGAACCCGGGACCGTGTGACCCCAAGGCGGCAACGCTAGCTACTAAACTACGAACTGCGGACGTTCGGCTATGTGCGCCGGTAATTGCTAGTACGGAACGTTACAATAACTAATACTTTTTGCGTTATAGCATTAACTAGTTTAGAGAAAGATGTCCACTATAACAATATGGTTCCTCATTACTGCCTCACTGAACAGTCTGGTTTCTGGCAGAGAATAAACTCAGATCCTCAAGCCCAGAATCTGCTTGGCATTTTGAATTTCAGCTGACACAGATTTTCAGTTGTCACTACAAGTTTGCTAAATAAGCACGACGGAAGTCCTCATCATCAACGGAAAGCCTTCAGCTAGAACACGGAATTTCGTAATTTTTTTTTTACTTTAAGAGATGTTTTAGAGTATTGCAGTCTTTTTAGTCATAGTCAACAGATGTTCCCTTCGAATAATGATCTGAGTGGCTTGCATTTACTAGGTGGCTGCAACAACTAGCTTTGCACAGTCGCATGTTATCAACAATAAACTTTTCTTAGCAAGCACGGAAATAAGAACTGAAATCTTAACAAGATGATTGTCAGCAATAAATGACATGAATGCGCAAACGCAAATAGCGAATTAATTTCTAGTAACACTGGCCCACTGAAATGAGGTGTTCATAAGACTTGTGATTTATGAGGCAATGATAAATTAGTTTCGTGCTGAAATATATTCTGTGTCAGATGTAAGCTGCTGCAAAGTATTACGTTTTATTAGAATCCAGATACCGAAATTGAGTTTAACTCTTGGATGAGCAAACCCTGTGCTACTGGGCTGCACACGAGATGCACGGAGATATACTGCAAACCCACTGCTTGTTTTATGGAAGAGCATGGCAAAAGTTATAAGCTTTCTCACTGATACCAATACGGCGTGATTAAACAACAGCACTCCATCATATACACCATAAAGTACTTTTGTTATGTCACAGGAAATACCTAGTGTTCACAGTTCTCTGACAATACATTTTGGTAGCATTAGCCAAAAGGGGAAAAAATTATCTTTTGCCTTAATAATAACCTATTTAGAGAACGATACTCGGATTGGGAGCGAAACATTCGAATTTTTATAGTTTTAAATAATAACGGCATTTGGAATAAGTGTAGTCGTTGGGATATGAATAGCTGTTGGAATGAAGAGAAAAATCTTAAAAAATGAATTCTGGACATGAAATAATAATCTTGTGTATACATTTCCATGTAGCCAAAAATGTGTTTTGCATTCTGAATGTTTGTCCCGGCTTGTACGACGGCCAGAGATAAGGCACTGTTCAAAAAAATGGTTCAAATGGCTCTGAGCACTATGGGACTTAACATCTGAGGTCATCAGAACTTAGAACTACTTAAACCTAACTAACCTAAGGACATCATACACGCCCATGCCCGAGGCAGGATTCGAACCTGCGACCGTAGCAGTCGCGCGGTTCCGGACTGAAGCGCCTAGGACCGCTTGGCCACAGCTGACTGCTAAGGCACTGTCAGAAGGGCCACATAACCTATGACTTTAACTCGATAAACATTTTCAGTTACTGTAAACACATGAAGCCGCAGTACCAATAGGTATAAATCCCAATTCAAGGCGACAAGGACAAATATCTGTATGTCTAGCTTTATACACATGGTTGCGAGACCTTGTTCAATACAGAATGTCGAATCAAAAAACGTATCAGCCGCCCAAATTTTCAATTATTTTACTGAGCAACTAGTTTCTGCTATATGCTATGCCGTCTTCAGGCCCCCTGACCGACGTGTAGGAAGATCCCCACCTCTGATCCAGTCAAAATAGGGCCCAGCATTCAATGACTGGTATGTGTAGATTTTTGAGACAGCAAATGATGGATGATGGTCGAAGAGATCACTGTGTCAAAAATCTACGGATACCAGTCATACCTATTTTGACTGGACCATAGGTGGGAATCTTCCTTAACGTCGCTCAGAGGGCCTGAAGACAGCATAATATATATCCGAAACTGTTTGCTCATAAAATAACATCTGGACATTTAGACGGCTGAAAGATGTTTTGATTCGACATTCTTTAATGACAAATATGTTTGTCGATTTGGTAAGTATATTCGTTCAGAAAAGTCAACTTGTACTAAGGGCAGGAGTAATTGACTACAGCATTGGTCACGGTTATTATCTATGACAATGCTGTGTGCAAATTATCCATTTAATAAGTTCTTTAAGACAAATAAAATGGTATTTGTAAGAGGAAAATGTGAAAATGAAGTTTCTTATTCGTGATTAATAAGTTGGCTTCGTAAAATATAGGCTGAAGCTGGGCATTCATGATGCAATTTGCTATGATAGTTAAAAGACTTTTTTATGTTGAAATGTTCCACAGATAGTACGTTTTAGCGCAAAATCGACATTCAGTGTCAGAAGCTGGTTAAAAAACGTTTCTAACGATACTCCTTCATTCCTGTACGATTAGTATGTGTTGAGAAAAGGAAATGTTGGCTTGAGAAATTATATATATGATAATTTTAGAAAGTTATTTTTTTTAGAATAGAGGAACAAGGCCACCAAGGATATGTCCATCGTGAAAGGGCAAGGTAACTGAAAAGCTTCATGAAAGAGAACCAACAGCTCCGCAATTGATAGGCGGCAAGTAACGGCAGGGAAATGATCGCATGTCTCCCCAATAATGCCCTCAGTGTCGAAGATGAAGCAGCGAGGATTAACTAGCCATTATCCGTAGAACATCATGAGGGAGGTTTAGTTTCATAGACTACATGAACCGTTTATAATGACGATCTTTCGTTCTTGTATTAACAGGAACATCAAAAGGCTAAATTCAGGCGAATTAGACTTGAGCCAGTAGCATCATTCGAACCGGTTACAATGATATCGCTTTATCAAGTACAGCTAACAGCACCGTTGTGGCAATAAAGGATCATGCGGCGGCCAATACGTCCTTCTGGTCACAGGTATCTTCGAAGAAGATTCAAGTCAACAAATGAACAGGTGCGATAGTGTGTGGTGACAAGAAACGATCGCCACCGAAGAAACCCAAAAATTTTAGTCTCTTCACGTATTCTCTCAGGCTAATTGCTGCTCACTGTTCCACAGCAATGGCAACGTAACCCAACGGCATCTGTTCCCACATGTGGTTATTGATTCAAGATATACACGTGAATAGGCGAAATGGACCATTTTTAAGCCTATGTGGATTTACACGGTACATGCCGAATTTTGCTTCTATCTTTAAACCATTCAACATAAAAGTCGTCACATGCAAATTTATTCCATACCACACGTTGTACTTAGGTGTAGGCACCTGACAGAATGTGTAAATGAAACGGGGTTGAATACCTAGCAAGATGGAACATTGGTTAAGATATTGTTCTCGTACTGGGAAGGAGCGTAATAAATTCCCAACTTTCTAGCCTGGCATAGTTTTCCAGTGATTTCCTTGAATCAGTTCACGAAATGGTAGGATTTCAACGTCACGTTCGAGTCGTTCGCTCATCCTCGTCCATGTAAGACGTTTCCTCCAATATAAATCCACAAGACATAGTTCCTGCGTTCGATTCCCGGCGGGGTCAGGGATTTTCTCTGCCTCGTGATGACTGGGTGTTGTGTGATGTCCTTAGGTTAGTTAGGTTCAAGTAGTTCTAAGTTCTAGGGGACTGATGACCACAGCTGTTAAGTCCCATAGTGCTCAGAGCCATTTGAACCATTTGAACCACAAGACATAAAATGATTTTCTCTCTTCCTTTCGCACTCAGGTGTATGCCAGTACTCATCTGGAGTGGGAAAACTACACTTCCGTTATAAATATGTAAACTAGGTATGCTATTTACGAAGTGAATCAAATGAACTTAAAGGGAATGACGGATTAGTGGAGATGAAAGCAATGAAACTCTAAAGAGATGAAATGATATCGGTGCATGCCAGGTCTCGCAATAAGCAATAAATTCGAGTCACAGTCTGGCCCAAATTTTAAACAGTCACTACCTATTAATTAGATATAGTGTCGTTAAATATCATGGTGCGCTGTGGTGTAGTTGTTAGCCCAGAAACCACGAAATAATATTAAAACGAATAAAGTACGAAACCATGTCGCGTGGCTTACTGCGCAATTTTCTCTTTACTACAAGCTACGAGAATACGGTACACACGGTCAGCGCGGATATCAAACGGATCAGACTTACTGCTGGTGGCTGAGAACCAGTTTGACAACATTTGCAGAGCCTTGGATAAACGAACGGACTCGCAAGAAGGCTTTGCACGCTCCGTGCTGTATCTTTCAGCGTTGCTCTTACGTACTACTAGCGCATCGTAAAAATCCAGGAAAATATTGATCTAACATAAACGTGTTTCACTTGTAAACGACTTATTTCTCTTGCCCTATGAATGTCTCACCTCCTCCACTACTTCACACTTTTTGGACATCGCAGTAAAACTCCATCCGTGACACGAAACGTAACTAGGAGGATATAATTAAAAACCCTTTACTCTGTTTCTACAACACTGACATGTTGATTATTAAGACTTCCTGCCTTTCTGCCGTCAATCTAAGATGTGCATCTTACAGGAAACAAAGGTGGCTTGTACCGTTTCACATTTTAACGGTACAGTCCTCTGGCTTTAAACGATATAAGATTAATCGTCTGCCTCTTAACTCTCTTAATAAGAGTTTCAGCACTCGGGTTCTTCAGCAAGCGATACAGAACCAAACGGCCACCCAACATCATGAGTATCATTATGAAACTAATACCCTCCTGTAACCTACTCACTTCGATTAACAGTGATCGGTAAGTCACTCCAAAAAACGAGAATCTTTTTTGGCCCTCTACGCAAGAATGAATATAAACGGTAGTAGTAAATGGCACCTTTCACGAGCGTCTCGTGCTGCCCATACAGGGCATGTCATCTGAGTCATTCGGATTTTAACAGTAATATTTTCAAATTTAGAAACTGTAGCCAACTAAACAATAATGTGTATCTTCAAACAACGTCCAGGCGTATGCTCTTTGCTCATGCAGACTGCCATTTATTTTTAAAATATGTTATTCACAATAACTTTTATCTTGATTGAAGCAGGAGTTCTTATTCACCTCTCGTGAGGTCACACAGAGCGTAACACACTGCCGTATTCCAGACGAGAACGGTTTATCACCCGTCCAGTCATCACGATTTACTTTTTCTGCTGTTATCTTAAATTACTGTAGTCGAATACGGTAATTTCAAAAGCATACATACTTATACAAATGACACACACAAGATTGTTTTTATTTTTATGAGAGGCAATTGGAGACATTGTCCCAGAAATAAATTAAAAATCTCCTGCTTCTGACCAATGTTTTCGGGAGGTTTTCCTCCGTTGTAAGACGGATTCCATAACTGGGTAAATAATAGAATTCGACATTCGTTCTTTTCCGGTTGAACTTCAGCCCGGCTTCCACTGGCCGGTAGTGGTGCAGACATCAATCCCGAACCTTTCTTCCATCCAGATTCTGAAACTCTTAAGAAGTTTTTTCGTCGTAACCTGGAGAGAATAAGGTAAGGGCAAAGTACAGAATGTTCTATTCATATAAAAGTAATTAGAGGTTCTTCCAACAGGTTTATGCGTTTTGCTATGGTGTGAAAAGTTAACAATATTCGTTTAAGTGTATGTCACATGTCATGAATACGGTAACAGTACATCTTCCATAACTTTCGCCAAGTGTAGAGAGACTCACGGCATTTCTTAAGGGGATCGTAAGTGACAACTGTCCCACAATTGTAATATTGCTTTGTAGCACCCTGAACGTCTAAATACATTTCCTGCACTGCTCTTAGGCAAAGAGGCATTCCACTTGTTTTGTGTTAGACGTGACACTAACCAAGAGAAAGGTCATCACACTGCCTGCAGGAAGACTTAAACCAAAAACTGAAATTATTTATTGCATCCTTGCAAATAACCCTATACATCTGTTTCGATTAATTTTAACTAAATGCATGTAGAGTTATTTGTCACCGCGAAACCGTTTGGACTCCTCTCTGACTTTGTTTATATTTGGTTCTTGGGAAATTGACAGTATTTACGCCAAGGTATAAGATTATGAAATTGCAGAAACCGTCAAACAAGTCGAGGAGCACTTTTCAGAACTAGACACAGTTTAGTGAAATGTACTTGATAGATGACTCCGTGAAAGATAAAAGTGCGAAAGAGTGGCCAGTCTTGAAGCTACTCATTTCATTTTAATTTACAACCAATAATGTCATTGCCATTTACGACGAATGAGATTTTAGAAACGTGTATCTACCGCGAAGTAAGAGCAATAAAAGTTGCGTCAGAAGCCTGGAAAAGTCTATAATACCGCGGCATTCAACTGGTTGAGGCGTATTTGTGGAAATTAAGTTATGATTGTGAATCTTTAAGCAGGATATTAAGGTAAGCCGACCGGAGTGGCCGTGCGGTTCTAGGCGCTACAGTCTGGAACCGAGCGACCGCAACAGTCGCAGGTTCGAATCCTGCCTCGGGCATGGATGTGTGTGATGTCCTTAGGTTAGTTAGGTTTAATTAGTTCTAAGTTCTAGGCGACTGATGATCTCAGAAGTTAAGTCGCATAGTGCTCAGAGCCATTTTTGATATTAAGGTAAGTAGTCAACTTTTTACAACATGACCTCAGCTTTCATATTATTTTAAAGTCGTAGTAACATCTCAGGCATTGATCAATTTCTTCATGATTTCATTGCTTCCATTTACTCGAGTTTCAGGTCACAATTTTGCTTCCATTAATATTCACGATGGATGAGCCAGCTAATTACATTTCGTCCATTCGGTCCGGAATGACGTCACGCCTCTGGTGAGAAATCTGATGCGTCCGACGCGATAGAAGCTCTACAGCGTGACAGCAACCTTGATTGATGTCAGCTAACTTAGACACAACGAGCCATTTTCAATGTTGCGTCACAGTTCTCATGTCGTGATAGAACATAATGATTTTTTTGAAGAACAATATGTTGAATGTAACAGAGATTCGTGTACCGGTTATGTAGCTTACATAGTGTTGAACGTAAGTAATAACTGATTAAATACATCGTGTAATTCACAATCTTCGTTACATTTTGATTTATTTAAACATATTATCGGTTTCAGCTTTTCAGCTATCGCCAGATTTGAAAAAGAACAACGTCGCGAATTTGCACTAAGTCTGCTTAGTAACGCAACGCTTTTTCAAATCTGGTGACCTTTCAAAGCCGAAACCTGTATCTGTCGAAATAAATCAAGGCGTAATCGAGACTGTGAATGCTACAGTTTATGGAGATACCAAGTCAGCGGTCTCCTGCAAAGGGCCAAATGCCCTCATTTCAAAAGTTCAGTAGACACTGGAATAATTAACCGGGTAGAAAGCCTTCAAGAAATCCGTTCTTGTGATTGCTTGATATAATGTGGCTCAGAAGATGGTTTTCAATTAAACTTAAATAGAATTAAAAACGGTGTATAATACCAGCCGCCGTTGATCTACTTTATTCTCGTGCCGCTAACATTGCTGTAACAGCAGTTACATATTCATTATTTGAAAGTAAGTTATACGAGGGTCACTCCAAAAGAAATGCACACTATTTTTGTAAAAATACAGTTTTCATTCTGCATGTGTGAAAGTTTTACAGTGTGTAGATACATTCTTCCCGCTTGTTTTCAAACTTAGTTCAACCTGTTCCCGTGAGTGGCGTCGTCACAGCATAAATGGCTGCTACACTTGACGTTCGTCAGAAGCAACGTGCTGTCATAGAATTCCTGTGCTGTGAAAACGAGACAGTGGGAAACATCCACGTGAGGTTGAAAAAGGTGTATGGAGATGCTGCTGTCCATCGCAGTACAGTTAGTCGGTGGGCAAGCAGGTTACGTGATGAAAGCGGGCACGGCAATATTGAGGATTGTCCTCGCAGCGGCAGGCCTCGTACTGCACACACTCCACACAACGTGCAGAGAGTTAACGGATTGGTGACTGCTGACAGACGCATCACAGTGAACGAATTGTCACGCTTTGTTGTGATAGGGGAAGGAAGTGTTTGCAGAATACTGAAAGTGTTGGCGTTAAAAAAGGTTTGTGCCAGGTGGATTCCCAGGATGTTGACAATGGCTGAAACAAGAAAACGGTATGCAGCGAACTTTTGGAACAGTACGAGAATGGTGGAGATGAATTTCTTGGAAGAATTGTGACAGGTGATGAAACATGGCTCCATCATTTTTCACCAGAGACGAAGAGGCAATCAATGGAGTGGCATCATGCAAATTCACCCAAGAAAAAAAAATTCAAAACCACACCTTCTGCTGGAAAAGTTGTGGCTACGGTGCTTTTCGATTCCGAAGGACTCTTGCTTGTGGACATCATGCCAAGTGGAACCACCATAAATTCTGATGCATATGTGACGACACTGAAGAAACCTCAAGCTCGACTGAGTCGTGTTCGACCACATCGGCAAAAGCAGGATGTTTTGCTGTTGTGCGACAATGCACGGCCACATGTCAGTCAAAAAACCATGGAAGCGATCACAAAACTCGGATATACAACACTGAAACACCCGCCTTACAGTCCTGACCTAGCTCCATGTGACTATCATCTCTTTGGGAAACTGAAAGACTCTCTTCGTGGAACAAGGTTTGAAGATGATGACTCCCTTGTGCATTCTGCCAAACAGTGGCTCCAACAGGTTGGTCCAGAATTTTACCGCGTGGGTATACAGGTGCTGGTTCCAAGATGGCGTAAGGCAGTTGAGAGAGATGGATATTATGTGGAGAAATGAAAATATTGTTCCTAAAGGATGTATCTGCACACTGTAAAACTTTCAAACTTGTAGAATAAAAGATGGATTTAAAAAAATAGTGTGCATTTCTTTTGGAGTGACCCTCGTATTTCAACACTGTCAAGAGCGGCTGAAGAAACAAATGTTTATTTGTTTCGATCATCTGATTATCATCAGGTACCATAAAATTATTGCCAGAAGCCTCTATGGCAACGTTCTTACTACATTACTGCTGTCAGTAGGACAGTTTTTATTTTATTTGACACCACAGTGAGACCGGTGCTATGCAGGCTGCTACATGACCTTTTTTTCAGGCTGTCGGGCACTAATCACACATAATAAATAAACTTCTGTTAGTTCTCAGCAGTGGGCCACAAATCAAATTGAGCCACAATTGTTTCAGTATTACATTTCTCTATACAGGAGAGCAAATACTGTAAAGGGTGACTAAAGCCTAACATCCCTCTACGATTTACAGAGACACGTAGGTCGGAAGGCTTTTAGCGAATGTGGAACTCAACTAGCTGATTCCAGGTAATCACACCCCCACCTAAATGTTCACACTTTTGAGTGTTAATAGTGACGTAGAAGGGAAACTCAACAATCTTTGTAGCATTCTGTAAGTAATTGTCCAGAAAGAAATGCTTGTCGACTGTCCATCCCACTTCTCAGTGCCCAATGATGTAAGCTGTCTTCCTGCTGATGTTCACGTCTTACTCAATATGTTTGTCTTCGGACTTGGTCCTCTGACTGTGGTGCTGTTGTCAGATATAGCACTTACATCATTCTCCTATGCCATCCATCCCGTATGCAACGATTTGGATTATTGAAAGATGACGGTTACATCGCAACTTTCAATATTTAACTTGTTATTTTAAAATTCAAACATCTTTGCGTACTACACTGGTGAGCTACAAAAACTGGTTCTCGTGCCTAATATCGTTTGGGTCCCCGCGAGCACACAGACGTGCTGCAACACGACGTGGCACGGACTCGACTAATGTCTGAAGTAGTGCTAGAAGGAAATGACACCATGAATCCTTCAGGACTATCCATAAAGGAGTAAGAGTAGGAGGGGTTGGAGATCTCTTCTGGAGAGCACGTTGCAAGGCTTCCCAGATATGCTCAATAATGTTCATGTCTGGGGAGTTTGGTGGCCAGCGGAAGTGTTGAAACTCAGAAGAGTGTCCCTGGAGCCTCTCTGTAGCTATTCTCGACGTGTGGGGTGTCGCTTTGTCTTCCTGGGATTGCCCAAGTCCGTCGGAATGCGCACTGGACATGAATGGATTCAGGTGATCAGACAGGATGCTTTCGTACGGTGTCACCTGACAGAGTCGTATCTAAACCTATCAGGGTACCCGTATCACTCCAAATGCACAAGCCCCAGAGCCTCCGCCAGCTCGAACAGTCCCCTGCTGACAAGTAGGCTCCATGGACTCATGAGGTTGTTTCCATACCTGTACACGTCCATCCGCTCGATACAATTTGAAACGAGACGCGCCCGACCATGCAACATGTTTCCAGTCATCAACAGTCCAACGGTGGTGTTGATGGGTCCAGGCGAGGCGTAAAGTTTTGTGTCGCGCAGTCATCAAGGGTACACGAGTGGGCCTTCGGTTCCGAAAGTCCATATCGATGATGTATCATTGAATGGTTAGCAAGCTGACACTTGTTGATGGCCGATCATTGAAATCTGCAGCAACTTGCGGAAGTGTTGCTCTTCCGTGACGTGACAACATCGGTAGCTCCGTGAGGCTATTTGCAGATGACACGGTTGTCTACAAGAAAGTAGCAACATCAGAAGACTCGTACGTACTCCAGGAGGACCTGCAGAGGATTAATGCATGGTGCGACAGCTGGCAGCTTTCCCTAAACGTAGATAAATGTAATATAATGCGCATACATAGGGGCAGAAATCCATTCCAGTACGATTATGCCATAGGTGGTAAATCATTGGAAGCGGTAACGACCGTAAAATACTTAGGAGTTACTATCCGGAGCGATCTGAAGTGGAATGATCACATAAAACAAATAGTGGGAAAAGCAGGCGCCAGGTTGAGATTCATAGGAAGAATTCTAAGAAAATGTGACTCATCGACGAAAGAAGTAGCTTACAAAACGCTTGTTCGTCCGATTCTTGAGTATTGCTCATCAGTATGGGACCCTTACCAGGTTGGATTAATAGAAGAGATAGACATGATCCAGCGAAAAGCAGCGCGATTCGTCATGGGGACATTTAGTCAGCGCGAGAGCGTTACGGAGATGCTGAACAAGCTCCAGTGGCGGACACTTCAAGAAAGGCGTTACGCAATACGGAGAGGTTTATTATCGAAATTACGAGAGAGCACATTCCGGGAAGAGATGGGCAACATATTACTACCGCCCACATATATCTCGCGTAATGATCACAACGAAAAGATCCGAGAAATTAGAGCAAATACGGAGACTTACAAGCAGTCGTTCTTCCCACGCACAATTCGTGAATGGAACAGGGAAGGGGGGATCAGATAGTGGTACAATAAGTACCCTCCGCCACACACCGTAAGGTGGCTCGCGGAGTATAGATGTAGATGTAGATGTAAATGATTCTCTTCAGTATTCGTTGGTCCTGTTCTTGCAGGATCTTTTTCCGGCAGCAGCGATGTCGGAGATTTGATATTTTACCGGTTTCTTGATATTCACGGTACACTCGTGAAATGCTCGTAAGGAAAAATCCGCACTTCATCGCTACCTCGGAGGTGGTGTGTCCCATCATTCGTGGCGGACTATAAAACCACGTTCAAACTCACTTAAATCGTGATAACACGCCACTATAGCATCTAACAACTGCGCCAGGCACTTCTTTATATAGTCGTTGCCAATCGCAGTGCCGTATTCTGCCTGTTTTCATATCTCTGCATTTGAATACGAACGCCTGTACTAGTTTCTTTGGCGAGTCAGTGTAGTTTACTACAGGGTTACTGCAGAGGTGCAGTTCTGTAACTAGTATCGACTGCGAATAACTTAATCGACTACGAATAACTTGTTATCTTCGAGGATAGTCCGTGAGGCATCCAGGAAGTCTTTGCATTGCCGGTGAACCGACCAACCAGGTCACGGCCCGCTTGTGGCGAATGCTGCGTCATGAGCTTGAGTAGGCGCTCTCGTATCCCTCGTTTTTGAAGGAAGAGGTTCTTGGTGTCGAATGCTGCGAGTTGTTGGCTTGACATGTCACCTCGTTTAAATATCTGTAAGCAACGCTGCAAAGCGATATGAAATGGGACGAGCGTGTGAGGATTGCGGTAGGGAAGGTGAGTGGTCAACTTTGATTTCTTAGGAGAATTTTAGGTAAGTGTGGTTCATTTGTAAAGGTGCCCGCATACAGGACGCAGATGCGACGTTTTCTTGGGTTCTGCTCTAGTGTCTTGCATCCGTACCAGGTCGGATTAAAGGAAGACATCGAAACAATTCAGAGGCGGGCTGCTAGATTTGTTACCGGTGGGTTCAAATGGAAATACCTGGATGGAAGCTGACGTTCTTTTCGAGAAACACTACTGAGAAAATTTAGGGAACTGGAAAAAAAAGAAGATTCTACTGCAGCCAACTTACAGAGCGCGTAAGGACCACGAATATAAGATAGGATAAATTAGGGCTCATACGGAGGCATATAGACAGTCGTTTTTCCGTCGGTTTATTTGCGAGTGGAACAGCAAAGGAAATGGCTGGTAGTGGTATAGGACACCCTCCGCCACTCGCAAAGTAATCTGTGTGGATGTAGATAGACGTGACTCTGACATTACTGGTGTATCAACGCACTTCTTACATTATGTGATACTTCAGAGGCTTCCTTTACCAGGATATACGTTAACTGGCTGTTTTTCTAATAGATCTTTGCGATGTGGGGGAGTGGCCAGGTAAGTGAAAAACAGTATTCTATTTGAGTCCACTGATGTTTCAAAGCACTGCACGGAACAGCTATTTCAATGTTGAGCAGGTATGGTTGAATTTAGGGGAACTAAACTTCTAATTGTTGTTATTTATAGGTCCCCTGTCTCTGATTTCAGAACATTTCTGGGGTCAAGGTGGAGAGGGTTCTTCGTTCATTTATAGGAAGTACAAAAAATTACTTTTGTGGAGACTTCTATACTAATTGTGGAAGTAAATGCGCAAGTAAGAGGATGCTGGCACATCTCCTTAATTCATATCATCTGACGCCAACTTTTTTCTTTCCAACAAGAGTGAAGATGATCAGTAGTACAACCATAAACAATATTTTTGTTGATCGTTCATTACTAGAGAAGCATTCTGTAAGCAAAATGGTGAATGGTCTTTTAGACCAGGATGCACAAATTTCGACGCTAAATTATTTTTGTGCTCAGTCACATGTTAAATATAATTATAAATTATTTAGAAAAGCTAATCCAGTTGCAATAGAGACCTTTTTAACCGTCATCAAGGGACAAGATTGGCAGGACGATTACAGTACTGATAGCCTAGACGATAAATATACTTTCTTCAACACATGCTCCTAGAAAGTATCTTTCCATTAGAACGTTGAAAACAGGGTATAGCGCTATCAGGCAGCTTGGGTGACTGTGTAAGATTATAAAAAATCATGTAGACCAAAGTGGGAATTACCTCTAATTACATATTTTCTTTAATGTCGTTTTTTTGTTAAAATATCAGCATATTCCTAAGAATTAGCAGTTTTCACTCAGTTAACACTAGGCAGAAATCCAGTCTGTATTTGGAAAGCACCTCCTCAACTCTCGGGCAGAAAGGCGTGCAATATTCTCGTGTATCCATTTTCAATAAGCTGCCACAAGAATTCAAAAATCTTAGCAGTAATTCATACACTTTCAGGTATAAACTGAAGAGTTTCCTCATGGCTCATGCCTTTCTTTCTGTCGAAGAACCCCAGGAAAAATTAAGAAATTAATCTAATTTGTGTGTTATATTGTTGATTATGTTAAACTTACGGCTTGTCATCTGCATAAGATTCAGATACATTTCATTTTATCTTTTATTATTCTTCCGTTATAATTTTATGTATTGACTCGTTTCATGACCATGGAGACCTGCTTATTAATTTGGTCCTACAGCACATGACACATAAAATAAAACAAACAAATAATAGTAAAAGGTAGTAACAGATGGAGCTGTACGCTGTACATGAGGATGCATAAATAAACTTGTCCTCTGCCAACAGTCTTTGCAATCACATCATAGAAATTAAAAATTTGTGGTAAGATCTTATGGGACCAAACTGCTTAGGTCATCGGTCCCTGTGCTTACACACTACTTAATCTAACTTAAACGAACTTACGCTATGGACAACACACACACCCATGACCGAGGAGGACTCGAACCTCCGCCGGGACCAGTCGCACAGTCCATGACTGCAGCGCCTAAGACCGCTCGGCTAATCCCGCGGGGCTGCATCATAGCCTTTCATAAAAGTGTCCAACGTGGGGGAAACACAGAAAGAAATCTGCCATCACATTTTGTAGTGTCACAACGGATATGGATTCAAGTAGACAGTGCTCTTCAATGTGCCCCACAAAGATAGTCACAAGAACCATATCGGGTGAGTATGGACTCCCAATCCATGTCTATGTGAGTGATGATCTAGCGGGGACTGTTTGCCCCATGCTGACTCTCGTTATTCCTGAAAATGTCGCGACAGTTTGTGGACTTATTCAGCAACATTCGGCGAAATATGAGCGAAGAATTGTAGAAGAGACTGTTTTGAAGCATTCCAACGAGAATATAATACTGAGACACAGTGTACACTTGTTTCTTTTCAAACTCTAAAGCCACCATGACATGCCTGTACCCACTGTGCGGCAAAGTACTGATTCTACGAATTAGATTGTAACAGTGATTTATGATGAAGGATATGATGTTGGAAGTCTCTGGTTCACAGATGAAGTACCCTTCCACCTGAATGGTGTAGTGAACTAGTAAAGCAGTTTATTTCGGGGTTCCGAAAACCACACTAGTGTGGAGCGAAACAACTACATTTCCAATAGTTACTATTTGGACTGTGGTATGCAGATGACGCTCTATCGACCCTTTTTATGCGAAAATCGATAACTAGTGAACAATCGTTACAATTCTGGAACAGTTTGTCGCCACACAACAAACTTTGGAGGGTAGAACGGGCACCACAAGGAGGGGCCAACCACATCCCACCGAATAGGTGTTTTACTTTCTTGCTGAATACTTCGATTGCCGGCCGCTGGTAGTCGAGCGGTTCCAAGCGCTTCAGTCTGGAACCACGCGACCGCTACGGTTGCAGGTTCGAATCCTGCCTCGGGCATGGATGTGTGTGATGTCCTTAGGTTAGTTAGGTTTAAGTAGTTCTAAGTTTCTAGGGGACTGATGACCTGAGATGTTAAGTCCAATAGTGCTCAGACCCATTTGAACCATTTGAATACTTCGATTATAGAGTTATTGAGTTTAATTACGCCAAAGCCCAGGACAGGAAAACGACAGTTAGCCCGGGGGAAACAGTACCCACTAGATCATCACCTACGCTGCTTATTCGTTCGAATTTGGAGAACAGTTTGCGAACAGTTTTGGTGTCGTGTCGCTTTGGAACACTAAATCCTGTCTTAAAGCTGCGCCTTGTTACCGTAATACTGTGTTCTAACCTGTGATAGTCCAGTACCAGAAACAGAGGTTGATCAATGGAATACATGATTTTTAACCTCTTCCTTCAACACGGTAAGCCACTTACATGTATCTTTGGTGAAACCGATCACTCTGTCGGTCGCGCTGCAAATGACGGGACTTCTTCATATCCCGAACGGTGGCGGAGTTCAACCTCGTTGTAACGTGCTTCCGAACTTTTAATGGGTGAGGTTGATGTCCTAGCTATCTGGTTGTTCTTAACGAGTTCTACAGACTTGTTGCGAGTCCTGTCTTACTGACAGCGCCTTAGTTGCTCAGTAGGTGCGACCTATGTGTAGAGTTGTCTTTGCACTCGCGTGCCAAGAGCACGCTATTATGGATTGGCGGAATGTGGAGTCTTCCGATAGAAGAGTTTGGCGGTACTTCCTGCGAAAGGAGGGTACCGCACTGCTCCACATAGATTCATCTGTGAGAAAGCGTTGCGGCATGTGTAGGGCTAGGCGGAGGACACGGCTCTGAAGCTCTGCAAATGTTCGTTGTCTGTCTGTCTCAGACAATCGCCGCACATTCGAAGTTTGGCCATACGAGTATCATGTAGATGGAAACGCCCGGCTGAGGTGGAGGCATGTTCTGAGGACCCAGGAGTAGGTACTGGGCTTCGGAGTACTACCGGGAGATTGTAATTAAAGCACAGCTACTCACAGAGGTCCAGTGTAAGCTGTAATTACCGTATGGCAGAGAATCTTGGTAGATATGCTAATGCATTAATACGGAACCGATTTACGCTGGAAAAAATTAGTTCCGGTTGTGGCTACAAGACCCAGATCTGGCGCTGTACACATTTTGTATGATGGTATGACATCCGTGCTGTCATATGACAAGCCGTAACGTAAGTCAACAGTATGGCTATCGAGAAAAGAGACCGTTCGCTGTTAGTGAAACTGTTTTATGTGAATGGTTTGAGGAGAGGCCCCATGTCATTAAATGGTTTAAAGAAGACGATCATGAAATACGAAAACATTCGTGCGTCTAGTGTGACACCAGGAAGAGGAAGGCGTCCTATACCGGTGGAAGTCATTGACGAGGTTGCTGCTGCTGTAAATCACCGTGCAGCAACTGCCATGAGTAGTGGTAGTGCTTGTGCAGTGTCACGAGAATTGTTCATCCCATTGTCCACATTATTGAAAGTTTTGGGGTCTGTTTTCACTGGTACCCGTAAAGGACCCAGAAGGTGCAGCAAGTGAAACCTCTTGATCCGCACCAATTTGCTCTTTGGTTTCTGGCACGGACTGAAGATGATGGTTCAAATGGCTCTGAGCACTATGGGACTTAACTTCTGAGGTCATCAGTCCCCTAGAACTTAGAACTACTTAAACCTAACTAACCTAAGGACATCACACACATCCATGCCCGAGGCAGGATTCGAACCTGCGACCGTAGCTGTCGCGCGGGTCCAGACTGTAGCGCCTAGAGCCGCTCGGCCACCACAACCGGCACTGAAGATGACGACACGTGACTGGGCAATATTCTATGGTGTGATGAGGCACATTTTACTCTATAGGGTGTAGTGAATATGCAGAACTGTCAAGTTTGGGGTACTGCTAAACCTCTTGTTGTGCACTAAGAGTCATTCCCCTCCCCGTAAGTGATTGTGTCGTGTGAATTCACAAGCAGCTTCATTCTCGGTCCATTCTCCTTTGAACATAATACACCCACAGAGCCTGTCAGGTGTACTGTGACGTATGCACGTTATCGACACTTCCTTGTACAGCTCGTGATTCGTGATTTGGAGGAGCGCAACTGTGTGGAAACCACTGTTTTCATGCAAGATGGAGCAGTGAAAGATTAATGCAAGCGTCCACGAATGTGTTTTCTCTAGCGGTTTTCTAGATACATGGCTCTGAAGATCACCTGATCTGAATCCAGGCGACTTGACTCTGGTAATATCTGAAAGAACACGTTTACCAGGGACACGCTCAGTCTCTACCTGATCTGAAGGCGAGTATACAGGAACACATTGCTCAGATTCTGTAACTGCTACGAGCAACTGTTGAGCACGTCCTTTTACGGATGGAGATCTCGTCGACGTCTCCAGTGCGCATATTGAACAAATTGTGTAAGCGACGGTTAATAATAAAATGGACATTATGCCTTTCTCACTTGTTTGGCCTTTTCTTCCCGTCACGCATTGAAACATCTTTCTTGCATTCACAGCCCACACATTTACACTAGGCGGCCAAAATTGGGACTAACTTTGTTCCAGCCTAAATTGCTTCCACATTAATGCTTTGGAATATTGTAAGTAGGCTGTTTAGGTTTTTATGTTGGTAACACCAAGTAGCGCTCTGTATGAAAATCACTGACTGTGCTGTGTGCAGTCTGTGGCTGGTTTGCACTGTTGGAATATTTGCTATTGTAGTGTTGGGCAGTTGGATGTGAACAGCGCGTAGCGTTGGGCAGTTGGAGGTGAGCCACCAGCAGTGGTGGATGTGGGGAGAGAGATGGCAGAGTTTTGAGAGCGGACGATCTGTTCTGTAGAACACTCTTACAGGTTTCACAGTAAATGTATCGTCTGTTGCCTCTTTTTGTCGAACTTTGTTGTCATGTTATTCAAGAGCACCAACACACAAGTCTTTGGGTTAAAAACCACAACAGCAACCAGTTGCGGAAGGCCACGATCATTTAATTTATTTCCTCAGCACGAGGTAGAGCACACGATTCGCCTTATGGAGCGGAGGGCCCTAACAATTCCTTCCACCATCTTGAGATACGTTTTCCTTGGTGTACCTGAACCAGTGAAGCGAGTGCCGTGATGAAGAACAAGTCTGCTGCTGTTTCCTTCGCCAAATCATCCAAGCTTGTAGGACTCACTGAGGGTCACTTAACGTGAGAAACTTCCTAGTTTTTTAATAAAGAAAAGAAAATCTTACTTCATCAGCGTCTCCAGGCTTACAGTTAGCATGATTTATTTATAAATCTGGTCTCGTCAATGCAGTATATTATTGTGGACAAAAGAGGTCCATTAAAAGAGTATCTTTTTTGGTGCAGCTCGAGCTAACTTAAAATTAGCCCCCGGTGGCCTCCAGCCGCCAGAGTAAATCAGCGGAGCGAAAGCAAACACGGCGCGATCTGCACGTAACACGCGCCACCTTACCCCGCCGAGCAGCGGCCGCACCGCTCGCCACACGGCTCTGACGCTACGCAACCAGCCGTCACTTCTGCGGAAAGTCCGCGCCGGAAGCTGCGTCCACTCACGCTGGCTTCGAGAATTTCTGCCTAACGACGGGTAATTCGGCGAGTTCTGATCATCTGAGACCGTAATAGCGACTCCGCCCGAGTTCATATCAAGATAGTATCCGATGCGGTCTAAAATACATTCCACGTAGTCCGCACTAAACGGTTTTCCCTTTCCATTTCTGCATTGAGACGCTTAACAAAATTGAAACTGACGCTGCTCCAACAGTTGAATTGCCTGCTGAGGCCACGTTAACTTCTAATGTACTTGCAGGGTACTTTTGTTACCACGATTACGCTTCCTCGCTTTCGTCAAGGAGAAGTGAAATGATCGTGTGGAATAAAGACAGCAACACAGGTGGGTATTACCCCACGTGTAATTCACGAATCTCTCCCCCGTTCCGGGAGCAGACAAGAACGTTCATGTGTAAATCTACATCTACCAAGTATCCTATTACTTTTCCTAGACTGAATGATGCGTATCGGTACAATCTTCCCACTCACTCTCCCTTTTTGTCTTCTGCACAGAAGATGCTCAACTTTAACCGGTGTTGCCATGTCTCCACACACCGAGGTGACAAAAGTCATGGGATACTTCCTAATATCGTGTCGGACCCCCTTTTGCCCGCCGTTGCGCAGCATTTCGGTGTGACATGGACTCGATAAGTCGTTCGAAGTTCCCTGTTGAAATATTGAGCCATGCTACCTTTATAGCTGTCCATAACTGCAAAAGTGTTAACGGTGAAGGATTTTGTGCACAAAGTGATCTCTAGATTACTTCGATGTGTGGCCAAATACTGTTGTTGTTGTCGTCTTCAGTCCTGAGACTGGTTCCAGACTGCAGTGCCTAGAACCACTGGGCCACCCCGGCCGGCTTTCACCAATTTAGTATTGGAGGGCAGAGTGGAGGGTAAAAATCGTGGAGGGAGACCAACAGTTGAATACACTAAGCAGATTCAGAAGGATGTAGGTTGCGGTAGGTACTGGGAGATGAAGAAGCTTGCACAGGATAGAGAAGCATGGAGAGCTGCATCAAATCAGTCTCAGGACTGAAGACCACAACAACAACAACGAGGTCAGGTGAGGGGAACAGCTTGTCGTGGAGCATATGAAATCACATTGCCCAAATAAAAGGTAAGTCAAGTGATGCATTTAGAGACCTCCACTGGGGATTGTTCAGCATTTCTATGGCGCTCTCGTTTTCATAAAATAAATCCGAGACAAGTCATTCAAGCGTCGTCTAAATATTCTCTGCTTCCACCGTTATACAGGTCTCTAAATGTCGTGTTCTGACGAGCCACGACCTCATCCTGAACGGTTTTCTATGTCGTTAGGACCACCAGCGATAGGCAATCACCCATTCATTTTCAGCAATTGTTTCATTGTAATCCTGCAACCGAACAGACTTCCTGTCGACGTAGGAAGAATATCGTGTGCGCCACCTCGTGGCAAAATGTGCAAATTCCGTGTGTCTCCACCCGTATTTTAACTTAAGCTTCTCATTTTGTGACGTGCCTTAGACAATTTTTAATTACGATAAATGTACACTCCTGGAAATTGAAATAAGAACACCGTGAATTCATTGTCCCAGGAAGGGGAAACTTTATTGACACATTCCTGGGGTCAGATACATCACATGATCACACTGACAGAACCACAGGCACATAGACACAGGCAACAGAGCATGCACAATGTCGGCACTAGTACAGTGTATATCCACCTTTCGCAGCAATGCAGGCTGCTATTCTCCCATGGAGACGATCGTAGAGATGCTGGATGTAGTCCTGTGGAACGGCTTGCCATGCCATTTCCACCTGGCGCCTCAGTTGGACCAGCGTTCGTGCTGGACGTGCAGGCCGCGTGAGACGACGCTTCATCCAGTCCCAAACATGCTCAATGGGGGACAGATCCGGAGATCTTGCTGGCCAGGGTAGTTGACTTACATCTTCTAGAGCACGTTGGGTGGCACGGGATACATGCGGACGTGCATTGTCCTGTTGGAACAGCAAGTTCCCTTGCCGGTCTAGGAATGGTAGAACGATGGGTTCGATGACGGTTTGGATGTACCGTGCACTATTCAGTGTCCCCTCGACGATCACCAGTGGTGTGCGGCCAGTGTAGGAGATCGCTCCCCACACCATGATGCCGGGTGTTGGCCCTGTGTGCCTCGGTCGTTTGCAGTCCTGATTGTGGCGCTCACCTGCACGGCGCCAAACACGCATACGACCATCATAGGCACCAAGGCAGAAGCGACTCTCATCGCTGAAGACGACACGTCTCCATTCGTCCCTCCATTCACGCCTGTCGCGACACCACTGGAGGCGGGCTGCACGATGTTGGGGTGTGAGCGGAAGACGGCCTAACGGTGTGCGGGACCGTAGCCCAGCTTCATGGAGACGGTTGCGAATGGTCCTCGCCGATACCCCAAGAGCAACAGTGTCCCTAATTTGCTGGGAAGTGGCGGTGCGGTCCCCTACGGCACTGTGTAGGATCCTACGGTCTTGGCGTGCATCCGTGCGTCGCTGCGGTCCGGTCCCTGGTCGACGGGCACGTGCACCTTCCGCCGACCACTGGCGACAACATCGATGTACTGTGGAGACCTCACGCCCCACGTGTTGAGCAATTCGGCGGTACGTCCACCCGGCCTCCCGCATGCCCACTATACGCCCTCGCTCAAAGTCCGTCAACTGCACATACGGTTCACGTCCACGCTGTCGCGGCATGCTACCAGTGTTAAAGACTGCGATGGAGCTCCGTATGCCACGGCAAACTGGCTGACACTGACGGCGGCGGTGCACAAATGCTGCGCAGCTAGCGCCATCCGACGGCCAACACCGCGGTTCCTGGTGTGTCCGCTGTGCCGTGCGTGTGATCATTGCTTGTACAGCCCTCTCGCAGTGTCCGGAGCAAGTATGGTGGGTCTGACACACCGGTGTCAATGTGTTCTTTTTTCCATTTCCAGGAGTGTAGTTCACTCCGCCACAATGCTCTCTATGAATGGTTGTTGGTATCAAAATGTAATCTTCCATGTTCGTATTGTGCTTGTGTTTTTTAGGTAGAAATTTATAAGTACAGTATTTGGCTACACGGGTGCAGGGAACCGTATGAAACAAGTTCCCGCTGACTGGTGTACCGGACCGAGCACTGTTATTTCAGATCGAGCAGGAGAGTTTCTCTTCCCCCCTTTCCCCTACTTCCCCCCTCTGTCTCAAGGTAGAGCGCTGCGCAGAAAGCTCTATGAGCTGATTCTGGGATTTCCTCTTCTTTGCATAAAATGGTTACTTAGAATTCTCCCTTTGAACCCTATTCTTACATTTGCTATCCCATGAAATTTATCTTTTCATATAATGTACGAGTAGAAATACTTCGGGTGGAAAGTGCAACTATTTAGCTTTTGGGATTGCATCCAGTGCCTGATCATAAACGTTGTAAGCAACCACATCAAATTACATTCACAGAGGCTATTGTGATCTGACCAAAGTTTAGCTTGATGCAGCACTACACGCTATTCTAACTGTGCAAGGCTCTTCGTCTACGAATAACTGTTGCAACCTACATGCGTCTGAACCTGCTTAATGTATCCATCCATTGGTCTCCCTCTACAATTTTTATCTCTCCCCCTTCTCCCACAGGCCCACACTTTCCTCCTGTACCAAACAGACAATTCATTGATGTCGGAGAATGTGTCCTGACAACCGAGCCTTCTTTTAGTTAAGTTGTCCCATAAATTTCTTTTCTTCTCAGTTCGTTTCAGTACCTCCTCATTAGTCACGCCGTACATCTGATTTTCAGCATTCTTCTCTAGCATCAGCGTTCAAACGCTTCTATTCTCTTCTTATCGTCCACGTTTCACTTCTGCACAAGACTATACTGCAGGCAAGTACCTTCAGAACAGGCTTCTTAACACTTAAATTTGTATTCGATGTTTATAAATTTCACTTTTCCAGAAAAGCTTTCTCTGTGTATTTTTTATCTTCTCCACTTCGACCATCATCAGTTATTTTACTGCCCAAATAGCAAAACCCATCTACTGCTTTTAGTGTCTCATTTACTAATCTAATTTCTTCAGGATCGCCTCATTTAATTCGACTACAATCCATTACCCTTATTTTATTTTTGTTGATGTTCATCTTACATCCTCATTTCAAGGCAGTATCCATTCCCTTCAACTGCTCTTCCGAGCCCTGTGTTGCCTCTGACAGAACTGCAAAGCAATGGGCCAATTTCAATGTTTTTATTTCTTCTCTCTAAACCATAATTCCTTCTCCAAATTTGTCTTTGGTTTCCTTTACTGCCTTTTCAGTATAAAATATGCAACTTAAGCGGTGTCTGTGCCTCATAGGTGCTACACATGTACGTCTCTGAATACATGATAGGTACTTTGGGTCTGTTCTTTTGTTTGTTATTTACATTCCTCCAGCTGTGGCTGACTGCTTACGCCCTGTTTCCCTTATTAATTCCTCGAATAAAACAAAATACATAAAAATAGATTGATAGTAATCTAATGAAATGATGAAGTGAATCTTGATTCTGATGTGTTCGGTCTTGTCACGGTCCGCGCGGCTCCCTCCGTCGGAGGTTCGAGTCCTCTCTCGGGCATAGGTATATGTGTTGTCCTTAGTGTAAGTTAGTTTAAGTTAGATTAAGTAGTGCGTAAGCTTAGGTACCGATGACCTTTGCAGTTTGGTCCCAAAAGACCTTACCACAAATTTCCAAACTTTCTTGACTCCTGAGGGGATGATGGTGCCCGAAGCCTCTGTTAACGCTTTAACATTGATGGATTTGGATACAAAAGGAATTCCAGAGAACGTTATAAAAAAAAGTGATGTGGTGTAAGCAACGAAACAAGTCAAGAAATAGCGTGTAGGTGGTAGGAGGCAGTCAGGATTGCAGTTATTCAGGGGAAGGGACTGGAAAAGGTGGTGTCTGCGAGGAAAAGATATTTCAGGTTACCTCAGGAAATATCGTGGAGTATGTAGAGATGTAAGGAAGGTGCGGCGTGGGACCGAGGTGTGGCAGCACGAAAGGTTTTCAAGGATGGGGAACACAGCCGGAGGTTTGAATTGGATTAGAGGGGGATTTGAGGCTGATGAAGGTATTCCAGGTGTACGAACGTTATGAGCTGGTATGGAGGGGGGAGTAGTCGTATGCAGAAAGCGAGCAGGAGTTGTAACAATCCACCCTCTATCTTTTTTTTTTATTCAACAGTTTAGTTTGCAGCGATCGCACTTGGGTAGGGGATGGTTAACAGAGAGAACACAGCTGCGAAATCTGACCGTGTTGCCTGAAACGAAAACATGCGTTTTTATTTCACGAATTATTAAAATTCCTCAAATTTAGGTAGAAAATTTTTGTTTGAAATATCCTTTAAAACAAAATTTTTCTACCTAAATTTGAAGAACAGCGTGTAGGCGGCAGAAGGCACTTAGGATTGCAATTGCATAACATTTTACTTCGTTTACTGATTTCGTAATACCATAGTCCCTAACAATGCCTAGACACAACCATGTAAATATTAACAGATAAATTTATTCCACTTTCACAATGTAGGTTGCCATTTGTGTATTATTTTTCCAAATTAACCTTTTATGTTATGACAGTCCACCGCAATTTTACAACTGTTGAAATATTAGTACGTTCCGCTAACGGAAGTTGACGATACTATTCTGTCTACTGATATCGTGTGTAATTGCACGTGCCCACCTTCCACCAATAAGCAGAATAATTACTCGCCGTTGCCCTAACAATCGATAGGAAACTTCGAGTCATGTTTAATCTCATCAGCAAACTGTTCGAATAATGTACGATATACTACGTCGTACTACTGTCGATACTGGTACCCTTTACAAAGTGTATGAAGTTCAGCAATTTGAAGGGAATGACAGAATTGCAGAGGAGATCCGCGCAACATTTACGTAGCTGTGGATAAGAAGGGTGAGGGTCTTGTAGGTGTGCGCGATGGACGTGGAATAGTCCACCAGTCGGTTAGTTGAGATCGTTTGTATCAGTTCCGCTAATCATTATAGATCAGGAAAACGAACATGCGGTCCTCTTTGTTAAAAGATACGAAATCACGCAGGTGACAAACCGTACGAGATTACCGAACAGAAACTACTGAAGGTAACCAAATCCGGTCAACACTAAGGAGATTTAATACTGATCGTAGCACGTGGAAATGTGCCGAAGCTCCATCCTGCTGTAGAAGCAAGACCTTACTCACTTCATTAACTGATTAAGGCGCACAATTGTCTGATTTCTTTGAGATTCGCGCTACCGATCTCCTTTCACTATACCTGCCTAATATCGTGTAGGACCTCAGCGACCACGCAGACGTGCCGCAGCACGACGTGGCATGGACTCCATAAATCTGCAGGGCTGTCCATAAGAGGGGGTGGAGATTTCTACTGAACAGCACGTTGCAAGGCATCCCAGATATGCCCAATAATGTTCATGTCTGGGGAATTTAGTGGCCAGCGGGTGTTTAAACTCACAAAAGTGTTCCTGGAGCCACTCTGCAGCAATTCTGGACGTCTGGGGTCTCGTATTGTCCTGCTGTAATTGCCCAAGTCCTTCGGAATGCACAATGGGCATGAAAGGATGCCGGTGAGCAGACAGGATGCTTACGTACGTGTCAACTGTCAGAGTCGTATCTAGACGTATCAGGGGTTCCATATCACTCCAACTGCACACGCCCCACACCATTACAGAGCTTCCACAAGCCTGAACAGTCCCCTGCTGACAAGCAGGGTCCATGGATTCACGAGGTTGTCTCCATACCCGGTATACGTCCATCCGCTCGATACAACCTCAAACGAGACTGGTCCGCCCAGCTTTGTGCCGTGGAGTCATCAAGGGTACACGAGTGGGCCTTCGGATCCGAAAGCCCATTTCGATGATGTTTCGTTGAATGGTTCGCACGCTGACACTTCTTGACGGCCCAGCATTGAAATCTGCAGTAATTTGCTGTAGGGCTGCATTTCTGTCACGTTGAACGATTCTCTTCAGTCGTCGTTCGTCTCGTTCTTGCAGAATCTTTTTCCGGTCGCAGTGATGTCGGGGATTTGATGTTTTACCGGATTCCTGATATTCACGGTACGCTCGTGAAATGGTCGTACGATAAAATCCCCACTTCATCGCTATCTCGGAGATGCTGTGTCCCATTGCTCGTGTGCCGACTATAACACCACTTTCAAACACACTCAAATCTTGATAACCTGTCATTGTAGCAGCAGTAACAGATCTAGCAACTGCGTCAGACACTTGTTATCTCATACAGGCGTTGCCGACCGCAGGGCCGAATTCTGCCTGTTTACATATCTCTGTATTTGAATACGCATGCCATTACCAGTTTCTTTGGCGCTTCAGAGTATTTTGTATGGCAGAGGAAAGGGGTGGCGATTAATCAGGACTGCCATTATTTACGCCCTTAAAGCAGCTTACAATTGTTAAACTAAGATGTGTTGACACAATTAATACTGTAAAATGTCCTTGAAGAAAAGAGGCTCACATTCAGCAGGGGATAATTACAATATTGGCTGTACTCAAGAGCAGATAAAGATATTGCATCTAAAGAAAAAAAATGGAGGACAATTAGACATTTTAGAGGAAACGGAGATACATGTTCCAAGAAGGAACCTGATAAACTGCTTAGCATAGGCCTCGTATGATTACAAGTTTCAGGAATATCATTTCCAAGGTCACACTATAAGGACACTAAAGACACAAAGAATTTAAAGACATTAGCTGTCAGAGGGCTTTGATTTATATCAATGGGGCCAGTTGAAATTTGTACCGGACAAGGATTCGAACCAGGGTCTCTCACTTCCTAGGCAGATGCGCTGACCACTTCAACAGTGGTCACCACAACCTCACGGACTATCCTAGCACACCTCAGGTCAGACCCAAATTCTCAACTTACACCGCAGTCTACTGATATAGCGCCCCTGCTCAGTAACCTCATTACTCGCTGCATTTCGCTGATGGTTCAAATGGTTCAAATGGCTCTGAGCACTATGGGACTTAACGTCTGAGGTCATCTGTCCCCTAGAACTTAGAACTACTTAAACCTAACTAACCTAAGGACATCACACACATCCATGCCCGAGGCAGGATTCGAACCTGCGACAGAAGCGCTCGCGCTGTTCCAGACTGTAGCGCCTGGTACCGCTCGGCCACTCCGGCCGGCATTTCGCTGATTCCAGTAAGAGTTTGAGCTTAGTGTGCATCTGCACTGAAGGTACCATTGGCCGTCATCGCCTTAATTATACAGGGTGACTCACGAAAGACGTAATACCTCTGTTATTTCATCAACGGTTTCATGTATTGAAACGCGGTTTTCGTCAAATGTTAGAGCGTTGAGGGGCACGTATGTTTTTGTTTGGTTACTCTTTTTAGCGCTGGTATCAACTGAGATATTGAAGTAAGTACGTTAAAAAAAGAAAAAAACAGAACCGTATACTTTTCATAACTGTATCCGATACCCCTTGAAAAGACAGTTACATTGATATAGCATTTGTTAATGTTGCCATTGAAACGTGTCGTAAAAAAACTGAGAAATGTCCTAGATGTGAGAGCACGGTGGTCGAAAACAACGTTTGTGGTGCAAAACACTGCCAAGCAGGCGTCTCGGACCCGGCTGCGTAGTTTTACACCGCAACGTAGGCCTGCGGTACGAGAATAAAGCTTGATTGCCCCTTGAGGCAACTTACGACCTAGATGCAGGTTCAACAACGAATGTTGTATATGGAAATATGACATAAGCTAGAATCTAGCGTATCACAACTAGGGCTTAAGAAAACTATTTTACATTTGTGTGTCCTCCCAAATTTATATGAGTTGGAAGATAGAAATCGACTGTTTATTCTTCAAAAGTAAAGAGATCTTATACGCTGCAAAAACCAACTAATGTTAGAAGGGGGATTTGGTTTATCTTTTCCTGTACGTGGCAGTATGCTTCTTAGAGGTAAAATACATGCTGTCGGACAATTGTTCAAAATGGTTCAAATGGCTCTAAGCACTATGGGACTCAACATCTGAGGTCATCAGTCCCCTAGACTTAGAAACTAATTAAACCTAACTAACCTAAGGACATCACATACACCCATGCCCGAGGCAGGATTCGAACCTGAGACCGTAGCAGGCGCACGGTTCCGGACTGAAGCGCTTAGAACCGATCGGTCACCGCGGCCGGCTGTAGGACAATTGTCCCTACCTATACTGTTCTCAATTATGTCATATGGGTGCATTCCTTGAACTCAACATTTTATTACATATACTTTGGTGACCGCCTGTACAGCCCAAAATGAATGCTGTTCTTAACGAAAAATTGTTTCATGCTGAACGTAAGCGCGTAATGACAATGTTACCAGCTACGTGCAATATACGCTGTCGACTTTGACATTGCAGTGCAATTTCATACACACGTGAATGAAATAAAATAATTACTAACAATGATTTGGTAACTATCCAAATCACATAACATAAACTTTGTCTTCGAAGAAAAATCTTTATCTTTAATTTGAGCATGTGTTCCAACTGTTGACTATGGACTGGAAGGCACATTTGCAATTGCCATTCGAATGAATGATGAACAGATGTATTATAATGGTTGATATAGTAAAGCATACACTGGCGATTCGACGACACATATTGTCTGGCTAGATGAGACTTCGTCATATACTGCATCTTTAGAGTGTTCCCCAAAGAAAGGAATTAAGAGGAGTCGGATCTGGGGACCTCGCAGGCCATTTGACAACAGAATTACGCCCTATACAATGTCCAGGAAAGTTCTCATTCAGTATTTGCGTTGCAGCACGGGACGTGTGAGCTGGACAAGCGTCGTGTTGCAGCCGCATACATACCGAATATCCAGTGGTACTTCTTCTAAAAGAACCGGCAGACTGTTCGTCGGAAACTGTGAGTAAAAAATGTCCATTTAGAACGCCTGAGATGAAGTAAGGTGCGACAACGCAATTTCCTGTGATGCCGCACCACACTTTTATGTTCCACGCCTGACGAAGCCAGTGCGGATTTTCGGCTGCCCAGTAGTGCATGTTATGCAAATTTGCGCTAGCGTTGTTAGTGAACGTTGCTTTACCGCTTAAGAACACACGTTGGAAAATCGTAGGGTCGTCTCTCAGTTGCTGAAGGGCAAACTGACAAAATTCTGTACGACGTTCGAAATCACAGTCGACCAGAGCCTGATGTAGTGCTAGATGATCGGGAGGGAAATTCTGTCGATGCAGGACGAGAATGACACTCGTCTTGCTGATTCCACATTCCTTGGCAATATGTCTCGTACCACTGTGAGGATTCATTAGCGTCGTAGCCACAACAGCTTCTTCGTGTTCTCTGTCAGTTGCAGTCTTCTTTCTCGTCGTCCTCTTCTCGACGTTCGCATCTTATGAAAAAATACATCCTCAGTACTTATGTTGTCCCAAACCCCATAGCATTCCTCGTTACAACAGCCAACGATGGCCCCTAAAAATTACATTCTTCCATCGAAAAAGTCTGTAGTTAGTGGAATAACAAGGTATATAATGAAGTTTTGCATACCAACCATATGACAAAATACTCTCTTCTTTGCGTATTACCATTTGCCAAAATCCCATTTTGATATCTCAAACCGTTTACGAAATATGAGGAATGTTGTGGATATTTCACTTTGGCTTTATCGCTGGCGCGGTGCGATCGCAAATGAGTGCGTTACGTCAGATCAGTTTTCTCGAGATTGCTGACAGATAGATCTCCACCCAAGTCTAGAGAAAAATTCAATATGTTAGCTAAATTCAATACGCAGCATCATGCACAAACGCAAAATCATAGCGATCCCTATTTTTCATTGCAGACTTTTTCATATTTGGCGCAGTGTCTTACTTCTACGTAAATATCAAAATAACTATGACCATTAACGTGCCGGCCTGTGTAGCCGAGCGGTTCTAGGCGCTTCGGTCTGAAACTGACAGACCGCTACGGTCGCAGGTTCGAATCCTGCCTCGGGCATAGATGTGTGTGATGTCTTTAAGTAAGTTAGGTTTAAGTAGTTTTAAGTTCTAGGGGACTGATGACCTCAGATGTTAAGTCCCATTGTGCTCAGAGCCATTTGAACCATTTGGACCATTAACGAAATGATGGGCACATCATAGTGAACCTGACATATAAGGCTACAAGTAAAGCATAAATGAAATTTTTGTACCTAATATCTCGTATAAAATCGTTTGAGAAAGATTGCAGGGCGTGCGCGTCGATTTTGTCATCGCCTACAGGCCGAAAGCTGGCAAACGCTTGTTGGCCTCCCCTTCTGAACTAACGAATGAACTCGCTCAGCACTTTGGTCGAAAACTCGTCACTGTTCATCGGATGCCATATCCTGCAGGACCTTTCTTTTATGACAGCCCGGCATTTACCTTGTGGGATATGGGAAACCGCCTGAAAACCACATCCAGGCTTACAGCTTTCGTCGTTAATCCATGAGGCAGATTCGAACCAGGTCAGGTTCGCCTTCCCATCACCCAGAAGCGGCGTATTAATGCACTCGGCAATTAAGAGGAGAGGGAGGGTGAAAGGGTGTGGAGTTATGCAAAAATGAAAAGACTAGCACAGGATAAAGTTGTACGGAGAGCAGAATCAAGCCTGTCTTCGGACTGAAGACCACAGTAACGTCGTTTTCTCGATCTTGAACTGAATCAATAAACTCTGATGGGTTTCATCAAAATCTGTCAGTTCAGTGACAGCGTACAAGCCGTATGCCGCATACGTATTTTGAGTCCGCAAAGGCAGCAGAGCATCTGCACATCATAGCGAAAACAACGAGCAGAAATGTATGGAGCTGTGGAAGCAACCAGTGATATGTGTTCGTATGCAAGGTGGTTATACACTGAAAATACTTTATTGTAGTAAACCAACTTCCAAGCCGCGCGGGGTAGCCGCGTGGTCTTAGACGCCTTGTCACAGTCCGTGCGGCTCCTCCCGTCGGAGGTTCGAGTCCTCCCTCGGGCATGAGTGTGTGTGTTGTTCACAGCGTAAGTTAGTTTAAGTTAGATTAAGTAGTAGTTAGGCTTAGGGACCGTGTTCAGAGTTGAATCATGCATTCACAAATCGCAGACTCTGAACCGCGCAAATTTATTTTAGTTATATCGCTTTCCTTGCAGTCGTTGGATGCTTAACAAAAATCTGTTTCTTTGATATCATGCAAACAGTGGCATTCCACTATCCCCAGTGTAACGTTAAAGGAATTTCAACGTAAATTGTTGCGATAAGATACCGACGATTCCCGCCAGGGGATCGAGTGCTATTTCAGTATTGGCTCTCACACAATGATTTCACTGTTAACCTGTCAGAACAGGGCTCTCTCTTCACCAGCAAAGAGATACGCTGCAGTACCTAGGCGCTGCGATTATACGCGTGACGTTGGACTCCGTTCGTTCAACAGTTTAACGATAGTGAAATATCAACCAACAACGAAGGAGCGTGCAAATATTTCGCTATCGCCGCACGGGGTAGCCACGCGGTCTGAGCCGTCTTGTCACGGTAGACGCGGCTTCCCCCGTCGGAGGTTGGAGTCCTCCCTCGGGCATGGGTGTATGTGTCGTCCTTAGCATACGTTTAAGTAGTTTCTAAGCTTAGGGACCGATGACCTCAGCAGTTTGGTCCCATAGAGTCTCACAACAATTCCCCAAAAATATTTCGCTACCGATAACGTTTGACGGTGGTCGTATTTGGTTGTGTGGCTGCGCTCGTTGCTTACGGCGACTGTTTTCTTTCTGCATGTACCGTCTTTCGGTTTCCTGGTTGGCCAAGCCAGGCATTGAAGGTAAAACTGCCACCCACAGCAACTTTTAGTTTCATTTGTGCGTTGAAATTGACAGGGTGTTCACCTGTTGAAAAATTGCAAGTTGTCGAGGAAGCTACCCGGCTGCATTCCACATGCCGATGATGATGATTATTATTATTATGATGTTTGTTTTGTGGGGCGCTTAACGGCGCGGTCATCGGCGCCCACACAATGTCCCAGTATTTACGCAGTCCAATTTTAGCAACGTTCATGAATGAGGATGATGGTGAAATGATGGGAACAACACAAACTCCCAGACCTCGGCCAGAGAAAAATCCCCAAACCGGCCGGGACCCCGTGATCCAGAGGCAGCAACGCTAGCTACTAGACCGCGAGCTGCGGACTCGATACGAAGATAGAAGCTCGAGGCTCACAATGCTTGTTTTGCTCTGTCTGCTGTCTGTCTCTGTGGATCTGCAAGGCAGCTCATGAAAACATCCGAGATGGAACAGTTAGCCTGGACAAGCATATTGGAGAGGTGTTAACCGCGAATTCACCGTTACTGATTTACCGAAATATTGCGAGAAGTTGAATGTAGGTGGGGGAAGTATTCAAGGCCCAATCCGCTCCTGAATATGGGTTCCATGCATTGTAGCTACACTACGATGCTTTGTGAATAAAGTCGTCTAGATCGCTTAATATATTGAAAATGTCGATCCAGCAGTTCCCATAATTAGAGCGAAACTTAGAACTTTCAATATCAATAAAAGAACCTGTCAACACTGAGTTGACGCCACACTTAGGTTTTATTGAAACTGAACTGACACTGCACGTTGTTTTATAAGCTCTAAGTATTAATCTCATTGTGGCAGTAGCCGAAACTACGTTGTAAATAAAGACATATATTAAGCGGATGGATTATTCACAGTAATCGCAAAGTCGTTCGTTAAATTTATTTCCCTTATTAATAACTTCTCCGTACATCTTCATCTATAAATTGTGATTCAGATACCCCTACCGGTCTTTTTATGCAAACCCACATGACAGAACAATGTGAAACTTCCCCTTTGAATGTAAAGAAAGACTGCTGGTAGACTTCTACGTTACTTGATACAGAAACAGCTGAGTAAAACTGAACGTACTCAGACAGTTTTCTCTCTACTTATTCTGATCATTTCTAAACTGACACACAATATTTTAGTGCAACCCAATTTGACTTTTAATAATCCTACAAAAGAATAGGCCTCACTAACAATAACCTATACCCTTCATGAATCACTTATAAAAATCTTAGTTACTCGAACTACTGCAATACAGCGAGCGCCAATACTGCCAGCTAAATAAAATATTCTAACTACTGAAGCCACTAACTACTGATAGGCATAGTTAGCAAATGAAAGATTTGATAGTGAACAAGGAATGAATTTACCTTAATCGTTTTCAAAAGTCATAATAAATATGTGTATATATATTCTTGACATCTATTTTGACAAATTTCCTTTTTCTGACGGACACACCTCCAGATCGTCCACTCATATTAACATCTCAAAACTCTGGCATCTCTCTCCCCACTGCTGGCGGCTCACCTCCAACTGCCCAACGCTACGGGCTGTTCACATCCAACTGCCCAACACTACACTAGCGAATATTCGAACAATGAATCCAACCAGCCACAGACTGCACACAGCGCAGTCAGCGATTTTCATATAGAGCGCTACGTGGCGTCACCAACATAAAATCCTAAACAGCCTACTTACAAATGTTGTTGGCCAGTTCGCTCTGGAGATGTGAAGCACAACGCGAAAAGTGTCGCATAATAACTGGTAAAGTATACGAAGACATCTTACACCTATTTTACAAACTTTGTTTACGAAACTACTTCGTCACGTTATTCATACATTAATCTTTTTATTGGGTTATGTAATGGAAAGTTGTTACTTCCACACTTTCAATTTTGATATCTCCTGTTAATTTCGTTGTCTCCGGTGATGAAACACGCGGTATATCGCAACGTTCCTAAACCGTTTACGAAAGATTAAATACTATAAACAGAAGAAAAATCTAAAACTTGTATGATTACACGACTAATAATTGCACAAAGAAAGACTGGAGACACTTGGATAAGTATGGAACAAGTAAGGTATGTCTTCATCCAAAAAATACCGTGTATCTCATAGCCAATCTTCACTTGTATTTTTTACAGTGTGATTCCGTTTGACAACAATCGCCAGAGGCTCTGAGAGGGAACCTGTATCGGTTACGTGGCTGTTACTTGTTACCATTCCTGGTACAGACGTAATACAGGCTGCACAAAACGACATCGGTAGGATCAGCTTGTTCATCCTGTATGTGTACTTCATAAGCCATCGGACTTGTATGAAAGAGGGTACTTTGTAGCGATATTAGGTACTTTATATCGAGAAAAATGACATTCTGTGCGTTTGAGTAAGTGCATTAGCCACTCTTACTCTCGACGTTCCTACACGATGCAACGATGTATGTAGCATTACCGCTACAGCACCGTGTTTGGCAACTATGAAGATTTGGAGCAGCAATTTTGTTTTTCCGCTAAGTTACTCCTATACGAAATTTTCTCGGAGGTGGGCAAGGACTCATCTAAAGCAAATTACTTGTCGGGTGTGAATGTGTTGATAGCCTTTGATGAAGTCTGTCACGTAGTAACGACACTCAAAGTAGCACAATGAATTATATTAAAATGGAGACAAAAGCCAGTCTCAACATTTACTTCACAGTTTTAATATAGCACAGAAAGAACTTAAAAATGTGGCCATATGGCTTCAACAACTTGGCTCATCTTGAATATATTATGAGAAACACAGGGCAGTTTAAGAGCAAATTAAAGAATTTTCTTTGGACAGTTATAACGTATATCCTACAGTTACTCTAAACCTAATTTGAAATTAAAGTTTTTTTCAGTATTTAAAATTGTAATTCATGTTAGCATTCTTACCGTAATTCGTGCCAAATGAACTACGGTTAGTCTGGTACACCCCGGCCAGCTTGAGTATGGTTTTTAGCTGGTTTTAGACTCTCTGCCTCAGAAAATGCGATACACTGGAGGTAATGACTGTGGCGACAGGAAGGACAACCGACAACGACTTAAAATGGAATAAATTTGTCAAATGACGAAAGCGTTGGTCCTGGTATGACGGATGTACGCTAGGAAAAAGAAGGCGTTCATACCATAATATTTCATAGCTTGAAGTCATTGTGGTGCACTTAAAACATTAAACCTTTAAAATACTTTTGCATTGAAAAAGGCCACTCAGCAAAAGGCAGAGGTGTTCAGTTATCAATAGGCACACACAAAAGAAAGAAAACTTTCTAACTTTCAGAGTCATCGTTTGACGAACTTGAGTATAATTGCATACAGAAAACACACACACAAACACACAAATCACGCGCGCCTATGCCCTACTCCGGAAGCTAGCAAATTTCCTTTCTTTTGTGTGTGCCTATCGATAAATCAACGTTTCAACGTTTCTGCTTTTCGGTGAGTGGTCTCGTGTAATCCAAACATTCTGCCATTCTGCGAGAACTTCGCTACAATATTTAAACCTTAAATACCTATTTGAACGTCAAATTATTCTGCAGGTCTCAAGTAACTCGATTTACGTCGATGCATGATACTATCGCAAATTCACGGTTGCCCGTTGATTTGTTACAGCAGTTGAGATTCGCTGAACAGTGTGATATTGGAGCGGCTACTCCTAACAGAAGGAAGGCACGGATTTAACGTCCCGTCGACAAGACGGAGCACAAGCTCAGGCTGGATAAAGATGTGAATAGAAAGCGACTGTTTCCTTTCCAAAGGAGTCATCTGTTAGGGCTGCCATTATCGACAGTGGGCCAGCCGGCGTGGCCGAGCAGTTCTAGGTGCTTCAGTCTGGAACTGCACTGCTGCTACGGTCGCAAGTTCGAATCCTGCCTCGGGCATGGATGTGTGTGATGTCTCTAGGTTAGTTAGGTTTAAGTAGTTCTAAGTCTAGGGGACTGATGACCTCAGATGTTAAGTCCCATAGTTCTTAGAGCTATTTGAACCACTTATCGACAGTGACGTGACGCAGTCAGTCGTGACCGTTAAGCATCGGTGGTTCTCTGCGACACCCGGAGTTGAGCGCGCCTTTTCCGACAGGCGGTACTGCGCTGCTGTTTCGTTCACGCGGATTTATGCGAGCAGCGAGTCGTATACAGTCCAATAGCACCAGAAACACACAATCTGGTAAAAAGTATCCAGACGCCACGACGTAACGCAGATACGTCACTAGAGGCGGAGCCCCAGTATAAAAGCAGGAGGGAAGTATCGTGTTGTCATTAAACAAGCAGTAACAGCACAACAGATCGGTGACAAGAGGTCACTGACTAAGTGGACCCGTCATTGGGTGTCATCACGAGTAACGAACCCATCTGGCAAATTTCAAACCTTCTAAAGCTGACCAAGACAACTGTTGGAATTATATATTAATACTTTCAGCTGCTGACGGGCGTTGATATATATCAACGAGGACAGGTGAAAATGTGTGCCCCGACCGGGTCTCGAACCCGGGATCTCTTACTTACATGGCAGACGCTCTATCCATTTTTTTTTATTCGCTTTCTTTCGTTGCATCTGATCGGGGCGAACGTCGTAAGACACCTGTTCAAGTTCGTCGTTGATCGATTAACTTAGTATTTTTATTGCAGAGGACAGCTAACCCTCTGACCGAACACGCTGAGCTACCGCGCTGGCATCCATCTGAGCCACCAAGGGCACAGAGGATAGTGCGACTGCAGGGACTATCTCGCACACACCTCCCGCGAGACCCACATTCTCACCTTATATGTCCGCACACTACAATCGTAGTGTCCCTACCCAACACATTCATTACTCGTGGAAGACATTGGTAAAAATGTCTGCACACAAGGGTTCGGGTAATATGTGTGCATCCGCACATCCCATTGATATATATCAACGCCCGTCAGCAGCTTAATGTATTAATATATAATTCTAATTTCGTTCTAGACAGCTGCAGGTCATCAATGGTGTCTGCTCTTCCGGACGTGTCCGAAAGAACAGACACCATATCCACATAAGCCAACTGTTGGTGATGTGACTGTGGAGACGCGAAGGAACAACCACAACTGAAGCATGACTAGGCAGACTTCGTGTACTGTCGGACGGGGACAGTTGGGGATCACGGAAAGTAATTGTAAAAAATCGCATGAAATCAGAGGAGGGAATCACTCATGTTGAAAGTAGGCTGTTTAGGTTTTTATGTTGGTAACGCCACGTAGCGCTCTATATGAAAATCACCGACTGTGCTGTGTGAAGTCTGTGGCTGGTTGGATTCATTGTTCGAATATTCGCTAGTGTAATGTTGGGAAGTTGGATGTGAACAGCGCGTAGCGTTGCGCAGTTGGAAGTGAGCCGCCAGCAGTGGGGCATGTGGGGAGAGAGATGGTGGAGTTTTGAGAGCGGATGATCTGGACTTGTGTCCATCAGAGACAGTAAATTTGTAAGACTGGATGTCATGAACTGATATATGATGACTTTGGAACATTATTAAGGTAAATACATTGTCTATTCTCTACCAAAATCTTTCATTTGCTAAATATGCCTATCAGTAGTTAGTGCCTTCATTTGAAAGTCAGATTGCGTTGCGCTAAAAATATTGCGTGTCAGTTTAAGCACAATCATTTCTAATTTTTCTAAGGGGACAAATGGTTCAAATGGCTCTGAGCACTATGGGACTTAACATCTATGGTCATCAGTCCCCTAGAACTTAGAGCTACTTAAACCTAACTAACCTAAAGACATCACACAACACCCAGTCATCACGAGGCAGAGAAAATCCCTGACACCGCCGGGAATCGATCCGGGAACCCGGGTCTAAGGGGACGTTTAATCGGAAACCCGGGTCTAAGGGGACGTATAATCTGTTCCAAAGACAGTGCTGTCAGCAGTTCTGACAGCACTCATAGTGTGCGTATGGAGTTAAAAACAATGGGGTACAATGGTCGGTCACCTCCTCAAAAGACACACGATACTGAAGTGAGCACTAAGCGACGTGGAGGTGATGTCTCAAACAACGAATAACTGCAAACTAGTTATCTGGAGTGATGAATCACGCTATACCTTGTAATCTGATGCAAGGGTTTGCATCTGGCGAATGCCAGAGTACGGCGGAGAAGGTGGTATTACGGTGGGGGGAGCGGTGTTTTTCATGATTGCGGTATGGCTCACTTATTGTGCTTAAGGAAAAGCTAAGTGGGGAAAGATACTAACACATTTTACAGCACAGTGTACTGCGTAAACTAGAACAACACTTCGGAGACGATGGCTGTGTATATCAGCAAAGCAATGCATCCTTTCATAAAGCAGCTTATCTGAGCCAGTGGTCTGTTGACCATAACGTTCGTGAAATGGACTGGCCTGCCTAGAGGACCGACCTGAACCCAAAGTCCACTTCTCTGCATACCCCAGCGTCCAACATACATTCTCTGGTTTCGTCTTTTGAGGAAAAATGAGCTGCTACTCTTCCACAGACGATCAGACACTTTTTTTTTTTTTTTTAATGGGTCAAATGGCTCTGAGCACTATGGGACTCAACTTCTGAGGTCATTAGTCCCCTAGAACTAGTTAAACCTAGCTAACTTAAGGACATCACACACATCCATGCCCGAGGCAGGATTCGAACCTGCGACCGTAGTGGTCTCGCGGTTCCAGACTGAAGCGCCTAGAACCGTACGGCCACACCGGCCGGCCATTATTTAAAGTGTCCCCAGCAAAGTTCAAGTTTTAATGGCGAAGAACACATCCCATATTAATGACCTCTAATAGATGTCTCGATACTTTTGATTTATTTATTTATCGTGTCAAATATACAGATAAAAAAAAAAGTGTTGACATAATTTTACGCAAAAGAAACCAAGAATTGGACACTACATGTGCATTTGGTGTAGCTCTCATAAGGTCCTGCATGGTGCAGGTGGTTGGTTGGGAGTAACACTGAAGGAAATGGCTGTTAATGTGCTCAACGCCACACTGGCAAAGAACTGAGTCCACAGAGAAACCCCAAGTCCGCAGATTGGTCTTACATCTCGTTGTGTTTGATCGTAATCTATTGAGAGACCTCCATATTGACCACTTCTCCGAATTTCCAGGGGGAAGTTCTTCCTTTGGAGCCATCCATTCTCCCAAATACCGACATTTCTCCCGCCATCGAGAGATCCCTGCCGCATATGGATTCTTGATGAGAGCCTCAGTAGTTGTCAAGAAGCTCTTTCTTGATTTCAGCCTAGGACGTGCGGGCTGACGACCATATAGTGGATGGGATTCCTTCGTCGTGACCTTACTTTTCTCATATCTCACAGCTACCTCACGTCTGATTTCAGGAGTTTGTCCACAGGAATAGATCTTAAGCAACCCGTGATAATGGGCAAGACTCATTTAGAGCGACATCTACGTTCGTGGCATGACTGGACTTGTACCATACCGAACATGCATATTCAGCAATGGAATAACATAGAGCAAGCGCGCTTGATCTGACAGTGAATGGATTAGCACCGCATGATGTTCCTGTCAGCCGGCCGAGGTGGCCGAGCAGTTCTAGGAGCTACAGTCTGGAACCTCGCGACCGTTACGGTCGCAGGTTCGAATCCTGCCTCGGGCATGGATGTGTGTGATGTCCTTAGGTTAGTTAGGTTTATTTAGTTCTAGGTTGACTGATGACCTCAGAAGTTAAGTCCCATAGTGCTCAGAGCCATTTGAACCATTTTTGTACCTGTCAATTTTCGCACTATGTTATTATGGCTGTCACTTTCTGTTTGGTGTTTAGGCAATGCTTTTTATATGTTAACGCGCGATCCAGAGTTATTCCAAGATATTAGGGAGTAGGATTATGTTCAAGTACGATGCCTGCCCAGTGATCAGACAGCATATATGAGAAGTTTGCAGATGTTGGTAGAATTATGTTTGGAAATCTTCCGTCGAATAGCCGGGCCACAGTGAGTGATTAATCGGTTTATTCGCGGGGAGGGGGGGGGGGGGCACATAATTACACAGGAAATCAGCGGACAAATCAGTATCGTGATTCTTAGTCGGCGGCATCCGTTGGCGAGCTACATTATTAGTTGATCAGTTATGAAGGCTACCGTGAACTGTTATACACTACTGGCCATTAAAATTGCTACACCACGAAGATGACGAGCTACACACCCGAAATTTAACCGACAGGAAGAAGATGCTGTGATTTGCAAATGATCAGCTTTATAGAGCATTCGCACAAGGTTGGCGCCGGAGGCGACACCTACAACGTGCTGACATGAGGAACGTTTCCAACCGATTTCTCATACATAAACAACATTTAACCGGCGTTGCCTGATGAAACGTTGTTGTGATGCCTCGTGTAAGGAGGAGAAATGCGTACCATCACGTTTCCGACTTTGATAAAGGTCCGATTGTAGCCTATCGCGATTGCGGTTTATCGTATCTCGACATTGCTGCTCGCGTTGGTCGAGATCCAATGAGTGTTAGCAGAATATGGACTCGGTGGGTTTAGGAGGGTAATAGGGAACGCCGCGCAGGATCCCAACGGCCTCGTATCACTAGCAGTCGAGATGACAGGCATCTTATCCGCATGGCTGTAAGGGATCGTGCAGCCACGTCTCGATCCCTGAGTCAACAGATGGGGACGTTTACAAGACAACAACCATCTGCACGAACAGTTCGACGACGTTTGCAGCAGCATGGACTATCAGCTCGGAGACCATGGGTGTGGTTACCCTTGACGCTGCACCACAGACAGGAGCGCCTGCGATGGTGTACTCAACGACGAACCTGGGTGCACGAATGGCAAAACGTCATTTTTTCGGATGAACCCAAGTTCTGTTTACAGCATCGTGATGGTCGCATCTGTGTTTGGCGACATCGCAGTGAACGCACATTGGAAGTGTATATTCGTCATGGTCATACTGGCGTATCACCCAGTGTGATGGTATGGGGTGCCATTGGTTAGACGTCTCGCTCACCTCTTGTTCGCATTGACGGCACTTTGAACAGTGGACGTTGGATTTCAGATGTGTTACGACCCATGGCGCTACCCTTCATTCGATCCCTGCGAAACCCTACATTTCAGCAGGATAATGGCCGACCGCGTGTTGAAGGTCCTGTACGGGCCTTTCTGGATACAGGAAATGTTCGACTGCTGCCCTGGCCACCACATTTTCCAGATCTCTCACCAATTGAAAACGTCTGGTCAATGGTGGCCGACCAACTGGCTCGTCACAGTACGCCAGTCACTACTCTTGATGAACTGTGGTATAGTGTTGAAGCTGCATGGGCAGCTGTACCTGTACACTCCATCGAAGCTCTGTTTGACTCAATGTCCAGGCGTATCAAGGCCATTATTATGGCCAGAGGTGGTTGTTCTGGGTACTGATTTCTCAGGATCTATGCACCGAAACTGCGTGAAAATGTAATCACATGTCAGTTCTAGTATAATATATTTGTCCAATGAATACTCTTTACCATCTTCATTTCTTCTTGGTGTAGCAATTTTAATGGCCAGTAGTGTAGAGTGATAGCTTAATTTGGAAAAGCAATACAGCAACAGCGAATTTCAGTGTGAAAGTGGAATTTAACTGGTGAGTATTTTCATTCTTAGGAAGTAGATTCCTTAAGGAACTCAATAGTCTAAGTACATGGTATGAACTTATCCTTTCAAGGCAACGTGTTTAACCTAAACTTGGGGAATTTTAATATTCACGAATAAAAACGACATGTTTTCGTTTTACTACGAAATTGGTTCGCATTTTGCGAATCCGGATTGACGTCAGCTTTTTGTGGCAAATGAAAATTTGTGCCGGATTGGGACTCGAACCCGTGTTTCCCATTTACTAGAGCGGTCACCTTAACCATTTCAGCTACCCTGGATAAGCGATTCCGAGCCCAGTCACAAATTTTGTTTTGTCGCGTACACTTGACGTCACTCTGGCTTCGCATAATGCGAATCAGTTTTGTTGTGTTTACCACAGCTGTAATTGTCAGCACAGTGTGTGTTCGTTCAGACGTGCATGCGTGTCTGGAGGACGTTGTGATCTGAAGATGCAGTGTCCAATCACCGGAACAAAAGCCGTTTCAGTTGAGAATCAGCAAAGTATTGTTGGAGGGAGGTTGTACAGTCCGTCATTCGCATTATGCGACTTAGGGAAACGACGGATTACCCAGTAGTCTATTTCAACCGAGAAACTCCCGAGACGAATGTCGAGAGTCTTGACCTGTACAGTGCCCGGCTTAGCAGTAATTCCTGTGGACAGCAGCGCGGCGTGGCTGCTGGCAGAGGGCCCGCACAGGTGTGTAACGCACAGAGGTCGCCTGCACGGCGGAGGACACTCCGAGGCTGGCCTCAGCCTCGCTGCCCGGAACAGAGCGGCCGACCGTGTCCTTTCCAGCTGCACTGCAGGATCTTCACAGTTCAGCTGCGACTGCTACAGTCGCACCGCGCGAAGACTTACGAAGAGAACACGGCAAGTATCATCACCCGGCTTCCCAGACACTACGTTCAGTGGAAGAGTAGTACCAAAAAAAAAAAAAGCCAACACGTGTCTCGGCTTATCCTTAGAACTTGACCGTTTCTGAAAAAAGAACGGTCAATATTTTCAAGGCATTTTCGAGGTACTTAATGTGCCTTTTAGCGCGCGACATCCGCAGAGGTGATTGTGGTTCAGTGGTTAGCGCCGCGGCTTTTTAATTTTGCACCCAGTAGTCGAAACCCGATTATGGTCTTTGTTGTTTTATTGTTTTCATTTATCTACCCACCTCTGTAGAAGATTACTACATGAATGATTCTTATTATATTGTGGGCTACAAGGGCGTATATTAACTGTAAAATTACAAATGGATTCCACAATAAGTGTTATACATACAGGGTGGTCCATTGATCGTGACCGGGGCAAATATCTCACGAAATAAGCGTCAAACGAAGAAACTACAAAGAACGAAACTTGTCTAATTTGAAGGGGGAAACCAGATGGTGCTATGGCTGGCCCGCTAGATGGCGCTGCCATAGGTCAAACGGATATTTTTTAAATAGGAACCCCCATTTTTATTACATATTCGTGTAGTACGTAAAGAAATACGAATGTTTTCGTTGCACCACTTTTTTAGCTTTGTGATAGATGGTGCTGTAATAGTCACAAACGTATAAGTACGTCGTATCACGTAACATTCCGCCAGTGCGGACGGTATTTGCTTCGTTATACATTACCCGTGTTAAAATGGACCGTTTACCAATTGCGGAAAAGGTCGATACCGTGTTGATGTATGACTATTGTGATGAAAATGCCCAACGGGCGTGTGCTATGTATGCTGCTCGGTATCCTGGACGACTTCATCCAAGTGTCCGGACCGTTCAGCGGACAGTTACGTTATTTAAGGAAAGAGGAAGTGTTCAGCCACATGTGAAACGTCAACCACGACCTGCAACAAATTATGATGCCCAAGTAGGTGTTTCAGCTGCTGTCGCGGTTATTAGCAGACAAATTGCGCGAGAAACGGGAATCTCGAAAACGTCGGTGTTGAGAATGCTACATCAACATCGATTGCACCCGTACCATATTTCTATGCACTAGGAATTGCATGGCGACGACTTTGAACGTCGTCTACAGTTCTGCCACTGGGCACAAGAGAAATTACGGGATGATGACAGATTTTTTGCACGCGTTCTATTTAGCGACGAAGCGTCATTCACCAACTGCGGTAACGTAAACTGGCATAATATGCACCACTGGGCAACGGAAAATGCACGATGGCTGCGACAAGTGGAACACCAGCGACCTTGGCGGGTTAATGTATGGTGCGGCATTATGGGAGGAAGGACAATTGGCCCCCATTTTATCGATGTGCAATCTAAATGGTGCAATGTATGCTGATTTCCTACGTAACGTTCTACCGATGTTACTACAAGATGTTTCACTCCATGACAGAATGACGATGTACTTCCAACATGATGGATGTCCGGCACATAGCTCGCGTGCTGTTGAAGCGGTATTGAATCGCATATTTCATGACGGGTGGATTGGTCGTCGAAGCATCATACCATCGCGCGCACGTTCACCGGATCTGACGTCCCCGGATTTCTTTCTGTGGGGAAAGTTGAAGGATATTTGCTATCGTGACCCACCGACAACGCCTGACAACATGCGTCGGCGCATTGTCAATGCATGTGCGAACATTACGGAAGGCGAACTACTCGCTGTTGAGAGGAATGTCGTTACACGTATTGCCAAATGCATTGAGGTTGACGGACATCATTTTGAGCATTTATTGCATTAATATGGTATTTACAGGTAATCACGCTGTAACAGCATGCTCTCTCAGAAATGATAAGTTCGCAAAAGTACATGTATCACATTGGAACAAACGAAATAAAATGTTCAAACGTACCTACGTTCTGTATTTTAATTTAAAAACCCACCTGTTACCAACTGTTCGTCTAAAATTGTGACCCATATGTTTGTCACTATTACAGCGCCATCTATCACAAAGCGAAAAAAGTGGTCCAACCAAAATAGTCATATGTCTTTACGTACTACACGAATATATAATAAAAAATGGGGGTTCCTTTTTTAAAAAACGCAGTTGATATACGTTTGACTTATGGCAGTGCCTTCTAGCGGGCCAACAATAACGCCATCTGGTTTCCCCCTTCAAGCTAGACAAGTTTCGTTCTTTGTAGTTTTTTCGTTTGACGCTTATTTCGTGAGATATTTGGCCCGGTCACGATCAATGGACCACCCTGTATATTTTATAACATACGTGTGTATGGTATGTTGGGGAATTACAATCTTTGTAAACTCTCATATTCTGATAATTCAGTTTCATATCAATTCTTATATGAATTCCTATATTTTAGTCATATATTTATTCTTCATTGGTGCATTGCCTTGGATGATACCTACCGTAGAAACATTCGAGACACAGATATTCCGAGCACCACGGGCATTGCCTGAAGGCAGGTTCTCCACAGTGACATTTCTTCGGATAAATCTCACTCGGAAGAGAAGCGTCGCTAACACTGGTGAAGACTTAGGCGGTAGGCAATAATTTCGTGGCAAACCATAACGCATAACGCATCACTTTTTGGGAAACTGGCGCTTGAAATCGATTATGAATCAAGATACACTACACGAATTTCACCGAAAACAATTTCAAATAATTTTCTCATTTTTTAAAAATTCATTCCTCTGACTTGAAATTAGTAGACGAAGAATAACAATGTTATACCAGTATACACGGAAAACATTCGTGTAGTAATGCTTTACACACACGGGTATAAAAATGAAAAACAAAAATAAAATCAATAATTGGGGGGGGGCGGGGTTCCGAACATGGGGCCAAAATTAAGAACTCACAACGCTATTCCCAGAATCACCATTTCAGCTGATCCTATCGACCGTAAAAGGAAAATAGATACCTGGAAAATATCTCGAAAGTTTTGTCGTTTTTTCAGTATCTGTCGAGTATCTATGGATAAGCCGAGACACGTATTCGCTTATTTTGACTCCTCTTCCACTGAGCAAAGTTTCTCGGAAATCAGGTTAGGGCACTTGCTGCGTTCTCCTCGTTAATCACCTCGAAGGACACATACCATTAACAACGCATCTAGCACAATAATTGTCTCAATTAGCTGAAGAAGAGAGTCCTCAAGAGTCCAACTGAAGCCACTAATTAATGAGTACATCCCGTAGAGCGTGTGGGATGTTGACTGCTACGTTTCACTCGCAGTTCCAAATAGTCTATGTGGTTGAGATCTGGTTTTTGGCGTTCTGTTCAGGGTGCAATATGACGCTGCGAACAGGACTGTTGTCACCTTACAAGAAGGGCATGTCCACAGCATACTCATTGTGAATACATCGAAGGAAGGGCAGCAGTTCGTCACTGGGAATGTTGGAGCACACATCCTATTTCACGCTCATGTACAAGGTAACTTGAATGTGTGGACTCAAGTGACGGTATATTAAAAAAAAAAAAAGCATCTCAGAAACATCTCCTGGCTCAACTGCAGCTTCTACACACTGAGGTTGATCACCGCGTTGCGCCACCAGGGCACACGGCGTCTTACATGGTTTAAAAACAGAGACAATAGCGATTCGTTGGACCACAATATACGCTCCCAGCTAGCTACTGTCCAGTTTCGGGAATGTTTGGCCCACTGAATACGTCCAGCCTTATGTGTCGCTGTAGTGGCCTTTTGCGAGGTACTCGATTCAAATTGTCGATTGTACGCTGTTTCCTTCGCAATGTTCGGTCGGAAACTGATTGAGATGGTCCTGCATTCACTGACAGTATCAATGGCTGTTACTGTTCTTACGCCGAGTTATATTCCATGCAGACCCCATTTCTTATAGACCCATACACGATCTTATCAGACAAAACTACCCGACCCTGGTAGCTGAGTGGTCAGCGCGACGGAATGTCATACCTAAAGGCCCGGGTTCGATTCCCGGCTGGGTCGGAGATTTTCTCCGCTCAGGGACTGGGTGTTGTGTTGTCCTTATCATTATCATTTCATCCCCATCGACATGCATGTCGCCGAAATGGCGTCAACTCGAATGACTTGCACCAGGCGAACGGTCTACCTGACGGGAGGCCCTAGCCACACGGCATTTCCATTCAACTTGTGGTCGAATATCCAAGGACGACAGTTCCATTCTACCATTCTGTCACGTCTCTAGGCCTAGCCATCTCACTGTGCTGATTCCATAGAACCGATTGGCACGTAAACACTGCTTCACTTTCACAAGCTGCGACATTGTCGCGAAAAAACAGTGACCCATGTATACAATAATTTACGTCTCTGGTCACAAACTTGTTTTTAACAGATACCGGTTTCGGTCTTTAATGACCATCATCAGATCTGCAGCAAAAATGGGAAACTTAAAGCGCACAAATGTATATATTGTCAGTGCTACTTTTCATTGTGGTCTATGTATTGTTTTTAAGCTGTAGCCAATCTGCGAGTGTATTGATGTTTTTCCCATTTTTTCTGTAGATCTGGTTGATGGTCATTAAAGACGGAAACCGGTAATCTGTTAAAAACAAGTTTGTGACCATAGACGTAAATTAAAGGAAAAACTGCTTCACTGTCACGGTGGAAGGTCAGATAATCGCCTTCCGCCAGGCCTAAACCACCTACAGCACTCCAGCGCGACCAGTGCACTCTTGTAAAGTGTACTGACTAACTAGCTTCGTCCGAATAGGCCTCGAAAGGCCCAACAGTACTGACCGACCGCTGCGTAATCCACAGCCGACAGACGTCGCTGGATGCGGATGTAGAGCGGCATGTGGTCAGCACTCCGCTCTCTCGGCCGTTGTCAGTTTTTGTGACCGGAGCCGCTACTTCTCAGTGAAGTAGCTCCTCAGCTTGCCTCACAAGGACTGAATGCACTCCGCTTGCCATCAGCGCTCGGCAGACCCAGAGGGTGACCCATCCAAGTGCTAGCCAAGTCCGATAGCCTTAACTTCGGTCATCCGGTGGGAATCGCTGTTACCACTGCGGTAAGGCCATTAGTGCTCTTTTAAGGGGGTGGCTAATATTATGCGTGATGAGCTTGTGTAAACAAAAATGAACCATACTTCCAAAAATATTAGAGTGGAAAACGTCTCCATACACAAGCCACTCTACAAATACAGAACTGAAGTACAACTTTTAACACTGTGCTTAGGTTACCTGCCTTTTCTCAGTATCAGCAACAGCTAACGCAGCTCAGATCACAAATACGAAACACAATACTCAATAGGTGCCCAATCTCATATCAAGGTCTTCACGGGAAATTAATCTATTGCTTCTCCTGAGAAACGTAACAATAATCATTGTAATGTCAACACACCAGAAACACGTACCTGTGTGAATTACAGTGGGTTCTTAATTGCAATTTTCGAAATTGTTGGGGGAAAATGTGGTGTCACCGCCAGACACCACACTTGCTAGGTGGTAGCCTTTAAATCGGCCGCGGTCCATTAGTATACGTCGTACCCGTGTGTCGCCACTGTCAGTGATTGCTGACCGAGCGCCGCCACACGGTAGGTCTAGAGAGACTTACTAGCACTCGCCCCAGTTGTACAGCAGACTTTGCTAGCGATGCTACACTGACAAAAACGCTCACATTTGCCGAGACGATAGTTAGCATAGCCTTCAGCTACGTCATTTGCTACGACCTAGCAAGGCGCCGTATTCAATTGATATTTATTATGTGAAGCATGTACCGTCAAGAGCGATGTACACCACTTATGGATTAAAGTTAAGTATTACATCAACTATGTACTTTATTTGCTACTATTAATTCCCTTAACTGTTCCAGACCTCGCGCCAGCCTGCGTGAGCTTAAGCGCGTGCCTTTCGGCTTCCTCTCATAGTGACTTGGCTGTCTTGCCAAGTCACAACAGAAAATATTGAGAATTCCAAGCAAGTAAATGTAGATTTTTGTTACAACTTAAATTATACACAACTGACCATTAAAATTGCTGCACCAAGAAGAAATGCAAATGATAACGGGTATTCATTGGACAAATACATTATACTAGAATTGACATGTGATTACATTTTCATGCAATTTGTGTGCATAGAAATCAGTACCCAGAACAACCACCTCAGGCCGTAATAACGGCCTTGATACGCCTGGGCATTGAGTCAAACAAAGCTTGGATCGCATGTACAGGTACAGCTGCCCATGCAGCTTCAACACGATACCACAGTTCATCAAGAGTAGTGACTGGCGTATTCTGACGAGCCAGTTGGTCGGCCACCATTGACAAGACGTTTTCAATTTGTGAGAGATCTGGAGAATGTGCTGGCCAGGGCAGCAGTTGAACATTTTCTGTATCCAGAAATGCCCGTACAGGGCTGCAACATGCGGTCGTGCATTGTCCTGCTGAAATCTAGAGTTTCGCAGAGATCGAATGAAGGGTAGAGCCACGGGTCGCAACACATCTGAAATGTAACGTCCACTGTTCAAAGTGCCGTCAACGCGAACAAGAGGTGACCGAGACGTGTAACCAATGGCACACCATACCATCACGCCGGGTGATACGCCAGTGTGGCGACGACAAATAGACCCTTCCAATTTGCGTTCACCGCGATGTCGCCAAACACGGATGCGACCATCATGATGATGTAAAAAGAACCTGGATTCATCCGATAAAAGGACTTTTTGCCATTCGTCCACCCAGGTTCGTCGTTGAGTACACCATCGCAGGCGCTCCTGTCTAAGATGCAGTGTCAAGGGTAACCGCAGCCGTGGTCTCCAAGCTGATAGCCCATGCTGCTGCAAACGTCGTCTAATTGTTCGTGCAGATGGTTGTTGTCTTGCAAACGTCCCCACCTGTTTACTCAGGGATCGAGACGTGGCTGCACGATCCATTACAGCCATGCGGATAAGATGCCAGTCATCTTGACTGCTAGTGATACGAGGCCATTGGGATCCAGACGGCGTTCCGTATTACCCTCCTGAAACCACCAATTCCATATTCTGCTAATAGTCATTGGATCTCGACCAACGGGAGCAGCAGTGTCGCGATACGATAAACCGCAATCGCTATAGGCTACAATCGGACCTTTATCAAAGTCGGAAATGGTGGTACGCATTTCTCCTCCTTACACGATGCATCACATCAACGTTTCACCATGCAACGCCAGTCAACTGCTGTTTGTGTATGAGAAATCGGTTGGAAACTTTCCTCATGTGAGGACGTTGTAGGTGTCGCCACCGGCGCCAACTTGTGTGAATGCTCTGAAAAGCTAATCATTTGCATATCACAGCATCGTCTTCGTGTCGGTTAAATTTCGCGTCTGTAGCACGTCATCTTCGTGGTGTAGCAATTTTAATGGCTGGTAGTGTACTTGCGAACTTCGATGATTTCCGTTGCTTATGACATACCAGTCAAGTAACTTCTACATATTGTTTACATTGTTATATGAATAATTGAACATACACAGTTGCGAAAAGCTCTGATCGGTGTCTGTACAGTAAATTAGTGGAAGTAGATAATTTACTATCTCAGAGGCAATGAATGAACGTTCTTTTAATGTAGAAGAAGAATTTTTTTTGGATCAATACACTGACGTGACAAAAGTAATGGGTTAGAGATATGCACATACTGAATACAGACGGCGGAAGTATTCGATACACGAGGTGTAAAAGGGCAGTGCGTTGGCGGAGCTGTCATTTGTACTTAGGTGATTTCCACATTCCAAGATCCACAATGTCAAGAATGTGCCGAAAATATCATTTAGGCGTCACCTCGCACCACGGACAAGGCAGTGGGCGACGGCCTCCACTTAAGGAACGAGAGCAGCGGCGTTTGTGCAGAATTGTCTGGCAAGCAACACAGCGTGAAATAACCGCAGAAATCAATGTGAGACGTACGACGAACGTGTTGGGTTGGACAGTGCGGCGTAATTTGGAGTTAATGATCTATGGCGGCAGATGGCTGCTGTGACTGCCTTTGTTAACAGCACGACATCGCCTGCGGCGCCTCTCCAGGCCCCGTGACGTATCATTTGGATCCTAGACGACTGGAAAACTATGGCCCGGTCGGGTAGGTCCCTATTTCAGTAGGTAGGAGCTGATAGTAGGCTTCGAGTGCGGCGCAGACCCCATGAAGCCATGAATCCAAGCTGTCAAGAAGGCACTGTGCAAGATGAAGATGTGGGCTGTGTTTACATGGAATGTACTCGGTCCTCTGGTCCAAAAGAACTGATCTTTGCCAATCATTGATTGAAAGTGATTGTGTTCGGCTAGTTGGAGACTATTTACAGCCATTCCCAAACAACGTTGGTTGGCTGGTTGATTTGGGGGATGGGACCAAACAGCGAGGTCTTCAGTCCCATCGGATGAGGTAAAAATGGGGAAGGAAATCGCCTGTGGCCTTTCAAAGGAACCGTCCGAGAATTTGCGTGAAGCGGTTTAGGGAAATCACGGAAAACCTAAATCAGGATGGCCAGACGAGGGTTTGAACTGTTGTCCTCCCGAATGAGAGTCCAAAACAAAGGCGGAATTTTTATGGATGACAATGCACTGTCACCGGGCCCCAATTGTTGGCGTTAGGTTTAAAGAACATTCTGGAAAATTCGAGAGAATGATTTGGCCACCCCAGACTGCCCGACATGAATCTCATCGGTCATTTATGGGGCGTAATCGAGAGGTCAGTTGGTGCACAAAATCCTGCAGCGGCATCATTTTCGCAATTATGGACAGCTACAGAGACAGCATGGTTCAGTATTTCTGCAGAGGACTTCCAACGACTTGTTGAATCGATGTCACGTCAAGTCGCTACACTAGGCGGGGCAAAAGGAGGTCCGACACGATATTAAGGGGTATCCCACAACGTTTGTCACTATTGAAATGCCTGGGCTAGCAGGACAGAGCGGATTAGGTTGTGGAAAGGGGCCAAAATAAGTTGCTGTCAATTGCACTCAACATACAGGTTTATTTATCAACACACAATATTACAACAAGGATGCAAAACACTCAAAACTTTAATCGACCTCCTTGGCTGAAGGCCACACTCAAAATCCAAGACACAACGCCTAAGCAAGAAAGTGAAATACAACGTTCTTCTGGAGGTTTCACCCAAGAATCTTTTCTAAATCTTGAATCTAAACAGGCTGAAGGCCTTAGCAATTTAATTTTAATGAAACTTCGATGGAGGCCACATATTAAGCAATAAGACGAGTTTCAATCAAAAGGCAGAATGCCTTGTCTTAAGACATTTCGTGGAAAATTCGGCTGAAGGGCCCATACAAAAGCATAACAACGTCGTGCTTCAAGGACAAGACGAGAACATTAATTTAAGAGATATTAAAACTCGGCTGAAGGCTGCACATCAGCAAATAATTTAACGGCTTAAGCCCTAGAAAGAAAAGTTTCAATTTTAAAAGGGAGTACGCCGTATCTCAAGACATTTCATATAAAATTCGGCTGAAGGCCCCTATAAAGAACAAAAATCTCATGCCTTAAGGACAAGACAAGAACATTAATTTTAGAGATATTAATACTCGGTTGAAGGCCACATATCAACTTAATATGTTTAACGGCTTAAAGTATAGAAAAAGTCATATAACTAAAACCCAATCAGGGAAATTACTATGTAACACGCAAGGAACGGCGCTCATAAGTTTCCAAGGGTCGGCCTGGGATTGTAACACTAACGCTCGTTTAGCTGAGACAGGAAGCCTGTCCAACGACTTCTTAATCTGAAGGCAACCCAACCGACAGACAGCCGACCGACCAACCAACAAAATCAGTTCCGCTCCACGCAACCAGCAAAACGACCACTAGATTTCAATACAATGACACACAGAATATTGGCGCCCACAACGACCAACAACACCTGAGCTGTCGAACTACACGCCACGCTGGACAGCAACAACACGATGACGAAAATACACCGCCGAAAATTACTTTAACAACCAAGGCAGGTAACCAGAACGTCAACGGCCACAAGGCAGAAGATACCGCTGATCAACTTCAATAACAGGGAATAAATTAATTTAAACTCTACAGGAAGACAGCTGGAATCCTAGCCGACTTGAATACACACACATTGTTGCTCGCAGGAATGTCCCAAAAGCGACAACCAGGATCAAACGAGGAAATGTAAACAGTCGAGGCTCGATAGTAGGTTAAGTGAGGACTCAACTTCCATGTCCAAGATCGGTGGGCGACGAACTTCGTAGCACCCGCAAGCAGCATCTCGCACTCCAACCGCCCTGGCCAGTGCACGGGCAACAGACTTCCTTACTGCCCCAAGCCAACCGACCGACTGGTCACACACCGCCCAGCCTGATACTATATCCGCCACACCAAGGACAGTATAGCAGTACTAGTATCGATACTAGATACTCAGGGAGAGGACAGAAACATTATCGTGATAACCACAGGAGAAATAAAACTGCATGGCTGCAACCAAGGTTTAACCCAAGACAAGCGTGACTCGAGCCCGCCACGGCTCAACTATATTTCTGAAGTAACTAGTAACACTCGTAAGATTGCTTCTGACAGTCGATTTTACTTCGCAAAGATAGTTGCCTTCACATCATGCACAGGCCCTTGAAGTCATTGATGGTGATTTTAAGATCTTTTGTGGATATATGTATCCAAGTAAATGCAGTCTCTCTTCGTCAGAAAAAAGAGGATTTCGGGATCAACGTGTCCAGTCACTGCAACAGCCAGCTGCAGTGCTGACCTCGAGCAATCAAATACTACTGACCCAACAGCCTGAAACTAGTGATGGGGAGCTCGTGAATGAGTCGTTCAAATGAACGCTTCACTCCTGTGAAGTGTGAACTAACCATTCAATTTCAATGAACTGGTACTTCAAACTCTTCACAGATAGCACACTCCACACTTTTTTCTAGTTCACTCACTCTCTTCCCCTCTCCCTCACCCACGTCACTCCTCCTCCCATCACTTCACTCCTCCCTGTCCTGCCTGTCGACGAATCACGCGGTGTTAGTGGGGAACGATAGGTTTAGGACGGGGGGAGGAGGTGAGGGGTGAGGAGAAGGCAGCGTCAGCTGCTACCTGCAGTGCTGACATCATTACCCGTGACTATTTGTGCAGTTAAACTTCGCGTCTACGGGTAGCCTACCGTTGGCAGCGCTTGAATACAAATGAATATTAAAGATAGAAACGAAGTGGCTATCTGTGTGAGCACGCACAGCAAACATGAAAATAAAAGGTTTGTTAATAACACTGAAAGAGGGATTTTACCCGAAATCGTACCAGTGACTACAGGTGACAGTTTACGTTTTGAATCTAGTGGGTTATTATTGTCAACAAAAATAAAATCTACAGGAAAACTTCTGAATAATTACTTACCGTAGGTATATAGACTTTGTGACAGTGTTAAATATACTCATTCTATTTTGGATTAAATTTTAAAAGGAACATAAAATTGGACTGCATTTCGTTGGTAGCCCTATTTTTCAGTTCATGAATACAACAAATAATGTTTCATTTGGCAGATAAAGACTTTTTTGGGGGCTTCATGAGAAAATGCCGAGCAAGATTAAATGTAGTACCTTCTTTATATGTGACAGCCTTCTCTGTTCATCTTTCCTTTGTCCCCCTTTTTTTTCTTTATTGTCATTTTGAAACCTGTATACAGGCAGGCCTGCAGCAGCATACTACGCCGCTCTTTGGGCGTAGAGAAACACAAAAGATAAAAATGAAGACAATTAGAGAAAAAAGATGGTGGACATATAAACGGAGCCAAACACTTTTTAAAATACAAGGTGCCGTTCACGGGCGTAAAGTCCAAGATAAAATTGTTCAGACACTTGGACACAGACAGAAACGCCCTTTGTCCCCTTCGACCATGCTGTATTTAAGATAAATCAGACGCTGTAAGAGCGTAAAACGTTGCGTGCACGTTACTCCATAGTTCTGCCATCTGTTGGTAAAATTGTGAAGTATTACGAAGCTTTATTGTACGAGCGAGGCGAAGCGAGCGTAGCAGCGGCTGAGCGGCGAACTGGGCAACTTCGCTAGGCTTCCGTACTTCACGAATGAACTACTTCATATGAACGCTTCACGGCAAAGAGTGAAATGAATGAAGTAGTTCACGGGAATGAACGAGTTCGACCCACCTCTACCTGAAACGCTAGCTGGCACAGTGAGTTCCTGGGAGTGCCGTTCAAGGTCACATCTGAGTCGCTAGTTCGGCCACCTGCCAGGGTGTGAGCTACGGGCCAGTGCGTGCCCGGCGACGGCAGCCTGACGATGCCTCCGCTTGCCCTGTACTGGTCCCGTGCATCAGCGGACACAGTGCACAGTGTTTGCGTCACACGTGATACTGCACGCGAAGCTGTGCTGGCAGGGTTTCCTCCTCACGGCGTTTTGGTTTCACAAGTCTTTAATTATGAAATCCTACGTGTTTGCTTTCAAGGAAGGTGTGCAAATTAGTAACTATCTGCCACCGTAGTAGGTATAAGGAAACCTAAAATCGTAGTACTTCCGAGTGAGTGAGATCTTGAGTGACAGGATCGATTTCTAAAGTCGAAGCTTTCAATGCTTTGCTCCAGTACTCCGCGTAAAACTTTCTTTACAAAAATTCTTTAAATATCAACAAGATCTGATCAGAAACTCGATTTTCTGTAATGATCAGTTGATAAAACAGAACTATGGTGTGAGAATCGTGTTGTATTCCGCCACGGCAGCGCGGCTTTCTTAGTGCGGTAGTACGCTAATACTTCAATTTCTAATCATGTAACTTCTCACCGGGATTGTCATTCTCACTGAGTTTTAAAACATTTTCTATGTTAAAAAGTCACAGCAAATAGAGTGAGTTCCATCCTAGAATAGCTGTAGCACAATGCGTTGTCGTCCCCCCTCCCCCCCCCCCATCTCTCTCTCTCTCTCTCTCTCTCTCTCTCTCTCTCTCTCTCCATCCTCCGAAGCACTCCACGAACGACTCTTATTTAGCCAAACACCTTCTTACACATATACGTGCTACCATCTGAGACGTATCCTGTCATTTTATCTTCGGCGACTATAGAAAACCACTCTGCAAGTAAGCTGTATCTCGTTGCTTTCAAAAGTATTTGCAGTCGGTGGCCCACTGAAACTTTATGGACGATGTATACCCAGACTGAACTGAAAACTTTCTCGAAGGCAACTTTTGAATAACGGAGCGTAATGGAAGAAAATACGGGTGTGCTGCAAACTCAACGTGTACTGCTAATTACAGCTTTAAATCTATCTCTTGCGATGCTCTTATCTGTGTACGAAACATACACACAGTCAGTCAAGTTTTCACATGACACCAATAAAGTCCACATATTGGCAGCTACATCTAAATGAATGTAAATTTAAAAGATCAACGTTTCACAGAAGATAAAAATGTCACAGTCAGCCACAGATGGAGACATATATAAATAATAGGAGCTACAAGACTTCGAAATATAACGTGGAATTAGCAGATTGTTTCACTGAGGGATCGCACGATTCGATTTATTAATGGGATGCGCCGTGAACTTAGCCCATGTAAGAAATTTTTTATTAAACGCTAGCGCAACCTCTGCAAAAAACTGTCTGCTGTGTGGATTTTTTATCAGATTGGACCAAAAGGGCATCGGCTGGATACAAATGATGGCAGCGCCTATGGTCACACAGTCATGAGAATCCCGAGAAAATGTCACAAAAATGATGAAGAACGGTACTAGAAGCATATAAATTCACTACTGGCCATTAAAATTGCTACACCAAGAAGAAATGGAGATGATAAACGGGTCTTCATTGGACAAATATATTATTCTAGAACTGACATGTGATTACATTTTCACGCAACTTGGGTGCATAGATCCTGAGAAATCAGAACCCAGAACAACCACCTGACGTTTACCATTCGTGCACCCAGGTTCGTCGTTGATTACACCATCGCAGGCACTCCTGTCTAAGATGCAGCGTCAAGGGTAACCGCAGCCATGGTCTCCGAGCTGATAGTCCATGCTGCTGCAAACGTCGTCAACCTGTTTGTGCAGATGGTTTTTGTCTTGCAAGCGTCCCCGTATGTTGACTCAGGGATCGAGACGTGGCTGCACGATCCGTTACAGCCATGCGGATAAGATGCCAGTCATCTCGACTGCTAGTGATACGAGACCGTTGGCATCAAGCACAGCGTTCCGTATTACCCTCCTGAACCCACCGATTCCATATTCTGCTAACAGTCATTGAATTTCGACCAACGCGAGCAGCAATATCGCGATACGATAAACCGCAATCGCGATAGGCTATAATCCGACCATTATCAAAGTCGGAAACGTGATGGTACGCATTTCTCCTCCTTACACGAGGCATCACAACAACATTTCAACAGGCAACGCCGGTCAACTGCTCTTTGTGTATGAGAAATCGGTTGGAAACTTTTCTCATGTCAGCACGTTGTAGGTGTCGCCACCGGTGCCAACCTTGTGTGAATGCTCTGAAAAGCTAATTATTTGCATATCACAGCATCGTCTTCGTGTCGGTAAAATTTCGCGTCTGTAGCCTGTCTTCTTCGTGGTGTAGCAATTTTAATGGCCAGTAGTGTAAAAAACACGTGTTACATCGCGATAAATGCGCACAGAAAATTGTTGAGAACCGGTTTGTAGCTTGAGCTCTCTTAACAGTGCTTTCACAGTAACCAAGAAGATACACCCCTGGAAATGGAAAAAAAGAACACATTGACACCGGTGTGTCAGACTCACCATACTTGCTCCGGACACTGCGAGAGGGCTGTACAAGCAATGATCACACGCACGGCACAGCGGACACACCAGGAACCGCGGTGTTGGCCGTCGAATGGCGCTAGCTGCGCAGCATTTGTGCACCGCCGCCGTCAGTGTCAGCCAGTTTGCCGTGGCATACGGAGCTCCATCGCAGTCTTTAACACTGGTAGCATGCCGCGACAGCTTGGACGTGAACCGTATGTGCAGTTGACGGACTTTGAGCGAGGGCGTACAGTGAGCATGCGGGAGGCCGGGTGGACGTACCGCCGAATTGCTCAACACGTGGGGCGTGAGGTCTCCACAGTACATCGATGTTGTCGCCAGTGGTCGGCGGAAGGTGCACGTGCCCGTCGACCTGAGACCGGACCGCAGCGACGCACGGATGCACGCCAAGACCGTAGGATCCTACGCAGTGCCGTAGGGGACCGCACCGCCACTTCCCAGCAAATTAGGGACACTGTTGCTCCTGGGGTATCGGCGAGGACCATTCGCAACCGTCTCCATGAAGCTGGGCTACGGTCCCGCACACCGTTAGGCCGTCTTCCGCTCACGCCCCAACATCGTGCAGCCCGCCTCCAGTGGTGTCGCGACAGGCGTGAATGGAGGGACGAATGGAGACGTGTCGTCTTCAGCGATGAGAGTCGCTTCTGCCTTGGTGCCAATGATGGTCGTATGCGTGTTTGGCGCCGTGCAGGTGAGCGCCACAATCAGGACTGCATACGACCGAGGCACACAGGGCCAACACCCGGCATCATGGTGTGGGGAGCGATCTCCTACACTGGCCGTACACCACTGGTGATCGTCGAGGGGACACTGAATAGTGCACGGTACATCCAAACCGTCATCGAACCCATCGTTCTACCATTCCTAGACCGGCAAGGGAACTTGCTGTTCCAACAGGACAATGCACGTCCGCATGTATCCCGTGCCACCCAACGTGCTCTAGAAGGTGTAAGTCAACTACCTTGGCCAGCAAGATCTCCGGATCTGTCCCCCATTGAGCATGTTTGGGACTGGATGAAGCGTCGTCTCACGCGGTCTGCACGTCCAGCACGAACGCTGGTCCAACTGAGGCGCCAGGTGGAAATGGCATGGCAAGCCGTTCCACAGGACTACATCCAGCATCTCTACGATCGTCTCCATGGGAGAATAGCAGCCTGCATTGCTGCGAAAGGTCGATATACACTGTACTAGTGCCGACATTGTGCATGCTCTGTTGCCTGTGTCAATGTGCCTGTGGTTCTGTCAGTGTGATCATGTGATGTATCTGACCCCAGGAATGTGTCAATAAAGTTTCCCCTTCCTGGGACAATGAATTCACGGTGTTCTTATTTCAATTTCCAGGAGTGTATATTTAGACTAAGGAGTTATTGTACTCCCTATCTATGAGCGAATGGAACAGAAAGAAACATAACATTCTGCAACAAAAAATATCCTCTGTGATGCGCGCTACAGCCGTTTGCCAAATACAGACGTAAAATTCAATTTAAATTCTATTTCATTAGAGATATTCTTGTACAGATTTTGTACTTTGCGAAAATTTTTAGTAAAATGGAACAGACACTATGAACCTGATAGACTTCTCCACCTAGGTGTATAAGGCAATTCGCTTGCAGTGATTGCAAGTAATGTCACCAATGCATTTCAACACTTACGCTCAGAAACAAACAAAGCATTAGAAAAAGGAGGAAATATAATAGTAGAAACAGAAACAATGAAGTCAGTCGAGCACGCTGATGATCAAGCAGTGTTCGCTGTTGGTGTAAGCATTACAATTTTTGATAGTTTAGGTCGTAAATGTGGGAAAAAGGCCACGGAATGACGATATACGTAGGAAAGACCAAAGTGACAAGAATCGGCAAACATGATCGATGCCTCAAAATATTACTGGACGCAATCACATTGATACAAGTAAAATCTTTCACGCACATTATACAGCATAAAATGGAAGCCGTGTTGAGGAAATAATAAGCAGAACACAGAGCTTTTGAAAACTGGAAGGTTCGTGGATAGAAAAAGAATTCCAATAGAATTAAGAAAGAGAATCGACAAGTGTTTTGTCAGAATCGTAGTGTCATACGGCTATAAGGACAGTTATAAAGAAGGAGGAAAAATGCTTTGATAGTTTTGAAACGCGGTTGTAGGGAAAAGTTCTTAAAGTGAAGTGGACTGACGAAATGATAAATCAAGAAATGTTTTTAAAAAGAGGATAAAAAAATAAGAGTTGCAGTGATAACAATGAGGATAACTTCTTGGCTGGAAGGTGTGTTGCGAAGATAGTGCGTGCACCGAAGATTCAACAAGGAAGCAGAGGGACAGAAAGAATGAGGTATGCTGGATGAAATAAAAAATAGACAAAGTTATGAGCGGATAAAGAAAGAGATATAGGAAAGAGAAAGAGGAGATAGTACAGTTGACACTTGTGGTAACACAGATACTCCAGCAAGTCGGCGTTGGCGCCAACATCGATGTGCTTGAGATGCAGATATTCCTTGCAACATATAGTACACTCAAAGAACGATAAACACCTTCTCGGAACGATCGCGAGTAGCTGTGGGACACGCCTTCTTCGAAAGACGCCGGTTCTATGGAACGGGAAGCGGCGGCATGTGGCGCCACGAGAGTCAAGGTCGCCAGTGGCCTTCCAGTCTGGCTGTTGCTGTCGCCGCTCCAGATTACGGCAGCTGCTTCGCCGTCTCTCGCAGCGCGCGATCACAAAATACAGAGAGCGAGGCAATGCGTGGGGGCAGCGGTAGGGGCAAGGAGGCGCGGCATACAAGATCAAGGACAATGCCGCCAGAGCGAGTCGCCGTCGCGCCGACTGTGACAAGCAGATTCTGAAACAGGCGTGCTGTCTGCAGAGGGCGCTGCCGTGTCGGAAGGAACTACGTTGCTATGACCTTCTTTTTTTTCTTTATTGTGATTTTAACACCTTATACAAAGGCGGGCTGGCAGCAGCACAATACGCCGCTCTTCAGCCTTGAGTGTTACAACAAGTAGTACATAAAGGTGGCACAGAGTAGACAGTAAAAACGGTGGGCAAAAAAATGTAGACACTAAAAATCGAAAAAACATGTAGACGTTCACGCTGGACGAGAAACATCACTAACGCTGGGCGACACGATGCACAGAACATGGATGATGGCGACGGCACGTGAACGGTGGGGGCGTGACGGCGAACAACACTACACACAAACGAAGGCACACACACGAAACACTGACGGCGATGATCTCCGGCGCGCGAATGTTCACTGAGCGTGTACGAGTCCGGGGACCTGCCAAGAGAGGAGGTGGAGGAGGAGGAATGGGAAGGGGAGTGGGAGAGGGGGGAGCAGAGATGCCATGGGCAAAGGAGAGAGGGGGAGGGAGGAAGGGGGAGGGGAAGCCCGGTGGAGAGGGGAGGAGGGAGGGGGGAAAGGAAAGAGGAGGGAAGGGAAGGGAGGGAGGGAGGGTGCCTAAAGGAGAGGACACAGGAAGTGGGGGGGGAGGATCAAAGTTGATAAGAGGGGTAGATGGAGGGGACGAGGACATCATCAGGGAGGGGGAGCTGGCGGAAGCCACCTTGGGAGAGGGTAAGGAGGGTGGAGAGATGGAGACCGGGTGGGACGTGGGAATACAGGCGCGGCAGGGGCGGGGGTGGGAGAGGATCGGGGACACGAGCGGGTGAGGAGGATCAAGTTTACGGGAGGTGTACAGGATCCGTATCCTTTCAAGGAAAAGGAGGAGGTGGGGGAAGGGGATGAGATCATACAGGATCCGCATGGGGGAGGGGAGACGGATGCGATAGGCAAGGCGGAGAGCATGGCGTTCAAGGATTTGGAGGGATTTATAAAAGGTAGGGGGGGCGGAGATCCAGGCTGGATGGGCGTAACAAAGGATAGGGCGGATGAGGGATTTATAGGTGTGGAGGATTGTGGAGGGGTCCAGACCCCACGTGCGACCGGAAAGGAGCTTGAGGAGACAGAGTCGGGAACGTGCCTTGGCTTGGATCGTCTGGAGATGGGGAGTCCAGGAGTTGCTATGACCGAGGCGCTTTCAGGGTGACTGATTCGACTGCACGCACTACTCACGAGTGACCAACACAGCGATATTACGAATACGCATAAATCAGTGTTGTTGCAACATTCACTCGGCTTCGTAAGCACCACCATCTTGATCCTTTGATTGGAATTCTCTCTTTCAAATTCCGAAGGTGGCAGGGGTAAAATACAGGGACGAAAGGCTATTTACAATTTGTACAGAAACCAGATGGCAGTTATAAGAGTCGAGGGTTATGAAAGGCAAGCAGTGGTTGGGAAGGGAGTGAGACAGGGTTGTAGCCTATCCCCGATGTTATCCAATCTGTATATTGAGCAAGCAATAAAGAAAAAAAAGAAAAGTTCGGAGTAGGTATTAAAATCCATGGAGAAGAAATAAAAACTCTGAGGTTCGCCGATGACATTGTAATTCTGTCAGAGACAGCAAAGGACTTGGAAGAGCAGTTGAAGGGAATGGACAGTATCTTGAAAGTAGGGTATAAGATGAACATCAACAAAAGCAAAACGAGGATAATGGAATGTAGTCGAATTAAGTCGGGTGATGCTGAGGCAATTAGATTAGGAAATGAGACACTTAAAGTAGTAAAGGAGTTTTGCTATTTGGGGAGCAAAATAACTGATATTGGTCGAAGTAGAGAGGATATAAAATGTAGGCTGGCAATGGCAAGGAAAGCGTTTCTGAAGAAGAGAAATTTGTTAACATCGAGTACAGATTTAAATGTCAGGAAGACGTTTCTGAAAGTATTTGTATGGAGTGTAGCCATGTATGGAAGTGAATGGCTCTGAGCACTATGCGACTTAACTTCTGAGGTCATCAGTCGCCTAGAACTTAGAACTAATTAAACCTAACTAACCTAAGGACATCACACACATCCATGCTCTGCTCCCGACTGTAGCGCCTAGAACCGCACGGCCACTCCGGCCGGCCTATGGAAGTGAAACGTGAACGACAAATAGCTTAGACATGAAGAGAATAGAAGCTTTCGAAATGTGGTGCTACAGAAGAATGTTGAAGATTAGATGGGTAGATCACATAACTAATGAGGAGGTATTGAGTAGAATTGGGGATAAGAGGAACTTGTGGCACAACTTGACTAGAAAAAGGGATCGGTTGGTAGGACATGTTCTGAGACATCGAGAGATCACCAATTTAGTATTGGAGGGCAGCGTGGAGGGTAAAAATCGTAGAGGGAGACCAAGAGATGAATACACTAAGCAGATTCAAAAGGATGTAGGCTGCAGTAGGTACTGGGAGACGAAGAAGCTTGCACAGCATAGAGTAGCATGGAGAGCTGCATCAAACCAGTCTCAGGACTGAAGACCACAACAACAACGACAACCTTCATCCGCTCCTAAAGGCGATACGAAACAAAACAAAACAAAAATGTAGCTCATACAGTGGTATTATCTTCACTTAAGACTTCCGGGCTGAAGGCCGTGGTCGATGTATAAAACTCTCCCCTGACATTTCGTCTCCGACTGTGGGAGACATCTTCCTCCAGTTTGCCGCTTTACCTCGGAGGATATCTCCCACAGTCAGAGACGAAACGTCAGGGGAGAGTTTTATACGAGGTGCGACAATAAAGTAATGAGACTGATTTTCTTTGCAAGATGTGGCAAACCTGCAGGCTTGCGTAGGCACAATATCTTTGACCTTGGTCTATCAGCTGCTTCTAGTCCAAGTGGCACATCGATGCAACTGCTCACAAGGGAACCTCCCCAGTGGATAGGCCTTGAAAAACTGAACACAGATCAATCGAGAAAACAGGAAGAAGTTGTGTGGAACTACGAAAAAAATAAGCAAAATATACAAACTGAGTAGTCCATGCGCAAGATGCGATGGGGAGGTTCCCTTGTCAGTCGTGAGCTGTGCTGTAATAAGTTAACACGTGTTTGTGTCTCGTCACGGAAACGGAACCGCATAATATTGCGCAACGGTATGGCATTTCTTTTTGCATTAAATTGGGTGAAAACGCGACGACAACTTACGGTAAGCTTCAGAAGGCTTTTGGAGAGGAGGTTATGTCAAGAGCTCAAGTTATTCGTTAGCATAAAATGTTCAGTGAAGGCAGAACGAAGATGAAGACCGCAGTGAACGACCATGCATGCTTGTGTGCTTCTTTGATTCCAAGGGAATTGTTCATATAGAGTGGGTGCCTCCTGGACAAACAGTTAACCAATATCACTACAAAGAAATTTTAGAAAGACTTCGTAAAAGAGTTATTCGTGTCCGTGCCAACATTACTGATAATTGGATTCTGCATCACGATAATGCGCCATCCCATACTGCTCTGTCAGTACAGCAATTTTTAAACTCAAATTTCAGTAGTACCACAGCCACCTTATTCAGAAGATATAGCTCCGTGCGACTTTTTTCTATTTCCAAGTGTCAAAACGGCGGTCAAGGGACACCATTTTCAAACAACACAAGATGTCCAAAAAGCTGTGACGAGGGTCTTGGAGGATATTACAGAAGATGAGTTCCAGAAATGTTACCATCAGTGGCAGAAGCGCTGGAAAAAGTGTGTGCAATCAAAAGGGAAGTATTGTGAGGGTGACAACATTAAACTTGGCTAAAACGGTAAGCAACATTTTTTTTCACATCAGTCTCATTACTTTATTGTCACATGTCGTACACTGACCACGGCCCATCAGCCTGGAAGTTTTAGGTGAAGAAAAATGTAACTCCTAACTGGTAAGGCACTGAAACAAGAGAGACCGAGAGAGGTGGCGCAGTGGTAGCACACTGGACTCGCATTCGGGAGGACGACGGTTCAATCCCGCGTCCGGCCATCCTGATTTAGGTTTTCCGTGATTTCCCTAAAATCGCTCCAGGCAAATGCTGGGATGGTTCCTCTGAAAGGGCACGGCCGACTCCCTTCCCTAATCAGACGAGACCGATGACCTCGCAGTTTGGTCTCTTCCCCCAAACAACCCAACCCAACCCCAACTGAAACAGAGAAGCAATGAAAGACATCATCTTTACGCCAGTGACTGTTATAAGTTTTATTACACTATTGCAATTTCGGCCTTAGGCCATTATCAAGTGCTGATATTATGGCTTTAAGCCACGTCAACGTAATGTAAGCTGACACATTTGTGTGTCGTTGTCAATCCTGTTAAATACATTAGTGTCGTTCTGCTCCGATTCTGCACAGAACCTCCTCATTTCTTACCTTATCAGTTCACCTAATTTTCAACATTCGTCTGTAGTCCACCTCTCAAATGCTTCTATTCTCTTCTGTTCCGGTTCTCTCACAGTCCACGTTTCACTCCCATACAATGTTGTACTCCAGACGTACATTCTCAGAAATTTCTTCCTCAAATTAAGGCCTATATTCGATATTAGTAGACTTCTCTTGGCCAGGAATGCCCTTTTTGCCATTGCTAGTCTGCTTTCGATGTCCTCCTTGTTCCGTCCGTCTCTCGTTATTTCACTGCCTAGGTAGCAGAATTCCTTAGTTTAGTGGAAAAAATTGGGCCTCTTTCTTAACACTATCTTTGTCGAAAACTGAATTTTTGAAAAGGAAGATAAGGGCTTAAATCCCGTCCACAACGACGTCATAAGAGGCGGAGCACAAGCTTGGAATGATTCAAGGAAGGGGAAGGAAATCAGTCACATCCTTTCATGTGCACCATCCTGGAATTTTCCTGCATCGATTTATGGAAGTCAAGTTAAACCTAAATCGGGATGGCCGGACGCGGATTTGAACCGTCGTCTTCCCGAAAACCGATGTACTAACCACTACGCTACCTCGCTGGACTTTTTAAACTTTTTTTGGCCTCGGCTATGTACAAAATACAAATTGATTCCTGGAAATAGGAAAACAGCAACCAGTCACTATTAATAACGCTATTTATTTACAGAAATGTTGTTGTTACCGGTATTGAACGTCAGGTTCACCTTCAGGCGACTGCTCAGATTTACGCTGCATTTGTCGTTGTTGTTTACACTAGTTGCCGTCTGTTTTTACCCATTGTAGTAGAAGTTCTTTCGGATGAAAAAAATACGCGTGAGGAATAGCGTATTTAGGTGTAACTGTACCAAATTGTTTTTGGGGCGCGGGATTAGCCGAGCGGTCAAAGGCGCTGCAGTCATGAGCTGTGCGGCTGGTCCCGGCGGAGGTTCAACTCCTCCCTCGGGCATGGGTGTGTCTGTTTGCCCTCAGGATAATTTAGGTTAAGTAGTGTGTAAGCTTAGGGACTGATGACCTTAGCATTTAAGTCCCATAAGATTTCACACACATTTGAACATGTTTTTGAAATTGTTTTTACGCGCTTTTAGGTTGCAGTGTGTATCCTCATGTAGCGGGAAGAGGGAATACGAAATCCACGCAGCAATATTGTCGAAGCCGGCCGCTGTGGCTGAGCGGTTCTAGGTGCTTCAGTCCGGAACCGCGCTGCCGCTACGGTCGCAGGTTCGAATCCTGCCTCGGGCATGGATGTGTGTAATGTCCTCAGGTTAGTTAGGTTTAAGTAGTTCTAAGTCTAGGGGACTGATGACCACAGATGTTAAGTCCCATAGTGCTTAGAGCGATTTGAACCATTTGTGAACCGAATATTGCACATGAGCCGTATTATACACAGTGGTTCCTAGGAGTGCTCAAAATTTGGGAGACACTAACTATAAGGACTGTCTACATTAGAAAAGAACAGGAATATTGCGGATTCGTGAGTCAATATCCTAAGTTACGAGGACAACGGGGTAATTACTCGGGCTGCCTCAGAGATAGCGTTGATATCAATTAAACTTCTGTTACGATAACGTCGGGAATCGTTTAATAATAAGTTAGGTGTATTCGCAATGCATTTCTTTGTATGGCTTTTTTGAAGTAGTCATGTCGTTTATGTTCCGGTTAAATAGCATTCTGTGGTGTGCCGGTTAATTGCAAACGCAAATCCATCTTCGGTAGGTGAAGATTCACAAAGGCATCCTTGTCCTTTTCTTACACTCTCATTCAGATGAAGGACGTCCAAAACTAAAACAGCAAACGAAAACATCGAAAAAGTGTCATATGATTTTGGACGATCGACATTTAAGATGTATGAAATAGGCGACGCAATAGGAACAGCAAACTTCTTGACCTCTTAAAAATCCAGTTCACTTTTTTTGACAACGAGTTGTGACAGTGGATGAGATGTAAACCAGCCTCCTCACGAAATAGCAATCAAAAAAGTGCACGGAAGCCAGTGGGCCTCGCCAAAGCACGTGAAACCGTGTTTCACTCAATCGTAAATATTAAAGGCTTTTATTTGAAACTAAGAGAAAGCGATCAAGACCTTTTTATTGAGTGCTTCTAGTTGTTTCATCTCTAGTAAAATTTTCTCGAAATTCCAGCCGTGTCAAGTAGTTAAATATCCACAAGCTTTCGGAGGAGTGGGCTTCGGCAATTGTCAAGTGATGACGTCACCACAGTCAGCAAGACATTCGTCCAAAAGCTTGTGGCTTGACACGGCTGGAACCCCGAGAAAACTTTATTGGTTCATGTCTCCGTGAGACCACGCATTTGCACGTTTCATTTCTGTCTTCCCCATTGTCTATGTTCCACACTCTTAGAGAACTGCACCCACACATAGCTTTTCATGAATCCCATTCTGCTCTCGAAGTTCATATTCTTGGATTTCAACGGCTGCATATTTTTATAGAAAGTTCTTTTGCCTTCTGCAATTTTCCTGCTATGTGCCTACTTTCTTTATCTATTCTACTTGTCCACGGATTCATGCGTCTCTTGACCAGCCGCCCGGTGTGGCCGTGCGTTTCTAGGCGCTTCAGTCTGGAGCCGCGTGACTGCTACGGTCGCAGGTTCGAATCCTGCCTCGGGCATGGATGTGTGTGATGTCCTTAGGTTAGTTAGGATTACGTAGTTCTAAGTTCTAGGGGACTGATGACCACAGATGTTAAGTCCCATAGTGCTCAGAGCCATTTGAACCATCTTTTTGTCTCTTGACCAGGCTTAACATTTACTCATCCAGCATGTCCACTTGTTGCCGCACATCTGTACCTGAGTTTTCTTTTCCACACCCCTACGATTAGTTTTTATCTCGTGTCACTGAAATCGTCTATATCTACCGGAAAGGTTATGGCTAGTAGTTTCTGATATTCCAAAGTGTCTCTTTTTACTGTTTATCAGTTAAAAAAGAAAGCAGTAACTTGCAGACACACCGAAAGTCATTTTAACTAACCAGATGAAAAAAATCACACGAGAAGGAACCACTTAAACAAAAGAAAAAATATCAGCAAAATAAAAAAACGGTAGAGAAGTTTGCGTCTGGAACACTTTTTAGCCCGATAGTGGTTGTAAATGGTTATTTTACTGAGTTCTCAGTATCAGTCGTCGAGTCTGCTCAGTGGAAAAACATTGAATAAAGGGCGTGAAGTTAAGAGGGTATGACATGGAAATAAATGCATAAAAGTACTGTCCTTCAATGCCAAGCCGTGAGATTTTCTCCTTGTCCGCGTACGTTAGTGACTCAGCATCTCGTTTCTGAAGTAACTTGAAGTAAGAAACGCTTTCAGCAACATCGATACAATAGATCCAACAGCTTTTTTTCCCTGCACGTATTGTCGTATAGGCACTAGCGAGTACGTGCTTTTCATCCATTAGCGTACCACGTGACCCGTAGCAGCGACAAGTCTTACAGGAGCGCCGTTAGGCAGCGTTCGGAGAAGTGCAGTCACCGGCCACTGCGGTGCGCGAGTAGCAGGGCGCGACTGCGTGTTGCGGTCACTGGAGAGGCAGCAACGCGCTTTGATATCGTGCAGAGTCAATGCCGGACAACGACACAAGATTTGACCATGCAAGTTCGTGACTCTGCAAGCTTGAGACCTCTTGTTACTGACCCTAATCGTCTCCCAACAAAGGCTACTACGCATCTGTCAATTATACAACTGTTGCGTCTGATTTGGTGATCCTCAGCAAAAAAATTAGCTACTACACCTTTTGCGTTTAAATAGGGACATCTGGTAGAAATTTCTGGCAGTGACTAAGGACTGGCATGATTTTTATAAAAACATAATTATTTTTCATATCCGTGCTGAAGCATATTTTTATACACGGCCCATTAAAATTGCTACACCACGAAGGTGACGTGCTACAGATGCGAAATTTAACCGACAGGAAGAAGATGATGTGATATGCAAATGATTAGCTTTTCGAAGCATTCACACAAGTTGGCACCGGTGGCGACACCTACAACATGCTGACATGAGGAAAGTTTTCAACCGATTTCTCATACACAAACAGCAGTTGACCGGCGTGAAATGTTGTTGTGATGCCTCGTGTAAGGAGGAGAAATGCGTACCATCACGTTTCCGACTTTGATAATGGTCGGATTATAGTCTATCGCGATTGCGGTTTATCGTATCGCGATATTGCTGCTCGCGTTGGTCGAGATTCAATGACTGCTAGCAGAATATGGAATCGGTAGGTTCAGGAGGGTAATACGGAACGATGTGCTTGATGCCAACGGTCTCGTATCACTAGCAGTCGAGATGACAGGCATCTTATCCGCATGGCTGTAACAGATCGTGCAGCCACGTTTCGATCCCTGAGTCAACAGATGGGGACGTTTGCCAAGACAACAACCATCTGCACGAGCAGTTCGACGACGTTTGCAGCAGCATGGACTATCAGCTAGGAGACCATGGGTGCGGTTACTCTTGACGCTGCATCACAGACAGGAGCGCCTGCGATGGTGTACTCAACGACGAACCTGGGTGCACGAATGGCAAAACGTCATTCTTTCGGATGAATCCGGGTTCTGTATACAGCATCATGATGGTCGCATCCGTGTGTGGTGACATCGCGGTGAACGCACATTGGAAGCGTGTTCTAGTCATCGCCATACTGGCGTATCACCCGGCGTGATGGTATGGGGTGCCATTGGTGAGACGTCTCGCTCACCTCTTGTTCGCATTGACGGCACTTTCAACAGTGGACGTTACATTTCAGATGTGTTACGACCCGTGGCTCTACCCTTCATTCGATCCCTACGAAACCCTACATTTCAGCAGGATAATGCACGACCGCATGTTACAGGTCTTGTACGGGCCTTTCTGCATACAGAAAATGTTCGACTGCTGCCCTGGGCAGCACATTCTGCAGATGTCACACAAATTGAAAACGTCTGGTCAATGGTGGCCGAGCAACTGGCTCGTCACAATACGCCAGTCGCTACTCTTGATGAACTGCGGTATTAGTGTTGAAGCTGCATGGGCAGCTGTACCTGTACACGCCATCCAAGCTCTGTTTGACTCAATGCCCAGGCGTATCAAGGCCGTTATTACGGTCAGAGGTGTTGTTCTGGGTACTGATTTCTCAGGATCTATGCACCCAAATTGCGTGAAAATGTAATCACATGTCAGTTCTAGTATAATATATTTGGCCAATGAATACCCGTTTATCATCTGCATTTCTTCTTGATGTAGCAATTTTAATGGACAGTAGTGTATTTCATTTCAATGTCGATTTTTAAGGTTTAATTTGTTCAATGCCACTAGGGCCGGGTTGGTTCCTTCGGACAAAACGTGGCTTTTTTGCTTCTCTGTCACTTCCCACTCACATCTTTTGCTCCGTTTCTAATATCCTAGCTGCAGTCGAACTGTTAAGACCTAAACTCCTCGTTGAGACGTAGGAAAAAAATACTAGAACTGTGTCATTTGTACACCTACACACATTATCGGCAACAACTGTGAATTGGATGACAGAGAATACTTCTCATTGTTCCATTCGTGTACGGAGCACGGAGAGAATGACTGCTTAAGGATCTCTGTGGGTCCTACAGTTAGACTAAATGTATCTTCTCAGTCCCTGCAGGAGCCATACGCAAGAGGCTGTAGTATTTTCCTAGATACCTCGCCAAACAGACTTGAAACTTTGTAAGTGGGCTTGCGCGGAAACAGACGTCCAGGGTCAAGTTTAGGTTTTTTGCAGCATATCTCTGACGCTCTCTCATGACTCAAACGAACTTGTGGCCATTTATGTCACCCTTCTTTGTACAGGTACAAAGTCCAGTGTTAGTCCTATTTGATGCATGTCCCACGCAGTAGAGCAGTATTCTAGGATGGATCGCACAAGAGGTTTTAAGGAAATCTCCTTTGTAGACGGGTTGTTTTTCCTTATTCTACCAATGAATCAAAATGTTAAACATTTACTTCATGCAGCTATCAACAACACTAATATGTTTTGAAAAATGCATAATGTAACGATGTTGTATTAATTTATTATTAGCCCCCATTTCGGTAATAGACTATCATTTTGGTACCGAAGAATGAATAATACTACTGTCATGTCACACGAACTGGTGTACTCATTACAACTGTGCACATCTAGCAAAGCGAAAATTCATTATGAAAAAAATCTCGTTTTGCTATATGTGCACAGTTGTAATGAGTATACCCGTAAATGTGTTTCCATGTCAGTTTGTGACACGTGAGTAGTATCGTTCAGTCTTTCACATCGAGATGATGGTTTATGACCGAAACCGTTAGTAATAATAAAGTAATACCAACAGCTATGTGTCATGCATTTCTCAAAAGATTAAAAATGTGTAGTCCGCTTTGCCTAAGACTCAGCCCATGTGTTCATTCAATCTCATATCGCTGCAAACTGTTACACCGAAGCATTTGTGTGAGTTAACTAGCTCTATCAGTGACTTATAGTAGTCACAGGATACTACATTTTGCGTTCTACGATGTTCGCAATCCTGCATTTCTGAACCTTCAAAGCAGTTGCCAGTTTCTGCATCGCTTTGAAATTACATCAAGATCTGGTTGAATTTTTTGCCTCTTTTTTTAAGACAGTGCTTCATCGTAAATAACTCCATCATCTGCAAAAATTGCGAGGTTACTGTAATATTCTACTGTATGTGTTACACCTAACAACTAAAATACTCTCTTTGTTCCAGAATGCGGGTTGTAAACGACAGTGAATGTATGGGTTTACATCACTATGCATTTCACAACTGGAGAGCAGTATCTGAACCAGGAACTCCAGAATGCGAGGCCAGTATCTCACTGAATGAAATGCCATGTAAACATACTCTTTACGCAATTCAACGTTTGCTTTTTTCTTCTAGAAAGAAGGAATAAGACTAAAAATGTAGACGGATTTCTTTAGTCATTTTTACAGCGTCTCTTTAATAAATTTACACTGGTTAAAGGGGTGCAATGGTTAAGGCGTGAACTTCAGATCTCTGTCTGCTTATTCAGATTTAGGCTTCTCTCCATTTGTTTAGACCACTTATAGGCTGAATGTAGTTCCTTGGCCGGTCGTTGTGGCCGAGCGGTTCTAGGCGCTTCAGTCTGGAACCGCGCGACCGCTACGGTCGCAGTTTCGAATCCTGCCTCGGGCCATGGCTGTGTGTGATGTCCTTAGGTTAGTTAGGTTTAAGTAGTTCTAAGTTCTAGGGGACTGATGACCTCAGATGTTAAGTCCCGTAGTGCTCAGAGCCATTTTTTGTAGTTCCTTGGGAAAAATGCGGGATATTCTTCCCCATCCTTCTAATTCAGGCTTGTCGCCGACTGGAAATGTTTCCTCCCTTTCCTTCTGAACAAAGTTTCCGGATTTTTGGCTTTATAACACTTCGCTTGGTGCGTTAATTTGTGTGATAGTTTTCAGTGGTGTCTACAATTCTCGTAACGGCTTCGTCTCTTCTGTTACAGAACATGACCAGCGAATTCTCCTGGAGCATAGCAGTAATACGCTGGTGAGTGAAGGTTGAGGACGAAAGTAACTTTCACATGAAGTGCCACTGACAAGTAAAATAGTTCGATGAAAATTGGTCCATACGTAGAAACAACTGCTACAGTATGCTATAGACGGTAACTCAAAAGAATATTTGGTGAGACGAACAGGAAGTACACATTGTTTAAAGACAATAACTAATGTAGGTTAATTCTTAGAAAGAAGAAGACAGCAACCAGCCACTATTAAGTCTGCTATTTATTTAGGTAAATAGCTGCGTTACCGGTTTCGAACTGGCAAGTTCACCATCAGACGGCTGTTCACATGATTTTCAAGATACACTTTACATTATCGTCCATTTTCGATTTTTATTCTTCCACTGTGGCGAAGTATTTTTTGGTGTGTTGTTGCCGCCGAAAATTCGGCGCGATTTTGTTGCGAAGTTGCAGGATTGTATTTTTCGAATATTCCAAAATATATCCAACACTTATGTAATTTGTACATCACCACATTGTGCGAAGCACCACACACACACACACACACACACACACACACACACACACACACACACACCAAAAAGAATTTGCCACATGTGAAGTTATCACAAAGAATGCAGATTTATAAAATCATGAGAACAGCCGTCTGATGTTGAACTTGCCAGTTCGAAACGGGTAACGGCGCTATTTATCTAAATAAATAGCAGTATTAATAGTGGCTGGGTGCTGTCTTCTTCTTTGTAAGAATTAGCCCACATTAATTGTACACAGCCACGGTCTCACCATGTCAGTTTTAGACCATAATCAAACTGAAGTGACAGCGCTTCATTATCGTCCCCTGGATGATGATGATGATGTTTGGTTTATGAGGCGCTCAACTGCGTGGTTATCAGCGCCCGTACAAATTCCCAACCTTTTCTCAGCCCAATCTCGCCACTTTCACGAATGAGGATGAAATGATGAGGACAACACAAACACGCAGACATCTCGAGGCAGGGGAAAAAAATCCCTGACCCCGCACGGAATCGAACCCGGGACCTTGTGCTCGAGAGCGAGATCGCGACCGCGAGACCACGAGCTGCTCGTCCCCTGGACATAACAAACAGGGGAACATAAGGTGTATGATCACCAAGGACGGCAATTCATGCTCTGCAACGTGCTTGCATGCTGACCACACGGATGATAAGGAGTTCTTGTGATACGACGTTCCATTCCTCCGCCAGCGCCTTTGACGACTGATGGGTGGACGTCTACAGACGTTAAAGTAACCTCTGGCGTGCCACAGGGGAGTGTTATGGGAAAATTGCTTTTCACAATATATATATAAATGACCTAGTAGATAGTGTCGGAAGTTCCATGTGGCTTTTCGCGGATGATGCTGTAATATACAGAGAAGTTGCAGCATTAGAAAATTGCAGCGGATAGGCACTTGGTGCAGGGAGTGGCCACTGTCCCTTAACATAGACAAATGTAATGTATTGCGAATACATAGAAAGAAGGCTCCTTTATTGTATGATTATATGATAGCGCAACAAACACTGGTGGCAGTTCCTTCTGTAAAATATCTGGGAGTATGCGTGCGGAACGATTTGAAGTGGAATGATCATATAAAATTAATTGTTGGTAAGGCGGGTGCCAGGTTGAGATTCATTGGGAGAGTGCTTAGAAAATGTAGTCCATCAACAAAGCAGGTGGCTCACAAAACACTCGTTCGACCTATACTTGAGTATTGCTCATCAGTGTGGGATCCGTACCAGATCGGGTTGACGGAGGAGATAGAGAAGATCCAAAGAAGAGCGGCGCGTTTCGTCACAGGGTTATTTGGTAAGCGTGATAGCGTGACGGAGATGTTTAACAAACTGAAGTGGCAGACTCTGCAAGAGAGACGCTCTGCATCGCGGTGTAGCTTGCTGTCCAGGTTTCGAGAGGGTGCGTTTCTGGATGAGGTATCGAATATATTGCTTCCCTCTACTTATACCTCCCGAGGAGATCACGAATGTAAAATTAGAGAGATCGAGCGCGCACGGAAGCTTTCCGGCAGTCGTTTTTCCCGCGAACCATACGCGACTGGAACAGGAAAGGGAGGTAATGACAGTGGCACGTAAAGTGCCCTCCGCCACACACCATTGGGTGGCTTGCGTAGTATAAATGTAGATGTAGAACGCTGAACGCTGGGTGTACCGTTTGCAATGACTTGAAGGTCAACACGACCATGCAACATTATGCCTCCTCACACAATGACACGACTACCAGAACCATCGTGTTCAACAGTTCTGAACGTACCCTCACATGGCGAGAGGTGAGAACATGTAATGCACCCAGGAACATTGTCGAACGTGATCGCTTTGGTTGTCCAGGTGTTACGGTGTCGGGAGGCGTACTGTTAACTGAGCGTACTGACATCTAAATCTTTGAACACGGTTCACTCACCCGTCGAAGCTAATGTGTCACTGTACTCCTTCTTGACGTGCAGGGGTGCATTCGGCCCTCACTTCATTTTAATGATTGAGAATGTGCGGCCCTATCGAACACCGCAGGTGAAGGAGAGCTTTGAACGAGAGGACATTCGTTGACTGGCCTAGCCTAAACTGTCTTTCAACTTACATCCCATCGAGCACGTCCACCTGCAACAACGACCATCACCAGTTGTCAACCGCACTGATGCAGAAATGGAACGCCCCACTACAACAACTCCTTAGCAAACTCTTGGCCAGCGTGACAGCACTGTGCAGAGCATGCATTGACGTCCATGGTAATCACACACCCTATGAAGAACCATTTCCCGCCTTTTGTAAAGTCCAGGAACCATTATGAATAGCTGTGACTTCACTGTAATTATTGCCTTTGAATAAACGTGTCATTTCTCTTTATCTCACTGCATACTTATTTCAGTTACCTTCTCTAATATACTGCAGCTGTTCTTTCCATGTACGCTCCAGGTTTCATTGAGCTATGTTATTTGGGAGGTCAACGGCCTTGCTGCAGTTGTATCACCGGTTCCCGTCAGATCACGAAGTTAAGCGCTGCCGAGCGGTGTGCACTCAGCCCTTGGGAGGCAAGCTGAGGAGCTACTTGACTGAGAAGTGGCGGCCGGCCGGGGTGACCGAGTGGTTCTAGGCGCTACAGTCTGGAACTGCGCGACCACTACGGTCGCAGATTCGAATCCTGCCTCGGGCGTGGATGTATGTGATGTCCTTAGGTTAGTTAGGTTTAAGTAGTTCTAAGTTCTAGGAAGCTGATGACCTCAGAAGTTAAGTCCCGTAGTACTCAGAGCCATTTTGAGAAGTAGCGGCTCCGGTCTCATAAACAGGCATACGGCCGGGAGAGCGGTGTGCCTACCACATACATACCCCTCCATATCCGCATCCAGTGACGCCTGTGGGGTGAGGATGGCACGGCGGCAGGTCGGACCCGTTGGGCGAAGTTTTTTTTGTTATTTGGGAGTGACACACCACGTGAACGTTACTTTCGCCCTTAAGTTTTGCTCAGCAGTGTATAACCATGTTCATGTACAGTTTAGTCATAGAATATAACATATCCCCGAGAATGCATATTTTTTATCACCAGCATAGCAAGTGTATGCTCCATAATGCCAATGACAATTTTTACATGAAATTACGGGCCAGTAGCGCAGTGAGATATCCGCACGCTTCTGTAGTGACGTATTCTCGATGGCAACTAAGCCACGCAGCTTAAATTAGTTACAATTGTAAAAAGGGAGAACGCAAAAAGCCTCTTGTTGCTCTGTTATTAGTATGTCGACGCACTTCGTACATTGAAGGGGCGAGAGAATGAACTAGATATAAAGGCTCTCTGGACATAGTGACACAACGCAGACTTCTACCGGCGCTACATCAACCGGCAATTTACAACCGGCGAATAAGAAATCTCTTCATTCGATTTGTAAGTTAAAATCCACCCGAGATTCCTTTGTTAATTAATGTAGATACAGCGATATGAAATCCTATGATCGTCTTTGAAACTGTGTATACAGTTCTCAGAGAACTGTGTACAGGGCTTGCCTCGCTTTGGGTAGCTTGTGTACACGGCTACAGGAACGCATCTAGCTACAGAATTAAAATAAATTAATTTCGAACATCGATGGGAAATTAGACGTTTTTAATGTACCCTCCTGCTCAAAAATGGTTCAAATGGCTCTGAGCACTATGGGACGTAACATCTGTGGTCATCAGTCCCCTAGATCGTAGAACTACTTAAACCTAACTAACCTAAGGACATCACACACATCCATGGCCGAGGCAGGATGCGAACCTGCGACCGTAGCGGCCACGCGGTTCCAGACTGAAGCGCCTAGAACCGCACGGCCACACCGGCCTGCCCCTCCTTCTCCGAGACAAACGCAGGATAATTAAATTCCTATGAGTTTTGTTACAGGTTGAGGAGAAAAAGTATAAAACCAGCTTGCTTCATTCTTCGAGACGTTCGAGATGAGTGTAGGCGTAGCGAGAAAGCAACAAATCCGAAATATTCAGCTATTGCAGTATATTGCACCAGGTGCGACAATTGACCCATGAAATACGTTCGTCAAACCGATAGGAATTTTGAGATCAGGTTTCGTGAGCATTTGAATTTTACGCACTTGAGGTCAGCATTAAGTACAAATGGACACGGGTTCAGAATTACCAATTGGTCCAGAGCTTCATAAATTTTTCATCGCCAGAATGAAGGTCATACTTTGAATATACTTGAGGAAATTGACATTCTACGGGTTGGTAACCGCCGACTGGAATATACATTAAACAGCAAAACGGAATTAAGACACCGAAATGTACAGTACTTGCTAATGTCGACAGTCTTCATATCAATAAATAATTTTTACTTGCCGTGTTTATGTATTATCAAATTACTTTCGTATATTTTCGTTACTTTTTTTTAGTATACCGCTATGAATGTATGGACGCGTCCCGACATTCGGGTTTTATTAAATAGTTTCTTTCTGTCATCTTGTCGCGCCGCCTATTCCCGGGTTGCTTCGCGCTTGCCTGTCAACTCGTCACTTGTCCGTCTGCTCAGTATTCAGTTGGTATCGCCTCGTTCTTATTCTCGCCGTGATACGTTTGTAGCATACGGTAACAGCTAGGGTTTTTATTCTTCGATTTAGTTTGTTTTCCTTGCTACTCATTTTACCTTCTGCTCGTTTATTTTCGTTATGGTCTTCTGTATCATATGGTTTTAGTGTACATTTCATGGTCGTACACGATATTTTGGTTATTTCCTCAGGGCCAGCGTCATACAACAGACTTTTACGAGTTTTATCCAGTCCTTGATCTGACTGATAAAATTTTTATTATATGACTCTCCGTGTTTCTCCTTAGAACTTGAGTCATTTACTATGACCGTCTCCTTCATTCCGCCTCTCTTATTTTGACTCCCGTTCTTTCAAGCACGTTTTAATATAGCATTACTGAGCGTGAGTGAGGGCCTCCAATAATCTCTACATTTTGCTGTAAATGGTTTGTGTGTGAGTATTCTGCTTATTGTGTACCGATTCTCTTGAGGTTTGTTGTCCCTTTCGTATATTTAGTGTTTAAATAGCATTGAAGTTACATATTGCTTTCACTGTAACTATTGCAAAAATTTTTAAAATTTTTTCCTCCATCTGTTTTTTCTATTCAGTTGTACCTGATGATGCAGCTTTAGTGCTGCGAAACCGGTTGCTCTAATAAATGATTATTCAACAGCTGCTGCCGCTTTGCTTGGTAAGAATATATTCTTACAGCTGATTACTAACAACACAGTGCGTTCGGAAATTCCGGTTACGAACTTCAAGGACTTGTAGAAGGGAGTGAGTACATAATAGCTTGAATAGGAACCCATGTCCAGAAACCTACTGTTTCCTCGGTATAGCCGTCTGAAAATATGTTTGCTAGGTAGGTATGCAACAGGGTGGTCATGGTGGGGAGAGAGGGGTGGGGGGGTGGGGTGACGGATCGGTTGATGTCATTTGGTGTCCTCTCTGACCTGGTTCGAGCCTCATTTTCGCCACAGTTGCGCAACGCCTTCGAGAGAGGGTACCTTCGCCGTTAAGAGGCGTGACGTTAACAGGTTGACGTCGCACACCCGAATTGGAAGAGGCCGCAAAGTATCACGTTGAAGAGTATCCGTCAACAAGTACACGACCAATTGCTTTGGCTTTTAATGAGTGGAATTGTAAAAAAATGTTATATACTTGGTCACGCCTAATCAATTACTTGTAAATGTGGTCGCGTTACCAACGTGTTTTCAAATGAGTTCCAATTCAGAATATGATCTGCTCATTACACTCTACAAGTCTAGACGTTTGTAACGGGAATTTTGGTACCCCCTGCATAAAGAGTGTTGCTAATGTACAGAAAGATAAAACCTATTTCTCTAAAGAAAAAACATCGTTTGGATCACAGCTTTTCCTTACCAGTTAGCAGTTTAAAATTGCGTTGCAGATCATCTTCATGTCAAAGATGGGACAAGAACAAGGACAACAACAACGAAAATTACACTTGATACTACTAACTTGACGCTCAAAGACTGCACAGATAACAAAATATTATCAAACCACACATACCTTGTGCCACAAAGTGCAGTTCGGCAACATTGGTATAATAATTTTTGGTGCCAATTATCTGTCGGTTCATAATATTTTGTTGTTATTTGCACATACTTTGAGCGTAGTGTTTGTAACATCATAATTCCCCAATTTTTATTGTTGTTGCCGCTTTTCGTGTTCCAGCTTAGACCTGGTGATCTGCAGCACAGATAGAAACCGATAATCGGTAATGAAAAAATGTACCCTGACGGTGTTTGTTTATTTATTATAACAAAAGAGCCGACGGTTCCTAAAACTTGGCATTAATTATGAAAGACTACTAGGGTGTCAGATCGCGTCATGTCCGTCTTCAATATCTTTTAAGCGATCGACGGTTTCGACCTATCTGCTGTGATATCCTTCAGGATCTTCTGGTGTTCACTGTCGGGCAGTGTTCACGTGTCTGCGAACTCTAGAAGATTTTGAAGAAGACTCCAGCTGAAGGGTCAAAACGTCTATTGCGTAGACGAAATTGAAGTGTAACAGACGCGGCCTAAAATCCTAGAAGATTTTACCTTCAATGACCGTGACCACGAAAGTCTTCAGGCTTGAATAATGCACAGACAAACCGCCACATGACGTGTGTTATTTGATTTACTGATTAGTTTCACTTAGCAGGTATGAGAATCCTCAAATATTAACTGGCCTGGTCCCAAAACGTTAGCGTACGGTACTGCGGTGTCTACGTCTACATGTACATCTACATATACGTCTACGTGATTACTCTGCTGTTCACAATAAAGTGCCTGGCAGAGGGTTCAGAGAACCACCTTCAAGCTGTCTCTCTACCGTTGCACTCTCGAACAGCACGCGGGAAAAACGAGCACTTAAATTTTTCTGTGCGAGCCCTGATTTCTCTTATTTTATCGTGATGGTCATTTCTCCCTATGTAGGTGGGTGCCAACAGAATGTTTTCGCAATCGGAGGAGAAAACTGGAGATTGAAATTTCATGAGAAGATCCCATCGCAACGAACAACGCCTTTGTTTTAATGATTGCCACTCCAATTCACGTACCATGTCTGTGACACTATCTCTCCTATTTCGCGATAATAGAAAACGAGCTGCCCTTCTTTGTACTTTATCGATGTCATCCGTCAGTCCCACCTGATTCGGATCCCACACCGCACAGCAATACTCCAGAACAGGGCGGACAAGCGTGGTGTAAGCAGTCTCTTTAGTAGACCTGTTGCACCTTCTAAGTGTTTTGCCAATGAATCGTAGTCTTTGGTGTGCTCTACCCACAATATTATCTATGTGATCGTTCCAATTTAGGGTATTTGTAATTGTAATCCCTAAGTATTTAGTTGAATTTACAGTCTTCAGATTTGTGTGACTTATCACGTAATCGAAATTTAGCTGATTTCTTTTAGTACTCATGCGAATAACTTCACGCTTTTCCTTATTCAGGGTCAATTGCCACTTTTCGCACCATACAGATATCTTATCTAAATCATTTTGCAAGTCGTTTTGGTCATCTGATGACTTTACAAGACGGTAAATGACAGCATCATCTGCAAACAATCTAAGACGGCTACTGAGATTGTCTCCTATGTCGTTAATATAGATCAGGAACAATAGGGGGCCTATAACACTTCCTTGGGGAACGCCGGATATTACTTCTTTTTTACTCGATGACTTTCCTTCTATTACTACGAACTGTGACCTTTGTGACAGGAAGTCACGAATCCAGTCGCACAACTGAGGTGATACTCCGTAGGCACGCAGTTTGGTTAGAAGACGCTTGTGAGGACGGCGTCGAAAGCCTTCTGGAAATCTAAAAATATGGAATCAATTTGACATTCCCTGTCCATAGCACTTATTAGTTTACGAGTATAAAGAGCTAGTTGTGTTTCACAAGAACGATATTTGCTGAATCCGTGCTGACTATGTGTCAATAAATCGTTTTCTTCGAGGTACTTTATGATGTTTCAATACAGTATATGTTCCAAAACCCTACTGCAAATCGCCGGCCGCGGTGGTCTCGCGGTTCTAGGCGCGCAGTCCGGAGCCGTGCGACTGCTACGGTCGCAGGTTCGAATCCTGCCTCGGGCATGGATGTGTGTGATGTCCTTAGGTTAGTTAGGTTTAAGTAGTTCTAAGTTCTAGGGGACTGATAACCACAGCAGTTGAGTCCCATAGTGCTCAGAGCCATTTGAACCATTTGAACCTACTGCAAATCGACGTTAGTGATATAGGCCTGTAATTCAGCGGATTACTCCTACTTCCCTTTTTGGGTATTGGTGTGACTTGAGCAATTTTCCAGTCCTTAGGTACGGATCTTTCTGTGAGCGAGTGGTTGTATATAATTGCTAAATATGGAGCTATTTTATTAGCATACTCTGAAAGGAACCTGACTGGTATACAATCTGGACCGAAGGCCTAGCCTTTATTAAGTGATTTAAGCTGCTTTGTTACACCGAGGATATCTACTTCTACGTTTCTCATCTTGGCAGTTGTTCTGATATATGACGCAATGTTCCCTCGGACATTCATGCATATCCGAAGGAATATTGCATCGTACGTCTGACAACAGGTACTGCACTATCGTATGTATGCGCCAACACTGGGCAGTCAACTTTCAACTAAAAATGTATACATAATGGATGTACAGGTGCAGTTTGTAGACACATGGTTGACGACATATGGAAGTTTGCGTCTGGCTGTGAAACGTGCTCGGACAGTCTAATGGTAAGACGGCCGTTCGCGATAAGCGGGAAAACCAGGTTCGAATCTCGGTTCAGCACAAATGCCTGGATTTGCTTAAAAAAGAAGATCAACAAATATACCGGCAAAATAAATGACGAGGGTGGTTTCTCTGCGTCTGTAAGGTGTCAGGCAAATCCAACACCTTCCATGAAAACCCTGACATGATAGCAAATCCGACATTATGTCACATAGTTCCGAACAAATCCTGACATTAAATTAACCAAAGTAATACGATCAACGAGTGAGCAAATGGAATACCACAAACTAACACAAGAACGCCTAAATGCATGTCATACCTTCCCACCGTGAAACAGACGCAGTTCCGAGGGGAGAAACGACAACAGACGCCGAGAGCAGAACCATGTTAAGCTAGAAGGCCCTACGATATGGGACGGACACCCACATCGTCGGCCGACCGCCAAGACCACCCGCCAGCCCATGTTAAGAGATAGAGCCCTCCAGAAGAACAGTATAGATCTTACGATAACGCTAAAATGGCCACACCAGCTGCAAGTTTTAGCGTGAGACTATACGCGTGTCTGTTTCGTTGCAAACGTTAAAAACATTGCCCCACCACGAAAAGTATAACGTTTCTCATTGGATAGACAGAATTTTTGTAGGCGGAGCTTAAGGTTAACATTGAGACCCTGATTGGTCAGTTAAAAACACAGCCACATACCTTTTTCTTAAACCAGCTTTGGTAAATTGTAGTAAGGAGAGGTTAGAGAGGAGTTGCTTCCTAGATGGCGAGGTGTGTGGAGCTGCGCCGCCCGCCGCCCTCTGATACTGCCTAATCAACGACAAGGTAATGAACGCACGCGATGCCACATGAGAGCGCATAAGCCTTCACTCAGAACTGCAGAAGTCTCATCTGTTACACCCCCTTATTACATAATACTAGTGTCGATCGTCAATTGAACTTCGTGGTATTCACATTTGCTATTAGGAGTTAAAATCTGAAACGGGATGATTTTTTTGTTATATAGTTATTGAGAAACCACATCAGCCACTGTAATTTACGACAAGTTAAATAAGTAATTAAAGATAATTGAGGGTCACTGTAGACCATTTTTGATAGTTTTCTCTTTTATAAAGCTTCATTTAAACCTAGATTATAGATGTGATATGGCATAGGTCATCCTTCGATCCATTATAGAACTTGGAAACCCATTCAGGGAATATTCGTTCACATTTTTGTTGAACGCAGTTGGTTTTTATCATCCTGTATTAAAATATTTCCTTTTATCAATAGTGAAATTTATAAACAATGTTTTGTGAGTAGAATAAAAATTCCAATGGTTAACTTAACTGCTTTTTCGACGTTATTTTACCAGCTAATTAAAAATAGGAAAGCCTTCAACCCCTTCCACTAAATTTAATTAGTATTAAGATTCTTTTACAGCGAGTGCAGTGGAGCTGACGCTGAAATCTTAAGTATTTGATTATATCATCGCTAGTCTCACTGAACTCTTCTGAACTCTACATGTCATGTGTGGTCTGGCGTCTCCTTACCAGCAACAGGTCCCAGGTTCAAACTAGTCAATTCCCTACAAAACACGCTCAGAGCGTCGTTGCGCGAAAGTGGTAGGGAAACACGGCTTAGAACAAACAGACACCACGCAGAATGTTAGACGTCTATTGCAAGCGAGACGACGCATGGTCCAGAATTGCAGTCACTGTGATCTGAAGATGTGAAGAAGGATTGTGGCACTTACCAAGCTCTGACCGTGCGGGCAGCACTTGGGCAGGCAGTAGTGGCTGGCACAGTATTCCTCGGCGTCGACACACACCCTGACGAGGCCGTCACCGGCGAGGCAGCGACCCACGCCCTCCGGCAGCGGCTGGTCCTCCGGCACGTCCACCAGCGCCCCCTTCTCGCAGTTCTCCGGCACCAGCATCGCGCTCGTGTCGGGGAGCCGCTCGTCCGTCGAGTTCGCCAGCATAACGTCCCAGTCGGTTGTGACGTCCTCGAAGACGCCGGATACCGGTCCAGAGTCTTCCGCGTAGCCCCAGGTCACGGCGGCTTCACTAGTGGCGCCGACACTACCGTTGTAAGCGTTCTCCACAGTTTCCTCCTCTCGTCTGCCGGACGAGGGGTCACTCTGCAGTAGCGTGACGTCGGTTGTGGGAAGCGGCTCCGTGGTATATTCGCCAGGCGCCGCGGTGAGGTTGAGGAAGTCATCGCCGGCGTCCGTCGTGTGGTTGGCGTCGGGCACGCACGCCCAGATGGTGGCGTCATAGCTGAAGCTCGGCGCGCAGCAGCTGCCCACGGGCTGCAGCGCTGCGGCGCGTGCTGCGAGGGCGATGGCGAAGGCGAAGGCTAGGGCTACCAGGAGCGGCAGCCGCATGCTCCGCTGCCCGCAGACCGCCGTCTGTTCACTGCTGACCGGCCGCCGGGCGCTGCACTGCCGCGCGCCGCTCTCCGGGTTCCGGTTGTGCCACGTCGCGCATGCGCACCGCCGCGGGAATCCCTCTCGCCGACCCGCGTCGTTTGCACGCTCGCATGACGCGCTGCCCTCGGGCGCCAGCTTCCAGCAGCCGCGTGGGTTTGTTTCTCGGCCAGACGCGGCTCTTTCCACGCGGATCGTTTTCGCCCGGGTTTGGCAGCATTCCAAAGGAAATCGAGCTACTCCAAAGACCATTAATCCTTCGTCTGCGTACTTCACAAGCCGTCGTCACGTGTAATGTTCGGACGAACAAAATACCCGGTGACGATAGCTATCTACATCTACATTTACACTCCGCAAGCCACCCAACGGTGTATGGTGGAGGGCACTTTACGTGCCACTGTCATTACCTCCCTTTCCTGTTCCAGCCGCGTATTGTTCGCGGGAAGAACGACTGCCGGAAAGCCTCCGTGCGTGCTCGGATCTCTCTAATTTTACACTCGTGATCTCCTCGGGAGGTAAAACTAGGGGGAAGCAATGTATTCGATACCTCATCCAGAAACGCACCCTCTCGAAACCTGGACAGCAAGCTACAGCCGGCCGCGGTGGTCTCGCGGTTCTAGGCGCTTCAGTCCGGAGCCGTGATGTGCTACGGTCGCAGGTTCGAATCCTGCCTCGGGCATGGATGTGTGTGATGTCCTTAGGTTAGTTAGGTTTAAGTAGTTCTAAGTTCTAAGGGACTGATGACCAAAGCAGTTGAGTCCCATAGTGCTCAGAGCCAGCCAGCAAGCTACACCGCTATGCAGAGCGCCTCTCTTGCAGAGTCTGCCACTTCAGCAGTTTGCCAAACATCTTATAACATCCACGATATCGATATATATGGTGTTACAAAAAGGTACGGCCAAACTTTCAGGAAACATTCCTCACACACGAAGAAAGAAAATATGCTACGTGGAAATGTGTCCGGAAACGCTTACTTTCCATGTTAGAGCTCATTTTATTACTTCTCTTCAAATCACATTAATCATGGAATGGAAACACACAGCAACAGAACGTACCAGCGTGACTTCAAACTCTTTGTTACAGGAAATGTTCAAAATGTCCTCCGTTAGCGAGGATACATGCATCCACCCTCCGTCGCATGGAATCCCTGATGCGCTGATGCAGCCCTGGAGAATGGCGTATTGTATCACAGCCGTCCACAATACGAGCACGAAGAGTCTCTACAATAGGTACCGGGGTTAGGTACACAAGAGCTTTCAAATGCCCCCATAAATGAAAGTCGAGAGGGTTGAGGTCAGGAGAGCGTGGAGGCCATGGAATTGGTCCGCGTCTACCAATCCATCGGTCACCGAATCTGTTGTTGAGAAGCGTACGAACACTTCGACTGAAATATGCAGAAGCTCCATCGTGCATGAACCACATGTTGTGTCGTACTTCTAAAGGCACATGTTCTAGCAGCACAGGTAGAGTATCCCGTATGAAATCATGATAACGTGTTCCATTAAGCGTGGGTGGAAGAACATAATGACGAAACTAAAATGAGCTCTAACATGGAAATTAAGCGTTTCCGGACACATGTCCACATAACATCTTTTCTTTATTTGTGTGTGAGGAATGTTTTCTGAAGGTTTGGCCGTACCTTCTTGTAAAACCCTGTATATACAGGGTGAGTCACCTAACGTTAGCGCTGGATATATTTGGTAAACCACATCAAATACTGGCGAATCGATTCCACAGACCGAACGTGAGGAGAGGGGCTAGTGTAATTGGTTAATACAAACCAAAAAAAAAAATGCACGGAAGTATGTTTTTTAACACAAACCTACGTTTTTTTTAAATGGAACAGCGTTAGTTTTGTTAGCACATCCGAACATATAAACAAATACGTAATCAGTGCCGTTTGTTGCATTGTAATATGTTAATTACATCCGGAGATATTCTAACCTGAAGTTGACGCTTGAGTACCACTCCTCCGCTGTTCGATCGTGTGTATCGGAGAGCACCGAATTACGTAGGGATCCAAAGGGAACGGTGATGGACCTTAGGTACAGAAGAGACTGGAACAGCACATTACGTCCACATACTATCACCTTTTTATTGGTCTTTTACACACACAACACTGACGTATGCTACCAAAAAATATTTTTCTCCATGATTCGTCCGTAGTTTAATTTTGGCCTCATATGTCAGCAATGAAATCTTGTTCAACAATAAATACCATCAGCACTGTTCTTAGAAAATGGAGTCTGATTCGATTAATTTTTTCTTTTATAAATAGAGTTTAGTACCACCGGTGCACATTTGTTTCTTACATATCGGAATATTGTTTGCAGTTTCAAGTAATTTAAATTTGCCGCTGTAATAAAAGTTAAGATGGCGGCCAACAAAAGATAGAGGATTCCTTTTTTAATTAAGGTTTTCCTTTTCCCAATAAACAGTTAATCATTTAAATTAATGCCACCAAAAAAAAATTATTAAATTGTTTTGCAAATTAGTTTAACACAAACCTATGCTATTTTCAATTAGAAGTACAGACGAAGTTGCTATATAATCGCAACTAACAATGGCTGTGCTTCTTGCAGCTATGATAAAACAATTAATACAAAATTATAATTAAAAGAGGAAGTGAATTTTCAATAATTAACCATAAATAGTTTTAACGCATTTGGCTCTATTTGTTTTTACCTGCAAATGAACATAAAAGTACAATAATTTTGCATTAAATATTTATCATTTAACAGACCTCAAATCGATTCGCGTCTTGCGTCGGCGATGTACATCAGAAGAAGACGACAAAAGGGTACAAAAGAAAAGAAAAGAATGACATACACTCCTGGAAATGGAAAATAGAACACATTGACACCGGTGTGTCAGACCCACCATACTTGCTCCGGACACTGCGAGAGGGCTGTACAAGCAATGATCACACGCACGGCACAGCGGACACACCAGGAACCGCGGTGTTGGCCGTCGAATGGCGCTAGCGGCGCAGCATTTGGGCACCGCCGCCGTCAGTGTCAGCCAGTTTGCCGTGGCATACGGAGCTCCATCGCAGTCTTTAACACTGGTAGCATGCCGCGACAGCGTGGACGTGAACCGTATGTGCAGTTGACGGACTTTGAGCGAGGGCGTATAGTGGGCATGCGGGAGGCCGGGTGGACGTACCGCCGAATTGCTCAACACGTGGGGCGTGAGGTCTCCACAGTACATCGATGTTGTCGCCAGTGGTCGGCGGAAGGTGCACGTGCCCGTCGACCTGGGACCGGACCGCAGCGACGCACGGATGCACGCCAAGACCGTAGGATCCTACGCAGTGCCGTAGGGGACCGCACCGCCACTTCCCAGCAAATTAGGGACACTGTTGCTCCTGGGGTATCGGCGAGGACCATTCGCAACCGTCTCCATGAAGCTGGGCTACGGTCCCGCACACCGTTAGGCCGTCTTCCGCTCACGCCCCAACATCGTGCAGCCCGCCTCCAGTGGTGTCGCGACAGGCGTGAATGGAGGGACGAATGGAGACGTGTCGTCTTCAGCGATGAGAGTCGCTTCTGCCTTGGTGCCAATGATGGTCGTATGCGTGTTTGGCGCCGTGCAGGTGAGCGCCACAATCAGGACTGCATACGACCGAGGCACACAGGGCCAACACCCGGCATCATGGTGTGGGGAGCGATCTCCTACACTGGCCGTACACCCCTGGTGATCGTCGAGGGGACACTGAACAGTGCACGGTACATCCAAACCGTCATCGAACCCATCGTTCTACCATTCCTAGACCGGCAAGGGAACTTGCTGTTCCAACAGGACAATGCACGTCCGCATGTATCCCGTGCCACCCAACGTGCTGTAGAAGGTGTAAGTCAACTACCCTGGCCAGCAAGATCTCCGGATCTGTCCCCCATTGAGCATGTTTGGGACTGGATGAAGCGTCGTCTCACGCGGTCTGCACGTCCAGCACGAACGCTGGTCCAACTTAGGCGCCAGGTGGAAATGGCATGGCAAGCCGTTCCACAGGACTACATCCAGCATCTCTACGATCGTCTCCATGGGAGAATAGCAGCCTGCATTGCTGCGAAAGGTGGATATACACTGTACTAGTGCCGACATTGTGCATGCTCTGTTGCCTGTGTCTATGTGCCTGTGGTTCTGTCAGTGTGATCATGTGATGTATCTGACCCCAGGAATGTGTCAATAAAGTTTCCCCTTCCTGGGACAATGAATTCACGGTGTTCTTATTTCAATTTCCAGGAGTGTAGATTAACAAAGAATGTGAGACAAATATTGTCTCTGTTTTACATAATTATCATCTTTTTTAAGAAATAATTACATAATTGAATGAATATTATCCACACGTTCATATTCCACTCGTAATATATATATATATATATATATATATATATATATATACAGAGTGAGTCACCTAACGTTGCCGCTGGATATATTTGGTAAACCACATCAAATACTGACGAATCGATTCCACAGGCCGAACGTGAGGAGAGGGGCTAGTGTAATTGGTTAATACAAAGTCTTCCGAAGTAAGAGTGATTTCAGTTGTGCCGCAGGGGAGTGTCATAGGACCGTTGCTATTCACAATATACATAAATGACCTGGTGGATGACATCGGCAGTTCACTGAGGCTTTTTGCAGATGATGCTGTGGTGTATCGAGAGGTTGTAACAATGGAAAATTGTACTGAAATGCAGGAGGATCTGCAGCGAATTGACGCATGGTGCAGGGAATGGCAATTGAATCTCAATGTAGACAAGTGTAATGTGCTGCGAATACATAGAAAGATAGATACCTTATCATTTAGCTACAAAATAGCAGGTCAGCAACTGGAAGCAGTTAATTCCATAAATTATCTGGGAGTACGCATTAGGAGTGATTTAAAATGGAATGATCATATAAAGTTGATAGTCGGTAAAGCAGATGCCAGACTGAGATTCATTGGAAGTATCCTAAGGAAATGCAATCCGAAAACAAAGGAAGTAGGTTACAGTACGCTTGTTCGCCCACTGCTCGAATACTGCTCAGCAGTGTGGGATCCGTACCAGACCGGGTTGATAGAAGAGATAGAGAAGATCCAACGGAGAGCAGCGCGCTTCGTTACAGGATCATTTAGTAATCGCGAAAGCGTTACAGAGATGATCGATAAACTCCAGTGGAAGACTCTGCAGGAGAGACGCTCAGTAGCTCGGTACGGGCTTTTGTTAAAGTTTCGAGAACATACCGTCACCGAAGAGTCAAGCAGTATATTGCTCCCTCCTATGTATATCTCGCGAAGAGACCATGAGGATAAAATCAGAGAGATTAGAGCCCACACAGGAGCATACCGACAATCCTTCTTTCCACGAACAATACGAGACTGGAATAGAAGGGAGAGCCGATAGAGGTACTCAGGGTACCCTCCGCCACACAGTGTCAGGTGGCATGCGGTGTTTGGATGTAGATGTAGATGTAGATGTAGATGTAGAAAGCCAGTCACCTTGCATCCTATGTCTCCGACAGATCTGTGACCCTCACGTCGACTACTCGCTGCTCCCCACAGTGGATACTTGAGAGCTCAGGTAACGATGATGAAGGTGGATAGCGATCATGCAGTCTTCTGTCCAAAGTAGGCCACAAACGCCCAATAATACTGAAATCTGGTGCTCGTGTGGTCAGGGGAGATGTGTCATTTCATTGTCGTGCTCACAAAATTAGGCCGGGACGATGTGAGTTATGTGAAGAGGGTCCGAGTTCTCTTGGAACACATCATTGCCATTGGGGAACAAACTTCATACCGCGAGATGGACGTGATCAGCCAGAATGGTCACGTAATCATTGGCAGTAATGCGAGCTTGCAGAGTAACCCTGGGACTCATACTACGATATGGCTGTCCAAATAACCGCCGAACTCCCACCCTCTTTCACACTTGGGACGTAAACTTGGTCAGAATGTGGAAACAGTGTGCAACAAGACTCATTCACCCGAATGACTTTCTCCCATAGCGCCACAGCCTATGTTTCACGGCTTCGTCACCATGTTTTCCAGTTGTGGGCGTCTGGATTACTGCTTAGTGATTCTGGAATTTCAGATCGCCTTCATGTCCTTGCTCACGAACCTCCCTTCGTGCTATTTTGGTGCTGACGGGGTCTGCGAGTGCGACATTGAGTCCTGCAGTGACGTTAGCAGCTATTGGCCATCATTTTTCGTCACTGTCCTCTTCAATCACCATCTGTCACTATTGCTCAACACGTATCTACGTCCGCACTGTAACTTGCCTAACGACATTTTCCGCTTTCTCAGTTTGCAGCATAAATCTTCGATATGTTGCCCCCAGAAGCACCAGAAACTTTGGCCACCTTCATTCGGAAGCACCCACCATAGGAGCACCAACAGTTTGCCCGCGTTCGAATTAGCTCAGGTATAATACGTTTCTCGCCGTGTTCCATATTTTTGTCTAACCCCTGCATTTTCTCTTTGAAAACGTGGGTACATGCTAGTCGTTTATGTAACTAGATTTTTTTTTAAAATCTTAATCTACAACTAAATTAAATTAAGTGTAGCCCAGCCACGTAAAGGTTCAATCCATTCAGAAATACATTTTTGGAGTGGGAGGAGTTGTAAATCAGTAATGATTTCAGTTAATTTTAGAGCTTTATTTCGCAGAATCTTTAATTTACAGAGGAAGTGGTCAAATATTTTTTGTTCATTTCTGTACAAGAGGGAGCTTAATTTGTGGATAGTGGAAGCTATTTTTGTACCTAATGTAACATTTGTGAATGACGTTATTATTATTTCGAAATTGGGCCTGATGCTAACACTCGTCTCAGTGAACTGTACCACTCGTCTACCAGTAATCCTGCCAGAAGCTGCCTGTACACCTGCTCCTCCACATGTACCTGATACAGACGGCCAAATAACTTATTGATCCACGTGCAGGGTGTCGCAAGAGGAACGGTCAATTTTCAGGGCTATGACAAGAATGGTCATTCGAAGCAGAAATGTGTGGCAAACACGGGCTGTAAAATGCATACCTTAGGAGCTGTTGAGACCTGGTAGTCAAGGAAGGCAGGATTCGGCTACGATTGGGGACGGGGCCGTAATCAGTAACTACCAGTTGGTTTTTCTTTTAATCACACCCAAATTATTTAAAATCAACAACAAATTAAAATAATGGCAATAATTTAAGAACTGTTTCACGGCTGAAGGCCTTAATGGCAATTAATTAAGAATTGATTAAACTTGCTGCAACTTCCAATTACAGATATTAAAATATAAAGACAAGTGACCACGGTCTTAAAGCTCGCTGCAAAAATACAATTGTCAAATTAAAATTTTAAGACAAGTAACGACACTCACGGCTGAAGGCCTTAATGGCAATAAATTAAGAATTGTTTAACTTGTTGCAACTTACAAACTACAGTTATTAAAATATTGAAATCAAATCACCAAGGTCTTAAAGGTTAACTGCTAAAATACAATTGCCACATTAGAATTTTAAGACAAATAGCGACAGTCACGGCTGAGGGCCTTTAACGTCAAGAATAGCAAACATAGTGTCAAATTGCAAGACAATAGCAAAATTTAATTTAAAAGACAGGCAACTAGTCACAAAACAGGTGAGACAAAATATGGTAACTTGATAATACAATAATAAAATAATAACACAATAATAAAACACTAGAGCTAGTCACAGACTGTGCTCCAGGAATCGACCTCTGAGTAGGTCAGGCCAAAAACACTTTCGCGAGTGATGAGAAAGACAGCCAAGAGTTGCAGTCACTTCACAAGATGGTAACTCAGCCTAGTGGCAGTCTAACGAATGACTAATGGTAATCTTGCTGAAGCTACCTAACGTATGATAACCAATGCCAGAACAGGTGGTCAGCACTACACCCTCAGAATGCTGTGATTAGAGGGTCCGAAAGGAGAAAGGAACCACTACTACCAGAGTAGAAGAAACATCAACCGATCTACAAATCAAGGAAACTGTCAAAACTACACGCTTTACCGGACAGCAGCGGCAAGGTGAGGAAGCGTACACTTCTGTTACATACACTAACCTCCAGGGCTGGTCACTGGGGAGTTAGCGGCCACCAGGCAGGAAAAACACCGCTGGCTGAACTTAGCAAATAGTAACACATAGAATGCAGCAATTAGTAACAAGGGGTCGGGGAAAGCTAATTAGATCCGCCTTCCCCAAGCACTCCACTCTCTGCTCTTCGTCTCAGCGTCAATGCGAGCAGCAACACCAACCAAAGTCACTGGAGAATCGCGAGATCTCACAATGGTGGAGGTTTCACTGCTAGGATTAAAATCCACTCAACTTAAAGCTTGTTGGATCCGGTTGACGACTAGGTCGACCTTATGGTGACATCTCTGCCATCCGGCAGTGCATGCGTGCCGCCAGCAGTCCCGGAGTGATTTCGCACTGCCTTCTTGGCTCCTCCGGAATCCCCAACCGAACTGCTCACTCACACGACCCAGAAGTACAACGACGTCATCCCTAGAGATAGGTCCACAGTTACTATATATCGATAACGCCGCTGCTGCCACTAGCGGACAGGCAACGCTTGCAAAACCAAGTGGCGCCAGTCAACACAAGAAGAATAGAAACAACCGCAACCATGGCAACTACGCGATATTGTCTGGCCTCCAACAGAGGACGAAAACTTACAACAGCACCAACGCGAGCCCATGTCCACTAGTCTCTTTTGCTTCGGATGATCGTTCTTGTCACATCCTTAAATACTGACCATTCCTCCTGGGCCTCCCTATATAGAAACTGTCGCAGCTTGTAGAATGATTATTTACTATTAAGGTGACATTTAGATATCCACATCATACTGAAACCTTAGAATAGTATGCGAAGCGAGGGCAGGATGGCTCTCTCGGAAGATTGTTCATGTTCAAGTTACGGTACTGCACAATTTTAACGCTCAAAACTTCAATAATTTTGTCAGAAACGAAGAACATTCCTCGGTCAGACCGAACATGGTGACATGGTTGTTCAATTGGGGTCAGCGGAGCTTCAATTTCCCGTTAAGCCGTAAATCGCTTACGGCAAGTGTAGGGGTGATTCCACTAAGTACACGGCCGATTACCTCCCCCATTCTTCCTCAGTACGAGCTTTTGCGCTGTCTCCGATGACTTCGTTGTCGACAGGATTTTACGACCTTATGGTGACATCTCTCGTCAACCTTTCCTATCCTTCCCTAGGAGCAAACGAATGGAAAAGTGGAATGTTATGGAAAGTTAGCAGCTCGATCGTGTTCGACGGACAATAGCAACCTAGTGATGTAGAGTATTTAGAGTGTAGTCACGATTACAGTGATGAAAATTTTTGTTCCCTGTCTCATTTGGTCTGAAGAGTCTCAGGTATTATAAAACGTGGCGAAAATGTAGCAAAAGCGACACGGCGTAAATAAACAGTAAGTGTAAAATAAATAATTTATGTTAAAAGTGTGAACATCTTTGAAACATACGAAAGGGGATGGGTATGTTTCGTGCAAGTAATGTTAGAACAGAGTGTAACTAAAATTTTTTTCGTAATGCGGGGCCACAGTCATAATATGTTTCTTTAAAGTCAGTAACGCCATTAGACTGTTGTTTATTTATTTTAGAGTCAAGATAGTGTACTCAGTAAGGAAGCAAAGCAGTAGGCTCTGCCAGAAATGTCGACTCTTAGACAATGTGTCTAATAGTGTATTTCAATACGACAGTATGCCATCTTAGGCAATTTATAACACTTAAAACAATTGATAACGGCACTTTGAAGCCGAAATCATGATTGTGTAAGTATAACTGTAACAGTGTAAATAAATAACAGTCTAATGGCGGTACTGACTTTAAAGAGAGTGTAACTACATCGAACAGTGGGACGGCATATCGAGGTGTAATGCTATGATTTTGCGGTGTCAGTGAGCTCTAAAATGTACTGGTTAAACGAATGAAGGGACCAATTATTGAGGACTTGGTATGTTATCAGATTATGCCTTTATATTTCGGAAATTAAGTACTCAACAAAACATAATTCCATCCGCGGTCGTTTATATGAAAAGAACAGCAACGTCCGACAGGTGCTGAAAACAAATTGCAAACAACCGTTCATCCCGTCACCCTGGGTGTTTTTCATTAAACTCTGAGACCTTCAGAAACATGAATGCCATCCGTTAGCGTTTGCATGACACCTACGTCGCGTGCACCGTATACGCCTACGGAGGTCAACCTGTGGTATCCGTTCCCATTCTTCAATAAGAGCCCGTGCGATATCTAGGAGACTCTGTGGTGTAACCGGACGACCACCAACACAACCTGCACAAATGACAAATGCCATCTGTGTACCTCATTAGCGCCGGCCGCTGTGGCCGAGCGGTTCTAGGCGCTTCAGTCCGGAACCGCACTGCTGCTCCGGTTGCAGGTTCGAATCCTGCCTCGGGCATGGATATGTGTGATGTCCTTAGGTTAGTTAGGTTTAAGTTGTTCTAAGTCTAGGGGACTGATGACCTCAGATGTTAAGTCCCATAGTGCTCAGAGCCATTTGAACCATTTTTGAACCTCATTAGAAAACACTGGGACAGCTGTGCTCACTTCGTTCTGAGGGCTCACCTGGCACGTAATGCATAACACAGCCAACAGATCGCGAACGATTTTAATTGATAACTACACTGAAAGCGAAGATCACAAGCTATGGAATAAGACCACATGTAGCACTTGTATCAAAATATATTTAAACTATCTGACGTTGATCCACACGTTCCCCTTATTCTTTCGAACACAAGGATGGGGCCCCTCCACGCCCACACCAACGTGGTGACCAAACCAAAAGTTCTACTGCCACCTCCGTATAACATGTCAGTTTTTGAATCAGGAGTCACAGGATGCGGGCTGTGATGTTATCCATGCGTCTGGGTAAGATTACTCATTAACACGGTCCATCAGGAGATAGAAAGTGGACGAAAGCGATCGAAGAGTAGCGGTTGTAAGGGCAGAGGAAAAAAAGTGCCAAGGCAAGCGCCAAGGGGAAAAAACCTCTGCGACAGTAGGACGGGTAGTAAGGGCTAGCTGCGACAGTGCATGCAAGGTGTAGTTATGTTAGTGCGACGTATCGTGCATCGTTACCTTTGTCGTTGTTGGAGATCGTTGCGGGGTTTGCTGCAGTTGCTGCGTCCCTGCAGCAGTTCAAGGTCGTTGTTCATCAGTAGGCGATCGGTCATAGATCGGCTCACAGACGGTGTAGGGTGTGTGTGTGTGTGTGTGTGTGGCTGGTTTGCGTGCTGTGTACAGTACGATTTCCCTGCGGTTGCCTGTTTTTCGGCGGGTCGTGCATCTGGGGTTACCAGTAGCAGCTGTGTTGCAGGGGCTCGCCAGTACTGTCATGTTAGCGTGCTATGGACCATAGATGTTTAGTTCCTAGCCAATAGTGTCTTTGGTCTGTTATGCTTCCATCTATGGTTGTGGTCGTAGTTACCCAGAGAAAGGATAAACGGGTTGCGCGAGTGTCTCGTGTTATTGTACAGTCGTGTGGAGAGTTTTTGGAATACCTGCAAGATGGTATCTAGCCGATATTTCCGGTGAAGGTCCGCGGTGCGTGTGTAGCGCGGAGCGTTGCTTATGAATCTGAGCTGCAGACGGCGCAGGCGAGTTGGCGCAGCGTATCCCCAAACAGGGGCTGCGTACGTCATCAGGGGTCTAATAAGTGTCATGTACATGGACCTAGACACCCTCCTATTCAGTGTGCTACGCCTCTTAAGCATAGGGTGGAGTTGTGAAATTGCCTTGGGAGGATAATGTGAGCAGCAACACACGTTCCGTTAGTATTCCAGACAAGTGTGCGATATTCTGATCGGAACAGCACGCCGGCCACCGCATGCAGGAAATTATTTGCTGTTGAAATTTATACACGGGATGATCCTTGTGTGGCCAAAATGGACGTAATAAAAGCGTACAAAAAATTATTAATCCTCAGCTGACATAACGCGTCTCAGCTAGATAATGCCTTCTATCTAAATCTACATCCATACTCTGCAAGCCACCTGACGGTGTGTGGCGGAGGGTACCCTGAGTACCTCTATCAGTTCTCCCTTCCGTTCCAGTCTCGAATTGTTCGTGGAAAGAAGGATTGTCGGTATGCTTCTGTGTGGGCTCTAATCTCTCTGATTTTATCCTCATGGTCTCTTCGCGAGATATACGTAGGAGGGAGCAATATACTGCTTGACTCTTCGGTGAACGTATGTTCTCGAAACTTCAACAAAAGCCCTTACCGAGCTACTGAGCGTCTCTCCTGCAGAGTCTTCCACTGGAGTTTATCTATCATCTCCGTAACGCTTTCGCGATTACTAAATGATCCTGTAACGAAGCGCGCTGCTCTCCGTTGGATCTTCTCTATCTCTTCTATCAACCCGGTCTGGTACGGATCCCACACTGCTGAGCAGTATTCAAGCAGTGGGCGAACAAGCGTACTGTAACCTACTTTCTTTGTTTTCGGATTGCATTTCCTTAGGATACTTCCAATGAATCTTAGTCTGGCATCTGCTTCACCGACGATCAACTTTATATGATCATTCCATTTTAAATCACTCCTAATGCGTACTCCCAGATAATGTATGGAATTAACTGCTTCCAGTTGCTGACCTGCTATTTTGTAGCTAAATGATAAGGGATCTATCTTTCTATATATTCGCAGCACATTACACTTGTCTAAATTGAGATTCAATTGCCATTCCCTGCACCATGCGTCAATTCGCTGCAGATCCTCCTGCATTTCAGTACAATTTTCCATTGTTACAACCTTTCGATACACCACAGCATCATCTGCAAAAAGCCTCAGTGAACTGCCGATGTCATCCACAAGGTCATTTATGTATATTGTGAATAGCAACGGTCCCATGGCACTCCCCTGCGGCACACCTGAAATCACTCTTACTTCGGAAGACTTCTCTCCATTGAGAATGACATGCTGTGTTCTGTTATCTAGGAACTCTTCAATCCAATCACACAAATTGTCTGACAGTCCATATGCTCTTACTTTGTTCATTAAATGACTGTGGGGAACTGTATAGAACGCCTTACGGAAGTCAAGAAACACGGCATCTACCTGTGAACCCGTGTCTATGGCCCTATGAGTCTCGTGGACGAATAGCGCGAGCTGGGTTTCACACGACCGTCTTTTTCGGAACCCATGCTGATTCCTAAAGAGTAGATTTCTAGTCTCCAGGAAAGTCATTATACTCGAACATAATACGTGTTCCAAAATTCTACAACTGATCGACGTTAGAGATATAGGTCTATAGTTCTGCACATCTGTTCGACGTCCCTTCTTGAAAACGGGGATGACCTGTGCCCTTTTCCAATCCTTTGGAACGCTACGCTCTTCTAGAGACCTACGGTACACCGCTGCAAGAAGGGGGGAAAGTTCCTTCGCGTACTCTGTGTAAAATCGAACTGGTATCCCATCAGGTCCAGCGACCTTTCCTCTTTTGAGCGATTTTAATTGTTTCCCTATCCCTCTGTCGTCTATTTCGATATCTACCATTTTGTCATCTGTACGACAATCTAGAGAAGGAACTACAGTGCAGTCTTCCTCTGTGAAACAGCTTTGGAAAAAGATATTTAGTATTTCGACCTTTAGTCTCTCATCCTCTGTTTCAGTACCATTTTGGTCACAGAGTGTCTGGACATTTTCTTTTGATCTACCTACTGTTTTGACATAAGACCAAAATTTCTTAGGATTTTCTGCCAAGTCAGTACATAGAACTTTACTTTCGAATTCATTGAACGCCTCTCGCATAGCCCTCCTCACACTACATTTCGCTTCGCGTAATTTTTGTTTGTCTGCAAGGCTTTGGCTATGTTTATGTTTGCTGTGAAGTTCCCTTTGCTTCAGCAGCAGTTTTCTAACTTGGTTGTTGTACCACGATGGCTCTTTTCCCTCTCTTACGATCTTGCTTGGCACATTCTCATCTAACGCATATTGTACGATGGTTTTGAACTTTGTCCACCGATCCTCAATACTATCTGTACTTGAGGCAAAACTTTGGTTTTGAGCCGTCAGGTACTCTGTAATCTGCTTTTCGTCACTTACGCTAAACAGAAAAATCTTCCTACCTTTTTTAATATTTCTATTTACGGCTGAAATCATCGATGCCGTAACCGATTTATGATCACTGATTCCTTGTTCTGCGTTAACTGTTTCAAATAGTTCGGGTCTGTTTGTCTCCAGAAGGTCTCTGTTTAACTGCTCAAGGTAGTTCTCAGATAAAGCACTTAAAAAAATTTCACTGGGTTCTTTGTCCCTGCCACCCGTTATGAACGTTTGAGTCTTCCAGTCTGTATCCGGCAAATTAAAATCTCCACCCAGAACTATAACATGGTGAAGAAATCTACTCGAAATATTTTCCAAATTATCCTTCAGGTGCTCAGCCACAACAGCTGCTGAGCCAGCGGGCCTATAGAGACATCCAATTACCATGTCTGAGCCTGCTTTAACCGTGACCTTCACCCAAATCATATCACATTTCGGATCTCCGACAATTTCCTTCGATACTATTGCACTTCTTATCGCTATAAACACGCCTCCCCTTTCACTGTCCAGCCTGTCTCTGCGGTATACATTCCAATCAGTCCGGCTAGGAAGAAAGTGTGGAAGTTTCTTCAGCTATGCCGCCATATCCATTTGAAGCAAGTTATAGTGATTTCATCTTGTAGAGCTACCCAATTAGAGCAAAGATGACTGCCATGGTACACCCTCTATTCCAAATAGTCCAAAACCTTTTTCGTGGGATTAAGATCAGGAGTTCTAGCGGGCCCTTCGAGATGCGATATGATGCCCTAGTGTTAGTCAAACCAGGAACGTATGTGTGCAGCCCTGTGGACACGGGTGTTGTCATCTTGGAATATGTGTGTCAATAAGTACACATCATGAAGGTGTAGAAGAAAGGGCAGCATTTGGTCTCCGAGTGAGTTGAAATAAACATCGTAGTTCAGGTTCACAATAAGCTGAATGAGTGGCCCAAGTCGTGGTGTGTAAAACACACCCAAGACATCACATTATCACCTCCGGTTTGAAATACACCCTTCGCTTATTACGTGCTAAACATCTCATTGGGCTGATCTTACATTCGACGCCTTGCGTCGTTTGAACAGAGGAAAAATCGCGACTCGATAGACGACACTACACGCCTCCAATCAGCGGCTGTGCTGTTACTTTGTTGCCCTCTAAGGCATGCAGCTTCACGAGCCGATATGGGCAATGACTTTTTCGAGGTGCGGATCCCTGCAGAGTGTTCGCTCGGCAAACGGTTGAAATGGACTTGATTGACAGTACCAGTTTCTGTCTTATTTGAAACCGATACTCACTGATAAGGCGTGTCACTCGTCTTCGCTCCCTGTCGGTAAGGATAGTTTAACCGTTACTCTTACGTCGTCTTACACGGCTGCGAATGGTACATCATTCCGTGTAGACACGTTGACCACGCCGCGTCGTTAGACCAACAAATCCGACAGCTTCTTTCACGCTATGGTCATGGACATATCCAAACACGATAGCTCGTTTATTTCGTTCTGTCACTTTTCTACGTCTATCCATCTTACTGCGCTGATTTCTTACCACCGACTGATGCATACGTACCACATCACTGCCATGACCTACGGCAGTGGTGGGTGGTTGTTAGTTGGACACCACCAATAACGCTCCAAAGCGACAAGCGCGTTCTTTTCAAGCGGTGACTAATACTTTTTCCGCTAGTTTTACATGTCTGCCAACACACTGAACTGATTCGTCTCAACGCAACTATTTGCTAGATGTCTGACGGATGAAAACGGGCTCAGTTTCTCACACAATCGGAACACTTCTGATGTCACATAACAAGTTAAACCAGTACCTCCATTGATCAGTTGAACGAGTGTGTTAGTGCATCCACTGCAAACGCTTCCCCTGTGACACATCGCGAGTGTGTGGCATACACGAAGCTCATCGCCGCGCATACACATCACCTTTAATTACGCCTCCTGCACGCAGCAATGGATGGCATCACCTCGCCGGCGCCTACAGCAAAAGGATACCATAGTTGGGGTAGAATAGAATACGTAACAGGAAATATCTATCATCAGCGCAGGTTACGACCTTCCTTGGCTACTCCTCCTGAATGCGGAATCTGTGGCTATAAATTGTTGCTCCGCCAAATCTGGTTCTGGATTACTGTATGCTATGCGCACTGCGACTATAACGAAAGACTGCCTCATTTGGTTTTCAGCTTGGTAGCGCAACTCGAGTGAGCTACGGGTCCGTCTCTGATTTAGACTTCGACCTCGAGGAACCCTAAATTTATAAGCTTCTTAGTCGTCCTGAAGAGTTCTGTTGCACAGCCAGTCGAAACGTCGGCATTTTAGTCGTTTTAGTCATTCGTAATGATAACGCTCTAATAAGCAAAATGATTTTTTTTTTCAGGTTGACACTGGCCTTGCAAGCCTGCGAACTTCTGTACTTCTTTATTTTTAAATAAAGGCACAAATATTCGGACTTACGCAGCATGCAGGGAGTTGCTTGTATGCTGAAGAAAGTCCATTGTAGAATTTATAGACCGCTTAAGGCGTTAGAAGAGCTGGTACGAATGCTCAGAATGGATGCGATGAAGAACCTCGAAACGTTTTTTTAGCTGTTTCAGTCAGCGCTGGGAACTTCTACCATCCAAATGTTTTACTAAAAAATTCAATTCGCTTCACAAAATGGATTCAGAACTTCTACCATCCAAATGTTTTACTAAAAAATTCAATTCGCTTCACAAAATGGATTCACATGTAAAAGCGTAAGTATTGCTCTGGGACAAAACGTGATAATTTTTTCTAAATACACAACGTCCCAAAAAAGGTGTACATTCCAGTACGTGAAAAAATTGCTCATATGAAACCACAGAATTTCGTACGGTTTTTGGAGTGGTTTCCAGTGCAGAATACGAGTGGCGTTCACCAGTAATGCACCCGTTTTTTCGTGCAATTTCGGTTCAAAAAATTCGTGAAATATAGCCACTTCAGCTACTATAGTTTTATGAAGTTCCGATAGGTGGCAGCGCTACTCGTTGCCTTCAAAATGGCGTCTGTAACGGAGGTGTGTGCCAATCAGAGAGCTCTGATTGAGACTCTTTTGGCGGAAAACCAACGGTGACAGCCGGCCGCTGTGACCGAACGGTTCTAGGCGCTTGAGTCTGGAACCGCGCTGCTGCTACAGTCACAGAATCGAATCCTGCCTCGGGCATGGACGTGTGTGATGTCCTTAGGTTAGTTAGGTTTAAGTAGTTCTAAGTCTAGGGGACTGATGATGGTTTAAATGGCTCTGAGCACTATGGGACTTAACATCCGAGGTCATCAGTCCCCTAGAACTTAGAACTACTTAAACTTAACAAACCAAAGGACATCACACACATCCATGCCCGAGGCAGGATTCGAACCTGTGACCGTAGCAGTCGCCCGGTTCCAGACTGAAGCGCCTACAACCGCTCGGCCACCACGGCCGGCGGGACTGATGTCCTCAGATGTTAAGTCCCATAGTGCTTAGAGCCATTTGTACTATCTATGGTGACATGGGAGTGAACAAAAGGACGATGAGTCGGTGGGCGATGCCTCTGTCATCATCGCAACAAAGTCGCGCGAACCTGTCCGATTTCCCGCATCCCGGGCGGCCGCACACAGCTGTGACTCCTGCAATGCTGGAACGTGTGGACACTCTCATTCGAGGTGATAGACGGATTAAAATCGAACAACTGAATGTCTGTTGGTAGTGCTGACGCATTCGTCCGCCAGTTGGGGTACTCAGACACATGTGCCCGCCGGGTTCCTCAACGCCTAGCAGAAGACCATAAAGAGCGACAAAGGACAGTCTGTGCGGAACTGCTTACGCGAGAAGAGGCTTATCGTGACAATTTTTTGCTGAACATCGTCACAGGCGATGAAAAATGGGTTCTTACACAGAAACGGAAACAAAGCAGCAATCAATGGAGTGGCGCCGCACCACTTCTCCACTGAAAAAATGACTTCGGTGTGTTCGTCGCCACAAAAATGCAAACGAACTTCTCCTTCTCCATGACAATGCAATACCTTACACAAGTTTGCGCACCCGAGAGGAGCTCATAAAACTTCATTGGACTGTTCTTCCTCATCCACCATACAGCCGGATATCGCACCTTCCGGCTTCCCACTATTTGGCCCAATGAAGGATGCACTCCGCGGGAAGCAGAAGGCGGATGACGGGAAGGCTATTGATACAGCAAGACGTTGGCTCCGACGTCGACCAGTAGATTGGTACCACGAGGCCATACAGGCCCTCCCATTAGCTGCCGTAAGGTCGTCGCATTGAACGGAGATTAGTTTGAAAAACGGGGTCCACAGCCAAAAGAGTGGGGAATAATGTTGTGTATTGGAATGCTGCCTCGATGGGACCTCGATAAACTGAAAGAACCAGAGGTTGTACAGGGTTTCAGGGAGAGCATAAGGGAATAATTGGAAGAAATGGGGGAAAGAAATACAGTAGAAGAAGAATGGGTAGCTTTGAGGGATGAAATAGTGAAGGCAGCAGAGGATCAAATAGGTAAAAAGACGATGGCTAGTAGAAACACCTGGGGTAACAGAAGAAACATTGAATTTAATTGATGAAAGGAGAAATTATAAAAATGCAGTAAATGAAGCAGGCAAAAAGGAATACAAACGTCTCAAAAATGAGATCGACAGGAAGTGCAAAATGGCTAAACAGGGATGGCTAGAGGACAAATGTAAGGATGTAGAGGCTTGTCTCACTAGGGGTAAGATAGATACTGCCTACAGGAAAATTAAAGAGACCTTTGGAGAAAAGAGAACCACTTGCATGAATATCAGGAGCTCAGATGGAAACCCAGTTCTAAGCAAAGAAGGGAAAGCGGAAAGGAGGAAGGAGTATATAGAGGGTCTATATAGGGGCGATGTACTTGAAGACAATATTATGGAAATGGAAGAGGATGTAGATGAAGAAGAAATGAGAGATATGAAACTGCGCAAAGAGTTTGACAGAGCACTGAAAGACCTGAGTCGAAACAAGGCCCCCGGTGTAGACAACATTCCATTAGAACTACTGACAGCCTTGGGAGAGCCAGTCCTGACAAAACTCTACTATCTGGTGAGCAAGATGTATGTGGCAGGCGAAATACCCTCAGACTTCAAGAAAAATATAATAATTCCAATCCCGAAGAAAGCAGGTGTTGACAGATGTGAAAATTACCGAACTATCAGTTTAATAAGTCACAGCTGCAAAATACTAACACGAATTCTTTACAGACGAATGGAAAAACTCGGGAAAGATCAGTTTGGATTCCGTAGAAATGTTGGAACACGTGAGGCAATGCTGACCCTACGACTTATCTTGGCAGAAAGATTAAGGAAAGGCAAACCTACGCTTCTGGCATTTGTAGACTTAGAGAAAGCTTTCGACAATGTTGATTGGAACACTCTCTTTCAAATTCTGAAGGTGGCAGGGGTAAAATACAGGGAGCGAAGGCTATTTACAAATTGGACAGAAAGCAGATGGCAGTTACAAGAGTCGAGGTGTATGAAAGGGAAGCAGTGGTTGGGAAGGGAGTGAGACAGGGTTATGGCCTATCCCCAATGTTAGTCAATCTGTATATTGAGCAAGCAGTAAAGGAAACAAAAGAAAAGTTCGGAGTAGGTATTAAAATTCATGGAGAAGAAATAAAAACTTTTAGGTTCGCCGATGACATTGTAATTCTGTCAGAGACAGCAAAGGACTTGGAAGAGCAGTTGAACGGAATGGACAGTGCCTTGAAAGGAGGGTATAAATGAACGGAATGGTTGGTTGGTTGGTTTGGGGAAGGAGACCAGACAGCGTGGTCATCGGTCTCATCGGATTAGGGAAGGATGGGGAAGGAAGTCGGCCGTGCCCTTTCAGAGGAACCATCCCGGCATTTGCCTGGAGTGATTTTGGGAAATCACGGAAAACCTAAATCAGGATGGCCGGACGTGGGATTGAACCGTCGTCCTCCCTAATGCGAGTCCAGTGTCTAACCACTGCGCCACCTCGCTCGGTGAACGGAATGGACAGTGTCTTGAAAGGAGAGCATAAGATGAACATCAACAAAAGGAAAACGAGGATAATGGAATGTAGTGGAATTAAGTCGGGTGATGCTGAGGGAATTAGATTAGGAAATGAGACACTTAAAGTAGTAAAGGAGTTTTGCTATTTGGGGATCAAAATAACTGATGATGGTCGAAGTAGAGAGGATATAAAATGTAGACTGGCAATGGCAAGGAAAGCGCTTCTGAAGAAGAGAAATTTGTTAACATCGAGTATAGTTTTAAATGTCAGGAAGTTGTTTCTGAAAGTATTTGTATGGAGTGTAGCCATATATGGAAGTGAAACGTGGACGATAAATAGTTTAGAGAAGAAGAGAATAGAAGCTTTCGAATTGTGGTGCTACAGAAGAATGCTGAAGATTAGATGGGTAGATCACATAAGTAATGAGGAGGTATTGAATAGAATTAGGGAGAAGAGGAGCTTGTGGCACAACTTGACTAGAAGAAGGGATCGGTTGGTAGGACATGTTCTGAGACATCGAGGGATCACCAATTTAGTATTGGAGGGCAGCGTGGAGGGTAAAAATCGAAGAGGGAGACCAAGAGATGAATACACTAAGCAGATTCAGAAAAATGTAGGCTGCAGTAGGTACTGGGAGATGAAGAAGTTTGCACAGGATAGAGTAGCATCGAGAGCCGCATCAAACCAGTCTCAGGATTGAAGACCACAACAACAACAACAACAACAACAACATTGGAATACTGAATAAAACCAAACTACTTTCAGAAAAGAAATGTGTTGCATTACTTATTGAACCCCACTAGCACATTTCATGTATACTGAATGATATTTTAAAATGTCTTCTGAGATGCGTTGTTTTATCTTGCTCACCGGTCTTCCTGGCTTCTCTGCTTCATGGTACTCTTCTCGAGTTTGCAGCTGGATCTTCAAGTCAAGTTGACACAATATTTCCACCGCCCAACTGGCCGTCATCTTCAGGTGAGACGCTGCAGTTGCTGAGTCTGGTCGAACTAATGTCCTTTACAGCCCAGCAGAGAGTACTCGATCCGTTCGCAAGTTCCCGGCGGCGAAAGCAAGCAAAAGTGAGGTATCACTGCCGTAACTAATCTACAATACCTTCTGCAGTCTGAGAACGTCGTGTTTTAATGCAGGTCAGCGCAGGGTTACACGACTTGCTCAGAGAATAGCTCTTGTCATTAGTAGTAAGATTATCAGCCAGCCTAATTTCAATGGTTTCCTTCAACACACAATTCTGATAACGAGAAGCGCATTTCATTGGGTGTCTCTCGGCTAAGCAATGCTTCGTCACCGCGTATTTTTCGGGTTGCTGTACTCTCGTGTGGCGACGATGTTCCGCACACCTGTTCTTACTCCTACGAATAGTCTGACCAGTTTATCCTCTATCATATTGGCACGGAATCTTACAATCTAGTCCCCGATCATCTTTAACAGAGCCCAAAACGGCACTAATCTTCATTGGCGGACGAAACATATTTTTGGCGTTAAAATGTCTTAAAATTCTCCTTGTCTTAAATGCTACACTCCCCGGATATGGAAGGAAAGCAGCCTGGTGTAGATTCATCGTGCTGTACTTCCTGTCGCTCCGATAACAAATGGCTCTGAGCACTATGGGACTCAACTTCTGAGGTCATTAGTCCCCTAGATCTTAGAACTACTTAAACCTAACTAACCTAAGGATATCACAAACATCCATGCCCGAGGCAGGATTCGAACCTGCGACCGTAGCGGTCTTGCGGTTCCAGACTGCAGCGCCTTTAACCGCACGGCCACTTCGGCCGGCGCTCCGATAACAGGTTCGAATCCTGCCTCGGGCATGGATGTGTGTGATGTCCTGAGGTTAGTTGGGTTTGAGTAGTTCTAAGTTCTAGGGGACTGATGACCTCAGATGTTAAGTCACATAGTGCTCAGAGTCATTATTTGTACTTCCTGTAATGGTCCGAACCCCAAAGCACAACGGATCTGCTTCTTACCAGGAGAGGTCGCCAATCGGGACACGCCGATTTCGCCCAAATAGCGTGTGTAGAAGGAGGTGGGTCTCCAACATCACGTGCCTTAAATATTTCGGCTGAGTGGGCCTTAGGAAAGGAGCAAATGCTCTCGAAAGTTTTTCCGATAGCACCATATACCCTATTCAGCACTCTGTTTGTCGTTAACGGCGTAGTGTAATGGTCAGGCGCATTGCTTACGAAATTGGCGAACTGGGATAAAACCCAGGTGATCCCTGGTTTTTTTCTGTTTTTTCCTGTGGTGTACGTACTGTAAGACCTTCAGTACACACACCATCAGATTATTTGCCTTGTCGCTCTAACTAAGTAGGCGAGTGTCAGCAATATGTCTTTAAACAGAACTTGATTAATTTTCACACACACTTATTAAAATAATAAAAATCATAGAAATTACTTAACTTGATTCTAGATGCTGTTTACAATTGACAATCTGAAGTTCCTTTGGTCTTGGTACGTTAATCTTATTCTCACATATCTCTGATACTTGAGAAAGTGTCTATTCATTTATCTTCATGGCTATGTACAGGAATATGATAATCTTATTTGGTGCAGACTGAAACTTGACTACAGACAACTGCAGACTAATGCAGAGTGACTAATCGGAGGTCTGTACAGTCGTTATAATACCTCGAGCGTTCATGTATCACTGCGCGAGTGTGACCCGCGAGGAGAAAAGGCTCTACGTTAGCAGCAATCTCATTGGCTGCGTTACATATGAATACGCGGATCGGAGGAAGCAGAATTTGGTCCGTCTCTAAGACAGCGCCATCTTGTAGTGCGGAGACGGACGAGCGCTGCACCTGCACTGTTGTGCTTAGCGGTGCGCGCTCTATTGGGAAAGTTGTGTACGCGCTGACTACGCGGAACTATGTACAAAACATTTCCCATGTTGTTTTTCTTCATTTCTTCCGATTGTTCAACTATTTACCGTAGAAATTAAACACATTCAAGCAGTATATTTATATAATTAGGCGAAAGGGTTAAAGAAAATAAAGGGTTCTAGACGTCATCTGTTCATGGCAGTATCGCGCATCTTGAAATTTTTCCCGCGTTTCCGAGCCAATTAAGGACAACTTTTCAAGTCTGGTGCCACCTTGGTGTACTTCTTTTCTCCAAATTTTAAGATAATATCTTTTCTTCGGGATTGGGAATCTAGACTGCAATGTTGAAAATTTCCATTTGGGATGAGCTTCAGCAAATTCCAGGACCTACTTCTTGTCAGCCGACGTTGCTGACGTACGTGAGGAACTCGTGGAGAAATCTTCAGGAGTATAATCTTCATCTGTACTTGAAGTCACCTGTCACAAATAAAAAGAGACTGCATATGATAAACGTCTCTCTCTCTCTCTCTCTCTCTCTCTCTCTCTCTCTCTCTCTCTCTGTGTGTGTGTGTGTGTGTGTGTGTGTGTGTGTGTGTGTGTGAGAGAGAGAGAGAGAGAGAGAGAGAGAGAAAGAGATGTTCCATTTACGTCTTCATAAATATTTTCTTCATCCGGTTCTGTGCATAGTATCAGATCTTCGTCGTGCTCTATGAAATGCGTATTCATAACATCGATAACTGCCTCTTCAGTTCCTTAATCCATGTATATTACTGTAGGACTGAAGGACGTAGGATTATCAGTGATCATCCCTTTCTGTTTATAAATTGAAAAAGCGTAGGAAAGAGCACTGGTGAAGTTTGCTTTGAAATCTTCATCAAACGTTTCGAGATTATCAGTCACTTTTTGTTGGGTTGCCATGTTTGATTTTGGCGCGATGGTTCTCACAGCTCCATGACTCGTTGCGAACTGACAATAGAAGTACAGTCTAATACATACAGTCGTGACACTCACTGGCGAGAAATCATTAGGCCCTACCGTCTGATAGCTGACGCGCCGCTTGCGATTCCAGCGGTCAGCTGGGGTAACGTCTGTTAGCGTCATACATAATAAGATGGGTCAGGCGCTACAGTGTGGAGCCGAGAGACCGCTCCGGTCGCAGGTTCGAATCCTGCCTCGGGCATGGATGTGTGTGATGTCCTTAGGTTAGTTAGGTTTAATTAGTTCTAAGTTCTAGGCGACTGATGACCTCACAAGTTAAGTCGCATAGTGCTCAGAGCCAGCCAATAAGATGGTTCAAATGGCTCTGATCACTATGCGACTTAACTTCTGAGGTCATCAGTCACCTAGAACTTAGAACTAATTAAACCTAACTAACCTAAAGACATCACACACATCCATGCCCGAGGCGGGATTCCAACCCGCGACAGTAGCGGTCGCTGGGCTCCAGACTGTAGCGCCTAGAACCGCACAGCCACTACGGCCGGCACATAATAAGAATAATGTTTTATTTTCTAACGTTTTTGTACGTCATTTACGATATGATTGTTTTATATTTGATTCGAAAGCTTGAATGTATTTAAATTCTACGGTAAATAGTTGAACAATCTGAAGAAACGAAGTAAAATAGCAGCGAGAAAAAACAGAAAATAATTAGGAAGTACCTAGGATTGATCTCAGGTCGCCTGTTTCGTAAGCAATGGGCTTTACCAATACGCTTTTTTTTCCGTTACGGACGTCATGCCATCCGTTGAAGTTCGTTGTTGATCCATTCACTCAGTTTTTTATTACAGAGGCCAATGAGCTCTCTGACTGAACACGCCTTTTTTTCTTCTTTTTTTTAAAATCTCATTTTGTTCGTTTTAGGTCGTTGAATCTGCTCGGAGCGAGCGTCGCAAGACACCCGTTTCAGTTCGTTGTTGATCCATTAACTCAGTTTTTTTATCAGAGAGGGCAGCTAACCCTCTGACCGAATACGCTGAGCTACGAGCCGGCTTAAGCCACGTGATGTAGAGACCCACCTCCTTCTACACACGCAATCTGGGCGAAATCGGCGTGTACCGATTGGTGACCTCCCCTTGTTAGAGGATTTTCTCCGTTTGAATAGAGAATTTAGGTACTTTATTCACTTACAACAGACCAACGTCCTAAGGACCCCCGTGCGTCTGTATTGCGGGTGACTGTTAGTCATGCATGTACAGGTCACTATGCGTAGGGTTATGTTAAATGCCGTGCCCCAGAGTCCCACCATTCAGTTTGTACACGAGAACGTCCAAAACTGGTAGCTTTCTATCAATCTCCACTTCTAATCTTATTGCTGAGGTGGAGGTAATCAAAAAGTTCCAAGAAACGGTTAAGGGTGTCTGGTCCATGTGTCCAACCTAAAAGGATGTCATCAAAATATCTCCAGAAGTATGATGACTTTAAGGCTGTTGTCTTCAGACCTCTATCTTCAAAATCTTTCAGAAACAAGTTAAGAACTGTGGGTGATAAGGGGCTACATATAGCCGCACCACCAGTTCATATGGCTTTTCATTAAATAAAAATAAGTTGGTGTAAGCACATGAGGACAAATTTCCAATATTTTCACTTCCAGCATCTCGCTGATTAAACTCATAGATTCTGCAAGTTGAAAACATATAAATAAGAGTCGGCCAGGGTGGCCGAGCGATTCTAGGCGCTTCAGTCTGGAATCGCGCGACCGCTACGGTCGCAGGTTCGAATCCTGCCTCGGGCATGGATGTGTGTGATGTCCTTAGGTTAGTTAGGTTTAAGTAGTTCTAAGTTCTAGGGGACTGATGACCTCAGAAGTTAAGTCCCTTAGTGCTCAGAGCCATTTGAACCATATAAATAGAGAGACAACAGCAAGTTTACAAACAGGACCCAGGTAATGTACTCAAACGTCGAATAAATTCCACTGAACTGGAGATCTGATTTTCACATTTGCCGACAAAAGGATGAAGAACACATCCTAGATACTTCTCTAAGTTGTACGTTGACGCACTCAAATTACTACAGTGGGGTGTCGTGGCAAACCTTCCTTGTGGATTTTGGGTAAACCTTATAATCTCGGCGGAACGGATTTACCAGGCCCACAGTTTCTTACCATCATCTTTAGATATTGTACTCTTTTTCAACTGTGAAAGTCTTCCATTTAGTTAGTTGGTTAGTTACGTGTTCCATTGATCAATCTCACGGTAACCGTTATGATGTGGAATGACTCAAGTGCATAAGAAATGCACACATGAGTCAAGGGGCTTTTTTTTGTTAAGCTTAAAATTTTTATTTTATTACCTACAGTCGAGACACATTAATGTGAATACAGTCGAGACACATTAATGTGACCACCCCCTACGTTCAACTTCAACGTACAACCACAACTCATAGACCGCAGGTGGCAGCACTAGCAGTGGAAGGTATTTAGGTATATGAAGCGTGGGGCCGAGAGGGGGGGGGGGGAGGGGGGGGAAGCGAAAGCAATGCAGAAGTTGTCACAATGCGGAAACCGAGCGAGTTGTCTGACGTTCAAAGGGGGCGTGATTACTGGCCATTCGCTAAATGGCTAAGTTTGTAACTTGTTCACGTGCCGCCGTGGTTAAAGTATACTGTGTGTGGCAAAATGGCGCTTTCCAGAACCGGCGAAGAGGCAAGAGGCCGCTGTGATGCACCACGGACGACAGATGATAAGCGTCAACAACGGCTGCGGAGATGTGTACGAGCGATTAGTGGCGCAACTGTCAGGCAACTACATCAAATGCGTGAAATGTATTCGCAGTTGCGAATACGAAGAACCATCAGCTGTCCAAGGGAATGACGACGATGACAGTTTGTGTCGGATCGGGACTCGAACCCGGATATCCAGCTCCACGCGAGCCGTCGCCTCTGGCTATTCGTGAACGACTCACGACCATATCCAATCTTCCACATGTACGTTCCTGCATCGCAACCTGTACTCTTACACACATGTAATTCCCGTACAGGGGAGGACGTTTTACTTGAATGTCGCTGCCTGGTGTCAAATACGATAGCTCAGTGTCAGTGTCGTTAAGAAGAACAATGCAACGTTCCTACGGACATGCATGTAAATGGATGTCAGGCCAAAGTCATAGTGACCACTGCCTTGTGCAGGACCCTGTCATATGCCTCTGTAGTACAGGGCAATGATACATAGGCATACTCTAGTGTGGTTCAAAAATGGCTCAAATGGCTCTGAGCACTATGCGACTTAACTTCTGAGGTCATCAGTCGCCTAGAAGTTAGAACTAATTAAACCTAACTAACCTAAGGACATCACACACATCCATGCCCGAGGCAGGATTCGAACCTGCGACCGAAGCGGTCGCTCGGTTCCGGACTGTAGCGCCTAGAACGGCACGGCCACTCCGGCCGGCACTCTAGTGTGCAGAGAGTGGTACCTCCAAGAATATTTGCTTGAAAATACGAGTGAGTGGTTCAGTATACGGTTCAGTATACTAGGATCAATTACGCAGCATATTTGTTCGGATCTCAATCGTGACGTGTACGAGGAGCGTTTGAAAAGTCCGTGCAAAAATAAAAACTACTTACGTGTTTGGGGTAAACCTTTTTTTATTTTTCGACATAGTCTCCTTTTAGACTTATACACTTCGTCCAACTCTGTTCAAATTTGTTGATCCCTTCTGAATAATAGGAATTGTCCAAGTCTGCAAAACAGCTATTAGTTGCTGCAACCACCTCCCCATTTGAATAAAATCTTTGTCCCGCCAGCCATTTCTTCAAACTGGGGAACAAATAGTAGTCCGAGGGAGCAAAGTCTGGAGAATACGGGGGATGTGAAACGATTTGGAATCCCACTTCCATTAATTTTGCGACCACAACTCCTGAGGTGTGTGCTGGTGCATTGTCGTGATGGAAAAGGACTTTTTTGCGGTCCAATGGCCGGCGTTATTCTTGGAGCTCGGTTTTCAAACGGTCCGATAACGATGAATAATATGCACCTGTAATAGTTTTACCCTTTTCCAAATAGTCGATGAGGATTATCCCCTGCGAATCCCAAAAGACAGTCCTCATAACCTTTCCGGCCAAAGGTATGGTCTTCGCCTTTTTTGGTGCAGATTCTTCCTTGGTAACTGATTGTTTAGATTGTTCTTTGGTCTCAGGAGTATAGTAATCTATTCATGTTTTATCCACAGTCACGAAACTACGCTTAAAGTCCTGCGGATTCTTCCCGAACAGCTGCAAACCATCCTTGCAACACTTCACAGGATTCGGTTTTTGGTCAAGCGTGAGCAATCACGGAACCCATCTTGCGGATATCTTTCTCATGTCCAAATGTTTATGCAAAATATTATGTACCCGTTCATTCGGGATGCCCACAGCACTATCAATCTCAACGCACCTTAACTCTTCTGTCATCCATCACCATATCATGGATTTTATCAATGATTTCTGGAGTCGTAACCTCCACAGGGCGTCCAGAACGTTCAGCTCCACTTGTGCCCATATGGCCACTCCGAAAATTTTGAAACGAAATTATAAACTATTTTATTCGAAGGTGCAGAGTCACTGTAGTGTTTATCAAGTTTCTCATAAGTCTCCTGAGGCGTTTTACCTTTCATAAAGTAATGTTTAATGACCACATGAAATTCTTTTTCGTACATTTTTTGACAATCACTCGACTTCCTTGATTCATACGAATGCCAAACACAAAAAATAGACCAATATGTCTGAAACTTGGTGTGCGTTCTTTCCAAAGATGCTACTAACTGAACATGACCTCGATACGTGCCGGTGGTGCCATCTTTCGGACTTGGCACGGACTTTTCAAACGCCCCTCGTACTTTGCAACGGAACGTGATAAATCCTACTACACTCCTGCTGTACGAAATATCGACATGCTAAGTTCTACTGCCTATGATAATTATTAAAATGAAAGTTTAACGCCGTGTCGAAATTCTTTACATCATTACTTGGGAGGGACTACAGAACCTGAGCACTCCTAGGTATAGTGGTGGGCGTCAGGGAAGGAATGGAGTGGTATGTAGGCGTAACTTCAGAACGTCTGTAGAAATTACTGTTTAAATACACATTGCCTTCTTGCTTAGGGAAAAATACTGGGGAAGTATATATGGAACTGGGATTTCGTGTTGGAACAAGGCAACGGGTAAAAATAGTCCAAAACTGCCGATCTTGGTAGAGCATACACAGTTTTCGGTGTTGCCAGACTGCTTTCCGACAGTTCCGATGACATTTCACATCTGGGAGTCCGAGCAGAGATGTGAAATGGAAACTTTGGGTAACCAGGCCTCCACTTGGACATCTATGGACGAAATCTGTTCAGTTCGGTAGAATTTACTTTGGCGGTTCATTCAACATAGCCCCCCCCCCCCCCCTCCCAAACGCAAACTTCCGCAAACAGCAACCTGTGTGTCAGTATGTCCCACGCAATAAAGCGTCACGGCGGGAAATGCATGTCTTTTCAGTGTAACAGTTTGTAAGAGGGGAAACGCTGATTCCTGACACTGCCAATGACATTTCACTCAAGGGTTGTGATGGGGTTGGGGGGGGGGGGGGAGTGGTAAGAGGGGGGGGGTGTAAAAATAAACGAAAACGAAGAATATTAGTGTCGAATTACAGTATTTGGCTGTTGACACTCCTCTCTACAACCGATAATTGTCGAATGTGTTTATCAGTTTTGACTAAATATGATACACAACTCCATTTCTATCTGGAAATACATTGGGGGGGGGGGGGGAGTAAGATATTCCTCACACCTTTATTAACAGGTGTGAAGTTGGGAGGCGTGACATGTAAAAATTAATCGAAAAATGATAGCTATTAATACCATAACCATGGCCTTGGCTGATGGATGACGGTCCCGATGACATTTGGCTCTTACTGGTGGCGTAGAAACAGGGGAGATAACAGGTAAAAATAATGACATTCATGAGGCTAAAGATTAAGACCTCCAAACCTAAATAATCACATACTTATATGTTACCTGGTGGAGTCGTTGAATATAAGAACGTAGATACACTAGTCGAACTCAATAAGGACTAAGGATTTCCCAACAGAGTTGCTAAACTCTCCTGATCCAGCTCAACTGCCAATAAATGGTCTTTTACTTATCGTGATATCTCCAGTTGTTTAACTACACAACTTCGACCCACCGAAGCACTCGTATACTGTAGAAGGAATACATAAACGAAGAGGAAATAAAGAGATTCAGAATTAAATCAACATGTATTCGAATATAAACAAACGTAGGCTAAAATTCTACAAGTGTTAAAAGAATGGATTGAATCCGATAAATAAGACAAGTTGCAGAGTTTTCTGAAAATTACAGTAAACTCGAAGCTGAGACAATAATATGGGCCCTAGCAGTGAAAGATAACCTGAAAGAAACAGGGGTAACACTATTGTAAATACACCACCAAAAAGAATTTAACCAGAAATTTAACGTTTGGACAATTTTCCAGGCACAAAGAATCCAAAATTAGTGGAACCACTTGGTCTGAGAAAAGGAAAAAAGCTCTATTCTGAGAGAATGAAGGTAATATAGCCACAAACAGAGAACAAAACAAAATTCTAAAATACAATTTGTCATACCTCTTGTGCACGCAGCAAGTCTCAAACGTGAGTAATATTTGTGAGTGAGTGCGTACGCGCTCACTTGTGTGCAGAAGGTGTAACTAGAGTACAGGATCAAAAAAATGGCTCTGAGCACTATGTTACTTAACATCTGAGGTCATCAGTCCCATAGAACTTAGAACTACTTAAAGCTAACTAACCTAAGGACATCACACACGTTCATGCCCGAGGCAGGATTCGAACCTGCGACCGTAGCAGTCGCGCGGTTCCGGACTGAAGTACCTAGAACCGTTCAGCCACCGCGGCCGGCAACTAGGGTACAGGAAGGATACCACATTATCATTTGCAAACGAATAAACATTCCTCACAATTTGTTTGTTGATGCCGTGATTTCGACATCAGCATCACAAATATGATTTACTTTCGCCTCAAATTTTATTCCCTACGAACAATGAACTGCATTCTTTTCAACATATGCTGGTGCTTCACCAACAAGTTGATTTTCCCGCCTGGTGCTAACATTTAGGGAAGAAATGTGACCGTTTCACCAATTACAAGTCTATTATGAATTCCAGACGTAAATTAACGCCAACTCCGGGTGTCTGCTGAAATGTCCATAAATTAGCGCTGCTCTTCGCCTACGCATGACGTGCCCTCACTCCTGCATCGCTATCTTCTTAATGAGGTCGGATATCCAAATGAGTTTACGTCTAAAAGTTCAAGTCCATTTCATCTGCATCTACGTTTGTAGAGCCAATCCACTTTCGGTGCATTACCGATGACACCTGGTACCAGTTAATTTATCACTCTTTTTATACAACGAGGTTATGTTTCACACTGTAAACAATTACCTTGTGCGCCTATATCTGCCCTATTATTCTACCTCTGTGCATAGTAAAGAGTGTGGGTCTTGAGATGATATGATTTTAGTATCCAATGTGAAGATACGTTTTCGGAAAAAAACTGTCATGTGATTCTCTGTCTTTCATGATGTATCTCCCACTACGGTTTTCGGTGCAGCCAAGAAACAAATGTCTATAATCTCAGAGATGTTGTTTAGGTTTCTTAGCTTTGAGCCATTATGAACTGAGTCCAGACAAAAGGATATCGCTCAAAGATGGGCGCTGGACTATTTGTGTATCGTTGGGGGGAGGGGGAGAGGGGGGGCGGGAGACAAGGGAGCAGGGTGATAAGAGAGCCCTGTACTTAGGTTATCTCAAAGGAAAGTTACTACACTTCTGTATAACTTTCGGGGTAGGTCGCTACCTCACTTCTGCACCCTCCTCTCTCCCCCCCCCCTCCCCCACTTTAAGATTCGCGTGCTTGTCCAATCGAATATTGCTTGGAATGGTGCATTTCTAGCTCAAGAGTTTTATCACTCACAGAATCAAACGATAATAATAGTGCCAGCTATGTTCAGCTTTAACAAGCTGCTGATATAGCAATGTTTCACCACACTGTTATTATTATTATTATTATTGTTGTTGTTGTTATTCTCGATTAGTCTCCTTTAGGAGAGCGTGTGAACTTGAGCCAGTCACAACTTCACTTACTTTTATTTTCTTCCCAAATCCCTATACCTTAAGAGCGTCTCTTTACAGCCTACCTTTGGCACTGTTTGCAGGAGTGCCCCTTTCCACCATACAGTAACAATCAACTATCATGGCAGCGCTCCATTTTCTTTCGTAACTTTATCGGTGGAGAAAACTGGTGAAAGCACTCACCATGTTCATCCCTCACATCACCAAAATCTGGCGGGAAGAAATGCATAACGGCAAAAAAATGCTTTTCTGGGGCTATTTTTCGGTGTTTGTAATCCCCACTCCCCTGATCTGTATATATGTTCACTCAGGTTTGTGACAATCGAAGAGTAAAAGAGATCCACATCAGATACACATGTGGATTATGAATTCGACTGTGTACCTGAACTATCCTTGCACTACGTACTTATAGGGAAATGAATTTAACGGCTTTGCTATAATGATAGCAGGATGTCAGTCCGCATTCTAGCGGAAAACGCTGATGAAGCACCTGCCAGCATTTTTTTCTGGTATTATGTTCAGCTGAGACAATTGTGCACGTCATATTTTGCTGGTATCATCAGCAATTCCATGTCTCCAAGGCCTTTCCGGGAATCCTGGCATCCTTCCATGTGCCAAGGTCAAGAAGGGGAGGGAAGGGCTCAAATGGCTCTGAGCACTATGGGACTCAACTTCTGAGGTCATTAGTCCCCTAGAACTTAGAACTAGTGAAACCTAACTAACCTAAGGACATCACAAACATCCATGCCCGAGGCAGGATTCGAACCTGCGACCGTAGCGGTCTTGCGGTTCCAGACTGCAGCGCCTTTAACCGCACGGCCACTTCGGCCAGCGGAGGGAAGGGGAGGGAAGGGGAGGGGAGGTCTCTCCCGCCCCCTGTCCTCCTGCAATTTTTATGAAGCACAACCCTCCCCAAGTGCCATATGCATCCAAATATGGTATGTGAACTGCCTAAAAACTTGTCAGCTACGTTTCTGTTACTGTGCATGCAAATATGGTGTGTGAACTGCCTAAAAACTTGTCAGCTACGTTTCTATTACTGACTTCCAAAAGGACTGGATCAACAGTAAATTTGTCCGCCCCCGGTAGCTGAATGGTCAGCGTGACGGATTGTCAATGCTCTGGGCCCGGGTTTGATTTCCGGCCGGGTCGGGGAATTTTCTCCGCCCAGGGACTGGGTGTTGTGCTGTCCTCATCATCATCCTATCATCCTCATCGACTGCAGGTCGCTGAAATGGCGTCAAATTGAAAGACCAGCACCAGGCGAACGGCCTGCCCGACGGGGGGCCCTGGACATATGATTAAATAAATAACAGTAACTTTTGTTTGAAGTTATACACTAATCAGCCAAAATATTATGACGACTGCCCACTGCGATGTTGGATGCCGCCGGATGGCACTGTCGGCACGTGACTTGGAAAAAAATGTATGTAAGAGGAGCAGACATGGACGGGGGGATCACCGTAGCGAAGGTATGGGCTGAGAATGGGGAAATCCATTGACGTAAGTGACTTTGACAAAAAGCAGGTTATTATTACTCAGAGCCTGTGGACGAGTACCTCGAAAACGGCGAAGCTGGTCGTATGTTCACGTGATACTGTCATGAGATCTACGGAAAGAGGTAGGACAGTGAAACTGCCGGATGTCTGGAACACAGAATCGGTGATGTATTTCGTTCCAAAGACGAACAAACAGGCTAATAAGCAGGTGGTTACAATATTTCAGCTCATCATTGTATATCATTCGCCATGGGATATTGGATTGTGCAGACAGCATATTTCTCTATAAATAATTTAAAACCAACATTTGCTTGAAAAATATAAATAACGAAATACGAACTTATATTTGTTGAAAATGAGTTTTACCTTAAATACCATCCCACAGACCCTAAAAACGTGAAATAAAATCAAGTCCTGTTTCACATCCCAGTTCTTCCCATCACCAGCTGCTGTGAAAAATCGGTTTTTCTCTATAAACATTTTATTGTAAAATATACATATAAATTAAGAATTTGTATTTGTTGAACATATTTTTTACCCTAAATACTACCCTACACACCCAGAAAAGGTGAAATAAAAGCAAGTACTGTTTCACATCCCAGTTCCTCCTATCACCAGCAGATGGCTGCACTGGAAAATCGGGTGTCGTACGATGTTTGTCCCCCCCATGAACCATGGACCTTGCCGTTGGTGGGGAGGCTTGCGTGCCTCAGTGATACAGATGGCCGTACCGTAGGTGCAACCACAACGGAGGGGTATCTGTTGAGAGGCCAGACAAACGTGTGGTTCCTGAAGAGGGGCAGCAGCCTTTTCAGTAGTTGCAGGGGCAACAGTCTGGATGATTGACTGATCTGGCCTTGTAACATTAACCAAAACGCCCTTGCTGTGCTGGTACTGCGAACGGCTGAAAGCAAGGGGAAACTACAGCCGTAATTTTTCCCGAGGACATGCAGCTTTACTGAATGATTAAATGATGATGGCGTCCTCTTGGGTAAAATATTCCGGAGGTAAAATAGTCCCCCATTCGGATCTCCGGGCGGGGACTACTCAAGAGGACGTCGTTATCAGGAGAAAGAAAACTGGCGTTCTACGGATCGGAACGTGGAATGTCAGATCCCTTAATCGGGCAGGTAGGTTAGAAAATTTAAAAAGGGAAACGGATAGATTAAAGTTAGATATAGTGGGAATTAGTGAAGTTCGGTGGCAGGAGGAACAAGACTTTTGGTCAGGTGATTAAAGGGTTATAAATACAAAATCAAATAGGGGTAATGCAGGAGTAGGTTTAATAATGAATTAAAAAATAGGAGTGCGGGTTAGCTACTACAAACAGCATAGTGAACGCATTATTGTGGCCAAGATAGACACAAAGCCCATGCCTACTACAGTAGTACAAGTTTATATGCCAACTAGCTCTGCAGATGATGAAGAAGTAGATGAAATGTATGACGAGATGAAAGGAATTATTCAGGTAGTGAAGGGAGACGAAAATTTAATAGTCATGGCTGACTGGAATTCGTCAGTAGGAAAAGGGAAAGAAGGAAACATAGTAGGTGAATATGGATTGGGGCTAAGAAATGAAAGAGGAAGCCGCCTGGTAGAATTTTGGGCAGAGCATAACTTAATCATAGCTAATACTTGGTTCAAGAATCATAAAAGAAGGTTGTATACCTGGAAGAATCCTGGAGATACTAAAAGGTATCAGATAGATTATATAATGGTAAGACAGAGATTTAGGAACCAGGTTTTAAATTGTAAGACATTTCCAGGGGCAGATGTGGATTCTGACCACAATCTATTGGTTATGAACTGCAGATTGAAACTGAAGAAACTGCAAAAAAGGTGGGAATTTAAGGAGATGGGACCTGGATAAACTGACTAAACCAGAGGTTGTACAGAGTTTCAGGCAGAGCATAAGGGAACAATTGACAGGAATGGGGGAAAGAAATACAGTAGAAGAAGAATGGGTAGCTCTGAGGGATGAAGTAGTGAAGGCAGCAGAGGATCAAGTAGGTAAAAAGACGAGGGCTAATAGAAATCCTTGGGTAACAGAAGAAATATTGAATTTAATTGATGAAAGGAGAAAATATAAAAATGCAGTAAATGAAGCAGGCAAAAAGGAATACAAACGTCTCAAAAATGAGATTGACAGGAAGTGCAAAATGGCTAAGCAGGGATGGCTAGAGGACAAATGTAAGGATGTAGAGGCTTGTCTCACTAGGGGTAAGATAGATATTGCCTACAGGAAAATTAAAGAGACCTTTGGAGAGAAGAGAACCACTTGTATGAATATCAAGAGCTCAGATGGAAACCCAGTTCTAAGCAAAGAAGGGAAGGCAGAAAGGTGGAAGGAGTATATAGAGGGTTTATACAAGGGCGATGTACTTGAAGACAATATTATGGAAATGGAAGAGGATGTAGATGAAGATGAAATGGGAGATACGATACTGCGTGAAGAGTCTGACAGAGCACTGAAAGACCGGAGTCGAAACAAGGCCCCGGGAGTAGACAACATTTCATTAGAACTACTGATGGCCTCGGGAGAGCCAGTCATGACAAAAGATGTATGAGACAGCAGAAATACCCACAGACTTCAAGAAGAATATAATAATTCCAATCCCAAAGAAAGCAGGTATTGACAGATGTGAAAATTACCGAATTATCAGTTTAATAAGTCACAGCTGCAAAATACTAACGCGAATTCTTTACAGACGAATGGAAAAATTAGTAGAAGCGGACCTCGGGGAAGATCAGTTTGGATTCCGTAGAAATGTTGGAACACGTGAGGCAATACTAACCTTACGACTTATCTTAGAAGAAAGATTAAGAAAAGGCAAACCTACGTTTCTAGCATTTGTAGACTTAGAGAAAGCTTTTGACAACGTTAACTGGAATACTCTCTTTCATATTCTGAAGTTGACAGGGGTAAAATACAGGGAGCGAAAGGCTATTTACAATTTGTACAGAAAGCAGATGGCAGTTATAAGGGTCGAGGGGCATGAAGGGGAAGCAGTGGTTGGGAAAGGAGTGAGACAGGGTTGTAGTCTCTCCCCGATGTTATTCAATCTGTATATTGAGCAAGCAGTAAAGGAAACAAAAGAAAAATTCGGATTAGGTATTAAAATTCATGGAGAAGAAATAAAAACTTTGAGGTTCGCCGATGACATTGTAATTCTGTCAGAGACAGCAAAGGACTTGGAAGAGCAGTTGAACGGAATGGACAGTGTCTTGAAAGGAGGATATAAGATGAACATCAACAAAAGCAAAACGAGGATAATGGAATGTAGTCAAATTAAATCGGGCGATGCTGAGGGGATTAGATTAGGAAATGAGGCACTTAAAGTAGTAAAGGAGTTTTGTTATTTAGGGAGTAAAATAACTGATGATGGTCGAAGTAGAGAGGATATAAAATGTAGACTGGCAATGGCAAGGAAAGCGTTTTTGAAGAAGAGAAATTTGTTAACATCGAGTATAGATTTAAGTGTCAGGAAGTCGTTTCTGAAAGTATTTGTATGGAGTGTAGCCATGTATGGAAGTGAAACATAGACGATAACCAGTTTGGACAAGAAGAGAATAGAAGCTTTCGAAATGTGGTGCTACAGAAGAATGCTGAAGCTTAGATGGGTAGATCACGTAACTAATGAGGAGGTATTGAATAGGATTGGGGAGAAGAGAAGTTTGCGGCACAACTTGACTAGAAGAAGGGATCGGTTGGTAGGACATGTTTTGGGGCATCAAGGGATCACAAATTTAGCATTGGAGGGCAGCGTGGAGGGTAAAAATCGTAGAGGGAGACCAAGAGATGAATACACTAAGCAGATTCAGAAGGATGTAGGTTGCAGTAGGTACTGGGAGATGAAGAAGCTTGCACAGGATAGAGTAGCATGGAGAGCTGCATCAAACCAGTCTCAGGACTGAAGACCACAACAACAACAACACGATGTTTGTACCATACCAATAGATGGCTTCGAGCCTCTGTTAAATCGTCCATAGTTCATTAGTTGTACCATGAGTAAGTAGTTCTCACTGTTACCAACAGATTAGTCTGCAGTAAAAAACACAAGAGTCATAAATTAATTATTTCCCATAGCTAAGGTGTTGCAAGATTCTAAAATGAAGAATAGATCGGCAGCGCAACAGTTCAATGTTTACACCAAATATCCAGGGTTGGTTGAGGTTAATACATGAAAAACCGCTCTGAGACACAAATCAATTAATGTAATGTCAAGATATTGCGAAAAACACATCTGAATTGCTGAAGAAAGTGTGATTTAATTTGCACGTATACGCATATACGGCTTATAGTGTCCAAAATTCTATATTATGTACCCTCAATTCTAGATTTCAGCGCCTAATAAAATGTCTGCCTAATAATACGATGTCATAAAACTGACCTGATCAGACTTATAACTGTAGAAAAATACCTGTTAGCTTAAAAAATACTGCCCTACAGAGGCAAAGAGGCTTTCTGTTGATGTAAGTCACAACACAACCTTAAATTAAATATTTATGTATATAACTTGTTCTCAGGCACCATTTTAGGAGAGACAAAGATAATTCATCGCATCATCACTACAAACAATATAAATAATGCTGCTGATTGCCAGTTATTGCTGTTATTGCAAATAACACAGGCTTACTGAAGGCTATGGACGATAACAACAGTTTGCAGTCAGACAAAGTCGTAAAGTAATAATTTTCCACATCTAAGAGGTTGAAAAATTCTAAAATGCCTGAAAAAACCCAGGCAGTGCAAAAAGTACGATATTTACATTGCTTGTTGAGTTTAATGCAGGAAAAAAGTCATTTTAAGACTCAAATCACTTAATGTGAAATCACATAAACCTGCAATGTAAAGAAAATGTGAATTAATTTCCACATACGCATGTATTCACCACATTAGTGCCGAAAATTCTAAAGTATGTAGCCCAGTGTTTGACTTCCACGTCTGCTAACGGCTGACTTTTTAGAAGACAGGCCGATTAATTCAATGTCGTCAGTCTAAATTGACCAGAATTATAACAGTAGAAAAAACCGCGTTACCTGCAATACCGCAATAAATAGGCAAATAGACAGGCTTAATGTAAGTGATGAGGTCTGCTCTCGATGTAAGTCACAACACGCCCTCGAAGTATATTTTCCCATATTTAAATTGTTCTCGAGCACCATTTTAGGACGGACAGTGCATCTTGTTACTCACTAAAAAGTGTAATCGATGAAATTGATTGAAAATAAACACTGTTATTAAAATGATACAGGCATACAGGTCGCTGTGTAAATATCAGCACCTTGCAATCATAAGGGTCTCTAAATGTTTTATAGACTGTATTTGCCCTAAATTATTGCTCACATCGTTCTAAAAATATGTCATCAACGTGGCGTGGAGAGTGTGGTGTTCACGTTGCAGTAGTGGTTCAAATGGCTCTGAGCACTATGGGACTTAACATCTGAGGTCATCAGTCCCCTAGAACTTAGAACTACTTAAACCTAGCTAACCTAAGGACATCACACACACCCATGCCCGAGGCAGGATTCGAACCTGCGACCGTAACGGTCGCGCGGCTCCAGACTGTAGCGCCTAGAACCGCTCGGCCATCCCGGCCGGCTACGTTGCAGTAGTATCTAAATATGTAAACTGTGTATTCAGTCTGTGCAATTGCACTTCAGGAAACATAAACATTAACTCACGAAAGTAAAGCCTTTTCACACACACACACCCGTAATGAACAATTCTCTGATTAGGAAAGGAAGGAATAATGTGGTTTTATTACCAAATATTAATTTGACTATAAAAGAACATGTACCGCCTGTAACAGTGAGAACTGTGTCACTTCCACAGATGATGTCAGAGTCAATTTATCGGAAAAAAACTACTTATTGTATAACATGAGAAGTCCCACATTTTGCAAGCACAAATTAACTACTGCCACGTATAAATTATTATGTATAACACATTAAAATAAATGTCTATCGTAATATAAGCTACATTGCTACGAATATTCGATTTCATATGCCTTGCAAGCACAATGGCCATCGTAATACGCCTAGCGCAAGACATTGTATGACCACCCTCCTTTGCCATAAATGATAAACAAATGCCGTAAACATTTATTAAAGTGATGTAATTCTCTATAACCTACAGATAAGTCGACGTAGATATTGAAGTCGTCGTGTTATAAAAAAATCATAACCACAAATGACGTTAGAGATACTACCAATCCATAACTCTACCTCAGCTGAAATATATGCTTAATGTCAAGTCCTCAACCACATCGTTCATGTTCGGACTTCCCATGAGCAAAGCTTAAACAAAATGGTTTTAAATAGGTAAGAGTACCTCAACATTACAGCGTGACAGCATGACAGTGCAGAGACGAAGATGTAGACGTCGTATTGCAAGGAAAAACATATACAGAATAAAGAAATGTAGATGTACATGTGGAACTAGTTGTGTTCTAAAGTATAGTGAGTCAGAACCGGAAATTACGTTACAGATTCTACCCACCCACGATGCTGCCTCAGGCTGAAGCATACGCTTAATATCAAACCATCAACTAAATTTCTTATGTTCTGACCTCCAATACGCAGAACGTAAACAAAATGGCTCTAAATATGAGTTTTACCAGGTATGATACCTCAACTTTTCAGTGGGACAACATGTGAGGAGCGGTTTGCAGAGACGATTACATCAACGTCATAATACACGGAAAGCAGAGACAAAATAGTGCAATTACATCAGAAGTAGCAGTGAGGCATTACCAGAAATTGCCAATGTGACATCATTATGTTCCATAAAAGAGTAGTTGAAAATAAAAGATACGACTCATATGTACGTACCTCGAAGTCTTGCACGGGGAACAAACACACGATCCACCTTGCAGCCGTCTCTAGCCAGATAGTCCCCTGCTCTTTAAACAAGGAAAACATAAAAAAGTTTCCTGTAGTCTCATGTCTGGTCACTTTATGAATTCCATAGGGTGGTTACCAATAACGTTACCCACTCCTGGGCTTGTGATGTGGCATATGTGAAATATTATATACGTTTTCTCTACAATTCGAGGTCACCGACATCACACAGTCAACCTCAGCTGTTTTGTCGTACAGCGTAACCATACGTGTCGCTGTGTATGCGAGATGTCGCCTCCCGAACATTATGCTCTACTTGGAAAAAAACCTTATACAGCTACCGAATCAGGCTGGTTCCGTTCATGCAGATTTATAGGGCATTATTGTGAGGTAGAATAGTATGTGAAACCCACGTGCCTTGTGTACAAATTAACGGCGTCACAGCATATTCGGACAAAAAATTTTTTGGCGAATAAAAACATAATGGGATAATTTAATGGTAATTCCGCAATTAGCGTGTGGCAGACTACCAATCGCAACGGACAGATTGTACCATTGTCGATAATGTGAGGAAAATGTTTCTCATATTTTAATGTAGCACTTCTGTTGGAGACAGAAAAATGCAGGCAGAATGTAGTTAATAGTCTACCTTCACGCCAGTAGAGAGACAGCAGAAACGCTTTTAGCTCATATGCGCTCAAGCGAGATGAATGAAGAGATACGGAAGTTACATCATGAATGCAAGGTTCCGTATCGTATTATAGGCTCTGAGTGTCCGAATACTGTTGAGGTGGAAGCCGCGAAATGCGGTAACCATGAGGGTAAACATCGTGTGGAGACTATCAAAACATATCATTGTGAGTAGTGTTAGAGAAAAATATGCTTTTGGTTCATATTAAGTGGTTTAATTCTGGAATGTACGTAATTATGTAGTGGGCCACTTACAGGTATTGTCAGCTTCCGATTAGTAAGTAGAAGTTTATTGATTCTTATGCCAACAGTTCAGCGGCATTTTCCTTGTGTGGTCAGAGAAGTGTGACGACGCTCTACCGGAGTGATATTGTAGGTCACACTGACTGGTTTTAGCAGACTGAGTAATGTGACACTCTGTATATGCATTCTGTCTTTAATGAGGTTCATTCAAAGTATGTATTTTAGATGTGAAAGAGATAGATGGGTGATGTTTTCGTTTCAATGGTAGGTTCGTAACATGATGGTAATTGGAAAAGTTTTCTCAAACATGAATTAATTACTATTTTGTTTTGGGATAATAAGGCATATTTCTGATGAGCACGATATCTGCGCCGGCCGCGGTGGTCTCGCCGTTCTAGGCGCGCAGTCCGGAACCGCGCGACTGCTACGGTCGCAGGTTCGAATCCTGCCTCGGGCATGGATGTCTGTGCTGTCCTTAGGTTAGTTAGGTTTAAGTAGCTCCAAGTTCTAGGGGACTGATGACCACAGCTGTTTAGTCCCATAGTGCTCAGAGCCATTTGAACCACAATATCCGCAGTGTGCACATGCTCACTTATAGTTTTGTAATTCTACATGTGTGTTTGATACCAGTTGAGTATAGTGCAAGGGTTACTTCTGGTAGGCTAAGCTATATGTGTAATGAGTAGTTCAGAAGTAGGTCAGCACTGATAAGCACTTGTTTCATGTATACCATGGACGGATTACCGCGAAGTGAGAGTGGCAGTCTACTAGTTGACGTTGTAAGTACTGTATGCTGCGACATGGCCACCCAATCTACCTCTGCGAGCTGGCTGCGCCGCGCGGCCCCAATCCCTCTCACCTTTCTCTGTAGAGAGCAACCCACTGGTGCAGTGCTGTAAGTACTGAAAGTTTTCTTGTGTGAACGGCCAAATACTACTGTGTAAGTGCATAACATTTTTTCCTCTCCGGTGTCAAGTGTATAAAACGATTACGTCTTGAGTAGCGTATATGTATCTGTATTTTCTTTTCACGGAACCCTAATATTTTTGTATTCTGCTATTCAAGCTTTCTTTGTTTTTGTAATTGTGGTTATGTCCTTTTGAAGTGGGCTGCAATGTAGGTAGGTTTGTACATGTATTTCATTTCCTTGTATCTATTATGATATTACACTACTGGCCATTAAAATTGCTGCACCAAGAAGAAATGTAGGTGATAAACGGGTATTGGACAAATATATTATACTAGAACTGACAAGTGATTACATTTTCAAGCAATTTGGGTGTATAGGTCCTGAGAAATCAGTACCCAGAACAACCACCTCTGGCCGTAACAACGGCCTTCATACGCCTGGGCATTGAGTTAAACAGAGCTTGGATGGCGTGTACAGGTACAGCTGCCCATGCAGCTTCAACACGATACCGCAGTTCATCAAGAGTAGTGACTGGCGTATTGTGACGAGCCAGTTGCTAGGCCACCATTGACCAAACGTCTTCAGTTGGTGAGATATCTGGAGAATGTGCTGGCCAGGTCAGCAGTCGAACATTTTCTGTATCCAGAAAGGCCTGTACAGGACCTGGAACATGCGGTCGTGCATTATCCTGCTGAAATGTAGGGTTTCGCAGGGATAGAATGCAGGGTAGAGTCACGGGTCGTGACACATCTGAAATGTAACGTCCACTGTTCAAAGTGCCGTCTATGCGAACAAGAGGTGACCGAGAAGTGAACCAATGGCACCCCATACCATCACGCCGGGTGATACGCCAGTATGGCGATGACGAATACACGCTTCCAATGTACGTTCACCGCAATGTCGCCATACACGGATGCGACTATCATGATGCTGTAAACAGAAGCTGGATTCAACCGAAAAAATGACGTTTTGCCATTCGTGCACCCAGGTTCGTCGTTGAGTACACCATCGCAGGCGCTCCTGTCTGTGATGCAGCGTCAAGGGTAACCGCAGCCATGGTCTCCGAGCTGATAGTCCATGCTGCTGCAAACGTCGTCGAACTGTTCGTGCAGATGGTTGTTGTCTTGCAAACGTCCCCATCTGTTGACTAAGGGATCCGTTACAGCCATGCGGATAAGATGCCTGTCATCTCGACTGCAAGTGATACGAGGCCGTTGGGATCCAGCACGGCGTTCCGTATTACCCTCCTGAACCCATTGATTCCATGTTGTGCTAACAGTCATTGGATCTCGACCAACGCGAGCAGAAATGTCGCGATACGATAAACCGCAATCGCGATAGGCTACAATCCGACCTTTATCAAAGTCGGAAACGTGATGGTATGCATTTCTCCTCCTTACACGAGGCATCACAACAACGTTTCACCAGGCAACGCCGGTCAACTGCTGTTTGTGTATGAGAAATCGGTTGGAAACTTTCCTCACGTCAGTACGTTGTAGGTGTCGCCACCGGCGCCAACTTTGTGTGAATGCTCTGAAAAGCTAATCATTTGCACATACACAGCGTCTTCTTCCTGTCGGTTAAATTTCGCGCATGTAGCACGTCATCCTCGTGGTGTACCAATTTTAATGGCCAGTAATGTATGTCTTGACTTGTTTTTCGTGACTCTCTTTCAGAGTTCGAAAAAAAAAATTCTCTGCCCGCATCTCGTGTTCGTGCGGTAGCGTTCTCGCTTCCCACGCCCGGGTTCCCGGGTTCGATTCCCGGCGGGGTCAGGGATTTTCTCTGCCTCGTGATGGCTGGGTGTTGTGTGATGTCCTTAGGTTAGTTAGGTTTAAGTAGTTCTCAGTTCTAGGGGACTGATGACCATCGATGTTAAGTCCCATAGTGCTCAGAGCCATTTGAACCATTTGAAAAAATTCTCTAAGGGAATGTAAACATTTTGTTGAATCGCTGACCTATCGATAGTCGTCTTCCTCGCGAGCGCAGAGAGCATGAGAGTCATAACTTAGCTACCGTGGGATCAGGTCGTCATGCAGTGTTGATTCAGTGGCTACACCACGCATTTCTCAAGTTATTGTTATGTTATTAAAAACTTTTGTCACTCAAGTTGTACATTTCATATTAATGTTCATGGCTCAATATTAATGTTTACCCAAAAAGGTGACGATTTTTGTTCTCTTGCGTTATGTCGGGATGTCAATAACCAGTCACGTCGGGATGGCTACGGGAAGATAACGTGGACTGAATTGAGTCTAATTACAAGTTCCAAGTGAAAGAAATATGTATGACTGGAACCTCTGAATATCACGAGCATAGTAGGTATTTCCTCGTTCGGATGCAGCACACGACCTTTTGAAACATCCAGTTTGTGATTTGGCCATGCGCACGCTCGTGTGATGAACGAAGAAACCATTTCGTACTGACTGGAATGATCGATGTTTTTGGAATCCATGCTGGTTGGCGTTTATGAGGTCATTCTGTTCAAGATACCTCATTATGTTTGTTCAGAACATGTTCTAAGATTCTAGAACAAAGTACTCATGAGAAATATAAGGGCGCATGGTACATCTGTTCATGAGGCTACAGTTCGCATAGTTGATCTAAAGTCGTTATCCACATATGTGGTTCTTTATATGCGCAATACTTTGTTAATCGCATTATTTAAGTGGTACGATTGTTTATCTCGTACTGTAATTTTTACCTGTGCTCTGTCAACTTTGGATCAGTGCATTCAGTAACATAGTGTTATCTACTGGAAGTAACATAAATATGCCTTTTGATGCACTTGTAGTTCGTATGTAGAACGGCAGATGGCCATTGTTACCACTATTCGGGTACGTCATTATGACAAATAAGTTTCATTTCCTAAATTTGTGAGATTGGAATCATATTTTAAACCAGTTTATCTCTTCTTACAATTTTGACGATCGTAGTTTTGACGTATATATTTAATTTGTTATTATCATCTTGCAAACAATGTTCGTACTTTTCACTTGTAATTATTTAAATTGGTATTATCAATTACCATCACTGTATAATTTTTTTTGTAATGTGATATACTCCATATTGCTTGTATATTACATTACTTTTGTATTTTACATTACTTTTGTATTTTACATAGAGGGCGCTTATTGCAACGTGCCGCCACCTCATGTTGTCTTGTTTTAGTGTTGACCAATAATGTATCACTTCATGACAGAAATCTGTCAAGGACAGTACTTCTACTTATGGCATGTATCGGTTAGGAAAATGGTATGTTATGACTTTGAATTTTAATTTCACACATCTGTATATGATGTAATTGATGTAACCGTTTTATTGTCAATTTCTTCGTTTTTTTAAGTAGTTGTTTATGCCCCGTCTCTTGTATATGTTTTAGCACCGATGATGACTGATATCAGTCGAAATCGATTTGCAACAAGATAAATAATGTTTCCGCAACTAGATGCTACATTCTTTATAATTCCTCTCAAGTTTTTCTTCACATTAGGGTGCCAGTTAAGTGGTTGATATAAGGCTCCAATACACTACTGGCCATTAAAATTGCCACACCAAGAAGAAATGCAGATGATAAACGGGTATTCATTGGACGAATATATTATACTAGAACTGACATGTGATTACATTTTCACGCAATTTGGGTGTATAGATCCTGAGAAATCAGTACCCAAGACAACGACCTCTGGCCGTAACAACGGCCTTCATACGCCTGGGCATTGAGTCAAACATAGCTTGGATGGCGTGTACAGGTACAGCTGCCAATGCAGCTTCAACAAGACACCACAGTTCATCAAGAGTAGTGACTGGCGTATTGTGACAAGCCAGTTGCTCGGTTACCATTAACCACATGTTTTTAATTGGTAAGAGAGCTGGAGAATGTGCTGGCCAGGGCAGCAGTCGAACATTTTTTGTATCCAGAAAGGCCCGTACAGGACCTGCAACATGCGGTCGTGCATTATCCTGCTGAAATGTAGGGTTTCACAGGGATCGAATGAAGGGTAGAGCCACGGGTCGTAACACATCTGAAATGTAACGTTCACTGTTCAAAGTGCCGTCAATGCGAACAAGAGGGGACCGAGACGTGTAACCAATGGCACCCCATACCATCAAGCCTGGTGATACGCCAGTATGGCGATGACGAATACACGCTTCCAATATGCGTTCATCGTGATGTCACCAAACACGGATGCGACCATCATGATGCTGTAAACAGAACCTGGATTCAACCGAAAAAAATGACGTTTTGCCATTCGTGCACCCAGGTTCGTTGTTGAGCACACCATCGCAGGCGCTCCTGTGTGTGATGCAGCGTCAAGGGTAACCGCAGCCATGGTCTCCGAGCTGATAGTCCATGCTGCCGCAAACGTCGTCGAACTGTTCGTGCAGGTGGTTGTTGTCTTTCAAACGTCCCCATCTGTTGACTCGGGGATCGAGACACGTCTGCACGATCCGTTACAGCCATGCGGATAAGATGCCTGTCATCTCGAATGTTAATGATACGAGGCCGTTGGGATCCAGCACCGCGTTCCGTATTACCCTCCCGAACTCACTGATTCCATATTCTGCCAACAGTCATTGGATCTCGACCAACGCGAGCAGCAATGTCACGATACGATAAACCGCAATCGCGATGGGCTACAATCCGACATTTATCAAAGTCGGAAACGTGATGTTAGGCATTTCTCATCCTTACTCGAGGCGTCACAACAACGTTTCACCAGGCAACGCCGGTCAACTGCTGTTTGTGTATGAGAAATCGGTTGGAAACTTTCCTCATGTCAGCACGTTGTAGGTGTCGCCACCGGCGCCAACCTTGTGTGAATGCTCTGGAAAGCTAATCATTTACATATCACAGCATCTTCTTCCTGTAGGTTAAATTTCGCGTCTGTAGCACGTCAGCTTTGTGGTGTAGCAATTTTAATGGCCAGTAGTGTACAATTTTATGCCCACCCTTAACAATGAGTCTTGTCCAAACACTCTCCCATGCAGCTCCAACGTCTATCTCGATGGGTTTGAGCGTCTTGTCTACTACCGCAAATACACCACACCCATTTCTCATTAGCCTAGCCTTTCGATATACACTTAAATCTTTCTTAAAAATCTCACTGCTATCAATTTCAGGTGTCAACCACGTGTCTGTACCTACTATTACGTGAGCTTCACTGTTTTGCAGGAGGATTTCGAGCTCTGGAGCTTTGTTGCAAATACTTCGGCAGTTAACCACTAGGATTGTAATACTCTCACCTGTAGAAGGCATTTATTTCCATCTTAAACTGATATTTCTGTGTTTCCTACACCCATCGTTATTTGGGTATTGGCTAGAGAGTCGCCTAATCTAAAAAACATTTGTGTGCACCCCGCAGACCGTCAGTTACCTGGGCATGATGACAGCATGCTGTGAGAATGACGGCATATTCATGCAGTGCTAACATCTTATTACACATCGGAATGACATTTAGTGAAAACGTGTAATTGGAGGTAATGGTTGTAATTCGAGAACTAGAGGTACACTATGTGCACACCGAACCCATTTAGCGGGAGGGGACATCGATGCCTAGCTTGCCACAGATCCTTCGAAGTCTCGGCCTCGGATTCAAGACGACAGGCACTGTTACACTTGATTGTTAATCGTTGGTTCTCAGTTGGAATTATATGACAATACAAGCTTACGTGTGTATATCGAGGAGCATAAAACATGATCACTCTATTATATAAAGTGTTAGGAATTTAAAACCCTTTCCTGCCCACAACGGTAGTTATCACTTGAAGATCCAATGCAGACGTCACATGATGACAGCATGCTGTGAGAATGACGGCATATTCATGCAGTGCTAACATCTTATTACACATCGGAATGACATTTAGTGAAAACGTGTAATTAGAGGTAATGGTTGTAATTCGAGAACTAGAGGTACACTATGTGCACACCGAACCCATTTAGCGGGAGGGGACATCGATGCCTAGCTTGCCACAGATCCTTCGAAGTCTCGGCCTCGGATTCAAGACGACAGGCACTGTTACACTTGATTGTTAATCGTTGGTTCTCAGTTGGAATTATATGACAATACAAGCTTACGTGTGTATATCGAGGAGCATAAAACATGATCACTCTATTATATAAAGTGTTAGGAATTTAAAACCCTTTCCTGCCCACAACGGTAGTTATCACTTGAAGATCCAATGCAGACGTCACATGATGACAGCATGCTGTGAGAATGACGGCATATTCATGCAGTGCTAACATCTTATTACACATCGGAATGACATTTAGTGAAAACGTGTAATTAGAGGTAATGGTTGTAATTCGAGAACTAGAGGTACACTATGTGCACACCGAACCCATTTAGCGGGAGGGGACATCGATGCCTAGCTTGCCACAGATCCTTCGAAGTCTCGGCCTCGGATTCAAGACGACAGGCACTGTTACACTTGATTGTTAATCGTTGGTTCTCAGTTGGAATTATATGACAATACAAGCTTACGTGTGTATATCGAGGAGCATAAAACATGATCACTCTATTATATAAAGTGTTAGGAATTTAAAACCCTTTCCTGCCCACAACGGTAGTTATCACTTGAAGATCCAATGCAGACGTCACATGATGACAGCATGCTGTGAGAATGACGGCATATTCATGCAGTGCTAACATCTTATTACATATCGGAATGACATTTAGTGAAAACGTGTAATTAGAGGTAATGGTTGTAATTCGAGAACTAGAGGTACACTATGTGATCAAATGTATCCGGACACTTGGCTGAAAATGACTTAAAAGTTCGTGGTGCCCTCCATCACTAATGCTGGAATTCACTATGGTGTTGGCCCACCCTTAGCCTTGATGACAGCTTCCACTCTCGCAGGCATACGTTCAATCAGGTGCTGGAAGGTTTCTTGGGGAATGGTAGCCCATTCTTCACGGAGAGCTGCACTGAGGAGAGGTATCGATGTCTGTCGGTGAGGCCCTGCACGAAGTCGGCGTTCCAAAACATCCCAAAGGTGTTCCATCGGATTCAGGTCAGGACTCTGTGCGGGCCATTCCATTACAGGGATGTTATTGTGGGGTAAACACTCCGTCATAGGCCGTGCATTATGAACAGATGCTCGATCGTATTGAAAGATGCAATCGCCATCCCCGAATTGCTTTTCAACAGTGGGAAGCAAGAAAGTGCTTAAAACACCAGTGTAGACCTGTGCTGTGATGGTGTCACGCAAAACAACAACGGGTGCAAGCCCCCTCCATGAAAACCACGACCAAGCCATAACACCACCGCCTACGAATTTTACTGTTGGTACTACAGACGCTGGCAGATGACGTTCACCGCGCATTCGCCATATCCACAACCTGTCATCGGATCGCCACATTGTGTACCGTGATTCGTCACTCCACACAACCTTTTTCCAGTGTTCAATTACCCAATGTTTACATTGCTTACACCATGCGAGGCGTCGTTTGGCATTTACCGAAGTGATATGTGGCTTACGAGCAGCCGCTCGACCATGAAATCAAAGTTTTCTCACCTCCCGCCTGTCATAGTATATGCAGTGGATCCCGATGCAGTTTGGAATTCCTGTGTGATTGTCTGGATAGACGCCTGCCTATTACACATTACGACCCTCTTCAACTGTCGGCAGTCTCTGTCAGTCAACAGATGAGGTCGGTCTGTACGCTTTTGTGCTGTACGTGTCCCTTCAGGTTTCCGATTCACTATCACAATGGATCTAGGGATGGTTACGAGTGTGGAAATTTCGCTTACAGACGTATGACACAAGTGACACCCAATCACCTGACCAAGTTCGAAGTCCGTGAGTTCCGCAGAGCGCCCCATTCTGCTCCCTCGCGATGTCTAGTGACTACTGAGGTCGCTGATATGGAGTACCTGGCAGTAGGTGGCAGCATAATGCACCTAATATGAAAACGTATTTTTTTTTGGGGAAGGGGGGTGTGGATACTTTTGATCACATAGAGTATTATGTGAATTTTAACGTCAGTTTCGTATTCAGCAGCATTAGGTAAACAGGCCTCTTCCACAACATTGTGTGTTATGGACACTAATGATTTCAAACATATCCTATGCTCGAAAGTAAATTCTTCAGTTTCACGTTCTATTTATGTTATTTCAAGCGTTCTCTACGTTCATTTTGTTTCATCACTTTCACTCACATACTTAATTTATTGTTATAATTATTTTGTCTAACTCATGACAACATTATACGTCGTGCATAGACAACAAACAGTTACTGTCATCACAATATAAATACTGGCTTAGAACCGACGATGCGGACTATCAGAAGAACAAATGAAAATACTTGTGCCACGTAACACACAGGAGAGGCCGCCAAGCGTTATCCCAAGCATTGAGACGAACGGGATCAATGGAATCAGGAAAGCCCTCACTAGAGCTCGTTCCGCGCTCTTACTTATCACACTTCCTTGAGCGCAGCGGTGTACCATAGGTCTCTAGAAGAGCGTAGCGTTCCAAAAGATTGGAAAAAGGCACAGGTCATACCCGTTTTCAAGAAGGGATGTCGAACAGATGTGCAGAACTATAGACCTATATCTCGAACGTCGGTCAGTTGTAGAATTTTGGAACACGTATTATGTTCCAGTATAATGACTTTTCTGGAGACTAGAAATCTACTCTGCAGGGATCAGCATGGGTTTCGAAAAGACGATCGTGTGAAACCCAGCTCGCGCTATTCGTCCACGAGACGCAGGGGACCATAGACACGGGTTCCCAGGTAGATGCCGTGTTTCTTGACTTCCGCAAGGCATTTGATACAGTTCCCCACAGTCGTTTAATGAACAAAGTAAGAGCGTATGGACTATCAGACCAATTGTGTGATTGGATTGAAGAGTTCCTAGATAACACAACGCAGCATGTCATTCTCAATGGAGAAAAGTCTTCCGAAGTAAGAGTGATTTCAGGTGTGCCGCAGGGCAGTGTCGTAGGACCATTTCTATTCACAATATATATATAAATGACCTTGTGGATAACATCGGAAGTTCACTGAGGCTTTTTGCGGATGATGCTGTAGTGCATTGAGAGGTTGTAACAATGGAAAATTGTACTGAAATGCAGGAGGATCTGCAACGAATTGACGCATGGTGCCGGGAATAGCAATTGAATCTCAATGTAGACAAGTGTAATGTGCTGCGAATACATAGAAAGAAAGATCCTTTATCATTTAGCTACAATATAGCAGGTCAGCAAGTGGAAGCAGTTAATTCCATAAATTATCTGGGAGTAGGCATTAGGAGTGATTTAAAATGGAATGACCATATAAAATTAATCGTCAGTAAAGCAGATGCCAGACTGAGATTCATTGGAAGAATCCTAAGGAAATGCAATCCGAAAACAAAGGAAGTAGGCTACAGTACGCTTGTTCGCCCTTTGCTTGAATACTGCTCACCAGTGTGGGACCCGTACCAGATAGGGTTGATAGACGAGATAGAGAAGACCCAACGGAGAGCAGCACGCTTCGTTACAGGATCATTTAGTAATCGCAAAAGCATTACGGAGATGATAGATAAACTCCAGTGGAAGACTCTGCAAGAGAGACGCTCAGTAGCTCGGTACGGACTTTTGTTGAAGTTTCGGGAACATACCTTCACCGAAGAGTCAAGCAGTATATTGCTCCCTCCTACGTATATCTCGCGAAGAGACCATGAGGATAAAATCAGAGAGATTAGAGCCCACGCAGAGGCATACCGACAATCTTTCTTTCCACGAACAATACGAGACTGGAATAGAAGGGAGAACCGATACTGATACTCAAGGTACCCTCCGCCACACACCGTCAGGTGGCTTGTGGAGTATGGATGTAAATGTAGATGTAGATGATTATTTAACTAGGAGGAGGCCTCTGACGTCACTCTTGCGCCCGGAGTCTTATTGCGATGCGTAATTAATCCATAAGGCACTATCGTTAATGAATCGGTCGATACATTATTAAAAATCTGTATTTCGTTACATCAAGCAAGAAAGTGGAACACGATCAATTATGGTACAATCATGTTCGATGAGCGGAACGAAACGCTCAGTGATAAAACTAGTATTGACACATTTTGCGTCCAAAGTCCAACAACATTTTATAGAAAGTGATAATGACCTACGAACAAGCATACTTCAGCGACTGAAAGATTAGGGTGTAATATCCCATTGACAACGATATCAGCAGAACAAAGCACAACTTCCGAGAGGACAAGGATTGGGAAGGAAAACGGGAGTATGCTTTCCGTAAGAATTATCCCAGAATTTGCCTTAAATGATGTTCAGGAACTATGGAAAGAAATTTGGAGGACTGGACGGAGTTTTGAATCCAGGTTCTCTAAAATCCGAATCCAGTGCCTTAATTACTTTGCCTCCTCTATCTTTTCTTAGTTCAATGATAATAACTAAGGCGTATGTTGAGATTTATTATATAACTAAGGAAAAAGGATCATGACTCGAAAATCTCTATCACACTTTACACTACTTGGATTCGTAAATTTGGTAAAGTTACGGTTGCAAGTTATACATTTATCCGCCGGTTGATCGCTATAATTATTAAGTCGGTACTAAGACATGCTTGCTTACATGTTAACTCTTTCATATAACAGACTCGATGCCAACCAGGAATTTCGCATGGAATCTGCAAAGATTTATTACTTTTTCTTTCACACTGGAGTACTCGTCGTACGAAGGAGAGAGAACACACACACACATACACACACACACACACACACACACACACACACACACACATACACATTAACGAAAGAGAAAAGCCGATTAGGGGAGGTATATTATGTTTTTGCAACTAAATGAAAGGCATTTTGTTTCTTGCCATACGCGTTTCGCTTCTTTTATTTCTGAAGTACGTTCAGTGGCCTGTAATACATGTCTCTTTTTATATGTATTTGTGTAATAAATGCACTATGTAGTAGTTACAAATATGTTACAATGTTACGTTGCCTCATATCCTCTTCCGTTTCCGATTAGAAACATCTTTTGTAGTACAAATTTCCTGAGGTTAAATTATTGTTTGTTGTTGTTTACGATTTCTAGTGTCGCTAGTCCATGTGTGTGAACTTGGAGATGTGTTAATTCAATCCAAATATTCCAGAGTTGCAAAGACGGAACATACCTCAATGAATTTTTGAAGCAACTGAGGAACGACGGAAAAAAATAACGAAAAGCCGATTGTTTATGGCTGATACATTGCATCCTTTCTTTAAAAATGAGTTTGAGGAATTATTGTTGCGTGATAATAGGGATTCCATGTTTACTTATTTGGTTTTTACAAAAAATCTGAAGCACTTAACTTCAGTACCACTCAGACTAAGCTGAATTTTATATTTCGAAGCATAGTTTGCGCGGTCTGTCTACCTGTAAATCAATGAATTCTATGCGAAATGACTTTATTTATTTATTTATTTGTTGAGGATCATCTCATAATAATACAGGGTTTGTCATCGTAATATAATGAAAATAAATAACTCAAAATATACATACACACAAAATATGTAAGTATCCTATTACGAATCTATGGTAGGTGGACTGTCATGGCCTTGATAAAGAAACTGTCCTTACATTTGCCTGAAATAACACAGGAAAAGCACGGAAAACCTAACTCAAGATGACTGGCCAGAGCATTCATTATCCATCCTCCCGAAAATGAAGCATTGTAATCGTCTTAACAAGTGAAATGCCTCAATCAGTTCGTCCCTTTTGCACAATGTTCTTCGATTTACACACGATTTGCCCCAGATAACTTATAACATACAACATAGTCTTGCATTTTATTGCTGCACACACTAAGGACATCCGCTAGTGACCGCTGGACCACGAACTTGCGGCTAGGCCCTTTGCGCTAACTCCAGTCTGTTCGGAAAACTGACTCCAGAGCCGTAACGTGCAACTATGTCCCATGCACATCTTCACGTCCTCTCTTCAGTCCGCTGGAAAAAAATGTCCTACCATCTCACCACGATGAGTGAGATGATGAGCTCAGAAGAATGGCAAGACATTACTGTAATATACTATAGATCTTGGCACATGTTTTCTTGTAAAAGTATTACATTTTCATCATATACTGTAAGGTGTATCAGAAGGATGTAAGCTGCAGTACGTACTGGGATATGAAGCAGCTTGCACAGGATAGAGTAGCATGGGGAGCTGCATCAAACCAGTCTCAGGACTGGAGACCACAACAACAACTGGAATGTGACTGGGTATTATAGTTATTCCCTTTCATTATTAACCATTACTCTGAGTCCTCTAAGTAATCTGTAATTGTGTAGTGTGCATTAGTTTCCTATTCAAGCAGATGTATTTTAGTAATATTTCTAATCTCCTTGGAAATTTTATTACACAATTTTATTCTTTGGTGGAAAATAATGTTTTCAGTTTTTCGTTTGTTTTCCCTTCGTAAATGTAAGTTCAAACTGGTTCTTATTCCATGATTATGTGTAGAACTATCTGCCTTCGGCCCCAGAAAAGAATCACTTATTTACGAACTGACTGTACGTTGGAACTGTATGTCACCACAAGACATTAGCTGTTGCAAACTCATGATACAACCCTAATAACATAACGTACTGTTAATATTCTTTTTGCTAGTGTCTTTTTCTGATCGTTCCACATTAATTTACAGTCAATATTAGGCCTTAAAAGCTTTGTGTCTGTTACACAATCTATAAATGTATCATCTATGTTTAATGCAATAGCGTTATTTTGCTTCTTTATGCTTAAGTGAGTACTATCTGCTTTCTTTATATTCGGTGTTAATTTATTACGTACTGCCCCCTCGTAAACATCCTTGAGGAATTCATTTGCTTTCTCTAATACGAGTAAGAGTTCTGGTATTTTATCAGTGACTATGATGTTGCTGTCATAATTTATGTCTTACAGTCTGGAAATGTATTATGAAATGCATCAGCAATTTGCGATTGAGAATGTACAATTGGTATTAGATTTCCTAGTAACATGTGAATATTTGTGCTTGACTGGGAGACGAACCCGGACTTCCCACTTTACACGAGCGTTTGCCTAAACCACTTCAGCTATCCATGCACGTGTCCCCGCGAGACCCTAATTTCCATGTTCTAGTGTCTGTTCCATTGGACATAGACTACTCTGAAGTACACTACTGTTTACATATTTCTGTTGTTTGGCAATGTTTTTACCAAAATTTTTCAGCGCCAGACTCTCTCTGCCTTTTACACTCTCTTTATCGGGTAAGACCGGAAGCACTCATTTGCTATTTCTCTTACAACTAGTGCTTCCAGCGTATTTAGTGGTTACGTTGACGGACACAGTGTTAAAAACCGTAGACATGTTTAATAATATGCCTGTAACACAATTACCCTTGTGAAGAGTTTCATTTCTCACATTTGTGAGTTTTGTAAAGGCCGATATTGCAGTTCTCCCACTTGGAAAGCAATTTGTGGTTCATTAAATGATAGTAGTTATTTATGTAACTCATTAAATCTATCTTTCGTGTTTGATTCAATTCTTTTAGTGAATGCAGACAGTAGTAAAACTGACCTTTGCTTTTCAATACCCTCCTCATTATCTTTCTTCAATAAGGGCAGAACGTGTGCATGCTTTACGTACTCAGGAAAAATATCTAAACTAAAGGACACATTAATATTGTTTGTTAATGTTTCTTGTACGATTATGTCGTCTATGCACATCTTAAGAACAGAGACTGGGGGCACATTCGTGCCTGAGGGCTTTTTATTTTTGTACTTCCTGTCTTGTCTTCCAGATTACAAGCTGTGTTGTGGGAAACAACAGCAGTGTGATTGCTGTGTTAAGTCATCGTGGATGTTATATGTGTTAGAGAGATTTTGTTGTAGTTTCTTTGCAATACATACCAGAGAAATAGACATTCACAAAATTGGCCAATTCCGGAGTATTTTCACTTATACTTACATTTGATTTGTATGTTATTATACTTGTGTCTGCCTTTTCAGTTTCACGTCCCACGACTGCAAATACTACTTTTATTTTATTTCCTGCATTATATATTGTTTTGACATTGAGCGATTCTTTACGGCAAGCACCATCTTCCCGTGTATTTTTGTACCTGTGGTAGCAACCTGGGAGCTGCAGGTCTGCGTAGTGCTTTTATAAAGAACTGAGAAATTTAAGTGTCTGGGGGTCTTTTTAATACCTGCAGTTATTCATCTATTTTCTATATCTGCAGCTGTTGACGTGGCTACGTTTGGAAATGTCTCAGCAAGGAAAATACTGATTAGAAGAAGAGGTGGTACAATAAGATATTTTAAAACATCAGTCGTAGGGGTCACAGACTGCAAAGAAAGATAGAGAATCTATACAACAAATAACCGCTTTGGTGTAAGCGTTACTCTGAGATGAAGAGGTCGGCGCAGTGGAGGAAGTCGTGGCGGCCCAGATCAAACTAATCAGAAGAATGACGGGGGAAAAATCTGATTTAGATTCTGCCAACTGAGACCGAGCAGGAGATTCCCCTCTATATCTATCGCACTATGTCACAAGAAGTGCGTCTTATGAATTCCTACGACGTAGTGCGCAGTCATGCCCGCAGGAGGGGGGGCATTGTATTTATTTGCTGCTAATAATATTAACGCAAGCAACGTACGTGAGAAGAATCTACGTAAATCGCTGCGTACTGTTCTATACTGCCAGAGGGAAATTGATTCTTAGTCATCTTGTACGGCACCTGCGGATCGTCACAAATATAAAATAACAAATAATAGTAGAAAAGACCTGTCTCTTCACGGGGAGAGATCACAACGAAACAATTCTACAATGTCAAGAGGTTTGTCGAATATACCAAGTCCAAAAAAAAAAATGGTTAAAATGGCTCTGAGCACTAAGAGACTTAACATCTGAGGTCATCAGTCCCCTAGAACTTAGAACTACTTAAACCTAAGTAACCTAAGGACATCACACACATCCATGCCAGAGGCAGGATTCGAACCTGCGACCGTAACGGTCGCGCGGTTCCAGAGTGAAGCGCCTAGAACCGCTCGGCCACACCGGCCGGCTACCAAGTCCATCCGCAAGAGTTCGGCCACTAGAAGAGGCTTCTGGCCGTGGCTGTCGGGACGGCAGTTCTGTAGACTTCCAAGCAGTGCGTCGAACTGCCGTTTGTCGGCAGTGTGCCGCTCTATAAAGCCCGTCTGGCGGATATATCAGCCGGATCTATTTGCGATCACTTGCCTGGCGTATCAAAGTAGTTCCTGGGTTAGCTGCGACCTTTGGTGAACTGTTCTGCAGGCTCCGCGAACGGTTAGCGGTCCGTGGCGACCGTTGATGGAGACCTGATGTTGTGTTGTGTTGTGGTCGCCAGTAAATATTTGTGTGACAACGCAGACGACGCAGGTTTTCCTGGTGCATATAAGGCCTGTGGTGCAGGCATCCCGTGTTGGTTTGACGTGAAATGGGATGCCGATGCAGTAGGCGCTACGGTGTATGAAGTTGGCGGCCAAAGCATTACTGGTGCAGGATTTCCTACACGAACTCACCACTCGATTATGTCCCATAAATATTCTATGGTATTCATTATGGGTAATCAGGGTGGCGGAATATTTCGCTCGAACTCTCCAGAATCTTCTTCATACAAATCTCGAACAACTGTGGCTCGGTGACAGGGCGAGTTGTCACCCACAAAAATTCCACCATTGTTTGGGAACATAAAGTACATGAATGACTGAAAATGGTCTCCAAGTAGCTGAACATAGCCATTTCCAGTCAATAATCGGTGCAGTAGAACCAGAGGACCCAGTCCATTCCACATAAACATAGCCCAACACATAATGGAGCCACCACCAGCTCGCACAGTGCCTCGTTGGCAACATTGGTCTATGGCTTCGTGGAGTCTGGATCTCACTCGAACCCTACTATCAGCTCTTACCAAGTAATATCGGTAATCGTCTGACCAGGCCTCGGTTTTCCAGTCGTCTAGGGTCCAACGGATATGGTCACGAGCCCATGAGAGGCGCTGCAGGCGATGTCGTGCAAAGGCACTCGCGCCAGTTGTTTACTGCCACAGCCCATTAACGCCAAATTTCGTGCACTGTCGTAACAAATACGTTCGTCATACGTCCCACATTGATCACTGCGGCTATTTCAGGCAGTGTTGGCTGTCTGTTAGCACTGACAACTCTATACAAACACCACTGCTCTCGGTCGTTATCGTTAAGTGAAGGCCGTCGGCCACTTCGTTGTCCATGACCAGAAATAATGCCTGAAATTTTGTATTCTCAGCACACTTTTGATCTCGGAACATTGAATGCCCTAAATAATTTCGAAATGAATGTTCCAACTACCGTTCCGCGCTCAGAGTCTGTTTAGTCCCGTCATGCGGCAGTAATCACGCCGACCTTTTGACATGAATCCCCTGAGTACAAACGATAGCTCCGCCTTTTTATACTTTGTGTGAGTATTACTATTGCCATCTGTTTAGCATATCGCTACCCCATGACCTTCCTCACATCATTGTACAGCCTACTGTGATAACGATCTTGATTGTACAGCGACGTCGGTGACTGACTATGACTTCAGTGCATTATGGGCAGCATTTTTCTCATGACATTTAGCACAATGGTAGCTTTAGATAGAATTCTCCCAACTAGTGGCGTTCCAGTTATCTACTCAGAGTCTTCAAAAATTCCATAGTTGTGTTCTTGGTTTGTTTTACTTGAAATGTCATGTTTGACGGAGAATCCTTTAAGAGCGTGCAGATAAAATTGAGGTGGCGAAAGTCTGTAAACAAATCTTCCACCATTCAATACTATATACATAGATCACAGAGATATGAGAGAAATTAATGCAACTTTCGCAGAAGTTCAGCGTTCTGGAACGAAGAATCTACCTAAAGGTGTCTTCTGTAGCTGGTTAAATTATGAACATTTGTCTGCCGAAAGTCCTGATCGTTCACTGACCTGGTGATAATAACAAGAAGTTTTGGACTTCACAAAATTACAGGGGATAAAATATTGCAGCAAAGCATATAGTTTATGACCCACCAACACTGTTGTCTCACCCTTCACCTGATTAGATCAGATTAGATTAGATTGTTGTCTTGTGACAGCCAGAGCGAGAGCACCAGCAGCAGCGAGTACTGTTTGTATAAAGCGTTTATTTTGCATTTTGTTTACGACCTTCCACTAAGGAAGGGATTCTATTTGTGTTTATCTGCTCTGCATAGTAACTAACAGTTCTTGATAAAACTTTATGTAGTTTTCGTGTTAGATTTCTTAGTGTTTTCTTGATCGTTTAGAACAGAAAGCGCCCTAAAACCGTCTTTTGTTTGTTTCGCGGCCGTTAGCCACTAGTCACTTGAATCAGCAGTTGTCTTGTGACAGCCAGAGCGAGAGCACCAGCAGCAGCGAGTACTGTTTGTATAAAGCGTTTTTGTACTTATTTGCTGCGCTTACCTTTTAAATAGTTTTTCTGGGAAAACCTAGCGTAGTTTTCGCGTCTCGTATTTCAGTGAGTGTTTCTTGATTATCAGAGTAGCTCATCAGAAGATAATCTTGGGAATTTGTCACCGTATAGAGTAGGGTAAACATAGTCATGTGTAGGGACTGTGGTTGTTGTGAGCGGACGCAAGGAGAATTGGCCACTCTTCGGGGGCAGGTGGAGGCTTTGTCTGTTAGGCTCATCGAGCTCGAGGCGCAGGCGTCGGCTCGTAGTGGCGTTGGGGCAACTGTGGTGAGACCTATGCCTACTTCGGTGGCCTTGGAATCACATGGAACCCCTGATGTCGCTGCGTCTTCCGGCAGTGAGCATCTTACCGGTCAGCCATCACTCCAGGGTGAATGGCGGACAGTGGTGGGCTCGCGCGTGCCTGGCCGAAAGGCGAAGGTGGGATCTGGCCGCGTGGCAGCTGCCTTACCCCTTTCCAACAGGTACGGGGTGCTTCCTAGTGGTGATGACATCGTTTCCGAGCCACCACAGGATGCCTCGCCCGTTGTGCCAGTGGCCGATTCTCCGGCAAGGTCCCGACAGTCACAGAGGGCGGGCCTATTAGTTATAGGGAGCTCCAACGTTAGGCGGGTTATGGAGCCCCTCAGGAAAATAGCGGGTAGGTCGGGGAAGAATGCCAGTGTGCACTCGGTGTGCTTGCCGGAGGGTCTCGTCCGTAATGTGGAGGAGGCCCTTCCGGCAGCTATTGAACGCACTGGGTGTGACCGGCTGCAGATAGTAGCACATGTCGGAACGAATGACGCCTGCCGCTTGGGTTCTGAGGCCATCCTTGGTTCCTTCCGGCGGCTGGCTGATTTGGTGAAGACAACCAGCATCGCACGCGGAGTGCAAGCTGAGCTTAATATCTGCAGCATAGTGCCCAGAGTCGATCGCGGTCCTCTGGTTTGGAGCCGTGTGGAGGGTCTAAACCAGAGGCTCAGACGACTCTGCGACTATAATGGTTGCAAATTCATCGACCTCCGTTATTGGGTGGAGAACTGTAGGGCCCCCCTAGACAGGTCAGGCGTGCACTACACACCGGAAGCAGCTACTAGGGTAGCAGAGTACGTGTGGCGTGCACACGGGGGTTTTTTAGGTTAGAGGGACCCCCCCTTGGGCGAAACGATAAAATACCTGACGGCTTACCAGAGAGGACATTATCATCGTTGATAAAGAACGTCCGTCCTCAGAGACCAAAAACAGGAAAAGTTAACGTAATATTGGTAAACTGCAGGAGTATCCAGGGCAAGGTTCCTGAATTAGTATCTCTTATTGAAGGAAATAGTGCGCATATAGTATTAGGAACGGAAAGTTGGTTAAAACCGGAAGTGAACAGTAACGAAATCCTAGACACAGAATGGAATATATACCGCAAGGATAGGATAAACGCCAATGGTGGAGGAGTATTTATAGCAGTTAAGAATTCAATAATATCCAGTGAAGTTATTAGCGAATGCGAATGTGAAATAATCTGGGTTAAGTATCAAAGGTGGGTCAGATATGATAGTCGGATGCTTCTATAGACCACCTGCATCAGCAACCGTAGTAGCTGAGCGCCTCAGAGAGAACCTGCAGAACGTCGTGAAGAAGTTTCGTGATCATACTATTGTAATAGGGGGAGACTTCAATCTACCAGGTATAGAATGGGATAGTCACACAATCAGAACTGGAGCCAGGGACAGAGACTCTTGTGACATTATCCTGACTGCCTTGTCCGAGAATTACTTCGAGCAGATAGTTAGAGAACCAACTCGTGAAGCTAACGTTTTAGACCTCATAGCAACAAATAGACCGGAACTTTTCGACTCCGTGAATGTAGAAGAGGGTATCAGTGATCATAAGTCAGTGGTTGCATCAATGACTACAAGTGTAATAAGAAATGCCAAGAAAGGAAGGAAAATATATTTGCTTAACAAGAGTGATAGGGCACAAATCGCAGAATATCTGAGTGACCACCATCAAACGTTCATTTCTGAGGAAGAGGATGTGGAACAAAAATGGAAAAAATTCAGAAACATCGTCCAGTACGCCTTAGATAAGTTCGTACCGACTAAGGTCCAAAGCGAGGGGAAAGATCCACCGTGGTATAACAATCATGTACGAAAGGTACTACGGAAACAAAGAAAGCTTCATCATAGGTTTAAGAGTAGTCGAATCATAGCTGATAAGGAAAAGCTGAACGAAGCGAAAAAGAGCGTAAAGAGAGCAATGAGAGAAGCATTCAACGAATTCGAACATAAAACATTGGCAAACAATCTAAACAAGAACCCTAAAAAGTTTTGGTCATATGTAAAATCGGTAAGCGGATCTAAATCCCCTATTCAGTCACTCGTTGACCACGATGGCACCGAAACAGAGGACGACCGAAGAAAGGCAGAAATACTGAATTCAGTGTTCCGAAACTGTTTCACTGCGGAAAATCGTAACACGGTCCCTGACTTCAGCCGTCGCACAGACGCCAAAATGGAAAATATTGAAATAAACGATATCGGAATTGAAAAACAACTGCTATCACTTAGTAGCGGAAAAGCATCCGGACCAGACGAGATACCCTTAAGATTCTACAGTGATTATGCTAAAGAACTTGCCCCCTTTCTATCAGCAATTTATAGTAGATCGCTGGAAGAACGTAAAGTACCTAGCGACTGGAAGAAAGCGCAGGTCGTTCCCATTTTCAAGAAGGGTCATAAATCAGATGCGAATAATTATAGGCCTATTTCGCTTACGTCAATCTGTTGTAGGATAATGGAACATGTTTTGTGTTCTCGTATTATGACGTTCTTAGATAATACAAATCTCCTTCATCATAACCAACATGGATTCCGCAAACAGAGATCATGTGAAACTCAGCTCGCCCTATTTGCCCAAGAAATTCACAGTGCCGTAGACACTGGCGAGCAGATTGATGCCGTATATCTGGACTTCAGGAAGGCATTTGATACGGTTCCGCACTTACGTTTAGTGAAAAAAATACGAGCTTACGGAATATCGGACCAGGTTTGTGATTGGATTCAGGATTTCCTAGAAGAAAGAACACAACATGTCATTCTTAACGGTTCAAAATCTGCAGATGTAGAGGTAATTTCGGGAGTACCGCAGGGAAGCGTGATAGGACCTTTATTGTTTACAATATACATAAATGACTTAGTTGACAACATCGGTAGCTCCGTGAGGCTATTTGCAGATGACACGGTTGTCTACAAGAAAGTAGCAACATCAGAAGACTCGTACGTACTCCAGGAGGACCTGCAGAGGATTAATGCATGGTGCGACAGCTGGCAGCTTTCCCTAAACGTAGATAAATGTAATATAATGCGCATACATAGGGGCAGAAATCCATTCCAGTACGACTATGCCATAGGTGGTAAATCATTGGAAGCGGTAACGACCGTAAAATACTTAGGAGTTACTATCCGGAGCGATCTGAAGTGGAATGATCACATAAAACAAATAGTGGGAAAAGCAGGCGCCAGGTTGAGATTCATAGGAAGAATTCTAAGAAAATGTGACTCATCGACGAAAGAAGTAGCTTACAAAACGCTTGTTCGTCCGATTCTTGAGTATTGCTCATCAGTATGGGACCCTTACCAGGTTGGATTAATAGAAGAGATAGACATGATCCAGCGAAAAGCAGCGCGATTCGTCATGGGGACATTTAGTCAGCGCGAGAGCGTTACGGAGATGCTGAACAAGTTCCAGTGGCGGACACTTCAAGAAAGGCGTTACGCAATACGGAGAGGTTTATTATCGAAATTACGAGAGAGCACATTCCGGGAAGAGATGGGCAACATATTACTACCACCCACATATATCTCGCGTAATGATCACAACGAAAAGATCCGAGAAATTAGAGCAAATACGGAGACTTACAAGCAGTCGTTCTTCCCACGCACAATTCGTGAATGGAACAGGGAAGGGGGGATCAGATAGTGGTACAATAAGTACCCTCCGCCACACACCGTAAGGTGGCTCGCGGAGTATAGATGTAGATGTAGATGTAGATTCAGTTTTCGTTCCATAGACTCAAAAAAATTAGATTATTCTCGTGTGTGTGGAACATGTCAGAAAGTATAATAAAAACAAACATTTGATTATAATACTTACTACCCTGATCATTTGTCAAGAGATAATCGAAATATATTAATACAATGCAGTAAATTGGAACAACTAATATTTACAGAATTAACACACCATCAGAATGAAACACTGTTATGCACTATTAATAAATTTATCATACATAAAATACATAATCTTGACCAAGTGTTGCCAAACTGAAATCTAACCGATATTTTACTTAAGCTGGCTTAACAGTCTCTGTTACGATATTTATCTATGGAGGAGAAGGACTTGCCTATCAAAAAGTCTTTCAAACTGTGTTTAAACCATGCTTCATCTGAAACCAAGTTTTTAACGGTTGATGGCAATTTATTGAAAATGTTTTTCTGAATATTGGACCCCTTTTTGTACCAAGGTAGGTGATTATAGGTCTTCATGGAGATTGTTGTTATTCCTAGTATTGATACTATAAATTGAGCTATTGGTTGGAAGTAGAGATGTATTACTTGCAACAAATTTCATTAAGGAATAAATATACTGAGAAGCAGTGGTTAGAATACAAAGTTTCTTGAACAGTTTTCTACAAGTTTTTCTTGAATTTACACCACCAATGATTCTTATCATACGCTTTTGCACCCTAAAAACTTTTGCTCGGTTTGATAAGTTGCCCCAGAATATGATCCCATATGACATAACAGATTGAAAGTAAGCAAAGTATGCAAGTTTTTTATATCTATATCTCATACATCTGACATCATTCTCAGGGCAAATAAAGACTTGTTTAGGTGCTTAAGCAATTCTGTGGTATGCCCTTCCCAACTGAATTTATTATCAAGTTGCAGTTTCAGAAATTTAACACTATCAACCTCTTTGATCTGCATGTCTTCATATGTAATATTCATGCTTGAAAGAGATCTCTTAAAGGTTCTGAACTGCAAATAGTGGGTTTTCTCAAAATTTAATGACAGTGAATTAACTTCAAACTACTTATTAATATCAGTGAAAATTTGATTATCAGTTATTTCTAAATCTGTACTTGACTTGCTACTGATTGCAATGTTTGTATCATCTGCAAACAAAACAAACATAGCATCTGGCAATGTAACAGATGAGAGATCATTAATCTACACAAGAAAAAGCAATGGACCCAAGATGGAATCTTGAGGAACATCACATGTAATTAATTCCCAGTCAGATGAAGACTGACTACTTACTGCACAGGTATTTCACAATGACACCCTTTATTTCCTGTTTGATAGATAAGATTCAATCCATTTATCAGCATTGTTGATGACACCATAATATTCTAATTTACTTAAGAGAATGCTGTGGTTTAGACAGTCAAAGGCTTTTGACAGGTCACAGAAAATGCCAACAGCCTCTAGTTTATCTAATGAATTACCTACATTCTCACTGTAAGTGTAAATAGCTTTCTCTGTATCAGAATCCTTAAGAAACCCAAACTGTGACTTGGACGCTATATTATTTGCAGTCTGATGCTGAAGGAGACGCTTGAACACAACGTTTTCAAATATTTTTGATAAAGCCAGCAAAAGTGAAGTAAAGAGGCTTAACTACACCATATTTTAGACAGTCTGGATATGTTCCGCTGATAAGAGACTGATTACAAAAATAACTTAAAATAGAACTCAACTCTCATGAACACTATTTGATTAACTTTGTTGATATGTTATCATGCCCACTGGAATACTTAGACATTAAGGATTTTATGATGGATGCTACTTCTTTGGGAGATGTGACTGTCATTTCCATTTTACTGAAGTTATTTTTAAAGACTGGTCTCAGATACTCCATGGCACTGTTCACCAAACCTGATAACCCCAAGCTGTCAGTAACTTGAAGTACTTGTTTAAGATGTTTGCAACACTACATGTACTTGTTACCAAAGTCTCACCTATTTTTAGAGCTATCTGTTCCTATTCCTTTATGGCCCCACCTGTCTCTGTCTTCAGAATATCCCATACAGTTTTTATTTTGTTACCTGATGTAATTATCTTTTTCTCATAATAGAGCTGCTTCGATTTCTGGATTACTTTCTTCAATATTTTGCAGTATTCTTTGTAATACATTACAGTTCTAACATCAGAGCTGTTTCTAGATAGTATATACAGTGTCCTTTTTGTTCCCTATGATATCTTTATTCCTTGTGTAATCCACAGTTTGTTTTTTGACTTCTGTATGATTTGAGTTACCTTTAGGGGAAAACAATTTTCAGAAGTGGAGGCAACGTTATTGAAGAATGCTTTGTATTTTCCATTTGAGTCAGACATATTGTAAACATCTATCCAGTCCACATCTTTGAGCAGTTGCCTGAATTTCTCAATTTTTTACTCATTTATTACCCTACTGTACTTAGATTTAATAGATTTTTTAATCCTGACAAGTTTCAACATTTAACATAAGATGCTGCATGCCATGATCAGATAGTTTTGTGATATGACTTTTTCCCCTAGATTTATCTATGAAGATATTATCAATGGCAGTCTCAGAGCATTTATGTATCCTAGTAGCAAACCTCACAGTAGTAACTAAATTGAATGATAATGTTACTGACTGCAATAACTGTTCGCTGACACAGCTTTTCCATAAATCCACATTAAAATCCCCAGCAACCAGTATTTCCTTTTTTTTTTACTATGAGGTGGGACAGTAGAGCTTCCAGATTTTTTATAAAGAGTTAAAATTTCCTGAACATGATCTGTGTATACCTATTATTACAAAGGACTTATTATGAAATACTACTTCTGTTGCACAAGCTTCTAAGTGCTGCTCTGAGCAAAATTTAATAATATCAGTATTCTTGAAATCACAACAGTTTCTGACAGATATGGCAACTCCTCCTTTCTCCATATTTTCTCTACAGAATAAGAAGGTAACTTGAACCCTGTAACATTTAACACATCTGTATCAGTGGTCACATGATTTTCAGAGAGACAGATTATATCAACTGGTTTGCTCAACTCTAATTTTTCAACACAAATAAGCAACTCATTAAGCTTGCCTCTTAGTCCTCAGATATTCTGATGCAATAGTGATAACTGATTTTATGCACTGGCTGAATTACAACTGGATGAACCTAATTTTCCTTCATGTATTGTGTACTTTAAAATTTGCTTTCTGGCTGCCTGTTTTATCAATGTGAATGTTATTTTCAGCCTGTCTCTGAACATCTTTCGTTTCTGCCCTCCCTACCCTAAATAAACTGCTGATCTGTCACTTCTAACCACTGGTAATTTACCACTTATGGCAGTGCCCCCCCCTTAAGTTATTTTCTATTAGCCCAGACAGTTTTCCGTTCCCTTTCTTGTTGAGGTGACGGCCCATCTGCTGATAGAGTCAACAGGAACTACACCGATGTGAGGCCCTGTAGCCATCTGCTGACAGAGTCAACAGGAACTACAGCGATGTGTGTCCCTGTACCTGATATAAGCAGCCATTATACCTATAAATTAACTCTCCTAGAAGAAGAGTGTAAATGAGGCTGTGAGGCTGGTCATGGTGCCTCAGAACAGACACAATCCCAACACCAGTATGTCTCGTTGCTGTAGCTATCTTTACCAGGTCACTCTTAGTTGAATAATTAGGGTTCCTATCTATCTTGTTGCCTGCTCCACCCAGTATTACCACGTTGTCTTCTTTTGTAAAGTCTTTATACAGTGAACCTACGTCCTCTGTCACCTGATCCAGACTTGCACTAGGTGTAAATAAGCTTGTGACCTGGTAACCTGATCCTAGTTCATCCTGAAACAGTTGGCCAACACCTCTACCATGTGGCCACATTCACAAGGACACTGTCTGAGAACATCCTATTCCTATTTCTTCAGTAACCTGTTGTCTCTTCCCATCTCTTTTTCCCTTCACCCCCTTAACCTTTCCAGATTTTGTTTCACTTAATCTAGTTCCGCCTGAAGGACAGCAGTCTTCTCCTCCTATTCAACTATATCCCTATCTCTACAGCAAAACCTACACAACCAATGAGCCTTGTTTATTTACCGAATTCCCACGCCACTACAGTCACCCATATGAAAGAAACTGCAACAACCCTCACAGTGCACCCCAGAACTATCAATCCTACGGCGAGTCATACACTTCTCACTTATGGCAAACAAATTTTAGCTTTCGTCTGAGTTAAAACAAGAATAACTTCGTAGACTGCTCAATTAATATATTAAATTTCTTAGAAAGTTTAGGCCTTAAGTTCAGATACTAATTGAAAACTTCTGGAGAAACAAAAACGATATAGCCTGTGTTGTTTACATGACAAAACAAAAAGCAAACAATGAAGTGAGCCTACGCTGTATAAAGTTTCCACTTATTTCGGTACTTTTCACTTCAACTACTTACTAGAGAATCAAATTTATAGTCTATAAGAATACACTAATAACACAAACTTTACTTTATTGAAATAATCCCGTAACTCACAGTATATCATTAACGTAAATAAATCCTAGTCCAAAACTCGTGCCTATGAAATGTTTTCTTTTTTCAGAAAATACACAAAAAACGTGAATCCTTCAATTAATAGCTTACAATAGGTATTAATTTACTTAATTATGATGTAATATTGCCTTAATTAATTGTTATTATGTAATTAAACACTTATCTTTATGAGAGCTGTGAATGTGCCTGACCCTCCAACCAAAGATCTTCACTTCCACTGACAGTTAAGTCAAAATGTGCTTTTGACCAGTTTTACTTTCTTGGAGTTGCTACACCAGTGCTAAGAGAGTCTGATGAAGTTGATGAAGATAATAGAGTGTCGAATACGAAGTTATAGTCTGAACTATCTAGAGGATGGGGATCAGGACTGTAGTTATGAGGAACGGGTGATGTCAGCACATAATAATGAATTGGAAAGAGAGCCGATTAAAGATACTTGGGTATGGAATAGAGTATGTGTAGATGGAGGGAGGAAAGGATGTGTAGATATGTGTGCCACTACTCTATAGTTGTAAGAATGGAGAAGACATTGGGGTTTTGCTATTCAAGCTTTTAGGAAATAGAAAGCTTTTTAAGATCTTTGTAAAATTTAAGGATATAATTGAATACTATTACCAGATGAAGGACACAGATGAGAGAAGAAAAATAGATGGGTTTTAACACCCTCAAGCACTAAAATTCATGATGTGCTGAGATCTAAGCTATATTGATGTAGGATATGTAGATTAAGAAATTTAATTATTTAGTTACTTATATGTTCAATAGATCATCTAATGATTCTCTTATCGAAATTATATTGGACAAGTCTGTTTACAGGATATATATATATATATATATATATATATATATATATATATATATATATATATGTAGTGTTAATATTAATGAGTATATTAATTTTACTCCTACTCATGTACTCATGCAACTACAAGTAGAAATTGTTTTTTTTACTGGTTACATGGTTCTAAACAAATTTTTGTCCATGGATAGAAAGAGTTGTCTAGGAGAATTGATTCTAGGTTGGATTTAAAATTCACTTTTCTGCCTGTCAGACACTTAATGTTCTGGGCAATTGATAAGAAGAAAACTTTCGTTGTCGTATCAAACTCCTTTCTGGGCCACTGACAGTTTCAATGATGTGAAATAAAGAAAAAAATTTCATCTAGTTTTGTAGGTATGGACATCACTATTCTTTTGAAATTGTGATGGATTATTTATGACAAATTTCATTAGCAAATATATGTATTGTGACAGTGCTATTAAAATGGCTAACTCCCTGAAGGGGTACCTTCACGGTGACCCCAGTGGAACACCACATATTATTCCTACTGCTCGCTCTCATGAAATCAATACTTTCTTTCTAGTGGCGAGTTACTCCAGAAAATTATTCATTGAGACATTATTGAGTGGAAATATTCAAAGTATATCAGGAGATTGATTCGTTTGTTTCAAAGACTAGTAATTTTATGAAGAGCAAAAGTAGCTCAACTTCACTGTTTCAGGAACTTGGTAATACAGTTCATTCAGCTGAAATTTTCATCAACATGAACACCCAAAAATCTTGAACATTTTACGCTACTTAACTCAACATAGTGTGCTTTATTAAAATTTAGGGAGCTTCCATATTCAAGGAAGGACTTATTAATTCTTCAGAAAAAATCACTTACAATCTCTTTTCCTGCTTTCTCTGTAATGGGATTAATTATAACACTTGTATCATCTGCAAAAATTACCAATTCTGCTCAATGAATGTTAAGTGTAAGGCCATTATCATAGAGAAGGAATAAGAGTGGAGCCAAAAATGAGCCTTGAGGGAATCCCTTTGTGATTTATCCACAGCACTAAAATGTTCTCTCCTTCCAACATTGTTTGAATATTCATCACAACGTTTTGCATTCTGTTTGTTAGATATGATTCAAAGCAGTTGTTTGTAAGGCCTAAAACTCAAAAAAAGTTAAGTTTTTCTGTGAGATTAGCGTGATACATGCAGTGAACCCCATGAAAAGATCACAAGAAATACGAGATGGCTATATGTTCTTATTTAAAGCTAACTTGGATAGTGAATGTATAAATAACATTATCAATCCAGCAACCTTTCTGGAATCCAAACCATGATGTGGTAAGTAAATTGCTTCTGTTTGAATGTGAAATTAGTCTTGAGCACATTACCATTCCGAATATTTTGGAAAAAGACATCAGTAAGGAAATTGGACAATAATTATTTAAGTCTTTCTTGTTATATTTCTTATAGAAAGTTTCAACATTTGAATTTTTTAATCTATCTGGAAAAGTTCCTTGTGCCTGTGATACATTACATGTGTCATTAAGGGAACTACTTATTAAGTTAGAATAGCTTTTCAGAGTTCTGCCTGAAATTACATCAACATCCTATGATCTTTTGTTGTTTTTTTTTTTTAGAATGTTTAGAATTCTCTTAATTTTACTGAAGGGTGTTGGTGCTACTTCTAGTAGCTTAATGTTTTGTGGAATGAAATTTTTAATATATTCTCCTGCTTCTTTAACTGAACCATTTAATCCAGTTTTTCTGCTGCATTTTGAATGTGGTTGTTAAAAATACTTGCCAATTGTGAACTATTAATCACAAATTGTCATTTAGTTTAATTGTTAATATATCTTGTACATGGTCAGCTGTGGAGGAAGGCAAAAGGATGCAACTCCCATGTTCAGTATGGTCAGTAGCTTCAATTTTGTACTTTTTTAGATGGATTCTTGGGGTGATTAGTTTGAAGGAGAGTTAGTGGAAGATATTTTAGTGTGTCAGTACGAGATGTGGGATTTTTGTGAACGGTGTGTTGGGTATCATGAGTGTTGTTGCAATTGTTGTTGTTTAGTTTTGGCAGAACAGTGTTTGAGTCATCCACCAGTATGTGTGAAGCTGTTGAAATGGATACTGTAGAATCATTTCGAAGTTATTATGGTTTCAAGAATAGATGCAGAGGCTATAAGCCAACAATGAGCAACATACAGATATCCAACGTCAGTGGTGAGTGACGAACACAGATATAAATATTATCCATCTTCACTCACTACAGCTAATGCTCTCATCTCAACTGTAATCACAGAGCGAGGTGGTGCAGTGATTATCACACTGGACTCGCATTCAGGAGGACAACGGTTCAAACCCGCATCTGACCATCCTGATTTAGGTTTTCCGTGATTTCCCTAAATTGCTTACAGCAAATGCCGAGATGGTTCCATTCAATAGGCACAGCTGATTTCCTTCCTCATCATTCCCTAATCCGAGGTTGTTCTCCGTCTCTAACGACCTCATTGTTGACGAGACGTTAAATACTAATCTCCTTCTTTTCTCCTCATCTATAATTGTCAAACCAGTACCCAGTCCCTGCAGGATTTAAGTCACGCCACTCACAAAATTAGTTACTTCCTGTCTTGTATCCTGGTCACTCAGCGTCACTGTCAGTTGGTAGGGCTTACACAAAGAAAAAAGAATGAATCTTTATGATGACTTTAATACAGTTTCATTGTTAGTAAATTTGACTAAATGCATTGTACATATAAAGTAAAATTAAATTAGCTTATTGTCGCAAACGTACACATGCGCGTTCACTCCTGCTCCCATACCCCACCATACACTGCTTTCCCGTCTTCGACCATAAATATAAGAGACTGGCCCTGACGTCATTTTCGTGACTCCAACATCTGTGGGCTAAAGTCACGTGAAAGTTGGCAAAACATGGTTGTTTCGTGTTGCGCTTATGGCTGTACTCAGCGTTTTGTCGGGGGAAATGGCATTACATTTCACGTGTAAGTGTTTCTATGATAGTGCAGATGCGTTTATTGAAATCTACTGAAGTGACTATTATGTTTTTTACACTTGAAATAGAGTATCAAGTAAATTAAAGTGTTGAAAGTGATGCCTGTAAAGTCAGACTCAGACTCATTTTGGAAAGTATCTGTGATAATTCGGTTACAGAATTAAGTATAACTGTTTCTCGTTCCTACTCATAGGTTCCCTAAGGATGAAAACCGAAGGCAGCTTTGGATACAGGCCCTGAAACGGAAAAACTTTAAGCCATCTGCACATACGCGCCATTTTGCTACCTTATAATATGGTAAGAGCACCTATAGTCGACACATGAAGAGAATTTTTTTTCTACCTTCTAATACTATTCAATAAATGTAGGCTCCAAAATTATTTTCTGAAACTTCAAAGTCTCACCTTCCATCTAAAATATCATTTTTTTAACTGATAGCTTAAACTTCTGTAAAAATAGTAGGAACTGAACCTTTGAAGTGCACCTAAAATTGATACTCTAAAATGGACCTGCTCCTAAACTCGACAATTTTGGCACCTATAGTTGACATAATTCCCATATCCCATTTTCTTTTATAAGTGACTAGAGCTCAAAACGCGGCGAATCCAATGTTTAAAGTTTTGACACGAGCCCACTCTTACTGTTTAAAAGAATTTTAACGACATTTTACTTTAATTGATAGTTTATAGTAATTTCGTCCCGCTGACCACCAGAGGGGCGTTCGATGTATTTGTTAGATTTTATAAATGGTACTGTGAACAAATCCAGGTCAAATGTAGTTCTGACATAATTTTTCGCAAATAAAAAAATAATTTTTGTTGGAAGCCTTTGGCAGTCAATTGAGAAATGTGGGTAAAATATGATACAAACATAGGATGGCAGAATGCTGATTTGAAATCCCACCACGTTTGGCCAACAGTCACGTGGTTTATGTTGGAGCCACACCAGCCCTATAGCTTCTGCACAGCAAGGCCAGTCTACTAGTATCTATGGTCGAAGTTTCCCGTCCACAATCTTACGCCCAAAGATATTGTTCTTGTGAGCTCTCAACTTGCCAGAGGTGGAAAGTCTCGATAAAGGCTGCCTATAAGGCGTAGTAGCAACAGTCCATCCCGAAGAGGAGATTCATCCAAACGTGATGAGTATGACGCTGAATGTGGTGAGGTTGGAGATGACAGGCGCTACGAGACCCATGTCGAGCACGAGGCAGTCCACAAAGCGGAAGTGCAGACCGTCGTGCATCAGCTGGGAAGCGAAGCGAGACAGGTGGCGGCGCGTAGCGGCGGACACGTGCACCTGCTGGAGCGCACAGACCAGTCGCCGTGTGCGGCGCGCCTCACACTTCATCGTGTGAGGTGGCAGCAACACGAACAGCCAGAGGACGCAACTCAGCACCAGGAACTCTGCATCGCCCATCGAGTAGTGAGCCGCCACAGTGGCCAGGCTGCCGGTGCCGCTCCACGTCACAGAGTACACGCTGTATGTGCACCTCCCCAACAACAGAGCGAGCATCGGCACCATAAACACCTGATGGATGGACACAACCAACTCACACTGTTCACAGAGTCCTTCAAACACTCTCTTGAGACAGACAATCTCTCGAATAGCATCCCTGTTTCGAATTCGGTTCTGTGAACCCCGTAAGCGACAGGGAGAGAGGAAACCATCACATTTCAATGCCATGCTATGAAGGCGCTCATTCAACGCTACTGCCCGACATCTGATATAAAAAAACCATGTAAACGAATCTGAAGGTGACAGCTATGGTTATTACAGCGGAAAACTGGAACGCAATTCCTTCCACGAAAGTGGAAATACTGCTTGCTGTAGCACAGACATGCATTACATTTCCTAGCACTGACATCAGGATGATAGCTGCCTGCACTGATAGCACTATGTTCCACCGACACTTTTCACGTTTCGTGTCGAGCAAGGCATCACAGGCTGAAGCGACACGTACCAGTTTCTGGTATTTGCTTACGTTCACTGTCAGGTCAGCCAGAAGCGAAAGGACGGACAGCAGCGGTGGCGCAGTGTGACATACCGCATTGACTGTATTGGCGAAGGACTCTCTGGCAGCCGGTGAGGCTGTGAAGAGCACGGCAGTCGCGAGCACGGTGACTTGTACGACCAGCACCGCGACCGCATACGTCGTGTTCACCACTCCTCTTGTCACTAGGCCTGATTCCGGGTTCACTTCAAAAGGCATCAGCCCCAACACTTTGCATGCCTTGTGAAGCTTATCTATTGGAGTGTAGGGCTGCCCTCCGCCGCCGACCATCATTCTCAGTTAGACGGACCTCGGAATCTGGGACACACAAATTTAAAGTCAAGATTTGGAAGTAAACTTTTTAATTAATACTTAATCATACCAAGGCCGTAGCAGCCAAATTGCGCTGGAAGTTATTCTAGCAAAGGAGTCGAACTAACTACAACTGGATCGATTGCCGTCGTATGAGAGGTTAAGGCAGACTCAGCCATACGCAGAGACTTTACCACACACGCGGGGCGCGCGTTCTCATGCGCGGTAACCTTGGCTGAGAGGCGCATAGTTCACCAAGAGATAGCATCTAGGCTACGGCTACGCCCTTTCAGACGATAGTCTCATACTCCACTATTAGCGGTAGAAAGTACTCGCGAAACAGCACAACTAGCAGAAGGGCAGCAGATAGCGGGGGGCGTTACTGATGGGAAAACCCAAGGCGGGCATGGTGGGAGAGTGCCGCTATGGCAGGAACTAAGCCCTGAAATGTTGATTGCACGCATACGAAAAACAATAAAGGACAAACCTGTGTAATTGGAGAGCAAGCAAGTACATCGAATTAAGGAGAAAACTAAACGAGAATGTACATCAGACGCCTTCTCGATGAAACCAATAAATTTTAAGTTATCTAGATGCAAGTTTCGTAAATTCATGTGAACATTCTACATTAATAATCCCTAAACACCTTGAGTAATTTTAACAAAGTAAGCCACCTGGTAGAATTTTGCACAGAGCATAACCTAATCATAGCTAACACTTGGTTCAGGAATCATAAAAGAAGATTGTATACATGGAAGAAGCCTTGTGATACTGACAGGTTTCAGATAGATTAGGTAATGGTAAGACAGAGATTTAGGAACCAGGTTTTAAATTGTAAGACATTTCCAGGGGCAGATGTGGACTCTGACCACAATCAATAGCTTATGAACTGTAGATTAAAACTGAAGAAACTGCAAAAAGGTGGCAATTTAAGGAAATGGGACCTGGATAAACTGACTAAACCAGAGGTTCTACAGAGTTTCAGGGAGAGCATAAGGGAACAATTGACAGGAATGGGGGAAAGAAATACAGTACAAGAAGAATGGGTAGCTTTGAGGGAGGAAGTAGTGAAGGCAGTAGAAGATCAAGTAGATAAAAAGACGAGGGTTAGTAGAAATCCTTGGGTAACAGAAGAAATATTGAATGTAATTGATGAAAGGAGAAAATATAAAATTGCAGTAAATGAAACAGGTAAAAAGGAATACAAACATCTCAAAAATGAGATCGACAGGAAGTGCAAAATGGCTAAGCAGTGATGGCTAGAGGATAACTGTAGGGTTGTAGAGGCTTATCTCACTAGGGGTAAGATAGATACTGCCTACAGGAAAATCAAAGAGACCTTTGGAGAACAGAGAACCACTTGTATGAATATCAAGAGCTCAGATGGAAACCCAGTTCTAAGCAAAGAAGGGAAAGCAGAAAGGTGGAAGGAGTATATGGAGGGTCTATACAAGGGCGATGTACTTCAGGACAATATTATGGAAATGGAAGAGGATGTGGATGAAGATGAAATGGGAGATATGATACTGTGTGAAGAGTTTGACAGAGCACTGAAGGACTGAGTCGAAACAAGGCCCTGGGAGTAGACAACATTCCATTAGAACTACTGACAGCCCTGGGAGAGCCAGTCCTGACAAAACTCTACCATCTGGTGAGCAAGATGTATGAGACAGGCGAAATACCCTCAGACAATACTGACCCTACGGCTTATCTTAGAAGCTAGATTAAGAAAAGGCAAACATCTGTTTCTAGCATTTGTAGACTTAGAGAAAGCTTTTGACAATGTTGACTGAAATACTCTCTTTCAAATTCTGAAGGTGTCAGGCGTAAAATACAGGGAGCGAAAGGCTATTTACAATTTGTACAGAAACCAGATGTCAGTTATAAGAGTCGAGGGACATGAAAGGGAAGCAGTGGTTGGGAAGGGAGTGAGACAGGGTTGTAGCCTGTCCCCGATGTTATTCAATCTGTATATTGAGCAAGCAGTAAAGGAAACAAAAGAAAGATTCAGAGTAGGTATTAAAATCCATGGAGAAGAAATTGAAACTTTGAGGTTTGCCGATGACATTGTAATTCTGTCAGAGACAGCAAAGGACTTGGAAGAACAGTTGATCGGAATGGACAGTGTCTTGAAAAGAGGATATAAAATGACCAGCAACAAAAGCAAAACGAGTATAATAGAATGTAGTCAAGTTAGCTCGAGTGATGCTGAGGGAATTAGATTAGGAAATGAGACACTTAAAGTGGTAAAAGAGTTTTGCTATTTGGGGAGCAAAATAACTGATGATGGTCGAAGTAGAGAGGATATAAAATGTAGACTGGCAATGGCAACGAAAGCGTTTCTGAAGAAGAGAAATTTGTTAACATCGAGTATAGATTTAAGTGTCATGATGTCGTTCCTGAAAGTATTTGTATGGAGTACAGCCATGTATGGACGATAAATAGTTTGGACAAGAAGAGAATAGAAGCTTTCGAAATGTGGTGCTACAGAAGAATGCTGAAGATTAGATGGGTAGATCACATAACTAATGAGGAAGTATTGGATAGAATTGGGGAGAAGAGGAGTTTGTGGCACAACTTGACTAGAAGAAGGGATCGGTTGGTAGGACATGTTCTGAGGCATCAAGGCATCACCAATTTAATATTGGAGGGCAGCGTAGAGGGTAAAAATCGTAGAGGAAGACCAAGAGATGAATACACTAAGCAGATTCAGAAGGATGTAGGCTAGTAGGTACTGGGAGATGAAGCAGCTCGCACAGGATAGAGTAGCATGGAGAGCTGCATCAAACCAGTCTCAGGACTGAAGACCACAACAACAACAACAACAACAACAAGTGTCTGAGGATAGCGCCTGGACACACTGTGTAGCATGTTTTAGTCATGCAATGTGTCTGGCCGCAAACAGCCTAACAAGGCATATGAAGCAGTCATACAGTCTTATAAACGGATGTTACATATGTAGTACACACAAACATTCGTGGTTTGTTCTAATCGTCTAGTGTTCTCATTACTCCCGCCATGTTCGATTACATTGCAACACTGGAGGTGCGATAGAGCGGGTGAATGCACAAGTTTACGTTTCACGTCCTGTGGAGATATATTTCGAAGTGTTTTGAAGGAAAAGAGTCAAGTGGATGTCTTCCTACATGATGTAGCGGCAGTATTTTCTTCCCAGTTGAGACGCTCGTGCAAAGTTACAGTCATGTTCTTCATTATATTCTGTTATGGTATTGGAACAGCGTCAAGACAAAAGTAGGAGCTAATTGATCAAAGATTTCAATATTCATAAAGTTCTGGTAGTATAATAAAATAGTTTGCCACTTTTTCGTACTTTGTTCAAGTGGTAGCATTTGCACCCATCTTGCCACTGAAGACTGATCACCATCCATGGGTACGATCGCTGAATTTATGTCGTCAGATCTGTCATTCAAACTCTATTTGGAAACAACATTTCAAGAGCTGTGGACGATGCAAAAATGAGAGGTGAAGTAAATTTAAAGTGAATCAACTCCATGTGTTACGCTGATGATACGGTGCAAATTGGTGGTAACAAAGTTACACTACAACAACTGGTCAATATGACCTTGGTATCAGAAATACAAGACTCATGATGATCTCAAGGAAAATGAATTTATCTACGAACTCTAGGACAACATATATTGTAAAGCTCATAGGAAGAGCTAGAAAATTTAAACACTGGGGCAAATGGCTTTGTAAATCGGAGAAGCAAGAAAAAGCTGTCTCGAAAATGCTCGACTGGCCTTCTGAAAAGTTTAAGAGTTGCTTAAATGTCTGGAGTTTGACCTCGACTTAAAATTAGGATTTTTAAGGTGTTCCATTTGGTTGCCACTTCTGTACAGCGTAGAAGGCTGGACGTTAAAGTAAACACTATCAACATAATAAAAGCTTTTGAGGTAGAGATATAACTCAGAGTACTTCTTCCAGCGTTCCCCATTCCTAACAATTTCTTTTTCTATCTTCTAACTCGATTATTTCGTCGTTCAGTATCTCTTTCACTAACTTCTCGCTTTTATTTTATGATTTTCGCCATCCCATCTACGCTCCTGATTTGATCCTTTCCTACCGTTCCCATGACTTTCTGTTAGTCATGCCTCAGTTTGAAAATTACAGTACGAGAAATGACACTACAATGTTAGTAACACTGAGATTATATGGGGCGTTCAATAAGTAATGCAACACATTTTATTTTTCTGAAAGCTGGTTACGTTTATTCAGGATTTCAATGCAACATATTATTCCCACTCTTTTGGCTACAAAACCCTATTTTTCAATATAATCTCCTTTCAATGAGATGGCCTTATGCACCTCTGGAAGGGCCAGTATGCTCGCATGGTACCACTCTACTGGTCGACGTTGGATTCAACGTCTTTCTGCGTCAGTAACCTCCCTATCATCGACATAGTGCTTGCCGCTGAGCGTATCCTTCATTGGACCAGACAGATGGAAGTAGGAAGATGCGAGATCCAGGAGGTAGAATGAATAAGGAAGGACAGTCCTTGAAGTTTTGTGGACTCCTCTCGGCCTTGCGTGAGGCCTTGAGTTGTCATGACACGCTGAAGTCGTTTCTTCAGTTTCCTGAGGGAAGAGCAATACACTCGAGCGGGAGGACATCAAACAGAATAACCGCTTCACAGTCCCAGAAGACAGGCTGAGGGTGCGGCTTTGAACTTTTACTTCGGAGGAGAGGAGGCGTGGCACCACTCCATGGATGGTCGTTTTGTTTCCGGTTCGGAGTGATGAACCCATGCTTCATCGTCCGTGACGATCACCGCGCTTTGTTCACTGTCAGGTCTCCGTAGACATTCTGCAAGCGCCTATGAATATCTCCGATGCTCTGGTTTCCGCCAAAACAAACTCAGTGACAGCTCTCTGCTCGGAATGCACCTGAATTATAGACGCCATGTTGAAGGCTACGTACAGCGCAGCCACCTATCGGAATTTCATGAAACTGCTGGGGCTGAAACGAGAATATCCCACAAAGTCGCACAACAAATTCTGCATTTTTTCGACCAAATCTGGTCGAGAAACAGTGTGTTGCATTACTTATTGAAAGCCCTCACTATTTTAAAAAGTCTTTTCATTGGTATAAATATCTTCATTACCTGTACTATTGTTATGTGTAACTCATTTTTAGCTACAATGTTTTCTCTAAAGATAATATCTTAGACTGCTAGTCATATGCGAGGAGACTCAAAAAATGGTTCAAATGGCTCTGAGCACTATGGGACTTAACATCTCAGGTCATCAGTCCCCTAGAACTTAAAACTACTTAAACCTAACTAACTTAAGGACATCACACACATCCACGCCCGAGGCAGGATTCGAACCTGCGACCGTAGCGGTCGCGCGGTTCCAGACTGAAGCGCCTAGAACCGCTCGGCCACCAGCGGCCGGCGAGAAGACTCAAAGATCCTAACCTTCGCAGGGAGATTTAACTCAGAAATAAACTACAAAACATATATTAATAATTTTAGTTGAACTTACTACTTCTGTTGGATTGTAATGTGATAGTTAGCAACAAAAGACGCAGTTTCAGAGGTAAATCGCAGGAAATTAACTGACTTACCTTCTCTGCTGCCTTACTCGAATGAAACTAACGATCCGTTGTTGTAAAACGAGAGCGAGAAAGTAATTCCATCCTGAGACTAATTAAGCAGTTACGCCATTAAGTTAATTACTACTTTCAGCGCAGCTGGAGTCAAGCTGAATAGAAGAGCGAAGACCATAGTGAAATTATCTTATTGTTTGGTACGCCATCGACGAAACAGCAAGTAACTTGTTACGTAGATCGCCCTCATATGGGTGTCAGACGCTGTTGTCCGTTATTTAATTTACTGGAAACGCTGTCGCACTATTTTAAAGTTTTTTTTTCGTTGGTTGAACTTGTAATAAGAAAAGAACTAATAACTAATGGCGAGTAATACCCTTCGGAATCAAACTGCCTGACAAGAAATGTGAAACATGTGGAAGGGGAGGAGGAGATGAAATGCAATTTCGTGGGCTGAGAGGATATGTGATGTCATTTTAGTGATTAGAATAGCGAGCAAAATTTACAAAGAACCTTGCAGTATGAGTCCATCTATCAGTAAGACGTTCCACACCTTCTGGCCTGGATTCAGTTGGGAAGCGGTTTGTAAAGCCATTGTATCCTCTCATGAGACAAACTGGGCCACTACTGTAAGTTATTGGACCTTGATATCCTGGATCTGGCACCGGGACCAAGTTGACGTCCAACACGTTATATCGAGGGCAGACCTGTGATCTTGCTACTCACTAGAGTAGCTAAATATCATGCAAACAGTTCATGGAGCCTAGTGCTGTGTGTGGACGAATACCGTCCCGTATAGAAATGGCCCCACGATACTGTTATAGTAGAAGTAACACGTGAGGACCCAGGAAGTCCAACGCGTATCGTTGTGCCGTCAGATTTCCCTCAATCACAACCAGCTGTTATCTGAAATCGTACTCCCCACACCATTTTGCCAGGAGTAATACAGGTACACCTCTCCAGAACATTGGATGATTGGGACCCCTCCCCAGGACATGGCCATAGCTGCTGACGATACTTAGCCAAGATAGTGCAGAATCGTGATTCATCGCTGAACACAATGCGATGCCATTCTTCAGCAGTCCATGATTCCCAGTCACGGCATTATTCCAAGTGAAACCATATGTGTAGCGGTGTTAACAGCAGCCTACACATAGGACAGTAAATCCCTAATCCAGCTGCTTCTAGTTTCCGATTAATGGTACAGGGTCACCCAGACTGTTGCAGGGAGTCCATTACATATCCCTGGGCGGCAGGCACAGAAGTGACGGCAAGCTACATTTTCAACGCAAGGTGACAACTTATAATAATTTGCCACGTTACAATGTGCATGACAAGTATACTTTAAATTTATATTGTTACATTTGAAAGTGATGATGAGGTTAGCGTTATCACGAGCTAACCGCTGTGGAATCCAGGAATACATCTGATTCAAATAAAAAACATCTACTTTTCCACTTTTACATGTCGGCCACAGCAGAAATGTTTGCATATCTGATCCTGATTACCCACAATGATGTCAACGAATACAAATATGTTACTGGATTTTACCTTTTCTGGTGGTGGTGTGTCACTGCTTTTGCTGAACGTCAGATAAGTAACTTCATCGATAATATGTAAAATCTCCTGTAATAACTGGTATTTCTGTTGATACGTGTATTTGAAAATGTATATACATGCTCTAATCGAATCCTTTCGGGATATGTTAACCGTGACAGAAAAAGGTTAGCCTTCCCACAATTGGAGGCTCCCACAATTAAATCATGGATGTCATCGAGAAGAAACAAACCATCCTTCTTCTTATTCCCCCTCATGTTTCCAGCACCACTGCAGTACCAGTCTGTTACCACGAGCTCTTTATGATGGCGGTGCTTCGTACACTCAGCCATGGCGACGACTCTACATTTATATCAGTATCCTGGGATTTTTATAAATGCATAATAACTCATAGGTAACTTACTTGCTGATTTTTTTTATTTCTATAAATTCTTACATATTGCTTTAGATAAAAATGTGCTTAAATATAAAAGAAGCTCCATTCCAATATGTTTCACAGTTGCATCATATACAGTTGCATCCATTGATAAGCAGCTGGTGTCGTACAGTTGAACAACCATTTCCTCTGATGTGGGGGTACGGTGGTTGCTGCTCTAGCACCAATAATTTAATCCAAAATTTCTCGTTGACTCTGTTCACAGGCGGTTGCCAGCTGAGTCTACGCTCTGGTGCCTGCTGGATCACATAACTAGCATACGTTAAGTTTCTATATGTATGGTTCATAAGTATCCTGCTGTAATTGCATGGTTGCCCAACTATGTGCTCATCATGCAAATGGGCGGGATAGTCCAGCTCTAACTCTAGGATACATCCCTCACCAGCATCTCACTTGAATGCTTCAGTATATGGCTGCAGTGTCGGTTCTGACCTCGAGCATTGCCTTCCCGTAAATATTCACTATTGCTGCTACACCATTTAACCCTGTAACACATAGCGTCCACTGCAGTGGGCAGCTACTAATGATCGCTTCTTTAGTGCTTTCAGTCAGTCCTGAGGGTGAAAACGCAGAAGATCATTGCAGTGGGCACTCCCTGCTGGTGTTGTGCCCTGCATACATTTGCTGACTGAATACGCCAGACAAACGACCATTACAAGCTGTCGTCTGCAGTAAAATTATTGCACCACAGAGTTAACACGCCAACATTAATTGGTGTAAAATCGACTATACTCGTCAGTCATTTTTCTTTCTATGTTTTTTGTTGTGTCTAGAAATCTGCATACTCGGTTCGCTAAACAGTCAAACAACTCGTATTAATGAGTTTTATTACAACATCTACATCTACATGGATACTCTGCAAATCACATTTAAGTGCCTAGCAGAAAGTTCATCGAATCACCTTCACAGTTCCCTATTATTACAATATCGTATAGCGCGTGGAAAGAACGAACACATACACTACTGGCCATTAAAATTGCTACACCACAAAGATTACGTGCTACAGACGCGAAATTTAACCGACAGGAAGAAGATGCTGTGATATGCAAATGATTAGTTTTTCAGAGCATTCACACAAGGTTGGCGCCGGTGGCGACACCTACAACGTGCTGACATGAGGAAAGTTTCCAACCGATTTCTCATACACAAACAGCAGGTTGTAACCTCCCCCCTCACTTACCGACCTTAATGACAGTGAAAAATGAAACCGCGTGTACCTAATGGGAATTTTGGAAAAGCAATCGTCACCGAAGTTAATCTGTCGGTAAAGAGGGAGGAAAGGGTTACATCTAAATGAAAGGAAAAATGCAAATGAAACTGGTGGAAATTAATTTTGAGAAGGGGTAAAGTTAATGAAGAAAGTAAATGTGCGGCCGTTACGTTAACAATTAACTAGCGGTAATTAGGTATTTGAGATTTGGGGAAATCACGGTCGCCAGTCCTAAGGACAATTACTATAGTAACTGAAAAAGAAAGGTTATTACACATATAATTAGCACTAGAAGCGTGGCAACTGAAGGTTGACACGTGTAGTGTGAAAACTGAAAGTTTGTCAGAAGTAATAAATTTCGCTACACCCTGACTTAATTTAGCAAAAGAATTAATAAAACCGGAAAATCGAAAGTTAATTTAGTGACTGAAGTTAATAGTGAGCTTTCTTTCTGAAGCACATCGAAATTCAGTAAAATACGGTTAGTCTTGGACTACCTCAACAATCATTTCAAAAGCTACTTGAATCTACGCAATTTAGAAAGAAGAGATTTAACTTTGAACTTGAATTAAATGATTCTGAACAATTAACAATAGTAAAATTTAGTACGTACCAAGCTGAGCTGCAGTCACAGGTAAGCTAAAATACGGTAACAAAGCTCGCACTCTTAATTCGTGCTTGTGTAATCTGAATATTGTAGCCAGCTACTGAACTTTGAAATTAAAGCAGTGAAATCTAATTATATTATTTTAATGCTGGCGTTTGAATTTCAACGACACTCGGGTTCATTTCGGAAAAGGAAGGGACCCTGCTTGGCAATGCAATTGGGACAATGAGCAACAAAGGTTCATGCTAAGTTGCTGTAATTTTGCGAGGCAAATGGAACAATTTGAAAAGCTGAGGTCTGCCATACAGTTCTGAAACTTTACGTGCTTTTAGTCTTCCTTGTTGGTTGATTGAAGGTTTGAAGCCGTCGATCGAGGAGGTGGCGACAGTCACTCATTGTCGGCCGTCGCTGTTGCAGAAGCTGGATGTTGGCGCGCCTTCTTCTCGACACGGTCACCAGGCGAAACGGGCTCTTGATGTGCGCCAGCTAATGCTTCCCGTCCGCGACACCATGTCAGAAACTATCATCGCGAGTCGAGCGCAATTACATGCTGCCAAACCCCGAAAGCGCGGCAACTCGCGGGAGCGTCACACAACACCTGCTCCACTCGCTACTCCCGCCAGACTCTCACTCTTCAGCCCGCGCTCCACGCGGCAGAGTTAACACTACCAAAGATCCTACACACTTTGATTCTTCACACGACCTATCGACGTAATCGTTCGATAGCAGTTTTCCCTAGGCAAGACCCAGCGTAAAAATGCAAATAATATTTACGAAACAAACCAATTATACATCGACATAAGTGCATAAATATATATATATCCAAACAGTAAAGCAATTACAATATATAAAGAGACAGAAATGTCATATCTTGAGGTAACAAAACAAGGAAAAAAATAATAGTACAATAGATGGAAATAGGAGGATATGCATTTCCGGCGTTACAAGGTGACCGGCGTTGCCTAGTGAAACGTTGTTGCGATGCCTCGAGTAAGGAGGAGAAATGCGTACCATCACGTTTCCGACTTTGATAAAGGTCGGATTGTAGCCTATCGCGATTGCGGTTTATCGTATCTCGACATTGCTGCTCGCGTTAGTCGAGATCCAATGACTGTTAGCAGAATATTGAGTCGGTGGTTTCAGGAGGGTAATACGGAACGCCGTGCTGGATCCCAACGGCCTCGCATCACTAGCAGTCGAGATGACAGGCATCTTATCCGCATGGCTGGAACGGATCGTGCAGCCACGTCTCGATCCCTGAGTCAAAAGACGGGGACGTTTGCAAAACAATAAGCATCTGCACGAACAGTTCGACGACATTTGCAGCAGCATGGACTATCAGCTCGGAGACCATGGCTGCGGTTACCCTTGACGCTGCATCACAGACAGGAGCGCCAACGATGGTGTACTCAACGACGAACCTGGGTGCACGAATGGCAAAACGTCATTTTTTCGGATGAATTCAGGTTCTGTTTACAGCATCATGATGGTCGTATCCGTGTTTGGCGACATCGCGGTAAACGCACATTGGAAGCGTGTATTCGTCATCGCCATACTGGCGTTTCACCCAGCGTGATGGTATGGGGTGCCATTGGTTATGTCGCGGTCACCTCTTGTTCGCACTGACGGCACTTTGAACAGTGGACGCTACATTTCAGATGTGTTACGACCCGTGGCTCTACCCTTCATTCGATCCCTGCGAAACCCTACATTTCAGCAGGATAATTCACGACCGCATGTTACAGGTCCTGTACGGGCCTTTCTGGATACAGAAGATGTTCTACTGCTGCCCTGGCCAGGACATTATCCACATATCTGACCAATTGAAAACGTCTGGTCAATGGTGGCCGAGCAACTGACTCGTCACAATACGCCAGTCACTACTCTTGATGAACTGTGGTATCGTGTTGAACCTGCATGGGCAGCTGTACCTGTACACGCCATCCAAGCTCTGTTTGACTCAATGCCCAGGGGTATCAAGGCCGTTATTATGGCAAGAGGTGGTTGTTCTGGGTACTCATTTCTCAGGATCTATATACCCAAACTGCTTGAAAATGTTATCACATGTCAGTTCTAGTATAATATATTTGTCCAATGAATACCCGTTTATCATCTGCATTCTTTTTTGGTGTAGCAATTTTAATGGCCAGTAGTGTAGTTCTAAAAATACCAAGGTCGTTCCAAAGGTAATATCTCTTATTCTTTTGTGGTGATTTTGGATGTCTGCGCCAGACTTCGCTGGAGTAGTGCTAATGCTTGAACCTTCCCCTTTAATTTGCAGATGGTTCCGTTGTTCTGTAGTAGTTGGCGCCAGCAGAGGAGAGTTCCAAAATGGAGTCTGATATGGACGCGCGTATAAAAAAGCGATGTACGATTGAATTCCTCACTGCTGAAGAAATTGCACCGATTGAAATCCGCAGACACTTGCTAAAGATGTATGGAGACGATACAATAGACGTGAGCAATATGAGGCGATTGGTATGGCGTTTTCAAGGAGGTGAAAAGACGTGCATGACAAGCAAAAGCCTGGTCGACCCTGTGCACCTGTCATCCCTCGCAATGACGAGCGTCTTGACCAACCCACCCTCGTGATCGGCGGATAACGACCAGAGAACTGTGTATAGAGCCGAATGTCGGCTGTAATGCCTTCGAAACAATGTTGGAACATCTTGGTTATCGCAAAGTCTGTGCGAGATGCGTCCCCAGATGCTTGCGGAAAACAAAAAACTCATCGAATGGAAATTTATCGGGACCTGCTGGACCAATATGACGCTGAAGTTGACAATTTTCTGAACAGCATCGTCACCGGAGATGAGGTGTGTTGTCACCACTACGAGCCGGAATCCAAAAGACAGTCAGTCCATGCAATAGCGACATGCGAATTCTCCGTAAAAGAAGAAATTCAAGACACAGCCGTCTGCAGGCAAAGTGATGCGCATAGTCTTCTGGGATAGCCAGGGTGTGGTTCTTTTGGATGTTCTGGAGCCTAGAGAAACTGTCACTTCACCACGCTACAAGACAACACTGACTAAACTGAAAACCGAATTTCCGGGGTAAGGCCAGAGAATTTTGTTTCGATGTTCAACGCAGTTATTGTGCAGCATTAAATGTGGTAAACCACTGCACGAAATTTTGAAGAGTTTACAGAGGTAAAAGTCAATAGTGTATACTTTCCGTATGGTTGATTTCAGTTGCCACAAGAAATTTCAAAACATACCATTCAAACGAATAAAATTCATGAGGTAAGACACTTCGATATTGTTTTTAAATAAAGAAAATGTTAAGCATAGAACAAGGTTTGAACTCGGAACCTTTCGCCTAGCATCCAAACACTTTAACCATTACGCTACTGCAGCTCATCATTCAATATGCTTTCTGGAGGCCTTTAAAGTAGGACGCAAAATACCGACAAACACTTGGTATGATTATGAATTACTCACGTTTCGTCGAAGTACAATAGGAAATAAACAATTATCGCCGTTCTTTATTGCGAAAAAGCGGTTAGTGAGAATGATACAAACACCTTCCCTTGCTATCGCCTGAATTAGGAGGCTTATTGCTTGTTTGGTTTAATTAATTAATAGAATATGAAGCAATTGGTATAAAGAATGCTTTTTCCAAACTTTCTATAAAAGAAATTCTGCTATCAAGACATTGCTTTCTTTCAGTTACTTTATTTATGACTGAACGTTTCTAAAATTGAAGACACACATCAGTACTCTGTACTGCAGTCGAGATCTGGCAACGTCGTTCTCTGTTCATTGGCTGACTGTGTTTTGTGACGTCAGATGCGCAGAACGAACTTAAACTCGGCCGCCGTCATAAATGACGCGCACTTTAGTTGCAACCAGTGTATAGAAACATACAGCAAAGCTTCTCAACAAGTTAAAGTACGAGTACGAGGCTGACAGCCTTGCAGTTTTGTACTGTATCTTTCATTTGTGTCTCCTGGACTAGGTTGCAAATGACTTCCCCAGGGTGATTAATTTGCGACCCATCAGCCAGGTAAGACAAAATCCAAATATGTCCCACATAAACATAAGCTTCAATTGAAAAGAAACTAAGTACTTCAGACTGCTGATAAATTATACTATTACATCTGGTACCTTCACAAGTTCTATCCACAATCGATTCTAAGGTCCTGTCCACAAACAACGATTTTTCCGTGCATGCAACAAATCGCTGCAGACGTGTTGTGTTCACAACAACAAAAAATGGTTCAAGTGGCTCTGAACACTATGGCACTCAACTGCTGAGGTCATTAGTCCCCTAGAACTTAGAACTAGTTAAACCTAACTAACCTAAGGACATCACAAACATCCATGCCTGAGGCAGGATTCGAACCTGCGACCGTAGCGGTCTTGCGGTTCCAGACTGCAGCGCCTTTAACCGCACGGCCACTTCGGCCGGCAAGTGTGTTCACAACACCCAAGTTCCAATCTACTGCTCGCCTGCCATATATCCGTCGAGAACGAAGTATCAGCAGCAACCAACTACTCCCTCGCAAGCTCATTGTTTATTTCCGGTTTTCAGAAATTCGCAATGGAAGAACTATTATGATCTGTATTGGCAACGTGCGTTGTAAATATGAAAACAATGCAAGAAACAGAAAGAGAGATCAAAATGGTCTAGCCCAGTGGTTCACAAACCGAGAGTCGCGAGGCTGTAATATTTCTGGCTTTGCAGGCATCAATTTCGGCTACAAGAAGTTCTTTTTAGAGCAGTTGAGAAGGAGCTGTGGCAGGATGACGTAATGTGGTGTGAGGTACCGATGACAGATGGTTTGTTCGGTAGGGGTATCGTGAGAAAGACCGCCTAAATTGTGGTCCTTCTCCACGATTGGCTGCTGCCTTCGGAAGTTGTACGCCAAAATGGTAATCTTCTATTACTAATATTTGAAAAATTGAAAAGCGTGTTTACTTGAATTTCAAAGTAAAGCATCTCTCTATAATTTAATTATTTAACAAGTATTAATAACCAGTGGAATAATAAACAACTGCTAAACGAAAAGGCAGACGAAGCATTTCGGCGATCTTCGAATCGCGCCTAACCTAGATGGCGGGCGAAGTGGTTCGGCTGCAAGATCAGAGCTCGTTTGGCAGTGTCGGAGGACAGACATGTTGTCTGCCGCGGTATTAGTTAAGACGTAATTATCCATGTCAAGTTTGTAAAACAGAGCTGGTTCGGGCAGTGTCGGAAGACAGACATGTAGTCTGCTGCGGTCGGTGTTAGTTAAGACTTTATTAGCAATGTATGATTATTTGAACATATACTTGAGAACAGTGTGATACTAACTACGGAAATGTGCACTTCGTTAATTTGTTGAAGAATAAAAAGCATTTGTGACTCTAAAAAGGAAAGTAACTGTGCAATTTCTCGTATTCTGCCAATAAAAAGCGAGTGGCGTCCGTATAAACAAACTGATAGGAAATTTAATTATTTCCAAAATAACAGTGTTTCGACAAGAGTTTCTTACAGGCTCAAGATAACGGATTCACCTACGTGCTGTTTTCTGTGCAGGGGACAACAACTATAGAAGACTGCAGTTTGGTGAACATTTACTACAACGTAGGCATTCCACTCAAGGCTGTGGAAGCAAATGGGCACCTCGCTTGTACTGTAATCGTAGCACGTCATCTGTGGTAACAAAGAGGAGGTATGAAAGAGAGAAACATTTTTGAGGGAAGGGATTTATCATACGCCCGTATTTATATATCTTCCTCTCTCTCTCTCTCTCTCTCTCGCTTTCTTTTTCAGCTTGCCATAAGCCACACGCAGCCCTTTGGTCCCGTAAATGTGCCTGTCTTACAAAACACCACGTGCTGATGCGCACGTGCAATGTGACTGAAACTTCGTGGCGCATGCACATAAAATGGTTTCCGGCTAAGATGAGTATATTTGGAAGAAGTGGCATTACACAGGGATGTAGGTGACTCAGACCACCCGCTCCATTTTTCCTGTTTGGGGCAATGTCTTCGAAAGTAGGGGTGGATAATGCCTCGAAATCAGACACGTAAAATAATTTTCAACGAGCTGCAGTTCGTACAAAACAAAGCAGTGTAAGGGATACCTATACTGTTGATGAGTGCGGAACTGTTTCTCTTTAAATGTGGAAAGAAGCGTGCGATTGGGCGAAAAGGGAAGAAAATAATTATGTTAATAATGAACTAACAAGGGATCATTTGGAAAGCTATTTAATAATAACTCTGAGTTCCGAGTCAGAAATAAGTGAAACAGATGATAATAGTGACCAAAAACATAAGTTTGTGTAATAATAAATAAAAATACTTGTAGATATGAGTGTTTGACTTATCTCTATTTATACATACACTCCTGGAAATGGAAAAAAGAACACATTGACACCGGTGTGTCAGACCCACCATACTTGCTCCGGACACTGCGAGAGGGCTGTACAAGCAATGATCACACGCACGGCACAGCGGACACACCAGGAACCGCGGTGTTGGCCGTCGAATGGCGCTAGCTGCGCAGCATTTGTGCACCGCCGCCGACAGTGTCTGCCAGTTTGCCGTGGCATACGGAGCTCCATCGCAGTCTTTAACACTGGTAGCATGCCGCGACAGCGTGGACGTGAACCGTATGTGCAGTTGACGGACTTTGAGAGAGGGCGTATAGTGGGCATGCGGGAGGCCGGGTGGACGTACCGCCGAATTGCTCAACACGTGGGGCGTGAGGTCTCAACAGTACATCGATGTTGTCGCCAGTGGTCGGCGGAAGGTGCACTTGCCCGTCGACCTGGGACCGGACCGCAGCGACGCACGGATGCACGCCAAGACCGTAGGATCCTACGCAGTGCCGTAGGGGACCGCGCCGCCACTTCCCAGCAAATTAGAGATACTGTTGCTCCAGGGGTATCGGCGAGGACCATTCGCAACCGTCTCCATGAAGCTGGGCTACGGTCCCGCACACCGTTAGGCCGTCTTCCGCTCACGCCCCAACATCGTGCAGCCCGCCTCCAGTGGTGTCGCGACAGACGTGAATGGAGGGACGAATGGAGACGTGTCGTCTTCAGCGATGAGAGTTGCTTCTGCCTTGGTGCCAATGATGGTCGTATGCGTGTTTGGCGCCGTGCAGGTGAGCGCCACAATCAGGACTGCATCCGACCGAGGCACACACGGCCAACACCCGGCATCATGGTGTGGGGAGCGATCTCCTACACTGGCCGTACACCACTGGTGATCGTTGAGGGGACACTGAATAGTGCACGGTACATCCAAACCGTCATCGAACCCATCGTTCTACCATTCCTAGACCGGCAAGGGAACTTGCTGTTCCAACAGGACAATGCACGTCCGCATGTATCTCGTGCCACCCAACGTGCTCTAGAAGGTGTACGTCAACTACCCTGGCCAGCAAGATCTCCGGATCTGTCCCCCATAGAGCATGTTTGGGACTGGATGAAGCGTCGTCTCACGCGGTCTGCACGTCCAGCACGAACGCTGGTCCAACTGAGGCGCCAGGTGGAAATGGCATGGCAAGCCGTTCCACAGGACTACATCCAGCATCTCTACGATCGTCTCCATGGGAGAATAGCAGCCTGCATTGCTGCGAGAGGTGGATATACACTGTACTAGTGCCGACATTGTGCATGCTCTGTTGCCTGTGTCTATGTGCCTGTGGTTCTGTCAGTGTGATCATGTGATGTATCTGACCCCAGGAATATGTCAATAAAGTTTCCCCTTCCTGGGACAATGAATTCACGGTGTTCTTATTTCAATTTCCAGGAGTGTATTTATTTAGTGTTTATATTTCTTTATCTTCAGGCGAGGGCTATGAAACGAAGGTAAGTTGATTTTTAACATCTGGAATAGTATTCCTGAGTCAAATAATCAGCTGAAAAAACTACCGTTTGTCATTCTCTTCTTATTCGCATCTACATTTACAAACGAAAAATTATTTTCAACCATGAAATCAAGATTATCTGAGAAGTCGACTTATTGATGAGAACCCAGTGCTTACCTAATATTAATAATGACAACGTGCAAACCTGACATATCTAAACTTTCCAAGAACATGCAAGGCCCTTATTCACATTACCTACTCCTTGTCAGTCTTTGTCGTGATTTAATTTTATGAAGATCTTATAGTTTAATTTTATCAATAAATAATATCTTTATTTAGTATGATCAAGTTTTATTCAGCTGCCCTATAGTTTAGTTACAACTTGAAACTTTAAGGGAGCATTGTGGAGCGAAAGAATATGTTGTGTCGAATGCTGAGAAAGGTATGTTGAGATGATTTGGAAATAAAGAGAGGATGAACGAAGGGAGATTGACGAAACATGTAAACGACAGTGGATGGGAGAATTGGAATGCCGCCCGAATCAAGTATACGAGTGCCCGTGGTTCTCAGCTAAATTTTAAAATAATATGGACCTAGAGACTAACAGCTGAATCCGAAAACGTCAAACAACATTAGGAGTTTCTTAACAGTGCAGTTGTCCTGCTTACAACAAAAATACTTACAGAACAGTAATATTTTAAAATCTCTTTAATTTTAATTGACGTTGGTGAATTCGGCTGACACTGACGGGACCTGAATCCGAATCTCCGTTACAAAAACTCGTTAACATTAGAGGCATATCTAAGGAGAAGTTCCCGAGGAAAACTCCAAGAACGGGGACGCACAGTCCGTAGGCCCCACGCTGCCATCTCCTCAGTTTTGTGATGTCCGTCAGTGTCAGTCGCACACAAAATTTCAGTGCTATTAAGCATTCTTCACTTTGAAGTGTATTTGTAATCATTCGTGTTGTGATTATCTGTACTAAAATAAATAATGTCCGATGTACAGTACCGTCAAAAATAATTAATAGGATGAACGTAAGTAGAGGTAATAGGAGTTTCCAAGAAAAATGGGGAGAAAAATTTTGTTTTATAAGTGAACACAAAGAAGGGTCTGCTATTTGGTTAATATGCCGGGAAACGGTTGTGAATGAAGAGATATCATTTATTTCACTACTAAACAAATAAGAGTAGTTCATTTACAGTCGCTTTTCCTTTAGCTTCAAGTGAAAGAAAGGAAAAAGTTGCTGTTCTGACGTTAACAATTTGCTGCCAAAAAAACGTAATGTCAGTAGCAGTTGGACAAAATGGGGGTGTCACGAAAACCCCATATGAGGCATTCATGCAAAAACCTTGATACCTTCCACTGATGCAACGTATGATAACTGCTTCTCAAACTTTCTTTCAACGTTACTCAAACATTAAACAAATATTGGCTCAAATAAATCGAATTAAAATTACGCCAATTCTCTCCGAATGCATGCCAGTATGGAAATATTAGGTTGACGCATAGGAGCGTATCGTTTTTGTTTTGCGTGTTGGTATTCCGGTTTACTTATCGATTGTCGTTTTTTATTCGTAGTTCACTGTTGCGTTTGGAGTTTACATATTGTCATTTTGTTATTTGAAGATAGTGAGTGGAACTGTGAACGTAGAAAATGGAATGCCAAGTGGAGAAATCGGAACATTTCCGACATATTCTTCTGTTTGAGTTCAATAGAGAGGTGACAGCAGAGCAGACACCCAGAAACATTTGCGCCGTGTATGGGGATAAGGCCACTGGGCAGAGTACGCCAATTAAAAGGAAGACCTTAGGGGTTTGATGAAGATCGTTTAAACGCATTAATCCACATACGTCAGTGTACTCGAGAACTGCCGAATGTAATGAACTCTGATCATTCCACAGTCGTGCGACATTTGCATGAAATGTGCAAGGTTCAAAAATAGGGTGTATGGGTACCGCACGCTCTAAGCCAGAAAAACAAAAATCAACGGCTGGCATCACTGCTTGCTCGTCATGAATAGGCTGGTGAACAGCACCGGCCATTCCTATCCTGTATCATTACTGGTGTCGAGAAATGGTGTCTTTACGCTAACATAAGGAAAAGAGAGGAGTGGTTGAGCCCAAACAAAGCATCAACTCCCGTTACAAAAACCTGCGCACATCCACAAAAGATGGTGTTATGCAGCAGGTGGAACAGTGACGGTGTGATGTAATACAAATTGCTTCTCCGGGGTGTAACCATCACTGCTCACATTTATTGTCGACAACTGAGACGTCCTGCAGACGCAGTTCAAGAACAACGACCAAGGAACTTCCTTTCTGGATGGAAATGCGCCCTGAGAATGCGTCGAGGAATACAGGGAGCGAAGGCTATTTGCAATTTGTACAAAAACCAGATGGCAGTTATAAGAGTCGAGGGGCACGAAAGGGAGGCAGTGGTTGGGAAGGGAGTGAGACAGGGTTGTAGCCTATCCCCGATGTTATTCAATCTGTATATTGAGCAAGCAGTAAAGGAAACAAAAGAAAAATTCGGAGTAGGTATTAAAATTCATGGAGAAGAAGTAAAAACTTTGAGGTTCGCCGATGACATTGTAATTCTGTCAGAGACAGCAAAGGGCTTGGAAGAGCAGTTGAACGGAATGGACAGTGTCTTGAAAGGAGGATACAAGATGAACATCAACAAAAGCAAAACGAGGATAATGGAATGTAGTCAAATTAAATCCGGTGATGCTGAGGGAATTAGATTAGGAAATGAGGCACTTAAAGTAGTAAAGGAGTTTTGCTATTTAGGGAGTAAAATAACTGATGATGGTCGAAGTAGAGAGGATACAAAATGTAGACTGGCAATGGCAAGGAAAGCGTTTCTGTAGAAGAGAAATTTGCTAACATCGAGTATAGATTTAAGTGTCAGGAAGTCGTTTCTGAAAGTATTTGTATGGAGTGTAGCCATGTATGGAAGTGAAACATGGGCGATAACTAGTTTGGACAAGAAGAGAATAGAAGCTTTCGAAATGTGGTGCTACAGAAGAATGCTGAAGATAAGGTGGGTAGATCACGTAACTAATGAGGAGGTATTGAACAGGATTGGGGAGAAGAGAAGTTTGTGGCACAACTTGACTAGAAGAAGGGATCGGTTGGTAGGACACGTTTTGAGGCATCAAGGGATCACAAATTTAGCATTGGAGGGCAGCGTGGAGGGTAAAAATCGTAGAGGGAGACTAAGATATGAATACACTAAGCAGATTCAGAAGGATGTAGGTTGCAGTAGGTACTGGGAGATAAAGAAGCTTGCACAGGATAGAGTAGCATGGAGAGCTGCATCAAACCAGTCTCAGGACTGAAGACCACAACAACAACAATGCGTCGACGAGTCCTTCGACTCACCGAGCGAGGTGGCGCAGTGGTTAGCACACTGGACTCGCATTTGGGAGGACGACGGTTCAATCCCACTTCTGGCCATCCTGATTTAGGTTTTCCGTGATTTCCCTAAATCGCTTCAGGCAAATGCCGGCGGGATGGTTCCTTTGAAAGGGCACGGCCGATTTCCTTCGCTCTCATGCGGCGTCATCCCTGCCGGCGCCGAGGGTGCTACGTTGATCACAGCACAACGTCAGCATTTTTCTTTGAGCACTGTGTGAGTGCACGTAAATATTGTGCAAGCGTAGACTACGAGGGATTTTGGAGGGGCAGTTGATATTGGTGCCACAGCTCTGTGGTCAGTCTGGCTTCACACTTTGTCATGAGCGTGCACTTTTACGCTGAGCTGCGTGCTGCTGAAAGTTAGGCCAGTTTCCTGTGTTTGTCGTTGTTCAATATTTCGCTTTCGTTTAGTTTCTTTATTATTATGGGCGTTAGGTCAACGTCGTGGTTGTCAATTCTGCTTCGTTAATGTCTATTATTTGAAGATGTCTTTGATTTCAAGATGTGATATTTTTGAAGTTTACTATTGATCGCGATGAAGCATAGCACAATTGAGTTTCATAGTCTTGTGGCTAAGAAAGTGAGAATCCCTTCAGATGACATTATTGGTGTACACCTTTTATAGCTGGCTACTGTTGCTCATTTGAAGATTTAAGATTCAAGAATTTACATTCGTCTTATTGAAGACACAGGCGGCCCTATGAAATTAACACATGCAAAGGGAAGCGAGGTTCAAATAATGTATGCTGGCTTAGAGTTGCGTACCATACGAACATTTCCCTCTGAAATTCCTAGTGACCTTGTCTGTCAAGTTCTAAGTGAATACAGAAATATCATTTCTGTTTACGAAGAGAGATGGGTAATGGGTTACTCTTGCCTGTTCTCAGTGGAGTTTGGCAAGTTATGATTGTTTTATTGAAACACATCCCATCATTTATAGCTGTATCTGGCTACGTGCATTGGTTCTCTATGACTAACAGCCCAGAGCATGCTCAATATGGAGCTTCACAGAACATGTGTATGCTGTGTGTGCTAGCTTGGTAGTAAAGGATGTTGTGTGCAACATTAGCTCGGTTTCAAACAGTGCAGTACATGACCTAAGTTCATGGCTTGTAGAAAATAAACTAACGCTAAATCACAGTAAGACTCAGTTTTTACAGTTTCTAACACACAATTCAACAAAACCCGACGTTTTAATTTCACAGAACGGACATGTGATTAGTCAAACTGAACAGTTCAAAGTTCTAGGTGTTCAGATAGATAGTAAGCTGTCGTGGAAAGCCCACGTTCAGGATCTTGTTCAGAGACTTAATGCTGCCATTTTTACTATTCTTACGGTATCTGAAGTAAGTGATCGTTCGACACGAAAATTAGTCTACTTTGCTTATTTCCATTCGCTTATGTCGTATGGTATTATATTTTGGGGTAAATCTTCCCATTCTAAAAGGACAGTTTTGGCTCAGAAATGGGTAATTCGGGCAATAAGTGGTGTTAAGTTCGCGAATCTATTGTCGACTCCTGTTCACTAGTCTCGGTATTTTGACATTGGCCTCTCAATATATATATTCTCTACTGTCGTTTCTTGTTAATAATATCACCTTATTTCGAATAATTACCAGCTTTCCCTCAGTTAATACTCGGCAGAAATCAAATCTGCCTTTGGATCGCACTTCCTTAACTCTTGCGCAGAAAGGTCTGCAGTATACTACTGCATCCATTTTCAATAAGCTACCGCAAGAATTCAAACATCTTAGCAGCAATCCACGCGCTTTCAAATCGAAACTGAAGAGTTTCCTCATGGGTCACTCCTTCTATTCTGTTGAGGAGTTCCTTGAAAAATTAAGTTTATTCTTATGTTATATTCTTGACTGCGTTTGGTTAACCCTCTACATTACATTTATCGTTTTCCATGTGGAGGAGTCTCTGGGATGTGGAAATACTCAAAGTATATATATATATATATATATATATATATATATATATATATATATATATATTTTCTAATGCAGACAGAGTTATGAGCTACAATCCTTGTGAAGATATTCATTGATAGAGTAGAAGGAACTGGCCAACAGGAAGTTCTGTAATTCACTCTGAAACCGATCTTTATCACTTACAAGATCTTCGATATGCTCTGGTAAGTTACTGAATATATGAGTACCCATGTATTTGACTCCTTTTTGTACTAATGTTAAGCTTTATAGTCCTTATGTTGGAAATGACAAAGGGCATCAATGAGTAAATGTACTAAGAAGTAGTAGTTAGTATATCAAGTTTCTTAAAGAGGTCTCTGCATGATTATCTAGGACTGACATCAGTTATAATTCTAATGACCCATTCCTGAATTTTGAAAATGTTCTCTTTGTTAGAGGAGTTTCCCCAAAAGATGATTCCGTAACTCATTAGTGGATGAAAGTAGGCCAAATAAACTAACTTCTTCATTTTTAAATCACCTATTTCTGCTATCATGCATACTGCAAAGGTAGCTGAACTAAGGTGTTTCATTAAGTCTAGAGTATTAGTTTTCCAATTTAGGTTGTGGTCAATTTGTAGCCCTAAAGATTTGACACTGTCTACAGCTCTAATTTCATTGCCTGAACACATTATACTTATAGGATCAGGTATTCTTTGTGAGGTACTAAATTGTATGTACTGGGTCTTGTCAAAATTTAGTGACAATCCATTTGCTGTGAACCACCCATTGATACTTACAAATATTTCATTATCTGACTGCTCAGTGAGATCACCGGTACTGTTTTTTATACCAATACTTGTATCATCTGCAAATAAGGCAAAATTTGCATTTTGTGACACTGCATATCGAAGGTCATTAATATACAATAGGAAAAACAAGGGACCTAAAATAGAGACCTGGGGCACCCCTTGTCTGATGGTTTCATATTTTGAATGACTATTGTTATGTGGTAAGCCTGATACAAACGAACACTGTTTTCTATTAAAAAGATAGCAAGAGAATCATGAGCCTGCTACTCCTGATATCCCATAGTATTTTAACTTTCGTATAAGGATATCATGCTTAACACAATCAAAAGCTTTAGCCAGATCACAGAATTTTCCAAGTGGTAATAACTTTTGATTTATTGGTTCTAATATATCATCTGTGAAAGTGAATATACACTCCTGGAAATTGAAATAAGAACACCGTGAATTCATTGTCCCAGGAAGGGGAAACTTTATTGACACATTCCTGGGGTCAGATACATCACATGATCACACTGACAGAACCACAGGCACATAGACACAGGCAACAGAGCATGCACAATGTCGGCACTAGTACAGTGTATATCCACCTTTCGCAGCAATGCAGGCTGCTATTCTCCCATGGAGACGATCGTAGAGATGCTGGATGTAGTCCTGTGGAACGGCTTGCCATGCCATTTCCACCTGGCGCCTCAGTTGGACCAGCGTTCGTGCTGGACGTCCAGACCGCGTGAAACGACGCTTCATCCAGTCCCAAACATGCTCAATGGGGGACAGATCCGGAGATCTTGCTGGCCAGGGTAGTTGACTTACACCTTCTAGAGCACGTTGGGTGGCACGGGATACATGCGGACTTGCATTGTCCTGTTGGAACAGCAAGTTCCCTTGCCGGTCTAGGAATGGTAGAACGATGGGTTCGATAACGGTTTGGATGTACCGTGCACTATTCAGTGTCCCCTCGACGATCACCAGTGGTGTACGGCCAGTGTAGGAGATCGCTCCCCACACCATGATGCCGGGTGTTGGCCCTGTGTGACTCGGTCGTATGCAGTCCTGATTGTGGCGCTCACCTGCACGGCGCCAAACACGCATACGACCATCATTGGCACCAAGGCAGAAGCGACTCTCATCTCTGAAGACGACACGTCTCCATTCGTCCCTCCATTCACGCCTGTCGCGACACCACTGGAGACGGCCTGCACGATGTTGGGGCGTGAGCGGAAGACGGCCTAACGGTGTGCGGGACCGTAGCCCAGCTTCATGGAGACGGTTGCGAATGGTCCTCGCCGATACCCCAGGAGCAACAGTGTCCCTAATTTGCTGGGAAGTGGCGGTGCGGTCCCCTACGGCACTGCGTAGGATCCTACGGTCTTGGCGTGCATCCGTGCGTCGCTGCGGTCCGGTCCCAGGTCGACGGGCACGTGCACCTTCCGCCGACCACTGGCGACAACATCGATGTACTGTGGAGACCTCACGCCCCACGTGTTGAGCAATTCGGCGGTACGTCCACCCGGCCTCCCGCATGCCCACTATACGCCCTCGCTCAAAGTCCGTCAACTGCACATACGGTTCACGTCCACGCTGTCGCGGCATGCTACCAGTGTTAAAGACTGCGATGGAGCTCCGTATGCCACGGCAAACTGGCTGACACTGACGGCGGCGGTGCACAAATGCTGCGCAGCTAGCGCCATTCGACGGCCAACACCGCGGTTCCTGGTGTGTCCGCTGTGCCGTGCGTGTGATCATTGCTTGTACAGCCCTCTCGCAGTGTCCGGAGCAAGTATGGTGGGTCTGACACACCGGTGTCAATGTGTTCTTTTTTCCATTTCCAGGAGTGTACCTTGATCAGTTACAGTCGCTTCCGAAATCCAAATTGATTGTCAATGAGAATATTTTTCTGTACTAAGTGTTTATAAAGTCTATTCTACATGTCCCTTTCAAACACTTTTGAAAATATTGCCAACAATGAAATGGGATGGGAGATTTCCCCTGATGATTTGTCTCCTTTTTTGTGTAATGTTTTGACAATAGCGTATTTAAGCCTATCTGGAAAAGTACCACTGTGGGGGCATTCATCACAGAAGTAACTCAGTATGTCACAACATTTTGAGGAGCAACATTTAATTATGGTAGTGCTGATTTCATCATAACCAATGGAACATTTGTTTTTAAGAGAGTTAATAGTATTAGAAATCTCTTTTGGGGAGGTAGGATATTGTTGAATTTTGTCAAACTTCTGTGGAAATGCATTTTTTAAATATTTTAAGGTGTCTTCTGAGGAACTATGTAAATCTAAGTTGTCTGCTACTGAAAGGAAAAAGTTGTTGAAAGTGTCTGAAATTTTTGAGGTATCTCTAATCAACTCTTTATTTACATTTAACATAATTTCCTCATTTATCTGATTAGTGTTCCTGTTTCACTTTTTACTATGTTCCATATAGTTTTTATCTTGTTATTAGAGGCATTTATTTTTTTCTGGAAAATAAATTCATTTTGAGGTTCTGATTACTTTGTTTAGACTTTTACAATATAATTTGTAATGTTATTTAGCTCTGTAGTCATCGTTATCACTTGACATTAAGTACATCTTCTTCTTGTTTTGCAAGATACTTTTATTCCATTTGTAATCCAAGTTTCTGAAACATTTAATCTATTTGCTTTGATTACTTTCTTAGGGCAACAGTTTTCAATATGACCTATGACCATATTAGAGAAATAGTTATATTTTTCATGTATCCTGAGTGAATTGTATACATCTTTCCAGTCTGTATTCCTCAAACAGTTTTTTATATCTTCAATTTTTAACATTTTTTTTAAATGTTAAGGATAATAAGTTGCCGTCTCTTCATCTAAGAATAGATGATGAATGCAGCTAGCTGCTAACTTTGTGTAATGTCTTGTCTGTATAGACGTGTATCTGTTGCCTTTAAGATCCCTTCACCTTCACACAAATTTATACAGTAAAGTAAGGGCCTCCCATTTCTTGGCTGATCCGTGATAAGACAGGCGAAAAGTTAGACTAATGGAGGATTATTAGTATTATCTCTATTTTCATTCGCTCTCTCTCTCTCTCTCCTTTATCTATGTACAGTTTTTAATATAATATTTCATTACGTGAAATCAACCAAATAGGATCTTTGGTGGAGTCCTTCGTCTTGGTAATCAGCGGCTGGCTTGCTGTAAGAGATCTTTACATTTATTATTACTGTTAAACACTGCATTCAGTCGGGAGAATCAATCGTGTGGACAATTTGTTCCTTTTACGAAAGATTGCGAATTCCAGATGTGTACGAAGCCTTTTTGGACGATTTAACACAGACTCAGTGATTGCAGGCTCTCTTCGACACTGCTGAAACTTCCCCACTAATTACAGGGCCAACGTGATCATCAAATGATTCAGAAAAAACTCATTCGTTCATTCACTCCCGAACAAAAAAGTCACAAACCTTATTTATGACGGAAATTGTGTATTAAAACCATCTCCATTACATATCCAGATCTCCGGTGAAATGTAATGAAATGTCGTGTGGCTAGGGCCTCCCGTCGGGTAGACCGTTCGCCTGGTGCAGGTCTTTCGATTTGACGCCACTTCGGCGACCTGCGCGTCGATGGGGATGAAATGATTATGATTAGGACGACACAACACCCAGTCCCTGAGCGGAGAAAATCTCCGACCCAGCCAGGAATCGAACCCGGGCCCTTAGGATTGACAGTCTGTCACGCTGATCACTCAGCTACCGGGGGCAAACCTTATTTATGACGGAAATTGTGTATTAAAAGCATCTCCATTACATATCCAGATCTCCGGTGATTCCATGCCTTAATTATTTTCCTTTTACAGTCTCTTTCTCTTCAAACAAATCGCTAGCGGCACAAATGTTAATTGGCTCGCCTTAGCGAGAAGAAAAGCAGAATGTGTATCTCTCAGAAACACGTCAATCCCTCAACAGATACTCTAGAAGCTGTCCTAGTTACCACTCCCACAACCATGGAGAATGCATATATGCATCTCTGTTATTTTGGCGTCGTCGAGCTGTCGCCGCATATGTTACGAGAAAATCAGATCAGATACTTTTCCAAAGTGAATGAATGTGGATGGTTTGATCGACAATGATTAATTGGTGCGTGGTAGAGGGTATTTTCTGTGGGGACATTACAAATTCCTGTTTCATTTATCATTCGTATAGTTTCTCACTTCCTCTTATTAGTTGAATCAGACCCCACTATATTGAATGTGACCAACTGGGCATCATGATCTGAAAAGCCATTAAATATTGGATTTATGTTATCATTTGCTAGTGTGGTAGTACCTATAAAAATGCTATCAATAGCAGTGCTGCTGATACCCATAATCCTGGTTGGAAACTGTAGTAAGGGAACGAGATTATAAGAAGTGGTAAGAAACTCTAGTATGGATCTTGAGTGACAATCCTCCAGAAAATTTAAATTAAAATCTCCACTTCGTATGAGTTCGTTATATTTAGAAGTTAAGAAATTTAATACTGCATCAAGTTGTTTAGTGAATAGTTGTAAATTACCAGTTGGAGCCCTGTATATTGTGACTATAATTATTTTTCTTTTGTGTGTTTCTACTTGTGTCGCACAAGCTTCAAAATGCTGATTTAATAATGTCAATTTTTTATAATTGCGCTCCCAATGTAAGTGGCAACTCCCCCTTTATCCATCTCTTTCCTACAATACTTTTAAACTAAGTTATACCCTTCATATTAATATTTCAATTTCGCTACCTAAATGATGTTCAGAAATACAAATAATATCAAAATGGTTTTGTAGACCGTAGCTCGGCTAAACAGATCTGAAATTCATTAATTTTGTTTTTTAAACCTCTGATATTTTGGTGTGGTAAATTTACTCTTACTTTTTTTGTCTTCACGAGTATTATGCTTAACATTGTCAGATACATCTTGTTTCAATATTGAATGTGTAGATAATGAACTTAACCTAAAAAATAACTATTTCCATGAGTTGCAGTGTTCCTCTATAAAGAATTTGCTGTCAACCTACTCAGTATATCCTTCCCTAGTCTATTTAGATGCAGGCCATGAGAAGTAAAGCCGCACCTGCCAATAGTGTCAACAGGAAGCAAACCAATCCCTGACCCAGCACCAGCCCGAAGCAGTTGATCCAACTCAATATTGACCCTCTTCACAGAGCTGTTCAACTGGCGTTGACCATACCGTTTGAAAACAGACACAAACGCAACATTAGTATGGTTCATTGCTAATGCTCTACTGGCCACTGTGCCTAAAATCACATCAAATTTCATCACCATATTTCCCATTAGGAGCATTCTTCCTTTCTTGACCAGTGTGACTTGAGTGCTAGAATATGGCTGATTTATGTTTAGGTTCTTTGCACAGACACCAATATAATATTATCTTTGGTAGGTAGCATTGAATGTTCGGCTGCACTCATTTGTCGGCTTCCTGTGCTAGTGCTAGTTTAGTTATTATTTACAGTGATTCTATTTTCGTTTCTAAAGAAACAAAAAACTTATTAATAAATGTAAGTATCATTTTTCATTATTAAAACACTGCAATTCATGTAAGTATAAATGTTGCCTGTTTATGATGGAATTTAGGTCCGATTCTCTGAAGTAATGTTGGACAATAATGTAATCATAACCCCACTTTCTTACAGAGTCATGGATCACAGAAATTTTTATGGAAAACGGAAAAAAGTTGAAGAATATGTAGTTAGGCCTATTCCTGGGTATGAATCAGAAGATTCTGTCTTAGTTTCAGATAGTGAAGACGATATTGAGGTAGTAGAAAATCGTCAAGGTTATATAATTATAACTGAAAGAGTTAATGATGGTGCAGAGGACAAACATTACTGATGAAGTTCATGTCAATAATGACTGGAGACGTACTACCTATCTTATTATTCGTACTGTAGGACCATGGAAGAGTTCTTTTCATTGAGCAGTGGAAGAGCCTCATCAACATGTGACCTATTACATGCAGTTGTTAGATGAAAAAATTGCTTCTCAAACCTACTTATACACACTACTGTAAGCCATTTCTAAACCAATAAGCACTGATAAAAATGAAATTGAACAATTTTTTGGTTGTTGTATGTGCATGTCCATTTATGGACTTCCATCATCTCGTACGTATTGGAAAACAGCTACTCGGATTCCAGCTGTTGCTGATATAATGAGCCACAGTAGGTGGGAGCACCTGAAATTAGGACTCCATTTCAACGATAACGAAAATGTAGATCCAACTGACAAATTGTATAAGATCGGGCCCTTTCTGGAGTCATTCGTTGGAAATTTTCGAAGTATCCCTATGAGTGAAAAGTTGTCAGTAGACGAACAGATGATTCCTTTCGAGGGAAAACATAGCTTGAAGAATTATGTGAAAAGTAAACCTAAAAAATGAGGTTATAAATCATTTGTCTTGCGTTGTTCAAATAGAACTTCACATAATTTGGAGATATAAAAAATACAGGGAATGTGAAGCATGACCCTTCCTTGCCTGATGTTGTGAGTGGAAATGTTGTTCTTTCCTTGGCTTCTGTGATACCTAGACATATGTTTCACAAACTGTATTTTGATAATTGGTTCACAGGAGTTCAGTTAGTAGTTGAACTAGAAAAAATGGGTATTCAGTCTTTAGGAGGTGTGAGACCTAATCGGTTGTACGTTCACGTCTGACAAAGAGATGGAAAAGAGCGGTCGAGGGAGTTATTAGAAACATTTATGTAGAACTGATGGCATTACATTGTGTGCAGTAAAATGGTATGACAACAAGCCTGGTGATTTATTCAGTACTTTTGCTGGTGCTTATCCAACATCAACAGTGGAGAGATGGGACTGCACAAAGAAAGAAAAAATAAATGTTGAATGCCCCAGTATTGTTTACTATTACAATCACTGCATGGGTGGTGTTGGTCTGTTGGACCCACTGACAGCATTATATCACATCACGATCCAGTCGAAGAAGTGGTATTTGAGACTTGTATTTCACTTGCTTGATCTGACTGTAGTCAATGCTTGGCTACTATACTGAAGAGATTGTACAGAGTTAAGGTGGGAAAACTGAATCAGCTCAGCCTATTGGACTTCAGAGCTACTGTTTCTGCTTGTCTTTGCTAACAGAATAAGGATAGACAGAGAAAAAGGGGAAGACCTAGTAGTTCGTCAATTGAAACTGCAATTCAGATGAAGAAGAAAATTGGGTCAGCAGCACCACTGCCTGAAAAAGAAGTGAGGAAGGATGGAATGGGCCACTGGCATCGATTTTCAGAAAAAAGATGTTGCAAAAAGTCAGGATGTAAAGGTACACCAAAAGTGTTTTGTACAAAATGTAAAGTGCACCTTTGCTTTACACTAAATTCCATTTTTTTATTTTCATACTAAATAGCTCATCTCAGAAGCTAAAAATAAACCTGAAAAATGATGACACTAAAATAAATTTTTAACTTTGTATTTTTTAAATTATTGTGTTGTATGTGTTTTGTCTGTAATTAACTGTTATCCCATTATTCTTTCCTTACTTCCAATTTTATAGTAAAATGCAGCTGCATTCTTGTTGTGTAATTGAAGGTGCAGGTCTCCTACAGCATCCCCTATGCACCTCAAAGTATAGGAGCTCATCATCATCTTCTTCATCAATAGAAATACTACAATATTTGTACAAGATAGAACAAAAAGTTCAACTGCCCACTGTGACCTCAGAGTCACAGATCTATTTTGGAAATATACATAATTTTAAAAGCAAACATTCACCTTATAAATGTTAAACACATTATTCTTTAACATTCTGTGCATATAAATATTTTTTTCTGCAGTAAATAATAATTTGGACTGTAGAAGGTTAAACTTATGGTTTGACTTTTTTTTGTTTCATAAACATTAGATTTTTATCTGTTATTACTTTTATGATGTAATTTCATGTACAGACATGTTCCATGACCTTGGAGAATTTCCCCTCAATTTGGTCCTATGGAACTAGATGTGTAAATAAATAAATAAAAACAACAGTACATATAAATGATCTAGTAAAAGGCGATGGAAGCTCTTCAAGGTTGCTTGCAGATAATGCGGTTGTCTATAAGAAGGTATCACACCAGAAGGCAGAAGCACCTACAAAGGATTGAGGAATAGTACAGGGACTGGCAATTGACCCTGAATGTAATCATCATGCATATATGAGTGGGTTAAAGCCAAAGTGGTGTAAGTCAAGTTTCATGCATTTTGAGAAACAGAAGGTTTTGTGAGAAGCATTATAATAAATTCCACAAGGAATCAATACCACCTTTTTTGTGTTTTACATCACAGGAAGGTGTCATTGTTTCAATGTGTTCATAAGTGAAAACGGTTTAATACAAAATTATGTATCTTTTGAAGGGCCCAAATGACTTACACCATTTTGCCTTTAACCAATCTTGTATCTGCAGTAAATTTAAATAAAACCAAAAGGTATTTTTAATGACAAATGATATATTTCAGAAATAACTAAGAGCAGTACAACGAAATATCCTTTCTTAGCTATGACAATGTTCAGCCACGTTCAGTATCAACAACATCCAGCGGGCCTGCATCATCTACTGTTGCTTCAGCTGTTGTAAGTCCCTGGAAGTAAGCATGGTTGATGGGTGGAATGTGTGGTAGAAGATCTAGCATGTCCCTTTTCTTTTCCTTGGTTACAGGTCTTGGTCCATGGCATAGATTTTCCATAACAATATGTCCAAGTGAAACTGGCCTTCCTTGTTTGGCTGGCTTTAGACAAAGAGCGGAGAATGGAAAATCCTCATTAAGAGTCTCCTTGTAATAGAACATAAAAGGTTCGTTCTTCAGTAAACGAATCCACTGCATATTAAGCCACAGCACTGGTTTTTTAGCGACATTTTGTTTTCTCCTTGTAATAGCTTGTTCAAGATTCTTCGTAGACTTGAAGTCTTCACGTGACATTTGCGTAACAATAAAAGCTCTCTTTCTTCTTGATTTTGCAATTATGGAGCACCAGTCAGCAGGAACATAAACTGTTTTACTTCTTGCATAGGATTCTATAGATCCAAAATCTGAATCATTAGGGAGATAGGAGTGGCCACTAACCATAAATTTATGGTCCAAAATGCCGATGTTAACACTGGTGTGAAGCAATTTCATGAGACACAATGCAAATTTAAAATTCCTATTTTGCCCTGTACATGTGTCACTATACATGACAACATGTTTTGAAGCTGAAGCTCTTGTATAAATATGTTTTGTAACACAAGAACCTATTTCTTGTGACCCACGTGAGGCCATTGTCTCATCCCATGTGTACATAAAGCCAATATCAGTTGACACCTCATGACAGCCAAGATTGTACAAGTACATGTTTCTTTTATAATAGGCCACAGAAGTGGTCAATTTGGGGAATGATAGAGCTTTCTGCAAGTCAAAAGTGAAGGCATAATACAATTTATCTTTCTGTGACTTTTCTTTATCTAATTTCATGGATGTTCTAGCAGCCTCCGCCTTTCGAAGATGAAGTTCATGTTGTACTTCCACGTTCTTTCTTTCTATTGCGTCTTCTAAAGTGGACATCTGTGTTTTGTACTTGTCACACTTCACACAGGTATCTTTACGTGGAGCATGAAAGTGCAAGTTGAAGTCATGACTGAAACATCTGCGGTAAATGGGCTCTTTAACAGGTAAGATTTTTTTCTCTTCGCAGTATTCTCTGTATAAGTTATACATAAGACGTACATTAAGGTCAGGGGATAAATATTTTCTGTTTGGATTTTGAGTTCTTGTATAATGAGACTGGTATGAGGGGAATGTGAAATATGCTTCCGGACAATATCCATTCTTTCATGAGAGATTTTGTTCACGGGTATCCCACTTCCTCGTTTGTCCGATCCTGGTTGCTCTCCCATTTTCAACTTTTGTACAGCTCTGGTCATCCGCACATCTGATATTTGGAATGTTTGAAGGAAATATTTTTTGCATACTTTAACACTAGTCCCATCAACTTGAATATAAAATTGATTGCTGGTTGACTTTGACAATCTTGACCCATCTCTAGGACGCCTGTGTTGAGGACTTATTTGCTTAATTAACCCACATAGAAAAGCATTCTGACAGGAAAAAGAACCTAAATTCCAAAATGTTTCGAATGAACTGTTTGCCACTTCTGATATCTTATCAATACATTTTAATGTGCAGTTACAATTTATGTTTGAGAACGTCTTTTCAGGAACCTTTCTCCCTTCCCTAGTTTCATATGCCTGACCCAAATTTCTTTTTTCCTTTCTTTCCTGCTTCGTAGTCCCCATTTTTTTGCCTCTTTCTACTTCGATTTGGTAATTCATGTTGTGTTATTTCCACTTCTTCCTCTGCAACCAAACAAACACGCATAATTATTTTCCGAATGTTATTCTACGACGTTTTGAGGCTGTTATTATTTTTACGAATTGTTTTGCAGAAATTATGCTACATCGTCTAGCTCGCGCACCACGTTTGCTATTATTTTCAGTGAAATTACGTTTATAGGCCAGTCATTGTTAAACTTCAAAGACATGATAATGTGTTACTAGCGTAATTGGCCAAATGATAGACTACGTGAGTTAAACTTACCTGAAGAACCAAACGTTTCATTCTCTGAAGGATCATAATCATCACTAGATCCTGCATTTTGCAATATACTGGGTTCACTACTTGTGTCTTCATCAAATTGAAGATCCATCTTCTCCAAAACACGTAAACTACACAGTACGAAAGCACACCTTAGAAGCACTTAGAGGATTAATGGCGTAAGTCAGGCTTGCACCGCAATGCCTGGAAACAAAGCGGCCGTTTCATTCACAAGTGAAACTGCTAATGCCATCTATGGGGGTAAGAACAAAACTGTGAGTTACACCATTCTTCCATTTAACAGATCTATATTTCAAAATTGTATTGCAGTACTTAAGTCAATAATTTTAAAAACGTGACTTACACCACTTCGGCTTTAACCCCGTCATATGTAGGAAGAGAAGTCCACTACTGGGCAGCTACGCTACTGATGACAGGTTTTTGGAAACAGTAACTACAGTAAAATATCTCGTAGTACCTGTCCGGTGCAACCTTAAGTGGAATGACCACATGAAACAAACAGTAGGAGAAACAAATGCCAGACTACAATTCGTGGGAAGAATATTAAGGAAATGTAATTCATCCACTAAATAAGTGGCTTCCAAGGCACTTGTTTCACCGATTCTTGAGAACCTGTTCATAAATCTCGTACCTTTACCAGGTAGAACTGATGGAAGAGACAGAGAAGATCCAGTGAAGTGTGACGCGTTTCGTTGCAGGACTCCTTCAGACGGCGCGAGAGCGTTACAGGGATGCTCAACAAACTCCAGTGGCAGACGCTGAAAGAGAGGCATCACGGGGAGTTTACTACTGAAATTTCGAGGGTGTTCTTCCCGGGAAGAGTCGGATAACATATTACTTCCTCTCACATACGTCTCGTGAAATGACCAGAAATAGTCAATTCGACTTAATTAGAGACAATACAGAGGCTTCCTGTAATCACTCTTCCCATGCGGCTTTCGCGAATGTACAGGGAATTGGGGATGAGTTAGTGGTACCAGGAGAACCCTCAGCTACACAGCATCAGGTGGCTTGCGGAGTATTGATGTAGATGTATATCTGCCGCGGAAGCACTGCAGTTATGCAACAACGACATGTATCCAAAGATCAACCACCTTCTGAAGATACTGGACACACAACCTGTAACTACAGCCACAGCAGAGAGATCATCATCCACTTTAAAGATAATCAAGACATACCTGCGAAATTCAACATAACAGGTAAGTTTGCAAGTTTATTGTCTCACGCTAAGTCATACGCTGAGGTGACAAAAGTCATGGGACACCTCCTAACACCGTGTCGGACCTCCTTTTGCCCTCCTTAGTGCAGCAACTCGGCGTGCATGGAAGTCCCCTGCAGAAATGTTGACCCACGCTGCCTCTATAACCATCCATAATTTCCGATGGGTTGCCGATGCAGGATATTGTGCACGAATCGATGCCTCGACTATGTCTCATGCTGGGCGATTTGGGTGGCCAAAGCATTCTCTCGAATTGTCCAGAATATTCTTCAAACCAACTGCGAACAATTGTGGCCTGGTGTCATGGTGCACTGCCATCCATAAAAATTCCATCGTTGTTTGGAAACATTAAGTTCCTGAATGGTTGAATAAGATTTCCAAACATTGATCGATTCAGTAGGACCAGAGGACTCAGTCCACTCCATGTAAACACAGCCCACACCATTATGGAGCCACCACCAGCTTTCACAGTGCTTCATTGACAATTTGGGTCCATGGCTTCACGAACTCTGTGCCACACTCGAAACCCCTCCACCAACTCTTACCAATCGAAACTGGGACTCATCGGATCAGGCCATGGTTTTTCAGTCGCCCAGGGTTCAACCGATATGGTGACGGGCCTAGGAGAGGCGCTGCAGGTGATGTCATGCTGTTAGCAAAGGCACTAACGTCGGCCGCTTACTGCCATAGCGAGATCTCGTCGGACAGTCCTATAGGACATGTTCGCCGTACGTCCCACGTTGATTTATGCGGTTATTTCGTGTCTGTTAGCGCTGACAACTCTGCACAAAGTCCACTGCTCTCGGTCTTTAAGTGAAGGCCGTCGGCCACTACATCATCCATAGTAAGAGGAAATGCCTGAAATCTGGTATTCTCCGCACACTCTTGACACTGCGGGTATCGGAACATTGAATTCCCTAACGATTTTCTAAGTGGATTGTTCCATATGTCTAGCTCCATCTACCTATTCGAGTTCAAAGTCTTTTAATTCCCGTTGTGCAGCCGTAATCACATCCAGAACCTCTTCATATGCATCACGAGAGTACAAATGATAGCTCCACCAAAGCACCGCCCATTTATACCTTGTGTAAGTGAGACTTCCCGCCATCTGTATATTTGTGTATCGTCATCCCACGACTTTTGTCACCTCAGTGTGTCCCTATTATTACATTATTATTTATTAATATTTGGTGATTCTAAAAATACGTAACTTATGGTGTTGTATCAGCTGAATTAATTTTATAATTTTGATTATCCTTTCAGAGAAGACTTCTTGCCCATTCGCCGTTTGTATCTAGACACCATTGCAGGTGATAGACAATTTCAACAATACAAAGCAGAACCTGGATATGTCTTTACAGGGAATATGCTTTTACTTCCTGGTACCTTTGTCCTACTTTTAATTTCTTTAAACCATGATTTATTTATTTATTCATCAGTAGGATAGCACACTTGGTATGGACGTCGTCAATAATCCGCAAAAAGCTTCTTATATTTAGTCCTAAAACTTCCAGAAAGACTAATGCTCATGTTCATTAACGATTTCACCTTTTGTGCAGTGTTTTGTTTAGTGCTGCCTTCACAGATTAACCATGCTGGGAAAGAAAGCATTTGACGTGCTGTCACATAACAAGCAGTTCATAGACCCTAAATACTCGCGATTTACGTCAACATCAATATGCGTCACAATTTTTCTACTAAAGCGTTTACATCTGCATTCACTTGTGTCTCCGACGATTCAATTCCGTCACGCCACCTAACCGCTTTGAACACCCGCCGAATGGCGCTGTCTCGTTCTGCGCTCGCCGCCGGAGAAGTACTCACGCACGCCGCAAGTATAGCGTGAGCGCCACGGGGCGCGCTTCAGTGGCGCCGCTCTCCGAGAGTAGCCTTCCCTCTGGAGAGATTAGCAAAAGAAAAACCGCCTGTCATCACATCCGCGACCTGTGGAATGAGCGTACCATGTGCCTCGAACTGACGACCAGCCAGATCTGCCACCAGCACATTGCCTTGGCTCTGTGTCAGCTCAGTTTGGCGTGTGTAAAACGGAGATCAAGTATATTGTTTCTCTGCCTCGCTAGGAACTTGGTGGAAGTAGGAGCACTCTGTTACTGACGTCCTGTAAACTTCGCTGCTGACTAGTTCAAAGGTGATCGTGTTCTTTATCTGTACAAATATTTTCTCTCTATCTCTTAATAGTGGTCATAAGTTCCATGTTAACTTGCGACACCATTTGAATGGCGGTAATTGTATTTTTTTTTTCGAAGCCCATCTGTGGTAAGTAGTAGCCATTGTTACTGCTAATATACAGGGTGAGTCACCTAACATTACCGCTGGATATACACTCCTGGAAATGGAAAAAAGAACACATTGACACCGGTGTGTCAGACCCACCATACTTGCTCCGGACACTGCTTGAGGGCTGTACAAGCAATGATCACACGCACGGCACAGCGGACACACCAGGAACCGCGGTGTTGGCCGTCGAATGGCGCTAGCTGCGCAGCATTTGTGCACCGCCGCCGTCAGTGTCAGCCAGTTTGCCGTGGCATACGGAGCTCCATCGCAGTCTTTAACACTCGTAGCATGCCGCGACAGCGTGGACGTGAACCGTATGTGCAGTTGACGGACTTTGAGCGAGGGCGTATAGTGGGCATGCGGGAGGCCGGGTGGACGTACCGCCGAATTGCTCAACACGTGGGGCGTGAGGTCTCCACAGTACATCGATGTTGTCGCCAGTGGTCGGCGGAAGGTGCACATGCCCGTCGACCTGGGACCGGACCGCAGCGACGCACGGATGCACACCAAGACCGTAGGATCCTACGCAGTGCCATAGGGGACCGCACCGCCACTTCCCAGCAAATTAGGGACACTGTTGCTCCTGGGGTATCGGCGAGGACCATTCGCAACCGTCTCCATGAAGCTGGGCTACGGTCCCGCACACCGTTAGGCCGTCTTCCGCTCACGCCCCAACATCGTGCAGCCCGCCTCCAGTGGTGTCGCGACAGGCGTGAATGGAGGGACGAATGGAGACGTGTCGCCTTCAGCGATGAGAGTCGCTTCTGCCTTGGTGCCAATGATGGTCGTATGCGTGTTTGGTGAGCGCCACAATCAGGACTGCATACGACCGAGGCACACAGGGCCAACATCCAGCATCATGGTGTGGGGAGCGATCTCCTACACTGGCCGTACACCACTGGTGATCGTCGAGGGGACACTGAATAGTGCACGGTACATCCAAACCGTCATCGAACCCATCGTTCTACCATTCCTAGACCGGCAAGGGAACTTGCTGTTCCAACAGGACAATGCACGTCCGCATGTATCCCGTGCCACCCAACGTGCTCTAGAAGGTGTAAGTCAACTACCCTGGCCAGCAAGATCTCCGGATCTGTCGCCCATTGAGCATGTTTGGGACTGGATGAAGCGTCGTCTCACGCGGTCTGCACGTCCAGCACGAACGCTGGTCCAACTGAGGCGCCAGGTGGAAATGGCATGGCAAGCCGTTCCACAGGACTACATCCAGCATCTCTACGATCGTCTCCATGGGAGAATAGCAGCCTGCATTGCTGCGAAAGGTGGATATACACTGTACTAGTGCCGACATTGTGCATGCTCTGTTGCCTGTGTCTATGTGCCTGTGGTTCTGTCAGTGTGATCATGTGATGTATCTGACCCCAGGAATGTGTCAATAAAGTTTCCCCTTCCTGGGACAATGAATTCACGGTGTTCTTATTTCAATTTCCAGGAGTGTATTTCGTAAACCACATCAAATACTGACGAATCGATTCCACAGACCGAAAGTTAGGCTTATGTGTAATTGGTTAATACAAACCATAAAAAAATGCACGGAAGTATGTTTTTTAACACAAACCGACGTTTTTTTTAAATGGAACCCCGTTAGTTTTGTTACCACATCTGAACATATAAGCAAATACGTAATCAGTGCCGTTTGTTGCATTGTAAAATGTTAATTACATCCGGAGATATTGTAACCTAAAGTTGACGCTTGAGTACCACTCCTCCGCTGTTCGATCGTGTGTATCGGAGAGCACCGAATTACGTAGGGATCCTAAGGGAACGGTGATGGACCTTAGGTACAGAAGAGACTGGAACGGCACATTACGTCCACATGCTAACACCTGTTTATTGGTCTTTTTCACTGACGCACATGTACATTACCATGAGGGGTGAGGTACACGTTCGACGGGCGTTTCATAGGACGTGGAGGACGCATAAATTGGCCATCCCGTTCTCCTGATCTTACACCTCTGGACGTCTTTCTGTGGGGTACGTTAAAGGAGAATGTGTACCGTGACGTGCCTACAACCCCAGAGAATATGAAACAACGTACTGTGGCAGCCTGCGGCGACATTACACCAGATGTACTGCGGCGTGTACGACATTCATTACGCCAGAGATTGCAATAGTGTGCAGCAAATGATGGCCACCACATTGAACATCTATTGGCCTGACATGTCGGGACACACTCTATTCCACTCCGTAATTGAAAACGGAAACCACATGTGTACGTGTACCTCACCCCTCATGGTAATGTACATGTGCGTCAGTGAAAAAGACCAATAAAAAGGTGTTAGCATGTGGACGTTATGTGCTGTTCCAGTCTCTTCTGTACCTAAGGTCCATCACCGTTCCTTTGGATCCCTACGTAATTCGGTGCTCTCCGATACACACAATCGAACAGCGGAGGAGTGGTACTCAAGCGTCAACTTTAGGTTACAATATCTCCGGATGTAATTAACATTTTAAAATGCAACAAACGGCACTGATTGCGTATTTGTTTACATGCTCAGATGTGCTAACAAAACTAACGGGGTTCCATTTAAAAAACGTAGGTTTGTGCTGAAAAACATACTTCCGTGCATTTTTTTATGGTTTGTATTAACCAATTACACTAGCCCCTCTCCTCACGTTTGGTCTGTGGAATCGATTCGTCAGTATTTGATGTGGTTTACGAAATATATTTAGCGGTAACGTTAGGTGACTCACCCTGTATATGGATGACCCTATATGGACTATAATGTGTCTCTTAAAACCTCTGGTGATGACTCTTTGAATTTGATCATGATGCATGTTATGTAATTGTTTTAAACAGGTGAACGTAGACGGCGCCATAGATGTGAGATTTTTCAGGTATTTTAATGGTGTTATTGACAACTGGATAATTGAGAATAAAATATCATAGTTTACTGTATAAGTCATTAGGTCCTGTATATTCTTTTAATGGCTGTGTTTTGAGGTCACTGTAAGCTACACTATGTGATCACAAGTATCCGGACACCTGGCTGAACATGACTTACAAGTTTGTGGCCTCCTCCATCGGTAATGCTGGAATTCAGTATGGTGTTGGCCCCCCTTAGCCTTGATGACAGCTTCCACTCTCGCAGGCATACGTTCTGTCAGGTGATGGAAGGTTTCTTTGGGAATGGCAGCCTATTCTTCACGGAGTGCTGCACTGAGGGGAGGTATCGATGTCGGTCGGTGAGGCCTGGCACCAAGTCAGCGTTCCAAAACATCCCAAAGATGTTCTATAGGATTCAGGTCAGGATTCTGTGCAGGCCAGTCCATTACAGGGATGTTACTGTCGTGTAACCACTCCACCACAGGCCGTGCCTTATGAACAGGTGCTCGATCGTGTTGAAAGATGCAATCGCCATCCCCAAATAGCTCTTCAACAGTGGGAAGCAAGAAGGTGCTTAAAACGTCAATGTAGGCCTGTGCTGTGATAGTGCCACACAAAACAATAAGGGATGTAAGCCCCCTCCATGAAAAACACGACCACCGAATTTTACTGTTGGCACTACAAACGCTGGCAGATGACGTTTGGTGGGCATTCGCCATACCCACACACTGCACTCGGATCGCCACACTGTGTACCATGATTCATCACTCCACGCAACGTTTTTTCCACTCTTCAATCGTTCAATGTTTACACTCCTTACACCAAACGAGGCGTCATTTACATTTACCAGCGTGATGTGTGGCTTATGAACAGCCGCTCCAAGATGAGGTTGCAAAAGTGCTACAATATTTCGATCAACATACGTGTGTAAAATACTTTTTTTCCATTGCGAAACTGAATAAGTCACGATTACATAGTAACCTGAGTGCGAAAATCAGTGAAATTGTCTCTCTCCGTCCGTATGCTGATAGATTCTACTAGATAAAAATTATGTCTTCATTGCACCAAAAATAATCCAATAGTACTTTGTTTCTTTTGTGATCTATGTTGTAGAGGAAAATGAAATAGGAAACCAAGTCATATGTAGGGTGACTACATTCCTATTTAAATAAGGCGCGTTTACAATTTCCCTCTCTTCCACCTCCTCCCATTCAAGACAGCTTGGCGTGGCGTTGGGGTAAGTGTGCATCGAGGGTGAATGCTATGGCATGCGAGCCAGTGCATAGCTCAGGAGCCAAATTTTAGGCCACCCCTATCGTACTTGAACAGAACTGAACCGCCTCGCCGCCCCCCCCCCCCCCCCTAGAAGAAAGAAATATCTACGCCTCTGCCAAGCAATATCCAGGTAGCGTACAGCGAGATTGCCTCAGCGACAGCATCTTGAAATGCACACAGAACGTCAACATATTCGTGCTAGTCAAAAGCAGATGGGATATGCAGAGAACATCGAAATCTGTGAAGTTCTCCAACCGAGATCACTGCCAGATCTCACACCCACCGTGGAAAGAGACAGTTATACATCTTACGACCGTGTACCAATACTTTTAAAAACAAGAAGAGACGAATAGCTCATCCATCAGTTGACACAGACGCTCACAAAAAAAGACAAATTACGTCAACTACAGTTGAAGGACAAAGAACAAGCTAACGACGTATTAGATGGCAAGAAAGGTATCGCAGTAGACCCAACAAGAAGACGGAGGAGGCAACCCACCTATCAGCCAAAGCACAAATACAAGCTGCATAGAAGGCCTAAAAACCAGCAGTCATATTACACGAAGAAGAACATTTCAAGAAAAAAATATAGATTTACTTACAAGTAAACCTGCCCAAGGGACTCACTTCGATTTTGAACAGCTTTGACTACGTTCTAGCGTAGAGCAAAGTAAGAGACACATATTTTTTACGTCTGCCTATACGGCTGCTAAGGGGATTGGAGCACCCCCTTGAAATAAACTGTGTTTAATGTTTCTGAATGAATACCATTGAAACGGTAAGAGACATAAAAAAGGTCAAATAAAAGTTCTATGGTTTTTAATGTACATTACAATGGTGCACCCAGATTTGTCAAAAAATTCATTTTTTTCGGAATCCCCTCCCCCACTATTGTTTTTGATTTCGACATTTTACTAAAAGCAAAACGTACAGCATCGTTAACACCGAATTCAGTCATATATGATGAAGTCGTATTCCAAAAAATTACTGTCATGAAATTGCAATTGTCCGATGTTCTTGGCTTTGGTGTGCAAATTCAAAGTCCATTCAACGCTTCTTTTTTATTTATTTTTTTTCACTTGAACAATTCTGCACTCACTCGTTATTGTGCTGATTCACAATAATGGTACAACAACAAGGTACAAACAATTTCATATGTAATATATGGAAAATCCAGGATGGAATAATAACAATATTATGAAAAGGATAAAGTGCTACTCACCAAATAGCGGAGAAGCTGAATCGGAGACAGGCTCAACAAGTGGTTCAAATGATTCTGAGCACTATGGGCCATCAGTCCCCTAGAACTTAGAACTACTTAAACCTAACTAACCTATGGACGTCACACACATCAGTCCCCTAGAACTTAGAACTACTTAAACCTAACTAATCTATGGACGTCACACACATCCATGCCCGAGGCAGGATTCGAACCTGCGACCGTAGCGGTCGCGCGGTTCCAGACTGAAGTGCCCGCATCTCGTGGTCGTGCGGTAGCGTTCTCGCTTCCCACGCCCGGGTTCCCGGGTTCGATTCCCGGCGGGGTCAGGGATTTTCTCTGCCTCGTGATGGCTGGGTGTTGTGTGCTGTCCTTAGGTTAGTTAGGTTTAAGTAGTTCTAAGTTCTAGGGGACTGATGACCGTAGCAGTTAAGTCCCATAGTGCTCAGAGCCATTTGAACCAGACTGAAGCGCCTAGAACCGCTCGGCCACACAGGCCGGAACAGGCTCAACAAAAAGACTGTCAAACAAGTAAGCTTCACCCAGGGTGACTATATGTTTCCAACTGGAAAAGAGTACATATCAATTGAATTGTCCAAAGATTTAATATTTATTTATTCATTTATAAATACATATATTTAACATTGTCTTCTCTGATTATAACATAATATGAACACTTAAGGTCATTGGGCGCTGCATCTTGATACCTCCTTATTATATACACTTCAAAAAAAGTTATGCATCACCTCGGTTGCGAGGGTTCCAGAACCTGTACAGAAGATTGGAAAAGAGATCAGCATAAACCTCATTTCCGCCCTTTTTATTGCTCATGAAAACCACACATTACATGATCTACCACCATACAGCGAGACCTTCAGAGGTGGTGGTCCAGAGTGCTGTACACACCGGTACCTCTAATTCCCAGCAGCACGTCCTCTTGCATTTATGCATGCCTGCATTCGTCGTGGCATATTATACACAAGTTCATCAAGGCACTGTTGGTCCAGATTGTCCCACTCCTCAACGGCGATTCGGCGTAGATCCCTCAGAGTGGTTAGTGGATCACGTCGTCCATAAACAGTCCTTTTCAGTCTATCCCAGACATGTTCGATAGGGTTCATGTCTGGAGAACATGTTAGCCACTCTAGTCGAGCGATGTCGTTATCCTGTAGAAATTCGTTCACAAGATGTGCACGATGGGGGCGCGAATTGTCGTCCATGAAGACGAATGCCTCGCCAATATGCTGCCGATATGGTTGCACTATCGGTCGGAGGATGGCATCCACGTATCGTACAGCCGTTACGGCGCCTTCCATGACCACCAGCGGCGTACGTCAGTCCCACATAATGCCACCCGAAAACAGCAGGGAACCTCCACCTTGCTGTACTCGCTGGACAGCCTGACCGGGTTGCCTCCAAACACGTCTCCGACGATTGTCTGGTTGAAGGCATATGCGGCACTCATGGGTGAAGAGAACGTGATCCCAATCCTGAGCGATCTATTCGGCATGTGTTGGGATCATCTGCACCACGCTGCATGGTGCTGTGGTTGCAAAGATGGACCTCGCCATGGACGTTGGGAGTGAAGTTGCGCATTATGCAGCCTAATGTGCACAGTTTGAGTCGTAACACGACGTCCTGTGGCTGCACGAAAAGCATTATTCTAGATGGTGGCGTTGTTGTCAGGGTTCCTTCGAGCCATAATGCGTAAGAGTGGTCATCCACTGCAGTAGTAGCCCTTGCCTCTCTGTATCTCCTCCATGTCCAAACAACATCGATTTGGTTCACTCCGAGACGTCTGGACACTTCCCTTGTTGAGAGCCCTTCCTGGCACAAAGGAACAGTGCGGAGGCGATCGAACCTCAGTATTGACCGTCAAGGCATAGTTGAACTACAGACAACACGAGCCATGTACCTCCTTCCTGGTGGAATGACTGGAACTGATCGGCTGTCGGACCCCCTTCGTCTAATAGGCGCTGCTCATGCGTGGTTGTTTACATCTTTGGGCGGGTTTAGTGACATATCTGAATAGCCAGAGGGACTGTGTCTGTGATACAATATCCATAGTCACCGTCTATCTTCAGCAGTTCTGGGAACCGGGATGGTGCAAAGCTTTATTTGATATGTGTATTTTTCTGAGGTTCCCACTTTTTGAAAAGGGGGGTCTCTTTTCCTCGTGGCATCCCAAAAACTGCTGGCAGTTTAGTCATAGTTTTTATTTTCATCACATTTTCCATTGTCGCTGCTGAAATTCTACTTTTGTCAGATGACCAATAGTTTGAGATAACACTGAACTCTCTTTCACAGTCTGCATTGGTTCCTGAAATAGTAAAAATGAACTCCACGAACCTTTTAAATTCTTCATTTAAATCACAATCAGCCTTCATACAGCATTGTAGAACAGTCTCCAATTTTTCCTGAAGACAAACATTACTGGTTCTCCAGGATTCCAAGTATTCTTCAGTTACTCGTTTTACGACGCAGTGCACCATGGTATTCAGTTATATTTTCGTACAGTTCAAAGCTTGATTTAAATTCTTCGTATGTCATAACAGAATTTAACAGCAACTTCCTTAGTTGAAGCACATCTTTAATAAATCGTTTAGACCAATTTTTAAGTATAGGCTATACTCAGAGTAAAATGCCCTGGCAGTTTCCTGAAATTGAGTTTTGGTTAGAACACCACTCTCTGGTAATGTGTTCTGCAATGTGGTTACTGTAAGGGAATAAATGTATTCACCTACCTGTCTTCTAACTTCTGAATTAAATTGTTATATTCTGCTGCTACTTCAATTGCAGTAATATCTTCCCTCTGAATTCTTGTAAGAAATTTACTGAACAAATTAAGTTGTGCATGAATAAACAGAAACCTCAGTGCACTATATTGCTGTTCGAAGGACTTTTTTTTTAAGTTATCGGGGAGTCCGTATTACTTAAAAAATTGCTCTTCAATGGTTCAAACAATTTCAGGATAAGCTCCACCACTGGAAAGAGAGAGACGCACCAAGTCTTCCCATGCTGCAACACTTGCTGATACTGGATTCCAATGAAGTCACGGAATTCTTTCAGCTTATTGACGTGTACTGTGTAAATGTCAAAGTGATGATATATCTTGTAACAGATATTGTTTATGTCGACAGGTATCGTCTTTGCCATTGCAGATTCCTGTGCATTATGCAGCACATCCTACCATCAGTATCTTCTTCTTAAATGTCTCTTCCAGTATAGAGTGTACATCGTTACCTTGACCTGTACTTGCCAGAGAGCCAAAATTGACAGGTGCATTATCTGCAATGCAACCAATAACTCTTTCTTTCAGCATGTAACAACTTTAACACAGGTTGAACATGTTCTGCAACACTCTCAGCGGTCTCGTTTGAAAGAATGCAGACTGGCAGAAGCCTCACTTTTATGTTGTCAAGCACGCTGGAAAATTTGCAGAATGTAATCGGAACAGGAAACATCTTGTTGTCTGTCCTATTTGATGCATCACTTGCCATACGACGAAATTTGTTGACTTATTCTCTTCTTTTAATCTTTCTTCAAACCAGTTATGTAGAATATTCGTAACAATAGCTTCTGATTTAGTTCTTGCAATTGAAATTAGGTAATCACATGACTTTTTGACACGAGTGCTTGTACAATCCATACTTCTACACGATTGGTTATGTGCAACCTAATGATATGGCCACACGAGTTCCATGTCACGCAGTTTCAGCTCCTCTGAACACTGTTGCTTTGGTCGAAAGAACATTTCTAACCTAGTTTTGGAAGCCGAACTTTGTTTTACTTTGAAGTTGTGCAGTGGCGTATTTAAATGCTGTTCAATAACATGCTTACCTTTGTTCTGAATTGACAAAATTACATTGCAAGAGACACATTTTGCTTTGCAGTCGTAGTCTTTAATTCGCTTTATGCCAGGATAGTCACTCTCAAATCGACCTTGGAATTTACATTTCCGATGTGTCATTTCAGTTTCTCACTGTTCTTGCTGAGCAGCTGTTCACTACTTGATCATACACCGTCCACAGTGAGGTAGCAAATGCAAACTAATTCAACAAAGACCCACACTGACTTGCTCATGTACAACACTTATAACACTGCTATTGCATTTACATAGCTTATATAATCAAATACCAAGTTTGGCTTATTACTTACTATGCCCCAACAGAACAAAGTAGTCCTGTCACGTAAAAGCCACGTATAACACTCCCATCTGTTACTGCTGTACCATAACCTTAAAGTTGGAGGCAGGTCGTGAAATAAAACTATCTTCTTGAAGCAATTATGGTATAACAGAACAGAGCAGTGTTACCCTCTGAGAGGAATTTTGTTATGTTGACCATGTTCTGCCTAACGGAGGTGGCTTATCGGAAATGAAAGTCAGAATTACGTAAATATTCAGACAGTAACAAATAATATTTTACCTAGCTACACTGTTTAAATTAGATTTTTTAGATTAGATTTACTTTCATTCCAATTGATCCGTAGTGAGGAGGTCCTCCAGGATGTGGAACATGTCAGAAAAACAACAATACATGACAAATATTTAAACTAAAACAAATAAGCTAATGTACCATTCCACAGGTCCCAAGTGGAATGATCGTCATTTTTTAATGAACACTAAGAGTCATTTTACAAATACTATTGCACTGAATTTAAAATAAAAAAGTTTTATATTTATTTATAAGGTAAGAAACATGTAATACAACTACTGTAATACTTATTTACAATGAACACATTACTGCACTGAAATGGTGCAGAAGTTAGATTATACTTACACACACACACACACACACACACACACACACACACACACACACAATTTTCAGTGAACACATTACTGCACTGAAATTGTGCAGAAGTTATGTTGTACTTATATACAAATCAGTTGGTTTTCCTCAGAAATTCATCAATGGAGTAGAAGGAGTTGGCCACCAATAAATCCTTTAGGCTTCTCTTAAACTGAATTTCATTGGTTGTTAAGCTTTTTATGGCTGCTGGCAAGTTATTGAAAATGTGTGTTCCTGAATAATGCACACCTTTTTGTACAAGACTAAGTGACTTTAAATCCTTGTGAAGATTATTCTTATTTCTAGTATTGATTCCATGAATTGAGCTGTTGGTTTGAAAAAGTGATATGTTTTTAATGACAAATTTCATTAAGGAATAAATATATTGGGAAGCTGTAGTTAGTATCCCTAGTTCCCTAAACAGGCTTCTGCAGGATGTTCTTGAGTTCACACCACATATAATTCTTACTGCACGTTTTTGTGCCCGGAAAACTTTAGCTTGGCTTGATGAATTACCCCAGAAAATAATCCCATATGACATTATGGAATGAAAGTAAGCATAGTATGCCAGCTTTTTCATTTTTATATCCCCTATGTCTGACAAAATTCGCATTGCAAACAGAGATTTGTTAAGACGCTTCATCAGTTCTGTGGTGTGCTCCTCCCAGTTGAATTTATTATCAAGCTGTAATCCCAAGAATTTAACACCGTCCACTTCTTCTATCTTCTTGTCATCATATGTTAGACATATACTCTTGGGACACCCCTTACAAGTTCTGAACTGCATGTAGTGTGTTTTTTCAAAGTTTAGTGACAAAGAATTGGCTAGGAACCAGTGATTAATGTCTACAAATATTTTATTGGCTGATCTTTCTAAGACTACACTTGATTTGCTATTTATTGCAATGTTTGTATCATCAGCAAACAAAACAAACTTGGCATCTGGTAATGTTACTGATGAAAGGTCATTGATATACACAAGAAAAAGTAAGGGCCCCAAAATGGAACCTTGTGGGACCCCACATGTAATTAGTTCCCAGTTGGATGATGCCTGATAGCTTGATACATGTCTCTTTCCTAATAACACCCTTTGTTTCCTGCCAGAGATATAAGATTTGAACCATTTTGCAGCATTTCCTGTTACACTATAATATTCTAGTTTACTTAAAAGGATATTGTGATTTACACAGTCAAATGCCTTTGACAGATCACAAAATATACCAGTTGCCTGCAATTTTTTGTCTAATGAATTAAGTACATTTTCACTGTAAGTGTAGATAGCCTTCTCAATATCAGAACCTTTTAGAAATCCAAACTGTGACTTTGACAGTATGTTATTTGAGATAAGATGGTTATAAAGACGACTGTACATTACTTTTTCGAAAATTTTTGAGAATGCTGGCAACAGTGAAATTGGACGGAAATTTGATGCTATTTCTTTATCTCCCTTCTTAAACAGTGGCTTAACTTCAGCATATTTCAGCCATTCGGGAAATATTCCACTGATAAAAGACTGGTTACACAGATAGCTTAATATGTTACTTAGCTCAGAATCACATTCTTTAATTAACTTTGTTGATATTTCATCATACCCACTAGATGTTTTTGATTTTAAAGATTTTATGATGGACATTATTTCTGTTGGGGTAGTGAGGGTCAAATTCATATTATGGAAGTTACTTGAAATGTCTGGTCTAAGGTAATCCATAGCAGCATCTACCGAACCTGACAACCCCATCTTTTCAGTAACAGTTATAAAATGTTTGTTAAAAAGTTCTGCAACACTATACACATCTGTCACCAATGCATCATTTACTCTTAATGCTATTTGTTCCTCTTCATGTCTGGTTCTACCGGTCTCCTCCTTCACTATATCCCATATTGTCTTTATTTTGTTATCTGATATGACTATCTTTTCCTTGTAATATATTTGCTTTGACATCCGTATTACAGTCTTTAATATTTTGCAGTATTTCTTATAATGTGCTATAGCATCAACATTGGAAATGTTTCGGATTGACAGATACAGTTTTCTTTTTGTTTTACAAGATACCCCTATTCCTCGAGTAATCCATGGCTTCTTTGTAGACTTTGCTCTAACCTTGGTAAGTTTTGGGGGAAAGCAGTGTTCAAATAAGGTAAGCACTTTATTAGCAAAAATGTTATATTTTTCATTCATGCCATGAGCACTGTAAACATCAGTCCAGTGAATGTCTCTGAGGAGTGTCCTAAAATAATCAATTTTTGGCTTACTGATTACCCTCTTGAGCTCAGATTTAACAGATTTTATATCCTGTTCAGTATTAACATTTAACAGAAGGAACTGCATGTCATGGTCTGAGAGGCCATTGACTATTGGTTTTGTAATATAATTTTGTTCATTTGACTTTTCTATAAAGATATTATCAATGGCTGTTTGTGAGCAAGTGGTTATCCTAGTGGGGAACTTTACTGTGGGAATTAAGTTGAATGATAGTGTTACTAACTCAAATAGGTTCTTATTGGGAGAGTCTTTAAGGAAATCTACATTGAAATCACCAGCAACCACTATTTCTTTGAAGAATAAATAAAACGGTCGCCAGCCTAATTAGTCAATAGAATGATTATTAGCATTCTTGTTTAAGAAAATAGGTATGAGTAACTTCAACGGACAACCACAACCTATATTTTGCCACACGCGAGTGCAATGAACTCTGACACCTGCATATGTTCACGGTTCCGACTGGAAGCTGACAGAACAGAACAGACTATTTGCATAAATATAACAGATAACATTACACACTATTACTTATCACACATTTTCCTAGCTGACATAAAATCGTAAATGTAGTTCACTGTAAAATTATGAACTGATCACAGGTTAAGTCTCTCTTAGCTAAATACTATTTTATTTAGAATGAAACTTAATTGGAATTCACTAACAGGTTACTTCTCACTGTCTTTTGAATAAAGAAATTATTGTTTTCATAAATAGTGGTCTTTCTATTTAATTGTTATTTATCTTGAGCATAAAGGATAACCTGTGGATCCTATTACACTATTAATATGCACTTTCATTACCCAAAAGAAACAAGTACTTAGCAAGCATGAGTATATAACATTCCACTATTGCAGTTTTCCACTTTTACTACAGTGAGGCACAATGTTGACAAATTTGCAAGAAACTGACTCACCTTTTAAAATTTACTACAGGCAGCATTATGATTATTAACTAAGCAAAACTTTATGAGCCTCAGTTTTAAGAACTTTTAATCTTTAAAAGAAACAGCAAATTGTCTTTATTACCACAGTCTTCTACTTTCAAGTAAATGATTAAATAGGTGACTTTGAAACTCCACAAAACTTTAAATTGGACTGTTTCCATCACTGGGAGGCTTTCACAAAACTACATTTACTACCTCCCACAATTTCACTAAATACACAGAAAATCTGAATACTCCCTTCTTACCAAAGATCAAACAACATTATTTAATTAACTATTTGGCTTTCAGTCTTTCATTTTTTCCACAAACTAGGACACTCGGTAATCATAGTTCAAATGGAGAGGAACCTGAGAGGTGTTGTGATAGGAAAAAAATCAAAGTAGGTACATGAATTCTGTTATAAGTTACCTTATATTTGTGCACACTAAAACATCCAATGAGCTGATCCTTCACTGTTCATTACTATAGTGTTCCATTATAGTGATTGCACAATGTGGTGGCGATTGCATGTTGGTAGGTGGAATTGCAGGTAGAACTGCTGGACTCTGTCATTTCCTGGTGGCGATGATAGATACCAATTCCAGAATAGTTCCAGCTATTTACCCATCCATCCAAGGCATTGGAAAGCGGCAGGAAAAGCCTCTCTCGGAACCAGCACAATATACAACTTTTACATGGCAGTGCACAGTTTGGTAGCTCGTCCCCGACTGACTCTTGTTCCACCTTTTCTACCTAGGCCGACCACAAATTGCGCACGCTAAAAGTTCCGTTCCCGAGGGGAACCACACTACCTTTTACACACAGGATAACTAAGAACCCTAAGTGAGGATCAGCAGTTTACATAACAGCAACCAAACATATTAAATAAAACAGAACATTTGCACATATTGACATTTCTACAAAAAATTATTCACACAGAAATTACAATTATATACACAGTAAGTTTTGTTTCCCTCCAAATGAGACAAAGAATTTAAATGATAGATACATTACATTGCATAGAATCAAATCATGACATCAAAATTTTTACACAGAAAAGGATAAACACTCTCATGATATCGATTCACTCCAACAACATTTACAGATACTCAATGTTATAACATTAAACCAAAACAAAAGGCATATAAATCCGTACAACATTAGAGCTATGGTGTTCCACACTGTGCGCTAAATAAATCTCCAGTTAAGTGCGCTGGCGGGTAGACAGTGGTGGGGGGTGCGTTGCAAGTTGGTGTTTAAAAGAATATGTGTCTTATTATTTAACTCTACGCTACAACATATTCAAAGCCGATCAAGTCAAAGTGTGTCACTTGGATAGTTTTACTTGTTAAATACAACAGATTAGGTCACTGCAAAGGAGACTAAGGATGAAAAGTAGCCATCGACAACCACTGAATCACTAGAAATGTTGACGACAATCTACATGGAATCAATTCTGAGTCTCTGTGGTAAATATTGGAAACTCGGTTGCCTGCGTCCTTATTTCTTGAAATACAAGGCAGTATCATAGTGCCAATTGACGAGATGGAACAAACACGTAACATAATGACATGAAGTATCAACAGTGTTCAAATTCCACATAAAATATCCACTCTTAAAGATTTCCTGTGTAATTCTAAAACGGGTATTATTGTATTACAGAAGGCAACGATCCCATATCTTAGTATACTAGGTCTTAATGCAGTTTTAAATGTGGCTGTCAAATATCAGTGTGACACTGGAGTTCTGGATAAGAACGGTATATCTAGGGACAACGTGTGTCTTTTAGAGCCAGGAAGAGAAATCATGTGTAAACTTTTTGATATAACGTTACTAAATGTTTAGGCCTTCTCTGGCAACAGTTCGAAGACAGACAGAGGGAAATTTTTACAGTTGCATGGGCTGAATTACTAAAACGTCCCAGAAACCTTATAATTGCAGGAGACTGGAACTGTGTTTGATTTGGTCAAAACCTTATATCTGCAAGATGCATGGAAGTAAGATATCCCACAAATGTCAAGCTTACCCTTATTTCAAGCATAACAGACGGGATTTATATGTGTGAAGGACTGACACGCAGCATCTCAGCGGTAGAAACATACCCACTAGCTTTTCAGATCACTGCAGCGTAAGATGCAATATAACCATAGTTTGGCAAAAAACATAGTGAGGCTGTAGATTACGGAAATTACATGTAGTATCCTCGAAAATGATGCGTTATACACAAAAAAAATCCAGGAGATTTGGAACTTGTGCGTGACATCGCGACGACATCACCCTGTTATTGACTGGTCGTATGCGAAGAAGAAACTCAGATGGGCACCCATCACATATGCAAAAGAAAATGTTACACTAATAATCAATACAACGGAATTTTATTATTCCTGCTTCTATAGCAGCCCAGTTTTATATGCTGACCATTTCAGAAATATGATGATGACGTCTCATACTCTGAGGAGCACAGGGGACGATGCAGAAGAACCGCACTGCCGACTAGGCAAGGTCCTGGCGGAGGTGGTCTGCCATTGCCTTCCTCCGACAGTAATGGGGATGAATGATGATGATGAAGACGACATAACAACGCCCAGTCATATATAGAGAGAATAAAATAAAAGCAATTTTAACGAAGTTAAAAATGAGCAAGCTCGGGGGTCTGAAAGTTAAATCCAGATCGCACTCACTAGTAGGAAAAAAAAAAAAAATCATTTCTCCTTATACCACTTACTGAAACAGATAAAGAACAGAAAGAAAAACTTCGTGGATAAACTGCACGCTGAAAATAGGTAATACAGAACAAAAATATATAGTCAAAGAAATGCTTTATTTTTATACCGAATCAAATGCTGTGACGCCTTATGAGCAGCGATCGGCAGAAGATGATAATAAGAAGATCATAATAAGGAGATAATGACAACTTTTTCTAGTGAAGCGCTGTTAAACATCATAAAACCATTCTCAACGAAAAGAACATGTGGTCCAGATGGAATACCCGTGGAATTTTATAAAAGGTACTGGAATGTGATTCGAGAACAGCTGACTGATGTCATCAACGAAGTCATCACTGTTACCTCAGTACCATCAGACTCCAAAGAAGGTGTGATGGTGATACTACCAAAAGAAAGGGGAACAAAGGACATAATGAAGCTGGTACCTATGTTTATTGAACGCTGATTATGGAACAGCAGCACGAGCAATAAAAGACCGAATGATCAGGATAACACAAACGGCGATAGCACATGAACAGCCTTGCCTGGACGCAGTATTCCAAAAACTGTCAATGAATACAGAGACATAAATATCGGCAGCGAGTAACGCTAAATGATCCTTAGTCTTTATCAATTTCGCCAAGGCATTCAATAGAGTCAATTGCGCCCTGCCACAAATTCCTTTCCTGTGCCATCCTCTTCATCTCAGAGTAGCACTTGCAACCTACGTCCTCAATTATTTGCTGGATGTATTCCAATCTCTACCTTCCTCTACAGTTTTTATAATCTGCAGCTCCCTCTAGTACCGTGGAAGTTATTCAGTGATGTATTAACAGATGCCCTACCATCCTGTCCCTTCTTCTTGTCAGTGTTTTCCACATATATTCCTTTCCTCACCGATTCTGCGGAGAATATCATCATTCCTTACCTCACCAGTCCACCTAATTTTCAATGTTCTTCTATAGCACAACATCCCTAATGCTTCAATTCTCTTCTGTTTCAGTTTCCCCACAGTCCATGTTTCACTAACACATAACGCTGCGTATCAAACGTACATTCTCAGAAATTTGTTCCGCAGGCTTCTCTTGGCCACGAATGCCCTTTTTCTGAGTGCTAGTTCGCTTCTGGTATCCTCCTTAACTTTATCTATTTCGTGACCATCAATCTCGATGTTAAGTTTCTCGTTGTTCTCATTTCTGCTACTTATTACTTTTGTCTTTCTTCAATTTACTCTCAATCTATATTCTGTACTCATTAGACTGTTCATTCCAGTCAGAAAACACCGTAAATCAGCGAATGTTATCATTGCTGTCCTGTTACCTTGAATTTTAATCCCACTCTTGAACCTTACTTATACGAGGGTTATTCGGAAAGTAAGGAGCGATTGGTCGCGAAATGGAAAATACAGTGAAAATCTAATGAAGCTTTGCACATATGCGTTGGGCACTGTGTATAGTATGCCCGTCGATTGCGTCATGTCACTCTTTCCAGTTCTGAGCTCACAGTGAGAACGTAAAGATGGCTAGAAATTAGCCAAGTATGAGGGCCTGGCGGAAGATTTCGCCTAAAGCTATGCAATCCACATAACATAACAGTCATGCAGTACGTTCTACACGACAATTCTCGGCCGCACTCTGCAGGGGCAGTGAAGATGCTCCTGCAGCGTTTTCAATGGGACATTTTTGATAATTGGCTACACCTGAGGTTCATCTCTGCTCAAATGAACAGCTGGCTATGAAGACCATATTTTGACACAGGCGACGAGCTGCAGTCCAGAGCAGAAAATTGTCTAAAAGCACTTGCGGCTGTCTTCTGTAAGGAGGAAACTGAAAAGTTGGTACAACGCTAAGACCGATGTCTAAGTCTGAGTGGTGACTGTGTATAGAAGTAGCTGGAAGGTGTAGCCAACCGTTGCAAATAAAACAGTTTTGATTTTCACTGTGGTTTCCATTTCGCGACCTATCGTTCCTTACTTTCCGAATAGCCCTCGTATTTCCGTCATTGCTTCTTAGATGTACAGAATGACAGTAAGGGCGAAAGATTGTATCCGTGTCTTACACCCTTTTTAATCTGAGCACTTCGTTCTTGGTCTTCCACTCTTATTGTTAGTTTTTGGTTATTATACATATGGTACCTGTTTCTCCCTATAGATTACCACTATTTTTTCTAATAATTTCGAACTCTTGTATCATTTGACGTTGTCGAATCTATAAACATGTCTTCATTTTTCTTTAGACTTGCTTCCACTATCAATCGCAACGTCAGAACTGCCTCTCCATGCCTTTACCTTTCCTAAACTCCAAACTGATGCTCATATGACACATCCTTAATTTTCTTTTCCATTCTTCTGTATATCATCCTTGTTAGCAACTTGTATGCATGAATTCGCCGAAAGTATAAAGACCGTATATTGCTGTGTATGAAATGTAGATAATATATCGAATTTTATTTAAAACAGAACGAAACGATATATCTTTTCGTTCTCGAGTTACTGATACTGTTTTAATATCCTTTAGACTGTCGCGAGTGGGTGCGCAGCTCTGTCCATGCTGACTTGCAGGCTGCTATGAAATATTTATTATCCAATTAAAGAACAAAAAGCGATCTTTGCACATCTTAAAGTCTGTTATCTTCGCTCGATAAAGGACCGATTTTTTTCATTGCTCATCATAGTTACTGTGCTGCATCATATTTAGTAAAAGTATTGTACTAAATTTTAAAGAATCTGCAGAAGCAAAAACGCATTGCATAAGTTTGAGAGTGATTGATTTTAGTTCGTATACTACTGTGTGTGAAAGGTAGAAAACATATCGAAATTTTATTTAAAATTGAGAGGAGAACAATATCTCACTTCATTCTTGAGTTATTGGTCTTTATATTCGGTGGACAATTGCATGCGACATTTCCATTTCCATTCCTGAGCATCGGGATTCATGTTGTCGTAACAATCGTCATGTTTTATAAACGTTTCAAGATATTGAAACAAGATTTTATTGCAAATGATGGCACGCAAAGTGGCACGAATATTATTTGATAAATACTCAAAACTTTTTCATTCGCTGACATATGGAAGTAACTCATCCAGCAGTGAGAGGGTCGGCGAGATGGGATGCATAAACATGTGAATAGATTTTAAACTCTCGAAAGATTTACGTGGAGTGTAAGAGAGTTTTCAGCAGTGGTTCACGTGTGAGTCCAGTAGCCCCGTGGCTAAGCGCAGTGACTGCCGCTTCGTTGGCTCGCGGTCAGTTTCCGCTGATACCTTTTTTTCATTTTACTCCATGCAGTGATAAGTAATTAATTAACAAATTTTAATACATTCAAACAGTCCAATTTATGTAATTAACATATTCAGTTTAGCTATGATTACTATCCTTGTAAGTCAAATGGCTATACGCTACCGTACCGTAGCACATTGGTAAAATTTTGCGCGAGCCGCCACTGGTTATTGCACAAATGAGGGAAAAGTGGGACGAGTCTTCTTAGCAGTTATAGCCATGAGAAGTTACACCAAAAGGTTGTGATTTTATGGATACAATTTAAGATTTTGTACAGAGAAATAATTTACGTAAGAGCAATTTAACGTCGGTGTATTCAGACAGCCGTTCGTTAGTGACTGGGATAAACAGTGTCTGATAGAACTGATTACGAGGGAATGGAGTATACCCTATTTACTCTCCATTCACTGCTTACTGCAGCAAGAAAGTTTTCATTGCCAAATTTCAAACGACAAATTGAAGGATGCTATGAAAACCACTCGTGCACATAAACGTAATCACCGAAACTTTAAAGAACTACTGAACGGATTGCAAGCTTGTTACGGTGATGATGTCTTATTCTGCCGTCAAATGCCTAAGCAAAGGGAAAATGCTAGAACAGTTTATCAATTTGAAATTATTTTATTCTTACAAAAAAGTGGTAAAAATTATCCTGAACTTGATAATGATAAATGGTGAGCACTTGCAGCTTTTTGTCCTAAGTTAAACAAAAATTCAACAAAATTAATTTCGAAGTGCGAGAATCAAACAAGATAATTTGGCAAATCACTAATAAAATATTTGTATTGCAAGCCAAACTGAAATTGTACATATATGAACTTGAAGAAACAATTAGTCCATTTTTCCAACTGTTGCTATGTTTTGATCTGACGTAACAAGACACGGCACCCTACTTGAAGAATGCAATCGCCGAAAGTATTCACCAAGACATGGCACCCTACTTGGAAGATATAAACAGATTTGCAGACGTTAGAAGTATTCGAGGCTGTTTCATTTTCGTAGAGAATCCTTAGCGTGTTGAATACGATGATCGCAAATTATTCTGCCATTTCGGATTTTATAAAACTTATCTGATAAATGAAGTAATCGAATTTCAACACGACGCAGAGCTTAAAGCTCGTCTGTAACATAGTGCAAAGAAGGAGTACACTGAATTTCGGAGAAGCGTGCCTAGCAATTACAAAAATTTACGAGACTTTGCACAGTTTATTTTAATTAACACTGTTTCCGCCAACTTACCTTTGTGAAGCTTCGTTTCCAGAAATGAACTACCTGAAAAATAAATATCGTAAACGGTTGTCCAGTCATTTAGAAAACGCTATGAGCTTGTGTGCAGTCCACATGACCTAAATATAGACGACATAGCCAAAAGAGCACATCACGTCATACTAATTAACATTTCTTTTTATGTGCGTAAGTTTCAAGAAATAATCTGTAACTTTTTACATAGCCTTTGGCATACGAATGGTCTCAGAAATAAAGAGGCTGATCGGCTTTTTGCTATTTTGAAAGTTCGGGACTGATGGCATAGAATAAAATTTATAAGGCCATTTGAATAATGTAACGTAATTTTTTAATAATATAACTGCCCGATCTTGCATAAAAGTATTTGGAAATAAACTTCAGGGGCAAAATACACTGATAGTGACTCAAAATGCTCGAATTACTAATGAGTCCCTACTGTTCCTGCACCCTTCACATTCACCGGTCGAGTGACAAAACATTGTAAGACCATGCACGACAGATGAACTTCATTTTCACAGGGATAAGGCGAATTGGACTCAATTAGACAGGCGCACTGTACTGTTTCTTTCAGTCTACTGAAAACTCATCAGCAGCACTTTACGCTATTTTCTACACCCGCAAACACGATGGCAGTAATTCTCTGAAATTCTGTCAGTAACAAATCACGTCGTTGGCCCAGGCTACCATAACGATTATTCCAGTCAGCACCAACGTTCGACTCCAGTAAATACTTCACTAAATATGTAAGTGTTGCCAAATCGGCGTGCGACATTTCAAAATCCTTATTCCCTATACTGGAGTATTTTATTATCACAAAGATGCTGATCATCGTCAGTAACTGCTTTAATAATTTTTTTCGACGGAGGACTCAAGCACAGTTAATAGTTGCGAATGGTAAGTATGTATTCTTTACCAGTTTCGAATATACAAACCTATTTGTAACAGGTATTGCGTTTAACAGCTTCTGAAGTAAGAGAACTATGTGAGAGGGCGGATAAAATATAAACGGGATTTTATTTTTTATTTAAATTCATTTATTGAAAAACTCAAGGCAATTATAATTTAATTTTCCACATAGTCTCCTTCTTAGGAAAAGCATTTGTCCCAACGTATGGGCAGCTGTTTGATGCCCTCATCATAAAAAGAACTGGAGCTTGTCACCAACCAGCTGCACACGAAGTCTTCCACACTCTTGACATCTTCAAATCGTCGCCCTCCTAGAGCTTCTTTAAGCGGTCTGAATAAATGGAAATCGCAGGGCGATAAGTCCGGGCTATAAAGAGAGTGATCAAGTGTAGTCCAGTGCATTTCCTGTAGCTTGGAGACAGAGCTGCAGTATGGGATCGCGCATTGTCGTGGAGGAGGATGACCTGTCGAATCGATTGGTCTCGTCTTTAGCGGTGATATGCAACTCTCGCTTTGTTGAACAGTTCGCAATAGTAAGCGGCGTTGATTTTGCGTCGCTCGTGCAAGAAAACAATCAGCAAAATGCCTCGCTGATCGAAAAAAAAAAAAACGGTTGAAAGAACATTACCAGCTGACAGTCGACTCTTGACTTTCACTGGTGCTACCTCCCCTTTCCTCCGTCACTTCTTACTGGCTTGTTTGGATTCTGGAGTATAGTGGTGAACCCATGTTTCGTCGCAGGTGACGATACGACTGAAAAATGCATCACCTTCTTCTGCAAACCTTGCTGTAAGCCTCTGACAGACCTCCAAACGTCTCGACTTCAGATTTTCGACCAAAAGTTTAGGGACCCATCTGAAACACACACTATAGAACTGTAGTTCGTTTGTGATGATTTCTTGACAGCTCCCATAACTGATTACGACTTTTTGTGCAATTTCTGATACTCTCGCCCGTGAACGTGGTCAATAATGTCTTTAACCCCACGAATGTTTTTGTCTGCAATGCTCGTCCGAGGACGGCGATCGTGTTGCTGATTTTCCACACGTTCTTGTCCTTCCTTGAACTTTTTAGCTAGGCCAACACACGCATCCTTGATAATGTTTTACCAGCGAACTGTGCAGTCAATCCTTGGCAAATTTCCGCCGTTGCAACTCCTTCACGACCAAGAACTTGGCTAATTATGCGTTGCGCAATGGAGGGGTGCACCTATTGCTCAGATATCGTGAGCGTTACTGATGAAACGAAGGGAACTATCTAACAACACGCTCTCCTCACTTCTAAAGGTCCTGTCTAAGCATAGCAGAAGCACAGGGCCAGTCCTACCAGCTTTGATGTTCAGGAACAAAAATGCCGTTTATATTTGATCCGAAACAGTTACTTATCGTCACAGACGGTTCGAGAACATTTTCCCACACAAGGGACATGTAATTTGGTGCCCCCCACCACTTTTCCCTCCCTCATACATAAATTGCCCTTCTTCAGGCTCTTGGTAATGCCTTTGAAGTAAATCTAAACCCATTGAGAGTTGACATGGGTCGTTTGCGCTTCCCCTGTCAGCTTAGCACCTCAAGCGGCTGCTTGTATCACTTGGGCTTTAAACCCTATTTTTCTGAGGTATGGGTGGGGAGAAAGAGAACGGTATTGTGCGCATTTCGCCAGAAAGGAACACTTTGAGCCCATATCTGTATATTCGATGCTGTGAGGTTTCGTGAGTGTAGTCGTTTTCGCTTAGTTACTTTTGTGTAGTGAGCAATGTGCAAGTGGGTGTCTTTTGAGTGTGTGCAAGCAAATTCAGGTTGTGCTGTTGTTGACTGGAGTCTCACAATCACAATACTAAAGGAACTAGAGCTTCATGCTTTCCTTCACGATGTAAGTCTGTATAAGACGTGGCTGTCAGAATACTGCAAAAAAGACGTGAATGTTGCAAATGCTAGAATATGTTTTCGTCATTTCGGAGAAACTATGTTAGAGACTTGATTTTGGAATTGGTTTATTTACGGCGGAAACGAGTGCTTAAGAGTGATCGATTTCCATCCTGTATTTTTCCTTGAGTGTTGATAAATTCATACAGGGTGAACATTAACAAACAGCATGGACGGCTTCCTATCTGAAAATGGAAGAGAAAAGGTCATTGTGCCAGAAATGGACCGTTGCCATGGTAGATGGCGCTGACGAATGACAGTTCCTCTGACCCGTGCCGTGTGTTCCTTGGGTCTTGCAGGCTGTAAGATTGACACAGCGTACTGTAAGCAGCAGAATGGTCTGGTATTCAAGTTGGGAAAAAGCCGAAATGGTGTTTGTGTGCAACCATGCAGAGAGAAACGGTCGAGAGGCAGCATGATTATACCAAAAGAAGTACCCTCACAGACACCAACCACTTCACACATTTCAAGCCCTTTTTGGGCGTTCGTGTGCTCTTGGGTCCTTTCAGACAAGCGAATGTGCAGGGAAGTGGAGGACTACGCGTACACTCAATTTCGAGGACCGGGTTCTGCTGGTAGTAGTAGCTTTATTCATCAGTAGATCTCTTTTTACAAGGATATAAGACAGGTCAAAGTATTTACAAGTTTAGATCAATTTAAAATCAGCTAATTCGTATACACATACATTTACAAACTTCTAGTTAGTAAATCATTAGATTTACTCCTGGTATACGATATTTTTTTTACAAATAACTTATTAAATAATGTGATGCCACACTGTTCACTCATATCTCACTATCAGTCACTGCACACACTATAGAAACATTGTTTCATAACACTTCACTCACTACACACACAAATACACATACCCTGGTGATCTCTGGGCCATTTTCTGTGCCACAACTTTCCATTTGCTATCCTAAAAAACTGAGTCAGCATTCTTCTATAATGAGTGAAATGTTCAGCTCAGAAAGAGGAAGAGGTGTTAGTATTGTGCAATGCTTAGCTTGGGGTAAATTATTCTAGAAAAACATAGTGTGAAGGTGTTATGTGGAATGTTGGATGTTTTACAATCATTATTATTATTTATTTGTATAACTTTTTTTACCAAACCCCTACTCTGTTTTATCTAAGTAATCCTTCAACGTATAAAATGTACTGCATAACACGTATTTTAGCTGCCTTTTTAAATAAGTGTATTTTTGCAATTTCTTTTATCTCTTTTGGTAATTTGTTGTACAGTTTTATTCGTTGGTAGAAAATGCTGTTTTAAGTTTTATGTTTTATTTTTTCTTGAAAAATGTAAGTTGCGTCTAGCTGTTGTTCCATGGTCATGGACAGAACTGTTGGGCATTAATTACCGGTGTTATTTTTTTTGTGTACAACTGACTGGTGAGTGTACAAGCTTCAGGCGAGTGGCCGGCCAATATGGTGTAAGCTAAAATACGATTGTGTGTACCCTCAATGACAACCGCACTATACCTATCCTGTCTCCTGCAACACACACGGAAAACACAGCATGTGGTCAAAGGAACTATCATTCATCAGTGCCATCTACCAGGGCAACGATGCCTGGACACATGTTCATTGGACCTTTTTTCCTCAATTTCCAGTCAGGAAGCTGTCCCTGCAGTTTGTCGGTTTTATTAATGTTTGCACTGTGTTTACAGATGAAGCTGTTTGTATTGACTCAGATAAAGCCATTTTCCAGAATTCCGTAGCGACATTACAAAGAAGAAACATTCATCTGAAACATGTGCATGAAATTACGAGCACATAATAAAGATCTTCGAAGTCAGTTGTTATCAGCGAATCGACGACTACATGATGGAGAAAGTGGTAAAAATGCCCTTTTGTGTGATGAAAAAAGTGGAATGGGCTTATGGCATTGCTGGCTGGGAGGCCCTGTCCGGGGAAGTTCAGCCGCCAAGTGCAAGTCTTCCTCTTCTTTTGATTTCATGACCTGCTGTTAGTTGTCTGGTAAGCAAAAAGTGAAAGGGATAACTGATTATGTCGTCCTCCATGCTTACAGTTCCACATTATGAAACTGTTAACAATTTCCAGGTCAGTTACGAAAAAGAAAAGCCGATGCAACTACTTTAGAGATCGCCTTCCAATAGCATATCTCTCACGCATCTGATCAAAGCGATTCACACCTCCCATAAATGTATTATACTCCGCAACTGCTGTAGGACAGAAGACCTCTGATGAAGTACCATCTCTGTTTTTCCTATTGACAAAGGTTACATATTTTGGGCTATGATAAGGACTTGGTACTGTCAAAGTCTTGCCATTTTATTGCTGAGACACATCCCTTTGTTTTGAACATAATCTGCCCCCACTGTAATTTATCTTGTTTCTTCATCATACCTGGAAGTCCCTTCCTGTTTGTCCTCACTGTTCTAACTTCAAAAAGTCCTCTTTCATTTAGTGACTTCATCAGATTGTACAACGTGAAGAAGTTATCGAACACAATTAGTCGGTGAGACTGCATGTTGGAGCACAATATTTTCTCCCAAACTGAATAATGAGTCTTGGGTGTCCTTCTTTCCAGTATACACATCAAACTGGATTATGAAACCTGTTTTTGAATCGGCAAGACACTAAATTTTGTAACCCCGTTTTACAGGCTTCATTGGAAGGTACTGCTTTATAGATGAACGCCCTTTGAATGGGACCATACTTTCATCAACAGCCATGATACTTGATAGAGTGTATACTTCTTCCAAATTGTTACCGATAGCGTCAATTATTGGGCGTAATTTGTGTAGTCGACCATAGCCAGCTTCATCTCTTGGTACTGCTGTGGCATTGTCATTACAGTGAATGTTTTCAGTCAGTTTTTTGAACTTAGTTTTACTCATTAGTTGCGAAATTGCGCTTACACCTGAAAGTGGGTAGGTGGACCAATAGTGACTCAGCTGAGGCAGCCTATGTATTCCCATTATAATGTGAATGGCAATAAAATATTTTATTTCTTCAACATCAGTGGCTTTCCAATTGCAGCTGGCCTGTCTTACCCTTTTACCTCTAGTAATGTTGTTACATATTGGAGTTACATAGAGGTTAGTCTCATCTTTGATCTTCCTCCAACAACCATCAGTAAAAACTGTAAAAAAAAATCTATTTCTTTATCATTTTGTCCAAAATCGAACTTTATATCAGCACTTCCATCAAGAGATGGTGATAAGTTTTCAAAATAAGTTGCGTCGTCAGTCCACTCTGTTTCAGTTTTATTGGCATGTTCGACCCCACTCTCTTGTTCTGCACACACAATAACTTCATTTGCAGTGTCACTGGTAATTTCGGCGACATTTTCTTTTAATGCACACGCAGTACCATCATTTTCTGTCACCTCCGTTCAAGCACTGTCACCATTGTTGTGACGACAATAGCCAGGTGGCTTAGCCAATGTCCTACGCGGTGTAGCATCAATAGATGTACTATTGGATGCATCAAGATGGGTGAGTTAAATTATTATTATTATTATTATTATTATTATTGTTGTTGTTGTTGGTGTTATTTTTATTAATATTGTATGAATACTTTACCGAGCCAAGTGATGTAGCATCGCACAGTGAAAGAAATTATAAATAATATGTGGGGCAAATACGTCCCACTAGCCATGTGATTGATATTTCATGCAGTCACACACTAAAAACTATTTACTAAGTCATTGAAATACATTTTTACACTGAAATTCCATGTAATATTTACAAATAAATGATAAGAAACACAATAAATACGGTTATATTGCTTACCTTTCTTATTTACAAAAGAACAGCTGAAAAACATACAAGGCATAGGAGAGTCTCTGACCAGAGAGCAGTATGTAGTTAGTTGTTGCTTGTCGCTAGTCGGCGTTAGTCTTGGGTAGTCTGTAGTAGTCGACAGTAGTCTGCAGTAGTCGACAGTCTGCTCTGATCGGGACTCTGGAGGATGAGTATTATTGTAGAAGGTAAAGAAGCAGCCTTGTGCATATCTAGTAATGTATGTTAACTGTCACTCAATTTCTTTCAAAAAATGCCCCAATAATAATTTTTATAATATAAAGTAATTTTTTTTAAAAAAAGCATTCATTTCAATTTAAAGATTTTATCCAATGAATAATTATTCCTTTCACGAGTCACAAAGCATAGGCAAGCATTGCACGGAGCTGTGCCAAAAAAAATTTTAGGTAAGAGCAGATATATTCGCAGTTTTTATTGAGGTAAGAATTTTTGCTTTTTTTATTCAGAATACAGGGCTGTGGCGCAGCGCTGCTGTCGTCATAAAATTTACCAGGTTACTGAATTTTTTATTATTTTGGTGTTTAGGAATTTTCTGTTTCGAGCTTAACATTAAATGAGAAAAGAATTTTGTGGGTACATTGAATGTGAATGCATTTCTGCACGGAGACAATAAATGGGAACCAATTTTGTTCAGAGGTTACAATATTAAAAATTCATTTAATTTTTATTTCCGTGGAAGGTTATACTTGGCTCATTATTATATTTCTGTGGGGAGGTTACACTTTCACGTAAGCGATTAAACAAGTGAACTACATCGTACAACTTCCAGCAGAATGCAGCTCTTTAGCGGGAAGAAGTCTGTAATGAGTGTAATGGTTTCAAGTACTAGCGAATGCTTCCAGTAGATGGCAGCACATTACAGATGTAGGTTTTTATTGTCCACTTGGTCGTGAAGCATGAAAAAGTGAAGAGGGACACGTATGTCCCGCGGGTCATGAAAGGGTTAAACAAGGCCTTCTTACCATTTACAAGTGTGGGTTGTACACGACTCCCTCGTTGAATTAAAAATACACTGAAGGAATTATAGCAGGTGCACTAAAAGTTGGCCGGTCACTTCAGGGACGAAGCTGGGTGCAGGGGCAGATACATTTCTACATCTACATCTATCCTCAGTAAACCACCCTGAGGTGCATGGCACAGAGTATGTCTCATTGTACCAGTTACTTGGGTTTCTTCCTGTTCCAATCACGTAATGATTGTTTCAATGCCTCAGAGCCGTGCAGCAATTATTCTAATCTTATCCCTCACAAACTTACGTGAGTCCTACATAGGGAGCTGTAGTATATTCCGACAGTCTTCATTTAAAGCCAGTTCTCGAAACTGTTGTTGATTTTCTCGGTATAGTTTATGTCCATCTTCAAGAGTCTTCCTTTTCAGTTCCTTTGGTGTCTTTGTGACACTCCCCCATGGATCAAACGAACATGTGACCTTTTGTGCTGCCCTTTTCTGTATACGTTCAATATCCAGTTAGTCCTTTTTGGAATGGGTCCAACACACTTGAGCAATATTCTAGAACTGGTCGCATGAGAGATTATTAAGCAGTCTCTTTTGTAGACTGATGGTACCTCTCCAGTATTCTACCAATAAAGTAAAGCATACCACCTGCTTTACCCACAACTGAGCCTGTGTGATCATTCCATTTCATACTCCAATGTAGTATTACATTCAAGGTATTTGTATGATATGGCAGATTCCAACAGTAAGTCACTGATGTTACAGTCAAAGGACACTATGTTGTTTTGTTTGGTGAAGTGCACAATTTTACATTTCTGCACATTTAAAGGAAGTTGCCAATCTTTGCACCACTATGAACTTCAAGATCTGACAGAATATTTATGCAGAGTCTTTCATCACAGATAACTGCATCATCTGCAAAATGTCTGATTGCTATTAATATTGTCTGCAATGTCACTGTCCGCAGCTCGTGGTCGTGCGGTAGCGTTCTCGCTTCCCACGCCCGGGTTCGATTCCCGGCGGGGTCAGGGATTTTCTCTGCCTCGTGATGACTGGGTGTTGTGTGCTGTCCTTAGGTTAGTTAGGTTTAAGTAGTTCTAAGTTCTAGGGGACTGATGACCATAGATGGTAAGTCCCATAGTGCTCAGAGCCATTTGACCCATTTTTTGCAATGTCACTGACATACAACATGAACAGCAATGGTCCCAACACATTTCCCTGGAGCACACCTGAATTAACTTCCACATCTGACGACGATTCTCCATCCGCGATAACAGGCTGCATCCTCCCTACCAAAAAGTCCTCAATCCAGTCACAAATTTCACTTGGTACACCCCCCACATTATCGTATTTCTGACAATAAACTTAGGTGTGGTATTGTGTCAAGTGCTTTTTGGAATTGAGTAAATACTGCATCTGAATGCTTTGATCCAAAGCTTTCAGACATCGTGTAAGAGAACTGCATGGTGGGACACACATAATCGATGTTTTCGGAATGCATGTTGATTGGCATTAAGCAGGTAATTCTGTTCATGATACCTCATTATGTTTAAGCTCAGAATATGTTCTAAGATTCTGCAACAAATCGATGTCAAGGATACAGGACGGTAGTTTTGTGGATCACTTCTACTACCCTTCTTGTAGATGGGTGTGACCTGTGCTTTTATCCAAGACCTGGGCACAGTTTCCTGTTCGAGCGATCTACAATAGATTTTGGTTAGAAGAAAGGCTAATTCTGCTGAAAATTCGGTATAGAATATAACAGTAGTTCCATAGGGCCCAGTAGCTTTGTTCAGTTTTGACAATTTCAGCTGTTTCTCAACACCACTGATATTAATACTTGTATCATTCATCTTTTCAGTCGCACATGAATTGAATTGGGGTTTTCCTTCGTAAAGGAACATTAGAAAACATTTCAGCTTTTTGCTTTGCTACCCTCAGTTTCAGTTCCTGACTCATTCGCTGGAGACTGCACACTATCTTTGGTGCCGCTAGCAGCCTTTACATATGACCAGATCATCTTTGGATTTTGTGAAATGTCATTTGAGAATATTTTGCTACGTAGTCGTTGAAGGCATCACATATTGCTCTCTTGACAGCCAAATGCGTTTCATTCATCATCTCTCTAGTTATAGCCCTACACCTTGCTTTACACCTATTATGCAGTAATCTCTGTTTCTTTAAAAGTTCCTTTACATTGACTGTATACCATGGAGAGCTCCTTCCATTACAATTTGTTCTACTGGGTACATATCTATCCAGTGTATGGTCAAGTACTCTTTAAACTTGAGCAACAGATCTTCTGCTTGCTCCTGCCCTGTGTTGAAGGTTTCAAGTTCCTCATTGAGATATGACTCTATTTATTTTTTATCTAGTTTACTCAAAATTTAAATCTTTCTGCTTGTTTTAGTTGTCCTCTATACTTCAGTATTCATAGTGGCCACAACCGTGTAATGGTCACTGATGCTGATATCAATGTGGATATCCTCAAAGAGGTCAGGTCTATTTGTTGCCATTAGATCCAATACATTTTCATCGTGAGTGACACTAATCTGTTCTGAGTAATCTTCAGGGATCGCATTTAGTAATATTCCACAGGATGTCTTATCACAACCACCACTAACAAAACTGTAATCTTCCCAAGTAATTAAAGTCTCCACTGATGAATACAGTATGACTGGGGAACTTAAGTGCAAGTGAACTGAGGTTTGTCTGGAGTTTTCAGTTATATCATGAGATGAGTCTGGTGGGCAATATAAGAGTCCAATTATCATTTTACGTCCACCCCTGATACTGAGTCTTGCCCAGACAATCTCGCATGCAACTTCATTATCTGTCTCGATGGGTTTGAATCCTGAAATCGCAGGCCAATGGGGAGCCCAAGGAGGTGGCCCTTCAAACTGCCACACAAAAACCAAAGCACTTCTTCCGCTATGTCAATGACAATTTGGTCGTGTGGAGACATGGCAAACAGGCACTAGATGAGTTTCTTGAACACCTCAACAGCAGCCATCCGAACATCAAATTTACAATGGAAATGGAGGAAAATGGATGCCTCCCCTTCTTTGATATTTTAATTAAGAGGAAGGCAGATGGTTTACTAGGCCATTCAGTACATAGGAAGAAGGCACACACAGACCTACAACTTCATGCAACAAGCTGCCACCACCCAGCACAAAGACAAACAGTACTGACCACCCTGGTACATAGAGCGCGCGCCGTCTGTGACAAAGGCAGCCTACCATCCAAGCTGCAACACCTGAGGGAAGTCTTTCACCAAAATGGATACCGTGAAACGCAGATCAACAGGGCGCTTAAAGGGAAGAAGGAAACAGTGAGAGCCCCAGAAGAAGATGAAGAAAAGAAGAAGAAGAAGACAAACTACTCGCATTCCTTCCGTACTTGGGTCCGCTCTCGGCCAAAATTGCACGACTTCTGGGCAAATACAATATCAAAACCATTCTCCGACCACCACCGAAGACGAGGGAGCTCCTAGGTTCTGCCAAAAATGCGCTGAACCTTAACACACCAGGAGTATACAGCATACCATGCGAATGTGGAAAACAATACATTGGGCAAACACAGCGCTGCATATCTAAACGCTGCGAAGAACATATCAGATGTGTGTGACTGGGTCACACAGAAAAATCAGCCGCAGCAGAACACAGCATAAATGAAGAACACACCTTCAACTTCGAAAACACGAAGGTACTGTGCTGAGCATCTGGCTTCTGGGAAAGAGTTATCAAAGAGTCCATAGAAATAAGGATTCACGACAATTTGGTCAACAGAGATGAGGAATACCAACTCAGCGCAGCATGGAACCCTGCGATAGCGGCAATCCGTCGGGAGCGCGTCCGTCAACGTCCTCCGCCGCGGACGCAGACAGTGGGCTTACACCGAGAACCGAACGCGGCCGCTGGGGGCGACCGCCATCCCCACCACTGCGCGCACGCCACTGGTCCACCGCAGCCACCAGAGGTCTAGTGGAGGGGGTGACCGCGCATATAAATAGCCCGCTCTCCGCGAAGACAGGCAGGGCGGCCTGAGCTGGCGAGGCGAGCGCACCGCTGCCGTTGCGCGCTTCGCTTACTCGGCCGTTGAGAGCTCGTGAAGAGGTTTTCTGTGCTGTGGGCGCCGCGGAGAGCAGATTGTCGTGCGTTGCTCTTGCAACGCATGCAAATTGTTGTGTTCCGTGCCTCGCAGCATGGGAAAGAAGGGTGCGCAGAGGAAACCTGCCGCTACGAAGGGTCCTTCGGTTGTGCAACTCACTGAGTCTGCCAACCATGCAAGGAACTTCCGAGAAGACGAGTCGCGGCCTGTCCCCCCTTTGTACGCCAAGTGCAAAGGCGGGTGGACAGCGCTGTTTGACACCATGACGAATTGCGCTCGGAACGAGGTGGTCTACGAGTCTGTCGATACAGACTTGCTGATCTGCGTTCATGCTGCAAACGTGGCCGACCACAGGGCGATCAAGGTCGCAGTGGCCGACCACATCGTCGACACGCCGCCGGCACGTGATAAGGCACCTTCCGTTGGAAGGATGAAGACGACCAAGGCACTCCTCAGGCGGCTGCCTTGGTGCTGTGATGAGGCAGCGGTCCGGGAAGGGCTGCTGCAAGCTGGGTTTGTTAATGCAACCGCAAGATTGCACAACCGGACCAACAGGAAGAGGGCGCCACTCTATGTCGTGACCGTGCAAATGGTCGACGGCGGGAGCGACATCTTCGACTTGTGGAAGCTGCTGGGCTTCCCGGTGACGACAGAGGCTCTCCCGACCGCCATGGACCCCCAGCCCCAGTGCTTCAGGTGCCAGGGCGAGGGCCATGTTGCGAAGTATTGCCGCAACGCGGCGCGGTGCGTCAAGTGCTCAGGGGAGCACGACAGCCGCGCCTGCGACCGCGGCAGCAACGTTCTGCCGACCTGTGTCCGGTGTGGCGGCCCGCACGTCGCCAGTTGGCGCGGTTGTGCAGCTTTCTCAAACCGCAGCTGTGCCGGGGGCGGCGAGGCGGCCGCGGCCGCACCGGCAGAAGCGAAGACGACGTCGGAAACGGCGTAGGGCGCAGAACAGCCCGGCGCAGCAGAGGGACGGCGCAGCAGCAGCTCCACCTGTCAGGGGCTGGGACGGCCACTCGGAAACGGGCAGCCAGGACGCAGCCCGCGCTCCCGAGAAGATATGTGACCTCGAACTCGGCACCGTCGTGATGGAGGCCACTGCAGCCCTCAAAGCCGTCATTGCGGCAGAGAGGGCTGCCTTCGCAGCCGCCGTGGCTGCAGAGAAGGAAGAGGCCTTGAGGCAACTGCGAGCAGTCTTCGCCCAAGGCCCCAGCACAGTAGTACCTGCGAACACTCCTGCGACCTCGCAGAATGACGTTCGCACGCCTGTCCCAGCGGTTGCCCCAGCAGCACCGCAGGTGAAAGGTGCAAAGAAGAAAACCGCCGCCCCAGCTGAACCGGTGGCAACGCCGACTGCTGTTGGAGCGGGCCCCGCAAGGGATCGAGAAGCCAAAAGGGCAGCCTTTATCGCACAAGCGCGAGCGAACGATAACACTTCCTCCGACGCTGAACTGGCGCAGCTCTCCGAACAAGCGGAGCTCATGGAAGCTACATTACAGAACGGCTGCGGCGTGCAGTAGAGGAGGACGCTGGACGGTAGCCGATCGCTGCCGTTCTGCACCAGCCTGATGAAGCTGCACCAAGTCGCCGCCGACAAGGCGCAGCAGAGGGTCTAAAAGCAACGCATGAGTTGCCGCACCAAACTCTTCATGTTACAGGGAGGAAGCCGCTGTGGCCGGCCCAGGAGACTACAAGCAAGCCCAGCCGCAGCACCCGGACTGACCCAGCTAACGAACACGCCGCACATAGGTAACGATGCACGATACCTCACGCTAACCTTACCTCACCTTGCATGCTCTGTCGCAGCTAGCAAGCCGCTACTGCCCTTACCACCCGTCCTACTGTCGCAGAGGTTTTTTTCCCTTGGCGCTGGCCTTGGCACTTTTTTTCCTCTGCCCTTAAAACCGCTACCTTTCGATCGTTTTCGACCACTTCTATCTCCTGATGGACCATGTTAATGAGTAGTCTTACCCAGACGCATGGATAACATCACAGCCCGCATTCTGTGACGCCTGATTCAAAAACTAACATGTTTACAGAGGTGACAGTAGAACTTTTGGTTTGGTCACCACGTTGGTGAGGGCGTGGAGGGGCCCCATCCTTTATAAGCGAAGACGGGCTCCTGCCGTCACAGTGGAAGGAGCTCTCAGCCGGTGCAACGGTAGCTATTGGGGTTTAGGCCTCGCTGACCACTCTGCTCTACAGAGTCTGCTTTCGAAGCGTCAGTTGCGCTTGGTGGATCGCCGGAAGGTTGATGTTTGCTCCCTTTCGTCGAAAAGCCGCGTAGCTCTCGGAGAAGCTTAATTGTCGCAAGAGTAACTGACTCGCAGCAACCCGTAACTTCGGTTACAAACTCCCTTAGCGAGACTATCTCGTTCTGTGTTAGGGTTGACCAGTGCCAGGGGCCCGTTCACGTCGGACCACCCCGCGTACTGTAGGCCACTTTTCTTCCTCCGCTCCTCCTTTAGGTACCACACCACTGCACCAACGGCGCACCCTAGGCCGTAGGGCATTCCCCCTCTTCCGTAGGACCTATTTGTTAGCTCTTTCTTTTCAGAAAAAGCAAAATTGTCACGCCCACCCACACCTAATAAAGCTCCTGACAACACCAAGATGGCAGATTCCGCCGGTGTTTCCCTCGCCCTAACCCGCAGCAAGGCTGCAGCGAAAGATGCGCGTGAGACGACTGTTCCCGTCGACGTCAACGTCCCGCTTGCCGCTGTTGAGGAGGTGCTGATCGACAAGGATCGGCAGATCGCTGCGCAAGCGCAGAAACTGCTGAACCAGCGTCAATTAATAACCGGCCTATGTGGCCCAAGTGATTCCCCACACGGAAAAGTACCCTCCACATCACACTACATTCACCTGCAACTGGTGACTCATGTACTACCTGCAACTGTTGACTCCAACGCCGGAACCAGCGGCTGCAGATGAGGACCCAGAACACCACTACACTGGGCCTGGCAGGTGGAGGGCCCCCGACGCAAACCCAAAAACAGTACACAAACAAGCCAGCAACCACACTCGCTGCCTACACCGAAACCCACACTTCCGGTTAGGAACACTAGCACAACAACAAATACGGCCCGACCTGCGGTCAGCAACACCACAGAAACACCAACCACAGCTACGCCTGCACAAGAGGACTGGTTTTCCCCCAGTCGTAATACAAAACTACGGGGACCTTAGTGTCCTCAACACAACATTCGCGGAAAGGCACACACCTTGCACGCTCCACACGAAGTACTCCGGGGATAGGGCCTCACTGTACGTGTCAACTAACAACGAATACAAAGATCTCCTTATCTCCCTCAAAGAAAAGGTGATCGAACATTATACGTGCAGAACTGCTGAAGAATGAACACAGCAATACATGGTAAAGGGAGTGGACCCCAATACCCCAAACACTACAGTACAAGCGGTGCTCAACTTCCTGGGATTCGACTGTAAAAGTGCTTCCAGGATGACGGTCTTCCGCTCTCACAGTCGTCTGCCACACTACCTGTTCGAGATGGCCGACACGGCCACCTCCCGCAGCCTTCTGCAGATAAAGAGCCTTCTGCGGATGGACGTAAGGGTAGAGATATACGAACCCACAAGTCCCCCAACAATGTAACAATTGCCAGCGATTCGGCCCTTCGCTGCGGCCTGGCACCCCGTTGCCGCGGAAGCGCTGGCAAACACGCATCTAACGCCTGCACACTAATCCACCAAAACATACGCCGTTGCGCCAACTGTGGTCAAGCCCGTGCGGCCAACTACAGGGGCTGCAACGTGTACAAAGAGGCGCAAAACTCAAAAATCGAAGCCACCCAACGTCTCAACACGTCCAAGGCCCGCACCAAACCCTGTTAGGAACGGAGTATCGTTCGCCATGGCTACATGCCCTGGAGGAGCGGAGCAGGCTGCGGAACCTCTGCGCCCAGCACACACACCTAACACAACCGCTGCGACAACAACACAACCGTCTCAGCCAACATGCAACACCACAACCACACCGGTACCAACACCAGTCCCCAAAAACAACACTACCCCACCCCCTGAAGCCTCAGCCTGCGAATCCACACATGACACACAGGAAGACACATCTACACAAGGACCCCCAGAGCCAAGAACCCAGAGAAGGTGTAGGCGACCAAGAGGTAACAGGAGTGGGAACACACGTACACCACAACAAAGTACCCAACAACAACAGAACACTGAAACGCAGGCACACAGTCAGCAAGCCAGTGATACCAGCACACGCACTACTCCACCCCTCACCACAACTGAAACACAGGCACTTCAAAATGTACCACACAACAACAACACAAGCGCCAGCCCACACATAACGCCAACACCCGCACCAGCAGCCGCCAACACTACAACCGAGCCACAGGCCGACACACACAACACCAACACAACACTTGAGGTTTTATTGGCAACAATATTCCCCCATCACACGACCGCTCAGATCTTTAACAAGTTCGCGGCGGCCGTCACCACGCTCATCACACGGCTCATGACTGCTCAACCTGGGCAATACTGGGCCGCCATACAAACAGCGCTCACCACACTGTTTACACCCATTTGTGGATAACACGCCACACCCGGCCCCCATCGCAAACAACCAGACACTGACACAGATCCTGTTCTGGAATGCAGACGGGATCAACAACAAAAGGGCGGAATTTGCCGCGCTCATGGAGCGTAAGGGTATCCTTATCGCACTACTGAGCGAAACCAAGCTCAACCACGCAACCAACTAAACTTTACCGGCTACTGCGTCTATTGTACCGACCAACCGGACGGCTCTGGTCATGGTGGTGCAGCCATCATCATACACAAAGACATGGAACACACAAACATAGTGCTCTCCGAACTTGAAAAACTAGAGGCAACTGCCGTCAGGGTCATGTTCAACGGAGCCTACACTACACTGGTGTCAGTATACAACAGCCCTAAAAACATCAAAACATGCGACATCAGCACAATACTCTACATATCACCGCGCGTAATCGCCGCTGGAGATCTTAACGCAAAACACCCGGACTAGAACACACAAATACGAAACTCCAACGACAAGAAACTATACGATCACGCACTAGGACGAAACTACATCACACTAGCGCCAACCGAACTGATGCACATTCCCTACCGGAGGGGACACAGGCCAGACGTGTTAAACATGGCCCTCATCAAGGGCATAACAACGACACTCAACGTTGCCGTTAAAACGATCTGCCCTCAAATCACCAACCCGTTATACTGTACATTGAAGAAACACTGCAGCACATGGAAAAACGCAGGATGTTAGACTACAGGTGAGTGAATTGGACGCAGTTCAAGGAAACGCTTGACAGTCGCATCCCACCCACCCACGCGATTAACGAGACAGCTCAAATTGATGAGGCAGTTGAAAACCTCACCAGCGCCATCCAAGACGCAATAACCGACACCATCCCGATCCACACACCACAACAACACAGTGCTGCCCTGCCCCAGGAGATCCTGCACCTTATCTCAATGAGTAACCGCCTCAGGAGACATTGGCAGCGTACCAGGCGCCAGCACTTCAAACAGCACATGAACAGGCTCCAGGGTATAATTCGGGAAAAAATACAAACATTTAAGACACAACAGTGGGACCAGAGACTCGAAGGGCTGGACACCACGCGACCTGGCGTGTGGCAGCTGGCCCGACATTTCACCAGGGAGAAACTGTACACCCCCACGCTACAAGGGCCCGACGGACCAGCATATTCTGCAGAAGAAAAAGCGGAACTGATGGCCCTCACACTCGCAGCGTCATTCACACTGAACTTGGATCCCTCAGACCCAGCATTCACACTTGCTATGGACCAGGAGGTCACACGCATCCTGGCCGAACCAGCGTGCAACATCATCTGACAAGCTAGTACAGCTGAAGTCAAATGGGCCATCATGCATACCACCGCTAGGAAGGACCCTGGTCACGATGGCATTCAAAACCGTGTCCTCCAGGAATTGACGGACAAAGCTGTAGACTGCCTAACACACATCACGAATGCCATACTCAAGCACCAACACTTCCCCGCCATTTGGAAGACAGCCAAGGTCCTGATGTTCAGGAAGCCGGGGAAACACCACTCCCTCCCACAAAATTACCGACCCATCAGTCTGCTGAGCGCGCTCAGCAAGATCGTTGAGAAGGTAATACTAAAACGACTCACCAGGCACTGTATCACAAACGACACCCTGAGACCTGACCAATTCGGTTTCAGGAATCACCACTCAACAACACAACTCCTCCGCATCGTTGAATACATAACACACGGATACAACACAAACAAAGCGACTGGGGCAGTGTTTCTGGACATCGAAAAGGCAAACTCAGCGACGCAGGGTTCCCCGACGGGCTCGTACGTCTCATACACTCATATCTCACGGACAAGAGTTTCAACACCGACGTGCACGGCAAACAATCGACACGACATGGCAGGAGTACCCTAAGGAAGCATCCTAGGGCCCTTACTGTTTAACCTCTACATTAACGACCTCCCAGCTACACACAACACGACGGTGGCAATCTACGCGGATGACACCACCATCCTTGCGCAAGATTGGAAGCCGTCTAACATTAACTCACGACTGCAGACAGCACTCAGAATGGCAGAGCTTTGGCTGGTGAAATGGCGTGTTAGAGTAAACGTCGACAAGTGCGAGGCCGTTCTGTTCACTAGAAGACCGAAGCAACTGTGCAAACTTCAGCACTGCAACCCAATAACACTACACACATGCCCAATACGTTTCCGTGAGAAGGTCAAATACCTCGGTGTCTGGCTGGACAGGATACTACTCTGGGGGGTCCACATTCAACACGTGACCAACAAAGAAAACGCAAGGCTCAAACAACTATACCCTATGCTTAACAGGCATAGCACACTGAACAGGAGGGTGTCTAGGTCCATGTACATGACATTTTTCGACCCCTGATGAGGTACGCAGCCCCTGTCTGGGGACACGCTGCGCCCACTCGCCTGCGCCGTTTGCAGCTAATACAGAACAAAATACTCAAAATCATAAGCAACGCTCCGCGCTACACACGCTTCGTGGACCTTCACCGGGAATACCATCTATATACCATCTTGCAGGTATTCCAAAAACTCTCCACACGACTGTACAATAACACGAGACAATCGCGCAACCCGTTTATCCTTTCTCTGGGTAACTACGACCACAACCATAGATGGAAGCATAACAGACCAAAGACACTATTGGCTAGGAACTAAGCATCTACGGTCCATAGCACGCTAACACGACAGTACTGGCGAGCCCCTGCAACACAGCTACTACTGGTAACCCCAGATGTTCGACCAGCCGAAAAACAGGCAACCGCAGGGAAACCATACTGTACACAGCACGCAAACCAACCACACACACCCCCTACACTGTCTGTGAGCCAATCTATGACCGATCGCCCACTAATGTACAACGACCTTGAACTGTTGCAGGGACGCAGCAACTGCAGCAAGCCCCGCAACGAGCTCCAGCAACGACAAAGGTGACGATGCATGATACCTCACACTAACATAACCACACCTTGCATGTACTGTCGTAGATAGCAAGCTGCTACTGCCCTTACTACCCGTCCTTCTGTCGCAGAGGTTTTTTCCCCTTGGCACTTCTTTTCCTCTGCCCTTACAACTGCTACCCTTCGATCGCTTTTGTCCACTTTCTATCTCCTGATGGACCATGTTAATGAGTAATCTTACCCAGACACATGGATAACATCACAGCCCGCATCCTGTGACTCCTGATTCAAAAACTAACATGTTATACGGAGGTGAAAGTAGAACTTTTGGTTTGGTCACCACGTTGGTGTGGGCGTCGAGGGGCCCCATCCTTTGCGAATCTCGACACTTTGCCAGAAGATGGGTAGTATGACACTTCCCGAAACGTCGCGAGATAACGCTATCACCCGGCTGGAGACCCGAGAAACCTTCATCAGTGGAGTTGTTGTCCCACAATGTCTCATATGTGCTGGATTGGAGACAGATCTGGTGATCGATCAGGCCAAGGCAACATGTCGCCATTCTGTAGAGCATGTTGGGTTACAACTACAGATGGGCCCAAAATATTGATATACCAAAATATTAACATACATTGTCTGTATTATGGTTTATTGAATTATTGATTAATCAATATTTCATATAGAATATTGAAAGTGTTATTTTTATTATGTCTTTTTCTTGATTATAGGCACTATAGTTCTCATCAGCAGATTTTTTGCCTATTCCAACTACCACCAATCTTAGCAGTTTGACAGTAAATGTCTTACAATGGGCTTCATTTAATTTCATATTCAGTACTACAAAAGAGCACCAGATTTCAACATGAATGAAACTGGCTGTGGACAAATCTGGCGGATATGTTGGGTGATCCAGGACCGTGATCTACTTGCAGGCCAAAAACTCGTGCACAATATTCGTTTTGTGGGCTGGGGTGTCATTATGGAGTAGCAACCAGGAACCTGACTCTCAGAATTTGGGTCGAATGCAACGAATTCTCACGCACAAATGCCGAGCGACTCAAAGTGTTGCCTCACTGCACGACTGCCATTTTCTGCCAAGGATGCCTCCTGGTGCAATGCTAGCGACTTGACTTTCTACACAGCTGTTTTGGAAACTTGAAGGATTGTAATGCTACAACTCGCCACAAGATAGCATTGCAATTTCATACAAAAAGTCCTAACTGAACTGGGATGCACTGTATAATATGCCGCCAACTACGAAATGATTACTACCTCTGAGAATTGATCAACTTCTTGTGAAAACCATGTATCAGATCAGTGATATGTGAAGGAAAATAGTGAGCAGCACCGCATGTTTTCTAGGGCATGATGCTGAGAATGAAGGCATTTTGGAAGAACTGATTATGTATCTTTGAGGGGGGCAGCGAATTAGAGATGTGCAGAAGAAAGCGAAGCAATTCATAATGAGGAGCAGACAGTGATGTAAATAGTTTTGTAACTACATAACTGAAAAAATTCTTATTTTAACACTTTTGAGTCCCAAGCCTGATCACAGCTCATATCACAGCCTTGCAATGAGTGTCCCACACCCAAGCTCTGTTCGTCTTCCAATGTTTGTATTACAGTCATTGTTCTCGCAGCTTCTTTTCCGGTTTGGCATACTGTGAACTTGTCTCTGCGTGCTGCCATTGTGTAGATGTTTCTGAAACTATTTCGGCATTCTTAAGGACAGTGCACTGACATGTGGTACCATACTTTTTGTGGGTTTCTCGTTGTCCTAGACACGTTTTCTGATTACTATGTTGGAATTATTGACCAGTACTGAAATTGACAAGCTATTGAATTAATCATTTGAAGACTCTGTTTCTGAAGGGAACATTTTTGAAAGCAAATACAGTGACTCTGCTTCTGAATCAGGCTCAGACATGAAAACAACATTATTACAATATTACCATTCTGCTGTTCTACATTATTTTGCTTGCTAAATCTACTATGTGATTTAGATTTCCATTCTGTTTTCAGACAAAATGCCACCTCCAACAATGCGTAATATACTTCCAAATAATCAAGGAAGTACTTCCAATGTAGTTCCGTCTTTAGACCCACCATGCAAAAGATTTTCTACTGCTGCAAATCCTTCAGATGTAAAATTAGGACGGACAACATTACACAAGCAACCATCACTCCCTGAATTCAAAGAAGAAAGTGGATGTGTGGCAGGGCAAAGGGTTGCCATTTGGCAAATTTTCTTCAAGTAGGTGATGAGTTTGCAAAGAAGGAAAGTAGGCCTATACATCAACATACTGCTACACCCCAAAATGTGTATAGCAACAGTCTTCTACTGCAGCATTAAAATCTTCACATAATTTTTTTTCGCTAAACTTTTGTTCAAATTTAAATAAAATTTATATGCTAAATTTGTAGTGAATGTGTTTCATTTTGTAGCTGCATTAAATAAGAAATTTTCTACCTTCATCCATATTTGTAAAGAAGGTTGTAAGAATGAAATGATAGGCACTTAAAACAGATGCCAAAAATGCCTGGGATTCTGTGACAAGCCTGCTGCAAAGGGCCTGGAACTCAAAAGTTTTAGAGGAGATACTGTCACTGGTAGACAGTTGCAAATATTTTTTGGCATAGAACAATCTGATTAATTCTTTCTCCCTTTGCTAAATGATTTCATATTTAACAATTGAACCACAAACAGCAAATGTTGCAAAAACAATTTGCATTTTCACTGCTAATAAACAACAAATATCTTTCACATATTTCAGTATTTTAGATTGTGAATAGTTTCCTTTCATTTTTCATGTTTAAATGTTAGAATTGGAAATATAATTTAAACAATGCACCCAGATATGGACTGCTAGTTATTCTCCCACCCTTTTTTGCCACTTGATATTGTGGTAAGAATGCCTTTGGTGTAATATGCCACATTCAGCAACACTGTCCTGTAGCTATGTGAAATATCAACACTGGTAATTTGTCCTGCATACTACTATTACCCCAGGAAATTCATCTGGTTCTTTGGCCATCAGCTACTAGTTCAAATTTGCCAGTTACCCATGTTTCATCTAGCATGTCATTCACATCCATAATACTTTTTTTAAAAGTGATATGTTTAAAATATTTTGTATGTACGACAGTACACATAATACCAGGATGATGAAAGGGGGGAGGGGAGGGATTAATGTTTATCAAAGAAAGTGAATGTACATGTGATAAAAATTATGCAGATTATATAAGAACAATCTTCTGCTGGGAGAATTTTGGATGATTGTCGTCTGTAATGAGTGTAACACTTGACAACAGAGGATAATAACTGTTGAGCAGAGTTAATTCCAATCCAGACTAGCAGTGCAAAGAAATCATCCCCGCCCCCTCCCCAACCAAGTCAGTTATCTATTTCCTTCTCTTTCATAAACACTACAAACAGATTCAAATGGGGAAAAAATCTTCGTCTCCAATCCCTCCATCCAGACTAAACAAAAAAAAACGTGCACTAGTATTTCATATTCAGTAACTCTGAATTTTTTTCCCAGCCAATATAATGTGAATCATGTCTCAATATGGTATCAGTGATACATTACTATTTCTGTGATGCTGAATACACACTTCAAAACACACAGGATATCAAAAGTAATTTGTAAAAAATTATAAAATCTTTCAGTGCCGTATGGAAGATTATGGAAAATTTTTCAAGAGATTACACATAGTACCACTACACTGGCACAGTACCATTTTTATATATCCTCCTCTTTATTTGATGAGATCTGCTTTTATAAGAAGATTGCATAACCAAAATTAATTTACTAAAGACATTTTGTTATTTATAATATTGGTAAGGCATAAATTAATTTAAATGGTAATGAAGGGAACAACTTAATTCTTGATAACCATCAAGTAATTTTTATGATTATAGGAATATTTATTTTTATCTTGTGGCTTTCTCTGATTTTATCAGACACTGTGCTTAATAAAACTTTTTTCTCATTTCTCATAAGACTTGACTGTTAGCTGCATAACTGAGTGGTCATTTTCTTTGAGATATAACTAGCGGAAACTACCACAAGTTACAACTTAAAAAGCCATTCACTGACACCACCGAGCAGGGTCCAACTAAAACAACCCAGAATCGTCATCACCAAGAAACAGCACAACTTCCTGTTAATGAAATAAGCAAACAAAATTAAATATTATGCCTACTAAAAGTGATTTTTTTATGCAAGTCAGGTGAGAATGTAATATCTGTATCTCTGGCATGTGATCTGCTTTTTAATTATCATAGTCCATCCTTCCCTACTCATTCACTGTACTGACTTTACCGCATGTTTTTCCTTAAAATTATAATAATTTAAAAAAGGAAAACAATATGACAACAAAATTTCTTGTTAAATCCATGAAGAAAAACAAATCTTACAAAATGCAACTTCAAATCATTTTGCATTAATTCTTTCTGTGATGTTAGCATAGGCAGGCATCATTAATTTGCAGCTAGAGGGGAGTTGAAGATGAGGTTATATGTGGAAAATGGTTGCAAAAGAGACGTTTGTCATAGGAGAAAAAATTTAAAATTTGATGTAAACAGAGTTTAAGTAAACCTATTCTTGCAGACAGTGCTTGATCCACAAGATTTAATCACAAGTGACAATATGAAACATTTTGGGTTGAAAACAAGACAATGTGAATTCTACTATTTGTTAACAGTATACTAATATGAACTTAAAATATAGCATCAAAATATTTCATATGGTATACCTGGAAAGGAAATAGGAATTTACAATATACTTCATCCAAGACGGCAGTCTCTTGTACTTTTTGTCAAAATAAAATCAAGGGCTACTGTGTCATCACAAAAAGAATCTATTATTTTAATACATACTAATTTTTTTAAAAAATAATAATAAATATTCCAGTGATTAATTTAATGTTGTTATGTACATATCTATATATATTTCACGAACACTTTGAATTGTACAATTACAAGTTGTACATCACATCAATGTACAATTTTACAGTTTCTCTAATTTCTACACTGGTGTCAATAGTCTTCACTGCTGCCCTTTTCTATTAGCAAGCCTGTGCCAAATTCACATAATAAATATTTACATCACTTAGTTACTGTTCAAATTGTTGCTCAACAGAGACAATAACAAATTGTATTTTTCACCACAGTCACGCATAAAACTCATTGCCCACAGAATTTTATTGCAAATCATTCTTGGTTGCTGAAGAATTGTTACCTGATGCAATAACAACACATACAATAAATGTAACTACGTGAATTGTCCAATTAAACACTCATAAAAAAAAACAGCTTAGCTTCAAAGACAAATCCTGTCATTTATAATGATGAAATGTACCACAAGAGTTTTCTAATAGCTCTAAAGTGAATAATGAAACATGTACTGTAATTATGACAACATTAAAATTGTGGCATTCTTTGATTCCTTAATTTTGATAAGAATTTTATAAATAAAAAAATAGTTTTTTCTTTACATAACAATTAAAATTAACATAATATTGAGCATGAAACAGGAATGGTAGGTACCACCTGAGAAGGGAACAATAGTAGGTGGAGGGGGCTGGCTAAGGCATCAATCTGCCTGTTATTCTGTTTCCAGATAACCCAATGGTTCACAAAATTCAAAACAATTTCATATGTAAAATTATTTACAAACATCAAAATCAACAAAACACCCACTCACATATCACGACATGGATAAATTAACTGATCTTCTACTGGTCCTCCTCTTTTGGTCTTTGATACACAGCACCAAATTTAGCCATGTATTTTTTTATAAAGTCTCGTGCTTTATGTTTCACATTATCATTGCATTCAAGGTCCTCAACACTTCGGCAGTGTTTCAACTCCTTCAGCATTACAAAATGTGTCAGCTGAAACAAAGCGTAAAATAGATAATTTATGTCGTGATACAAGACAAAAACAGAAAATCAATGTTCAACTAATCAGCTTACCTTTCTAGCAAGATGCTTGAAGTCATCTGTGTTTGTTATACGTGCTTTCTGACATTCTGGTTTTCTATATGGATTTAGATATTGCACAATTACACCAGCCATCTGCAGTCGGAACTGATCCTTAATTTTCCTGGCTGTATCACTTGAAGTATCAGCAGCAACAGTCACGGGTTTTTCTGATGACCTTGTGTTAGAATGAAATTTACTTTCACGGTGATATCTTTTTGATTTTTCTGCATGCTGACGTGCCAGTTCTTTCCTTTTCCTCAGTTTTTCCTTTATTTCTCTATACCTCTTATTATCAGACTTATCTTCTTCTCGGCGCGGCTAAAAAGTAACAGCAGAGAGTTATATTTTGCAATGAGTACTTTTTTAAGAAAATAAAAGAAGTGTGCATATTTTTGGAGATTCAGATACACACTGGGAGACAGTTTGTATCAGTGATATGACAGCAGCTATACCAGTGACATTTCTGCAGGTGTATAGAACATTTGTAATCTATAACAATCAAAAACCATTTGCCAACACACAGTTCCCCCCCCCCCCCCCCTACACAGACACAACTAAATGTACCCATACTGAAAGGGTATAAGGTAATTCCTAGGCATCTGCAGCTACATTTTAACAGAACATATTTTATAAGGAACATGTAACCATGTAGCGAAGCCAATGTGAAATAGCTAATAATACATACACCAACTGATTTTGCTATGTAATTTGCCAATGGAGTAGGAGAATTACGTCACCAATAAACCTTGGGTCAATAACTGTTTGAGGAAAATAATATCCCATTACAAAGCCAGCTCAGTGAAATCATGTCATCACCGATCAGTGGCGCATCTGCAAAGGACATCATTCTATGTTTAGAGCTTGCCAAGTCACATGAAGTTGTTATTTATACAGCATGTGTCTCAATTTCAGACACAAAATACTGAAAGGATTTCACAGACAATACATTACAACTGTTTAGATTTAAATATGATACTTAAATATATTGCTGCGAGTTGTCATGCATGCAGTGTAGTGTTGCAAATAGCATTTCTGGCTAGTGTGCTGCAGGTCACCAGTTCAAACATGATCACTAGCAATTATTTGTTATTTACTATTTCTAGAAGGTTTTCAAGATTCCTTTGTTTGTGATGATTGTATATCCTGCAACATTCAATGTTTATCTAAACAGCTACACTCTTCATAAAGGAGTTCGATTCCAGTCTGTAAGCTGATGCTAGATAAACACGATTTCAGTGCTAAGTGCTGTACTTCGCTGATGACCCTGCTTTTGGATTTGGACTTGAATGTGGTTCTGACAAGAAGTTGTTTAGTGGAGACACTGGGTACTTCAAAACCACAGTTTTGATTAGGCAATGTAAAAGCCATCACTTACATGGACAAGAACCAAATACAAGCAGTACATCATTCCCACAGTATGTATATTAAGAAAACCATTGGATTCAAAAAATAAACAAGTCATATGCACACCAGGCATGCATTGGTGTTTTCTGAAGATGCTAGCTGAGATCAAACAAAATAGCTGAAAAGGTTCTACAAACTCTCCAAATACAATAGGTGGAATGTACAGCTTAGTAGTGGTGCAAGGACAATGAAGAGAAGCTCACAATTAGAACAAATTCCTGGCCAAACTAAAGAAAATATATGGTGACAATCAGTGGTGAGTTCACTTAATGGAAGAACACAGCCCAGGATCATGGGGCATGGGGAAACATAACAGTCCAACACACAGAATGTTTTGATCCTATACCACATTGTAAATCTGAATATGACAGAAGCTGACAATATCTCAGACTTAAAGAAAGAGGCCACAGAAAGGATGTACCAATCCCATCTGGTAATGGATGTTACAACAACAAAAAGATGGTGCCAGTGCGCTGTGGAAATACAACAGACAAAGAGTCAGACAAAAGAAGTATGACTGACTCTCGAATATGGTACCTATGACAGTTTCGGAAGATCACCATGATCTCACTAGGCAGTGAGAGAAGAAGAGATACAGCATTTTCTGGCAACTAAAACAGTTGGACTCCACCTCTTGTCAAACATGCTAACTTGGATTTGTGCTACAGCTATCAAATGACAACCCTGCACCTGACCAATAGAGGTACAACTCACTCCTCTGCCAAATATACCATTCTGCAGAAGAACAGACTGCTGTAGCATAGAGGACAAAATGCCAATGTGTTTCCACTGTGTACAGCCTGGGTACAATGTATGCTACTTCAGAGAAAGAAGGCTATGTCACCAGATGTCAAGCATTACAATAGTTCTGTTTATACCAGTCAACACAGACAATTATACCCGAACTGTGTTACAATGCCCATCTCCATGCCCTAGATGACATCGCTCCCCCCACACCTTAGCTGTTCATTGTTGCCATACAGAGATAACAGCCACTCACCTAGCAAATAAATTCAGAAAAACTGAGCAAGGCAAACACCGACTGAGCTGTTGCTGCCACAGATGAAAATTCTCCATGGATAACCATTACCAAGATGGTAAGGAATCTTGCTGAAGTAATCATCAATGGCCAACCTGTCCGAGTGCTAGTCGACTCAAGGGTTTCCTTTTCTATAATGTGAAATGCTTATCATTGACAGCTAAAGAACACTTATGTTTGGTGATACACAAGTAATTATGCTGTACGTCATAAATCAGAAATACATGCAGCCAATAGGAACTGTACTTCACGATTATCTACCAATGATAGAGCATGCCCTTCAAATTTGTCATTTTAACAGAACACAGTCATAATGTTAATTCTCAGATGAGACCTCTTGCAGGCATCACAAGCAGTCAAAGACTGTGGAAGATCAGAGCTCTACACTGATGAAGCTACTCCAACAACCACATATAACAAAGATTGGTCTGCACAGCTCATTGCCACTGTAGATGCTGTTATCCTGCCTTCATCAATGAGACGCATTCCAGTCATTAATTGAGATGTTCATTTAAAACTGTGGAGCTTTTGTTGACTGCAGAAAGCTACTGAGGCTCACAAAAGAAATCTGGATGCAAATCATAAGCACTGTAGTTGGTCAAGGAGAATTTTGTATCACTAAAGTCACAAGCAGCCACAACTCATCCTTTAAAGGTACACGCCTAAGGGCAGTCAAACCACTCCAGAAAGGCCACCTTGATGCCAATGCTGAAGAATCATGCTCTGTTGCCACTACAGACAACATAAGGGAGGTAGGTACTATCAAACTGCCAAAGAGAGGAACAATTTCGGAGATGCTGGGGATTCTGCATCTATTTTCAAATGCTTTAAAATCTGGAGTGGAGAAAAGACAAGACCAAACAGCCCATGGTAACACACCGTATCAACACTGTGGATCACCCATCAATCAGCCAGTGTTCACACAGGGTGTTATCAGTTCAATGACAGATAATCCTTTAGGAAGTGGGAAAGATGCCACAATATGATATCACTGAACTTCCAGTCCTTGATCCTCTGAGGCTTAAGGAGTATCTTTCAAGAAATCCTTTGGTAGAACAAAGGAGCACGGGTGAAACCTAAATCATCACAGCATTAAATGACACTGCTGCTGAGCAAAGAGATAATCTAGCACTGCTGAAAACCATAGAACCTTGGAGGAGGAGGAACTGACAAAAGGAGAATTCCAATTAATATACGGAATATCATATAAGACGAACTATAATCCAAGGGGACAGAAATGGTTGCTTACTATCCCAGCTCACCTACGGCCAGCTATCCTGCTGTTTTTCCATAACACAAAAGCATCTCATCACCTGGAATTTGTGAAGAGTCTAGACAGGATCAGACACATGTATCAGTTGCCAGGTCTCTACCAAGTCATTACAATATGTGAGCCACTGCAAAGAATGAAAGCAAATGGAAGCATGTGCCACAATTACCTACTGCAAGGAATGAAAGCATATGAAAGCATGTGCCACAATTACTTATGGCAAGGAATGAAAGCAATTGGAAGCATGTGCCACAATTACCTATGGAGTATCTGGTACCAAAACAGCCTGCGGCAGTATCATTCTGTAGAACTGGAATCAGCCTTGAGAAGTTTCCAAAGTCGACAAACAGAAATCGATGGACAATAGCCTGCATTGACTACCTCACTCATTATGCTGTCACCAAAGTTGAGCTGACTGTTAAAGCTCCCAAAATTGCAATGTCTTTGTAGATGATGACATTTTGTTTGATGATCTCTGGAAAAGTTTAGCAGTCCAAACTATTATAAAAGGCAATTTCCCATAGCAACAGCACTAACAGGATGATAACTGCCTACCACCTGCAGACGAATGGTCTCACATAAGGCAGATATGCTCTCAATATACACTGACGTTGAACAGAGATTGGGATACACTGCTGACCATTGTGAATTTGTATACAACACAGTAAAGCAAGATACTGGCTTTGCACCACATTTCTGCTCGGGAGACTGAAACACAAAGGATACATCGTTCTCTTTTCAACTGGATGATACTCAAGACGACCACTTTAAACACTTCATTACCAGGTTCAAAGAAGCAAGGCAGTTGGTTTGCTTATGGACACTGCACATCAAGATGAAGGACTGAGATCACAAATGACATCTGCTATCTGGGTTCCTACAGGCAGCTGGATCTACTGGTGAAGACAGGTAGCCTCACGTGTGGGATGGTAGATGAACTTTGCTGCATCATTCCCAAAACAAATTGTGATCTTCTGGTTTGGAGCTGAATGGAAGACTCGGACACATTTGTGATGGTATTTGATGAGGATTTCTCCTCATAGGTCATATTTGCATTACACACAAGAGATGGCTACCAGTGTAGCAAAGTGACAGACACTTGCAGATTTTTTTATTTTATTATTATTATTATTTTGATAGAAAAACCCCTCAGGTCTACTACACATTATAATTTCAAAACGAGAGATTATCAGCCCCTTTAACTACAGAAACTAGCATTCATCATGACAGATTGAAGAAGCCAGAAGTGAATTTTAAATTCCAATTAGATTGTATATTGCAAAGATAGTCTGGCCACCAGTGGTAGAGGGGTATTTACAGCCATAAACAGTATAATAATAAATTGGGAGTATTTATTGAATGACTCTGGCATTTTCCCCCCATTCAGGCAATTATTTATTTCACATTTTTATTTCACAACCATTTTCAAATTTTAAGCCCTTAAACAACGATTACCTGTGTAGAAAAGACACTATATTACCACTATGAAAAGGGAGACCATTAGTGTGAAAGTAAATTACTAAAGGGATAGCAACCTAGAAAAGTTACAAGTATAAAAATGGCTGTGAATTCACATTTTGTGTTTCAATTTGTTTTGGTTTATGAAAATTTAATTGTTCTCGATGTTTTTGAGAGTTAGCTTTTGCATGTCACACACACTCCGCTACCCTAGTAGCTGCTTCTCGCCTGTAGTGCATGCTTGACATATTAACTGGGGTCATACAATTCATCTCAATAGTGGAGGTTGAAAAATGCACATCCCAGACCATCACAGAATCATCTGAGCCCCTCGTTTAAGCTTTCCACTTACTCCAAACCAGAGGCACATGAATGGTTCTGGGAACAACGCTGCAAAGCGATGTCTTGGCTTCCACCCCAGGGATGTGGCTAGCTGTCTCACCAAATGAACCACTCCCTGATGGCACCAATGATGGCTTCTGAACCAGGTGGCAGACATCGTTTGTGAGTGGGAGGTGCTTGACTAAAGGCTTTTGATAAACAGTGTACAATGTAGTTCTTAAAAATGTGTTATATGAACTGGATATAAGCTTCAATGTATTTTCTGTCACTGAAATCTCAGGCAAGGACTATGTTCAGATGGCAGATGGCAAAATCAATTAACCAAATGATATTAGAGCTTTATGTAATGTTAACTGTGAAAGGTGCTGGAAGAGACTGTATTCCCACTTTTCCTCTGATTCATCTGTTTGACCATGAAGCAAATCGCAACAATCTATAGTATTATTATTACGGCAAAACTACTAAGTGGTAGGCAATGAAAAGAGAACTGTTACACATTTAACAAGGGAAAATCCAGGATGGAATGTAACAATATTATGAAAAGGACAGTTGCTACTCACCATGCAGCGTAGATAGGTACAACAAAAAGACTGTCAGAAAATGAGCTTTCAAGGCCTTTGTCGGAGATAGAAAACACACACACACACACACACACACACACACACACACACACACACACACACACACACACACACGCTCAAAACTCACATAACCATGACTGCAGTCACTGGCTGCTGAAGCCACACTGCTAGCAGCTGCACATGATGGGAGACACAACCGGATGGTGGGGTTAAGGAGGAGGCTGGGGCAGGAAGGGGAACAGATAGCAGGGTAGGGATGGGGGACGGTAAAGTGCTGCTTCTGGGAGCATACAGGGACGAGGTGGAGGGAGGGCAGCTAGGTGCAGTCGGAAAATTAGTGAGAGAAGGGGGTAGGGGAGGTAGTGGAAAAGGAGAGATGTTAAAAGACAGTGGGTGCATTGGTGGAATAGAAGACTGTGTAGTGCAAGATTGGGAACAGAGAAGGGGCCAGAGTGCAGAACAAAGAAATAACAAAGTTTGAGGTCAGGAGGATTACGAGAACGTAGGATGTATTGTAGGGAGGGTTACCGCCTGCGCAATTCAGGAAAGCTGGGTGTGTTAGGAAGGATCGAAATGGCACAGGCTGCGAAGTAGTCATTCAAATGAACAACAATGCATTGGGCTGTGTGCTCAGCAATGGAGTGGTCCAGCTGTTTCTTGGCCACAGTTTGTCCGTGGCCATCCATGCAGACAGACAGCTTGTTAGTTGTCATGCACATGTAGAATGCAGTACAGTGGTTGTAACTTAGCTTGTATATCACATGACTGGTTTCAAAGGTAGCCCTGCCTCTGATGGAATAGGTGATGCTTGTGACCGGACTGGAGTAGGTGGTGGTGGGAGGATGTATGGGACAGGTCTTGCACCTACGTCTTGAAGCCAGAGGTCTATCATTTAGACGTGACTGAGGCAAAGAGATAGAATACTATAAGTAGACTACAGTCTACTATACTACCTGGTGTGCAAGATGCATGAGACTGGCAAAATATCCTCAGACTTCAAAAAGAATGTAATAATTCCAATTCCAAAGAAAGCATTTGCAGACAGGTGTGAATATTACTGAATTATCAGTTTAATTGGTCATGGTTGCAAACACTGACAAGTTATTTACAAAAGAATGGTGAAATTGGAAGAAGCCAATCTCGGGGAAGATCATTTGTGTTCTGAATAAAAGAAGGAAGACACGAGGCAATACTAAACTTACAACTTATAATATTAGACGGGCAACCTACATTTACATCATCTGTAAACTTAGAGAAAGCTTTTGACAATGTTGACTGGAATACACGCTTTGAGGTTCTGAAAGTAGCAGGGGTAAAATACAGAGAGCGAAAAGTTATACACAGCTTGTACAGAAACCTGACAGAAGTTATAAGAGTCAAAGGGCATGAAAGAGATGCAATGGTTGAGAAGAGAGAGCGACAAGGTTGTAGCCTATTCCCAATGTTATACAATCTGTACATGAGCAACCAGTAAAAGAAACAAAAACATTGGAGAGGGAATTTAAGTTCAGGGAGAAGAAATAAAAACTTTGGGGATTACTGATGACATTGTAATACTATAGGAGACAGCAAAGGACTTGGAAGAGCAGTTGAACAGAATAGCTAGTATCTTGAGAGGAGGTTATAAGATGAAGTCAACAAAAGCAGAACAAGGGTAATGGAATGCAGTTGCATTAAATCAGCCACTGCTGAGGGAATTAGATAAGGAAAAGAGACGCTAAAAGCAGTAGACAGATATTGTTATTCAGACAGTAAAATAACTGATAATGGCCGAAGTAGAGAGGATATAACATGTAGATTGGCAATGGCAAGAAAAGTGTTTCTGAAGAAGAGTTAACAAGGATTAGTAATTTAAGTGTTAGGAAGTCGTTCCTGGGGGTATGATCTGCAGTATAGCTTTGTATGGTGGTGAAATGAGGACAATTAGCGGCTAATGTGAGCAGAGAACAGAAGCTTTTGAACACTGATGCTTCAAAAAATGATGTAGATTAAATACATAGATCATGTAAACAATGAAGTACAAGAACAGAAATGGTGAGAGGGAGAAAAAATTGTTGCACGACTAAATGTATGGATCAGGTGATAGGACACATTGAAACATCAAAGAATCATCAGTTTAGTATTGGAGGGGGGGGGGGGAGGAGGAGGGGGGGGGAGGGAGAGGGAGAGAGGGAGGGAGGGAGAGAGAGAGAGAGAGAGGTGGAGGGTTAAAACTGTAGAGAATGACCAAGAGATGAATACAGTGACCTTGTTCACATGGATGGATGTTGCAGTAGGTTTGCTGAGATGAAGAGAGGCATGCACAGGATAGAATGGCATGGAGTGCAGCATCAAACCAGTCTTTGGACTGAAGATCACAAAAACAACAACAACAAGGAATAAAATTATTGGTTATTGTAGTGAAAGAAAACTTGATATTCTTCAACTTCTTCAAAGGAGTTATCTTCAAATGTCCCCTTCCCTGACGTATGCTGAAGCATGTCAAAATTAGTCAGCTGCAGGGTCTGGCCTCTCCTTGTCAGGCAGCTCTCCATAAGTTCTAGTAAATTGCTCTTAGGGAAATTTTGGTGATATATGGAACATTACATCAGGAATGCTCCAGTTCATAAACTGCTAATAGCTGGCAGGATGGTCATTAGTAGAACAACAAGATTTACCAAGTACATAAACAAACTTATGAAAAATTTGCAACAACATTTAGTTTTGGAGAAATGATGAGAACTCCAATCACCGGAAATTTTGTATTCCCTACAAGACATAATCCAACTTAATATGATATATACACAAACTCCAATCACCAGAAATTTTGTATTCCCTACAAGACATAATCCAACTTAATATGGTATATACACAACAGATATGGGCATTTTGGTATCAGAAAATATATTAAATATATCATAAAAGTTTTATGATTGAAAGAACTTATGTAGGAATGTAATAATTATAATTTGATAGTGCTTGGCAAAAATAAAAGGAAAATAATTCTAGCATAATATACAAGTGAACCCAATAATATCCAAGTAATTATACTATTTGACAGCAACAGATTTCTTTGGACCCCTTGCAAGAGGACGAGGTGTTACATGTATTTTTGTTTTATTAGATTGATGGTCAAAGTGTGTAAAACTGTACCCTATTAAGGTATCCAATACTACCACTATAATACACAGTTTACGAGAATACTTCATTGACATTGGAAAACATGTCAACTGCTAATGGACTACAGACCTCAGTTTACTGAAGAGGAATTTTCCTTGTGTTTATGCAGTACATGCAGCAATAAAATGCCAGTAATATACAAAATTAAGTGAAGAAAGAAGTAGCACCAATGTAAATTGTTCAATAATGAATGAGATAAAAAGCTGAGCCTGCTTAAAAGTTACTGTAACTGCTGTATAGCATAACAATCATGAATGACACAACTTCATTCCATTTACTGTATTACAAAAATCAATCAACAGTACCAAACTGAAAAGACAGGATTTTATACATAACGCCCATGAAGGCATACACTGTCTCCTATGTTGCACTTTAAAATGTTATCAAAATGTGATTTACTGTGGCTAACACATCCAAAATATGTAACATACATAATCACAAAACATCAATAATGAATACACTATTATTCCACTTCTGTACTTCGAAAAAGTAACACATACTGGAATTTAATTTTCTAGTTTTCTACAATCACAGCAAAAGCAGTGTTGTTCTGTTTTTTAACCAGTTGCTTTAACTTTAAAATGCTATACAGTAATGCATACTGCAGTATACTTTCCTACTTAAGGTAATCAGTTAGCTTTGTTTGTTTTTCGCCTTTAAAGGTGCCCAGACACATTTTGTATTTGACGATACATTTGTTTTAACACCCGATTTGCAACCAACAATCTAGATCTGAAACCAAAAATCTACAGAAAACAAAAGTTTGAAAATAAACATTACGTTGTTGGGAGTAATCCCCAAATACGTAACAGCCAAAATGAATGTTGGACGTTATAGCCGATATATTTATCTGAAAATGTAACAAAAATATGTCATTTTATATGATAAGTCATAACAAATGATTTTTTTTTAAATATAGCGTTTACGTAGGATTTAAACAGGTCTGTTAGATTTCACTGTTGCTGCCAACAGGTCGTTAAAAGCAATGTCACTATAAACAATATCAACTGTAGATGTGCTGTGCTGTGAACTGTATCATTGTCGTTGCTTCATGCTCATTCTACTACATTTACACAGTCATATGTGCTGTGCCAGCTGTGTGGCTCTCTCTAGCAACATTTAACTAGAAAACATAAATTACCACTCCACACACCATGCTTGGTTTAACAGTAACATCGGCCGAAGCTTAGCTGAACAATGTTCCTAGTGGATCCAGTGGTTGACAATGAAAAAGGCCTGCATAGTATGGAAATTATTAAGAAATTCATTGAAACCTCAGGGGGACCTTAGTCTTAACAGGGCTATGCAAGGCAACCGAGTTAATCAATGCAGTACTACTACTTTTCCTTTTTCCCTGCATTGATTCTTCGCTCTCTTACTATTCTGTCATATGCAAATCATTAAACTTACACTGTCCTATATTACTACTTAAAACACATCTACAAAAGTACAGTATCATTAAAATGTCTCAAAAGTTGTACAACACCAACTTTCGGTGGCTTGGTATGGGGATTTTCTTTTTATACAATGGGCATATCGGGTGTTGGTTTTATATACTTTTTGTAGGGGAGGTAGTGAACAGAAGAAATAGAAGACTTGAGGCTAGTGATTTGGAATCCTGACTGTTTGAGAACACAGGACTCATTTGCAGCACACGCACATGCCAATACCCATACCCACACCTACCACCCCCCCCCCCCTCCCTCCCTCCCTCCCTCTCTCTCTCTCTCTCTCTCTCTCTCTCTCTCTCTCTCTCTCTCTCTCTCTCTCACACACACACACACACACACACACACACACACACACACACACACACACAAGCACACACATTACACAGAAATGTGCAACACAAACATATGCTATTAACCACCCTTCGTTGATCAACAGGAAGGGCTGTTATTATTAATTTTTGGGGTCTGCAATGGTGAAGCTGTGGCAAAATTATTCTGTGGGGAATGCCGACCAACTTCTCCCTCCAGTATCACAGTGAAAAACCTTAGCAGAAGGGGTTTCCTTGGGGTTGCGTGGGGGGGTGAGGGTTACCAGTCTTTGGGATCTGTCTTCTTTCCTTTCTTCAGTTGTAACATTCTGATTTTCTTCTTCGTCTTTTATTTCCCCCTTCTCTATTATAAGGACCATTTCTATCCAACTTCCCGCCAATTTTCATACATTTCTGTTGATGAAAGCCTTCCTTTATTTCATGACAATAATTGACAAAAATCCTTTTATCAAAGGAGGATCCAAAAAGTTAAGGATCATACATTTACATACATATATACACAATATGTGAATACATATAAACCCAGGTGCGCGCGCGCACATGCAGGCACACGCACACACACACACACACACACACACACACACACAAACACACCACAGTATACTAAGAGATACAAACAAGAAAGCATTTACTGTACTGAGGTTCCTTTCCATGTTAGCTACGTCATGGGGGAATACTAGGAAAGCAATCCAGCACTTTAGAAGGAAGTGAATGTACAAGAGCTAAAATCTTAAATGTACGGACAACAGTAAATCGGGCAACAGGAGAAAAGGAGTATGAAATTACTACAAATCAACTCCACTGTAACACATAACACTTAAAAGGAGAGGAACAATGTAAGCCTATTGGGAGAAAGAATATGTAACATCAAAGGATGATATAAATAATTTAAGGTTAGTGTTAGGTAGGAGGATGTGAGTCAAAATAAAACAGTATAGGCAAGGAGGTTAGATGCTCCAGGAGGGAGTATTAATGGCAGCAAAAAATATTTAGATTAGGTGGTAAATAGACTAGGTGGACTCATAATTGAGATGGCTGGGGTAAGTCAAGGTAAACTTAGAGAATGGACGACCTTGACATTTTTCTTTGTGTGGACTCCCAGATGACCGATGCCTAGGTAAGGTGAACTCATGGACTAGATGACGTTTATCATTGTAGGGAGTAGATAGACTTAATATACGACAATGACCCATAAGGTGTTATGAATAATGATGGAGTCTCTTCATCTCTAAATGAAGGTAATCTATTGGTTCTTATAAGAAATTAAGACATGGTATTTCAGAAGCACCCTCCACATGGGAAAGCAGCATTAATCGCAATGATAATTTTTGCAGGAGACTAATGAAAGAGTTACAGGTTATGACACAACGGGATATGTGAAAAAACTATGCACAATCCAAATTGTATGAAATTTGGTTCCTCATACAGGCAGATGAAAAATATAATTTTCAAAGAAAGACATTCTGAAAAATGTGCGAAGGTATACAAAGATAGTAAAAATACACTAAAATGGAATAATGAAGTTCTTATTTTCTCTTGCTCTCAAAAGAATATAACGACACGAGTAGTACTGAAAGATGTGTAAAGTATCACACTAAGTTTCAATAACAAAATATTAAAAAGGCATAAGTTAAGCAAGAAGCAATACAAGTTCAGTGTACACGAATGATTCAGACATCTTTCACCTACGTGGTAGGATATGGAGTGTCATAAGCTATTTTGTAGGAAACAGCATGTCACACTCAAGTTTAACTTAACTGATGAAATATGTTGGAAGATTTCTTAATGCCTAAGGTAGGTAAAAAGACTGAACACCCCACTGTGTGAGAAATGTGGGAAATTCTGTGCAGAGACAGAATAATCCATGGAAGCTGTATGTCTTGGGAATTGGACAGGTGCTAAAACATTGCCACCTGCTGTGATGTGGGGCCACTTACTCTGTGTTGATGATGCACCAGAGAAGAGCTTGGCCCATGGAATAGTGCCGCAGATGACAATGCGCTACCAGATACTTCTCTGTGCAGAGATATTAAATGGTGTTGATTTTGAACTTGGGTGGCAAAATGTCAGGTAGAGAATATTGTCTGCTCTGCCAGATGTAATATTAATTTCATGTTCTGCAAGATGTTAATGTGAAATGTTATTTATTATGTTGATAGAACATAAATTTAAACTGATGCGGTGATATATATACGTTGAGAATATGGACTTCGCGGGAGGCGTGCCAGAGATAAATCCCTGCAGTCACGCTGTCCTCTGTTTCCTTGGAGGCTCAGATGGATAGAGCGTCTGCCATGTAAGCAGGAGATCCCGGGTTCGAGTCCCGGTCGGGGCACACATCTTCATCTGTCCCCGTTGACGTCTTATCTCAATGCCTGTAAGCAGCTAGGGGTGTTCATTTCATTGTAATGATGTGGTGATGTTGGTTGGAGAACAGTCTCTCTTACAGCTCCACCCACAATTGCCAGGTGAAGCAGAACAATTAGCACAGCAGACTGCAACCGAGCAGCAGGTCCCGTCCAATAATGCAAATGACAACCACATTATTTATGGAAATCATGAGCATTCATAACGCCAGACGAGAAAGTGTATGCACTTACACTTACTACGTATGTACGTACAGGCATCAATCTAGTTCCCACAACACCACAATCTACAGCTATCCACATCAGCTACCACATCGGTTCCTGGACATAGAAATGGATTAATAGTGTCACCTGGGCCACAGCAGACTCAGCACACAGAAAGATCACTGGATGTCAAACATCGAAATTCAAGTGTATATGACAGACTACCTTTGATGCTCCATACAAGACTTTCTGGTATCTGAAGGATAAGCAACTGGACGAGGACTTCATGACAGTTCTTAAGGGAGGAATCCATTTTGTACCTACTCTCAATTGACATTATTAGCACAGTAGACTGAATAGCTTCACCACATCCACCTGAAGCAGCTGAAGAAGTGTGTTGCAAAACCTGTCATAGTCTCACACAAACCTATGAAATTGAATGTGTCTGCAGGGAGAGGCTGCCCATACGGGAACTAAGAGGAGATCCAAATACTGTGGTCTTACCATCCAACAAAGGCAATGCGACCATGGTCTTGTCTCACCAGTATTACACTGAGAAGGAGTGAGGCCTGCCAGAAGTCGGTTCATACCAGAAGACTGACACTGATTCCACGAAGAGAGTGGAGAGGAAGCCCATGGTGCTTCTGCACCATGTTGAGGCTCTTACACTGACGTCTAACTTCTGGAACTGTGTCATTAAAGATTCCATCAAGATTCAAGTGCGGGAACAGCTGATCAATTATAATAGTGGCTACATCCTTAGTAAGGATTGGGAACCCCCACTTATTCTGATTAAGAAGAGGTGCTCCACAATGAACTGACTTGGGAGCAGTTGGAGCAACAGTGGAGATGCCACCAGCGTCAGTTAGACCGTCAGCGAGAGCAGCACCGCTAGTTCCTGCTACTAATAATGCGAGTACACTGTTCGTTTGCTGCATATTTTTACGAGCTTCAAACAGGAGCGACTTATCTTCAGTTATCTGTGTAGTTACTAGTTTATTTTTGTAATTTCTTGCATGTTCGAGTGCTTACTAGGCACAACTTTATATTTCAATAACAGTGTAGTGTACAGTACCGCGTTGCTATCGACCGTTGTATCGACTCCCGTATAGTGCAGGCTTTTGTTTGTTTGGTTAGAACAGCTCAGTGTCTGTCAGACCGTCAGCGAGAGTGCACCGGTAGTTACTGCTACTAACAAGGCGAGTACACCATTTGCTTGTTACATATTTTTACGAGCTTCAAACAGGAGCGACTGCAGTAATGGATAGGAACTGTGATTGTTGTGTACAGATGCGAGCTGAGCTGGTGACCCTTCGCTCACAGCTTCAGGCTGCGTTGACTTCCGTCACACAGCTTCAGGCTGCTGCCAAGGGGCGTCACTGTGGGGGATCGAACATGGGGATGCGAGGGCCACTGAGCATGTCCCATGTGTCCTCCGATCGGTCCACTGCTGTGACCTCCCAGGGTACTGCCTGCACTGACGTTGACCCCCACCCGTGGTCGTGTGGGAGATCATTCCAAAGTCTGGCACGCGGTGAAAAACTTTCTGAGGGGCCGATCACAGGGCCTCCCCAGTTCATTTGACGAACAGGTTTCAGGTGTTATCTGTGGCTGACGATGTCTCTGAGCTGGATGCAGTCGTTCACCCAGTTCCAGAGGAAGCTTCTCCGCCCACAAGGTCTGGGCATTCACAGAGGGTGGGTTTGCTTGTAGTTGGGAACCCCAATGTTAGGTGCGTAATGGGGCCCCTTAGGGACATGGTTGCCAAGGAGGGGAAGGAAGCCAGTGTGCACTCCATGTGCATTCCAGAGGGAGTCATTTCGGATGTGGAGAGGGTGCTCCCGAATGCCATAAAGAGTACAGGGTGCACCCAACTGCAGGTGGTGGCTCATGTCGGTACCAATGACATGTGTCGCTTTGGATCGGAGCAGATTCTGTCTGGCTTCGGGCGGCTAGCGGAAATGGTATGCCAGTCTTGCTCCCGAGATTAAGGTGGAGCACGCCATCTGCAGCATCATTGATAGAACCGACTGTGGTCCTTTGGTGCAAAGACGAGTGGAGGGTCTGAATCAGAGTCTCAGGTGGTTCTGTGACCACGTAGGCTGCAGATTCCTTAACTTGCACCATCGGGTGGTGGGTTTCCGGGTTCCACTTAATAGGTCAGGAGTCCACTACACACAGGAGGCGGCTACACAGGAGGTGGCTACACAGGTAGCGGGGGCTGTGTGGAAGGGACTGGGTGGTTTTTTACGTTAGAGGGTCTCAGGGAACCACGGAAGGGGCATATGTCTAAAAGTGAGCAGGTAAAACACAGTAAGGTAGTTGTAGAAATGATTGGTATTGTAGTTGTAAATTGTCGTAACTGTGTTGGGAAAGAACCAGAGCTCCAAGCCCTAATAGAAAGCACTGAAGCTCAAATAGTTGTAGGTACAGAGAGCTTGCTAAAGCCGGAAGTAAGTTCAGCCGAAATCTTTTCAAACGATTTAACAGTGTTCCGAAAGGATAAATTAAATACAGTTGGTGGTGGAGTATTTATCGCTGTCAGAGGTAGTTTGCCTTATAGCGAAATTGAAGTAGATAGTTCATGTGAAATAGTATGGGTAGAGGTTATATCTGACAATCGGACTAAACTATTAATTGGATCATTTTACCGACCCCCGACTCAGAAGACATAGTTGCTGAACAGTTCAAAGAAAACTTGAGTCTTATTTCAAATAAGTACCCCGCTTGTACCATTATAGTCGGTGGTGACTTCAATCTACACTCAATATGCTGGAAAAATTATACGTTTAAAGCCGGCGGCAGGCATAAAACATCGTATGAAATTGTACTGAATGTATTCTCAGAAAATTATTTTGAACAATCAGTTCATGAGCCCACTCAAAGTGCAATTGGTTGCGAAAGCATACTTGACCTTTTAGCAACAAATAATCCTCGACAAATAGTGAGTGTTGTGACGAATACAGGGATTAGCGACCACAAGGCAGTTGGTGCTAGGCTGAATACCGTAACACCTACAACTGTCAAAAAGAAACGCAAAGTATATCTGTTTAAAAAAGGTGATAAAAATGCTCTTAACACCTTTTTAAGAGACTGTCTTCACTTCTTCCGATCCAATCACGTAAGTGTAGAAAAGTTGTGGAATGTTTTCAAAGAGTATCGACAGCAATTGAGAGATATATACCACATAAATTAATAAGTGACGGTACTGATCCCCCATGGTACACAAAATGGGTTCAAATGGCTCTGAGCACTAAGGGACTTAACAACTGTGGTCATCAGTCCCCTAGAACTTAGAACTACTTAATCCTAACTAACCTAAGGACATCACACACGTCCATGCCCGAGGCAGGATTCGAACCTGCGACCGTAGCAGCCGCGCGGTTCCGGACTGCACGCCTAGAACCGCGAGACCACACAAAATGGGTCAGATCATTGTTGCAGAAGCAATGAAAAAAGCATGCATGCCAAATTTAAAAGAACGCAAAATCCCCAAGATTGGCAAAGTTTTACAGAAGTTCAAAATGTGGCGTGTACTTCAATGCGAGATGCTTTTAATAATTTCCACAACGAAATTCTGTCTCGAAATCTGGCAGAAAACCCAAAGAGATTCTGGTCATACATATAGCACACCAGTGGCAAGACGCAATCAATACGTTCACTGCGCAATAACAATGGTGAAGTCACTGATGACAGTGCCACTAAAGCAGAGTTATTAAACACGGTTTTCCGAAACTCCTTCACCAAAGAAGATGAAGTAAATATTCCTGAATTCCAATCAAGAACAACTGCCAAGATGGGAAACATAGAAGAAGATATCCCCGGTTTAACAAAGCAGCTTAAATTACTGAATAAAGATAAGGCCTCCGGTATAGATTGTATACCAGTCAGGTTCCTCTCAGAGAATGCTGATAAAATAGCTCCATATTTAGCAATTATATACAACCACTCGCTCACAGAAAGATCCATACCTAAAGACTGGAAAACTGCTCAAGTCACACCAATACCCGAAAAGGGAAGTAGGAGTAATCCGCTGAATTACATGCCTATATCACTAACGTTGATTTGCAGTAGAGTTTTAGAACATATACTGTATTCGAACATTATGAAGTACTTAGAAGAAAATGATTTATTGACATATAGTCAGCACAGATTCAGAAAATATCATTCTTGTGAAACACAACTAGCTCTTTATACTCATGAAGTAATAAGTGCTATCGACAGGGGATGTCAAATTGATTCCATATTTTCAGATTTCCAGAAGGCTTTCGACACAGTTCCTCACAAGCGTCTTCTAACCAAACTGCGTGCCTATGGAGTATCACCTCAGTTGTGCGACTGGATTCATGATTTCCTGTCAGAAAGGTCACAGTTCCTAGTAATAGACAGAAAGTCATAGAGTAAAACAGAAGTAATATCTGGCGCTCCCAAAGGAAGTGTTATAGGCCCTCTATTGTTCCTGATCTATATTAACAACATAGTGGACAATCTCAGTAGCCGTCTTAGATTGTTTGCAGATGATGCTGTCATTTACCGTCTTGTAAAGTCATCAGATGATCAAAATGACTTGCAAAATGATTTAGATAAGATATCTGTATGGTGCGAAAAGTGGCAATTGACCCTGAATAAGGAAAAGCGTGAAGTTATTCACATGAGTACTAAAAGAAATCAGCTAAATTTCGATTACGCAATAAGTCACACAAATCTGAAGGCTGTAAATTCAACTGAATATTTAGGGATTACAATCACAAATACCCTAAATTGGAACGATCACATAGATAATATTGTGGGTAGAGCACACCAAAGACTATGATTCATTGGTAGAACACTTAGAAGTTGCAACAGGTTTACTAAAGAGACTGCTTACACCACACTTGTCCGCCCTATTCTGGAGTATTGCTGTGCGGTGTGGGATCCGCATAAGGTGGGACTGACGGATGACATCGAAAAAGTACAAAGAAGGACAGCTCGTTTTTTATTATTGCGAAATAGGGGAGATAGTGTCACAGACATGATACGTAAATTGGAGTGGCTATCATTAAAACAAAGGCATTTTTCGTTGCGACGGGATCTTCTCATGAAATTTCAATCACCAGTTTTCTCCTCCGATTGCGAAAACATTCTGTTAGCACCCACCTACATAGGGAGAAATGATCATCATGATAAAACAAAAGAAATCAGGGCTTGCAGAGAAAAATTTAAGTGCTCATTTTTCCCGCGTGCAGTTCAAGAGTGGAACGGTAGAGAGACAGCATGAAGGTGGTTCATTGAACCCTCTGCCAGGCACTTTATTGTGAGTAGCAGAGTAATCACGTAGATATAGATGTAGCGGATGTCCCTGGGTATGCACCATGGACAGAGCGCCGAGTTGGTGGGAGGGAGGAGATATTGACCATGCACCCTCCTCTGGGTAAGGATTGCAGTTTGAGTGACAGGTTGGAAGGGGGGGGGGGGGGAAGGTAAAAGTCATGTGACAGCTCCTAGAGGCTAGGTAACAAGTTCATCAGCATATGTGGTGATGGAAACATGACAAAATATTATGCTGGGAATCACACTGGGAGAAGTTGATGAATCATAACATTTACAGCTTAATTACAAAGCCAAATCACAGTACAAATTTTCAAATGAAGAGGTACTGAGCACACCAGCCACACATAGAAAAGAGGGCCTTATGGGCCGAAAGCATTATTTGAGACAGTATTTTTTGTTGTGCCTATCTGCGACTCAGCATCTCCACTATATGGTGAGTAACAACTTCCCTTTTCATAATAATGTCATGAAACAGATTGTCACTCACCACATAGCAGAGATGCTAAGTCGCAAAAGCACTGTAAAACAAATAAGCTTTCGACCAAAAAGGCTTTCATCCAAACTAGACAACATACGCACACACGCTCAAGCAAGTGCAGCTCGCTCACACATGACCACACATCCAAGCCAATGTACCACACACACACACACACACACACACACACACACACACACACGACCACGGTCTCTAGCTGCCGCTAGCTGCCGAGGCCAGCTGGAGACTGCGGTTGCATGCGCGTGCGAGCACCCGCGCTTGTGTGTGTGTGTGTGTGTGTGTGTGTGTGTGTGTGTGTGTGTGTGTTTTTAATTTGGATGAAGGCCTTTTTGACTGAAAGCTTACTAGTTTGACAGTCTTTTTGTTGTGCCTACCTGTGAGTCAACATCTCAGCTATGTGGTGAGTTTCATAATATTGTGTATTCCATCCTGGATTTTTGATTGTTTGTTCAGGAGAGATGATATATAACCATTTGACATGCATCAAAAACTGGCTATTGTTTAAACTGGAGTAAAAATTACCCAGTTTATTTTCATCCAGTGTTTTGTTATGAGAGCACTTAGCAGCTTCCAACAAACTTTAAACATAATTTAAACATTTCCTACACTTTTTCTCACTCACTTGCTTAAAGCCAAATATTTAACACATTAATTCATTTGTAAAGTAATCTCAGATGTTTGAACCTGTTTTATACGTGGTTCAATTCTTTGAAGGATCAGAGGTTTAGTAGTACATGTCACATCATTTATGAAGAAATTAAGCTCTTTTTCTCAATATTAATTGTCTGACTTATTTTACAAAAAAGGAAACTGAGCAAACAACTGAGATTGAAGGCAAATGCCCTGGTGATAGGGCCTGTGTTCCTGTCAAATTGCATGACAGCCACAGCATACACCCATTTCCTGATAGAGGACCTATCTGCATTTTCGGAAGGCATGACGGTAGAGCAACAATGGCATACATAGGGGCAGAAATCCATTCCAGTACGATTATGCCATAGGTGGTAAATCATTGGAAGCGGTAACGACCGTAAAATACTTAGGAGTTACTATCCGGAGCGATCTGAAGTGGAATGATCACATAAAACAAATAGTGGGAAAAGCAGGCACCAGGTTGAGATTCATAGGAAGAATTCTAAGAAAATGTGACTCATCGACGAAAGAAGTAGCTTACAAAACGCTTGTTCGTCCGATTCTTGAGTATTGCTCATCAGTATGGGACCCTAACCAGGTTGGATTAATAGAAGAGATAGACATGATCCAGCGAAAAGCAGCGCGATTCATCATGGGGACATTTAGTCAGCGCGAGAGCGTTACGGAGATGCTGAACAAGCTCCAATGGCGGACACTTCAAGAAAGGCGTTACCCAATACGGAGAGGTTTATTATCGAAATTACGAGAGAGCACATTCCGGGAAGAGATGGGCAACATATTACTACCGCCCACATATATCTCGCGTAATGATCACAACGAAAAGATCCGAGAAATTAGAGCAAATACGGAGACTTACAAGCAGTCGTTCTTCCCACGCACAATTCGTGAATGGAACAGGGAAGGGGGGATCAGATAGTGGTACAATAAGTACCCTCCGCCACACACCGTAAGGTGGCTCGCGGAGTATAGATGTAGATGTAGATGTAGAACACAATGGATCACAAATTCACTGTACCGGACAAGTATCCCAGTATCTGAATAACATTTCCTCAATGGTGGATTGGCCATGACAGACCAATTAACTGACCTGCCAGATCACATCACCTAAAGCCATCAGACTTGTGTTTATGGGGCTGGTTAAAGGGGCTGTGTATGCTACAAAGGTGGATACACACGAAGAACTTGTCGCTCGTATCAGTGATGCTGCTGCCTGCACTGAAGCCCACTGAGATGATGTTTGATGGGCAACACAACACACCTTCCAATGCACTGACAGATGCATTGAGATGTGTGGACGACTTACTGAACACATCTTGTAGGACTGATTAGTCACCCTTCCCACCATTATTCTGCCCACCACAGCAACTACACATCATTTTGGTAAGTAATAGTCAAACTTGTCTTCATAATCATTAATGGATGTGTGCAGTCTTCAACTTGCTCCAGTTCCGTAACAATCAAAAATCAGGTACATTTTCATGCAATTTTTTCAGTTTCTTTTCACATGCAGAATCACCTCACATATTATGTGACATTCCTCCTGTATCACTCTGTATAGTCAATACATAGGTGAACATAATGCTGTGCTGTTTATTTTATGTGGAAGTACAGTGTTCTCTGTTGCTGTTTCAAGATGGAAAATGTTATGTAGTGAGATAAGAAGACTCTTGCAATGGGGGCAAAAGTAAAAAGCCTCAAAAAAGCTGATAATGTACAGAAAGTTCTGGTTGATAACAACAAATTATTTAGGAATAAATGAGATGACTCACTGAAAGGTAAAAGCGCTATGTCTTCGACAGGTACACTTATGTATCTCTCTCAGTTTGAGAAAGAATCTCATTCCGAAAGCTAGCAAAGCAAAACTCTGTACCTTCTGTTTGTGTACCTGTTGATGATGCATTGCTTCTGCCTTTTGGTGATTTATCTCCTTTATTCCTAAATAATTCAAAAAAGCTGATGTGAGTTATGGAATGTGTTATGCTTGCACAGAGTTTAGGGATACCATTAACAATGCTGAATATGATTGTTAAAAACAAGAAATCTATTTTGCAAAGTGCTCCACGTAAGGAAACAAATCTGCTAGATACCCAAAATATGCAGAGCTAATGTTCTACATTATACTGCAAACACACGGACTGAATCCATGGAGTCCACCATCTCCAAATGGAACCAAAATAACTGAAAGAATTTGATCTGGCCTATGAGATCTGAGCAATGACAATGATGACTGTAAAGTCTGCTCACTTTACTGTGGAAAAAGTTGTAGTTGGAGCATTTAGTGCAAGATTTCCTGTGTGTTAATACAAATGTTTTCACTACTGAAAGTGTGTCTATGGAAGATGTCATGGAGTCCCATATTAAGCAAAAGTTGACAATTCAGGGAATGAGTGGCGATAATGACTGTGAACAAGACAGACTATTTCTACTGCAGATGTTAACATAAACAGATCATTTTTCTACAAAAAAATTAATTACACTGAATGGTGCAAAAGAAGGGTTTCACTATAATTACACTGTTGCATTGTCCATTTTGAAGCAGTAATTAGAGTTAAGAGTGTTTCATAATCATACAGCTCAGTATATTCAATTCTTACTTGACTACCCCGACCTTACTTAAATTACAGTTCATCTGTCAGAAATTGAATGTGTCTACTGTTTGTCCACGATAAGTTGACAATTGGTGTGGTGGTTATCAGGAACAGCCAAGCCTCTGCATTACGGCTGTTGAGGGAGAAGAGCGGTGAGGGGAAGATAGCGTTGGTTGCTTCAAGCAGTGCTGGTACCATTACCCACGCTTTGCACTAACATGAAATCACAGGTGGCACTCAGAGAATTATTGCCTGTTTAAGGGACACTTCCATCAGATCAGAAATTGTCACCTAATTTGTTGATATATTCATGCTCAAGAGCTTATAACTTATTTATCATTTATGTTATCAAACACAATGAAAAAAGAATGTAGATGGAAGTACGACTTACAATACTATGAATTGAAAGTAAAAATTGATGTTTGGAATCTGTTTGCACAAAGCATTATCAAATACTGACAGCAGAAATGTCTATAAATTGTAATTAATTGTGCCTGAAAGAACTGTCAAAATTATTTTCATTAAAGATCACTGTCATTTATGTTTGTTTCAAGATCATTATCACCATCATCCCTTGAGCACATGGTATTGAAGATAACTTCATCAATGGCAATCTCCATTATTCCAATTCGTGTCCTATACTCTTGCTCCAGCTGCTGCACTTTTCTGCAGTAATCTTGCCAGTTCTGTGGAGTAACTGAAAAGAAAGCAGCATTAATAAGACTCTGCTATTTTTCCTTCAATATGTCTCCTTGAATCAATGTGTCACCAGCAACATTGTTCTCCCTGAAATTGCTGTTTTATTTTGGCCTATGCCAATTCTATCTGATTTAGATCGCAACCCTTAGGGCAGAAAAAACACTATTTTGTATCCTCTGTGCTCAGTGATTTTATCCACAAAGTAAACTTACAGGGCTGGTTTGTTTTCCTTTATTGCAGATAACAGTTCAGCCTTCCTCACTGAGTTGTTGTCCGCCCCTGGTAGCCGGGTGGTCAGTGCGACAGAATGTCAATCCTAAGGGCCCGGGTTGAATTCCCGGCTGGGTCGGAGATTTTCTTCACTCAGGCACTGGGTGTTGTGTTGTCCTAAACATCATCATTTCATCCCCATCGACACGCAAGTTGCCGAAGTGGCGTCAAATCGAAAGACTTCCACCCTATGAATGGTCTACCCGACGGCAGGCCCTAGTCATATGACATTTATTTATTTATTTATTGAGCTGTTACAGTTTACTTGCCCATCTAACACCATAATCCTGAACTCATATTTATTAGGCATTCTGTCAAACTTCCTGCTGTGGTACAGCAAATTATCCATACAATCAGATAACTGGGTGGAATATTATGAACGACCATACCCATAACCCCCCCCCCATTTACGTCCGCTAGTTTTGTAGTTTCGTCAAATTCAAGAAATTCAATTACCAAGTTAATGGTAGCAGTTTCTTGCATGAAATTCCTAACAAATAAAAACTGTGTAACAGATCGGGTTCCCAGGTTCAAGTCTTGGCCCAGCACACAATTTTAATTTATAAGAAAGTTTGAAAGCAGCACACACACTCCAGTGTGGGGTGAAAATTCGTTCTCGTTTCTTGCATCTTGCTGCAAGTACTTGTCGAATTTGTCTTTCCATGGAATTTTTTCTCAAACTTACAGAAGTTGTGTGTATTCAGTACTGGTGCAAAAGTATCATTGTTAAAAAGAAGAATGGCACAAAGACAGATGGGCCGAAACAAATGTATCATTGGCACCCCTAAACACACACAATTGCTACCATCAGCGAAGGAACTGCAAAATGCGTTAACCAATCAATTTGTTTCAGCAGAAGACAAAGTAGAATGGCAGTACAGAAGTCTTTAAACTTTAGCAAACTTTTTTTAATGTAAGTATATACTGCTTGCAAAAGAGTAATTAAATACAATCTTTCATAGAGATACGGTGCCCCATTTTTTATTTCTGTTATTGAATACTTGATTGTACAACAGACAAGAGATGTTCAAAATTAATGTAGGACATCCTCAAAGTTTTTGATCTAAGTGAAGTCCTCTGATTTTAGTTAACTGAATAGCATTTCTAGGTAACATCAATATTTCTAATATTTTTTCTGTTTTTTTATTATTTTCTTTTATTTTTGTGTTTCATCATGATTTTTATTCATTAATAATAATAATGCTACAATAGTGGTAACTGCTCTGGTTTTTAAGAATAACAGCACTTCTGTAACAAGTACTTGCAGTGAGTTCCTGAAATAAACTTGCCCCAATGACTTGAAGAAGTAAGCTTGAATAAGTTTTTGTTCTTATGTAAGCAACTCAGCAAGTGCTTACAGAAGTTATTCGCTAGTGGATGTGACCCTTTTGTAATACTTCACATCTAGGGGCACCTTGATGTTGGCAGCACTCAGAGGTAAATAAATATCTTTCATGTAGTGAAGATTTTCTCCACTTCAGGCAGCACTAGCAAAATTATCAAGTTATCGTGCCCAAACAGTACAAAAATCTTACAAACCCAGTTGTCAATAAGGAAAAAATGCAGGAACTTTGACACAAAAAAAGCTCATGTGTATACAATAATAAGAAAAATATCACAATTTTGCGGACTACTTTGTAACAGAGAGAACTAGGCTGAAGAGTTCTCAATAGGCAGCTCAAAATTCCATTCTGAATGTGTTTCCAATTGAAGCAAACATATTGTATGCCTCACGTAAATATGATGCGAGTGCTACTAATACCTAAAATACACATGTACACTACGCAACAGAATTAAAGGATCACTTTTTTGAAAATCAATAGTTTTCTCCCATTCCAACACATAACTTTGACATTTGCACCAACCTTCCTCTGTAATGGTGCAAAAGCGTGGTGCACTGTGATGTCACCTTTGAGCTAGATGACGTTTCAAACGACCAGAGCTCAAAAGTCCATGTGACATGTAAAGTGGGTTAATGATGTCACATTGGCACCAACTTTCATCACAATTCTGCCCAATGTCACTGTGGACATATTACACAACAGAAAGGTCATCACAGGCCCTTGTATCCATATCTTCTTTTGAAGCGTCTGCAATGGAGCATAGTACTGCAACACTCAGCATTGAAATCACAAGGTTTCTTGTGAGTGGCCGAGGGAAACATTTCAGACACTTAATATTCTTGGGTGCCTGCAGGCAGGCAACTAGTCTGTATGTGTCAATTGGTTGGCTACCTGCAGGAGTCTCAGGGTACTTCACAGATTCTGTCTTTAAAGGTACATTTTTAAAATTCTCAATAAATATGGGTGGGTGCCACTGAGGGTTTTGTCAAAAAAGGAACACCTTAAGGATACTCTTTACCATTTCATTTCATTCATGTATGTGTCAATGTCACACAACTCCGTAATCATGTCACAGGAAGACATAAACAGAAGCACTGAAAACGCCTAAGGACCCTTTGCTGCTTTGGATCTTTTTCAAATTTCATCGACTGGTATTGAACGGATCCTAGTGGGCCCAACCCGTACACCACCTACAATGACAATAGAGCAGGGCTGAAACATCTGAGGGTATCGGAAGTGTCACAGGTTGTCAGCAATGTCTTCCTGTTCCTCAACACACTACAACTGAGAAATGTGTGGGAATAAACGTCCCAAGGAAATGTGCAGTTTTACTGATGACCTTTATGCCACCCCCTGAGGCCTTTTTGTTTCAATTCTGAGTGTGGTGGTCTGAAATGTTTTCTTCAGCCACTCATAATAAAACCATGTGAGTTCAATGATGGGCATCACAGTTCCAACCTCCACCACAGAGGCATTGAAATAAATGGTGAAATGTGGGTAAGTGGGGCTGTGATGACCTTCCCATTGTGTGACACACCCCTTAGTGGTGCTGGGCAGCATTGTGGTGAAATTTGGTGCTAATGTGACATTATTAATCCTCTTTACATGTCACATGAACTTCTGAGCTCTGGCCTTTTTTTCACATGTGTTGACATCTTGCTGTTTCGTGATTTTGCATCATTACAGAGGAAGAATGTAGGCACCTTTGAGCCAAATTTCAAACTTAAGAGTTGAAATGGGAGACAATTACAAGGTTTTGAAAAAATGATCCTGTAATTCTGTGTATATTAAGTTGACTGTACAGATACATCTTTAAGAAATGAGAACCAGACAGTTAGTGTCGTCAAATCAGACTGCTTGAAGAGACTGAAAGTTCAAATAGCTCCATAATATACAAAAGATTATTAGTACACAAACATTGGGAACTGTTCACTAAACTTCGGTGAAAGAAACTACCACACAGCATCACAAATTACTTGGATAGCTATGAATCATATGCACAAAGGTATCACAGCAATAAATATAATGTAACAGGTGTGAAAGAATCATTTAAGCTAAGTTTTTGCTCACACAAGGAACAGAAATGAAGACTAGTTATCTTGGTACCCACCATCACACATGTGGTAGTCTGAGGAATAGTATGTGTAGATGCATCTACTCCTAGACACATGTACTCCATAAGCCACTGTATAAAGCACCGAACAACACATACAATTTCAGTTTTCTTAAAATTCTATGTTCTTGGATTATCTCTACAAAATTCAGCAGGAGGAGAAAAGTAAAAAAATATACAGAACAAGAAGAAATAAAAAGAACAATACAAATAAAGTTTTAGCCAGGATAAAACAATTATACACGAGTAAATAATAGACAGGTCTACAATTACTACACCAAACAAACAAGGATCAAAATAATTAGATCAAAGGAACTCCAGTCTCACAGGTTCATCTTCTGCTGCTTCCAAAGACTGAAATTTTTTTCTGAAGTCACTAAGTTTCAACACCTCACAGAAAACTACAAGCATTTTCCTTAAAAAATGAATCATATTTTTTGTGAATAATGCCTGATGGCTTCTGTCTTGAGTTCTTTGGACCACATGTTTTCCCCTGGCATTTCAAGTGGCTGGCATTCCTAAAGTTTTGCCCCTGGACTGGAGACCAGGTCAATGCCAGAGATTCGCCAATATGTATGTTTCACACTAATGTCTAAGGGCTTTTCCCTGGTCATTACTGCTGCCGTTCTCCCCTTGTTAACCGCAATGGTCATTCACTGTAGCACAGAAATCCAGGAGCTGATTAACTTGAGACTTTTCTCTTTCTCGTTGAAGCTTCTGATATGTTTGTGGATTTCTACAGCTTCCCTAAACAAATGGGCATGGTAGCTCTTCTCCATTGTGAGAACTTCCATTTTGGCAAATATTATTATGTGCTCCACTACAGCCGATTTCTCCACCTGCCCCAGCCTGCAATACTATTTATGTTTGGTGGTCTTGATCTTGATGGATCGTCCACTAATTTACATACAGACTTTTCCGTGTCTACAAGGTATGCAGTACATTCCCAATATTACAGGTGGGTCCCTTCTGTCCTTTGCTGATCTGAGGCACTCTTTGATCTTCTTGGGCAGTTTGTAAATATCCTTTACACTGTGTTTGCACAATATACAACTGATACTGTCTGTCATCCTGAGGATGTATGACAAAAAAGCCTTGTACAATATTTCTTCTTCTGATACGTCACTTCACTTCATGAAAAGTTGGATTTTGTAATACTCCTTAGTTAACTGGTGGAGTATCTACTGTTCGTCAGAACAATTTCCAGTTACTGCACATAGCGCCTGAGGTGATATAATGTCTTGTGCACGTTGGGAGCATATTGATTATTCCTCTTTTCTGGCTTGGGTGATAATTTGACTGTTCATGCAAGTATCAGTTTTTGATACATACAGTGTCCAAGGCTGTCACCATTCCTCACAACCAGGACATCTACGAAATGGTAGGTTATAAACTTTTAGGATGTTTTCAGAATGAGATTTTCACTCTGCAGCAAGACGAGGTACTGGCAGAACTGAGGGTAGTGAGTCTTGCTTGGGTAGCTCATATGGTAGAGCACTTGTCTGTGAAAGGCAAAGGTCCCAAGTTCAAGCCACGGTCTAGCACACAGCTTTAATTTGCCAGGAAGTTTCAAATTTTCAGATGTTGATTGCCAACAAATATTCTGCCCATAATGTAATCAAGAATGCACATTTTTTCCTGCCTTCTCATTTCAGACATCTTAAGATTCTTTAAGACATTTCATGTAGTTAGTACAGTAAGCTTACCATTGTATAGGAGGATACTACAGATGAGTGCAATCTCATTTGTGCTCAACCATACATACAACTGCATTACACGATACCAGGCTGCAATAGTCCGCTCCACGATCGTCACTGCCTAAACTCGCCTTATTGTACGAATGTACGACAAGATGCATTTGAAACAACTGATACCATTTACCAATTAACTTGTATGCAATGGTTAGCTTTCTGAGGTGGCATGGTGAGCAGGTGGCATTTTATAAAAATTAATCACGGGCAGCTACTTTATACTGCTAACAGCCACACATTTTGCAGAACTGCTCTGCAATTCTAGACACTTCTGACAGCATTTCAGAACTCTCTGTAGCCTTTACTGCACCTCACAATCATTACTATACTCTAGTAAACGTATTAAAACATACTGTCTGCTTCAACTGTGCTTTCCTTATCACCTCTCATTATTGTTATTATGGCCCACTTGTGAACCCCATCCTCCTCCATTTGTTTTTCTCCCCCACACTTTCCCTCTTTGTCTGCATGCTAACTTTGTTTATCCTTCACCTCGTATACTCTCTCCAGCTTGTGAATAGTTGGTTCTTTATCAATATTTCATTGAATTCTCAGGCCTTGAAGCATGATCTGCTCGTTTACACTAATTACTTCAATTACTATATAACTGATGCAATTTTGATTCTTCTCGATTTAAAATTATTTTTCCGTTTCCATCGAAACAAATAAAGATTCTGATCAAATGAAATATAAATACTGTTAATTATCCTCAAAGAAAATGAAATACAACAACACAAATTTAATTCTCTCACAAATAAGGTTTCTTCATTTGTATTTCCAGTTTTCTGACACCGTAGCAAGGTAATCTGGAGCCCTATTAAGCATCAAACAAATAAAATCAATGAGGCAAACAATACTAAAATGAATTAACTCGGTGAGGCAAATGAGATTCAGCTCCGTGATTACAGTAGCAGTAAGATAGATGTTAAATTTAAATCATTTCCATTAAAGTCTATTATTCCTTCCTAACAATAACAGAAAACAAAGGAGACAAATGGATAACTAAAGTAGATCCTGAAAGTTTAGTTGAACTAGCAACTGGTATTGAATACTCGTCCAGCAGACATCTGGTTTTCCAAACCAACTATTAAAGAGACCACAAACAGCAGTAAATCTGTATGTTCTGCTAGTATTTCAACCAAAATACCAAAACATTGTCCTTTCTTGATAGCACTCCCCTTATGTTTGCTTTGTAATATATTGTTTAGTCAAGAGGAATTTTCTTAAACATGTAACATTTAACACTCATTAATAAAAACAGAGACAAGCAAGTGATCTCTAGTTAGAAGTCCAGTTCCCTATTTCCTATCTTCTCAAAAATGTTCTAACAAGGAAGCTTGTAATAGCTGAACCACCTTTCTGATGGTAACCTTTTAACAATAGCTCTGTTTGGCATACAATAAGACTACTCAACACAGAAAGCAGTGTATGATATCAAAAACTTAGTTTCAGTGGAACTAAACAATAAATATTGCTCTTAATAACTTGAATACAACATATTAATGTTCCACAATATTATAGTGGAAGATAAATATCTTATATTCAAATTGTTAATATGTCAACGTTCCTCCAACAGCCAACAAAATATTCCATAAATATTATCAAAAATTGTGCTGTTGGCATTTTCTGTGATCTGGCTAATACCTTTGATGGTGTACATTATAAAATTCTACAAGGAAAACTAACTGGTATGGTATTAAAGGCCCTGGCGTGGTATGGATAATTGTGTCTTAATGACAGAAAACAGAATGTCACATCAACAAATAATACTACAGGAATAAAACTAAATTCAGGATGCAGAAAAATTAAATATGGTGTCTCATAAGGTTCAGCTCTTGGCCCGTACCTGTTCTTGACTTACATAAATGATTTACTAGGTACATTAATGATGTGGTTTCAGGTGTTCGGTACAACTGTTTATTCCATCCTCATGCAGAATATTTCAACAACTGACCCAGTCATCATCTTCAAGTGCTGAGAGCTGTGTTATTATGTGTACTTGGTGCCGGTACTCCAACCTGAGTGCAAAGTATTTTTGGTATTGTGTCACTATAACTGAGTTCAACTCATGGGACCAGCTATGCTCTTTGATGTCCATTTCTTTTTCAGAGTCCGCAATGTTATTCCATAAAATACACTCTGGTTTTATTATTTCAAAATGTTTCAAATTGATCTGAAGATGGTCACCACTGACTGAAATCAATAGTCTGAGGACAAAATTTATTTGTGATCAGATACTGGAATAAAAGAAATACATTCTCTCAGTGTTTTACCAGCTTTGGCAATGAGATGGCCTGCAGAATCTTAATAAATTGATTGCCTGACACCTAGCCTTTCTCCACCCCAGTTTATTAGATTTTACATCTTTATTTTGATTGACTCCTTAACTGTGCTGTCCCAGGAATGTGGCATCTGCACTTTGATGCTGGTCTTATTGTGTTTCATTTCACTATTACAATCGAGACAGTGCTTGGTTGTTTTAGTCCGATGTGTCACTAATTTACTTTCCACATTGTTGCCTGACTGTTTTAACAGAAGACACAACACATTACCATGGAATGTGGTACACACTCGGCTACCAGAGCCTTAAATGATCTTCAATATTACAAAGAAAACATTTTACCATTTTAGATGGGAGAGAACTACAATAAATGCCACATTTCAGTAAGAGTCTACCAATCTTCCCAAAGACTGAGCCACCATAATACGCACAAGCGCTAGTTGGCTTATATTTTTCTTTCTCATTCTCAACATCTACCACAGGTATTGTTGATTTTGAACACAATGCCAGATCAGTTCATTAATCTGCATACATACTCCTTCAGAAACCTATTTGCCTCTTCATCTGACAACATTCAGGCTCTATGGATCCAAGTCTTTCATGGAAATGTGAATTAAATAATCAATGAATGGTCATAACAATGTCATTAAGGAAATGAGCACAAGCTTGAATTGGGCAAAGATGGAATGCAAACTTGCTATCTTCTTTTCACAGGAACTATCTTCACGTTTTTCTGAAGTGCCATAGAGAAATCACAGAAAACTTAAGTGTGCAGGACCAGACGAGAATTTGAATCACAGTTCACCACGACGAGAGTCTGATGTCTTACCACTGTGCCACCTCATCGGTGTCTCAATATGGAAAGATCTGCTTAATGCTATGGAACAACTACAGGCATTATTTTTATCATTTTATGGGCAAGAAGCACTGGATGACCAACATGGAGTCTGACATTTACCGACACGAACATCCATAATGCATCACCTAGCAGTAGAATAAGTAATTGCAAGAGAAGACTGTTCACAGAGTGCTTAGCAAATAATAAACAAAATGAATTAATACTGCCTTCGGGGTAAGCTCGTGTGGTTTGAAATGCTTCCACTATTTTAACAATAATTTGTTCAATTACAATGCAGCTTCCTCATTTGCAAAAATGCCATTAAATGACTCATAAAACATGCTATTTCCTTTTTCCTTGATAATATTATCAAGACGTTACTTTTTGGTAGCATAACAAGTCCCTTCACATGAAATGACAACTTTCGGAAATAGCTCAAAGCTATTACTATGGGATCTGTGCCGAAATCGCCTTTTTCATTTCCTTGATGCAACAACTAAAAATAAAATAAAGATACAACGGTCAATGAACAGTACAGACTAACAATATGAAACTGGTTAGTCTATGATATTTTTGTTGTGCGAAGTTATGGTAAGGGAATCTCTAGTGGATATGAACAACACAGCACGGTAGTATTCAATCCGTATTATAAATGTATGACATACTACTGCATGAGACGCTGGACTTCATACTTAAAATGTAACATGGGAGTGCTTTTGTAAAGATAGTAGGCACGGAGGTCAGGAGAAGTTAGGACAACCAGATATTCCATCAACACAAAGCTCAGAGAACATAAATAATACTATATGCTGATAGAGCTGGAGAAATTTGCCGTGGCCAAGGGAAAAGTGGGACCTTAGAAATGCTGGAATACAATAAAAAGTCAGAAGGAAGGAATATTACAATTCAATGTTCTATCAACGATGAGGTAAGTAAAGATGGAACACAAGCTTCCAGCTGAGTGAAGGATGGGGATGGAAAGTCGCCATGTTCTTTTCAAGGGAACGATCCTGGCATTTGCCTTAACCCTTTCGCTGTTAAACACATGCTCTTTGCATTCCATGCTCTGACGACTTTCGTCATGGCTGCACTGCTTGCCAAACGCTTGTGCCTGTGATGACAGAAGCGCTCCAGTCAATACAAAACACTAATCACCTGATTTTTCAAAAATTATTTATTTTGCTCATCTTACAATCTGATATCTTCACTCAATAAAGAACTGAATTTCTTTGCATTATCTATTACACTTACTGCACCACATCAAATTAAGTAAAATATTCTATGAAATTTTAAAAAGTTCGCAGAGGTAAAAACGCAATGCATTAACTTTGCATATTGTGGCGGCGACTTCTGCCACCGAGTGTATCAGGATGACTAAATGTAGTGGGACGAGGTAGAAGGCACTGTATTAAGGCTCATCCAAGCTTTCCAACCACAGTGCCCTTGTACACCTCCGTCTGCGTTACAGGGCCCCGCAGTCCTGAGGAAGCACACTAGTGGCCGGTGCCATGCAATGCTGTGTCAAGCCTTGTATGCCAGTGGAGTTGTGGCATCGTCAGAATGCCAGCAGTTGACTCGGCGGTCTGCGTCCCTGCCAACTCAGCGCCGCTCAGTGTGAGGGGCAGGCTGCCCACTGCGTCCTTCCTCGCTGGTGTAGCTGAGATCGCGGCGACCACAAGCGCCAACGATCCGCCGTCCAAATCTGCGACCCTGACCCCGGAATGCCTCCGGCTTGCGTTAGGAGCCAAGACGGCTGGCGCCCCATCTGCTGCTGCGTGTAGCTGGTGGTGTGACACGCCCGCCGTCCAGAAGAGCTGCCACACTCGAATGAATCTCATTAGAAACCCGCACCTATTTATACGCGGCTGTGTGCCTCTGTTTTGCTAACATGCCGCTCTGAGTCACATACTCATAACATCAAGGTTATGCCAGTGGGCCCCTTCTGCCTGTAATGTGCGCCATGCAAACTGCTGCGTTTACTCTTTTCAGCAGTTCGACGGCCCTGTGGCCTCCATTCTACTTCGCAACCGCTGGTCAGCATAACTTACTGTCAACCAGCCCACACCTGGGTGTAACTTGTGCGTTCAGAATATTTCACAAAACTAACTTTCCCTATTCTAAACGGTGGTGCCGCTACATTATCCCCCTTTAGGAAAAACCCGGTCCCCAGGTCGACCCTTAACTAGCTCTTATCTTGTTTGGGTCGGCACCTATGGCGTATTTTCTTACTACTGGAAAACTTAAATGTGGTCTAGTGCCCCTTAAACCCATGACATGAAACAAAACGTATGAATTCCTTACTGGACGAACACTGCTAAATTAACCCCCAATCTACTCGTCTCATGTCCTTGGTATCCAATTCACTGGGACTTGGACTACCCTTGGTTCCCTCTTGGAATTAGCTCTCCACCTGATCAGAAAGAAAACAACACATAACAGAGTTAAGGATGCGATGACACTTGGCACAGAGGTGCTCAAAATGATCATTATTTACTGTTGCCTTTCCCTATACTGAGTGACATGTTGCACAAGCTGTTCGGCTGGTATGCGTCCCTCTTGCTCTAAATGAACTGGTTTACCGATCTCAACAGACCTGGCTCCAGAGCTTGATTTAACAAGCTCAGATTCTGCCTTGGCAAAAACTCTAAAGTGGCTTCTGGCCAGTACAGCTGTGGCTGCGTAACATTCAATTGCGTGACTCCTGAAATTGACGCTGGCAAGTGGAAGGTTGTTCCTATTATGTTACAGTTAGTTCCATTGATTAAAATTCCGCTCCCCTTAAGCTTTACACATTTCACTTCTGCAAATACTCCTTGCTCAAAACAACTTGCTGCTACTACTACCAAATTCTCGTAGGTGGCGAAGATCCAATGCATCCCGACCCGTTGCAAGCTCAATTTTGGTTCCACGATGTCCCTTGGACAGTTTATTCCTTTCCCCTGGCTACAAATAACTGCACCATGCATGTGTCCCATATTTATAGCTTCACACGTTTTTCTCCAACATTCACTGTTTCTGATTCAAATTCAATACCGACAGTGTGACTACTTTCACGCTTAAATTACATTATATGAACTGGAGCAATAAACTCAACTTTCCTGACCCAGCACTGTTGATAACAAAAAATTTAAACAGGAAATCCTATGACTCTGACATCGTTCAACACATATTTATTACAGCTTTGCCGCAAAATTTACCCCCGATGCAGTTATTTCTCCAAAATTGTGTTTGATTTCTCCTTCAACAACACTCCACACGTCAGATGCTACACTTCCCTTTTCAGTGACTTGAGGACAGGGATCACCATCACTCTTCCTCCCTCTTCAAAAAGACTGCTGCCCCTAGCAGGCTCACAATACTTGAAAACACATATAAAATACAATGCCTAATTAATCTATGCAACCCCAATGATACATAACCAGAAAACAACAAAAACTACAAATACTCTACTACTACTTTCTAGATCGCAAAGGATATGGTACTTCATGCTGTACTGTTATCTTCCTAGTTTTCTCTGTGCTTAGCACCTCTCTTCACTCTCTCTTTCTTTCTCTTTCCTTCCTGTGACATGCCTAGAATTACATCCGGGCAACCCTTAAATGTCCGTAACCGCCCAATGTGTACTATCGTTGTTTTAGTTGGCAGCTGAAGCTTAACATTAATGGGGGATGTGGTTTGAACTACTTGGTATAGCCGTTGATACCTCCTGATGAACTTCTTCATTTTCCCTTTTGGCGTATAGGGGCTGGATAGCATTACCCATTGCCCTACTCTATACTGTGGTTAACTTCCTTTCCGCTTCACTGCATCTTTCTGCCTTTCCAAAGCCTTCGTATTCACCTTTTGTAGCTGTTTCCAAACGTCCCGAATTGTTCTTGTGAATTGACCTACACACTTTTGCATTGTATGCACATACAATATGCTTCAAATACTCGTCGTCCCACTGACAGTGATGAGAATCCACATAAAAACTCAGCATCTTCCCTATTGTTCTGTGTACCTGTTCTGTCCCTGTGGATGCAATACGCTCGTCCTCAATTTCTTTACGTTCAACAATTTACACAGCTCCTTCATTAAATCTGACATGAAGTTGGTCCCATGACCAGTAATTATTGTCTCCGGTACACCAAACTTCAAAATCCAGTTGTTTACCAATGCTTGTGCGACTATTGCTGCTGGTTGATTTGGCATAGCCACTACCTCCACATACCTCAAAAATTATCTATTATTGTGAGAACGAATCTGTTCCCCATTGGTGTTTGCCTGAAAGGTCCTAAGACTTTGATCCCTAACAAAGAAAATGGACATGTCGCTTCGGTAATCTTTGTAGCTATATCTGTTTCCAACTCAAATCTGCTCTCTGCGCACATGGTATACAATTCTTGACATAATGATCAACATCCCCTTTCCTACCTCTCTCCACCAATATCTCTCCGCCACCCTCCTGTTCATCGCTCTACACTCTCCATGACCAGATAACACATCATCATGTGCTTCCTTTAAAACCTCATCTCACAGTTTCGCTGATACTACTAACCCTGGCCCTAACTTTGTTTCCCTGCTCAGAAGACCATTGTACATATTAAGTTGTGGCTGTGTCCGATACAATTTACAGTCATTGTCAGCACCCTGTAATTCTTGCCAGACTGCTACGTCATAACCTACGACTTCTACTTTTGCCACCTTGCTACTTGGTGCATCCACATCACCGTGCTTCTTCCCAGGCTTGTGCACCACCTCGTAGACAAATTCACTAAGCCTGACAGCCCATCTAGCAAGTCTAGTGGACGGATCCTTCAACCCCAACAACCACTTCAATGCAGCATGTTCTGTCACTACCCGAAATCTTCTCCCATATAAATAACATTTAAAATATGCAACTACATACATTATGCTAAGCATCTCCCTCTCAGTTGTTGAGTAATTCCTCTCTGCTGCATTCAACTACCTAGATGTATAGGCTACTGGATGTTTTTTTCCATCAATTTCCTGATTAAGAACACATCCTAATGCTTGATACGATGCATCGCATGCTAGTATAAACTCCTTTTCAAAATCTGGAAACACAAGAACCGGACTTGATGTTAACACTTCTTTCAGTTTGTCAAACGCTTTCTGACACTCTTCTGTCCACTCAAATTTCACACCCTTCCATAACAATCACGTCAACGTCTGTGCTAAATCTGCAAAACCCTTCACAAACTTTCAATAGAAATTGCAAATTCCGATGAATGACTGCACTTAACTGTTTTCGGTTCCCGAAAATCCCTTACAGCCTGTACCAACCACGGGTCTGTTTGTTTGCACTCCTTCCTTACTGATAATATGACCCAAATATTTTACTACTTCTAATTCAAAATGGCACTTCAGGCTCAACGTCAAACGAGCTGCCCTTAACCTCATAAAGACTTCCCTTAACCGCTGTCTATGTTGCTCCATACTACCTGAAAACACTAAAATCTCATCCAAATAGACCAAACACTGCCATGGTTTCAAACCCCTCAAGACAGTCTAACAACCTCTGAAATGTTGCAGGAGCGTTTTTCAAACCGAATGGCATTCTGGTGTACTTGTAGGTAGAGAAAGTTGTTTTTAGACGATCCTCTGGAGCCACCTCTAACTGATGATAACCACTTGTCAAATCCACCGTAGAAAAGTACTAGCACTGTCCTAAGTGATCCAAAGTCTCCAATATGTCTGGAATGAGGTATGCGTCCATTATGGTCTTATTATTGAGGTATCGGTGGTCACCTGTATTTCTTAGGTCCATTCATAGATTTTTTTAGGCACAGCGACAATGTCCGCTACCCAGCAACTATTTACTATGCTCTATAATACTGTCCGTAAGCTGCTGATCAATGAAATCCACCACAATCGGCTGCAAATACCTCGGTATTCTGTATGGTTTACGGTAAACAGGTGCTTCATTCCCTGCTGGTATCCTATGTTGAACTAATGGAGTTGCTGGTAATGACCCTTGTGGAAAAAACAAATCCTTAAATTCCCACAATAATTCTTCCACATGCACTCTTTCTCCTTTCAATGCTTAATTTTGTCACACAATGCAGTTCTATCGGCAGTTAGTGGTTGATCACTTCGCGTACCTCTTCAACACCAGTTTTTGTTATCTGGCACATCCAAATTTGCTACTAAAACTCCGTTATCCACGTTCACAGGAACTACTCACCCGTCGTTCCCCTCCTGTACACGTACAACACTAAGTTTCACAAAACAACCCAATGGACCCAAAACTTCGTTATCCTCCAATGGTTCAATAACACATACTGTACTCCACAATTACCCAAAGCGACTTCCCGGTGCCACTAGACACACATTCATGTGAATTAAGCCTTAATGCTAAAGTACGTGGTACAGTTGGTTTGTTCATTATGTTGAACGCCCCTCGCAACAGCTCTGCATAGACAACAGTTTCCCCTAGCTGAAATAACATTCCACCAAGTTCCACAGTTCGTTGTCCAAGGTCAATTTTGGTATGATGCTGACACGCGAAATCTACTCCTAGGATCATGTTGTAGCCCTTGCTTACCCATGGTACTACCTCTATCCATGCATTAAATCGGACTTTCTCTACTCGAAAGTCACCGACACCAAAGGTGTGACCTCCTTATTCTCCACTCCACGCAACCTACAACGTGGCGGGTCTAACTTCCTTCGTCCCATTATATTCTTAGTAGCCACTGACACTTGCGCCCCTGTGTCCAACAAAATCTTAAACTTTCCTATGGACCCTACCATGTAACATTCCGCCTCTGCATATGTATTTGTAGCACTGAAATTGAACGGGGAACTTCCTTAGATGGGTCTTGGGTCCCCTCTGCTGTTTAACACTTGTCCACCCCTACTAACTCCACTTCTCCATCCTCCACACTGCTGATTTCCACCCCTTCCTCTATTTCTCGGTAGCTGGGTTCATTGCCTCTACACATGTCCCATACGACCACACTTAAGACATTTCAAACCTACTGTAAACACTGTTTGCCTCTCGTGTACACCTGTTGCCACATCTATTTCCTCATATTGAATTGACAGCTGAATGGCCAAATAAAAATCTTTTGGAGTCCCTTCATGCACTTTCCGTGACACATGCGTGGGTAACCCTCTCAAAAATACATTGAGTGCCCTTTGCTCGGCCTCCTGCAACAGAACACCATTCACCTCATCGCTCTGACCCACCCCTAAGTATAAACATTAATTTCCCTTATCCTGCCCACAAACTTCCCTACCATCTCCTTCTGTCTCTTCATCACTGTACTCAACCTCTCCCTAAAGTACCGGCGCTATTCTGTTTCTTGTACCTTTGTAAAAGCCCTTCCTTTAACTGCTTAAACTGTCTTGCCTTCCTTAAGGCTTCAGAACACCTTACATATGTTTTCACTTCATCCGTTAATCTAATCTTGGCTACATGTAACAACTGTTCATCAGACCAAACATTCAATCACAGCTGAAATTTCCAAGTCCTCCACAAACGAATGCAAATCCTCAGACGCCTTGCCACAAAATGGGATAACCAAACTCGCAGCAGCTAGATCAATCTCCTGCTGCAGCATCCTAGGCAACAACGACTGATCCGATGCGGTTTCCCGCTCACTTCTAGATGTTAATTCACTTCTCAACTGCCTACTGTCCGCTGTCAATTGCGCTATCTTTTCCATCAAAATCCGCACCGCTTCTGGTTCCGACACACCTTGTGTCCTTGACTTTGCCATTGTGTTGCTTTCATTCCCAGTTATCCCCGAAACAAAACATTTAAGTACAAGAACAACCTGATTTCCTACAGCTCCATATCATCAAACTCAGTATCATCATAAACCAATACAAAAGTAATCAAATGTCATGAAAAAATAATAAATCTTACTGCCCCAAATACCCTAACACTTACTCTGACAACAAAAAATACTATGCCTATGCAAAACATCTACAATGTGGCACCTGGCAGATAATACTCAAAACACAAACAAAAAAGAAACCGTCCAACACTCAAAAGAAAAGCAAGTGGTGGGCTCGAACATCGTACTGGACAGATGACGTCTGCTATTCTGACACCGAATGTAGTGGCGACTTCTGCCACCGAATGTATCAGGATGACCAAATGCAGCGGGAAGAGGTAGAATGCACCGTATTAAGACTCGTCCGAGCTTTCCAAATGATTTATTGTTTCCAACCACAGTGCCCTCGTACACCTCGGTCTGCGTCACAGGGCCCTGCACTGCTGAGGAAGTGGCCCGTGCAACGCAATGCTGTGTCAAGCCTTGTACGCCAGCGGAGTCATCAAGATGCCAGTAGTTGACTCGGCAGTCTGTGTCCCCGCTGACTCAGTGCCGCTCGGTGTGAGTGGCAGGCGGCTCGCTGTGTCCTTCCTCGCTGGTGTAGCTGAGATCGTGGCGACCATAAGCGTCCGCGATCTGGCGTCCGAATCTGTGGCCCTCACCTCGGGATGCCTCTGGCGTGCATTGGGTGCCAAGAGGACTGCCCGCGGTAGCAAGCCAAAGAGGGGCCTGCCGCTGGCTGGCTGGCTACTGACCCCGCGTAGGCCTCAGAGGGTCGAACCAGCGACCCACCGTGGACTGGAACACTGGCGCGCTACCTGCTGCTGCTTGTAGCTGGTGGTGTGAAAATGCCCCGCTGTGCAGGAGAGCTGCCACACTTGAATGAATCTTGCTACAAACCCGCACCTATTTATATGCGGCTGTGTGCCTCGGTTTTGCTAACATGCCGCTCCGAGTCACATACTCATAACACCTAGGTTGCGCCAGTGGGGACCCTTCTGCCTGTAACTTGCGCCACGCAAACCACTGCATTTACTCTTTTCAGCAGTTCGACAGCCCTGTGGCCTCCATTCTACTATGCAACCGCTAGTCAGTGTGACTTACTGTCAACTGGCCCGCGCCTGGCTGTTAACTTGTGAGCTCAGAATATTGCACAAAACTAACTCTCCCTATCCTAAACTGTGGTGCCGCTACAATATGGTTATTTTTAGCTCATACATTGCAGGGAAAGAAATTTGTATCAGGTATCAAAATTTTATTTAAATATGAGAATAGAATGATATCTCATTTCTTTCTCAAGTTATTAGGTTTTATATCTGAGGAATGGTCGAGTGCGACATGCCCAGTTCCGCCCACATGAGCTTGCCAGCTGCTTGCTAGGAAATACTTACCCTCCACTTTTAAGAAAACTACTAGTTGAAAAAACTTGATTTTTGTACATCTTAAATCTGACATCTTCACTTGATTAAGAACTGAATTTTTCTTTTCGCTATATGCCATAGTTACTGCGCTGCATCAAATTAAGTAAATCATTGCTCGAAATTTTACAGGTTTTGCATATAGTTGGTTGGTTGGTTGTTTGGGGGAAGAGACCAAACAGCGAGGTCATCGGTCTCATCGGATTAGGGAAGGATGCGGAAGGAAGTCGGCCGTGCCCTTTCAAGGGAACCATCCCGGCATTTGCCTGGAGAGATTTAGGGAAATCACGGAAAACCTAAATCAGGAAGGCCGGACGCGGGATTGAACCGTCGTCCTCCCGAATGCGAGTCCAGTGTGCTAACCACTGCGCCACCTCGCTCGGTTTGCATATAGTTGATTTTAGCTCATACATTGCACTGAAATGTAGATAAAATATTGAAATTTTATTTAAAACTGAGAGCAGAAGGTTATCTCATTTTGTTCCTGAGTTATTTGGTTTTATATCTGAATGATGGTTGCATGCAGCACGCCCATTCACATCCTCGCACATCACAAATCATGTAGTCATAACAATTGTCATATCTCATTGATTCAAGATACTGAAATGACATTCCTTTCAAATGGTAACACACAGTGAGGCACATGTGATATATGATAAATACTCGAAACTTTTTTGGCTATTAAGATATGGAAGTAACTCATCTGCAGCAGTAAGAGGTCGGCAGCTGATGATGCATTCAGACTTCCACAGCACTGTAGGAAAACCCATATGGCATACACACATCCACAAGACCTGAGGAAAGGCATAGCAAGACGTGTAAACATGCTCACAGCAGCGAAAGGGTTAAGCAATATAGGCAACTCATGAAAAACATAGGTCTGTGTGGCAAGATGGGGATTTGCACAACCCTTCTCCCAAATGATAGTTGAGTCAGTGTAACTTGTGTCTCTTGTCAGTTGCTGTGGGCTTGGCACAGCAGCTCTTCGCGCCTATCTCAGCCAATAACATAAAATGAAGAACTGCGTATTTGCACACACTAACCAGCACAAATCAACAGAAACTACTGCTGTATTTGAAAATTCATGTTCAAACGAATCTCCTTCTGCTCTTCAATTAGTCAGAAAAGTAAATCTTTAATTGTCGTTTGTGAAAATCAGGCAAGCAGAAACAGAAACTTCAATTTTAATTATCATAAACTTATAAAAGAGGCATATTGGAAGCCATTTCAGTTTATTCTGTGGTGAGTTATGAAATGAGCAAAACCTATGTACAAAATACGAGTCTGGAAATGTGTCAAGTGTTGTCTAAATTTTACATTCTGGGAGTTTACTCAGTGATTCAGTGGCTGTTTTTAATGACTAACTGTGAACTTGTAATTATTTTCATCGACAGTGTTTGGATTTTGATGGAAAAGATAGCACAATTGACAGCAGACAGTAGGCAGTTGAGAAGTGAATTAACATCTAGAAGTTCAATAATAGCTACTGTAAAGTGCGACAATTCGGTCAGACTATGAACTGTGTTTGTTTCCTAATAATAATTACTGTGGATATCATGTTCATGCTGATATGATAGATTTGGAGGACAGTATTTTAAGACTTTTATTCCGTGACTGTGTTAATTACATATGCTTTCCACATATGTACTTCTGTGGACAATGTGGACAGTGTTAGGTAACTGCAGTGGAACAATCATGTAGGACATCAATAAAGTCTAGTATGTGTGCAAACTATTTATCTGTACTGTAATTAAAATAGATGAGAATCAAACTGGCCATAAACAATAGTTCATTCAACATCCAAGGGCAATTAAAGAGTGTGAACTGTAAATTTTGGTGTGGACTACATTGTTGATAGTAGCTTGTTCCCACCATCAACTTTTCAACCAGTTTCAACAAAGGCACTGCTACCAAGGCTAATTATGCAGGTAAAAACATGTTGGCTACAAGTGCTGTAAGCTGCCACTGATCTTATGCCATCTCGAGTACAATGTGCTAACCACTGGACCACCACGTGATAATAAAAAGTTAGAACAATGGTCAAAGTTTCAATAGGATTGAGCAGCCTCAAGGTCATAATACTCCAACCCAGATATCATTTATTTTTACACGTTTTTAAAATTTCTTTATATATTAAAGTCTGCATCTTTTTGTAAGAAACGAATTTAAAATGTTATTTCAGCTTATAGTTTTTTTTCATGCTCATATATTTAAAATTTGTACTGTAAATCACTTTCTAGGGACATGTTAGTATTACTGAAAAGTCAAGACTAGGATACTTAGAACTATTTGGAGAAGAAACAAAATGATTATTCGAGGTACTCTTAAAGCTCTAACTCTGTGGCTCTCATTCCCTTTATATTGATTTAGCAATCAGGTTCCATGGGACCATTCAGCCACAACTATTCGGTCACGAAATAAGTCAGTACATATTTTACAGAAAGCTGATAAGAAAATTTATAAATGAAACTATATTATAAGCACGGAACAATTGTAAGAGAGTATATGAATAGATAATGCATTACAGAAAAAGTTTACAACTACTGCAAGAGAAGGAATTAAATGGTTAACCAACTGCATATTGTTAATCACTCTAGTGGAAGTAAAACAAATTCACTTTCATGAATGGATCTAAGGTCTTCGATATGAAGCACGTGGATTAACCAGTGTCCAAATGAGAGGCACTCCATGGATGGTAACAAACAACACATCATCAAATTTTCGTGAAATGCTTTCGTAGTTCTCACTACTAATTTGTTTGATTAAAGAGACCTTCATTCTTAGAATTATAAAAGAACATAAAGCAGTTATTGATAAAGAATCTGGTACTTAACCATTTTATTTGGTACTTAACCATTTTATTGACTTTTACTAAGTTTGTGGTTTTTATTCCATTTGTCCAGTGCTGACTTGTCGTCCAGTGCTCTTGAACTGTTCCATCATTTTAAGTGAGAAAGAGTTTCATTAATAATTCTGACAATGCTTGTAATGATTATATCAGTTTAGGTAGTGTGTCTGAAGGTGTGGCCTGGACGGTGTCTGATTACAAATCCAAAAATCATGTTTCTAACCTCAGTCAGTCCATAGATTTTATATTTGTCACTATCTCTTTCACCTCTTGGGCTGTTAACGTGAAAAATGCTAAAGTTGCATCATTGTTTGAAGTTCATTAAACTGTTAAACGTTTTCCTGTAATTCACTGGCTAACTCAGTTCAAAAGTCAGAACAACACTAGGACGTATCACCTCCAATAGGAGCACACCTCACAAAGAAGTGCAGTTTTCACATCAATCTTGTGGGTGAGGATAGATTTATCTGCACATTTTTGTAAGTAAACAGTTCTATGCCTTAACTCAGTTGCACTGTCATGTGGTAACAGTTCATTTATTAGGAATAACAGCATAAATCGCAGTATACTTCCCCTCTCCGAAACTGCTGGGCAGTATCTATTCTGAAAGGGAGTCACTGATTTTGTCACAAGTGAGTAAGCTGTACTTGCCATTGTGTGACTAGGGCCTCCCGTCGGGTAGACCATTCGCCGGGTGCAAGTCTTTCAATTTGACGCCACTTCAGCGACTTGCGCATCAATGGGGATGAAATGATGATGATTAGGACAACACAACACCCAGTCCCTGAGCAGAGAAAATCTCCGACCCAGCCAGGAATCGAACCCAGGCCCTTAGGACTGACATTCTGTCATGCTGTCCTCTCAGCTACCAGGGGTGGGCACTCAGCTACCGGGAGCGGAGAGCTGTACTGTGGTGTTCAATTCAGCGTTCTTGTTGATGGCAGCTTTGCCCCTAAGTACACATGATGTACAGTTGCTGATTTCATAGTACTTGTACACTATCAAATTAATTACATAAACTTACTAAGAACTAGTCCATTTTGGACTATCAACAATGTCATTCTTTTGTCTTTGATTTTAATGCAATTGTGAGCACTCCGAATTATTTCAGTTGTGCTATGATCTGCATAATCAATCAAAATTATTGTCAAGTGCACGAGAGCTATCAATATAGCAGCAAGTGGTACACACTATCAATGCAATATGGTATATTTTCAAACATTGGACATCTTATTTCCAAATCATAATGCACTCTACCATGTAGTCATAAGTTATTAAACTGATCAGAGAGTTGGGTGATGTTACAAATATACTATGGCAGCTATTTTTTCATTGTCGCATACGTCCACTGCAATATTCAAGCTAAATATTATTGGACAATACTTGTGTTTTTATGCATAATATCCATGTTTTAGACACAGGACACTCATGCTGTTGGTACACCAGGTAATCATTTTAGTTATCCATGAGAAAAGGACAATGAATATACACCTGTAGACATTATATGCTCTTTGAAGATCTCCCATCATGAATCCTGTCTTTTTTACCTGTTGTATATGCTATCCCTACTGATGGTGTCCACATTTAACTACAGATGTTTGAACCAACACACCAACAATTTTAATCATGTACATTCCTCCTGTCCAATCCACATGTACCTCACAGCCATCATCTTAGTCATGTTTCAGAGAAGGCCACAATTCTTTTCAATAATTAGTGAAAGACAAAGCCAAATCACTGATCTGTTTCAGTCACTATGATGAATTACCTGACCAGTTGCAGTATACAACTAGCTATCCAGTTCAAATGGTAACAAATCATCTTCTCAGCAACATGATTTTCCTTATTGCTATTCGCTGTTTATAACTAACAAACATTTCATACTCACACTGATAATCCTTTCTTGCACCAAGCCCTCACGTCTCTTTTCTTTCCTTTTATCATCATCTAGACATAGTCTACTGTCACTCTCTTCTTCTTCCAATGCTCCTGAAAATTCTTGAGGTGATCCACCCACACCTCCAATTGTGGGAGCAGTGGGTTTTATTTTCTCTTCATGTGTATCATCTTTTTCCTCCATTGGAACATCGTCATCCTCATTATCATCATCATTATCCTGGCAATCTTCAGTCTAAGATTGTTAATAAAACAAAAACCTGAGGTATAATTTATATCAAATAAAAGAATGCTGTTAACACGAGAAGCTCCAGCTGTCAAACTGAGGCCAAATTAAAATAAAAATGAAGATCACGAACATAAAATATGGACTAATAACATAATGTTAAAACAAACAAAAAGAATATTTAATAAAGCAGATAAAGGAACATCCTGTACAGCACTTTTCCAGAATCTCCCCTTCCATTTGCTGGTGTATGGTTCAGAGTGGATCTCTCTATTCTGATATAAAAATTTTTATCAGAGAGCCTGCAGGTATCTACTAAAGAATTGCACAGGCACTTATAAAAATATAAATGAACACTTTATTAGCGACACCTATCAAATAAGAGAAATCTGGACTCAGAGGCTGCAAATACTTATTAACACTATAAAGAATAATGTTTGTGGTACATGTAAGTATATATAAAGTAACCAGTAATACTATTTAAACAAAAGCTAACTAGTGTAACTGGTAAAGACAATGGCTTTTTCCAAAGTAGTGGCTTTTTTTCTGTGTTGTGAGAGCTGCCTATTACAATTACTGTAACCTATATATACTTCAGTGTAGTGATAAATATCGCACAGGTAGACTACTACCACTGCTGCTGCTGCTACTACTACTATTCAATCATCCATTTCACATCCCTCCATACTAGAACTTATACCATTTGATGTGTCATGAATGAGTTAATGACACAATTACAACCAAGTACTTAAAAAAAAAACATCAATCGCAGATGTAGGCTTTGGCTGGTGCACCAAACTGTAGAATACTGTTTACGAACACTGACACTTCAAAGATACCTGCAAATGTAATCCAACACTTGTACTACCTAAAAGATTTTGATATGTAACTAAAACTGAAATTAAAAACAGTGCATAAATTTTGAGAGTGAGGCAGTTATTTTTTGCATTCATATTTGTCAATGCACTTTACAATCATAACAAAACTACTTTTGTATGTTTTTTGTTATCAAACAAATAACAGAGTGAAGGCTTTTGTCTTGTTTTTCACATCATCCTGTACACAATAGGGGCTGCATTGTCTTTATAAAGTTTCTTTGGTTAATGCTACACGATAGCAACATTTTACAATTTTTAGCACACATATATGATTACGTGTATTCCTCAACATTTCTTTGAAGCTTAAATTTAAAATATTTGCTCATCCTAAACTAACATGCAACACAAGTGGGTATTAGCACTCTCTTTAGTCATTTCACTGATAAAACTGTAGTGCTCTGCTATCTGTTGACAACTGGCAATACTACTCTGACAGCTACTCCACAGCTACTGTACAATAGAGGGTGGGTGGTATTTCATGTCAATATTAGCAACTCTCTCTCTTATTCCAGTAGGGCATAGAGCAAGAAAAGATATTCTTCAAAAGGTGCCTTAATTATCATATCTTGTCCTCATTATCCTCACCGAAGATATGATATGAAGACAGTATAACTGTTGCAGCAGTTTGTTTCCTCAAACATTAATTCTCTGGTCAATAAAATTCTTATGGGTTTGAGGCCGCAATTTTATTGACTGTGACAACAGTCACAGAAGCCTACATTTACAGTAATTCTCTGGATTTATTCAATAGAGAGCAACCTCAACTTTCTTCCAAATATTCCCACTGAATTTCCAGAGTAGATATTTGTACATACTTAGCATTTATGATTTCAGCAGCACATCTCTACATGCCCCTTCAATGGCTGCTACCAACTGTGGTTGATATGGACTACAACCACTGGAACAGTATTCCAGAGTAAATAGGACTATCTTAGCAGTTTCCTTTACAAATGCACCACACTTTCCTAAAATCCTTCCAACAAGTTTAAGTCTTTTATATGGTGCACGGTGTCTGTTCCCTTGGACACGTCTGAAAGAACAGACCATGCTGAATCCGCAGCTGTGATACATTATATATAAATTGAAGGTGGAGGGCAGTGGGGAGGGGGGGATTACTGATATCAGCTGCATCAGGACATTGATGATGATGATGATGAGGTCCCATACTTCGAGGAGCTAGGGGACGATGCAGGAGACCTGCACCGCTGACTAGGCACGGTCCTAGTGGAGGTAGTTTGCCACTGCCTTCCTCCGACTGCTGACAGTAATGGGGATGAATATTGATGATGAAGATGACACAACACCCAGTCATCTCCAGGCAGGGAAAATCCCTGACCACGCCAGGAATCAAACCCGGGACCCCATGCGTGGTAAGCGAGAACGCTACCGCAAAGCCACGAGCTACGTGAAATCAATGGCAATGAATGAAAACATTTAAAACATTTGCTGGACTGGGATTTGAACACGGGATCTCCTGCTTATTAGGAAAGTGCGTTAACCACTGCACCATCCGGGACACAGTATTATCGCAAGTGCACCAACTATCTCAGCACATCTCACGGCCAATCCAAATTCCCACCGAGCGCCACCTATCCACAGTTCCTGTCCATTTCCTCCATGCTCACTATTCTGAGATTCCTGCAGGAGGCCGGACATACTTGTGCATATGCACTGAAAAGGAACAGACACCATGCATCACGTAGATGGGCAATGGATCCACCTTCTTCAGTGCGGATGCACAAGTAAATCAGTAAGTCCAACCTCCTGCTGGAATCTCCGAGTAACGAGCATGGGGGGAATGAACAGGTACAGTAGATAGGTGGTGCTCGGTGGGAATGCGTATCGGCCATGAGGTGTGCCAAAATAGTCTGCGCAGTAGCGATAACACTGTGTCCCGTATGGAACAGTGGATAAACACATCTGCCTAGTAAGCAGGAGACCCCAGGTTCGAATCCTGGCCCAGCACACATTTTCACTTGTTGCTGCTGATTCCGCATAGTGTTCCAATATCCAGATTCTACTGACATTCGCTCCCCCCCCCCCATCTTCAATTTACATAAAATCTAAGTCTCCCATTCACCTTCGCTAAAAATTACTGCATGTGTTCACCTCAATTCATGTCACTTCAGTCTCACTATTAAAATAACATGGAAGCCCTAAACATTAACTACTCTTGTAATTGGATGCTCAGAGCTGTTTCTCTTTTTCTATAAAATTCTTCTGTGTTCCACACACCGTCATGGCCGTAATATGATCTACCAACATTTCAGGGATTGTTGCAAGTGGCTTTGATCATGGAACAACACAAGTCCAAATCGAATCTACTACCTTCTTATACAGATTAGGCATACAGCCTTAAGGGAGCCAAATGTACAAGCTGCCCCCAGGGCCAAACATAACTTTTATTATTTAAATTTTACAAAGAGTCTGCCTTTTCCACCTGTCGCCTTTCAGCTGATGTGACAACAATCGACTGGATCATGCCAAAACAGGCCGAACTGCTATCAGCAAAGCCACCTTAACAGTCAAATATGTCAGAATCATCTGACTTATGAGACAGAGAGTTCTCACAGCCATGACCAAAACAAACCTCTATCTCTCCTATTCTGAACTGCCACCTAGAGCAGACACTAAATGGCTTAGTTCCTTTAATTTGGCATTTTCCTTTCTCCTCTAAGATGGTATGGGGCTATTTGTTATCTCTTCTTGTCCCCTGGCAATCCTCACCATATAATCCTCATGAGCAAATAAACAAATACGGTTTCTTTTTCTAAACTTGAGTACTGTGTGTTAATTACAAGCCTACACCACTTTCCAATCTGGACTGGATCCCCGAGGGCGTGTACAAACTGGCGCCAGGAGGAGGATGGTGGGTTCGCCCTGTTTTCGGCTTTAAGGTGTCACATACAAATTACTAAGCCATGAGCACATGGATGAAACCATTGTGCAGGTCTGTCTGGCTCTGTGCTGTGACACAACGGACAAGTGCTTAGTGCAGTCAGTCTGGGCTGCTTATTCCATGATCCCCATTGTATTCTACCCAGAGCTGCTATCACCAATGCTGCTGCTGCTGCTGCGCAAATCAGTCGAACATCACTCATTGCATCTCCCACCTGCACATACGTCCACGTTGCAGGTACTATGACCAAGTGCCACCTCGTCGGCAGGCACCGCCGCTTTATTACTGCCTAATGCTTCGACACTGTTAGTCAATGAACAAATGTATGTTGTGAGCCAGGGTCCGACCCTGCCAGAGACTTTGCAAAGAGATGCTGCCAGAGACTTTCAGTTTGTTTCGAAGTGTGTAGTTTAAAGTGATGCACACCACCACGTACAGGGACAGCTGGACATGCAAGCAAGTCTGGATCAACTCCACATGTACTTTAAAGTAGTAGTAAATGAGATGCCACAAGGCGGCACTGTGCCTGCAGCTGACTTTGCTTCCCCATTTCCAGAGTACGCATAGCTGGTTCCGTCCCAGCCTGTAACTGATGTTGCAGTATGTCTACTGGTTCCGATCTTTGTGGGTAAACCAGGTGGCAATGTCCAGATTTTCTACAAAATTTAATAGGTGTAGGGGAACTGTCCATGTGAAGTGACAAAGTGTCGGTACGAGTCGCCAACCTTAAGTTACAAGAACAGGTTTATGTAAATTCAGTGGAATGGCTCAGAAATATCATAGAATTAGACATTTTTGCAAAATGGCTACTGGACAGGAATGGCGATAAGCATAATGTTTGCTACTATGGACAAACTTTGCACCCTACACCAAAATTCCAGAGAGGATTTAGAAAACTTTGCTGACAGGGTAACATCCGTTTTGCATTGTACATATGTACTATGGGAAAATAAAGAAAGGAGTGAAGTACTACTCAGCAAAGCAGATGCTTTCCGTGTAGATGTATTAATTTGCAGGACTGACCCACAGGAAGATGCTAAGGTGAAGTGTGCATTGACAAACATGCTAAGGGAGGCCATACTACTTCCATTTCTATGCAAGGACTGCCAATTTATCCAGTCTTCCACCAGGACATCCCCCCCCCCCCCCCCCCTACCACCAGATTTGCATTCATTGTCAAAGTGTGCTGCACTCATAGCATATACCCATATCACAAGGCTCCTGAGTGCCTAGCACTGGCATGTGCCTATTCTTGAAAGTTCAGACATCAGAGAGCAAATTGTCCATCTCTACAGCGTCAGTGAACAAACCAAATAGGTTGCCGATGTGTTCAAAGGAATGGGAATATGGGAAATTGGAACGGGAGTAGCCCTGCCACTGCACCTCGTTTCCCTTCTGCAAAGCACATCCAGTATTCTTACTTCTTATTTCTAGGGTGGCAAACATCATGCAGCAAGGTAAAACTGATGGCAGAAAGACTACCTGTATCACTGATCAGTATTCATTAAATCTACTCATGGTTAAGAATTAAAACTGCTGTGTTGTTGCCCGTGTCAATTGGGAAAAAAGTAGTATATCCAAGAGGTTCGAAAACTGGAAATCGGGGGAAAGAAGTACCAGTTCACATTTGAAGTGGTTTGGAAGCATTGCCACAATTTCAGTGCCCTTTTATGCAATGGCTCCATGCACCAGATTTCCAAGCACCAGAAGTAGATAAGTCCAAACTGGGGGGAAACATCCACCATTTTGGCAGTCTCCCCTCCCCCCTGCCCCCCATAAGAAAGTGAGGAGGGAGTCCAGACTGAGTGATCAAGTTCAGACAACCCACTGAATACGTACCATACCGTCAAGGCTAAACAAAACGAAAAAAATATCATTTAATACTGGCAAAATTGTTTGAATGGAGGTGAAGAAAGATTTTTTTGAAGAGGAGATATTTTCTCAGTACATCCATTAACACAAAATGAAGTTGCAGACAATAAATAGACACATGCGGAATACAGTTTACCTTGAATGAGTGCAACATGAGTGCGACAGAAGATGGTACCTTTTTGCCAGCAAGCACTCTTCGGGGTGCACAAAGTAAATACTGACAAGGTAAGAACATTCAAAGAAACTAAACAGCCTGAAAGAACTACTTATATAAATTCCATCTCAGTGGTGTCACCTGTTGTTGTTGTGGTCTTCAGTCCTGAGACTGGTTTGATGCAGCTCTCCATGCTACTCTATCCTGTGCAAGCTTCTTCATCTTCCAGTACTTACTGCAACCTACATCCTTCTGAATCAGCTTAGTGTATTCATCTCTTGGTCTCCCTCTACGATTTTTACCCTCCACACTGCCCTCCAATGCTAAATTTGTGATTCCTTGATGCCTCAAAACATGTCCTACCAACCGATCCCATCTTCTACTCAAGTTGTGCCACAAACTTCTCTTCTCCCCAATCCTATTCAATACCTCCTCATTAGTTACGTGATCTACCCATCCAACCTTCAGTATTCTTCTGTAGCACCACATTTCGAAAGCTTCTATTCTCTTCTTGTCTAAACTATTTATCCTCCATGTTTCACTTCCATACATGGCTACACTCCATACAAATACTTTCAGAAACGACTTCCTGACACTTAAATCTATACTCGATGTTAACAAATTTCTCTTCTTCAGAAACGCTTTCCTTCCCATTGCCAGTCTACATTTTATATCCTCTCTACTTCGACCATCATCAGTTATTTTACTCCCTAAATAGCAAAACTCCTTTACTACTTTAAGTGTCTCATTTCCTAATCTAATTCCCTCAGCATCACCCGATTTAATTTGACTACATTCCATTATCCTCGTTTTGCTTTTGTTGATGTTCATCTTATATCCTCCTTTCAAGACACTGTCCATTCCGTTCAACAGCTCTTCCAAGTCCTTTGCTGTCTCTGACAGAATTACAATGTCATTGGCGAACCTCAAAGTTTTTACTTCTTCTCCATGAATTTTAATACCTACTCCGAATTTTTCTTTTGTTTCCTTTACTGCCTGCTCAATATACAGATTGAATAACATCGGGGAGAGGCTACATCCCTGTCTCACTCCTCCCCCAACCACTGCTTCCCTTTCATGCCCCTCGACTCTTATAACTGCCATCTGGTTTCTGTACAAATTGTAAATAGCCTTTCGCTCCCTGTATTTTACCCCTGCCACCTTCAGAATTTGAAAGAGAGTATTCTGGTCAACATTGTCAAAAGCTTTCTCTAAGTCTACAAATGCTAGAAACGTAGGTTTGCCTTTTCTTAATCTTTCTTCTAAGATAAGTCGTAAGGTTAGTATTACCTCACGTGTTCCAACATTTCTACGGAATCCAAACTGATCTTTCCCGAGGTCCACTTCTACCAGTTTTTCCATTCGTCTGTAAAGAATTCGCGTTAGTATTTTGCAGCTGTGATTTATTAAACTGATAGTTCGGTAATTTTCACATCTGTCAACACCTGCTTTCTTTGGGATTGGAATTATTATATTCTTCTTGAAGTCTGAGGGTATTTCGCCTGTCTCATACATCTTGCTCACCAGATTGTAGAGTTTTGTCAGGACTGGCTCTCCCAAGGTCGTCAGTAGTTCCAATGCAATGTTGTCTACTCCCGGGGCCTTTTTTCGACTCAGGTCTTTCAGTGCTCTGTCAAACTCTTCACGCAGTATCGTATCTCCCATTTCATCTTCATCTACATCCTCTTCCATTTCCATAATATTGTCCTCAAGTACATCGCCCTTGTATAAACCCTCTATATACTCCTTCCACCTTTCTGCCTTCCCTTCTTTGCTTAGAACTGGGTTGCCATCTGAGCTCTTGATATTCATACAAGTGGTTCTCTTCTCTCCAAAGGTCTCTTTAATTTTCCTGTAGGCAGTATCTATCTTACCACTAGTGAGACAAGCCTCTACATCCTTACATTTGTCCTCTAGCCATCCCTGCTTAGCCATTTTGCACTTTCTGTCGATCTCATTTTTGAGACGTTTGCATTTCTTTTTGCCTGCTTCATTTACTGCATTTTTATATTTTCTCCTTTCATCAATTAAATTCAATATTTCTTCTGTTACCCAAGGATTTCTATTAGCCCTCGTCTTTTAACCTACTTGATCCTCTGCTGCCTTCACTACTTCATCCCTCAGAGCTACCCATTCTTCTTCTACTGTATTTCTTTCCCCCATTCCTGTCAATTGTTCCCTTATGCTCTCCCTGAAACTCTGTAGAACCTCTGGTTCTTTCAGTTTATCCAGGTCCCATCTCCTTAAATTCCCGCCTTTTTGCAGTTTCTTCAGTTTCGATCTGCAGTTCATAACCAATGGATTGTGGTCAGAATCTACATCTGCCCCTGGAAATGTCTTACAATTTAAAACCTGGTTCCTAAATCTCTGTCTTACCATTATGTAATCTATCTGATACCTTTTAGTATCTCCAGGATTCTTCCAGGTATACAACCTTCTTTCATGATTCTTGAACCAAGTGTTAGCTATGATTAAGTTATGCTCTGTGCAAAATTCTACAAGGCGGCTTCCTCTTTCATTTCTTCCCCCCAATCCATATTCACCCAATATGTTTCCTTCTATCCCTTTTCCTACTGACGAATTCCAGTCACCCATGACTATTAAATTTTCGTCTCCCTTCACTACCTGAATAATTTCTTTTATCTCGTCATACATTTCATCAATTTCTTCATCATCTGCAGAGCTAGTTGGCATATAAACTAGTACTACTGTAGTAGGCATGGGCTTTTTGTCTATCTTGGCCACAATAATGCGTTCACTATGCTGTTTGTAGTAGCTAACCCGCACTCCAATTTTTTTTATTCATTATTAAACGTACTCCTGCATTACCCCTATTTGATTTTGTATTTATAACCCTGTAATCACCTGACCAAAAGACTTGTTCCTCCTGCCACCGAACTTCACTAATTCCCACTATATCTAACTTTAACCTATCCATTTCCCTTTTTTAATTTTCTAACCTACCTGCCCGATTAAGGGATCTGACATTCCACGCTCCGATCCGTAGAACGCCATTTTTCTTTCTCCTGATAACAACGTCCTCCTGAGTAGTCCCCGCCCGGAGATCCGAATGGGGGACTATTTTACCTCCGGAATATTTTACCCAAGAGACACTATCATCATTTAATCATACAGTAAAGCTGCATGTCCTCGGGAAAAATTACGGCTGTAGTTTCCCCTTGCTTTCAGCCGTTCGCAGTACCAGCACAGCAAGGCCGTTTTGGTTAATGTTACAAGGCCAGATCAGTCAATCATCCAGACTGTTGCCCCTGCAACTACTGAAAAGGCTGCTGCCCCTCTTCAGGAACCACATGTTTGTCTGGCCTCTCAACAGATACCCCTCAGTTGCGGTTGCACCTACGGTACGGCCACCTGTATCGATGAGGCATGCAAGCCTCCCCACCAACGGCAAGGTCCATGGTTCATGGTGTCTAAAAGTACAAAATGGAAAGAATCATAAATATCTGTGCAAAGCAGACTGTGAAGTACTGTACCTTGCTCTAGCCGAATCTGCAACTTTGTTTGAAGAAAAGAAACAGCTTGCAGCAAAACTCAGAGATAATCATTTGGTACAAAAGCCAGTGTGCACCAAAACTGTTACACAGCAGCTGATAAGTTTCCATTGCTACAATTTATGTTCATACCCTATGTACAATTTACAGTCTACAGATTAAGAACAAATTTTATCTTAAGTATTAGGTGGGAAATAGTGTTGTTATTTTCTACACCACTCTATTGTTTGGTCATATTGATGATTCTGTTACATGTTTTTGCCACATCTGGCTCCTGATTAGCTTGAATATTACCTTTGTGCCATTCTTGTAAAGTTTGCTATGTGCCTTATAGGTTTTTAAGCATGTTACCTTGATATTACTATTGTCTGTACAGAACTTCTTTCTCACTGGATTGTTATGATGGTCAATAGCCTGTCCGTTGTAGACATCTGGCCCTTGTTAAATGACACCAGCTGCAAAGCTGATGCCCTTCTACACTGTGTGACACTATGTGATCTAATGTCGTCGTATTGCAGTTCCATGCGACTAGCAGGTGCATGTGCTACTAATGTATCACTACTTTTACACATTCTCTGTTATCTCAAAATTAAGCGTATGGCCTTTTCAGCCTCTAGCTCCTCATTCCCAATCCAACCAACCCAGCTAAAATTCAGCGTTATTCTGTAGCACCACAATTCAAAAGGTTCTATTCTTTTATTGTCTGTTTTGTATGCACACATTACATACATTTTTTATCCTTTCATCTTTCAAAAAATCACCACACATCTCATTTGTGTTTTGATGTGCAAAATTGCTCAGACAGCTTTTTTCTGATATTCTTTCAAAGATTTTGGAAAAATTGCTGCCATTAAAATAAACAACACAGCTATTACAACTGCTATAATATGTACACACTGCATTGTTGCTCTGTTCTATGCATCCACAACTTTCCATCTGAGAAGAGAGGTTTAGACATACAGAAAATTAATATATTTTCTGATAACAAATGTGATAGACAATATTATCAGATCAAGCACTTTTGAACCTAGACTTAGCAAATCTCTTATATGTTTCAATGCACCTGCTTCTGTGTGTGACCTGTAACGTATACTTGAACACATTGTGTCAATGTCCGACAGCTGTCTTTTCAGCTGCTTCTACGATGATACTGCAGGTAACTGGAAAGAGCATGCAAGTCAGAATCTCTGAATTAACATGGCAGTAAAATGCAACACTAAAGTCGAATAACAGCTGTCTCCATTTCCTGTGAAGATTTCCTACATTAGTACTGTTGGAAGGTCGGCATCTCATCTGTCAGAAACTCTAACTTACTTGCCACCTAAGCAAATCCCTAGTATTATAAGCTGTGTTTTGCAACTGGATCCCCACTTTGTGTGCTGCTAGCAGACCTTTTATATGGAGTCCACATAATCTAATTGTGACCAGAAAAAAATCATTAAGAAACTGTAATAAGACAGGATTTTTGTTGAGGGTTTTAAACAAGTTCAGTGATTTCATATCTCTCATTTTGAGGTTCTGTAAGTGTGATGAGTTTTTTTAATCAAGTATGAGATTTTGTAACTTCGATACATCATAAAACTTAAGTGAGGTAGAGTAGAATTATGCCCGATAAAAGTAAAATTTAGAATGAAATCTAGAATTCATAATTTGATTTTCATGCTCCAACCCATGAAGTTTGCCCCAAAGTTGTTGTGAAGTTTGTGATAATACTTTGTGCAAACACATTTGAAGTAACAAATTTCTTTGTCTTCAGCAACCGTCCTATGCTGCAGTTCTCCATATATTGTTTTACTGTCTTTGTGGACACTGGATGTCAAATTTTTGAAGTAATTAGCCTTTCTCTATGCTATATGACAGAGGAAAGTACAGCTGAGGTAGGTTTTGGTTTGTTCATCTCACATCCTGCTCGTCAGATTGCAGACAGCTGAGATAGGTTTTTGTTGGTTCATCTTGCATACTGCTGGCCAGATTGCATATCACTGGATTTGAATGGTAAATTAAACTTGGAAACTCTCGACATTAACATTTATTAATCTATTTACTTATTTATTAAATACTCTTTTGCAAAATGATATTTATCGTTTCAGTAGAGGATAGGCTTCCTTGGTAAAACCATATCACCAATTTTGGGGACTTCCTTTGAAAGACTGCTTTGCCTGAAAAATGTACCCCAATTGGTAATTTGTCAATGGAATGAAGTATTGTATCAACTTCTCACTATGTGAGAGCAAACAAACAAAAGGAAAGGTCAGAGGATGAGAACAACAAAATGGCTGAGCATAAATGTAGCACCTGACTTTTACTCAAATGGCAAAGTTCTCTCAAAAATATAAAGTTCTCAATAAATCATCCCCAGGGACAAGTTTTATTGAAGCTCCAAAGCACAGGAAACGAATAAATTTCACAAATAGGAAAAACTGCAGGACATCTAATATTAATGGGATCTTTGAGAGTATCTGCATTAATAAGATGCCAAATAAACCACATTCACTACAATTTTCAGCGACACATGCATTAAGGAATTGCCAACTACCCATCGGTATCACGGGACATTTATTCCAGTCTCTGAAGTATACTTGTGGTACAGAAGAATGTAAAACTTTTAAACCAGCCACTTTTAAAACATAAGCATACCATACAGGCCTTTCTTCTGGTAACTTTAAGCTCCCCCAAGCTATTACTGAACCCATTCACATTTATCAGTAAATATTTTCTTTCCCCTCTTTCTCTTGGATGTGAGAACAGTCTTCTGAACACAGACAGGATGACACACAAGAGGTAAGGACATTAGGTAAGTGCTAGAGATGCCAGGATGGTATTAAGAGATAAATAGAGCATCTTGGTGGGCACAGAGGTGTTGGATACAGCCCACTATAGAGGGAGGGGGAGAGACATTACATAAGGCACAAAATGAAGTGGTAGGAAAGGACTGACTTCTTGTTTTTTAAGCTGTTTCTCAGGTCAATATCTTTTTACAAACTTTCCTATTTTCCTTCCTCAGCATATATTATATTAGTCCCTTTCTTTAGCAAAAGTATCCTTTTTACTCCCATTTTTTTCTTATTTTTCTGCTTTTTATATGTTTTAAGAGCACTCTCATCAATGAAAGATGATGTGCAACATAACTCAAATTGCTGTTTCTGACATTCTTTCACAGATTTTGGAAGAAAGATTGCCTTTAAAATAAATAAATAACACATCTATTGTTACTGCTATAATACGTATCTACTACATTACTACTTGGTTCCATTTATCCTTAACTCACCATTTGAGAAGAGAGGTTTATTTTATTTATACATATGTATTACCTTATCTTCCTGTGCAATTTCATCAGCCTCTTCCTCCTCTTCGTCAGCCACTTCCTCTTCCTCTTCATCTTCCTCTTCTTCTTCCTCTTCCTCCTCTTCATCAGATGTTGTTGTATCATCATCGTCATCATCGTCATCCTCTTCATCATCACTTGATGTAGTGCTGCTATCTGAATCAGGCTGCTGCTCTATTTGAGTCCACTGAGGTGGCTCCCACTGTGATACTCTAGTCTTTACATGGTAATAATAAACACGGCCTTCAGCATCCTTGGCTGATTTCCATTTTGGTGGCAACCTGATTGGAGGAGGAAGTAATGGTGGAGGAGGTGTTGGGGTGAAGGGCTGCTGAATAGGAACTGACACAGGATGAGCATGGTGATATGGCGGTGTCTGTATGGGGCTATAACAAAGGTGTGATGGTTTTTGGCTGTAAGGGGGCTGTATGGATGAATCAGTTGGTGATGAATCTCTGTCTCCATATGGAGGAGGAAGTGCACAGATACGACGATGAAATGGTAAATTATGCCTATCTCCAGACCTCATATCTGAAGGGTCGCATGGGAGAGGCGGGGGCCCGTGTTGAATAGCATCCGGTTGTGGGATAAAACCTGATGGAGGTGGTCCGTGTGAAAGAGGAGGTGTTGGCAATAATGGTGAGCCTTTATTTCTACGTGGTGTCATTTTAGGTACGACATGGTTCATTGTGACATGTGGTGGAGGAGTTATTTGAGGTGGAGGTTGTAAGAAGGTGTTTCCATGGTGAGGAGACGGTGGTGGACAGTGTGAGGGGGGTAATCCATGAGGTGGTGATGCCCTGGAAGGTACAGGGGGCACGTGGATTGAATTAGAACATGAGACATGAGTAGGTGGTGGACAATGATGAGAGACAGGTGTATTTGGAGGAGGGAGCACATTAATTGTGGAACCATGAGGTGGATGTGGTCCATGAACAGGAGGCGGTCCTTGGGGCACAGCAGGCCCAAGAGCAGGTGGGGGGCCGTGGGGCAAAGGAGGTCCATGTGGTGGAAGAGGTGCATGAGGTGGAGGTGGTCTGTGAGGCACGGGACCTCCATTACCTGGAGGAGGACCTTGAGGAAAAGTGGGGCCTTTTGGCATTGGAGGACCACAGGGAGGAGTTGGTCCATGTGGAAGAGATGGAGCATGAGGCAGAGGTGGTCCATGTGATTGCAATGAGCAGTGAGACAAAGGGGAAGCATGTGGTGGAGGAGGTATATGGGGAGGAGGGGGGCCATGTGTAGGTCCAAGGGGTGGAGGAGGACCATGGGGTGGCAGAGTACCAAGCTGAGGAGGTGGGCCTTGAGGTAGAAGTGGTGCCGGTGGCAGGGATGGTATTTGTGGCTGCCCAGTAGATGGTGAAAGTCTGTGTGTCGATAACTGTCCAATCGGTGTTGGAGGCCTATGTGAGAGTATACTACCAGTTGGTGGCAAAGAAACATGGGGCAATGATGCACTATGAAGAGGCAAAGGTGCACTGTGGGAAACAGACTGAGAGTGTGGCGGAGGTATGTGTGTTGGAGGAGGACAGTGAGGAGGAATAGTAAGAGGAGACACATTAGTATGTGGGGGTGGAACAGTGAGATGATGTACTGACATTGATACACTGCTGGCTTCATTTGGACCCATGTCACTTGGTGTTAATAAGCTGGTATCTGAAAACAAAAATGCAAAAATTTTAACTTGTCAGTGCAATATTTAAATATATTGTATTTATTCAACAAAATTATTTGGTCTGCATTACTGGCTGCCTAAGGTAAGAACTTTATTTCACAAGAAAGTGTGGTCATAAACTACCATATTCTTTCACAAATAGAATTTTAATTTAGTTTAGCTACCCTTTTAAATTTGTCCTCAATGACTTAATTAGTATTATGCTAGTCAGTAATCAAAACTTATAAAATGGATGCTGGGTGTCTATAGTTAAAATGCTTCAGGTTAGGTGTCCATCTGCTAGAAATACAATGATTATTTTGAATGCTACTGTTGTACAGGCATTCTTAACATTTCATTTTTAATTACTATGATACATTTAAAGTAATAACACACAACAGAAAAGGAAAAAAAAACAAGTAGTGTCTGTAAAATGATATAATATGAGAGTACAATTACGGAATATCAGTAAACTTAACTACAACACATTTTCACAAAAAATGGATGCTCGTCTGCATAAACTCAAACAGGTCAACCAGTTAGTTGAGGTCTAGCCACATTCCTGCATTACATGGCTGAACGTGATGACTATGGCTCCTAAATCAATTGTAAGCAACAAAGAAAGCAATAAACACAGTTTTTTGTACATGGAAATGAAAATGGAATAGAGAACATTTATTTACCACAGATAAAACTCTCTATACCCAACTGATGCTTCATGTATTTCCATTTAATTTTATAGGTTATTGAGGAAAAGTACTGTGTGCTCAAATGAAGCAAACCACGTTACAACCAAGACAATTCTTTCTTAGAAGAGAAGATGTTACCAACTTCCAAAACATATGAGACACTATACTGCTATTGTAAAAGTAGTGCATTTACCTCTTAAATGACATATTAGACCCACAGTGCAACAGCCACTCTGAGTAGGTAGTTAACAAACACAAGTTGGAAATCTGTCAGAGAAAACATACATGTCATATGCTTGCATCGTACCTGATGCATCCATACTGGCTGTAATAGGCAACTGCAATAATTAGGGGCCTGAAAAATTTGCATTTGCAATAAATATAGGTGCAAATTCTGCCTCAAATTGCAAATTTCTTTAATAAATGCTATTTCATAGCAAACTATCCTGATGTACAATTTTATTACAGGGAGTTTCTTTTCTGCATTGAAATACCAGAAAGTAACAGTTTTCAATTATTCGTATTGTACATCATCCGGCAAAACCAAATTGGGAAGAGAATGTCTGTAAGAATATGCTTGCAAAATAAAGAGCACACCTATTCAAGAATTCAACAAAGTACAAGTGCACTTATAAGTTACACTCTAGTGCCACATCAAACAGGGAGTAGGTTAAATGGCCTGTGTAAGATACATACCACATATGGCAAAGGAGGAATCTGTGATGGGACATCTTAACTATTGTTGCACAAGGTACAAGTAGAGATCAGGCCTGAACTACCTCATTTATGTCACTGCCAACATCATCAATCAACTGTTGAGATGGCTGTCCCTAAACGTATTGTGCTTTTCACTTTGCTTTGTGTTGTGCATAGCTCATTTTTTCTTATTTTCAAATGAGCACAGAGACTAATCTGGCAGTATCACAAGGTTTGAGTTCAGGTCTCACTACACCATAAGGTAAAAGTGATCCATGTGTCAATTCTGCTTTTGTAGAAACACGAAGCACGGGTGTAAGCTGGCTGAAGTGCACGAGAGAGGCCGGGTCTGTTCCCCCCTGCACCACTTCTCACTTACCAGGCATTCAAGGTTCTCATTTGTTTAAGCTTGCGACCACCTGCTACACCGTAGCTTCCGCACTTTAGCGACTATGCCAAGAGTCTTCTTGCAAAGGGAAAATTGAGATATTTTCAATTCTACTTGCACTCTAAATGTATTGTGATTCATCTGTTGTTTGTAACTGACCCCATTTACATTAAGAAGCTTACAGTGCCGTCATTAGTAAAATGTGATGGATCTAACACAAAATTTTCAGTTTCAGAAACCAACAAACTGCTAACTTGCTGATGATGGTACAACTACTGGCTGCACAAGCTCTGCCAGCCACACAACAGGCCAACAAATCACCCCAACAGGTGATACCGACCAGCATACCACCATTCCGGCAATTTAACAACACAGAAGAAGAATGGCTTGAATATGACACAGTTCTAAGCACATTGTGAAGTTCATCAAGTTCAAGGTACTGTAAAGCTACAATACTTTCTTTTGATTGCCGGGTCCCCAGTGTGCAGGTTAATACAAAACTACCCCATATCGCGTCTCCCGACAAACTCGGCTATGCCCAAGTAATCACTGCCAATAACTCGGTATGACCAGCAAGTTTAAGTAGTTGCAGCAAAATATCAGTTCTTTTGCCTGCAGGAAAAGCTGCAACAGACATACTGCTGGTGGTACATAGAACTAATTAGGGATCCAATAACATCCAATGATCCAGATAGTAGAGCACAAGAACAGATCTTAAAGTACTCTGATCCATCACTTCCCCAAGTACTGTAAACCTTTTCCTTTTTTTTAGAGCAATATGATTTGGGTGTCGCAGTGGCCGATAAGTTTGACCAGGCCCTGATTTGCTGGGTTGAGTCACCCCTTGCTCGTGACCACCCCAAGCACCCACAACAAAGACCGTGTACACTGCCGTGAGGACAGTCACATAGACAGGTAAACGGGACTGTGAACTGAGTGAAGTCTTGCCCTAGATGTTTTGCTTGCCATAAAAGATAGGACTGCCCATCAAGTAACGCAATGTGTTACGCTTGTGGAAAAAGAGCCATGTCCAAGCAGTTTGTTTGCAATGGCACAAAAACGCTGATGGAAGTAAAATTAAGATTATGTCTTCGTCTCGCCCTAGTGCTGTGTAACAGTGTTCTAACAAACTATTTGTCAAATTACGAATTGCTGGCCTTTGTTGAACTTTCAGTTAGACGCAGGTGTCTAAATAACTCCGCTTAATCATGCCACGTACGAACAGTTAGGCTCACCATGCCTTTCTAGTAACCACCTCATTTCTTACAAAGGGCAGGAAATTCCATTGCTTGGACAGTGTAGTTTGCCTGCCACAGTGAATTTTACTGTGTTGAAATCAAGAGAGAGTGATAGCAACATTTTCGGTTTAGATTCCTTTGATTTGTTTGGACTTAGCATCCACGAGAACATACTTTTCATATCGGCTTTTGCACAAAAAGACAGTGTCGTTGGCTTGCTTAAAGAATTTCCTGAACTATTTTCAGAAGGAATGAGAAAAGCAAATAACTTCATAGCACAGGTTACATTGAAAGACAATGCACAGCCTAAGCTTTACCGGGCCCGCCCCGTTCCAACTGCTTCAAGAGGCAAAGTAGTTAGTGAATTGAAAGAACTGCAAGATAATGGTATAATTACTCCTATTCAAGCTAGTCAATGGGCAAGTCCTCTCGTTTTGTTGCCTAAGCCTTCTGGTTGCATTAGCATTTGTGTTGACTTCAAGTCCACCGTTAACCCACAGACAGTAGTTGACATTTATCCATTACCTCGCTCCGAGGAACTCGCGGACAGGCTTGGTGCAGGACGTTACTTTTCTAAGATAGATTTGTGTGATGCCTACTTGCAAATTCCATTGGATGAAGAATCACAGAAACTGTTTGTTGAAAATATACACTTAGGACTGTTCAAGTATTTGTGTTTGCCTTTCGGTAGTGCTTCCGCACCCGCAATTTTTCAAAGTTACTTGGAGCAGCTGACTGCAAAAGTGCCATTTTGTTGAAACTACCTTGACAATACTGTCATCTCAGGTCATACACCAGAGGAACACACTGCTAATTTGCATACTCTTTTTGAGTGTCGTCAGAAGCAGGACTCAAGTGTCGTCTCGAAAAACGTGACTTTTTTCAAACTGAGCTACCGTACTTACGTCATGTGATAAACAGTCAGGGTGTGCACCCCCAACAATCTCATTTGCCTGTAATTCGTGATCTGCCTGTTCCTCACAATGTGTCTGAACTGTAGTCAGTACTAGGCAAGATGACATATTACATTTGGTTCATACCGAATGCCGCTCAGATCGTGGCCCCATTGCATTGCTTGCGTCGCAAAAATGTACCTTTTGTGTGGACTAAAGACTGTCACGACTCATTTCAGAAACTCAAAAATGCCTTGCTTAGTGACAGATGTTTAGTGCATTTTGACCCCGCCAAGCCAGTATTTTGCAAGTCGACACTTCTTCCTATGCGACACTTCTTCCTATGGAATCGACACTGTGCTTTCGCACAGGATTGGTGCGTAAGACAGACCCATTGCTTTTGCATCGAAGTTACTCTTGCTCACTCACACTCAGTGCAATTATTCTCAAACAGTAAAAGAGGTTCTCGCTATTGTGTACAGTGTGCCCAAGTTCCATCACTATTTGTATGGTCACAAATTCTATTTAGTGATCATCACAAGTCTTTGCAGTCCTTGTTTCATCCGTCAAAGCCAGTTCCTACATGCATCACTCAAAAATGCAACAATGGGCCTTGTTGCTTTTGCAGTATCAGTATGAAATTGTGTACAGACCTAGAGCAAAGTATGGCAATGCAGACTACCCTAACTCACCTTCCAATTGGCCCAGACTCTGATTTTGATGCATCTGCCGCATCTTGTTGCCAAATCGATGCGCAGGACTTTGAATTGCTGGGATCTTTTCCCTCACACTACTGAATAACAGCACAGGCCATGGAAGCAGACCCAGATCTCTAGATTTTGTTACATTACATTCTCATGTCTTGGCCTCATTCACTGAACAGCATCCAGAACTCAGTTGTGCACCAATACTTTACTCGTCGGCATAACCATACAATTCAACAGGGTGAGATTCTTGTTCAAAATGACAGAGGACAATCGTGTGTGGTTATTCCCAAAATATTGCAAAAGAATGTGTTGTGATTGCTCCACCAAGGACATTGGGGAATTGTTCGCACTAAACAGTTAGCGCAACGGCACTGTACTTGGCAGGACATGGACGCCAACATTGAACAGATGACATCACAGTGTCACGCATGCGCAGAAAACCAATCAGCTCCACTACAGACATTCTTGGCTTGGCCTAAGACTCAATCACCATGGCAACGAATGAACACTGACTTTGCACAACCATTTTGGAGCATTCGTTGGCTCATAGTGGTAAACTCTTTTAGCAAGTACCCATTTGCAGTGCCTATGAACTCCACATCATGTAGCACCATTCAAGCATTGTCCATATTTTGTACATAAGGTTTGCCAGAAGTAATTGTGTTAGTCAAGCGACCACAGTTCACTTCACGAGATTTTGAACAGCTTTGTGAATGAAATGGCATTCGTCACCTAACAAGTGCTCCATTTCACCCGCAGTCCAACGGGGAAGCAGAATGCTTCGTACACACTTTTAAGCAACAGATGGCACAGCTTTGCACCACCCACACATGGGTCAAGGTGCTGCAATTCTTTCTCAACTCCTATGGCTCCCACCCATGAGACAGATCACCACCAGTGGAACTTCTGCATGGCCACCACCATCGGACATAGCTACACTTACTTCAATCACCGCAGCATCCGGCATTGCCAATGGTCCACAAGTATCGCTTTGCACCAAGCGATCTTGTTCTTTTCAGGGTTTACAGCAACCGTGGACACTGGAAAAGAGGCGTGATCCAAGAAAGCATTGACTCTTCTATGTATTTGATTGCAAATCCCGATGATTTGCAGTGCCACCACCAGAACCAACTTCGTGCATGTCATTTGCCCCAGATTCATGGTCTCATGGGACTGTGCGGCCTTCACCACCACCCGCTGGTGCCACCAAGGCACCCTAGGAGGAGCGGATGGACGATGCACCCTCACCCCCACCATCCTCGCTCACCACCCCCACCATCCTCGCCCACCAACCCCAAGGGCCTGGACCTGTCTTCGCCATCGCCGTTGCCATCATTGCCCCAGGAAATGCCCTCAGGCCTGGATATGTGCCCTGGCAGCAGATTTCTGGAGGATGTTCCTGTTGCCCCACAAGATGGATGATGTGGCACAGTCAGGAGTATACCATCCTCCACAGTCACGGCTCCCAGCTCATCTCCACGTAAAGCATCCTGCCTCCCTCCCCATCCTCTCTACATAACAATGGTGCGGCATTTTGGGAGGGGGGAATCTGCTGGCGTAAGATGTTGCCAGCACACCAGTCCGCAAAGATGTTGCAAGAAGATCAACAATAGGTGCTGAATCAAGCATGCATATCAGGAGAGAGGTCAAAGACAGACTCACAAGCAACATGCCACCAACACCCTCTTAACCAGCAGTATTTAGATCACCACCACGGACCAGAGGGCCCAGTCAGTCACAGGCAGTCAGCCCAGTTGCAGAGTCAGTCACAGTCAGCTCAGTCATTATTCTAGTTGGCATCTGTCAAGTTCACGTCAACGGCTACAAGAGTGTAGTGTTTATAGTGGGACTGTACTTCACCAGCAGTAGGGCTACAGTGGACTGTTATGGAAGAGCTTGTACCACAGCACATGGTCAAGTTTAAACCTAAGTAGCTTCTTGTTTTTGTTAACAACAAACTCAGTTGATACATGTGTGCAGTTATGTTGTAGAAAGAGGATACCAGCCGCCAAACAACATCATCTCCTTGCTTCCCATGACACAAGACTCTACAATAGCAATGATGACACAAAAACCTCCATCTCTTGAGACCTGCTCAGACAAGAAAAACTATAATGAGATTGTTGGGGGAGCTGACAGTACTCAAGAGTGTGTTCAGGGTCCACACTGCACCCAGATTTGTGCCGTATTTCACAGTCTGTACACCCACTTCTCGGTAATATATTTTGGAGTACTCATGCACACATTAAATAAAAGTAGCCATGAAACTGCATATTTTGAGCCATATGTGTGGCCATGGCATGTTTCTGAGTGAAGAAATTGCCTGTTTTACCTCCTACACGAACAGCATGAGCAGTTAGCCTATTTCAAAAGTTCTAGACTTAAATAACGCTGTGCGGCAAATAGCATACAAAAACATCATGAGAAGGAAAGTTGTCACTCACCATATAGTGGAGATTCTGAGCCGCAGATAGGCACAACAAAAAGATTTTCACACTTAAAGCTTTTGGCCAATGGCCTTTGTCAACAATAGACATGCATATGCGCGCGCACACACACACACACACACACACACACACACACACACACACACAAATGCAACTCATATACACGAAGTGGGTGTACAGTATTATATTGGGTGTTAAAGAACACACCTTCAGAACTTTATGAGTGGTTCCTTGAGTAAATACAAGCAAAAACGTTCAAATAAATGTGTGTCCCGAAATGGTTCATGTATCAGGTATTCACCCTATTTGGCTTCAGAATGTCTGTGGGTATCAAAATGAAATTGATGAAATGTTATTTCATTATAATTATTAATTTACCAAATATTAAAAAGAATAAACATGGCCAATGCTAGAAATATTAGTGTCACAAGCAGTCGTGTCTTTAACACTAATGGGTTTATGCTTAATAGTATCTAGATTGGCAATTTTGGGTCTAATGATAAAGATTAGAGTAAGAGTATTTAATGAACTGTAGACAAAGCCCGACCAACAGGCATTACATGCACTGACCAAAAATGATAGTGCATTGAAAATGGCTAGTTTCTAGCTGAAATCTACATCTGCCAATAAAAATTCATAAGAATGACTGATAGCTGAAATCTATTATTTACAAATCAAAATAACTGTCACTGCGTGCAACAGCCTCTGAATGGAGGGTAACCTGATGAAGATTATCTCCTCCATCTATATACAAAGCATAAGGAAACAGGAGTTATGTGATAATACTATTATTCTTATTAATCAACTGTTGAATGGCTTTACAATGAAATATCCCATGATGGGGAAAAAAACTCTGATGAACATCTTGGGCATGCCAGACACAAGGTGACCTTCTGTACCAACTACCATCTCTTAAAATTTTTAATAATCAGTGAACTGCTACATATAAATTTAGTTCTGTGGGCTATATATCTTCAGGAATTCAGTTTTGAGACATGATTAATTTATGAGGATAGGAATTACGCCCCAACACTCTTTCAGCCTATCCAAAAGTATGTAAAGAGAAATCTGAGTGTGCGAGAATTTCAGATCAATTTTCAAAAATTAATTTACAAAAAGAAGCAACTACAGTGTTTTGTATGATAAAGAGAGGAATAATGGGGGAAGGAGCTTCATTTGAGATGAATCTGAGTCAAGATAAGGGAAAATGAGCTCATACCAGACTATACAGAACGGTGCTTTAATTCTGAAAAACAGAAGAGGTATAAAGACAGAAACGGAAAGTATGTATTCTGCGAGCACACATACCATACTTCAGATATGAACATATCAATTCAAAGAGACATACCATCCACACTAAATACTTCTATTACTCCACAGTAACTAAATAAATCAGTAAATATTAAAGAGAAACACATCAAAAGATACACAGGATGACAATTATTGAACCATATGAAAAAAAGTACATTAGTTACAAACTACGGCAAGCACACACTTTATTCAACAAATAAACGTCACTATAGGTATTTGGATTTAGGCTATGACTGTTCGATATGCCTGCAATCATTAGCGATGATGTGGCGCAGATGAATCCCGAAATTCTGCATGACCCCCTGAAGTTTCGGAACATTGATGCTGTCTATGTCCACCTGAATGGCTGTTTTCAGCTCAGCATCGGTTTTTGGGTTATTGCTGTACACCTTGTCTTTCATATAGCCCCGTATAAAGGATTTGCATGTGTTCATATCAACAGAATATGGCAGACAATCGAGGTCCATGCCAGTGGCCTCCGAGTACCCTAGAGCCAGAATGCAGTCCCCTAACTGCTCCTCCAGGACTTCAAACACTCCCCTGCTTCGATGGGGTTGAGCTCCATCTGCATGAACCACATCATCTCAAAATCACCGTCACTTTGGATAGTGGGGATGAAATCATGTTCCGAAACCATTGCATTCCATTTGGTAGTCACTGTCCCATCAAGGAATATCGCCCCAAGCATTCCATGACTGGATGTTGCACACCACGCAGTCACTTGCTGAGGGTGAAGAGACTTCTTGATCACGAAATGCGGATTCTCAGTCTCTCCCCCAATTGCACCAATTTTGCTTACTGACGAACTCATCCAAATGAAAGTGAGCTTCGTCGCTAAGGCGTGCGTGCATGCGCACACTAATTTCCATCATTCCCTGCAGCCAACCATGCAGTTTGAGCATCCTACTGTGAACCGTTCAAAAGTTATGATGGTATTATTTCATATAGTTCAATAATTGTCACCCTGTAACTGGATGCTTAGAAGCCAAATTTACCAATTTAATCCACTGTGCCAAAGGTTTTATGAAATTTGGTGGCCACACATATCACTGGACCCTAACTTGAAGCACAACATAGCTTGAGATGTGCTGCTGTTATTTGGGAAGGACAGTTTGCACATGAGAGAAGCAGCAGTAGCTCTATACCCTGTATTGTAGATATTTTCCTCCTAACCTAGAAGTAATTTCCACAATTATCAGTGTAAGTGAATCAACTCTAATCAGAATTTCCTGACATTTAATTTACAGAAGTAGCCTGTAGTAGCTAGCCTGTAGTAGCTGCTTCTAGTTGTTAAGGAATAAGTTGATTAGTTCCACATGCCTGAAAGCTCTCCCTTATGATGGAATTAGCGAATCATCATATGCGAATGATTAGGAATGAAAGAGTAAAACTATATCCTCAAAAAAGAGTAACTAGTCATTCTTAAAAAGTAAATCTATACATGAGAGTAATGCGCAAGTTGGAAAGCAGGCATGCCGAACTTAATACTCACCACAGATGGTCTAAGCACATACCCAACTTTTAGTCAGTACTGAACAATTTGGTGTATTGCAGTACAGGAATGGTACATCTTATATGAAACGGATCAAAATAATTTACATTAAGAACCAAGTGTGAATCTGTCTTAACTAAAATAGTTTGCAGGTATTTGAAACATACTCCCATAAGTGAGAGAGGAAGAAAATTCTGGAAACAATATACATAAATAAACCAAAGGATATAAATTTTGACTTTGAAGTCATTGCAAGAACAGTCAACACTGGAAGAATAGCAGGTAATTCTTTTGGAACTTTGAGGGCCATTTTGTAATGGTGTCACTTCCTTGGCTCAAGACACAGACACCATAGGACTCAGGGGCATGGGAAAACAAACACAGCACATCAGACTGTAAAGGACATAAAAGGATAAGTGCCAGATTATACAGTAGTTGAGGATAAGATTATTGTTTTTAAGGATACAACCCCTTGGTACCAACTTCTAGGATCCTGCAAGTCACGAACTTATAAAAAGATACTGACCAAATCTGAATTTTCAGAGCATCCCCAGTGGTCTGTTGCGGCAGCATATTTTGCACAATTGAAACAGCAAGTGGTGTGGCACTTTCACATGCCATTGTCCATCATCAATCAGGAAGAAGCCATTTAGAATGAAAACAGAGGGTGGAATACCTTTAACATCCTTTAGTGACTGGTGTATTTGACAATTGTAATGTTGAATCTTATATGTCATTTTAATACAATTTATAAGTTGTTAATCCAAACTCGAAGGAGAACACTCCTGAAAAATTAAATGAAGTCTGAGGTCCATGAGAATGCTATTTAAAGATTAAATATTTATTATACGCATACACAAAAATGCTAATATTTGGTTCCAGCATTTAATAGAATGTGGTGAAGCATTTCCTAAATGTAGATGAAAGACTGTGGACCAACACCTACAGCCAATAACCAGCAAAATACCCTACCACATGAAAGACACCACACTTTTCCTCCAGTTGCTCTCCACAGTTCCTATTCCTTTACCACATCTGCCAGTCCATATACCTGCAAATTATTTAAGTTTTCCTCTTGTTTTGCCTAACTGCACTTAATGGTTTTACAACATCTGAACAATTTTGATACTACCTTCCATGATGTGAAATAGTTTGACTGTGCAGATGATCAAAGATTCTTTTTATCTATTTTCTTGCATCTTTTCTGTTTTAACTGCATTCTTTTTTACTAATTTCATACGGGTGCTGATAACCTTATCGGTGAGCGATTCTAATCCCCCCCCCCACACACACACCTTTACCACCCAGCACTCCCTCCACACAAACATCCCCAATGCACAAAACCTTGCCACTATTAAGCACTATCTTTTTCAATGCCTGACTGACTCCAGACCTACAACCTTCTTCCTGGTCACTATGACCAACTATATCCTCACACATAATTACTACTTCTCTGAAGGTATCACCTACAAACCAATCAGTGGTACAGCAATGGGCACACGCTTGGCACCATACTGTACTAACCTATTCGTGGGCCATATATTTGGTCTTTCTCAGCCCAGCCACCTGCCTTGATGTCAACCTCCACCTCATTAATGGCAACATCGGTTCCCTCATCCACATCAAACTTACCAACAACACCTACACTCTGATATCTGTTACCAATTCCACACCAGGAAGTTTGTGCCATAAGGCCTAGCCACCCTTGGTTGTTGCAACTGCAGTGATGAGCAACCCTTCTCCAAATATGCCAAAGGTCTCACGCAGACCTTCACAAAATAAAATTACCCTCCCAACCTGCCATCCACCATGTAAACACTGACCAGCCATAAAGGAGCACTGCTCTCATTACCCAGAAGTGCCCAAGACTGGTATAACTGTATCAAATTCTCCACCATGGTTTTGACTACCTCTCATTGTGCCCTGAAACGAGAAATATCCTCCCCACCCTGACCACAGTGTTAAGGCCCGTCCACACGTTACGATCTGTCTGCGCACATCACATCTGCGCAGACAGATCGTTGCGTGTGGACAGAAGATTTGCACCAACCTGAGGTGTGTGCAAACCTGGAAGTTGGAGTTGGAGGTTTGAGCGAAACCTCTCAAATCTGTGGGTTCAAACCACATCTGCGCAGACAAGTTGGAGCGTGTGGACAGGAGATCGCCGCAAATCTGGCGCGAAACAGCTGTTTGCTCAGTCTAGTGTTTGCGTGCACAGGGCATTAAATTGGCTGATACTCGTCAGTGTTCTCAAGAGTTTGTAAGTGAATTCATTGAAATATGTAGAAACCACCCATGTTTGTGGAAGATTAAAAGTAAAGAATATAGTGACCGAGACAAAAAGACTGTAGCATACAATGCTCTAATTGAGTTATCCAAAGTTCAGAAATCTAGATCTGGTGTAGGGGTAGATCAAGTATACCAGCCAACGTTATGGTATTTTGATCTGCTTGGCTTTCTTAGTGATCAAGAAACGCCAAGACCAAGCAGGAGTACAATTGAAGATGAAATTGGAGTGTCAATGTTACCGCCAGCCGTTCATGAGGAGAAATTGCCCTTCTTATACAAGTATTTTTTCTCATAATATGAAGGGTTACAAGCTTTAAGAGATAATTATAAGTTTCGACATCCATCCGCAAATAATTTCGCCAGTCGTTAGGTTTGTCCTGCAACTCTCTCAGTAAATTTACGTGAGAAAACTGCTTTTGCTTTAGCAGCCACTGTCTACACCATTTTGCCCGCTTTCTCTGTTTCCTGCGGTTGGTCTGAATGTTTTTTGCAACACAAGTTGCGAACACAGACCACAACAGAACTTCCTCCATTTCTATATTTCAAAATAACTGAATTAAATGTTTGACGTTTACGGGGAGCGTAGTCGCTTGCCACTGATATTTCTTTTCTACACCGACAGATGGCGGGCGAGTAGTAGATTGGGGTTTGTGTCGTGTGAACACACCACATTTGCAGCGATCTTTTGCATGTACAGACATCTGCACCGATGTCTGCGCAGACAGATCGTTGCGTGTGGACCGGGCTTTATTCCACCACTCACCCAACCTAAACAACATCCTTGTCAGTCTCCCTATTACCACCGTTCATAATCCATTGCTTCAAGGCTGATATCCCTACAATGTGCTAGATACAACACCTGTCCCATACTTCCTGCCACTACCATCTACTCCAGTCTTGTCACAGACATCTCCTACCCACTAAAGGCAAGGTCACCTGTAGTTACAAATATGATGCCACATTCCATGTGGATACGGCTGCTATCAAGCTGTCAGTCCACATCTCATCACCCAACTGTGGCCAAGAGACAGCTGTATCACCCAGCTGATAAGCATACTGCTCAATACAATGTGGTTCAATTCAAAGACTACTCCACACCCTGTGCCATCTGGATTCTTCCCATCAACAATGGCTTTTCCGAATTGCGTGATCTACTTCTCTCCTCCCCTACCACTTACAACACCAACTTCTTACACTACATCTACCAACCTTGTCACGCCCCCACCACATCCCTGCACATTCCCATGTGCAGCACTAGAATATTCCCCAACCGCTCATCAGGCTCTTCCTTATCCCTATTGCCCACCTCTGCTAGGCATGCAAGCACCCATGCGCTTGAGTTTTTTACTTCTGATGAAGGACTTAGTCTGAAAGGTAAATATTTCTACATTTTTTTCTATTGTGCTTGTCTGTGACTCAACACTTTCTCTATGCAGAGAGTGGCAATCTGTACTTTCTAATTTTTTTATTTTTTTATTTTTATTTTTTATTTTTTTAATCCTGGACTTTCAATCGTTTTTACTTTTTTGTACTACATTGGAATTTTGAAGCCTTGATTTCTATTTATTATTATTATTACTTTTTAGCTTCAAAATCCAGGAAAACTCATAATTAGTGAGTGGAAAGAAAAATGAAGATTACACAATGATCAATGGCTTGTTACCTCATATAGAGAGAATGCCTGGAGAACGGTAAATTGTAACTGGCTTCACAAACTTAACATTCAGCCCCGCCCTCCCCTCCCAATCGTCCTGAGAGCATTTATAAAAACAATGCAAAATACCTCTGCTGATGATAAAATGGAAGTGCAAGTTTAAAAGCACCTTTTCCAATGGGGAGAAAGGAAACCACTCATAATCCTATATAGAAAGAGGTATAACCTAATATTCTCTCTCTTGACTGCTTTTAATATTATAAAGCTGTGACCACCATTTCCCTTGCCAATCATAGTTATTCTGTTAACTTTTTTCTTCCAAATATAAACTTGCCAGTTTCTAAAACTAAAAATCTAATATTTATTCCCAGTTTTGTGCATCAGTTCTGTTTCAGATATTTATATCCCAACAAATATTCTCCATCTCACAGGTTATTTATGTGCACTTTTTAAAATGTTCCTATTTTTGTTTTGCATCCTCTTTTAAGAATGTGATGTAGTTACCTTGTGGTGGAAGTGGCTGCCATGTATTAGTAGAAGGATCGAAGAAACAAGGGTAACTTCCATTCGTTGGCGTAACAACATTGGGATCAAGCCTCAAAGACATACACTGGCTATCATTTTGACGCCAGAGCTCCTGTTGTTGTCGTCTTTGACGTTCCTCTTCTTCCTCCTGGGCCACTCGCAATGCAAACAAGTGTCGACGCTCTTCCTTCGAAATTTTTGGAATAGGCACCAGTGTTCTTGTGCTGCTGTGAGCATGTACATCATATTAAACAACTCAATACATGAAAATGTGATAACCTCTTTCGAAAATCTTTTCAGAGATTGTATGTGGTCTACATTACTAACACAAGCAAAAAATGTGGAGGTGAGAGGTAAAACAAAATTTGCGTGACAATATTGAGTAAATGGGAGCAGGGGAGACTTCTGTGGTTGAATCAGGTATAACATAATTAAATAAAGAATAAATATAGGAAATAGATAATGTTTGTTTTCCTAATGCTTACACATGTTTTTAAATTTAATAGTCACAATAGTGATAACTATTAAAAGTAATTAGTCAATGATTAATTACCATATTTGCACAAATATGCGCTGCAAATTTTTCCTAAATTTTGTCTTGAAAATCATGATGTGGCCTGCAATTGAGATTCCCCGCCCCGGATTATAAATCGTCAATTTCAAAATGGCATGTACAAGTGAGTTGAAAATAATATAATTACAAGTTGTCGCAATCACTTTTGTAAACCGTCAATGGCTTCAGAAGAAACCAGCAGAAAAGCTTATACCTCGTTCACAAATACAGCAGCTGTTCCTGAAAAGAGAAATCACTGCACTGCTCCTTTTCAACAGCCACATGTATGTTATTTGCACACTATATTCCCCTATATTATTTACTATACAGCTGTTTGGACAATCCAAATAGTCCAGCATTTGGTCTGCATTGCCCATTTGGGAATGTAAACAAAAATATTTGCATTGCAGCTAGATCACATAAAGCTAGAAAGATAACAAATTGTTTTTGTACGCCTGATGCAGTTGTTATGCAATTGTAATCCTGTAATGAATAGCTAGATTATTTCACTGCATGAATCGCTGAACCCACCCACACAAAACTTTAAGGGAGTGACGTTCATAAAATTGACCAAAAAATTTAAATTTTCAATTTATATTTTATTTATAAGTAGAACTCATGGACAATAAGTTTCCAATGTTTCTATTATGAAATAGCATCTAATGTGCCTGAAAAATAACAAAATGTGTGATGCAACTTTCCTGCCATTCCCACTTTTTGAAGCAGCACTTTAATACTAGCTCAGTGAAAAATGATTCCACAGATTACTTTCAAGCAAACTTACACAGGAGACATCAGTAAGGCTGTGAATCCTGAACTTCTAAAAAAAAATGTGATCACAGCAAAACCCTGAATCCAAATCATTCTCTAAATTCACTCATGTGGAAACAATACCATAAAATCACACTTTCATCGCAACTTATGGCGCAGTTACTTTTGCTGCTATTCGGCTTACAGGACTGTTTCACCCCAGGCCCAAAAAAAAAAATTTTTTTTTTTTTTTGTTTCCAGCCACATATTGAATATGTTATAATGTTGTGAAGTGCACCCCAAATGTATGAAAGCTCAAAATGCTTCAAAAGAGGGCTTAAATTGTGAGGTCGCCAGCGTCCTCATGGCCCTGAAGTGAAATCAGCTTCAAAGAGGTTGTCACTGTAAGCCTTGAGGGCGCCAGCTACCTCACTTTCTTACAGGATGTGATAAAGAAACAGAGTATAACTTACATGAAAATGCATCCAACTGACTGTTATTTATCAGGTGTATATAATAAACAGCATACAAACATAGGAACAAAAACTGTTTTTCTTACAATTTGTGTGTTTTTGAAAAACAGAAAATGCAAACAAATTCATGACATTCCTTACATATTGTGATCGCTTTTGCTGCAAGTTTCTGCACTTCATTTGTTCTTTTATCTCTTGAAATCTTCAAGTAGCAACTTCTGTACCTGTTCTGGATTTTTCTATTTCACTTGTCTCTCTGCATGCTCTCTATTAGAGCATGGCTCTTGAAAAGTTTAGAAGACTGATTGGGAGTCGGTGTATAGATGATGTTCTCCAAGAGGCTCATGATTATTTCCCCCCTAAAATTGTTTATAGTAATATTTGTCTCAGTAAATATTTTGTACAAAAAGTGAGCATTTACTACTGCTGTGTTGAGAATAATTTCAAACGCCACTTTGCGGTACTATCTTATTGTTTTCCTCAGTGGTGAAAAATAACTCGAGATCTGGTCTGACACATTGATTCCTTACTTTGTCGCATTATAATGCAAAATGGCAGCAGCCTTACACATTTCCTCGCCCGTTTTCTTGCTTTTCTTCCCAGTGGTTCGCATTTCAATGCCACGCTTAGGACCATATTTACACGAATCTAGCATAAGACTCGATGGCGCATTAGATTTGAAAACAAACTTGAATCGTTCACCAGTATTTCTTACCCTACATGATTTGAAGTAGCTAAACATTTATTAAACTCCAGCAAGAAAATATAGATAAGGTATCGATGAATTAAAGAAAGGAAGATGTAAATTGGGTAAGATGTTATCAATTTAAGGGGAGTTAGAATGGAAAAAAATTTTTTTTTCACATTTTCGGATTTTTATCTCATTATAAAATTTGCAATTTTCCAAATAAAATAATATATGTATATCACTTATGAACTCACATGGGAAGTACTTTATTTTATTTTCTTAAATATAATCTACCCCAGTTGAAAATGTTAATTTCTATGTGCATTATTTCAAGATCTAATAACATTGGTAATTTTTTTATATAGAAGGCTGTGGATTGCTGTGTTATAAAGGTTAAATTATCAGTTTGTATTGGTAGCACTGTCAAAAACAGTGTATAAACATGCTTTGAATGTCGAAGTGCTAACGTTTTTCCGAGGAAAAGTGACGAATAGACTGGTAAATCTCTCAAAAAGTAAAGTATGATGCCAAAATGAAGAGTTTTTAAGAAATGTGGGTTTCATGATAATCGAGTTTCAAATAAAGGGAAACACTGTGTTCAACATGTGGCGTGTAAAGTTACAGACAATGAAATACAGGCAAACTCGTAAGTCTCTAGAAAAACACCCAGCAGTGCTTTGAAGATTAAAATATACCGTTGTGACACACAGTTTTCTCAAAACTAAAATTATGTATATGGAAGGTTAGGTTATATTCTGATAGATTTACACATCTTAACAAGGGTGTTAGGTGAAAGTGTGTGTTGTAAAATATGTGGAGGGCCAGTTAGTTTACATGAAGACAGTAAGGTATCAAATTAACGAGCCAGGAAACTTATCATTAATTGTGCCAGTTGTAAATATACTCACGCATTTTGGAATTCTGATAAGAGTAAAGACAATTATTTTGAAGTAAATGTTAGGTGGTTTTATGGATTGAGAGGTATTGGCAAAGGACACACCGCAGCAGAAACAATGTGTGCCGTGATGAATATGCCACACCCACCTTGCAAAATCGAGAAGTATGCAAGATTTATTGGAGTTGCTGTGGAATCTGTCGCATGTGAGTCAATGAAGGGCACTGCAAACAAAGCTGTCGAAATAAATTATGGTATGACTGACATACCAGTAGCTTTTGATGACACTTGACAGAAGTGCGGCTACAGTTCTAAGAATTCTGTTGCTATAGTGACCAGTGTGGATACTGGAAAGGTAACAGATTTCCAGATTTTAACCAAACATTGTTATAAGTGTAAATCAGGGAATGAAGATTAGCATATCTGTGACAGAAATTATGAAGGAACAAGTGGTGGTATGGAGGCCTCTGCAGTTATTGAAATTTTTAGAAGATCTGTGAATGAAAGGGGAATGTGGCACACTAAGTTCTTAGGTGATGGAGACTCAAAATCATATAACAGTGTAGTAGCCACTCAGCCTTATGGTGAGAAGATTATCACAAAACTAGAGTGTGTTGGTCATGTCCAGAAGAGGATGGGCTCCAGATTGAGGAAGTTGAAACAAAGTTTGAGAGACAAGAAACTTCCTGATGGTAAAACCATAAGAGGCACGCTGACAGACAAAATGATTGATGAACTACAGCCGTATTATGGGATGGCCATTAGAAATAATATTGAGGATTTGTTGAAAATGAAGCAGGCAGTATGGGCTACCTTCTTCCACAAACTATCAACTGATGAAAAACCAGAACACCACCTTTGCCCTCCTGGACCTAATTCATGGTGCAATTAACGCAATGCCCAGTGCTCAAACAGTTCATGCAACCATAAGCATTCCATCCCAGCAGCAGTCATGGATATCATAAAACCTATTTACAGAGACATAGCAAATCCTGAATTACTAAAGTGTCTGCATGGTCACACTCAAAGTCCCAATGAGTTGTTCAATAATCTTAAACGGACTCGCTTATTAAAAAATGTTTTTGTTGGAATGAAGACACTAAAGTGGGGGGTTAGTGATGCTGTTATTGCTTTCAATGATGGCAAAATTGGTAGGGTGAAAGTGCTACAGAATATGGGACTTAATCCTGGAGCAAACTGCAGTAGACAACTTCAACCGATGGACAAGGTTTGCTCTGATACAGCAGAGTATGCAGCACAGTTGGCCACTAAGGAGTCCAGAAAGAAGAAAACTTGGAAAAAGACCAGGGTGGTGCTAAGTGACTAAAAATAAAAACTTAAGCATATATTAAGTTAGTTACAGTCTTCTGAAACTTTAGAAGCTGTTCCTGAAAATTCAGATTTTCTGTTGCATTTTACCCTAAATCTCAGAAACCACTTCGAGTAGAGTATTCAAATTTTCTGGGAATAATAACATACATATCCTGAGTCTACTGAATTAAAAGAACAACATAATGTTATGTATAATTAAAATTATTTAGGATAACATACAAAAAGAGTAAACAAAATTTTAAATGTGCAATTAAAAAATTGTATTTCCGAAAGCAGGGCTGAAATGCAATTACTGTAGTTCAGTAGACTCTTAACATACAGTTAAATGTCCTGTAAAAGGTTCACACCAATGGCTACAGTGGTTCCTGAAACACAGGGAAGCCAAGCCACTAAATTTAACATTGTTGGGACAGGGTGTTCCTACTCACCTTAAAAGAGCTGGCATATATTTCCAGTACTGAATTCTGTTAGAAGGTGCCAGAACAAAATCCATTACTGCCATGAGAGGAAATTTTCTTTAGTTGCTCAGTTCAAATAGAATGTGATGTCATTTTCTTTTCTTCCGTTAAATGTAGATACTGTCCCATACATTACAATGCATTGTTGTACTTCTCAACCTCATATCATTTTTGTTGGCCTACTATGGTAGTTCACATTGTGTTTGCATTAGGTAGTTACGAAATAGACGGCAAGCAGAGAAGAATATTGTATGAAGCTACTTTGAAGCATAAAATAATTCTTTATGCTGAAAATTACGGTAACAGAAGGGCAGGAAGAGAGTTCAACATAGCTGAGAGTAACATTTGCTTATAGGAGAAACAGAAATTGGGATTATTTGCAACTAGCGCTATTAGAAAGAAATTCACTGGATCTCACAAAGGAAGACATTATGATGTTGAAGTAAATGTTTTGGAATTTGTCCAAGAAAAGAAAAAGACTGGGAAACCTGTGACCAGCGGCACAATAATAAAAAAAAGCTACAGGGGTGGCTGCAGCTCTTAATATACTGAAGCAAGAGTTTAAGGCTAGCCAGGGATGGGTTGATCGCTTTATGAAATGAGGGAGCTTATCTCTGTGATGCTGTACAACAATACGCAAAAAGCCTCCACAGGATTTTGAGAAGAAACTTCGAGAATTTCAGCGGTATGTTATGACACTTAGGAAAGAGAACAATTTTTCAATGGGCTAACTAGGTAATGCTGATGAGACTCTAATTTGGTTTTATATGCCACGTAGTTACTTGTTTGACAAGAAGAGTACAAAAGAAGTTACCATCAAAACATCCGGGTGCGAAAATTAGCACAAAACAGTAATGTTGGAAATCACAGCAGATGGGAACAAACTTTCCCCCTTTTTTTATCTTCAAGCAAAAAACAACCCCAAGACTCCAAAAAATGAAAGTTATTCCCTGATGATGTCACTGTTCAGAATCAAGAAAAGGGGTGGATGACTGAAACTTTGACGCTTGACTGGCTCAGAAACGTGTGGGAACTCCATCCTGATGGACTTTCCAATCAACCATCAATGATTTGTCTTCATGCATTTCGTGGTAATCTCACTGACAACATAAAAAAAGAAAATACTCAGCCTGCCCAGTGACCTTGTTATTAGTCCTGGAGGAATGACTTCTGTATTACAACCACTGGACGTTTGTATAAATAATCCTTTCAAAGGTTACATTCAGGAACATTACGAACAATAGTTTTGAGAACCAAATCATGAACTGACTCCGACAGGAAAAATTAAAAGTGCTGCATGCTACACTGTTGCACACTGGGTTTCGGCTTCCTGTAAATGCATCGAAGCACCAATGATCGTAAAATCATTTAAGAAATGTTGTGTTTCAAATACTCTAGATGGCAGTGAATACATGTTATGGAACGACACCAAGGATGGCAGGGAAGGAGGAAATGAATATATTTCTGATGTAGACTCTTCAGAGGATTCCAGGATTGATGATATTAGTGAATAATGATGAGTAACACCTGTAATTTACAGTATGTTTCTTTGTAAGTCTTGTAGGTAATTAAGTTAGGCATTCTTTTTTAGTAATGAAAATACATGTAAAATAAATTTCAACATTACAAAAATACCCTACCAGCGATGTGCCAAAAGTGCCTTTATTTTATCAATTTAATTTTTAAAAATGGGGTGCACATTACATTCAATGGGGCATTAGATTCGCGTAAATACGGTAGTGAGAAACATCACATCTCTTTTGTCTTGCCATTTTGTTACTACTATTCCATTATACACTCTTCCAATGAATTTGCCTTTTCTTATTTGTGACATCATGATTTGGGAGGGGGGGGGGGATCTTTCTGTTTTTTCTCAGGATACCTACGATGTTGATATTTCTGTCCAGCAAATGCCTAGCTAATGACGCGCTTGTGTAATAATTGTCAGTCCCTTATTTGCATATTTTCCATTAAGTCTAAAACTACTTTTTCTGCAAGATTTTTAATGACATAGTATAGCTGCCCTGTGTAAACAATCACTCACAGCATATAACCAGCTTGGTTACAAAGTTTAAATACCTTGATTCGATATCTATGGGTCTTGCTGGGGATGTAATGGCGAAATAAAAGTTGTCCACGAAAGGGCGCCATCGACTTGTCCACTCCTAGCGTCTTTACCGGTTCATACTGCAAGCAAAATTTACTCTGGATTATATCAAGTTTTCAGATCTTGAATATATGATCACTTTTATCTGCAGTTGCATTGTCCTCGAAATGGACAAAGCTCAACAGCAGTCGAAATAGATTATGGGACATAGTTCAAGCGACCAGGTTGTCCCCGTAAACAACACTTTTACTCCAATTGTCGCTAATGTGTGGGTAGTGAACTAGCTGCCAAAGAACTTGGTAGAATATCGTCCCCAATGAAAGTTCTAAAGACTTGTATAGGTTTCAGATTCTTCTGATTCTCGGGGCAATGTAGGCCATTATATTCAAAGGTTTCCATATTTCTGAATTGTATGTTCCTCAGTGTGCTACTGTCCACTTCAGCCCAGTTTTCATTTTCACTTCCTTCTAGAGATTGAGGAGAGATAGGTTGTGTAATGGATGGCTCATTACCTTCTTCCAATTCCTCATCACTTTCATTCTCAGACACAAATTGTTGCTTAGGTGAGGAAGTTTCATTGAGTATATTGTCATTATCATTGTCATCACTCAAATCACAAACATCAGATAACTCACCATCATGAGCATTGAGAATTTTTAACAGTTCTTCCTTTGTCAAGATATCAGACTTATCTTTCAGTCTCTTTTTACGAATTGGGGGACAGGGACTTGTATCTCCATCGCATTTCGTCTTTGGCCTACCATTAGAAAATACATTTGGTGTTTAGTAAGTGATTATAGAATAATTTGTAATGTGCCAAATAGTTACCTGAAATATTCTTCAGTTTCTTATTCCAACACTTACAATCACTATGCTGCACTGCTACGCAAGACTATTTCTAAACAATTAAAACTTAACTCTGAAAACAATGTATCAAAACCACATCAAACAGAGTGCAGTGTTTCACAAGTAAATGAATCTGCAATCTAGTGGTCACTGAACATACCAGACGATGTTACCCGAAGGGCCATTAAAAAAGCAGATTTGGGTTTCCTGCCAGACCACTCCGTTTCAGAGCCGACTGACTGTGACTGAAACTGAGGGAGTCGGTGCCCTTCTGGCTTGTGAGGAAGCCACTTCTGAGATTACCAGCACCCTCATATCAGTACTGCGATCTAGCGGCCACTGCACGTACTATTACAATGTTACTCCGTAAGGCCACAGAAAAGGCATATGTAGGGTTCCTGCAAGGCCAGCCTGTTCCAGAGTCAATTGAATGTAACTGAAGCTGAGGGAGCTGGCGTGCTCATGGCCTGTGAGAAACCTACTTCTGAGGTTACCAGCACTCTCATGGCAGCGAAAATGTTAAAGCACATCTCAGAACTAAAAATTCAACCGAAGACCTCGTAAAGGAAAGAAGGCAGAAAACAGGAAACCAAAAGAGAAGCCTTGAAGGGAAAGAGGACCATGAGTACGAATCTGGGGAACTCTGAAGGGTGACTTAAGAAAAAAACATTAGGTTGAACTTTAAATAGTTTTTTCCCAAAAATTATGGTTTTTAAAGTTTATCTATCTGTTTCTCAGAAGCTATGAAGGCTAAAAATATGAAATTTTGTACAATTATGTCTATGAACCTAATAAATGGTGTCTCGAAAGTAAATTTTGAAATTCTGAGTGTAAGCTGAGATATGGAGGAGAGTGCTTGGAATTTTGCAAGAATTTTATTTTATACTTACAGAATGATAATTACAAAATTACTAACATTTTCCTATTCAACATATTCGAAAAATCTCATGAGAGATTAAAATGAGAAATTTCCTGTCTTTTTCCACATCTGGATATTTGCACTTTCACCCTCAAAATTAACACCAACTTTTCAAATTTTTGAAGAGTTTCTCTTCACTTGCACACCAACAAATGGTCCCCCCCCCCTCACACACACACACACATGAAATCTACATTTAGCTTCTTACTTTCTGTTTCCCTTTACATGATGTATAGCTGATAACCCTAAGTTGCTCATTTCTTAAGCAGGATTATTATTATTATTATTATTATTATTATTATTATTATTATTATTATTATTATTCCTTTCCTTTCCCAGACGTTATGTCTGGTTAAAAATGGAAAGTGATGCGGATCTTGATCAAGCATGACTTCCTTTTAACTGTACGGTATATGTTACATTGCATTTAGGAACATTCGGGTAATTGAACATGTATCAATAATTACAGATTTCTGTAGTTGTATATATACATTTGGATGTAGCTGTATTGCGTTGATGTACTGGTGGATATTGTGTGGTATGACTCCTGTAGTTGATAGTATAATTGGTATAATGTCAACTTTGTCCTGATGCACATTTCCCTGACTTCCTCAGCCGGTTGGATGTATTTTTCAATTTTTTCTCCTCTTTTCTTCCGTATATTTGTTGTATTGGGTATGGATATTTGGATTAGTTTTGTTAATTTCTTCTTTTTATTGGTGAGTACGATGTCAGGTTTGTTATGTGGTGTTGTTTTATCTGTTATAATGGTTCTGTTCCAGTATAATTTGTATTCATCATTCTCCAGTACATTTTGTGGTGGATACTTGTATGTGGGAATGTGTTGTTTTATTAGTTTATGCTGTATGGCAAGTTCTTGATGTATTATTTTTGCTACATTGTCATGTCTTCTGGTGTATTCTGTATTTGCTAGTTTTGTACATCCCCTTGTGATGTGATCTACTATTTCTATTTGTTGTTTGCAAAGTCTGCATTTATCTGTTGTGGTATTGGGGTCTTTAATAATATGCTTGCTGTAATATCTGGTGTTTATTGTTTGATCATGTATTGCAATCATGAATCCTTCCGTCTCACTGTATATATTGCCTTTTCTTAGCCATGTGTTGGATGCGTCTTGATCGATGTGTGGCTGTGTTAGATGATACAGGTGCTTGCCATGTAGTGTTTTCTTTTTCCAATTTACTTTCTTCATATCTGTTGATGTTATATGATCTAAAGGGTTGTAGAAGTGGTTATGAAATTTCAATGGTGTAGCCGATGTATTTATATGAGTGATTGCTTTGTGTATTTTGCTAGTTTCTGCTCGTTCTGTAAAGAATTTTCTTAAACTGTCTACCTGCCCATAATGTAGGTTTTTATGTCGATAAATCCCCTTCCTCCTTCCTTTCCGCTTAATGTGAATCTTTCTGTTGCTGAATGTATGTAATGTATTCTATATTTGTGGCATTGTGATCGTGTAAGTGTATTGAGTGTTTCTAGGTCTGCGTTACTCCATTCACTACTCCAAATGAGTAAGTCAATATTGGTATAGCATAAGTATTTATAGCTTTTGTCTTGTTTCTTGCTGTCAATTCTGTTTTCAGTATTTTTGTTAGTCTTTGTCTATATTTTTCTTTTAGTTCTTCTTCAATATTTGTATTATCTATTCCTATTTTTTGTCTGTATCCTAGATATTTATAGGCATCTGTTTTTTCCATCGCTTCTACGCAGTCGCTGTGGTTATGCAATATGTAATCTTCTTGTTTAGTGTGTTCTCCCTTGACTATGCTATTTTTCTAACATTTGCCTGTTCCAAAAGCCATATTTATATCATTGCTGAATACTTCTGTTATCTTTAGTAATTGCTTGAGTTGTTGATTTGTTGCTGCCAATAGTTTTAGATCATCCATGTATATGAAATGTGTGATTTTGTGTTGGTATGTTCCAGTGATATTATATCCATAACTTGTATTGTTTAGCATGTTGGATAGTTGGTTCAGAGCAAGGCAGAACCAGAAAGGACTTAATGAGTCTCCATGGTATATTCCACACTTAGTCTGCATTGGCTGTGATGTGATATTATTTGAATTTGTTTGGATATTAAGTGTGGTTTTCAATTTTTCATTACTATGTTTAGTAACTGTATCAATTTAGGATCTACTTTGTATATTTCCAATATTTGTAGTAACCATGAGTGGGGTACACTATCAAAAGCTTTTTGGTAATCAATGTATGCGTAGTGTAGTGACCTTTGTTTAGTTTTAACTTGATATGTCACCTCTGCATCTATTATCAGTTGCTCTTTACATCCTCGTGCTCCTTTGCAACAGCCTTTTTGTTCTTCATTTATAATTTTGTTGTGTGTTGTATGTGTCATTAATTTCTGTGTAATGACTGAAGTTAATATTTTGTATATTGTTGGTAGGCATGTTATGGGGCGATATTTTGCTGGGTTTGCTGTGTCTGCTTGATCTTTAGGTTTCAGATAAGTTATTCTATGTGTAAGTGTATCAGGGACTGTGTATGGGTCTGCAATGTAAACTGTTAAATAATTTAGTTAGATGTGAATGTGTTGAGGTGAACTTCTTTAGCCAGAAATTTACTATTTTATCTTTACCAGGGGCTTTCCAATTGTGCATAGAATTAATTGCTCGGGTGACTTCATGTTGCAAAATTATCACTTCAGGCATTTGTGGTATCATCTTGTATGTGTCTGTTTCTGCTTGTATCCACCGTGCACGTCTGTTATGTTGTACCGGGTTTGACCAATGTTGCTCCAGAAGTGTTCCATGTCTGTTATGTTTGGTGGATTGTCTATTTTAATGTGTGTGTTATCTATTGTCTGGTAAAATTTCTTTTGGCTTGTGTTGAATGTTTGGTTTTGTTTCCTTCTATTTTCACCTTTTTTGTATCATCTAGGTCATTTGGCCAATGCTTGTAATTTCTGTTTCTTTTCATCTAATTGCTCTATCGCTTCTTGTTGTGAGATTTTACCTAACCTTTTTCATTTTTTGTCTGATATTTCATTTCTTATAAATTGTGTTAGCTGTACAATGTCTTTTCTCAGGTTTTCTATTCTGATCTGTAGCCTGTGTTGCCATGCTGGTTTTGTGGGTTTCTTCTGTTGTGTTGGTTGGTTCTGATCTCTGCCTAGTGTGCATATTTAGTGTAGTGAATGCTCCTATATAAACCAGTAGTTGTAACTCTTCCATAGTTTTTTTTCATTTATTTTGTTGTGTATGATTGTGTTGATAGTTGTTATTGTTGTTTCGACTTGTGGGTTATTTGGTGGTCTATGCCAACAAGAATGGTCTAATGTCTGTATTTGTGTCTTTGTATTCTATATATGACAGCTGAAATTTTTCCTCTATATCTAACATGTGTGTCACTTCGTGTTCTATTTGTGCTGTGCTTGTTCTGGAGGCTGTCTTAAGATTTCGTTTTCCTCTGATTGTTTAATTGATGCTTGTTGTTCTTTGTACCCCCCCCCCCCCCCCCCCCGGGATGTTTGAGTCCATTACTGCTTCTTCTGATTGCTCATTATTTTGTTCCAGTATTTGTTGTAATTGTTGTTTGATGTTTTCTAATTCCGACTGGGATATCCTGTTATTTTTAATTATTACATGGATCTGATCAGTTAATCGTTGTTCTGTTAAAAATTTTAATTCTAGGTATCTGGTAATAAATGTTGTGTATACTTGTGGTCTGTATCCAGTTGTGTTGGTTCCTAAGTTTGTTGCTTGGTAATAACAGAACATGAGCTTTTGGTTAACTTCATCTGACCATCTCATCCTCTGTCTTCGTTTTCCTTCTAGAGTGGTTGCAAGAAGCATATCCTGCAAAACACCTCTATTTGGATTTAAATCATTTTCCATGTGGCTAGCAGTGTCGTTACCATTTTGGACGGGCATAGGGTTCAAGCGTCATCCCCGGCCATGACAGCGTTTGTCCGAGGCTTCATTAGTTCTGTTCCGAACCAACTAATCACACTAAAAGGGGGGTTAGCCCTATTAGTGGATAGCCCTATTAGTGGTTTGTTCTTTTCATCGCCTTTTACGACTGGCAGAACATACCGGAGGCCTATTCTTTTCCCGGGCCTCCACAGGGTTTATAATAATAATAATAATAATAATAATAATAATAATAATTATTATTATTATTATTATTATTATTATTATTATTATTATTATTATTAGTAGTAGTAGTAGTAGTAGTAGTAGTAGTAGTACTTTGCAAATGGTGATAAATTCAATAGTGCAACCCATATTTGAGATTTTCTTTTTACTATGATCTAGGGTCAAAAGTTTAGGTGCAGCCTAAATTTGCACAAATACAGTAACTACGCAGGACAAATGTACAGTGAATGATATCTGAGGAGAGAAAATGCAGTTGGAATCCCTGGTTTCAAGATAGTAACATAATAATAATAATAATATGAGGGTGAGTCAAATGAAAACCTTAAATTTGTAATAACAAATCAAAATTTCGAGCCGTTATCCTGTAAGTTGGTAAGCGTGCTACAAACAGCGTGCAGAATGGCCTGTAGGTAGCAGCATAGTGCAGATGCACACATACCGTCACAGTATCAGTATAAAGATGGCCGCCCCACTTGCAACTTGCACCAGAGAAGAACAGCGTTCTTTTATTCGGTTTTTGCATAGTGAAGGTGTGAAACCTATTGAAATTCATCGACGAATCAGTATGATGATGCATGTCTGTCACAGCAGCAAGTCTACGAATGGAGTAGGGAGTTCACAGATAGTGTGACTTTAGTGGAAGATGCTCCTCGTCCAGGTCAGGCACGAGTTCTGACTCCATAGAACATTGCAGCAGTTGACGCCATTGTGAAGGAAAACCACCAAGTGACACTGAATGACATTGCAGCATATTTACAGATTAGTCATGGGTCAGCACACCACATTGTGCATGATGTGCTCCAGTTTCACAAAGTGTCTGCAGGATGGGTGCCACGACAGCTGACTCCTGAAATTAGAGAATGACGTGTTGATGCTTGTGAAGAACTTCTTCGGCACTTTGAACAAGAAGGTGATGGCTTCCTTGCAAGAATCGTTTCTGGGGACAAAACCGGGGTTCACTTCCACCAACCGGAAATGAAGAGAGCGAGCAAGGAATGGCACCATTCCTCATCACCAAAACCAAAGAAGTTTCGAACAGAACAATCAGCAGGGAAGGTTATGCTGACTCTCTTGTGGGACGAAAAAGGTGTCATTTTGGAGCATTACAAGCCTAGAGGGACCACTGTCACCAGTGCATCATACACAGATCTCCTAAAAAATCATCTGTGGCCTGCATTCAAATCAAAGCAACGTGGATTGCTGTCAGCAGGTGTCCTTTTGCAACATGACAATGCAAGGCCCCACACTGCCCATACAACAGTTGTAACAATCACAGACCTGCATTTTGAGCATCTTCCTCATCCACCATACTCACCAGACCTTGCCCCAAGTGATTTCCATATGTTTGGACCACTCAAAGACGCAATGGGAGGAAAGAAGTTCCATTCTGATGAAGAGGTATGCCACGCGGTGCATGAGTGGTTGCGCAGACTACCGAAAGAATTTTTTTCTTAAGGAATTTGTGTACTTTGTAAGCACTGGAGGACTTGCATTGAGCGTGGGGGAGATTATGTTGAAAAGTGATACAGCTTTGTACCACTTCTGCACAATAAATAATATTTAAAAAATATTTAAGTTTTTCATTTGACTCACCCTCGTAATAATAATAATAATAATAATAATAATAATAACAAACATTTCAGGAAACTCTAGGCAAAGCAAAAATCCACTCCACCAAACAATTTTGGAATATATAGATGTGAGATAACCATTTTCTATTACATTTCCCCATTACTCACATCATTTCGATGACAATGGGAATATTTCATTGAAATCTAGAGTTTCCCTTCCTGCAACGATGTACAAAAATTCATGCCAAACAGCTTCCAGAAATTCCTTTCTCAACACTGATCCCCCCCCACACACACACACACACACACACACTTTCTCTTCTTATTCTGCAAATGAAACCAAAGAACGAAAATCCCTAAGACTTTAAAACAAAAATAACTAGCACATGTTTCTACAACCAGTGACATAACATCATATTATAACACATATAAACTTTTACAAATGGTAAAAATTATCCAAGTACATAAATCTCTTAAGGAAAGTAAGATTTACTGTAGATTAAAAACATGGTAACTAGAAAAATTAAATGTCTAAATGCAATTATGAGTGGAATATTTGGCCAGAATATTATTAATGATGCTATTGTGTCAGTGCAGCAATTGGAGTTAATATTCTACACTACAACTAACATTTTGTGCATATACCAGTCTCTTATTGAGAACAGCACTTAACGAAATATGGATTAAAAAGTCAGGAAGAAAAGTAAGTCACCTATATTTTCAAATATACGTAACATAATTTTTGTAGAAGGCTATCACAACTGCATCTGAGCCACATGTGATAATGATACAAATGCAGAAAGCTAATGTCTAAATTAAATAATGGTAAGTGTTCTGTGTAAGATTTGGACTTTGACATACATTATGATGCAATTTACAAGGATGCATGTGGGCAGATACAACAAATCAGAAGTGAATAATTATTCAAAGAGATAAGCATCTGTTGGATAGCAAGTCCTTTGCAGAAGAGCTACTATGCTCTCGCACAGAACCTGATTGTGTGTACACCGTACCAACAATGTGCATGGTTATAAAAAGATTATTATGGGACTCAGTTTTTTAATTTGTTGCCTTTTTACCAAAAAAAGACTTACTTAGTGGTTGCAAAAATCTTAGGAATAACATAAAAATGATTCCGCAGAGAAATATAACATCTGGCACTTAAGGGTATTATGATGTACTTGTTACGTGACAGTTAAGATTGAAAGTTTAAACAACATTTAAAATATCAGAAACTGCTCTACTTATAAAATTTAAGATGGTGCTGTAATGCCATCAGTACCATGTAAAAAAAAGGGGAAAAAAAGCTTAGCTTCCAGTACATATAATCAAATGTGCAAGTAATGACTAATACAGTGTACATGTTTTTCGCACTCAAAATTCATGTTATTTTTCCACTGCATTGTTTGTATGCTAGGACCATTCCTCTTTAGTTTGATTATTACACAGTGATCATAGTTGTACTACATAAAATCTAAAACTTTTATTTCTGTTCTCCAGTACATTTATTTATTCTGTAAACAAACTTGTCAAACCAGAAAAAGTTACAAAAATTTCTTATATCTACTTGCAATGTAGCAGGATAACAACACATAAGGAACAAAATCACTTCATATTACCTAAACAATTTCAATCCAGATCACAAATAATGTGGATGTTAGACAACTCTGTTGACCAATTTCTACCCTTCACGAATGTACACCAAAGTTGTAACCAACTGTGACTAGCATCAGGAACCAGTAATATATACTGAGTACAGTCTTACAATACTGACACTAGGAACACATTACCATTTCATATTCTAAAACCAGACTTTGAAATTAATGCAAACACTTACCATTCTAACACTGTTAAACCTATATCAGTGTTTCATTTAATTGGGTAGATAAAAAATCTACTCACCAAGTGGCGGCAGAAGACATACACAAAAGAAGGTTGTAATTAGGCAAGCTTTTGGAGCCAATGGTTCCTTCTTCAGGAGGAAGGCTTGAAGGGGAAGGAAGATGGGTGAAAAAAAAAAGAACTGTAGAGGTCTAGGAAAAGGGGTAGAGTTCGAGAAAGTCATCCAGAACTTCAGTTCAGGGGAGAGTTACTACACGGGATGAGAAGGAAAGACTGAGTGTTGGGGACTGCATTGGACGAGATTTGAAAACCAGAGAGCTTAAAGGTGGAAGACAGGGTAATATGCAGGACAGAGATTACTGCTTAGACATCATGAATGAGTTAATAAGAATGAAAAGCTAAGTGCATTGTACGTAACAGAGGTGGGAGGGCAGTGGTGAAAAATAGACAGGTAAGACAATGAAAGATGTAGAAAACTAAAACGGAGTGAAGAAAAGAGCAGTTACTGTGAAGAATTGCTGAGACATGAGAAATTAACGTAAATTATGACCAGGTGGGTGGCGAGAACCATGGACATGTTGTATTGTTAATTCCCACCTGTGGACTTTTATTTGAAACTGGAGTCTGGGGGGAAGAACTCAGGTGGTGCATGTGGTGAAACAGGCACTAATGTCACGTGCATGTAATTACCCAACTAGCGTAGTTCAAAAGCAAATTTACCAGGCCATCACATTCAATACTAGTACTGCTGATCCCTCCAAAAAACAACTTCAGAGCACACCATAGGTGACTCAGTATTACCATGGTCTTGAATGTACTAATCAGCTACTTTGACAGAGTCACGACTTATTAAAATCATGCCTTGAAATTTGATACACACTGTCCGAAATTTTGCCTACCATGCCCAGAATAGCTTTTTGTTGACCTCCCAATCCAAGGGAAGCAGTGGTTGGGAAGGGAGTAAGACAAGGTTGTAGCCTCTCCCCGATGTTGTTCAATCTGTATATTGAGCAAGCAGTAAAGGAAACAAAAGAAAAATTCGGAGTAGGTATTAAAATTCATGGAGAAGAAATAAAAACTTTGAGGTTCGCCGATGACATTGTAATTCTGTCAGAGACAGCAAAGGACTTGGAAGAGCAGTTGAATGGAATGGACAGTGTCTTGAAAGGAGGATATAAGATGAACTTCAACAAAAGCAAAACAAGGATAATGGAATGTAGTCTAATTAAGTCGGGTGATGCTGAGGGAATTAGATTAGGAAATGAGGCACTTAAAGTAGTAAAGGAGTTTTGCCATCTGGGGAGCAAAATAACTGATGATGGTTGAAGTAGAGAGGATATAAAATGTAGGCTGGCAATGGCAAGGAAAGAGTTTCTGAAGAAGAGAAATTTGTTAACATCCAGTATTGATTTAAGTGTCAGGAAGTCATTTCTGAAAGTATTCGTATGGAGTGTAGCCATGTATGGAAGTGAAACGTGGACGATAAACAGTTTAGACAAGAAGAGAATAGAAGCTTTCGAAATGTGGTGCTACAGAAGAATGCTGAAGATTAGATGGGCAGATCACATAACTAATGAGGAAGTATTGAATAGGATTGGGGAGAAGAGAAGTTTGTGGCACAACTTGACCAGAAGAAGGGATCGGTTGGTAGGACACGTTCTGAGGCATCAAGGGATCACCAATTTAGTATTGGAGGGCAGCGTGGGGGGTAAAAATCGTAGAGGGAGACCAAGAAATGAATACACTAAGCAGATTCAGAAGGATGTAGGTTGCAGTAGGTACTGGGAGATGAAAAAGCTTGCACAGGATAGAGTAGCATGGAGAGCTGCATCAAACCAGTCTCGGGACTGAAGACCAGAACAACAACAACAACAACCCTATGCTCCTTCTGCACCCATTTCCCTACCGTGCGGCTACTACCCCTGTGACCGTCCCCCTCCGCAAGACTTGGTCTATACACCCTCCTACCACCACCTATAGCAGCCCTGTAACGGGCAAAACATAATACTATCAAAGATAGAGCCACCTGTGAAACGACACATCATGTACCAGTTAAACACTGTTTGGCATTTTACATTGGCACGACTACCACAAAATTATCAATTAGCATGAATGGGCATAGGCAGAGGGTGTATACTGGCAACATACAATATCCTGTTGCAGAACATACCACCAAATTATCAATTAGCATGAATGGGCATAGGCAGAGGAAGTATACTGGCAACATACAATATCCTGTTGCAGAAGATGCTCTCACAACATGACAATTGTGACCTCAGCGCCTTTTCACCACACGAACCCTCTGGATTCTTCCCCCAGACACCAGTTTCCCAGAACTCTGCAGGTGGGAATTAGCGCTACAACATGTCCATGGTTCTCATCAACCACCTGGCCTTAATTTCTGTTAATTTCTTCTGTCTCAGCAATTCTTCACAGTAACTACTCTTTTCTTCACCCCATTTTAGTTTTATACATTTTTCATTGTCGTACCTGTCTATTTTTCACCGCTCCCCTTCCATCTCTGTTACGTACAATGCACTTAGCTTTTCATTCTTATTAACTCATTCATGATGTTTAAGCAGTAATATCTGTCCCGCATATTGCCCAATCTTCCACCTTTAAGCTCTCTGGTTTTCAAATCTTGTCCAATGCAGTCCCCAACAATCAGTCTTTCCTTCTCATCCCATGTAGTTACTCTCCCCTGAACTGAAGTTCTGGGTGACTTTCTCGAACTCTACCCCTTTTCCTAGACCTCTACAGTTCTTTTTCTTCACCCATCTTCCTTCCCCTTCAAGCCTTCCATCTGAAGAAGGAGCCACTGGCTCCCAAAGCTTGCCTAATTACAACCTTCTTTAACGTATGTCTTCTGCCGCCACTTGTTGAGTAGATTTTTTATCTACCCAATTAAATTATTTTGTCAAAAATTGTTGTCATTGTTATATATCTGTGTTTGTGGCATATAAGTGTGATAAGTCCGAAAGTAACAAAAATTTGTAAGCAATGCATGCATATAGATTAAAACAAGGACTACATGAGGGTAGAGAGATGGAAGTCCAGATCCTAATCTGCTAAGAGATATGCAACAGTTGGTCTCTGTACAGCGTATAGAAAGTTACGTACCAGTGCTAGTCACTAGGTCCACTTTACACCGCCATGATGAGAATAGTCAGCTACGAACATTAATGCCCTTTCTATTTAGACTTGATAGACTATATCCTGTGATTATATAGTGCAGTGTGAGCAGAGTCTCACAGCGAGAATAAACAATGCACAAGTGGACTGTAGCACCGATTGTTGTGGAATCATGCTTCATTGCATGACAATGGCCAGCATAAAACACTGGGAACACAGCCTGCACAAACCAGCAGCAGTTTCCATCAGTGCTAGTCTTGTTCAATACAATCAGTGCAAAATACACACTGTTTGTGTGTATTAATCACTTTTTTTATTTTCATCATGAGCAAATAAATCATGGATTTGCTCCCAAGGTAGAATAAGAATAAGAAGAAGAAGAATTAATTTCTTCTAAGAGAAATAAGACAAGCACTACAGCATATAATCTTCCTCCCTCCTCAGAGTCATGTTCTCAACAAGTGGACTGTACAGAACTTGTGTTGTGAACTCAAAGTGAGTATGACCAACAACTGCACCACAATTTACAACATTGTACCCAGTATTGATTGCAGTTCTTTGGTTTGGAGCCAAGTGGAGGTTCTCAAACAAAGGCTCCACCAATTCTGTGACAGTGCAGCGTGCAGATTTCTGGACTCACTTTACAGGGTGGAGAATTGTGGGATTCCTCTTGAACGATAAGGTGCACACTACACAAAAGAAGCAGCTACTCGAGTAGCAGAGTACTTGTGGAGTGCACATGAGGATTTTTTAAGCTAGGCAGTAATTGTAAATCATGTGATGAACACTCACCGGCTGATGGAGAGAGTGAAAACAGACCATGTACAAATTATAGACAATTCAACTGAAAAAATTTTAACAGTAAATTGTCAGGAAAGTTGTCACGCTCAAATTATTCTCAGAGCTGAGAGTTGGATGAAACCAAGAGTAGAAAGGTCAGCAACATTTAGTGAGGAACATATAAAGAAAAGAAAGATTAGATGCCATAGGAGGCAAAGTGTTCATGCAGCCAACAAAAATATTGTTATATATCGAGGTCGAAAATGAGTCTAACGGTGAAGTTATATGGACGCAAGGAACAGGTGAACACAAGTTAGTTATCGGACGTTTTCTCATTCCATCCAATTCCACTGTGACTTTAGCATACAGAGTATGGACTGAAATCTGTTGTAATGGTATAGACACACAGTCGTTTTGAAGCAGTTTTGAACATGTTTTCCAAAAAACGGTCTTGAGCTGCTAGTTCGGCAGCTGACACGCAACAAAATATTTTAAATTTTATAGCTACAAACAGGCCCAACCTTATTGACTATGTTGTTGTTGTGGTCTTCAGTCCTGAGACTGGTTTGATGCAGCTCTCCATGCTACTCTATCCTGTGCAAGCTTTTTCATCTCCCAGTACCTATTGCAACCTACATCCTTCTGAATCTGCTTAGTGTATTCATCTCTTGGTCTCCCTCTACGATTTTTACCCTCCACGCTGCCCTCCAATACTAAATTGATGATCCCTTGATGCCTCAGAACATGTCCTACCAACCGATCCCTTCTTCTGGTCAAGTTGTGCCACAAACTTCTCTTCTCCCCAATCCTATTCAATACTTCCTCATTAGTTATGTGATCTACCCATCTAATCTTCAGCATTCTTCTGTAGCACCACATTTCAAAAGCTTCTATTCTCTTCTTGTCCAAACTATTTATCGTCCATGTTTCACTTCCATACATGGCTACACTCCATACAAATACTTTCAGAAATGACTTCCTGACACTTAAATCAATACTGGATGTTAACAAATTCCTCTTCTTCAGAAACGCTTTCCTTGCCATTGCCAGCCTACATTTTATATCCTCTCTACTTCGACCATCATCAGTTATTTTGCTCCCCAAATAGCAAAACTCCTTTACTACTTTAAGTGCCTCATTTCCTAATCTAATTCCCTCAGCATCACCCGACTTAATTAGACTACATTCCATTATCCTTGTTTTGCTTTTGTTGATGTTCATCTTATATCCTCCTTTCAAGACACTGTCCATTCCATTCAACTGCTCTTCCAAGTCCTTTGCTGTCTCTGACAGAATTACAATGTCATCGGCGAACCTCAAAGTTTTTATTTCTTCTCCATGAATTTTAATACCTACTCCGAATTTTTCTTTTGTTTCCTTTACTGCTTGCTCAATATACAGATTGAACAACATCGGGGAGAGGCTACAACCCTGTCTTACTCCCTTCCCAACCACTGCTTCCCTTTCATGTCCCTCGACTCTTATTACTGCCATCTGGTTTCTGTACAAATTGTAAATAGCCTTTCGCTCCCTGTATTTTACCCCTGCCACCTTTAGAATTTGAAAGAGAGTATTCCAGTCAACATTGTCAAAAGCTTTCTCTAAGTCTACAAATGCTAGAAATGTAGGTTTGCCTTTCCTTAATCTTTCTTCTAAGATAAGTCGTAAGGTCAGTATTGCCTCACGTGTTCCAGTGTTTCTACGGAATCCAAACTGATCTTCCCCGAGGTTGGCTTCTACTAGTTTTTCCATTCGTCTGTAAAGAATTCGTGTTAGTATTTTGCAGCTGTGACTTATTAAGCTGATAGTTCGGTAATTTTCACATTTTCACTGCATTGACTATATGTATATATATACTAAGATGGTATCTGTTCCTTCAGACATGTCCCAAAGAACAGATACCATCGGTGACCATGCAGATTGTTAGAATGAAATTACAATGAAATGAACACCCTTAGCTGCTTACAGGCGTTGACATACGTCAAAGGGGACAGATGAAAATGTGTGCCCCGACCGGGACTTGAACCTGGGATCTCCTGCTTACATGGCAGACGCTCTATCCATCTGAGCCATCAAGGACACAGAGGATAGCATGACTGCAGGGATTTATCTCTGGCACGCCTCCTGCGAAACCCACATTCTCAACGTATTGTCCCGCACTACATTCATACTGCCCCCGCCCATTTTACTCATTACTCGCGGCGCGTTGCTGATTCCCGTAAGAGTTCGGGCACTGTTTGTGCATTCGCACAGAAGAAGAAGATGGTCAAGTGGCCGGTGAGCCTTAACTATATGTCCGAAAGGGCAGATACCATCTTAATATATATATATCAGCAACGCGCCGCGAGTAATGAGTAAAATGGGTGGCGGCACTACGAATGTAGTGCAGGACAATACGTTGAGAATGTGGGTTTCGCGGGAGGCGTGCCAGAGATAAATCCCTGCAGTCATGCTATCCTCTGTGTCCTTGGTGGCTCAGATGGATAGAGCGTCTGCCATGTAAGCAGGAGATCCCGGGTTCAAGTCCCGGTCGGGGCACACATTTTCATCTGTCCCCGTTGACGTATGTCAATGCCTGTAAGCAGCTAAGGGTATTCATTTCATTGTAATTTCTTATTGACAATGTCAGTCCCAAGATGGGGATTAGTGATCACGATTTCATCATAGTGACAATGGTTACTAAAGTTAATAAATCCCCAAGAACGCTAGGAGAATATTTTTGTTGGGAAAAGCATGTAAGCAGTTGTTAGAATCCCATTCAGACAATGAATGGGCATCTTTTAGTTCCAATCTGGAAAACGTAAAAAGATCAACGTATGGAGCGCACGACAACTTCCACTGTCATACCCCAGCATAAGATCTTGCTGAGAATCAGGGAAAATTCTAGATCTACGTAAAATTGTTATGCAGGTCAAATGCTTCTATCTAATCACATGTTGATTAGTCAGGTGTGGCAAAAAGACCGCAAAAGAAAAACTGAAGTTTTGAATTTCAAATTTAAGTAATCATTCACAAAGGAAGATCGTACAAACATACCATCATGTCCTGTTTGGACGACATAGTAACAGGCATTTTTAACAGGAAAAAACAAATGATGAAGTTGAAAACAAATAAGTCACAAGATCCAAATGGAATCCCAATTCTGTTTTACAGAGAGTATTCTATGGCATTGGCCCATACTTAGCTTTCATTTATTGCCCATCTCTCGCCCAGCATTAAGTCTCAAGTGGCTGGAAAAAGGTGCAGGTCACTTCTGTGTATATAAAAGGTAAAAGAACTGAACTCGAAAATTACAGACCAATATCCGTAACATTGGTTTGCTGCAGAATTCTTGAACATACCCTGAGTTCGAATATAAGAAATTTAATTGATACGGAAAAGCTTCTGCCTACAAATTGGCACGGATTTAAAAAATAAGCATCGCTGGTGTGCAACTCAGTTGCCCTTTTCTCAAACACTATCCTGCAAACCATTAACAAAGGGCAACAGGCAGATTCTGTAATTCCAGATTTCCAGAAACTATTTGACATGGTGCTCCACCGCAGACTGTTGAGGGTCTGAGCATGCACATACATGGATTAGGTTCCCAGATTTATGAATGGCTCAAAGACTTCTTAAATACTAGAATCCACTACACTGTTCTAGACAGCGAGTGTTCATCAGAGACAAAGATATCATCAGGTATGCCACAGGGAAGTGTGATAGGACTGCTCATTTTCTAAATACATAAATGATATAACGGACAGGATGAGCAGTAATTTGAGGCTGTTAGCTAATAAGACTGTGGTGTTCTGGGAGGCATCATTGAAGGAAGCTACAGGAAGCCTTGGACAAACCTTCTAGTTGGTATGATGAATGGCAGCTTGCTCTGAATGTAGAAAAATGTAATTAATGCAGAATAATAAAAACAATCCCATAATGTTCAAATACAGCAATAGTGGTGTGTTGCTTGACACAATTATGTGAGCTGAATATCTACATGTAATGCTTCAAAGCAAAATGAAATGGAACATGCGCCTAATGACAGTCGTAGGAAAGGCGAACCATCTACTTGTATACAACACTAGTATGACCCATTCGGTGAGTAATGCTCTACTGTTTGGGATCCCCACCAGGTCAGATTAAAGGAAGACATCAAAGCAATTCAGTGGTATGTTGCCAGATCTGTCACTGGTAGGTTCGATCAACACTCACACATTATGAAGATGGTTTGTTGACTCAAATGGGAGTCCCTGGAGGGAAGACGACAATCTTTTTGTGAAACATTATTAACAAAGTTTAGAGAACTGGCATTTGAAAAAGACTGCAGAATGACTCTGCTGTTGCCAATGTACATATCCCATAAGGATGACATAGACAAGAGAAGAAAAATTTGGGCTCATACAGAGGCACACAATCAATCATTTTTCCCTTGTTCTGTTTGCAAGTGGAACAGGAATGGAAGTGACTAGTAGTTGTAAAAGAAACTGCCCACCATGAATTTACAGTGCTTGCAGAGTATGTATGTGATGTAAATGTATAATTCTTTACATTATAATGTACACAGTAATAATTTTCACACAGACATTGCTACTGATGGAAAAAGTCATGACCAAGATCTGCAGAATACTTTTATAAAGAGAAAGAAAATGAGAAAATATAGTCTGATGGATGAGAGTAAGAAAATTAGACATAATGCAGATCAAGAATGTACAACAGGGAAGTGGACTGTTGTACTAGCTATGAAGAATATACTGCTGGCTAAAGAAAAGGGGAAGACATCTTGAATGTATTTCATGAGAGAATATTTGAGATGTAACAGAAGATGAGTGACTATGACAGAAGAATCAAACAATGGAAAATCCATGATGGAATGTAACAATATTATGAAAAGGAAAGTTGCTACTCACCATATAGCGAAGATGTTGAGTGGCAGATGGGCACGTACACACACACACACACACACACACACACACACATGTGATAGTCTTTTTGTTGTGCCTATCTGCGACTCAGCATCTCAGCTATATGGTGAGTAGCAACTTTCCTTTTCATCATATTATGACAGAAGAACATATTACTGTTGGCTTAGAATGAAAACCTCACATCTCAGTAAAGTTATACATGGTTTTCTACCTTAATTTGGTTGCTTACAATACACACAGTTTCTTTTGCTCCTAACTGGAAAGCCGAGCACAGGTCATCAACTAACAGTTGAGATAAAAGATTTTCTACCTAATAACACAAAGAATCTTTTTGTTTTATTTTTGAAATATGATGTTTCCATTCTAAGCTGACATTATGTTGCTGTTTTATTATAATTAATTGAAATGAAATGGTCCAGAATTTGAAATGAAAATGAAAATAATCAATTTATACATGTTCGTGAGAAATATCAATCCAGTAAAACTGTAAAGGATTTTACTCAAAAAGCATAAGATAATATAAAAAAAATAGATATCCATAATTTTCCAAGTAGAACCAATGCATATGCTAGTTATTCCTACAGAAGAGATCATGGGAAAATGTTTTCATTACCTCAGCCGTAGTTAACAATATCAACATTATATTGCATTGCACATTAAACTGTTGACCAAGAAAGACAAAGCTAAATTAAAGAAAGAACTTGACAAGCACAAAAAGATCTGCTGATACTGCTTACCAGACAAAGACAAAAGATCTGGACCTTTCAAAATGCAATACATCAAGGACAATAACATTTGATTTACAGCACTGTCTACCAACATCTCATGTACAGAATACAGTAGCTGTCCACAGGCGGCTACATTTCATAAAAGATCAATGTGGAATACTATTCTACAAAACTGCATTTCGTAATGATAAAGCATTTAAGACTGAACTTTTGAAGAAAGGGAAAGGTGGCAGTCTCTCCAGCACAGAAGTACACTGGCCCATTGTTGATCTCATAAAAAAGTTGCATTTCTGACCTCATGAAATTCACCTTACCAGTAATATAACAATTTTAAACCAGCTTTTTTTTGTTGGCAGCCGTGCATCCAGGCGGACGCGCGTGTACAAAGCTCTCACTAAGTTAAGCGATTAATATTGAAATAAGAGCTAACTTCCTTAATATTACATTTTAGACTAGTGCATTTACTTCTTATCTAATCTATCAATTGAAGGTTTCGCTTTTCTAAACATAATTACATAAAAAAGGAAGTATTTCGTAAAGGCCGGCAATGTTTTTGACTAGACTTAGCGCTTCAAAGTTAAATTAATTCGTGTCTCTCATCCAGTATTTGTGTGGTTCATTAAAAGTTTATAAAGCAAGTTTATAAGTTTGTTTACATTAGTGTTTAGTTATGTATTAGTACAGGTTATGAAACTATTGTGTTGTTGAAGTTATGTTCTGTTTTTGTGTTACATTTTACTATCAAACAATGTGTGACAAGTGTGGTGGTTGTCGTAGAAATTTGAAAGAGGGGGTGTTCTGTATAGACTGTAGGTTGTGGTTTCATTGGGGCGAGTGCAGCGGAGAGGAAACAATGGTAGATAATGAGGCTCTTCCATGGCAGTGTAGGTTATGTAGAAAGGACAGAAAAATCGCGGAACAAGAGGCAAAGATTTGTGCCCTTAAAGCTGAATTAGAAATTGTGAATTTGGAATAATGTAAGCTAAGGGAGGAAAAGGACTCTAGGCGCTGGGAAAAGGTAGCAAGCAAAGGGCAAAAAGGGAAACAATTGATAAAACTTCTGAAATTCAGTTAGGCTTGCTATCTGAAGTAGTGGAGGAAGGGCCTCATTCAGATGTCATTGAATGTAGGTTGAAGCATAATACTAGCTTAAAGAAAAAAGACAGGTCGGGATCAAATAAGAATAGGAAAAGAAAAATTCTGCTCATAGGTAGCAGTCATGGGAGGGGTGTGGGTCAACAGCTTCAGGAGAAATAAGGGACAGAGTACCAGATCACAAGTTTTGTGAAACCAAGTGCTAGCCTTAGCCAGGTGACAGAAAACGTAGGTCAGCTATGCAACGACTTTGAGAAGGAAGATCAGGTAATTATAGTTGGGGGAGCAGGAAACAGCCTGTTATGAATCCAAGATATAGTATTAGGAGCGACCTGGATAAAAATAGGAGCAGAAACGGGGCACACGAATGTGGGGTTTGTGGAGGTCTTTCAGTGCCATGATCAGTCCTGGGCAAACACTGCTGCAAGGCATGTTAACACTGAGCTGAACGGGATGCACCAGACACCAGCAAAGTCTCACATGAGTGTTGTTCCAGTTGATGCTATTGGTAGGTGGGGTTACACTACACATGGCCTGCACTTTAATAGGAAGGGGAAAGATAAGTTAGCTTCTCTATTAGCAGATATTGTAAGGGGGGTCACAGTCACACAAGGGGTGATCCCTGTGGTTATTGGGACCAGGCAGACTGGTTTTTTAGGTTAAAGCCAAATTCCAGACCGACAACAACCAAGGAAAATAGAAGAAAAGAGACTTCATGCACAGCAAATAGGGATAAAGCTAAGGGCAGTATCAACTTACTTCACCAAAATATCAGGGGATTAAAAAATAAAGTAGATGAGCTGATAATGTGTTTAGATGGTCTCAAAAATAAGAATGAGATTGATAAACTTTGTCTGTCTGAGCACTATGTAACTGTGAGGATGGAAAATGTCAGTATAAATACGTATAATTTAGCATCTTACACTTGTAGATCTAGTATGGATAAAGGAGGAGTTGCCATTTTCATAAAATAAGGGTATAAATACAGAACTGTTGAAGTAAGCAAATTTTGTTTTGATCAGCACTTTGAGGTTTGTGCATGTGAACTTCAGCTAGATAATGTTGTGTTGATATTAGCAACAGTGTACAGGTCTCAACTAGGAGATTGGGAGCTATTCATAAAAGAGTTTGACTCCCTATTATGCTGTTTGTCAGACAAAAAGAAGAAGTTATTAATCTTTGGTGATTTCAATGTTAACTTTCTAAGCAATTCTGATAGGAAAAGTGAACTAGAAGTGTTGTTAACAACATATAACTTAGAATCAGTGATCAATTTCCCCACATGTATAGCTCAGGATGGTAGTACTCTAATAGATAATGTATTTGTACAGCAAGAGGATGTAGAACAAACACATGCTTTCCCTGTGGTAAGTGGATTATCAACACATGCTCTCCTTGTGGTAAATGGATTATCTGACCATGATGCACAACTGATTAACTTACAAAACCTAACAGGGCATATACACTTCAGAAACCATTAAGTAAAAGTGTGGGGGTGCTCAACCCGATATCTACAGATCACTTCAGAGAAAGTTTAGGAAATGTAAACTGGGAAGATGTATATAATGAGCCAAATGTTAATGATAAATGCAGCATATTTCTTGATGAATTTATATCCCTTTTCGAACATTCTTTTCCACAGAAAATTACTAAATGTAACACCACAAACTTTTCAAAGAAACCTTGGATTACTACAGGTATTAAAAAGTCTTAAGAAAGAAAAAGAAAACTGTATGAGACAGCACGAACTAGTAAAGAACCAGAAACAGTTTTACACTATAAAAATTATGGTAAAATACTAAGAAAAGTTGTAAGGAACTCGAGAAATATACTTGTTAGAGAAGAAATTAACAACTCCAGCAATAAAATCAAATCAATATGGAATGTTGTAAGAAGGAAGACAGGAAAAGTAACCACTGGGGTAGGTAGTGTTACTGTTAAAGAGAACGATACCATCTTAACCAACAGTACACAGGTAGCCAATGTATTTAACAATCACTTCTTACGTGTAGGAAAAAAAATTAGTGAGAATAGTTCAAAAGAAAAAGCCAGGCAGTACATGGAAGAGTCAGGTTTGAAAAATTTTAGTCACATTAAGTTTCATCTAACAACTTATTGTGAAATAAAGAAAATTATTAAATCTTTAAAAAATAAATGTTCTGTTGAAGTAGATGACATCTCTAACAAGTTATTAAAACAATGTGGAGCAATTACAGTTGATGTTTTGAGTCACATATGTTGTAGCCTCTCCCCGATGTTATTCAATCTGTATATTGAGCAAGCACTAAAGGAAACAAAGAAAAATTTGGAGTAGGTATTAAAATCCATGGAGAAGAAATAAAAACTTTGAGGTTCGCCGATGACATTGTAATTCTGTCAGAGACAGCAAAGGACTTGGAAGAGCAGTTGAATGGAATGGACAGTGTCTTGAAAGGAGGGTATAAGATGAACATCAACAAAAGCAAAACGAGGATAATGGAATGTAGTCTAATTAAGTCGGGTGATGCTGAAGGAATTAGATTAGGAAATGAGACACGTAAAGTAGTAAAGGAGTTTTGCTATTTGGGGAGCAAAATAACTGATGATGGTCGAAGTAGAGAGGATATAAAATGTAGACTGGCAATGGCAAGGAAATCGTTTCTGAAGAAGAGAAATTTGTTAACATCGAGTATAGATTTAAGTGTCAGGAAGTCATTTCTGAAAGTATTTGTATGGAGTGTAGCCATGTATGGAAGTGAAACATGGACGATAAATAGTTTGGACAAGAAGAGAATAGAAGCTTTCGAAATGTGGTGCTACAGAAGAATGCTGAAGATTAGATGGGTAGATCACATAACTAATGAGGAAGTATTGAATAGTATTGGGGAGAAGAGAAGTTTGTGGCACAACTTGACCAGAAGAAGGGATCGGTTGGTAGGACATGTTCTGAGGCATCAAGGGATCATCAATTTAGTATTGGAGGGCAGCGTGGAGGGTAAAAATCATAGAGGGAGACCAAGAGATGAATACACTAAGTAGATTCAGAAGGATGTAGGTTGCAGTAGGTACTGGGAGATGAAGAAGCTTGCACAGGATAGAGTAGCATGGAGAGCTGCATCAAACCAGTCTCAGAACTGAAGACCACAACAACAACAACATGTAATGCATCACTGACTCAGGGTATTTTTCCAGACAGGTTAAAATATGCCATTGTCAGGCCTCTCTACAAAAAGCGGGAAACAACAGACATCAATAATTATCGGCCAGTATCCTTGCTTACAGCATTTTCAAAAATCTTTGAGAAAGTAATATACTTGAGAGTGGTTAGCCATCTCAACAGTAATGGGATACTTAGTAAATCACAGTTCGGATTTCAGAAATGCTGTTCCACTGAGACAGCAATATACAATTTCACTGGCCACATGATAGAGTCTTTAAATAGTAAAATGTCACCAGTAGGAATATTCTGTGACTTATCCAAAAAATTTGATTGTGTGAACCATAGCATTATGTTAGAGAAATTACAATTCTATGGTATAAATGGAACAGCATATGAGTGGTTTAAGTCATATCTACAGAACAGGAAGCAAAAAGTCTCTTTATGTGCTTCAAGTGATTCAAAGGAGTTTGCTACTTCACCTAACTGGGGTGAAATTACATTAGATGTTCCACAAGGTTCGATCATGGGTCCCCTCCTGTTCTTGATATATGTGAATGACCTCACTTCTTATGTGAAACAAGATGCTGAACTGACACTGTTTGCTGATGAAACAAGCATAATTATTAATCCAGTAAAAGAAAGTCCGAGAGAAAATGATACAAATAAGGTATTTTGAAAAGTTATTAATTGGTTTTCTGCGAATGTGCTTGCTCTGAACTTTGAAAAAACACAATACATCCAATTTTCTGCTGCAAAAAGTATAATACCTTCAATAAACATAACACATCAAAAGAAGTCAGTAGCCAGGGTAGAGCATACTAAGTTTTTGGGTGTACATATACATGAGAATCTTAATTGGAAACGTCACATTTTGGATATCCTAAAGCGACTAGGTTCAGCAACTTTTGCAATCAGAATAATTGCCAATTTTGAGCATGTCGAAATTAGTAAGCTAACATACTTTGCATACTTCCACTCTCTGATGTCATATGGAATAATATTCTGGGGCAACTCAACACTTAGGCAAACGGTATTCACCACTGAAAAGAAAGTAGTTAGAATAATGTGTGGGGTTCATAGTCGCACATCTTGAAGGCATCTGTTTAAAAGGTTAGGAATTCTTACAACCACTTCACAGTACATTTACTCAGTAATGAAATTTTTTCTCAGCAACATGGACCAGTTTAAAATCAACAGCGACATTCATGATTGCAATACCAGAAAAAAGAAAGGCCTACACTATCCTTTACTTAACCTATCTTTGGCACAGAAAGGGGTAAAATATGCTGCTATAAAACTTTTTGGTAAATTACCAGAGGAAATAAAATGTCTGACAGACAGCAGTAATAGTTTCAAAAACAAATTGAAATCATACCTCCTTGACAACTCCTTCTATGCCATAGATGAATTCTTCGATATGAGTAAATAAATCTGGAGATATAATACATGCATTTTGTGCCGTTTAAGGGAATGGGACAGATAACAGAAATATTTAGGTACAACACTATAATGTAAAAAAAAAAAAAAAACTTCTTTCCTGTGCGCATTTCTTGTGCATTTGACACGTTCCACATCATAACGGTTTTTCCCTGCTATTGATCAATGGGACATGTAACTAACTACCTCTAACAACAGAGCAGTCTATCCCAATAACAACTAAAAATTAGTTGACACTAGCAGATATTAATAATTCTTTTTACTGTTCTATATTTTTCTGTAACTAATATTTTTCATTTTAACTAATGTGTTAAGAAACAAAATAAAGAATAGAAAATTAACCATTGGAATACCAACGTACATTAAGTGATGTGTATTCCTGGGGGTGTGGTGAGGGACAGGAGGAAGGAGGGGGGAGGTAGAAGGAAATACTTTTTCCCATCCCAAAAAAAATTTGTTAATCGTTGCTTACTTATGCCAACAACAGATTTTTTTAAAGAGGTACTGTGATGTGTAAGTAGCATCCAAAACCTGAAAGTATCTTTTAATACATTCTGGAGAAACACCAATGCACTTTCAGTAACATGTGCTAACACGAAGCGGTACTTTTTGAGGAAAGAAAATTATAAATTTGGTTAATTATTGTTCTTTTATTCACAATATACTTTTTAATAAATATTAATGTGTACACAGGGTCATGAACTTGAAAATATTGAATATGTTACTCATTGTGAATACCACCAATATTAGGAAAAGGATAAATTGGTACTCACTGTAAAGATAGCCCACTGAGTTGCAGAGAGGCCCAATGAAAAGACTACTGCACATTACAGTGTTTGGTCAAAGCCTTCTTCAGCAAACAACACACACACACACACACACACACACACACACACACACACACACACAAATCCTGCACAAACGACTGCTACCACCGGCAGTTTCCATTGTTTGATTCATTGTGAAAACATCACATATACCACTGTGACTTAAATTTATGGGTTTAGCTTAACTGAAAAATTGAAAAACACTTATTGAAACTGGTAGAAGGCTTCATTAAAAATAATAAATGTCTTTTTTTCAATATTTTAGAATTTAAAGTACCTGACTACATTACAACACTTTCAAAAGTTGGCCACAAAGTAGCCACCTGCCCTTTGGTGTTGCAACAGTTAATTATGTGTCATTTTTAAAACAAGCTAAATCTATTTAACAGTTTTCGGTTCATCAGTGTTAAGTAAATTACATCGACCCTGTCTTGTACTTATATTTATACCAAACAAAACCCAAAATAAATAAAGGGAAAAAAAACAAAAGAAGGTAACACTGTAACAGACAATATCAGTATTAAATTTGGGTGCATTTTATCCCTATAAACTGACTTGGTATATTCTTTCAAAGTGTCAGATTGTTTTCTAATAATGTAATTTTTGGGCTTGACACTGGAAACTACTACTTCATGCCAACAGTCCCTCTAGTTTACCAAATGATGGAGCTCTCGGTCCCTAAAGTCAGTGTTACTGCTGGCTTCTTTTTTTTATACACATCTAAGCTGTCACTTGGTAGGTAGAAGGTTTTTCTAGCTTAAACAGTTATATCTGGTCTAGAGGATTGTTTCCTTTATGAACATTTAAATCAATCTTACATCTAGCTGTTCTGAAGTAAATCTCAATTTTCTACTGAAATGACACTACCAGTATGTTCTCATGCAATATCAGTGAAATATACAAATGACAAATCCACATTAAGTTATCCATTGTGGTTCTGATGTGCATTTTGGTAACTACTTGCTTCCTATTTCTCTTCCCATCCTTCCACCAGTTTTCTTCACGTACCCCACAACTCAATAACTACTCTCCCCCTCTATTATGACATACTGATTCTAAGAAAGATAATACTTTTGTTTATATGTATGCAGTACTTTACAATGAAGGGAACATAACTTTTATAGGTGCTTGTGAAGAAGGTAGAAGAACCTTGTCATAACGGGAGTTCTCAACTGAGATTTGAAAATGAAGGACTGTATGAATGCTTAAACATCTAGTGCATTGTCGTTGTTGCTGTTGTTGTTGTTGTTGTTGTGATGGTCTTCAGTCCTGAGACTGGTTTGATTAAGCTCTCCATGCTACTCTATCCTGTGCAAGCTTCTTCATCTCCCAGTAGTTACTGCAACCTACATCCTTCTGAATCTGCTTAGTGTATTCATTTCTTGGTCTCCCTCTACGATTTTTACCCTCCACGCTGCCCTCCAATACTAAACTGGTGATCCCTTGATGCCTCAGAACCTCTCCTAACAACCGATCCCTTCTTCTAGTCATGTTGTGCTACAAACTCCTCCGCTCCCCAATTCTATTCAGTAACTCCTCATTAGTTATGTGATCTACCCATCTAATCTTCAGCATTCTTCTGTAGCACCACATTTCGAAAGCTTCTACTCTCTTCTTGTCCAAACTATTTATCATCCATGTTTCACTTCCATACATGGCTACACTCAATACAAATACTTTGAGAAAAGTAAAAGTTTTCCTTACACTTAAAGCACTACTCGATGTTAACAAATTTATCTTCTTAATATATGTTTACCTTGCCATAGCCAGTCTACATATCCTCTCTACTGCGGCCATTATCAGTTATTTTGCTCCCCAAATAGCAAAACTCATCCACTACTTTAAGTGTGTTGTTTCCTAACCTAATTCCCTAAGCATCACCCGATTTAATTCGGATACACTCTATTATCCTCGTTCTGCTTTTGTAGATGTTCATCTTCTATCCTCCTTTCAAGACACTGTGCATTACGTTCAACTGCTCTTTCAAGCCCTTTGCTGTTTCTGACAGAATTATGATGTCACTGACAAACCTCAAAGTTTTTATTTCTTCTCCATGGACTTTAATACCTACTCCGAATTTTTCTTTTGTTTCCTTTACTGCTTGCTCAATATACAGATTGATTAACATCGGGGACAGGCTACAACCCTGTCTCACTCCCTTCCCAACCGCTGCTTCCCTTTCATGCCCCTCGACTCTTGTAACTGCCATCTGGTTTCTGTACTAATTGTAAATAGCCTTTTGTTCCCTGTATTTTACCCCTGACACCTTTAGAATTTGAAAGAGAGTATTCCAGTCAACATTGTCAAAAGCTTTCTCTAAATCAATAAATGCTAGAAACATAGGTTTGCCTTTCCTTACTCTATTTTTTAAGATAAGTCGTAGGGTCAGTATTGCCTCACGTGTTCCAATATTTCCGAACTGATCTTCCCCGAGGTCGGCTTCTACTGGTTTTCCCATTCATCTGTAAAGAATTCGCACTAGTATTTTGCAGCTGTGACTTGTCGGTAAAGCAGATGCCAGACTGAGATTCATTGGAAGAATCCTAAGGAAATGCAATCCGAAAACAAAGGAAGTAGGTTACAGTACGCTTGTTCGCCCACTGCTTGAATACTGCTCAGCAGTGTGGGATCCGTACCAGATAGGGTTGATAGAAGAGATAGAGAAGATCCAACGGAGAGCAGTGCGCTTCGTTACAGGATCATTTAGTAATCGCGAAAGCGTTACGGAGATGATAGATAAACTCCAGTGGAAGACTCTGCAGGAGAGACGCTCAGTAGCTCGGTACGGGCTTTTATTGAAGTTTCGAGAACATACCTTCACCGAAGAGTCAAGCAGTATATTGCTCCCTCCTACGTATATCTCGCGAAGAGACCATGAGGATAAAACCAGAGAGATTAGAGCCCACACAGAGGCATACCGACAGTCCTTCTTTCCACGAACAATACGAGACTGGAATAGAAGGGAGAACCGATAGAGGTACTGAAGGTACCCTCCGCCACACACCGTCAGGTGGCTTGCGGAGTATGGACGTAGATGTAGATGTAGATTAAACTGATTGTTTGGTAATTTTCACATCTGTCAACACCTGCTTTCTTTGGGATTGGAATTATTATATTCTTGTTGAAGTCTGAGGGTATTTCACCTGTCTCATACATCTTGCTCACCAGATGGTAGAGGTTTGTAAGGACTGGCTCTCCCAAGGCTGTCAGTAGTTCTAATGGAATGTTGTCTACTCCCGGGGTCTTGTTTCGACTCAGGTCTTTCAGCGCTCTGTCAAACTCTTCATGCAGTATCATACCTCCCATTTCATCTTCATCGCCGGCCGGTGTGGCCGAGTGGATCTAGGTGCTAGTCTGGAACCACGCGACCGCTACGCTCGCAGGTTCGAACCCTGCCTCGGGCATGGATGTGTGTGATGTCCTTAGGCAAGTTAGGTTTAAGTAGTTCTAAGTTCTAGGGGACTGATGACCTCAGCAGTTAAGTCCCATAGTGCTCAGAACCATTTGAATCATCTTCATCTACATCCTCTTCCATTTCCATAATATTGTCCTCAAGTACATCGTCCTTGTATAGACCCTCTATATATTCCTTCCACCTTTCTCCTTTCCCTTCTTTGCTTAGAACTGGGTTTCCATCTGAGCTCTTGATATTCATACAAGTGGTTCTCTGTTCTCCAAAGGTCTATTTAATTTTCCTGTAGGCAGTATCTATCTTACCCCTAGTGAGATAAGCCTCAGCCTCTACATCCTTACATTTGTCCTCTAGCCATTCTTGCTTAGTGATTTAGCACTTCCTGTCAATCTCATTTTTGTGACGTTTGTATTCCTTTTTGCCTGCTTCATTTACTGCATTTTTATATTTTCTCCTTTCATCAATTAAATTCATTATTTCTTCTGTTACCCAAGAATTTCTACTAGCCCTCATCTTTATACCTACTTGACCCTCTGCTGCCTTCATTACTTCATCCCTCAGAGCTACCCATTCTTCTTCTACTGTATTTCTTCCCCCCATTCCTGTCAATTGTTTCCTTGTGCTCTCCCTGAAACTCTGTACAACCTCTGGTTTAGTCAGTTTATCCAGGTCCCATCTCCTTAAATTCCCACCTTCTTGTAGTTTCTTCAGTTTTAATCTACAGATCATAACCAATAGACTGTGGTCAGAGTCCACATCTGACCCTGGAAATGTCTTACAATTTAAAACCTGGTTCCTAAATCTCTGTCTTACCACTATATAATCCATCTGATACCTTCTAGTATCTCCAGGCTTCTTCCATGTATACAACCTTCTTTCACGATTCTTGAACCACGTGTTAGCTATGATTAAGTTGTGCTCTGTGCAAAGTTCTACCAGGCAGCTTCCTCTTTCATTTCTTACCCCTAATCCATATTCACCAGCTAAATTTCCTTCTCTCCCTTTTCCTACTATCGAATTCCAGTCACCCATGACTATTAAATTTTCGTCTCCCTTCACTATTTGAATAATTTCTTTTACCTCATCATACATTTCATCAATTTCTTCGTTATCTGCAGAGCTAGTTGGCATATAAACATATACTACTGTAGTAGGTGTGGGCTTCGTGTCTATCTTGGCCACAATAATGCGTTCTCTATGCTGTTTGCAGTAGCTTACGCGCACTCCTACTGTTTTATTCATTGTTAAACCTACTCCTGGATTACCCCTATCTGATTTTGTATTTATAACCCTGTATTCACCTGACCAAAAGTATTGTTGCTCCTGCCATCGAACTTCACCAGTTCCCACTGTATCTAACTTCAACCTATCCTTTCCCTTTTAAATTTTCTAACCTACCTGTCCGATTAAGGGATCTGACATTCCACGCTCCGATCCGTAGAACGCCAGTTTTCTTTATCCTGATAACGACATCCTCTAGAATAGTGCATATATACTTCAAATTACTTTGCTTCTTGAAAATGTAACATATGTCACTATGTTACCAGTAGAAAGTAAGCATACTAGGCATGCTCTTTTAAACAAGAGTCTGAAGTGTACACTACAACTTAGAAGAAGGTACAATAATTTTCCAGCAATGCTTCCATACATACATTATATCAGTCACTCACAGTTTCAAATACTGCAGGGAAATGAATTGCCATTCAACCAGTAACTAAAAGTACAAGTCAAATGTAAATTTTATCTGCTTTTTGATTGATGTTGAATGAATGTCGTAAGTTCTCATGGACAGCCTATCAACAATATATTGTTAGCAAAATACATATATTTTGAAAACATTTAAATGTATAATAGGGTGTATACGGGGACAAGGAAAAAAAATTCCCGGATATTTCGTTTAAAAAATATGCTTTTTCCTGGGCGAAAATACACTTTTTCTGTGCTAAGTGACAGTAGGTTTTCCATAGACTTTCCCTCCTAACTGTAAAACTTATCAATCCTTTGAATCGTTTACATTTTATACAATCACGTAGAACTTCCAGGAAAAAAAAAGACGGGGGAGAGAAGTTTTGGAAAGACTTTTAATATAAAAAGGAGATAAGTTTTGGAAAGACCTCTGATTTGCAGCAACATATACGCTGCATATTTTCGTATTACGAAAGTATAAATTCGAATTGCACCAAACACAGTGCGTTAGTTTCCAGAGCGTGGAAACTGAGGCTGCTATGTCCCTTTGTAAGCCAGTCATATCTCAAGTTACGAGATCTCGCCAGTTGATGACAGCAGACATTCAGAGCATAGGACACGTCTTATAGTCAGCCAATAGCAAGATCACTGGTTAAGTAGCGCGAACACACAAAGAGGAAAAGTTAACGGTTTACATTAATGTACACAGTACCGTGTATCTATAAGAAAAGCTAAGTTTTCACATATAATATTGGTCTCTAAGATTAATACGCTACAACACAAGCTAAGCTTTCACATGTAATATTGATCTTTTTTTGCGTGTGTTATACTTTAAGATAGATCTCACAAATGTGCCAGTAAATTTAAAATTATGACATAAATGTCTCAGCTCGAAATTCTTGTAAGTGGCTGGTCCTCGAACTGTTCAGTTTCGAACACTCTGTGATTTAGAAATCCATCCGACTTCCTCACACGTGACATAATTCATCTTGAGCAAAAAGAAATTTATTTTGAAAGTAACGCTTTTCTAACCACCATTGGCAATACTATCCGGGGACTGTTAGAAATAGGTTCAATTTACCAGTTGCCAGAGAGTGCCAGAAAACAGGCATTATTGTGCATGTGCAACTGCAGTGGTTTAGGAAGCCCGCATGTTCGTGTGTATAAAGCACTAAGAGAGCTTACGTTACACCATAAAAGAAACAGGGCATCAGAGGATACTACAAAGAGCATCGGAATTTCATAAAGCATACTAAAATGCATAATTCGGCTTGAAGTGCAAACTGGCTTTTTCCAGATTCACAGTGAAGTAGGTCCCATCTGATATTAAGCTTTTCAGTGTGGTTTTTGAGATGTAAATTTTCTTGGAACTCTATCTACGATCTCATTTTTGGTTCTTTATTATGGCATAATGCCATACATGGCAGAAAATGATAACGTGCACTTGAAATTCAGCGTACAGTTAGAGCTAGCCATTACTGTAGAACGAAACACTTTGTTTCAAATAAAATGATTGCCTCAGCGTAAAGATCAATAAAGCCAAATTTCTTTAGCAAACTTGCAAAAATAACTTCATTGTTCTGCAAGGCGATTAATGCTTGACTGCTACTAACTTGGAAATAAAATAAAATCAGAAAACTGTAACTAATAATATATTTTTGCCCTCCGTAATTATGTGAATGTATTTTAATTCACTTGATAGCTCCCGCCCACAGAAATCTGTTTTGTTTTCATTTGACGTGGGAGCTGTACACCAAGAGAAGCAGCGACATCACGTGGGGACTAACCCCCTCCCTACTACAACTCGGACAACTCTGAGCATGCCCGAATCTGGCAGCTAGAGCGCGCGAGAAAAATTTTTCTCGTTTGCATTTGGCTGCTGGCTGCTACTGCCGATACAGCTAACAGCCAAACTTCAAGTAGCGGGAAGCGGGAGAAGGTACTGCGCATGCGCAACAACCCGCTGTGAACAGTTGTGACATCATGCTCATAGCAAGCAGTTTATTGTTTCGAAGAATTACTTAGTCTTCGCCCTACGGCCTTTGACATATTTTTGCTATTTGCAAACGCTTGTGCGTGCACGGTGTTTTGTTGTTGTAAATTGCGCATTTCCTTTGCTACTAAAGTTTTTTTCCCCCTCTCGTTTATATTTCATTGCTGCAGCATCATTCTCCAGTAGCAGTCTACCAAAATGGCTCTGAGCACTATGGGACTTAACATCTGAGGTCATCAGTCCCCTAGAACTCAGAACTACTAAAACCTAACTAACCTAAGGACATCACACACATCCAAGCCCGAGGCAGGATTTGAATCTGCGATCATAGCGGTCGCGCGGTTCCAGACTGTAGCGCCTAGAACCGCTCGGTCACTCCGGCCGACAGCAGGCTACAGTAACATTCTTTGCTAGAGAATCAATTCTTAAAAGTCAAAATTACAAAAATTTAACTGAAAGCTAAAACAATGAAAAATTCCCGGGATTCCGAAAAACCCCAGGTTTCTCCCAGTTTTCTCCCGGATGAAAACGTTCCCGGGTTTTTCCCGGATTTCTTGGTTGTCCCGGGTCATATACACCCTGTATAAGCTATCAAGCAGAAAATTGCAAAACTTTCACAAATTAATTCAATACTGATTCTTTTCCTCTTTAAGTTACACAATTTGTAGAGGTTCTTTAAAAATACAGTTACTCAACCATACAATTTCTTGATTATGTGTTTTTTTTGTCCCCCCCCCCCCCCCCCCCTCTCCCAACCTCAAATTACACAACATATTTCAGGCTTTCCACTCATCTTATGGTATTGCAGCTCATCTAAAAATTTTAAATTTGTCTTATCGTCACTTTAGTTTTATGATACTATCAAATGCATTATTAGTAGAGACAGGAAATAATTTGTTTTATTTTACAGTGAAATTTAGTGTTAGTGTAGTTTTCGTCAAATTTAATGATACTTTTTGTAGCTCTCGATGTTATTTTTTTGCCAGTTTTGCTCCTATTTTTGGCCGAATTCAGTGCTATTTTGATGCCAAATTCTGTTTATTTGTCTTGTTATTTTTCTCCAATTTTGGTGCTATTTCTTTGGCAAATTCAGTGCTACTTTCTCTTCCAATTTTGGTGTTATTTTTTGCCAAATTTGGTCTTATCTTTTTGTCAATTTTGGTGTTAAATTTTCTGCCAACTTCCGTGTAACTTTTTGCCAGATTCTTTTTTTTTTTTTTCAGCATTTTTTTCGTTATGTGGAAAATGTGTCATTTTAAGACTACACATGAATTTCAGCCTTGGGGAAAAATGAAGACAAAATGCAATTTCAATATTCGATACCTATCAGTTACGAATTTTAGTAAACTGTCATCTTCAGATTCAGTGCTTTTTTTTAAAAAAATGGGAAAAATCCATCAAATCGCATTATTTTTCACATTATTGTTTTCACGAAATTTTTCTCTCCTTAAGATTAGGCTTTAAACAGCATAGGATATTTTACTTCTATGTGAGCATTTTACTGTTTACATATTTTGTTTGTGGTATGTTTCAATAGGAAAACTTGACTTCTGTAAAAAGAGAGCTGCTGTGAGAAAATTTATTCCAATATCAGAGTGCAAAATTTAAGATCATTTTTAAAATTTTCCAGGGTTAAAAGTCACATCAACTTCTACATCATCAGTGATTATAAAATAAATAAGTAAGCTCATAGGACAAAATATTAATAAATGCATAAAAAAAAGCACACTGATCATTTTGGAGTGCTGTGGATGGTGTACAAGTGGTTCCATGGCATCACATGATCATCGAACACTGAAGTAATTTATGGCAAGTGGTGTCTATGAAGTCAGTTGTCTAGAATCGACACAGCACAACATGGAGACACAACACAATGGCAGAAAGCAGGTTTTGTAACTTCCTGGCAGATTAAAACTGTGTGCCCGACCAAGACTCGAACTCGGGACCTTTGCCTTTCGCGGGCAAGTACTCTACCAACTGAGTTACCGAAGCACAACTCACGCCCGGTACCCACAGCTTTACTTCTGCCAGTATCTCGTCTCCTACCTTCCAAACTTCGTGCTTCGGTAGCTCAGTTGGTAGAGCACTTGCCCGCGAAAGGCAAAGGTCCCGAGTTCGAGTCTCGGTCGGGCACACAGTTTTAATCTGCCAGGAAGTTTCATATCAGCGCACACTCCGCTGCAGAGTGAAAATCTCATTCTGGAAGCAGGTTTTGTGTTTGGACATACCTGTACCTATGATCATAGCATGAATGAAGCTACTTGCTTTATACACGTAAAAACATAGACTGTCCTACGTGTCTCGAAGGGATGGTGCATCACTCACAGGCAAGTAATAAGACGTAAAAACAATGCCCATAAAAATACCCTAACCAACAGGGACTGGAGACGACTGTCACACCTAGTCAACGACAATTGGTTTCCAACCCAATAGAAACCCTATCTGTTAGTGAAGGCAAGTCCATCACAACCAGTGTCCAAGCAAACCGACTGCATGCAATGATCATACAGAGTTAAGTACCATGCAAAAGACCATTGCTTGCAACAGAACATTAAAGCTGAACTGCTTCAATTGACCAAACAATACCAACACAAGATAGTACCCAAGTGGAAGCATTTTATGTTGTCATAAAAACTGCAATTTTGTCTCTTTTAAAACAATGCAAGGCATCAAGTGTACTGACGGCCCAATGAGGCATTTCAGTCATGGTGTGTGTGGAGGATGCAGTTCTGGCTGGAGATAGTTCAGTGGTGTTTTGGAAGTGTTTTTTGTACCACATGAATATGAAGGAGGTAGTTTATTTCAATAATTTCTCCTGTCTTCTAAATCTTTATTATAAGTGTGCTGTGGACACCTCATATACTAAAATGACAACAGGTGTGTTCGCATGATAGCATGCATATGTTCTTTGTGTCATGAATACTCAAGCACCATATACCACCTCAACTAACCCACTAAATAACCCAATCGTAATCCCATAGAAACTGTCTGAGATTATCTGGAAGAGTGGTGAAACACAGAAATCAACATCTCTGCAATTTGGTAGCTCTAAGGATCTAATCATTAAAAGACTGGCTTCAGCTGAATATGGCATATCTGAAGGAACTTGTGGACTCTTTTCCTTGCCAAATTGAGGTTACTATCTAGGCCACAGGTGGTGTCACATGGTATTAAAATAATCGCTCCTCTGGGTGCCAACTGTTTCGTCTAGTGTGCTTATAAATCAAGGCACTAAATGAAAGTATGTATATTATTTACAAAATCAACACACTGTATTAATTGTCATCTTACAATGTCCATATTGTAAGCTGCATTTCTGGTAACAACAGCTAGGGGTAAAAAATATTTACTTGCCAATGAAATCAATGGTTGTGTTGTACACCATGCATAGACACATGCTCCCCATATCATAATTAAAAAATATCTTGCTTTACACCTTAATTGTTTTAATGACATTCCATGAGAAAGTCACAAAAAATTACAAGGGGTAGTCAGACAACAAAGGAACCTGGTCTTTATTTCACAAAATACTGTAATAATGCAAGATATTGGCTTTGTCATTGATTTTCTAACCTGTTATACTAAGTTTGTTACTGTATGGATGCAGCAAATATTAAAAAAAAGTGTGAGTCTGATAGATTTAGGGAGGAAGAGGGTAGTAATCAATCTGTGGAATAAATCCATCATGCTGCAGAAACTTACAGCAATTTTTCACTGAAACCACCCTTCAGGAATTCTGGTGCTTTTGCATAGCAACGCAACACAGCACATCAATATACAAACTACTGCTGAGACTGACACAGCAAAACTTCGATAGTATGTCTTGCCTCTTCCAAAATAAAACCTAGGACCAACTTCAACAGTCTTTCCTTCTCATCCCATCCAGTAAGTCTTCCCTGACCCAGGATTCTGCACGACTTTTCTGAACTGTGCCCCTTTCCCTGAACCTCACCACTCCTTTTCCTTCACCCCTCTTTCTTCCCCTCAAGAAACAGGAGCCACTGGCTCTGAAAGCTTGTAAAAATTAAACCTTTCTGCGAATGTGTTCTCTTGCCACAACTTGGTGAGTAGATTTTTTTATCTATACATTTACATCACATTTCATCAATTGTCACCTACTTCTATAAGGAAAAGTCTCATTTCAAATTATTTAATTGGTTCAGTATTATCAATTCAAAGACACACAGACTGTGTGCCAATAGTTGAGGAACAGAGGAAGTGGTTGATTTTGTACAGGAAAATATTCCCCTATTTAGAAGTAGATAAAAAGCACTGAAGAGGTTGTAGAACACGCTGAGCAGTGAACAATTATTTACAAACACTGTGATTACATACTGTGTAAATTTCATTTTAGCTGATAGCCTTTCTGACCACTCTTGTATTTTGTACATTTCTTCAGTTGTAAAAGAATGCTTTGCAGAAATCTATGTTCCTAACTCATATGTCATTCCATCGTGGAATTTGAACTTCTGTTCTCTTTTCTATTTTATACATTTCTCAGCTACCTTTGGGAGCCAACTGTGAGTTACATAATAAATTCAGATCAGAAGTTACAAGGAAACAGAACGATAAAGGCAGCAACCGGTGTTCCAGGCAGAGTACGAGGCCTAAAAATTAATGAACAGGGGCATAAGGTATCTCAATAGATAAATTCTTATTGAAATGAAAATTAACATTTTCATAAGTAGACATTCACCTCGGACTGGTTGTGGTATTTCAATAATTATGCATAGTTGATATTTTGCATAAAACATGTGGACATAAAGAATATAGAAGAAAGCAAGAAGGTAAAAATAAAAGCAATGTTAGCACACATTTACATTTCAACTCCATTAATAATTAACATTGAGCTTATCGTACAGAGAGCAGTAATATGTTTCTACACAAATATTAATAGTGAATTTCTGAGGCGGATTCTAACTTCCCTTCAGTTCTGAGAATTTAATATGTTCAACACCACCAACTAACTGGTTAGTATTCAAAACTGAATACACTAAGATCAGCTGCAACTGTCAATTCATATGCTTCAAGTGAAGCTAGTGGTATCAAGTGCTCTGTTTTCTGAGTTCTTTACATTACTGACCAAAATTTTACTGTTATGATTCAGTCAATTCTCTAAATTCCATTGAGAATGTCTTTCGCAGTGTTCAACTGCCTACTGTAAATATATCACTACTCTGGTTTCATTCCATCAATGAATATGAGCATCTCTTTAGCATTTAAAAATCCTGAATGCTTGGTGCTCCACAGCTTTCAGATATTTATTAAATCACATTTTCTATATACTTTGTGCTGCACTAGAAATGTTTATTTGCCAAAACCAGTTTTCAGGTTTATAAACCATTATAAATGGCCTCCTATGTACCTCTATTTCAGTGATGTGTGTCAGTTAATACAATAGGATCTGCAATTTGTCCTATAACATAGTATACAGGTTGTCATGTAAGTTACTACGGCAAATATTAGGCAGTGACAATTCTTCGCAATATCTGATGTAACTGTCATATAGTATAAACATGGAACTGACAGGTCAAAGCATTTGTTTAATACTTTTGTTTTATACACTTTCTAGATTGATTACTCCAATATAAACTTGTGGTTCCAACAACAGGGGATCCTGTTTCCTTTTAATGCCATTATTTGTTGTGGTGACCACATCATCCACTTTCTGCAAATAGAGTTATTCTATTTATTGTCTTTGATGCTCGAGCCATAATATACTTCATTTTAGTTTTGTAAGAGTGCTGTGCCTCTCATACTACAATTGCTCCTTATGCTGAGCAACGGTAACATGCTGTGATATACAAAACACTTAAATACAACAATTTTCTGAGCTTATTCCAGTATATCAAGTAAAATACAAACCTATCATCAAATCTTGAGTTTTTTTTAACTCTTTCTGGGTCAGGGGAATCTCTCGATCTTTTACGAACTCCCTTTTCATACTCACTATGGAAACGTTCTTGTCGCCAGTGCCTGAAGAACATAATACATAATTTGATGCCCAATTAAAATTTATCAACAGGTACGTCTCACAATTCTTGTCAACAAAACAAAAACAACTTAAAACAAACAACTTAAAAAACTAATTTTACTTAACAAAAACAAAAAAGAGAAAAATAATAGTTTCCTAATCACTTCTATAACTGAAATTATAGTCCAATTCAAACATGACCCACATACAAAAATATGATACTTGTGGCAAAAAATAATGACATCAATGCGTGAAATGTCCCCAATGAAATACACAATTTCGGTTCTACACAGTATTATAATATTAATGAGAAACAAATAAGTACATAACATACCGATCATATGACTGTTTATCTGGCTTTTCTTCTTTATCCAAATATTCTTTATATCCACGATCTGAAATGGAAGCAATTGTAAATTATACACAGTTAGGCTGAAGTATTAACATATTCATTAATTTCTTGTTGTTGCTTTGTATCTGATTGATTAAGTATTAATTAAAGAAAAAAACCAGTTTTGCTTACTTTCCTATTACTACTCTAAAGTAATACTTTCAACTCTCACAGACTACACATTTTACAGCAAGATTTATTTACCCTGCATTACTATTTTTCCTGAGTTCTACATTATGACCTCTACCAAATAATGTAATTACAAAACATGTAAAAAATGCATTTTGTAAAATATTTAAATCAGATTAATAAAAAAGATAATATCTGACACTGATTATAGTCAGTACCATAAACAAGTATGCTAAAATACCTATGAAAACCAATTTTGATGCTTAAATGAAGAAATTATGTCAGAAAAATTTTATTTCACAATAATCTTGATGATAAATGTTATCTATCATTATTCTTTTTGTTATTTCTCCTTTCTTTCAGAGAGATTCAGTTCATATCCTCATACTCTTTTATACAATTGCCACACTAATACTACCATCCTCATAGTATGGAACATAGCCATTCATCATCACAGTTTTGTAGCACTTTAACTTCTTCATGGAATACCTTCACACAGCAATGATTATTTATGATTAGTCAGCCTTAAATCTTTGCAACAGTTAATCCACAAAATTTCTACTCCATTCTCTAACCTAAGAATGCTGTACTTCAGTGGTCTTATTTCCGTATGACCTAATGGCTAATGGAGTCCACAGTCATGGCTAATGGAGTCCACAGTCAGGTGTAAAAAAATAGATTTCCTATTTAAATTTTATCATACACGGCATGGTAAAACACATTTTAACCACAAATAACATTTCTGAAACAGAGTTATATGAAATCCAGATTTTCTCTAGACTTGATAGCCTACGAGCTTTAGAAATCATATGTAATTCCACCGCAGTGATGGAGGACATTAATGTACTAAACTGAAGGTTTCATTGTGACTCCTGAATCTCCATGAAATTCCAAGTGAATCCTGATCAATAAATGTTTGGATAACACAAATTTCATAATATATATCTGATGCTGCCCATTTTTTCCATCACTCAAATTGAACACTGTGATGGTTTACACTATTGAAAGCTAGCAAAGCCTATAGGGTTTATCTGTACTCTTCACCTCTTGTGCTGCTAACATCAAATTTGGCTGCTACCATATGTAGATTTGAAATGCACTATACCAAATTCAAAACTTCTTCAAACTTCACCACATTATACCACATTCTCAGTATTACGGAGTTTCCCATCCAAACATAATTTCATATCATCTTTAAAGTTCCAGTACCAGAATGAGGCAACATCCCAAAGTAATAGCACTGTGTATTCAGTTTTTGGCCAATGCTCAGTTATGGGCAAACTGATTGATTGGAGAAGACCCGTATGGCATTTCCACAATGACATTCTTTAAATGCTTAACAACTGCTTTGCTTTATTTTTACAGGATGTCGTGATTTGCCATTTATGGAATGCAGAATTACTCTGATCTTGATTGTATTGTTAATACTTGCTCTAGCACAAAATCGATAAATTTTCTTTGTTTACTGTGGCTATTAAAAGCTACAGCCATTTCTGTGTAAATGCCCAGGTATGTCAACAGATTTGGTGCAACTTTCAAAAACAAAAAGGTTATTCTCCACATGACATATAGTGGCAAGTACTCAAGAATAGAATGAACACCTTGAACCTATCCCATCCATAGACCATATAAAAAGATAGCCATTTATATCAATGTACTAACAGAAAGGATTTGTATCTGCTTTTTGTGTCAGTCTTCTTAGTTTACCATTTATAAATCTGCTACTGTATATGAAAGTTCTTTGGTCAAGTTACCAATCTATTCATAGTAGAAATATGAAACAAGTAGTGGTTATGGCCATAAACTAAAAGAGGCTAAGCAAACTTTCAACTGACTGACAGGATAGACCACAACAAAGTTCATCAAACAACAAAGTCGTTGAGATAAAGCTTTCCCTCAAAAGGAATCACTAAATATATGTCAAAACTATGTATGCTTTCTTTCCTCACAATGTGTGGAAGACACAGTTAACTTGTGCACTGTTCACGTTCTCTTGGATGTTTATGCAACCATTTAATAGTTACTAGGATTGTGCTATCATCTGATTAAGAGCCAACAGAACATCTGCAATACTCCATAAGGTATCACATTCCCACGTAAAGTGCCACAACACACAATACAATGACTGCATGAATCTCTATACACACTTTTATAAATAGGAGATATTCATGTGATACTTCACACCCCCTACTCATTTGAGTTGGCAGAGAAATCTTCCGCTACACATCTTTTATTTCTTCTTTCAGCTCTAATTAAGTTTTGTTCAAACTGCAATGGTTCTTATTAGTTTCAACATTTTTATGACATTGAGCTTCTATAGTACAGAGGAAGTATGTTTTAACTTGTAACAACTAAATAACTCCAAAAATTTGAATTGTACTAAAAAAAATGCTTAAGATGAAAAGTTAATATTTTCAAAGGGGACATCTGTTTGTGCTAAGACTGGCTACCCCCAACCTTTTATTTTCAAATGGGAACCCCACCATTTTTATTTCAGATTCGGATTCTACACCAAAAAACACCTAGAGTTTGCCCAAAAGATTTTTTTCAATTCAAGGTAGATGGTGCTGTAATTGATAAAATTTAATTTTTTGGGTTATTGCAATTGAGAAGCAATGCATTTGATTCCACTTAACACTTGCGACAAGAATGTAAACTTTTTTGTTCTGAACAGTTGATATTTTTGTGAAAAATGTAATTTCATTTTGCAAATTTAATTGAACAATAAAACTTTTATGGTTAAACATTTATATCTCTGGTTAATAATCTACTTTTAGTGTGATACAGGAACAATGAAGTGGATATAACAGTTTTCCATTCCCATTGGGGTGCTTGATTTTGGTGAGACCACTTGCCTCTCACCATTGGTGTGCTCAATTTTGGAGAGCCCCTGGCCTCTCACAATACTGAGGTGCTTGATTTGGGAGAGTCCCCTGGCCTCTCACCATTTTTGTAATTCACGATGAATCCTCAAACTGACAACCTTCCATTTCGACACATTTATTAATTCATGCTTCAAATTCATGCACACAACTTATGAGCATATCTGCTGTAATTTTTGCATAAGCATTTTTGATACATTCTATCACATTCTATCGAGTAGTTGGTACTTCTGTATGTAATTTGTATTTAAGAAAACCTCACATGAAAAGATCCGGCAATTTAAGGTCGAATGATCTGGTAGGCCACTTTACCTGATCATCACTACCGATCCAGCAACCACTGAAGCACAATTTACTACTTCTTGGTCTATTGCAGAGTTGTGTGCCAGACAACCATCATATTGAAACCACTTGTTCAGTCACACTATGAAGGCTACATTTTCCAACAGAATCAGTAACTCATCATGCAATAACTTATGATACTTTTCTCTGTTCAATGTGCCTTAAGAAACTAGGGGGTCAATTATTATGTCACCTACCAACTGCAACAAATGTAAACAGACCAAGAACACCGATGATCAGTTTCACACATCCAGTGCAGGTTTACTAAACTCCAAAAATGCATGTTAAGATGATTAACTTTACCACAGTTCGTAAAAGTTGACTAATCAGAGAATAATTACTCAACAAAAGAATTGCGGGTCTTTTTGTAATCGCATGACTGTCTACTTCCAAATACCCTGTTTGATCCTGAAAATCATTCCCATGAAGTTATTGACGCATGGAGACAATGTATGGATGGTATTCGTGATGTTTTATGGTTCCTAAAACACTTTGTGGGCGTGATTTATGACTGGTGAGATGTTTCTCGGGTACTTGCATGTGCATCATGAGCAACTAGTATTGCAATTTCATTACTGCTGTTCCTCGTAACTGTTGTTCTACAAGTTCTTTTCTTTTTAGGTGTCACACTTCCTTCGGCAGTAAAACGTTTTACAACATGATGAATAGTCGTACGAAATCATAGCCTGTTAAAAAAACTTTCAGCATAAAGAGATACAGCAGCATACAAATTTCTTGTAGCCTCGCCATAAGTTAAAGTTATTTCGATTTTCACTTCTAAAGGAAAAACACCCATTACTTCAAATGTGCTAAGTTCAAATGTCTAAGCACAGAAATTTTACTGTACAATCTAATCTGCAAAACTAAACTACATTTTTAACAAAAATATCAACTGCTTAGAACAAAAAAGTTCACATTTTAATTGCAAATGTAATTTAGAATGAAATGTGTAGGTTCTTAATTGCAATAATTGGAAAAATTGAATTTTGTCAATTACAGTGCCATCTAACACAAACAGTTAAAAAAATGTTTTACAGTAAACTATTGGTATTTTTTGGCATAAAATCCAAAACTATAAAAACCAAGGTTGTAACTTCACATTCTTCTTCAGTTTCTGAGCGGCTGAATTAATGTTAAGCTTAAGATCACTTCAGCCATTTGTTTTCATAAGTGCTGCCTAAATTTCGATCATTACAATTTTTAAAACAAACACTTTTTCAATGCAATTCTCTTTCACCCAAATTCTGAGACCTTCATACCAGTAAAAATGCTTCTTCAATAGTTTTGTGTAAGGGCTGTTTATGTTTAGTCACTTTTGCAGCTCTAATTGACAACCAGTGATTCATCTTTGAAATTGCCCTATCAAATGTCCAGTGCATACTGCATTCTGTTGCTATTGCTGACCATTTCTCAATTATATAAAAAAATGTTAAAGGCTTCGCCAACCAGAATGTTGCTTTGAACACCAGTGTGTTTCCAATAGGCAAGGATTTACTGGACATCATATGTCCTTACCTTGTTCTAAACTTCGAATTGCATTAGCCACATAGTTATAACGGGACCGAAAGCATTATTGTACTCCACAACTTGGCATTTTTCCCAATAACAAATTAGTTTAAGATATGAAGCAAGAAATATGTGACAGAAAAAAATGCTACAACCAATTTGAAGTTAAACCTCAGATCGATGGATTTGTAGTTTGGTATTTACCCACCAAATCATATACCATAAGTGTGTACAATAATGAACAAAATAAGGCATGTAAACTGTCTAATATGTCTTTGCTTCATAATTCAAACAATCACTTTGCAAATGACACAAATTTCTTATCAGTTCAAAGTCTTTAATGACAACTGAGCTGTTAAAAGGATCCAATAATTAAATGCAAAAAACACACAATAAATTCACAAAAGTTACAGAAATTAGAGCTCACCTGCTTCTCGTTCATGCTCTTTCATTTGTTCTATTCTCTCCCTTTTTGGTATGCGAAAAACTTCTTTAAGGCAGCTCCATTCATTTAACAGCCCTGAAGCCAACTTTATGAATGGCTGTATCCTATCCAAATTATTCTCTCTTATGTAATCTTCTGATTGACCACCTTTTTCTGGAGCTTCACCAAATCCCTCGTCGTCCGATTCAGTACTCTTCTTTGCCAGAATGTCCGTCTCTGGAATTTCTGCCACAGCATCCACAACTTGCTTTTCATTCTCAATGTCTTGAATTGTTTCATCATAATCAATGCTAGGAGGTGATCCACGAGTTCTAGGCTTTGTGCGATCACATTCATTCATTCCCAGTTTCTTTGGACACTTAGCATTCGCATTTAATTTCAAAATCTGATTGGTGACACATTCTTCATCTGCAGAGAACCTGTTCAAATAACACATCAGGTCACCCAAATATCAAAATAAACACAAAACTTTAAAATAATTCAGTTTATTAATAATACATCACTCAGTTTACGACAGACTGCAGAACGATTCTATAGCCACCAATATACATCACGTGTAAGGACTGTGAAGACAAGATAAGAGAAATCAGCACTCGCACGGAACCGTATACCATATAGACAGTCATTTTTTGCGAGTGGAAAAGGAAAGGTAATGAGTAGCACTGATATAAGGTACATTGTGCCATGCAAAATACTGTATGTGTAACGAATGTGCATGTACAGGGTTATTACAAATGATTGAAGCGATTTCACAGCTCTACGATAACTTTATTATTTCAGATATTTTCACAATGCTTTGCACACACATACAAAAACTCAAAAAGTTTTTTTAGGCATTCACAAATGTTCGATATGTGCCCCTTTACTGATTCGGCAGACATCAAGCCAATAATCAAGTTCCTCCCACACTCAGCGCAGCATGTCCCCATCAATGAGTTCGAAAGCATCGTTGATGCGAGCTCGCAGTTCTGGCACGTTTCTTGGTAGAGGACGTTTAAACACTGAATCTTTCACATAACCCTACAGAAAGAAATCACATGGGGTTAAGTCGGGAGAGCACGGAGGCCATGACATGAATTGCTGATCATTATCTCCACCACAACCGATCCATCGGTTTTCCAATCTCCTGTTTAAGTAATGCCGAACATCATGATGGAAGTGTGGTGGAGCACCATCCTGTTGAAAGATGAAGTCGGCGCTGTTGGTCTCCAGTTGTGGCATGAGCCAATTTTCCAGCATGTCCAGATACACGTGTCCTGTAACGTTTTTTTCGTAGAAGAAAAAGGGGCCGTAAACTTTAAACCGTGAGATTGCACAAAACACGTTAACTTTTGGTGAATTGCGAATTTGCTGCACGAATGCGTGAGGATTCTCTACCACCCAGATTCGCACATTGTGTCTGCTCACTTCACCATTCAGAAAAAAATGTTGCTTCATCACTGAAAACAAGTTTCGCACTGAACGCATCCTCTTCCATGAGCTGTTGCAACCGCGCCGAAAATTCAAAGCGTTTGACTTTGTCATTGGGTGTCAGGGCTTGTAGCAATTGTAAACGGTAAGGCTTCTGCTTTAGCCTTTTCCGTAAGATTTTCCAAACCGTCGGCTGTGGTCCGTTTAGCTCCCTGCTTGCTTTATTCGTCGACTTCTGCGGGCTACGCGTGAAACTTGCCCGCACGCGTTCAACCTTTTCTTCGCTCACTGCAGGCCGACCCGTTGATTTCCCCTTACAGAGGCATCCAGAAGCTTTAAACTGCGCATACCATTGCCGAATGGAGTTAGCAGTTGGTGGATCTTTGTTGAACTTCGTCCTGAAGTGTCGTTGCACTGTTATGACTGACTGATGTGAGTGCATTTAAAGCACGACATACGCTTTCTCGGCTCCTGTCGCCATTTTGTCTCACTGCGCTTTCGAGCGCTCTGGCAGCAGAAACCTTAAGTGCAGCTTCAGCCGAACAAAACTTTATGAGTTTTTCTACGTATCTGTAGTATGTCGTGACCATATGTCAATGAATGAAGCTACAGTGAATTTATGAAATCGCTTCAATCATTTGTAATAGCCCTGTAGAATCAAACAATGGAAAATCCATGATGGAAGATGACAATATTATGAAAAGACTAGTTACTACTCACCATATAGCAGAGATGTTGAGTCGCAAATAGGTACAACAAAACGACTGTCAGAAAGTAAGCTATTGGCCAAGTGGTCTCAGCAGCCAGAGACTGTGTGTGTGTGTGTGTGTGTGTGTGTGTGTGTGTGTGTGTGTGTGTGTATTTCCTATGAAGGCCTTGTCGGCTGAGAGCTTACTTTCTGACAGTCTGTATGTGATGAGTAGCAACTATTCTTTTCATAAGAATGTGTAGGTAGATGTACAAGTTCGTAGGTTACTTGATGGCTAACAAAAATCTGTTTCAAACAAGGAAGACAAAATTATTCTCCATTCACAGTGAAAATGAAGACTTCCTACTGGCTTGTGGAGGAAACTCGGCAGAAGTTAGAAATATTTAATCAGGAACGCTTCAATTGCACTTAAATCAACTTGCTAAAGTTACCCGAGTAGCTTGCAGCATATATACATCTCCAAGGAAGAAAACGTGGATCATTTGTGTGGCAAATTTTACAGTACTATCAGACACACACTAAATAAATGTGTGTTGTATAAAATATTGAAACATGGGAAATATGTGCCATGGTTCAAAAGCATCATTAAGAAATTACAATAAAACAGACAGAGCCTTAGAATAGATTCAAATGAAGTGAAGGTCTAACAAAGAAATAGAAAATTACTGAAGTCAAAATAAGTGTACAGATAGATATGAAAATGCCTTCAATGATGTGACAGCAAAACCTCTGTACATCAAATTTTCATACACCTTGACAAGTTTTGTTTTAACATAAAGCTAACTTGTTCATTATACAGGAACCAATAGCGAAGATCATAAACTGAAGCTATTTTCCTCCTGGTATTGTCTTCTATATGTGGAAGTTTTCTTCTAAGGTAAGGTTTTGGAACAATATGTGGGTGGATTTTAATATTTTTCATAAAGTGGGCAGCAGTTATGCTTTGTGAGCTTTAATTTTTCAAGTACTCTAACAAGTTCTGAATATCCTATTTTAAAATTTCTGCATATCTGTTCTATGCATACTGCCTGACAAAAGTTGCATGTAAGTCAGTATTTGCCTGGTGCGAGTACTGTGGGAGTACTACAACAATAAATGAGCTTGTAGATAAGGTCAGATACTATGAAAATAACTACATAATTGCGAAATATAGTCATGAAACTCTTTCATGCAGTAAAATTACATTTATAGATAAAGTGATTTGTTAACTCGCCGACCAAGCTCACAATAACATCATTTTGTTGTAGAGAGAAAGCTATATAACATTATAACATAACATTCTAGAAAATAAGGTAGCAACAGTTCTTGCTTAAAACACGTTTGTATTTTATACAACTGAATAAAAGTATGCACTGATGGCACAAAGGTGGTGTAACATATGTTGTTGTTGTTGTGGTCTTCAGTCCTGAGACTGGTTTGATGCAGCTCTCCATGCTACTCTATCCTGTGCAAGCTTCTTCATCTCCCAGTACCTACTGCAACCTACATCCTTCTGAATCTGCTTAGTGTACTCATCTCTTGGGCTCCCTCTACGATTTTTACCCCCCACGCTGCCCTCCAATACTAAATTGGCGATCCCTTGATGCCTCAGAACATGTCCTACCAACCGATCCCTTCTTCTGGTCAAGTTGTGCCACAAACTTCTCTTCTCCCCAATCCTATTCAATACCTCCTCATTAGTTACATGATCTACCCACCTTATCTTCAGCATTCTTCGGTAGCACCACATTTCGAAAGCTTCTATTCTCTTCTTGTCCAAACTATTTATCATCCATGTTTCACTTCCATACATGGCTACACTCCATACAAATACTTTCAGAAATGACTTCCTGACACTTAAATCTATACTCGATGTTAACAAATTTCTCTTCTTCAGAAACGATTTCCTTGCCATTGCCAGTCTACATTTTATATCCTCTCTACTTCGACCATCATCAGTTATTTTACTCCCTAAATAGCAAAACTCCTTTACTACTTTAAGTGTCTCATTTCCTAATCTAATTCCCTCAGCATCACCCGATTTAATTTGACTACATTCCATTATCCTCGTTTTGCTTTTGTTGATGTTCATCTTATATTCTCCTTTCAAGACACTGTCCATTCCTTTCAACTGCTCTTCCAAGTCCTTTGCTGTCTGTGACAGAATTAAAATGTCATCGGCGAACCTCAAAGTTTTTACTTCTTCTCCATGAATTTTAATACCTACTCCGAATTTTTCTTTTGTTTCCTTTACTGCTTGCTCAATATACAGATTGAATAACATCGGGGAGAGGCTACAACCCTGTCTCACTCCTTTCCCAACCACTGTTTCCCTTTCATGCCCCTCGACTCTTATAACTGTCATCTGATTTCTGTACAAATTGTAAATAGCCTTTCGCTCCCTGTATTTTATACCTGCCACCTTCAGAATTTGAAAGAGAGTATTACAGTTAACATTGTCAAAAGCTTTCTCTAAGTCTACAAATGCTAGAAACGTAGGTTTGCCTTTTCTTAATCTTTCTTCTAAGATAAGTCGTTAGGTTAGTATTGCCTCACGTGTTCCAACATTTCTACGGAATCCAAACTGATCTTCCCCGAGGTCCGCTTCTACCAGTTTTTCCATTCGTCTGTAAACAATTCGCGTTTTAAGTGCTGTTTCTATTGTTGTTGTGCTCTTAAGTAGTGGTTTGATGCAGCCCTCTATCCTTGTCTATTCTGTGCAAGACTCTTCATATCTGCATAACTACTGCAACCTAATCCATTTGAACCAGCTCACTTTATTCAAACCTTGATCTCTCTCTAGCGCCTTCTTTAACACATGTTGTGCCACGAATATCTTTTTTCACTAATTCTGTTCAGTACCTTCCTATTAGTTATTCAATCCACTCAATTTATTTTTCATCATTCTTCTGTAGCACCACATTTCAAAAGCTTCAACTCTCTTCTTGTCTGAAATGTTTCTTACACATTTTTCACTTCCTTACAAGGCTATCTCTTTCAGGGGCAGTGGTTATCAATGTTAACCACACATTTTTGACTCTCTGAGGGGCAGAAAATGAAAACAAGTGATTTGTCAAAATTATAAAACTTCTTACCAAACAAAACAATTTATTTAAATACAATTTTGCAACATTTTGCTTACTTTTTTAAATACAGTAATTAAATTGTGGTTACCTCTGTTAACCACCGCCCATAATACTCATTAGTTACTTATTTGTTGAGAAATTTTGAGAGGCAAAATTTTGAATAGTTTTATTAGGAAATTATTTACACAAACAACTCAAAAGTACATCATTATTGAGAATGAAAAGTTTGAAAGCAAGTTCTGCCTTTTCGTAGACAAAGAGGCACATTACATGAAGAACACACCCACGCTGTTATAACAGTGACAGCACGTGTGCTGCATACTGCCCATCATCTTGATGTGGCCTGTTTTGGCTGATGTGCACTACCTTCCAATCTGATTTGTTTGTCCACGTGTGGTTTATGTTTACTGAGAGTTACGCTCTTCCCTTTTTGACCTAAGCTACTGTGATGGACAATTGCCTCGGCAAGCAGTACTTTGTACGCTTTCCTTCGGAAGGCTTTATTCGTGAATTGTTCCATTTCAATTTCTTTGTGTATGATAAACACACTCACTACACACATATCAATAAAGTGGAAAAAAAGCCTATGCCACCATTTTTTACTTTCGCGATCACAACCACAGTCTCCTTTTAGACAATCAAAATTGTCAACAAAATGCCTGTTATAGTCACTCAATACATGGGGACATGCCACTACAGTAGTTGATCCATCTTTTACCTTCCTATTTACACTTGTGGTGTCACTAGGATCATGCATAGTAAGAGATCAAATTCACAGCTCGTTTGTCCATCCACTCGTAAAATGCTACACCATGATTGCTGACTTTGCTGTCAAAGTCTCCTCGTTTCTTCTTTTTATCTTCCTTCAGTTTTTGGAGGAATTTACGTGTAGAGTTCACAGTTCCAACTGCAAACGTTTTCTGGGCTTTTAGTAGGACAAAAAGATTATAAGATGTGAAGAAATTATCCATGAAAACAATATGATTTTTGCCATAAAGTTCTTCACATAAATCTGTTACTACCCGTGCACCCAATCCAGTTCAGACTTCTCTGTGGCTAATCTTCCAGTATAAATTTGGAGCTTCAATTATATGCAGATTCATCACACAGCATCCACATTTTATAGTCTCTTTTCACAGGCTTGTCCCTCATGTATTGCTTCATTGAGCTTCTGCCTTTAAATTTCACCACTGACTCATCAATTGCTACTTTTTGATGAGGCTGATAGCATTGTGCAAACCTTTTATTCAACATTTCAACAAGAGGCCTTATTTTAAAAAGCTTTTCAAAATTGGCCTGTCCCTTTTAGGCATCATCGAGAATCGATATGACTGAGGAGAAAACTGAATCGTTTTACAGTAATCAAGTCACATATATAGGACTCAAATAAATCTGGAGATGAAGACCAATAATCTCGATAACTTGGTAATTTTTTGACATTCATAAATAAATTTATGTATAAGAAAACCCTTATCTCATCTTCAGTAGTTCGGATGAAAGGCTTTCCTTTTTGTGTGGCATATAAACTGGTGTGAAATATAGTATGTTTCACCATTTCATCAGTAAAAAATTCGCAAAATATTTTATGTGGTGATGGATTTGACATCTCTGTAAAAACAGCTGTAGGGCCAATTTTTTCCACAAAATTAGGCAGTGCTTCAACTTTGAAATTTTGGCTCCATTGTGGAGAATCATCCTGAACAATGCGTACACTTCCAGATTCACCAGAGGTACCAGAACAATTTGGGGTGTTTGGCTGTATATGTGAAGAACTAACTGTCACAGATGTTATTGCTTTAGCCAGTGGTGATTTCAAACATCTTGGCATGGACAGAGAAAGTGATTCAGAGGCTGAAGAATCGTCATTTGATGGAATTTTAGCCATTCAAGGTTGTTTATTATAGCTTCAAACAAACATATTTCACTATCTGAGTCTGATGGAAGGTCCTCGAAAAGTAGTTTTCTTATTTCGTCATCACTAAGTCACCTCCTAGCCATACTGAATGAAAGCAGTATCCCAACTGTGTGGTGGTTGGCAGCGGTAACCTAGATTAAAGTAACAAAAATATGAAATAAACAAACTTGCTTCACGTAACTATTGCACTGAAGGTCATTAGTATGAACTAAATTTACCTATGAAAATACTTACTTGGAAATGAAAGTAGTATATATATGCCAAATTTGTTCTTCAAAACCTACATCAACTAAACGGCACAAAACTGCTGCAAGGCAACAAAAAAATTGTGCTGTACCAACAATACGAAAGCAAAATGCGTGATACCCAATGCCATGCCATCTAGGGAGAACTCCCTCAACAAACTGTGTGGCTCACAGTGACAACTGCAGCCCCTATTGGTCACCAGGTGTTGTAAAATAGGTGGTTAACACCGATAACCACCACCCTTGAAAGAGATAATGCCTGGTGATAGCCACTGCCCCTGAAAGAGCTATACTCCAGACAAATACACTCCTGGAAATGGAAAAAAGAACACATTGACACCGGTGTGTCAGACCCACCATACTTGCTCTGGACACTGCGAGAGGGCTGTACAAGCAATGATCACACGCACGGCACAGCGGACACACCAGGAACCGCGGTGTTGGCCGTCGAATGGCGCTAGCTGCGCAGCATTTGTGCACCGCCGCCGTCAGTGTCAGCCAGTTTGCCGTGGCATACGGAGCTCCATCACAGTCTTTAACACTGGTAGCATGCCATGACAGCATGGACGTGAACCGTATGTGCAGTTGACGGACTTTGAGCGAGGGCGTATAGTGGGCATGCGGGAGGCCGGGTGGACGTACCGCCGAATTGCTCAACACGTGGGGCGTGAGGTCTCCACAGTACATCGATGTTGTCGCCAGTGGTCGGCGGAAGGTGCACGTGCCCGTCGACCTGGGACCGGACCGCAGCGACGCACGGATGCACGCCAAGACCGTAGGATCCTACGCAGTGCCGTAGGGGACCGCACCGCCACTTCCCAGCAAATTAGGGACACTGTTGCTCCTGGGGTATCGGCGAGGACCATTCGCAACCGTCTCCATGAAGCTGGGCTACGGTCCCGCACACCGTTACGCCGTCTTCCGCTCACGCCCCAACATCGTGCACAGCCCGCCTCCAGTGGTGTCGCGACAGGCGTGAATGGAGGGACGAATGGAGACGTGTCGTCTTCAGCGATGAGAGTCGCTTCTGCCTTGGTGCCAATGATGGTCGTATGCGTGTTTGGCGCCGTGCAGGTGAGCGCCACAATCAGGACTGCATACGACCGAGGCACACAGGGCCAACACCCGGCATCATGGTGTGGGGAGCGATCTCCTACACTGGCCGTACACCACTGGTGATCGTCGAGGGGACACTGAATAGTGCACGGTACATCCAAACCGTCATCGAACCCATCGTTCCACCATTCCTAGACCGGCAAGGGAACTTGCTGTTCCAACAGGACAATGCACGTCCGCATGTATCCCGTGCCACCCAACGTGCTCTAGAAGGTGTAAGTCAACTACCCTGGCCAGCAAGATCTCCGGATCTGTCCCCCATTGAGCATGTTTGGGACTGGATGAAGCGTCGTCTCACGCGGTCTGCACGTCCAGCACGAACGCTGGTCCAACTGAGGCGCCAGGTGGAAATGGCATGGCAAGCCGTTCCACAGGACTACATCCAGCATCTCTGCGATCGTCTCCATGGGAGAATAGCAGCCTGCATTGCTGCGAAAGGTGGATATACACTGTACTAGTGGCGACATTGTGCATGCTCTGTTGCCTGTGTCTATGTGCCTGTGGTTCTGTCAGTGTGGTCATGTGATGTATCTGACCCCAGGAATGTGTCAATAAAGTTTCCCCTTCCTGGGACAATGAATTCACAGTGTTCTTATTTCAATTTCCAGGAGTGTACATCCGGTAAAGACTTTGTAACATTTAAATTTACATTCAGTGTCAAAGAGTTTCCCTTTTTCATAAATGCTGTGCTTGCTTCTGACAGTCTGCATTTTCCTAATAATTACTCATATAATGAATTACTTAGGAATAAAGGCGATGACTCACCCAAAGGCAGTGGTGCTGCGTTGTCGATAGGCACACAAACAAAAGGTACAGAGCTTGGCTAGCTTTTGGAATGCATTTCCTTTTTCTAGCTGTAAGAAAAACATGCACACAAGCACGCACGCACACACACACACACACACACACACACACACACACACACACACACACACACACACACACCACCCACCTGTCTACCTACATTGTGCTCAGTCAACTGTCAGCTCTTTATTGGCCCACGATGAGTGTACTGAGGTGAAGCTGGGGTGGGGAGTGGGATGGGGTGAGGGGTGGAGAGAGACCGGCAGTCAACTGAGCACAATGTAGGGAGACAGGTGTGTGCACGTGAGTGAGTGAGTGAGTGAGAGTGTGTGTGTGTGTGTGTGTGTGTGTGTGTGTGTGTGTGTGTGTATGAGAGAGAGAGAGAGAGAGAGAGAGAGAGAGAGAGAGAGAGATTTTTTTTCTACAGCTAGAACCCGCCTCGCTGCCTCCCACCTCTCTCCATCCCTCATCTCACCCCACCACACCCCCAGCTCACCCCAGTATGCTCACTGACTGAACACAAAGTAGGGAGACAGGTGTGTGTGTGTGTGTGTGTGTGTGTGTGTGTGTGTGTGTGTGTGTGCGCGCGCGCCAGTTTTTCCTACATCTACAAATCCCTTCCCTGCCTCCCACCTCTCTCCATCCCTCACCCACCACAGCCCAGCCCAGCCCAGCCCAGCCCAGCCCAGCCCACACGCCATCTCATCCCAAGACACTCACCATGGGCCCGTGGAGAGCTGGCAGTCGATTGAGCACAATGTAGGGAGACAGGCATGGGCATGCGCGCGCGTGCGCGTGCGTATGTGTGTGTGTGTGTGTGTGTGTGTGTGTGTTTACTACAGCTATTATAAGCTAGCCAAGCTCTGTACCTTTTGTTGATGTGCCTATCGATGACTGCCTATCAACGACACAGCGCTTCTGCCTTTCAGTGAGTTGTCTCTTTTATTTCTAAATAATCCGTAATAATCAACCAGAATTTTCTGTAAATTAATAATTCATATCAGTATTTTTCACTATTAAACTGGCAGCCCAGTACTCACATCTACCAGCACCTGAATTCCTTAAAGTCTGAGAGCATTTCAACTGTGTCACATATACTGCACATCAGGCAGAATAGTTTTGTCATGGCTACCTCTTGCAAGGGTCTCAATAATTATGAGGGAATGTCATCCAATTCACTGATCTTGATTCTACTTAGGTCTTTCAGTGCACTATCAAATTATTCTCACATATTAACAAAAATAATTAATTTTTGAAAATGTAATATAGTTGGGCAGATAAATAAATCTACTTCCCAAGCAGCAGCTGGAAAAACATAGATAAAAGTTATGAATATATATGCAAGCTTACGGAGCCAGTGGCTCCTTCTTCTGGCAGAAGGATTGAAGGGGAATGAAGACAGATGAAGGAAAAGGACTGGTGAGGTTTATGAACTGGGATGAGTTACATGAAAGTCACCTGGGCACCTTTTCCTTGATCCCTCTTCCTTCTCCTTCAACCCTTCTGCCAGAAGAAGGAGCCATTCACTCCAAAAGCTTGCACATTTCCATAACTTTTATAACTTTTTACTCCTGCAGCCATTTGGTGCATACACATTTTTTACTATCAAATTATTCTCACTGTTGTTATATCTCTCATCTCACTTTTATTTACTACTTCTTCCATTTCCACACCACTGTCTTCATGGTCATTTCCCTTGTACAGCCCTTCAGTATACTCCTCCCATCTTTCAGTTTTTCCTTCTTTGCTTGGTACTGGATTGCCATCTGAGCTTTTGATATTGATACCACTGCTTCTTTTTTCTCCAAAGATTCCTTTATTTTCCTATAGACAGTATCCATCTTTCCCCCAGTCATTCACCTTTCTACAATCTTGCATCTGTCCTCCTCCATACCTGCTTAGCCATTTTGCCCTTTCCATTTTCAGTTTTTATACATCTGTCCTCACTTTCATCAACCTCATTTGCTGCTTTCACTTATTTTTCCCTTCCATCAATCAAATTCAATGTCTCGTGCATTATTCAAGAATTTCTACTGAGCCTTGTCTTTTCACATATTTGATCTTCTGATGCCCTCTCTCAAAGCTATCCAATCATCATCTAATTTAAACAATGGAATATCCAGGTTGGAATATCAACAACATTTTGTAAAGGATAGACTGCTACTCACTGTAAAGATGACACACTGAGTTGCAGACAATCACAATGAAAAGGCTGTTGCACAAACTGAGCTTTCAGCCAGCAGAACAGGAGGAGGAGGAGGAGATTAGTGTTTAACGTCCCGTCGACAACGAGGTCATTAGAGACGGAGCGCAAGCTCGGGTGAGGGAAGGATGGGGAAGGAAATCGGCCGTGCCCTTTCAAAGGAACCATCCCGGCATTTGCCTGTAGCGATTTAGGGAAATCACGGAAAACCTAAATCAGGATGGCCGGAGACGGGATTGAACCGTCGTCCTCCCGAATGCGAGTCCAGTGTGCTAACCACTGCGCCACCTCGCTCGGTGCCAGCGGAACAGGAGAGGGAACAGAGAAGGGGAAAAGACAGGTGGTTGCATTGGCAGGGGTGGTACACAATGAAGGGGAGGGGATGTGAACTGGAAGGAGGTGGATAGGACAGAAGGAATGGAAATGGTTGGATGGAATTTGTGGAGACAGAAATCACTGTAAGTTGACACTGGGATAATTTCGGGAGCGGAGAAAGTATCGACTCCCATCCGCACATTTCAGAAAACCTGGTGGTGGGGGGAGGATTCAAATGGCTCAGGTTGAGAAGCAGCCACTGAAATCAAGCATGTTATGTTCAGCTGTACTTAGTGCCCAAAGGTAGTCCACTGTCCTCTTGGCCACAGTTTGGTGGTGGTCATTCATCCTGGTGGACAGCTAGTTGGTAGTCATACCAACATAAAAAGCTGTGCAATGATTGCAGTAGAGCTAGTATATAACGCAGCTGCTTTCATAGGTGGCCAGGCCTCTGTTGGTGTGGGATAAGCCTGTGATAGGACTGGAACAGGATGTGCACCCAGGTCTTCCAAAGGGATATGATCCCTGTGGCATGGGGTTGGGACTGGGAGTGGCATAGGGATGGATTAGGAGCTTGTGGAGGTTGAGTGGGTCACAGAACACCACTTTCAGAGGGGTGAAAAGATCCTTGAGTAGGATGACTGTCATTTCAGGACATGATGACAAATAATCAAAGCCCTAACATAGTTGTGGTTCAGTTGTTCCATTCTGGGGTTGTACTGGGTGATGAAGGAGGTGTTCCTTTGTGGCTGCATCTTGGGGGTTGTGGGAGGATTGGGTGTGTTTGAGGATATGACATGGGAAATCTGCTTGTGGACTAGGTTTTGGGAGTACTGCCTGTCTGTGCAGACCTTTGTGAAACCTTCAGTATACTGGGCAAGGGAGTTCTCGTCACTGCAGATTATATCAGCCAATGGTAGTGGGAGGGATTTTTTGATGTGGAAGTGATGGCAGCTGTCAAAATGCAGGTACTGTTGGTACTTGGTAGGTTTAATGTGGACAGAGGTGTGGATGGAGTCATGAGAGAGGAGGTGGTCCATGTCCAAAAAGGTGGCACTGGGATGACAACGATCTTGTGAAGCAGAGGGGAGAGAAAGTGTTGAGGTTGTGAAGGAATGAGGAAAGGTGTCTCGAACCCAAGTCCAGATCATGGAGGTATCATGAATGAACCTGAACTTGGAACCCGACCAGGGGTTTGGAGTCTTGGGAGACTAGGATTGTTTCCTCTAGATGGCCTATAAACAGATTGGCATAGGGGAGTGTCCTGTGGGTGACTACAGCTGTGCCACAGATTTTTTATGCACCTTCCCTTCAAAGGAGAAGTAGTTGTGTGTTACTATAAAGTTAGTGAATGAGGTAGTGGGTTTGGAGACTGAAGAACATTAGAAGAGTTACTGTTCAATAGCAGCAAGGCCATGGGTATATTGAAAGTTGGTGTATATGGAAGTAGTGTCAACACTGATGAATAGGGATTCTGGGGATAAAGGCGTGAGGATGGTGAAGATTCAGTGAAGGAAGGGGTTGGTATGTTTGATATGGCAGCAAGATTTTGGGCAACTGGTTGGAGGTGTTGGTCAATGAATCCCAAAATTTTTTCAGGAGGGGCAAAATAACAAGCTAAAAAATGGAGCGTCCAGGATTGTTGGGTTTGTAGATTTTTGAGGGCCATGTAGTAGGTGGGTGTGCAGGGAGTCTTCCCCACAGCCTCCCAACACTGAGCCTTGCAGCGTTTTCTTGGCATCCTCAAGTCCCTGCATGCTCCATGAGACAGCACACTTCCTCCCTCCCCCACCCCCCTGCTCTACCCTCCTGCCCCCACCCTTTCCCTGCCCCCCCCCCCCCCCTACTGTCCCCTGGCCCGTTCTGGATTGCTCCTTTTGTTCTATGCGACAGTTGCCTGAGCAGCTGCAAACAGCAGTCATATACATGATGTGTGCCTGCTTTTGTGAATGTGTGATTTCTTCTCTCAATAAGGCTTTGGCCAAAAACTCAATGTGTTACCAGTGTTTTCATTGTGACTATCTGCAAATCAATGTATCACCTTTATGGTGAGTAGAAATCTATCTTTACATAGTATTGTCAGTCATCATCTATTTTATTTGTTTCCCTTGTTTCCATCAATCGTTGCCAATGCTTCCTATGAAACCCTCAATGTCTGTTTCTTTCAATTTAACCATGTTATGTCCCCTTAATCTCCTATCCCTTTACTTTTCTGCAGTTTGTTCAGTTTTAATCTGCAGTTCATAAGCAAATAAATTATGGTCAGAAACCACCTGTGTGCCTGGAAACGTCTTGCAGTTTAAACTCTGGATTTGCCATCTCTGTCTTACCATTATATAATTTATCTGACAGTTTCTCACATCTCCAGGTATCTTACACATATACACTCTTCTTTCATGAGTGTTAGGAATATGAACTTCTGCCCTGTTAAGAAATCTACCAGACAGCTTCCCCTTACATTCCTTTCCCCCATGTCATGTTGTTCTACTTTTTTTACTTTTCCTACTATCAAATTATGGTATCCCATCACTATTAAGTTTTTGTTTCCCTTAACTATTTGGAAAATTTCTTTCATCTCATGGAGACACTCAGCCAACTCCGAGACAGACACTGCAGGAGAGGCATTCTGCATTGTGGTGTGGTTTATTGTTAAATTTCCGAGGGGGTATGTTCCTAGAAGAGTCAATCAATATACTGCTTCCTCCTAAATATAACTTGGAAAAAAGACCAGGAACAGAAAATTACAGAGATTCAAACTCACAAGGAGGATTACCAACAATCGTAAGACAGAAAGATGTCAAGTTCTACGAGAGGTCAGGATTGAAACAAATCTTCAGTTTAGGAAAGAAATTAAACAGCACAATTCTAGCACATTTTATCACCAATCACAGCTATCAATTATAAATTTTCACCAATCACCAGAAATTTTATCTCCACCAAGTTGTATCTCAGTCCTAGGTAATTCCATTGATGAATTAAAGTCACCCAACCCAGTTGACATAATCTGCCTCTCTGAACACCATGTGACCACTGGTATAGGAACTAGGCCTAAGCACAATGAGAAACTCAGACAGGAGAGTACTGCAAATGTTACAATAAGGAAAGGTTCTCATAAAAGTATAATTAAAAATAATATAAGTATATTTCATCAAAATATTGGGAGTTTAAAGAATAAAGTAGATGAGCTTCTGGTTTGTTTAGAAGATTTAGAAGCTGAGAATGAAATAGATATACTATGCCTGTCTGAGCATCACATTGTTACTGATATGGATAAGGTAAATGTAAGTGGATATAAGCTCTCTGCACATGTAATGAGAGAAAATATGGAGAAAGGAGGAGTTGCCATATATGTCAAAAGTTATCATTGTGCAAAAAGTATAGAAACAAAAAAGTTTTGTGTAGAGAAACATATAGAAGCATGTTCCTGTGAGCTTAAATTAAATAAAGGCACATTTATAATTGTAACTGTATATAGGTCCCCATCAGGAAATTTTCATCTATTTCTGAAAAATTTGGACTCCTTGTTGTGCTATCTGTCAGACAGGGGGAAGCAAATTATTATTTGTGGGGACTTCAATGTAGATTCTCTGAAAGAGGGTAATAGGAAAAATGACCTTGAAGTATTACTCGGTTCTTTCAATTTGACACCCGTTATTGATTTTCCTACTCGGGTGGTAAAGGATAGCAGCTCACTGATAGATAACTTCTTTATAGACCAAGATAAGTTTAACCAGATAAATGCTCAGCCTGTTGAGAATGGTCTTTCTGATCATGGTGCACAGCTAGTTACAATATATGACATAGCTCCATTCAGCAATACTAAACAGTCCTCCAAAGTAGTACGTTCAGTCAACGATTTAACAATTGCAAATTTCAGGGAAAACCTACAGCAGTTAGACTGGGATGAGGTGTACCGTGAACCTGATGCCAATTTAAAATATAATTTACTTCATGACATTTTTGTAAAGGCATTTGAAAACTGCTTCCCCAAGAAAATAGTTAAATATACTCGTAAGAAACCTTGTAACAAACCATGGCTTACTAAGGGTATAAAAATATCTTGTAACCGGAAAAGGGAAATGTATCTGACAGCAAGAAAGAGTAGTGACCCAGAAACTATCAAAAATTATAAAAACTACTGTGTTATATTAAGAAAAGTTATTAAAAAATCCAGGAGTATGTGTATCATGTCTGAAATCAGCAACTCTGATAATAAAATTAAAACAATTTGGAATATTATTAAAAGAGAAACAGGTCAACCAAGAGCAGAGGAAGACAGTATTACCATCAAATTGAATGAAAACTTTATGAACAAAAAGTCAGAAGTTGAAAATATTTTTAATAATCATTTTCTAAATGTTGTGGATATAGTAGGATCCAGGTGTTCATTAGAAGATGCTAGGCTGTTAATGGAAGAGGCCATACCTATGCAATTTGATACAATTGAAATCTCACCCACTTCTCCCTCTGAAATTAGGAAAATAATAAACTTGCTTAAAAGCAAAAACTCACATGGAATTGATGGCATTTCCAGCAAAATACTAAAAGCTTGTTCTCAACAGATAAGTAAGATTCTCAGCCACCCGTGTAATAGCTCTCTGGAACAGGGCATTTTCCCTGATAGACTGAAATATGCTATTGTTATACCTTTGCATAAAAAGGGGGATAGATCTGATGTCAACAATTACCGTCCAATCTCCCTTCTAACAGCTTTATCCAAAATTTTTGAGAAAGTAATGTATTCAAGAGTAGCTTCACATATCTGTAAAAATGAAGTACTAACAAAATGTCAGTTTGGTTTCCAGAAAGGTTTTTCAACAGAAAATGCCATATATGCTTTCACCAATCAAATTTTGAATGATCTGAATAACCGAACACCACCCATTGGGATTTTTTGTGATCTCTCAAAGGCTTTTGATTGTGTAAATCATGAAATTCTGCTAGACAAGCTCAAGTATTGTGGCATGAGTGGGACAGTGCACAAATGGATTAATTCGTACCTAACTGGAAGAGTGCAGAAAGTTGAAATAAGTAGTTCTCGTAACATGCAAAGATCAGCACATTCCTCAAACTGGGGAACTATCAAGAATGGGGTTCCACAAGGGTCAGTCTTGGGTCCTTTGTTGTTCTTATTATATATTAATGACTTGCCATTCTATATTCATGAAGAGGCAAAGTTAGTTCTCTTTGCTGATGATACAAGTATAGTAATCACACCTGACAAACAAGAATTAACTGATGAAATTGTCAATACTGTCTTTCAGAAAATTACTAAGTGGTTCCTTGTACATGGACTCTCACTGAATTTTGATAAAACACAGTACATACAGTTCCGTACAGGGAATGGTATGACGCCATTAATAAATATAGACCTTAATCAGAAGCATATAGCTAAGGTAGAATATTCCAAATTTTTATGTGTGTCCATTGATGAGAGATTAAATTGGAAGAAACACATTGATGATCTGCTGAAACGTTTGAGTTCAGCTACTTATGCAATAAGGGTCATTGCAAATTTTAGTGATAAACATCTTAGTAAATTAGCTTACTACGCCTATTTTCACTCATTGCTTTCATATGGCATCATTTTTGGGGGAATTCATCACTGAGGAATAAAGTATTTATTGCACAAAAGCATGTAATCAGAATAATAGCTGGAGTCCACCCAAGATCATCCTGCAGACATTTATTTAAGGATCTAGGGATATTCACAGTAGCTTCTCAGTATATATACTCTCTTATGAAATTTGTTATTAACAACCAAACCCAATTCAAAAGTAATAGCAGTGTGCATAACTACAATACTAGGAGAAAGGATGATCTTCGCTATTCAAGATTAAATCTAACTTTGGCACAGAAAGGGGTGAATTATACTGGCACTAAAGTCTTTGGTCACTTACCAAATAGTATCAAAAGTCTGACAGATAACCAACAAGTATTTAAGAAGAAATTAAAAGAATTTCTGAATGACAACTCCTTCTACTCCATAGAGGAATTTTTAGATATAAATTAAGAAAAAAAAAATATATTTAAAAAATAAAAAAATAAAAATAAAAAATAAAGGAAAACAAAAAACACAAAAAAATAAAGTTGTTGTATTAACTTAAGTATGTTGTTAAATTAACCTAATTATGTCATGTATTAGAAAATTCGACTCGTTCCACACCATTACTAGTTCCATGGATCATGAATACGATATTTCTATCGTATTCATGATCCATGGAACTAGTATTAATCTAATCTAATCTCTAAATCATTCATGACTGGAACAGGAGACGCAGGAAGTGAGACTGCACACAAAGTTGTATATGCCATACATCATACAGTGGCTCTCAGAGTACAGATGTAAATGTAGACACATGGTTTCAGTCCTTTCATCACTTGTATAACTAGTAGGCATATAAACTCCCACATCTACAAGAACATACACATTCCTTACATGTACCAATTTTACATGGTGGAAGGTACCTAGAATCACTGCTAGTCATTATCTTTCCCATTATACTCACAAATAGAAGGAGCAAAAAATGACTGTCTACACAATTACATACAACCACTGATTTCTATTATCTTGTCTCTGTGATCCTTACACATGATGTACATTGGTGGAAATAGAATCATTCTGCAGTCTGTCGTAAATGCCAGTTCTCTTAACTTTCTCGTTAGCTTCTCATGAAAAGAACTTGTTTCACTCCAAGGAGTCCCATTTGAGTTTACAGAACATTTCCATAATACTCGCTTGTTGACTTATCCTACCAGTAAGAAAGCAGCACACCTCTTGATTACTTTGATTTCTTCCTTTAATCCACTCTGTTGGGGAATCGAAACACTTGAGAAATACTCAACAATGGGTCACGTAAGTATTCTGTATGCAATTACCTTTATAAATAAGCTAAATTTTCCAGAATTCTCCCAGTAAATTGAAATCAACCATTTGCCTTCACTGCACTTAAGTGCTTGTTCCATTCTATGTTGCTCTGCAATGTTACACCCAGCAAATGTTGAACAAATATCACTGTGTCAAGCAACACATCACTAATACTGTATTCATACATTGGAGGTTTTTTTTATCCTTCTCACTTGCATTCATTTACACTTTTCTACTGCCATTTATCACATAAAACAAAAATTCTCCCCAAGTCATCTGGTACCCTCTCACAATTACTCACTGATGACATCTTCCCGTACACTACAGTATCATCAGAACACAATTGCAGATTGTTGTTTATCTTAACTGTCAGATTGTCCATGTAAAATCAAACAGTGCCAGTATGGACTAATGACAATATTATGAGAAGGATAGATTGCTACTCACCATATAACGGGAATGTTTAGTCGCTGATAGGCACAACAAAAAGACTGTCAAACAAGCATACTTTCAGCCAAAAAGGCTTTCATCTGAGTTAGACAACACACACACACACACACACACACGCACGCACACGTGTTCATGTGTGCAACTCTCACACATATGACCACTGTGTCTGGCCTCAGCAACCAGAGACAGTGGTCGTGTGTGTGTGTGTGTGTGTGTGTGTGTGTGTGTGTGTGTGTGTGTTTGTTTGTTTGTTTGTGTTGTCTAATTCGGAAGAAGGCCTTTTTGGCCAAAAGCTTACTTGTTTGACAGTCTTTTAGTTGTGCCTATCTGTGACTCAGCATCTTTGTTATATGATGAGTAGCAACTATTCTTTTCATAGTATTGTTACTTTTCTTAATACTGCCAGAGTGTTTGTGTATATACAGAACAAGAACGGTCCTATAAGACTCTCCTGGAGCACTTGTGATGCTACCTTTTGTACTATCAAATCTTTGAGCCACTCACGCACCATAAAAATTATTCCATATGTTTGGACCTTAATTAACCACTGCGATGGGTGTTAGCTTCATGTCTACCTTGGCTATGATAACGTGTTCACATGTTGTTCATACTAGCTTACTCCCATTCCTATTTTCTTATTCATTATTTGAATTATTCTTGATTTTGTATTTATAACCCTGTACTAACCTGAACAGCCACCACACTTCACTAATTTCCACTGTATCAAACTTCAATCCATCCATCTCTCTTTTTAAATTCTCTAACCTAACTACCTGGTTAAGCGATCTAACATTCCACACTCTGACCCATAAAACACATTTTGTTCTTCTTGATGACAACATCCTCCTGAGTAGACACCACTCACGGATCTGCAAGGGAGAGTATATTTCCTCTGTAATACTTTTGACAAGAGAATGTAATCATTATTAAGCCATGCAGTAGATTTGCATGCCCTCAGGAAATAATGGGTGCAATTTCCTCCTGTTTTCAACTGTTAGCAACGCCATGTTAGCTAAATGTTACGCTATATCAGTGAACCACAAAAAGTCATATTCTCGAAATACTGAAAATGTTGCTGGCCCTCTTCAGGAAACACAGGTTTGTTTACCCTCTCCACAGATAACCACTAAGTTGTAGCTGCACCTACAGTGTGGTTACCTGTATCGCTGAGGCACACATAAGCTACCCCAGCAAGGCCAATGATTCTTGGGTAGGGGAGGGAAATGGGTGGGGGGGGGGGGGGGGAGGGATTATAAACACAGAAAGGTGATACTCACTAAGGTCTGTCACTACTCTTACAGTAACAGTGACAAAATGCCTATCTTCTTTTGAAAAGTTTTAGACTTTTTTATAACATTCGTAATGATTTAGTACTGATAATTTTCAGAGAACTATTTTGGCACTTCCATGCGTATTATCTAAGAAAAAAGCTTCATTTCTCTGGGTGATGTCATGTAAACAAAGTGTCACACAGTCCTACATGATCAGTGCACTTCTTGTGACATCATAAAGCTTTTTCCTACAATCTCACTAAAGGTAAAACATGGGCAGCGAAGATTTTGGCCATAACTCTCAGCTTCGCTGCACTTTTCCTCCAAAGCTACACCACGCTGTCTGAGCAGAAGGAGGAGGGAGAGGAGGAACTGCAAATTAGATCCATTTAAATGGCATTGCAGTCTCACTGCATATAACTAGGTTTTATATTTCAAATTTCTCAATGACACAGATCACAAACAAAACAAATTTTCAGTATTACAAGGGTAAGTCAATTACTATCCGCAAAGTAGTTATAAAATTTTATTGTAATCAAATAGGAAACTTACAAGAACATCATTTTTCAACATAGTCTCCTTGCGTTTCAACGCACTTGGTCCACCATTGTACGAGCTTCCTGGTGCCCTCATACAGAGTGTATACGACCCGGGATAACCGGGAAATCTGGGAAAAACCCGGGAATTTTTTCATCCGGGAGAAAATCGGGAAAAACCCGGGAATTTTTAGGAATTCCGGGAATTTTTCATTGTTTTAGATTTCAGTTAAATTTTTGTAATTTTGACTGCAGAATTGATTCTCTACCAAAGGATGTTATTCTATCCTGCTACTGGAGACTGATACTGCAGCAATAAAATATAAACGAGAGGGGAAAAAAATCAAACTTTAATGGCAAAGGAAATGTGCAATTTACAACAACTAAAAACCATGCACGAACAAGCGTCTGCAAATAGCGAAAATACGTCAAAGGCCGTAGGGGCGGAGACTGTAATTCTTCGTAACAATAAACTACTTGCTATAAGCATGACGTCACAACTGATCACATTAGGTTCGTTTGACCAATTGCCAGCGGTCTGAGCATTTGACTCGCGTATAAGCAGTACCTTCTCCCGCTACTTGAAGTTTGGCTTTTAGCTGCATCGGTAGTAGCAGTAAGCAGCCAGATGCAAACGAGAAAAATTTTTCTCGCGCGCCCTAGCCACCAGATTCACGCTTGCACAGAGTTGTCGTGGGGAGGGGGTTAACCTCCATGAGACCCGTGTTTACGTTAAGTGATTTCGCTGCTTCTCTTCGTGTACAGCTCCCACGTCAAATGAAAACAAAACGGATTTCTGTGGCCGGGAGCTATCAAGTGAATTAAAATACATTCACATAATTATGGAGGGCAAAAAATATATTAATAATTTCAGTTTTCTGATTTTATTTCATTTCTAAGTTAGTAGCATTTATCGCCTTGCAGAACAGTGTAGTTATTTTTGCAAGTTTGCTAATGAAATTTGGCTTTATTAATCTTTCCGCTGAGGCAATCATTTTATTTGAAACGAAGTGTTTCATTCTACAGTCTTGGCTAGTTCCAACTGTTCGCTGAATTTCAAGTGCAATTTCAAGTGCATGTTATCATCTTCTGCCATATATGGCATTATGCCATAATAAAGAACCAAAAATGAGATCATAGAGTGCTGGTACTACAAGAAAATTTACATCCCAAAAACCACAATGAAAAGCTTAATATCAGATGGGACCTACTTCATTGTGAATCTGGAAAAAGCCAGTTTGCACTTCAAGCTGAATTATGCATTTTAGTATGCTTTATGAAATTCCGATGCTCTTTGGAGTATCCTCTGATGCACTGTTTCTTTTATGGTGTAATGTAACCTCTCTTAGTGCTTTATACACACGAACATACGGGCTTCCTACACCACTGCAGTTGCACACGCGCAATAATGCCTGTTTTCTGGCACTCTCTGGCAACTGGTAAATCGAAACTATTTCTAACAGTCTCCGAATAGTATTGCCAACGGTGGTTAGAAAAGCGTTACTTTCAAAGTAAATTTCTTTTTCCACAAGATCAATTATGTTATGTGTGAGAAAGTGGGATGGATATCTAAATCACAGAGCGTTCGAAACTGAACAGTTTGAGGACCAGCCACTTACAAGAATTTCGAGCTGAGACATTTACGTCATAATTTTAAATTTACTGGCACATTTGTGTGATGTGTCTTAAAGTATAACACAAGCAAAAAAAGATCAATATTACATGTGAAAGCTTAGCTTCTGTTGTAGCGTGGTAATCTTACAGACTAACATTATATGTGAAAGCTTGGCTTTCCTTGTAGATATACGGTACTGTGTACATTAATGTAAACCGTTAACTTTTCCTTTTGCGTGTTCTTGCTATTGCTATTGGCTGATTATAACATGTGACCTATGCTCTGAATAGCTGCTGTCATCGGCTGACGAGATCTCGTGGCTTGAGATATGACTCGCTTACAAAAGGACATCGCAACCTCGGTTTCAATGCTCCAGAAACATATGCGCTGTGTTTGGTGCAATTCGAATTTATGCTCCTGTAATATGAAAATATGCAGCGTATATGTTGCTACAAATCAAAGGTCTTTCCAAAACTTCTCTCCTCTTTTTTTTAAAAAAAAAAGTCTCTCCAAAACATAAAGTGTATTTTGGCCCGGGAAAAAGCATTTTTTTTAAACGGGATATCCGGGAGAAATCCAAGAATTTTTTTTTCTTGTCCCCGTATACACCCTGCTCATAAAAGAAGGTACTCAGTTGAGCTGCAAGGCAAGAATGCACCGCTTCATTCAGTGCTTCAACCAAGGCAAATCGATGGCCTCTTAACGCCTTTTTTGAGTGGACCAAACAAGTGAGTCAGAAGGAGCAAGATCAGGACTATATGGAGGATGATCCAGAACTTTAAATTTGAGTTTCTGGAGCGTTTGAGCAGTGTGGGCAGCAGTATGCGGATGGGCATTGTTGTACAACAACACAACACCTTTTGACAACAATCCTCAGCGTTTGCTTCGAATTGCAGACTTTAGCCTCATAGTAAGCACCTCACTGTAGCGAACACTGTTTATTGTTGTGTATCTATCCCCATAATGTTCCAATACTGGACCTTGTGCGTTCCAAAGAACCGTAAGCATCAGTTTTCCTGCGGACGGTTGGGTCTTGAACTTTTTCTTGCACAGCAAATTTGGATGTTTCCATTCCACACTCCACAGTTTACTTTACAGCTTGTAATGATGGATCCAACTTTTAACACCAGTAACGATCCTGTCTAAGAAGTTGTCCCCTTTGTTACCATAGCGATCCAAATGTTTTTTGCAGATCTCCAAGCGTGTTTGTTCATGCACCTATGTGAGTTGTTTTGGGATCCATCTTGCACAAACTTTATGAAACCCAAGCCTGTTGTGGATGATTCCATACGCAGAACCGTGACTAATTTGCATGTGCCACTTCGTCAATAATTACTTGTCTGTCTATGAGAATCATTTCATGTGAACACTCAATGGTTTCTACATTTGTGGCGAAAAACAGTCGTCCGGCTCCTTCATCATGCGTAACACTGTGCGACCATTTCAGAATTTTTCAATCCATTCGTAGACACTCCGTTGCAACAAAACACTGTTCCCGTACTGTACTGAAAGTCTTTGGCCCCTGATACACCTTCTGACCACAAAAAACGGATCACTGAACGTTGCTCTTCTTTGGTGCAAATAGACAGTGGAACAGTCATGATTAACAGCACTGCAGTGATAATGAAACTAACCTATCGGCTTGAAAATTGCAAAGATATAACAACAAATAAACAAAGCATGCATCATCAACGTAAAACGACAGTACTGCCAAATTAAACAAAAATGTGACTAAATTGCGGATAATAATTGACTTACCCTCGTATTTAATTATTTTTGGTACAGTGAAAACAATTTTTGTCCGGTACAAACTGTCAGCATACAGACATATGCAGACAATAACAGATTTTTGCACCGAAGGTGCCACGTAATCGTGATTTATTTAGTTTCATAATCAAAAAAAGGTATTTCACACAAACATGTCAAGCAAAACATTGTAGCACTTTTGCAGCCGCATTATGGAGACGTGAAAACTGCACCAGAGGAAAGCAATGTAAATATCCTGGATAGTTTTAACATAAAAGAATTTGTGATTGAAATGGGAATTACCTTGCAGACCAATCAGTTACATCTGCATACGCATAGGGGCACTTTCAACTTCAAAAGCTCAAAAACATATGTACAATTGATAGTGTCCTCAAAACGGTCAGGAAACTATCTTTGTAACCCTAACTAGACCACAATCAATTCTTCAATCCCAGTGTTTTCTTCAATGGTAATAACGTTAAGGAACTGGACTGTGTCCCTTCCATAACATGATTTTCTTTCTAAATTCATCTGCATCAAATCAGAAAGAAGTAGTTCCACACCTGACAAATCTTACTATGGGCAATGTGCCATCAATTCTGCTTATAATGTGAGGTCTGCAATGCACTCCTGATGTTATAGTTTTCGTTACTGCACTCCTTTTTCCTCCACTAATTCAACAGTAATAAGTTTTAAATTGAAATACCATTCCAGGTTTGCCCTTGACTTAATCAATGTACTCTGCAATAATGTATAAAGTCTCCATAACTCTTCATTCAGTTCCATCGAAAACAGTTGCATGTGACAGTCGAATACTGTGTGCAACATCAGGAACTTTACTAGGCCATTAAATTTTGGGCATGCAGCTGCACAAATAAAATTTCTTCTATTGATATTTCGGCTGCATATTGCCCAGCAAGACTCACTCTGAGGATGGCCGGACAAAACGAGGCTGAAATATCAGTGGAATAAATTTTATTTGGGTGGCTGCCTGCCCAAAATTTAATGGATTATTGATTATGCCGTCAAAAGTTGAAAATGTACAGAAATTTTACTATTTTGACCGCCAATATCTTAATGTACGCATGCCTGCAAATGTAGCACAAAGTGCTTCTTGATGTACTGACCAACGAATCCCATCTGCCGAACATTGTAATTCTTTGCTCTTCCATTGTCAACTAAATCTTTAAATTCCTCCAGGTGGTCAAAGTAAGCTAGAATTGCTTCATGTACATTAAAAGAGGAAAGGAAATGTCTGACAGTACCAACTCGCTGCACAGCAACAGCAAAAATTGATGTTCGTTCTTGTTCTTGTTCCTCCTCCTCCTCCTCCTCCTCCTCCTCCCCCTCCTCCTCCTCATTGTCACCACCGTCTCCTGCCTGTGTTGCTTCATAACCATTTCACTTCCATCAGTTTCAAGTATGGAAGTCAGGACATCATCATAACAACAATGTCCATTTTCAGAAATATCAGTTTTGGTGCTCTATACCTCTTCTGGAGCAAGATTGTCTTCAGCGGCAGCCAGTGTACCACAGCCACCCTTTGTGAAGCAATTAAGCACAGTCTGTTGTGTTATAGAATTCCAGGCAGCAACAAACGTGCATGGCCTGTATACAGCAGAGTCTCACCAATACCATCTCTCAAACAATGAAAATGACTTCCCCAGAATTGCTGCTCTGTATTTAGCTCTAACTGTGTGTATTATGCACATGCTCAGATTATGCAGATGACTTGTCCAGTTCATAGGAAGGAACACAATATTTACATTCCTCAGAAATTACTCCTTGGGAAGCACAGGACATAGGTCAATAACAAGTCCAATTTCTTCCTGCTGCATCCAAATGCCTGAAAAAGTTGTTAAGATTTAAGATGTCTCCAGGATTTGCTGTTGTATTCATAACTACAATGTAGCATTTTCGTGTTACGTGAACACATGGGAGTTAATGGTGCAGGCAACTTTTCACTTGCATCACTATTTACACACAATAGTGCCATTACCCTTTCTTTACTTTTTTCTTTACCTCTGTGGCATTTTTCTTCCTTAACAGAATGTGTTTTTTCCTTAAATGGGGTTTTGCCAGATTATGTTTCATCAGCATTGAAAATGTTATTTGGGCTGATAGCCCTGCGTCAACTGTGGCAATGTAATTTTCATCTAATAGTTTACAATTTCTATGATCAGAGTCTCACTTTCTCCATTTACACTTTGAAAGGACAGATTATGATGTTTTTCAAAATAATTCAAGCAGTTGTTTGAAACACTGAAATTTTCATTGTCAATCTCGAGAGATTTCATAAACCTTCTCTTGCAGTATGTTTCTCTTGCCGGTATCACTACTAGGGAAGTTGAGTTATTGACTATGATATACATATGTGTCAACTGGTTGATCGCTTATTATTTACTGCATCACACAACAAAAAATTTGATCTGTGTGGAATTAAAATAGAAAGAAATCAGAAACTCATTCGAACACGTTAGGAATCACATAAAAACTGGATTTTAGTTTACAAAATATTTCAAGTTTATTCCTTACAAGAGGACTTTTACTTAAAGCACAGTTTGTTAGAAGTGGGGAAAATAACATTGTTCTTACGGGAGTTTCACCAGGACTGATGAAAAATTTCATTAAAAGTGGGATTTCCTTAAATGTGGGTTCATCAATTCGTAGTTTTACTATAGTTATTGGATGAGATTTCTAATGGTTCTAAATAAGAGAAAAAATATTATTTTAGTTTCAACGGGGTAAACAACTGTGATAAACTACTTGAAAGAAATAAGTTGCCTGCATTAGCTGTCATTCATTTCCATTTTCATTGTGTGTCCTATAATGTTCTGACCTTGTCTGTATTGTAACGAATATCACAGCTGCAACTCTCAAATGCAGTGAACCAGATTACCTATGAAATTACATGACTGAAACCAGAAACATATGTAGCCATGGGGTCAAGCATCTTGCTTGAAGATGGCTATGCAGCCGAAACATCATAGTATACGAAATTAAATAAAATTCCAAGCAACTTATGTCTTCCAATATTATTATTACTATTATTATTATTATTATTATTATTACTGTTATCATCATTCTCACTGTCATCTTTTTTTGACTGTCATTGTTCAATAAATCCGATACTTTTTCACTTATTGTAATTAATGAACCAGGATTTCATGACAATTTAACAATTACCCAGTGAAATAAACTATAAAATGACTAACAAGTGCTACAATATGTAGCATATTGTTCTAATGAAACTTTGCCTTGTCAACTAGGGGACTGATGACCTCCGATGCTATGTCCCATAGTGCTCAGAGCCTTGTCAACTGTAACATAGTTTTTATGCATCCAAAACCGAGGAAGTTGACAAAATGAAAACAAACATGTGGCATCGTTCCCATTGTTCCTTTCTTTGCCAATTCTACCATATTCACTTAGACTACATGTTTGAAACCCTTTTATAATACTACATTTCAAATACCTCCAGGTTCTTTGTTACTAGTTCTCACTCTGCTTAAGTTTTATTTCCATACAGTACAGCGTCCAATACAATTCCAGGTTTTTTATTTGATAACTTTTTCCCTCTTGAAGAATACTTTCGTATGTCTCATGTGGTCAACCATCTTGTGTATTATTGAATTTTTGACAGTCAAATTAATTTCCTTCAACTACTGTACCCTCACTAATTTCAAAAAAATAAACAAGCGGGTGGTATAATAGAGACTGGATGGAAAATGTGGAACAGGAACTGAAACATGATACCCCAGCTTACAAACTTTAATTTTTCTTCAGAGTTGGTGTGCAAACATACATAACAGAACTACACTGCCCCACTGCTGTGGCACTATTGGTATGATGGATGTGTCAGGTGAAGGAGGTAAGATGAAGAAGGAAGAGAACAAAGCAAGAGCCAAGACAGAAATGAAGGGAATACGAATATGGTACAATAGAGTGGTCAGCCTAATGCACGCAAGGGTAGCACTGTGATATACAGGGTGTTACAAAAAGGTGTGGCCAAACTTTCAGGAAACAATCCTCACACACAAAGAAAGAAAATATGTTACGTGGACATGTGTCCGGAAGCTTACTTTCCATGTTAGAGCTCATTTTATTACTTCCCTTCAAATCACATTAATCATGGAATGGAAACACACAGCAACAGAACGTACCAGTGTGACTTCAAACATTTTGTTACAGGAAATGTTCAAAATGTCCTCCGTTAGCGAGGATACATGCATCCACCCTCCGTCGCATGGAATCCCCGATCGCTGATGCAGCCCTGGAGAATGGCGTATTGTATCACAGCCGTCCACAATATGAGCACGAAGAGTCTCTACATTTGGTACCAGGGTTGCGTAGACAAGAGCTTTCAAATGCTCCCATAAATGAAAGTCAAGAGGGTTGAGGTCAGGAGAGCGTGGAGGCCATGGAATTGGTCCGCCTCTACCAATCCATCGGTCACCGAATCTGTTGTTGAGAAGCGTACGAACACTTCAACTGAAATGTGCAGGAACTCCATCGTGCATGAACCACATGTTGTGTCGTACTTGTAAAGGCACATGTTCTAGCAGCACAGGTAGAGTATCCCGTATGAAATCATGATAACGTGCTCCATTGAGCGTAGGTGGAAGAACATGGGGCCCAATCAAGACATCACCAACAATGCCTGCCCAAACGTTCACAGAAAATCTGTGTTGATGACGTGATTGCACAATTGCGTGCAGATCCTCGTCAGCCCACACATGTTGATTGTGAAAATTTACAATTTGATCACGTTGGAATGAAGCCTCATCCGTAAAGAGAACATTTGCACTGAAATGAGGACTGACTCATTGTTGGATGAACCATTTGCAGAAGTGTACCCGTGGAGGCCAATCAGTTGCTGATAGTGCCTGCACACGCTGTACATGGTACGGAAACAACTGGTTCTCCCGTAGCACTCTCCATACAGTGACGTGGTCAATGTTACCTTGTACAGCAGCAACTTCTCTGACGCTGACATTAAGGTTATCGACAACTGCACGAAGAATTGCCTCGTTCATTGCAGGTGTCCTCGTCGTTCTAGGTCTTCCCCAGTCGCGAGTCATAGGCTGGAATGTTCCGCGCTCCCTAAGACGCCGATCAATTGCTTCGAACGTCTTCCTGTCGGGACACCTTCGTTCTGGAAATCTTTCTCGATACGAACGTACCGCGCCACGGCTATTGCCCCGTGCTAATCCATACAGCAAATGGGCATCTGCCAACTCCGCATTTGTAAACATTGCACTGACTGCAAAAACCATGTTCGTGATGAACACTAACCTGTTGATGCTACGTACTGATGTGCTTGATGCTAGTAATGTAGAGCAATGAGTCGCATGTCAACACAAGCACCGAAGTCAACATTACTTTCCTTCAATTGGGCCAACTGGCGGTCAATCGAGGAAGTACATTACATACTGACGAAACTAAAATGCGCTCTAACATGGAAATTAAGCGTATCTGGACACATGTCCACATAACATCTTTTCTTTATTTGTGTGTGAGGAATGTTTCCTGAAAGTTTGGCCATACTTTTTTGTAACACCCTGTACAAGGGGTTAGGGAGGGGGGCCTGGATATAGATAGATAGACAGATAGATAGATAGACACAGATACACAGAGTGAGGCACAGACAAACCATTAGGTTGAGTTGGTGATGAAGTACCACGCTGGGAATGGTGGGAAGAAATTTGGGAAAGCTATTCCTGATTTCAGGACATGGTAAAAGCTAGCCAAAGTTCTGATGGAGGATGTGATTTAGCCATTCCAGTAAAAGATGATCTTGTAATTTAGTGGCAATGGTTGCAGTTTTACTAGTATGGGATTGTGATATCTCCATAGTTGGGTGAGGCCTGCTTCCAGCAAGGCAACTAAAAGTCTCTACCCATCAATCCTTCAACAAGTTACTCATAAAATTATAGCCTCCAAATATTCCACAATACCTAATGAAACCCACAACTTTCTGGATTAAAGGACAGTAACAAATATTTTCTAAATTCCTCACTCTCTAACAATTGTTTTTCACGTGAGCAGATAGCAGAATATCTGCATTCAAATATCTGCCCTTCCCCATGACTTTTGGAACAAAAGACTGGCAGAAACAATTGGTGGATTCCTCATCATTTACAGTTGTAATGCACAGTACTGTGCATATAAAGAAAAGGGAAATGAGAGGTTGACAACAGTGCCTTTGTAAATAAACCACCCAGTAACATCATTCTGGCGCACCTGTCTGCACCATGCACTTCAGGGTACATTCAGAACATTTAAAGATAATCTTCTTGGTAATGTGTGTATGGATTTGGCTATTTTACAACAGTAGAGTTCATAATAGCTGACTTAACGCAAAAACAGTAAGTACTACATTAACAAGCAATATATAAATATATCATAAAAAAATGCCACCGTAGCTGTACCTTGAGAATGTCTTTATTCTATCACATGACTAGTTTCGGCAACACATTTCCGCCATCCTCAGGCCCCACCACTGCCAAAAGAATATTTGATTTCCTTGCCGCATTTACAGCGGGATGCTTGTTACTAGCACACGTGGGCTAGCCTTCATTAGGAGCTTATACTCGACACCGTGTTGTCTCCAATGGGTATTGGAGACAACACTATATCAAGTATAGGCTCCTGATGAATGCTAGCCCATGTGTGCTAGTAGCAAGGATCCCACAATAAATGCACCAAGGAAATGAAGTTCTCTTTCGGCAATGATGGGGCGCAGAGGATTGCAGTAATGTGCCTCCAAACTACTCTTTAAACTGCCTTCTGACTTACACGTCATTCACATCACCACCTCACCACCTCTGCTGGAACACTGAGATGATGATAAGAGAGAGAGAGAGTTTGTTTGTGTGTGTGTGTGTGTGGGGGGGGGGGAGGGGGGGGGGGGGGCATGAAAGCATATGCGCACCTGTTCAGCTGAATTTACACCATAAATTTTACCCAAATGCTTAACCGTAGCAACATAACCACTGGCAGATTTGTTTACATTACCATAACTGATAAGGAAACACAAGGGTTAGCAATTTCTGAAATCTTGAGAATTACATAGAACAAGAACTAAATAAAAGCATAAGCTTGACTGAAGACTGCATCTTACAATTTACCATTCAAAACAGTATCTATCTGTATCTCCAGTCTATTATTTCATAAGCCTGTTAATAGAGAATAACTAATATTACTATACAACCATTAGTTATATAGTTACATAACCCATTAGGAAGTGGCATAAACATTATACCCAAAGGATCTATAATAATTTATTAACAGTTATATCACAAAATTTGAGTTAGACACAAGAAAAGAAGCATCAAGCAGGTATCCACATCCAGTTACACACAAATATTAAAAACTGTAAATTTCGTAATAAAACATTACTCTATGAATATGTACACAAACTGAAGCATGTGAGTTCTCACAATATTTACCTCTCCTTTTTTGTAACAGCAAATGTTACACTGTCTTCCATTTCACTTTCATTTGATGTATCGTTAACACTTCCTGACTGTCGCACACATTCCAACCATTTCTGAACCATGAACAAGACTTTACTGTCTTGCAACACTGTTTTATTTGGAATTGGCAGCTTCACTAGTGTTTGAAGTATCTGAGGAGAAAAAGCAATGGCAAAATATTACATATTTCTGCAAATAAACTGACAAGGATCATGCAAATAAATTAATATCCTCATCACCCCGAAATCTATTACTGCAGACACACACTCAAATCGACGTAACAAAAGTTTATTTCATTTACGTCTATTTAAGCTCAAAATATTTGTATATGGTAAATGGTATATAAACCTAGAATGGTTGATGGAAGTAAAAAACTTGTTATGCACCATACAGAAAAGTTCTACATATTATGTCAGCAGGTGTGTACTGGAATCTAAAATATTCCAGCTGAATTAATATTATGCACATTTTTGGAAATCAAAAAAATTACATTATCACTAGTTTGTAACAAGCAAACGGAAATCGTTCTGATGTTGGGCCATTCATTTAAACTTAAAAATACATTAATCGGTGGTCATCAAACTGAAAATATTTCTCAAAAAAGCTCACATGTTGCAACAAAGAGATTTTTAAATTTTGTAAAAGCATTTACAGAGCAATAAGGGACTTGTAAAAATCAGTCTGAAGACATGCAGTAACTGGGTTCTGCACCTTCCCTTTCATTATCACTACAACGGTTTCTAAAGAGCACTTTACATATATAGTTCTCGACAAACTCAACAGTTTACTGTGACCTCAAGAAAAATAATAAAACAAAAACCCAACATCTGGCTCTTAATTGTAAAAAGCAAATCATTGTGAATTAGTGCCTCTTGATCTGTTCAATGATGTAACTGTAGTTTTGGAATTCACTAGTCAAAACCCAAAAGGAATTTTCTTCAAAAACAACATTTCTCAAGTTTTTCATTATTGTTTAATCCAAAAATGGCCTTCATCTTACTTGGTTGGATTGTGTTCTTGAGAGACATGATACCATAGTTTCATTGTTCCCTCACGAAATGAATACATCCATCAGGTATAAAATGTGGCTACATGGTAAGCCCTTCATGCAGCAATGTCACAAATACCATTATCTCAGTTTGAGAGTAATTGTTATTGCAGTGACATGTTATTTTGCACTCTAGCAAAGTTTGTCTAATGTTTCTTCATAATTTATACTACTTGCTGTTAATGCAATACACGTATATAAAATGACTGTTCAAATGTTACATTGTGATCGCTTTTCGGGATCTTGGCAAACAAGATGTCAGGTGAATGAGTTAATGACCTGAATAGCTTTTGCTACAAATACTAAGCCACAAAAGAGGTTTCTAGATTCACTATCATGAAAATATATCTCCTTTTAATTGTAAGTTAGGATACTGGCACAAACTGTGCGCATCACAAAAATGCTGCTCTCTACGTGCAACTAAACTACATAACTAGTACAATGGAAAAGCAAGGACAATAGGGGATCTGACACCCCTATAATGTGGAGGAAACAAATTAACTATACAAATGACTGTTTATTCTACAGGATTCTACTGCTCTGCTTATGTAAATGAGAGGAAATGGATTGCTGAGAATACTGGTGTTCCATCTACTGTCAACCTGTACCCATCATGAAAAAACAACTGTCCCTGTTCTTCCTATCTCCTCAGACACCCTTGATTCCAATGTGATGAAGTAAAGAAACTGTATAAACCAAATCACAAGACACCTGTGTGTCCAGTGAACATTCAACAGAGCTGTATAGTCACCAAACATGAACTAAATGACATAATTACTGATCTAGGCTCACACCTTCAACATTGGTGTCTTCTTATAATGATGTGAAAGTATCCATCCAAGTTTCATAACAAACAGCACTGGAGACTTTCTTCATAAAAAAAAAAAAGACAAACTTTGCTGCGAGTGAGTGTGTTTTCAATTTGTGTGCAGATGATGTTTAATGAAGACTCTAAATACAGCATACAGTGATGACAAATAGAGGTTGTACAATGCTGCACAAATTAAGATGACACATCACATCAAAATTTACAACAACTGTTTCATTGCATAAATTTTCATTTGAAAGCTGCTGCTGTGTTACTTAAGTCTCCAACAAGGTTATCCGAAGTACTGTCGCTTCCTTTGTGTGACCATTAGCTAGATGAAGTCGTAGCATTATTACAAGTGGCAATGGTCTTTGAGACAACAATCTGTGCTAGGTGTCAGAAATCATTTATTGGGTTCATTAACAGGGCCATTCAAAACATGCCTACCACTGCTACAAATTACGTATGGGTTTACGCGAAATATTTTTGAAGACAATAATTTATGTATCTTTTTCAGACATCCCCTGACTCAGTGAAATAAAAATCTAGTACCGCACATTTCTGTGTCCTCATATATATGAAATCTGGTGAAACATGCGCAATTTTAAAAAAGTTTGTAGAGTTAAGAAAAAGAAGCATTGGCTTCTTTCTAGTCAAGGCTGGAAACTTTCCTTGGCAATAGATAATAACTTTTGGAGACTATGCTGAAAACTTATCAAAGAATGGAATGCAAAATGTCTGAAAATTAATTTCCTCCATTAGCATTATAACATCAATCCTACAAATCTTGCCAAAGTAGCACCAACAGATCTGAACTCTCAATAAATGTTACCAGAGTGCTGGAAACAGTACGTTGGACAATTTTTGTTGCACGCATTACAGCAGGATATACACTGTAGAATAATTTTTGCCAATAATTAGTTAATAACTACAATTATATCTTCAAAAAGCAAAGCAATTTGAGAATTTCATGGTAACTTTTACATGTAGCAGGCAAAAATACACACACAATTGGCACTATCACTAAAATATGAAAAAAATCATTGAACTTTGTAGCCAGTATTAGCAAACATATTCTATAGAGTATTCTTCATGTATTCCTATGGTGTCTTGCCAGGGAATCCCTAACTTCTCAGCCAATATAAAGCCATGATATTTTGCTTCCCACAGAGCAACATCCTTGTGAAATGTCTGTCTTCAACCCTATTGTAAAATTTCCTACATATTTAGGAAACATCACAGGTCAAATTTAACTATGTACAAGTGTAGGACTATTCACATGAGCAAGTGCGGAACCCATGCAACATTACGTAGCAAACAACATACAAATATCTTCCACACCTCCAAATCTGAACATTGGTTAAGACGTTTTCATACGAAAATGATTACAGACAGACAGCCTGTGCAGTTACATCATCTGAACTGTGTGATAGAAAACTCCCTACATATTTACACTATTGGCCATTAAAATTGCTACACCAAGAAGAATTGCAGATGATAAACGGGTATTCATTGGACAAATATATTATACTAGAACTGACATGTGATTACATTTTCATGCAGTTTGGGTGCATAGATCCTGAGAAATCAGTTCTCAGAACAACCATCTCTGGCCGTAATAACGGCCTTGATACGCCTGGGCATTGAGTCAAACAGAGCTTGGATGGCGTGTACAGGTACAGCTGCCCATGCAGCTTCAACACGATACCACAGTTCATCAAGAGTAGTGGCTGGTGTATTGTGATGAGCCAGTTGCTCGGCCACTATTGACCAGACGTTTTCAATTGGTGAGAGATCTGGAGAATGTGCTGGCCAGGGAAGCAGTCGAACAGGACCTGCAACATGTGGTCGTGCATTATCCTGCTGAAATGTAGGGTTTCGCAGGGATCGAATGAAGGGTGGAGCCACGAGTCGTAATACATCTGAAATGTAAAGTCCACTGTTCAAAGTGCCATCAATGCAAACAAGAGGTAACCGAGACACGTAACCAATGGCACCCCATACCATCACGCTGGGTGATACGCCAGTATGGCGATGATGAATACACACTTCCAATGTGCATTCACCGTGATGTCGCCAAACCTGGCTGCGACCATCATGATGCTGTAAACAGAACCTGGATTCATCCGAAAAAATGACGTTTTGCCATTCGTGCACCCAGGTTTGTCGTTGAGTACACCATCGCAGGCGCTCCTGTCTGTGATGCAGCGTCAAGGGTAACCGCAGCCATGGTCTCCGAGCTGATAGTCCATGCTGCTGCAAACGTCGTTGAACTGTTTGTGGAGATGGTTGTTGTTTTGCAAACATCCCCATCTGTTGAGTCAGGGATCAAGACATGGCTGCATGATCCATTACAGCAATGCAGATAAGATGCCTGTCATCTCGACTGCTAGTGATACGAGGCCGTTGGGATCCAGCACGGCATTCCGCAATACCCTCCTGAACCCACCGATTCCATATTCTGCTAACAGTCAATGGATCTCGACCAACGCGAGCAGCAATGTCATGATACAATAAACCACAATCGCGATAGCCTACAATCTGACCTTTATCAAAGTCGGAAACATTATGGTACGCATTTCTCCTCCTTACACGAGACATCACAACAACGTTTCACCTCACCAGGAAACGCTGGTCAACTGCTGTTTGTGTATGAGAAATCGGTTGGAAACTTTCCTCATGTCAGCATGTTGTAGGTGTCGCCACAGGTGCCAACCTTGTGTGAATGCTCTGAAAAGCTAATCATTAGCATATCACAGCATCTTCTTCCTGTCGGTTAAATTTCACGTCTGTAGCAATTTTAATGGCCAGTAGTGTAGTAAATATCACTGGTAAAACTTAGCTTCATACAATGATATTCATGTGAGCACTTGTGGAGACCTAGGCAACACTGTATATCAATCAACATAAAAATAACATCCAGCCCTTTAAATTTGCGTAACAGTTAAGAAGTTTTCATATGAACAAATGAATAAAGGCAGACAGCATGTACAGTTACATCACCCAAACCACATGCTGGTAATTTCCCTCTCGCATTTTGCTCCTGGTTTGGATCACATCGTACATTCTAGCTTTATTAAAATTCTCTCCTATTATTTGTCCTACATTTCTTTATTAATTTTGTCTCTTACACCCTACAGGTCCAGTACCTGAAACACCTTTTAAAATTAATCATTTTTCCTTACCTTCTAATCTTTCTACCTCTCTTTTTCTTTTTTTCTTTGCACTGAACATGTTTTTCTTTCATCCTTTCCAATTTTTGTATATCTCTTCCCTCTATTTTCTTTGTAGCAGGGTTACTCCTGAAAGTTTTGAGGAGGACTAGTGAGCTCATCAAAATATGTAGTCTGGCTTTCTATATGAGTATCTGTCACCTAACCTCGCATCTTGAGCCATTAATAGACAGTTGCACCAGTATTACTACAAACAACCCTTCCGTCAGTAGTGTTCTACACTTTCTTGTTCATTTGTACCTCATAGCCTGTGGTGTAGTCTGGTACCAAATCGTTTTATTTTTTACAATCTTGTGTAGTCTTTAAATCGCTTACTGTGTAAGGCAGTTTTGCTACATGCCATAACTCTTGACACAGGACAAATGGCGAGGTATAATTGAGTCAGAAAGTACACTCTTAACATTGTATGCTGTAAAACTCAAAGTTCAGGAAAGATGCCCTTTGTAATTTATTTGGATGGGCAAGTAGGGAAGAAAGCCAGCCTCCTCCTCGAACAGAAAGGGTTCTTTGCATCAATAAATTAATTATCTGTGCTCCTCAGACACGTGAAAAATGCTGCTCAGCCTAATTCTGACAGAGTGAATAACCTCAAAAATTTATTTTCAAGAATTTATGGTCCATATGTATTTTACAATCACCCTAATCTCATTGCAAGGTGAAAAACTGGATTTGTCAGCTAATATTGGCTGGTAATATGAGGAAAATATCTTTCCCTTTTGGTGTTTTGACTGGAGTACAGAAATCAACATTCTATTTCTGAAAACTACATTAACACCTTCAGAATAAACTGAGCAATGATTTCAAAATTGTCATTAAAATTCACTGTAAATCAACGTAACTGACAGATCATCCAATGTTATAAAAGGTGAAGATGACCTGATTCTAGATTATGATCTAAGCAATTCAGTGTGACTTGACAAAGGAGTCACTGACAATGTATTAAAATACCTATCACAATATTCAAATGGACAATACTCTACAGCTATGCGGGAAGTATTGCAAGAAAATAACACACTGCTGCAAAACTAAGTAAGATTAAATAACTGCAATTTCAAAGAGTGGTTTCTCCTTAATCACCTGAGTGGTTTGCTACAACATCAAAACTAAGAATTATGGTTTGTTTTTCTGCATTATCGAATACCTCCCTCTGTAACAGAAAGGGTGGATTCTTAACAGTTCTGCTACATTCAAAATTTCCTGAAATCAACAAGAAAATCATTGAGTTGTAAGCCACAATAAGAAATCTTTTCAGTAACAGGTAAATTACAAAGTTAAACATGATTCAACAAAAGGGACCTGAAAGAAAAGAGCCCTGCTTTGGAGCATGTTGATTTCAGCAACTATAAGTTAAAGTTTCTTTGTCAATAATATAATGTAATGTCTTAGAAAATTCTCATTTTATTCACAATGTTTGTCTTAAAAAAATGAATGCACACAAACTTGTAAAATGTCCAAAGCAATTATGTCCAAAAACTGTAAACAAATAATAAGTATAGATAACAACTCATCAAATAGTTAATACATTGAGGTGTCGACAGGTACTTAAACAAGACTGAGAGCAGAATGAAATTTCACTCTGCAGCAGAGCGTGTGACGATTTCCGACTTCCTGGAAAATAAAATCTGTGCACTGGGATGGTACTCAAACCTGGGACCTTTGCCTTTTGTGGACAAATACTCTACCAACTGAGCAATTCAAGTACGATCCACAATCTGCCCTCACAGCTTTATTTCCGCCAGTATGTTATCTCCTACCTTCCAAACTTCACAAAGGTTCTCCAGCACAGCTTGCGGGACCTTCACTCCAGGAAGAAGGGATACTGAGGAGACATGGCTTAGCCACAACATGGTGGAATGTTTCTAGAATGAATCTCAAATCAGCTTGGCAAAATAAGGATGCGCAACAAGTTTTTTTTCCATTTAGATGAAAGACCCTCGATAAAGCCAGCAACATTTATGAAACATCCTCAATAAAGTCAACAACATTTGCAGCACATGGGATCATCTGTTCAGTCAGCTGAAATCTACTGATGAAAATCATTCACCTTCACTGCAGTTTTCAAAATTTTCTTCCGGGAAACATAACAGTGATTCTTAATAAGAATATTCATTGCAATGCCATGACATGCATGCAGATTGCAGGTTTTCACATACTAGCATTTTTACAAAATATTTGTAATTTTCTTCAAATGATGCTAAGTTCATTAGTAAAATTATGTGCTGATGAATGATGAACACGTCTGAGTGGGTACCATAATCACCTGCTAAAACACATCATTTCATGTAAAATGAGCAAATTTTAAAAACCTATTTTGGTTCCTGGATATTTGTTGTTAAAATTTGAATAAATTTTGCATACATGGACTAAAATCAATAAATTTCTGACAACTGTTTTTTCCTTGTGCTTACCACATTTTTCATGTATGTCCATCATTTTAGTAAAAATTTATTACTGAGTCAATTATGTTACATTTCAGTTTTTTCTCTCTTCTGTGGTTTGGTTCTGAAAGCAGATCATGACATGGGGATAGCCAGCAATTGAATTTGTTTGATGTGTGTAGCTTGATGTTAACAATTCTATATGTTATCAACAACAAAGCCCATATCAGCAGCTTTTCATCTACCATCTTTTCCAACATAGTTTCTTTTCTGAAACTTCAATGTCTAAAACAATTTTCCATTTTCTTTTTTACACTTTTCTCAATTTTTGAAGTTTTAACTTTTGCATACCCAGGCATTATATATACGTCATTTCACAGGTAAGCACTCTATGTCTGCGAAAGTAACATTTGAAGTCTTTAATACTACTACTTTTCGTAATTCTGTCATGTCTGCTTTGTCAGTTTGCTCAACGTATTTATCAGTATCACTAACATCATTGCTATCATACAATGTTTTATGACAAGATACATCTAACATTTCTGCTGGTTTTAGATTTACGACTTGGCTTTTACGTACAGTGACTACACTTATGTTTTTGTACAGATTACAACATTTTTTTGGTAGGGATTACAACTTTTTGTAGAAATTCCTATTTATTAATAAACTTTTAAGATGAAGACAAATTATCCCAACATCACCACCCTCTTTTCCTGTTTGTAATTCCAACTGATTCCTTCTTCATATAAATTACTTAAATTTTATGTAGTTCTCTTTTGAATACAGCTTGTTAGGCGAGATGCTGTCTGTGTACTTATCACTGGACTTCTCTCTCATTATGGAAAATTCTAATATATCTTCTTACAAACTCTAACAAGGGAATGGTTCTATAAGACATGTGGAAACCTAACCCCCCCCCCCTTTTTTTTTCTACACAGGAAGAACACAATGAAAGAAATTCACTGTCAAAGTTTTAGCTGCAAAGAGACACTGCAAGAATTAAAAAGAGAGAGAGAGAGAGAGAGAGAGAGAGAGAGAGAGAGAGAGAGAGAGAGAAAGAGAGAAGAAGAAGAAGAAGAAGAAGAAGAAGAAGGCTGAAAATTGTCAAATTTGTAGCGTGCCAGGCAACAGTAGAAATGTATATCCCCTACTGGCACTTTGACAACTGCGCAGGCGCAACTAGATACAAACACAGCTGAGGTCGGCAGTACAGGGCCCTCCAAATTGCATCTCACATGAACATTGCTAATTTCCAGGCTTTGTTGACCTGCTACGCAGGTTCTAGAAATCGTAAAGAATACGAAGTCACAAAATTACTAAGTTTATGTCACGTAAATGTGTAGAGCAGCTGCCAGTGACAGACAATGCCATAGAGAAATTCATAGCTGATGTAAAGACGAAACTTGCTGTTATCCCTGCAACTGCTGCTTACAACACTGATCAGTCAGGCTTTGTGAAAGAACTGTGTGCACACCACACTTTATTATGCCAGTGATAAGTATGAGTGGTTTACTGTTTCTGCAGATGTATATCTGTCTTCAAGAGCCACAAGGCAAATTAGGACCAAAAATAAAAATGTACTATTCAGTTGCAAAAATCTTTTAATCGACATATCAAAATCTGGAAAAATGGGAAAGAATAAGTTTCAACATTTCGTTTGAAACGTATTCCTACCAGCTGCAGAAACTAATTCATTGCTTTTCTTCCACTCATGGTCTGGACACAAAAAATGCCTCTGTTTTTGCAGCAGATGGCGAAAAATTTGTAGATGTAATTTGGATTTTGCCTGCAACTACTAGTGCGATTCAACCTCTCAATAAAGAATTTTTTCGAAAGTGGAAAGCATTTTTCAGGAAATTGTCAGACAACAGTGAAACAGTATTCTTAAGCTCCAGTCATTTTCTTTGCCACACTTTACGAATTTGATCAAGTATGCATGGCATGCAGCACAATATGCAGAACAACAGCTGGAACCATTTCTGAATCCATCCCAGCTCTGTCTAAATAAAATTAGTGGTTACTGCGAAGTGCCTGACTGCATCAATTTTTCTTTTGGCAGGTGTGCCTGGTACAAGAAAAATGTTTGTTTTTGTTGTTCAATAGACACTTCGCATTTTTGTGACAACTACAGGAAATAAACAAAGAATTGTTTCTCTGATAGTCAAATGTACAACATTCATACATACAGCCAACTTACAAGGAAAGGAGAGATGCAGATGCAATTCCATGTAAAGTGCACGATCTCCACGCATGTCACACTTCCATACAAAATGAGAGCCTTAAAATTCTTCCTTCCCTGTGCCATTTTGCATACTCCGTCAAGAACAGTGCGTTCGCCATGCAAAATAATACTCACTGAATAGCAAAGTTTCACATTGTGGCTCTAACAAGATAGAGTTTAAAAACTAATAACACAGTGTTCATAGGCAGTATTTGCTACCTCGTGTTCTCTTCCGTTCCCTCTAGTATAAACGATTCTATCCATTTACAAGCAAATGGTAGTGAATTTTCTGCAAATGCTCATTCGCAGGTGTTCGTTTCCATTTGTTCCATTGTAAACCAGGCTTTATATATGTTTAAAATTGGTGTCTGTGAACTCAGGATAATTCCAATATGCAGCACTGTGTGAGTGATTCACTTAGCTGAGCACTAGGTGGGCAGGGCTGTTCAAACAGCTTTTATAAGCAGTTCTTTGTGCAGCAAAAATGCGTAACTTCAACATTTTTTTACAAAATACTTGCAGTGCTGCTTAACAGCTAAACCTTTGTCAGTGCATTTCTTTCACTGTCTTCTTCGTGTGCAAAAAATTTCAGGGTAGGTTTTGACACGTGTTACTGGACCATTCCATTGTAAGTTCAAACAATCTTACCACATAAATAATTTCATCTCTGCAGTGTACAGATCTAAAAAGACATTTGTTTTTCATCAGTATTCTGGTGTAAATATAAATAATTTTTTCATCAGTATACTTTTTAGATATATTAACATAAAACTTCTACAATACTTAGAATTTCACATCAGACAATTGTGAAATAAATGACACTGTAGATATACAGACACATTCAAAAGTAAACTCTGTAAATATAACACATCATTCATTATTCCATCCAAAAAAAAAAAAAGCACAGTTAAGTGTTGCTGTACAGGTAGCTCTGCATCCTGGATTCTCCATTGATTGATTCTGCAGAAGTTAGTTAATTCTTGTGTCATGTCAGTCAAAACAGGCCACTTCCTCAGATGTGAATGATGCCTGTACCCAATTCTTATGTTTCACAAATAAAATATTATTTAACAAAAATAATAATGACACTGAAAACAACAAAAAAATTCCAAAAAATATTTTCAAAAACATCTAAACAATAATATTTTTATGTAACTGTATAAAAAAAGATTTAACATTTCCAATATAGCAGGGAAAATACAATAAGGAGAAAAAATTCCATTAATTTTGTGATTCTTGAGTTTCTCCCAGCGTATCTGATAGTCAAAATATTCACGGGTGTGCTGCCGGTCTATAGAGTCCAACGGGCACAATATTTTGGCGATCATACATGTCGCCATCATCAGGTGAACTGACGGACTGAGCTCCTGTGAACGTGCCGGCACGGAGATCCGTACGCTATGGCTGCTCAGAGGGAACTGGGTTCGGTCGCGGCGGTGGCCGATTTAAATACCCTCCGCCCGCGGCGCGCTCCTTCCGCCGTCCGCACCCCGTGCCACAGTCGCGCGGTGGAACAGATTGCAACGGCGTCTGAGATGACGTCGGTGTGATGGCTCTGTCCGCCGTGGTCGTCACAACTATACGTTTGCTCGAGCAAACGTATAGTTGTGACGACCACAGCGGACAGAGCCATCACACAGACGTCATCTCAGACGCCGTCGCAATCTGTCCCACCGCGCGGCCGTGGCGCGGGGTGCGGACGGCGGAGGGAGCGCGCCGCGGGCGGAGGGTATTTAAATCGGCCGCCGCCGCGACCGAACCCAGTTCCCTCTGAGCAGCCATAGCGTACGGATCTCCGTGCTGGCACGTTCACAGGAGCTCAGTCCGTCAGTTCACCTGATGATGGTGACATGTATGATCGCCGAAATATTGTGCCCGTTGGACACTATAGACCGGCAGCACACCCGTGGATATTTTGATCCATTAATTTTATTTTCGTAAGTAACAGCCCTGTAACGAGAATTATTTTGGAAACAATTAGGAATTATCTCTTTAACTTCGTGTAATACTGTCTGTGATGGCGAACCATGTTTTTCACAAAATGAAATACAAAATTATAAGCATACTCTTTTTATCTGGTACAGGATATATAACGAACAATTTTCTCAGAGTTTGGATGATAAATTTTAGAAAAATGTAACTCTAGCTTCAAGATGTTAGCAAATATCAATTTGTGTCATCACAATTTAAAAACAAAACTTCAAAACTTTTAATTGCCATAAAACAGAAATGGAGACAGATAAAATTCTAAAATTTGTTATGGTTATTTTTCTTAGGGAGAAGAAATAACACAGCTTTCAACCAAAACGTGAGATGGTGGATGAGATGACCTCGGCACAGAATGACCACGAAGGTGTAACATTAACTGAAGACTATTATGCACCAGTATCTCTCTCTAGAGTATTCAGAAGAATTTACGAGAAGAAGCCAATAGTAGATGTGCTTGTGGCCTTGTTCCACTTCTAACGTATATGTTAACAGAGCATTCCAAGTAATTTCTCTCTCTTCTTTAAAACTGTGCATTATGCAAACACATTACATAAGGCTCTGTCTCTCAGTGACTAATCATCTCAATGAGACACATTATGAAGCCTTCATAATGTGGTCTGAGGACACAACAATGAATACAACTTAAAGTGTGATGAAAAGGTTTTGTAAAACTAAATGAATTACCACTAAATATAAGTGTAGACTATTCCAGGTCATTTGTAGAGGAAAGCGGTGGTACAAAATGACTATTCCGAATGCTCCGATTCAAAGTACATTCTATCAAACTAATGCTTTACTGTCATTCAAGCAATGGGTTCTCGAAACATGCATGTTTCTTAGTCAATAACAAAGATTCAATACAAAATCCAGGATGGAATGTAACAATATTATGAAAAGCAAAGTTGCCACTCACCTTACAGCGGAGATGCTGAGCCGCAGAAAGGTACAACAAAAACATTCTCTCAAAGCTTTTGGCCATACGGCCTTCGTCAACAATAGGCGACACACACACACACACACACACACACACACACATACACAACTGCAGTCTCAGGCAACTGAAACCACACTGTGAGCAAAAGCACCAGTGCATGATGGGAGTGGCGACTGGGTGGGGGTAGGAGGAGGCTGGGGCACGGAGGGCGAGGGATAGTATGTTGGGGATGGCAGACAATTAAGTGCCCACCACCCAGTCACCACTCCAATCATGCACTGGTGCTGCTGCTCACAGTGTGGTTTCAGTTACCTGAGACCACAGTCGAGTGTGTGTGTGTGTGTGTGTGTGTGTGTGTGTGTGTTTGTGTGTGTGTGTGTGTGTGTGTGTGTGTGTGTGTGTGTGTTTTTGTCTATTGTTGACAAAGGTCCCATGGCCAAAAGCTTTAATTGTGGGAGTCTTTCTGTTGTGCCCATCTGCGTCTCAGGATCTCTGCTACATGGTGAGTGGCAACTTTCCTTTTCTTAATAAAGATTCATTTCATGGACACTGGTGCACTGTGAGAAGATTTATATAGGGTTTATGTTGTACTGCAGACACTAAGGTCTCTCGAGTCTAGCTCAGCAACTGGATACTGAACTTCCCCGAGGTAGACTATTCAACTGTGTCCAGACGGCGGTAGTAATGTCTATGTAGAATGCTGAATAGTAAGGAAATGTCAGCTGGTAAATAAAATAAGTATCTTGCATGTGGTTCTGGTTGTAATATCATTCCTTTTTCCAGTGGTGGAGCTGAAGCAGACGATCACAGGTAGATACACGCAGCAGATTTTGCAGGTGTATCGGATGCAGAGGTAGGAATCTAAAGTTAGGTATGGTTAACAAGAAATGTCATAGCATTAGAAGTTTAATGATGTAGGTGAAAAAGGATGAAGGTATTTTGTTTTGAAGGGCACTCATTTAATACAGATGCCTTGAGTAAAAAGAAGGGAGGAGGTCACAGCTGTTGAAGTGGAGATGATATTGATTGTTGTTTGATTTGTTTTTATGGCCAGAGGTTGGTACACAAGCCTCAACGAAGGTGTAGATTGTGAACTTTAAGATTTTCCTAGCATAGAAGGCAGAAAAGTTTTAACAGGAATGTAACCAGATAACACTACTGAAAATAGCTAATATTTCCATCATTTTCAAGAAGTTTGGTGCCCGAGAAGAGTGATCACAAGAACTATGACCAACTAAATACGTACAACAAGATTATGAGTGCCTCAACTCTTTCTTAAAATTAAACAAGTCATAATGAGAAAGTAAGTTAACTTGAAACAATCTTCACTATTCAGCACAATACATTTATTGTCCATTTACCTAAAATGGACTGCTATCTATTTGCCTAATACCTTAATACTTTCGCTCATCAAACAGCACCATGGACACTATTCAGAATGACAACAGCAGACCAAGACATGTAACTGACCTCTCCGTTCTATTTAATGGCAACTTATTCCCCGCAAGTAATATTTAAAAGTAGCTTAAAAGTACCATTCTACTTCTGCATACAAATTATGTTAGAATTGATAATATACTAACTTCCATTTTCAAATCCATTTCACTTTCATTATTGCTTGTGGCATCTACCATCCAGCTCCACATGAGCCGAAGACCATGGTAATCAAGGAATAGTCTTCGACACGCTGGTTCTCCTTCTTGTATAAGCTTTAACAACTGAATACGTGAGTCGCAGTCTTCAGCGCGCACCATCAGGCGACACATTGTTAAGGTGTGAGCTCTGTTCTTTAGACCGGAAACACTCAGTTTTTCTATCTCTTCTTCCAGCTGTAAAATCATATAATTCACATTATTAAAACCATTTTTAACAAACAACATATCAAAAAAAAATTCGTGGTTTGGTCATGGTATTTTAAATCATAGGCCTTGATATACACTAAAATTACAGTTGTTTGAAAACTATAAATGAAGTATACAAAACATATATTTTAAAAGTAAGTTGTTGTCTTGTTCCACAGTTACCATCAACATGAAACTCTGATGATCATTCACAATTTGTAGGTTCCAAGGTGTCCCGCATGCATTTACATAAAGAATAATATTTTTCAGCTAAAAAGCTGTACAATTTTCACAGTCTATTGTAACTCAAAATACAAAAGAATACTTCAATTTTTCCATTTACACAAACAAAATAAGTAAAAGAGGAAAAAATGTTCTGAAAATGTTACATTTCATTACACTGTATTATACTTTACGGGCAGAAAAATTACACAATAAAAATTACAAAGTTTGAATGATCTGAAGGAAAACTGGTTGTGGAACAAATTCTTGCACTTTTACATAATTACACTTTAGGCTACATAAACACAGTAAGTAGCTTAGTATGCTCTGGGAAAGTTGAAGACAATTCTATTAAAAACAAATAGAATAGTCTTCATATTAGCCTCCATGATGCAGTAGAAGTATTTTTTCCCATTCTAAGATAGGTAAAAATCAGTTCAATATGCACTTAATGTCTTTCAAACCTTGTGTTTCTTTCATTAGATAGATTTTTGAAAGATATGGTTCAATTGTCAACTTAATATCCACCATCACTCTGTACTATAATAGTAATACACAATGCTGTTTACTAGAACTTGTAAGTCAGTTTTGTCCAGTTTATAACATATACATTGTATTGACTTTTATTGAAGAGCTTAATATCTTCTGTTCACACAGAGCTGTGTTTGTAACCAAATGGGTCTCAACTGCAAAGTTTTGCAGATAAACCATTCTCAGGATTCTAACAGCATGTCCTATAACCACAAACTTTTGAAAAAATACTCCTCCATCATTACAAGTGTGTTAAAACTTTTAGCCCATACTAAAAGCTCAATTTTTGCAATGGTAACAACGGTAACACAAGACTAAATTCATCCACTCTGTATCCAGCACATCCACTTTAAAAACAAGAGAGCCACGATCCATGCATACTATCATTCTCACTGATAAAGTTAACTGCCACACTCATTGGAATGACTTCTTTGATGATGCTAATCCCAAAGGCAGTCTTGAATGAGTGGTAACGTGAGTGTTATTTTACAATTTACTTATAGTATTGTAAGGCTTGTTCTACAACTGTTGATTTTTAAAACCAATGTTTCTCTGGGTGTATACGCAGACAAGAAGGAAGAACTTCTGAATATTTCCTAGAGTTTCTGGTTAAAAATACACTATACCCCCCCGTGAAAGTACTTTTTTTCATGTTAAGTGACATTATTTCCCTCAGAGCTGTAAAACTTATGAAACATTTGAATGGTGAAGGTTTTATACAAAAGCATAGAACTTCCTGGCACTTTAGGAAAAGAAAGCCAGCAAAAAACAGTGTGTTTTGGAAAGGGCTTTGATGCACAGCAACATTTACACTGCATATTTTCATATTACAAAAGTATAAACATGAATTCAACCAAATAGAGCATGGCAGCTTCCAAAGCACTGAAATTGAGATTGCTTTTGTTTGACAATTACAGCTCGACACATGATCTCGCAAGCCAATGACAGCAGATATTCAGAGCATAGACATAAGATCTAGTCAGCCAATAACATCATTCTTAAGCACCTAAAACACACAAATAGGAAACATTAACAGTGTTAATTAATAAACATACATACAGTAAATAAAATGTCGTGTGACTAGGACCTCCCGTCTGGTAGACCGTTCGCCGGGTGCAAGTCTTTCGATTTGATGCCACTTCGACTAAGCTTTCACATATAACATCTGTTGCTAAAAAGTTTTTGCTTAAGTTGCAGCAGCAAATGGCATGGGTTGTGAAGCTACTTTTGAAATCAAGCTGCTTGTGCTCAACAGTGTGTTCTGGCATGGTTGGTCAACTCTGTTCATGGCCACAGTTTGGTGGGAATCAATCGCTCAGGTGGACAGTTGCTTGTGCAGTTATACGTGTGTGTGTGTGTGTGTGTGTGTGTGTGTGTGTGTGTGTGTAATCTAAATCAAAAAAGAATTCGTTCAAAAGCTAGGAAAGCTTTCAGTCTTTTTTATGCACCTGTTGACAAACCAATGCCTCTACTGATCAGTGATTTTGTAATTTAATTTCTTAGTATTTTACAATTCTCTAGTTTACTTTTATTTTCTTTCAACAGATCATTTTATCATGACTTTGCAAGAAGCTGAAAGCAGTTATAATACCGTTCATGAGAGGCTGGAAATATATAATAAAAGAATTTTGTTTACAGGGTGATGACTGTTGCCCTTAAAACTGTGCCCAGGCAATGTAAACACTTTCAGATCTACACTGAACTCATTTACCCTTTCCACTCCAATGGCGAGTGGCACTTGAAATTGTGAATTTTGTTTTCCTCTCCCATGTCCAGCCTCATACAACACGATTTTTCATAGCTCTCACAGGCTTCAGCCTCAAATCTGACTCTACTAGTACTGCCATCTAGGGGAGCCTGTATTAACTCCGAGCTGTAGCAGTTGTGCTGAGAGAAAGGTTGTATTCATTAAACAAGTGAGTAGACATAACATGGCTAGTTCTTCAGGTACAGATATTTCTAAGGAAGAGGTTGTAGAGCTTTTAGAGGAAATAAGTGATATCCAGAGTGACAACGATTTTGATGACAATGTTTTAAATAATAACAGCAATTCATTTGTGAGCAATTTAAGTGAAATGATGATGGAAACAGTCTACACTGAAAAGTTTCAAAAAATATCACGCAGTGAAAAGTTTTCTATTGTGATGCTTATGGTATGTAAATATAGTTAAATAAAAGTGTACTTTCTGTTTTAATGTGTATCCTAATTGTTGGTCAGTAGCCTCATTGTTACCTCAAAGAGACTCAGGTAATTCTCTGTGGTATGCTCGCCACCCAAGTGGTAGCGATTTAAGTAAGAGTGCACGGAGACGCCATATGTCTACATTACAGAGTGCAATGGGCTAGTGCTAAAATGATTGTTGCTTCTTATGTAGACTACATGTCTTCTTTTGATAATAACCTCTTCAATGATACATGATAGCTGTACCTTCAGGTTGGGAGTACTCAAGAGATGTGATGCATAAGAAAACATTGAATTTCTCTGGAAACCTCTGTAAGGGAAATCATTCCTCACGGATCCTGAGCAATGCTCTTACACTGCCATCACCGAGGAGTACCGTACACGACATTATTTATTTTTGATGAATCGTATCACTGTTACGAAGAAATTACACTATCCGTATCGGCTGATCGCACTGAGTTCCCAGTCTACTATCTGGGTCATTTTCATCCAAGTTGGTGCAATAGTATGGTTAAACTGCCCATGTTGATGACACTCCTTGGGCTAGTACTAGACATACATTTCTTCACAAGAGCTACTTTTAATGCATGTCAATGCCCTGATGCTGATTTCTACAGGCATTTTACTGTCAAATAAAAGGGTTTTGGGCCAAACGTTTATAATGTCTTTTCTTCTCGTCTTGGCTTCCAGAACACCTCATCACACGTTATTTTTTTGAGATGTTGTATAAAAGAGATTTATTCAATGATGTCTGGCAAAATCCTCATAGCAATCATATCACGTCATCCTGGTAATAAATACTAAACTTTCAAAAGCTGTCACTAGATTCGTGTTCAGGATTTAAAACTACTCAGGCAGAGAATTTTACTTTCTAGAATCGGACTACTTGTGCAGCTAAAAATCTTGATTAAATAACTTCTGAATATTTATTTTTATTTTAATTACAGAATGTACATATGGCCACCTTGGCTGCATGAAATTATTGTCAAATTGACCATGGTTTCGACAGCTCTAAGACGGTCTTCATCAGAATAAAAATTACTCAGGATTACCTAGAAAATATAATGACATGGCTCAAAAATAAAATAAAATTAATGGGATTACTTCCATATACTGTACAAACAGTGTACTTACATGTAATCACACCATAGGTGAAAAAAATCAGAGCAAAAATGCTCTTGTCAAAATGAAATAATCACAAGAATAAAAATTAAACTGTATGAATATAACATGATTGTCAATTGGAATAAAATAGTCTATCAAAATACAATGGCAGTCACAAGGTCGCTTAGAGCCAAACAACTGGATCAAACAGCCGCTACCGTCAGACTAGACGACTAACAGGCCAAGGCAGACATGAGTTGGACATGAAAACAGATTTGTGACATCTAGCAAGAAGTGATCAAATTACAGACAAGAGCAAATGAGGCATTGTATAGACAATTTAACATTACATGCAACAACAGGAATCAGTGCATGAAAATTACAACATACCGTAACGGTCTTATTTTATAGATGAAATGTAGTTCAAATATACATAAAAATGTAAAACTAGAGAGGAAAACGATGTTGAGTCTACATTGAGGAGAGTACCGCCATTCAAACCATTTTTAATTAGTGGCTCTATACCTCGAAAAAAGGTTTTATTGCGTAAATACAACTGTTCGTTCAGAAAGAGACTGTCCTTCAGAGATAGGTGTTTAAAAATCTCTAGCTCTTCTAAGAAGTTAAGCCTAAAGGCTTTTTCCTCCGACTGCAAGATCTGTACATCTTTTACATCTTTAGGATTATGCCCTGTGATTAACAAACGGTCAGCAAAAGTTGAATTGTGAACATTAGTCCTTTTTTTGCTGAGAAGGTATTGCTAAAATCTTGTCGAAATAGCTCAGCCTAAGTGGCCTATGTAATAGGAAGGACAATTGCTGCGAATAATTTTATAGACACCAGAATTACGCAGAGGGGAAATTATTTCAAGTTATGTATGATATTACCTTCTAAAGAATTATTAGTGGTGAAGGCTACTCTGTAGTTATATTTATTTTGAAGTAAACGCTGTATTCTGTAAGAAATTTGACCCAGAAATGGTATAGAGAAAATTTTTTTTCTTTTTATTAGGTTCGTTATTAGAAAGGCCTAGGGTAGTGACTCTCTTATTGGTTTGCCTACTAAAAATACTATCTACTATAGAAGGATCATAACCATTATTGACAACCGCAGTTTTAATCAGACTGATTTCAGAATTGAGATTTTCAGAAGAAAGGGATGTGGAGGTGGCTCTATGAATAGTTGAATGAAAAAAGGCCATCTTATGAAAATGCAGCTGTACCAACATGAATGGAATAATTTGATTAGAACTGGTTTCTTTGCAGAAGATATTGAAGCTAACTTTGTCATCTACTATCGTACGAGTGAGATCTAGAAAATTCAATTGCCGCCAGAACTCATTTTCTAGTTCACAAGTGAAAGAAATATTTTCATGAAACTCGCTGAACATATTTAAAAGTTTATCGATACCGTCATTAGGCCCTTAGTATATGATCGAAATGTCATCAACGTATCTGGCGTATGGAAGAATGCCTACAGCTGACACTGAAAAATTACTGAAAAATTTTACTTCTAAAGAATTAATGAACACATTTCCAAGGCTTCCTGATAAGGAGTTATCCATTGCAAGGCCATCTAATTGCTGATATAGTTTTCCATTAAATTCAAAATAATTGTATTTTACTTCAATACAAAGTAAATTCATGAAGTCAGTGATTTGTTCATTAGATAAATCTTTTCTGAAAGAACATAAATTATTTTCTACTATGTCTAAGGCTTCAAGTACCGGCACATTTGTGTAAAGATTTTTAATGTCAAAAGGAAATTAATTTTGTATCTCTATCACAGTGAACATCTTTAATTTTCTTAACTAAATCTTGACTATTGGAAACAGAATAATTGCTATGGAAAACAAACGATTTTTCCAATATATCTTGCAAGAATTTGGCTAAGTCGTGATAAGCACTGTTCATGCTATTGGAAATAGGGTGGATCGGATGGTCTTTTTATGGACTTTAAACTGAGCTCGTAACTTAGGCAGAAAGGTTTAAGAAGAGCTTTGGCATCGTTAATAGCAGTTCTGACTTCTTTCTGCAAAGTTGGCGTGGGTTCCTCATGTAGCTCGGAAATATTGTTTTCCTGAAAGAACTGTAGAGTTTTTGCAACATATTCTTGTTTGCTAGCAATGACAATGGTATTGCCCTTATCAGCCTTCATTACAAAAGTGTCTTTTTCTACAAGCTTGGTATTTATGGTTCTAATTAGTTTTTTATCTGAATTAACAATATTACAAGAATTGGTTAGGTTTTCGCTGACAATATTACAAACATCATGTGTTACTCTAGTCTGACAGGAACTGCCCATTTTTACACTGTCTAGGCCTGATTTCAAATCAATAAGAAACTTTTCAATGTCATTATATTTTCTAGGTAATCCTATGTAATTTTTATTCTGATGAAGACTACCTTACAGCTGTCGAAACCATGGTCAATTTGACAATTTTATGCAGCCGAAGTGGCTATATGTACATTCTGTAATTAAGTTAACACACAGTTGCTGGACTTCAACCTATAATAATGTTTAAAATTTCATTTATTCTTATGTACTCTCCCCTGTCCCAACAAATCTTATTTTCTTGAGGTATGCTGTAGTACTTACATCCATATCATCCATATAGTCTTATTTTCTTGAGGTATGCTGTAGTACTTACATCCATATCATCCATATAGTCTTTAACGTCCTTCCTTTTCTCTTCTTTTTTCTTTTTGATTTCTTTTTCCTTTTTGAGTTTCCTTTCACGTTTCTCTTTTTCTGGATCCTCCCCAATCCAGCCACGGCAATTTGCAGCATCACACAAACACTTCTGAGCTTCTTTCCTAAAAATAATGTCTTATTACATTAATCCTATCAGATACGCAACATATTTTTCTGCAGACGAACACGCAATAAAAGATTACCTACCCATATCGCTGGAACTGGTAGTCAAATGTTATTTCTTCTCCAGCAGAAATGTTTCTTTTACTGAAGAAACCAATCCTCAATTCTCCATTCACAGTCCACTGCAATAGAATCGCAGTAAAAAATAAAAGCTCCAAATGGCAACATTTTTTCTATCATAAAATTCCATGTTATTAGATTTCAAAATGCTTACTAGTACAAATACACTGAAAAGTGGAACTCAAAAAAGACAAAAGAAGGGACGGAAAGGAAACACATGAGCACAATGACAGCACAGGAACACACCATGCAGACAGAAGCTGGCCAGATGGGTACACTGTTGTGCCAAGAACTTCCTGTATGCTGTAGCACTGCTGTACGTATTCAGATTGATTAACACTAAATCAAATGAGGGAACATTGCTACAAAATTTGAAATTGACAGTTAGAGGATGTTTGGGGAGGAAATCTAAGAGTATAAAGAAAGGATAGATTAAGGGGAGATGGAGGTGGTGTATTTGTGTCCATAGACAAGAAACTAAATTCCATTGAGACAGAAACTGAAGCAGCTTGTGAGGCTGTTTGGGCAAGACCCAGTATCACAAGTGGGCATAAACTTGTAACTGGATCTTTCCACTGACTCTCAGATTCATCTCCAGACATGATGGAAAATCTCAGTTTGCTAGTGCAAATGTTCCCTAATCATGCTGTCATCATTGGTGGAGCCTTTAGCTATCCAACAATCAATTTTGAATATTTAAGTTTTTCAAGTTAGGCCTTACAAGACATCTTGTGAAACATTACCATGTGCTTTCTCAGAAAGCTACATGGAAATGATAGTACAGCAGCCCACTTATAATGGAAATATATTAGACCTAATGGTAGCAAACAGATCTGACTTCTTGGCAATGACAATAATGAAACTGTTATTAGTGACCATGAAGCAATTGTAGCAACAATGATCACTGAAGTACAAATGGCAGCTACAACAAGAAGAAAGATTTACACATTAAATAAGTTACATAAAGAAGCAGCCATGACACATCTCAAAGCAGAAAAAGACGTTTGCCTCAGTGCAGAAGCATGTAAAAACTGTGGCTCAAGTTTGAAAGAATAGTTGACCACAAACAGGATAGGTATGTACTTAATAGAACAGTTAATGGTGGGAGGAACCTTTCATGGTACATAGTAATTATGAAAAAACTTCTAAGAAACAGTGACTTCTGTATAACACCTGTAAAACAGTGTCCAAAAGCTCACTGGTGACAAACTAAATTGAGGGTACGGACATTCATGGATGACAAAGGAACTGAACTTGAGGGTAGCAAAGCAAAAGCAAAAATAGTTTACTCTGTTTTAAAATGCTCCTTTCCTAAGGAAGATACAGATGTACTGCTCCAGACTGCTTTTTGCACCATTCAAATATGAGTGATATTAGTGTCAGTGGTGTTGAGAAACAGTTGAAATCGCTAAAATTAAACTAGGCTCCAAGGCCTAATGGGGTACCTGTGAGACTCAATACAGAATTTGCTACTGATTTTGCTTCCATTTCAACCAGGGTGGTTGTAATTTAACCCAGCAAAAGACTAATCCATTTTAAAACATGCCAAAAAACCGACTACCTTTAATTATTAAAATTAAATTAACATACAAAGTTAGTTAGTAGTTTCATGTTCTATGGGTCATTTTGCATGATAAATCGTGATGTGGCAAAGTCCTTACAGATTCATCACATATTAATTTAATTTTGATTGATTTATTTACTTATACGGACAGAAGATATAAAGATGCGAGTTAGATGTTCCTACCCACCACACATTTTACACATTACAATAACAGAAATTCTACTACAGAATAGAAGGAGTTGTCAAGGACAAATGTTCTCAGTCTCCTCCCACCCCCCCTTCCCCCAAATTTTACTTCACTGTCTCTCAGACGTTTTATATCACTGGGTAAGTGATCAAAAATCTTTTTTGCAGCATTGTGCACCCCTTTGTGTGCTAAAGACAATCTTAAAGTGGAGTAATGAATGTCTTTTTTTCCTTCTGTTATTGTAATTATGTATATCATTCTTCCTTTTGAACAGAAGTGGATTGTTTACAACAACCGTAACAAGGAAATAAATATACTGCAAGGAGTAGCCAGAATGCCCAGCTCCTTAAACAGATGTCTACAAGATGATCACGGATAAGCACCACAAATTATTCTTCCAGTACTTTTTGAGCAATTAAGACTTTCTTTCATACAGATGAGTTACCCCAGAACATTACTTCGTATGATAGTATTGAAAGAAAATATGCAAAATATGTCAATGTGTTGATTTCTCTCTCCCCAAGATTTGCAATGATCCCAAGTGCAAATGTGGCTGAATTAAGTTGTTATAGGATCCGATTTAAATTCTCATCAATAAGAACACATAAGAATTCTTAGGTTTCCACCTTGTTTATTATATCTTCACTAGGTGTTACACTTGCATTTGGTGTAGTACCCCAAATGTGCAGAACAGAATATGTTGTTTCTTTTTAAAATTGAGGATGAGACTATTTGCAGAAAACCAATCAATGATACTTTTATGAACCTTTTTACCATTTCTTGATTGGTTGGATGATTAAAGAGACCAAACCACTAGGTCATCAGTTCCTTGTTCCTTAAACAAATAGGTCTACATTACTGTGCATCAGAGGTGGCCTATCAAGTAAAACCCAGGGGAAGCAAACCCCAAGGTCTACCAAAGGTCAACAAACGTTGGATAAGGGACAAAAATGAAAAAAAATGTGGGATATAGGAAGAAAGGCAAGCAGGGTGCCTCTCCAGAGAGCAGCCAGAAGCCCCGAAAGCAGAATGCAATTGGGATGGACATCCCCAACTGTTACCGCTTTCCAGAGGTAGCCCACTCAGAAATTGCCTAGGAAAGCCTGGCAACACGGGCAATACACGAGAAGCACAGACAGACATACGACGAACAAGTCGAACAGACCATGCACGACGGTGCAGAAAAAGTAAAACAACAGGCAGGGTGAGGGCTGGGGTGAACCACTAAGCTCAAACAGCTGCCGCCCAATCTGTGCAGAGGTGGCAACAGAGCGTTCTGCCAACCCCTCAACGGACCAATAAGGTTAAGCGGTCATCCCTTAAAGAGAATGGTAAAAGCCCCCTTCCCTTTCATGAGTAAAACATGAAACTAAGTCAGCTGCTGAGGCATCATCTCCAGGGGTAGCAAGTCCACCACAGGGCAGCCAAGTTGGGACAGCCCTGCAAAATGTGGACCACCGTCAAATGAGAATCACAATGACAGTGGGATGGGTCTTCGAGTCGGAGGAGATAACCATGAGTCAGCCAAGTATGGCCAATGAAGAGCCAGCAAAGGACAGCCAGCGAGAGGCCTGCATGGAGGATCTCCATAGATTTGTAGTCTCCTTTATCACCTGTAGTTTCGTGAACTCAGAGTGAGCCATTCCATACTCCAGATTCCTAAAACTTGATGGCACAATACCAATCCGAGGTCTGTTTTCAGAATACCAATCTCAAGAGTCGGCTTCCTGGTAGCCAGTTTGTCTAATATATCAGTGAGTTCATTCCCCGGGATTCCAACACGGCCTGGAGTCCAGACAAAGGTCACTGAGCATCCACAATGTTTAATGGCAGATAGAAAATCCTGGATAACCCGATCAAGGGAAGGCGAGGGTACCACTGGTCAAGATTTTGTGAACTGTTCAAAGAGTCACTGCAGATGAGAAAGGACTCACCGGTGCAGTAATGCCTAGCTCAAAAACACGAGAGATGGCTATCAACTCTGCAGTGAAAATACTACAGCCATCCAGCAAGGATCACAGTTCGTTATGTCCCACATGAGTATAAGCAAAGCCTACATGATCAGCACCCATCGAGCCATCAGCACAGACTACTTCTGAACCCCAAGATGCACCAAGGATGGAGAAAAATTCGTGGCAGAGGGGCCCCGGCTGAACTGAGTCTTTTGGACCTTGTAATAGGTCAAGACGAAGCTGTGGCTGAGGGATGCACCATGGAGGCGCACTTGAGTGGGCCCGGAGGAGAGGTGGTAGAGGAAACAACTGGAATTCAGGGGCTGGATATCCGATCATAATCCCTGATCTGGGCTGCTGGTGCAGGAGATGTATTTCCACATTTCGAAAGAGGAGACAGTAGTTCGGATGCTCAGGGAGCTACGAACGTAGCGTATTTGACAAGCTGTTGTTGCTGCCCGATACACAGTGGAGGGACCACAACCTCCACGAGGACACTGTTCACAGAGCTAGTTCGAAAGTCTCCTGTCTCAAATCGAAGCCTGGAATGGTGTATCAGATCCAGTGTCTGCAATGCTGAGGGTGATGCTGAACCATATCCCGGACTCTTTCATCAAGGCTGTACTGTATCAGGGCTTTGTAACGCTACAGAATGGTATTGTGATCTGCGTACCAGCTGGTGTTACTCAGGCAACGAAGTGTATTAAGGTGCATGCAGCACTTTCTCTTAAGCTGAACACGGGTAATCCACATCAACCGAGCATTGAAGACCGGTCCTAAAAAGTGATAAGTCTCTATGGCATTGAATATTTGGTCGTCAAGGTAAAGTTCTGGTTGTGGGTGCATGGTATGACATCAACAGATGTGCAAGATGCGAGTCTCGGTGGCTGAAAATTTAAAGCCAGGGTGATGGCCCATGCCTGGGCCTTTCGTATGGCGCCTAGCAGTCAACATTCAGTTACACCCACACTAGACGACGGACAGTAGAGGTAAAAGCCGTCAGCATACAAGGAGGGTGATGCTGAGGACCCCACAGCTGCTGCTATACCACTGACAGCTACAAGAAAGAGAGGGACACTCAGTACAGAGCCCTGGAGGACCCCATTCTCTTGAATATCGAGAGTAGTGTGGGAAGCACCAACTCGAACCCAGAAAGTATGTTGCAATAAGAGGTTCTGGATAAAAACCATGTGTGGACCCTGGAGACCCCACTTGTGTAAAGCAGCGAGGATGTGGTGTCACCATGTAGTGTCACCAGCCTTTTGAACATCAAAGAAGACGGCTATACGGTGCTGATGTTGGGCAAAAGTTGTTCTGATGGCAGGCACCAGGTAAATCAGATTATCAGTAGTGGAACGATCTTGGCAAAAACCACCCTGGGACGGTTCCAGAAGACCTCAAGACTCAAGGTGCCAACACAGCCTCCACCTCTCCATATGTTCAAGCAACTTAAAGAGAACATTGGTAAGGCCAATTGGGCGACAACATCCATCTCTACAGGGTGCTTACCCAGTTTCAGTACTAGGACAATGATGCTTTCTTATCAATGCGATGGGAACTCATCTCGTTCCAGATGTGGTTAAAGATGGCAAGGATATGATGCTGACAATCTACTATTAGGTGCTTGATCGTTTGGCTGTAGATACAGTCTGGCTGTGGGGCTGTATCCGGGCAGTGGACTAGGACACTGATGAATTCCCACTCACTGAATGGGGCATTATATGGCTCCAGGTGGTATGTAGTAAGATAATTGCTTTTGCTCCATCTGCTGTTGGCAGGTTGATAATTCTCAGACACTGAGGCTCGAGCATAATGCAGAGCAAAATGTTAGGCAATGGTTTCAGGGTCAGTATACACAGAGCTGTAATGTAATACAAGGTACATCTGCAGGTGTATGGTATCTGTAGTAGAAATGTATGATCTTTGCCTAAACCTGCGAAGGTGAGGTACATGGTCTGATGGTTGAAACGTATCATTCCCAGCATTCTTGCTTTCATCATTTTATTAGGTGGCAGACCTGGGCACAGAGCCACTTAAAAGGCAACGAGGTGCTCCATCGATAGGTACTGCTTAACGTACTGAAGAGCCCGCCTACACTCTCCAATGGCCTCTGCGATTTCTGATGACCAGAAGATGTCTTCCATCAGGGCACACTTGAGGAACAGGGGATCATTAAATCAGCTGCTGAAAGATTGGCTCTAGGCATATTCTGGACTGTCTCATTGATGTATCCACGTGGCAGGGAGCCAAGGGTGACAGCAGAGGTGAAAGCACTCCAGTGAGCACTGTTCAGAGCCCACCTGGGTAAGTATCCAGGGAAGTGATGTTGAGGGAGGGACAGAAAGATCGGAAAGTGCTGGAAGTACCACCGTCTGAGTATCCAGGCGAAGCTTGTGTAGAGCAGCCCTCTCTGCCACAGATATATTGCTCCTTTGTAGGCGAGCCTTCATAATTGCACGGCATGTTTCACGTCTTATTTCCTCTGCTGAATCTGAGGGAAGTGGTCGAACAGCTTCTTCAATGGCACTGATAAATGAAGGCAATGGCAGAACCTGTGGCGTGGGCGCAAAATTCAGTCCCTTACTCAAAACCATCATCGTAGCATCGTCCAAATCTCTACCTGTCATATTAATAGCAAGGCGTCGAGTAACAGTTTCTCGCTGCGATGTCATCTTCAGTCGACTAAATTTTGCAGTCTGTCGGGATGTGGCCACCTCACAAATCCAGTCTGATTTGGCCCAAGTTGTACCATCAATCCAATTCCAAGAATCATAGGGTATCTCCACAGACATCTTCAGGTGCAGGCGATAAAGTTCTTCAGAAACCAGGTCTAATTTTCGGCGAGTAAAGTGGATCCTCTCCTTAACAACAGAAGAACCAGCTTTCGTTAAAATCTTATTCATAGACGTCATTTGTATAAAATGTACTAATCTGGCAAACTTCGGAATTATGCCCTGGTCACGGCACCTTAGTAAAAAACTTAAAGAGCTCAGTAATCTTGCTCTCAAGTGTCGAAGCTTATCCAATTGTCGAACACATAAAACCATCTCCTCCCCACAGAGGTACTTGATGTGAATCCTCAGGTTTTGGCGTCGCAGAGACTGTTCCACAAAGTTTCGGGTGTGCAACCGCAAGAAATCTCCTTCTTCTTCTAATATTTCGGCTGTATAACGTTCAGCCATCTTCAGAGTGAGCCGCAAGACTGCCGCTCCAGTGCTCGCTTCGTCCCTTTATACTGTTGTACCACGCGACTGCACATGCGGCCACAGATGCAAATGTGCCAGAGACGTTGGTCGGCGGCAGAGACGTGCATAATGTGCGAGTTGTATCTATGCACCTACCTCTCTTTCCCCTTCCCTGCTCCTCTCCTTTTCCGTTGCCCCCACCACCACCACCAGCACTTCCCCCCCCCCTCCCCCGTCCAACTACCTGCCACTCAGCCTCCAGACACTGCGCCTGGTGACAGTCTAGTGATGCCTCCATCTAGTTCCTGCATGCTCCACCCGATATAACTCTACTAACTCTTCTTTCCTCTCACCTGTACCCTGCTGTCCCTTCCTCTTCCCTGCACCCTACAAGTTGCTGCTTTTGTTCCATATGACAATTGCATTCTGGTCCAAGCTGCTGGAAATGGCAGTCATGTGTGTGTGTGGTGTGCTTGCGTTTGTGAATGAATGAATGTTTTGTGTGTGTGTGTGTGTGTGTGTGTGTGTGTGTGTGTGTGTGTGCGCGCGCGCGCGTCTGTTTTCCCTTTTCTGAAGAATGCTTTGGCTGAAAGCTAAGTGTTTAATAGATTTTTCATTGCACTTGTCTGTAATTCAATATGTCACCTTAACGATGAGTAGCCTCATTTACTTTTCCACATATTGTTGATATTACAAGCTGGAGTTTCCACTGTTTGATTTCAATTTCACAGATTTTTGAATTCAGGCTGCTACGTAATGGTGACTTATTTAGTTTCATAACAAAAAAAAGGGATCTTTCACACACGCATGTTGATCGAAATATTGTAACACTTTTGCAGCCTCGTTATGTAAACATGGAAACTCTATCTGAGGAAAACAATGTAGACACCATGGACAGTTTGAAAATAAAAGATCCTTCACTAAAATGGGAATTCCTTACAGTTCAATCACTTACATCTGCACATTCATAGGGGCACTTTCAACTGAAATGGCAAACAGTCTCAAAAACAGATGTTAAGTTGGCAGTGTCCTCAAAACGTTTAGGAATTTAGCCTTGTAATTGGTTCGTATCTGTTTTAAAATGCAGTTTATAACACAACTATGGAAGCCTCATAATATAAATTACTGACAAAATTGTTTTAAACATATTTTTTGGGCTTCTTAAATGTTGACTTCAATATCTTTAATCATATTTTCTTGAACAATCTCTCACTCCATCTTCTTAAGAGTTCACCGAATACATTACAAAATAACACTCTTTATTTATTACATATATTATGTAGGCACTAGTAACAACAATTCCTCAGGATGACAAGATTGGAACAGATGATTTAAAGATGTCATTCTGGTAAAACAGTTAAGTTAGGCTAGCAAACTCAGTTCTCGCCTTCCACGTGAACAGGACAGTGAAAACAGCTTTGTGAAATTTGATCTTCCACAAGATGTGTGGCATTTAAACATGGTAATTAAGTAAGAGGTACAGAACAAAAGCCAGTTGATGCCTATCATAAACAAAGCAAAGAAAATCATGCAAGTGTTCAATTTTCACTTTCAAGGCTTTTATCACTGCCTCTTCAACCCTAACATCCATATCAATAACCATTCCACTTACATATTCCCTTAGTTTTAGAAAATAGTGCAACCTGGTCTGTACAACTGAAGCTGTGAATGTTCCCATTCAACCACTTCCATTTGCCATACACAGTGTGTAGATATGGACCGTACAGAAAACAAATCGTACAGAAAACAAATTCCTCACAATCATAATTTGGACTGAATAGACAGAAGAGTTTTTGTAATAACACACGGAAAACTAGTCATTTGCTTTCCCACAGAAAGGCTGCCTTGGTTGTTCAGGGTGAATTTCAAAAGCTTCTTTGTACTACCTACAGAGCTTGAAGATCAAATGACATGTCCAAAATGCAAATATAAACCAAAGATACTCAATCTTTCTTTTTTCTTTTTTTTTTTTTTCTGGTCTGCAAGGATCCCAATTTCAACTACACAATGTTAGTGACTGCCAAAAGGCAAAAAGCAATCAGCAAGGAAGTACAATGAATGATAAATAAATTAATTTTCATGTATTTGTAGCTTATAAAGTACATATGCAAATCCAAATGTAGCATACTGCACATACAGTTAGATTAATAAAACTCTGTATGTTACCTTCTGAGTTTCAGCATTAGGTTCACAGCTGTGATTGATGAATCGCGAAACATTTCCCTTCACTGTAGCGTCAATAATAGAATCAGATTTCAATGCCATGAAATAATAATGGCGATTCTTCTCTTTGGCATAATCCTTAGCTCGACGGCGAAATTCCTTAGGATCCAACACCTCCCCAACATATTCCATTATGAAAGCACCACTGTAACATGTTATTTGTTTTTAAAAGATGTTATATTAAGCAAAAGCATAAGACAGATAATTTTTAAATTTCTATAATTTAGCTATGAACGACAACATGTAGTGAAAACATGTAATGCTTCACAATCTCGATTCTGGGATGACGCAATAAGAGTATTCAAGTCTGCATCTATATTATTATAACACCATCTCGGAACCCAGTGCCAGTTGCAGTGTACAGGCAACAAAAATTTGATTTGAAATATTTTGCATGATTATTTATCAAATTGAGAAACTTAAAATGCTTCCATAAGCTCTTTAGAGGTATAATTTTGAGCTCTTTAAGAGGTATAATCTTATGTTAAAGTCTGATACGATAAGACAAATATTACAGCTGGAAACTGTGTGTTTTATCTTGAGGCAGTGTAACTGACAGTGTGCAAATACATGGATTTCATTCATCCAGTGTTTGAGAAAGAGAGCTCCCAGCGATTTCCAACAAAGCTAACACACAGTTTCGAACCTTTGCGAAACTTTTTTTCACTGACTCGTTCCCCGCAAAATGATAAACAAAAAAAAAGTTTATCACTTCCAACATTTTCCTATTCATGCAGTCAAACTTCAGCATCAGGCATGACATTTTAATCCATTACTTATTTACTACTAAATCTACCTGCAACACAGTTTACAGGCAGTATCCACACGTAGCACCAAATGTACCTGCAAAATTCTATCATTGTACAACACACAGTTCAGGAGATTTGACAATATGAACATTTAGATGCATGAGAAAACTGATGTTTTACAATATTATTAAAAGTATAGTTGCTACTCACCATATAGCAGAGATGCTGATTCACAGATAGGCACAACAAAAAGAAGGCCACACAATAAGCTTTTGGCCAACAAGGCCTTTGTGTGAGTTGTGTGTTGTCTATTTTTGATCAAGGCCATGTTGGCCGAAATATTATTGGTGGTAGTCTTTTTGTTGTGCCTATCTGTAACTCACCATCTCCGCTATATGGTGAGTAGCAACTAGCCTTTTCATAATATTGTTACTTTCCAGCCTGGATTTTCCATTGTTTGAAAACTAACTTTTGCTAACTTTTGCTTGAAGTGCAAATTACCCAGTTATATTCATCCAGTGTTTCATAATGAGACTGCTTAATGACTTCCAATTAAGTTCAAGCATTATTTCAAATCTTTCCTAAGCTTTTTCTCACTCACATGCCTAAGGGCAATTATTGAACACATTAACTCATTTGTAACGTAATCAGACATCTGAAGTGGTTTTATATTTGGAAGTTCAATTCTTTAAAGAATCAGGGGTTTACTGGTTTAATATACTATGGAATTATTAACACCATTAACTGAGGGCACAGAAGTCAGAAATTTCGTAAAAATCCTTGTGGGAATGGGAACTCTTGAAATAGCATTTTTTAGAGCAATTTGTGGGGTGCAGGACAGGAAGAGAGGGTGAATGGTGTAAGACATGTTACTAAATTAAAAATATTCATTTTTTTAAATTACATTTCTAAGTTTAACATACTTCTGTAATAGTGTAACTGGCCACCACTGCCTGAACTTTTTGGATGAAATATATTGTTCTCACTGATGTTTGAAAAATCCCTTTATCCTGCACAATGATTCATGGTCTTTTCACAGATTCTTTGACTACATTACTATTAATTCTTTTTGGGAAGGTACCTTCAAATATTATTGCAGATTCATTTCTGAATAAACTGCTGCTGAAATTGACGTCTCTTTCACTATCGATATTTCTTCTTTTCACATCATGGAGGTATAATTTAAAAACCTGAACTGCACTGCCAAACAAAAAAAAGCTAAGCACCTAGCAGTGGAGGAGGAAGCAAAATAAAACCTCACAGACTGAAAGGGTACGAGATATTATTTTGGTGATTACAAAATCTAGTCAAATTTACAAAGGACTTGAAAAGTACAAGACCACCTATCAGCATAATGTAGCATCCCATCTGGCCTGGACACATGGGTGTCAAAACCCGTTACGTCCTCTCCCGAGGCAAACTGGCCCACAACTGTTGTAGCTGGTCCTTCACCATATCCCTGATACTAGCACAGGGAAGGCTTTTATGTCCAACCTGGCCCTACATGTGCTCTATCGGAAACAGATCTGCAGATCTTGCTGGCCACAAGAGTACCTCAACATCACACAAACAGTTCATGCAAACATGTATCAAGTATGCATGTGCAGTATCTTATTGAAAATGGCACCACAAGACTGTCCTATGAGAGCTTAACACACAAGGATGCAGAATGTCTGTAACGTACTAACGTGCCATCAGAGTTCCCTCAGTCACCATCAGCTGTGACTGAACTGAACAAGATGACTCCCCACACCATGATGCCAGGTGTAACACCGCTGTGCCTCTCCTAAATACTGGAATAATGGGCCCTCACCCCAGGTCACCACCATACTCGCTAACAATGGTCGCCTGGGATAGAGCAGAACTGTAAATTGTCACTGAACATGAAGCAATGCCATATATCAGCAAGTTTATGCTTCTCAGACACAGCATGTTCCAAAGGTAATCGTGTTGTGGCATTTACAACAGCCTATAACTGGGACAATAAATCCCTAGCCCAATTAATGCCAGTCTCTGTCCAATAGTGTCAGATGACAAAGAATGTTGTTGGGAGTCCATTATTTGTTCTTGGATGACAGGTGCAGATGTGAAGGGGTTACAATGTGACTGGTGCACAATACAGTGACCCTCTCTTGTGGTAGTCAGACACTGTCAATCGTAACCTTGACTATGTGTATGCCTGCCCTGACATTCCCATGCAGTCCAACATCTAGCCATTGTCACATCTAAATCACCGCAAAAAACTGTATACTGCAGAATTTGACCATCCAGCCAAATGGATATCCATGATGGGGCCTCTTTCACACTGTCAGTTGCTTAAAATACTGTCTCACATGAGTATGTGGGATCTTTGTGTCCTTCACGGTGATGACTCAACATCGGGTACTGTTCCTGCCCCACATATATCCTACCATGCCTGATAACAATACTAAACATGAACAACATTGATTCACTCTGATAGCTGTTGCAGATGTCGCAAAGAGTTTCAACTCAAATCATTTACATACCAACCAATGGTGTCTATGTGTTCACAGTTTCATTGACATTTGACGACTGACATTTGACCATATCTTCTGGGTGCTTTACTTTTTTAGTCAGGTTGTAAATTCTGTTATTTGTTAATAAAAACACACTCCAACAATAATTATGCAAATGTTTCCGAAGACAAATTCTATAATATTTTTAAAGTCCAGTTTTTATTTTCATATGGACTGACCAGAATGTTTAAAAACAACAATTTTCCAGCCAACTGCTCATACAAATAATCAGCAGGTAAAAAAAATTAAACAAACAAATAATACTCAAAAGCTATGCTGGCTACCCAGTGAAGCACGCCATCCATATATATGCTGCAATAGCAATGATGTGGTGCAAATTTAGGAGTGTTTATTACTGTAAGCTCCCTGCGACAAGGTATACATATCAGTCACAAAATATGGTCGGGCCCATCAGTGTTAGGGCTCCAGGTCACTGCATCTTAGGTGGAAAAAAAAGGAGAGGGCCTAATAATCAAACATACCTTAGGTGTAGTGTCCGAGCAATAGGACAAAGGAGAAAGAAACCAAAACCAAGTACTGTACCAACACTACCCTCCATTGTGCAGGTGCACGCTACAGCTTCCAACAAAAACTTAATGACAAGCCACTCAGAGATCTAAAAATGTAGAGAATATGTGATGTTTTAAGGCAAAAACACAATGGTGGTGTTGTTGTGGTCTTCAGTCCTGAGACTGGTTTGATGCAGCTCTCCACGCTACTCTACCTTGTGCAAGGTTCTTCATCTCCCAGTACTTACTGCAACCTACATCCTTCTGAATCTGCTTACTGTATTCATCTCCTGGCCTCCCTCTACGATTTTTACCCTCCACGCTGCCTTCCAATACTAAATTGGTGATCCCTTGATGCCTCAGAACATGTCCTACCAACCGATCCCTTCTTCTAGTTAAGTTGTGCCACAAACTTCTCTTCTCCCCAATCCTATTCAATACCTCCTCATTAGTTATATGATCTACCCATCTAAACTTCAGCATTCTTCTGTAGCACCACATTTCGAAAGCTTCTATTCTCTTCTTGTCTAAACTATTTATCGTCCATGTTTCACTTCCATACATGGCTACACTCCATACAAATACTTTCAGAAATGACTTCCTGACACTTAAATCAATACTGGATGTTAACAAATTCCTCTTCTTCAGAAACGCTTTCCTTGCCATTGCCAGCCTACATTTTATATCCTCTCTACTTCGACCATCATCAGTTATTTTGCTCCCCAAATAGCAAAACTCCTTTACTACTTTAAGTGTCTCATTTCCTAATCTAATTCCCTCAGCATCACCCGACTTAATTTGACTACATTCCATTACCCTCGTTTTGCTTTTGTTGATGTTCATCTTATACCCTCCTTTCATGACACTGTCCATTCCGTTCAACTGCTCTTCCAAGTCCTTTGCTGTCTCTGACAGAATTACAATGTCATCGGCAAACCTCAAAGTTTTTACTTCTTCTCCATGGATTTTAATACCTACGCCAAATTTTTCTTTTGTTTCCTTCACTGCTTGCTCAATATACAGATTGAATAACATCGGGGATAGGCTACAACCCTGTCTCACTCCCTTCCCAACCACTGCTCCCCTTTCGTGCCCCTCGACTCTTATAACTGCCATCTAGTTTCTGTACAGATTGTAAATAGCCTTTTGCAACCTGTATTTTACCCCTGCCACCTTCAGAATTTGAAAGAGAGTATTCCAGTCAACATTGTCAAAAGCTTTCTCTAAGTCTACAAATGCTAGAAACATAGGTTTGCCTTTCCTTAATCTAGCTTCTAAGATAAGTCGTAAGGTCAGTATTGCCTCATGTGCTCCAATATTTCTACGGAATCCAAACTGATCTTCCCCGAGGTCAGCTTCTACCAGTTTTTTCCATTTGTCTGTAGAGAATACGCATTAGTATTTTGCAGCCGTGACTTATTAAACTGATAGTCCGGTAATTTTCACATCTGTCAACACCTGCTTTCTTTGGGATTGGAATTATTATATTCTTCTTGAAGTCTGAGGGTATTTCGCCTGTCTCATACATCTTGCTCACCAGATGGTAGAGTTTTGTCAGGACTGGCTCTCCCAAGGCCATCAGTAGTTCTAATGGAATGTTGTCTACTCCCGGGGCCTTTTTTCGACTCAGGTCTTTCAGTGCTCTGTCAAACTCTTCACGCAGTATCTTATCTCCCATTTCATCTTCATCTACATCCTCTTCTATTTCCATAATATTGTCCTCAAGTACACTGCCCTTGTATAGGCAGTCTATATACTCCCTCCACCTTTCTGCTTTCCCTTCTTTCCTTACAACTGGGTTTCCATCTGAGCTCTTGATATTCATACAAGTGGTTCTCTGTTCTCCAAAGGTCTCTTTGATTTTCCTGTAGGCAGTATCTATCTTACCCCTAGTGAGACAACCCTCTACATCCTTACATTTGTCCTCTAGCCATCCCTGCTTAGCCATTTTGCACTTCCTGTCGATCTTGTTTTTGAGACGTTTGTATTCCTTTTTGCCTGCTTCATTTACTGCATTTTTATATTTTCTCCTTTCATCAATTAAATTCAGTATTTCTTCTGTTACCCAAGGATTTCTACTAGCCCTCATCTTTTTACCTACTAGGTCCTCTGCTGCCTTCACTACTTCATCTCTCAAAGCTACCCATTCTTCTTCTACTGTACTTCTTTCCCCCATTCCTGTAAATTGTTCCCTTATGCTCTCCCTGAAACTCTGTACAACCTCTAGTTTAGTCAGTTTATCCAGGTCCCATCTCCTTAAATTCCCACCTTTTTGCAGTTTCTTCAGTTTTAATCTACAGTTCACAACCAATAGATTGTGATCAGAGTCTACATCTGCCCCTGGAAATGTTTTAAAATTTAAAACCTGGTTCCTAAATCTCTGTCTTACCATTATGTAATCTATCTGAAACCTGTCAGTATCTCCTGGCTTCTTCCATGTATACAACCTTCTTTTATGATTCTTGAACCAAGTGTTAGCAGTGATTAATTTGTGCTCTGTGCAAAATTCTATCAGGCGGCTTCCTCTTTCATTTCTTAGCCCCAATCCATATTCACCTACTACGTTTCCTTCTCTCCCTTTTCCTACTACCGGATTCCAGTCACCCATGACTATTAAATTTTCGTCTCCCTTCACTATCTGAATAATTTCTTTTATTTCATCACCCATTTCATCAATTTCTTTGTCATCTGCAGAGCTAGTTGGCATATAAACTAGTACTACTGTAGTAGGTGTGGGCTTCGTGTTGATCTTTGCCACAATAATGCATTCACTATGCTGTTTGTAGTAGCTTACCCACACTCCTATTTTTTTATTCATTATTAAACCAACCCCTGCATTACCCCTATTTGATATTGTATTTACAACCCCGTATTCACCTGACCAGAAGTCTTGTTCCTGCTGCCACCGAACTTCACTATTTCCCACTATATCTAACTTTAACCTATCCATTTCCCTTTTTAAAATTTCTAACCTACCTGCCTGATTAAGGGATCTGACATTCCACGTTCCGATCCGTAGAACGCCAGTTTTCTTTCTCCTGATAACGACGTCCACTTCGAGTAGTCCCTGCCCGGAGATCCGAATGGGGGACTATTTTACCTCCGGAATATTTTACCCAAGAGGACGCCATCATCATTTAATCATACAGTAAAGCTAAACACAATGGTACATATGCAAAATTAATCAACAGGGGATAAGAAACAGTGATGAAACATAACAGTAACAAACTATAGTAAATAAATCATTATAACACAGGGTGATTCAAAAAGAATACCACAACTTTAAAAATGTGTATTTAATGAAAGAAACATAATATAACCTTCTGTTATACATCATTACAAAGAGTATTTAAAAAGGTTTTTTTTTTCACTCAAAAACAAGTTCAGAGATGTTCAATATGGCCCCCTCCAGACACACGAGCAATGTCAACCCGATACTCCAACTCGTTCCACACTCTCTGTAGCATATCAGGCGTAACAGTTTGGATAGCTGCTGTTATTTCTCGTTTCAAATCATCAATGGTGGCTGGGAGAGGTGGCCGAAACACCATATCCTTAACATACCCCCATAAGAAAAAATCGCAGGGGGTAAGATCAGGGCTTCTTGGAGGCTAGTGATGAAGTGCTCTGTCACGGGCTGCCTGGCGGCCGATCCATCGCCTCGGGTAGTTGACGTTCAGGTAGTTACGGACAGATAAGTGCCAATGTGGTGGCGCTCCATCCTGCTGAAATATGAATTGTTGTGCTTCTTGTTCGAGCTGAGGGAACAGCCAATTCTCTAACATCTCCAGATACTGTAGTCCAGTTACAGTAGCACCTTCGAAGAAAAAGGGACCAAAAAACGTTATTGGCTGAAATGGCGAACAAATGTACAACTAAATGAAACTTTATAGCTCCCTTAATTCGCCGACAGATAGTGCTTAGCTCTGCCTTTTGTCGTTGCAGTTTTAAATTCCTAAAGTTGTGGTATTCTTTTTGAATCACCCTGTATATGTTGGATAGATTATGGGTTCAAGTGCAGGAAAAATATAAAATGTAAGCAGCAAAATAACATGATTGGGCTGAGTGCCCTACATTATGCAAAACAATAATGATGTGGAAAAATGGTTAAAAGGCAAAAGAAAAAAACAAATGGCATTTTCGAAAAAGTACCTTAGACATTTCTAACACATATACCAACTAATGAGTTGGTACCCATCATTGAGAATAGCTTAACGCTAAGCTTGACCATCAATTTATTGGCGAATTCAGAACACTTCTCAATCTGGTGTTGAATCATAATTGCAGAGTTAGTGAAAAAGAAAGAACAGATTTCAGTGGTTTATTACACACAGACAGAAATAAATTGCACACATCACTGGATAGAAGAAAGTCAAAATTTTATGTTCACACAGACATTATATAATACACTCAACACGAGCACCACGTGCTGCTTGAGAAACATCAAAATTGTATTCCACTTCATTCCACACGTGGATCAAAGGATTCCTGTTGTCTGAATCAGAATCTTCGTCAATTCAATTTCTAAGATCTTGCCATAGGTGAGACAAAGACTGTATTTTTATGAACCCTGACAGGAAAAAAAGTCAGAAGGTGTGAGGTCTGGTGACATGGGAGGCCAAAAACAATGAACAAGATCTTGTTGCCCACCTCTTCCAATTCACTGTTGTAGGATGGTGTTTCTAAGATAACACAGTGCCTTAAGAGTGCACATGAGGTGGTGCACCATCATGTATAAAAATGAAATGATTGTAATCTTCATGAAGTAGAGGAAACAACCAATTCTGCAGATGACATTCTGTGACAGATTCCTTCGTAAAGAAAGACAGATCCATTAGCTTTGTGAATAGAAATGAAACAAAACACATTCAGTTTCAGTGACTCTCTTTCAAGTTCAATGGCAATGCCAGGATTTTGTGACCACTAAATTATTACATTATCACAGTTTACTTTACCGACACATGAAACATCAATTCGTCTGAAAAGATGAGTCATTCGAAAAAAAAAGTGTCGTCTGTCATATCCTGGAGAATTGAAATGCAAAATTCATACCTTCTATTATGGCCACCGGGACACAATTGCTGCTGTAACTGCAAACTGTAAGGCTTTATATGCTGGCTTCACTTCAGAAGACACCACACCACTGTTTGAGGAAACCGAAGTTCCCGGTCTGCCCATTTTATGGACTTCCAAGGGCTCTGTGTGAATGCATCTCGTGTACACTTGAAACCTTCATCAGACATGCATGGCCAACCAGTGCCATTCCCTTTGTATATGCAACCAAATTCCAAGAATGTTTTATGCCAGTCATAAATCTGCTTGTGCAGAGGTGGCTTCTTGTTGAATTGATGCACAATGCACAATGCATGTTGCACTTGAACAATAGATCGGTTTTGTGCAAATTCCAACACACAAATTGGATTTCTCTCATTATGTAGTCACCATATTGCTACAACAAACAGCACAGCTGTATCATAACATTGAACTTTTTTCTATCCAGTGAGGTGTGGAATGAGTTTCTATTTTAAACAGTTTGTCTGTAATAAACAACTGAAACCTGTTCTTTCCTTCTGAATCACCCGGCATTTCCAGTTTAATAAGATAGTTTACATGCAAACTGAGTGGCTGGCTGTTGACTCATCCATAGCAAGCATTATCACCAATGTTTTTGTTGGCCACATTGAGCATCAGTTCTTTTTGTTCCGGCCATATCATTTACATAACACAGTGGGTTACCAATGGTATGCTGACAATGTACTACTTCTGTACAATGGTTCCAGTGAACATGTCCAGCAATTTTAGCAAGATCTAAATGACACGGGTCTGAATATACAATTTACACTTGGGCATGACAACTTCTCCTTACCATATTTGGATCAAGACAACAAAATTATGTATAGTATTTATAGAAGAGAAACAACTATAGATAGTAGCATTCACGGTTTGTCCAAAAAATGACAATCTAAGCTGGCTGCATAATGGGCTATTTTTCAGTATGCCAGTTAAGTTCTGTGCAGTTCACAAGACTCTATAAGAGAACTGGGAGTTATCAGATACATAGCACATACTAATGTTTACTCTATGCAAACAGCAGACACACACAACCAACAGGTACAGCATAATAGGAGTAAGGAAAATAATTATGGGATCACTCTCACACCTACTTTGAAGGATAAGTATAAGGTGTCTACAATGACATATACATATACATCTACACACATAATCCACACACCATCCTATGGTGCAAGCCAGGGGGTCCCTGTTCCACTACTAGTTATTTCCTTTCCTATCCCACTCGAAAATACACTGAAGGAAGAAGATTGTCTGTATTTCTCCATATGAGAATAGTTTTGCGGTCCTTATGTGAAACGTAGGTTGGTGGCAGGAGAATCATTTTGCAGTGAAATGTAGGTTGGTGGCAGGAGAATCATTTTGCAGTCAGCTTCAACTGCAAGTTTTCTAAATTTTCTCAATAGTGGTCCTCAAAAACAATGTCACCTTCCCTCCAGGGATTCCCATTCGTGTTCCTAATGCATTTTCGCTTTACACCTGTGTTGACTGAAACAACCGGTAGCAAATTTAGCAGTCCACCTAGAATTGCTTCCCTATTTTCCTTTAACCAGACCTCATATAAATCCCAAACACTCAATCAGTACTCAAGAATAGGTTGCACTAGTGTCCTACGTGCTGTCTCCTTTACAGATGAACCATACTTTACCAGAATTCCACCAATGAACCGAAGTCGACCATTTGCTATACCTACCATAATCCTCAAATGCTCTTACACCAAGATATTTAAACAATATGGCTGTGTCATGCAGGACACTACTAATGTTATACATCTGAACATTGTGGATTTGTTTTTGCTACTCAACTCCACTAACTTCCATTTTCCTACACTCAGAGCTCGCTGTCATTCACCAAGGCAACTAGATTTCTGAAAAGCGTTTGACACAGTATGTCACTGCAGACTGTTAACTAACTTACAAACATAGTCATGGAATAGGTTCCCAGATATGTGAGTGGCTCAAAGACTTCTTAAGTAATAGAACCCAGTATGTTGTCCTCGATGGCAAGTGTTCATCAGAGACAAGGGTACCATCAGGAGTGCGCCAGGGAAGTGTGATAGGACCACTATTACTTTCTATATGCATAAACAGTGTGGCAGACAGGGAGGGCAGCAATCTGTGGTTGTTTACTGATGATGCTGTGGTGTATGGGAAGGTGTCAAAGATGAGCAAGTCTAGGATGATACAAGATGACTTAGACAAAATCTGTAGCTGGTGGGATGAATGGCAGCTATCTCTAAAGTTAATGCAGATGAGTAGGAAAAACAAACCAACATTCAGATAAAGCATTAGTACTGTCCTGCTTAACAAAGTCATGTCATTTAAATATCTGCACATAATGTTGCAAAGCAATATGAAACTGAACAAGCATGTGAGGACTGCAATAGGCAAGGCGAATGGTCGAGTTCAGTTTATTGGGAGAATTTTAGGAAGGTGTGGTTCATCTGTAAAGGAGATAGCATGTAAGAAGCTAGTGCGACCCATTCTTGCATACTGCTCGAGTGTTTGGAATCCACATCAAATTGGATTAAAAGAAGATATTGAAGCAATTCAAGTCAAGACAGCTAAATTTGTTTGTTGCCATTAAGTTCGAACAACATGCTTCATGAACAAAATGCTTTGGGAATTCAAACTGGAATCCCTGGAGGGAAGGCAACCATTTTTCTAGGAACACTATTGAGAAAATTTAGAGAACCAGCATTTGAAGCTGACTGCCGAATGATCCCACTGCCGCCCTCACACATTTCACACAAGCACCACGAAGATAAGATATGAGAAATTAAGGGTCACACAGATGCATATATGAGGTCTATTCAAAAAATTCTGGAATTCTGTCCACAAAACTTTTCCTCGCTTACCATTTACTTATTGTGCATGGTCTCGTTCGAAATATTCTCCTCCACAATTGATTCACCACTCCCAACACTGTTTCCATTTCTGGAAGCAGTCTTTGTACGCTCTTGCTGGATCGGGTGGATTTTCTTTTATCTCATCTATCGTTGCATAACAGAAGCAAAACGAGGATAATGGAATGTAGTCGATATAAGTCGGGTGATGCTGAGGGAATTAGATTAGAAAATGAGACACTTAAACTAGTAAAGGAGTTTTGCTATTTGGGGAGCAAAATAACTGATGATGGTCGAAGTAGAGAGGATATAAAATGTAGACTGGCAATGGCAAGGAAAGCGTTTCTGAAGAAGAGAAATTTGTTAACATCGAGTATAGATTTAGTGTCAGGAAGTCTTTTCTGAAAGTATTTGTATGGAGTGTAGCCATGTATGGAAGTGAAACATGGACGATAAATAGTTCGGACAAAAAGAGAATAGAAGCTTTCGAAATGTGGTGCTACAGAAGAATGCTGAAGATTAGATGGGTAGATCACATAACTAATGAGGAGGTATTGAATAGGATTGGGGAGAAGAGAAGTTTGTGGGACAACTTGACTAGAAGGGACTATGTTCTGAGGCATCAAGGGATCACAAATTTAGCATTGGAAGGCAGCGTGGAAGGTAAAAATTGTAGAGGGAGACCAAGAGATGAATACACTAAGCAGATTTAGAAGGATGTAGGTTGCAGTAGGTGCACAGGATAGAGTAGTATGGAGAGCTGCATCAAACCAGTCTCAGGACTGAATACCACAACAACAACAACAACAACAACATCGTTGCATATCTCCATCCTTTCAAACGGGTTTTCAACTTTGGAAATAAAAAAATGTCCACAGGGGGCAGGTCTGGAGAGTACAGAGGATGAGGCAGCACTGTCATTTGGTTCTTTGTGCAATAGGCAAACAACAGGGTTGAATGTGCAAGTGCATTATCATGATGCAAGAGCCACAAATTGTCTTGCCAAATTTCAGGCAGCTTCCTTCTCACACTTTCTCGCAGTCATCACCAACACATTCCGATATTACCATCGATTAACAGTTTGTCACTGTGGCACAAATTCATGATGAATTAATCTTTCATAGTCAAAGAAAACTATTAGCAAGGCTTTGATATTTGATCTGAAGTGACAAGCTTTTTCTGGCCTAGGAGAACCTTTCCCAACCCATTGTGTAGACTGAACCTTATCTTAACATCATAACCGCAGACCCACATCTCATTACTAGTTATGGTTCTCTTAAGGAACATCTCACTCTTATCTGTGCAATCCAAAAGCTCCTCACAGATTGCAAGGCGAAGGTCTTTCTGGTCTTGACTCACGAGCCGTGGGACAAACTTGGCAGCAACACAATGCATTCCAAGATGCTGTGTCAGGATTTCATGGTGTGAGCCAAATGAAATATTACCTTCTTCTGCAATCTCTCAGACAACCAGTCTTCGATTGGCACGCACAAGTTCGTTGATATTCCTGACATGAGCATCGTTGGTACACACAGACGGATGTTTTAAATTAGGGACATCTTTAACTTCCGTCCAGCCATTTTAAAGCCATGTGAACCATTCATAACATCGAGTATTGCTTAAGCTCTCATCAACATGGGGTTCCTGCATCACTTGGTGTGTCTGTAAAGGTTTTCTTGAATTTCACACAAAATTTAATGCAGATGCATTGCTCCTCAAACTCTTCCATCTCTAAATTTGCAAACTGTGTGGCACAAAATTCCACTCAATACACACAAAATTCTACTCAATACACCACTGAATAATAGCTAACAGATATACAACTATAAAACTTCCTGCAGATACATATGAAACACAGGCGGTAGTGAGGGCAACCGAATATTGCTCCAACACACCACTGGTGTGAAATTACAGAGGTTTCGGAATTTTTTGAACAGACTTCACAGTCATTTTTCCCTCAGTCTATCTGCGAGAGGAACAGGAAAGGAAATTAATAATAGCAGTACAGTGTACCCTCCACTATCCACCACACGATGGCTTGCAAAGTATGTATGTAGATGTGGAAATTTTGTCTGAGTTATATTGTATCCTCATACAGTGACTCAACTTCAACACCTTCCCGTGCACCCCAGCACCATCAGCAAACAACTGCAGATAGACGAAATAAATCTCGGGTGAACAGCCTGGTATGAACATGCATAGGACACAATATTTCGGCACTCGACCATGTTGCCATCATCAGGTGTGCTGATGTACTGACCGGCAGTGGGCCAGCGCCATGTATATATAGGACAATCCCCCTCCCGCTCCTCCCTCAGGCGCTTCCTATGAGTTGGTGCAGTCCGCGCCCCGTGCGCGGTCCAAGTACAGCATCCGTTCTCCCGCTGTCTGGGCGCTGCGTCCTAGGTCTTCTCGTTCAGGAGGGTCTGCCTGCACCGCTCTCATTATTCTTCCCTCCTCCCCCGAAGTCAGTAAACTCTGGGAAATATCCTTTTCCTTCTTAATCGGGGTGATCGCGGGTTCCCATGTCTTGCTAAGGATGTAACCCCTGTCACGATTTAGTTGTGGCTCCCTTACTCTGATCTCTATGGCTTCTTTCATGACACAGTCCCAGTATTTGGAAGTCTGCGACAGGACTTTGGTTTGGTCATAATCCATGCTGTGGAGTTCCAAGAGGCAATGCTCAGCGATTGTCGACTTACTGGGCTCTTGCAGTCTAGTGTGCCATTTATGTTCTCGGCATCAGTCCTCAATGGTACGAATGGTCTGCCCTATGTATACACTACCGCATTGTCAAGGTATCAGATAAACCCCTGATTTACGTAGACCAAGGTTGTCCTTGAAACTACCAAGAAGGCTCTTGGTTTTGCTTGGAGGACGGAAGATGGTTTTCACTTGATGTAAAATGCGTCTAATTTTTCCGGATAAGGCCCCACAAAACAGAATAACAGCCAAGGCCACGTCCTCTGAGGTTCATCCTCAGTTTCCGCCAGTGCTGCAGGTGTGGGATGTAGAGCCTTCCGAATTTGCCCTTCCTTGTCACCGTTCCTCCGAAACACGGCCTTCAGATGGTCCAATTCTTGTTGGAGACTGTCCCTTTCGGAGACGGTGTGAGCTCTGCGTACAACAGTTTTGAGCACGCCATTCTTTTGTGCCGGGTGGTGGCAGCTATCCACATGTAGGTAAAAATCGGAGTGCATCTTATTCCTATACAGGCTGTGGCCCAAAGTGCCGTCAGCTCATTTTGTAATCAAAACATCTAGGAAAGGGAGAACCCCATCCGTTTCAATCTCCATGGTGAACTTAATATTTTCATGTCTGGAGTTGAGATGTGTGAGGAAGTCTGCCAGTTTATCTCTTCCATGTGGCCAGATAACGAAGGTATCATCCACATATCCAAAGAAACAGGTGGGTTTTCTGAGAAAGTTAATTAAAAAAAAAAGGTCTCTATAACACCTGGATTTTACATACTGAATCAGCTGGTCCTATAAGTGTACACAGCACACAACCCACAGCCACAAACTGCACCCAATGGCAGATGTTATCAGATTGTAATGACTGCCTTTACATTGCACAAACAAGCACGCATTCACTATTTGGTTCAAAGAACATCAGGACTTAAATAATTCAAGATCTGTGTTAACTGATCACCTACAAGCACACAAACACTTTATCCCTGACATAAATAACATAAGTATCCTCCATATACATCTGACGGGGCGATTCCTTGATTTATTTGTAGAAATGAAAATTTTATACAATTTTAATCAGAACCCAATATACAGGGTGATTCATGAAGATATGCAAATATTTTAATAAGTTATTCAACAAGTAAAACTTAAGAAAAAAATTCATATAAACATAGGTCTGCATATGTTTAGTTATGGAGTTACAGCTAATAAAAGATTCTGCCTGAAATTTAGCAGCTTCGCTAATCTGAAGCGATCACAAAACTGTAAGAGGTGAAAGTAAAGCACAATTTCCATTTATTTTGTTGTTATTGGTCTGGTGAATCTAATAAAACATGTCTGTCATCATCGTCTTCACGTATGAAACACATGTACTGATTATGAATGCTAGGTAGAGAATCTGTCTCCCATAACATTCGAAATACTCAACTAATGGTTCGTGCGTTCGAAATCCTCTGAGTTGGATAACGTATGCAATATTCGTTAACTGCAGCTGTAGCATTACCATCACATTTGCCATAAATAAACACCATATCATCCATCGTATTCCTCTGTCATAAATATGAAATGCATCCCTATTTCATAAAAAATCTACACACTACAACAGTTGCTACGTGGTTTCACTTAAATACACTGTTGTTACTACGTTCTTTCACTGAACAATACAGAAAACTAACTCAGTTCAAGGTCAGGGAATGACTGAAACAACACACTAACGGTTACCAACAATGAAATACATGTTTCTACATTCTTAATGGAAACAAAACAAATTTACTTGCATAATAATCTTTGCTTCCCTGGATGTTCTGGAAAACTAATGTAGATAAATGTCTGGGAGATGTTTTATTAGATTCACCAGAGCAATAACAATAAAATACATGGAAATCATGCTTTACTTTAACCTCATACAGTTTTTCAATGGCTTCATATTAGAGAAGTTGCTAAATTTCTGGCAAAATCTTTTATTGGCCGTAACTCCGCAACTAAACATTTGCTGACCTATGTTTATACGAACTTTTTTCTTTAGTGTTACTTGTAGAATAACATATTAAAATATTTGCTTATCTTCGTAAATCACTCTGTATATGCCAAATGAACATATCACACTGAAGCTTATGGTTATGTTAGACAACTATGAGTTTCTTAAATAATATGTTACAGGTTCAAGCCTATTTATCTAAACACCCATTTGTTTACCCATCTCACTTCCTAATTATCTTTCTAAATCATTACTTATTTCTACAATGCAGACTGGCTCACTCCAGTTCATGTTGTTTAATTAATTAATTAGATGCTTAAATTGCTACATTTACATTTTAGGTTTTTATAATGGGCATTTTCTTAAATTCCCAGTTATTTATTTGTTTTGCCTTTTAAGCATTTTTCCATATCATTATTATTTTGTTTAACAGGGTCCTCAGCCTGGTAATATTGTTTTTCTGCTAACATTGCAACACTTAAATTTTAAAGGACATTATTATTGTTTTGTATAATACAGGGCACTCAACCTAATAATGTTGTTTCACTGCTTACATTGCAACACTTACATTTTAGATTTTTCTTTTTTTTTTCTAGCACTTGGGCAATAGTTACCATTACTTTTTATCACTATTTTTCACTGTTTCTTATTCTCTATTTATTCATTATGCCTATGTAACATTGTCTTGTTGTCTTAAAACATCACATTTTACATGTCTGTGAGTTATCTAGCTTGATGAACTACCAGTGCTTGTTTATATTTTATTATCCTTGTAAGTGAACTATTGTAAGTGTTTGGAACAGTCAGTCCCAACCAATGAGGCCCAACAGTCAGTTCTTGTTGGCATCCATAGCACGCGACTGCACAACGGCAGACAGTGCATGTACAGTATTTGGTTTTGATTATTTCTTCCTGTCTCCTATTGCCCAAATGTTACACTTTAGGTGCATTTGATTATTAGACCCTCTCCTCTTCCTCCTAGTTCCATCTAAGATGCAGTGACCTTGGGCCCTTGCACTGACTGGCTGCACTTTGTGATAATACACAGCCAAGTACAAAAGTCATTAGTACAACTGAAGCAAATATACACCAATTTAATCAAACTTGCTGAAAAGAAAAGAAATGAATGAAAACATTACGGGAGAAATCAATGAAGATATCATGAAATAATATCAATGGAAACTTGTCAGAAATTGTGAAGTTATATAATGAGAATGTTGTGACAAATCAAAATTTTTTGAAGTAGTAGCAGGAAACATCAGTGCCAATAAAAAATTTGAGTCAGGCCTACAGGAGTGCTCATGAAAACCAGGTAATCCAGATTCGAGTAGCAGTCCGATATAAATTTTCATTTGACACAATATATTCATAACATTGCAGATTGGGAATGTCTGAGCATTTGTTGCCGACATCATTTCATGTAACACATTTTCATTGATTTTATCCACATTGTCTCCAATCACTTCATTTCAGTGAGTTTAATTTTGATATATGGTGACAAGGCAAAACATATGACCACTGCCTATCACAAGATTGAATGCTACCTTGTTGCACTGCAGGCACATGAAGCAGTGATGAAAGTAAACAGTCAGAAGCATAGACAAGTGGAGAATCACTCTTAGCAACAATATGAGCCACAAATGAGAAATCCCCTGACATAAGCAACTTTGACAAATAATAGATTATTATGGCCTGGCGTCTGGGAACGAACATCTGAACCAGTGAAGTCAGTCAGCTGTTTGTTGCTACTATTGTAAGCATCTACAGTAAGGGGTGGAAGACACTAAAAACAAGAGTAGGCAACAAGATGTTGGATGTCCACATCTCATCACACAATGTGGAAGTCAGAGGCTTTCCTACTCTGTAAAGCATGAACGGTGACTATCTGGGGCAGATCTTACAAAGTACAATGCTGGTGCATGGTTAACGTGTTCTGGAGCACACCATTCAGCACACATTGTCCAGCACAGGGCTCCATAGCAGACGACCATTATCCATTTCCATGATGACCCAATGACATCATCAGTTATGAATGCAGTGGGCATGCGATCATCAAAACTGGATCATGAGTCAATTGGAATGTGTCACTTGGTCAGAGATTTACAGTTCTTGCTGCACTACATCAATGGATATGTCATCATCCCTGCAAAGAGCTGCTTGAAAAATTCATGATCTGAAGGACACAAGCCAGTGAGGGCAGTATTTTGTTAAAGGAGACATTTAACCGGGCTTCCATGGTCCGGCAGTAGTAATTCAGGCACCATGATATCTGTGAACCATGTGAACATTCTTCCGGATCACCTACATCCCTTCAAGCTTCATGTCTTCCCTGACAGGTGTGGCGTTTTCCAGCAGTTTCTGAGTCACAAGGCCAGAATTGTGCTGCAATAGTTTGAGAAGCCCAATAGTGAACTCACACTGCTATCTTGGCCACCAATTACGATGAGCTGAACTCAATGGAACACATCTGGGACATTATCAGGCACCGGGTGTAGACCCACAAATCACCAGCCCAAAACAGGGTAATTACCTGACCTGGGCATGCACATCTGGTGTCACATACCTTCAAAAACCTACCAAGGTCTTGCTGAATTCACGCCACAAAGAATCGTTACTCTCTTGCATTCCAAAGGTAGACCCACACACCATTAAATAGGTGATCATAATGTTAGGCTTTATCAGAGTATTTACAAATACTGTTGTGGCAGTGATTGCTTGAAAATGCTGGTTGAGAAATGTAAATCATCCTGCAGAAATGAAGATTAAGCCAAAGGTGTTACCTGGTATTTATAGATGAATAATGGACTCTTTATAGACTTTAAAAGGAGCTACAGAAAAGTATGCATAATCCACTATTTCCTAGATTTTGGAGAGGCTGTAAAAAGACAGTGTATGATGATTCGGAACGATTTGTAAACAAAAACTCCCATTATGGAAAAGTCCTACAGCATTCTAGGAACTTTGGGAAGTTTGTTTATTAATAAAGAAAATTTATTACACAGAGATTAAGAGGAGGATAAAAGAGTGGATCCAGTGTAAGCTTTCTATTGTACATTGCTCACAGGTAATTACTTCATTACATCAGTCGATACCACCTCTCAATAATCTTGTTCACTGTGGTGTCATGACAGTTGTTGCCAAGATGTTATCTTGAATGTATGAGGATCAATTATAAATCTTCACTTTCAAGAAAATAGGTGCGTTACCTAGCCTCTATCTAGCTAATTGGTCGATATATCATATGGAACAATAGTGTTTAATGCCACATAGTGTCAGGCGTTGCCTCTTTGTGGGGAGACTATAATGAGGTATTGAGGAGAAATGAGGAGTTAAAGGAACAAGAAGTATCTACAACAAGAAGTATCTATATCTACATCTCCATACATACTCGCAAGACACTGTATGGTGCATGGCGGAGGGCGGAGGGTGCCCTGTACCACAACTAGTCGTTTCCTTTCCTGTTCCACATGCAGGTGTATCTATCTGGGGGAAAACGACTATTTATATGCATCATTATGAGCATTAATTTCTCGAGTCTGACCTTCAAGGTCCCTATGCGAAATGTATGTTTATGGCAATAGGATCGTTCTGCAGTCAGCTTCAAATGCAGGTTCTCTAAACTTTCTCAGTAGCGTTCTTCGAAATGAATGTCTTCTTCCCTTCAGGGATTCCCACTTGAGCTCCCGAAGCATTTCAATAACACTTGCACGCTGATCAAAAGTACAGGTAACAAATCTAGCAGCTTGGCTCTGAATTGCTTTGATTCAATCCAACCTGGTATGCTTCCCAAACACTCAAGCAGTACTCAGGAAGGGGTCCTTTACAGATGAACTTCACTTTCCTAAAATTCTACCAATAAACTAAAGTCAACCATTCACCTTTCCTACCATAATCCGCACATCCTCGTTCCATTTCATTTCACTTTCCACCATTATGCTCAGAGATTTAAACGCTGTGATTGTCAAGCAGGACACTACTAATGCTGTATCTGAACATTACAGGTTTGTTTTTCCTACTCATCTGCATTAACTTACATTTTTCTAGATTAAGAGCCAGCTGCCATACATCACACCAACTAGAAATTTTGTCCAGGTCTTTTTGTATCAACCTATAGTCACTTATCCTTGACACCTTCCTATACAACACATCATTAACAGCAAACAACCACAGATTGCTGCCCACCCTGTCTGCCAGATCATTCATGCATATAGAAAACAGCAATAGTCCTGTCACAATTCCCTGAGGCACTCCTGATGTTACCCCTGTCTCCAACAAACATTCGCCATCGAGGACAACATATTGGGTTCTATTACTTATGAAATCTTTGAGCCAGTTGTTTGCACGTACATACATTAACAGCCCTACCCCCATTAACCATGGGCCTTGCCGTTGGTGGGGAGGCTTGCGTGCCTCAGCGATACAGATGGCACTACCGTAGGTGCAACCACAATGGAGGGGTATCTGTTGAGAGGCCAGACAAACGTGTGGTTCCTGAAGAGGGGCAGCAGCCTTTTCAGTAGTTGCAGGGGCAACAGTCTGGATGATTGACTGACCTGGCCTTGCAACACTAACCAAAACGCTCTTGCTGTGCTGGTACTGTGGACGGCTGAAAGCAAGGGGAAACTACAGCCAATAATTTTTCCCGAGGGCATGCAGCTTTACTGTATGGTTAAATGATGATGGCGTCCTCTTGGGTAAAATATTCCGGAGGTAAAATAGTCCCCCATTCGGATCTCCAGGCGGGGACTACTCAAGAGGACGTCGTTATCAGGAGAAAGAAAACTGGCGTTCTACGGATCGGAGCGTGGAATGTCAGATCCCTTAATCGGGCAAGTAGGTTAGAAAATTTAAAAAGGGAATTGGATAGGCTGAAGTTAGATATAGTGGGAATTAGTGAAGTTCGGTGGCAGGAGGAGCAAGACTTTTGGTCAGGTGAATACAGGGTTATAAATACAAAATCAAATAGGGGTAATGCAGGAGTAGGTTTAATAATGAATAAAAAAATAGGAGTGCAGGTAAGCTACTACCAACAGCATAGTGAACGCATTATTGTGGCCAAGATAGACACGAAGCCCATGCCTACTACAGAAGTACAAGTTTATATGCCAACTAGCTCCGCAGATGATAAAGAAATTGATGAAATGCATGATGAGATAAAAGAAATTATTCAGGTAGTGAAGGGAGACAAAAATTTAATAGTCATGGGTGACTGGAATTCGAGAGTAGGAAAAGGGAGAGAAGGAAACATAGTGGGTGAATATGGATTGGGGGAGCGAAATGAAAGAGGAAGTCGTCTGGTAGAAATTTGCACAGAGCATAACTTAATCACTGCTAACACTTGGTTCAAGAATCATAAAAGAAGGTTGTATACATGGAAGAATCCTGGAGATACTAGAAGGTGTCAGAGATTATATAACGGTAAGACAGAGATTTAGGAACCAGGTTTTAAATTGTAAGACTTTTCCAGGGGCACATGTGGACTCTGATCACAATCTATTGGTTATGAACTGTAGATTAAAACCGAAGAAACTGCAAATAGGTGGGAATTTAAGGGGTTGGGACCTGGATAAACTGACTAAACCAGAGGTTGTACAGAGTTTCAGGGAGAGCATAAGGGAACAATTTACAGGAATGGGGGAAAGAAATACAGTAGAAGAGTGGGTAGCTCTAAGGGATGAAGTAGTGAAGGCAGCAGAGGATCAAGTAGGTAAAAAGACGAGGGCTAATAGAAATCTTTGGGTAACACAAGAAATATTGAATTTAATTGATGAAAGGAGAAAATATAAAAATGCAGTAAATGAAGCAGGCAAAAAGGAATACAAACGTCTCAAAAACAAGATCGACAGGAAATGCAAAATGGCTAAGCAGGGATGGCTAGAGGACAAATGTAAGGATGTAGAGGCTTACCTCACTAGGGGTAAGATAGATACTGCCTACAGGAAAATTAAAGAGACCTTTGGAGAAAAGAGAGCCACTTGTATGAATATCAAGAGCTCAGATGGAAACCCAGTTCTAAGCAAAGAAGGGAAAGCAGAAAGGTGGAAGGAGTATATAGAGGGTCTATACAAGGGCGATGTACTTGAGGACAATATTATGGAAATGGAAGAGAATGTAGATGAAGATGAAATGGGAGATACAATACTGCGTGAAGAGTTTGACAGAGCACTGAAAGACCTGAGTCGAAAAAAGGCCCCGGGAGTAGACAACATTGCATTGTAACTACTGACGACCTTGGGAGACCCAGTCCTGACAAAACTCTACCAACTGGTGAGCAAGATGTATGAGACAGGCGAAATACCCTCAGACTTCAAGAAGAATATAATAATTCCAATCCCAAAGAAAGCAGGTGTTGACAGATGTGAAAATTACCGGACTATCAGTTTAATAAGTCACGGCTGCAAAATACTAACGCGTATTCTCTACAGACAAATGGAAAAAACTGGTAGAAGCTGACCTCGGGGAAGATCAGTTTGGATTCCGTAGAAATATTGGAGCACATGAGGCAATACTGACCTTACGACTTATCTTAGAAGCTAGATTAAGGAAAGGCAAACCTATGTTTCTAGCATTTGTAGACTTACAGAAAGCTTTTGACAATGTTGACTGGAATACTCTCTTTCAAATTCTAAAGGTGGCAGAGGTAAAATACAGGGAGCAAAAGGCTATTTACAATTTGTACAGAAACCAGATGGCAGTAATAAGAGTCGAGGGGCATGAAAGGGAAGCAGCGGTTGGGAAGGGAGTGAGACAGGGTTGTAGCCTGTCCCCGATGTTATTCAATCTGTATATTGAGCAAGCAGTAAAGGAAACAAAAGAAAAATTCGGAGTAGGTATTGAAGTCCATGGAGAAGAAATAAAAACTTTGAGGTTCGCCGATGACATTGTAATTCTGTCAGAGACAGCAAAGGACTTGGAAGAGCAGTTGAACGGAATGGACAGTGTCTTGAAAGGAGGATATAAGATGAACATCAACAAAAGCAAAACGAGGATAATGGAATGTAGTCAAATTAAGTCGGGTGATGCTGAGGGAATTAGATTAGGAAATGAGACACTTAAAGTAGTAAAGGAGTTTTGCTATTTGGGGAGCAAAATAACTGATGATGGTCGAAGTAGAGAGGATATCAAATGTAGACTCGCAATGGCAAGGAAAGCGTTTCTGATGAAGAGAAATTTGTTAACATCAAGTATAGATTTAAATGTCAGGAAGTCGTTTCTGAAAGTATTTGTATGGAGTGTAGCCATGTATGGAAGTGAAACATGGACAATAACTAGTTTGGACAAGAAGAGAATAGAAGCTTTCGAAATGTGGTGCTACTGAAGAATGTTGAAGATTAGATGGGTAGATCACATAACTAATGAGAAGGTATTGAATAGAATTGGGGAGAAGAGGAGTTTGTGGCACAACTTGACAAGAAGAAGGGACCGGTTGGTATGACATGTTCTGAGGCATCAAGGGATCACAAATTTAGCATTGGAGGGCAGCATGGAGGGTAAAAATCGTAGAGAAAGACCAAGAGATGAATACACTAAGTAGATTCAGAAGGATGTAGGTTGCAGTAAGTACTGGGAGATGAAGCAGCTTGCACAGGATAGAATAGCATGGAGAGCTGCATCAAACCAGTCTCAGGACTGAAGACAACAACAACAACAACAACAACAACCTGCATCAAACCAGTCTCAGGACTGAAGACAACAACAACAACAACAACAACATTTAACAGCTTGCAGTGGGGTACTGTGTTCAATGCCTTTTGGAAATCCAGAAACGTGGAACCTGCCTGTTGCCCTTCATTCATAGTTCAGTATATGATGTGAGAAAACATCAAGGTGGGTTTCGCATAAGCAATGCTTTCTGAATCCATGCCAATTCTTGGACATGAGCTTTTTGGTCTCTAGGAGATTTATTATATTCGAACTCAGAATATGTTCTAGAAGTCTGCAGTGAACTGATGTTAAGGCTACTGGTCTGTAATTTTGTAGGTCCACTCTTTTACCCTTCATACATACAGGAGTCACGTGCACTTTTTCCTAGTCACTTGGCACTTTGCGCTGGTCAAGAGATTCGCAATAATTGCAAACTAAGTAAGGGGCCAACATCATAGAGTTCTCTTTGTAAAACAGACTTGTGATTCCATTCGAACCTGGTGACTTATTTGTTTTCAACTCTTTCAGTTGTTTCTCTATACCATGTCGTCTATATGGGCCTCTGTGTGATGGGCAATTGACGGTATATTTGTATGATTCTCCTGCATGAACAATTTCTTAACAGTGGAATTTAAAACTTCGGCCTTCCTTTTGGTATCTTCTACTGCTAAACCAGACTGGTCAAGGAGTGACTGGATGGGAGCCTTGAATCTGATTAGCAATTTTACATAGGAGCAGAATTTTTTTGCGTTCTCCGTCAGATCTTTACCCAAGGAATGATAGTGGTAGTTGTTTTTATGCTTCACACATAGATCTTTTCACAGACATATGAATCTCTACTAATCTTTGCCTTTCATCATTTGTGCGGTCTCTTTTGAACTGAAAGCGCAACAGCCTTTGCTTCCTCAGCATTTTCTGAATTTCGTTATTAAACCATGGTATGTCTTTTCCATCCTTAATCCACTTGCTAGGTACATACTTGTCCAGAGTACAATCTACAATCTGTTTATTTCATAAATGAATCCAGAAATAAACGTAGTAAACAGTACAGGATTGTGTAATTAATAATAGAAATTTTAAGTGTGCAAATATTTCGTAATTTAAAATGCTTTCCAAAAAAATAATTTTAACTGTACATTCAAAACTTGTGCTTATTGATTATGACATCAAAACTAAAATATTTTATAAAGTAATTCCTTTTCAAAAATTTTAGCTTGAAATATAACATACTGTGTATAAAATTGTATGAAAGTTTTCAGAAAAGCAACTGAGATAATACTGAACTATCCAAAATTCGAAAAATAATACTGGTATTGACAAATACTGTTGAGGAAAAGTAATGCTAGAGGAGGATGTCCCATTACAGCTTGCAAGTATGCTCTTGGTCACTAACTGTCTTCCATTATTGCAGAAGGCTGTGGGAAGCACATACTCCACAGCAATGTCAAGGTTTCTGAGTGAGAGATGACAATGCTATGCATCCTACTTCCAGATAGTTTTCTTTTTTAGAGTTACTGAAGGAATGTAGGTCTAGCATCTCATTTGTAACAATCCATGTTACAATACATTTCATATGAGGAGTTCGCAGTCATGAGTGTGTGAGGTGTGGTTGCTCATGTGAATGAATGGTTGTGTTTCTCTTTATTTTTCTGACAAAGGCTGTGTAAGTGTCTTTTAATTGTGCCTATCTGCAACTTAATCTGTCATCTTTATGATAAACAGCAATCTATCTTTTCCTTACATTGTTGATATTCTACCCCGGAGTTTCCACTGTTAGACAAGAGCAATGTAATTTGATGACAGTATAAGAATTGCCAGTTTATTAAATAAGGACCAACCTGAGGTTTGTAAATTAACACCAAATTTTCCAAGTGTGGCCAACTTTCAGTCTGAAACTACCATTAACACCTGAACTAAGTTGTTCCCCATAGCTTCACTTTCTAAGACACCATAGTAAGGAAGTAAAAACAGTAATATACAGAACATATTGAGTTTTACTGAAACTGAGCTTATTAGGTGTGAATAAGGAATGATTTCTTCCAGTACTTTTTTCCTCTAATGATCATATTGACCCATAACATTTAAATTTCCTTTTCCCTCAGCTAAGACCAACTGCTTATTATTAAGTCCATGTGACAAAATACATGTCTCAAAGGGCATTATACATACACAAGCATAATATTTAAGCTGTCCCTAAAAAATACTAACGGCAATGTGCAATTTAACAGGAACTTGATTACTTCACAATAAATAATAACATCCGCATTAGCATATAGTAGTCAAATACTAACAATGGCATGGCCGTGTGAAAGGTGGGCGAAGAGTAGGTAGTCACATTACAAAAGTACAAAAAACACACCACCAAACTGCATTTCTACAGTGTGTGGCTGTGTTATTTTATGCCATTGTTTATATTCTGTACTGAATTAGGGATTATAATACAGTAAAACCTTTTTAAAACAGATCCAATGGAACAGAAAAATCAAGAGTTCGTGTTAAAAAAACTTGTGTTAATCAGAAACTCAAAATTCTAATCTTGAAATACATCAACCACTCACAGTATACAGGTACATTTGTACTATAGCAAATCATGTATGTCACCTATTTTCAACATGAGTTTGCAATAACAACACAGAAAATGAATGCAAAAAGGAAAAAAGATTTAAATTAATTACTGTTCTAAAACTTGAAAAAATGTACTTACAGATCATCTTATGGTGAAAAAAATCATGTATATTAAACTGTGGCAGACAGGAACAAAAATGAATGGTAAATTCATAGCCAGCTGTACTTGTGGCTTCTGTAGAACTAGTGGTCATTTTGGATTTTGCAAAATGTTCTGGTATCCACAGCATGTAACACGTCTTGTGGATAGGAATTAATGATGATGTCCTCCTCATGTCCTTCTAATAGCATTTCTTGCACCTCAGACACATCTGTGCACCAGACCACTGGAGCACACATCACATCATCATTATCTGCATCAATAGAACCCTCAAAATTAACTCCAGGGTTCGCAATGTCTTGTAGCACATTCCATTTGCCAGGTGAAGTGGTATCGTTGTCACCATCTAACTCATCAGCAAGATTAGTGTCTTTGCATTTCCAGACTTTGCTAAACCAGTTCTGTATGTGTTGTAATGACAATGATTCCCAGGGTCCAGTGATAGCACACTCCAAGATGGCACTTCCATCTCCTTTTCAGTAACAAGAATTCCAGCTCTCGCAAGTCGCTTGCAATACGCTTTCTTCATAAGAGCAATAATGCTTTGATCCAGAGGTTGAAAATTACTTCTTGTGGGAGGAACATGTGAACCTTTAAGTGGTTAAGATTGTGTATGTTATGTTCTGTACACCTGTCCAGTGTCAGAAGAACATGCCTAGTCTAGCTACTTTTCAACTTACAGAATGATGAGTTGTCAATACAAGCTTCCTTATTATAAGATTAGATGCAAAGTAAAGTATCAGTATTCATGTTCTCAAAACAATGCGGTTTCTCAGAATTACTGATCACTCCCAACAATGATGTTTGTTGCTGGATTACAGATGAGTACAAATGTTAACATTATTTCCTGCCTGATCCACTTTTTGCATTTGTCACCTTTTACTATGGGGATACAATTTGGGAAAATATTGTAAGGAAAAAGTCCAGTTTCATCCATATTGTAGACATCGTATGAGATGTACTTTAAAAATACCTCGACTTACGCTAAACCATTTTATGAAAATTGGGAGTTACACAAATCGTCTGTCTGAGCACGGTGCACCTCAATTCCAAGTACCCATTCACATAGTGTTTGGCTTATGACAAGTTCAGACGATTCCAACTACAGTATCCAAACAAAGCAGAAGTGATTCATTTGCATCAAACAAGTACAGGAAATAAATTACCATTGAATGTAAAGTTACTATTATCAAAGACTTTATTGCAAAAATTAAAATTTGTGATTTGGAAAATAAGTTTGATCTACCAGAATCAAGATTCAGAGCAATTATAAAGAGCAAAGGTATATTTGGGACAAGAAGTCAACAATAGCCTGGATACAAGAAGTTAGGAAAGATTTGGAAAGAAACAACATACGTGAAAAAGATGCAACAGAAAGAGAGAGTTTCGAGAGGAAAGTGTTAAAAATGGAAGGATTCCAAGGCATGAGGGAGAAGAAGACAGGGTCAAAATGGTACGAGGAGAGAAAAAGGATACATAGTGAAAAGATGAAAGAATACTGGAGGAAAAAGAAAGAACAACAAAGAAGGAAGCATTGAAATTGGTGGGTGGTCCTTAGATGACCCAAACGAAGAAAGAGCAGCAAAGAAAAGTTCTCAAAGCTGTGAAAAATACTCAAGCTTTGAATTGGCTTCAATTCAAAGCTTGAGTATTCGTAAACATCATCATCTTATCACTCAGGTGGAAACAATGTTATAATTATGGTGTGATAATCAAGTAAGAGTGAAAAATTGTCCTGTTGATCACAGCATGGCGTGCTTTCAAGCAAAGCTGATTTTTGAGAGGCTGAAAGGAACAGCTGGAGAGGTGGCCAAGAATGAAATGTTGAAAGCTAGTAACGGTTGGTTTAGCAGATTCAAAAGTCAGTGTAACTGGCATAGCATCACAGAAAGTGGAGAGGTGGCAAGTGTTGTCCACTTTTTAAAGCCACCAAAGATCGGCTGACAGTGATGTCTGGTGTGAATGCAGTTGGTGATAGTAAATTAAAAACCTGTCTTTGTTTATTACTCAGAAAATCCAGGCATGGTAAAAAATGCAGCTGGGTTGATTAGAAAGTCAATGAGTGGCAGCTTCCTTTTTTGAGGACTGGTTTGGTCACCACTTCATACCTGAAGTCGAATGTTATGGTCAATTAAAACAAATTACATTTAAAGTGATGCTATTAATTGGCAACGTACCAGGTTGTCTTCCTGTTACTCAATTAATTTCGACCCACCTGTGAAAGTTGCATTTTTGCCAATGAATACAACCAGCTTGCTTCAACCAATGCACTGAGGAGTCATTAAACATTTAAAACACACTACACACTGATCTTGCTAAAAGCTGGGAAGCAATTCTTCCTGGTGTTGTAGGTCACAGGGGCACCAGGACCACTGTGGGTAACTGCTGCGCTCATCTGAGGTGCCTCTAATTTTACTAGGTGCCGAGGGGAGATTTATTCAATTCTGGAAGTTGCAGTTTTGATATGGTCATGCTCAGCTATATAAGCAGCAGAACTAGGCTGTTGCACAGGAAACTGCTTTGAACAACTCACAAAATGTGTTGTCATTGGCAGAGCCAGCATTCACATGCTACTGTATGTAAAGCTACTGATAATGAAAATATTACAACTGGGTTAAACAGAGGAGGGGGGAGGGGGGGAATCTTATTGATACAACACTAAAACACTATGTAATTCTTGTAACCGATGGAACTTCCTATGAGATCATCTATGTTTCTGCTGGAACCAACATTCTGTTCGTGTTCACTGAGAGTTCGGGCTTAAGCAGGTTCACATTACTGGGGATTTGTTGTATTAATATTTAAATGGGATCTAGAGAAGAACAAATTTTCTCACTCCAATAATGTTTTGAAAGATTATGAACATGCACACAGATAATATGTCAGCTGAAAATATGAACAAAACACACAAAAATGAATAAACTGAAGAAATTCGAATAGTGGAGAGGGTACACTGTTCAAAACATAGCATCTGAAGTACTACTCACCCTGACAAATCGTCCAATGTTCGCAAACCAAACCCCTTTTTCTCAGTCTTGAAGACATCACATCTTGCATATTCATGCCGCTGGAAGCGTTTGTTGGTGCACCGATCTCCCATTGCACAGCGAGAACCACTGAAAAGACATTACGTTAGCACCTAAACAACAACGTCTGACATTATGTTCATATTACGACTAATGAAGGAGGATGGAGGGGGGAGAAGGGTGTAATGTATGAAAACTTAGCAACTCTAAACATTTAAAACCATCATCAGTAAAAATAAAGAAACTAAGGCAAAAGGTGAAACCTGTGATTTCATAACTGAAATTGAACAACATGTTTTTTCTGCTCCTCTGGATACATACCTCCAATTTTTGTTGATTACTGACCAAAGGGCTCCTGTTCCAAAACCTCTACATTCATTCTAAATCATTTTAGCTATAAATCACTGCTGACTATTAAAATTGCAACTACATGAAGAAGGCAACTAACGAATGCGTACTACGTACTTGGATATGATTCTCATTTCAGAGCAATGGCGTTAAGTAGGCTGGAGAAAAATTATCTACATTCTTCATTAAAGAAACGGGTTTCTCACTCAGAAAACTGAAGTAAGTACTACACAATACTAAGCATGAATGCAAATCCTAAAACTGAAAAATCTTGTTCCACCTAATGATCATAAATTTGCAACGATTTTGTGTTGAATACTTTCTCTCTCTCTCTCTCTCTCTTTTTTTTTTTCCCCCATGCATTGGATGACCAAGTTCCTAATCAATAACAAGAATAATAAAATGTGTTTAGACTTTCAAATCTCATTCCAAACAGAACTTTTTTTTTCTTTCTATTTCTGAAACAAAAAAGGACAGCTTCTGGACCATTTCAGTTGCAACAGTCTGTGTTCGCCGACAAAACAAACATCAAAAAGTATATGACAAATTAAAAAGATTTTTATTATTAGTGGGAATGGGAGTGAGATATGGAGATGCTACATTGCACAGTACAGTCTTTAGATGGTTCAGTTAATTTTTTTGTTGTTGTTTACACTATCTCTATCCCACTCTCACTTCCACACCCACTCCCACCCCCTGGTGTGTGTGCGTGTGTTATTTCAAATGTAATACCTTATAAAAAATATTGCTTACCATTCTATCATCAAAAGGCGGTTTAGACAGTCCTCTCCACAGCCCATATCACCTCGAGCTAGTTCTTCCTTGGTGAGGAAGCAATCACATACCATTCGCTTTGTTTCTTTGCTTGTTGATCTGTAACAGTGACAAGCTTTTGTTATGAATAAAATAATTAATGTGAGACTAATCATTCAATGTCATTTGCCCTTCCTATAACTATGTTACTGCAATGTCGAAAAATGTTCAAATATTTCAGCAGCTACTGTAGGTGATTTTTATGGACATCTGCTACTCACTTTGTGTGATTGTCATGCACGTCTGCTACTCACTTGAGGTGATCGTCATGGGTGTCTGCTACTCGATGTATAGCACTATTTACTGCCTCTATTGTCAGACAATTAGTGTGTCACTAAATTCATTTTGGGCAGAATAAGAGGACCGGAGAGGGAAGATGGAAAGGGTCACCGAGTTGCTTTATTGATGGTAATTTTTTCTTTAACTTAGTTCATAAGTTGATATTGTGAACATGGAAGCAAGCTTTTTGTCATAACATGGCATCAGGCCCACAACACCCAAAACAATTAAGATATATGTCAGAGCATTTTGTACCTATAGGTACAATGACAATTTACAGGCAGTTAATGCCAAATGACTGATGTCAGTGAACAGAATGGATGGAAGTTTTATTCAGCATCCCACCACCGACTTGTTTCACTGCCCGCACTGTTAAATGACACTGGTACTCCATTAAGTGTGAGTTAAACAGGTGATGCCTCAAACTGAAATAACTGACTACATGAACTACATTTTGGCAACCCTCAATGGGACTAAGAAACTCATCCACAATTTTGTCAGATAGCGTAGGATTCCCCTCTCACAGCTACAGCAGAACTACAATTATCTGAACTCCAACTACTCGGATCACCAATTATACAGATCACTTTGAGGGAAAAGAACTTTGTACTGTTTGAATAAAAGTGTTGGTTTTCTTCAATAGTTATTACAGTAAACAGTATGCTGTGCTTCTTTATCATTCTAAAATCAGTCCACATCGAATGCATTAAAACACAAAATCTTTTGAACAATGAATACAGTTCGTGCATTGTTGTATGTGCAATGTGCACACTGTTATGTCTGTGGTGCCTAACTTTCAGTGCAGCCATGTCAGCCTGTAACATATATCCTGATTTGTCACTATACCTTCTGCATGTTTTTCAGTTTACTGTGTGGAACATGTCTTCTAACTTACAATGCATTGTCTTATGGTTAGCAGACAAAATAAAAGTTCTTGAACAGTTAGACATATGTGTGAGTGGCTGGAGTGGCAAGCAGTTAACTGAGATGTTTAGTGTGGGAACATCAGCAATTTCAGCAAAAACCTCAATTTTAAACTTTTGAGTCTGTCTTTGAGAACGAAGATGGGATTTCAATGAGAAAAGCAATGAAAGCAGCAGGAAACAAAGACCTTGATGAGATTGTATTAAAGTGGTTTTTACAGCAGCAAGTATTGGGAAACCCTCTTTCAGGGCAAACTGTTTGAGAAAAAGCAAAACCTTTAGCTGAGAAAATCGAGTTTGTCTTCATTTAAAGGAAGCAATGGCTGGCTATGAAATATCAAAGCACAGCACAGTATTTGCAAGTTGGATGTAATTGATGAAAAATTATGAGCAAACTTAAAAACAGCAAGAAATTTTAAAACTGAAGCAAAATCTTTTAATCCTGCATTTTTATACAGCCCTTATTTGCAAGGCTTTGTTTGAAACAGATTTAGCTTCTAAAAGGAGAACTAATGCTCCTGGCCATCAGGTTAATAAAGATTGTAATACAGTGCTGAGATGTGCTAACTTCACGGCGAACCTCAAAATAACTCATCAGTTGAACGATCATCATCATCATCATCATCATTTAAGACTGATTATGCCTTTCAGCGTTCAGTCTGGAGCATAGTCCCCTTTATAAAATTCCTCCATGATCCCCTATTCCGTGCTAACATTGGTGCCTCTTCTGATGTTAAGCCTATTACTTCAAAATCATTCTTAACCGAATCCAGGTACCTTCTCCTTGGTCTGCCCCGACTCCTCCTACCCTCTACTGCTGAACCCATGAGTCCCTTGGGTAACCTTGCTTCTCCCATGCGTGTATCATGACCCCACCATCTAAGCCTGTTCGCCCTGACTGCTACATCTATAGAGTTCACTCCCAGTTTTTCTTTGATTTCCTCATTGTGGACACCCTCCTCCCATTGTTCCCATCTACTAGTACCTGCATTCATCCTAGCTACTTTCATATCCGTTACCTCAACCTTATTGATAAGGTACCATGAATCCACCCAGCTTTCGCTCCCATACAACAAAGTTGGTCGAAAGATTGAACGGTGCACAGATAACTTAGTCTTGGTACTGACTTCCTTCTTGCAGAAGAGAGTAGATCGTAGCTGAGCACTCACTGCATTAGCTTTGCTACACCTCGCTTCCAGCTCTTTCACTATGTTGCCATCCTGTGAGAATATGCATCCTAAGTACTTGAAATTGTCCACCTGTTTTAACTTTGTTCCTCCTATTTGGCACTCAATCCGTTTATATCTCTTTCCCACTGACATTACTTTCGTTTTGGAGATGCTAATCTTCATACCATAGTCCTTACAGTTGATCGAAAAATCAAAAAATCCTCGGGCTTTACAAGAATCAAATATAGCTCTGTATGACTGCCACTTTGCTTTGTGAATGGTATGATTCAATTTTCATACCTTAAGTAAAAAATACAAAAGGCCGTATGGAAAGAAGGAGATAATGTGGCATTAATTCTGGGCAATACAACCACCCGCCCGGCCCAGCCCACAAGAAGCTTTTTTGATAGAGAAGGTGGGTGTTTCAGAACACTCTTCCCGCTGCCAAATGTAACAAGTTTGCTGGAGCCAATGGACCAATCGGTTATTGGAACTACAAAGCGAAATTACAAAGGACAACTGTCAAGGAAATTGTTGACAGACGGTGGAAACGAAGTAGGCACTTCGGTTTATCACCAAAAATTGAATTTAAAACGACTGCTCTTAAGTGGTGGTGGAATCACTGAATTTAGTGAAGACAACCACATTAAAAAGAGCTTGGAACCAATTGAAAGACATTTCAAATAAATATGAGGTGCAGAAAGATGAAGACAAGAACAGTATAAAAATGAAGAACCAGAACGAGACATGGCAGAGGAAGAAATATCACTTGAGGACATAAGAAAGATGCTTTTAAAAATTCCTGGACAATCCAATTGTAGTGCAGAGGATATAGGCAAGGGGCTCGCTTGTGATTTTCAGACCCTGGATTCCAAATTCTCAGTTACAATGAAATCGTTCAAAGCGAGAGAGATGAAACTGATGGCCAGGATGACAACATTATCACTAACACAGATGTGTGACCATCAGCTGACGAGGCATATGTGAATCGCGACGTTGAGTTAACAATTGATGGAGCAGCACCATACACAGCTGCTCACTGTCAGGTGGAATACTGGCATTAATGATGTTTCCCCGAGATTATGTTAAATTTAAAATCAGCTGAAAAAAGTACCATTAGTTACAAAATACTGTGTATGATTTTTACTGCACTTTAGAATTTGGATGAAAAAAGTTTGTTTTCCCGGCACAATATTCTCTGGGTCTCAGCTTATACACATTCTTAGTTTGAAATCATGCTTCCCACTGCATAACTGTGGCTCTTTGTTTATTATCTGGTTTGTCTTTCAGTTTCTTGATTTATGTCTCTTTTTGTTTATTAGATCTTTATTGTAATTTTAAATCCTCAAATCATCTTGATTTCCATAATCCATCTCTATTACTCTCCTGATTCTGTTCTCTGGTGTCCTGATTAGACATCCAAATAATGAAATGTGTTTGTTCCTGATCATTCTCATTAGCAGTTACATTTCCTTCCACACTGCTTCACTAGAAGCTAGTCTCCATGTCTGTTTTCTTGATATTTTTCATTTATCGATGTTCTGATTGTTGTTCTTTCAAGCTAGAGCAACCTATTTCTTACATTTTTATTGCAATATGATAGCTATTTTCTCCTCTCTACTGTGTTTATGCATATCAGGCAGTACATACTCTATTGGGACTTTCTATTAAATGCAGATTCACATAAAATCAGGTAGTGATCATGGTGCTCAACATACTTTTTTTTTCTCTCTCTCTTTTCAATGCTTTCCACATCTTCACATTGTTTTTGCACTCTACTTTTTTAATTTGACAAAAGCTGCAGAACTGAAAAATAAAGTACAGTCCTGAAGGCATCAGTCATAGCTGTGCAAGCATGTTCTTTGAGTCATCATTAAATGTGCATAATTGTGTTCAGTTGTTACTATCACTGTCATCATTGCTGCACCTGTTTTCATGGGTTGTTGACATGTTAACCTTACTTGCAATTGCTAGTTATTTGGATGTGTGTGAATGATGTCCACATTCTATCACGGCAAGAGCCACTCAAATTGTGAAGTTCTTGCCATACTGATTTTGAAAACTTTAACTTTGGAGGTACCTGTATGTTTGTAATGGTACGTGCTTTTCTCCCAAGTGTCAAGGTATGATTGACTACAACTAAGTCCACCAGAAGAAGTCTTATTATATTGTTTTCAAATTTCAGTCAGTTGTTAAGGAGGATAGTCCTAAGGTTTAAGAATACGATGATGATCTTCTGCCTAGTGGCTTCAATAGTCATCCATAAAAGTCTGAAAACTTTGTCAATTTTATTGTGTGTTCTGCGGGAATTTACAGAATGTTTTGTTAAAAAAAAAAAACCAAACACAAATTTGAAAGCAGGAAACACAATGGAAGGTTCTAAGCTACTCCAAATAATTCTCCTGCAAAATATGTGGATTGTTTGTTATGCAGAGCTCTTCGTCTCTACTGTAAGTCCACTGAAAATGAAACCTGCAAAATGGTGCATGTGTTTTCTTAGAAATTTTCTTTTCTTTGGTGGGTTTCAATTAATTAAAAGAAAAAAAACTTTTCCCTGGGGTTATGTAGGCATTATCCAAATGCAAACTGTATTTCCATCTTTTCTGAGCTGAACAAACACTGCACTTCCTTTTGCAAAGATCCATGTTACTGACTATCCTACAACAGAAGGTATGTTTGGGATTGCCACAGTTATGACTTTTGAGAAATTTTTGATAACAACATGACAGCTATATCCATCCATAGCCTGTTTGTTCTTAGCAGGTTCAACAGATATATCTGTCTGCAGCTTTCTGGGACTTGTAGCTAATGGAAATGACACGTTTCAGGCCCATACGTTACAATGTTATTTAAAAAAAATTTAAAAAGCCCTTAGAAATGTTGACAACGTAACCATATGTACAAATTAATTTGCAATGTGAATGTTAAATGACTCGTTTCACATCGTTACGATCTATCGTGCAAAATGGTCCATGGAACACTAACCAACCAACTAAGTTAATGCTTTATCCACAAGGTAGTACCACCCATCACTCAATATTATATAATTTCTACTCATATCATTTGTCTGAGTGTCTTAACATGCATCAAGTGACAGTAAAACATGCTTTTCATGCTGTTAGCTTTGTGTTTACTTGTTGCTGATCTATTGTAATGGTAAAAAAAGAGTCTTTTTGTAGGATTCAGAAACAGAATGGCTGCTTTTAAAAAAATGATAACTTCAGTGACAGCTCCTATAATTGGTAGACACGGGTGGTGAAGAAAATTAAAGTGATATAGATTCAGAACTATACAACAATGAAGCACTGCAACAGATGCTTTTGCGCATGTTAGTGCAGATCTCTAGAGCCTTTTGTTTCCTTGTAAAGGTGGCATTTTCAGTGTTCTGTGGATGAATCTGTGCAAAACAATAGCAATCAAATGAAAATATTTGCCCAACAGTACACAACTTCCCATCCCAATTCAGAAGCAAGATCTGAGGTTCGCTTCTGGCAAGACATAACAGGCGATGAAATGATGACAGCAACTGGCAAATTCATTCTTCAAGTAATTTTTCACAAGCCAGAAAGAAGTACTTGCCATACCTTCCTTTAGGAAACTTATCAATGAAAAATGGTTTCCTCTTTTATTGCAATTTCTCTACTTTGTAGAAAATACACCACACGATACCTTAGGTACTCAGAGCATACAACCATCCGAAGTTCAGCTGATTATGAACATCTGAGGTGCACATATTTGTTTACACACCACGAAGGCAGATCACTGTAGTTGAATCTCTGTATCCTAGAGCTCGTCACTAGGAAACTTGCTTGCTGTAGGAGGGGTGCCAGATTCAATTCCCAGGCTCAAGGAAGGTGTCTGTGTAGAAGGATGATTCTCCCTGACCAAAACAACACACACAAGGGCCAAAGGATATTAATTATATATTTCAAGACATATCAACATATGGCAGCCAATTTATTAGCAACACATAATGCACCAATTCTTGCTTCAGAGTTGGCAGTATTACATAAATAGTACCATATCTAACTGCAATAATGAATAATGAGTGTAATGAATAATGAGTGTAATGAATATCATAAATGATGTTCCTTTGAACCTGTGTTATAGACTGACAGATCTTTATAATTGCATTATTCGTAATAAAAATGTTCAAATTCATGTCCCTCTTGTTGGACGCATTGACGTAAACGCCTCTCGATATTACCAAGGACACCTCTTAACATTTCTGCAAATACTGAAGAGCAAGCATGATGTATTCATTCTTTTAACACATCTAGATCTTCTGGTTCCATTTAGTAAACCCTGGCATAGCCCCATAAGTAAAAATTCAAGGGCATTAAATTAGGCAATCTCACTGGCCTTCGAATGCAACCACCACAACCTTTCCACCGATCGGGATACACACTGTCGAGATATTCCCTAACCCCTCCACAATAATGGGGTGGTGCAGCATTGTGCTGAAACCAGTGCCTCACAGCTAACTGAAGTGGAATATCTTCTAGGAGATGTCCAAGATTCAGCCCATTATGTAGTAATTGCAAATACAGCCAACCATTTAGTCTGGGAGCCAAATAAACTTGTCCAATGACGTAGTCTTCTAGAAGGCAGCACCATATGTTAAGAACCCAGTTCACTTGCATATGATGTGGTAAATGGAAATGCCGTGTGGCTAGGGCGTCAGGTAGCCGTTCGCCTGGTGCAAGTCTTTCGAGTTGATGCCACTTCGGCGACATGCAAGTCTTTCGAGTCGATGCCACTTCGGCGACGTGCAAGTCTTTCGAGTTGATGCCACTTCGGCGACGTGCAAGTCTTTCGAGTTGATACCACTTCAGCGACTTGCATGTTGATGGGGATGAAATGACGATAAGGACAACACAACACCTAGTCCCTGAGAAGAGAAAATCTTCGACCCAGCCGGGAATCAAACCCAAGCTGTTAGGTATGACATTCCGTCACGCTGACCACTCAGCTGCCAGGGCCAGACACATATGATGTGGTAGTAACCAATGAGGATCTGCAGTATGCCAGTAATGTAAATTGAGTCTACTGACAGTGGCATCATTGGTGAAATAGGATTCATTTCCATGAAATCTACCTAATGAAATTCGCATTTATGGCTACTTTATTTACGAGACACGCAGAATGACACCTGATGTTGGAAATCGTTTCCACATAGCTGCTGCTGTAGGTGCAGCTTAAAGGGACGTCATTTTCGTTCCTCCAGAAACCTTTACACTGAAGACCTTGATATCCCCAGGACTGCTGCAGCTCTTATTTGTCCTAATTACAATGAGAAATAGGTATTACTGGTGATATCTATGACTTCCACAATATTAATAATAATAATATGGCCATTATTATTATTATTATTATTATTATTATTATTATTATTATCACTGCAACCTAAATACAATACCACAATAACAATTTTTTATACTACTTTGTATGTATGCACCATTTTCATTTCGCTATGCTTACCCTACATGGAATGTGCTCCAAAATACTCAATAACTTTCTGGGCAACTTCAGGTGCATCACAGATTGGTCTTTCCACAACACATTGTATCTGGAAAGCTCCTTTTGTTCTTAAGCACATCTCCGTATGTCTAAAAACATGCACAGAAAGTAGACATCGGGTTGCAAAGCATTGTGAATACAGTCTTCGAACCTCAGCTGCACTGCTGTGCATCTCCTCATAGATCAGTATCATAGCAGTGTAGTCTTCACTAGAGTAAATTGTACGTGTTACCAGTTTGACTGTAAAACCTGGGTCAAACGACAGATGGCGATATTACTTCTTCAGAGTGGAAGCAGGAGGAAACCTCACGCAAATGGTGGTGCGGGTTGGCGATGGTTCACTTGTACGTCCACTTCCTTTTTGAAGGGTTGAACTAACATATGCGGAAAACATAAAACTACAGAGGAACAGCGTGCATGGGTCACCCTTAGTAATTACGGGCCACCCTCAATGACACATACTATCTTGAAAAGAAAATAATTCTCCAATTGTTTTGAGTATGCTCAGATTTACTCAGAAAGGGGTATTGTATTATATTAACAACTGGTGTGTTACTCCAGATCTGGTTGACAAACTAATGCTCCAGAACATCGACAACATTGGCACAATGTGACAAAAAGGAAGAAATCACAATGGAATACAGAAACAAATAAACAAGCAGATACTGATGAAATGGAAGGACAAGAGAGATGACACGATTGTCAGCACATTTCACAATATGTTTCAACAATTAAATTTAAAGAATGTCATCAGGCCAAGACAAGTGTAGTCATGGACTATAATCAGAACAGAGCTGGCATGAATATGAGCAATTTCTATCTCCAAAGATACCAAACGGCCAGGAGCAGACTGAAAAAAGATATTATCGCTATTTATTGGACATTGCATGCTGCAATACACATGCTTGGTACAAAAACATTGCAGTGAACAAAGCAGATTGGAATTCACAATTAGTCTTGGTAAACAAAATCCTCTCTGCAACAAACATCAGCAATTGCATACACTCCCCCCTCCCCCCTTTCCCCTCAAATACCAAAAGCAAAGCACACCATCTTACAGATAGGCATTTTTATTTTCCAGAATTTTTGCCAAACATAACACAGAAAAGACCAAAAAGGAGATGGGGAGCGTGCATGAGGGGGCATATTTGAAAAGACATCTTTGTGTGCATAATATGAAGGTCCTTTGTGTGCAACATCAGGTTTTAAAATATTTCACAGGGAGAACTTTTGTGGCGGTGTTCGTAGCGACAAACAATTCGCTGTAGAAACGGCTTACGAAGTCACCGCCACACTTTTAATAGCGGGCCGACCGGTCCGCTGGAACAGTGAACAGAAAGATGAAAACCCAACACTCTGATTAAATAAAAGTCGGTACTTATCTTTATTAAAGAAGATACAGAAACACAGGGGTGAACTCCGTGTCTACAGAAATCTGTCTAGTTCGAGTCGGAGCGGCTAGGTCAGCGTCGGCTGACGACAAACAACAACTCTGCCGCGATGAACACACAACTGACTAGCAAGTACACAATTCGGTGGCGAGTATACAACTGAGCGGCGAATACAGAACTGTCCTAGCGCTCGCGACTCCAGCGCTTAAGAAGCCAGAAGCCAGCGGTGGCGCGCGCAGACTTGCGGCGATTTGCTGTCTCGCTGGCGCTGCTTATGCGGACGGCGTCCGGACTTTGGTACTGCCAACCTTTTGGCAGTGGGCTCGGGTGGCATTACTGGCTAGGACATAACAAGAACAACCTGTAATTATGTGGGGGGAGGAAAAATGTCATTCTATGTGATTCTGATCTACTTTAGCTTTGGTCCATAATCTGAAACCAACAAAGAAATGTTTTAGTGAATGAACAAGGCACATGGCACAACTGCAATAGCCAGCACCAGGTGAAATTACAGACTGAGATAAAGGAGTGTGCACAAAAAATTTCCACTAACGGAGTTAATGACCATGAAAATTTTTATGCGAAAAACGACAACCCTTAGGCCTCTCCAGCAGATCCTAAATGTGATGTGCCCAAGAAAGATCATTGGCATTCAGCCCTAAGATGTGAAAAAGGTTCAGCCTCACTGATTATCGGGCCATTGTAACTGCTCCCAGATCTTATCCTATATGACAAATGAAAATTCGTAAAGTAAAGCAACTTTCTCACTTCTCAGTGTTCAAATCTTATCATAAAACTATCAAAATCTTCGTAACAGGATTTGAAAGGAAGTGTAGTAAGTGACTTAATAAGATCTACAACTTTAAACATAACAATGTTTGAAAACTTAATAGATGGAGTATTTTATTTTTGTCAATAGCTAATATGGTGGTAGCTGCTACCGTGACACAGCACTGATCTCTTGTTCTGCAGTGTGACAATCAGCTGTGCTTCCTGTATCCTCTGATGAAAAGTTTTTACCGCTGCAGTGAAGTCAGCAGCTCTATGTGCACAATCAAGGAAAGAAGGACACTCATACTTGCACGGACTGTTTAAACTGATTTTTTGAGCTCACAGTGTATTCTGCTTCTCTCGATGGTGAGTGCTGGTAATTTCTGAAGTTGTCATCACATTCTGAATTGCTCAGAGATAGTTTATTCGCTCAAAGTGGGACATTGCTTCTGTAGCTCAGAAGTATCCAATGGACTCAACTGTCAACATGACACAATTTGTCTACAGTTAATTTTCTTATTGTCCCACGACAAATTTTCTTTGACACAATTTATGCTCCATAAAGCTACATTTCAACATTGACAAGAGAACCTATTGTGATGACATCTTTTCAGCGATAGGATTTGTGCAGTGGTACGGCGTAACACATTAAATATCCTACTACAGGGTGTTTTTGATTTTCTACCAAGGAAATTGAGTCATTCTGTATTTCTGTCCTTTAATATTGGCTGCATAACCAAAAGCCAGATTTACAGATAAATGAATCAGGTTTACTGGTTATTTATTTTTTACATGACATACCCTAAATTAATAGGAGTACATTCTAGTTCCATTATTTTTATTAAATTCACTATTATAAACAAAAACTATTTCTATTCTGGTTCTATGATCATAAGGCCTGATCAAGCACCTAGATGTATGGGTTACGTCACACAGATTGTAATTTTTAATTCTATCCACTACTTCACTTTATGTAGGAAGCAAGATCACACCAAAGATTCAATTTCTCATGTAACTTGGAATTATTCTTGGTTATCAAGTCACACTTGATTAAAGATATTCTGACCATATAGTTGCAGCCTTCTTCTAAAGAGCAGTCCAGTAAGAGACACTCAATTTTTCTATGTGAAAGAGTACTTATGAAATTGCACAACTTGTAGTAGCTTGAGCGGCTGAGATCAATTCAGTCTTCTTAGAGTCAGATAATGACTTTCCAATACGTAGATCCATAATCAGACATGTGAATATGATTCATGTAATCTGGTAGATCTGCAATGGCCAACACAACACATGGAAAACTCCGTCATATCATTGCAGGTGCATCATTCATTTGGCACGACTGGGAGAGAGCTATATTAATACAATACTTGTACTGCAGTGTATTCTAATGTAGTGTAAGAAATGATGTGCAAGAACTGAAGAGGAAATCATGGGTCTTGACATGTTTTCCAGATGTCACAGAGTATAAAGTGCAGTATATTATTTGATCAAAATAGTTTTGAAGATGGAAATAAAACAAGCACGATACACCATCTGAACCATGAAATACTCGAAGGCAGTCACAACTAGTAGCTCCTCTTCTTTGTGGATTACTAGTGCATGTGTGAGTAATGACAGTATTGCCCATTTTCTAGGCACTTTTTTTAATACAAGGTTGTTAAGGATAATACCATTTGATTGTGTCAACATAAATATGGTATACAATAGGCATATGCAATTACTTCTTTACTTACCTACCTCTGCTCAATTTTCTTGAACATTTAATGAACATTTTCTTGAACATTTAATGAACATTTTCTACTTTGGAGCTCGTTTAGGTGACGAATCACTTTGTCAACAAGATGCTGTGGTATTTATTTTACACATGAACTGCACAATATGTTTAAAAATTAAACACTATATCAAATAAAATAAAACTGTAAGCAGTCATCCATTTTAAACATGTGCCAAGTATCCACATATTAAGAGTTCATATTAATTTATTTTTTCTTGGAATAGTTCCTGTGGTCAAATTCTGGTGTTAATATCAACTGAACTTATCTGGACACTTAAAAAGGCGTTCCAGCATGAAGACGATTTGATGTTTACATTTGTGTAGGGTTGAATTGCTGCAATAGTATTAACAACAGAGGCCAGAAAATTCTGAATTGTGACTTATGTACAAAAATACGCACAGAGAAACCTAAAAAATTACAAATAGTGTACATTAGAGCTTATATATTAATGAAAATAATTTTTGAAAATATAACTGGATAGATAAAAAAATATACTCACCAAGCAAATGCAAAAGCAAACACATACAGAAGTTAACGAAATGTGCAAGCTTTCAGAGCCAGTGGCTCCCTTCTTCCCGCAGAAGGATTGAAGGAGAAGGGAGAGAGATGAATGAAAAGGATTAGGGAGGTTCAGAAAATGGGGATAATTATGGAAAAGTAGCCCAGAACCCTGGGTCAGTGCAGGCACCGGAGAGAGCGAGAAGGAACTGCACCGGATGGGATTTGAAAACATAGCTTAAAGATGAAAGATAGGGTAATACGCAAGACAAAGATTACTGACCAAACATTGTGCAAGAGCAAAAAGTTAAGTTGTCCGTTAGGATGAATGGGCAAAACACAACACCCTGTTGCAGAGCACACACCCCAACATGACAGTCATAACCACACTACCTATTTCACCGTAAGTGCCATCTGGATTCTTTCCCTTGACACCAGTTTCTCAATACTCCATGGGTGGGAACTGACATTACAACATGTCCTTGGTTCTCGTTACCCACTTGACCTTGATTTACTTTTACTTTCTTTTCTTCAGAGACAGTACTTCTAATCATTAACTTTTCCTTTCTTCGTTCCCTCTTAGTTTTCTACATTTTTTTTATTTATTTTCTGACCAGTCTAATTTTCCCCCATCCCCTACGTCTATCATATATATCGTACTTAGCTCTCCACTCTTATTAAATCTTGCACCATGTTTGGTCAGTAATTCATGTCTTGCTTATTACCCTATCTTCCATGTTTGATCTGTCAGGTTTTCAAACCTCATCCAGTGCAGCCCCAACAGTCAATCTTTCCTTCTTACCCCTTTCAGTAAGTCTCCCCTGACATGTGGTTCTCGGCGACTTTACCGTAATTTTCTAAACCTCACCAGTCTTTTTCCTTCACCCCTTCCTTCCCCTTCAATTCTTCTTCTGCCAGAGGAAGGAGCCACTGGTTTCAGAAGCTTTCACATTTCCTTGACTTTTGTGTGCACTTGCTCCTGCCACCGCTTGGTAAGTGTTTTTTTTTTCATCTATCCAATTATATTAAATAGTGCACACTGTCATACGAAGAGCTATCATAAACATACGTCTTGTTTCTTCTGTGTAAATACTACTTTGAATCATTTATTAATTAGTTTCATTTGTTTTGATGACAACTTTCTCGACATTTTTCCCCAGGCTTCTGGTTGTGGCTTTATCATAGCTTTTGTTTGCAAAATTATTGGTTTTAGTGCAGGATTCCAAGACATGTCACAAGTTACCAACATCTGTAAATCAAGAGATTGGAATGTATTCAGATGTTTTGTAGTGTTGCACTGGAACCACATTATGGTATTTGCGGTCATAAGAGTCGTACCACTGTCCCATTGGAACATTACAAAATTTTTCACCAACATATATACTCTGCAAGTAACCATATGGTCCATAGAAGAGAGTATTTCATGTAACACTGTTTCCAAACTAAACCTTAACTGCTGTGCTTAACTCTTCCTTTTTCAATTATAACAACTGCATTTGAGACAAGATATCTACTGGTTGAGACACATCAAGTCAATGCGTGGCTTAACCCAACTGCTATACTCATTGGGACTAGTACTTACTCTAACAGTATGCCAATTTGCATACCTGGTCAATGAAGCGTAGCACATTTCAACAAGTCTCGGTATGCTCTAAGAGATTCTTAAAAATTTGGCTAGTTTTCTTGAGGCTCTCCATATCTACACATAACCAACTGAATCCTATGCAAAGCATAGGAAAGGCAACCACACACCTATAGCTAACTGACATGAGTTGCAGCCACAAGTGTTGGCGTCAGTTAGTTAGTTAGTTAGTTAGTTAGTGTGTGTGTGTGTGTGTGTGTGTGTGTGTGTGTGTGTGTGTGTGTGTACGTGCTTCTACTAAAGAAAGAGCAAGAATTCAACAGCTAGTATAAACACTGTTTACTGTTGTGTTTCTATACATCACATGTCAGTCAACTATAGATGATTGGTTGCCTTTCTTTTATTTTACATATTTCATTCCAGAATTTTCATTGTTCTGAATCTTAATTTGAACTAAAAAATTAAGGGTCACTTCAAAACGCCACCTCTGTACCGGAGCATACAGATAATTTCCTGCGATGACTGGACTCACTTCAGCTGTCTTTTGAAAGGACTCACCTAATCACTAGTAGCACAGTTTCATCCAAACGATGAGATATCACTGCATTAAATGAATCCACGAACAGTGTTGGTTGCAATTTTTAGACATATCTTTAATCAATTTAGACTGCCCTCACTTCACATAGGTAACACTAAGTATCTACAGCCACACGACTTGTCTGGCATAGCAGTATACACAAACATTCCTAGTGAATCACTCCATCAATCAGTGAAAACTGTTATTAAAATCCTTACAATGGTTCTTGAACTTTGCCTTCATATACACATGGAAAAACATGACAAGATGGCTTTATTTTATCATGTGCATACATTCTAGTTCAGTTTCTCTGCTCTCTGGAGAAGTTGTGGCAGTTTTCCTGCCACATACCACCTCCTCTGTAGCTGACCAGCTCGTAACTCCTATCATTGCCATAATATGTCACTTCAAATACCAATTAAATATCGGACAGATAACAGATAACAGTACGTATATTACACTCTCATCATTACTATAAAATTATAAAGTATATACAAACCTACCTGGCAAATCAACCATTTGCAAGAACAATATCAAAATCCCTGCAGTAGTTCCTGGGATTAGCCTTCACATACGAACAGAAAAACCGGCAGGGGACTTTAAATTAGTAATACGTATAGAAGGCGTGTGCATGAATGATCTTTTGAGAATGCACCAAATTCACAAACTGTCCTTTCACATCTTTCTCTATATTATTTACACTCTTTAGAAAAAAAAGTAATGGTGAAGTTTGACATGGAGAATTGGATAACTGGAAAATCAAGTTGTTAGCGCCATTAACAAATATATATTGCACAAAAAGCATCAATCATATTGTTATCAGTGGATAATATAACACCACACATTCTTAAGTACATCCGGGGTCACAGACGTCTGTTAACACAATATGATAATCACACCAGGTGGCTTACACTGTTACTTGCGTACTGAATACTGTATGGTAGATAGGCCTCCTATAGGGCGCACACACACATTTACCCTCCAAGCTTTACCAGCTGATGCCATGAAAATGATTCTAAAATTTGCTAACATATCCATAGTATAGCATATATAAGAGAAAGGTTAATCCCTTATCATATAGACAGCTGCTATCACTAAGCTGCTTATTGCTCTTTGGTTTTAAAAACTACAGCAACAGTTCCTTTGGAAGCTGTCTAGTAATTCTCCAGTTGAAACCTCCTGGCAGATTAAAACTGTGTGCTGGACTGAGACTCGAACTCGGGCCCTTTGCCTTTTGCGGGCAAGTGCTCTACAAATGAGCTACCCAAGCACGACTCGCGCCCCGTCCTCACATCTTTACTTCTGCCAGTACCTCGTCTCCCACCTTCCAAACTTCAGTTGGTAGAGCACTTGCCCCCGAAAGGCAAAGGTCCCGAGTTCGAGTCTCGGTCCGACACGCAGTTTTAATCTGCCAGGAAGTTTCATATTGGCGCACACTCCGCTGCAGAGTGAAAATCTCATTCTGGAAACATCCCCAAGGCTGTGGCTAAGCCATGTCTCCGCAATATCCTTTCTTTCAGGAGTACTAGTTCTGTAAGGTTCGCAGGAGAACTTCTGTAAAGTTTGGAAGGTAGGAGACGAGGTACTGGCAGAAGTAAAGCTGTGAGGACGGGGCGTGAGTCGTGCTTGGGTAGCTCGTTGGTAGAGCACTTGCCCGTGAAAGGCAAACGTCCCGAGTTCGAGTCTCGGTCCGGCACACAGTTTTAATCTGCCAGGAAGTTTCATATCAGCGCACACTCCGCTGCAGAGTGAAAATCTCATTCTGTATTTTCCAGTTCTGAGTAGGCATTGTCTGCTGAGGTCTTCCACACACCTTTCCTTGCATAATATTTTGCAATGTTTACATCTGCACAGGCCACTTGTCAAGCAAAGCACTGATCAGACAACCCAGCTACGTATGCAGAACTATGATATGGCCTCTAGTGATCAGATCAAATACAACAAAACAACCCTTAACTGGATACTCCATCTCAAACCACTAAAAGCAGATGAACAGTAAACATGTTTCCAACATACAATGTCTTTCGGGGATAGCCAGTTTTTGGCAAGAGTATTGTTGCTGATGATTGCTGCACTGCAAGGCATGGTGATCAATACAATTCAAATGCCACTGTGAAATCAACTGAATCTTATTCAAAGGAATTTCTCCTAAAGCTCTAGCAAACACAATTTTTATGCACTTCTGAAACATTCTAGCAGCAGCCTGTACATGAAGTTTGTAAACTGACTCTGCATATAGTTCTCATCACAATTTTCCATGTTAATACACAGAGTAGTCCCAAAATAAAAACCACAGGGCATAACTGACTGAAAATAAGCAAAATAAACAAGCTCTCAGATTTCAGTATTAGTGACCATGCAGACGATTTTTGTATGGAACACAACACTTAGTTTAACAAGATCCTGAATGTGCTACATTCAATCTTATTACAGACTTTCAGTTCATATTGGGATAACAGTACAAAATTATTAGCAAAATTAAGATCAGCTGTAAAAAGGACAAACAAAGTATTCAAACAATGGATAATCCACAATGGAATGTAACAAAATTATGAGAAGGAAAAGTTGCTACTCACCATATAGTGGTGATGCAGTCGCAGATAGGCACAACAAAAAGACTCACACAATTAAAGCTTTGGGCCATTGGCCTTTGTCAACAATACACGCACACACATAGTCTCAGCCAACTCAAACCACACAGTTAGCAGCAGCACCAGTGCATGATGGGAGTGGTGAATGGGTGGGGTAAGGAGGAGGCTGTAGCGAGGCGAGGGATAGTATGGTGGGGGTGGCGGACAGTGAACTGCTGAAGGTTAGACAGACGGCAGGAGAGAGGTGGGGAAGGGGGGGGGGGGGGGGTTGGAAGTAGCAGAAAAGGAGAGAAATAAAAAGACTGGGTGCGATTGTGAAATGATGGCTGTATAGTGCTGGACTTGCAAGGACAGTGAATAACGAAGGTTGAGGCCAGGAGGGTTACAGGAACATAGGATGTATTGCAGGGAAAGTTCTCACCTGCGCATTCAGAAAACCTGGTGTTGGTGGGAAGGATCCATATGACACAGGCTGTGAAGCAGTCATTGAAATGAAGGATATCATGTTTGGCAGTGTGTTCAGCAACAGGGCGGTCCACTTGTTTCTTGGCCACAGTTTGTCGGTGGCCATTCATGCGGACAGACAACTTGTTGGTTGTCATGCCGACATAGAATGCAGCACAGTGGTTGCAGCTTAGTTTGTACACCACATGACTGAGCATTTTTGTGCTACATGGGAGACAAGTCCAATTTTTCAGTCAGTTTGAGACTGCAATAATTTTTGGATAAAACAATTTTGTTCCAGCTGTTATTTACGAATATTATATACACATATCAAAAAAGTTCTGCATCACCCTGGTTCCCAGAACTCCTGAAGATAAACACTGACTGTGGATATTGTATCACATACACAGTCCCTTTGACTGTTCAAAGATGTCACTAAACCCAAACAAAGGTGTGAACAACCATGCATGAGCAATGTCTTTTAGACAGAGGGGGTCAGACAGCCAATCAGCTTCAATCATCCCACCAGGAAGAAGGCACACAGCTCAAGTTGTCTGCAGTTCAACCATGCCATGACGGTCAATAGCACAGTTCAATCATGCCCGCATCGTTATTTTGTGCCAAGAAGGGCTCTCAACAAGGGAAGTGTTCAGGCGTCTCGGAATGAACCAAAGCGATGTTATTCTGACATGGAGGAAATACAGAGAGACAGGAACTGTCAATGACATGCCTTGCTCAGGCCGCCCAAGGGCTACTGCCGCAGCAGATGACCACTACCTACAGATTATGGCTTGGAGGAACCCTGACAGCAACGCCACCATGTTGAATAATGCTTTTCATGCAGCCTCAGGACGTCGTGTTACGACTCAGACTGTGCACAATAGGCTGCATGATGCGCAACTTCACTCCCGACTTCCATGTCGAGGTCCATCTTTGCAACCATGACACCATGCAGTGCGGTACAGATAGGACCAACAACATGCCGAATGGACTGCTCAAGATTGGCACCACATTCTCTTCACTGACGAGTGTCGCATATGCCTTCAACCAAACAATCGTCAGAGATATGTTTGGAGGCAACCCGGTCAGGCTGAATGCCTTAAGACAGACTGTCCAGCGAATGCAGCACTGTGGACGTTCCCTGCTGTTTGGGGTGGCATTATGTGGGGCCGGCGTACGCCATTGGTGGTCATGGAAGGCACCGTAACGGCTGTACGATACATTAATGCCATCATCAGAGCGATAGTGCAATCATATTGATGAGGCATTCATCTTCATGCACAACTCGTGCCACTATCGTGAACCTATTGGAGAATTATTTTCTTCAGGATAATGACATCGCTCGGCTAGAGTGGCCAGCATGTTCTCCAGACTGAAACATTGACATGTTTCAGTGCCTGGCATAGCTAAAATGGGCTGTTTATGGACGACGTGACCCATCAACCACTGTGAGGGATCTACACCAAATCGCTGTTGAGGAGTAAGAAAATCTGGACTAACAGTGCCTTGATGAACTTGTGAATAGTATGCCACAACAAATACAGGCCTGCATCAATGCAAGAGGACGTGCTACTGGGTATTAGAGGTACTGGTGTGTATAGCAATCTGGACCACCACCTCTGAAGGTCTCACTACAACAGGCAATGTATGGTTTTCATGAGCAATAAAAAGGGTGGTAATGTTTATATTGATCTCTAATCCAATTTTCAGAACAGGTTTCGGAACCGAGGTGGCGCAAAACTTTTTTTGATGTGGTAGGCACATTACTATACATTATTTCTTCTTATTGTCTCTACTTTTTCATTAGAAAAAGCAGTCATTTTTGTACTACGAAAATGTTTCTTTTCTTAATATATGTAACTCTTTATACGGTTAGAAACAATGAACTTGAAAATACTAATGTCAAACATTCATAAACTGTTGTGAACTAACGACTGAGCTACCCAAGCACAACTCCTGACCCGTCCCCACAGCTTCAATGCTGCAACTACCTCATCTCCTATTTTTCAAACCTCACAGAAGCTCTTCTGTGAACCTTGCAGACCTTGCACCCCTGGAAGAAAGGATATTGCAGAGACGTGACTTTGCCATAGCCTGGGAAATGTTTCCAGAATGAAATTGTCACTCTGCAGTGGTGTATACACTGATATGAAACTTCCTGGCAGATTAAAACTGTGTGCTGGACAGAGACTCGAACTCTGTACGAGGTGCTGGCAGAATTGAAGCTGTGGGGACAGGTCATAAATTATGCTTGGCTAGCTCAGTCATTACACTACTTGCCCTGAGTTCGAGTCTTCGTCGGGCACACAGTTTGCCACGAAGTTTCATATCAGTGCATACACTGCTGCAGAGTGACAATTTCATTCTGGAATTCAACATTTTTGTTACATTTAATGTTTTGTGCATTGTTATTCTTAGCTGCTGCAATTTTGCATAGTAGCCAATATGTTTATTTTATCTAATTATGACCATGAAATTATTACCTCAATGGAAATCACTGTAGGAAATAACACGTTATGACGCACTTATAGAGTTTTTACAAACATCCTTCTTTAAGTACTAAACACATCCATACACCAGTTGTTGCCGCGTGGTTACTGGCTAACACACACCGTGTTTTGATAGCTGGTGGCAGTCTAATCCTATGGGTAATAACTGTTGATTGCTGCCACAGAAAACACACAACACAAATTAGTCTGTGTGTGTCTCTGAATGACGGTGTATTGATGTGTTTAGAACTTTAAGAACAATGTTATGAATAGATTGCTACTTACCATATAGAGGAAATGTTCAGTCGCAGAGAAGCATGCCAAAAAGATTGCTAAACATGTTGAAACAGTGGCCAGTGACAGGTGTGTGTGTGTGTGTGTGTGTGTGTGTGTGTGTGTGTGTGTGTTTACAAGAAGGCCTTTTGGCTGAAAGTTCACATGTTTAGCGGTCTCTTTGGCGTGCCTTTCTGCAGCTCAACATCTCCTCTATATGGCAAGTAGCAATACATCCTTTTCACAATATTTTCATTATTTCATCATGGATTTTCCATTGTTTGAACTTTAATAACACTTGTGCAATCATCTATAGGTGAATGGAAGCCAGTTCTTTTCTAGTTGCAACCCAGAAAGCCACTGAGTGCAAAAGCTTGTGAGTAAACTGTTGCCAACTAGGTGGTGTAGTACAAAGTGTCTCATTAAATTATTTTGTGTAGGACAGATATCAGGCCTGATTTTCCATCTTGCATAATGGGATGCTTGGAAAATTTTGAGTGCCTCTAGGCCTTTTTTAGTAACTGTAATACAGAACTTACCAAATTCCAAACTGATCAACAATGACGGCTGAAAACTGTTCCGGTTATGAGCTTGAGAGAGATTAAACAATCTGCTTTTGTCATGAAGCCTTGCTTCTAACTCAGTTTAGGTTCTTGGAAAATCTATGTTTTAATGCATTTCAAAAAAGAAACCATCTCAATAAAAAGGGCTTAAGCATTCTGATAAAGTAAGAACAGTAGAACTAAGAAAGCTTTAAAGTGTGTTCTTTTACCAGACCACAAGTTGCGACCAATATACAAGAGTGAGGTTCAGAATAAAATTGCTGCTCTGTGATGCCGGTCAAAGGATCGGATGCCAACAGTGATGAGTCAGAAACTACAGAAAGCATCAATTCAGGTTTGTCAAGCCTTGGATATTCTATCCTGCAACTGTTTTTGGCTGCCACCCTTTATTGTGAAGAATTTTAACAGTTGCTGCTGCAGCCATGTTTAAAATCTTGAGATATTCTTGAGGATTTGAAATAAGATTCACAAGGCAGTAGCTCACTGGTGAAGTGGCAAACTGCAGATGCAAAGGTGTTGGGTTTGAGCCTTCATCATTTCTAGGATTTTTTATTGCCGTGTATCACTTTTTTCATCTCTGTCAATGTTAATGTGAAAAATGCCCAGCTGCACCATGGGTGGAAGTCCATGTTAAACTGTGGGTCCCCCCTATAGTCTGCTACATCCAATACAATCAGGTCTAGTAAACCACTGTGGTGTTCAAACCAATTTTAAGGTTGATGAGATTTACCTCTGGCCAAGATCTGTCAAATCCACAGAGAAATTTGCAGTCAGATCACAGTTCTGGTGGGTTTAAGCCAGATATAATTTGAGAGAAAAATTATAACAATCAGTAATGCCAATATTATATTGCTTATAATATGATGAGTGAGCTGAGAAATTTAAGTTACCCGTGTGCATTCGAATCAAAACATGAACCAGCTTATTGAGGACATTAAGTTTATTCAGTACATTAAGTGGCACAGATTGTCAGTTCATGGAAATGCAAGGCAGTAATGGTACCTCCCAAGTAACCACTTTGTCCGTCTCCCACCCAAAAATGTGAACTGTGTGTCAGCAGTAAAGATTAGTACTTACTATAGAGACGACCCGTTTTTGCATGCTGCTGCCAAACTCACATGTAAACTATTCCCTACCTAAAAAGCTTCTAAACAATTTAAGGGTGCAAAGACCTGTTTCAGTCACACACCACTCGCTGATGCTACTCAGTCAAACGAAACAAAACTCTTCTTTTTAACTGTATGTACAAACTGTATTTACTATCTTGATAGCTGTTAAAAGAGATAATTGGCTGCAGCGCATTTTAAGCGAAATATGTATTCACATGTGCTTTCTACCTTAAGGTATATCTGTTGCATTAGTGGATATAACAGAAATACTACGCACAAATAAACATGACCTATCAACATTATGAAAAGAATAGACCACTACTCACCATAAAGAGGACACACTGAGTTGCAGGCAGGCACAATAAAAACTCCATTACACATTGAGCTTTCGGCCCAAAGCCTTCTTCAGAAAAGAAAAGACAATACACCACATGCCCACATGATCATGATCTCCAGCCAGCTATGCTTAATATTTAGCCGGAGAAAGCCATTTGTGTGTGCATGAGGCATGTTTAGTTATGTGAATTTGTGTGCGCTTTCTTTTCTGAAGGAGGCTTCGACAGAAAGCTCAATGTGTAACTGTATTGAGTAGCAATCTATCCTTTACATAATAATGCTGATATTTCAACTTCAATTTTCCATTGTTTGGCCCATCAATAATAACACATATGATGATAATGTTAAAAAATATGTTTTATCTATCAGTTGTTATTCACCAATGCATGTGCTGCAGCTTCATTTGCAGCCCTATCAAACACAGAAATTGTAAATACAATGCATTCTGGTACAAGTTACAGAGATATGCTGACAAGAAGAAACACGATATGAATAAAGAAATAAACATAATGGCTCTTATGCACTTGATGAATGTTAAAAACCTAAATTTGTACTTTCCAAGACAATGTGGAAGCACAAGAAATTGATTATGCGTAACAAAGCAAATTTGAAAGCATAAATAGCAACCAATTGCTGCAACTGCTTCTCCAGCAAATAGTGTGTTCATTTATTTATACATCACACAAGCAGTAGCAAAAAACAGAAATTACTAAGGAAATCTAGGAAAGCAGTGGTGGCTTGTCTTCTAATTTTATTATGTTTATAGATCTTGTAAGAACTAAAATAAGAGTATAGCAACCTGTTACCTAAAAAAGAGAGAAAGAACTTATGCAGAGTGCTCCCTTCAGTACATCTAAATACATCACACCAGAAGTTAAAAGTCCACCCGACACGTTTTTCTGTCCGTGTATGTAGGTTAAACTTAGAAACTACTGTAAGGAATGTGATATGGTCTTCAGCAACAGATAGACTGTTTAAAGGGTAAGGTTTGCATACATAATTTATTACCACAATGCCAGACAAGTTGTCCAACCACAGATATTTGGTGCTACCTGTGCGAAGCCAGGGCGGGTTGCTAGTTTACATGTAACTCTTTCCACATCTCTAAAGATTCTCCAGTGTTCTATAAAACAAAAGTATATAAATGAATGTAAACCTCTTAAGCCTACAACTCTAATACATGGGCACAACAAGCATCTGCACTGCTGGTAATCCAAACATATACTCATCGGGTAAGTGCAGGGATATCTGTGCAGACACACTGTAAAGATCTTCATTGGAAAGTGACAATGGCTGATGAAAACAGGATCTACAAACTGTCCAACCAGCTCACAGTGCTATTATTTTGTTATCAAGCTACACAGAGCAGGACTTGTTTCAGCGACACATGTCACACAGACTTCATTTATAATGATATATACACTTATATTTTATGAGAACTGAAGGTCTATTGTTAACAACTGAAAGTTCAATTAATTTTTGACAAATAATGCACGCAGTAGGACAATTTATACAAAATGCTTCATTCCTGTACCATATGGGCATGGAACCTCTTGCCAATAGGCAAAGCATGACGGAGGGGAGGGGAGGGGGGGGGGGGGGGCGAACCCCTACTGGCTTTAAGCACTGATTTAATAGGCTAATAAAATTCATAAATACATGAACAACATTACAGGACGGAATAACACCCACAAACAAAATGTCTGTGGAACCTTCTCTTATACTGAATCCAGTATATTTAGAACATAACGAACGCTCTGTGTCTGGAAACAAAAGCAGAGACCTGATCAACATGAAGATGGCCTGATATGACCCTTCAATACATTTACTTACACCGGCATGCTCCAAAATGTCAATGAAAGATCATTCAACCATGAACCACATGCAATACAAATTTTATTTAAATCCTACAACAATCAGTCTGTATCATATACACCCACCTTTCTGTAAGATACTCGTTCTCATACAATGTAATGTAATTGCGAAGTCTCTCCTCCATTTCTCTCTCTTCTCTTTCCTTTCTCTCATTACGGACTTCCTTCTTAGTTGACACTACATCCAACATGTTCTCATTCGCTGGAAAACTGGGTGCATTGTTCGATGTATTACAAGGTGTATCTGTCATTCCTGAAACACATACTGACTGTGCTCCAACCACCACATCACTGTCACCACTACGGTTTCCCCCCATTTCAAGTTCACTTGATCGTCGCCATCGTGATTTCACTTTCACCGGTTTGCTGCTGTCGAGATCAAATGCAGATATTGTAGATTGTGGAACAGCTGGGAAAGTACACATGGAAACTGGATGACTGAGACTGTCTTTCTGTATGGGATCATTGCTGACTGGTGGACACACAAGTTCTGGTGCCCCAACATGTTTTCCATCAGAGGTTTCCCTTGCAACACTCTTAGGAGAGCTTGGTAAATCACTCTTAGAGCGCGATTTTTGTCTCGACAAGCCTATGGAACGAATGCGATTGCTTCTTCTCACACCTATACTACAGTTTGAACTGCTTTCAGATCCTGTTGTGTCTGTACTGCCACTACGACTTCTAGAACTGACTGACTTTGGTTTTCTTTCAGGTACCTCCTCTGTTCGACAATTTTTTTCATTTGCGCATGCACTGGCTGTGAAGCAAGGAGCTTCATTGATATCAAGGCTTCCAGAATCTTCACAGCTTTGATCAGTACCCTCAGTGATAACAGTCACTTCATTGACACATGGCACTATATTTTCTATAGAAAAGTTGTGTATCTCATCTTTGGTTTCTTCGCCCATGATTCTCTCTCCAAACAGAGAAGATCTGGGACTCTGGCAGCTCAAATATTCCTTATGGACACTATCACAGCCTTCTAGTGCATGGTGCTCCTCTTCTGCAACCGGTAAGTCTTCAATACTCCCCGATGACACAGGCATAACACTGCTTATTAAATCTGTATCAGTGTTGCGTACTTCAGTTTTAAAAGTTGAAATATCACTCTGACTGTCAGTTTCACAAAGCACTTGATCTCGAGGAACTGGTAGTTCTACAACAAACTCTTCACTAACAACTGTTTCATCATTTGCTGTAGTTTCTAAATTGTCACTGACTTCATACGTAATACAATCTTCACTAATGTTCTGGTTTCCAATGTCACTTTCCTCGCCACAGCCATCAAAACACTTCACAATTTGTTCACTATGTACATTAGTATTTTCATTGGTTGTTCTCACATAATTTATTTGGTTGGTTCTACAATTACTTGTATTAACATAATTAGAGTTGGCACTTAATTTGTCAACTGTAACACACTTACACTCCTCTATTTCAGCTCCTCTGCCACAGTCATGGCAGTAACTACCTTTTACCACTGAGACCTGGTCTGCTTCACACTCCCTACTGTCTTCATAGTCTAATTCTTGATCATCCTGGCTTCTTGTATCTCCCACTTCTATTTCTACACCTTCGCAAACAATCATGTCCTCCACATATTCATCTGTCCACACAACTTGCTCAGCATTACTGATGTCCAATTCCTCCTGTTGTTCAATTACTACTTCATTCAGAGGCTCTAAATCCTGACTAGTTTCTATGACTTCTTTCGAGACATCTGAACCCTCAGGAGACATAATTTCATTTTCAATTACTTCCTGTAGGCAACGAAACTTGCCAAATTTTTTGTGGATGGATGAAACAGGCTGAACAGGATGAATTGCAGCAGGTGGAGATTGGTGCAGAGTGTCAGTAGCATTAGCAGGTTGCAAATCTCCACAACACATGTTAGTATTTTTATCTTCTCTCGTGTCTGAAATCCGGTGACTTAAGATACCATTGAGTTTGTGTTCTGACAGTCCGTTTAGTTTCTTCTTGTTTTTTGTTGATGATAACTTTACTGACTTTGTTTTTCTCCTTCTCACTGCCGCTTTTCGTCTGCGGGCCATCACACGGATCATTTGTGTCACCATACATTCAGGAACTACCTGCTGCTCCTTTCCATTGCTGAGCAAGTCATACTCCTGCAGCCTGAAACAAACAGGAAATAAAGATGAGTTTCATGAATACTTGAAAATTTCATAACGACCAACACCATAAGTAAAGGAAATGGGAACACTAGAATTCACTAATGGTATTATTTAATTTGACAGAGAGAAAGCAAATTTGGATAATCTACATTTATACTCTACAAGCCGCTGACAAGCACAGACGGTATTCCCCAATGTACAACTTGTCAAGCTTTCTTTCCATTCTATTCACATATAGACCACGGGAACAATGACTGCTTAAAGGACTCACACACACTGTAATCAGTCCAATCTTGACTCTGCAGCCCCTAGAGGAGCAATACATAGGAGGCTGTACTATATTCCTAGATTCCTCACTTAATACTGATTCTTGAACTCTAAGTAGGCTTTTGTGGAATAATTGGTATCTATGTGCAAGCATCTACCATTTTCAGATTCATCGGCATTTCTGTGATGTTCTCCCATGGGTCAAACAATCATATAATCCACGTGTCGAACCTTTTAGCTTACTTGGGTCAGACTGGAAGAAGATGAGAATTTTGGGCTGCACTAAAAAGCTTAACACTAACTAACAATAACTACTGGGGAAAAAAAATTGGGCAAATGAGAGAATCAAGTGGCAGGCGATTCAAATTGAAAATATTCAATTCATCATAGCTTTACATAAATGGATTTGTATGGATTTTATTTTTATTTTTTTTTATTTTATTTATTTTGATCATGTGATACTTCCTTCTTGGGCCACACTGCTATTTGCTTTGGGATGCATGTGGCCCATGGATTGGATACCCTGTTATAATCAATGGTGATGTCTTTCTTTGCATATGTTCAATACACCCCCCCCCCCTCTTAGCCCTATCTGTTAGGGGTCCCATAAACTTTGTCAGTATTCTAGGATGTGTTGCACAGGTGTTTTGTAATAGACTGCTTACAATCCCTCATTTGTAGCCTGACGGCATTTACCCAGTATCCTACCAATGAAATGAGATGTGTCATCTGTTTTACACGATACTATGGGATTGTTCCATTTAATATCTTTACAAATTGTTACACAACAACAGCTGTATGAATTAACCAATTCCAATTGTCACTCTTTGGTAATGTAGTCATAGGATAGTACATTTTTTTATATTTTTGAAGTGTACAATCTTACATTTTCAATCATTTACAGCAAGCTGCCAGAACTTGCACCACTTTGAAATCTTACCAATATTTGATTGAAAATTTGTGTATCTTGTAACAGACAGTACTTCATTACTGATAACTGCATCCTGTACAAAAAGTCTAAGATTACTATTAACATTGGGTGCCAAGGCATTAATATAGGCTACAACACGAACAGTAAGGGTCGCCACCCACTTCCCTTGGGCATTCTTGAAGCTACTTTTAATTATATTTCTCTTACAAGAGATACATCCACTACAACAGCTATTTAACATTTCATTTTTCTTCTACAGGATAAACAAGTACATAAACAGTAACACCAATAAATCTCTTCTGTAGAATACTAATTATCAATAACAATACAACAAAGTTTTAACCATGCAGTTTGTATTCTTTCAAACTGCCACAAGGAGGACATATGTCTAGTAGCTGTCAAAATGAGTGAACAACTTCTCACATGATGTCTTTATAACAACAAAGAACTACATCACAATTAGGCACCAGGTACATTGATCAGTATTCAGGAATGAACAAGCCGCAATACAATAAAATGAAAGCAAAATGTGCATCTGGTGAGGGAAAAAAATCTGCAGTGTGATTCATTACACTTTGGGGTAATACTAAACAGGATACTGCTCTTCAAAGAATATTTTAAAATTTAATGTTGCTTGAACACCAGAAAACTTTACTGTGTGTGTCTACTGGACCTTGTTATCCAGACTACAGTATTCTACCAGTCTTCTACATCTACTTCTATACTCTGCAAACGATTGAAGTGCAGTGCACAGGGTTTGTCCACTGTACCAGTTATTAGAGTTTCTTCCCAGTCCGTTCATGTATGTAGAATGAGAAGAATGATTCTTTAAATGTCTCTGTGTGTGTTGTAATTAATCTGATCTTATCTTATCTTCACGGTCCCTATGTGAGCAATATCTAGCGAGTTTTACAATATTCATAGAGTCATCATTTAAAGCCGGTTCTTGAAATTTCTAAGTAGGTTTCTTGGGGCAGTTTACATCTATCTTGAAGAAACTGCTAGTACAGTTTCTCCAGTATCTCTAAGTTACACTACCACAGGCTAAGCAAATATGTGACCATTTGTGTTGCCATCATCTGTATATGTTCAATATCACTCGTCAGTCCTATCTGGTGTGGTCCCTCAGTAATAATCTAGGATGCATCGCATGAGTGATTAGTAAGCAATCTCCTTCATAAATTGATTGCATTTCCCTAGTATTCTACGAATAAACTGAAGTCTACTACCTGCTTTACTCACAACTGAGCCTATGTGACTATTACATTTCATATCACTGTTAACTGTTAGCCCAGTTATTTGTATGAACTCTTTGCAAAAGTAACTATTGATATAGACATACAATACTATGTTTATTCAATTTGTGAAGTGCACAATTTTACATTTCTGAACATTTAAAGCCAGTTGTCTTGTTTGCACCACTTTGAAATCTTATCAAGACCTGACTGAATATTCATGCAGCTTCTTTCAAACAGTTGTTCATTATAGCTAACTGCATCATCTGCAAAAAATCTGGTCCACAAAGTCATTGAAGTACAACATGTATTGCAAGGGTCCCAACACACTTCCCTGTGGCACACCTGAAGTTATTACTTACATCTGGCAACTGCCCATCCAAGCTAACATGCCGTAGCCAAGATACATAAACCTACACAGCATCACAATGATACAGCTCAGTCTTCAACAGAAAGATATGTGCTACATATACATAACAACAATAGTTGCATTGTTTTCTAGATTAAATCTTAATAGCACCGAATAGGAGTAGAGTCAAAGTAGTATACAAGTGATTTCCTTTCCATTACTTAAAGAATGTTTTGTAATTAAGAAATTGAACATTCATACTACATTCCATCACAAACTGAACCTCATGTTCGCTGGGAGATTGATTTTTAAGAGCCTTCAGAGCTGACAAATGTGAGGCACACCATACTACCATGATCAAGAGGTCTACCCACTTTCAAAAAATTGTAAAATACAAAATTAAGTTAGACAAACCAGGAAACAAATACAGACATTTAATGCAAATATTTCGACAATAGTTTATAGTTAAGTATTGCAGCATTCATTCTGTATTGTGCTCCAAAAGTAGGTGCCCACATGCGTGAGTGCAATCCTAAAGTCAGAGGAAAGAGCTATGTATGCCAACTAGCTGCAAAGTGTATAAGTTTTGTGTTTAAATTGCCTTTTTATTGTGTTCGTGGCAGAGAGACAACCCGACAATCAGCTTTCTGTAATTTTTTGTATTTAACTTGTGAATTTCAGAACTCGCATATCACTTTCCCAAAGCAGTTCAATGCAACTCAAAATTTCTCAAGAAAGTCAATTTTTAAATTTTCCAGGGAGTGTTAATTCACCAAAGTAAAGGTAACTTTCACAATTGGCCATGAGGCTCACTCCGTAGCACAGGGTTATCAATGGATCGCTGGTTTACGTTTTGATATATAGATTTTTTCATTCGTATTATTTATTTTTGTTCAATTTGTATAACAACACGCCATTCACATATGAAATTTATCAAATATATGCTAATTAATACATACCTAATCATTTTTAATACATATGCACATCATCTTGTTTCTAACTAAATACCGTAAGCAAAATTAAAGTTTTTATTATTCTTAGTTATTAATATTTTATAAAAGAGTATTAATAAATTTGTGATTTTTTTTTAATTTAAGCAATCTTTCACAAAATATCTATAATCAAGAATTCATACTTGCATTGAAAATGTGAAGTCTGCGAGTGATATGTAACTAGCAATAAGGCAATCTGAATTTTTCATAAAAATGATTAGATGTGTGTTAATTTGCATATATTTGATTAATTTCATATTTAAATGATGTAGATATTCAAGCTGAATGGAGAGTAGTATCCACACTGGTCTACCCTTGGCAAGTCTCTCTTAGAGAATGTCATTCCGAAGCCATTAATGCTAATAAGGAAAACTGGACCAATTTGGTGCACAAGCACAAACAAACTGATTCAAAAGTGACAACATACTGGATTATACAGAGTAGCCCTCTGGCAAGAGGGAGAATGGTTTCTTCACTAACTGTTGCATTTTGTTATGGAACTGCCTATCTTCAGCCTTTCTCTCAGCTTGAAACTGCAAACACACATGTTGTCAAAATGTCATTTCTACTACCCAGCTATCCTCCAAATAGCAATATAATGGAATAACAGCCATTAGATGCCAACCGCTAATGAGTCTATACAGCAAAATGCATCTTATTCATACAGTTACTGCTGGTGCAGCCCTCTCTCATTGAAAAACAGAGCTACAGCCAACAGATTAGAACAATGACTGTTTGAAGTTTGAGAACTTAGGACTATGGCAAGAACACAATACTGTGAGCAATATGCAGGTAAAATAAGAGGATCATCTTCCTTAGGTACCTCTCCAATCCACTGTTTCCAAGAAGAGATTAACAGGAAATAATCAACTTAATATCTCGTGTCCACTCTCACATTATCAAAATAACATGCATAAACCACTTCAGTGGCCTGTCAGGAATTATACAATCTGATTTCATGATATCACATTAATTTGCATTGCCAACTCGCAACCGAACTGTTACCTTTCAATCTAAACTATGCCTTCAGCTAAGCTATATCTTCAGTTACTCTACAGATCAATCTGGCACTACAAGGCAATATAGGTACTGTGACTATTGTGTTCTGTCTCTGTTTGCACACGTACGATGCCACAGGCCACCACCATTACACCCCAAGTGAAAATTGGCACACAATATTGTTAGGTTCACCCTGCCCAACTGTAAACGTAAGCCAAGCTGCAAGCTATCCTGGGTTAATATTCGTCCAACTGATAATTCCTACGAACTGACAATCTAAAATAATTACATTACAGCATTCCTGGGTAATGACACACAGCATTCCTGGGTAATGACACAAGATACAGGTTTAAAACAGAAAGGAGGAAGAGTTGGGTTTTAGGCCTACATCCATTTGATGACAATATTATTAGACACAGGATTTATTGCTGATCCCACTATATATCACGACTCCACTCTGCAAGTTTTACTATACATGCTATTAAAGTATGAATCCTTTCCAATGCTGCAAACAAAACTGCTCAGTTAACATTCAGTGATACTGTGTATGTGTTGTGAGCAACGTAAGTGAAACAGCTGGAAACAATTGCCATAATCAAAACAAAAACAACAACAACCACCAATAAGATTACAAAATATGTTTGTTGAATAGCATCTGGAATAATAACACTAGCTCTTATGCATCTTGCAAAGTCAGATGAGTTATGTAATCACTTAACTTTAATGCAGATTATTTTTTTTTTTTTTTTTTTTTTTTTTTTTTTTTGCAGCATAGGAAAAAAGGGCTCATCCTCTCACAGTATGTAGGCCTAAGTGAAAACTCCCACAGCTAAAAATTCCAATGATATGTAAGAAGTGGGTCATCAAACAGCGATAGCATGTCACTATATTTCAAACAACGCCACACAATAATGAAACCAGAGTTTTGTTAAAAACAGCTCCATTATGCACCCCCAAAGTAAACCACTATTACACTTTTCCCATATAAAACATATAGAAAACACAGCAACACAAAATGGCATTTTTTAACGGAGCACACAATGCACAAACTTATTCTGGATACAAATTTTCCACTAAAAACAGTCAGTCAAACATGCAATTAATAAATCATTCTTCTATTCACTGAAAATACTGTTTCAATTTGTTACAAGGAAATACCCAAGTTCCAAACGAGTGGTGGTCATGCTAAACGAGTCGGAAGCTAAAGTTCTGCGTAATATTAATAGTTTGTGGCGAAAACATGGTCATCAGACGTAATTTCCCTAAATCTAAAGCCTTCAACTATTTTGTCAACGTACTGTACTTACTATCACGTGTGAAGTGTCTAAATATTCTAAATACATGTTCATTATTTTTGAAGAATAAACAAACTCCAACAAATCTTACACTTTCTCGAAATCCAGCTCACTTGTGCACGTAGACAAGTAATTATCAATCAACTACATTCACTTTAAAAAAGCCTTAAATTTAAATGCTACAGTACAGTACGGCTATCAACCCTATTACATGCGTGTATTTCACCATATGCATTCACCTTTTAAGTCAACCAGGCCTTATCAAAACAAAGCGCAGTCTACAAGCAAAAGCTCTACGTTGTACCGTCGTTCTGTCGGATTTTACTTGTTTCACAGGACTAAAATTATTATTTATAGCTCGTGCAGGTCGGACAGCACTTAACCGATGTTGCAATAAGTATGTGGAACAAGAAGCATGTACTATTTCTGCATGTACATTATCAATACGAACCGAGTATTCTCCAAAATAATCTGTCCCACGCACTCATATAGGCTCTTAGCCGTTTGTTAAAAACACTGCTTAGTAATAGCAAAACTATCTTTGTTAGTCGAATTAGTGGAATTACACACTATCTGATGAGCTTATGACTTCAAACCCACGTTAACACGGGCAATATACCTTCTTAGTTCTTCCAGAAGAGGACTTATTGCTTTCGGAGACATACTATGACCCCAAGTACCTGAGCATTTAGTAGTAGTTCTCACCTTAACTAAAATGCCTACATTATTTCAATATTTACACTGAATTCAGTCTCATGTCCCTGATTAACTACCGCTTACTCCACTCGGCACAAAACACATACTAGACGCCATCACTCACGCCATTTTTTTGGAGTATCTTTCCTTTTACCCCTCCTCCTGACGCCAACTCAAAGCCGACACTACAAGCAATCTCATGTTATAAGGCAGTAAGGTGAAACGAGGAGAACAGCGCAGAATTCGAAATTATTGATAAAGCAGGCTTGAATGAATGCCTGTTAACTTTGAGTAGCATCTATTAAGGCTAAAGCACTTCGACTTCTGGACTGTGTCACAAAATAACCAATAACAAAATTGCCAAAGAAGTAATCTAGTTTTAAAATAACTGTATTGTATCAGGTAATGTACATTTTAATTTTCATGTTTTCACTATGTAGGCCCTTGATGCAAAACATGTTTTACAAACAGCATAAACCCAGTTTATCAGTGACTGCGATTTTACGCAACGCAATGGCAAGTAATGGTAACTTACGAACAGGAATTTCTGAATATCCCTCAGAAAACAAAGTAAGTTAGCAGATATAATAGGGATTTTTACGGGTTGTGGACAAGAGATAAGAGTCTTCTGTGAAAACTGGGATAATCCACGAACAGGCCAAAATAGTAATTCAGTACTGACGTCTAGACAGTTTTAATCCAAAAGAAGTTACACAGTAGCTAGGCAGCCCAGTATCTTCGCTCCAGAGTTATACCTGGTGGTCTTGACGTCTTATTTATTTTAGTGTCGCCTCAGAGCTGTAGTTTTTCGTTGACCTAACCTCCGGAAGAGTGGGGCTACTTGTCTAGTAGAAAAACGGGCTCCTTGCAACCGTCAGTGTACCTGTTCCGCTACCCAAGGTTGCGAATTGAATCACTGGTGGAGCTTCACCCCTTGTTGTAGAGTTTCTTGGCGTGCTCTATATATCTATCGAGCATAAGTTTTTCATCCACTCACTCATGTAGACAGTAGGAGGGGAAGTTCCAATGCACAAGGAAAACTCTTTTGAATGGCCTGTGTTGCCATCGCTGATTCTTGTCAATGTGACACTTCGCTGCATCTTCGCGTAAACCGGCCTATAGCTTCTGCAGACAGCATTGTTCTTGCCCAGTTTGGGTACTGCGACCGTAATTGCAACCTACCAGAAATATGGATGTCCCTTCTGGTGTATGATGTTACTAAAGGTTATTTTTACATATTCAATGGCTTCTTGAGGAAGTTCCTTAAACGTCTTCGCAGTAACTTTATCGTGTCCAAGTGCTTTCTTGTTCAGCACACATGTGATGCTTTAGTGGACGTCTTCTTCCGAGATGATAAAGTCGTTGTATGTGTCATTCATGTTTTCAGCTGCTTGATGCATCCTGAGCCTTTTCTCCCTGAACTGAACATGCACTGGGTTGATGGGCTCATCCATCAGTCTAAAATTCGCTACAAATACATCTGCAAGGGTCTTTGCCTTTTCTGCACATGTAAAAGTTTCTTCTGCAGGTGTTGTGAGCGGCGGACTCATGGATGTATGTTCGTGAAAAGCCAACAGTGTCGCAAGTAGAGGTGTTGGAATCAAGCGTTGGCACCTTCTATGCTCACATGGTGTTTCTGTGGATGATCAGAGCTACCTTAACTTTCCACTGCAGCTGACTGCCCATGTCTTGTACTAATGCTGCCTGACTATGAGCCAGTCCCTGAGCAGGTAGTTCTTCTTGCAGCCTGTATGCAGAATCTTTGGTGGTAGCAATTGCTGTCTCCTTCCCTCTGCATACTGCTTGCTTTGTGCTGTAGTCGTGACACCATTGTTAATTACTATAGTGATGTAATTATAGGTTCCCTTGTCCCAGTGGATTCGTCGATTGGGGTTTCCATCATTTACTGCATCAACAGTCAGTGATTTGAGAAGAGAGCGCATGCACCACTTCCATTCACACAAATTCTGCGATGCCTTCATAATATTGATGCCTAGGAGATCCACATGCCTATGTTGTGGGAATATATTGTTGATTCTTCAGGGCCACGAACTTGGTCGTGCACCCATTCTAGTTCTCTGAGGAGCGTTCGGCGCTTCTAGTTGTGTCCTTGAGCTATAGTGCGTGTGTTTGCAGTTTAAGTCCCCAGCTGTGATAGTGTGACACAGTAGCTAAAAATGGAGACATTATTTCTATGCAAAATATGCAGACAAGCAGGCACAATTATTCTGAAACCTGAAATATATAGACATATCTATAAATAAAAAATTGGATACAAACTCCAAAACAACTATAGTCTGCCACAAGCAAAACAGTTATTTCATTACAGAAATCTCCCTTTTCTTCAATATTTGTCATTCAGTATTGACTCTTGATCTGTTTAGCTTTTCAGTGCCTTCGTTATTTTGTCTCCAAGAGCTCAGAAAAATGTATCAAGTTCAAAGTAGCAAAATATTGGAATTTCAAGTGTTCCTACCTGATCATCATCTAGGAGTTTCAGTGCTTTGCATCCTTGAACCTTGGTTAAGAGATACGCAAACATGCACTGGTACAGTTACACATTTTGAAATCTTAAAATGCTCCCATAGGCATACATGTAAATGTGAATATGTGTATATTTGAAAAGAGTGTAAATCAAAGATGAAACATAAACAGTTGTAATAAACTGTCTGTGAGAAATAACACAAAAATGAATGATTAATGCATGTACATACAGATTTTCACCAAGTATTTTTTCTTTGCTTTTATGAAATTTTTCTGGGAGTTAGGTTAGTGGAGGTAGCCCAATTGCCCTATTTTCCAGCCAAAATCTGCCATCTTGGATGAAGTCATGCACTGCTGCCAAGTATAGAGGCCGCCATCTTGGATGTGCGTCATCGCCGCCATCTTGAATAAATTTGTCAACAATGCAGAGTGTTGTACGAAGTGTGTCCCACTACTAAGTGCAACCACCAGTATATACAAGGACCAGACGTCGAGTTCGACATCAGTTCCCATGCATACCAGTAGCTCAGCTATACCATGATGGGTTCAGGGGGGTGAGGGGAGGAGGGGGAGAGGTTGTGGTAGTATAAGTTCAACAAGTGCATAGTGTGTAGCATGTTCTCTTTGGTTGACACAGTGGATTTCTGTTTGCACCAAGTCACTCTCTAGTACTACATGCAATTACTTATGTCCTGTGCATGTTTCAGTGCTATGTCATTATTTCCAAATTGTAAATAAATTGGGGTCCTACTCAACAATTATTGCTTTGTGTTGTTTATTATAGTTAAAATATCCAAAACACATCATAAAACAGTACAATGTTCCTAAATTTTGTGGTAGGAATTTAATGTTTGCTTTCATCAATTCCTTATCCATTTACAGCAAAGCAGAATACTCGAAGTGTATTGTATCTTATTTATTTTGGATTTTTGAGGTTGAAGGTTTACTCTTGACTTGGAATAAAATTCCATCTACATACAATAGTTCTCTCAATGACGCAGGCATTGAATGATGACTGGTTCTGCACAGCAGTACAAACTTTGATTACAAAGCATGTGGATTGCAGGCTAAGCTCACTATTTGTAGCATTGTACGGTAATGGGACTTCCTCCTCTAGCATTACTTTTCCTCAACAGTAGTTGTCAATACCAGTATTATTTTTCGAATTTTGGACAGGTCAGTATTATCTCAGTTGCTTCTCTGAAAACTTTCATATAATTTCATACACGGTATGTTATATTTCATGTTAAAAATCATGAAAAGGAATTACTTTATAAAATATTTTAGTTTCGATGTTATAATCGATAAGCACTTTTTCTGAATGTACAGTTCAAATTATTTTTTAGTAAACATTTGAAATTATGAAACATTTATACACTTAAAATTTCTATTATTAATTGCGCAATCTTGTACTATTTACTATGTTTACTTCTGGATTCATTTATGAAGTAATAATCGAATTTTATAATGTAACGAAAGCCAGTAGGAAGTCAGTTGTTAAGAAAAATTGTGAACCCTTTGGAATATTGTTATTTCCGCAGAGTGCGAGAGTTTTAAACTTGCCTCTGATGTGATCAGACGTATTTTTGTATTATAGATGTGAACAACGTAATTTCGGCTTTATTAATGTGAAACATCAAAATACTGTATGACATAGTAAAATGTGAGAAAATCAGTGGAAAATATATTAATGTAAAAAATTCTGCAACAACACTCATCCAATTTATTTAGTTCAAACCAACCATGAGTAGCTGATGTTTGACTTTCAGCTTCAAGAACCAGAACCCTAGACAAGAAAAACTGGAGCCATGTCATCATGACAAGCTAAATAAACTTGAAAGTTTATCATAATCTTCACTCCCCTCAAATCTTCATAAAAGACTTTGCTTATTAATTACTTGGACTGGACATTGTTTAATGTGGGCAATAGATAAACAGAAGGAAGGAGTAGGGAGATTACAGTCCCCAGGATTGATTATGGTCCTCTGGTTTTTAACGGAGTGGAAGGTCTAAACCAGAGGCTGAGACGACTATGTGACAGAACCAAATGCGAATTTCTACACTTCTGCTATCGGGTGCAGAACTGTAGGGTAACCCCTTAATATGTCAGGCATGCACTACGGGGAGGAAGCGCCTACTATTGTAGTAGAGTCCTTGTGGCGTGGACATGGGGGTCTTTTAGGTTAGAGAAACCGACCCCTCTCATGATCAGTGACAAACGGCCTGCTATAATCGAAGTTATATTAGCCACAATGCTCTCAGAGAATGACCATCCTTGCAGATCAGATATGGAAAGGTTAATATAAATTAACAATGTAAGGAATTACATTACTGTATTAACAATGTAACGAAAAGTCCTCCAGTCCCAAGCCTGGTTGAAAAGGAGTAGGGGGAGGAGCAGCACCTCATTAGAAAACCTTGGTTCACCTGACCCAAGTGATAGCACCTTACAAGAGTCTTTGTCAGAATAATGGCAAAGACCTCGACAGCAGTGAAAGCGGAGATGCAGATCATCAGAACAGTGGAACTGGCGGAGAGGGAAGCTTTATAAAGAAGAAAAGCATTTTAAAAGTTCAGACATGTCTGTGTGATAACCATCAGTACCTTGGTCAGCGTCTGTTCACCATGACAGGAGCAGCTGAACACTGGGCTCCAGGTACTAACAATCCCTGGTTCTACTCAGCCAGCATTAACTGGAACCTAATTACAAGCAGAATGATTCGTACAAGTAATATTAACATTATCCCAGATGGTCAATCCACTTGCCTTGTGGCGACAACCAAAGTTATCAGATTCTGGGGAGCTTCGGCTCATACGACAGAGAAAGTCGGAGTTATCTGGTAAATTTCGTAGAAAATCTCACACATATATTAGTACTTTTAACACCCAAACACTTATTCAGACTGGCAAATTGTAGAATCTTACTAAAGAACTCAACAGGCAGAAAATTCAAGTCCTTGCACTTCAAGTCATTAGATTCACCGATTTGGAAGCAACAGACTACAACTACCGTATCTTTACAACTAAAACAGACAAGAAAATGTGCAAAGGAACTACATTATTTGGCATGGCTTTTATTGTGAATAAGAACATCCTCGACTCTGTTACAGATGTAAATCAAATCAGTAAAGGATTAATTACCATGTGAATTAAGTACACCAACAAAACATATACAATTATTAATGTTCATGCACAAACTAATACTGACAACAAAAAAGAACCTGAAATGTTCAAAATTCCAATAGAGGATGTAAAAATTCTTCTCAGAGATTTCAACCCACAAATTGGCAAAGAGAGGAAATATAAAAAAAACAGTGGACACAAATTCACGAACATGAATGGTGTCAGACTCATTGAGTTCAGCCAATGAAATACTCTAAAAATCATGTCAACATCACTTCAAAAGAACCCTAAGAAACAAAAAACGTGGCGATCCCCTATCCTTCAACTAGGTGAATTTCAAGTAGATCATGTTGTGATCCCCTGTGATTTCAAAAGGAAATACATAATGTACAAGACTGGAGAGGGGAAAATATAGATTATCGCCACTGTCTTAACACAGTCAAAACTAAATTCACACCAAAAAGGAAATGCTGAAGGGAAACATCACTAATTCACAAATTTTATTTGAAAAATCCAAGAATCAAAAATTACAGAAGTATGGGAAAAACAACCCACAAACAACTGGAGAGATTTCCAAGCGAAAATTATATAGAAAGCAGGAGAACTGATACCATTAAAGAAAAAATCCAAACACCTGTGGTGGAATTCAGATTGTGATAATGCAACAGAAGAGAGACAATGAACCTTCTTAAATTACAATTGTGACAAATCAGAAACACACAAGAGAAATTTTTCGAAGTCAGAAAACAAACAGCTAGAATACTTAGACAAACCAAAATAAAATATCTTAATGAACAGCTAAACTCAACTGAAGAAGACTTTTGGAACAACAAAACACACGACTTTTACAAGTCATTTGCAAATCAAATCGAAGTACACACACCACGAAATCTCTGTTTCAGGAAATGAAATCAAAAATTGACACTAACTAAGAAAGAAAATTTTCAAGAATTACGCAAATATTTATCACAACTTCTAAATTCGCCAGATTACAACCAGAGCACTCGAATGAAACTTCTCTGAGGCCATACTCAAGAAGAAATTTGTAGTCACACTAGAAAGCTAAAAAATAATAAGCCATCGGGAGAAGATGGAGTTACAGCTGAACTACTGAAGAACCATGGTCCAAATTCCTTAAAAGAGATCACTCAAATCATCCAAGAAATTTGGCAGACAGAGAGAATTTCAGAGGATTGGAAATGTGCGCTAATCCATCCACTGCACAAAAAGGGAGAGTGATCAGATATAAACAACTACAGAGGCATTTGCTTTTGCCAGTCACTTACAAAATTTTATCTGCTTGCCTTCAAAAAGCACACAAGAACAACTAGAACATACAATTTCAGATTACCAAGCAGGCTTTAGACCTACCAGATTGTACTTGGAACAGATCTTTAACCTTTTAATTATTTTAAAAATTAAAGCAATCAGGTCAAAACCAATACTATGCAATTTTGTCGATTTTTAAAAAGTATACGATTCTATAGATTGACAACCTCTATGCAATATTCTAGAAGAACGCAGACTAGGCACCACAGCTTGAGAACTGATAGAAGAAACACTTACAGAAACCAAATCAAAAATTAAATCGATAGATGAAATTTCGGAACAATTCTTGATTAAAACAAGAGTAAGACAAGGAGATGGGATCTCACCACTATTATAAAAGATAGATTTAGACAAAGTAACAAAAGAATGGGAAATGGAACTAAGAAAACAAAACTTTTGGAAGCCAGGTGAACTAGGAAGAGGTCAAGACAAATTGAACGTTCCTTATTTAGCATTTGCAGATGACTTAGCTATGTGCAGAAAAATTTGATCTGCAAATCTCCTTTTATAAGACTGAATTCATGTGTTCCAAGTTAGATATTCAGAAACTTCAAACAAATTATGATGAAATAAACAGGGTCAAACACTTTAAATACCTTGATGAAATAATTTGAACCAACAGAACTGGAAAACAATACCACAAAACAACAGATTGCAGAAAATCAAGAAAGTGTTCAGACTTGTTTCAGGTTTGTATAACAAAAAATTACTGTCAAAAGGCACTAAAATCAGGCAATACATCACAGAAATGAAACAGACAGTCATATATGCAAGTGAAGCACTCTCATTGAATCGAAAACTAAATTTACAAGAAATTAAGAAAGTAAAGAGAAAGATTATTAGAAAAACTGTGGGACCACGCTACATGCAGGATGGAGACAGACTGCAAACCATTGTAACAACAGAAAAAGTATCAAACATCGAAGCTGGCATCAGAAAGACATGAACGAAGTTCCATGGGCAGATTACCTGGAAACAGACTAACTAAACGTCTATTGGATAATGTGACACCACTTAAAACGTCAATACCCTGGGTACCTGAATTTAAGAAATATTTGACTAAAGCAAAACTTTATGTAACAAACACATCAGCTAGGAATGCATTCAGAAGAAAAATTTATACATGGAAGTTTACTCCAGAGATGGAACCAAAACCATACCCACCAAAGTTGACCAAAGAAAGAAACAAGGCCTTGGGGGGGAAATGAAGAAATATTAGAAAAATAAGAAGAACCCTAAGAAAGATAGAAAATCATCTGCTTATCGTTCTCAAATGCAGACATTTGCTAATAATAATAGCATATAATAATAAAAGCATATTATTAAAGATCCCAGTACCACAACAGATAAATGCAGACTTTGCAAAAAACAAATAGAAACAGTAGATAACATCACAAGCGGATGTACAATACTAGCAAATACAGAATATCCCAGAAGACATGACAATGTAGCAAAAATAATACATCAACAACTTGCCGTACAACATAAACTAATAAAACAACACATTACCACATACAAGTATGCACCACAAAATGTACTGGAGAATGATGAATACAAATTATACTGGAACAGAACCATTATAACAGATAAAACAACACCACATAACAAACCTGAGATCATACTCACCAATAAAAAGAAGAAATTAACACAACTAATCGAAATATCCATACCCAACACAACAAATATACAGAAGAAAACAGGAGAAAAAATTGAAAAATACATCCAATTGGCTGAGGAAGTCAAGGACATGTGGCATCAGGATAAAGTTGACATTATACCAATTATACTATCAACTACAGGAGTCATACCACACAATATCCACCAGTACATCAACGCAATACAGTTACATCCAAACCTATATATACAACTACAGAAATCTATAATTATTGATACATGTTCAATTACCCGAAAGTTCCTAAATGCAATGTAACATATACTGTACAGCTAAAAGGAAGTCCCGCTTGATCAAGGTCCGTGTCACTTTCCATTTTTAACCAGACATAACGTCTGAGAAAGGAAAGAAATAATAATAATAACAATAACAATGGAAGAAAAGAATGATTTCTACTTGCAGCAAAGATTACATGTTAAGTGGCAGATAGGCACAATTAAAAGACACTTACACATCTGCTTTCAGCCACAGCCTTCATCAGCAAAAGAAAGAGAAACACACACACATTCATTCATACAAGCAAGCACATCTCACGGCAGTCATGTGTGCGTGAGGTGTGCTTGCTTGTGTGAATTAATAAGTGTGTGTTTCTCTTACTTTCTCTGACAAAGGCTGTGATGGTAACCTAATGTGTAAGTGTCTTCTAATTGTGCCTGTTTGCAACTTAATGTGTTATCTTTACAGGAAGTAGCAATCTATATTTTCCTTACATTGGTGATATTCCAAGTTGGAGTTTCCATTGTTTAATATTATATTAGTTAACCACAGGAGCATCCAAGGAGAGGTCTCGGAATTAGTATCGCATATTGAAGGTTAAAATGCCCAGATAATATTAGGAACAGAAAGATGGCCACGTGTGGTAGCCACACGGCTCCCCCTGTCAGATGTTCGAGCCCTCCCTCGGGCATGGGTGTGTCGCCTTAGCGTAAGGTAGTTTAGGTGACATTAAGTAGTGTGTAAGCTTAGGGACCGATGACCTCAGCAGTTTGGTCTCATAAGACCTTACCTCAAATTTCCAAATTTTACAGAAAGATGGTTGAAACCAGAAGTGAGTGGCAACTAAACCCTAAGTTCAGATTGGAATATTCATTGTAAGGATAGGGTAGTCACCAATGGTGGCGGTGTATTTATGGCAGCAAAGAACTCGGTAACATCCAGCGAGACTGTCACAGATTCCGAATGTGAATTAATCTGGGTCAAGTGCAGCATCAAAGGTCGGTCAAAATGGTAGCTGGATGCTTTTATAGACCGCCTGGGTCAAGAGCTCTGGAGGTACAGCGCTTCAGGGAGAAGTGGCAGAATATCGTTAATAGTTTTCCTGATCATGTTGTTGTTATGAGAGGAGACTTCCACTTGCCACCTATAGACTGGCAGAGCCATGCTATCAAAACTGGTGCCAGACACAGAGGTTCGTGTGACATTATTCAGAATGTCTTGTCCGAAAATTACTTTGAGCAGATAGATAGAGAACTAACTCGGGAGGATACAAACCTTAGACCTCATAGCAACAGACAGATCTGAACATATCGAATCAGTTAACGGAGAGAAAGGTATCAATGATCATAAAAAGCTGTGCTGACAGTTATGGGTATGGGTTTTAGAAGGAACGTTTAGAAAGGTAGGAGGATATTTTTGCTTAGCCAGAGCGACAGGATGCGGACTACAGAATATCTGAGATCTCCGCATCAAATATTCCATGACGAGGAAGAAGATGTGGAGTACAAAGGGAAAAAATTCAGAAGCGTCGTTCAGTGTGCCTCAGACAAATATGTTCTGAGCAAGGTCATAAGGGATGGGAAAGACCCACTGTGGATTTATAGCCATGTTAGAAAACTGCTACGTAAACAAAGAGAACTTCATCACAATTTGAAGCACAGTCAGAATCTAGCTGACAAACAAAATTTGAAAGAAGGGAAAATGAGCTTAAGGAAGGCAATAAGAGAAACGTTCAATAAATTTGAAAGTAAAATATTGTCAGCCTATCTGAGTAAAAATCCTAGGAAGTTTCGATTTTATGCAAAATCAGTAAGCGGTTTGGAATCCTCTATTCATCCATACAGTGACCATACCGGCACCGAAACAGAAGATAACAGAGAGAAGGCAGAAAAATTAATTCGGTCTTTCGAAATTGTTTCACCATGGAAGATCGTAACGCAGTCCCTCCTTGCAATCACAGTACGAATGTCGAAATGGCAGAACTGAGATGGCGGAATAGAAAAGCAACTATAATCGCTTAAATGGAAAGGCGTCACGATCAGAAGATATACCATAAAATTATACAAAAGAACTTGTTCCCCTTGTAACATCAGTTTACCATAAACTGCTGGAGGAATGAAGGGTACCTAGCGACTGCGAAGAAGTGCACGTCATTCTCGTTTTCAAGAATTTTTGTAGGACAGATGCACCCAATTTTAGTCGTATATCGTCGACGTCAATCTGTTGTAGAATAATGCAATATATTTTATGCTCGAGAATTATGACGCCTTTGGAAAACGAAATTCTCCACTATAAAAATCAAGATGTATCCGCAAACAGAGATCTTGCGAAGTTCAGGCCGCCCTGTTCCTCCATGAGATCCATAACGGAGATCAGGTTGATGCCGTGTTCCTTAGCTTCATGGAGGGATTTGACACCGTCCCGCACTGCGTGCTAATGAAAAAATACTAGCTTATCAAGTATCAGACCAGATTTTGACTGGATTCAAGACTTTCTTGCAAACAGAGCTCAACACGTCCCTCTTACCGGAACATGTGTAAAGGTAATTTCCGGAGTACCCCAGTTAAATGTGATAGCACCATTACTATTTACACTGTAAATAAATGATCTAATAGGAAGCGTCAGAACCTCTTTAAGACTGCATATGTACCAGATTGTCTATAAGAAAGGAGCAATACCTGAAGACAGTCTCGATTTGCAGAGTGATATGCAGAGAATTTATGGATGGTGGCGGTCCCGACAGTTGACTCTGAAGGTAAATAAATATAACACATTATGCAAACATAGGAAAAGAAATTCATTAATGTACAACTACACTTTTGATGACAAACTATCTACTGTAAAATATTTAGGAGTAACTGTCCAGAGCAACCATAAGGGGAATGGACATATAGAACAAATATCATGAAAAGTAGAAGCTAGACTGAGATTCAAAAGAATAATCTCAAGGAAACGTAACTCATCCACGAAAGAGATGGCTTATAAGGCGCTTGTTAGACCGATTTTAAGGACTGTTCGTCAATCTGGAATTCTTACCAGGTAGCGATGATACAAGAGACAGAGAAGAACCAGCGAAGAGTGTCGCGTTTCGTCATGGGATCGTTTAGTCGGCGTGAGAGCGTTACAGAGATGCTCAACAAATTCCAGTAGCAGGCACTGAAAGATAGGTGTTGTATGTCATGGAGAGGTTTAGTACTGAAATTTCGAGAGAACACTCTCTGGGAAGAGTCGGGCAACATATCACTTCCTCCCATATACATCTCACGAAATGACCATGACGAGAAAATTAGAGAAAGTAGAGGAAATACAGAAGCTTAACGACAATCACTCTTCCCATGCGCGATTCACAAGTTGAACAGGGTAGGGTAGATCAGTTAGTGGTACCAGAAGTAAACTCGGCCACACACCGTTAGGTGGACTGCAGAATATGATGTAGATGCAAAGCAAATGTTATATTTACAACACATGTGACCTCTCAGTATCTGAATGACTTTATAAACAATAAACAAAGAAGCACTATTCAGATAAGTGGCTTACTTCCCCACATACCTCAGGACATTGTAAATAGCAGGCTGAATTTTACACGAAATCTGGGCTTGTGAATGTAGGTGTCACACTACAGTGATGATAAAGACTGCTTCTAGTTGCCACAAATCTCAGCTTACTTTCTAACTCAACATAAGTTTTCATACCATCTCTCAGTTGTGTATCTGACTTCCATGTGAGCAGGAAATGTAGCCTAAAAGGACCTAAAAATAGTTTTACATATTCACTTAATTTTTTAATGACACCTCATACTTTGTTGACGATGCTGTTATTAGTGTGTTTGATGCCACCAAATGATTTCTATGAACAGTCTATATTAATACCCTATATTTACGGGACCTTGTTCATTTATGTTTCTATAACCTCTTGAAAAATCTTCGGAATTACAGTTAACTTCACATGAAAAATTTCAGCTGACGCCATCTTAAATACAGTGCTGCTAGAAAATCAGATTGTTAGTGTGGAAACACTTACTGACCTCCAAAGGTAATGACAGAGGATACTTGTTACATGTGGAAACACAGCTTAAAATAATTGTTGATACTGAGAACACCAGCTGAAACTGATGAAAATGGTTCTGAGATGTCACCAGTGCTGAAAAGATAAATATTACTGAGTACTACTGAGTCTAACGCATCAACAGACATAAGAATATAGTTTTATGTCATGTCAAGAGTAGGTTCAAATTTCTGAAGTCACAAATAAATGCAATGTTCACAAACAGTGTCTGAAGAAAATGTATCATAACTACACTAAAATCAAAATGTCTTTATAATATATATATATAAAACACTGATGTTTCTGTAAATATGTTCTTCAGATCTATTGTTGAAGTTAAAATACCTTATGAATAAATTGTATTACTTTAACATTATTCAGTGGTTAATAAGAATTGAAGAAGGCTAGAACAAGATTCCTATCATAAAGTTTAAGAACATTTTTACCACTTCATAAATTATTTATTTACATAGTTGATGATAAAGTCCATTTTTGGCCTTGATGCTAACTATTCATATGCACAAACAAATTATTCACAACTTGTGCCGCTGAATGAATGAATGCAGAGCTAGAGCAGATCAACTTAATGGCAGTTTACTTTACTTTACTGTACTATATCTTCGTCATTTACCAGCCATGGCTGGACAGACTGCATCACAAATACAATGTTTATCAACTAACATTTATACAACACCAAATACAAAATTTATATTACAAATAAAAGAATATATTTATGCAGTGCACAAAAACACATAGAACATAGCGGGAATGAAATATAACTAAATAGGAAAGTAAAACTTCATAGCAGCAAATGAAAATACCATAAAGCAAAATGTCACACACACAAAGTTTCATTTTGGCAAAATATGTACTTTATGTAAAACACAAAATTAAATGTGTAGTTAACATAAGAAGAAGATTAATTTTAGGCAAAATTATATATAAAACATAACAATATTTATTATTTTGTCCATTCAGTAGAACCGCTGTTGAAAAACTCTTCCAATGAATATAGTTTCTGAAGCTGCTGGGCAGTAGTGGGGCAAAGGTTATGAGACCACTAAGTTAAATGGTGTTTGATTTTTGTTTCTCTAACTCTGAGGTGAGCTGGCATGGCAACGAGCCGGTAGAGTGTTTCCTTAGTACAGCTGAATGTCTGGAGAAGTGTTGGTAGGTTGCACAAGTTGGCAGCCCTGCAGCCAGGCGACTAGCGCGAGTTTTGGTGTTCTCGTAAAGTTAAGTCATTTTAGATTATAAAACAAATAGTATACTACTGATTACTTGGTGAATAGGTGTATTAGTGTGCCTTTTAAGTGTACCATTAAAGGTTTCATTTTTCTCTACGTAATACAGCAGAAAACGCGAAAAGATCGTACAGTCGTATTTTCTGTTTACGTTTTGCCGCAGTAAATCTATAGAATTTCGTTTAGTTGTTCTTTGCTCTCTCTAGCAATTTAACTGTAGCGTACATCTTCATTATTTAACTAGCATTTCCGGAAAGTTGCGTAAAGTTTAAGTTGTTATCTCAGAAACTTTGCACTGTTGTTTTTGTTTACACACAGTTGCGTATAGGCCAAATTTATGGAACCATATTTTCGTGTATATCTGTAATTTAACTGACTTATTCTTAATACTCTATTACGTTTATCATGAGTAAAAAGTGCTTGACTTGCCGTAGAATTGTTAGGTCGGGGCTTTGGTGTGATGGGTGCTGTAGTTTTTTCCATGTGGGCGACTGTAGTGGCGTGGGAATAGGGGAAGTAAATGAGACTCATCAGTGGTTTTGTAGGATTTGTAGTAGTGATAGGAAGATACTAGAAAAGGAGGGGAAGATTGCCGCCCTTCAGGCTGAGTTAGACAAGGCCAGGGGAGATCTTGACAGGTTACGGAGGGAGAAGGTTAAAAAGAGGTGGGAAGTGGCAACAGGAAACTTGAGGAACAGGCCTAGAACTTTGTCTGACAGCTTCGTGGTGAATGTGGAAAATAGATTTGACCTGTTGCTTCAGTTAGAAGCTGGTGAGCCTCAAGCAGTTGCAGGTGTAGACAGGGCACAACAAACTTTCAGCAGCAAATTGAAAAGTAAGAATATAGGGAAATCAGTAAAGAGAAAGAAAATGTTGTTGTTAGGTAGTTCCCATGGAAGAGATGTTCGCTAAATTTTGCAGGATGAACTAAGATCAGAATACCAGATCACCAATTTTTTTTAAACCTAGTGCTTGTCTGGAGAAGGTGATAGAGGATTTAGGATCACTTTGCAAAGATTTCACTAAGGAAGACACCGTGGTTATAGTGGGTGTGGCATGTAATAGTATTGACAGAGATCCTGGGTAAAGTATGGAGTGTGACCTGGCAAAGATTGCATCAGCATCGAAGCATACTAGTGTTGAGTTTGTATCTGTTCTTGGGCGACATGAAAGACTTCATTTGAACTCTTTTGTCAAGAGAGTTAATTTGGAGTTGGAACAGCTGCTTATGTCAGGTACAGGGTCACACATTGGTATGGTTCCTGTTGATTCTCTCAATAGGTGGGATTATACTAGGCATGGCCTTCACCTCAACAGGACGGGGAAGGGTAAACTGGCTGGGAAAATAGCAGGAAAGTTAAAGGGGGGAGGCACTGTCATGAGTGATAAAATACCAGTGGTTATAGGGTTCAGAAAAGACCCTTTTTTAGGGTAGTGAGGACAGAAGGAAATCAAATTTTAAGAGAGGTTAGGACTGAGACAAACCTTCGGTTTGAGAAAGAAACCAAAAAACATAATTCTAGCTTATTACATCAGTATAAACAGCTATTGGTTAAGAATTTTCAACAGTCAGCAGATATGTTAACTGTACCCAATTTTAACTCAGTCAATGTGAAATGTCAGCTATCTTTATTGCGTCAAAATATTCGAGAACTGAGAAATAAAATTAATGAATTAATTATCTGCATAGATGAATTAGAGTCTTCAAACCCAGCCGACATACTCTGCCTCTCTGAACATCATGCGACCACTGGTATAGAACTTTTAAGTGTTGCAGGGTTTAGGTTAGCATCTCACTTTTGTAGATCAGAAATGGAGAAAGGAGGAGTAGCCACATTCATCAGGAACTGTCATAAATTTAAGAAGATAGACATTCATTAATTTTGCCTAGAACAGCATATGGAAGCATGTGCTACAGAAGTAGAATTTCACAAAAAACCCTTCATAATATTAAGTTTATATTGAGCACCTGCAGGTAACTTAATCTGTTCATAAACCACCTTGAAGCTGTACTGGCCCATTTAACAACCAAAAACAAAGAAATAGTGGTTGCTGGTGATTTCAATGTAGATTTCCGTAAAGACTCTCCCAATAAGAACTTACTTCAGTTAGCAACACTATCATTCAACTTAATTCCCACTGTAAAATTCCTCACTAGGGTAGCCAATTGCTCAGAAACAGCCATTGATAATATCTTCATATGAAAGTCCAATGAACAAAATTATGTTACAAAACCAATAGTCAGTGACCTCTCAGAACATGACATGCAGTTCCTTCTGTTAAATGTTAATACTGAACAGGATATAAAATCTGTTAAATCTGAGTTCAAGAGGGTAATCAATAAGCCAAAAATTGATTATTGTAGGACACTCCTTAGAGACATTCACTGGACTAATGTTTACAGTGCTCATGGCATGAATGAAAAATATAACACTTTTGCTAATAAAGTGCTTACCTTATTTGAACACTGTTTCCCCCCAAAACTTACCAAGGTTAGAGCAAAGTCTACAAAGAAGCCATGGATTACTCAACAAAAATAAAACGTATCTGTCAATCCGAAACAGTTCCAATGTTGATGCTATAGCACATTACAAGAAATACTGCAAAATATCAAAGACTGTAATATGGACATCAAAGCAAATATATTACAAGGAAAAGATAGTCATATCAGATAACAAAATAAAGACTATATGGGATATAGTGAAGGAGGAGACTGGTAGAACCAGACATGAAGAGGGATAAATAGCATTAACAGTAAATGACACATTGATGCCATATGTGTATAGTGTTGCAGAACTTTTTAAGAAAGATTTTATAACTGTTACTGACAAGATGGGATTGTCATGTTCTGTAGATACTGCTATGGAATACCTCAGACCAGACATTTCAAGAAACTTCCATAATATGAATTTGACCCTCACTACCCCAGCAGAAATAATAGCCATCATAAAATCATTAAAATCAAAAACATCTAGTGGGTATGATGAAATATCAACAAAGTTAATTAAAGAATGTGATTCTGAGTTAAGTAACGTATTAAGCTATCTGTGTAACCAGTCATTTATCAGTGGAATATTTCTTGAATGATTGAAATATGCTGAAGTTAAGCCACTGTTTAAGAAGGGAGATAAAAAAATAGCATCAAATTTCCATCCAATCACACTTTTGGCATCATTCTCAAAAATTTTAGAAAAAGTAATGTACAATTGGCTTTATAACCATGTTACCTCAAATAACATACTGTCAAAGTCATAGTTCGGATTTCTAAAGGGTTCTGATATTGAGAAGGCTATCTACACTTACAGTGAAAATGTGCTTAATTCATTAGACAAAACACAACCACACAACTTGTCACTAACAGTAGGAGAGACCACCAGATACGATAAGGGAAGTGAAATAACATTTGACAAAATATTTTTTGCAAACAGATTTATGATTATGACTACAGAATCAATTTTGGCTCTATAATAAATAAATAAAGAGTGTGCAGAATAAAATTTTCTGGTTTATAGAAGTTTTATGCTGGACTACCATTCGAACATGGAAACTTTGCCCTTTGCAGACGAGTGAACTATAAACTAAGTTATCCAAACATGACTCACTACTCGTTCTCACGCCTTCACTTCTGACAATCTCTCTTCTCCTGGTTTCCAGCTCCACTGAAGTTCTCTTGCATACCTTGCAGAATTAGCACTCCTGAAAAAAGAAAAGGATGTTGCTTGTCAGTGCCTTATACACAGCCTACTGGTTTTAATCTTCCAGGGAGTTTCAAACCAGTGCACACTCCACTGCAGAGTAAAAATTCATTTAAGAACAATGAAACATCAAAAATGAAAATAATATGTTTTATATATAATGAGAATAACAGAAACAAGAATTCCCATCAGCAAACGTAAAACAAAAACATCCTAAACTCCTGGTGGTATTGTACATGAAGTCATTTAACAAAATTCAAGCAAAATTAAACTCTCAGCAAGCTGATACAATCACTGCATCATTAGTATAAGTATATTAAAAACAATCAATATTAAAGCCAGTTCACTGAAAGGACAGAACAGAATACATAAAAAACTATAATACTGTCTTACTATTATCTAAATTTTCTAAAATAAACGAAAATGTCAAGAAGGAAAGAGCATCTAATATTTTAATAAAAACAAAATACTGGTGAATGCTCAAAACGGTTTCAGAAAAACCAAACTTAGCGAATCCACTATCTTTGGGACATTACAGCAAGTTCACAATGCTATAAATCAAGATGAGCTAACTGTGGACTGTTTCTAGAATTATCTAAGGCCTTGGATACCTTGCTGGTGGACAGAAGTGTCATTAAAATAAAAGTGCCTTTCAGGATATGTGAAACTTACTATGATTCGCCTCTAAGTTCTGTGTCAGGCTGTCTGTTGTTCTTGATTTTTGTAAATGATTTACCACAACACTAGCATCGATGATCTTGCAGTTAATATTTATAGTAATCTCAGACTTTTTGTATATGATGCAGTTTTGTGTAAAGAAGTATTGTCTGAAAATACTTGCATAAATATTCAGCAGGATTACGTTATGATTTCAATGTTGTGCAAAGATGGGCAACTTGCAACTTACCTCAAATGTTCTGAAAAGTAAAAAAATGAACTTCACAAAATGCAAGAACATAGCATCCTATGACAATAATAACAACGATTTATAAATGAAGTTGGTCAACTCATATAAATACTTTAGTGTAACAATATGTAGGCATATAAAATGGAATGATCACATATGTTCAGTCGCACATAAAGCAGGTAACAGACTTCGGTTCACTGGCAGAACAGTAAGAAGATGTCATCAGACAATCAGATAGCTTACAATACACTGGTGCAACCCATCCTGTAATATTGTTCCAGTTTGTACCACCTGTACTAAACAAGACTGACAGGAGATATTCATTGTATACAGAGAAGGGTTGCACAAATGGTCACAATAGTGTTTGTTGTATGGGGGAGTGTCACGTGGATGCCAAAGAAACTGTACTGGCAGACACTTGGAGATAAGCACTATCCCAAGAAAGACTATCCACCTGGTTTAAATGAAGAATCTAAGAATATATTACAAACCCTTGTGTATCAGTTACTCCATTGTAGATCGCAATGTCAAGAGTTGACTAATTATAGCACATAGCCTTTAAACAATCATTCTTCTCATACTCCATATGTAAATGTAATGGGATGACCCTAACGCATAGAATCGTCTCTACCCTCTGCCATGCACTTCAGAGTGGTTTACAGAATATGGATGTAGATGTAGATGTAGACTCATCAACAGTAGAGCTAGTGTGTTGTTGCAGAAAATGCTACCATTTTTATAAAGATACACAATAGACTGACTTACAACAGAAGGTCTTCGTGAAACCAGAAGAAACAGAACGATGGTTTAGAGACAGTTTTATGACTTTAAATGAGAAGAGAACGGCATGAATATGCTTTGGAGATATAATAGCAAAAACAAAATGTACTATGCCACAGAATAAGAGGGTTGTATCACATTTTATATAAGAATTTGGAGGAATTCGGTTAGATTATCATTTAAGATGATAAAACATTGTGTATTTGTAAACAAATAGATGACTGAATACCTGTTATGGTTTATGAATGATTAATAGCTGCTGTGACATTAACAGTTGCATCTGCATACTACGCAAATGTGAATTGCCTGTTATGAATGTGTGGTGTTTTGGGGAAATACAGGTTTTGCAAACTAAGATATATGTTTCAGAAATGAGTGTGAAGAATAATTAAAGCACTTATCAGCAGGGTCCTAAGCAAGAATATTTGTAAAGAATTTACAAGAATTAAATCATACATACATATGATTGGTATATAGTAAATCAATAGTTCCAATTGTATCTCACCAACCAAAAGTAAAGGGTGTTGTTGTGGTCTTCAGTCCTGAGACTGGTTTGATGCAGCTCTCCATGCTACTCTATCCTGTGCAAGCTTCTTCATCTCCCAGTACCTACTGCAACCTACTTCCTTCTGAATCTGCTTAGTGTATTCATCTCTTGGTCTCCCCCTACGATTTTTACCCTCCACGCTGCCCTCCAATACTAAATTGGTGATCCCTTGATGCCTCAGAACATGTCCTACCAACCGATCCCTTCTTCTGGTCAAGTTGTGCCACAAACTTCTCTTCTCGCCAATCCTATTCAATACTTCCTCATTAGTTATGTGATCTACCCATCTAATCTTCAGCATTCTTCTGTAGCACCACATTTCGAAAGCTTCTATTCTCTTCTTTTCCAAACTATTTATCGTCCATGTTTCACTTCCATACATGGCTACACTCCATACGAATACTTTCAGAAATGACTTCCTGACACTTAAATCAATACTGGATGTTAACAAATTTCTCTTCTTCAGAAACGCTTTCCTTGCCATTGCCAGCCTACATTTTATATCCTCTCTACTTCGACCATCATCAGTTATTTTGCTCCCCAAATAGCAAAACTCCTTTACTACTTTAAGTGCCTCATTTCCTAATCTAATTCCCTCTGCATCACCCGACTTAATTAGACTACATTCCATTATCCTCGTTTTGCTTTTGTTGATGTTCATCTTATATCCTCCTTTCAAGACACTGTCCATTCCATTCAACTGCTCTTCCAAGTCCTTTGCTGTCTCTGACAGAATTACAATGTCATCGGCGAACCTCAAAGTTTTTATTTCTTCTCCATGGACTTCAATACCTACTCCGAATTTTTCTTTTGTTTCCTTTACTGCTTGCTCAATATACAGATTGAACAACATCAGGGAGAGGCTACAACCCTGTCTTACTCCCTTCCCAACCACTGCTTCCCTTTCATGTCCCTCGACTCTTATAACTGCCATCTGGTTTCTGTACAAATTGTAAATAGCCTTTTGCTCCCTGTATTTTACCCCTGCCACCTTTAGAATTTGAAAGAGAGTATTCCAGTCAACATTGTCAAAAGCTTTCTGTAAGTCTACAAATGCTAGAAACGTAGGTTTGCCTTTCCTTAATCTTTCTTCTAAGATAAGTCGTAAGGTCAGTATTGCCTCACGTGTTCCAGTGTTTCTACGGAATCCAAACTGATCTTCCCCGAGGTTGGCTTCTACTAGTTTTTCCATTCGTCTGTAAAGAATTCGTGTTAGTATTTTGCAGCTGTGACTTATTAAGCTGATAGTTCGGTAATTTTCACATCTGTCAACACCTGCTTTCTTTGGGATTGGAATTATTATATTCTTCTTGAAGTCTGAGGGTATTTCGCCTGTTTCATACATCTTGCTCACCAGATGGTAGAGTTTTGTCAGGACTGGCTCTCCCACGGCCGTCAGTAGTTCCAATGGAATATTGTCTACTCCGGGGGCCTTGTTTCGACTCAGGTCTTTCAGTGCTCTGTCAAACTCTTCACGCAGTATCGTATCTCCCATTTCATCTTCATCTACATCCTCTTCCATTTCCATAATATTGTCCTCAAGTACATCGCCCTTGTATAGACCCTCTATATACTCCTTCCACCTTTCTGCTTTCCCTTCTTTGCTTAGAACTGGGTTTCCATCTGAGCTCTTGATATTCATACAAGTCGTTCTCTTATCTCCAAAGGTCTCTTTAATTTTCCTGTAGGCGGTATCTATCTTACCCCTAGTGAGATAGGCCTCTACATCCTTACATTTGTCCTCTACCCATCCCTGCTTAGCCATTTTGCACTTCCTGTCGATCGTATTTTTGAGACGTTTGTATTCCTTTTTGCCTGTTTCACTTACTGCATTTTTATATTTTCTCCTTTCATCAATTAAATTCAATATTTCTTCTGTTACCCAAGGATTTCTACTAGCCCTCGTCTTTTTACCTACTTGATCCTCTGCTGCCTTCACTACTTCATCCCTCAAAGCTACCCATTCTTCTTCTACTGTATTTATTTCCCCCATTCCTGTCAATTGCTCCCTTATGCTCTCCCTGAATCTCTGTACAACCTCTGGTTCTTTTAGTTTATCCAGGTCCCATCTCCTTAAATTCCCACCTTTTTGCAGTTTCTTCAGTTTTAATCTACAGGTCATAACCAATAGATTGTGGTCAGAGTCCACATCTGCCCCTGGAAATGTCTTACAATTTAAAACCTGGTTCCTAAATCTCTGTCTTACCATTATATAATCTACCTGATACCTTTTAGTATCTCCAGGGTTCTTCCATGTATACAACCTTCTTTCATGATTCTTAAACCAAGTGTTAGTTATGATTATGTTGTGCTCTGTGCAAAATTCTACCAGGCGGCTTCCTCTTTCATTTCTGTCCCCCAATCCATATTCACCGACTATGTTTCCTTCTCTCCCTTTTCCTACACTCGAATTCCAGTCACCCATGACTATTAAATTTTCGTCTCCCTTCACAATCTGAATAATTTCTTTTATTTCATCATACATTTCTTCAATTTCTTCGTCATCTGCAGAGCTAGTTGGCATATAAACTTGTACTACTGTAGTAGGTGTGGGCTTCGTATCTATCTTGGCCACAATAATGCGTTCACTATGCTGTTTGTAGTAGCTTACCCGCATTCCTATTATCCTATTCATTATTAAACCTACACCTGCGTTACCTCTATTTGATTTTGTGTTTATAACCCTGTAGTCACCTGACCAGAAGTCTTGTTCCTTCTGCCACCGAACTTCACTAATTCCCACTATATCTAACTTCAACCTATCCATTTCCCTTTTTAAATTTTCTAACCTACCTGCCCGATTAAGGGATCTGACATTCCACGCTCCGATCCGTAGAACGCCAGTTTTCTTTCTCCTGATAACAACATCCTCTTGAGTAGTCCCCGCCCGGAGATCCAAATGGGGGACTATTTTACCTCCGGAATATTTTACCCAAGAGGACGCCATCATAATGTAATCATACAGTAAAGCTGCATGCCCTCGGGAAAAATTACGGCTGTAGTTTCCCCTTGCTTTCAGCCGTTCGCAGTACCAGCACAGCAAGGCCGTTTTGGTTATTGTTACAAGGCGAGATCAGTCAATCATCCAGACTGTTGCCCTTGCAACTACTGAAAAGGCTGCTGCCCCTCTTCAGGAACCACACTTTTGTCTGGCCTCTCAACAGATACCCCTCCGTTGTGGTTGCACCTACGGTACGGCTATCTGTATCGCTGAGACACGCAAGCCTCCCCACCAACGGCAAGGTCCATGGTTCATTGGGGGGTAGAACTTCTATATTTTGACGTTTCTGCCAAGACTGCTGTGTGATGAATAATGTTTTAGGTGTGCTGCTTACCATCTCTTGATTCCTTTTTCTGAGTGGAGACGCTCTTGGTGAATGAGATAGCAGTACACATTCCAGAGCTGGTCGCCTGTTTGGCTCAATTTCCAGACATTATTCATGAAACAGCTGAATATGAATACAATAACGACTCTGGATACGGACGGAACTTTGACCTCTGGGTGGCCACAGGGCCACAGAGAAACACATTCGAGATTTCCAACCACAGCTATTAAAATGAAACAGCTAATAAGTGTGCACCCTGGGGTTGGCCATACTGTTCTCTGTACCTTCCATTTAACACCCAAATATGACTGTAGCTAAGTCATGGACGGGCATAGGGCGCGATATCATCATTACTGTCTAATCATGACACACCACACACACACACACACACACACACACACACACACACACACACACACACACCTTTAGATCTCCAAACCACAGCCAAACTTTTTAACAGCCATTAAAACGAAGTGAAGAGATGTTAATTACACAACTAAATTTTCTGTTTTATTTATCAAATGCTTAAACAAATTCAACTCCTGGTATAGCTTACAGGCTAAGATGACGCCGCCATAATCATGTCTGTAGACTCTAAAATTAAGTGTCACAATATTACTTCACAATGACTAAGTTCTACATATGTATCTCATTTGGTGTGATGGAAAATGGATCTTCAAATTGTGACAATGTTACTACCACATCAAAAATGTCGTTATTATATGCAAAAACATTCAAAAATGTTAATATTACTCGTGTAACTTACAGGTAAAGATGCATTTGGTGGTTCAAACATGACTGTAGACTCTCAAATTAAATAACACAATGATATGCCCACTGCATGTAATACTTACCGAAAGGAGTTAATATATTATTTCGATCTTATGCCTAATTAGGACTATGTTACTGATCCTTTATATAGCTACAAAACGAGGACTACCATGCTTTCAGTTACTAGTTTCGGATTCTTTTAAAGCCACCCAACTACTCACTTTTAGGTAGTTTTCAATGTCACCTTCCAAAAGACACACGAAAATAAGATTCTTTTATGATTTTTGGCAGGACAGCTCATAAGAAAACAAACATTGTTGTACAAAATCTTTATTGATTTATGCATGTACATTCATGCAGAGGAAAGAACACTTTCTGTATGTTTGTTTGGTGTAATTTTAATAATGTTAGCTTAACTTTTAACTTAGCCTATACTTTACATCTACATCATAATCACCTAATTCTTTTTCCAACAAGTAATTTGAAAAATACAAAGAAAACATGTTCTCAAATTCTAATACATACAATATCCAATTTTCCTCATGTAAACCATCTGTTATATGTCCTTAACCACTAGCTCCATTCTTTCTTGCAGTTCTTCTAACTGAGAGGATTCAAGGATTTTAAATTTGCCTTTCTTTCCTGCATTAAACTACAAAACTACAGCGGAACCTCGCATAGCGAGCATAATTCGTTCTCGAATCTTACTCATAGTGCAAAACACTTGTTAAGCAAAACATTTTATCCCATATAAATTAATATAAAATACAGTAATGCACTCCATCCAGAAAAGTACTTTTTTATCTTATTCATGACATTTACTCAAAGAAAATTATACACAGTATTATGTACATTATTATTCATGATACATAACTAATTCTTTTTTACAAAGAAGCTATCTATAGTCATTTGTTTGTGCTGATGCTTCAACACTTGGCGAAAATGCGACACTCATTACCATCATATAAAATTGTAGCTCATGTACCCAGTGCTTCATTGTGTTGATGATTTTCAGTGTATAATGCAACCCATTCCCTTGCTTTCAGCATGTTTCTAATTGCGCCAGAAGATTGCTACTTTGCTGGTACTGGCTCCTCCTCCTCCTCTTCCTCTGAAGAACTCCTCTCCACTACTTCCTGCTGTGAAACACACTGCAACTCCATAAGCTCTTCAGTGGTCATTGCTTGGCTGTGATCGTCCATAAGCTCCTTGATATCATTGTTATCCACTTCTAATCCCATACTGTTGGCCAAAAACAATAGTTCATTGACTACAGGCTCCACAGGTACTGATTCAAATGGCCTAGTCACATTCGACAACCAGTCCAGCCAAAACTTCCTCCAAGAAGAAGTGAGAGTTCTAGTGGTAACCCCTTCCCATGCCTTTTCGATCATTCTGACACAGGCAGTGATGTTGAAGTGATATTTCCAAAATTCTCTGAGAATGAAATTGTTAGCTTCAGTCAACTCAGAGCAATGCTTGAAGAGGGCTTTAGTGCAGAGCTTCTTAAAGTTAGAAATAATCTGTTGGTCCATAGACTGGAGTAACGGAGTGCTGTTTGGAGGCAGAAGTTGGATCTTGATTGATTGAAATTCTTCAAGGTCGTGTTGGTCTGGGGAATGTCCATAACAAGCAAGACAGAGTGTCAGATTCATCTCAAGCAAATTTTTTTCACTGAAGGACCAAACACTTCATTGATCCAATCACAAAAAAGATCATGTGTCACCCAAACTCTGTTGTTGGACCTCCACATCATATTTAACCTGCTCTTCTGGACTTTACACTTCTTGAAGGCTCATGGAGTTTCTGAATGGTAAACAAGCACCGGTTTAATTATCAAATCACGCTTGCAATGGCATAGAACAGCAGTGAGAGAGGGTCATTCATACACTTGTGACCAGGATGTGCATTATCCTCTGCTATCATAAAGGAACACTTCGATATCTTTTTCCAGAATAGACCTGTCTCAGCCAATGAGAAACCTATTGTGGAAGATATCCCTCATAATCTGCGAAAATCTTGAAGTTTCTTATGAAGTTCTCTGCTGCCTTTGTGTCAGAGGTGGCTGCTTCACCATGCCTCACAACGCTGTGGATGCTGGTTCTTCTCTTAAAGTTCTTGAACCAACCATAACTTTCCCTAAATACTTCTTTCGCCATCTTCTCACAAATGATGTTCTCTTTAATAGCGTCGCCTTGCAACTGCTTTTCATTTATACATGTAAGGAGCAACCTTTCGACATCACCTAGAGTACGAAACCATTGTTTAATACTCCTGTCACTCCTTTTGAAGCCTCTATCTCCTTAATCTTGCCCTTGTTCTTGAGGATAATGCAAATAGTTGATGTACATCGATTGTATGTGCACATTAAATCAGCAATGCTCACACCACAGCCACGTTTTTCAATGATTTTACGTTTCATTTCTAAGGTCACTTCCTTTCTCTATATGGTTTTATGTTTGGGGATATTTCTCCAAAGCTTATTAAAATTTACACACAAAAAATGCTGTGTGAACACAAGTTTAGAAAAATGTGTGATTGCAACCTCCACTAATATGGTAGCAGAAAGAGTGCTAAGCCGAGACTGCAGTACGTACTAAAGACATTGTTCATATATGCCACTGCCGACAATGAAAGGTGCTCCTATTGTTAAACGTTTTCCCCCGCTGCGCGCAAATGGCTGGTGACGTCACGCTAAATAGTCGTCACTCGTTATGCGAAACATTGTTCGTTAAGCGAGTCGTTTTTTACAATTTGTTTCGCTCATTATGCGAACTGCGCATTGTGGTGGCTCATTATGCGGGGTTCCACTGTATTGTTAAGCAATTTTATATCTTCTTGGTTGTATGTCTCAAAATCTTCTCCCTCACATTCTTGCAGAATTTCCATATGAAATAATACATTAACAATTTTTGAAAACAAATGCCTATTGAATGTTATTCTGATGGCTTTTAACTCTGCAAATGACATTTCTGTTACTAGATGCACAATGTCCAGTGCACCACATGTAGATACAATGTAATCATTCTTTTTAAGCAGATCCAAATGGGGATGTAGATTTATAAACACATATCCTTCAGTATAGTAAATATCCTTGAAGGTATCGTACTCCCCAGTTGTACGCAGATTTTTCTGTATACTGTGTTTCAAGTAATATGTAAGCCTTGCTTCCACAACTGCAAAGAGTTGTTGTTTTTCAGAGAGCAGTTAATGTCCTTCTTTTATGCCAACTGTTTTTACCAAATACTCTAGTTTGCATTTTTTGACTTCAGTCTTCTCCATTTACAATTTTCTTTTTAATATGCATAACGCATTAACGGACATAAATGTAGTATTTTATTTAATAGGGAACAGTTTAAGGCTGTTTGATACCTTTAATCATTTTATTAAGACCTGCAGAACAGCATTATATGTAGGAACCAATACTAATTCAGCAATATCTACATTTGACAGTGTTGTGGAGGACTATGACTTGAATTGAGAAAAATTTGTTTCTCCAACTTAAATATAACACTTCTGTATAATACTTATGTCATTTTTGCTGGAGCTTGTCTAAAGAATTTCCACATAGATCACAGTTAATTACTAAAATTATGGGCAGACAGATTTTAACCACAGATGTGTTACTACAAAACGGTTCTCCAATTCATTTAAGAACTTTTTAATTCTTCTTGGTAAGAAGTGTGACATTTTTGGTGTAATTTATGTTACCAATGTCAGCAACAAAATTGTACTGGTTCTTCAATAATAACCACAAACCAAAGCTGAGGATGTTTAGCACTTTGGATAAGTCATATTGACACTTTCCACTACCACAGAATAATAATCAGATGTCGTGATATATAATGTAAGGATCCAAGATAGTGGCACTCCCAATCATATAATCATGACCTCACTTATGGATAAGTCTCCTAAATTTTGAGGGCTACTGGATGCTGGTGCATCCTGGATAGCAGAATATAGTATTCAGATTATGTGACACCGTGCCCCCAGTATTATGGGATTCAGAATTAGATAGCAGGGACAGCATCCAGCAGCTTTCAAGTTTAGGATGCATAACTGGAAGAGAACTCATAATCACACCATCAGAAGTGCCAACTCCATGGATATTTAAAATTTATAAGGTGCCTTGACAGCCACAACTGGTCACTATTTTTTGGCAGTGGAAAGTATCAGCATGGCTTCCTCCAAAGTGCTAAACATTCCTCAGCCATTAGGGAAGAAGATGAGACCAACTGACGAATGCTTTGGTTTGTGGGTATTATTGGAGAACCTACACAATTTTGTTACTGACACTGAGTACAGAAATTACATCGCAAATATTGTGCTCCGTAGCAAGAAGAATTTAATGATTACGTTCATTACAGATCCGTTTTGCGACAATATTATGGTGGTGTGATCCAGCACACTGCCACAGACAGTTACAAACTGGATTATCTGTTGTTTAAAGAAGGAAACACGTGATGTATTTAACAATTCTCTAAATGGTCAATTCTCCCAATTAATTTCTGCAACATAGGATGTGAAGGCGACGACACTTTTTCTCCAGCACAGTAATGACAGTGCGACAGCAAGACGCAAAATGGAAAAAATTGGCAAGAAAGCACTGGAAACCGCTGCGAGGAAATATAAAAATCTTGTGGCTATACCACATAAAGCCGAACTGCCTAACGCTAAAACGCCAGTACTTACAACATGGGCCTGAATAGGACATAACATTTTACTGGGATTTTTAACAAAATGAGTATTCGTGACTACCTTACATGAAACCACGATTTCTTTGTGCAAGAAGGCTACATGGGAACAGCAATGCGATTGCAAACAACGATAAGAGAGTTGGAATAGTCTGTTTTTTGACTGAGCTACATTTGTAGAGCAAAGATATATAAGAAATTTATATGTTAAATCAAAGGCAAAGGACTGAACGAAGATATTGGTAGCCATCTTATCGATTTTATAAAGTGTTCTGGTAAATATCTACAAGAAACTTTTATGTCTAATTTGGCTAAAGAACTCTTTGAATTAACAGAATGGAAGTTATGATTTGTAACTGAAGAGTAGATGGTGTGCTAAACTCTATAGAAAAGTGTCTATGAAATGCCAACGAACAGTTTTTACAGTGTGATCGACTGTATTCTGTGCGAATAGCTTCTGTATGGTGCAAACTATCAGACAGATTGCAAAATATTGTGGTGTCATGTTTTAAACTGTTCTACAATTTGTCTATTGGGCGACAATAAAACACAAAAGTTGACTAGCGTACAAATAAAGCTTTCAAACAATCAATATTTAGAAAAGATTATAAACTAGGTTCTGTCTGTCTCTAGTTTTAATTATTTAACTTTCAACTATGTACAAATTGTTAATACAGTATTCAGCAAAGATGTTGTAAGTGTTACACAGAAGTGTTACATTTAAGCTGGAAAAACCTATTTTCCTCAATGTAGGCCATTGTGCTTCACAACAATGTCAAATACAGATGTTTTGCTGAATTAGTACTGGTTCTCAGAAAAAATGTTAGTCCTCAGGTTTTCAAATAAGATTAAAGCCATCACACAGATGTAAACCATTCCCTATTAAAGAAATTACTCCTTTAAGTGCAATTAAGGTATTATGCAAACAAAAAGAAAACAGCCAATAGCACAGAACGAGGTAAGGAAACACAAACCAGAGTATACAGAGAAAACAACTACCACAAAGGAAGAATATAAGCTGCTGGAATGAGATTTGCACCCTGCAGCGGAGTGTGCGCTGATATGAAACTTCCTGGCAGATTAAAACTGTGTGCCCGACCGCGACTCGAACTCGGGACCTTTGCCTTTCGCGGGCAAGTGCTCTACCATCTGAGCTACCGAAGCACAACTCACGCCCGCTCCTCACAGCTTTACTTTTGCCAGTATCTCGTCTCCCACCTTCCAAACTTTACAGAAGCTCTTCTGCCGGCGCCGTGAATTACAGATGCCATAAAGCTCTCTCCATGACATTTTACACAAACGTTTATTGTTTCGTGCATACAAAGTGCAAATCGTTCAGGCCTTGTTGCCCAATGACAGTACACCTATTGAGGACAATGATGGTTATCTCAGACGAATTGCCTTTTCCGACGAAGCGACCTTTTTTGTCAGTGGAGTAGTGAATCGCCATAATGTGCGCATTTGAGGTTCACAACCCCCTGGGGAGGTCATGGGTTGCACCAGAGGCAGTCCAAAGGTGAATGTTTGGTGCGCGCTATTACACGATCGAATTATCGGGCCATTCTTCTTCGCTGAGGCTACCATCACATCTGCAGTGTATCTGGACAAGTTGCAACTGTATGCCGTTCCTCAGCTGCTTCAGTATCACCCCGATGTCTTGTTTCAGCAAGACGGTGCACTGCCTCATTGGGGTTTGGACGTCCGTGCCTATCTCGATATGACCTTTCCTGGGTGATGGATTGGTCGTGATGGGCCAACGGTTTGGTCTCCACGCTCTCCTGACATAACCCCATTAGACTTCCTTTTATGGGGTTATGTCAAGGACGAGGTCTACCGAACACGTGTACCAGATCTTGAAACACAGCAACGGATAACCAGAGTTGTTGAATCGATCCCTCCAGTGATGTTGGCTAATGTGTGGACGGAAATTGAATATCGCCTAGATGTGCTAGGTGCTACCAAGGGTGCTCATGTGGAAGTTTACTGATGTGTAAAAAAAACTTTGATAGTTTGTAAACAATTAGACACCAGTTTCATATTTGTACCTTACTTCTAGCCTGAGTTATCAATTTATGTAATCAGGGAAAGACTTTTAGGACACCCTGTATTATTGTTAGACGCGACATCTATGGTACAGCCTGCGCCGTCGTCAAACGTCAGTGACCCATTGCATTTAGTGATCAGCTGGGTCAATCAACTGCTAAAACTGAAACTTTGGTTAATTAGAATAAGAAATATGAGGATCAGCAAAAGTTGCTTGTATCTGATGTTGAGAATCTGTGTTCTAATCATGATACATTAAGCACAAAAGTAGTAAGTGTTGCTGAGGCGCACACTTCTGTAAACACACATGTCACAGAGCTAAATACCAAGGTAAGATCCCTTAGCAAATACTTTCAAAGACAGTTTGCAATTAGAACCCGACGATCACATTAGTCAAGTTAAAAAAGATCTTCACACTTGGCTGGAGGAAAAGGATAAGCACTTTGAAAGTTGTTTACAGCAGAATTTGCCTACAATTGTCAATAATACAGTTAAACAAATTTTGAAGGGTGACACACATACTGTACATTTCCTATCACAAACCGACAAATACGTACAGAAACAGTCAAGTGATTACATACCTAACGAGCACACAAAACATACTCCTGTAATTCATATGCAAATGAACAGAATGGTTATACTTTTAATGCTAATCGTAGATAGTCTCATGAGCCCGTTTCGCAACAACAAGTGTATGAAGATGTACCGCCGTCACATAGTAGTAATACAAATAACATACCGTCTCCAATGTATATGGGAAACGAGCATATTTTAAATCAGAGGACAGACATGTTAAAAGACGACAGTTTATTAAAATAGGGAAATTCCAAGCCTTCGTACATTGAAATAGAACATTCCCTCCAAGTGTGTTTCACAAAGCTTTTAGAAACGTTTTTCTCCATACATGGACAGATAGGGAAAAGATATGTGATCGGATTCATATAAGGTGAAGCAGCCATATGGGCATAACGTTGCCGACCGTTGTACACATTATGAATAATTCGAGCGAACATTTCTGAACAAATTCTGGTCAGCTTCGGTTCAGGAGAGGCTTCGAAAAATGGTGTTCGAACCAGAACCGTTCAGTTCACGGCAAGGTAATCTTCGTCATTACCTTGAAAAATTTTTTGAACCTGACGCATTACTGGGAGGATCCTGTGTCTTCCCGTGACGTAATCAGTGTGTTAAAAACACAATTACCATTCTACACAATGGAAAAGTTAATACAGGTGCCAGATCATGATGTAGAACAGTTTCTTTCGGTCTTAAATTCACTTGATGACATTAATAAAGACATGTGGAGTGCGCGGAATAACAATTACGGCATGCCTCAGTCAGAAATGCAAACAGCGCAGGATAGCCAACCCAATCTACACGCGCAGAATAATGGCAACTGAATGGCACAGCGAAACATGCAAAGATAAATGCATACACTAATAAAAACGGGACGCATTCAAACGGTTGCAATAAAAACAAAAAAAAACGAAAAGCCGGTAAGAATAACAACTATCGACGTGGAAACAATCACAGTAAGAGTCTACATAACCCGCAAAACTCACCGTATCAAAATAGTCCGCAACTATAGTATTGCAGAAACAATTACAGAGATGGTGGTTTTTCATTCTTCAATAAACAGCAAAGTCATTGGCAACCACCACAAACTGTTACGCATCAAAACAGCAATTTAATGAGTCGTGGTCAACCAAGCAACAATAATATGACAAATCAACAGACAACACACCAAGACTACGAAACGGTGACTGGAACAGACATTATCCGACTGTAAAGATAGTGTAGGAGGCGCGTAAAGTCATATGAACAACCACACATTCGACAAACTAAATGAGGTCACAACTCACCCCAGGTGGTGACTGAGGAATGCGTGGGGGACGATGATACAAATACAGACATGTCTGAGGCAATGAAAAACAGTAAACAAACATTACTAGCGATGTAAACAAACCACACACGCTTTTACTATCGTACAATCACGATGCAAGTTTAACAGACGAGTTACTTCAGAACCATACGCAGTGCGGATCATCAGTAAAAATGATCGTTCCAGCAACGACTAAGGTATTGTAGGTGATGTACCGACGATTATTATGATTGATACGGTAGCGGCAATTGGGCCGTATCTCACAACTTTTTATAAACAAGTGGTTGAATTTGTATCGATACCTCGATTTCCTGTTCAAAAATGCCGAATCTTGAATGCGGTTGGGTGCAAATCAAATAGGGTAACCAAGCAAATATTTGTGACTATGGAAATAGGAAATGGTACAATACAATACTCGTTCCTTGTTGTAGAAAATCTGGTCATAAATTGCCTGATTGGCGTAGGTTAAGAGAGAGGGACAGTACAATTGACTTCTCACAGGGTAAATGTTTTATGAAGCACAACGGCACTCAGATCGACATTAGTTTAGGTAAGAAGACACTGAACCGCACTATGGACTGTTCCAGGCTGTATACGCGGACAAGGATAAAAAAGGCCGGATTTTTCCTGCATTTCTCGGTTAAAAATAGTCTTCCTCCCGGGTGAAAATACATCTTTTCCCTGTTAAGTGATACTATACTTTTCCTTGTAACTGTAAAACTTATCAATCCTCTGATTGGTTATGGTTTTATACATGGATGTAGAAATTCCCTGCACTTTAGAAAACAAAACTCAAGAAAAAAATACGTTTTGAAAAGATCTTTGATGTGCACCAACATGTACACTGCATATTTTCGTATTACTAAAGCATAAATTTGAATTCCACTAAACACCGCATGTTACTTTCCAAAGCATTGAAATCGAGATTGCGCTGCGCTTTTGTAAGCCAGACATAGCTCATGGCACGTGATCTTGCCAGCCGATGACAATGGATATTCAGTGCATAGCACACGTGATGTAGTCAGCCAATAGCAATATCACTGTTAAGTAGCGCGAACACACAAATAGTAAAAGTTTAAATCAATATACATAGTGTTGCTACAAGAAAAAAAAGCTTTCGTATATAATATTGGTCTCTAAGATTAATAAGCTGAAAGAGAAGCTAAGCTTTCACATATAATGTTGATCTTTTTTGCGCGTGTTACACTTTAAGATCAATCACACAAATGTGCCAGTAAAATTTTTAACGACAATTTTTTTAAATGTCTGATCTTCTGGGCTCGAAATTCTTGTAAATGATCGTCCTCAAAGAGGTGATTTTTAAATGAGAGTCAAACACTCTGTGATTTAAGAAATTCATCGTACATTCTCGCACATAGTTCATCTGGCATAAAAGGAAATTTACTTTGAAAGTAACGCTTTTCAAACAATCATTTGCAATATTTTCCCGTGACTTGTTAGAAACAGATTCGTTTCGGCAGTGGCCAGAGAGCGCCAGGTAATAGGGGTCACCGCGCTGATGCAGGAAACCTGTATGATCGTATGTATAAAACATTGAAAGATCTTACATTATTTCATAAAAGAAACAAGACATGAGAGGATACTCCAAGAGCATCAGAATTTCGTGAACCATACTAAAATGCATAATTCGGCTCAAAGTGCACATTCGTATGTCCAGATTCGGATGTAAAACTTCTTGGAGTATCAGTACTGTATTATCTCATGTCTGATTCTTTATTTTGGCACAATGCCACATGTGCTAGAAGATGAAAACATGCACTTGAAATGCAGCAAACAGTTGAAACTAGCCAATAGTGTGGAATTAAACACTTCGCTTCAACTAATTTGGCTAACTCAGCGGAAAAGATAAATAAGAACCAAATTTCTTTAGCAAACCGACAAAAATAAATACATTGTTCTGCAAGGCGATTAATACTTGACTGTCAGAAAGGTTGAAATAAAATAAAATCTGAAACTAATACCATATTTTAGACTTCCATAATTATGTGAATGTATTTTAACACACTTGATAGCTTCCAGCCACAGAAATCCGTTTTGTTTTCTTTTGATGTGAGAGCAATAAACGAAGAGGAAACCGCAAAATCACTAAACATAAACATGAGTCACGTGGAGACTACCCACCTCCCCACTACAACGCAAACTGCTCTGTGCATCAGCCCCTGATCTACGATATTTCCGGACCGGGGCAATACTAGATAGTGCCCGCTCCCCCCCCCCCCCCCCCCCCCCCGCCTTCTCCCCACAACCCGAGCGTTTGAGGTAGGGCGCCAAAAATTTAAAAAATCGACTTTTCAAAAAAATTTGTTCATTTTGTAGCGCACATCTTCCTGAAGAGTCAGACACATAAAGCATCTGTGTTCGAGGAAATATAAGACGTTATTTGGTCTTAAGTGTGCCTTTTCACACAGCATTGTTCTATCTCATGCCACTGTATTTTGCTCTGTGGAAGTCAAACAGGTAATATTTTGTAATGGACGCCATCAAACTATATTTGGGACAGTGAAAATTAAAATGTCTGTGGTGCCTCTCCTGCTCCCAGTTGGTTGGTTTGACATCCTGCCCCTCTTAAAACAAATTTGCTATAAATACTGGATGGGATTATTTGCAACCAGGAGAACAATAACTCTTCACAAAATTTGCACTCTCTGTTGCCCATTAGCTAATAACTTGCTGTTTTGTGTGCTACATAAAATTGAATATAGGACACATAGAACCAGTAGACATTATAAACGTTATAAAAACAACTGCACTGTATTAACAGAAGTTATTAAAAAGTCCAGAAGTATGTGCATTATGTCTGAGATTAGCACATCTGATAACAAAATTAAAACAGTTTGGAATATTGTGAAAAGGGAAACAGGGCAACAGAGAGTACAGGAAGACTATATTTCTATCAAACATAATGAAAATATTGTTAACAAGAAGTCAGAAGTAGAAAACATTTTTAATAATCATTTTTAAGTGTTATAGAGAAAATAGGTTCTAGCTATTCATTAGAAAATGCAAGGCAGCATATACCTACGCAATTTGATAAAATTGAAATTCAACCCACCTCTCATACTGAAATTAGGAAAATAATAAATTCACTCAAAAGTAAAAGCTCACATGGAATTGATGGCATTTCCAACAGAGTACTAAAAGCTTGTTCCCAACAAATAAGTAGGATTCTCAGCCACATATGTAGTAGCTCACTGAAACAGGGAATTTTCCCAGATAGAATGAAATACGCTATTGTTAAACCATTGCATAAAAAAGGGGATAGATCTAATGCTAACAACTACTGCCCAATCTCACTTCTGACAGCTTTATCCAAAATTTTTGAAAAAGTAATGTATTCAGGAGTAGCACCACATATTTGTAAAAATGAAGTATTAACAAAATGTCTGTTTGGTTTTCAGAAAGGCTTTTCAACAGAAAATACTATATAAGCTTTCATTGATCAAATACTAAATGCAATGAATAACCAAACATCATCCATTGGGATATTTTGTGATCTCTCAAAGGCTTTTGATTGTACGAATCATGAAATTGTTCTAGATAAGCTTAAGTACTGTGGTATGAGTGGGACAGTGCACATATGTTTCAATTCATACTTAACTGGAAGAATGCAGAAGGTTGAAATTAACAGTACAGATAGTCTACAAAAACCAGCAGAGTCTTCTAACTGGGGAGGGATGAAGAATGGTGTTCCACAGGGTTCAGTCTTAGGTCCCTTATTGTTCTTAATATGTATTAATGACTTGCCACTCTATGTTCAGGATTATGAAAAGTTAGTTCTTTTTGCTGATGATACAAGTATAGTAATTACACCCAAGAAGCAAGAATCAGCTGAGGAAATTGCAAATAACGTCTTTCAGAAAATTATTAAGTGGTTCTCTGCCAACGGACTCTCACTAAATTTTCAGAAAATACAGTTTATACAATTCTGTACAGTGAATGGCATAACACCATTGGTAAATGTGGACTATGAATGGAAGTCTGTTGCTAAGGTAGAATACTCAAAATTTCTGGGTGTGTGCATTGATGAGAAATTGAATCAGAAGAAACATCGATGATCTGCTGAAATGGTCAGGTTCAGCTACTTATGCTATAAGGGTTATTGCAAATTTTGGTGATAAACATATCAGTAAATTAGCCTACTATGTCTATTTTCAGTTACTGTTTTCATATGGCATCAAATTTTAGGGGCAATTCGTCATTAAGAGAGAAAGTATTCATTGCACAAAAGCGTGTAAGCAAAATAATAGCTGGAGCCCACCCAAGATCACCTTGCAGATATTGATTTAAGGAAATCGGGATATTCACAGTACCTTCGCAATACATATATTCACTTACGAAATTTGTGATTAATAACCCATCCCAATTCAAAAATAACAGCGAAGTGCATAGGTACAATACTAGAAGAAAGGATGATATGCACTATTCTGGATTAAATCTCACTTTGACACAGAAAGGGGTGAATTATGCTGTCACAAAAATCTTTGGTCATTTGCCAAACAGTATTAAAAGTCTGACAGATAGCCAACCAACATTTAAAAGTAAATTAAAAGAATTTATGAATGACAACTCCTTCTACTCAATAGATGAATTCTTAGATATGAAGTAATAACTGTAAAAAATTAATAAAAAAATTAAAAATTAATTATTTTGTGTAAAGAAAACTTATGTTAAAGTGACAGGTTCCACATCATTACGAAATGTCATATTCATGATCTATGGAACAAGGATTAATGTATGTATATATGTATGTAAAGACAAGAGACAAGCAAGACAGTACACATTTCTTCAATTCGTAAGTCCTGGCATTTTTTCTCTCTGATCTTACTACAGCTTTACATGGCGTGCTTTCCTTTCTGTGAAAGAATCTGTTACCTCATCAAAGTTCGTCAAACGTTTTGCTACATCAAAAAACGAATTGTCGTTCTCTTATACTGAAAAGCTGTTAATATAAATAGTGCCCAAGACTGGTGTGGTTTCTCGATCTGATTACGTGTATTTTGTCACTGTCTGTCAGATAAAACGAAACAGGCCTGCCTAATATTGTATCAGTTTAAACAAGACACGTTTGGCACAGATGGTCACTTTTATAACAAGACAGAAGTACCAATATGAAATGACTATTTGGCCTTCTACGAGCAAAAAGCTTTATGTTAGGAAATAGTTTCGCACTTCATTCATACGCTCCAGCTTCTCAAGCGTGAGATCGAAAACTAGTAGTACAAAATTTTTATATAAATTTGGAATCGTCATATTCTTCCATAATTTGTGTGATGTCTCTGTTTCATGTCCTTCCTCGTTCCAATAAACAATCCTGTCATCACTAATTCTGTAGCTATTCCTTCCAGTATCAAAACATATTTTCTGGTTAACTTCACCAACCCTGCCATAATCACCAGTTTAGTTATCCCCTGTTTATTCTCCGGTTAGGCGTTATTACGTGTTCGTACAACGCGTTTTCCGCGCTACACCCAGAATGGTACTTAGGGGGAGTTAGAACGGAATTTTTTTTCACGTTTTCGGATTTTTATCTCATTTTAAAATTTGCAAATTTCCGAATAAAATGATATATTTTTGCACTTTCAATGACATGTTGCAACCAAGTTTTTTCATAAGATGACAACATGTTATCTACAATTTCTGTGTAATTTATTGCTCGTTTGTTCCCTAAGGACTGCAAACAGAGTGTCTTAAAACATTTCCATGCATGCTTCTCATCACCTACTATGATTCCATCAAAAGCATGGTCTCCAAAAAGCTTACAAATCTGTGGGCCTACAAAGATGCCCTCCTTTACTTTGGCATCACTGAAGTAAGGGATTTTTTTGCCTTAAGTACTTTAACGTGTCACCATCTTTTTTCATTTCCTTAACAAAGTTTTTCATGAGACACAACTTGATGTGCAAGGGCGGGAGCAGAATCTTTCTAGGATCTACTAGAGGTTCACTCTTAATGTTCTTTATACCTGGTTGGAGAGATTTTCTGGTGGGCCATTCACGTTTACTGTAATGAGAAGCACGAGCTCAGCTAGCCCATTCACAGAGAAAGCAGTACTATTTAGTATACCCTAACTGCATACCTAATAGCGGTGCAACCGCTTTCAAGTCACCACCAATCTGCCATTGAGAGTCATTATACTTGATGGCTTCTAGTAAAACTTTCATATTTTGGTATGAGTGTTTCATATACACACTATGCCCAACTGGAATAGAAGGAAGCTCATTACCAATGTGTAATAGCACTGCTTTTAAGCTCAACTTTGATGTGTCAATAAAGAGTCTCCACTCATCAGGGTTCTAATTAATTCTGAGAGCCGTCATTAGACCATTTATGTCTACACATGCCACAAGACAATCTTGCATGTTAAAAAAAGGAGAGAATTGTTGCTCTCTTCTGCAGTAGAATGAAAAATTGCGCTGCTGCAATCTTGATGCTAAAATCGCAGCCCTAGCTTTAGAGAGCTCCAAATCTCTAACGAGATCACTTAACTCATTTTGAGACAAATTTTGTGGATCATCAGTTGATAATATATTTGGAAGAAACTCTGGATCTGGTGACATACATGGTTCAGGACATCCATAATCCCCATCAGAAGTAATCTCGTACTCTGTCAGTGATTCAGGTATTGGCAATCCTTTCCCATGTAGAAATGGACATATGGCAGATGGAATGTTAGGATAGATCACTGTCCGCTTCTTCTTCTTAGATATTCCCTTCTTGATAGGAGGAACCATACAAGAGTAGTAGTCACTGGCATGGTTAGTTGGTGACACCTGATCCTGGGCACTGCAAAGGGCATTGACCATCCTTTCCTTTGTATCCAACTCCTGAGGTTGCTGGCACAAGTGTTGCAGATCACATGTGGAACCCAGGGTTTATCCCGATCACCTATTTTGCACCCAAAATAACAACTGTAAGCTTTTTTAATCAATGGAGTTATTTGCTGTTTTTGTGAAGCAAATGTCACATCTCCACACACATAGTGAAATGTGTCAGCACTGTTAACACAAACTCGTAGCATTTTTGTTCACTTCAGTGACAGTCAATTTGAACAACTGGTAGTTAATCTGTAAACAAATGTGCAAAAATTATTACATGCATTAATAAAATCACTGAAGTTGAAGACGAGGGAGACAAAAAGATCACTAAAATTGGTGTGAAAATGTTTATATCCACAATATTTCACATAAGTAAGACCAGGGACAATAATATAATACATTGTTACTAGTTATTATGACTCTGACAAACCATTATAATATTTGATTTTAAACTTAACATAAAAATCCGTATATAATTATATCATTGTAATAAAACAGAGCTAATTTTGAACTGTCTTTCTGATATTCGGGATCAGCACATTAGAACTGGCTATTTTCATTCAATTTACATTTTCATTGTTGCACAGTGTAATCGATAGACCAACGCGCGCTGGGTGCTGGGCGCTTTGTGAAACAAGGTTTATTTCCTCAAGAACATGACTTTGTCCCCCTCCCCCCCTGAAACTGCCGCCCGGGGAAGATTCCCCCGTTAGCCCCCCACCACCTGAATCTGAGCCTGTAGCGCACGTGTGAATCTGGCAGCTTGGGCGCGCCAGTAAAATTATTCTGGGTAGGATCTGGCTGCTTGCTGCTACTGCTTGTACAGCTAACAGCCACACTTCTGTAGCAAGAAGCAGGAGACGGTACTACTCATATGCGACTCAACTGCGCATGCGTACGAGCTCGCACGCAACTGCTCAAGCGGATCAAATGTAAACAGTTGTGACGTCATGCTCATCAGAGGCAATTTGTTGTTATGAAGCATTGCACAGTCTACCTAAATCGATTGACACATTTGGCTCTTGGCAGACGTTTGTATGAGCACTGTGTTTCGTTGTATATGTCGCATTTCCTTTTGCAACTTAAGTTTTATTTTCGCCTTTTTCTCTCGTACATGTTTTATTGCTGCAGTATTATTCTGCTGTAGCGAGATACAGTAATAGTCTTATCGGAGTACTGGTTCTTACCAGTCAAAATTACAAAAAAATTACTGTAAACTAAAACAATGAATGTTCCCAGAATTCTAAAAAATTCCCGCGTTTTTCCCTGATTTCTCCCGGATGAAAAAATTCCAGGGTTTTTCTCGGATCGCTGGTTGTCCATGTTCATAAACACCCTGTGTTCAGGATACGAGATACCGAATGTATGTGAACAAGATGACAATATTAGCAATGAATCTGTATCTGATAATGAGATGAAAGATCTACAACCCCTAATTAATGAAAAAGTAAATGAAACTACAGCTATTAACAAGCAACAACAAGAAACACTACACAAACTATTTCTAAACACATCTACCTATTTACAATGGAATCAGATGTGATTAATATGTGTTTATATAACGTGAATGTTAATCCTCACGAAATCTTTAGCTATAATATATATAAGATTCCTCTGTCCAAACAGTCGGCAGTGCGTGAGGAAATCAAGCAAATGCTTAAGTAGAATATCATAGAACGATCAATATGTCCTTATTGCAGTCCATTATCAACTGTAATCAAATCAAAAGGAAATATACGCTTAGTTCTGGACGAGCTTGCGATCAACAAAATCATCATGCCAGTTCGCACAAAACAAAAAGAACAATTGCAGAAATTTTTAGGGGCAGGGCACTGATCAAATGGAGGTTTAAAAAATTCGTGTTGGCAAGTACCAGAAAGCAATGAGTCAAGGAAATAATTGCGATTATTGCTGGTGGCCGCAGTAACCAATTTCGTGTACTACCATATGGACTCAATGTAAGTTCAGATGTTTTAATTACTGCCCAAGGTACAGTTCCAATCACAGAATTACCAGCCGGCCGAAGTGGCCGTGCGGTTAAAGGCGCTGCAGTCTGGAACTGCAAGACTGCTACGGTCGCAGGTTCGAATCCTGCCTCGGGCATGGATGTTTGTGATGTCCATAGGTTAGTTAGGTTTAACTAGTTCTAAGTTCTAGGGGACTAATGACCTCAGCAGTTAAGTCCCATAGTGCTCAGAGCCATTTGAACAGAATTACCGGGTAAGGTAACTTCGTACGTTGATGACATCTTTATATCCACACAGTCGTGGAAAGATCACATACACATTTTAGAAAAGACATTATGTTAATTCGCATACTCCAATGTTACAGCAGATCACATAGAAATCAAAGTCTGCGCGAAGAGAGATTAAGTACTTGGGACACGTAATCAGTAGTGGAGGCATGAGACCAGATCCTAGTAAATTGGATGCAACTAAGAATTTTCCGTATCCACATACCAGCAAACAATTAAAATCTTTCCTGGGTTTAGCCTCGTTTTTTAGACGCTTCATGCCAAATCAATTATTCAATAGCAAACACTTGTTGGCACTTTTAATCAAGAAACATGTTTGTATTTCGATGCAACAATGTTCCGGAGATTTTAATAGAAAAAAGGAAGAATTGGTAAACTCAAATATTTTGAGTCGTCCTGATCCTAATGAAGATTTCTGTATTGCAAGCGATGCATCATGCACAGGGCTTCGATCATGTCTTTTGCAGGTAACAGGAACTGTGGACAACCAAGAGGTAAAAATTATTGGTTTTGCTAGTCCAACACTAAGTGAGTGCGTACGTACTTCCTCAACCACAGAGTTGGAAACCTTGGGAATTCTGTTCCACAAAATTTCGGGAGAACTGCCGGATGTTTGTAACTTCCTGATACAATATTCCGGCTCAGAGTCTTCCGGCCATCTTCAGGTGATACTGGCGAAAACTCCCTGAGCTCTTGTATTTAAGGCCCCGCCGGCACAGGCGTGCAGCGCTCTCTCCGTACACGAAAACATAAAATTTACTATGGAGTTGGAGAAGAAGGGTTGCCTGCCGTTTTTAGACGTCTTGGTGCTACGTAAGAGCGATGGCACACTTGTTCATTCAGTATACAGGGTGTTACAAAAAGGTACGGCCAAACTTCAGGAAACATTACTCACACACAAATAAAGAAAAGATGTTATGTGGACATGTCTCCGGAAACGCTTAATTTCCATGTTAGAGCTCATTTTAGTTTCGTCTGTATGTACTGTACTTACTCGATTCACCGCCAGTTGGCCCAATTGAAGGAAGGTAATGTTGACTTCGGTGCTTGTGTTGACATGCGACTCATTGCTCTACAGTACTAGCATCAAGCACATCAGTACATAGCATCAACAGGTTAGTGTTCATCACGAACGTGGTTTTGCAGTCAGTGCAATGTTTACAAATGCGGAGTTGGCAGATGCCCATTTGATGTATGGATTAGCACGGGGCAATAGCCGTGGCGCGGTACGTTTCTATCGAGACAGATTTCCAAAACGAAGGTGTCCCGACAGGAAGACGTTCGAAGCAATTGATCGGCATCTTAGGGAGCACGGAACATTCCAGCCTATGACTCGCGACTGGACACCTGCAATGGACGAGGCAATTCTTCGTGCAGTTGACGATAGCCACAATGTCAGCGTCACAGAAGTTGCTGCTGTACAAGGTAACATTGACCACGTCACTGTATGGAGAGTGCTACAGGAGAACCAGTTGTTTCCGTACCACGTACAGTGTGTGCAGGCACTATCAGCAGCTGATTGGCTTCCACGGGTACACTTCTGCGAATGGTTCATCCAACAATGTGTCAATTCTCATTTCAGTGCAAATGTTCCCTTTACGGATGAGGCTTCATTCCAACGTGATCAAATTGTAAATTTTCACAATCAACATGTGTGGGCTGACGAGAAACCGCACGCAATTGTGCAATCACGTCATCAACACAGATTTTCTGTGAACGTTTGGGCAGGCATTGTTGGTGATGTCCTGATTGGGCCACCTACGCTCAATGGAGCACGTTATCATGATTTCATACGGGATACTCTACCTGTGCTTCTAGAACATGTGCCTTTACAAGTACGACACAACATGTGGTTCATGCACGATGGAGCTCCTGCACATTTCAGTCGAAGTGTTCGTACGCTTCTCAACAACAGATTCGGTGACCGATGGATTGGTAGAGGCGGACCAATTCCATGGCCTCCACGCTCACCTGACCTCAACCCTCTTGACTTTCATTTATGGGGGCATTTGAAAGCTCTTGTCTATGCAACCCCGGTACCAAATGTACAGTAGAGACTCTTCGTGCTCGTATTGTGGACGGCTGTGATACAATACGCCATTCTCCAGGGCTGCATCAGCGCATCAGGGATTCTATGCGACGGTGGGTGGATGCATGTATCCTCGCTAACGCGAGGATATTTTGAACATTTCCTGTAACAAAGTGTTCGAAGTCACGCTCGTACGTTATGTAGCTGTGTGTTCCCATTCCATGATTAATGTGATTTGAAGAGAAGTAATAAAATGAGCTTTAACATGGAAAGTAAGCGTTTCCGGACACATGTCCACATAACGTATTTTCTGTCTTTGTGTGTGAGGAATGTTTCCTGAAAGTTTGGCCGTACCTTTTTGTAACACCCTGTATAGAAAGCCCACTCACACAGACCTTTACTTGCAAGCTGCTAGTTGCCACTAACCAGCACAAACGATGGGAGTTTGAGGACATTGATTCACCGAGCCCACGTCATCTCTGACACCAATAGTTTGCAAACGGAACTAGAGCTGTATTTCTGAAGAATTGGTATTCGTCCCAGCTAGTGGAGAGAGCGCTGCAGACCTGCAAACGATGGAGCAAAGAAGAGGAAGAGGCCTTTAAAACGACTGCCTATTTACCATATACTGGTAATATTTCAGAGCACAAAGGCAGAATACTAGGAAAATATAAAGTGAAAGCAATCTTTTGCCCTCCTACAAAAATTTCGTAGCTGTTGGGATCTGTCAAAGACGACCTAGAGCTGCGTAAGGCAGGTATTTACAGGATTCCGGGTGAATGAGGCAAATCTTATATAGGGCAAACGACGCGTACTGTGCAGGATCGCATTGTAGAGCATCAGCGGCATACTCGCCTTCTTCAGCCTTGTATGTCTGTCATCGCCGAACACTGTATTTCCACTGGTCATGTCATTAATTACAATGAGACTAAAATTGTGGCCCATACGTCAAACTTTTGGAGTTCTACTGTTAATGAATCCGTGGAAATTCGGCTGTCTGACAGTGAGTCTCTCATTAATCGAGACGGCGGTTTCCAACGAAAACAGGCATGGAATCCAATCGTCGGAAAACTTCGGGTCCTCCGTAGCCGGCGTAGTTCTGTGGTGGAACCGCGGGAAGACAATCGAATTGATATCGATGCGGCGAGTTTTCACCACGGAGGGCGCGCGGCGCAGCAGAATCGAACGCGCTCAAGTAGCGCAAGCGCAGCGCCAAGTGAATCCACCAAGCATGTGCCGGCCTTAAATACCAGAGCTCAGGGAGTTTTCGACAGTATCACCTGAAGATGGCCAGAAGACTCTACGCCGAAATATTGCAGCAGGATGTTACAAACATCCGGCAGTTCTCCCGAAATTTTGTGGAACAATTTGTACGCCAGGAAAGTTTTATATCTCACTTGGGAATTCTATGGGCTTTTATATTTTTGGAAAGCATATGAAGATATACACTGACCACCAGGAATTAACTTTTTTAACTAAATGCAAACCCGTACATCCACAATTATCGCAATGGGCAATGACCTTGCAGAACTACTCGTTCGAGATAGAAACATTAAAGGTAAAGAGACAATATAATTGCAGACACATTGTCACGTCTACCTCAGAGACTATCTCATTACTTAGCTGGTCTGGAACATATGAACGATTGTCGCGCCGTGTTTTTTGCTGGACAAACACTACAGTCAACATTATCTAGACCTGTGTAGGAATATGTCAACACTGCAGAAGGCTGACTGTAGGTGGAGCAAAGTAAGATCGACAACAGCAAACAACAATGACCATCCTATTGGAAAGTATAACAAACTACACTCCTGGAAATGGAAAAAAGAACACATTGACACCGGTGTGTCAGACCCACCATACTTGCTCCGGACACTGCGAGAGGGCTGTACAAGCAATGATCACACGCACGGCACAGCGGACACACCAGGAACCGCGGTGTTGGCCGTCGAATGGCGCTAGCTGCGCAGCATTTGTGCACCGCCGCCGTCAGTGTCAGCCAGTTTGCCGTGGCATACGGAGCTCCATCGCAGTCTTTAACACTGGTAGCATGCCGCGACAGCGTGGACGTGAACCGTATGTGCAGTTGACGGACTTTGAGCGAGGGCGTATAGTGGGCATGCGGGAGGCCGGGTGGACGTACCGCCGAATTGCTCAACACGTGGGGCGTGAGGTCTCCACAGTACATCGATGTTGTCGCCAGTGGTCGGCGGAAGGTGCACGTGCCCGTCGACCTGGGACCGGACCGCAGCGACGCACGGATGCACGCCAAGACCGTAGGATCCTACGCAGTGCCGTAGGGGACCGCACCGCCACTTCCCAGCAAATTAGGGACACTGTTGCTCCTGGGGTATCGGCGAGGACCATTCGCAACCGTCTCCATGAAGCTGGGCTACGGTCCCGCACACCGTTAGGCCGTCTTCCGATCACGCCCCAACATCGTGCAGCCCGCCTCCAGTGGTGTCGCGACAGGCGTGAATGGAGGGACGAATGGAGACGTGTCGTCTTCAGCGATGAGAGTCGCTTCTGCCTTGGTGCCAATGATGGTCGTATGCGTGTTTGGCGCCGTGCAGGTGAGCGCCACAATCAGGACTGCATACGACCGAGGCACACAGGGCCAACACCCGGCATCATGGTGTGGGGAGCGATCTCCTACACTGGCCGTACACCACTGGTGATCGTCGAGGGGACACTGAATAGTGCACGGTACATCCAAACCGTCATCGAACCCATCGTTCTACCATTCCTAGACCGGCAAGGGAACTTGCTGTTCCAACAGGACAATGCACGTCCGCATGTATCCCGTGCCACCCAACGTGCTCTAGAAGGTGTAAGTCAACTACCCTGGCCAGCAAGATCTCCGGATCTGTCCCCCATTGAGCATGTTTGGGACTGGATGAAGCGTCGTCTCACGCGGTCGGCACGTCCAGCACGAACGCTGGTCCAACTGAGGCGCCAGGTGGAAATGGCATGGCAAGCCGTTCCACAGGACTACATCCAGCATCTCTACGATCGTCTCCATGGGATTATAGCAGCCTGCATTGCTGCGAAAGGTGGATATACACTGTACTAGTGCCGACATTGTGCATGCTCTGTTGCCTGTGTCTATGTGCCTGTGGTTCTGTCAGTGTGATCATGTGATGTATCTGACCCCAGGAATGTGTCAATAAAGTTTCCCCTTCCTGGGACAATGAATTCACGGTGTTCTTATTTCAATTTCCAGGAGTGTATATCAGGACGTCTTATTGTATCGTCGACGTTCAGACAGTAATCAGTGGTGCGTCTGCATTCCACAAGAATCAGAAGCAAATATAATCTGGCATACGCATTTCACTTGGGGACACTACGGAACAAAGAAATGTATGCAGAAACTAAACACTTACTGTTACTTCACAAACAAGTGGAGGAAATTTTACAACTAATCAAAACATATAGGCCTACTGTTTGTCAAAAGGCAAAGCCTGAGAATCGAGGCTGTAAAGTAGAATTGCATCCGATTATTCCCAGTGAACCTAAAGAAATTGTAGCGACAGACCTAAGTGCACCGTATTCTAGAAGTATAGGCGGTGTGAAGTATGTACTAGGTCTGTATGGCCTTTTCTCAATGTATGTGAAACCATATGCCGTAAAACGCGCGACAGCCAACACAGTAATTGAAGGGCTAAGTAGAGATTATATACCTAGCGTTGGTAAACCCGTCGCCATCCTTTCGGAAAATGCATCATATTACACAGAATACAAATGGAGTAAGTTTTCGAAAGATAATGTCATCAAAACGATTCTTATTTCAATATTTCGTCCTCACTCTAATCCGTGTGAAAGGGTATTCAAGGAACTAAACCGTTTTATGTAAACGTACGTATCACGGAATCATTCCAAGTGGTGAACTATGTGTCTCTTTATAGGACGTTTACAATAATTTGCCAATATATGCGTCTAATTAAACACCTACAGAAATTATGTTAGATGTAAAGGAAAGTAACGAATGGAATGATCCCTTCCAAAGATTAAGGGGCAATTGGAATCCTACGACAACAAGATACGAGATGTACTAAATACCCTAGCAAAAACGAAAGAGTCAGAAATCACGAATCTGACAAAACTGTAAAACGAACTCAGGAATTTACGATAGGCATGCAACTACTTTTGCGTAATCACCCAAAATCTTGTGCATTGAAGCGACGTCAGCTAAGTGGACGCTTCCTTATGAAGATCCATATAGTACTGTTTGCATTCCACATGCTGAGTCGTATTTGTTACAAAATCCTAGAACAAATAAAATTGTTGGATTATACCATCATAGAGATTTACATAAGTTCCATATAAAAGCATAAACAATGTCATTAAGAGACAAGCAAGTAAGTGAATTACAGACCACGAATGTAAAGCACAACGCCGTGTCTACAGCTTAAAAACATATTTTTTATTTCAGGTCAGCAGCTGAGAAGAAAGAACAGATGGCGAGGAAGAAAACGTTATTAAGATTTAAATGATCTCTAGATGATAAATGATTTATTTATTATACTACATAATGCAGGTTATGCCAATCACTCAGGAATTTTCTGTGTAACAGTAATGACAGAAGAATAAGCACTTATGAACTTGACACAAACAGAAATCATTCCTAGAAACAGTAGATATGCACTTGAGCTCATGTGTTGTTGCGTGGCTTGTGCTGGATATTTCCTTTCAGGCTTAGTAGTGATAAAAAAAATCGTGTGGAGACATAAATGAAACAGAACTGTTGCATAAACAAATGCATAGTACAATGTTTAGAATGCATAAGTATTTAAACTGAAATCTTTTGAAAGAACGAACGAAATCGTATACATGAAGACAGAAGTCTTCTAGGGCACCATCATTGAAGTTCAGTGTAGTGTACAGGCTATGGCAAGTAGCAAAAAACAAATATACACGAGTGAATACTACGGGTGTGAGAGGTAGTGTGCAATTTGGAGGGCGAAATGTTCTCGGAAACGCGACGACAAGCCACCTGCCCAATACAGCATCCAAAACAGGGGTCGATGCAGAAATTCTATGACTCTTCCGCATGGCCCCGCAAAGAACGAGCGTGTAATGGCACTTGTTCCGAAGACCGCCAGATGGAAATCGTTCTGTGCGTGTGTTATTCTGTAAAAATAAAGCATTGTGAAAAAAAATTGTGTGTAAAGGATGGAACGGACCCGGATTATGAGAAAAGTCACTCTTAACAATGATGTCGAATAAACAGTTAACTTCAGAAACACTAACCTTAGAAAGATTTTAAGTTAGTCTGCGCATTTAACAAACACTGTGTATGACGGACAGTCTGCAAAGACATCAAAAATCATTAAATTGATGACATCAGTATATATATATATATATATATATATATATATATATATATATATATATATATATATATTGTAAATACAAACAACATTTATTTTGAGTGTAAAAAACGAATTGTGTTTATTGTACTATCTGTTATATATTTACCTTGTTATTTATACATTAAAATGTATCATTTCCTCTTCTATTGATAGTCTTGATGTAACAGGCCAAATATTTAACCACGTGTGACAAAGTACTAAACCGTTACACACTGTACTGTGGAAAGACAGCGAGCTACTGTGCATATCAGAGACTTGAAATATGAACTTTGCTTGACGTCGGCTGTGACATATTCCGCGCACATTGTGACTACAATAATGCGCCAGAAGCGCGGCGCGCGGATTTAAATTTGATTATTGTACATAAATGTGAAAGAGAACTGGTATGTGCATGTTTTTTGAAGAAAATTGTAAATAAGCCCTAGAAGTCAATAGCTCGATTGTGGTTTGACACTCAGCCTCACTATTTAGGGCGCATTCTAATAAATCTTTTAAGGGAACAGAAAAATTCTGTGTGGAATAAATACGCCGAGTAGCAGCAAGGAATTGATTTATTCATATGTGATAGGCGTAAGAGATATCTCAGATAATTTTTATTTGTAAAACAAAAGACAAAAACTTTCAATTATTATTCTTCTGTTCTATCTGTTAAGAGTTTTGGGAGGAACGTCTTAGCTAATCTACCAGACGCTGTACAGCTATTTCGTTGATAAAGTAAGTCATCAAAAGTATCGGGGTTTTATTTAAAATAACCGTCTGCCGAACCTTATTGCTTGTGTCATGAACAATTTGTATTTGTGTACAGTAATATTTCGCAGCAAACAATGCGAAGATAATTGACGAATAACAATGTCCGTTAACTAACATTTTACTAGCGGTCTAGTATTATAATACGTGTCCTTTCAGACCAGCATCCCGTATTTTCTAAACGAAAATGAAATGAGCGTCCGGCATTGTTGGCCAGGAGCTCCCATCCGGGGAAGTTCGGCCGCCGAGTCTATGCCACTTTGGGCGACTTGCGAGCCGGTGATGAGGATGAAATGATGACGAGGACAACACAACACCCAGCCAGGAATCGAGCCCGGACCCTCTGCATGGGACACAAGCAAGTAACCACTCAGCTAAGCAGGCGGACATCACTTAAATAATGAAATCTGTTTCCTTGTCCGGCGACCGTAAATTACAAAATAACAATTTAATCAAACAGTGGAAAATCCAGGATGGAATGTAACAATATTATGAGAAGGAAAGTTGCTACTCCCATTGTAGTGGAGATGCTGAGTCGCAGATAGGCACATCAAAAAGATTTTCACACTTAAAGCTTTCGGCCAATGGCCTTTGTTAACAACAGACACACATATGCACACACACATTTACGCAAACGCAACTCACACGCACGACTGCAGTCTCAGGCAATTGAAACCACACTGCGAGCAGCAGCCAGAGGTGTCTCCAGATAGGCCTTCGCTGGTCATCAGGGCTCAGTTCGAAGTGGGACTCGTCAAGAAGGACAATTCCACTCTAGCCAACGAGATTCCAGGCCGAATGTGCCCGACATCACTGCAAATTGGCTTGTTGGTGTACAGAGGTCAGTGGCAGCACTGGTAGTTGGCGCAAGGGGTGCCATGACCTCAGGCCGCTCAGGCTCGCGCATGCCCGCCCAGACGCGGGAGATTGCTGCGTTGCCAGTTGTAGGCGCTAAGACAAGCAGCGCCATAGTATAGTATAGTATAGTTCGCAAACTTAGGGGGTAGCGCGTAGTTAACGAAGTAAAGCCACCACGGCCGCATTAACCCTTTCGCTGCTACAGAGATGTGCTCCCCGCATTCCGCGCTGTGGGCGACTTTGTCATCACTGCACTGCTCGCCTGTGCAGACAGATGGTGTTCCGACTGCTTTGACACACTTATCATTCGATTTCACAAAAACTATTTGGCCCAAAAATTTGATTTTTACACATCTTCTTGACTGATACCTTCCCCTCATAAATGACTTAATTTTGCTTCGATGTTCAACGCAGTTATTGTGCAGCATTAAAAGTAGTACACCAATGCACGAAATTTTGAAGAGTTTGCAGAGGTAAAAGTTACAGCGTATACTTTCCGTATGGTCGATTTTAGTTGCCACTACAAAATTTCAAAAAATTACATTCAAACGAAAAAAATTTATGAAGTAAGACACTACGATATGGTTTTTAAATAAAGAAAATGCTAGGCATTGAACAAGGTTTGAACTTGGAACCTTTTGCATAGCAGCCAAATACCTTAACCATTACGCTAACGCAGCTTTCTTTTCTTTTTTTTTTTTTTAAATCTCGTTTTCTTCTCATTTGTTCGTTGCATCTGGTCGGCGCGGACGTCATAAGACACCCGTTCAAGTTCGTCGTTGATCGATTAATTCAGTTCTTTTATTACAGAGGGCAGCTAACCCTCTGACCGAACACGCTGAGCTACCGTGCCGGCAACTTATTTTGTTTGCTTTTGTTCGTTGCGTCTGCTCGGGGCGGACGTCGTAAGACATCCGTTTAAGTTTGTTGATGATCGATTAACTCAGTTTCTGCATTACAGAGGGCACGAAACCCTCTGACCGAACACGCTCAGCTACCGTGCCGGCAATCGATTAACAACATTCCTGGAGGTTTTTAAACAAGCACGCAAAATACCGACAAACACTGTTGGTATGACTATGAATTACTCACGTTTCATCGAAGTACAATAGGAAATAAACAATTACCGCTGTTCTTTATTGCGAAAAAGTGGTTAGTGAGAATGAATTTCCCTGCTATCGCCTGAATTAGGAGGCTTATTGCTTGTTTGGTTTAATTAATTAATAGAATATGTAGCAACTGGTATAAAGAATGCTTTTTCCGAACTTTCTTTTATAGAAAGTCTGCTATCAAGACATTGCTTTTGTTCAGTTACTTTATTTATAACTGAACGTTTCTAAAACTGAAGACACTCGTCCGTGTTCTGCACAGCAGTCGAGCTCTGGCAACGTCATTCTCTGTTCATTGGCTGACTGTGTTTTGTGACGTCAGATGCGCAGAACGAACCTAAACTCGGCCGCCGTCGTAAATGACGCGCACTTTAGGACCGCACCACAACGGGTGCGGCCTCTACAAGAAGGCAATATAATCGCCGCTCTTGCCAGCCTCAGTATTCACTCAGTATTAGCACGGCCTAGCAGAGAGTGCTACGATAGCAATGACATGTGATCCATAAACTGTGTGTCAAACTTGCATGAACATAGTATACAGCAAAAGAAACTTATTTGCATGTCACCCATCACTTGCGACCACTTGTTGTAAATACATCTTAAGTATTGTCATTCTTCTTATTTCTTATAAACGATATTAATGTGATTTTGCTTGAATTGTTGTGTAGCATTCTGAGAACGCAGCTTCCTTTAGGCACCCTATACAAGACGAGTAAGCAGTACCCCACAATCTACGTCTTCAATTATTTACTGGATGTATTCCAACCTCGTCTTCCTCTCCAGTTTCTACCGTGTACAACTCCCTCTAGTACCATAGAAGTCATTCCCTAACGTCTTATCACATGCTCTATCATCCTGTCCCTTCTCCTTGTCAGCATTTTCCATATATTCCATTCCTCGTCGATTCTGCAGTGAACCTTCTCCTTCCTTATCATATCAGCCCATCTAATTTTTAACATTCTTCTGTAGTACAACATCTCAAATTCTCACAGCCCATGTCTCACTGCCATTCATTGCTGTGCTCCGGATGTACATTCTCAGAAATTTTTTCCTCAATGTAAGGCCTATTTTTTACTTTTCAACATAGAATTATAAATTCAAGCGGGAGCACATAACTGGTCGGTACGTTGACCTAAGTTTCGACATCTACTAGATGTATCTTCATCAGAATTATGTAATTTTACGATTTATCATAATTTCATTCTGTATATGGTTGCTGAGTAACAGCCGTGTTTAAAACTGACCTATTTTTGAGACTAGTAGGCTTCCCTTAGCCCAGGAATGCCCTTTTTTAACAGTGCTAGTCTGTTTGCTTTGTCCTCCTTGCTCCATCGGTCATTGGGTTATTTTACTCCCAAGGTAGTAGAACTCCTTCACTTCATCTACTTTGTAGTCATCAATTGTGATGTTAAGTTTCTCGCTGTTCTCGTTATTGCTACTTATCATTACTTTCGTCTTTCTTTGATTTGGTCTCAGTCCGTATTCTGCGCTCATTAGACTGTTCATTTCATTCAACATATCCTGTAAGTCTTCTTCGTTTTCACTGAGGATAGCAAAGTCATCAGTGAATCGTATCATTGATATCCTTTCATTTTTAATTTTAATCCCACTCTTGAACCTTTCTTTTATTTCTGTTACTGCTTCTTCAACGTATAGACTGAAAAGAAGGGGCGAAAGACTAGATACCTGTCTTGCACCCTTTTTAATCCATGCACTTCGTTCTTGGTCGTCCATTCTTACTGTTCCTTCTTGGTTCTTGTACATACGATACTGTACAGGGTGATTCGAAAAGAATACCACAACTTTAAAAATGTGTATTTAATGAAAGAAACATAATATAACCTTCTGTTATACATCATTACAAAGAGTATTTAAAAAGGTTTTTTTTCACTCAAAAACAAGTTCAGAGATGTTCAATATGGCCCCCTCCAGACACTCGAGCAATATCAACCCGATACTCCAACTCGTTCCACACTCTCTGTAGCATATCAGGCGTAACAGTTTGGATAGCTGCTGTTATTTCTCGTTTCAAATCATCAATGGTGGCTGGGAGAGGTGGCCGAAACACCATATCCTTAACATACCCCCATAAGAAAAAATCGCAGGGGGTAAGATCAGGGCTTCTTGGAGGCCAGTGATGAAGTGCTCTGTCACGGGCTGCCTGGCGGCCGATCCATCGCCTCGGGTAGTTGACGTTCAGGTAGTTACGGACAGGTAAGTGCCAATGTGGTGGCGCTCCATCCTGCTGAAATATGAATTGTTGTGCTTCTTGTTCGAGCTGAGGGAACAGCCAATTCTCTAACATCTCCAGATACTGTAGTCCAGTTACAGTAGCACCTTCGAAGAAAACGGGACCAAAAACTTTATTGGCTGAAATGGCACAGAAAACGTTCACCTTAGGCGAGTCACGTTCATACTGAGTTGTTTCCCGCGGATTCTCAGTGCCCCACGCTGAACAACTGTCGTCGATTCACTTCTGCCGTACTCAATAACACAAAAAGCTTTCTGTTGAGCGGTCGCCATCTTAGCATCAACTGACGCTGACGCTTAGTCAACAGCGCCTCAAGCGAACAAATGTACAACTAAATGAAACTTCATAGCTCCCTTAATTCGCCGACAGATAGTGCTTAGCTCTGCCTTTTGTCGTTGCAGAGTTTTAAATTCCTAAAGTTGTGGTATTCTTTTTGAATCACCCTGTATATTACCCGTCTTTCCCTATAGCTTACCTCTATTTTTCGCAGGATTTCGAACATCTTGCATCACTTTACATTATCGAACGCTTTCTCCACGTCAACAAATTCTATGAACGTGTCTTGAATTTTCTTTAGTTTTGCTTCCATTATCAACTGCAATGACAGAACTGCCCCCCTTGCTGGCTTTACCTCCCCTACAGCCAAACTGATCGTCATCTAACTGATCATCAATTTTTTTCCCATTCTTCTGTATATCCTTCCTGTCAGAAGCTTGGATGCATCAGCTGTTAAGCTGATTGTGCGACAATTCTGGCATTTGTCGGCTCTTGCAATCTTGGTAATTGTGTAGATGATGTTTCTCGAAAGTCTGGCAGTGTATCGCCAGTCTCATACATTCTACACACCAACGTAAATAATCGTTTTGTTACCACTGCCCCCAATGATCTTTCATATTCCATTGGAATGTTATCTGTCCCTTCTCCCTTATTCGATTTTAAGTCTTCAAAGCTCTTCTAAAATCTGATTCTAATACTGGATCTCTATCGACTCCTGTTTCTTCTTTTATCACGTAATCAGATAAGCTATCCCCCTCATAGAGCCCTTGAATATAATCTTTCCAGCAGTGGGATTCCCATTGCACTCTTAAAGCTTACCATCCTTGCTTTTAATTTCACCGGAAGTTGATCGACTTTTCTATGTGCTAAGTCATTGCTTTCTACGATCACTTCTTTTTCGATTTCTTCACATATTACATATTACTTCGCCTTAGCTTCTTGCATTTCCTATTTATTTAATTCCTAAGTGACTTTGTGAGGTATTCATATTACTCTGATCACTGTAAATTCAGTTTCTTACGTAAATGTCGATATGCATAGCTCATACAGAGCCAAACTATATAGCTGAGTAATCAACAATATTTTTGTGTTGCCAAACAATCTCGGTGTGAGGGCGCTAGCGAAGTTACACGCATTCTAAGTCGAGCAGTGTTGAGTAGCAGACATATTTTGAAGAAAGGTCCGCAATTTTTCTTTATAAATGTGAAATGAGATTGATGGAATTGACGTATGATTTTTTTTTTTTTTTTTTTTTTTTTTTTTTTTGCTGTTATGGAGAGAGAAGTTAGGAGATTTTTCGTGAGTTTCTTTGTAATACAGAGGGAGTGAGGTAAGTATGTAAGTGTGTAGCACTGTTTTGTATCATTGAGATTGTAGTAACAAAGAAATACTATTGCGAACATTCAGTTGATTTTTAAAGCAATACTTTTGAATATAGAGTTTCATTTTAATTTTGCCAAAATTCTTTTCTTACTAGTTAAAATTCCTATCCTTAATTAAGTTTATTATGTATGTACACACATTGCACTTTGTGGTACGGAATTTTCAGTCATAGTTTTTAATGTTGCTCTGCTGCTGTAAGCTGTGTGCTGCTTTCGAGGAATCTACAGAAATGTTTGTCAAGACAAGAGGTGAGCGAAAATACATTTTAGGACCACGAATTTCTTTATAAGTTCACTTGCGCGTTTATTTCAGAAATCGGGTTACATTCAGGATAGGACTGCATTTTTATAAAAACAGATAGTTTCAGATTGTAGACAGTGTTGAGCAAATCATATGAAGTCTTTGTATAATTCAGTAGAGTCAGAATTTTGCACATTATGCGAGTTTAAGTTATGTTATTAGTTTGTTTGGTAATCATTTTTGAGGAGTTTTGGAAGATAATTTTACAAAAATTCGCTCAGATAAACAGACAAGCGGCCAAGTTACAACTTGTATTTCTGAATTTCGCTGAACTTCCTTCTTTCGTAGGTCATGTGAGTATTTCTTCTGTTACCCATGGTTTCTCGCTAGTGACCTTCCTTGTACCTCCATTTTTCTCTCAAACTTCTGTTATTGCCCTTTTTACAGATGTCCATTCCTCTTCAATGTAACTGCCTATTGAGCTATTCCTTATCACAGTATCATGGCCTCAGAGAACTTCATCCCTTAGTACTTCCGTATCCCACTTTTTTGCGCACTGATTTTTCCTGACTAGTCTCTTAAACTTCAGCTTACTCTTCATTGTTACCACAATGTGATCCGTGTAAACTTCAGCCTACTCTTCATCATTACCAAATTGCGATATCAGTCTATGTCTGCCCCTGGGTATGCCTTACAATCTAATATCTGTTTTCGGAATCTCTGTCCAACTGAAATATTCATGTATCTCTCTGTCTTCTCCATGTATATCCGTTCCTCTGGTGATTATTGTACATTGTATTCCCTCTTACCATCTGAAATTTATTGTAGAACTCAATTAGTCTCCCTCCTCTCTCATTCCTTCCATATTCTCCTGTAACCCATTCTTCTACTTTTTCACGTACAGCCGCATTCCAATCCATCATGACTATTAGATTTCCACGTTCCTTTACATCCTGAATTACCCGTTCAAAATCAACATATACTTTCTCAATCTCTTCATCATCTGCTTGCGACGTAGGCAAGTATAACCGAAATATTGTTGTCGATGTTGGTTTGCTGTCGATTCTGATGAGAACAGCCCTATCACTGAACTTTTCACAGTAACTCTCTCTCTCTCTCTCTTCTACCTTCTTTTTAATACAAACCCTTCTATTGTTATATCATTTCCTTTTGCTGTTGATATTATCCTATACTCATCTGAAGAGAAATCTTGGACTTCTTTCCATTTCACTTCACTGACGTTCACTACATCTAGATTGAGCCATAGCATTTCCCTTTTCAGATTTTCTAGCTTCCCAACCACGTTCAAACTACTGACATTCCTAGCCCCGACTCGTAGAATGTTATCCTTTCGTTGGTTAGTCAATCTTTTTCTCATGGTCTTTTTCCCTTTGGCAGCCCCCGCCCGGACATCTGAATGGGAAACTAGTTTGGAATCTTTTGCCTATGGAGAGATGATCATGACACATTTCAATTACACAGCACATGTCCTGTGGATACATCTTTTTTTCTCTAATGTAGTGGCTTCCATTACCTTCTGCATCCTTATGGCATTGGTCATTGCCGTTTCTTCTGCCTTTTAGGGGCAGTTTCTCATCCCAAGGCCAAGAGAGTGCCGGTTCTAGGCGCTTCAGTCTGGAACCGCGCAACCGCTACAGTCGCAGGTTCGAATCCTCCTTCGGGCATGGATGTGTGTGATGTCCTTAGGTTAGTTAGGTTTAAGTGGCCCTAAGTTCTAGGGGACTGATGACCTCAGCTGTTAAGTCCCATAGTGCTCAGAGCCATTTTGAACCAAGAGAGTGCCTTGAATCTCTGCCCACTCCTCCATCCCCTTTGACAAGATCGGTGGCAGATTGAGGGTGACTTCTTATGCCGGGAGTCTTCGCCTGCCATTGCTGACGATATTTATTAAAAATTTAAGCAGTGGTGGGGTTCGAACCCGGAACTGATGACGTCTTGATAACTTATCAAGATCGCTACTTCTAGACCATAGGTCGAGAATAATGATGAATTCAGGACTTTGAGTGTCTCTGACGATTGCCCGGTCCTCTCGTTGTGTCGTCTCTCTAGGTCGACTGCTTCCTTCTTGACGTCGTGTTCAGCGAAGGTTCACCCATGCCCGCCGACACTGGCGAATAGTGGCATCACTGCTACTTAAATGTCGAGTGATTCACCATTTACTCCAACTAGCTTCTTTGAGTCCACCAAAACATCCTCTCTCAAACGCTGACATCTGCGTTCATTGTTCACGGACCTGCCCACGAGACATAGTTACTGTCCAGCTGAGTATAAGGACTGAAATTCTCAAAGGTTTTGTGTCCTGGTATCGACATATCCGCTGCTTACTATCCTTACCAGCTGCATGGTGAAACCACGCTGCAGCGTCACACATTCCTCAATCGGCCACCAAAGTTTACAGTTTCACTTTTTCGTTCGATATCTGTATGAATATTAGTTTATGACCAATTTGCATTACTCCTTCATGGTGCTTCGTTTATTGTCTTAGAGTGTATATAGGGCACAGAAGAAAGGAATTCAGTGGTTAGAAGGTACTCTTAGCAAACTACAACTCGCGATGAAAAACCAAACGAGGTTCAGCAGTACACAAGCGGAATACCACATGCTGCAGTGGTTTCTGCATGGTTACAGAGGTAGCGACCCCGACCTACGGAGTTAGTCCCACGATCGGACGAAAGACATCGTGATTAGACACAGGTGTTCGAATGCTCAAAACAGATTTCGGTATGGCCAGAAAAGAGGGCTTAGGAGAGATCAGCAAGGCATTAGAGCAAGTAAATGTGGATATAGAAAACATCCAGTGAACTGTACGCTTACCCGTCACACAGATCTTGAAAAGGCCATAGTAAATAATACACTGAGCTACAATCTTGGACGCCAAACTCCTGAACCACATTCGGGTATTGGTAGGTACCATCAGTCACGACTTAGACTTACTTAGAGATCGTCTGGATGACGTGGACACTCAGCTAACGATTGCGAAACTGCTTCACACCCTCAATGACAGCAACGTCCGCCCCCGGTAGCTGCGTGGTCAGCGCGACAGACTGTCAACTCTAAGGGCCCGGGTTCGATTCCCGGCTGGGTCGGAGATTTTTCTCCACTCAGGGACTCATTGTTATGTTGTCCTGATCATCATCATTTCATCCTCATCGACGCGCAAGTCGCCGAAGTGGCGTTAAATCGAAAGACTTGCACCCAACGAACGATCTACCCGACGGGAGGCCCTAATCACACGACATTTTTTTAATGATGGCAACAGTGACACATGTAAAGAAACCAACGAACTGCAGGAAGCGCGTTTACACGCTGTCCACATTCATCTAATCCTAGTACTCGTATCTCCCGATCAATTCATAGAACGGTATGCCGACATCCAGCAGAATTACCAGCGCTGATGGGATTACTAACAACAGCACGGGAAGAAATTTTATCGTTGTACTGTATGCGGCCACTGCCCTGGTTCACAAGTGGCCACCCAATTTACGATTCAAATGAAAATACCGTTAACTGTTAGGGACTGCTTATTTCAGTGCCACTCCCTCCACACCTGTGCAGTAGGGGGATCCTGCAGATGTTTGTGAATTTAGAAGTACTACTAATACTACTAATACTACTAATAACACCCGACAGAAAATCCCATACTTTGTTCTCCATGCAGGAATTACTGCACTAGCAAACCAGGCCAGTCACCATCTGTCCCACACAGTGGATACTCTCCATCCTTCGAACATGGGTGTTCACCCTGTTCCAATACAAGAAATCTGTGACGGAATGCTCTAAAGAGGTGATAACAAATAAAACGTAATTTTTCCAAAGGACAGGTTTGCATTGGTTGTTCTATATTGCGAATCCAGTTGTCATCATTTGTTATGAACAAGGATGTATCCTTGCTATGAAAAAAATATATAACAGTGTGTCATGGTGTTTAGACTACAGGGACAACGATTATTAATCGATGGTACCTGATGTGATATTTCCAGACCGACCTTCTAGCTACATGTGACCACCACTGGAATCTCCACGCTAAATATCCCTCATATGTTAAAATACATACCCGACATATCCTTTGCCATCTAACCTGATGGAAACTTGACCTAGGTACCTAAAAAACCCTTTAGACCCAAACCTTCCTCGCGGCACCAAATGATCGCATGTCTATGGAACACTTATTCAGAAACATGAAAAGGTGCCATATACAACATCATGGCCAAGTCATAACCATAGAACCACTGGCGGACTGACACTCGAGCTCAGGACCTTTGCCTTTCGCAGGCAAGTACTCTACCGACTGAGCTCTCGAAGCATTACTGACGACCGGTCCTCACAGCTATATTTCCACCAATACCTCATTTCCTACCTTCCATACTTCACAGATGGTCTCCTCGCCTCGTGCTTCTAAAAACTCCGTGTTTTATTGCCTAGTGTTAGTGAATCAGCGATCAGAGTGTGAATACAAAAAAGGAAAAAAACGACAGTGAATGTGAAGTTTGTTCCCAGGGGTGCTCTCAGAACTGATATAAAAGGACATATAGTGTATATGAACGTGAATATTCCGATGTGTACATTGCTGTCAACTTTCAAACAGGAATGAAGAGTGGTACATTCACCTAAGGAGGGAAGAACGTAACGTTGTTTGTAGCCACAGCACCGTGTTCTGGGCACAGGTCACTGCAGTCAACGATCCATGCCCTCACAGCACCCTCAGCAAAAAGCTGCTTCCGCTCCTACTTCTGCGAGGCCATGATCAAGTTCTCAGTTAAAATCCACTTCTCAACAAGCCTTCCGTATGACGGAAGAACGTGTCATTGCTTCCTCTTCTGCATAATCAGCCCCTGACAGGTAGTTTTTATAACCCCCCCCCCCCCCCCCAGAAGGAGAAACCAGTCATCAGTCAGCTAGACTGCGTTATGTAAGAGTCGATAAACAGTTGCGTTGCTGCAGCGTACGTGCAACATAGCGCGACTTTGATGCGGGTTTTATAAGTACCGCCTTTTAGGCAAGGGATTAATGTGGCATTCGAGTCTTCTGAAGCGCGTGCGGTAAATTCGGAAACGTGAACTATGGCGAGCATATTGCCAAATGCGTCCAAACAGGACCAACGTGCCGTTATTTTGTTTTCTTGGCTGCAGAACGATACACTGGTATACATCCACAAAACAACGAAGAACGTGTATGGGACAGCATGTCTATCGAAAACCACCGTTGTGGAATGGTGTGCCTAGTTTCAGCCGGTTGCGATTCAACACAAGACGCCAGTCGTATTCTGGAGGCCACCTGAAGACTGCAAGAGAGACGCCCAGTAGCTCGGTACGGGCTATTGTTGAAGTTCCGAGAACATACCTTCACCGAGGAGTCAAGCAATATATTGCTCCCTCCTACGTATATCTCATGAAGAGACCATGAGGATAAAATCAGGGAGATTAGTGCCCACACAGAGGCATACCGACAATATTTCTTTCCACGAAGAAATACGAGACTGAAATAGAAGGGAGGAGGTACTCAAGGTACCCTCCGCCACGCACCGTCAGGTGGCTCGCGTGGTATGGATGTAGATGTAGATGTAAACCTTCATCCATTATGGTCAACAACAAGTGGGCAGCTGACGATGCCCTATAAAGTCCTGATCTCTCTACATGCTATTATCAGGCCTTCTATTCCTTGAAAAAGACCTTGCAGGGTCGACGATTCCTGTTGGACAAGAATGTGCAGGAGGTGGTTACTGACTTCTTCACACAGAAGGACAAGGTGTTTTACCAAATGGGTATCTTCAACTTGGTTCATTGGTGAACTGATTGCCTCAATGCTCATGGCTATTTCGCCTGATTGTCATACCAGTGCTGGACTGTACTGCCTTGAGTGGAAACTTTTTGTTCACCCCTGACATTATGCCCAACCTATGTCGCATGCTGCCCTGAAGACAACGCTTACCTATGATGCAGCTGCCAACACTATCACTGGTTCTCGAATCTTCGACTGCCGCCTGACCACCCAGGCCCTTGGCAGCTCTGTGCACTGCCACTACTACATGTCTGCTCGCTGGGATCCAGTCGCCATCTCATTTTCCAGGACTTGAACTAAGGTCCCACCCAGCTCTGCACTGATAGGGTCTGGTGCAGCCAGCTGTAGCCCTCTATCCTCCTCTAAGGAGTTTGAAGCACCACGTCGCCTTACGGTCATCTGGCTGCCTTCTCCAGGACAATAAGAGACAGTGTGGCTGCGTCAGCTATGGGCTTAGTAACACAAGACGCCCAGGGGCCTTACACAGCGTCATGGGCTCTTGGTACACACTGCCACTGACGAGGACAGTGCTGCGAGGACAGCTGCACTGGGTACGCAGGAGCCGTGTATTATCTACACTCACCGAGGTCCCAGAGAGCAATGCCCCTGGCCAAGAAGAGTGAATGATTGTAAGTAATAAATAATGAAGGGCATTTGGTTTCATAGGCTACCTTCTGCTGCACCCACATACATCTCAGAGAGAAGGTCTGTCTCCCACTCAAAGCCATCCTGGCACCCTGTCACAATTAATAAAAAAAAAATAGTCTTTCACCGCTTGAGTACATGCACAGAACGTACATACAACCATGTGAAACAGTCAGAAAACAACTTCATAGAAATGTTATTCAAATCATATATCAAATTGTTTTCAGTGTCAGTTAAGTTACAAAGCGTTTGCCTTCATGTGAACTTCTGCACTTTGTCTTTTGTGGTACCTTCGTACTGATAACAGCAACTCTTGCCCATTATGAGGAAAGAATTGTCAGACACATTTGAGAATGTCTTCAACAGTTGACATAGAGATGATGTTCCATTGTGATGTGTGAAACAACATCGTTGACATACTATGGCTGCAAGTCCACTGCTTAACACTGCCTGCTCACAACTGACTGGGCAAAAGCACGCCTGTTATTTACAGCTGTTAGTTCAAACCGATACTTCACAGTCAAGCGGCTCCTTAGTTAGCCTCACAAGGGCTGAGTGTACGCTACTTGCCAACAGCGCTCGGCAGATCAGCATAGTGAGCCATCCAAGCACTAGCCAACCCCAACAATGCTTCACTTCGGTGACCTGATGGGAAACATTGTCACCACTGTGCAAGGCCGTGCGTAGCTCAGTGCAAATCACGGACTAAAAATTCTGTGCATGTATCAGTAGCACTAGTTAAACAACGATAAAACTGTAAATATGTAAATAGAAGAGAGACACTCTAACAAGGGGAGGCCGCCAATTGTAAAATTCAGATTCGATTCATACTGCGCATAATAAAAGCTCATGGCCAGAGGTGTAATGTGGCAAAGCACGAAGATGCACTTCTCAGCCGTTGTCGAGAAAATCGACAGTTAAAAGAGACCGTTGCGGTGAAATACTCTCTACGATTAATGATTTTCTACAGCGTCGTGGCGCAGCGGTAAGCGCTCGGGTTCGTAATCCGAAGGTCGCCGGATAGAATCTCGCGCCATGCAACCTTTTTTTTGTTAGTATTTGTTTTTTGTAATTCAAATATATATATATATATATATATATATATATATATATATATATATATATATATATATATATAATTCCCGGCAATCAGTTGCAACAATTATGCATATAATAAGTTGTTCAAAGTCGTTTGTCGTGGAAAACTGGTGACTTCGAACATCATTATGTTTTCCGCAAACAAAGTTGTATTTCACAAATGTTATTAATTGTCTTGTCGATTTTCTCGACAACGGATGAGAAGTGCATCTTGGTGCTTTGCCACATTACACCTCTGGCCATGAGCTTTTATTATGCGCAGTATGAATCGAATCTGAATTTCACAATTGGCGGCCTCCCCTTGTACGCGAATTTTACCCCAGCAGTGCTCACAGACCTCAAGCAGGAAGACACAGAGTGTAGGTACTCGTAAATTTAAATACTCCAGTGCTTCTGTTGCTGTTAACCTTCAAACAGGAATTTGGAGTGATGAATTCAGCTGCGGAGAGAAGAATACAACGAATCAAGTGGTGCTTGTAACTGCAGTACCATTTTCCGAGTACTGGTTGCTGCAGTCAACAATCCAGAAGGCATCCTAGCAGCGAGTCACTTCTGTGCCTCAACCTACTTCTGCGAGGCAACCATCACGTCCTTGGACATTCATCACTCTTTGAGAAGATTCTGCATGACGGTATAATGTGGCAGTGCTACCTCTTCCACATCATAAGCCTCCTGGCAAATAGTATTTATACCCCTCACCCCGTACCAACCAGTCATTATCAGACAGGTGTACTGTTAGCATGCTCACCCTGTGTCGGACACTGTCATGAAGACAATGACGTAACTGTGACACAGCTTTCAACAACTTCACTGGACCTCGAACTCTCGACTGTTCCTTGACTGTCCAGGCATTTGGCAGCCCTGAACTATGCCACCTCCCTGGACGCAATCACCAGGATCCGGTCACCTTCCCATGTTACAGAATTTGAAATAAGGCCTCCCCAGTCTTGTGCCCCTGGGGCCTCATGCAGCGAGCTATAGCTGTTCATCCTCTGATGTGAAGCTTGGGATGCTGGGTAGCCCTACCGTCACTTGGCCACCTTCCCCGGGATAACAGCAGAGGCTGCTATGCCATCCAATGACGTCTGGCTTTTGATTGTCGTCGTTCTGCCCTACTACTCGTGTGGCTCGTGTACTTGTGAGACTTGCGAGCCTTACAGAGGTAGGCTCCGCTCCGAGGGCTTACCGCGAAACAGGCTTGCGAGCCGCCCGAGCATATGGCTTGTCTGGCTCCCGCCGTTGTCGGTACATCAAAGGGATGCGCGGCGAGCTGCGCTTGTAGTGTGGACGGCAACAAGCACTGAGTTCTGTTGTGTCTAGGCAAGACAGCCTAGACACAATGCGAGGAAGCCGAAAGGCACGCGCTTTAACTCACGCAGGATGGCGTGAGGTCTGAAACAGGATACGTAATGAATGCTATAAAGAAAAGTACGTAGCTTCTGGAATACTTAACTTTAATCCATCCTTGGTACATCGCTATTGACGATACAAGTGAGACTCTATAGTTTCAGACAATATACTGCTAATGGCGCCTTGCTAGGTCGTAGCCATTGACTTAGCTGAAGGCTATTCTAACTACCTGCTCTGCAATTGAGCGACGCTTCGTCAGTGTGCATCGCTAGCTACGTCGTCCGTACAACTGGGGCGAGTGCCAGTAAGTCTCTCGAGACCTGCCGTGTGGTGGCGCTCGGTCTGCGATCACTGAAGTGGCGACACGCGGGTCCGACATGTACTAATGGACCGCGGCCGATTTAAAGCTACCACCTAGCAAGTGTGGTGTCTGGCGGTGACACCACAGGTTCGCTGCACTAGTACAGCTTGGTCTCGGCGTTATTCGTTTTCTGTGTTGTGGACATCGGTTTTCCTTTTAAAATAGAGTGGACCGACGATCTTGCCATTAAATTCATAAATATTTATGAACAATATCCTGTGATTTGAGACACAACAAACTCCCAACATAACATAAAATTAAAAAAAAAGTGAAGCTTGGGATTTCATCGCCACAGAACTTCGGGTGGACGTGGCTGAATTTAAAAAAAAAAAAGCTTGTTAGCCACTTACAGGAAAGTTCACCAGAACAAAAATGAGCCTGGGCTTCCTCTTCTGAGGAAGTGAACGCTCCAAAATTGCTCGCTTTCAAAGCGTTTGAATTTCTGCACTGCAAATATCAGCTGTGGAAGACAATCAACACAGATATAAGTAATAAAATATTTATTTTTGGAAATGTATAAAAAACCTATTAACAAACTTAAAGGGGTTCGGTCCCTTTTGGGTTCTGTCTCCACAGCTACTTAACTTTTTGTCTTTCTCAGCTTACACTTCGGTCCCTGCTCATTTGTTATTTTTATATTTTTTTATGTTATTCGTTAATATACTATTAATCATCTGATATCTTAAGATATTTTTTCATATTTATTTTAGCTTACTACCATTTCTATTAGGAATATACCTAGCAACTGCCTATCGTTTTGAAATTTAAAAATTAAAAAAGTTCTAATTGTGATAAAATTATAGGGCTTATGGCAAAATGGGCTCTGGACGTCACAGAGGAGAAAAGAGGAAATGGACTAAAAGGATTGGAATACATACTGGGACAACGCTGGTACTCAGCTAGTAATAAATAAATAGTAATGAATAACATTTATTTTTCTAACACAATATATTTAAGCACATGTACATGTATGTATTTTTTATTTGTATATTATGTTATTGGAGGAAATAAAAATAATAAGATAGGAATTAATGAAGGTAAAACTTCACTTATATAGGTAGTTGAAATGTGTGCAGTCAGGCAGTCACAAGCACGTACGTAGCTAGTAGCTGAAAAAAATTCTTTAATATGTTATTGGTAATCATCTTGCCATGGCAATCTTCCCTCTTCGGAAACGAAATAAGCAGCGAATTCATCTCCAATGTCTTGGGCAGTCTGCGGTGAACTTCGTGGAATGATCGCTAATTGTGTAAACGTTGCAGCAGGAGTGATCTCATTTCTCCAAGTTCCTGGCTTTCAATGCCCTTTCTCCTCATGATCCACTGCTTCATCGGGGGTATAAATTTGTCTGGAGGCAAAACTTTTTCGCAAGTAATTATGGAGCTATATACAAGTCATAATAGCACTTTGGGTTTTCACAGGCTGTAGTAATACAGGCTTTCTTAGTATCCGGAATATGGAAGAAAGTATTCCGAACGCATTTTCCACAATTCGCTCTTCACGGAAGGTTCGTAGAAGAGCTTCTGTGAAGTTTGGAAGGTGAGAGACGAGGTACTGGCAGAATCGAAGCTGTGAGGGCGGGTCGTGAGTCGTGCTTGGATAGCTCAGATGCTAGACCACTTGCCTGCGAAAGGCAAAGGTCCCGAGTTCGAGTCTCGCTCCGGCACGCAGATTTAACCTGCCAGAAAGTTTCAACTCTGGCATTGTGGTTAAAAAAGAAGAAGGAAAAAAACAAGACGCTGGTAAAGTGAATGGTTTAGAAAGAGAGAGAAAGACAGGCCTACACATGAAAACTTGTTAAAGGAAGTGTTACCTTCGGAACCTGATGATTACATCGGCTTTCTCCATATGGAGAGTGAAACTTTTAATAACTTGTTTATAATTATTTTGCCCTCACATTGAAAAAGAAGACTCAAGTGTGAGAAAATTTATTCTCTTCTAACGACAGCTCGTTAAAACAACACAACTTACAGCCTAAATAAAATCTTCCCGGTTTTCAAGACGCGTTAATTCAAATCGAAGCAGCTTGAAAACCGGGATGATTATATTCAGACAAGCTACCGCGAAAGACTCTGAGGAAACACATACCGTATTTTACAGGCTATAAGACGCTACGGACTATAAGACGTACCTTCATATTTAATTAACTTTTAAAAAATAACATTTTTAGCAGTTTTATTATTAGATTGCAAAGCCAGGCCTAAAAGCTTACGAGCGCGTGTTTGAATCATTTTTGTGTTAATTCCAGCGCCATTTTGACGATGTCCTTGAATTCGTTTCAATACGGCGGCTTCTAGTTTTGCCCATTTTGCATTCAGTCCTCTAATTGCACATTAGTCTTCCCATTGTTTTCAGTTCTTCTTTACTCGCCCGCCAATTACGGATAGTTTATTCTGTTGGTGGAGGGTTAAATGCCGCTCAACTGCTTTGTTTCCATGTTCTTCTGTATATGCTATTACTTTCAATTTATAGCCCGCATAATATGAATACCTTTTATTTTTTTTCCATTGCGAAACTAGCTAGTAACATAAATATTCCACTGTTACCGATAATACAAATCACTTTCAATTCAAGTTTACTGGCACCGTAGACTGCAATGACGCACCACAGGCTTGACAGTGTTCTAGGTTTGTAATGACGGGCGAGAGGGAGATGGTGTTAGCAAGCTTGTGAATCCCAGCAACTCACTTTCGTCGCATCGGTGCACTACCGCTGCCATTAGAATCTAGTGTTGCCTGATAGAGATACGTTTCCCGCGGCATCGAATATATGGCCATTTTTAAGACTGCTGGGAATTTTAAATCAAGCATTGGACATTTTTATATTAATTTCGAGTATAAGACGCATCTGCATTTTGGAAGAAATTTTTCAAAAAAAAGTGCCTCCTCTTCCTACGTTGTATATGGCTGGGACGACGCGACATCTTTACCATTTTGATTACCACCCTTGGTACTGTCTTGTTATCCTTCACTGTAGCTTCCATAATTGCGGAAACTGACGATACAGTGATACAAATTGTAAAAAATCTAGTTTTCACCAAATGTATGCAGCGAACAACATCCACCATCTTATAAAATTTTCCGTCAATCAAAATTGATCTCAAATACGTCAGAAACAATCTACGTTTGACAAACACGTCAAATAGCACTATACATGGAAAAATATTTGCCAAACCGAGAACAGTTTGTTCGTATACGGGAGCCTTAGGTATGTCCATACGATGCCTCTTTCCTCTTGCACTAGCGGAGACATGTGGGAACAAAAAAGCATGTTCAAAACTTGGTGTAGAGGACGCCCTGAATACATGTGTGTTCTCATGTCAACATGTTGCCACAATGATTCTGTCTTGTTCTAAATATTTGACGACCGAAAAATCAAGAAATTTTTGGTCTCTGTAAAATTTTCGCTCATAACTCTAAAAGGATACAGACTATGTAAAATCTCCTAAACACTAAAATTAAAGAGCATAATATTTCATGTAGAATGACCTAGTTAAAAGTTAAAATCGGTTCAGCCGTTTAGCCACAATCGATCATCAAAGATCGGCAACTTTTACCAACTTGACGGAAATTGAGTTACGCTCATGTTCCAACGCCTGTAACTCGAAAACGGCTTCTCCAAATAAAAAGTGTCATTCATGAAAGTTGTAGAGGATCAGTTTCTGCGTAAAAAGAACTCTTTTTTAAAAGATTCACTCATTCCTTCACAAAGATATAAATAAAAACGTGAAAGTATTCGCCGCGCTAAATTCCTGCTAAGAGTTTTTTATTAACTCAAATTATTTTTGAAGCACAACTGATTCACATTTGTACGAGTATTCAGATTTAAGCGTAATTAAGCTAGGTGCCTGACCACCGAGGTAGTTAGCTCTATTTATTAATTTAATTATTCTATACCTATCAAAAAAAGTTTTGCATCACCCCAGTTCCCAGAACCCCTGAAGAAGATAGACGTTGACTGTGGATATTGTATCACAGACACAGTCCTTTTGACTGTTTAGAGATGTCACTAAACCCGCCCAAAGGCGTAAACAACCGTGCATGAGCAGCGCCTATTAGACGGAGGGGGTCCGACAGCCGATCACTTCCAGCCATTCCACCAGGAAGGAAGTACACGGCTCGTGTTGTATGTAGCTCAACCATGCCTAGACGGTCAATACCGCGGTTCGATCGCGTCTGCATTGTTACTTTGTGCCAGGAAGCACTCTCTACAAGGGAAGTGTCCAGGCGTCTCGGAGTGAACCAAAGCGATGTTGTTCGGAAATGGAGAAGATACAGAGAGACAGGAACCGTCGATGACATGCCTCGCTCAGGCCGCCCAAGGGCACTGCAGTGGATGACCGCTACCTACGGATTATGGCTCGGAGCAACCCTGAAAGCAACGCCATCATGTTGAATAATGTTTTTCGTGCAGCCACAGGACGTCGTGTTACGACTCAAGCTGTGCGCAATAGGCTGCATGATGCGCAACTTCACTCCCGACGTCCATGGCGAGGTCCGTCTTTGGAACCACGTCACCATGCAGTGCGGTACAAATGGGCCCAACAACACGCAGAATGGACCGCTCAGGATTGGCATCTCGTTCTCTTCGCCGATGAGTGTCGCATTGCCTTCAACCAGACAATCGTCGGAGACGTGTTTGGAGGCAAACCAGTCAGACTGAACGCCTTCGACACACTGTCCAGCGAGTGCAGCAAGGTTGAGGTTCCCTGTTGTTTTGGGGTGGCATCATGTGGGGCTGACCTACGCCGCTGGTGGTCATGGAAGGCGCCGTAACGGCTGTACGATACGTGAATGCCATCCTCCAACCGCTAGTGCAACCACATCGGCAGGATATTGGCGAGCATTCGACTTCATGGACGACAATTCGCGTCCCCCTCATGCATATCTTGTGAATGACTTCCTTCAGGATAACGACATCGCTCGACTAGAGTGGCCATCATGTTCTCCAGACATGAACCCTATCGAACATGCATGGGATAGATTGAAAAGGGCTGTTTATGGACGACGTGACCCATCAAGCACTCTGAGGGCTGTGCGCCGAATCGCCGTTGAGGAGTGGGACAATCTGGACTAACAGTGCCTTGATGAACTTGTGGATAGGATGTCACGACGAATAAAGGCATGTATCAATGGAAAAGGACGTGCAACTGGGTATTAGAGGTACTGGTGTGTACAGCAATCTGGACCACCACCTCTGAAGGTCTCGCTGTACGGTGGTGCAACATGCACTGTATGGTTTTCATGAGATTTAAGGAGGGCGGAAATGATGTTTATGTTGATCTCGGAACCGAGGTGATGCAAAACTTTTTTGATGTGTGTAGTAGGTAAAGTATCGACTTTTATGGTAATTACTTCTGTTTAAGGTAATCATAGAAGAAGTATCTAACAAAATGAAAAAAAAGAACATGGAAAACATTTAAGGGAAAATCTTCAAGGAAGTACAGTTCTTGAGGAAGGACCGATTAGGGCCCCTACGAGTAGTGAAGTGTACAGTCGAAGCTGAATGATGGTGAACCAGTCTCCGTCAGTCCTGGCACAGTTTTCCGTCGAATCCCTTTCCAGATAAAGTCACCACAACAGCTAGAGCCATAGTTCTTTGAGTTAGCTCCATAGCCAGTACCTTGTTTTGATGACGACAGAATAACGGGTAAGACAAGAAAATCAGACCTCTTTAAACTGTTCACTCCAGTCAGTGTCAAACTGATAAGCTATAGAGAAGTCGTCCTTGATGGTGGGTTCCTCTTACAGCGAGTTGTGTAGAACACTGATTGTTTACCGCCATCCTTGAAAAGTATGTGAACTACTACTACGTCTTAGCACTTTGCATTCGATTGCACCATTTGTGTCTGAAGATGGAGCTGAGAAAAGCATAAAATCTACTGAACATGCCTGCGCTGTTTCATCCGATTCTGTTTTATTTGATGAGACAATGTCACCAACTATGCCAAAGGAAAGTTTCTTGCTAGACCAACTTAATAAGACATGACTTATCTCAATGTTGACAGAAAACCTCTTGATCGTTGGCACAGCCACAGAGAAAAGCCGAGACAGGGAGATAATACGTACGTTGTCAGAGAAGATAATGATTTGTTAGTCGTGCTGACTAACTACATAGCTGGTAGTAGTGAGCAGGAAAAACCCGTTACCAATATATTCCTTAAGAAAACAGGATAAGTCAACAAAGACACATCCATTTACACTCCCTAAAGTTCTAAGCTCTCTGAAGGAGCTAAGAAGCACTTTTTATTCAAAAAATGGTTCAAATGGCTCTGAGCACTATGGGACTTAACATCAGAGGTCATCAGTCCCCTAGACCTTAGAACTACTTAAACCTAACTAACCTAAGGACATCACACACATCCATGCCCGAGGCAGGATTCGAACCTGCGACCGCAGCAGTCGCGCGGCTCCGGACTGAAGCGCCTAGACCGCTCGGCTACCGCGGCCGGCACTTTTTATTTCTCCACCCCTTAAGTGGCTGTGACATCACCTCTACATTTTTCTACAGGGCAAGATGAAATTTATAAACACATTTCCAAAGAACGGGAAATTCCAACACATCACCTCAGACTTCATGGAACCCAACGCCACTCCTGATAAGGTCCATGAGGCAGGAATGAAGTTCATTATGTGTTTGTATATAGGTGGCAAGAAGGGTTGAGAAGTCGCTTGTTGCTGCGGGGAAGCGTCTATAAAGTGCTCGGCTACATGCAGCGGTTTCAAAGGGCTTTCGTGCCTTAAATTTCCTAAATAAGAGGACATCTTCCTTAATTCGACGTAAAGCGACGGTGAGATTGTTATCGCCCCAAAGGAAATCGTTTTAGATCCCATGTCAGAAGAAGAGAAGAACTGGACCAAGTCGTTTCCTCCCTGGGGCCATCTTCCCCGAAATGCAGAGAAACATAAAAAAAGAGTTGTAAATCAATGTAAACACATAACAATAACGGCTTAATGAATGGTTGAGAAAAATTTCTCTCTCATCAATTTCAAATTGTAATGAAGTATTTTTCCATTGATAAAACATATTATTTGATATGTTTTTTTAATATAGTGAATAAAATCTTCGCCACTGGTTATTAAAGTACTTTTATTAAAAAGTCAGTGGAGATGTTTCCTCGGTGGTTAGTTACGAAATTGAAGCATTAAAGAATTAACTATGGTTTTAAAAATAGATGCGTCATATCATAAAGCACCATATATCAATGAGAGCTGAATACTCATACTTACAAGTTTCTTTATTTTCTTTAAGCAGTCATGGCGCGGTAGAGTAAATGCTACGAGCCAATCCCCTACCATTCATCAGCAAGATTATTTTTTTTTTTCATTTATTGAATTTCAATTCCCCCCGAAGGGGGCGGGCTGGCAGCAGCTTAGTACGCAGCTCTTCAGCCGACAGATTTTGTGACAAAGATCAAGAGAACAAATAATAAAAAACAGGCGATAAAATAAGGAGACTTAGAGAGTAACAAGGCGAAAAGAAATCGTGGAACTTAAAACAACAACACAGGGATGATGACGCTAATAAAAATACATACGAAGCAGACAGGGAAAACAATAGACAATTAAAAAAAACACGGCGACAGTCTGGATTCTGTTCGCAAAGGACATAAAATTCACACCGAGCGACAGCATGGTTTCTGTTCGCAACACGAGAAAGACAAACAACACTGAATAGTCACTGGAACACTGCACTAAAAAGTTGGCAAATGTGACACCACAGTCGAGAGCAGGTGGGGGGAAACTGGACAGAAGATGGGAAAACAAAAAAAGGGGGGGAAAGGAGAGTAAAAGCGAAGGGGGGAGCCGGGAAAGGAGCTGAAGGAGGATGAGGACCCATAAGAGGGGTGGGGGGCAGACACGACAGGGAGTGGGGTAGGCAGAGGAGGGGAATACAAAAGGACTGGGGGGGAGAAGGGAGGTAGGGAGAGGTTTAGTGGGGAGAAAAACAGGACGGAAGGGGGGGGAGAGAGGGAGCCCAGGGAAAGGACAGAGGAAAGGAAGAGGATTGAGGATCAGAGTTGATAGGAAGGATAAATGGAGGGAGAGAGGGCATCATCCGGGAGGGGGAGTTGACGGAAGCCACCTTGGGAAAGGAGATGGAGGGTGTAGAGATGGAAGGTAGGGGGGACACAACGGTGAAGACGTGGCAGGGGGCGGGGACGGGAGAGGAGAGGAGCAACCAGGGGGTGAGGGGGTTCAAGACGGCGGGAGGTGTAGAGGATGCGGATATGTTCGAGGAATAGGAGCAGATGGGGGAAAGGAATGAGATCATAGAGGATCCGTGTGGGGGACGGGAGGCGGATACGGAAGGCGAGGCGGAGTGCATGACGCTCAAGGAGCTGGAGGGACTGATAGAATTTGGGGGGGCAGATATCTAGGCAGGACTGGCATAACAGAGGATGGGACGGATGAAGGATTTGTAGGTGTGGAGGATGGTAGAGGGGTGCAACCCCATGTCCGGCCAGAGAGGAGTTTGAGGAGTCGGAGGCAGTTGTGGGCTTTGGATTGGATGGAGCGGAGATGAGGTATCCAGGTGAGGTGACGGTCAATGGTGAGGCCAAGGTAGGTGAGGGTGGGGGTGAGGCGGACAGGATGTGCGCAGACAGTAAGGGAGAAATCCAGGAGCCGGAAGGAGCGAGTGGTATGACCTACGATGATTGCCTGGGTCTTGGAAGGATTGAGTTTCAGGAGCCATTGGTTACACCATGCAGCAAAAAGGTCAAGGTGATTCTGGAGAAGGCGTTGGGACCGTTGGAGGGTAGGAGCGAGGGCGAGGAATGCGGTGTCATCAGCATATTGCAAGAGGTGTACTGGAGGGGGGGGGGGGGTTGGGGCATATCTGCCGTGTACAGGAGGTAGAGGAGAGGGGAGAGGACAGAGCCCTGGGGCACACCGGCAGAGGGGTAGAAGGTGTGGGAATTGGCATGATGGACGGTAACATAGGAGGGGCGGTGGGAGAGGAAGGAGGCCACCAGACGGATGTAGTTGATAGGAAGGGCGTAGGTTTGGAGTTTAAACAGGAGACCGGGATGCCAGACAAGGTCGTAGGCCTTTTCGAGGTCAAGTGAGACAAAAATGGCGGAGCGACGGGAGTTAAGCTGGAGGGAGAGGAGATGAGTGAGGCGGAGGAGTTGGTCATCAGCAGAGAAGGAGGGTCGAAAGCCACATTGGGTGTTTGGGAGGAGGTGGTTTTGGTGGAGGTGGAGATGGATGCGCCGGGAAAGGATGGATTCCAAGAGCTTGCTGAACACTGATGTGAGACAGATAGGACGATAGGAAGAGGCATCAGATGGAGGCTTATTAGGTTTGGAGAACATCAGGATACGGGAGGTTTTCCACAGGTCGGGATAGAAGCCAGTGGCAAGGATGACATTGTAGAGGGTGGCAAGGAGGGAAAGGAAGGAGGGAGGGCAGTGTTTGAGGTGGCGGTAGGTAACGCAGTCGTGGCCGGGAGCAGTGTTGCGTTTAGTGCGGAGTGTGAAGCTGATGTCCTGTGTAGTGATGGGAGTGTTAAGTGCAGAAGGTGGGGCGTGGCCCAAGTACTGGAAGCTAGGAGCAAGGGGAGGAACAGAGGTATTCGTACGGTCCATGACATCAGGGAAGAGGGAATAATCAAAGTGGGGATCATCTGGGATGGAAAAAACATCAGAGAGGTGGGAGGCAAAGTGGTTGGCCTTACTGAGGTTGTCAGGAAAGGGACGGTCATTAAGGAGGAGAGGGTACTGGGGGGTGGGGCGGTTCCCAGTAAGGCGGTGGAAAGCAGACCAATACTTGGAAGAGTTGATGGGGAGTGTGGTGTTGAGTCGTGTACATGTCTGGCGCCAGGCTCGGCGTTTCTTCGCAACAAGCAGGTTGCGGATGTGTCGCTGTAATTGCCGGTGGCGGGTAAGTGTATCCCGGTCACGAGTGTGGAGAAAAGAGCGGTAGAGGCGGCGGGACTCTCAAAGGAGAAGGACGGCCTGTGGAGGCAGGGCGGGGCGGTGAGGGTGGATGGCTTTGGTGGGGATATGAGTGGCGACGGCGTCAGACAATGTCTGGTGCAGGAAGGCAGCAGCGCGAGCGATGTCATCAGGAGACTGGAGGGTAAGGTCGTGGCCGTCAACCTGGGTGTGAATGGAATCCCGGTAGGCATCCCAGTTGGCACGGGAGTAATCATGGACAAGTTTAGGAGGGACATCAGGGCGAGGAGCGTGGCGGGGATGGCGACCGTTAGAGATAGTGAGGAGGACAGGAGCATGGTCACTGCCAATGAGGTCAAGGACATCCGCGGTGATGCGCCCAAGGAGGTTTGGAGAGGCAAGGACCACATCAGGAGTGGTGTTGGATTCGAGCCGGGTGTGCTGAGGCAGGGGAACCAGATCTCCCTGGAGAGTGGTGAGAAACTGATGCCACCGCCGGAGGTCGGCAGGATCACGGCTGTGGATATTGAGGTCGGCGGCAATCACGTAGGTGGAGAAGGTGCGGTCAATGTGGGCCAGGAAATCGTACGGGATGGTGGTGCGAGGGCGGACATAAATGGTGGCACAGGTGATGGTAAGGGTGGGGAAGAAGAGGCTGAGGGTGAGATGCTCGGCAGGATTGTTAAGGAGAGGTTGGGGCCGGACAGGGAGGTGCTTGAGGTGGCCTATAGCAACTCCGCCACTCGCGAGAGGGTACGGGTTATCGGTGCGGTGTAGAGTGTAAGGAGCCGTGGAGACGGAGAGACGGGGTTGAAGGAAGGTTTCATTTAGGACGAAGGCATCCACGCGGTGCTGACGTAGGGTGTGGAGGAAGAGGAGTTTGTGGGTGGGCAGGGAGCGAATGTTGTGGTACAGGATACGGTACGGTTGTTGTGCCATGGGAGTGGAGAGTTAGACAAGGGTGGTGAGGGGGGTGAAGGTGAAGTGGGCCTGGTTGTGGGAGTATGTGGCATAGGTGGTAAGATGGAAGATGGAACGGGCAGCGAGGGCGATTTGGGAAAGAGTGTGTGAGCGCTGGAAGGGGTGGATGTTTTGGAGCACAATGGTGGTGAAACGGATGATGTCCTCAGCAGTAGGGGGAGGGCGGAGCGAGTTGTTGGGGTGGATGGGGTCATCAACAGGACGGACAGGCACGGTGAGCTCAGGGGTTACTGGTGGAGGTTTCGCTTTACACTTCGAGGAGTAGGTAGGATGTGGTTCATTGCAAGTGTTGCAGGAGGGGGGAGAGGTGAGGTTGGGGCAATGCTTGAGGAAGTGGGAAGCTTTGCAGTGGGGACAAGTAGGGGGGTTCCTGCAGGCAGAGGTAACGTGGTCATTGTAGGTGAGACAGCGTTGGCAGCGGTAGGATTGGACGGGGGAACGGGAGGGGTCCACCTTATGGTGCTGATTGTAGATGAGGGCTAACTCGGTGAGGAGGCGGTCAATGGAGGAGGAGGATTCGGTGAATATCCGCATGAGAAAAGTCGGCCCGGCATCATTGAAGATGCGACGGGCCGAGCGGATTTCAATGTCGGGCCGGGAGTTGAGTTCCGCCAACACCTCAGCCTCCGTGATCACGGGGCTAAGCTTCGTGATCACAGCGGTGAAGGCTGGCGGACGCCAGGGAGGTTGAGGCTGACGGGGAGAGGACGGGGTGTGGTAGGGGGTGAGGGTTGCACGTTGGCCAAATTGGATACGGGGGATGCGGGAGAGGAGATCGGTGTGGAGGGAAGCACTGGGGGATTTGATGAGGACTGAGTCCTTGCGAGGAATCAGTTGGGAGATGGGAGCATTGGGGTAGTATTTGCGGATGGCGAGGGTGAGGGAGCGGGCATCAAGGAATTGAGGGTCAGGATTGGAGAGGACAAAGGTGTGGGTGGCAGGCGGGGCGGGGGCGGGGGTCGGAGCCGCGTCCATGGGGGTGGGTGGGTCACGGGGGTTGGGGGTTTTTTTTGGAGGAGACTGCAGGGGAAGGGTCAACATTCGGGCGCTTCGAAGGTTTCGTGGGCACGACAGGGTGGAGAGGGGGCAGGGGTACGGGTTGCAGGGGGAGATGGCGGGGGGCAGGACCACCCTGAGCAGCGGATGACGCAGACGGAGGGGGCGTGGGTGTCACTGAGGCTGTGGAACGTCGAGCAGAGATCCGTGCTGGCTTGGAGCCTGTCGGAGGCGGTGCGGGGAGCGGCGGAAAGTCAGTAGCTGTCGATGGGGCGACAGTGAGAGGGGAGGAGGAGTTGGGGGTGGTTACAGCCGAAAGTGGTGCAGGGGTGGGGTGGACAGGGAGAGAAGGAAGGACGGGAAGTGGGGTGGAGGAGGAGCTCCATGTGATGGTGGTTGGAGCAGCGGAGGGAGAGGTGAAAATGATAGTGGTGGTGGTGGTGGGTTGGGACATGGCGGCGGCGCGCGAGAAGGGCGGCGGCGGCGACCAGACGGCGACGGCGGCGACCGGCAGGCGGCGGCGGCGGCGAGCACCGGCAGGCGGCGGCGAGGAGGGCCGGACGGCAGGCAGTATGGACGGCAAGCAGACGACACGGCAAGGAAACGGCGGGAATCTTCCACGTCGAAGGTGCACCCTGAGAGTAGCCCAGGCAGTGAAACTCTTCGGTGAAGAAGAGAGGGAATCCAACCCTCGAATGACCCAGCAAGATTAAACCAATAGCGCGCTAAAAGCGGTTGTCTATGATCAAACTGACTGGGAACACGCTGCACCTATAAGTGAGAGGAAGCTGGATAAAACTATTTAAATTTTTGACACCTGTGTAATTATGAAACTAACTAAAAGCAGCACACTAGCTAGCATGCCTTAACTTCGGCAGAGAAGTATAACAAACCTCGAATGTCTTACGATGCCGTAGAAATCACAGACAAGCGCTCGGCGCCAGGGTAAACAGTACTGATGGATGGTTATTAGTAGCCACGTGGGCGAGATGGCGCTAGCGCGAGTCAACGGACTGAACATACGCTGCCTGTGAGTTGAGGGTGCCTTTACATGTTATATGGTCACTAGGAATTTCTTTTTTAAAATTATTTATCGTTCAAAACGGTTAAAAACGTTGAAATGCAAATTAACACACCTCTGAAAAATTTTAGCTAACAACATGAACTTGTTTGAATGCTACATTGCATTATTTTTTAGAAGCAGCCAATGTATAGCGTATTGGTTGGTTGGTTGTTTGGGGAAGGAGACCAGACAGCTTGGTCATCGGTCTCATCGGAGTAGGGAAGGAAGTCGGCCGTGCCCTTTCAGAGGAACCATCCCGGCATTTGCCTGGAATGATTTAGGGAAATCACGGAAAACCTAAATCAGGATGGCCGGACGCGGGATTGAACCGTCGTCCTCCCGAATGCGAGTCCAGTGTCTAACCACTGCGCCACCTCGCTCGGTATAGCGTATTCATAGTATTGCGGGGCACATAAAACGTTTTTTTTTTAATAGTCCATTACGTTAATTGAAAATAAAACTACATAACACCAAGTCTTCCGAAAAGAAAAGTACAACAAAGAATAATTGTGTCCTGTAGGGATGCAACAGTTAGGTGGGTTGACTATCATCTACCTAGACGATCAAAATTTGACAGTAGACTTTTGTGGCGTAGCTCGATCTGCGCGTTAAGAGTAGCTTCAGGGAACCTTTTTAGTGAGCAATAAATTTCAACCCCCTCTCAAATATTTAGTGTAATACACCTGAAAATTAGAATGGAGGACAGCAATCGAGTGGCCTGCTCCATGCAAATGGGCGCTAGAAGCTGACCTTGAACCTGAATTGTTCCTGTGGCCTTTAATCCGGACCTCAAAGCTTCTTCCTGTCTGACCTGTATATCTAGAAGCACTATCGTCACATGTGATGCTATACCCACCTGGTGACTTGAAGTTATCCCGCTTTGTCTCTTCCCTACGCCTAAATTTTAGGCCATTATTCTTTGGGATAAAATAGGCCGGATTTATAATCTTGAAGATCAGACGCTTGCCAACCTTACTAGAAATATTACCATAACAAGGTATCCTAAGATATTTACTATCACTATAAGCCCCGTTAGGTCTTGGGATGAGCTTAATTGATGTACTAGATGACGCAAAGGCGCCCACATTATTGCGTCCTATATTCATTTTGCACAACAAATTTCTGTTAATATTGTGGATAAAGTCTGCATCGTAGCCATTACAACACGCAATAAACTGGATTATCTTAAATTACATGTCATGAGTTCCATGTGACAAAGGGGCACTGTGTAATCAGTGATGCAATGCCCTGAAGGCTGCTTTCTTGAACTACAGTGGATGGTATCTCCTCTAACCACAGTAGGATGTATCGTTTTCCATTTATAAGAGAAAAATGAAAAAAGACCAAAAATTTGGTGGTTTTTTGAACCTCAAAAGTTTAGCCAGAAATCGAAGCAAACTCATTTAAGTCTCATTTGGGACGGCTAATGTCGATTACGTCCGCAGCTCGTGGTCTAGCGGTAGCGTTCTCGCTTCCCGCGCACGGGGTCCAGGGTTCGATTCCCGGCGGGGTCAGGGATTTCTCCTGCCTCGAGATGACTGGGTGCTTTTGTGTAGTCTTCATCATCATCATTCATCCCCTTTCTGTCGGAGGAAGGCAATGGCAAACCACCTCCACTAGGACCTTGCGTAATACAGGGGTGCGGGTCTCCCGCATCGTCCCCTACGCTCCTCAGAGTATGGGACATCATCATCAATGACGATTACAATTGTTTCCAGCTTTTGAATATTTATTGCTCGGCAAAAGCCTAATTTACCTGCATATTGTGAGTAGAATAGCGTCTAAATAACAGATACAAAATGACAAATTTTAGAAGAGATAGAGCAAGATTTTGACTTTCTGTTAGGGTAATTGAGAACTTGTATCTCTGGGCAAGATGCTTTTAAGCGTAATACAGTTTCTACCATGATAAGGCTGGTAAAAAAAATCATTAGCTCGCAACTGGCACCTTATACACAAGCTTGAATTATTTATTCCACATTTCAGAGAGAAGCACTTCAGTAATTAGTACTGAAATTGAGAAATACTCGAGGAAATCTTGGTCGTTATGAGAATTTCGTTTACTTTCAATACATCGTTCGTATTTTACACTGAAGAGCCAAAGACATTGGTGCACCTGCCTAATATCGTCTAGGATTCCAGTGAGCAAGCAGAAGTGCTGCAACTCGGCGTGGCAAGGACTCGGCTAATGTCTGAAGTAGTACTGGAGGTAACTGACACCATGAATCCTGCAGGGCTGTCCATAAATCCGTAAGAGTACGAGGGGGTGGAGACCTCTTCTGAACAGCACTTGTGCAAAGCATCCCAGATATGCTCAATAATGCACATGTCTGGGGAGTCTGGTGGCCAGCGGAAGTTTTTTAACTCAGAAGAATGTTCCTGGAGCCAACCTTTTAGCAATTCTGCACGTGTGGGGTGTCGCCTTGTCCTGCTGGAATTGCCCAAGTCCGTCTGAGTGCACAATGGACATGAATGGATGCCGGTGGTCAGACAGGGTGCTTACGTACGTGTCACCTGTCAGAGTCTTTCTAGAAGTATCAGAAGTCCCATGCCACTGTAACTAAACACGCCCCACAGCATTACAGAGCCTCCACCAGCTTGAGCAGTCCCCTGCTGACATGCAGAGTCCGTGGATTCATAAGGTTGTCTCCATACCCGTACACGGCCATCCGATCGATACAATTCGAAACGAGACTCGTCCTACCAGGCAACATGTTTCCAGTCTTCAATGGTCCAAAGTCGGTTTTTATGAGCCCAGCGAGGTGTAAAGCTTTGTGTCGTGCAATCATCAAGGTACACGAGTGGGCCTTCAGCTCCGAAAGCCCATATCGATGATGTTTCATTGAGTGATTCGCACGCTGACACTTTTTGATGGCTCAGCATTGAAATCTGCAGCAACTTGAGCAAGGGTTGCGCTTCTGTCACGCTGAATGATTCTTCTCAGTCGTTGTCGGTCCTACTCTTGCAGGATCTTTTTATGGCCGCAGCGATGTCGGAGATTTGATATTTTATGGGATTCCTGATATTCACAGTACGCTCGTGAAATGGTCATACGAGAAAATCCCCACTTCGTCGCTACCTCAGAGATGCTGTGTCTCATCGGTCGTGCGCTGACTACAACACCACCTTCAAACTCACTTAATTCTTGATAACCTGCGATTGTAGCAGCAGTAACCGATCCAGCAACTGCGCCAGACACTTGTCATATAGGAGTTGCCGACCGCCGCGCCGTATTCTGCCTGTTTGGGTATCTCTGTATTTGAATACGCATAGCTTTACCAGTTTCTTTGGCGCTTCAGTGCATTTTGTATAAAAAAAGGTGTTTACTCAACTTCACTAAAAAATGATTGTAGATTAAAATCATCATACTCGAAAAAACGAGGAATGTCATAGACACCAGAACCCATTAGAATGAAGGACGTGTTTCCCAAATTTATATTTTTTGCAACTCAATAGCCTTCATTTAAATTTCTAGTAATTTGCTGAGGAGCAACACCTGTCCCATTTATTCTGTTGATCAGATGTCAGATTAAGTCGCCATAGCATGAATATGTCAGATTAAGTCGCCATAGCATGAATATTCCCCACAGTTTTCACATACACTTTTCATAAAATTGTACGCTGATTTTTCTCAGTTTTCTTACAGTAATATGACTAGAGAATTGTTATAGTTTTAGTTTCTGCCAAGTGAAGCTAATACTTGGCCCACAGGGCACCATATCACAATTTTAATTTAAACATCTATATTACTAAGTGATCAATGTCGGGCTTAGTAATTCGGTCCCATTTTTCAGGTTGTTGCCTATGAGACAGCTTATAGGTGCAACAAAAACTTGATTATCAATATTTCGTATAAACAATTGTTGAATTTAAAAATTTAAAATTCTGTCTTAATCTTCTCGGAGGTAAGCATTTTGTGGCTTACAAACAACCTTACACATTTCAAACCTTTGTGAAACTTTTTCTTGATGATACCCCCCCTCCCACGAAATGATGAAAGCTAAAAAAAAATTATTGCTTAATACATTTTTTCTCTACACGTAGAGAAACTACCACACTAAGATGGCGTTTCATTTGTTACTTATTTATTATTAAGAGCATTCACAATACATTCTGCAACGATATCCACAAGTATATAAATCTAAGGAGGTAAAACTTAACAAGCTAAAGTATGTAGAACAAGATTTTGAATACTGTGTATGTGAACTGACAGACTGTCAAATTATGATTGTTTGCATGTACAGATCCCCATCAAGTGGCTTTAATTAGTTCTTACAGTATATAGATGATCTTCTAAAATAATTAAGAAGTAAGTCGAACTGCATAATAGTGCTTGGTCACTCAAATGCCAGTTTTAACAAAAGTAATGGAAAAAGGTGTAATTGTTAACTCTGTTTAGCTCCTATAACATGCAACCAAATGTGCAGGAAATTACCAAATTATGGGAATTGGTTCAGTACATCGATTGATCAGATGTTTACCAACAAAGAAAACTGTGGCTATCCTACTGAAGTAACAGTTCTCTGATCATATGACTTTGAAAATGAATGCAAGGAATAAGAAATGTATTCCACTGAAAATATGTACAGATAATACTTGTTAATGATAAGGATTTTTAATAGCATGCTGAAGTGGGTGCAATAGCACAAAAATCAAAGTGGTGATGCAGACAACAAATATGAAACATTTTTCAGTGATTATAAGTATTGTTATATGCTCTGGCATTCCCATTGGAAAGGATTGAAGTCAGTTAGAAGCCAAATACATAGGTAATACGAGGGATTAAAAAATCAGTGGTCACCCTTCTAAACCTAAGCAGACATGTCGAAATGAACGCAGCAAAATACTGAACTTTAGAAAATATAGAAGGATCAATAGGAAAGTTTTACAGGCAGCTAAAAGACTAAGCAATGGTTCATATACAATGTGTGGTCAAAATTATCCGGACACCTGGCTGAAAATGACTTACAAGTTCGTGGCGCCCTCCATCGGTAATGCTGCAATTCAATATGGTGTTGGCCCACCCTTAGCTTTGATGACAGCTTCCACTCTCACAGGCATAAATTCAATCAGGTACTCGAAGGTTTCTTGGGGAATGGAAGCCCATTCTTCACGGAGTGCTGCACTGAGGAGAGGCATCGATGTCAGTTGGTGAGGCCTGGCACGAAGTCAGTGTTTCACAACGTCCCAAGGGTGTTCTATAGGATTCAGGTCAGGACTCTGTGAAGGCAGTCCATTACAGGGATGTTATCGTCGTGTAACCACTCTGCCACAGGCCGTGCATTATGAACAGGTGCACTGAGTATTAAGCCGGGGACCTAGAAACGACGGAGAGTCATCGTTCCGCCGTAGCCCTCAGTGGTTCACAACCCCACAACAGGCCACAGCAGTCCACCCACCCCACCGCCGCCCCACACCGAACCCTGGGTTATGTGCGGTTCGCCCCCAGTCGACCCCCCCCCTCCCCCCACCCTTCGACACTAACCGGCTGGGCAGATTCGTGCTGGGGACTAGGCTGCCTTTCCGCTTGGGACGCAGTGTGTTAGACCACGTGGCTATCCAGGTAGGCCACAATGAACAGGTGCTCGATCGTGCTGGAAGATGCAATCGCCATCCCTGAATTGCTCTTCAACAGTGGGTAGCAAGAAGGTGCTTAAAACATCAATGCAGGCCTGTGCTGTGATAGTACCACGCAAAACAAGGGGTGCAAGCTCCCCCTCCATGAAAAACACGACCACACTCACCATCGCCTCCGAATTTTACTGTTGGCACTACACACGCTGGAAGATGACTTTCACTGTGCATTCGCCATACCCAACCCTGCCATCGGATCGCCACATTGTGTACCGTGATTCATCACTCCACACAACGTTTTTCCACTGTTCAATCATCAAATGTTTACGCTCCTTACACCAAGCGAGGCGTCGTTTGCCATTTACCAGGGTGATGTGTGGCTTATGAACAGCAGCTCGACCATGAAATGCAAGTTTTCTCACCTCCCGCCTGTCATAGTACTTGCAGTGGATCCTAATGCAATTTGGAATTCCTGTGTGATGGTCTGGATAGATGTCTGCCTATTACACATTACAACCCTCTTCAACTGTCACCGGTTTCTGTCAGTCAACAGACGAGATCGGCCTGTACGCTTTTGTGCTGTACGTGTCCCTTCACGTTTCCACTTCACTATCACATCGGAAACAGTGAACCCAGGGATGTTTAGGAGTATGGGAATCTTGCGTACAGACGTACGATTCAAGTGACACCCAACCACCTGACCACGTTCGAAGTCCATGAGTTCCACAGAGCGCCCCAATCTGCTCTCTCACGATGTCTAATGACTACTGAAGTCACTGATATGTACTACCTAGCAGTAGGTGGCAGCACAATGCACCGAATATGAAAAACGTATGTTTTTGGTAGTGTTCGGATACTTTTGATCACATAGTGTATCAACAGGGTAAGCAATAAATTTTGGAAAATTTGTGGTACGTTCCTATGGGAGCAAACTGCTGGGGTCATCGGTGTCTAGGTTTACATACTACTTAATCTAACTTAAACTAACCTACGCTAACGCCAACACACACCTCAGGCCCGAGGGAGGACTCGAACCTACGATGGGGGGAGCGGCGCGAACCGCGGCAAGGTTCTTTAGACAGCGCGGCAAGCAATAAATCAAAATCATTTAGGAATGTTATAAAAATAGCACTAAAACACAGTTTTAAAATTAAAAGTGAGGGTAAAGCGATAAATAATGCTCAACATGCTGCCAGTATATTTAGTGGATATTATATAAACTTAGCGCCAACTCTAAATAAAAATAAGTACAATTCAAATAATAAAAATATAGGTGTACAAATTTGTGAAAATACAACGTTTCCGTACCTAGTGTCAGAGTCTGTTACAGTATCTGAGAGGAGAAATCTTATTCATAAATTAAATAATAATCTGTCTGATGGTACTGATAGATCTCTATACAAGGTAATCAAACACAGTTTCACCAGTATAGATTCACAGCTTACTGACATTATTAACATTTCTTTCAGAACAGGGGTGTTTCAATCAAAATCAAAGCTATCCATAATGAAGCCACTCTACAAACAGGTTAGCCAGGTTAGTACATCTGACGAAAATAATTATAAAGCAGCGTCACTAACAAGTGTCACATATAGCGTCCTATAAGTCAGACAAGGCCCGTTGTTGGTCAAAACAAAGTTAATATGTATTTACTACTTGGTCTCTAATTTTAACATATGGTAAATTCAATAACTTCAGAGACTATTTCAGTAAGATGTTTTCTTTGTTTGTCTGTACCGATAATTTCTATACTTAAAATACCCTTAGCACCTTTACTTATTGATGAAATGACAGTTTTTAAAGTCTTCTGCTTACATAGAATTTTCTTCACCTAAAAGCTGATTTCGGAAATATCATGACCTTTCTTGGTCACTCTTTTGTGTTTTACGATTGTGTAACGTGAACTGAACAGTCTGATACTATAGTCCGATTCACGAAGGAATACAGTGCGCATAGGTCGAGGCACGGATTAGGTTTGAAGTATTGCCGATACAAGCTACAGTTGTGGTACATGCATTTTTGCGCTTGTAGAAAGCGTGTACCCTGTAAATTATGCCTCTCGCTTGCTTATGTATAATTTGTCGCTTATCACCATCATCAACCATGACAACTCGCAACAAATGGAATAAAAATTCACTAAATAAGTCACTACCACATGTTATATGCTCGCAGTGGCTACGACTTTCACAGCAAAGCGCTCAGGACACTATTGAACGCTCATTGGCTGTCGCAGAATGCGTGACAGGTGCGCAGAACGAGCCTAAGCTACACTGCCGTCCATAACTTTTGTTCTTTGGTGCCCGCCGTGCAAAATATGCCTTTTAATGACAGGATTGTTCAGAATAATAGCCAGCTACACGGCTATGTAGATTGTTTATATTTTATATCATTCACGATGAGCTCATTTCGGCAAACTGCCATTGTCAGGTGGTCTTACATGTAATGTCATCACATGACAGCAACGATGTTACATATAAGAGCACGTGACAATGGCAGTCTGCCGAAATAGGCTCATCGTGAATGATACAAAATATAAACAATTTACATAGCAGTTAGTGTAGCTCGCTATTCTTCATAATAATCATGTCACTAAAATACACCGCCGTCATTCGTGACTTCCACTATAGTAGTAGTAGTTGTAACAGTAGTAAGGGGGTGGCGCCTTCGCCTCCTCTTTTAATGCGAATGCAATATTTCGACTTCTCGAATAAACAGCTACAACAATGGACAGTTTTACCGAATTATCTATTTTAGCATTCTTCTGTCAGCATTTCAGTTTCCTTCATCACTGAAGTCAGAGGTTTCTCTTTGCGGTTTGCAAAATGACTTTCTCGAAAGAAGAGAGAATTTTGGAAGCACATGTGAAAACAGCTCCGATTAAGGAAACTCGAGACGTTTGGGGCGTCAAGCATCCGGATAGAAGACTACAGAGTCTGTATAAAAATTAGCGCACCTACCGATCTGTGTAAAATGCAAAACGACAAAGAATTTCTTCAGTTCACACACCGTAATTATTGCAGACTATCACCAAGAATTATTCAGATCCTAACGAAGTCTACATGTAAATCGGCCCAATAGGCGTATGTAAGTAGGTGGAGTTGCCAGCGAGTACTGAAAAGTTATATCTAAAGCTATATCGTGCGCAGCATTTACGGGAGAATGACAGTCAGAAATGTGTAGATTACTGCATGTGGATTTTGAGTAACATCAGCAATGGCTTGTCAGACTCTTTCCATTACATCATGAATGGTGAAGCATGGTTTCCTCTTTCTGGTCATGTGAATTCACAGAACACGTGGTACTGGGCAACGGAGAACCCTCTAGCATTGTGTGTCAGCAACACTCTATGATGAAAAAATTGGTGTTTGGTGTGGTGCAACAGGATACACGTCACTGGCCCATTATTTTTTGATTCTATCCTGAACACAATTGCATATATGAAAATTTTGGATACATTTTGTGCTCAACTCATTGAATATGAAAGACAGTACTGCTTCTTCCAGCACGATGGAACAACATGCTGCAAATCTAAGGTATCCCTGGAATGAGTCGTGATGTCTTCACTGAGGAACGAACTGTCAGCGTTCTCGCTTCCCGCGCGCGGGTTTGATTCCCGGCGGGGTCAGGGATTTTCTCTGCCTCGTGATGACTGGGTGTTGTGTGACGTTCTTAGGTTAGTTAGGTTTAAGTAGTTCTAAGTTCTAGGGGACTGATGACCATAGCTGTTAAGTCCCATAGTGCTCAGAGCCATTTTTTTTTATATATACGAACTGTCAGCAAACGTTTACGACCACCAGTTCGCCAGATCGAACAACATGTGGGTTTTTCCTGTGGGGACACTTGAGGAACAGGGTCTATGAAACAAATTGACACTCAGTACAGGAACTGAGAAACACATCAGTTGTGAAGTTGCGGCCATCGATATCCGAACTTTAAGCTGGGTGTATCTGAATATGCTTAGAAGTGCAAAGCTGGTATACATATTGCAGCGTTTCACTTTCAACATTTGCAAACGTATTTTTCACTTTATTTTTGATTGTAAGTAAATACTAAGTCCATTTCAGCTATTCGTTTATGTAATTTCTCTGTACTTCCTCTATACTTAGATAGGCTAGTTTTTTCTGCGTCACACTGAAATAGTAGTAGCAATAGTTATTGTCTTCTACAGTTCACTTTTACAAGGGTGCTGTATGTGTCACGCTACTACAGTTTTAGAATAAATGACATAATTAATATATGGGATGTTTCGCGAGGAACAGTAAATATTTTAGGTTTATTTACCTATGGTTATTTTTGTTTCCAGGTATAAGTTGTAAAGTTATGCTTGAGTTTACATACTTGGCTTTCTCAACTCTGATTGTGATTTGTTGGCCATTTCTACTGTATCATTTAAGGATACCATATGTGTTTACACATTCTGAGTAAGCCGATAGGGAATCTGTGTATGTGTTTTGTAGTAAATGCGGTTGCTGCTGTTTGTAGAGAATACGGTAGACGATTTCTTAAGTGGAGTATCAAATTAAAAGCGTTTACTCCTGTTTTCACTAAACTGAGTGAGACTAATGCTGTGATCAACAATCATATCGCATCGGAAAGTACAAATGAACGCAGAGTAGATGAAGTAAGAAACATCATTCAGTTGATAGAGCGTAGGTTCTTCAACAAGCACATATAGAGTTTCTACATACATCGGTGTTCCGCATGCAAGAATATGCCTAACTGCAAATCACAGAACACTCTCATTAATACTGTTCACTAATAAATTCAGTTTTGCCACGTGACGCTATCGGTAACGCCCATAACTCACATCCGTGGTCTTGCATGCCTCTGTGTAAATGAATTTTCAGCAACTCTTGTCCGTAAATGTTTGGTGTGCTATGATTGAAAATCAGTTGACTGAGCTTGTGTTACCATGGCGTCTTACAGGGTCCTGTTATCTAGATTTTCTTGAAAACGAAATTCCAACATGACTGGAAGAGATTCCTTTGGCTACAAGGATACGTATGTTCTTTCAGTATGACGTGACCCCAGAAAATTCTACTCATCAGTTGACACGTCGTATAAACGTAGCATTCCTGGGGGACGGATTGGCAGAAATGATCTCTTTTCTTGACCACTAAAGTTTCCGGATACTATCCCTTTAGATTTTTGCCTATGAGGATGGTTAAAATGTAAAGGGCACGAAGAAAAAGTAAACGCGAGAAACTAAATGATCGTCCGGATCATGAAAATTGCGGCCCTCATAAAAGAACGACAATATGACTTCAGAGGACCTACACATAATGCTGTCAATTGAGAATTCAAGGTGCACTGTAGTCAGAGGCGAAATTTATGAAAATCGACTTTTAACTTAATAATATGCCTTTGCCTAATCACCTGCTGTGAGGTTACATTCTAACAATTGTATCTCTGAACCAATTGAAACTAGACACACACATTACATGGAATGACTGCTATAACACCCAATAAAATATTTACTGTTACACCTGAAACAACCGCTGTACAAGCATTTACAAACAGGTCTAGTTAGAGAAGGATTAGAGAGGTAGCAGTCGATACTTTTATGTTATAAACAATTTGTCAGAGTTATTTAAGGAAATCGCAGAAATTCTACATAAGGATGGCTGGACGGGTATCAGGTACTTCATCCTCCCGAAAAGAACAGTAGCGTGCTTAAAACAGCGCAACCACATTTCGTTTATCCCTTGTGTATAATCCTGTTTTGTTTACAAATTCTTTCAGAATGTTAGGAGAAAAAGATAAATAAAATCCTTCGCATGGTATCTTAAGAATCTGATGCAGGCAGCCAAATCACACCAGCGTAACAAAGAAAGTCCAGCGAAAATTCGGTGGGCGTGTATAGTAAGCTCCACTATACCAGTGTAGTGTAATCTTCTAGATTCTGCCTTGGAAGCAGTCAAAGCACTGTGGACCATTTCACACATACTACTCGTTTTTGGGCGAGAAGAGGATGGTATACAGGGCAGTTCTTCCTGACATACAGAAACGGAGTACAGAAAAATTTGATCAAATTTTCAGAAAGATAAGAAACAGTAGCAATCGCAGGCAAAAAACTTACCATAAGAACCGCAAGCAGAATTTGCGAGGTAATAGCTCAGTCTGAAAAAAAAAGCAGATCTCCAATTACCTCAACTTATTACTGCAGATTGCACAATATAACATACTTCTCTGCCTCACGTTAGCTATGGCATCATCTGTGGCATCATCTCTCAACGAACGTTAAAAACTGTAGACCACAGATGATCGTTATGCAGTCAACATCTCGATAAGGTGGATGCTGAATTCTATACGCAGGCGGATTATGGAATAAACAATATTTTTATTTATCGCAGAGGTTGCTTTTTTTTTAGTACGGTGCTGAAGTCTTGCCCACTTCAACGCAACGGAAAGTATGAGGAAGCAAGTAATACCTCGTTCCAAAGGTGAAACTGTTTTAAAAATACTGACTGTTGCGTAGACATTTTTCGAGATGAAATCAGTGAATTATAGGCCGAAATTAAAAAGTAGTAACGTTACTAAGAAGATGCGAATGGTCTTATTTACGCACAAATGTTGTGAATTCAATGATAAGAGGTGTTACGACATTAGTCTCTTAAAAATTATGAAATAATAATCACATAGTCTTTCTTTCTTTTCTGTTCACATTACGACTTTTATAATTTCTTTATACATAATCTCAATGCTGAAAACAGTTTTCTCACTGGGGAAGTAATAAGGAATGTTTGGAACCTACACTGAGAAGAAGATTTTAAGGCAAACGACAACACAAAGCTATGAAGCAAAATTTTTCGTGGGATGTTTTAACGGTGAACCCTTTCGTATTGGAAGGAAACTGGAGCTAGATATTGCACTATAAGTTTTTTCTTCCGCATTTAGCATTAATAGGAAAAAAGAGGATTCCAACAACTCAGAGGAATACGAAAGAAGCGCCATCTGCATCACCATACAGAGAATTGTTGAAGATAATAACATTCGCCAGTTTAATGAATTTTTGAGGGAAATTGAATCTACAGTTACTCAGTAAATACTTTTGCATAGGGAAGGAACGTAGTTAACATACAAGAAGTACATTTTTTTTTAAATTTTAAACCAGAATCAGTATTCCTGTTTGTTGCCACATCGTCTACATCAAGTTCTGACTAAACTTTGTCGAGCTTCTGTTTTCAAGCGCATCAATGATGTCTGTCAAAATGGTCTACAGAACACACTTTGTAGTTCTTGTTTATCATATAGTTCTTTAGCCTTTCTTACAGTTGAAGAACCATCTGACACAGCTTCTCACAATCTGTCTATAGCCTGAAATTTTTTACAAAACGTACTGCAGCTTTCAGCCAAGTAGGCTACCACATCTAGTGACGACAGGGTAAGTTGTTGTAGGAAGTTCTGTAATTTGTAAGTATTTTTTGGTCTCTGGCAAGTGCTTTCTTCCGAGATTTGCTTAACGTAAGATACAAATTCGTTCATTTATGAGTATTCCTCTTCTACTGCCTCATAAACTCGTTTAATATTGTGCTAGAGGATGGTCATGTGTTTTGAGTTACAGAACATAGACTCGAGATTGGAAAATGCAAGTAACATGTAAGAAGCTTGATCTGTACGCACTAGCCATACTCGACCATATTTCAGGTGAATATTTCTGGGAGTCGAAGCAGGGACCACTTTTATAACTGTTCACTGCTCAGAATGCAACAATGCTCTGTAATTGTTGTTGTTGTTGTAGTGGTCTTTAGTCCTGAGACTGGTTTGATGCAGCTCTCCATGCTACTCTATCCTGTGCAAGCTTTTTCATCTCCCAGTACCTACTGCAACCTACATCCTTCTGAATCTGCTTAGTGTATTCATCTCTTGGTCTCCCTCTACGATTTTTACCCTCCACGCTGCACTCCAATACAAAGTTGGTGATCCCTTGATGCCTCAGAACATGTCCTACCAACCGATCCCTTCTTCTGGTCAAATTGTGCCACAAACTTCTCTTCTCCCCAATCCTATTCAATACTTCCTCATTAGTTATGTGATCTACCCATCTAATCTTCAGCATTCTTCTGTAGCACCACATTTCGAAAGCTTCTATTCTCTTCTTGTCCAAACTATTTATCGTCCATGTTTCACTTCCATACATGGCTACACTCCATACAAATACTTTCAGAAACGACTTCCTGACACTTAAATCAATACTGGATGTTAACAAATCTCTCTTCTTCACAAACGCTTTCCTTGCCATTGCCAGCCTACATTTTATATCCTCTCTACTTCGACCATCATCAGTTATTTTGCTCCCCAAATAGCAAAACTCCTTTACTACTTTAAGTGCCTCATTTCCTAAACTAATTCCCTCAGCATCACCCGACTTAATTAGACTACATTCCATTATCCTTGTTTTGCTTTTGTTGATGTTCATCTTAAATCCTCCTTTCAAGACACTGTCCATTCCATTCAACTGCTCTTCCAAGTCCTTTGCTGTCTCTGACAGAATTACAATGTCATCGCCGAACCTCAAAGTTTTTATTTCTTCTCCATGAATTTTAATACCTACTCCGAATTTTTCTGTTGTTTCCTTTACTGCTTGCTCAATATACAGATTGAACAACATCGGGGAGAGGCTACAACCCTGTCTTACTCCTTTCCCAACCACTGCTTCCCTTTCATGTCCCTCGACTCTTATAACTGCCATCTGGTTTCTGTACAAATTGTAAATAGCCTTTCGCTCCCTGTATTTTACCCCTGCCACCTTTAGAATTTGAAAGAGAGTATTCCAGTCAACATTGTCAAAAGCTTTCTCTAAGTCTACAAATGCTAGAAACGTAGGTTTGCCTTTCCTTAATCTTTCTTCTAAGATAAGTCGTAAGGTCAGTATTGCCTCACGTGTTCCAGTGTTTCTACGGAATCCAAACTGATCTTCCCCGAGGTTGGCTTCTACTAGTTTTTCCATTCGTCTGTAAAGAATTCGTGTTAGTATTTTGCAGCTGTGACTTATTAAACTGATAGTTCGGTAATTTTCACATCTGTCAACACCTGCTTTCTTTGGGATTGGAATTATTATATTCTTCTTGAAGTCTGAGGGTATTTCGCCTGTCTCATACATCTCGCTCATCAGATGGTAGAGTTTTGTCAGGACTGGCTCTCCCACGGCCGTCAGTAGTTCCAATGGAATATTGTCTACTCCGGGGGCCTTGTTTCGACTCAGGTCTTTCAGTGCTTTGTCAAACTCTTCACGCAGTATCATATCTCCCATTTCATCTTCATTATTAAAGTTTCCAACGAAATGAACAATAGGCACCAAATGATAATATGACAAACATAATGTAAAGGATTGGCACATTCATAGTTACTGCTTAATTGTTATAATTTTAAATCTTAAAAGTTAGTAAACAGGACACAACACTTGCTTGGAAACTGCGCACAGCTATCAACACTCAATGGTTCTTTGTTCATGCTCCCATACTTCTGTGATAATGAATTAGATCCAACATATGTTTGTTTCTCTTTAAGTTCGAGAAGTCATAAAAATTCCAAACAACTGTGCTGTAAATTAACTTCCGCCATAAGTATTGCTTTCAAAGTCTCTCCTTTCATTTGAGTTTTCACAGATGTTCATGTCTTATTCATCAAATAAGACATGCTCGACTGCAGCATTTGTACTGGGAAGACATAACACAAACTCTACAATCTTAAAAATATTTTCATAAGATACAGGGTAGGTGGGATAAAGCCCCATGACTTTCAGTTTTTCTAATATTGTGATCAATGAGGAGTAGATCTTCATGCGATTTCAAATTGAAGTCATAAGATGGGCTGAGATGGGCTGTTACCTATAACACCACAAAGTGGGGTAATGCCCCACAGAGCGGTTCTTTGCCTCTTTTGAGATAAACATGGATGAAAGTGGATGATTGCATAATCAAAATAATTGATGAAATGTATGATGAGATAAAAGAAATTATTCAGGTAGTGAAGGGAGACGAAAATTTAATAGTCATGGGTGACTGGAATTCGAGTATAGGAAAAGGGAGAGAAGGAAACATAGTCGGTGAATATCGATTGGGGCTAAGAAATGAAAGAGGAAGCCGCCTGGTAGAATTTTGCACAGAGTACAACATAAACATAGGTAACACTTGGTTTAAGAATCATGAAAGAAGGTTGTATACATGGAAGAACCCTGGAGATACTAAAAGATATCAGATAGATTATATAATGGTAAGAAAGAGATTTAGGAACCAGGTTTTAAATTGTAAGACATTTCCAGGGTCAGATGTGGACTCTGACCACAATCTATTGGTTATGAACTGTAGATTAAAACTGAAGAAACTACAAAAAGGTGGGAATTAAAGGATATGGGACCTGGATAAACTGACAGAACCAGAGGTTGTACAGAGTTTCAGGGAGAGTATAAGGGAACAATTGACAGGAACGGGGGAAAGAAATACAGTAGAAGAGGAATGGGTAGCTTTGAGGGATGAAATAGTGAAGGCAGCAGAGGATCAAATAGGTAAAAAGACGAGGGCTGGTTGAAACCCTTGGGTAACAGAAGAAATATTGAATTTAATTGATGAAAGGAGAAAATATAAAAATGCAGTAAATGAAGCAGGCAAAAAGGAATACAAACGTCTCAAAAATGAGATCGACAGGAAGTGCAAAATGGCTAAGCAGGGATGGCTAAAGGACAAATGTAAGGCTGTAGAGGCTTATCTCACTAGGGGTAAGATAGATACTACCTACAGGAAAATTAAAGAGACCTTTGGAGAAAGGAGAACCACTTGCATGAATATCAAGAGCTTTGATGGAAACCCAGTTCTAAGCAAAGAAGGGAAAGCAGAAAGGTGGAAGGAGTATATAGAGGGACTAACAAGGGCGATATTCTTGAGGACAATATTATAGAAATGGAAGGGGATGTAGATGAAGATGAAATGGGAGATACGATACTCCATGGAGAATTTGACAGAGCACTGAAAGACCTGAGTCGAAACAAGGCCCCTAGAGTAGACAACATTCCATTAGAACTACTGACAGCCTTGAGAGAGCCAGTCCTGACAAAACTCTACCATCTGGCGAGCAAGATGTATGAGACAGGCGAAATACCCTCAGACTTCAAGACGAATATAATAATACCAATCCCAAAGAAAGCAGGTGTTGACAGATGTGAAAATTACCGAACTATCAGTTTAATAAGTCACAGCTGCAAAATACTAACCCGAATTCTTTACAGACAAATGGAAAAACTGATAGACGCCAACCTCGGGGAAGATCAATTTGGATTCCGTAGAAATGTTGGAACACGTGAGGGAATACTGACCCTACGACTTATCTTAGAAGAAAGATTAAGGAAAGGCAAACCTACATATCTAGCATTTGTAGACTTAGAGAAAGCTTTTGACAACGTTGATTGGAATACTCTCTTTCAAATTCTGAAGGTGGCAGGGGTAAAATACAGGGAGCGAAAGGCTATTTACAATTTGTACAGAAAGCAGATGGCAGTTATAAGAGTCGAGGGGTATGAAAGGGAAGCAGTGGTTGGGAAGGGAGTGAGACAGGGTTGTAGCCTATCCCCGATGCTATTCAATCTGTATATTGAGCAAGCAATAAAGGAAACAAAAGAAAAGTTCGGAGTAGGTATTAAAATCCATGGAGAAGAAATAAAAACTTTGAGGTTCGCCGATGACATTGTAATTCTGTCAGAGACAAAAAGGACTTGGAAGAGCAGTTGAACGGAATCGACAGTGTCTTGAAAAGAGGGTATAAGATGAACATCAACAAAAGGAAAACGAGGATAATAGAATGCAATCGAATTAAGTCGGGTGATGCTGAGGGAATTAGATTGGGAATTGACACACTTAAAGTAGTAAAGAAGTTTTGCTATTTGGGGAGCAAAATAACTGATGATGGTCGAAGTAGAGAGGATATAAAATGTTGACTGGCAATAGCAAGGAAAGCATTTCTGAAGAAGAGAAATTTGTTGACATCGAGTATAGGTTTAAATGTAAGGAAGTCGTTTTTGAAAGTATTTGTATGGAGTGTAGCCATGTATGGAAGTGAAACGTGGACGATAAATAGTTTAGACAAGAAGAGAATAGAAGCTTTCGAAACGTGGTGCTACAGAAGAATGCTGAAGATTAGATGGTAGATCACATAACTAATGAGGAAGTATTGAATAGAATTGGGGAGAAGAGGAGCTTGTGGCACAACTTGACTAGAAGAATGGATCGGTTGGTAGGACATGTTCTGAGGCATGAAGGGATCACCAATTTAGTATTGGAGGGCAGCGTGGAGGGTAAAAATCGTAGAGGGAGACCAAGAGATGGATACACTAAGCAGATTCAGATGGATGTACGCTGCAGTAGGTACTGGGAGATGAAGAAGCTTGCACAGGATAGAGTAGCATGGAGAGCTGCATCAAACCAGTCTCAGAACTGAAGACCACAGCAACAACAACAGTGAGTAGTGTTTCTAAAAAGATAATGGAAAAAGCTGATTTGTGGATCAAGTTTCCGTCTTCAACACATGATATTACTGTGGTTAAAAATGAGTGGCTACAAAAATGTAAATTTCCAAGTGCTATTGGTGTAATTGACTGTACACATGTTGCGAATTCCAAAACCTGTGCAATTTGGCGACGAATATATCAACAGAAAGAGTTTTGCTAGTATAAATGTTCAGGCTACATGCAATGTGAAGGAACAGTTCACTAGTGTTGATGCTAGCTGGCCCGGGTCAGTACATGACAATCGAAAATGGAGAAATTCAAGTGTCTGGAAAGTGCTGAGTGAACGTAAGAACACTGTTCTTTTGGGTGATGAAGGGTATGGCCTTGTTGGCTGATGACCCCCTTTCGTAATCCAACTGAGGACAGTCACAAATCATTCAATAACCTTTTAAAAAAAGAAAGAGTTGTGGTAGAGTGTTGCTTTGGTCAGCTGAAGAGGCGGTTTCCTGTTTTGCACTATACATATAGAGAGCTGCCTTACCAAATGTTCCAACAATAATAGCTTGCTGATTTATACTGCATAACATTGCGAAACATCTACAAGATGAAGATTTTGAAGACACGGCACAGGATTTACATGAAGATGGTGATAATGAGGAGCAGGAGCCTTTAACTGAAGCGGATATTTTTCGGAGATGACGACAAAGAAGACAAGAAATTGCAGCTATAATACAGAATGCAGCATTTTGAATTTTTTATTTATGAAAAGATACAAAACTACTGATCGTCTACAACAAAATGAATAACACAGTCTACAGAACGGTATATACATAAAAACTATTTTCATTTTCCTTCTGTTGCAAACTGTTTACATTATTCATCTTTATATTAAGAAAGTTCATTAACATAGCTTCTTTTTCCAATTGCAGTCGAGTGAGCTTCAGTTGCTCCAGCGGCACCAGCCTATGTAATTCTGTGGTATTGAGCATCTTCGTCTCGTCTGTTTCTGGCAATGCTCCTTTCTTCAAGGTTGGTGGCCTGGCATATGGACTTGCTCTAGACAGAGACGATGGTGGGCCAACACGAGGTGTAGCATCTGTTCCTAGAAACACATATGTATGCCAGAGATGTATACAACGGTAGAAATTAACGCGTGTTTGCATTTTTATGAAGATTTACTTTACAAAGATAACAGCGGAAATTTTGCTTCGCAAAGGGTTACGAAATGTTGACGGCCGAAGTTAACTCTAGCCATGGCACTTAATAAAACTGAATAGCAAACATGGCTCTTACATATAATATTACTGCTAGTACCACTAATAATAATAATAGTAGTAGTACTTACGATACAGTAATAAGAACATTTCGCTAATCTCGCGAAAACCAAATGTCCACTAGTTTTTTATAAGCAGCAGTAATTAGTTTTGTTTGACTAAAACAATTAGAACTGAATCTCACCAGATGACTTCGAGTGCTCTACTGGCTCTACTGGCGATAGTGTAGGTATGGACGGTGCAACCCCTAGTGTCATTGCCCCTGAAAGATAACGATTTGGAAAAAAAAAAACTCATTTTAACATTTACAGACTGTGTGTAATTTTTTTAACCGAATGAAAATAAATAAACATTAACATCACACGAGCTTATAATTAATCTTATCTGGTGGCTGGTTCATTGTAGGATTCCTATCTCCTTGCAGCAAGCTGTAAAACTTTTTCTCCCAAACATTTAAAACAAAAGGTTTATTTCCCGTTCTGTTCTTATCCGTTTTCCTTTTTAGTCTCGTTTTCATGTTACTAACTTTCTTTAGAAATTGTTTCCTGTCAATTTTAATGCAGATATTAGTTTCAAATGAATGTATAACATTTAGGATTGCTTTTTCTTTCTTTCTTTATGCTTCTGGAAGTTGTGACTTCTCTAATAACTCAGGATGATTTTCTAAAGCCGTGACTAAAAGCAACATCGTACTTTCTGCAGATACCGAGCTTTCATCTGAATCGGACGAGGACATCATGTCGATAAGTGACAGTACTCACTGAAAATAAACGAAGCGAAACGCAGTCGCACTGCAAAGGAAACAATGGTTCGGTGACAATGCGTACCAAGCAGGAGGCTAGGAGCTTTTGCTACTGTGTTAGAAGTAATAGGTAGAGAGGAAAAGCAAAAGGTTATTCTTACAATCAGAAGCTAATGCTTCTGCTTTTACCTTTTGCTTACAAGTGAATGCTCTTACTTCTACCTTTTGCTCCAAGCTTGTGCTTCAGTTTTATTCATATGGCCCTTTTTTCTCCACGAAAGGAGGATTAGTAGTTTCACCGAAAGGGATCAATTACTAAGGTTAAGCCATTTAAGTACGTAGTAAATATTATATCTCATTAGGTCCTCTGATTTTTCCTTCAAGTCCCAGGCTCTTGTTCTTCTTCTTCCGATACTTCGGCAAACAGCAAGTCCATATACAGGGTGTTACAAAAAGGTACGGCCAAACTTTCAGGAAACATTCCTCACACACAAAGACAGAAAATATGTTATGTGCACATGTGTCCGGAAACGCTTACTTTCCATGTTAGAGCTCATTTTATTACTTCTCTTCAAATCACATTAATCATGGGATGGAAACACACAGCAACAGAACGTAACAGCTTGACTTCAAACACTTTGTTACAGGAAATGTTCAAAATGTCCTCCGTTAGCGAGGATACATGATCCACCCTCCGTCGCATGGAATCCCTGATGCGCTGATGCAGCCCTGGAGAATGGCGTATTGTATCACAGCCGTCCACAATACTAGCACGAACTCTACATTTGGTACCGGGGTAGCGTAGACAAGAGCTTTCAAATGCCTCCATAAATGAAAGTCAAGAGAGTTGAGGTCAGGAGAGCGTGGAGGCCATGGAATTGGTCCGCCTCTACCAATCCCATCGGTCACCGAATCTGTTATTGAGAAGCGAACGAACACTTCGACTGAAATGTGCAGGAGCTCCATCGTGCGTGAACCACATGTTGTGTCGTACTTGTAAAGGCACATGTTCTAGAAGCACAGGTAGAGTATCCCGTATGAAATCATGATAACGTGCTCCATTGAGCGTAGGTGGAAGAACATGGGGCCCAATCAAGACATCACCAACAATGCCTGCCCAAACGTTCACAGAAAATCTGTGTTGATGGCGTGATTGCACAATTGCGTGCGGATTCTCGTCAGCCCACACATGTTGATTGTGAAAATTTACAATTTGATCACGTTGGAATGAAGCCTCATCCGTAAAGAGAACATTTGCACTGAAATGAGGATTGACACATTGTTGGATGAACCATTCGCAGAACTGTACCCGTGGAAGCCAATCAGCTGCAGATAGTGCCTGCACACGCTGTACAAGGTACGGAAACAACTGGTTCTCCCGTAGCACTCTCCATACAGTGACGTGGTCGACGTTACCTTGTACAGCAGCAACTTCTCTGACGCTGACATTAGGGTTATCGTCAACTGCACGAAGAATTGCCTCGTCCATTGCAGGTGTCCTCGTCGTTCTAGGTCTTCCCCAGTCGCGAGTCATAGGCTGGAATGTTCCGTGCTCCCTAAGACGCCGATCAATTGCTTCGAACGTCTTCCTGTCGGGACACCTTCGTTTTGGAAATCTGTCTCGATAGAAACGTACCGCGCCACGGCTATTGCCCCGTGCTAATCCATACATCAAATGGGCATCTGCCAACTCCGCATTTGTAAACATTGCACTGACTGAAAACCACGTTCGTGATAAACACTAACCTGTTGATGCTACGTACTGATGTGCTTGATGCTAGTACTGTAGAGCAATGAGTCGCATGTCAACACAAGCACCGAAGTCAACATTACCTTCCTTCAATTGGGCCAACTGGCGGTGAATCGAGGAAGTACAGTACATACTGACGAAACTAAAATGAGCTCCAACATGGAAATTAAGCGTTTCCGGACACATGTCCACATAACATCTTTTCTTTATTTGTGTGTGAGGAATGTTTCCTGAAAGTTTGGCCGTACCTTTTTGCAACACCCTGTATACAGGGTGAGGCAGCTAAGTCATAACACCCCCTTGTATCTCCCCAACCGTAATAGATACAAAGATGCCGTTTGGATAGTGAATTGCAAGGACAGAGGCTACTTGAATTTATCATATTTCATGTTTGTGCTATTTTTTATTACAGAGATATGAGGCCATCTTTGGCTTTTTTTTAATGGAACCCTATGTTAAACTTTGGCGTAACATGATGGGCTTAAAAAGACGGTTTCAAATATGTGTATATCATAATATTTAGGCGAATAGTTTTGGAGACACAGATATGTTCTCGTATCGTATTCGTCCTTCGAAGCGGCGTTGTCCAATGCGACCTTTCCTGTTGACCACTGAGGAACTTTTGTTTTCCTGCTTCTCGATAACGCCACTAGGTGACGCACGAAGTAGCTAGAGAGAAGGGTATAAATGTGCTGCTGGGGTAATGAGACATCGCACTTCCGTCGCAGTTTCTTGGAGCAGACATGCAGACCAACGAAGAAAAGTTAGATATGCTTCTAGTGTATGGTGAAAGCAGAAGAAATGCTGTTAGAGCAATAAAGCGATATGGAGAGCTGTATCCTGATCGTGAGCATCCTACGCGCCAGCTTCTTGCACGTATTTGCAAGAAACTACTTGAATCGGAATCATTGAACGCCATACAGAGGACAAGGCAGAAAAATGCAACTGGCGTTGGCGCATAACGACCCTGCCGTTTCGTCGCGACGTATCGCCTCGAAATATACTGTAAGTCAGAGAAGCGTTCTACGCATATTGTACCGGCATAGATTTCACCCTTTTCACCTCTCATTACATCAAGGACTCTCCGGTGTGGATTTCGAACGGCGCCAGAAATTTTGCTGGTTTGCTCTGCAGCGCCTACAAGATGATCCAACGTTTTTTCAACGGGTGCTTTTTACTGATGAAGCGACTTTCACCAACCACAGTAATGTGAATTTGCATAATATGCATTACTGATCAATAGAGAACCCTCATTGGCTTCGACAGGTACAGCATCAGCAACCGTGTTGTGTTAACGTGTGGTGCGGCATCGTCGGAACTGTCATTGTGGGGACATACGTCACTCCGGGTATACTAAATGGCAATAACTATGCACAGTTCCTGCGAAACGTTCTGCCTATTTTGCTGGAAGAGGTACCACTAACTACGCGTCAGTCCATGTGGTTCCAACATGACGGCTGTACAACTCACTCTTCCCGTGTGGCTATAGAGCTGTTAAATGGAAAGTTCCCTGGTTGTTGGATAGGAAAATGTGCCGAAGTGAAGTGGCCAGCCCGGTCTCCTGATTTGACTCCTCTTGATTTTTTTTTTCTGTGGGACGCAATCAAACAAAGTGTATGCTCAGATACGAACTAGGCCAGACGGTAAGAAGTATTGTATCATCGAAGCATGCGCTGATATCTCACGTGACACCCTCGCAGCCATTCACAAATCATTCGAACGGTGACTACAAATGTGCATTGCAGCAGACGGGAAGCATTTTGAGCACATGCTTCAGTAAAGTTTTGTGTTATGTTCCGTATGTATTTTGCACCTTTGTGTCTATTTGCTTTGTATTGTGATCAATAGTAAATATTTTCAAAATAAAAAAACAAATACTCACGAAATAACTGTGACCAATAAGGGCCTCCTCATTTAATATTTGTATTTCTGTTACTTAAAATGTATTAACATCTTGTAGTAGTATTTTAATACCGTATCTTGTCTACTATTTTGGTATCACAGTTGTCAAATAATTGAATAATATTTGCGCGACATCATCGGTTAATTTTTGCCCAAAATATCGCGGTATGTATTACTATTGTCGGGTAAATGGGCGTGTTTGTGTAAAGAAGTCCGGCAGCTGTAGCCGAGCGGTTCTAGGCGCTTCAGTCCGGAACCGCGCTGGTGCTACAGTCGCAGGTTCGAATCCTGCCTAGGGCATGGATGTGTGTGATGTCCTTAGGTAGGTTAGGTTTAAGTAGTTCTAAGTCTAGGCAACTGATGACCTCAGATATTAAGTCCCATTGTGCTTAGTGCCATTTGAACCATTTGTAAAGACGGACTCGCGAAGTTTACCATGTACTTTATACAACAGGAAAGGCCGCATTGGACAACGCCGCTTCGAAGGACGAACACGATACGAGAACATATGAAGGGCTTATTTCAATAGTGGCACAAGTCCATTACCTCCACTTTTCTGTCTGTAATGCTTCTGACATTAATGGTCCAAACAAACAGAAAGAAAGGTTCATCTCTAGCAAGAAGCCGTATGCTTGAATATTTCTGGTATCTCAACTGCAGATTTCTCAGGGCTCATTTAACTTTAGGATTCTGTATCTCAGAATGAACAAAAGTGGACTTGTACCACTATTTAAATAAGCCCGTCATATCTGTGTCTCCAAAACTATTCGCCTAAATATTATGATATACCCATATCTGAAACCGTCTTTTTAAGCTCATCATATTATGCTAAAATTTAACATGGGTTTTCATTAAAAAAACAAAGATGGCCTCATATCTCTGTAATAAAAATAGCACAAACATGAAATTTGATGTATTCAAGTAACCCCTGTCCCTACAATTCACTGTCCAAACGGCATCTTTGTATCTGTTACAGTTGGGGAGATACAAGGGCTGTTATGACTTGGCTGCCTCGCCCTGTATATCTGAGCTACTGTCATAATGTGAGAATTCTGAACCTGACTCTGAAGAATAACCAGCTGGTTGTTTGATCTGCTTTCTTCCTTTTTTCCATTGATGCAATGAAATCTAGCTTACGTCGTTTTGTTTCTGTAGCATGCTCTTTTCTTACTATGGCACGTCTTTCCTTCTCATTTATCAGTGGCAGCTTTTCTTTTCCCAACCATTCTTCTTTATAGGACATCGACGTTAGAAGCACAAATGTCAATGCTCTGACAGAAAGTTTTCGCTAAACCTTTATTTTAAGCAGCGGAATTATATCTTCAGGGGAGATAATCTCAGGCAGTTTGTACTGAATGTCACTTTTTGCAGGGACTGTCACTGAAGAACTGTCGTCACACTGATGGAGCTGCATGTATCTACTGCAAAACAAATGCGAGAATTTGCCCCACTTTGCCATTTTCTGACAAATGTGCTGCTGTTGTTTTTATGGACCAAAACAGGAACACTTTCATGCGAAAATGAAGCTTAAATGCAATGGTGAGAACGAGTAATTCGTTGATTCTTCTCTTCAAACCCTACATTATAGAATGTTCAAATAAAACGTCAGAAAAGTTACACGTAATTAGTAAAAAAACAGAATTACCTCATTTTCTCACCTCTGGACCAAACTGCCCGGACTCAATTTCAATAAGCTGCAATCAGACAAACCTGCCAAATGGTGAGCAACTCCTGAATCAGTGGCAGTCAATGCTTTACGCTCACCTGATCACTGTTTGGATGTGAAGTGCTGGAACATTTGTATCCAACGCTTCTTAGCGACAGTTTTTTCTATGCCCCATTTCTCTATTTGCTGAGGTGTGACGAACTACTGCATAGTATCACACTCTTGGAACAAGTCATTATCATTAATTTTGCAGTTGCGTAACACATTTGTAAGAGGCGCATAGTATTTTTGTACCTTATCTCACATAGGTACATAATTCAAAAGAACCCATTAACAGTCTGAAAAGGTATTAAAATGGTTCGTCCACTGCTCAATTTATTTTGGACTGCTGTCGAATACATCATCAAGTAGGCCATGTGAAAACATTTCATAATATGGCGTGTATGTTATGTTTGATCAGGATACGATATGGAAATGAAGTATAGACACTCCTAGAATGGTATAAATACACTGGTGTCCAAAATTAAAGCAACAAATGGAAATTTTGCAAGATTGTGTTTATCGTGCTGCAAAACAGTATTAACAGTTTATAGTAAAGTACACTATGTGATCAAAAGTATCCGGACACCTGGCTGAAAATGACTTACAAGTTCGTGGCGCCCTCCATCGGTAATGCTGGAATTCAATATGGTGTTGGCCCCTCCCTTAGCCTTGATGACAGCGTCCACTCTCGCAGGCATACGTTCAGTGAGGTGCTGGAAGGTTCCTTGGGGAATGGCAGCCCATTCTTCACGGAGTGCTGCACTGAGGAGAGCTATCGATGTCGTTCGTTGAGGCCTGGCAACAAGTCGGCGTTCTAAAACATCCCAAAGGTGTTCTATAAGATTCAGCTCAGGACTCTGTGCATGCCATTCCATTACAGGGATGTCATTGTCGTGTAACCACTCCGCCACAGGCCGTGCATTATGAATGCTGTTCGATCTTGTTGAAAGAAGCAATCGCCATCTTCGAATTGCTTTTCAACATTGGGAATGTGCTTAAAACAATGTAGGCTTGTGGTGTGATAGTGCCACGCAAAACAACTAGGGGTGAAGGCCCCTTCCATGAAAAACACTACCACACCGTAACACAACCGCCTCAGAATTTTACTGTTGGCACTATACACGCTGGCAGATGACGTTCACTGGGCATAATTTACCATACCCACACCCTGCCTTCGGATCGCCACACTGTGCACCGTGATTCGTCACTCCACACAACGTTTTTTCACTGTTCAATCGTCCCATGTTTACGGTCCTTACAACGAGCCAGGCGTCGTTTGGCATTTACTGACGTGATGTGTGGCTTGTGAGCAGCCGCTCGACCATGAAATCCAAGTTTTGCCATCTCCTGCCTAACTGTCACAGTACTTGCAGTGGATCCTGCTGCAGTTTGGAATTCCTGCGTGATGGTCTGGATAGATGTCTGCCTATTACACATTGCGACCCTCCTCAACTGTCGGTGGTCTCTGTCAGTCAACGGACGAGGTCGGCCTGTACGCTTTTCTGCTGTAGGTGTCCCTTCACGTTTCCACTTCACTATCACATCGGAAACAGTGAACATAGGGATGTGTAGGAGTGTGGAAATCTCGAGTACAGACGTATGACGCAAGTGACACCCAACCACCTGACCACGTTCAAAGTTCCACGGAGCACCCCATTCTGCTCTCTCACGTTGTCTAATGATTACTGAGGTCGCTGATATGGAGTACATGGCAGTAGGTGCCACTACAATGCACATAATATGAAAAAAGGATGTTTTTAGGGGGTGTCCGGATACTTTTGACCACATAGTGTAATGCAATGTAAAGAATACAGAACGTAAACAAAAGCAGCGTGCAAAACGGTAGACAAAAATATTTTTCGTTTTTTCCAACTTGCCTCCCCTATGAACATTAAGCAGCATGACACCATATCAAAAGTGAGAGAGCCCTGCAGTCTCTCACAACCTCACTGTTCATCTCAAATTTATTCTGGGGAGGGTCAAACTTTAAATCGTTAGTGTGACACAGAACAGGGTAAATTGTAACGCTTTGATTGGGTCATTATCAAACAAATAAACATGAATCAATCTTTGTTCACAATAAACCCCAGCACAATGTTATACCCTGTCTTTACCAGATTCAACCAGGGGTCATACATACACTCTCCGTTGCATGCCTACAAAATTAAAGTGAGAAAAATTTATGTGATGGACATACCATTGGGTCATATACCGTACATAAGCATCCTGTCAGATCACCTGCATCCATTCACATCCATTGTGCATCCCAACGGACTAGAACAATCCGTCAGGACAATGCGACACCCCACCCATCCAGAATCGCTACAGAGTGGCTCCAGGAATACTCTTTTGAGTTTAAACACTTCTGCAGGCCACCAAATTCTCCAAACATGAAAATTGTTGAGCATATATGGGATGCCTTGCAATGTGCTGTTCAGAAGAGATCTCCACCCTCTCGTATGCTTACGGATTTATGGACAGCCCTGCAGGATTCATGGTGTCAGTTCCCTTGAGAACTACTTCAGACATTAGTCGAGTCCATGCCACAACGTGTTGTGGGGGCCCTAGACGATATTAGACAGGTGTGCCAGTTTTTTGTGTGTGTGTGAGTGTATGTATAGACACACTACTAATTGTATGCCTGGTCTGTGTAATCAGAATGCAGTTTTAGTTGAATTGTATGTTAGAAACTAAAAAATCTAAGTCTTACTGTGATTTAGTATCACTTTTCTGTAAACTATGACCATATGTCTTGAACTGTAGTATTTGATTAGATTAATTGCGTATATTGCCCTCAACATCCATCACTAACATGTTAGTGTCATCAGTAAATGGGAACATTTTAGAATTAACTGCATGTTAGAAAGCTTACACCCACCCACACACACATACATTCTAAAAGTTTCTATTTACTGATGACACTAGCATGTTAGTGATGGATGTTGAGGGCAACATATGCAATTAATCAAATAATATAGCCTGTAGGAAAGTGATACTAAATCACAGTAAGACTTAGATTTTTTACAGTTTCTAACACAGAATTCAACTAAAACTGCATTCTGATTACATGGACCAGGCATACAATTAATGTGTCTGAACAGTTCAAATTTCTAGGTGTTCAGGCAGATAGTAAACTGTCATGGACAGCTGATTTTCATGATCTTGTTCAAAACCTGAATGCTCCTGAATTTACCACTGGAACAGTATCTCCAATAAGCGAAGGTCCAGCACGAGAATTGGTCTTCATTACTCTATTTTGCTGATTTTCATTCGCTTCGGAGATTAGGCATTGTATTCAGGGGTAACTCTCCCCATTCACAGAGGGTGCATTTTGCTCATAAATGAGTAGTTCGAGCTGTATGTGGTGTAAGTTCAGAAATTTCTTGCGATGCTTGTTCAGGGTATTCTGACATTGGCTTCTTAGTATCACTCACTTAATACTAAGTAGAAATCCAAACCGTATTTGGGTTGCATCTCCTTAATTCTTGTGCAGAAAGGTGCGGAGTATTCTGCTATCTCGACTTTCAATAGTGTACAGGATGGCGGGTATGGGCAGGCGGTGGGCGTTATGGAATAATAGTGTAATTTTTAGAGAAATGCCATTTATTGGCTAAAGCATGATGAAAGGGGCTACATAGGCCTAGGGAGGTGAGGGTGAGCCAGAGCTTGCAATTTGGCGAACATTGTTCGCGAAGCTACCGAAAGTGGTTGTCTGCCAAAACTAAGTCCACAATGCAGCAGCACCGGGAGAAGCGGGGGGATGTTCAAAGCTACAGGGCGCGCATCCGACTCGCGGGTGAGCAAGAATACAAGAGAGCGGGCCCGGCGACGGGCGGCCGCGTATATTCGACGCACCACGCGGCTTCCTCCACCCTGATTGGTCAGGACCGAGCAAACCGTGCGGGCGGCATGGAACTTTCCAGAGCGTTGCCTGCTAAGCGACGCCTGGGGCGGCGTTACCTCGTCAGCACATGAGAGAGGCGCGTGAACAAGGTGCCCTTCATCGGTGCTGACTTCCTGTTACTAAACCGTGGGACGAAAGAATTTACAGGCAGCTAACGCTGCCGGCCGTGGCTTGGCCGCAATGGAAAAATGAAGTTACTGATTGGAGGCTCATATAATAAAGTAAAATCTCCTATTGTCTGGCTCATCCTTTACAATAGGCTACCACAGTAATCAATAAATCTTAGTGGTAATCCTCGCACATGCAAGTCGAGACTGAGAAATTTCATCATGGACCCCTCCTTTTGTTCTGTCGTTGAATTCCTGGAAAAATTAAGCTAATTCCTGTGTTACATTGTTGTTTGTGGAAATATAAGCTCACAGCTTGTCATCTGCATAGGATTCCTCAACATTTTATTTTGTCTATGTTAATTCCATGAACTGACTCATTACCTGACCATGAGATTTGCTCCTCAAATTTTTTTCTACAGAACTAGATGTGTAAACTAAAAAAAAAACAGCATACTGCTGAGTCAACAAGTTCAAGCTAGTTCCAACCTAATTCGACTTGTTCTGACAGGCAAAAAATGCGATTTGCCAGCAAGATGTGACATTTGTTAGAAAGTCATATTTTGTCAACATGTTTTGGTTCCACATTACAAGGAACAGGAAGCATGATCTCGAAGACGTGTGCATCAAGGGATGCATAATCGAGGAAAATGTACTGGAATCTCAAATGCACATGTTATATCTTCATCTCTATGGTAACATCATATTTTGGTTTCATAATCCAAAATCTCGAAAATTTGTAGATTCAAGTCACCCAGATGCAGGTGTTGCCTCTCTGCATGTTTCTGCTGCATGTTTACTTGGCTGGCAATAACCACATTTTATTGGTAAAAAATTAGCTATCGCCATTTTATTTGTGAGGAGGTGCACATAATAAGCCAATGCATCATTTCTCATGTATCAAAACGATTGCAGGCGCTTCTGGCCATCTGTGGGGTAAGATTAGTTCTGCACTAGACAGAACAACACCTTATATATCAACTCTATAAACTCCAGTCCTCTGTCAAGATGCGCTGGTAATTTTGGCGCTATAATTGGGCCTATATTTTCAATTCTCCTCTGAAATCGAATACTCGACACGTGTTCCTAAGATCAATGCTTGCTGTTCACTATGCAGTAATTATATGACCTGTTTTCAAATTTGCAACATGCGCTTCTCGTTGACGTCTGTCAACTGTTGGAATGTTCTCATATCCAACTTACCATTGTGCAGTTAAGCCTTTCACTATATTTTCGACAGTCATCATAAACTTCAAGCAATAATCGATGATACATGAAGCTACTCTTCAATAAATGTTATTTCATTACCATGCGGATAATACCTTTCCGGTTTCGAAGCTAGCAAGAAAAATTTTAACTTCACCAGTTCATTCAGATTACTGCATTGAACAAATCTGATAAATGCTGGAAACTCGGTGCAGACTGTCTTCCAGGCGTGAATTTCAAGTGTACCTGATAGGTATTTCATCATCTCTCAGTAGTGATTCACCACCACTTTTATGTCATGCGGGTTTAACGTTTTTCATACATTTATGACCTCTGAAGGAGAAGTAGTTTTGTTTGTAACATTGGCAGCCAGAGAATTTTATCATAATTTTAAAGATTTGTGTAACCCTATAATAATAAACATATATTATATAATCCCCTCATTCCCTGGTAATGAGGGGCATTAGTAAATCATGTGAATTAGTAAATCATCTCCTTTGACATCCAGCTGTGAATTATCAGCCATCCACAATTTTGCTATCGAAACAAATCTGATGCCTATAAGGTTATGTGCATTTTTTTCTTTTGGTTTATTAAAAAATAGTGTTCCAGTTTACCTGATGCCCCTCTCACAATATTATTTTGTGATTCTTTCTCATTTCCATCACCATCTTCTCCTTGTAATCATCTTCTTGCTCTTCTTTTTTTGTTTTTATTATACTTTGTTTTCTTTGGCACCATCTCCTTCATCAGTCTTGGTCAGTCTCGATCGTCTTTTGGAATAGCTATCCTTGAATCAATCCCTCCAGTGATTGAGGAATGAGCCTAGATGCTGTTTCCAGTGCAGCCTCAGAGTCAACTTCTTTGTAGCAACACCAGTTTCCTGCAGATATTTAATCGAGATTTTAACACCTGAAATTTAAGACTACTTTTTTGTGCAATAGAATTGAGAGGCACGGTTGCGAATGCAAAGCTGAATCAGCATCTAAATTGATTTTATGTATTATCACCATTTATACCACACTATGGAAATGATCATGTGTAGCAGTTGATATAATTAATACAACAATGCCCGCATTTTATCTCATCATCTTTGCTCACAACTAGAAAAATGTATGCTTTACCATGCCATGGTAGTTTGCAGATTTGGAGGAATGCATTTAAAGTCATATCAAGGTGAACATGATCGCTGAATACCTGCCTCAAATTACATTATTCTTGTTCGAAAAGAATGATTACTTTAACATTGCGTCTAGTGAAGTGTTTTGGGATTTTGCTAAACGTTTATCATGGACATAAGATGTATACACCATAATGGTGACCCATAATGCCTTTATACGATCTTGCTTATCACAATCAATACTGTCGAAAATATAAATCGAAAACTGTAGCATATCATCGAATGGTTTTATATCTTCCTAACTAAAAAATGTGAAATATTCGATGTAATTCACTCATGAGGTGAAATTCGAGCGATAAACAAGAAGTAGAAGAAGAAGAATCAAGGTGATTGTCCACTTAATTGTGATATTATTAACTTTCCTGTAGAACTTCATATACCTGGCTGGTCACTCTGTGGACCAGAGGAAAGTTGATGAAACCTTAATAGAGACGGTATTGGAGTCAGTCCATTAGATGCATCATATAAGGAACATGACATCGCTTATGCAGTGCACCTAGATGGTTTGTCTGACAGGCATCGATCAGACAGGTCTCTTGCTTCAAGGCCATGGAGAAGAGGAGAGTGCCGGCAACAGAAGGTAACCCGAATGAAAAATTATCTGCTTTAGGAGTGACTGGTCCAGTGAAAGTTAGGGTTAAAATGTTCATAGGTATGAAAAAGAAGAAGAATGCACAGAATATAATGAAAAGAATAATTTAAAAAGTTCAAAGTAGTCAGGATTGCGTGAAACTGAAATAGCTTCTCAAATTGCTTCACAAGTTACTCCGAAAACAAAATCAACCTGCAGAGAACGTACAGCACCTATCACAAAAACGGGTGCAGTATTATCTCACATTCCAACATTTGCTGCATTATCAGCTCTTGGCGGATTAGCTGGTGGTGGGGTGGGGATTGTTAAGATAGTTAATGATGCAAAGGCCACTCGCAGACTGTGAGCGGAGAAGTAAAAACATAATCATACAATGAGGGCAACCCTCCCTCATGAAAGGAGGGTTTGTACTTAAATATAGGAACAATGGGCTTGGTTTATTTGGTGAAAAAAAGTTTTCCTTTAACAGTCTTCCTATAAGAGTGCTACTAATATCAGCTTAAAATGTTAAGCCAGAAAACTTGAAATACCACATTTTTGGGACTTGTTTATGAGAGATATCTTACCCAAAAGGCCTAAAGGATATGAGAGTGAGATTGTTAACTTCTGTCACCAGCAACTGGATAGAGCAAGGTATCACAATGGCTAGCACACAAGACCCACATTCAGGAGGATGATGGTTCAAATCCCCGTCTTGCCCATCCAGATTTAGGTTTTCTGTGATTTCCCTAAATCTGTATGGGCAAGTGTCAGGACGGTTTCTTTGAAAAGGGCACAGCTGGTACCATCCCCATCCATTTGTAACCCCGTCTGTAATGACCTTGATGTCAATGTGATGTTAACTTCTAATCTTCCTTCCTTTTTACCTGCAATTAACTGGTGGTGCAACAGGGATCGCTAAGACAGTTAATGATGCAAAGGCCATCTGCAAACAGCTAGCTGAAATGCAAAGATACAATGACACAATGGAAGCAATAGCGCTTTGTGACAGACAGGGCTTTTATTTGGGACCATGCACGAAAAACGAGCCAGGTTTTTATTTGATGAAACAAAAATTGTCCTTAAATAGTCTTCTAAATAGATCGCTTACCTAGAATATTATACAAAAAATTTGAAAGTCGCTCATTTTTGGGGTGTGTTTATCCAAACGCCTAAGAGATAATTCTGAGGGTGCAATTGTTAACCTTTAGATGGAAACTGAACCTGACTCATATTGAGAAGGAGCAGGGTAATGGTACGTATTACTTCGATAGTTTCGGAATTTTCTGTTCCTCTAGAAATAGTAAGGTATTCCAAAAACTATTCAATAAAATATAACTACAGAATCGTTTCAATCACCTAAAAGTCAGTCGTGTGGCCACCTTTATTTAAAGTTTCTATGCTCTAAATAAATATCTGGCAGTGTTATAACCTGTGTCATGAGCAGAATCTAACACTTAACCTGACTGGTGAAAGCTCAATTATAGCTGCTGTCATTATCCGATGCTAAATTTGTCATGTTATGAGTACGAAACTACCTTGTTCAACTTATTTGCTTACAATTCCATAATTACATAACTTCTTCTTTTATAATCAGACAGGTAATCAGGAAATTAGGTACAGAGCTGCTTTAAAACGTGGAACTCGATGACATTATTTCCACCTTCATGATCCATACAGAGTGATACAACATCAAGAATAACCAAGAAGTTGACGTAGAGAAAAAGAAACAGATCAATGTCCAATTGAACGTAAGTTACAAACAGACTCTCAAACAGCGCTATATGTGGAGTAATGTACATGTTGATTTCAAACTTGATGATAATATAGGCTTATTTGTAGGCTTAACGAGAGCAGAACATCCAGTAAATAATCAGAACGTTTGCGTCCTATGCGATGACTGTAACTTTTCTGTAGGTTCTTTCCACAGTGCTGCTCCTACGTCCGTTACATGAATTCTAGCCTGCAATACCACCTGGCTATCAAATTGCGGAATCACCAAATCTGTCCATTTACGTGCCAGTTCTGGTGAGATACATTTCAGAATTAAGTGAGGAAGACTTGCACCTGGAGGATAGTGTACCTAGGAACATGTAATGTTTTCTAGTGGATGTTTCAGTCTAGTGACTGAATTTACACTTGGCAGTCACATCAATGTGACCATTTGTCAGAAACCTGAATAACCACCTTTTGCGACTTAGACTGCTGCGAGACGTGCAGGAAGAGAATCAGTGACGTTCTGGAAGTACCAACAGGGATGTGGAGCTATGGCAACTCCAATGTTATGGCCAAGTGGGCTAGGCTTCTCGGTTGAGGATCTATGGTACAAACAGCCCATTCGGGATGGTCTCACAGATTCTCGACTGTGCTTAAGTCCAGGGAGCCAGGTGGACAAGAGAGTATGGTAAACTCATACTTGTGCTCTTGGTACACTGCGAGCTGTGTGACATGTAGTGTTTCCTGCTGGTAGATACCATCATGCTGAGGAAAAACAAACTGCATGTAGGGATGAATATGGTCTGCAAGGATAGTTGCATACTTGTGTTGATCCACTGTGCTTACAGAATGACGAGATATCCAGGGAATGGTACGAAAACATTCCCCAGACTGTAACGCTCCCTCTTCTGTCCTGGACCCTTCCGACAGTTGTTTCAGGAAATTCAATTACACAGCAAAGAATATACTGTTAATTTATAAAATCCAATTTGCAAGGATTGGATAAGAGAGTTCATTCTCTGCTGGTAGGGAAGATGCAGGTCTTGCAAATTACATCGAATAGAAGTAATTAAATCGATCGTTTTTTTTATTCTGATCACAGAAGGAATACCATTAATATAACTCACTGTACGTAATTACACTGTTAACAATTTTTAAATCATGAGACAATGCCATCAGCCATCCGCCAGGCTGCACCATGAGCCAGCTACCTCATGTATTACCATATGTGCAGGCCCCGCGGCTGCTGTCGGCTAGTGCACAGACAGCGGGGTCTGTGTGGCATACAGACTGGAAGTTATGCTAATCCCCTAATGGTGGCAGTCCTTTTATATTTGATACCTGGGAAATACCTGTCGAATCACAAGCTCCCCCCATTCTTCTCTCTCTCAAGTAGATGCTTCTTGTTTGTGTGAACCAACATATGTAAACACTTACAGACCAAGATGTCACCTCCTCCACGCCTCCTTCCTGCCACCCCACTCCCCTTTCCCTCTCCCTGCTCATGCAGACCTGACGTTGGTACTTGGTACATCCCACTGTTCTCACACCCATCTTTGTCCTGAACAAAGTACTGGATACCTGGTAAAACCCCAGCTGTGTATGTTTTGGGAATATTTCCTCATCTATCAGACTGATTGACTAATAAATTTAATTGTTACCCTTTGTGTGCGGCCACTTTTTCCTTGCATCCTATTGATGGATGCTAGGACTGGTACATTTGGTGGGATTAGACCTCCAATTGCTGGGTTTCCAAACCCTACTGGATTTTTTTTCCGTTGCCTCCTATTGGTGGGTACTGGCACAGTCAGGTTATTTGGCAGGAAGTCCGTTATATTGGAGGTAGCTGAAAATATAGAATTTCAGATCAGTTGCAAGCTATATCGTTAAACAATTTCTGAGAGAAGCTGGACTGTTGAGTGTGCTTGCAATATCACTATCAGAAACTATAAATTGATCAATTGGCAATATGATGTTGTGATTGGGTTTTTAAAGCATTGTAGAATTTCTAAACTGCTTCTCTCTGCATCATCTGGAAGGAGCAGGAAGTGCCTACTGCATGTTAAGACAGAGACAACAACAAATACCTCTGCAAAAAAGAGTCCATTACGATGTATTGAAAACAGCTAAACACGACTCACTTAAACCATGATCCAGTCCTTGGTTGTAGTAGTTCTCAGGGCTAGGTGTCGGAGACAATGACGGATTTACATAGGCGACCGCTAGGCACGAACCTAGGGACGGCACCTTAAGGGGAGGGTCGGCATTTTTTGCTCTGTGCTCATTTTAACCATTTACATTTTAAAATAACTGCGCTCACAAACGACAAAAATTTGTAATATTGTTAAACGACTTGCTAGTTTAAATAAGCCTGAAGAACAAAATTCGACAATACAACTTGGAAAAATACATAGTTTACTTGGTGACTGAATGAAAATTTAACATTGGGTTTCTGGCTGGTATCATTTTCATGATTGTTCAAAATATTTTAAAGTAAGCTGTCAGGATGGAAATCTACAACACAATGTTCGAAACATTATTCCGAGAATGTTGTCAGCTCCTACATAACCCTACCATATTTTCTCTATGAAAATACTGGGACCCCTGTAAAGCTGTAATAAACTAATCAACAGTTTCTTAAATACTATAACATGTATGGGCCTCCGTATATAAAACCCGACTATACTTAAATTTCTTGTAGAAATTATGGGGAAGTATCAAGTCAACCCTCCATTTCTGTAATTAATGAAGAAGTTCTGTGGTCTTCAATATCTGAGCTTTGATTTAAGAACACCCATTTAACAAAACATACTGATACTGGGAATGTTTTACATTTTTTAACACATGTTTACACGAAAAGAACATATGCAGAATATCTAATAATGTGTGAAATACACTTCACAACAGTTTAAACATTTTATTTACTTATTTACTTTGTTACTTTTTTAGTGAAAAAAGAAGAAGAAACCCATTTTCGTTTGTCTCATTTATTGTGCTGCAGCTTGCACGATAGTATCAAAGTTCCCACTCTGTGCAATCGAATAGTATGTGGCATTGCAAATTTTACATTAAACTTCTTAACTAAGCTTTGTTTCTTCGATGAAAGGTTACTTTTATCTTATGTTGGAATAAAAGGTGCATTTTCGTGTAGACATAACAGCGGTGATCACACAAATGACAACACACCACATCAGCTGCCAACTAGACTACTTAAACTTGGTAGAATGTCTACTCTGCACACAGAAGCTGATAAAATGTTATAAGAATAAGTGGAATAAGAGTCGATCCAGCACACCTCACTGCAAGAAACTGCAAAACTTATTTGCTTTTTAAATTAGAAAGACACTGTCAAGAACATTCAGATAAAATTCTGGTGACATGGGAAACAGAAGCAAAAAAAGGACTTTACAAAACGAATTGCAGCCAGCAGGTGTGCTTCCACTGTTCACTGACAACAGAGAAACAGGCGACAGTGAATTTAAATTATTTTACATTGTCGTTGTTTCATAGCACAGCTACGTCCAGTAATCCAAGTTGGTCAGTTCATCGCTCCGTGTTTGAAGGAAAAATATTTGTGCTCATGTGCCGTGTTCAAAGTAAAAAGCTTTGTGTTAATGTGCTGTGTAGTACGACTGGAAGTGGATCAGTCTTTCTTTCTTTCCTTTTACAAATTTTTTTCTTTTGTTTTGACTGTTAGTTGGCAATCCTGTCAGTGCCTTAACGTGAATAACAGTGAAAAAAAAGCAAATGTGCAAAATTAAGTGGGGCGGCATTTCGGAGATTATCGAAGGAAAGGCGAGAACGAGAGGCCAATGTTCTAAACACTCTTGGCAGAGTAGATAAAGTCTTTGCAAAAACTGTTGCTGGTTCGACTTCGAGTTCAATTAGTATGGATGATATTTCTGGCACTACAGCTGTTGTAAAAGAAGTAAATACATGCGAAACAAAAGTTAAAAATGAAGAAAAGCAAGTTGTTTCTGATTTCGAGTTTCACAAAAATCTAAGTGTCGAGTCAGACATTACAAAAAGAAATAACCTCGTTACTGATGATCCTGCAGAATCAATTAATCAACAATGGACATTCTCTTACAACATGGCATTAATCAAAACTGTAATGGTGATTTTTCAAATTCAGGATCAACAGGCCATAAAACCAGATATTTGAACAAAAATGTTTTTTACCATAAATTTTAAATGGTGAATCAACTTTAAGTGACTTTCTAGTATACTCCTGTAGCACTGCTGCTGTTTTTTGTGCACCATGTAAATTGTTTTGAGGCAAGGTTGCGATTGCTACTAATGGTATTGCAGATTGGAAAACTATTTCTAATATTTTATCTCATCATGAGAGTTCACTTGAACACAAAAATTCTGATTTATCACTCTTAACAAGAAAAAAGTCAGTTGGAACAATAGATAACCATTTCGAGTCATACTTTGATACAGAAAAAAATGTACTGGCACAGTGTGTTGAAAAGGGTGTTTGCAGTAGTGAAGAAGCTAACAAGTCGTGTACTTACCCTACGTGGACACGTTGAAAGATTCCATTAATTACATGATGGTCAATTTATGATGTCACTTGAACTTATACCCGAGGTTGATCCTTTTCTCACAGAGCACATTGAACGATTTGGAAATCCTGGTCAGGGACATACAAGTTATCTTTCTTCAACAATCTGTGATGAAATAATAAAGCTTCTTTCTGAACGAATAAAAAGAATTATCATAAGTGAAATAAAACAGGCCTAATATTTCTCTATAATAGTAGATTCTATTGGGGCATTTCACATATTGATCAATTATCTTTCATATTGAGATATGTGAACAAGAATGGTAAACCTGTTGAACGTTTTCCTCTGTTTTTACCAAACCCCAGTCACAAGTCCGAAAACTTAGCTGGGACCGCACTGAAAGTCCTATCTACAAATTCCATTGATATTACTGACTGTAGAGGCCAGTCATATGTCAATGCATGCAATATGTCAAGAACCTACACTGGTTTGCAGGCACGCCTTAAAGAATGAAATCCGAAAGCGCATTATGTGCCTTGTGCAGCACATTCTTTAAATTTAGTCGGCAATAGTGCTGCAAGCTGTTGTCGGAAAGCACGTTCATTTTTCAATGTAGTGCAAAACCTTTATAATTTTATCTCTGCTTCTACACAACGATGGGATAAACTTCTTTCTTTCATGAAACTAGGAAGCAAAACAGTAAAAAATACATTGGTCAGCAAGAGAGGAAGCGTGTGTAAGCCTATATGAAAACTGGGAGAGACAATAATACGTTTGAAAAACCACTTGTGCGAAATGAGGCTTCAGCTTTATTGAATCAACTCAGCTGGCAAGAGTCTGTATTCATGATGACAGTTTGGAAGGACATACTCCAGAGATTTAATAGTGTAAATCTCAAGTTGCAAAGTGTAAATATTGATACTAAAACAGTGCATGTATTATACGAATCACTTGTATGATTTATTGCATCTATTCGTGGCATGTTCAACTATTATGAAAGTAAATCCATGAAGATTGAGACTGATATAGACTACACTACTGACCATTAAAATTGCTACACCACGAAGATGACGTGCTACAGACACGAAATTTAACCGACAGGAAGAAGATGCGGTGATATGCAAATGATTAGCTTTTCAGAACATTCACACAAGGTTGGCGCCGGTGGTGACACCTACAACGTGCTGACATGAGGAAAGTTTCCAACCGATTTCTCATACACAAATAGCAGTTGACCGGCGTTGCCTGGTGAATCGTTGTTGTGATGCCTCGTGTAAGGAGGAGAAATGCGTACCATCACGTTTCCGACTTTGATAAAGGTCGGACTGTAGCCTGTCGCGATTGCGGTTTATCGTATCGTGACATTGCCGCTAGCGTTGGTCGAGATCCAATGACTGTTAGCAGAAGATGAAATCGATGGGTTCAGGAGGGTAATACGGAACGCCGTGCTGGATCCCAATGAACTAGTATCACTAGCAGTCGAGATAACAGGCATCTTAAACGCACGGCTGTAACGGATCGTGCATCCACGTCTCGATCCCTGAGTCAACAGATGGGGACGTTTGCAAGACAACAACCATCTGCACGAACAGTTCGACGACGTTTGCAGCAGCGTGGACTATCAGCTCGGAGACCATGACTGCGGTTACCCTTGACGCTGCACCATAGACAGGAGCGCCTGCGATGGTGTACTCAACGACGAACCTGGGTGCACGAATGGCAAAACGTCATTTTTTCGGATGAATCCAGGTTCTGTTTACAGCATCATGATGGTCGCATCCGTGTTTGGCGACATCGCGGTGAACGCACATTGGAAGCTTGTACTCGTCATTACCGTACTGGCGTATCACCCGGCGTGATGGTATGGGGTGCCATTGGCTACACGTCTCGGTCACCTCTTGTTGGCACTGACGGCACTTTGAACAGTGGACGTTCATTTCAGATGTGTTACGACCCATGGCTCCACCCTTCATTCGATCCCTGCGAAATCATACATTTCAGCAGGATAATACACGACCGCATGTTGCAGGTCCTGTACATGCCTTTCTGGACACAGAAAATGTTCGACTGCTGCCCTGGCCAGCACATTCTCCAGATCTCTCACCAATTGAAAACGTCTGGTCAATGGTGGCCGAGCAACTGCCTCGTCACAATACGCCAGTCACTACTCTTGATGAACTGTGGTATCGTGTTGAAGTTACATGGGCAGCTGTACCTGTACAAGCCATCCAAGCTCTGTTTGACTCAATGCCCAGGCGTATCAAGGCCGTTTTTACGGCCAGAGGTGGTACTGATTTCTCAGGATCTATGCACCCGAATTGCGTGAAAATGTAATCAAATGTCAGTTCTAGTATATTTGTCCAATGAATACCCATTTAACATCTGCATTTCTTCTTGGTGTAGCAATTTTAATGGCTGGTACTGTATGAATGCACTTATAAAATATCACGAAAACGCAGACTTCATGATGACGAAGAAGCGGACTCTGAAGAAGTTTTTCTGACTGGAAGGGTAAAATTTAGAGTCGAAACATTTCTTCCAGTACTCGACAACTTGTACACCAAATTAGTGAGAAGGAAGGAAAGCTATAGAACACTGCTGGATTCCTTCACAGTTTTCAGTAACCTTAAGAACAGTTCACCTGACGATATTGCTGAACGTGTTACAGAACTCCAAGCGTTATATGACACGGATTTGGAGCCTTCCTTCCCTAGTGAATGTGTACATTTCGTGGAACTTTTGAAATCTTCTGTGATTAGTGATATACCAGTCGAAATTAGTAAATTTTTACGAAAAGAGAGGTTACAGTCCGTGTTTCCGAATGCTGACATTGCTCTTAGAATGTTTCTATGCATGGCACTTACAAAAATATTGTTCAGCAGAACGCTCATTTTCGGCTCTTAAAAGACTGAAATCGTACCTAGGTTCTACGTTGTGTCAGGAGAGATTGAACGCCTTGTCCATTATTCACATCGAAGCCGACCGCCTAACTGATAACAGTCTAAACTATGAAGATATCATCAACGAGTTTTCTGCCGTCAAAGCCAGACACAAACTTTGCTGACTGGTGAGTTTGTTTATTTATTCATATTAGTTTTAAAAAGTTAAGATTATATTGCTATTTTTATTATAAATTAGAGCACATTCATTGGATTTACCCACTACATACTACCTGTTTATTTTGCAATTGCCGCTGGCAGAACGCGGAGCTAAACCTCGTTTACGTGCAGACGTGACCGAAGGCGCCCGACAATACTAAACAATACTCGAATGACCCAGGTCCCTCAGCGCTGTACAGTCAAGTCATACTGATACTGTAGTACTGTAGTGTTCTTGGAGTCTGCTGAAATACATAGTTATCGCAGAAATATACACTCCTGGAAATGGAAAAAAGAACACATTGACACCGGTGTGTCAGACCCACCATACTTGCTCTGGACACTGCGAGAGGGCTGTACAAGCAATGATCACACGCACGGCACAGCGGACACACCAGGAACCGCGGTGTTGGCCGTCGAATGGCGCTAGCTGCGCAGCATTTGTGCACCGCCGCCGTCAGTGTCAGCCAGTTTGCCGTGGTATACGGAGCTCCATCGCAGTCTTTAACACTGGTGGCATGCTGCGACAGCGTGGACGTGAACCGCATGTGCAGTTGACGGACTTTGAGCGAGGGCGTATAGTGGGCATGCGGGAGGCCGGGTGGACGTACCGCCGAATTGCTCAACACGTGGGGCGTGAGGTCTCCACAGTACATCGATGTTGTCGCCAGTGGTCGGCGGAAGGTGCACGTGCCCGTCGACCTGGGACCGGACCGCAGCGACGCACGGATGCACGCCAAGACCGTAGGATCCTACGCAGTGCCGTAGGGGACCGCACCGCCACTTCCCAGCAAATTAGGGACACTGTTGCTCCTGGGGTATCGGCGAGGACCATTCGCAACCGTCTCCATGAAGCTGGGCTACGGTCCCGCACACCGTTAGGCCGTCTTCCGCTCACGCCCCAACATCGTGCAGCCCGCCTCCAGTGGTGTCGCGGCAGGCGTGAATGGAGGGACGAATGGAGACGTGTCGTCTTCAGCGATGAGAGTCGCTTCTGCCTTGGTGCCAATGATGGTCGTATGCGTGTTTGGCGCCGTGCAGGTGAGCGCCACAATCAGGACTGCATACGACCGAGGCACACAGGGCCAACACCCGGCATCATGGTGTGGGGAGCGATCTCCTACACTGGCCGTACACCACTGGTGATCGTCGAGGGGACACTGAATAGTGCACGGTACATCCAAACCGTCATCGAACCCATCGTTCTACCATTCCTAGACCGGCAAGGGAACTTGCTGTTCCAAAAGGACAATGCACGTCCGCATGTATCCCGTGCCACCCAACGTGCTCTAGAAGGCGTAAGTCAACTACCCTGGCCAGCAAGATCTCCGGATCTGTCCCCCATTGAGCATGTTTGGGACTGGATGAAGCGTCGTCTCACGCGGTCTGCACGTCCAGCACGAATGCTGGTCCAACTGAGGCGCCAGGTGGAAATGGCATGGCAAGCCGTTCCACAGGACTACATCCAGCATCTCTACGATCGTCTCCATGGGAGAATAGCAGCCTGCATTGCTGCGAAAGGTGGATATACACTGTACTAGTGCCGACATTGTGCATGCTCTGTTGCCTGTGTCTATGTGCCTGTGGTTCTGTCAGTGTGATCATGTGATGTATCTGACCCCAGGAATGTGTCAACAAAGTTTCCCCTTCCTGGGACAATGAATTCACGGTGTTCTTATTTCAATTTCCAGGAGTGTACGTTATCGGAGAGATGAAAAAGTGTTAATAAATAATGTAGTTCAGTTCTGTCGATAAATACGGCACGTAAAAGCGTTGCTAATACCATTAAAAAGAGCTATGGTGAGAGCAGTAGCTGCAGTACAAAACAGTTGAGCCCTTACATGGATTAAAGGTAATGTGTACACTTATGCAGCATCTAGCTACACAGCCCCTAATGCTATACATCTTAACTATTAGATTACAAAACAAACTTGATTTTTCCGCACTAGTCTGTAAAATTATGTAATAGCAAATCCAGTTCTGTGTTTGTTCATCTGCATTTAGTTATTAGTTAGTTCGTGCACCAAATTCTCTATTTCGTATTCATTTCTTACGCTTTCCTATAGATTCACGTAATAAAACCGAAAGTGATTTTTTTCTTTTTTTTTTTAATCTGCTGCACATTCAAGTTATTAGATCGTAAAACGACAGAACTTCGCCACATGTCCCGCATACCAAATGGCGTTGTGCTATGAATGTATCGCACATCCCCTACTAAGTATAATACTTCACCAATAACTGAATGCTGTTGGCTCCTAACAATACTGAGCGAAAATCCGCGATGGATGGACATGCCTCATTTGTTTTTCTTTCGAGTGGTACCAGTGTCTCTTAGTAATAGAGACGTAATCGTCTTTCAAGCGACAGGATCTTAAAACCACGATCGAAACGACCATGTTACTACTAATCCACAAAAAGGCGATCTTGGTTCCACAGGGACACACAAATATCGCTAACGATGTCCATGCTAGTAACTATACATGCTTTTTAAATTGAAGTATGGTACTGCTTCTGAATGAAGTGGTTTTCCACACAAATACCACGACACTGAATATGGATGATGATCATGGGGTGTGTACTAACAGAAGAAAGTGCAGGTGCACGTCTCATGTGCTGTAAGCTTGGAATAGAATCACCCTTCCCACGGAATTTAGGAAGTCATTCAGCTAAGGTACTTGGTATTAAGACGATATTTGCAACTCCCTCATGAAACTACTGCATATTTTACATGTTAACAACACATCACTGAGCGACTTGGCGCAGTGGTTAGCACACTGGACTCACATTCGGGAGGGCGACGGTTGAATCGCGCGTCTGCCCATCCTGATTTAGGTTTTCCGTGATTTCCCTAAATCGCTCCAGGCAAATGCTGGGATGGTTCCATTGAAAGGGCATGGCCGACTTCCCGTCCCATCCTTCTCTTATCCGATGAGACCAATGACCTCACTGTTTGGTCTCCTCCACCAAAACAACACATCTCAACGAGACATCCACTGGGTTATAGCCAAGTGAGGATGATGGTTGACTGAGAATGATCACGTGCAGTAGATGGTGTGCTATGCGAGGAATCACTTAAAAGCTGCAACGCTAGATTGAAGTCGTAAGAAATTTACCAAATCCAATGACCACTACACAGATCTGTAATTTTACGCGCTCTGGGAGATGCTGCCTGCTATTTGAAATCAAGTCTTTCCATTCAACCTCTTACTTTCGTTGTATCCTATGGAGATGTCTTTTAATGATTACAAGAAAAACAACCGAGGCATGTCAGTCCATCGCGGATTTTTGCTCAGTATTGTTTGGTGTCAACCGCGTTCAGTCATTGGCGAAGATTTGAAGGTAGTAGGGGACGTGTGATAGATTCACTGTGCTCGGCAGGCTTATAATGTTTATGTCAGGGTGTATAGTTACTGTGGCCACTGTCCTGACACGTGCGAAGAAAATGACTACGTCTGGTCGTAAGGCAGGTGGGGGTTTGACGTGGGAGATTGCAATTTCAGAGCACTGATAGCCGCAAGGGCCATGAAGGATTTTATATGGAAAATAATGTCCAGTCACAAGTGAGATTTAGATATTGACATATCCAGAGCCACAGCCATCAGAAGGAGGTGTTTCTGATACTTCACGCACTGTCGAATGTCATCATATTGTGGCTACAATCGTAATATTTAATTGTAATTACAATGATAAATATGTGGCTGATTTCCTAGGAAAACACCGTTTGGCAAGTGGGGCGCATGGTGGAGGTAGCCTGTGGCTGGAACGAATGGGCATTTCCGGCTTAGGGCTCTCGCGAGCTCCTGGTACAAAGAAGAGTTCCAGCCGACCGGCTAGTCGGTTCTTGCCTGCAGCAGCAGGGGCAAGACCTGGAGGTGGCGTCCTCCAGATACCTGAATAATGAAGTAATACTCAGTATGCATTTGGCAGTCTCCACGACGGCATGTGTTCCATGTACTCTCTGTGAAAAATACAGAGATTCAATATTGGTCACTGCCAAGTGTTGGCATTCAGCATATTGATAACATCCAAATTCCTACCAATCCAATCACCACCAGAAGCCCTCCATGGCTGGGAGTGGTGCACTCTGGCATATACGTGTGTCCACGACTGCAGCTGTGGTCGCAGCAGCAGCTTTCTCTGACATCTGAGTGTTGACTTTGACGGTGTATGTGGGGATTGGTTCACTGCATGTGGACATCAGGACATGACTGCAAGGAATGTGTATTTGTTGAAGTGATCTCTTACACCTAGTCATGTCAACTACTGTGACCATGGATCTGTTTGTGGTTTAAGTGTTTAGTGTTTCTCAGTACTTCACATTGGACTCTGTCTTGCAGAAGTATATGTTGTTGTCTCTATCCTGCCGTGCAATAGGTCTTTCCTCCTCCTCCCAGATGTATCAGAGAGAAGCAATTTAGGAATTCCATAGTGCTTTAAAAACCCAGTCACAACATCAAATTCATCTCGTATATACGTACAATGCCCTGACATAACGATAACGTTAACCATATACATTACAGCTTTAAAACATAGTTATTCTTCTTTGTTTCATATTAGCTTCAATCGCCATGCAGTAATATTTCGTAAATATATGTTTTTGTATACTTTGAATTCTGCAAATATGGAAAATATGGAAAACATGTAAAATATGAAAAAACTCTGGTACAAGCTGGGAATACAGGATATCTGTCAAGTTCATCTCATTCTTGCCACACTTGCAAAAAAAAAAAAAGATGCTTTCGAAAGCATTTACTAATTACACACAATACTTTGGATATAAATGATAAGGGTGTGTTTTTGATATTCTTTATAGTTTATGTTACATTAGAGATGCCATTGTGGAAATAGCAAAAAAAGTTGTATAATTACATATACATCCAAAGGATGTCGCTGTTTTTCGTTGAAGTGAGACACCACACATCGACATTCTGTATAGGGACAGATAATTTCTAGTTAGGTCAATTCTTAATATGTTTATATCATGATATTAACACTTCCTCCGATAAAACTGGTCGCTGTTAACGAATCATGGTTTTAGTGCTAAAACTTAGAAATAACAGACAATACCACTGTTTGCCGACTTGGATGGCCTAAAAATGTGTCATTTTATACCTCACAGAGTGCTATTGGTAAAACATACAGGTCTGTATCATCTATCATCTTTCTGGAGTGGTGGAGAGACTGCTATCAAGTTGAAACCTTTCACTCCAGAGTGGGCCAGTTCGATGGCTGGAGTGGCGGTGGTTAGGGTTACTGTTTTTGAATTTCTGTAGGAGAGAGCTGCATGGTGACAATGCTATGCAAACAATAAAGTGGGTGTGATTTCTTTTTTTTTTTACTTCGATTCTTGCAAGGAAACTACATTCTTTTTTATCATAATACACAGAATTATAGGATCCATCTGTCTATAAGAAAAATTTAGTAGTGCTGGTAGATTGAGGCGAATTGCAGAAAAATTGGAGTTGACACTAGAGTTAGAATACATGAGAAAGATATTCAGTACTGTTCTACTATGCTACTGACAGAAACAGAAAGTGCTGTAAAATACATAGCAATAATCTACCTAAAGTAGAAAGGGTACATAAGGCAGAAGTAGATGCTGGGCTGTGAGAAGTGTAATTCATCCACGAAAAATGTAGTTGCTGAAATACTATGACTAATAAAATGGCATTACATGATTGGTTGTGGCTACTAGGGCTAGGAACAAGGAACAGAATGTGGTATCAACATGATGGGTGTCTGGCACATTTTTCGCTGATGGCTAGAAATGAGTTGCAGAGACAATGCCCAGATCTTTAGATTGGACACGGAGAAGATGTGTTTTGGCCGCCTCGTTCGCCAGACTTGACGCCTGTGGATGTTTTCTTGTGGGGATTCGTAAAAGACATTGTTTATAAAGACGTTTCAACTACACCTGAAGATATGCGAGAGAGAATTGTCAGAGCATGTGCGTCGATAAGTGCTGATGTGATAAGGAATACCACTCAATCCATTATCAGAAAATTGCAGCACTGCATTGATACCAATGGTCATAACTCCGAACACGTTCTGTAAAAGGATGTCCGTACTAACTTAGTTTCCTTTGTTGTCCTTCAAAGACCTTACTGTTACACATCATTGGATTCATCTCGACAGCCACTATCAGAAAATAAGTACCAAACTACAGCATCCCATTAAAAAAAAGTTGACCTTCATATCTCTAAAGCGACCCAAGCTAGCAACAAAAAACCAATGTCATATTATGGCCCCTATTGTCCTATGCAACATTTTTCATACAAACTTTTCAGCTTCCATCGTACTTCCAGAATTATTTTAGAGTGCCAATAGTTAGTGACTCACCCTGTATAAAAACACATGCATATTTGAATGCAATGTTATGTCAAAATTTTAAAGCAATTTGTGAAGAACTTTCAGAGATTTAAATGTTTGAACAAATGAACATTTACAGTTTTATTTATGTAGGTGTAAGAGTTAATTTGTTCAAAATCGTAATCTCATTAAGTTCTTCACTGATTGCTTTGAAATTTCACACAACGATGCATTTGAATACATGTGCATTTTTATATAGGAATGGTTTTGTATCTTGGGTTTTTTTGGAACCATCATAGCGGATGCAGTAACTATGTTTTGATGTGCTTATTTAACTGCTTCATTACTTGTCTTATTTCCTATTAACTGAATGACAAAGTGTAATTAATTTATTGAAACGCTTTATCATAGAGATTATTTTCCACAATGTTGTATTTGGCTGATGATACAATGTGGTCATGTACCATGAGCCACAGCTTAAAATAAGTTAACAAGTCATATATTATAAATAGAATTAATTGAATGTAAACAAAGGGCTAATAAACTGGACATCCGAATAAACACACATAAGATTAACTTTACTATTGTAAAAACTAAGGCCAAAAAATTTATGTTCGTCAACATTTAAAAGCAAAAAATTACCTTCATTGCTTTAAGCCAATGTAGCATTCTTGTATTTTTAATCTCTATTGCTATGTTGTTAATGTGTATTACAAGGTGTTATCGAATGGATTGTTTAATTCATATTCTATTCTTGGGGATGAAGAGTGGATCTTTGGTTCTGTGAGTAATAGGAGAACATGTTCTTAGAAAATTTCACTTACATCGTCTACTAAAGGCTATACAAATGTTCCACTCATTCATCCCTTTCTTAAAAATATCAGTTCAGCCTCCATAATGTACACAAACAATCTTTCCAACCAAGTGTTGTCCAGAATGTAGTGCTGCCTGTGAGTCTGTGCCTACATCATATGAAGTATCTTCTGCTTTCTGCTTTATTATTTTGCTTGGTTTTGCAATTAAAAGCCATTCCAACTCGTTACACTGTCACTATTAGCACACAAAAGAAGTGGACTGGAGTCGTTGTCGGAAGTAGTCATCCATAATTCTTTTTCTTAGTTCCCTCTTTTCTGGTATTTAAGTTATTTTGTCCAGTATTGATTTCAAATTGCTAAAGAATATTGGAACAATGTGCCTATTACAACTTGTTGAATGAGCTAGGTTTGTTGCTTCAGGCTTTCTTAGTCTTAACCATTCATGAACTCTAGGTACCGTTGTTTACCTACTTTTCCGCTTTTTTGGCTTCCTTGGAGGCATGCTTTTATTCTGGGATGTACCAAAATGAAATGGAAATTTTGATAACTCATTTTGAGACAATCTATAATGTACTTTGGAAGTAGTTATGAGGTAAACAACTAACTTGTTTTCCTCTTCACGACTCTATATCTCTTTGACTGTACAGTTTTTGTAAGAAGCGTCATTAAGATGTTTTAAATATCTCTGTAGAATCAACTTATGCACCAACCTAATATATCCCTCTTCTGAGACATATAGCTGATAAAAGAGCTATGATTAATGTGAAAAATTTTGACAACACTTGCTTTGTGTGATCTCTCCTGGCTTGTCAAAACAATTTTGAGAAAAATTCATATCCTATAAGTAATTCATATGTGTTATAAATATCATGGAACTGCATTCCCCAACAAACTTCAAGACGTTGCAGAATTTGAGATCTAGAATCCTAATATATCAAATTATGTATACAAACTGGAGAAGAAGAAAGACAAGCCTCAGAAGCGTGATGTGCAGAAAAGAAGAAGTTTGAGCATAAGTTTGTCCAACTCCTCCACTATTCTCCATTTCGCAGGTCAACACTAAGAACATGTCAATTTGTTGCTCATCTCTGATTACGCTTGACACCATTACTGCTGGATCAAAAACATCTCCCACCTTATTTCTTCTCAACTGACTGCGTATAAGAATGCACAATACATTTGTTCTCAGTGCCTGGATTCATTTTACACAATGATTAATTGACAGAGCACAAAAGGGATTGCTCTACCCAGGATATGGTTTGTGCAAATGTTCTCCAATTTTAAGAATTTTTCACACAAGGAGCGAGTTCCTCTTATAGTGTATGTACAATCTGAATGACTCCTCATTCCTGTGGCAGTCGAGGGTGACTACATTGCCTCACAATAACCCTCAGAGAACATCTGTCATTTGCTGGAGCATATTAGGTTTTATGTTTGTATGACACAAACCATAAATATTTTATATCCTATGAGGGGGGCGGGGGGAAATTCTATGAAATGGTTGCACTCTGAGCTTCACGTGATTCCAGGGTAAATTGATGAGTTCTATGGTACCGTTATTCCTCTAACTATAATGCAGTAAGTTCAATCATAGTATGAACCGAAGAAGCAGTTTTCAATAAAAAGAAACCTTTTATTGAGTGAAATAATCAGCTCTGTTGAGGAAGAAAAATAAAGCTGTTTATGATGTTATTGCCTACATAAGAAAAAACACATAATGGATAAGTAAAATAATCTCTTGTATTCCTTTATAAATATTGTTTGATGTGTTTGTAAGTAAATATTTTCACTACCAAGTAATTGTTTCTCTTTCCCAGTAATTTACCGAACAAAATTGGTAAACACTACTCACTGTAAGTTTTATTTGGTTATTAACAAATTTTATCGTTGGTCATGCCTCAATTTCGTTACTATACTCAGACTTTTTGTAGCGCCTGACTTTCTCCGTTCGACGCCGGGCTTAGAGAATTGACGTCGTGTTGATCTTCCGTATAGTGTGAACAATGCGCCATTTAACGGTGACGTTACGTGACGGTCCGTTCCGCTCGCGTTTAGTGTCAATCGGTCTTTTTTGTTTGTTTCTGAAGGCTGTGGCGATGGGTCGTATGTGGAAGTTTTTGTTGCTTGTGAAATTGCAAGCCGAATGCTCGATACAAAGATAACTGGTTCAAACTCCATCTGTTTGAACCGGTGTAACATCTTTGGCGGTTTGGTTTGTGACTGACTTGTGTCAAAGGAATAGTGAACGCAGGTGGTGGATGCAGTAGACTGTGGAGTGTGAACTGAAGGTTTAGACGTGAAATTAGGATCATCCCAGTGGATAACGCCCGTAGCAATGCTTCATGAACCGGGATATCAACAAAAGTTTATTATGTCTGGAGAAAAGGAGAGGTGAAGTTGTGATGAGTGAAGGTTCTCATTTGGTTGTTGTTGTTGTTGTTGTTGTTGTCAGTCCTGAGACTGGTTTGATGCAGCTCTCCATGCTACTATATCCTGTGCAAGCTTCTTCATCTCCCAGTACTTACTGTAACTTACATCCTTCTGAATCTGCTTAGTGTATTCATGTCTTGATCTCCCTCTACGATTTTTACCCCCCCACGGTGCTCTCCAATGCTAAATTTGTGGTCCCTTGATGCCTCAGAACATGTCCTACCAACCGGTCCCTTCTTCTTGTCAAGTTGTGCCACAAGCTCATCTTCTCCCCAATTCTATTAAATACCTCCTCATTCGTTATGTGATCTACCCATCTAATCTTCAGCATTCTTTTGTAGCACCATGTTTCGAAAGCTTCTAGTCTCATCTTGTCCAAACTATTTATCGTCCATGTTTCACTTCCATACATGGCTACACTCCATACAAGGCTACACTCCATACAAATACTTTCAGAAACGACTTCCCGACACTTAAATCTATACTCGATGTTAACAAATTTGGTGGACTGGCAGAAAAACACTGGGACGATTGTTTCAATCAATTCACCAACTACTTGTTTTACAGGTTTAAGGAACTTTTACGAACACGACTGATTGAAAGTGGATGGCGAGACCAGATCCTGATGCATTGTAGACAGATAGTTAAGGAACGTGGTGTGCAGAATATTACAGCTGAACAGTTAATTACTGAAGTGACTCCCAAGGGCAGAGGTAAGGTTCAAGTAGTATACATGGAGAAGCTTATTTGTGTTTGAATCTGAAATACATATTAAATTTTAGCGAAACAAATAATTTATTATACACGATTGATCATAAAAGTTGCATCTTGTTAAATCGTTTCCAGAGATTCTCGACATCCGAAATTAGTGTGTGATTTTTTATGCAAAAATTAAATGTAAAAAAATGTCGTTCTTGGTCCGATCTTCCGAAATTTGTTTTTAATGGTTTGTTTGTCTTTTATGTTTAACAAAGTCAAAGATTAGCCTAGAGCATTTTTGGGCCCAAAAGTCAGTTGTATTGGGTAAGTTTATAGTATCAGATGTTTAAAGATTATGACGTTTGTACTGTATCAGCCTGGTTTTGTACTACTACTGTGAATTAATATTGTCGCCTGAGATGTTAGTTCCATAGATCTTATGTCTGCCACTCACCAAGAAAATCTGAAATTTATGAGGTTTTGTGTATTAAGACTTGGTGAAAGTTCTGTAATCATTACAGTGTATGAATTACCTTTGACTTCAGAAGGGGGACAGAAACTTAAGATCAATTCCACCTACTGATGCTGGATGTCTGCTTCCTGTATTGGTGGGATGGCAGTGATAATGAGGTCTATGGCCAGTAATTCTCTGTTGTTGGATAGCTTCTGCCATCCACAGAGTTGATATGCCTAGACAAGCTAAACCATTCCTGAGAACTTAAATTTTGCTGTGACTGCTAATTCCTTGATATGTTTTGAAGTTTATGGTGTACAAAATGACTGCTGTAAAATTTTCGTAACAAAGGTGACACACTTAGTGCCAGGTACAGAGATATATTCTACACTGAAAACATTCAAGTCGTGCAAGATACTCATTGCTGTATGTAGGCCTACCGCACTCTTTAAAGTATAAAAGAGAATTGAGTATTCACATTAGTTACTTCCAGAAATAATATAGCTCACAGTAGTAGTCAGGTAAGCCTTCCCATGGCGGATAAAACAATGGTATCTATGGTGCTGAGCATCAGCTCCCAGAAAACTGTTAAAGCCCGCAGTTAACAGATAATTACAAGGCATATGGCTAGTTGTATGAATAAATGTTTTTTTTCCTACTTGTTATGGCAGTAGGTTAATAAGTTCTAAAGTAAGGCCATAGAAAAGATCCATTGTGTAGAAGTGATTTTTGTTATGTGTGGTAAGTGTAAACTTAATCATCACATAAACTAATACATACAGAATATTAATCAGAGGCTCCCATTTTTTATCCTGGGTATACTGCGTTGGTGATCAGAAATTCTGCTTCCATCCAGTGCCCCAGATTGTCATCTTTCAAGCTTGCATCAATGATATTTGTGATTTCCAAGTGTCTGGATTAGATCAGTGTTTATTGTTGTTCTATCTGTGGTATTTTGACAACTTCTCTAAGTGCCTTCATAAGGCGTCGAGTGCTGGTTTCATTGCTTGCTGTTTGGACTACAACCTTTCTGTGAAAGAAACATGCTGTGTGCAGCCCTAGTTATTGTCTTCGTGTTCCCGTTAAGCAAAAAAAGTCTCTCCAGCATTTAAGACTAATTGAAGCACTTTCCAAATTGTAAAAAGTTATAAATATGAAACAAGTCAAGTAGGGAATGTGTCGTTAAACATAATTACATGTGGGCTAAGTGTGTTTCCATGCTAATCAATTGATTGTTATTTCCCTTAATGTTTTTTCCCTGTCTTAAACATTGAATTAAATTTACAGTGTATAGAATAATAATTTTCTATACATTTTTTCTTTCTACTACTATTGCTCTTACAATTTAGATAGTTACATATACTTTAATCTGATTTCAGTTTTCCTACAGTGTCTCTTTCTGCTCTTGACAGGTCTCCCTTTACTGTGTCAGAAAAAGCCACAGGTTTTTGTCTTTTCGGTTGAGCTTAATAACTACTGCTATTACTAATGTTAAAACATTGTTTGTTGTTGCTGCTACAATAACAGACAATAAAACTATTAAAATTATAAAAAGTTTATATTACTACTGCCACTACCTAGACTTTCCTTCAGCTGCTGCTATTAGTTAAATAGTACAGTGCTTCATGCAGCTTCCCTGTTGTCGTGCAGCTTCACGATTTCACTTTTTGCAAACATACAAAACTCACTACTATTGTAATATACTTAGTGTACCGCCATAGAACTTTAGCAGCATGGGAAACAGCCCAGAAACATTACCTAGCAACAGCCACAGTCTGTCCATGGGACAAGGTCCTTGCCAATACAGCAAGTCAGCAGAAGCCCCTGCTTACATTCCACCATACTCTTACGCCAACGGCTTGGGAGTGGGTCAGCCTTCAGTATGCATGTGCAGTTTGACCTACTGTCGTGTAACAGCTGGACCCTGTCATCAGCCTCTATTCCAGATGTTTCGAAGCAGTAAAGAAACTCAGTTCTTCTGGAAACTCAGCCCTAGCCAGCAGTATTTCAACCTCCCTGTCCAGCTCATGCTAGTGGGCACTGCTTGGCCATACTATGATGTCCATGCTGTGCCGGGTTGCCGTTCTTATGGCACAGCTGTGTTCGCTGCCTCTGGGCTGTGAAGCAGTGGCTGCTGGGGTTCCACACCATCTACATCCTATGATGGGGGGATATAGTCACTCTACCTCTGTATGTTAATTTTTTAAATGTGGCTTGTAAGAAATAATATAGGCAAAAGAGAGAGTACAATTGTCATGATTATGGGAGCAGTCAAAATTGGCGAAGCCTGTATTGTCAGCCCATATTTAACACAATGAGGCATGGCCTTGAAAAGATACATAAAACTTTTGCATTGTTATTGATCTTGTAATAAAATGATGCTTTCAAAAGGGGAATATGACTTTGTGAAAGTTCGAGCCATGATAATGCAATATACATTTAAAGCTATGACTGGTGGCCGATCAGTTGCATCAACATACTAAGACAACTGACATAGCACAATTGCTCTGAGTAATTTGCTGAAATGGCATTTAAAAATCAGATTAGGAAAAAGACTGTATCAAATAATAAGATTGAATTAATTACTTACAAGATTATAACTTAAGTCTAGCATTACATAATGCTCCCTGCCGCCGTTCGATAAGCAGCTGAGCAGCAAGTCGTATACTCCTAGCTCACTCATTTGTTACATAGTTTAATTCTTAATTTCTTTGCGTGTTTTTGGTACTTGGATTGTTTAATTCATAAATTTCGGGCGTATTATAGTATTTGAGAGTTGTAGCATCGCGTTTTAGTACCTGAATAGTGTAAATTCGCGTAGTCGTTAGTCTTCTGTTTTTGTTTTGAACGGACAGTGTCGGTTGGTCAGTCAGTGTGCTCCCTGCCGCCGTTGGATAAGCAGCTGAGCAGCAAGTCGTATACTCCTAGCTCACTCATTTGTTACATAGTTTAATTCTTAATTTCTTTGCGTGTTTTTGGTACTTGGATTGTTTAATTCATAAATTTCGGGCGTATTATAGTATTTGAGAGTTGTAGCACCGCGTTTTAGTACCTGAATAGTGTAATTTCGCTTAGTCTCCTTCCGCCGCCGAGCAGTGTCAGCAGTGCGCAAGTAGCAGCATTACTGCATTTACTAGGCAATCTTGTATTTTAACAACCGTTTAAATTTTGTCGATTTGTTTGCGCTCTCTGTAGATTAGTTCAGAAGTTTTTTGCAAAACAGTTTTTAGCATGGATAGGGACTGCAACTGCTGTGTTCGGATGCAGGCTGAGTTGGCATCCCTTCGCTCCCAGCTTCAGGCAGTGTTGGCTTCGGTCACACAGCTTGAGGCTGTTGTCAATGGGCATCACTGTGGGGGTCCGGATGAGCGTTTGTCGGGGACGGCCAGCTCGTCCCACGCATCCCCTGATCGGACTACGACTGTGGTTGCCCGGGATACTGCCCGCATTGAGGCTGATCCCTCACCTGTGGTAGAGTGGGAGGTCGTTTCAAGGTGTGGCAGGGGGCGAAAGACATTCCGGAGGGCTGAACGGAAAGCCTCTCCAGTTTGTCTGACGAACTGGTTTCAGGCTCTGTCTCAGGCTGATACTGATCTTCGGCCTGACATGGCTGCTTGTCCTGTTCCAGAGGTTGCCCCTCAGTCTGCAAGATCCGGGCAGTCGCAGAGGGTGGGCTTACTGGTAGTTGGGAGCTCCAACGTCAGGCGCGTAATGGAGCCCCTTAGGGAAATGGCAGCAAGAGAGGGGAAGAAAACCAATGTGCACTCAGTGTGCATACCGGGGGGAGTCATTCCAGATGTGGAAAGGGTCCTTCCGGATGCCATGAAGGGTACAGGGTGCACCCATCTGCAGGTGGTCGCTCATGTCGGCACCAATGATGTGTGTCGCTATGGATCGGAGGAAATCCTCTCTGGCTTCCGGCGGCTATCTGATTTGGTGAAGACTGCCAGTCTCGCTAGCGGGATGAAAGCAGAGCTCACCATCTGCAGCATCGTCGACAGGACTGACTGCGGACCTTTGGTACAGAGCCGAGTGGAGGGTTTGAATCAGAGGCTGAGACGGTTCTGCGACCATGTGGGCTGCAGATTCCTCGACTTGCGCCATAGGGTGGTGGGGTTTCGGGTTCCGCTGGATAGGTCAGGAGTCCACTACACGCAACAAGTGGCTACACGGGTAGCGGGGGTTGTGTGGCGTGGGCTGGGCGGTTTTTTAGGTTAGATGGCTTTGGGCAAGTACAGAAAGGGCAACAGCCTCAACGGGTGCGGGGCAAAGTCAGGACATGCGGGGACCAAGCAGCAATCGGTATTGTAATTGTCAACTGTCGAAGCTGCGTTGGTAAAGTACCAGAACTTCAAGCGCTGATAGAAAGCACCGAAGCTGAAATCGTTATAGGTACAGAAAGCTGGCTTAAGCCAGAGATAAATTCTGCCGAAATTTTTAAAAAGGTACAGACGGTGTTTAGAAAGGATAGATTGCATGCAACCGGTGGTGGAGTGTTCGTCGCTGTTAGTAGTAGTTTATCCTGTAGTGAAGTAGAAGTGGATAGTTCCTGTGAATTATTATGGGTGGAGGTTACACTCAACAACCGAACTAGGGTAATAATTGGCTCCTTTTACCGACCTCCCGACTCAGCAGCATTAGTCGCAGAACAACTGAGAGAAAATCTGGAATACATTTCACATAAATTTTCTCAGCATGTTATAGTCTTAGGTGGAGATTTCAATTTACCAGATATAGACTGGGACACTCAGATGTTTAGGACGGGTGGTAGGGACAGAGCATCGAGTGACATTATACTGAATGCACTATCCGAAAATTACCTCGAGCAATTAAACAGAGAACCGACTCGTGGAGATAACATATTGGACCTACTGATAACAAACAGACCCGAACTTTTCGAATCTGTATGTACAGAGCAGGGAATCAGTGATCATAAGGCCGTTGCAGCATCCCTGAATATGGAAGTTAATAGGAATATAAAAAAAGGGAGGAAGGTTTATCTGTTTAGCAAGAGTAATAGAAGGCAGATTTCAGACTACCTAACAGATCAAAACGAAAATTTCTGTTCCGGCACTGACAATGTTGAGTGTTTATGGAAAAAGTTCAAGGCAATCGTAAAATGCGTTTTAGACAGGTACGTGCCGAGTAAAACTGTGAGGGACGGGAAAAACCCACCGTGGTACAACAACAAAGTTAGGAAACTACTGCGAAAGCAAAGAGCTCCACTCCAAGTTTAAACGCAGCCAAAGCCTCTCAGACAAACAGAAGCTAAACGATGTCAAAGTTAGCATAAGGAGGGCTATGCGTGAAGCGTTCAGTGAATTCGAAAGTAAAATTCTATGTACCGACTTGACAGAAAATCCTAGGAAGTTCTGGTCTTACGTTAAATCAGTAAGTGGCTCGAAACAGCATATCCAGACACTCCGGGATGATGATGGCATTGAAACAGAGGATGACACGCGTAAAGCTGAAATACTAAACACCTTTTTCCAAAGCTGTTTCACAGAGGAAGACCGCACTGCAGTTCCTTCTCTAAATCCTCGCACAAACGAAAAAATGGCTGACATCGAAATAAGTGTCCAAGGAATAGAAAAGCAACTGGAATCACTCAATAGAGGAAAGTCCACTGGACCTGACGGGATACCAATTCGATTCTACACAGACTACGCGAAAGAACTTGCCCCCCTTCTAACAGCCGTGTACCGCAAGTCTCTAGAGGAACGGAGGGTTCCAAATGATTGGAAAAGAGCACAGATAGTCCCAGTCTTCAAGAAGGGTCGTCGAGCAGATGCGCAAAACTATAGACCTATATCTCTGACGTCGATCTGTTGTAGAATTTTAGAACATGTTTTTTGCTCGAGTATCATGTCGTTTTTGGAAACCCAGTATCTACTATGTAGGAATCAACATGGATTCCGGAAACAGCGATCGTGTGAGACCCAACTCGCTTTATTTGTTCATGAGACCCAGAAAATATTAGATACAGGCTCCCAGGTAGATGCTATTTTTCTTGACTTCCGGAAGGCGTTCGATACAGTTCCGCACTGTCGCCTGATAAACAAAGTAAGAGCCTACGGAATATCAGACCAGCTGTGTGGCTGGATTGAAGAGTTTTTAGCAAACAGAACACAGCATGTTGTTATCAATGGAGAGACGTCTACAGACGTTAAAGTAACCTCTGGCGTGCCACAGGGGAGTGTTATGGGACCATTGCTTTTCACAATATATATAAATGACCTAGTAGATAGTGTCGGAAGTTCCATGCGGCTTTTCGCGGATGATGCTGTAGTATACAGAGAAGTTGCAGCATTAGAAAATTGTAGCGAAATGCAGGAAGATCTGCAGCGGATAGGCACTTGGTGCAGGGAGTGGCAACTGACCCTAAACATAGACAAATGTAATGTATTGCGAATACATAGAAAGAAGGATCCTTTATTGTATGATTATATGATAGCGGAACAAACACTGGTAGCAGTTACTTCTGTAAAATATCTGGGAGTATGCGTGCGGAACGATTTGAAGTGGAATGATCATATAAAATTAATTGTTGGTAAGGCGGGTACCAGGTTGAGATTCCTTGGGAGAGTGCTTAGAAAATGTAGTCCATCAACAAAGGAGGTGGCTTACAAAACACTCGTTTGACCTATACTTGAGTATTGCTCATCAGTGTGGGATCCGTACCAGGTCGGGTTGACGGAGGAGATAGAGAAGATCCAAAGAAGAGCGGCGCGTTTCGTCACAGGGTTATTTGGTAACCGTGATAGCGTTACGGAGATGTTTAATAAACTCAAGTGGCAGACTCTGCAAGAGAGGCGCTCTGCATCTCGGTGTAGCTTGCTCGCCAGGTTTCGAGAGGGTGCGTTTCTGGATGAGGTATCGAATATATTGCTTCCCCCTACTTATACCTCCCGAGGAGATCACGAATGTAAAATTAGAGAGATTCGAGTGCGCACGGAGGCTTTCAGACAGTCGTTCTTCCCGCGAACCATACGCGACTGGAACAGGAAAGGGAGGTAATGACAGTGGCACGTAAAGTGCCCTCCGCCACACACCGTTGGGTGGCTTGCGGAGTATCAATGTAGATGTAAATGTAGATGTAGATGAAATGACACAACTGTTACAATCCATCTGATCAGGAAAAATGCTACCAATAAAAAGAAATCGATACTGAGTTGCTAACATTTGGTCTTTTAACAAGAAATGAATGAAATTCAATCTGGGAACACATACAAAACACAATGTCTTTGGAACTGGGAAGCTGTGTGTGGCGGGGGGGGGGGGGGGGAGGAATGATTTTAAAATGTTTTATTACAAGGAGTTTATTAATCAACAGCTTCACAGTGTAATTATAAAAGAAAATATCAGACCTTAGTCACCATCTCTCATCTTGTTCTGAAGAAGTAATCAGACGGCATGAAAGAGTAGAGATCCTGCTGCGAATATACAGGTTCATTAAAAAATATGTTTACAAACTGATATGGTGCATAGAGCATTCAGCAAGGAGCAATAATCACACAGCAACGAGAGGTGGCAAAGGCCATCCGGGGCTACTAAATGGCATTGCAGTTATTCAGTCACATGCTACAAGTGGACACCCTCTACAGGAGGTGTTTGATGTTTTGTCCAGATTCATAGAGATATGAGCAGACATCGACACTGCATTGAACAGCGCACTCTCTCAAAGATACCTGGTGTACCTCGAAGACATCCTGCTGCCACAACAATCCTTCTCACTAAGGTCCTTCAGCAGTGTAACAGGTGCTTCATACGTAAGGCCCTTCAGATATCCCCAAAGGAAAAAATCGATTGGATGATCGCGATTGCCATGTGGCTGTCCCACTGCAACCAATCCAGTGGCTGGGAAAGGTTGCCTGCAGATATGTCCTCACTTGGCTGCTCGAATGTGTGGGGGCCCTGTCATGTGCCGAGATCGAATGCAGTGATGAATAGGCATGGGAACGTCATTCAGCATGTCCAGCAGAACCTCTTTCAGGAATAAGAAATATGTGCGACAATCAGGTTGGTCGCGGAGAATGTATAGGCCAATTAAACAATCTCCAATGGTGCCAGCCCACACTTTAAGGGTAAATTTGCATTGTGAGGCATGTGGGTTCACACCACCCACATATGCAGGTTGTGAACATTCATCACACCCTCAAGTGAGAATCCAGCCTCATCGGTGAAGAGAGTACTTGTTGTGAAGCTTTGGTCGCCAGCAGATTCCTCCAGAAATATGGTGCAAATCCCATGCTCTTGTTGTAGTCCTCCAGTTGCAAAGGCTGGGTCCATTGGAAGTGAAGTGGATGCAGTCCTTCATTGTGTACAGTGCACCAAGCAGAGGGTTGTGGTATCTCAGTGGTGTGGGATACACCTCATTTACTTGTAGATGGTATATGCTCCACCTTTTCGAGAACGCTTTCTTCCACCGCACCTGTCAATGCTGTTCAGCATCCTACTTGTGCTAATGAAACAAGCCGGTTTCACACAGTTGGCGATACAGGATGGCAAATGTGTGGTATGGCACATTTCTATCAGGATGTTTTGCAGGATACAATCCTACAACTTCTCGTCTGTTGCAGTTGGACACGCTTTAAATCAAATGCATGTCAGCCATTTCACGGTACATGTAGCTAGCCTTGTTACTCCCAATGCTTTCATTGAATGGCAACAGTTTCCGTGTACTCTGCCTGTGTTTGTACAGCAATGTCCTCTCGTGACCAAAGGGCCCACTTGTGGCGGTTGTGACCCCTGATTCCTGTGTGATTACTGAGCGTTGTTGTACGTCTGATGTGCCATGTCAGTTTGTAAACTTGTTTTTTAATCACCGTGTAGATATTTAAACCAGCGAACAACTGGTGCTTGATCCATGCCGAACACTAGATACCTTAGCCAATCTGGGGCAATACTGTTACTTTACCACCATAGACGTACAAAGTGGGTACCACTTAGAAATAACGTCAGAGCATGGTCCTAAAACATTATTCCATTTGGTCATTACCAGTATCGTTAGATACCATTCAGTGTGAGAAATACACTGGTGACTTTCCTGCTGCAATTGATAGATTGGGTGCTACTGCATCAGAAACCGAAACTGTTCATGGCCTATCTGGACAATATCATTTACATCTACATACATACTCCGCAATCCGCCATACCGTGCGTGGCGGAGGGTACCTCGTACCACAACTAGCATCTTCTCTCCCTGTTCCACTCCCAAACAGAATGAGGGAAAAATGACTGCCTATATGCGTCTGTACTAGCCCTAATCTCTCTTATCTTATCCTTGTGGTCTTTCCGCGAATTATAAGTTGGCGGCAGTAAAATTGTACTGCAGTCAGCCTCAACTGCTGGTTCTCTAAATTTCCTCAGTAGCGATTCACAGAAAGAATGCCTCCTTTCCTCCAGAGACTCCCACCTGAGTTCCTGAAGCATTTCTGTAACACTCGCGTGATGATCAAACCTACCAGTAACAAATCTAGCAGCCCACCTCTGAATTGCTTCTATGTCCTCCATCAATCCGACCTGATAGGGATCCCAAACGCTTGAGCAGTACTCAAGAATAGGTCGTATTAGTGTTTTATAAGTGGTCTCCTTTACAGATGAACCACATCTTCCCAAAATTCTACAAATGAACCGAAGAAGACTATTCACCTTCCCCACAACTGCCATTACATGCTTGTCCCACTTCATATTGCTCTGCAATGTTACGCCCAGATATTTAATCGACGTGACTGTGTCAAGCGCTACACTACTAATGGAGTATTCAAACATTACGGGATTCTTTTTCCTATTCATCTGCATTAATTTACATTTATCTGTATTTAGAGTTAGCTGCCATTCTTTACACCAATCACAAATCCTGTGCAAGTCATCTTGTATCCTCCTACAGTCACTCAACGACGACACCGTCCCATACACCACAGCATCATCAGCAAACAGCCGCACATTACTATCCACCCTATCCAAAAGATCATTTATGTAGATAGAAAACAACAGCAGACCTACCACACTTCCCTGGGGCACTCCAGATAATACCCTCACCTCCAATGAACACTCACCATTGAGGACAAGGTACTGGGTTCTATTACTTAAGAAGTCTTAGAGCCACTCACATATTTAGGAACCAATCCCATATGCTCGTACCGTTGTTAGGAGTCTGCAGTGGGGCACCGAGTCAAACGCTTTCCGGAAGTCAAGGAATATGGCATCCGGCTGATACCTTTCATCCATGGTTCACAAGATATCATGTGAAAAAAGGCGAGTTGCATTTCGCGGGAGTGATGCCTTCTAAAACCGTGCTGATGCGTGGACAGCAACTTCTCTGTCTCAAGGAAATTCATTATATTCGAACTGAGAATATGTTCGAGAATCCTGCAACAAACCGATGTTAAGGATATTGGTCTGTAATTTTGAGGATATATCCTTCTTATATACAGGCGTCACCTGTGCTTTTTTTCCAGTCGCTCGGAACTTTACGTTGGACAAGAGATTCGCGATAAATGCAAGCTAAGTAAGGAGCCAATGCAGTAGAGTAATGTCTGTAAAACCGAACTGGAATCCCATCAGGACATGGCGATTTATTTATCTTCAACCCATTCAGCTGCTTCACAACCCCAGGGATGTCTATCACTATGTCCTCCATACAGGAATCTGTATGAGACTCAAACGGCGGTATGTTTGTACGATCCTCCTGCGTGAAAGCTTTCTGAAATGATAAATTTAAAATTTCAGCTTTTGTTTTGCTGTCTTCCGTTGCCAAGCCAGACTGATCAGTGAGTGACTGGATGGAAGCCTTCGAATCGCTTACCAATTTTACGTAAGACCAGAATTTCCTTGGGTTTTCAGCAAGATCCTTTGCTAAGGTGTGACGGTGGTAGTGGTTGTATGCTTTCATCGCTCTTTTTACAGCAGCACGAATCTCTACTCATTTCTCAAAGGACATTCAGAAGTGCTAGGTTTGTCTGAGAGTTCTTTAAGTGGTTATTAGGACACAGTTGACACTCATTTCCATATTACAGGATATACACTATTTAGGGCATATTATCAGCCAAGACAATGTATGAACTGACCCACAGCTGTACAAGCCTTAAAGGATTTCCCAAAGGTAAAGGAATTAGTCATATTGTGGGATTGTCGATTTTTGTTGAAGGTACATCCCAAAAATTGGAGGTAGCTAGAACACTTACACCTCTTTTTTTTTTTAAGAGGGGAGTAAAGTTTCACTGGACTCCAGATTGAGAAACAGCATTTGAGCAATTGAAAGAATTATTGGCCACCAGCCCCGTTGTGCTTTCCCCGACTATAAAAATAGTTTGTATTGTCGTGTGACTCAAACAAGTGTACTCTAGGCTGTGTTTTGAGTCAAGAGATATACAGAAAAGAACACTCAGTACCTTACACTTCTTAACAGCTTAGAAAGATGGAGAAAATTCAGTGCTCATGCTAATTTTGAGTATGACTTATTTCCATAGTTATCTGTATGGATGACGTGTTAAGGTTGTAGTGGATCATGCTGCATTGAAATAGTTTCTTGGACAGAAAGATCGAACCAGTTGTTTGACTCGCTGGCTGGACTTTATGGCTAAGTGGATTTGATTGTGAGGTTACGCATTGTCCAGGAAAATCTGAAAATGAATTGTGTTGCAAAGTGCGCACCATAAAATGTAGTGGGGTAAATGTGGAAGAATGACACGGAGCCTAGGCTGTTGATCCAGTTCGTCAGCAGTTCATAAGACAAGCACGATTTGACTCTGACAGTGGACTGCTCTTTAAGCAAACATGATATGGCCAATGCATAGTTGTACTGGTATGGTCCCCTCTGGCTGTTAGGCAAACTCAGGATGCCATTGGAAGGAACGCGATTTCATATAAAGAGACAATATGGCAGCAACAACAGCCGAGCTAAACTCATTTCCAAAAGAGGTAGTTTTGGCATTCTTCCAACAATGGTGGCACTACTGGGAGAAGTATGTGGAACCTCAAGGAAATAATTTTCAGAGTGATAAAGGTGTCCAACGCTACAGGTAAACTTTTTTTTTGCCAAAGGTCAGATGCTTTTTTAACAGACATCGTACAAAGGCCCTAGGACAGCAGGAAGGAACCCAAATCCCACAACAGAAAAATGAAATAGCCTAAGTATCATGTCGGGCAGTGAGTAATATTATCTAACCCTTGTATGGTGGAAGGAAAAACTAAAACGTTTTGTGTTATCAAGGGCCTTACCAGTGTAGTAATGGTCTGTTATTCAACTATACTGGTCCAGTGAGTTACAGATATTTGGTTTAACTGATTTATTTCACACAGGTGGGAAAGTACGACTTAATAAGAACTGCGTAGGCTTCTGCGGCCAGAGTCAATCGACATAAAAGTTTTCTGGGTTTGGTACCGCATCATAAAGTAAAAACTACTGCTGCTATAGAAAAGCCAACGTTTCGGCCATGATTGCAGCGACCTTCTTCTGGGTCTAATGGTGCGTTCTAGCTATGCAGTGTCCTTTATATTTTGTTGTTAGTGTTCACTGCGCATGCCATTATGTCATAATTTTAAAAAGGTAGTTAGTTTATTGGTCACTTAAGGAAGAAGGAGAGGGAACTTTATTTTAATAGGTTATTGCGGTGGAGGGAGAACGTGACCTCTGTTGTCCATTGGCTCTTGTGTTACGTGCCATGATTGGTGGCCATAGTCGAATGAGAAGTTTGCTGTTGTTTACCAACTGCTGGACGTCGGCTGCGCGGCGGCAGTTACTCGCCGGTAGTGCTCGTGCCTCGTGTTGACAGTGTGGTCTGTTGGGCTCTGATTGCTGGCAGCCAAGATGGGGCAAGCCTGACTCCATCGTCCCTGTTCATGTTGTTAGGGTGTTTGAGTATTTCGATGGCCTCTCTGATTTTGCATTTCATTGTAATTGGCTGCTTGGCCAACACACAGGCTTTGCTGCATTTTATTTCTTTTCCGCAGTCATGGGGATGTTCTGCCACTGCGGATTATTTGTGTTGCCCTAGACGAATGTAACGCTCGTGCTCCCGAATGCGCATTGCTATTGGCCTACCAGTCTCGCCGATGTATGCCTCTCCACATTCGCATTCCACCTTGTAAATGCCTGCAGTGTGTAATGCATCTACCTTGTCCTTGGTGGAGCCTAGCACGTCCTGGATCCTACGACCACTATGGAAGACCGGCTGCACTCCAACGTGGCGAAGGTGTTTGCCTATTCGGTCAGTGAACCTCTCTTCTCAACCCATCAGCAACGCAGCTGCAGAAGCACTAGCTAAAGGACTAAACTTTGCCGTCACATCTGAGCGGATTCCCACGGAAGAAATTATCGAATCCATGGAAACAGCACTCCGGCACACATCTGCAATAGAAGCTGAGAAAATTAGACAGGAAACCGTTCGAGTCCTACTACGTGCCACACCACAGAAACATAACCTTAACAGAGAGGAAAGAGCAGCTATCAGGGAACTGAAGAACGACGACGAAATTGTGATATTAACAGCAGACAAAGGCAATGCTACTGTCATCTTAGACACCTTGCAGTATGCAGACAAGATGAAAGAATTATTAAATAATCCCATCTACAAAGAACTAAGGGCGGACCCTACGGCGAAGATAATTCGAAAGACGCAGGCCGCGATTAAGGACTCGAGAATTGACGCTGACACAGCCAAGGGTCTTATTCCCAGAGTACCAGTCTCTCCTAGAATTTACGGTGTTCCAAAGATACATAAGGAAAGTTGCCCTTTGAGGCCAATAGTGAATGGGATCAATTCGCCTACTTACAACTTGGCAAAGTACCTAGCCTGCAAACTAAGACGTCTAGTTGGCAAGACGGACTCTTATGTGAAGAACTCTACACACTTTATAGAACGCCTAAAGGGAGAAACAATTTTACCTACGGACATCATGGTCAGCTTTGACGTGAAATCACTGTTTACGAACATGCCAGTAGATGAAACCATCCACATCCTTCAGGAGCATGTCCTGCCAGACATATGCAACCTGGTTGAGCTGTGCCTGACTTCAACGTACTTCAAATGGCAAGGAAAATACTATGAGCAGACAGGCGGCATAGCAATGGGGTCTCCCCTATCTCCGCTGGCAGCAGACATATTCATGGAAGCCTTTGAAGCAACTGCCCTCAGTTCAGCTCCTTTACGACCACGTTGCTGGTTTAGATACGTGGTCGACACGTTCGCTATATGGCCTCATGGTGAAACGGAGCTACACAAGTTCCACGAATATCTGAACAGTGTGCACGGGAAGATACAGTTCACGCTGGAAGTAGAAAAGAATGGTACTATCCCGTTTCTAGACGTCGAAGTGTACAGGAGAACGGAGGGCACACTGGGGCACAGAGTATATCGTAAGCCTAAACATACTGACAGGTATCTGCACGCCCAATCCTACCACCACCCAGCGCAGAACAACTCTGTCATCCGCTCTTTGGCAATCCGTGCTCAGTGCCTAAGTGATGCTCAAAACATCACACCTGAGCTCAAAAGGTTACGCACAACATTTTTAGCCAATGGCTACAGCCGTAAGTCGATAAACACAGCCTTGTCCACCAACACAAGCAAGAAAGATAAGCAGGAAATAGACAAACTGCAGCCAACAGTACGCTTACCGTATGTGAGAAACGTCACTGACCGAATAGGCAAACACCTTCGCCACGTTGGAGTGCAGCCGGTCTTCCATAGTGGTCGTAGGATCCAGGACGTGCTAGGTTCCACCAAGGACAAGGTAGATGCATTACACACTGCAGGCATTTACAAGGTGGAATGCGAATGTGGAGAGGCATACATCGGTGAGACTGGTAGGCCAATAGCAACGCGCGTTCGGGAGCACGATAGTTACATTCGTCTAGGGCAACACAATAAATCCGCAGTGGCAGAATATCACCATGACTGCGGAAAAGAAATAAAATTCAGCGAAGCCTGTGTGTTGGCCAAGCAGCCAATTACAATGAAATGCAAAATCAGAGAGGCCATCGAAATACTCAAACACCCTAACAACATGAACAGGGACGATGGAGTCAGGCTTGCCCCATCTTGGCTGCCAGCAATCAGAGCCCAACAGACCGCACTGTCAACACGAGGCACGAGCACTACCGGCGAGTAACTGCCGCCGCGCGGCCGACGTCCAGCAGTTGGTAAACAACAGCAAACTTCTCATTCGACTATGGCCACCAATCATGGCACGTAACACAAGAGCCAATGGACAACAGAGGTCACGTTCTCCCTCCACCGCAATAACCTATTAAAATAAAGTTCCCTCTCCTTCTTCCTTAAGTGACCAATAAACTAACTACCTTTTTAAAATTATGACATAATGGCATGCGCAGTGAACACTAACAACAAAATATAAAGGACACTGCATAGCTAGAACGCACCATTAGACCCAGAAGAAGGCCACTGCAATCGTGGCCGAAACGTTGGCTTTTCTATAGCAGCAGTAGTTTTTACATTATGACGCGGTACCAGACCCAGAAAACTTTTATGTCGACTTAATAAGAACTGTCAAACATAAAGGTAAATAGAAAACATAAGACAGTTTGTCTACATTCCAATGAACAATAAAATACATTTTGAGTCTTAATCCAAAGTCTGTGCTTCCACAGCTGGTGCTGGTGCTAGTATCTCCAGTGAATGTCAAACTAAAACTTCTGATCCAAAGCACAGAACTGCACGCGGTAAGAAGTCATCCATTTCAGAGTGATCTGAGGCACTGCCTGAATTACCGCCTGCCCCTTTTGAAAGGGAAGGGAAGTGGTTGGATGAAATAATAAAAAGAAAGGTAAAACCAGGCATTCGAAGCAGGAAATTCCTACAGTTGTTGCATCACAATCATGTGTCTTAAGACCACGAGGTGCCCTCCAGGGGGCTTTCAACTCTTTCATGAGTACATGCTTGGCTTCCACGGGGCCCCAGCCTTTGCAGCATTACTTCCTTTCCATACTGCATACTTACACTTCCACTACCCTTTTCTCCCTCTGCCTCTCAATTAGTCACTGTTGAATCTCCCCCACACGGTAACATCAATGTGATGGTTGAGCAGGTGATTACAACAATCTTTTCTGTGGCAGAAAACACGATCGTTTACTCTTTAGGGTGCCCCCGGTGAAAGGCAGTCCCTTGGTCGCCGGAAGTCGCTGAAGCAATTGAGGAGCATCAGCAAACTCTACTGTGGCATAAGCAGCACCCTTCCCTGGTGCACCTCATAGCTTTTAAATGGCTCCTTGCCTGTGTTCACCAACTTACCAAACGACAGAAGCAGGAGTGTTGGGAGAGATATGTCTCAACCATTGGGTGCCATATGTCACCTTCCCAAGTCTGGGCAAGATGAAACACATTTTTGGGTACCAGACCCCAACAGGTGTTACCGGTGTTAACGTAAATGGCTTGTTATCTACTGATGCAAACGCGATTGCCGAACACTATGCTCGAGCATCTGCGTTGGAGAATTACCCCCCCCCCCCCCCCCCCCCCCACGCCCCCCCAACCTTTCGCACTCTCAAATGGTGGCTGGAAGGGAAAGTTTACTACATGACACAGTGAATCCTATAACGTCCCATTTACAGAGTGGGAGCTCCTCAGTGCCCTTGCGAGTTGCCCCAAGACGGCTCCTGGCCCAGATCGGATCCACAGTCAAATGATTAAACATAGCTCATCTGACTACAAGCGACATTGCCTCATCATCTTTAACCGCATCTGGTGCGATGGTGTCTTTCCATTGCAATGGCGGGAGAGCACCATCATTCTGTTGCTCTAAACCGGTAAAATCATGATTGATGTGGATAGCTATTGGCCCGTCAGCCTCACCAACGTTCTTTGTAAGCTGCTGGAATTTATGGTGTGTTGGCAGTTAGATTGGGTCATAGTCACGTGGAAGTGCTGCCAGCACCTCAATACTCTCCACTGCCAGCACCTCAATACTCTCCACTGCCAGCACCTCAATACTCTCCACTGCCAGCACCTCAATACTCTCCACTGCCAGCACCTCAATACTCTCCACTGCCAGCACCTCAATACTCTCCACTGCCAGCACCTCAATACTCTCCCCCCCAGGGGATCCACATCTCTTTTGTGGATACGTGCGTAGCGAGCACGGGGCCCCGAGCTAATGTGGCCTTCCTTCCTTTCCGGGCTGCATACCTTCCCTTTCCGCATCCTTCCCCATCCCCTGTCTTCACCCCCCCCTCACCTCTTGCTCTTTCCTTTACTTTCTCCCCCTCTGGGAGCATGGTTTGCGCCTACGTCCGGAGACGGACGCTTGTAAATGTACCGCATTCTTCTTCTTCCTTGCTTGTCTGTCTTCTTCCTTCCTTTGTCCTTCTCCTTTCCTTACCTCTTCTCTTTACCCTTTTCTCCGCTGCGGCGTTTGAGACCCCCTCTTCTTTCCTTTCCCTTCCTCTTTCTTCCTCCCTGTGCGTGTCTGAAGGCCGACCCACGCACTTCCATGCGTAGCCGGTGACGGGGTAACGCGTAATTCCCCGCCCCGGGTAGACAGGTAGGACACGTACGTACCCCCTGGTAAAGGCCAGGCCCAGGGAGGGGTGATTACCCGAGCTGATACCTTCCGAAAGTGCCGATTGGTCCCTCCGTCCGTATGTCGGGAGGTGTGACCTGAGGTGTGAACAATCACCTAAGGCGGGTGTGCCCTCGGTGAGGGCCCCCACAAGGGAGGAGCGCGCCATCGGAGACGCCGGTAATCATGGGGGATTCTTCCGCAATGGTTTCCTCACCTTCCACTATGTCTGCTCACAAACGTAAGTTCACTGAGTCTCAGCCACAGACGGTTCTTCCATCGTTGCCACAGTTCCTTGTTGTTTCTCGGTCTGACGGAGGTCACGACTTTTCCACGGTCAACCCTTTCATTATTCAGAAAGGTGTCGACGCAATTGCAGGTCCTGTAAAGTCTTGTTCCAGATTACGGAATGGTACCCTGTTGTTAGAAACACACAGTGCCCTCCAGGCTCAAAAATTGCTGCATACTTCTCTGCTCCACACCTTCCCTGTCCGGGTGGAACCGCACCGTACCTTAAATTCCTCGCGTGGAGTCGTTTATACACGCTCCCTCGATGGATTGTCTGACGAAGAAATTCAGCACTACCTGTCTGACCAGGGCGTCACCGCTGTTCATCGGGTTATGAAAAGGGTTGACTCGAACATCATTCCAACCCGCACTGTCTTCTTGACTTTTGACAAAGTTCAACTCCCATCAAAAATCAAAGCAGGCTATGAGATAATTTCCGTTCGCCCGTATGTCCCAAACCCTACGCGTTGCTATCGATGTCAGCGGTTCAATCACACCAGCCAGTCCTGTTCCAATCCGGCCAAATGTGTTACGTGTGGCAGGGATGCCCATGAGGGTGCTTGTCCACCTCCATCCCCTCGCTGCATCAACTGTATGGGTGACCACGCTGCTTCCTCTCGAGATTGCCCTGTTTTTAAGGACGAAAAGCTGATCCAGGAAATAAGAGTGAAGGAAAAGGTGTCGACCTTTGCTGCTCGAAAGTTACTCGCCAGTCGACAGCCCACTGTGCCTCAGAAAGGAAAATACAGCGCTGTCCTTGCTTCTCCTCGGCCAACAAAGGAGGCGGCCACGCAGACTTGCGACCTCACATTTAGTACCACGGTCGTCAGATCGGCCAGCGCAAAGATCGCCCGTTCAACCTCACCTCTTTCGCCTGCCCACTCTATGGCTCACCCTTCGTCGGGTTCTGCTAAATCTCGAGCCCAAAAGTCAGACGCCAAGTCTACAAAAAAAGAGCATTCTCGTGAAGAGTTTTTACGTACTGCAACTTCACAACCATCGGTTCCTCCTTCATCTAAACATACCTCCAAGAAGGCTACGAAGAAACACAGTTCCTCTCCTTCTCCGCCAAGGCGTGTCCCATCTACAGCACCACCTGGCGGAAATCGCCCTCGGCCATCTTCCGTGTCGCCGAGGCGCACTGTTGGTGGCCGGTCAACTGGCCGATCGTTGGTGGCAGGAGCTGCTCCTGACCAACCTATGGATCAGGATCTTCTGCCTTCGACTGAATGCCATTCCATGCTGTCGGTCGCAAGCTCTGAGCAGTCGTTGAGTTGACAGCACCCTTGGTGCCGTTCCTCCATTTTCTGTTCACCCTATGTCCATTATCCACTGGAATATCCGCGGCATTCGCGCCAATCTGGAGGAATTGTCGATCCTCTTACGATCCTACTCGCCGGTCATCTTCTGTCTTCAGGAAACAAAGCTGCGTCCCCATGACCGCTTTGTTCTCCCTCATTTTCAGTCCGTCCGATATGACCTCCCCTCAGTTGAAGGCACTCCAGCCCATGGAGGACTCATGATTCTGCTCCATGATACTCTCCATTATCACCCAATCCCCTTAAACACTTCCTTCCAAGCTGTCGCCGTCCGTCTTTCCCTTTCTGGATACACGTTCTCTCTTTGTACGGTATACATTCCATCGTCTACACCAATGGCACGAGCTGATCTCCTTCATCTTCTTGATCAGCTTCCACCCCCCTATTTGCTGGTTGGGGACTTCAATGCCCACCACCCGCTTTGGGGATCTCCACATCCTTGTCCACGTGGCTCACTATTGCTAGACGTCTTCCACCAAGCGGATCTAGTCTGCCTCAACACTGGGGTCCCTACATTTTTGTCTGCCTCCACGGCAAATTTATCCCATTTGGACCTTGCGGTCGGTACTGTTCCGCTAGCTCGGCGCTTCGAATGGTTCGCCCTTGATGATACACACTCGAGTGACCACTTTCCATGTGTTCTTCGACTGCAGCCTCAACTGCCATATATGCGCTCGCGACGCTGGAAGTTTGCCCAAGCCGATTGGACACTTTTTTCGTCTCTAGCGACATTCGATGACCGTCGCTTTCCCAGCGTCGACGATGAGGTCACACATTTTACCGACGTTATTCTCACAGCTGCGGAACGTTCAATACCACGCACCTCCGAATTGCCCCGGCGCCCTCCAGTTCCGTGGTGGAACGAGGCCTGCCGTGACGCAATACGTGAGCGGCGACGTGCTCTTCGCATTTTCCGTCACCATCCAACTTTGTCCAACTGTATCCGATATAAGCAGCTCCGTGCGCGATGCCGTCGCGTCATCCGCGATAGCAAGAAGGCAAGCTGGAAATTCTTTACTAGCTCATTTAACAACTTCACTCCCTCCTCGGAAGTTTGGAGTCGGCTTCGACGGTTCTCAGGCGCGCCTAGTTTCTCCCCGGTCTCTGGGCTCATTGTCGCGCATGATACCTTAGTGGACCCCGTCGCAATTTCTAACTCATTGGGTCAGCACTTTGCTGAGATTTCGAGCTCTTCAAATTACCCGCCAGCGTTTCTCCCGAAGAAACGTGCAGCGGAAGTGCGACATCTTGCTTTCTCCTCTCAAAATCGCGAAAGCTACAATACTGTTTTCTCCATGCGCGAACTCCAACATGCACTCTCTACTTCTCGCTCCTCCGCCCCAGGACCGGATGGTATCCATGTCCAAATGTTGCTGCATTTATCAACCCATAGCCTGCGTCACCTCCTTCGCCTTTATAATCGAATTTGGACCGACAGTACCTTTCCCAGGCGATGGCGGGAAGCTATTGTCGTTCCCGTTCCGAAACCTGGAAAGGACAAACATCTCCCCTCTAGCTATCGCCCCATTTCTCTCACGAGTAGTGTCTGTAAGGTTTTGGAGCGTATGGTGAATTACCGTTTAGCTTGGTGGCTGGAGTCCCGCAGTCTTTTAACACCAGCCCAATGCGGATTCCGAAAGCATCGTTCTGCTGTTGACCATCTTGTTGCTCTCTCCACTTATATCATGAACAATTTTCTCCGGAAACGCCAAACGGTAGCAATATTTTTTGATCTGGAGAGAGCGTACGATACCTGTTGGAGGACAGGCATCCTCCGCACACTGTTCTCTTGGGGCTTTCGAGGCCGGCTGCCCCTTTTTCTTCGCGAATTTATGGCAGAGCGCACATTTAGGGTGCGGGTGAACACTACTCTCTCCCGTACCTTCTCCCAAGACAACGGGGTACCCCAGGGCTCCGTGCTGAGTGTTGTACTGTTTGCCATCGCCATTAATCCAATTATGGATTGTCTCCTTCCTGATGTCTCGGGCTCCCTCTTTGTGGACGATTTTGCGATCTACTACAGTTCTCAAAGGACCAGCCTTCTTGAAAGACGTCTTCAAGGATGTCTCGATCGCCTCCACTCGTGGAGCATCGAAACCGGCTTCCGTTTCTCACCCAGTAAGACCGTTTGTGTTAATTTTTGGCGACGTAAGGAGTTTCTTCCGCCCTCCTTACATCTAGGTCCTGTCAACCTTCCGTTTTCCGACGTCGTTAAATTCTTGGGTCTTATGTTTGACAGAAAACTGTGCTGGTCCTCCCACGTTTCCTATCTTTCGGCTCGCTGTCTGCGTTCCCTTAACACCCTCCGTGTCCTGAATGGTACCTCTTGGGGAGCGGACCGGGTGGTCCTTCTCCGCCTCTATCGCGCCTTAGTGCGCTCGAAATTGGATTATGGAAGCATAGTCTACTCCTCTGCTCGGCCGTCTATTCTTCGGCGTCTCGACTCTATCCACCACCGTGGATTACGTTTAGTGTCTGGAGCTTTTTACACCAGCCCTGTGGAAAGCCTTTATGCTGAGACTGCTGAACCTCCGCTGTCCAATCGGCGGGCAGTCCTTCTGAGTCGTTATGCTAGCCATCTGTCTTCCATGCCTGCTAATCCAGCCCATAACCTTTTTTTCGACGCCTCCTTTGATGTCGGGTATGCAGGCCGCTCCTCCTCCCTACTACCCCCGGGAGTCCGCTTCCGTCAACTGCTCCATTCTCTTTCCTTCCGCTTTCCTAAAACCTTCTTGACAACTTGGGGTACAGCACCGCCTTGGCACCGTCCCCGGATCGACTTGCTCAGAGACCTATGTCAATTTCCCAAGGATGGTACCCCTACACTTGTTTACCGTCGGGCATTTGCTGCTCTATGTGCACAAATGACGGAAGCCACATTTATTTACACCGATGGCTCGAAACCATCGTTAGGTGTAGGGAGTGCCTATATTGTTGGCGACACCCCAAATCACTTTCGGCTTCCCGACCAGTGTTCGGTTTATACTGCGGAGCTTTACGCTGTTCTCCAGGCTGTCCACTACATCCGCCGCCATCAGCGGATACAGTACGTAATCTGCTCAGATTCTCTCAGCTCTCTCCTAAGTCTCCAAGCTCTTTACCCTGTGCACCCTCTGGTCCACCGGATTCAGGACTGTCTGCGCTTGCTCCACCTGGGGGGCGTCTCAGTGGCGTTCCTCTGGCTCCCGGGACACGCTGGTATCTGTGGAAATGAGGCGGCCGATATAGCGGCCAAGGCTGCAGTTTCTCTTCCTCGGCCAGCTCTTCAGTCTCTTCCGTTTAGCGATCTACGGAGCGGTTTATGTCGCCAAGTTACTCATTTATGGCATGCGCATTGGTCAACACTTCCCCACAATAAATTGCGGGAAGTGAAAGCCGTTCCTTGCGCTTGGACCTCTTCCTCCCGAACGCGTCGTCGGGAGGAGGTAATTTTAGCTAGACTCCGGATAGGGCACTGTCTTTTTAGTCATCGACATCTTTTAAGCGGTGATCCTCCCCCACTCTGTCCCCACTGCTCTCAGCTGTGGACGGTCAGACACCTTTTAATTGAATGCCCCTATTTTAATCCGTTACGCTCCCGTCTACAGCTATCGCCTGATCTATCGTTGATTTTAGCAGATGACACGCGCTCAGCTGACCGCGTTCTACAGTTTATTAGTGGCAGTGAAATGACGTCAGTCATTTGAACCTTTTTTTTTGGGGACAACCAACCCCTTTCTATAGTGGACTTTTAAGCATTCCTTCTGCCTTTAGTTTCTCAAATTTTCTGACTTTGTTTCCATTGCTGCTGATTTTAAATTTCGTTTTTTTCCTGTTTTCTACGTCACGGGCTGGGCGCTAATGACCATAGAAGTTTTGCGCCCTAAAACCACAAAAAAAAAAAAAAAAAAAAAAAAAAACCTCAATACTCTCCACTGCCAGCACCTCAATACTCTCCACTGCCTGAGCAACTCCAACTTGGGTGCAGATAGCTCTATGCTGCTGGAGCTCTACAGAACTCTAGTTCAATCTCACCCTGACTATGAGTGTGGTTTATGGTTTGGCAGCGCCCTCAACTAGCGTTTCCTGGACAAAGTGCATCACTGTGGCGTTCGCCTAGCGACAGGAGCTTTTAGGATGAGTCCAGTGACCAGCGTCCTTTTGGAGGCTGGAGTCCCTCCATTGCAGGTTAGGCATGCACAACTGCTGGCATGTTACGTTGCACATGTTCGTAGTTCTCCTGCACATCCGCATCAGTCTCCTTTTCTCACCCACAGCTGTTCATCTCCTGCATCGGTGGCCAAGGTCAGGGCTTCCAGTTGCAGTTCATGTCCAATCCCTTCTTTCAGAGCTGGAGTCTTTGCCTTTACCACCTATAGTTGAGGTCGATTCACGTAAATCTCCATAGTGTACACCTAAGCCGCAGCTTTGCTTGGACCTTCCACATGGCCCTAAGGACTCAGTTAACTCCACAGCTCTCCATTGCCACTTCCTGTCGATTCTTGACATGTACCGAGGCCACGAACTGGTTTACACCAACAGCTCGATGGCTGATGATGATGATGATGTTGGCTTCGCATGTGTCCGTGGAGGACATATTGAACAGCATTCCTTGCCTGATGGCTGCAGTGTTTTCACGGCCGAGCTGGTGGCTATATCTTGTGCTCTTGGGCTTATGCGTTCATGCCGTGGGGAGTCGTTTCTTCTGTGTACTGACTCCTTGAGCAGTCTACAAGCTATCGACCAGTGCTACCCTCGCCATCCTTTGGTAGTGACCATCCAGGAGTCCATCTATGCCCTGGAACGGTCCAGTCGATCAATGGTGTTTGTCTGGACCCCAGGTCATGTCAGAATCCCAGGCAATGAGCTGGCCAAACAGGCTACGTGGAAACCGCTTATGGAGATCGGCTTCTCTGCAACTGACCTGCGTTTAGTACTACGTTGCAAGGTTTTGTGGATTTGGGAGACGAAATGGCATAACCTCAGCATTCACAACAAACTGCATGCCATTGAGGCGATTACGAATGTGTGGCAGCCCTCCATGCGAGCCTCTTGCAGGGACTCAGGTTCTCTGGCGGCTCCGCATTAGCCATGCTTGCATGACACGTGGCTACCTCCTGCGCCATGATGACCCACCTCAGTGTTGGTGCGGCGCCCGGCTGACAGTGGCCCATATCTTGGTGAGCTGTCCTTCTTTGGCTGCCCTGCGACGGACTCGTTGCCATTAATTTTAGCGGACACCACCCCTTCGGCTAATTTAGTTTTACATTTTATATGTGACAGTGGGTTTTATCATTCTATATAAGTTTTAGTGCATGTCCTTTGTGTTCTGCACTATAATGCTTTTAGGGTGGGTGTTATAATGTGTTGCAGAGTGCCTGGCTTTTCCTTTTTATTCTTGTGGTTGGCCAGCCACGGTCATCTGCTCTCTTGTTTTTACTCCTTCTACCTGTTTCTTGCTTCTCTCTGTGGTTTTCTTTTACTGTTTTGTCCAAAGTAGTGTTGGTTGACCTGTCATTTTTCTGGTTCTTCCTTTCTCCTATTATCCTGTTGTTGTGCTGTATGTCTCCTTTCTTTTCTTGTTTCCCTTGTGTAATTATTTTACCAGGAACAAAGGACTGATAACCTTGCAGTTTGATCCCCCCCCCCCTCGTCTCCTCTCTTTTAAATCGACCAACCAACCTCTCAATTAGTATGTGCTTCATTGTGACTGGGGATTATTGGACAGGTAGCTGTTGCTGGTGCTGGGTAGCACTCGTGGGGAGAGCCCCCGTTCAGAGTGGGTGGCACTGTGGTGGATCAGCCACAAATGAAGCAGATTAAGTTATCTCCTGCTGATCTCTGTGAAAGAACAATCCACTTTCAGTGCAGAGATACAACCGATTAATGTTCTTTTCCCTGGCTGCACCATGGGAGGAATGTAGGGCTAAGTGGCAGCCAGAGCAGTACTCCATGCAGTATTTGTTTCGTACATGGACTGTTGGTGATGCCTTGTTGGCCACAAAGCACTTCTTCTTTGTGGAGAGCTTAGAAGACAGGTTAGAGGAATTGGCAGCCATCTCTAAAATGAAAAGTGAATCAGTCACGGACACTGCTCGCTTGTAACAAGCAGGGTGACATGCTGGTTACTGTCACTCCTCAGAAGTCTAAATTTAGTTCAGGGCATCATTTTCCACAGAGACCTGGTCTTACATTCTGACGAGCTACATGCTAGCTTTGAACGATGAGGTGTACACTTTGGCTGTTGTGTACGTAGGGAGCCAAAGGACAAAAGGGTTGCTACCGGTGCCTTCATCTTGGCCTTTGAGGGTTATTCATTGCCTGTAAAGGTCAAGGTGATGGTACTAATGCAATGTGAAACCATATGTCCCGCATTCCATACAGTGCTTAAAGTGCTCGAAATTTGGTCACATGTCTTCTCATTGCAACGCTAGCCCCATTTGTAGAGATTATAGACAAGCACTGCATGAAATCACTCCCTGTGCATCTCCCCATCTGTGTCAACTGTTAAGTGCCATTGTCTCTGCTCACCAGATTGTGCTGTTTTCCAGAGGAAAAAGAAAGTATAAGAATAAAAACCTCTGGACAAACTTGGGTATCAAGAGGCCAAGAAGTAGTTCGAGCAATTGCGCCCAGAATGTCAAATAATGCTGTATGCTACAGCTATGGTGATGTCATCCCATTTTGGTGGCTGTACTCCTGCCTGTTGAACATCCTGCAGTGGACCCTCAGGGCCACTCATCCATGCCTGCCACTGTGATGGTTGGGGCTCCCCACATCTACTTACGGATCAGTGGCTTCTCACCCATCAGGGACATTGGTCTCCACCTCCCTGCAGGAGACAAATGATCTTCCTCTGGCTTCTCTCACCAGGAAGGAGTGGTCGCAATCATCCCCCTTATCTGAAACTGATCTAGAGAAGCCCTCGCAATTACAGAAATCCTCTAAGGAGAAGAAAGATAAGAAAAAAAATCCTCAGAGGAGGACATTCCAGTGGGGCCCGATGCCACCAGATCCCGCCTGTTCCACTCCTGTGGGTGAGGTGGGTGTTCCTTCAGCCCCTGAGGTCCTGGTTCGCACCACACAATAGAACCTGGAACCTATGTATATTGCGCCGTAACATCTCAACCAGTGGCAGATGACCTTAAGGCATAACCTGCCCTCTTGGTCTCTTCATGGCCTCACTGTACAACAGCATTATTCTCCAGTGGAATTGTAGCTCGCTGAGCTATGACAACTTTCAAGCACGTCACCTGCCTTCTACATTGCCCTTCAGGAGACTTGGTTTTCAGAAATACAGATCCCAACCCTTTGTGAATACCAGGGATATTGTAAGAATTGTGCTGCCTGTGATAGCGTGCCGGGCAGAGTGTGCACATATTCTAAACACCCTATATAATGAAATTCTGCCTTTTAATACACCATTTGAGGCTGTGGCTGTTCAAGCAAGGGCTTTTCAGGATATTACCATCTGCAGTGTTTGCCTCCCTCCACAGTGGTGAAGTGCTCAGAACATACAGTTTGCATTGGTTTCTCAGCTCTCCCCATCTGTCCTCATCTTGGGTGATTTCAATGACTGTAACCCTTTGTGGGGTGGGACCCTGATCACTGCTGTGGTAAAGACGTAAAATTTACTGGCTCAACTTGAAGTTTGCCTCTTGAATACTGGTGCCCCCACACACTTCAGTGTGGCGGACAGAACATTCTTGGACATTCACCTTTCCACCTGCAGCCCTTGTCTTCTCCGTCCATCCACTGACGAATCCATGATGACCTGTGCGGTGGTGACCATTTCCCAATCTTCCTGTCCCTTCCTCAACATGACTCCCGTGGACACCTACCCAGATGCACTTTCAGCGGTGCTGACTGGGATGCTTTTGCCTCTGCTGTTGGCCTTGCCTCCCTGCCACATGAGTATATTAGTGGAGCAGTCCAGAATACAATCACAACCATTCTTTCAGCAGCTGATTTAGTGATCCCATGTTCCTCGCGCCCATGCAAACAGATGACAGTACCATGGTGGTCCTCAGAAACCGCAGGGGCCATTCAAGATTGTGGGTGGGCTCTCCAGTGCTGTAAGTGGCACCCATCGATGGAGCACCTCGTGGCTCTGTGCCCTGGTCCACCACCTGATAAAAAGACAGAAGCAAGAATGCTGGGAATTGTAAGTTTCAACCATCAGCCCACGTACCTCTCCTTCACAGGTTTGGGTTAAGATCAGATGTCTCGGTGGACACCAGACACCTGCAGGTGTACCTGGTATTACCTATGGTACCGTCTGCACTGACCCAGATGCCCTTGTCGAACATTTTGCTCTGCGTTATGCTCAAGCCTCAGTGTCTGAGAATTAACAAGCTCCCTTTTGTGTCTAAAACGCTGGTTAATGTGAAAGCAATTCTTTTATTACATGCCACCAAGAACCATATACCGCTCCATTCAGTGAGAGGGAATTCGTTATTTTCCTCACCACTGCTGTGATACAGCACCAGGGCAAGCTCGCATCTACCTACCGGTGGATTGTCAGCATCATATCCTTGCCATCTTTAAGTGCATCTGGAGCGAGGGAGAGTTCCCATCTGTGGTGAGACACCATCACTGTCCCCGTAACAAAGCATCATTGTACCTGTATTGAAACTGAGATGGACAGTTATCACCAAAATAGTCTCGCCTACGTTCTCTGCAAGTTGCTGGAACACACAGTGAGCTGGTGGTTGTGCTGGCTCCTTGAGCCTTGGGGTCTTCTATCTCCATCTGTGGGTGGTTTTCGCTGAGGCTGTTCCACTAGTGATAATGTGGTTTATGTAGCTTCTGCCATTTAGAACAGCTTTTGCCCAATGTCAACACCTTATAGCTGTCTTCTTGGACGTGTAAAAGGCTTATTCGCCTGACGTCCAGAAGTTCTCTGCTCATCTCACCAGAAGCTGTTACTTTCTATTAATTATTAATTGGTGTAGTGGAATTGTTTTTAGTGTAATTTGTATTGTTTGTATTTGTGTTGTTTCTTTGTAGTGTAATTTGTATCGTTTAATCTGCTGTAATGTGTGACAAATGTGGATTTTGTTGTAGATTAGTGAGCACGGGAGTGAAATGTCAGGATTATGGGTTGGTGTTTCAGTGGGCTGATTGTAGTGGGGAAGCTGTTATAGTGCCAGATGAGACTCGCCAATGGAGTTTTAGATTATGTAGCCGTGACAAGAAAATTGTGGAACAGGGGAAAAAAGATCTGTGCCCTTCAGGCTGAACTAGAAATGGTGTAGTTCGAATTACAGGTTACAGGGGGAAAGAGACAATGGGAGCTGGGAATAGGTAACAAGTCATAGTGAGAAGGAGAAAACTCCAGAAATCGCTTTTCAGATTCCAGTTTCATTTGTTACCTGAAGTAGAAGGGCCTCGAACAGTTTTTGAGCAAAGTAGGGTGCAGTGGACTCGTAGTAACAATTGTAATGCTAGGTCGGGAGTAAAATCAAACAGAAAGAAAAGAGTCCTGCTGTTAGGTAGCAGTCATGGGAGAGGTGTAGGCCAGTTGCTACAGGATAGGCTAGGAGTTGAGTACCAGGTCACAAGCATTGTGAAACCTAGTGCTAAGCTTAGTGAGGTTACAGAAAACCCAGGTGCCTTGTGGAAAGATTTTGATGGTAAGGACAATGTTCTTACAGTAGGAGCAGCAGGAAACAGCCTGGCTAGCAATTCGGACTATAATATTAGGTGTGACCTGGATGTAATTGGAGTAGCAATATCTCACACTCGTGTGGGGTTTGTGGATGTTTTTCAGTGCCCTGACCAGTCCTGGGTTAATAGGTTAATATGGCTGTCAGCCATGTTAACAGAGAGTGGGGGGGGGGGGGGGGGGTACTGTTGGCAGAAACTAAATCTCATATCTGTGCTGTGCCTGTTGATGCAATTGGGAGTTGGGGTTACATTAGTCATGGCTTGTACCTGAATAGTAGGGGAAAGGATAGATTAGTTGATCTTCTTGCGGAAAGTGTAAGGAAGCCACATGCACACAAGACAAAATACCTGTGATTACTGGAGTCAGAAGGAAACATTTTTTAGGTTAGTCAGGTTACACAGAGAGAGAGAGAGAGAGAGAGAGAGAGAGAGAGAGAGAGAGAGAGAGAGAGAGAGAGAGAGTAATGAAAGAGCTTAAAACAGAACAGCGCCATAATGTATGTACCAGTATCCAAAGAAATAAAATTTCTGTTCTTCATCAGAACATTAGAAGATTGAAAAATAAGATAGATGAGCTTCTTGTATGCCTAGAAAATGGGGTAAATTCTCAATGTATAGATGTTTTGTGTCTCTCTGAACACCATGTAACCACAGGGATGGACAAGTTAAGTTTAAGGGATAACAGATTAGCATCTTATTCATGTAGTGTCAACATGGAAAAAGAAAGAGTTGCCACTTATAGCCGGCCGCTGTGGCCGAGCGGTTCTAGGCGCTTCAGTCCGGAACCGCGCTGCTGCTGTCGCAGGTTTGAATCCTGCGTAGGGCATGGATGTGTGTGATGTCCTTAGGTTAGTTAGGTGTAAGTAGTTCTAAGTCCAAGGGACTGATGACCTCAGATGTTAAGTCCCATATTACTCAGAGCCATTTGAACTATTTTTTTTTTTGCCACTTACATAAAACTGGACACACAGTAAAAAATATTGAAACAATTAGTTTTTGTGTAGATCAGATCCTTGAAGCATGTGCTCGAGTTGCTTCTGCAGTATATTTCTATAGTAATTGTAACAATTTACAAATCCCCTCAAGGGAACTTTCAGCTATTCATGAAAAATCTAGAGCCGTTATTGAGCTACCTGTCAGACAAAAAGCAGCAGTTACTGGTTTGTGGTGATTTTAATGTAGATTTCTTAAAACATATGATAAGGAGAAATGAGCTAGAATCTTTGTTTGGTTGTTTCAATCTAGTATCTGTTGTAAATTTTCCAGCCATGTGCAGCAGGATAGTAGGTCACTTATCAACAACTTTTTCATAGACACTGCTCAGGCAGAAACAATTAATGTGTACCCAGTTGTTAATGGGCTATCTGATCATGATGCACAGTTAATGGAAATAACACATATAGCACCTTGCAGGCTTCAGGCGGGTTCATAAAAGGCAGGGAGGCTCATTGATGCAAACAAGGTACAGAGTTTTAAGAGCAACCTGGAAGAGGTAGAATGGGATGAAGTATACACAGAAAATGATGCTGATGCCAAATTCAATTTATTCCATCATAAATTTGACTCAATATTTGACAGTTGCTTTCCTGAAATGTTGTCCAAAAAAAGCCATTACAAAATCAAGTAAGCCATGTATTACTAAGGGAATTAAGATATCACGTAAGAGGAAGAGGGGAAATATATGGACAGGCCAGAATAAGTCAGGATCTGACGTTACTTGCTTACTACAAAAGATACTGTAATATTTTAACCAAAGTCATTAAGAAGTCAAGAAGCTTATGTGTTCTGACAGAAATTAATAATGTGGATAATAAGATTAAAACTGTATGGAATTTTTGCGAATGGGAGATGGGGCAGCTTGACAGTGCACAGCAATAAAGCTAAATGATGATGTGAGTGATAATTCACAAGTTGCAAGTATTTTTAGCAAAATGTAGCAGCTAAAATAGGGTTAAAGGGTTCAGTTGAAGAAGCAAAAAATGTTAAAAATGTCATTCCCTGGGACTTTAGGCCTTTAGAAATAGCACCAACATCCCCCACTGAAATTAAGGGAACTATATATGTTCTGAAAAACAAGAGCTCATGTGGTGTTCATGGAGTCTCTAAGAGAATTGTGAAATGTTGTTCTAATTTAGTAAGTGGAGTCCTTGGTGATATATGTAATGCTTTTCTGGCACAGAGAATTTCTCCAGACAGATTGAAATATGCAATTGTCAGATCTCTTCATAAGAAAGGGGACAAGAGCGACTTAAATAATTATAGACCAATCTCATTGCTAACTTCATTTTCTAAAATATTCGAAAAAGTTATGCATTCAAGAGTAGTCTCACATTTAAGTCAAAATAATTTACTCAGCATGTCACAGTTCGGATTCCAGAAGGGTTACTCGACTGAGAGTGCTATCTACACATTTACCCATCAAATAGTACCAGCCCTAAATAACAAATTATCACCAGTTGCTATTTCTTGAGATCTTTCCAAGGCATTTGACTGTGTGGATCATGTCACACTCTTAGAAAAACTCAGGTTGTATGGAACTGAAGGCAATACACACAGCTGGTTGGAATCATACTTAATGAACAGAAAGCAAAAAGTTGTGCTAAATAACACACATGATATTGAGAGGATAGTAAATTCTAGTGAATGGGGAGTTGTCACAGAGCAAGTCCCACAGGGTTCAATTTTTGGGTCCTCTGCTTTTCCTTATTTGTGTGAATGATCTCTCACTTAACGTTCGGCAAGCAGAACTAGTACTTTTTGCAGATGATATGAGTGTTATAATAAATCCCATTCCAGAAAAAGCAGCTGAAGATATTGTTAAGGATGTCTTTCAAAGAATTATTAAGTGGTTCTCAGAAAATCGACTCTCCCTTAATTTTTAAAAAACTCACTATATCCAGTTCTGTACACCAAATAGTCATACTTACAATTGATGTAGCATATGAACAGGGCTCAGTTAACGGGGTAGATTTCTCCAAATTTTTGGGTGTTCACATTGATGACAACTTGAACTGGAAGAAGCATATAAGCTTCTCAAACAATCAAGTTCAGCTTCTTTCACTCTTCGTATAATCACTAGTCTTGGTAATAAACAGATCAGCCTCCTAATGTACTTTGCATATTTCAACTCAATAATGTCTTATGCAATAGTTTTCTGGGGTAACTCACCACTTAGACATAAGGTATTGATTGTCCAAAACAGAGCAGTGAGAATAATTAGCGGTGTTCACCCAAGGACATCAGGTAGGCACCTTTTCAAGGAGTTAGGTATTTTAACCGCACCATCAGAGTACATATATTCACTAATGAAATTCGTTACAAATAATCCATCTCAGTTCGCGAAGATCAGTGATGTTCATATGTACAACACTAGTGGGACAAATGACCTTTCCTATCTGTTATTGAAGCTGTCAGTTGCTCAAAAAGGGGTACATTATTCAGCAACAAAAATCTTCGATCATTTGCCCAACAACATAAAGTGTCTGGCAGGTAGCAGATCAAGTTTTAAATCTAGCTGAAAATCATTTCCTTTGGACAACTCCTTCTATTCCATGGACAAGTTTCTGTTTCAGAAGTGGTAAAAAAAAAGTACCTCTAAATGTAGTTGCACGTGTAGAACTAAAAATTTCAGTAATATTAATATAAGCACTATTTGTGTGTGTGTGTGTGTGTGTGTGTGTGTGTGTGTGTGTGTGTGTGTGACTTGTTCCACATCATATCGATAAAATAATTGTGAAAATGATCTACAGAACATGACATAATTAAACTAACTAACTAAACTAACACCGCATGGCAACATCACATCCTTGCTACCATACGTGAGTTGGGTCTCTGGGGTCTGCTCCCAGTTTTCATCCAGAACTTCCTGTCACATGATATGTTCTGGGTTCAAGTTGGTCCTTCCCACAGTCACCCCCCCCCCCCCCCTACACACACACACACACACACACACACACACACACACACACACAGAGAGAGAGAGAGAGAGAGAGAGAGAGAGAGAGAGAGAGAGAGAGAGAGAGAGAGAGAGAATGGGGTCCCACAGAGCTTTTCTAGTAGCCTTCAGTGGTCTAGCAGCAGATGTGGGGGTCCTCAGTATCACCCTCCTTGTATGCTGAAGATTTTTGCCTGCACTGTTACTCTTGTAGTGAGGGTGTTGCTGAACATCGACTGCAAGGCGCTGTACAAAAGGCACCGGCATGGCCGCTCACGTGTGGCTTTTAATTTTCCGCCACTGAGACTGTGTCAGGCGCTTCTGTCGATGTCATACCGTTCACTCACAACCAAACCTTTACCTCATCTACCAACTACTGAAAGTGGTGGAGATTTATCGCTTTTTGGGACTTGTCTTTGATTCTCACTTGGCATGGTTTCACATCTTCACCAGCTTAAGGATAGGTACTTATAAATGGTGGAAAAATCAAATTTTTTTATGTCTTTATTAAATTCTATAGTCGTTCCTGATTACATTGATATATACATTATAGGGTTTCAAATGGAAAATGACCTATATACCAAATTTTAAAGTCAGTCATGTATACGGCCACGCCCCCTTTATTTCCGTTACAGAAACCCGTATTATTTCAAAAAGAATGTGAACTTACTGTTTCCTGTGATTATATTGTATATGTTGGTAACACTGCAGGTTCCTAGTGTCTGTAAATGATTATCTTTGCTAATATTTACTCTTGTTTTGCTGAAGCAGTTCGTTCATGTGTTACTGAATGTTTGTTACCCAAGTGCTGCATATATTTGTGGAAGTACATATCCTTTAGTGTGCAATAAATCCAAACTATGCCACACATCAAGAAATTCGATAAAAGTGAATTCCGTGGTAACCAGTTCACAAACAAAGCAAGCCACACTGTTTAAAGTAACCTATGTATCAGTTCTTCAGGGAAGAAACTCCCACATGGCACGCCTCCTGGTGATTCAAATTTTTGTGTTAACAATGACACTGTTTGTAGTGGATTTGTTGTTGTTGATGTGGGCATCTTATCTTCTTTGATAAAGGAAGTGGCGAAATGAAAATGGTGTGATGGTGTAGGCTGTCTTGAAATAACAACAAAGTAGCAGGAAGGGCTTAGCGTCAAAATTAGTTGTTCTGTGTAGATCCTGCAATAAATCTACCTTGAAAATGACTTCGAACATTGTACAAATTCGTATGATGTGAATTTGAAGTTAGTAAATGCAATGCGTGCAACAGGAAAAGGAAAAAAGGCTTCTTAAATGTTTTGTGGTTTGATGGACCTTTCTCCTCCTCCTCAAAGTAGGTTCAACAAGTACATACAAATACTTTTAGATGCCTTGACGGTTGTGTCTAAAGCATCTATGAAACATGCAGTAGAAGAAACTGTGAACATTAGTGGAACCAGGGGCATTGGTGTTGCACTTGATGGGACACGGCAATGTCGTGAACATTGTTCCTTGGATGGTGTTGTAAGTGCTACTTCTCTGGAGAATGGAAAAGTTGTTGATGTTGAGTGCTTATCTAAGTTCTGCCACACCTGTCATGGAAACACTGAAGAACATATTGAACATCAGCGTTCTAAGAATTATAATGGTTACAGTGGAGGTATGGAGTGTGATGGAGCTCTAAAAATATTTCAGAGTTCAGTGCCTGTTTGTAACGTTAGATATATGAAGTACCTAGTCGATAGGGACTCTAAAGCTTTCAATAAAATTAATGAGTTCAATGTTTATGGTGATGCGTTGGTAACGAAACTGCAGTGTTGTGGACGTGGGCAAAAGAGGATGGGTGCTAGAGTGAGGAAGCTAAGAAGAGAAATTAAAGTTTCTATCTGATGGAAAATCTCTGTCTGGCCGAGTCAGATTGGCAGAAACTGAAATAGATCTTCTTCAATTATTATGGACTGGCCATTAGACGAACTGCACCTCTGAATAATGCCACAGCAATGAGAAAAGCTGTTTGGGCCACCTACGTTCATACGTTGTCCACAGATGACCACCCTGTTCAGACTTTGCCCTAAAGGAGCAGATTCTTGGTGTGGTTACCAAAAAGCAAAATAAAGTGGTCAAATATACGATCATAAGCATTCTCCTCCTGAGCCTGTTAGGAATTAAATAAAACCAATTTTTAGAGACCTGAGTGACCCTGTTTTGCTTAGTGTCTCCATGGGGGCACTTGGAACACAAATGAAAGTTTCAACAGTCTACCAGACAGGAAGCCATCTTTCACATTACATTTATTTAACCATTGCTTATGGGAAAGATTACCCAAGAATGTTTTTGTAGGACTAAATACATTAAAAGTTTGTGGGGTTCAATGATGGGCTGATAGGAAGGTTGGAAGTCCTGAGAAATTTAGGCATAAAATGTGGCTCTAATGTGGAAGATCAATTGTTTGCATGTGACAGACAAAGGGTGCATGAAGCTGAAAGATTCACTCTTCAAGTTACCAAAGAAGCATGAAGTGCTAAAAGGAATGCCAAGAGGAAGCTTGAAGATGAAGAATTGCTGCATGATGAAGACTATGCTTCAGGAATGTTCTGAGGCACAGTTTAATTGGACTCACATCTTCATTCGCTATTTCCCACAAGTTGTATTTTTCAGAATCCAGGTACAAATATTTCCTAAAGTTTATAAAGCATTGCTCTAATTTTTTTCTGTAACTTGCAATAGTCCTTACTTATGTAGTAGACATAAGCTTTATTGCGGAATCAACTAAATTATAGAAAAAATAACATTTTTATTAGGAAAAATTACAAACATTAAAATGTAATATATTTTTTATCCTTGTAATATACATAATAGGTGGAATTAAATAGGTCTAGTACCTCAGCCATCATGTCATGCATATCTGGTAAAAATTTGGTCTCCTTCAAATGTATTACATTGGATTAAGTGGTACCTCGATTTGAGGGAGCATTTTGGGAAAAAAAATGCATAAATTTCTTTGTAATTTTTTTAATAATCCTAAGCAGGTTCAAAAATATTCAAAATACTTCTAATTTGTTTATAAAGTGTGCTGCATTACCTGATACCAACAAAAAATCTGTAAGACATATGCATTATAAACAGTGCCTGAAAGAAATAGGTGTTGAATTTTACATAATGTTGAGCCGGAAAAGTACCCTGTGTCCTGAATAAAGGTGCTTGCTCCACCTTAACACACTTCGCTGCCTGAGTGACATCAGCTGGGATGCAGATTGCACTATCATTCTGCAGCTGTACAAAGTCCTGATACAATCCTGCAGTGATTATGGGAGTCTGGCATACGGTTTGGCATTGCCCTGAGCATTGCAGATAGTGGATCCACTGTGGGGTTTGACTTGCGATAGGAGCCTTTCAAATTAGCCCTCTGAACCGCTTAGTCGTGGAGGCTGGTGTCCATCCAATGTCTATTGGATGCCAACAACAGCTTGTCATTTATGCTGCCCATGTTCACAGCTCCTTAAGCATCCAAACTACCATCTTCTCTTTTGAAACACGTTAACCCATCTCCTGCAATGGCAGCCCCAATCAGGGATCATGATTGCAATTGCATCTGGTCTATCCTCACTGAACGCCTGTTGTTTCCTCTTCCACCTCTCCTCTGGGCTCACTCCCGTACACCTCCATGGTGCATCCCTCAGCCACACCTTCGTCTTGATCTATCATAATATAAAGGCTCGGTTCAGTCAGGGGCCCTCTGCCATAAATTTTTCTCCATCCTTGGTGCATCCCATCATTCAGAAGTAGACTATACTGATGGCTGATGTTTGCTGATCATATAGGCTTTGCTTATATTCATGCAGGTCATACTGAACTGCACTCCTTGCTGATGGGTATACTGTTTTTATTGAGGAGTTGGTAGCCATTTTTTGTGCTCTTGGTATATCCATTCCTGCACTGGTGGGCCCTTTTCATCTGCAGCGACTCCTTGAGCAGTTTGCAAGCCCTCGACTAGTGCTAACCTTGCCACCCCTTGGTCGTTGCTGTGCAGGATTTCCTGTATGCCATTGAACAGTGTGGACGTTCAGTGACCTATGTGTGGACCCTGGGCAATGTCAGGATCCTGGGGAATGAACTCGTTGATAGCCTGACCAAACTGGCTACCAGTAAACTGGCTCTTGAGAAGTATTCTGGAAACAGACCTCTGATTGGTGTTATGTCATCAAGTTTCAGGTGCTTGAGATATGGAATGGCTCATTCTGATTTCACCAAACAAACTGCAGGTGATAATGATAAAGGAGACTAGAAAACTGTGGAGGTCCTTCATGCAGGCCTCTTGCAAGGATTCTACTGCCCACTGCCGGCTCTGCATCGACCATAATTGGCTGACTCGTGGTCAGCTCCTACGTAGTAAGGACTCACCCCACAGTTGTTGTGGTGCCTGTTTGACAGTAGTCCGCATTTTGCTGGACTGTCTCAACCTAGCCACCCTGTGGCCGGACCCTTAACCTCTCTGACTCACCACCCCTGTTGTTAGGAACTGATGCCCCAGTGGCTGACTTAGTTTAACTTTTACCACTCTCTTTAAGGGAGGGCTGCTCATTGAGGGGTTGGCAGAACTCTGTTGTCTCCTCTGTCCAAGTGTGTTGCAGCTGCCTTGGCTCAGTGACGCAGCCTGGTCCTCGTCCTATTTGCTCTTTTTTTTTTTCTCCTCCTCCTCCCCCCCCCCCACCCCCCCCCCCACCCCCCACCCCACTGCCCCTCTGCATCATGTGATCTGTTAGACATGTTCGTATTTTGTCTCTCTGTGCTCTGTGCTTCTCTTTCCCTGTCTGTTTTGCTAGTCTTTCCAGGGCAGTCTCAGAATAGAGTGCCTCCAGTAAGTGGTGGGACCTGGGGTATTTGTTCTCTCATTGCCCTTTGCTTTCAGGGGCTTCTGACTGCTCCCTAGGTGGAGCACCTTGCATCCCTTTCTTCCTCTGTCTCCTCTGTCTCCCTTTCTTCTTTTTGTCTGTTACCTCAGCTTCGCTGACATTGATTGATCTTGGGATTTTTCCCCCTAGGTTTTGCGCAGTACGCTATCTCTGATCCACACTCATGTAGAACTGTTTCTTAGAGGACAAAGGGACTGATAACCTATTAGCTTGGACCCTCTAAGCATCCAGCCAACCACGAGCTGACTTTGTGAACTAATTTTTTCTTTTTTTGTATTCTAGTTAGTTACTAGGGATATGTGCGAGTTTTTGTTATGGTTACGTCTATGTTGGTGTTGCTTTTATGAGAGGCTTGCAGGAAACAGTTTAGGTAATAGGTTAAAGAATTTTCTGATGAATTCTTATTTGCAATGTCAGTGGAACTTTAGCGTATCTAATTCAGTCTATAAGTAAAACAGTGGTGCTATGTGGTGTAATATCTTTATTGTTTTGGAAATTTTGTGGTTTTTGGAGATGTGGTGCAGTCTTGTAAAATGCAGTGACAGTAAATGAGTGAGCATTTGTGTATATGACACCCACTGTGGCATTTAACTTTAAGATTATTCTTTGTAAAGGGAGTTTCCTGTGTCTATTAAGCCATTAAAAATGAGGGATTTGAGGAAGTACTTATCTCCACTGTCGAGTTAACTGCAGTGCCAGACTGGGCAAGTCACTGTATACCCCACAAAATGAATACTCACAGTCCCCCAAAGTCATGCCAGTACACTGTTTCAGTGGGAGAAACTGTGACCGGTGACATCTCAGGTCTTACTTTCCAGTTACCTGCCACTATCACCAGAGCTACCACCCTAGACACAAAGTATACATTAATTTACCAACCAGACCTACCTTTTGAGATCCTGCCCAAGGAAAACCTAACCTAAACAAATGGCACACTAGACCCAATATTTCCTGGTTACATAGATCTGATGATAGCAGCATAAAATTGCCACACGACGATGGAACACATGCTCAATCATGTGAAAAAATATCGGACTAAATATCGCCACTGACTCATCACCTGAGGGACTAACACATCAGCTGCCTGTGTAATTCTAATAATAAGTACTGTGTACTGCCAAGTTACCCAAATCCCACCCTCACTTTTCTTTAACCTGCCCCCCTCCCTGGGGGCTCGCCACTCTTCGGTGGGATTGTGCTTGGCTACCACAGGGCCCCAGCATTTGGAGCATTTTTTCCCTTCTGTGCTGCATGTCTATCCTTTCGCTATTCTTTTTCGCTTCCCTTGGGGAACATGTCTGGGGCATTATTGGGAATGTTCTGCATTGTCTGTCGCTGACGCAAGAACGGTCTCACCTTTGTTTTCTGCTCCCTTTTTACCTTCCTTCATTTCCCTTCTCCTCTCATTCCTCCACTTCGGCGTTTGAGGTTCCTCTTTCATCTTCCTCCCTGTGTGTGCCTAGAGGCGGGCCCACGCATCTGACGTGATTGAGTAATGCGTAATTCTCAGCCCTGGGTTGACAGGTAAGGATTCCATGCACCCCCTGGTACAGGCCAGGCCCATGGTGGGGTGATAGCCTGATTTGCAACCTTCCCAAATTGCCGACTGGTCCCTCTCAGTTGTTCGGGAGGTGTGACCTGAGGTGTGAACAATCACCTAAGGCAGGTGCGCCCCCTTGTGAAGGGCCCCCCAGTTGGAAGGAGTGCGCTATTGAGACACTGGCAGCCATGTGGAATTTCGTGCAATGAGTCAATCATCTTCACAATCATCACCTACGAAACGAAAGCGTAATGAGGCTAATGATTCAAAGACCCTCCCCGCTACACCACAGTTCCTCATGATCTCACATACTGAAGACTGTCAGTCCTTTGCCATGGTAAATCCGTTTATTATTCAGAAAGGTGTTGATGGAATTGCCTGCTCTTGTTTACAGAATGGCACTTTGCGTTTGGAGACTACTTCTGATTCTCAAGCACAACAACTGCTTGCTGCTTCGCTTCTCCACAGCTACCCTATTCATGTCGAGGCCTATAGAACTTTGAATTCTTTCCATGGTGTCATTTACACCAGGCTGCTTGATGGTCTAACAGAGGCCAAAATCGAGTCTTACACCTCTGATCAGGGTGTCATTGCCGTCCATCGTGTAATGAAAAAGGGAGATTCCTCCTTAGTACCCACCCGTACTCTTTTTCTAACCGTTGATAGGGTGGTGCTTCTGTCAAAGATCAAAGCAGGCCATGAAATTATCACTGTCGGGCCGTACATTCTGAACCTGATGCGCTGCTACCAGTGTCATTGTTTCAACCACACTAGAACGTCTCGTCGACACCCAGCCAAATGTATAACCTGTGGTAAGGATGCCTATGAGGGTGATTGTCCGCCTCTTTCTCCCCACTGTATCAACGGGATTGTCCCATGTATCTTGATGAGCGGGCTGTCAGAGAGATCCAGGTAATGGAAAAAGTGCCTTATCCAGTTGCTCTTCAGTTACTGGTTAGTCACAAACTTGTGTTCTCTCGTCTGGCACCTATAGCTCTGTTCTTGTTACCAGTCGCTCCTTGAAGGACATGGCCATGCAGACATGCGACCTCCAATTCCGCTCTGAGGTTGTGAAATTGCCCAGTGTCAAGGTAGCATCGCCGTCCCCCTGCCCAGCTGTGCAACAAGCCGCCAAACTCTTGCCTCTTGCCTCTCGCCTTCCTCTGTCCCTCCAGCCAAACATCAGAGTCGTCCTGTAACCGGAAAGACTTGAAGAAGTCCACCAAAGACCAATGGTCTTCTCCTTCGCTGACCTGAAGATCATCTTCGATGGTGTTGCCAAGTGATACCTTAGTCTGGCCGGCCTCTGTCATGCCAGTGCGCACCACCAACCGTTTTTCAGCATTGGACTCCACAAACCAACTGCACAAGCATGCCGATGCTTCTATGGACCCTATAGAACAGGATCCTCATGCTTCTGTGCCATGTAGTAGCGACTCTTCACAGGCTGTCATTCGGCAGCCACTGAGGTGAAATCCCTACGTCTCTTCCTTCGGTCCCACAAAGAGGATTTATGGGTGCTTTAAGCATGACAGCGTCCCCTTGTACTCTGCCTTCAGGAAACGAAATTGTGTCCTCAAGACTGCTTAGAGCTCTCAAATTTCTTACCGGTTCATTTTGGCTTTCCCCCTGAGGTCAGCATTCCCATCTCATGGGGGCATCATGCTGCTCATACCGGATGGCATTCATAGTCACCCCATTACCCTGACTAGCCAACTTCAAGCTGTTGCAGTTTGCCTTTTCCTTCCCCACCTGACTTTTTCCCTCTGTACCATTTATGTCCCTCCGTCATTTGATGTCACCAGGGCAGACTTCCTTTAGCTTATTGGTCAGCTGCCTCCCCCATTTTTGCTATTTGGTGACTTTAATGCATATCACCCCCTTTGGGATTCTCCCAGGACCTGTCGGAGAGGTGCCCTCTGTGCTGACCTTCTTAACCAACTTAATCTCTTTTGCCTTAACATTTGGACCTATCCTTTTGCACTGCCCATTGTCTTGAGTGATCTGTTCTTTCTGACACCTACTCGAGCGACCATTTCCTGTGTGCTATCCATTTGCTGACCCCAACCCCATCCCGTGTACACCCAAATGGCAGCTTACTAAGGCTGACTGGCAGCTTTACTCCTCCCTGGTGACCCTCGAAGAACAAGATTTCCCCAGTTGTGATGACCAAGTGGACTATCTCATCAGCGTTATCCTTCCTGCCGCAGAACATTCCATTCCTCGCATTTCCTCTTTACCATGTCGTGTCCCAGTCCGTAGGTGGACTGAGGCATGCTGCAATGCAGTTCACGCAAGGAGACGTGCTCTCCGTGTTTTTAACCGTCGTCCTACAATGGCAAACTTCATTCATTATAAACAGATGCGTGCAAAATGTCGTTGCATTCTTCAGAATATCCAAAGAACTAGCTGGATTTCATTCACTAGTTCCTTTTAGCAATTCCACCCCTTCCTCTGTCATGGGGACGAACCTCCTACCGCTCTTTGGGACCAAGATCCATTCCCCAATTTCGGGCCTGACAGTATCAGACGATGTCATTGTGGACGCTATTGCTATCTCCAACACCTTGGGCCACCATTTTGTGGAAGTTTTGAGCTTTTCCCACTATCTCCCTGCCTTCCTCCATCAGAAACAATCGTGAGTGCTACTGTGCCACTTTTACTATGAGGGAGTTAGATCATGCTCTCAGTTCATCCCAATACTCTGCCCTGTGCCAGAAACCATCAACATTCAGATGTTGCAGCACCTTTCTCTTGCAGGCAAGCACATTCTGCTTAACACGTACAACTGCATCTGGGCAGAGGGCACATTTCCTGGAAGCTGATGTAAAGCCGCCATCATACCCATTCCTAAGCCCAGTAAGGACAAAACCTTCTTTCTAGCTACCACCCCATCTCTTACCAGCCGCACTTGCAAGGTGACGGATCATACTATTCATGCCTGGCTGGTATGGTGGCTAGAGTCTCGCAATTTACTGACGAATGCACATTGTGGATTTCGAGTGCGGTGCTCTGCAGTTGACCATCTCGTTACTTTGTCCACCCATGTCATGAATGGTTTTCTCTGCAAATCAGACTGTGGCCGTATTTTTCGATTTGAAAAAGGCCCAAGACTCCTGCGGGGAACTGGTATCCTCTGTACTCTTTACACGTCGGTCTTCCGTGGCTGCCTGCCTTGTTTCCTTCAGGAATTTTTAAAAGATCGAGGTTTCATAGTGCGTGTGGGTTCTGCCTTGTCGGACACCTTTATCGAGGAAAACGATGTGCCTCAGGGTTCCGTCGTGTGTCGTCCTCTTTGCTGTTACCATTAACTCTATAATGGCCTGCCTCCTGCTGGGTATCTCACTCCCTTTTTGTTGACAATTTTGCCATCTATTGCAGTTCTCTTTGGACCTATCCCACTGAGTGGCATCTTCAGCAGTGTCTTGATCATCTTTATTCCTTGAGCATTGACAGTGGTTTCTGCTTTTCCACTGACAAAACCGTCTGTATGAATTTCTGACTGCGCAAATGGTTCTTTGCACGATCTTTACATCGTGGACCTGTTGCCCTTCCGTTTGTTGAAACTATGAAGTTCCTGTGGCTCATAATCGATAGGAAACACTCTTGGTCCTCCCATGTGTCTTACCTGGCAGCATGCTGTACATGTTTCCTCAATGTCCTATGTATCCTCAATGGTACGTCCTGGGGTGCTGATCGAACCACTTTCCTCTGTTTGTACTGGTTCCTTGTCCTTTCAAAACTCGACTGTTGGTGTTTCGTTTATGCACCTGCATGTCCATCCCTCTTACGCCATCTCAACACTATCCACCATCATGGCATCCATTTAGCCACAGGTGCCTTTTACACTAGCCTGGTTTAGAGTCTGTATGCTGAAGCTGCTGAACTACTGCTGTGACTTTCTCCTCAGCAGATATATATGCAGTTTGTCTGCCATGCATGGCCACCCATCCTATGCCTCCTTCGTTGATTCCTTTGATTGCCAGAATGGGGTGCATCCCTCTTCTGTTACCTCCTGGAGTCCACTTTCGGCACTTGCTATGGTGGCTTAACTTCACACTACCTGGAACTTTCCTGGTGGGTGTGAGCCCTTCACCACCTTGGATTTGTGTGGAAATCCTTGTTCATCTTGGCTTTCATTTGCTTCCTAAGGACATTACTCCAGCCTTGATCTATCGCCTTCAGTTTTACAACCTTCGCATGGAACTTCACGATAGTACCTTTGTATACACTGATGGCTCTCGGACAGATGTGGGGTCGGGTGTGCCTTTGTCATTGGCACCCGTTTCTTTCGATATTGGCTACCAGCACACTACTCAGTATTTGCAGCAAAGCTCTTCGCCCTGTGTCAGGTCACGGAGTACATCCGGTGACACAGCCTTTTCAATTGTGTCCTCTGCTCAGACTCACTCAGCGTCCTTCAAAGTCTGTGTGCTGTATGCTGCCCATCCCTTTGTGCAGCAGGTCCAGGAAAACTGTCACTTGCTCTCTCTTGGTGGAGCCAATGTGATTTTTCTGTGGGTTCCTAGTCATGTCGGTCTACCAGGAAACGAGGCTGCTGACGCTGCTTTCAAGGCTGCAGTCCTTGTACCTCAGCCCACAAGTTCCTATATTCCCTCTGATGAGCTCTGTGTTACCATCTGTCAGAAGGTGGTGTCCCTTTGGCAATGCCAATGTTACTCCCTTCATGGGAATAAGCTCCAGCTTATTAAGCCTCTCCCAGCGGCTGGGACGACCGCCACTTGGCCCTCCCACCTGGAGGAGGTCATTTTAACTAGGCTGTGTATTGGGCACTGCCTTTTTAGCCATCGACATTTGATTAGTAGTGCTACCTCGCCACTTTGGCACATTGTCCACCACTTCCTGATGGAATGCCCATTTTTTAACCGTTTACATTCCTGGTTGGGATTGCCGTCTGAGTTATCGGCCGTTTTAGCAAATGATGCACAGGCTGACAACTGCATTTTACTTTTTATCCACCAAAGCAATATGGTGAAGGCCATTTAATTTTTAGTTTCAGACATCTGTTTCTGTGTGGTGTTTTTTAGCCCTTTCTCCATGTGTCTGTTTTTAGATGTCTTCTCTTATGTCACTTGGGACTGACATATAGTTGTTTAACTCCTCTGTCTGTGTGTTGTATAGTTATTGCTTGGGCGTGTACGACCCTAGTTGTTTTTTGTGCCCTAAAGCAAAACAAAACCAAACCTTTAACCTGTGGGTCTGTGGTGGTTGTCGGCACCAGTGAATACGTGCCTCAACCTCGGTGAGTGCAGTAAAATTGTGCAGAAAGGGAAGAAACAGACTCGATGTTTGTTCATCACAAGAGTGATAGTTTAGAGAATGTCATACATAAATGGAAGAAAGACAAACAAAGGGGAAAAGTTATGAAAAAGTGATATTTTTTATGCAGTAAAATGTAAAGCGTAGAAACAATTATAGAAAAAAATCAATGTCTCTGCTGCAGCCAGATTCTTAAGCAGTAATCTGTAGGTCTCGATTAATCTAAGGAGAGAGGAAATGTAGCAGCATAGAACTTTAGTGGCAAAAAAAAGCAGCCCAGAACTGTAACAGTGCCGCAGCCAATCTGCCAGTCAGACATTGCCCCTGCCAATACACCAAGTGAGCGAAAGCTACACTTATGTACCACTGTGCCTTTGTGCCAATAACTTGGCAGAAATAGGAAACATTACCGTAGGACACGATCTGATATGCCTATTTCACCAGTCAGAGCTGGTCGTTACCATCTTGCCAATTCTAATCACATAATGTAGGACATGGTCAATGTTCAGAAAGGTAGTGGACCAGCCCCTACTTGGCTCAGAATTTATCTCAAGCCTTCTCCTTTCTGTGCCTGAGGAATTCCATCTCTGCTACCACTCTGAACGTAAGGAAGTCTTTATTACTGACAGATTTGTGGCTGGTTCCCCAGGACTTTCATGTATTTTTCTCATATTTTTTCATATTTGCAGATCCAAGGGGCATACGTTCATAATATGTTTAGGACATCTGTGGATGTGGTGGAGGCTCCAATCATAACTTGCATGCCTAAATGCTGGCACAGTAGCCTACAGTTAGTTAATACAGGTTATGGTACAGTCTAATTATGTTCAGAGGCAAATGAAACCTCCGTTGTCGCACGTTAATAACTTCATTCCTTATACATCTCCCTTTCCTTGCTAAATATTCTGTGTGGGTATTGAATGTGCAGTGTTTGTCCAACTGCCTATGTAACTAGCTGCTGATTGAACACTTTCAAATTATCACCTAATTTATTTTAATGGATGGATCCCCAATAAATTTTACATTTAGTAGCATATATTTTGAGTTTTGTGGTGTCATCTTGAATCACAGCTGCGATTTCTAGCAAATCACAACTCTTGGTGTACACTAAGAGTAACAAGTCATCAACTTTTGCAACAACTCCTGACAATTTGTGACTGTTTTGTAATCTATCCAGGTGTCTATACTTTTTTATCTGCAATGTTGATTAATTTTCTCACCTCATTAATTGCATTCTCAGTACATTTACCCTTCCTGAATCCACATTGGGCTTTTAATACCATTAGAATCGTGTATCATTTTAATATTCTGATTAGTTCTCTTCCAAAATCTTTCCAGGTACATCTGTTGTTATACTGTGCTTTTCACCACTATAGGTACTCACCTACATGCAAAGAAAGGGAACTCATGAGCAAACTGATGGCCACATCCCATGCTTTACTTAAACCACAGCCTTGCAGTATTTGCGTATTTGTTAGATATACTACATGTCACATTCAAACAGTATGCAATAAACATCATAGTTGCAGCATTCTAGATTATCTTTTGCGCAGCATAATAGACTTTTTAGTTTAATTGGAAGCCACAATTTTAAGGTATTCTTCTGACCATCCCAGAAATGGCACCAGTGTTTGAAAGGTTGAAGATTCTTTCTTCTTCCTTGCTCTTGTTTCTCACTGCAACTGGTGTTGACTTGTATTGCTCACTCAACTTGTTTTTCTGAGTAACCATTCTTTTTTACAACTTATCTCAGGTATTGCAATTCTTCATTGAAACTGTCCTAGCCCGACACCAAATATGTGTTCTCTGGACGAAAGTTCGGCACACGAACTTCTGAGATTCTTCTGTTGCTGAATGGCACCAGGAAACAACAAAGATAGACAAAATACAATACCATTGTGTTAGAATCTGCAGTGGAGTAACACCAGTTTTACGTCCAAAACAACTTGTTTTCGTACAAATGAGCCCTTGCTTAATAAATCAATTGAGACTACTTATATGGAGCACTGCTGTACCATGTGCTGTGTATGCACTTACACGCCCTCTCGTCAGAAGTGGCTGCATAGTATGTGCACCAGATTAAAAAAAAGAGAACTGTGTTTTCCAGTATGCGGACTTAAGCTCTGAATTTTTATGGTATAATGGACTGAAACTTCCCACTTTTTCCTCAGATAAGAAAATCAGTGTTCTTGGGTACAGCAAAATCCCAGGGAGAATCTAAATTCCTAAGCCTCCAGTACCTAGTAATTAGCTGACAAGAGCTTCTTTGGCCCAGTTACTGTTTCTCCATTGAATCAAAATGTGTGCTACTGAGTAGTAAACAGCACTTATTGTACACACTGCATGGAATTCCTTTTTCTCAGCTACTAGTTGCCTGCAAAATTCATCTGCTCCTCAGGCACCAAACATTAACAACGCATTCAGTAGTTACCAGCTGTGATTCAAATATTTGCTAGTGATTGAAAATAACATATCAGCCATTAGTAGCTGTCATATTCATTTAGCCTAATCCCCGAGCAGAATAGTCATATGCTTTCCTCAGAGGCAGCTTGAACTGAAAGAGATCCTGATGATGGCTTACTCATTAAGTATGCTGCCAGCTCTCAAAACACTGTCCTGTGACAGGATGACATTCATCTCCTGAACATAATGCATAGGGTAATTTGAACTGCAGCAGTATGGAAAGCCTGCGAACTTTTTATTGGGATACCTGGATGCCAAAGCATCCAACAAATGACTGGATCTCCTTGCAAGGTATGCAAGAAATAGTAGGCTGTTACTTATCCCACATTTCAGTGCATGCAACTATGTCAATGAAGTTAAAATGAGGGCTAGAATTTATGGAAAGAAAGAATGGGAAAAAAAGTGAGCCAGAGTGGTTACCAGTACTGTAAGCTACAACCTGCTGCCTTGACAAGAGGATTGTGGTCCACAGATTGGATATGCCATGGACAGTGCCTAATCTCCATCTGAATGGTGTTCTGTCACGAAAACTTAGGTCATTTTTGCAGGATATGTCTTAGGAGCTGCCTAACTTGTTCATGTGACTCAATATCAGAGAATGAGATTTCAAGCACCTGTTTTTGTGTGAACAGTATTGTAACTAATAAAAACTTTGTGCAAGAGACTAAGTAAACCAAAACACTAGTTTTCCACAAGATATTACCAATATCTTAAAGTATGTGTTCTGAGGTTGTTACCGTATTTACTCGAATCCAAGCCGCACCTGAAAAATGAGACTGGAAATCAAGGGAAAAAAATTCCCTAAGCCGCACCTGCAATTTGAGACTCGAAATTCAAGGGGAGAGAAGAGTTTTAGACCCCACATCCAAATCGAAACAAAGTTGGCCCATTGTAACATGAGACATAGTTTAGGTCGAATGGATGAAGATACAGCTACAGTAGTTTCGTTCGAGTCGTAACCTTAGTAGTTAAGCTTTACCAGGTAGCCATTGCTATGTGTCAGGTGCTCCATCCGTATTTATACAGATACCCTTCCTTCTTCACGTGCTACGTCTGGTTTGATTCGATTGCTTGTTTTTTCTTTGACCTGATAAGTGCTGTTCTCTTTGTTATAGGTGTTTACGTCACTCTAAGCTGAAAATGCATTATTGTATTGTGCCATGCATTGTTTGTCGCATTCTAATGATGAGTATTTAGACCTGTCGCCGCTCGTGGCATGGCTTGCTTTTGTGCGCGCTACCGCCACTTACAATAAAAAAAGAGGAATTGTCTCATAAGCTAAACAATGGCAAGAGACTATTTGTTGTTACTTACACTGCTGCTTTCTTTGATAATGATCAACAAGAAACAAATAATAGACTTCATGTGATAGATGATGTTCTGAACGAGAGTTAGCGAAAGTTTTTCTCTGTTAGAAAATCTTTGCAGACGCCTCTTTAGTAAATTACATTCTGCACAGAAATTAGTCATCTCAGATTTAAAAATCTATTCAGTTACCGTGCTTCATTTCTGATTGTATCACTATTCAGCATAAGAATAATACGAATACAAACATGACATGATATGTACATTCTTCCACCTTTGCAGTTATCACTCTAGCTTCGTAGTTTATTGGGCAGACAGGATTTAAACAAGATAGCAGCAAACACGAAAGAATACATGGCATAATGTTTACATTCATGTTATTCTTATGGTGAAGAGAATACTGCATGTGATTCACGATTCATAAAAGCCCCTATTAGCAACCATATCTTGTCACAGCTAGGAAAAAATTCAGAACGCGGAGTTGGCCATATTGACATACATCCCAAGCAGTCTTGCAAGTCAGATTTTCGTAGTAGATTTTTAGTGATGACTTCAAATGCAGTGACAGTGTGTGTTGTTGTTGTCTTCTGTTCGTAGACTGGGTTGATGCAGCTCTCCACTGTTTTTTATCCTGTGCAATGCAGAGTAGCAACACTCATCAAATAGGAATGAAAATAACTTACAAATTAAACTCTGAAATTTAAAACAAAATTTTATTAGGTTTGTAATACATCTTACACCAAACGTTTAAAATATCAGTCACGATTCTGAATCACTATTATTCGATTCTTTGTCGCTCATTTCTTCACACAGTTCATCGTCCTCCGTACCATCTAGAGTCTAGTGCATTGGATATCGAACATTTTTTTAAATGCTTGTTGCACAGTCTGATTTGGAACACACTTCCATGCATCATAAATCCATTGGCACGCTTGCGACAAACTTGCTCGTTTTACACGTCCTGTTGGTGTTGGTTGTCTGTCGCTTTTCGAAAGCCAGTCTGTGTACATGTATTTAAGCTTGTCCTTAAATGGTTTATTCAAACATACGTCAAGTGGTTGCAGAATTGACGTCATCCCGCCTGGAATTACTGCCAAGTCCGTTTTGCTTTCCTCTAATTTTCGTTTTGCTGCAGGTGTTGTCAGGCCTTCGTACGCATCTAATAACAACAGACTGTGTAAACCAAGCATTGCACCAGGACGCCGATTCCACACACGCCCAATCCATTCCAGCACCATGTCCTCCGAAAACCACCCGGTTTCGTTTGCTCGTGCAATTTGTTCTTTGGAAACACTTCTTTCGCTTGAAAACTATGAATGGAGGTAATTTATGTCCATCTGCAGTGAAAGCAAGCATGATGGGCATCCGCTGTTTTTTCACCCCCCTGATGTAAGAACACTTCTTTCTTTCCTTTGGCGTCAACCGTATAATTTGACGGCATGTCAAAGTATACGGGAGTTTGGTCAGCATTTCTTATCTGACCAAGAAGGTATTGCTTTTCTGTGCGCTGCCTAATTATGGAGCACTGAAATTCCACAAGTTTTTCTTCTTAACTTTTCGGCAGCTTCTGTGCAACTGAAGTTCACCTCCGAAGTGAAAAAACCCAGCGCTTCATAAACAGATCAATCCAGCTGCGACTAGCTTTAAATTTTTTGACTTTTTGCTCTCTAGCAGTTTCATCTGACTACATTTTTAAAATTTCGGCGTTCACAGGCGGGGATTTCTGATGCTGTTCCTTAACAAATTCATTTAAAATCACTTCTAGTGCATGATATCGGCCACACTTTGGCGCACTAAATGCTTTCCTGCTACGTGAGCATTCAAATAATTTGTGTCTCTGCAGTCGCCATCCCCTGACGTTGCTCTCGTCAATCTCGTATCGCAGATCAGCAGCACGATTAGAACTTTGTTCCCCAAAAGAAATAACTCCCCTCTTGGATTTGGCACTATAATGAAAGCGCCTCATTATGGTTCACTAACACCAACAAGCACTTCACAAAATTACCCGAAACAATAGGTGCCGCTATGTGAAATCTTAATGAGCCCCAGCGTATCGACTCGTGCAACAATACTAAAGCCTTGTGAATTGTTGGTACTTTTGTGTAAATAAATTTATTTTTGTTGCTACGAATATTTGTAATGCTGCTACATTCGAAGATGAACAATACGGAACTTCTATTTACTTCGTTGGATAATGTATGAAAATGCAGTGGTCAAAACTCAGGGCGGAGAAAAAAAGCACGCCTTCTACCATTTTTTAAATTTATCTACTGACACACAGGTTTTGGCGCCAGTCTTTGTGCCTGCAAAGCATGCCTGTTAGTTGAAGACGTGGCCGGATGCCCTTCCTGCCACCACCCCGTACCCCCCCAGGAAGGAATTAGTGTACCCCAACTGTGTGCGACTAGTGTAATCCATGGAATAGTGCAAAAGTGTTCAGATGTCTGTGAGCCGTATAACTGAAGCGATACATGGGGACCAGCCCAGTATTCACCTAGGGGGATGAGGAAAACCGCCTAAAAACCACATCCAGGCTGGTAGGCACACTGGCCCTCATTGTTAATCCGCCGGGCGGATTTGATCTGGGGCTGGCGCGCCTACCCGAGCCAAGGAAGCAGCGCATTAGCGCGCTCGGCTAACCTGGCGGGTCAAAGCATGCCTGTGTAGCGCTACATATATTAGACGGCAGAAGTTATTTGTGGCAGCACATACCAACATTTTTCAGAACTTATGCTTACTTTTCTCTCGAATCTAAGCCGCAGGCGGTTTTTTTGATTACAAAAACCGGAAAATAGTGCGGCTTATATTCGAGAAAATACGGTGGATACAGATAAAAGTGAGACTACTTTTATGGAGCGCTGCTATACCATGTGCTGTGTAGGCACTTACACACCCTCTCATCAGAAGTGGCTGTATAGTATGCGCACCAGATTAAAAAAGGGTACTATGTTTTCCAGTATGTAGACATAAGCTCTGAATTTTTTTGGTATAATGGATTGAAACTTTTACTTTTTTCTTCACATAAGAAAGTCAGTGTTCTTAATGTGTAACTGTTGAATTTATAAAGTGTGCCAAGTATTTTATTTAATGTCTATTACATTGTTTCAGCTTTGGTACCAGATGCTGTGAAGAAAGAACTCCTACAGAAAATTAAAAATCATTTTTCACAAGCTTTATAAAGTAAGAGCTCATTTGTACCAAAACAGGTTGTTTTGGACATAAAACTGGTGTGCATTGCAGCAGGCAAAATAGTGTGCTCTGGAAAGAAGTTGTATACCCTAGAAATATCATCTAAATTGTGTTGATCAGGCAGAAATTGTCAAGCGAATGAATTTAACTTCTGCGGACAACTGCAAAAATGCCATTTACTAGCAAGGAAACTGTCACTATGTTACTGAATACACTTTAGTAATTGTTAGGTATGGAAATTTACAGAATGTGAATAAAGTGCTGTGTGACTGTAGTGGACATTGAAGTTTTTAACTCTCAGCAGATATAAGATGAATTTATGATGAACAGATACGTGTGCTAGATACAATTTTTTATCTCTAATTTGTATGGGCAATGCACAAGGATATTGTTCATTGCCACTTAGTCTATCTAGATGATTGTTTTTCCTACTAAATATGATTCACAACAATTTGTGAAGCTTTCATGTCAACAGTCATTTGTAAGGTTTTTAATTAATGAGTTTATTGGATCAGTTAAAACATACTTACTGAGAAACTTTTTCTTTTCTGTATTTACTGTGTCTAAGCATTATGGCATGAAAACCCCATTCATTGTGTGTAAAAACCTAGGACTCAATACAATAAATACTATTCCAGGTAGCTATTGCTTTAGCAAGAGTGTCAATTTGAGTAGCATGATCTGCGGTAAAATGGGTAAATTTAATCCAAGCAGCAGCTCTTCTGGGGTGGCTGTTTCAATGGAAATTGTAAAAGCTTTAATGCAGATAATTAGAACAATCTGTGTTCCACTTGTTATGAACATCAACTATTAGAGAATCCTTTGTGAATACAAAATTGTGGTTCTTCACCAAACACATCGAAGATAAGTTTGGTGAAGTTGCAGCTGTAGAGGTGAGGGAAGTTTTCTATTTTAACCAGGACAGTACAAAAATCTGTTTAGTCAGAGGCTCATCAATCTTGCAGTATACTAGTCTGTTACTCTTCACAAAAAAATCGAATGTGGCTGCTGGAGCTCACATTTCATTGTGATCTGACACTACAAAACAGTGAAGAACTGCAGGCCAGCTTAACTCACTTAGGTGCTCACCGTGTTTGTCAGATCCAACAAGGACACTGCCTGTGACTGGTTGAGGTATTGACACATCGGTGTGATGTTAAATCCTACATTTAAAGTGCCTAGGATTTGGGCATGTCCTCCCACTGCACCAATCTTATTTCTGGGAACTGTGGAAGGACAGTGTATGAAGGAATACCAGATTAACAACCACCAATATGCGTGAACTGCTTGGAACAACACTTAACTTTATTCACTGACCTGTCTTCACATTCAAAAATAAAGATATGAGACGTGTTTTTTAAGTAAGTACTGTTTTGAAATTTAAAAAAGACATGCTAAGATATCGCAATAATTCTATTTTTTCATGGAAGCCTGTACCTTAATCTACTCACTGACGCCATTACAGTCTGATTCTTCCTTGTTTACATTGTGTACTGAGTATTTAAGATGCCTCCAATAATCGTGAGTCCCACTGACTGTGAAGTATGGGCTGTTATAAGATTTCTTAGTGCTAAATGCCTAAAAGCGATTGATATTCATCATGAGATCTGTGCAGTTTATGGATAAAACATTGTGAGTGATGGAATAGTAAGAAGGTGGGTGAGAGCATTTAAAGATGGCCACACAAATGTGCATGATGAACAACAGAGTGGGTGTCCTTCGGTCGTTAATGAAAGTTTGGTGCAAGAAGTGGACAATAAGGTGAGGGAAAACACACACTTTGATTTCCTCATTGCGGGATGACTTTCCTAATGTTTCGCTTAGTGTTTTGTATGGCATTGGCCAGCCGGAGTGGCCGTGCGGTTCTAGGCGCTACAATCTGGAGCCGAGTGACCGCTACGGTCGCAGGTTCGAATCCTACCTTGGGCATGGATGTGTGTGATGTCCTTAGGTTGGTTAGGTTTCAGTAGTTCTAGGGGACTGATGACATCAGAAGGTAAGTCCCATAGTGCTCAGAGCCATTTTGTATGGCATTGTGACTGAGCACTTGAATTACCGAAAATTGTGCGCACGTTGAGTACCGAAAATGTTGACGGATGTGCACGAAACAAAACATGTAGACAGTGCATTGACTTTCCTTGAGTGGTATCACGACGATGGTGATGATTTCTTAACCACATTGTTACGGGCGATGAAACGTGGGTGGCCTATGTCACACCAGAATCAAAGCAACAGTCCATGGAAGTTGAGCAAGAGCATCGTTTTGCTGCAAGACAATGCCCATCCGCATCTTTTCAATGGGAAAGTCTAGATCATCTTCCGTACAGCCCCGATCTTGCGCCCAGTGACTACCATCTGTTCCTGCACTTGAAGAAACACCTGTACGGTCACTTCTTCAAAACAATCTCGAAGTCAAAACAGTGGTGATGCAGTGGTTAACAAGTCAGGCGGCAGACTTCTATGAGGAGGGTATTCAAAAACTGGTACAATGTTAGGAGAAGTGCCTCAGTATTGACAGAAATTATGTAAAAAGTAGATTAAGGTACAGGCTTTCGTGTAAAAATAAATTATTGAGATATCTTACCATGTCTTTTTTTTTTAATTTCAAAATGGTACATACTTAAAAAACACACCTCGTATTAAAGAATTAAAAATTCTCAGCTCTCTGCCTTGTCAAGATGCTGCAAAGAAATGTGAAAGTCTCCGCCAGGTCAATATGACTTTGTGGTAACAGTAAAATTAGATACAACTGCGGCGAAGCCACTAAGTGTTTGTGCTCCAGGTCTTTTCCACAATAAGACAGACTGCCCACCAAAGGGTGAAGACATCCCACACTCAGTCTAAAAACATCCTTCATTAGTGAACACCTCTACACCAGTGCAGCAGCAGCACTCCCAGAATCTCCCAGGAAAGGAAACATAACACAGTGTCCTCTTTCTAGACTGAAGCAGAACTGCAACCTGTCACCAATCAGTGGCAGAAAAAAAAGCTAGCAGTTGTGAGAACAGTGCATTGTATGTAGTCAGGAAATTCTTGCAGGAACAAAACCTCAGAGACAATAAGATAAAACCAAAAGTGAAACCTGACTGTGCAGCTTTGGCTGCCTTTGACCCCATTTAGTTCTAGTGTTAGTTTATGTTGTACACATGGAACACCAGGTAAATCATGAATATCAATTGACATTCTCCTATGGAACTTAAACAGAAACTTACTTCATGGTGTTACTACCTTGGAACTGTATGGCTTTTGTCAACTAGGTGTGCAGTGACAGCTCTTCTCTGTGTGTCTTGTTATCTTTGTGGCAAGAAAAGAAACTAGGCTCTTAGAAAATAAGAATATATCCATAACAAACTATAACACATAGAATAAGAACAGTGTGAATGCTAACAGTGCCTGGGAAGTCTGTTCATTTGTACATTCGGATACCTTTAATATGTTGACTGCCACACACATGATCATGGATGCTTCTCTGCCAGGCCAGGGACACTGTGTTAGCTGTGAGGGTGTGCTGTTGCTGCTGATGGGGACATGGAATCAGGTGTGAAGCCTGATGGTGGTAAATATGTTAATACTACGCGACACCTATATTACACCACATGTGGAGATTACATCAAGAGATACAATAGGTCTAGTGAAATAGGTTCTTCCACCACGTTTATTACAGAGCCTCAACTCAAAGCCCATGGCACATTCTCTACCACAGACCACATAAATTGGTGCCCAGCCCTTGCTTCCTTATTTCATTGGAAAACTTACAATGATCTATGCAACAGTGATCATTTTTCCAGTCTCTTCTTAACCATCAACCAACAGAAAACAAGATCACCTAGAAAAGTTTACTGATTGGTTTTCAGTGCCAAATTAGTGTTTGAAGTTAACAAACAGAGCGGAAGAGAGAAGAGTAAACCCCTGATTCTTTAAAGAATCAAATTCCCTGTATAAAACAGCTTCAGACATGTGATTAATCCACCAATGAGTTAATGTGCTGAATATTCGACTTTGAGCCTGTGAGAGAGAGAAGTATTGGAAAGGTTGGAAATTATGCTTAAAGATTTTTTGAAGTCGGTAAGTGCCTCCATTCTCATTTGGCTCGAAGGTGCCTACAAACTTCTTCTGTAATTGGTCGTTTCAAGGTGTGGCAGGGGGCGAAAGGCATTCCGGAGGGCTGAACGGAAAGCCTCTCCAGTTTGTCTGACGAACCGGTTTCAGGCTCTGTCTCAGGCTGATACTGATCTTCGGCCTGACATGGCTGCTTGTCCTGTTCCAGAGGTTGCCCCTCAGTCTGCAAGATCCGGGCAGTCGCAGAGGGTGGGCTTACTGGTAGTTGGGAGCTCCAACGTCAGGCGCGTAATGGGGCCCCTTAGGGAAATGGCAGCAAGAGAGGGGAAGAAAACCAATGTGCACTCCGTGTGCATACCGGGGGGAGTCATTCCAGATGTGGAAAGGGTCCTTCCGGATGCCATGAAGGGTACAGGGTGCACCCATCTGCAGGTGGTCGCTCATGTCGGCACCAATGATGTGTGTCGCTATGGATCGGAGGAAATCCTCTCTGGCTTCCGGCGGCTATCTGATTTGGTGAAGACTGCCAGTCTCGCTACCGGGATGAAAGCAGAGCTCACCATCTGCAGCATCGTCGACAGGACTGACTGCAGACCTTTGGTACAGAGCCGAGTGGAGGGTCTGAATCAGAGGCTGAGACGGTTCTGCGACCGTGTGGGCTGCAGATTCCTCGACTTGCGCCATAGGGTGGTGGGGTTTCGGGTTCCGCTGGATAGGTCAGGAGTCCACTACACGCAACAAGCGGCTACACGGGTAGCAGGGGTTGTGTGGCGTGGGCTGGGCGGTTTTTTAGGTTAGATGGCCTTGGGCAAGTACAGAAAGGGCAACAGTCTCAACGGGTGCGGGGCAAAGTCAGGACATGCGGGGAACAAGCAGCAATCGGTATTGTAATTGTCAACTGTCGAAGCTGCGTTGGTAAAGTACCGGAACTTCAAGCGCTGATAGAAAGCACCGAAGCTGAAATCGTTATAGGTACAGAAAGCTGGCTTAAGCCAGAGATAAATTCTGCCGAAATTTTTACAAAGGTACAGACGGTGTTTAGAAAGGATAGATTGCATGCAACGGGTGGTAGGGACAGAGCATCGAGTGACATTATACTGAGTGCACTATCCGAAAATTACCTCGAGCAATTAAACAGAGAACCGACTCGTGGAGATAACATATTGGACCTACTGATAACAAACAGACCCGAACTTTTCGAATCTGTATGTACAGAGCAGGGAATCAGTGATCATAAGGCCGTTGCAGCATCCCTGAATATGGAAGTTAATAGGAATATAAAAAAAGGGAGGAAGGTTTATCTGTTTAGCAAGAGTAATAGAAGGCAGATTTCAGACTACCTAACAGATCAAAACGAAAATTTCTGTTCCGACACTGACAATGTTGAGTGTTTATGGAAAGAGTTCAAGGCAATCGTAAAATGCGTTTTAGACAGGTACGTGCCGAGTAAAACTGTGAGGGACGGGAAAAACCCACCGTGGTACAACAACAAAGTTAGGAAACTACTGCGAAAGCAAAGAGAGCTCCACTCCAAGTTTAAACGCAGCCAAAACCTCTCAGACAAACAGAAGCTAAACGATGTCAAAGTTAGCGTAAGGAGGGCTATGCGTGAAGCGTTCATTGAATTCGAAAGTAAAATTCTATGTACCGACTTGACAGAAAATCCTAGGAAGTTCTGGTCTTACGTTAAATCAGTAAGTGGCTCGAAACAGCATATCCAGACACTACGGGATGATGATGGCATTGAAACAGAGGATGACTCGCGTAAAGCTGAAATACTAAACACCTTTTTCCAAAGCTGTTTCACAGAGGAAGACCGCACTGCAGTTCCTTCTCTAAATCCTCGCACAAACGAAAAAATGGCTGACATCGAAATAAGTGTCCAAGGAATAGAAAAGCAACTGGAATCACTCAATAGAGGAAAGTCCACTGGACCTGACGGGATACCAATTCGATTCTACACAGAGTACGCGAAAGAACTAGCCCCCCTTCTAACAGCTGTGTACCGCAAGTCTCTAGAGGAACGGAGGGTTCCAAATGATTGGAAAAGAGCACAGATAGTCCCAGTCTTCAAGAAGGGTCGTCGAGAAGATGCGCAAAACTATAGACCTATATCTCTTACGTCGATCTCTTGTAGAATTTTAGAACATGTTTTTTGCTCGCGTATCATGTCATTTCTGGAAACCCAGAATCTACTATGTAGGAATCAACATGGATTCCGGAAACAGCGATCGTGAGAGACCCAACTCGCCTTATTTGTTCATGAGACCCAGAAAATATTAGATACAGGCTCCCAGGTAGATGCTATTTTTCTTGACTTCCGGAAGGCGTTCGATACAGTTCCGCACTGTCGCCTGATAAACAAAGTAAGAGCCTACGGAATATCAGACCAGCTGTGTGGCTGGATTGAAGAGTTTTTAGCAAACAGAACACAGCATGTTGTTATCAATGGAGAGACGTCTACAGACGTTAAAGTAACCTCTGGCGTGCCACAGGGGAGTGTTATGGGACCATTGCTTTTCACAATATATATAAATGACTTAGTAGATAGTGTCGGAAGTTCCATGCGGCTTTTCGCGGATGATGCTGTAGTATACAGAGAAGTTGCTGCATTAGAAAATTGTAGCGAAATACAGGAAGATCTGCAGCGGATAGGCACTTGGTGCAGGGAGTGGCAACTGACCCTTAACATAGACAAATGTAATGTATTGCGAATACATAGAAAGAAGGATCCTTTATTGTATGATTATATGATAGCGGAACAAACACTGGTAGCAGTTACTTCTGTAAAATATCTGGGAGTATGCGTGCGGAACGATTTGAAGTGGAATGATCATATAAAACTAATTGTTGGTAAGGCGGGTACCAGGTTGAGATTCATTGGGAGAGTGCTTAGAAAATGTAGTCCATCAACAAAGGAGGTGGCTTACAAAACACTCGTTCGACCTATACTTGAGTATTGCTCATCAGTGTGGGATCCGTACCAGGTCGGGTTGACGGAGGAGATAGAGAAGATCCAAAGAAGAGCGGCGCGTTTCGTCACTGGGTTATTTGGTAACCGTGATAGCGTTACGGAGATGTTTAATAAACTCAAGTGGCAGACTCTGCAAGAGAGGCGCTCTGCATCGCGGTGTAGCTTGCTCGCCAGGTTTCGAGAGGGTGCGTTTCTGGATGAGGTATCGAATATATTGCTTCCCCCTACTTATACTTCCCGAGGAGATCACGAATGTAAAATTAGAGAGATTAGAGCGCGCACGGAGGCTTTCAGACAGTCGTTCTTCCCACGAACCATACGCGACTGGAACAGGAAAGGGAGGTAATGACAGTGGCACGTAAAGTGCCCTCCGCCACACACCGTTGGGTGGCTTGCGGAGTATCAATGTAGATGTAGATGTAGATGTAGATGCTGCGACATCATCTACAGGCTTGGCATGCTTCAGACAAGTCGTTGACACACATGGAAAAAGGTCAGAGCTCAGAAATTTCTGTAAGGTGGTCTAATGATGTCACCTGGGCACCAGATTTCACCACAATTCTGCCCAATATTACTGTGCCCGTGTCACACACAGGGAAACTCAAAACACTCTCCTCTTACCCGAATTTCACACCATTCTTTTGATGCCTCTGCAATGGGTTGGAACCACAATGCCCAGCATTGAAATCTCACATTTTTGTTATGGGTGGCTGAAGAAAAAAAAATTCCAGATACAATGCTGCTCAGAATTAATATGGGAAGGTCTAAGGAGGGTGGCATGATGGGTGTCAATGAAACCATCCCTTTCCCTGGGGGTGTTGGTTCCCACACATTTCATGGTTGAAAAAGACTGTTCTGTGTGATGAGCAACAGGACCTTTGACACTACTGACCCCCAGATTATTCTGCCTTTCTTTCTAAGCACATTGTGGGCCAGCAATCCCATTGAACGTGATTGCACCCCCTTGGAGTGCAGTGCAACTGCAGCTTTTGCTCTGGTGTACATGGAGGAATCACTTGGGACCATTCAAAATCATTTCACAAAATTTGAACACAATCTGAAGCAGCAAGTGGTGCTTATGCTTCAGTCCTTTTATGGTGTCATCACAGAGGAGTGGGACATTGACACATGCATGAATGAAATGGCAGTCTCTCTTTAAGATCACCCCAGTTCTGCAACACCTTCAGTACCACTTGCCCACCTTCGTTGAGCACTTTAAAAATTTACACATACAGAGACAGACTGTGATGAGAGTCCTAGGCACATACTGAGGATTCTATAATGTCAGAAGTCAGAATATTTGCTTTTATCTGTAACATTAGTGAGTAAATTCATCGAACTGCTTAATCACAGTAACATTGTTGCCAGCTACCTCTGGTTTCACCGAGGTAGAATTTCAAAGTAATCGCTGTCAGCAGACAATGTTTTGAATGAAGTCTGATTATTGCTGCTGGCCTTGAGAGCTTAGTGTGGCAGTTGAGTGGTAGAGTTCGGCGTGGGCATCAGAGCCGAGCGATCGGGTTGAGATTAATGCGCTGACCGGTACTGATGTGTTTGTAATATCATCATTAGCCCCACTTTTGTTGACTTAAGTTTGTGTGCGAAGATTGATGTTGCATAGTGGCATGCAGAATATTGCTCAATTGTGAATATTTATAAGTGTTTGGTATGTAGTACTTTCAACAATAAATTATTCTGTTGGTCATTTGCTAACAATAACTGTTCTTAATCAGACCTGACATTGTCCACTTCCTTAAATTCACTCACTGGAATGAGTGTTTCATATTTAATGGAGTGGGGAGAGGCGGCTGTTTAATCGTAAAATACTACACACGCAGCGGCTGTGTTAAATGTGAAGATTGGTGACGAGGACGTTGCGTCCTGCAATAATCTTTGTATCCAGAACCCAACTACCAGAGACAATGTGTGGTGAGCTTTGATTATAAATTACATGCAGATTGTATATTTGAGTAACAGTGGCCAGGCGAACTGTATATTTGAACTTAAATGCGGAACAGTGTGAGACAGTGATTGTTATCTATCTTGTTAATGCTGTAGGAAGAAGGGATGTTTTTCTGATAAAATTGTTACAAAGTTTGAACACCAAACTTAACACCTGTAATTCAAAGCTTGATGATGATAATGACAATGATGATAAGCAGGATTTGAACAAATGACTTGATGATACTAAAAAAAAAAAACTTGATACAAAACAAGAACGAAACATGAATCTGAGCAAAAAAGTCAATGAACATAATAAAAAATTGGACAAAATGTTGGATTAAAAGGTAGTGGATATCCATAATGACTTTCAAGAACTATTCAGATTTGGAAAAGAAAAAAAAAAAATCGTAGGACGAGGGAAACCGAATGTTCTGAGGACACTCATGACAGTAAGCAACATGACGAAGAGAGAGTGAGTCAGAGGTTGCTGAAGTTCATTCTTAACTAATCTTACAGCAATGAGAAAGTCATCACTCTAAAGAATCGAGCAGTTATTCAAGATGCCATTGTTGTCAGGTAAAGGTCATGTGATGAAAGAAATGGGGAAGATCAGTTTATCAAGGCCAGACATAATTGCAGTGCTGACAGTGAACGAAATTACACACAAGAGAATTTTGAGTTGCTGATGCAAGGCAGTTAAGATGACTTATTTCAAAGAGGTGAACAATTATTTTGCTATTAATCTACAGTTTTTTGTTAGTTTTAACCATTGTGGGTGTGGGACACTGTGACTGTAATATGAAAAGTTTTTCAGAAATTACCACAACCATTTGCCTTTTTGAATAGATATATAACAGTAAACCATGACCGGTTTTGAGCAGGCTAGAAGCTCATCACCAGATGATACATATCATCAGTGGGTTTTTGTTGCAGTAAGTCTCTCTCTCTCTCTCTCTCTCTCTCTCTCTCTCTCTCTCTCTCCCCCTCTCCCCCCTCCCCTCCCCTCCCTCTCTCCCTCCCTCCCTCCCACCACCCTTGCTGTAACAGTACCTCTCCCTCCCTCCCACCACCCTTGCTGTAACAGTACCTCTCCCTCTCCTCATTCCTCCCACCCCACACCTCTTACCACTCCCTAGCAAATGCCCACATTACTTGTTAATTTTAAATTAACCACTAACGTTCTAATCTCAAATGTCATGTGCCCATTTCAGCCAATGCAGCACGCAAGGAAATAGCTGTTAAAAATAATCCTAGCACCAGTACTCTTAATTTTAATAGAAAGATCATCTAAAAACTTAGTTTCGTACACCTTGTAAATTACACACATCATTTTGCAGCTCTATTTTTACTAATTTAAGTTAATTGGGCACATATATTCCCTGTAAGTAAGATATAACCATCATCAATGTGTTAACCAACGAAGTATTTGGTCCACAAAATCTTTGAGCCTGTAGTTTAATCACACTCTCCAGTTTGTTTACAATTTATAAAATGAGGAACTTGGTGTCCATGGCAAAGTCTGTTAACTGTAGTGTGTGAAAGCAATTCAGAAACATGAATAAAGTGTTCCAGAGTACTACACACAACAAATATACAGGGTGTATCAAAAAGATTCATCAGATTTGACATGTCTGTGTTTCTGAAACTAATAAGCATATACAATAAACTTTGTATTTTGATGAACGGGAAACTCGCAGGTCCAGTGACCTTGGACGCCAGTAATGTAAGGCTGAATCATTTGGTCCAGTGCAACCGATCCATCATTCAGGAATCCTTCGATTTAAAAATTTCGATACTTCCAGATGCGTGTGACATTGCCCCAGCCTGTTGGTAAACAAAGTCATTCAAATCAGTTCGCAACTCTGGGAAAAGGAAGTTCTCAGGCATATCGAGACGTATGCTTCCTGTAACAGTGTTCTCAGCAAAGAAATATGGACCATACACCTTTTCCCGTGAAACTGCACAAAACACTTTGTTTTGGAATCCCTCTGATGATGTACGACTTCATGTGGATGTTCCGTACCCCATATTCACATTATCACGGTTCACCTATCCATTTTAATGGAATGTTGCCTCATCACTAAACACTCAAGCGTGGAAGAAAACTGTCATCCTCCATCTTGCCAAGAACGAAATCTAATGCTCTGTGCTGCAGGAGGATCCACACCATACATAGTACGAAAGTGTTGCTGAACAGTTATTGCTGATCCGCACTGCGTAAAATGTGGAACACAAAATGCTTTCTGTTGTCCCCCGACTCCATTTTTACTAGAACTGAAGTTGGTGCACAGCTGCTACCTAACAGAACCATGCAAAATTCGAGAGTTTGCTGTTTCCAACAGTACACTGTTGACACACACATCTCAAATAACATAATAGTTAAGATTTTTTTAAAAATCGGACGATTCTTTTTGATGTGCCCTGTATATCTGAAAACTCTATTAACTGAGTAACACCTTCAAGCATAACTTATATTGGAAATATTTTGCAAAACTGTACCACATGTAACGCTTATTTGCTGTCTTTTCAATCTTGCCACAGATACACAAAAAGCCACTGAATGTATATATGTACCATCTGATGATGAGCTGCTATACAGCTCAAAACCGGTCATGGTTTACTGAAATACATCTATTTCAAAAGGTGACTCGTTGTGGTAATTTCTGGAAACCTTAACTAAGAAGATAGATTTTTGTGCACAGCAGATCTATGTTGGTGACTACGTAGCACGAAGGTCTGACGTGGAAGACGTTAACATGTGCACAGTTAAAAATGATTTTGTGTGTGTGTCTGTCGCCAAGGAGCAGCAGAACAATGTACACAATTTTCCATGATGAATATGCAAAGGATTGCAATTGGAACTTCAAATATGAAGAATAATTTGAGTTGGAACAATAAACTGAAAATAAGTGTGCGAAGAAGAAACAGACATGTATGCTTACTTTGTGAAGAAGAAAGAAACAATTACTGGAAAGGGAATGATAAGTACTGGTTTTAAAAACTGACTTGAGTAGGAATTTATTAATGTTTTCATAAGTGATTGTATTTAAAGTTGTATCATAACTCATAAGCTTTTAGATTTACTCAGTCATTATCTGATACTGAAGCTAATGCAGTAAATCCAATTATCTCAACTTCATTAATTATATGTGACAGCATATGTTTTAGTTGTGGAGCAGTTAAATTGCTGACCAGTATTACAGTCACAAAATCTTCAAATTTTAAAAAAACTCTTGATATCATAAAAACTTAGCTGTTTTAGCTACATCATTATCATCAGTTTTACTGGTCCATATATTGTATCTCCTTTAAAGATCAAATGAGACTTGATGTAAATTTTGTCCAGGAGCACATTTATAAGGAGTTCATGATCTCTCAAAACTTTATTTTTAATCTTCAGATACTTTGTACTACCATCCACATTTAAACTATTTAAGTTAAAATGGCTATCAGCTTTCTTACATTGCATGGGTGTGGCAAATATAGATAACCACTCATGTGCACAGCAGCTTATACCTGAAGAATGTAGATTAAGTGTAGCTGCCAGTAGTATTGTGTTTGCACTGCATGTTGACTCTTGTCATTTTTAGTTAAAAATTGGATTTTTTCCATTATCAGTTACAGCTGTGAATGTCTATCACTTGAAAAAACCTCTTCTAACATAATAAAACAACATATTCAGGTAGACTATCCAAGGTGTGCTTAGATTTTACTGACCTACAACTGCTGGGCCCTTTATGCTGTGGAATTTTATACCTTCTCAAGGAAAGGAGCCTACTCAAATGTCTTTACAGTTACTGATCCAGTAATGTTGGGTATTTCATCACTAGTACCAATATAACCCGGCATCAATTTTTGTTCGCTCGTAATACGGCATCAATTTTTGTTGACATGGATAGCACTCAAAACATACTTGGATATGTCTTCCAAATTATTAATAGCATTCTGTTCACCATCGTACTGCCAATGCTCTTACAAGCTTGTTGCCACAGCATTATCAAAATTTTCATTTTTATGCATTATAACCTACTACAAAAGTGTCCAGCAGTTAACACTGTGACTGCTGTTGAAGTGTTTACTCGTCATACTGCGTGCTGCTCCCTGGGTGCTAATGACAAGTTTAGTTGCAGGCGCTGGTTTTCACCCATAAGTCGCATCCGTTTGCCGGCCTCTGAACGCTGATGTCTAGTATAGACCTGCGTGCTGATGACGAGTAAAGATGCTACCCGAGTGCTGATGACGAGATAATTCACACAGCGGACTTCCTGCCTGATGTCTCACTAGGCTTTCGCAGTCTTGCCGCTAGCTTGTCGTCCGATTCTTTCTGTCGAGAAAGTAGGTACGAATGTAAAAAATTTGCAAGGTACTATTGTGCATCGTACCCTGTTTTGAAAATTACCACACTAAAATGAATTAAGAATTGCAGCACAGAACGATTATAACAATGCTACCAGAAAAAGTTCCGAAAACGTAAAAAAAAACAATACTTTTTCTCCAGTGCCGGTCCGAAGCCCAGATCAAAACGGATGGAAAATATAGTCACAAAATGTAAAAGGAACTCAAGAATTTACAGTTCATGACTTTGAATCTTCTCTACAGTTGAATTTAATGTGCTAACAAAAAGACAGACTTAACAGCTTTCAGATGTTAGAAAAATCTGTTGAGTACTCATGTGCAGCAATTAAGTATAGCACAAGAAAAAAGATCAGTGGCAGACAACCCCATTTCCGGCGATTCCAAATTATAACTGCACTGATTACCATCTTTAAAGGAGGGCTGGAACTGGGCCTGTCAAGTGTATCTATTGCAGGTAATGAATCTGACTGCAGATGACTAAGCACTTAGTTTGTTGTATTCTCAGAAACAAATAGTAAGCCGTGTGAAATTTCCAAACACGTCTCAAAACGAATTTAACGAAGTGAAGTAAAATTGTTCTTATCATTGCTGACACTAAATTCCGATGTTGTAGTGCGATATGAAATATGATCTATATGTCGCTTTCTCCTATAAACGACGTAATACGTTTTGAACAACGGACAGTAATTTGCAATCTATGGTTATTTTATTCGTTCTCGAGTTAGTACAGTGAGGAACTCTAGAGAAATACAGCCATTATAAACGTAAACTATTGAGGTAAATCTAACGAACCACGTCGCTCTCGGTATAAGCCACAAAAATCACGTAAAAAAAGAAACCTACAAGCAAGATATATAATTCTTAGGGACGGAAAATGGTTTTAACGATTCAGTTTGATTCTGCAGTAATTCATCTGCAGAGAAACTATGCAGCATTTATTCTGTATCAGCTATGAGAGGGCACAGTATTTCTCCTGGGGTCGTAGTCACTCCAGAAATATTCAGCAACGCAGGCCGCTCCGGCGGCGGCTCTAGGAACAGGCACTTAGCGGAGGTACGTGTAACACCGCAGGCCTCAGCGTGCCAAGCAAATAGTGCACCTCCAGCAGTCAAACGGTTAAATATTGTGGCAGTTAGGAAGAACTGATGACGCCACATCTGGTTCAGCTTTGGATAACTCGTTACAAATGTCTTCACCTTCCTGTCAACTAAAAACTGTTCCATTTTTACTATGCACTCTTCACTAAAAAGTTTTATGCTTATTATAGGCTTCTTTAACTTTGAAAAGTCAGTGGAAATTTTTGACATCTTCTTTAGCTCATCGCTGGGTAAAGAAAATGGGCTGACCGTTCCTTTTTGTAATTTGTAATTACTTTCACAGTCAGCCACATTACAGCACCTCAGCATTTCAAGTATCGGAAAAAGGATGTCCAATATATTTATTACAGTATAAATGTACACATCAGGAAGTATTTATACAGTAACTGATGACACAATCGTGAATAGTCTGAGAGATATCCTTGAAAATATTCATTCACAGTTATTGTTAAGAAATTGCAGTTACTTCTTGTACTAGCAGCTACGAAACGCTTACTATTAATAGAACTGCAACTCCATATTCTTCACTTTAGCAGCTGAAGATAACAAACACAAGTAATGGACCAGTCCATGCAGAAGTTCTACTCATGGTCACTACTTTTCGTCATAATATGGCTTCCAATACCTGGAACAGTATTTCTAGACTGCCATGGTGCAGGTAACTTGTTCATGGGGGTAAACATTATCAACAGCAACAGACATTATTGCGCTGCACAAACTGACTGTGTAGTCATCTTCCCCGGCAGGCAACCTAGTGGCTGTTTATCAACGTAGCCGTGTGGGCTGGAACAACGACATGAGTCTTAAAGTTCATGTGACATGTTTATAGTGTCGGTTAGGTTACATTAAAAAAAGCAAAGTACCCGTGAATGCAGTGAAAGAGTGTGATAAAAAGGTACTGTGCAAAATGTGCATCCTTGGATACATCATATGTTAAGATATTTATTTATTCATGTCATTGGACCTGTCCCCCGGTAGCTGAGTGGACTGCCGGCACGGTAGCTCAGCGTGTTTGGTCAGAGGGTTAGCTGCCCTCTGTAATAAAAAAAAAGAAAAAAAACAAGAGTTAATGGATCAACGACGAACTGAATCGGGTGTCTTGCGACGTCCGGCCCTAGCAGATGCAAGGAACAAACTGAATTAAAAAAAAAAGTGTTCAACGTGACACTGTCAATCCTAAGGGCCCGGGTTCGATTCCCGGCTGGGTCGGAGATTTTCTCCGCTCAGGGACTGGGTGTTGTGTTGTCCTAATCATCATCATTTCGTCCCCATCGACGCGCAAGTCGCCGAAGTGGCGTCAAATCGAAAGACTTGCACCGGCGAACAGTCTACCCGACGGGAGGCCCTAGTCACACGACATTATTATTGGACCTGGGCACTAAATGCCACTAACGTTACGCTACCCCTTTCTATTCTTTCTTTTTCCATCTGTTATTTTTTAATTATTAATGTCAGTTTGTCTAACTTAAACCTTTCATCTGTTTTATGCATATTTCCTTGTTTGTTCCCTTATGTTTGCTTAAAATAACATGTGAAAATTTATTCTCCTTATTATAAAGTTTATTTATTAACTTTGTGGAATTCCCATATCGAATAATGGACAAAAGAGAGTAATGTGTCTGATAAATTCGTCTATGAGAAAATATTAACTAATCATTAATTAATACCTTATTAGTTATTATCCATGTGTCACTGAGTTGTTACCTATTGTTCTTTCAAGTTGAACTACACATTTTAATGGATGTCGAGATAAGTTAGGAAATAAATAGGTGCCTGTTAATTAACACTTCCTGTTGTTTCTGCCTTCATCTACCAATATTTTCAAGATAATAACATAAAATGTTTGTTTGTGAATGCCACAAACCCTTTAACTTTGACTATACCTGGGCTGCTGAAACTTGAAAATTTTGAGATCCACCCACTGTCACCCTGTCTTCCTTCATTGGAAACGAATGGAGCAGGTTCGGGCCATACCCTTATGTTCTCAGAATCGCGAGTGCTACAGTGCTGCTTTTATTATGAGGGAGCTAGATCATGCTCTCAGTTCATCCTGATCCTCTGCCCCAGGGCTAGATGATGTTAACATTCAGATGTTACAGCACCTTCCTCCTGTGCGTAAGCACTTTCTCCTTCATATGTACAATCTCATCTGGGCAGAGGGAACATTCCCCAGATGCTGGCGTGAAGCCACTGTCATACCCATACCTAAGTCAAGTCCTTCCCTTTATCTACCACCCCATTTCTCTTGCCAGATGTGTTTTCAAGGTGATGAAATGTATGATTCATTACCGGCTGGTATAGTGGTTCAAGTTTCACAATTTATTAACCAGTCCACAATGTCGAATTAAAGTGCACCATTCTGCAGTGATTTTTGATTTGGGGAAAGTCTACGACACTTGCTTGAGGACTGGTGTCCATGCTTTCAAGATAACTGTGGGTTTTACCTTGTTGGACACCTTTATCCAGGAAAACGGTATGCCTCGGGGTTCCGTCCTTAGCGTTGTCCTTTTTGCCATCGCCATTAATCCTATTATGGCCTGTTTCCCGCCGGGCACCGCCTCCTCCTTTTTCGTTGATGATTTTGCGATCTATTGCAGTTCTCAATGGACCTGTCTCATTGTGCAGCGTCTTTAGCGATGTCTCCATCATCTTTACTTGTGGAGCATGGACGGTGGCCTTCACTTTTCCATTGACAAAACTGTTTGTATGAATTTCTGGTGGTGCAATGGGTTTTTTCCACTGTCTTTACATCTTGGGCCTCTTGCATTCGCTGTAACTATGAGATTCCTGGGGCTCATGCTCGACAGGAAATTTTCTTGGTCCTTCTATGTGTCTTACCTGGTGGCCTGCTCTACGCAATCCCTCAGTGTCCTACATGTCTTCAGTCAAACTTCTTGGGGAGCAGATCAAACTACCCTGCTCCATTTGTAACGGTCCCTTGTCCGTTCAAAACTAGGCTATGGGTGTTTCGTTTGTGCATCCACTCCTCTTAAGCTTTCTTAATACTATCCATCATTGTGGCATGCGTTCGGCCATTGACGCCCTTTACACTAGCCTGGTTGAGAGACTGTGTTCAGAAACTGCCAAACTACCGCTGTCATATCAACTTGATGTTCTCCTCAGTGGATACGAGTGCCGTTTCTCTGCCAAGCGTGGCCACTCATCCTATGCCTCCTCTTTCAATGACTCCTTTCACTGCCAGTATGGGGCACATCACTCTTCTCTGTTACCTTCTGGAGTTTGCTTTTGGCTATTGCTCGGGCAGCTTAACTTCACACTACCTGCCACTTTCCCAATGGGTGTGAACCCTTCACCATCTTGGCCTCGTGTGGAGGCTCATGTTCACCTTGCACTTCGTTTGCTTGCTAAAGACGCTACTTCAGACTCGGTCTATCACCATAAGTTTCTCGACCTTCGGCTGATGGCTCCCAGCTGACCATGGTGTTCATTGGCATCGATGATTTTCGGTATCAGCATATGGAACACTGCTCACTATTTACAGCTGTGTCCTTTGCTCCAGCTTTCTGTGCCCTTCAGAGCCTCTGTGTGTTGTACGCCAACCATCAGTTAGTGCAATGTGTCGAGGAAAGCTTTCACTTGCTCACTCTTGATGGGGCTGCTGTGATGTGTGTGAGAGTCCCTGGTCACGTTGGTCTGACAGGAAATGAGGCTGCTGACACTGCTGCCAAGGCTACAGTTCTCGCACCACGACCCGGTTGTTTTTACATTCCCTTTCATGATCTCTTTGACGCCGTCTGTCAGCAGGTGGTGTCACTTTGGCACCACCGCTGGTATTCCCTTCAGGGGAGTAAGCTCTGGGGCATTGAACCTCTCCCAGTGGCTTCGCAGATCACCTCTCAGCGCTCCCACTACAGGACCATTTTAGTTAGGTTGCGTATTGGGTACTGTCGTTTTAGCCATTGCCATTTGTTAAGTGGTGATCCCCCACCATTTTGTGCTCATTGTCGTCAACCATAGACGGTTCGCCAATTCCTCACGGAATGCTCCTTTTTTTAACTACTTACGTTCTCAGTTTTAGCGAACGACACGCGGTTTGTCGACTGAATTTTACTTTTTATCCGTCGTAGCAATATGGCGAAGCACATTTAAACTTTAGTTCAGAACCTCCATTGTCTCTATGGTGTATTTTATGGAGCTTTCATCAAGAGAAAGTCCCTGTTTTTAGCCGTCTTTCCTTCTGTTGGTTGGGCTTAACGTGTAGTCGCTTTTAACTCCTTTTTCATCTTCGTGTTATACGGTTCTGACATAATCATGTATGACCGTAGTTGTTTTTGGGGCCTAAAATGCAAGATTGTGTGGTGCTGTGTCAAAAGCCTTCTAGAGATCTAGAAATTCAGACTCAATTTGAAATCCCTTGTCGATAGCACTCAAGACCTCATTTGAGTAAAGAGCTGGTTGTGATTTACAAGAACAATGTGTCCTAAGTCCACGTTGATGGTGTCAATAGACTGTGTGCTCTTCACAGGCGCCGACTCCATGGGGCCTGAGGTGGCCCAAGCCCCCTCAAAAATTCGTTTGTGTGTGTGCGTGTGTGGGGGGGAGGGGGGGGGAGGGGGGGGGAGGGAGGGGGCGGAGTCCCCCAATAATTTAAGAAAATTATTAATCATATTATGCTTTGTAATATCTGAAAATTATGTTGGAATTTTTTATTATCCTTGTTTGACGATAGTTACCTTTTAAAATACAATCAGCAATGAGTTAAAACAAATAATTATTACGGTTGTAAGCAGGTTAACTGAAAACGAGTGGCGTGAATCATAATAGTGTCACGGTGCTGCGGGCACACTTAGAATTTGTCCCGGTGCGCAAACCTTTGGGCTGCGGCCGCGGCGACATCCAAAAGGTGTGGAGCAGAAGCGCATGGAACCCTCCGCCTCACGTCGCCATGACGCTTCGCGACGTTAAAGACGCCGCGGCTATATGAAGACCACCCTGCTGTCGCAGTCATTCAATATGGATAGTTTCGTTCAGTGCGTGTGCTGCAGACGTGTTTAGTGCTCCGACTTTAGTGGACTGTTTTATATGACTATATTTTATTCATTCACTTTAGCCTCTTAGTGCATTGTGAATTAAGTTTGCAATGGATAAATTTGTTGCCAAAAAGGCACACTTGGAAGCTGATGATATTGCAATAATTGTGTCGTCAATTGCTTCGTCATCTTCAGGCGAGAACCGTTCACACCAGAAACCTGGACAATCCGGAAAGGGAAGAGCATTTCAGAAGTCTTGGTTGATCAAAACACATGGCTAGAATATGAAGCATCTACCGAAAAAGTTTTTTGCAAAACCTGCAAAGAGGCAGATGCTAAAAAAGATGATGCATTTACATCCGTAGGGTTTTCTAACTGGGAAAAGGCTTTGGTAAAATTCCATCTTCAAGAAAATTCGTTTACACATAAAGGTGTTCTGAAACTAAATTCTATCACTATTCGAAGTGTGGCCTCCCAATTGAATGAACAGTTAGACACTGATATGAAGAAAGGCCGTTTAGCTCTTGAGACAATTTCTATGCCGACAAGGACTAGTAATTAGAGGGCACGAAGATGTAAGCTCAAATTTTTTTCAGTTGTTGGAATTCCAAAAGAATAATGTACCTGAGTTTAAAGATTGGTTAGGGCGTTCGCGGTATAAGTGGACGACGTCCCACGATATTCAAAACGAGATAATTGATCTACTAGGAAAGTCTGCGTTGAGAAAGGTATTGGCTTCAATCAAGAAGACTGAACATTTTTCTATCATGGTTGACGAAACGAGTTATTCTTCGATTCACGAACAAGTGTCATTTTGCATTCGTACTGTCGATGATTCCTTAGTCATCAACGAAGACTTTATTGGCTTATACGAGACCCCCAAAACTGAATCGCAAACTCTGTTTAGTATTTCAAAAGACGTTCTTGCTCGTCTTCATTTGTCAATGGATAACTTAAGAGGACAGTGCTGTGATGGTGCCTCGAATATGAGGTAAGTTCAAAGGACTAAAAAAGTTAGTTTTGAATATACAACCAAAAGCATGTTATGTACACTGCACTGTTCACAGTTTAGACTTGGCGGTTGTTGACAGTCTCCGTCATCTTGCGTCTATGAGGGATAATATGGCTTTAGCCAAGGACTTAATAAACGCCGTAAGGGAATCTTAAAAAGAGGATGGGACTTTTCAGAAGCATACACTGTGAGAGCGCCAACCACCAAGTTAGTCTATGACCCCTTTGCCCGATTCGATGAACTATGCGGGCTTCTAGTATCTTGAGAATATCGAAAAACTTTGAAGAAACTCTAGAGCTTTTTAAAATATTTCCTGCAGAGGACGAAACAAAGGCAGGTTACAAATGTGCAGGGTACGTTGAGTCAATGTTACACTTCAAGACTTATTTCTTTTTACGCCTTTATTGCCATGCAGTGTACCCAGAAGAGGATGTCAACGAAAAAATTCAGTGCCCCCATCTAAGTGTTGCTGATCTGCAAAAAATATACGAGGGCTTGATTTGTTTATTGAATGGAAGGCGTGATAGTTTTGAACACTTTTGGGAATTGTGTTTAAAAGAAAAACCTTCACAAGTGGATGATCCTTCGCTTCCTCGGAATTGAAGAATACCAAATAAATATGAAAACAACGAAGCCAGCTCACCGCACACTTTCAAAACACCAAAGTAATACTACAAAGCTATTTACATTGAAGTTTGTGAAACGCTGCTATCTTGCATTACTGAGAGGTTTGCTTCAACTAGACTCACACAGGTCATTGCAGTTGAACAAGAGTGCTTGCTTTTAGTGAACAGAGGTGAAACAAATTTGGAAAAATCAACTGAGTTTTTCAAAAATAACCTAGGCATTGAGAGACTGCACTTACACTTGAATATGTTAGCCGATATCGCTAATAAATAACAATTGGTCTTAAAAAAACATACGTGATGTAAGAAAGTACATTACACAAGAGCCTGCAGTTGGAGAAATGTTACGTGAAGTAGTGAAGTGCATTAAGCTTCTCCAGGTAGTTCCAATCACGACAGCAATAGCAGAAGTCATTTAGCACACTTAGACATCTGAAGTCATATCTCCGATCAACAACGGGGCAGAAGCGATTGAGCAACTTGGCAGTTCTTCATGCCCACCGAGATGTTTTGGATGAATTGTATATCCGACCAGTAATCAACGACTTCATGTTCAGTAATCCAGTCAGATGGTCGACATTTGCACCTTTCTGAAGACACTATAGCCCTAATAATGTCATTTAGAGCAATATTAAAAATCTTTATAAAATAGAGAATTAAATACATAATGTTAAATTTTCAGTTTTAAAATCTTAGTACTAGTTTAGTACTGTATTACTATAGTACTCTATTAGTAATTTTCAAATACTTAAATATTTTTAGGGTGTAAGACCCAATTAAAACGCGGTTTACATACTTTTTGACTGAAAATATTAGGCATAATGGATTAACTTTATTAACTGTATTAAAGCATTAACTTTGAGATATTGTTTTTATTTAATCAAACCTGAGCCTTATTCAAAGTAAGCTTAAATTAGCTATTTCACTTATTAGTCAAAGTGCTATTACTGTGCAACAGCAATATTTTATGTTTTATTCTTTTAAAGATAGTTTAGGATTTATTTAAATATAATTTAAGTCTTTTCAGAGCTATATACTCACTGCACTGTAATAGTCTATAAGCGTGATTAATACTGTAAATTAAATTAGCTTTTTTACAAAAATACCATGTGTGTGTGTGTTTTGTTTCTTTTTGCAAAGACAAAAAATGTGTGAGGCTTGTCGAGTTTCCCGGAGTGTTGACTTATCGAGAGTGCAGTTTTCGGGGTTCTAATGATCATCATATGACACTAAAATGCTTAAAAAACTTTAAAACTCACTATTTTTCATCTAAAATTTAGAAAATATCCCAGGGCAAGAGCCCCAGTATGCGCCCGCCCCCCCCCCCCCCCCAATATTTTTTTACGTCGGCGCCTCTGGTGCTCCTTGAGGTAATTCATAATGTTCGAACAACATACATGTTCCAAAATCCTGCTGCATAGTGACTTTAATGATATGGGCCTTTAATTTAATGGATTACTCCTATTGCCTGCGTGAATATTGGTGTGACCTGTGCAACTTTCCAGTCTTTGGGTACATATCTTTCGCAGGGCAAGCGGTTGTCTAAGTTTGTCAAGAAAGGAGTTATTGCATCAGCGTACTCCGAAAGGAACCTAACTGATATACAGTATGGACTGGAATACTTGTTTTTATTAAGTGATTTAAATTTCGTCACTGCTGTGATGCTCTCTATTTCTATGTTACACAGTTGGCAGCTGTTCTTGATTCGAATTCTTGAATATTTACTTCGTTTTCTTTGATGAAGGAATTTCAGAAGGCTGTGTTTAGTACCTCTGTTTTAGCAGCATTGTGTGTGACAGTATTTCCGTTGCTTTCATGCAGAGAAGGCATTGATTGTGTTTTGCCGCTAGCATAATTTACATACAACCAGAATCTCTTTTGGGGTTCTGTCAGCTTTCGAGGCGGTTGCGTGTGGAAATCTGTATAAGCACCTCACGTTGAAGTCGGCGCTATATTACGACCTTCCATAAAAGATCACATCCTGAGGATTTTGCGTTCATTTAAATTTGCCATGCTTTTTCCGTTGTTTCTGCAACAGTGTTGTGACCTCTTTTGTGTAACGCAGGGGATTAGCTTCGTCTTTTATTCTTTTATTTGGTATAAATCTCTCAACTTTCGACAATAATAATTCAATTGCTGTGGATAATATTTCTATGAATTCAAGCCACATCTGGTCTGCATATACATTTTTAACATGGAAGGAGTAGAGATTGTCTTCAGGAAGATATTAATCTAATTTTTGTGCTTTTTTGAATAGATATATTTTTTCTTTAGAAGCCTCTGCAATGGAAGTCAGAATTGTGACACCCAGCGTTCAAATCGCGGTTTTCTTATGGGTGGCTCAGGTTAACATTTCAGGCATACAGCAACTTCAAATCGACATAAAATCCCTCAGAAGGGCGTCACTGAAACTGGTATCCTTCTTTTGGGCATTGATTCCCCACGAAAACGACAGTTCGCATTGCGATGAGTAACAGGACAATGTTCCTGACGAGGTTTTACACCATCTGACAATTCAGCCCTACGATAACATCGTGGAGCTGTGCCCCCATTGTGTGTTGCCTGACCCCTTGTGGTGCAACCACAATTTTTGCTGTGATATAAAGTGTGGACCCACTGGGGACCATTCAAAACCATTCGACAAAATCTGAATGTGATCCAAAGCGCAAAGGATGTTTACGCCGTTTCAGCCTTCCACTTCGCGTCCTCCTGTTGTGTGATCACAGAGGGATGCAACATTGACACGTGTTAATGTATTGGCATAGGGTCCTGCTAAGACCCACCAGTTTGGCAACACCTTCGGTGCCACCCACGTACCAAAAATATTTAGAGAGACAGTAATATTTAAAGATGTATGGTATGATTTTAACTGACGTTGATGAATTCAGCTGTGAGATAAGTAAAGTTGGTCATTATCTCAGGGACATGGAGGAAAGTAGTGTGACTATTGTGAGGTTAAAGGATGTGATGGGAAATGTTAGTGTTTGTTTTCCAGCAATGACAATTCACTGCCATGTGACTCCTACTAATGAGTTGCTGTGGAATACATTTTGGCACAGATGTAACACGGGTCAGGAATGCGAATTGTAGAAATGGTCATCTTCAATTGCAGCAGATATTTGTAGCAAGGAATATGAAATATAATTAAGGCTGTTGTATTACAATGCAGTGAATAGAAAAAAATGACATTTAGAACATTGAGTAAATATTTGTGATTGTGTCTCATGTTCATAATACATTTAAATATAAGTACAATTACTGTTACTAATCAATCAAGATCCACCCACAAGGACAATACTTTGTCAGGCAATTAGTGTCACAATTCTGGGGTCGGTGAGTGTGGCTGCAATCTACAACAGAGAACAGTCAACATGAAGTGTTCTGAATGGTGAAAACTTTTAACAATTAGTACTTGGAGGTGAGCAGCAAACCTGTCTTTCCTTTACTACAGCTAGTTTATTGGGCACTTATAACATACACATTTATTTATGTTACTTGTTAATAATTTGACAGGTACACATGCGGTTCAAGGTGCTGCCAAACATTGTAATTAACGGCTGTTGCGCAAAAAAGGTTGATGTTCGCTGTACTAGACAATTACAAATTGATCTGTCTCGTGAAAGAATGTATAAACTACTCATGGTAAATCAATATCTACTCTGTCTCTTAGTCAAAGGGCTATCAGTCCCAGTACCAATTATCAAGAATTTTCTTCCCTTATTTACGATCTTACATCATTGGAATCCACAATCCAAACTGAATTCATGCATGGCCAACATTGGCTGTAATCTTCAGTTAGCAGAAAGTGTATGGCACTGTATGGTGTTACAGCCATTCTACTTTCCAAGGTTGCTTACCAACATTCACACAACTTTTTATCTGTTTCATGTTAGTCAGGACACCCGTTAGCAACAGACAGACAGACAGAAGGACAGAAGGGAATGGAGTTCCGCAGAGACCAGTCTTGAGTGTCCTCTTTAAGATTGTCCTCTTTACATGACCACTGCCAATGACATTCCATCCACAGTGGATCCCATGGTTTCTGTAACTGCTGTATGTAGACAACTTCTGTTTGCATTGGTTGCAGTTAAATGCCAGCTCCCAGGAGTCACTCAAAATTGGGGCTTAAACTATGGCTTCCATTTTTCTCCTCTGCAAAAATGAGAATCGGCAATGTCTTATTAGTTATGCAATAACAGTTAAACAGATGACTAGTCATCCACACTACTTGGTTCTGTTCAACAATCAAGAGTAAAGACTTCATGTGATCTGTCCTAAAATTAATAGCCCTCGCTGAAGTGCAAGTGGAGGTGCTAAACGAATAGACTCCAGTTTCCTCCCACTCAACTGCAAGCACAGAATCACTCCTCCATTTCCTCCTTCATGTGTAGCGTGCTTGAAGATATAGCTTGACCTGTTTTGTGCACCTAAATGAAACACAAATCCTTACATCTAAAGATGATAGTTTCCCTTGGTTCTCTGTGAATACCTTAGCGATTGTGTACACTGATGGCTACAAACTACAACCTCTTCTAAATGTATGTGGGATGTCCACTGTGGAGCTGAGTGTATCACCAAAGCCTTGAAACCTAAGACAGCTAATAGTCCCTACTGTGCTGCTACTCCCTGAGCTGCTTTCAAACTATTAACCAGTGATACTTAAGGACCAAACATTGGTTTCTCAAGGCCCATTGTCTAAACATCTTGAGGCTGGCACCATCATAACAGTACTCTGTATATCAAGCCATGTTACCTAATCCTGAAAGATTGTGTCTTGGAGTGGCAAGGTATTAAAACAGTTCAGGAAACCACTAATGCATGATGGACTTCTTACTGAATTTAGTAGCATGAGTTGACCCCCTATACTGTCTGATATCGTAGCCAACCCGAGAAGAAAAAAAAAAATTGTGCTTCTCTGCTTCTCATACTGTCATATGGAAACTGCTGTTACACGAGTCCTAAAATTCACAAGAAGTGGATTATACCTCAAAACTCGATACTCACACTGCAATAAGACCCCACAGGGGCCTCCATCTGCATTCCCAACAAATCCTTTCAGACCCAAAAATGTTTTCTGTTCTCTTTCCATATCTTACGACATTATACGCCCCCCCCCCCCTCATTTTGTGTTAATATTCAGCTTGCTCTCACCGCCATCTGTTACCCCAACATTTATATACTTCACAAATAGATTTAGAAACTGAAGCAGCACTTTCAACTGCTATTTAGTATCCCATTTAGACACGAGATTCTAGTTGTTTTCTGATAAATGGAATTATAATTAATCAGCAGCATTTAACTAATACACTAATTCATTAAGTCAGTGTGTGTGTGTGTGTGTGTGTGTGTGTGTGTGTGTGTGTGTGCAAAGCACAGTGGCTTGTAGAGTACGGGTGTAAATGAAAACAATTTTATATTCGAGAAAGTGGTGCCAATATTACTGCCACAAATTCTATACCATTCCTGTACAACAATGTAAAGCACATGAGGCTCTGGTTTGCATATGTTGAACATTTGTGGAACATCTTCAGGGTGTATACGCGGACAAGGAAAAAAAATTCCCGGATTTCCCAGTTGAAAATACACTTTCTCCCGGATGAACACACACTTTTTTCCGTGTTAAGTGACAGTATATTTTCCCTCTGAAGTGTAAAACTTATCAATCCTTTGATTCGTTATGGTTTTATACACGGACGTAGAATTTCCCAGGACTTTAGAACTCAGGGAAAAAGGCACGTTTTGAAAAGATCTTTCATGTGCAGCAACACGTACGCTGCATATTTTCGTATTACGAAAGTATAAATTCCACGAAACACCACATGTTACTTTCCGAAGTGCTGCGATGCGTTTTTGTAAGCCAGTCAAAGCTCATCTCACTTGATCTCGCTAGCCAATGACAGCAGATATTCAGAGCGTAGTGCACGTGATGTAGTCAGCCAATAGCAACATGACTGTTAAGTGGCGCAAACACACAAACAGGAAGAATTAGTAGTTTAAATTAAAACACATCATGCTGCTACAAGGAAAGCAAAGCTTTCGCATATAACATTGGTCTCTAAGGTTCATACACTGCATGAGAAGCTACAACTTCACATAAAATACTGATCTTTTTTGTGCATATTACACTTTAAGATATATCACACAAATGTGCCAGTAATATTTTTAATAACGACATAAATGTCTGATCTTCTGGGCTCGAAATTCTTCTAAATGGCCCATCATCGAAGAGTTGATTTTTAAATGAGAGTCAAACGCTCTGTGATTTAAGAAATTCATTGTACATTCTCACACATAGTTAAACTTGTGTAAAAGGAAGTTTGCTTTGAAAGTAACGCTTTTCAAACCATCATTCGCAATATTTTCCCGGGACCTGTTAGAAATAGGTTCGTTTCGGTAGTTGCCAGAGTGTGCCAGATAACAGGCGCCACCGCGCTTGCACGGCTATGAAGACGTAGGAGGTTCGTATGTTCGTACGTGTAAAACATTAAAAGATCTTACATTATGTCATAAAAGAAACAAGACATCAGAGGATACGCCATGAGCATCGGAATTCCGTGACATACTAAAATGTGCACATTCGCATGTCAAGATTCCCAATGAAGCACCGAGCGAGGTGGCGCAGTGGTTAGACACTGGACTCGCATTCGGGAGGACGACGGTTCAATCCCGCGTCTGGCCATTCTGATTTAGGTTTTCCGTGATTTCCCTAAATCGCTCCGGGCAAATGCCGGGATGGTTCATTTCAAAGGGCACGGGCGACTTCCTTCCCCGTCCTTCCCTAACCCGATGAGACTGATGACCTCGCTGTCTGGTCTCCTTCCTCAAAACCAACCAACCAACCCAATGAAGCAGGCCTCGAACTGATATTAAGCTTTTCAGTGTCGTTTTCGGGATGTAAATTTTCTAGGAGTACGACTACTGTAATCTCATGTCTGGTTCTTCATTATGGCATAATGCCGTTAGTGCTAGAAGATAAAAACATGCACTTAAAATGCAGTGAACAGTTGAAACTAACCAATAGCGTGGAATTAAACAATTCATTTCAAATACATTGACTGCCTCAGCGGAAAAGATTAATAAAAGCCAAATTTCTTTAGCAAACCGAATAAAATATCTTCATTGTTCTGCAAGGCAATTAATGCTTGACTCTCAGAAAGGTGGAAATAAAATCTGAAACTAATAACATATTTTAGAATTCTGTAATTATGTGAATGTATTTTAGTTCACTTGATAGCTCCTGGCCATAGAAATCCATTTTGTTTTCATTTGATTTGAGAGCAGTAAACAAAGAGGAAACAGCAAAACCACTAAATGTAAATACAGGTCACGTGGAGACTACCCACTTCCACCCTATAACTCAAATTGTTCTGCACGTCAGCCCCAGATCTCCTATATTTTTGAACCAGGGCAACACTAGATGGTGCCACCCCTCCGCCCCCCCCCCAACCTCCCTCAAGCGTTTCAGACAGGATGTCAAACATTTTTAAAAGATCAAATTTTCAAAAATATGTTCATTTTGTAGTGCACATCTTTCTGAAGAGCCTGGTACATAAAACGTGTTCGAGAAAATGTTTCACTCTGTGGAATTGAAAAGTGTATATATTGTAATGGATGGCATCAAACTATATTCAGAACAGTGGAAATTAAAAGTCCTGTGGTGCCTATCCTGCTCCCAGTCAGCCAGTTTGACGTCCTGCCCCTCTTAAAAAAGAAAGAAAAAACTCGCAATTAATGCTGGATGGGATTATTTGTAATCGGGTGAACAAAGGTCTTCAGGAAATTTGCTTTCTTTATTGCCTATTAACTAATAATTTGCTGTTTTGTGTGACAAATTAAATATAGGTTACATAGAACCAGAAAAGACAAGAGACAAGCAAGACAGTACTCATTTCTTCAATACCTTACTTAGCTCTTAGAATTTTTCTCTCTCTAATCTTGCTACAGCTTTACATGGCATGTTCTCCTTTGTGCGAAAGGATCCCTTACCTCATCAAACGTTTCGCTACATGAAAAATCGAAATGACGTTGTGAAATACTGAAAAAAGCTGTTAATAAAAATAGTACCCAAGACTGGTGTGGTTTCTCGAGTTAATTACGTCTATTTTGTCACTGCCTGTCAGATAAAATATAACAGGTCTTTCTAACATTGCAGAAATAGTAACACACTCCAAATAACGAGACTGTTTTGGCACAAATGGCCATTTTTATAACACAACAGAATTCACGAAGTACCAAAATCAAATGCCTATTAGGCCTACTACAAGCAAAAAGCTTTATGTTATGAAATAGTTTCACATTTCATTCATACACTCCAGTTTCTCAAGTATGAGATCGAAAAGTAGTAGTACGAAATTTTTATATAATTTTGGAATTGTCATAATCTTAAATAATTTGTGGTGTCCCTATTTCTTCTCCTTGCTTGTTCTAACAATCAATCTTGTTATCACTAATCCTGTAACAATTCCCGCCAGTGTCAAAAATTATTCGCCAGTTAACTTCACTAACCCTGCCAGAATCACTTGTTTAGTTATCCCACGATTATTCTCCAGTTAGGCGTTGTTACATGTTTGTACAATGCGTCTTCCATGCTGCTTCCAGAATAGAACTTAAGCGGCTGCTAGCTGGGGACTGTACAACGCGCCCTTACTACCATAGCAATCTGGCCAAAATTTTGTCAAAATTTCATTTTCTTGTATATACTAAGAAGATAATATGTAATCTTTCTTACCTGTTATTCCTGTTAGTCTTTTATTTCCACTCAGTAGTCCGAATCTATGGATTTCGCTAGTAATTATAACAATGGTGATCATTTGCAAACCCAGTGAACCACATAATCAGACAGCGATTGGCATTCATCCGTTCGGCTTACCACCGCTCAGCTCGTATAGCCCATTTTGTCTGCAGAGAACTTTATTTGTAGATGCAGCGAGCATTCCCCTGACAGAGAGCACGTATACTATGCACACATTCACAAATCAAGTTATGATTCATTCAGAAATAAACTTAGGATGTGTTCAAAAATGTTCAGTAGCCAACAGGGAAGCATTTCAAAATCATATGAATACTCGACAGATCAACGTGTGCTGGATGCCAGGCGCTTTGTGAACGAAGGTTTTTTTTCTCTCAAGAATATGAATTTGGGGCGCCCCCCCCCCTCCTCCTCTCCTAGATCCGGGCCTGCTGCGCATGCGTGAATCTGGCAGCTTGGGCGCGCCATAAAAATTTTCTCGGTAGCATCTAGCTGCTTGCTACGACAGGTTACACCGCCAAGAGCTACATTTCTGTAGCCAGAAGCAGGAGAAGGTACTACTCATACACGACTCAACTGTGCATGCACCTGTTTGTAACTGCTAAAACGAATCTAATGTAAACAGCTGTGACGTCTCACTCATCGGAGGCAATTTGTTGTTATGAAGCATGCATAGTCTTCCTAAAGCCTTTGACACATTTTGCTGTTGGCAGACGCTTGTATGAGCACAGTGTTTTGCTGTATATGGCGCATTTCCTTTGCAATTTAAGTTTTATTTTCGTTTTTTTTCTTTCGTTCATGTTTTGTTGCTGCAGTATTATTCTGCTGTAGTGGGATACAGTAATATCCTTTGTTAGAGAATCGGTTCTTACCTGTCAAAACCACAAAAATTCCCGGTTTTCTCCCAGATGAAAAGATTCCCGAGTTTTTCCCAAATCTTCCGGTTGTCCCGGATCGTATACACCCTGACCTTAGAAACCTGATAAAGGCAATCATATTGTGATACAATGAAGACAGTTCCAGAAGCCTGGCTCTAAACCATGGCAGCAGCGATACTAAAACTGATAAAATCAATAATGATTTACAAGAACACTTTTGCAGGAGAAAGAAGGTATTTCTTATGATTATCATTGGTATAACAATGTACACAATATATTTTTCGAAAATGTCACAATTTTGGATTTTCACTATTGCAGTAATTAAAAAAGAAAAAAATGGAAAGGAAAATATTCATATATTTTTTATTAAATGTGTTTGTAATGTACAGTATTTTAAATATTAGCTCTTCTAAGTTTTTAAAATATAGAATCGTTTAAAACATCATAAAAGTTGATCTTTTCCAATGTCATTTTCAATAGCCAGTGAATTTAAATGGTTCTGAAACATTGATGATCGAAGACAGTTTTTGATTAGTAGTTTCAATTTGAAAAGTTATATTCACCCATGGCGTTTATAATTGTCAGAAATATGTATTTGCAATGCTGTCAATACATTTGGTAAAGTTTATTGTGCCATATTGTCAAAAATCAGTTTATACGATTCCTCCCCAATACAATTTTTTCTTCCTCAGCATCCTCTAAGTGTAAGATGCAGTACTTGAACTGAACGATCCTGTCTATAAACTCGTGGCCAATATCCTCGGAATAATGTTTCCTAAACTTCGTACAAACCTCTCGAAATTCATAGTTAGACTTCGTCGAGATATCTGCTAGAAATCCAAGCAGAGAACTGATTTCCTGGCAGACTTGTAGTTACCACGCCAGTTCCGTACACAGCATGTCTAGTACAGATAAATTTGTTGCAGTTTTTTACTTCTCTTTTCCTCTGTGTGCAACGTCTTCCGCAAATCTGTCATCGTGATGCCTTTTCCTTTCCTGTACACGCTCATTTTCATCACCATATTGGGTATCAGTTTCTCATTTGCCTTCATCTTGTAATCAAATAATTCTTACTGTGAAAGTAAAAAAAATCTAGAAGCGTTTTTAAAAGATTGGCTGCTGTTTGAAGTTCAGTAGTTAATTTTTGTAGAGATACACTGATTCCACTGATTTGATCTAGTGTGGCAGCCCAGAATACTGCCATTATGGTAAAACACCCTCTCCCCCCCCTAGTCCTTTAATGGAGATTTGGCCTCTTGAATTACTTGTGATGTCGGACTCATCGTCAGCAACAGACTGCAAAGCTTTCTGGAAACTACTGTAACTGATAAAGATGTTTGAGCGTAATTGACCAGTGAAGAGTTGACGCAAGCAAAAAAAAAAAAAAATTGTGTAGTGCCTCTACAAATCCAAGGAATGAAACTGCTCCAATGCAGCTACCCGCAGTGTGCATTCCAGTGTGATGTGATTTATTTTTCTTCATGGGCACCTGTAGACCTCTGTAACAACCAGACATATCTCATGCATTATCGTAAGATTGGACTCTCAAAATTTTTATATCAATCTTAAGTTGGTTTAAAAAATTTTAAATTTTGGTGGCCAGTCCTTCCCCTTTGTGACTTTCCATAGGAATAAATGTAAGAAAACTTTCCGCTATGAATCCATTTGACGTAATGTATCTCAGTTCTATAGTAAACTGGTCAGTATGAGATATATTTGGTTCAAATGGCTCTGAGCACTATGGGACTTAACACCTATGGTCATCAGTCCCCTAGAACTTAGAACTACTTAAACCTAACTAACCTAAGGACATCACACAACACCCAGTCATCACGAGGCAGAGAAAATCCCTGACCCCGCCGGGAATCGAACCCGGGAAACCGGGCGGGGGAAGCGAGAACACTATCGCACGACCACGAGCTGCAGACAGATATGTTTCGTGTTGAATCAATGCTTACTGGGAAATATATTGTTTGAATAATTTCATTAACAATACATTTTACCTTATTTCCCAATATATCAATAAGTTCCTTGCAAGTCGTTCAAGACAAATATGATAGTTTTCCCTTGCCTACATTACTATATCTGGCTAAATGCCAACTAGAGAACGGGTTGTACTCTTTGATTAACTCTAAAATTCCCAAATAGTTGCTATTATGTTAAGAACCAAGAATTTTGCTATAACAATAACAATACACGGGATGATGAAAGTTTAATCACAGAGATGATTCTTAGGAAAACTTCCGTCCAATATTATCTTTATTTGTTGACTGTCATTTCCAATGAGTTGTTGATTCGTCTGTGGCTATGCATCTACTAATCAGTGTGTGTACACATTCGTGTATTGTATTATTCTCATGCAATTGAGTTCGGTGAAATGCATTTTTCCAATTAGAAAATCCAGTTTGAAATTTGATTGACTTTGAGCTTCAGCAAAAAGAACACATGGAAAACAGTATACTTCCCAGTGCGCAGAGAGTACATAAACATTCTCGTTTAATTTTACTGCCATTTATATGTATCCGAAAAAACTTATGATTAAGGAAAAAATCTTTTGCTCTCATCATATTGTCAGCTTGAACCAGAAAAAATGAAACTCAAAGTGTTGACATTCGTTAGGACATCTACTACGCCTACTCTTAATCTCGTTGCTAATATTTTGCCATAAGCAACTGTCATTCTAGTATTCGACTCCTAGGTGGACTTCGTTTTGATGAAGTAATTGGACCTCGGTCTCGGCCTCGCTTTCCTCTGCACCCACAAAGGTAGATGTTTCTAGTGGCCAATTTGTTCACAACACTCGCAAAGAATCTAGACTGGGTCCATTGCCAATGTGTGGCTCACAGACGACAGTCGAACTTGGAGACGTACAAGGCTGATTTTCCGATAATTGACGACTATATCCAAGATGATAAAGTTTTTGCGTCTACTTTAATAGTTCGTCACGCTTCTTTTGTTGTAATTCCTATTTTGTATGTTTTCCGAACCACTTTGGTGTTTTTTTTCTTTACATTTTGTTCCTGGTAAATAATCGCGTGATTAGTGTCAACGTGAAATTTACAAATAACACTTGATAAGTAAGCACTTATCTATTTAAATAAAATTAACTGATCTTAAATACTTCCCTATCCTCTATATTTTTATTAGCACATTCGTATTTTTCTGCCTTGCTATTAGGCGAATGGAAGTAAAATGAAGAATGGACGAGGTGCAATAGTAACAATATCTACACAAGAAAAACTTTGGCATTTTATACTACAAGTATATAAAATAAAATCTCTTAAACTTGCATGGCAGGCTTATCATAAATGCAAGTACAGTTTATTATGACTTGTTGTCTCGCCAATTTTCTCGAAGCACTTTGTCTTTAAAAAAATCGTAGCACTCTAATCGAAATTTGTAAGTTTTGAAATGCAGACCTCAGTAAAACTTTTTAAATTTAATTCATGATTGCAAAACTCGCAGAGTGCAATTACAGAACAAAATGAATATTAAACAATTGTAAGTGTTCCAAAACTTTATTGCTGCTCGGTCTGAGGCGCCTTGTCACGATTCGCACAGCTCCCTCCGTCGGAGGTTTGAGTCCTCCCTTGGGCATGGGTGTGTGTGTGTTTTCCTAAGCATAAGTTAGTTTAAGTTAGTAGTGTGTAAGTCTAGGGACCAATGACTCAGCAGTTTGGTTCCATAGAACCTTACCACAAATTTCCAAAACTTGACTGATACAACATATGTATCCAATGAACTGGAACTCCTCCAATGCTCTTTGTCATGTGAACCTGTGCTGCCAACCTTATGAAAATGATGTGGCCATAGAAAGAATTAATACATGTGCCATTTGATTAGTTAGCACTAAAATCACCATTATAAAATATATTATTGTTCTATAATGATTTCAAATGATTTCTGAAAAGTACTGAACTATAACGATGTAATATACAATGACAAAGCAATAACATTGCCATTTAGGATTTGTTGCATGCGAATCTTCAAATTTAATTTTCACGCTACGTAACTGCAGTCACATTTTTATACAAATTCACTTAATTAAATCTGTGCAAAATAATTACGACAATGATCGAACTGATGCAGTCAAGGATCAGAATTTAAATTTAAGGAAAGAATTATATTTAAAACCAAATTTAACGATTAAAAATAAAGACCATAATCATTTTGATACGGATACAAAAAATACCATTCTGTAAGCATTGAATGCAAGACCTTTAGCTTAGCCACAACGATACCATCTTATCGGATCAAACACCAATAAATGCTAGGCAGGCGCATGCACAAAACAACAGAAGTAAACACACAGTGCGTAGTGGGGCGATCACTCTGTTGCAGAAATAACTCAAAATCCAAGTTCGCTTAAATACTGTTTACTGGATAACCTGTTTCAACGCATTAAAGGTACCATCATCGGATCTATGAAGATATAACATGATAGGTTTGAAAGAGGCCTTACATGAGTTACACTATATACATTACTCCTAGCACAGGCTCGCCTAATTCTTCAGTGCTTCTATTTTTCCTATCGGCAAATTTCGCCAACACTAGATAAGATTATATTTCAGTCTCTTAATAGCTTCTACAGTTGTTAAGCACTAGTATAGTATCCTATAAGTGCATAGCGTTCGGTAAAGAAACAACACAAAGGAAAGGCAGAAACTACAACGCGTTGTACAATAGTCAAAAAGCAAGAAAGCACACTTCATTGTAGTATAGACGGCTCCTACTAAAAGTACTGCAAGAAAAGTAAATCTCTATAGAAGTAATGAATGAAAGACTGTAATTGTAGGCTTACGAAAATAGATACGGTAGTCATCTTCTTGGTAATCAATAGAACTCTATTCTGACTGATCGGATTATTACGTCCAGCTCGAATATTGTTAGGGAATTCTACTTCATGATCTGCGATGTCAAACTTACGACACACAGTGCATGGTGTGGCCTGCGCTCACATCTAGAAATGAGCTTAAATTGGTACTACTCGTTATACATATGGACACCGCCGTATTTGCTTAGGACGGTAGGTAAATAGCCGTTCATATCTATTTTGATACAAATTTTTTATACGCTGGCGCTCGGCCCCCAGAATTTGTAAACTTTTGCTATGTGGCGAATCCCGTGGTACTGCTTATCACTGGACTCATGTGGTATGAGAACAACGTATGGACGGTCTTGCTCCCTGTCCCTTGACATGTGTGCCTTCTATTGGCAGTTTGTAGGCTTTCTTCGAAAGAAACATTAACGAACATACGACAGAGTTGTTGTGACTCGGCCATTGTGGCTATCATTGTCGTGAGTTTCGCGTGTGTATTCGTTAAAGTTTCGCTGTTTGCTGTTAAGTCGCCTACAAATGTCACGTTTGTTGAGTGAGCAACAAATTTTGGAGGCTCGCCAGGAGGAATTCAGTGATTCTGGATCGGAGAGAGATTCATATTCAGATAAGCTGCAATCTGCTACAATTTTTTCGCCACTCATGTTGTTGCTACATAGCCTGCAGCTGTAATCACAGTTCAGTTCGTTTTATTTGTGTTTGCATCATCTATTTTACACATGAATCTCAAGGCCAGGCAAGATCCAATACGGGTCTTCAGGATTTGTTTGGCGATGTCAAAATTTACTGACAAAAAAGCAGGAAGGAAAATGGGATTGCCCTGATTGCAACATACCTCTCTGAGTGCCAGAATACTTCAGATTTTTCGTCACACAAGCCAATTGTGTGAGAAATTGCTCTAGAATAACTATATTTTGTCGTTATTGCGCACTTTCAAAGAACTGAAATAAATACAAAAGTAGACCTTGAAGGTAGGTATTTTATATTGTTTATTCCTATCTTCAATATATCAAACATAAACATCATTAACATTTTAAATTATGGCATTAATGGCTGATTTTCTGGACCAAAAATTTTTCTAAGGCGTTGGACATGAAAGATTTAACTCAAGAGTTTGACAAGAACTATTAAAAGAAAACCCTAAGTGTCTGAATACTTGTCCCACATCTAAAACATATGACTGCTTAAAGTTTTATTGTACTTGACAAAATGTTTCATTTTCATATGTAAAATAATGTAGTAATCATCCATTATTCGATAATACTGATCCAGTGAGTCAGCGAAATTGGTTGAAGGGTTTTATTTCGGACAGTCAGGAAAAAACGTCTTGATAAGAAACTGTCAAACTTAAAAGTAAAGAAAAATATAGTGGTAAGATGTGCCTGAAGTCCAAGCAACAATAAAACACACTTTGAATATTGATTGAAATCCCACAATAAATAATCTCATTTACAATCTATATCAGAAGTCTTTGTTCACGTAGTAATTTGTTTCAAATAAGTTCCGAAATATGTAAATAGCTGAAAAATTTTACACACGTTTTATGAGAGAGGTAGGTTAAGTTACAGATCCATTACCAGGGTTAGGATTTTTTGTGTGTGCATGTTTTCCCTTGCGGTAAATTAAAGCTCTTCAGAAAGACACATTGTGAAATTGTGCTTGTAATTTTGAAAAGACGTTTTTGCTTTTATAGCAGCTTTTCAGTAATCTTGAGAACATTTTATTATTTATATGAGAAATGACCTGTGAGTCTAATTACATTTGTATATGGTTTCGAATCGATATAAAATATTTAACTCTGAATTAATGTCTTCTGAGCTCACAGTGAACAAGCAAATAGTAAACTCTTGATTTAAAACAAACGTGCAACAATGCAAACAAATATTTTTCGTTCTATACTTTTAATAACGCCACAGTCTGACGCCTACTGTTCGTGAAGGTAAGTTTGGTAACAAACGAGTATTACTGGATTTTACCATGCCAAGGATGACCAATGCCTCTTTTTTCGTTCTGGCCTAGAAATTCATGTAAGATTCCACACAAATTGGTGGAACTGATATGTGATGGATGACCTACGTGCGATTCAGGAACTTCGTCAGATGAAAAATACCAGTAACATCACATCAAAAGAACAGTCTTAAAAAAAAAAAAAAAATCACAGCACCCTCTATTGCAAAATGCATTTCAACACTTTCTTCAAAAAGACGAGTTTTGAAGGGATTCAACATTCATTTGTTTACAGCTCTTTCACAAGCATGAATTCCACTCAATAAGGTGAACCATCCAGCCTTCAAAGGATTTCTCCAAACACAAAGATATGAGTACCCAAAGATCGTACTTTAAGGAAAAACCATGTTTACCACGAAATAATACCACAGTCTAGCATAACAGTCGTGACACTTCGCCTCTATTTTGTTGCCTACAGCGCCAGCAGAGCCCCAAGCGGCCGGTAGGTTGAACTGAGAGTTCGGCGCGATCGTGAAAGCGAACAGTGATTGTTTATTTTGATTTATACAATGGTTTTTACCATCGGGAGCGTTTGTAGCGCAATAAATTGCAGCAACAACAGGAAGACGACACCACAGATTTCTTTTTTAGGTTTCCTAAGGATCCTGGGAGATACCAACATGTTACTAAACTGTATCGTCAGGATTCACTTGCAAACTGTGTGTGTATAAATGATGAATGTTTCGTTTTAGGAGCAGAAAATGGCTAGTTAATAGCAGACTAGAAGACCGTATGAAGAAAGACCCAGTTTACCTGTATAATAATATTAGGTTTTGTTCGCTACATTTCGAACAAAACCAGTTCATGAACGCAGACAATAACAAACTCGTTTGGAATGCAGTACCAACAGAGTTTGACATTCCAAATAAGCCCCCTCAACTGACGATGAAGAAGAAACTGCCACAAAGATTCGACAGTCAATCTAAAGCTGTAAAACAGTCCTATGACACAGAAGCAGCCGGTTCGACTCTCCATGTATCAGTGCCAGATTCGTGTGAATCATCAACACAGACCTGCTTTGACGATGAAGTGGTTAAATTAAGCGCAGCTGTTCGTGTCTTACAAAAGCGTGTGCAGTGTCAGAATGTGCAGAAGCCAAACTATTACGGGACAAGGAAAGTGCCTACAGACAGATTGTTTGAACATTATTCAAATATTTGGTTTTTCGTGAAATGTAATCAGCTCATTATAATGTTTTCAGCATATGTCTCCCACTATTTGGCAGTTGCTTGTCCCACTTAGAATAATATAAAGATGAAGGTCGCACATGTGGCAACAGGCGACAATGACAAACACAGTAGGCCTACAGAACGATAAACGAGCTGTCTATCGCTTTTGCATGTAGAGGTACATGTCTGTGCTTCTTACATGTGAATCTGTGTCTTTATATTCTTTTGATGTCAACGTGGTAAGCTGCAATTCTGTCCGATTTCACAAGTGTTTCTTCACGAATGTGTTGTGTAGCTTGCCACTCCATTGATGGTTTTTGTCCATACTTGCGCATATTTTAGAATCATTTTTAGAAACGTAGATGCCTTATGATACTACACAAACTCTTGGAGGCAAGAACATAACTCGAATAATTCGGAAATTACGTAGGAAATGAATGCAAACAAACATTATGCTTACGACGCGTCTGACGTTCACCTTACCTGCCGCTTGGAGCGCTAGTGTCGCTCCATCTGTCAAACGGTAACACCTTTTACAGCAGACTGTTATGTTAGACTGTGATAATACAAAGAATCAAGGAGAAAGGGTTTGAATGTGGTGCGGGAATTATTTTGGATGAGACGATAGACTCAATGGAATGATGTGTTTTAAACACTACAGTTTCTCCCTTAGCACGGGAGAAAGCTAAATCAATGCCGGTACAATAATGCCATCGATCATAGAAGTTTTGAAAAAGTTGTTCTAGTGGTTGCGGACCAGGCCTCATACGACTTCAGCCGTTAAACAATTGAAACATTTGTTCCCAAAGTCGAAGTATGTGACAAGCTTGGTCCATGCCCTTCATGTGATTAGTAAATATATAAAGAACGAATACGTCATCGCAGATAATTCATCTCAAACCTGAAGAACATCCTACTAAAGCTCGTTGTCGTATTGTTGCCTACAGAGTTTGCGCGTTCTTTGGATCCAGCCGATAAAGGTGCAATTTCCAACGGACAGCAAATGCTGGTACCGGAGAAATCCATGATTTGTAGAGAGAATTATGATGTGTCCAAAGTTACAAGTACCTGTCTACAACTGTTAAACGATGAGAACAACAAGGTCTCGAAAAGGAAAAACTGTGGTGCATTTTTAGTTGAGTGAGGAAGCAGTTGAGCAGCTTTGTCAAACAGAAACCTGAGTCTAGTCTTCAGGATAATCTGTATATTGGGGTATTCACGTTCCTAGTAAATGCAAAGTTTCTGCGGATGCCGAAAGAAGCTTTAGCATCTACAAAGACATTTCATCTCCTACGGCCTTCAGCACAAGAGACGAGGCAGCTAACGTTCACGTGCACGCAGACGGGATGTCCAACGTCACGAAACACAGCACTGTCAGCACACGGGACGAGCTACTTAAATCTGATTTTGCGCTGTATGCGCTCTCCAGTGGAGCTGACGTCATTTGGCTCGCAAACAATACAGTTTGTTCACGAAAGTGGACGCGTGTAAATTTCCTGCGTTAGCTCTATTTCCTCCCCTGTCAACATGCTACTTGTGTTGTTCTTTCTGCTGCAGACATAAGAACTTTAATATTCGTGAACATCTAGTAAGAAAAAAAGGAAAGATACACGTCCGGATCAGTGAGGACTATAAAAGTTCATCATATCGATGAAATTATTCATTCAAATTATTTTATTTCAAATTAATCTTTTCAAAAACGTGAAGATGAAGAAAAGAAAAAAAGTATACAACAGTATTCAACCCCTGTACCGATCTAATCTTTGCACTGTAACATGGTGCGTCTACAGATTACACTACACTGGAACTTCGTTGTAAAATACTTCCAGATTTCAGATTGATTATAAAGGTAAGACAGAGATTTCGTAGTCAGACTCTAAATTGTAAGCCATTTCCAGGGGAAGATGCGGACTCTGTTCACAATTTACTGGTAATGAACTGTAGATTAAAACTGAAGAGATTGCAAAAAGGTAGGACATCAGGGAGATGGGACCCGGATATACGGAAAGAACCTGCAGTTGTTGAAAATTTCAGAGCGAGCATTAGAGAACGATTGAAAAGAACAGGGGAAAGGAATACAGTAGAAGAAGAATGGGCAGCGTTGAGAGATGAAAGTGAATGCAGCAGGGGACGAAGTAGGTAAAGATACGTGGACTAGTAGAAGTCCTTGGGAAACACAACAGATAGTGAATTTAAGTGATGAAAGGAGAAATATACAAAAATGCGGTAAATGAAGCGGGCAAAAAGGAATACAAATGTCTCAAAAATGAGAGCGACAGGAAGTGCAAATGGCTAGGCAGATTGAGGCTGCATGAAGAATTTCACAGAGCGCTGAAGCATCTAACTCGAAACAGGGCTCCGGGAGTAGACGACATTCCGTTAGAACTACTGACAGCCTTGGGAGAGCCAGCCATGACAAAACTCTTCCACCTGATGACCAAGATTTATGCGACAGGCGAAATACCCTCAGACTTCTAGAAGAGTATAATAATTCCAATTCCAAAGAAAGCAAGTGCTGATAGGTGTGAATATTACCGAACTATCAGTTTAATAAGTCATGGGTGCAAAATACTAACACGAATTCTTTACGGAAGAATGGAAAAACTTGTAGACGCCGACCTCGGGGAAGATTACTTTGGATTCAGGAGAAATGTGGGAACACGCGACGCAATACTGACACCATGACTTGTCTCAGAAGTTTGTAGCATTTGTAGACTTGGAGAAAGCTTTTGATAATGTTGAGTGGAATACTCTCTTTGAAATTCTGAGGGTGGCAGGAGTCAAACAGAGGGAGCGAAAGGTTATTTACAATTAGTTCAGAAACCAGACGGTAAGTTCGAGGGGCATGAATGGGAAGCTGTGGTTGACAAGGGAGTGAAATAGGGCTGTAGCATATCCTCTTATTTTCCCTCTGCACACTGAGCAACAAGTAAAGGTAACAAAAGAAAATTTTGGAGCAGGAATTAAAGTTCCCCGAAAAGAAATAAAAACTTTGAGGTTTGCCGATGACATTTTAATTCTGTCAAGAGACAGCAATGGACTTGGATGAGCATTTGAACGGCGAGTGTCTTGACAGGAGGATATAAGATGAACATCAACAAAAGCAAAACAACAATAATGGAATGTAGTTGAACTAAATCAGGCGATGCTGAGGAAATTAATTAGGAAGCGAGGCATATAAGTACGATGAGTTTTGCTATTTGGGCAGCAAAATAGCTGATGATGACCCAACTAGAGAGGATATAAAATGTCTGACAATAGCAAGAAAAGCATTTATGAAGAAGAGGTATTTGTTAACATCAAGTACAGATTTAAGTGTAGGAAGTCTCAACTGAAAATATTTGTTGGAAGTGTAACGTGGACTACAAACAGTCTAGATAAAAAGAGAACAGAAGCTTCTGAAACGTGGTGCTACAGAAGAATTCTGAAGATTAGATAGATCACTAATTAATGAGGTACTGAATAGAATTAGGAGACAAGAAATTTGTGCCACAGCTACAATTTAGTTTTGGAGGGAAGTGTGTGGGGGAGGGGTAAAAATCGTAGAGGGGACCAAGAGATAAATACAGCAAGCAGATACAGAAAGATGTAGGTTGCAGTATCCGGAGATGATCAGGCTCGCACAGGACAGAGTACCATGGAGAGCTGCATCAAACCAGCCTTCGGACTGAAGATGACGACTAGTCTTGTATAGGCTTTAATCGCCGCTGTATTATTAATTTACATTTAATTATAACAAAAGCTAACAGGAACGGCACTTTTTCGTGAATCTATTGCGCCGTTGCCTTAAAAACGGTTTATTCTGATAACGTCGGGGTTATAACACGATAATAAATAAATAGTAAATTCTTTAACCAGTAATCTTCCCATAGTTCTGTTATGACAAATCGTACCAATAACGATTCGTTCTCGTGACATCCAATGTGCTGGTGCTTAGGAACAGCATATATTCGTGGGGTGTACGGTACAACATAAAACCCACCGAATATAGGTTTCTTCGGACCAAGACATGTACTGTATTCTGGGATGCAAACGAGATATCGATGTGTGTCGTCCATAAATATCGAGTTAGCATCAATGTTTTGAATGGCGATACATAGCCGATGCATCGATGACAAAAGTTCATGAATATCGACGTCGTTCAACAATGGATCACTTCATTTCGTTCGTGGATGCTCAAGACAGCTTCGTAACCACACCGTCGCTGTTCCACGAGGTGCATAATAACATCCTTTGTTGATGCGCGCAGGTCTTTACGGGGAGTTGCTGTTTTGCTTGGGCTCAACCACTCCTTTCTTTTCCTAATGTCAGGATAAAGACACCGTTTCTCGTTACCAGTAATGATACAGGTGCTGTTCACCAACCAATTGATGATCAACAAGCAGAGATGCACATATTGCCACCCGCTGATTTTTGCTTAGAGCGGATGCGGTGCCCATACCCGATTTTTGAACTTTTCCCCCACCGCGTACAAATGTCGCATAGTGGTGGAATGATCACAGTTCATCACATTTACCAGTTCGAGTACACCGACGTTTATCATCGTGGTTAATGCATTTAAAGGACCTTCATCAAACCCCGAAAGTCTTCCTGAACGAGGAGAGTTACTAATGTCTAACTAATCCTTCTCAAAGCGAGAAAACCATTCTCTTGCCATGCCATGTCCAATGGCATTATCCCAATACGTTTCTGGCTGCCTTCGCTGCTGTCACTATTGAACTCAATCGGAAGAATATGTCAGATTTCTCTACTTGGCACTCCATTTTCTAGTGTTCACAGCTTCACTTGCTATCTTCCAAGGACAAAATGACAATATGTAAACTCAGATAGTAACAGTGAAATACAAATAAAAAAAGACAATAGACCAACCTAATAAATCATTTATGGACATTATTATTCAATTTCTAGGCAATTCTCAACAGAACATTAGGTGCTTCTGAACTGAAACACCACCAAAAAAGTGTTAGATATTTTCTTCAAATGGAACGTTTGAACTGAAAAAGTTTCAGCTACCTTCACAGATAATGACAGCATTGTTATGAAGGTCAATCGACACATGTTAGACGAGAAAAAGATTCTCTCTTGTTCTGCCCTTGCGATTAATTTAGTCACAGCTAAATCCATCCACGATGCAAAACACAGCCTCAACTGATATTTAAGGTCCGAGATATTGTCATTCATGCTAGTATAAGAACGATTCCTTGACTTAAGTGTCCATTGTCAGAGCGATACTTTTAACTCGCCTGCTTTCAAGTGGCAAGTTAAGAGTGTGTCAAAGAAATGGCGGAATTGCTAGGACTATTTGAAAAATTAACGAATTTTAGGGAACACAAGCAGTTGGCACACAAAAACATAATAAACTCAACATCTGCTGAAAACTTTTGTGAAACTGTGGTTCACATGTATCTGTCGTCCCCTGTTACACCAATAAAAGATTATTTGATATGGCTATTGCAGAGATATACTTACAGCAACACAATGAAAAAGTTTTATCTCAAATGTACAAACTAAAAAACTTTAACCCACCACAAAATGAGTGACATACTGTCGAGTTATTAATCATACCTGCACTACTAATCTACACAGAAGTGCTAATGTTTGATGACAAATTGATTTCATGATTCCTCAAATGGCAAATCATGCTTACTGCACAGGGGCCAGTCACATTAAAATGACCATCTACGTTGGACGTCAACATGCTATAACCACCCACAGACAACAGGTACAAGCACAAGCAGTGGAAGATATACAGAGCGTCAGAGCGCGCGCGCGCGGGTGTGTGTGTGTGTGTGTGTGTGTGTGTGTGTGTGTGTGTGTGTGTGTGTGTGTGGGGGGGGGGGGGGGGGGGGTGCGCGCGCCTGTGGGGGAGGGGATGTGGGAAACAGTCCAGCCATTGTCTTAATGTGGAAACAGGTGCTTTATCTGATATTCAAAATGGCTTTATCACTGGCCAAGGGTGGAAACGTTTCTGGAATGGGTACAGTTGCAAACTGTCCATATGCCGCCATGGTTAAAGTATACAGTGGGTGGCAAGATGACACCATCCAAAACTGGTGCTGAGGTAATTGTGGTGCACCATGAGCCCTAGATGACATGACGTGAATGACAGCTACAGATGTGCATGGGCACATGCATGCAACTGTTGAGCCGCTGACTGCCCAGTTGAACAAATGGGCTACAAACACTGTCTCCTGCTTAACAAATGGAATTCTGCAGCTTGTGCCTGTTTCGTGCACCCATGCAGACTGCAGTTCATTGGCGACAAAAGCTGGAATTTGCTTGTCAATACTGCAACTGGATGTCCACTGAGTAATGAAGGTGACCTTTTCAGATGAATCGATATTTTATGCTCCTTCAGACAGATACACAGTGAGAAACAGTTCGATAACCCTGCAACAGTCGTCGGAACGGTCCAGGCCGAAGGAGGAAGCATTATGATCTGCATAATGTTTTCATGGCTGTGAGTGAACTACTCAATTTGGAAGGCACGGTTGATCAACACAAGTATGCATATATACTTTGTGACCATGTCCATCCCTACGTGCAGTTTTGTTTTTCCTCGGCATGAGGTGTTTACGAGCCAGACAACGCAACATGTCACACAGCTTGCAGTGTGTGTGTGTGTGTGTGAAGAGCACTAAGGTAAGTTTACTGTACTCCTCTGGCCACCAAACACTGTGGATTTAAAACCATTCGGGACTCTGTGGGCCACCTAGATCAAGCCGTGTGGGTGTCACGGATCCTCACATGAGAAAACTAGCACAGCCAGACATGCCACTGGAGTTGACATGGCACCAATCCTTGTCAGTATCTTCCAGAAACTCTGACACTTCCTGCAGATGGCAGTTATTCAGGCTTTCGAGAAGTGATCACATTAATGTTGCTGGATAGAGTATTTTATCTTTAGAAACTAATATACATAGCGCACAAATTTAACACTGTTTTCTTTTCTGGGACATTTTTGAAATATTCTCCAACCCATGATTTTCTCTTTGCTGGCGTCAATATATGGTGGTTGGTATAGCTCTCTTCTCCTCACATCAAGTGAAAGATACAGTTTAAATAAAGAGACTTCATTTTCCTTGTGTGTTGTTGGGCATTTTAGACCTAACACATTGTAGAAAAGGCCACACTTATGTTTATGATTTGGCTTATTGGCCCATTTCACAAATGTCTGAGCATGTGGTTATCCTCACAATGAGTGTTTACTTCCCCAAAGTTTCATTTGGCATGCCTTACGAGAAGTTCAGCTTATTATTGCCGAAGTTTACCTCTTCCCTTACTTACCTTATTTGCTTTCACCACTGGATCTCCTCCTGATGCTCAACTAAAGAGCTATTCTCCTCTTCTATACCAACCTGGTTCCATTTTCAATTTATTAGGCCTGTCTTTGTAATTTTATTCTATTTTACCGACACAGCCTGCTTCGTATAGGTAGCATTAAGTCTTGCATTGTGTAGGGTCTTTCGTTTGCAGGTCACTGCATTAGGTTATGAATAAATTTCCGAGAATAATGTTAAGTAACCGAATATAATCCCTCAATGGAAAATCCAAGATAGAATGTAAGAATATTGCGGAAAGGATAGTTGATACTCACCATATAGCAGCGATGTTGAGTTGCAGATACGCACAGCAAAAAGACTGTCAGAAAGTGACCTTTTGGCCAACAAGGCCTTTGTTGAAAATACGCGCATGCATACACACAGTCTCTGGCAGCTGGAGCCAGACTGCCAGATACTGTGTGTGTGTGTGTGTGTGTGTGTGTGTGTGTGTGTGTGTGTGTGTGGTTTTTCTTGTTGATACTCATTGCTGCAATTCTTTGTCGTGGACTCTTTATGGCAAATTTTTTCGCTGTGCCACGGACAGAACTGTGTCTTCATCTAGGTTTGATTCAAGGAAGAAAAGCTTTAAGTTGAGTCATTTGTTGTGCTGCTGAAGGAATAACTTACATCCAAACTAAGCAAAATTGCTGAAGCGAGTTTTGGGAAAACATTTTACATGTGGAATAAAAAACAAAACAAGGTATCTTGGATTTACATGTTTTTTTGCTGTGCAATTGTTTTCCAATGACTGCAAGAAAACTACTTGTTGAAAAATATTTAGTAATATCATAATATTGTCATTATTTCATGCTGGATTATCCATTGTTTGAAAATACTTGATTATTTCAAACTCTCACACATCACAGCCTGATGATGAAGTGGTATTCTTTGAGTTATTGGTCATATTTATTATGATACTTCAAAGTTGAGTAACTCACTACCCATTGTTTGAAGAACTTGCTGGAAATTAAGAGTGAGAATTTTAATTCCTAATCTGAGGGAAGCAGAATTGTCATAATTCCAAATGTGTATTTTCACATAATCAAAAGGTGAATACTAGGTTAAAAGGCAGAGCGAAAAAAGTGATCCAGCTGTGATTCAATCCCACTGTCTTGGTCTCCAGTCACATGTGCTCCTGCTAGACCACTACATCAAATGGAAATTACATTCCACTTGCTGTCTTCTCTAAGCACTGCTGTTCTCTTGAGTTACGGCATCTGTTTGTTCTGTGGCAAATCCAAGCAAGTAGTTGTGGATGGTAGTTCTAATTAGTAGTAACCATCCTTCAAAATTTTCAGTTGTAGTGGGGCAAAAATATATTAAGTAGCATGACAGACAGTAAATACGGTTAGTAAATGCACAGAAGAAACTACTTTCGGTTAATTGTATAAACTTCATTTAGGTCCATCTTTGTAGTCATACAAGACTGGTTCAAAGTTCCCTGTGCTGGCTAATACTAATAATTGCTAAGGCAACTTTTTCTAAATACAAAGGTGTAGCAATATGGTCTCCTATTTCTGGGTTTAAAACCACTTTTCCCAAGTATTATATTCTTGTGAACATTTCATTCTTCATCCGCTCTACTTTTCAACAGCCTTCCTTAAATTGGTACCTAGAACACATACTACAGAATTTTGTAATAATATCTTATGTGATGGAACATTATGAGTCAACAGATGATTAAATTACAGTTCTCATTTTGTTAAAAAAAAATATTACTTTATTACTGTACACAATGAACAAACAAAATATTTACATTTCACTTATTTTGAATAGGAAGGTCACTGCAACTTTGTAGGTGATGTAGATAGATGATGACGATGATGATGTCTGTTCAACCTTTCTTCCCAAGCCCTGAACAGCTTTTCTTTAGTTTCCTTTGATAACATTACTGCGAACAAAATTATACAATAAATACATCACATTGTATCTGCAACATTAATAACTGATACATAATAATCATCTTCTGCAGTTAATGGGAAAAATGACAGTTACAATTACAATGAGATTATTAAAAAAATATTACTTCAACATTACAGCCAATACATTCTATGTTAAGACTGATGTCCAGGAGCACTGAAAGATATTTTACTTACTGTATTACGCAAATGAACACTACTATTACTAAGTGCGTGTCAATTACATCAATAAATTTCAGTAAAACGACGCTGTGGGACGCTACCACCATCGAGTGTGAAACTTACAAAAGAATTCATAATCTAGTTTAAAAACTAGGTTCATTGCAGATAAATTTCTCTTATTGCAATATTCACAGTGGCATTGTTAGTCGAAAGGAAAGGTGCAGCAATAAAGACAGTGTCTTGTTATACAATAAAACTACATCTTGTGAGACAACAGCTTTTACAAATTTCACATGCACAGGAGACTAGTGCCCTTATCAGAACCTGAATGTAACCTGTAGCAGCTCAACAGTAGTATTCTTAATCAGCTGCACTGCACTGCGCTGCACCAATTCGCTCATTTGCAATGACAATGAAGAATTCCACTGTACCACTAATATAACGTACTCACAGTCGATTAGATTGAAATTTGATATATACTACTTTGATGAAAGACAGCTAGGCAATGAGTCTGTAAGTAACGGATTTGATAAAATTACAGTTTGCCTGTGATACTACAACAGCAATTCAGCATTAATGTGCCCATGGAACAAGCAACTGCTGTAGACATTTTTGAGATATATGATTTTTTATCATTGTTTTAACTGAAGCGGAATACATAGCCCATTTGACTGCAGTGCTACTGTTACACTCATCATGCCTTGTCTGCTCAAAATACAGCAAACACCACCTCAATCTACAAATAATGGTTTCCACCAATTCCGCATTGTCGTTCTTTGCTGGTAGCAGTGGATAGGAGTTTTTTTGTTAAGAACAATTACAATAACTTTCCCAGTGCATGGCCAAAGACCAGTGGGAGTAGGGGCTGAGAAGTAGCCAGTTCCTTTTAAGTATTCAGCTCCTGAGGCATACCAGCCAAGTTTTATGCTTCACTATCATTGCTAAAATAGAAGATACACTCTGAAACATTGTCCATGTTCAGTGAGAGAACAAACGAAACAGTGTCAATTTTTATTGCTTAATGCTTTGGCTGTGTCGAATTGTAAAAATACAGCACCATGCCTTTACCCAGGTGCTGTCAATGTGTTAAAATATACTAGCATGCCCCTCTCATGGTGTGGTAGATATGTTTACCTACATACTTGTTCCAAAAAGTGGCTCTGAGCACTATGGGACTTAACGTCCGAGGTCAACAGTCCCCTAGAACTGAGAACTACTTAAAACTACCTAACCTCAGGACATCACACACATCCATGCCCGAGGCAGGATTCGAACCTGCGACCGTAGCAGTCGTGCGGTTCCAGACTGAAGCGTCTAGAACAGCTCGGCCACCATGGCCGGCATACTTGTTCCACACCAGAGTAGATCTCGTGTCTGATATGATGGCTGATGTGCAGTGACCAATTTTTGTCCAAAGCACTGCTCAAGTTCATTCGTTTGTTCCGAAGGGGACACCAATACGTATTTGCCACCTTTCGGCCAGTCAGCAATGCGTAATGCGCGCGCGCGCACGCGCACACACACACACACACACACACACACACACACACACACACACACACACACACACACACACACACACACACACACGACTGATGAAAATTAGAGGTCGCTATGATTTTTGCGTTTCGTGCATATCACATAAGATGATGATGCGTATGAAATTTAGCTAACATACTGAATTTTTCTGTGGACTTAAGTAGCTGTGTCTCTCCATCATGAATCTCAAGAAAATTGATGTGATGTAGCACACTCATTTGCAATTGCGCCGCATCAGTAATAAAGCCAGAGTGAAATATCCACAACAGTCCTCATTTTTCATGAATGGTTTCAGGTATAAAAATGGTATTTTAACAAATGATAGTGCATGAACAGGACAGTATTTTGCCATGCCCTTATTATGCAAAAATTCATTATCTACAGAGTTATTTCAGTAACTGCAGACTTTTTTGATCAAAGAATGTAATTTTTAAGGGCTGCTGACAGATGGTGAAACAACATGTGCTAAGGGTTTTGGAAGCTTTTTCGTAAGCTACTGACCTCAATTTTCCTCAGTTCCTCACTTAATAAACCACTGTTTCAGAACCTGTAATTATGTCTGCAAGTAGGTGAGATTGTGTAAACTCTGTTGTGATTTGGCACAAGAAGCAAATTTTAATGTGGCAGCCAGAGAAATGTGTAGGTTTTACTCAAAATTTGCCACCCATAACATTTCTCTGAAAGCTACAAATGGTTAACAAGCCAAACGAAAATACATTTTCAGTGGCATTCTTTTTAGATACTAACCAAAGCAGAGGTGAAGATCTTTTTGAATGGTCACCACGTAAGTGTAGGGTTCAGTTTAGCTCGGCACTTCTCCTCCAAAGTTCTGCATTTCCCCTACAACCCCTGCCCGTAATCTCCAACAGTACTTGGGCGTTGCGCCATATTTCTGTCCTGTTCACTCAACAGCTCTTCAAAAGTTTGGCTACCTTAGTTCGAGTATTTTTGGGTGTTTGCTATGGGATTCTCCAGGTTTGTTACTAGCTGCTGCCTTGTGCTACCATTAGAGTTTTGTTCTAGTTCGCAGGCAGGGTACAAGTCAGCTTTCCTGAGAAAATGTCTTAATTGCACATAGGAAATAGTCCTAGGAGATGGGAGGAATGACAGCCTGAATTTCTGTTATTGAAAACTGTAGTGGCTTCTAAAAATACAAAGTAGATTATTAATGTTGATGCCTTGGTCACATGCTACTTTATTAAAATTTCTTAGCAATTTCAGCTTTGCAACCATCATTATATCTAGTACCACCTGCGCACATTCACAATCTAGCATTTTACAATTTTAAATTTATATAGCTGAAGAAAGCTCAACACATTTCCTGTCACTTACTTTCTGGTGAGTCAACTAACTGTGAAGCAATTTCCTCCAGGTCATTTTTTGGGACATTTTGCATTCGGTCTCCACCAAATTTAATGAAAGCCTCCTCTAGAGACAAATGTTCTAATCCTGTCTCGCACAACTTTCTTAGATCCCTCATGTTCTTCTTATGCCGCTCATCAGTTTTCAAGATGCTTTCATAGGTCTTCCTCATTCTATGAACATGCAAAAAAAATTCATGGATATAATAAATTTAAATGAATCTAAAACATACCATTCTGTTTAATGTTCAATAAATCTACACTAACCTATAATGAGATGGAGGCAGCATAGGATATTAAATTTGAATTCTTCATGCAAGGAAAGCCACCTTCCACATTTTATCACAAGAGGAGAAGTGAAAGATATGGAAATGGTGATAATAGCAATAATTTGAGACATAATGTCTATGTAACAACAATTGCTATTATATCTTGATTTCAAATAATTCTCAATCGCATTTATTTAATGATAGTGATTTCAGTTATGTAATCATCATCAAAGTTTGACACAGCAGTGGAATGGGTGTCGAGATAATATCTTACAGTATCAGTCACGTGCTGAGCAGAGATCTAGCAGGATACTGTGTCAACTTTGACAAGCAGGATTTCGCATTTTTTAGCTCAGAATCAATACAAACATAATCGGTTATTCACTAACTTTCAGCAAATGCACCAGTTCAGGGTATTACATACCTATCTATTAATATAAAATATGTAACAAGACAACATAAACATTCTCAGCCCAGAAGTTAAGAGGCATGTAATATAAAAACTGAAATATTTGTCAATTCACACTCTGCGGCCTGTTCCAGTGAGTTATTCGGGAAGGTCTGTAAAATACCCAATCGATGGACTCAAAACACTTCCCAACTACAAATTCATTTTGATGTTAAAGTAGGTGTGTAAGTGAAATGGTGTAAATCTGATGATTAAAATTAACATTTCAACAATTCGCAGTAAAGTGAACGAGTTTTTCCATCGCCAAGGTATCTTTGCAGTAGGAAACAGATGATTTTTTTTAAAAAAATTGTATTTTATTTCCTAAATTCAAGCCTTTAATAGCATTTTCTGATTTGTAAGGGCAATAAACGAGATTGGAAAGAATCTCTAGTCAGTAAAGTAGAAGGAAAGAACAAAATAACACACTGGTTAAATTGAATTTACCTTCATATTTGAATTTTTCTTCTCTTTTTCCATTTCACCTGTGTGTGAGAGGAATAACAAGTAGCATTCTGGAACAAGGATGACTAAGGTACTCTGAGCCCATCACTAGTGCCACTTTCAGCCATTGGCTACTGCCAGGTCACAGGGTAGTAGGAGATGAGGAAATGATATGAATTGGGGGTCAGGGAGAGGAGGGGGGGGGGGGGGTGGTTACCCTTACTGAGAGATATTGACCAGGAGGGGGTTATTTCCTGCAGTTTCTTTTTTTGGGTGGGGGTGGGGGGCATGGAGAGAACTGTCCTCCCTCCCCCACATGCACATGCTTGCTCTGGAAGCTACTAGGGCTCAGTGTTGTGGAGGAGAGGAAATTACTCTTCATTAATGGCGAAAGAAAGGTATTTATAAATGTGAATACAATTAAGACTCCCACTACACAATTTTTTTGTTTGTGCCAGATAGTGTGTCCAACCCAGATTTCCCACCTTACATGAGTGGTCGCCTTAACCAGCTATCAGAGCAAACCTCTGTGTGTCACTGAGTATCCACGTCTTACAACTGCAGTTGCTGCGATCCCTGCACAGGGAGATACTTTATTATTAATGTTGCAGCCATTTTAGACATGTAATAATATTTGCAGTGTGAGTGTTTTACAGTGTACTATTCAATATCCCAGTCCAGTACAAATTTTCATTTGTCGCTAATAAATTGTGCAGCTGAAGTCTAACTGTATTCACATTTCTGAATACATTTCTTCCATTTCATACAGCTGTAGATCGTAGCAGTGTCTATGCCTTCAAACATGCATATATGTCTGTAAGATATTGCATAGTACAGTATAAAACACGTAAACTGCAAATAGTGTACATTAAGGATGGAGAATTGATTATGTAAAAACTTTTAAAAGTGGTCATACGTATGTGCATGATGAGCAGAGTGGCAGTCCCAATACCCGAACTACTGCAATTGTGCAAAACTCTGACCAAGACTGGTCAACAACTAATGACCTGTGCTCTGGTTGAGTAATTTCCTAACACTGGATGCACGACTGTCACACAAAAGCTTGTGCATTGGAAAATGTGGGCAATGTGACAAGACACAAATATATTCCTCAACATATATGGGGAATTGAGAGCACAGGCACCAACACTGTCAAGCTTGCACAATGTGGGTGCCCGGTGTACCAGATCAGCTGGTAGCAGAGCCATATACGCAAGATCCTTTACGAACCTCCAAAGGTAAAAATCTCAAAGCATCAAATTTTGTATGAACATGGAGGTTGTGCAAAACAAGCTCTATCATCTGGTCCCTTGTGGCCACCAGCAGTCGATTACAGTCATTTAATGAATCGCATACTGAGTTATCCCATGAGGCAGTGGACCATCTTGCTGTCAAAGTTATGTGGTTCAGCTTTTTTCAACTGAGGAAATATCCAGTTACAGCTGCTTCACCCATAAACTTTTAACCAGCATATGGCACAAAAAACATTCAATTTAGGGGAGTTTTGTTGCAACTGTACCACCTCACACAGATCTGCTGACTCTCAGATGTGTACATTATGTGTGTTCACACTTTATGGTGAAATGTTTATTTACTACTGAACATGACACAATTAAGGAAATCTTCACCATGCAGTACCATTTTGTTTGTGAAGTTGGCTTTGAAGTTCCATGCTCTACACTTTAAAGACCGCAAAAACTGCAAATGGTAATGGTGTCTCAATACACACATCACTGAAATTGCTAATTCACGACTATCCTTCACTCATTCACTCTTGGTCATTCCATCTGATGTATTATTTGGAGTAAATGGCACAAAGCCTTAAAACCTCTATTCAATTTGAAACACTCTGTATGTATAATGTTAATCTTTGATTAAATGTCACCATCTTATATACAGCTATCGTGGCTATGTTCACAGAAGCCCAGAGATTTCCACACCCTCCGTCTCCTCTACTGTCTTATAAACATACACTGTCACTCATCTCTCTTTTTGACCTTAATGCAACGAAGCAGAAATACTCCCATCAGAGCATAATCTTTTCAATCCCACTCCATCACTTTGCGCTTTCTTGAAAGTCCTTTTCAGTCGGAGTAACCAGACTCTGGAATGACCCCTTCATTATATTAGAGAGCTGAGTAACATCTCCAGCTTCAAAAGACATACCTCCTGAAACAGCAACAATCTTTATCCATATACACACATTACCCCTAACATTCTCCTTTCCAACCCCATCATTTCCTACTGATCTAACGTGGTGCAGTCTACCTAAACCTCCCTCAGAGCTTGCTATGCCGGAAGTAAATCTTATACACCTGTATTTGTTGTTACTACTACTACTACTACTACTACTACTAGTAGTAGTAGTAGTAGTAGTAGTAGTAACAGCTGATGCTGCCAAAGTAGCAGTAACTTTATTAGTTCTTAGTACTATTTATTCACATTCTGTCTACAGACATTCAAATCATAAATAATTATTATCAATTTTATTTTGTTACTACTGTTCATATTAAATTATCCCAATGTAACTAGATAGATAAAAATGCTACTCAGCAAGCAGCCACAGGAGCAAAATCATACAAAATTTACAGAAAGGTGCAAGCTTTCAGAGCAAGTGGCTGCTACTTATAGCAGAAGAGCTGAAGGTGAAGGGTGAAGAAAAACAATTGATGAGGTTTAGGAAATGGGGGAATTTGGGAAAAGTCATCCCCCTTCCTTCTCATCCCACCTGGTAAGTCTCCCCTGAGCTGGGTTCTGGATGACCTTTCTGATCTCTCCCCATTTCATAAACCTCACCAGTCCTTTTCCTTCACCCCTTCTGCCAGACTAAGAAGCCACTGTCTCCAAATTTTTGCACATTTCTTCAATCTTCATAAGCAGGCCGCCTCCTGCCACTCTGTGAGTAGATTTTTACTTTTTATCAATCCAACTACATTATATTTTCAGAAACTGATTATTTTCACTGATACAGTACTACTGACTTGTGCTACCCCATTTTACACAAATCTGAAGTTATGCGATTCATCTGTTTGAGCACCATGCACCTCTACTCGCTCTTTTTGCCCATGGAATGTTTAGCTTACAATGGGCTTGGACGTGTTTCATGCAGAATTGTTTTACCCATGGGGCTGGATTGTCTGTTAGATCCTAAGTGTGCCATCCAAACAAAGCAGAACTGATTCATTTTAATCAAGCAAGCATTGAAAATCTTTATCACTGGAATGTAAACTGAATATTACCGAAGACTTCAAAACTAAAATTTGTGAAAAAGTTTGATCTTCTGGAATCAACAGTCACAACAAGTGTGTGTGTGTGTGTGTGTGTGTGTGTGTGTGTGTGTGTGTGTGTGTGTGTGTGTGTGTGAGAGAGAGAGAGAGAGAGAGAGAGAGAGAGAGAGAGAGAGAGAGAGAGAGCCTCTGAATTCAAGTAGCATTTATAAACTTTATGGTATTATTGCTTAGGTGAAAACAAAACTGTCCTGTTGATCACAACATGGCATGCTCTCAAGCGAAGCTGATGTTTGAGACAACAAAAGAAGAACCTGGCTATGTGACCACAGATGAAACATTTAAAGATAGTACACAGTCGGTTTAACCAATTTGAAAGTCACTACATTGGGCATAGCATCGCAGAAAGTGGAGAGGTGGCAAGTGCCAAAGAAGATACTCTGTCACTCTATCCAGTGAATCTCAATGCAATGATAGAAAAAGGTAGATATACCTGCCAAAACATATTCAACAGACATGAAACTGGTCTCTTCTGGAAGATGCCTAAAAGAACTTATCACGCATGAAGAGAAAATCTTTGTGTTTTAAAGTCACCAAAGATCAATTGACAGTGATGGTTGGCATGAATGCAGCTGGTGAGTGTAAATTAACACCTCTCTTAGTTCATTGCTCAGAATATCCACGAACTTTAAAAAATACACCTAAAGCCAGTGACATTGAAGTTGAATTCTAAAACTTGCACGACAGCTTCCCTGTTGGAAGACTGGTTTGGTCATCACTTCCTACCTTGAATTGAATGTTAGTGCTAACTAAAACAAATCCCATTTAACCCTCAAGTGGGTCCACCTATGTATAAAGTGCGCCAATCACAATTTTTTTTTTTGCACTGTCCCATAATTGTTTCACAATTGCAAACCTTTACCTATTCCTTCATCATTGTTTCAGCTATCACACCTATAAATTGTGCTGTCATACAGTCAAGTGAGCAGCAGCAAAATAAAATAAACAGGGAGCTAAGTGGGAAAAAATTTATTATCAGTGCAAGAAAATGACCCAGATTACGAGCTAGCAGCACAATTCTGCAATGAGGCTGTTGTCTATGAGATAATGTAATTGACTATGAGATAATGTAATGGACTAAGTGGTTGGCTGGGCTCTGTGGTGAATGGACTGTTTAATGCTCTTGTGTAGGTTATTATTGTGGGGTAAAACCTGTCCATGGCAACAGAGTGATATAATGAAAGTTTATTTCATTATTGTTTAATTAAACAGTGCTTAAGCTCATTATGTAAGTTTATTTTATCGTTGTTTAATTAATCTAAGATTAAACTGTGGTTTTGCTCTCAGCCATTCTCTACATGTACACGTGTGCCCACTCACATTATGAAAAAAGGTGCGCCTACTCGAGGATTAAAGCGATGCTTCTAATTCACAATGCATCTGGGTGTTGTCCTGTTTCTCCAATTTTGACCCAGATGTGGAAGTTGTATTTTTGCCATTGAATACAAGGACCACAGAGTCATTAAAACATTTAAAGCTTACAAACTACATGAGACAGTTGCTTACACATCTACATGAAACTATGAGAAAACAACAAGCTCTCAGTTAAAGAATGTTGTAAACAATTCGATGTTTCAGATGCTGTGAGAATTTTAGAACAATCTTGGCATGAAATTTCTAAAAAACTTTAAATGGCATCTGAAAAAAATAGTGTTCATTTCTTCATCACTGAAACCCAACACCAGATCCTGGTCAAATTGATAATGCGACTGAAGAAGTGGTCAGTCTTACCAGACAAATTTAGAGCTCTGTTGTTATGATGTTCAAGAACTGCTGGACTCTCACAATCAGGTAACAACTGATGAGCTTATGGAAACACGTGAGCAAGAGCAAAACATTGAACAACCTGATCCTTAGTCACAGTTCAATCAGAAGATCAAATGACAGTTGCAAACTTGACAGAAGGCCTCAGTTCAATTGAAAATGGGTTACAAATTTTAAAATTAATACACTCCAACGAAATGTGCATTTCTGCTGCAAGATGGGGAATAAAAAATTTATTAGCATTCTAAAATAAATGACTCACCAGATGATGATGATGATGATATGATTTTATGAAGCTTTCTACATCACAATAACTTTGGCTTACATCGTTGCAATGCATAATACAGGGTGATTCAAAAAGAATACCACAACTTTAAAAATGGGTATTTAATGAAAGAAACATAATATAACCTTCTGTTATACATCATTACAAAGAGTATTTAAAAAGGTTTTTTTTCACTCAAAAACAAGTTCAGAGATGTTCAATATGGCCCCCTCCAGACACACGAGCAATATCAACCTGATACTCCAACTCGTTCCACACTCTCTGTAGCATATCAGGCATAACAGTTTGGATAGCTGCTGTTATTTCTCGTTTCAAATCATCAATGGTGGCTGGGAGAGGTGGCCGAAACACCATATCCTCAACATACCCCCATAAGAAAAAAATCGCAGGGGGTAAGATCAGCGCTTCTTGGAGGCCAGTGATGAAGTGCTCTGTCACGGGCTGCCTGGCGGCCGATCCATTGCCTCGGGTAGTTGACGTTCAGGTAGTTACGGACAGATAAGTGCCAATGTGGTGGCGCTCCATCCTGCTGAAATATGAATTATTGTGCTTCTTGTTCGAGCTGAGGGAACAGTCAATTCTCTAACATCTCCAGATACTGTAGTCCAGTTACAGTAGCACCTTCGAAGAAAAAGGGACCAAAAACTCTATTGGCTGAAATGGCACAGAAAACAGCACCTCAAGCGAACAAATGTACAACTAAATGTAACTTTATAGCTCCCTTAATTTGCCGACAGGTAGTGCTTAGCTCTGCCTTTTGTCGTTGCAGAGTTTTAAATTCCTAAAGTTGTGATATTCTTTTTGAATCACCCTGTACTGTACTGTAATATAATATGTGATAACAGTTATTAAACTTTTTCTAAATTGCATTTTTTCTTTAGTCCCTGGTCCAACTTATCATAATTTGTGTGTATTTTTATGCAAAACTGGATGCCTAATTACATGAATTCAACTTCCACAGCTATCACTTTGTCCCACAAATCGTGTTACGTTCTGGGCAGTACTATATATTGAATCTGTTATTTCTTAGATAACTATGATGTAGGAAAAAAAACTTAAGTGTGAAACACTGATCTAAGAAAGGTCCTGAATGCCTTAACTAGATCAGGTTTAATAAACAAATCAGTAAAATTTAAAAAAGCATATTTTAGTAGTATCATTATCCATCCCTTTCTGAACTCTAACAGATTTATAATCATTTCATGAACAAAAATTTGTACTGTGACACTGACACTAGAATTAAAGTAACTCACAGCTATCTATGAGAACTGTGGCTGAGCACAATGTAATATTCTTATGGCACATATCCATCAATGAGGACTTACTTAATTAAATATCCCTAGATTATTGTTCTACGTGGCATTATTAAATGACAATACTTCCTTACTAACTCCTTATACATGATGTAAATTATCACTTATGAATGGGTGGATTGATGGGGTTAACCCTTGAATGAGTGCACCATTATTCACAACACAAGTGGGCACGGCGTACTTCGTACACACATACAGAATAGCTGCCTTTACGTTTCAAAGGTAAACATTTATGAGCAAATTCACAGTTTAATCTTAGTTTAATTAAATAACAACAAACTTTTGTTGTACCAATCTATTGCCAAATGCAAGTGTTACCCCACAACAACAACCCACTTGGAGCATTAAACAGTGTAATTGCATCAGATCCCTGCCAAACATTTATTCGATTACTAATTATCTCGCAGACACCTGCCTCATCTACATCTCTACTCTGAAAACCACCAAGAGCTGCACAGCGAATGGTATGTCCCATTGTACCAGTTATTTGGGTTTCTTCCTGTTCCGTTCACGTATGGAGTATGGGAACAATGATTGTTTGAATGACTGTGCATTCAGTAATTATTCTAATCTTATCCTCATGATCCTTGTGTGATATATCTCTACAGTAATCATTTAAAGCCATTTCCTGAAACTTTGTTAGTAGACTTTCTCGTGATGATTTATGTGTATCTTCATGAATTTGTCAGTTCCGTTCCTTCAGTATCTCTGTGACACTCTCTCACAGATTAAACAAACCTGTGGCCATTCATGCTCCCCTTCTCTGTATACATTCAACATCCACTATTAGTCCTATCTGGTACAGGTCCCTCACACTTGGACAACATTTTAGGATGGGTTGCATGAGAGATTTGTAAGCCATCTTCTTTATAGACTGATTGCACTTGCCCAGTATGCTATCGATAAGCTTAAGTCTACCACTTGTTTTACCCGTGACTGAACTTATGTGATCATTCCATTTCATAACCCTACAAAGTGTTACACCCAGGCTTGCACGAGTTGGCCGATTCCAACTGTGACTCACTGACACTACAGTCACAGGATACTATGTTTTTGTTTTGTGAAGTGCAAAATTTAACATTTCGAGCAAGTTACCAATCTTTGCACCACTTTGAAATCTTATCAAGATCTGACTAAATATTTATGCAGCTTCTTTCAGATAGTACATTACGGACAATTGCATCACCTGCAAAAACCTTTATTTTACTATTAATGTTGTCTGCAAGGCCATTAATAAACAAAATGAATAGCAAGGGTCCCAACACACTTCCCAGGGGCACACCCGAAGTTACTTCTACATCTGACATCTCTCCATCCAAGATAACATGCTTTGTCCTCCCTACCAAAAAGTCCTCAGTCTCTCAAATTTCACAATAGCCCATATAATCATTCTTTTGACAATAAGTGTAGGTGCGGTATTGAGTCAAATGCTTGTCGGAAACCAAGAAACACTGCATCTACCTGGTTGCCTTGATCCAAAGCTTTCAGTATGCCATGCGAGAAAAGTGCTAGTTGGGTTTCACATGATCGATGTTTTCAAAATCCACACTGGTTACCACTGAGGAAGTCATTTTGTTCCAGATACCTCATTATGTCTGAGCTTAGAATGTCCTAAGAGTCTACAACAAATCGATTTCACGGATTTTGGAGGGTAGTTTTGTGGATCACTTCTACTATTTCTTGTAGACTGGTGTGACCTGTGCCTCTTTCCAAGAACTGGTCACGGTTTTTTGTTGGAAAGGGACCTACGACAGATTATAGTTAGAAGATGGGTTAGCTAACCTGCAAATTCAGTACAGAATCTGACAGGGATTCAATCAGGGCCTGGAGCTTTATTCAATTCTAACAATTTCAGCTGTTTCTCCACACCACTGACACTAATACTTCTTTCATTCATCTTTTCAGTGGTATGAGGATTAAGTTAGGGCAATTCTCCTAAGTTTTCCTTTGTAAAGGAAAATTTCAAAATTGAGTTCTCCTAAGTTTTCCTTTGTAAAGGAAAATTTCAAAATTGAGTTAAGCATTTCAGCTTTTGCTTTGCTACGCTCAATTTCAATTTCAGTGCCTGTCTCATTCGCTAGGGACTACTTTGGGACCACTAAAAGCCTTTACATACAACCAGAATTTTTTTGTATTATGTGAAATGTCATTGAAGGCATCACGCGTAGCTCTCTTGACAGCTAACCGTGTTTCATTCAGCATACTTTTATCTATAGCCCTATGATTTGTTTTACACCTGTTATGAAGTAATCTCGGTTTCTTTAGAAGTTTCTTCACAATGACTGTATATCATGGAGGTTCCCTTTTTATGAACTGTTCTGACGGGTACATATCGATCCAGTATGTGGTCAACTGTTCTTTTAAACTTGAGCCAGTGTTCCTCTACATCCTACAGACCTGTGCTGAAAGTTTCAAGTTCCTCATTGAGACATGACACTACCGATATTTTTTTCTAGTTTACTGAACATATATATCTTTCTGCTTGTTTTAGTTGTCCTTTGCACCCTGGTAATCATTGTTGGCACAAATGTGTCAAGGACATGGATACCAGTTTTGATGTAGACATCTTCCAAGACACCAGGTCTATTTATTGCCATTACATCCATTGTTTCATGAGTGGGCTTCCAAACTATTTCTTGTAGGTAGTTTTCAGAGAAGGTATTTAGTAATGTTTCGCAGGATGTCTCATCACACCCACCACTACCAAAATGGTAATTTTCCCAATTAATTGTTGGATGGTTAAAGTCTCCACCAATGATTACAGTATGCTTGGGAACTTATGTACAAGTGAACAGAGGTTTTCTCTAAGGTTTTCGATTACAGCAGGTGATGTGTCTGGTGGGCGATAGAAGGATCCAATTACTATTTTATGCCCACCCCTGATACTGACTCATGCCCAAACAAGCTCACAGGCAGCTTCAATATCTATCTCTGCTGATTTGAGTTTCTTGTATACTGAAACAAATATACCACCTCTATTTCCCATTTGCTGTCCTTTCGATGTACACTTAAATTTTCCCCAAAAATCTCACTGATATCAATTTCAGGTTTCAACCAGCATTCTGTCCCTAGTATTACGTGGGCTTCACTACTTTTCATGAGTGCTTCAAACTCTGGCACTTTGTTGTGAGTGCTTTGACAGTTTACCATTAGGATTTTAATACTATCACCTGTGGGAGGCGTTCCTTTTATCTTACACTGATAATTCCGGGTTTCTTAAAGCTATTGTCATCTGGATCAGATGGAGTGTCACCTAATCTAAAAAAACCCTTGTGTGTACCCCACACACAGTCAGCTACCTGAGTAGCAGCCTCTGGTGTGTAGTGCACACCTGACCCATTTAGGACCACCCTACAGTTCTCAATCTTCGGGCACAAGTCTAGGGAGTTGCAGCCTAGCTGGTTACAAAGCCTTTGAAGTCTCCAGTTCACTCCTTCCACTTGACTCCAAACCTAAGGGTCACGATCAGTTCTGGGGACAATGTTACAAATTGTGAGCTTCATCGAAACTCCATGCGCAAGGCTGGTCTTCTCAACCTTCTCTTCCAGTCACTAGAATGACCCAAGCATGACCTTTGAGCCCAGACAACAGGCATCATTTGTTACAACGTGCAGCTCAATCTGCAGTTAGTTGCACACTGTTCCCTCAGTAACAGATGGAATAGCCTCTTGAACATGCTGAATGAGTCCCCAGGCATACACAGTGAGTGCACCTGGTGTCCTCTCCTGTCCCTTGTTGTTATTTCCCTAAGGGGTACCATTATTTGCTGTATGTTTGAACTGCTGATGATTAATAGACCATTACCCTTTTGTGTCAGTCTTCTCTTGACACTGGACAAAACAGATTTCCTCAAAACTGGTGAATGGGTCCCACTCGCTCACAGTTTCAGAATCGGTGAAAGACAGCACCTCAAACTTGTTGGTTAGGGGCATCGATACAATACCCTGAGTCTTGCCTGGTCCCTGTCCACCAGACCTACCACTGACACACCATTCAGTCAAGTGGCAGGTTATGACAGATACCGTACTTTCTGCAGAGAAGACAGGACCCACAGGAGAGGATTGTACCTGAGGTACCTCTGGTACAGGTATCATGGGTAAACAACTCTTAGGGACTCTTCCAACATACCAATTCGCAGTAGCTACCAATCGTTTGACAATAGTCAGGGATTTCCAGCTGCTTACCAACGTCAACAAACTCCTCCCATGTTTGAAAACAGCATTCAAGTGGGGCTGCATTTTGGATGGTGTAATGTATTACGAGGCAGTGAACAAATAACTTTAAATTAAATCTGTCAATTATCTTTTCACCTGTTGAGTTAAAAAGTTGCTAATTCCCTATAAGAATAGAAGCAGATACACAAATGAGATTTCGATTAAGGCAACACAAAAACCAGAGGGTATAATTACTAGTTTCCTAAAAAGTTTTGATGTTAATTATAGGTGTTAGCAAACTCGAAAACTGAGTTAATTTACAATAATTGCAGATAATATATAGGGCTACTTTTCTTTAAGTGAAAACTAGATATAACAACATGTTAGTTAGAAAATCTGCTACAGTAACTAAATCACAAACCCAGATTTGTTACAAACTGCTCGTAGATAATGCAAAAGAAATGGTAGCATCTGAAAATTCTAAAAACTGCACATTTATTTGCGTCAATATACAATGAAATTCAGGGGCGATATATACGTTGGCTGAACTGTGAGCCACAAATGCTGATTTGCTACGAATTCCCCACTAACTTATGAAAATACAGTTTTGTAAGCATCCGAAAATTCTGAAACTAACCTATTTCTCATGAAATAGTGCTATGAAATTAGAGAAAGACTGTTCTATTCCTAAGTTGGCTTTTATATATAAATAAACGTGCATATTGGCGATTCAGTGCACACTTCTACACTGGCACAGCAAAGAACAAGACTCCAGCGTAAGTTTCTCACAATCAAAATTTCTAAAGCTGTACAGTACCAACAAACCACGTCATTGTGGGATTGCGGTGCTAGCTCAGAATCTGCATAGTTTTCTTGCATGGATCATAAATTTTTCCTCACATAGCTCGCTGTTAATTTAATATTACTGCTGCTCACTTGGACAGATGACAATACAACTTATCACTGTGTTAGCTGAAACAATAATGAAGGAATAGGTATGGAATCGCAAATGTAGAACAATAATGGAACAGTACAAGACAATTATTTGTGGTTGGGGCACTTTATACATAAGCATGCCCACTCGAGGAATAAAGGGACCAAACTATTAATGCCATCGGTCACTAATTCTTTGTGTGTCAAGCCAAAAATAATCCCCAGAGAGGAAGGACACAGAAGACAAATCCCAATGGACTCAACTGAATACAAGAACCAAAAATGGCAAGAGACAGAAGCACATAGAAGTGAGAGAGGGGGTAAAAAGGTGAAGGTGGGACAATTGCCTGGCCCAGAAATCAGCTGGAGGTCCCCAGGGCACATAATGCATCTGACTGGTCCTTCCACACACTCCACTATCACTAGAAAATTAGCTACACGGACAGGATAAAATCACAGGAAAGAGAACAATGACAAGTCTGTCAACCAACAACAAATGTAAAAGAAAAAACCAAATCAGCTCCTTTGGCATCGTCCGGTAGTACCAGAAGTGGCTTGTCAGTAAGTTAAAGGTTTTGCTGTAAGGTGGCCAAATTCAGGCCACTGTGAGATGGGCATCACACTGACAGTGGGGTAGTTCCTCACTTCAAAGGATGTGGCTATAGGTCAGCCAAGTGTGGCCAATGCGAAGCCAATAGAGGATTGCAGATTCCCTGTGTGAAGCACAAAGCAATACTGCCACATGGTCGTGGTCTCCTTTACAGTTTGTGCACTATTCGGAGAAACCAGGGCACACCAATCCTCATTACAAGCCTTCAACAATTGTCAACATGGAGTCGATTGGAAGTCTCTGAAGTTGGCATCCTGGTAGACAGCATGACCAACATGTTCATTCACTGGGATCCCAGCGTAACCAGCGATCCATAAAATGATGACCGACTGTCCAGTGTGGTGGAGTTAATACAGGAGATCCTGAACAGTCATAACCAATGCCTGTTGAGCACACCACTGGTCAACAGCCTGAAGACTACTGAAGGACTCACTGTCGATTAAGAACAACTTTCCAGTGCAATAACAAAGCTGTCCAAGGGCTCAAGCAATGGCCACCAATTGTGCAGTCAATACGATGCATCCATTCAGCAAGTAGTGTAGTTCAATGCATCTTGCATGTGTGCAGGCAAAATCAGTTTGTTTACCAATTGTAGAGCTGTCAAATGGATATCATGTTCGAGCCTGGAAATGTGTTAAGGACGTCCAGGAGCAGGTGATGAAAAATCATTGAGTCTACTAAGTCTTTCAGTCCAAAGGAGAGGTTGACGCAGATGTAAGGAAGGGGTACACACCATGGTTGGTTAGTTGGTTTAAAAGATGGGGGGAAAGGGACCAAACTATGAGGTCATCGGTCCCTTGCTCCTAATAAAACAATTTCACAAGTGTGAGAATAAAACAGATGAGACATATAACACAAAACTGAAAGAAAGGAAAGACCACAAGAACGAAGGAAATGCAACTAACACTAAAAGGAACAAAAGAGGACAAGAAAACAACAGAGAGATGCAAGAAATCGTTAGAAGAGAGTAAACCAAGGAAGCAGATTACAGTGACTGGCCGACCATAAAAACAAAAAGGAAAACCCAGCCACCCTGCAACACATTAAAACCTCCACCCTAAAAGCACTAGGGTGGAGGACACACAGGGACAAAGGAAATGCGCTAAAACTCAGACAATGATAAAATCCACCCTCGCGGATGAAACGTAAAACCCAATCAGCTGATGAGACATTGGCTGCTAAAAAATAAATGATAACGAGTTCGGCAACCGAAGATGAAGTCGCAGGGCAGCCAAAGAAGGACAGAGTAAAAGAATATGGGCCATTGTCAACTGGGCACCACACCAACACTGAGGTGGGTCTTCATAGCGCAGGAGGTAGCCGTGGGTTGCCCATTCATGGCCAATGCGGAGCCGGTAGACAACCACGGAGTCCCTGCGAGAGCCCCCACCGAGGACTTACACAGATTGGCTCACAGTTTGTTGTGCCTATTGAGATTTTGCCATTCCGTTTCCCAAAACTGAAAAACCTCGTGGCATAATAACGAAAGCAGGTCAGTTATGAGGGATTCCCATCTCCAGAAGTGGTATCTGTGTAGCCTGTTTGGCCAGCCTGTCAGCAAGTTCATTTCCTGGGATTCCAAAGTGACCATGGGTCCAGATGAACACCACTGAACAACTGGACTGTTCCAGGGCATATATGGACGCTACCATAGGATGACAAGGGTAGCACTCGTCAATAGTTTTCAGGCTGCTCAAGGAGTCAGTACATAAAAGAAAAAACTCCTCAGCGCAAGAACGGAGATACTGAAGTGCACGAGAAATGGTCACCAGCTCTGCAGTGAATACACTGCAGTCATCAGGTGAGGAATTCTGTTCAATATGGCCGCCGTGAAAATAAGCAAAGCCAACGCAACCATCAGCCATCGAGCCATTGGTGTAAACCACTTCAGAGCCCCAGGAACGCGTCAAGAATTGAGAGGGAGTGACAGCGGAGAGCCGCAGGGTTAACGGAGTCCTTAGGGCCAAGTGAAAGGTCCAGATGAAGCTGCGGCCAAGGCGTACACCATGGAGGAGTACGTGAATGGACCACAAGTAGAGGTGGTAAAGGGAAGGGCTCCAGTTCGGAGAGAAGGGACTGCAAGTGAACCACAATCGTTAGCCCCGACCTGGGCCACTGATGCGGGAGATGCACTGCCGCGGGTGGGAAAAGGAGACGGTAATTCGGATGATCAGGAGGACTACAAATTTGTGCTGCATAACTGGCGAGCAGTTGTGCACATCTGATCTGCAATGGAGGGGACCCAGCCTCCACCAGTACGCAGGTCACCGGACTTGTGCTAAAAGCTCCTGTCGCTAGTCTAGCCCCGCAGTGGTGCACAGGGTCGAGTAACTACACTGCTGAGGGCACTGCCCAACCATAAACCACACTCCCATAGTCAATTCGGGACTGGACAAGGGCTCTGTAGAGCCACAGCAGCGTAGAGCGATCTGCACTCCAATTCGTGTTGCTCAGGCAATGGAGGGCATTGAAGAGCTGCCAGCACTTCTGTTTTGCTTAAGCTGATGAAGATGAGGAAGCCAAGGCAATTGAGCATCGAAAACCAGTCCTAAGAATCGATATATCTCCACTACCGTGAGTGGATCGTCACGAAGGTAAAGTTCTGAGTCTGGAGGAACAGTATGACACCGAAAGAACTGCATGACACACGACTTTGTGGCTGAAAACTGGAAGTCGTGGGCTAGAGCCCATGATTGCGCCTTGAGGATGGCTCCCTGTAGGTGATGCTCAAAAACACCAGTACTGGAGCAGCAGTGCGAAATTCAGAAGTCATCTGCATACAGAGAAGGTGAGACGGAGGGCCCGACAGCTGCTGCTAGACCATTAATGGCCACTAAAAATAGAGAGACACACAATATAGAGCCATGCAGAACTCCATTCTCCTGGATATGGATGGAACTATGGGAGGCACCAACTTGGATATGGAAAGTATGGAGCGACAGGAAGTTTTGAATAAAAATCGGGAGTGGACCCTAAGACCCCACTCATACAATGTGGCAAGAATACGTTGTTGCCAGGTCATATCGTAAGCTTTACGTAAGTAAAAAAAGGCGGCAACCAGGTGTTGCTGTCTGGAAAAGGCTGTTCGGATGGCAGACTCGAGGGACATACGATTATCAGTGGTAGAGTGACCCTGGTGGAAGCCGCCCTGACATGGAGCCAGTAGGTCATGTGACTCCAGGACCCAACCCAACTGCCGACACACAGCTTACAAAGAATGTTGGTGAGACTAATGGGCCGATAGCTATCCACATCAAGTGGGTTTTAACCAGGTTTGAGCACCGGAATGATGGTGCTCTCCCGCCATTGTGATGGAAAGACACCATCACACCATATCCGGTTGAAGATAACAAGGCAATGCTTGTAGTCAGATGAGAGACGTTTAATCATCTGACTGTGGATCCGATCTGGCCCAGGAGCTGTGTCAGGGCAATGTGCAAGGACACTGAGGAGCTCCCAGTCTGTAAATGGGGCGTTACAGGATTTACTGTGGCTTGTAGTGAATGTGAGGATGTTCCCTTCCATCCACTGTTTGAGAGTGCGAAAGGCTGGGGGGTAATTCTCCGACGCAGAGGCTCCAGCAAAGTGCTCGGCAATCGCGTTTGCAACAGTAGATAACACACCATTTATGTTAACACCAGGAACACCTGTTGGGGGCTGGTACCCGAAAAGACGTTTGATCTTTGCCCAGATTGGGGAAGGTGACGTATGGCACCCAATGTTCGAGACTTATCTCTCCCAACACTACTGCTTCCGTTGTTTGATAAGTTGGCAAATGCGGGCACAGAGCCGTTTAAAGGCTATGAGGTGCTCCAGGGAAGGGTGCCACTTATGCCGCTGTAGAGGTCGCCGACACTCCTTAATTGCTTCAGTGACTTCCAGCGACCACCAAGGGACAACCTTACACCTCGAGCACCCTAAAGAGGGAGGGATAGCGTTTTCTGCCACAGGAACAATTGTTGTAGTCACCTGCTCAACCATCACATCGATGTTACCATGTGGGGGAGATTCAATGGTGACAGCAGAGGTGAAAGTTTCCCAGTCCGCCTTGTTTAAAGCCCATCTGGGCAGGCACCTGTGGGCCTGGTGCTGGGACAGTGACAGGAAGATGGGGAAGTGGTCACTACCACATAGGTCGCTATGTGCTCTCCAGTGGACAGATGGGAGAAGTCCTGGGCTGCAAATGGATAAATCAATCGCCAAGTAACTACCATGAGCCACACTGAAATGTGTGGCGGCCCCAGTATTTAAGAGGCAGAGGTCGAACTGAGACAGTAAAGTTTCGACACCTCTGCCTCGGTCAATAAGCACAGTGCCACCCCACGTGGGGTTATCGGTGTTAAAATCTCCCAAAAGAAGGAAAAGTTTAGGAAGTTGATAATCAGTGCTGCTAATACACTCAGGGATTGCATTTTCCGCTGCATTAACTATTGTTGTAATCACCTGCTCAACCCTCACAACGATGCTAGGAACCAGGTTTCCCGGACAGCAATGCAGAAAGCAGATGTAAAGCTTAACAGTTGCTGTAGCTCAGCTAGGCGTTGGAAAGAAACCACTGCAATTCCACTGGAGGAGGACATCATGAGACTGGGAAGGCATCGAACATTCAACGAGGCCGTTTACGCCTCAGGGTCCCTGCCGCCACCGACTTATTGCCTGAGCAGTCTATATCCATTGTGTCTGAATGTTCGGCGAGATCTAGGTCCTCAGCAGATGCCACTATCTCCACCCCATCCTCAGACGCACCTGCTTGTAGGCAGCAGTGGTGTGGGTGCCAGCAGCTTTTGGGCAATTCAGCCACTGGCAGGTGTCCTCTTTCCCACTAGCAGAAACCTCGGAAGGCAGTGACACAAGGGAACCCTTCCTGGTGAGAGGAGCCGAAGAAGACCTATGCTTCTCCAGCTGGGAAGTGTGGGCTGGTGTCCTCGATGGTTGGGGGGGACAGTGCTCCCGAGGTAGGTGGTGTGGGAGCAACAGGAGAAGGAGGGGGGGGGGGGGGGGGGGGGAATTGCCCCCCACTATCAAGGGGGTAGGTGTAGCCTTCTGGCTCTGAGAGCTGACTGGAATTCGCAGTACTGAAGGGGTTACAACTGTTCTTGTAGTGGCAGCGTATGAAGTGGTCATAGTCACAGGATGTAGGCTCTCACATTTTCTCTTAGCCTCAGTGTAGGTCAGTTGGTCCGGGGCCTTGTATTCCATGATTTTCCTTTCTTTCTGGAGAATCCTGCAGTCAGGCGAGCAAGGCGAATAGTGCTCTCCGTAGTTGACACAGATGAGAGCCGGGGCACATGGAGTATTGGGATGTGATGGGCGTCTGCAATCTCGACATGTGACGATGGAAGTACAGCGGAAAGATATATGGCCGAACTTCCAGCACTTGAAGAATGCATCGGGAGAGGGATATATGGTTTGACATCACAGCGGTAGACGACCACCTTGACCTTCTCAGATAATGTACCACCCTCGAAGGCCAAGATGAAGCCACCGGTGGCAACTTGATTATCCCTTCGAACCCTGGTGGACAAGCCAAACGAAATGTACACCTTGCTGCTCTAAATTTGAGTGCCACTCATTGTCAGACTGCAAAAGAAGATCCCTGTGAAATATGATACCCTGGACCATATTTAAGCTCTTAAAGGGCATGATGGTTACAGAAAAATCCGACAGCTTGTCACAAGCAAGTACCACCCCTGACTGGGCAGAGGATGCTTCTTTTAATTAAGACTGTCCCAGATCTCATTTTGAACAAGCCCTCCACCTCCTGAAACTGGTCCTCTAAATGCTCAACAAAAAACTGAGGCTTCATCGTCAAGAAAGATTCTGCATCAGCTCTCGAACATACAAGGTACCATGGTGTGAGCAGGGAGGGGAATGATTTGGGGTCGTACTTCTGTGCGCTGAATTGAGCCCGTGAACACTTAGAGACTGCTGGTGTTTGACCACCAGCAAGAAATGATGTACTACGCTTCATCGCACATCATCCGGACTCATGCCATCCACTCCCGACCAGGAGCCCTCCCCACGGACGCCACCCAGCTGCAGCAAAGCCCACCTGGCAGGATGACCATTGCTGGGAGTCCCGATGGCCCAGGGAGATGGGCATTTACCCCTTGGCATACATGGGGTGTAGGCGTCAGCAGAGCAAGCCCCTGTGTGGTCAGGGGGCTACAACCAACAGGGTACATGGCGGCCCCACCACAATGGACTGGCTGCCGTGCCAGGTATCAGGTGCAACCAAGGAAAAGAAGTTCATTATCATCGTCAGCGTAGAAAAAAATACTGCACAGTCGATGGAAAAATATGCACCCAAGAGGGTGATCTCGCCCAACAGTTGGCAAATGAGCAGAAGCGCAGATCAACGTCGACGAAGGATGCAACAGGTCTCAGTGCATTACAGACACAATGCACAATATGAGGCGCCCTTCCCCAATTGGCTCGTTCTTCAGGAAAATTTTGAAAAATGTAGGTCAAACCCTACAGGGGGGCCATCACAATAAGGCCAAACCGTGTGACACACCTTTTAGTCGCCTCTTACGACAGGCAGGAGTACCACAGCGGGTTTACAGATTCCTTCACTCTCTCAATAACAGTAAGGTTGTATTGTGTGTCTAGCTAGGGTAACCATTTACAATAAGTTTAACCTGCCGAGCAATAGAGAGGCACATAAAAAATATTGTTCAGCTTTTCAATGACTCAAATGTGTTACACACAGGGGTGTTCAATAAGTGACGAGTTTTTGTGAAAGTTCGTTAGTTTTATTTGCGTTTCCAATACACTGTATTATTCCCCAGCCTTCTGGCAACAGAAGCCTATTTTTCAACACAATCTCCATTCTATGTGACGCCTTTTGCCACCTTACTAGGAGGATCTGTATGCCTGCATGGTACGACCCTACTGGTCAATGTCGGAGCCAACCCTCTGCAGCACCAATAACCTCCTCCCCATCATCCACATACTGCTTGCCCTGGAGTATATCCCTCATTGGGCCAAAGAGATGGAAGGTTTGTGAGCTGCTTTCAGGTGCACAGACTTGTGTGAAGTCTTATCATGGAGATGGAGAAATTCGTTTGCATTTTTGTGGTGATGAACATGCTGAAATCATTTCTTCAACTTCCCAAGGGTAGCACAATATGCTTCAGACTGGATCGTTGCAACATGGGGGTGGACATCAATCAGAGTAACCCCTTCCGAGTCCCAGATGACTGTCGCCATGACTATGGGCCAAAGGTTGTTTTCAGTTCAAAGCAATGAACCCATATTTGATCATGTGGGAGGATGTTTTGAGTATGCCAACTAATGGACAAATGTGTCAGCACTACCAACAGAGACGTCCAATTGAGCAGCAAGAAGTTTGCTCATGATTTGTATCACCTCGAACGAGAGTGTCTGCATGTTCCACCATTGCAGGAGTCACAACTAAGTGCAGCTGTCCGGCATGTGGGAAATCGGATAGGCTGGCGCGACCTTGTTGCGAATATGAGAGACCTATGGAACTCTTCAGATATTGCCTGTGTGTATGCTTTTGTCCTCTGGCATCTGTTGCTGCTTGCTTTGGGAGACGGAATAGTGAGACCTCACACAAAACTAAAGAGCGAAAAGTTTGAAAGACCTTGAGCAAACATGTCCTCAGTGTAATGAATTTGATGGGTGTAACCACAGAAATTCAACAAGCCTAAACAGTAGAAAAACTCTTGGCAGGCAATGTGAAAGACAAGTCCTATTTGAATCAAGAAAAGACAGGAAGATGGACTAGCAGCCTGATGAATGGGTTTGTGGTGATCACTCTGATAAGATAATCCATGTAGTTTATAAAAATTGTTCGAAGTTCTGCTGCTGTCACAATTAAATTTTCTCTTTATCAACAAAAGAAATAGACTACCACCAAATTGTAACAGGTAAATCAAATTTTGATTTTAAAAGGCTGCACTTGAAATAAATTTTAATAAAAATGTAATGAACTATCTTTGAGTATTTTACTCGTTAACTACCTTCCAAACTTATAACAAAGTTTATTGTAATCATAATAAAGTTTATGATAATTTACAATATAAAATATACTCCAACTTAGAAAATGAACATAGCGGGTACAAAATGCAGCCCTCAGTAAAATTTGAAAAAAATTTAGCTCAGTAGATCAAAGGTTAAGGAGCGATTCCAGCCAAAAGTTAACGCCTGAATTTTCCTGAAAATTCATACTAAACCACTGACAGTTTCAGACTATTCCACTTGTTTTTCAATTATTTTCAGTGACAGAACGTTACATAAACTGACATTTTGAGAAAGATAAAAAGGGTTTTTTGTGTATGTTAAAAAAATAGTGACATGTGAACTATACATTGTTGAAAGACTGTACGTGTGCACAATGAATATCAAATATTAAAAAGTTTAGTTTATTATCTGTAAAGCTCGCAAACAGTGATGCGTTTAACAAATAGCCTTTCATCTATAGTATCTGTGTCACGAGATGAAGAATTTCAGAGATAATTTATTTGTGGGTTAGATTTTTCGTCCTAGCTTGTTTCGTCTAGCGGGAGACCGCCATTTATCACAATCTGATTACATGTAAGTCTGTCTGTAAGTTATCAGAATATATGTCCAATTGTTATTAGAAAGTGTTTATTATCAAATTAGTGAGCACCTCCAATAATAGCCACCATTAATTGCAATTAATAACTCTATTTCATAACTTCGTGTTGCGGGGAGCGCTTTTTCCCTAGTAGCATTTGCTAGGCCATTACACTGATGATATTTTTTAGTTAGAAATTCAGTCTGTAATATTAAATGTAAATGCAAGAGACTTCTCTATTTTGATCTTTTAATAGTTTCAAAGAATGTTTTCTTACTGAACGAGTTCAGTATGTTTAAGATTGGCCGCTTAACGGCAGATGAGATTCTCCTCAGTTTTTGCTTTGCAGATAACGAATAGTAAATACAGAAAAATATTACATTTATTAAGCATTAAAAAATACATCTCAGTTTCTTTGTGAAAGTTGGCACATAAATGACCAGTAGCCCCTGAGAACCAACTTAATCATTACAGTTTGTGTAGAAGCGCACACATTTTCTCTCCATAATAGCAGCGCTTACGCGAACTATCTCTGAGAAGGCAGTGAGTTGCACGCTGTGTATAAAATATTATTTCGTGCATACTTCAGAATAGCGGATGTCTGCATGTATGTTATCATGGTACTGGGTTATTTCAGAGTCTTGAGCAAGTCCACAATATTTAACAGAGTAAATAATATTGCAGTATTCAGTATTTATTTTTTTGCTTAATCACTGCATATATAGAATTTATGCAAAACTCCCAAGCCCCAGTACCGCGATATGTAGTCAACAACAATGGTTTACTTACTCATCCAACATCGAATTATCATACAATGACATCACAAATTCCTTTGCTTCTTCATTGCCTCTGTAAAAATAAAAAAAAAAACAAAGTATGTTTATTAAAAATCGTACAAGTTATCTGAAAAGCATAAACAAATTGGTTTTTCAGTCACTTATTTATTCACAAATTTATCATTTAAAAAGAAAAAAAGCTTGGTAGTTTTAATTAATATGCTTCAATGATGAAATTTCTTTCTTTATTGTGGAGTTCCTGTCAGTAAGTGCCAAGTATGTTATTTGGAACAGATCATATTGCAAGACCACCAACAGCTGTTGATAAAATAATTATTTATTGACTACTGACTTCAATCATCTCCAGATACCATATAATTACTTAGAACAGCCTACATAGCAACTTTCTTACAGTGCTATCAAACAAAAGACTATTGATGCTAGTGCTGCACGATGACTTATTTTAACACCACATTAAAAATACTACTACAAAAGGTGTTGTAAATGATGTGCTAATACCTAAAGATGATTAGTCTGAAATGATGTGAGAATACCTGTAGATTGGTTTCGTTTTGTTTTGCTTTAGGGCGCAAAAACAACTGGGGTCATACACGCCCTAGTCAAAACTATAGAACATGAAGACAGAGGAGTTAAAAAATGACTATACGTCAGTCCCAATTGACATAAGAGAAGACAGATAACAGGCATGTGGAGAAAGTGCTAAAAGAGTCATCATACAGAAACGTAGGTCCAAAACTAAAAATTAAAAGGCCTTAACCATATTGCTCATGAGGATAAAGTAAAACAAGGTCGACAGCCCGTGCATCATTTGCTAAAATGGCCGATAACTCAAGACAGCATAACCAAGCGCGAAGGTAAACAGTTACACAGGGCATTCTGTCAGGAAGTGGGGGACAGTTAGAGCTTGGGTACAATGTGTACAAAGTGGTGAGGAAGTGCCACTTATAAAATGACGATGGCTAAAAAGGCAATGCACAATACGCAGCCTATCTAAAATGACCTCCTCCGGCTGGAGGGCTGAGAGGACGTCACTATCCAAGCTGCTGGGAGAGGCTCAATACGCCGCAGCTTGTTTCTGTGAAGGGAGGACCATTGGCAATGCCAAAGTGACACCACCTCCTGACAGACGGCAACACAGATTGATTGGTTGGTTTGTTTGTGCTATTGAAGGGACTAGACTACTAGGGCCATTGGTAGCTTTTTCCATGAACTTTAAATACCCACCAGGAATAAAAACAAACAATGGAGATGACAAGAGACGACACAGGACAAGAAAGACACAGATTCAAGAAATTAAAATCACACCGAGTGTGAAAGTGGTTGGCCGACCACTTAAAAAAAAAGCGCAAAGCCAACACCAAGAAACACACTAAAAACCCCAGTCTAAAATCGTAGGCCAAAGGCCACACTCAACACAAAAAAAGGAAAAATACTTAGATCAAGCAATAAAAACCCCTGCACGAATAAAACTCAAAACTAAATCTGTCATCACGTCATCTGATAAAAGTGCAGGAAGCGTATCAGGCAGCGCAAACGTCTGCCTGAGCGGAGTTAAAAGCGGGCAGTCCAACAAGATGTGGATCACAGTCAAAGCTGACTCGCAGCGACATATAGGTGGGTCCTCGTGGTGCAATAAATAGCTGTGCGTCCTCCAGGTGTGGCCAATTCGCAGCCGGCAGAGGACAACAGAGTCCTTGCAAGAGACCCGCAAGGAGGAGCGCCACGCACCGGTAGCCTCCTTGATGGCCCGAAGTTTGTTGGGTGAAGGAAGGGTGAGCCGTGTCACGGCTCAGCTCGATTTACCTGCGAGATTATTTCACTTGTTTTCGCCGCAGCGATAGGGGGCGTGATCGCTGAGTGCTGTTGGCGCTTGTGCACGTAGCAACAGTTTTGGAGGGCGGCTCGGTCGGGATATGGCGACAGGACGGAAGCGGCGGGAAGTCAACTGGTGCCTGCCGATTAAGGACTGCGATGAGTATGGCTGTTTGCGAGCACGTGGGGCGGATGGAATGCTCGCTTGCTTAGCGTGGTTCTCCATGACCAGCTGTTGTTATTTTGGAACACGTAGGGCGAGTATTTAAATGAAAATTTGCTAGATAACACAACTGTTGTGAAATCGAAAACTTGACAGTGTTTACTCATGTTACCAGTCATTAATGTTATTTCTGTCTTGTAGCTTACTTAGTTGATATAAAATAATTTTGAAATTTTGTGTATTTGTCATGAAAGGTGAACTGATGTCACATGAGAGAAAAATAAGTGTCATTTGTGTAGGGTTTACGTAAGCTTAAGTGAAATCAGGAGGCCGATGATTATCACTGCCACTTTTTTTTTTTCCTAAGCAGATAATAGGGAATTTGTTGCACTCTTTCCAAATTGGATTTTTTAAAAGGTTTGATTTACATGTGGTACAAATCACAAGTTCAATATTTTTCTGGCGTAATTGTTAATATTTGAACATGTTGCACTATTGTACGATATAATACACCCTTTACTAACAGTACCTTTATGTAATGTTTCAGAGTGGGGCTGCATGTTCTTCTAGAGAATGTTTAAAAAAAATTATTGCTAAAATTTCCTTTTAAACTGTTAATTGTATAAACTTGGATGTATAACCAATTATTGTTAAATAATAAATTTGTGTCAACAAGGCTTGGACCAAATAAATGTGCCTACACCTTCCCCATTCTGGCTCTGCTACTGTCTGTACATCATTCTTCACCCCAGGTGTGAAGTACCTTCCGTCGCAAAACTGACCTGAGGTCACTCTCCGAAAGGTCAATCTCCAAGGCTGGTGCACCAACAGCCTGTCTGGCCAGTGTGTCAACACGTTCATTTCCCGGGATGCCTACATGACCCGGGGTCCACACAAAGACCACAGAGCGGTCACAATGGGCAAGAATATGAAGGAACTCCTGGATAGCCATCACCAGACAAGAGCGAGGGGAAACACTGGTCAATAGCTCGTAAACCACTCAGGGAGTCACTACAGATAACTGAGGACTCACCTGAGCAGGAGCGGATATACTCTAGGTCGCGAGAGATGGCGACAACCTCGGCAGTGAAAACACTGCAGCCAGCCAGCCGGCAAATGAGTGTCGTTCATAATAATCCCCTAGAGTAAGAGCATAACCGACACGACCAGCAACCATCGAACAGTCAGTATAGACTATATCAGAGCCTTGAAAGGTGGCAAGGATTGAAAGAAGCGGCAGCAGAGGGCCTCAGGAGGGACTGAGTCCTTCGGGCCATGTGCCAAATCGAGCCGAAGGCATGGGAGGGGCACACACCACGGGAGTATATGCAGAGAGGCCTGGAAAAGAGGTGGAAGATGGAAAACCTCAAGCCCAGAGAGAAGAGCTCTGACGCGAACCGCGATCGTACACCCTGACTGGGGCTGCCATTCTGGAAGATGTACGACGTGAGTGAGGGAGCAGGAGATGATAATTGGGATGCCCGGGCAAGCTACAAACATGGGAAGCATAATCGGCCAGTAATCGTTGGCGCAGGAACTGCAATGGAGGGACACCTGCCTCCACAAGTATGCTGTTGACAGGGCTTGTCCGGAAAGCTCCAGTGGCGAGTCGGATCCCGCTGTGGATGGGGTCCAGCAACCACAATGTGGAAGGGTATGCCAAACCGTAAGCCAGGCTCTCATAATCTAGACGGGACTGAATTAACGCCTCATACAGTCGTAGATGGGTAGACCGATCGGCACCCCAGCTGGTGCGACTCAAGCAACGAAGAGCGTTAAGATGCCACCAGTTCGACTGCTGAAGTTGCCGAATATGAGGGAGCCCAGTCAATCAGGTATCAAAAACCATTCCCAAAAACCGATGCATCTCTAAATTATCTCTTTAGTTGACTAATTCAGGGTATTTAATTCTTCCTTTGTTGGAGCAAAATCTGCATCATGGCTAACTTTTCTGGATTGGCATTTCTGAAAATTTTTCTTCTTCTGTAAACTAAAAAAAAAAATTCAAAGGGCAACAGTGAAAGAACTTTGACAGATATATCTAAATTGAGGGCAATTATCTTTAAAATAATAATAATTATTATTAATGATATGAATATAATAGAGGGAAACATTCCACGTGGGAAAAATATATCTAAAAACACAGAAGATGTGACTTACCAAATGAAAGTGCTGGCAGGTTGACAGACACACAAACAAACACAAACATACACATGACATTCAAGCTTTCGCAACAAACTGTTGCCTCATCAGGAAAGAGAGAAGGAGAGGGAAAGACGAAAGGATGTGCGTTTTAAGGGAGAGGGTAAGGAGTCATTCCAATCCCGGGAGCGGAAAGACTTACCTTAGGGGGAAAGAAGGGGTATACACTCACGCACGCACGCACGCACGCACGCACACACACACACACACACACACACACACAAGCAGACATTTTGGGGTAAGTGTTTCCGCTCCCAGGATTGGAATGACTCCTTACCCTCTCCCTTAAAACCCACATCCTTTCGTCTTTCCCTCTCCTTCCCTCTTTCCTGATGAGGCAACAGTTTGTTGCGAAAGCTTGAACTTCATGTGTATGTTTGTGTGTCTATCGACCTGCCAGCACTTTCGTTCGGTAAGTCACATCATCTGTGTTTTTAGATGTATAATATTTATTATTATTAATAATAATAATAAACTAACCCTGGGGTAGTTGCTAGTCTCCTACCAGGCGCCTCCCCAGGTGGCGGATAGGGGAATGCTCACCAGATATGGTGGGTACCGGGGAAATAAAATACCCGGGGTGGACCAAAACTAGCAAACTAGGGCACGACGGTTCCACATGTCAGTGGCGGTTTCCCGACAGCATCTGTTCCACATGTTAGTGGCGGCTGATTTGTGTTTCAAGGCTCCACAACCTTGATCCTACCAACTGGCACATGTCAGACCAAAATACAATTACAAGTAAAATCATGGTTCGTGTATGTAATAACAAAAGTACCCCAGGTGGTGAAATCCACCCACCTAGCAGAAAGGTGGCAACCGGTCTATCGGATTCTGGGGAGACCGGACCTACACGACTTGTGAGTGGATTGGAGCACTCTGGAAAACTTCCCAAAAATGAAGATTACATTGGAACAGTAAACATACAGACACTAATACAAACCGGAAAATTATACACATTAACAGAAGAATTAAAGAAGCTGAAAATCCAAATCCTAGCAGTACAAGAGACCAGATTTCCTGATAATCAAATCACTGACTACAATGGCTTCAGAATTTTCAAAAGTGGAACGGACAGAAAAATTGGTAAAGGGGCAAACATGCTTGGTATGGCCTTTATGGTCGAAAAATCCTCAGTTAAATTTGTAAAATCTGTAAAAACTATTAGCAATAGACTAATGTTTCTTAGGTTGAAACACAAGAATAAATATTACACCCTAATTAATGTTCACGCACCCTGCAACGTTGACAATAGAAAGGACTAGACAATGTGGATAAATTTTGGGAACGATTAGAACTTGAAATGTCAAAGATACCGAGGAATGATGTCAAAATACTTCTTGGAGATTTCAATGCACAGATTGGCAGAGAAAAGAAATACAGGAAGACGGTTGGGCTATACCCAGCACACAAATTGACCAACAAAAATGGCATGCGACTAATCCAACTTTGTCAACAATTCAACATGAAAATCAGCTCAACGTCGTTCAATAAGAAACCAAGAAAACAGAAGACCTGGAGATCCCCTATAAGCCAATTGGGAGAATTTCAAATTGACCATGTGGCCATCTCATATAACTTCCAAAAAGAGATCACAGATATCCAGGTTAGGAGAGGTGCAAATATTGACTCAGATCATTATCTCACAAGAGTTCGGGTCCAATTCACCCCAAGAAGGAAAACGCCAAGAATTCCACCAGCAATCCCAAAATTTGACCTACAAAAACTAACAGAATCAGAAACAATTAAAAAATGGGAAAATTCTCCCGCAAACAACTGGGAAACATTCAAGGAAAAAAATCACAAAAATAGCGAAGGAGCAAATACCACTGAAAAAGAAGCACAAACATCCATGGTGGAATATGGAATGCGAAAAGGCAATTCAAGTTCATACAGAAGCCTTTGCGAAGTACAGTTCAAATAAAAATGAGAAAACTCTTCAAAACTTTTTAGAAACACGGAAACTTTCAAATAAACTTATTAGACAAGAGAAGAGAAAGTATGTAACTCAGCAACTGGAATCAATAGAAGCAGATTTTAAAAATTATAATACGCATGGATTCTACAAAACTTTTGCAAACCAAATTAAAGGGTATATCCCTCAAAATGTCTGTTTTCGGAAATCAGATGGGAATCTGGCACTAAGCGACGAAGAAAACTGTGAAGAATTAGCCAAATATTTTGAAACGCTATTAAACTGTCCAGAACCAACAGAAGCTCTTCCAATATCCAGCACTAAAGCCCCGCAACAGCAAGACTCTGTACCGCCAACTGAAGAAGAAATTATCAAACACATAAACAAACTCAAAAATAACAAAGCATCAGGAGAAGATGGAATAGTAGCCGAATTTCTCAAAAGTCTAGGGTCTAACTCAAGAAATGAGCTAGTTAAAATTATTCAAAACATATGGGTTACTGAAGAAATACCAGAAGATTGGAAATGTGCCCTAATACATCCGTTACATAAAAAAGGGGATAAATCAGATGTGAACAACTATAGAGGAATCTCCTTACTTGCCGTCACATACAAGATATTATCAGCTTGTCTTCTTGAAAGAACACAAAAACTGCTAGAACCCAAAATCTCAGATTTCCAAGCTGGTTTCAGACCAAACAGATCATGTCCAGAACAAATTTTAAACTTGAAATTGATTACAAGGATGAGACAAATGCGAAGGAAGCCTACAGTATATGTCTTTGTCGACTTTAAAAAGGCATATGATTCAATTCACAGACCCACACTATTTAAAATTCTTGAAGAACAAGGACTGGATGAGAAGACACGGAACATCATAGAGCAGACATTAACAAATACAAAATGCAAAGTGAAATTCATGGGAAAACTTTCAAAATCATTTGAGATAAAAACTGGGGTTAGACAAGGTGATGGATTATCACCTCTGTTATTTAACTTAGTTCTGGATAGAGTCATGGCAGAATGGGGAAAAGAACTCAAAAAAGAAAAGTACTGGAAACCAATATCACTGGGAACCAAAAAAGATGACCTACAAATCCCCTACTTAGCCTACGCAGACGATCTTGCAATAATGGCAGATTCTAGTGAAATGGCAGTCAAACAGATAGAAACCTTAAAAGAGTGTGCAGGAAAAGTTGGCCTACAAATATCTTTTGAGAAAACGGTGTTTACAACAACAAATCTAGAAATTTCTAAGTTACAGACCAAATATGGAGAAATTAAGAGGGTACCATACTTTAAATATTTAGGAGAGATAATTTCTGAAAAATACTCACAACAAGAAAGAATATTAAAAGCTCGTAGGGGTCTAGGGCTGGTCCAAAACATTTACAATAAAAAATGTCTATCTATAAATACAAAAATTAAACATTATAAGTCGGTAATTAAACCAATAATGCTATATGCCAGCGAAACCTTGACACTTAAAAGGAAAATCATTAGGAAAATTCTGAGACCAAGATGGACCAAAGAGGGGTATAGATTACAGAAAAATTCTAAAATTGAAGAATATTCTAACATAGATATAAACATGAGGAAAAGGCGTCTAAAATTCTATGGCCACATAATGAGACTTCCCGATCACAGACTTACAAAAAAAATAGTAAGATACGTAGCATCCCTTGTTAATGGAGGAGAATGGATCAAAAATGTAAAGAAAGATCTGGAATTAGCCAACATTACTACTGAAGACATGAACAAAAGAAACAATTTCAAACTTAAAGTTGACAAATGGGAGGTCAAACCAGAGACAAAAGCGCCGAGAACTGGAACAAAATGGAGCGAAGAAAGAAAAGCTAATTCTCACAAAGAATGAAGACCTGGTGGGCAAACAAGAAGAATAAGAAGCCCCAGAAGTGAACCATCTTTACTTAGCGTCTTCCATGTTGGGAGCTTTACGACTAATAATAATAATAATAATAATAATAATAATAATCTAACAAAACATCTAGAACTGTTACAGAGATACAGGATTTAATAAATTTTTCCAAAATTCGCATATTCAAAATGGTGTTTGCAGTGTCGTCTTTGGAAGCCTATATCTCAGGGTAGGGATTTTTTAGGAGAAAACAAAAAATGAGTGTTTCTTACTTACTCCTGAATTTTAACATATGCTAAATTCAATAACTTCCAAGACTATGACGATAACACTCCTGCCTGAAATGATATGGATTATGTCATACAGACTCACTACCGGGCTAGTGTAAAGGTGCCAGTGCATGGGCATCCAGCGAGAGGCAGAGGCAGGGGCAGGGGCAGAGGCAGGGGCAGGGGTAGGGCAGCTGCCCTCCACCCCTAGAAGATATTCACAGTTTATCACTAGTTTACTGTTTTATTTAATAAGAAATACTGCATGTTTTCTCGGATTGTACAAGCGCATTCTTGTATTTAAAATGTTTATTAAAAGCAGTTTTTCACTGGTTTACTGTTTTATTTAATAAGAAGTGCTGTATGTTGTCTCGAGTCCTTGTTTCCTGAGACTAGTATGACCTGCCCCCCCCCCCTCCCCCGTTCAGATCCTTGGTACGCCCTTGTGGCAGTGGCCAAACAGATGCCACGATGGTGGATAGTGTTGAGATGGCATAAGAGGTATAAACATGCAGATGCATAAACAAAGCACCCATAATCGAGTTTCAAATGGACAAGGGACCAGTACAAACAGGAGGGTAGTTCGATCAGTACCCCAGGACGACACATAGGGCACTGAGGAACAGCGCACTGCAGGCTTCCAGGTAAGACGTGTGAGGACCAAGAGTGTTTCCTATCACATATGAGCCCCAGGAATTTCGTAGTTTCAATGAACGGAAGAGCAATAGGCTAAAGATGTAGAGATGGTAGTAGAAACCAATTGTGTCACCAGAAATTCATATGGACAGTTTTGTCAGAGGAAAAGCGAAACCCATTGTCGATGTTCCACGAGTAAAGACAATCAAGACATCGCTGAAGATGCCGCTCAGTAGACAGATCCATGGAGAACTGCAATACACGGCAAAATCGTCAACAAAAAGGGAGCCGGACATTCCCAGCGGGAGACAAGCCATTTAGGGTTAATGGTGACAGCAAAGAGGATGACTCTCAAGACGGAACCCTGAGGCAGACCGTTTTCATGGATAAAGGTGCCAGACAAGGCAGAACACACACAGACTTTGAAAACTTGATCTTTTAAAAATTCCTGAAGGAAATAGGGCAGGCAGCCACGGAAGACCCACATGTAAAGAGTACGGAGGATACAAGTTCTCCAGCAGGTGTTGTAGGTCTTCTCCAAATCGAAAAATATGGCCACAGTTTGCGACTTCCGCAGAAGGCCATTCATGACATGGGTGGACAAAGTAAACAGATGATCAACTGCAGAACGCTGTGCTCGAAATCAACACTGTGCATTCGTCAGTAAATAGCGAGACTTGAGCCACTATACCATCCGGGCACAAATCATATGTTCCATCAGCTTGCAAACACAGCTGGTAAGAGAGATGGGGCAGTAGCTAGAAGGAAGGTTTTTGTCCTGACCAGGCTTAGGTATGGGTATGATGGTGGCTTCACGTCAGCTTCCAGGAAATGTGCACTGCCCAGATGCAGATGTACGTCGTGTTAAGCAGAAAGTGCCTGCCCACAAGAGAAAGGTGCTGCAACATCTGAATGTGGATGGTGTCTGGCCCTAGGGCGGAGCACCAGGATGAACTGAGAGCACAATCTAGCTCCCTCATAGTAAAGACAGCACTGTAGCACTCACTATTCGGAGAAGAGAAGGGTATCGTCTGAGCCCCCTCCACTCATTTCCGATGGAGGAAGGAGGGTGATGATAGTGGGAGGAGTTCAAAATGTCTGTAAAATGGCGGCCCAAGGAGTTGGAGATAGCAATAAGGACCACGACGACATCGTCTGCTACTGTCAGGCTGGAAATTGGGGAATGGATCTTGGTCCCAGAGAGCCGTCGGAGGTTGGTCCACACGACAGAGGAAGGGGTGGAACTGCTGGAAGAACTAGTGAATGAAATCCAGCTAGCTCTTTCGCTAACCCGAAGAATGCGATGACACTGTGCACACATCTGTTTATAATGAATGCAGCTTGCCAGCTTAGGATGATGGTTAAAAATGTTAAAAAGTCTCCGTGAGCGAATTGCATCACGGCATGCCCCAGCCCACGGAGGGACTGGGACACGACGTGGTAAAGAGGAAGTGCGAGGAATGGAATGTTCTCCAGCAGTGAGGATAACATCTGTGAGATATTCCGCCTGCTCATCACAACTGGGGAAATCTTGTTCTTCGAAGGTCGCCTGGGAGGGGTAAAGCTGACAGTCAGCCTTAGTAAGTTGTCACACGTGTGTGCACACAGATGGGGTAGCGGTCAGCAAATGTATAGCACACAGGAAATGGTCACTCGAGTACTTGTCACAAAGAATGGACCACTCAAAACAATGGGCAAGCTGGGCAGTGCAAAAGGGTAGGTTCAAATGGGAATAGGTGTGCAAGGATACCTGAAGATGATCAGTTTGATATCAGAAGTAAATGAACAATTATTTTTTCAGCCTCTCTTGGGGAGTCTAGAAACTGTTTCGACTACTTACGAGCTGTGGGTGGGTGCCACAAATAAATTATTTAGTTGTGCAGACATGAATTTGATAGCTTGATTAAGTTATGATTCATTACAAGACTCCATATGGCTCTAATGCTATTAAGAGGCTATCTGATAATGTCTTATTAAAACAGTCTGTTATTAAACTTTTCTGTGAGCGTTGGGCTTGTATTGTCCTGTGCGCTTTTGTAATGTGACAGTAGTTTTGACATTTTTCTCAAAATCAGAGGTCCTTAGAGAGGACTATCTGTGATTCGAAATTATATCTTTATAAATGAATATTACAATTCTTGGAACTTCACTAGATATTTCTTTAATGACAGCATAGCTAGTAAAATAGTCAGTGCACATCATCTAATTACATTTGTGGGCTTCACTAACCTCTCTAATTGTGCAAATAATCAGTTACATGCATGATGGTTACCCTAATGTTTTTTCCCTATTAACCCTGGCCTTTAAAGGCTTAATAATTGGTACTTAAAATGAAATTGTTCCAAGTGAAGAGAATATTTTGGAGTTGGGAGGCAGGTACTACTGTTCAAATCAAAGAACACTGTAAAATAGGGGCAACTGAGTGAGGCAGTGCAGTTGTTAAGACACTAACCTCATATTTAGAGGATGGAGTTCACTCCGTCCTACCACACTGATTTAGGTTTTCCTAAATCATTTCTGGCAAATGTTGGGATGGTTCCATTATCAAGGCCACAACCTGTCTGCCCTCATACAAGTGTGCTTATATTCTGTTTTGTGTGTCTGTGTTGAGCTATTTATTTTCACTATATTATGACCAACTTCATTATAATCACAAATCCTATATCATAGTGAGATGATACCTGAAGGAATAAATAAATCATAGCAGAACAAATGTTATGCAAATAAAGGTTACTGGTGAATTGTAGTGATAGGAAATTCAATGGATTTGTTATTTTGCTGATTTCATTTTTGACTAATACTAATTTAATCTTTCAAGACAATAGCTATGAGGAGATCTGAAATACAGCAGGTGAAATTGGGAGGGCATTCTCCTGTGCTGTCCTCTGAATGACTGGGCATAGAAAATAGTTTATAAGACGTCCACACTCCCAAATTAAATGTTTTCAGATTAACACATGACATCTTGGATGTCTGTGGTTCCATCTGCAGTTCGCATACTCTACTTATTTTGTGTTAATGTTAATCTTCCTGGTACTGCCAACATCCCTGTTGGGTCTCAAACTTTAGTAAGAGGGTTTATATTTGAGATCTTTTACACTTCTCTGATCAAGCTGATGTATGCCACTGTTCTTAAAAAGCAGAACACAGTTTCAGTTTTTGATCTTCACCCAATGATTTACATTTCTTCAAGTTCATCAAAAGCAGTTGTTCAACTTCGTTTCATTCAACAGTGAGGTACCAATTTACTTCTTTCTAGGAAAAATTGTATAATCATTCATTCTACTGTTTTTATTTATAATTTAGTGTTTGATGGCCAATCAGTAATGAATAGACTGTTATTGTGCAATACATAACAAATATACAGACAACCAATAAAGTAAACAAAAGAAAAAATTAAAAGTACAATTTCCAGTTTTTCCAGCCGTCAATTGCTTTGGAGCCTGCCTGATCCAGGTCTTCCAGGGATCCAGTCTTGTACAATATATTGCACAACTTACACCACCTTGTTGCAGTCACAGCTTAGAGTCTCACCATCCTCAGAACTTGTGATGAGTAGCAGCAGTTCTTCCTGTCCAATATTTGATGCATTTGAGTTTGAACCACCCGGCAAAGAAAATTAAACCCAGTTGGACAACAGTTGGATTTTCGACCAGCGATAAATCAAAATCAAGACAGCTCTGGATTGTGAGCACTGGTAAATGGGATCATGGCAGTTCTGAAGGTTGGTTGATGAGAGTTCAGTAATATTATAAAATCTTGCTGGATTATATTGTACATGGATACAGAGAAGTTCTCCTGCATTCTTGCCCATAACCAAATGAGAGTTTGAAGTTTCTATGTGAGGAGAAGTCTTACTGCTGGTACAATGAGCCACTACACACGCACAGGTAAAAATGCACCAGATACAATGTGCATGGTTCAACAAAGGTGAACACCCACCACGTGTTTTAACCGAGTAGCTGACAATGGTCAACTGATAAACCCAGGTCAATGCAGTCGTCCTCAGTGTCTTCAGGTTAGTTCCTCAGAGAGTTCCATTTAGCCTTTCCAATAGATTGCAGCTTTTCACTTCAGCAATAGTACTCTGAAAATGGTGTCAGTAGGTGACATATTCAATTGTATCCTCAGACACTTTGGAGTGCTGTTGCAATGTAATACATATATTGTTGCAGTTTTCATTTGAATGACTGGTCTGTCTTACCTCCCCTCCACCTTGATGCCTCAGGATGTGCCCTATCAACCGATCCATTCTTTTACTCAAATTGAGCCAACATTCCCTTTCCTCTTCAATTCGATTCAGTACTTCATCAATTATATGATCCACCCAAGTAATCTTAACGCATTTCTATGACAACAAATTTCTATTCTTCTTTCATCTTTACTGTTTTTGCATCTGTACAACGCTTCCATTATCTGCAGATAACTTGTATATTTATAGTTCAGACAGATAGCCACAACCATCTTCAGTGGTTTATATTTACACTTCTAAATGACAAAATATTTTTCAATACTCACAAGTCCTGTGTAAATTACTTCTGCCTTAGAGTTTAATCTATGTAAGCATAAGACAGAAGCCAACAACATGGGATAATTTGTGAGAATTTCGTGTAGGTTGTGGGTGTCTAGACTGAACAGTACAGGACAAGTTATTCATACCGCCGAACAACGAACTGACACAGTTAACTTTATTAAAAAGTCACTCCATCTCTAGACTGTGGTGTACACAGTAGATTGTGTCTAATAAGACTTCTTTCTTTCTTCTCAAAGCCAATTATCAAATAGGCAGTCAAGGAAAGGACATAGTAACTGTAAAAAAAAAAAAAAATCCAGTTTGTTCTGATGGATTAGCATTTACATTTCTGCTTTTATTCTGTTGCAAGTCAATCATTCAAATAACCTATATGAGACTGAGCAGGATAACTTGTATGAACCTTTGTGGAAAGTTGCTTTTCTCCCCCACCCCCCAGTTTCAGCAGTGAGGTCGTTTTAGTTTTTATGAAGATTAGTTTACTTGATGCTGCAGAAGACAATGCACCTGATTTTTGTATGCACAAAGATAATGTCCTTCTTAAAGGATGCGCTTAAAGAGACAGCCACTGAGATTATATTGGGCCACTGCAATAATGCAGCTGCTTCACCAATCAATCGACGTGACTCTTCATGTCAACCGTGGGTTTTTATTTATTTATTCAATTCACAAACTCAAGAGACAATGCACAAATAGCACATTATTTCGCAGTTATCTTACTGGATAAAGAGGGGTTGGGGGGGGGGGGGGGTTACTGCTCCATGTTAAATGCGTCCTGGTCTTCTAGGGCACGGGGTACTTAAATAATTACAAAGAATGTTGAGATTCTGCCCTTCTGTCCCTTTACAACTGGTTTACAGGTCGAGCAGTTTTCAATTACATTGAATTGTTGACCAATTCACGTTTACGACACAAAGTTCTCAATGTTAGACGAAGATTATCCACTCATATAAACAATTTCAGGGATACACACAACTTGTCCGAACGGCTATTTCCGATTATCTACAACCTCAGATACAATGAACCAATTAAGTATATCACTGGAAATTTTCCTATCAAAGTATAACTACGCATTTACACCCTTTGCATAGCGACATAACAGATCAGGTCTTTTTAAACTCCTTTTACTGACACAGGCAACCCAAACAGAATGCATGAAACCATCATGTCCACACTTACCTTTTATGAACAGTATCACTTTCAGACATCCTACTGTCACAACACTTCTACTAAACAAACAGGAGTGCACACGACAATCCGGCGGGCGCGGGCCTTAAGCCAATTAGCGATACGCACATTGCCAAGTTGTCCAAAGTCCTTCTGCATGCTAGGATCTTTGCATTCGATTAACGCCGATCCACAGGTTAGGACTTGTTTGTGCCAGTATCTGTGCACACATTAAATCTCCGCAAATCTCGTGCGTCAACACCATACCATCTCCATCACTTTTCAATCTACCGCCGACTCGTCATCAGTGTCAGTGGAACAAATAAAGGTCGAATGGAAAAGAAAATGGCTTCTAAATCGGCCTGCACACGTTTAATATTTGTTGGTAATAATATTTGTCAAACCAATATATTGAAGCGACCCTCACTCCATCAACAATATTATCAACATAGTCAGATGGCAACCAGGGGGGACGTATTTTATCGTTTAGTAACAGACAGAAACTGCTTTTGTAGCATTGTATTCTTGATTATGACTAGTCGTGCGTGTGTACTTCATTGTGAATATGTTGCTCACATTGTGCTTTATTTTTGCTTATCTCCGCGATATTGGATGGAGTAAATAATACCAATGTTTGCTTCATATAAACAAGATCGTTTCGTCGGATATTATTCTGTGAACATTTGTTCTTGCCTCAGAATCCGCCTGTGACCTTGTAGGTGCAACAACAACAGAGGGGTATCTGGTGAGAGGCCAGACGTACGTAAGGTTCCTGAAGAGTGGCAGCAGCCTTTTCAGTAGTTGCAGGGGCAACAGTCTGGATGATTGACTGATCTGGCCTTGTAACACTAACCAAAATGGCCTTGCTGTGCTGGTACTGCGAACGGCTGAAAGCAGGGGGAAACTACGGCCATAATTTTTGCCAAGGGCATGCAGCTTTACTGCATGGTTAAATGATGATGGCGTCCTCTTGGGTAAAAATGATGATGGCGTCCTCTTGGGTAAAATATTCCGGAGGTAAAATAGTCCCCCATTCTGATCTCCAGGTGGGGACTACTCAGGAGGACGTCGTTATCAGGAGAAAGAAAACTGGCGTTCTACGGATCAGAGAGTGGAATGTCAGATCCCTTAATCGGGCAGGTAGGTTACGAAATTTAAAAAGGGAAATGGATAGGTTAAAGTTAGATATAGTGGGAACTAGTTAAGTTTGGTGGCAGGAGGAACAAGACTTTTGGTCAGGTGAATACAGAGTCATAAATACAAAATCAAACAGGGGTAATGCAGGAGTAGGTTTAATAATGAATAAAAAAATTCGAGTGCAGGTAAGCTACTACAAACAGCGTAGCGAACGCATTATTGTGGCCAAGATAGACACGAAGCCCGTGCCTACTACAGAAGTACAAGTTTATACGCCAACTAGCTCTGCAGATGATGAAGAAATTGATGAAATGTATGATGAAATAAAAGAAATCATTCAGGTGTTGAAGGGAGACGAAAATTTAATAGTCATGGGTGACTGGAATTCGACAGTAGGAAAAGGAAGAGAAGGAAACGTAGTAGGTGAATATGGATTGGGGCTAAGAAATGAAAGAGGAAGCCGCCTGATAGAATTTTGCACAGAGCACAACTTAATTATAGCTAACACTTGGTTCAAGAATCATAAAAGAAGGTTGTATACATGGAAGAAGCCTGGAGACACTGACAGGTTTCAGATAGATTATATAATGGTAATACAGAGATTTAGGAACCAGGTTGTAAATTGTAAGACATTTCCAGGGGCAGATGTGGACTCTGACCACAATCTATTGGTTATGAACTGTAGATTAAAACTGAAGAAACAGCAAAAAGGTGGGAATTTAAGGAGATGGGACCTGGATAAACTGACTAAACCAGAGGTTGTACAGAGTTTCAGGTACAGCATATAAGGGAACAATTGACAGGAATGGGGGAAAGAAATACAGTAGAAGAAGAATGGGTAGCTCTGAGGGATGAAGCAGTGAAGGCAGCAGAGGATCAAGTAGGTAAAAAGACGAGGGCTAGTAGAAAGCCTTGGGTAACAGAAGAAATATAGAATTTAATTGATGAAAGGAGAAAATATAAAAACGCAGTAAATGAAGCAAACAAAAAGGAATAGAAACATCTCAAAAATGAGATTGACAGGAAGTGCAAAATGGCTAAGCAGAGATGGCTAGAGGGCAAATGTAAGGATGTAGAGGCTTATCTCACTAGGGGTAAGATAGATACGGCCTACAGGAAAATTAAAGAGACCTTTGGAGAAAAGAGAGCCACTTGTATGAATATCAAGAGCTCAGATGGAAACCCAGTACTTGAGGACAATATTATGGAAATGGAAGAGGATGTAGATGAAATGGGAGATACGATACTGCGTGAAGACTTTGACAGAGCACTGAAAGACCTGAGTCATAACAAGGCCCCGGGAGTAGACAATATTCCATTGAAACTACTGACGGCCTTGGGAGAGCCAGTCCTGACAAAAATCTACCACCTGGTTAGCAAGATGTATGATTCAGGCGAAATACCCTCAGACTTCAAGAAGAATATAATAATTCCAATCCCAAATAAGCAGCTGTTGACAGATGTGAAAATTACCGAACTATCAGTTTAATAAGTCACAGCTGCAAAATACTAACGCGAATTCTTTACAGACGAATGGAAAAACTGGTAGAAGCCGACCTTCGGGAAGATCAGTTTGGATTCCGTAGAAATGTTGGAACACATGAGGCAATACTGGCCCTACGACTTGTCTTAGAAAATAGATTAAGGAAAGGCAAACCTACGTTTCTAGCATTTGTAGACTTAGAGAAAGCTCTTGGCAATGTTGATTGGAATACTCTCTTTCAAATTCTGAAGGTGGCAGTGGTAAAATACAGGGAGCGAAAGGCTATTCCCAATTTGTACAGAAACCAGATGGCAGTTATAAGAATCGAGGGGCATGAAAGGGAAGCAGTGGTTGGGAAGGGAGTGATACAGGGTTGTAGCCTCTCCCCGGTGTTATTCAATCTGTATATTGAGCAAGCAGTAAAGGAAACAAAAGAAAAATACGAAGTAGGTATTAAAATCCATGGAGAAGAAACAAAAACTTTGAGGTTCGCCGATGACATTGTAATTCTGTCAGAGAGAGCAAAGGACTTAGAAGAGCAGTTGAACGGAATGGACAGTGTCTTGAAAGGGCAATATAAGATGAACATCAACAGAAGCAAAACGAGGGTAATGGAATGTAGTCTAATTAAGTCGGGTGATGCTGAGGGAATTAGATTAGGAAATGAGGCACTTAAAGTAGTAAAGGAGTTTTGCTATTTGGGGAGCAAAATAACTTAGGATGTCGAAGTAGAGAGGATTTAAAATGTAGACTGGCAATGGCAAGGAAAGCGTTTCTGAAGAAGAGAAATTTGTTAACATCGAGTACAGATTCAAGTGTCAGAAGTCATTTCTGAAAGTATTTGTATGGAGTGTAGCCATATATGGACGATAAGTAGTTTGGACAAGAAGAGAATAGAAGCTTTCGAAATGTGGTGCTACAGAAGAATGCTGAAGATTGGATGGGTAGATCACATAACTAATGAGGAGGTATTGAATAGAATTAGGGAGAAGAGGAGTTTGTGGCACAACTTGACAAGAAGAAGGGACCGGTTGGTAGCACATGTTCTGAGGCATCAAGGGATCACAAATGTAGCATTGGAGGGCAGTGTGGAGGGTAAAAATCGTAGAGGGAGACCAACAGATGAATACACTAAGCAGATTCAGAAGGATGTAGGTTGCAGTAAGTACTGGGAGATCAAGAAGCTTACACAGGATAGGGTAGCATGGAAAGCTGCATCAAACCAGTCTCAGGACTGAAGACCACAACAACAACAACTTTCTACTTCCAGTACGCATCCATTTTTCCAACTTTCTCACATTTAATGGAGATCTGCATTTTAGCAGCTTTTTGACAGAATTCGTATTTAACTGTATTACATCTTGTCACAGAATAAGTATTATATATATGTGTTGGTTCTTGCAACTGAGTATGCCTTGTGGTGCCAGGTATTATTATGCAGTAAAAATATTCTACATCGAATTGCATATTTATACATTGGATAGTGTGGTATAGGGTAAATTTACTTCCAACATACTGAGTGCTACTGCAATTACCTAATGTTACTTCATTTAGCTAACTCTACTCGCAAGTAGATCCAATGATGTCTTATTTGATTTTAAATTTTCAGTGGCGTGGGAGGATCATTGCGTAGACATCACAGTGATTCTGAGAGAAAGTTCAGAAAAGCTATTCGCCGTAACTGAAGATTCATCACTATTCACATGCTGTCTCATGATATCCTGAAGTACCTTTGATTTTCATGAAAGCTCTGTGTGATCCATTTGGAAAAAAAGCCAGTGGCATTGTGTAATTAAAGATGTATATTGAAAACTGTTAAATATTATTTCTCAACTTTCTGAGCTCCAGTAAATATACCATATGATGGCAGTTATAATTGGCGACCCCAATGTGATAATAAGAAGATATGGCGACAAGTGAAGCATACATAAGGATCGACTGTAATTTATGGAGTTACAAATCCAAAGTTTGGTATGTCAGGTAGAGGTACAGACCAGCATTTGCAAAATTGTTATAGAATAGACTAAATTTAACCTTCTAGTGCCACAATTAGAACCAAAATACCCTGAGAATGCTTGGAACGTTATTTGTGGCACAGAAGTGAATAAATATGCATTGGCTAAGGAATGTCGACTGAATATATTCAATGTAAGCGAAAATAAGTGTATTAAGAGATCAGTCGCGGGAACTGATTTGGGAGACTAAAACCTAGCCATTTATTACACAAAATGCAAGCCTTGGTAGGAGTAGATGTGCCAGAGAAGGTCCTTATGACAGTCTGACTAGGAAATGTTCTGAATTCTCTATAGGAACCTTTTAATTATCGACGATGAAGGACTCGAAAAAGTGGCTATAATGGCTGATAGAATAATGCAAATGAATCCCTGTGGCATATTGTTCATATCCAATAGATTGTTCCGGTAACAATGAGTGACATAATGAAAAGAATTTCGCCTCCTTGTAGCTGGTCTGAGCAGGGAACCACGACCCATCAGGTGAATTAGTGGCAAATTCTGATGCCCAGAGTAACTGCCACAAAAACCGCCTGTTTAAAATCGACAAAAAAACGGGACTGTAATTTTTTGTTGACAGTGGGGCTCACGTTGCTGTAATTCCAAATATCTCAAAGGTCATGTTGAATCACAGTATAAATTATAGGCTGCTAATGATACTGAAATTCCTACATTCAGAATCAAACTTCGTACCACCAAGTGGAGACTGCGACATCAATGTCGATGGCCTTAATCTTTGTGTAAATCAATAAAGCTATATTAGGAGCCATTTTTAATATATTCCAATTATTAGTAATTTTCCATAATAAGAGGTTAACAGAACCAGCTCAGTTCTGAGGGCAAAGTTATTTCAATGTCAAAGGAGAGTGTGAGAAATACCATGAGTAAAAATACAAAATTTACAGACCTATTGTTGCAACATGTAGATATGGCGAAGCCTAATTTGGTACCCGGCTAAAATAAACATGATGTCAAACACTGTATTACCACTGATGGCCCACCTGTGTTTTTTAGGGTAAGAAAGTTAGTCCCAAAGGCCATGGATGTGTTAAAACAAGAATTGAAAGTCATATTAGGCAATCTAATCTGTATGGGCTACTTCTCTCCATATGGCACCCAAGTAGTATGGCTTGATATGTACATATGGAAATTAAAGATGGTGAAATGGTTAGAGAACAGTTCCCAACTGTATCCTGTACCTGAAATAGAAGATTTTTCACTGTATTCTGCAAGGCAAAAATATACACACACCAAAAAAAGTTTTCCATCACCCCAGTTCCCAGAACTCCTGAAGATATACGTTGACTGTGGGTATTGTATCACAGAGAGAGTCCCTTTGACTGTTTAGACATGTCACCAAATCCACCCAAAGATGTAAACAAACACATACGAGCAGTGCCTATTTGACGGACAGGGTCCGACAGCCGATCAGTTCCAGTCATTCCACCAAGAAGGAGGTACACGCCTTGTATTGTCTGTAGTTAAACCATGCCTAGACGGTCAGTACCGCGATTCGACCGCGTTCCCATTGGTACTTTGTGCCAGGTAGGGCTCTCAACAAGGGAAGTGTCCAGGTATCTCAGTGTGAACCAAAGCGATGTTGTTCGGACATGGAGGACATAGAGAGAGAGAGAGAGACAGGACCTGTCTATGACATGCCTCCCTCAGACCACCCAAGGGCTACTATTGCAGTGGATGACCGCCACCTATGGATTATGACTTGGAGGAACCCTGACAGCAACGCCCCCATGTTGAATAATGCTTTCCATGCAGCCACAGGATGTCGTGTTACGACTCAAACTGTACACAATAGGCTGTATGATGCGCAACTTCACTCCCGACATCCATGGCAAGGTCCATCTTTGCAATCATGACACCATGTAGCACAGTACAGAAGAGCCCAACAACACGCTGGAGGGAACACTCAGGATTGGCATCACATTCTCTTCACCGATGAGTGTCACATATGCCTTCAACCAGACAATCGTCGGAGACTTGTTTGGAGGCAACCTGGTCGGGCTGAACGCCTTAGACACACTGTCCAGCGAGTGCAGCAAGGTGAAGGTTCCCTGATGTTTTGAGTGGCATTATGTGGGGCCGACGTAGGCCACTGGTGGTCATGGAAGGCGCTGTAACAGCTGCATGATAAGTGAATGCCATCCTCCGACCGATAGTGCAACCATATCAGCAGCATATTGACAAGGCATTCTTCTTCATGGACGACAGTTCGTGTCCCCATCGTGCACATCTTGTGAATGACTTTCTTCAGGATAACGACATCGCTCGACTGGAGTGGCCAGCATGTTCTCCAGACATGAACCCTATCGAACGTACCTGGGATAGATTGAAAAGGCCTGTTTATTGACGATGTGACCCATCAACCACTCTGAGGACAGACACCAAATCGCCATTGAGGAGTGGGACAATCTGGGGCAACAGTGCCTTGACGAACTTGTGGATAGCATGCCATGACGAATACAGGCATGCATCAATGCAAGAAGCAGTGCTACTGGGTATTAGCAGTACCTGTATGTACAGCAATTTGGACCACCACTTCTGTATGGTGGTACAACATGCAATGTGTGGTTTTCAAGAGCAATAAAAAGGGCGGAAATGATGTTTATGTTGACCTCTATTTCAATTTTCTGTACAGATTGCGGAACTCTTGGAACCGAGGTGATGCAAAACTTTTTTGATGTGTGTATTTTATAAAACTGATCTGTTTATGTTTTACTATCAAATACCCATTACTGAAGAAGATAAATACAAGAAAGCTACAACCATACCATTTGGATTTTGTGAAATTAATGTACCTATGACCGGGGATTGTTGGGAATTTACGTTCCTGTAAAAAAGTTTAACCATTTTCTGGAAGGAAGAGACTTCATATGCTGCACTGACCATACGCCAATCACATTTGCTTTTAAACAAATCAAAGGAAAGGCAACTCCTCAACAGATGAGACAGTTGCAATACAATTCTGGAGCTTATATTCGTCATGTCAGCGGCGGTTACAATATTTTAGCAGATGCCCTATCCAGAGTTAATGAAGTAACCTAATGGATTATGATGAAATCGCCAAGAGCCAGCTGTAAAATCAACAATTGCATCAACTCTGAATTGAGAACAATTCCTTAAATTTCAAGTAGTATCCAAACTCCATCTGGAAAATACTGTGGTGTGACACCTCAATTGTAAATATCCGAGCGTACATTCCTTGAGCTTTTCAATATCAAATATTCTGCATTTTCATGGTTTAGCTCATTCTGGCATAAGGACTACAGTGATGTGGGACAATGGACAAAATCTTGTTGGCCGCGATAAAAAGATCACTCACCACACAAAATCGCAATTGGAAAAATTTGTAAAATGTGATGAACGTTTCGGTGTTGTACACATTGACCTGGGAACTTTTGCCTCCTTCTAATGGCATGATGTACTGTTTGATTTGTATTGATTGTCACATTATGGATGGAAGGCAGACCACTCGCAGATATCACAGCTGAAAGGGTAGCAAAGGCCTTCTACCAGCATCGGATAGCAATATTCAGACATTCCTTCAGATAATCACCGACAAAGGAATACATTTTAGAACGCAACTGTTTAACAGACTGGTCATAGTATGTGGAATGAAAATTCAGCACACAACGCCATATTATCATCCTCAGTGCAACAGCAAGGATGAGTGACTACACAGAACTTTGAAGTTTTATATCGTTGTCCATGATACTGGACTGAAACTGTATCTACTGTTCTGTGGGTATTGCGAACCACAGTCTGAGATACATAAAACCATTCCATTGCACAGATGGTATATGGAAAGACTATAAGACTTTCTGGTGAATTTTTTGAAGAGCCATGTACGAATGTTGACCCTGATTCTTTTGCATCTGATTTTCAAAAGCAAATGTTATGTCTTAAACCTACTGAACCTACATATAGCACATCAAGATCAGTATTTGTTCCAGGAGACCTCCAGATGTGTTCCCATGTCTTCCTGTGATGCAACGGGGTTTCAAAACCATTAGAACCTACATATGGCGGTCCTTTCCCTGTCAAAGCGAGGCACGAAAAATATTTCACATTCAAGAGGAAATGCAAACACATAAATGTGTCAGTGGACAGATTTAAACCAGCCTACCTCTTGCAGGAAAAATGGGAATCAGAAAAGGATCTTCCAAAATTTTCCAGGGACATCCAATCACAACATTCCCAGAAGAACCAACTCCAAGTATCACGAGTATAGACATCACGAAGAACTATAGGGTTTCCACCTAAATTCTTGGAGCAAGTTATCTCTGTGTAGAATTAATGAAATATCACATCAGACACTATAAACAGTTTCTTGTAATTATGTTGTATCATTTTTTGTCATTCTAATATACATTCGTTTTAATGTTGTGTTGATCTTTTGTGGGAAATTTGCTTCACTGCTATATGTATCAATTCATAACTTCGTTACTGGTGGGGGAATAGTTTAGAGACAACAGTGATTCTGGGAGAAACTTCGGGAAAATTATAATGGGAAAAAGTAACTGAGGGTTCACCACTATTGCACATGCTGTTTCATGATATCCTGAAACATTTTTGATTTTTATAAAGGCTCCGTTTGACCCGTTCTGAAAAAAAAGAGAAAAAGAAAAGAAAAACAAGTAACATTGTGTAACTAACGATGGTGATTGGAAACTGATAAATAAATATTATTATGCAACTTTTTGAGCTTCACTAAGTATACCACGCGATGGTAGTTATAATCGTAATATATTTATTTCTGCTACTGGCTGTAGTAGACCTACCTCTCAATAATGTGTGAACACATTTGGGTAACTGTTGCAGTTTTAACGTGTGAAAGGAAGAATGCTTTAGTCATTACGACTGCACAGCGTACTCAATTGCAAGAAGCAACACCGCTCAAAGCAGAAATACATACCACACTCATTTCGTGACAAGATGCAACACAGTTGAATACAAACTGTACTAACATGGAGTTCTCCAGTAACTGTTAAAAAGTACGTTATATGGATGTGTACTAAAATAAAATAGAATAGGAACTATATATTTATAAAAGCGTTTAAATTGGGCAGTTCACACACGGTTTCATAGGCTAGAAGAAATGTCCACAAACAAAACAATCTGGAATCATGTAGCCAATCCAATATTATGGATGTGCGCAAAAATGAAGCATTATGTGAACAGCATAATTATAATGTAATTCAAAGACTACAATATACACAAGAAAACGTAATCAGGAACACGATGCAATGAAACCAGCTTCTCTGTCATGTCAGCCAAGCTGCAATTGTTTCCTTTCGATAATGACATGCGGCCAAAACTGCTTTACTAGATTTTACAAATAAATAATTTACAGTCAAAAGGCGACCACTATGTCACTTACAAAATTTTACATGTCCATAAACCCCAGCTACGAGAAGTTTATCTTCGTTTTTGATTGAGATTTGCAAGGTCTCAAAAACTTTTGGCTTCCAGGCATGCACTGAGAAGCCCACCTACCAAGTATAAATGAAAATTATTGCCATCTAAATCGCATATTCTGCATTAGAAATAGGAATTTCGCGCCATATTTTCGCGTATTCAAAGTTTACTATCAGGCCACTAGGAACGCAGCTGTCATTCTGTTTCCGTATCGTAACATGGGTCTTCCTATTCTGAAATTTGGTGTTCTGTGGCTGGCAATACGATTTGACTAGGTAAACATGTCGAACACCCAAGAGATGACGAATGACTCAAATCGGGAGTGTTTCTGGCATTCAAGAGTGACTACAAATCGAGTGTGTGTCTGATATTCGACTGAAGTCGGAAAGCGGTCACGTGACGTCCCTCGCTCGTCTTGTGTGATCTTTGCCTTGAGCGACAAATTTACGAAGGCCAAAAACGACAACAGCCAAATATTTATATCAAGCAAAACTATAAATGTGAACACAGCTCGTTTCATTTGCAGTCATTAAGTTGTGCTCTTAGGTTCGCGACATATTCCAAACAAACAGCGAATTAAGGTGACAAGCAAACATGGCTGATGTTCGTTATACTCGCAACAATTTAAGCGAGTACTCTTAGATCCCTGCCTAATCATACCCTCGGAAATCGCGAAATATTCCGAATAAACGGTCAAATATTTGCGACAAGAAGGAAGGTAAATTTTATTGCTGGTTGCTTCACTTGCAACCAGCAAGTTTCATCTTTAGTTTTTTGAATAGAAAATCACGACATTTTTCCAACAAATGCAAAGTATTAGGTTCGAATCTACTTCCTTCAACTCCACAACCAGACGCCTCTAACCATAGGACTACTGTGAACAGATAAGAGATGGTGCTTTAAAACTGTTAATAGTACATCTTCTTACGACTTTTACAGATGTGTCCTTAAGGTGTAGAGTGGGCATTTTGTAGTGCACATTGCCTCCACCCAACCGTGTTTCACAGACCTCAGTTTGCTCCGTCAGCATTGGCATTGCAACCAAGCCATTGGTATCCACTGCTACTGAACTAGTATGGCGGGTGTATAGGTGTTTATCAGTAATTAACTCTTTTGTGGTCTAACTTTTTATAGAGAGAACCCTTTATTCCTCTTATAGTAGAGCTTGAACTGATTAATGAAGATGTTAAGGAAGTATTCAGCTCTTTTTCCCCCCAAAATACAGAAAGTTGTTTTATATGTGATATGGAGACATGTCAGATACGGAAACAAGGGCGTACCCAGATGGAGGCAGGGGATGGCAACTACGCGATCTACCTGCCCTTTCTCCCCAAAGAAAAGGTCATGTCAAAAACTAAATTCGCACACACACATACACGCGCACACACACACACACACACACACACACACACACACACACACACACACACACACACAGCCTGATGCATCAATTTAGTATTAACCTGAAGAAAGGGAGAACATGTATGGAAAAGTAAGCCAGAAGTACTACTGTGAATACAGTAGTTATTCAAACGGATCTTAACTTTACCTTTCTGACAGCAAAATAACATGTACAGCTGGCGACAGAATTTGTGGGACCCCTCACCTCATCGTCATGCTGAAATGCATAGCTTTACTGTCTGTTAAAACAGCATAACATGCAAGGAGATGAAGTGCTACCAACATATTATCTATAGGCGTCAAGTCGAACAACTATTCGAACACTGTCAGAATGTTTCGATAATGTGGAAACCATATTGCTACCGATTTATTTATTTCTTATGTTTATCTGGCGTGTTCTAAAAAGGAACTTTAAAACACTTTTAAGTATGTTCTGTACTTATACAAATCAATTGCAACTTGCCATGATAACGTTGTGAAAAGAATCTTTTTTAATAAAATAAAGAATCCCCATTGTTACGAATTAGGACATTAATACACACTTTTGGAAAACGGTCTGTCTCTACATTCATTCCACAGTCATACTGAAGTAGCATTACAGGACTCTCATGAAAGTATGCAAACGTAACGGTAGGCGTAGGTTCGTAACAAAGTCCAGTTAACAAATCTTTCAGAAAGCAGAAAAAGCAGGCTCCAACAAGTGTCAAATTCTGCAAGTTTTTCGCCTTCAGGTCGCTCTTCGAAGACGTGCTATAGTTAAAGAGTTTCATTTGTATTTCTGTAACTATCATTTGGGTTTAAAGCGTACTCAAGAGTAACATGCAGATGCAGTGACTGCAACTCGAACATCATAAAGAAAGAGCAGGGAGAAATATCCGACGGTTGTCCTCTTCGCTAGCTGTCATAGGCGTGTTCAGCTTTCTGCCTTAAGAAAACTGCCAACAAAAAATTCCGTTCACTGGAAGCGATTCGCTTTTTTAGCATCACCAGACGCTATTAACATTATGACTGAAAATCATTAACTGCAATATCATATACTTCAAAACAATTTGCCTTATGCATGCCTTGGCACCACTTTCAATACATAATACACAAATGAAAAGACAACATAACACTGCATGTGGATGTTGGTATTTTGTAATCAGATTTCACATGCTGCAGAAAACATACAACTCATAGTTTGTAATCACAAAAGCAAACTGTATAAGGGAATTTTTCCAAATGACCAATAAAAACAGTACATGAAAGCCACAAAGATAATTAAATCATTGAATAACTGCAATGCAAGTCCGAATACAGATTCTGATAACATGAAAGGATAAGCGGTAGTGTTGAGGATGTGAAACATGAAACAAAAATGCCAACATAAATGTGTCAAGTATGTCATTCTTAAGCAACACTGTCGTTCATTCTTTAAAAACCAAAGAGACGATAACATAGTCTAATGATGGTACTACTTTGTCAATAACAACGACAAGCGCTGGATGAATGAGCTCAGCTGAAGACAGAGAGGAACCAAAGCAACAAGAAGAGGTTAACCCCAGGAGATTGTGGGACAGAGTATATCGCAGTTGACACGTTTTGCTTGTACATTGTTTCTACGCTGTTTCACATTAACGACCCCTCAAGGATATCACAACATTCATATGTGAATTATCTGGGTATAATTGTTAAAACTGACTAGTATTTTACATATTATGGCACTTGTCGCCGGATCTGACTTAGTGGACAACGCTAATTGTAATTTAATCTTGGAGACTATTGAAAAGTCTTAATAATGCTTTCAAGATACCGACTAGGCACATCAACTAGCCTCCTGAGACAACGGTTCATCAGCTCAATCTTAGCTAGAAAGTTGAGGTTTACATAAATTGCGTAAAACCAGAAGGGCAAATAGACATACAAACTAGATGTCTCAATCTTTACATCACAGTGGAATAACTTGAAAAAGTTAGGCATTGGTAAGGCAACGAATTTAGATGAAACGGGGTTGATGAAATACTGTAAAAACTTCGAGATTAAACCTAAACCATTTCTTCCATAAGTATTTCCAGTTTGAAATAGCCCCTACGCAGCTATCAAACGCCAACTATATGTAACCGAAGATCTCTTCGAGTCGTTTTAAACACTGGTAACATGTGACTGCAGTGGGGTTGTCCGCCATCTGATACTATTGTTATCCCGGTCCTAGTAGGATGTAGTTCACAACTAGCAACCTACACTTTCATCGAAGAGCTCAGTTTCAGGAAGAGAATAAAACATACAGAATAAACAAGTCCCCAAGTTTCAGGAAATGAAACATATGAATTTCCACAGCATCGGTATCATTTGATGTTATTTTAACAAGCCTAACTACAACATAGTAATCCTGAGGAATTGAGGACATAGTGATTAATTTCGATAGTATTTAGTTTCTCACGACCGACACTTAGGCCCATAGGGGTTGGGGCGAGCTGTATTTCTGGGCATGAGGTACTGCAGGGATTCCATGTTCCCTGACACCGTTGAAACTTGGCTTGGTGAACGAAGGGCGAAATAAAACGGTGTGAGTTAACGAGCACTTTGCTCTCATTTAAGTATATGGCCGAAACAGACAACATTCCCGGAATTATGAAACGAATCCTGTCGTCCAGGACCGTGTGCCACAAACAACGCAGGTTCGCCACAAGATGGGGAAATTCACAGGCATCTATTGTGATGAATGAGGCCAGACTGATCAGGCCAAAGCGCTGTAGTGTGCGAGTGAGACAGATGAGAACCTAGATCACAGGGAAATTCCGTAGGAGCTGTTTGTGCCCAGGGAGCTGTAGCAGTGTTAAATATGGCGGGCCTAAGATCGGCTATAAAGGAAAACATTTTTGAAAACTATTTACTTCTGTACTAATTCAGGGAATGAAGCCACATGAATTTTAATCCACCATCTTTCTTAAATTTTCATGGTGATCCCAATAAAACTTGACTATTGATCATATCGATAATAGCTTAGGATTTACTATTAACGTGAAAGTAATAAGTTTTGTAATAAAGACCTGAATGCTAAAATCTGAACGCTTTGGTCGATCAAACGATCGACATTTCATATAAAAGCGTACCATTATAATGACAAATGTTATAACTAGCAACTCTGTAACTTTATTTGTCATCATTTCCTCCATACAAAACACACAGAACGCTGACAGCATGGCACCTTATTGAATCATTAGGTAATAGAATATTTGTTTTAAAGTTTAGTGCATAACAGTAACTTTTGTTCTTTATTTATTTATCAGAAAGCACATTGGTGCAAAGCTACTGGCTGTGATATTTAAAGTTAAGAAGGAAAATGCATTGGTTTTATGTAAAAGAATTTAATCTTTATTGTGTAATGGATATTATTGTTACTTGATTTAGAACGTGAAAGTGGTGAAGCTTTGATTATTTAAATATGTGAAAATGTAAAATAATTCAGCCAATCAGATGGACATCTTCAGGGAAGCGCACTGCACTGGTCAGTTGAGCGACAGTGTTTGGTAAGCTGGAGACGCGGCCGCAGGCGGGCAGAGGGACAGTGCTGGTGCAGGCGCGAAATCGGACAGTTCGGCTGGAGACGCCAAATTGGACAGCGCTGGTGGAGACGTGAAAGCGGACGGTCTGTCTTTAGGTAGCTAGGACGTGAAACGACTTGGAAAATTTCGCGTTGTGTGGTATCGGGGTACTTAGTCTCTGAGCGGTGAGCAGCCGCTGGTGAGCCTCAAGCAGTTACAGGTGTAGACAGGGCACAACAAACTTTCAGCAGCAAATTGAAAAGTAAGAATGTAGGGAAATCAGTAAAGAGAAAGAAAGTGTTGTTGTTAGGTAGTTCCCATGGAAGAGGTGTTGGCCAACTCTTGCAGGATGAACTAGGATCAGAATACCAGGTCACCAATTTTTTTAAACCTAGTGCTGGTCTGGAGCAGGTGACAGAGGATTTAGGATCACTTTGCAAAGATTTCACTAAGGAAGACACCGTGGTTATAGTGGGTGGGGCAGGTAACAGTATTGACAGAGATCCTGGGTACAGCATAGAGTGTGACCTGGCGAAGATTGCATCAGCATCGAGGCATACCAGTGTTGAGTTTGTATCTGTTCTTGGGCGCCATGACCGACCTCATTTGAACTCTTCTGTCAAGAGAGTTAATTTGGAGCTGGAACGGCTGCTCATGTCGGGTGCGGGGTCACACATTGGTGTGGTTCATGTTGATTCTGTCAGTAGGTGGGATTATACTAGGCATGGCCTTCACCTCAACAGGAAGGGGAAGGGTAAATTGGCTGGGGAAATAGCAGGAAAGTTAAAGGGGGGAGGCACTGTCATGAGTGGTAAAATACCAGTGGTTATAGGATTCAGAAAAGACCCTTTTTTAGGGTAGGGAGGACAGAAAGAAAACAAATTTTAAGAGAGGTTAGAACTGAGACAAACCTTCAGTTTGAGAAAGAAATCAAAAAACATAATTCCAGCTTATTACATCAACATAAACAGCCATTGGTTAAGAATTTTCAACTGTCAGCAGATATTTTAACTCCATCCAATTTTAAGTCAGTCAATGTGAAATGTCAGCTATCTTTATTGCATCAAAATATTCGAGGACTGAGAAATAAAATTAATGAATTAACTATCTGCATAGATGAATTAGAGTCTTCAAACCCAGCTGACATAATCTGCCTCTCTGAACATCATGTGACCACTGGTATAGAACTTTTAAGTGTTACAGGGTTTAGGTTAGCATCTCACTATTGTAGATCAGAAATGGAGAAAGGAGGAGTTGCCACATTCATCAGGAACTGTCATAAATTTAAGAACATAGACATTCATAAATTTTGCCTAGAACAGCATATGGAAGCATGTGCAACAGAATTAGATTTTCACAAAAAATCTTTCATAATATTAAGTGTATATCGAGCACCTGCAGGTAACTTTAATCTGTTTGTAAACCACCTTGAAGCTGTACTGGCCCATTTAACAACCAAAAACAAAGAAATAGTGGTTGCTGGTGATTTCAATGTAGATTTCCTTAAAGACTCTCCCAATAAGAACCTATTTGAGTTAGTAACACTATCATTCAACTTAATTCCCACAGTAAAGTTCCCCACTAGGATAACCACTTGCTCACAAACAGCCATTGATAATATCTTTATAGAAAAGTCAAATGAACAAAATTATATTACAAAACCAATAGTCAATGGCCTCTCAGACCATGACATGCAGTTCCTTCTGTTAAATGTTAATACTGAACAGGATATAAAATCTGTTAAATCTGAGCTCAAGAGGGTAATCAGTAAGCCAAAAATTGATTATTTTAGGACACTCCTCAGAGACATTCACTGGACTGATGTTTACAGTGCTCATGGCATGAATGAAAAATATAACATTTTTGCTAATAAAGTGCTTACCTTATTTGAACACTGCTTTCCCCCAAAACTTACCAAGGTTAGAGCAAAGTCTACAAAGAAGCCATGGATTACTCGAGGAATAGGGGTATCTTGTAAAACAAAAAGAAAACTGTATCTGTCAATCCGAAACATTTCCAATGTTGATGCTATAGCACATTATAAGAAATACTGCAAAATATTAAAGACTGTAATACGGATGTCAAAGCAAATATATTACAAGGAAAAGATAGTCATATCAGATAACAAAATAAAGACAATATGGGATATAGTGAAGGAGGAGACCGGTAGAACCAGACATGAAGAGGAACAAATAGCATTAAGAGTAAATGATGCATTGGTGACAGATGTGTATAGTGTTGCAGAACTTTTTAACAAACATTTTATAACTGTTACTGAAAAGATGGGGTTGTCAGGTTCGGTAGATGCTGCTATGGATTACCTTAGACCAGACATTTCAAGTAACTTCCATAATATGAATTTGACCCTCACTACCCCAACAGAAATAATGTCCATCATAAAATCTTTAAAATCAAAAACATCTAGTGGGTATGATGAAATATCAACAAAGTTAATTAAAGAATGTGATTCTGAGCTAAGTAACATATTAAGCTATCTGTGTAACCAGTCGTTTATCAGTGGAATATTTCCCGAATGGCTGAAATATGCTGAAGTTAAGCCACTGTTTAAGAAGGGAGATAAAGAAATAGCATCAAATTTCCGTCCAATTTCACTGTTGCCAGCATTCTCAAAAATTTTCGAAAAAGTAATGTACAGTCGTCTTTATAACCATCTTATCTCAAATAACATACTGTCAAAGTCACAGTTTGGATTTCTAAAAGGTTCTGATATTGAGAAGGCTATCTACACTTACAGTGAAAATGTACTTAATTCATTAGACAAAAAATTGCAGGCAACTGGTATATTTTGTGATCTGTCAAAGGCATTTGACTGTGTAAATCACAATATCCTTTTAAGTAAACTAGAATATTATAGTGTAACAGGAAATGCTGCAAAATGGTTCAAATCTTATATCTCTGGCAGGAAACAAAGGGTGTTATTAGGAAAGAGACATGTATCAAGCTATCAGGCATCATCCAACTGGGAACTAATTACATGTGGGGTCCCACAAGGTTCCATTTTGGGGCCCTTACTTTTTCTTGTGTATATCAATGACCTTTCATCAGTAACATTACCAGATGCCAAGTTTGTTTTGTTTGCTGATGATACAAACATTGCAATAAATAGCAAATCAAGTGTAGTCTTAGAAAGATCAGCCAATAAAATATTTGTAGACATTAATCACTGGTTCCTAGCCAATTCTTTGTCACTAAACTTTGAAAAAACACACTACATGCAGTTCAGAACTTGTAAGGGGTGTCCCAAGAGTATATGTCTAACATATGATGACAAGAAGATAGAAGAAGTGGACGGTGTTAAATTCTTGGGATTACAGCTTGATAATAAATTCAACTGGGAGGAGCACACCACAGAACTGCTGAAGCGTCTTAACAAATCTCTGTTTGCAATGCGAATTTTGTCAGACATAGGGGATATAAAAATGAAAAAGCTGGCATACTATGCTTACTTTCATTCCATAATGTCATATGGGATTATTTTCTGGGGTAATTCATCAAGCCAAGCTAAAGTTTTCCGGGCACAAAAACGTGCAGTAAGAATTATATGTGGTGTGAACTCAAGAACATCCTGCAGAAGCCTGTTTAGGGAACTAGGGATACTAACTACAGCTTCCCAATATATTTATTCCTTAATGAAATTTGTCATTAAAAATATATCACTTTTTCAAACCAACAGCTCAATTCATGGAATCAATACTAGAAATAAGAATAATCTTCACAAGGATTTAAAGTCACTTAGTCTTGTACAAAAAGGTGTGCATTATTCAGGAACACACATTTTCAATAACTTGCCAGCAGCCATAAAAAGCTTAACAACCAATGAAATTCAGTTTAAGAGAAGCCTAAAGGATTTATTGGTGGCCAACTCCTTCTACTCCATTGATGAATTTCTGAGGAAAACCAACTGATTTGTATATAAGTACAACATAACTTCTGCACAATTTCAGTGCAGTAATGTGTTCACTGAAAATTTGTGTGTGTGTGTGTGTGTGTGTGTGTGTGTGTGTGTGTGTGTAAGTATAATCTAACTTCTGCACCATTTCAGTGCAGTAATGTGTTCATTGTAAATAAGTATTACAGTAGTTGTATTACATGTTTCTTACCTTATAAATAAATATAAAACTTTTTTATTTTAAATTCAGTGCAATAGTATTTGTAAAATGACTCTTAGTGTTCATTAAAAAATGACGATCATTCCACTTGGGACCTGTGGAATGGTACATTAGCTTATTTGTTTTAGTTTAAATATTTGTCATGTATTGTTTTTTTCTGACATGTTCCACATCCTGGAGGACCTCCTCACTACGGATCAATTGGAATGAAAGTAAATCTAATCTAATCTAATCTAATCTAATCTGAGCGGTGAGCAGCCGCGCACCTGGTGCGAGCTTTTCGCGTACACAACATGGTCGGATATTGGACTTGTATTTCGCCAAGAGATTGTGAATGATGGAACTGTGTCAAATGGATGTGCACTCGAGTGTGACAGTAACTCTAAATACGACCACTTTCGCTATTAGTTTGCCTTCTGAATAAACATTATTCTAACTAAATCGTAACTGTGTGGCCTACATCATTTATGGGTCGTTAATTTAGTTCCCGTCATTATTATTACTGTTATTATATGTTATATTAACTTTGTATGTTTCATACAATTTCGCAAACTTGCCATCAGCCAGACAATTTAACCAAAGGGTCACAAGTGTCTAATTTAGGGCGTGTAATGCGACACGTGTGGTTCAACCCCCAGCCGAGTTTGAGCCAAGACATTTCGCTGAAGAGGAACCCTATGTCAGCCCGAACATCTTTGGGATGTTAGGTCACAACGGATTCCTATTTTGTCTTAGGTGCCAACACACAGTAGATTCTGAGAACGTCACAATCAAAAGTATTGACGCTACTGATCAGTTTGCACACATGGTGTTACAGCAAGCGAGTTGTTAGCGTAGTAACTAATGTCACAGGTTGGAATTTTTGTGCTCCGTGTTCAAATCCAATCTAATGATGTTTTTTCCGTTTGTTGTCATGGAAGGTTGTGAAATGACTAACGGAACATTTTTATGACATCAACAAATACAATGGAATTATTCACAAAATAAATAAGCATTTTAAGTAGTACTAAAACAAAATTTTATCATCACAAATCTTACATGATCTGGTGTAACTAACAGTAATTGAAAATGGAAACGCAAACTGCAGTAGCATCAGTACTTTGACTATCACATTCTCTGAAAGTCTTGAGTGTTGGCACCTAACGCAAAATAACTGTGCATTTATTTTTCTCCTTCTTTCACCAAGCGAAGATTGGATTGTGTCACAAAGTGATGATGTAAGTCGATGCCTGTACATGGAACATGGAGTTCGTGCTGTATTTCCACACCAGAAACATAGCTCAGCCAATCCCTACGAGTGCAAATGTCAGCCTCAAAAAGCTGGGTCCCAAGCTTTTGGGGGAGGGCTGTAAAAAATTATACATATTGTTCTTAATTCAATTGTGATTCTTTTTAAGAATTTTTCGGTGAACTGTCTGTGCTGGGCGATCGTAAAGATATATATGGTCCATGTTGCTTGCAATGCTTTTCTTAGCTTATAAAGTTAACTGAAAAAAATTACACAACAAAAACTAAAGAAAAATTGGACAAGCCGTAGTCTTGTAACTATCGAATTTAGAGGCTCTTGCATTATGACTTTGCTATTTTCATAAAAACAGCTTTGGCAACAATATTGACAACCACTGTTTTCGCGCTTGGCTCTACTGTCGGCATGCTGTGTTTTACATGCTATGTGTTCCAGACTTCAATGCTGTGCTTATTGTCATTCATTCAATCAACATTAGGGGTGACAACAGTTTGCAAATTGTTGTTTTCGTGAAAATTATGCTCCGTTGCATGTCCAGATATTACTGGTATCAGTGAATTTATCAGGTAATTCTATTTATATTGGCTGAGGAAGGTTACAAAATTTCAGAAGCAATTTAGTACCATGACTTTCAGTGTTGCTTAAAGCTTTTCTTATTAGTGTGAACATACTTTAGTGGCTATTTTAAATGTTATATGTTTCACAGAGGCGATCAGAAAAACTTAAACACAATGAAAAATTGTAAGGCAGATGGAGAAAAAAATAGGTACCTACTTTATGCCAAAAAATAATCCAGTCTCGAATATAAGCAGAAACTTATTCTGAGCAAAAACCTAAGCTAACTGCATCTCATGTAGGCACTTTGCCGCCTGATGAAGTAGAGGTAAGTGAACAAAAGTCTCTATCGATGAATGTAGTGACTCTAATTGGAATCCAAGTCGATCTAGGCAGTGTGCATATTATATCTAATTAATAACAGTGATAGACACAGAATTGTTTGAAAGGGCATCTGAAATGCTGACCTTCGAAAAGTTCAACAGTCTGTAGAGGGACAAAGTAGAAAATGTACCAAGCATCACTTATATTCCAAACGCCCTTACAACAAATTAAAAAGGGTTTGGTTAGTGTGGACAAAAAACTCTTCTTTTCGCCATGCTAATCTTGGAAAGAGTTATACTGTATTTTTCCTGATCACGAGAAAAGTTTGTGGCATAAAAATAATTATTTAGCATGGAGATGATATGAACAAAGCCTAATAGGTAGCACTGTGCATTCCATGTTCCAGAAATTACTGACAGAAAGAGACTTTTCATGTGGGCTGTTAAAAGTAATTTTAGATGTTATTATCTTTTTTTTAGTCTCAATAAGTTTTCCTTCTTGAGAAATTGGCCACCTGTTAGGGGAGCCAGATAGTGGTAACGTCTTGGGGTTAATTGAATTATTGCCCAATATGAGGGAATATACAATTTGTGTTAAAAGTTGTTACGAGGAACACGACTAGAAATTGCACCATTTATCTTGGACAGCACAGAATGAGCACTCTTCAATGTGTAGGGATAATATGTTAAAGTAAGTCTTAGGAGAAAGGCAGAAACCACTGTTTTTCTTCTTTTATTTGTGGTGTTACCTCAGGTGTGTCTGAGACTGAACAAAATATTGTGATTTTAAGGTCGGTTTTTTTAACAATGAGGAAATTAAATTTGAAATTATTAGGAGGTTTCTGGAATATTTTGTATTTGCAGAAAAAGACAACTGATGCAATTACACTCCTGGAAATGGAAAAAAGAACACATTGACACCGGTGTGTCAGACCCACCATACTTGCTCCGGACACTGCGAGAGGGCTGTACAAGCAATGATCACACGCACGGCACAGCGGACACACCAGGAACCGCGGTGTTGGCCGTCGAATGGCGCTAGCTGCGCAGCATTTGTGCACCGCCGCCGTCAGTGTCAGCCAGTTTGCCGTGGCATACGGAGCTCCATCGCAGTCTTTAACACTGGTAGCATGCCGCGACAGCGTGGACGTGAACCGTATGTGCAGTTGACGGACTTTGAGCGAGGGCGTATAGTGGGCATGCGGGAGGCCGGGTGGACGTACCGCCGAATTGCTCAATACGTGGGGCGTGAGGTCTCCACAGTACATCGATGTTGTCGCCAGTGGTCGGCGGAAGGTGCACGTGCCCGTCGACCTGGGACCGGACCGCAGCGATGCACGGATGCACGCCAAGACCGTAGGATCCTACGCAGTGCCGTAGGGGACCGCACCGCCACTTCCCAGCAAATTAGGGACACTGTTGCTCCTGGGGTATCGGCGAGGACCATTCGCAACCGTCTCCATGAAGCTGGGCTATGGTCCCGCACACCGTTAGGCCGTCTTCCGCTCACGCCCCAACATCGTGCAGCCCGCCTCCAGTGGTGTCGCGACAGGCGTGAATGGAGGGACGAATGGAGACGTGTCGTCTTCAGCGATGAGAGTCGCTTCTGCCTTGGTGCCAATGATGGTCGTATGCGTGTTTGGCGCCGTGCAGGTGAGCGCCACAATCAGGACTGCATACGACCGAGGCACACAGGGCCAACACCCGGCATCATGGTGTGAGGAGCGATCTCCTAGACTGGCCGTACACCACTGGTGATCGTCGAGGGGACACTGAATAGTGCACGGTACATCCAAACCGTCATCGAACCCATCGTTCTACTATTCCTAGACCGGCAAGGGAACTTGCTGTTCCAACAGGACAATGCACGTCCGCATGTATCCCGTGCCACCCAACGTGCTCTAGAAGGTGTAAGTCAACTACCCTGGCCAGCAAGATCTCCGGATCTATCCCCCATTGAGCATGTTTGGGACTGGATGAAGCGTCGTCTCACGCGGTCTGGACGTCCAGCACGAACGCTGGTCCAACTGAGGCGCCAGGTGGAAATGGCATGGCAAGCCGTTCCACAGGACTACATCCAGCATCTCTACGATCGTCTCCATGGGAGAATAGCAGCCTGCATTGCTGCGAAAGGTGGATATACACTGTACTAGTGCCGACATTGTGCATGCTCTGTTGCCTGTGTCTATGTGCCTGTGGTTCTGTCAGTGTGATCATGTGATGTACCTGACCCCAGGAATGTGTCAATAAAGTTTCCCCTTCCTGGGACAATGAATTCACGGTGTTCTTATTTCAATTTCCAGGAGTGTATTAAGGCTGTCATAGACGTATTTAACAAGCTTGAAATTGATTTACAGCAATAGGTGGTCCCTTCTTAGATAATGGATCAAATAAGGCTGGGAAAGTAAATGGAATATAAGCAAAAATTAGAGACATTTTCCCCCTGGCAACATTTTCTCCCTATGCATCTCACACTCTGAACTTCGTACAACTACATGCTATAAGAATCAATGAAGTAGTAGATACATTCTTCAGCTGTCTGAACAAGTTGTGCAATTTCTTCAATGGAAGCCCACACCGATGGGAAGAGTTATCAAAATATGTTACCAATGGATCTCTTCGTGGCCTGTCTGAAAGAAGACGGAGTGTGAGAAGTGAGGCAGTAAATTCTATACTATAAAAATTAACATGGGTAACAAATCTTTAACAAGTTAATGCAATTTGTCTTGTAATGGGATAGCAGAAGTAAACTGACTATCAATTATTTCTCCAAGTTTGAAACATTGATTCCCTTAAATATTTGGAGACATGTTTTAGACCATACCCACCCATCTAAGAAGTTTGATACTGCAGCCAAAAGCTCTTTCCCTTGATATTGAAATGAAAATATTAAAGCTCTTAGCTACCACAGCTAATAGTGTAAGAGCTCTTTGACCTGAATTCTTCGCAGAGCTAAAAGAAATGGCTGCTGCAACTGGGACTGAGGGAGGTTTTCCTAAAAAGTAAGACGGAAAAGGAAGATTTTCTTGGTGGAGCAACTGACACGCTCTCTTATGGAACTGAAGAATATTTCGATGAAATCATAGATAACATTGCTCCTCAGATGGATTCTTGGTATGAAGAAATGACTTTTGAACCTATTCTCAGAGGAAATACACCTCTGGAAGCCAGTGACACGATCAAGAAATTAATTAGACCTTATCATGATGATCCGAGTAATAAACTTATCAAAGAAATGCAGCTGGTTTTCTGGATTTGATAAAGACAACAAAAAACAGAAGAATTCCAATTCTTCTTCGAAATGAAATTTGTTAGGTCGAGGTTACAATCTGTATTTCCTGAACTTTGCATTGCACTTTGGATTTTCATTACCATACCAGTTGCTGTTGTTTCAGATGAGGGAGAATTTAGTAAATGGCCAGTGATTAGTGGCATTCTGGGAATAAATAGTGAATGTCCTTTGTACTTTCCAGTCGTAAGTTCGGCTTCGATTATGTTATTTGGTGGCTGTTTGACGCTGGTCCTTGTTCCATTACATAGTTTTGGTGAGTTGAGATTACCAAGCAGTATGATCGGAGATACAATTTTAAGGTGAATGCAGTGAAATGGCATTCCTGGCACTTGCAAATAATTTAGAAATTCTGCAGGTAAGTTCACTCTTCCTTCAGCGTTTCCCATCGGATCGATCGATTTGTATATTCTCTCTTCACTGGAACTTTTCTTTCGAATATTAAAGTTGATATCGTCGACAATATTATTTTTAGTTGCCAAAATTGCCCTTTCAAATAGTCAGTCCACTTTGGTTAGTGGTGAAAAACGTTTAGATAAATTTGGTTGAGGAGTTCGTTTTCAGTAGTGGCTATGTTGCAGAAATCACTGTTGAGTTTAATGAGGCTAGTCGTCTGCTTGGTAGGATATGTTCCTTCTCCTATATGCAAAAGTTGTTGAGCAAAATATGCTGTTGTTTCGACTTTCGATAATTCAACTCTCTTATTTTTTGTTAGTTGCAGTTTTTCTATGTGTAACCAGAGATGTGATTTTTTTAAAGCATGCATTGATCTCTTCTCCTGGTGTTGATTGGCAGTGTTCATAGAAACTCTCCGGAGAGTATGAGTACAGCTCCTTCCATTACTTCAGAGTTCCCTCACATGTCTTTTAATTTTATGTCTATGGCTTCGAGTAATTTTTTATGTACCATTGTGCATTCGTCCCAGAAGATAATTTTAGCTTTGTTTAGAAGTTCACCCCGTCCAGATGATCTTGAGATCTTACAAACCAGGTATTGTTCTTCAGGTATATTTAATGGTAGTTGTAGGGCGGAATGGGCAGTTTGTCCTCACTCTATAAGTGTGGCTGCAATGCCATTGTAAGTGCGAAGTGTACCTTAGCATGTATTTCTGCCAGCAATAGAATTATTAGAAACCTTTTCCCAGTGCTGCCTGGTGCGTCCAAGTAAGTAACTCCACCAGTCTTGTCGATCCAGTCTGTGATAACATCGTCAACTTCCTTTTGGTAGTCACAGAGGAGTGGTTTGTTGCGAGCAATGTATTGAAGTAGTCCATTGATGTTGTGGCTTTTTTCCTTTGTAATAGCGATAATATCTGTTCATGATGCTTACATCCCAAGTTGTACTAAGGTCTAGTTGTTTATTGCTGATCATTTATCTTCTAGGCGAATGAGGGTTTCATTGAAGATGTAGTTGTTGAATACAATGGTCAGTTTAGGATGAGCTTACCGGATTTGTTACAGTATGTCTTCACTCTTAATCTCTTTGAAGGAGACCCATAGCTGTTTTGGATTCAATGGGTTACATGTTGTTAGAATTATGGCGAATAAGTCTCTCATTGGTTCAGCTGAGGCTGTGACTGAGACTCCCAGTAGTGTTAATTCCCAGTGGTTGGCGTTTTCCAGTACTCCTAAGCATTGGAATGCTTGCTGTACGTCAGGCATACGTAACTGTCAACAGTCTTGAGATCTGTGAAACTTGTTGATCCCGATATTTCGTGTAGCAACATCTCGAGATCCAAAAATTCGGCGTTGTTCGGATATATGATGTATACTCGGCCTAGTGCACCTGTTTTCATGATTCCTGTATGATCTTCTACTGTAATTCTTTGTTTTCGTCATTGAAAGATATTTCTTCTTGTGTTCCATATATGGTAGGTAGGCACGTCGACTTATAGTAATGTTTTCGCGAATGGAACCATCTGCCACAGTTATTGAAAAGCTGTTAATGTTGTGTTCTGAGCTGGTTGACTTGCAATTTTCCTGGCTGTGTCTTATGTGAAGTAAACTCTCTTCTTCAAAAGTACTGCCAGATGTTGCACATTTGGTTCGCGTTCGTGTATGGGAAAACCGAAAATCCGCCACGCTGCTTCGTTACTGTTGATGTATCTTCCCATTTGGTACTTGAGGATCTCGTCATTCCTGTTTTGTTGTTCGCTGTCTTTGGCTGTCACTGCCTTTTTCACATACTTGTACATATTTGATGGCTTTCCCTGAATTACACTATTCTGCGTTTATGTGTGCTTGGAACATTTTGAAAAGTAATGTGTTATATGGTGTATTGAACCGGGGATCTAGAAAACGACAGAGAGGCGTCATTCCTGCCGTAACCCTCAGTGGTTCACAGCCTCAACAGGCTACAGCAGTCCACTCACCCCACCGCCGTCCTACACTGAACCAAGGGCTATTGTGCGGTTCGGTCCCCACCGGGAAAGTCTCATACCACGCGAGTGTAACCCCAAAAGTATGTGTGGTAGAGTAATTATCGTGTAAATGGAGACAATGTTTGCGCAGTAATCGCTGACATAATGTAACTGAGGCGGAATACGGGGAACCAGCCCGCATTCGCCGAGGCAGCCGGAAAACCGCTATAAAAACCACCCACAGGCTGGCCGACACACCAGACCACGACACTAAGCCGCTGGGCTGATTCGTGCTGGGGACTGGCACGCCTTCCATCTACATCTACATGATTACTCTGCAATTCACATTTAAGTGCTTGGCAGAGGGTTCATCGAACCACAATCATACTATCTCTCTACCATTCCATTTCCGAACAGCGCGCGGGAAAAACGAACACCTAAACCTTTCTGTTCGAGCGCTGATTTCTCTTATTTTATTTTGATGATCATTCCTACCTATGTAGGTTAGGCTCAACAAAATATTTTCGCATTCAGAAGAGAAAGTTGGTGACTGAAATTTCGTAAATAGATCTCGCCGCGACGAAAAACGTCTTTGCTGTAATGACTTCCATCCCAATTCGTGTATCATATCTGCCATACTCTCTCCCCTATTACGTGATAATACAAAACGAGCTGCCCTTTTTTGCACCCTTTCGATGTCCTCCACCAATCCCACCTGGTAAGGATCCCACACCGCGCAGCAGTATTCTAACAGAGGACGAACGAGTGTAGTATAAGCTGTCTCTTTAGTGGACTTGTTGCATCTTCTAAGTGTCCTGCCAATGAAACGCAACCTTTGGCTCGCCTTCCCCACAATATTATCCATGTGGCCTTTCCAACTGAAGTTGTTCGTAATTTTAACACCCACGTACTTAGTTGAATTGACAGCCTTGAGAATTGTACTATTTATCGAGTAATCGAATTCCAACGGATTGCTTTTCGAACTCATGTGGATCACCTCACACTTTTCGTTATTTAGCGTCAATTACCACCTGCCACACCATACAGCAATCTTTTCTAAATCGCTTTGCAACTGATACTGGTCTTCGGATGACCTTACTAGATGGTAAATTACAGCATTATCTGCGAACAACCTAAGAGAACTGCTCAGATTGTCACCCAGGTCATTTATATAGATCAGGAACAGCAGAGGTCCCAGGACGCTTCCCTGGGGAACACCTGATATCACTTCAGTTTTACTCGATGATTTGCCGTCTATTACTACGAACTGCGACCTTCCTGACAGGAAATCACGAATCCAGTCGCACAACTGAGCCGATACCCCATAGGCCCGCAGCTTGATTAGAAGTCGCTTGTGAGGAACGGTGTCAAAAGCTTTCCGGAAATCTAGAAATACGGAATCAACTTGAGATCCCCTGTCGATAGCGGCCATTACTTCGTGCGAATAAAGAGCTAGCAGCGTTGCACAAGAACGATGTTTTCTGAAACCATGCTGATTACGTATCAATAGATCGTTCCCTTTGAGGTGATTCATAATGTTTGAATACAGTATATGCTCCAAAACCCTACTGCAAACCGACGTCGATGATATAGGTCTGTAGTTCGATGGATTACTTCTACTACCCTTCTTAAACACTGGTGCGACCTGCGCAATTTTCCAATCTGTAGGTACAGATCTATCGGTGAGCGAGCGGTTGTATATGATTGCTAAGTAGGGAGCTATTGTATCAGCGTAATCTGAAAGAAACCTAATGGGTACACAATCTGGACCTGAAGACTTGCCCGTATCAAGCGATTTGAGTTGCTTCGCAACCCCCAAGGTATCTGCTTCTAAGAAACTCATGCTAGCAGCTGCCCGTGTTTCAAATTCTGGAATATTCCATTCGTCTTCCCTAGTGAAGGAATTTCGGAAAACTGCGTTCAATGACTCCGCTTTAGCGGCACAGTCGTCGGTAACAGTACGATCGGCATTGCGCAGCGAAGGTATTGACTGCGTCTTGCCGCTTGTGTACTTTACATACGACCAGAATTTCTTCAGATTTTCTACCAAATTTCGAGACATTGTTTCGTTGTGGAACCTATTAAAAGCATCTCGCATTGAAGTCCGTGCCAAATTTCGCTCGTCTGTAAATTTTAGCCAATCTTCGGGATTTCGCGTTCTTCTGAACTTCACATGCTTTTTCCGTTGCCTCTGCAACAGCGTTCGGACCTGTTTTGTGTGCCATGGAGGATCAGTTCCATCTCTTACCAATTTATGAGGTATGAATCTCTCAATTGCTGTTGCTACTATATCTTTGAATTTGAGCTACATCTCGTCTACATTTGCATAGTCAGTTTGGAAGGAATGGAGATTGTCTCTTAGGAAGGCTTCTAGTGACACTTTATCCGTTTTTTTAAATAAAATTATTTTGCGTTTGTTTCTGGTGGATTTGGAAGAAACGGTATTGAGCCTAGCTACAACGACCTTGTGATCATCAATCCCTGTATCAGTCATGATGCTTTCTATTAGCTCTGGATTGTTTGTGGCTAAGAGTTAAAGTGTGTTATCGCAACCATTTACAATTCGCATGGGTTCGTGGAGTAACTGCTCGAAATAATTTTCGGAGAAAGCATTTAGGACAATCTCGGAAGATGTTTTCTGCCTACCACCGGTTTTGAACAAGTATTTTTGCCAACATATCGAGGGAAGGTTGAAGTCCCCACCAACTATAACCGTATGAGTGGGGTATTTATTTGTTACGAGACTCAAATTTTCTCTGAACTGTTCAGCAACTATATCATCGGAGTCTGGGGGTCGGTAGAAGGAGCCAATTATTAACTTAGTTCGGCTGTTAAGTATAACCTCCACCCATACCAATTCGCACGGAGTATCTACTTCGACTTCACTACAAGATAAACTACTACTGACAGACACAAACACTCCACCACCAATTCTGCCTATCTGTCTTTCTTCTATGTATCTATCTTTCCTGAACACCATCTGAGACTTCGTAAAAAATTCTGCAGAACTTATTTCAGGCTTTAGCCAGCTTTCTGTATTTATAACGATTTCAGCTTCTGTGCTTTCTAATAGCGCTTGAAGCTCAGGGACTTTCCCAGCACAACTACAACAATTTACAACTAAAATTCCGACTGTTCCTTGATCCAAGCACGTCCTGTATTTGCCATGCACCCTTTGAGATTGCAGCACACCCCGTACTTTCCCGAGGCCTTCTAACCTTAAAAAACCGCCCAGTCCACGCCACACAGCCTCCGCTACCCGTGTAGCCGCCAGCTCAGTGTAGTGAACTCCTGACCTATTCAGCGGAACCCGAAACCCCACCACCCCATGGCGCAAGTCAAGGAATCTGCAGCCAACACGGTCGCAAAACCGTCTGAGCCTCTGATTGAGATCCTCCACCTGGCTCTGCACCAAAGGTCCGCAGTCGGTTCTGTCAACGATGCTGCAGATGGTGAGCTCTGCCTTCATCTCGTAAGCAAGACCGGCAGCCTTCACCAAATCAGATAGCCGATGGAATCCAGAGAGAATTTCCTCAGATCCAAAGCGACGCACGTCATTAGTGCCGACATGTGCCACCACCTGCAGCTGGTTGCACCCTGTGCTCTTAATGGCATCCGGAAGGACCCTTTCCACATCAGGAATGACTCCACCCCGGAATGCACCCGGAGTGCACACTGGATTTCTTCCCCTCCTTAGCCGCCACATCCCTAAGGGACCCCATTACGCGCCTGAGTTCCCAACTACCAATAAGCCCATCCTCTGCGATTGCCCAGACCTTTAAGGCTGAGAATCTTCCTCTGAAACAGGGCAGGCAGCTGCATCTGGCTCAGCCAGAGACAGTACCTGAAACCCGAAACCTGTTCCCACTCAGGAATCTCGCGTTAAACTGCGTGGCTAGCTGGGCGGGCTTTGTGATATGGTACTTCCCATTGATTAACTATCTCCAGTTCGTCGCTGCCTCATACTCGTATTTTTGTTGTGAAGCCACCGGGTTTGGGCGATTGTCTTCTGTACTTTGGGATAGCCATCAGCTTCTGTTAGTGTATCGTCCAAGTATGGTTTTGAGTATTTTTTTGTACAGTTTCCATCACTCCTACACAGCAAATTGGGGGCCCGCATAGTCTCTGTGTCATGTTTTTTACTACTATGTTGTTGAGTTGGGTTTGTTTCACATTAAAATCGTATATGTCCTCTCTGTGCAGAAACATTAATGGATATTGGAGGGCGTCATATGAATGGTGTGTCTCTGCATTGTGTTGTAGTCCTTCTCTTACTCGTTGAATAATTATGCTACTTCTTGTGTTTTCATCATCCACAATTACCATGGTGACTTGGTCTATTTGTGGAACATTTAAATCGACATTCGTGTTCTCCAGGTCGTATTTTGTCGGCTTGAATTATAACTTCACAGTCATCAGAAATCATTGGATCTGGAGCTCTACTGAGTACATAAATCAGTTGATTGTATTTGTGTCAGATCCTCTACACATCTTGGACTACTTCTCGTCTCAATCCCCTGATATTTGTGCATCGTTGATCAATTTCTATATCTTCATTTCCGATGAAATATAGTTGCAGAAATTTATAGTCTTCATTCGGTAATGGCAGTAATGATCCCATATTGTGACAGATTTGTTCTTGGGTGAAAAAAACATAATCAACTTCATTTCTATAAGCGCTGATCGAGGTGACACAAAATGGAGTCATCTGGAAGCAGGCGTTGTATGATTTTTTATATTTTGAAGAAAGTGTTTTGATTCTGGAGTTTCCCCAGTCATGTAATGTAAAACTTCCTGCAGATGTGCTTCCAGTGGTGGTAATGGAATTTTCCATTCATGCAACAGAACCCTGGTGTCTCTCTACTTAAGTTTTTCACTTTGCAAAACTGGCAGAAGTTGTCCATTTTTCCGATTGCGACGTGTTTGTGGTTGTTATATTCCTTTGTTGGTTCGTAGTGGAGTGCTTCATTTATTAGGTTGTACTGTTTTTTTGTCCTTGTCCGTGCTTCTTGTAGGGTGATATTTTCATGGCTCGCTTGCGTTCACATTCCTTTATTGCAAGACTGTCGCAATTCTTGATGCTTCAATCCATTCATTTCATTCTTCGGTTTCTCAGCTTCTCATGGTGTTCACTGTCGTTCTTTGGGAAGTTAAACGTGCTTCATGCTCTGTCTGTTTCGGTTTTTAGCTGTTCTTTTCGTTTTCGCCGATCTGCCTCAGAACTGGCAAGATCTCCCCCTCTTTTATTTTTGGGCATTATCTAAAATATAAATCAAATCAACTTTCCATAAACAGATATATTAAATACAATTTACCCACTTTGCACACTTTATTTTCGATTTATGTTCAGTCACTGTATCAATTTTACTACTCAGACTTCATTGCTCTTTTCGATTCCTCCCTTCGTCACGACAGGTCTTGCTTTATATACCCCTACCAATGGGTAGCCCCACCAGTTGCGAATTCCACAACATACCAAAAAGGCTTTGAATCGTCAAGAATGTTACAGAGCATTTCACAACATTTCGAGTGCTCTGAAATGTTCCACAATGCTGGGATGTTTCCAAACATTCTGGAATCTTCCCGAATGTTCCTGTCTATTCCAAAACATTCCAGAACATTCCGGATCACTGAGAGACATTCTGAACCATTCTGGAATGTTGTAGACTGCTCTCGAATATTCTAGAATATTCTCGAATGTTCTAGAAATTTCTAGAGGACGAAACATCCCAGCTTTATATCTTTAAAAGCATGCACGTTAGGTAAAAACGAGAACTTTCTTAATGGATGGGGCACAGATGGCTATCATAGCGTATAACTCCCTTGATTGTACCGGGACTCGTTTCTGAGTTTTAGAGGCACACAATCATTATTGTGTACTAATATTTATAACCACTGACGTACTATCGATATAAACCCATCCTAGCTAGAGCAGTGTGAGCTGGCGAGGAATGACTGCTATTCAGATACATGCACGGTGCATGTAGTATCGGTAAGCATGCTGCTATCCGTGTGTAGAAAGGGGAAGGCGCACAATCTGTCTGAGTATGACTGAGAAAAAATTGTGATGGCCTGGGGGCTCAGCACAAGCATTTCGGAAATTGCACCACTTGTCGAGTATTCAAGAAGTGCTGTAGTGAGTGTCTTCAGCATGTGGTGAAACCAATCTAAACCACATCCTGACATCGTGAGGTTGGGCGCCCACTCCTCATAACAGATGTAGGCTTGGCAGACTGGTGAAACAGCGCAGACAGCGTACTGTGGCGGAACTAACATCAGACTTCAATGTTGGCAGAGTACAAGTGTGTCTGAACACACAGCGCACTGAACACTCGTGATGATGGGTCTCCGCAGCCGACGACCTGGCATGTGCCAATGTTAACATCACTACATCAGCAACTACAACTTGTGAGGATACAGTGTCCTCACATGGCAATGTATTTGTCGTATGTTAATAATACGGGGTGTACATAAAGTCTGGGAACACTTTCAATTATTTATTGCACAAGAACCAAACACTGTACAGATATCACACATATGTCATTTTGAAGAGAAACCTTGCAAGTTTTTTTTTCACGTACACCGCCACAGCGTAGTTTGGTAATTTGCCAATAGTCAGTGCTATTCACGAACATGGTAAGTTCAGGTGTGGAGTGAGGTTTCTGTGTGTTGGAGTTCGACAAAAACAAATGTGCTACAGCTGTTCAATGGATGTTTAGAACCAAGTACGGTAAGAAGCAACCAACAAGGATGGCCATTTACAAGTGGCACAACAAATTCGTTACAACGGGTTGCTTGTGACAGGCAAAAAGAAGCGGATGTCCCAGTGTGAGTGAAGTGAATGTGGAGCATGTCTGAGAGACATTCATAAGAAGTCCATAGGAATTGTTGCATTGTGCATCCCGTGAACTCGAAATGGCTCCAATGGCAGTGTGGAAGGTCTTGCGACAGAAGCTGTTTCTGAAACCATTCATATTGGAGCTAGTGCAGAAGCTCAATTAAGACGACAAAGACAAGCGTTTTGAGTTTTGTTCACGGTTGCAACAAGTGAATGAGGATGGGGATGGCATTGTTGATCGTTTAATTTTTAGTGATGAAGCCACTTACACTAATGGGAATGTGAACAGCCATAGAAGCGATTGGTAGCAAACTGTGGCATGTTGACTGAAATGCTGAATGTTATCAAAGTGTTACTGTCTACTGAGTGTTTGAATAAATTATAATTCGTGACCCCTTAACAATAGATGTTCTCATTTGACATAGTCATCATAGTATTCCTGGAGAAATTATTTAATGAGATTATCTGTACAGGAAGTTTGTTGGGAAAGTAAGGAGAGACCTAATATAGTGGGCCTGTAGGAATACCGACAGGGTCGCTATACACGAAAACTGATGACAAGGACATCGTATCCTGCAACAGTCTTCGGATCTGGAGCCTGACTGCCAGCGTCTACATATGGTGAGTGAATTAGACATACCAACAAAAGAATGATAGGCTGTGAATAATCTCATTTTAATTACATTTTGCATGTTCAGTATACAATTGAACAACAATGTCTGATCAGACAGAAATGGTAACATAATCGATGGAGAGGACAGTGTTAACCAGGATAGCGGTGACATGGATCTTTTTAATGAATCAGAACTACGCAGTAAAATTCAAAATGCAGATGCCACAGAAAGTGAAAATACCAACTTGGACGTAAATGTTGAACCCTAGAATCACGTGAGGCAGTAAGAGATAAGGATAGGGTTAGGGTTGTAGGAAGTGAGGATGTAATGATGCAGCTTTTACAAAAAATGAACACTGATTTGAACAAAAAACTTCGGAGCGAAATCTGAACAAAAAATTCGAACAACGCAGTAAAAAATTAGACAAAACGTTAGTTCGAAAGATATTGAATTTTCAAACGAGTTTCACAGGCAGTTCAATAATTTTGCTCAGGAATTTAGGAAATCACTTGATAAGGAACAATCGGAATTCATGGACAAGGTTACAATAAAGTGTCAAAGGATCAAAGCCGATGTAACTGAGATACAGAAACAAGACAACTCACAAATGGAAGTAATAAAACAAGCTTTAGTGAGCAGTATCATTACAAATATTCAGGTACTTCGAGCTCAAACTGTGTGTGAGGAAAATAAGAAATCAGTCATTAAAGTAATATTAGGTGTGCAACAACAATGTTCTAATCTTGAATCAAAAACACAGACACCGGAAGACACAATTAAGAATATAACAATATCCCACATAAAGACATTATATGACAATAAATGGAAATTTTAATGCAAGAAAATCGTGGTACACTTTATTAACTGCATGCTTGGTTAAGGACAGTTTGAAGAATTTGATCGGCATAAACAATTACATCCCAAGGATTTCATGAAACAATTTAAAGTTGTATTTGCACGAATTCAAAATTAAGTATAAAAAATCGAAAGCTGTGTAAGACACAAGAATGCAGGTCTAGGACATGGGGAAACTGTGCATCTAATCAGTATACTTTTGCAGACATCGAAAGCGGGTTTCTCTGCAAATACTGGTCACATGAGAAACAACGAAGTGTAAAAAAGAAATCATTTGCAATTCATAATTACGATTGGCATGAGGGTTTGATATATGACTTTCGTCAAACACACTGGGAGTGCAATAGGTATCTGGGAGATTCTATTAGGGATGATGATTTGATCACACTTTTGATAAAGCTTTTACCATGGAAAGTGAAGCCACTCTTTTGTAGTATATTAAGTGAAATATTTATTTTTATTTAATTTGAGTTATTTATACGAGTAATTACGTCAATTTTTGTTTTCTTATTTATAAGTTTATTAATATAATAAAATGATTTAGATTTTTCAAAGAAGCTAAAGGCTTCAAAATAACAAGTGGGTCTTACATTGTTCAGTGTTTTGCTTTAGTATTATATGTTTTAGACTGTGGCGATATCTTCTGTTCTGTTCAGTTAGAATCTCGGTTACATTTATGTTTGTTGTTGAAAAGTGTAATTTGAGAAAGTTTCGTTTCATACGAGTTACGAATAAAACAGAATCAAAAAGCAATCTCTGGTTCAGTTTCGTTATTTATGGATTTTAATATGTATAATCATTGGAGTGTTACGATTTTACATCTGAGGCTGACTGGTTTAAAAATACTAGTCTGCACTTACGGGGCTACTGAAGAATGGGATCAACCTGTCAGCTTTGACCAATGACGTCAGAGTTTGCCAGAGATGATTTATTATACAGATTTAACAGCAAAGACGAGTATTCATAAACAATGGAGTGCAGGAGAGAAAACAGATGGTAAGCACTATCACGTCCAGTAATATTTCGCACATAATGTTAAGAATATCGCTTGTTTCAGTCCTAGCACTTCTGTAAAAAATAAAGAAAAAAAGGGACAGAAGTAACAGTAGAGTGGAATAGCCCAACTGACACATATATGAGTTGTATCTCGAGCTTCAGTCGATCTGAATAGATTACTTGCAATACGGGATACAAATTTAACGTACGTCGACTTCTTTGTTTTCGTTACCATTAATATCCTATTGGTCTGTTGACCTATATAGGTCAACTGAAGCATGGGATACAGATTTTACAGGAATTGTTTCTTCTGCCTCTGCTACTACTAGCATTCTGTTCTATTACTAGCGAAGGCGAAAAGACCTACAAACATAATATTTGTATCCTACACTTCAGTTGAACTATATAGGTCAACTGAGGAATATGACACTATTGCTAACGAAAACGCAGAAATAGACGTACATAACATTGGCATCCTGTACCTCAGTTCAACTATGCAAAGGTGGGAAAAAACGACCACATAAAATGTGTTGTCCATACCAACTGAAGTACGGGATACAGTATTTTTTTGCCTTCGATACTAATAGTATCATCTGAAAATTATCATAGTCTTGTCAGCGGCGACAAAAAACCGACAACAGTTAAATATGTATCCCATTCTGCAGTTGAGCTATAAAGGTCAACTGAAGAATAGGATACTAGTAATTTCCAATGGGAAATAACGACATGTACAACATGTGTATCCTGTACTATAGTTGAGCTATATGAGTCAGCTGGGGAATAGGATACTAGTGCTAGCGAAGGCGAAAGACAGCGACAATGTTCTTCAGTAGACCTATAAGGTAAATGGCATCACTATTACATATCGTCGCTAGGCAATGAAAACCTCGTAACTCCATCTGACAATGAAATCCACGTAACTGCATTACCAAATGTAGAAAATTATGCCACATAGGCTGTTGAAACCTTCCATCTTCGAGTTGAACGGTGTTGCCATCTAGCGGCAATAATGAAAACCTCACATCTCCAGCGATATGTAGTTTGTGCTGTAAACCTCGTATCTCCGATAATCGCCATTGTTAGTGTGCAGGGCGAACACATACTCCGAGATTTAAACGTTTTTTGACGTGATAGTAACGTTTTTGACTGACAGACCCAACACTGCTTTATTGCTACAGGTACGTGTTAGTATTTCTAGGTATTTATGTATTGTATTTTAATATACAGAATTAATAATGACCTCGTTAAATACAATGTTGACTTACGAGTTTTTCATCGCGCGTAAAGCAGACTGCGCTTGGTACATAGGAGGTTCTAATTTTAGAACTGAACAGAATCCTATACATTCTACAGTAACTACTTTGTTTTCAGCTATGGGTAAAAAGAGTAAATTCACTCTTCACCTTGTGAAACAAGCCGACAACGCATCATATCGTATAAAATCACCGGAAGAAGATTCTAGTCAGGTTCCTCCTTGTCCTACACCAAAAGAAAGGGTAGACCTACAAAATGATGGTAAACCATAGTTTATATTGTTGTAGCTGGAAGTAAGATCCTTGTTTGGAAGTTGGGGTGATTACATTATTTAAATGTTATTGATGACGTTATGGTTTACACTACAGATAATGCGGAAAAAGAAGCCAATACACAGGCGAATTCCACTTCTGAGTTTGAAAGTCTTTTCGAACACAGCAGCGAGGATGATATCTCCAGTGGCAGTAGTGATGCGTACGATCCAGATAAAAACAAAAATGACCATAGCAGTAACAAGAGCAAGGAAGACGACGATGACGAAGTTGATGTGGGAGTGAAGAGTACTAAGCAGCGCCGTAAAAGGAAAAGCAATCAATCACTTCAAAGTTTGCACAAAGAAAAACGTATGAGGGGACAGGATTATTTAGGAATGCAAAAAGATGAGTTTGGCAAAAAGAGACCAACAATGAGCAGGAGCAGGAGGGAAATGAAACCACGATGTACTTGTAAACATTCTTCTTTAAATCGGAACAGGAATTGCAAGGATATTACAGAAGAGCAGAGACAGCGAATATTTAATCATTTCTGGTAGGATATGTCTTGGGGTGAAAGAAAATTTTTTGTTAGAAGCCATGTCTACTACGTTCCAGTTAAAAGACGCAGAAATAATTCAGAATCTAATAAATCTCACCGTTCTAACACACTCGTTCTAACACACTATATTACAATTTTGTAGTAGAAGGACAGAGAAAAACTGTCTGCAAGACTATGTTTCTGAATACTGTGTGCTTAGGCGAATGGAGTGTCAGAACATGGGCATCTACTGCATCAGGAAGAACGCTTGCAGAAGGGCCTCAAATGCAGGAGAGACCAACGAAAGTTTCAGGTGGACGACAATCAGCATCAGATTTTTTTGCAGAGTTCCCGAAACTGGAAAGTATTACTGCCGTCGTTCTTCCACAAAACTCTACTTGGAACCTAACTGGCAGAGTAAATCAGAACTACATAGGGAATATATACAATTTTGCAAGAAAAGAGGACAAATCCCAGCTGCTTACAAACAGTTCTGCGAGGTATTCGATGAAAATAATCTTAAGTTATTTTCGCCTAAAAAGGACCAGTGCGATCTTTGTTGTTCTCACCAGACAGGCAATCTCTCAGACAATGAATACTCTTTGCATATGGCCCGAAAAACTGAGGCAAGGGAAGCGAAAAATAGTGATAAATTAGGATCAGCTAGAGTGTTTACAAAGGACCTTCAAGCACTTCTCCTTTCTCCCAGACTAAAAGCATCTGCATTGTACTATAAAAGCAAACTGAAGGTCCACAACTTTACCATCTATGATTTAAAAAGTAACGATGGTTATTGTTACCTTTGGCATGAGAGTGGAGGTGGACTAACAGCTTCGGAATTTGCCAGTATACTCGTGCATTTTATAGAAACGTACGTCCAAAATGATTCAGAAGCTATTTTTCTATAGCGACGGATGCACGTACCAGAATCGAAACTCAGTCATGAGTAATGCACTGGCTTATCTCGCCAATCAGAAAGGCATTACAATATTGCAAAAATTTCTGGAGAAAGGTCACACTCAAATGGAGTGTGATTCTATGCACTCCACCATAGAAAGGAAGTTAAAAAACAGACACATTTATACTCCTGCTGGCTATGTAGAAGTTTGTGCTACCGCAAGAAAAAGTCCTAGACCTTATGTTGTCAATTATTTGGACCACACGGTGTTCAAGTCCTATGATAAACTCTCGTTGTATTCATCTATTCGGCCAGGATCCAAAATTGGGGATCCAACAGTGACTGATATCCGGTGTCTCAAGTATGATCCCTCCGGAAAAATGGAATATAAATTGAAATTCAGCGATACATGGGAACCACTTCCAAGAAGGATGTCAAACATACCCAGCTCACTTACAGTGCCCCCTCTCTACAGTTCACCACTGAAGATCAGCGCAGAAAAGTTTACGCATTTGCAACAACTAAAGCAGGTCCTTCCTAAGGACGTGCATTCATTTTATGACACATTTGTAATGAGAGAACATGTCCGTGCATAAAAAAATGCAGCCGAAAATAAACTTGTTTCCAGCCACCTATGACTGTCAGTGTAGCAGCAATAGTAACAATAATAAATGTTAATAAACTGCACAAATGTTTACAGTAAGAAAAGGTTAATTAAAGCTAACAACATTATTTCTATGTTTTTTAAACACTGCAATTTATTGACATCCAGATTCCAATATTTTGATCAAAGTGAAATTATTCATTTCACTTTATATCTGTAACAATGTATCGTTACAGACGTTTCATAATACACAAATAATGTAAAATTTAAGTAAGTTTTTTTAAAAACAAATTCATTTCAATTCTTAACCGTGCACTCGTTACATGCCTCTTATCTCCATCACTACCAAAAAAATAACTGTGAAAACCTCGTCACTCCAAAAACCAGCAGATAATTTGAAGTGCATAATAAAGTCTTATGTACCAATGACCGGATTCATATGGTGTAGCAGAAACCACTACATTTAACTAATCAGGTCCTCATGTGATTTCTATAATTAGTTTTTTGTTTCTCCTGTAAAATTTGACCAATTTGAGTTATGAGGTTTTCATTGCCTAGCGACGATATGTCGCTTTTTTCGTCTAGCTGGCACCAATATTCATGACTTCGGTTGATCTGTACACGTCAACTGAAGTACAGGATACAAATTTTACGTATGTCGGTCTTTTAGCATTCAGTAGTGCTAATATAGACCAGAAAAAATCGTTGTGATACTAATACTACGAAAGGGAAAAAGAGCAACAACTGCAAAATTTGTATTCCGTACTGCAGCTGACGAACCCATACCTAATGCAGAACAATGAGATATGACAAAGAAATACATCAAAATAGACAACAGAAAATAAAAAACTAAAATTACCATACCCAAACTCCTCTGGAAAAAACCAAAGCTTGCTTTGAAAGATTTCAAGAAAAATCACATACACAAGAAATACAGTATCACGAAAAAATAGACACACATACATACAAATATATAAACCCGGAAGTTTACATCAATGAAACGAAGTAATATAATTTAAAAAATCTACAGAAGAAAATTACCTAACATAAGAAAATGAAGACTGATGGAGCAATCCCAAAAAATCGAAATCAATATTTTAACCACGCTGACCAAACCCACCAATTTCCCTAATTATCAGTTACCCTCCCCACCTGCCATCCCACCTGAAAATAACTAACAAATTTTGGACGATACATTTGCCCGACACGTTTAAGGAAACACTTAAATAGGCAATATATATCGGGTACACGACACCCCCATGAATATTCATCTAAATGGTTCCGTAGTGTCGAAATGCGTCGTTTCCGCCTCCCTATAACAGCTTTTATGGCTGACCAATAACATTCTGTACTACTGATATGAGCCCCGGTTGATGAAGATCTGAATTCAATATTATGATTGACGACAAGATGCTGAAAACTCCTATTCCCAAATCCCTATGTGAAGGAAAATCGGTCGGAACAGTTACAGAACGCTCTGCAAAATGATCATCAAATAATTTCACCAACACATCGTTCGATTAGCAACTACTTTAAAAAACACATCATCACATTCTGGACCTGAAGTGACTCATAGATTTCGATATAACACCTGGCCCCTCCAAAGGCCCTCTATACTTAATATATATTCCCCACAAAATTCCCTACAAATACCAGTCTATGCTCACTCACACAACATTCATGCACACACAACCACACAGGATAACTCAAACACCAACAATATGTTCGTTTTATTATATACCTCAAGGCCAAATTCGATTTCTCAAACCATGTTCCTCGTCTAATTGAGCGCTGCAGTCGATCCTTGCTACACCTCCATACAAATAAATCGTGACTACGAGTAGACACACTTACCAGGCGCATATATTCGCTGTACTCACGACATCAAACATAATCAGCAAGCAGACCAGACATGTGAAAATCGAATGGTTGCCATTATGTCTACAGCCAAAGCCTGCTTAAGTTTTGCATATTCATTGGAGTAGATAAATCCGTACCAACAAATGAAAATGAAAAACTAAAAATTCTTCTAAATGGAAAGCTGTTGTTATGGTCTTCAGTCCAGAGACTGGTTTTATGCAGCTCTCCATGCTACTCTATCCTGTGCAAGGCTCTTCATCTCCCAGTACCAACTGCAACCTACATCCTTCTGAATCTGTTTAGTGTATTCATTTCTTGGTCTCCCTCTACGATTTATACCCTCCACGCTGCCCTCCAATACTAAATTGGTGATCCCTTGATGCCTCAGAATATGCCCTACCAACCAGTCCCTTCTTCTAATCAAGTTGTGCCACAAATTTCTCTTCTCTCCAATTCTATTCAATACCTCATCATTAGTTATGTGATCTACCCTTCTCATCTTCAGCATTCTTCTGTAGCACCACATTTCGAAAGCTTCTATTCTCTTCTTGTCTAAACTATTTATCGCCACATTTCACTTTCATACATGGCTACACTCCATACTAATACTTTTAGAAACGACTTCCTGACGCTTAAATCTATACTCGATGTTAACAAATTTCTTTTCTTCAGAAACGCTTTCCTTGCCATTGCCAGTCTACATTTTATATCCTCTCTACTTCGACCATCATCAGTTATTTTCCTCCCCAAATAGCAAAACTCATTTACTTCTTTAAGCGTCTCATTTCCTAATCTAATTCATGCAGCATCACCCGATTTAATTCGACTACATTCCATTATTCTCGTTTTGCTTTTGTTGATTTTCATCTTCAATCCTCCTTTCAAGAGCGTGTCCATTCTGTTCAGCAGCTCTTCCGAGACCTTTGCTGTCTCTGACAGAATTACAATGTCATCGGCGAACCTCAAGTTTTTATTTCTTCTCCATGGATTTTAATACCTACTCCGAAATTTTCTTTTGTTTCCTTTACTGCTTGCTCAATATACAGATTGAATAACATCGGGGAGAGGCTACAACCCTGTCTCACTCCCTTCCCAACCACTGCTTCCCTTTCATGTCCCTCGACTCTTATAACCGCCATCTGGTTTCTGTACAAATTGTAAATAGCCTTTCGCTCCCTGTCTTTGACCCCTGCCACCTTTAGGATTTGAAAGAGAGTATTCCAGACAACATTGTCAAAAGCTTTCTCTAAGTCTACAAATGCTAGAAACGTAGGTTTGCCTTTCCTTAATCTTTCTTCTAAGATAAGTCGTAAGGTCAGTATTGCCTCACGTGTTCCAATATTTCTACGGAATTCAAACTTATATTCCCCAAGGTTGGCTTCTACTAGTTTTTCCATTCGTCTGTAAAGAATTCGCGTTAGTATTTTGTTGCTGTGGCTTATTAAACTGACTGTTCGGTAATTTTCACATCTGTCAACACCTGCTTTCTTTGGGATTGGAATTATTATATTCTTCTTGAAGTCTGAGGGTATTTCGCCTGTCTCATACATTTTGTTCACCAGATGGTAGAGTTTTGTTAGGCCTGGCTCTCCCAAGGCTGTCAGCAGTTGTTACAGAATGTTGTCTACTCCTGGGGCCTTGTTTTGACTTAGGTCTTTCAGTGCTCTGTCAAACTCTTCACACAGTATATCTCCTATTTCATCTTCAACTACATTCTTTTCCATTTCTATAATACTGTCCTCCAGAACATCACCCTTGTATAGACCCTCTATATACTCCTTCCACCTTTCTGCTTTCCCTTCTTTTACTTAGAACTGGGTTTCCATCTGAACTCTTGATATTCATGCAAGTGGTTCTTTGTTCTCCAAAGGTCTCTTTAATTTTCCTGTAGGCAGTATCTATCTTACCCCTAGTGATATGTGCTTCTACAGCCTTACATTTGTCCTCTAGCCATCCCTGCTTAGCCATTTTGCACTTCCTGTCGATCTCATTTTTGAGATGTTTGTATTCCTTTTTGCCTGCTTCATTTACTGCATTTTTATATTTTCTCCTTTCTTCAATTAAATTCAATATCTCTTCTGTTACCCAAGGATTTCTATTAGTCATCGTCTTTTTACCTACTTGATCCTCTGCTAGTTTCACTATTTCATCTCTCAAAGCTACCCATTCTTCTTCTACTGTATTTCTTTCTCCCATTCTTGTCAATTGTTCCCTTATGCCCTCCCTGAAGCTCTGTACAACCTCTGGTTCTTTCAGTTTATCCAGGTTCCATCTCCTCAATTTCCCACTTTTTTGCAGTTTCTTCAGTTTTAATCTACAGTTCATTGTGGTCAGGGTCCACATCTGCCCCTGGAAATGTCTTACAATTTAAAACCTGGTTCCTAAATCTGTGTCTTACCATTATATAATCTATCTGACACCTTCCAGAATCTCCAGGCTTCTTCCATGTATACAACCTTCTTTCTTGATTCTTGATCCAAGTGTTAGCTATGATTAAGTTATGCACTGTGCAAAATTCTACCAGGTAGCTTCTTCTTTCATTTCTTCCCCCCCAATCCATATTCACTTACTACGTTTCCTTCTCTTCCTTTTCCTACTGTCGAATTCCAGTCACCCATGACTATTAAATTTTCGTCTCCTTTCACTAACTGAACAATTTCTTTTATTTCATCATACATTTCATCAATTTCTTCATCATCTGCAGAGCTAGTTGGCATATAGACTTGTACTACTTTTCGTAAGCGTGGGCTTCGTGTCTATCTTGGCCACAATAACGCGTTCACTAAGCTGTTTGTAGTAGCTTACCCGCACTCCTATTTTTTATTCATTATTAAACCTGCTCCTGCATTGCCCCTATTTGATTTTGTGTTTATACCCCTGTATTCACCTGACCAAAAGTCTTGTTCCTCTTGCCACCGAACTTCACTATTCCCACTATATCTAACTTTAACCTATCCATTTCCCTTTTTAAATTTTCTATCCTACCTGCCCGATTAAGGGATCTGACATTCCATGCTCCGATCCATAGAACGCCAGTTTTCTTTCTCTTGATAACAATGTCCTCCTGAGTATTCCCCACCCAGAGATCCAAATGGGGGACTATTTTACCTCCAGAATATTTTACCCAAGAGGACGCCATCATCATTTAACCATACAGTAAAGCTGCATGCCCTTGGGAAAAATAATGGCCGCAGTTTCCCCTTGCTTTCAGCCATTCGCAGTACCAGCACAGCAAGGCCGTTTTGGTTAGTGTTACAAGGCCAGATCAGTCAATCATACAGACTGTTTCCTCTGCAACTACTGGAAAGGCTGCTGCCCCTCTTCAGGAACCACACGTTTGTCTGTCCTCTCAACAGATACCCCTCCATTGTGGTTGAACCTACTGTACGGCTATCTTTATTGCTGAGGCACGCAAGCCTCCCCACCAACGGCAAGATCCATGTTAATTCTTCCAAATTATCTCAAACTCACTAAGAATGAAATTAAGTACCGAAAGAATAGGAAACAACCAATTATTTAGGCAATTTCCAAGAACGATTGCCTATCGAAGTCACGGTGTCCACAGCAGACAACCGATTTATTATCTGTGGCACGAAAGTAGAGACATTAATATATCTATGAGTAAACTATGATGTCATCGGTCAAAGCCAATGCTTTGTATCCCGGTCTTCAGTTGACCCTGCACACTATATTTTTGAAGTCAGTCTCAGTTCAACAACAGTTAAACAATTTCCATGAAAACGTTAACTTCCGATCACAGCACAGAGGAATCGGCTGATTGTCATTTATATGAAGAATTTCACCGACTACACTGCAGCAACGTCTCTGACTTTCAGTGTGTAATCTGACGTGAAAACTTAATCACGACGAATATAAGGTGTCAGAACTTTATTTTCAATTCTGATTAAAAACAAATGGTGTTAATTAGATTCAGCTTGCTTAATAACAAGGCTTGTGAATAAACAATTTACGACGATATCAAGCTCCGTTACATCCGCTATTACTATTTCAAGAGATTTTAATATAGTTTGTAACTCGTTCCCCCAGCTTTAAATAACAATAAACTGAACATGACCCTGCATATCACAGACGACGTCACTCGTGAACTTAAACTCAAATTTAACACCCATGAAAGATTACAAAAAGAATGAGGAGCCACAATTGGCGCCCAACGTGGGGTCAAAGATAATTAAGATGTAACAATTAAAAGGACGCAGGGAAAATCAAGATTATGTAATTGTCAAGAAATCAACAACTGACGAAATTTCAAAACGAGATCTTATGTAATGATCACAACATAAATGGTAGTTATCAGTTGTTAAACTTACCAGTGACTGTGAAATATTTAGCATGTGTGATAATATTATGTGTGTGACTATTCTGTGACATGTAACTAGTATGGGTTTTGTTATGTTGCATGATCCTGCTATGTTTGCTAGTAAAATTAGTGACATAAATGAGCCTGTGACAACAATATTCATACATGGCACCTGCTGATGGCTAATGCTTGACAGATGATCTACCATCAACAAAAAAGTAAATACTGGTAATTGTGCCACCGCCTTAATTGATTTTTCATCTTGATGCATACTGGATCAGTATACCTGCAGCACAATAAGTGTAAAAAAAGGCGAGGATTTTTTGTAGACTGACACCAATTTGCCAAGTGATAATGGTACATATACGTGTGCCTGTAAGTGTGACGACTTGATCCATTAACATTGCTTTTAATGCCATTAGCAGAGAATGAAAAATAGGAAAAGCATAAAGACACAGAAAGGGAAGAATGGGAAAGACAAAGAACAAGAGAAGGAAGAACAGAGATAAGATAAAGAACGAGAGAAGGGAGAGTGGAAAAAACAGAAAGATAAGGAAAGGGAATAGCAAGATAAGATAATTTTTGACGATCTAGCATGTATGAATCAAAGGTTAGATGATATCAATAGAAAATACGAAAATTTGACAAATCTAGTATGTCAAGTAACTATATCAGTAGACAAGGTAACAACAAGGTAACAACAATCTAGTCTAAGTAAAATTGTAGAGTCATTGATTGAAAGAATCAACAATATACAGTTAACGAATCAGAACCAGACTGAGGAAGCTCAAAAGTGGGAAGAAGAGGTTTCTGATTGGTTGGAAGCAAAAAGCGGAGAAATAAATCAAAAAGTTAAATCTATAGTTTTGGAATCAGCAAATAATGTGTCCAGTGCTAAACCATCAGAAAATGTCGATGAATGTAAAGAGGAATTTTATAAGATTAAAGAAAAAGTAATTTCAGTACTACCTAAGTACCAGAAGGAAATTAATCAAAAATTAGACGAAACATCTATTACAAGTAAAAAAGGTGTTAGCTTTAGAAATCGAGATAACAATACTAATGATTCAGTGGGGTCTTGTGAATCATCTGCAGGGAAACCAAATAGACATTCCATAGAAAATGATTCCATACATGGTTGTCCACCATTATCTGCTCTGAAAATAGAACAACATATTATTAAGAAATGACAATTTCAGCATGCTCTTCAGAAAAAGATTTTCCTCACCCACTAGTCTTTATTAAAAGCTTTAGGAATATATTTCTAAGAAAATGGAATGAAAGGCACAATATTCTATTTGTGATTTCTCATACTGTGGGAAGGCAGCTTTGTGGGCATATGACACTCCCAATTCCTGTAGTTTTTTGAGGAGATTGAGTGTAAATTCAGTAAAAATTTTGGTCATTTAACAGCCAAGAGAAATTCTGTAAAAAAAAGTGTATAACCCAGAATATTAAGATTCTAAAAGCAATACTTTAAGCAAATACTTAGAGAAATATGTTAATAAAACTAGATACTGGGATGAACCCATGGCACCTAGAAAAGTCATTCGTATTTTAAAAGCAAAATTACCCACTGATATTAGAGAAAAGTTAATTTATATACCAGATATTGATTTGGAATACTTTCTGTCTGTAATAGATTCTATTGATATTATACTGGAAGATATAAAACAGTTTAGCAAAAACAGTAATAGTAACAGTTCGAAACGGAATCAGTACAGAAACGTGTTTCATACCAATGGGAAGGCCTATCATGGATTTAACGGTAATAATGCGAAAAGAATTAGAAATGGGAATGACTGTGGTAATGGGAATGTGATTAATAGTGATTAATACTGAAAGCTTTGTTAATAGTATGAGAAATGATAATGGTCAACACCAATCTAATTATGTACAACATAATGATACTAGTAGTCATAAAAGAAAATATAATAATAACGAATATGGATCTAATAATAATTCTCACACTAATTGGCTATCCTAAAGTAACCAAAGAAATAACACAAATAACTGTAGAATAATAGCCAGGATGCTTGCAGCCTTCTGTTGCAGTTATTAATAATGAATAGCATCCACAGGTGTCCAATCGGATTAATAATGAGAGTGATTCAATCAGATATGACCAACATAGCACCTGAAAGGCGTGGTCAGCACAAAATCGTTCTATTAGGTTAACAGGCGTTGCTGATGAACCACCTAATGTGACTATCAAATTGGAAAAATTGTAACGACCAATCTTGGCCTTCTGAGACTTGTTGCACAGGAGGAGGGAGGCAGTTCACAAAACATGCTGCTAATGCTCAGATATAATGATGGCAAGAACACTGAAGAAAAATTATGTAAAGAGTTTGCTGAGGATAAATCTGATAATAAGACAATCCAAGCTGTAGTTAAAGCTCATATATATGATGTACCTGTTGATATTACTGTTGATACTGTGGTACTATGTCTGTGATAGATTATAAGCTATATAAGCAACTGAATATGTTAAGAAAGATTCCAATATTGCCTGTTCAGAAATGTAATGTTATTGGCCCATTTGGGGGCAGATTCAATTAATTATGTCCCATATCATGGTTGATGTTAGAGTCCAGAAGTATGACATACAGTGCAACTTTTTGGACATGATTGAATTATCAGTCCCATGTATCAGGGTTGGGAATTTTTATGTAAAATGAAAGTGGTGATAGATCTACATGTAGGTACTATTACGTTAGATAATTGTGGTAACGTGATTACATTAAATCTGGTGAGCAATGTGGATTATATTTTAAAGTATGCAAAGGGTATAAATGTAAGATATATCATATATAATATAGTAGATTGGTATGATGAAATGCATACTCAATCCATGAATGCCCATGGATGTAGAGCTCAGTGATCTTATAATGAAAAAGTAGCTGAGTCTACTTATCTTATGGAACACCAACAGATTGAGTTAAGACATTTATTTAAGAGGTATATCAGTATTTTTGATAGTAAACCAGGTGTAATAAAAAGCTATGTTTGTCATCAAGAAATATATCATCATAAAACATTTTGTAGGTCACCATATTCGATACCTTGGTTTAAGAAAGAAGCCATATTCAAAGAAATTAGACTTAGAAGTAAGTAGACTTTTGTTGGATGCTCAAGATATAAATAAAAGTACTGTGCCTGCTAGAATGCGACTAGAGCATTTAGAAGAGTTGTTAGAAAATTTTATGGTTTAAAATATTTAACTTCTGTAGACTTAAGATCATCATTCTGGCAAATAAAGCTTGATGAAGAATCCAGAAAATATATAGTTTTTATATTTTCTGGAAGAAGCAAACAGTTTCAGGTAACATCCTTTGAGCTAAACATAAGTGGTGGAGTGTTTATAGCAGCCTTGGACACAGTGCTAGGACCTGAGTTACTAGACAGAGTTACATTGTATGTAGATGATATTCTAGTCACTACAGAAACTTGGGAAGAACATATCGAAGTCTTAGATGAGGTATTTAAGAAATGCAATGATTATGGTGTAACAGCAAATTTAAAAAAGGATAAGTTTGGTAACAACCAAATTAAATTTTTAGGTCACATTGTATCACCTATGGGAATCAAACCAGATTTGAAGAAACTGGATGCATTAGGCAATACACCATATCAAACAAACAAATGGCAATATCATTTCTAGGCCTCGTTTTTTAGAAAATTCATACCCAACCATCTATTGAATAACTATCATTATTAGATTTGTTACGGAAAAATTTTCCTTGGTACAGGTCAACTAATTGTGCAGAAGTACATGAACAGATCAAAAACGTTTTGGCTAACCCTTGTATTTTGTACTACCCTAATATGAATCCACTGACACATATTTAACTAGGTTAGGTGCATGTTTATTCCAGGTAATAGAGGATGAAAAAGAAATCAGAGTAATTGGATTTGCGAATCAAGTTCTATTACCATCCAGTGAAAGTATATACCAAACACCAGTCAATAAGCTTTCGCTTTCCCTGTAAATTGCTACATGCTAGACTTGCAAGATGGGTGTTAGTGCTTCAAAGTTATGACACTGAATTAATCACATTAGGAGAAAAGATAATGTAGTGGCTGACGCTCTATTGCAACTGCCACAAGGCCTAAATGGTTTAAATGACATTGTTGAACAATCATCTGTTTTTACATTGCGTAACCTTTTAGTATAGAATATTGGTGATAAGATATTGTTAAAAATCACCTGAAATCATCTTTAATGTGGAAACAGAATATGAAGTGGCAAGAAGTTTATTCTGTACCTTATGTAATAAGTAATATACTACATTAAGGAAGCTGAAAAGGTGAAGGGTTTGTATCATCATAGGGACCGGAAAAGGTTCTGAGTGAAGCGTTACAGTCAATAATTTTATAGTAGCTGTTCACATGAGTATCTTTATGTGGTGGCTTAATTTTTTGTGTATAGTAAATATATATGTTTGTCTTCTTTTAATGTGTTTTGCTAGATGTAAGTTTTGTTCTGTTAAATGTAGGTAATGTTTCAATTTTCTCATGTTCCACTGTAAGTTAAAGTTATCATCTAGCGAGTTGTTATTCTCGCAGATGAAAAAATTGATTCATAATATTTAAGGAAAAGACTGCAACTGATTCGTAATATTTAAGGAAAGGGCTGCAATATGCAGTATGAAGTGAATTTTCTGAATTTTTCTGATTAAATAATACTCAGAGTTCATCATTATGAGGTATTCATGACAAATTAAGGATTTCAGTTAGCAAGTCATTATCCTCACAATTAAAAACAATCTTACGATTTCATAACAAAACTGCTGCACTATGCAGAACAAACTGAGATTTATTAAATATTCTGAATAGATAAGTTTCAATTATTCAGAGTATTGGAATTTTTCAATTTCATGTTCTTTCATTTTGTTAGTAATTATTGTGTTATTAGGTTTAGTATTAATCCAATGTGCACACGTAAAGCTACTCGTGTATTAATGCGAAATTCATGTATGTAGTTATTTTTTTATTCTAAAAACACAGAAAATCCTGTAAATTGACCCAATTACATCAAGTTGAAATCGTCTTATCTACAAAAGGTGGTATATTTCAGCCTCTCACAATTTCAACAGGGATAAATTTCCCTTTTAAAGACTAAGGCTAGTGGTTATTGCATGGTTGAGGCAAAGGCCAGACGCAATTACCAGTAACCGCTAAGCTCTTACGAATGTTTACTGCCCATATGATTATGTGAAACGTATCCACTGCTGTATATTGGATGTCACATCAAGGACATCGTGGTTATGTAACAACCTGTGACTAATGCTTGAAGCATGATTGTGTGATGGGACTTTGATGAGAAAATATTCACAATATCTGCACAAGCAACAATATTGGGCTATTCTATTGACAGAACTGTAATTACAGTGATACAATATCTGTGAATAGTGAGTACAGTGACATTCAAAAGTTAAATAAATTCATGATACATGACAATTGTCACATAAACATGAATTTGACGAATTTCACATCTGGAATACAGAGGAATTACCAAACAGTTACTTTGTGTTTCCAGGAACGTTGTGTCAATAATAAGTGTGTTAGATATGTTCTTTATGTTGTTTCATGGCCACGAGAAATGGTCCTAACAGGTTTCGGTTTTTTTCAACCTGCCAGCCACAAACCTAGTAGGCTGTGTCATCTGACCATCCAGAGATCTTCAAGATCACATCTGCAGCAGCTGATCATGAAGACAACAAAACAAAATTTCTCAAAAGAAATGATGTATATTTTTTATTTTATCAACTGAGCAACTATGTTAGGCCCAGAACGATTATTTAGAGAAATTTCTTTAAAATACTAAATGAATAATTTTTTGTATTATATAAATGAGTAATCCTGCTAAGATGTTCTATAAAATATTTAATTAATTTTCTTTAAAAAATAATTACTAGTATTACATTTCTCTGTGATTATAATTTCAAATATTTTCAAAGAGCAAAATCGTTAGACTCATATGGTTTAGAGAGCTTAGCGAAATTAATTTTTTGGTGCTATTGTAATTTGCAACACTTATTCAAGGGCGGCTTTTGAAGGCACTCTTTTATTATATAGTAATTGAAATATTTATTTTTATTTAATTTTAGTTATTTAGATGAGTAATTACGTCAATTTTTGTTTTCTTATTTATAAGTTTATTAATATAATAAAGAAATTTAGATTTTTCAAGGAAGCTAAAGGCTTCAAAATAACAAGTAGGTGTTACATTGTTCAATGTTTTGTTTTAGTATTATATGTTTGAGACTGTGGCGATATCTTCGGTTCCGTTAGCTCTGTCTCAGTTAGAATCTCGGTTACATTTATGTTTGTTGGTGCAAAGTGTTATTTGTGAAAGTTTCGTTTTGTACGAGTTACGAGTAAACCAGAATCAAAAAATAATCACTGGTTCAGCTTCGTTATTTATGGATTTTAGTATGTGCAATTATTGAAGTGTTACGATTTTACATCTGAGGCTGATTGATTCAAAAATACTAGACTGCACTTACTATAATTTTGAAGTCAGTCTCAATTCAACACCAGTTAAACAATTTCCATGAAAAAGTTAACTTCCGATCGCAGGACAGAGCGATCGGCTGACTGTATTTACTTGAAGAATTTCACCAACTAAATTGCAGCAACCTCTCTGACTTTCAGCGTGTAATCTGACGTGAAAACTTAATTACGACGAATATAAGGTGTCAAGACATTTATTTTTAATTCAAATTAAAAACAAATAGTGTTTGTTCACAGAATTAGACCGAGGTTGCTTAATAACAAGGGTTGTGAAAAAACAATTTAGGATTTTCAGTTCTGAGTGCTAGAAATTAATTCTAATTAAAAACAAATAGTGTTTGTTCACCGAATTAGACTGAGGTTGCTTAATAACAAAGCTTGTGAATAAACAATTTACGACAATGTCAAGCTATGTTACATCCGCTACTACTGTTTCAATAGAGTTTAATGAAGTCTGTGACTCGTCCTCCCAGCTTTAAATAACAATAAACTGAAGACGACCCTAGATTTCGAAGACATGGTCACCCGTGAACATAATAAACTAAAATTTACTACCCACGAAAGAGTACAAAAAGAAGGAAGAACCACAAAATTATGGAAACAGCGTCGCGAACAATTGATGAATTATTACTAGTTGTTGATCGTTTCGAAGAAATAGATAGTGAAGGAACGCCGACAGGAGTAGAGCGAAATTCGACTCACAGTAATCAACTGTTTCAACGAAATGATGCTGCACAGAAAGATAATTACAGAAGTCAATCGTGGGACCACCAATGCAACAATCAACAGCGCCACAATGACATGCAAGAAGATGAACATTCGCTAATCACCGTCTTAATGATGACGAAATTCGAAGCGATGAGAGGAGAGAAAATGATTTTGGCAGGAGCAGCCAGCAGACGATCAACGGGTTCGGTATCGTTCACCTCAGAGATACGGATTATAGACATTGACGACAAACGCAATTTCTGGTAAACTAGAAATAGTTTCAGATGAGACCCTCTCCAGAACGTCGGAACAGTTTAATGGGTCAAAGAGCATAAAACCAATCACTGAATGTGAAACTGGAAATACTAGGGTTGAACTATTGAGAGGAGATATAGACAATATAGATGAAGTGACTGTACTTAGTGTAAGTGGTCGGAAAATTACAGCAGTTTTAGATTCTGGTAGCGAGACTACAGCAATCTCTAAATAGAAGAGATTACTTTGTGAATACCAATCGATCATGTAATATTTAGTCAGATAATGGACCACAGTTTCGTTCTATGGTATGGCAGACATTTATTGAAAAGGAAAAGATTCGACACATTTCTACGTCAACATACAGGCCAGCTTTGAACCCTCCAGAACATACAATGTGAATATACTTCAAGTTCGTCATTTCACCATTTTGAGTTGTACTGTGTGGGTGTGATGACAGCACTTAATTTTTCTGTGTTTACGAGGTACTGTAACCCGAGGACACTATGTCACTGCTACGTCAGGGCATGGAAGTTGCTGGATCACGGGAAGTAACCAACATTTGACATCAAACAGATGACGAATTCTCCATCGAACAGCGCACAGTGACATCCAGCCATGCTGCACTACCACCATCACTGTACCGCGACGAACAGCGCTATCATCATAAGCCCCCTTCCCCACTTCACCAGAGCATCTCTGCGCACAGTCGTCCTACTGAGCAGGCCACCGACAACTGGGTTTTTATCAACAAATTCACGTGATACAGAGTGGTGACATCATTGTGAATCAAGTGTGAAGTATTTACCGTGGGGGTTAGGTACCTATCAAAAAAGCAGAGTAGCCATGAATGTAGTAATTAAACCTTTCGTGGTTGATGGGTCACATATGTCCCACTAACTTTGAGCGCCAGTTCGAGTGTCGGGATATATGTTACCCAGCTCTGCACAGTGCTGCCATCTAGGGACGACTGTACTGAACCTAAGAAAAAAATCGGGACTGCACTGCAAAGGCAATAGAGAAGCGGTGACTACTTTTGTTGACTGGCGTGTATATATGGCCGTTGCAACGCCACTTATTTGTGTCATTCTTCAGTTTTCATCATTTCTCACTTTCCAGCAATGTCTGACGTAAGTAATTCATCTTATTATTAACTTAATAATCATCTTTTAGTACAAATACAGGGCACTTATGCAGTTTAACAGGTACGGAAAAATTTTTTCATTTTTTTTCAAAATTTGATCGATTATAGTCAAATTTGATACGCTGATTATTTTCGCTCCAGTCAATTATTTACATCAAAAAAATTGTTTTAAATTTTTTTTTAATTTTTTTATTTTTCAATATTTTGTCGATTACAGTATACGTTCATTTTAACGGAACGGTAGGTACGTATTTTTACTAATTAACCACAATCAATACTCTTGCTCATCAAATGCCAGTGCAAAATTAACAAACTTTTAACTAAATTTAGCAAGATAAAAATAAAACGTAATCACTGTGCTGCTTCGGGATACACTAAACGAACGTGCTCAACCAAGTTATGAAATGCATCCTTTTGAAAACGCTGACGCCACAAAAATTCTGCCAAATAGTTATCTAGCATAGTACGATGGGTACCGAACCTGCGTTTGTTTTCTTCCTTGGCTTTCTGCCAAACACATTCTACGTGATTGGTTGTAGCGTGAGTAAGGGGGTCAACGAAATTAATCGAATGGTTTACAGTCAAATGCTGATATCCCAGATTACGCACTGTCTTGTATGCTGCCCACAAATCCGAGACAACAGTAGTACCAGGGAGCACGAACTGTTGCAAAATAGGCAACAAAGTGCCAGCATCGCGTCTGTCTACAGTCACCATGAAACTTTCCTTTGTTTCCACATCGAAACCACCAAAAACCCATTGTTCTCTAACGCGATGACCACGTTCGTACTTTCGACGAACAAAACAACTTTCGTCGATCTCCACAATATGACCTCTGCCTCCCAGAACGATCGGATTGAGCAAAAAATATTCGTGACAAATGTCCCTACAAAATTGTTTCCAATCAACAATCGTATGGGCACTTCCGATTTCCAGCTCCCTCTGTAAAAAGTCCTGCTTATGTACATCATAAGCCCACAGATACATCAGTTGCAAGATCTTGGAAACTTCAATATGGCTTCCCGAAAAGAATGAAAATTTTCGAATTGATGCTAGTTTCCTACAAACTCGACCTGCTGAACAACGCCAGATGACACCATCCATAGAATTATTGTTTTCTAATCGCATTTTGTTGTATCCCACGCAGTTGCCATCACAAATCATCACACTTTTCAACAACCCGTGTTGTTGAGCCCAGTTAATCGCCTTCCCATTAGTGGCCGATATTTCGAATAAATTTTTGAGGCGAAATTCCGTAAGATTTGGAAATCTATTTGCCATATTCAAATGAACCTTTCAGAATATTGTCCACTAGCAAATCGTGTTCAAAGCAACGAATTCGACACGACAGACTACCAGTGTATTTGTTTCAGTTTAAACCTTTTTTTAGTTTAAACCTTTGCCTAGCGTATCCCGAAGCTGTAAACTAATCCGTTTTGTTTTTATTTCTACTTATTTTCGTTTAAAATTATGAGCAGCATATTCTCATCATCAACTCATTAAATGAAAATGGATGTTATATTCGAAATCAGCGCATCAGAATTCACTATATCGACAAAATATTGAAAAATAAAAAATTTTTAAAAAAATTTATCAATTTTTCAAAATTTGATCGATTATAGTCAAATTTGATATGCTGATTACGAATACGATATTTATTTTCGCCCCAGTCAATTATTTACATCAAAAAAATTGTTTTAAATTTTTTTAAAATTTTTTTATTTTTCAATATTTTGTCGATATAGTGAATTCTGATGCGCTGATTTCGAATATAACATCCATTTTCATTTTCCCTTGACCGTCGGCGATATCTTCTGCCCGATAAGCGCGGCACTGCCGATGACGCAACATTGCGTAATACACTAACTAATCAGTATTTTCAAATCATAGGCGGCCGCTGCCGCGGCCGCATTCCAAAAAAAAAACTCCCAACCTAACCTCAAGTGGGCTACGCTACAGATCAATTTATGCAGTTTAGCAGGTACGGAAAAAATTTTTCATTCCAAATGTATCTGGCTTGGAGAGCTTTGTGGGTGAATATGTAAAGTTTGTTGGTGATTGTACTTTGTATTTTCATAAATAAAGTGATCTGTAGCGTAGCCCACTTGAGGTTAGGTTGGGAGTTTTTTTTTTTGGAATGCGGCCGCGGCAGCGGCCGCCTATGATTTGAAAATACTGATTAGTTAGTGTATTACGCAATGTTGCGTCATCGGCAGCGCCGCGCTTATCGGGCAGAGGGAAAATGAAAATGGATGTTATATTCGAAGTCAGCGCATCAGAATTCACTATATCGACAAAATATTGAAAAATAAAAAAAATTTAAAAACATTTAAAACAATTTTTTTGATGTAAATAATTGACTGGGGCGAAAATAAATATCGTATTCGTAATCAGCGTATCAAATTTGACTATAATCGATCTAATTTTGAAGAAAATTGATAAATTTTTTCCGTACCTGCTAAACTGCATAAGTGCCCAAATACAGTGTGGAATGTACTTCTCAGCGACTGTACTATCTTATAATCGAAATAAAATTAGTGGGACACATGTGTCCCAGCAGACATTATTTGTAAAGTTATTTAACGGTTTGAAATAGGAAGAGGGGATCAATGCCCACTTTCTTCCCAGCAAAGAGAGGAGTCTCTAGTGTGCCAGATGACGTCCGGCTCGTGAACGTAGGCAAACATGTACCGAAAGACAGTGGCACTAGCAAACGATGCAGATTCTGCAGCACAAATTCTAAAGAGAAGAGAACAAAAGTTGTTTGCACTGCTTGTGGTGTACCACTCTGTGCCACACCATGTTTTTCCAAGTTTCATGGCATGTAAAGTTTTGTAAGTATTGATCATGTATCATGAAAACTGAAATGTAGTGAATATTTTTTACACTGGCTCTACACAAATAAAAAGATTACATGCATGTATAATTTGTAGTTCTTTTATTCTCTGCAAAATCCTTTTTGTGGCTAAAAAAAAATAAAATTACAAAATCAGTCAGTCAGCGTAAAAGGTATCTTGTGTTGGTTCATGGGACATGTGTGTCCCACTTCCGTTTGTGAAAAAATGGAAAACTTAAAAAATATTTTGGCAGTGAAAATATAATAATGGGACTGAAAAGAAACTGTTAGCACCTTAATATTTTAAAAATCTGTAAAAAATGAATTTTATCCATGGAAGGGTTAAATGTGATGCAAAAGCGCAATGAAAATTTTTTTTTGGATATTGTGAAATAATGACAACACATTTCAAAAATCTGAGCCGAAAAACTAAAACATGGAGATCACCAAATCCACTTCTCGGAGAATTCCAAATTGACCATGTGGCTATCTCACTTCATTGTCAAGAAGAAATTCAAAACACTAAAGTGCTGAAAAGCCTTGATGTTGATTCAGACCACTATTTGACTACGATTAAATTCAGACCACTCCCATTTCGAAAAGAGAAGAAAACCTTTTACAAAATTCCAAAATATAACACAGAAACTTTAAAAAATGAAGAAATTAAACAACGGTTTCAAAGAGCATTGCACAAAGATAGCGATGGCATATCCACAATAAATAAGGAAGCGGGATGGGAGGAGATCAAAAACGAAATAGTTGAAATAGCAAAAGAAAATTGTCTCGTGAAAAGAGTAAGAAGACATCCATGGTGGGACAATGAATGTGATGAGAACCTGGAGAAGAGACAGAAATTGTGGCAGAAATGGAACTCCACAAAAGATCCTCAAGATCTTGACAATTTTAAAATCCAGAGAAGAGGAACAGCCAAGCTTTTCCGTAATAAAAAAAGAAGACAATTTCAGGATAACCTAGAACAGATTGAGGAAGACTTTAAAAGAAATAATTCTAGAGATTTCTACAAAACTTTTAGAAAACAGCTAACCAAATACCAATCCCCAAATTTATGTTTTAAAGATGAAGAGAACAAGCTAGGTTTGACAAACAAGACTAATTGTGAAATATTAGCAAAATATTTCGAGAATCTACTAAATTGTGAACCACCCAAAGATAAAATGAGTTTTGAAAACCACCGAAATACTAATACCGAGTCAAAACCTCCAGACGCTGAAGAAATAAAACACATAATGCACAGTCTAAAAAACAATAAAGCCCCAGGTGAAGACTCCATAGTACCAGAAATCCTAAAAATAATGGATACCAACCTCCCACAAGTTTTGGAACATATGTTTAAGAAGATCTGGGACGAAGAAAGAATTCCTGAAGACTGGCAGTGTGCCCTGATACACCCACTACACAAAAAGGGGGATAAGATGAATGTTAATAATTATAGAGGGATCTCGCTACTACCAGTAGGATACAAAATTTTGTCAAGGAAATTACTTCAAATCGTGGAGCCAGTTCTGGATAAAAAAATAGGTGAATATCAAGCAGGTTTTAGACAAGGTAGATCCTGTGTTGAACAAATATTTAACCTGAAAACACTAATTCGTTACAGAATCTCAAGAGGCCAGAGATTTGCAATAGTATTTGTAGATTTCAAAAAAGCATACGACTCGGTAGATAGAGAAACATTACTGAAAGTATTGGAAGAATTTGGGGTCGATAAGAAAACAATTCAAATTATCAAACAGACGCTAACAAACAGTAAGGCCAAAGTTAAATTTATGGGTGAAATTTCAAGGAAGTTCGAAATTAAAACAGGTGTTAGACAAGGTGATGGTTTATCCCCAATCCTCTTCAACTGCGTACTGGAAAAGATATTGAGAATATGGAAAGAAGAACTAAAAGGCACCAAGAATGACATCAGAATTGGAACAAAAAACGAAAAAATAGAAGTGGACTGTTTAGCTTTTGCAGACGATCTGGCAATAGTTACAGAAAACGAAGAAATAGCTCAGAACTACCTGGAGAAACTACAAGAAGTTTCGGCCAGAGCTGGACTGCAGATTTCATTTGAAAAAACCGTGTATATGTCTAATCATAGAAATAACAAGAAAAATCTTATTACTAAATACGGCAATATTAAGAGAGTAGAAAAATTTAAGTATTTAGGTGAAATAATTCAAGTGAATGGTTTAGACAAGAGTGCAAACCAGGCGAGAGCAAGGAAAATGGAATTTGCTTTTCAAAAAACCAAAGACATATATAACAAAAAAAACATTTCGATTCAAGCTAAATTAAGACATTATAAAACTGTCATTAGACCAGAATGCCTGTATGCATCGGAGTGCCTAACTCTTAACAAAAAGGGGGAAATAGAAAACATGGAAAAGAAAGAAAGGAAAATTTTGAGAAAAATATTAGGACCAAGAAAGATTGGAGAAGAGTACAAGCTAAAGAGTAATAAGGAAATATACAAAACTATTGAGAAAGTGAGTGAGGCAATGCGTAAACGCAGACTAACGTTTTATGGTCACCTGTCGAGGATGGATGGAAACAGACTAACAAGAAAAGTGTTTGAACATAGTAACAGGAACGAAAAAACCAACAATAAATGGATACAGATGGTGAAAAAGGATTTGGCCTATTTTAATGTCACCCGTGAGTCAATCAGGGAAAGGGAAAAGTTTAGACAAATAGTGAACGAAATTAAGTGTTTTCCAGAAGAAACGAAACTAAAGAATAATAACAGGAAATGGTCGGAAGAGCGGAGGAGGAACCACTCGAAAATGATGAGGAAATATTGGGAAGAGAGAAAAAAAGATCAAAAAGCCGGGCAAGTGAATTGTTGAACGTGGTCCAAAGATGGCCGAAATCGAAAGAAGAAGAAGAAGAAGAAGAAGTATTCACGTATTTGTTGCATGCACTGCATGCCACTGAAATAACATTTGCCCCCTTCTTCCTTTTCTTTTCTTTTTGAAACCATTAATTACCAACAATAGTGGATGTCACTTTGATTACTTATTTATCTGTGTATGTGCTTTGTAAATCATTTGATTACTTCTCTTTGTTCTGTGTTATGACACTATTTTAGCTTTGGCTACGACGACAGCAAGGATGTTAGATTTTTATTAATGATTATTACTGTCCAATTTATTGTACTTTAATAACTGATCTTGTTGTTGTTGTGGTCTTCAGTCCTGAGACTGGATTCATGCAGCTCTCCATGCTACCCTATCCTGTGCAAGCTTCTTCATCTCCCAGTACCTACTGCAACCTACATCCTTCTGAATCTGCTTAGTGCATTCATCTCTTGGTCTCCCTCTATGATTTATACCCTCCACGCTGCCCTCCAATACTAAACTGGTGATCCCTTGAGGCCTCAGAACATGTCCTACCAACTGATCCCTTCTTCTAGTCAAGTTGTGCCACCAACTTCTCTTCTCCCCAATCCTATTCAATTCTTCCTCATTAGTTATGTGATCTACCCATCCAATCTTCAGCATTCTTCTGTAGTACCAGGTTTCGAAAGCTTCTATTCTCTTCTTGTCCAAACTATTTATCATCCATGTTTCACTTCCATACATGGCTACACTCCATACAAATATTTTCAGAAACGACTTCCTCACACTTAAACCTATACTCGATGTCAACAAATTTCTCTTCTTCAGAAATGCTTTCCTTGCCATTGCCAGTCTACATTTTATATCCTCTCTACTTCGACCATCATCAGTTATTTTGCTCCCCAAATAGCAAAACTCCTTTACTACTTTAAGTGTCTCATTTCCTAATCTAATTCCCTCAGATCACCCGACTTAATTCGACTACATTCCATTATCCTTGTTTTGTTTTTGTTGATGTTCTTCTTATATCCTCCTTTCAAGACACTGTCCATTCCATTCAACTGCTCTTCCGAGACCTTTGCTGTCTCTGACAGAATTACAATGTCATCGGCGAACCTCAAAGTTTTTATTTCTTCTCCATGGATATTAATACCTACTCCGAAATTTTCTTTTGTTTCCTATACTGCTTGCTCAATATAGAGATTGAATAACATTGGGGAGAGGCTACAACCCTGTCTCACTCTGTTCCCAACCACTGCTTCCGTTTCATGTACCTGATAACTGATCTTATGAAATTGATTACTTCATTGGCTAATTAAAAAGTTGACTAGTTGATTAGCTACCTTAATGATGAACTTTGAAGTTGTTGATTTCAGTTGGGAATTAAAGACAGATGAATGTTAATTTGTACAACAGTGGCAGTTAAGTTAACATATATTGTACGTTACAGAAACTGATAGATAATGACTTAATGTTTTTATCTTTCTTCATCAATCTCTCGTGGACACAAAGTCGCCTGTTTTGATGATGTTAAAAATACTTTCTTTTGGTAATGCTGTGGTGTAATATCAATGAAGTTCTCTGAGCGTGTTGTAGCCGTGGCTACTAGTGTTAAGGTAATCTTTGCTTGTTGACAATATGTTGGAGACCAGTTATCGTTGTGGTGTGAGTTAGCTGCCATTGGGCTCTTGGCAAGGGTGGAGTGAACCAAGCATGGATATGCATCATCGGCATTGCTTGGTAGCTGTCTCAATTCTTTTATAGTGTGCCCATGCCACAAGCGGTCGTTGCTTAAGTTTCTGTGTGGAAGCTATTGGTAGCAAATTGTGGCATGTTGACTGAAATGCTGAATGTTATCAGAAGTGTAAATGTTTACTGATTGTTTGAATAATAACAGACGTTCTTACTTGAAACAGTCATCGTAGTATCCCTGGAGGAATTATTAAATGAAATTAGCTATACGGAAGGTTTGTTAGAAAAGTAAGAAGAAATTGCGACGTTATATATAGCGGGCTTGGCGGAATACCGACAGGGTCGTTATATACTGAAATGGGTGCATGACCATCGGCACTGGACATTGGCGCAGTGGCAGAGTGTTGCATGGTCTAATGAATCCCAATACCTTCTTCATCATGCCCAATGGGAGGGCGCGAATCCGTTGTCTTCTATGGGAACAGCTCCTTGACAAATGTACTGCAGGACAGAGACAAGCTAGTGGCAGCTCCATTATGCTTTAAGAAACATTCACATGGGCATCTATGTGTCCAGTGGTGCTCGTGCAAGGAACCATGACGACCAAGGAGTAACGTACACTGGTTACAGACCACATACACCCCTTCCAACGGCAGTGGCATCTGTAAGAAACATAATGCGCCACTTCATAAAGCCAGGAGAGTGATGGAGTGGTTCGAGGAACAAGGCGGGAGTTCCAATTGATGTGCCGGCCCCCAATTCACCAGATCTGAACACGTCTGGGATGTGACTGAACGTGACAGAGCTCACCCTCCACCCCGGGATTTACAGGAATTAGCTGATTCGTGTGTGCAGATGTTGTGCCAGCACCCTTCACCGACCATCCATGGCCTGGCTGCTTCCACACCACAACGTGTCGTGACTGTTATCCGTGCCAAAGGTGGACATCAACGACTATTATTTGTATGATCGTAATGATCAGTGTACTTGTATATACTAAAATACAATAAATTCAATAAATAAAAAAATTATTGACAGTGCACTGTGCAGCAGAATTTATTTCCTGCTCATGTGTAAAACAATGTATTGAAGAATCAGTATTTTTGGTAATTGACCTCTATGGGCTGAGAAGACTACCAGCCCTCACAGACATTTGTCTAGGAGCCCATGAAATCCATGTATGGCTCTGCTCTCAGTACTAGTTTGATGTAATTACACTTTTTAAACCAAGGTTAAATCGTATTGATTCTGTAGAATACAGGAAGTAGAAGATGAGACAACCTTAATGAAACATAAAGTAAAGAACCAACACCCAGGGAAAGTGTAAGGTTATGATAGTGGTATACGTACACATTTGGGAGTTCTTTGGTTTACGTTAGGGAGGAGTCGAGTGGAGGGCAGCATGGCAAACTGAATTGAGGCTAGCATGCTTAGTGAAATAATGAGATCGTTTGAATTTATAAAAGCAACCAGTTTAGAGCTGTTTGAGCCTAGAGTGCCGAATGGAGTACTGTAACTGTCGAAAGTCAGAAGTAACCAAAGAGTGAAGTACATGATAAAGGGAAAAGCATATATGTGTATTGTCCATCTCTGTAGCTGAGTGGTCAATGCAGATGGCTGCCATGTAGGGGACCCAGGTGCGATTACCAGTACTGCCAAGAATTGTTCCTTGGTGGGAGGACTGGAGGGGGCGCATTCAGCCTCGTGATACCAACTGAGGAACTCCTTGACCGAGTAGCAACGGCTCCACAGTCTGGAAAGTCTGCAAACCGGAGGGGAGAGCAGTGTCCTGTCCACATGCCGCTCCACATTGCATCTGCGTGACTCCACAACGCAGAGGATGACACGGCAGCCAGTAGACATCTCTTGGTCCTCCCCAGCCTGGCGAAGACCTCGTTTTTATTTGTGTATTAATCATTTATGATCAGAAATAAGTGTTCAGGTCAATAAAAAGGTTTTGATTTAATTGTTGTGTTCTGAATGTTTATGACTCCAATTCTCAAAAGTGGAAACGAATGACTTGTTACGTGGCAATTCAGTACCTAAGTTGCTCTCCCACAATAGTACTTCACAAGTGGCGAAGAGTGACTGACGATCTTCAGTGAACAAGAATGTGTGTGAGAATAAACTGAAATCAGTAGATTAAAATTAAAAGACTAATGTTACCTGCCGACCATAGGTGGGAGGGTACACATTGGTGAGTGCCGAGTATGAACAAGCTTAGTGAACCACGCGATCAGTACAAAGTATTCAAGAAAATTAGAGGTGCTGAATGGATAAAGCATGTGTGTCGAACGCCAAAAGAAATTGCAAGAATGTCATGGAGCCGTTTCCAGCATTGAAGAGGACGACACGATATGCAACTTCAGCCACTGGATGACACCAAAAAGTGAGCCTCAAAAGAAACAAAATCATAGTTTTCACAAGCAGTGCTGTAATAGAATTACACTGGCGGAAATATTTGCAACACCAAAAAATAATTAATGTAGAGTAATGGAGTTTCGAGAATGCATTTGTCTAGGTAACATATTTAAATGATTACCGTTCCAAGATCACAGGTTAATGTACGTGCGACATAAGTAATTGCAAATGTGAAATGCTGGTGCGTCGGTAACTGGTGTAACTGCCAGAATGTTCAATGCAAGCATGCAAACGTGCTTGCATTGTGTTGTACAGGAGCAGGATGTCAGTTTGTGGAATGGAGTTCCATGCTAGTTGCACTTGGTCACTCAATATAGGGACAGTTAATGCTGTTTGTGAATGACGCTGGAGTCGTTGTCAGATGATGCCCCATATATGCTCGATTGGAGACAGATCTGATGATCAAGCAGGCCAAGCAACATTTCGACACTCTGTAGAGCATGTTGGGTTACAACAGAGGTATGTGGGCGAGTGTTATCCTGTTGGAAAACATCACCTGGAATGCTGTTCATGAATGGCAGCACAACAGGTCGAACCGACAGACTGAAGTACAAATTTGCAGTCAGGATGCGTTGGTTAACCTCGAGAGTGCTTCTGCTGTCATACGAAATCACACCCAAGACTGTAACTCCAGGTGGGACCTGTGTGTCCAACACGTAGACATGTTGCTTGCTGGCACTCAACTGGCCTTCTCCTGAACAACAACGGCCACACTGGCACTGAGGCAGAACCAGCTTTCATCAGAAAACACAACAGACCTCCTCCCTTCCCTGCAATGAGCTCTCATTTGACACCTGTGGTAGTTTGGAGTCAATGGTATGCACGCTGCAGGGCATCTGGCTCCGAGCTGTCCTTGGAAGTAACCAATTTGTCACAGTTCGTAGTTACACTATAGCGCCAAATGCTGCTCAAATTGCTGCTTCAAAATCTGTATGATGCGTCACAGCCACAACGCTGAACACACTGGTCTTACCTCTCAGTATTGCCACGTGGCCGTCTGGAGCCCAGTCTTCTTAGACAGAACATTCTCGTGATCACTGCTGCCAACAATCATGTACTGTGGCTACATTCCTGCCAAGTCTTCTGCAATGGAACGGCCAGCTTCTTGTAGCTCTATTACACGATCTCGTTCAAACTCAAGTGAGGTGTTGATAATACTTACAGGCATTCTTGACTAACATCAAGTCACCATGTCCAATCTCAAAGGCAACTAACGCTAACGACCGCTCAGCATGTATTTAAAGCAAACCTGATTTGCATCCTGATAGGGGCACTACTAGCGCCACTCTTATGCGACTGGCGCAAAATCTGAATAGACATTATCTTTCAGATCTACAAATACGCCTACCAACTTTAACTTATGTTCTTGGTTTGCAGTTTTTTTTTCAGGTAGTGAATTATGTGTAACAGTTGTACGAGGGCGTGCTGAAAAGTGAAACCTCTTAAATCTTTTTACTAAAATTCTACATCTTTATTCTTCATATATATTCTTAACAGAGTTGCCCTCGTAACGAACGCAGAGACCAGTGTGTTGATACTGTCACTCTGGAAAGAACGTTTCACTTTGTTGGCAGAGGAACAACCTCATGTCTGCTTGCACCACTTTATCACTACCAAAATTAAGTCCTCGAAGGTGTTGGAAACAGGTGAAAATAGGATGAAGCCATGTCGGGATTGTATGGAGGTGATCGATGACACTGAACCCAAGGCGTCAGATTGGTACAGATGTCAGAGTGCTCGTGTGTGCGATCTGGCAATGTCATGCTGAAGGTCAGGGTGCTCCACGTGTGAACAAACTCTTTGGTTGGAAACTCGATTACAGCATGTTGTTTCTCACGCACTGACATAGTTATGTTACACACCACCAAGTTAGACACGAAATTCGAAGCCCTCTAGCAGGAGTGGGTTGCAACCTGCTTGAGTGAAGCAGGAATGTCGACCGAGTAATATGCATGACATGTAATATCTCAGCCGATATTGATATCGGAATAAAAGATTCGGAGGAATTAGTTTTCAACAGGCCATCGAATTTTTGGGGTGTGGAATAGCATGTGAGATCTAGAGTGAAATGTCTTGGAACTGTACTTTATGGGTTTATTCTAGCTTCATGGTGAGTGCTAAATTCGTATTATTGTAAATTATCATCATGGCTGAAACAGGAGAAATATTTAGGAGGATAAATGAAGACCAGGAGGAGAACAAAGAGAAGCTAGGGGATGAATCTAAGTATTCAGGATTTTTAGACAGTAGCAAAGTCAGAATTAGAGACAGTGTTCCATACAGTAGCATGCATTGTTCAGGGTCATGTGAAGGTCGTGAAAAGAAAGAAATGAGTATTAGGAAGGGTGGATAGAACGTGAGGAACGACCAAGAAAAAAGATGGAAGAATGGGAGACACAATGGAGGAGAAAGGAGGAAGAATGGTATGGACAGTGGGAAAAATATAAAAATGTAACGATTTTTATTGTCATCATCTAGTAAGTTAGAAGAAGATATAACCAAATGAGAGAAACCAGGAAATAATAGTCAAGAAAGAACTTCTGAATTGGAATCAACACTACAAAACCATGAAACAGTCGCAGTTGGGTTTGAAGCACTCCGAGCAAGTACATGTTTACGTGAAGAAGAAAAAAAATGTACGTAGAACACAATGTACAAATAGGCACAGCGATATCACCAATACCGAAAATATCGTAGCAAAAGCTACTGAGAAGTGCAATGAACTCTATAACCTAGTGAAAATACACAAGAAATGTGACTAAGGGAAAGAGGTGAAGGAAATCGCCAAGAACAATTTACATGTACATACATACTGTGAAAGCCACTGTATGGTGTCTGGCGGACGGTACCGTCTACCACTGCTAGTCATTTCCTTCACTGTTCCTCTCGCGAATAGAGCGAGGGAAAACGACTGTATACAGGGTGTTACAAAAAGGTACGGCCAAACTTACAGGGAACATTCCTCACACACAAATAAAGAAAAGATGTTATGTGGACATGTGTCCGGAAACGCTTAATTTCCATGTTAAAGCTCATTTTAGTTTCGTCAGTATGTGCTGTACTTCCTCGATTCACCGCCAGTTGGCCCAATTTAAGGAAGGTAATGTTGACTTCGGTGCTTGTGTTGACATGCGACTCATTGCTCTACAGTATAAGCATCAAGCACATCAGTACGTAGCATCAACAGGTTAGTGTTCATCACGAACGTGGTTTTGCAGTCCGTGCAATGTTTACAAATGCGGAGTTGGCAGATGCACATTTGATGTGTGGATTAGCGCGGGGCAATAGCCGTGGCGCGGTACGTTTGTATCGAGACAGATTTCCAGAACGAAGGTGTCCCGACAGGAAGACGTTCGAAGCAATTGATCGGCGTCTTAGGGAGCACGGTACATTCCAGCCTATAACTCGCGACTGCGAAAGACCTAGAACGACGAGGACACCTGCACTGGACGAGGCAATTCTTCGTGCAGTTGGCGATAACCCTAATGTCAGCGTCAGAGAAGTTGCTGCTGTACAAGGTAACGTTGACCACGTCACTGCATGGAGAGTGCTACGGGAGAACCAGTTGTTTCCGTACCGTGTACAGCTTGTGCAGGCGCTATCAGCAGCTGATTCGCCTCCACGGGTACAGTTCTGCGAATGGTTCATCCAACAATGTGTCAATCCTCATTTCAGTGCAAGTGTTCTCTTTACGGATGAGGCTTCATTCCAACGTGATCAAATTGTAAATTTTCACAATCAACATGTGTGGGCTGACGAGAATCCGCACGCATTTGTGCAATCACGTCATCAACACAGATTTTCTGTGAACGTTTGGACAGGCATTGTTGGTGATGTCTTGATTGGGCCCCATGTTCTTCCACCTACGCTCAATGAAGCACGTTATCATGATTTCATACGGGATACTCGACCTGTGCTGCTAGAACATGTGCCTTTACAAGTACGACACAACATGTGGTTCATGCACGATAGAGCTCCTGCACATTTCAGTCGAAGTGTTCGTACGCTTCTCAACAACAGATTCTGTGACCGATGGATTGGTAGAGGCGGACCAATTCCATAGGCTCCTTGCTCTCCTGACCTCAACCCTCTTGACTTTCATTTATGGGGGCATTTGAAAGCTCTTGTATACGCAACCCCGGTACCAAATGTAGAGACTCTTCGTGCTCGTATTGTGGACAGCTGTGATACAATACGCCATTATCGACCTGTGCTGCTAGAACATGTGCTTTTACAAGTACAACACAACAGCGCATCAGGGATTCCATGTGACGGAGGGTGGATGCACATATCCTCGCTAACGGAGGACATTTTGAACATTTCCTGTAACAAAGTGTTTGAAGTCACGCTGGTACGCTGGTACGTTCTGTTGCTGTGTGTTTCCATTCCATGATTAATGTGATTTGAAGAGAAGTATTAAAATGAGCTCTAACATGGAAAGTAAGCGTTTCCGGACACATGTCCACATAACATACTTTCTTTCTTTGTGTGTGAGGAATGTTTCCTGAAAGTTTGGCCGTACCTTTTTGTAACACCCTGTATATGCCTCCGTTGGAGCCGTAATTTCCCTTATCTTCGTGGACCTTAAGCTAAATGTTCGTTGGCGTCATTAGATTCATTCTGTAGTCAGCATCAAATGCTGGTACTCTGAATTTTCTCAGTAGTGTTCTGCAAGAAAAATGTCGTCTTCCCTCCACAGATTCCCACTTGAGTTCACGAAGCATCTCTGTAATACTCGAGTGTTGACTGAATCTACCAGTAACAAATCTAGCAGCTCGCCTCTTAAGTTGTTTCGATGTCTTCCCTTTTATCTGACGTAGGGGAGATCCCAAATACTCAAGCAGTTCTCAAGAATGAGCCGCACAAGCGTTGTGTATGCGGTCTCATTTGTAGATGAGCTACATTTTCTCAAAAATTCTTCCAGCAAACCGAAGTCGACCACTTGCCTTTCCTACTACCGTCCTTTCGTGCTCTTTCCGTTTCAGATCGCTTTGCAACATTACCCCTATCTATTTAGTAGACGTGAATATGTCAAGCAGTACTAATGCTATATTCGAACATTACGGAATTGTTTTTCTTACTCGTCTACATTAATTTACGTTTTTATACATTTAGAGCACGCTCCCATTCATCACATCAACTAGAAATTTTGTCTCAGTCATCTTGCATCCTCCTAGAATCAATCAACTTTGACGCCTTCCAGTACAACACACCGCATCATCAGCAAACAGTCGCAGCTTTTTCTGGAAATTTGGGAATATGGAATATGCCTGTTGCACTTCATCCACAGGTCGCAAGATATTATATGAAAACAGGGCAGGCAGAGTTTCGCATGAGCGATGCTTTCTAAATCTGTGCTGATTTGTGGACACAAGCTCTTCGGTCTCAAGGAACTTTATTATATTCTAACTGAAGATATACTCAAGAATTCTGCGGCATACAGATGTTAAGGATATTGACCTGTAACTTTGCGTATCAATTCTTTTACCATTCTTACACAGAGGAGTCACTTGCACTTTTTTCCTCTCCATGGAACTTTGCGTTGCGCTAGAAATTCAAGACAAACTGCTTCTCAATGCCAGGGAGACCGATTACTATGTCCTCGGTAAGGGAGTCTGTACAACAGTTGAATGACGGTATGTTTGTACGATCTTCCTCCATGAATGATTTCTTAAATGACTTCGGCTTTCTATTGCCACACCAAACCGGTCAACGAGTGACTGGACAGTTTCTTTCAACCCGCTTAGGACCAGAATTTTACCGGCTGGCCAGCAAGAAAAAATGGCTCTAAGCACTATGGGACTTAACAGCTGAGGTCATCAGTCCCCTATACGTAGAACTACTTAAACCTAACGACATCACACACATCCATGCCCCAGGCAGGATTCGAACCTGCAACCGTAGCAGCAGCTCGGTTCTGGACTGAAGCGCCTAGAACCGCTCGGCCACCACGGCCGGCGCTGGTCAGCAAGATGTTTTGCTAAGGTATGATGGTGGTAGTTGTATGGTTCGTGCGTCCATCTTTTTACAGATACACAAATCCTACTAACTTTTATCTGTCGACATTTGTGCATTCTTCTTTGAAGCAAGAGCGTAACGGCATGTGTTTCCTCAGCAGTTTCCAAAATTTGTTATTAAATTACGATGGATCTTTTCTGTACTTAATCCATTTACTCAAAGCACATAATTCTCCACGGCGCGATCTGCAATCCTTTTAAACTTTGCCCATAATTCTTTACACCCATCATAGTGGAACTATATGACGTCCATTCATTTTCTAAGCAGGATGCTAACAACTGCTTTTCTGCTCTTGCTAGCATAAATGTTTTCCTAGCCTTCTCGATGGATTTAGTAACTTAAGTAATCATAGCCCTATGATGACATCATAATCTCTAATCTCTGTTCCATATCGGTTCTGTCAATAAGATCAGACCTGTTTGAAGCTCCATCATCTAAAATATTTTCACTGTGTGTGGCCTGTCGGACTAGACAGATTTCATGAAAAGTACTTCACTAGAGTGCCTGTACGTACCGCCTGCAATGAATCCATTGATGTCCAAGTCAATAATTGATAGGTTAAACTTCCTCCAAATTACAATACATAATCTGAGTATTTCCACACTACTGAGAACAGGCTTTCTTTGAATGATTCAAATACTGTCAGTCTGTTACAGTGTAATCGGGTGGCCAGTAAAAGTATCAGGTAATTAACTTGAGCTCATCTAGATCTATTACACACATCCAGATAACTTCACAGTCAGATTTAATTTCGATCTCGATAGATATAATATATTTGTCGACTGCAACGAACACTTACCCTCCTATGGCATTCAATCTTGCTAAATATTTCAGAGCTTTCTACTTCGGGTTTCAACCAGCTCTAGGTTTCGAGAATAATTTGACACGGTGTATACGTGGACAAGGAAAAAAAAAATTCCCGGATTTTTCCCGGTTAAAAATACACTTTCTCCCGGGTGAAAACACTTTTTCCTTGTTATTAAGTGACGGTATATTTCCCCTCGGAACTGTAAAACGTATCAATCCTTTGAATGGTTATGTTTTTATACACGGGCGTAGAATTTCCCGGCACTTTAGAAAACGAAACTCAGGGAAGAAAACACCTTTTGGAAAGACTTTTGATGTTTTTCTTATTACGAAAGTGTAAATTCGAATTCCACCAAACACCGCATGTTACTTTGCGAACCATTGTATTCGAGATTGCGATGCGCTTTTGTAAGCAAGTCATAGCTCATGTCACTTGATCCCGCCAGCCGATGATAGCGGATATTCAGAGCACACGACACGTGATATAGTCAGCTAATAGCTACACCACTGTTAAGTAGCGCGAATACCCAAACAGGAAAAGTTAATGTTTTAAATTAATATACATAGTGTGACTAGAAGAAAAGCAAAGCTTTCGTATATAACATTGGTCTCTAAGGTTCATAAGCTGCAAGAGAAGCTATGCTTTCACATATAATGTTGATATTTTTTGCGTGTCTTACTCTTTAAGATATATCACACAAACGTGAAAGTAAATTTTTTAGCCGAGTCCAGTGACTTTTCCTCAAAGTTTTCCACAAATAAATTAGCTACAGCAGAGGGCAGGGCTTTACATCAGGAAAGAAATGGAACCCAGCGTAGTTGCAATAAGGTACGTAAACGAACGACTGATGTGGATAGATTTGACAGTGTCTAGCAAGAAAATTAGGATTGTGTCACTATATTCGCATTGTGAAGGGACAGATCAAGATAAGATGGATAGTTTTTATGAGGCACTCAGTGATGTAGTTGTTAGAGTAAAGGACAAGTACAGTGTTCTGCTCATGGGTGATTTTAACGCCAGGATTGGAAATCGAACAGAAGGGTATGAAAAGGTTATGGGTAAATTTGGAGAGGATATGGAGGCCAACAGGAACGGGAAACAACTCTTGGATTTCTGTGCCAGTATGGGCTTAGTAATCACAAACTCCTTTTTTAAACATAAGAACATTCACCGGTATACTTGGGAAGGCAGGGGAACCAGATCTGTCATTGACTATATAATAACAGATCAGGAATTCAGGAAGGCTGTGAGGGACACACGTGTATTCAGGGGATTCTTTGATGACACTGATCATTATTTAATCTGCAGTGAAATTGGGATTGTGAGGCCGAAAGTGCAGGAGGTCAGGGCCATATGTAGGAGGATAAGAGTGGAGAAACTTTAGGATAAGGAAATCAGGCACAAGTACATAACAGCGATCTCAGAAAGGTACCAGTTAGTTGAATGTAGTCAATTACAGTCATTGGAAAAGGAATGGACAAGGTACAGGGACACAGTACTAGAAGTGGCTAAAGAATGTCTTGGAACAGTAGTGTGTAAAAGTAGGATGAAGCAAACAGCTTGGTGGAATGATACAGTCAGGGCAGCCTGTAAAAGGAAAAAGAAGGCGTATCAAAAATGGCTACATACCAGAACCCAGGTAGACAGAGAAAGTTATATTGAAGAAAGAAACAAAGCCAAACAGATAATTGCAGCATCCAAGAAGAAATCGTGGGAAGACTTTGGAAACAGGTTGGAGACTATGGGTCAAGCTGCTGGAAAACCATTCTGGAGTGTAATTAGCAGTCTTCGAAAGGGAGGTAAGAAGGAAATGACAAGTATTTTGGACAGGTCAGGAAAACTGCTGGTGAATCCTGTGGATGCCTTTGGCAGATGGAGGGAATATTTTGAAGAGTTGCTCAATATAGGTGAAAATGCGATCAGTAATGTTTCAGATTTCGAGGTAGAATGGGATAGGAATGATGATGGAAATAGGGTCACATTTGAGGAAGTGGAAAAAATGGTCAATAGATTGCAGTGCAATAAAGCGGCTGGGGTGGATGAAATTAAGTCGGAACTCATCAAATACAGTGGAATGTCAGGTCTTAAATGGCTACACAGGATAATTGAAATGGCCTGGGAGTCGGGACAGGTTCCATCAGACTGGACAAAAGCAGTAATCACACCAATCTTTAAACATGGAAACAGAAAAGATTGTAACAACTACAGAGGTATCTCTTTAATCAGCGTTGTGGGTAAAATCTTCTCAGGTATTGTTGAAAGGGAAGTGCGAGTATTAGTTGAGGACCAATTGGATGAAAATCAGTGTGGGTTTAGGCCTCTTAGAGGTTGTCAGGACCAGATCTTTAGCTTACAGCAAATAATGGAGAAGTGTTATGAGTGGAACAGGGAACTGTATCTATGCTTCATAGATCTAGAAAAGGCATATGACCGGGTTCCTAGGAGGAAGTTATTGTCTGTTCTACAAGATTATGGAATAGGAGGCAAACTTTTGCAAGCAATTAAAGGTCTTTACATGGATAGTCAGGCAGCAGTTAGAGTTGACGGTAAATTGAGTTCATGGTTCAGAGTAGTTTCAGGGGTAAGACAAGGCTGCAACCTGTCTCCACTGTTGTTCATATTATTTATGGATCATATGCTGAAAACAATAGACTGGCTGGGTGAGATTAAGACATGTGAACACAAAATAAGCAGTCTTGCATATGCGGATGACTTAGTTGTGATGGCAGATTCGATTGAAAGTTTGCAAAGTAATATTTCAGAGCTAGATCAGAAATGTAAGGACTATGGTATGAAGATTAGCATCTCCAAAACGAAAGTAATGTCAGTGGGAAAGAAATATAAACGAATTGAGTGCCAAATAGGAGGAACAAAATTAGAACAGGTGGACGGTTTCAAGTACTTAGGATGCATATTCTCACAGGATGGCAACATAGTGAAAGAACTGGAAGCGAGGTGTAGCAAAGCTAATGCAGTGAGCGCTCAGCTACGATCTACTCTCTTCTGCAAGAAGAAAGTCAGTACCAAGACTAAGTTATCTGTGCACCGTTCAATCTTTCGACCAACTTTGTTGTACGGGAGCGAAAGCTGGGTAGATTCAGGTTACCTTATCAACAAGGTTGAGGATACGGATGTGAAAGTAGCTAGGATGATTGCAGGTACTAGTAGATGGGAACAATGGCAGGAGGGTGTCCACAATGAGGAAATCAAAGAAAAACTGGGAATGAACTCTATAGATGTAGCAGTCAGGGTGAACAGGCTTAGATGGTGGGGTCATGTTACACGCATGGGAGAAGAAAGGTTACCCAAGAGACTCATGGATTCAGCAGTAGAGGGTAGGAGGAGTCGGGGCAGACCGAGGAGAAGGTACCTGGATTCGGTTAAGAATGATTTTGAAGTAATAGGTTTAACATCAGAAGAGGCACCAATGTTAGCACTGAATAGGGGATCATGGAGGAACTGTATAAGGGGGGCTATGCTCCAGACTGAACGCTGAAAGGCATAATCAGTCTTAAATGATGATGATGAAGAGGGCAGAGAGCTTCCCGTAGCTCTACATCAATTTGCTCATAATAACGACATGAATGTTGATTTAAGAAATTCATCGTACATTCTCGCACATAGTTCAACTTGCGTAGAAGGAAATTTACTTTGAAAATAACGTTTTTCAAACCACCATTCGCAATATTTTCCCGCGACCTGTTAGCAATAGGCTCGTTTCAGTAGTCGTCAGAGAGCGCCAAATAACAGGCGCCACCGCACTTTGGCAGCTGCTACGATGCGGGAAGTCCGTATGTTCGTACGTGTATAACATCAAAAGATCTTACATAATGTCATAAAAGAAAAAGACAGGATGATACTCAAAGAGCATCGGAATTTCGTGAAGCATACTAAAATGGCACATTCAAATTGCATACTTAAAGAGCACATTCGTATGTTCAGTTTCCCAATGAAGTAGCTTGACATTAAGCTTTTCAGTTGGGATTCGAGATGTAAATTTTCTTGGAGTACCGGTACTGTACTAACTCATTTTTGATTCTTTATTGCCGGCCGGATTGGCCGTGCGGTTCTAGGCGCTGCAGTCTGGAACCGCAAGACCGCTACGGTCGCAGGTTCGAATCCTGCCTCGGGCATGGATGTGTGTGATGTCCTTAGGTTAGTTAGGTTTAACTAGTTCTAAGTTATAGGGGACTAATGACCTCAGAAGTTGAGTTCTATAGTGCTCAGAGCCATTTGAACCATTTGATTCTTTATTATGGCATAATGTAATACGTGCTAGAAGATGAAAACGTGCACTTGAAATGCAGCAAGCAGTTGAAATTAGCCAATAGTGTGGAACTAAACACTTTGTTTCAAACACATTGACTGCCTCAGCGTAAAAGATTAATAAGAACCAAATTTATTTAGCAAAACGACAAAAATAAAATCCGAAACTAATAACGTATATTAGCCTTCCGCAATTATGTGAATGTTTTTTAATTCACTTGGCAGCTCCCGGCCACAGAAATCGATTTTTTTTTTCATTTGACGTGAGAGCAGTAAACGAAGAGGATACAGCAAGATCACAAAATGTAAACATGGGTCACGTGGAGACTACACACTTCCCCACTGTAACTCAGACTGCTCTGCGCATTGCGCATCAACCTCGGATCTGCGATATTTCCGAACCGGGGCAATACTAAGATAGGTTTTTTTCTCCTCCATAATATGTATTTGGCGCGTCCGCCCCCCCCCCCCCCCCCCCCATATCAGGGCCCGCTGCGCATGCGTGACTCTGGCAGCTGGACGCGACAGTAAAATTTTTCCCGGTTGCATCTAGCTGCTTGCTGCGACTGCTTACACAGCCAACAGCCACATTTCTGTAGCCAGAAACTGGAGAAGGTACTACTCACAGCCACTCTACTGCGCATGCGCATGAGCCCGCTTGTAACTGCTAAAACGAATCTAATGTAAACAGTTGTGACGTCACGCTCATCGGAGGCAATTTGCTGTTATGAATCATTGCACAGTCTTCCTAAAGCCTTCGACACATTTTGCTGTTGGCTAACCCTTGTATGAGCACTGTGTTTAGTTGTTGTATATGACAGTTTATGGTTTATTTTCGTTTTGTTTTCTCGTTCACGTTTTATTGCTGCAGTATTATTCTGCAGTAGCGGGATACAGTAATATCCTTTGCTAGAGTATCGATTCTTACCAGTCAAAGTAACAAAAGTTTAACTGAAAACTAGAACAACGCAAAATTCCCGGAATTCTGAAAAATTCCCAGGGTTTTCCCCGGATTTCCCGATTGTCCCGGGTTGTATACACCCTGTTTGAGTCTAACAACTTTTCTTGGAGGGTAGTAAATTCAATAAATTTGCTATGAATACTGCGACAGTTTACTGTTAAAATTTTGACAGTGGAAGCAGCCTTACTTTGTATGCACTCTGATTTTGCTCTCTGCATATTAACTGGTAGGCACTCACTGGAGGATCTCAAACTACTGCCTAGACTAAAAAAAACCATATGTGCACTCCACAAGTACTTTGTTATCCGAATAGCTGCTCTCTTTGTGTGATGCGTTCTTGACCTATCATGGAGAGTGTGGTGTCACCGCCAGACACCACACTTGCTAGGTGGTAGCCTTTAAATCGGCCGCGGTCCGTTAGTATACGTCGGACCCGCGTGTCGCCACTGTCAGTGATTGCAGACCGAGCGCCGCCACACGGCAGGTCTAGAGAGAATTCCTAGCACTCGCCCCAGTTGTACAGCCGACTTTGCTAGCAATGGTTCACTGACAAATTACGTTCTCATTTGCCGAGACGATAGTTAGCATAGCCTTCAGCTACGCCGGCCGAAGTGGCCGTGCGGTTAAAGGTGCTGCAGCCTGGAACCGCAAGACCGCTACGGTCGCAGGTTTGAATCCTGCCTCGCGCATGGATGTTTGTGATGTCCTTAGGTTAGTTAGGTTTAACTAGTTCTAAGTTCTAGGGGACTAATGACCTCAGCAGTTGAGTCCCATAGTGCTCAGAGCCATTTGAACCTTCAGCTACGTCATTTGCTACGACCTAGCAAGGCGCCATTATCATTTGCTATTTATCTTGTGATGCATGTACCGTCAGATCGATGTTCACCAATTATGGATTAAAGTTAAGTATTCCAGAAGCTACGTACCTTTTTTACTAGACTCAACTCCTTTAACTGTTCCAGACCTCACGCCAGCCTGCGTGAGCTTAAACGCGTGCCTTTCGGCTATCTCATGGTGGCTTGGCTGTCTTGCCAAGTCACAACAGGGAGTCCTATAATTCTCCACCCCATAAGGCAGACCCAGAAATCTGCAGCCACACTTGTCACAGAATGGATGGAGCCTTTGGCTGAGACCCTCCACTTGGCGCCAAACCAATCACCCCCATCAGTTCTGGGAACAATGCTGCAGATTATCAGTTCTGCTTGCAACCAACACGTGAGCTCAGCAGTCTTTACCACTTCCGAACCCTTCCCCCCGTCTTCCTGCTCGGATCTTGCTGAATGAGTGGCCACCGGTCCACTCACAGGCTGAAAGGCCGAGGCCAGACGGCCTCCACATTAAGTTTCTGCCCTAACAACCTCGAAAAATCCAAACAGGAATGCATCAAAAAGGAATTAAAAAGAAGTGTAAAGCAGTGAACACAGTGAAACTACAAGCCGGCCGGTGTGGCCGTGCGGTTCTAGGTGCTTCAGTCTGGAACCGCGTGACCGCTACGGTCGCAGGTTCGAATCCTGCCTCGGGCATGGATGTGTGTGATGTCCTTAGGTTAGTTAGGTTTAAGTCCCATAGTGCTCAGAGCCATTTGAACGGTTTTTTTTTTTTTTTTTTGAAACTACAAACCTAGGAAGTCGCTCTGAGTTAAGAGAAATTGCTAAATCTGATCCATGAGTCTCGATCACTCCTATAGCATTTTTTCCAAACGCCAAAGAAGACCAGTCCACCAGCTGAACATAAAGGAAAACATCAAACTAATGGAAAACGTATAAGTGAGGCACATGCTTGATAGAACGACAGTAAGGAGAATGCCCAAACGAAAAACGAAGTGTAATAAAGCGAACACTAGTTAACAGACCAAAGTATCCAAAAAGAAACACAATTGTGCAACGAGCATCTTATGGCGCGGCCGCCCGTGGCGGCGATCGAGGCGCCACGGCGGGTTCCGCCCTCGAGACGTTGACGTGGCCCAGCAGACCGAGGCCAGCGCCGTCGGGACTCCTCGTTGTCCGACGTCTCTATGGCATAGGCGCCTCTGGTCACCCCTCGTCGCCGGTCGCGCGGCCCACTTCCGTCTTGCCCACAGTGCTTTACTGCACATTCTCGAGCTGATTGTCCCCACTGCTGGAAAACTTGCACGCTGTGTAACAAGGAGGGCCACATCCGATCGGTTTGTCGTAGTCGCTTGACTCGCTCCAGTCCTGCCCCTCCTGGGCCTCAAGATACAGTCCGTGCTCTGCAACCAGTCGTCCCAGAGGATGACCCATCAGCGCGGAAGCGTTTACTCACGCTCCGCCTTTTCACTGAGGATGTCAGTTTTCAGGTCGACACTGGGGCCACTGTCTCCCTGATTAATATTGCGACGTATACCTGGCTGGGCTCTCCTGAGTTCTCACCTCCCTCTCACCGTTTGGCCGCCTACGGAGACGGTTACATTCCCCTTCGTGGGCAGTTCGTCGTCCAGGCGACGTAAGCGTATTCCCCGGCTTCTTACCCTCTTTGTCGTCGGCCATCCGTCGGCTTTTCGAATATTTTTGGCCTCGATGCGTTTCAACTGTTTGGCTTTTTAATTTCTGACGAAGTTAAGGTCGTTTGCACGGCTGTGCCTTTTCAGGACTTGGACGATCTGTGCTCCGCTTTTGTGTCGTTGTTCGCAATGGATCTCGGACAGGCGCGGCTCGTGGTTTCTATACCGGGAAAGGCTGCGGTATTTATCGATCAGAGCCAACATAGACCTCGGGTTAAGCTACAGATTAGTCTGACATAAACAACTAAGAATTCAGGGGGAGGGGGGTGGGCATATCACCCTCTACCCATAATTTTACGTACTGTATCTTCTATAACCAGGTATTAAATATCATTAGAAGCTAACTTAGTTAGTGTTTTTATACGTCATCATTACATTTTCTGACACTTTGCAGCAAATCATATGAAAAGATGCGTTTCGGAGAGATCTTTAATGCGATGAATTTTAACTTTGCGGCTGCTTAATATTTTAGGTGTTTTCAGTTCTAAACTTAAGGCGTTTATTGTGGTTTACCTCTAAAGCTCGAAGTTTACGAGTTCACATGACAATACTGTGATGTTTTGGTGACGCCACAGGTCTTGTGCAAGGAAAACTCACTAAAATCTTGCAAAATACACTCCAAAAAAGAAACTTGCTAATATCACACGATATCAACAAGAGCAGTCAGCATCAGCAAGCAAGGAAAGTAAAGAAATGGGACAAATTTCGCGCGCTTTGTCCTCTAATCACTTATGAAACTCTCACTAGATGGCAGTACTGTTATGTTACTGTAGTCTAGTGCACTCTGGCGGGATATTTGCAAACTTATTCTAAATGTGGTTAAAATAGCCAATGGCAGAAACAAAACAACTATGTAAAACATTATCAAAACAATAATACTAAACGTCGATTAATGACGCATCGAAGCGTAGTAGAGATGTGCAGAGACAGAGATTGGATAGCGAAGTTTTGGCCACTCTACATTCCTTTATTACATAGGTAGTGGAACGTGAAAAACTTGTGGTGGTTGGTATGACACCCTTAGGCTGCAAGCTCTGAGCCTTCGGGTCGTCCATAAAGAGTAGTACTATGTAGAAGCCACGCCCCCAAACCGCTACTACATGCAGCTTACGGACGTTCCAAGGCGCAGCCTAAACACTACTAACCGTTCGGAAAACATCTATCGATACAAACAGTTCCAAAAACGCTGACCGTCGTTATTTTAATCGGAATGGGAAATATGCGAAATTCGTCCTGATAATTTAAATTACGTAATACGTTCTTGCGAAATTTACTTTAACATATATTTTGGGGCGTCTCCGCCTCAGAGCCTTTAATTACGAGCCGCGCCTGATCTCGGATGTGCTTCCGGTTCTCAGGCGCACGTCATCCTATGGCTGGATGCGCAGCCTCGCTTTTTCCAGGCCCGGCCCCTTCCGGTGGCCTTACGGCCGGCAGTCAAGCAGAAACTTGATCGGCTCCAGGCGACTGGCGTTCTGGAGCCTGTAAACGGAATGGGTCCCTTCATCTGTGTGGGGACTTCGGCGCTACAGTCAATGCTCAGTTCCTCATTGACGCTTACCCCATTCTCCGACAGGAAGACCTTCTCGCCAAGCTTGCCGGGGGAGAGTATTTTTCAAAGATCGACCTGGCTGCCGTATCTCAGAACATAATGGTTATCAACACGCCTTTCGGATTGTATAAGTACAGGCACCTTCCCTTTGGTGTCTCTTCGGCGCCGGCCATTTTCCAGCAGTTCCTGGAGGAGCTTACACAGCCTATCCCCGCCTGTGTGAATTATCTGGATGACATCTTGGTCACAGGGCATTCCCGCCAGGAAAATTTGCAAAACCTCAGCGCCTAATTCCACGCTCTGCAATCTGCAGGTTTACACTGTCGGCTGGACAAGTGTGGTTTTTTTCAACCAGAAGTGGAATACTCAGGCCAGTGGCTTAGCAAAGATGGCATTCGCCCTTCAGGTTGTAATGTCGCGGCCGTTGAGGCCCTTCCTCGTCCCAAGGACTTATCTGAACTCCAGGTGTTTTTGGGCAAGGTTACTTATTACTTAAAGTTCTTGCCCCAGGCTGCCTCCGTTGCTCAACCCCTCAATCACTTGCATCGCAAAGGGGTACCTTTTGATTGGACTCCTGCCTGCGACCAGGCTTTTCTCCATTTAAAGACGATGCTGAAGTCCGCCCTTGCCTTACTCCCTTTTCTCCGGACAGCCCCTTGGTGGTGGTGGCTGATGTGTTGGCATACGACACTGGGGCCGTCCTTGCACATCAGGATGCTGATGGCTCCGAACAGCCCATCGCTTATGCCTCTAAGACGTTGACCCAAGCACAATGGAACTACTCCCAGACTGAAAATGAGGCCCTGGCAATCGTGTTCGCCGTCCACAAATTTCACACCTATCTGTTTGTAGCAAAGTTCACCCTCATGACAGACCATAAACCCTTGGTTACGCTTTTCGGACCCCACCCACACCTTCCAGAGTGGACAGCTCAACATCTCCATTGCTGGGCGTTGTTTTTATGAAAATATGCTTACATGATCCGGTATAAGCCCACCGCCCACCATGCTAATGTGGACACTTTGTCACGTCTCCCAGCAGGCCCCGATCCTTCCTTTGACCAACAGGAGGTCCTCTGCTTTCACACTGATTCCGCCCACCGGGATGCACAGGACGGTCTGCCTCTTATGGCTGCTCACATTGTCGTGGCTACCTGCTGCGACCCTATCTTGTGGCACGTTCTCCACTAAGTGGTCCACGGGTGGCCCTCCTATGTTACTCGTCGGAGGCAGTCCAATTTCAGACCCTGGCGCCACCTGTCCCACAGGCTGTCCGTGATCGATGATGTCCTTCTGTTGGCCACGTAGTCAGATGCCCATCTGGTGGTCATTCCTCTGGATTTGCGGCTTCAGGTCCTCAGTTTGTTACACAGCGGGCACTGGGGTATGTCCCGTATGAAAGTTTTGGCTTGCCGGGACGTGTATTGGCCCGGCATCAAAATGGTTCAAATGGCTCTGAGCACTATGGGACTTAACTTCTGAGGTCGTCACCTAGAACTTAGAACTACTTAAACCTAACTAACCTAAGGACATCACACACATCCATGCCCCTGGCAGGATTCAAACCTGCGACCATAGCGGTCAGCCTGGCATCAATGGCAATAATGACCACCTAGTCCGTGGGTGCACTGTATGTGCGCGTCACCAGGCAAGCCCCCCCTGTCATTTACACCCTGGCTTGTGCCTCGCCAGCCCTGGGATCGCATCCATATCGAATTTGCGGGCCCATTTTTGGGGACCATGTTGTTACTTATCGTTGATGCCTACTCCATGTACCCATATGTCATCCGCATGGCATCCACCACCACGGAGGCTACACTCATGGCCCTGGCCCACATTCACGCCATTGAGGGCCTGTCACACACGTTGGTCTCCGATAATGGTCCCCAATTCATGGCGTCCTCCTTCCAAGACTTCTGTCGGGCCAACGGTATCAAACATATCCGTAACCCCCCTTTTCACCCCTTGTCCAGTGTCTCGGTGGAGAGGCTTGTCTGCACTTTTAAACAACAGTTGACAAAGGCAGTCGACACATCTTCAACCACATCGGCCCTCACCCTGTTTTTGAGCACCTGTTGCACTATGCCATTGATGGATGCAGTCCAGCAGAGCTCCTTCATGGGCGACAACCGTAAATCCTGCTCCATTTGCTGATGCCATCCCCCTCCCACCTCCACTCCTGGCCCTCGCAGCATTATGACCCCAGCACAGCTGTGTGATCCTGCGAGTACGGGCGCAAGGCGGGTTGGACGCCCGCCACGGTCGTCGCAGTCCATGGGTGGCGTGTGATGTCCGTGCAGACGTTGAAAGGGTTGGAGCACTGCCATCATAATCAGCTCCACCCGCATGCCCCCATGGGACTCACGCTGCCGCATCCTCCCCTACCTCTTTCGGGTACGGACGTGGTCCTCGAGTTGCCACCCCTGCCCCCAGTTGCCGTCGCCCCGTGGGCCTGCCGCCAGCCCTTCCTGCCCCGGGTGGATTGGCGGCTCCTTCCCCCAACCTGGACACAGGGCCGGCTGTCATGGATACCTCAGGCATCCCTTCCTCCTCACCAACAGCGGTTGATGAGCCCGGCTCTTCTCCCTACTGCCGCCCTCCACAGCACCGTCCCAGGCGTTTCCATCCCTACACCCAAGTTTCAGGGGGGAGGGATCTGGTACGGCACACCACAGAATTTGAATCTGCACCAGACATCATGGGCATCGAAGACCCCTAGAGGTCTCTGCACCATCGCACCGAAAGAGGTCTCTGAAGTTGTGGCTACACTTCTGTAATTCTGACTGCGATACTTCATCATAAACACCAGACTCTTATCAACTGAGCACTTCCTTGCCTATATAAGTGTTGGATTAATGGAAGTGCCGGATTATTGAGAGTGTCTTAAATTCAGCGTAAAAATTTAGTTATTATACTTTATTAAATCCAAAGACACATTCATTTTCATTGAAAACTTTGTCCTTGAGTGTGTACATATCCAGTAGTATCACTCACTAAGAAACATGTTCCAAGCTTGTAGTCATCACAATGATGATAAGTAATGGCAGTATGCTTTTATCACACAATGGCTTTACAAGCATTATGTCAATACTGCACATGTCTGATTGTTGCATAATGTACTCCAGAAAGATGTCTGCTGCTTCGGCACCAGCAGTGTGAGATGTCTTTACGTTCTTGCCTCCTATGTCCTTCTCTTTGTCACTTCCATTACAACTTCCCCAAAAACTGAACCTCAGTTCAACTTATAGAGTTTTTGCTTGAGGTTTAGCATAATACGTCTCCTTTTAGACACCATGATGCTGAAACTTAAAGAAAGCCATAATTCCAACATGTATTGTATTGTTTAACATTATAATTAACTGACAACTTTGTTGCACATGACAATTAATCATTGTATGTGCCATTTCTGCTTGAGCAACTAGAGGGCAGATTGTGGGCTGGGTTAATGAAAGGCTGGGTTACTGAGAGCCAGATTTGCGAAGGTTTAGTGTATTCCTACACTGTCAGTCTTTGTCCATGAAATTTTGCAGTTGTTTCACATAATGGGGATGAGTTCTTATTGCTTCTAATCTTGTTGAAGCAACAAATACAATTTCCATTGCAAAATGGACACTGAATTCACCACACTTGACTGAAGTATGGCAGGTCCATTGAGAAGACATAAAGATAAATGTTAAAACATAGAAAACGAATTTTTTTAGCTCAGACTGCTATCGACTCTACTTAGGGTAAGAAGAATAAAGATTTGTTGCAAGTTACTGCCAGTTTCTGTGACACTCTGAATTCAGTATTATACTCAATATGTTTGACTGGAAAGATTCTGTTCTAAGACACCCGGTTACTGGGATCACAATGGTATGAAATCTTGCCGCATCAACTTGTCACACTGGTTTATATGGCTGTCGACACTTCCTGATCTATCCAATATATTTTTGCTCAGGTAGATCACAATATCAGACAACAGATGTCTGCACATTCATATTTTAAGTGATGTTTCTTACCAACAGTAAGGTGTTACACTATATATCACTTGTGAGGGCAACAGAAACCTGCATACACATGAAATTCAGTAAAAACCATTTAACATCCATCAAAAGAGTAACACTACTACACCAGGAACTGATGCCTGCAGTGTTGGTTATAAGTGTTGCAATATTACTACATGACTACCAACTGGGATATTAGCAACACAATTTTAGGAATCTTTCCTCCATAGCTCTTGCATGGGTACCAGGAAAACACTTGTTTGCAATAGTCAACAACATTATGACCACTTCACAATCGTGTTGGAGACACTATTCTGGAGGAACGACACTGCTGATCCCAGAATGGATTTTCGCTCTGCAGCAGAGTGTATGCTCATGTGAAACTTCCTGGCAGATTAAAACTATGTATGAGATCAGGACTTGAATCTAGGATCTTTGCCTTTCACGGGCAAGTGCTCCACTGACTCAGCTATCCAAGCATGACTCACCAAATGCTGTCAGAGCTTTACTTCTACTAGTACCTAGTTTACTACTGTCCAAACTTCCCAGGAATTCTCCTGCATACCTTGTAGGACTAGCACTCCTGGAAGAAATGATACTCCAGAGACATGGTCATGTCCCACAAGGTACGCTAGAGAACTTCTATGATTTTTGTAAGGGAGGAGATGAGGTACTGGTGGAAGTAAAGTTATGACAGTGAGTCATGCTTGGATAGCTCAGTCGGCAGAACAAATGGCCACAAAAAACAAAAGTTCCAGGTTTGACTCCTAGTCAGGCATGCAGGTTTAATCTGCCAGGCAGTTTCAATACTGCTGTTTACCTCACAATAAGGGACTCCCACAACCTCTTTGAGTATAAACTGCCTGGAGGCATGTACCAACATGGTATCACTGGCTAGGTGATGAAGGTTACAAAAAGCTTCACCCTTTTCACATGTCCATATCCTAAGATAATTAACAGACCCTACCAGTTCTTTCTGATGGCTACTATATAACACTGCAGATGTTCTTCACTTCCACATGAAACTTGTAAACAAAGATTTTCTGTGACGAATGTACTACTAGAGATGAATTGAAAGAGCTTTGTTCATTGTGGATTAAATCAGTAGAGACATGATGTTGTGTCCCAGAAATCACATTATTAATAGAAGATCGACTGCTATCCAGTAATTCTAAAATGAAAAATCTAAACCCATATTTACATGATGACTTGCTTCAGTGATGAGGTTATCTCCAATATCCAGAGCTAACTTCAGAACCATGTAATCCACTCATTTTTTAAGAAAACAATCCGTTCATTAACCTTTTGTTCATGAATATCCATATTTGCTTGTACTGCACTGAAGTTTTTTTCATTATTAAAGCTGTCCCCTATCACTGACTACCACACAACAAAATTCACAACACTGTACACTGTGAAATAGAGGTTCTACTATCAGCATGCCTTTCAAATCCATTGAATTCTTCATAATCAACTTTGCTCAACCTTTATTTTAAAAAACAAATGAATCTACAATCAATAGATACACTGTAAATAGTCTTCACGGGTTTGCCATCGGATCACGTTGGCTAGGTAGCCACCAGCAGGGTTGAACCACCTGAAGATGTCAGACAGTAGCTCCAAGGAAATATTGTGGAATATGCACAATGTGATCTGGCAGCAAACCTGACAAGACTATTTACGACATATCCACCGGGAAAGCTTGAAGAGTCACAATATATACAGGGTGATTCAAAAAGAATACCACAACTTTAGGAATTTAAAACTCTGCAACGACAAAAGGCAGAGCTAAGCACTATCTGTCGGCGAATTAAGGGAGCTATAAAGTTTCATTTAGTTGTACATTTGTTCGCTTGAGGCGCTGTTGACTAGGCGTCAACGTCAGTTGATGCGAAGATGGCGACCGCTCAACAGAAAGCTTTTTGTGTTATTGAGTACGGCAGAAGTGAATCGACGACAGTTGTTCAGCGTGCATTTCGAACGAAGTATGGTGTTAAACCTACTGATAGGTGCTGTATTAAACGTTGGTATAAACAGTTTACAGAGAATGGGTGTTTGTGCAAAGGGAAAAGTTCTGGACGGCCGAGAACGAGTGATGAAAATGTAGCACGCATCCAGCAAGCATTTGTTCGCAGCCCAGGAAAATCGACTCGCAGAGCTAGCAGAGAGCTGCAAATTCCACAATCAACTGTATGGAGAGTCCTACGAAAAAGGTTAGTTATGAAACCTTATCCTGAGGCAATGGATCGGCCGCCAGGCAGCCCGTGACAGAGCACTTCATCACTGGCCTCCAAGAAGCCCTGATCTTACCCCCTGCGATTTTTTCTTATGGGGGTATATTAAGGATATGGTGTTTCGGCCACCTCTCCCAGCCACCATTGATGATTTGAAACGAGAAATAACAGCAGCTATCCAAACTGTTACGCCTGATATGCTACAGAGAGTGTGGAAAGAGTTGGAGTATCGGGTTGATATTGCTCGAGTGTCTGCAGGGGGCCATATTGAACATCTCTGAACTTGTTTTTGAGTCAAAAAAAACCTTTTTAAATACTCTTTGTAATGATGTATAACAGAAGGTTCTATTATGTTTCTTTCATTAAATACACATTTTTAAAGTTGTGGTATTCTTTTTGAATCACCCTGTACACTGTTCTACTTAATGGTGTGGTAACTAGAGCCATAGATCTGGAGCTCATTACTGCCACCATGGCAGATAAGGTGTCTGCCATACTATTTATAGTAGCAACACTCCGAATCCACTAACATGTTATCCAAAAAGATATAACCTGGAAGTTTGTAGCTCCTTGCGCAACGGGTGGGGAAGGGAGGGGGGGGGGGGGTCACAGGGGCGTACCAAATGTTTTTACCTACATTCTTACACAATGATTGCCCAGTAAATTATAAATGGAAAAGTCTTCTTTTATTTAAGGTACTCAGTATTGGAATAAGTGTGTAAAAAATATATGCTCAGCAAAAGAAAAACTTAGGTTTCAAAACAATGAAACACATTAACTTTAAAAAGTACACTGTACATACATAGAAAAAATTCCTGCGATAAATGGTTGGCACCAATTTTCCTCATTTTTGATGTCAGCAAGTATTTCGTCCCTGTAACATAATAATCACAGTTTTTAGAATACATGGAAAAATATATACAAATGCAAGATAAATAGAACCCAAACTATAATGAGAAGAGAAACCAAGTCATATCATTAGAATATTTAAGTAAAACAAATTATTCTCCTCAATGTACACATACAAAAGGCAACAAAAAGAGTAAAATAAAGAGAAGAAAAACCAAGTCATACTCGTCCAACTTTTAACTGAAATCAAGTAACCACCCATCAAAACACACACACACACACACACACACACACACACACACACACACACACATACAAAGGTGTGTGCATGCGCCACAGACCCCCATTAAAGAGAAAAAGGCTCACGGATGCATAACAAAGTAATGAAAAGCTTTATCAGTTACAAAGTACACAAAACCACAATACCGATTTCAAGAAAAATGGAGAGGGGACCTAAGTGGAACTACAGAGGAATGAATTTCAAGGTTTAGATGAAAATATGTATGCTTCTTATTCCATAAACATTTGGTAACATTGGGCTACTAGAGACCATTTCAGTAACCTAAACATTTTAAACAAGTGTGAAAAAGCATTTAACAGTGTTGAAATGAAATGTATTATAAAAGAAGAATAACACAGTTAAACAGGTTGATTGAAGACATTTTTATGGTTGATATAAAATGCTGCCAGCAAGGAAAGAGGAGTGTGTCTGGACAACTGAGAATGTGAGACCAGGTACAAGTCAGCTGACGCCATTTTCTGGCCTTAACTAATGTTTTGCTAGACAGTGACACTGTATTTATAGACTCTGCCAAACAGCGAATCAGACAGCTTGTACTGTTGTGCAAGTCGATTATGCCTATATGTAAGATTGTTAGATCAAAGCTACACTTCAGCGTCTAATGATTGGTATACTTATTTAGCCAAGTGAACTATCTTACTAGAGAAACTTTCTGAACTAAGTTTTATCATTGTTTTTCACACAGAAACTTTATTGCCAAAAACATATATAAGAAGGCATCATAAACTATACACTTTGCACTATTTTTGAAAATAGTCGCCACCAACTCTTATTCTTATGCAAGTTGACTATGCCTGTGTGTACAATTGCTAGAATGAAGCTACACCAAAGACTGGTATACTTATTTAATGAAGTGAAACTTTGCTATCATATAGGTGTACAAAATTTGCAAAAATTTAATTTTTATATTCAGTCCCACAAGAGATAACTAGCCCCAAACTTTACAAAAAATAAATATTTTCAAATTTCTTGCTCTATATGAGTGTTCTTGTTCTAAGGCTAGTAGTTTACGATACCTAGCTGGTGGAAAAAAACCGCTGATATATCACTGCTTGGTTCTTATTTATGGGTCTAAAAAGTGGTTTTTCTAAATTTTCAGTACCAAACTTTGGAGTCCATTTCATCTGGTTCTTTTTGAATTTAGGGTATTTTGAGTTCTAAACAATGTTGTAGACTTTTCTAAAAACAATCATGTCAACTGCAATGTTGTAACTTAACCCAGTGCGGATATATTCAAGTTTATGTTAATGTCTCCAAACTGAAAAACCGTTGTGCGCTTACAAATAAAAATGGCTGCCATTCAGTAACAGTGCAAGGCAACTTCGTTTAAAAACTGCTTTTAACTTCTCAATTATAGTGTAATCACATATTTCAAAAACCAAAATATTTAAAAACAGTTAAGCAACCAGCTTAATTTTTATTGGATCACTTCAAATGTACCGACCCTATATATCTTGTCAGTTTTATTTTCTGAATTGTGGAAGAATAATGTTACTGTTTTGTTTTCATTTACCATCAATTCTTTCACTTTAAAAAAATTTAAAAAGCCACATTGGGAGTTTCTTAGACATGGTCCTAAAGGAGTTTCTTACAAATAAATGTTTTTATAGTATTAAGGAATTCCTTTCATAGGAGTAGAACACTTTCATTTTTTTAAATTATATTTACATGTAAAAGTTGTATAATTATTTCTTTTATTTTTATTGTTTGTAGTTTTCCCACAAGATTACAACATGGAGTGTGTGATATGTCCACAATTCAAATCCTTGTATTTGTCTATGAAGAATAAATACAGTAAAAATAACTATTACGAGTTAGTAGTCTATGGCAATTTCAATGAGATTTTCTAAATGATTCTGATAAGAAAAATGATCTGGAAACAATGGAAGGAGTATACAGAGGGTGTATACAAGGGCGATGTACTTGAGGACAATATTATGGAAATGGAAGAGGATGTAGATGAAATGGAAGATACGATACTTTGTGAAGAGTTTGACAGAGCACTGAAAGACCTAAGTTGAAACAAGGCCCTGGGAGTACACAACAGTCCATTAGAACTACTGACAGCCTCGGGAGAGCCAGTCCTGACAAAACTCTACCATCTGGTGATCAAAATGTATGAGACAGGCGAAATACCCTCAGACTTCAAGAAGAATATAATAATTCCAATCCCAAAGAAAGCAGGCGTTGACAGATGTGAAAATTACCGAACTATCAGTTAAATAAGTCACGGCTGCAAAATACTAACGCGAATTCTGTACAGACAAATGGAAAAACTGGTAGAAGCTGACCTTGGGGAAGATCAGTTTGGATTCTGCAGAATTATTGGAACACGTGAGGCAATACTGACCCTACGACTTATCTTAGAAGATAGATTAAGGGAAGTCAAACCTACATTTCAAGCATTTGTAGACTTAGAGAAAGCTTTTGACAATGTTGACTGGAATACTCTCTTTCAAATTCTGAAGGTGGCAGGGATAAAATACAGGGAGCAAAAGGCCATTTACAATTTGTACAGAAACCAGATGGCAGTTATAAGAGGTGAGGGGCATAAAAGGTAAGCAGTCGTTGGGAAGGGAGTGAGACAGGGTTGTAGCCTATCCCCGATGTTATCCAATCTCTATATTGAGCAAGCAGTAAAGGAAACAAAAGAAAAATTCGGAGTAGGTATTAAAATCCATGGAGAAGAAATAAAAACTTTGAGGTTTGCCGATGACATTGTAATTCCGTCAGAGACAGCAAAGGACTTGGAAGAGCAGCTGAACGGAATGGGCAGTGTCTTGAAAGGAGGAGATAAGATGAACTTCAATAAAAGCAAAATGAGAACAATGGAATGTAGTCAAATTAAGTCAGGTGATGCTGAGGGAATTAGATTAGGAAATGAGACACTTAAAGTAGTAAATGAGTTTTGCTTTTTGGAGAGCAAAATAACTGATGATGGTCGAAGTAGAGAGGATATTAATGTAGACTGGCAATGGCAAGGAAAGTGTTTCTGAAGAAGAGAAATTTGTTAACATCGAGTATCGATTTAAGTGTCAGGAAGTCGTTTCTGAAAGTATTTGTATGGAGTGTAGCCATGTATGGAAATGAAACGTGGACGATAAATAGTTTAGACAAGAAGAGAATAGAAGCTTTCGAAATGTGGTGCTACAGAAGAATGCTGAAATTAGATCTGTAGATTACATAACTAATGAGGAGGTATTGAACAGAATTGAGCAGAAGAGAAATTTGTGGCACAACTTGACTAGAAGAAGGGATCGGTTGGTAGGACATGTACTGAGGCATCAAGGAATCATCAATTTAGTATTTGAGGGCAGTGTGGAGGGTAAAAATCGTAAAGGGAGACCAAGAGGTGAATGCACTAAGCAGATTCAGGAGGTAGGTTGCAGTAGGTACTGGGAGATGAAGAATCTTTCACAGGATAGATTAGCATGGAAATCTGCATAAAACCAGTCTCTGGACTGAAGACCACAACAACAACAACCACCACCCAGAATCCCAAATATGTCGGTATGTGTTCTTCAGAAGAAGGACTCCTGGCTAAAAGCTTATTTGTTTATCAGTCTTTTTTTGATGCCTGTCCATGTTTCAACATCTCTACTATAGGGTTAGTTCGGATAAATAAGATAGTGCCTCATAGTACTGATAATCCACAGTGGAAATCAGTTACAGTTATTTGACTCCAAAAACAATTTTTTTAAAAATAATTTGTAAGAGATCATCTGGGATGAAGTTTATATAGAACCAAATGCTGAAATAAAATTTAATCTATTCCATGATTAATTTCTAGCATTATTTGAAAATGGCTTTCCACATAAGCTTGTCAGAAAAAAACCTAGAGGGATTAAAGTATCTTGTGAAAGGAACTGGTGGATGTATCTGTTGGTAATAACAAGTAGAGATCCTGCAGCAGTAGCCTTTAAAAACACCTTGAAGGAAGTGCTACAAAACAATGCCAAGGCTATTGCCAAACAAGTTGAATGAAGCAACAAAAGATGTGGGCATCCCTCTCACAAGCTGAATGATGATGATGATGATGATAATAATAATAATAATGGTTTATTTGTCCATATTAACTTTTACAATCATGGACATAGTCAGTCAGTACATACATCTATAATATAAAAATGAATCGCAAAATGTGTTGGTAAGCGCATAACTCAACAACGCCTCGACCAATTTGGCCAAATCTTTTTTTAAAATGTTCGTTGAAGTTCAAGGATGGTTTTTACGGCGAGAAAAATTAGAATTATTGCTGGAAAAACCCTAAAAATAGCCCTTTTCTTTTTCCTATACAAATGATTTGTAACTAAAACGTAGTCAATTTGAGCTTTATTGCTATGGTATAAAGTTCATATTAAAATGAATCGCAAAATGTGTTGGTAAGCGCATAACTCAACAACGCCTCGACCAATTTGGCCAAATCTTTTTTTAAAATGTTCGTTGAAGTTCAAGGATGGTTTTAGAATTATTGCTGGAAAAACCCTAAAAATAGCCCTTTTCTTTTTCCTATACAAATGATTTGTAACTAAAACGTAGTCAATTTGAGCTTTATTGCTATGGTATAAAGTTCATATTAAATTACAAGCACTCACTGTTGTCTAAGCAATGTAGGTGTGTTCCTAACGTCAAAGATCATATCTATCAAAACAATGTGCGTGTGTGCGTTGGAGCACAGAATACATAGTTGGAGAAGTTTAATGTCGCGTTCCGAAACTCGCGTTTCTTTTGTATTAGTTTCGGCACGCGAGATAAAATGCATCAGTTTCCACGTCATTACATCAGTCAAACAAAAATCGCGTTACAATTCGTACGGCTTAAAAGGATTTGACTTCAAGTTATATAAAATTTAAAAAAAAAAAAAGTTGTCTGTGACCTAATCTACTGAGTTTGCTTTTGTCAACTGATACACGAAACAAATTCGTGTTTTGTGCAGAGTGTTTACTTAGTTAGTGTTTGTTTAGTTCGTGATTAGTGAAAAACTAATTTATATTTGATATGCCTCCTATAAGACGAAGCAATTTAGGTAGAAGAACCAGAAATGCTACAAACCAAGCTAATTACCGATCTAATCGTACGGCACAAGAACGTGACGACGGAAATGAACGTGAAAGAATTCGGATATCACAAACGCGTGAAGCGCGAGCGCGACATTCAACTAATAATCGCGCAAGTTTGAATCGAGCTGCTTTCAGTTACGATGTGTCAATTGACTACAGTAACTACCAATGTGTTGTTATTGGTTCTATGAACTCGGTTTGCTCACACTGTAAGGCATTAAAATACAAAAACGAAGCCAATGGATTGTGTTGCGCAAATGGTAAAGTGAAATTGATACCATTGGACCCACCACCAGAACCATTGTACTCATTGGTTTCAGGAATAGGAACAGATTCTATACACTTTTTGACACATATCCAACAATATAACAATTGCTTTCAAATGACTTCATTTGGGGCAACAAATGTAGTTCGGGAAAATTTTATGCCAACTTACAAGGTATGTATTATAGCAGTTACTCATAATTATTTTAGCGAACAAAATTTTCTGTCACAAAAGTTAAGATGTGTCACTAATCTTCAATTTCTTAATCTATAATATAAAAATGAATCGCAAAATGTGTTGGTAAGCGCATAACTCAACAACGCCTCGACCAATTTGGCCAAATCTTTTTTTAAAATGTTCGTTGAAGTTCAAGGATGGTTTTTACAGCGAGAAAAATTAGAATTATTGCTGGAAAAACCCTAAAAATAGCCCTTTTCTTTTTCCTATACAAATGATTTGTAACTAAAACGTAGTCAATTTGAGCTTTATTGCTATGGTATAAAGTTCATATTAAAATGAATCGCAAAATGTGTTGGTAAGCGCATAACTCAACAACGCCTCGACCAATTTGGCCAAATCTTTTTTTAAAATGTTCGTTGAAGTTCAAGGATGGTTTTAGAATTATTGCTGGAAAAACCCTAAAAATAGCCCTTTTCTTTTTCCTATACAAATGATTTGTAACTAAAACGTAGTGAATTTGAGCTTTATTGCTATGGTATAAAGTTCATATTAAATTACAAGCACTCACTGTTGTCTAAGCAATGTAGGTGTGTTCCTAACGTCAAAGATCATATCTATCAAAACAATGTGCGTGTGTGCGTTGGAGCACAGAATACATAGTTGGAGAAGTTTAATGTCACGTTCCGAAACTCGCGTTTCTTTTGTATTAGTTTCGGCACGCGAGATAAAATGCATCAGTTTCCACGTCATTACATCAGTCAAACAAAAATCGCGTTACAATTCGTACGGCTTAAAAGGATTTGACTTCAAGTTATATAAAATTTAAAAAAAAAAAAAGTTGTCTGTGACCTAATCTACTGAGTTTGCTTTTGTCAACTGATACACGAAACAAATTCGTGTTTTGTGCAGAGTGTTTACTTAGTTAGTGTTTGTTTAGTTCGTGATTAGTGAAAAACTAATTTATATTTGATATGCCTCCTATAAGACGAAGCAATTTAGGTAGAAGAACCAGAAATGCTACAAACCAAGCTAATTACCGATCTAATCGTACGGCACAAGAACGTGACGACGGAAATGAACGTGAAAGAATTCGGATATCACAAACGCGTGAAGCGCGAGCGCGACATTCAACTAATAATCGCGCAAGTTTGAATCGAGCTGCTTTCAGTTACGATGTGTCAATTGACTACAGTAACTACCAATGTGTTGTTATTGGTTCTATGAACTCGGTTTGCTCACACTGTAAGGCATTAAAATACAAAAACGAAGCCAATGGATTGTGTTGCGCAAATGGTAAAGTGAAATTGATACCATTGGACCCACCACCAGAACCATTGTACTCATTGGTTTCAGGAATAGGAACAGATTCTATACACTTTTTGACACATATCCAACAATATAACAATTGCTTTCAAATGACTTCATTTGGGGCAACAAATGTAGTTCGGGAAAATTTTATGCCAACTTTCAAGGTATGTATTATAGCAGTTACTCATAATTATTTTAGCGAACAAAATTTTCTGTCACAAAAGTTAAGATGTGTCACTAATCTTCAATTTCTTAATCACTTATATATCACTTAGTCATCATATTATATGGTGATTCAGTTTCAGTGACACTTTTATTATATTTTATATTTGATAGATATTAGTTCAAACTAAATATATACTTTTTAAGATCAAATATTATTTAAGTTTGATCACTGACAATCCATTAATTTATACCACACCATAATATTTTATTTTATTTACAGATACAAGGGCAAATATATCACAGAGCAGGTTCACTGTTACCAGTGTCAGATAGCGACAACAAATTCCTGCAAATTTATTTTATGGGCAATTCACCACAAGAAATTGATCTGCGTTGTGCACATAACAATTTAGTAAAGAGGTCTATTGTAGAACAATTACAAACTTTATTTCATCAACACAATCAATTGATTATATTGTTTAAAACTGCCCTGGATCTGATGCCATCCGATAATCACAAAATTGTAATCAGAGCTGATAAAACACCTGCAGGTCAACATACAAGACGTTTTAATGCACCAACTATTGATGACGTTGCTATCGTTGTAGTTGGAGAAAACTTGGAATCCCGTGATATTGTTTTACATCGTCGGAATGATCAATTACAACGTATAAAGGAAACACACCGCTCATATGATGCACTGCAATATCCCATTATATTTTGGCAAGGTGAAGATGGCTACGATTTCTCAATAAAAATGATAAATCCCATTACAGGTAACTAAAATATTAATTTAGCTATGGCGATAATATCTCAGTCATTATATTATGTATTTTAATTTTATATTTGAATGTTATTAAAAGAAAATCTATTTACAGGTTCTGAAACCAACAAAAAAGTCAGTTCAATGAACTATTATTCATACCGCCTAATGATTCGGGAAAATGAAGAAAATCACATATTGAAATGTCGGCGATTATATCACAAATATGTTGTTGACATGTATGTAAAAATTGAAACGGAGAGATTAACATTCATCAGGTTGAATCAAACCAAACTCCGATCTGAAGAGTATATTCACCTTCGAGATGCGATTAATACTGATGGAAATGCACAGAATGTCGGTCGGATGACTATTCTTCCAGCAACATACATCGGAAGCCCTCGGCATATGCACGAATATGCTCAAGATGCCATGTCGTATGTTCGTCATTATGGTACAGCAGATTTGTTCATCACATTTACATGCCATCCGCAATGGATAGAAATCAAGCAGGAGTTATTCCCTGGGCAATCACCCATTGATCGTCATGATATTACAGCCAGAGTCTTTAGACAAAAGTTGAAATCTTTAATGGATTTCATCGTAAAACATAATGTGTTTGGTGAGACACGCTGCTGGATGTATTCTGTGGAGTGGCAGAAACGAGGATTGCCACATGCACACATTTTGATTTGGTTGGTTGAAAAGATAAGGCCAAATGAAGTTGATGCAGTGATATCAGCTGAAATCCCTAATGTACAAGTAGATCCTGGATTGCATGAGGTAGTTATCAAAAACATGATACATGGTCCCTGTGGAACTCTTAATCAAAATTCACCGTGTATGATGGATGGTAAATGTTCAAAACGATATCCACGGACATTAATATCGGAAACAATTACTGGTAATGACGGTTATCCATTGTATCGTCGCAGATCGACAGCAGACAATGGAAAATCAACAATTGTCAAATTAAATCAACAAGATATTGAAATAGATAATCGTTGGATTGTTCCATATTCACCCATTTTATCAAAGACATTCAAAGCACACATCAACGTTGAATCTTGCCATTCAGTGAAATCTATTAAATACATTTGCAAATATGTAACCAAAGGGAGTGATATGGCTGTGATTGGAATTGGTGCAGAGAATTCCAATGATGAAGTTACCCAATACCAAATGGGCCGCTATGTCAGTAGTAATGAAGCAGTTTGGCGAATATTTTCTTTTCCTATTCATGAGAGACACCCTTCTGTTGTTCACTTAGCTGTGCATTTAGAAAATGGACAAAGAGTGTATTTTACAGCACAGCACGCAGTACAAAGAGCTGCTCAGCCACCATCTACTACATTAACCAGTTTTTTTGAGACATGCCAAAACGATCATTTCGCACAAACATTGCTATATTCTGAAATGCCAAAATATTATACCTGGAATCAATCCTCAAGGAGATTTATACGACGGAAATAAGGAAAACCAGTTCCAGGATATACAGATGTATATTCCACCGATGCGATTGGCCGGATTTATTCAGTACATCCAAGCAATGATGAATGTTTTTATTTACGACTGCTATTAGTCAATGTACGTGGCCCAACATCATTCCAACAGTTACGAACTGTTCATGGTGAATTGTGTGGATCCTACAGAGAAGCCTGTCAACGTTTGCAATTGCTTGAAAATGACGCTCATTGGGAGCAAACTCTCAATGATGCTGTAATATCATCACACGCTCATCAAATACGAACATTGTTTTCTATAATCATATCTACATGCTTCCCATCAAACCCAATTGATTTGTGGATCAAGTACAAAGATTATATGTGTGATGATATTTTGTATCAAATACGGAATAGAATGGGAAATCCAAATATACAAATCAGTGAAGAAATTTACAATGAAGCATTGATTTCAATTGAGGACATGTGCTTGATAATGTCAAACAAACTATTAATTCAATTAGGCCTGACCGCGCCCAATCGTCCAATGCATGACGCTTTTAACCAAGAGTTGCATCGAGAAAAACTGTATGATCTCAACGCTTTGAAAGAATTAATTCAAACAAATCTTCCACTGTTAACTGAACAACAGAAGTATGTATTTGAAACTCTTATGAAAGTAACAAATGATGAAACTGGAGGGATTTACTTCTTAGATGCACCTGGTGGTACAGGAAAAACTTTTTTGATTTCATTAATATTAGCAACAATTCGCTCACAAAATAAAATTGCACTTGCACTCGCTTCGTCGGGAATCGCAGCAACTTTGCTTGAAGGTGGTCGAACAGCCCATTCAGCACTAAAATTGCCATTAAATATGCAAAGCAATGAAACTCCAACCTGCAACGTTTCGAAGAACTCTGCAATGGCAAAGGTTTTGCAGCAATGTAAATTGATTGTTTGGGATGAATGCACGATGGCACATAAAAAATCTTTGGAGGCTTTAGACAGAACCTTAAAAGATCTACGGAGCAATAATAACCGATTTGGTGGTGCAATGATTTTATTAGCAGGAGATTTTCGTCAAACATTGCCAGTGATTCCACGATCAACGCCAGCTGATGAACTCAATGCATGTGTAAAGTCCTCCAATTTGTGGAAACATGTCAAAGTACTTCATTTAAGCAAGAATATGCGTGTCGAGTTGCGAAATGACCAATCTGGAAACATATTCTCTAAACAACTCATTGACATTGGTAATGGCAAATTTCCTATAGACATGTTGACTGGCTGCATTAACTTTCCTCAAAGTTTTTGTCAGTTAACTCGATCAAAAGATGAACTTATTCAGAAGGTGTTTCCAGATGTTTCTCAAAATTACAGAAACCATGATTGGTTGAGCGAACGAGCTATACTGGCTGCAAAAAACATAGATGTAAATGAATTAAATTTCAAAATTCAAGAACAAATTACAGGCGAATTGAGGATATATAAATCAGTTGATTCTGCTACTAATCAAGATGATGTAGTCAACTATCCACCGGAATTTTTAAACTCGCTGGATTTGCCAGGATTGCCACCTCACAATCTTCAATTAAAGGTTGGATCGGTGGTTATAATGTTGCGAAATATCAACCAACCGCGTCTTTGCAACGGTACACGGTTAGCGATAAAAAAATTACTAAACAATGTGATAGAAGCAACTATACTCAAAGGAAAGTATAAAGGAGAAGATGTTCTCATACCGCGCATCCCAATGATTCCGACTGATGTGCCATTTGAGTTTAAACGACTACAGTTTCCAGTGCGGCTTGCTTTTGCTATGACTATAAACAAGTCCCAGGGGCAATCATTAAGTGTTTGTGGTATTAATCTAGAAAACCCATGTTTCTCACATGGTCAATTGTATGTTGCCTGTTCCCGTGTTGGAAAACCATCAGATTTGTTTATCTATGCGCCAGGTAATCAAACAAAAAACATCGTATACCACAAAGCACTACAATGATAATAATAATAATAATTATGATTCACATGATTAACAATAAAGCGATTACTTACTTTTAAATCCTTATATATGTTTTATTTAATTATTTTTTATTCACAACGCCCTATCACCAGGGTGACGGTTCTGTTCAGGAGAATTTTTTTAAATACGTAGGCAAAAAAACTGCCATATTACAAATCTTTTTGACAGGACGAAGTCTGTCGGGTCAGCTAGTCTATAATATAAAAATGAATCGCAAAATGTGTTGGTAAGCGCATAACTCAACAACGCCTCGACCAATTTGGCCAAATCTTTTTTTAAAATGTTCGTTGAAGTTCAAGGATGGTTTTTACGGCGAGAAAAATTAGAATTATTGCTGGAAAAACCCTAAAAATAGCCCTTTTCTTTTTCCTATACAAATGATTTGTAACTAAAACGTAGTCAATTTGAGCTTTATTGCTATGGTATAAAGTTCATATTAAAATGAATCGCAAAATGTGTTGGTGAGCGCATAACTCAACAACGCCTCGACCAATTTGGCCAAATCTTTTTTTAAAATGTTCGTTGAAGTTCAAGGATGGTTTTAGAATTATTGCTGGAAAAACCCTAAAAATAGCCCTTTTCTTTTTCCTATACAAATGATTTGTAACTAAAACGTAGTCAATTTGAGCTTTATTGCTATGGTATAAAGTTCATATTAAATTACAAGCACTCACTGTTGTCTAAGCAATGTAGGTGTGTTCCTAACGTCAAAGATCATATCTATCAAAACAATGTGCGTGTGTGCGTTGGAGCACAGAATACATAGTTGGAGAAGTTTAATGTCGCGTTCCGAAACTCGCGTTTCTTTTGTATTAGTTTCGGCACGCGAGATAAAATGCATCAGTTTCCACGTCATTACATCAGTCAAACAAAAATCGCGTTACAATTCGTACGGCTTAAAAGGATTTGACTTCAAGTTATATAAAATTTAAAAAAAAAAAAAAAAAATTGTCTGTGACCTAATCTACTGAGTTTGCTTTTGTCAACTGATACACGAAACAAATTCGTGTTTTGTGCAGAGTGTTTACTTAGTTAGTGTTTGTTTAGTTCGTGATTAGTGAAAAACTAATTTATATTTGATATGCCTCCTATAAGACGAAGCAATTTAGGTAGAAGAACCAGAAATGCTACAAACCAAGCTAATTACCGATCTAATCGTACGGCACAAGAACGTGACGACGGAAATGAACGTGAAAGAATTCGGATATCACAAACGCGTGAAGCGCGAGCGCGACATTCAACTAATAATCGCGCAAGTTTGAATCGAGCTGCTTTCAGTTACGATGTGTCAATTGACTACAGTAACTACCAATGTGTTGTTATTGGTTCTATGAACTCGGTTTGCTCACACTGTAAGGCATTAAAATACAAAAACGAAGCCAATGGATTGTGTTGCGCAAATGGTAAAGTGAAATTGATACCATTGGACCCACCACCAGAACCATTGTACTCATTGGTTTCAGGAATAGGAACAGATTCTATACACTTTTTGACACATATCCAACAATATAACAATTGCGTTCAAATGACTTCATTTGGGGCAACAAATGTAGTTCGGGAAAATTTTATGCCAACTTTCAAGGTATGTATTATAGCAGTTACTCATAATTATTTTAGCGAACAAAATTTTCTGTCACAAAAGTTAAGATGTGTCACTAATCTTCAATTTCTTAATCACTTATATATCACTTAGTCATCATATTATATGGTGATTCAGTTTCAGTGACACTTTTATTATATTTTATATTTGATAGATATTAGTTCAAACTAAATATATACTTTTTAAGATCAAATATTATTTAAGTTTGATCACTGACAATCCATTAATTTATACCACACCATAATATTTTATTTTATTTACAGATACAAGGGCAAATATATCACAGAGCAGGTTCACTGTTACCAGTGTCAGATAGCGACAACAAATTCCTGCAAATTTATTTTATGGGCAATTCACCACAAGAAATTGATCTGCGTTGTGCACATAACAATTTAGTAAAGAGGTCTATTGTAGAACAATTACAAACTTTATTTCATCAACACAATCAATTGATTATATTGTTTAAAACTGCCCTGGATCTGATGCCATCCGATAATCACAAAATTGTAATCAGAGCTGATAAAACACCTGCAGGTCAACATACAAGACGTTTTAATGCACCAACTATTGATGAAGTTGCTATCGTTGTAGTTGGAGAAAACTTGGAATCCCGTGATATTGTTTTACATCGTCGGAATGATCAATTACAACGTATAAAGGAAACACACCGCTCATATGATGCACTGCAATATCCCATTATATTTTGGCAAGGTGAAGATGGCTACGATTTCTCAATAAAAATGATAAATCCCATTACAGGTAACTAAAATATTAATTTAGCTATGGCGATAATATCTCAGTCATTATATTATGTATTTTAATTTTATATTTGAATGTTATTAAAAGAAAATCTATTTACAGGTTCTGAAACCAACAAAAAAGTCAGTTCAATGAACTATTATTCATACCGCCTAATGATTCGGGAAAATGAAGAAAATCACATATTGAAATGTCGGCGATTATATCACAAATATGTTGTTGACATGTATGTAAAAATTGAAACGGAGAGATTAACATTCATCAGGTTGAATCAAACCAAACTCCGATCTGAAGAGTATATTCACCTTCGAGATGCGATTAATACTGATGGAAATGCACAGAATGTCGGTCGGATGACTATTCTTCCAGCAACATACATCGGAAGCCCTCGGCATATGCACGAATATGCTCAAGATGCCATGTCGTGTGTTCGTCATTATGGTACAGCAGATTTGTTCATCACATTTACATGCAATCCGCAATGGATAGAAATCAAGCAGGAGTTATTCCCTGGGCAATCACCCATTGATCGTCATGATATTACAGCCAGAGTCTTTAGACAAAAGTTGAAATCTTTAATGGATTTCATCGTAAAACATAATGTGTTTGGTGAGACACGCTGCTGGATGTATTCTGTGGAGTGGCAGAAACGAGGATTGCCACATGCACACATTTTGATTTGGTTGGTTGAAAAGATAAGGCCAAATGAAGTTGATGCAGTGATATCAGCTGAAATCCCTAATGTACAAGTAGATCCTGGATTGCATGAGGTAGTTATCAAAAACATGATACATGGTCCCTGTGGAACTCTTAATCAAAATTCACCGTGTATGATGGATGGTAAATGTTCAAAACGATATCCACGGACATTAATATCGGAAACAATTACTGGTAATGACGGTTATCCATTGTATCGTCGCAGATCGACAGCAGACAATGGAAAATCAACAATTGTCAAATTAAATCAACAAGATATTGAAATAGATAATCGTTGGATTGTTCCATATTCACCCATTTTATCAAAGACATTCAAAGCACACATCAACGTTGAATCTTGCCATTCAGTGAAATCTATTAAATACATTTGCAAATATGTAACCAAAGGGAGTGATATGGCTGTGATTGGAATTGGTGCAGAGAATTCCAATGATGAAGTTACCCAATACCAAATGGGCCGCTATGTCAGTAGTAATGAAGCAGTTTGGCGAATATTTTCTTTTCCTATTCATGAGAGACACCCTTCTGTTGTTCACTTAGCTGTGCATTTAGAAAATGGACAAAGAGTGTATTTTACAGCACAGAACACAGTACAAAGAGCTGCTCAGCCACCATCTACTACATTAACCAGTTTTTTTGAGACATGCCAAAACGATCATTTCGCACAAACATTGCTATATTCTGAAATGCCAAAATATTATACCTGGAATCAATCCTCAAGGAGATTTATACGACGGAAATAAGGAAAACCAGTTCCAGGATATACAGATGTATATTCCACCGATGCGATTGGCCGGATTTATTCAGTACATCCAAGCAATGATGAATGTTTTTATTTACGACTGCTATTAGTCAATGTACGTGGCCCAACATCATTCCAACAGTTACGAACTGTTCATGGTGAATTGTGTGGATCCTACAGAGAAGCCTGTCAACGTTTGCAATTGCTTGAAAATGACGCTCATTGGGAGCAAACTCTCAATGATGCTGTAATATCATCACACGCTCATCAAATACGAACATTGTTTTCTATAATCATATCTACATGCTTCCCATCAAACCCAATTGATTTGTGGATCAAGTACAAAGATTATATGTGTGATGATATTTTGTATCAAATACGGAATAGAATGGGAAATCCAAATATACAAATCAGTGAAGAAATTTACAATGAAGCATTGATTTCAATTGAGGACATGTGCTTGATAATGTCAAACAAACTATTAATTCAATTAGGCCTGACCGCGCCCAATCGTCCAATGCATGACGCTTTTAACCAAGAGTTGCATCGAGAAAAACTGTATGATCTCAACGCTTTGAAAGAATTAATTCAAACAAATCTTCCACTGTTAACTGAACAACAGAAGTATGTATTTGAAACTCTTATGAAAGTAACAAATGATGAAACTGGAGGGATTTACTTCTTAGATGCACCTGGTGGTACAGGAAAAACTTTTTTGATTTCATTAATATTAGCAACAATTCGCTCACAAAATAAAATTGCACTTGCACTCGCTTCATCGGGAATCGCAGCAACTTTGCTTGAAGGTGGTCGAACAGCCCATTCAGCACTAAAATTGCCATTAAATATGCAAAGCAATGAAACTCCAACCTGCAACGTTTCGAAGAACTCTGCAATGGCAAAGGTTTTGCAGCAATGTAAATTGATTGTTTGGGATGAATGCACGATGGCACATAAAAAATCTTTGGAGGCTTTAGACAGAACCTTAAAAGATCTACGGAGCAATAATAACCGATTTGGTGGTGCAATGATTTTATTAGCAGGAGATTTTCGTCAAACATTGCCAGTGATTCCACGATCAACGCCAGCTGATGAACTCAATGCATGTGTAAAGTCCTCCAATTTGTGGAAACATGTCAAAGTACTTCATTTAAGCAAGAATATGCGTGTCGAGTTGCGAAATGACCAATTTGGAAACATATTCTCTAAACAACTCATTGACATTGGTAATGGCAAATTTCCTATAGACATGTTGACTGGCTGCATTAACTTTCCTCAAAGTTTTTGTCAGTTAACTCGATCAAAAGATGAACTTATTCAGAAGGTGTTTCCAGATGTTTCTCAAAATTACAGAAACCATGATTGGTTGAGCGAACGAGCTATACTGGCTGCAAAAAACATAGATGTAAATGAATTAAATTTCAAAATTCAAGAACAAATTACAGGCGAATTGAGGATATATAAATCAGTTGATTCTGCTACTAATCAAGATGATGTAGTCAACTATCCACCGGAATTTTTAAACTCGCTGGATTTGCCAGGATTGCCACCTCACAATCTTCAATTAAAGGTTGGATCGGTGGTTATAATGTTGCGAAATATCAACCAACCGCGTCTTTGCAACGGTACACGGTTAGCGATAAAAAAATTACTAAACAATGTGACAGAAGCAACTATACTCAAAGGAAAGTATAAAGGAGAAGATGTTCTCATACCGCGCATCCCAATGATTCCGACTGATGTGCCATTTGAGTTTAAACGACTACAGTTTCCAGTGCGGCTTGCTTTTGCTATGACTATAAACAAGTCCCAGGGGCAATCATTAAGTGTTTGTGGTATTAATCTAGAAAATCCATGTTTCGCACATGGTCAATTGTATGTTGCCTGTTCCCGTGTTGGAAAACCATCAGATTTGTTTATCTATGCGCCAGGTAATCAAACAAAAAACATCGTATACCACAAAGCACTACAATGATAATAATAATAATAATTATGATTCACATGATTAACAATAAAGCGATTACTTACTTTTAAATCCTTATATATGTTTTATTTAATTATTTTTTATTCACAACGCCCTATCACCAGGGTGACGGTTCTGTTCAGGAGAATTTTTTTAAATACGTAGGCAAAAAAACTGCCATATTACAAATCTTTTTGACAGGACGAAGTCTGTCGGGTCAGCTAGTCTATAATATAAAAATGAATCGCAAAATGTGTTGGTAAGCGCATAACTCAACAACGCCTCGACCAATTTGGCCAAATCGTTTTTTAAAATGTTCGTTGAAGTTCAAGGATGGTTTTTACGGCGAGAAAAATTAGAATTATTGCTGGAAAAACCCTAAAAATAGCCCTTTTCTTTTTCCTATACAAATGATTTGTAACTAAAACGTAGTCAATTTGAGCTTTATTGCTATGGTATAAAGTTCATATTAAAATGAATCGCAAAATGTGTTGGTAAGCGCATAACTCAACAACGCCTCGACCAATTTGGCCAAATCTTTTTTTAAAATATTCGTTGAAGTTCAAGGATGGTTTTAGAATTATTGCTGGAAAAACCCTAAAAATAGCCCTTTTCTTTTTCCTATACAAATGATTTGTAACTAAAACGTAGTCAATTTGAGCTTTATTGCTATGGTATAAAGTTCATATTAAATTACAAGCACTCACTGTTGTCTAAGCAATGTAGGTGTGTTCCTAACGTCAAAGATCATATCTATCAAAACAATGTGCGTGTGTGCGTTGGAGCACAGAATACATAGTTGGAGAAGTTTAATGTCGCGTTCTGAAACTCGCGTTTCTTTTGTATTAGTTTCGGCACGCGAGATAAAATGCATCAGTTTCCACGTCATTACATCAGTCAAACAAAAATCGCGTTACAATTCGTACGGCTTAAAAGGATTTGACTTCAAGTCATATAAAATTTAAAAAAAAAAAAAAAAGTTGTCTGTGACCTAATCTACTGAGTTTGCTTTTGTCAACTGATACACGAAACAAATTCGTGTTTTGTGCAGAGTGTTTACTTAGTTAGTGTTTGTTTAGTTCGTGATTAGTGAAAAACTAATTTATATTTGATATGCCTCCTATAAGACGAAGCAATTTAGGTAGAAGAACCAGAAATGCTACAAACCAAGCTAATTACCGATCTAATCGTACGGCACAAGAACGTGACGACGGAAATGAACGTGAAAGAATTCGGATATCACAAACGCGTGAAGCGCGAGCGCGACATTCAACTAATAATCGCGCAAGTTTGAATCGAGCTGCTTTCAGTTACGATGTGTCAATTGACTACAGTAACTACCAATGTGTTGTTATTGGTTCTATGAACTCGGTTTGCTCACACTGTAAGGCATTAAAATACAAAAACGAAGCCAATGGATTGTGTTGCGCAAATGGTAAAGTGAAATTGATACCATTGGACCCACCACCAGAACCATTGTACTCATTGGTTTCAGGAATAGGAACAGATTCTATACACTTTTTGACACATATCCAACAATATAACAATTGCTTTCAAATGACTTCATTTGGGGCAACAAATGTAGTTCGGGAAAATTTTATGCCAACTTTCAAGGTATGTATTATAGCAGTTACTCATAATTATTTTAGCGAACAAAATTTTCTGTCACAAAAGTTAAGATGTGTCACTAATCTTCAATTTCTTAATCACTTATATATCACTTAGTCATCATATTATATGGTGATTCAGTTTCAGTGACACTTTTATTATATTTTATATTTGATAGATATTAGTTCAAACTAAATATATACTTTTTAAGATCAAATATTATTTAAGTTTGATCACTGACAATCCATTAATTTATACCACACCATAATATTTTATTTTATTTACAGATACAAGGGCAAATATATCACAGAGCAGGTTCACTGTTACCAGTGTCAGATAGCGACAACAAATTCCTGCAAATTTATTTTATGGGCAATTCACCACAAGAAATTGATCTGCGTTGTGCACATAACAATTTAGTAAAGAGGTCTATTGTAGAACAATTACAAACTTTATTTCATCAACACAATCAATTGATTATATTGTTTAAAACTGCCCTGGATCTGATGCCATCCGATAATCACAAAATTGTAATCAGAGCTGATAAAACACCTGCAGGTCAACATACAAGACGTTTTAATGCACCAACTATTGATGACGTTGCTATCGTTGTAGTTGGAGAAAACTTGGAATCCCGTGATATTGTTTTACATCGTCGGAATGATCAATTACAACGTATAAAGGAAACACACCGCTCATATGATGCACTGCAATATCCCATTATATTTTGGCAAGGTGAAGATGGCTACGATTTCTCAATAAAAATGATAAATCCCATTACAGGTAACTAAAATATTAATTTAGCTATGGCGATAATATCTCAGTCATTATATTATGTATTTTAATTTTATATTTGAATGTTATTAAAAGAAAATCTATTTACAGGTTCTGAAACCAACAAAAAAGTCAGTTCAATGAACTATTATTCATACCGCCTAATGATTCGGGAAAATGAAGAAAATCACATATTGAAATGTCGGCGATTATATCACAAATATGTTGTTGACATGTATGTAAAAATTGAAACGGAGAGATTAACATTCATCAGGTTGAATCAAACCAAACTCCGATCTGAAGAGTATATTCACCTTCGAGATGCGATTAATACTGATGGAAATGCACAGAATGTCGGTCGGATGACTATTCTTCCAGCAACATACATCGGAAGCCCTCGGCATATGCACGAATATGCTCAAGATGCCATGTCGTATGTTCGTCATTATGGTACAGCAGATTTGTTCATCACATTTACATGCAATCCGCAATGGATAGAAATCAAGCAGGAGTTATTCCCTGGGCAATCACCCATTGATCGTCATGATATTACAGCCAGAGTCTTTAGACAAAAGTTGAAATCTTTAATGGATTTCATCGTAAAACATAATGTGTTTGGTGAGACACGCTGCTGGATGTATTCTGTGGAGTGGCAGAAACGAGGATTGCCACATGCACACATTTTGATTTGGTTGGTTGAAAAGATAAGGCCAAATGAAGTTGATGCAGTGATATCAGCTGAAATCCCTAATGTACAAGTAGATCCTGGATTGCATGAGGTAGTTATCAAAAACATGATACATGGTCCCTGTGGAACTCTTAATCAAAATTCACCGTGTATGATGGATGGTAAATGTTCAAAACGATATCCACGGACATTAATATCGGAAACAATTACTGGTAATGACGGTTATCCATTGTATCGTCGCAGATCGACAGCAGACAATGGAAAATCAACAATTGTCAAATTAAATCAACAAGATATTGAAATAGATAATCGTTGGATTGTTCCATATTCACCCATTTTATCAAAGACATTCAAAGCACACATCAACGTTGAATCTTGCCATTCAGTGAAATCTATTAAATACATTTGCAAATATGTAACCAAAGGGAGTGATATGGCTGTGATTGGAATTGGTGCAGAGAATTCCAATGATGAAGTTACCCAATACCAAATGGGCCGCTATGTCAGTAGTAATGAAGCAGTTTGGCGAATATTTTCTTTTCCTATTCATGAGAGACACCCTTCTGTTGTTCACTTAGCTGTGCATTTAGAAAATGGACAAAGAGTGTATTTTACAGCACAGAACGCAGTACAAAGAGCTGCTCAGCCACCATCTACTACATTAACCAGTTTTTTTGAGACATGCCAAAACGATCATTTCGCACAAACATTGCTATATTCTGAAATGCCAAAATATTATACCTGGAATCAATCCTCAAGGAGATTTATACGATGGAAACAAGGAAAACCAGTTCCAGGATATACAGATGTATATTCCACCGATGCGATTGGCCGGATTTATTCAGTACATCCAAGCAATGATGAATGTTTTTATTTACGACTGCTATTAGTCAATGTACGTGGCCCAACATCATTCCAACAGTTACGAACTGTTCATGGTGAATTGTGTGGATCCTACAGAGAAGCCTGTCAACGTTTGCAATTGCTTGAAAATGACGCTCATTGGGAGCAAACTCTCAATGATGCTGTAATATCATCACACGCTCATCAAATACGAACATTGTTTTCTATAATCATATCTACATGCTTCCCATCAAACCCAATTGATTTGTGGATCAAGTACAAAGATTATATGTGTGATGATATTTTGTATCAAATACGGAATAGAATGGGAAATCCAAATATACAAATCAGTGAAGAAATTTACAATGAAGCATTGATTTCAATTGAGGACATGTGCTTGATAATGTCAAACAAACTATTAATTCAATTAGGCCTGACCGCGCCCAATCGTCCAATGCATGACGCTTTTAACCAAGAGTTGCATCGAGAAAAACTGTATGATCTCAACGCTTTGAAAGAATTAATTCAAACAAATCTTCCACTGTTAACTGAACAACAGAAGTATGTATTTGAAACTCTTATGAAAGTAACAAATGATGAAACTGGAGGGATTTACTTCTTAGATGCACCTGGTGGTACAGGAAAAACTTTTTTGATTTCATTAATATTAGCAACAATTCGCTCACAAAATAAAATTGCACTTGCACTCGCTTCGTCGGGAATCGCAGCAACTTTGCTTGAAGGTGGTCGAACAGCCCATTCAGCACTAAAATTGCCATTAAATATGCAAAGCAATGAAACTCCAACCTGCAACGTTTCGAAGAACTCTGCAATGGCAAAGGTTTTGCAGCAATGTAAATTGATTGTTTGGGATGAATGCACGATGGCACATAAAAAATCTTTGGAGGCTTTAGACAGAATCTTAAAAGATCTACGGAGCAATAATAACCGATTTGGTGGTGCAATGATTTTATTAGCAGGAGATTTTCGTCAAACATTGCCAGTGATTCCACGATCAACGCCAGCTGATGAACTCAATGCATGTGTAAAGTCCTCCAATTTGTGGAAACATGTCAAAGTACTTCATTTAAGCAAGAATATGCGTGTCGAGTTGCGAAATGACCAATCTGGAAACATATTCTCTAAACAACTCATTGACATTGGTAATGGCAAATTTCCTATAGACATGTTGACTGGCTGCATTAACTTTCCTCAAAGTTTTTGTCAGTTAACTCGATCAAAAGATGAACTTATTCAGAAGGTGTTTCCAGATGTTTCTCAAAATTACAGAAACCATGATTGGTTGAGCGAACGAGCTATACTGGCTGCAAAAAACATAGATGTAAATGAATTAAATTTCAAAATTCAAGAACAAATTACAGGCGAATTGAGGATATATAAATCAGTTGATTCTGCTACTAATCAAGATGATGTAGTCAACTATCCACCGGAATTTTTAAACTCGCTGGATTTGCCAGGATTGCCACCTCACAATCTTCAATTAAAGGTTGGATCGGTGGTTGTAATGTTGCGAAATATCAACCAACCGCGTCTTTGCAACGGTACACGGTTAGCGATAAAAAAATTACTAAACAATGTGATAGAAGCAACTATACTCAAAGGAAAGTATAAAGGAGAAGATGTTCTCATACCGCGCATCCCAATGATTCCGACTGATGTGCCATTTGAGTTTAAACGACTACAGTTTCCAGTGCGGCTTGCTTTTGCTATGACTATAAACAAGTCCCAGGGGCAATCATAAAGTGTTTGTGGTATTAATCTAGAAAACCCATGTTTCTCACATGGTCAATTGTATGTTGCCTGTTCCCATGTTGGAAAACCATCAGATTTGTTTATCTATGCGCCAGGTAATCAAACAAAAAACATCGTATACCACAAAGCACTACAATGATAATAATAATAATAATTATGATTCACATGATTAACAATAAAGCGATTACTTACTTTTAAATCCTTATATATGTTTTATTTAATTATTTTTTATTCACAACGCCCTATCACCAGGGTGACGGTTCTGTTCAGGAGAATTTTTTTAAATACGTAGGCAAAAAAACTGCCATATTACAAATCTTTTTGACAGGACGAAGTCTGTCGGGTCAGCTAGTGAACAATAATAATAGATTAGTAGTAGAAATAAAGTATATACAACATTAAAAATCCTTGATGGAGTACAAACATTTAGCAATTAACAGCTGCTTTAATTTTATTTTAAATATGTTTCCTTTTAACATTTTTATGGTATTTGGCAGTCTGTTGTAAAAAAATCTTCCAGCAGAAAATGGATTATGATTGGTTGCTTTTTTATTTCTAAATTTTATGTGGTAATCCTCTTATTTCCTTGTATTATAACTATGGATATCACTATTTATTATACTGTGCTCCATATTTTCTTTTTCAAACAGTATAATCCTTAGAACATATAATGAATACACTGTTAGTATATTATATTTAATAAAGAATTCTCTACAGGATTGACATTTACTAATATTTGCTGTTATCCTAACTGCTCTCTTCTGGGCTCTAAAAGCCCTATCCATGTGCCCCGCCCCAAATCTCAATACCGTATTGTAGGTGGGAGTGTATAATACCAAATAGATTTGTCTTAAGACTGGTGATGCTATTATGATAGAAAGGCGTTTAAGCAGTAGGTATTACACGAGATTTTTTTACACATGTAGCTGATGCGCTCCTTCCATGTAAGATGTTCATCAACTATAACACCCAGGAATTTATGTTTATCAATTGTTTCAATTGGTAACTCTGGCTCAGTATCCACTTGTCCTGATTTGTAATTTAACATAAACTCCATTAGAATTGTCTTTTCCTTATTTAATCCCAATTTATTTTTAGTCATACATTCTGTGATGAGGCTAGTGTTCTTCATATTATTTTGCACTGCTAGCTGTTTTGTAGGGTGTCAGCTTATGAAGGAGGTGTCGTCGGCATAATTCACAAGGTCTGCATTTTTTGGAATTATTATATCACTGATGTACATTCTCATACCCTCACAACATGGTTTCAGAAAGGGTAAATCTACAAAGTCAGCAATTGCCAGTCTAACAGAATACATTTTACAGTCCTTAGATGAGAAAACGGTTGTCTCTGCAATGTTTCTGGATCTTTCAAAGGCATTTGACACCACTGACCATGAAATGCTGATACAAAAATTAAGCAACTGTGGCTTTCGGGGGCAACCAGGTGAATGGATAAAATCATACTTGTGCAACCGCAAGCAGTATGTATCATTAGGAAACTCGTACCAATCAGAAACCAAATCCATCAAATATGAAGTGCCGCAGGGTTTGGTAATGGGGCCATTGTTATTTAATGTGTTTGTTAATGATATAGGTGTTGAGGAGGAAGAAAAGAAAATATTGTATGCTGATGACATGACAATACTAAATAGTGACCAAAATATGGAACAGCTTGAGAGAAAAGCATACATATCTGCAAATGTCACAGCTCAATGGCTGTTGGAAAATGAACTGGTTATAAATCTAAAAAAAGACTATGTATGCAGTGTTTAAAAACAAGGAAAAGGCTGTAGAGCTGTAGACATGGATTTAGAGGTTGATGGAACAAGGCTGGAAGAAGTAGAATCTGCTAGATTCTTAGGTATTCTTGTGGATAATGAACTGAAATGGAAAAAACATATTAATAATGTCTGTAAGAAACTGAGCTCTTTCATATTCTTAATGATGCAGCTATCACAGTATTCAGACAAGAACCTTCTGTGTACAGTGTATCACGGACTTTTCGAACCATACTTACAGTATGGAGTGACTGTGTGGGGAAACTCAAACAAACAAGAGACAAAATGAGTGTTCACATGACAAAAAAAAGCAATTAGGACCATTTTAAGAAGAAAGACCTCTGAAACGTGCAGGAACTGTTTCAAGAATTTAGGTATCTTAACCTTTTCATCGTTGTATATATACAAAACAATAATGTACATCACAAAAGGTAGTGAGGACTGGATTACAAATGCTAGTGTACACACCCACAATACAAGAAGAAAGAATGAAGTACGGAGCATACCCCACCGACTGGCAATGCTAGAAAAAGGACCCCAGTACTCTGGTATCAGACTACTAAGAAGTCTGCCCAAAAACCTGCAAGATAGTGTACTTCACAATGACTTTCCAAAGAAACTTAAAGACTATCTCATTGAAAAAGAGTTTTATAGTGTTGCAGAATACTTATGCCATTAAATTTGTATATATTGTTACTCATTATCAGTGATGTAAAAATGTAAGCTAAAGGTGTAGAAAAATAAGTAATAAGTGATAAAGAATGTTAATACTTTGACATGACCTATATTACACGTACATTTACTGTACACAATGTAATCTTACAGGATCAAATAAAATTCAATTCAATTCAATTCAATACATAATAAACAGAAAAGGCCCAATAATACTTCCCTGAGGGACTCCACAGTTAAGAATTTTATAAGATGATTTTACTGTTTGTATAAGTCCCCCGGTTGTATAATACAACTTAACACATTGTCTCCTGTCAGCAAGGTATGATCTTAACAATTCTAATGCCACTCCTCTGACCCCATAAGTTTCTAACTTATGTAGAAGAATGGAGTGATTTACAGTATCAAAAGCCTTAGATAGGTCTAGAAAAGTGCCAATAACTTTGTTTCCATCATCAAGTTCATTCAATACTACTTGAATAAATGTGGCTATAGCTGTTATTGTAGACTTACCCTTCCTGAAACCATGCTGAGAACTTTTTAATATATTGTACTTAAGAGAAAAATGATTCCATTTGATTTAGTCTTCATTTTTAATCCAGCCATTAAGAAAGGAAAAACAAAGAGATTTTTTCCTCTACATGAAGAGCCTTATCCATTCATATGCTTTACATCTCCTGTTAATGTGGAAATTCAACTATCTGATTGTACTGTCCATTTTGATAGACTGAAACCGTATCACGGGCAAACTCCGCTACCTCAACTGTTGCAAAAATTCAGTTGTACAGAAAATAAAGAAGATGACAAATCTGCCTCCAGCATGCCAAAGATATGGTGAGGTTCAAACATCCACATGTGTTAAGGTCAAACGATTGAAAATATTTCTTATTTGAATGTAAAGCATTGCTGCCTACTGTTCCATGAGCATTATGGTTTTAACTGTGAGTGCTAGTGTCCTGTCAATGTTGATTTGATTTGGAGATGCAATTTATTTCATTTGTTCTATTATAGATGATTTTCTGTGGTTACTGATTTCATTGTACTTTTGTATCATAAAGGAAATGATGCAGCAGCAGATGTTCAGTGAGAACATTGTGTGGTTGTTAGAATCAGTGTCATTTTTTGCTAAATAGAAAGAATAGTTTTGTAAGGTAAGGAGTTTTTATGAGTTGCTCTGTAGACATGTTACTTTATGCCATACTATAAGTAAATGTGCTAATTAGGATTGCAAAGTTACAAAAGTTTTGACTTTTCCTATGTATATTGTTTAAGCTACGAGAGCAAAGTGAATATCTAAGCAATAACTGGACCTGCAAAATACGCAATAACTGGGCCTGTAAAATTGAATTTTTACTAGTTTTACTAGTTTTAGAAGTTCAACTACACATTTTAAGATGAGTACCACAGTAGTGATGCAAGTTTCACTAACATGAAGATATATTTGTCACACTGTCATATATTAGCTCCTGCAAAAGGGAGCATGTGTTATGCATGCATTTGATGATGTTTACATAACAAACTACAATATCTATGTTTCCACTATCTGTTGCTAATAGATCAGTTTACCTGGTCAAATTTGCAATTTAACAATCTAATACTGTTCTATTAAAGCCTCACTGTTTGGGTCTACCATCTGTAAAGGGCACTAATGACCATTATGATAAGTGCCCTCACCCACAAATCATCATCACTACTACTATCTGTACAAGCACAACAAGGAAGTGAAGGCATTGGTGAGATCTACTGAAAATCAAGTTTGCAGCAATGAGTGAAATTCTCTTGACATGTGCCCATATGTTAATAACAGGAACTCATTTATGCAATGTATGTCACAGAAAGATCATTAATACAATTATTAAGTCAGACACATCACACATTTACTATATTTTTGTGACATTTGTAAAAGCAACTGTTGACACATGTCCAGGGTTTTCATTAGTACACATTAGTTGGAAGCAGTAATTCATGAAACAATAATGTTTGGAAGTTGTAAGTGCCTTCTGCAGACAATAAACACCTTACGTTGTAACACTTAAGCTGCAGCAAAGTCTACCCTCATACAAGGTATGACATCTAGACTCTTTGGCAGCAACTCTATTTGCAAGACGATACTGTTCTCTGTATGCAAAAGAGAGTGTTATGTGGGCACTATATCATGGCAGTTTTAGTTAGGGAGTGTTTTGAACTGCAGTTACATAGGATACCAGTAGAGGTCGGGCCTGAATTACACTGCCAACTGCAGCAAACAATTGCACAATAGCCACTACCAAATGCTTTGTGTACTCCAATTTGCTTTGTGCTGTGGATTGCTTGTTTTCTTTTCTCTTATTTTGAAATGAATGAAGAGACTAATCCTGGTGCATAAAGGGATTTGAATGCGACTCTCGCTACAAGAAAAGGAATCAATGTTCCCTATGACCATTCTGTCAGTTCTCCTTTCGTAGAAGCACAGAATGTGGTCATAGGATGGCAGCCCTTCAACAGGGAGGCGGGGCTTATTCCCTCACACCCCCGCTCTCCCCTCGGGCAGTCTAAGTTCTCAGTTGCTTATGGTCAAGGCCGAATGCCACGATGTACTGTCTGCATAGTATATACAACAAAGGTAAATCTTTGTCCTTCTGGTTTGCGATGAAGAGTGCAGTGTTTTGTATAACTGACTTCATAAAAGAGCTGTGAAGCTGGTTACACACTTTGTGTAACACTCAAAAGAATTTTACATTTCTCTGTGATGAAACAATAGCATCGCATTAGCTGGAGAATTCAAGAGAAATTTGCAAGCTATGAGAGATACTCCTTAAGATAGTTACGCTGCTCAAATGCCTGAGTGTTTGTGAGCATTTACAGGAGGACTGCTCAGCAGCCATAATGGCAAGGATGGCCACCATCCACCTCAACCAGTCACAGAACACTAGGTGAGAATGTGTGAGGCCAAATGCAGCCTCCCACCCAAAGTGCACAGATTACAGAAACTGAAATGAAATTTTTGCATAATATAGTTAACCAATTCACTGTCTGTCATACTGAATATTAATATGGTACACAAGAGGAGGCCCCCTCACAACTGTTGACTTTTACCTATGAATGGTTTAGAATCAAAACCCCAATATACAAGTACAGGAATAATTATTTATAACCTTGTACATAGTGAACTACTCATTAGTTGAATATTTTACCATTAATAAATCAAGCTAGGTTATTAAACTATGGGAAATCCAGACTGGAATGTAATAATGTTATAAAAATATAGTTGCTACTCAGAATCTCCACTATTTTTTTTTTTTTTTTTGTGGAACACTTCACGATTTTGCGTGTCATCCTTGCGCAGGGGCCATGTTAATCTTCTCTGTATCGTTCAAATTTTAGTATACGTACTGCCGAAGCGAGTACATTGGTGAGTAGCAGCTATCCTTTTCATAATATTGTTACAAACCTCTGGACTCATAGATGTATTTCACATCAACAACCGTTCTTACTACCAGAATTATTTTGCCCTGTGCCTTTCGGTTTTTCCCTCTGGTATATGATAGCCATTTTAATTTTAACTTGTATGCTATAACCCTCAGATATGGCAAGCTAGTCACGCCTTCAATATTTAAACATAGAAGTCCCTTCTTGATTTGAACCTCCATTGAGATCTCTAATGATTCAGAAAGAGGACAAGAATGATTATTTTGCAGTAAAACATGCAGTTCATTGTATACCAAACTTATTAATGTTTTGGTAAAGCCCAAGGTAGTAGTTCTCAGTCATTCCCCTGTCAATACAAGGGCTATCCCCCCCCCCCCCCCCCACACACACACACACTGGCAGTGTGGTCTATTTTTGATGAAGGCATTACTGGCCAAGAGCTTTATTTGTGACACTCTTTTTGTTGTACCCATCTGCAACTCAGCATTTCTGCTATATGGTGAGTAGCAACTTTCCTTTTTGTAATGTTGTTACATTCCACCCAGTATTTTCCATCATTTGAAATAAAACATTAACAATGTGAAACAAACCAAATGTTATTATATACATTTTAAAGGTACACTCTTCAGCTATTTTTCAGCGTAACCTCATTCAAATTGAGGCACTTATACCATTATGCAGTTCAGCGTCAGTATCAAAGCATTGTGTGGCAAGTCATGTCTTCATCACTGGGAAGAGATGTTAGTCACTCATTGCCAGATCTGGACTGCATGCTGGCTGATCAAAACACCTCCCATCCAAAACCCCATAGGACCTCTTGGATACAATTCGCTATGTGGAAGTGTGTTGTGAAAAAACCACACTTTTGTGCTAAGTTTTCCCTGACACTTGTTTCGTATCACCCACCTTAACTTTGTCAGTGTTTGATGATACTTCTATGAGTTACGGAATGAATTTTCACTCTGCAGCAGAGTGTGCGCTGGTATGAAACTTTCTGGCAGATTAAAACTGTTTGTCAGACCAACATTTGAACTCATGACTTTTGGCTTTTGCGGGCAAGTGCTCTGTAGAAAACTGCCAACTGCAATTGCTACCACTGTTTTATGAAGAGACTAATCCTGGTGCATAAAGGGATCTGAATGTGACACTCACCACAAGAAAAGGAATCAACGGTCCTGATGACCATTGTGTCACGGCTCCTTTTGTAGAAACACAGAACATGGACAAAAGCACTTCGAGAGGGAGCCGGGGCTTATTCCCCCCGCACTGCTCCTCTCCCCTTGGGCAGTCTAACAATATCCTTTCTTCGAGGAGTGCTAGCTCTGCGAGGTTTGCAGGAGAGTTTCTGCAAAGTCTGAAAGATAGGAGACGAGGTACTGGCAGAATTGAAGCTGTGAGGGTGGGTCATGAGTTGTGCTTGAGTGGCTCAATCGGTAGAGCACTTGCCCATGAAAGGCAAAGGTCCTGAGTTCGAGTCTTAGTCTGGCACACAGTTTTAATTTGCCAGGAAGTTTCGCTTCTCTAAGTTAATTGTCGTGCCACATTCAAGAAAATCAATGAGAATCATTCCCTTAAAGCCCCAAAACACAGTAGCCATGATCTTTCTTGCTGACAGTATTTGCAAACACTTCCTTGGTTTCTTGGGAGAATTTGTGTGTCCCCATTCTATCGACTACCTTTTTGTTTCACAATTGACGTGCTTCATCCACGTCTCATCCACGGTTACGATATGATTGATAACACTGTTACAAGTTTTCTCATAATCTTTGAGAAAGGTCAGTGCTGCAACCAACCTCTGTTTCTTGTTTTGTTCCATTAGTATTTTGGGAATCCACCTAGTACAAAATTTGAGGTAACCAAGCTTCTACACCACAATTTCATGCACCAAGCTCTGTGAAGTTTGGAGAATACGATATGAAAGCTCCTTAATTGTGAAACGGTGATTTTCATTAATTCTGTCATTGATTTTCATCACCGGTGCATCAGTCACAAGGCTACACCTACCACTGCAGTCCTCAATGTAAACATTGGTATGGCCATTTTTAAATCAATGCACCATTGCCTCACTCAGCTTTCACTCATCATTCCTTTTGCTTACCCACCACAAGGGTCATGATAGATTACAACTGGATTGCAGTTTTTTGCCAACAAAAAACTAATCACATAATGCACCTCACAAGTGGCAAGATTTTCTATTGCAGTACACATTTTAACATGCCACAAAAAGCAAAGCAGCAGAGACACAGACCACATGCTACTACTTCTGGAAGAGTACTAAGTGTAGGAATGTGATGGCACCAAGATGGCAGTTATAGCCCCATCCATGACCGCAATAGACTAAAATGTCTGTTTCTTTCTGGATAGCTCTTGTATGACAAAGACTAGGTGGAAAAGAATATCAGATACCAATTTGTCATAAGTAGCTGACATTTCCTGTTGGGTTCCATTCAGTCTCCCTGTCCTTGCAAAGGCATCTTTGGCAGAGGGGCACGTTCTAAACAAAGCCAGCCATTTTGGCATGTATCTTGCTCATAATCTGCTTGCATGTGGAGAGAGGCTAGTTTCAGATTTCTAATGGTAAACACTGATATCAGTTCACCAACGAGTATCAATTTACTATACTCCATTCATCATAAAAATAAACCTCATGTAAATATTACACTATGTATTTTTCCACGTTCACTGGAACCTCATTGGATTTCATTTCACGCAGAGCAGAAGCCAAGCTGCCCCGAGTACAGTCAAGTACGATAATGAGGATACGTTTTATGCTGTGCGTTATGCGTACATCAACTCAGCAATAATACAGGACCACAGCTTTACCGGCACATTTAACTTGGACAGCACTGGCCAGCCACCTAGTTGAGCTAACCTGCAGTGATGTGAACAGTTGTAGTTAAGACACAAATAAGAGACGAGCAGAGAAGATTGTAGCCTTGAATGTCATTTAATTTTTGATCAGAAGGAAATAATCGTAAAACTCAGATAATGTGCTTCTTAGGTGATCTGCTGGAAAACATAACATGCTCTCGATCTTAGCTAAAATAGTATTGTAATTAAAAACAAGAGTGATGAAAATTCCTGAGTTTAACAAGGGTAATCTTTCTGCATGAACTACATGTGGCATAAAAGCGCACTGCTGGGATTTCACCATGTAGTTAAATATTGAAGCCACTGAAGGGATTACAGTGAGTTGCCTGCTAACCTCCGAACATCTTCCAAAACAGACTCCGAGGAATCCAGTACATTTAAGTGCTGCTATATTGGTAATGAAGCAATCAGCAATAGAATCTCAAGCCATCAAAAAGTCCACATATCCTCCTCCTCTTTTGTGACGTGCTGTTCTGCATTTCGCCATCACTCAACAGTGACGTGTCACAAAGCTTGGTCCATTAGTTCCAGTACGTTTGCCAGCTTAAATGTCTTGTTATTTCTCGTAGCATATCCCTTAACTTGGCTCCAGATTAATTCCATTGGGATCAGATTGCAGTATTAAGGTGACAGTTAAAAAATGCAGGTTTCTAGACGCTTATCACTCTGGTTCATGTGAGACCATATCTGTTCTATAAAACAATGTGCATATTCATACAAAGAGTAGTTGATTTTTCATTTTTCTCAAAAAAATTCAATTGTGTGATGTTTTCTAAACTTCAAAATCATTAACAATCTTTTATAATATAGCAATAATTAAGAACGTGTATTTGCAATGAAAACCAGAATTCTGCATGCGATATGTAATTAGAAACTAGTAGATGTGCATTTTATTTGTAAAAATGATGGTTAAGTATGAGTTAACTACCACATTTTTTGGTAAATTTCATATTTAAATGATTTAGATATTCAAACCGAACAAAAAACACTGTAGATCACAACGGGTTTCGAACTGCAGCCATCTGTATATTATTAATCTACGATGTTACCAATTATGCTATGAATATAATGATGTTACCATCTCGTGTTTTTAGTATGCCATGTTTCTTGAAAAACATAAAACCTCATTTTTCTCTGTAATGTTGTGAAAAACATTAAGAACAACTTGTTTCTAGCCATTAACGGTGTTCCACGTGCGTGTTTCACTACGAAGCAGGAAGAAGTGTCATTCATTTTCCAGGTACATATGAACAGCGGGACAATCAGAGCACAAGTAGTGCTTACAGAGACAGTGACTGTACACGATTTTTGAAATAAAAATTACATAGCTCTAGTGTGATTCAGAGAAATGTCAATGGCTGTTAATACATCAAAATGTCTTAAAGTTTCATTTACAGTGACATAGTAATAAGATATCTAATACATAAGTTGGGCCTACTTCCAAGAGCAAAGCAACACAGTGTACGAGAGTTACCGCTGTTGAACAATAGTCGCATTTGTGTTTACATCAGGTTTATTCTTATGGTGAACGGAGTATAATATCTTTCAAAATTACAGTTCCTTCTTACATTCTAGTTCTGGCTCTGTCGTTGTCATTTTACAACTCAAAGGTCACTTGAAAACAGTACAATATGTGACAATAAATGTTTTGATCAAATCTGAAAAGACCTCCAAGAACTGAATTCTAGTACTTACACTCACAGGTATTTTATGACTTCATATTATGACCACTTATTCCCAATAATCTATAGATTCCATCTTCTAGTCTTTGATTATTCTTTGAATTAATAGTCCATTTTGGTGTGAAAGGTTTTTGCCTTACACAATTCAACTTGTGGTTCATTCATATCCCAGGACTAATTGGTGGAGTAATCTCTCATATTCCAATATCATAATTACATATGAAATCTCACTCTTCTAACAGTGAATGATACTTGCAATGAAGCTATGCTGGGCCCGCACCACAGCTGGGTCAGTGGTGGATACATACGGGGAGCACACAGGGCGACTCCCCCCCCCCCCATCCCCTCCCACCCCCGGCAGTGACGCCCGCACTGCCACCTGCGCCACCCCCGCCAGTCAGCCTGCACGCTATTCATCTATTTCTCTTGTCAGTCGACTCGACTGAATCAAGTTATCGATTAATTGTCCTTTCATATATAGCATGTGCATCCGCGTCATCGTTTTTTATACGTTTCTGTCTGGTACATTTTATACATTACTGGCTGGTGCATAGGTAGCTAACAAATACCTACGAGAAAAGTCGCAGCCATTCTAGTGACTTCAATACGTATTCTGTCTGGCATTTCTTCGAGAAAAATTGCGAATATTCTACTCTTTTCTTGTACAGAGAACCCTTCACTACATGGCGTTATAAATACGGACTTTTCACCAAACAGGAAGCTAGTTTACATTCAGAAGCAGAAATATTAAGACTGAAGAATGAGTAAGCAAAAAGTCCCAGTTGTTGCAAGTGCAAGTGTGAAGATTAGTGAAGAGTGAGAGTGATCAGTTAATTGTGAAGTATTAATAATAGTAATTCACAGAAATTCCTCGGTAAAAATATTGTTGCATGACTTGTAACAATATTTTTACTAATAACGTAACAATAGTTTCCTGTACCTAACTTGTAATACGAGTTAACTATTGATGCATATATGTCCAGCAATAGTGACTTTCGAGAAGATTCCTAAAAAAGCATTGTTACTATATAGGACCTCTATCAAATGCACTAGAAAGGAACGGAATCGACAATAAAAGTTCCACACCCATAAATTGCTGGATGACGTTATCATTGGAAACTTGCCCTTATATTATACGTCGTAATGTAGATATTGGCTTGTCGCTTTCACAGTAGGTGTTTGTTCACACTCCATAAATTTGGAAGTGAACATTCTGGCAGTGAATGTTCTCGAAACAACCGAGCCACATTTATAAGGGAAACAGAGTTGCTGCCAGGTAGTCACTTTGAAAGCTACAATCGTCATGGTAACTTAGAAGCGATAAAAAGTGAACAACCGCAATTACTGTCAGTTACAACAGACTTCAGTCAGTGTAGTGCTTAGTGATAATAGAAACGCAGACTGTGACTGTGTGCATTTTAGTGCTAAGTGCACTAGAATTGCATTTATAAGTCTGAATAAAGTGTTTATTCATGAATAATTGGTATCTAATTTACCTATGTCATAACAATATAATAAAATGGATCATAACCTAACTGCCCCCCCCCCCCCCCCATGAACCATAGACCTTGCCGTTGGTGGGGAGGCTTGCGTGCCTCAGCGACACAGATAGCCGTACCGTAGGTGCAACCACAACGGAAGGGTATCTGTTGAGAGGCCAGACAAACGTGTGGTTCCTGACGAGGGGCAGCAGCCTTTTCAGTAGTTGCAGGGGCAACAGTCTGGATGATTGACTGATCTGGCCTTGTAACATTAACCAAAACGGCCTTGCTGTGCTGGTACTGCGAACGGCTGAAAGCAAAGGGAAACAACGGTCGTAATTTTTCCCAAGGGCATGCAGATTTACCGTATGGATAAATGATGATGGCGTCCTCTTGGGCAAAATATTCCGGAGGTAAAATAGTCCCCCATTCGGATCTCCGGGCGGGGACTACTCAGAAGGACATTATTATCAGGAGAAGAAAACTGGCGTTCTACGGATCGGAGTGTGGAATGTCAGATCCCTTAATCGGGCAGGTAGATTAGAAAATTTAAAAAGGGAAATGGATAGGCTGAAGTTAGATATAGTGGGAATTAGTGAAGTTCGGTGGCCGGAGGAAAAGGACTTTTGGTCAGGTGAATACAGGGTTATAAATACAAAATCAAATAGGGGTAATGCAGGAGTAGGTTTAATAATGAATAAAAAAATAGGAGTTCGGGTAAGCTACTGCAAACAACATAGTGAACGCATTATTGTGGCCAAGATAGACACGAAGCCCACGCCTACAACAGTAGTACAAGTCTATATGCCAACTAGCTCTGCAGATGATGATGAAATTGAAGAAATGTATGATGAGATAAAAGAAATTATTCAGATAGTGAAGGGAGACGAAAATTTAATAGTCATGGGTGACTGGAATCCGATAGTAGGAAAAGGAAGAGAAGTAAACGTAGTAGGTGAATATAGATTGGGGGTAAGAAATCAAAGAGAAAGCCGCCTGGTAGAATTTTACACAGAGCACAACTTAATCATAGCTAACACTTGGTTCAAGAATCATAAGAGGAGGTTGTATACATGGAAGAAGCCTGGAGATACTGACAGGTTTCAGATAGATTATATAATGGTAATACAGAGATTTAGGAACCAGGTTTTAAATTGTCGGACATTTCCAGGGGCAGATGTGGATTCTGACCACAATCAATTGGTTATGAACTGTAGATTACAACTGAAGAAACTGCAAAAAGGTGGGAATTTGAGGAGATGGGACCTGGATAAACTGAAAGAACCAGAGGTTGTAGAGAGTTTCAGGAAGAGCATAAAGGAACAATTGACAAGAATGGGAGAAAGAAATACAGTAGAAGAATGGATAGCTTTGAGGGATGAAGTGGTGAAGGCAGCAGAGGATCAAGTAGGTAAAAAGACGAGGGCTACTAGAAATCCTTGGGTGACAGAAGAAATACTGCATTTCATTGATGAAAGGAGAAAATATAAAAATGCAGTAAATGAAGCAGGCAAAAAGGAATACAAATGTCTCAAAAATGAGATCGACAGGAAGTGCAAAATGGCTAAGCAGGCATGGCTAAAGGACATATGTACGGATGTAGAGGCTTACCTCACTAGGGGTAAGATAGATACTGCTAACAGGAAAACTAAAGAGACCTTTGGAGAAAAGAGAACCACTTGTATGAATATCAAGGGCTCAGATGGAAACCCAGTTCTAAGCAAAGAAGGGAAAGCAGAAGGGTGGAAGGAGTATATAGAGGGACTATACAAGGGCGATGTTCTTGAGGACAATATTATGGAAATGGAAGAGGATGTACATGAAGATGAAATAGGAGATATGATACTGCGTGAAGAATTTGATAGTGCAATGAAAGACCTAAGTCGAAACAAGGCCCTGTGAGTAGACAACATTCCATCAGAACTAATGACAGCCTTGGGAGAGTCAGTCCTGACAAAAAACTACCATCTGGTGAGCAAAATGTATGAGACAGGCGAAATACCCTCAGACTTTAAGAAGAATATAATAATTCCAATCCCAAAGAAAGCAGGCGTTGACAGATGTGAAAATTACCGAACTATCAGTTTAATAAGTCACGGCTGCAAAATACTAACACGAATTCTGTACAGATGAATGGAAAAAGTGGTAGAAGCCGACCTTGGGGAAGATCAGTTTGGATTCCGTAGAAATATGGGAACACGTGAGGCAATACTGACCCTACGACTTATCTAAAAAGAAAGATTAGGAAAAGGCAAACCTACGTTTCTAGCATTTGTAGACTAGGAGAAAGCTTTTGACAATGTTGACCGGAACAATCTCTTTCAAATTCTGAAGGTGGCAGGGGTAAAACACAGGGAGTGAAAGGCTATGTACAATTTGTACAGAAACCAGATGGCAGTCATAAGAGTTGAGGGACATGAAAGGGAAGCAGTGGTTGGGAAGGGAGTGAGACAGGGTTGTAGCCTGTCCCTGATGTTATTCAATCTGTGTGTTGAGCAAGCAGTAAAGGAAACAAAAGAAAAATTCGGAGTAGGTATTAAAATCCATGGAGAAGAAATAAAAACTTTGTGGTTCCCCGATGACATTATAATTCTGTCAGAGACAGCAATGGACTTGGAAGAGCAGCTGAACGGAATGGACTGTCTCTTGAAGGGAGGATATAATATGAACATCAACAAAAGCAAAACGAGGATAATGGAATGTAGTCGAATTAAGTCGGGTGATGCTGAGCGAATTAGATTAGGAAATGAGACACTTAAAATAGTAAAGGAGTTTTGCTATTTGGGAAGCAAAGTAACTGATGATGGTCGAAGTGGAGAGGATATAAAATGTAGACTGGCAATGGCAAGGAAAGCGTTTCTGAAGAAGAGAAATTTGTTAACATCAAGTATAGATTTAAATGTCAGGAAGTCGTTTCTGAAAGTATTTGTATGGAGTGTAGCCATGTATGGAAGTGAAACATGGACGATAAATAGTTTAGACAAGAAGAGAATAGAAGCCTTTGAAATGTGGTGCTACAGAAGAATGCTGAAGATTAGATGGGTAGATCACGTAACTAATGAGGAAGTATTGAATAGGATTGGGTAGAAGAGGAGTTTGTGGCACAACTTGGCTAGAAGAAGGGATCGGTTGGTAGGACATGTTCTGAGGCATCAAGGGATCACCAATTTAGTATTGGAGGGCAGTGTGGAGGGTAAAAATCGTGGAGGGAGACCAAGAGATGAATACACTAAACAGATTCAGAAGGATGTAGGCTGCAGTACGTATTGGGAGATGAAGACGCTTGCACAGGATAGAGTAGCATGGAGATCTGCATCAAACCAGTCTCAGGACTGAAGACCACAACAACAACAACCTAACTGCTTCCCCTTCCTGCACCCAGAAAATGGCGGGAAGTTCTAATTTTGGTGGGGAAAAAAGTTCAATTGGGCCACATTCACTAACCTGGAAAATAGCTCACTTGGGCTACCTCCACTAACCTAAGACATCCAACCGCCACCTCTTTCTTGGAATTGACAGGAAAAGGACTCTTCAGCCTGTGCTGGGCTGCTGGATAGGATGGACATAAGTATTTATTTTACATGCAGTGTTTGTTTAAACAATTTGAGTTGTCATAGGCAGTAGCTCCACCCAGCGTGTTCACCATAAGGTCCAGAGTCCAACTAACCTAGCAGACAGTACTGCCACCAGAGGGCACTGTCATACTATGGCGGTCTTGGGAAAATGGCGCGAAAAGGACTCAGTCTGTGTCCAGCTATTGGAGAGAGGAAGAAATGTACTTTATTTATTTTGGAACAATTGATTTAGGGACAGATTTCACGTATTATATTGATACAAAATACTCGCCCTGATGTGCTTGGGATCACAGTAAATAGTCTACAGAGCTGCAAGCAACTCGTTAAACACCGAAATCATCCAATGCAATACCCTGATGCGCAGACACGAAAACAACTCGTAAATTGTCAAAATAATGCATGCAAAACACTCTGCAAACAAGCTCACTAACTGTAAACTGTCGAAATAATGCAGTACGCTGATGTGCATATGGGAAAACAACTCGTAAATTGTCAAAATAATGCTTGTATAATGCTCTGCAAGCACGCTTGCTAATCGTAAACTGTCGATATAATGCACTGCATAGCCTCCAGACCTGCAAACTACTCGTAAATCGCCGAAATAATGCAGTACACTGATGTACAGACGCGAAAACAACTCGTAAATTGTCAAAATAATGCTTGTAAAATGTTATGCAAACACGAACACGCTCACTAATTATAAACTGTCGAAATAATGCAGATATGTTCACAAAATAATGCAACAGACACACCCACTACTCATGAAATTGTGATAAAATAATGCATGTGTAGTGCTATGCAAACACGCTCACAACGCTTAAACAGCCGAAAATAATGCAGTGAACTATTGGTAAGAAATTCGGCTGCGACGTATCAAAGAAATGTTCCCTACATACCTCCAAGGCGCGCACACCGGGCGGCTCGTTCACACTGGTCCCATACACAAGATGCCACTGGGCTGCGCGCACGTGTTTACCATTGCTGGCACGATGCCTTTCTACCTGAGGTCCAGCAAAGACCTAATTGATGAGCGACTCACCTTTGTAGGCACAGATAAAAGGTTGTCAGTGTTAAACTGACGTCACAGATCTATGTAAATAAGAGCCAAGTCTCCCTCTGGATGCGGTATAGATATCTTTTGCAATGCTTCCCCGATTAGCACAGGATGCATTCTTCCTAGTGATCCTAAATGGACAGTCCGTCCATTAAACATCAGTCCGTTACCGGAAATAGTAAAGTGCCGCAGGAATAGTTAACGGCTGCTTTTGTAGGAGCTTTCGTGATGTCTCAGCTAGTCTGCATGGAAATTCTTGTCCTAACAGGACCGTTCACGAATATAGCCCAGAATAACACTGAATGCATTCTTTCTGATGGTCCTAATGAGGCACCCCGTCCATCATGTGTTACCCTTGCTGGAAATAGTGAGGTCGTGCTTTCAACAAACGTCTCCGAAATGGCAAACGTGCTCACCACTATGTAGAGGCTCCTATGTCCCAACACAAAGGATGTTTGTGAATGAATGGAGCATTCTGAATGGCTCTTACTGAATTTACCCACCAAATTACTGATTCTGCCAGTGTGTGGGTACTGTCCGCCTTTTTTTCTTTAGATGAGACTTTCAGCGGCAACACTATTTTGTACATATATATATAAGTACAATATAACTTCTGCACAATTTCAGTGCAGTAATGTGTTCATTGTAAATGTGTGTGTGTGTGTGTGTGTGTGTGTGCGTGTGTGTTAAGTACAATCTAATTTCTGCACCATTTCAGTGCAGTAATGTGTTCATTGTAAATAAGTATTATAGTAGTTGTATTACATGTTTATTACCTTATAAATAAATAAAAAACTTTTTTATTTTAAATTCAGTGCATTAGTATTTGTAAAATGACTTTCATATAGTGTTCATTAAAAAATGATGATCATTCCACTTGGGACCTGTGGAATGGTACATAAGCTTATTTGTTTTAGCTGTAAATATTTGTCATGTATTGTTTTTCTGACATGTTCCACATCCTGGAGGACCTCTTCACTACGGATCAATTGGAATGAAAGTAAATCTTATCTAATCTAAACAGATCGCCACATTGGACTGACAGTAAAAACCCTGTAAAAGTGGTCTACAGATCGTCAAATACAGAAAAACACTTCCTCAATTACACTACTCTGCCTTTAATGACGGAAGCTTGAATATTTCAGTGTGAGAATGATCTCCACGTACCATATCCTGCGCCATACAAAATCATCACTTCTGCATCCTGCATATATCTATTGACCAACAGACACTCGTGCATATACTGAGAAGACTGTTGTACAAAGGCTGGGTCAGTTCCCCTCGGCACAAAGGCATTACTGTTTCTGGCCCCTACCTGCTTACTTGCTACACCCATCTCCAAACACCGGGATTACAAGAACATATGTATTTTCACATGCTTTACCAGAATATCATATTATTTTCGCGATACTTTTCGATATCAAGCACTTAGCAATCTGCTACCGATCGCTTGCACATCGTAATTCTGAAGATATAGACTGGAAATTATTTCTCTAGAAACCCAAAACTTTAGCGAGGTTCAGCGTGCTGTAAGCCACTGAGTAACTAGAAACTTATCCCACATGTGAAGATCTTTACATGAAAACTTGAAAAAATAGAGGAAACTGATATTACTTCTCGCAAATACCGATGTTGGTGATATAATAGATTCCAAATCATTCTTACAATTTACAAAGTCAACTAAGGTGTTTCTCATGTCTAGAGAACCAACAAATGCGTCTTCCACCTGCCTTTCACCTGCTAGATGCACACACCACAATCGGTGTTCTCTCAACCACACAAAGACAGTAAATGTGAAGAAGCAGTCAACCAGACAATTTACATGGGAGGGAATAATGGTCCAATGCAAACACACGTCCATATTGAATCTTCTCAAATTTCCACAGAGAACACACACGATCACGAAGGCTGCCCAACACATACTGAGTATTAGTTCGCTATTCAGCCGTCTAGAGGATGACTCAGTTAGGTCAGGTACATTCCTGTACCACAAGAGGCCTTTCCGTTTGGCCAGCTCCTGCCATTAGCCACAAATGTGAATCACTCCCACCAGAGGCCACTGCTGCTGCACGCCGAGCACACCCAGACAGAATCGTCCTAGGAAACAGGCCACATACATATCTGATCGCTATATTACAGTTAAATATCACGATTGCAGTCTCAATCGGATGACATTTGACAATGAGTGAAGTATCAGAAATAACCACTGCTAATGGCTGTGGCTCTGGAAATAGAAACATCTGTACCATTCTTACGACCTCACATACTTTTCCAAGTAAAAAAAAAAAACAAAATCATCCATTCCCTTTGCAGCTATTGCATGATTCCACGTCAAATCCACACCTTCCCTTATGACAGGACAGTCAGTTTCTTTGCACATCATGGAACACACACACACAAACTTTATATGCCTGATGCTCAAGGCGAACCTATCATGTATCCCCTACTACTAAGTATAATACTTCGTCAATAACTGATTGCTAGTCATACGAAAAAATACTGAGTGAAAACCAGCTATGGATGGACATGTCTCAAAAGTTTTTCTTGCGAGTGGCACCACAGTGTCTTAGAAAGAGAAACGTAACAGTCTTACATGACGCCAGATGTTAACAACACGATCACAACTACTCTCTTACTGTCACAAGCGTCCTAGGTTCTACAGGTGCTCACAAATATTGTTAATGATATCCATGTTAAAAACTATACAAGTCTTATAAATTGTGGTATGGCATTATCTCCAAATGAAATGGGTTTTCCAGGCAAATACCGCAACACTGAAGGTAGATGTTGATCTCCGGAGTGTATATTAACGTACCAACAGTGCGGTTACATGTCCTCGAAGGTGTAAGCTCGTAATAAAATCACTGAATTTAGAAAGTGATTTGGCTAAGGAACACAGTATAAAGCCGGTATTCACAGCTCCCTCATGCCGCCATTAGATATTTCTCCAGTATTTGTAACACATTCTGTCCCGATGCCATGTCAGAGGTTCTGTGATATATCCTCTGGGTTATAGGTGATGGTTGACTGAGAATAATCACATACAGTAGACATAGTGCTGATTGAGGTCGTAAGAAAGGTACAGTAGCTTTTCAGATCTCTAGTGCTACACTTTCTGGTAGAAATGCTCTGTGATTTGGAATCAAGTCTTTCCAATCAACCAAATACCTGCGTTTGACCCTGTGAGAAGTCTTTTAATGATTACAGCTACTAGTGAATCAAATTTCTGGCAGTCTCATATCTCAAAACGAGCCACCTTTTTGGAACCTATCTGCTACAGCAAAATTCCAATGTGGTTTTAGGTAGTCCTTATGCATCTTGCAACTGCTCCTTAGACTCTGTGTTGCCATCCCAGCAGCTTTGAGCATGTGATCATTACAATTTAAGTTGGAGCTGAGTAGAAATCAGAGAAAACTATATTATGTGATCAAAAGTACCCGGATACCTGGCTGAAAATGACTTACAAGTTCGTGGTGCCCTCCATCGGTAATGCTGCAATTCAATATGGTGTTGGCCCACCCTTAGCCTTGATGACAGCTTCCACTCTCACAGGCATACATTCAATCAGGTGCTGGAAGGTTTCTTGGGGAATGGTAGCCCATTCTTCACGGAGTGCTGCACTGAGGAGACATATCAATGTCGGTCGGCGAGGCCTGGCACAAAGTTGGCGTTCCAAAACATCCCGGAGGTATTCTACAGGATTCACGTCACGACTCTGTGCTTAAAACATCAATGTAGGCCTGTGCCATGGACCAAGCGAGGTGGCGCAGTGGTTAGCACATTGGACTCGCATTCAGGAGGACGACGGTTCAATCTCGTGTCCGGCCATCCTGATTTAGGTTTTCCGTGATTTCCCTAAATCGCTCCAGGCAAATGCCGGAATGGTTCCTTTGAAAGGGCATGGCCGGCTTCCTTCCCCATCCTTCCCTAATCCGATGAGACCGATGACCTTGCAGTTTGGTCTCTTCCCCCCAAAACAGCCAAACCAACCTGTGCCGTGATAGCGCCACGCAAAACAACAAGGGGTGCAAGCCCCCTCCATGAAAAACACAACCACACCATAAAACAACTACCTCCGAATTTTACTGTTGGCACTTCACACGCTGGCAGATGACATTCACCATTCATTCACCATACCCACACCTTGCCATGAGATTGCCACAGTGCGTACCATGATCCGTCACTCCACACGTTTTTCCACTGTTCAATCATCCAATGTTTACCCTCCTTACACCAAGCGAGGCTGCATTTGGCTTTTACCAGCATAATGTGTGGCTTATGAGCAGCCGCTCGACTATGAAATCCAAGTTTTCTCACCTCCTGCCTAACTGTCATAGTACTTGCAGTGGATTCTGATGCTGTTTGGAATTCCTGTGTGATGGTCTGGATAGATGTCTACCTATTATGCATTACGACTCCTTCAACTGTCAGCGGTCTCTGTCAGCCAACAGACGAGGTCGGCCTGTACACTCCTGTGCTGTACGTGTCCCTTTGTGTTTCCACTTCACTATCACGTTGGAAACAGTGGACCTAGGGATGTTTAGGAGTGTGGAAATCTTGCATGCAGACATATGACACAAGTAACACCCAATCACCTGACCACATCTGAAGTCAGTGAGTTCCGCACAGTGCCCCATTCTGCTCTCTCATGATGTCTAATGGCTACTGAGGTCGCTGATATGGAGTACCTGGCTGTAGGTGGCACCACAATGCACCTATTTGGGAGTTCCAGATACTTTTGATCACATAATGTATATCTACCACATTCTGCAGTCCATGTAGAAACAGGCTATGCTGACTTAGTGTGACAGGACCGTGTTTTGACCCTTCAAAGGAAATGGGAACATGTTGCTGTAGCCCCGCCAACCGTGCACGATGTGTAAGGTTGGCAACAAATGAAGCCCGCTCCTGCAACACGAGGTAGTATAAAGAGAGTACGAACAGTTACGGTAATGTTTCTTATCACGAAAATTAGGAATACTCAACATCATACAGGTACTGCAGTCCAAAGCAGATCTGTCCCCCTCAGGGTTCATTCATGTCTATCACCCCAACACTGTATCATCGTTATTTTGTACCATCAAACAGAGAAAATTCACAAACTATAAAAGCTCTGCTAACCTCTTCCGATAGAGAACTCAATAAGATTTTTACCGCATCTCCCTCTTCCCATATATAGAAAACAAATACCGTCTGCATGCCGGCATCGAGCACATATGGCAATCCTATTAAATATGTGTAAAGTTTCATCGACTGTACTGTACGAGGATAATTGTATCCCACACACTATACTATCAGTAGCAAGAGAGGCACCCTGTAACCCTGTGTTGGTTTTTTTTTCTCTGCTGTAACATGCTTTGCACACTGCCATAGATTTTGTTTTTTCACTCATGACTTCGAGCTCTGTGTCAGGCTCTAAACTGACATTAACACATTCTGATCCATTACCTCTCACAGAAAGCTAGACGTCGCATGGTGTAAATCAAGTTGTTGCTGCTGCTACCATAAAACACTCACACTCACACACACACACACACACACACACACACACACACACACACACACACACACACACACACGTTGTGGAGCATTTCCAAACTGCTGTCTGAAGGTGATTGATGGCCTCTAGACTTAAACTCATCCGTCACAGTGACAGAATACCTCGTGACTCAGTGTACGTTTCGACTGATTCCTCATACTGCAGTCATGTACATGATCACTGTTTTGGTACTAGCCATCCCAAGGTCACCCCCTCCACCAAGACTCTTTCTCCATTTCAAACAAGCGATACCAGTCAATCATTATGTGGTAAAAAAGAGCATACCAGTGGATGAATGGGATGGAAAAGACACCATCGACGTACTGTAATAATAAGCATCACAGTTTATAGTGTGAGCAATTTTACAGTAATTTCAACACTGACCACTGATGCGACAGCATGCTCCCCAACATCAGTATCATCGCTAAACCACAGCTCCTCTACTTTGCGAGGACCAACACAAATGTAGATAGATGACTGTGCAGTATGTTCATTCATTGATAATTCTTGTACATATACATCATAAAAGTATACAAGACAGGGATTGATGTGTAATGGATGTGCTGTCCCATTAGGACCGCTAGGAAGAACGCATCCTGTGCTATTCTGGGAAGCATTGCAAAAGATTTTTATAGCGTGTCCAGAGGAAGATTTGGCTCCTATATACATAGAGCTGTGATGTCAATATAACACTGACAACCTTTTATCTGCACCTGCAATGGTGAGTCACTCATCAATTAGGTCTTCGCTGGGCCACAGGTAGAAAGGCATCACACCAGCAATGGTAAATACGAGCGGGCAGCGGGCAGCCCAGGGGCATCTCATGTATGGGACTGGTGTGAACGCACCGCCCGTGTGCGTGCCTTGGAGCTCTGTAGAGAACATTTCTTTGATATGGCATGATCGAATTTCTTACCTATAGTTCAAAAGCATTTTTACGTGCAATGAGTGTTTGCGCACTGCACTATTTTCGGCTGTTTAAGCCTTGTGAGCATGTTTGCTTAGTGTTACATATGCATTATTTTTTGATAATTTCACAAGTAGTGGATGTGTCTGCTGCATTATTTTGTAAACATGTCTGTGTGCTGTGCAATGCATTATTTCGACAGTTTACAATTAGTGAGCATGTTTGCATAGCATTTTACAAGCACTATTTTGAAAATTTACGAGTTGTTTTCGTGTCTGTAAATCAGTGTACTGCATTATTTCGGTGACTTACGAATAGTCTATAGGTCTACAGGCTGTGCAATGCACTATTTCGAGAGTTTAAAATTAGCAAACCTGTTTCCAGAGTATTATACATGCATTATTTTGAAAATTTACGAGCTGTTTTCAAGTCTGCACACCAGTGTACTGCATTATTTCGACAGTTTACATTTAGTGAGCGTGTTTGCAAAGTGTTTTACACGCATTATTTTGACAATTTACGAGTTGTTTTTATGTCTGCACATCAGTGTACTGCATTATTCCGGTGGTTTACGAGTAATTTGCAGGTCTGTAGACTATTTACTGTGACCCCAAGCACACCAGGGTGAGTGTTTCATATCAGTGTAATAAATAAACTATGTCACGTCTGTCCCTAAATAAATTGTTACAAAATAAATACAGTACACTCCTTCTTCTGCCAAGCAGCTCGACAAGGACTGAGTCCTTTTCCCGCCGTTTTTCCCCAGACCACTATAGTACGACAGTACCCTCTGGTGGCAGTACTGTGTACTAGGTCAGTTGGACTCTGGACCTCATGGTGAACACACCGGATGGAGCTACTGCGTATGACAACTCAAATTGTTTAAATAAACGCTGCATGCAAAATAAATACTTATTTCCATCCTATACAGCAGCCAAGCACAGGCTGATGAGTCCTTTTCCTGTCAATACCAAGAAAGCGGTGGCGATCGGATGACTTAGGTTAGTGGAGGTAGCCCAAGTGAGCTATTTTCCCGCCATTTTATTAGGTTAGTGAAAGTGGCCCAATTGACATTTCTTTTCGCCAAAATTTGAACTTCCTGCTATGACGTCATTGCACTGACATCTTGGATCCGCCATCTTGAATAAATTTGGCAACAATGCAATATGGGTTGACGCTCTCTTTGCCCTACTATTATTAGCGTCAGTAAATATTAGTGATGATATAAAACACAGGCTTCTCACAGCTCCAAGGAAACCTGAAAAAGGTTATATCTTTACTAATTCTGAGCACAACAAGAGGGGCGCAGACTGGTGCACGATAATGACTCTGAACAGAATCTATGGCTGCTGTTCTCACTAATTAAAAAGGGACTTCTTTGCATTAATTGTTCAACTTTGAAGAATAATAAAATGGTTGGAGGTAAGAAATCCATTATCACCAAGAAACTTGTGCCTGAACCACTAACAAAGTTTGCCAACTTATTGGTAAAGATGGTGACATTGAGACCCACCATCAGCTCAAGTACCATGCTGAAGCGTCAACAGATGCAAAATTATTTTTGGCGACACGAGACAACCATGAACTTGAGATCATAAATCAATTGTCAAGACAAAGAATGTAAAGCATTAGGGAAAACATACCATCTTGTACTTATAATACAAAATCTTGTACTTATAATAAAAACAATCATATTTTCTGGAAAGCAAAATATTCCTCTGCAGGGGCATAGAGATGATGGGAGTCTATTAGAAAACGAAAATGATAATGAAAGTATAGTGAGTAATGAGGGAAACTATAGAGCTCTTCTAAGATTTTGAATTGACGCTGAAGACTTGCAACTAAAACATCACCTTGAGACCACTAAAGTGAACGCCACTTACATAAGTAAAACAACATATAATGAACTTAATTCATACTGTGAAACATATGGAGAATACTGGAGGAAATCGATTCTCGTTATTACAGTATAATGTTTGATGAGACTGCGGACATAGCGCTCATCGCCCTACTGAGTTTAGCTGCAATATATGTTGATGGTGACGGCAAATTAAATGAAAGATTTTTGGATTTCATTGACATTCATAAAGTCAATTATTGTACTGGAAACATTGATGATGAGCCTCAAGAGAGTCAGGGTGAAGAGCGTAGCATTACTGGCGAAGTAATAGGTACTATGATTCTGAGGAGAATGGGAAGCCTTTCCCTGTCACTGGAGAACTGTATGGGTATAGGCTGTGGTGGTTGCTCAGTTAATATGTCAGAAGTGAAAGGAGCTGTGGCTACAATAAAAAAGAAAGCTATCTACGCACAAGTAGCACTGTTAGGTTAGATTAGATTAGTGTCAAAGTCATCAGCTCAGCCTCACTGTCTCTCGCAGTTGCAAAGTTACAAGTGTGAGAAACTCACTTGGTACTACTGAAGAAGTAGTATTGTTCTTTACAGTGTCTAGCAAGTGGTTCGCAACATTGAAGAGTCACCTAAAACTCTCACTGGAGTCACATTGTCAAACGAGATGGGTTGAGTGACATGATGCTGTTATTCAATTCACAGCTGATCTTGGAACAGGTTCTTAAAGAAATAGAGTGTTGGAGGGATTGCATAACTGCTGCCAAAGCTAACGTTCTCCTTCGAGCTCTCTCTAATTGCGAGTTTATTATGACTCTGTTTACACTGAGTGACATTATGAGCATAACATATCCAGTCAGTAACGTCTTACAAGACCCTAGCTTGGACGTCGTGATTGCAAAAGCAAAATCAGATTTGACGTTCAAGGTGTATAATGGCATGAGAGCTAATGCTGACAGACACTTTGCTCGTATTGTTGAAGAGGCGAAGGCAGTTATGGGAGAGTTAGACATGGAGATGAGTGTTCCTTGTCTTACAGGCAGACAATGACACAGGGAAAATGGAAAACTGTGATCATAATGATGGTGCTATGACATATTGGAAAAGAACTGTTCCCCCCTCCCCCCCAACACTGGACCATGTTACGACCAACATAAGAGAACATTTTGCTGAAGAAAATATTTATCATTTAATATTCAACATACTTTTGCCCTCACTATTACTGAAACATGATGGTAATGACCTGCACATAAATTGAGTCAATGCTTAACTCAACTACCATTCTTTGGAGAATAGTAACTCAACTACCATTCTTTGGAGAATAGTCACTCTTTCTGATTAAAAAGAGACTAATGGGAGAGATTCTTCAATACAAACAAATGAGCATAAATGCCCTTAATGATCATGATTCTGTTATGCAAGCATTGTCTGTTTGTCCTAGATCGGACTATACTACTTCGCACATGCTGCACAAAATATTTGCTTGTCTACCTGCATCTATTGCTACATGGCTGAAGTTGACAATGGATGATCGACTTAATGGCTTAGCTCTGTTGAACACTCACGCTGACATTGGTTGTCCTACTGAAGATGTAATTAAAAATTTTCCAGGAAGAATAGACACATAGAATTCATCGTTTAAGGAAGAGAACCACAACTGTAACTTTTTTACATCATAAGAAGGCATGTCTTGTATATGTGTAAAATAAGTTTAAATATACAATCTTAAACCGCATGTGGCATGATTATTTTTTGTTACGGTAAAAGTAAAGGTAGCTCAAGATATCTTTAGTGCCCCCTCCTTGAGGTTTATCTGTATCCACCACTGAGCTGGACACAATGAGACTGTCACCAAAGCCCAACCAGTGCCTCATGACAACCAGCACTGTACTGTGTGCCTTTACTGTATGTAAGACCTAAGTTAAAACACTGCATACCAAGCTTATAAAACTTGTCTGTTGAAACATGGCCTTAAGTTGAACTGTTACCTGCTACTTGCATACCAGTGTATTGAGCTGCTACTTGCATACCAGTAAATTGTTACCATATGCACACCATTTTCTGCTCTCTTGTTAATCAGATAAGGATTGTATTTTCTCCGTTACTTAATGATCATGGAAGGAAAAACTCAACAGAATTCCTCTCACCCTCTATTTTTGCTACTGGCCTGGTGGACGCCTTCACAACTGCCTGCCATCCAAAAGGTCAGAAAGTTAGTTTAGGATGTCAAAGCGGCTGGTCTAATAGCACCACATATACCTTGCGACCGATGCAAGACAGACCACTGTATGCATTAAGAGGAGTCCCTTGTCATGCTGTCTCTATTGTCTGGCCCTAATTCTTGAATTGCTTCAGAAGAAAATCCATTCACAGCATTTAACTTCAACCCCATTACCTGTGACCGTGACTATGTAGTTGTTGTTCTGACCTTAAATCAGCAGCCATAGTATATGATTACCACTTCAAAGATGACTTTTCTTCTAGTGTACATTTTCAGAAACTGTAGGCATGTATTACTACAAGCCATTTAGATATGATGAATTCAAATTGTGATTTACACTTTTTAGTCTGGTCAGATCACACCTTCCTAGAACGCATCTCCCTTACACTTGGAGAACACCTGTGCACTTGAAGAACACCTTATGAAATAAATCAAACTCTGGCCTGATACAAGTAAAGCATTATTACAGGTCCACATATCTGCAGACATATTTGGGTACTCAACATGCAAGACACATCAATGCTTCCTTGTGTCCCTCCCTTGCTGCACAGTGCAGCTAAATTAGAACACTTTCATACAGATTGCACTGATGCATGAAGCCATGTAACAGTCACAGATGCTGACTGCCACTTAGCAAGCATTTGGTACTGCTGCACTGTACCTTACTCATCCGAGTCACTGAAAACCTGCTTATGTCTCACCTGAAGGCATGCTGCCAACTGTGGCCTTGTGTAATGATAACACACATAACTTTACAATGGATTTTTCAGTCTTTAGTCACATGTATGCTTGGGTACAAGATGGGTTGCAATTACGCCTTTTGCACATTCACTACCCTAATGATCAATGCACACTACTGCAGAAACCTACTGATTATCTAAGGATCACCTCTGTTTAGCTGCCTTTTGAATGAGATAACCACTAATGAATTGTATTAAAAGAATTTAATGCACTGTGCGACTACTGTACCCAATTCTTAGGGGGGGAGTGGGGGTGTATTACATAAAAAATATTATCTAGGCAAGTAAGCCAGTCATCCACGACCACTGCCGTTCGATGAGACCAATGAGTCAACACTATGAGAGCCAGTATTTCATTACAGGTAAATCAGGGGGAACCATCCCAATTGCCATGTCACTGAATTGAACTATAATGTCATCTTACACCTATTTACACCCAGAGATCAAACAACATGTATTAGGAACAGGAAAGTAACAAATTTAACAGAAGTTAATCTATATTCAACATTATTCAAGAACTACAGCACTGAGATCCAGTCGCCCATTCACTTTAAAGCAGCAATACAGAATAACTGTGTCAGACTGAGGTAAAAAAAAATGAAGTGTTTACTATGGTTAGTTGGCTTATCAAGTCACTTTGCAATGCAAGTTTTTTACTCTGTGTCAACACTACACTTATCCTACTATTTTGATAGTATTTTGTGCTGCAATTATCACATTTTATGTCCGTTATTTCCTGTTATATTGCTAACCATATGTGACAAGTGTACTAGTGTGTAAGGTCATGATAGTCCCTTCCTTGAAGCTAGTTGAAGTTACGTCATATGTGTGATATACAGGTAGAAGTGTACCATTTTCAAACATGTTTAATTTGTAATATTGTGGAATTACATTTAGAAGTACAGTAGCATCAGAAGCTAATGTCAGTGAATAGACTACCAGAGTTTTCCCCCTTCTCATAGAGAATTCAGCAATGGTGTTGAACAGTAAAGATCTGTTATTTTACTGTCAGTCAATCTGTTGTGATTATTCCAGGGTATAACAACTACCTTAGCCCTTCTGACCTGGCAACCTGCTAGCTAACCTGTATAAAGAAATTTGTTCTTCCTCACAGTAAATGAGGAGGAATAGGGAAGACTTTTCAATGACATAGCTTCTTATGCTACTGGAGAAGCTTGTCCGCAATGGCCCATTTTGCTGGTGAGATCTCGGTGGGCAGCTGCCGTCACATGTTGTTCCAGTTATTTTTTATACCCTCCCCTGCGACCCTTACTCTATTGCCATGTCGTTTATTATCCGTTTTTATACTTAGGAGAGACTAGTCTAGGCTAGTCTGGGCTATGTCACTCTGGTGGTACCAGTTCTACCTCACTTTCCTACCATTATTATTAAGCCCCCCCCCCCCCCCCCCCTCCAATACCAATGTCCACTTTATATATTCCCAGAGGATTAACTGTTGGGTACGAACTGCATCTTAAGCTGCTAGCTAAGCATGAAGTCAATGGCACTTTCTAGGGTGTCAGTTCTTCAGAATATCAATGTTCAATCAGTAAATTTTTGAACAACATCACTCACCACCATTCTTAAAGCCATGCAATATGTACCTTATGAGTTTATGTCATGTGGCCAAGTTTATAACGAGGTCAAAATATTTCTGTTCAGGGTTAACTTAACTATCTCAGTTAATTAAAAGACTACAACAGAAAATGTTTCCACTGTTATCATTCAACGCATCTTGCAATTAAAGATGTTTTAGTTTGCATTCTCTGTATAACAGTGAGGTCATTGGTCCCATCAGATTAGGGAAGGATGAGAAGGAAGTCGGTCATGCCCTTCCAAAGGAACCATCCCAGCACTTGCCTGAAGCAATTTAGGGAATCACGGAAAATCTAAATCAGGATGGCCGGACACGGGTTTGAACAGTCATCCTCCCGAATGCAACTCCAATCTCCTAACCACTGTGCCACCTTGCTTGGTCTTTCTGTACGTAGTACTATGTGAGCTTCACTGCTTTTCAGGAGCACTTACAGCTCTGGCACTTTGCTGTGAGTGCTTTGGCAGTTAACTATTAGGATTTTAATACTCTTGCTTGTAGGAAGCATTCTTTTGGACCTTACACTTAAAGTTCTGGGTTGCCTACAGCTCTTGATATCTCAAATGGAAGGAGAGTTGCCTAATCTAAAAAAAAATCTGTGTCCACCCGACACACAAACAGCTACCAGGGTAGCAGCCCCTCACATGTAGTGCACACTGGGGCATTTAGGGAGACACTACAGTTCACAGCTCTGTGGCGCAAGTCCAGGACATTGCAGCCTAGCTTGTCATAGAACCCTTGAAGTCTCCGGTTCAGTCCTTCCACTCATCCAAGAACCAGGAGGTCACAATCATCATGTGTTAAACAACTGACAGTTGAGTGTCTGTATTGTGACATTTTACTACAATTCTGTTTTCATCATGTATTATGCTTCAAATGTATCCTGGGAGCAAAACACATTGTTATTAATTTCAATTAAGTTTTAATTACCATTTGCAGAAAATTGTTGCACCATACATTTCCATTTTTGAAGTCTCTGCCCTGTGTATTCAATTAAGGTATCTAACATACCACACTCTGCTTGATATAATGCCAATTTTGTTTTTCTTGAGGATAACATCCTCTTGAGTAGTATCTGCATGGAGATCCAAATGGAGAACTATTTTACCTCCAGAAGTGCTTTCAACCACTTGGAGTAGCAGGACAGCAAGGCCATGTTGGCTAATGTTACAAGGCAAGATCAGACATTCATCCAAACTGCTGTCACTGCAACTACTTACAAGCCCACCGTCCCTCTTCAGAAACCACAGTTTAGTCTGGTCTTCCCACAGATACCCTTCTGTTGCGATTGCACATGCAGTATGGCTATCTGTGTTATTAAGGCATGCACACAGCCCCATTCGGGCAAGGTCCATCGTTTATAGGGGTGGGGATGTGATTTAAGGAACACAGTATATGAATAAATGAATGAATGCACATGACTTTCATATTTATGACACTTGCAAACTGTACTGTATATTGTAATTTTCCCAACAATTGATAGGGAATACACATTATCAGAGAAGAGCTATTTTTCATAAACATGTCAAAGTTGCAGTTCAAGAAGCAAACTCTAAAAGGATACCCAAAAAAATATTCGCTAATAAAATTTGACTAACGCACAGGGGGGCTTAAACTTAGCAAATCAACTGAAATTTGTGTCTATTTTAATTCTGAGACCAACCCACCAACTGCAAGTGCAACTGACTCCTTCTGATGAGCACCAGCCTATTAGGATTCACCATTGTAAGGGATTCTAGAGAAAGCAAATAAAGTGCTGAGTGAAATAGGAAATATGCCTCAAGAGATAATCACGCAGTCAATATCGTTAGACGAACATCAGCAATCTGTTTCTAAGACTTCTTTAGGCTAAATGTTAAGACTGGAGATAATCTGAGGTGTAATAATTTACCAAACAGTCTGAGTTTATGGGGGGATGCTAAGCTATTGAAGTGTAGCTACAAACGAAGTTCATTATCTACACATTCAATATTGAAAGAAGATGTATCTGAAAATGTTAAGCAAAAGAGATGGAGAAGGGAGGAGTTGCCACTTACATTAGAAAGGGTTACAATTATAAAAACACTGACATTCTTAAATACTGTAGTGATCAGCATTTTGAAGACTGTGCCACACAAGTACAAACACACAAAAGAAAAATAATTATAGTCACAATATACAGGGCTCCACCTGATAATTTCCAGCTATTCATTAAACAGCTTGATGTAGTATTAAATTTCTTAACTTTTAAAAATCATGAACTCATACTAAGTGGAGATTTTAATTTAAATTTTCTGGAGGATAGTCACTCAAGATCAATACTAGTGTCTCTTACCACTTCTTATAATCTCATTCCCTTAGTACAGTTTCCAACCAGGGTTATGGGTACCAGCAGCACTGCTATTGATAACATTTTCATAGATACCACCATACTAGCAAATCATAGTATAAATCCAATATTTAATGGTCTTTCAGATCATGATGCCCAGTTGCTTACATTTAATATAGTGAGGTCTGATTCGACTACTAAAAGGAAGTGGGAAACTATATGAATATTAAATGAAACAGGAATTGAAGGTTTAAAAAACTGTTTCAGGAATACAGACTGGAAAGATGTGTACAATTCACCCAGGGTAAATGAAAAATATAACTGTTTCCCTAATGTGGTCATAGGTCACACTGAAAACTGTTGCCCTAAGAAAGTGATCAAGGCAAATAGGTTGTTTCAAAACCTTGGATTACAAATGGAATAAAGGTATCTTGCAAAACAAAAAGAAGACTATACTTAATGTCAAGGGAAAACGACGACTACAGGGCTAAATCACATTACAAATTATATTGTAAAATTCTAAACAAAGTAATCAGAACCTGAAAACGTATTTATTTTCAAGTAAAAATAAATGCCTCTAATAACAAGATAAAAAACTATATGGAATATAGTAAAAAATGAAACAGGAAAAACTAATCAGGCAAATGAGGAAATTATGTTAAATGTAAATAATGAGTTGATTAGAGATACCTCCAAAATTGCAGACACTTTCAACAACTTTTACCTTTCAGTAGCAGACAACTTAGGTTTGCATAAATCCTCAGAAGGCAGCTTAAAATATTTTTAAAATGCATTTCCGCAGAAGTTTAACAAAATTCAACTATATCCTACCTCACCGAAAGAGATTTTTAATATTATTAGCTCTCTTAAAAACAAATGTTCCAGTGGTTATGATGAAATCAGTACTACTATAATTAAATGTTGCTCCTCAGAACTTTGTGACATACTGAGTTACTTATGTAATGAATCCCTCCACAGTGGTACTTTTCCAGATAGGCTTAAATATGCTATTCTCAAACCACTGCACAAAAAAGGAGACAAATAAATCATTAGTGGAAAACTTCCACCCCATTTCATTATTGGCAATATTTTCAAAAGTGTTTGAAAGGGTTATGTATAATACATTTTATAAACACTTAGTACAGAAAAATATTCTCATGCACAATCAGGTTGGATTTCGGAAAGGATTGTCAACTGATCAAGCTATATTAACTTTTACAGATGATATATTAGAATCGATAAATCAAAAGTTATTACCATTTGGAATATTCTGTGATCTGGCTAAAGCTTTTGATTGTGTTAAGCATGATATCCTTATACAAAAGTTAAAATATTATGGGATAAAAGGAGTAGCAGGCTCATGGCTCTCATCCTATCTTTTTAATAGAAAGCGGTGTATGTTTGTATCAGGCTTACCATATAACAATAGTCATTCAAAATATGAAACTACAAGACAAGGGGTGCCCCAGGGCTCTATTTTAGGTCCCTTGTTGTTCCTATTACATATAAGTGATCTTCCATAAGCAGTGCCACAAAATGCAAATTTTGTCTTATTTGCAGATGATACACATCACCCGTGATTTCACTGAGCAATCAGCTAATGAAATATTTGTAAGTATCAATGGGTGGTTCACAGCAAATGGATTGTCACTAAATTTTGACAAGATGTAGGGAAGCAGCCTACTCACGCTGTAGTAAATTCACATCAGTTTCCATTGTGTGCCAGCCAGTCTGCTGTAACTAGCTCTGACGTCATAAATGTTGCGCAATACTGTAAAAATCAAGCAAAGAACCTAAAACTTTTCTAGCATGTCAGAAATAATACTAAATTAATGTGTGTTAAATATCAGTTCGATAACTTCAGCCATTTTCGAAATTTGGACGTTTTTCTGAAAAAATCATTGGCGCAACAGAAAAGAGCTAGAGACTTCAAAATTTATATTTAGATTCATCTTTCATAATGATTTAATAAAAACAGTACTTTGGATTTCACAAATTAAGATTTTAGTGGAAATTCATGATTTTCTGGTTTTCATCTCAAAACTGAAGGAAGCAAGATAGATTAAGTAGGTTAATAAATAAGGCTAGGATGTTTAGATTTAAATAGGTTGGAGGTCCGCTATGACTATGAGGATGTGAAAAGTTTCTTTTGAATACCTATAAAATTATAGCGATAGCGGATCTCAAAAAGGGCAGTTCAGAGTTCATCTACTGCATACAGTGTAATTTAATTAATTCTCTCGCCCAGAATATTTAACTTAGCCACGTCAAAATTTTATTATCAATACTTACCTGCGTGCTGAATGCACGTTTAAATTAAGAGCTTCATCGGCCATCAGCCAAAGAAGCTATAAATTATTATGTAACTTGAAGTGGTGCGTTACTAGCCCAGCGGCTAGACGAGAGAACCGATTTGATCAGGCGTTCCCTTAGCCGTCCGCACCGCGGCTATATATATATAAGAACGCTGCGCGAGGAAGGAAGGCCCCAGTTCTCTCCAGACGCTGAATGACACGCCATCTGTGTCGGTAGTCGCGTCGCATCAGTGTATCTGCTACAAACAGCCTCGGGTGCCGTATTAAGTTACTAGAGATACGCGGAACCATGAAAACATTTTATGTGAAGTGTTAATTCTGGAATGATTTTCATTATCTAGCTTCAGTTGCGTATTGTCGCGTTTTCACGTGCCGTCGCGGGACAGACATTCTACCAAATATTTAGCGTGGCGTTTGATGAAATATTTTCATCAAATTATGGCGAGCATTTTTTTTTTAACATTTAATTCGGACATTTATAGTTGCATCAGCGCATTAGACTCTGAACTGCTCTGTTAGTTAGGTTGTAGGGATACTTGTGTTTTTTATCAGTGAATTTCAGAATATACTAAACTATTTTGGAAAACCGTTTTTGATTAGAAATCCCGGACAATCTCCAAATTCCTCAGAGCTATAAGCAGCAGCTATAATGGTATCTCAAATGAAGTGGCCACTAGGATCTCTAATTACTGGTTCCAGGTTTTATTAAATCACTTTCTGGGTGCCAAAAAAGTAAATAGAGAGCCAGTGTTGAGAACGGCGAAAGACAGCATTAACAACATTCTAAAAGCCAGAAACTGATTCAACTTGCAAGCATTGTTACAGCAAGATTATTTTTACAAACTTATCCGCCGCCCCACAAAGACCCAGTACATACAGTTTAGTACCTCACAAAGAATACCTGATCTTATAAGTATAATGTATTCAAACAATGAAATTAAAGCTGTAGACACTGTCAGATTTTTAGGGCTACAAATTGACCACAACCTAAATTGGAAAATCACACCCTAGACTTAATGCAACGCCTTAGTTCAGCTACATTTGCAGTATGCATGACAGCAGAAACAGGTGAGTTAAAAATGAAGAAGTTAGTTTATTCGGCCTACTTCCATTCACTAATGAGTAATGGAATCATCTTTTGGCGAAACTCTTCTTACAAAGAGAACATTTTCAAAATTCAGAAACGAGTCATTAGAATTATATCTGGTGTCAGCCCTAGATCATCATGCAGAGACCTATTTAAGAAACTTGGTATTCTAACTACTACTTCTCAGTACATATACTCATTGATGTCCTTTGTCATTTCCAACATGTCTCTTACCTCAGCTCTGTACAGCCGATAGATACACATAAAACAGAACTGAAAATTTACGTTCCTAGCTTTTGGAACAAATGTTCCTTCATCGGGGAGGAGAGAGGGGAAAGAAAGGGAAGAAGGGAAAAGAGATTCAGTTACTCACCTCCTTTCCCTTCTTCCCTTTCTTTCCCCTCTCTCCTCCCCGATGAAGGAACATTTGTTCCGAAAGCTAGGAATGTAAATTTTCAGTTCTGTTTTATGTGTATCTATCGGCTGTACTGAGCTGAGGTAAGTACTGGCCAGCCCCTCTATCTCTTTGTTAGTATTTGTTTCACATCTTTATATGAGATTTTCCATTAATCATTTAGATCAGCAACCTGTCTCTTTTCACACGAAATAGTGCAAAACATGATTATAATACCAGAACCAAAAACAATCTGTATAAGGACTATAAAAGCTTAACATTAGTACAAAAAGGAGTCAAATACATGGGTACTCATATATTCAGTAACTTACCAGAGCATATCAAAGGTCTTGTAAGTGATAAAGATCAGTTTCAGAGTGGATTAAAGAACTTCCTGCTAGCCACCTCCTTCTACTCCATTGAGCTTAGATACAAAAAAGTGTTGTCTAGAGCAACATATAGAAGCATGTGCCTGTCAACTTAAACTGAAGGAGGACTCTTTTAAAATTGTAACAGTATATAGGTCCACTTCAGGAAACTTTCATTTATTCCTGGAAAACTTGGTTGCCTTGTTGTACTATCTGTCAGATAGGGGAAAGCAAATTACTATTTGTGGGGACTTCAATGCTGATTCACTGAAAGAGTGTAACAGGAAGAATGACCTGGAAGTCTTGCTCGGTTCTTTCAATTTGACACCTGTCATTAATTTTCCTACTTGGGTAGTAAAGGACAGCAGCACATTGATAGATAACACTTTTATGAACCAAGATAGGTTTAAAAACATAAATTCTTGTCCTGTTGGGAATGGCCTTTCTGATAATGATGCTCAGCTAGTTACGGTATATGACATAGCTCCATTCAGTAATTCAAAACTACCCTCCAAAGTTGTGCGTTCAATTAATGACTCAACAATTAGAAATTTCAGAGAAAATCTTCAGCAGTTAGACTGGAATGAGGCGTACAAGGAACCCGATGCTAATTTAAAATATAACTTATTTCATGATATACTTGTAAGAGAATTTGAAAACTGTTTCCCCAAGAAAGTAGTTAAATCTAATTATAAGAAACCACGCAAAAAACCTTGGCTTACTAAAGGAATGAAAATATCTTGTAACCACAAAAGGGAACTGTATCTAACAACAAGAAAGAATAATGACCCAGAAACAGCCAAATATTATAAAGACTACTGTGCTACATTAAGAAAGGTTATTAAAAAGTCCAGAAGCATGTGCATCATGTCTGAGATTAATACCTCTGATAACAAAATCAAAACAATTTGGAATATTATTACAAGGGAGACAGGGCAACCAAGAGTACAGAATGATGGCATCACCATCAGAGCGAATGGAACCTTGATAAAAAACAAGCCGGAAGTCGAAAACATTTTGAATAATCATTTTTTAAATGTTGTAGAGAAAATAGGATCTAAATGTTCATTAGAAGAAGCAAGGCAGTTAATGGAAGAGGCCTTACCCACACCATTTGATACAACTGAAATTCCACCCACCTCTCCTTCTGAAATTAGGAAAATTATAAACTCTCTCAAGGATAAAAGCGCACATGGAATTGATGGCATTTCCAGCAGGATAGTAAAAGCTTGTTCCCATAAAATAAGTGGGATTCTTAGCCACATATGTAATAGCTCTCTGAAGCAGGGTATTTTCCCAGATAGACTGAAGTATGCCATTGTTAAGCCACTGCATAAAAAAGGGGATACGTCTGATGTCAACATCTACCGTCCAATCTCTCTTCTGACTGCCTCATCCAAAATTCTTGAAAAAGTTCATTAGAAGAAGCAAGGCAGTTAATGGAAGAGGCCTTACCCACACCATTTGATACAACTGAAATTCCACCCACCTCTCCTTCTGAAATTAGGAAAATTATAAACTCTCTCAAGAATAAAAGCTCACATGGAATTGATGGCATTTCCAGCAGGATAATAAAAGCTTGTTCCCAAGAAATACGTGGGATTCTTAGCCACATATGTAATAGCTCTCTGAAGCAGGGTATTTTCCCAGATAGACTGAAGTATGCCATTGTTAAGCCACTGCATAAAAAAGGGGATACGTCTGATGTCAACATCTACCGCCCAATCTCTCTTCTGACTGCCTTATCCAAAATTCTTGAAAAAGTAATGTATTGAAGAGTAGCTTCACACCTTTGTAAAAATAAAATTTTAACAAAATGTCAGTTTGGTTTCCAGGAGGGTTTTTCAACGGAAAATGCTATATATACTTTCACTAATGAAATATTAAATGCTCTGAGTAACCGGAAGTCACCCGTTGGGATTTTTTGTGATCTATCAAAGGCTTTTGATTGTGTAAATCATGGAATACTTCTAGATATGCTTAAGTACTATGGTATGAATGGGACAGTGCTCAAATGGTTTAAATCATACCTAACTGGAAGAGTGCAGAAAGTTGAAATAAACAGTTCACATAATATCCAAAAAACTGGTGATTTCTCCAATTGGGGAACAATCAAGACTGGGGTGCAGCAAGGTTTGGTCTTGGGTCCTCTGCTTTTCTTAATATATATTAATGACTTGCCATTCTATATTCACGAAGATGCAAAGCTGGTACTTTCTGCCGATGATACAAGTATAGCTATCACACCCAACAGACAAGAATTAACTGGTGAAATTGTAAACGATGTTTTTCAGAAAATCATTAAGTGGTTCTCTGCAAATGGGCTCTCGTTAAACTTTGACAAAACACAGTATATACAGTTCCACACAGTAAATGGAATGACACCATTAATAAATATAGACTTTGATCAGAAATCGGAAGCTAAGGTAGAATATTCAAAATTTCTAGGTGTATGCACTGAATGAGGGGTTTAACTGGAAAAAACACACTGAGGATCTGCTGAAACGTTTGAGTTCAGATACTTATGCTATTAGGGTCATTGCACATTGCAAATTTTGGCGATATACATCTGAGTAAATTTGCTTACCATACCTATTTTCATTCTCTGTTTTTGTGTGGTATCATATTCTGGGGTAACTCATCACTGAGTAAAAGAGTGTTCATTGCACAAAACCGTGTAATCAGAGTAATTGCTGGAGCTCACCCAAGATCATCCTGCAGACACTTATTTAAAGAGCTAGAGATCTTCACTGTAGCCTCACAATATATATATTCACTTATGAAATTTGTTATTAACAATCTGAACGAATTCAAAAGTAATAGCAGTGTACATGGCTACAACACTAGGAGAAAGGATGATCTTGACTATTCAAGGTTAAATCTAACTTTTGCTCAGAAGGGGGTAAATTATGCTGCCACAAAAGTCTTTGGTCACACTACCTAATAGCATCAAAAGTCTGACAGATAGCCGTATAGCATTTAAAAGGAAATTAAAAGAATTTCTTAATGGCAACTCCTTCTACTCATTAGATGAATTTTTGGATATAGTAAGTGGCTAATTTCCCAACCCCCACAAAAAAAGAAAAAAAAAGTAAAAATATTGAGTGTCTTGTAATTTTTGTGTAATGTAATATCTTGTATAGACACCTTTTATTAACGTGACACATTCCACATCATTACGAAGAGCTGTATTCATGATCTATGGAACAAGTAATAATCTAATCTAATGAATATTTCACAAGGATTATAGCTCAAAAACCTTTGACTTACACATCCCAGAGACTCCTCTGCAAGAGATCCATGGAAAATGATAAATGTAATGTAATAGGAGGATCAACAAACAGTGATGTGATATAGTGGATAATGAAAGTGTAGGGCATGTCATGAATATCAATATATGACACCAAACTTTTACAAGCAAACATACTAATACCAAGAGCACACACAGCTGTTGATATTCACCTTCCAAAAATGTTTAAAAATCAAAATAATGAGGTACTAAGTGCCTCTACATCAGGCATGAGATATGTTAACAAGTTATAGGCAAAAACATAAGTGCCTCGGCACGTAACATTTCTGTAAAGTAATGACACTTCTAAAATGAAGCCTGAGAACCAGATCCATTACATTACATGTGCCATGTTCCTTCACCATGTCTTTAGAATGTCATATTCACTAACTGTTAAAGTTTCTTCACACAGTTTGCAGTTCTAGTATTACGTAGAAATTACACAGCAGCAAATCTTGCAAATGCCCCTTTATGGATTTTGGTATTATGTTTACTTTTACTTTAGTATTATACTCACTTTCCAGTACACTTACTCTTAGTTGCTAATTTACAAAGTCACATTTAACTCGAATCACCAAACAGTATTATGTACCATCATGTTTCAATGAATAGCTTTGAGATGTTAATGAATGAAATCTACAGAATATGATGAATGAACTGCATTTGCTATTTATAGTAAAGAACAGTATGGTGTGGTCTGTCTCATTGACAACTGCTAAACACTGCACAGTGTTTTGCCACAGTGAAACTTATTTTACCAGACTACTAAATATGTTAGGATGTTGGTCTATTTGTTTCTGGAAACAACTGTTATGTGCAGAGAGCAATGTTTTAATCTTGCTAAATATGTTAAGATGTTGGTCTATCTGTTTCTGGAAACAGCTTTTACATGCAGAGAGCAATATTTTAATCTTATCTGTCTGAGAGGCCCAATAAAAGGTCTCCCTCAGCTCATTTTTCTTTCCCAGTATGTAAACCAAACATTTTGAACATCTGCCCAATTCACTGATTCATGCTCAGTTCCTAAGTTCAGTGTGGCATTACTTTATTTCTATAGAATTCTCATTCATTCCCTCTATTTACATCCTTATCACATGCAAAATCAACATACCAGTGCTGCTTACTGGTATGACAGATACCACAAAATAACAAGCTGCCAGTAACTAAAGAGTTTAGATAATACATCAACACAGTTCTATCTGCACAGCATATCATTACAAATTTTAGCATTAAGTGCACAATCAACAGTAGATTTTAATACATGTGGTTCTATTGTAAAATAAAGGAAGTTATTTTCCAAATATTTCCTAGTATATTTGCAGAAATGACTGGTTCTTTGCACAGACTGTTCTAAAAAGTGCAGCTAAAACAGTAGTTTCTCTTGCTTTCTTCTATTCTGTAATCTGAACTTGACACAATTAATCATGCAGTCCTGGTAAGGAAACTAGGGAATACTGGTATTTATGGCCATGCAGTAGATTGGATAACTTCATATATCAGTAAGAGGAGGCAGTAAGTGACCAATGAAAACTTATACAATTCAGAAGTAAGAAGCATTATAGTATGGTGTACTTCAACGATCTGTAATGGGACTCATCCTGTTCAATTTATATGAAAATAGTGTATACAAATATGAAAACGAAAATAAGATACTATATGCAGATGACATGAACCTGCTAAATGTGGCCAACAATTTTGAGGAACTTTAGCAAAATATTTTCAAATCTGTCAATACTACAACATAATGAGTCATGGAAAATGAGCTAATTATCAGACCAAACTGAAAAGAAAAACACTATACATATGGTTTTCAGCAATAAACAAAAAGAGAAACACATCAACATTTTTGTGTATGAAAAAGGACAGAGGTTAAAAGCTCAGTGATGTCTATAATGAAACAACTGGCACAGTATACACATAAAGACCTCTTAAGCAGTCTCTAACATGGACTTTTTGAGCCATATATGCTATACGGAACCACCATACAGGGGAATTCTACCATCAAAATAATGAAAAGAATATTCATACTACAGAAAAAGACATCTTAATTACATTTGGAAAGGAAGCAAAAAAAAAAAAAAAAGTCTTGTGAAAATCATTTCAAAGACCTCAATATTTTGTGTATCCATATAGGCCCTATATATCTAAGGCCACTGAGACTGGATTACAAGATCCCACAAAACTGAGGACCAATAAGACTTTCCATCTTCATAACACCTGGGGTAGAAGGTAACTGTGTCATCTTTCACACACACTACAGATTTTTGAAAAAGGGATTCAATACTCTGGCACCAAGTCAATACATGCACTGCCAAGAGAATTGCAAAACTTCAAACCTGAGAAGAATTTCACTGCAACCCTTTAAAAAATAAATAAAAAATAAAAAAAAGAGAAGAAGAAGAAGAATTCTAAAGTGTAGCCAATTACATGATCAGACAGTGAGCAAAAGTTCACCCTGTGAATGACAAATATTTTTTACCACGTTAAGAGAAACTACCATTAGAAAGTAAACTAGAGCCACTCATGTACAAACAAAGATAATATTTTGTAACAAAACTGTAGTCTTTGAATCTTGGTACTGTACATCATCATGTAATGGCCACCATTACGTATTGCAAATCATTGTGCATTATGTATATACCGTGCTGGGTATTATTTACCATGCAAGCTGTTACATGTATATAATGTCTACTTTACTATTACAATTGTATTGGCTGTTTGTATTTTACCATACAGCATTTGTATTTACTGTTTTGTTAAAGATAGCAAACTTCCTCATTGCAAAATAATGTAAAATCAATTTATTAAAAATTATTTGCAAATATGTTCTCTTGACCTGTCCAATATAGTACGTACAACCTTACAATTCTATGATTTGTGTTAACTGTTTTGTTTAAGATAGATAATTTCCTTACTATCAAATAATGCAAAAATCAATTTGTAAAAATTACTTGTAAATAGCTCTCTTGACCTGTCCAATATCATATGTACAGCTGTACAATACTATGATTGCCTGGATCAATAAAAATACAATACAATACAATACAATGTGAGCACAATGATGTGTCCTACATTACAGGTACATATCTGTACAAACACTACCTGTGAAAACCAATTTCCTTATTTTATTTTACAGAAACTCGTGTGAAAAATCATATGAAATGAACAAGATATGGCACGGAAAATGTAGGACTTTGATTCTTGTTCCAATGGTGTGCCACATGAACCACTGCACCAAAAAAATACAAATGTGGGAAAGAACATTTATGACCATATGACACATACACAATTTGCCTTTCATAAGTGATTACCAACAGAGAGAGAGCTATATTTAGCCTAACAGATGAAACTCTAGGTGAGTTAAATCTCAGAAAGTATCCAATGGACAGCTTCTGTGACCCTGCTAAAGCTTTTGATTGTGCACATGATAACACACTGGTAAAAAAGCTTCCACACTACAGCATCAAAGACAAACCTTTGACATGGCTGGAGTCTTATCTACACAACAGGAAGCAGTGAGTTACCTTTATGGAGGAAGGTGTAACAGTAAACACAGACTGGGGAAATGTAAAATAGAGAGTCCCAAAGAATTCGATCTCTCTGTCAACATTAATGATCTACTAGTTACAATTAATGATGAGCAAATATAGTTATGTTTGTAAATGATACGAGTATTCTGATCAAGGGTCCCAACGCTGCAATGTAGGGTATAGCCCTGACAGTCACCAACCAAGTACACAAATGGTTCACAGCGAATAGCCTAACACAAATTTTTCAAAAGTAACATTATACAGTTTCAGACAGTAAATAAAAGAACTCCAGGTTCCTGAAGTGGAGGTCAACATGCAAAAAAATTATGAAACCACACATACAAAAGACCAGCAAAGATGGAAAGACAAAGTGATCAACTGGTCAAGAAACTTAGCACAGCATGTTTTGCCCTGAGAATTATTTCTCACCTTTTTGGCAGAGAGATTTTGCTTTTGTTGTACTTTGCATATTTCCATTCTATACTTTCCTGTGGTATTATCTTTTGGGGAAATGTACTGGAGTCTTCAAACTACAAAAACAAACAGTGAGGTTAATATGTGGGTTCTCTAACAGAACATCCTGCAGAAATCTCTTTAAGACTCAGGATATTTACTGTTACAGATCAATACATATATTCACTATAGCCAGCAACAAGGAATTATTCCAGGAAAACTGTGGCATTCACAATCATAAGACAAGACAGGGGAAAAATTTCCCCCAAGACTCTGAAACTATCACAAAAATCCATAGGGGTGTGAGTGAGTCAGGAATAAAAGTATACAACAAGCAACATACAGGTATTCCAAAGGAAACTAAAAACATTCCTCAGAGAAAAAAAAACTTTTTATAAAATGAATGAATTCCTAGAGTAATAAGGCATCCTTTTGAGAAAAAAGAGGGAAAACCATTCAGATTAAATAAATAAATAAAAATAAAAAAACACTCTTAAAAGAAAGTCCTCACTTATGTCATGCAGACAAAATTGTGTGTTCTTAACATAAATTATAATGATAAAATGTAAATTTGTTTGTATCACAGTTTAAAATGTGTACTGCCATTTATTCTACACTAATAAGTATTCACTTGAACTTATTTGTGCGACAAAGATAACAATTTTGTATTTTAATTTAAATATAAATTTATTTATCGTTCTGAGATAAAAATGTGTACTTCCATTCCGTCTGCTGTTTTAAAAATTCACTTGATCTTATACCAGTAAAATGCTGGTTGTAATATTGTCCGCAACCAATGTTTCACAGAAAATAAGTATTTGTATGATGTATAAACTGTTCACATAATTTTGTATTATTTCACTTTACTTGTCATATATTACTAGTTCACCCTTTGTACAATATGTAATAGACAGGACCAACTAAAAAATTAAATCAAATGAAAGAGTATTGTCCTATTTGTTCGCTTATGTCGGAAGTTCGAATGATTTATACCATAATGATGAAATAGTATCGTACAGTTGTTCTGAATTATAGTGACGACTAAGAACTGCACATAACTTCACGTAGAATTTCCTTCTTATAGGAGGTTTCCGAAATACTTTGTGATACCATATTATTGCTTTTTTAATCGTTGAGCAGAAAGCTACATTCGATACCTGTAAGAAAATACAGCGCGACCTTTGCAAAATACAAGATTGGAGTACTCTTTACTTCCATTAATGACTAAAAGTGACGAATCGGTCAATCGTGGATTGGGTAGTGCCTTCACGACAGAACCGCCCTCGGAGATGGCCTTCGTTTCTGTCACTTCGCTGTGACACTAAATCAACATGCAGCTTTCATCACAAAATCAGCATATTACGTCACAGTTGATAGCAGGAACGCACCTTTGCTTCTACTTTGATGCAGAGAATATGTGTATTTTAGCACAAAGCACTAGTTCGAGTTCACGAATGTCTTCCTTGCAAACCGTAATAACTGCAAGGAAATAATTTCGTCTACCGGTACTTAATACTTTCTTGTGACTAGCCGTGTACGGTTTGCAGCATCAGTACTTACTGTAGTGTACGTATAAGACCACTGAGTTCGTCGGCTTCCTGGGGGAGTGATTGACTATCCGCCTGCATATTGTAGTATTGTTATTTTTACTGACCTCAAATTATTACAGTCCTATTTCGTTGAAAACACTACACACGACACGTTTACGGGCTCAATGAGGAATCCTGACTTGCGCAAAACACTTCTAGCTCACAATCGCCAGGGGAAGTCCCCTCGTTCCTCTACCATCTGTTGAACATAAAAAGAGTTTGCTGTTTCCTGTTTCAGTCAGAAGATATTTACAAGTTACCCACTCAAATCGTAGTCTACAAGTGCCTAAATCTCACGTTATGGCACATACCCAGCACGTTGCAATTCGTGACATTTGTGTTGCCCTTCACTGTTCACACAAGGGTTGAAACATTGTAGCAACTGTTCAAGTACAGTATGTATTTAGTATCGAGCTGCATTTTGGTGTGATTTGCAGACTAAAATTCATATTGTCTACGAGGAAATGGATGCTGTTTGGCAACCATATAAAATCTATTTATGGTTACGATTTCGGCTGCGCACTGCACTTAATCTACGTTAATAGTCTGCAAACAACTAGTTGTGAACGAGGATAAAATGAGAATGATGACTGTTTTCCCCTGTGCGTCGTCAGTCAATTACTGTTTAAAATTATCGTCTTACGATATTAGTCCTCACAAGCTCTTCCTTACAAACTTGCAAAGTTCCGTTTGTGTGTCCAGTTAACGCTAATGGTACCGTACCGATCCTTATCGTAGTAAAAACAATAAATCCAATTGTTCTATGTAATGGTGGTTTTATTTCTATTACATTTCATACTGTTACGTTATTGTAACACATTGTAATTCTGTGTTAGAAACAGCAAAGGACATGTAAGAACAACTGAACGGAATAGACAGTGTCTTGAAACGAGGATATAAGATGAACGCCAACGAAAGCAAAACAAAGGTAACGAAATGTAATCGAATGAAATTAGATGACGCTAAGGGAATTAGATTTGGAAACGAATTTTTTAAATTACCGGTAGTTGATGAGTTTTTATATTTGGGCAAGAACAACAACTTGGAAACGAATTTTTTAAAGCACCGGTAGTTGATGAGTTTTGATATTTGGGCAAGAACAACAACTGATGATGGCCGCAGTGGAGAGGGTATAAAATGTATACTGGCAATGGCAAGAAACGCATTCCTGACGAAGAGTGATTTGCTAACGTCGAATTTAGACGTAGGTGCTACAAAGTCTTTTCTGAAGGTATTTGCCAGGGGCGTAGCCACGTATGGAAATGAAACAAGGACGATAAACAGTGTAGACAAAAAGAGAATAGAAGCTTTAGAAATGTAGTGCTGCAGAATAATGTTGAAGATTAAATGGGCAGATGGCGTAACTGATGCGGAGGAACTGAGTAGAATTGGGGAGAAAAGGAATTGTGGCACAACCTGATTAGAAGAAGGGACTGATTGATAGGACACGTTCTGAGGCATCACGGGATCACTATTTTAGTACTGGAGGGAAGGATGGGGGTACAAATCGTAGACGGAGACCAACAGATGAATACACTAAGCAGATTCAGAAGGATGTAGGTTGTAGCAGTTATTTGGAGATGAAAAGGCTTTCACAGGATAGAGTAAGGTGAAGACGTGAAGACGTGCATCAAACCAGCCTTTGCACTGAGAACCACAATAACAACACAGGAAAATTAATTATAGGCATAGTATAGGTTGTTGCTGCTGCTGCTGCTGTTGTTGTTGCCAGTCTGAAGACTAGTTGATGTCTCTGCACTAGTGTACCCTATGCACTACTCTTCTTCTCAGTATAACCGCTGCGATCTATATTCTTCTAAAGCTAATCACTGCATTAAAGCCTCAGTCTCCTATAGGTTTTACAACCTCGGAATTGCTTCCACTACAATATGGAGGATTCCTTGGAGCCTCGGGAAGTGACTTATCAACTGATCCTTTCTTTAAGTCTAGTTGTCCCTCAAAATTCCTTTTTTGAGGATTTGATTCAGTGCCTCCTGTGCACATATATCTATACTCTGCAAACCACTTTGCAGTGCATGGCATAGGGTGCGTCCCATTGTACCAATTATTGTGGTTTTTTCCCATTCCATTAATATATAACGTGCAGGAAGAATGACTGCATAAATGGCACAGTGCATGCCGTAATTAAGCTGATCTTGCCCTCATGATCCCTATGAAACAATATGTAGGGGCTGTAGTATATTCCTAGAGTTATCATTTAAACCTAGTACTTGTAACTTTGTAAGTAGGCCTTCTTGCGATAGTTTATGACTTTCTTCACAAGTTTCATAGCATCTTTGTAACACTCTCCCACAGATCAAAAAACCTGGGCCATTTGTCGTGCCCTTCTCTACATACATTCAGTATTCCCTATTAGTACTATGTGGTATAGGTCCCACACATTTGAGCAATACCGGTACTCTAGATGTGTCACACAAGTGATTGGTAAGCAATCTCTATTGTAGACTGAATGCATTTCCATGTATTCTACCAATAAACTGAAGTCTACCACCTGCTCTGCCCACAACTGATCCTAAATGATCATTCTGTTTCATATCCGTACTAAATGACACTCAGACATTTGTAAAAGTTAACTAATTCCAACTGTGACTCATTGATATTATAGTCATAGGATACTACTTTTTTTTTTCATTTTGTGAAGTGTACAGTTTAAGATTTCTGAACATTTAAAGCAAATTGGACCACTTTGAAATTTTATCAAGAGCTAACAGAATATTTATGTCAGACAGTATTTCATTACAGATAACAGCTTCAGCTATCAACAGTGTTCTGTTACTATCAATATTGTCTGCAAGGCAATTAATATGCAACGTGTACAGCAAGATATCCCATATAATTGCACTTTTTGATAATAAGTGTAGAGTGGTACTGAGTCAAATGCTTTTTGGAAATCAAGAAATCCTGCATCTACTTGACTACCTTGATCCAAAGCTTACAGTATGTCATGTGAAAAAAGTGTGAATTGGGTTTTGCATATCAGTGTTTCCAGAATCCGTGCTGGTTGGCATGGAGGAAATCATTCTGTTCAAGATATCTCATTATGTTTGAGCTCAGAAGATGTCAGTTATATTGGATGGTAGTTTTGTGGATCATTTCAACTGTACTTCTTGTAAATGTGTGTGAACTGTGGTTTCTCCTTGCTACTGGGCACAATTCCAGGGATCTACGATAGAGTATAGTTAAAATAGGGTCTAACTCAGCTGCAAAACCAGTATAGAATCTGATAGGGATACCAACAGGCCCTGGTACTTTCTTGTTTTAACAATTTCAGCTGTTCTGCAATGCCACTGGCATTAACACTTATTTCAGTCATTTTTTAGTGGTATGAGGATTAAATTGAAACAATTATCCTGAGTTTTCCATTTTAAATGAACATTTGAAAAGGGAGTTAAGCATTTCAGCCTTTGCTTTGTTGCTCTCTATTTCAGTTCCTGTCTAATTCAAAAGTGACTGTACACTAACTTTGGTACCACCAACAGCCTTTACATATGACCAGAATTTGTGTTTTGTGAAACATAATTTGGCAATATTCTGCCATGGTAGTCACTGAAGGCTTCACACATTGCTTTCTTGACAGCCAAACGTATTTCACTTAGCATCTCTCTTCCTATAGGCCTGTGTTCTATTCTACACCTATTATGCAGTTATCTCTTTTTTTTTTAGATGTTACTTTACAGTGACTGTATACCATGAAGAATCCCTCCCATTATGAATTGTTCCACTGGGTACCTACTTATCTACCCAGCGCATGGCCAACTATTCCTTTAAGCTTGATCCATAGTTTGTGTATACGCTCCCGTCCTGTGCCAAAAGTTTCAGAGTCCTCACTGAAATACGACTCTACTGATTTTTAACTCTAGTTTACTGAACATGTATGTCTTTCTACTTGTTTTATTAGCTTTTTGTAGTTTGGTAATCACTGTTGTGACAACCAACTCATGGTCACTGATACAAGTTTCAGTGTGGGCATTCTCAAAAAGGTCAAGTTTATTTGTTGGCAATAGATCTAACATATTTCTATTGTGAGCAGGACTCTGAACTTTCTGTTGTAAGCAGTTTTCATAGAAGGCATTTAGTAAAGTTTTACAGTATGTCTTGTCATTCCTTCCACTAACAAAAATGTTATTTCCCAATTGATTGTTGGATGATTAAAGTCTCCACAGATGACCACAGTATGATTGGGCACTTATGTAAAAGCAAAGTAAACAAACAAACACAGTCCAAATAGCCATGCAGGCCCAATGGTACCAACCAGCCAACGTGTTATCCTCAGCCCTTAGGCCTCACTGGATGTGGATATGGACCAGTGCTGCTACTCCTTAATTGACCTCATGAGGGCTGAATGCACCCTGCTTGCCAACAGCATTCGGCAGACCTGAACTGTGATTCATCCAAGTGCTAGCCAAGCCCAACAGCATTTAATTTCTTTGACCTGATGGGAACTGGTGTTACCACATGAGTGGACTGAGGTGGGCTATGAAGCAGCCATTGAACATGAGCTTGTTATGATCACCAAGTGTGGTCAACACTGTTCTTGGCAACCGTTTAGCGGTGGCCATCCATCCTGGAATGCAGCTGGCTGATGGTCATACCCACGTAAAATGTTGTGCAGAAATTGCAGCAGAGCTAGTATATGACACAATGCCTCTTCACTTTGCTGATGGCTCCATCCATACCTGTGTCCATATCACGCCCACTAACTGCCAACAGTACCTGCTTTATTAAAGCTGTTACTCCTTTCACACTAAAAAATCACTCCCTTTTAGCCAGGCCACATGTGGATGGGGTATCTGCAGTGATGAAAATTCCCTTACCCTGTATGTTGAAGATCTAACAGAGGCCTTCACAGGTAGGTACAACTCCCAAACCCAGTCCAGTTTCTCACACCATATCTGCCCACACCCCAAATCCTCCCATCACCCCCAAGAACCAGCTGCAGAGGAGTGCCCTCATCACCCATGTCACACCAGACTGGAGCATTAGAATCATGACCTTTACTAGGGCTTCAGCTATCTATCATCATGCCTGGAAATCAGGGACACCATAAATTCCGCTGTCCAACCAACATACAGGTCCACCTGTGAAAGCAGCCATGTGGTTTACCAGCTCTGCTGCAATATCTGCTCAGCATTTTATATGAGCACGACCACCAGCAAGCTATCCACCAGAAGGAATGGCCACTGCTGAACAGTGACCTAGAATGTGGTTCACCGCTCAGTGCTACAACACCCTGCTGACCACAACATTCTCAAGTTCAATTGCTGCTTCACAATCTGTGCCATCTGTATTGTTCCCTCAAGCACCAGCTTTCGTGAAGTATGCAGATGGGATTTAGCCTTGAAATGCATCCTTAACTTTTGTAAGTGTCCTGAATTCAATCTTCGCTTGCCTACTGCATCCATATTTTCTTCTCCTCTGTCCTATTATCCTCTCCAAATCCATTCCTCCACATCATCACCATCACGTGCCCCATGAACTCACTGGCTCTGGGCCCATGTGTCACATTCTTTTCCTATGCATCTGCTGCCTCTTCTTCCCACATTCCTATCCTGCACACATGCTGCCTCCCTCCAAGCTGTCAGCTACTCCTCCCCAAACCCTCCTCCCTCATCTCACCTCTTTCCCCTACTACTCACACTCTGACACAACCCCTTACCCCATTCCACTTGGTAAACTGCGTTTTGTGTTTAGCTGGAGTGCTGCAGCTGCACATGTGTGTGTGTGTGTGTGTGTGTGTGTGTGTGTGTGTGTGTAAGCATGCTTAGAAAAGCTAACGAAGTTTACACGCAGTTGTTCTGCTATTCAGTGATACATATACTGCAACATTTTTTTTTACAAATGTGAGACCACCTGCAGATGATCCAGAAAATAATGACTAATGACTCAGCTACAAGACTCTACGCAATACGACATTATTTCTGCACTTAGCTATTCATGTATCTTCTTTGATAGCCTGTTGTGCTACTATTGGTATTTCATATGACTGTGTCATTCCCAGGACATCCTCAAATGGTGGTAATGATGTAAGTGAAGTATTAACTGACAGTAATAAATTTCCCAATATTAATTTGTTTAATCAAAATCAGGAAATGAGGGTGGAGGTGCTGACATTATTGGCTTGTCTTGCTGAATTAACTGTTCAGCTGGTACTTGTATAGCTGGATCTGATGCTAAAGTTGCTGGTTGTTTACATTTTTCATATTTATCAATGTGACTAGATTACTTCCAATCACAATTTGTTGTTGGTTTATTTTCAGTTACCCTGCAGTGGGTGCTTCTGATCGGTAATGTACAGTGTAACTTGTTTAACAAATTTCAATTGCTCTCCCTCACGAAGGTACTTACGGAATATGACGTGTGCATAAATCAGTGAAAAAGCTCTCACCACCACTTTAGTTTCTGGGTCAACACTAACATTTGAAGAAGAGGAAGGTGTTGGTAGGCTGTGAAAACGTATTTAATCATTTCTTTCTTACATAGTAGCTTACTAACTATAGCTTGCTGGAGTGGCCATGCGGTTCTAGGCACTACAGTCTGGAACCACACAACCACTACAGTCGCAGGTTCGAATCCTGCCTCGGGCATGGATGTGTGTGATGTCCTTAGGTTAGTTAGGTTTAAGTAGTTCTAAGTTCTGGGGACTGATGATCTCAGAAGTTAAGTCCCATAGTACTCAGAGCCATTTGAACCATTTACTAACCATAATTTAAACACAGGCTCTATCCAACCTTACTTAGATTACTACAGTCAACAGATAATATATTTTTCTGTACACCAGCATCAAATGAGACAATTTGTTCTACTACAGATGTAATACTATAGTGTGCAATATATAGTAGCTCACAATTGGTTCACCTCTTACTTTAAAAACAGACAGCAAAAGGTCATTATTCACAGTGTTGAGAATGGCTGTGATGTGGGGTCTGAGTGGGGAACGGTCAAATGGGGGGTGCCTCAGGGATCAATGTTGGAGCCACTCCTGTTCCTTAGTTATGTAAATGATATGTCCTCTAGTATTACGGGTAATTCTAAAATATTTCTGTTTGCTGATGACACTAGCTTGGTAGTAAAGGATATTATGTGCAACATTGGCTCTGTTTCAAATAATGCAGTTCATGACATAAGTTCATGGCTTGTAGAAAATAAACCAATGCTAAATCACAGTAAGACTCAGTTTTTACAGTTTCTAACACACAATTCAACAAAACCCGAAGTTTTACTTTCACAGAATGAGCATATGATTAGTGAAACTGAGCAGTTCAAATTTCTAGGTGTCCAGATAGATAGTAAATTGTTGTGGAAAGCCCAAGTTCAGGACCTTGTTCAGAAGCTTAATGCTGCCATTTTTACTATTCAAATGATATCCGAAGTAAGTGATCGTTTGACATGAAAATTAGTCTACTTTGCTTATTTTCATTCTCTTATGTCGTATGGTATTATATTTTGGGGTAACTTCCCATTCTAAATGGATATTTTTGGCTGAGAAACGGACTGTTCAGGCAATTAATTGGTGCAAGTTCGCAAACCTCTTGTCGACTCATGTTCACTAGTCTGGGTATATTGACATTGGCTTCTCAATGTATATATTCTTTACTGTCGTTTCTTGTTAACAATATCAATATATTCCCAAGAACTAGCAGCTTTCACTCAGTTAATACTCGGCAGAAATCCAATATGCGTTTGGATCACACTTCCTTAACTCTTGTGCAGAATGATGTGCAGTATACTGCTGCATCCATTTTCAATTAGCTACCACAAAAATTTAAAAAAAACGTGGTAGTAATCATGTGCTTTAAAATAGAAACTGAAGAGTTTCCTCATGGGTCACTCCTATTTTGTTGATGAGTTTCTTGAGAAATTAAGCTGATTCTTGTGTTATATTGTTGATTGCGTTTACTTAAACTTGTGGCTTGACTTTTTTGTGTTCATAAACATTTCATTTTATTGGTTATTACTTTTACGTTGTAATTTCATGTACTGACACATTGCATGACCTTGGAGATTTGCTCCTCAATTTGGTCCTACAGAACTAGATGTGTAAATAAATAAAAAATAAAAAATAAATAAACTGTTTGACAACACTATAGTTATTTCTACTATTAATTGAGACTACATTCATTATCTCAACTAATATTGCACTACAATTAGAACTAGTTCACTACTATGTATCACTACTATGCACTACATCCAACTGAAATACATTATAAAAAAGTAACAAAATATATTATAAAAAGGTAACAACAGTTCTTTATGTGCCAGATCCCATAAGGCTCTCTATTGCTCTGTGGACTTTGGTGCTTCCTGCTAATTCCTTGTATGCTGTTGAATGTGTTGTGGTCAAAACTGTCTCTGCTGTGGTCTCCTGGCTCCCTGGTGGCAGGGGATGGGTCATTTGTTCTGAGAGAGTGTCACTGTTGTCAGTGAGAATGCTGTCACATGATGACCTATGTCATTCCTGTACTGGCTCATCGGGTGGTGAGAGATGGGTCTATGGCATTGCTTCCACTCTGATATTGCTGTTACGTTCACCGGATGTGAAATCACATTGACAATGTGATCCAATATCAGTCATGTTGTTTCACAGTGCAATATCCACCTCACATTAGGTCTTCCACACTAATAAAGTTACTAGGTATGCCTTCTACATCACAGTCATTTTTGGAGTTTTCTCTTCTCCCAGTTTGATGCCAACAGGTGGCATTAAGAGCCATAGCAGATCAAAAAAGTGTGTCAATCCTCTTGAAGAATTCAGGGGCATCCCTTCCAGACTCTCTTTTATGTTTGGGAGCAAGCTGTACATGCACCTTGAGGTGTAACATACCACTTCAGTGAAGTGATGTATTGTACAGTGTTTATATTACTGACAATTAATGATTGCTAAACATGCAATTAATTTTCATTAGTTGGTTTAGTAAATTTGGACACACATATTGTGTGGAGATTTCATATGATGTGTGCATATTTGTGTCACTTGCTGGTTTGTTGGCTGCTGCATGCAATTGTGGCCCTGCTTTGAAGACATGCTGTGTTCCGTGGGATATGGCACACCATAACAATGTGCTACATCATGGAAGAAAGAGAAGAGAATCAATCTGATCTGAAGTCTGATGGAGAGTCAGCTCTGAACTGTCTGTCAGCTTGTACTGCTTGATGTAATAACTGAATCTTAAGGGCAGATAGCTGTTGTATGGTATGTTTTGACATTGTGTGTGCTGGAAGAATGTAAACTTTATGACAGAAAATAAGAATAAAATTGACTTTGAGATTGTGGTGACCTTACATAATCTGACATCAGTAATAAACTTCCCAACAAGAATTACATCTGAGTGCCAAACTATGATAGACAACATTTTTTTAGATGTAAGTAGACATCAGAATTATACAGTCAGGCAGGTTATAAATGGACTTTCAGATCATGATGGACAAATTCTCACTCTTCATGACGTTAATCTGTTCAAAAAAGAATTTTCGCAATCAAAATTCATAAGAGTAATGAATGAAGAGGCAAACGGAACTTTCAACCACAGGTTGCAGCAAATGGATTGGTCTTTAGTATATAGCCATGATGATGTTGATACTAAATTTAACTGTTTTATAAATGAGTTCTGTGCTCTTTTTGAAGAAATATTTCCCAAGAAATGGGTCAGAAACAGTGCTTCCAATTCTGTAAGTAAGCCTTGGATTAGAAATGGTATAAAACAGTCATGTAAAACCAAAAGGGAAACTTATGCTGCAATAAGATTCTGTAAAGATGTAGAAAAATGGGAACACTATAGATTATACTGTAAAATTTTGAAGAAACTAATACAGAAATCAAAAGCCTTTTATTATGAGAAGAAAATAGATAATTCTAATAATAAAATAAAAACAAGTTGGAGCTTTGTAAAAAAAGAAACAGGAAGAGATACAACAAGCAAAGAAGATGTAAATAAAATCAGATATGAAGGTACCCTAGTAGATAACCCCAAAACAGTGGCTGAGATTTTTAATAAACACTTCCTATCAGTACCTCAACAGATTGGTTGCAAGTCCAATGTTGATGAAGCTGTAACTCTTTGTCAAGCAGTATATTCAAACACAATTTCAGAAATGCATCTTAATCCTGTAACTGTAGAAGAAATTCAAAAAATCATCATCTCTCTAAAAAGTAAGAACTCCGGAGGGGTTGATAATATATCTAGTAATTTATTGAAATATTCTTGTGTGTGGATAAGGGACAGTCTCTGTCATATTTTCAATGCTTCCCTTCAGAAAGGTGTTGTTCCCAGTAGACTTAAGTATGCCATTGTGAAGCCCCTGTACAAAAAGGGCGATAAAGCTGAACTAACTAACTATCGACCTATCTCTTTGCTGACAGCTTTCTCCAAAATTCTAGAAAAGCTAATACATGTAAGAATTACCGATCATCTCATGAAGAATGGAGTTCTCAGCAAGAGCCAATTTGGCTTTCAAAAGGGCCGTTCAACAGAAGACGCAGTCTATGCACTTGCAAATGAAATGCTAGAAACCCTTAATAAAAAAATGCTAGCACTTGGTGTCTTCTGTGATTTATCCAGTGTTTGACTGTATTGATAACCAGATTCTCTTGAAAAAAGCAAAATTAGTAGGAATAAGTGGTGTTGCAGGCAATTGGCTACAGTCGTACCTCCAAGACAGAAAACAAAAAGTTGTCTTGAATAGCTCGGGTGGAGTATGTGACGCTTCCTCAGATTCTGAACAGAGTTTCATTACATGTGGAGTGCCTCAGGGCTCAATTCTTGGGCCACTATTATTCCCGATTTTATAAATGATCTACCATCATGTACAAGCCTGCTGTGTAAATTTACATTATTTGCTGATGATACCACAATTTTTATGAGCAGTAGAACAGACAACAGTCTTGAGGAACTCATTTATCACATACTCTCAGATGTTGTTAATTGGTTCAAGGTGAATGGTTTCTCATTAAATTCCAGTAAGACCAGCTTTATTCAATTCTGTACAAAAACAGAAAGAGAGAGAGAGAGATAAGTGTGACACGTGGTAATCAACCAATAGAAAGAATGGAAACAACAAAATTTCTTGGAGCGCACATTGACAAGAAAATGAACTGGTCTTCACATATTATTGATCTCTGTAAGAGGCTTAGCTCTGGAACCTATGCTTTACGGGTTGTCACTACATATGTTGAACCTAACACTGCAAAAGTGGCATACTATGGTTATTTTCATTGTCTTATTGAGTACGGAATTATTTTTTGGGGCAACTAGCCATTAGCGAGGAAAGTGTTCATTGCACAGAAGTGAGCTTTAAGAATTATATGTGGATTGCACCTAAGAGACTCGTGTAGAAATAGCTTTCGAAAACTTAAAATATACACAGCTACATGCCAATATATTTTTTCTCTCATGTGTTTTGCTTGTAAAAATATAGACATATTTCAACCAAACAGTAATTATCATGAGCATAACACATGGAGGAAGAATTGACATACACAGCGAGCACAGAAATTTGAGCTTGGCACGAAAGGGTGTCCACTACACTGGAGCAAAACTCTTCAGTGCTCTTCCTCCTGAAATAAAGACAGAGGTTCATAACAAGAGTAAGTTTAAGAAAGCACTAAAAATATTTCTGCTACAAAAAGCTTTTTACAGTCTAGCTGAATTTTTAACTAAATAAATTGTAAAATTTTGATATTATATAATACAAGTTGACATAATGCCACTAAGAATGTTATTTAACCTGAGCTCTGTATTTGTGTGTGCTATATATCTGTTTTCTGTAATGCTTTAATGATTCTAAGAAAATATGTATTTTCTTTTTCTGTATTGCTGCCCAAAGAATTTAATGTATAAATTTTTATATAATTATGTACTCAGATTTCTGTATATGCTATAAGATTATCAGATTGTATTTGTAAAAAACTGACTTGTTCCACGTCCTTGTGAATCCAACACAGTTGGACCTATGGAACACAAAATAAATCAAATCAAACACATCTTGAAAGAGTCACTTCTCTTATTTAGTTGCTTTTATTAGAAATAAATAAGCACAGTTCCATTTTCAGCACAGGCCAAATTGCACAGGAGATGACGTCCTCAGGAAAGAAGAAAGAAGATATCGAGAGAGGAGATAAACACCAGATAAGTAAGTCAGTAATTTTAGTTTGTTACACATTAGCATCAGAAGTAATAAACGAAATCCCCATCCAAGCACCTGTCCAATACAACAGGGAATCTTCTAGTCCCACTAAGCATCGGCCAATCATTTCTTCACAGGAGAATTAGCTGTTAGCTTGTGGCCTCAAGCTCCTATTATTTTCTGCAGTCTCTTGTCATCCAATACAGTTCTGCTTACTTTTGCAACTGTAGGTAGAGTGCATATACTGCAAGTATTACATGCAATGCCTGAACTGACACAGTGCCAACAACTGACCAAGTATTCCACATTGCACCATATTAAGTGTTTGTATTACTGTTATGAGCAGAGGTCTGTGCCCAATCACTCACACAGTATTCCATTATAATAGTTAGGGCAGTATTATGATACATCATTATTCATCAGACAATGCAGACTTTTTCAGCTGGTACTTAAATCCTTGGTAACTGTAGTTTTATGTACTTTAGGCAACTGTCTAAGGCATGTTTCAGATCCCCAGGGATACACCCTTATCATTCACATAGGTAAATTTGTAGTATGATTGGGTAGGCCAATAATTTTGTTGATTATCTTCCTGCCACTCTTGCTCTCTTCTTTTGAGTCTGAACTATAATTTTGTCACTGGGCATGTTGTTTTATGATTAGCCTCTTAAAATATTCCCTTTTAGTAACATGAATATGATAGTTTCAGGCACAGTAGGCAATTTGATTCAATGGTATGACTTATGTAATCGTTGAAGGACTGTTCTTCCACAGTATTTCTGGAAATTGTCTTCATAAGAGTCATTGCATTTTCAGTATATGCCACCGCTTCTTCTCTCTGTCTCTAATGACAATATGTTAAACTCTAATCTATCTTCCTTCCTTTTGCTCCTTCCCCTGAAATTGTACTTTGCAGGGATAACCTTCCATGTCAGGACACAGGGTGGACTGTCCTCACAGCCAGATATGGGGGAGAGTCCCTCAAGGTTTGATACTAGTCCCCTGGTGTACACTTTGTACACAGCAGATTTTCTGTTGTGCCCACTTGTGCACCTCACTCTGTATGGCGATGTTTTAGTCTATATGTACACAGTATGAGTGTTTAGTTTATGCAGCACAGTCTTGAGATTTCCTGTGTTGACATGACATCATGGGTAGCAAAATTGAGGTTTTCCTTCATTGCAAGGAATAGCCAAGCACACATCATGCTGGATACCCAGTCCTCATGGACTTGAGGCTGATAGACATCATGGATAGAGCTGTGCAATGGGGAAGCTTGGCCATGTGCCTGGGTGTCACTCTCAATAGGTGTCTTACATGGTGCTAATATCTCAAAGGACTGACATGGATTACCAACTGCATTCAGAGGTTGCAAAATTGAGCTCTCATACTCGATTTGTACCTACCTCAAGATTTCCTGATATCTGTTCCTTTAAAGAAGATCATGTTGGCCAGTACTTTTATGACTGCTTCATCGTACATAAAATCTTGTTGAGTAGCAGATCTGATAAGAAGGGGCCACTCATAGATCTCTTTTGTAAGACTCTCCTAGGCATGCCTGAGTTGTCTATTTCTTTTGGCAGATGGTTTCTGATTGTCAAAAAGTGCTGGCTACTTATGTTACCAAACATGCCAGCAATAATTATCATTGTGGTTCCAACATATTTAAGGGTAGTGTCTTTTTCAAACTGTATCATCTTATTTATGGCATCTTTTGTTGACTTTCCACATCTGAAGTCACATTGTTGGGAGTTCATTGCAAGAGGCAGTATTATCTTCATGAATCTACTGCACAGCAGCTGGTCCAGTACTTTTCCTAAGATATCAAGAAGATAAATTGGGCTTTGGAGATAGGGGATGATGTCTTCAGTCTTTTTGAAGATAATTATATTTGCCTTGATGACATTTTTTTCTTTTTCTCTTTTTTCCCTAAGAAGGGAACTATCTTTTTCTTGGAATGCAACTTTGCTTTCTTCTGTTACTCATGTAGCACCACCTAGGGGGCACATGTGACTTAAGTAACATCACTGATGTGAGTAACTTTGCCCTCTTACACACAACCATATTGGGAGCTAATCAGGAATAAACTGAGAAAGGAAGCAGTAGCCAATTTTGACCAACAGTGGGATGCAGTTCCCTAGCCCAGCATCTAAACAGGCTAAGAATACTTCCCACAAATGAATATTATATTTATAGAACTGGAGTTATGCAGTCAAATCATCTATTAATATTCTCAGGTTTGGATGCAGAAGGATGAAAGGAAGCCAATATCTGCCCATTATACTGAATTGGCATAAGTTATATGTTCTAACTTTTTGCAACCTTTGCTTCATTATTACACTTATTTTTCTAAGTTATTATGTACATTTGAAAATTTTGCTGGGACACCAGAAAGTGTATATTCTAACTTTACTGTAACTTATGTTTTATTATTATTATTATTATTTTAAAAGTAATTGTGTATGAAGTTGTTAATACCTTAATGCTTATATATGACTAGATATATTATGTATTAATCTCCAGTGAAGCCGTATGTAACAGTAACAACAACTGCTACCTTTTTCCACACAATAGAGAAGCATTAGGGAAATGGAACAATCATGTACAACATCAAAGGGATGCCAACAGGTCCAGATGTCTTTTTATGTTTTTTTTGTTTTTTTTTTGTTTTAAATGGTATTGTGGTTCCATCATATTCTTCTCCACTTTTGTTCCACAGTTCTGTGTTCATCATAGTTGCCCTATGCAGTATCATGTGGAAAGAGAGTGCCCATCTGCCCATCACTAGACAAGCTGGGGGGGGGAGGGGGCACCAGTTTTTATCATGCTGCTGCCTACTCATTTTAAAACTGATAACATTAATGGAGGTGATATTGTTTGACAGATGATTTTTATATGGTGTATCCCACAGGTCAAGATGTAAATTCTGTTCCACTAATTTGTTTGAGATTTCCATTCTTTCCTACTGCAAATGAACTTTAAGTTTCTGCTGAAGTTCCCCACCTGTGAGCTCTTTCTTCCTCACTATGGCCTTTTTGGTAAAATCTTCTTGCTCTTCTGACTTCTGTTCTCAGTCTTTGGAGGCCTGCATTTCATGGTACTTTTAATTTCAATGGCATCTTATGACTGGTATTGTATCTTGGAGTGTAACAGCAAAGTTCTGTAGCTGGACTTAGCCAAAATGAAGTGTTACCTACCAAATGATCTGTCACCCTTATGCTATTTGTGATAACTTTTACCGTAATTATATCATTTTTTATGGTCACCTTTCTCAAGGTATCTTGACATAATGAAACTGCTGTGCAGTGCCACAAAATCTTGCCGTTTGACTTCTTCACCTTCTGCAGAGGGTCAAGGGCTGTAAGAGAGCTCCAAACAGTGCAAGCTATAGGCACAGATAGTGTTGGGAACAGAAAGCTGGTTGAAACCAGACATCAATAACAACAAAATCCTAAGTTTAGATTGGAATATTTATCATAAAGATAGGTTACTCACCAATGGTGGTGGCGTGTTTATTACAGTAAAAAATTCAACAAAATCTAGCAAGGTTGTCATGGATTCTGAATGTGAATTAATCTGGGTGAAATTGAGTATCAAAGAACAGTCAAAAATAGTGATCAGATGCCTTTATAGACCACATGGGTCAGGATCTGTAATTGGAGAGTGCTTCAGACAGAACTTGCAGAATATCGTTAGTAATTTTCCTTATCATGCCATTGTAATAGGGGGTGACTGCCACTTACCAGGTATAGATTGGGAGTGTTATGCCATCAAAACTGGTGCCAGAGACAGGGATTCATGTGGCATTGTTCTGGATGTCTTGTCCCAAAATTACCTTGAGCAGATAGTCAGAGAACCACCTCGTGAGGATAACATCTTAGACCTCCTGGCAACAAACAGACCTGAACTTATCGAATCAGTTAATGCAGAGGAAGGTATCGGTGATCATAAGGCAGTGGCAGCATCTATGATGATGGGTCCTACAAGGAATTTTAAGATAGGTAGGAAGACATACCTTCTCAGCAAGGGTGACAGGATACAAATTTCAGACTACCTCAGCAGTCCGCATCAAATATTCGGTGATGAGGACAGATGTGGAGAGCAAATGGAAAAAATTCAAAGGCATCGTTCAGTATGCCCTAGACAAGTATGTTCTGAGTAAGGTTATAACGGACAGGAAAGATCCACCAACGGTTTTAAAGCCATGTTAGAAAAGTGCTACATAAACAAAGAGCACTTCATCTCAGATTCAAGAGAAGTAAAAACTTAGCTGACAAACAAAAGCTGAACAAAGTGAAAATGAGATTAAAGAGAGCAATGAGAGAAGTGTTCAATGATTTTGAAAGTAAGATGTTGTCAACTGACCTGAGTATAAACCCTAAGAGATTTTGGTGGTATGTAAAATCAGTAAGTGGGTCAAAATCATCTATTCATTCTCTCAGTGACCATACCGGCACGAAAACAGAAGATAACACAGAGAAGACCAAAATACTGAATTTGGTCTCCCAGAGTTGTTTCACAGCAGAAGATTGTAACCCTATTCCTCCTTTCAGTTATCATCCGAACATTGAAATAACAGATATTGAGATAACTGATCGCGGAACTGAAAAGCAGCTACAGTTGCTTAGTAGCAGAAAGGTGTCAGGACCAGATGAAATACATACAAGATACTATAAAGATTATGTGAAAGAACTTGCTCCCCTTCTTGCAGTAATTTATTGTAGATCACTTGAGCAACAAAAGGTACCTAACGACTGGAAAAAAGCGCAGGTCAATCCCATTTTTAAGAAAGGCTATTAGACAGATCCACACAATTATAGATCTATATCGTTAAAGTCAATATGTTGTAGAATTATGGAACATGTTTTATGCTCAAGAATTATGACATTTTTAGAAAATGAGCATCTCCTCTATAAAAATCAACACGGATTCCTTAAACAGAGATCCTGCGAAACTCAGTACACTTTGTTCCTCCATGAGATCCACAGTGCGGTGGGCAACGATACTTAGGTTGATGCCGTGTTCCTTAATTTCAGTATGGCTTTTGACACTGTCCTGCATTGCTGTTAATGAAGAAAATATTAGCTAGAGTATCGGAGCAGACCTGCAATTGGATTCAAGACTTTCTTGCAGATAGAACGCAACACATCGCTCTTAACAGAACAAAATCGACAGATGTAAAGGTAATATCCGGAGTACCACAGGGAAGTGTGATAGGACCGTTGCATTTACAGTATATATAAATGATTTAGTCGAAAGCATCAGATGCTCTTTAAGGCTATTTGCAGATGATGCAGTTGTCTGTACCAAAGTAGCAATGCCAGAAGTTAGTAAGAATTTGCAGAACGACCTGCAGAGAATTGATGATTGGTGCTGGCTCTGGCAGTTGTACCTGAACGTAAATAAATGTAACATATTGTGCATACATAGGAAAAGAAATCCACTACTGTACAGCTACAGTATTGATGACAAACAGCTGGAGACAGCATCTGCCATTGAATATCTATCCAGAGCGACCTTAAGAGAAATGACCATGTAAAACAGATAGTGGGAAAAGCAGACACCAGACTCAGATTAATCGGAAGAATCTTAAGGAAATGTAACTCATCCATGAAAGAAGTGGCTTATAAGGTGCTTGTTTGCACGATTCTTGAGTACTGTTCATCTATCTGCGATCCCAATCAGATAAGACTGATAGAGGAGGTAGAGAAGGTCCAATGAAGAGCAGTGCGTTTCATCATGGGTTTGTTTATTTGGTGAGAGAGCGTTACGGAGATGTTAAACAAACTCCACTGGCAGACACTACAAGAGAGGCATTGTGCATTACAGAGAGAATTACTATTGAAATTTACACATAACTGTAGATTTATTATAGAAAAGGTGGAGTTGCAATATTTGTAAAAAACAATGTAGTGTATAAATCTCTAGATTTAAGGAAACACTGTGATGAACAGCACTTTCAGGTGTGTGGCATTGAGTTAACAGCAGACAGTGCAACAGTTATTGTACTGGCTCTTTACAGGGCACCTGCTTGAAATATGACTGTATTTCTGAGACAAGTAGGTTCCACTTATGTAGGAAAACTAAATCAACCATTGTTATGGGTGACTTCAATATGGAATTCTTAACAGAAAGTAGAAACAAAATGGACTTTGAACACCTGATGTACTGTTACGACTTAGTACCAGTGGTGGACCCTCCAACTAGAGTAACAGCCGGTTCTAGTACTTTAATAGATAATGTATTTGTAGATAAGAATATTTACAATACTTTAACTGTGAAAAATATTATAAATGGCCTCTCTGATAATGAAGGGCAATTCCTCTCTCTAAACCAAATAAATGTACAAAGGAAAGAAAATTTCATTTGGAAAAACTTTAGGATTATAAATGAACACACCACTGAAAGCTTTAATCAGCAATTATAGCTAGTGGACTTGTCTCCTGTGTATGCTGCAATTGATGTTAACTCAAAGTTTAATATATTTATCAATGAAGTTACAAGTCTTTTTGAAGAAATCTTTCCAAAAAAGTCAGTGAGAGAAAACATGTTAAAATCTGGAAACAAGCCTTGGATTACTAAAGACATCAAAATTTCCTGTAAAACAAGAAGAGAACTATATGCAGCAGCCAAGAGATCAAATGATCCCAGTAGGAGTATGCACTATAAACTCTACAGCAAAATACTGAATAAGGCTATATAAGCTCCAAAGAACACGTGCCTGAAGACCGAAATTGATAATTCGAGCAATAAAATAAAAACTATTTGGAATTTTGTAAAGAAAGGAACAAGAAAAAATGCAGTTTCTAGTGAAACAAGAACAAGACTTTTGGTCAGGTGAGTACAGGGTTATAAATACAAAATCAAATAGGGGTAATGCAGGAGTAGGTTTAATAATGAATTAAAAAAATAGGAATACGGGTAAGCTACTACAAACAGCATAGTGAACGCATTATTGTGGCCAAGATAGGTACGAAACCCATGCCTACCACAGTAGTTCAAGTTTATATGCCAATTAGCTCTGCAGATGACGAAGAAATTGATGAAATGTATGATGAGATAAAAGAAATTATTCAGATAGTGAAGAGAGATGAAAATTTAATAGTCATGGGTGACTGGAATTCAATAGTAGGAAAAGGGAGAGAGGGAAATGTAGTAGGTGAATATGAATTGAGGATTAGAAATGAAAGAGGAAGCCGCCTGGTAGAATTTTGCACAGAGCATAACTTAATCATAGTTAACACTTGGTTCAAGAATCATGAAAGAAGGTTGTATACATAGAAGAAGCCTGGAGATACTAGAAGGTATCAGATAGATTATATAATGGTAAGACAGAGATTTTAGGAACCAGGTTTTAAATTGTAAGGTATTTCCAGGGACAGATGTGGACTCTGACCACAATCTATTGGTTATGAACTGTGGATTAAAACTGAAGAAACTGCAAAAAGGAGGCAATTTAAGGGAAATGGGACATGGATAAACTAACTAAACCAGAGGTTGTACCGAGTTTCAGGGAGAGCATAAGGGAACAATTGACAGGAATGGGGGAAAGAAATACAGTAGAAGAAGAATGGGTAGCTTTGAGGGATGAAGTAGTGAAGGCAGCAGAGGATCAAGTAGGTAAAAAGATGGGGGCTAGTAGAAATCCTTGGGTAACAGAAGAAGTATTGAATTTAATTGATGAAAGGAAAAAATATAAAAATACAGTAAATGAAGCAGGCAAAAAAGAATGTAAACATCTCAAAAATGAGATCGACAGGAAGTGTAAAATGGCTAAGCAGGGATGGGTAGAGGACAAATGTAAGGATGTGGAGGCTTATGCCACCAGGGGTAAGATTGATAAAGCCTACAGAAAAATTAAAGAGACCTTTGGAGGAAAGAGAACCACTTGTATGAATATAAAGAGCTCAGATGGAAACTCAGTTCTAAGCATAGAAGAGAAAGCAGAAAGGTGGAAGGAGTATATAGAGGGCCTGTATAAGGGTGATGTACTTGAGGACACTATTATGGAAATGGAAGAGGATGTAGATGCAGATGAAATGGGAGATATGATACTGCGTGAAGAGTTTGACAGAGCACTGAAAGACCTGATTTGAAACAAGGCCCCGGGAGTAGACAACATTCGATTAGAACTACTGATAGCCTTGGGAGAGCCAGCCCTGACAAAACTCTACCATCTGGTGAGCAAGATGTATGAGACGGGCGAAATACCCTCAGACTTCTAGAAGAATATAATAATTCGAATCACAAAGAAAGCAGGTGTTGACAGATGTGAAAATTACTGAACTATCAGTTTAATAAGTCACAGCTGCAAAATACTAACGTGAGTTCTTTACAGTCGAATGGAAAAACTGGTAGAAGCCGACCTCGGGGAAGATCAGTTTGGATTTCGTAGAAATATTGGAACACGTGAGGCAATACTGACCTACGACTTATCATGGCAAATAGATTAAGGAAAGGCAAACCTATGTTTCTAGCATTTATAGACCTAGAGAAAGCTTTTGACAATGTTGACTGGAATACTCTCTTTCAAATTCTAAAGGTGGCAGGGGTAAAATACAGGGAGCGAAAGGCTATTTACAATTTGTAAAGAAACCAGATGGCAGTTGTAAGAGTCGAGGGGCATGAAAGAGAAGCAGTGGTAGGGAATGGAGTGACACAGGGTTGTAGCATATCCACTATGTTATTCAATCTGAATATTGAGCAAGCAGTAAAGGAAACAAATGAAAAATTCAGAGTAGGAATTAAAATCCATGGAGAAGAAATAAAAACTTTGAGGTTCGCCTATGACATTGTAATTCTGTCATTGACAGCAAAGGACTTGGAAGAGCAGGTGAACGGAATGGACAGTGTCTTGAAAGGAGGATGTACGATGAACTTCAACAAAAGCAAAACAAGAATAATGGAATGTAGTCAGATTAAGTCAGGTGATGATGATGGAATTAGATTAGGAAATGAGACACTTAAAGCAGTAAACAAGTTTTGCTATTTCGGGAGCAAAATAACTGATGATGGTTGAAGTAGAGAGGATATAAAATGTAGAATGGCTATGGCAAGGAAAGCGTTTCTTAAGAAGAGAAATTTGTTAACAACGAGTATAGTGTCAGGAAGTCTTTTCTGAAAGTATTTGTATGGAATGTAGCCATGTATGGAAGTGAAACATGGATGATAAATACACTCCTGGAAGTTGAAATAAGAACACCGTGAATTCATTGTCCCAGGAAGGGGAAACTTTATTGACACATTCCTGGGGTCAGATACATCACATGATCACACTGACAGAACCACAGGCACATAGACACAGGCAACAGAGCATGCACAATGTCGGCACTAGTACAGTGTATATCCACCTTTCGCAGCAATGCAGGCTGCTATTCTCCCATGGAGACGATCGTAGAGATGCTGGATGTAGTCCTGTGGAACGGCTTGCCATGCCATTTCCACCTGGCGCCTCAGTTGGACCAGCGTTCGTGCTGGACGTGCAGACCGCGTGAGACGACGCTTCATCCAGTCCCAAACATGCTCAATGGGGGACAGATCCGGAGATCTTGCTGGCCAGGGTAGTTGACTTACACCTTCTAGAGCACGTTGGGTGGCACGGGATACATGCGGACGTGCATTGTCCTGTTGGAACAGCAAGTTCCCTTGCCGGTCTAGGAATGGTAGAACGATGGGTTTGATGACGGTTTGGATGTACCGTGCACTATTCAGTGTCCCCTCGACGATCACCAGTGGTGTACGGCCAGTGTAGGAGATCGCTCCCCACACCATGATGCCGGGTGTTGGCCCTGTGTGCCTCGGTCGTACGCAGTCCTGATTGTGGCGCTCACCTGCACGGCGCCAAACACGCACACGACCATCATTGGCACCAAGGCAGAAGCGACTCTCATCGCTGAAGACGACACGTCTCCATTCGTCCCTCCATTCACGCCTGTCGCGACACCACTGGAGGCGGGCTGCACGATGTTGGGGCGTGAGCGGAAGACGGCCTAACAGTGTGCGGGACCGTAGCCCAGCTTCATGGAGACGGTTGCGAATGGTCCTCGCCGATACCCCAGGAGCAACAGTGTCCCTAATTTGCTGGGAAGTGGCGGTGCGGTCCCCTACGGCACTGCGTAGGATCCTACGGTCTTGGCGTGCATCCGTGCGTCGCTGCGGTCCGGTCCCAGGTCGACGGGCACGTGCACCTTCCGCCGACCACTGGCGACAATATCGATGTACTGTGGAGACCTCACGCCCCACGTGTTGAGCAATTCGGCGGTATGTCTACCCGGCCTCCCGCATGCCCACTATACGCCCTCGCTCAAAGTCCGTCAACTGCACATATGGTTCACGTCCACGCTGTCGCGGCATGCTACCAGTGTTAAAGACTGCGATGGAGCTCCGTATGCCACGGCAAACTGGCTGACACTGACGGCGGTGGTGCACAAATGCTGCGCAGCTAGCGCCATTCGACGGCCAACACCGCGGTTCCTGGTGTGTCCGCTGTGCCGTGCGTGTGATCATTGCTTGTACAGCCCTCTTGCAGTGTCCGGAGCAAGTATGGTGGGTCTGACACACCGCTGTCAATGTGTTCTTTTTTCCATTTCCAGGAGTGTAGTTTGGACAAGAAGAGAATAGAAGCTTTTGAAATGTGGTGCTACAGAAGAATGCTGAAGATTAGATGGGTAGATCACATAACTAATGAGGAGGTATTGAATAGAATTGGAGAGAAGAGGAGTTTGTGGCACAACTTGACTAGAAGAAGGGATTGGTTGGTAGGACATGTTCTGAGGCATCAAGGGATCACCAATTTAGTATTGGAGGGCAGCATGGAGGGTAAAAATTGTAGAGGGAGACCAAGAGATGAATACACTAAGCAGATTCAGAAGGATGTAGGTTGCAGTAGGTACTGGGAGATGAAGAAGCTTGCACAGGATAGAGTAGCATGGAGAGCTGCATCAAACCAGTCTCAGGACTGAAGATCACAACAACTTTAAAAATATCCAAATAACAAGGGATGGTCATCTTGTTAGCAATCCAAAAATAGTTGCAGACACATTAAACAAACATTTTTTAACAGTAACAGAAAAAATAGATTTGCAAGGCTCCATGAACCAAGCCATCAATTTTTTGAAAGCAGAGTACCTATCTCAGTACAACACATGAAGGTAACAACAGTCACTGTTCAAGAAATTGAAAGAGTTATTAAATCTCTGAAAATTAAAAACTCTACTGGAACTGTCAATATTTCTAACAAATTATTGAAATACTCCTGCAGTCATGAAAGTAAAGTCCTTTGCCACATTTTTGATGCATCGCTTAAGCAAAGAATAGTTCCTGAGAGGCTTAAGTATGCAGTTGTAAAACCGCTGTACAAGAAGGGAGATAAGACTGATGCTACTAATTATCTACCAATATCACTATTGACAAGTTTTTGAAAGGTTTTAGAGAAACTAATGCATGCCAGGATAGTTAAGAATCTGAGGGATCAAAATACCCTCACCGAAAGTCAGTTTGGATTTCAGAATGGTTTGTCAACAGAAGATGCAATATTTTCATTTGGTGGCAAAGTCTTGGAATCTATCAACAAAAAACTAAAGGTGGTTGGGATTTATTGTGACCTAACAAATGCGTTTGACTGTGTCAGTCACTAGATTCTTTTACAAAAAGCTGCACATCCCAGTATAAGTGGTTCATCAGGAAAATAGCTTGACTCATACCTGTCAAACAGGAAACAGAAAGTTGTATTGGATAGTTAAAATAGAGTCCCATTATCTTCAGAATGGGGTACCATCATATGTGGAGTGCCCCATTGCTCAGTTCTGGGCCCCCTACTTTTTATTATCTTTATAAATGATCTGTCTGTCTGTATGGAATATTGTAGATTCACCATTTTTGCTGATGACACTACACTACTTATTGATAATTCAGTAGAGGAATACTCGAGGAAACAGAAAATAATGTTTTAAGTGAAACATTGAACTGGTTTAACATTAATTTTCTTTAAGTTACACTAAAACAACTATATTCAGTTCCACACAACATTCAAAGACGAAGAAATAGTAGTAAAAATAGGTGAGCAGGTGATAACCAGGATGGATACCTAAAAATTCCTAGGCTTGCATACTGACAGCAAACTGAACTGGTCAGACCACATCCAGGATCTATGCAAAAGATTGAGTTCAGCAACTTATGCATTATACCTTGTTTCTTCTTATAGAAGTATGGAAACCATGAAGTCAGACTATTATGGTTATTTTCATGCCATTAAGGCATATGGAATTATATTTTGGGGTAATCAGTCACTGGCTAAAGAAGTATTGTGTGCACAAAAAAAGAGCCATAAGGATAATGTGTGGAGTCCATCCTAGAGCCACATGCAGGAATCTTTTTGAGAAACTTGGAATCCTTACATCCACTGCATTATATATATTCCCTTTGATGTGCTTCTTAAGGGAAGAAAAGTCCATTTTTAAACAGAATGTATGAGAGATGAGAAGAAAACATGATATCCGCTATGAACAGGCAAATCTAAGTATGATACAGAAAGGAGTCCATTTCACTGGCTGTAAGATTTTTAATGCCCTCCCTTCAAGAATTAAGTGTTTGGTAGAAGATGAGCTCTTGTTTAAGAAAAACTTTAAGGCAGTTCCTATTACAAGGACCATTTTATACAATAGAAGAGTTCCTGAAGTACAGTGTTTAGCATTTCTTTTATTGTCAAAGGCAAATATGTGCCCAAATATACATTTGTAATCCTGACTGTTCTTTATTGTAAACACATATATTGCAATAATTATTGTCTGTAACACTTATTATTTTGTAAATCTAAAAACAAAGATGACGTGACTTACCAAACGAAAGCGCTGGCAGGTCGATAGACACAAACAAACACAAACATACACACAAAATTCTAGCTTTCGCAACCAACGGTTGCTTCATCAGGAAAGAGGGAAGGAGAGGGAAAGACGAAAGGATGTGGGTTTGAAGGGAGAGGGTATGGAGTCATTCCAATCCCGGGAGCGGAAAGACTTACCTTAGGGGAAAAAAAGGACGGGTATACACTCGCACACACACACATATCCATCCACACATATTCAGACACAAGCAGACATATTCAAAGACAAAGAGTTTCAAATGGTTCAAATGGCTCTGAGCACTGTGGGACTTAACATCTGTGGTTATCAGTCCCCTAGAACTTAGAACTACTTAAACCTAACTAACCTAAGGACATCACACACATCCATGCCCGAGGCAGGATTTGAACCCGCGACCATAGTGGTACGCGGTGACAAAGAGTTTGGGCAGAGATGTCAGTCGAGGCGGAAGTGCAGAGGCAAAGATGTTGTTGAATGACAGGTGAGGTATGAGTGGCGGCAACTTGAAATTAGCGGAGATTGAGGCCTGGTGGGTAACGGGAAGAGAGGATATATTGAAGAGCAAGTTCCCATCTCTGGAGTTCAGATAGGTTGGTGTTAGTGGGAAGTATCCAGATAACCCGGACGGTGTAACACTCTGCCAAGATGTGCTGGCTCTGCACCAAGGCATGTTTAGCCACAGGGTGATCCTTATTACCAACAAACATTGTCTGCCTGTGTCCATTCATGCGAATGGACAGTTTGTTGCTGGTCATTCCCACATAGAATGCGTCACAGTGTAGGCAGGTCAGTTGGTAAATCACGTGGGTGCTTTCACACGTGGCTCTGCCTTTGATCGTGTACACTTTCCGGGTTACAGGACTGGAGTAGGTGGTGGTGGGAGGGTGCATGGGACAGGTTTTACACCGTGGGCAGTTACAAGGTAGGAGCCAGAGGGTAGGGAAGGTGGTTTGGGGATTTCATAGGGATGAACTAACAGGTTCTGAAGGTTAGGTGGACGGCGGAAAGACACTCTTGGTGGAGTGGGGAGGATTTCATGAAGGATGGATCTCATTTCAGGGCAGGATTTGAGGAAGTCGTATCCCTGCTGGAGAGCCACATTCAGAGTCTGGTCCAGTCCCAGAAAGTATCCTGTCACAAATGGGGCACTTTTGTGGTTCTTCTGGGTTTGAGGGGATGAGGAAGTGGCTCTGGTTATTTGCTTCTGTACCAGGTCGGGAGGGTAGTTGCGGGATGCGAAAGCTGTTGTCAGGTTGTTGGTGTAATGGTTCAGGGATTCCGGACTGGAGCAGATTCGTTTGCCACGAAGACCTAGGCTGTATGGAAGGGACTGTTTGATGTGGAATGGGTGGCAGCTGTCATACTGGAGGTACTGTTGCTTGTTGGTGGGTTTGATGTGGACGGACGCGTGAAGCTGGCCATTAGACAGATGGAGATCAACGCCAAGGAAAGTGGCGTGGGATTTGGAGTAGGACCAGGTGAATCTGATGGAACCAAAGGAGTTAAGGTTGGAGAGGAAATTCTGGAGTTCTTCTTCACTGTGAGTCCAGATCATGAAGATGTCATCAATAAATCTGTACCAAACTTTGGGTTGGCAGGCCTGGGTAACCAAGAAGGCTTCCTCTAAGTGACCCATGGATAGGTTGGCGTATGAGGGGGCCATCCTGGTACCCATGGCTGTTCCCTTTAATTGTTGGTATGTCTGGCCTTCAAAAGTGAAGAAGTTGTGGGTCAGGATGAAGCTGGCTAAGGTAATGAGGAAAGAGGTTTTAGGTAGGGTGGCAGATGATCAGCGTGAAAGGAAGTGCTCCATCGCAGCGAGGCCCTGGACATGCGGAATATTTGTGTATAAGGAAGTGGCATCAATGGTTACAAAGATGGTTTCGGGGGGTAGCAGATTGGGTAAGGATTCCAGGCGTTCGAGAAAGTGGTTGGTGTCTTTGATGAAGGATGGGAGACTGCATGTAATGGGTTGAAGGTGTTGATCTACGTAGGAAGAGATATGTTCTGTGGGGGCTTGGTAACTAGCTACAATGGGGCGGCCTGGATGATTGGGTTTGTGAATTTTAGGAAGAAGGTAGAAGGTAGGGGTGCAGGATGTCGGTGGGGTCAGGAGGTTGATGGAGTCAGGCGAAAGGTTTTGCAGGGGGCCTAAGGTTCTGAGGATTCCTTGAAGCTCCGCCTGGACATCAGGAATGGGATTGCCTTGGCAAACTTTGTATGTGGTGTTGTCTGACACAAGTACATCCCGAAATCTCTGGACAATTGCGAGTACATCATGCTCCGAGATGACACTGTCCGTGCTCCATTCCAACCTCCATATACCGGACCGGACCGAGTTCTCCGGTGCTCAGCCAACACCTATGACATCTAGATGAAAGATTCAGCTGTCACAGTCTCTATCAAAAGACTTAAGCCTGCTCATGTCGAGCCTTCTTCTACTCCCCTTCAGGCCATGACCACGCCACTCACTGTTGTGGCTCAGGAAGTTCCAACCACTCCCTCCAGGTCGGACTTACACACTCAATCGGGTGACTTCCAGCTCCAATTGGCGAGCTCTCCTCTGACCTCGATCCCTACTCCGGTCTCACACACTCCGTCGAGTGACCCCATGCTCCCCACATCGAGCCTACCTATGATCACGCCCTTGCCGCTGGGCACTTCGCTGGTCCCTTCGAACTCTCCTCCATCGCCTGTCTCACCCTGTCGAGGTATCTTACGTCCCTCCATCTTGAACGTGCCCTCGCTCGAGGTGTTTGTGCCTGTTCTCCCGGACATAATCCACAACATCTCTATAATACTAAGCAATGGTACACTGTTTGTCGTGTGTTTCCCTTCATCCGGTGCTCATGACACAACTTCCGCCATTCCCTGCCACCTGATGAAATGTGTTCCCCTCTTGCCCGACGTCGACCTGGACATGCTTTGTGTGTTTGCCACGCCCACCGGAGACATCATTTTTGTCATTCCGTTCCACTCGCAAATCGCCAGCCTACCTGTCGCCGCACGACCAGCAACCCCAGTACGACGCCCGGCATGCTTCAACAACTTCCAGGTTCGGTGGTGGAACCTTCCTTCATGTCATCTACCCACGTAGCTCCTCGACGACGCTGTCAAGCTGACCGTGGTCCGGCCCCCGCGGACCACCCCTGCCGACGTCTTGGTCACCCCCGCCCCCCCCCTCCCCCCCGGCCTCTATAGAGTACTTTGGACGCTAAGCTAAGATTATCTTTGCTCTCCTCCGCCACGAGCAGTTCTTTGTAAGTCTTACTTGTGTAAAGAGGTGAATAAATGAACTACTGTTAAAAAGCTGTTGTTTGGTGTAACTGACCCAAACATCTACCTCACCTGCAAGGAACTTTTCCAAAGTGCTTAAAGACAGCTCTGATAAAACCAATACATAAAAAGGGGAATGAATACAATCCATAGAATTATAGGCCTATGCTCTTTTACCAGTCATATCAAAAATATTTGAATGAGCTTATGCACAGACTCACTGCTTTTCTGATGAAATATGAAATAATCAACAAGAATCAGTTTGGCATCCAGAAAGATAAATGCACCATAGATGCAGTACTAGATCTCATCGAAAATGTCATAACAAACTTGGATTCTAAGAATAAATGGGATCCAGCAAAGGCACTCAACTGTGTAGACCACAGAACTTAGTAGAAATATTAGGAGTATATGGCATAAGAGGAAAAGCAGGAGACTGGATTCTCTCATACCTGGCAAACAGGAGCCAATATAATGAAATTACAAAAACTACTGGTGAAAAAATAAGATCTAAAACAAGAATTTTACACTTCTCTGTGCCACAAGGCTCAATTCTTGGCCCATTACTCTTCATTCTATAAACAAATCTCACCCCAAATATGGTTAGGTATGGTAGTACAGTTACCTATGCACATGACACAACTCTTCTGTTCACAGATAAAGACACAGAAAAGCTAGAAATAAAAGCCAGTGTAGAAGTAAACAATGCAGATTTATTGAATTAAACCTGCACAACAATATTACTAAAACACTTTATATAAACTTCAGACTTTGAAACTTTCACAGTGAAGATATCAATGTATGTATAGATGAGTGCTTAGAAGAAAACACAAAATATACAAAATTCCGTGGGATTATTGTCGATGAAAATGTAAACTGGGATAACCACGTAGAATATATACGGGGGAAACTCAGCACAGACCTATATGTGCTGCACAGACTCAGCTACCTAAAAAATACAGGCATTATGAAAACAATATACTATGCAGTAATTCATATGACATTAAGTTATGGCATAATTCTGCGGGGGAGGTACTTCGAAAACAAACATAAATAAAGTATTTAAATTACAAAAAAGAGCCATAGGAATGATAGCCAGCCTTAACTGGAAAGATTCATGTAAACCAGCATTTAAAGCTCTCAAAATACTAACATTACCCAGTATATACCTATACGAACTCCTCTGTTGGACAAAATTCAAATATTCTGCCGATACTGGAGATAACAACACAAAACACAACCATGACACAAAAAAACAGAACCTCTTCCATGAGGCTACACGCAACATCACAAAATACAAAAAAAGCCATCATATGCTGGACCAAAAGCCCTTGAAAAACTCCATTCTTGAGAGAAATAAACAATAAAAATATTTTCAAAAAATGTCTCAAAAATTTTCTAACAGAAAACTGTTATTACAGTGTTAATGAATTCATGTGCCCTACAGTTCAAAACAATTGCAATACCAATAATGTATCAAAAGAAAAATTGTACAAAATTTAATTTAATATGAATTAGCCCTAGAATAAATTTGTAATAAATTATATTTTTGTTAAACAGTAGACAGTAAAAACGATGTACCTGTCAGTGCATGAAATGAAAATATATCTTGATCAATACGACGTACTTTGTCAAAGGATAAATAAATAAATCTGCCAGAGACAATGAGCAATCATCAACATGGATTGACAATGTTCTAACTAATTATATATATGATGATGTGTATACATTTTGTCTAGATATAGGTATTTCAGATCATTGTGCATTATTCATTGAGCTGCCACAGACAGACAGGAACATTTCATGTATGAAAACCCATATGAGCAGGTACTTTAGCAAAGAAAACTTGGTAACATTTAGTGACAAGCTAAAAGAGAAAACATGGCCTTTTGATCAATGTAACTGAAGCAACAAAAACTTTGAGAAATTCCTAAATAGTTTTCTTGATGTCTTTAATGAAACATTTCCACCTAGATTCTGCAGCAATAAAATAACAAATAAAGTAAAGTGGATTACTCAGGGCACAAAAATTTCTTGTGTAAGTAAAAGGCAACCGCACAGAGAACTAAAATATAATAAAGATATTAATTTCATTAAATATGACACACTCTATAAAACAGGCTAATTTTAAATCATAAAAATAAGACAAAGGCTGTGTGGTCAGTCATTAAATCTGAGTTAGGTGTTAAAACCAGTAACCAAGAAATTTAAAAAATTGACATTGAAGGAAATACTATCATCAAGCCAACTCAAATACCAGAGTACTTTAATGAATTTTTTATAAATGTAGCAAAATCCCATGTAGATGTAACAGATTATCACAACAAAGTAAATCCCTTTGGCCAAGGTGAAAACTCTGAGAACTTTACAAAATTCTTAAAAGTTTCTGTGGAGGATATAGAAAATGTTATTCTAATATTAAGAAACAAAAAATCTGCAGATTAGGATTGAATACCCACCAAAGTTATTAAAGTGGTATACAATAGAATTGCAAAGCCACTAGCTCAAATAAAAAATCAATGTTTTGAAGAGGACTGTTTCCCAGAGATGAAATATGGTGAAGTCAAACAACTCTTCAAGAAGGGCTTTTGATACCGTTCCTCACAAGCAACTATTAATCAAATTGCGTGCATATGGAGTATCGTCTCAGTTGTGTGATTGGATATGTGATTTCCTCTCAGAGAGGTCACAGTTCATAGTGATAGATGGTAAATCATTGAGTAGAATGGATGTGATATCTGGCATTCTGCATAATAGTGTCATAAGCCCTCTGCTGTTCCTGATTTACATAAATGATCTCTGTGATGATCTGAGCATCCCCCTTAGATTGTTTGTAGATGCCGCTGTAATTTACTATCTAGTAAAATCATTAGATGATCAGTTCCAATTACAAAATGATCTAGAGAGAATTTCTGTATGATGCAAAAAGTGGCAATTGGCACTAAAAAAGAAAAGTGTGGGGTCATCCACACGGGTACTAAAAGAAATCCAATAAATTTTAGGTATACGATAAATCGCACAAATCTAAGGGCTGTCAATTCGACTAAATACCTATGAATTACAATTACAAGCAACTTAAATTGGAAATACCACATAGATAATATTGTGGGGAAAGTGAAACAAAGACTGTGCTTTGTTGGCAGAACACTTAGAAGATGTGACAAACCCACTAAAGAGACAGCCTAAATTACACTTGTTCATCCTCTACTAGAATATTGTTGCACGGCGTGGGATCCTTACCAGGAAGGAGTGACTGAGGACATCTAAAAAGTGCAAAGAAGGGCAGCTCATTTCATGTTATTGTGCAATAGGGGTGAGAGTGTCACTGATATGATACGTGAGTTAGGGTGGCAGTCACTGACACAAAGGCGGTTTCCTTTTCGGCGAGATCTATTTACGAAACTTCAATCACCAACTTTCTCTTCCAAATGTGAAAATATTTTGTTGACATCCACCTCTAGGGAGAAATGATCATCACAATAAAATAAGAGAAATCAGAGCTCGAACGGAAAGATTTAGGTGTTCCTTTTGCCCACACACCATTCAGAGTGGAATGGTAGAGAAGGAGTATGAAATGGTTCGATGAACCCCCTGCCAGGCACTTAGGTGCGAATTGCAGAGTAACCATGTAGATGTAGATCAAGAGAGGTCATGGGAAATTATTGCCCCATCTCAATTCTCCCAGTCCTAACTAAAATATGTGAAAAACTAGCTGTTGCATAAATCCAAAACTTCATTGCAAAATATTCTGTTATTCTAAACAATCAATTTGGTTTTCAGCAGAGGAATAACAACATAGATGCAGTAAACAGTTTCATTGAGAAAATAAGTACATCATTAGACAAGAGAAATAAGGTGGCAGGAAGTTTCTGCGACCTCACAAAGGCATTTGATTCTGCAAACCATGCTTTGCTTGTTTACAAACGTGAGAAGTATGGTATTAGTGGCAGTGCCCTACAATGGCTTAAATCCACCTTATCCAACAGAATGCAAAGAGTAAGCATCTCTTCAAATGGCGTGAATTATTTTTCTTACTGGAAAAAAAAAAATATCTCAGGGTGTTCAAGGCTCCATATTAGGCCCAGTCCTATTTCTCTTCTATGTTAATGACTTGTCATTAAATATCAGCTCCGCAACAGTTCTGTTTGCAGATGATATCTGTCTTTCCTCTCCTGTAAAAGATACAGAAAACCCAACCATTATGTATAAGAGGAAAGAAAAGGTAGAAAATTATATATGCAGAAGGACATTTTCTATGCTCAAATAAAGCTGGTAAATAAATAAATAAAAATTTTGTGTTTATTGCTGTTGTGTGTCTGCTCCACATGTGGTCTGTAACTGTTGCTCAATAATATAAGTCCTTTATGCTCAAATAATATAGCTTTCTTGCTACGTTTCATGCTTCTTCATAGGATAGGAAAGTAAGAGATGAACGCTGAATAAAGACAGTGGCATAACTGGAGAGGAAGAAATTGCTTCATGGAAAACTAAATATGAAGTAACAAAGCATTTAATTGGGACTGCTGATGGACATCACTCCACCAAATTTCCAATGGATGTAAACTCTCCTGAGCATGTAAATTTTCTGAACCTTATCAGTACTATATAATCCTTTTTCTTGCACCATTTTGGGGATCTACCAAAAATACCTATTTTTGATGCGGAATACCCACTATTTCAAATGGTCCACAGTATTTTGGAAAACAATTTATTGCCTCCAGAATGAGATTTTCACTCTGCAGCAGAGTGTGCGCTGATATGAAACTTTCTGGCAGATTAAAACTGTGTGCCCGACCGAGACTAGAACTCGGGACCTTTGCCTTTCGCGGGCAAGTGCTCTACCATCTGAGCTACCGAAGCACGACTCACGCCTGGTCCTCCCTTTTTTTAATAAAAAAAGGGAGGGAGGTAAGGAAAAGAGATAAGGAAAGGACAGAGCACACTTTATTGTCTATAATAAATCATACAATCACCATTGATCTTTATTTTACAATTGCCATTGCCGACTTTAGCCCATAAAAAGAGGTACTCATCAGCATTTAACTTCTTCTTCCTTCTCGTAGTCAAAACAAATGGCATGCTTGGAACAAGAGTACCATAAGGCTGTTTTGGCAACAGTCCTGTAGTCTCAGCAATACTCCATGTCTTCCAAGCCAAAATGTTAGCATCTGGAAATGCTTCAAGGCCACCACAATCTGCTTGATTTCCCCATACAACAGCAAGTGTCAGCCAGGTACTACCTCCAAACACTGCTTGTACATCACACGTATAGTTCAGATGGAGTCCACAAAAAACATTCGGACCTCCAATCAATTGATGTTTATTAAAGTGCCCAGCCAAGTCAATATCAATCGCCTTCAAACTGCGATACACAGGTACACTGCGCCGCCAGCGACGACGGTAACCACATCACTGTGGCACGTTTATACAATAAACAGCAATTGATTGGAGGTCCAAATGTTTTTCGTGGACTCCATCTCAACTTTCCACCCTTTTTATATAGTTATGACAAGTACAAAATGCCAATTTTCATTTACACAGTTATTTTGTGGAGGGCATGCATGAAATCTTGACCTTTAATACAGTTTTGTTGCACCATTTTTAAACCTGTATGTCAATATGTGGATGGTATACGTGAATTTAGCAGTGTGGCCATCATTACTGAATATCAAATGCTGTTCTGTCACTGAGGGAGTGGACTGCTTGTAAAGCTCCTCAACATCATACGCTACATTTCTTCTATGGACAACTTTAAACGGGATGTTTTTTAGAAGTTGAGGATGAATGGGAGGGTTTTCCAAACACAATTGATGACGTTTGGTAGAGTAAAAATTGTAGATTTCCCTTTCAGATAATTGGTCTGAGGGCTGAATGCTGTTTGGTGGTTTTGTTATTCTTCTAATTTGGTGAGGTGGAATGTGTTTTCAAACCCTTCAAAAATTTGCTGTTGGTTTATGTTTCACCTTTGGTATTTTATATCTGCTTCATCAGTGCTTATGTTACTCTTTGTTAAACTTGTATTTCATGTACACATTCTTTCATCCACCATGTTCTGCTGATCTCATCAAGAACAACAACCTTCAGGGATGCGGAGTGAGTCAAGGTATACATTATCGTAAGACAGGGACATCACAGAAACCTCATTGGTCTACAGTATTAAAATAAACTGTCACCATATATCATGGTGTTATTCATGCTTATGCATCTAATTTTAATTGAAGAATTTAGAAAGAGAGCTGTTAATTTGAATAAGCTAGTACCTCCTGCTGTTTACCTGCTGTTAAAAGCCTAATATTGACTTATTACAGTGGTATTTTTCCACATCTATAAATACTGAGTCTTGTTTACAGTACATTGCTACTCGCAATGCAGCTCTTCAACAAACACAACTACTTGCCATGTATGTAAGAAACTTTTCAATCCCAAGATGTAGGCATTCAGGTAATTTGCAGAAAAAGTGGTCAATGTGATACATTTTTCATTTTCTTTTGAATTGGTAGGGATCCCCATTTCTTGCTCTATGTTGGATGAGAGTTTGTTGAATAGCTTCCCATGAGATTAAATGAATCCTAGACAAAGAGGAAGGTCAACAGGTAAATAACTCGTGCCTTGTATTTGAGGTGCAAATCACAGTTCAGCTAAAACTGATTTCGACTTTCAGCGAATGTATGGGGAAGTTAGTGTAAGAATTTCAAGATCCTTAAAAAGGCTTCTGCAAGGTTTACAGTTATCCACTTTACACAATATTCCTTAATGCTCACTTTGCTGAATAAACACATTTTACTTCATGTGTACTCCCCCAGAAGATAATTCTGAGAGAGAACACAATGTGAAAATAAGCCAACATACTTGTATTTAGCTCAACACAATAAGAGATTCTTCTAAGTACATAAGATGCTGAATTGAACTTCTTGATTAGTTTATCTATATGTTGAGTCCATTTTTACTTGTTATCCAACTGGACCCCAAAGAGTTTTACACATGGTGTTACATTTAGTATATGGACATTCATTTCTGCTTTTTGTGCCAACAGTACTGGTTTTAAATTGAAAAATATGAGTCTTTGTACAACAATAATTGTTGTAACTCATGCAGGAAAATGAGTAATTCTGAATACGAAAACTGCAGGAAAAGGCATCCCATATTTTAACATCCATAATTACGTAGAATTTCACATTACAGTCTGTAGATAAGGTAACACCACAGAGTATGCAAAGGAAAGTCATAGAGGTCTATTACAGTCTGTGCAGTATGCTTTGCCACACGCACATTCACATATGAATTGTATTGTTCATATATTCCCAACAATAGTAATATTTCAGTGTGAGTCAACAGCTCATTGCATATCTTTCAATTTGATACTTCAGAGACTTGTGTGACTTCAGCCTACCCCAGTAATCCTACTGGGGAAAGAAGATCTACAGTTTACTGTAGAATCCAGATACTCAAGGTGAATTTTCACATCAATGACTGATTGAAAATGTCTATAATTAGACTGGGATTCAATGCTGTGACAATCATGCAGTTGACCACTAGACTACCAGAAATGACTTTGTGAGATTTAGGACTTAAGCTGTTAACTGTGAACCCATTGTAGGCATGTTCAGGTATCATCTGAGCTGTGTCTGCTAAGGTTTGGATCCTTGATTAATATGCTTGTGCCATCAGAAGACATAAGAAATTTTGCTTGAGACCAATAAGTCACGATCATAATACTCATTGTAGTGCAGACATTCAGCTTAACAGTCAAGGACTGAGCAAAAGTGTACATGGTGTAAACTGAATTTGTTCAAAGAATTTAAGTTTGTCCAGTATCCTTGTGTATCTTGTACATGTACAATTTGATGGGCCAAATAAATAAACCTCCATTTGCCTATTGGCTTCTGTCTTGGGTTCTTCGGCTGACGTTCATCTAATGATTTTACTGACATTTCGCCAGCACGAGTGGCTGGCATTGTCAAAGCTTCACCCTCCATTGCCAATGGTGAACTGGAGTTGAGCTCGCGGCCGCAGACTACATGTACCTGGCGCACCAACGTCCGAGGGCTTCTCCTCGGTCATTTCCGGTGTAGTTCTCCTCTTGCTACCTGTGACGGTCGTTTGCTGCAGTATGGGAAGCCAGGATCCGTTTACCTTAAGGCTTTCCACTTTCTTGTTGAAACTGTTTGCGTGTTTTTGTATTTCTACTGCTTCTATGAACATGCGCATGTGATAGTGCTTCCTTACAGGCACAACTTCCATGTCGGCGAATTTTATTACGTGGTCGGTCTCACTCAGTGCTTGCTCTGCCATGGCTGATTTCTCCACCTGCCCCAACCTGCAATGTCGCTTATGTTCTTTGATCCTGGTGTTGATTGATCGTCCAGTCATTCCGACATAAACTTTTCTGCATGTGCGTGGTATATTCCCGACATTGCAAGTGCGTCCCTTTTCTCCTTTGCTGATCTAAGACACTCTCTGAAAATCATCTTTATGCTGTGTTTGCAAACTATATGGCCGATTCTGTTCGTCACTCTGGGAATGTATGGCAGAAAGGCGGTACCCAACATTTCTTTTTCTGATTCCTTACTTCACCGAGTGTTTGGCTCTGTTACACTTCTAGTCTAACTTGTGGAATACCCATTGCTCCTCAGAACACTTTCCAGGTGTTGCATTATGCGTCTGAGGTGCTGCGGCTCACATATTCATCCTGCTCGTGTTACGAGCATGTTAGTCATGTTCACTTATTCTGATGTTAGTTTGGTGCCAGTGATACAGATCATTAGTGCGACCTTCTTCTTTATGTTATGAAGTTAAGACTCCCTCCATGTGAGAGGAATGCTACTGATGCTGTAACATTCTAATTTGCTGAGTATAACCTGCACAATTAGAGGTTTAGTCAGGGAATATATCAACAGTATAAATTTTCTTGCTTAGTTTTGCTAGTACTTCTGTGGAGAATTGTTTTCTCTGTGGAGAATTGTTTTCTCTGTGGAGAATTGTTTTCTCTGTGGAGAATTCATTATGAAAATCAAACTCAGAGGCAGTAACAAGTCCTGTTCATTTAAATGAGTGAATATTCTGTCACAGGCCACTTTCTCACTTTTGGAAGAATATCAACAATATAAGGATATCGATAGATTGCTACTCACCATGAAGGTGACCCGTTGAGTTGCAGATGGTACAACAAAAAGACTGATACAATTTAGTTTTCAGCCAGTGCCTTCTCCAGAAAATGAAACATGCACACAATCAATGTGTGTATGTTTTCTTTTCTGAAGAAGGCTTTGGCTGAAAGCTAAATCATAATAGTCTTTTTGTTGTGCCCATCTGTAACTCAGCATATCAACTTTACAATGAGTAGCAATCCATCCTTTCCCTTATGTTGTTGGTATTCTGACCTGGAGTTTCCATTGTTTTACTTCTGAAAAATGAAACTAATGGTATAGGTCTGAAGTGTGCCAACTGTTTTTGGTAGATGTTCAACTGTAACATGTCAGTCTTCATGAATAGTGTTGTTAACGTGTGCCCTTCAAGCTAAGGCATTGATGAATCTTCAGCTGGTCAGCCAGGACACTACTTGTCAGTCACTGAGGTTTGACCATTTTCCAACTGTTCTGCTCACTGATAAAAATTTATGTGGTTTCTACAACTTTCACCATACTGTAATATCATTTGAGAAAATATTTCAGCCAGCTTTCCCCTTCAGAAAGCAAAAAAACACATCACTGAATGTTGTTCAACTAATGTGGAAACATCAAGCTGACAAACAATCATTAAATACAATACTGCGATTTTCAACAAAACAGGTTTCATCTATCAGATGTCCTTAGCTCATCGCAGTGATGCCAACCTAAAGTCATGAAAATAGAAAACTCCTCATACAAACTGTGTAATTTCTACATCAATTTGTCTCTGTAATTATTGACTGCTCCTTGTACATATAAATTATCTGCCATCATATATCCAAGAAGCAGAAGTGGTTCTCTTTGCTGGTGCTGCATGTGTTACAGTCAAGCCTAATGGAGTAATTCCAACACATGGAAATGTTAATAATATTTTCTTGAAAAATGTAACTGATTTTCTGCAAATGGACTGACACTGAATTCAGATAAAACACAATACAGTCAATTAATTACTGTTCCAGGCCCGCCTTGGTAGAGGGTTCATGAAACCAGTTTCTCAATTGCTCCACTCTCGAACAGCGTGTAGGAAAAGTGAACACCTAAATCTTTATGTGAACTCTCTATTTTCTCATATCCGTGACACTCTCCCTCTGCTTCATGATAATACAAAATGAACTGGTCTTCTGATCTTTTTCGATGTCCTTCATAAATTTTATCTTGTACGAATCCCATACCAAGCAACAATACACTTAGCAGAGGATGGACAAACATGGTGTAGGCCATATGCTTAGTAGATCTGTTGGATCTTCTAAGTGTTCTGCCAATAAAAGACAGTCTTTGGTTGCCTTCCCACAAGATTTTCTACACGACAGTTTCAATTTAAGTTGTCCGTTATGGTAATCTGTAAGTATTTAATTGAATTGACACTCTTTGAATTTGCATTGTTTATTTATCATGTAACTATGGATGTCAGTTTTTGGAGATGAAAATTTCAGAAAACTGACTTACTTCTCCTATTTTCATTCATTAATGTCTAGTGGCATTATATTCTGGGGTAATTTGACATCTAGGAAAAATTCTTTGTCGTACAGAAGTGGGCAGCAACGATAATATGCCTCTTGTAGACACCTCTTTAAACAGTTGTGCATATTGAAAGCAGCCTCACAGCACATTTATTCTGTTACCAAGTTGTGTTGTCAACAGTCAGTTACAGTGTGGAAACAACAGTTAACATTCATAACTGTAATACTACAAGGAGACATAATTTACACTATCCTTTACTAAAAGACATAGTATGGCAGGAAAAGGAGAGATGTTTGCAGCTGTAAAATTCTCTGTCATGTACCCAGAGATGGGAAGAATTCAATGGATAACAAAACTAACTTGAACATTTAATTTAAGATCTATATGATCACATGTGGTACAGCACTTCCCCATTACGTCCAATGCTGGGGTGCTATTTCAATGTTGGAGAGCCCTGGTAATAGTGACAATATAAGGGGAGATGTGAATTGGAGTTCGTGTTGGGAAGGATATTTGACTTGGGTAGTCTGTGCAGCTATGTTGACCATAATGCTGTGGTGGTGTAATGGTCAGCATATCTACCTAGTAAGCAAAAAGACCCTAGTTCGAGTCCAGGCTGCAGCACAAATTTTAATTCACTTCTTCAGGGCATTGTGATACTGGCTGAAAAATGGAGAGTGGAATTTCAAAACTGACTACTATAAATAATGTAGCCGACAGGTGCACAATTGCAATTCAAAGTTCTTTACTTTCACTGTTCACAGTCCACCAATATACACAGTTAATATGGTCAGTGCACTATTGTTTAGCTCTCGATAAACCTCATTAATAGTTTTCAGGCAAATGTCAGCATACTGCTACAGTAGTTTACTGGTGAACATCTATGAGCAGTAAAAACCTTGCAGGATAATACGGTACATATTGAACAGACACTGTCATTGTTTTAACACACAGCCTATTACACTTTTTTTCACAGTGAAGTTGATGCATTGTTTTTGACCAAACCAGCACAGGTTTCTCGTCTGAAAATCGGCTGTGGAATGATTGACTCAAGCCCAAAAATCGAGCCTTTATATAATATCACAAAATAATAGGTACTGAAACTGTACATTGTTTGATGTTAACATTACAGAAATTACATTTAAAACATACTTCATTCAATTAATTGAATACAGGGAAAAATTGGTTCTTTTTAACATTTTCTTCTAACATGAGGGTTAAGCTGAATTATTTGTTTAAATGATGAAATTAACAGATACAGTTATACAAACAACACTTTTGAAGAAACTGGTAATTACCTTGTAATTAATAAGGAGCTGGCTTTGCTAACATGTTTTCAAATAAAGCCAAATAAGTACTTCAAGAATCCTAGTGATTCTTTTTCCAAATGTTTATCATTATCGCAGAATTTATATTTGTCAACAATAGAATTTAAGTCACGGAACAATTACTGATTTCACCCTATAACAAAGATATTTACTAGGAATATTCCAAATAAATCAGGAAATTAATTACATACACAAAACTAAGCAAAAAATTAGAACTGGTGGTATATTCTTTAAGATTGAGGGCCAACTTTTCTCTTTTATGAAAATGCAGATTATACTCACATATGTTAATAGTAATTAGTCAAAAATGAATTTAATGATTCGGATGGCAAAACGAGAGAGGAAGTGAAAAGATCCCAGCTTGCTTCATCACAGGTTCTTGAAACTTTGGTAATAGACTTTCTGGGGATAGTTCAGGCGTGTCTTCAAGAGATTGCCAGTTCGGTTCCTTCAGTATCTCTGTGGCTCTCTCCCACAGATTTAACAAACCTGTGGCCATTTGTGCTGCCCTTCTCTATGCATGTTCAATATCCCCTGTTAGTCCTATCTGGTATAGGTCCCACACACTTCAGCAGTGTACTAGAACTGGTCGCATGAGTGATTTGTAAGCAATCTTTTTTGTAGACTGATTGCACTGTCTCGGTATTGTACCAATAAACCAAAGTCATAGGGTATTAAGGTTTTTTTTTTTTTTTTTTTTTTTTCATTTTGTAAAGTGGAAAATTTCAAATTGCTGAACATTTAGAGGACGTTGTTAATTTACGCACCAAGCTGAAATCTTATCAAGATCTGACTGAATATTTATGCAGCTTCTCTCAGATAGTACTTCATTATTGATAACTGCATCATCTGCAAAAAGCCTGGTTTTACTGTTAATATTGTCTGCAATGTCATTAATATACAACATGTACAGCAAGGGTTGCAGCATACTTCCCAGGGCACACACGAAGTTACTTCTACATCTGATGATGACTTTCCATCCAAGATAACATGTTGTGACTTCTCTACTAAAAAGTCCTCAATCCAGTCACAAATTTCATTTGATATCCCACATGATCATACTTTTGACAATAAGCTTAGATGTGGTACTGAGTCAAATGCTTTTTGGAAATCAAGCAACCCTGCATCTACCTGGTTGCCTTCATCCAAAGCTTTCAGTATGTCATGTGAGAACAATACGAGTTGGGTTTCAAAAGATCGATGTTTTTGAAATACATGCTGGTTAGCGCTGAGGAGGTCATTCTGTTCAAGACACCTCATTATGTTTGAGCTCAGAATGTGCTCTAAGATTCTACAAAAATCGACATAATGGATACTGGACGGTAGTTTTGTGGATCACCTCTACTCTTTTAGACAGATGTGTCCTGCACCTTTTTCCAAGAGGGTTTTTTGTTTGAGGGAACTATGATATAGTTAGAAGGGGGCGGGCTAACGGACTGACACACACACACACACACACACACACACACACACACACACACACATACAGTATAGAATGACAGGGATTCCAACGGGCCCTCCAGCTTTGTTCAATTTTAGCAATTTCAGCTGTTCCTCAACAGCACTTGCACTTTTCATTCATCCTTCCAGTGGCACAAGGAGCAATTCTCCTGGGTTTTCCTTCGCAAAGGAACATTTGGAAATGGTGTTAAGCATTTCAGCGTTTGCTTTGCTACCCTCAATTTCAGTTCCTGTCTCATTCGGTAGGGAACGGACACTAACTTTGGTGCCACTGAGCCTATATATGTATCACAGAATTTGGATTTTGTGAAGTGTCATTTGACAATATTCTGCAGTGGTAGTCACTGATGGCATCATGCATTGCTCTCTTGCCAGCCACACACATTTCATTCAGCATCTACCTATCGATAGCCCTGTGCTTCATTTTACTCCTATTGTGCAGTAATATCTGTTTCTTCAAAAGTTTCTTTACAGTGACTGAATACAGTAGTGGTTTGCTCCCCTTATGAACTGTTCTACTGGATGCCTATCTATCCAGTGCATGGTCAACTACTCTTTTAAACTTGAGCCCTCTACGTGCTCCTGAGCTGTGCTGAAAGTCTCAAGTTCCTCATTGAGATATGACTCTACTGATTTTTTATCTACTTTACTGAACACATGTATCTTTCAGCTTGTTTTGCTTGTTTAGTTCTTCTTTATTAATCTGCTAATTGTGAATGTTTTTTTTTCTGTTGATGGAGGGCCAAAATACCACTCGGCCTTCTGTTTCCATGTTCTTCTGTGTATGCTACGACTTTCAATTTATAGCCCACACCATATGAATCCTTTTTTTTCCCACTATGAAACTAGCTACTGATAGAAATATTGTACTGTTACCGACAACACAAATCACTTTCAATTCAAGTTCACTGACACCGTAGACAGCAATGATGTATCACAAGCTAGACAGCGTTCTGGGTTCGTGATAGTATTTTGGGAGAGAAACAGTGTTAGCAAGCTTGTGAATCACTGCAAATCATGCTCGTTGCATTGGTGTACTGCTGCTGCCAGTTGAATTCAATGTTGCCAGATAGAAATAGTTTTTCCACAACATCAAATATATGGCCATTTTTAAGACTGGTGGGAATTTTAAATCAAATGCTGGATGTTTTTACATTAATTTCAAGTATAATACACACCCAAAAATTGGAGGCAACATTGCATCTTATAGTCCATAAAATATGGTAAATGAATTAATTTAAAATGGCAAATAAACATAAGTACGTTTCTAAGATTTGCTGTAATGAGGACATGACAGTAAAAAAGTAGTGACACCTATGTATTGCAAAGAAAGTAATTAAACTAATTAATAGTAATATCTTGAGAAACCTAGGAATGTCTGTGCATGTCAGAATACCCATAGCTGAGGGAAACAGAGATCATGTAGCTCGGGTAACAAGGACAAAAGGAGAATTCTAAAGTGTAATCACAAAATTAAAATGTCTGAATGATGGAGCGCAGACAGAATTATAGTGTGATAAAGAAAAATAGCATAGAAAAAAAGAAATTTTATGCAAGTTCCATTTGGACTGGATCTGAACATAGCTTGGTGTTGGGTTAAGTCATGACGGGAAGTAATTGCTGAAATATGAGAGAGTTGAGGGAAACGTAATGCAAAGTCCCAGAGGGAAATTAACTGCAAACAAACTTAGTATTTTGCAAAGTTACAGCACTAAACAATTTTCTGAAATTTGATGTTTATTGTAAATGCATTAAATTATTAGAATTAAGTTTATGAGCATGACATATTTTGCTTCAGTGGGGGAATATGAGCAGTAACATGTTATTTATAGAGTGAGATGTTCCACATCCTTGACATACGTTAGGTGATGAAAGATGTTCATGGGCTAAGGTAGTTAGTAAGTAGGAAACACCTCACTTTTGGAAGGATTGTTGATGGTTTCTGCTGATTGGAATTGTACCGATCCTGTGCTATCGGCAATGTGAGTCATGGTCTGGCGCTTCTACCCGCTGGATGGAGTCTTTTTCTCTGAGGGGCCACGAGGGAAAGGCATGGAGTGTACATGACCTCCATGGCAGCACAGAAATCATCATGGGATTATGTTATGTTTTTATTGTACTATTATTCTGAGTCTGTGTAGTCGATTCATTAAGAGAATTTCGATTCGTAAGTAGTACATTGAGTTCGACTCCTCCGAGTGGGTTATTCCACTAGAACAAGAAAAATCTCTTTCAGAATCTTTGATGCAAGGGATCAGCACCCACGGGGGAGAAGCTGTGTCATGGTTCAAAGGTACTGAATAGTAGGATCCTTGCAGAACTGGTATTGTGTGGCGACCATAACAAAAAAAAAAAAAAAAACTAAGAGAAACGCAAAACCTGGTGCAAGATACAGCAGTTATGGATCCACTACTGGACTCTTTCAACCACCTATTCCAAACATTCCCATTAGGGAAATAAAGATGAAAGAAACATTCCCTCCTCTGTCTGTTTGACTCCCACCAACTCACTCTCTCTCTCTCTCTCTCTCTCTCTCTCTCTCTCCTCTCTCCGCCTGCCTCTTGCTTCCTGTCTCTATCCGTCTGCTCCTCTCCCCTCTCTCCGTCCATTTCCCCATCGTCTCTCTCTATCCATCCTGTACCTCTTCCTCCCTTACCTGCGCTCATTCCCTCCTTCTTCCCCCTTCTCTCTCCAGATCACACACTCATCCCAATAAGAGGCTGGCGGTCCTAACCCCCGCAGTATTTTTTTCCAGATTGTAACTAATATATGTACCAAATTTGGATGAAATCGTTCCAGAGGTTTAGGATGAGCTTTTTACCTGTGGCTTTGCCTGCATAGGCACATGTCAACTATATTTCCCATTTATTTGAACATATTTCACACATATTTGCACAGACATTTCACCTCTTTCTTCAGCGAGTTTTGCCCTTCAGCTCAATAATTGATATCGTACCTCCTGAACTATGTGCTGTACAATCATATAATTTTGCAGGTATACCAAGTGGTATATGAGCTTCCTGCCTGAAAAATGCGTTGTGTATAGAATAAGTAGTAAAGATGTAATAAATTAAAATGTCATTGATGATGATGCAGTTTTGCACATATCTTATGGTTTATGATTTCATATCCTGAACTTCATGTTGTACAATGATGTATTTTTGTAGTTGCATTCAGCAGCATACATGGGTACTGTCAGAAAAATATGTTGCAAATAGAATTAGTAGTAAATTAAAATGACACGTGTGATATGGCAGTTTTTCACGCACCTCTGTGACATCATATCTCCTGAATTATCTGTCTTAGAAAGATATATTTTTGTAGGTATAAGCAGTGACAGATGTAGATACTGTTTGCAAAAAGTGTTGTGAATAAAGTTTGTAGCAACACAGTAGTAAATTTAAATGTCTTGCATGATGCAGCATTTTTTCACAAATCTCAGTGTTTATAATGTCATATCTCGTGAACTGTATGTGGTACCATGATTTAATTTTTCTGATACATTCAGTGGTGCACATGAATACTATTTGCAAAATGTATCTCAAATAACAAAGTAATAGAATGAGATTTTCACTCTGCAGCGGAGTGTGCGCTGATATGAAACTTCCTGGCAGATTAAAACTGTGTGCCCGACCGAGACTCGAACTCGGGACCTTTGCCTTTCGCGGGCAAGTGCTCTACCATCTGAGCTACCGAAGCACGACTCACGCCCGGTACTCACAGCTTTACTTCTGCCAGTACCTCGTCTCCTACCTTCCAAACTTTACAGAAGCTCTTCTGCTTCACTTGCTGCACTTGCCCGCGAAAGGCAAAGGTCCCGAGTTCGAGTCTCGGTCGGGCACACAGTTTTAATCTGCCAGGAAGTTTCAACAAAGTAATAAATTAAAATGTCATGCTTCCTGCAGCAATTTTACTGTGTGAACAGTACAGGGTGTTTATAAATGAATATCGGGGTTTTAACGCTTTATAATATTTATTACATTAAACTTACAGTTATAAACGATATGTCAAATGAAAGAGCAACTCAAACAGTTTTACCAAGAACCTTATAAATGCTCAAATGTTGTCACACGGCACACATCAAGTCTATAGCCAAGTTCTTCCCAAACGCTGGATAGGCCGCAAGGGGCCCAATGACAAGGCTTGCTTTGCATGGCCTCTACGTTCACCTGACCTAACGCCAAGCGATTTTTCCCTTACGTACTGATGTACATTCATTTTCATAAAATTTATTGACAACTCCTGAACCAACAAGCAATAATGCAGCATCTCCAGGAGCAGTGTAGGATGGATGTCAAACTGCACCATTTAAACACCAAAGAACAAGAGCTACTGAAAGTCGTAGCCGATAAGCATTATTATATGTGGCCATTCAACTAACTTTTATACCCAGAAAATGAAAGCAAATGGGGCATTCTTTATGCTATTATTTATAGCTCTCAATTTAGTTGCACAAATCATAGACAGTTTCATGAATGAAGACATACTAGATATAGAGCAAGATAGTGGACTGGCATTCAATGTTTCCTTATGAAAGGATATGACACTAATGAGATTGCCATTTCACCACAGCCTCATTTGTTGAAGAGCTTCATTGGTACAACAAGGAAAGGATGTAAAAACAAGGAAATAAGCGACGATGAAGCCTGGTTTGAAGATGTAATATCATCAGATACCACTTTGTCCCCATCTGTAATAGAGGAGTATATGAAAGGTGCTGTAACCTTTTGGAAAACTGGAAAGGAGCAAAATCTTTCTTTCAATACCTTCAATAGGACAATTATATTATTGTTTACATACTGTTTTGAGACTGCTATCATGCTTCGTTCACTGTATTAAAATGTGTGGTTTCTAACATATAGTTGGTTCCAGCAATTCCATTTGAAAATTTTTATGTTGCTGTTCACAAATGCAGTGTAAATGAATGAGTGTGTCATTAGAGAAGCAGTGCAGCACTAGTCACTTATTAACATTGCTATTGTGTGTTATCTTCTTTGGATTGTAGATCTGACACTGTTAAATGGAGTACAAGAGTGATTCAAATGAAAATCTTAAAAGTGCTATAATATTTTTAATTGTAATAACAAACAAAAAACTTACATGTCGTTTTTTGATGTAGTCTCCTTGGGTTGAATGCACGTATTCCACTGATTCAGAAGTGCATAGATACCATGATGAAGAATGCTTTTAGCTGTGCGTGTAGCCAGTCATGTCCCATGGTTTTCACTTCTTCATCACTTCTGAAATGCCTCCCCCCACCCCCTCCCCCCCAAGCGAGGTGGCGGAGTGGTAAGCACACTGGGCTCACATTCAGAGGACGATGGTTCAATCCCGCGTCCAGCCATCCTGATATAGGTTTTCCATGATTTCCCTAAATCGCTCCAGGCAAATGCCAGGATGATTCCTTTAAAAGGGCATGGCCGACTTCCTTCCCCATCCTTCCCTAATCTGATGAGATCGATGACCTTGCCGTTTGGTCTCATCCCCAAACAACCCAACCCAACCCTACCTCCCATTGTTTCTTTCAGTGCATCAAACAGGTGAAAGTCACTAGGCATGAGGTCTAGTGAATAAGGAGAATGTACCAGACATCCAGATTTAATTTTCTGAACAGACTCAACTGTCTTACAGGCCGTATGCACTCAGGCGTTGTCATACTGTACCAGTACTCCTGAAATCAGAAGTCCTCATCGTTTACTCCTGATTGTAGGGCAAAGTTGATTTTTCAGTATGTCTGAATAAAAAGTACTGGTTATTATCACTCCTCTATCCATGAAATGCTCCAAAATTATTCCATTTGCATCCCAAAAGAGAATGAGTGTGACTTTTCCAGCAGGCAGTTGAGCTCCTCCACTAACACAGTGTTCTGTCCATCACTGAACAGTGAGCCTGCCCTAGTCCTGGGCCATCCTCCACAGAAGTTACATCACTCTTAAACTTCCTACACCACTCATACACTTGCTGCAATGACAAACATAGAACACCGTACGGTGCTGTCATTGTGCAATGAATTGACACCTTCACTACACAAAAAATGCATCACAGATCACTACTCAATCCCAATGCATGTTGACAGCAAGGCAGTGTAATAAAACTGGTTATGGTGAGATAAATGTACTAACCGATCTTCAGCCATATGAAATTCCCAATTCCCAAGTTGAAGACTCAAAACCCAGAAATCCACTACCATATAGCTAACTGAAAATGTATAAAAGTCAACATAAATAAACACTTTAAATGTAATTATGATGATGAAGATTAGCAGTGATTAACAAATATTTGTACTTTATTTTTAGAATGTATGTTTCAAAGGTGATTTTACACAAATAGATTGATATATGATAATATTTTCTTTGCTACACATCGTTAGAGATAAATTTTTGTCTTTGGGCAGTTAGTAGTATGAGTTTGAAGTGCGTGAATGGAGTAAATGTTGTGTGTGTTGTGTTTGTATTGTGGTTGATGTTGGTTTGTATTGTGAAGTGAAATGACTGAACATATGTGTGTTCAGCTCTAAAATGTCCACCAGCGTTCATATCACTTAACTAAATTAACTCTAGCAACCTCTAGACCAGTATTAAAAGTTACATTTTAGAATGGACTACAAGTGTACAACTTTCAACAAAGAAGAAGAATAAAAGATGAATATTAAAAAAACTTTTTCTTCAGATTCTACCTTCACTACTCTCTGCAGTGTGTCACTATCTCAGGGGGCTTCAGTGCTGTGAAAATGTGACCAGCTGCCCAAATTATTACTCATTTCAAAATTAATAAATCAGCTTTGGGCTACAAAGAGGGTGGTGACGGATAGAGCAGCCATCTTGTCGTGAATGCTCCTGTCTTCTCCTGCATTGTAGCATCACTCTGCCACTTGTCAGTCACTTTCTGAACCTCAAGGAACATTGCTGCCATCTACCTGCTAAGTCACACAACTTTTCGAAATTTTATGGTACTTTAAAGGTTTTCATTTGAATCACCCTGCACTATTCAACATGACTGGAATGATTAAACTGCAAACTGACATCATAGGGAACAACTTCTGTTTGAGATAAAATGTTTGCTGACACTTCCCGGCGACACTAGGCATTTTTTATTATTGGTTCCATGCCTAAGATGGGCTGGATTATAGGCATTATGCAGCAGCATGTGTGTGCAGCCTAAAATTCCATCACCTCTTACATGTGAAAGGAGTTCGGTGAGTAAAATTAAAGTTCCTGATCCACTTCTAAAATATCTATCTACACTTAAGAGATGCTGATTCTTATGTTTTCTTGTTGAAAATAGCTATCAATATTTACTGGAGTAGTTAGTAAGCAGATGTAGCACACATGGTTAGTAGACCCTGCTCCTTCTAGTTCAGCAAAATTCTATTATCACAGGGCTCGCATATTCAATAAAAAGACAACTAGCATTATTGGGGAGCATCCGCAAAGATTTTGCCTTTAACAAAAGTTGTTCCCCTTGACACGATCTATCATTTTTAGACATTTGATGCAAAGACTTTGAAATACCAGCTGTGTGTGTGTGTGTGTGTGTGTGTGTGTGTGTGTGTGTGCGTGCACGTGTGCATCAATATGAGATTACTGTTGAAATAATACTGAATACACATGCAATTGAGGTCGACATTTATGTACTCATGTTACTTAGCTCCCTTTTCACATAAAATAAAGTGGTCTTAATTAAGATTTCACTCCACTGTACCAGTACTTCATCCTCAGGCATTAAACGGCTGCATTAAACAGAGCCAGTGATGAATAAACAATGTACATAAATGCTAAAGTTATCACCTTCTGAATGTACAGCTTTTGCTGTACATCCAGAATGTCATAACTGCATAATATCAGTATTTTGGTCCACATTGTCATGTAAGATCAATTTCTAGTACTGGTATCTTACAAGCGTGTTTTTTTGCCTATTTCCAATATGAGGTCAAGTTGGTGATGTCCCCTTTTTAGGTCCAAAAAGTTACATATCAATAAACTAGTTCATTTTATCAAAAATGCAACCCACACTAGGATATTTAATGCAAGCAGCTCTTCATGTATTGCAGGGAAATAAGCAACATACTTTGCTACACCTTGCTCCCTCTCCATGTTGTTTGCAATGAGCCTTCTTGGAATAGCATCTATATCTAGAGCTTGGTGCTGTTGACTGCAATAATCCATCCCCATAAGGATGAAATATGGTAATCACACCACATAAAAACCAGTACAAAATGTGTAGTCCATTCCACACACACACACAGGTGCAGTTTAATCAGCTGAAGTTGTCCAGAGGTCATGCCCATTATATTCACCATACCATCAGGATATAATATAATTGGATAGTCAAATATAATCTTTTCATCAATTGGCGACAGGAGAAAATGCATAAAAGTTAAAGAAACGTGCAAACTTTGGGAGCCAGTGCCTTCCTATTCTGGCAGAAGGTGAAGGAAGATGGATGAAGGAAAAGGACTTTTGAATTTTAGGAAACGGGGAGAAATAGAGAGAAGTCGCCCAGAACCCTTGGTCACCGGAAGTTTACCAGGCAGGATGTGAAGGAATACTCTCTCCTGACCCGTTGTTCTGGGTGACTTTTCTGTTATACTCACTATTTTCTAAACCTTACCAGTCCTTTTTCTTCATCCTGCTCCTTCAACCCCTCTGCAAGAAGAAGGAGTCACTGGCTCTAAAAGCTTGCATTTTTGTGTGTTTCCTCCTGCTGCAAATCTTTGCTTTGTGTGAGCTATAATCCTTTTTTCCCTCCTTCCACAAGGATCCACATAAAATAACACAAACTCCATTACAACCCTCTCCATAAGAGAAAGAACACTACAGTGCACTGATTTGCCAGCTCAAAGCCTTCACTTATGTGGGAAAATGAAATTACACATAGTATGTGTGTGTGTGTGTGTGGGGGGGGGGGGGGGGGGGGGTGCGCGCGTGCATGTGTGTGTGTGTGTGTGTGTCTGCCACGAAAGACTTTGCATTTCTGTTAGCTCTTCTGCTACGTCAACAGGCCTGTTAGATTTTCCATGTTACTACAAACTGGTTTACATTCCATGCACTTGAACAGAGTTACAGTATAGACTGCAGAAATATTTTGCAAGAATCTCTTTTATTGACAACTGCAATTTTCCTGCTTTTATTTTTTTATGGTTGATGTAACTCCTCATGAGTTGTTCTTTGTCAATCCCTTCAATCTCACAGTAGCATTCATCCAACAGTCCTAAATAAAAAGTAATAGAAGCGGTTGGGTTTCTCATTGAACGACATCTGGCAATGTCTGGCAGCACCTGTGGCTGTGAGTGCACCCCCATGGCCAGAAGCCATTTCCAGAGTTCCCTCTGCACACTATTCTGAATACTCTGCCACCTGAGCTAGATTACAGAAATTTCAGCTTTGTACACACAGCAGTAGGATCTTTGACAACTGTACACTCTATACATTTGGTAATAGAATCACTCACTGACATCAACACCAAAAACACAGAAAGAGCTTTTAAAGGAAAACAATGAAATGTTTTTTTAATGTACAATAAAATATATCAATATTATGTTTCACTTTTCCTTAAAACATATAAATATGTACAAGTACACAAATATCTGTACAGATGTTCCTATGTTTTAGTTTATTTACAGCATTTATTAAAAATCTGTTTTCACTGGATGTGGTGGGAAAAGAATAATAGCCCTTCATACATGTTTCTTGTAAATAGCACTGTAAAACATTGAAGAAATAATGTTCATGTAGTAAATCCCAAAACATTGTTGTTAAAAGCTCAACATTCAAAAGTTGCTTTACATAAACCAGTGTTATGTCTACTGATAGCATTATTAAGGCACAATTTAAAAATATATTCTGTTGGTCCACAAGCAGACTTATGAAACTCCAGGCTACATAACCAGCTGTATCAGGAAGACCTTTCCCACAACACCACCCTTCGATCTTCGCCCCCTGTGACTACAAGTGATCCATCACGGCTAGCTGCTACAGCAACAACAGCTCCTGGAAGGAAAAAAGTTAATTTTTTTTCACCCATAAGATGCTAACTTTCTATTGTACACATATGACACAAAATCATGGGCTATACACTGCACAAATATCAGGTTGAATCAAATATAATCAGGACTTTTGTTCTTCAGGGTCAGCAGTTAGCAGGACAGGACCTGCACTTATAGTGTTGTTGGGTGGGACCATTAGGAGTAGGGAGAGCTGGCTGTTACATACTTCCCACAGCCTCTCCATTGTGCAACACATAATTACAAAATTTCTTGCTTGTGAAGAAGTTCAAGCTATGGAAATTTTCCAGAGACACACTGCACAGTTTGGTGATCAAACATTCTTGAGGACGCATGTGTTTGTCTGGCATAAAGAATTCAAGGAAGGATGAGAACATGTGGAAGATCAGCAACACAATCGCTGTCATCAGACCAGCAATACAGATGAAAACGTCCATGCAGTTGAAGACTTTCTTGAAGACGATTGACAGGCGAATGTGTTGGAAATAGCAGAATATGGGAGGTGTCAAGTGGTCATCACAAATTACATACAGTGCCTTGTCTTTTGACTGAAAATCAGAAGTTGAGATGTTTGTCCTATTCTTACAGCGAGGTTTGCAAAAGAAGGTGATGCAGTTTGAGTCAGATCGTCACCTGCAATGAAATGTGGGTCCACCACCACACTCCTGAGTTCAAGCAAGCCAGTAAGGAGTGGCGGACGAAAGGTGAGGGAGCACTGGTGAACATCAAGTCTCAACTGTCAGCTAGCATGGTTCTTTCATTTTTTTTCTTTAATTCGTAAGGCATTTTGTCTCATCAACTTTTTGCATGAGCAACTCACAATAAATGCTGTGTACTACTGCAAGCTGCTGAAGTTGAGGGATGCATATCACCACAAAAGATGAGACCAACTGACTCAATAGATCGTAGTCCTTCACAACAGGCCTCATACTGCAGCTCCAAAAGTCAACAAACTACAGGAAATGCACTGGACTCAACTTGATCATCCTCTTTACAGCCTGGACCTATTGCCCTGCAATTTATATTTGTTTGGACCACTTAAAGAAGCTCTAGGAGGGTGCCAATTTGAAGATGTCGAAGGCATGGAGAAATATGTGCCATTGGCTCCTGATGTGACCAGTTCATTCTACGATGCTACGATAAAAAAAACTTTCCTTCTCACTGGTAAAAATGTATTTCTAATGTGGGAAACTATGGAAAAATAATTTGTAACTGCCTATTATGTTTCAATAAATGAATTTTTTTTAAAAAATAGAATCCTGTTTATATCTGATTACCGTACCCCCTGTAAATAATTTTAAAAATGTATCTATATACAATGACCTCACAGGCAAGTTTCTTAAAATTTTTGTTACAAACAATGACTGATATGGAAAAATTCTTAATATTTCAATACTCTTCCACCTGCATCTTAATATACTCATGGTGATCCTAGCAATTTTCACTCAAACTGTAAACAGACTGTTTGACTGGGAATGATGATAATAATGCTATACCAACAACAAAAACAAGTAAGATGATGATGATGATGATGATAATAATAATGATAATAATAATGGTAATAAAATTTTATTGTCATTAGGCCATTACAACAACAGACAATGCCACACACACACACACACACACACACACAGTACAATATAACCGATAATTTAAAAGAATAACAGGCTAGCTATTAACACTACAGTAATATAATACACTTGATAAATTCTTTTATCTCATAGAATAGGTGGGGAAATTACCAGCCATGCAATGTTTATTTGAACACATACCTGTAATACAAATTACATGCAAGAAAACTTCTCACTACAGTGCATGTGCATGTCAGGTGAAAAGGAAGAACAAAACACAGAAAAACTACGCAAATGCATAATATCTATAATACAGCAGTGAAATTATGCCTTGCTTGGGATGATATTAGTTATCAGATGTGCAGCACAGAAGTTAAAATAAAAAAATTAATAGGGGATACACACAGTCTAATCAGGTTTTTTATATATAGGAGAGATCACATAGACTGGTTAAAAGAAGAGCTTGAGATATGCCAGGCTGTATCATCCAGAAGATGATGTTAGAATTTGGTGAATCACTAATATGATTGACAACACAGAAAACATGGTGCTCTAGAACTACAAATAGGACACGGAGTACACATGAGGCATCCCTTTGATTTAATAACAGAAACCTGTCGCTCTCACTTGATGGACTGATGAATAGAGCTTTCTTTAACAAATGTCATGTTGTTATTGTTGTTGCTGTTGTTGGGGTCTTCAGTCTGAAGACTGGTTTGATGCAGCTCTCTATGCTAGTCTATACGGTGCAAACCTCTCCATCTGTACAAAACTACTCAATCTACATTCATTTATGACTGCTTATTGTAGTCAAGCCTTAGTGCCTCTTAATTTCCACCTCACCCCCCCCCCCCCCCCATCCCACACTTTCTTCCATAACAATCTGATGATTCAGGATATGTCGATCACCTGATTCCTTCTTTTGGTCAAGATGTGCAATAAATGTCATTTTCCCAGTTTGATTTCATACCTCCTCATTAGTTATTTGATCTATCCATTTAATCTTCAGCATTCTACTATAAACCACATTTACAAAACTTTGATTGTGTTCTTTTCTGAACTGATCATCATACATGTTTCACTTCCATACAAGGCTACAGTCCAACAAACATCTTCGGAAAAGATTATCTAACACTTCCATTTACAAGAGCCATTTTAAGAGTAAGAATTGATAACGCATTGTGTCCTTGCATCCTGTCATGTGACATCCATTCATGGTTGTTCACTCTTGGCCAGTCTGTCACTATGCGGCCATTACATTTCATGTCTCTTCTGGTGTTGGTTGTATGGTTATATTGCTTTGCCTGTCACCATGTTGATCAGTAATCCTGTTGATTGTGGAGTGTGCTCCATTATTCCATACTTAAGTTCATCCTGCTGAAATTCAACAACAGCTTGCTGAAATTTATGGTGCAGGTGTAATGCATGACTATTAAACCAATAGTCAATGGCCTCTCAAACCATGAGATGCAGTTCCTTCTGTTAAATGTTAATACTGAACAGGATATACAATCTGTTAAATCTGAGCTCAAGAGGGTAATCAATAAGCCAAAAATTGATTATTTTAGGACACTCCTTAGAGACATTCACTGGACTGATGTTTACAGTGCTCATGGCATGAATGAAAAATATAACACTCTTGCCAATAAAGTGCTTACCTTATTCGAACACTGTTTTCCCCCAAAACTTACCAAGGTTAGAGCACAGTCTACAAAGAAGCCATGGATTATTCAAGGAATAGAGGTATCTTTTAAAACAAAAAGAAAACTGTATCTGTCAATCCGAAACAGTTCCGATGTTGATGCTATAGCACATTACAAGGAATACTGCAAAATATTAAAGACTGTAATATGGACATCAAAGCAAAAATATAACAAGGAAAAGATAGTCATATCAGATAACAAAATAAAGACTATATGGGATATAGTGAAGGAGGAGACCGGTAGAACCAGACACGAAGAGGGACAAATAGCATTAAGAGTAAATGATACATAGGTGACAGACATGTACAGTGTTGCAGAACTTTTTAACAAACATTTTATAACTGTTACTGACAAGATGGTGTTGTCAGGTTCTGTAGATGCTGCTATGGAATACCTCAGACCAGACATCTCAAGTAACTTCCATAATATGAAGCTATGGAATACCTCAGACCAGACATCTCAAGTAACTTCCATAATATGAATTTGACCCTCACTACCTCAGCAGAAATAATATCCATCACAAAATCTTTAAAATCAAAAACATCTAGTCAGTACGATGAAATATCAACAAAGTTAATTAAAGAATGTGATTCTAAGTAACATATTAAGCTATCTGTGTAACCAGTCATTTATCAGTGAAATATTTCCTGAATGACAAACTGCCTATTGGCTTCTGTCTCGGGTTCTTCGGCCGACGTTCATCTAATGATTTTTCTGACGTTTCGCCAGCATGAGTGGCTGGCATTGTCAAAGGTTCACCCTCCATTGCTGGTGGTGAACTGGAGGCGAGCTCGCGGCCGCAGACTATATGTACCTGGCGCGCCAACGTCCGAGGGCTTCTCCGCGGTCATTTCCGGTGCGGTTCTCCTCTTGCTACCTGCGACGGTCGTTCGCTGCAGTACGGGCAGCCAGGATCCATTTACCTTAAGGCTTTCCTCTTTCTTGTTGAAACTGTTCGCGTGTTCTTGGATTTCTACAGCTTCTCTGAACAAGCGCGTGTGATAGTGCTTCTCTACAGCCAGAATTTCCGTGTCGGCGAATTTTATTACGTGGTCGGTCTACATCTACATCTACATCTACATCTATACTCCGCGAGCCACCTTACGGTGTGTGGCGGAGGGTACTTATTGTACCACTATCTGATCCCCCCTTCCCTGTTCCATTCACGAATTGTGCGTGGGAAGAACGACTGCTTGTAAGTCTCCGTATTTGCTCTAATTTCTCGGATCTTTTCGTTGTGATCATTACGCGAGATATATGTGGGCGGTAGTAATATGTTGCCCATCTCTTCCCGGAATGTGCTCTCTCGTAATTTCGATAATAAACCTCTCCGTATTGCGTAACGTCTTTCTTGAAGTGTCCGCCACTGGAGCTTGTTCAGCATCTCCGTAACGCTCTCCGCGCTGACTAAATGTCCCCATGACGAATCGCGCTGCTTTTCGCTGGATCATGTCTATCTCTTCTATTAATCCAACCTGGTAAGGGTCCCATACTGATGAGCAATACTCAAGAATCGGACGAACAAGCGTTTTGTAAGCTACTTCTTTCGTCGATGAGTCACATTTTCTTAGAATTCTTCCTATGAATCTCAACCTGGCGCCTGCTTTTCCCACTATTTGTTTTATGTGATCATTCCACTTCAGATCGCTCCGGATAGTAACTCCTAAGTATTTTACGGTCGTTACCGCTTCCAATGATTTACCACCTATGGCATAATCGTACTGGAATAGATTTCTGTCCCTATGTATGCGCATTATATTACATTTATCTACGTTTAGGGAAAGCTGCCAGCTGTCGCACCATGCATTAATCCTCTGCAGGTCCTCCTGGAGTACGTACGAGTCTTCTGATGTTGCTACTTTCTTGTAGACAACCGTGTCATCTGCAAATAGCCTCACGGAGCTACCGATGTTGTCAACTAAGTCATTTATGTATATTGTAAACAATAAAGGTCCTATCACGCTTCCCTGCGGTACTCCCGAAATTACCTCTACATCTGCAGATTTTGAACCGTTAAGAATGACATGTTGTGTTCTTTCTTCTAGGAAATCCTGAATCCAATCACAAACCTGGTCCGATATTCCGTAAGCTCGTATTTTTTTCACTAAACGTAAGTGCGGAACCGTATCAAATGCCTTCCTGAAGTCCAGGAATACGGCATCAATCTGCTCGCCAGTGTCTACGGCACTGTGAATTTCTTGGGCAAATAGGGCGACCTGAGTTTCACATGATCTCTGTTTGCGGAATCCATGTTGGTTATGATGAAGGAGATTTGTATTATCTAAGAACGTCACAATACGAGAACACAAAACATGTTCCATTATTCTACAACAGATTGACGTAAGCGAAATAGGCCTATAATTATTCGCATCTGATTTATGACCCTTCTTGAAAATGGGAACGACCTGCGCTTTCTTCCAGTCGCTAGGTACTTTACGTTCTTCCAGCGATCTACAATAAATTGCTGATAGAAAGGGGGCAAGTTCTTTAGCATAATCACTGTAGAATCTTAAGGGTATCTCGTCTGGTCCGGATGCTTTTCCGCTACTAAGTGATAGCAGTTGTTTTTCAATTCCGATATCGTTTATTTCAATATTTTCCATTTTGGCGTCCGTGCGACGGCTGAAGTCAGGGACCGTGTTACGATTTTCCGCAGTGAAACAGTTTCGGAACACTGAATTCAGTATTTCTGCCTTTCTTCGGTCGTCCTCTGTTTCAGTGCCATCGCGGTCAACGAGTGACTGAATAGGGGATTTAGATCCGCTTACCAATTTTACATATGACCAAAACTTTTTAGGGTTCTTGTTTGGATTGTTTGCCAATGTTTTATGTTCGAATTCGTTGAATGCTTCTCTCATTGCTCTCTTTACGCTCTTTTTCGCTTCGTTCAGCTTTTCCTTATCAGCTATGATTCGACTACTCTTAAACCTATGATGAAGCTTTCTTTGTTTCCGTAGTACCTTTCGTACATGATTGTTATACCACGGTGGATCTTTCCCCTCGCTTTGGACCTTAGTCTGTACGAACTTATCTAAGGCGTACTGGACGATGTTTCTGAATTTTTTCCATTTTTGTTCCACATCCTCTTCCTCAGAAATGAACGTTTGATGGTGGTCACTCAGATATTCTGCGATTTGTGCCCTATCACTCTTGTTAAGCAAATATATTTTCCTTCCTTTCTTGGCATTTCTTATTACACTTGTAGTCATTGATGCAACCACTGACTTATGATCACTGATACCCTCTTCTACATTCACGGAGTCGAAAAGTTCCGGTCTATTTGTTGCTATGAGGTCTAAAACGTTAGCTTCACGAGTTGGTTCTCTAACTATCTGCTCGAAGTAATTCTCGGACAAGGCAGTCAGGATAATGCCACAAGAGTCTCTGTCCCTGGCTCCAGTTCTGATTGTGTGACTATCCCATTCTATACCTGGTAGATTGAAGTCTCCCCCTATTACAATAGTATGATCACGAAACTTCTTCACGACGTTCTGCAGGTTCTCTCTGAGGCGCTCAACTACTACGGTTGCTGATGCAGGTGGTCTATAGAAGCATCCGACTATCATATCTGACCCACCTTTGATTCAGTGCGTGCTCTGCCACGGCCAATTTCTCCACCTGCCCCAACCTGCAATGTCGCTTATGCTCTTTGATCCTGGTGTTAATTGATCATCCAGTCATTCCGACAAACTTTTCCGCATGTGCATGGTATACGGTATATTCCCGACATTGCAAGTGGGTCTCTTTTCTCCTTCGCCGATCTAGGACACTCTTTGATCTTCCTTAACAATTTTGTATTTCCTGAATGGTTGAAATATGCTGAAGTTAAGCCACTGTTTAAGAAGGGAGACAAAGAAATAGCACCAAATTTCCATCCAATTTCACTTTTGCCAGCATTCTCAAAAATTTTAGAAAAAGTAATGTATAATCGGCTTTATAACCATCTTATCTAAAATAACATACTGCCAATGTCACAGTTTGGATTTCTAGCGGGTTCTGATATTGAGAAGGCTATCTACACTTACAGTGAAAATGTGCTTAATTCATTAGACAAAAATTGCAGGTAACTGATATATTTTGTGATCTGTCAAAGGCATTTGACTGTGTAAATAACAATATCCTTTTAAGTAAATTAGAATATTATAGTGTAACAGTAAATGCTGCAAAATGGTTCAAATCTTATGTCTCTGGCAGGAAACAAAGGGTGTTATTAGGAAAGAGACATGTATCAAGCTATCAGGCATCATCCAACTAGGAACTAATTACATGTGGGATCCCACAAGGTTCCATTTTAGGGCCCTTACTTTTTATTGTGTATATCAATGACCTTACATCAGTAACATTACCAGAAGTCAAGTTCATTTTGTTTGCTGATGATACAAACATTGCAATAAATAGAAAATCAAGTGTAGTCTTAGAAAGGCCAACTAATAAAATATTTGTGAACATTAATCACTGGTTCCTAGTCAATTCTTTGTCACTAAATTTTGAAAAAAAAAAAAAAAAAAAAAAAAAAAAAAAAAAAAAAAAAAAACTACAAGCAGTTCAGAACTTGTAAGGGGTGTCCCACGAGTATATGCCCAACATACAATGACAAGCAGATAGAAGTAGTGGACAGTGTTAAATTCTTGGGATTACAACTTGATAATAAAATCAACTGGGAGGAGCACACCACAGAACTGCTGAAGCGTCTTAACAAATCTCTATTTGCAATGCGAATTGTGTCAGACATAGGGGATATAAAAATGAAAAAGCTGGCATACTATGCTTACTTTCATTCCATAATGTCATATGGGATTATTTTTTGGGGTAATTCATCAAGCCAAGCTAAAGTTTTCTGGGCACAAAAACGTGCAGTAAGAGTTATATGTGATGTGAACGCAAGAACATCCTGCAGAAGCCTGTTTAGGGAACTAGGGATACTAACTACTGCTTCCCAATATATTTATTCCTTAATGAAATTTGTCATTCAAAATATATCTCTTTTTCGAACCAACGGCTCAATTCATGGAATCAATACTAGAAATAAGAATAATCTTCACAAGGAGTTAAAGTCACTTAGTCTTGTACAAGAAGGTGTGCATTATTCCAGAACACACATTTTCAATAACTTGCCAGCAGCCATAAAAAGCTTAACAACCAATGAAATTCAGTTTAGGAGAAGCCTAAAGGATTTATTGGTGGCCAACTCCTTCTACTCCATTGATGAATTTCTCAGTAGAATCAACTGATTTGTGTGTGTGTGTGTGTGTGTGTGTGTGTGTGTGTGTGTATCTTCTGCACAATTTCAGTGCAGTAATGTGTTCATTGTAAATAAGTGTGTGTGTGTGTGTGTGTGTGTGTGTGTGTGTGTGTGTGTTTGGTGTGTGTGTGTGTGTGTGTGTGTGTAAGTACAATCTAACTTCTGCACCAGTTCAGTGCAGTAATGTGTTCATTGTAAATAAATATTATAGTAGTTGTATTACACATTTATTACCTTATAAATACATAAAAAACTTTTTTATTTTAAATTCAGTGCATTATTGTAAAATGATTCTTTCATATAGCGTTCATTAAAAAATGACGACCATGCCACTTGTGACCTGTGGAATGGTAATTAGCTTATTTGTTTGAGTTGTAAATATTTGTCATATATTGTTGGCTTTCTCACATGTTCTACATCCTGGTCCCCGCAGGGAGCTCCTGTCTTGGGAGTATGTGGGTGGCAACCACACGGGCCCTTAGCTAAGCCTGGCATTACTTCCACTTACTTGTGTCAGGCCTCTCCGGTTTCCTTTCCTATCCGGCCCCCCTCGGCCAACTCTTGGTTTCTTTGACCCCAACGGTATGAGGTTTCCGAGGCCCAAGGGTGTCTTTCACTTTCCTCTCTAGTATCTATTATCTACCCTTCGACCCAACGGCGAAGCGAGCGGAAAAAGAATCTTATATCCCAGGTTCTAAACGATTGTGGAGGCGGAAGAGGTCATGCCAGACGAACTGGCTGTAAAGGCGCCGCTCAGCCATCATTGAGCTCGCGGCAGTTCGTTGCAGTTCTGGTACCTGAAGTCACATGTCACATACATATGTGCCGTGATGAATTGTTCCAGAATCATAGTGTGTGAGTCACTTCCTCGCAAGCTGTAATCCACCTTAAACAAATTCACGCAAATGGCAATTTCTCCTGTCATTTTCTCTAAAGACCAATGGCGATGGGATAAGGATGATGGTAGCAGGCTCCGAGTGAGGCTGGAAGCTACTAGTCTGGACCTGCACATTGGCGGCAGGTGTGTGATGGTCGCCTTCCTGAGAACCCGAGTGACTACTCGGGAATCCGGTCCTGCATCTGCGACTGGGCAGGTTTATTTAGGATGACCGCTGCCCACCCTGAATGGGGAAGGCCCTAGAAAATGTGGGCTAAACATCGGAAGTCACACTTGAACCGGGCTGGGAATCCGCACCCAGTAGGTCACTCCTTATACTGCGGATGTAAACAAAAGAAGAATGAAATGATTATGACAATAGGGACATGGAATGTCAGGACCCTCCTGGACGTGAACAATCACAGGCCAGAGAGAAGAACTGCTCGTATCACCCAAGAACTAGCCCGGCTAGATATAGACATAGCTGCCTTGAGTGAGACAAGACTCTCAAGTGAGGGACACATTAGTGAGGTACGTTCAGGGTACACCATCTTCTGGAAGGGAAAGGATGCAGGAGAACCACGCATCCATGGTGCAGGATTTGCCGTAAAAACGAAAATAGTGAAAGATCTTTGACTTACACCTGTCTCAATTAATGAAAGACTGATGACTCTTAAGAGTACCCATTGGTTCAGACAGATTCATCACCTTCGTCTCTGCATATGTTCCTACTTTAGACAGTGATGAAGACACAAAGAATCAGTTCTACCACCAACTGAACAGTACTCTCTCTAAAATACCCATTCAAGATAAATTAATTTTACTTGATGATTTCAATGCCAGAGTGGGAAGGGACAACCGTTTTTGGAGAGACGTCATGGGTAAACAAGGGGTGGGAAACTGCAATGCAAATGGGTTGTTACTTCTTGGTCTATGTGCTGAGCACGAGCTTTTCATCTCCAATACCCAATTCCGTTTGCGTAACTGCTATAAGACCACATGGATGCACGCACGCTCCAAACATTGGCATCTTATAGACTACGTTATTACGCGACAGCGTGACAAGAAAGACATTCTCATCACAAAAGCAGCACTAAAAATTGATGAGTGCTGGACTGACCATAGACTTTTAGTCAGCTGTTTGAGAGTACCAAAGTATCGCAAGCCACGATCCCACTTTTCAAACCCACCACGCAGAAAATTCAACATAAGCAACCTGAACAACAAGACATACTGTCTGAACAACTTAACAAAGCTCCAGCAACCACAGATGACGTCGAACAAGAATGGACCACATTAAAGAACATCGTCAAAGAAACTGCTGAGAATGTTGTTGGTTTTAGTGCACGGAAAAGAAGTGACTGGTTTGATGACAAGCATGGAGAAATCCAAGCCAACATCAATGCAAAGCGGGATGTTTACCTATCCCTTGCTCAAGATCCATCCTGTGCAGAAAAGAAAGCACACTTTCAAGAACTCAAACAGAAATGTCAAAGTGAAATACGAGTAATCAAGAACAAATGGTGGCAACAGAAAGCCACAGAACTCCAAAATCTTTCCGATGCAAGGAACTTGTGTGGCTTCTACGCTAGTATTAAAGAGCTGTATGGACCTATCCGCTCCTCATCAGGAACACTGAAAGCTGCTGACAACTATACCATTCTTACTGAAAGTCAGGACATCTTAAATCATTGGAAAGAGCACTTCAGCTCACTGTTAAACCGCCCTTCTACTGCCGCTAGAGATTTTCTCAAAAATGTCCCACAGCACCCTCCAAAACCCTGGATGGCTAATCCTCCAACTTTTCAAGAATTCTGCAAGGCACTCAAGAGTGTGAAACCTGGGAAGGCGCCTGGACCTGACAGCATCCCGATGGAGCTTATTGAGGGTGGCGTCTTGCTTCCAAAAACTAGACTCTTCTCACTCATTCTATTAATGTGGGAAACCTGCAAGGTACCAGCTGACTTGAAGAACTCCACAATTGCCACCATCTTCAAGAAGGGCGACAGAAGCGTCTGTGGTAACTACCAGGGAATATCTCTACTCTCTGTCACTGGCAAAATTTTTGCAAGAATCCTTTTAAATCGCCTCCAGACACTTTCAGAGACTATACTACCTGAGTCTCAATACGGGTTTCGACCTTCAAGAGGGACAATTGACATGATTTTCTGTGCACGACAACTACAGGAGAAGTGCAGAGAACAGCAAAAGCCTTTACTACTTGTTTTCTATGATCTAGAAAAGGCCTTTGATACAGTTCCCAGAGAAGCCATGTGGATGGTATTAAAACACTTCGGCTGCCCCGAACATTTTGTTGACCTGATTGAAGCTCTCCATGATGATATGACTGGACAGGTCCTCTGCCAGAATGAAACGACTGGTGAATTCCCAATAAGTGGGCTTCAACAAGGATGCGTTCTTGCACCAACATTATTTGCATTGTATCTGGCAGCTATGCTTTACAAGACAACCGTAAACAATGCAGGAATAGAACTAAAGTACAGGTTTGATGGAGGATTATTCAACCAGTCCAGACTCCATTCAAAAAGGTTCACCAGTACCACTCGTGTGACAGAGCTGCAGTATGCTGATGACAATGCTTCTCCAGCTCATTCACCTGCAGAGTTGCAGCTGTCAGTTGATTCCTTCAGCAGGGCGTACAAACGATTTGGTCTCTCCATCAATATTCCAAAGACAAAGGTGATGGCGCAGCCAACTCCTGGCTCCTCCGTTCCTGACTTAAGCATATCCATTTATGATACACCCTTGGAACAAGTGGAGCATTTCCTCTACCTAGGAAGCATACTGTCATCTAACTGCTCATCTGGAAAAGATGTGGAGAATAGATTACGTGCTGCCCATGTAGCATTTGGACGTCTTACAAAGCGTGTCTTCCTGAATAAAGACCTAACACTGCACACCAAACTGATGGTGTAGTCATTTCCACCCTGCTATATGGTTGCGAAACCTGGACGTTATATCGCTGTGATCTGAAGAAACTAGAACGCTTCAACCAACAGAAGCTAAGATATATCATGAACCTGAAATGGGATGACTTCATATCCAACACGGCTGTTCCTGAGAAAGCAAAAATGTATAGCATGGAAGCTCTTATCATTGGGCATCAACTCAGATGGGTCGGACATGTCCAGCGGATGAAAAATGACAGACTTCCACGCCAAATGCTGTACAGCGAAGTGAGCACAGGTAAAAGGCCACGAGGTGCCCCTCTCAAACGTTATAAGGATCAGTACAAGAAAAATCTGAAAAACTTGAACATCGATCCGAGTAACTGGTCCACAATACCACAAGACCAAAGTCGCTGGTGCTGAGTTACCTCAAATGCTCTTCAAAACTTTGAGCTGGAACGTCGAAGAATGGAGGATGACAAACGCCGGAGACGTAAACTCCTCCAGGCTCAGCCACGTCCTCCACCTTCCATCAGCTGTAAAGTCTGTGGCCGCCTGTTCCACGCTAGGATTGGATTGCTAAGCCATCAACGACACTTCCACGCCTGAACCGTGACAAAGGAAATCTCAGGAGAGAAATGAAAACTCGGATACGAGTATCAGCCGACGACGACATCCTGGAGGACCTCCTCATTACAGATCAATGGGAATGAATGCAAATCTAATCTAAAAAAAAAATCTAATGAAACAATGGAAAATCCAGGATGGAATGTAACAATATTAGAGAAGGAAAGTTTCTACTCACCATATAGTGGAGATGTTGAGTCACGATAGGCACAACTAAAAGATTCTCACAATTATAGCTTTCGATCATTAGGACCTTATTAGGGCCTTTGTCAGCAATACACACACACACACACACACACACACACACACACAAAATTTGCACACACATCTGCAGTCTAAGACAACTGAAACCACACTGCGAGCAGCAGCACCAGTGCATGATGGGAGTGGTGACTGGGTGGGGGTAAGGAGGAGGTTGGGGCAGGGAGGAGGAGGGATAGTATGGTGGGGGTGGTGGACAGTGAAGTGCTGCAGTTTAGATGGAGAGCAGGAGAAAAGTTGGGGGGGGGGGGGGGGGTAAGGAGTGGAAAGGAGAGAAATAAAAAGAAATTAAGACTGGGTGTGGCAGTTAAATGACGGCTATGTAGTGCTGGAATGAATACAGGGAGGGGGCTGGATGGGTGAGGACAGTGACTAACGATGGTTGAGGCCAGGAAGGTTACAGGAATGTAGGATGTATTGCAGGGAAAGTTCCCACCTGCGCAATTCAGAAAAGCTGGTGTTGGTGGGAAGGATCCATATGGCACAGGCTATGAAGCAGTCACTGAGATGAGGGATATCATGTTTGGCAGCGTGTTCAGCAACAGGGTGGTCCACTTGTTTTTTGGACACAGTTTGTTGGTGGCCATACATGCAGGTAGAAAGCTTGTTGGTTGTCATGCCTGCATAGAATGCAACACAGTGGTTGGAGCTTAGCTTGTAAATCACATGACTGGTTTCACAGGTAGCTCTGCCTTTGATGGGATAGGTGAAATTAGTGACCAACTGGAGTAGGTGGTGGTAGGAGGATGTATGGGACAGGTCTTGCATCTAGGTCTATTACAGGGGTATGAGCCATGAGGTAAGGGATTGGGAGCAGGGGTTGTGTAAGGATGGACGAGTATATTCTGTAGGTTCGGTGGAATACCACTGGAGGAGGGGTGGGAAGGATAGTGGACAGGACACTGGATTGTACTGAGCTATGAGGGGAATGCTCTTTTGTGGCTGGACTGTGGGACTTTGGGAGGTGGTGGGAGACTGGAAAGATAAGGCACCAGAGATTTGTTTTTGTAGAAGGTTAGGAGGATAATTACAGTCGGTGAAGGCTTCAGTGAGACCCTCGGTATATTTTGAGAGGGACTACTCATCGCTGCAGATGTGACGACCACGGGTGGCCAGGCTGTACAGAAGGGACTTCTTGGTATGGAATGGGTAGCAGCTGTCGAAGTGGAGGTATTGCTGGTGGTTAGTAGGTTTGATATGGACAGAGGTACTGATGTAGCCGTCTCTGAGGTGGAGGTGGCTTGTTGGGATGAGTAGGACCAGGTGAAGCATATGGGGGAGAAGTAACTGAGGTTCTGGAGGAATGTGAATAGGGTTTCCTCACTTTCAATCCAGATAAAAAAGATGCCTCCACCTTACCCTCACCCAGTTGCCATTCCCTTCATGCACTGGTGCTGATGCTCGCAGTGTGGTTTCAGTTGTCAGACTCCAGACATGGGTGAAAGTTTCTTGTGTGTGTGTGTGTGTGTGTGTGTGTGTGTGTGTGTGTGTGTGTGTGTGTGTGTGTATTGCAGACAAAGGCCTTAATTGCCAAAACTTATAACTGTGTGAATCGTTTTGTTGTGCCTATTGCGACTCAGCATCTCCACTATATGGCGAGTAGCAACTTTCCTTCTCTAATATTGTAATACATGATGGGAATATGTGTAACTGGTGTAGGCAGTTTAATGAAGAAAGGAGAAATGCTTGTGATGAACAAAGATCTGGATGGCCTACTGTCATGAATTAAGACTTGACATAAAAAGTTGATGAGGCAATTCACCAACACAGGTGCTTCATTATTGTTGAGCTGCATCAGAAATTTCTGCAAGTTTCAAGATCAGTAATTTTTCAATTGTTACAGAAAAACTTCACCATGAAAGAATGTGTGCTACAGGGGTGCCTAAAATGTTGCCAGAAGAACACAAAACAAAGCAAATGGTACATTCTTTGTCTGTTTTGGAGCACTATCACATGGATGGTGACGAATTCTTGAATCACATTGTGACTGGTGAAGAAATGTGAATTCCACACAACACTCCACAGAATAAACATCAATTCAGTGAGTGGCATCATTCGAACTCCCATACAGAACCACAAAAATTCAAACAAGAATCTTCAACATGGAAAATTATGGCCATGGTTTTTTGGGACTGGAAAGGCATTCTTCTTTTAGACTTTTGGCCAACAGGGGTGGCAATAAATACAGAGAGGTACTGTAAAATTATTACAGCTTAGGTGCGCTATTCAAAATTACCAGCAGCGACTGCTCTCTAGCAGTATTGTTCTATTTCATGACAATGCTCAGTCTCTCGATGCGGCAAGAACAAAGACGCAACTGGACAAGTTTCATTGGGAATTACTGGATCATTCGCCACACAGCCCTGACCTAGCACCATCAGATTTTCGTTTCCAAAACTGAAGGAATTTCTTGTTGGAAAGCACTTGGAAAATGATGACGTGTTGAAAGAAATCATTACTAACTGATTTAATGCTCGTATATTTGCCGTTAACAAATTTCTCACTTTCACAAACAATTTTCTAGCTACAGACAGTCTGCATTTTATATCCCTTCTGCTTCTAGCTGTCAACAGTTCATTTGCTGCTCAGTTAGCAAAGTCATCTACCATGCTCAGTATCTCATTTCCTAATTTAATTCCCTCAGAATCAGCTGATTTAATTCACTTACATTCCATTAATCTTGTTTTACTTTTATTGATGTTCATCTAATAATTTCGTTTCATGACACTATCAATTCCTTTCAACTGCTATTCCAAGTCCTTTGCCATCTTTGACAAAATTGCAATGTAATCGGCAGACGTTACAGCTTTATTTCTTCTCTCTGATTTTCAAATTTCTCTTTGGTTTTCTATACTGCCCGCTCAATGTACAGATTGAATAACATCAGAGATAGGCTTAAGCTTTGTCTATTGCTTCTCATAACTACAGTCTGGTTTTTGTACAAGTTGTAGATAACCTTTTGCTCCCTGCTACCTTCAAAATTTCGAAGAATATATTCTGGTCAATATTGTGTAAAGCTTTCTCTAAACCAACACATGATATGAATAAAGGTTTGCTTATCTTCTAAGGTAAGTCATGTAGTCAGTATGTTTCATGTGCTCCTACATTTCTCTGGAATAAAAACTGTTTTTCTACGCAATCAACTTCTACTAGCTTTTCCATTCTTCTGTAAAGCATTTGTGTAATAATTTATAATATTCACATCTGTCAGCATCTGCTCTCTTTGTAACTGGAATTATTACTTTCTTCTTGAAGTTTGAGGGTATTTCCCCTGTCTCATACATCTTGCTCAACAGGTGGAATAGTTTTGATGTGGTTGACTCACTCTGCCAAGGACATCAGTAGTTCCACTGCAATGTCATCTACTCCAGGAGCATTATTTTGACTTCAGCTTTACAGTGCTCTGTCAAATTCTTGTCACAGTACCGTACCTCTCATTTCATCTCATCTTCATCTACTTGCTCTTCCCTTTCTATAACATATCCTTCAAGTTCATTTCCCTTCTGTAGCCCTCCCATATATTCCTTCCATCCTTCGGCTTTCTATTCTTTGCTTAGCACTAGCTTGCTATCTGAGATGGATTAAAAAGAGAGATAGAATGAAGTTAGATATAGTAGGAGTTAGTGAAGTATTGTAGCAGAAAGAACAGGACTTCTGGTCAGGTGAGTGCTTGAGTATAAATATGAGGGCCATCCAGAAAGTAAAGAATGTTTTGCCATATCATGATATTCTTTAGTAATGATAATAATAATAATAATAATAATAATAATAATACAGAAACTGATCATAACAATGGAAAATCCAGGATGGAATAATGACAATATTATGAAAAGGATAAATTACTTATAGCGGAGATGTTGAGTTGCAAACAGGTACAACAAAAAGACTGCAGCTGAAATTGTTAAAATTGAATAAAGCTCCAGGGTCTGATGAAATCGCTATCAGTTCTATACTGAATTTGCTGCTGAGTTAGCCCCTCTTCTACAAAAAAAAAAAAACACACACACACTGTGCCCAGTATCTGTAAGAAAGCACAGATCACACCTGTTTACAAGAAGGGTATCAGAAGTGATTCACAAAACTTAACATCCAATATCCTTGACATTGATTTGTTGTAGAATTTTAGAACATGTTCTGAGCTCAAACATAATGACCTCCTCCATGCCAACCAGCATGGATTACAAAAACATTGAACATGCAAAACCCAACTCACTTGCTTCACATGACATACTAAAAGTTTTGGATCACGGCAATCAGGACAAAGTGTTCTTTGTCAGATAGTGAGAGAGGAAGTTCAGAAGGCACTTGGATTGCACGGCGAGCAAAAAACCGAGATACTTCAAGAGGTCATAAGGGAGGAAGTGGGACAGACCAATCTCTCGTCCTTTATTTCCCTTTAAAATGGCGAAAAAGTCAAGACACAGGTGGAGTTACATTCCTACAATGGCATATGAGGAACCTGCTTGGGCACCAAGGAAGACTGACATTTGGAGGAGCCAGGATAACCAACCAGTATGTTTCCACTGTGGATGACCGGGACATGTGGTGCGCTATTGTCAAGAAAGGCGGCGGATATTTGATGACGCCCATGCGAGAAGACAGCAGACTGATCTTAGCCGACACCAACTCCGGGACGACGAAGATGAACAAGAAAATGTGTGTGCAGGACGACATGGGTCACCATCGCCGCAAGCTAGCCGCTGGAGACGATGCTCCCCAGCACGCCAATCAAGGTCTCCATCACTGTTTAGAAGCTCCAGCCGATCACCTAGCCGCCGCAACCTGGAAAACTAAAGGGTGCGACCTTCCTTGGAGGTGAGGCTACCAAAGAGAAAAATCCTCCGCTGTCGATCACCACAAAAACGATAGGAAACTAACTCGATATCCTCATGGATGGCCGAACAGCCCAAGCTCTTGTGGGCTCTGGAGCATTATATTCAGTCATTTTGGAGAAGTACCGTCGCCAGTTACAGAAAACCATATTTGTCGACAACAAGGTGGCTAATGGGAAATATGTAAAACCTACAGGAAGATGTACGATTTGTGTGGGTATAAGTGGCCATACACAGCCCTCAGAATTCATCATCTTACAAGAGTGTAGTCATGAGACGATTTTTGGATGGGACTTTCTGAAAGCTTCTCAGGCAATTATAGATTGTGGTCACTCGAAGATTATGCTAGACGAGATGAGATGCTGTGGACAAGAAGGTGCGCATCCGAGTGTGTGGAAACTATGTGTGCTGGATGAAGTGATCATTCCTGTAGTCAGTGCTAGAAAGGTAACTGTCATGTGTCATGCCATGCATCAACCCATGGATCTTGTAGTGGAATGTAAGAGAAGCATACCACTGGAGAATAACTTGGTCATCCCAGCCTCTGTCATCTCATTTAAGAATGGATTTGGTGAATTGTGGATAGTTAACTGTCGCTGAGAACTGCAGATCCTTCCAAGACGCATGTACGTAGCAAACACTGAGCTGTTTATTGAAGAACAGCTGAGCATCATAGAAACCTCCCATGCCGAGTCTGTGGACGAAATTAGCACTACCACTGTGAGACAAGATCTTCTAGCTCGACTATCACCAGATTTCACTAAGGAACAACAAAAGAAGCTACTTGCCATTCTACAAGAGTTATCTGAATGCTTCAATCCACAAGTGAAAAGCAAATTAGGCAAACCAACGGTGAAGCACTGGATTAGCACTGGAGACTATCAACCAATAAGCCAGAGAGCATACCATGTGTCATCAACTGAACGTCGAATAATTCGCGATGAGGTAGAGAGAATGATGATGAATGACATCATTTAGCCTTCGCAAAGCCCATGGTCGTCACCAGTCGTCCTCGCCAGGAAGATGGATGGCAGTTGGCGCTTTTGTGTTGATTACAGGAAGCTTGATAAGATAACTAAAAAGGATGTTTACCCTCTTCCACGAATTGATGATACGCTAGATTGTCTGAAGGGGCTAAGTTTTTCGCAACCATGGACATGTACTCAGGATACTGGCAAATTGAAGTAGATGAGGCTGATCATGAGAAAACTGCATTCATCACCCCTGAGGGCCTGTATGAGTTTAAGGTAACGCCATTTGGTTTGTGTAATGCACCAGCAACTTTTGAATGGATGATGGATAATCCTCTAGGGCACATGAAGTGAACGATGTGGTTTTGTTATTTAGATGACATTATAGTGTTCTCAGAGACATTTGATGAATACATAAAAACACTGAGGGCCATTCTTAAGTGTCTCCAACAAGGCGGACTGAAACTTAATCCAAGAAAGTCTCTCTTTGGAGCAAAAGAAATCAAAATACTTGGTCACCTTGAGTCAAACGAAGGTGTGTGGCCAGACCCAGAAAAGGTGAGACCTATAATGGAATTTCCTATTCCTAAAAGTATTAGAGATGTGAAAGCTTTCTCGGATTATGTTCTTATTACCGTTATTTTATCAAAGAGTTTTGTATCAAAGCCAGGCTGCTCCAAGAATTGATAAAAGCTGATGCTAAATTTATCTGGGGGTGGTGCTTGACAAGATTCTTTTGATGTGCTGCGAAAAGCTCTGACGACTGATCCTGTACTTGGTCTGTATGATGAGAGAGCACCTACAGAGCTACACACAGATGCCAGTGGGTATGGGATCGGTGCTGTTCTGATGCAAATTCTGGATGGAAAAGAGAAGGTTATAGCCTATTCTTCTAGGACACTTACAAAATCTGAGAGAAACTACTCAACTACAGAAAGAGAATGTCTTGCTGTGATCTGGGACATGTGCAAATTTTGACAGTATCTCTATGGAAGGCCGTTCACAGTTGTTACAGACCATCATTCACTTTGTTGGTTGACAGGTCTTAAGGATCCAACAAGACGACTCGCCAGGTGGGCACTACGTCTTCTAGAGTGTGACATTACCATAGTGTACAAAAGTGGAAGAAAACACCAAGATGTCAACCAAGAAACCCTGCGCAAGGCCATCAAGATGAAGATAGTGACTGTCTCGCTGCACTCCAGGATCTTTGTGCTGAGCAGGAGGAGGACGCCAAGATATCTCACATTATGCTTGCCTTAAATCGGCCAGGGGATGTGAAAGGACAATTTAAGGTAGTTAATGGATTACTTAGCAAGAAAAACTTCGATCCGTTTGGAAAGAGGTGGCTACCAGTGATTCCTAAACACATACGTTTTGATGTTCTGCAGAAATTCCATGGCACACCTGAGTCCAGACATTTAAGACTTATTAAGACATACGATAAAATCCGCAAGAGATTTTTCTGGCCAGGTTTTTTTTAGGAGTGTCTGTCACTATGTGTTGCACTGTCGAGAGTGCCAAAGGAGAAAGGCAATTCCTCAGAAACCACCTGGCAAACTCATACCAATTCAACCAGGCGAAATGCCTTTCCAGTGTGTTGGGATTGACCTCCTCGGACGATTTCCAATGTCTGCTAGTGGCAATAGATGGATTATTGTTTGCACTGATTATCTGACATGCTATGCAATTACAAAAGCTGTGAAAACAGCAGAAGCATCCGAGGTAGCCAAATTCATCGTAGAAGACATTGTATTAAAACAAGGTGCCCCAAGGTCATTAATTACAGATTGAGGGAAAGTTTTTCAATCGAATCTTGTGACAGATATACGTCGTCAGTGCAACATTACCCATCACATGACGACTGCCTGCCACCCGCAAACCAACGGGCTTACTGAATGCCTTAATAAGACCTTGGCCGACATGCTATCAATGTTCATCAATCTTGAGCAGAGAAACTGGGATGAGTTGCTACCTTTCGTGACTTTTGCCTACAATACCACCAAACAAGACACCACAGGATTTACGCCATTTTTCCTGGTGGATGGGCGTGAGGCGACTACGATGATGGACACTGTGTTTCCGTTACATCCTGATGACCTGGACGATGACTACATCAGCCAGATGTTGACCAGAGCTGAGGAAGCTCGGCAGTTAGCTTGACTCGACACACTGCAGGCTCTAGAAAATGATTGCCGAAGGTAGTCTACTAGTCTGGTGACCTCATCTGGATCTTCACTCCTGTTCGGAAGGCTGTTCTCTCTGAAAAGCTCCTCAGGTGCTACTTTGGACCTTATAAGGTTGTAAGACAGTTGTCTGATGTTGCTTATGAAGTTGAAGATTTTGAACCTGACACAAGACGACGAAAGATCAGAGATACGGTCCACGTCCTTCAAATGAAGCCCTGTAAGGATCCTGCAACCTAGGGTAAATTCAAAGCTCCAGCAACAGGCAACAAGCGGAAAGGTGACAAAGAGCATAGCGGCAAAAGAAGTTCTAAGAAGATCACCACCAGGGTGAGAATCAGTTATCAGGAGTCGGAGTATGCAGGACCGATGACTGGTTCCTGGACTAGGAAGATGTAACATCGAGACGCTGTTCTCTTAAGGAGGGAGAAATGTCGCACAAGAAGCTGAGCAGCACCATGGGGAAGTGGTTATGATGCTAAACTGTTGCATGGAGGGTCATGAGTTCAAAACTCACCTGGACTGTACAATTTTAATTTTTATATTCAATTTGAGTACATGCTACAAGTATCCACAAATGTCAAGAATCATTGTACTGGAATGTTCTGCAGCCATATATATATATATACTGTATGTGTTCTGCCCTGAGGCAGTTCGCTCCACACTCTAGTAAGTGCCAGTGTTGAATAAACCTTCGTTAAGTGAAGTTAGTGTTCGTCATTCATCTAATTACACCTTCTTCTATGTGACAATATATTATTATATTCCAAGTTGGAGTTTCCATTGTTTAACTACACTCAGTTTTATCAACATCCCATATGTCTCCATACAATATTAATCATTTCACACTGAAAGCTTAAGTTCATGAGAACACGACACTGATAATTAGACCTAACACATCAGTGAGTGCAGCAACCCAATAACAGTGAGATTCTTGCCTTCTCTCGTTACATAGTGCTATGTCAAATGTACACACAAAGTACAATCACTATATCAGAAAGAATTACCAGTGGGCAAAGATTATTCTAAAATGCTGGACATGACTAAACCAGCGGTAGCTGTATTGATACAACATATATTTTGTGGTATGAGCGTGGAATGTCAGATCCCTTAATCGGGCAGGTAGGTTAGAAAATTTAAAAAGGGAAATGGATAGGTTAAAGTTAGATATAGTGGGAATTAGTGAAGTTCGGTGGCAGGAGGAACAAGACTTTTGGTCAGGTGATTACAGGGTTATAAATACAAAATCAAATAGGGGTAATGCAGGAGTAGGTTTAATAATGAATAAAAAATAGGAGTGCGGCTTAGCTACTACAAACAGCATAGTGAACGCGTTACTGTGGCCAAGATAGACACAAAGCCCATGCCTACTACAGTAGTACAAGTTTATATGCCAACTAGCTCTGCAGATGATGAAGAAATTGATGAAATGTATGACGAGATAAAAGAAATTATTCAGGTAGTGAAGGGAGACAAAAATTTAATAGTCATGGGTGACTGGAATTCATCAGTAGGAAAAGGGAGAGAAGGAAACATAGTAGGTGAATATGGATTGGGGGGAAGAAATGAAAGAGGAACCCGCACTGTAGAATTTTGCACAGAGCATAACTTAATCATAGCTAACACTTGGTTCAAGAATCATAAAAGAAGGCTGTATACCTGGAAGAATCCTGGAGATACTAAAACGTATCAGATAGATTATATAATGGTAAGACAGAGATTTAGGAACCAGGTTTTAAATTGTAAGACATTTCCAGGGGCAGATGTGGATTCTGACCACAATCTATTGGTTATGAACTGCAGATTGAAACTGAAGAAACTGCAAAAAGGTGGGAATTTAAGGAGATGGGACCTGGATAAACTGAAAGAACCAGAGGTTGTACAGAGTTTCAGGGAGAGCATAAGGGAACAATTGACAGGAATGGGGGAAAGAAATACAGTAGAAGAAGAATGGGTAGCTCTGAGGGATGAAGTAGTGAAAGCAGCAGAGGATCAAGTAGGTAAAAAGATGAGGGCTAATAGAAATCCTTGGGTAACAGAAGAAATATTGAATTTAATTGATGAAAGGAGAAAATATAAAAATGCAGTAAACGAAGCAGGCAAAAAGGAATACAAACGTCTCAAAAATGAGATCGACAGGAAGTGCAAAATGGCTAAGCAGGGATGGCTAGAGGACAAATGTAAGGATGTAGAGACTTGTCTCACTAGGGGTAAGATAGATACTGCCTACAGGAAAATTAAAGAGACCTTTGGAGAAAAGAGAACCACTTGTATGAATATCAAGAGCTCAGATGGCAACCCAGTTCTAAGCAAAGAAGGGAAGGCAGAAACGTGGAAGGAGTATATAGAGGGTTTATACAAGGGCGATGTACTTGAGGACAATATTATGGAAATGGAAGAGGATGTAGATGAAGATGAAATGGGAGATAAGATACTGCGTGAAGAGTTTGACAGAGCACTGAAAGACCTGAGTAAAAACAAGGCCCCGGGAGTAGACAACATTCCATTAGAACTACTGATGGCCTTGGGAGAACCAGTCATGACAAAACTCTACCATCTGGTGAGCAAGATGTATGAGACAGGCGAAATACCCACAGACTTCAAGAAGAATATAATATTTCCAATCCCAAAGAAAGCAGGTGTTGACAGATGTGAAAATTACCGAACTATCAGTTTAATAAGTCACAGCTGCAAAATACTAACGCGAATTCTTTACAGACGAATGGAAAAACTGGTAGAAGCGGACCTCGGGGAAGATCAGTTGGGATTCCGTAGAAATGTTGGAACATGTGAGGCAATACTAACCTTACGACTTATCTTAGAAGAAAGACTAAGAAAAGGCAAACCTACGTTTCTAGCATTTGTAGACTTAGAGAAAGCTTTTGACAACGTTAACTGGAATACTCTCTTTCAAAATTCTGAAGGTGGCAGGGGTAAAATACAGGGAGTGAAAGGCTATTTACAATTTGTACAAGGGCCAAATGGCAGTTATAAGAGTCGAGGGGCATGAAAGGGAAGCAGTGGTTGGGAAAGGAGTGAGACAGGGTTGTAGCCTCTCCCCAATGTTATTCAATCTGTATATTGAGCAAGCAGTAAAGGAAACAAAAGAAAAATTCGGAGTAGGTATTAAAATTCATGGAGAAGAAGTAAAAACTTTGAGGTTCGCCGATGACATTGTAATTCTGTCAGAGACAGCAATGGACTTGGAAGAGCAGTTGAACGGAATGGACAGTGTCTTGAAAGGAGGATATAAGATGAACATCAACAAAAGCAAAACGAGGATAATGGAATGTAGTCAAATTAAGTCAGGTGATGCTGAGGGAATTAGATTAGGAAATGAGACACTTAAAGTAGTAAAGGAGTTTTGCTATTTAGGGAGTAAAATAACTGATGATGGTCGAAGTAGAGAGGATATAAAATGTAGACTGGCAATGGCAAGGAAATCGTTTCTGAAGAAGAGAAATTTGTTAACATCGAGTATAGATTTAAGTGTCAGGAAGTCATTTCTGAAAGTATTTGTATGGAGTGTAGCCATGTATGGAAGTGAAACATGGACGATAACCAATTTGGATAAGAAGAGAATAGAAGCTTTCGAAATGTGGTGCTACAGAAGAATGCTGAAGATAAGGTGGGTAGATCACGTAACTAATGAGGAGGTATTGAATAGGATTGGGGAGAAGAGAAGTTTGTGGCACAACTTGACTAGAAGAAGGGATCGGTTGGTAGGACATGTTTTGAGGCATCAAGGTATCACAAATTTAGCATTGGAGGGCAGCGTGGAGGGTAAAAATCGTAGAGGGAGACCAAGAGATGAATACAATAAGCAGACTCAGAAGGATGTAGGTTGCAGTAGGTACTGGGAGATGAAGAAGCTTGCACAGGATAGAGTAGCATGGAGAGCTGCATCAAACCAGTCTCAGGACTGAAGACCACAACAACATACTTTGTGGTGATAGCAAGCAATAAGCTTACAAATGATATAGACAATATTGTGATGTGGAAGGATACAGGATCTTCACAAACACTGCTGCCTAATGAACAAAATATGAGCACTCAAAATATCTGACCAGATGTGTGATTGGGCTGAAGAATTTTTAGCTAACAGAATGCAGCATGTCATTCTCAACAGAGAGAAATCTTCAGGTGTAAAATTAGCTTTGGTACCACCTCAAGGGAATGTTATAGGACCATTACCTTTCACATTGTATATAAATGACCTAGTGCATAAAGTCAGAGCTTCTATGAGGCCGTTTTTGGATAATGCTACTGTAAACAGAGAAGTTGCAAGGCTAGAAAATTTTGGCAAAATTCAGAAAGACCTACAGAGGACTGACATGCAGTGCAAGGACTGGCAATTGACTCTCAACTTCAGCAACTGTAATGTATTGTGCATAAATAGGCAGAAGGCCCCATTATTGTATGACTATCACAGGAAAATCATTGGGAGCAGTCACATCTATAAAATATCTGGGAATGTGTGTACTATGTGTACAAAGCGATTTAATGTGGAATGACCACATAAAATTAATCACATGTAAGGCATATGGCAGACTGATATTCACTGAAAGAATCCTCAGGAAATGTAGTCCCCACCCATAAAGGAGTAGCTTACAGAACCCCCATTTGACCAATAACTGAATACTTCCCATCAGTTTGGAACCTGTTCCAGATAGGATTGACAGAGGACATATGGAAGATCCAAAGAAGAGCAGCGTGCTTCATTACAGGTTCATTTAGCAAGCGTGAAAGCATCACTGAGATGTTAAACCAATTCCAGTTGCAGATGCTGCAGGAGAGGTGTTCTGCATCATGGTGTGCTTTACTGTTAAAGTTACAAGCAGAAAATTAACTATTTGTGCGAAAACCTTTGGGCTAGATGTCTTTCTTGTTTTTGGATTCCAGATAGTTGAGGAAGTCCATTTAGTATCCCAATTGGTCTCCTTTCAAGATTTTGACTATTTACTATGGTTGTATGGCCAGCTGTTTCAAAATACCTTTATGTTGAGCAAAAAATTTTGAATCCCCTGGCTTCTTTCAGCTGTGAGCAATACCAACATTTTGTCATCGCCGCCCCATTCCTTTCTCCATGCATGACAATGTGACAAGGTCAGGGCAGATTTACAGTGATGGTAGGAACTCTGTATTATTTCTCATATTTCGTCTAGTCAGCGGGCTATCCCCTTGTTGGTTATGCTGAAGCCATTGGCACCATGCGCCAATTTTAAACAGATCGTCAACGTGTGGTCAGTTTCACATGATATTCTTTCAATTTCTTGCCCTTCTTTTCACTTTTTTCATGTCTACAGTTATGAAACCCCTTTAATGTAAATAGGAGTAACAGGATGCTGTACAAGGTATAAGAGGAAGAGAAGCACTTACAAAAAGCTGGTGAAAAGGGAAACTGGAGAGGTAATAATACAGCCAGAGGAGATAAGGAAAGATGGAAAAAGAGTACTTTGACAAACTGGAAAGTGCAAAAAATAACAATGAAGAGAGACAGAAGCATGGCAGGGGGCCTGGACCTGGAAGAAGAGAAAGATATTATAATGTTATAAGTGGAACTATCAGTCAGAAGGATGAAAACAGGAAAGGTTGATGAGATCAATGAAATAAGTGTGAAGGCGATAAAGGTAGCTGGACCTTGAGACATAAGAAGTGGGTAATTCCCATTTATTATTTCACTGGCTCCCAATAATCATTGACTTTTTTTGCAAGCTGTTATATCTCCAAATAGTTGTTTATGTAACATCTGATAAGTAAATGAAAACCTCCAAATCAGTTACCAGGCAAAGTTCAGTTTAAATTCATTGTTAAATTTATTCATCTCACTGCACTTATTTGATTGATACCATTAATTTGCCTACAGATTATGTTAATTAAAAGTTACAGAGCTAATACTACAGTCTGGTAAGTGGAAAAAAACCTATGGACTAATTAGCAGAATCCAATATGATGACATACACTATTCAAAAACTAAGAATTTTGATTTTCCAGTAAAATTAACTGAAACTAATTATCCTCTGAAACAATTAAACTTGAAGTTCTGAGATAATATCAGTTTTCACAGCAGATTTTGGCCTAAGCACTGTTAGGTTCTGACCTTCAACTACATACTTCTGTTACTTTAATTTTTGTGTACAATATGACATACTGAACTAGTTTATTAACTCACTAATTAATAATTCCATGTGATTAGCTATGTTTTCAATATGGTGCTTATACTTGTAAACAAGGGGATTCACATTGAAGACGCTTAATGGTGTCCATATATTTTTCTACATTTATAATCAGTACCAATTCTCATAAGCTAAATTTTAGTAAAAGTTTGCAATTCATTCACAACAGTCAAATTCAACTATGCTGATTTTCAAAGTGTTATGTAATTCACAAAATTAGAGTTTGGTCTTATGCACGTCTATAAGGTGATCTGAACTGCAGAGTCTGCAGTATGAACCCAGAAAGCACAGAAGCAACAACTGTGTTCGTTGGTATGGGAAAGTTCATTGCAATGAGTCCAGTAGAAGTGACAGCTCAGCAACATGTACCACACTCAAGCCAGATTTCACATCCTGTCATTTGTCTCTTAATAACTCAGGGACATTAGGTCAAGTTGTGTACATTCAGAGCTCTCATAAAGAAAAGTGTTTAACTGTGTAATGACATTTAATTAAGCCAATATTATATCATAAATAAGTAAATTAATACCTATTGTAATCCATCAATTGAAGGTTTCATTTTTATCTGCTTATTTTTCAGAAAAAGAGAACATTTCTTGCGTGTGAATTTTCGCCTAGGTTTTGTTTATGTTATTGTACAATTTAAGTCATGTGATTATTTCAATAAAGTACAGTTTGTGTTGTTAGTGTATTCTTACATGCTATCCATTCACTCTCTACCAAATGGTCAAAGTGAAAAGTTCAGAAATAAATGAAAAGTTCATGCAGTGTAGGCTCAGTTCTTTGTTTACCTTTGTTTCATCTTAGAAACAATACAGATTTAATTGTTTCTATTTCTCTGCAAATTTTGAATTAATATCCAAACTTTAGGCCAGACTTTCTGAGAAATTTAATATATTAATTGAGTAGTCTAGGAAGTTTTTCTTGTTTAGCTTATAGACTAAAGTTAAAATTTGTTTGCCATGAATGAGAAGTGTATGACTTTCCGTAGTATTGTTAGTTCCAGGGTGTGGAAACTGATGAGCCACAAGCAGAAGCAGGAGTAGACAGGGCGTAACAAACTTTCCTGTTGACTCTATCAGTAGGTGGGACTATACTAGGCATGGCTTTCACTTCAACAGGGAAGAGAAGGGAAGAGAAAACTGTCGTCAGCAGCAAACAACTTGGGGGGCGGGGGGGGTATTACCACATGTGGTAAAGTCCCAGTGGCTACAAGCGACAGAACGGCAGTTTTTTTTAGGGTAGGGAGGGCAAAAAGAAAAGATTTTCACAGACAGGTTGAAAATGAAATTCACATTGATAAAACAGGCAGCCTGAAAGCAAATTTTAATGTACACTATTCATGCAAACACCCACTGACTGAAACTGGAGATATTCAAAAATTAAAAGAAAAACTAGGTTCATCCAGTTATAATTCAGCCAGCGCCCAAAATCAGTTATCCTTATTGCATCTGAGTATCTGAGGACCCAGGGGGTGAGCTTAATGAGTTGACGAACTGCCTACTGGCTTATGTCTTGGTTTCTTCGGCCGATGTTTGTCTGATGATTATACTGACATTTCACCAGCACGAGTTGCTGGCATTGTCAGAGCTTCACCCTCCCTTGATGGTGATGAACTGGAGCCAAGCTCGCAGCTGCAGACTATACGTACCTGGCGTGCCAACATCTGAGGGCTTCTCCACGGTCATTTCCGGTGCAGTTCTCCTCTTGCTACCAACGACGGTCGTTCACTGCAGCATGGGAAACCAGGATCCATTTACCTTAAGGCCTTCTTCTTCCTTGTTGAAGCTATTCCCATGTTTTTGTATTTCTATAGCTTGTCTGAACAAATGGGAGTGATACTGCTTCTCCACAGGCAGAATTTACGTGTCGGTGAATTTTACTATGTAATCGGTCTCACACAGTGTGTGCTCTACCATGGCTGATTTCCCCACCTGCCCCAACCAGCAATGTCACTTATGTTCTTTGATCCTGGTGTTGACTGGCAGGCATTCCAACACAAACTTTTCCACATGTGCATGGTATGTGGTATATTCTCGACATTGCAAGTGGGTCCCTTTTCTCTTTGCCGATCTAAGACATTCTTTGATCTTCTTTGTTGGTTTGAAAACGGTCTTTACACCACATTTACGTAGTATACTGCCAATTCTGTCCATCACTCTGGGAATGTATGACAGAAAGGCCATACCCAATATTTCTTTTTCTGATTTGTCACTTCGATGAGTGTTTGGCTCTGTTACACTTCTAACATAACTTGTTGAGTACCCATTGCCTCCTCAGAACACTTTCCAGGTGTTGCATTTCACATCTGAGGTGCTGCGGCTCACATATTTGTCGTCCTCATGTTATGAGTGTATTATCATTTCTATTTTCTGGCTGAGATGGTGGTTTGATAGTTTGTGCAGGTATCAGTCCATGTCTGTCGATTTTCGATACACGCTGTGTCACAGGTTTTCGCGATCCCTTGTAACCAGCACATCTATAAATGGTAGCTTTTTGTCCTTTTCTACTTCCATGGTAAAGTTTATGTTGGTATGGAAGCTGTTCAAGTGTTTTAGGAAGTCGCCGAGCTGTTCTTCACCATAACTCCACACAATGAAAGTATCATCGCTGTATCTGTATCTCACCTTAGATTTATAAGTCGCCAGGTCCAGTGCCTGTGTTTCAAAATGTTCCATGAAGAAGTTGGCCACCAATGGACAATGCCAGCAACTCATGCTGGGAAAACGTCACTAAAACCATCAGAAAAACGTCGGCCGAAGAACCCAAGACATAAGCCAATAGATAGTTCGTCAACAAGTGGCCATGAAAGCTTAACAATCTTAATGGGTTGCTCATTCATGTTGAAGAATTAAGAGTTGAACAAACCAGTTAATATAATCTGCCTCTCTGAACATCATGTGACCACTGGTACAGATACGTTGAATGTTACAGGATTCAAGTTAGCCTCTTACTTCTGTACAGAAAATATGAAGAAAGGAGGAGTTGTCACATTTGTCAGAAACTGTTTTAATTTCAAGAATACTGATATTAATAAATTTTGCTCAGAGTAGCACTTAGAAGTTTGTGTGGCAGGAGTAGTATTTCATAATAAGTCCTGCATAACAGGATGTATACACAGAGTACCCTCAGAAAACTTTAACAACTTCTTAAAATATCCAGAAGCTCTGTTGTCCCAACTCACAGTAAAAAACGAGTAAATACTGGTTGCTGGTGAGTTTCATGTGGATTTAATGAAAATCTCTGCCAGTAACCAATTATTGCAATCAGTAACACTGTCATTCAATTTAATTCCTACTGTGAACTTTGCTATTAGGGTAAGTAAATTGAGACTGCTATTGATAACATATTTGTAGAAAATCTAGGGAACAAAGTCATATCACGAAACCAATAGTAAATGCGCTATCTGATCATGATATGCAGCATCTTATGTTAAATGTTGAAACTTGTCAGAGTAAAAATCTATTAAATCTGAGTACAGGTGGGCAATAAATCAGTCAAAAATTGAAAATTTTAGGAGACTGCTTAAACGCATGAACTGGATAGATGTTTACAATACTTCTGATTCAAATGGAAAATACAAAGTATTCATTAATAAAATTAGTTTCTTATCTGAAAATTGTTTTTTCTTAAAGGTAACTCAAATCAAACAGAAGTCTAAAAATAAACCACGGATTACAAAAGGAATGAAAATCTCATGTGGGACAAAAAGGAGACTGTATTTACTATCAAGGAACAGCTCTGATGTTTCCTGTTAGTTAAGTAAGACTTGAACCATTCCACAGCACTGTCAGTGACACCATAATAGTCTAGTTTACTTAAGAGAATGCTGTGATTCATACAACCAAAGGCTTTTGAGAGGTCACAAAAAATGCCAGTAGCCTGTAATTTGTTATCTAATGAATTAAGTACATTCTCACTGTACATGTAAATAGCCTTCTCAATATCAGAATCCTTAAGGAAGCCAGACTCTGATTTGGACAATATATTATTTGCAGTCACATGCTTAAGAAGATGCTTGAATACAACCTTTTCAAACATTTTTGAAAAATTCAACAAATGTAAAATTGGTTGATAGTTTGATGGCATCTCTTTATCCCCCTTCTTGTAAAGAGGCTTAACTTCAACATATTTTAGCCCGCCAGGAAATGTTCTGCTGATAAGAGATTGATTACACAAATAACTTGAGACAGAAATCAACGCACATGAGCACTCTTCGATTAACTTCATTGGCATGTTATCATAACCAGAAGAATAATTTGGTTTTAAGGATTTTGTGATAGATGCTACTTCTTTGGGACACTTGAGTGGTATTTCCATTTTACTGAAGTTATTTGTAAAGACTGGTCTCAGATATTCTGTTGCACTATTTACTGAATCAGATAACATCAAGCTGTCAGTAACAGACACAAAGTACTTGTTTAAGATGTTTGCAACACTACATGCACTTGTTACCAATGTCTCATTTATTTTTAGAGCCACCTTTCCCTCTTCCTTTTTGGCCCCACCTGTCTCTGTCTTCACTACATGGGTTATAGTGTTTATTTTGTTGCCTGATGAAATCCTCTTTTTCTCATAATAAAGTTGCTTAGATTTCTGGATTACTTGCTTCAATATTTTGCAGTATTCTTTGAGATACCTGTAGAATAAGCAATCAGTCTTCATCTGATTGGGGATTAATTAATGTGTTCATTGATGTCCCCTCTTGGGCCTGTTGCTTTTTCTTGTGTACATTAATGATTTCTCATCTGTTACATTGTCAAACGCTAAGCTTGTTTTTTGTTTACAGATGATACAAACATTGCAATAAATAGCAAGTCAGGTACAGATTTGTAAATGGCTGCTAATAAAATTTTCAATGGCATTGATAAATGGTTTGACACTAATTCATTGTCAATAAACTTTGAAAAGACACATTATATGCAGTTCAGAACCTGTAAGAAATTTCCTTCCAGTCCATGCACAACATATGAGGACACACAGGTTGGAGAGGTTGACAGAGTTAAATTTCTGGGATTACAACTCTATAATAAATTCAGTTGGGAAGGGCAACCACAGAATTACTGAAGTGCCTACACAAGTCTGAATTTGCAATGTGAATGATGTCATGTGGAATCATATTCTGGGGTAACTCATCAAACAGAGCAAAAGTTTTTAGAGTGCCAAAGCGGGTAATAAGACTTATTTGTGGCGTAAATCCAAAAACATCAGGTAGAAATCTGTTTAAGGAACTAGGTATTCTAACCATTGTTTCTCAGTAAATTATTCCTTAATGAAATTTGTTGCAAATAATATCTCAATACATAGTGTAGGAATCAGAACAATGTACATAAAGACTGTGGCCAAAAGGGGTCCAATATTCAGAAACATACACTTTCAATAAACTGCCAACAACTATTAAAAGCTAGGTTTACATTTTAAACAGAGCCTGAAAAACTTCCTGATAGGCACCTCCTTCTACTCTATAAATGAATATCTTAACAGGGACTGTTAGACCAACTTAAGTAAAAATGTTTGTTAGATTTCAATTTTGACAGCACTCGGTCACATCAGTCAAGATTAGGTATTTTGTGTATCATAAATTTATTGAAAGTACACAACTGTGTTCCACTCTGACAACATATTAATTCTGTAAACATTAGTAGTTCCAGTTTACTGTAATGTATTCACATATTTGGACAATCTCCTAACAAATGATCAGGGAACTGAGTACTATGTTCTATGTTTTATATGTTTTACTTTCTGACATGTTACACATGCATGAGGATCATCCCATTTTTGGGTCTATGGAAAAAAACTGAATCTAATCCAATGTAATTATTTCTTATTGTGAACCTACATGTGGTGTGGTTGACTGTGTTACATCTCCACAATGATCTACTGGGAAAGCGATCAATTATCACCATTGACAGTGTCAACTAATAAGAACATATCATAACTGTGCAATCTTGTTTATTTTTGGCGTGTGCGCTCAGCTTGAAAGACATCGTGTTATTCCACTGGGACTGTGCTGCCACTTACATACAGTTTAACTCTGTGACTAGACTAGACTCCAAGCCAGTGAAATGAAATTCCGGAGAAATGAAAACGAGAAGAGACAGAGTGAGAAATGAAGATGTTAGGATGCAAACTGGAGTAGAAAAGTTGAATGACAGATCTGAGAAGAGTACATTAAAATGGTTTAGACACATAGGAGGAATGGAAGACAGATTAATACCAACACCAATGATGGGGCCCAAGTTCGAGGGCAAGAGGGAGATCCAGAGCAAGATGGACTGACTCGATCATGACCAGTTTAGGAATAAGGAATCTGGACTGGATTAAAAAGTTAAAGAAGAATGGTGGAAAGACAGGTGAAAGTGGAGAAGTGCCACAATTGTCCCATCTCTGCCTGATGCAGGATAAATGGGAAGTAAAAATGATGATGAATCATGGAATCCCTTTAAAACACACCTCTCTTACTAGAATAGAAAGAGTTGTGCATGTCTGTTACTATAACAGAATTTCTAAAGCAGTTTAACATTACAGACACATTCTATGGATGGTAAGTATCCATTTCTATCAAAAGGGTGCAATTTATTAACATCTTAAAGGAATTCAGAGTTTTGGCAATACAATACAGATCTATACCTGCATAAAATAGTGGTACTTTCTTGAACAATCTTTCCCCTCTTTTGATAAGAAAAAAGACATTCCAAGAAAGAGCCAGAGTTCCGTCACTGTTCAGCAGCCTCTTTTAAGCTGCTGCTGTTTATGGACCTATGGACTTTCTAAAGCATTTTCTCAATGTTAAGATGCTTATGGTTCCAGACTGCAAGCTTACCCCATTAGGAGTGATAAGGATTTGTGAACTGAGAATCATTTTATTTCCTTGAGTGGTCAAAGAAGTGGAGGTCAGTCAAAACAGAGCACTGCATTATGTGGGTAGGTGTAACACAACTAAGATGCAGCAGTGTATGGATGAATTTAGATCATTAACCAGAATGCTTGTGGCAGCAAGAAGTTTTATTAATTCTGACATTACCGCCCAATCTTACAGATCAGTTGTTACATGTTAAAAAGAGTGGAAACCAAGAACTGAACTATAAGGACAATGATATTTTATGTAATCCTTCCTGGTGTTAGCTTGTTGTGTGTGATTAAAGGCCATTCATGCACCATTATTCAATGTTCTAGCAGAGACTATTGTCAGCCTTGGGAGAGCCAGTCCTGACAAAACTCTACCATCTGGTCAGCAAGATGTATGAGACAGGCAAAATACCCTCAGACTTCAAGAAGAATATAATAATTCCAGTCCCAAAGAAAGCAGGTGTTGACAGATGTGAAAATTACCGAACTATCAATTTAATAAGTCACGGTTGCAAAATACTAACGCGAATTCTTTACAGACGAATGGAAAAACTAGTAGAAGCCGACCTCGGGGAAGATCAGTTTGGATTTCGTAGAAATATCGGAACACGTGAGGCAATACTGACCTTACGACTTATCTTAGAAGCTAGATTAAGGAAAGGCAAACCTACGTTTCTAGCATTTGTAGACTTAGAGAAAGCTTTTGACAATGTTGACTGGAATACTCTCTTTCAAATTCTGAAGGTGGCAGGGGTAAAATACAGGGAGTGAAAGGCTATTTACAATTTGTACGGAAACCAGATGGCAGTTATAAGGGTCGAGGGACACGAAAGGGAAGCAGTGGTTGGGAAGGGAGTGAGACAGGGTTGTAGCCTCTCCCCGATGTTATTCGATCTGTATATTGAGCAAGCAGTGAAGGAAACAAAAGAAAAATTCGGAGTAGGTATTAAAATCCATGGAGAAGAAATAAAAACTTTGACATTGTAATTCTGTCAGAGACAGCAAAGGACTTGGAAGAGCAGTTGAACGGAATGGATAGTGTCTTGAAAGGAGGATATAAGATGAACATCAACAAAAGCAAAACGAGGATAATGGAATGTAGTCAAATTAAGTCAGGTGATGCTGAGGGAATTAGATTAGGAAATGAGACACTTAAAGTAGTAAAGGAGGTTTGCTATTTGGGGAGCAAAATAACTGATGGTGGTCGAAGTAGAGAGGATATAAAATGTAGACTGGCTATGGCAAGGAAAGCATTTCTGAAGAAGAGAAATTTGTTAACATCGAGTATAGATTTAAGTGTCAGGAAGTCGTTTCTGAAAGTATTTGTATGGAGTGTAGCCATGTATAGAAGTGAAACATGGACGATAAATATTTTGGACAAGAAGAGAATAGAATCTTTCGAAATGTGGTGCTACAGAAGAATGCTGAAGATTAGATGGGTAGATCACATAACTAATGAGGAAGTGTTGAAAAGGATTGGTGAGAAGAGAAGTTTGTGGCACAACTTGACTAGAAGTTGGTTGGTTGGTTGTTTGAGGTTAAAGGGACCAAACAGCAAGGTCATCAGTCCCTTGTTTCAAATAGACTCCATTCTGCTAACGGGACATCTCAGTATAGTCAGAAAAATAAAACGGATAAAGGGGAAACGTAAAAGGGCAGTCACGTTGTCATTAGTAAAAACAAATGAGGGAAGTTGGCAAGAGAACAAACCCAACACTATGCTGAAACAGCATAGGCAAGACCACCTGTGACTTAAAAGGTACAACTGCTATAATGCAGAAAGTACGTATGGGAATAGAAAAACTAACCAAGCCTTAAAAAGAAGGGGTAAAAACAGAGTAAAAGGGAAAGAAAAGAGGATTCCGGTCAGGGAGGTGAATCGGGAATCTCTGAACACTGCATACAGTGGGAGACACCCAAACACTCACCGCCCTGCCCCAACACCAGAGGGAGATTAAAAACTTTAAAACTGAGAATAAAAACCACTCTCCCGGAGGAAACCTAGAACCAGAGAGACCATCCGGGAATCGTCAGCCAACATCAAAGGTAAAGTGTGGGGGAGTCTGTACTTAGCACGCAGAGCCAAAAGAAGGGGGCATTCAACCAAAATGTGGGCCATTGACTGGAAGGCTCCACAACCACATAGCGGGGGTGGCTCATCACGCAAAAGGAAACCATGGGTCAGCCTGGTATGGCCAATGCGGAGACGACACAGTGTGGTCGAGTCCTTGCGGGAGAGGCTAAAGGAAGAACGCCATGGGCCTGTATTCACCTTAATGGCACGAAGTTTATTAGACAGTGGAGTAGCCTCCCAAGAATTGGCCCATGACTGTGCAAAGTGGGATTTGATGTGAAGCCGTAAATCCGCTGCAGGAGGGGTTACAGAAAACGGGGGGTAAGTAACTGCTCCCCCAGCCAAACGATCAGCGAGCTCATTACCCGGGATACCCACATGGCCCGGGACCCATAAGAAGTCAATGGAACAAGCAGCACGGTGAAGATCAGCGAGATGGTCATGGATGGCAGAGACCAAGGGATGGCGCGAAAAACACCGGTCAATAGCAAGAAGGCCACTCATCGAGTCCGTACATAACAAAACGCGGTTGTGTTGGGATTGTTTAATAAAGGTAAGGGCCCGGGAAATTGCCATCAATTCCGCAGTAAACACCCCACATGAGGGTGGCAGTAGATGATTTTCCGTTCCAACGAAGGACGTGAAGGCATACCCAACATGATCAGCAGATTTAGAGCCATCAGTGTAAAAAACAACAGCATCCCGAAACTCCCATAAAATTTGGCGGAAAAAGGAACGGAACACCACCGGGGGGATGGAATCTTTCGGACCGCGGCGGAGCTCCATCCGAATTCGAGGCCGAGGAACTAACCAAGGAGGGGTGGAGGGGAGGGAGCGAGGAAGACAGGACAAAGAAGGAAGCCGAAAATCACGGGTAAGAGACGCAAGGCGTAGCCCAACCGGTAAACCCGCCCGAGGGCGGGAGTCAGGCGGGCGACGTCCATGGTCTGGGAATAGGATAGAATAGGAAGGATGAGCGGGAGAAGAACGGATAGTAAGGGCATAAGACACCAGAAGCTGGGACCGCCGAACAGAAAGGGGGGGGATCCCAGCTTCAACCAGGAGACTATCAACAGGGCTAGTAGGGAAGGCACCGGTGGCCAAACGGATACCACGATGGTGGACTGGATCCAGCACGTGCAGCGTGGAAGGAGCAGCTGAACCATAAACTTGACAACCATAGTCCAAACGTGACAGAACTAGAGCACAATAAAGACGGAGGAGGAGGGAACGGTCCGCACCCCAGGAGGAGTGGGCAAGGAAGCGAAGGACATTGAGTTTACGGAAACATCCTACCTTCAGGAGTCTGATATGGGGCAGCCAAGTGAGCTTGTTGTCGAAAAGAAGACCTAGGAAACGAAACTGTGGAACCACAGGCAATCTTTGTGCAGCGAGATAGAGCTCTGGATCAGGGTGGACCGTAGTACGGCGACAGAAGTGGACCACCCGCGATTTTAAAGGGGAGAATTGAAACCCGTGGGAGAGGGTCCATGCAGAGGCACGCCGTATAGCCACCTGGAGCTGCCGTTCTGCATATGGCATCGAGGAGGAACTAACCCAAATGCAGAAATCATCCACATACAGGGCAGGGGCGACCAAGGGACCGACAGAGGCCACAAGTCCATCGATAGCAATGAGGAAAAGAAGGACACTCAAGACCGAACCCTGTGGGATGCCCGTCTCCTGGGTCCGTGGAGAACTAAAAGCAGTACCAACTCGAACTCTGAATGACCGATGGATCAGGAACTGGTGGATAAAAATCGGGAGTGGGCCCCGAAGACCCCACTGATGAAGGGTTAGTAAGATGTGATGGCGCCAGGCCGTGTCATAGGCCTTGCGAAGGTCAAAAAACACTGCAACCAAATGGCGGCGCTGGGAAAAAGCCTGCCGAACTGCGGATTCCAAGCGAAGCAAATGATCGATTGGAGATCGTCCCTCTCGAAAGCCACACTGGTAAGGGGACAATAGATCCCGAGATTCGAGGACCCAAGTGAGCCGACGGGCTACCAGCCGTTCAAGTAACTTACAACCAACATTGGTCAAACTAATTGGCCGATAGCTGTCAACAGATAGGGGGTTCTGACCAGGCTTAAGGACAGGAATCACAATGCTATCCCTCCACTGAGAAGGGAAGTCACCCTGGAGCCAGATACGGTTAAACACCCGAAGAAGATGGTGCCGTTGTGGAGCACTGAGATGTTGAAGCAGCTGGTTATGAATGGAATCTGGGCCAGGAGCCGCATCATGAGAAGCAGATAGAGCAGAAAGAAATTCCCATTCAGTGAAAGGTTCGTTGTAAGATTCTGACTCACAAGTGGTGAAACATAAGGTGACAGCTTCAGCCTGCTGTTTTTGATGAAGGAAAGCAGCTGGATAGGAGGCCGACGCTGATGCCACTGCAAAATGGGGCGCAAGATGTTCTGCAAGAACTAATGGGTCCGTACAAATGCCATCTGGGAGGTGAAGGCCTGGGAGGGTGGACTGCCGATGGCAACCTTGCAGAGAGCGAAGTGTAGCCCATACCCGTGACAGAGGGACAGTGGAACCAAGGGAAGAAACGAATCGTTCCCAACATATCCGCTTGCTCTGTTTGATTAAATAACGGGCTTTAGCGCGAAGGCGCTTAAAGGTAGAAAGGCTGGCTACAGATGGGTGCCTCTTAAAGTGTTGCAAAGCTCGACGGCGATCACGGATGGCAATGGCAATGGCCGTACTCCACCACGGGACTTGCCGACGACGAAATTGTCCAGATGAGCGCGGGACAGCAAGGTTAGCAGCGCGAACAATCGCGTCAGACACATCACGTAGGACGTCATCAATACAACCCAACAAAGAGGGAGAAAACTCGACCTGTGCAGTATATAGAGGCCAATCAGCGCGGTGGAAAGACCAACGAGGTAACCTCTCCATCGGGGAGCGGGAAGGGAGCGTGATAATCAACGGGAAATGGTCACTATCACAAAGGTCGTCGTGTGGCGACCAGTGTAATGAAGGGAGGAGAGAGGGAGAAGAAAGAGAAAGATCAATGGCAGAAAAGGTACCATGACCAGCACTGAAATGAGTAGGGGAGCCATCATTAAGAAGGCACAGGTCGTGGTCTGCAATAAATTGGTCGATAAGAAGACCTCGTCTAGATGGAAAGGCACTGCCCCACAAAGGATGATGAGCATTAAAATCCCCAAGGAGGGGGAAGGGAGGAGGAAGTTGCTGAAGAAGGGTGGTTAAGGCAGCAGGTGTAAGAGTCCTGTCAGGAGGGAGATAAAGATTGCATACTGTGACTGCAGAGTCTAAGTGGACCCTAACAGCAACTGCTTCCAATGTAGTTTGGAGAGGAATCCACGTGCTAGCAATGTCTGTACGGACCAACGTACAAACGCCACCAGAAGCCCGCAAGGGTCCGTCCCGATTTCGACAGAAAACACGGAACCCACGGAGGGTCGGTGAGTGAGCATCAGTAAAATGAGATTCCTGTAGAACCACACAAGCTGCTGAGTAGGACGAAAGAAGGGATTTCAATTCCGGAAGGTGACGATAGTAGCCATTACAATTCCATTGGAGAACCACAGAACGATGGTTTAAATGAGGGCTGAACACGCTAAATCCAGTCATACCGCCGGGTCCCCACCCGTCACCGACAAGGAGGGGGCGACATCCATAAACGACAGGTCAGAATCCGGTTGTGAAGCCGGGGAAGGGACCTCCGGTGACACCAGAGGCTCTTTGTCCCGGGACTTATGTTTCTTCTTCTTTTCAGGCTGAGATCGAGGAGGGCTGTGTGGCATAATGGAGCCAGCTGCAGCAAGATCAGGAACAGAAAGAGACCGGGCGACCTGGGGGCCGATAGACCGCGGCTCTCGCGGTCGCCGCGCTGCAGCAGACCTTTGACCTGGAAGGTGCCGGGAAGGGGCATCCCGGGAGAGGCGCCCTTGACCGGCAGACGCCGAAGGAGTGGGACACTTCTCCGGCTGGGGAGGGGGAGCGGCGCCCAGAGGAGAAGGTGTGGGAGCCGCAGGGGAGGGGGGAAGGAGAGGGGTCCGGGACGGGGGTAAGGAAGGGGGAGGAAGGGATGAAGATGTAACCAAGGCGTAACTAGATGTCATGGACACAGGGTGCAATCGTGCATATTTCTTACGGGCCTCTGTGTAGCTTAAACGATCAAGAGACTTATACTCCTGTATCTTTTTTTCTTTCTTATAGACTGGGCAATCTGCTGAACGTGGAGAATGACTACCATGACAATTTACACATACAGGAGGGGGAACACAGGGACTCCCCTCATGGAGTGGACGTCCACAGTCACCACAGAGAGGGTCCTGGGTACAGCGAGAAGACATGTGGCCAAAACGCAAGCACTTAAAACACCGCATAGGAGGTGGGATGTACGGCTTCACATCACAGCGATAGACCATAATCTTAACTTTCTCAGGAAGGGTATCCCCTTCAAAGGCCAGGATAAAGGCACCAGTATCAATACGATTATCTTTAGGACCCTTCTGAACATGCCGAACAAAGTGAACACCCCGCCGTCCGAGATTGTCCCGAAGTTCCTCATCAGTTTGAAGGATGAGGTCTCTGTGAAAAATCACACCTTGTACCATATTTAGAGACTGGTGAGGGGTAATGGACACGGGAATTGTGCCAAGATGGGTACAGGCACGAAGGGCCGCAGATTGGGCAGCCGAAGCAGTTTTTATCAGTAACGAACCCGACCGCATCTTGCTCAGGGAGTCCACTTCGCCGAACTTGTCTTCAATGTGTTCCACAAAGAATAAAGGTTTGACACTGGTGAAAGTATCTCCATCAGTCCTGGTGCAAACTAGATAACGGGGGAAAGGTTTTGCCCCTAGACGACGGGCCTGACCCTCCTCCCAGGGGGTAGCCACGGAAGGGAAGGCCGAAGGGGCAAGAGAAGCAGCACTTGAGGAATCAGTACCACGCAGAGAGACGGCCGCAGAAGAGCGGCCAGAGGTTTGGACCCTTATGCGTTTCATCTGCATAGCGTCCGCCCTGATACCACCCACTCCGATCAGGGGCTCTCCTCACGGGCGCCACCCAGCCACAGCAAGGGCCGTCTGGCACGGCGGCCATTGCCGGGAGTTCCGATGCTCCAGGATGACGAGCAACCACTCCAAGGCATGCATGAGGAGGTCACAGCTCAGGTATCAGAAGTGTGATCCCTGTGTGTTCAGGGGGCTCAACCAAAAGGGTACATAGCGACCCCACCACACGGGCTGGCTACCGTGTTGGCTATGCACCCTAGCATCAGACAACGACGTAGAAGAAAAGGTGGAATATACTAGGAGGGCACACGTCGGAGACACTAGGTAAGGTGCTCTTCCCCAAATGGCTCACACTACGGAAGAGAAATTTTGGAATGGAGGTCAAACCCCAGAGGGGGACCAAGGAATGCCAAAAGGAGGAGATGATTACGCAACAAAGCCAGAGTGTAAAACCAACAGAACCAGGAGGATAGCGGGGGCCAACATAAGCAAGGACACCAATAGAGGGAGAGGAGAGGGCGAGGGGAAAGGGGTATGGAGGGGAAAGGAGGGGAAGGGAAAGGAAATGCAGCCCGGGAGAGAAAGAAGGCTGCAATGGCTCGGGGCCCCGTGCTCGCCACGCACGTATCCACAAAAGAGTTGTGGACCCCCTGGGGGGACTTGACTAGAAGAAGGGATCGGTTGGTAGGACATGTTCTGAGGCGTCAAGGGATCACCAGTTTAGTATTGGAGGACAGTATGGAGGGTAAAAATCGTAGAGGGAGACCAAGAGACGAATACACTAAGCAGATTCAGAAGGATGTAGGTTGCAGTAGGTATTGGGAGATGAAGCTTGCACAGGATAGAGTAGCATGGAGAGCTGCATCAAACCAGTCTCAGGACTGAAGACCACAACAACAACAGCAGAGAAGATAAAAAGTGGTGATCTTAATGCCTTGAATATGTTTGTTGATTGATTACATGTAAATAAAATGAATAACTTTGTCAGCAGGAATCAGTGAAACTGTGGAGGATTGTTTATGACTGCTTAGCAAAAAAATGTAATGTATATTAATGTATATTACCACTATTACTACTACTACTACTACTACTAATAATAATAATAATAATAATAATAATAATAATAATAATAATAATAATGTACTATTATTGTAGTTAATCAAATAACACAACCTGGAAAATGTCAGATTTGGCACAGGATAAAGGTTATTCATTTCAACAATGAGCAACTTAATAAACCTAGTTTGGATTGTGAGAAGTATTGCCTTTCACACATAAACTGTTTCATCATTCTTGTTAATTTATCACATCCGATTTCAAAGCATGAATTCCATTTTATTTTTCAAATCTATAGAAATCCTTACTATCAAACATCTTTAATTGGCTGCAAAATAAGTAGCTAAAGCTTTGATAATAGGCTTTCTTACATTTTTAAGTCATTACATTTTTTAATATTTCCTATATGTGTCTTCAGAAAAAATATCTACGCTATGAGAGCATTATGTAATATGAGAATTCTCCTTTCAATCTATTACTATCAATGTTACTAAATTATTGGAAAATAGTGCTTAGTTAAATTTTGTGAATATATTTCACAGGGCAATGTCCTGTACAGTCTCATAATAAAGATATGTTGGGCATTAGTATAACAATTACATAAATTAATGAGCAAAATGTGAAGAAATGTCATATTATTGTGTGTCCTGTAAAATGAAACAAAACCAACAAATTACAAACCTGCATGTGCATCAATTTGTTTAAGTAGTGTAACTTGTACTAAGTCCCATATATACAGACTTCCAAGACTTCCTCCAAGAATGAGTGTCATCCCATCCCAGGCTAGACACCTGCAAATTAAATTTGTTCACTCATTAGCTTCAGTACTATTGCTTTAAAACAACCAGAGATATTGTACAAATAAAGTGAAGGCCACACTATGGTCTTGTTACAAAATCTTCAGTACTCTCTGTTTTCTTTATAAGTTTGAGTGGATCATTCAAAATATATGAGGCAACACAAATACGAATTATCTTTGAGTGAATCAGTGTTACTATTCTGCCAAAACTGTATGGAACATAATTTTACAATTTCAAGAAGAAAACTATATCATCAAGTGTAGGTTGCTTTGGTTGGTTGGTGTGGTCTTCAGTGCTGAGACTGGGACTGGTTTGATGCAGCTCTCCATGCTACTCTATCCTGTGCAAGTTTCTTCATCTCCCAGAACCTACTGCAGCCTACATCCTTCTGAATCTGCTTGGTGTATTCATCTCTTGGTCTCCCTCTACGATTTTTACCCTCTACGCTGCCCTCCAATACTAAATTGGTGATCACTTGATGCCTCAGAACATGTCCTACCAACTGATCTCTTCTTCTAGTCAAGTTGTGCCACAAACTTCTCTTCTCCCCAATTCTATTCAATACCTCCTCATTAGTTACGTGATCTACCCGTCTAATCTTCAGCATTCTTCTGTAGCACTACATTTTGAAAGCTTCTATTCTCTTCTTGTCTAAACTATTTATCGTCCATGTTTCTCTTCCATACATACTACAAGTACAATGCTAGTGCTGTCTCTGGTGTTGTGTGGGAACAAATATCCCCTTAGGTAGGCTGTGATCACCATATGATATTTTGACTCACTGCTCACACAGTGTGGCAGGTGGCATATTGCTTTCAACTGAGAACAAAACTAGATGAAATCAAATAATAAAAAATCTTGGATGGAATATCAACAATATGAAAAGGATAGACTGCTACTCACCACTTAAAGAAGGCACTGAGTGGCAGACAGGCAACTGAATAAGGAATGCTAGATATAATTCAGCTATCAGACTAAGTCCTCCATCAGACGTCGACAAAACACGCACAAACACATACAAACTTGGCCACTACCATCTCCGACTGCTAAAGCCCAACTAGGAGAGTTTGGAATGGCCTCAGTAAGAAGTATGAGGGGACTGTTGTGCCATTTAGCATTTCAAGTTGGTGTGCTGGTAGCTTCTGCTCACATAGCTGTGCACAAACTAAAACCGAAACCTTACACAGTAATAGTAAGATGAGTTCTATCGCCACAAACACCTTGTAATTACAAGGCATTTTTACTTTATACAGTGGTAGAATGGACATACTTTAGTAACTGTTCTCTGTCAACATGCTGTCGTGCTCTGCAGAAGTTTAGCACTCTTCCTCATCATTATGGCATGCCCGTGTTTTTGTTCAGATGAAAAATTAGTGAATTATGTGAAGAGTTTACCAGAAGAAAATTCTGAAGAAAAAGATATTTTTGAATGTGATGAGTTGGATGATAAAAATGACAAAGATGACAAAAATTACACAGAATATCAGCTCCACAGAACAGAATCATCAGAGTCAGAAGATGAACACTCAGAACCTGTAAAACAACAAACAAACAATCCAGTGTTTACACGTTTGATTCCAGTAGTATAACAAATTTCTTCTCACAGCTGAGGAAAAAATCAGAAAAAATCACATCCATCTCAGCATCTGGAAGTTGGAAGTGCAGAGACTGCAGCTGATAGAACAGTGTGGACTTGAATTGCACAAGGGCATGCACCTGGAAGATTAGGGTGTCACAACATGTTGGTTGAAACTCCTGGGCCAAAGTGTAATACTAAGAAACTTATGGTTGCAGGCAGTTACTTGAGTGCATGGCGAGTGTTGATAAGACAATAATATTCTACAGAACATAAAAACTTTACAGAAGTTCGAGCCTGAGAACTTCTCCAAAATGACGCATGGGTACTCAATATTGTCTAATTAGAAGCTGCTATAGCTATAATGTACGCACGTGGAGTATATGGAGGAAAGAATTTCCCCTTGAAACTTCTGTGGTCTCAAGTGTGGGGGCCAGCATTATTATTCTTTTGCACTATAGGAAGAAATAAGTTCATTAAAGTCATGCCATTTTTAAGATTTCATGACAAGTACACTCATGTCGAAAGACTTAAGACCGAAGGCTTCACAGCAGCTACCCCACTTAGAATTCATATCTAACTGTATCCAGAACTACAAACCAGGTGCATTTATAACCATTGATGAGCAATTCTACCCATGCAAAGCTCAGTGCCACTACATACTACATGAGTGCATGGCTAGGGCCTCCCGTTGGGTAGACTGTTCACTGGATGCAAGTATTTCGATTTGCTGCCACTTCGGCGACTTGCGTGTCAATGGAGATGAAATGATGATAATTAGGGCAACGTAACACCCAGTCCCTGAGCAGAGAAAATCTCCGACCCAGCCATGAATCAAACCCGGGCCCTTACGATTGACATTCTGTCGCGCTGACCATTCAGCTACCGGGGACAGACATACAACATAAGTAATATACCAGACAAATTTGGTTGGAAGTCCTGGCTCGCAGCATATGTCAGTAGTAAATAAATGGTGAATGGATTTCTTTACTTGGGTAAACGAAGTGAAAGACCCACTAACATACCAATTGCAGAGCATGTTGTTACATGTCTTATGCAACACTTCACTTCGAAAGGAAGAAATGCAACATGTGACAATTCCTTCACAGCAAAACATCTTACAGAGCAGCTGAAGTGGGAGAACACAACCATGGTGGGTACACTGCAGAAAACCGGAAGAGAAGTTTCTCCATCAGCGAAGTCTACTGCCAGATCTTTGTATGCTACTATTTTACACAAATCTGGTGACACAACAATTACCTCATATCAGGAGAAGACCAAGAAAAATGTTGTTCTGTTGAGCACAGTGTACCAGTCAGTTGCAGTGGACAAACAAACAAAGAAGAAACTCCCTGAAACTGTGAGTTTCTACAATTCTAGGAAATTTGGAGTTGATATTGTGGACCAGATGTCTCGTTTGTACACTGTAAAGTTTGGCTGCCACAGATGGCCTATGCATGTGTTTTTCAGCGTCCTACGCCTTGCTGGTATCAATGCCTGGATCCTTTACAGAGAGACAACAGGAGAAAAAGTTTGCCGATGAATGTTTCTTTTCTCCGCTGTACATACAATCATGGAAAGGATCTGTTCATACATTCACTGCGACCACTGAAATATGTGAAGTACCCGTGTGGAAGACCAGCCAGATAGGAGGATGCAAAAGTTCGAACAAAACTAAAAATCTGTGTGTGCAGTGCAAGAAATTCGTAGTGGTTCATGTGCTGGAAGTGTTCAGTATGTGTGTGCAAAGTGTTTTGACAAAGATGGTGGCTTTGGCTGAAAAGATGTCACATTGAGAAAAAATGTCATTTTCTTGTTATTGCTATAGAAATGTGTGTCCATTTTTCTTTATTTTTTGTACTAAATATATGTTTATGACGTGTTTGGGGCTTTGACTGAATACAAGTCATATAGATAAAAATGTTATTGTATAGTTATTTGTTTATTTTCAATTGTAAGTTTAGTTTAAATTGATTTTGTATTTACAATGTATTCTTCACTTTGATCTTTTTTATTTAATTATACATACTTTCTATAGTAATTTTTAAGCATAATGCATTTGTACGATAAGTATAATGCACTACTGACCTATAAAGACACCGTACTGAAGCGGTATTGCCACAAGTATCACCAAGTGAAATTCCCTGGTTTCCAGACAAGTTTTAGCATTTTTCCCTGATAAATTTTGACAGCTCAAGGTTAAGTAAGACATAAGTTGACAAAATAGTGTAAGGACTTCTGCATTTCTTCTCCATGTGACCAAAAATCATAAGTACTAACATCAACATGTTTTTCAATGAACTGTTTTTAGATGGAGAAAGCAAGCAAGTCAAATGGTATGTATGTTTTATTAAGACCACCACTGGTATTTTTTTTTCAATAAAATAACACACATTTGGTGACAAAAATATGCATATCCTTGAAGTCACAAGACAGATTTAAAATACCTTCACTGATTTCAGAAGTAACCTCAGAAGAAAGCAGGCCTCTTGAAAGAAGTGTATAAGGCAGGGAACAGTTGTGTAAACCAACACTATAGGTGACCACCAATAAAATTTTGGTTCTACTATGTTCGTTATTGTTGGTTATTAGTGACTGTGTTATGTCTATGATTTTACAAGTATTATGTGATTATTCTTTTGAGAAATATGTGACTACTAGTGTACAAACAGCCACTAAATGCCACAATTTTTTTCTTCTTATTGTGCATACTTTCTAATATATAAATTATTTTCAAAATGCCTAAATGTACTAGAAGAAATAAAATGACACACTGTACAATGTACTTGTGGTGGGACAGTCGCAGTTCGTGCAATCTATTGCCCATGGCCTCTGGCCCGCTGAGGACCACCAAAGTCCTGGGTTCTTGGATAAGCCATGAAAATCCGCCACATTATCCCACACACAAATAGACCCGGCCCGCAGAAGATTGGTGAGACTAGATCTGATGGTAAGGTTTGCATATTAGTGGGAAATGATGGGCTTCAGATCGGCAGGCCCAGTCTGTTAGAGATACCTGCAGAAATGGCCTGTGGTTTTGGCCCATCGTGGAAGTTCACAAGCGTGGCCAGCTATTCACGTGTCACAGACCCCATGTTGATGAAATGAGGCTGCAGTTATCAATCAATGAAACAGATAACTTGCGCAAATACTCTGAGAATCAGTACCAATGAGGATAGGTATCAACTCACTGTAAAGATGATTGCTGAGGTGCAAACAGTCACACAGAAAAGACAATCAAACTCTCACAACTAAATTTTCGGCCATAGTCTTTGTCAGAAAATGAGAGCATACAAACATTTACACAATCACTCAGACACAACTCATGCACACATGACTGCCATATGTGGCCCCTGCCTCAACAATCTCTGAAAATCAGATCCAAACAAACCACCCTGTGAAGTAACTTAAGAAGTAAAACTGAAAACAATGAGGAAAAACTTCACTGGTTACGGTAGTTGTAGGTAGTTTGCTAATGCCAGTCCTCCTAATACTAATGGTTGTGAAGTACATATTTTGTTACACTTGGGTCGTAAGTTCTCTCAAAAACTACAAATCTTACATTATTCCATAATTTATATTCACCAATTGGAAAGGTTTTTTCTTTCCTTTGTGTCCACACACACTTTTTTTTGTGAAGTACGACAGTCGTGTGTGTGTGTGTGTGTGTGTGTGTGTGTGTGTGTGTGTGTGTGTGTGTGTGTGTGTGTGTGTGGTGTCATATTTGTGTCGGAGATGATGAGAGAAGGAAGAAGTTGAAACCTGGTGCTGGCACATAGCCTACTCGCTCTCAAACAGCACCAAGGTGAGCAAGGTGAGTGCCAAGTTTAACATCCTCATCCTAAGGATGATAGGGATGATTATGATGATGTTGTTGATAAGGATGGTATCAACAATATCACATGACCTCACTTCATGAAACAATGCAGGAGGTTTGGAATTTAATTAGGACATCGGTGCGAAGACTCGTGATGAGGGACTTTAGGTCACCACCCCTCCTGTTGCCTCTGCCATATAGGTACAAGGAACACTGTCAACAGCATGTGACATTCTGCTGGTAACTTTGCTAATATCTTCTATATGCTAAACCTGAGGCTGACATGTCTACATTGTCCCCCACCCCATCCCTTGCTCCTTCTTGTGTAAGAGAATAATTAGAGAACTGTTAAAAAGTTTTGGAAAAATTGATTGCTTTCACAAACATTCTGACAATAACTTTGTTAGTTTCTTTTGTGTAACTTTTCCTCCAGCTCTAACCAATTTTAGTAAAACATCTGACACCTATTTCATTATACCTCGAATGGCCTTATACATTTAATGTTGTATTACTTTTGGAACATCATTAACTAAATTCACCATCAGGTTTCAAGAACTGTGTGAAGAAGATCAGCCACAATGCCATCCTCTGCCTTTGGAAGCCATTTGGATGTGGTGGCAATGGACAAGACTTCTATCCTAGCTACTTTCAACTTTCTGAAACGTGGAACCACTACTTTGCTTTCCAGTAGCTCCTCAACTGACCTCTTGAGGCTGAATGCTCCATGTTCCAGTCTTTCCACTAAGAAAAAAGCCCCTGGCAGTAACAGGAACTGAATTAAGGTCCTTCACATTGCAGACAAATATGCTGATAACTCAGTTATGGAGGCAAAGAGAAATGGCAAAATTTACTTGATTAATTATATCTTTTACTAATTCATCTTTTGAACTACACATATACTTAAAGAAATTTAAAATCAAACAATGGAAACAGGATGGAATAACAACAATAGAATGAAATGATAAATTGCTACTCACAATACAGAGAAGACGCTGAGTCACAGACATACACAACAAAAAGAATGCTATACATTTAAGCTTTTGGTCAAAAGACCTTCTGAATTAAAAAAAAAAAAAAAAAAAAAAAAAAAAAAAAAAAAAAAAAAAAAAAAAAAACACTTAGACATTCACACAAGCACAAATCACACATACCTGATTATTGTCTCTGGCCACTGAGACCAGACTGTGGACTGCAACAACACTTTATGGGGGAAACAAACTGGTGGGGGTTGTGGGGATAAGATGGGGGCTGCGATGGGGAGGGAGAGACAGAGATAGCAGGATAGGGGTGGAAGAAGGTGTAGTGCTGCTTGTCGGAGTATGCAGGGAGGTGGTAGGGACAGGGTAGGGCTGCTAGGTACAGTCAGGACATTTGAGAAGGGTGAGGTGCGTGAGGTAGGGGAGGGGGAGAGGGGTGGGAAGTGGAGTGGAGAAGAATAGAAGGGGAAAAAGATGAGTGGGTGTGCTGGTGGAATAGAAGACTGTGTAGTGCTGGAGTGGGAGTAGGGGAGGGGGATAGACAGCTGAAGGACAGGGACCAGTGAAGGGTGAGGCCAGGGGAGTTACAGGAATGTAGGATATATTTCAGGGTGAGTTCCCACCTACGCAATTCAGAAAAGCTGGTATTAGTAGGAAAAATCCAGACGGCACAGGCTGTGAAGCAGACACTGAAGTGAAACACATTGTGAAAGGGAGCATGTTCAGCAGCTCGACAGCTTGTTGGTTGTCATGCCCGCATTGAAAGCAGCACAGTGGTCGGAGTTAAGTTTGTCCCTCTTATAACTGCTTACACAGGGAATTCCACATTTAATGACACAGGAGATGTCTCTGGCCAAATTGGCGTAAGTAGATGGTGGTGGGAGGATGTATGTAACAGGTCTTGCATCTAGGTCTATTTCAGGGATATGAGCCATGAGGCAAAGGGTTGGAAGCATGGGTGGAGAAGGGATAGACAACGATACTGCATATGTTCAGTGGGCAACAGAATACCACTGAGGTAGGGGTGGGAAGGATAGTGGGTAGGATATTCCTCATTTCAGAGCACAGCGAGAGGTAGTCAAAATCATGGTGGAGAATGTTATTCAGTTGCACCAGACCTCGGTGGTACTGAGTCAGAGGAGAAGTGCTCCTTTGTTGCCAGATGGTGGGAGTGTTGGGAGTGCTAGGGGACTGGAGAGACAAGGTATAGGAGATCTGCTTCTGTACAAAGTTAGGAGGGTAATTACAGTCTACAAAGGCCTCAGTAAGACCTTTGGTATATTTTGAGAGGGACTGTTTGTCAATACAGATGCAATGAGTCTGCCTCATACATTGGTCTCTGATAATGGCCCCCAATTCATGGCATCCTCTTCCTCGACTTCTGTCAGGCCAACGTTATCTAACACATCTGTATCCCGCCTTTCCACCCTTCTCCCAATGACGCAGTGGAGAGGCTTGTCCGAACTTTTAAACAACAGTTGACAAAGGTGGTTGAAACATCTCCAATCACAACGGCCCTCACCCTGTTCTTGAGCAAGTATCACACCACATCAATTGACGGACATAGTCCGGTGGAGCTCCTCCATGGGCGACAGCTGCGGACCCTGCTCCATTTGCTGATGCCGGCACCCTCCCACCCCCCTCTCCCGGCCCTCTCAGCGTTATGCACCCGGCGTGGCCGTGTGGACCCGCATGTACAGGAGCAAGGCAGACTGGATGCCCACCGTGGTCATTACTGCCCATGGGCAGCGTGTGACGTCAGTGTAGACGTCGAAAGGGTTGGAACACCGCCATCATAATCAGCTCTGCCCACATACCCCCGTGGGACTCCCACCGCCACCTCCACCTACGCTACCTCCTTCAGGTACAGACGTGGTCCTCAAGTTGCCGCCACTGCCCCCTGTTGCCGTCTCCCCGCGAGCCTGCCGCCAGCCCTCCCCATCCCCAGGTGGATAGGAGGCTCCCTCTGACGCCCTGGCCTCTGCGTTGGCCATCATGGACACCTCGGATGTTCCTTCCTCCCCGACAACGGCAGTTGATGAGCCTGGATCTTCTCCCATCTGCCGAACACCGTGGCACTGTCCAGGGCGTTTTCGCCCCTACGTGCAAGTTTCAGGGGGGGAGGGATCTGGTACTGAGCACCGTGGGCTTCAAATCTGCGCCAGAAGGCATCGAACTCGATGACCACTAGAGGTCTCTGCAGCAGTCGCGCCGCAACCCGTGGCTCCGCGCGCTCCTGGCCCCGAGTCGAACGTGAGGGCGCCACTGTCGAGCATGTGGTCCCAGTGGTCAATAGCGACATACCGTGTCGTGTATTTAGGCGGCTGCCTCTCACTGAGCGAGGCAGTCTAGTATTCATGTTGAGTCGGTTCATATCCGCTTACAGACATCGTGTTTACGTAGCGTGTGCTTACTTCCTGTTTACGAGGGGGCATTGTTTTGATTTTGTGAGGTTCTCTCTTGTGACCCTGTCGCTTATTAATTTGTCGTTGATATTGGTGTCTTGCTTGGTTGTCTGTCGTCCTGCTTGTCCTTCCATTCCTGTTCGTCTGTCTTGTTTGTTCGTGGGCCACACCCATTTGGTCCTGCCACGTTTTCGTTAGTAGCAACCCAGCGACCGTTCCTGTCATGGATACAACACGAAGCAAACTGGCTAGTCAACTCTGATGTAATGACACAAGATGGCTAAATCATGAAAGGAGTAGGGCAGGACTGCTCATTGTTACCGCTGATATTTGATTTGTATATTACATAGGTGGTGAGGGAAGTACAGGGCTATTTCTAAGTGGGAGTTGTTCAAACGAAAACTAAGGGAATAGCAAGTGTAGTATGTAGATATTCAGGATTGTTAAATGTTAAACTGGGCAAGAGATTCTTAATGAGATGACAAATTTTGCTATCTTGGAAGCAGAACAGACTGAAGATGCACAAAAAACATAGTAGTAAGAACTACACATCTCAAAAGGGTTTCTATCAAAAGCTACAGTTGCTAACAGCCAACAATATAAATCTTAAGACTTAAGAAAAAATTCATGAAATGTTAAGGTGCAAAACATGGATAATGGAGAGGACAGAAATACAACAAAAAAACTTTGGCATTTTTTTCTACATTGCCGTACATCAGACTCGTTTAGCGCCCACTGTTTCAATTGCGTAAAGTGTATGGTCTGCACAGATTGTTTTTGTTCTGTTTTTCTTTAATCTAATTAAGACCATAAAAGCATGGTTTTTTTCTGATCAAAAAACAATACTGGTAGCTGGAGTCCAAGGTTTTTGCTAACCATGCCTTTTGCGTTCTTGTGGTGATATTTCCATAGAAACTTTCATTCCCTAACACATATTTCTTTACATCTAACCGAGAACTGAAATACCAATTTTCATAGGGGCAGCTTTTTAAAATTATTTTTTTTAATACAACAAAATAGTTTCTTAAAAATTTTCATCCCCTATTTCATTCCTTTGAGGATTGCATTTTCTAAAACAGTGAAACTGTGTTTATTAATTTTTAACCGAAAAGTCAAATACCAGTTTTGATAGATGTAGCTTTGATAATGCTTTAGTAGTTCTTCAATAATGATTTTTTTTTAAAAAAGAAAATATTTCACATTTTTGTAGTTCTAGCTTCAAAATTGTCTTAACAGTGACATATTTTCGGAAAGCAGTTCATAATTTATTCCACCCCCTTAGGAGTGGAATTCTGAACAATCCTTTCTTAAATGATGCCTACAGTATAAGATCAACACCCTCTCCAAATTTCAAGTTTCTATCCTTAGCGGTTTGGGCTGGGTGATGGGCTTGTTTCATCCCCTTTAGTGGCTGAATTTCCAAACACAGTGAAACATGTATTTTTCCATTTCTAACCACGAAACCAAACTCAAATTTTAATACATTCAGCTTTAAAAATGCTTTAATAATGAAATATTTTCATAAAAAAATTCATTCCTATTTCACCACCTTAGGGGTTGAATGTCCAAAAACATTAAAACATGCATTTTTCTATTTGAAAATGAGAAGTGAAATTCCAATTGTCACTAGATGTAGCTTAAAAATATTTAGTAGTTCTTTGATGATTTATTTTTAAAAATGTTTTCACTCACTATTTCACACCCACAGGGGTTAAATTTAAAAAATGCTGAAAAACATATTTTTTTAAATTTCTGACTAAGAAACCAAAATAATAATTTTCGTAGTGCTAGCTTAAGAATTGCCTTAATAGCGACATACTTTCAAAAAACCTTTCTTCCCCTATTTCAAACACTTCGGGGTTGAATTTCAAAAACTCCCTTCTTAAATGGTGCCTACAGCATAAAATCAACACCCTCTCCAAATTTAACGTTTCTATCCTTAGTGGTTTTGGCTGGGTGATGATGACTTAGTCAGTCAGTCAGAACACTGCCTTTATGTATATAGAAAGATCGATTGAATAAGAAATGAAAAGAACCTGCGATGAATAGATGAGAAAAAGGCCTAATAAAGAAGTTGATGAATCAAAGAAAGAGAATGGGTGGGTACATATTGTGACACAAGTCATTGCTGAAACCTGTAGTAGAATAGGTGCTAAAGGGAAGTAATCACAATGGTAGGCCTACGTGTGAGTATATAAGGTAGAGCATCAATGGTGTGGGATAATACAGTTACGGTGAAATGAAGAGGAGAGATGATGCGAGAGAAATTGTCAAATGCATCAAACCAACTGTAGGCCTGATAAACAAAACAATAATGTATTTATGACAATCTGCCTGATGCTTCTGCTTCTTTGTAGCTTGATATGTATTTTTATTCTGCGTCTTTTGAGTTTATGATCACCTGAAATTCCAAAATGGTTTAGGAACACCATAATTTGTATATCTTTATTAAATGATCAAATATAGTCAATTTAGGAACACCATAATTTGTATATCTTTATTAAATGATCAAATATAGTCAATTTCACTTTGAGTTCCACTGGTCTTTACCAAGTCCTTTTCTCTTTGCTTTCTGCTGGAAGAAAGTGTCAGGGACAAACATGCTGTTTTCACTGGATTTGATCTCCGATATCACATTCCATGTTTCTCAATAAAGAATCACTTCTTGTGTTATTTTCACATTAAAATCACCCCCCCCCCCCCCATTATCATTTTATTCCAGGAGTTGCTGTCATTCATCAGGTTCTGTACCTCTTCACAGAGGACTGCTACCTCCACATAATAATGTGGACACACTGTTGCATAATTTTGGACGATTTTCACTCAATATCTTTTACCTATTTTCAACACAGGTCTCACTGTTCTGCGGACTATTCCTTTTAGTCTTCCTGCTTACAATGAATCTCACACCTTAACTTCCTTCAGACTCTGTCCCTCTAGTAAACCACACGACCTCATTTTCATTCCCCTAAAATAAATATAGCAGAAGCCGTTGCTTCTCTAATATCTATATTACTGAATATTTAGAATAAACTTCACGTAGCAAGATGCAAGTGTAGAAGCAGCTGGGCTTGCCCCACAACTTGAAGCCACTGGATTCCCTACTTGAAGCCACTGGGTTCCCTCAGTCCACAAACCCAATATTCTTTCACCCCAGCTGGAATACTGATGTCCCAGAAATTGAACACAGCAGTAGAGTATATGAACTCTATCAATGATTCATGAGCCTGCCTGAGCACAAAGAATTTGATAAGACGCATGAACAACATTAAACTTCAGCAGAGCAATACTCATAATATTCTCAGCTCAGATCTTAATGCTTCTGAATTTCAATAGTCTGGAATCAACACAACCAGAGTGTGTACTGATCACATGCCAGCAGACCCCTCAGTTTACATTCAAGATTGACATTTTTACAGCCAGTTAGACTTTGGATTGTTTGTAATGCATTTGGTCCAGAGGGCAGCAGACTTTGAGTCACCACACTGCCTGCAGTGCTGGTTAGTGAGCAGCCCCTCATATTTGCTCTCCACAGAGCAATTCATCAAGACTGTTATGGGTATTATCTGCTGCAAAGTGTGAATGTCTGGATTGGGCACTGGTCACTCTGGTTGATTCTCTTAATCAGCGCTAAGATCCAATTACGGGATCTCTGTCTTTTTTAGTAAAACCATTCAAAACTTAAGTGGTGTTAAAAGGGGAAGAACTTTTCTGTCAAGGCATGAACACTGTTTAAGAACAGAACCTAGTGTTAAGCACAAAATAAAGGCGAAGCTAACTATATTACAAGTATCTTTGTGATGGTACTGTATCTACTAACCTTTCCTATGACTGCACGAGTGTGTCTGATTACATACCAAAAAATAATGACCAGAGAATTTAATAACAAACTGGAACAGTAATTTTTATTTGTCTACTTATTTAATTTTGAGTCAATGACAAAATTATGTATAAATAAACAAAACTTACCGAAAAACAATAAAATATAATAAAAACATAGTCTTGTGAAATTACAAACTGAAAAGATAATAGTAGTAGTAGTAGTAGTAGTAGTAGTAGTAGTACTAATGAAAGAAGAATGGAAAATGGCACATTGTTCTGCTTCATAAGAAAGGGGACAAACATGATGCTGACAACTGTGTACCTCTAAAATCCTTTCAAAAATACTTCTCATTAGGATAGAGTGACCCTACATAAACAACCAGGATTCTGGAAAGGCCACTCCTGCACTGGGCAAATCCTGAATTTGAAGCCAATCATCTGTCACAGAATGCCGATTTCCAGGAAAATTATGCTGTCTTTCATAGACTTCAAAATGACTTTTGACTTGATGGACAGGGAGACTCTGGATGGGATCATCAAGGAATTTGGTGTCAAGCCCAAACTGGCAAACATAATCAACGAGACCTTAACAGGCACAATCTCCCAAGTGAAGTTCGTGGGAGAACTGATCCGAGGTCTTTGAAGTAAAGACAGGTGTGAGATTAGATTAGATTAGATTAGATTTACTTTCATTCCAATTGATCCGTAGTGAGGAGGTCCTCCAGGATGTGGAACATGTCAGAAAAACAACAATACATGACAAATATTTAAACTAAAACAAATAAGCTAATGTACCATTCCACAGGTCCCAAGTGGAATGATCGTCATTTTTTAATGAACACTAAGAGTCATTTTACAAATACTATTGCACTGAATTTAAAATAAAAAAGTTTTTTATTTATTTATAAGGTAAGAAACATGTAATACAACTACTGTAATACTTATTTACAATGAACACATTACTGCACTGAAATGGTGCAGAAGTTAGATTATACTTACACACACACACACACACACACACACACACACACACACACACACAAATTTTCAGTGAACACATTACTGCACTGAAATTGTGCAGAAGATATGTTGTACTTATATACAAATCAGTTGGTTTTCCTCAGAAATTCATCAATGGAGTAGAAGGAGTTGGCCACCAATAAATCCTTTAGGCTTCTCTTAAACTGAATTTCATTGGTTGTTAAGCTTTTTATGGCTGCTGGCAAGTTATTGAAAATGTGTGTTCCTGAATAATGCACACCTTTTTGTACAAGACTAAATGACTTTAAATCCTTGTGAAGATTATTCTTATTTCTAGTATTGATTCCATGAATTGAGCTATTGGTTTGAAAAAGTGATATATTTTTAATGACAAATTTCATTAAGGAATAAATATATTGGGAAGCTGTAGTTAGTATCCCTAGTTCCCTAAACAGGCTTCTGCAGGATGTTCTTGAGTTCACACCACATATAATTCTTACTGCACGTTTTTGTGCCCGGAAAACTTTAGCTTGGCTTGATGAATTACCCCAGAAAATAATCCCATATGACATTATGGAATGAAAGTAAGCATAGTATGCCAGCTTTTTCATTTTTATATCCCCTATGTCTGACAAAATTCGCATTGCAAACAGAGATTTGTTAAGACGCTTCAGCAGTTCTGTGGTGTGCTCCTCCCAGTTGAATTTATTATCAAGCTGTAATCCCAAGAATTTAACACCGTCCACTTCTTCTATCTTCTTGTCATCATATGTTAGACATATACTCTTGGGACACCCCTTACAAGTTCTGAACTGCATGTAGAGTGTTTTTTCAAAGTTTAGTGACAAAGAATTGGCTAGGAACCAGTGATTAATGTCTACAAATATTTTATTGGCTGATCTTTCTAAGACTACACTTGATTTGCTATTTATTGCAATGTTTGTATCATCAGCAAACAAAACAAACTTGGCATCTGGTAATGTTACTGATGAAAGGTCATTGATATACACAAGAAAAAGTAAGGGCCCCAAAATGGAACCTTGTGGGACCCCACATGTAATTAGTTCCCAGTTGGATGATGCCTGATAGCTTGATACATGTCTCTTTCCTAATAACACCCTTTGTTTCCTGCCAGAGATATAAGATTTGAACCATTTTGCAGCATTTCCTGTTACACTATAATATTCTAGTTTACTTAAAAGGATATTGTGATTTACACAGTCAAATGCCTTTGACAGATCACAAAATATACCAGTTGCCTGCAATTTTTTGTCTAATGAATTAAGTACATTTTCACTGTAAGTGTAGATAGCCTTCTCAATATCAGAACCTTTTAGAAATCCAAATTGTGACTTTGACAGTATGTTATTTGAGATAAGATGGTTATAAAGACGACTGTACATTACTTTTTCGAAAATTTTTGAGAATGCTGGCAACAGTGAAATTGGACGGAAATTTGATGCTATTTCTTTATCTCCCTTCTTAAACAGTGGCTTAACTTCAGCATATTTCAGCCATTCGGGAAATATTCCACTGATAAACGACTGGTTACACAGATAGCTTAATATGTTACTTAGCTCAGAATCACATTCTTTAATTAACTTTGTTGATATTTCATCATACCCACTAGATGTTTTTGATTTTAAAGATTTTATGATGGACATTATTTCTGTTGGGGTAGTGAGGGTCAAATTCATATTATGGAAGTTACTTGAAATGTCTGGTCTAAGGTAATCCATAGCAGCATCTACCGAACCTGACAACCCCATCTTTTCAGTAACAGTTATAAAATGTTTGTTAAAAAGTTCTGCAACACTATACACATCTGTCACCAATGCATCATTTACTCTTAATGCTATTTGTTCCTCTTCATGTCTGGTTCTACCGGTCTCCTCCTTCACTATATCCCATATTGTCTTTATTTTGTTATCTGATATGACTATCTTTTCCTTGTAATATATTTGCTTTGACATCCGTATTACAGTCTTTAATACTTTGCAGTATTTCTTATAATGTGCTATAGCATCAACATTGGAAATGTTTCGGATTGACAGATACAGTTTTCTTTTTGTTTTACAAGATACCCCTATTCCTCGAGTAATCCATGGCTTCTTTGTAGACTTTGCTCTAACCTTGGTAAGTTTTGGGGGAAAGCAGTGTTCAAATAAGGTAAGCACTTTATTAGCAAAAATGTTATATTTTTCATTCATGCCATGAGCACAGTAAACATCAGTCCAGTGAATGTCTCTGAGGAGTGTCCTAAAATAATCAATTTTTGGCTTACTGATTACCCTCTTGAGCTCAGATTTAACAGATTTTATATCTTGTTCAGTATTAACATTTAACAGAAGGAACTGCATGTCATGGTCTGAGAGGCCATTGACTATTGGTTTTGTAATATAATTTTGTTCATTTGACTTTTCTATAAAGATATTATCAATGGCTGTTTGTGAGCAAGTGGTTATCCTAGTGGGGAACTTTACTGTGGGAATTAAGTTGAATGATAGTGTTACTAACTCAAATAGGTTCTTATTGGGAGAGTCTTTAAGGAAATCTACATTGAAATCACCAGCAACCACTATTTCTTTGTTTTTGGTTGTTAAATGGGCCAGTACAGCTTCAAGGTGGTTTACAAACAGATTAAAGTTACCTGCAGGTGCTCGATATACACTTAATATTATGAAAGATTTTTTGTGAAATTCTAATTCTGTTGCACATGCTTCCATATGCTGTTCTAGGCAAAATTTATGAATGTCTATGTTCTTAAATTTATGACAGTTCCTGATGAATGTGGCAACTCCTCCTTTCTCCATTTCTGATCTACAATAGTGAGATGCTAACCTAAACCCTGTAACACTTAAAAGTTCTATACCAGTGGTCACATGATGTTCAGAGAGGCAGATTATGTCAGCTGGGTTTGAAGACTCTAATTCATCTATGCAGATAGTTAATTCATTAATTTTATTTCTCAGTCCTCGAATATTTTGATGCAATAAAGATAGCTGACATTTCACATTGACTGACTTAAAATTGGATGGAGTTAAAATATCTGCTGACAGTTGAAAATTCTTAACCAATGGCTGTTTATGTTGATGTAATAAGCTGGAATTATGTTTTTTGATTTCTTTCTCAAACTGAAGGTTTGTCTCAGTTCTAACCTCTCTTAAAATTTGTTTTCTTTCTGTCCTCCCTACCCTAAAAAAGGGTCTTTTCTGAATCCTATAACCACTGGTATTTTACCACTCATGACAGTGCCTCCCCCCTTTAACTTTCCTGCTATTTCCCCAGCCAATTTACCCTTCCCCTTCCTGTTGAGGTGAAGGCCATGCCTAGTATAATCCCACCTACTGACAGAATCAACATGAACCACACCAATGTGTGACCCCGCACCCGACATGAGCAGCCGTTCCAGCTCCAAATTAACTCTCTTGACAGAAGAGTTCAAATGAGGTCGGTCATGGCGCCCAAGAACAGATACAAACTCAACACTGGTATGCCTCGATGCTGATGCAATCTTCGCCAGGTCACACTCTATGCTGTACCCAGGATCTCTGTCAATACTGTTACCTGCCCCACCCACTATAACCACGGTGTCTTCCTTAGTGAAATCTTTGCAAAGTGATCCTAAATCCTCTGTCACCTGCTCCAGACCAGCACTAGGTTTAAAAAAATTGGTGACCTGGTATTCTGATCCTAGTTCATCCTGCAAGAGTTGGCCAACACCTCTTCCATGGGAACTACCTAACAACAACACTTTCTTTCTCTTTACTGATTTCCCTACATTCTTACTTTTCAATTTGCTGCTGAAAGTTTGTTGTGCCCTGTCTACACCTGTAACTGCTTGAGGCTCACCAGCTTCTAACTGAAGCAACAGGTCAAATCTATTTTCCACATTCACCATAAAGCTGTCAGACAAAGTTCTAGGCCTGTTCCTCCTGTTGCCTGTTGCCACTTCCCACCTCTCTTTACCCTTCTCCCTCCTTAACCTGTCAAGATCTCCCCTGGCCTTGTCTAACTCAGCCTGAAGGGCAGCAATTTTCCCCTCCTGTTCCAGTATCTTCCTATCTCTACTACAAATCCTACAAAACCACTGATGAGTCTCATTTACTTCCCCTATTCCCACGCCACTACAGTCACCCACATGGAAAAAACTACAGCACCCATCACACCAAAGCCCCGACCTAACAATTCTACGGCAAGTCAAGCACTTTTCACTCATGATAAACGTAATAATTTATTAAGAATAAGTCAGTTAAATTACAGATAAACACGAAAATACGGTTACACAAATTTGGCCTATACGCAACTGTGTGTAAACAAAAACAAAAGTGCAAAGTTTCTGAAACAACAAGTTAAACTTTACGCTACTTTCCGGAAATGCTAGTTAAATAATGAAGAGGTACGCTAAGTTAAATTGCTGGAGAGAGCAAGGAACAACTAAACGAAATTCTATAGATTTGCTGCAGCAGAACGTAAACAGAAAATACGACTGTACGGTCTTTTCGCGTTTTCTGCTATATTACGTAATGAGAAATGAAACCTTTAATGGTACACTTAAACGGCACACTAATACACTTATTTACCACGTAATCAGTACTAATCTATGTGTTTTATAATCTAAAATAACTTATCTTTACGAGAACACCAAACCTCGCGCTAGTCGCTTGGCTGCCAGGTGATCATCTATCACCACTACTATTCAGCTGTGTTCTATAAAAGATGGTGATAGTTTGAAAATCAAAACTTGAAAATACAAGAATAAACCCGATCTGTTACGAATTAAAGCCAGCTGCCTGGCCTTTGTGGATGACTTTGCGAGACTCTTGGATAGCAGAGGCACAGTGAACATCCACACCCACACAGTTTCCTAGAAAGATCTGCTTGTACAAGGGGGCTGAGGATCTCAATACAAACTATGAAATTACTGATGAATGACGAATATGGACAAAAATTCCTTGAAACAGAAATAGGCCAAATTATGTGTGAAAGAACATACAAGAAAATTGACTAGATAAAGCTGCGATAAACAATTGGATTTTAAAAAAATTGAGAGAGTGTATGGGCTGGAGAAAATTTTTTTACAACAAAACGTGCATTTGCTGGGATGCCAAACTAAGACAATGTAATATTGTGGACACAACAGAATGCCTGTATTCCAGTGAATGCCTTTCAATGAACTGCAAGCTAGAGAAGCTGGAGACCTCAGGAAGGAGAATCCTACAAAAAAAAATCATGGGTGCAATTCAGATGAGACTGGATGAAAATTTTGGAGCAACAAAAGAATCTGCCAGACTGTGGTGAGGATCTCACAGACCATAAGCAAAATGAGGTGATGTTTTTTGGACACCTGTACAGAATGGACAAAAATAAACTGTCCAAACAAATACATGATACATTCTGGACCAAGAAGACTGTCACAACATGAATTAAGTAAGCTCAGAAAGGCCTTAAGAGATCCAACATCCCGGAACAGCCTTGTTAGAACAGGACATGTTTTGAAACATACTATAATGTCTGGAAGATTTCGAGGTTAACAAAATTTGTGTTAGATAATGGTCTTTGACTGAAACTAGTCACATATTAAAGAATAAAGTAAACAGCAGCTTATGTTGATAAGTCTTGTCATTTCTATGATTTATCAAAACTGGGAAATGATAAAAAAATATATTAAACCAATAATAATTTTACTCTTGGCACAGTATACAAACCTCAACTCCTCATCAAGTGTTTTAGAATACACTTGCATACATGAACTTAAATCAAAAATCTTGAATGTGCGATCCTCGCTGCAGGATATAAGTTTACTTTCATCAGGACTAAAACTGGCAGCAAACACTGTGCCTTGGTGACCTAGAAAGAATGGAAAAACATTCTGAGCTATTATAGGGTGACAAGGTTTGTGTAATTCACAGAACAGCGTATTTATACATTAACAATTTTCAGCATGGTGTTGTTCCTTTCTTATACAGAACTAATTGAAGGGGACAGCAAAAGAAAGTGCTAACCCTCAATATTGTAAGGACTGATCTGATCATGTTATCTGTTGATTCTGAATGCACTACGTTCAGGTAGTAATTAATTACACATGTACTGCAAAAAGCAACTTCGGGTATATAAATTGTTTTGTGTTTTTGTATTTGTCTTCTTCTTGTCCGACATCTAGAATGAACTGTCTCAAAATATGCTCCTGTGGGATAGCACTTTCTTCCACTGATCTTTTCAATTGCAAATTGCTCAATTCAATTGAATAAATATTGCCTCAAGAACACAAATTATATCATAAAGATACATATAGCAAAAGAGAATTTTCTGACATAATATTCTGCACAATAAAGAATCTAAGAGGGACTGCAAACAACCTGATATGAAGCAATTTACCCCTGATAGTCAAACTTTGAATTCAAGCCACACGTGTATTCAAGTAAAATTAATGTGAGTACGCAGAGAAATACTACAAGAGAAAAAGTAATAGTGAAATAACACTAAGTAAGGGAGAGCTTATGCAACAAGCATAAATCGATCTATAAACATATTTATTTAAAAGACAGTAGGACTAACCAAGTCTGTCACAAATATTATTGCTTCACATGTAATACATTTAAAAACTAATTTTCTCTTGTCCAGAACAAGAAACATAAATTCTTTAACATTAACAACGATTTCAGCCCTTTTGAGTCATTGGCCCAAAATCATGTGAAGCTTCATGTCCTGCTGACAAAGGGAACTGACTGTCATCTATATCATCTGCCTGGATGCATGTATACCGTGTAGTCAGTGGACCTCCTTGTTATTAGGAGAGGTCCTAATGATTCAGGTTTAACCATGAGTTTACATTGCTGTTGTGCCATGTATATATGGGACACAGTGAAGATAGCAGCATTTAGCAATATACACCTATGAAATATAGCTCTGCATCAAGGAACAGAGGGGCAGGGTTCCTAATCAGTGCCATGAAGTAGTAAGTTTTTGCACTCAGTGGCAAGAATTTGCTTCCTGAAAAGTATATTGTATTTATCAATCAGGTTTGTGACTACCTGTCACCTCACTTGTCAATACATGACCTTGTCCTTGAGGGTGCTTTTTATTTTTGACAGTGTAAGTGAACGAATAAATGACTGTGAAAATTGTAATATATGTCACGATAAAGTGGTAAAGTTTTTAGAAACAGAACAGTTAAGGCTGCAAAAGTCATTAACAAATCAGTGCATGCTTAAGACAAATATTATGCTTCAAATTTACATATTTTAACACAAACCATGCTCTACATTATCACATGTCTTTTTGCAAGAAATTATACACAGTACTGCAGAATCAAAGGAGTTATGATTTCAGTTTGGTTGTGTATTACACATTTTAAGAATCATAAAACAAGGTTGCATACGTAGAAAAGACCTCGAGATACTAGAAGGTTTCAGACTCATTGTGTAATGGTAAGACAGAGATTTCAGAATCAGATTTTAACTTGTAAGACATTTCCAGAGGCAGATGTGGATTCTGACCACAATTTATTGGTTATGATCTGCAGATTGAAACTAAAGAAATTGCAAAAATGTAGGAAATTAAGGAAATGGGGACTGGATAAACTGAAAGAACCAGAGGTGGTTGGAAGTTTCAGAGGGGGCATTAGGTAATGACTGACTAAAACAGGAGAAAGGAAGACAGTAGATGACACATGGGTAGTACTGAGAGAAGCAGTAGTAAAGGCGGCAGAGGATCAAATAGGTAAAAGCAAGGCCTAACTGAAATCCTTGACTATCACAGGAGATATTGATTTTAACTGATGATAGGAGAAAATATAAAAATACAACAAATGAAGCAGGAAAAAAGGAATAAAAATGTCTAAAAATGAGATTACGGGGAAGTGCAAAATGGCTAAGCAGGACTGGCTCAAGGACAAATGTAAGAATTTAGAAGCATATTTCACTAGGGAAAAGATAGATACTGTCTACAGGGAAACTAAAGAGACCTCTGGAGAAGAGAGAAGCAAATGTATGAATATCAAGAGATCAGACGGAAAACCAGTCCTGTGCAAAGAAAGGAAAGCTGAATGGTGTAAGGAATATATAGACAGTCTATACAAGGGATACAAGCTTCAAGGCAATTTTATAACAATAGAAGAGGATGTAGATGAGGATGTGATGGGGGATGTGATAATAAAAAGAATAATTTGACAGAGCACTGAAAGAACGAAGTTGAAATAAGGCTCCAGAAGCAAACGAAATTCCATCAGAACTACTGACAGCCTTGGGAGAGCTAGCCTTGACAAAACTCTTTCACCAGGAGTGCATGATGTGTGAGAGATCTGGTGTGCAAGACGTATGAGAGAGGCACAGAATCCTCAGACTTCAAGAACATTGTAATAATTCCAATTCCAAAAAAAGCAGGTTCTGGCAGGTGTGAATTAATATTCACACCTGCCAGAACCTGCCTTTTTTGGAATTGGAATTATTACAATGTTCTTGAAGTCTGAGTATCAGTTTAATGTGTCATGGTTGCAAAACACTAACACACATTCATTATAGAAGAATGGAAAAACTGATAAAAGTTGACCTTGGAGAAAATCAGTTGGGATTCCAGAGAAACAAAGGAACATACGAGGCAATACTGACAGTAAGACTTATCTTAGAAGATAGGTTAAGGAAAGGCAAACCTATGTTTACAGCATTTGTAGATTTAGAGAAATCTTTTGATGATGTTGGCTGGAATACTCTCTTTGAAATTCTCATGGCAACTGGGGTAAAATACTAAGAGCAAAAGGATATATACAACTTGTATAATAACCAAATGATAGTTATAAGAGTCAGGGGCATGAAACGGAAACAGTGGTTGATAAGGGAGCGAGACAGAGTTATAGCCTATCACCAATGTTGTTCAATCAGTACATTGAGCTAGCAGGAGACCAAAGAAAAATTTGGAGTAGGAATTAAAGTTTAGGGGCAAGAAACAAAACTTTGGGGTTTGCTGATGACATTGTAATTCTGTCAGGCACAGCAAAGGACTTGGAATAGCAGGTAAATGGATTGGATAGTGTCTTGAAAGGATATACCGTATTTACTCGAATCTAAGCTGCACTTTTTTTTCCAGTTTTTGTAAGCCAAAAAACCGCCTGCGGCTTAGAATCGAGTGCAAAGCAAGCGGAAGTTCTGAAAAATGTTGGTAGGTGCCGCCACAACTAACTTCTGCCGTTGAATATATGTAGCCCTACACAGGCATGCTTTGTATGCACAAAGATAAATACTGGCGCCAAAACCTCTGCGTAAGTAAATAAAATTTAAAAAAAAGGTGGAAGATGAGCTTTTTTTCTCCGCCCTGAGTTTCGGCCACTGCATTTTCATACATTATCCACTGAAGTAAATACAAATTCCGTATTGTTCATCTTCAAATGTAGCAGAATTTCAATGTACTACGAAAATCCGACTGGCAAGACTGTTTGGGATGTTTGTCAATATGGCAAACTCTACGTTCTGAATTTTTTCCTACCTGTGAGGAGAGATGGTTGCTAATAGCAACCTGACGAAATGTGAATCACATGCAGTATTCTCTTCACCATAAGAATAATACGAATATAAACATTTTGCCATGTATTCTTTCCTGTTTGCTTCTATCTCATTTAAATCCTGTCTGCCTAATAAACTACAAAACTAGAGTGAGACAACAGCAAATGCGGAAGAATATACATACATATCATGTCATGTTATATTCGTATTATTCTTATGCTGAATAGTGATACAATCAGAAATGAAGCACGGCAACTGACTAGATTTTTAAATCTAAGATGACTAATTTCTGTGCAGAATGTAATGTACTAAAGAGGCGTCTGCAAAGATTCCCAAACGGCGAAGAATTTTCGCTAAACTTTCGTTCAGACCATCTATCATTCGGCTCTTGTTGATCATTATCAAAGAAAGCAGCAGTGTAAGTAACAACACATAGCAGTCTCTTGCCATTGTTTTGCTAATGAGACGATTCCTCTCTCTCTCTCTTTTTCTTTCTAATTGTAAGCGGTGGTAGCGTGCACAAAAGCAAGCCATGCCGCGAGCAGCGACAGGCCGTAAACATGCACTATCAGAATGCGACCAACAATGCATGACACAGTACAGTAATGCATTTTCAGCTTAGAGTGACTGACGTAAACACCGATAACAAACAAAATGGCACTTATCAGATCAAAGCAAAATAAGCCATCAATTCAAACCAGACGAAGCACGTGAAAAAGGAAGGGTACCCGTATAAATATGGATGGAGCGCCTGACGCATAGCAATACCTAGTAAAGCTTAACTGCTAAGCTTACGACTCGAACCAAACTACTGTAGCTGTATCGTCATTCATTCGACCTAAATTGTGTCTCATATTACAATGGACCAACTTTGTTTCGATTTGGAGGTGCTGCCTAAAACTTTTCTCTCCCCTTGAATTTTGAGTCTCAAATTTCAGGTGCAGCTTAGATTCGGGAATTTTTTTTTTTTCCTTTATTTCGAGTCTCATTTTTCAGGTGCGGCTTAGATTCGAGTGCGGCTTAGATTCAAGTAAATACGGTAAGATGAACATCAACAAAAGAAACACAACAATAGCGGAATGTAGTTGAATTAAATCAGGTGATGCTGAGAGAATTAAATTAGGAAATTAAACACTTCAAGTAGTCCTTGAGTTTTGTTATTTGGGCAGCAGAGTAACTGATGATGACTGAATTATAGAGGATATAAAATGTAGACTGGTAATGGCAAGAAAAGCGTTTCAGAAAAAAAGAAATTTGTTGACGTCAAATGTAGATGTAAGTGTTAGGAAGTCTTTTCTGAATGTATTTGTATGGAGGGTAGCCTTTTATGGAAGTGAAACATGGATAATAAACAGTACAGACAAAAAGAGAATATAAACTTTTGAAATGTGGTGCAACAGCAGAGTGCTGAGGATTACATGGGCAGATCATGTAACTAAGGAGGAGATACTGAACAGAACTGGGGAGAAAAGAAATTTGTGGCACAAGCTGACTAGAAGAAGGGATTGATTCATAGGACACATTCTGAGACATTAATGGATCACCAATTAGTATTGGAGGGAAGTGTTGGGGGTAGAGGAAGACCAAGAGATGAATACAGTAAGCAGATTCAGAAGGATGTAAGTTGCAGTAGTTTTTTGGAGATGAACAGCTTGCTCAAGATAGAGTAGCATGGAGAGCTGCATCAAACTAGTCTTCAGACTGAAGACCACACAACTAACAACATGTATTACAAAACAAAACAAAAAAATTAAATAAAAAAAACTAATAATGAAGCAATGAAAGTAAATATCTACCTGGCAATTTTCGCTCTAATGTGTAGTTCTCCAATGACCACAGAAGAAGATCACCATCTTTTGTTCCAGACACTAATCTCTTATTATTGCTGTAAACCAATTTCAAATTGTTAGAATATTCCAAGTTGTGGAAAACCACACCAAATAAAATACTAGGCAATCAATTAATACAAAACAAATTTCAATAACCTTAAGTTACTATTATGACAGATGAGATAAAATGTGTGCCAACTCATTGCCATATATTATACACTTTTTATCACACCCTCATGGAATATCCCATTTCAAAAGTTTTAAAAGATAATAGTATCAACTCCTTTTTGCCAATGAAATGCTCTTCCTTTTCATTAATAACATAGGGAAGAATACGTATAGCTAACAGCCTTGCAGACAATATAATGGAACCACAATTACACAAATCCCTGAGACTACTAGTGTCAGAGAGGCACCATTTTCAGGTTAGACTCATGATTTAGGAAGGCAGTTCTTATGGAAATTACCATGGCAGAAGACTCCCAGGAAATATGTAAGACATCGCTGAAAAGAAGTGTTTAGCTCATTTCACCAAAATACTTGAGGATTGAAAAATAAGATAGGAAGATAAGCTTTTTGTATTCAATCAGTTTTGGGATTGCAGCTAGAGGACGCTGACTTCTTGCCATGATATTTTGGCTGACAACCATACAGCCATTTTTACGTGAGTGTTCTGCACTGGAGACTGCTAGTTCACATTTCTAGCTTTATACCAGAAACGCGTGGAGGAGCGTGCACTCAGACAGCTGCTACATGAGCAACCCCTGTCAAGTCTCATATCCTCTTCAAATATTGCTCCAACTGTAGTGTACAGGTGCAAATGTAATGGTGATATTGCATGTGCACACTCTGTTGGAATGCGGGCTCACAGAGTTAAAATCCAGAAATCAAATTAATAAAAAGTTACTGTCACTCTATGTGCTGTTGGTCATGAAATGTTTTCTTTCTGAATATATTAATGAAATCACTGGGTCCCACACCTTATCCAGCTGAAAAGTGCCATCACAACTAATAAAATCTTCCGCCAAAAGTATTTACATCGAATCATTATTAACTGAAACACAGGAAGATTTTGTCAAGGCCAAGATCTCCATGACAGAATAATCCATGGAGCAATGTCCATGGAGATACAGTGCACAACTATGGCTGACTTACTGGGCTACGGAAGGCAAGGGTGGTAATCATGTTCAACAACATTGTCTGACCAAAGAAGCATTGTGACAATGGGAAGGTGATCTACGGATTCCACACCTCCGCAATCCCAGATTGTCCTTTGTTGAACCGAGAACAGATCAAATCTCAGTAGATAGGTGGAAATTATTTTGACAATGTTTCCTTAAAATTCTGCCTAATTTTGACAAAATATTACTGACACATGGGAGGACTGCCCTGGACTTGAACTGCTTCTTCTCCTCTTTGATCTCGTGGGCACTCACATTTCTTCCTCCTTAAAGATATGCAGATTTGATGTGGAGAATATCCATTATCTTTGAATACAGATTGTAGATGTTCCAGATCCTTTGTGTTTGGTGGAAACAGCCCTACAAAAGAGCTGGAATTCCTACAATTTGTGTTCAAAGATAATGGATATTCTCCACATCAGATCGGCACAGCTTTGAGGAGGAAGGAATATGATCATTCAAAAGGAGAAGGAGCAGTCCAAGTCCAGGGTATTCCTCCCATGTCGGCAGTATTCCATTAAAATCAGGCAGAATCTGAAGGAAACATTATGTCAAAGTAGTCTTCCACTCACTTACAAAGACATGTGCTTTTGTCAGTTTGGCAAAGGATGATCTGGGATTGTGGAGGATTAGAATCAACAAAATACTTTGGCAGTATGGCAAAGCCTACATTGGTCAGACAATGTGTACAGTGCATGAAGGGTGTTTTGAATATGATTAGCAAACTAGCCTTTTGCAGCCCAGTCAGTCAGTCATAGAGGTGCATAGTATCTCCACAGGCTATTCCATGGATTATTATGCCATAGAAATCTTGGCCTCAAAAAAATCCTTATGGAATTCAATTATTAAAGAATTGGTGGGAATGCATTTGGTGGAAGATCTTATTAATCATGATGGCACTTTTCAATTGGGTAAGGTGTGGGACCCAGCAATTTCTTTAATATCTTCAGAGAGAAAACTTCTTGTGATTAAAGAAATGTTAATTTTCATTGATTTGGCATAAAATTTTTAATTCCAGGAGCCTGCATTCCAACAGAGGGAGCACATACAGTATCAACATTACAAATGCACCTGCGTGCTGTGGCAATCCATACATTGTCCTCCACTTGCAGCAGCAGATGACAAGTTTGCAACGACCCAAAACCAGCGATCAGCAAAGTGCCTGGCAGCCTAGGTAACACCGCATCTAACCCTCGCTGGTCACTTCCACCAGTGGTAGAACTTAGACTGTCACACTTTCCAGATGCGATGCGTGCCTAGCTGTCATTCAAGTAATCTGTTCTCCCACACTGATAAGGTAACATTTCCAAGCCTTGCTTTTGACAGCTCTTCTCACGCAAGTCAAGTGGCTCGTGTCATCATCTGCTGCACTTCACCGGAGTAGTGCTACCACATCTTCTCCACTGCCTTCCTGAGCCAGGTTCCTTTGAGGAGACTTGCCTTAACTGCGGCTGTACAAAGCTGATGCTGGATGCCTGGACCACGTCCCCCATTATCAGCACTGGGATTAATGTGTGCAGTGTGGAGTAGTTAGTGCGTTGAAGAGCAGTGAGCACCAGGAGTACCAAGTGGGTTTACTACTTGGCCGTTTTGGCATACCTTTACCGCCAAGCACATCAATGAAGTAAGTTTTCTCTCTGACCGTACTGGCTCCCTTGACTGCCAGGTGAGTCTATCTCATTCTCAAACTTCCTCCCTTCCTTTCCTGTGGATTCATTAGACTGGCATAGAGATGCCGTTCCAGGGAAATTCTGTGTTGATGTCCTCCTCCTTGGCGCTTGTCTTGTCATGCAGCCAGATAACACCAAATGAAGTACTTTAAAATATCCATAGTCTGCCCTGTTCAAAGACTCCACCACAAGCAAGGATCCCCCCCTCGGTTAAGAGGTAGTAACTCGTTAAACTTTATCACAGTTGTTAGCTTTATGAAATAATATCTCTGAACTAACTCATGTATCTCGTTTCGCATGCCTCATTATTTGTTGTTGTCTTTGGTAATTAGTGTGCCTCTTTAGACTTGTATGCCCCTTAGGAGCATAGAAGGGAACCTTTAAATCACTCCCTTCACAGGTGACCTGGTCTACAGAAAGCACCAGGTCTCATTACTGAAACACACTGGTTCTTCTTTTTTTATTATACTGATTAGCACACCTCATATGGTCACAAAACTAGTTTCCATTAGGTCAGCCGGATGCATCCTGCTTGCACCCACCCCTCTCTTCTTGCCTTCTCTACTCCCCCCTACCCCCACACATGCCCTCGCTCCACGTGCACCACCACTCCCCTCCCACACCCCTCCATGCATGCCGTCTCTCTGCAGGGACCACCATGTCCCACCTGTAGCTGACAGCCACCCACCAAAACAAGTGGGCTTTACTGTGTCACTTACTAAACCCTCCTTTCCGCTGCAACAAACGGCAGGTATTGTATTGTTTGGTCCACACTGAGTGTGTCTTTTTTACCTCCTTTTACACAACACTGCTTGCCAGCACCACCCTGCATACCATGACATTCTACTCGCACTGTTAAGTCACAATGTTGCTGCCACACATTCGCATTCCTGTTGCAGTCACACCTGATGGGCTCTGCAGCTAGCAGTCTCCCATTACCCCTCCTGACCTAGCACCTACAAGCACTTCGGAGGTATTAAAACTTTGCACACAACTGTTAGCACCACAGAACTGCTTGACTCAGCTGACCAACGGAGTGGTATGCCTAGCACAAGCCAACTCTGAAGAGCCCCCCCCTGCCGCGCAGCTGCATACTTGCCTTCCTTCGACCCATGCCTGTGGTTTCCTTCCACCGAGGCACTTTTCCAGTGTGCTCTATCATGAGCAACACAACAAAATTCAGGCTAGTTGTTGGTCACCTTATCCCAAGCACTGTCGCCTGAGCCCAGGATGTTATTTCACATCCACCTCGCAAAGTCAGCCCATATGAAAACAGATGCCCCACTGGCATGGTTCTAACTAGCCCTCAGATTACCACCGCGATCTAGGTGTAATTTGCTGGTGCCACCAGAGGTTTGGCAAGAACTCCACAACTGCAAGACTCCGTGCTCCACCAATTCATAGTGCCTATATGTAAGGGATCTCAATGCACTAGTTCCTCTGTCCACTACCTCGTGAACACCGGCTCCAGTTTATCCTTATTTCCCCATAAACTACTCCCAAATCCTGCCCCCCCCCCTCCCCCCTCCAAATCACTGCCGCTAACAAGTCAGCCATCCCTATTGAGGTGTGCCTACCCAGTTGCTCAATTTCGTGCTTCTGTACGAGTTACTGTGAACCTTTGCAGTCTTGGACATTACTGACCCCATTCCAGGTGCCAACTTCCTCGGTCATTACAGTCTACTGGCCGATGCAGCAAAGCATTGTTCAGTCAATGACACCTCCAGTAGGTCCAGCCACTGCAGCTGCCATTCCGCCAGGTGTTTCACTGTGAAACAGCTAGAGATTTCAGGCCCATATGCTCAGTATCTTGCAGAATTTACCCTCCTCATTCAGCCATCCAGTGCTCTACAGAAAGTTCAGAATGACACTGTGCATTACATCACCATCTGGGTTGCAATGGGGTGTTTCACCTACTTAGATGACACACTCATCTACTCCAGGGACCCTATTCAATACCACCAACACATACGCTAAATTTTTTCCCGCCTACAGAAAGCTGGAGTGACACTCAACAAGGAAAAAAGCATTTTCGGAGCAAGCAAGGTTGAATTCCTTGGACACTTAGTCTCTGCCACTGGCCCCTGCCCGCTCCCCTAGACAGAACATGCAGTAGCAGACTTCCCATGCCCTACTCCTTTCCAAGGCTCCCAGTGTTTTATCAACAGGGTCAACTTTTTCCATCAACATTGTAAGGATGCCTCTGTCACACCCAGGAGCCCTTTCTACAGCACTCCATGGTGATAAAAGCAAAGGCAATAAAATGGTTCCTTGGACCCAGGTCATGATCAAGAGCTTCAAAAAAACAAAACAGAATATTGCCAATGCGGACCTTTGGTCCCCCCCCCCCCCCCCCCCCCCCCCCCCCCCCCCGCCCACCCGTTACTGCCAAGTGCAACACTGAAGCGAATTTTCTCTCCAACCATCTGGCTCCCTTGACAACCAGGCATGGCTATCTCATTCTCAAACTTCCTCCATTTCTTTCCCATGGATTTGTTAGACTTGCATATGGATGTCGTTCCAGCAAAACACTAAGTTGCCGTCCCCCTTCTCGGTGCACGTCTTCTCGTGCAGACATATAACCCTGAAAAAGACTCCACCACAAGTGAGGGTTTGCCCTTGGTAAGAGGTAGTAACTCGTTAATTTTATTGTAGTTGTTTGCTTTTAGAAATAACATCTCCGAACAAGCTTGTGTATCTCACTCAGCACACCTTATTTATTGTTGTCTTTATTAATTCGCTTGACTCTACAGCCTGTATGACTCTTACAAGCATTGAAGGGAACCTTTAAATTGTTTCTTCAGTGTCACAGATGAAGCAATTCGAAGAGGGCATGAAACTCGACAGAGGTCACTCGTGTAGCAGCTGCTTTTGTGCGCGTGTCTCCGTGCCAGTTTTTGATATAAAGTTAGCAATGTGAACAAGCAATATCCACAGCAAAACACCAACCTGAAGATGGCTGGATGCTTGTCAGCCGAAATATTGTGGCAAGAAGTCGTCATCCTCCGGCTGCAATCCTGAAACTGCACTGAAAACTCTTTACTTCAGGAAAATTTCAGGAACCTGCTTCATGTATGTTTAGAAAGTTTACAATATCATGATAAGACAGATGTCACATGCTTGTTTGAACAACCTTTAATGACAGGAATAGAGAAGTTAGGTATAAGCAGTGCTTGATTTGTGTTGGTAAGCACTGGTGCGGTGTACTTGTACCGTTACCTCTGATGGAAAAAATCAGAACCACAGATTTTAAAACTGTTGCTGTCATTGAAGCAATGTAAAACACATGTTACATTACTACTTTTAAAATGATCAGAAATGTGTTAAACTAATGTTTTAAGATCTCTAAGTATCAAATACATCTCCTTGAAGATCACAATACCGGATCTCATTTTTAACAAACCAAGCACTGGGTATAAGTGATTATACACTGACATTTTCCTTTGTACAGTATATACGGGAAAGAAGGGAGTTACCACACACATAAAAACAGATCACAAGTATAGAAAGATTGGAGCAAGTAAATTTTGACAAAGATCAGGAGATATAATTATGTGTTTGTGAGCTGATGCTAAAAAAATGTGTTACTTATAATCATACTTATAAATAGATCCACACTGGGAAATTTGAACTGTTTATTAGACATCTTGATTCCTTGTTATGGTATGTCAGGCACAAAGAAACAAATACTGGTGTGTAGTGATCTCAGTATAGGTTTTTTAAAGGATCCTGAGAACGAAAACTACCTGGAAATGTTATTTGGATTGTGCAAATTGATTTAAGTAATTAATTTTCCACTACATTTTGCCATGACAATACACCACTGACTGGCGATATATTTATAAACAAAAGTCAATGCAAATAAATGTGTGTGTTAGCAGTAATTAATGGATTCTGAGACCATGATGTGAAAGTAACTGGAATGAACAACACACTGGCATAGTCCTGAGACACCACTATGGGAATCCATCCCAATTACTGATGAATCCAAGGCAAGCGATTTTTTAAAAATAGCTTGAAAAAAGTGGACTGGGATGAAATTTAGAGAGACAAAATTACAAATATAAAATTTAATATATTTCATGTTATATTTGTGATATTATTTGAAAACAGCTCTCCAAGTAAACTAGTTAGAATGTCTTTAAAAGAAATAATCCACATTGGTTGTAGAATACTATCTATTAAAAGTCATGGCCAGTTTTGCTCCACTGTAAGATGCATCCTCAGGTGAGAAAGATTCTTTTTAGTACGTCATCTCCATCACCTCAGGATGTGTCTTCTTTTGGCATGAAACTGGTCATGACTTTTAATAAAAAGTATTCTACAGTCAATGTGGATTACTTTTTCAAAATGCGCAGGTTGGCTGCAATTGCCTGCAATTTAAGATAACATAGCTAGAAAGGAGAGCCACAAAAAAGCCATGTACCACTAATGGAGTAAGAGTATCTTGTAAACAGAAAAGGAAAATTTATGTGTCAACAGGAAAAAGTAAAGACACTACAGTATCACAATAAATTCTTCCCTCATGATTTACTTTTTTGTAAGAAATTAATTAGATTTCAAAAGAAATAATGACACCCACAATTAAAATATTAGAAGACAAAATTATATTTATTACAGTTCTTTGAAACTGACTGTAGTTGTCACAACACACCTTATAGAGGAGATGCTGAGTCACAGATAGGCACAACAAAAATACTGTCACACAATAAGCTTTCGGTTAACAAAGCCATTGTCAAAATACATTACCAACGAAGAAACACACACACACACACACACACACACACACACACACACACACACACACACAGAGCTGGCAGCTGAAGTCACACTATGAGCAGCAGCAGCAGCAGTGCATGATGGGAGAGGCAACAGAATGAGGGTGAGGAGGCTGGGGCAGGGAGGGGGATGGATAGCAAGGTAGAGGTGGGGGATGGTGATATCCAGCTGGGAAGTGTGCAGGGACGAGGAGGTGAGAGGGTAGGGCAGCTAGGCACAGTTGGGAGGTTAGACGGAGGGTGGGGTTGATGTTTGGTTTGTGAGGCACCCAACTGCATTGGTCATCAGTGCCCATACGAAGTCCCAATTTGTACACAGTCCAATTTGTTCACAATGCAATCTAGCCGCTGTCATGAATGATGATGACGATGATGATGACGATAACACAAACACCCAGTCCCCGGGATGAGAAAATTCCCAACCCAGCCAGGAATTGAATCTGGGATCCCATGATCCAGAGGCAGTAATGCTAGCCACCAGACCACTAGATGCGGACAGACGGAAGGCGGGGGAGAGGTGGGGGAGAGGTGGGCTGGGGGTGGGGGTAGCAGAAAAGAAGTAAAAAGACTGGGTGCATTGGTGAAATAGAGGGCTGTGTCATGCTCGAGTGGGAACAGGGAAGGGACTAGGTGGGTGAGGATAATAACTAACTAAGCCTGAGGCCAGAAGGCTATACTGCAGGGAGAGTTCCTGTCTGCGCAATTCAGGAAAGCTGGTGTTGGTGGGAAGGATCCATATGGCACAGGCTGTGAAGCAGTCACTGAAATGAGGAGTGTTGTGTTTGGCGGCACGTTCAGCAACAGGGTGGTCCAGTTCTTTCTTGGTCACAGTCTGTTGGTGGCCATTCATGCAGACTGACAGCTTGTTGGTTGTCATGCTCACATAGAATGGAGCACAGTGGTTGCAGCTTAGCTTGTAGATCACATAGCTGGTTTCACAGGTAGCCCTCTGTCTTTGATGGGATAGGTGATGCTTGTGACCAGGCTGGAGTAGGTGGTGTTTGGAGGATGTGTGGGACAGATCTTGCATCTAGGTCTATTACAGGGATATGAGCCATGAGGTAAGGGATTCGGAGCAGGGGTTGTGTAGGGATGGATGAGTATATTATGTAGGTTTGGTGGACGGCAGAATACCACTATGGAAGGGGTGGGAAGGACAGTGGGCAGCACATTTCTCATATCAGGGCATAACAATAGGTAGTCCAAACCCTGGAGGAGAATGTAACTCATTTGCTCCGGTCCTGGGTGGTACTCAGTTATGAGGGGAATGTTCCTCTGTGGCTGGATGATGAGACTTTGGGATGTGGTGGGTGACTGGAAAGATAAGGCACGGGAGATTTGTTTTTGTACATGGTTGGGAGGACAATTAAGGGGTGTAAAGGGCTCAATGAGACCCTGGGTATATCTCAAGAGGGACCACTCATCACTGCAGATGCAGTGACCATGGGTGGCTAGGTGTATGGAAGGGACTTCTTGGCATGAAACAGGTGACATCTGTCAAAGTGGAGGTATTGCTGGTGGTTATTAGATTTGATATGGACAGAGGTACTGGTGTAGCCATCTTTGAGCTGGAAATAAATATGGCAACGAGACAGGAGCTGTGGAGAATTGGTGGAGGAAATTGTGGGTATCTTTTACATAGCAGGATAGGTTCTGGGTAGTAGGCTGAAGGTGTTGGTCAATGAGAGCAGAGATTCTCTCAGTGGGGCCACACTAACCGGCCACCATGAGGCATCCTGGGTGGTTGGGTTCATGGACTTTAGGAAGCATGTAGAAGGTAGGAGTGTCAGGAGTGGTAGGGGTGAGAAGAGAGGTGGATTCCAGGAAGAGGTTCTGGGATGAGCCTAAGGATTTGAGGAGAGACTGGAGATCCTGCTGGATTTCTGGTATTGGGTCACTGCGGCAAGGTTTGTAGGTGGAAGCATCTGACAGCTGGTGGAGTCCTTCTGCCAGGTAATCCTTGCAGTTCAAAACAATTGTGTTGGAGCCTTTGTCTGCAGGCAGGTTGGGATCAGTTTTTAGATGGTGGACTGTTGTTCTTTCTGCGGATGTAAGGTTAGTTTGCATGTTGAGGGATTTGGGGAATGATGGCAAGGCCTGGTTCAAGGTTAAGAAGATCTGGGAAGTTAACAGGGGGTGATTTGGGGACAGTGGGGGGTGCATCATGGTTGGATGGAGGAATGAACTGAGTCAGGCTTGGTTTAACATAAGACTTTGGCCGAGTCTGATTGGTAGTGTTGGTGTCGAAAAAGTATTTCCACTCTAAGAACCAGGAGAAGGGGAGAAGGTCTTTAACATGTCCTGCATGATTGAATTTGGGAGTAGGGCAAATCTTGAGGCCTTTGGAAAGGACTGATATTTCTGTGGGGCTAAGGCTTTTGGAGGAAAGGTTCATGACTGTGTTTTGGGTCTATTTAGATTCTGGATAGTGGTGGGAGGAAGATTTGGAGGGTGGGGTAAATGTAGTAGGTCTCTGACACAGGGTTTGACAGCTACTAGGTGACGTGGGGAGGTTTGGAGGCTGTTGTAGAGCTGGTGTGCAGTGGTGCTCAAAGGTGGGGGCAGGAAGTGAGCAGCAGGGTAGAGTGTCTTTTGTGGTCATGTTGTGCATGTTGCCCTAGTTCCAGGACAGCAAGAGTTAGAATGTGCATTATGGGTTCCAGGAGAATTTATGGATGGAGAGACGGCTTTGCAAGGAGGTTTTGCCTATGTTGATATGGTTTTCAGGACTACGTTGGTGAGGGCTAAGGATTGGCAGAATCTAAACAGATTGAGGTCATTGTGCAAGGAAGGATTGCAGCCAGAGATGGGTAATTTGATGGCAAGGCCATTTGGGGGGATTCCACGAGCTGAGCAACAATGCAGGAACAGTATGTGGGACTGGGTTCTGGCTAGGGATAAGGAAACTTTTTTGTATTGATGCAGATGGAAGGAGCAAGGATCCATGGTTGTGGAAAAAACGCAAAATAGTACGTAAATAACGTAGAACTATGTCAGAAAAAATTCGCAAAAATACACCCAAATACATGGGAAAAATTATGAAAACTATGAAAAGGATGAAAAAGGTGGAAAAGGTGGAAAGAAGAGGAAATCTGAGGGATTACGATGATACTGAAAGATGAAAACTCACTGAGTTTGGCGTGAAGTTACAATGAGATCAAAGAAAAGATGTAAATAAAAAATATTTACTGTGGATTGCAGGTCTGAGGCTGGATAAGTGTAAAGAAGGGACAGCAGATGCAATTGCATGAGGTGAAATTAGTAGATATGAACTGGGATAGAACGGAGGAGGAGTGTGGGGTGGGGAGGTCTTAGCAGAATGGGATACAAGATCATGCGGCACCGGAAAGGTGCAGGAAATAACCCTTAAAAATACAAGGGAGTGACACAGGGAGAGTAATCAATTTGAAGGTACAGGATTAATGATATCGGTGGGAGTAATGTGGGATGTAAGATGCTGCATCAACAATCAGCGTGGTCTTGTAGCTGTCAGATATGTGCAGCCAAGACAGTTGATACAGTGTAGCTTGTAAGTACAGCATGCAGTGTTGTTTGTAAGGAGATAAGAGAAACACTGGAAAAAAGAGAACGAAGGACGGACATTGAGAATAGTAATGCATTAGAAAATAGCAACAAAGGAAAACAGCATTGGGTTAGGATGGAAGAAAAACCGTCAGGGAAAATCAAACAATGGAAAAATCCAGGATGGAATGCAACAGTATTATGAAAAGAATATAGAGGAGATGCTGAGTTACAGATAGGCACAAAAAAAGACTGTCACACAATAAGCTTTCAGCCAACAAGGCCTTTGTCAAAAATAGATGACTTACTGACTGACTGACTGACTGACTGACACACACACACACACACACACACACACACACACACACACACACACAAAAAACTGAACACAGACTCTGGCAGCTGAAGTCACACTATGAGCAGCAGTGCATGATGGGAGAGGCAACTGGGTGGATGTAAAGAGGAGAGGGGCAGGCTGGGACAGGGAGGGGGAGGGATAGCAGGGTACGGGTGGGGGATGATTGACACACTGCTGGGGAGCATGCAGGGACGAGGTGAAGAGAGGGTGGGGCACCTAGGTGCAGTTGAGACGTTAGACGGAGGGTGGGAGAGGGGTGGCGGGGTAGCAGAAAAGGAGAGAAGTAAAAAGACTGGGTGTATTGTTAAAATAGAGTGCTGTGTAGTGCTGGAATGGGAGCAGGGAAGGGACTAGATGAGTTAGGGCAATGACTAAGGAAGGTTGAGGTCACACAGGAATGTAGGATATATTGCAGGGAAAGTCCCCTCCTATGCAAATCAGAAAAGCTGGTGGGAAGGAACCATATGGCACAGGCTGTGAAGTAGTCATTGAAATGAAAAATGTCATGTTTGGCAGGGTGTTCAGCAGCATGTAGTTGAGAAACAGGTGAATAAAGCTGCTGTGAAAATCTTTGATCATTTCTCCAATGATGTAAATGCCTGGCCGATTGCTGTAGTTGTCGTCGTTATCCTCAGTCCAAAGACTGGTTTGATACAGCTCTCTATGCTACTCTATCCGATGCAAGCTACTTCATCTCCGAGTAACTACCACAACCTACATCGTTCTGACTCTGCTTAGTGTATTCACCCCTTGGTCTCCCTCTACGATTTTTACCCTCCACACTTCTCTCCAGTACTAAACTGGTGATCCCTCGACACCTCACAATGTGTCGTACTCTTCTTCTAGTCAAATTGTGCCACAAATTCCTCTTCCCCCCAATTCTATTCGGTACCTTCTCATTAGTTATGTGATCTACCCATCTAATCTTCAGCATTTTTCTGTAGCACCACATTTCAAAAGTTTATCTTCTTGTATAAACTATTTATCATCTATGTTTCACTTCAATACATGGCTACACTCCATACAAATACTTTCAGAAACGACTTCCTGACACCTAAAATTATACTTGACGTTAACAAGTTTCTCTTCTTCAGAAACGCTTTCCTTGCCATAGCCAGTCTACATTTTATATCCTCTCTACTTCGACCATCATCAGTTATTTTGCTCCCCAAATAGCAAAACTCATCCACTACTTTAAGTGTCTCATTTCCTAATCTAATTTCCTCAGCAACATCTGGTTTAATTTGACTACACTCCATTATCCTCATTTTGCTTTTGTTGATATTCATTTGATATCCTCCTTTAAAGACACTGTCCATTCAATTCAACTGCTCTTTCAAGTCCTTTGCTGTCCCTGACAGAATTACAAAGACATTGGCAAACCTCAAAGTTTTTATTTCTTCACCATGGATTTTAATTCCTACTCCATTTTTCTTTAGTTTCCTTTACTGCTTGCTCAATATACAGACTGAATAACATCGGGGATAGGTTACAACACTGTCTCACTCCCTTCCCAATCACTGCTTCCCTTTCATGCCCCTCAACTCATATCTGCCATCTGGTTTCTGTACAAATCGTAAATACTCTTTTGTTCCCTGTATTTGACCCCTGCCACCTTCAGAATTTGAAAGAGAGTATTCCAGTCAACAATGTCAGAACCTTTCTCTAAGTCAACAAATGCTAGATACGTAGCTTTGCTTTCCTTAATCTATTTTCTAAGATAAGCCGTAGGGTCAGTATTGCCTCATGTGTTCCAACATTTCTATGGAATCCAAACTGATCATCCCCCAGGTTGGCTTCTACTAGTTTTTCCATTCGTCTGTAAAGAATTCGTGTTAGTATTTTGCAGCCATGGCTTATTAAGCTGATGGTTCCATAATTTTCACACCTGCTTTCTTTGGGATTGGAATTATTATATTCTTCTTGAAGTCTGAGGGTATTTCACCTGTCTCACCATCTTGTTCACCATATGGTAGAGTTTTGTCATGGCTGGCTCTCCCAATGCTATCAGTAGTTCTAAAAGAATGTATTCAACTCCTGGGACCTTATTTCGACTTAGGTCTTTCACTACTCTGTCAAATTTTTCATGCAGTATCTTATCTCCCATTTCATCTTCATTTATGCCCTCTACCATTTCTCTAATATTTCTCTCAAGAACACTGCCCTTGTATAGACCCTCTATATACTAATTCCATCTTTCTGCTTTTCCTTCTTTGCTTGGAATTGGTTTACCATCTGAGCTCTTAATATTCATGCAGGTTGTTCCCTTTCCTCCAAAGGTCTCTTTAATTTTCCTGTAGGCAGTACCTATCTTACCCCTAGTGATATATGCCTCTACATCTTTACATGCGCCCTCTACCCATCCTTGCTTAGCCATTTTGCACTTCTTGACAATCTCATTTTTGAGGTGTTTGTATTCGTTTTTGCCTGCTTCATTTACTGCATTTTTATATTTCCTCCTTTCATCAATTAAATTCAATATTTCTTCTGTTACCCAAGGATGTCTACTAGTCCTCATCTTTTTATCTACTTGATCCTGTGCTGCCTTGACTATTTCATCACTCAAAGCTACCCAATCTTCTTCTTCTGCATTTCTTTCCCCAGTTCTTGTCAATCATTTCCTAATGCTCTCTCTGAAACACTCTAAACCTCTGGTTCTTTCAGTTTATCCAGGTCTCATTTCCTTCAAATACCACCTTTTTGCAGGTTCTTCAGCTTTAATCTACAGTTCTTAACCAACAGAGTGTGATCAGAGACCACATCCGCCCCTGGAAATGTCTTACAATTTAAAATCTGGTTCCTAAATCTCTGTGTTACCATTATATAATTCATCTGGAACCTTCCAGTGTCTCCAGGCTTCTTCCACGTACACAACCTTCTTTCACGATTCTTAAATTCTTTGATTACGTTATGCTTTGTGCAAAATTCTACCGGGTGGCTTCCTCTTTCAATTCTTACTGCCATTCCATATTCACTGACTACTTTTCCTTCTCTTCCTGTCCTCACTATCGAATTCCAGTCACCCGTAACTATTAAGTTTTCATCTGCCTTCACTATCTGAATAATTACTTTTATCGCATCATACATTTCTCCAATCTCTTCATCATCTGGAATTATGCCTAGTTGGCATATAAACTTGTACTACTGTGGTAGGCATGGGCTTCGTGTCTATCTTGCCTATAATAATGCGTTCACTATGCTGTTCATAGTAGCTTACCTGCACCCCCCATTTTTTTAAATTCATTACTAGACCTACTCCCCTCCCCCCGTGAAACATGGACCTTGCCGTTGGTGGGGAGGCTTGCGTGCCTCAGCGATACAGATAGCTGTACCGCAGGTGCTACCACAACGGAGGGGTATCTGTTGAGAGGCCAGACAAACGTGGTTCCTGAAGAGGGGCAGCAGCCTTTTCAGTAGTTGCAAGGGCAACAGTCTGGATGATTGACTGATGTGGCCTTGTAACACTAACCAAAACGGGCTTGCTGTGCTGGTACTGCGAACGGCTGACAGCAAGGGGAAACTACAGCCGTAATTTTTCCCGAGGGCATGTAGCTTTACTGTATGGTTAAATGATGATGGCATCCTCTTGGGTAAAATATTCCGGAGGTAAAATAGTCCCCTATTCGGATCTCCGGGCAGGAAATACTCAAGAGGACATCATTATCATGAGAAAGAAAACTGACGTTCTACGGATCAGAGTGTGGAATGTCAGATGCCTTAACCGGGCAGGTAGGCTAGAAAATTTAAAAAGGGAAATGGATAGGATAAAGTTAGATATAGTGGGAATTATTGAAGTTCGGTGGCAGGAGGAACAAGACTTTTGGTCAGGCGAATACAGGATTATAAATACAAAATCAAATAGGGGTAATGCAGGAGTAGATTTAATAATGAATAAAAAAATAGGAGTGCAGGTAAGCTACTACAAACAGCATAGTGAACACATTATTGTGGCCGAGATAGACATGAAGCCCACGCCTACTACAGTAGTACAAGTTTATATGCCAACTAGCTCTACAGATGACGAAGAAATTGAAGAAATGTATGATGAAATCAAAGAAATTATTCAGATTGTGAAAGGAGACAAAAATTTAATAGTCATGGGTGATTGGAATTCGGTAGTAGGAAAGGGGAGAGAAGAAAACATAGTAGGTGAATATGGATTGGGGCTAAGAAATGAAAGAGGAAGCCGCCTGGTAGAAATTTGCACAGAGCATAACTTAATCATAGCTAACACTTGGTTCAAGAATCATGAAAGAAGGTTGTGTACATGGAAGCCTGGAGATACTGACAGGTTTCAGATAGATTGTATAATGGTAAGACAGAGATTTAGGAACCAGGTTTTAAATTGTAAGACATTTCCAGGGGCAGATGTGGACTCTGACCACAATCTATTGGTTATGAACTGTAGATTAAAACTGAAGAGACTGCAAAAAGGTGGGAATTTAAGGAGATGGGACCTGGATAAACTGAAAGAACCAGAGGTTGTACAGAGTTTTAGGGAGCTCATAAGGGAACAATTGACAGGAATGGGGGATAGAAATACAGTAGAAGAAGAATGGGTAGCTTTGAGGGATGAAGTAGTGAAAGCAGCAGAGGATCAAGTAGGTAAAAAGACGAGGGCTAGTAGAACTCCTTGGGTAACAGAAGAAATATTGAATTTAATTGATGAAAGGAGAAAATATAAAAATGCAGTAAATGAAGCAGGCAAAAAGGAATACAAACGTCTCAAAAATGAGATTGACAGGAAGTGCAAAATGGCTAAGCAGGGATGGCTAGAGGACAAATGCAAGGATGTAGAGGCTTATCTCACTAGGGGTAAGATAGATACTGCCTACAGGAAAATTAAAGAGACCTTTGGAGAAAAGAGAACCACTTGCATGAATATCAAGAGCTCAGATGGAAACCCAGTTCTAAGCAAAGAAGGGAAAGCAGAAAGGTGGAAGGAGTATACAGAGGGTCTATACAAGGGCGATGTACTTGAGGACAATATTATGGAAATGGAAGAGGATGGAGATGAAGACGAAATGAGAGAAGATACTGCGTGAAGAGTTTGACAGAGCACTGAAAGACCTGAGTTGAAACAAGGCCCCGGGAGTAGACAACATTCCATTAGAACTACTGACAGCCTTGGGAGAGCCAGTCCTGACAAAACTCTACCATCTGGTCAGCAAGATGTAAGAGATAGGCGAAATGCCCTCAGACTTCAAGAAGAATATAATAATTCCAATCCCAAAGAATGCAGGTGTTCACAGATGTGAAAATTACTGAACAATCAGTTTAATAAGCCACAGCTGCAAAATACTAACGCGAATTCTTTACAGACGAATGGAAAAACTAGTAGAAGCCGACCTCAGGGATGATCAGTTTGGATTCCGTAGAAATATTGGAACACGTGAGGCAATACTGACCTTACGACTTATCTTAGAAAAAAGATTAAGGAAAGGCAAAACTACATTTCTAGCAATTGTAGACTTAGAGAAAGCTTTTGACAATGTTGACTGGAACACTCTCTTTCAAATTCTGAAGGTGGCAGGGGTAAAATACAGGGAGCGAAAGGCAGAAACCAGATGGCAGTTATAAGGGTCGAGGGACATGAAAGGGAAGCAGTGGTTGGGAAGGGAGTGAGACAGGGTTGTAGCCTCTCCCCGATGTTATTCGATCTGTATATTGAGCAAGCAGTGAAGGAAACAAAAGAAAAATTCGGAGTAGGTATTAAAATCCATGGAGAATAAATAAAAACTTTGACATTGTAATTCTGTCAGAGACAGCAAAGGACTTGGAAGAGCAGTTGAACGGAATGGATAGTGTCTTGAAAGGAGGATATAAGATGAACTTCAACAAAAACTTATTGAGGATAATGGAATGTAGTCAAATTAAGTCGGGTGATGCTGAGGGAATTAGATTAGGAAATGAGACACTTAAAGTAGTGGATGAGTTTTTCTAGTTGGGGAGCAAAATAACTGATTATGGTCAAAGTAGAGAAGATATAAAATGTAGACTGGCAATGGCAAGGAAAGCCTTTCTGAAGAAGAGAAATTTGTTAACATCGAGTATAGATTTAAGTGTCAGGAAGTCGTTTCTGAAAGTATTTGTATGGAGTGTAGCCATGTGTGGAAGTGAAACATGGACGATAAATAGTTTGGACAAGAAGAAAATAGAAGCTTTTCAAATGTGGTGATACAGAAGAATGCTGAAGATTAGATGGGTAGATCACATAACTAATGAGGAGGTATTGAATAGGATTGGGGAGAAGAGACGTTTGTGGCACAACTTGACTAGAAGAAGGGATCGGTTGGTAGGACATGTTCTAAGACATCAAGGGATCACCAATTTAGTATTGGAGGGCAGCGTGGAGGGTAAAAATCGTAGAGGGAGACCAAGAGATGTATACACTAAGCAGATTCAAAAGGATGTAGGTTGCAGTAGGTACTGGGAGATGAAAAAGCTTGCACAGGATAGAGTAGCATGGAGAGCTGCATCAAACCAGTCTCGGAACTGAAGACCACAACAACAACAACAACAACAACAAACCTACTCCTGCATTACCCCTATTTGATTTTGTATTTATAACCTTGTATTCACCTGACCAGAAGTCTTATTCCTCTTGCCACCGAACTTCACTAATTCCCACTATATCTAACTTTAACCTATCCATTTTCCTTTTTACATTTTCTAAGTTATCTGCCTGATTAAGGGATCTGACATTCCATGCTTCAATCCATATAGTACCAGTTTTCTTTCTCCTGATAACGACCTCCTCCTGAGAATGACATCTTCCTGAGTAGTCCCCGCCCGGAGATCCGAATGGGGGACTATTTTACCTCCGGAATATTTTACCCAAGAGGATGCCATCATCATTTAACCACACATTCTCGGGAAAAATTATGGCTGTAGTTTCCCCTTTCTTTCAGCCATTTGCAGTGCCAGCACAGCAAGGCCATTTTGGTTAATGTTACAAGGGCAGATCAGTCAATCATCCAGACTGTTGCTCCTGCAACTACTGAAAATGCTGCTGCCCCTCTGCAGGAACAACAGTTTTGTCTGTCCTCTCAAGAGATTCCCCTCCGTCTCCGTTATGGTAAGCCGCCCCACCAACGGCAAGGTCCATGTATGGTTCATGGACAGAAAAGGGGGGGGGGGGGCAGCCAATGGTAAAGCTAAACTTAAAAGTAAGCTGAAATGTTCTTCCTGGCCAACTCCTATATCACACAAGAATTTTTATTTTAAATGTTGTAACTTAATTGAAGGAAAACTTTTATGTACTAGTGTCGTTAAGTAATTGTTGTTAGCTCAACTGTAATTGGTTATATTTACATTTAAGTTATGTTAATATTCTGCAAACTGACTTGTTCGATGTTGTTACAATACATCATGGAAAACGACCCATGGAACATGTGACTAATCAACTAGGTTTAAGATCTCAGAATGTTTCCTTAGATGAATAGAAAAATGACAATGCACTTCTTGCACAGCTTTTAATTTCAGCGAATAATCCAATACTCAATATATGCATCTTCTCCCTAACTTAAGGTGACTGATATGCTTTGTGAATTAAAAATTTGAATGAATATAGCTGGGATCACGAGTGCATTCATAAAAAAATTACGTATCTATGTATAAAACAGATTTTATTGACCAATTTTACTGATTATCAGCAAAAGTTTGTGCACCCGGCTTTGTGGTCTGTATAATGGGTAGTTTTCCACATTTCAAAATACAGAAGCAAATTGATTGGAAAGTAATTAGTCTCAGCAAAAGGCAATAAAAGATAAAATTAAAACAATTGCCTTTAATTTATCTTTTACTAGCCCCACCTCACCATGTTACCACCAGTAATTTATTAAAAAACAAAAAATAAGTCCTAGAATGTACTTGTCCCAATCTTCTATTAGTCCATCTCCCTCTTCTGCCAATATCTGCCATTCCTCTCTTTGAATGTCCATCTCTTCCTCTTTTTCCATCCCCATCCCCATGATAGGTAGGTATGATTAAGGTAGCCTAAGTTTTAATTCAGGGTATAAGCTATCTACATTCCAAATTTCATCCTAACATATCCAGCTATTTCAGTGTGAAGGAGTTAGAAACATACTAACTCTCTCTCTCTCTCTCTCTCTCTCTCTCTCTCTCACACACACACACACACACACACACACACACACATTTATATATATATATATATATATATATATATATATATATATATATATATATATGGTTATAATAGAGGGAAACATTCCACGTAGGAAATATATATCTAAAAACAAAGATGATGTGACTTACCAAATGAAAGTGCTGGCAGGTCGACAGACACACAAACAAACACGAACATACACACAAAATTCAAGCTTTCGCAACAAACTGTTGCCTCATCAGGAAAGAGGGAAGGAGAGGGAAAGACGAAAGGATGTGGGTTTTAAGGGAGAGGGTAAGGAGTCATTCCAATCCTGGGAGCGGAAAGACTTACCTTAGGGGGAAAAAAGGACGGGTATACACTCGCACACACACACACACATATCCATCCACACATATACAGACACAAGCAGACATATTTAAAGACAAAGAGTTTGGGCAGAGATGTCAGTCGAGGCAGAAGTGCAGAGGCAAAGATGTTGTTGAATGACAGGTGAGGTATGAGTGGCGGCAACTTGAAATTAGCGGAGATTGAGGCCTGGTGGATAACGGGAAGAGAGGATATATTGAAGAGCAAGTTCCCATCTCCGGAGTTCGGATAGGTTGGTGTTAGTGGGAAGTATCCAGATAACCCGGACGGTGTAACACTGTGCCAAGATGTGCTGGCCGTGCACCAAGGCATGTTTAGCCACAGGGTGATCCTCATTACCAACAAACACTGTCTGCCTGTGTCCATTCATGCGAATGGACAGTTTGTTGCTGGTCATTCCCACATAGAATGCGTCACAGTGTAGGCAGGTCAGTTGGTAGATCACGTGGGTGCTTTCACACGTGGCTCTGCCTTTGATCGTGTACACCTTCCGGGTTACAGGACTGGAGTAGGTGGTGGTGGGAGGGTGCATGGGACAGGTTTACTGTCCTACACTCGTACTCTCTGCTGGAAGTATCACTTTGCCACGAAGAAGAATGATCCTAATCCTACCCCTAATGATCCAACTCCCCAAGACACTATCCAAATTGAACCCTGCCTGGAACAGTTCCGTCCTCCGTCACAGCGGGACCCACCTCCTCTTCCTCAAAATCACCCTCTCCAAACCTTCCAGGAATTTCTGACTTCCAGCCTTGCCTCTCAATCCTTCTTAAAAAACCTTAATCCTACTCCCAACATCACCACTGCTGAAGCCCAGGCTATCCGTGATCTGAAGGCTTACCGGTCCATCATCATTCTTCCGGCGGACAAGGGTTCCACGACCGTGGTACTTGATCGTCGGGAGTATGTGGCTGAGGGACTGCGTCAGCTTTCAGACAACACCACATACAAAGTTTGCCAAGGTAATCCCATTCCTGATGTCCAGGCAGAGCTTCAGGAAATCCTCAGAACCTTAGGCCCCCTACAAAACCTTTCACCTGACTCCATCAACCTCCTGACCCCACCGACACCCCGCACCCCTACCTTCTACCTTCTTCCTAAAATTCACAAACCCAATCATCCTGGCCGTCCCATTGTAGCTGGTTACCAAGCCCCCACAGAACGTATCTCTGCCTACGTAGATCAACACCTTCAACCCATTACGTGCAGTCTCCCATCCTTCATCAAAGACACCAACCACTTTCTTGAACGCCTGGAATCCTTACCCAATCCGTTATCCCCAGAAACCATCCTTGTAACCATTGATGCCACTTCCTTATACACAAATATCCCGCACGTCCAGGGCCTCGCTGCGATGGAGCACTTCCTTTCACGCCGATCACCTGCCACCCTACCTAAAACCTCTTTCCTCATTACCTTAGCCAGCTTCATACTGACCCACAACTTCTTCACTTTTGAAGGCCAGACATACCAGCAATTAAAGGGAACAGCCATGGGTACCAGGATGGCCCCTTCGTACGCCAACCTATTCATGGGTCGCTTAGAGGAAGCCTTCTTGGTTACCCAGGCCTGCCAACCCAAAGTTTGGTACAGATTTATTGATGACATCTTCATGATCTGGACTCACAGTGAAGAAGAACTCCAGAATTTCCTCTCCAACCTCAACTCCTTTGGTTCCATCAGATTCACCTGGTCCTACTCCAAATCCCATGCCACTTTCCTTGATGTTGACCTCCACCTGTCCAATGGCCAACTTCACACGTCCGTCCACATCAAACCCACCAACAAGCAACAGTACCTCCATTACGACAGCTGCCACCCATTCCACATCAAACGGTCCCTTCCCTACAGCCTAGGTCTTCGTGGCAAACGAATCTGCTCCAGTCCGGAATCCCTGAAGCATTACACCAACAACCTGACAACAGCTTTCGCATCCCGCAACTACCCTCCCGACCTGGTACAGAAGCAAATAACCAGAGCAACTTCCTCATCCTCTCAAACCCAGAACCTCCCACAGAAGAACCACAAAAGTGCCCCACTTGTGACAGGATACTTTCCGGGACTGGATCAGATTCTGAATGTGGCTCTCCAGCAGGGATACGACTTCCTAAAATACTGCCCAGAAATGAGATCCATCCTTCATGAAATCCTCCCCACTCCACCAAGAGTGTCTTTCCGCCGTCCACCTAACCTTCGTAACCTCTTAGTTAATCCCTGTGAAATCCCCAAACCACCTTCCCTACCCTCTGGCTCCTATCCTTCTATCCTTGTAACCGCCCCCGGTGTAAAACCTGTCCCATGCACCCTCCCACCACCACCTACTCCAGTCCTGTAACCCGGAAGGTGTACACGATCAAAGGCAGAGCCACGTGTGAAAGCACCCACGTGATCTACCAACTGACCTGCCTACACTGTGACGCATTCTATGTGGGAATGACCAGCAACAAACTGTCCATTCGCATGAATGGACACAGGCAGACAGTGTTTGTTGCTAATGAGGATCACCCTGTGGCTAAACATGCCTTGGTGCACAGCCAGCACATCTTGGCACAGTGTTACACCGTCCGGGTTATCTGGATACTTCCCACCAACACCAACCTATCCGAACTCCGGAGATGGGAACTTGCCCTTCAGTATATCCTCTCTTCTCGTCATCCGCCAGGCCTCAATCTCCGCTAATTTCAAGTTGCCGCCACTCATACCTCAGCTGTCTTTCAACAACTTCTTTGCCTCTACACTTCTGCCTCGACTGACATCTCTGCCCAAACTCTTTGTCTTTAAATATGTCTGCTTGTGTCTGTATATGTGTGGATGGATATGTGTGTGTGTGTGTGCGCGAGTGTATACCCGTCCTTTTTTCCCCCTAAGGTAAGTCTTTCCGCTCCCAGGATTGGAATGACTCCTTACCCTCTCCCTTAAAACCCACATCCTTTCGTCTTTCCCTCTCCTTCCCTCTTTCCTGATGAGGCAACAGTTTGTTGCGAAAGCTTGAATTTTGTGTGTATGTTTGTGTTTGTTTGTGTGTCTGTCGACCTGCCAGCACTTATATATATATATATATATATATATATATATATATATATATATATATATATATATATATATATATATATATAAGACTGTGAACAGTCACAGTTTCCTAACTACAGTCCACAATGAATGATAATGTTCAGCAGAGAGCACTGTGCTATGACTGGAATAAACATTGACTGTGTAACGCCCCACTGGTTAGTGAGTAGTTAAAAATGGTTTAAATACCTGTGAATATCTTACATTTGGTATCCATCAATGACTGCATACATGAGCTAAAATATGCTTGTTCAATGAATACAGGATACCATAATGGATTTCACTACAATGATGTCGGCCACAACTGAAGTAAAGTAAGTATGTAGATTTATTCACTTCAAAACCTGTATCTCATGAGCTCATGATCAATATTCAGTGTAATAAGCCTCGTTGTTACTACTACAGCTAGCCAATGGTAGCGCATACTACACGGACGATATTAAATAGTCCAGATGCAGTAATTTGATAGAAATGCATGTGTGAGATCCATTGCATTGTTCAACACTAATACTCAACGAAGTACGAATATAGAGTCACATATCATTCTGCCTTTTGTGATACTAAATCAAACTGTTTAACACTCCGAAATAATCCGTCACTACACTGTTCTACTATGCTGTCTCAGACAATGTCCAACATACGAGTTGCCCTATTGTAAATCCAAACCTGAATCATGTACCAAGAACTTATCTCAACTGTATGAACAGATCTGTCCTCTCGTGGGTCCAACACTCATCTGCCCTAAAAATTCTCAAGGCCGGGTATTTATACTCTTCCTACAATGTACTGGTTATAATAATGCAAAACATAATTTATAATATGAAATAGTTTAACAACATTATCAAACACACTATAATATTCCCTACTTTGCTAGAACCAGTTTAAGACATTTTCTAAACACATAGAAATCACATTAATATTGAAATTGCAGAAATAAGCATTCTAACAATGCTAAACAATCAATTATCTATATTTTGTTAATTAGGCTCGAGATTTAATTCCTACCATTTACAGATGATGAGAACGAAATATATTATTCTTTTATCTAAACATTTTCCATACATTAATTTCCCGAATCTGATTTTGATTGTTTATGGTACAAAGGGTATTGTAACTACTATTGTTTGGTATTGCTATTATTCTTCTAAAAGCCTTTTTCCTACTATTGAAAAGTAATTGAATTTAATTATAGCTGGAGATATAAGAGTATTGATCTAGTAATACATAATGCACGGGTGGTAACCATAAGCCTGGAATGTTACAACTGGTGGACTTACTTTCAACTCCTCATTCTTACTGTCATTTGGAAGATAAAAATTTGCTTATTTCTTTTTATGGTTAGTAATCCATCCAACACAGCTCCTTTACAACTAAAGACAAACATGTAATCCTCAACAAGATTGAGCTGATCCACAATCTTTTTCTCCTGGTCATGGTACATCTGTGTAGCACTGGACAAACATCACTAAGGAACAGGTTTTCTTTTCAATCCATATTACTATATTTATTGAAAGAAATGTAGCAAAAATTTGAAACGCAAGATTGACCAGTATGCAAAAGCTTAAAGCTGTGCATTTATAGATTATTTCTAGTGAAAGTAGCTCTTACATTCTAATATCTAATGGCATGAAGTACAAGAGAAAATTCAGAAAATGGATACTAATCCAATCAGATTTGTGTTACTTGAATACCCTTTTGAAATCATATGAATGATCAGCAAACAATAATTATATTGTCAAACTGATAGAAAGATATCTTGTTTTTAATGAAAACACTGTAATTGGTCTTGTTATGATAAACTAAGATGTGCTGAAGATTAGATGGGTAGATCATATAACTAATGAGGAGGTATTGAATAGGATTGGGGAGAAGAGAAGTTTGTGGCACAACTTGACTAGAAGAAGGGATCGGTTAGTAGGACATGTTCTGAGGCATCGAGGCATCACCAATTTAGTATTGGGAGGCAGCATGGAGGGTAAAAATCATAGAGGGAGATCAAGAGATGAATACACTAAACAGATACAGAAAGATGTAGGTTGCAGTAGGTACTGGGGGATGAAGAAGCTTGCATGGAGAGTTGCATCAAACCAGTCTCAGGACTGAAGACCACAACAACAACAACATGATAAACTGATGAAAGATTTCTTTTGACATTTTGTAGATGACCAGTCTAAAACAACAGAGAGAATACTCCATCAATAACATACAGAACAACACAAAGAGGTATAGCGACCAAAATGAACTCCTCCATGCCATCCAGAATGGATTCACAAAGCCTCAGATATGCAAAACCCAAACTGTGCTTTTCTCTCATTACATCTTGAAAGCCATGGACCAAAGTGGTCAGGTATGAGCAGTATTTCTTGCCTTCTGAAAAGCAAAACTTAGTACCACACCAACACTTATTAATAAAGTACAGCTGCGTGGGTTTTCAAGTTAGCCTGTTATTTGCTGGAGGTGAGGCTCTATAAAATGTATAGGAGCTTCATTACCAAAAAGATACCGTATTTACTCGAATCTAAGCCGAACTTTTTTCCGGTTTTTGTAAGCCAAAAAAATCGCCTGCGGCTTAGAATCGAGTGCAAAGTAAGCGGAAGTTCTGAAAAATGTTGGTAGGTGCCGCCACAACTAACTTCTGCCATCGAATATATGGATCACATACTTTCTGACAACTTTTCACACACTTTTTATCATCACACTGTTGATTGTTTGTGTTGTTATAACTGCTTAGATTACTTTCTTGTGGGTCATATTCTGTGCTCAAATAGTTCAGAATCCAGAGGTACCGTATTTACTCGAATCTAAGCCTCACTCGAATCTACACAGACATGATTTGCAGGCACAAAGATAAATACTGGTGCCAAAACCTCTGCGTCAGTAAATAAATTTAAAAAAAAAAGGTGGAAGATGAGCTTTTTTTCCCCGCCCCGAGTTTCGACCACTGCATTTTCATACATTATCTAACGAAGTAAATACAAATTCCGTATTGTTCATATTCGAATGTGACAGCATTTCAATGTACTACGAAAATCCGACTGGCAAGACTGTCTGGGATGATTGTCAATATGGCCAACTCTACGTTCTGAATTTTTTCCTACCTGTGAGAAGAGATGGTTGCTAATAGGAAATTTTATGAATTGTGAATCACATGCAGTATTCTCTTCACCATAAGAATAATACGAATATTTTGCCATGTATTCTTTTGTGTTTGCTGCTATCTCATTTAAATCCTGTCTGCCTAATAAACTACGAAACTAGAGTGAGACAACAGCAAACGCGGAAGAATATACGTATCATGTCATGTTTATATTCGTATTATTCTTATGCCCAGTAGTGATACAGTCAGAAATGAAGCACGGCAATTGACTAGATTTTTAAATCTAAGAAGACTCTTAATTTCTGTGCAGAATCTAATGCAAAAAAGAGGCATCTGCAAAGATTTTCAAACAGAGAAAAATTTTCGCTAAACTCTCGTTCAGAACATCTTCTATCATACGCAGTCTATTATTTGGTTCTTGTTGATCATTATCAAAGAAAGCAACAGTGTAAGTAACAACAAATAGCAGTCTCTTGCCATTGTTTCGCTAATGAGACAATTCCTCTCTTTAAAATAAAAAAAAAAACTGTAAACAGTGGTAGCGTGCACAAAAGCAATCCATGCGATGAGCAGCGACAGGCCGTAAACAGTCATTATCAGAATGCGACAAACAATGCATGACACAGTACAATAATGCATTTTCAGCTTAGAGTGACGTAAACACCTATAACAAAAAGAACGGCACTTATCAGATCAAAGAAAAATAAGCAATCAATTCAAACCAGCCGAAGCACGTGAAAAAGGAAGGGTACCCGTATAAATACGGATGGAGTGCTGACGCATAGCAATGGCTACCTGGTAAAGCTAAACTGCTAAGCTTACGACTTGAACCAAACTACTGTAGCTGTAACGTCATTCATTCGACCTAAGTTGTGCCTCATATTACAATGGACCAGCTTTGTTTCAATTTGGAGGTGCAGCCTAAAACTTTTCTCTCCCCTTGAATTTCGAGTCTCAAATTTCAGGTGTGGCTTAGATTCGGGAAATATTTTTTCCTTGAATTCGAGTCTCATTTTTCAGGTGCGGCTTAGATTCGAGTGAGGCTTAGATTCGAGTAAATACGGTACCTCTGGATTCTGAACTATTTGAGCACAGAATATGACCCACAAGAAAGTAAGCTAAGCAGTTATAACAACACAAACAATCAACAGTGTGATGATAAAAAGTGTGTGAAAAGTTGTCAGAAAGTATGTGATCCATATTTATAATATTTCAGATCAGCATATTATAAGCTTTAACAGATTTCTCCATACGTAAGTACTCTCACCTTGCGATGGAAAGGCATGTTATCCGAGCATCATGCTCTAGTTCAGCAACTAAGGAAGTGGCTGGTTTAATTTTTTTCCCACTGGATATGTCTTTCCATATTCTCACTGAACAGTCCCAAGAACCTGTCACAAGAATCTCTGATTTGGATCCCCAAACAATGCAGGCTACTGCATCTTCATGAGCTCTCACAGAATCAACCATTCGACCAAATTCAAGATTATACAATAACCTGGAACAGTAAACAATTAAAGAAAAGAGTTTTACAATGTAAAATTATATTCCAATAAATTTTGAGAATTAATAAGCGTAACATTTTGACAGGTATTTTATATATGATGCAACAAAAAAAATTATGGTCACAGAGAAGACAAGACAACACAATAAACAAGATTACATGATACACAAAATGTGATGGAGAGCAATATTAAAAAACTTGATAACATGTATTTGATTTTTGTTGCAGTTCAGAGTTCTCTTGCCACATGATGCTGGACAATTGGACTAACAGGAGGAGGAGTGTGAGAGACACAATGGTTATGGGTTTCCTGAATAACACATTCTGCCATCTTTATGAAATGGTTCTGAAAAACAACAGCATAGAAACTAATATTGCCAAATAGTGTTTTAAGAAGGAAGAAAATAAAATGCCACAATCTAGAAAAGGTGTGACTGATAGGATCAATTGCTACAGAGTTGGGGGATAAGGTGCAAACATAAACCACAGGGCTAAATCCATCCATCCGTATGTAGATAATGGAGGCTGTATATATATTACATATTTGCATGTATGTGTGTATATCCAGAATCTCCTCCTAAATTACTGGATCAACTACAACCAAACGTGGTACACATACTGCTTACTATATGAGAATCAGCACTGTGGGGTTGGAACCACCCCTAGCTGCCATACGAGTAGAGATATGGGCACAAAACGGATCTTCTACCTAATATGCAGGCTGTCCTGCATGACAGGTGTGATGTGCGGATCGTATCAGCATGCCTTGCAGGGGATATACTTGCAAATGGGCAAAGCTGAGTAGAGAGAGTGGGGGAGGATACAGTTAGTGAGAGAGGGGGGAGGAAGAAGTGGACAGAGAAAAGGGGGGAGGAAGAGGAGGAGGAGGAGAGGAGATGGACAGTCACAGTGGGGGGAAGGAGATGGGCAGAGAGAAGGGGAAGGAGGTGATGAACAGAGAGAGGGGGGGAGGTGATTAACAGAGAGAAGGGGAGGAGGTGATCAACAGAGAGAAGGGGAGGAGGTGATTAACAGAGAGAAGGGGAGGAGGTGATTAACAGAGAGAAGGGGAGGAGGTGATGATTTCAGAGAAAGGGGGAGAGGAGGGGATGGACAAAGTGGGGTGAGACGAGATGGGAGATGAACACAGAGAGTTTGGGTGGAGGACATATACAGAGAGACAGCTGAGGGAGAGATGGATGGACACACACACACACACACACACACACACACTTGGTACAAATATTAAATGGACCACAGATACATATAACATGTCTACAAGGTGCCACAATAGTCAATACAGCCTAAGGAAAGTCCTCAGAATTGGGAACGTTTTGGGCATCTTTCAACTGTGAAACGCTGTCACCTACAAAATCAAAATAATAGCCGTCAACATGGCACCAGCAACTCTAAGGCATTTCCATAGGGACATTCACAAACTTGCCTCACCTGATGCTGTGAGGCATGTGAGGCAGTGGCTAGTGTACATTATATGAGCTTATGGAATATCAGACATGCTGTGAGACTGGACTGACATCTTCCTATCAGAAGGAAAGCACAGTTCATTCTTAACTGGGAGAAGTGTTACATACGAAAGTGACTTTGGTCACACCCTGAAGGAGTGTTATAGGGCATCTGCTATTCATGAGAGACATAAATGATCTGGTGAGGAGCATTAGGGCTGTGAGGCAGTTTGTGGGTGATGCTGTTGTCTACAAGGAAGTCAAAACATCAGAAAATTTGGTGAAATGCCAGATGACCTGCAGAGAATTAACACTTGATACAGGAGCTTGTAGTTGACCCTCAACATAAACCAACATGAGCCACTGCAATTAATTACCAGAAATGCCCATAAATCATTCACATATACAACTGGGCAGCACTCATAGGAAAGATTAACATCCATAAAATATCTAGGAGTATATGTCTGTAGTGGCTCTATAGTGGTACAAACACATAAAAGTAGTTAAAGGAAAGGCAGACGTCAGATGAGATTCAGTGACAGAACGCTACGGAAATTTAATTCACCCATTAAGGTGGTAGTTTACAAAACCTCTCATTTGAGCAATTATTGAGTGTTGCTCGATGGGCTGGGATGCTTACTTGGTACAACCAGAAGAGGAGATAAAGAAGAACAGCAATTTTTCACCACACCTTCATTCAGTAAGTGAAAAAGTGTAATAGAGATGATCATCAAACTCCAGTGTCAGATGCAACAAGATGGGGGGACAGGGCATCACAGAAAGATTTACTGTTCAACTTGCAAGAATACAAATTTCAAGAAGAGTCCATCCACATATTACTTCCTCCCACTTACATCCCATGAAGTGACCATGATTGTAAAATCAGAGAAATCTGAAGTTACATAAAGGCTCTTTGACAACTGTTAAAATATGGAATAGGGAAGGAAAAAAATGATGGTGTTAAAGGAAGTATCCTCTGACGTACAACATAAGGTGTCTTGCAGAGCAAAGATCTAGTTGCAGAATTTTATTTATAATGTAGAGCACTGCAGTCATAGATAATATGAAAAATGCTGCTCCAAAAGTTTTCATTTGTAGATCATTTTAGCACAGTGGCAAATGACATTTGACTACAACTGCACAGATTTTCTAATAAAAGAGTGTAAAACAATATGAGTTGAATTTTATCTTCTCAGGAGAATAGCAATAAGATGCATCACACTAAAAACCTAAATAGTACTCAGTGTTGTTTGTGGCAATATTTATTTCATGTCACACATATATTGCAACAACAAGTAAATAACGGATTGTATGACATGTTAAAACTGTATGCTGAAGCACTACGCATGTGCTGAAATCTGCTTTCTATGTTCTGCATTCCACAATTTGAACTATCAAAGCACATATCATGGACCAACTATGAGCTTTAAATTTGTCATTGGCTCATCATCTTTCTTTTCAGGTTCCATAGATACACTCCAACAATGCTGTATGATTAGCACCTCTTGGAGAATAGATCCCACAGAGAATTTGGCTTCTACACAGTACCAAGATAGTTACCAAGGGAAATTATTTTATGCTTTGCAAAGTATATACTGTGCTGACTATATACAACAAGAAATTTCCAAATAATTGAGGCTCTGAGTGGTCGATAGGCGCATAAACAAGACTGAAAATGTTGCTAAGCTGCCAGACAATGTCGTACTTTGGCGTAAACTTGAACAGAATAAACATACACACACATTCATACCCATAAAAAAAAATATACCTGCACAATTAAAGTGTACTGGCCAGCTACAGTGTGCTGGAATTGCGGACAGTCCTCTAAAGGAGGACATAATTTCAATGTTAGCAACATTTGAAGTCTTGAGTGTACACCCATAAATCACACAAATCCTCAGCCATACAGCAAGTTATTACGTTTCATTATTTATAATCAAGAAATGACTTTTCATTGCCATAAGATAAAATTTGTGTACTCAGGAGGATCAAGTGGTGTAAGACTATTTCTAAAAATTAAGTGTCAATAGTTGAAGTCCCAGTGTGTCAAAACATTTTATCATAATATTTTCAATAACCACAGCATATGCTTTGAAAGGTTTAAAATAAGTCCACCTACGTAGCTCAGGAGCTAAGTAGTGTAACAGACACCGATGAGCCAAAACATTATGACCACCAGTTTAATAGAATGTTGGTCAGCCTGTGGGCTGTAATACTGCATGGCATGGATTCAACAAGTCCTTGACAGCTTTCTGGAAATATGTGGTGCCAAAAGTTTATGCATGGTTCACGTACTGCAAGTAAATTACGGGCTGGTGGTTTGTGGGCATGCAACTGGCACCTGGTAGTGTCTTAGATGTATACCATTGGGTTTAGGTCAGGCAAATCTGGTAGCCGTGATGTCAATATGAGATCATTATCATGCTCCTCCAACAACTGTAGCAAGATCCTGGTCTTGTCAGATGGACAGACATCCTGTTAGTAGATGCCACTGCTATCCGGAAAGTCATCAAGCACAAATGGATGCAGGTGATGCATAATAATGTGCAATTTGTCCAAAGCTGTCATGGTGCCTTCAGTTAGTACCACAGCTCCCATGGAAGACCAGGTGAATGTCCCCTATGGCATAATACTGCCCCAACTGGCCTTTGTCCGCGATATGGTGTATTTTTTGGGCAGCCATTCACCTGGACAATGCAGTATCTAGACATGAGCAACAACCTGGCATAACAATAAATGTGATTCATCCAATCAGATAATACCTTTCCATTGCTCCTAGGTCAAATCTTGATGATCCTGTACCAACTGTAATTGTAACTGAGGATGTTGTCAGGTCAAGATAGAAACCTGAAGGGGATATATACTGTGGAGCCTCATGTTAACAACGTGTGTTGAAGGTGTGCTTCAAAACACTTGTTCCAGCACCAACACTGTACTTTGCGTCATCACATCTGTCACAGATCGTTGCTTAACCTGCTTTACACAACAGGCAAGCCTAAATCTCCATGTCCAACATCATGCTGTCCACTCATTGTTTAACAGTCCCTCAACCACTTTGTATAGATGCTCATGATAGTAGAATACAAACAGTTGATCACCTTTGCTATTTCCAAGATGCTCATTCCAAGGTACTAGACTATAACAGTCTCCCTCTGTGCAAATTTCAGTGCCTTTATATTCATGTTCTCCAGCTGCTTGGTGAGCAGATTTTTTTAATCTATCCAATTACATTAAAAAATGCCCTTTGTCAAAGTCACTTATGCCAGTGGATTGTCCCATTTGCTGCCTGTATCACTGCTAGAATGTCTTCACTTAAAACTTTCGTTTTTTTTTGTTTTTTTTGCGCAAAACTGCTATGGTCATTAGCGCTTGGTTTGTGACTTATGAAAAGGTAAAAAACGAAAATGGAAACCAGCAGCAATGGGAACGAAACTCAAAAAATTGGAGAAACTAAAAGCAGAAGGAAAGCTTAAAAAACCACTACAGAAAGGGGTTGGTTGTCCCTGAAAAGAACTTTAAATGACTAACGTCATCTCACTGGCACTAATAAACTCGAGAACGCGATCAGCTGAGCGCGTGCCATCTGCTAAAATGGACAATATTTCAGGCGACAGCCGTAGACGGGCGCGTAATGGAGTAAAATAGGGGCACTCAAGTAAAAGGTGTCTTACCGTCCACAGCTGAGAGCAGTGGGGACAGAGGGGGAGGATTGCCGCTTAAAAGATGTTGATGGCTAAAAAGACAGTGCCCTATCTGGAGTCTAGTTAAAATTACCTCCTCCCGACGACGCGTTCGGGAGGAAGAGGTCCAAGCACAGGGAAGAGCTTTCACATCCCGCAATTTATTATGGGGAAGTGTCGACCAATGTGCATGCCATAAAAGAACAACACGACGACATAAAACACTCCGTAGATCGGCGAAGGGAATCGTGCGAATAGCTGGCCGAAGAAGAGAGACTGCAGCCTTGGCCGCTATATCGGCCGCCTCATTTCCACAGATACCAACGTGTCCTGGGATCAAGAGGAACGCACCGAGACGCCCCCCAAGTGGAGAAAGCGTAGGCAGTCCTGAATCCGGTGGACCAGAGGGTGGACAGGGTAGAGAGCTTGGAGACTGAAGAGAGAGCTGAGAGAATCTGAAGAGATAACATACTGTATCCGCTGATGGCGACGGATGTAATGGACAGCCTGGAGAACAGCGTAAAGCTCCGCAGTACAAACCGAACACTGGTCGGGAAGCCGAAATCGATTTGGGGTGTTGCCAACAATATAGGCACTCCCTACACCTAACGATGCTTTTGAGCCATCAGTGTAAATAAATGTGGCATCCTTCATTTGTGCGCATAGAGCAGAAAATGCCCAACGATAAACAAGTGAAGGGGTACCATCCTTGGGAAACTGACAAAGATCACGGAGGGGGCAGGTCCGGGGACGGAGCCAAGGCGGTGCTGTACCCCAAGTTGTCAAGAAAGTTTTAGCAAAGCGGAAGGAAAGAGAATGGAGCAGTTGATGGAAGTGGACTCCTGGTGGTAGTAGGGAGGAAGGGCGGCCTGCATACCCTAAATGCAAGGAGGCGTCGAAAAAAATGTCATGGGCCAGATTAGCAGGCATGGAAGACAAATGGCTAGCATAACAACTTAGAAGGACAGCTGGCCGATTGGACAGTGGAGGTTCAGCAGTCTCAGCATAAAGGCTTTCCACAGGGCTGGTGTAAAAAGCTCCAGACACTAAACGTAATCCACGGTGGTGGATAGAGTCGAGACGCCGAAGAATAGACGGCCGAGCAGAGGAGTAAACTATGCTTCCATAGTCCAATTTCGAGCGCACTAAGGCGTGATAGAGGCAGAGAAGGACCACTCGGTCCGCTTCCCAGGAGGTACCATTCAGGACACGGAGGGTGTTGAGGGATCGCAGACAGCGAGCCGAAAGATAGGAGATGTGGGTGGACCAGCACAGTTTTCTGTCAAACATAAGACCCAAGAATTTAGCGACGTCCAAAAACGGAAGGTTGACAGGCCCTAGATGTAAGGAAGGTGGAAGAAACTCTGTACTATGCCAAAAATTAACACAAACGGTCTTACTGGGAGAAAAGCGGAAGCCTGTTTTGATGCTCCAAGAGTGGAGGCGATCGAGACAGCCTTGAAGACGTCATTCAAGAAGGCTGGTCTGTTGAGAGCTGTAGTAGATCACAAAATCGTCCACAAAGAGGGAGCCCGAGACATCAGGCAGGAGACAATCCATAATTGGATTTATGGCAATGGCAAACAGTACAACACTTAGCACGGAGCCCTGGGGTACCCCGTTTTCTTGGGAGAAAGTACGGGAGAGAGTAGTGTTCACCCGCACTTTAAATGTGCGCTCTGCCATAAATTCGCGAAGAAAAATGGGCAACCGACCGCGAAAGCCCCAAGAGAACAGTGAGCGGAGGATGCCTGTCGTCCAACAGGTATCATATGCTCTCTCCAGATCAAAAAATATTGCTACTGTTTGGCGTTTCCGGAGAAAATTGTTCATGATATAAGTGGAGAGAGCAACAAGATGGTCAACTGCAGAATGATGCTTTCGGAAACCGCATTGGGCAGGTGTTAAAAGACTTTTTTTTTTGGTTGGGGTTTAAGGGCGCTCAACTACTGAGGTCATTAGTGCCCAGTCACAATTGTTAGAGCGCACAGAATCTAGTAAAACTCAAGGGGGGGGGGGGGGGGGGGGGGGCACCAGAAAGTTCTTACAAAGATGCAGATAAAATAAGTGAAAGAGTTAGATGTATTTGGATAAGCCAGTCAAAGTAATAAAACGAAGAACACGAGCAGCTGCTCGAGCGTCATCAGCTAAAATATCCTGTAAAGTAGATGGCAGAGACAGGACAACACGAGATTGACTAAAACGGGGACACGACAATAAAACATGGTGCACTGTCAAGGCATGACCACAAGGGCACTGCGGGGCTGGGTCACCGGAGAGCAGGTAGCTGTGGCTAAACCGGCAATGCCCAATCCGCAACCTGGTCAGAAGGACCTCTTCTCGCCGAGATGGTCGGGAGGAGGTTGTCCAAGCAGTTGGGAATGGTTTTACTGCCCGGAGCTTGTTTCCATGAAGTGATGACCAAGTATCCCACCACAACGACACAAGCCTCGTACAAACAACCCCACTAATGTCCGATGACGGGACACAATGGGAGGCTGGCCGAGGCAGGAGGACTGCAGCCTTGGCTGCAACATCAGCAGCCTCATTCCCAGGCACTCCTACATGGCTGGGAACCCACAGAAAGCTGACAGGAGAGCCATCATCAGAAAAAGGCTCTGAAGAGCACTGAGTGAATCAGAGCAGAGTACATACGATGAATGGCGGTGGCGGCGGGCATACTGAACGGCCTGATAGAGAGCAAAAAGCTCGGCCGTAAAGCTGGAACACTGGTCGAGGAGCCGGTATTTAAAAGTGATGGCCCCGACGACAAAGGCACAGCCGACACCATCGTCAGTTTTGGAGCCAACAGTGTAAATAAAGGTGTGACTGGCAAGTCACGCACGAAGTTCGACAAACCGTGAGCAATACACTGCAGCCGGATTACCCTCCTTCGGGAGTGAGCTGAGGTCGAGATAAATATGAACCGGAGTCTGGAGCCAAGGTGGTGTCGGGCTCTCACCCTCTCTGAAGGTGGTAGGGAGGGCAAAATCCAATTGTCGAAGCAGGCGACGAAAGCGGACTCCAGGGGGCAGCAGGGCAGAGACATACAACCCATACTGACGGTCGAGAGAATCAGCGAAGAAGGACTGATAAGAGGGGTGGTCGGGTATTGACAACAGCCGGCAGGCATACCGACAAAGCAGTACGTCGCGCCGGTAGGTCAATGGTAATTCGGCAGCTTCAGCATAAAGACTCTCGACGGGACTAGTGTAGAATGCTCCGGTCGCAAAACGTAACCCCCAATGGTGGATGGAGTTGAGACGGCGTAAGAGGGATGGCCGAGTAGACGAGTAGACGAGGCTCCAATAATACAGCTTCGATCGGACTATGGATTGATACAAGCGAAGCAGGACAGTGCGATCTGCTCCCCAAGATGAACCACTAAGAACTCTGAGGACAGTAAGGGAACGTGTAAAACGGGCAGCCAAATAAGAGACGTGTGGAGACCAACGAAGTTTCCTGTCCAGTGTGAGCCCTAGAAACCGAGTTGTTTCCACGAATGGGAGAACAACAGGACCGAGATGTAAGGATAGCGGAAGGAACGCTTTATATAGCCAAAAGCTGATGCAAACCATCTTCTCTTCAGAGAACCGGAAGCCATTTGCCACACTCCATGAGTATAGGCTGTCTAGACAACGCTGAAGGCAGCGCTCCAGGAGGCATGTTCTCTGGGCACTGCAGTAGATCGCGAAGTCATCGACAAAAAGAGAGCCAGAGACATTAGGTGGAATGCAATCCATAATTGGATTGATCGCTATGGCAAAAAGGGCTACGCTCAAGACGGAGCCCTGAGGCACTCCGTTCTCCTGGAGGAAGACGTCAGACAATACGGAACCCACACGTACCCTAAACTTTCGATCTGTTAAAAAGGAATCAATAAAAAGGGGCAGGCGACCGCGTAGACCCCACCTGTGCATAGTGTGGAGGATACTGTGTTAAAGACTGCGGGACCCCAGGCACCAAGCTAAACGGCAATTCACCATACACTCCAAAACCTTACATACACTACCCGTGAGAGAAATGGGCCGATAGCTAGAGGGGAGATGTTTGTCCTTTCCAGGTTTCGGAACAGGAACGACGATAGCTTCCCGCCATCGTCTGGGAAAAGTACTGTCGGTCCAAATTCGATTATAAAGGCGAAGGAGGTAACGCAGACTATGGTATGATAAATGCAGCAACATTTGGATGTGGATACCATCCAGTCCTGGGGCGGAGGAGCGAGAAGAAGAGAGTGCATGTTGGAGTTCCTGCATGGAGAAAACAGTATTGTAGCTTTCGCGATTTTGAGAGGAGAAAGCAAGAGGTCCCACTTCTGCTGCACGTTTCTTCGGGAGAAACGCTGGCGGGTAATTTGAAGAGCTCGAAATCTCAGTAAAGTTAGAAATTGCGATGGGGTCCACTAATGTATCATGCGCGACAGTGAGCCCAGAGACCGGGGAGAAACTAGGTGCACCTGATAACCGTCGAATCCGACTCCAAACTTCCGAGGAGGGAGTGAAGGTGTTAAATGAGCTAGTAAAGAAGTCCCAGCTTGCCTTCTTGCTATCGCGGATGACGCGACAGCACTGCGCACGTAACTGCTTATAGCGGATACAGTTGGCCAATGTAGGATGGTGTCTGAAAATGTGAAGAGCACGTCGCCGGTCACGAATTGCGTCATGGCATGCCTCGTTCCACCAAGGAACTGGGGGGCACCAGGGCAATTCGGAGGTGCGAGGTATTGAACGTTCCGCAGCTGTAAGAATAACGTCTGTAATATGAGTGACCTCATCGTCGACGCTAGGAAAGTGACGGTCATCGAATGTCGCTAGAGACGAAAAAAGTGTCCAATCGCCTTGGGCAAACTTCCAGTGTCTCGGGCACATATATGGCAGTTGTGGCTGCAATCGAAGGACACATGGAAAGTGGTCACTCGAGTGTGTATCAGCAAGGGAGAACCATTCGAAGCGCCGAGCTAGCGGAACAGTACCGACCAAAAGGTCCAAATGAGAGAAATTTGTCGTGGAGGCAGACAAAAATGTAGGGTCCCCAGTGTTGAGGCAAACAAGATCCACTTGGTGGAAGACGTCTAGCAATAGTGAGCCATGCGGACAAGGATGTGGAGATCCCCAAAGTGGGTGGTGGGTATTGAAGTCCCCAACCAGAAAATAAGGGGTTGGAAGCTGACCAAGAAGATGAAGGAGATCAGCTCGTGCCATTGATCTGGACGATGGAATGTATACAGTACAAAGAGAAGGTGTATCCAGAAAGGGAAAGACGGACAGCGACTGCTTGGAAGGAAGTGTTTAAGGGGATTGGGTGATAATGGAGAGTATTATGGAGAAGAATCATGAGTCCTCCATGTGCTGGAGTGCCTTCAACAGAGGTGAGATCAAATCAGACTGACTGAAAATGGGGGAAAACAAAAGTGGTCATGGGGACACAGCTTTGTTTCCTGAAGACAGAAGATGACCGGCGAGTAGGATCGTAAGAGGATCGTCAATTCATCCCGATTGGCTCGAATGCCGCGGATATTCCAATGGATAATGGACATAGGGTGGACAGAAAATGGAAGAATGTGACCAAGGTTGTCATCAACTCAACGACTGCTCAGAGCTTGCGACCGACAGCGTGGAACGGCACTCAGCCGAAGGCAGAAGATCCTGATCCATAGGTTGTTCAGGAGCAGCTCCTGCCACCAGCGATTGGCCGGTTGATCGGCCACCAGCAGTGCACCTCTGTGACACAGAAGACGGCCGAGGGCGGTTACCGCCAGGTGGTGCTGTAGATAAGACACGCTGTGACGGAGGAGGAGAGGAACTGGGCTTCTTATTAGCCTTCTTGGACACATGATGTTTAGATGAAGGAGGAACCGATGGTTGTGAAGTTGTGGTACGTAAAAAATCTTCACGAGTATGCTCTTTTTTGGAAGTCCGGGTGTCTGACTTTTGGGACTTAGATTTAGCAGAATCCGATGAAGTGTGATCCATAGAATGAGCAGGCGAAAGTGGGGAGGTTGAACGGGCGATCTCTGCGCTGGCCGATTTGACGACCGTGTCACTAAAGGCGAGATCACAAGTCTGCGTGGCCCCCTCCTTTGTTGGCCGAGGAGAGGCAAGGACAGTGCTGTATTTTCCTGTCTGAGGCACAGTGGGCTTTTGACTGGCGAATAATTTTCGAGCAGCAAAGGTCGACACCTTTACCTTCACTCTGATTTCCTGAATGAGCTTTTCATCTTTAAAAATGGGGCAATCTCGAGAGGAAGCAGAGTGGTCACCCATACAGTTGATGCAACGAGGGGATGGAGGAGGACAAGCACCCTTGTGGGCATCCTTGCCCCACATAACACATTTGGCCGGGTTGGAACAGGACTGGCTGGTTTAATTGAACCGCTGGCACCGATAGCAACGTGTAGGGTTTGGGACGTAGGGGCGAACGGAAATTATCTCATAGCTCGGTTTTATTTTCGATGGGAGTTGAACTCTGTCAAATGTCAAGAAGACAGTACGGGTTGGAACGATGTTCGTGTCAACCCTTTTCAGGACTATATGAACAGCCGTTACACCCTGGTCAGACAGGTAGTGTTGAATTTCCTTGTCAGACAATCCGTCGAGGGAGCGTGTATAAATGACTCCATGTGAGGAATTTAAAGTGTGGTGCGCTTCCACCCAGACAGGGAAGGTGTGAAGCAGTGACGTATGCAGCAATTTTTATGCCTGGAGGGCACTGACTGTTTCTAACAACAAGGTGCCACTCCGTAATCTGGAACAAGACTTTACAGGACCTGCAATTGCGTCGACACCTTTCTGAATAATGAAAGGGTTGACTGTGGAGAAGTCGTGACCTTCGTCAGACCGAAAAAGAACAAGGAACTGTGGCAACGATGGAAGAACTGTCTGTGGCTGAGACTCAGTGAAGTTATGCTTGTGAGCAGACGTAGTGGAAGATGAGGAAACCATTGCGGAAGTATCCCCCATGATTATCAGCATCTCTGATGGCGTGCTCCTCCCTTGTGGGGGCCCTCTCTGAGAGCACTCCCGCCTTAGGTGATTGTTCACACCTCAGGTCACACCTCCCGAGAAACGGACGGAGGGACCAATCGGCACTTTCGGAAGGTATCAGCTTGGGTAATCACCCCTCCCTGTGCCTGGCCGTTACCATGGGGTACGTACGTGTCCTACCTGTCTACCCGAGGCGGGGAATTATGCGTTACCCCGTCACCGGCTACGCATGAAAATGCGTGGGTTGGCCTTCAGACACACACAGGGAGGAAGAAAGAGAAAGGGAAAAACAAAGAAAGAGAAAGGAAACAAGAGAGGTCCCAAACGCCGCAGCAGAGAAAAGGGTAAATAGAAGAGGTAAGGAAAAGAGAAGGACAAAGGAAGGATGAAGACATGCAAGCAGAGAAAGCGAAGAATGTGTTACAATTTTGAGCGCCCGTCTCCGGACGTAGGCACAAAACATACTCCCAGAGGGGGAGAAAGGGAAGGAAAGAGCCAGAGGTGAAGGGAGGGGAGGGGAGGGGGGGGGGGTGAAGATGGGGCATAGGAAAGGATGAGGAAAAGGAAGGTATAAAAGGAAGGTATGCAGCCCGGAAAGGAAGGAGGGCCACATTAGCTCGGGGTCCCGTGCTCGCTACGCACGTATCCACAAGAGAGTTGTGGACCCCCTGGGGGGAACTCCCGGGCTGATAGGCCATGGTCGAACTCTCTCCTGTTTCGTCTCCGACTGCGGGAGACATCCTCGGAGGTAAAGCGCTTTACCTCCGAGGATGTCTCCCGCAGTCGGAGACGAAACGTCAGGAGAGAGTTTTATACTTCGACCACAGCCTATCAGCCCGGAAGTTTTAAGTGAAGACAATACCGGCCGTGAAAGCTTACATTGTATGATCACTGCTAGAATGGTTCTCCAATCCTTTCTCCTCACTTACATAACAGACTTACCATGTCATGTGCTCACAATACCACCAGGTGCCATTCAATTTTGCAGTGGTCTGTGCTCATAACACTTTGGCTCATCAGTATATGGTTCTTGAATAGCTTTAATAAAGAGATATAATGCAAGGGAATATGTAACAGTTTTTATATGTCCTTCAGACAAGTTCTCAGTTCTCACAATGTGATATTTCAACTTCATAATTCTGCATAATCACCTTTTTATGCAAGATAAGAGTCTTTTTCTCTTTCTGAATGTCGACCATCTCTTCAACAGAGAGATAACATTAACCATAAAACAATCTAGCACTAAGTAGTAAAGAAGAATACGCAGAGACACAAACAAGGCTCCAAATTTTGAGCTCATAGATCAGCTGCTGTATTAAAAAGCATAAAATAGGCAGTACAGCTGACACACATTAGTAAATATATACATACTTACACCTACAGTCAGCACATATTTAAACCTACAAAAAATTCCACTCTGACTTCACGGAAAATGATAATTAAGACTAATAAAATATACGATTACACCTTTCTAAAGTAATTGCACGGTCTTAATACAGTAATTTGTATCAAAACTGAAAATATTTTATGTAATACATACACATTATTATCCCATGAGCCAACAAGGAGCGTTTTGTCATCTGGGAGAATGACACAGGAAGACAATGCCATTTCTGATAATGCAACACTCCTGACTTGTCGTTTCTCAGCCACGGTGTACATTTTTAATAGTGAATCTTGCCCCACAGATACAACAAATTCCTTGGATTCAGCTATTGCCACAGCACTTACTGCTTCTTTGTGTGATTGGAATGTGCTTGCTATACTCAACCTATCCATATTCCCCCAAATTGGGCATTCTGCAGTGCTGTTAACTTTGTCTTGCTGACAACTGTTATGCTCTGTTATGAAAGAAATGAAGTTTTGTAAATAATCACAAAATTATAACTTATTCTGAAAAATAAGTTTTTTAACTTTGCTGTGAAAACAGAAAATATTCATAAAAATATAAAAATGATTTAATATAATGGAAGGAAACATTCCACGTGGGAAAAATTATATATAAAAACAAAGATGATGTGACTTACCGAACAAAAGCGCTGGCAGGTCGATAGACACACAAACAAACACAAACATACACGCAAAATTCAAGCTTTCGCAACAAACTGTTGCCTCATCAGGAAAGAGGGAAGGAGAGGGGAAGACGAAAGGAAGTGGGTTTTAAGGGAGAGGGTAAGGAGTCATTCCAATCCCGGGAGCGGAAAGACTTACCTTAGGGGGAAAAAAGGACAGGTATACACTCGCACACACGCACATATCCATCCACACATACAGACACAAGCAGACATATTTAAAGACAAAGAGTTTGGGCAGAGATGTCAGTCGAGGCAGAAGTGTAGAGGCAAAGAAGTTGTTGAAAGACAGGTGAGGTATGAGTGGCGGCAACTTGAAATTAGCGGAGATTGAGGCCTGGCGGATGACGAGAAGAGAGGATATACTGAAGGGCAAGTTCCCATCTCCGGAGTTCGGATAGGTTGGTGTTGGTGGGAAGTATCCAGATAACCCGGACGGTGTAACACTGTGCCAAGATGTGCTGGCTGTGCACCAAGGCATGTTTAGCCACAGGGTGATCCTCATTAGCAACAAACACTGTCTGCCTGTGTCCATTCATGCGAATGGACAGTTTGTTGCTGGTCATTCCCACATAGAATGCATCACAGTGTAAGCTGGTCAGTTGGTAAATCACGTGGGTGCTTTCAAACGTGGCTCTGCCTCTGATCGTGTACACCTTCCGGGTTACAGGACTGGAGTAGGTGGTGGTGGGAGGGTGCATGGGACAGGTTTTGCATCGGGGGCGGTTACAAGGATAGGAGCCAGAGGGTAGGGAAGGTGGTTTGGGGATTTCATAGGGATGAACTAACAGGTTACGAAGGTTAGGTGGACGGCGGAAAGACACTCTTGGCGGAGTGGGGAGGATTTCATGAAGGATGGATCTCATTTCAGGGCAGGATTTGAGGAAGTCGTATCCCTGCTGGAGAGCCACATTCAGAGTCTGGTCCAGTCCCAGAAAGTATCCTGTCACAAGTGGGGCACTTTTGTGGTTCTTCTGTGGGGGATTCTGGGTTTGAGGGGACAAGGAAGTGGCTCTGGTTATTTGCTTCTGTACCAGGTCGGGAGGGTAGTTGCGGGATGCGAAAGCTGTTTTCAGGTTGTTGGTGTAATGATTCAGGGATTCCGGACTGGAGCAGATTCGTTTACCACGAAGACCTAGGCTGTAGGGAAGGGACCGTTTGATGTGGAATGGGTGGCAGCTGTCATAATGGAGGTACTGTTGCTTGTTGGTGGGTTTGATGTGGACGGACGTGTGAAGTTGGCCATTGGACAGGTGGAGGTCAACGTCAAGGAAAGTGGCATGGGATTTGGAGTAGGACCAGGTGAAACGTAGGCAGAGATCAACACCTTCAACCTATTACATGCAGTCTCCCATCCTTCATCAAGGACACCAACCACTTCCTTGAACGCCTGGAATCCTTACCCAATCTGTTACCCCCGGAAACCATCCTTGTAACCATTGATGCCACGTCCTTATACACAAATATTCCGCACGTCCAGGGCCTCGCTGCGATGGAGGATTTCCTTTCACGCCGATCACCTGCCACCCTACCTAAAACCTCTTTCCTCATCACCTTAGCCAGCTTCATCCTGACCCACAACTTCTTCACTTTTGAGGGCCAGACATACCAACAATTAAAGGGAACAGCCATGGGCACCAGGATGGCCCCCTCGTACGCCAACCTATTCATGGGTCGCTTAGAGGAAGCCTTCTTGGTTACCCAAGTCTGCCAACCCAAAGTTTGGTACAGATCTATTGATGACATCTTCATGATCTGGACTCACAGTGAAGAAGAACTCCAGAATTTCCTCTCCAACCTCAACTCCTTTGGTTCCATCAGTTTCACCTGGTCCTACTCCAAATCCCATGCCACTTTCCTTGACATTGACCTCCACCTGTCCAATGGCCAACTTCACACGTCCGTCCACATCAAACCCACCAACAAGCAACAGTACCTCCATTATGACAGCTGCCACCCATTCCACATCAAACGGTCCCTTCCCTACAGCCTAGGTCTTCGTGGCAAACGAATCTGCTCCAGTCCAGAATCCCTGAATCATTACACCAACAACCTGAAAACAGCTTTCGCATCCCGCAACTACCCTCCCGACCTGGTACAGAAGCAAATAACCAGAGCCACTTCCTTGTCCCCTCAAACCCAGAATCCCCCACAGAAGAACCACAAAAGTGCCCCACTTGTGACAGGATACTTTCCGGGACTGGACCAGACTCTGAATGTGGCTCTCCAGCAAGGATACGACTTCCTCAAATCCTGCCCTGAAATGAGATCCATCCTTCATGAAATCCTCCCCACTCCGCCAAGAGTGTCTTTCCGCCGTCCACCTAACCTTCTTAACCTGGTAGTTCATCCCTATGAAATCCCCAAACCACCTTCCCTACCCTCTGGCTCCTATCCTTGTAACCGCCCCCGATGCAAAACCTGTCCCATGCACCCTCCCACCACCACCTACTCCAGTTCTGTAACCCGGAAGGTGTACACGATCAGAGGCAGAGCCACATGTGAAAGCACCCACGTGATTTACCAACTGACCTGCCTACACTGTGATGCATTCTATGTGGGAATGACCAGCAACAAACTGTCCATTCGCATGAATGGACACAGGCAGACAGTGTTTGTTGCTAATGAGGATCACCCTGTGGCTAAACATGCCTTGGTGCACAGCCAGCACATCTTGGCACAGTGTTACACCGTCCGGGTTATCTGGATACTTCCCACCAACACCAACCTATCCGAACTCCGGAGATGGGAACTTGCCCTTCAGTATATCCTCTCTTCTCGTCATCCGCCAGGCCTCAATCTCCGCTAATTTCAAGTTGCCGCCACTCATACCTCAGCTGTCTTTCAACAACTTCTTTGCCTCTACACTTCTGCCTCGACTGACATCTCTGCCCAAACTCTTTGTCTTTAAATATGTCTGCTTGTGTCTGTATGTGTGGATGGATATGTGCGTGTGTGCGAGTGTATACCTGTCCTTTTTTCCCCCTAAGGTAAGTCTTTCCGCTCCCGGGATTGGAATGACTCCTTACCCTCTCCCTTAAAACCCACTTCCTTTCGTCTTCCCCTCTCCTTCCCTCTTTCCTGATGAGGCAACAGTTTGTTGCGAAAGCTTGAATTTTGTGTGTATGTTTGTGTTTGTTTGTGTGTCTATCGACCTGCCAGCGCTTTTGTTCGGTAAGTCACCTCATCTTTGTTTTTATATATAAAAATGATTTAAAAATAACAATGATCATTTATTTAAAAAACACACAATTAGTCACCTTTAGATATAAGAGTACCAGTCATGCCACAGATAAACTGTTCTATTGCACCAATGGGAGAGATGCTTCTCTTTGTATTATTAACTGCATGCATGTCTGACCTTCTCAAGACAAGAGACACAAGACCATTAGTAAGATACTGCTTTTTGCATGTTAATGTGTAAATGTTTTTAGACATGGAATTGTATTCTTACCATGTCAAAAGTTTAATTAAAATTAAGTGGATTTTATCTATAAGACATGCGGCTGAACTCTGTGACTCTTCTTTTAAAGGATAATGCTAAATAAAATCTGCCTCAATTGTAATTAGCAGCTGTTTGCGAACCTGTCGTGAGCACCTGTAGAAAGTGGTTGAAGGGCCGTGACTGGCAACGGATTTTATTTGATGTTATCCCTCATCAAAACTGATCAACTCACTGGAAGTGGATGAGCATTTTACTATACAACGTGAGTCATTTGAGCCCACATTCATCAGTTCAAATAATTTCTGTACTTCATCTGGCATAACGCTGTGCAAGGCCTCAGCTGTTTTTCTCTTCTGGAAGAGAGCTGGAAATACCTGTCGTAATCTGGTCACCCACTCGCATCTAGTTAATCAACTTTGAACAAACTTGGCACAGCAAAAGAATGCTGTTCGATGATGAAAACAATTCCACACTAGTACACCACAAAAATGTGAGCAGTCTTGTTTCTTTAATGTTAAGTTAGTATATTCTGTTTGGTGCTAAACGAAGGAATAACAATTCCATATTATGATCCAGTGGAGAATCTTTGTTTACATACTGTATCATATATGTATCTCTGATGGAATAATGACAATACTATGAAAAGGACAGATCGCTGCTCACCATATAGCGGAGATGTTGAGTCACAGACAGGCACAACAAAAAGACTGCTAAACACAAAAGCTCTTGGCCAAAAGGCCTTCCTTCTAAATTGCCTTCTTCTAAATTAGACAACACACACACACACACACACACACACACACACACACACACAGTGTCTCTGGCTGCCAAGGCCACACTGCAAGCAACAGTGCATAATGGGAGAAGCAATCTAGACAGTGGGGTAAGGAGGAGGCTGGGGAGTGGAGAGGGAGGAATAGCGGGATTGGGTTGAGGGTCAGTAAAGTGCTGCTTGTGGGAGCATACAGTGACGAGTTGGGGAGAGGGTAGGACAGCTAGATGCAGTTGAGAGGTTAGATGAAGGGATGGAGGATTTGGGGTGGGGGGGAGCAGGGAGCAGAAAAAGAGAGAAGTAAAAACACTGTGGGTGCATTGTTGGAATAGAAGGCTGTGTAGTGCTGGTCCCACAACAGCACTACACAGCCTTCTATTCCACTAATGCACCCACAGTCTTTTTGCTTCTCTGCTTTTCCACTCCCCACCATTCATCTAACCTCCTGACTGCACCTAGCTGTCCTACCCTCTCCTCACCTTGTCCCTGTATGCTCCTACAAGTACCATTTTAACATCCTTCACTCCTACCCTGTTATCCCTCCCCATCCACTCCCAAGCCGCCTCCTCATCCCCATCACCCAGACTGCTTCTTCTATCATGCGCTGTTGCTCGCAGTCTGGCCTTGGCAGCCAGAGACAATGGTCACCTGTGAGTTGCATTTACACAAATGTGTATGTATACTGTCCAATTCAGAAGACCTTTTGGCTGCAAGCTTACCTGTTTAGCAGTTTTTTTTATAGTGCCTGTGTGTTACTCAACATCTCCACTATACAGTGAGTAGTAATCTATACTTTCCATGATATAGTCATATAAGTATCTCTGATTGTTTAATATGTCTGTTTGTTACATTCTAGCATGAATAAATTTATCACAACTACGTTTTCTTGCTGTATGTGTTGTTTGCATCCACATTCTGCAATCGAGATGATATCTCATCAATAAAATGCAGAAAAATAACGTTTAAATTAGAAAAATACCTCTGTTCCCTTTGATGGTCGGTGGAATACCAGTAATTCGCTGTGGATGTGGCAGGGAAAAAACTTGCTTAGGAATCTGACCAAATTCCATTATTTGTACTTCTAATGCATGTCTCTGATTTATGTCTTTGATGGAATCCAAATCAACAGCGCCTTCATAGCACAGATAGTAAAACACTGCAAATAACATACATATTAACTGTGAAGCTGTTTTGTTTTACATATTTAAACTATTCAGGAAATGACAACAGGTAACTGCGCCTAAAAGTAAGAAAAAGTAGGAAGGAACAAAAGCCAGTGGTTATTTGATATCAGATACCTTTATGTGCCAATGCAACATCCATGTCTCATCTCTCTGTGAGTGGTTGCCTGTTCTCAATCCATGTTATAATTCCATTTATTGTAATACGAGAGCAGTTCGGAAAATAAGTTCCGACCAGTCACGAAATGGAAACCAATGTGACAATCCCATGAAGCTCTGCACAGATGAGTCAAGCACTGTCTCTAATACTCCCGTCAACCCCATCACATCACTCTTTTCAATTTTGAATGCACAGTGAGCATGTAAAGATGCCTAGAAAACAGTGTCTCCCACCAGGTAAGAGGACCTAGTGAGAAATTTCTCCTGAAGCTATGCAGCCTACATAACTGTCATGAATTTCCTTCTTAAAGACAATTCTTAGCCACATTCTGAATAGGCAATGAAGATGCTCCTGCAGCATTTTCAATGGGAAGTGTCTGATCACCCACAATACTACCCATAATTGACTCCCTCTGAGTTTCATCTCTGCTCACATGAACCACTGGCTATAACAACAACATTTTGGCGCAGACAATGGGCACAGAGAATTGGCAGGAAACAAGTGGCAACTGCCTTCTATGACAAGGGTTTTGGAAAGTTGGTATAACGCTATGTAAAGTGTCTAAGTTGGTGCAGTGACTATGTAGATAAGTAGCTGGAAGTTGTAGCTATCTATCGCAAATAAAATATTTTTGATTTTCACAGTGGTTTCCATTTCGCAGCCAATCAGAATTTATTTTCTGAATACCCCTTGTACATACTAAAATCATGTACGTCCATTGGCTTAATTATGATAGGATTTTTTTCTGCAGTTTGAAGCAAAGTGCCATCACTGTAATACACCTAAAATACAACAATCAGAATTTTACAATTATAAATAATTATGAGTAGTATTGTCTTCAAAATAGTACAGTCATCTGATTGTATATCCAAAACCAATGGAAGTACATGTGTTAACTGGTGGTCTTGATCAAACCACTGTAAAAGCATGCAGTCTGCTGAGAAACTGACTTGTCACACAAATATCTACAAACACAGTCTTAGAATACTAATTAAAGCTGAATAAAAACACAAAAATTTGCTGCCTGTCTTGATACCAAATGTAGAGGTCCAGGGCTGATTCCCAGTCGGTCCTAGGATTTTTTTCTGTAACTTACAAATTCTTTCACCCTTGGCAACAATACATTAATGTTAAAAATGTAAAGGTGAACTATGGTTCAGAGTTCACATTAAACTGTAGATCCCCTACAGCTAGCTGGAGAAGTCAGTTCAAAGGTCAGAGGAAGGCAGGAGCTTACCATCTCCTTACAACAGACTCTCCAGAGACAAAAGTGCCTTCTCTCATTCTAAATTTTATACAAGATATCACTATCTAAAAACAGTTCATCAGAAATTTAAAACAGCTGTTTAAAAGCTGTGATAGCTGACAGACCATTGTACTGGTGACATATTTTATTCCTCCGCCAGATTTGTTTCAAAGACATAATTTCTGATAGTACATAGATCTCTATGGTGTGATCCTCTTATTACTCCTTCATAGTTTGCTTGCATTGGTTGTGTGTGTTCCTGTCTTTTAAGATGTCAATTGGCATTCAGAAAAAGTGCAATACTGTTGGATGCACACAACTCATGGAAACAAAAGCAATTTGTTCATTCCTTTATGGATACCATATTTGTATGTAACCATGCTTCACATTGTGATGTATGTTGGTGTATACCAATCACTGAACCCTGCACTTGCTTCATTTATTAATCCATTGTAGGTGGTAATCTTTAGCTGACTTTGGCAGCTGTGCTAATGTTGCATTGTTTCCCTTATCAATAAGTGCAATTACCTGTGAGACTGAGGTATCAGCCACATAAACTCTCAAAATTATCCTTTATCAAACATCAATAAATACTCACCATTCTGCATTTTGTTCAAACGCCCACTGCCCATTAATTGGATAGCACTGTTGCTATTTGCTATTAAGCCACACATGAGTTGTTACAAACATCACATGACTATATGAAGTTGAGTTTACAGTTTGGTGAAGTGGTCATAATGCTATGACCATTAAATGTATAAGTGTACAGACAAAAAGTCTACAAATGACTCACAGTTATTTGCTTTCTCTGCTTCTATGCCAGTCTGCCTGTAGCCAAATATCAAATCAATCCAATGGTGTAAGTTTCTTGACACACATTCTGACTCCAGAGCTTCTCTCATCCTCTTTACAAAGTGTTGTGGACCTAAAGAGCAGATCCTATTAAATGATGTATTACAGCCCACAGCACAGGTGAAAATATCAAGTTTATTATCTCAGTAAATTAATCATTCAGTAGCTTTGACTCTGGATCTACCATTTGCCCATGGTGGAAGATGAACATCACCAACTTTTTGACCATCATGACGATATCCGAAGTTAATTCCAAAACCATTCACAAGAAAATCACCTCCTTGGTCTGTGTCATAAAATGCTGGGATTAATTCCTTGAAATCTGACATATTTGTCATGACATTCTTCCAAACATCAGGTACACTGAAAATAGAAACACATAATATTCATTTCAAGTACTAATAATAATAAACCATCTCACATTTCCACATATAAAACAGTCACCACACTCACTCTCCCCCTCTCATTGCACACTGCATGTGCAAATGCACGCTGTCCCCCCCCCCCCCCCCCTTCCCCCATATACAGGGTTATTACAAATGATTGAAGCGATTTCACAGCTCAACAATAACTTTATTATTTGAGATATTTTCACAATGCTTTGCACACACATACAAAAACTCAAAAGCTTTTTTAGGTATTGACAAATATTCAATATGTGCCCCTTTAGTGATTCGGCAGACATAAAGTCGATAATCAAGTTCCTCCACACTCGGCGCAGCATGTCCCCATCAATGAGTTCAAAAGCATTGTTGATGCGAGCTCGCAGTTCTGGCACGTTTCTTGGTAGAGGAGGTTTAAACACTGAATCTTTCACATCACTACGCGTGAAACTTGCCCGCACGCGTTCAACCGTTTCTTCGCTCACTGCAGGCCGACCCGTTGATTTCCCCTTACAGAGGCATCCAGAAGCTTTAAACTGCGCATACCATCGCCAAATGGAGTTAGCAGTTGGTGGATCTTTGTTGAACTTCGTCCTGAAGTGTCGTTGCACTGTTATGACTGACTGATGTGAGTGCATTTCAAGCACAACATACACTTTCTCGGCTCCTGTCGCCATTTTGTCTCACTGCGCTCTCGAGCGCTCTGGCGGCAGAAACCTGAAGTGCGGCTTCAGCCTAACAAAACTTTATGAGTTTTTCTACGTATCTGTAGTGTGTCATGACCATATGTCAATGAATGGAGCTACAGTGAATTTATGAAATCGCTTCAATCATTTGTAATAGCCGTATATATCTAAAAAGAAAGATGATGAAACTTACCAAACAAAAGCGCTGGCAGGTCGATAGACACACAAACAAACACAAACATACACACAAAATTCTAGCTTTCGCAACCAATGGTTGCCTCGTCAGGAAAGAGGGAAGGAGAAGGAAAGACAAAAGGATATAGGTTTTAAGGGAGAGGGTAAGGAGTCATTCCAATCCCGGGAGCGGAAAGACTTACCTTAGGGGGAAAAAAGGACAGGTATACACTCGCACACACACACATATCCATCCACACATACACAGACACAAGCAGACATTTGTAAAGGCAAAGAGTTTGGGCAGACTTACCAAATGAAAGTGCTGGCAGGTCGATAGAAACACAAACAGACACATACATACACACAAAATTCTAGCTTTCGCAACAAACGGTTGCTTCGTCAGGAAAGAGGGAAGGAGAGGGAAAGATGAAAGGAAGTGGGTTTTAAGGGAGAGGGTAAGGAGTCATTCCAATCCCGGGAGCGGAAAGACTTACCTTAGGGGGAAAAAGGACGGGTATACACTCGCCCACACACACACATATCCATCCACACACATACAGACACAAGCAGACATATATTATATATATAACATACCTGTTGAACATTCTGTCAGGATGATCAAATCGACCATTCTGCAAGCACAACATGTAATGTGGAAATTTTCTCACTAAATAAAACAGGACAAACCCAGGAGCAGAATAATGAGATCCATACAAAAATTTTGGTGGTGACATTTCTTCGTACCGCTCCTAGAAGAAAAAAAAAATTACATCAGATTGCAAACTTAGGAACATATTCAGATGAATGACCCTGGAATAAACAGAAGCCAAGACAGCAACACAATGTCTCAGACAACTGGATACTACACCACCCAGCAAAATGGTAAGAGCAAAACTGGGAGGGAAGGTAATGCAAAGGTAAGACAAAGATGGAAGAATTTTGATAGTTTATACAGAGGAGACAGAATATGAAGGTGAAGGGCACAGTGTGGTGAGTAAAAGAAGAATAAGCCACAGGACAGAAGGAATATATGGCAGGGAGAAAAAGATCAGTGGTGTGAGGGCAAATGGTAGGAAGAATGAGACGAACTGCTCAGGTCTGGAACAAAGAAAAGTGAAGCATAAAATGAAGCAAGGTGAGAGGGAGTGTTGTACAAGAAACAGCTGAAGACAAAAGAGGGGTTAAGAATGAAGAATAGGGGTAAATGACACAAGGATGAAGCATAAAGAACAATGGGAATGTGAAATAGGAGAGAGTTTTCATGAATAATGAAACACAAGAATGAAGACTGATGTGCAAGCAATGGTGATTAAAGTAAGAGTGTAGTGTAGGGAATTTGAAATGGAGGTTAAGTCGTGAGATGTGGAATTGGGGACTTGGCATGATGGCAGGGTACAATGGCATTGGAGACAGAGTAACGACCTGTAAGGCAGAGCAGGAACAGGGAATGGTCAGTGAGGTGTCGAGAACAGTGAGAATGGAGTCAGGTAGGACTGTGGGAATACATACTGGAGTCAAATACTTGTGACAGCTGGAGCAGAGAGTGGGTTGCAACATGTGATAAGCAATGGGACAGCTGAGAGGAATGCAATGTGTGAAAAACAATATGTAGGAAGAAAGGGTACCATGTGTGAAGAATAACAAGAGCAGAGAACAAGAGTGACGTCTGAGGAATGGGAGAACGGTAGAGTTGGTTGAAATGTTTGAACAATAGTAGGAAGGTAGAGTGAGAGGTGAGGTATGAGGAACTGTAGAAAAGAGTATTGGTAAGATATCAGAAATACTGAGAATGGTTGAGTGAGAGGTGAGTTACTAGGAATGATGGTCAGGGAGAGTGAGAGGTGCAGTAGAGAAAAAAAATTAGAAGGGTGAGTGATAACTGATGTTCAACACATAATGGGAAGAGACAGTAATAAATGAGGTACAAGGAAAATCAAAAGGTAGAGTGATAAAAGAGTAGAGGGATCAATGACAAGAGAGAACAAGGCATCTTGTACAAGGAGTAATGTGAAAGGAGAGTGAGAGGTAAGATACAGGGGATACTGAAAAGGGAGTGTGAGTGGTGATGGAGGCACAAGAGAGTACAATGTGATTAACATGACACAGTGAGAATTGGAAAGGGAGGATGAGAGGGTGGAGAAATGAGAGGAAGTGGAATAGGATGGAGATTGGGGTTGGGGGTGTAGTGACATGTGAGAAAGTGAAAAGACATGGTGAAGGGGGTGGAAAAGTATAAGAAAGTGGAAAGGGGGAGAGAGGAGGGCGGAAAAGTGTGATGAATTGGAAAGGAAGAGGCCTGTGGTGCAGGTAAGAGTGAGACAGTAGAAAGGAAGGGTGAGTGGTGCAGGTAAGTGCGAGAAAGTGGCAAGGAAGGGTGAGTGGTGCAGGTAAGTGTGAGAAAGTGGAAAGGGAGGTAGAAGGAAGAGGAGAAGTGTTAGATAAAGCACGAGTGGAGAATGAGGAAAGAGTGACACATTTCCATTCTTTCATAATTACTAATTATTAATTATTATTTCATTTCCTTGCCCTGTAGGCAAGAAAGGATGTCCTGGATTTATTTCTCTGCTAACAGTGTTCCTTGTACAGCTTGAAGCCAGTGCAGAATTGGTTTTCACTGCATAATGAACCTACACTGCTTCAGAATCCTCAATATGGTCTATCATTTTGTACACTCCACAGTAAATTAATTTGGAATGATGGGGACACAATCAAGGAAACACACACAGCAGACAAAATAGATCATTCATTTAGAATTGCTCAGGCACACTGCAGCTTAGCTGCGATGGTTATTTCAATATTGTATAGCTGTGAGTACAACCTGCAGTAAATTTAGAATAATTCTGGTTTCTCACTAAGTGATCTGAGTGATAAATGACTTTAACTTTGGATAACAAATGCAGTTTTGTGTAAATGGATTCACTGACATTGGCATAGAGGCTGGGTATAAATTGGATTTTAGAGGGAATTATGCCTAGACTGATCTCCTAACTGACTACAAAGCACACCTTTCTAATCACAATGAATACCTGCAATTGATTAAAAGACATTATCTATACACCACAAGCTTCATTAGAAATATTTTATTTGCCAAAACCGGTTTTTGATTTTATAACCCCTCATCAGTGGCATTCTGTGGCAATGACACGCTTGTCGGTTAATACAACAGAATATGAAATATGTACTGTAACATAGTATCCAGTTCATCATGTATGTTACTGCTACCCAATTTTAGGCAGTGACAATGCTCATTAATGTTTGACGTAACTGTCACGTAAAGTAAATATGGAACTCTGTATGACAATTATGTCAAACATTATCAAGAATTGCCACTGCCTACAATTTGACAGCAGGAACATACATGACAAACTGGGTGCTCTGTTATAAGACATATTTCAGGTCCTGTTGTATTAAATGACAAGCGTTTCATTGCTATAGAAGTGTATAAATATGCCACTTTTGATGGGTTATAAACCTGAAAACCAGTTTTGACAAATAAAACAATTATGGTGCAGTTCATGGAGTACGGAAGACATGTTTTAACAAATATACGAAAGCTACGGAGCACCAAGCAGTCAAAATTTTTATCCAAAATTGAGCTGAGATTACACAATATCTTTACAACATTAGAGCAAGAATACCTACTTTATCTGTTCCTGACTACCTGCAACTACAGCACTACACAGTGCCTTATGAGCACATGCTTTCCGATCCTTTTAATGTAGTATCCAAGGCAGTTTCTCATAACAAATTAGATTCAGAAACCTTACTTGAGTTCCGATCGCTGTGTTGCGGAAAGGCTTAATGAGAAACAAACTATGTAAAATTCTAGAATGAGATTTTCACTCTGCAGCGGAGTGTGCGCTGATATGAAACTTCCTGGCAGATTAAAACTGTGTGCCCGACCGAGACTCGAACTCGGGACCTTTGCCTTTCGCGGGCAAGTGCTCTACCAACTGAGCTACCGAAGCACGACTCACGCCCGGCAGAAGTAAAGCTGTGAGTACCGGGCGTGAGTCGTGCTTCGGTAGCTCAGTTGGTAGAGCACTTGCCCGCGAAAGGCAAAGGTCCCGAGTTCGAGTCTCGGTCGGGCACACAGTTTTAATCTGCCAGGAAGTTTCATATGTAAAATTCTGCAGGACACTTTACTAGGGTACTATATCACTCATAAAAATGAAAAATACAGCCTTCCCTGAAATAGTGCTTTTAGAGAGAATGTTCACTTAACCATCTTACAGAAGGTTGCCTGTTCAATAGCTAATAAATAATTCTGAGAAGAAGGGTGACACACAGACAGATATTCATTCACGGAACTGGTTGAGGAAACGGCACCCATAAGCATTATTACATGCCCTCTTCCACAATCAAAAGGCCATCAAATATTACTGCATACTTTTGTATGATATGTGCACAGGTAGACCAAAAACTGAATAGCTATTTTATATTCCTCAACTACAATCAGCTTTAACCCATTATATGTTACTGTTTTAACCATATAATCAAAAATTACACAATTTTATTATGGATTCAGGTAGTTAGTATTTAGGAGCATCTTGAATGAAATTTAACTGTGTGATAATTTTCAGGGTCTAAAATAGCACATATCGGAAATTAATATTTGATTATAAGTGAATATTACAACAACTCATGTTGCCTGATGGAAAAGACAGGGCAGGACAGGCAACAACTCTCTGGCATGAATGATGGTTTGGAAACATGCAAGTGGCTTGGGCTGGCTGATAGTAAAAATAAAAAAGATTTAGCCAGCCTCCCTGCAACACACTAAAATCTCAAACCTGAAAGACAAGGATGGAGGAACACAGATAGGGATAAGACAAAGACCAAGGCAAACAAACAGCAAAGAGAGAATGAGGAAGAGTTAAAATTGAGGGAGGATGGAGGCCTGGGAGAGAAGGCCAGACATGTGACAAAAATCCCTGTCACAAATAAAATGTAAAACAACATCAGCCATTAAGACATTGTGTCTGGCTGATGTGGAGCTGGCAAAGGACATCGAGTCCCTGTGAGTGGTTCACATGGATGACTGCATCAGTCTCTGGCAAGCTGATCTTCAGAGTTGGTTTACCAACAGCCTGTTTGGCCAGCCCGTCAGCAAGTTCACTGTCCAGGATCCTGACATGTCCTGGGGTCCAAATGAAGGTCACTGAATGTCCACTGTTGCCGAGAGCATAAAGAGACTACTGGATAGTCATTATCAATCGATGGTGAGGGAAGCTCTGGTCAAAAGCTTGTAGGCTGCTGAAGGAGTCACTACAGATGACAAAGGACTCACCGGCACAGGAGCAGATATGCTCAAGAGTGTGACAGATGGCTACCAACTCTGCAGCAAAAACACTGCAGACATCTGGTGACGAGCATTGTTCAGTATGTCCAATATGTGTGTAAGTGAATCCAACAAGACCATCGACCATTGATCCATCAGTGTAGACTATTTCTGAGCCCTGGAACTTGTCGAGAATAGAGAAAAATTGACAGCAGAGGGCATCAGGTGGAACTGAGCCTTTTGGGCCTTACGATAGGTCCAGACAAACCACAGAGATGTACGTAAGTGGACCTGCAGGAGAGGCAGTAGAGGGAAAGTATTGAGTCAGTAAGAAGCAACCAGACAGGGACTGCAGGGGATTCTCTGTCCTGGGCCGCCATTGTGGGAGATGGATCGCCTTGTTAGGGAAAAGGAGACTATAATTTGGACGGTAAGGTGAACTACGAATGTGGGCGGTATAATATGCAAGCTGTATTTGCCACCAGAGTCACAATGGAGGAATACCAGCTTCCAAGAGGAGGCTGTTCACTGCACTCATTCAGAAAGCTCCCGTCGCAAGCTGAACTCCAAAGTGGTGGATAGGGTCCAGCAACCGCAGTGCGATGCTGAACCATACATCAGGCTCCCATAGTCCAGACAGGACAGCACAATGGCTTTGTACAGCTGCACCAGTGTTGAGCAGTCAGCACCCCAGTCGGAGTGGCTCAGGCATTGAATAATATTAAGATGCCACCAGCACTTTTCCTTTAGCTGGCAAAGATGGGGAAACCAAGTTAAACGGGCTTTGAAGACCATCTGCAAAAAGCAGTAAGTCTCCACTATATAATGTAGTTGGTCATCAACGTAAAGTTCTGGATGGGGGTGGACAGTACGAAGATGACAGAAGTGCACGACGCAAGTTGAGCATCCAAAAACTGAAAGCCGTGAATGATGACCCATGACTGTGCCTTTCATGTGGCTCCCTGCAGCTGACGTTCAGCCCCACCAATAGAAGAGGAGCAGAAGGAAATACAAAAATTGCCAAGCATATAGGAGGGGAGATACTTGAGGAACCCACTTCAAGTGTAAGACCATTAACAGCAATTAAAAAGAGTGGGACACTCAGGACAGAGCCCTGTGGGACCCCATTATCTTGCTTAGGGGTACACTGCGGGAAGCACCAACATGAACTCTGAAAGTGCTGAGTGACAAGAAGTTCTGTATAAAAATCAGGAGCAGGCCCCGGAGACCCCACTTGTACAAAGTAGTGAGGATGTGGTGTCACCATGTGGTATGTAGGCCTTCGTCAAGTCAAAAAAGGCGACAGACAATAAGGTGCTGTCAGTGGGAAACAGCTGATCGAACGGCAGACTCCAGGTGGACCAAGTTGTTGGTGATAGAGGGCCCTTATTGAAAACTGCCCTGAGATGGACCCAGAAGGTCCTGAGACTCAAGGAGCCAACACAATAACCAGTCCACCATACATTCGAGCAGCTTGCGCAGAACGTTGGCGAGGCTGATAGGACAATAGCTATCCACTTCAAGCGGGTTCTTACCAGGCTTTAGCACTGGAATGATGATACTCTCCCACCTCTGCGATGGGAATTCGCCGTCGCTTCAGATGCGGTTGAAGATGACAAGGAGGCGGTGCTGGTAATCCGCTGACAGATGTTTAATCATTTGGGAATGGATGTGGTCTGTGACAGGACAGTCAGCAAGGGCACTGAGAAATTCCCACTCACCAAAGAGAGCATTATATGGCTCAGGGTGGCGTGAAGCAAAAGATAGGTGTTGTCGCTCCACCTGCTGTTTGAGGAGACAAAAGGCGGGGCGGTAATTCTCAGACACAGAGGTGTAAGCATAGTGCTTGGCAAGACGCTCTTTGATTACATCTGGATCAGCAGATACAGCTCCATGTGAGGAAATTCGAGGTACACCTGCAAGTGTCTGATAGCTGTAAAACGTGTTGAAGCATGATCTAAAGCTGGGGAAGAGAGGTTCATGCTCCAATGGTAGAGATGCATTGTTCCCAACACTCCTGCTTCCCTCATTTGAAGAGTAGGCGGACCTGGGGATAGAACCGTTTGAAGGCAGAGGTTCTCCAGGGACGGGTGGTGCTTATGACACTGGAGAGCCCACCTATGGTCTCTAATAGCTGCAGCGATTTCCAGCGACCACTAAGGCACTGACTTCCACCAGGGGAGTAGTAGTAGTAGTAGAGGGGTTTTGGGGGCGCATGACAGCAAGGTCTTCAGCGCCCGTGCAGTATCACAGTGAGACGGGTGTCAAAAAAAAAAAAAAAAAAAAAAAAAAAAAAAACACCCTCAGAACATTGACATAAAATGGAACATAAAACACGGGGAACAATCATTGAAAAAATGTGCTCACCCACACCGAAGCGTGGGATGAAGCAGGGCGTCAGCAGTAAAACATGGACAACACAGGAAGAAAATGGTAGAGGGAGCTAAAACAATGTAGCACATGGAAGTGGCTGGCTGACCGCAAGGAAAAAAGGGGAGGAGTCAGTCACTCTGCAACACACTAAAACCTCCAGCCTAAAAGCTTAGGCCAGAGTCCAGATACATCACAGAACTTAAAAACCCTAGACACACACGTCTCATCGTCAGCTAAAACACAAGGCAGAGCCCCATCAACTTGTGCTTCTGCCCTTGCATCACGGTATAAAATGCAGTCTGTTAAAATGTGCCGGACAGAGATGTGCACACCACAAGCGTCACAAAAGGGAGGATCCTCCCGCCGTAATAAATAGCTATGCGTCACAGGACAGTGCCCAATCCGCAGACGTGTGAGGGCCACCTCTTCCCGCCTGAGCAACCGGCAGGAGAAACGCCACGGCCGAGTGGTTGACTTTACCGACCGCAGTTTATTGGCCGACACCGCCAGCCATTCGTCCTCCCACAACTCCATGCACTTCCTGTGGAGTGCAGCGATGACTGACTGCAAGGGGATAGGACACTGGACCACATCATGCTCTCTGCAGGCCTCCTTGGCAGCCCGGTCAGCCTGTACATTGCCCCATATGCCGACATGACCAGGCACCCAGCAGAAGGATACCTCTTTACCCCGCTGTTGGAGCAAGTACAGTTGGTCATGTATCAACTGGACCATCTCCTCAGTCGGGTATAGGCTCTGCAGCGATTGTAAGGCACTAAGAGAATCGGAGCAGAGAAGAAATCGATCGCCCCGAACACGATGCATCTGCTCCAGTGCCTTCAGGATCGCGTGGAGCTCCGCTGCGAAAACGGTATATTCAGCAGGGAGGCGAATCCGGGTGTCACGATCAGGGAACACCACAGAACAGCCTACGGAAGTCTCCTGTTTCGAGCCATCAGTATAAACGACAGTGAAACCGTGATGCAGGTCTAAAATGCTAAAAAACAGAGATTGGAACGTAAAATCTGGTGTGCCATCTTTCTTAAAACGAGTCAAATCTAAAATAAATTTGGGACGCCGGAGGAGCCAAGGTGGAGATCTGCTCCAACCGCGACGTAAAACACGAAGACCAGCCACAGACATTGCAGCGAGGCAATCCTGTGCGCGAATCCCATAGGGCTGCGTCGCACGTTGCCGGTTATGAAATAACCGTGCCAGAGGAGGCTGAGCAATGGTATGGTATGCAGGTGTGTATGGTGTGGACAAAGTTTTATACGCCTGGCGTACCGTAAGTAGCCGTCGTCGCATATGAAGTGGCGGTTCACCAGCCTCTGCACAGAGGCTTGGTATGGGGCTAGTTCGGAATGCCCCAGTGGCCAACCGCAGCCCTTCATGGTGGACAACGTCCAAAATCTTTAAGTACGAAGGCCTCGCAGACCCATACACCGTGCACCCATAATCGAGCCGAGATCGCACAAACGCCCTGTAAAACTGGAGCAGACAAGTCCTGTCAGCTCCCCACGTACTGTGGCTAAGACATTTTAAAATGCTCAAAGCCTGAAGCGACCGCCGTTTCAGGTCTTTAAGATGAGGTAACCACGTGAGCCTCGAGTCAAAAATGAGACCCAGAAATCTCACCGTGCCTTTAAAAGAAAGAATAGTGTCCCTCAAGCGCAACTCAGGAAAGGTTAAAATCGAACGAGAACGGTTAAAAAGAACACATACAGACTTCTCGGTGGAAAACTTAAATCCACTCTTCAGCGCCCAGTCATCCAAACGCCTAATCGTAAGTTGCAACTGACGAGTTGTCGTTGCAAGGCTTGAGGAAGAGCAGAACAAAGAGAAATCATCCACAAACAAAGAACACTGGACAGGACTTTTCACCATGGACGTAATGCTATTAATAGCGATGGCAAACAGAGTCACACTTAAAACGCTACCCTGAGGGACACCATTCTCCTGCTCAAAACGATCAGACAGGACGTCACCAATTCGGTATCTAAAATATCGTGGCGAGAGGAAAGACTGAATAAAAAGAGGAAGACAACCACGAAAACCCCATTCGTGAAGCTGCTCCAGGATGAGACGCCGCCAAGTGGTATCGTAGGCCTTCTCGATGTCGAAAAATACACCTATAAGGTGATGACGGCGTAGGAAAGCTTGTTGGATAGCCGCTTCCAGGAGGGCAAGGTTATCGAAGGTGGAACGAAACCTCCTGAACCCACACTGAAAGCGACTAAGTAGTTGCCGGGATTCTAACATCCAGACAAGGCGGCGGTTGACCATCCGCTCCAAGGTCTTCCCTACGCAACTAGTGAGGGCAATACTACGGTAGCTACTTGGGCTCGAGCGGTCTTTCCCAGGTTTTAAAAAAGGGATTAAAACTGCCTCACGCCACGCGTCAGGAAAGTGACCCGACGCCCAAATGGCATTAAAAAGTGCGAGGAGGATTTCTTTGTTGCGCATTGTGAGGTGCCATAGCATACTGTAATGGATCCTGTCGTGACCAGGGGAAGTGTCACGAGCTCCAGACAATGCAGAATCCAGCTCCCACATAGAAAAAGGGCAGTTGTAAACTTCATGAGAGGTGGGCTGGAAGTTCAGACTACACCTCTCAGCAACCGCTCTATGGCGCTGGAAACCTGGATCCTGACTGGTTGTGGCAGTAACTGTCGCAAAATATGCTGCCATAGTCTGGGCAATGTCTCGCGGATCTGTGTGGAGAGTGCCGTTATTCATTACAGCAGCTATGGGGCACCTCCCTCCTCTGCCAGAAATTCTCCTAATGGTCTCCCACACAATGGAACTTTTGGTGGATCGATTAATGGTGTTCAGAAACTTTTGCCATGACCTCTTCTTGCTCTCACGAATAATGCGGCGACATCTCGCCCTCGCCACCCGAAAGGCTGCAAGATTGTCAGCAGTCGGCCGACACTTGAACCGCCGCAGAGCCGCACGCCTGGTCCTGATTGCAGAGCGGCATTCGTCACTCCACCAAGGCACAGGTGGCCGTTTGCGGTGGCCTGTGGACTGTGGAATGGATGCCGCAGCGGCATGGTGGACCGTTTTGGTAATATGATCCACCCACACCTCAACATTCACACAGTGTTCGAATTGGGCCAACTGGCCATAAAGTGTCCAGTCAGCTCCACTGATTACCCATCGTGGTGGTCTCCTTCCGGGGCCCACGCCATCTGGCAGGTGAATCCAGATTGGGAAATGATCACTGCCGTGCAAGTCAGCGACCACTTCCCAGTGAGCACTAGCGGCAAGAGCTGGAGAGCAAAGCGAGAGATCAATGGCAGAGAACGACCCAGTCGCCGTGCAGAAATGAGTACTCTGTCCTCCATTGAGCAAGTAGGCACAGGATGACAGGAGAAGCCTCTCAATTGCTCTACCCCTGGGACAGGTAATTGCAGAGCCCCAAAGCACATTGTGGGCATTAAAATCACCACAAATAATGAATGGCTGGGGGAGCTGTGTAAGAAGGTCGGTGAGGGCCGCTTCATCAAGAGCATCATGTGGGGGCAAGTAAAGTGAACAGACAGTCAATGGATGACGCACGTGCACGGACACAGCGACGGCCTGTAGAGTCGTCGTAAGTGAGAGAGGCGAGGAATGGTAGTCCGTCCTGACGAAAATACCTACGCCTCCTCTAGCTCTCTCTCCACGTAGGTCGTCCTTTTTGTGGAGTGTATAGCCTCGTATCTCAGGGGAGTATGAGGGATGGAAATACGTCTCCTGGAGACAGAGACACAATGGTCGACCCTGAGAAAGTAGACGAAGTTCCTCCACATGCGTCCTGAACCCTTGCAAGTTCCACTGGAGTATGGGAGCCATCTATGTTGGGGGTAGCACCTTCATCCTGTCTCTCCGACGGGGTGGGGAGACCGCAGCAGGTGGAGGGGCAGGCGTGGGACGAGACGATTGCCCCACACATACATCGTACTCCATCAACTCTGGGGAAGAGTCAGATGAAGCCTCGCGTAAAACAACATCCGCATGGTCAGATGGATTACCACGGGATTTGACCCGCTGTTGCTGCTGCACAGTAGCTTTCTGCGGCTTGGTGGACTTTGGGGGAGCGGACGTGGGAGTGGTAATTGGCGCACTGGGCTTGGGGACAACCGCAGCCGTTGGAGGCGCGGGGGGCTGGACCAAATCCGCCAATGTACTTTTGTCTGCCGTTCGAGTAGGGGCTACTGGCTCTGGAACACTGGCTGCGTTGCAAGTGCACTGACAGCTACAGGTGTTAATGCCAACACTCACCACCTCAGTCTGCGTTGACGCATCGACTTTTGGAGTAGGCTTCTGTACCAGGGATGCAAAAGATGTAGCAAATGTGGGAGGTTGCATCGACTTATAAATCTTCTTGGCCTCACCATAGGGGATACGCTTGGTTGTTTTTATTTCCTGGACCTTGCGTTCCTCTAAAAATATGCGGCAGTCCCTACTCCAAACAGGGTGGTTCCCAGAGCAATTAATACATTTAGCCGGAGACGAGCAACCAATTCCTTCATGAGCAGCCTGACCACAGTTTCCACAAGTCACTTCGCCTTTACAGCCTAAGGTGGTATGCCCAAAACGCTGGCATTTGAAACAGCGCATTGGGGCCGGGAAATAAGGCCTCACACTAAGGCGAAGGAAGCCAGCTTTAATATGTTCAGGAAGTGTTGTGCTACTGAAGGTCAGAATAAAGGAGTCGGATTTGACAAGAGCGCCATCAACCCTCTTCATGATGTGTTGGACATCAACGATACCTTCCGGAGCCCACTCACGTTGCAGTTCTTCCTTGGGAATATCAGCTAGATCCCGGCATGTCACAACACCTTTGCTATAGTTCAAGGTGCTGTGCAGTTCGGTGTCTATGGCATACTCTCCAAGGCATTTAGCAGATTGGAGGTTAGTTGCTTGCTGGGAAGTGGAAGTTTCCACTAGCAAGGTCCCATTACGCAAGCGCTTCACCGATTTTAAGGAGCCACAGATTCCCTCCAATCCCTTTTGTATATAGAAGGGCGAAACCTTGTCGAAATACCCTCCTTCCGTTTCACAATGAGAAACACATTCGGATTACTGGAATGCATTCTGTTACCTAAGACTGGACTTTTCAAAGAAGCGCCGGAGTCAGGGGGACTGACTGCACGGGCCCTCTTAAGAGACTGGGTGTTAGAACCTTCCAGCGGCCCACCCTTTCCGCTGGGAGGAAGAAAAGAGAATTTCGAAGGATCCATCTCGGTCCCACGAGCAGCTAGGGAACTAGAAGTCCACCTAGACAGAGCCCCGCGTGCCTAGGTAAGCCTTACACAACTGAGGTGCGGCAGGTTCCCCAGAGGTTGCCCGCTATCGACTGTTCCACCTCAACAGCCATGCATCTCATCAGCGCGCAGCACACCTTGAGATTGAGGGTTTTTTTATAGAGGTTGATTCCATCCTCGCGATCCGGGCGGTCAAGCCAAGATCCCCATTCCCTGAGACACACAACATTCCACCGCCGCGCCGCACGGTGGTCGTTGAAGTATGCTTAGAGGTTACGGTGACAGGGGACTGGCGGCGCTTACCAGTCCCCAGCTCAGGAACCCCGGGGTCGCCAAGCCCGTACCCAGCAAACGAATGCTGAGCCCCTGGGGGCTTCCACCAGGGGCAAACTGAGGGATTCAGCTGCGGCAACAATGGTAGTAGTGATGGTGTGGATCACCTCATCGTTTCCATGCAACAGAGCTTCAACCATGGTAGTAGAGGTGAAAGTGTCCCAGTCAGCCTTGGGAAAAGCCCATATGGGCAAGTGTTCAGATGAGTGATGCTGAGGTAGGGACAGGAAGAGTGGAAAGTGGACACTACCACACAAGTGAGCTCTCCAGTGGACAGACAGGAGGAGGCCAGGACTGCAAACCGAGAGATCAATGGCCGAGTATGTGCCTTGTGCAACACTGAAATGTGTGGGCACCCGTATTTAGGAGGAAAAGGCTGAGTTGAGTCAGTAGGTCCTTGACATGTTTACCATGACCAGTAAACTAGGTTACACCCTACAAAGGGTTACGGGCTTTAAAATCACCCGGAAGTAGAACAGGCGAGCGGAGTTGGGAAATTAGGGCAGCCACAGGCGAGCAGAGTTGGGAAATTAGGGCAGCCAATACATGGGGTGGCACTTCGCCATTTGGAGGGAGGTAGATGTCACAGATGGTAATATCCTGCATTGTCCTCACCCTGACAGCCACAGCTTCTAAATGTGTTTGAAAGGGCACAGGTTCACTACAGACAGAGGTAAGGACATAGATACAAGCTCCACTTGATACAGTCACGGTCAGGATGGTTTTTGTAGTACCCCCGACAGTCACACAGGGTAGGGGTCTGCACTGTGGGAAACCAGGTTTTCTAAAGGGCAACGCAAAAAGCAGGTATAACACTGAACAGTTGCTGTAACTCAGCCAGGTGGGAGAAAAAACAGAATTTGAGGCTGTCCAGTCAGGGAAGACATTATTGCAATGGTACAATGGAGTCCCACAACCAGTACACAGCGCATTAGCTATCAGCTCGGTATTCCGCAAACTTGAGTGTGGCATACATTACATTCCGAGGGCTTGTACTCATTCCATGTGCAGCCTGTGCAACATCTGCAACCAGGTGACGTATGAGGCTACAACTGCACACAGTGGTATCATGAACACCCACAATTCTCGTACATGGACAGTTGAGATCCCATATGACACTAGGGATCAAAATTCCAAGTTAGATTCTCAGTGAACATCTGGTGTGGTATGATTGATGATCTGGTGATGGGGGCTTTGTTCCTGCCAAATCACATGAGAGTTGCAGTGTACTCACATTTCCTGAGAGAAGAACTACATGCACTTTTCGAATATGTGACATTAGAGCAATGACAGCAAACATACCTGCAACATGACGGATCACCAATTTACTGTACCAGACAAGTATGCCAGTATCTGAATAACACATTTCCTAAATGGTGGATTTGCCATGGTGGACCCATTAACTGGCCTGCCAGATCACCCAACCCAACTCCATCAGACTGCTGTTTATGGGGCTGTGTAAAGGGGGATATGTACGCTACAAAGATGGATATATATGGAATACTTGTCACTCACATCACTGCTGCTGTTGCCGGCATTAAAGACCATTGAGATGATGTTTGATGTGCGACACAACACCCCCTCCAACATATTTACAAGTGCGTTGAGATCGGTGGAGGACCTTTCGGCACCTCATGTAGGATGATCAAGTCATCTGTCCCACCATTATTCTGTCCACCACAGTGCCTACACAGCATTTCGGTAAATAATATTCACACTCGTCTTCATCATCATTCATGGATGCGTGTAGTCTTCAACCTGCCCCAGTTCTGTAATGATCGAAAATTGAACATATGTACATGGATTTTTTTTTTCGGTTTATTTTCACGTGTAGAATCAGCTCACAAATTACATGACATTCCTCTTGAATCACCCCGTATAAATAACCATATCGTTACCACTAGTAGTCTAAAAACTGTTCTGTTGGTAATAAAGTTTAGTGAAATAGTGTTTATGTAAAAGTTTGGAGATATCACATATTTAAGGTTCATATTTCACATATGGAACAGAAAACTGAAAAAAAGGTATTTAATGAGTGGAATTATAGCAAGTGGAGCTATTCCATCTTGCTTTATTTCAATGTGCATGCTGCAGCTTCACTGGCTGCATGTTTCCAACCCATCATTCATGCCAGAGAGTTGTTGCCTGTCCTGCCCTGTCTTTTCCATCAGGCAACATCAGTTCTTGTAATTCCACCGGAGAATGATGCTCTCTGTAGTTGGGGAAGGCATGAAGTAACCAAGGAGGCAGTTTATGCCTCAGCATCACCTGCTGCCACAGGTTGAGTGTTTTTATCCATTTTTAATTGTGGGTGAGGTGTCGATGAGATCCAGGTCCTTAGGGGAAGCTAAAATTTCCACCACCTCAGGCACAGAACTGGTAGGGGCCACCGGAGGGTCCTGTTTCTTGGCAGACTACTACTTTGTCTGCTTGCTCTCTCGCTTCTCTTTTTGGGCTTGCTGGGAGGACTTCTCCGAAGTAGCTTCAGGCACAGAGGAAGACTGCAAAGCTCTTCATCCAGCACCTTGTTGCTCCTTCAGCCACTGATGAGTGTCGACTTGGGCATTAGTGGAGACCTTGGAAGGCAGAGTCCCAAGGGACCCATTCTGTGCGAGAGGAGCCAGAGGAGACTTGGCCTCTTTCGCTGTGGGGAGGGGACCAATGTTCCTGGTGTGTGTGTGTGGGGGGGGGGGGGAGGGGGGGGGGGGTAATTGCTCTCGAGGTAGGTGCTTTTGGAGCAATGGAAGAAGAGGTGCCCCCAAACACCAAGAGGACAGATATATTCGCAGAGTCTGAGGGTCAGCTGGTCAGGGTCTTGTACTCCATAGTTTTTCACTCCTTTTGGAGTACTGTGCAGTCTGGCTAGCAGGGGGAGTGGTTCTTCCACAGCTGACACAACTGTGTGGAGGGGCACATGGAGTATTTGGATGCACTGGACGTCTCCAGTATTAACATGTGGTGCTGGAATTGCAGTGGGAAGACATGTGCCCCCAAATTTCAAACACTTAAAGCACTACTTAGGGGGAGGGATGTATGGTTTTATGTCATATCGGTATACCATCACCTTGACCTCTTTAGGCAATGAGTCCCCCTCAAAGGCAAAGATGAAGGCAGCAGTAGCAACCCTATTGTATTTAGGTCCCCTATAAACACGCCAGATGAAGTGAACGCTCCGCTGTTCTAACTTGATGCGGAGCTCATCATCAGGCTGCAAGAGAAGGTCACGATGGAAAATCCCCTGGACCATGTTGAGGCTTTTATGAGTGGTGACGGCAACGGGAGTGTCACCCAGCTGGTCACAGGCGAGCAACACCCAGGATTGAGCTGGGGATGCTGTCTGAATGATGACAGCCCCATTTCTCATTTTTGACAGCACAGCCACTTTCCCTAACTTTTCCTCCACATTTTCAACAAAAAACAGAGGCTTTGAAGCCAGAAAGGAGTTCCCATCCATTCTCCTGCAGACTATATACCTTGGCAAATAGGGCTCTTTCTTTTCCATAGTTCTACATTCCTCCCATGGTGTGGCTAGGAATGAGTTGGCTGATTCCAGCAGCGATTAATTGATATTATAGTCATAGGATACTATATTTTTTTTCAGTTTGTGAAGTGCACAATTTTAAACTTCTGAACATTTGGATGAGCTGCCAATCTCTGCACCACGTTGAAATCTTAAGATGATCAGACCGAATATTTATGCAGCTTCTCTCAGATAGTACTTCATTATAGATAACTGCATCAACTGCAAAAAGGCTGGTTTTACTATTAATATTGTCTACAAGGTCATTAATATACAAAAAGAACAACAAGGGTCCTAACAAACTTCCCAGGGGCACACCTGAAGTTACTTCTACATCTCCTCCTTCCCTTCAACCCTACTGCCAGAAGAACAAGAAGCCACTGGCTCTGAAAGTCTGCACATTTCTTTAACCTTTGTATGTGTTTTCTCTTGCCACTGTTTGGTGAATAGATTTTTTATCTCTCCAATTATTTTCATAAAATAATAACCATCATTTATACCAATTCCAGAGGAAATAGCTTTCGGTTAAACAAATTTACTTCACTGCCTACTGTGTTTGTTTAGCTATCTTTTTTCTGTCTTTTATGTGAATATCTCAAATTTAACAGCTTTGTACTTTAACATTTTGTAATTTCTTTAGTACTTGCTTACTTACTTTCACTTGCGCCTTTGTCCTGTAGTTTCTGCAGGGTTGGTGTGGTTACAACGGATTGGGCATGGTTAATTTAAAGTGGTGACCAGATGTCCTTCCTGCAGTCACCCCATACCTCCACCCCCGGGATGGAATCAGTGTACCCCAGCTGTCTGTGTCTAGTGAAAACCATGAAATAGTGCGAATGTGTTTCAAATGTCTGTGAGTCATGTAACTGAGACGAGATGTGAGGACGAGTTCGGTATTCACCTAATGGGATGTGGAAAACCGCCTAAAAACCACATCCAGGCTGGGCGGCACACCAGCCCACGTTGTTAATCCGCTGGGCAGATTCGATCTGGGGCTGGCACACTTACCCGAGTCCAGGAAGCAGCACATTAGCACTCTCGGCTAACCTGATGGGTTTTGTAATTTCTTTACTACCTGCACCAATAAATAGGCTTCATGCATAAAGTCACAGATAGCCATGGTTGAGCAGTCAAGATATAAGGTTTCCATTTTAGTCAGTCTGCATTCAGTATTCGTTAATTGAAGTCCACAGGCATCCACCAATCAAAGAGGGAAGTTACTATGTTATTTATATGTGTTGCCACAGTGAATATTTTTAAACTAATCATAGACCGTGAGCATTACTAAACTGTCTTATACACAGTATATCAAAGTTACTTACTAAAAGTAGATCATTGTGTGTTTAATGCAACGAGTGTAAATAAGATGAGAGTACACTTGCTGGTGTTGCATTAAATCATTATTAATTGTTTAAAGAACCTCATAATCATTGGAAGAAGATTGATGAATATGGAAATGTATAATACTTATGGGGCACAAAACAAATCAGTAAACTTTGCATGCTAGTGGACGATTGGGCCACGGAGATTGAGATAACAGGTAACATGCTGGAAGGTGGATCAGCTACAGCACATTTCAGATGAGATACTGCTTTGGATTTGGGGAAATTGGGGAAAAGAAAGGTAAAGATGTGAAAATCATGGACATGGACACATCTTATCTGTGATCTGAGGGCTGACCGATCCATCGTCATTCTTCCGGCGGACAAGGGTTCCACGACCGTGATACTTGATCGTCGGGAGTATGTGGCTGAGGGACTGCGTCAGCTTTCAGACAACACCACATACAAAGTTTGCCAAGGTAATCCCGTTCCTGATGTCCAGGCGGAGCTTCAAGGAATCCTCAGAACCTTAGGCCCCCTACAAAACCTTTCACCTGACTACATCAACCTCCTGACCCCACCGACACCCCGCACCCCTACCTTCTACCTTCTACCTAAAATTCACAAACCCAATCATCACGGCCGCCCCATTGTAGCTGGTTACCAAGCCCCCACAGAACGTATCTCTGCCTACGTAGATCAACACCTTCAACCCATTACATGCAGTCTCCCATCCTTCATCAAAGACACCAACCACTTTCTCGAACACCTGCAATCCTTACCCAATCTGTAACCCCCGGGAACCATCCTTGTAAGCATTGATGCCACTTCCTTATACACAAATATCCCGCACGTCCAGGGCCTTGCTGCGATGGAGCACTTCCTTTCACGCCAATCACCTGCCACCCTACCTAAAACCTCTTTCCTCATTACCTTAGCCAGCTTCATCCTGACCCACAAATTCTTCACTTTTGAAGGCCAGACATACCAACAATTAAAGGGAACAGCCATGGGTACCAGGATGGCCCCCTCATACGCCAACCTATTCATGGGTCACTTAGAGGAAGCCTTCTTGGTTACCCAGGCCTGCCAACCCAAAGTTTGGTACAGATTTATTGATGACATCTTCATGATCTGGACTCACAGTGAAGAAGAACTCCAGAATTTCCTCTCCAACCTCAACTCCTTTGGTTCCATCAGATTCACCTGGTCCTACTCCAAATCCCATGCCACTTTCCTTGACGTTGACCTCCACCTGTCCAATGGCCAGCTTCACAAGTCCGTCCATATCAAACCCACCAACAAGCAACAGTACCTCCATTATGACAGCTACCACCCATTCCACATCAAACGGTCCCTTCCCTACAGCCTAGGTCTTCATGGCAAACGAATCTGCTCCAGTCCAGAATCCCTGAACCATTACACCAACAACCTGACAACAGCTTTCGCATCCCGCAACTACCCTCCCGGCCTGGTACAGAAGCAAATAACCAGAGCCACTTCCTCATCCTCTCAAACCCAGAAACTCCCACAGAAGAACCACAAAAGTGCCCCACTTGTGACAGGATACTTTCCGGGACTGGATCAGACTCTGAATGTGGCTCTCCAGCAGGGATACGACTTCCTCAAATCCTGCCCTGAAACGAGATCCATCCTTCATGAAATCCTCCCCACTCCACCAAGAGTGTCTTTCCGCCGTCCACCTAACCTTCGTAACCTCTTAGTTAATCCCTGTGAAATCCCCAAACCACCTTCCCTACCCTCTGGCTCCTATCCTTCTATCCTTGTAACCGCCCCCGGTGTAAAACCTGTCCCATGCACCCTCCCACCACCACCTACTCCAGTCCTGTAACCCGGAAGGTGTACATGATCAAAGGCAGAGCCACGTGTGAAAGCACCCACGTGATTTACCAACTGACCTGCCTACACTGTGATGCATTCTATGTGGGAATGACCAGCAACAAACTGTCCATTCACATGAATGGACACAGGCAGACAGTGTTTGTTGGTAATGAGGATCACCCTGTGGCTAAACATGCCTTGGTGCACGGCCAGCACATTTTGGCACAGTGTTACACCATCCGGGTCATCTGGATACTTCCCACTAACACCAACCTATCCGAACTCCGGAGATGGGAACTTGCTCTTCAATATATCCTCTCTTCCCGTTATCCACCAGGCCTCAATCTCAGCAAATTTCAAGTTGCCGCCACTCATACCTCACCTGCCATTCAACAACATCTTTGCCTCTGCACTTCCGCCTCGACTGACATCTCTGCCCAACTCTTTGCCTTTTAATATGTCTGCTTGTGTCTGTATATGTGTGGATGGATATATGTGTGTGTGTGTGTGTGTGTGTGTGTGTGTGTGTGTGTGTGTGTGTGTGTGTATGTATGTGGGCGCGCGCGCGCGCGCGCGCGCCCGCGCGTGTGTATACCCGTCCTTTTTTCCCACTAAGCTAAGTCTTTCCGCTCCTGGGATTGGAATGACTCCTTACCCTCTCCCTTAAAACCCACATCCTTTTGTCTTTCCCTCTCCTTCCCTCTTTCCTGATGAGGCAACAGTTTGTTGCGAAAGCTTGCATTTTGTGTGTATGTTTGTGTTTGTTTGTGTGTCTGTCGACCTGCCAGCGCTTTCATTTGGTAAGTCACATCATCTTTGTTTTTTTTAAAATTATATATATATATATATATATATATATATATATATAAATAGAGGGGAAACATTCCACGTGGGAAAAATATATCTAAAAACACAGATGATGTGACTTACCGAACGAAAGTGCTGGCAGGTCGATAGACACACAAACAAACACAAACATGCACACGAAATTCAAGCTTTCGCAACAAATGTTGCCTCATCAGGAAAGAGGGAAGGAGAGGGAAAGACGAAAGGATGTGGGTTTTAAGGGAGAGGGTAAGGAGTCATTCCAATCCCGGAAGCGGAAAGACTTACCTTAGGGGGAAAGAAGGGGTATACACTCGCGCGCGCACACACACACACACACATATCCATCCGCACATACAGAGACACAAGCAGACATTTTGCTAAATATTATTTTTCCAGGCGGGGTTCAATTTGGATAGTGTCTTGTGGAGTTGGACCATTAGGAGTAGGATTAGGATGATTTTTCTTCGTGGCAAAGTGATATTTCCAGCAGAGAGTATGGGTGTAGGACAGTAAATCTTTGACAAGGGCTGTTTGGTTGAATCTGGGAGTGGGGCTGAAGGTGAGGTCTTTGGATAGGACAGAGGTTTCGGATTGGGAGAGAGGTTTGGAGGAAAGGTTAACTACTGAATTAGGGTGTTGTGGTTCCATATTGTGTTGATTGGAATTTTGAGATTTTGGGGGGAGTGGAGCTGGAAGTGGGAGATTGAGTAGATGGGAGAGACTGGGTCTGTGTGCAATGAGAGGAGGTTGAGGTTTGGTGGAAAGGTTGTGAAGGGTGAGTGAGTTGCCTTTGCGGAGGTGGGAAACCAGTAGATTGGATAGTTTTTTGAGGTGGAGGGTGGCATGCTGTTCTAATTTGCGATTGGCCTGTAGGAGGATGCTCTGAACAGCCGGTGTGGAGTGGGAGAGGAAAGATTGAGGACTTTTAATAAGGATAGGAGTTAACGAGTGTGTTCATTGGCTGAGTTGAAGTGTAGGTGAAGGTTGGTTGGTTGGTTTGTGGGACTAAAGTGACCAGACTGCGATGGTCATCGGTCCTTTTTCCAAAAAAATTAAAACCGCCCAAGGAGAATAAAAAACGAACAGCAGGAAAGACGTCAGACGACACAGGACGAGAAACACTCTGACAGGGATCTGACAAAACAAATTAAAACACACAGAGTGTGACGGTGGTTGGCCGACCATAGAGAAAAAAAAAAGAGGAAAAGCCAACCAGCAAGAACACATTACAAACTCAGTTTAAAATCAGAGGCTAAAAGCCAGAATCAACACTAAAAAACAAACACTCAGATTAAACTATAAAAACCCCCTGCCCGAATAAAACGCAAAACCAAGTCCACCATGGCAGAGTCATCTAGTAAAAGGGCAGGGAGCGTATCAGGCAGCGCAAATGTCTGCCTGAGCACAGTTAAAAGCGGACAAGTTAATAAAATGTGCACCACCGTCAAAACCGCCCCACAGCGACAGAGAGGTGGGTCCTCACGACGCAATAAATAACTGTGAGACAGTCGGGTGTGGCCAATGTGGAGCCGACAAAGAACAACTGAATCTCTGCGAGTGGCTCGCATGAATGACTGCCGCACACGCGTCGTCGCCTTGAGAGAACGGAGTTTGCTTGGCGTGGGCAGATTGCGCCATTCAGTATCCCAAAGCGAGAGAACTTCGCGGCAGAAGACTGCCCGCAAATCAGTCTCCGGGAGGCCAATGTCCAGGGTGGGTTCACTGGTGGCCTGTTTGGCCAGGCGGTCAACACGTTCATTGCCCGGGATACCGACATGACCGGGGGTCCACACAAAGACCACAGAGCGGCCGCAATGCGCAAGAGTATGCAGGGACTCATAGATAGCCATCACCAGACGAGAACGAGGAAAACACTGGTAGAGAGCTCGTAAACCACTCAGGGAATCGCTACAGATAACGAAGGACTCACCTGAGCAGGAGCGGATATACTCTAGGGCACGAAAGATGGCGACCAGCTCAGCAGTGTAAACGCTGCAGCCATCCGGCAAGGAACGTTGTTCGGAATGGTCCCCTAGAGTTAGCGCATACCCGACACGACCAGCAATCATCGAACCGTCAGTGTAAACAATTCCAGAGCCCTGATACGTGGCCAGGATGGAATAAAAGTGGCGGCGGAAGGCCTCTGGAGGGACTGGGTCCTTCGAGCCCTGTGCCAAGTCGAACCAAAGGCAAGGGCGAGGAACACACCACAGGGGTGCACGCAGAGGTGCCCGGAAAGGAGGTGGAACAGGGAAAAACCCAAGCCCGGAGAGAAGCTCCTTGACGCGTACGGCGATCGGACAACCCGACCGGGGCCGACGGTCTGGCAGATGGACGACTGACTGCGGGAACAGGACACGGTAATTTGGATGCCCGGGCAAGCTAAAAACATAGGCAGCATAAGCAGCCAGTAATTGTTGGCGTCGTAACCGCAGTGGAATGACACCTGCCTCCACTAGTATGCTGTCCACAGGGCTGGTGCGGAAAACACCAGTGGCAAGGCATATCCCGCTATGGAGGATTGGGTTCAGCACCCGCAACGCAGATGGGGAAGCTGAGCCATAAGCCAGGCTCCCATAATCCAGACGAGACTGGATCAACGCCTGGTAGAGCCGGAACAGGGTAGATCGGTCGCCGCCCCAGCGGGTGTGGCTCAAACATCGCAGAGCATTGAGATGCCGCCAACACGCCTGTTTGAGCTGCCGGATATGAGGCAGCCAAGTCAACCGGGCATCAAAAACCACCCCCAAAAACCTGTGTGATTCCACCACTGAAAGAAGTTCGCCGTTAAGAGAAAGCTGCGGCTCCGGGTGGACAGTACGTCGCCGGCAGAAATGCATAACGCCGGTCTTGGCTGCCGGAAACTGGAACCCATGAGCTACAGCCCAAGACTGCACCTTGCGGATAGCGCCCTGTAGCTGATGTTCAACAGCTGCAATGCCAGTAGAGCTGTAGTAAAGGCAGAAGTCGTCAGCATACAGGGAAGCGGAGACAGAATTTCCCAAGGCCGCAGCGAGTCCGTTAATGGCTATTAAAAACAGGCAGACACTTAAAACAGAACCCTGCGGTACGCCGTTCTCCTGGACGTGGGAGGAACTATATGAGGCTGCGACTTGCACGCGGAAGGTACGATACGACAGGAAATTTCGGATAAAAATCAGCAGAGGGCCCCGAAGACCCCATCCATGAAGCGTAGAAAGGATGTGATGATGCCATGTCGTATCGTACGCCTTCCGCGTGTCGAAAAAGACAGCGACCAGGTGCTGACGGCGGGCAAAGGCAGTACGGATGGCCGACTCCAGGCTCACCAGATTGTCGGCGGCGGAGCGGCCTTTACGGAACCCACCCTGACACAGAGCCAGAAGGCCCCGAGACTCCAGTAGCCAATTCAAGCGCCAGCTCACCATCCGTTCGAGAAGCTCGCAAAGAACGTTGGTGAGGCTAATGGGGCGGTAGCTGTCCACCTCCAAAGGGCTCTTGCCCGGTTTCAAAACGGGGATGACAATGCTCTCCTGCCATTGCGACGGAAACTCACCCTCGACCCAGAGACGGTTGTAAAGGTCGAGGAGGCGTCACTTGCAGTCCACTGAAAGGTGTTTCAGCATCTGACAGTGGATGCGATCGGGCCCGGGAGCGGTATCAGGGCAAGCGGCAAGGGCACTGTGAAATTCCCACTCACTGAATGGAGCATTGTAGGATTCAGAAGTGTTTGTGCGAAAAGAAAGGCTCCGACGTTCCATCCGCTCTTTAATGGAGTGGAAGGCCTGGGGGTAATTCGCAGAAGCGGAACTCGTAGCGAAATGCTCTGCTAAGCAGTTTGCAATGACGTCGGAGTCAGTACAAACTGCTCCATTCAGTGAGAGCGCAGGGACGCTGGCAGGGGTCCGATAGCCGTAGACGCATCGAATCTTGGCCCAGACCTGTGATGGAGTGACATGGAGGCCAATGGTGGACACATACCGTTCCCAGCACTCCTTCTTGCCTTGGCGGATAAGGAGGCGGGCCCGCGCATGCAGCCGTTTGAAGGCGATAAGGTGGTCTATAGAGGGATGTCGCTTGTGACACTGGAGCGCCCCGCCGGCGATCTTTAATCGCTTCAGCGATCTCATGCGACCACCAAGGCACAGCCCTCCACTGAGGGGACCCAGAAGAACGGGGAATGGCAGATTCGGCGGCAGTAACGATGCCGGTGGTGACCGATTGAACCACCGCATCAATGTCATCATTAGAGAGAGTCTCAATAGCGGCAGTGGAGGAGAACAAGTCCCAGTCAGCCTTATTCATAGCCCATCTGCTAGGGCGCCCAGAAGAGTGATGCTGTGGTAGTGACAGAAAGATCGAAAAGTGGTCACTACCACACAGGTCGTCATGCACACGCCATTGGACAGATGGTAAGAGGCTAGGGCTACAGATCGAAAGGTCAATGGCGGAGTATGTGCCATGCACCACACTGAAGTGTGTGAAGGCACCATCATTTAAAATCGAGAGATCGAGCTGCGACAATAAATGCTCAACGGTGGCGCCTCAACCTGTCGCCACTGACCCACCCCACAGAGGGTTATGGGCGGTGAAGTCGCCCAGTAGCAAGAAAGGTGGCGGCAATTGGGCTATCAGCGCAGCCAGGACATGCTGCGAGACATCGCCATCCGGTGGAAGGTAAAGACTGCAGACGGTAACAGCCTGTGGCATCCACACCCGAACAGCGACAGCCTCTAAAGGTGTTTGGAGAGGGACAGACTCGCTGTGCAGAGTGTTAAGGACATAGAGGCAGACGCCACCAGACACCCTTTCATAAGCTGCCCGGTTCTTATAATAACCCCGATAGCCACGGAGAGCGGGAGTTCGCATTGCTGGAAACCAAGTTTCCTGAAGAGCAATGCAGAAGAAAGGGTGAAGGGTGATAAGTTGTCGGAGCTCAGCTAGATGGTGGAAAAAACCGCTGCAGTTCCACTGGAGGATGGCACTGTCCATGTCTGAGAAAGGTGTGACGGGACTGGGAAGGCAGATTACACCGCTGGGTCACCTGCTGCCTCCGATGGAGCACCCGTGCAAGTGCTATCCATTGCGTCTGAGGGACCGGCGAGATCGAGGTCCTCAGCGGACGCAAGGATCTCCACCTCATCCTCAGACGCAGAGCTTTTAGTTAGCGGTGGAGTAGGTGCCAACGCAGGTGTCTTGGTCTTACGGGTCTTCAAAGTCGTGTTCTCTCGCTGTTCCTTTGGTTGCCGTTGTTGAGAGGGCTTATTGGAGTCAGTCTCCGGGACCGAAGAGGATCACGAAGCCCGACGACCAGCGACCTGTGGCTTCTTCAGCCACTGGTTGGTATCTGCTGTGCCGCTGGTAGGAACCTGGGAAGGGAGTGACCCAAGGGATCCCTTCCGAGCGAGAGAAGCCGAAGAAGACTTACGCTCCTCCGGCTTAGAAGTGGGGACTGGTGTCCCCAGTGGTTTAGTGGGTGCTGTTCCCGAGGTAGATGGTGTGGGAGCAACAGCGAGAGAAGGGGCCCTCATCGTCAAGGGGGCAGGTGAGGTCCTCTGACTCTGAGAGCTGACTGTATATCTTGCAGCTGAAGGAGCTGGAGCAGGAGTGACAGTGGAGGCATAAGATGACATCATGCGCACGGGATGTAGCCGTTCAAATTTCCGCTTAGCCTCAGTGTAGGTCAGTCGGTCCAGGGTCTTATATTCCATGATTTTGTGTTCTTTCTGTAAGATACTGCAGTCCGGCGAGCAAGGTGAATGAGGCTCTCCACAGACGGGAGGCGGAGCACATGGAGTATCGGGATGAGATGGGCGTCCACAATCTCGACATGTGAGGCTAGAAGTACAGCGAGAGGACATGTGACCGAACTTCCAGCACTTAAAGCACCGCATCGGGGGAGGGATATAGGGTTTGACGTCACATCGGTAGACCATCACCTTGACCTTCTCTGGTAATGTATCACCTTCGAAGGCCAAGATGAAGGCACCGGTAGCTACCTGATTGTCCCTCGGACCCCAATGAACACGCCGGACGAAATGTACACCTTGGCGCTCTAAATTGGCGCGCAGCTCGTCATCAGACTGCAAAAGTAGGTCCCGATGGAAAATAATACCCTGGACCATATTTAAACTCTTATGTGGGGTGATGGTAACGTTAAGATCCCCCAACTTGTCACAAGCAAGTAACCTGCGTGACTGGGCAGAGGATGCCGTTTTTATCAAAACTGACCCAGAGCAAATTTTGGACAAGCCCTCCACCTGCCCAAACTTGTCCTCTAAATGCTCTACAAAGAACTGAGGCTTCACGGATAGAAACGAGTCACCATCAGCTCTGGTACAGACGAGATACCTGGGCGAATACACGTCACTGTCATTCATTGCCTTTCGTTCCTCTCATGGTGTGGCCAGGGATGGGAACGATTTGGGGTCATAAACGTTAGCTTTAAAATGAGCCCTCGAACGCTTAGAGACTGCTGGTGGCTGGCCACCAGCAAGAGAAGATGTGCCACGCTTCATTGCGTGTCATCCACCCTGATGCCACCTACTCCGACCAAGGGCCCTCCCCACAGGCGCCACACAGCCACAGCAAAGGCCACCTGGCAGGATGGCCATTGCCGGGAGTCCCGATGCCCTAGGGAGATGGGCATCTACTCCTTGGCATACGTGGGGAGTTAACGGCACAGGCATCAGTAGAGCGATCCCTGTGTTGTCAGGGGGCTACAATCAACAGGGTACAAGGCGGCCCCACCACAACGGACTGGCTACCGTGCCGGATGTTAGGTGACATGTGGTCCATGGTCGCCGTCAGTGCAGAAAGTGGCCCTGCACATTGCTTGGCATAAAGTGCACGCAGGAGCGTATCCATGCCCAAGAGATGTAGAGTGGGCAGGACTGCAACGCAACGACGAATAAGCTGGCGAAAGTTCTCAACGCAAGATGGACACAATGCACCAAGTAAGGCGCCCTTCCCCAATCGGCTCGCTCTTCGGAAAAATTTTGAGATATAGAGGTCAAACCCGACAGGGGACCATCACATAAGGCCGAAACGTTTGAGACTCCTTCTAGTCGCCTCTTACGACAGGCAGGAATACCGCGGGCCTATTCTTAGCCCGAACCCGCAAGGGGGGTAGGTGAAGGATTAGGTGGGTGAGGGCAATGGATTGTTCAGTTTGGAACTGGTATAGGGACTGATGGAGAGAAGGGTTGCAGCCAGAGATGGGAACTTTAAGTGCGAGGCCTTTGGGGGTAATGCCAAATGTCAGACAAGCCTGAGAAAATAAAATATGGGAGTGTAATCTGGCTAGGGCGAAGGCATGTTTGCGGAGGGAATGTAAATAAAACTTAATGGGGTCGTTGTGGGGACGTTGTGAGGGTGACATGGTATTAGAAGGTGGATAGTGTAACATGAGGCTGAAATGAAAATGAAAATAAATGGCGAGAGATAAGGTGAACTAGAAAGCAACTGGAGATCTGGTGTGAAAAAAGGCGAAAAGTGGTTGGTTATAGCTGGGCTATGTTGATCCTGTGGTGAACATGGGTTGGTAGACAACGATGTGCACAAAGGTTATGTGGTTATGTTGCCGCCAAAACACGTTAAAGGGTGGAGCAATCCGGGAAAATTTTGAAAAAACTGCGTGTAAATGTATTAAAAGGAGTGCTTTTGTGGTGGCAGACTGTGAAAATGAGGCTAACAATTGTCTGACGAAGATATAATGACGTTAAAACCTGTGGGAAGCGGCTAAAAAAGATCAGTGATGTGGGAAAAACGGAAATGGAAAAAAAGCGAAAGTTATTGGAACTAGCCGAAATGGCTGTTTAATAGCTGAAAGGAACTGTTTGTGAACTGGAAACGGTGGATTTTGTAGCAGCAGTATTGTTGAAAGCAGAAGAAAAAAAATTTTTTGGTTATGGTTTGGAAGTGGGTTACGTATTATTGAGTATATATAGGCGGGATAAAATTGTATGGTACATTCGGTAAAGAGGAGAAGGTGAATACAAAGTGAAACTACTTGCAAAAACAGAAAGAGAAAATAAAATGACAGGAAAGATTTCGAAATGCAACAGTGACAATAACAAACGTAATTGTTGGGGTCAAATTAATGATATGAATATAATAGAGGGAAACATTCCACGTGGGAAAAATATGTATAAAAACACAGATGATGTGACTTACCGAACAAAAGTGCTGGCAGGTCGATAGACACACAAACATACACAGGAAATTCAAGCTTTCGCAACAAACTGTTGCCTCATCAGGAAATAGGGAAGGAGAGGGAAAGACGAAAGGATGTGGGTTTTAAGGGAGAGGGTAAGGAGTCATTCCAATCCCGGGAGCGGAAAGACTTACCTTAGGGGGAAAGAAGGGGTATACACTCGCACACACACACATATCCACCCGCACATACACAGACACAAGCAGACATTTATAAAGGTAAACTCTTTACCTTTACAAATGTCTGCCTGCGTCTGTGTATGTGCGGGTGGATATGTGTGTGTGTGCGCGAGTGTATACCTGTCCTTTTTTCCTCCAAGGTAAGTCTTTCCGCTCCCGAGATTGGAATGACTCCTTACCCTCTCCCTTAAAACCCACATCCTTTCGTCTTTCCCTCTCCTTCCCTCTTTCCAGATGAGGCAACAGTCTGTTGCGAAAGCTTGAATTTTGTGTGTAGGTTTGTGTTTGTTTGTGTGTCTGTCGACCTGCCAGCGCTTTCATTTGGTAAGTCACATCATATTTGTTTTATATATATGTATATATAAATAAAAAAACAAAGATGATGTGACTTATGGAACGAAAGCACTGGCAGGTCGATAGACACACAAACAAACACAAATATACACACAAAATTCTAGCTTTCGCAACAAACGGTTGCTTCGTCAGGAAAGAGGGAAGGAGAGGGAAAGACGAAAGGAAGTGGGTTATAAGGGAGAGGGTACGGAGTCATTCCAATCCCGGGAGCGGAAAGACTTACCTTAGGGGGAAAAAAGGACGGGTATACACTCGCGCACACACACATATCCATCCACACATATACAGACACAAGCAGACATATTTAAAAACAAAGATGATGTGACTTAACAAACGAAAGCGCTGGCAGGTCGAAAGACACACAAACAAACACAAACATACACACAAAATTCAAGCTTTCGCAACAAACTGTTGCCTCATCAGGAAAGAGGGAAGGAGAGGGAAAGACGAAAGGATGTGGGTTTTAAGGGAGAGGGAAAGGAGTCATTCCAATCCCGGGAGATGGAAAGACTTACCTTAGGGGGAAAAAAGGACGGGTATACACTCGCACACACACACATATCCATCCACACATATACAGACACAAGCAGACATATTTAAAGACAAAGAGTTTGGGCAGAGATGTCAGTCGAGGCAGAAGTGTAGAGGCAAAGAAGTTGTTGAAAGACAGGTGAGGTATGAGTGCGGAAACTTGAAATTAGCGGAGATTGAGGCCTGGTGGGTAACGGGAAGAGAGGATATATTGAAGAGCAAGTTCCCATCTCCGGAGTTCGGATAGGTTGGTGTTGGTGGGAAGTATCCAGATAACCCGGACGGTGTAACACTGTGCCAAGATGTGCTGGCCGTGCACCAAGGCATGTTTAGCCACAGGGTGATCCTCATTACCAACAAACACTGTCTGCCTGTGTCCATTCATGCAAATGGACAGTTTGTTGCTGGTCATTCCCACATAGAACGCATCACAGTGTAGGCAGGTCAGTTGGTAAATCACGTGGGTGCTTTCACACGTGGCTCTGCCTTTGATCGTGTACACCTTCCGGGTTACAGGACTGGAGTAGGTGGTGGTGGGAGGGTGCATGGGACAGGTTTTACACCGGGGGCGGTTACAAGTATAGAAGGATAGAAGGATAGGAGCCAGAGGGTAGGGAAGGTGGTTTGGGAATTTCATAGGGATGAACTAACAGGTTACGAATAAATAAAACTTAATGGGGTCGTTGTGGGGGTGTTGTGAGGGTGACATGCTATTGGAAGGTGGAAAGTGTAACATGAGGCTGAAATGAAAATGAAAATAAAAATATATGGGGAGAGATAAAGGTGAACTGGAAAGTAACTGGAGATCTGGTGTGAAAAAGGCGAAAAGGTGTTGGTTACAGCTGGGCTATGTTGGACTTGGGTTCGTAACCTGTTAGTTCATCCCTATGAAATCCCCAAACCAGCTTCCCTACCCTCTGGCTCCTATCCTTCTATCCTTGTAACCGCCCCCGGTGTAAAACCTGTCCCATGCACCCTCCCACCACCACCTACTCCAGTCCTGTAACCCGGAAGGTGTACACGATCAAAGGCAGAGCCACGTGTGAAAGCACCCACGTGATTTACCAACTGACCTGCCTACACTGTGAAGCTTTCTATGTGAGAATGACCAGCAACCAACTGTCCATTCGCATGAACGGACACAGGCAGACAGTGTTTGTTGGTAATGAGGATCACCCTGTGGCTAAACATGCCTTGGTGCACAGCCAGCACATCTTGGCACAGTGTTACATCGTCCGGGTCATCTGGATACTTCCCACTAACACCAACCTATCCGAACTCCGGAGATGGGAACTTGCTCTTCAATATATCCTCTCTTCCCGTTACCCACCAGGCCTCAATCTCCGCTAATTTCAAGTTGCCGCCACTCATACCTCACCTGTCATTCAACAACATCTTTGCCTCTGCACTTCCACCTCGACTGACATCTCTGCCCAAACTCTTTTGTCTTTAAATATGTCTGCTTGTGTCTGTATATGTGTGGATGGATATGTGTGTGTGTGCGAGTGTATACCCGTCTTTTTTTCCCCCTAAGGTAAGTCTTTCCGCTCCTGGGATTGGAATGACTCCTTACCCTCTCCCTTAAAACCCACATCCTTTCGTCTTTCCCTCTCCTTCCCTCTTTCCTGATGAGGCAACAGTTTGTTGCGAAAGCTTGAATTTTGTGTGTATGTTTGTGTGTCTTTCGACCTGCCAGCACTTTGGTAGTATGGTAAAGATGATGTGACTTACCATACTACGAAAGCGCTGGCAGGTCGAAAGACACACAAACACACACACACACACATTATATATATATATATATATATATATATATATATATATATAAAAAAAAACAAAGATGATGTGACTTACCAAATGAAAGTGCTGGCAGGTCGACAGACACACAAACAAACACAAACATACACACAAAATTCAAGCTTTCGCAACAAACTGTTGCCTCATCAGGAAAGAGGGAAGGAGAGGGGAAGACGAAAGGAAGTGGTTTTAAAGGAGAGGGTAAGGAGTCATTCCAATCCCGGGAGCGGAAAGACTTACCTTAGGGGGAAAAAAGGACAGGTATACACTCGCACACACGCACATATCCATCCACACATACAGACACAAGCAGACATATTTAAATATGTCTGCTTGTGTCTGTATGTGTGGATGGATATGTGCGTGTGTGCGAGTGTATACCTGTCCTTTTTTCCCCCTAAGGTAAGTCTTTCCGCTCCCGGGATTGGAATGACTCCTTACCCTCTCCTTTAAAACCACTTCCTTTCGTCTTCCCCTCTCCTTCCCTCTTTCCTGATGAGGCAACAGTTTGTTGCGAAAGCTTGAATTTTGTGTGTATGTTTGTGTTTGTTTGTGTGTCTGTCGACCTGCCAGCACTTTCATTTGGTAAGTCACATCATCTTTGTTTTTAGATATATATTTCCTACGTGGAATGTTTCCCTCTGTTATATATATATATATATTTTTTTTTTTTTTTCACCATGTGGTGGTGTGAGAAAACAGCTATAAAATTTATGGAAATTTGCAAGCTTTTGGAGCCAGTGCTCTTTCTGGAAGGACTAAAGGAAAGGAATAAGTGTGAGGGACCTTTTCATCCTGTTCAGCAGTCTCTGCTGATATGGGGTTCTGGGTGACTTTTCTATAACCCTCCCTAATTCCTAAACCTCACCAGTCATTTTTCTCCGCTCTTTTCCCTTTCCCTTCAACAATTCCACCAAAAAAAGAAGCTACAGATGTCCATGTCAAAAATCCAGATTATGGGGATGTTATCAAGGAATCTGAACTAGACATGGAAATGATTGTAAGGGAAGATACTTTTATTTGAATTTGAGCTTAGGTTAGGCTGTTCATTTATTCATCCACTCATCAATCCTTGCATTCTGTTGACACCAGCAGGGAGGAGAATCTGCAATGATTTTGAAAGAGTGGAAAATTGGCACTGAGAATGTGGTACTATAAACTTATTCTTTATGCTGCTATGTTGTTAACAATAAAACTATTCGCAATATGTTAATCAAGAGAATTTCTCTGATCCCATTGCCCTTTAAAATGAACATGAACTAACATTGTAATACACAGTAGAGATGCTACATTAGAAAAATTTTATTGCTTTTGTCGATAAACAAATCAGTTGTTGTAGAGGTTAAAGGTATGGCTTCAGTTGTAAGATTCTTTTTATTATTCAGTAATTAAAGTACTGAATAATAAAAAGAACCTCACAACTGAAGAGGTACCTTCAAACTCTACTATAATGGTCAGTTTCAGATGTACCTTCAGCAAGAGTGTTCTTCCCACTCACTGTGGTCATCACATTTATTAAGCATCTCAATATTTGTCTACACATTATAAAATTTGAATTTTGTTATATTCTACTTTTTTTTTCATTTCTCAGAATACTGAAATGTATTCACAGTCCAAAAATTCAGGTAATTCATAGAACTTCCTAACAAGATATAGTTTTAAATTGATACAAAATTTTTAAAAAAGGAGAATTACCTCTCTTGATTCTTCACACAGTGGACACAGATAGCAACACTGACTTTCTTGAGGAACTTAATTACACACACCAGTATTATTGTGTTGCACACAGGTTATGCAGTATAATGATATATTTTCATAACACTGATTTCTCAGAGTGGGTGAGGGTAGAGAAGATGTGGGGAGAGAGGGGAGTGTTGGGGAAGGCTGGCTGATTGCTCAGAGGGAGGCAGCAGATGAATGAGATAGGAACGTGGAAGGGATAGGTAGCAGTACAACCTCCTTCTGGGCAGTTAGCCATCCTTCCCCAACCCTTTTTCCCATTCCCTGTCTCTTCTCTGCCCCAATCACCCATTCCACCTGACATCAACCCTCTCCCAATCCCCCTGATGAACTGCAGTCCCAGCATTGTGTATTTATCCAGCACAACGTAGCTGTACAGGTGTGTGTGTGTGTGTGTGTGTGTGTGTGTGTGTGTGTGTGTGTGTGTGTGTGTGTGTGTGTGAGATATATATATATATATATATATGTCCACATTAAGGGTCATCGACAAACTGTGGCCAAGAAACAGCTGGACCACCCCATAGCTGAGCATGCTTCTCAACACGACGTCCTTCATTTCAGCTTCCAGAGGGTTTCTGTCATGCGTAAGCAAGTGTACAGGTAGAGATAAAAGCTGCATTCAATGACTCACCTTCAGTTTTTCTAATCTTGACTCATTAAGAGCCCCTATGGGCTTTGACAGATCTCTGTAAGACTTTGGATCTGTGAGATCTAACTCTGAAGAAGTGTAGTCTGCAATGATCCACGGAAAAACTGGATACTGAGTCAAATCATTGAATGTTCTGTCACCCAAGCTGTAACAAAAAATTAAAACAGCTTTATACAATTCATAAAAATATTAGCGCTTCATAAAGGAGAATACTAAAGAAACGATGTTTCTAATATACCTATTCAGATATAGTAAGTAGTCAAAGTTAGAAAGAACTCCATTCTGCCACTGCAAAGTCATCATTTCTTGGTCTGTGTTGTCCAAATGCAATGCTGACTGAGCAAGTAACTCACTATATAAGTTGTCTCTATCTGATGCATTTTTCAGGCACAAGTAAAGGTGATTAACGTGACTACAGTTGTCACAGTAGATTTCCAGACCCTTGAAAAAATATTATGAAAATTAATGTAATTAATCCATTATCCCTAAACATAAATGTTCACGAGTTATTTAAAATTTAAAGCTGGTAGTTCTGAATTCTGCTCTATCTGTATGCATATGGTGAGCTGAAATTTTGTGAATCATTCACTACTATCATCATTGTAGATACACACACAGAAAAAATTTATAAACTTCTGAGATGTAGCACTCTCTCACAAATTTCATAGTGTAGTTACCTTTCAGTGACTTAGATATATCTCAAATGTTTTAGCTGTTCATTTTCTGTTAACAAATATCCAAGCATATACTTTACAAGTGGTGGCAGGGAAACACACACACACAATAGAAGCTTTCGGAGCCAGTGGTTCCTTCTTCTGGCACAAGAGTTGAATGGGAAGGAAGAGGGGTGAAGGAAAAGGACTGGAGAGGTTTAGGAAAAGGGATACAGTTCAGGGAAGTCACCCAGATCCCCAAGTCAGGGGAGACTTACTGGATGGGAGAGATAAAAGCTGCCGTTCCCTGACCCAGGGTTCTGAGTGACTTCTCTGAACTGTACCCCTTTGTGTGTGTGTTCCCCTGCCACTGCTTGGTGACTAGATCTTTTTCTCTATCCATTTACATTATATCATCAATAACTGATTATTTTCATTGTTCTATTAGAGAATATACTTGAAATATATGTAAGGAGCTTATAATGACTGAAGAAAATTACAGCAAGACTGACAGGAACCACAAAAAGAACATTGAGTTTTCTCAACTTTTCAACTCAAATCTCTTCTTCCATACAACAAAGGGAAAGAGATGTGTTATGAAACACTATATACTAGGTGGTAGACTCTTAAGTGTCTAATTGTAACTAAAACTACCACAGCTGGAATAACTAATAACAATAATTATAAAAATAACAATTTCATACTGTAACTGCAGTCTTGTAGCTTCTGTAAATTATTGGATGAACACTGATCAGCAGCTTTCCATTTTCAGTAATAAAAGCAAGAAACATAAGAGTGAAAGCCATGCTCACAAAAATTGTTCAATTTATGGCCAGACAGATATAAACATAGGCACGTATAGTGGTTTCCTGTACTTTTGAAACTTGCACTACATTGTATCAATGACAGGTTGAGATTTATTTTATTTATTTCTTGAAATACAGAATCCATAGATCCATTTTTGCGTATTAATGCATGAGTCTGGATGAGTTAAGACATTTAATTCAATATTACATTTGTTTCCATCTGGACAATAAACAAAGATTAAGAATATAAATTGAAAATAATAATGAAGTAACACAATTAGTAAATTCAAATTACACTCACAAACAGAGGTTAAGATATAATTTTAAGATCTTATCCAAACAATTTTTTAAGGAGTGAAAGTGAGCATCTTCTTGACTTGGAGATCACCAGTTAATCTAATTAAAGCAGCAAAATATATTGAATCAGGAATACACAGTAATACATGGTAAATAATCTTAGCTGTCTTTACTATAGACTTCTTCTAGAGGACAGAAACTTTTTTCAAGCAGAATTCCTATAGTATACTTTTAAATAGTATATTATTACCTTGTAGACTCTTAATATGATTTAGAAGTACACTGAAGATTTTTGTGCTTGTGTATTTTACACTTTTTTGCACCAGAGACTAATTTTTCAGGTCACAGTGTACATCAAATTTCCTTCTTATGTTATGATGATAGTATGTTTCATTTATTTCATATTGAAAAGGATTGTGAAGCATGAATGTCATGACTGAAAAGAGATGTTGTGAAGTAGTGGTTAGTGTGGTTAGTATTCCTATTTGCTTAAAAAGGTTGCAACACAAGGTTCCTGGAAGCACTCTCACAAAATTCAGACAACCTTTATCTGACATGTGAAGACTTTTTTCAACAGTGATTAATTGCCCAAGGATTATTTCATAAGACATAAGTGATTGGGAGTAGCCAAAGTAAGCAGACTTTGAGACATTGATGTCTCCAATTTTGGCGACTGTTTATCCCCTGTGGGCTTTTGTGACTAGAATGGAAATGAATGTAATTGGTTTTGCTGAGATTTATTGATACAGAATTTACTGTGAACCAATTCACAACATCATCAAGTAATTGGTTGGCATTTATTTCTAGGTCAGAGAATGTCTTAATGTCTACCACAGTACTTCTGCAAACATTGTAAAGTTGCTTGCTTTGTTTGAGGACAAAGGTAGGTCACTGATAGATATGACAAATAGTGGGGGACCAAGGACAGAACCTTGTGGAGCACCATAATTTATTGTTCCCCAGTCAGACTCTGACCCTCCTACCTGCGTACTGTTACAGTCTAACACTATTTTCTGTAGTCTGCCCTATAGGCAGGATTTGAGACAGCCAACCATTTCTCCTCGGAGTCCATAGTGACATCCTTTCTCTATAAGTATTCTATGATTGACACAGTTGAAGGCCTTAGACAGAGTAAAATATGCCCACAGACAATGTCTTCTTGTCAAGGCATTCCAAAATATTATTGTAAATGAAAATATAGTTTCAGTTGTAGAGACACCTTCTCTGAATCCAAACTGGTTTTCACTAATTATTGCAAAGTTTTCAAGGTGACAGACTATTTTAGCAAATACTAATTTTTGAGGACCTTAAAAATGTATTCAAGAGAGAGATACGACAATAGTTTGCAACATCTGAGGCATCGCCTTTTTTGTAGAGGGACTTTACAATAGCATACTTCATCCTGCCAGTGAAGATACCTTGTTTCAGAGAGGTATTGAATATATGAGCTCTGACTTCACTGAAATGATTCCAGCAGTCTATTAGCAGTTTGCCGGAGATGATGTCAACACCAGATGAATTTTTGCTTTTTAAAGCAATAATTGTTTTTCTTATTTCCTGTACTATTATACAGGCTATGCCCATCTGCTCTATGGAATTTGGTAAATAACCTTTTAGTATTTTTAAGACCTCTTCTAAGGAGCCATTGTGTCCTGTTTTCTCAGCAACACTTAGTGCTCATTAAAAATTTTTGCCACAGTCTCATGATTTTGTACTTGTTTACCTTCATTACTGGGAACAATGTTTTGGGACCTACTGGAGCAATTTGCAGCAGTCTCACTCATTATCGCTTCCCATATTGTTTTGAATTTGTTACTAGATTTATTAATTTTGGAGCACAGATACAAACTTTTTGACTTCTGAATAACTTTATTTAGTATTTTACAGTATTTTTATAGTGATTTATCTGGTTGTGGTTGTCTGATTTTTTTGTGGCGACATACAGCTCTCATTTCCTTTTGCATGAAATCTTAATACCAGTTGTTACCTATGGCTTTTTGTTATGTTTTGTGGTTTTGGTCTTATATATTTTTTGGGGGAAAGTACTTTCAAATGTTAGTGCCACTTCATTACTGAAAATATTGTACTTGGAATTGGCATTTTCTAAATTATACACAGGTCTCCCGTCTGTGGCTTGGACACGTGATTTAAAAGTCTGTATAGTTTCATCATTAATTGTCCTAGCTGTTTTCCAATAGGGGGCACTATCATTCTCATAGATACTTGCACTATTTATACTGAGTCTTTGTCCATCATGATCAGAGAGAGCATTCAAGACTTGTCTGGTAGTTGTATCACCTATTTTGGTCTGGTCTATAAATATATTATCAATCAGTATGCTTGTACATGAAGGTATTCTGATAGTGATGCTGACTAGAGAAGCCAATTACATGTGGACATCATATTTTCTAGGCCTGATCTGTCTCTGGAAATTGTTAGGAAGTTTACATTGAAGTCCCCAAGCACTATCACATCTCTTTTGTGTTTGTATAAGTATATAAGGAGAGCAGCTAACTTCTTCGAAAAGAGACTAAAGTTCCCTAAAGGTGCTCTGTACACTGCAAGTACTGACACATGAGAGTTATTCAGAGACAATTATACTAAAAAATAATTCTGCTCATTAATTGCTCTACATGCGACACTTTTTAACATAAATGGCAACACCATCTCTTTCTTTAGACATTCTACAAAATGATGTTGCTAAGTAATAATTATTTATCATAAGTTTTTCTACACCAGAATTAGTATGGTGCTCACTACATCACAGAACACGGACATAATGTATACCTTGTGGCTCATGGATATTGATTATAAGTTCATTGATCTTACTGCAGAAGACAGTGTTTTGGTGATAAATTGCCAATTTTTGTCTAAAACAACCAGTTACATTGTTTTCTCTAAAAAATAAGTTTCAGTTGAAGATCTGTGCAAGATATTATTCACTAAATCTATATCTACATACATACTCCGCAAGCCACCATATGGTGCATGTTGGAGGGTACCCTGTACCACTATTAGTCACTTCCTTTCCTGTTCCACTCACAAACAGAGCAAAGGAAAAACTATTGTCTCTATGATTCCGTGTGAGCCCTAATCTTATTTGCATGGACCTCACGCGAAATGTACGTTGGTGGCAGTAGAATCAAATGGCGCTGAGCACTATGGGACTTAACATCTGAGGTCATCAGTCCCCTAGAACTTAGAACTACTTAAACCTAACTAACCTAAGGACATCACACACATCAATGCCTGAGGCAGGATTCGAACCTGAGACCATAGCGGTCGCGCAGTTCCAGACCAGTAGAATCATTATTACTAATTCCAGCTATGGTGGTTTTAGTGACACTTATGAGTCTACCAACTACTCTCACCCGTGTCCTAATTTCAAATTTGTTTTACTGTCCAAACACAACTCTTTCAGCGCCAAATTTAAGTTAACATGGCCACTCAAGCCATAAGTTTTCTACAGAGATTAATGAAAAATTGGAATTTTCATCTCTCTTATATAGTGCTACTGTCCTGAAATGCAGCTGACAGTTAACCTAATGATTATCTGCCTTGTCAAATGCATTTAATGATAAATACTCAAGGCCCTAGATGCACTCCGTGATTTTAAAGAAAACTGAGAGTGAAATAACACATTAACAGAAAACTGTCATTAAAAGGATATAGAATAATGGCTGTATCATCAATGAAAGAAACATGCATGTGCTCATGGAAGAACTAAAATGTGTGTGCACACAAACATCTACATTGTAAGGATAAGTTGATAAGTTGGTAAGTGTCACACTACAAATTAAAAGCTGCTGTGTTCAATCCTTACTTGCTCCTAGAAGTTTGCCCACAGTTATTGCTTCTTCCATCTCTGTAAATGACTTATAAAGCTGAAAAATTCCAAGTTGCTCTGTGGTCCAGAATCCATGTTCAACTGTAGGTTCTCCTAGAACTGACTACGTCACTTCAAAGGTTGGAGGAAAGTATGGAAAAACCACTTCTAATAGGACCATTCGTAGTATATAACTGAAGCATACAAATTAAACTTCAGTTTGAAAGCAGATTTACTTTAATTACAGCAGAATCTGCAAATTTAAACATACTAGTAGGGACCTTACGAGTACATAGAGGAGGCAATGTGTAGTGGGGCAGATGCAAGCTAGTATGTACAGTGTATGGGGAAGGAGGAATGAAAGAAGGAAGGGAGATAAGGGTTTAACATCCCATAAATGATGATGTCATTATGGTGGAGCACTAACATAAGCTAAAGAAGGAAATAGGCTGTGCCTTTTCAAAGCCACCAACCATAATTTCACAGTAAGTGACTTCAGGAAATCATGGAAAACCTAAATCTGGATGGTCAGACAGGGCTTTGAATTGGCATCCTCCAAAATACAAGTACAGTGGCTTGATGTGTAAGGGGACAGGTGCAAGCAAGACTAGGCAGATTGAACCTAAACAGCACAAACAAGAGTGCCAGTTTTGAGAGGCAATTAAAGGTAACTCAGGTTATTATATTAATAATAAACACACTTCAAATAAAGGTGTAATGGCTTGTGTGGTGATGGGGAGCAAACAAGAAGACAGTACTTCCCATCAGTCTACATGGTAAATAATTAAAAGTATACGATTATGGGAAACATCGACTTGTGACAATGACTAAAAGTGTGTATGTTGTTCTTTGGTCTACTGATCTAACTTTGGCGATATTTATGTTTCCTCTTCTTCTTTGTTTACTTACTGTTATCACAGTTCTGAATCCTGACAGTCAGTTTATTCAGTTACATAAGTATTAGCGAATTATTACTGTGTGTATTATGCAAGGATCTTATAAACTGATCACCCCTGGAATACAATGTAACACAGAAACCCCAGTTAAAGAACAAAGTTCAATAATGACTTTGCATCGTAACTTCTAACAGGTTTAACAGAAATAGATCTTTTATGACAACAAGAAGATTGGCAAAGCAAACTAATGATTTCCAAACTCAAATTGCAACACACAGTAATATTAAGTTATTCCTGCAAGCAGCAAAACAGACTTCAAATGTGACAACAATATGCCTGTCAAAACCAGCATAGTTTCCAAAGCATGACAAAGTATAAATTTTTTAACACCTACCCATGAAACTGAAACTGTCATTTGCAATGTTATAATTGGCTTTCACACAAAACAATGTTACTAGTGATCACACACAATTTGCCATGGCAGTTAACAACTCCTTATCTTGGTGCATAAGTGCACAGTGTTTATGTTTAGCATGTTGGTATTCCAGCCGCTAACGGTTTATTAACTGATCGTTAGTTTTTATTTGTAGTTCACTGATACTATTTAAGTTTAAATATAATATTGTCATTTGGAGATAGTGAGTGGAGCTGTGGATGCTAGAAAATGGAGTGCCATGTCTAGAAATCTCAACATTTCCAACATATTGTTCTATGTAGGAAAAAGATAGATTGTTACTTACTGTAAAGAAGACATGTTAAGTTGCAGACAGGCACAATTAAAAGATACTATACAAAGCTTTTGGTCACAGCCTTCACCAGCAAAAGAGAAATAGAGAAACATACAGCATTCATGCACACAAGCAACCACACCTCAAGCATGCATGACTGCCAATACTGACAGCTCAGGCCAGAATGACTCTGGAAGACCTTCAGGATTTGATGAAGATAATTTAAATGCATTAATCCACAATGATCCACATCAGTGCGCTCGAGAACTGGCAAATATGATGAACTGTGATTGTTCCATCATCATGCGACATTTTCATCCAATGGGAAGGTTCAAAAATCAGATGTATGGGTACCGCATTTTCTAAGCCAAAATCACAAAAATCAGCGGATGGCCTTATGTGGATATCTGCTTGCTCATTGGCTCATGACCAACACTGACCTTTCCTATCCAGTATAGTTATTGATGACAGGAAATGTCTTTACATTAACATAAGGAAAAGAAAGGAATGGTTGAGCCCAAACAAACCAGCAACTCCCAGTACAAAGACTTGTGTGCAGCCACAAAAGATAATCTTATGCATCTGGTGGAACAGCAATGGTGTGGTGTACCATGAATTGCTTCATCGAGATGTAACCATCACTGCTGACATCTGACATTTATTGTTAACAACTGAGACATCTTGCAGACACAATCCACGACCAGAGACCAGTAGGACCACGTGAAGTGCTGCTACTCCACAATAATGTCCCCCCCCCCCCCCTTCCGGTATTATTCTGCTAGAATGATAAAAAACATTATGCAGGAGCTGGGATGGGAAGTCACTCCACCCATGACTTATTCACCTGACCTTGTGCCTTCAGATTTTCACCTTTTCTGCTCTCTATTGAACAACTTTGAAGGAACCTCTTTTCCAGATGAGAATGCACTCCGAACATGGCTCAACGAGTTCTTAGTCTCAAAACTACATAGTTTCTATAGTTGTGGACTCAAGAAGATACCCTAGCATTGGCAGACTGCTGTAAATAGTGAAGGAGAATATGTTACTAATGACTAAAGTCTCCGTTATGTGCACCTATTGCACTTATTAAACTTATGGAAAAATGCTATGAGCTTATGCACCAACCCAAGAGGTGCCTGAGCAATTACAATGGGTCAGACATTACACTCACACTTGCAACAGCAGTATCACCCCTTGAGGGACAACTTAAGTCAGCTGAACGTGTAACTCAGTGTACTAATGCTTGCACAAGTATTCCAGTTTGAACAGACTGCTGATAGACCAGCACTAGAATTCTGAGAAGCTGAGAAACATGGCTGAAGAATGAGAAGAAGAAGAAGAAGAAGAAGAAGAAGAAGAAGAAGCAGTGTCGGGTTCAACACTACATCACTACACTATGTTTGGCTAGCACAACTACCATTACCAGTAAAAGCAACTGTGGTGACGAGTGACAAATGGACATCAGTTCTTTACTGTCAGTACCAGATGAAGTTAATGTGATGATGAAACAAGCAAAAATTTTGGTGGTGACGCAAGCTCAGGTGAAACTGCCACTATATGAGAAGAGCAGCAGCTGAACATTAATGAAGAACTCCAAAATCTACTATGTCAAACAGACACACTTCAGAAGTAGTTATTGGAACTGCCAGTGAAGAACTGGACCTGCACCAAACTAAAGATGATAGTCACTTATTCCAATGACAGAACCAGATGGACAACCAAATGACATGCACAAGGGAATTATCATCATTCAGTGTGCTGATCGACAGGCATTTTGGCAATCAGACCACAAGGTGCACATATCCATGTGTGTTGCTAAACAATCCCTGAAGCCTGCAGCGAACACAGAAAGCCACACTGCTGCACAAAAGTGTCAAATCATAAACAAAGCAGTCATTATTAACCCTGGAAGCACCACAGACATCAAATTCAAAATTAACCAAGACACTGCACTTAAAATTGATCCATTTAACAGTGACAAATCAATCACAGCCACACACACAGCACACCAAGCATGTTTGTTTACAAAAATGCACCCTTTGTATATGGTGTGCAAGCAAGTAAACTGTAGCTACCTTATCAAATCAGGTTCAGATGTACGCACACAACCAAACATACAGAACGAAACTGCACCAGTCAGCGCACCGCTCCACCTTACTGCAACCACCAACTTGACCATTACAACATATGGTGGATGTGAATAACAGGTGACCTGGGTTTCATTCTAAACTTCAAATGGAAGTTCATGCAAGCAACTGTTATTGAGCCAATGTTGGGAGCAGATTTCACTCAACACCAAGGACCAGAAATAAATCTCCATATGACACAGATCAAGAGGGGCAGTGAGATGGTCATAGATAAAATAGGTGAAAATACTATCAATGTCACCACTTCGCCCCATACTTTTGTTGTACCAGAAGACAGACAGGAAGTTATTGGCCACAGGTAAAGAGAAGTATACCAGGATGCACCATATTAAGACAAGACCATATTAAGACAGTCTCTCAATGGTTGCAAATATTGGCATAGAACTGTTTTTCCAATGCAGGGCAGAATATGAGGAAATGTTACAAATGGGTATCATTTGACATCCAATGGGCAAAACTATTACACCTTGTGAAGAAGAACAGAGGCACCTGGAGGTCCTGCAGAGAGTACTCTGCTGTGACTGCACATACCTTCCCTGACTACTACCCAGACCCTAATATAAAAGATTTATGAATGTATTAGCCAGAGCTACAATTTTTATCATGACTGACTATAAAAAATCTCATAACCAGATTCCAGTGGCAGAGGAAGACATCCCCAAGTCCACAGTGAGACACCTTTTCGTCTTTCTGAGTATCTTCATGTTCTATACAGTCTAAAATATGCCACAGGGTCATGGCAGCATTTTGTAGGTGAAGTGCTATGGGGATTGAATTTCTGTTTTGTCTATCTAAATGATATTTTGGTGTTTCTCAGACAGCACCATCACATGCAAAACACCTCAATGCAGTGGTTGACAGGATATGCAAACACGGTTTAATGCTGAACAAAACAAAATGTGTTCTGTGCCATAAATAAGTAACATTCCTCAGGCATACAATTTCTGTGGCCAGTATCTGTCATCTCAAAGAGAAAATAAATGGTGTTAAGAACACCTCATGCCCAACAGCAGCTAGTAATATTCCTGAGAATCAGTAACTTCAACTAACAACACCTTCCAGAAGCAGCGGTGATACAGGTACTGCTGCCAGCAGCACTGCCAGATAACAATACCATAGGCCATCATATCCTGCCATGGATGTCAGTGATCCAATCTGCATTTGAAAAGGTAAAAGCCAACTTACAAAAAGCAGTTCTTTTGTCTTATCTTGTCTGTAATACACTATTAGCCATAGTGATATATGCCAGCCAGCATGTAGCTCTCCATCAACGTGAAGTGTTGGAAACCTTTAATTTTTCCCCCTGTAAAATGATTGAGGTACAAAGCAAATGAAGTAAATATGACTGGGAGATCGTGGTTATCTATGAAGTTGTGCAGCACTTCCATCCTTATGTCGAAGCCAGACCATTTGTAGTCTACACAGACCATAAATCAATTACTTCTGCTTTCAAGAAACTCAAGGGGGGTTGTTCTCACCAACTATTTTGCCAACTAGAATTCACTGCTCAAATTAAAATGGACACATGACAATAAGAGGGCAGAAAATGTAGTTGCTGCTTCTTTTTTCAGAACTGATGCAAGTTCTTGTGCAATACATTATAAACAGTACAGTACAGTGTAACCAAAGACAAACAGTTACATGAGTATTTACAAAGCAATTCAACCTCTGCAAAGTCAGCAGACTGATAAACAAACATGTCGGAGAATTTACAGAAGCAACAGTCCATTTCTCCCACAGTCACGCAGATCATGTGCGCCCACTTCCACCGCCTGATGGGTATCAATATATTTCTACAGATTTTGAATGATACACTTGTTGGGCACAAGTATTGACAGTTAGTGACATCTCAGGGGAAACAACGACAAGAGCCATTTTAATAGTATGGATTTCCCACTTTAGCTGTCAAGCTTATGTCACTGCTGATCATGGGGGTCAATTTGAGTTGACATATTATGAGAACTACTTATTTCAACTTTCTGCACTCTTCCAGTTAGGTACGAATTAAACCATTTGTGCACTGTCCCACTCATGCCACAATACTTGAGCTTGTCTAGCAGAATTTCATGATTTACACAATCAAAAGCCTTTGAGAGATCACAAAAAATCCCAACGGGTGGTGTTCGGTTATTCAGATCATTCAAAATTTGATTGGTGAAAGCATATATGGCATTTTCTGTTGAAAAACCTTTCTGGAAACCGAACTGACATTTTGTTAGTACTTCATTTTTACAGATATGTGAAGCTACTCTTGAATACATTACTTTCTCAAAAATTTTGGATAAAGCTGTTAGAAGGGAGATTGGACGGTAAATGTTGACATCAGACCTATCCCCCTTTTTATGCAAAGGTATAACAATAGCATATTTCAGTCTATCAGGGAAAATGCCATGTTCCAGAGAGCTATTACACAGGTGGCTGAGAATCTTACTTATCTGTTGAGAACAAGCTTTTAGTATTTTGCTGGAAATGCCATCAATTCCATGTGAGTTTTTGCTGTTAAGCAAGTTTATTATTTTCCTAATTTCAGAGGGAGAAGTGAGTGAGATTTCAATTGCATCAAATTGCATAGGTATGGCCTCTTCCATTAACAGCCTAGCATCTTCTAATGAACACCTGGATCCTACTATATCCACAACATTTAGAAAATGATTATTAAAAATAATTTCAACTTCTGACTTTTTGTTCGTAAAGTTTTCATTCAATTTGATGGTAATACTGTCTTCCTCTGCTCTTGGTTGACCTGTTTCTCTTTTAATAATATTCCAAATTGTTTTAATTTTATTATCAGAGTTGCTGATTTCAGACATGATACACATACTTCTGGATTTTTTAATAACATTTCTTAATATAACACAGTAGTTTTTATAATGTTTGATAGTTTCTGGGTCACTACTCTTTCTTACTGTCAGATACATTTCCCTTTTCCGGTTACAAGATATTTTTATACCCTTAGTAAGCCATGGTTTGTTACAAGGTTTCTTACGAGTATATTTAACTATTTTCTTGGGGAAGCAGTTTTCAAATGCATTTACAAAAATATCATGAAATAAATTATATTTTAAATTGGCATCAGGTTCATGGTACACCTCATCCCAGTCTAACTGCTGCAGGCTTTCCCTGAAATTTGCAATTGTTAAATTGTTGACTGAACGTACTACTTTGGAGGACTGTTTAGTATTGCTGAATGGGGCTATGTCATATATTGTAACTAGCTGTGCACCATGATCAGAAAGACCATTCTCAACAGGCTGAGCATTTATCTGGTTAAACTTATCTTGGTCTATAAAGAAGTTATCTATCAGTGAGCTGCTATCCTTTACCACCCGAGTAGGAAAATCAATAACGGGTGTCAAATTGAAAGAACCGGGTAATACTTCAAGGTCATTTTTCCTATTACCCTCTTTCAGAGAATCTACATTGAAGTTCCCACAAATAATAATTTGCTTCCCCCCTGTCTGACAGATAGCACAACAAGGAGTCCAAATTTTTCAGAAATAGATTCAAACCTCTAAGCTATGTCCTTCACCAACACCCCGCCAATAGAGACCAGAAAGTTTTCATCCACAAGGTATCTTAGAATGTACTCACATGTGATGCTAAGGACAAATACAGTGTGCCCATCACTACAACTGCCATACTCTGGATGTTTCAAAGCACTCAAACGTGATGAACATGTGACGCAAATGATGTGCAATGGAAAATCACTAGCAGTATCACTGGAACACATCAAACTGGCATATTTGCTGACACCAGATGTCCTTCCTTAATGACAAGAACCTGGGATCCACATCAACAACTTCAGACCAACCCAGTAGTTGGCCTAGCCTCTCATCCCCAGGGTCACACTCACCTCAGCAAACAAGTCCACAAAAATCAATAGACACACCAGCAGTTTACAGGTAGAGCAGGGTGATGGGTATGTTATAAATACCTGCACATTCCGGAAGCTCAATTTTACCATGTGCGGTTGTAGGGGAAACATCAACTTGTGACAATGATTAAAAGTGTATATGTTAGTCTCTGGTCTACTGACCTAACTTTGCTAATGTTCATGTTTTCTCTTAGTTGTTTGAGAGTTTCTTCTTTACTAACCATTATCAAAGTGTATTTTTGAGTCCTGAAAATAAAATCTGTCTGTTCTGTTATGGGAATGTCAGTGAGTTTTTATCATGTTTGTTATGGAAGATCATATAAGATCATATGTTTATTTTTTCATTGCACGTAATATGGGATTGTTATGTGATAGTACAATTTTAGAGGTGAATTTCACTGTAGGGAGCTGAGAGTCTGTGTATGTGAAAAACTGTTAAACCTGTGAATAAGAGGACAAACTCAACACTAGCAGATATGTAAGTACTACTGGCCTCTCACAGAAACAAAAATGTCCAAGTATCAGCAAGAACAAATAAACCAAAAATCTCAGAAGGAGGTAGGCTTGCCTGTATTCATCTTGTAGTAGTTCACCAAAATGTGTAGCTACTGAAATTAAAATCTTGTTAGAAAATAAACTAAAGCGGTGAAGTGATAAATCTACTGAAAGGAAAACAGGCAGAGAAAAAAGTCAATGTGTGTTAGTTAGTGTATGCCAACAAGCTTTAAGGATACATTTGCAAACAAATTTATCAACTTATCTGTTTCATACACCAAATGGGACGGGGTGAAATCTTCTTCTTCACTCCAAATATTAGGTTGGTGTCTGTCTAGTCTTATTCTGTCTCAACAATTATAATTTTTAACTTTTAGGGATAATCTTTCATTGTATATTTTCAGATGCTCAAGCAATTTCAAAGGATTGTCAATTCTTTCACAGAGACAGTCATTTTTAACACTGGTAATTCCATGATTGTTTCATTTTTATCCTGCCTGTAATGATACAGCATTTCATTCTTCCAAAAAAAAAAAAAAAAAAAAAAAAAAAACTTCATTTCTTGTACCTGCATTCTACTTATCTGTTTCTCAGTTAGGATCCATCAATGAATTCAATTTGCAAGTATGGTACAGAAATTGAATAGAATTTCATTATTCTCCTCTTCTTTTCATTCTTTCTCATGCTCATGGTTCCACATGGAAAACAGAGCTCATTTATTTATTGTTTGTTAAACATCTTGGCTTTAGTCTTAAGATATTTTGCATCCCATATATCCTTCATTAATTTCCCATGAAAGAAGGAAACATTGACTTGTGATCTTTAAGTCATAATCATCATGTAGCAACCACAAAGACTCAGACAGCAAGCACAATTATGTTATTTCTCACAACATAACTTTAAGTCAAGAAGACAACATGGAAATTAAAGAGTAAGAGGTCAGAAGATATAGATCATGTTCCAGTCTCTGAACTGAAGGAGCCAATAGACAGCATAATGCCTCATTAACAAATGCAATTAATGAGTCCTTCAGGTAAGGTAATTTCTGGAGTACTTAAAGCATTAATGAAATGCGCCCTTACTTAAAAAAGGTACTGTGGAAAATATTGAAAACTATTGGCCAGTTTCACTAATGTCTTCATTCTCAAAAATAATTGAATCTATTATGAAAAACAGACTAATGAATTATACAAGTAAATACAACATTTTAAATGAAGCACAGTCTGGTTTCTGAAGTGAGAAAAGTACAATACTGGACTTCAGGGAGTTTACAAAAGTGGCACTTGAAACTCTTGACAAGAATAACATGTTACAGAGATATTCTTAGACTTGTCCAAGGCTTTTGACACTGCTGATCATAAAATACTACTAAACAAGCTAGATGCACTTGGTGTAAGAGGAATGGCTACAATACTAGAGGTAAAGATGATCTACATGTTGAACTAAAAAATTTATCACTTGTACAGAAGGGAGTAAAGTATGCTGCTATAAAGACTTTTAATGTGCTGCCTAATTATGTTAAATGTACAAGAGAAAATGAAATGCTGTTCAAAGGTACATTAAAAAAATACCTGCTTGACCATCCACTATACTCCTTAGATGAATTCTTTTCCAGAAGTAATGCCCTCCCTTAATAATAGATGTATTTAGTCTCTTAGTTATTGGATGGATGATACAATATTATGCTAATGTTATAGTGTTAATGTTTTTATAATGTTATATTGTGAATTGCTATACTAGTTAAATGAGAGCTTGTAAATGAAAAAAGTGATACTTATCAATATCTATGTCATTGTATTATATTACTATTCTGTAGCATTAATTGTATTTGTACAGTTGTATTGACACGTTCCACATCCAGGCGAATCACTCGCATATACGGATCTATGGAATACGCATACCAAATAAATAAATAAATAAATAAAAGTGGTTCCAGTCTTACCCACAAAATGGGGTGTAAAAGGTGAGGATAGTTCACATATCGGCTGATAATAAAATTCTAGTAAAACAATTGTCAGACAACAACCATTAAACATTCAACATAGGCATTCCATGTGGTAGTGTACTGGGTCCAATTCTATTCTTTATGCATACCAATGACTTCTACATAGTATAAGACAAGGACAAAAAGTTCTCTTTGTTGCTGACAGCAACATCAATGTCACTGATAAAACAACAGAGCTCCTATTGGAGAAAGGAAGGATGTTTATGATTTGACATTGTGTAATAAATTAAAAAAGAATATGAAAAAAATCAAACAGTAAAACAATAAACTGGTAGCCAAGATCGCAGGAATTCTTTTTATTCCATAATTACCAGCTTCGGCAAAACTCAAGCCGCCATCATCAGATCTTAGGACACATGCAGGTTACAACATCAAGGCAAACAATGGTGATATTAATGCCTTGATGTTGTAACCTGTATGTGTCCTAAGATCCGATGATGGCGGCTTTAGTTTCACTGTAACTGGTAATCATGGAATAAAAAGAATTCATGCGATCTTGGCTACCAGTTTATTGCTTTACAAGCATCTAGATCGCTCCCACATGAGCACAATGTGCTCCCCACAAAAATCAAACAGTATGCACCTCAGCATAAAGAGGAGAAACAACTCTGTTATATCAAGCATAGATGACAAACCTTCAGATGGGGTTACAAACATAACATTTTTACAGATGAATATTGGCTGTCAAATGACATGGAATCAACATACTAAGACACTGGCACAAAAATGCCCTCAGCATGTTATATCTTAAAGGTTTTATCATATTTTTCAAACTGCAGTAAACTGCCTTAAGAATAATAAGAAGAAGCAGTGGATGGACTCATTAAATGAAACAACAAGTTTACTGTTACCAGTCTTAGTGACCGGTAACAGTAAACGGTAACCTAAAATGTTCGAATTTAAAGGATGGACTCATTGTAAAGAGCTATTTAAAAAAATTGGGTATCCTCACTGCACCAAGTGAGTACATCTGCCACTTTGTGGTGGATATCAGGGAAAACATTAATTAGTATTTCACTAATAATTATGTACACAATCATGGAACAAAATCCAGTTTGGATTAATATTTGCCAAGGAAAAAAAACAGAAACTCAAATAGTCAGTTTTCTGAATAGAGTGGAGTTATTGCAAAGGGATTGGCAGCATCTTCATGCTCCAGAAGTCGGAGGGGGGGGGGGGGGGGGTCGTCAATGAATGTGGCAAAATTATGTCTTATATCAGAAGCTATCTAAAGCAAATTTTGTGTAAATCAAAGAACACTGTATTATAGGGACCAACAGAATGATGCAGCGCATATGCTAAGACACTGACGTCATACTCAAGAGGATGGAGTTTGCTCTGTTTGACCATACTGATTTGGATTTTCCACGGTTTTCCTGAATCACTTCAAGCAAATACTATTATGGTTTCTGTGTATATTTATATTTTGAGTTATTGTTTTTCAATGTATTGCCATGACAATTCCTATGCCACTGTGAGATAATCCTTAGATGACTAAACATAAATAAGTAAGTAAGAAAGTAAGTAAGTAAGTCAATAAATAAATAAATCAGGTATCTGACATACACTGCTGGATAAAAGGCCCTTCTCCAGGCATTTTGGTATTCGACTATACATATCCATCATGCTGTTGAAGAATGATGATTTCTAAATTTCATCTACCCACATTCCACTAGGTCAACATCTTAGTCTTTTCTTATTTCTTAGAATCTAGCAAAGGATTTCTTTGGTTCACCTACCATCTATTTACCTAGCTCCACATCCCCTCCACCTCCATTCCCACTTTCATGACAGTTAATAGTTCAAAATTTCATACCAATCAGTTCTCGCATGGTGGCAACTGGTAAACTGTAAATGAAAATTTGTATCAGGGGATTTCGAAACACCAAATGTCCAAGGATGTCACTGCCCTTAAACAGATCTAAAAACAGCAATAACCTCCTCTCTTTATCTTCACAGTCAATTTCATGTTTTCATGTGCCATGAACCATGGACCTTGCCATTGGTGGGGAGGCTTGCGTGCCTCAATGATACAGATAGCCATACCGTAAGTGCAACCACAACGGAGGGGTATCTGTTGAGAGGCCAGACAAACGTGTGGTTCCTGAAGAGGGGCAGCAGCCTTTTCAGTAGTTGCAGGGGCAACAGTCTGGATGATTGACTGATCTGGCCCTGTAACACTAACCAAAACGGCCTTGCTGTTGTGGTACTGCGAATGGCTGAAAGCAACTGGAAACTTCAGCCATACTTCTTCCCAAGGGCATGCAGCTTTACTCTATGATTAAATGATGATGGCATCCTCTTGAGTAAAATATTCCGGAGGTAAAATAGTCCCCCATTCGGATCTCCGGACGGGGACTACTCAAGAGGACATTGTTATCAAGAGAAAGAAACTGGCGTTCTACAGATCGGAGCGTGAAATGTGAGATCCCTAAATCGGGCAAGTAGGTTAGAAAATTTAAAAAGGGAAATGGATAGGTTAAAGTTAGATATAGTGGGACTTAGTGAAGTTCGGTGGCACGAGCAACAAGACTTTTGGTCAGGTGAATACAGGGTTGTAAATACAAAATCAAACAGGGGTAATGCAGGAGTAGGTTAAATAATTAATTAAAAATAGGAGTGCGGGTAAGCTACTACAAACAGCATAGTGAACGCATTATTGAGGCCACGATAGACACGAAGCCCACACGTACTACAGCAGTACAAGTTTATATATGAACTAGCTCTGCAGATGATGAAGAAATTGGTGAAATGTATGATGAGATAAAAGAAATTATTCAGATAGTGAAGGGAGATGAAAATTTAATAGTCATGGGTGACTGGAATTCGACAGTAGGAGAAGGAAATGTAGTAGGTGAATATGGATTGGGGCTAAGAAATGAAAGAGGAATCCACCTGGTAGAATTTTGCACAGAGCGTAACTTAATCATAGCTAACACTTGGTTCAAGAATAATGAAAGAGCCCTGGAGATACTAAAAGGTTTCAGATAGATTATATAATGGTAAGACAGAGAGTTAGGAACCAGATTTTAAATTGTAAGACATTTCCAGGAGCAGATGTGGACTCTGACCACAATCTATTGGTTATGAACTGTGGATTAAAACTGAAGAAACTGCAAAAAGGTGGGAATTTAAGCAGATGGGACCTGGATACACTGACAGAACCAGAGGTTGTAAAGAGTTTCAGGGAGAGCATAAGGGAACAATTGAGAGGAATGGGGGAAAGAAATACATTAGAAGAAGAATCGGTAGCTTTGAGGAATGAAATAGTGAAGGCAGCACAGGATCAAGTAGGTAAAAAGACGAGGGCTAGTAGAAATCCTTGGGTAACAGAAGAGATACTGAATCTAACTGATGAAAGGGGAAAATACAAAAATGCAGTAAGTGAAGCAGGCAAAAAGGGATACAAACGTCTCAAAAATGAGATCGACAGGAAGTGCAAAATGGCTAAGCAGTGATGGCTAGAGGACAAATGTGATGATATAGAGACATATCTCACTAGGGGTAAGATAGATACTGCCTACAGGAAAATTAAAGAGACCTTTGGAGAAAAGAGAACCACTTGTATGAATATCAAGAGCTCAGCTGGAAACCCAGTTCTAAGCAAAGAAGGGAAAGCAGAAAGGTGGAAGGAGTATATAGAGGGTCTATACAGGGGCGATGTTCTTGAGGACAATATTATGGAAATGGAAGAGGAGGTAGATGAAGATGAAATGGGAGATATGATACTGCGTGAAGAGTTTCACAGAGCACTGAAAGACCTAAGTCGAAACAAGGCCCCGGGAGTAGACAACATTCCATTAGAACTACTGACAGTCTTGGGAGAGCCAGGCCTAACAAAACTCTACCATCTGGTGAGCAAGATGTATGAGACAGGCGAAATTCCCTCAGACTTCAAGAAGAATATAGTAATGCCAATCCCAAAGAAAGCAGGTGTTGACAGATGTGAAAATTACCGAACTATCAGTTTAATAAGTCACAGCTGCAAAATACTAACCCGAATTCTTTACAGACAAATGGAAAAACTGGTAGAAGCTGACCTTGGGGAAGATCACTTTGGATTCCGTAGAAATGTTGGACCACGTGAGGCAATACTGACCCTACGACTTATCTTAGAAGATAGATTAAGGAAAGGCAAACCTACGTTTCTAGCATTTGTAGACTTAGAGAAAGCTTTTGACAATGTTGACTGGAATACTCTCCTTCAAATTCTGAAGGTGGCAGGGTTAAAATATAGGGAGCAAAATGCTACTTACAAATTGTACAGAAACCAGATGGCAGTTATAAGAGTCGAGGGACATGAAAGGGAAGCAGTAGTTGGGGGTTGGGAAGGGAGTGAGACAGGGTTGTAGCCTCTCCCCGATGCTATTCAGTCTGTATATTGAGCAAGCAGTAAATGAAACTAAAGAAAAATTGGAGTAGGAATTAAAATCCATGGTGAAGAAGTAAAAACTTTGAGGTTTGCCAATGTCTTTGTAATTCTGTCAGGGACAGCAAAGGACTTGAAAGAGCAGTTGAATTGAATGGACAGTGTCTTGAAAGGAGGATATAAGATGAATATCAACAAATGCAAAACAAGGATAATGGAATGGAGTCAAATTAAACCAGGTGTTGCTGAGGGAATTAGATTAGGAAATGAGACACTTAAAGTAGTGCGTGAGTTTTGCTATTTGGAGAGCAAAATAACTGATGATGGTCGAAGTAGAGAGGATATAAAATGTAGACTGGCTATGGCAAGGAAAGCGTTTCTGAAGAAGAGAAATTTGTTGACATCAAGTATAGTTTTAGGTGTCGGGAAGTCTTTCCTGGTAGTATTTGTATGGAGTGTAGCCATGTATGGAAGTGATACATGGATGATAAATAGTTTATACAAGAAGATAAACTTTTGAAATGTGGTGCTACAGAAGAATGCTGAAGATTAGATGGGTAGATCACTTAACTAATGAGAAGGTACTGAATAGAATTGGGAGGTAGAGGAATTTGTGGCACAATTTGACTAGAAGGAGGGTACGACACATTCTGAGGCATCGAGGGATCACCAATTTAGTATTGGAGAGAAGTGTGGAGTGTAAAAATGGTAGAGGGAGACCAAGGGGTGAATACACTAAGCAGATTCAGAAGGATGTAGGCTGCAGTAGGGACTGGGAGATGAAGAAGCTTGCACAGGATAGAGTAGCATGGAGAGCTGCATCAAACCAGTCTCAGGACTGAAGACCACCACAACAACAACAACAACAACAACAACAACATGTGTGGTGTTAAGCTCTTTAAGAAACACTTAGGCTATCCAAACCATGACATCAATCTACAAATGTATCATCAGCATATCACAAAAATTCTGTTGGTTTTAAAACTACTGACCCTGAGTGCCTGCTTCTCATAATCTTAAACATAAAACTAGCTACATTGGCTTATGTGGCTGGTGTCAAGATGATTAACATTCTTTTGGGTATTATACAGTGTCGTGTCATTATATAATATACTTTAAAATATAAACTATCAAACCATTGTTTCAGCTGTATTACAACAACCTTTCTCAGAACAAGACTGGTTTTGAAGGAAGAATGGTGCCCCTATTTATTGCAAACAATTGGTGTCAATACATCACATTTATGAATCTTTATTGGCCCTACAATAAAATAGGCTAGTCATGGCCAGAGGGACTATCCAGCTTGTCAATTATTAGCGTCTGTCTGCTGACGGGCATAATTTCTTCCTGGTGTGTGATGAAATGCACTGACAGTTTCTCTATAGCTGTTTGTTTAGATTGTCATGTCTGTGCCTGGCAGGGCTTCTGTCCCATGACCGCTTGAGGTCTGTCAAACTAATATAACCACCAGCCAGGACTCCAGAGGTTCGCAGCCATCTTCTCTTTAGATGTTGTCAGGCTGCTTAATAATTTCAATTGCATCTCATATTTTGCATTAACGCGTTCTTGACACTTTTGGCAGTACACAGGCTTCCTGAATGACATTGTCCACAATCAGGGTCGTGTTACTCTATCACCAATTTATTGTGCTACCATTTCCAATAAAATGTAGCATTCACATTTTGTTACTCATTTGCTACTAGTCTCCCTGTCTCACCTACTTAGGCAGCTTCACACTCACAACATAGCTCGTATACTCTGGCAGAATTAAGCTTGGTCACTGCATCCCTGATGGAGCCTATCATGCTGTGGATCCTGTGACTGCTACGGAAAATTAGTTTAAAATGTCATTGGCAGAGAATGCTTCCTAGCTATTCACTAATACCTTTCACATATCGTAAGTGGACAAGTGGAAGCTTCTCTTCCTTGCCTCCTCCTCTTTTCTTAATCCAGTTGGTTTTCGCTGCCTGTTGTTATTCACAATAAAGGATGGCAGCCAAAAACAGTTGCAGGATAGAATTTTTTTATTAAAATTCTTGACCAAGGTTTCGGTACATATAAATATACCTTCATCAGAAGTACATTTCTAAAATTACATCATGCACTGGAGAATAATGAAACAATTATGCCAAAAGGCGTCATCAGTAATTAAAATATCATCTCCATTTGTACGACATGTGTAATGGGTACAGGATCAAAGCGAACAGTTTAACAATGTTGTTATCATACCCATTGCCGCGAAAGGTCTGGTATAGCTTCCTCAATTCTTCTTCATTATTAGTATCACTTAACCCACATGCATGGGTGGTCAGTGCATGCAGACCAGAATATTTCTGAGCTGGGTGATGGTGCTCTCTGCATGCAGGTACCAATTTGTGTCGGATGGCTTCTGGTACTCTCTCTGACCCAGTCTGCCATCAGTGGATATATACACTATGTGATCAAAAGTATCTGGACACCTGGCTGAAAACGTCTAACAAGTTTGAGGTGCCCTCCATCAATAATGCTGGAATTCAGTATGGTGTTGGCCCACCCTTAGCCTTGATGACAGCTTCCACTCTCACAGGCATACGTCCAATCAGGTGCTGGAAGGTTTCTTGGGGAATGGCAGCCCATTCTTTACAGAGTACTGCGCTGAGAAGAGGTATCGATGTCAGTCGGTGGTGCCTGGCATGAAGTCGCCATTCCAAAACATCCCAAAGGTGTTCTATAGGATTCAGGTCAGGACTATGTGCAGGCCAGTCCATTACAGGGATGTTATTGTCGTGTAATCACTTCACCACAGGCCGTGCATTATGAACAGGTGCTCGATCGTGTTGAAAGATGCAATCACCATCCCCAAAATGCTTTTCAACAGTGGGAAGCAAGATGGTGGTTAAAACATCAATGTAGGCCTGTGCTGTGATAGTGCCATGCAAAACAACAAGGGATGCAAGCCCCCTCCACGAAAAACAAGACCACATCATAACACCACCACCTCCAAATTTTACTGTTGGCACTACACACACTGGCAGATGAGGTACACCGGGTATTCACCATACCCACACCCTGCCATCGGATCACCACACTGTGCGCCGTGATTCGTCACTCCACACAATGTTTTTCCACTGTTCAATAATCCAATGTTTATGCTCCTTACATGAAGCAAGGCGTCATTTGGCATTTACCAGTGTGATGTGTGGCTTATGAGCAGCCACTCAACCATGAAATCCAAGTTTTCCCACCTCCCGCCTACTGTCATACAACTTGCAGTGGATCCTGATGTAGTTTGAAATTCCTGTGTGATGGTGTAGATAGATGTCTGCCTATTACACATTATAACCCTCTTCAACTGTTGGCGGTCTCTGTCAGTCAACAGATGAGGTCAGCCTGCACACTTTTGTGCTGTACATGTCCCTTCATGTTTCCACTTCACTATCACATCAGGAAGAGTGGACCTAGGAGTGTTTAGGAGTGTGAAAATCTCACATACAGCTGTATGACACCAGTGACACCCAATCACCTGACCACGTTTGAAGTCTGTGAGTTCTGCGGAGGGCCCCATTCCTCTCTCTCACAATGTCTAATGACTACTGAGTTCACTGATATGGAGTACCTGGCAATAGGTGGCAGTACAATGCACCTAATATGAAAAACGTATGTTTTTCGCGGTGCCCGAATACTTCTGATCACATAGTGTGTACCAACACATCCAAAAATGAAAAAAACACTGTTGTTTTTGGTTGCATGCACAAAATTTATACTTTTATGCAGGCTGTTTGAGTTCTGAAGGAACTCTCACTTCTGCTTCCCATTGTGGCCAGATAAAATATGTATTGCCTACACACACTAGCCAGTATGGCAGTCTTTCACTGCACAGCTCTCTTAGCAGTTCCATGTGTCCCTAGCTCGCAACAGCTGTCTGCCAAGGCAGTGAGTTTCTCTCTTTGTGTGTTACTTCCATCCCAAGCTGTCAATCCTAGTGTGTGACTGGAGATCTGCATACTACGGTCACTGGCTACCAGTAGAGAACAATAGCTCGGCCCGTGGTGAGACTTCTGTTGACCTAGCCTCGACCAGCCTCCACCTTCTCCTCGTGGCATCAACATCAGATCCTGCTCTGCACTCACACTGCTATGGACATGCCACACACAGGGCAACACGTAGTGTGAAGTTTTGAGAGAGAGACGCAGGTTGTGCTGTTTCTACCCTGCTATGCAGCTTGGCATGTTAATGGTGTCTTGAGCCATGTGTTATGCTGAAGACTATTAATTCCGTGCCTCACGTTGGAATATCACTGTACTGGTGAAACTTGGGGATGGGACTAGCGACTTGCTCGGCGTCTGCCCTTTCAGTGCCAACCACACCGGCGAGTGACTTTGTTCAGAACTTACTAATTTCGTGACTATTTTGTGTGTGTGTTTGTAGTTGCATAGTCCATAATTAGCTGTGTTCTCTTGACTATGTGTGAACATTGTTCTTTGTGTGGCATCTACCACACCTTGTTCTACTATTTGCTAATTGACTTAGATGTTAGGTAAGGAAACATTCCTATACTGGTGACCCGACAATAGACTTTCTGTCGATTTAATTTCCTATTCTGGCATGGTGTTGGCCGCCTCATTCCATTAGCACTTGTTTCGACTCTCACACAAGTGTACACTCCACCAACAACTTCCATTTTTGTGCTAAACATTTTACCATCCTTTGTGAAACGTAGCAGTCATGGCTTCACCTCCGCCCAACCAATGCCTAACCGCACACGGCTGCTGTTCTGGTGCTACATGACATCATCACTGAGCTGACCATGCACCTTGTGGAACTGGATCATAGCAACGCTGCCCTGCACATACAAATTACAGCAACATGACCACCAGAAGCCCAGCCTCTGATTGCAGACTTCATGCCAAAACCCACACTGGCCCCTGCTTCTGCCATCTCTGCCAACGTCCCTCCCTGCCTCGACGTGTCAGTGCCCATTGCCCTGCACGCCATCACCACTCCATCTGACTGTGCCATGGCTAACCTACTGCCTTTCAATCTACAGGGCTCACATCTGTGGATTTCCTTGGTGGATGCAATCTTCACTGGCTGTGGCATCACGTAGGACATCATCAGGTTTGCTATGGTGATCAGCCAGCTCGAGCCAACATAGGTGGTAGTGTGTTTGCGTCTGTTGGTATTAGTTCATCTTGTAGTGAAGTTGAAATAGATAGTCCCTGTGAATTACTATGGGTAGAGGTTATACTCAACAGCTGTACCAAAATAATAATTGGCTCCTTCTACCAACCACCCGAATCAGATGATATAATAGCTGAACAATTCAAAGAAAACTTGAATCTCATTACAAATAAGTACTCCACTCATACAGTTATAATTGGTGGAGACTTCAATCTACCCTCAATTTGTTGGTGAAAATATATGTTCAAAGCCGGTGGTAGACAGAAAATATCTTCCAAAATTGTACTAAATGCTTTCTCTGAGAATTACTTTGAACAATTAGTTCATGAGCCTACACAAACTGTAAATGATTGCAAAAACACACTTGACCTCTTAGCCACAAATATTCTTGATCTAATAGAGAGCATCATGACGGATACAGGGATTAGTGAACCCAAGGTCATTGTAGCGAGGCTCAAAACCATATCAACTAAAAATAAACGCTTATCTATTTAAAACAGCAGATAAAAATTCGCTTGATGCCTTCCTAAGAGAGAGTCTCCATTCCTTCCAAATTAATTATGTAAGTGTATACCAGATATGGCTCAAATTCAAGGATACAGTATTGACAGCAATAGATGATTCATACCACATAAGTTAATAAGAGACAGGACTGATCCACCATGGTACACAAAACACATCAGAACACTGTTGCAGAAGCAATGAAAAAAGCATGCCAAATTCAGAAGAAGGCAAAATCCCCAAGACTGGCTAAGTGTCTACACCAGTGGCAAAAAACAGTCAATACCGTCACTGCGCAATAGCACCTTTCTTAGCAATCATATACAGCCACTCACTTGACGAAAGGTCTGTTCCTAAAGACTGGAAAGTAGCACAGGTCACACCAATATTCAAGAAAGGAAATAGGAGTAACCCATTGAATTACAGACCCATACCACTGACCTCAATTTGCAGTAGGATTTTGGAGCATATACTGTACTTGAACATTATGAATCACTTTGAAGAAAATGACTATATAACCAACACGGACTCAGAAAATATCATTCCCATGAAGTAATGAGTGCTGTTAACAAGGGAACTCAGATCGATTCCATATTCCTAGATTTCCAGAAGGCTTTTGATACTGTTCCTCACAAGAGACTGTTAATCAAACTGCGTGCATATGGAGTATCATCTCAGTTGTGTGACTGGATTCGTGATTTCCTCTCAGAGAGGTCACAGTTCGTAGTGATAGATGGTAAATCATCGCGTAGAACAGAAGTGATATCTGGCATTCCGCAAGGTAGTGTCATAGGCCCTCTGCTGTTCCTGATTTACATAATGACCTAGGTGGTAATCTAAGCAGCCCCCTTAGATTGTCTGCAGGTGATGCTGTAATTTACCATCTAATAAAATCATCAGACGGTCAATTCCAATTACAAAATGATCTAGAGAGAATTTCTGTATGGCGCAAAAAGTGGCAATTGGCACTAAAAAAAAGAAAAGTGCGAGGTCATCCACATGAGTACTAAATGAAATCCGATCAATTTTGGGTAGGCCTATATGATGAATCACACAAATCTAAAGGCTGACAATTCGACTAAATACCTAGGAATTACAATTACGAGCACATAGATAATATTGTGGAAGAAGGGCAGCTCGTTTCATGTTACCGCACAATAGGTGTGAAAGTGTCACTGATATGATACGCGAGTTGGGGTGGTAGTCACTGAAACAAAGGCAGTTTTCTTTGCGGCAAGATCTATTTACGAAATTTCAATCACTAACTTTCTCTTCTGAATGCGAAAATATTTTGTTGACACCCACCTATGAAGGGAGAAATGATAATCATAATACAATAGGAGAAATCAGAGCTCGAAAGGAAAGATTTAGGTGTTCCTTTTTCCCACGCGCCATTCGAGAATGGAATGGTATAGAAGTAGTATGAAAATGGTTCGATAAACCCTCTGCCACGTGCTTAAGTGTAAATTGCAGAGTAACCACATAGATGTAGATCCAATGGATATCCTTGATGTTATTTCATCACCCCAGCCACAGACTGCTACAAGACACTCTGGCACCACCTCATGACACAACTAACATCATCCTAAATGCAGCTCGTCTGGGTCCATCGAGCAGTGTGGGGACCAGAAACCCTCACAATTCCTGCGCTACCTCCGAAACCTGACAGAGCCACACATGGTCTCCAACGGCTTCCTATACCACATCAGGCTGGCTTGCCTCACAGCCTCAAGACAGACAGCTGTGATATCGCGTGCTGAGCTCTACCTCACCGACGCCACCAGCCTCACCGACCAGGTTCAAGACATGCTGGTCCCTTTGCCCGCAACTGCAACTGCTGAGCACTAGCCCCATCTCCACCAGATGCAGCCTCCTGGCTGTCATTCCATCAGCCCTGCTCTTGGCCCTCTAACAGCCTCTGGGATTAGACACACCCAGATGTTGCTCGATCTCCCAAGCACCTGTTCGTCCATGACACTCGCTCTGCCATGCCTTTCCTGATTGACACCAGCTCTGAGTTGGCTACCTTCCTCCAGCGACTCATACTCATGGTACTGCCTCAGCCACCCTCCTGGTAGCAGCAAACAACTCCAACATCACAACCTACAACATACATCATCGTGTTCTCAAATGTGGCCTGCCATGGGACCTCAGCCAGATCTTCACTGTTGCTGATGTCATTGACCCCGTTACTGGAGAGGACTTCATTGGACACTACAGCCTGCTCCCTAACGTTGCAGACCAGTGCATCATTTAAAGCAAGACCAGGAGATCAACAACGTGAACCACTCGTTTCGTTGTTCTTTTTGACATGAAGCGAGTGGTGTTTTCCAGCCCCTACGATGACCTACCGGTGCAATTTCCTGCTCTCACACACAGGTCCATTGTGCATCAGGACGTCCACCATTCAACTGTCCACTACATCGACACCATCTGTCTTCTACCGACCACAGTGCCTTGTTTACCTTGTTTACAGCCAGCCACTCGCATCACTGGTGACTACCTGGAGCCTGAACACCTGCCCACAGATGTCATCCCTGAGTTCGTCGCCATCTTGCAGGATTGTATGGCTCGCCTGTGACCCATGGCGAACACAGGGAATTCATTCACGGTGACCTCACGTCATGCACACATGTTATGCTGTGCATCGGTGCTAACCAGACCCCGTTTCGACTGCACTGTTCTGACCCCCAGTGAGTCCTGAAGAGGTACCCCAAGACATTTACGTTACCTCCATGGCACCCTTACCACTGTTTCAGTCAACCAGCTCAAGCCTGCTTATATGCTACTCAATCCCACATCATCCAGCCCAGCCACCATACTTATCAAAACTCCACAGATGCCCACCTCTGACACTGCCAGCACCCCCACTGATGCCACAACCACCGATAGCGCACCAAGCACTCCAGCTGATGAAGCCCCTCGATGCCAGCCTCCCACACTATGATCAAGGACACTGTCTCACAGCGCCCGGAGCAAGTACTTTCAGTTGTCAACCTATCCACATAGCCAACAGGCAACGACATTGCACTCTTGCCTCCACAGCCCCAAAGTGACAACAATGTCCAGTGCCTGCCTACCCCTGCACATGCAGAACTGCCACTGGCTCAGGATGATGTGACCCAGCTGCCCCATCCCATGTGCTGGCAGCTTACTCATTGCTCACATCAGCTGCTGGCACCATGCCGTTGCTGGCTGACATGCAGTGGACCAGCACTACGACAACTGACCATCGTGCCCATTTCACACTCGGTGACCTGAAATCCGGCATCTGCCCCCATCGCTTGACCAGCAATGGCAGTTGACGACACCACCACATACGTTCTCACCGCAGGTACAAGACATGGTCCCCACCGGTAACGGACTTCACTGTCGCTACCTCATGCACCACCCGCACTCCGCTCTCGCGTGGGTGTGGCACCAAGTGGCAGCCTTTCACTGCACAGCTAGGTTAGCAATTTCAAATGTCCGTAACTCACAATGGCCTTCTGCTACAGCAGGGAGTTTCTCCTTCATGTGTTACTTCCATCCCAAGCTGTCGATCCTGTCACATGACCGGATACCTGCATGCTATAGCCGCTGGCTACTGGTAGAAGAAAATCGCTCGGTCTGTGGTGAGATTTCCACCAATCTGCTGACCTAGCCTTGACCAATCTCCATCTTCTCCTCATAGTGTCAACACTGATTCCTACTCTACACATGCACTGCTACAGACATGCCAGGTGATGACATGTACTGTGAAGTCTACCATCTCTAATCCTGCTATGCAGATGGGTATGTAAATGGTGTTTCGTGCTGCATCTTCTGCCTAAGATTATTAATTACATGCCTCGTTCTGGAATACTGCTGTGCTGCTGAAACTCAGAGATGAGACTGTCAACTTGCTTGGCATCCGCCTTTTCTAGTGCGCCACACCTCTTTTCCAGCATCAACCATGCTGACAAGTGACTTTGTTTAGAACTTACGAATTTCAAGATTATTTCATGTGTTTCTTTGTAGTCACGTAGTCAGTAATCCAGATGTGTTCCTTGACCACATGTGAACATTGGTCTTTGTGCGGCACCTATCACACCTTGCTCTACTGCTCTGTCATTGACTTATAAGTTAGGTAAGGAAACATTGCTAAATTAACATTGGGGGCATTATAGTGCAGAAGGTAGGGCCGTTTGCTCAAAAGTTTCCATGAAGATGTCTGCAGTGGCTGGGGAGAGTGGGGGGAGCACATTACCACTCCATCTAATTCCTTATCATATTTTCCCTGCCTGAGGAAGTATGTTGATGACAGGCATATACGTATCAAATCAAAGCTATCCCATAGGATTTGCTTACGTAGGATGTGAATTATCTCTTCTGTAGGTACATTAGTGAAGAGAGACTTGATATTGAAACCAAACAAAATGTCAGTTGACTGTATCCGCTGTTCCTTAATCAGCTTTACAAAGTAAGGAGAATCCTTTACATAAGAGTCTGTTTGTACCACAAGGTAGTGTAATTTAGGTGCCAGATGTTTTGCTACATAATACATAGGGAGTTGTTCCTGTTCACTATAGGCCTAAATGACTAATCCTTCTTATGGAGTTTAAGAGTTCCATAAATTTAGGAGGAATGGGAACTGTGGTTACGAGTCTCCTTGTGATATCAGAATCAGTTCTTCAGTCCTTTATAAGGACCTTCATATTCTTGACTATTCTAGCTGTCAGATCACTCCTTATTTCTCTGTAATGGGGTCGCACAGTAGCTCATCCATTTTCTTTTGATATTCAGAGGTGTCTATCAAAAACGGTAGCATTTCCTTTATCTGCATGTAGGACTACAATATCCTTGTTATTTCTGAGCACTTTTATGGCCTGTCTCTCTTCACATGTAATATTATGTCTGGTTGGCTTTCCACCTTGTAGCATTCTTATGGTTTCCTGCCTTATCTTTCAGCTTCAGCTTCAACCTGTGGTACTTGTTGGCGCGACACCTACACAGAACCAATGGTATCCTCTGCAGGAATCTTTGTGGGCTGAACTGTGAAGTTTAACCCTTTGGACAGAACTGATATTGCTGTCTTAGTGATGGTCTGCATTGAGACATTTACCATGGTGTGAGCTGCAAGAAAACATGCCCACCAAAAGCTAGCTGCTGATCTGCAGACTGTAAGCCAGACATTATGCGAGTCCCTCCCACCATGACTAGTTTATCACATTCTAGGACCAATACAATAAAGTTCCAAAAATATGATGTATTGACATAAATGATTTGCAATAAATAGGGACACCTTTCCTCCTGTAAAACCTTTGACTCCCTTGGTGAACAACCTTTTTTGGGTACCTGACTCGGCAATTTTGAAACCAGCAGTATTTTGGTGATAAATTGATGATACATTTACAGACTGGTATCAGGATTTGGACAGTTTCTGAGAGTTACTTCAACATCTTAACTCCATTTTTACACGTCTTAGTGAGATGCAAAATCAACGACATACTTGGACATTTGGTGTATCAAAAGCCCCTTCATAAAATCTTAACTTATAGGCTATAAGTTGCCACAATCTGGCACATACAATGGGTATTCTTGAGACACTGATTCACCAAGCTGATAGCATCTCAAATGCAAACACCACGTGAGCAGATCTGGAACATCTCCAAACTTGTTCCTAGTAAGTAGGTATTCATTTAATCATATACAGAAAGTGCTCCAGATGTATAAATGGCAGAACAATGAAGACAGTGTCAAAATAACAGTTTACGTCATATACTGGAAAGAGATATTTCAACAAAAATAGGCAGAGTGCTAAGAAAATACTGTCTTGCAGTCGTCTTTTGCCCTCCAGAAAAAAATCTGGTGTTTTTGGGTGCACCCAAAGACTACTTAAAACTAAGAATTTTTAGCATATTGCAGCCCCCTCAGCAACTGTGATGGACTAATACTATATTGAAAAATCCGCCTCAGTTGTGAAAATTTTCAGGTCTTTACCCAGGTTTCAGCTAGAATAATCTAGCCTTCTTCAAAAGCATAAAATTACTATAACATGCCAGAGTAAGGCACAGTCAACATTAAAAATTAAAACCTATAGTACCGTGGTACCATGTCAAATTAAAACTACTTAACTGAATTCCAGCCCCGGCATCACTTCACCACGCGGCCAGTTGGCAGCAGCAACTATGTTGAGTGCCAACGTAGTTGCCAGTTGGCAGCAGCAACTATGTTGGGTGCCAACGTAGTTGCCACTGCCAACTGGCCGTGTGGTGAAGTGATGCCGGGGCTGGAATTCAGTTAAGTAGTTTTAATTTGACATGGTACCATGGTACTATAGGTTTTAATTTTTAATGTTGACTGTGCCTTACTCTGGCATGTTATAGTAATTTTATTCTTTTGAAGAAGGCTAGATTATTCTAGCAAAAACCTGGGTAAAGACCAGAAAATTTTCACAACTGAGGCACATTTTTCAATATACTACTTAAAACATGCGCAAGGTAAATGTTTACAGGATTCCGTGTGAGTGTGGCAAATCCTATAAAGGGCAAACCACATGCACCGTTCAGGAGGTACCGTGAAGCGTAATTGGCGTACTCACCTGCACCAATGCAGCAAATCCTCTACTGATAAATGCTGCTTCTACTGGTCTATGATGAATTGCTATTGAATGAAAATAGTTGCCTCTGCTTCAAACTTTCTGAACTTCACCAATAGAAATATGACTGTCAGAGGACTTTATCAGTTGGAATGATGGTTTCCAGTTGGACACTGCACCGAATCCAGTCATTGGGAAACTTTGTGGTCTGCTTAGCCAAGATCATTCTGCAGTTTCATTGACTAAAAGATAGTCAGTCTAATATTGGTAAGGTGAGCTCACACCACAATTGGTGCTCAAAGCAATGTATAAATGTGCATCAGAAGTGCACGTATTCAAGTAACGCTTTTAGAGCACCATTTCAATTAACGACACATGAACAGGTGGGGCCTTAAATAAAGTGACTCGGTGTACTTTAACCAGTATACATTTGAAGATGACCAGAACACTACACCAAAACATCATATCAGAAAGTTATTGATCTCTTACAGTTCGCACAAAATTTCATGTAACAATCTATACACCAGGAACGTTTTAAATTTCACATAGTCAACTGTGTAAGTAATAAGACCAATGCAATCCAGCATGCTGTCAAGATGCCCAGATGATGCATGAAGTGATCTGAAAGAGCCTCTTTGTCTAAGGATTCATTAGAGGGCAGATATGAAAAACATAAACACTCATGCTCATAAATTAAGGATAATGCTGATACATGGTGAAATAATGCTCTGGTGGGCAGTTTGCAGGTTTAAATCACCTCAGGGTATGACCATGCGGTGCATTTGACCTGCGGTCATCGCACGGTGGCGCTGGCAGCAGTCCACATAGACAGAGGTGTGTTGGTGCAGGTCAGAGTACGATGCAGCGAGTAAGTGTGCAGACATTTTCAGGTGTGCTAATGGTGACTGTGTGTTGAAAATGGCTCAAAGAACACATATTGATGACGTTATGAGGGACAGAATACTAGGGCAACTGGAGGCTGGTCAAACACTGCATGTCATAGCATGGGCCCTCCGTGTGCAACAAAGTGTGATCTCAAGATTATGGCAACGATTCCAGCAGACAGGAAACATGTCCAGGCACTACAGTACGGGACGTCCACAGTGTAAAACACCACAAGAAGACCGATATATCACCATCAGTGCCCGCAGACAGCTACGGACTACTGCAGATAGCCTTGCTTGGGACTCTACCACAGCCACTGGAACAGTTGTCTCCAGACACACAGTCTACAGACCACTGAACAGACACGGTTTATTCGCCCAGAGACCTGCAAGGTGCATTCCACTGACCCCTGGTCACAGGAGAGCCCGTAAATCCTGGTGTCGAGAACACAGTATATGGTCACTGGAACAGTGGTCCCAGGTTATGTTCACGGACGAGTCCAGGTATAGTCTGAACACTGATTCTCGCTGGGTTTTCATCTGGCATGAACCAGGAACCAGATACCAACCCCTTAATGTCCTAGAAAGGGATGTGTATGGAGGTCAAGGTTTGATGGTGTGGTGTGCACGTACACCCCTACATGTATTTGACAGAGGAACTGTAACAGGTCAGGTGTATCAGGGCGTCATTTTGCACAGTATGTGTACCTTTTCAGGGGTGCAGTGGGTCCCACCTTCCTCCTGATAGATGATAACGCATGGCCCCACCGAGCTGCCATCATGGAGGAGTACCTTGAAACAGAAGATATCAGGCGAATGGAGTGGCCTATCTGTTCTCCAGACCGAAACCCAATCGAGCATGTCTGGGATGCTCTTGGTCGACGTACCACTGCACGTCTTCAAACCCCTACAACACTTCAGGAGCTCCGACAGGCACTGGTCCAAGAATGGGATGCTACACCCCAGCAACTGCTTGACCACCTGAACCAGAGTATACCAAACAATTGTGTGGCTTGTATACGTGTGCATGGTGATCATATCCCATATTGATGTCGGGGTGAATGAACAGGACACAGTGGCATTTGGTAGCACATGTGTTTCAGGACTGTTTTCTCAACTTATCACCAATACCATGGACTTACAGATCTGTGCCATGTGTGTTCCCTATGTGCCCATGCTGTTAGTGCCAGTTTTGTGTAGTGCCACGTTGTGTGGCACCATATTCTGCAATTATCCTTAATTTATGAGCATGAGTGTAGTTACCCCATGATGCACATACACTACTGTAGTAACTGTTTGTAAGGCGACACTGAGGGGGAGGACTGTGTGTGTGTGTGTGTGTGTGTGTGTGTGTGTGTGTGTGTGTGTGTGTGTGTGTGTGCGTGCATACACTCTGCCCTGCTTACTGTTGCAAAAGTATATATGAATATATCTAAACAGCACTAAAGTATGAGTAGGATCTGAGTATTACCTTGACTAATATTAGGAAATCTACTAATTTATCATAAACAATAAATGTACACTTACCACCTGCCTCAAAAGAAATCTTCTTTTAATCAGCCTCTTTATATCCTTCAACTGAATCTTCAGTACTGGGTACTGCAACATATACAAATAATTAACATGGAGCTTGATGTAGTCTCTCTGTCTGTCTGTCTGTGTGTGTGTGTGTGTGTGTGTGTGTGTGTGTGTGTGTGGGGGCAGGTGCGCACGCGCGACTGTATCAATAAAAATGTCTGACATTATCAATAACAATAAAGCGAAGAACATTAACATGTGTAAAAAGATAACCTACAGGTTCAATATTATTGTAGGGTTGAAAATATAGCCTCTGCGATGTCAACAGTATCCTTCCAGGATTCACTACAAGTGGTGTTATCTTGCTTCCTTGAATTTCCATAATCACTTTTTCATACAGATCTTCCAGCCATAAAGTATCAAAACTGACACGTGACTGCCGTGAATATACAATAGTTGCTATCTGCAAAATAAAATGACATTCCATTAATTAAATATGCTACAACTATTGTAATTAGTGACATGCCACTTGCATAAATCATAAATGTAAAGTCCACATTATGTGAGAGACAGATAGCATTTTCTGAAATTATTTGCTAATGTTAAACAGACATCAGTATGAACAATTATTTGAAACAGAATAAATATTTTGTCATTGGGAACTTCAGGGAAATGAAGCACTGCTTCCCAAAAATAAGAAATTTTTACAGTAATTCTGACCCATGCTCCGGCTCGCGTTTGTGCTGTTGACAGGTTGGCATCATGTATTTGGATTACGACCTCTTGTTTTCTTAGTGCGTTCACTGGTGCCACTATGTTTGCAAGCTTTGTCTGTCCATGAGTGGCAGCAGCAGCGTTTATCGCTAGTGAGTACTGTGGTACTATCTTTGGAGCGACCTCTAGCATTTCCAGGTTGTCGTGTGTCGGCAGTTCAGTTGGGACGGAGCAGCTGTGAGGTCCGACAACGCCAGTACTCGCTGAATGAGCTAGCAATATATGCACTGCCTGATGGAAGGATGTGGTCACATGAGTGCATGACCATGTCGAGGTCCGGATTCAGCGAGTTTAAGTTGAATGGATTGTTATATTTCAGTAGTGCAACTTTCACTTGTGTGTGTGTCCTTCTGTCAAAGTGATCTCATGCCATCAAGCTGTCAGTTGGCTGTTTTACACTCCAATGTTTTCCTTGCCTGATTTCACTGGCAATGGCTGATGGTTGGTCATTCGGTCGGTCGTCTCAGTGGCTGACGTGTATCTGGTCTTTCGACCGTTTCTGTGTGCTTAGCGTTCATGTCCACGTGCTGTATAGTGACTGTTTTACCATTGAGTTGTTTTGGAATTGTCTTTTGCAGTTCCATGTGCATCTAGTCAGATTTTGAATAGGCAGTTTGGTCTTAACCCTGACTGCATAGTAGGATAGTTTTTGGCTGTCTGTCTCACCGCTTATGCAGCTGTAGGGACTATTCGCAGGTTGATCCTTGGAGCACTGTCTGTGGATCACTCCCTTCTTTATTTGGCCTGATTGTGTCAATTGTTTAAAAATAATATTTTTTTAAAAAATAATATTTTGTTTAAATTATTCCTATTACTTGTGGACTTCAGCTGACAAATAATTGAATTCTTTCTTAATAATAACTTCAGCCATCAGTATAGCTTGTGTTACAGTCAATTTTTTTAATGACTGTTTTAAAAATTATTCTGGTATTTTTAACATGTAATTGTCTTCCTCATTTGTAATTCAGACCTTCAGCCATTAATTGCTCTGAAGTATTGCTTGTGGCCTTCAGCCGACAAATAATTTTGAATTCTTTCGTAATAAGGCCTTCAGCCGTCAGTGTAGCTTGCGTTACAGTCTATTTCTTTAAAATGATTGTTTTTAAAAAATTATTTCCTTAAATAAAGTGTACGTGTTTACTGTGCAACCAACGGTAACTGATTAGGCCCCATCCACACCTTTTCCTGCTTTCCCTAGGTCCCACGTTTCAAATTCTATGACCTGAAAACAACTGAACAGGATATTATATTTTCTCCTGTCAGTTTGAGGCATTGTTGCAGATGTAAATGTAGACAACAATCAAAGAAAGAAGAAGGCAGGATGGTAAGTATATAAGATTCAGGGATACTCAGTTGTCACCTGATAAGTTGGGTTACAAGTGATAAATAGATTGATGCAACAGTTAGATAATAACAGAACAGTATCATCATCATCATCATCATCATCATTACTTCTACTACTGCTAACAACTTCAACAAAGAGAACACCACCAACAAAAAATGAAAGTGCTGAAACAGTAAAAGTAGCAACTTATTGTACAGTTGAGGTGTTGAGTAATGTCAGGCGCATAAACAAGGTAGAAGATCACGTTCAGTTTTTAAAAAAAGACAAGTTCTGAAATTTGAAAACTTCTGATAAAACTTTCAATGTTACTTCATTTTTACAAAATACTGTTCTGAAATTTAATTTTTTTAAAACATAATTTCTTATAATCAAAACATAACCACAAGATGTAATATAAACAACAGGCGCTAAAATCTGTCCCCATAGCAGTGTCAATTTATTCCCTAGTTCTGCTCAATATATATTGGTACATGTCAGTACTGTTCGTAACTACGTCATCACGTTTTCAACTGCTACCAGCCAAAACGTTCGCTGGTGCTAGAGCAGTGGCAGAGTATAGTTATATTGCAATTTAATACAAGTGTGTTATTTTATCTCTCTGCTGTTTGATGAGTCCACCCCGACAGCTGAGTGGTCAGTGCGGCTGTCTGTCATGCCAAGGGGCCTGGGTTCGATTCCTGGCTGGGTCGGAGATTTTCTCTGCTCAGGGACTGAGTGTTGTGTTGTTCTCATTATCATCAGTGGAAGGCAATGGGAAGCCACCACTGGAATCACCGTCCTAGATGCTCATGCAGTGGACCTCTCTGACAAGGATTCCCCCATGACAAGACCTGCCATAACGCAGAACACAAAGTTTTTGTTTGATCAAATCTGCACCAAGCAGTGGTAAGAACCAGAGCAAGCAGGAGAGTGTCACCACACCAGGGCAAGAATGGTGTTATGAGCTATGTGACCGGGAGCAGGGTAACAGTGCAATAAATGCACCCAAGAGCCTTATAAATAGCTGTGAATTTTTTGAGGCCACTACACTACACTAGGTGAGAAACAACTGGGCTCCACCAGCTGCAGCAGTGGGTTCTAGACTGGGTGTGGATGACCATCTCCCACACTAAGTCTACCTTGTGGGACTCAGTGCTGCTGACCTGCCTCTGTCAGACCCCTGCCAGAGGACAGAGGGTCATGTCCCGAGCACGGCAGTTTTCACTCATCGCTATGGTAGACACGAACTGGGCCTGAGTCACCAGGGTGCAGATGCTCTGCAGTGGAACACAGTAACAGCACAAAATGGACTAATGTCAGGGCCTGGCCGACTGAAGAGGTCCAGGATTGCTGGCGGGCTGATGTCAGCACCACATTGCGATGATGCGTGTACATCTTTGCTTGGGCAGAAGCCAGCCATACATTGGCCATCACTGCCTGCCGTGCTGGAGTGGGATGTATCTGCCTCTCACTGTCAATGACGAGATGTGTAATTGAAGTCTAGTAAAATACGGAGTGATGCCTGAAATGAGTGTCACCACCTACAGAGTGTGTCAGGTGATCTGATGTTGCAACCAGTGGACAGTGGAAGGAGCACCAACCCATGCAGCGTGACATCCAAATAGCTACAGTATCTTCGTTGTGGTCATGTGTGTGTGAGTTGTGCTTGTGTGAATGTGTGGGATTTGGTCTGTTTTGTTTTAAGTCACAAAAACAACTAGCTTCACATGCGCCCATGTCAAAACTGTAGAACACGAATACAAAGAGAAGAGTTAAAAACGATTACACGTTAATCCCAATCAATGGAAGAGAGCAGGTACATGGAGAAAGGTCTATAAAATATGCCATAGAGAAACAGAGGTCCTGGATTAAAGATTAAATGTCCTTCGCCATATTACTGAGGCAGATAAAAAGTAAAACGTGGTTGACGGTGCACTAAAATGGCCGGTAAATCAGATGGTAAACACAAATGAGACACTAAGTGGTTCAAAAAAGGGCATTCCATCAGGAAATGGTGGACTGTTAAAGGTTGAGGACAGTGAGCACAAAATGATGGTGGAACACCACTTAACAAATGGTGGTGCTAAGAACAATGCCCGATGTGTAACACAGCTAAAATGATCTCCTCATGGCAAGAGGCTCAAGAGGAGGTTGTCCAAGCTCTTGGGAGAGACTTAATAACCCAGAGCTCATTCCCATGAAGGGAGGACCAGCGGTGATGCCAAAGTGACACCACCTGCTGACAGACAGCAACACAGAGATCATCAGAGGGAGTGTAAGAAGTAGTGGGCTAAGGTAAAGAACTGCAGCCTTGGCAGCAGCATTAACATCCTTGTTTCCTATCAGGCCGACATGGCCAGAAACCCATATAAACAATACAGTGGCTCCATCAAGAGTGAGCAAGTGACAGCTTTCCTGGACCAGTTGCACTAAGGGATGAATGGTTTACAGCACACATAGGCTTTGTAGGGCCCTGAAAGAGTTTGAGTAGATGACGCAATTGAAAAGCCTGTGTCACCAGATGTACACCGTGGCCTGATACAGGGCCAAGAGCTCTATAACAAATAGTGAGCAGTGTTCCGGAAGCTGATACTGAAAAACATTGGTGCCAATGATGAAGGCACACCTGACATCACAGTCAGTCGGAGAGCCATCAGTGTGCACAAAGGTACTGCCACGAAGTTCCTTGTGAAGGTCATAAAACTGAAGACGATGGAGCGAGGCTGGAGTAGTGTTCTCAGGAAGCGAATGAAAGCCAAGGTGCACACGGGCCCCCGCATGAAGCCAAGGTGGTGAAGAGTTCACAGCAATCAGGAAAGGGGCAGGTAGCATGAAGTTAAGCTGCCAGAGCACGAGCAGAAAGCGAACTCCAGGAGGTAACAGAAGAGGGATGTGTCCCATACTGGCGATCATAGGAGTCATCAAGGAAGGTATAGGATGTGTGGCCATGCATGGCAGACAAACAGCATGTATATCTGCTGAGGAGAAAGTCACGGCGGTAGGACACTGGTAGTTTGGCAGCTTCTGTGTACAGACTCTCAACCAGGCTAGTGTAAAATGTACCATTGGACAAACAGATGCCATGATGGATAGTACTGAGACAGCATAAGAAGGATGGATATGCAGATGCATAAACAAAACACCCATAGTCTAGTTTTGAATGGATAAGGGACCAGTACAAATGGAGGAAGTATGACTCAGGACAGGTAGGACACTGAGGGCCTCGTACAGCAGGCCGCCACGTAAGACACATGGGAGGACCAAGAAAGTTTCCTATTGAGCATGAGCCCCAGGAATGTCATAGTTTCAATGAATGGAAGAGCAATAGACCCAAGATGTAAAGACAGTGGAAGAAACAAACTGTGTGGCCAGAAATTAATACAAACAATTTTGTCAGTGGAAAAATGAAAGCCATTGTCGCTGCTCCAACAGTACAGATGATCGAGGCATTGCTAAAGATTCCACTCAATGAGACAGGTCTGCAGAGAACTGCAACAGATGGCAAAAATGTCAATAAAAAGGGACCTGGAGATGTCCAGTGGGAGACAGGCCAGTATAGAGTCAATGGTGATAGCAAAGAGGACAACACTCACGATAGATTAGATTAGTTTTAGATTAGTTTTTCGTTCCATAGATCCGTGCTGAGGAGATCCTCGTGGATGTGGAACATGTCGATTTTTTTAAAGCTGAAATAACAATACTAATAGTATGGATATATACAATACATCATTTGTTTCTATTAAAAAATTCGTCAATGGAGTAGATGGAGTTGGCCACTAGTAAGTCTTTCAGGCTCCTTTTAAACTGATCTTTATTTGTAACTAAATTTTTTATGTTTACTGGCAAATTATTGAAGATGTGTGTTCCTGAGTAGTGGACCCCTTTTTGAACTAAAGTAAGTGCTTTTAAGTCCTCGTGCAGATCATTTTTGTTCCTGGTATTGTATGTATGAACTGAGCTGTGTGTTGGAAAAATAGATATATTATTTAGGACAAATTTCATTAATGAGTAAATATACTGAGAGGCAGTAGTTAGTATACCCAGTTCTTTGAAGAGGTTTCTACAGGACGTCCGTGAATTTACTCCACAAATAATACGTATTACACGCTTTTGGACTCTGAAAACTTTTGTTTGACTTGAAGAGTTACCCCAAAATATTACGCCATATGACGCTATGGAATGAAAGTAGGCAAAGTATGCAAGCTTTTTCATTTTTATGTTGCCTATGTCTGCTAACACTCGAATTGCAAATACAGATTTGTTAAGGCGTTTCTGTAGTTCTGTGGTGTGCTCTTCCCAACTGAATTTATTATCAAGTTGTAATCCCAGGAATTTAAGACTGTCAACCTCTTCTATCTTCTATGCATATGCTGGGTGGAAACTGTAGTGTTAGCAGTTAGCCAACACTACGAACACTACCTGAGTGAGGAAGCCGATATGCACGCGTTAACCCACGCAGGCTAGAGATAGGTCTGAAACAGGATACGTAATGAATGCTATAAAGAAAAGTACGTAGCTGCTCGAATACTTAACTTTAATCCATCATTGTTGTACATTGCTCTTGACGATACAAGTGAGACTCTGTAGATACATGCAATGTTACTAATGGCGCCTTGCTAGGTCGTAGCCATTGACTTAGCTGAAGGCTCTTCTAACTATCTGCTCTGCAAATGAGCGAGGCTTCGTCAGTGTGCATCGCTAGCGAAGCCGTCCGTACAACTGGGGCGAGTGCTAGTAAGTCTCTCGAGACCTGCCGTGTGGTGGCGCTCGGTCTGCGATCACTGACAGTGGCGACACGCGGGTCCGACATGTACTAATGGACCGCGGCCGATTTAAAGCTACCACCTAGCAAGTGTGGTGTCTGGCGGTGACACCACAGAAACCTCTTACAGGTTCTGAATTGCATATAGTGAGTCTTTTCGAAGTTTAATGTCAGTGAGTTGGCTTTGAACCATTTGTTAATAACCATGAAAATATCATTAGCAGATCTTTCTAGAACTACACTTGACATACTATTTATTGCAATACTTGTGTCATCTGCAAACAAAATGAACTCTGCTTCTGGCAGTGTAACTGATGAGAGATCATTAATGTACACAAGAAAAAGCAGTGGTCCTAAGATGGATCCTTGTGGGACACCACATGTAATTTCTTCCCATTCTGATGATGACTGATGACTTAATTCACTAGTCCCTTGCACTGACACCCTTTGTTTCCTGTTAGTGAGGTATGACTTGAACCATTTTGCAGCACTGCCCGTGACACCATAGAATTCTAATTTACTTAAAAGGATGTTGTGGTTCACACAATCAAATGCCTTTGACAAATCACAGAAAATACCTGCTGCTTGTAATTTGTTATTTAATGAATTAAGTACATTTTCACTGTAGGTGTAAATAGCCTTCTCGATATTAGAACCCTTCAGAAATCCAAACTGTGTTCTTGATAATATGTTATTTGTGGTCAGATGGTTGAGCAGCTGCCTGTACATTACTTTTTCTAAAATTTTTGAGAATGCTGGCAAAAGTGAAATCGGTCTGTAGTTTGATGGTATCTCTTTATCCCCTTTCTTGAATAGAGGCTTAACATCTGCATATTTTAGCCAGTCAGGAAATGTCCCAGTTACACAAGTGACTTAGAATTGTGCTAAACTCACAAGAACATGCCTTAATTAACTTTGTTGATATTTCATCGTACCCACTAGAATGCTTTGTTTTTAAAGATTTTATTATGGAAGTTATTTCTTTTGGTGAAGTGAGTGATATATTCATGTACTTGAAGCTATTTGTGAATGCTAGTTTCAGATATTCAAGGGCATTATTTACTGATCCTGAAAGTCCCATTCTATCAGTAACGGATATAAAGTACTTGTTAAATAGATTTGCCACACTATGCCCATCAGTTACTAATGTGTCATCTACCCTTAGTGCTATTTGCTCTTGTTCCTTTCTGGTTCTACCAGTCTGCTCTTTCACTATATCCCATATTGTTTTTATTTTGTTCCCTGACATTGCTATCTTCTTCTCGTAGTGCATTTGTTTAGACGTCTGAATTACTTTTTTTAATGTTTTACAGTATTCCTTGTATTTAGCTAAATCATCAGCATTGGAGCTATTCTTGGTCGACAGATACATTTTCCTTTTTGTCTTACAGGAAATCTTTATTCCTTGTGTAATCCACGGTTTTATTATAGACTTCTGTTTAATTTGAGTAACTTTTAGAGGAAAACAGTTTTCAAACATGGTACTGACATTGTTCATGAATGTGTTATATTTTTCATTCATCTCATGAGCACTATAAACATCTTTCCAGTTCATATCTTTGAGCAGTTTTCTGAAACACTCAATTTTTGGTTGATTGACTACTCTCCTGTACTCAGATTTAGCAGTCTTGATAATCTGCTTAGAATTTACATCTAAAACAACGAGCTGCATGTCATGATCTGACAGTCCATTTATAACAGGTTTTATGATATGATTTTGTTCCTTTGATTTGTCTATAAAAATGTTATCAATGGCTGTCCTTGAGGATTTAGTAATCCTAGTTGGAAAGTTTACAGTGTGAGTTAGAAGGAAAGACAACATTACTAACTGCAGTGAATGTTTACTGGAAGATTGCATTAGAAAATCTGTATTAAAGTCACCAGCAATCAAAATTTCTTTGTTTCTTCCTGTTAAATAACCCAAAAGAGCTTCTACATGATATAAGAATAGATTATAATTTCCTGCAGGTGCTCGGGGACACCGTTTTCCTGGATAAAGATGTCTGACATGGCAGAACTCACAAGTACCTTGAAAACTTGGACTTTTAAAAGATCCTGAAGGAAACGGGGCATGCAGCAATGGAAGCTCCACACATAGAGAGTACAGAGGATACCAGTCCTCCAGCAGATGCCATAGGGATTTCTCCAAGAAACCATTCATGACATGGGTTGATAAAGTGACGAGATGGTCAACTGCAGATCAGCACACTCGAAATCCGCACTGTGCAGTGGTTAGTAAACTGACAGACTGGAGCCAATATGCCACTCGGCATGAATTATGCGTTCTCTCATCTGGCAAAAACAGCTTGTTAGAGAAATGGGGTGGTAGATAAAAGGAAGGTGTTTATCTTACCAGGCTTAGGAATGGGTATGACAGTGGCTTAATGCCAGCATCTGGGAGACGTGCCCTTTGCCCAGATGCGGTTGTACATACGAAGGAGAAAGTGCTTGCTCACAAGAGGAAGGTGCTGCAACATGTGGATGTGAACATCATCTGGCCCTGGGGCGGAGGATCAGGATGAAGTGAGAGCATGACCTAGCTCCCTCATACTAAAGGCGGCACAGTAGTACTGATGATTCTGAGAAGAGAGGGGTATCTCTCAAGCTTTCTTCACTCATTTCCAATGGATGAAGGCAGGATGATAGGAGGAGGAGCTCGAAATCTCTGCAAAATGGGGGCCCAAGGTGTTGGAGATAGCAACAGGGTCCACTATGACATTGTCTATGTCAGGCCGGAAATTGGGGAATGGACCTTGGTCCCAGAGAGCAGTCAGATGTTGGCTCATATGACAGAAGAGAACTGTTAAAAGAACTAGTAAATGAAATCCAGCTAACTTTTTTTGTTATTCCGAGGAGCACGACAACACTATGCATGCAACCATTTATAATGAATGCAGTTTGTCATCGTAGTATGACGGTTAAAAATATAGAAAGCACGTCTCCGTGCATGAATGGCATCACAGCATGTATCAGTCCACCAAGGGACCAGAACACGGCGCGGTAAAGAAGTGCGAGGAATGGACTGTTCTGCAACAGTAAGCATAACGTTTGTAAGATATTCTACATGGTCATCACGGCTGACAAAATGTTGTTGTCAAAGGTCACAAGGGAGGAGTTAAGCCTCCAGTTAGCCTTACAAAGCTGCCATTTGGGTGTGCACATAGATGGGGTAAGAGTCAGCAATCGGATGGCACATGGGAAATGGTCCCTCGAGTGTGTGTCAGAGAGAATGGACCACTTGAGATGATGGGCAAGCTGGGCAGTGAAAAAGGAGAGGTCTGAATGGGAATAGGTGTGAGTGGAGTCCAAAAGGAACATGGTTGCTCCTGTGCTAAGGTGATTGAGAATGTCAGCCAAGATGGCATCTCGCTGATAGATTCTGGGAGAGCCCCACAGGGGATGGTGCACATTAAAGTCACTGAGCAGCAGAAATGGGTGAGGCAGTTGCCCAATAAGCTGGAGGAAGTCTGCCCGGGTGACACCAGATGATGGAGGGATGTAAATGGTATAAAGACAAAAGATCAAGTGAGGAACGAAAGTGTGGACCGCAATAGCTATAAGCCGGGTAGTCAGGGAGATGGGCTGACTATGATCACCATCCTTGATGAGCAGCATGACCCCTCCTCCTTGAGATGAAATGCCATCCTTGGGGTGAAGGTCAAAGTGGACCAGAAAGAAATGCGAGAACTCAAAGCGGCTGAGGACACAATTTTGTTTCCTGGAGGCAGAGTACAAGAGGATGCTGCAATTCTAAGAGCAGCCATAAGTCTTTTTTGTTGGATCGAAGGCCATGAACATTCCACTGGAGTAGAGTCATGATGAGGAAAAAATGAAGAGGTGTCACCTCAGCGGCTGCTGAGTGCCAGTCTTTGAAGACTCACTGTCACAGGGCAGGGGGGCAGGAGGAGCCTGCTCCACGAGGTCTACAGAGACATCGGTATTCCCCCCCTTTCATTCTGTGGAGTACAGGGCAGAAAAACGGTTGGTGGTGTGCATCTGTGACATGGAGGTCAGCCGAGCGAGGGTATCATGTGGCTACAACGTCGAAGAGGATCTCCAAATCAGCAAAGGAAAAGACTGTTTTGTTTGATTACTTGGAGCCTTCCCAGTTGGCAGAGGAAGACTCAGATGTTTTTTGGCTGTGGGGACATAGGAAGTCTTCACAAGAGTATTCCTTCTGTCCTTTCTGGTCTGCCGGTTGTGTAGCAGGAGACTTTGTCCCATGAGGCATAGGTTTGGTGGCTAGTTGCACAGCTGGAGGAGGAGATGGGGACACTACCATGGCGCTGGGCGATTTCACAACCGTGATGCTAAATTTGAGGCCACATGTCTGCATGGCCATGTCTTTCGTGGAGCAAGATGTAGCAAGAACAGTACTGTACGTACCAGATGGTAGAACGCAGGGCTTCCAACTAGTCAACAACTTGCGAGTGATTGGGTAAGGCACTTTTCCTTCACCCGGTCTCTTGGACAGCCTGCTCATTGAGATTCTCGGGAGGTGGGGGCATAGTTTCCCTTGCAGTTGATACAGTGAGAAGAAGGAGGTGGACACTTGCCCTTGTGAGCATCCCTACCACAGGTTACACATTTGGCCAGGTGTTGACAGGATTCTCGAGTGTGGCTGTAATGATGACACTGGTAGCAGCGCATCAGGTTTGGAATGTACAGTCATACTGTGATAACTTTGATCTCTGATGGAAGGAACCCTCTACCAAAAGTGAGAAAAAGAGTGCATGTGGGCACTGAGGATGCATTTACTATTTTCACCACCTGATGGACTGCAATGAAACCCTGATTAGAAGTACATTTGGATTTCTATCTCAGTCAGACCACTGAGCAGCCTAGTGTAAATAACACCACGGGAAGAATTAAGCATCAATGGACCTCAGCACGAACAGGATAGATGTGGAGGAGCGAAGCTGCAAGCAGTTTTTGTGCTTGAGAATCAGTAGTAGTCTCCAAAAGCAAAGTGCCATTGTGTAAATGAGAGCAGAATTTGACAGGGCCAGCAATTGCATCAATTCCTTTCTGAAAAATAAATGGATTTACTGTGACTGATCATCTTCAGTACATGAAACCACAAGGAACAATGGTGCAGCTGCGAAGGTCTTTGATTTGTTAGCCTCATTCCATTTATGTTTAGTAGACACAGACTGAGATGATGTTTGGCTCAATGCAAGGAAATCCCCTCATGATTGCCAGTGTCGCCAATGGCACACTCCTTCCAACTGGGAGCCCCCCTCAGAAAGGAGTCCACGTGCCGTATGTGGGTGTTCATACCTCAGGTCACACCTACTGAAAACCTGACAGACACAATCGGTAATTAAGGATGGTAGCAGCTCAGGCAATCACCCCTCCCTGGCTCTGGCCTTTACCAGGGGATACGTGCAAATCTTACCTGTCAACCCAAGTCTGAGAATTACGCACTACCCAGTCACCTGTTGCAAGTCAGATTCTTGGGCTGTTCTTCAAGAGCACACAGGGAGGAAGAAGAAAAAGACGAAACTCAAACGCCAAAGTGGAGGAAGGGTACGAGAAGGGGAATGAAAAAAGAAAGAAGGGACAAAAGACAATGGAGAGACTATTCTGAGATCAGCGACTAAATTTGCAGAACACATTTCCAGCAACATCCCAGACGTTCCCCAAGAGAGGGGATAAAGAATAGCAAGAGGATATACATGCACCACGGAAACAAAAAGGTGCTGGAAAGGCTGGGGCCTTGTGGTAGCGAAGCACAAAATCGCCAAAGAGTGGCGAGACCCCTGGGGGCTGAAAGTGTGTGCATTGTCTACTTTAGAAGAAGGCTTGTTTAACAGTCTTTTTGTTGTGCCTGCCTGCGGCTTAACATAATACTGTCATTATTCCACCCTGGATTTTCCACTGTTTGATTTTGTGAATAATAATTTAGGATGAGGAATTGGATTTGTTGAAATCACAGAGTCTAGGGATAGATTTAGCTGTTGTGAACCTTGTTACACCCTTTTCTGATATGTCGTCCAAAGATGTGTTGCATTTGTGGAGGATCTCCTGCCATCAGCTGACACAGGGGGTTGGTCAAACAAATAATTATTGCAAATAGCAAGACTGCACACTGTCAGATATATGTACAGTATTTAACAAAAATTCCGAATATAGCAGGTGAATTAAATAAAAACTTAGTTTACACAGGAATTCATATAACATTCTTAGAAAATGGCTTCCTAAGATTACTGACTGAAAAAACCTTTGTGATACTGACAAGCAGGGGACTGAGTCAACAATTAAATTGCTGAACACTAAGGACTCTCATGGACAATGTGTAATATCCAGGATACTAAAGTACTATGATGCATATGTTAAGCCCTTAAATTACCCACATTTGTAATTTTCGCTTTAGGAATAGTCAGTTTCTTCAATGACAAACTACTTCATAGTGAAATTGCTTTACAAAAAGGGACAATGGGGTAATGTAGACAATTTTAGACATGTTTGTACTTCCTGTGTTACACTGTTGATTATGCTAATATATACCCAGCACCTGTTGTCTGTGAATGATATGTGCAAACTTTATTTTATTTATTATTTTCTGACATTAATTTCATGTACCGACAAGTTACATGACCATGGAGAATTGTTCCTTAAGTTGGCCCTATGGAACTAGACACGTAAAATAAAAAGAAGTACAAGCATTACACATGTTTGTGACAATCCATTAAGTTTGTAGGAGACATTCAGTTTGGATTCTTTTATAACAACAGTACTTTATCAATAAAACTTCCTTCATGAATGGGCAAATTGTATTTTTGGTTTGTCTAAGACCATTAAAAAAATGTTTATGTGGCATATGATTCTGAAGTATGTCCCCTTTGTGATACAAAACACATTTATAATTCTGCAGATGAAGTGCAGAACTTCAAGCTAAAATTAACTTACCATACTGTTCTGTTCAGCAGCTGGAAGGGTTGAAGCACGATGAAGTTGACAAATCTGCAGTAAACAATCACTCACTTTTGCATAATTGAGAAGAAACAGGAACTGCCTTTTCTCCTGTAATAATAAGATTTCATTTTATTGGATTTACAAAATATATGTGCATATCAAAATGCATCAGTACTTTGCTCTTGTATTTGACTCACATTTTTGAACGTATATGGCGCCAAGATATTTCTTTCCAGCATTTCTATATACTGATTGCATTCAATCACAATAACATTATTCTGTGCTGATATCCTGTAAACATACAAAATTATTTTTCAGCAACAAGTAACCATTTAAACACACACACACACACACACACACACACACACACACACACACACACACACACATACACACACACACACACACACACACACAAATAGTGGCAACCAGAAGTTTTATTTCATTTAATGAGACATTCTCAGTGCAGAGAAGACCTATGAATTGATAGAAGTATGGAATTTTACATCATTTTACATTACCAATGGTGCTATTTATTTAATTAATAATAGAAGTGACAATTTTAATATTATGATAGCTTTTAGCAGTTAATATTCTCTTTTATGAAATGGAATGAAATTCTACTTGAGAGACACAATTACACAGCAGACAATTACAGTCAGAAGCCTGGAGACAGTCAGGACAAAAGTCCTGAAAAATGATCACCACTGAAGCAAACAGAAAGCTACTTTTGAACATAATGAATAACAACAATGCAACATGCAGGTACAATTATTTGCTAATACTGGGCTGTCACAAACTGAAATTTAATTCTTCTGGAGGTACAGTCAAAGATAAGTGAAGATTGGAGAAAAGGAAGATGATTATGAAGGCTCTCTCTCTCTCTCTCTCTCTCTCTCTCTCTCTCTCTCTCTCTCTCCTCCACATGATAAGAAGTAGATACAAATGTTGTGATAAAGGTGGGGGGAGAGTGGGGGTGGGAGTGAGAGGGCGAGAGAGGGAAAAGAGGTGGGGGTGGGGGGTGCCAATTTATGAAGATCATTACAGGGGAAGCACAGTTTCAGATTGAGTGCGCAAGGGACAGAAAACTAGCTATGGTCTTCACAGAGAAATCATTCTGTCATTTGCTCATTTGCTTTAAGACTGAGAGAAGAGGAGGAGAAATTATGAAGAGAAGGTTCAATGCAGCTAGCAAATGGGAGGAACTGTATAGCTAATGGATGAGGAGAGGGCAGGGTTAGGAAAACACAAAAGCTTCCTCCTTGAAGGAATTTTACGCATAATGAAAAGCATAAATAAATTTAATCATTTTAAAGATATCCAATAATCCTATAAAACTGAGATCATATTCCAAATAAAATGTGCCACACAACTCGTGTGTGATCTAGTGGCAAAGTCAGTTACTTCTCTCTCTCTCTCTCTCTCTCACTCACTCACTCACTCACACACACACACACACACACACACACACACACACACACACACACACACACACACACAGCCCCCCCTCCCCTCCCCCCCCCCCTCCACACACACACACACAAATTGATTTCATTGAATCAGCATTGTGGCTCAATTGGGTTTGTATCAATTGTATCAAGTGGTGTGGACAAGTGGAGACAGGAGGTAGATATTGGGAAGGAGGGTTGGAGAGAAGTGCTATATCCACAAATAGCCAGATATCAGTGCACACATCAGAACCCAGGAATGAAAGACCAGAAGCTGCAAGACAGAATGACCACCTGTGGAAGGAAGTGTGGCTCCAAATGGTAGCTGAGCTAAACAGCTGACAGGGCACAGGACCCAGACAAGGGCAAGACCAAAGCAACCTATGTAAATATTGTCATGCAAAGTGGAAACCTTCACCCCAAGAATGTCAACAAGCCAAGAGAGAGAGAGAGAGAGAGAGAGTCCCAAGTGCGACCAGAGAGCAAGACCAAGGGCCAAGTGAGGTGGTTATCCAATAGTCCACAATAAAGCAATGATGATAACCAACAATATCAGATGCGAGTACAGAAATGACTGACCACTCGCTAGGCATATTTATATTAGCCCTGAGGCCAGTGTATTCATGTGGCAAGATAAGTAACGCATTCATGCTCACGCACAGTGCTGCAGTGAGACTGTGCCCTCTAATGGACATCTAGGTCAATTGCCAGAGGTGGGCATCTGACTTACGCAGAGATGGATACCAGAGGAAGTGTGCCTGACAGATTTGAAGGAGAGGCAGAAATTGCACAGCAGAGCAATGTGACTTTGGTGGGCTAGCTCTAGATAAGGCAATTCCTTGGACCACACAATGATGTGAATGAATGGAATGTTTAGGGGATATAGAACAGAGGAAGAGGGAGAGACTGGAGAGGGTGAGTGTTGAATGAGTGAAGGGATGGAGGTCAGTGGGTGACAGAGGCTAATGGATATCAAGGCTAAGAGGACTGCAGGATTGAAGGGAAGGAGCCAGGTGGCTTGGATTTCGAAACAGCAAGTGAAGTTAGGTGGAAAACCCTGCTCTTGGTCACAGTTTGGTGTTGGTCAGTCATTCAGGTGGACAGCTGGTTGGTGGTCAAGCCCACATAAAAGGTTGTGCAAAAGGCAGTATGGCCTTATGTGGTTATAGTAGGGGACAAGTGTTTGTAAACTAGATATAAAACGTAAGGCCTGTCGGTGAAGGTCTTAGTAAGACATAAGGGGTTGCTCAACATTGCAGATGTGCTGTCAATGGGTGGTTTGACTGTATGGGAGAGACTTTTTACTGTGGAAGTATCAATATGCAGGTAATGTCAGTGTTTAGTGAGCTCGATATGGACAGAGGTTTTTTAAGGAGCCATCAACAAAGTGGAGAACAACAACAGGAAGGTGTCATGCTGGGCTGAGGAGAAACAAGAGAGAAGGTGTTGAGACAGTGGCAACACGAGCACAGAGTGTCTTGGTCCTGAGTCCAGATCATCAAGATATCATCAATGAACTTGAACCAGACACGGGGTTCCCTTACTTGGTTCAAGTTCATTGGGTGTGTTTTATCTTCCAATTTCATATCATCAACACAGTCATATGGACATGTGAATGGTGCATAAATTATGGACTATGGAGCTGGTGCAACAGTTGTTTATCTTTCACTTCTCAAACTGCAGTTCCCAGCTACATCCTGGACCTATCTTGTCTACGATGTATTCTGCACTTCCCAGTTCTTCCAGTGGACATTCTACAATGGAAGAACTGGGTAGTGCAACAGTCATCACAGACTACATATGCATTATCTATGAGCTGGTTATCAATTTGGGCTTTGCACTTGAACGCGAATAGTTCATGGTCCAAAATGACTTGTGTTCTACTGTTAACATTTGAACTGAGGTTATTACAGTTTGTGCTTTGTTATTTTGTGTAACACTGTGTAATACAATGAACAGTGGCACAGTGCAAAAAGAACAGCATGCTTCTCTTTAAATCACATACTTACTTAGAAAATACATTATTGTTCCACTCGTCTATTTTGGTGCATTCTTTGAGAGGTACTTTTATGAGAGGCTTCATGATATCTTTAGGTTCAAAAACAATGGATTTGGAACACATCTTAAGACGACCAATATCTTTTCTGCTTTCAATTTCTACTTCACTTGCATCAGAATGAAACATATACGCACTGAAGTCTTCAAAATATATTTCTCCTGGTTCCAAAAGAAGTAGCGAAAATCTGAAACATTCACAAAAACAGAACACACATGAGACATTGTTAGATACTATTGCTTGTAAGTGTTACCCAAGTATTATTTAAAAGTAAATATATAAAAGAGGATATATTAGTTAATAAATGTGAGAAAATTTGTCTAGGGCAAGTCACATTTTTTTGGAGATCTATTAAAAGAATAAATCATTGTACATTAGTAACATTAAGCTTTCCATTGCTAATACTTATCCTTCCACATTCCTTTTTCTCATTTTAACTCCTTTACACACTCTGTTTACAACTTCAGTTTTTCTGGAAACTTTTAAAAATGCAGTTTCTAAACTGATATGAGGCCACATAAAGAGCCAACAATAGAACAGCATAAACTACATTTTGTGACTGAGGGACCGTTTATGTGGAATTGCCATGTTGTCCGTTCCAAAACACTAAGCACTGGAGTTTCTGAGTGGTCTGGATAAGACTGGTTGTTGTTCTACAACAACATATCCTTTCATTTAATCCCCAGTCATTTTGAAACTTCCTGGCAGATTAAAACTGTGTGCCCGACCGAGACTCGAACTCGGGACCTTTGCCTTTCGCGGGCAAGTGCTCTACCAACTGAGCTACCGAAGCACGACTCACGTCCGGTACTCACAGCTTTACTTCTGCAAGTACCTCGTCTCCTACCTTCCAAACTTTACAGAAGCTCTCCTGCGAACCTTGCAGAACTAGCACTCCTGAAAGAAAGGATATTGCGGAGACATGGCTTAGCCACAGCCTGGGGGATGTTTCCAGAATGAGATTTTCACTCTGCAGCGGAGTGTGCGCTGATATGAAACTTCCTGGCAGATTAAAACTGTGTGCCCGACCGAGACTCGAACTCGGGACCTTTGCCTTTCGCGGGCAAGTGCTCTACCAACTAGCTCAGTTGGTAGAGCACTTGCCCGCGAAAGGCAAAGGTCCCGAGTTCGAGTCTCGGTCGGGCACACAGTTTTAATCTGCCAGGAAGTTTCATATCAGCGCACACTCCGCTGCAGAGTGAAAATCTCATTCTGGAAACATCCCCCAGGCTGTGGCTAAGCCATGTCTCCGCAAAATCCTTTCTTTCAGGAGTGCTAGTTCTGCAAGGTTCGCAGTTTGGAAGGTAGGAGACGAGGTACTGGCAGAAGTAAAGCTGTGAGTACCGGACGTGAGTCGTGCTTCGGTAGCTCAGTTGGTAGAGCACTTGCCCGCGAAAGGCAAAGGTCCCGAGTTCGAGTCTCGGTCGGGCACACAGTTTTAATCTGCCAGGAAGTTTCATATCAGCGCACACTCCGCTGCAGAGTGAAAATCTCATTCTGGAAACACCCAGTCATTTTGTTTCTGAGTCTAATGTAACTCCAAGCTTGTCCTTAGTCACAATGTAATTCAGATAGCCATTACCTTCTTCACAGTATCATATTAAACACAATAAAGAATTTCATATTCAAAACTCTGCAAGGTTTTCTCTGAGAAAGCATGTGGTTCAGCGAACATACAGTTTGCATAAATTCATGCTATCTCACATTTTGTTGAATAGGAAATCTGTGAAAAAGGCACAGCTCTGTCATGGAAAATCAATATCACTTCTGTCTTCTACAGTCATCTGTAATTACAGACACTCATCCACTCAATTCCTCATCCTTCCCATTGGACAGCGCTTCACTGAATTGTTGTACATGTTGCCGTACTCACTGACCCCCTCTTGGTCTGCTCACCACAGAAACCACAAATTTGGTAGTGAATGCCAGTGGGTAACAGTTCATGTTATTCAGAAACAACAAGACTGTGTACATTTCCCATAGAGTAAGCATATAGATTTTCTTGTATATTACTCCAGTTCACTGTCAAGTGTCACTTGTCTGTCACCTCTAATAGTGATGTTTCTGTCATGCTGGCAGGTCTGATTACTTAGTGTACTTGTACTATTTGATGAGAATTCCAAGATGAAACTACACAGCAGTTATGGGGTGAATACAGTTCTAATGGTGATCCAGGAATGTGTTTAAAGAGAACGAGTGATTACTTACACCTCCAGAATAGTTGTCAAGTATCAGAAGAATGACTCCATGACTGAGAAAGTGTGTCTTGCAGTTGATTGGGCAATCAGTAGTTCACACGGTAGAAGTGTTGGCCAACTGTTGCAGGATGGACTAGGGTCAGGTTACCAGGTCACAAGCTTTTTTAAACCTAGTGCAAGTCTGGGTCAGGTGATAGAGTTTGTAAGTTCACTTTGTAAAGACTTCGCAAAGGAAGACACCATGGTAACAGAGGGTGGGGCGGGCAACAGCATAGATAGGAACCCTAGTTATTCAAACGAGAGTGACCTGGTAAAGCTAGCATCAGCAACGAGACATACTGGTGTTAGGCTTGTGTCTGTTCTGAGGTGCCATGACTGGCCTCATTTAAACTCTTCTGTTAGGAGAGTTAATTTAGAGGTGGAACGACTGCTTGGATCAGATATGGGCTCTCATATCGGTGTGGTTCGTGTTGACCCTATCAGCAGGTGGGACTATACTAGGCATGGCCTTCACCTCAACAGGAAAGGGAAGGGAAAACTGTCTGGGCTAATAGCAAATAACTTAAGGGGAGGCACTGTCACAAGTGGTAAAGTACCAGTGGTTACAAGTGACAGATCAGCAGTTTTTTAGGGTTGGGAGAGCAGAAACTAAAGATGTTCAGAGAAAGGCTGAAATGACACTCACAATGATAACATAGGTAGCCATAAAGCAAATTTTAATGTACAAAATCCATGCAGACAGCCTCTGATTGAAACTAAAGATATTCAAAAATTGGCAGGAAAATTAGGTTCATCCAGCTGTAATTCAACCAGTGCACAAAATCAGTTATCACTATTGCATCAGATTATCTGAGGACTAAGGGTTAAGCTTAGTGAGTTGTTTACTTGCATTGAAGAATCAGAGTTGAGCAAACCAGTTGATATAATCTGCCTCTCTGGGCATCATATGACCACTGGTATAGATATGTCAAAAGTTACAGGGTTCAAGTTAGCTTCTTATTTCTGTAGAGAAAATATGAAGAAAGGAAGAGTTGCCATATTTGTCAGAAACTGTTTTGATTTCAAGACCATTGATATTAACAAAGTTTGCTCAGAGCAGCACTTAGAAGCTTGTGCAACAGAAGTAGTACTTCATACATAATAAGTCAGGAAATTTTAAACTCTTCATAAAAAAATCAGGAAGCTCTGCTGTCCCATCTCATAGTAAAAAAAAAAAAAAAAAAAAAAAAAAAAAACCACAAGGAAATAGTGGTTGCTGGGGATTTTAATGTGGATTTATTGAAAAGCTCTGTCAGGGAACAATTATTGCAGTCAGTAACATTAACATTCAATTTAGTTCCTACTGTAAACTTTGCTATGAGGATACGTAAATGCTCTGAGACTGTTATTGATAATATCTTTGCAGACAAATGTAGGGAAAAAAGTCATATCACAAAAGCAACAGTAAATGGGCTATCTGATCATGACATGCAGCATCTTGTGTTAAATGCTGAAACTTGTCATGATAAAAAAATCTATTAAATCTGGGAACATGAGGGGTAATAAATAAGACAAAAATTGAGAAATTCAGGAAACTGCTCAAAGACATGGACTGGATAGATGTTTACAATACATCTGACTCAAATGGAAAATACAAAGCATTCAATAATTAATAGAGTTGCCTCCACTTTTGAAAATTGTTTTCCCCTAAAGGTAACTCAAATCTAACAGAAGTCAAAAAATAAACTGTGGATTACACAAGGAATAAAGAGATCATGTAGGACAAAAAGGAGACTGTATGTACTATCTAGGAACAGCTCTGATGTTAGGATTGTAACGTATTACAAAGAATACCGCAAAATATTGACGCAAGTAATCCAGAAATCGAAGCAGCTTTATTATGAGAAAAAGATAATTACATCAGGTAACAAAATAAGAACTGTATGGGATATTGTGAAGACAGAGACAGGTGGGGCCAAAAAGGAAAAGGAACAGATAGCTCTAAAAATAAATGAGACTTTGGTAACAAGTGCATGTAGTGTTGCAAACCTCTTAAACAAGTACTTACTGACAGCTTGGGGTCATCAGATTCAGTGAACAATGGAATGGAGTATCTGAGACCAGTCTTTAAAAATAACTTCAGTAAAATGGAAATGACACTAACATCTCCCAAAGAAGTAGCATCCACTGTAAAATCTTTATAATCTAAGTATTCCAGTGGGTATTATAACATATCAACAACAAAGTTAATTGAAGAGTGCTCATGTGAGTTGAGTTCTGTCTTAATTTATTTGAGTAATCAATCTCTTATCAGCGGAACATTTCCAGACTGGCTAAAATATGCTGAAGTTAAGCCTCTTTACGAGAAGGGGGATAAAGAGATATCATCAAACTATTGACCAATTTCAGCTTTCTCAAAAATATTCGAAAAGGTTGTGTTCAAGTGTCTACTTAAGCATCTGACTGCAAATAATATATTGCCCTAGTAACAGTTTGGATTTCAGAATGGTTCTGATATAGAGAAAGCTATTTACACTTACAATGAGAATGTAGTTAATTCGTTAGGTAATAAATTAGAGGCTACTGGCATTTTCTGTGATCTGTCAAAAACCTTTGACTGTGTGAACCACAGCATTCTCTTAAGTAAATCAGAATATTATGGTGTCACCGGCAATGTTGCGGAATGGTTTGAGTCTTATCTATCTAACAGGAAACAAAGGGGGGTGTTGTGAAACACTTGTGCAGTAAGCAGTCCGTCTTCATCTGACTGGGAATTAATTACATGTGGTGTTCCTCAAGGTTCCATCTTGGATCCATCGCTTTATCTTATGTACATTAATGACCTCACATCTGTTACATTGCCAGATGCTAAGTTTGTTTTGTTTGCAGATGATACAAACATTGCAATAAGTAGCAAGTCAAGTACAGATTTAGAAATAGCTGCTAAACAAATTTTCACTGACATTAACAAGTGGTTTAAAGTTAATCCACTGTCATTAAATTTTGAGAAGACCCACTATATGCAGTTCAGAATCTGTAAGAGGTGGTGGTGGTTGTTGGATGTTTAAGGGGGACTAAACAGCGAAGGTCATCAGTCCCCCATTCCAAAATCAGGCGAGCCGGAAATCTACGGAGCAGATAAAAACCAAAGGGGAGGAGACGTCCCCCCAGGCGCTAAAAGAACACAAATGCAGCAACGAACACTACAGACAAGAACAGGACAGAGGAACACCAGACAGAAAGAAACAGAAGAAAGGAAGAGGGCCGGAGACTGGTTGACTGACCACGAGATCAAAAAAGGGAAAGAGCCAACCATCCCACGGCCCACCAGAACAGCAACAGACACGAGGACATAAGACACAGAAAGGGGAAGGCGCAGGACCTCCCTAAATCGAACCATAAAAAGGACTACCACGGATAAAATTTAAAACGTCATCAGCCATGGAGGCATCGTCAGATAAAACCAAAGCCAAAGTGCCCGGGAGATTAAAAGATTGCCGGAGTGTGCGCAGTCGAGGACACTCCAGCAAAATGTGGCCGACCGTCAGCCGGGACCCACACTGACACAAGGGGGGATCCTCCTGACGCAAGAGATGGCCGTGCGTCAGGTACGTATGGCCGATGCGCAGCCGACACAGGACTACCGAGTCCCGGCGAGAAGCCCGCAGGGAGGAACGCCACACATCGGTCGTCTCCTTGACAGCCCGCAGTTTATTCGGGGCTGTCATGCCACGCCACTCAGCAGCCCACATCCCAAGCACCTTACGGCGCAACACCAGCTGCTGGTCGCGAGCCGTAAGGCCGATCTCCAAAGCTGGGGCGTCTATCGCCCCTTTGGCCAGCCTGTCTACACGTTCGTTCCCTGGGATGCCAACATGACCGGGCGTCCAAACCAGGACCACTGAACCACCAGAACGGGCAATGGCGGAAACAGCCTCCTGAATGGAGGACACCAGAGGAGAGGAGGGATAGCAGCGGTCGATGGCCTGAAGGCTGCTCAGGGAGTCACTGCAGATCACGACGGACCTACCTGAGCAGAAACGCATGTGCTCAAGAGCGCGCAAGATGGCCACCAGCTCTGCAGTAAAAATACTGCAGCCAGCCGGCAAGGAGCGTTGCTCAACATGGTCAGAGTGAGCAAAGGCGTAGGCAGTGCGACCATCAACCAGGGAACCATCAGTGTAGACAGTCTCACAGTCCGAAAATGAGGCGAGGAGAGCAAGAAAACGGCGACGGAGGGCCACAGGCGGAACCGAGTCCTTGGGTCCCTGTGCCAAGTCCAGACGGACGGACGGCCGGGACAAACACCAGGGAGGCGTAGGTGTATGGACCCGGAAGGGAGGCAGAAGAGGGAATGACCCCAGTTCTGACAGCAGGGACTGGACACGGACAGCTATGGAAAGCCCAGACCTAGGGCGCCGTTCGGGCAGATGGAGGACCATAGCAGGGAAAAGCAGGCGACGATTGGGATGATCTGGCGAGCAATGAACGTGGACAGCATAGTCGACAAGCAGACGATGGCGGCGAATCCGCAGTGGGGGAACCCCGGCCTCCACCAGTAGACTATCCACGGGGCTGGTGCGAAAAGCGCCAGTGGCAAGCCTAACCCCACAGTGGTGTATGGGGTCTAACAACTTCAACACTGAGGGGGACGCAGACCCATACGCCAGGCTCCCATAATCAAGCCGGGACTGCACAAGGGCGCTGTACAACCGCAGCAGCGTGCGGCGATCTGCACCCCAAGACGTGTGGCTAAGGCAGCGGAGGGCGTTGAGGTGCCGCCAGCATTTTTGCTTCAGCTGAGTAACATGAGGAACCCATGTGAGCCGGGCATCAAACACGAGTCCCAAGAAGCGGCAAGTGTCCACCACGTCAAGCAGGTGGCCGTCGAGGTAAAGTGCAGGATGAGGGTGGACCGTCCGACGCCTGCAGAAGTGCATTACTCGAGTCTTGGCAGCAGAGAACTGAAAGCCATGAGTCAGTGCCCATGATGCTGCCTTGCGAACGGCGACTTGCAGCCTGCGTTCGGCGACTCCCGTAGTCGTGGAGCTAAATGAGATGCAGAAGTCGTCGGCATACAAAGAAGGAGACACCGACGACCCCACTGCTGCTGCCAGACCATTAATGGCCACTAAAAATAAGGAGACGCTCAACACCGAGCCCTGCGGGACCCCATTTTCCTGTAGATAAGAGGAACTAGAGGTGGCACCGACTTGCACCCGGAAAGAGCGGCGCAATAAAAAGTTTTGAAGAAAAGCCGGGAGCCGACCACGAAGACCCCACCCATGCAATGTGGCGAGGATGTGATGCCTCCATGTGGTGTCATACGCCTTCCGCAGATCGAAAAATACAGCAACAAGATGCTGACGTCGAGCAAAAGCCGTACGGACAGCAGATTCCAGCCGCACCAAATTGTCCACTGCAGACCGGCCCCGACGGAAGCCACCCTGGGATGGAGCGAGGAGACCGCGCGACTCAAGGACCCAACACAAACGCCGCCCCACCATACGTTCGAGCAATTTGCACAAAACGTTGGTGAGGGTAATGGGACGATAGCTGTCCACCGCCAGTGGGTCCGCACCGGGTTTCAAGATGGGGACAATAACGCCCTCCCGCCATTGCGACGGGAACACGCCGTCGCTCCAAATGCGATTAAATATCGCGAGAATGTGTCTCTGACAGTCCCTGGAGAGATGCTTCAGCATCTGCGCGTGGATGCAGTCTGGGCCTGGTGCTGTATCAGGGCAATCGGCGAGGGCGGCGAGGAATTCCCTCTCGCTGAAAGGTGCATTGTATGTTTCAGAACGACGCGTGTGGAATGAGAACTGCGTCCGCTCGGCTCGCTCCTTTAGAGAGCGAAAGGCGGGGGGATAGGATGCAGTCGCAGAGCTCTGAGCAAAGTGCGCGGCGAGCCGTTCAGCAATGGCGGCAGCGTCCGTGCAGACAGCGCCGTCCAAGGAGAGCCCAGGGACACCCACAGGGGTCTGGGAGCCATAAATCCGCCGGATCCGGGACCACACGTGCGAGGACGAGACACGGGAGCCCAGGGAGGAGACGTACCTCTCCCAGCACTCCTGCTTACGCCGTGCAATAAGACGACGGGCGAAGGCACGGAGCCTCTTAAAGGCGATGAGGGTCTCCAGAGACGGGTGCCGCCTATGACGCTGGAGAGCCCGCCTACGGTCGCGAATAGCCTCAGCAATCTCCGGCGACCACCAGGGGACAGCCTTCCGACGAGGGAGGCCAGAGGAACGGGGGATAGCAGCCTCGGCCGCCGAAATGATGGACGTGGTGAAAACACGGACCACCTCGTCAATGTCACCCTGTGGGGGAGACGCAATGGTTACAGCGGAAGTAAAAGCTGGCCAGTCAGCCCTGTGGAGAGCCCAGCGGGGCAAGCGCCCAGAAGAATGACACTGTGGCAGTGACAAATAGATGGGAAAATGGTCACTGCCACACAGGTCAGGATGCACCCTCCAGTGGAGGGATGGGACAAGTCCAGGGCTGCAAATAGATAGATCGAGGGCCGAGAACGAGCCATGGGCCACACTGAAATGCGTGGGAGCACCAGTGTTCAAGAGGCTAAGGTCGAGCTGAGCCAACACATGCTCCACGGCCCGACCGCGATCATCGGAGACAGTCCCACCCCATAGAGGATTGTGGGCGTTGAAATCGCCCAGAAGCAGCAATGGTGGCGGGAGTTGAGCCAGCAGCGCAGCCAAGACATGGCGGGGGAGCTCCCCATCCGGAGGAATGTAAACAGAGCAAACAGTAATAGCCGGCGAGAGCTCAACCCTGGCAGCAACTGCCTCTAAAGGCGTCTGAAGGGGTACTGGCGAGCTACAGACAGAGTGGTGAACAAAGAGGCAAACCCCACCCGACGCTCGTTGACAGGCAGCACGGTTCTTATAGTATCCCCGATAACCGCGAAGGGCGGGGGTCCGCAGTGCAGGAAACCAAGTTTCCTGCAGAGCAATGCAGAGAACAGGGGAATCACTCAGAAGCATCCGGAGCTCTGGCAGGTGGCGGAAATAACCGCCGCAGTTCCATTGGAGAATGGAAGCAGGAAGGGACTGGGAGGGCGTGAATGCGACTAAGAGGCAGACAGCGCTTCAGAGCCAACCGCCGCCACTGGGGGAGAGTCAGCGGAGTCCATAGGAGAGGCCCCCAAGGGTTCCGTGAGGGCGAGATCCGCGGCAGAGGCGAGGATCTCCACCTCATCCCCGGAGCCAGGACTATGGACAGCAGGCGGTGCTGAAACCGCCGGAACGTCCTTCTTCTTGGACACATTCCGTTCCTTCTTCTCGCGTCTGCCCTTAGGGTGAGAGGGCTGGGAGAGCTTCTCGGAAGGAGCGTCGGAGGCTGACGACGACGCAGAAGCCCTACGACCAGCAGGTGGCGGAACCTTCAGCCACTGGCTGACATCTGGCTGGGAAGGAGAAGAAACGGAGGAAGGGAGAGCCCCGAGGGACCCCTTCCGTGAGAGAGGAACCGGCGGAGGCAACGCCGCCGGAGAAGGAGGGGGAGGAATCGAGCCTCCCGGTTGTGGAGCAGATGTCACTCCCGAAGTAAGCTTGGGGGGAGCGACAGAAGAGGGTTTGCCCCCAACTGCTAAGGGGGCAAGAGAGGAAGGCTTGCCCCCAGGCACGAGGGGGGCAGACAGAGATACATGGCCGCGAGGGCCCACTGAAGGCGGCACAGATGAAGCGACAACCGTCGCTCGTGCGGGCGACGATAACGTGGCTGCAGCATAAGATGTTCGAAGGGAAGCAGGATACAACCTTTCATATTTCTGTTTAGCCTCTCGATAAGTAAGCCGGTCCAGGGTCTTAAATTCCATTATTTTCCGCTCCTTATGAAGAACGGGGCAATCCGGCGAGCATGGAGAGTGGTGCTCCCCACAGTTGACACATACAGGCGGGGGCGCACATGGAGAATCGGGATGAGACGGGCGTCCGCAATCTCGACATGTAGCGCTGGATGGGCAACGGGAGGACATATGCCCAAACTTCCAGCACTGGAAGCACCGCATCGGGGGAGGCACGTATGGCTTGACGTCGCAACGGTAAACCATCACCTTGACCTTCTCGGGCAAGACATCACCCTCAAAGGCCAAGATAAAGGCACCGGTGGCCACCCTGTTTGTCTTGGGTCCTCGATGGACACGACGGACAAAATGCACACCACGTCGTTCCAAGTCGGCTCTCAGCTCGTCATCGGATTGCAACAAGAGGTCACGATGGTAAATAATCCCCTGGACCATATTTAAGCTACTGTGGGGAGTGACGGTAACAGGGACGTCACCCAGCTTATCACACAAGAGCAACGCTCGTGACTGGGCTGGGGAGGACGTCTTGAGGAGGATGGACCCATTCCTCATTTTTGACAACCCCGCCACTTCCCCAAACTTATCCTCCAGGTGTTCCACAAAAAACATAGGCTTCGTCGGAAGAAAGGAGTCACCATCAGTCCTGCTGCAGACAAGGTATTGCGGTACGTAAGGCTCCCGCTTGGCACTAGATCGGCGTCCCTCCCATGGCGCAGCCAACGAGGGGAACGTCTGAGGGTCATACTGCGCAGCATCGAAGTCGACTCTACCTCGCTTAGAGACGCTGGTGGCCGTGCGACCACCAGCTTGATGTGATTTATTGCGCTTCATTGCGCCACATCCGCCCAGATGCCACCTACTCCGAACGAGGGCTCTCCCCAAGGGCGCCACCCAGCCAAAGCAACGGGTACCTGGCCGATATCCCGTTGCCCGGAGTCCCCGTGCCCCAGACAAGATGGGCACATACTCCTTGGCATGCATGGGGAGGAAACAGCTCAGGCATCTGCAGTGCGATCCCTGCGTGGTCAGGGGGCTACCACCAAGAGGGTACATGACGACCCCACCACAACGGACTGGCTACCGTGCTGGATTTTAGGTGTGTAAAGGGTCCACAGTTGTCGTAGGCGCTAAGAAGAAGAGTGCGCACAAGGCGAGAAGGAGACCACCCAGAAGATGTTGGGCGTAGTCCCCCCCACACGACAATAGGTAACATGCAAGATGGTGGAGCATGATGGACCAATACAAAAACACCACGTAAGGTGTCCTTCCCCAATTGGCACGCACTGACGACGGAAATTTGGAAGAAAAAAGGAGGTCAAACCCAAGAGGGGACCATCACAGAAGGCCGAAACGTTTGAGACTCCTTTTAGTCGCCTCTTACGACAGGCAGGAATACCGCGGGCCTATTCTTACCCCCGAACCCGCAGGGGGGGGGAATCTGTAAGAGATTTCCTTCCAGCATGAGTATAACATATGAAGACATGCAGATCAAAGAGGTTGACAGTGTTAAATTTCTAGGATTACAACTCGATAATAAATTCAGTTCGAAAGGGTATACCACAGAATTGCTTATGCACCTAAACAAGTCTGTATTTGCCGTGAGAATGTTGTCAGATGTAGGAGATATAAATAAAAAAAAAAATAAAAAAAAAAACTTGCATACTTTGCTTACTTTTATTCTATTGTCATATGGGATCATATTCTGGGGCAACTGATCAAACTGAGCCAAAGTTTTTATGGTGCAAAAGTGTGTGATAAGAATCATTTGTAATGTAAATTCATAACATCTTGTAGAAACCTATTCAAGGAACTTTGTGTTCTAACTGCTGCTTCTCACTATATTTATTCCCTAATGAAATTTGTTGCAAGTAATACACTCCTGGAAATGGAAAAAAGAACACATTGACACCGGTGTGTCAGACCCACCATACTTGCTCCGGACACTGCGAGAGGGCTGTACAAGCAATGATCACACGCACAGCACAGCGGACACACCAGGAACCGCGGTGTTGGCCGTCGAATGGCGCTAGCTGCGCAGCATTTGTGCACCGCCGCCGTCAGTGCCAGCCAGTTTGCCGTGGCATACGGAGCTCCATCGCAGTCTTTAACACTGGTAGCATGCCGCGACAGCGTGGACGTGAACCGTATGTGCAGTTGACGGACTTTGAGCGAGGGCGTATAGTGGGCATGCGGGAGGCCGGGTGGACGTACCGCCGAATTGCTCAACATGTGGGGCGTGAGGTCTCCACAGTACATCGATGTTGTCGCCAGTGGTCGGCGGAAGGTGCACGTGCCCGTCGACCTGGGACCGGACCGCAGCGACGCACGGATGCACGCCAAGACCGTAGGATCCTACGCAGTGCCGTAGGGGACCGCACTGCCACTTCCCAGCAAATTAGGGACACTGTTGCTCCTGGGGTATCGGCGAGGACCATTCGCAACCGTCTCCATGAAGCTGGGCTACGGTTCCGCACACCGTTAGGCCGTCTTCCGCTCACGCCCCAACATCGTGCAGCCCGCCTCACGTGGTGTCGCGACAGGCGTGAATGGAGGGACGAATGGAGACGTGTCGTCTTCAGCGATGAGAGTCGCTTCTGCCTTGGTGCCAATGATGGTCGTATGCGTGTTTGGCGCCGTGCAGGTGAGCGCCACAATCAGGACTGCGTACGACCGAGGCACACAGGGCCAACACCCGGCATCATGGTGTGGGGAGCGATCTCCTACACTGGCCGTACACCACTGGTGATCGTCGAGGGGACACTGAATAGTGCACGGTACATCCAAACCGTCATCGAACCCATCGTTCTACCATTCCTAGACCGGCAAGGGAACTTGCTGTTCCATCAGGACAATGCACGTCCGCATGTAGCCCGTGCCACCCAACGTGCTCTAGAAGGTGTAAGTCATCTACCCTGTCCCCCATTGAGCATGTTTGGGACTGGATGAAGCGTCGTCTCACGCGGTCTGCACGTCCAGCACGAACGCTGGTCCAACTGAGGCGCCAGGTGGAAATGGCATGGCAAGCCGTTCCACAGGACTACATCCAGCATCTCTACGATCGTCTCCATGGGAGAATAGCAGCCTGCATTGCTGCGAAAGGTGGATATACACTGTACTAGTGCCAACATTGTGCATGCTCTGTTGTCTGTGTCTATGTGCCTGTGGTTCTGTCAGTGTGATCATGTGATGTATCTGACCCCAGGAATGTGTCAATAAAGTTTCCCCTTCCTGGGACAATGAATTCACGGTGTTCTTATTTCAATTTCCAGGAGTGTACATCTCTATTTCCAACCAATAGCTTAATACATACTATCTATACTAGGAATAAGAACAATCTACATAAAGACCTAAAATCACTTACCTTGGTCCAAAAAGGTGTCCAATATTCAGGAACACACATTTTCAATAAATTGCCAGAAACCATTAAAAACTTGGTTTCAGATACACGGTTTAAACAGAGTTTGAAAGACTTTTTGATAGGCAACTCCTCCTACTCCATAGACGAATATCTTAACAGAGACTGTTAAGCCAGCTTAAGTAAAAATATCTGTTAGATTTCAGTTTTGACAACAGTCAAAATTAGGTATTTTTTGTATGATAAATTTATTAATAGTGCATAACAATGTTTCATTCTGACAGTGTGTTAATTCTGTAAATATTAGCTGTTCCAGTTTAGTGCATTGTATTAACCTATGTCGACTATCTCCTGACAAATGATAAGGGTAGTACATATTACATTCTAATGTTTTATGTTATACTTTCTGACACGTTCCACACCCACGAGACTCATCTCTATTTTTGGGTCTATGGAATAAAAACTGAATCTAATCTAAAAATCTAATCAATAAGTTCCGACTTTATCTATATAGCAGACCATACACTGTCTTTACCAAACACTCCCTCGCATCACTGCACTAATGAACACTTCACCTGAACAAAGGAGAAAGTTTAATGTTACTGAAGACTATAGAGGCTTTACAGAGGAAAAGATGTCAAAGGAGATTTGAGATTAATTGACGAAGTATTGTATAAAAGAAATTACAACACAAAGGGATGGAAATGGTGGCTCATCATCCCAGCTTGTTTACCTGCAGCTCCAACATCTGGCATTAACAAAGATCCTTGATAGGATCAGAAGTTCTCAGTCTTGTTTATGTGTCTTTTGATCATTCAACACCTCCACGATGTGATCAGTTGTTACCATTACTCCTTAAAGTATCTTTGTTCCTCCATGAGTCTCCAATGCCATACTTAAAAAGAATACCTTATAAGCCACTTCTACAATTTGTCACAATATCTGGACTCAAGGATTCCAGATAAAACTAATGTTCATATTATGCAGGTTTTTGCATTTTCAGTACATAAACTGCTAAGAGTGTTCAGTGAAATCAATAAAGTTGCATAAATGATTAAGATGAAACAGCAGATAAGAACAGCAGCTGAGTAGTACACACGAATGTAAATCATGTAAGACCTAACATATCTTTCATTTTGCCTGTTTTTGTAGTGGTGTTCAGTACAAAGATTGGTCTGATGCAGCTCTCCATGCTATTCTATCCTGTGCAAGCCTCTTCATCTCTGAATAACTACAGCAACTTACAACCTTCTGAATCTGCTTACTATATTCGTCTCTTGGTCTCCCTCTATGATTTTTACGTCTCACACTTACCTTCAGTATTAAACTGATGATCCTATGATGTATCAGAATGTGTCTTATCAACCAAACCCTCCTCCTAATCAGGTTGTGCCACAAATTTCTTTTCTCCCCAGTTATATTCAGTACCTTCTCATTAGTTACATGATTTACTCACCCAATCTTCAGCATTCTTCTGTAGCACCACATTTCAAAAGCTTCTATTCTCTTCTTGCCAAAACTGATTATTGCCCATGTTTTATTCCCATACATAACTACACTCCATACAAATACTTTCAGAAAATGACTTCCTGACACTTAAATCTATACTCAATGTTGACAAATTTCTTTTCTTCAAAAATGCTTTTCTTGCCATTGCCAATCTACATTTTATATCCTCAGTTTTGCCATCATGAGTTATTTTGCTGCCAAATATCAAAACGCATCTACCACTTCAAGTGCCTCATTTGCTAAATGAATTCCCTCAGCATCGCCTGATTTAACTCAACTACAGTCCACTATCTTTGTTTTGGTTTTGTTGATGTGCATCTTACGCCCTCTTTTTCATTTTGCCTATGATCCAGGATATCAGAATGAGGTTTTCAGCAAATGACAATATGCAGAGAAGCACTTAATTTTATTGTATGGTTAATCTTCTTCACAGATGTGTCAACTAAGATGTCAAAGCAAGTATGTTTTTCTGAAATAGAATGACATACCTTTTTAGCACTATTCAAAAGCTCTTGAAGAGATAAATACAGTGTATAACACTTGTTAATTTTGTAATTGAAAATTTTTGCAAAGGCACTGAGAAAAGTTGAAAAGCATGACGGCTGTAATTGGCTACTGTGGTGTAAGTAGTGTTCAATGGGGCCCTCATGACAGTCTCCATCATTATATGTACTAAAAAGATAGCCCTGCACTACTAAGATAAAATGTATTTACTCTCGACCATACTTTATTTGGCATATGCATACAGTCAGATACTTATATCATCTCAGAAGGGGCTTGATAAAACTATTTCAAATGAGTATGTCCTCATATGTAAGTGAATTGCTTTTCTGGCAAAAATTGAATTTTTGTCACTTAGTTTTCCTTTTACGACTGCTCTGTGGCTGCTTACTTGTCACTACTGAAATGGAGGCATTTCCCACCTGCCCATTCTCCTTAATGAAGATGGGTCCTAGGAGAGTCAAATGAAGGGGCTAGCAGGTTATTTACTGTAGCATTTCACCCTATCCAGTGATCAGGACTGGTGATACTTTTGCTGAAAATCTCATTCTGATATCTTGAACTGTTCAAAAAACAAATGAGAAGTTATGTATTATACATGTCACCGTGCATATAATCTAATACTGATTCACATAATCCTCATATTTATCAATGTGGGTAGATCAGTACTAGTCACAATGTGTTGATAGTTTACACTATGCAAGTAAATGCAGTGGCTTCTTCTGCCAGTTAGAGTATAATTTGAGATTTTCCATGTCTGTAAAGGTTATCCTTCATGATGGGATTTACAGAAAACTGTGTGTGATTAATTAATTAAATAATTGAAAGGAATCAGGTTTTTGAAGACTTCACTGTTAACATGAGCATGTAGGGCTAAACAGATAAACCATTACTGCAAGCAGCACATGAATCGGTACAGCTACTTTTACTGACATGCACTGATAAAGCTACTTCTTGTAAATGGTTCTAAGAGCAATAAAAGACGAGTTGGAAGTGTCACTGACAAACACAATGATCTTATCTTTTGCCCTTTCACAAATCAGTTTATTATTCCTGGAGTACTTTAGCATATTAGTACAAGTAATTGAGAGGACCAGAAGGACTGTCTTTTTAAGATGTATATAGTTATGTTTTGTCTGTGCTAGGATCTTTGTCCTCCTATAGTTCAAATTCCACTGAAGTATAAGCGTCATCTTTCAGGGACGTTTCTTACTTAACCTATGTCAGAGGTAGCTGGTGTTTAAAATACAATGGTTTTACATCCTTATTCTTCATTTTCAACTTATTTTTGAGTGAAATTTCACCTTCCGTGATGAGGGAGTAATGGTTTTGCTGAGGATACATTATCTTTGCTCACTTCTATTTTGGCTGTTAGAGGCTGACAGACCCCTTTGATCGCTTCAGTTGTCTCCAAATCCATTATAAATTATCTTCACAATACGGCCTTGCATGCACATCTGCACATGCTATCTGTGGTTTCAATATTAATTATTTCTCTGCCTGTGTGATTCTTGAAGTTTTCCAAGAGAAATGAGCAATCCACAAGGTTTTGGGATTGCAGCCAGATGATGTCAATGGCCTCCACCTGACATCCAGGCAGCTATCTTCAAGTGAATTTTACACTAAACAATGCTGGTATGTATCACTAAGTGTACACCAAAAATCATTGTAGTGGCACATACACATAAACAACGAGTGCCCTCTGTTGAGTTTAGCATCCTCTGTTGAATATCACTCAATCGGAGGTGCACAGGCGCACTCACAGAAGTGAAATTGCATACATGTTCTCTGTAGAATTGTGGGTCAATCACGTTAAAATTTAATTTAGTTAGCCTTTCCTCCTCATCTTGTTCAGTAAGTCTCCCCGACATGCGATTCTGGGTGACTTTTCCAAAATCTACCACTTTTCCTAGACCTCTCCAGTGCTTTTTCTTCACTGCTCTTTCTTCCCCTTCAAACCTTCTGCCTGAAGGAGGAGCCACTGGCTCCAAAAGCTTGCCCAATTATAACCTTATTTTATGTGTGTGTTCTACTGCCACTTCGTGAGTAGATTTTTTATCTATCCAATTACATTAATTTAGTTAGTTACTTACATGTTCCATGGATAATTTTGCACGACGGAACATACTGATGTGGAATGAGTCATTTTACATTTACATCACAAAGTAATTTGTGCATTCTGAATATTTCTATTTTTTTCCAAAAATAAAAAGAAAGATACAAAGATGTGAATCAGTAATTCCTACCCCACTATCTTTCACAAATTACAGTAACAGATATTCTTCTTTGGAATAGAAGGAGTTGTCAAGAAGAAACACTCTCAGTTTTTTTATCAAGTTTTACTTTGCTGGCTGTCAAGACATTTTGTATAACTGGGTAAGTAATCAAAAATTTTTGTGACAGCATTGTGCACCCATTTTTGTGCTAAAGACAATCTTAATGTAGAGTAATGATCATCATTTTCTCTTCTGGTATTGCAATTATGTACCTCATTGTTCCTTTTGAACTGTAGTGGATCATTGTCCATACCACCAAGCACTAGCACCAATTATTAGGTTACTAGTGCGAACAGGCAGCTTTATCATGAAACAGAGGATGACGATGAGGACAAAGACTGCAACTGGCGCAGCACACAAAAAAAGGTATGACACTAATCAGGCCACATGGTGACACAAGACGTATTTCCAAGGAATGTGGAATCAGCCAGAGGAGTGTCATTCACATCTCTCATTGACATAAATTCTGCTCTTACCATTTGTCACTACATCAGGCACTCAGAGGACGTGGTTTCGAAAGTCATATACAACTTTGTTGGTTTGCTCTGCAGTGTCTGGGAGATACTTTTTCCAAAATTGTTTCTTACCAATGAAGCAACTATTATGAACTACAATAAAGTAAATTTAGATAACATGCACAACTGGGCAGTTGCAAATCACCACTGGCTTATCAGATATAATACCAACAACTGTGGAGTGTTAACATACGGCGTGACATTGTAAGAAATTCCATTGTGGGGGCAATAATTCAGTCAAAGCATATTAAATGGAAATACATACACACACTTTCTTACAAACATCCTACGTGTTCTTCTAGAAGAGCTACCATTGGATAAGCGACAGTGTATGTGGTTCCAACGCGACAGCTGCCCAGCTCACTCTCCTCATGTTGCAATGCAAATACTAAATGAAAAGGTTTCTGACCACTGAATAGGATGGAATGCTGCAGTATGATGGTTAGCCTGGTTGCCTGATTTGACTCCCCTTGATTTCTTTCTATGGGGGAACTCTAAAAGATACAGCCTCCTGCAAAGCCCCATATATGATTGCCACATCATGCAACAGAATAAAATCCAATGTATTTTCATCTATTAATCTATCTCTTGGACAGCGATTGCAGATATGCTTTCCAGTCAATGGTAAAAAATTTAAGCACATGTCTAAGTAAAGAGTATAATTATGTTTTGCAAAGAAGAGTATTTTTTTGTGAGTGACAAGTCATCAGTCATTCTGAATAAAATGTTTATATCTTAAACCATTACACCAACGACCTGAAAACAGCTTTCGCATCCCGCAACTACCCTCCCGACCTGGTACAGAAGCAAATAACCAGAGCCACTTCCTCATCCCCTCAAACCCAGAACCTCCCACAGAAGAACCCCAAAAGTGCCCCACTTGTGACAGGATACTTTCCGGGACTGGATCGGACTCTGAATGTGGCTCTCCAGCAGGGATACGACTTCCTCAAATCCTGCCCTGAAATGAGATCCATCCTTCACGAAATCCTCCCCACTCCACCAACAGTGTCTTTCCGCCGTCCACCTAACCTTCGTAACCTCTTGGTACATCCCAATGAAATCCCCAAACCACATTCCCTACCCTCTGGCTCCTACCCTTGTAACTGCCCCCGGTGTAAAACCTGTCCCATGCACCCTCCCACCACCACCTTCTCCAGTCCTGTAACCCGGAAGGTGTACACGATCAAAGGCAGACCCACGTGTGAAAGCACCCACGTGATTTACCAACTGACCTGCCTACACTGTGAAGCTTTCTATGCGAGAATGACAAGCAACCAACTGTCCATTCGCATGAACGGACACAGGCAGACAGTGTTTGTTGGTAATGAGGATCACCCTGTGGGTAAACATGCCTTGGTGCACGGCCAGCACTTCTTGGCACAGTGTTACACTGTCCGGGTTATCTGGATACTTCCCACTAACACCAACCTATTAGAACTCTGGACATGGGAACTTGCCCTCCAATATATCCTCTCTTCCCGTTACCCACCAGGCCTCAACCTCCGCTAATTTCAAGTTGCTGCCGCTCATACCTCACCTGTCATTCAACATCATCTTTGCCTCTGTACTTCCGCCTCGACTGACATCTCTGCCCAAACTCTTTGCATTTACATATGTCTGCTTGTGTCTGTATATGTGCGGATGGATATGTGTGTGTGTGTGTGTGTGTGTGTGTGTGTGTGTGTGTGTGTGTGTGTGTGTGCGCGCGAGTGTATACCTGTCCCTTTTCCCCCCTAAGGTAAGTCTTTCCGCTCCCGGGATTGGAATGACTCTTTAGCCTCTCCCTTAAAACCCACATCCTTTGGTCTTTCCCTCTCCTTCCCTCTTTCCTGATGAAGCAACCGTGGGTTGCGAAAGCTTGAATTTTGTGTGTGTGTGTTTGTTAGTGTCTCTATCAACATACCAACACTTTCGTTTGGTAAGTTACATCATCTTTGTTTTTAGATATATTTTTCCCACGTGGAATGTTTCCCTCTATTATATTCATATCATTAATTTGAATAAAATGTTTAGTTTATATAAACTGTATTCCATCCAATTACAATTTTGAGTATCATCTATAGAAAAATCTGTCCAACAGCAGATGTTTTACCTTTAAGAAGCATTCAGGCAATTACATTTCTTTCGAATTTAAAAATATTAATTCAGTAGTTTCTTTTTTCTGTGAATAGGGCTGTCTATCATTATGAAGTATGAATGACTGATGCTTCTGCTGCAGCTTTGACAATTTAGCAGCAAAAGAGATGGTTTAAATGCAAAACTGCCTGACAAAATTACAGCTGTTCTACAAAAACCTGAAACAGTTTTCCTAGGTCCATCTGATGTGCAAGAAGCTAGCATATGCTGTACAGAAATCATAGCTGACCCTGTGTCTGTGTCATACAGGAAATGAGGTTTTAACTTATTAGCATATGCTATCTTGGTACACAGAATGACAAAACCTGATTTGAGCACTCTGATTGGCAGTGTTTGCGTTGCAACAGTCAACTCTGCTTTCCCATTTTGTACATTTATTGGATTATTTTGTAACTGTGTCTGAGCACAAGAAGGTGGAACATACAAATAGGGGAACAAAGAATACAGACTTAGAGCAGTTAACTTATAACTTGTACTCTGGACAAATGTTTCTTAAAACATGAACTGTAGGAAGAGCTCCTTTGTTGCAACCAGACTTTAGCCATTCAAGAAATTGTTGGGCTGACTTAGTCCAGGAAGGAAGGAGTGTAGCAGCAGGTACACAAGACAGAACCTGACACCAAAATCCAAATGCATACTGAAATCTGCAAGCTCATCACTTATGCCATGCCAGCAGCTCCGTAATCATGACCTGCTCACTTGGGAAGTAACCAGCATTTTCATACATTTTATGGCACTTAGTGTACCACATACATGACCTCAACTGCAACAAGGACTGCCTCGTCTTGTATCAAAGCTGGCTGCTTCGAATTGGCACCTGCTATGTGTCAGCTGTCCACAGCTCGCTTTCTTGCGGTAGCGTTCTCGCTTCCCGCGCACGGGTTCGATTCCAGGCAGGGTCAGGTATTTTTCCTGCCTCGAGATGACTGGGTGTTGTCGTGTCATCTTCATCATCATCATTTATACCCATTATGGTCGGAGGAAGGCAATGGCAAACCACCTCTGTTAGGACCTTGCCTAGTCGGCAGTGTGGGTCTCCCACATCGTCTCCTACGATCCTCTGTGTATGGGACCTTATCAGCATCATCATCATCATCATCATCATCATGTGTCAACTGCCACCGCAAGGCTGTCAACATTCTTTCTACTGACTGCTGCCACCAAATGGGGCACAGTCCAAACCTACCCCCTCCCAGTCTCAAAGCCATTGGGGCAACTGCCAGCTCCTAACATTCACTTCAGCTGGGCAGGAGACATCCACCCCATCAGCAGTGCGACAACGTATAGCTGCCACATCTGATGCAGTACTACTGAGGTATGCTGACCACGCAAGACCTTGCCACTACAGAAGTCAACCAGCTGGGCAACTTCACTGCACTCAGCCCGTCTCAGTCACAGCCTTGCAGTTGATGCTGTACCTATGACGCAGCTGCCAACACTGCCCCCATGCTCTGAACCGATGACTGGTGCCTCATTGCTCAGGCCCGTGACAGCCAACACTCTCCCGCCACCTAAACAGAACTGCTTGCTGACATATATGTCACGACCTCCTGGTCTAAAGCATGAACAGATGGGCACCCCCACAATATTGAAGATGCTGCTGACCACCTTGTGCCTGCAGTAAAGTCAAGTCCCATGGCAAGCAACTTGCATCGCAGCAGCATGTGAAGCACCACTAGCTGCCTGCCTCATCTGCTGCACTGACGGGAAATAGTTTGAGGCCGCGGCAAACTGAGCTGGAAAAGAGGGTGCACCCACACAAATTCAGTTTTAATGGACTAATAAAAAATTGTTAATGTTTGTCGATTGTTTCTCTGCAACTTCCCACTAGCCAAACCATCGAACCCACAATGCCTAGGTGGGAGAGCCATCACGTTCTGACATCTAAAATGCTCTTCCACTCCTCAGTAGGAGTTATTGCACCCATGACCCGCTACACTCCTACCCATGGTGGAATGTCTACGTAAAGTCTCTAAAACTGGGTCTGAAAAAGTTTTGCGGCAATGTTTGCTACATTGTTTGCGATTTCCACTGCTTATCAATGTTTGCAACATTCTATCCACTACACAAAGTGAATATGTAATGAGAAATGTTTGCCACCATCTTCAATGTTGATGATGATGGAAATATACTCACAGAAATGATTGTTATTAGTGTGGCTGAGGACAACAAAGTTGCAAACATGTTGTGAACTTTGTCAGGAACAATGTTGCGAAGGAAAACACGTCATTAAGTTAAGTGTAGACCTTAAGGCAATAGAATTTGAGAGCTATGAAAACTACTGTTAAGGCTCAGAACTTCTGCTTTAATGCTCATAAATAAAATAAAAAAAATAATTGTGTTTTCTGTGTAAACTTCTCTGATCATAAATTTTAAATTTTTTCAACCAGGTACGAAGTTTAGAATTTTTCATTTTAGCTGGAGGTGAGACATAGCTGTAAAATGTTAATAAAGCATTAAACTTTTTGGCTCACATGCATAAAACTTACGATAAGATCACTTCACATGATTTCTGGTGTCACCAAGTGTTGAGTTATGTGGTTGTGTCAAACATTTTTACGTTTTACTAAGATACAAACCTGACTGTCACATCTAATTCAGATGGGATCATGAATTCCCTTACACAGCAATTTTTTAACACATGTAAAGCACAAGTTGGTGATGACGATAGAGCCTCAAAGAACCTAATACACATCTGTGGACTAGTAACAGCAAAGTATTTGCTAACAAGAGAAGATACCAGTTTTGACATTATCATTCAGAAATCCCCCCCCCCCCCCCCCCCATGAACTATGGACCTTGCCGTTTGTGGGGGAGGCTTGCGTGTCTCAGCGATACAGATAGCCATACCGTAGGTGCAACCACAACGGAGGGGTATCTATTGAGAGGCCAGACAAACGTGTGGTTCCTGAAGAGGGGCAGCAGCCTTTTCAGTAGTTGCAGGGGCAGCAGTCTGGACGATTGACTGATCTGGCCTTGTAACACTAACCAAAATGGCCTTGCTGTGCTGGTACTGCAAACGGCTGAAAGAAAGGGGAAACTACAGCCATACTTTTTCCCAAGGGCATGCAGCTTTACTGTATGATTAAATGATGATGGCGTCCTCTGGGGTAAAATATTCCAGAGGTAAAATAGTCCCCCCTTCGGATCTCCGGGGCGGGGGGGACTACTCAAGAGGATGTCATTATCAGGAGAAAGAAAACTGGCGTTCTACGGATCGAAGTGTGGAATGTCAGATCTCTTAATCGGGCAGGTAGGTTAGAAAATTTAAAAAGGGAAATGGATAGGTTAAAGTTAGTTATAGTGGGAATTAGTGAAGTTCAGTGGCAGGAGGAACAAGACTTCTGGTCAGGTGACTACAGGGTTATAAACCCAAAATCAAAATAGGGGTAATGCGGGAGTAGGTTTATAATGAATAGGAAAATAGGAATGCGGGTAAGCTACTACAAACAGCATAGTGAACGCATTATTGTGGCCAAGATAGATACGAAGCCCACGACTACAACAGTAATACAAGTTCATATGCCGACTAGAAATGAAAGAGGAAGCTGCCTGGTAGAATTTTGCACAGAGCATAACTTAATCATAGCTAACACTTGGTTCAAGAATCATGAAAGAAGGTTGTATACATGGAAGAAGCCTGGAGATACTGACAGGTTTCAGACAGATTATATAATGGTAAGACAGAGATTTAGGAGCCAGGTTTTTAATTGTAAGACATTTCCAGGGGCAGATGTGGACTCTGACCACAATCTGTTGGTTATGAATTGTACATTAAAACTGAAGAAACTACAAAAAGGTGGTAATTTAAGGAGATGGGACCTGGATAAACTGACTAAACCAGAGGTTGCACAGAGTTTCAGGGAGAGCATAAGGGAACAATTGACAAGAATGGGGGAAAGAAATACAGTAGAAGAAGAATGGGTAGCTTTGAGGGATGAAGTAGTGAAGGCAGCAGAGGATCAAGTAGGTAAAAAAATATTGAATTTAATTGATGAAAGGAGAAAATATAAAAATGCAGTAAATGAAGCACGCAAAAAGGAATACAAACGTCTCAAAAATGAGATCGACAAGAAGTGCAAAATGGCTAAGCAGGGATGGCTAGAGGACAAATATAAGGATGTTGAGGCCTATCTCACTAGGGGTAAGATAGATACTGCCTACAGGAAAATTAAAGAGACCTTTGGAGAAAAGAGAACCACTTGTATGAATATCAAGAGCTCAGATGGAAACCCAGTTCTAAGCAAAGAAGGGAAAGCAGAAAGGTGGAAGGAGTATACAGAGGGTCTATACAAGGGCGATGTACTTGAGGACAATACTATGGAAATGGAAGAGGATGTAGATGAAGATGAAATGGGAGATATGATACTGCGTGAAGAGTTTGACAGTGCACTGAAAGACCTGAGTCGAAACAAGGCCCTGGCAGTAGACAACATTCCATTAGAACTACTGACAGCCTTGGGAGAGACAGTCCTGACAAAACTCTACCATCTGGTGAGCAAGATGTATGTGACAGGCGAAATACCCTCAGACTTCAAGAAGAATATAATAATTCCAATCCCAAAGAAAGCAGGTGTTGACAGATGTGAAAATTACCGAACTATCAGTTTAATAAGTCACGGCTGCAAAATACTAACGCGAATTCTTTACAGACGAATGGAAAAACTAGTAGAAGCCGACCTCGGGGACGATCAGTTTGGATTCCATAGAAATATTGGAACACGTGAGGCAATACTGACCTTACGAATTATCTTAGAAGAAAGATTAAGGAAAGGCAAAACTACGTTTCTAGCAATTGTAGACTTAGAGAAAGCTTTTGACAATGTTGACTGGAATACTCTCTTTCAAATTCTGAAGGTGGCAGGGGTAAAATACAGGGAGCAAAAGGCTATTTACAATTTGTACAGAAACCAGATGGCAGTTATAAGAGTCGAGGGGTATGAAAGGGAAGCAGTGGTTGGGAAGGGAGTGAGACAGGGTTGTAGCCTCTCCCCAATGTTATTCAATCTCTATATTGAGCAAGCAGTGAAGGAATCAAAAGAAAAATTCGGAGTAGGTATTAAAATCCATGGAGAAGAAATAATAACTTTTAGGTTCGCCGATGACATTGTAATTCTGTCAGAGACAGCAAAGGACTTGGAAGAGCAGCTGAACGAAATGGACAGTGTCTTGAAAGGAGAGTATCAGATGAACATCAACAAAAGCAAAACGAGGATAATGGAATGTAGACGAATTAAGTCGGGTGATGCTGAGGGAATTAGATTAGGGAATGAGACACTTAAAGTAGTAAAGGAGTTTTGCTATTTGGGGAGCAAAATAACTGATGATGGTCGAAGTAGAGAGGATATAAAATGTAGACTGTCAATGGCAAGGAAAGCATTTCTGAAGAAGAGAAATTTGTTAACATCGAGTACAGATTTAAGTGTCAGGAAGTTGTTTCTGAAAGTATTTGTATGGAGTGTAGCCATGTATGGAAGTAAAACATGGACGATAAATAGTTTGGACAAGAAGAGAATAGAAGCTTTCGAAATGTGGTGCTACAGAAGAATGCTGAAGATTAGATGGGTAGATCACATAACTAATGAGGAAGTACTGAATAGAATTGGGGAGAAGAGGAGCTTGTGGCACAACATGAGTAGAAGAAGGGATTGGTTGGCAGAACATGTTCTGAGGCATCAAGGGATCACTAATTTGGTATTGGAGGGCAGCGTGGAGGGTAAAAATCGTAGAGGGAGACCAAGAGATGAATACACCAAACAGATACAGAAGGATGTAGGTTGCAGTTGGTACTGGGAGGTGAAGAAGCTTGCACAGGATAGAGTAGCATGGAGAGCTGCATCAAACCAGTCTCAGGACTGAAGACCACAACAACAACAACATTCAGAAATCTGTTTTTTAAATTAATGGTGGTGGTGGTTGTTGGGATGTTTAAGGGGGACTAAACAGCTAAGGTCATCAGTCCCCCTTAAATTAATGTTTGACTTAATTATCACATTCTGTAGATGCCATCCCAGAGAAACAGCTGTAGGAAACAGATTCTGTGTGCCATAAAAATGCTTAACAATAATCAAAGTTATATTCAATTGCTGTCTACACAGGTCATAAATTAAAAATTGCAAGGACACCTTTAATGCAAGAATACATGCCCTAATGTTAACAAAACCTTGAAATGAGTTAATTAAATAATTTGTATAATGAGTAGTTAATAAGATGCATTTGTAACTTTTTTCTCATTTCAGGGATCAACAGTTTTTTGCTTCTACCAGTTGTGCTGTGAAAGTCTTTGAACAGAAATACAAAATGACATGAATCATAGACAATGAGGTAAATTTTACATTTACTGTATATGAAGTCATTTAAATGTACTGAAATGATATGAATCCATCAGTGATTGTGAAATTGATGAATATGCAATGGCATGAAATTAGATCAGTGCACAGTGTAGTAATTTGCTGAACATGCAATGTAACAGATATGTAGTGACAACTCTTTTCCGCTTATTGCAAGCTGTCACTTTGACCTACAAGTTAGCTGAGAATGCTTCCAAACTTGTATCAGGGCCGATTGTATAAAGATTTTAACCTTAGGTTAAGACAGAAAATGATCTCGGATCAAGCTTAACCTCAGAATCTACAATGTATAAATGTTAATCCTAGATCATATTGCTGTGAAGTTGGATCATATTTGATTGATGAAAATTCAAGTTCAAATTCAGATTCAGCTGTAATCATCAGTTTATGGTGTAGTAGCACATCAATTCATCCTTTTGTTTTTAGCAGATACCAACTGAAATAACAAAAATGTTGTTATTAACACAAAAAATGGCAAGTAAATATGCGACTATGCCATTCTCACACCACTGACAAGCCAAATAATTTTTTCTGATCTGGAATGTTAGGTTAAGGAAATTACAGGCTACCATGTGTAATTAATGATCAGTCTGATACCAGCTGTTGGGAGATGACTCATAATTTATGTGGTTAGTTCAAAGGCATTTTATACACACTTAGCAGCAGAGTAAGAAAGGAAAAATTGAAATACTTACAGTGAACAGTTACGTATGGGAATCTTGACAGCATCCAATAACGATTCAACATTACTTACCTATGTTCTCTTTCGGCTCAAGGAGCAGTAACTATGCAATTTGTATTAAATTTTTAACTACAGAATACATCCTTAAACTACATGTGCATTGATAAATAGAACATAAGCAAGTGTTCTGAAATATATTAACCACAGATCCCAATTGCATTCGTCGCAATGGATCACAGGTAGCACAGTGTACTGCAGCACAAAACGTCATATGTTCGAATGCACCTCAATCCTTAATTTTTTTTTCATTTGTTACTACTTTCTCTACTTTATTGGTCACAAAGATAATTATAACAACATCACCATGCCATTCCATACCATTGAAACCATACCATACCCTCCGTTTTCCGAGAATTCTGGACCAGTGTTGGGCAAAATTCTGTGTGCAATAACCATATACGATGTGAATTACATTGTTTTCTTTCATTTACATTACAAATATCTGAGCATTCAGATGTGTACACTGAAGACAACGATGACAAGACCCAACGAGCTCCCGACATGTTCAGTGAGAGGGTGAACCCGCTCTTGGAGTTAAATAACAAATCATTTAAGATGAGGTTTTGTGTTGAGAAAGGTACTGTAGAACAGTTGCAACTAAGGCTCACAGAAATCTGATGACACCAACCAAACGAACCCAACCACTGACTGCAATTGCATGCTGCTGTTAACTTTAAGATTTATTCTATGTGGTGATTTTAATATTGACTTTGCAAAGGATGCCAAAGAAAAGAATGAATTACTGAATCTCTTGCAAACTTTTAACATTAAATCCACCATAGAAACAGCAACTCATATCACAAAGACTTCACGTTCCACAATTGATCAGATTTTTGTAAATGTAGAAATGAACTATACAATAGAAACACTAAACACAGGCTTTGGGGATCACAAAGGTCAAAAACTCTGAGTATGGAAACCAAGATACAGCTTAAACACTGCCTAACAACCACCAGTAGAAACTAAAGTAATGAAAATATAAATCACTTTCTTCATTACTTGAGCAAAGAAAGCCGGGAAGAGATTTATAATTGCGAACACACAGATGGAAAATATAATAACTTTATTAACAATTTTTCCTACTATTTTGATCTGTGCTTCCCTCCAACACAGAGGAAAACGTACACAAGGAAAACAAAAATTAAATGGATTACTTCTGGGATTCCAGTACCTTCAAAAAAGATTACTGCACAGGTTGTCCAAACAACTCACATCACCAGAATTTGACTCTTATTACAAAACCTATAAAAAGATATTAAAAAATGTTGTGAAACAAGCAAAAATAATGGCAAATGACACATATATAAAAAATCCCACCAATAAGATGAAAGCCATATCAAATTTGTCAGGAAAGAAACTGCAGCAGAACAGATAGACTTCCATAACATTAACTGCCTAATGGTGAACTCAACTGTAATAACTGAACCTACAAAAATTGCAAATAAATTTAATTCCTACTTTACACAGATAGCTGAACATCTTATAAATCAAAATTTATGGTGTACTCCTATAAATCAATCCAGATGTACTATAAATAACAAATCTATTTTTCTATACCACACCAATGAAAAGGTAATAGGCCTACTTAATATAATCAAATAACTGAAGCACAAATTTTCTGTTGGTACTGACAATATCCTCTCATAGCCAGGCCACTAGTCAACATCTGTAACTGGTCTCTATCAGAAGGGGGTGTTCCCAGAAAAATTGATGATCGCGAAAGTAAAACCCCTGTTGAAGAAAGGGATGAAAACAGAAGTATCAAACTACAGGCCAATCTCACTATTATCTGGTTTTTCCAAAATAATTGAAAAATCTATTATAAAAGACTAATCAGTTTCAGTTTCATAGAAAAAATAATTATTTCTCAGATACTCAACATGGATTCCGATAATCTAACTCCACTGAGACAGCTATCTTTGCATTCCTAAATGAAGCCTTAAATGCAATAGACAATAAAGAACATATCTCAGCCATATTTCTATACCTCTCTAAAGCATTCGATGTCATCAGTCACAACATCTTGCTTCAGAAACTTGAATCTGTAGGTATTAGGGGCCCGGCCTATAAATGGATAAAATCATATCTACAAAACAAAGAGCAATTAGTTGAGCTCACTATCCAAGAAGGGAACAAAATAAGGTACTACTGCTCAGAAAAGCAGAGCATCAAGTATGGTGTACCACAAGGCTTCATTCTAGGGCCAGTTCTGTTTCTACTCTTTGTAAATGACTTGGAACCGACTAGCCCATGCCATAATTACATAAAATTTGCGGATGACACAAATGTGATGATAAAAGGAAGGACCAAAGAAGAATTACTACATGAGATTAAAAATTGTACCACCCCTCTACAAAACTTCTTGGGATATGGATCCAAGAAGATCTACATACAAAATACATTACAAATAAATTAAATACCATTTGCTATACTATCAAAATTCTTTCTGATTGCACATCGAAAGAGACACTAAAAGACTTCGCCCAGGCAGAATCCTTACTGCGATACGGCATAATCTTTTGGGGAAATGCATCTGCTTGCAAAAGTTGTTTTATACACCAAAAGAGAATTGTAAGAGCCATAAAAAATGCTGCATCAAGAAGCTCATGCAAGCCCTTATTCAAGAAACTACATATCCTTCCACTACCATGTCTGTACATTTTACATGTAATCATATTTGTAAGGAAAATCTTAGAAAATAGCGACAATCTTGTGCCAACTAACCAGAGTATCCACCTATATAACACAAGGAGAAAGCAGGACATACGTGTTCAACATGCAAACACAACACTAAAACAGAATGGACCACTTCAAACAGGAAACAGACTATACAATAAGCTACCTACAAACATTAAAAGAGTAAAAGACACTTCAAAATTTAAAACTGCGGTCCATAAATATTTATTGCAAAAATATTATTATAGTATAGATGAATATCTTGAAACATAAAAAGTTATTGCCAAATACTAAGAAAAAGAACATTGAATTACTTGGGCTCAATATAATGTATGGAAGCTGAACCTTCACTTGTGATAATATTATGCCTACAGAAATGTAAATATTCTTGTATGATTTAAAAACATGTATTGTAAATCACAATGACTTGCCAAATATCATATTGTATACTTTGTACAACAAATGATTCTAAGGGAGAATAAAAATGAAATGTAATGTAATGGGTTGTAATGTAATACACGACAGGAACTTTTCAAATAGGGGTCAGTGATCTATTTAAAGCAGATGTAGCAACACCTTGCAGAACTGTTCATAAGATATTGGCCTTATGAGAGAATTAAAGTAACAGCAGATTCTCTCCCTGCCTTTATCTTGTTGGTGACAGTGACTTTATATGACCGCTCCACTCCCCACTCAGTTATATCTTTATACTGACCCAGTACTATTTCCAGCAGCAAATCTTTCTTGTGTCTGTACTGACAGTAGTAGTACACTCAGTGGTACACTTACAACCATGCAGAAAACATCACATAGTAAATTATGTGACATGTTTGTGTGAAGATACAAATGTAGAAGAGTGTTAGGCAGGGGTGCATATATTACAGTACCAATGATCACAATATATGTACATAAACCTCTGGCACCCTGTATATCAATACCAGCAAGTGCTATTCATTCATTCAGAAAACAAGCTTTTCTTACTTGTGGACCAGATTCGTGCTTTGATATGGACAGTGTGTGGCTTGGGCTGGTTTGGGCTTTTTGATTATGTGTTTTGGCCATTTGAAAAATTACAGTTTTTGCGGTAGTCATTTAAGGTTTCTGGGATATTATTTATGCAGATAAAGAGGTAAAAATCTGACAAGTTATTTCACGAGAGGAGAAACTGAAGTCAGTCCCAAAAGGTTCCAGTTACTAATACAAAATTATAGGAAGGAACGAGCATTTACGGTGGGGGAAAATAAAAACTAGTGAATTGCTATCCGATGATGAGACAAGTGATTAGGGTATTATGACGCTACCCACTTTTGACACTGTTCGATCACATTCCCTTAATTACGATCGAAGATAAATAATCGGTATCCAAATGTAAAGGTACAGGGCAAACGAGACTGACATTCCGGTTGTATGAAAAGGAGGGTCTCTTTTTAAATATGTTATGAAACTATTAGTCAATTGCGTATATGAATTGTGCAACTTCTTTTCTAATGCTTGAAGTGAAAATACACTTCCTTTCGTACTTGACATGTTAGTTCAGACAAGTGGATTAACATAAATGCAGCTATATGACTGCACTGCATTTTAAACCATGTTTTACCGTTCTTTATCCATTCTTGTTTAATCTTTTTCTTTTTTTGTGAACAGCCGGCCGCGCTCTTTCCTCCTATCCAACACCTCAATATCACCTGAAAACAAACATACACCTACACTTTTGCACGCTGCTGCTAATCTGACACTAGAACAGTACCACCAACGTAACAACGAAAACAGTAATATTGAATCCAGTATTTCTATGTCGCGCAAACAATTTCAGTGAAGGAACGGAGAGAGACTGAGTTGAATGGACGTAACTTTGTCATAATTTTAAATGCGACACTTGAAGCAGATTCTCATTGAGAGAATTACAGCACTAGAACGTGGAATCTCCGATAGCATTTGTTTTATATCCTCTCACGCGCGTTGACACTTGACATCCATTGCAGAAATCAGAAATGCTAAAGTGATAATGTTTTGAGGTTATGTCAAATAATGACATTGATAAACATTGGAGATGAAAATATAAAATGAATTAGAGAAGCTTTCTGTGAGAATATAAGTGTAAGTGGCTGTTTTTTATAAATCATAGTCGGGAAAGATATGGCACCTGGCACGTTGCTGTTGAAACCGCGGCAATTGTAAACCGTTAGTTGTAAATTGTTTACTTTTTCGTGAGAGGCGTTATTTATTTTAACTTTGAAATTGACACTAGGCATGCACCCTGTAAGTTCTGCAAAACCTCGATAAACTGTTTACCACGTTTAATTATTTGCCGGCTTGATAACTGACATCAGTGACGTGGTATATTTTTGCAAACGAGTCAGTGCTCAGTTACACCGCGTCGTAGAATTGACGGCTAACAGCACTGAGACAGATTTATAAGTGAAACGTAGGACAGGAAAAGTAATCATTCGTGTGCTGTTACGTATATTTTGTGTCAATGTTGCTGCGTCTCTCATTCACCATCATTTTTCACACAAACACAAAAAACCATGCTCCTAAGAATTGAAATGTGTACTAAACCAAGGTTATTGAGTTAGCAGAGGTAACCGCTAACGTGCAAGTTCTGTGACAGCTACCATACCAGGGTAATATTATGTACAACCAGACTTGTCATTTCAGTACACACCTGTCAAAATGAAACGGTTTCAATTCTAGACATTATAATATCTAAAACACCTGTAGTGTCCATCCAGGAAATACTGACATCGAACTACTAGATAGATTATTCAGGATATTTCTCGTCAGAAAGTACACAGACTGTCGAAATAACATTTTCATAATTGTCAGGGATAAAATTTATGTACTATAACACTCTTACATTCACTAGAGGCTTTGTAGGCTGCCCTATGTTAATGGCTGCAAGTGGTCTTTGTATTACGCCTTTTTAATTATAACAACTGCATGAAATCAAACAAGTGGCCAAACCATCAATGCATTTGTGCTACCCAAAGAATTGCTATAAGAGTGCAAAAATATTGTTGTCATCTAAGAGGATAACATTACAAGGAGTGTTAGTGCATGCTAAAGAACTCTATGGTGTATGCATTACTTTTTATTATGACCACTTTACTTTAGCAAAATATGTTAGTGAATAGTTGCCTCAGATTTAGATAACTGCAAGCAAACTCTGTGATTAGCATTTTAAGTATAAGTACTTCGTTGTACTACTACTGAATACACTTGCAATGAAGTTGCATTGCATCAAAGGAAATTAATCTAGCACATTCACATGTGAACACATTAGTTGGGGTAACCCATTATGGAATTCAGCTGACCCATATAATACAAAAGCTGAAAGTGTTGAGAAAAATCACTCATACCATAGTTAAAAAAAGCATATAAAGTAATGAAAACTTTGGCATTTGCAATATTGTCTGCCACAACTTAGAACCTTTTATGTTTACCTTTTGCCAAACTAGTTGCATAAAATGACTGAAGGCCACTGATATATTCATTCCACTTGTTCGTTTCTTCATTTGAACTACGTGTGACGTAAGCCCCATCATGAATCTAGGTCTTTGGGGCTGTGAAACAAGTTCCATCACATAAATATCTTCTCATACACAACTGTTGTTAGCTGCACAGGAAAAACAACTGCTTGAAACTGGTCTGCTATAAGAAGTGAAGTTGGCAGTGAGGCAGAGAGAAAATGCCCTTCTAAAATAGTGATTAATGGTAGAGCTGTTACAGAACCCAGTGCCATTTGTGAATCATTCAATGACTTTTTCATAAATTGTAACAAATTTGGTGACTGTTCACCACCAAATACAAAGCCCAATATGACAGATAGCAATTGCACATGTTTTAAGTTTTCTCATGTTTCCATCTCAGATGTCATCAAAATCATAATGTCCCTAAAAAATTCAAAATCTGCGGGGTGGGATGAGGTCCCCACTGAAATAATAAAAATAGTCCGTCACAGTATTGCACATCCACTCTCTTTCATAATCAACCAATCATTTGATGAGGGATGTTTCCCAGATCGATTAAAATATGCAGAAGTTCGGCCCATACACAAAAAAGGCAAACAAGATGAATTGGGCAACTATAGGCCAATCTCACTGTTACCAATTTTCTCAAAAATATTTGAAAGAGCTGCATGTGATCAGATTGAAAATTACAATTCATCTAACAGCATTATCTTAGGCAATCAATATGGTTTCAGAAAAGGCCGCAGCACAATCCATGCAATAAATGAATTCGTCACAAAAGTCAGCAGATGTCTTGATGATAGAATGTGTGTGTCAGGCATCTTTTGTGACCTGTCCAAAGCCTTCGACACAGTAAATCATGACCTGCTTCTCCAAAAATTGGCACGCTATGGTTTTCAAGGCAAATCTCTTAGCTGGATGTCATCATACTTGGCAAACAGAAAACAAAGAGTACTTATTAACATCAATGGCAAGAAATTTCTCTCTGGCTGGAAAAACACTCAATTAGGTGTTCCACAAGGCTCAATATTAGGGCCACTGCTTTTTCTATATTATATTAATGATATGCCATGTCAGGTCCAGTCTGATACTGTCCTCTATGCAGATGACTCAACAGCTGTAGTCTGTTGTAAAAATGAGGTAGACCTAATTCGTCATATTGAACAAACACTTGGGGAAGTGGAGGCATGGGTCAAAAACAATAACTTGACATTAAATTTTACGAAAACAGAAATTGTTCATTTTACCACAAAACAATCTGCACAGTCTATAAGTGAAATAAGGTATATGGACAAAAAATTAGAGACTGCAGACTGTGTCAAATTCCTTGGCGTGTTAGTCAATAAAAACCTGTTATGGAGTCGCCATGTGGATAACATACTGGGTCGACTGAATAGCCTTGTATATATTATGAATATCTTGTATAGTATTACTGATTTAGCTGTAAGAAAAACTGTATATAATGCATATTTTGTTTCAGTCATTAGGTATAGTATAATTTTCTGGGGGTCTGAAAAAACAAATTTACTTAGAGCTTTTAGACTACAAAAAAGAATCATCCGAGCAATGGTGGGAGCAAAACCAAAGCAACACTGCAAACCTTTATTTGTAAAACTGGATCTAATGAGGATTCCAAGCATATACATCTATGAAACTCTCACTTTCACGAAAAGAAACCCACAACTTTTTGAGGGCAACTTCTTCTTGCATCAATATGATACAAGACATAAAACGAGCTACATGTTACCTACCCACCGTTTAAAATCATATGAAAAAACCCCATACTATATGGGCATGAAATTTGTAAATAAAATATGGAAAGATATGGATGACCCAAATATAAAAGGCACCAAAAGAGACCTGGAAAAATATCTGAAAGATAAATGTTACTATAGTGTAGAAGATTTCATGAATGGTAACAATGCATTATAATTGTAATTAAAATACCTCTTTGAAGATGTTACACCATGTATATTATTAGTTTATTGTCTATTTTTAGTATTGTTATATATAGTGTAAAAACTGACAAGTCACCTATGTCACAATCTTTGATTGTATAAGGCATGTTATGTGATAATAAAAATTGAATTGAATTGAATTGAAAAAAAGAAACTGTTGTAAAGCAATGAGACCACAATGAACACACAGTCTGGTGCTGAAGTTTAATTAGTAGATGCCAGTGTTTACATGGGACAGCTCAAAAGTGCCTCCAACTGCAACACCATCTTGAAACATTAACTTGTCTCATAATTAGAGAGAAAGCTCCTTTTTTTCTGTGGGCTATGGGTAGACTCCGATCTCAAATCGTATAGTTAAAACTTTTGACAGTAACAGTGGTACGTCAGCAAAAGATATCATTCAAAACTTTGGCATCCATCTGGAGTATAGGATGCATGTTATCTACTGGTAGAACAACCACAGTGGTGATAAGAATAAGAGTGGTATTACTGTGCTCACTAGTCAGGCCTATAGCTGTGTGCTCAAAGGAGGCTACATGTCATTCACTTTATCATCATTACATTATGTTACAAAGCTGACATCCAGTATTGGTAGGTTCAGTTGACCCATACCTTCACAGTCAAGTATTGTGGCAATACCTGTAGCACTCGCCTATTAAAGTTCCTTGATTGGTTAGTGAACATTGACTTTGTTACTCCATCTTTGAAAACTTAATGGAGCCTGCAAGTAGTGCACCATTTGCATATTAGGCTGACAGAGCTTACAAGTCAGACCAGGTACTGCACAAAGGGTATAGCGTGCTGTTTATTTCTGCCTGATCACAGCTCGTGACTGTACAACGTGAGGTTAAAATTAAATCAAATTAGTCTCTCTTGTTTTCAAAACTGTTGCACCCCCCCCCCCCCCCATTCACACACGAGTAGCTCAGTTATTTAGCAATTTTCTGTGGGGCCTTTAAGAATCGTGAGTGAAAAGCTGTTGCTGGTATAATTGATCAACAGAAGGAATCTCTTATGAAGATGGAGGAAGTCTTCTATCACCTTGTTCTTTTAATTCCATTTTAAATGGGCACTATGGCAGTGTGTTAGATAACGATTAGTAAAAGCAACGTACTCCCTTGGAGACCTCCAGAATTCATGTGTCAGGAGAATTCATAGCATTTCGTACCCAGCTGTAAGAAAATCTGGATTTCCTGGAATGGGTAAAATATGAACACCAGTGGAATTCTTTATTTATTTCCTACATGCAATATCTTGCAAATACTAGGTGCAGGTAAACTGTTAGATTCCATTTTCCTACATTTTCGAGAGATATACTAGATTCTAAACTGACAACTAAGATATAATCTTGTGAATTATCACAGATGTATGTGATCAGCTGGGATTTTTTAGTAATAAAACACGCTACTGTGTGATGTATTAGAGGGTAAATATTAAATAAAAATGAAAATAACATCAGATATGCATTAAGGAAGCACAATAAAACTACTAATGCCCACAATATACATCAACAGTTTATCAGATAGGGTCAACCAACTCTCTCACGTAGTTCACTGATGATTCTGTTGTGTACAGGAAAGTATTATCACTGGGTGGTTGCAAGAAAATACAGAACAACTTGGACTGCATGTCCGCACTGCGTATCAAATGATAGCTCTCTTTAAATGCGGGCAAATTGATTGATTGAGATCCTCTTGTTTTGAGCTAGGTGAGGAATCCCAATCAGAGGCTCTGTTCATTGTGTGACAGTCTTAGCTGCAGATTTCTGTACCTGAATGGTGTTGTGGAGTACTCTCAGGGTTCCCAGGAGGCTAGCATGTCATTTATGTAGCTTTTATGTTTGTGTTCACAGTTTAATTCTTGTATTGTGTGCTTGCATAGCTTAATTCTCAAATTTATGGTGTATTTTTATATTTGAAAGCTGTAAGATCATGTTTTAGTGATGGTAATGTGTACATTCATACAGCTTGTTGCAGAGTAGTCATTTGTTTGTTTTTGGTGGCCTATGACTGTTGACCACAGCTCTGTTAGCTGCCAGCCTTCATTGTTGAAGCACCAGGAGACCAACAAGTCACTTATTTAGCTTTTTTGTTTGTTTTCATTGTTTAAGTCTTAAGTTAGGAGTAGTAGGATGGACAAGGTGTGCACGGATGCTGGAGGAGCTGAGCTGCCCACAGTTCACGAACAGCTGAAGATATTTATGGCCATAATTAGCTGTCTACAGGCTATGTGTGGTGGCAGCAGAGAAACTGGCATGTTGCATGGGACACCTCAGGTGTCGTGTATTTCGTCCACGGGCTCTGCTATTGAGGCACCTTCCATCGTACTCAACATGGGGTTCCATACTCACTGCAGTGTGAGTGGCAGGTTGTTAAGCAGAGGCATCACTCGAGGCAGAGAGTCAGTGGGTAGTCTGGCTATCTGACCTCACTGCTGAAGCAGTGTTCAGTGTCCAGGGCTGGAAAGAATTCCAATGTTTACTTGGCTTATCTGCCAGGGGGCTCACCTGAAACATGGAGGGGGCCCTGCCTGTGACTATTGAGGATGCAGTAGTCTGCACGTTGTTGGTCGTGTCAGCACCAGTGACTCCTGTCGCTTGGGTTCTGAGGCCATGCATAGTTCCTACAGACAGGTGGCAGACCTGGTGACAACTGCTGGCATCACTCGTAGGATGCAAGCAGAACTCACAATTTGCAGCATCATATGCTGAGTCGATTGGGGTCCTTTGATTTGGAACCAAGTGTCGGGTCTTGAGAGAAATTAGGGCTCAAATAGAGGCTTATATACAAGCAGTTTTTCCTTGCTCTGTTCACAAATTCAACAAAAAAGCAAAGCACTGTAATGGTACATGGTACCCTCAGCTGTGCACCGTATGATGGCTTGTGGAATACATATGCAGATGTATGCTAAAAGAGGAGTAAATTGAGAAATAAATCATTTGTTTTTTAAAACAAGAGGTTTTTGTTCCTAGCAATGGTACTTGCTAAAGTACCTTCAGAGATAAAAGAAAATGAAGCTGTTGTAGCATGATAAAAGGGTAACAAAATAGAGTATGTGTTGGTGAAAACAGGATTCTTTGTAATAATTGCAGTTGGTTGACTTAATGTGATTTGTACATCAAAGATTAGAAAAATTATGGCAATTAGGAAGAATCGAAGGGTAAAAGGTGATGGAGAAATCCAATATATCAGTTTAGTTATTTGCAAGTTTCATGGTTCATGATTGTCTCTCTCTTTCTCTCATATATACCATAGAAATTCTTTTGTGGAGTAGGAATTGTTAAGTAGACGTGATTCCAGTTTGAGTGATTAAAGTACTGAGAAGTGCCATACATCTCTCTCTACATGGATTACCTACATTTCAGTTTTGTATAAAGATAACCGTTGGATCTGGGGCACTGACAGTATAACTCTTTCTAACGTATATGCTATGAACAAGTGAGATAGTACAGTACATCACATAGTACAGAAATATTTTACAATTATCAGACATGTTTTTATCCTATATCTAAACAATTTGAAACAGTGATTGAAAATAAGTGAAGTCTTGTGAAGAAGCAAGACTAAATTGATCCTTTTTTGTGGATTGGTTTTCCAGAAGAAAAGTTAAAGATGATTCTATTTTATGAAGTTTTAGTTCTGAAGTGTTTAAAATTATGCATTGGCCTCTGTATACAATATTACATGCATCTTTATCCTTGATTGTTTCAGGAGCTTCCAGTGCCATGACAGCAAATCATGTTACGTAACAGAGGGAAACGTACACTTAAAGGTGTGAAAGAACTGGATGCATTTCCCAAGATCCCAGAGACCTATGTTGAAACATCGCCAGTGGGTGGTATATGTATGTATGGTTAATGAACACTTGGAAAATAATTTCATGTCTTTTTATTGATTGATCTTACATGAAATAAGTAGCTCTCACATTACTTGGTTTGAAACATACAGGAAAGCACAGATCTACTTGACATTATTCACACCATCATCTGCACTCATTCACCTTTTGTTCTAATTGATGAGGGCTCTGTACATATCACGCAGCTAAGCCAAATTATACGTACCCAAGTTCTTAATTAATATTTGGCTGACCACAAATTTTGTGCTAGTTCATGTTTAGCAAACTTTTAGAGAAGTTCTGTTTCAAATTCTTTAATCAGACAGTTCAGTTCCCAAGCTCTACTTTTTTGTATGTTTTCCATTTTATAGTTTACAAGCCCTCTCAGTGCTGCCGTGTCTGTACGGAACAACTGCAAGGGGGCTCATGTGGATGACAAACATCTGTATGTGTGCTATGCATGAGATAGAACAGAATAGGGCTGTCTCCATACTTCTCTTCATGCCTGTAGCTAGATGCATTGGTTGTAAGCTGTGACAAGAATAGGTGGCTTGCTGTTGTGCAGCAGCCGTTATTGAGTAACAAAATTAGAAGTCGAGGATACAATTTCAAAATGTAATTGGCATAGTGATCTTGCCATATTCAATATTTTTGACAGTTAAAAAAAAAAATACTCTCTAGATCAACATCTATATTCCACACATCGTAGGGCAGTGCATGGCAGAGGGTATGTCCCACTGTACCAGATGTTAGGATTCTTCACATTCCAATCACGTATGAAGCATGGGAAGAATGATTGTTTTAATGCATTTGTGCATGCTGTAATTATTCTAAACATATCCTCATGATCCATATGTTAGCAGTACCTAGAGGGGTTGTAGTATAATCCTAGAATCATAATTTAAAGTTGGTTCTTGAAACTTTGTTAGCAGACTTTCTCAGAATAGTTTACGTCTGTCTTAAAGGGTCTGCCAGCACAGTTTCTACAGTATCTCTGTAACACTCTCCCATGGATCAAACAAACCTGTGACCATCCATGCTGCCCTTCTGTATGTTAGTATCCCCTATGAGTCCTATTTTGGTACAGGTCTCACATGCTTTAGGAATATTCTAGAGCTTGCCACACGAATATTTCGTAAGCAGTTGCCTTTGTAGACCAACTACTTCCCTGGTATTCTACCAATAAACTGAAGTCTGCCACCTGTTTTACCCATGGCTGAGCCTATGTGATCATTCCGCTTCATATCCTACAAAGTGTTACACCCAAGTATTTGTGTGAGTTGGCCAATTTCATCTGTGACTCATTGATACTATGAAATGATAATTAAATCAATAGCTTAAGCTGTCAAGAGGCGTTGATATACGTCAACAGGAACAGTTGAAAATGTGTGCTCGGACCGGGACTCGAACCTGGGATCTTCTGCTTACATGGCAGATGCTCAGAGAGCTGCATGGTCACCGATGGTATCTGTTCTTTCAGACATGTCCAAAAGAACCGATACCATCTCCATATACATTAATACTATACATATACATATACATTAATACTAGTCATAGGGTACTACTTTTTTTGTTTTGTGAAATGCACATTTTTACATTTTTTTAACAATTAAAGCAAGTTGCCAATCTTTGCACTGCCATGGTCTTATCTAGTTCTGACTGAATATTTATCCAGTTTCTTTCAGACAGTACTTCATTATAGATAACTGAATCATCTGCAAAAAGTCTGAGGCTACTATTAATATGGTTTGCAAGGTCATTAAAATACAACATGAATGGCAAGGCTTCAAGACCCTTCCCTGGGGCACACCCGATGTTACTTTTATATCTGACGGTGATTCTCCATCTAAGGTAATATGCTGTGTCCTCCCTATCAAAAAGTCCTCAGAGCCGTCACAAATTTCACTTTATACCCCATATGAGCATAATTTTGACAATAAATGTAGGTGTGGTTCTAAGTCAAATGCTTTTTGGAAATCAAGAAACGCTGCATCTACTTAACTGCCTTGATACAAAGCTTTCAGTATGTCATGTGAGAAAAATGTGAGAAAAGTGCGAGTTGGGTTTCACATGATCTACGTTTTTTAAATCTGTGTTGGCTTGCATGGAAGTCGTTCTGTTTGATATACCTCATTATGTTTGAGCTCAGAATATGTTCTAAGATTCTACAACAAATTGATGTCAAGGATATTGGACAATACTTTTGTGAATCACTTCTACTACCCTTCTTGTAGATGGGAATGACCTGCACTTTTATCCAAGAACTGGACATGGTTTTTTGTTCGAGGGATCTGCGATAGATTATATTAGAAGGGCGGCTAATTCAGCTGCAAATTCACTATAAAATTTGATAGGGATTCCTCATCTTTTCAGTGGTATCAGAATTAAATTGTGGCATGTCTCCTGGGTTTTCCTTTGTAAAGGAACATTTGAAAACAGAGTTAAATATTTAGGATTTTACTTTGCTGTCCTCAATTCCAGTTTCTGGGTCATTTGTTAGGGACTGGACACGAACTTGAATGCCACCAACAGCCTTTGCTACCAGTATAGCTAGATATATAACATAACAGATCAATTTAAACAGAATTATCAGAACTCATAGCAAGGGGATACTATCTAAACCAGATATGAGCACTCAAGCGTAATTCATCTGAGCAGTGACTACGCTTAGAACTGTCTGACAAACTGCAGCAAGGCAAGTGCTCCCTTTTAAAATTTTGGGAGTCCTCAGCTGTTTCTGAACAATAATTCAAATTTAAATGATTTCATATATCAAGAAGTTTACCATGTTTTATATACTTTAACCTTAATGATCTTAAGCCTTTCCCACAGCCCTCATAATTTATCATCATTGCTTTTTCGTAAATGTTTATTAAAAATATTTGAATAAGTTGATTGTAGCATATCGAGCCATCCCCTTGCAACATTCCTGTCTCAACTGTAAGTCACCTGCAGTGCCTGCTGGTGTAACTATGCTTAGCTTTACATTTGCCAACATGGCTCTTTCCCTTAGCATTCAGAAAAGCTTGCTGTAGTTTAATTTATTCATTATGTTCTAATGCTTTAGAGGACAAGAAGTGATGTGGAGCTGGTTTACAAACTTCCCACCTCTCTCCCACAGGTTGACTTACTTGGTAGGCACAGCCGATCTTCTTCTTTGGATAGCCAGCCATACCGATCTCCAAAAACTTCTTCTCTGAAGAATAATGCTGGTTAAGGGAATTTATCAGACTCTCTCTCTACTCTTGAAATAACTTGGTACTCGAAGACTACTTTTAGTCCAGTCATGGTATATTTCAAATTCCACAAAAAACAAATTCACCATTTCTCATATAAATATTCGAACTCGTGCAAGTCAACCAAGTCGTCAAACATTAGACTCTATTAGGATACATTTACAACAGGGTTGGTTCAATAACCACCAGAAAAGATGATCATGTCTTGCTTCTAGCATGTCCAACACATGAATTACTTAAAAGTCTAATCTCATTTCTCCATTTGTTCTTAACAATCTTCACAGTCATAAGCCAGCAAAGAATAGCACAGACTAAACCAGCAAAGAATAGCACAGGCTCTTCTCTACACATACACGGAAACTCTATGGATCGTACAGCATGTACTTGTCGGTCCCCGTTCGTCCGCCGTGTCCACATTTTGCTCATGACTGTTTTTAGACCTGCACACACAAACATGCAATGCGCAGTAGGTCGGATTCGTCTTTCTCACACTTCTGTATAAAATATTGTGGGTTCGACATGGAGGAAGGCCAAGTGGTTGTAGAATTTACATGAAAATTCTTGAAGGGCTACATACTCCCTCCTCAGATCAAATATGCGATATTTTATGTACCATCATTATGTACATTTATATCACATAGAATAACAATTCATCTTTCAACAGTATACCTTGTTCTTTTAATAACCGTGAATACCCTTTTTCATATTATTTAGCTATTTTTTTTCTTTTTTTTTTTTTTTTTTTTTCGGCCAACTTTGTTGTATGGGAGTGAAAGCTGGGTGGATTCAGGTTACCTTATCAACAAGGTTGAGGTAACGGATATGAAAGTAGCAAGGATGATTGCAGGTACTAGTAGATGGGAACAATGGCAGGAGGGTGTCCACAATGAGGAAATCAAAGAAAAACTGGCAATGAACTCTATAGATGTAGCAGTCAGGGCGAACAGGCTTAGATGGTGGGGTCATGTTACACGCATGGGAGAAGCAAGGTTACCCAAGAGACTCATGGATTCAGCAGTAGAGGGTAGGAGGAGTCGGGGCAGACCGAGGAGAAGGTACCTGGATTCGGTTAAGAATGATTTTGAAGTAATAGGTTTAACATCAGAAGAGGCACCAATGTTAGCACTGAATAGGGGATCATGGAGGAACTGTATAAGGGGGGCTATGCTCCAGACTGAACGCTGAAAGGCATAATCAGTCTTAAATGATGATGATGATGATGATGATTTACTTTAATTATAAAATGTGAATATTTCAATCAGTGTTGGAGTTAGCTCTTTCAATATCTAAAAATCATGTGAACCAATTTTTTTTCTTTTTTTCTGCTCTTTATCCGATCGTAAATTCCAGGTGTTTGGGACACATGAGTACTTAATTCTTTATTCTGATTCCTTGTACTATTTTTTCCTCAGTACATGCTACTATCATTATTTATAGTAGTTTGTAGTCTGGGGGAACTCTGGGCAAAATAAAAGTGTTCCCTTTTGACACTCGTAAACTTACCTAAAGCATAATAAAGCTAGTGGTATATAGAATTCAAACTTACCAGAATAATTCCTATTAAACCTGTGACTTTGTCATGATACTGTCCTTTTGCCCTAGGATCAGTACCTATACCTTACATGTGGGTTGACCCTAAGAGTGCACTTCCTCCTTCCGTTCTGGTAGGTACGCCCCTTTATAAAACATCCCTATTCGTCAGGCCACATGTCATCCTCTCTCTGTGTAGGTATGCCTCCCCTACATCCTTAGCAAATGCCGGGTACGTCCCCTTTATCCTTTGTGAGTAGGCCTCATGGTTCATTGCCCTAGTACACATCTTTATGTCCACTATAATTAAATATTTCCTGGCAAAATTAAACTCTATTTTACACTTCATTCTCACTTCTTAGTACCTTCTCTAATACCCTAGAGTCCTCTTCCACTTCTCAGCTTCTATAATCTTAGTAGGTACTATATCTACACATATTATTCAACTTATGGTAGATACTATGACTACACATAATGATCAAGTCCCACTACTCTATGACTCGTCACTTCATCAGTGTTTGCTACCCTGACTTTTCTTAAATGATTATCACAATTAACTCCAACCTTGCTTATCACTGTTTTGTAATTATTCCACAAGCTCTCCTGCTCCTATCTCTCTCTGCGCATGAGTTGAAACCAGAAAAAAAGGAACAATGTAGAACCGTCACTTAAAAAACAATGTGTGCGTCGTTCCAGATGTACACATATTTTTTTCCCCTACAACCCTTGGCGGTTCTTACATCCTTTCAATCTGTAACTTCATTGTTTGTGTATTCATATTTCTTTGTGTGTATGTGGGGCCCCTTAGGGATATGGCAGCAAGAGAGGGGAAGAAAATCAATGTGCACTCCGTGTGCATACCGGGGGGGGGGGGGGGGGGGGGGGGGAGTCATTCCAGATGTGGAAAGGGACCTTCCGGATGCCATGAAGGGTACAGGGTGCACCCATCTGCAGGTGGTCACTCATGTCGGCATCAATGATGTGTGTCGCTATGGATCGGAAGAAATCTTCTCTGGCTTCCGGCGGCTATCTGATTTGGTGAAGACTGCCAGTCTCGCTAGCGGGATGAAAGCAGAGCTCACCATCTGCAGCCTCGTCTACAGGACTGACTGCGGACCTTTGGTACAGAGCTGAGTGGAGGGTCTGAATCAAAGGTTGAGATGGTTCTGTGACCGTGTGGGCTGCAGATTCCTCGACTTGCGCCATAGGGTGGTGGGGTTTCGGGTTCTGCTGGATAGGTCAGGAGTCCACTACACGCAGCAAGCGGCTACACGGGTAGCAGGGGTTGTGTGGCGTGGACTGGGCATTTTTTTAGGTTAGATGGCCTCGGGCAAGTACAGAAAGGGCAACAGCCTCAAAGGGTGCGGGGCAAAGTCAGGACATGCGGGGACCAAGCAGCAATCGGTATTGTAATTGTAAACTGTTGAAGCTGCATTGGTAAAGTACCGGAACTTCAAGCACTGATACAAAGCACCGAAGCTGAAATCGTTACAGGTACAGAAAGCTGGCTGAAGCCAGAGATAAATTCTGCCAAAATTTTTACAAAGGCACAGACGGTGTTTAGAAAGGATAGATTGCATGCAACTGGTGGTGGCGTGTTTGTCGCTGTTAGTAGTAGTTTATCCTGTAGTGAAGTAGAAGTGGATGGTTCCTGTGAATTATTATGGGTGGAGGTTACACTCATCAACCGAGCTAGGTTAATAATTGGCTCCTTTTACAGACCTCCCAACTCAGCAGCATTAGTAGCAGAACAACTGAGAGAAAATTTAGAATACATTTCTCATAAATTTTTTCAGCATGTTATAGTCTTAGGTGGAGATTTCAATTTACCAGATATAGACTGAGACACTCAGACGTTTAGGACGGGTGGTAGGGACAGAGCATCGAGTGACATTATACTGAGTGCACTATCCGAAAATTACCTCGAGCAATTAAACACAGAACCGACTCGTGGAGATAACATCTTGGACCTACTGATAACAAACAGACCCGAACTTTTCGACTCTGTATGTGCAGAACAGGGAATCAGTGATCATAAGGCCGGTGCAGCATCCCTGAATATGGAAGTTAATAGGAATATAAAAAAAGGGAGGAAGGTTTATCTGTTTAGCAAGAGTAATAGAAGGCAGATTTCAGACTACCTAACAGATCAAAACAAAAATTTCTGTTCTGACACTGACAATGTTGAGTGTTTATGGAAAAAGTTTAAGGCAATCGTAAAACGCGTTTTAGACAGGTACGTGCCGAGTAAAACTGTGAGGGACAGGAAAACCCAACCGTGGTTCAACAACAAAGTTAGGAAACTACTGCGAAAGCAAAGAGAGCTTCACTCCAAGTTTAAACGCAGCCAAAACCTCTCAGACAAACAGAAGCTAAATGATGTCAAAGTTAGCGTAAGGAGGGCTATGCGTGAAGCGTTCAGTGAATTCGAAAATAAAATTCTATGTACCGACTTGACAGAAAATCCTAGGAAGTTCTGGTCTTACGTTAAATCAGTAAGTGGCTCGAAACAGCATATCCAGACACTCCGGGATGATGATGGCATTGAAACAGAGGATGACACGCGTAAAGCTTAAATACTAAACACCTTTTTCCAAAGCTGTTTCACAGAGGAAGACCACACTGCAGTTCCTTCTCTAAATCCTCGCACAAACAAAAAAATGGCTGACATCGAAATAAGTGTCCAAGGAATAGAAAAGCAACTGGAATCACTCAACAGAGGAAAGTCCACTGGACCTGACGGGATACCAATTCGATTCTACACAGAGTACGCGAAAGAACTTGCCCCCGTTCTAACAGCCGTGTACCGCAAGTCTCTAGAGGAATGGAAGGTTCCAAATGATTGGAAAAGAGCACAGGTAGCAGATGCGCAAAACTATAGACCTATATCTCTGACGTTGATCTGTTGTAGAATTTTAGAACATGCTTTTTGCTCGAGTATCATGTCGTTTTTGGAAACCCAGAATCTACTCTGTAGGAATCAACATGGATTCCAGAAACAGCGATCGTGTGAGACCCAACTCGCTTTATTTGTTCATGAGACCCAGAAAATATTAGATACAGGCTCCCAGGTAGATGCTATTTTCCTTGACTTCCGGAAGGCGTTCGATACAGTTCCGCACTGTCGCCTGATAAACAAAGTAAGAGCCTACGGAATATCAGACCAGCTGTGTGGCTGGATTGAAGAGTTTTTAGTAAACAGAACACAGCATGTTGTTATCAATGGAGAGACGTCTACAGACGTTAAAGTAACCTCTGGCATGCCACAGGGGAGTGTTATGGGACCATTGCTTTTCAGAATATATATCAATGACCTAGTAGATAGTGTCGGAAGTTTCATGCGGCTTTTCACGGATGATGCTGTAGTATACAGAGAAGTTGCAGCATTAGAAAATTGTAGTGAAATGCAGGAAGATCTGCAGCGGATAGGCACTTGGTGCAGGGAGTGGCAACTGACCCTTAACGTAGACAAATGTAATGTATTGCGAATACATAGAAAGAAGGATCCTTTATTGTATGATTATATGATAGCGGAACAAACACTGGTAGCAGTTACTTCTGTAAAATATCTGGGAGTATGCGTGCGGAACGATTTGAAGTGGAATGATCATATAAAATTAACTGTTGGTAAGGTGGGTACCAGGTTGAGATTCATTGGGAGAGTCCTTAGAAAATGTAGTCCATCAACAAAGGAGGTGGCTTACAAAACACTCGTTCGACCTATACTTGAGTATTGCTCATCAGTGTGGGATGTGTACCAGATCGGGTTGACGGAGGAGATAGAGAAGATCCAAAGAAGAGCGGCGCATTTCGTCACAGGGTTATTTGGTAAGCGTGATAGCGTTACGGAGATGTTTAGCAAACTCAAGTGGCAGACTCTGCAAGAGAGGCGCTCTGCATCGCATTGTAGCTTGCTCGCCAGGTTTCGAGAGGGTGCGTTTCTGGACGAGGTATCGAATATATTGCTTCCCCCTAGTTATACCTCCCGATGAGATCACGAATGTAAAATTAGAGAGATTCGAGCGCTCACGGAGGCTTTCAGACAGTCGTTCTTCCCGCGAACCATACGCGACTGGAACAGAAAAGGGAGGTAATGACAGTGGCACGTAAAGTGCCCTCCGCCACACACCGTTGGGTGGCCTGCGGAGTATAAATGTAGATGTAGAAGTGTTTTCATGTAGTCTGATTCTTTGGCCTTCTTATCTGAAGATATGTTGTAGGTTATTGGAAACCATGGCAACTAGGAAGGACTTCAGTGATGTAGATGAATATGGAAAGAGGGAAAAATAGATAGATGCTCAAATGAGAAGTAAGAAAGGAAAAAAGGTAGATGTGGTTGCTAAGATCGAAGAAGAGAAAGAAGACACCCCCAAAGACCTGAAACCCTTCCCACCCCCCTTCCCCAGGATCCCTACCTTGCAGGTACTTGAGTGAGAAGCCGGAGGAGGTATGGTGTTAAATCGTCTCCTACAGAACGGACATTCCCACCTTTAACCTTGAGGTCCCCGAAGAAAATCTTAGCAACCCTATGGAAACGGCAAATGGTGAAGAATCACAAACACTTGTTTGCGAGGGTCGTTTGAAAGGTGTGATGTGTGTTTTGTGTTAGTCATGATTTATCTGTTAATGTAAATCATGCTTTTACGTACACTACCCATCTCCTTTCGACATTGATAACTACGTCACATCTCATAAAAGGTATAAAATATTCTCTACCAAGTATAAAATTATATATTCCATTATCACAGTCATTTAATTAATCACACAATATTATGTTTTCCACAAATATAATATTCCATTCAGTTTACTAAGAAAAGTATGCTTCAATGACTTTAACTCGATTGTCTTACATTCAGTGTGAGAATGGTGTTCTCACGATTTCAGAAATTATTTTGGAAGGTATGTGCCAGGTATGGTTCTCCCTGCTTACTTAGAACTATGTGACAAAAAAAGAATTACCTGGCAGCTTTAAAGAAAACCATTTTTGGGATCATTTTAATTATGATTCATATTTATAGAATATACAGATGTAATTATGTTGATTTCACCCAGACTTCTGCCCACAGATTTGCACAGAAAACTGCTGAAGAGATTTCTCACAAAGATTAATTCAGGCAAAATTAAAACCCAACTATACATGGAGATCGCATCGGCTGCTGTCGACATTATAATTGAAACTGCAGGGGAGACTGGCTGGCTAGGCAGATTTAATCTATCTTTTTTCAGGGATAATATGTGTACCAATTCCCACCTCATGTCGCTGCCTAGTAAAGTCAGGATAAGTTGGGGCGAGCTGGGATGAGTTATGAAGACAGGTAGGGGCACCCCTGGAATAACTGAGGAAGACGCAATCAAAATTCCTACCGGGCACAACCCTCTAACAACCAAGGATGACACATTCACATACCAGGAGCAATTTGGGTGATATAATAACAAATTCTTGCTGGTATGATTTTTACCAGTATCTCTAAGTGTGGGATGATAGAATAGTTTAAGAGTTGGGGGAATTCGGTGCATGAAAATTATTACAGAAAAAACACTGAAAACAACTCAGGATCTAACGGTCGTCACTCCGCCCATTAACATAGAATGTTAACATCCCTGGGAGATATACAACTTTATGTCCTTTGCATTGTACTCTCCTTTTTCTGACCCAGTTGTAGGATTCACTAAAAATTATGTCTTGGGATGGATTACCGTTTGAACCCGATATGGTCCTTCATACTTTTGGAAAAACTTACTTGTCTCTTTCTTCAGGGCAGAGCTCTGAAGATGTTGTTTTACAAGGACTAGGTCATCAATCTTGTTCTGCAGTTCTACAGTTTTCTCATCATGCTTTCTCACTCTTTGTTGTGCATTTTCACCTAAATTTCTAGAAACTATTTCCTGATTCAGTTCGTAGTTGACAGTAAGATGTCCAGGTCCACCTCCAGAAAGTACTGTTGCAAACAGTGTATAACCACCTGTGTATTTGCTCTTTTGATAGGATATAACTTAACATATTTTGACCAGTACTCTATGATGACCAAAATGTATGACACTCCTCTCTTTCCTGTAGGAACTGGTCCAAACAAAATCCCCTGCTATAAGATCGTATCCAGTGCGTACTCTCTTTCACCTTCTGACATATTTCACAGGTCCTAATTAAAGATGCTACTTTATGTCCTGGCTTCTTAAAATAATAGAACTTAATCATATTAGCTATACACTTTTTTATTCCGAAGTTTTCATATCCTGTATGAATATACCAGACAATTTCTTCTTCCATTAACTTCGGAATGCAAATGCGCCAACGTTGCGATGTTATACTGTCTCTTCAAAACAAATTATGCCCTGTAATTTTCCACTTTCCTGCTTGATTAGGAGGTAAGGAATTCCTGATACGCACAGCAAACATTTCTGTAAAATAGGGATCATGATGGATGTTTTCTGTTATTCTTTGGGCCACCTCTTGTACCCTGGTGTGCAGATATTCTACTGTCATAAAATTAATTTCGAAGATTACGCCGGGTCCCTCTGTATGTTTTAACTCTTCCACGCCTACTGGTAACCTAGACAAAGCGTCCAGTACAATATTCTCAGAACCTTTTACATACTGTATCCTAACATCATATTCCTGTAGGCACAACATCCATCACATTAATCTACTATGTAACAACCGACTACTCATTAAAAAGGATAGAGGTTGATGATCCGTATAGACATGGATTTCTGACCCCCATACTAGTGTTTGGAATTTTTGGATACTCCATACTATTGCTCATAGTTCTTTTTCAGTAGCTGTGTAGTTTAGTCCATGTTTATTAAGACTACAGCTAGCAAAAACTATGGATCTATGATTTACATTATCTAGACCCCAATATCATTGAAAAAGTTCTTCGGCAATACCATAATCAGATGCATCAGTTGAAATTTTAAATGGCTCACCCATACTTAGATGATGTAATATGGGTGATTCTACCATTGCTCTTTTTACATTTTCAAACACATAATTTGCCTCTTGATCCCATACCCACGGTATTCCCTTTCTTAATAATGTAAAATTCTTGGGTCGTTCAGCTCTTGACCTCGTATATACCGTCTATAGTATCCGGCCATTCCTATAAATCCCTTCAACTGTCTTTCGTTTCTAGGGGGTGAACATTATGTAATAGCTTTTATGCACTCAGGATCCGGTCTAATCCCTGCACCACTACAATATGCCCTAGAAACTTAAGCTCTTGTCGCGCAAAGTGTGATTTAGACAATTTCACTGTAATACCTTTTTCTTTAAATTTTTTCAGGGTCTTACTCAAGGTTAGACAATGTTCTTCCCAGGTGGCATAGATTAAGAGGATTTCATCTACATATGTTATTAAATCCTTCAATAAATCTTTTCCTAATGCCTCATCCAGAGCACATATAACTACGGACACTGAGTTATATAGCCTGAACAGTGACACATTGAAATGATATGATTTACCATCAAACAGAAATGCTGCATACTTCTTTGATTCAGGATGTAGCCTAATTTGCCAATATCCCCCCCCCCGTCAGGTCCATCGTGTTAAAAAACCTTGCTTTTTCAAATTTGGATAATAATTCATCGATGTTAATTGGTCTGTCTCATACTGTCTCTATATGCTTATTCAGTGTATGCATGTCTAGCACTAATCGCACACCTCCTACCACTACTAAAGGGTTATTCATGACTCTAGAACTACGTTCTGTTATATTATTGTCAATCAATTTGTCAGTTTCCTCCTTAACTGCTTCTTTCAAACTTACTGGTATTGGATATGGCTTACAGAAAAAATGGAGTGTCCTTTTCGATTTTAAACTTACATATGTAATCGCTGATATTACTGGAAGTCTAATCTACTTTCTTCATTTGTTCTTAACAATCCTCACAGTCACTAAACCAGCAAAGAATAGCACAGGCTCTTCTCTAGAAATACACAGAAACTCTACGGATCGTACAGCAGGTACTTGTTGGCCGCTGTTCGTCTGCCGCGACTGTTTTTAGAGCTGCACAAACAAACATGCAATGTGCAGTAGGTCAGATTCGTCTCTCTCACACTTCTATTTAAAATATTCTCAAAGCACTACAATGTAAATAAACGTGTCTATGCAGTTTGAGCAAACATGTCAAAATTTACTGAAGAGCTTTTTTGGTCTACAACATATAGGTTAAACAATGAACCAGAATGAATTTTGGAAGAGAAATAAAAATGTTTTAAACTGTTTGTTACAAATTGCCATGGCATATAATTAAATCTCCAAAACACCCATGGCAGTGACACCTTTTTGTGTACTTTTGTGTCATAAGAACTCTCTGACATGTTTTGTGTTGCAGTCGTTGCCACTTTGTTATGAGTTTTGAGTGTTGATTTTAGTTTCCTTTTATTCTGATTGGTTTGTAACCATCTTGGTCAATAATAAAAGTAATTCTGTACATTCTAAAACTATGTACCGTCTTTGTGTGGATAATTTATGATGTCATGTAACTGTTAATCCTGTCTAAGAGTTTCCATACTTCTCAGCAAATGGCATAAGTTGTGAGCGCTCGAGATATGCACGGGATAACCACGGACCTTGCCGTTGGTGGAGAGGCTTGCGTGCCTCAGTGATACAGATAGCCTTACTGTAGGTGCAACCACAACGGAGGGGTATCTGTTGAGAGGCCAGACAAACGCGTGGTTCCTGAAGAGGGGCAGCAGCCTTTTCAGTAGTTGCAGGGGCAACAGTCTGGATGATTGACTGATCTGACCTTGTAACACTAACCAAAACGGCCTTGCTGTGCTGGTACTGTGAACGGTTGAAAGCAAGGGGAAACTACAGCCGTAATTTTTCCCAAGGGCATGCAGCTTTACTGTATGGTTAATGATGATGGCGTCCTCTTGGGTAAAATATTCCGGAGGTAAAATAGTCCCCCACTCGGGTCTCCGGGCGGGGACTACTCAAGAGGACGTCGTTATCAGGAGAAAGAAAACTGGCGTTCTACGGATCGGAGCATGGAATGTCAGATCCCTTAATCGGGCAGGTAGGTTAGAAAATTCAAAAAGGGAAATGGATAGGTTAAAGTTAGATATAGTAGGAATTAGTGATGTTCGGTGGCAGGAGGAACAAGACTTTTGGTTGGGTGAATACAGGGTTATAAATACAAAATCAAATAGGGGTAATGCAGGAGTAGCTATAATAATGAATAAAAAAATAGGAGTACGGGTAAGCAACTACAAACAACATAGTGAACGCATTATTGTGGCCAAGATAGACACGAGGCCCACGCCTACTACAGTAGTACAAGTTTATATGCCAACTAGCTCTGCAGATGACGAAGAAATTGATGAAATGTATGATGAGATAAATGAAATTATTCAGGTAGTGAAGGGAGACGAAAATTTTAATAGCCATGGATGACTGGAATTCGAAAGCAGGAAAAGGGAGAGAAGGAAACATAGTAGGTGAATATGGATTGGAGCTAAGAAATGAAAGAGGAAGCCGCCTCGTAGAATTTTGCACAGAGCATAACTTAATCATAGCTAACACTTGGTTCAAGAATCATGAAACAAGGGTGTGTACGTGGAAGAACCCTGGAGATACTAGAAGATATCAGATTGATTATATAATGGTAAGACAGAGATTTAGGAACCAGGTTGTAAATTGTAAGACATTTCCAGGGGCAGATGTGGACTCTGACCACAATCTATTGGTTATGAACTGTAGATTAAAACTGAAGAAACTGCAAAAAGGTGGGAATTTAAGGAGATGGGAACTGGATAAACTGAAAGAACCAGAGGTTGTACATGGTTTCAAGGAGAGCATAAGGGAACAATTGACAGGAATGGGGGAAAGAAATACAGTAGAAGAAGAATGGGTAGCTTTGAGGGATGAAATAGTAAAGGCAGCAGAGGATCAAGTAGGTAAAAAGGGTAGGGCTAATAGAAACCCTTGGGCAACAGAAGCAATATTGAAGTTAATTGATGAAAGGAGAAAATATAAAAATGCAGTAAATGAAGCAGGCAAAAATGAATATAAACGTCTCAAAAATGAGATAGTCAGGAAGTGCAAAAGGCTAAGCAGGGATGGCTAGAGGACAAATGTAAGGATGTAGATGCTTATCTCACTAGGGGTAAGATTTATTTATTTATTATTTATTTGTCCTGTAGATCAAATCAGTACAATGGCTTGTACAACTGATATGGGGTAAGTCAATACAAATACACAGTTCGCAGGAGTCTAAAACAGTAAACAAGAACACAGAAGAATGATTATTTTACATTACCTACAAATTATGTTACTTAAAGTTACAACTTTACAGAGAATTGTTACATGATGTGACAAAATTGACTTAATAACATTCAGATTTGATACATTATCATGCACTAAGACAATTTTGATTCCAAATATTCCTGGATGGTATAAAAGCAGTCTTTTATTAAAAGAGATTTCACTGTCTGTCTGAATTTATTTATTTCTTGGATTTCTTGTATAAAAGTTGGAAGATGGTTATATAATTTTATTCCCATGCACTTGACACCATCATTGAACAGTTTTGTTGAGTGGGGAAGTATTCTTAGAGAGGTTTTTGATCTTGTGTCACAATCGTGGTAATCCATATTTTCGCTAATTTTGTTGATACTTTTTTTGGTAAAGAATAATAATTCTAGTATGTATTGGCATGGGAGCGGCAAAATATTTCGTTTCTTAAATAATGGTTTACAAGTGTCTCTTTGTTTTTTGAACATAATTGTTCTGACTATCTTCTTTTGCAGTTTGAATATCTTAATTGATTCAGAATTTTGGTCCCAGAAGATGATTCCGTAGTTAAGTACAGAGTGAAAGAGTGCATGGTACATTGTGGTTAGGGTACTTGTGTTAGTGACATTCCTTATTGATCTAATCATGAAGCATACTTTACTAATTTTTGTGCTGGTAACGTCAATGTGCCTTTTCCATGTGAGCGTATCAGTAATAGTGACCCCCAAAAATTTTATTTCATTTTCAAGTTTAACATTATTTTTTTCCAGTGATATAGTTGGTAGTAATGGATTTCTGTTTTGGGCAGTGTGGAAGGTTATTCCAATTGTCTTTTTTGCATTAAGAAGCAGCCTGTTACTTTGAAGCCATCGACTTATTTGATCTGTGGTCCTATCTATATTAGATTGGAGAATTTGTTCAGACGCAGATATGAGTACAGAGGTGTCATCATCAAACAAAAGGGTTTTTGTGTGTCGTAGGCTGTGAGGAAGGTCATTTATGTAAAGTAAGGGGCACAGGACGGAGCCTTGGGGAACGCCTTGCTTTATGGTATGTGTGGAGGAATGTACAGTGCTAGCTGTACCTGAGAGCTTAGTTTCATTTAATTTGACATACTGCTGTCGATCTTCCAGATAGATTTTAAACCAGTCATAGGCATTTCCTCTTATTCCATAGGAATGCATCTTTTGCAAAAGTATACTATGATTAACAATGTCGAAGGCCTTTGTTAGATCTAGGAAGATACTTATGGCTGGGAGTTTTTTTGTCCACAAGCTCCAGTGCATGATCTAGAAATTCTTGTATTGCATCAGTTGTAGCTTTCTTACTTTGAAAGCTGAACTGAGCAGGTGACAGGATATTTTCTTTGTCTAAAAAGGACATGATTCTGGTGGCCATTATATATTCAAATACTTTACTAAAAGTTGAAAGCAGTGCAATGGGTCGATTATTACTGGGATCCTCTTTGCTTCCTTTTTTGTGGACAGGTATAATTTTTGCAATTTTGAGCATACCAGGAAATGCACCATTCAGGAATGAGAACTTTATTATGTGGGCTAGGGGTTTACTGATAAAGTTATTGCAATTATGAAGGAGGAAGCATGGAATTTGATCTTGTCCAGCAGATGACTTTTTTTTCAATTTTGCTATGAAGTGTCTTTTCTATTTCAATTTCAGATGTAGGCCTTAAAAATAGAGTCTCAGAGCACAAGTTTGGTTCTAGTTGTAAGATAGATACTGCCTACAGAAAAATTAGAGAGACCTTTGGAGAAAGGAGAACCACTTGCATGAATATCAAGAGCTTTGACGGAAACCCAGTTCTAAGCAAAGAAGGGAAAGCAGAAAGGTGGAAGGAGTATATAGAGGGTCTATACAAGAGCCAGTACTGACAAAACTCTACCATCTGGTGAGCAAGATGTATGAGACAGTCGAAATACCCTCAGACTTCAAGAAAAATATAATAATTCAAATCCCAAAGAAAGCAGGTGTTGACAGATGTGAAAATTACCGACTATCAGTTTAATAAGTCACAGCTGCAAAATACTAATGCGAATTCTTTACAGACGAATGGAAAAACTGATAGAAGCCGACCTGGGGGAAGATCATTTTGGATTCCGTAGAAATGTTGGAACACGTGAGGCAATACTGGCCCTACAACTTATCTTAGAAGAAAGATTAAGGAAAGGCAAACCTACGTTTCTAACATTTGTAGACTTAGAGAAAGCTTTTGACAATGTTGATTGAAACACTCTCTTTCAAATTCTGAAGGTGGCAGGGGTAAAATACAGGGAGCGAAAGGCTATTTACAATTTGTACAGAAACCAGATGGCAGTTATAAGAGTTGAGGGGCATGAAAGGGAAGCAGTGGTTGGGAAGGGAGTGAGACAGGGTTGTAGCCTCTCCCCGATGTTATTCAATCCGTATATTGAGCAAGCAGTGAAGAAAAGGTATTAAAATCCATGGAGAAGAAATAAAAATTTTAGGTTCGCCGATGACATTGTAATTCTGTCAGAGACAGCAAAGGACTTGGAAGAGCAGTTGAACGGAATGGATAGTGTCGTGAAGGGAGGATATAAGATGAACATCAACAAAAGCAAAATGAGGATAATGGAATGAGGTTGAATTAAGTCGGGTGATGTTGAGGGTGTTAGATTAGGAAATGAGACACTTAAAGTAGTAAAGGAGTTTTGCTATTTGGGGAGCAAAATAACTGATGATGGTCGAAGTAGAGAGGATATAAAATGTAGACTGGCAATAGGAAGGAAGCGTTTCTGAAGAACAAAAATTTGTTAACATTGAGTATAGATTTAAGTGTCAGGAAGTCATTTCTGAAAGTATTTGTATGGAGTGTAGCCATGTATGGAAGTGAAACATGGACGATAAATAGTTTGGACAAGAAGAGAATAGAAGCTTTCAAAATGTGGTGCTACAGAAGAATACTGAAGATTAGATGGGTAGATCACATAACTAATGAGGAGGTACTGAATAGAATTGGGGAGAAGAGGAGCTTGTGGCACAACTTGACTAGAAGAAGGGATTGGTTGGTAGGACATTTTCTGAGACATCAAGGGATCACCAATTTAGTATTGGAGGGCAGTGTGGAGGGTAAAAATCGTAGAGGGAGACCAAGAGATGAATACACCAAGCAGATTCAGAAGGATGTAGGTTGCAGTACGTACTGGGAGATGAAGAAGCTTGCGCAGGATAGAGTAGCATGGAGAGCTGCATCAAACCAGTCTCAGGACTGAAGACCACAACAACAGATAACTCAAAAAAATAAAAAATAATAAAAAACCTGTCACCAGTAGGAAACAAAGTTCCACAGATGCTGACCCGTTTGACTGATGACTGTCACCTGTAAAATTACAGAATGGGTTCCAAATTTGAATGACTTGTCAATGGGAAGCACAAATAGCGGCAGTAAAATTAATGAGAAATCACTTAAAGAAATAAAGCCAAGGAAAGGAATGTCAAATGTATTGGCCAAAAACGTGAATCATTACTTAGAAAGCATTTCTGAAGATGTGTAATCTTATTTTAAAAAACGATGAGTGAGCAGGCTGCAATATTGATTATAACTGATAGATACTGATTATAAGAAAAAGCCTTCATGAGTCCCACATTGTTAGATAGTGTTCGTAATGCTGATTGTATAACAAATTTGGCTAAGGATGATTGGAATAATTCTTAAAACACAAAATATAAATTTCACTTCTAGAAAGCAAGCAGAGAGACTTTTTACAAAATAATATCAGTTTCTAAAAACTCATTGATTTGTGTGTGAGGAGGGGGTGAAGATGAAATCCGCTTCTAGTTACTTCATAAAATAAATACAGCTCACTTGATCCATAGAATATGTCGGCAAATGTAAATTGTGTTAAATGCATTGTGTATTCAGAAATTAGCAGCCTCATCATCTACGGGGGTGAACCTGAATCCCACTTACAAAATTCTGTAGGTTGTTCAGGGATATTTTCTAAGTATTTTTATAGAAAGTACTCAAGAGCACTGAATGTGGAGTAACTGTGTTTTGTTTGAAAATAACTGCACAACACTGAAACTGTCTATATGCTGTGTTTCATGTTAGGAAACAAATGTATTCCACTCACTTGCTGTACAAGTTAACAACAATAATGGCCTCTGTACCCCACCCTCAAGTTCGCACTTAGTATTCCTCAGATTTATTGAGATCCTTGAAAGAGACAGAACTGTTGCCTCCTTGTGTGTAAGATATGACACAGGCGGAACACCTTCAGACTTCAAGAGGAATGTAATAATTCCACTCTCAGAGAAGACACATGTTGACAGCTGTGAATATTGCTGAACTTAAAGTTTAATAAATCATTGTTGCAAAATTACAGAAGAATGGAAAAATTGGTGGAAGCCAGTCTCAGGGAAGATCAGTCTGGGTTACGTAGAAATGTAGGATCACTGACCATACAACTTGTCTTAGAAGATAGATTGAAGAAAATTAAACCTATGTTTATAACATTTGTAGAGTTAGAGAAAGCTTTTGACAGTGTTGAGTAAATACACTCTTTGAAATTCTGAAGTTAGCAGGGATAAAATATAGGTAGCAAAAGGTTGTTTAAAACTTGTATGGAAGTTGGAACTGTCGGTAAACATGAAAGGGCAGAGTAGGTAAAGAGAGCGAGACAGGGTTGTAGCGTATGCCTGAGGTTATTCAGTTTATACACTGAGCAAGCAGTAGTGGAAGTCAAGGAGAAACATGGAAAAGGAATTAAAGTTCAGGGGTAAGAAATGTGGACTTTGAGGTTTGCCGATGACATTGCAATTCTGTCAGTGTCAACAAAGGACTTTGAAGAGCAGTTGAACAGCTCACACAGGTCATTGTTAAATAATCTGGACCCTTTAAAAATTATCCAGGCTTAGAAGTGTCTTCAAAAAATGTTATAAGATGAACTTAATTTCAAGTTTGTGTGTTCAGCCCCAAAATGCTTCTTTGTCTAAATTATTTTTGATTATATGCTTCCTTAAGAACTGAAATTTTTCTACACTGCTAATGCCTTTTTTATTTTGTATGGACTGACAGAATGATGATACCGTTGGCATTATTATTATTATTATTATTTTATGCAGAATCACTTTGTATGATGTTTGTGTGATAACTGCAGTCTACATACAATGATATTAATGTTAGGGCGATGCAGCTCCTAAAGCCGTAGCTGTTTGCAGTGAAGTTACCTGTGTTTATTGTTTATGTCTGTGAGGAACTGTTATTTTTCTCTCTTTTGCAGTGTCCTTGCTGACTCTTGTTATCATAATAATTCTTATATATGCTGAAGTGTCATATTTTCTGAGCAGTCACTTTGTATTCAAGTTTGTACCTGATACAGATATAGATGCCAAGTTGAAAATCAACATAGATCTCACTGTAGCAATGCCTTGTGGTGGTAAGTGATCTTTTCGTAGTGTAAATGTTATGAAAATAATCGCTAAATTTAAATAATGAATGTGTTACTGAGTTAAGCTGATAATAATGAAGCATGTTTTTTGTTCTTGTTTACAGCCATAGGTGCTGATATTCTTGACTCTACTAACCAAAATGTACTACAGTTTGGTTTGCTTGAACAAGAAGAAACGTGGTTTGAACTTGACCTTGAGCAGAGGATGCAGTTTGATAGTATGCGACAGGTCAACTCCTACCTCAGAGAAGAATTTCATGCATTACAAGATCTGTTGTGGAGATCAGGCCAAAACACATTATTTGCAGAGATGCCTCAACGGTAAATTAATTCAAAATAATTCAAAATTTTAACATACGCACTGATGAATGATTTTTACAAGTTATTTAGGAATAAAAAAGACAACTCGCCGCAAAGCAAAAGCACTGTGTTGATGATAGGCACTCATTGTGCTCAGTTGACTGCCAGCTCTTACTGGCTCTTGGTGAGTATGCTGGGATGAGGTGGGGGTGTGAGGTTGGGTGGTGTCAGGAATGGGGAGAGGTGGGAGGCAGGGAGGGGGTTTGGGGCAAGCATCTAGCAGCTCAGGCACGAGTGGGGAGCTGTCTGTGGGCTTGCTAGAGGTGCAGGTAGAGAAGGCAGGTGACAGATGGCTGGGCACGCAGTTTCGTAGACAATGGCGTGAGATAGTAGCACACAACTAGCTGATGTGGGGACACAAATTGGGCAGGGGTTACTGGGGCATACACAAACATCTATTTATTTATTTATTTTTTATTTATTTGCATTTTCTTTGTGTGGAGCCATCGTAATGATGGCTTTTGCAAACATCAGACTTAATACTATGGTTATATTTACACTTATAAAATACACTATACTCTGTAGCTGTTGCTTCATATGTCTATTTTTTACGTTTATCACATTACAACTGCTATGCTAATGCCTCATGTTACAATCACTATCTTAAAATTCGTTTAAAGAATACAAACATTTTTGTATTAGAAAAGATTTTAATTTTGTTTTAAAAACATTTCCCGTGCACGTTCTTAGAGCGTTTGGTAGCTTGTTATACCAAATCAAACCACTGATATATGGACTTCTATCAGTCATTTTTGACATTGTTCTGTTACGGAAATAGTTACACTTTGTTCTAGTGTTGTGATCATGTACATCACTGCCCTTGATAGCTTCTGTTGGTTGACTTATAAAAAATACAACTATTTTGAAGATGTACAGAGAATATATTGTCAGATATTTGTGCTACACAAACATTTTACAACATGAATCTCTATGTCCCATCCCATGTATATGTCTTATTCTCTTTTCTGTAGTAGTAGTATTCTCTTTAAATGTACGTCAGCTGCACTGCCCCATAGTTCAATTCCGTAATTGAGAAAAGGGTAAAGTGTTCCATAATATACTAATTTCAGTGCTTGGCTAGGAACTATCTTTTGCGACCTGGCTGAGTAGATATATGGCACTACTGACTTTTCCGTATACGAAATTAATGTGGTATGTCCACCGCAAATTTTCATCAACATACACACCCAGAAATTTACAGTTACCATTTTCTGTTGCAGAGATATTACACACACTATTCATATTGTTGTGGTGAGAACTGCCTGTTTTAAATGTCAGTAGTTGAGATTTGGTGACATTCACGTTGAGTCTCTGATCACTGAAGTATTTTGTTACTTCTGTTGCGCCACTAGTAGCAAGAGATTCTAGCTCGTTACATTCACTCCCATAGAATAAGATTGATGTGTCATCTGCATAGCTTACAATATGGGAGTTAATGGGTTGTGCAATGTCGTTAATATATATAAGGAAGAGAAAGGGTCCAAGGATTGAGCCATGTGGTGCACCTTGTAATATAGGTTCACTGGTGGACTGGAAGTTCATGATTTTATTATCTAGTTTGTATAACAATTTAGTGCTTTGCTTACGATTCAGCAGGTATGTGGTTAGAAGATTCATGGTTCGATCGACAGTACCTTAAGATTTTAGCTTTTTAAGAAGTACCCTATGGTTTACTGTATCAAATGCCCTTGTCAGGTCCAAAAATATACTAGCAGTCTGCATCATCTGTCCAACACACAGTTAACTTCATGGATGAACTGTGTAACTGCTGTGGTTGTACTTAGCTCTTTTCTGAAGCCATGTTGCGAATCTACAAGCAGTTTATGTTTTGTCAAAAAGGTACTTACCTGAGAAAGGATAATGCTTTCGAATATCTTACTAAAAGTGGGAATTAATTCTATTGGTCTATAGCTGGAGACATCTTCCGTACTTCCCTTTCTATACACTGGTTTCACTACACTCATTTTTAGAACCATTGGATACATGTTTTCTCTAAAGCTGCAGTTAATCGGGTAAGAGGTTTAGAGATTTCTTCTAAGCACGCTTTAGTAATGGCTCTGGATATGCCATCCCATCCAGATGAAAATTTTTTCTTTAGCATGTATATTGATTGCCCTGCGAACCTCCTGCTCATTCACTTCCACAAATTCAAATTTGGTACATTGGGTGAGATAGCATCGGGTCTCTACCTGTGAATCTATAATATGGATTGATTGTTTGCCAGATGTAGTAGTTATTAAAAATATTACGTATAGTATTATAATGCTACTATCATGTCTTATGCTGAGTGGTTCCGTGTTCATCTTGTTGGGACCTTTCCGGTATTTGTCAATCAGCTTCCAAGATGCTTTGTTTACGTTGTCAGACTGTTCTATTATTTTGCTGTTAATCTGTTTCCATAGGTTAACAATTTCAGTTTTAAAAGTTTGCTTGGCCCTATTGTATTTTTCCTCGAAAATCTGCATAGTAGTAGCTTTATAAAGCTGGTTTAGATCATGTACTTGCTGCCTGAGCCTGATCAGATTTGGTGGGAGTTTCAGTCTAGGATTACTTCCATTTTGACAGTGTTTAACTACCTTCTGGATTTCTCTGACTGGACAACTATATTCATAATGATGTAGTAGCGTTGAGTAGAATTCATTCCATTTCTCATCCTGCCCTTTTTCCTAGTACACAGAATCCCATTTCTCATTTGCTAGTTTGTCTTTAAGAGCATTAATATTTGAGGTATTCAGCATTCGTTTTTGTAGCACAGGTTTTGTTATTTTAGGTATAACTGAATTTATGTATTCTGTCACCTGACAGAAGTGGTCAGAATAAAGAAAATTTAAGTTACGGTAATTTACCTTATCTATAACATCTTTGCTGATTATAGCATAACCTATTCTAGTGAAACATGTGTCCGTTCAGAGTTGTATTTACAAGATTGTATGAGGTCAGTACGTCACTGAGTTTGAAGTTTACTATACTATTTGAGTTTGCATCTATATTAAAATCACCTAATATAGTAAGGTCATTAGAACCGCCCTTACCAACAACACTACTAAGTTTATCCATAAACAGCATTACATCAGCATTTGGTGGCCTATATACTCCAATCACTTTATGCTTTGGTAACTTAAGATCATTACTGTAGAGTACACTACCTGTCATTTCAATTGATCCTTCTTTGGTATGGTGTTCAAGAAAGGAATTTTTTTTAGCTTCTATATCTTAATTAACATAAACTGCCACACCATCACCTTTATGGTTTTGCCTACAATAACTATTTGCTAGTATGTAACCTTCTAATCTATAATATATTATTTCACTGCATTTTAGCCCATGTTCAGTTATTACTAGTACATGTGGCAAGTGTTCCTCTATCAATATTTGTAGTATGTCAAGTTTGTTTCTGAGATATTGCACATTTAAGTGCATTAACTTTAAGGGTGTTATCACTTCTTGTTTATTTACCATCTTGCACAAATCAAAATTGTTTGAGTTACACTTTTTATGACCTTTTGCATACACTGGTTTTTTAGAACTGTCCTGCAATGACTGATCACTTATTTCATAGCCTGGCTTTTCTTTGCGTGAACAGGACTCAGTCATGTCCTAAATACATTCCTGAAAACTATTATTATGGTCCTTTATTTTAAAAAAGTCTCGTGGTTGTAGCCCAGAGCAATTGGAGCTTTCTCCACACTGTCTTTCTCGCACAGTTTGCTTATGTGGGGAAACTAGCTTGGCCTTCCCTTTCCTGTTTAAGTGGAATCCATGTTTTGTGTGTTTATCACAATTCATCTTACTTAAGTTTATCAAATGTACATGGCTAAATTTATCACACAGTTTCTTTAGCTCGGAATTGTAGTGTCGAATCTCTTTGTTTACACACGACCACAGTGGTAAATCATGTCGCACTGGCACGTTTGCGATGACAATGTTCGTTTGAAATAGTTTTGGTAATATGTTACAGAAACATTGCAGGGCTGTCTTGCTTTCGTTTTTGTATATGTCGTTGCCACCGCCATTAATCACAACGTGATTGTCTTTGTTCAGTTGACTTGTTTCTGTTGTAATATTCTCCACCACTGCATTTAACATTGCACCAGGCTTGATTTTTGCGAAAACTGAATGCTTTGAACACATACTTTCGCGAAAATGTTTGGATAGGTCTCTTCCATGACTTTCGGCATACAGAAGGAGCCCTTTGGTGCATCTTAAGGTTGGCAAGTTCTTTTTTGGTTCTGTTGCAGGAGTTTTGTGATTACTTTCTGGTTGGATTATGTCTGTTGTGTTACCACAATCCGCTACTAGTGCTGAGAATTTGTTTGATAATGGTATCACTGGGGCTGTACTTACATGTAGTTCTTGCTTGTTTGTATTTTTTGGCACACGCCACATTTTCTGCGCGGAATGACCATCAACAACGGCGTTGTCTTGAGTTAGGCAATAATTCCGATCCACTGCTTTATATTTTGTTTACAGCTCTTGATATTTCCTCAGAAGTTCTTGATATTTTGTATTGATTGACACTAAATCATCTGTTAACACACTTATTATTTTTTCTTTTGTCTTTAGCGTGTTCATTATTTCGTTTTCCTTGGCACTTATAAAGCACTGTCGGCATGTCCAGTCATGTTCGTCTTTTATATATTTCAAATTGACTTTGACGTGGTATCAGTACTTGCAGTCGACACACAGGATACCTCTTTTGACCTTCTTCATGCAAATTTTACAAACCTCACTATCACTTTTTAAAGAAAGTGAGACATCACTACATGAAAAATGTTCACTCGACACCATCTTGTCCATGGCCTCACCGTGATTGAACATTGCCTCTCCCAACGCCCTACAGATTCCAAACCCACCAATTATTTCCTTGTACACCCAACCAACTAAATTCCAACCCATAACTACTTTACCTTTGAAGGGAATGCATACAGACAAATTTGTGGTACTGGCACCCTTCTATGCCAACCTCTTCATGGGCCACCTAGAGGTAACATTCTTAGCTTCTCAAAACTCCCAAACCACTGGTGGTCTGGTTCAGGTTTATTGATGACATCTTTATAATCTGGACCCGAAGCCAGAACACCTTATCCTCATTCCTCCACAAACTGATCACCTTCTCTCCCATCAATTTCACCTAGTACTCCTCCACCCATCGAGCTGCCTTCCTAGATGTTGAGCTGCTCCTCTCAGATGGCTCCATCCACACCTCAGTCCACGTCAAACCCACCAATCACCAACAGTACCTGCACTACGACAGCTGCTATCCGTTCCACACCGAAAAATCTCTCCCATACAGCCTGACGAACTGTGGTAGACGCATGTGCAGTGATGAGAACTCCCTTGATGCTGAAGGCCTCACAAAGGCCTTCACAGGCAGGCAATACCCTCTAGACCTAATTCACAAACTGATATCACATGCCATATCCTCATACTTGATTCTTGCATCCCTCCCAAGAACCAACCACAAAGAAGCACCCCATCTCATCCCTGCACACTCACTGTGGGCCAGTAAAGAGCTGGCAGTCAACTGAGCACATTGTAGGGAGCCAGGTTTAATATATATATATATATATATGTGTGTGTGTGTGTGTGTGTGTGTGTGTGTGTAGCCATTCTCATCATCTTCTGTTTGTGTGCCTATGGACAACACAGCATTTCTGTCTTACAGTGAGTCATCTCCTTTATTCATAAATAATTTTTATTTTCAACCATAACTTTCTCTAGCTGATTGATTTGTGTGTGTGTGTATATGTGTGTGTGTGTGTGAGAGAGAGAGAGGGAGAGAGAGAGAGAGAGAGAGAGAGAGAGAGAGAGAGAGAGAGAGAAAGAGAGAGAGAGAGAGTGTGATTGTGTGTATGTATTTCATTGCACTATGCATAAGAGAAAAAAGAAGGTGACTCTAAGCGGAAAGTTATTAAAACCTTTAAGATGAAAATGGTGTATACAGGGTCCAGAAGATTTTGTGGCACACTCAAGGGTTGCAGATGGTGTTTTGATTGGTGTTCTCTGAATCAGAGGAGGAACATTTATTTTGAACAGGGTAAGAGTGAGAAATATTAAATGTTATCTAAGGTTGGCTACTTAGGGGATCACAAAACAGTAGCAGTGGACAATGGGATATCCTCCTGATAGACTAAATTTTCCTGGCACCCCATCTGAAACTGAGATAAGAATGTGGAAATGGTTAAAACTGCTATAGCTTGCAAAACAGTGTTGTCCCACAGTTACTTTTTGAAACCCTCTTGTTCTGTAGACATATGAGGGCATGGATTAGGGAAGGAATATTTGATAAGTCATTGCATTACAGGTGAGTTGCACATTTCTTTCTGCCTGTGGTGTTTGCCATTTGTTTGCTGAAATGGAAAAAAGATCATGTTGTTGATGAAGACTTACTTGTTGCATTTAAACAATTAAGGTTTTGATACCTCTGGCAGATACAAAAGGCAAGAATGATTTGCATGAACATTGTACACTTGTCTCTCCCGGAGTGTTTGACCATCTTATACACGGCGAGCAATAGTAACCATGTGGCAGGTGTGCAGTTAACTGTGAGTCACTTGTGCATATAAAAGCACCATCTCAGGCACAAACAGTTATTCCAGTTGATGAAGAGCTCTCAAATCCCCAGCCAGGTGGCAGTGTTGAGATACCGCAACATGTCAATGAGTGTCATACATGTCATTCATCAGCAAAATCTTTGCTACTGCTGCTGTGTATTGTCAAGCATGTATGACACGTGGTGGTGGTGATCACTAACCTGGTTGCTGACTGTTTTTCATGAGTAGCACCTTATACTCATAGTCTCTTACTGAAAATTATTTGGTTTTTAACTAAGTTGAGCAATAACAGATGCAACACCAATGGTTTAAGGGTCACTTATTTGCACGTTTATTCTGATTAGATCACATTTGAGTGATGGCCAGTCTTCCCTACATTTTCTCATATAATTAGCAGTTTGTTGGTCAGAAATAGTACCATATATACTCATAGATGTTTGTGAGCTAGTGTCTAGAATGTAATCATCTTCTGAAACAAAAGGTAGCAAAAATATTCTGTTGGCAACCACCTACACATGAAGATATGATGATCATAATAAAATAAGAGAGATCAGAGCTCACACAGAAAGATTTAAGTGCTTGTTTTTTCCACGTGCCATTCTAGAGTGGAATGGTAGAGAAATAGCTTGAAAGTGGTTTGATGAACCTTGTGCCAGGCACTTAATTGTGAACTGCTGAGTAGTCATGTATATGTAGATGTAAAAGTATGCTAAAAAGACACAACACAGTTGAAGATTCTTACACCAAGATGTCCAAGTGGTCATAACTGATTCCAGATTTTCAAGATAAGGGACATGAAGATGTGGGTTCAGAACTGAGTGTGAACTTTTTACACATAGATGCAGACTCCAGCAAATAAATGTTGATAAAGTGGATTCTAGGTGTGTACTTTTTACACGTAGACGTTACCATGACAGTTTGCAAGCATGGACTCTCTGAGAGTCAGAAACATGTTGTAAATGCAAGGAGTGACACTGAGATGTTGCTCTATGGAATTCTACTCACAGAGTGAGGATTTCTTGTGCGGAGGAGGTGTATAAAGATGGGTATGTAGATATTTTGTGAAAATGGTAATTATATTTTAGTTTATAACAATATAAGGATCAGATTTAGCAGTCGTGTTAACATACTTAACCTAACACTAAATTCGTTTAATTGTATGGTAGATGAGTAGAAAAGTATTAAAGTCAGATGCACTATTTGATTGATACACTGTGTATCTGTGCAATAATTACTGGTTTCATGTAAAGTCATCAGGTTCATAATTTCTCCAATTCATGGGATTTCTTAATTAGAGTCTTCTTTGGGTAACCGAAGGTGCTATGTGATTCAGAAAAATTGTTGCAACAAAAGCATGATATCAAGTCTAGGAAATAAACAAGATTCAAGATTCAAATGATGAAACTATTTTTGATGTGTCCAAATTGTAATTACAAATAATTTCTAGGTTAATGAATTTTCAGATTGAGTAAGCCTTTGACTGCAAAGAGTAAAATTAGTGCTTTCTAATGAAGTAGGTGTTTTTTTTTTTAATAAACTGTTATTAGCTCACACTATTTTTATGACCACATGGCCTGGGAACAAGTTCAATTACCAATTTATCTTAAAAGAAAATGTGTTATGCAAAAACTAAATATATCATTGTAATCAGCAGATTGTAAATTAAAAAGTGAATAATAAGATTACATAAAATACTGCACAAATAACAATTTGGCACTTTTAGTGTACATATGATGTGTGCAGTGTCTGTATAATTGGAATCAGTTGACAGAAAAGAAGAAAATAGTCATTTAACAAATAGAATTGTAGCAAAAGGAGTAATTCCACTTTTCTACATTTCATTGGGATTTTGGTATTTGGTTTTCATCACAGTTGTATTTATGCACAGTATTGGGGGGTCACACCATGTGGTAATGTGTGGGGATCAAGTGTGTGTATGTCAAAATAGATCATGGGTGATTTGCTGGATACCAGTGTCCAAAGGGCACAATATTTTGGCAAATTACGTCATCGTCATCATCAGGTGACCTGATGGACTGACTGACGGGGAGCCGGCACTGCACTTTTATCTCCTCCCCTACTTTCTCTGATCAGCCACTGCCTCCGCCATCCATGCCCAGCATCCAGTGGCTGTGTTTTGGATGGAGGAATGTGGTCATTGCATTTATTCCTTTTTGTGGCACATTATGTGGGAAGATAGGATGAATCTTCAGAAGAAGCAAGTGAAGACAGTCTTCTGCCCACAAGCCAAAACATGAGCACTGCTTGGTAGTGTGAAAGATGATCTGGAACTATGGAAATCCAGGCTCTGTCAGTTACCCTGCCAATGTGGTAAGACATACATAGGTCACATGGTGTGTACTGCCGAAGATCATTGCTGAGAACACCAACGGCACTCCACACTGCAGCAGCCTAACAAGTCAGCAGTTGCAGAACATTGCCCAACGGAATTACATAGACTGGATTATCAGCACACCAAGGTTCTGACACAGACACCCAACTTCTGGTAGTCTGTCATTAAGGAATCTATTGAGATTCGAGTAACGGAACCGCTAATAAAATGGTTCAAATGGCTCTGAGCACTATGGGACTTAACATCTATGGTCATCAGTCCCCTAGAACTTAGAACTACTTAAACCTAACTAACCTAAGGACAGCACACAACACCCAGTCATCACGAGGCAGAGAACCGCTAATAAATCATGGTAGAACTTACATTGTTAGTAAGGCATGGAACCCTACTATTAGAAAGGTCAAGAAAAGAAATGAGATACCAGACATCAGACTGACCTTGGGAGCAGGTGCAGGAACAGCAGAGCTACCGGACATGAACCAAGGATGGACTACTGTGTTGGCAGGAGGAGCAGAGGTAGGATTTGATTTCTTGCATTAAAGAGAAGCAGAATCATTTGTCTATTTCCCAGCAGTATTTGGAATTGTCCAACTGCAGCCCAGATCAGTTTGTGTATTCACAATTGTCAAGGCATTATTTCTAAACTTCACATAAAATAACAATCAGATAAACAGTTTCAAGGCTGCACATCATATGACATTGATATATTATTTAGAAACACAGACTTATGTTACGCAACTTAACATGGAAGCAAACTTAGTAATCCCATTCACTAAAGAAAAGATTCTGTTTTACCACAAAAATGTGTGTTTAATTGCCAGCAACTAACCTATTCAAAATTATTTAATTCTGGCACAAACTACTACTTCAACAGATTGTTTGCCAGATAGGACACCACATAAGTACTTTCTCCTTATGATCTTCCAGAAATACTGGACAAAATTTACTGAACTAAAAGAGCAGGGTACTATGAAATAAATTGGATTTTGCTAATGGAAAACAATCAGATGGCACACACTTTTCAATTGACAAGAAAGTGCCATATAATAATAATAATAATAATAATAATAATAATAATAATAATAATAATCTCAAAGAATGGTATTCAATTGTTTTAACACTAATTTTTATTTGATTTGTTCAACTTAGTTTAACTCCCTTTTTCTTTTCTTTTAATGAAGTTATTGCACATGATAAAATTTAGCCCACGCGTAGGACACTTTGCGTGGCAGAAATACAGAATGAAAACACATTTTCCTTTGAAAATTTATGTTTCAACTTTGAATATGATTGAAACATACAAAATGGATTTGTCAATAAATTGAGGAGTAAAGGTAAAAACTCACTGCATACTAGTGGTGCTGACTTTTTGAAAGGCACATAGACAAGCCTGAGAGTTTTGGTAGCTTTAGAATCACCCTAGCTTACTACATTGTGCTGGCACTGGGGTGAAGGCTTGTATCAGATGGACTGGGCACAGGAAGAAAGGAAGCTGGGAGTGTGATGGAGGTTTGGGCAATGTTGGGTGATGACTTGGGGGCTTGGGGGGGGGGAGGGGGGGAGAGGGGGGAGGCAGTAAGTGCATGGTAGAATAATGTGACACTGGTCAGCTCCTTCTTGCCTCATGCTGGGAGAGTTTTGCACAGTGCCCGACGACATGGACGGGTGGATTAAGAGTAGGAGATGGATAAGGGGGAAGAAGATGTGGATTATGGGATCAAAGGATGTGTTTTGAGGACAATTTACATCTATTTAATCCAGAGAAGCCAGTGTTGGGAGGATGGATCCAAGTGACTAGGGTTGTGAAACAGCCATTGAAATTGAACATGTAGCTCTCAGCAGCATGTTCTCCCGCCGGATGATTGACTCAGGTCTTGGGCATTTTATGGCAATGGCCATTCATTCAAGTGGACAGCTGATTGGCAATCATGCCCACATAAATTGCTCTACAGAACTTACAGGAAAGTTGATATTGATGGGATTGCCTTCATAGCTGGCTCTGCATTTGATAGAATAGGATATGTCAGTGACGGGTCTGCAGATTTGCTGGATGTATTTATCAGATAGGTCCTGTACATGACTCTTTTGTAGAGACAGACCAATGTGGTAAGAGTTTGGGTGAAGGTGTGGCATAGTGGCGGATAATCTAACAGTGTTCAGAAAGGATAGATTAAATACAGTTGGTGGTGGAGTATTTATTGCTGTCAGAGGTAGTATGCATTGTAGTGAAACTGAAGTAGATAGTTCGTGTGGAATACTATGGGTAGAGTTTATACCTGACAATCGGACTAAGCTATTAATTGGATCATTTTACCAACCCCCCGACTCAGAATATATAGTTGCTGAACAGTTCAAAGAAAACTTGAGCCTCATTTTAAATAAGGACCCTGCTCATGCAATTATAGTCGGTGGTGACTTTAATCTACCCTAAATATGCTGGACAAATTTTACATTTAAAGCTGGCGACAGGCATAAAACATCATCCGAAATCGTACTTAATGCTTTTTCAGAAAATTATTTTGAACTGTTAGTTCATGAGCCCACTTGTAGCGTAAATTGTTGCGAAAGCATACTTGACCTTTTTAGCAACAAATAATCCTGGACAAATAGTGAGTATTGTGACGAATACAGGGATTAGCGACCACAAGGCAGTTGCTGCTAGGCTGAATACCGTAACTGTTAGAACTTCAAGTTTAACACATATAATTAAGAAAGACACAACACCACATATAAGTCACAGAGTAAATTGACATGTGTACACATTAGCGTTCGAATAAGCACTGAGTCTCAGTCTAGCAGCCGGTGCTCGGCTGGCCACTTTGGTGGCGCAGCTGCTGCATGGCTGGCAGACAGCGCCACACGTAGAGGACGTGCGTAATTGCGCGGCGGCACTTTGAATGATCGGCGAGTCACAACACTTTTCCCCCCTTTGAAATTGTTGCACTGGTCTTGATGGAGGTGTCCTGAAGATGGCTAACGTCCATAGGCGTTGTTTGACTTGCCGTAAAGTCTCGAGGAGGAGGCTTCCCGTACGGACGGAAGTGTCCCCGATGATAACGGGTCGAGATGACAGGAGACGTAGGGGTCGAATCTGCTGGGGCCCCATGCACCAATCTGCCCGTTGCGGCAAGTCCAGTTGATATGACAGGAGACATGGGTGATGTGTCAGCATCCGTTGGAGGAGGAGGCGAGTAGATGTACTCTGACAGAGGATGGTCCTCCGGTTCCTGCATGGGCACGTCTCCTGGTGGCATCCGTTCTGGTGCTGGCATCGCGATGACGGTGAGAGGGCTGCGTTGTGAGTATTGAGAGATGCCAAGATCCCGAGCATCGGGTAGAGCCAAAGGTGGTGTGGCGGCATTCGGAACAGGCGTTGCTGGCACCCGAGGCCGAAGCTGGTCCGAATGACGCACTGCAACACCCGTGCCCGTCTGGATTTCATACAGGCGTCTGCCACGGTGTCTTAAGATCCGGCCCGGGCTCCATTTTGGCCGCCTGCCATATCCCCGTACCCAGACGAGGTCGTCGACGGTGAACCGGCCAAGTGAAGGCACCCGCGGCCGTGAGGTGGGAGGCCGCAGAAGATGAAGTAGCGTGCGGGGCTGTCGGCCATGTAAGAGCTCAGCCGGGCTGTGATCGCCCATGGGGGTGAAACGGTAAGACGCCAGGAACTGGAGAAGCACATCATCAGCAGCAGAAGAAGTCAGAAGTTTCCGCATCTGAGCCTTAAATGTGCGGACCAGTCGTTCAGCCTCACCGGTGGATTGTGGATGGAACGGCAGGGCCGTAACACGCATAACGCCGTGACGAGCACAAAAATCCGCAAAGTCGGAAGAGGCAAATTGCGGACCATTATGAGTAACAAGAGTAGAGGGGAGGCCTTCCAAAGAAAAAATGCGGGCGAGAGCACTGGTGGTTGCCGCGGTGGTAGGCGACGTGCAACGGACAATGGAAGGAAAGTTAGAGTAGGCGTCAATTACGATGAGCCAGTAAGTACCTAAAAAGGGTCCCGCAAAATCAGCATGAATGCGCTCCCAGGGCTTCTCAGGCGAAGGCCACGGTGACAAAGATGACTTCGGGGCAGCGGCCTATGATGCACAAGGGCCGCAGGCAGCAACCATGTGTGCTATTTCAGAGTCGATGCCAGGCCAGTACACATGACGGCGCACCAGAGATTTTGTGCGAGACACACCCCAGTGCCCCTGGTGAAGGAGGCGCAAGACCGAAGCACGCAAAGACGCAGGGACCACAACACGCGGCGAAGCATTGTCAGTGGAGAGGAGGATAACACCATCCCTAGCCGTGAGGTGGTAGCGCAAAGTGTAGTAGTTCCGCAACGGATCAGAAGTCTTAGCGGATGGGCGATCTGGCCAACCCTTCTGAATACAGCGTAAAACCCGGGAGAGGGTAGGGTCAGAACCCGTAGCAGCCGCCAGCCTGTCCCCAGTGATGGGGAACCCGTCCACAACCTGCTGCTTGGCAACATCCAGGTGGAAACACAAAAGTTCGTCCCTATCGAATGCCTGATCAGGACCCATGGGAAGGCGAGACAAAGCATCAGCATTCGCATGTTGAGCCGTTGGCCGGAAATGAATCTCATAATTGAAACGGGACAAGTAAATAGCCCAACGCTGGAGGCGGTGTGCAGCCTTGTCGGGAAGTGACGTTGATGGATGAAACAAGGAAACAAGTGGTTTGTGATCCATAACAAGATGAAATTTTGAGCCATAGAGAAAAACACCAAACTTATGAAGAGCATAAATGATGGCCAAAGCTTCTTTCTCAATTTGAGAATACTTTTGTTGGGCATCCGTGAGCGTTTTGGAGGCATAGGCAATGGGTTGTTCCGACCCGTCAGAAAAACGGTGCGCAAGGACTGCCCCAACCCCGTATTGAGAGGCGTCTGTGGCAAGAACAAGATGTTGGCCAGGTCGATAAGTAGCCAGGCACGGGGCCTGTTTCAGCATAGTCTTTAGTTTCTGGAAAGCCGCGTCACATGACGCGGACCAGTGAAAAGGCTTGTTTTTATGCAACAGGCGATACAAAGGCTGAGCCACCGACGCCGCAGACGGTAAAAACTTGTGATAGTATGCTATTTTCTCCAAGAAGGCCTGCAGTTCCTTAACAGATGTAGGGCGAGGAAGGGCATCGATCGCAGCGACAGTTTGTTGAAGCAGACGAATACCATCCCGAGAGAGTTGAAACCCCAAGTACGTGATAGAGGCCTGAAAAAAGTGTGATTTCTGAAGATTACACTTAAGACCGGCAGTCTGTAAGACATTAAAAAGTGTGCAGAGATTTTGAAGATGTTCTACAGTGGTGGAGCCAGTGACAACAATGTCGTCCATGTAATTGATACACCCAGGGACAGGGAGCAATAATTGTTCCAAGAATCGCTGAAAGAGAGCAGGGGCGCTAGCAATCCCGAATGGCAAGTGTTGGTATTGATAGAGGCCGAAAGGTGTGTTAAGGACCAGAAACTGCCGGGAAGCAGCGTCAAGAGGAAGTTGATGATAAGGTTCTGACAAGTCAATTTTAGAAAAATACTGTCCCCCAGCGAGTTTAGTGAACAGTTCTTCAGGATGAGGCATAGGGTAAGTGTCGATGAGGCATTGAGCATTTACAGTGGCTTTGAAATCGCCACAGAGACGAATATCACCATTGGGCTGAGCAACTACAACGACAGGAGAGGACCACTCACTGGAAGTGACAGGAAGCAAGACCCCTGAAGTAGTGAAACGATCCAACTCCCGTTTTACCCGATCACGAAGGGCCATAGGAATGGGCCGAGCCCGAAAAAACTTAGGCCGAGCAGTGGGTTTGAGCGTGATATGAGCTTCAAAGTCATTTGCACGGCCTAACCCAGGAGAAAAAAAGGGATGAAAATTTCGTCGAAAAGGAATCCAGTTGAGCATAAGGAATAGCGTCAGAGACAATATTGACAGAGTCATCTATGGAGAACCCAAAAACGCGAAAGGCATTGAAACCAAAAAGATTTTCTGCGTTGCTCTGGTCAACCACAAATATGGGAACAGTGCGAACGACGGATTTGTAAGATACCTCAGCATTAAACTGTCCCAAGAGAGAAATCTTCTGTTTATTGTACGTCCGTAATTGCCGAGTGACAGGGGACAGGAGTGGAGAGCCCAGCTGAAGATACGTCTGAGAATTAATTATAGTGGCAGCAGAACCGGTATCCACTTGCATGCGAACATCTCGACCAAAGATTTGGACAGTGAGGAATAACTTCCCTGAAAGGGAAGAAGTGCAATTGACAGACAACACAGAATCAGAATCAGCGTCATGTTCATGAACATCATGTATGCGGTCGGATTTGCAAACGGAAGACACATGACCTTTCTTTTTGCAATTGTGACACACAGCCCAACGTTGGGGACAATCCTCGCGTGAATGTTTTGTAAAACACCGCGGACATGAAGGAAGTTGCCGGGGATTTTGCTGCAGTTTCTTAGTGGGTTGTTTACAGCTAGGCCGAGGCGGCACGTGGGAGCGCACTGCGGCCACGTCGGCCAGCGGGGACGCGCCGCACGCGTCGTCAACAGCGCTCAGAGGTTGTATTTCCCTGACATCACCCCACGCTTCTATTTGCGCCCCAGCGGCGCGAGAAATTTCAAAAGACTGTGCAATGGAGAGAACTTCATCTAGAGTCGGATTCGCCAACTGAAGGGCACGTTGCCGAACTTCGTTGTCGGGCGCCGACCGGATAATAGCATCCCGTACCATGGAATCGGCATAGGATTCTTTGTGAACGTCAGTAACAAATTGACACTTTCGACTGAGACCGTGAAGTTCAGCAGCCCAAGCGCGATGGATTCATTTGGTTGTTTTTGACAATGATAAAAGGCAACACGAGAGGCTACCACATACATTTGCTTTTGAAAATAGACAGACAGAAGGGAGCATATTTCAGCAAAGGACAAAGACGCAGGATCCTTCAAAGGAGCCAATTGCGACTACAACCGATACATTTGAGGTGAAATCCAGGAAAGGAACAGTCTTACATGGTTGTTCGTCCGTGACATGAAATGCCAAGAAGTGCTGTCGAAGACGTTTTTCATAATCAGACCAGTCTTCCGCCGTCTCGTCATAAGGAGGAAAAGGAGGTACCGCCAACGACGAGAAACGCCCCACATTTGACGCCGCGACGAAATCGCGAATCGCCGCTGTTAGAAGCGTTTGCTGTTCAAGGAGATTTTGCAAGAGTTGCTCGACAGTAGCCATGGAACCCTGTGAGTCAACGGTGAAAAGGAAAAATCCCATCCTCGTCGCCAATTGTTAGAACTTCAAGTTTAACACATATATTTAGGAACGACACAACAACACATATAAGTCACAGAGTGAGTTGACATGTGTACACGTTAGCGTTCAAATAAGCACTGAGTCTCAGTCTAGCGGCCGCTGCTCGGCTGGCCGCTTAGATGGCGCAGCTGCTGCATGGCTGGCAGACAGCGCCGCACGTAGAGGACGTGCGTAATTGCGCGGCGGCACTTTGAATGATCGGCAAGTCGCAGCAGTAACACCTTCAACCATCAAAAAGAGGTGCAAAGTATATCTATTTAACAAAGCTGATAAAAAATTCTCTAAACGCCTTTTTAAGAGACAGTCTTCAGTTCTTCTGATCTGATCATGTAAGTGTAGAAAAGTTGTGGAATGTTTTCAAGGAGATAGTGTCAACAGCCGTTGAGAGATATATACTACATAAATTAATAAGTGATGGTACTGATCCCCCGTGGTACACAAAACGGGTCAGATCGTTGTTGCAGAAGCAACGAAAAAAGCCTGCCAAATTTAAAAGAATGCAAAATCCCCAAGATTGGCAAAGTTCTACAGAAGTTCTAAATATGACATGTACTTCAATGCGAGGTGCTTTTAATAATTTTCCCAACAAAATTCTGTCTCGAAATCTGGCAGAAAATCCAAAGAGGTTCTGGTCACACTTAAAGCACACCAGTGGCAAGACGCAATCAATACCTTCACTGTGCGATAACAACGGTGAAGTCACTGATGACAGTGCCACTAAAGCAGAGTTATTAAACACAGTTTTCCGGAACTCCTTCACCAAAGAAGATGAAGTAAATATTCCTGAATTCCAATTTAGTACAATTACCAAGATGAGAAACATAGAAGTAGATATCCTCTGAGTAACAAAGCAGCTTAAATCACTTAATAAAGGCAAGACCTCCGGTCCAGATTGTATACCAGTCAGGTTCCTCTCAGAGTATGCTGATAAAATAGCTCCATATTTAGCAATTTTATACAACCGCTCGCTCACAGAAAGATCTGTACCTAAAGACTGGAAAACTGCTAAAGTCACACCAATACCCAAAAAGAGAAGTAGGAGTAATCCGCTGAATTACAGGCCTATATCACTAACATCGATTTGCAGTAGGGTTTTGGAACATATACTGTATTCGAACATTATGAAGTACCTCGAAGAAAACGATTTATTGACACATAGTCAGCACAGTTTCAGAAAATATCATTCTTGTGAAACACAACTAGCTCTTTATACTCATTAAGTAATAACTGCTATCGACAGGGGATGTCAAATTGATTCCATATTTTTAGATTTCTAGAAGGCTTTCAATACCATTCCTCACAAGCATCTTCTAATCAAACTGCGTGCCTACGGAGTATCGCCTCAGTTGTGCGACTGGATTCGTGATTTCCTGTCAGAAAGATCACAGTTCATAGTAATAGATGGAAAGTCATCGAGTAAAACAAAGGTAATATCCGGGGTTCCCCAAGGAAGTGTTATAGGCCCTCTATTGTTCCTGACCTATATTAATGACATAGGAGACAATCTGAGTAGCCATCTTAGATTGTTTGCAGATGATGCTGTCATTTACCATCTTGTCAACTCATCAGATGATCAAAATGACTTGCAAAATGATTTAGATAAGATATCTGTATGGTGCGAAAAGTGGCAGTTGACCCTGAATAAGGAAAAGTGTGAAGTTATTCACATGAGTACTAAAAGAAATCAGCTAAATTTCGATTATGCAATAAGTCACACAAATCTGAAGGCTGTAATTTCAACTAAATACGTAGGGATTACAATTACAAATAACCTAAATTGGAACAATCACATAGATAATATTGTGGGTAGAGAAAATCAAAGACTGCGATTCGTTGGCAGAACACTTAGAAGGTGCAACAGGTCTACTAAAGAGACTGCTTACACCACGCTTGTCCGCCCTATTCTGGAGTATTGCTGTGCTGTGTGGGATCCGCATCAGGTGGGACTGACAGATGGCATTGAAAAACTACAGAGAAGGGCAGCTCATTTTGTATTATCGTGAAATAGGGGAGTTAGTGTCACAGACATGATATGTGAATTGGAGTGGCAATCATTAAAACAAAGGCATTTTTTGTTGCAGCGGGATCTTCTCATGAAATTTCAATTACCAGTTTTCTCCTCCGATTGCGAAAATGTTCTGTTGGCACCCACCTACATAGGGAGAAATGATCATCACGATAAAATAAGAGAAATCAGGGCTCACACAGAAAAATTTAAGTGTTCGTTTTTCCTGCGTGCCTTTCAAGAGTGGGGCGGCAGAGAGACAGCTTGAAGGTGGTTCTTTGAACCCTCTGCCAGGCACTTTATTGTGAACAGCATAGTAATCACGTAGATGTAGATATAGATATTGCATGGATTGGGCGCACAGCAGAATACCAATCTGAGAAAGTGAGGAGGACTGTGAGTATGGTTCAGTTGTTCCAGTGTGGGACAATATTAGGTGAAGAGAATTGTTTGTCCTTTGCACTTAGTTCCTTTGTGGTGTGTCATCCAAACAAGACACAGCCTGGGCTAAGGCACCACAGGCCTCAAGATGGAAGCTGGTGCCAGGGCCACAGAGACTCCCCACTTGTGTGAGTTCCACCAGCACCACAGGCGGCACAGAGGATGAAGATATTGGCTTCGCCTCGGCTAATTGCTGGCCGAGAACAATCCGCTGATGACCGGATGACAACGGACAGAAGCCTACTCGGAAGATAGAACAGCAGCTATTCCATAAAAAGACGGGAGAACTGCTGCATATCAGTAACATCCTGCCACGATATTTCGGCGCAGAGTCTTCTGACCGTCTTTCGCCCTCCTTCCAAAATTTCATCACTGGTGGGATCCGTTAAAGACGACCTGGGCTTGCGTAAACCAGGTGTTTGCAAAATTCCGTGTGAATGCGGCAAATCATATATAGGGCAAACAACACGAACTGTGCAGGAACGCATTGTGGAACACCAATGGCATACTCGCCTTCTCCAACCCACCAAGTCCGCAATCGCCGAACATTGTATTTCCATGAATTACAATGACACAAAAATTTTGGCCCATACATCAAACTTTTGGAGCTCGATTATCAATGAATCTGTGGAAATAAGATTGTCTGACAACGAGACTCTCATCAATTGAGATAACGGTTATCAGCTGAACTCTGCTTGGAATCCTGTTATAGAGAAACTTCGTAGTCGATGTAGTTATCTGCATAAAGATGGAAATTGACCTGATACCAATTCGCCAGGGTTTCACAGTGGAGGGCGCGAGGCGCAGCGCACGGAGCCGTTATGAACGTGCACGCTGAGCAGCGCATGCGCAATGTCACCTCAGAACGGCTTTAAATAGAGGAGCTCAGCGCGTACTCGCCAGTACTACTACAGTGGCATTCACCTGAAGATGGCCAGAAGACTCTGCGCCAAAATATCGTGGCAGGATGTTACTGATATCCGGCAGTTCTCCCGTGTTTTTATGGAACAACCAGTATGCCGGGAAAGCTTTAAACATCACAGAACAGCAGCTCTCACTCACTTGGTTATAGATCATCATTCAGGACTGACTTTGACAGTGAACATTGTTTAGTGAACTCTTAGAAGTGAACAGACAGTTGTTGTAAATTGCATTTACTATGAACTGTGAAGATTACCTACAATTATTTGCACTTAGCCATTGAGGGCCTTTTTTGTGTTTACAAGCAGTGTTGCAGATGTCATTATTTGACAAGCCACAAAGATAAGTAAATCTTGCTAACTTACTTGTGTGACTCTGTTACTAATTTGTTGGAGTGTTGTAGAACCTTCATTCTCCTATCCTGTTACCTGACCTGGGGGCATAGCTGTGTAATAGTGGCAGGGAGAAATTGTCTTAGCAGTGTACTACACCAGTAGCTGCTTCACGAACTCACAAACTTGGCCTACTGTAACACAGTGGCAACTCAGTCTCCACACCAGTAGCGATGAGGCTTTTTACAAAACTGGCAAAACTGGGGGGGCTGGAGGATTGAATATGTTTCGGCATCACTGTGCCATCATCAGTGGGTTTTCATTTTTATTGATCCTGCAATGTGAACATTTTTGTTAAATGATTATAAAATTATGTACATCTTTAGTTCGAACAACAGATTGTTTCTTTTTGTAAATACTTTTACATTCAGTGCTTGAATTTTCTGGATCACTTGTATGTTAATTACTGCAGGTAGCTTGTCATCTGCAACCAAACGATGTTGATGAGAAAGCTTTTGAGAATGTAATTTAGTTTGTCATGATGTTTTCGTGCCTATATTCATTTTTACTTACATTTTCATGTGGCAAGCACTTCCATTCTCCACATCATGCTGAAGTGTTGTGATGCACACCTAACTATAACAAGTATTTTCCACAAAAAACATAGTAAAAACACTTTCCACTTCACCAAAACACAGTGTGATTGTGGTTTGTTATGTGTCCCACCTCAGCCAGTGTTCATTGTTCACCAGAGAGTTCGGTGCCAAATTTGAATTTTGTTTGCATTTTGTCTTTGTGTGTGTGTGTGTGTGTGTGTGTGTGTGTGTGTGTGTGTGTGTCTTTGTAGACTTTTATCTGTTTGTGCTGTTTTTATTTGTAAAGGTCCTTTTTATAATCATTTAACAAAAATGTTCACATTGTAGAATAAATAAAAACGAAAACCCACTGATGATGGCACAGTGGTGCCAAAACATGTTTGGGTACTGAGAAAAAATGGTGTTTTGCATAAGTGGCAGACCTCACATCTAACAATTTTAACTGCAAACATGACCAACACAAGGAGCTGCAAATCAAAATGATGAATATGGTATGAGAAATCTGCTACAGATTAAGTTTGGGAACATGCCTGCCTAAGAAGGCATTAGCAAGACCTTCAGGAAACTGGGAAAGGGATTACTTGCTCATGTCTGCAACAATGGCCAGAATGTATGCGAATGACTTTTTGGTATCAGTAGCACAACAGCTATCAAAATGCAGGTACCTTTGCTGGTTATTGAGCTTGATATGGAAGAGTTTTGGATGCAGCCATCCAACAGATGGAGGTCAATTTCCAGAAGGATGGCACACTGGGGTGAGGAGGACTAGGTAAAGCAGATGGAAGAGAAGGTTAGAGGCTATGGAGAAATAAGGATAGGGTGTCTTGGCCCTGAATCCAGTTCATGAAGATATCATGAATGAACCTAGACTATCAATTCGCTGACTCTTCCACCTGCATGACCTGCCATTTGACCCTATCCCAGAAATCCAGCATAACCTCCAATCTCTTCCCTAATTTATAGGCCCATCCAGAAGCTGTCCCTCCAATGCATCTACCAGTGAAAACTACTGCCCCGTACATCTATTCTCTATGCACTTCCCAAAAGCCATAAACCAAACAATATTTGATGCTCCATTGTAGCTGGTTTCTGTGCTCCCACTGAAAGAACCACACAGTCCCCTTCTGTATCATCCTCTTTATGAGCTGGAAGAAATGTTCCTAGCCACCCAAAATCCCAGATCCCTTATTTGGTTCAGGTTCATTTATGACATTTTTATGGCCTCTACCCTGGGCCAAAACCTCTCATTCCTCCACAGTGTCAATACCTTTACCACACCCTTCACTTAGTTCTCTTCTGTCCTTTGGTCATGACCACCAACCTGCTGTCCACCCAGAAGAATGGTCACAACCATACTGGGTCCATGACAGAACACACTACTGAGCAAAATATGTTCAATCTCAGTGGCTGCTTTACAACCTATACTATCTGGATACCTCCCCCAAAATCAGTTCTCTGAATTACACAGATGAGAGTTGTCCTTCCAACACATCATTTGAGCCCATAACCCTCCTGGCCTCAGTCTCCAACAACCATTGTATCATACCCACCTCCAGCCCTGTCCCACAACTTCATTTATCCTCCACTCCAAGCCTCCCTACCTCCCCCTCTCTCCGTCCTCCCCTTACCCGTTCCATACAACACAACCCATCTGCAATGGTGGAAAGCATTCATCCAAAAGCTGGCAAAATTCTCAGTCTTGCTTTGATAACTTACTGCCTCAGCTATTTGTTGAGTTTTTACCTTTACTCCTTAGATTATTTGTGTCCCACCAGGTCTTCCCTTTAATATAAAGAAATATGTCAGTTAGGTATAACATAAATAACATCAGTATGAAGTGCAATTTTACCCTGAGCAACATTATAATATACACAGTGGTGTTCTCACATATCTTCATGGTCCTTATGCGAAATATATGTTGGTGACAGTAGAATCGTTCTGCAGCCAGCTTCAATTGCCAGGTGTTTAAATTTTCTCAGTAATGTTCCTTGAAAAGTTCCCGAAGCATCTCCATAATACTTGCATGTTATTGAAATGTACTGATAACAAATCTAGCAACCACCTCTGAATAGCTTTTATGTCTTCCATTAATCTGACCTGGTATGGATCCCAAACATGTGAACAGTACTTAAGAATAGGTCACACTAGAGTCATATACACAGCCGCCTTTACAGCTGAACCACACTTTCCTGAAATTCTCCCTATGAACCAGAGTCAGCCATTCGCCTTCCCTATCATAATCCTCACATGTTCATTCCACTTCATGTAACTTTGCAACATTACATCCAGTTAGTTAAACTACATGACTGTGTCTAGGAGGGCACTACTAATGCCGTGTCCAAACATGGTGGGTTTGTTTTTCCTACTCATTTACAATAACTTACATTTTTCTGCATTTAGAGGTACTGCCATTGATCACATCAACAATAAATTTTTTCTGGGTATTTTTGCATTCTCCTACAGTCAGTGAACATTGACACCTTCTCGTACGCCACAGCATCATCAACAAACAACTGTAGATTGCTGCCCACTTTGTCCGCCAGATCATTTATGTACATCCAAAGTAATAGCAATCTTATCACACTTCCCAGGGGCACTCGTGACGATACCCTTGTTTCAGTTGAATACTCTCCATTGAGGACAACATATTGGGTTTTATTACCAAAGAAGTCTTCGGGCCACTCTCATATCTGGGAATCTATTCCGTATGCTCTTACCTTTGTTAACAGTCTACAGTGGGGCACCATGTCAAATTCTTTTTAGAAATCTAGAAATATGGGATCTGCCTGTGGTCCTTCATCCTTGGTCCAAAGTATATCATGTGAGAAAAGGGCAAGCTGAGTTTCAAGTGAGTGATGCCTTCTAAAACCATGCTGATTCATGGAATGGACATAAGCTTTTTGGTCTCTAGGAGATTTGTTTGTTTGAACTCAGAATATTTTCTAGTTTTCTGCATCAAACTGATGTTAAGGATAATGATCTGTAATTTTGTGGGTACGCTCTTTTACCCTTCCTATGTGCAGTAGTCACCTGCACTTTTTTTCCATTTGCCTTCACGTAGACAAGAGATTCATGATAAATGCAAGCTAAGTATGGGATCAGTGCTGTTGTAAAACCGAATTGGGATTCCACTAGGACCTGGAAACTTACTTGTTTACAGCACTTTCAGTTGTTTCTCTGTGCCAGGGATGCTTATTATGATGTCATCCATACGGGACTCTGTGATGGTCAAATGATGGTATATTTGTATGATTCTCCTGCATGAACTGATTTCTTTAACATGAAATTTAAAACTTCAGCTTTCCTTTTGTTGCCATCGTCTGCCACACCAGACTGGTCAACAAGTGTCAGGATGGAATCCTTAGGCCAAATTAGCAATTTTAATAGGATGAGAATTTTCTTGGGTTCTCAGCCATATCTTTTGCTAAGGTATGACAGTGGTGGTTGTTGTATGCTTCATGCATAGATCTTTTTACAGCTGCATGAATATGTGCCAACCTTTGCCTGTTGTGCATTCTCTTTTGAACCAAGAGTGCAGCAGCCTCTTTTTACTTTATCAGCATTTTCTGAATTTCGTTGGTAAATCACTGTGCGTCTTTCCCACCCGTAATCCACTTACTAGACATATACTTGTCCAGAGCACAATTTACAATCTGTTTAAAGTTTGCCCATAATTCCTTTTTATCCTACAGACTGGAACTAAATGGTGTCAGTTCACTGTCTAAGTGAGATGCTAATAGCTGCTTGTATGCTCTTTATAGCAGAAACACTCTCATACACTTCTTGACTGATTTATTAACTTTCGTAACCAGAGTTGCTACGTTAACATCATGATCACTACTCCCTGTCTCTATATTGATGCCTTTGATAAGGTCTGGCCTGTTCATAGCTACAAGGTCTAAGATATTTCCACATTATTTCGGCTGCTAAACTAGCTGCTCAAGATAGTTTTTGGAAAATGTGTTCAAAAGTACTTCACAAGAATGTCTGTCTGTACCCACTACAATGAATCCAATGGCATCCCAGTCTATAGTCTGTCGATTAATGGCCTCCAACTAGTATTGCAAGATCTGTGTATTTTTGTGCCCCTGACAATAGACTTTGTTTGAATGGTTCTAAAACAGTCACAGTGGAATTATGTGGTCAGTAAAAACATCCAACAATTAACGTTGTTTCACCTAGATGTGCTATACCTGGCGAGATATCTTCACCTTGACACCCAACTTCAACCTCAATAGAAACAATATTTTGTCAGCTGCAATGAACACGTTCCCTCCTCTGGCATCTAATCTGTCTTTCCTACATTCCTTCCTTGACTTGCTAAATATCTCAGAGCTTTCTATTTCAGTCTCAAAAGAATTTGAGGATAGAAATTACATAGAGGACAGTAAATTTGGTGACTTTGTTATGAATACTTCGACAATTTACTGATAAAATATTGACAGTCTTTCCTTTTAAAAAAAATTAATCATGAAAGTGTCTCACTGTACCCATGAATTTTTAACAGTGGATACAGTGAGAAAGTGCCTCAAATTCTAACGAACATCATAAGAAGAAAAGTTGATCTCAAATGAAACAGCAGATTGTTGTCTTTTTGTCTTGTTATGTGTTGTAGTAGGGTTAGGCAATAACATTTTTATGCATTTTGTGTCAATGAATGAAATATCTGGAACTACAGGCATCACAAATTTGTTCTCTAGTTTCAAATTTTTCCTAAGAAATGTAACTTCGCATTCGGATGACTCTCCTGCAATTGAAAGAATTTTTCCTACATAATATATTTTCTTTTTTGGCTCAAACTCTACTAAAACAAAGTCACCCACTTTGGGTGAGTGCAGTAAGTTTTCAAAGTTAACCATTTCCGGTTTTGGAATCAGTTGTGTCTGATCAAAGGTCTCATCATCTGAAGAATCTTGCAAAATTAATTCACTTTTGTCAGCATCAGTTTCATCAACTAGTAATAAAGCTTGCTTTGCTTTAGGTCCCATAATGTCTTTTCATTTCCTTTTCATTCCTTTCTGGTGTGTCAGTTGCAATCATTGTTCTTCCTTTAGGCCGTCGGTGACTGCAACTTTTTCTTGGTTTTGTCTTTGGGGAACATCATATGTCTTCTGGAGAGAGATAAGACACTGGTGCAGATTTTCCATGTGATTCTGAAGAACTGGATGCTATAGACTGTGCTTCACTTTCATCATGTGATGGGTGTCCCACATCAGTTTCAGGTTTAAGGTCTTTTTCGGGTGATATGTGTGTTTCCAAGCTTTCATTTAGAGATCTGTCAGTAACAGAGGATGGAAGAAAATCATCCTCATTGAACACATAGTGATCTAAAGGAAATATTCCTGTCTTCTTAAATCCAGCAATGATATTGACAGGAGGCATTCCTCGGGGATATGCTATCCCCACACAGTGAGCAACATTATAAATTGAAAATGTTTCACCTGGTTGAAACACCATCCATGTATCTGCAGCAGCATCATAAAATGTATTGAAAGGTTTCATGACACTGACATCAAGAGGCACCCATTTATTGGGGCAATGAGGTGGAATTGCCAGAATTGTTATCCCATTCTCTTTGCACAGATCTATTGCCTCTATTGAGAGATGGCTCTCATGATTATCCATCAGTAACAAAGATGGATTTGCTTTTGAGCTGGCAGAGAACTTGATGAAGTGATGAATGAACTTCACAAAACATTCTGAGTTCATCCTTTAACGGTAAGACCTAATGTGCCAGCAGGTGCTCCTAATGTCATATGATCTTTAAAATTCACATGTGGAAATATCGTGACAGGGGGTAGGCTGATACTGAGAGCATTTATAATACAACATGTCATAACCAGTGTTTCACATTCTGCACTGGTTGCTTGGTTAACTTGTTTCATACCCTTAAAGGCCAAAATCTTCTATGACTTCTGCACCGTTGTTGTTCCAGTTTCATCTAGATTGAAAATACGTGATCCATTAGTAAAATTTGGATGATGTTTGATTACTTCTTCCAGTTTATCAAAGAAATTTGACACATTAAATTTATTAAAGCCTGTAGGTCTAGGTAAGCTGCATCTTTCCGGGGTTCGAAGAGACAGTTGAGAGAATCTTTGTCGAAAACCTTTCATCCAGTCGATAGATGCTTTCTCACTTTCAGTCCAGATTTGGGGTAAAACAATGTTATTTTTTATACCTGATTCATAAGCTAAGGTACGGCACTCGTTCATAGTAAGTCCATAAAACATTTTAGAACACACAACTAGATATTCACACAAACTAAGCTCCAATTCTGCTGCAAAACTGCGGTTCACTGAACAGTTAGGACACATGTTTGAAGTGTTATCCTCACGATATTTCTTAACGTGTCGACTAACTGTTTGAAAGGATAAGCCTTTCAACTTAGATGCACTCCTGATGTTCATTTTATTTGCGGTCACCAGCATGACAGCTTCTGTCATTGTAGCTTCTGAAAACCTTCCTATTTCCGTATCAGTCTTCTTTCTCGTGGGCATATCTCACTGTACCCTCATTATTCATGTCTCACTGTTCCCAGTCGCAAACTTTTTTCAAAATGGCTCCAAACACATTCAGCTTAAAGTAACATTTCAATGAAGGGGATTAATATGTCTTGGAAAAACCATAGTTTTGAGTGACTAATGAAATGATTTGAAAATACCAGTGGTATACTCAGAAACCAGCTACGTAAATTTAGTAAAAAGATACTTTTCTTACCTCTGAGCACAAATATACCAACAATGAAATCACAACAAGAAAGTCAAGTACGAAACATGGAAATCCATAGACTAAATAATAATGGTTACCACATTCACAGTAGGTACCAACAACTGAAACAAAAATTCCAGAGATAAAACTAATGTCTCACTGTTCCCACTCTTCCGCTACTCTGCTATCCGAGCAACTGCTTTGTGTAGTGCACACTTGACTCATCAGTGGGAGTCCTAAAATTCCTCACCCAATAATGTAGGTCCAGACAGTTACATCTACATGGATACTCTGCCTGGCAGAGGGTTCATCGAACCACCGTCACAATTCTGTGTTATTCCAGTGTCGTATAGTGCGCGGAAAGAACGAACACCAATATCTTTCTGTACAAGCTCTGATTTCCCTTATTTTATTGTGGTGGTCGTTTCTCTCTATGTAGGTCAGTGTCGGCAAAATATTTTCACATTCGGAGGAGAAGTTGGTGATTGGAATTTCGTAGAAGTTTCCATCGCAATGAAAAACATCTTTCTTTTAATGATGTCCAGCCCAAATCCTGTATCATTTCAGTGACACTCTCTCCCATATTTCGCGATAAAGCAAAACGTGCTGCCCCTCTTTGAACTTTTTCCATGTACTCCGTTAGTCTTATCTGGTAATGATCCCAAACCGCACAGCAGTATTCTAAAAGAGGACGGACAAGCATAGCGTAGGTAGTCTCCTTAGTAGATCTGTTACATTTTCTAAGTGTCCTGCCAATAAAACACAGTCTTTGGTTAGCCTTCCCCACAACATTTTCTGTGTGTTCCTTCCAATTTGAGTTGTCCATAATTGTATTTCCTAGGTATTTAGTTGAATTTATGGCCTTTATATTTGACTGATTTATCGTGTAACCAAAGTTTAAAGGATTCCTTTTAGCACTCATGTGGATGACCTCACACTTTTCATTATTTAAGGTCAACTGCAAATTTTCGCACCATTCAGATATCTTTTCTAAATTGTTTTGCAGTTTGTTTTGATCTTCTGATGACTATATTAGTCAATAAACGACAGTGTCATCTGCAAAAAGCCTACGACGGCTGCTCAGATTGTCTCCCAAATCGTTTATATAGATAAGGAACAGCAAAGGGCCTGTAACTCTACCTTGGGGAATGCCAGTAATCACTTCTGTTTTACTCGATTACTGTACGTCATTTACTACGAACTGTGACCTCTCTGACCGGAAGTCACAGATCCAGTCACATAACTGAGAAGATATTCCATAAGCATACAATTTCACTATAAGCCGCTTACAGCCAGAACCATCACAGAGTTGACGAAACCTTTGGTTGAGACCCTCCACTGGGTTACAAATCAAAGGAGCTCTGCTTGCAACTTGCACGCAAAACCAGCAGCCTTCACCACCTCTGCCAGCTGCCTGTGTGAACTGAGGATGGCCTCAGAACCCATGCAGCGGGCGTCATTGGTGACAATGTGAGCCATAACTTGCAGATGACTGCACCCTGCATGCTTGATAGCCGCCTGCAAACCCACCACTTCCACATCTTGGATGAGGCCCTCCGTCAGTCATACCCGAGTGCACATTGGCTGTCTTCCAGCCCTGAATGCTATCTTCCTAAGGGGCTACATAACATGTCTAATGTTGGAGCTCCCGATAACTAGCAAACCACTAACCAAGAGTGCCTGCTTGGACCCTGCTGAAGGAATGGCCACCTCTTCACTCACAAGGCATACAACCAGCCTCCACATTGGCCCTCCACCTGACCGGCATGAATGCATTACTATCCGCCACTCACCCTGCTGTAAGGATGGATCCACTGCATTGGGTACCCAAGGAGGTGCCTTGGCAGCAGAGCCCTTGGGTGAAACAGGCAACACCTGAGGTGTCCCATGCGGCAAGTCAGATTTTCTGCCACTGCTACAACGCTACAGCAGCCTGAGGGCACATTCAGTTGTTTGCAAACTGTGGCCAGCTCCTTCTGCATCCGCACACAGCATCCACACACACATCCTAACCATAATGAAGGTGCCTGTTAGCTCTGTAGATAGTGAATGCCACACTTCTTGCAAACTTGGTCTTTGCAATGGAAACAAGTAGCATGCACCTGTGGTTCACTGTTGTCTCCTTGTAAGATGAAACCATCATTTCAGTAGCATATGCGTGTACATAACCAAGGGCACCCATACCTGGGGGCAAAGGGGCCCATGCGTGCCCTCTAGCTCTCTGGGAAATGAAAAAATATCATGTATTCAGGTGTTTTTCTTACAAGAAAATGATTTAAAAGTTGGCATTATGCAGGTTTTTATCAGGGTCCGAATTGGAACTTTTTAATGGCTATTTGCAAGTCGCCATTCATATTCCAAAATATTAAAAATACTCCAAACCCCCAGGTCTAGCACTTCCCCCCCCTCCTCTCCCCCCCCCCTTCCACGCACACGTGCACACAGCACGCGCGCGCGCACACACACACACACACACACACACACACACACACACAACTATCTATGGGCGCCCTGTTTTGCACAGAAAGGTCTGGATGAAAGTGCCTCCACATAAGATTCTACTACTCCGGGTGTTAAAACTTTGGCAGGAGATGATGAATATGATATTCATAGAAGCATCATGATATCTCAGCACTGCCATCTATCTGGAAACCATAGTGCTTTTCTTCAGTAGTATACACTGGGAAAGTCTACATTCACACAAAGGGCGGCCCGCCCTTAAGGACCAGGGAGGTGTGGCCCACCAGAAATTTTGTGGTATAATTTTATTCAATGTACTTTTCCAATATTATATCAACCAGTTTGAGTATGACATGACTTTGATGTAGTACGAGTGACAGAGACCAGAGGTAATTTGGCTCAGTTAACATTGCTCCATTGAGACACTGTGTTACTCTGAGCTGCTGGCAGGAGACCAGGACTTACCACTACTCCTCAGCGTATCCTTCCACAGTGCCAAATGTCTTTTCCTTTCATCACCCAACTTGTCCAGCACCAGGGCCAGTGTCTGGTGGTCCATACTCCCTCCACACTCCCGGCTTATAAGACTGCAGTCACAGTGATGTGAAAAAGCAGTTTCCCTTCCTCCACTTCACCCCTTGCTGTAGCATAGTTTAGGGCTAGCTTGGGTGGGCCTGCAGGATGGAGCACTTCATGTGTACCCCTGTTTCTCCGCACTCCAGTGGATCCTGCCGCATCTCTACTCTCCTTGCCGACCTGTCCACTTGTCTACAAAAAGTTTGTTGTCAGCTACTAGAGTGGACCCATAACTCTCCCCCCCCCCCCCCCCCCCTTTCCCCAGAAAACTACCTTACTGAAATTTTTTCTACACAGATAAAAGAAATTTGTAAGGTAAGTGTAGTAAAAATGAAGCATTATTGAAAAGTATTACTTAAATATTGCACACGGCAAATTTAATGTGTCATCGTAATAAACAGATTACATATTGTACAGACTGTCTAAAAGAATTGAAAGTAAAACAAAATCTATTTTATTGTTTGTGGCAGCTACTGTACATTAATTTTATCATAATAAAGACCAGATTTTATTTGTATCTATTAAATTATTAGCAGTGTATGAACCATTAACAGGAAATGAAAAAAGGGCTATATTTAAGTTTTGAGAACATATTCTTTACCAAGAATTGTGTTCTTATAATTTTACTTTCCGTTTTCTTGTTTTGAGTGCAGCAAATTGACTGATAATGTCAATCAAGTCAAATTTAGCAGCTGTGTTGTATTCAGTTGACAAGAGAGCTGAATTTGGCAGTCTGCTTCACCTATACTCAACCAAAAGTAGTTTCCTTATCGTCTTTAAATTGCTGAAACTGCATTGAAATTGTCATAAATATCTTCAAAGCTATTTTGTTGTTTGGATAAGACTCTCATAACTGATACATTGGCAGGGGGAGGGCGGAGGATTCAAAGTATCCAAATAGGAATCTGTGTCAGTGCTTGTTATCAGCTATTTCTTCTGGAATTTGAAAGCAGTTATTTCGTTAACTAGCTCTGCTATATTAATATTCCTGTTATATTTGGAACAAAATGTGCTGCATATTTTTTAAAGTGAGATTATAGCTCTCATTTAATGCTTTCCCAGGAAGAAATTATACTGAGATGAAATGGTTAGTTATATGTGAGATCTGTTTCTATTTTCACGTATTATTCTATCAGATGTTTTGGGAGAGTCAGGCTTAAACAGTTCCACTCCGGTCCTTAGCTGGAAAAAATTGGCAAAAACAGAAGTTTTAGGTTAAACGGCATATTACTTGTTTCCTGGCCCAGTGGTCAGATTTTGAGATCTTACAATATTTTAGCGAAGTACCAGCAAAAATTCCATTGTTGGACATGAGCTAACTGTTTTCGCAGTAGCTGTATGAGTTAAGCACACCGTTGACACACAACCCAAGTGACATATGTTCAGTTCTGCATTCCTTCCTGCCCCTCCCTCTCTACCTCCTCCCCCCCCCCCCCTCTCTCTCTCTCTCTCTCTTCTCCCATGTCATTCGCCAATGGGAAATGTTGCAAACAGCAAACAGGGCCAGCTCTCAGTAGTGTTCCATATTATGGAACTGTGTGATGGAAACTCACATTTTCTTACAAGTATTTTGAAATGAATAAACTAGGTTGTTCCCTAAAAGTGCCCTTTAATTTATTAAGTTGGAAGAGAAGCTAGAAATCTATCAGTTACCACACATCAACTAACTACAATACTACATACACATAGTACAAAAAGAGTTCATTTAAGTGCATGCTTTATTATTAGCTACAGTATTTTGTGGATTAGGCCTATATTTATAACTGTAGAATTACCATATTTACTATTTTGTACTGTTTTTAAGCAGTAGGTTATAACGGAAGGTTATGTAACAGACAATTCAGTTATAAAGTTTATTGCCTTTTTATATGAGCACCAGCTGCCACTACTTTACACAAATCAAAACAAGTTTGTTATAATTTTTTCAAGCTCAACAAAGACTCATCTGCCAAACGAACAATCCATCTTTGGCCTGTCATCAAGTGTACATTTTTGCATGCCCATTGCAACAGAAAAAACTATTTGTAATGCAGTATTTTTTTTAAAATTTTGCCACATTACAGGATTTTCTTACCATATCAAATTGTTATCTGCATTTACGCTTAAGCTGTGCCCTTTGAGGAATAGGGCAGAGTTAACGGCTGTAAACGTCTAAATGTTGAATATTGATAATATTGAATACCTGTAATATGTTTGTAAATTGTTAGCTTTGACTGTGAACTGACTCCAGAAAGCCTAGTATTAAGAATGCACTGTGATTGTTGCTGCTTGTGCCATTTTTGGGTACTTATATTACTTGAATACTTCAATAATTCACCAGACATTTTTAATTAAGTATGTATTGCATTCATATTGTTTAGTTGTCTTCATAAATTGATGTTGAGTGAATTAAGCCTGATTATTACACAATTCCAGGTTTGCCTCAGAAAGAATGTCTGTGTATGAAATCTCTTTCAATGGGCTTGCATTTTGCTTTAAGTTCAGATATTTAGCTGCTACATTTGTGTGTAAATATGCTGATATCGATTTATTTACTCATTCTTTTTACTTTCAGGAATGTTCTCCCATCAGGACCTCCAAATGCATGTAGAGTATTTGGTAGCCTAGTGCTGAATAAAGTAGCTGGCAATTTCCATATTACTGCTGGCCGTTCACTTTCCTTACCTCGTGGGCATGTTCACATTTCAGCTTTTGTCTCGGATGCTGCATACAATTTTTCTCACCGTATTAATCGTTTCTCATTTGGGGATCCCAGTCCCGGAATAGTTCATCCCCTGGAAGGAGATGAAAAGATCACTGAGCAGAGTGAGTATACTTAACTTTTGAAATTTTTATTTCAGTTTCCGAAACTTAGCAAGATTATTAGAGAATGAAAGCTGAGCCATAAAAAAATCTTTTTCTTAAGAAATGAGAATATTAATCAGGCTGTGTCAGCAGCAGATGTTGTCAGCCAAGTTTGATTCCATCAGAACAGTTGTGTGCAACAACTGTGGTGTATTTCAAGAAAGGAAAAGGAATTCAGAAATCAGTCACAAATCCAATCTGTATTGTATTGCAGATCTAGACTTCAGCTATTGAATAGTTATCCTCCAGCTATTGAATAGCTATCCTCAGTGCTAAAAAATACAAGCAATTATACAGAAATGAGTAATTGAAAGATGTAACCTAAAACCACATTTCATGATAGTAGTGACAACATATTAAGTAACGTACTGTTTAGACCGAGTCAAGCTTGTGACGACATATGTTACTATACAACCTTAACTTGTACTTAGCCAGATTCTAACTGAGGCTGTTGCTCACAGAGCAGTTCAAGCAGCCACAGCTTAAGTCATATGGCTAGAGCAATGGCCTCTATACCACTGACATCAATGCAAAATTACTTGCTCAATTTTTTTGTGTAACATTTATATTAAAATTAAAAAATGAAAACCAAGAAACCTGTATTACAATTAAATACTTTTGGGCTAAAGGAGATCTCTGACCAAAAAGCAGGAGCATTGAGTTATCAATAGGCGCACACAAAAGAAAGAAAACTTGCTAGCTTTCGCAGTTATCTTTTGTCATGCTAGAGTAAAACACACACACACACACACAAAATCACCCACCTATGTCCCTTCATGGTGCCAGCTGGATTAACAGTGACAGTGCTGCATTTTGGCAGGTAGACCAGTTGTGGCTGTAGTGGTGGGTGGGGTGGGTGGGTAGGTAGAGGGAGAGGATGGTGTGCGGCAGGGAGAGGCACTGTGAGAGGGTGGCTAGCAGCTGGGAGAGAGGCAGCTGGTTTGTCATCGAGGAATGTGAGAGAGGAGGGTGGCAGGTGTATGATCTCAGCACATAATGCATGATTGTAAGGGCCAGCGGGAAGCAGTACAAACTAAAGGCAACATGGGGATGTGAATTGGGAGAGAGCAACAGGACAGAAGAAGGGGAAGCTGTTGGGTGAAGGATATGGGGACAGCGGGTTACTTGAGATTGCAGCTGAGACACTTCTGGGGGTGGAGGATTGTTTTAAGGACAACTCCCATCTGTGTAATTCAGAGAAGCTGATAATGGAGGGAAGGATCTAGATGGCCCGGGTTGTGAGCATTCATTGAAATTGAGCATGTTGTACTCAGCTACATATTGTACCACCAGGTGGTCAACTTTGGTTTTGGCAGCTGTTTAGCAGTGGTCATTCATCCTGGTGGACAGCTGGTTGGTAGTCATACCAACACAAAAAGCACTGCTGTTTGCTTTCACAGTTGGCCAGACTGAGGGACAGAATAAGCCTGTGATGGGACTAGAGTAGGAGGCACTGGGCGGGTGGATTGGGCAGGTTTTTCTCCATGATCTAGCACTGTGAGCGGCAGTGGCATACGGATGGACTAGGATGTTGAGGAGGTTGGATGGGCGATGGAAACCACTTTAAGAGTAGTAGGAAGGATCTTGGCTAGGATGTCCTTCATTTCGGGCACAATAAGAGATAATCACACCTCTAGTGAAGTATTGTTCCAGTCCAGGATGATACTGTGTGATTGGGTGATGGAGGAGGGAGGCACTCCCATGTAACTGATTTTTGGGCATGGTGGGAGGATTGGAGATGTGTGAGGATATGGCACCCAAAATCTGTTTGTGAACTGGGTATTTGGAGGTACTGCCGGTTTGTGAAGACCTTTGTGAGGCTTCCAACATACTGTACAAAGGAGTTTTCATCACTGCTGATAAGTCATCGATGGGTGGCTAGGCTGTATGGGAGGGAATTTTTGGTGTGGAAGGGATCGCCAAAATGCAGTAATGTTGGGTGTTAGTGGGTTTAGTGTGGACAGATGTGTGGATGGAGCCATCAGAGAGACGGAAGCCAACGTCCAGGAAGGTGACACATTGGGTAGAGGAGGACCAGGTGAAATGGATCAGATGGAATCGTTAAGGTTGTGAAGGGATGACGGTAAGGTGTCTTGGTCCTGAGTCCAGATCATGGTGGTATAATCAAAGAATCTGAATCAGACAAGGGACTGGGAGTTTTGGGAAGCTATGAAGGTTTCCTTGGGATGGTCCATAAACAGGTTGGCATAGAAAGGTGTCATGAGGGTTCCCAAGCTGTGCCATGGATTTGTTTGTGTGCCTTCCTGTCAAAGGAAAAGTAGTTGGGCAGGATATATTGGGCAAGGCATATAAGGGATGAGGTGGTGGGTTTGGAGTCTGGAGGCTGTTGGAAGAGAGAGTGTTTGATTGCGTCAAGGTGACGGGCATGGTGTACAAAACCACATTATCTCCTTCAAAATACTCTCCATTGCAACTAATACATTTGTCCCATTGGCTCTTCCACTGTTCGAAACATTTTGTGTAGTAATCTTTAGAAATGGCTGACAGCTCCTCACTTGGCTTTTTTTCTTGACTTTTTCAGTGTTGTCAAATTTGTGCTCTGTCATGCCCTTTTTCATGTGTGAAAATAAGAAAAAGTCACTCGGAGCCAGGTCAGGCAAGTAAGCTACATGGAACAGCAGAACCATGCCATTTTTAGCCAAAAACTGTCTAACACAGATGGCTGTATATGCATGTGTGTTGTCGTGTTGGAAGAACCAATCTCCTGTCTGCCCAAATCTTCCATTAAAATTCGCTTAACCAAGCTCCAAGATAAGCCACTAATCTCTGACAGTTGATCAGTTGTCTGTCGACGGTTTGTGAGCGCAACTTCTCGAAATTTTTCAATATTATCATTGATTCGGGCAGTTGATGGATGTCCAGAATGAGGTTTTTCATTAGTCGACATGTCGCCATTTTTAAATCGAACAAACCACTTGTACACTTTTTTTTCCCATAGCATCATCTTGGTAAGCTGTTTCCAAAATTAAAACAGTTTCAGCAGCATTTTTACTGAGTAGAAAACAAAATTTCACAATGTTCACTTAAACTTGCCATCATAAAAAACGAAAAAAGAATAGAACAGCGCTAACAAAAACAATCACTGCAGATGAACAGAACAAGCCAAGCAGACTATACAGGCAGTACTGAACTAGCAATGAGTTTCGCTGTACACGCCTACTGGCAGAAATGCATACCACACAAATTCTGCCCATGGCAGTGGTATTCCAGCCTCTTCTTCTTCGTCTTCTTCTTTTTTTGTATGGGGAGGTGGCATCAGCAATGATGACTAGGGATTCGAGAGGTAAAGGGGTGCATATGGTGGTGAGTCGTGAAAGAAGTGCCACTGCTCTGATTATATCTCATGCTGCCCTAAAGTGAGGGACATCCTGTACAAGATCTCTCCTACCCTGCCTGAAGTGGTCTAGTCCATTCCATCGCAGGCTTATCATACCCTATCAGAGGGCAGGTCACCTGTGAAAGCAGCCATGTCATATACCAAATCTCCTGCAAATACTGACAGTTTTTTATGTCAGTATAACTAGCAGCCAACTGTCCACCAGGGCGAATGGCCACTGCGAAACTGTTACCATAACCACAGTTGACCATCTGGTGGCACAACATGGAGCTGAGCACATGTTCAGTTTGAATGACTGCTTCACAACCAGAGCCATTTGGGTCCTTCCTTCCACTACCAGTTTCTTGGGACTATGCAGATGGGAGTTATCCTTACAACATATCCTCTGATTCCATAATTGTCCTGGTCCCAATCCCAGGTAAACCACTGATCCCGCACCTTAACCCAACCATTTCCCCTTTCTCCATCTTCTCATACCTCCCAATTCATATCCCCACATCACCTTCAGCGTGTGCCACTCCTGACTAGCCTCCACAATCATGCATGATGATGTGCTGTACCCACATTCCTGCCACTCCTCCCTCCAGCATTCCTAGCCAGAAAACCGCCTTGCCTCCTCCTGAGCTGCTAGCTACCCATTACCAGTCCCTCTCACTCCCTGCTAGCTCCCTCTCCCTCTACCCACCCCATCCGACACTACCGCCCCCCCCCCTCCCCACCCCCCCCACAACCAGTCCACGTGAGAAAATACAGCAGGAAAATACAGCATTGGCACTGTTAGTCCAGCCAGCAGCAGGTAGTGGCATAGGTCTCCAAAAGCTAGCAAGTTTCCTTTCTTTTGTGTGTGTGTGCCCATCTGCTTTTTGGTGAGTGGTCTCTTTTATTCCAAAACTATTCCCATTCTAAAGAACTTTTCACATTTATTGCAATTAAAACTTTTGGCATAAAGCAAATATGTATTACAATATTACATATCACATTGAACAATGGAAAATCCAGGATGGAATGTAACAATATTAGAGAATGAAAGTTGCTACTCACCATATAGAGGAGATGCTGAGTCACAATAGGCAAAACAAAAAAATTCGTTACTCACTGTCCTCACCCATCCAGCCCCCTCCCTGTTCCCATTTCAGCACTACACAGCCATCATTTCACTGCCACACGTAGTCGTTTAATTTGTTTTAACATCTCTCCTTTCCACTACTTACCCCTTCCCCCCCCCCCCCCCCCTCGCCCTCCCCACCTTCTCTCCTGTCCTCTGTCTAAATTACAGCACTCCACTGTCCACCACCCCCACCATACTATCCCTCCCCCTCCCCACCCCAGCCTCCTCCTTATCCTCACCCAGTCACCACTCCCATCATGCACTGGTGCTGCTGCTTGCAGTGTGGTTTCAGTTGTCTGAGACTGCAGAGGTATGTGCAAGTTGCGTTTGCATGTGTGTGTGTGTGTGTGTGTTGTGTGTGTGTGTGTGTGTGTGTGTGTGTCTATTGTTGACCAAAGGCCTTAATGGCCAAAAGCTATAATTGTGTGAATCTTTTTGTTGTGCCTATCACAATTCCGCATCTCCGCTGTATGGTGAGTAGCAACTTTCCTTCTCTAATATTGTTACATATCACATTGAATTAGTGAAAAAATTGACCCACTGAATAAATATGAAAAACAACTTCAAATACTGTAGGACAGTTTTTCATGAAAACTATACCTTGATAAAAACCTAGAGTAACCAACCATACTAATTGATAATCATTATAGTTTGGTCTCTTAAAAATACCTATCTCAGTCAAGTTGATCATTATATGAATTGCAGTGCTTTAGCTGCAGGGAAGGAAAGGTGTGACAAATTGCTTTATACCTGAACTTCTAAGAGATCAGTACAAATTGTGAGAACAAAATTTATTATTATGTGAGTATGTTGTTTGTCCTCTAATTTTTTGCTATTATCATACTTGTTAATGTTTTAATGTTAATTTCACCTGATACATTTTCAATCAATCTCTCAGAAATTTAGGTATACGGCAGTTTGTGCACACCATTTCTGCAGCTAAAGCTGCTCTATCCATACAGTTTTATTACAATAATTAAGCTTGGTATTTTTAACAGTTGACACTGAAATGGTAACCTTTGAGTATAACTGGTTACTCTAGGCTTTTATTGTGGTATAATTTTCATGAAAAAAATGTTTTATGGTATTTTAAATTGTTTTTACACATTTGTTCAGTGGGTCAATTTTTCCACTAATTCAACATTATCTCTAATATTACAACATGTATTTGCTTTGTGCCAAAATTGTTAGTTGTAGTAAAGGTTACTTGCTTTTAGTTTTTTAATTTAATATCAATTTCATATAAAAAATTAATGGGTAATTTTAGTTGATGATAGTGGTATAGATGGTGTTGCTCTACCCATATTGTGTAAGCAGTGCCTGTTTGTACTGGTGTATACACAATAGCTTCAGTTAAAATCTGACTATGTACATGTGAAAGTCATATAGTATCATGTGTTGTCACAAGATTGACAAGTCTATATGACTGAGTTTAAATGGTACATTAACTAATATGTTGTCACTGCTATTGTAAACTGTGATTTTAGTTTGCATCTTTTAATTACTGATTCTAATATAATACTGTATCTTGGTTTTTAGCACTGAGGATAGCTTAAATCTAGATCGTCAGCAAAATACAGATTGAATCTGTGACTGATTGCTGAATTCCTCCTCCTTTTTTTTTTTTTTTTTTTTTTTTTTTTTTGAGATGTTGTCAAGTTAAGCTTTCCATTCAGCAAACATTTTATATTTCATCATTTCCAAATATCTCAGTAAGTATCACCATGCAAGGTGGCATAGTGGTTAAGGCAATGGTGTATATTCAGAGAAGAATCCTGATTCAATTCTCCATTTAGCCACTTGCTTTTAGGCTCCTGTAGTTTCCCTAAACCGTTTAAGGCAAATGCACTTATGCTTTCTTACAAAAAGCTTTGTTAGATTTGTTACTCCATAATTGTTTGGTTTAATGATGTGTTCCATCTCTAATGATCTTATTGTCTTGATAATCCTTCCGTTCCTAGGGTAGTATCAGTGCAGTGTTGAAGGAAAGTCTTTACTGTGGACGTGCGATAAAACTAATAAATTGCATGAACAATGTATAAATTTTGTATAAACCAGTAATTAAAGGAAACAACAAGTTTACTGTTACCAGTCACTGTTTATTTATCTCCACGACGCATTTCAAAGTTTTAAACCTCCATCATCAGGTGGATTTACATTTGTTAGTATGATGTGTGTGTGGTGTGTGTGTGTGTGTGTGTGTGTGTGTGTGTGTGTGTGTGTGTGTGTGAAGATGTTTTGTCAAAAGAAACCATGCTCCGAAATAGTGTTTTGTTTCTCCACTAGACAGTGCCACAAGTTCCTCCAAAAAAAAAAAAATTGTAACACAACACACACACAAATGTCATAGTAACAAATGTAAATCCAGCTGGTGATGGAGGTTTAAACCTTTGAAACGCATTGCAGAGATAAATAAACAGTGACTGGTAACAATAAACTTGTTGTTTCATTTAACGTCAATAACAGTCACAGTAAAGCCTAACCTAAAATGTTCGCATTTAAAGATAAACCAGTAAAATACTCAAAAACATTGAATGTTATATACAAAAGCCAAATGAGATTTATGGTCAATCCACAGAAGACTTTTTTTGGAAGATTTTACAAGAAAAGCCTTCAGTAACCACCGTGACAAAATCATAATATAAGGGCTGTTCAAAAAGTATCCAACTTTTATTTATAAAAACAGTCTTTATTCAGATACAGTTGTTGGACGCTAGCATGTTCAGAAATCTCCTTGAGCTTCTACACATCTCTCCCAATGGTGCTGTCACTGCTGGAAGCATTGCTGGAAAGTCTCTTTTGGTATAGTGTGTAGCTACTCTATCAAAATGCTGCTTATTTTCTTCCCTATCCTGAAATATGGTCCCTTTCAGAGTCTCTTCCAGTTTAAGGTAAAGCCAGAAGTCACTTGATGCTAGGTCAGGGGAATGGAGGGGTCAGTAAACCATAGCCATGTCATGTTTGACCAAAAAGCTCTAAATTAATTGAGAACTGTGTGCAGGTGCATTATCTTAGTGGAGGTGCCAACTGCCCGCTGTCCAGAAGTCCATCCGTTTGCATCTCAGTGCCTCATGAAAGTGATGCAGAACCTCTGGGTAGTACTCATTATTGACATTAGTACCTTCTGGGGGGGGGGGGGGGGGGTTATTGATGAAGGACCACAGCATTGGAGTCAAAGAAGATGGTCAGTCATGACTTTCACATTGCTGCAGATATGCCTGACTTTCTTGGGTCTCTGGGAGGATGGATGCTTCCATTGTGATGACTGAAACATTGCTTCTAGGTTGTACCCATAAACCCAGGACTCATCTTCTGTGGTCACTGTGTTAAGAAAGTTAAAACTACTGTTCATAGTATCTTGCATACCCTGTGTGGTCTCTGAATGAAGTTGCCTCTGCTCAGTTGTTAGCAACTTTGGCATAAATTTTGCTGAAGTCAAAATGTTCCATTAAAATGGAATGAATAAATCCAGTACTAATTTAACCTTGTTTGCACGTTCTGATCAAGATTAATCAATCCTGCATCACCAGGATCCGTACTTGATCAATAACGACCTTATTTGTGGATGTTGAGGGCCTCCTTGACGTACTTTGCTGTTCACTGATGAGCGGCCATCTTTGAATTGGTTGTATCACTCCCTTATCTGTATGGTACCCATTTCTCCACTCCCAAACACTTGTCGAATCTTGCAGATTGTTTGAACTTGAGAATCACCAAGCTTAAAACAAAATTTGATGCACTAATGTTTTTTCCACTTTTTCTGTCATTTTGCCAACAACACAAAATCTGGCGACTACCACTTACAGGTGTTCACTTGTGAATGCCTAGCCAGCGACTGTTTGTTTCCACAGGCATGAAAAAAAATCAGGGATGTACACTATGTATGCCTACAAATATAGAGAGCAACCATGCCACAGTACCATTGTTGTTTTCGGTAATAAAAAAAGGTCAGATACTTTCTGAACAGCCTACGTACAGCACTCTCCCGAAACCTTAGGATGTTTCACAATTATTTTAAGGCTGCTAGTGGCACAACCACCAATGTTCAGACTTCTGTCAATTACACAGAGCCAAAATAAGCATAGCAAAATGAAAACCGAAATGCTGAATTCTGGTTTCAAATGTCACCCAGTATTCCTAACACTCAATTAATGTTCCAATGTAAAGATGAATTACATTGTAATAAATAGTGGTCTTATTGGGAAGAGATAAAATTGCTAAAATTAAACAAGGCTGCAGGGCCTAGTGCTGTCCACCTCAAATTTTACACGCACACACACATAAAACACACACACACACACACACACTGGGAAATGTGAGTGCAGGCATACTCATCATCAGGTTTCCAGTTGACGATATCTGACCACCACAAGGGAGCATTGCCATATTATGCAATAAGCAAATTATAACCCCTTCAAATCTGTGTCTGCCATATGACAAGAAGTTACGGAGTCCCTGCAATATTCTGAGTTATCCTATACCATTGATCAGAGACTAGCAGTAGCCGGACTAGGCATTTATCATCTGATGCGTATGCTGCTATTAACACCACAGCCTGAAAACAAGTATGAACAGCTGATGAATGCTATTGCATTGTGTTCAGTGATGAATCTTGATTCTGCACTACCCAGTGACTGTCATCAGCGAGTATTGTGGTTACCTAGGGAGAGGTCTCAATTTTCCAGTGTTTGAAGAAGCTCAACATAGTTACTCCTGGTGTGATGGTGTGAGAGCCATCAGGTATGAGTTCAGGTCACGGCTAGCAGTGATTGAAGGAACTCTGACAGCAAAACGGCACATCAAAGACATCCTGTGTCCTCATATTTTACCTTTCTTGCAGTAATATCATATCATGATATCATTTTTCAATGTGACAATGCTCATCTGCACATGGCACATGTCTCCATGAACTGTCTGTGTGATGCTGAGATGCTCCAATGGTCAACAAGATCCTCAGATAAGTCCCACATGTGGGACCTGGTTGAATGTGAACTCTGTCCCAGTGCCAGTATCTGGGATACCAAGGATGAGTTACAACATTTATGGGCCATCTTGTCTGAGGGGAGGACCCAGTGGCTTTATGAAACCCTTCCCAACTGGATCAGTGCATGTGTCTGGGACACAAGGGGTACAATGTCACACTGATAGTGGGCTCATATTGGTGATAATGGGCTCATATTGCCAACTTCTTTGTGCCTCTGAACTTTTTATGTGAAAACTCTTAAAATTTGTTGAATATAAAAAATGTTACTAACAATCTACATCTTTGTTCTTTATGTCTGTATAATTACTTCTCAGCATAGTCACCCAGGTGATGAACACTTTTCTCCCAATGACAGACCAGTTTGAAACTGGAGGATATGACACCCAGAGGGGTAAAATGAAATTTTCTAAGGAGTAAAAAAGAAAGAGTTCAGTCGTGTTTGGGTCTTGAAACTGAAATATTTTCTAAAGATCATTATAATTATGATCACTATTTTGTAAATAGTGATTGCATAAGTTACCAATAATTACATTTTTATTTCAACTGTAATTTAATGTGTATATTGAGCAAGTAGTAAAGGAAACAAAAGAAACAAACTTTCAGGTTTGCCGATGAATTGTAATTCTGTCAGAACATTGTAATTCTGTCATAGACAGCGAAGGATCTGGAAGAGCAGTTGAATGGAATGGACAGTGTCTTGAAAGGAGGATATAAGATGAACATCAACAGAAGCAAAACGATGATAATGGAGTGTAGCGAATTAAATCAGGTGATGCTGAGGGAATTAGGTAGGGAAACGACACACTTAAAGTAGTAGATGAACTTTGCTGTTTGGGGAGCAAAATAACTGATGATGGTTGCAGTAGAGAGGATATAAAATGCAGACTGGCTATGGCAAGCAAAACATTTCTGAAGAAGAGAAATTTCTTAACATCGAGCAGAGATTTAAGTGTAAGGAAGTCTTTTCTGAAAGTAATTGTATGGAGTGTAGCCATGTATGGAAGTGGAACATGGACGATAAATAGTTTAGACAAGAAGAGAATAGAAGCTTTCAAAATGTGGTGCTACAGAAGAATGCTGAAGATTAGGTGGGTAGATCATGTAACTAATGAGGAGGTACTGAATAAAATTGGGGAGAGGAGGAATTTGTGGCACAACTGGACTAGAAGAAGGGATCACTTGGTAGGACATGCTCTAAGGCATCAAGGCATCACCAATTTAGTATTGGAGGGCAGTGTGGAGGGTAAAAATCGTAGAGAAAGACCAAGAGATGAATACACTAAGCAGATTGAGAAGGGTGTAGGTTGCAGTAGTTACTTGGAGATGAAGAAGCTTGCACAGGATAGAGTAGCATGGAGAGCTGCATCAAGCCAATCTTTGGACTGAAGACCACAACAGCAACAACAACAACAACGTTTCGAATACTAGAAGTAACACATGAGAAAATGTGGTGGAGCTTACAGCTTGTGAAACGAATATATGAATCATCTTCCTTATTCCTCACATACTGCACATATACTTTGTATCGTCCACCTGTGGCAGTAAAATTGATACATACACTATGTTATCAAAAGTATCCGGACACATGGTTGAAAATGACTTACAAGTTCGTGGTGCCCTACATTGGTAATGTTGGAATTTGATATGGTGTTGGCCCACCCTTAGCCTTGATGGCAGCTTCCACTCTCGCAGGCAGACGTTCAATCAGGTGCTGGAAGGTTTCTTGGGGAATTGCAGCCCATTCTTCATGAAGTGCTGCACTGAGATGAGGCATTGATGTTGGTTGGTGAGGCCTGGTATGAGGTCGCTGTTTCAAAACATTCCAAAAGTGTTCTATAGGATTCATGTCAGATCTCTGTGCAGGCCATTCCATTACAGGGATGTTATTGTCATGTAACCACTATGTCACAGGCCGTGCCTTATGAACAGGTGCTCCATTGTGTTGAAAGATGCAATCACCATTCCCAAATTGCTCTTCGAAAGTGGGAAGCAAGAAGGTGCTTAAAACATCAATTTAGGCCTGTGTTGTGATAGTGCCACACAAAACAACAAGGGATGCAAGCCCCCTCCATGAAAAACCTGACCACACCATAACACCATAACACACGGCCTCCAAATTAGACTATTGGCACTACACGCGCTGGCAGATTACGTTCACCGAGCATCTGCCATACCCACACCCTGCCATCGGATTGCCACATTGTGTACCGTGATTCGTCACTCCACACAGTGTTTTCCCACTGTTCAATTGTCCAATGTTTACTCTCGTCACACCAAGCCAGGCGTCGTTTGGCATTTACCGGTGTGGTGTGTGGCTTTTGAGCAGCTGCTCGACCATGAAATCCAAGTTTTTTCATCTTCCGCCTAACTGTCACAGTAATTGAAGTGGATCCTGATGCAGTTTGGAATTTCTGTGTGATGGTCTGGATAGATGTCTGCCTATTACACATGACGACCCTCTTCAATTGTCGGCGGTCTCTGCCAGTCAACAGACAAGGTCGGCCTGTACATTTTTGTGCTGTACGTGTCCCTTCACGTTTCCAATTCACTTTTACATCAGAAACAGTGGGCCGAGGGATGTTTAGGAGTGTGGAAATCTCACTTACAGACGTATGACAAAGTCATACCCAAGTTAGAGTTCCGCGAAGCATCTCATTCTGCTCTCTCACAATGTCTAATGACTACTGAGGTCACTAATATGGTGTACCTGGCAGTAGGTCACAGCACGATTCACCTAATATGAAAAATGTGTGTTTTTGGAGGTGTCCAGATACTTTTGATCACATAGTGTATATGTTTAAATATTTCATGAAAATTTCTTCTCCAAGTTGTATGTAGTTCCCACAATAAACCAGAAACTGCCTCATTATTCACTTTGCTAGAATAAATGATGTAATTGAGATTACAATGTGGCTGTAATTATGTAATGGCTTCTTCATTGCTGTGCGGCAGTGATCAGAACAAAGAATTGGCAGTGTAAAGTCTTCCAGTTTCTACCATTTCAGGGCTAAGCAGTCCAGGTATCTAATGGTACACAATCAGTAGGCATAATGTACACTCTTTGACTTGGTTGATTTTTAAAAATAGGGTTGCAGGGTGTGAGTGAAGCAAGTGACACTAGGGAGAGGAGTGGTGCAGAGGAAGCACGTTTTGTAATAAGTGTCTACCATCAATGTGGATAGTTAGCTTTCTTTTATGAGGAGGAGGAGGAGGAGGAGTTGTATGTAGCACTTGCGATGCATTGATAATTACATCATCTTCCTATAGATATAAATAAAATGTTGTTAGACGTAAGCAGTATCTATTGTCTCATTGACTCATTATTTTGCAGTTTAATAAGCCACCTACAAAAACTAAATATCATTAATCTTCTATCATTTAAAAAAATAAAAGTGTTCAAAGAAAAATCTCTTTCTTTCTAAAGTTTTGTTAGGTGCTAATGTTTTTGACAGTGTGTGTGTGTGTGTGGGGGGGGGGGGGGCACTAACCAATATCTGATTGCACTAGGGATAACAGCCTCAGAAAGTTAAGGAACCACTGCTGTAAAATGATTGACTTTGTTGACAGAGTGCCACAGTCTCACGTCTGCATGCATCACTTCATCACTATCAAAGTGAAGTCCTCGAAGGTGTTCTTTAAGTTTTGGAAACAAATGAAAATAGGATGGGGCTAAATTGGATTTGAGGATTATTGATGACAATGAACCAAAGACATTGGATTGTTGAAATGTTGGAGCATTTGTGTGTAGTCTGGCATTGTCATGCTGTAGGAGACGGTGCTCTGTGTGTGGACGGTCTCTTCAAATTCACAACTTGATTGCAGCGTGCCGTTTCCACATACTGACAGTTACATTACAGACTGCCATGTCATATGCTACATTTCGGAGCCCTCCTCTGGCAGAGAGCTGCAGATATGTAGCCATGAAGAATAAAGATTTATAATGTTAATAATAATATTTGTCTTATTTAAAATGCTGTAAGAGTTTTCTCATAAAAAATTCAGAGGCATTACTTTTCAGCACAGCCTCATATATCAAGCATCAGTTCCAAAACATGTAGCTTGTGAAATTGTTTTAAAATTGTAGACATAATTTTAGATGGGTGTGTGAGGAGAGGAAAAAGCAAGGCCTGATTCACATTTAGACTGGCAGTAGATCCTGTCTACTTGTCTGCCTGACACAGTGTAAGCATCATTTTTGTGCCTTTTGGTTCATAGTAGAAATGACATGTAAAACTAACAAAAGCATAATATTTTGTGTGAGCAAAACAAGTCACCTTTTATAGGGGTAATTTCATTACTGTGCACTGTACACTACATACTGTTTATCTTTGATATGAAACAATGGCTGCTACAGTATTGTTTCATAGTTAAGATTAGCAGTGACCAGTTGTAAAATGCTGTCAGCCCAAAATCTTCTACCAGTTCAGAACTAGGGAGTACATGCCACAACAAAGTGTGCTCATAGTAGTACACTAGCTCTTATCAAAGAAAATACATTTGTGCAGTGGAAATTCTATAGGAAAGATATGTGTAATTTTGGGTGTGCTGTAGAGAAGTGTGATGGTCATACAGCTCATCTTATGTATTCATGATGTAGCAGTTAATATGTTAGTATGCAGAAAATAAGACTAGTGCAAAGATTGACAACTAGCTCTTAATGGAGAGAAATGTATGGTTGTATACTTTATGAATCGTAAAAAAGTAGTAGCTTTTGACCACATGAATAATAAGTTACAGTTGGATTCAGTCACATCATATAAATGTAGGTGTATTCTAGATAAAAATTAGATTTAAATCTCTTCGGGAAAATTTAATTATAAGATCATATAAATGTGTTATTCACATTAGGTCATACTAACAGAAGACATCAAGTGAAATAAGAGCATCACAAATGCTTGCTGACTTATTTACCCCATGACAGTGTGTACAAGAAATGTCCTAAAAAACAAACTTATACACACTCAAAGAAGTTTGCATAATATATTGTGAAAACATAATTAAATAATGCCAGGCACTGATTTTATATGCAGAAATTACAAAATATTTTCATCACCCTACATATTGCTTCCATGTGACAGTAAAATTGAAGTAATAACATTGTGTGCAGAAGTGTAAAATCTGTCATTCTTCTCATGCTCTCCCCAGTACATGTAATGATAAAAACTCTAATGTAAGTTTAATGTGTGTACTTTGATGTTCAGCAAAGTATAAATGTAGTTGCAGAAGTGTTAGAGATATAGGTAAATATTTTCTGTAGCGTAACTGAGGAAGCAGCAGCTTTTCTTCAAAATAATTTTTTTCCTGCTAATTTACTAGGTTACATGTGGTAGGCATCAGCACAAGAAGTATTAAACAGTGTTGTTAACACTTTTTAAGCATTATGTTTCTAAGAGCTGGATCCCTTTTGCTGATATGTGTGCTGACTTGTTCCACATCCCTGAAGGTTCTCCTCTTTGGTGGAGCCTGTAAAATGCAAAGAATGGATCAGTTGAAACACACACACACACACACACACACACACACACACACACACACAGAGAGAGAGAGAGAGAGAGAGAGAGAGAGAGAGATTCTTAGCACTGCAAGTTTGGGACATTGTCTCACTATCAGATGTTATAAAACAAGGAAATCACTCAATAAATCACAATAGTACAGATACTGACAACCATATAAAAATATTTATATCACCCTGTAGTATAACATATCTCAAATCTTCTATGCCAGTAGTTCCCAACCTTTCTGATACTATTACCCCTGAATGCAATCAGATATTGGCTAGCAGCCACCCCACCATCAACAACATCAGAACCTAATCAAACATTAGAATGAAAAAGAATTTTCTTTGAACACTTTTTTTTTAATGATGAAAGAATAATGATATTTAGGTTTTGCAGGTGCATTATTAAATCCCAAAATAATGAATCAATGAGACAATAGGTTCTGTTTAATTCTGACAACATTTTATTTATATTTATAAAAAGATGAAGTAATTCTCAATGTATTGTGAGTGCTACATACAACTCCTCCTCAGAAAAGAAAGCTAATTATTCTCATTGATGGTAGATATTACAAAATGTGCTTCCTCTGCACCAATCCTCTCCCTAGTGACACTTGCTTCATTCACAACCCTGCTACCACATCTTAAAATCAAGCAGGCCAAAGGGTGTACACTGTACCTACTGCATCTGTACCACTGTTTTTATGGATTCTTTACCCCTGGACTGGTAAAATTTGGGTTTTATCCCCCCGAGGGTAATTACCCCAGGTTGGGAACCACTGTTCTATGCCATTAGGCACCATTGGAAGTAAAAACCCAGCAGCAGACATGCATTGCCACACACAAAACTCTTTCTAGCACATCTCACATTGGTGTTTTGTACTCTCAAGGCACAGTTGTAAACCAAAGGCAGCTGCTTTTGCCTACCAAAGATAGTACTTTCCTGTAACACATATGTGACAGCCCCCAACAATGCTAATGCCTGTCATAAAATCTATCCACATTACATGTCAAGTATTAAAAAATTCTAAAAACAAATACTGTCCATGTGATGGAACATGTGCATCCATATGGAATGACCAATAGAAAGTATAAAATTCAAGCTACTAATTCAGAGAAGTTGGTGGCTCCCATCCGTGGAGGATAACAATGCTTGCTGCTGGTATTTTCATTTTGACGGTGCCTAATGGCATAGAAGCTCTAAGGTGTTACACTACATGACAATATAAATAGTTTTATGTGGTTGCCAGTACATGTAATATTGTGATTTATTGATTAGTTTCATTGTTTTATAGTATTTGATATGTTGTGCTAAAAGTGTCACGTATTTGACACTTGGTGGTGTAACATTCCTAGTACCAATTTATGAGACAGTTGTAAGATGGTGCCACAACAGATACCCTGTTACCAGTTTTCAGCACTGCTACCTGTCTGGAATCTTGAAAGCTTTACATCGGCAGCAGGCCTATACACTGGGAAAGTTTACAGTCACACTTATTGTCTTTATTTTTTTCTTATTTGCAGATATGATGCTTTATCAATATTTTGTGGATGTTGTGCCCACTGATGTAGACACTTTCCTCAGAAGGATGACTACATATCAGTATTCTGTTAAAGACCATGAGAGACCAATCAATCACATGAAAGGTTCTCATGGTATCCCAGGGATCTTCTTCAAGTATGATATGAGTGCACTTAAAGTGAAAGTTATTCAAGAGAGAGATACGTTTGGACAGTTCATTGTTCGACTTTGTGCGTCTGTTGGTGGCATTTATACAACTTCTGGTAAGTTGTTTCACTAGCTTTATTATTGATGTTCCAAATATATATCAGCAGAATTATGGTATAAATAATAAGATAATTATTATGCTTTATACATGAACATATTGCGACTTAAAATTTGTAAATGACAATTTTTGTATTGGGTACCAACTAAACGTCTGCACCAGATATTAATCAGTACATTTATATACGAGTACAACTAACTGTTGAACCAACCATTTTACACTGAGACTTTTGCATTGTGTCTACTTCCAACTCCTCATATTAAAATAATTGTATACAACTTTTGAAATGCTTTCATAGTATCAAAGTTAGAGGAAGTTAAAAAATAAGGAAGTGCACTCATAAATGGATAGGAAAAGAGCGAGGGAATTATATACTAGTTCCTTAAAGGATATGACAACAAGAAAATTTACTGTGTAATGTTTGATACACTAGGTGACAAAATTGTTAATGTTTTACACTCACTAAAATTTTGCATACATAAATAAATTCAATTCTAAAGTATTAATGTGAGTGGATTCAAGTAAGATTCTGTGAATGCTACAAATCATTTATTTTAACTTTGAAGCAATAAAAATGTACCACTTAGCAAAGCACAGGGTGTATGTCTGCAGCATAATGGATGATTCATTAAGTTTTGTGCATCCAACTTCTGTATGAGAGAAATTTGAGTTTATCAACAGTGGTTTATACACTTCGTCACATACCGAAAGATGGGTTGAGGAGTATAAGTGTAGACACTGTCTTTATCTGTATATCTTTTGACCATCTTCTGACTGAGCCTGCAGAGTGAAGCAGTGGATGTAGTCGCTTTTTCAACCTGTGTGCCATGCCTTGGCACATGCAGCTACAGAAGCTAACAGCTAAGAGATGTGTATTGGATAACAAAGAAGCAGGTCTTCTGACGGGCTGAAGAACAGATACTAAAATCAAATCAGTGACAGTGAAAAAGGGATAAATTCAAGAGAGGATTGGTAAGATTATAAGATTTTTAAACTTGAAATGTTATCCCCAGTGATTGAATTCTTTGTGACATGCCTCTTTACCTGCTGAGTCTTAAAAGAATGAAGTAGATGCCAGAAGCTTGATGCTGACATAGCCACAGAATTGCCAGTATCGATATAATGTTCTGCCTCAAGCACTTCTATCAGACAGTAGAAGACAAATGTACCATTGATGTTCAACATCTTCCTCATGAACAATTGGAGTCATCATTGTTATGTATGATGAACAACACTCATAGGGGGAGCAATTAGTGTCATCTGTGTGCTGTATGAGAAGCCACACTCATATGGGAGCTTGTAAACTGCCACATTGCGGATGATCAAATCATCCATTGCAGAACAGAGAAGTGGTCCTGTCTTGGGTGAGATATGAAACATACCAGCTGGCCTTTGTATGTACGACGACTTCTATCACATGACAAGAAAGTCCGGAATGAAATAACAACAGAAATGAAAAAGATGGATTGCACAAGCACAGTTTACGTATTAAAACAATAAAATATGACATAATGAAAAGTATTACTCTCATGGATGTTGAAACATGGACTTAAAATATGATGACGCATTTCTGTTTTACAACTTGTCCTAATATAATGGAGTCACAGTGGCATCATAATAAAATACAGAAAAAATCAGCTTAGCAACATTGCACATATTTAAAATGTGGTGTAAACTGCAGATTGCTACCCACTGCATAGAGGTGGTGTTGAGTCCCAGACAGGCACAATGAAAAAGACAGCTAAACATTTAAGCTTTTCGACAAAAAAGTCACTTTTACGCAATAGAAAAAAAAACACACACACACACACACATGACTACTGTCTCCAAGAGCTGGGGCCAAACTGCAGACTCTGACTGCGTCCAACATGTGCAGCAGTGTGCTTGGGTGTGTGGTGTGGTGGGGGTAAGGAGGAGGCGTGAGGTGGGGAGGGGAAAGATGCTGTACTCCCTCTGTGAGGACTCTGTAGGAGGGATGGGAAGGATATTCCTCATTTCAGAGCAGAAAGAGAGGTAATCGAAACTGTGGCGGAGATGTGATTCAGTTTCTCCAGTTCTGAGTGGTACAGAGTCACCAGAGAAATGTGTCTTTGTGTGTGTACAGTGTGTATGTTTAAAGTAGTGAATGACTGTAGAAAGAAGACATGGGAGATCTGTTTCTGGACAAGGTGTCCTAACAGCAATTGGCTCATGGAATCACTTACCAAGACAGTTTTGCAGGGCAATTGCAGCCCCTCAGGACTGTTTTCTGTGATAGTATTTATAGCAACTGCCAGATTCACCATGCCATGAAGCCAAAAAAGCATAGGCCACGGCATTCTGAGGAAGATGAGAAACCTCCTACAATGATGTTTATCCCTCAGCTCAGGAACACATCAGCGAAAATTGGAAGAATACTTGCAAATATAACATCATGTGTGTATTGCCCCTACTTTCCAAGATTAAAGTGTTTTTTTGGGGGCGGGGGAGGGGGGGCTGTAAAGGACATCCTGGGACTCCAGAAAGCTGGAGTCTCCCACTTCCCATGTCAGTGCAAGAACATTGTATAGGATAATCTGTCTGGACAACACAAGAGCAGTGCAGATTTGTGTCATGGATAAAGAATAATCCACAAAATGAGCTTTTGCAAAGTGTTCTAAAGCCGAGCATGCTCGAAACACAACAGCAGTGGGAAGATCTGCCCCTTTGAAGATATAATTTCACACCACATTGATGTGCCTCTTTCACATCAGTGATGTTCCTTTTCAGTGATGGTAGTACAGTGTTACAATGACAAGACAGCAGCAGTTTGTATCCTGACTTTCTGACTGTGCACCCCTTCCATCTCCTACCTCACCAGTGGAGTTGCATCAAGGGTACTGTTGGCTTCTGACAGACAGTGGGAAAGAAGGGGATATATATAAATGGTGGTAAGCATCAGGACTAGCTGAAACTGGCAGCAGTTCAGCTTGCCAAAATATCCCATATCCCACCATCTGGACAAACTCACCTGGCTGAAAACCTGAGAATGGTTCAGAAATACTGTTTATACGCAATAAGAACAGTAGCAGACCCAATATCGATCCCTGTAGTACACCTGTAGAGTTATTCTGTATTCAGATAATGCTGTTTCATTGTCTGTGCTCCCTGAGTTTAGTGATGCAATGCTCTGCATCCTTTTAGTTAGATAGGATGAAAAGCAGTTTTATATAGAAACTAATCCTGTAGGCTGTTCATTTCAGCAATACTACATGCTCCAAAATTTGGGATGTCAGTGCTCTATGAAGATGGAGGCAGCTATTTACTTGCAGATGCAAATCCTTGTATACAGCTTGTGATACACTACATGTTCTACATCATTACAGTGTAACAAAATGTCCAAAAATGGCAGCTAACCATCTTTAAGACTTCCATAGTATAGTTTCATGGATGCAAAGTGGTTGGTTCAAAAACACATGTAATAGTTCATTGCCATAGACTACATGAATATACATCCAAAATACTGCAAATTTCAAACCTGTATAATACAGTGACCTTTCTTCAAGGCCCTGCATAAGTAAAGGTGTAGCTAAGCATAACATGGGCCTACCACAGTAATGTCAGTCTGTTGGCTAACTGAGCATGTCCTTACCACCACTTTAGGCCACAAATAGCAAGAGTCTACTTTTTAAAATTTTATTAACATGTTTTGGGCATGACCCATCCTCAGAATATCAGAGAAAAACCTTATTATTAGAGTATCATGTCAAATGGTATGTATTGTAGCACTGTTGAGCACCAGTGCTACTGTATATACATTTTGACATGAGGCTCTGTATTAAGATTTTTGTCTGATATTCTGATGCTCATGTCAGATGGTACCTATCATAAAATGTTGAGCACCAATGTTGTAATAGACACCATTTAACATGATACCCTGTATTAAGGTTTTTTTCCCTGATATTCTGATGATGGCCATGCCCAAAATACTTAGTAAAAAATTTCAGCAGCAAGCAATATAAAGTGATGATAAAGGGATGCTCAGTTATTCTGTAATAGTATAAGGCCTCCTGTGCAGCTTTATGTTGCAATTTAAATGGTCTGTTGGCACCCTCAGAAAATAGTCAAAAAATATACAGTCAGTGAAGGTGGTGGAGCTATTGCAGCTGCACACCTGAAACTTAAAGGTTCACACACACTCTGTAGTTCATCATCAGTATTATACTTTGATCCAGGTTCTTGCTTTTCACAGGTAGCGTACTACCAATTGTATTATCCATGCATGCCTCATGGACCAACTTATTACTGTGTATGTCCCAATAAACTGCAGGAATATCACATCTCATTAACATCCTTGGGGTTTTCATTAAGAGAAATTCTCCACTGTGTTTTGGGAGTATGGATTTTGAAAATTTTGAAGAGTAACTAGTGGCAAGTTGAAGCATTTAAGTCAGTTTATGAGGTCATAATAAATAATGGAACTGCTAGTGCTCTGTATACAACAGGCATAGACCCTGGTTGAATTCCAGACACAACACTGTTTTAACACACAAATTCATTACAGCATGTGCTCTACTAAAGAGTAAAAATATTGTTATCCCATTCTAATTAGTTGGGTACCTAGTGTTAGCTCCTAGCTTTAGCATAGTGGCCTTGAATGTAGTTAATTCTGAATTCTGTAAGTCCAGAAGACTGTCCTCATTCATTGCAGATTACACCTACAGACTGGTGAATGTTATTCAAACTAGAAATGACTGCAAACCTAATAAATACAGAAGACAGGCTTTGTGTCCATCACAAACTATTTCTGTCACATATTGAAAAACACTCTGTTTTGAGAGCTCACACTTCAAAGTGTTATACATACAACACTTTTATTAATTAAACATTAGTGTATGAAGTGAAGTATAAATTAGCAGAATAACGTTGCTATGCTATCAATGAGATTAATAAAATACTTAACAAATTTCAACTCTACTGTTACAGGTATCATAAACAGTGTTGTGCAACTGCTGATAGAATACCTTGCAAGCAAATTGTGGAAGAAGACAAACACGAAAAGTGATACATTAGAACATAAATTAGTGCAGGAGGAAATAAGAACTACAACCACCTCATCTCTTTTACTTCCAAACAGTGTGCCACACATTCCAAGTCAGCAAGTCATGAGTGAGGTGCCTTTGCTTGTAACAGATAATGGGACAAATGCAGAACTACCATACAGCACTTCCCACGTATCATAACAGTGTGATGCAAGCTTGTGGTGTTAAAAGCTTTGTTACGAGTGATTCAGAGATACTGTTTCACTGGGTGGTTCTGTGATGTGAAGTTGCCTTAGAATTTGTATCAGCTTGTGGCAGTTGTCAGTTTAGTTTGTTTTATAACAACACAATGAAGGAAACTCAGGTCAGAAATCAGTGCCATGACGCAAAGTAATTAAGATCACATCTGCCAATGGCATTAGTCTGACGGATGCTATTTCACAACGGCAGATAATTTTAAATCCTACCTAAGGTATCAAATGCATGATTGAGAGATATGATAAAACATGAAAACTTAGTTATCTTTTCGTCTTAACAAAAATGACTTACTCTTTTTTTACCCCATACACATTATGGTGAGCTGATTTTGCAGTTACCTGGAAAGAATTTACCTCAGAATGAATTTCCTTCGTCCTAGGATTCTTTACTCATTTAGTTAACCAGTGCAACTCAATGAAATAGTCTTTCTCCAAATAATTTTCACTAATTTACAGGACTTCATGGCTAAGAAATGGACAAAAGACACAGTCTTACAGTATATTATGTTGACAATTTTTTTGGCGTAATATGGATATGTGTGGTATTGATATTCCTTTGCAAATATTCTACATTTGATCTCCCTGTGTAATCAAGTAAATTATTGCTTGCATGGATGTTTCAGTGTGATGTGAGGTATAAACAAACCTTTTGGAATTTTACTGCAAGCTGATGAGCCACTTTCTGTTTTGAAATATTTGGATGTACTATTTTCAGTATATTCATTTATTTGATGGGTTACCCGGTTACCAGTACCTATTTTCTGTATAAGAATCTTCTTTTTCTTCCATTAGTAAGTACACATTATGGTACTTTGCAGCTTCAAGTATGCACCTTGTGGATCCATCTCATTGATACATAAAGCTTATATTTTGTGCAAAACATATAGTACTCTGATGTTAAGCTGGGTGGATTCTTGCATTATTCATTGAAACAATTAAAAAAAATTTTCAAACATGGTGTGTAACTTCTCAGTGTTTGCTGTGCCTACAATATTTATCAGTTAATATATTGGAAAGAAAAGAGATCTCAAATCTGATCTTATTGCTGTATGTATTGTGTGAGTGTGCTATGAGCAATTTGTTTGTCATTTTGTGATTTTTCAATGAAATGTTACATTTTGGGTTATTTGAATAACTGTGAAATTTATTTGGTTTGATTTACAAATGTATCTTACATTGTTGTGTAATGTGCAGTTACAAATACTGTGAAAGTATCCTGTTATGCTGAATACTTGTCAGTCAGTTTTGTTACAGAAAATGAAAAAAAAAAAGAGCAGTTGAGTGATAAATACAGTTCATCAAAGTTAATTTGGGACAGCACAAATATTATGAATGCACACTTACAAGAAATTTCATGGAAATTATAGGAAAAAGTTTGATTATTAAATTTGGGTTAATAATCAAACTAATTGTTTGAGTGAGGCAGCAAAGGAAGAAAAAAATAAAAATATTTTCATGCATGGTTTTGCAAATTGATGTTCAGTTACACTTTATTTGTATACCTTTCCTGTTTGTGGATATTGTGTGTTGTGGTAAATTGTTATTTTTTTGCACTTTTATTAATTGAAAACAGTATTAAGAAATATATTTCTTCAAAAGTTTGCAGAAACTAAATGACTGTGTTTATATCTTTGTATAGAATGTGGCCTAGTTTCATGAGAGAAGAGAGAATGGTATGTCCTAAAGCCTCGGATGCCTAGTGTATCTCATTTATCACATTAGTCTATCCTAAGAGTTGCTTGTAGCAGAATACTGTTCTAACTTGTGCTTCTGGTTTTGTATGGACTGTAATCTGTCACTCTTCCCACACTCTGTGTGTGAATGGACTGGGAAGAAGCCCTAATAACTCTTAGAGTGAGAAGTGTCCTCTGCCATGCACTGTTGTTAGCAGAGTTTAGATGTAGATTATACAGGCTGACCCATAATTATGTGTATGATGTTTCAAAGATTGTGGTGAAGAACCCAGTAACATAACTTGAACACAAGCAAGTTACTCTCATACCTTTCCTCACAAGAATTTTAATCTCTGCTCTCCAGCGCATGGTCCACCGACACACTGTCCAAATATGATACTATTATTTTATGGACTGTATTAGTGTGCTACAAGCAAATTGTTTGCCATTTTGTGACTTTTCAATGAAACATTACATTTTGTGTTGTTTGAATAATTGTGAAATGTATTTGATCTGATTTATTAGTGTATCTTATGGAGATAAAGAGCAATGTCACATAGCAGTTTGACAGACCTGTACTGGTATCCTGTGAAACTCTTTGTGATAACTTCTTATACTTTGGCCAAGTTGCATATCTGATGTTGATACACTTTGTTCTTTGAAACACACTGACATGTTCTCTCAAACCTGGATTTTAGTTCAGCTTTCCCAGCCATTTTTCTACAAACTCAAAATGCTTATCCGGATCATCATCATTAAGATCATTTATCAAATGAGCATGATGTGGCCTTCATTTCAGATTCTTCATTATTCTCTGCAGTATTGTATGTGAAATGTACAACTCTCTGGATGTACCGTTCACTTGAAAAACACTACTAGTAGCATAAAATTTAGTGTTTATTCTGGAGATTGTTAACACAGAGGGGCATTTACTCCAAACTTGACTGCGATGCTCCACCTCACCTCTGCGTAATTGTTTGTTGCAGAACACAAATGTACACAATGCACAAACTGTTACACAGATTATAGTTCTACATCTACATACATACTACACAAGCTGCCATATGGTGCGTGGCAGAAGGTACCCTGTACCACTACAGGTCATTTCCTTTCCTGTTCCACTCACAAATTTCCTATATCTTGGGGGTCCTTACACAAAATGCATGTTGGTGGCAGAAGAATTTTCTGCAGTCAACTTCAGATGCTGGTTCTCCAAATATTTGCAATAGAGTTACTTGAAAAGAACATCACCTTCCCTCCAGGCATTCCCATTTGAGTTCTCAAAGCATTTCCGTGACACTTGCATGTTGTTCGAACCTACTGGTGACAAATCTAGCATCCCATCTTTGAATTGCTGCAGTGTCTTCTTTTAATATGACCTGTGATGATCAATATGATCAATATGATTAATATGATCAAACGTACATCATCAGGGTATATACGCTACAGGACAAATGGGGAAAACCTGAGAATTTTTTCATTATTTTAGTTTTCAGTTAAATTTTTGTAGTTTTAACTTGTAAGAACTGATACTGTAACAAAGAATTTTACTTTAGCCTTTTACTGTAATATAATACTGCAGCAATAAAACACAAACAAGGAAAAAAATAAATAAAACTTAAGTTGTAAAGGAAATGCACTATTTACAGCAACAAAGCAGAGTGCACACACAAGCATCTGCTAACAGCAAAATGTGTCAAAGTCTTTAGGAAGAAGACTATGTAATACTTCATAACAACAAACTTCTCCAATGGGCATGACATCACAATGGTTAACATTAGGTTCATTTGAGCAGTTGGCAGCGGGCTTATGCACATGTGCAGTTGAGTCATGTGTACCTTCTCCCATTTCTGGCTACTTGAAGTGTGGCTGTTAGCTGTATCCAAGGTAACTAGACACGAGATGTATCAGCAGCTAGATGCTACCCGCAAACATTTTTTTGGTGCATCCAAGCTGCCAAAGTCGCGCATGCGCAGAGCAATGAGTTGTAGTGGGATGAGGAGTAGTCTTTACATGAATCTTGTTAACGTTAATTGATTTTGCTGTTTCCTCTTGGTTTACAGCTCTCAAGAACAAAATATATTTCTGTGGCTGGGAGCTATAAAGTGAATTAAAATATTAACATCATTACGGAAGGCTAAAATATGTTATTAGTTTCAGTTTTCTGATTTTATTTTATTTCCAGGTTTCTGGCAGTTGGATGGTTCAAAATGGCTCTGAGCACTATGGGACTTAACAGCTGAGGTCATCAGTCCCCTAGAACTTAGAACTACGTAAACCTAACTAGCCTAAGGACATCACACACATCCATGCCTGAGGCACGATTCAAACCTGCAACCGTAGCTGTCTGGCGGTTCCAGACTGAAGTGCCTAGAGCCGCTCGGCCACACCGGCCAGCGGCAGTTGGATATTAATTGCCTCGCAGAACAATGAAACTACTTTTGTTGATTTGCTAAAAAAAATTGGCTTTAATTAATCTTTTTCGCAGAGGCAGTCAATTTATTTGGAACACTATTGGCTAGTGTCAACTGTTCATAGAATTTCAAGTGGACGTTGTTATCTTTTGGGACGTATGGAATTATGCCATAATAAAGAACTAAACGTGAGACAATACAGTACTGGTACTCCAAGAAAAGTTGTATCCTGAAAACCACACTGCAAAGTTTAATATCGGCTTGGGACCTCTGTTGTGAATCTGGACATATGAATGTGCTGTTTAAGTCAAATTATGCATTTTAGTATGGTTTATGAAATTCCGATGATCTTAGAGTATCCTCTGGTGTCCTGTTTCGTTTATGACGTAATGTAAGAGCTCGTAATGCTATACACATATGAACATACGGGTTCCCTACCTCATCGTAGCTGCGCAGGCAAAGTAACGCCGTTTCTGGCGCTCTCTGACAACTGCTGAAAAGAAATCTAACAGGTCGCGGGAAAATATTGCAATTGGTCATTTGAAAAGCATTACTTTCAGAGTACATTATATTTTATGCAATGTGAATTATGTTACGTGTACAAACGTGCTTTGAATTTCTTAAATCTCAGAATGTTTGATTTTTATGTAAAGCTTAACACTTTGAGGGCCAGCCACTTAAAAGAATTTCGAGCCCAGAAGACCAGACATTTACGTCATTACTTAAAATTTTACTGGCACATTTGTGTGATGTATCAAAGTGTAACACACACAAAAAAGACAAATGTTATATGTGAAAGCTTAGCTTTTCTTGTAGCTACGCTTTGTACATTAAGTTAGACCATTAACTTTTCCTATTTGTGTACTCATGCTACTTAACGGTGATCTTGCTGTAGACTGACTACATCATATGCCCTATGCTCTGAATCACTACGTTCACATGCGACACATCTTCTGAAAGACGAAAACCGAATTTGGGAAACCTTTTTTCACTGTCATGTTTACATGTTAAGTTCTGAAGCAAATTTGCTAGCCCAGTTAACCACTGCGCCTGGAAAACAGCAGATGTAGTTCATGATTTAGTCAGCACAATTGCTATTTCTCTTCTATTAGATGAGGGGTAAACAGCTTCAGTCTAATATTTCTACTTATCCTTCACTTTACAAAAAGAAAAGGCACTCTGTCAACATTAGCTGAAATTTAAAAAAAAAAAAAGGACAAAACCTGATAGCCCAACCATGTTTCAATATCGGCTTCTATCATATGGGGGCAAAAATTGATTGCAGAATTGGGAAACCGGCAACCAGAAATGGATTTCCAGAATCGATTTTGATGTGTCTACATGACTACCCAGAAGCAGTATTGGGAGATCAGTTTATGAAGACCTGTTCTGGGAGCCCCATGTAAATGCGAGTAATATCTGCTATCATTGACCGGTGAGTCTATGTGACATGAACTATGATTGGCTTACATAAGCACATCGTGATCTCAATTTCAATGCTTCAGAAACTGACGTTCTGTTTTTGGTGGAATTTGACTGTATACTTCCGTAATACGAAAATATGCAGCATACACGTTGCTGCAAATCAAAGATCTTTCCGAAACCCATTTTTTCCCCCTGAGGTTCGTTTCCTAAAGTGGCGGGAGTTTCCACGTTGGGTGTAAAACCTTTACCATTCAAATGATTGATAAATTTTATGATCACAAGGGAAAGTATACTGTCACCTAACACAGAAAAAGCATATTTTCACTCAGGAGAAAGTGCTTTTTTTTAACAAGGAAAAACCTGGGAATTTTTTTCCTTGTCCGCGTATACACCCTCGTATAAGTAATTAAGGGCCACACTGCGGAATGAGTGCTTATGCATGCAAAAAGCCTTCAAGCAGGAGATTTAAGGATGATTTCTGTGTGTGTGTGTGTGTGTGTGTGTGTGTTTCATATTTTACTAACAGAAATTCTGGCTAGTACTTACCTCCAGGAGGCAAAATGTTTACCGTTGCTGAGTCACATACTTACAAGTAAAAGTAATGACATTATCCTATCCCTCGAAAATACTAGTTCCTTCCTCAGCGAATGCAGAGAAAGAGAGAGGAAAAGTTTAAAAAGGAAAGGCAGGTCAATCAAACCTCAGGTTGAGGTTCCTCACGTTTAAACTATGCCAGAGGTAAAACAGTTCCCAATTTGAATCTCCAGGAGGGGATCTATTTGAGAGGAGCCATAAGAGGAAAGGAGAATGCTAATTATGGTTAGCACATGGAATTTTAAAACATTAAAGGAGTATGGGAAATTAGAAAATATGAAGAAAGAAATTGAAAGGATGCTTATAGAAATTTTAAGAATCATCAAGATGCAATGGCTATAAAAAGATGGTGATACAATTATTTGTACTGGATCAGATAATGGTAAGCATGGCTACAAATAAAAATTGGCAGTAGTGAGTGAGGTGATGCCACAGTAAAACACTGAACCCAGATTCGTTTGGAGGGCAGTTATAATCTCTTTCTGGGCACCTAGATTTCTGTGCTTCCTTAAACCATTTAAGGTAAATACCCTATAGTTACTTTGAACATTATGTTGCCAATTTCCTCCTTTTCCTCACCCCCCCCCCCCCCCACCTTCCTCTCTCTCTCTCTCTCTCTCTCTCTCTCTCTCTCTGAGGAGAGAGTTTACAGATTCAGAGTAGCACTTAACCCAGTGTCCACAATTATTTGTTGGATATATTCCAATTCTGCCTTTTACTGTCTTTGATGTCTACATCCCCCTCTAGTACCACGGTTATTCCCTCCTGCCTTAACACATGTCCTATCCTCCTGTTGATTCTGTGGAAAACCATCTGATTTTTTCAGTTCACTTAATTTTCTGCATCATTCTATAACACCACATCTCAAAAAATTGGACTGTCTTCTTTTCTGATTACAGTCCATGATTCACTCCCATACAATGCTGTGCTCCAGAGAACTTCAGAAATTTGTTTCCTCAAATTACAGCTCTTCTTTGTTAGTAGTAGACTTGCTCTCTTTGCCTGTGCTAGTTTTCTTCTTTTATTCTTCTTGTTTTGTCTACTCATTACTGTGCTTCCAAGGTAGTGGAATTCATTACTTTTTACAAATTACGATAATAGAAATTCTTCTATGGAATACAAGTTGTCAAGAAGAAACTTTTTCAGTTTATTTTCAAATTTTACTTTCTCGTCTGTCAGAAATTGTATTTGACTAGGCAACTGATCGAAAATGTTGGTTGCGGCATTGTGCACCCCTTTTTGTGCTAAAGATAACCTTAATGTGGCATAATGAATATCATTTTTTCTTCTGGTTTGTAATTATACATATCATTGTTTCCTTCGAACTGGAGTGGATTATTTACAAACTACCTCATGAGCGAACCAATATACTCTGAAGCAGTGGGCAAACTGCATAACTCATCAAATAGATGTCTACAAGATGATTATGGGTGCGCACCACATATTAATCGTAAAGCATGTTTTTGAGCAATGAAGACTTTCTGTCTTAAAGATGACTTCTCCCAGAACATTGTTCCATATGACATTATTGAATAAAAGTATACAAATTACATCAACTTACCGATGTGTCTTTCCCCTATATTTGCAATGATTTTAAGTGCAAATGTGGCTGAACTAAGTTTTTTCAGTTTTTTAAGGAATTCCAAAATGGCTTTTTCCAATTTAAATTCTGATCAACATGGACCCCTAAGAATTTTTAAGTTCCATTCTATTTATTATTTCCTCACTATGTGTTTCACTTATCACTGGTGTAGTACCCCTGGATGTGCAAAACTGAACATGTTGTGTCATCTTAAAACTGAGGTGAGACCATTTACAAAAAACCAGTCAATAACACTTTTAAGAACATTGTTTATCATTTCTTCTGTTGCTGTATGAATGCTTGGACTGATTACACCACTAGTGTCGTCCACAAAAGGAAGTAGTTGTGCTTTTTGTATATGGGATGGAAGATCATTTACGTATAGAACGAACAATAGCGGACCTAAGATTGAGCCTTGGGAAACCCCTTATGCGATTTCTTCCCTGTCAGAATAATGCCCCTGGATTATGTTGGTTGAATTACTAAGCACAACTTTCTGCATCCTTTTGGTTAGATATGACATTATCCGTTGGTTGGCTATACCATCGATCCCATAAAATGTCAGTTATCTTGGAGAGTACTGTGATTCACACAGTCAAATGCCTTAGATAGCTCACAGGAAATACCAACTAGCAATATATTGTTATTTAATGATTGTAAAATTTGGCAAGTTAACATGTAAATGGCAACTTTTCTGAAATCCAAACTGTGATTTACTGAATTGCCCAGATGGGTTACTATTCTAGAATATGTCACCTCAAAAATTTTGGAAAATGATGTGTTTTTGAAACAGGTTGGTAGTTATTGACATCCTATCATCTTTCTTACAGAGTGGTTTAACAATAGCATATCTCATGCTCACTGGAAAAATACCTTTAGCTGGTGATGCATTACATAGTTCAGTTAAGACAGGGCTTATTATATGGGAACAAGTCTTTAGTACTCTATTCGAAACACCATCAAATTCAGATGAGCATTTATTTTTGAGAGCATATATGATTTTCTTAATTTCAGAAGGAGAAGTTGATGATACATTCATATGATTGAATTTTATGAGAGTTGCTTTTTCAACATACTGCTGTCTGGCCATCCTGATCTTGGTTTTCCATGATTTCCCTAAATTTCTTCAGGCAAATGCTGGAAAGGTTCTTTTGGAAGGGCACAGCTGACTCCCTTCCCCATCATTCCCTAATCCCCTGGTACCAATGACCATGCTGTTTAGTCTCCTCCCCTCAAATCAACCATACTGCTGTGATTTTCCTCTTGAACTGTTTGTCCCTTTACTTTCTTCTGTATTTAAGAGATCATTATTAAATACATTTGCTACCTGTGACTCATCATTTATAGCCCTTCTATTCACTTCAGTAACTGACATTAACCTGTTTTGCATCTGCTTGTCCTATCTCACATTTCACTACATTCCATACAGCTTTAAGTCCGTTGTCAGAATTACTGATTTCTGACACAATGTGCGTGTTCCTTGATTTTTTAATAACTTTTCTTAGTAATGTTGAGCAGTTTTTGTAGTGTCCAACTACTGAAGGACCTCTGCCTATTCTTGCCAACAAATACATTTCCCTTTTCCTTTCACAGGATGTTTTAATCCCTGTAGTGATCCATAGTTTTTTACATGGCTATTTAATGGCCTTTCTGATTATTATGCAGAAAGCTATTTTCAAACAATGATATTATGAATTTGTCATGGACTAAATTCAATTTTGTGTCAGCATTTGTTTCATTATAAATTTCATCCCAGGTCATCTGTTGTAAACTATTCTTAAAGTACTTGAAAAATAAAACACAATCAGCTGTCATGTGATCCTGTAATAGTACTGTCGGTTTCACAACATTAGAGTTGCATCGTCAGATAAATCTAAATAAAGAAGAAGAATAGAACATAGGGAAAGTAGAAATGTAATTTTTTTTTTAGAAATGGCAAGAATCTAGTGAGAAGAAAATATAATGTGCTATATGGTACATAACTGACAAAAGCAAATTTATAATATCAACTTACTTACTTTCATGTCATTTACATGAGAAAGTTGAGTGCATTGGATCTTTCCCCATCATTCCCAGGCAGACTATAATAAATCCATGGAAATAGTGACAGAAGTCAAAATTTAAAATGGTCAGAGAGAAGAAGACGACAATAAAAGCAGGTCAGCTCTGAAAGGACAATAGAGTTGTAAAACCAGGCAAACGGGACTAAAAAATGAACAATGATTTTAGATAGTAGTCATGATCAAAAGACGAGACGTAGTGAAAAGCACCAAAAAGGGCTATAGAATAAAATAATGGAAAAAAAACATGGTAAAGAGATGCAAAACAAATAAAGCCATAATTCTTACAGATCTGATGCATGTCAATATGAACCATGGTGGGCGGCTGTCAGCTGAATACTGAGTGAGTTTGCTATTCATAGGTCAGGGATTTTCTCTGCCTTGTGATGACTGGGTGTTGTGTGATGTCCTTAGGTTAGTCAGGTTTAAGTAGTTCAAGTCCCATAGTGCTCAGAGCAAAATGCTATTCATAAAACACTTGTTCTGTTGTCTTTAATTATTCTGATTTCCACTGTGAAGTATCAGTACTGTAAGCATTATCTTAACTGTGTGTCACGACCTTCACAGTTACATTCCATGTACATATATTTTTCTGTTCAACTTATATGTGATTGCCCTTTCGAGGGACATTTATTCTTGCCCAACAAAACTGCCTACTATTATAGTATTCAATTACAGTAGATGCACCCTCAGATAACTTCAGATTCACATGATCATCATCATTCCTCACTACATCTGTATACCGCTTCACCATATATGTACCTACTACGAGTCTATATCTGCTCCTGGGCATGCCCTACAATTCCGTATTTGATCTTTGTCTCACTATTTTGTAATTCAGCTGGTATCTGAGTGTTTCTAGATCTTTTAAAAATGTGCCTTCTCCTATTGTGATTATTGAACAGTGTATTAGCTATTACTGGCTGAAATTTATTGCTGAACTCAAGGAGTCTTTCTTCTCTTTCTCTCTCACTACTTCTGCTGAGCGTGTATTTTCCAGTAACTACATCTTCTGTTCCTTCCCCCTGGTGTATTGTTTCAGTCCCCCAATCATTGTCGTTACCTTTTTTACAACTTAGTTGCACAATTAATGCTGTTATATATCATTAGCATGTCACATTGGCAAGCAAACCTGATCTATTTTGCTTGGCACTGGTTTGCTGTTGATTCTGTCAAGAATAATACTATTTCTTAAATGTTCATAGTAACACACTCTTTGCCCTACTTTCTTCCCATTAGCAATTCTACTCATGTTACTTTTTCTGCTGCTGTTGATATTAGTCTTTATTTATTTAATGAGAAATCTTTCTTTGCTTTCATGACTCCTATAGCTTCTACATTGAGCCTCCTCCTAGCTTCCCTGCCACATTCAGGCTTATGACATTCCAAGCTCTGACTCATAGAATCTTACCATTTCCATTGGCTTTTCATTCCTTTTCTGGTGGCCATCTTCCCCTTGGTAACACTCCCTCCCCCTCCAAAAGATCCAAATGAAGAACCAATCTGGAATCTTTTGTCAATGAGAGATCATTAGGCACTTTATCAGTTACAAGCCACATTTCCAGTGGAAACTCATTTATGTGTGTTCATTGCAGTGGTTAGTCCCTCCCTAGCTTTGTACTTGGCAATGTGTTATCAGTTACAGTACAGAAAGGTAATTCACTCTCTTTCCACAAAACAAACTGAAGTACTCAGTGCTGATGAAATGATAAGAGTTCAAATCAGAAAAGATGTAGGGAAGGGTTGCTTATTGCGTTCACTGATATTCGTTTAGTAGAAATAGGAAAATAAGGGACTATCAGGACATAGTAATTGTTTGTTTAGGACAGAAAATCAGCATGATATCATTTGCTGATGACATAGCAGTAGTTTCCAGAATGAGATTTTCACTCCGCAGTGGAGCGTGCACTGATATGAAACTTCCTGGCAGATTAAAACTGTGTGCCCGACTGAGACTCGAACTCGGGACCTTTGCCTTTCGCGGGCAAGTGCTCTACCATCTGAGCTACCAAAGCACGACTCACGCCTGGCCTCACAGCTTTACTTCTGCCAGTATCTCGTCTCCTACCTTCCAAACTTTACAAAGGTCCCGAGTTCGAGTCTCGGTCGGGCACACAGTTTTAATCTGCCAGGAAGTTTCATAGCAGTAGTTGTTTAAAGTGAATAGGAGCTAAATTGGACACTTAATGAAATGGAACATGGGCTATCCAATGACTACAGTATGCATATAAACAGAAAGATGACTAATATAATGTTGTGTGCAGCGAGTGGCTGTCAAGGATAGCTAACAGTTAAACTTGGACAATAGACTATTGAAGGGATGGATGAATTTTGCAATTTTGGAAGCAGACTGGATAAAGAAAGATGATGCAAGAAAAATGAGTAACAAGAATTGCACAAGGTAAAAGAACTTAGCTTAAAAATAAACAGCTAGTAACATCCCAAAAATTAAACCTTGATAACAGAAAGGGATTTGTGAAGAGTTACATTCAGAGCACAGCTCTGTATGAGTGCAAAGAACACTGACAAGACATTTTCTGTGATCGTGCCAAGGACTAAATTGTGAATATCACAAAAATTCTACTAGGGAAACTAAACTGGTACAGCATTAAAGTCTTTACCTTTGTATGTATGGAGTGTTGAGCTAACAATAGGAAACAGAGGCTCATATTAACGAATGATACTACAGAAATAAGACTAAATACACAGTGGGAAACATCAAATATGGTGTCCCGCTATGCATGGCAATTTGCCCACTCCTGATCTTCACCTATAGAAATGATCTTCTCAGGAAGAAACTAGTTTTAGATGACACATTGATAAATGGCCCCATATCCATACCTGGTACAGCTGGGAGGATAATGGAACAGATGGACAACTGTTCACAGCTAACAGCTTAACCCTTAATCTTACAAAAACATGTTTTATGCTATTCTAAGCTAATCAAAATTACTTACAGATACTACAAGTAGATATCAAGGGGTATACACAGAGTGAAGCCCCATGTATAAAGTTTTTAAGCATCCATATGGATAACACACTGAAGCAGGAACAACATGTTAATCAGAAAGCTCAGTTGTGTGTGCTTTGCAATTGTTAAGTTCTCTCATTGTGTTGACCCACGGGCAAGACAGCTGGCATACTTTCACTAACTAGCGTCATATACCTAATCTTCCGAAGAAATGCATCTGAGATGAAAAAAGTGATTATTCTAGAGAATTGTGCAATAAGAGTATTGTGTACAAAGTTGATCACTGAAGACACTTAAAAGGTGTAGGGATTCTTACACTGAACAGACCAATACATACTCTTTCCAATAGTGTTAATGATTAGTAACAATGGTGAATGTAGGATGAACCACAATACTAGAAGTAAAAGTAATTTTCATATAAACTGTACATCCCATCTAATGTCAAGAATGAGTTTTATAATTGAGCGCAAAAGTCTGTAACAAGTTGCTCATAAATGTCAGGTTGTTGTTGTTGTTGTTGTGGTCTTCAGTCCTGAGACAGGTTTGATGCAGCTCTCCATGCTACTCTATCCTGCGCAAGCTTCTTCATCTCCCAGTACCTACCGCAACCTACATCCTTCTGAATCTGCTTAGTGTATTGATCTCTTGGTCTCCCTCTACGATTTTTACCCTCCACGCTGCCCTCCAATGCTAAATTTGTGATCCCTTGATGCCTCAAAACATGTCCTATCAACCGATCTCTTCTTCTAGTCAAGTTGTGCCACAAACTTCTCTTCTCCCCAATCCTATTCAATACCTCCTCATTAGTTACGTGATCTACCCACCTTATCTTCAGCATTCTTCTGTAGCACCACATTTCGAAAGCTTCTATTCTCTTCTTGTCCAAACTGGTTATCGTCCATGTTTCACTTCCATACATGGCTACACTCCATACAAATACTTTCAGAAACGACTTCCTGACACTTAAATCTATACTCGATGTTAACAAATTTCTCTTCTTCAGAAACGATTTCCTTGCCATTGCCAGTCTACATTTTATATCCTCTCTACTTCGACCATCATCAGTTATTTTACTCCCTAAATAGCAAAACTCCTTTACTACTTTAAGTGTCTCATTTCCTAATCTAATCCCCTCAGCATCACCCGATTTAATTTGACTACATTCCATTATCCTCGTTTTGCTTTTGTTGATGTTCATCTTATATCCTCCTTTCAAGACACTGTCCATTCCGTTCAACTGCTCTTCCAAGTCATTTGCTGTCTCTGACAGAATTACAATGTCATCGGCGAATCTCAAAGTTTTTACTTCTTCTCCATGAATTTTAATACCTACTCCGAATTTTTCTTTTGTTTCCTTTACTGCTTGCTCAATATACAGATTGAATAACATCGGGGAGAGGCTACAACCCTGTCTCACTACTTTCCCAACCACTGCTTCCCTTTCATGGCCCTCGACTCTTATAACTGCCATCTGGTTTCTGTACAAATTGTAAATAGCCTTTCGCTCCTTGTATTTTACCCCTGCCACCTTCAGAATTTGAAAGAGAGTATTCCAGTTAACGTTGTCAAAAGCTTTCTCAAAGTCTACAAATGCTAGAAACATAGGTTTGCCTTTTCTTAATCTTTCTTCTAAGATAAGTCGTAAGGTTAGTATTGCCTCACGTGTTCCAACATTTCTACGGAATCCAAACTGATCTTCCCTGAGGTCCGCTTCTACCAGTTTTTCCATTCGCCTGTAAAGAATTCGCGTTAGTATTTTGCAGCTGTGACTTATTAAACTGATAGTTCGGTAATTTTCACATCTGTCAACACCTGCTTTCTTTGGGATTGGAATTATTATATTCTTCTTGAAGTCTGAGGGTATTTCGCCTGTCTCATACATGTTGCTCACCAGATGGTAGAGTTTTGTCAGGACTGGCTCTCCCAAGGCCATCAGTAGTTCTAATGGAATGTTGTCTACTCCCGGGGCCTTGTTTCGACTCAGGTCTTTCAGTGCTCTGTCAAACTCTTCACGCAGTATCTTACCTCCCATTTCATCTTCATCTACATCCTCTTCCATTTCCATAATATTGTCCTCGAGTACATCGCCCTTGTATAAACCCTCTATATACTCCTTCCACCTTTCTGCCTTCCCTTCTTTGCTTAGAACTGGGTTGCCATCTGAGCTCTTGATATTCATACAAGTGGTTCTCTTCTCTCCAAAGGTCTCTTTAATTTTCCTGTAGGCAGTATCTATCTTACCCCTAGTGAGACAAGCCTCTACATCCTTACATTTGTCCTCTAGCCATCCCCGCTTAGCCATTTTGCACTTCCTGTCGATCTCATTTTTGAGACGTTTGTATTCCTTTTTGCCTGCTTCATTTACTGCATTTTTATATTTTCTCCTTTCATCAATTAAATTCAATATTTCTTCTGTTACCCAAGGGTTTCTATTAGCCCTCGTCTTTCTACCTACTTGATCGTCTGCTGCCTTCACTACTTCATCCCTCAGAGCTACCCATTCTTCTTCTACTGTATTTCTTTCCCCCATTCCTGTCAATTGTTCCCTTATGCTCTCCCTGAAACTCTGTACAACCTCTGGTTCTTTCAGTTTAACCAGGTCCCATCTCCTTAAATTCCCACCTTTTTGCAGTTTCTTCAGTTTCAATCTGCAGTTCATAACCAATAGATTGTGGTCAGAATCCACATCTGCCCCTGGAAATGTCTTACAATTTAAAACCTGGTTCCTAAATCTCTGTCTTACCATTATATAATCTATCTGATACCTTTTAGTATCTCCAGGATTCTTCCAGGTATACAACCTTCTTTTATGATTCTTGAACCAAGTGTTAGCTATGATTAAGTTGTGCTCTGTGCAAAATTCTACCAGGCGGCTTCCTCTTTCATTTCTTCCCCCCAATCCATATTCACCTGCTATGTTTCCTTCTCTCCCTTTTCCTACTGACGAATTCCAGTCACCCATGACTATTAAATTTTCGTCTCCCTTCACTACCTGAATAATTTCTTTTATCTCGTCATACATTTCATCAATTTCTTCATAATCTGCAGAGCTAGTTGGCATATAAACTTGTACTACTGTAGTAGGCATGGGCTTTGTGTCTATCTTGGCCGCAATAATGCGTTCACTATGCTGTTTGTAGTAGCTTACCTGCATTCCTATTTTCCTATTCATTATTAAACCTACTCCTGCATTACCCCTATTTGATTTTGTATTTATAACGCTGTAATCACCTGACCAAAAGTCTTGTTCCTCCTGCCACCGAACTTCACTAATTCCCACTATATCTAACTTTAACCTATCCATTTCCCTTTTCAAATTTTCTAACCTACCTGCCCGATTAAGGGATCTGACATTCCACGCTCCGATCCGTAGAATGCCAGTTTTCTTTCTCCTGATAACGACGTCCTCTTGAGTAGTCCCCGCCCGGAGATCCGAATGGGGGACTATTTTACCTCCGGAATATTTTACCCAAGAGGACGCCATCATCATTTAATCATACAGTAAAGCTGCATGTCCTCGGGAAAAATCAGGTAGCAAACTGAAAATCCCCAGATATTCATCAACAAAGGAAAATAAGACCTCGTTATCCACTCCTACCATTTATCAGAATATTTGGACTTGATGATTTAAATTCTGCATCACTCTAATATTTATATTAGATAGATCATAACTTTACACAGGCCAGCTGTCCATATACTAGCAAAGTTACATAAAAGCTTTGTTTATAGTATTAGATAAAAACATCAGTCATGTACTGTGGGGAGGGAGGGACACACACACACACACACACACACACACACACACACACACAGGCAGACAGACAGACAGACAGACAGAGAGAGAGAGAGAGTTGTTAGCACCTGGAGATGACAGTGGCATGTACGTGTGTGTTTCATGCATAAGGGAATATATAAGAGCCAGTCAAATTAAAATGAGACAAATGGAAAAAAGTAGGTAAACTGTTTATTATTTAAAAATTAATTTCCACAACTGTCAATACATTTATCCCACTGTGAGACAAGCTGCTCAATGCCCTCACGAAAAAATGTTTGCAGTTGCCTACAGAACCATAATTGTACCCAGGTGTGCTCCTACTTGTCCAAAGCAAACAGAGGCCATGGCTGTTTCTTATAAGGGCTTCAAAAATATGGACATCACAGGGGGATGGATAGATGGGATTAAAGGAACCAAACTACAAGGTCCCTTGTATGTCAAGCCAGGAATAGTCCCCATAGAGGAAGGACACAAAAGACAAATCCAAATGGCCTTGACTGTATCTGAGAATCAAGTAAGCCTAAAGATAGAAGCAAGTAGAAGTGAGAGAGAGGTAAAAAGAGTGAAGGTGGGAGAATTGTTCTGCCCAGAAAGCAGCTGGAGGCCCTGAGGACATTTGTGACCAGAGACGCACCTCCTGCATCCAACCAGTACCCCACAAGTTGTTGACGAGGCTAATGTGCCCTATGTCACAGAGAAGTGTAAAAATCACTTTCATGAGTGAAATGTAAAATGAAATCAGCCGCTAGTGCCAGCAGTAGCATGTCGCCAAGTTAAATCGGCATCCTGGTAACCAACTTCGCCAACTGGTCTGTATGTTCATTCCCTGGGATCCCAATGTGACCAGGGGTCTTTACAAAGGCGACCGACCATCCAGTGTGGGGAGGTCATACAGGAGATTTTGGATAGTCATAACCATTGGTGTTAAGGGTAGCACTGACCAACAGCCCGAAGCCTACTCAGGGAGTCATTACCAACTAAGAATGATTCACCAGTACAAGAACGGAGGTGGCTGAGGGCTCGCTCAGGCCTTCAATTCTGCATTGAATACATTTCGTCTATTCGGGAGGGAGCGTAGTTCATTGCATCTCGTATGTGTATAAGAAAAACTGGTTTGTCCATCAACTGTAGAGCTATCACTGTATACCATGTCAGAGCCTGGAAATATGTCAGGGATGTCCAGAAATAGGTGCCAAAAAACCATTATGTCTATTGAGTTTTTTGGTCCAAAGAAGAGGTCAAGGATCCAAGAACAGGGTACATTCCATGGGGGCACATGCAATTTCTCCCTGACAGGGGGAAACAGTGGGGAAAGACGAAGTTCAGAACAGAGACTCTGCATGCAAACTGCGATCATGAATCCAGACTTTGGCCTCTGTTGTGGAAAGTGGCTCTCCCTATCAGGGAAAAAGGACGCAGTAGTTCAGAGGTTCAGGGGAGGAGTGAATGTATATTGCGTAGTTGAGTAGAAGTTGTTTGCACCGAATCTTTAGGGTAGAGAGTGAAGCCACCATGAGCAGGCTGTTCACAGGGCTGGTCTGAAAGGCACCTGTCTCAAGTTGGACTCTACAATGGTATATCAGATCCATCATCCACAATACTGAAGGTGGTGCTGATCCATAGGCCGGCCTCCCATAATAAATTTGGGACAGGATCAGAGCTTTGTAGAGCCACAGAAGTATAGAGGAGTCTGCATCTCAGCTGTTATTGCAAGACAACAAAGAATATTAAGGTGCAGTGGTGGCTGTTGGTAGAAGAGCACATGAACACCCTTACTTTTGATGCCTTGCAGGTTTATTGCTTATTATTCTCTGAATGCTGTTAAATGTAATGTATGTGTGGTAATCAAAAACATATGGTACTAAACCTATCATGTTGTGCTAAATTGTCACTCTTTTATACTCTGTGAAACTTGGCGTCAGGGTCACAAGCTCAGCTTCAGTTGTGCACATTTTAAGGAGCTTTAGCGTGTGTGCAACTGGCGTGACATAATTGCCTTATGGGCCAAATATACACTCCTGGAAATTGAAATAAGAACACCGTGAATTCATTGTCCCAGGAAGGGGAAACTTTATTGACACATTCCTGGGGTCAGATACATCACATGATCACACTGACAGAACCACAGGCACATAGACACAGGCAACAGAGCATGCACAATGTCGGCACTAGTACAGTGTATATCCACCTTTCGCAGCAATGCAGGCTGCTATTCTCCCATGGAGACGATCGTAGAGATGCTGGATGTAGTCCTGTGGAACGGCTTGCCATGCCATTTCCACCTGGCGCCTCAGTTGGACCAGCGTTCGTGCTGGACGTGCAGACCGCGTGAGACGACGCTTCATCCAGTCCCAAACATGCTCAATGGGGGACAGATCCAGAGATCTTGCTGGCCAGGGTAGTTGACTTACACCTTCTAGAGCACGTTGGGTGGCACGGGATACATGCGGACGTCCATTATCCTGTTGGAACAGCAAGTTCCCTTGCCGGTCTAGGAATGGTAGAACGATGGGTTCGATGACGGTTTGGATGTACCGTGCACTATTCAGTGTCCCCTCGACGATCACCAGTGGTGTACGGCCAGTGTAGGAGATCGCTCCCCACACCATGATGCCGGGTGTTGGCCCTGTGTGCCTCGGTCGTATGCAGTCTTGATTGTGGCGCTCACCTGCATGGCGCCAAACACGCATACGACCATCATTGGCACCAAGGCAGAAGCGACTCTCATCGCTGAAGACGACACGTCTCCATTCGTCCCTCCATTCACGCCTGTCGCGACACCACTGGAGGCGGGCTGCACGATGTTGGGGCGTGAGCGGAAGACGGCCTAACGGTGTGCGGGACCGTAGCCCAGCTTCATGGAGACGGTTGCGAATGGTCCTCGCCGATACCTCAGGAGCAACAGTGTCCCTAATTTGCTGGGAAGTGGCGGTGCGGTCCCCTACGGCACTGCGTAGGATCCTACGGTCTTGGCGTGCATCTGTGCGTCGCTGCGGTCCGGTCCCATGTCGACGGGCACGTGCACCTTCCGCCGACCACTGGCGACAACATCAATGTACTGTGGAGACCTCACGCCCCACGTGTTGAGCAATTTGGCGGTACGTCCACCCGGCCTCCCGCATGCCCACTATCCGCCCTCGCTCAAAGTCCGTCAACTGCACATACGGTTCACGTCCACACTGTCGCGGCATGCTACCAGTGTTAAAGACTGCGATGGAGCTCCGTATGCCGCGGCAAACTGGCTGACACTGACGGCGGCGGTGCACAAATGCTGCGCAGCTAGCGCCATTCGACGGCCAACACCGCGGTTCCTGGTGTGTCCGCTGTGCCGTGCGTGTGATCATTGCTTGTACAGCCCTCTCGCAGTGTCCGGAGCAAGTATGGTGGGTCTGACACACCGGTGTCAATGTGTTCTTTTTTCGATTTCCAGGAGTGTATATGGATTAGATAAACAATGTTCATAGTTTACGCAGTGCACAGCTAGCCTTTACGAATCAGCTACACGTTTACATCAGTTCCACCAGATGGTAGCACACTGCAGCAGTCTTTTTTCCCCACTCACTTGGCATAAATCCTGCTAGATGGTAGCCCACTTCTGAGATCTGCCAATTCAATCATTATGTAGTAAAATTGATTGCACATCAGTATACGTTATAGTTAAACAGATATAAAAAAACCTATTTTGTAAGATTCTGAATGAGATATGGTATATTAAGGTTTGGATTTTATCATACAGTAACCTGTTCGAGGTGCTCAGAGAGTCAATTGCGAGACTGTGGCACTTATTCATGCTTCTGACATCTGTTGATCTAATGTCATGTAATGTTTATCTGTGCTGTGGGTCTACATTGTTTCTATGAACATTCACAAAAAGCTCTCACTGGCTTCTCTGATATTCACTTAAACCTGGGATCAATGATGATACACTTTAGGCCCCTCATTTGTATTCTAGTCGAATGACCATGTTGGGATACATTAGACCCTACTACTTGAATTTAATCATTTCCACAAACAGCAGTTTGTGCTTGGAGTTGTTTACTGTACGGGAATTGGCTTTCGTGAGCAGTATCATCATGAACTCTGTTGAATTGGTTTTTAGAGCTAACAGAAAACAAATTAGCAGGAAAAGTTAGCTGCAAAGGAACTAGGGCCTCCCAGACCAGATCTGTTGACTGAGAAAATGACAAAATAAAATAAACATGACTACAAGTGAACATTTAACAGAAAAAGGACAGAATAAGCATAAATTGTTGTGAGGGTACAATGTAAGAATGTCTGATTTTCATCCTGGAAGTTAATACATTAACTAATACGTGTGTTAGAGATCTTGTATATTTGTTCGAAAAAAATACAAAAGCATACAAACTCCTATTTACCCAAAAATGCAAAATGGAGAGTAGCGAAAGCTTAAACATTATTTTATTCTTGCCATAAACTGTACTTAGTTATTAACAACACAACAAAATTCCACAAAACAATTCATTTTTCAGACAAGTTAGACTTATAATAATAATATATAATAATATTATGTATTATATAATTATACATGGATGATCTAAAACTACTGGCAGCAACAAATCAACAACTCAACCAACTACTAAAGATAACAGAAGTATTCAGCAATGATATAAATATAGCTGTCGGAACAGACAAACGTAACAAAAACAGCATAGTCAAGAGAAAACACACTAAACAAGAAGATTACTTATTTGATAACCACAGTGACTGCATAGAAGTGATGGAAAAAACAGCTGCCTATAAATATGTAGGATACAGGCAAAAAATAGGAATAGATAATACAAATATTAAAGAAGAACTAAAAGAAAAATATAGACAAAGACTAACAAAAATACTGAAAACAGAATTGACAGCAAGAAACAAGACAAAAGCTATAAATACTTATGCTATACCAATATTGATCTATGCATTTGGAGTAGTGAAATGGAGTAACACAGAACTAGAAGCACTCAATACACTTACACGGTCACAATGCCACAATTATAGAATACATTACATACATTCAGCAACAGAAAGATTCACATTAAGCAGAGAGGAAGGAGGAAGGGGATTTATCGACATAAAAAACCTACACTATGGACAGGTAGACAATTTAAGAAAATTCTTAATAGAACGAGCAGACACTAGCAAAATACACAAAGCAATCACTCATATAAATACATCGGCTACACCATTGCAATTTCATAACCACTTCTACAACCCTTTAGATCACATAACATCAACAGATACAAAGAAAGTAAATTGGAAAAAGAAAACTCTACATGGCAAGTACCCGTAACATCTAACACAGCCACACATCGATCAAGACGCATCCAACCACATGGCTAAGAAAAGGCAATATATACAGTGAGACGGAAGTGTGGTGTCACCGCCAGACACCACACTTGCTAGGTGGTAGCATTTAAATCAGCCGCGGTCCGTAGTATACGTTGGACCCGCATGTCGCCACTATCAGTGATTGCAGACCGAGCGCCGCCACACGGCAGGTCTAGAGAGACTTCCTAGCACTCGCCCAGTTGTACAGCCAACTTTGCTAGCGATGGTTCACTGACAAAATACGCTCTCATTTGCTGAGACGATAGTTAGCATAGCCTTCAGCTACGTCATTTGCTACGACCTAGCAAGGCGCCATTACCAGTTACTATCGATGCTGTAAAACATGTACCGTCAAGAGCGATGTTCACCAATTATGGATTAAAGTTAAGTATTCCAGCAGCTACGTACATTTTTTGTTAGTCTCATTTCCTTGACCTGTTCCAGACCTCACGCCAGCCTGCGTGAGCTAAAATGCGTGTCTTTCGGCTTCCTCTCATAGTGGGTTGGCTGTCTTGCCAATCCACAACAGGAAGGATTCAAGATTGCAATACAGGCTCAAACAATAAAACCAGATATTACAGCAAGCATATTATTAAAGATCCCAATACCACAACAGATAAATGCAGACTTTGTAAACAACAAATAGAAACTGTAGATCACATCACAAGCAGATGTACAATACTAGCAAACACAGAATACATCAGAAGACATGACAATGCAGCAAAAATAATACAACAACTTGCCATACAACATAAACTAATAAAACAACATGTTCCCACATACAAGGGGTCGACAGAAGCGTCCGATCCCACGCGTCGGCTTTGACCCGTGACGTAAGGGTGTTGTCGTGTGTGACATCATGACGGCGCGGAGTTTGGTTTGAGTGTGGCTGTCTCCAGTTCTGTTTTATCTTATTTTATTTACTTTTCTGATCTGTTCGTTCTATCTCGTTTTTTTTTTTTTTTAATTTAAAAACACTCATTACTTATTTTAATTATCTGTTTCCTCCAATTTCTGTTTTAGTTTATTATATTCATCTTTCTGATCTGTTCGTTCTATCCTGTGAGATTTTTTTTTTAAAAAGACAAAAAACACTAATCAGCTACTGAAGCATCTTTATCTTCTATGGGTTGCAGAGGTTACGACCCCTGGGGAGGTGGGTGGGTATTCATGCATGGCTGTCTTCACTTACACGTTGTAGCTACGCAAGGCATCTAAATTTGTTTATATTTAGTTTGCCCCCCACCCAAAACACCCATTTCCCGCGCTTGTCCCATTAGTGTCATTAGGCTTCTTGTGGAAAGTGTGTGTGTTTGTTTTTGTTTCCGCCATATTTGTGACGTCATGGGTCAAAGCAGACGGGCGGGATCGGACGCTTCCGTATTTCCCATACAAGTATGCACCACAAAATGTACTGGAAAATGATGAATACAAATTATACTGGAACAGAACCATTATAACAGATAAAACAACACCACATAACAAACCTGACATCATACTCACCAATAAAAAGAAGAAATTAACACAATTAATCGAAATATCCATACCCAATACAACAAATATACAGAAGAAAACAGGAGAAAAAATTGAAAAATACGTTCAACTGGCTGAAGAAGTCAAGGACATGTGGCATCAGGACAAGGTTGACATTATACCACTCATACTATCAACTACAGGAGTCATACCACACAATATCCACCTGTACATCAACACAATACAGCTACATCCAAACGTATATATACAACTACAGAAATCTGTAATTATTGATATACGTTCAATTACCCGAAAGTTCCTAAATGCAATGTAACATATACCGTACAGTTAGAAGGAAGTCACGCTTGATCTAGGTCCGCGTCACTTTCCGTTTTTAACCAGACATAACGTCTGAGAAAGGAAAGAAATAATAATAAATATTATTATTATTATTATTGTTGTTGTTGTTGTTGTTGTTGTTGTTGTTGTTCTTGGCAGTTGTTGTAGTTGTATAAATATGTTAATTAGCATAACTGTTAGACAGCAGATGCTCTTAATTATGCACACTGAGAAGCCGTCACTGTTAAGGTGTGACCAGCACCTTCATTTAAGTTGGTGAAGATGAGGGAGCCACATCAATTGGGCATGAATGAACAGTGTCAAAAGACAATAAGACTCCAACACATTGAGAACTTTGAGGTACAGTTCTGGTGGGGGATAAACAGTACGATGGCAACAGAAGTGGATGACTCATATCCTGGCGGCAGAAAATTGGAAGCTGTGGGTGGAGAGTCTGGTACTGCAACCTTCTGTATGGCACCCCACAGTAAGCATTCAGCAACAGGCACAATTGAGGTGCAATAGTAGATACAAATGTCATCAGTATACAGGGAGGGTGACACTGCAATCTCGAAAGCTGCAGCTAGGACATTGATAGGTGCTAGAAAAACACACTCAATACAGAGTCCTGTGGGACCCCATTCTGTTGTAATTGGGGAGTACTGTGGGAAGAACCAACTTGAACCTGAAAAGCACAGGAAGACAAGAAGTACCAGACAGAAATTGCAAATAAAAGAAACCAGTGATAAGGTGTTGATGTCAGGCAAAATCTGACTGAATACCAGACTCCAGGCAGACCAAACTGTCAGCAATAGAACGACCTTGGCAAAAACTGCCCTGGTTGGTTGGTTGGTTTAAAGGAAGGGGTGGGGAAAGGACTAAACAACGAGGTCATCAGCCCTTGTTCCCCGTAAAATAATTACACACGCGAAAGGAGGAAAGAAAGGAGACATATACCACAATAACAGGAGAATGGAAGAACCAGAAGAATGACAGAAGGACAACCAACACTACTATGGACAAAACAGGAAAATAAAACTACAGAGAGAAGCAAGAAACAGGTAGAAGGGATAAAAACAAGAGAGCAGATGACCGTGGTTGGCCGACCACGAGAATAAAAAGGAAAAGCCAGCCACTCTGTGACACATTAAAACATCCAGCCTAAAAGCATTAGATGGAGATCACAAAGGGACAAAGAACATGCACGAATACTTATATAGAATGATAAAACCCACCATCATGTATAAAACTAAATTAGCCAATGAGGCATTGTCAGCTAAATTTGATGGCAACGAGTCCGGTAACTGAAGAGTCCATTGCAGGTCAGCTCACCAAGATATGGGCCACTGTCAGCCGGGCGCCGCACTGACACTGAGGTGGGACATTACAGAACAGGTGGTAGCATTGTGTCACCCAAGCGTGGCCAATGCAGAGCCGACAGAGAACCACAGAGTCCCTGTGAGTGGCCCTTAATGGCATGCAGTTTGTTGTGTGTACTAAGGTTATGCCATTCCGTCTCCCAAAGCCACAAAACCTTGTGGCATAGTGCTGAACGCAGGTCAGTTGCAGAGAAGCCGATCTCCATAAGCAGTTTCCGCGTAGCCTGTTTGGCCAACCTGTCGGCAAGTTCGTTGTCTGGGATTTCAACATGACCTGGGGCCCAGACAAACACCTCTGAACGACTGGACCGTTCCAGGGCATAGATGGACTCCTGGATGGTCGCGGCGAAAGGATGAAGTGGGTAGCACTTGTCGATAGCTTGTAGGCTGCTCGGCTGCTCAAGGAGTCAGTACACAGAAGAAACGACTCCCCTTGGCATGAATGGATGTGCTCAAGAGCACGAGATATAGCCACCAGCTCAGCAGTGAAAACACTGCAGCCATCAAGCAAGGAATGCTGTTCAATATGTCCTCCATGGACATAAGCAAAGCCAACGTGATCATCAGCCATTGAGTCATCAGTGTAAACCAGTTCATGGCCTTGGTAAATGTCAAGAATCGAGAGGAAGTGGCAGCGGAGACCATGTGAAAGGTCCAGGTGAAGCCACAGCCTAGGTGTACACCATGGAGGCGTACGTGAATGGACCTCAAGTATAGGTGGTAAAGGTAAGGACTCCAGTTCGGAAATAAGGGATCGGACATGAACTGCAATTGTAAGCCCTGACCTGGGCCGTCGATGCGGGAGATGAACCACCGTGGGTGGGAAAAGGAGACCGTAATTCAGATGCACCGGAGAACTATGAATGTGTGCAACATAACTGGCCAGCAGTTGTGCACGCCTAACCTCCAATGGAGGGACTCCGGCTTCCACCAGGACGCTGGTCACCGGACTCGTCCTAAAAGCTCCCATCGCTAGTCTAACGCCACAGTGGTGCACTGGGTCGAGTAAACACAACACTGAGGGTGCTGTCGAACCATAAAACAAACTCCCATAGTCAAGGCGGGATTGAACAAGGGCTCTGTAGAGCTGGAGCAGCGTAGAGTGATCTGCACCCCAGTTGGTGTTGCTCAGGCGGCGGAGGGCATTGAAGTGCTGCCAGCACTTCCACTTAAGCTGATGAAGGTGAGGGAGCCAAGTCAATGGGGCATCGAAAACCAGTCCTAAGAATCAATATGTTTCCTCTACAGTGAATGGATCATCATTAAGGTAAAGTTCTGGTTCCAGATGAACGGTACGACGCCAACAGAAGTGCATAACACACGACTTGGCGGCCGAAAACTGAAAACTGGTGGCTAGAGCCTATAACTGCACCTTGTGGATGGCTCCCTGTAGGCGCTGCTCAGCAAAAACAGTACTGGTGGACCAGTACGAAATGCAGAAGTCTTCTGCATACAGAGAAGGTGAGACGGACAGCCCTACAGCTGCTGCTAGACCACTAAATATACAGATCCACTCAATACTCAATACTCCCTGTGGGACCCCATTCTCCTGGATATGGGGGGGGGGGGGGGGGGGGAGTATGGGAGGCACCAACTTGGACATGGAAAATACGAAGTGACAGGAAATTTTGGATAAAAATCTGAAGCGCGTCTCAGAGCCACCACTCACATAATGTGGCAAGGATATGATGTCACCAGGTCACATCATACGCTTTTCATAAATCAAAAAAGATGGCAACTAGGTGTTGGCGTCTGGAAAAGATGTTTCGATGGCAGACTCGAGGGACACACGATTATCAGTGGTTAAGCAACCCTGACAGACATTCCAGCAGCTTACAAAGAACGTTGGTGAGGCTAAAGGGCTGATAGCTATCCACATCAAGTGGGTTTTTACTGGGTTTGAGCACTGGGATGGTGGTGCTCTCCTGCCATTGCTATGGAAAAATGCCATCACACCAGATCCGGTCGAAGATGATGAGGAGATGTTCAATCATCTGACTGTGGATCTGATCTGGCCCAGGAGCAGTATCAGGGCAATGTGCAAGGGCACTGAGGAGCTATCACTCTGTAAATGGTGCATTATAGGATTCACTGGGGCATGTAGTGAACGAGAGAACTTACCCTCCCAGCCACCATCTGAGAGTGCAAAAGGCTGGGGAATAGCCGAGTAACTACCATGAACCACAATGAAACGTGCGGCGGCCCCGGTACTTAAAGAGGCAGAAGTCGAACTGCAAAAGTAAATTTTTGACATCTCTGCCTCAGTGAGTAAGCACAGTGCCACCCCACAAGGGGTTATGGGCATTAAAATCTCCCAAAAGTAAGAAAGGTTTATGGAGTTGACCAATCAGTGCAGCTAATACATTCAGGGGTACTGCACCATCTGGAGGCAGATATACATAACAGACAGTTATTTCCTGCATCCTCCTTATTCTGACAGCCACAGCTTAAAGAGGGGTTTGAAGGGGCAGCCTTGAGAATTGTACTATTTATCGAGTAATCGAATTCCAACGGATTTCTTTTGGAACTCATGTGGATCACCTCACACTTTTCGTTATTTAGCGTCAACTGCCACCTGCCACACCATACAGCAATCTTTTCCAAATCGCTTTGCAACTGATACTGGTCTTCGGATGACCTTACTAGATGGTAAATTACAGAATCATCTGTGAACAACCTAAGAGAACTGCTCAGATTGTCACCCAGGTCATTTATATAGATCAGGAACAGCAGAGGTCCCAGGACGCTTCCCTGGGGAACACCTGATGTCACTTCAGTTTTACTCGATGATTTGCCGTCTATTACTACGAACTGCGACCTTCCTGACAGGAAATCACGAATCCAGTCGCACAACTGAGACAATACCCCATAGGCCCACAGCTTGATTAGAAGTCGTTTGTGAGGAACGGTGTCAAAAGCTTTCCGGAAATCTAGAAATACGGAATCAACTTGAGATCCCCTGTCGGTAGCGGCCATTACTTCATGCGAATAAAGAGCTAGCCGCGTTGCACAAGAACGATGTTTTCTGAAACCGTGCTGATTACGTATCAATAGATCGTTCCCTTCGAGGTGATTCATAATGTTTGAATACAGTATATGCTCCAAAACCCTACTGCAAACCGACGTCAATGATATAGGTCTGTAGTTAGATGGATTACTCCCACTACCCTTCTTAAACACTGGTGCAACCTGCGCAATTTTCCAATCTGTAGGTACAGATCTATTGGTGAGCGAGCGGTTGTATATGAGTGCTAAGTAGGGAGCTATTGTATCAGCGTAATCTGAAAGGAACCTAATCGGTACACAATCTGGACCTGAAGACTTGCCCGTATCAAGCGATTTGAGTTGCTTCGCAACCCCCTAAGGTATCTACTTCTAAGAAACTCATGCTAGCAGCTGTTCGTGTTTCAAATTCTAGAATATTCCATTCATCTGTCCTGGTGAAGGAATTTCGGAAAACTGCTTTCAATAACTCCGCTTTGGCAGCACAGTCGTCGGTAACAGTACCATCGGCACTGCGCAGCGAAGGTATTGACTGCGTCTTGCTGCTTGTGTACTTTACATACGACCAGAATTTCTTCAGATTTTCTACCAAATTTTGAGACAATGTTTCGTTGTGGAACCTATTAAAGGCATCTCGCATTGAAGTCCGTGCCAAATTTCGCGCGTCTGTAAATTTTAGCCAATCTTCGGGATTTCGCATTCTTCTGAACTTCGCATGCTTTTTCCGTTGCCTCTGCAACAGCGTTCGGACCTGTTTTGTGTACCATGGGGGATCAGTTCCATCTCTTACCAATTTATGAGGTATGAATCTCTCAATTGCTGTTGCTACCATATCTTTGAATTTGAGCCACATCTCGTCTACATTTGCATAGTCAGTTCGGAAGGAATGGAGATTGTCTCTTAGGAAGGCTTCTAGTGGCACTTTATCCGCTTTTTTAAATAAAATTATTTTGCATTTGTTTCTGGTGGATTTGGAAGAAACGGTATTGAGCCTAGCTACAACGACCTTGTGATCACTAATCCCTGTATCAGTCATGATGCTCTCTATCAGCTCTGGATTGTTTGTGGCTAAGAGGTCAAGTGTGTTTTCGCAACCATTTACAATTCACGTGGGTTCGTGGACTAACTGCTCGAAATAATTTTCGGAGAAATCATTTAGGACAATCTCGGAAGATGTTTTCTGCTACCACCGGTTTTGAACAAGTATTTTTGCCAACATATCGAGGGAAGGTTGATGTCCCCACCAACTATAACCGTATGAGTGGGGTATTTATTTGGAGTATCTACTTCGACTTCACTACAAGATAAACCACTACTGACAGAGACAAACACTCTACCACCAATTCTGCCTAATCTATCTTTCCTGAACACCATCTGAGACTTCCTGTACCTATAACGATTTCAGCTTCTGTGCTTTCTATTAGCACTTGAAGCTCAGGGACTTTCCCAGCACAACTACAACAATTTACAACTACAATTCCGACTGTTCCTTGATCCAAGCACGTCCTGCATTTGCCATGCACCCTTTGAGATTGCAGCCCACCCCGTACTTTCCTGAGGCTTTCTAACCTAAAAAACTGCCCAGTCTACACCACACGGCCTCCGCTACCCATGTAGCCGCCAGCTGAGTGTAGTGAACTCCTGACCTATTCAGCGGAACCCGAAACCCCACCACCCTATGGTGCAAGTCAAGGAATCTGCAGCCAACACGGTCGCAAAACCGTCTCAGCCTCTGATTCAGACCCTCCACCCGACTCTGCACTAAAGGTCCGCAGTCGGTTCTGTCAACGATGCTGCAGATGGTGAGCTCTGCCTTCATCTCGTAAGCAAGACCGGCAGCCTTCACCAAATCAGATAGCCGCTGGAATCCAGAGAGAATTTCCTCAGATCCAAAGCGACACACATCATTAGTGCCGACATGTGCCACCACCTGCAGCTGGCTGCACCCTGTGCTCTTCATGGCATCCGGAAGGACCCTTTCCACATCAGGAATGACTCCACCCGGAATGCACACGGAGTGCACACTGGATTTCTTCCCCTCCTTAGCCGCCATATCCCTAAGGGGCCCCATTACACGCCTAACATTGGAGCTCCCAACTACCAATAAGCCCACCCTCTGTGATTGCCCGGACCTTGAAGACTGAGAATCATCCTCTGAAACAGGGCAGGCAGCTGCATCTCGCTCAGCCAGAGACAGTGCCTGAAACCTGTTTGTCTGACGCATCGGGAAGGCTTTCTGATCAGCCTCCGGGGACGTCTTTCGTTGCCTGCCACGTCTTGGAACGACCTCCCAGTCAACCACAGGCGAGGGCTCAGCCCCACTGCAGACAGCAACTGGGGCAACCACAGTGGCAGACCGATCTGGGGACAGACGGGATGAGGTTGATATCCCCATGATACCCAAGTCCAGCTCCCCACAGTGGTGCCCATTGGCAACAGCCTCAAGCTGCGCGACCGAAGTCAGTGTTGCTTGCAGCTGTGAGCGAAGGGATGCCAACTCAGCCCTCATCCGAACACAGCAATCACAGTCCCTGTTCATTCTAATCGATGTTGAACAACAGTTACTGAAACACGAGCAGTGCCTAGATAACACAAGGGAAACACACAAAGAATGTATTAACTAACCTGTACAAATGCCTAACGACTGCGCTACAATCTGCCTGAATTTACGATTACAGTAACTAAAACTCAAAATTACACTTCCTATACGAAACTCACACGCAATTTAAGTAAGAATCTATGAAGTAAACACTAAAGCGCGATGCTACAACTCTCAAATACTATAATACGCCCGAAATTTATGAATTAAACAATGCAAGTACCCAAAAACACACATAGAAGTTAAGAATTAAACTATGTAACAAATAAGTAAGCTAGGGGTATACAATGATGAGAAAGTGGGCTAAAGATCTCAATGCATGATGGACACAATGCACCATATAAGGCACCCTTCTCCAATTGGCTTGCTCTTCAGGAAAATTTTGAAAAATGGAGGTCAAACTCTAAAGGGGACCATCATATAAAGGCCGAAATGCGCGAGACTCCTTTCAGTTGCCTGTTATGACAGGCAGGAATACCTTGGGCCTATTCTAACCCCCAGACCTGCAGGGGGGGGGGGGGGGGAAGGGGGGGGGGGAGGGGGGAGCTGCCCTGGGATGGAGCCAAAGGATCCCAAGATTCAATGTGCCATCACAGCCGTCAGCTCACCATCCATTCCAATAACTTGCAGGGAACATTAGTGAGGCTTCTTGGATGATAGCTGCCTGTCTGAAGGGGGTGTTTACTGAGTTTCAGTGCTGGGACTCACCCTCGTTCCAGATACAGTTGCAAATGGCAAAGATGTGACATCGGCAATCCACTGGTAAGTGTTTGAGCATTTAGCTGTGGATGTGGTATGACCATGGAGCCATGTCAGGGCAAAGGGCTAGGCCACTGAGGAATTCCCCTCTCTGAAAAAGCATTACAAGATTTCAGATGACATGTAGTACATTGTAATGGTAGTTGTCCTATCGTCTTTGAGGACATGAAGTGCAGGCTGATAATTCTCAGACACAGACACTTGGGCATAATGAAAAGCAAAATGTTCAGCAACAGCTTCCAAGTCAGTGTAGGCTTACCATTCACAGGTATACCAGGTACACCATAGGGTACTAGTGTCCACAGAGGCATAGAATCTTTGCCCAAACTTGCAAAGCAAGTCTGTGGCCCAATATTAGCAACATACAACTCCCAGACTGTGTGTTTCTGTCATTTTATGAGGTGGCAGACTGAGGCACGGAGCTGTTTAAATGCAATGAGGTACTCTATCAATGAATGTCACTTATGGCATTGGAAAACCTGCCTGTACTCTCTAATGGCCATGGTGATTTCAGGGGTCCACCAAGGTGCTGTCTTCTGACGGGTGCATCCCAAGGAAGAGGAGACCACGGACTAAGTACCAACAGAATGACTGCAGTTGCACTCTGGACAACCACGTCTATACTTCCATGTGGCGGGGTGCAATGGGTGGTGGCAGTGGTGGAAGTACTCCAATCAGCTTTGGAAAGAGCCCATCTGGGTGGACACCCAGGCAACTGATGCTGAGCAAGGGTCAAAAGATCGGAACACTGTTGCATAGGTCATCACGGATTCTCCATTGGATGGATGGGAGAAGACCTGAGCTGCAAATGGAAAGGTCGGTGGCCAAATAAGACCCATATACCACACAGAAGTGTGTAGAAACACCACTGTTTAAGAGTCAAAGACTGAGCTCTGAGCAATTTTTGATGGGTTTACCATGGCCAGTGGTTGTAGTTCTACTCCATAAAGACTGTGGGCATTGAAGTGAACCAGTATTGGGAAGGGCAGGGCGAGCTGAGAAAACAGTGCAGACAATGCACTTAGGGACACCTCATCATAGGGAGGGAGATACCATTACAGATGGTAAATTCCAGATATGTCTTCACACAAACAGAAACAGCCTCCAAAGTTGTGTTGAGTAAAGTGTGTTTGCTGTAGAAAGAGCCAGAATGTAATTGCAAATACCACTCAATGCTCATTCATAGCCACTCCAGTTCTTAAAGCAGCCCTGACAGCTGCAGAGGGTAGGGGTCTGCATTGCTGGGAAACAAGGTTCCTGGAGAACAATGTAAAAAGGGGAACTGCACAAAAGATGTTGTAGGTCCTCCAAGTGGGGAAAAAACTGCTACAGTTCCAACGGAGGATCACACTATTAGTATCCTGTGGAAGCATGAAGGGACCAAGGAGACAGACCATGCCTCAGTGCCGCCTGCTGCCACTGGTGGTGAAGATACATCTTCAGTACACATGAATTCCAAAGCAGGGTGCTTGGGGGGGGGGGGGGAGCAGTGTCCAGGGCCACCAGAAATGCTGCCTCAAATACATGTGGGTTCTGGTGGCACAGTGGCCGTTGAAACCTACCTCTCTTTGGTGAACTACTACTTGTTGTAGTTGGTATTAGTTGATCTGGACTTCTGCAGGGGCTTTTCTGCCCTAGATTCTGGGACAGATCAGGAACATGAAGTGCTACAACCTGCAAACTGTGGCTCTTTGAATCACATGCTGGCATCTGGTTCGAGGTCAGCAGTCCTGGGAAGGGAGTGCCCCACGGCACCCCTTCCTCATAAGGGTTGGCAGAGGAGATGTTGCTTCTCCAGGTGGAGATTGGGGACTGATGTCAACATTCACAAAGGGTGTGTGGAGGAACCAATAGGAGGAGGACCCCCACGGGAATGGATACAGTCAAGCATCCCTTGAGGGTTACATGTAGAAGACACGGAGGGCGATGTCATAGACCCTAAACATCATCAAAGCAGTAGCATACACCACTGTCATATGCAACGGATGTAGGCAATCATATTGCTTCTTGGCCTCTTGATATGTGATGCACTGAAGGTTCAATATTCCTGGATTTTCTTTTTGTGTTTCAAAATGATGCAGTTTGGTGAAAAGGAGGAATGGTGATCCCCAAAATTGTCACAGATGGGGAAGGGGCACAAGCAGCATTCATGTGCAACTGATGGGCACAATCTCTACAGATGGGGCTCGCATTGCATGGCTGGCATGTCCAGATTGCATGCATTTATAGCACCACATGGGAGAAGGAATCTACAGCTTGACATCACAGCAATACACCATCACCTTGACCTTCTCAGGCAATGAGTCACCTTCAAAGGCCAAGATGAAGGCTCCAGTATCCACTCTGTTGTCTTTTGGTTCCTGCTGGACACGACGGGCAAAAAGCAGATTAGGACTGTACGTGTACGGAGGATGTGTAAGGGCTTCCCAGCAAAACTTATGGGTTGGCCCGCATTTTGCCAAGGGTGTTTCCAGTATGCTGCGTAAGTTTCACTGGGCAGACCTACATACAGTCCCAATCTCTCCCCATGCAATTTCCAAATTTTTTGAGCCCTGAAGAAAGACAACTGTGGCTGTCAATTTGCTTTGGACAAGGAGATGCATGCTTGGGTACAATCACAAACATTTTTTCATGAAGGCATTGACCACCTTGTCTTGTGGTGAGATAAATGTATTAACAGTTATGGTGATTACTTTTGAAATAATAAACAGTTACCTAATTTCTTTCCCCTCCATCTCATTTTCATTTTACTGCCCCATATATATATGTAAGTTATACCTATGTAAATGTAAGTGGGTATTGTCAACATTTGATGAAAGATTTGGACCAATAGCTGGTAAAATCAAATAGTTGACTTTCAGTATTCCTGTGTGACACTCATTGTGTAACACAGTGTATAAATGGATGAGTACAGATATTGGAGGGGTGCTGTCTCAATTTTTCAGGCAAGGAAATGGAAAGTTGTCGAGCACAAAATGGAGACCAAACATCATTGTCATGGTCCTGACCTCAGCTGATAGTGCATACAATAATCGCTATTGAGAAATAAATGGAGAATGTAGCTCAAGCATTTCAGGTTATGAGACAACTTCTTTGTAAGAATGTATAAACAAAACAGATGGCACACAAGTTATACACTGCACCATTTTGTCACATTAGCCTTGTATTTTGGACAGTGGAGATGATTATCCAAATCTGGCCATCATGATTAGGTTTTCAGGAGAACTGTGGGTTTGTTCCTACTAGAAGGCCACAACTGACCACTTGTCCTACCCCTGTTAAATGAGACCTGTTCATATGAACTGTTTTTTGTTCTTAATTTGTAACACCAGGAAATGTCCAATGCTCTTGTAACAGTAAGCCACACATGAATAAAAATGCTACTACTGCTGTTGATGCATCACCACCATGGCCACCACCACTACAAGTATTACTGCTACTACAAGTGTTAATGAAAATTGTCCCTATCCATGGACTGGGCTGTCTGTTTGGAAAGAAGGATATAGTACTAATGACAAACATAACAATGACACTTCTGTTAATACAATAAAATACATTTAGCTGGTATAAACACGTACAGTACTAGCCAATATAGTGATAGGCAGCATTGTTTGGAGCAAATTTAAAGGAGGAGAGGTGAGAAGTAGTTTTCAAAGCAGTCTTGATGAATAATATAAACCTTTGTTAAACATATTCCATCACCACTCTGAACCCTGTTTCCCCCTAAAAAATAAGCATAAATTGTAACTGGAGTGGGCATAAGAAATTGATTGTACATGGGATTAAAGTGCCTTGTGTCAGAAGGCAAGCTATAAACAAAAGTCAAAGCTTCAGTGCCACAACTAAACTCATATTATGCAATTGATAATAAATAAAAAGTACTTATAGCTAACAGAAAGAGAGATTAATGGACACACAATAAATGAAACTCCATGTATGAAATTTGGGGCATGCACAAAATAACAAACTGAGATGGCACCGACAAGTAGATAAGTGAAATGTGTGAACATGTAGGTATAGTGGGACGTACACTCTACCACGCACTTCACAGAGTTTGGATGTAGACAGTAACAGGAGACAGACAGTGGCTGTTTAATGTAAGTGAAAAAGCAGCAGCATTTTTTTCAAAGTAGTAGTTCTTCTCTTAATTTTATCATGTTAAACTAGCCTTGAGTAAGCACAAATAAACTGTTCTAAAATAATTTTGCATCAGCTGCATATCTATGAACAAGTATAAGCTAACATTAAAGGGGAGTAGAGAATGAAAAAACAAGCCATTTGGGGGGGGGGGGGGGGGAGGGAGACTGTAAAGCAGAAAATGAAATATTAATCCAGATTTTAAGACAATCTGTTCAAAAGTAAACTACAAAATAAGCATTTGCTGTAAGGCAACACTCAATATTGTGTGACCACCACCTGCATTGTAACATGGTCAGATCTTTGTCATGCTGTCCACAAGGTGGTTCAGAGACTGCTGCTTAAACCTGTCTGTCTCTTCAGTAGTTGCACTCCTGAAATCCAATGTCTGAAGAGTTCTTGTAATGATGCTCCACAAGTTTCAACATGTCTCATGCACACTTAGTCAGGTTAAAGCGAGCAGCTCCTGCAGACAATTCCAAGTGGTTGATATCATCATATATTTTTGCCGTCAATGGGTGAAGACTCATCAACTGCAGGGATGTTGGACATTGTAGGTTTAGCAGCAGTAACTATGCCATACAAGTCAGTCACCTATGGAAATAAAAAAATAGATATGTAACTGGCTAGTTTCAAGTCCTGTGGTTTACCAGCAATGATTATTTGCCATGGTAAAGATGCTGTTTCGTTGTATATACTTCTTGGGCTTGTTAATACAAAATTAACCATTTTTTTAGTTAGGTATGGTGAAAACCAGTTACCAGTTATCTCTCTGATACCAAAGGATAATATTAGAGCTGCTCTAAAAGAAGAATTTGTTGCCCTAGAAAATGTGTTTGAGAATATAAAATGGCACAATATGTTCCAAATTCTCACACAAATATGTGTAAGCTACACAGAAAAACGGGTAATATACAATATGTACAAGAACCAAGGGGGAACAATAAGTATGAAAGATCAACAATAAAGTGCTCAAATTCAAAAGGGTGTTAAGTGTAAGACAGGAATGCAGTCTTTCTGCTCTACTGTGCAATCTGTACACCAAAGAACCAACAACATTAATAAAAGTGAGGATCTCTCTTTCTTTCTTTCTTTCTTTCCTTCTCTCTCTCTCTCTCTCTCTCTCTCTCTCTCTCTCTCTCTCTCTCTCACACACACACACACACACACACACACACACACACACACACACACACACATATTCTACTGGTGATATTGCTATCTGCAGTTAAAGGGAGGAAGAAGTACAAGAATGGAATGAACAGTCTAATGAGTACAGAATATGGACTGAGAATAAATAAAGGAAATACAAAAGTAAAGAGGAGTAGTAGAAAATGGATTAGCAATAAATTTGTCTCAAAAGCACAGTAAACACAGTGAAGTAATTCTGCTACCTTACAAGCAAAGTATCACATGACAGACAAAGCAAGGAAAATACACAACACAGATTAGGACAGGCAAAGAGGGCAGTCCTGGCCAATAGGTGCCTAATAGTATCAAATAGTGGTCTCAATTGGTGGCAAAAAATTTCTGAGACTGTACATCTACAAAGAAGTGGAAACGAAGAGAGAGGATTTTAGACATGGTGCTATAGAAGGGTTTTAAAAATTATGTGGACAGATAAAATAATAAATGAAGATTTTTTCACAGAATTTTCAAGGAAAGGAATACGCGGAAAACATCAATTTTAAGAAGGGGCAGGTGGATAGGACATGTATTAACACATCAAGGAATAATTTCCAGGGAACTAATGGGAGCTGTAGGGGGTAAAATCTGTAGGAGAAGACATCCAACAAATAATTGAGGACTTAGAGAACAAGTGCTTATTCTAAGGTGAAGAGGTTGGCATAAGAGGAATGAAATACTTTTGATAAGCTACATCTTGGCAGTATTTTGTCCTTTACATTGTATAATCTGATTTGTGAATTGGAAAATGGCATGTTCTGTAGAAAGAACGTTTTGAAATCCATAACCTTTCCCACTGCCTTCAAGAAAGTGGTAAGCTGTGAGACCGATAATTATTATCTACCGTAATGCCTTTATTGTGAAGTGGTCTGACAATACCATATTTCTGTCTATTTGGATATATACCCTATCATAGTGAATGTCACACTTCTGGGCACAAGCAGGTATGACAGCATCGTAGGAAACACCACCAAAGTCACTAGAATCAAGTGAACATTGCTGTACAACTGGATTACGAGCAGGAACACCTTAGCTGAAGATTTTATTTCACATGTTGCTCAACTGCAGCTACTTTTATTCCATAGCTCTGTCTTTCTGGAGAATCTACTGTGTGAAAGGCACACGGAACACATTTGAAAATGCTAAGTTAGTATGGGCAAGGGGGGAACCGCCCTCTTCCTCCAGCTCTCAGGGAAAGGAAAAAATTATTGTATAGTTAATTGTTTATATTTCAAGAAACTGATTTAAAGTAGATATTACGCACGTTTTTGACAGGGCCGGAACTGGAATATTTTATGGCTGCTTTCAAGTCGCCATTCGTCTTCCAAAATGTTAATAATACTCCATACCCACAGGTCTAGTCCCCACCGCGTCTCAAACTACCATATGGGCGCTCTTGAGGATGGGTACTGATTGCCTTGGTCACACTGGGTCTTAGCACCAATTTCTGTGTGCCTGCAGTTGTTACTCCTTCTTCTGCTGATTACAAAATATTATAGCATTGGGAAGTATCCATCTAAGTGTATCTATTCAATTTTACTGAATTATATGTAATGTTCTAGTAAGCATGCCAAGGCTGATGACAATTATACTTGTGCTTTCAATTTCCTGCCTTAATACGTAAAGTTTTTGACTCACAGTTAAGCGTGATATTCCGACATAGCGCTGTAACCATAGTGGAAGATAATCAGAATTTTTAAAAATTAAAATAACAAGGAAACACTATAGGTAGTTGATCCGAAATTCCTTGTTTCCCTAAAAATGTGCGAGATACATAGTCGTTTATAGTTTACTGCAATATATTTTGATCTAATTTCAATTAGCGAACGGTACAACCGTAAACCTGTCTATATTCTAAAAACGAGTTTACTTTATGCAACGAGAAGTCAGATGAGCGATGAAAGGCTGTCGTAACTGCTGTTGTTGGCGACCATTTCACTGTGCGTCTTCTGTTTTCCTCTGTAATATTCCACCGTCCTTCAAATACAGCAAAACCACATAAGACTTACAACCGCAGCACAGAAAAGACCGCGTCTCTTCCCGCCACTCCATCCGAATCGCTCAGCTGTGGTTTAGCAAGTAGCGGACAGATAGCTGTGCATGCGTAGCGCTGTCAGTTCGGGGTAACATTCAGTAGGTGGCTCTGGTCAATGTTAAAGTCTTCAAGACATCAAACAACTTTGTTATGCAGCAGCGTTGAGCCTAAGAAGCGGAGTGGATGGCTTGGCAAACGTAGGAGCGGAAAATAAGTTGCTGTTTATCAGCGTTCAAAGAGAAATGTTAAATCAATGCATCCAGTTCGTGGTACATCTTTAAAGGTATGAATGAAAAATCATTGATGTGAAAATTAGTACGCAGGAAACTGCCACATAATTTGTAGACCGCTTACACAGGGCAGGATTTGTTCAAGAGTGCCAGACTGTCAACCGTCCCGCCCTATACTTAACGAAAAAAAGTTAAGGGCCTATAGCTGACGATTTTCAGTTCTCTCTTTTATGTGTAGTGTGAGGTAGCGTCGAGGCGTTAGACCGCAAAATCACAGCACAGGCTGCTTGTACAACTTGTAATTTTGGTCACCACAATGTTAATGTGTATATACCGCAGGTTTTTGGGTGATTTATTAATAAAGATGCCCCCGACCCCACATGCACGCACAAACCGCTTCGGCTCATAAACCTTACGGTTGTATAATAAATTGGCGACAGTACTCTAAACCCGCTCGAAAAATCTCACATTGCTGATTTCTAGCTAAGCTATTGAAGTATGAAATGTCGAATAAAATCTTATTGTAATTACTATATCCTGTTGTTACAATACGTGCAAATACTACATTTAGTAGCTGCTAGACTGCACTATATTTTGAAATTTCTGGTGCAAGGAGAGGTAGGAGCACACTAACTTAAGGGAGCCGGTCTTTCCTCTGGATGAGGCCTAGTGACTTTGTCCCAGGTGTGATTCCACTTACTTTAGAGACCATCACTCATACCCATCTATGGAATTTCCATTTCACCTTGTTGTAATAAACAAAGGTAAAGATACTGTTGTGAGTTAAGGGAAGCTTGCTGTATAACTTTGAAACACACATTTAATAACACAGGTTATTAAGGAGAAAATTCAACAGTGCGGTTGTAGCAACTCCACCTACAGTAATTTTTTTGTGAAGAATAGCGAACAGATTAGAATAGGTAACACATTCAATAGGCCAACCCAGTTGGAATATTTCATTTCAGTTTATAAGATACTGGTATTTGTTCTTGCCCATATAACTTTGTTGATTGCAGTTGCTGTTGACTGTGTGGTTTGCATCCACCTCTGCAAGTGTTCATTCAGTATCCAGGCAAACTTTATTGGCAGATTAAGAGTGCTGAGCACATGCAATTGGCACAGAATCTTTAATGGTTTTCCATTATTGATTTCCATCTGTTGGATTACATTGACAACACTAAATTACATTTATTGTTCCATGGGCTTCATGAATGTGTCACATGTCAAGAAAGCATGATACATCATTAGCATTGATAGTTGGTAAGGTTGTTCATTCCACAGACACTAAGTGTAGAATTGTCTAGGATGTGGTGGTAAAAATGCACAATGTGAAACATTTTCCATTACAAATACACTAATTATCATGAACATATAAATGGAAAACTTGGAGGAAAAACACACATATAAATTTTACAGAACAATTTCGAAAAATGAAGCACAGTGATTCATATTAATTGTCATACAAGCTTTTTGTAATAAATAAAACACATGAACCGGCCCTGGGGTAAAAGAGGCAGAACTAGTAAATGTTAAGTACAAAAATATATTTTGTTCATTCTGAGGTTTCAGTATTTACAAAAACATGAAAATAATTCATTTTCTTACCAATTTTAAACCACTATTACATTACTTTCTTTGAAAACTCTTAAAACTTTATTTTAAAAAATTCTCCTTTTCATAACTTTTTTTTTTCTTATCTGTCATTTGGCAACTTTGCAAACTGACACTGAGCTGCACAGCTGTATAGTTTGTTTTTCCAAACAGCTAAAGCATTAAGATCTTAAATTATCTTTGAACTTTCTAGGGCTTGAAAATTATCAAACCACTTCAGTCTGCAGCTGCAAGGCATTCCTTGTTTGTGTTACTATGCCCTAAGTCTCTTCTCTGAATCTTTTTACTTTCCATGCAACTTAGTTTTTATTATGATTTTCAGATGTAGCTGAGCTATTTCAATGTTTTTTTCTGTTTTAATAGCAATGTGTTGTTAGTGAGTTTTGGTAATCAGAAGATTATTTTTGTTCTATTTCTTTTTTCCTTGCAAGATGTGTAACACAGTTTTGTGACATATCATGTAAGAAAAAAAGAAACAGCATAAAAATCTTCCTCTGATCGCCAAGACTCACTAACAGCACTACACTGAACGACACATTGTTATTAAAACAAAAAAGCATTGAAATGGAGGATATGGTTTAACATTAAGGCAGAAGTGAAGAATAAAACACCTGTCTTTCTGAGTGCAAGTTGGGGAAACTCAAAATGAAGTCCACTGTTAGTATGATTCAGTGTAACAGACAGGGTTGCTCTCCAACCCCCCTCCCCCCCATTGTATGTGCAGGTGCCTATAAGCTGAGGGCGACATGGCAGTCGGTCAGTGCTGTTGGGCATTCTGAAGCGTGAGGCATATTTGAATGGAGTTTAGTTTAATGTGGAGGACTTACCTCCTCCCCTCCTCTCCCCCCCCAATGCATGTGTATTACAATGGGCAATATTTCTGTGATTGGAGTCTTCCTTCCCTAAAACATTTGTGTGCTGTAATTTACAGAACATAAGCTGAGCATGTGGATCATAAAATAACTTCGGCAAAAAAATGGACTACCAGTTTTTTTTCCCGTGGTTTTAAAATACGTCATGAAATAATTACAATGCTGTTGTAGTCTCGCCTAGCCAAAAGATAAGATTTTACTGAAAATTGATGCAGGTAGAGCAATGAAGTTTAAATTCCCATATATGTTTGAGATATGATGTAAGCAATATTCCACATGCCCTGTAGGTGTCTGTAGTCAAGCTTGTGTCAAAGGACGTGTTAGAAACAACCGTCTGATTTTCAGCTACCAATGATATGGAGAAAGTGAGTTTTGACCAGAGATTGACTGTTAGTGTTGTAAGTTGGTGGCATAATGTTGTTGAAACTTATGGGTTTGTTGAGAATTATACTGATTAATTTGGCTGCAGTGCTCTAATGGATAAACTCACTGCTTCCTGGCCTTTGGATCCAAATGTGTGGTTACTGTCAAGGCACCTACATTATATTTTTTTAAGTTTTATTATTTTTGGCTTGTAGCATACATACTTTCTAGTCATCTCAAATTAAATGGATTTACAAACATACTAAATAACATATGACCATATTCAGAATTATATTTTGGGGCACACATTCTTGAATTTGCCTTCAGACTGAAATTGTTGTATGTATTCCATTATGCTATTAGGAACAAGTTGACAGCTAACCACTTGTTTGTATTAAAACATTTAATTCATTTAGCCTACTCTATTAATTCAATGTCCATGATTCCTTTTAACGATGTAGGAAAAGACTGATTGCTACTCACCATGAATATTACACATTAAGTTGCAGACAGACACAATTAAGACACTTACACATAAGCTTTTGGTCCCGGCCTTCATCAGAAAAAGAAAAAGACACCATTCATTCACACGAGCAAGCACACCTTATGCACACATGACCGCCAACTCTGGCAGCCCAATCTGTCTTTTCCTACATTTTTCATATTACAACCTGGAGTTTCCATTATTTCATCGTTCCTTTTAGATTTTTACGTCTTCTTGTTCTATGAATCTGACTAGTGTAATGTGCACTCTTGGTCGTATTTCCAAGAACTGGAGTAGTGCAAAGTGACCATGTCTCAAGATCTGCTGTGAAAATTGACTCTGATTTTCTCGTAGCAATTCCACTGATACAGGCTGTGATTTAAATAACCAATTGTTATAAACAGTTGTATCCGCAGTACACCAATTTTAAGTGGGCAGAAAAAAGCCAATGATTGAGACTCATTCTCACAATGAATGCTATTATTTTCCTTAATTTTCTGGATTTCACGGGCCACGTGTGTCGTGGTATGAGTGGCTGTATAGTTGCATAGCATTTCCATCTTGTTCACTAACTTCCATTCTTTTGTTGCTTTCAAAGGGGATCAATTGATCTATTTTCAGGAGGCAGTATGTGCATGGGACTTTTATGTCCACATGTCTTCCACTGCTACTCTCATCTTTCACTAATTGATCTGCTTTGTCATTGTTTTTATGCTGGAATGAGATTCAGCCCATGTGAATTCCATAATTTGACAAACCTGGTTTGTCTGATGATAGTGATCTACGAGGTCCAGGATGTATTTAATTTATTAGCTCGTTTGTTCCAATTTCTGCAACTAATTTATTTCAAATGCTTTCTGAGTTGATAATTATTACTGATTTGGGGATTTTGATGGATAGTGTGTATTTTAAAGCACCAATAACAGTGAATGTTTCAGCTGGAAATATGGAAGCATTGCCTGGTAGGTGAAACATCCTTTCTTACGTAATTTGTGGAAAGAAGAAAGTGCTTTCAGTGTGACTATCCATATCGATTTTTGAGATATATTTTGACTATAACCCGCCTATTTGTCTTCATGGTACAATGTACGTGAAAACTACCCGTCCTTTTCCTTTGCTAGAACAATCCACACACATTACACGAATATTTATTTTGTTAGGTGTTTTGATAATCATGTAGGAACATGGAGAGTACTTCACATCAACAAATTTTATTTTACAGATATTTCCAGCTTTTGTATCTTTAATAGATGTAATTCCCAATTTGAGAGCATTTCACTTTTTTTTATCAGTGGGCAGTAAGTACCTGTCATTCTTTGCAAATCATAAAGATCACACTGCAGTGTTCCGTGAATATGTAGACATTTCTGTTGCTTCTAGAAGGGTGTTAGTGGGAGGGAGGAAGCTTAGCTCCAAGACAAATACGTAGCCTTTTGTTCTGTAAACTGTCCAGCAGTGCTAGGTACTCTTGTCAGTGTTGTGGTAGAATGTGCATTTGTAAACTATATGGAAAGTATCAACATATGATACAAAGTAAGAAGAATGTTGGGGTGAGCTCCCCACAAAAGATTACTCTTGTTGATCTCATAAGGTTCAATGCATTTTTGTCTGTACTAGAGAAGTGTTTTATATGAGGTCCCAAACTCATTCTTGAATTAAATGTAATGCCAAGAAACCTAGATGGTATTTTATTTGCATTTTATGATACGAGAATGTTACTACAATGTTCAAACAACATGGTTTAGTTCGTTTTGTGGCAGCAACAATTGTTGATTTTTCTGGAGGGATCTTTAACTCACAACTGTTTAATGTCTTATGCAGACACCCACCTACATAATATATGCTATATGGTATTGCACATTATTCCATGAAATATTTCATTGCAGAGATGCTTCTTGACTTTCATTATATTTTGTTCTTAGTCTGTGACGATAATCACTGTAGCCCTGCAGGTAGCATTAGATAAATCTTAGCTATCTTGTAGTGTGTAGGAAGCAGTGGCATTCTTTAAGAACGACTTTCCTGCTAATTTTTGGTATGTTTATTTAGCTTGTTTAGCACAAGTAACACATAGCATTTTAGTTATAAACTAATTATTAATATAGTGTACAGAATCACTTTACTATTATTCATCATTATTGTTAAATTAAACAAGTGGCGAGAAATCTCTGCAAGTAGTAAAAACAGTAAAATATCAAGTTGTGGCCTTAGTGATCAGAAATGGCACGGTCACACACATCTAGTTGTAGTAAAGGCAGGTGCCTGATTGTGATTTATTAATTCAGCAACTCAAAACCATTGTTCGACCAATTCTTGACCATTGCACGCCGGTCTGCGACTCTTTGCCAGGTGGAATCAATGGAAGAGATAGAGGTTAAGTAGCATAGAGTGTTCTCATCTTACTCATTGCTAGGGACCTCGCATTCTGTATGAAGGCAAGCGGATTTTGGTGAAAATTAAAGTTTTACCTTTGGTCTCGTTATCTTAGTTTTTTTTCTTGACAGGGAACATCAAGTGAGGCCTTCTGGAGCTGGTGCTAAAACTTAAGAACTACAGAGGGTCATTTAGATCTTGATCTGCCTTATTTGTAATTGATAAATAAAGCATTTATAGTATCATCTTTCTTATTTGAAGGCCAGTAAGTGCTTATTCGCAATATTACTTTGCCGCCTATCGTTAGAAGATACAGATGCGTGCGTTTGTTTAAAAAAAAAAACCCCGAGTGACTGGGATCTGTAGATTTGTGATAACCTTCGTTGCTTTGTTATAATAATCTAACCGAGAAATTCCTAAGCTTATAATATCACGACTGAAGGTTGCTTCACTCGTGTCTTTGAACCAAATGAGATTTATCAATAATAGCAAATAGCCAGCTGGGAATGTTACTGCGTCAATTGCGTACTGGGAATGTTATAGCGCCATCGAGAATCCGTATTTTACGGGATATAAGACGCACTTTTTCCTTCGAAGAATTGCCTCCAAAATTCACGTGCATCTTATATACTCGGAATTAGTATAAAATACCCAGTGCTTAATTTAAAATTCCCGCCAGTTTTAAAAATGGCTATATATTCAATGCTGCGGGAAACCTCTCAACCCGGCAACATTGGATTCAACTGGCATCAACAGTGCACCGATCCAACGAACGTGACTTGTGGAGATTGCCAAGCTTGCTAACCCTGTCTCCCTCCTACCCCGCCATCGCAAACCCAACACTATCTAGCCTATGATGCGCCATTGCGGCCAGTGAACTTGAAGTGAAAGTGATTTGTGTTATCAGTAGCAGTACAATATTTTTGTTAGCAGGTAGGCAGATCAACTGGCACAGTTGACGCTACATAACGAAAAGTGTGAGGTGATCCACATGAGTTCCAAAAGAAATCCGTTGGAATTCGATTACTCGACAAATAGTTGAACTGACAGCCTTGAGAATTGTACTAAGTACCTGGGTGTTAAAATTACGAAAAACTTCAGTTGGAAAGACCACATAGATAATATTGTGGGGAAGGCGAGCCAAAGGTTGCGTCTCATTGGCAGGATACTTACAAGGGAACCTCCCCATCGAACCCCCCTCAGATTTAGTTATAAGTTGGCACAGTGGATAGGCCTTGAAAAACTGAACACAGATCAATCGAGAAAACAGGAAGAAGTTGTGTGGAACTATGAAAAAAATTAGTAAAATATACAAACTGAGTAGTCCATGCGAAGATAGGCAACATCAAGGACAATGGGAGTCAAGGAGCGCCGTGGTCCTGTGGTTAGCGAGAGCAGCTACAGAACGAGAGGTCCTAGGTTCAAGTCTTCCCTCGAGTGAAAAGTTTAATTTTTTATTTTCAGTTTATGTGACAAACTCTTGTGTTTTCATCACTTTTTTGTGAGTGATTATCACATCCACAAGATAACCTAAATCGGGCAAGGTAGAAGAATCTTTTTACCCATGTACAAGTTAGGTGGGTCGACAACATATTCCTGTCATGTGACGCACATGCCGTCACCAGTGTCGTATAGAATATATCAGACGTGTTTTCCTGTGGAGGAATCGGTTGACCTATGACCTTGCCATCAAATGTTTTCGGTTCCCATTGGAGAGGCACGTCCTTTCGTCTACTAATCGCACGGTTTTGCGGTGCGGTCGCAAAACATGGACACTAAACTTATTGCAGTGAACAGAGACGTCAATGAACGAACGGACAGATCATAACTTTGCGAAAATAAAGAAAGTAAAATTTTCAGTCGAGGGAAGACTTGACCCTAGGACCTCTCGTTCCGCAGCTACGCACGCTAACCACGGAACCACGGCGCTCCTGAGCTCACATTTTCCTTGATGGCTTATCTTGCGCATGGACTACTCAGTTTGTATATTTTACTATTTTTTTTCATAGTTCCACACAACTTCTTCCTGTTTTCTCGATTGATCTGTGTTCAGTTTTTCAAGGCCTATCCACTGTGCTAACTTACAACTAAATCTGAGAGGGGTGCGATGGGGAGGTTCCCTTGTTAGTAGATGCAACAAGTCCATAAAGAGACAGCTTACACTACACTCGTTCTTCCTCTGTTAGAATATTGCTGCGCGGTGTGGGATCCTTACCAGGTGGGATTGACGGAGGACATCGAAAGGGTGCAAAAAAGGGCAGCTCGTTTTGTATTATCACGTAATAGGGGAGAGAGTGTGGCAGATATGATACGCGAGTTGGGATGGAAGTCATTAAAGCAAAGAAGTTTTTCGTCGCGGCGAGATCTATTTACGAAATTTCAGTCACCAACTTTCTCTTCCGAATGCGAAAATATTTTGTTGAGCCCAACCTACATAGGTAGGAATGATCATCAAAACAAAATAAGAGAAATCAGAGCTCGAGCAGAAAGGTTTAGGTGTTCGTTTTTCCCGCGCGCTGTTCGGGAGTGGAATGGTAGAGAGATAGTATGATTGTGGTTCGATGAACCCTTTGCCAAGCACTTAAATGTGAATTGTAGAGTAATCATGTAGATGTAATGGAAAAATAAAAGGTATTCATATGAACCCTTTGCCAAGCACTTAAATGTGAATTGCAGAGTAATCATGTAGATGTAATGGAAAAATAAAAGGTATTCATATGATGTGGGCTATAAATTGAAAGTAACAATATCACTAGAAATCAGAACAACGTGGATACAGAGCAGCTGATCGGCACTTCGGCTATCCACCTCCAGAATAAAACCATTCGCGATTGGCGGTTGAGTAAAGAACAACTGAAAAAAAATAAAGACTAAATGTGCAAATGGAGGACTGAATGCAAAATAGCCAAAACTAGATGCCGTATTGAAATGAATTCAAGGACATCGTCAAAATAGTATCATAAGCTAGCGCTACAGTGGAACTTAACAAATTTTAGAGTGGAGATGGTTGATGCTGCAGGTTTATGAAGAGTCATGGACTTCTTCTTCTTCATGTGCCGTCTCCTCTAAGAAGGTTGGCTGTCATCATGGCAATTTCTGATCTTGATTTGGCTGATCTAAGGAGTTCTGACGTTGAACAGTTGTACTAATTTTTTAAATTGTCAATCCAGGATGTCCGTCTTCTACCCCTCGTTCTCTTCCCACAAATTTTCCCTTCTAGTATTATTTGCAATATTTTGTAATTTACTCCCCTAATAACATGGCCTAAATATTGTAGCTTCCTTACTTTAATAATTTTAATTAATTCTTTTTCCTTTCCCATTCTTCTTAGGACATCTTGATTAGTAATCCTCGACACCCAGCTAATTCTAAGTATTCTTCTATATGCCCACATTTCAAAAGCTTCTAAACTGTTCATGTCCTTCTTTTTCAATGTCCACGCTTCCATTCCGTATAATAATTTTGAGAATACATAGCATCTTAGCAACCTCATTTTTGTGTTTAAACAAATGTCTCTCGAACAGAATGCATTTTTCATCTTATTAAAGATACTTCTGGCCTGTCCTATTCTCGATTTAATTTCTTCTGAGCTTTCAATCTCCTCATTTACAATTGTTCCGAGATATTTAAATTTACGTACTTGATCGACTCTTTCCCTATTGATTGTAAGATTTTCTTGTTGGTGTGTTTTAGATATCACCATGAACTTAGTCTTGCTTACGTTAAGAGTCAAGCCAAATTCTTCACTTTTTTCTGCGACTTTGTCAAGAAGTAATTGTAGATCTTTGAGGTTTCCAGCTAGTAGTGCAGTGTCATCAGCAAACCTAACATTGTTAATGTTTAGCCCATTCACTTTAATGCCAGCTATTTCATCTGATAGAGCTGCCTGGATTATGTCTTCTGAATACATATTAAACAATAAGGGTGAGAGAACGCAACCTTGTCTCACACCCCTCTTTATTTCTATAACATTCGATAACTCATTTTCTACCTTCACGGTTGCGGTTTGATTGTAGTAGAGGTTATATATAATGCGGATGTCTTTCTTATCAAGTGTTTTCTTTTCTAACAATTCTATGAGATGATCATGACGAACTTCGTCAAATGCTTTATTATAATCCAGGAAGCACACATATAGTGGCTGGTTAACCTCCATACATCGTTGCGCTAATATGTTAAAAGCAAACAATGCTTCTCTTGTACCGAGGGAACTTCTAAAACCGAATTGTGTTTCACTTATACCTTCTTCTACTTTTTTGTATATTCGTTGGTGTATAACTTTTAGAAATATCTTTAAGGTGTGACTCATTAAGCTTATTGTACGGTGATCATTACAAGTTTTGGCATTAGCCTTTTTGGGTAATGTAACAAAGGTAGATGCCAACCAATCCCTAGGAATAATTCCCGAATTATAAATATCATTAAACAATTGTACAAATATATCTATATGGTCTATTCCTATGAGTTTCAGGATGTCATTTGGTATCTTATCCGGTCCAGGGGCTTTTCCTGTCTTTGATTTGTTGATAACATGTAATATTTCTTCTTTCGATATGCTTGGTCCTCGTTCTCCGATCATGTTATCATAAAATTTTTGATCTTTTCTTGTATCTTCAAATAGTTCTTTGACATATTCTGTCCACCTGTCCAGTTTACCTTTAACATCAGGAATTATTTTGTCATTTTTATCTAACAATAAACTTGTACTTTTCTTTTTATTAAGTCCAGCTAAATCTTTAACTTTTTTGTGTAAGTTGAAACTATCATGTCTTGTTTCATAACTCTCAATTTCAGAGCATTGTTCCTTGTACCATTCTTCTTTTGCTCGCCGTGTTTCTTTTCGTATTTCTGCATGTAATCTTTTATACTCACTTTCATCTCTATTTTTAAGTATTCTTCTTTGTTCCATCAATTGTAATATCTTCTCTGTCATCCACTTCTTTTTCATGTTGTCGTGTTTGGTCGCCATTGTGTTTTTACATGCATTATTTAATGTGTCTTTTATAAGTTTCCATTTGCCATCAATGTCTTCTGTTTGATTATTCTTTATCCTAACTTAGGGATGGTAATTACCTAGTCCGTGTGCTGCTAGTCTCTGATCAATGGTACGGGATGACAGTGTTGCAGAGGATCCATTACTTGTTCTGGAACGGCGGGCGCAGATGTGAAGGTATTACCACGTGCTTGTATGGCGACGTTCCATTGTGGTGGTGAGACGTGGTCGACTGGAAACTTGAGGTCGAGGTTGCGTGCCCTCACTTTCCTACACAGAAACATTGGGCCACAGTCACACCTGAATTCCCCACAGATTTGGATACTGTAGATTCCTGACATCAACAGCCCACTGCAATCGAATCAAAGAAAAACTCCTCGATCGAAATGGAAGGTCTTCTGGAGAAACGTACACTACGTTCACATCACGTCGGCAGTCAAATTTCATTAATGATAAATTCCTGACTAATGAAAAACTCCAAAAAATACACCTTCATCAGTCCAACGACTGCACAGTGTATTCATATATTAATGCACAGTTTTGTATGTGGAACTGCTTCTGTCAGAAAGTGATAGTGTTTGGTCAACCCGTGCAAATGTACATACAGGGTGGTCCATTGAGCGTGACCGGGCCAAATACCTCACGAAATAAGCGTCAAACGAAAAAACTACAAAGGACGAAACCTGTCTAGCTTGAAGTGGAAACCAGATGGCGCTGCCATAGGTCAAACGGATATCAACTGCGTTTTTTTAAAATAGGAACCCCCATTTTTATCACACATTCGTGTAGAGAAATATGAATGTTTTAGCTGGACCATTTTTTTCGCTTTGTGATGGATGGCGATGTAATAGTCACAAACATATGGCTCACAATTTTAGACGAACAGTTGGTAACAGGTAGGTTTTTTAAATTAAAATATAGAACTTAGGTACCTTGGAACATTTTATTTTGGTTGTTTCAATGTGACACATGTACCTGTGTGAACTTATCATTTCTGAGAACGCATGCTGTTACAGCGTGATTAAAGCAATAAACCCTCAGAATGATGTCCGTCAACCTCAATGCATTTGGCAATACGTGTAACGACATTCATCTCAACAGCGAGTAGTTCGCCTTCCGTAATGTTCGCACATGCATTGACAATGCGCTGACGCATGTTGTGAGGCGTTGTCGGTGGATCACGATAGCAAATATCCTTTAACTTTCCCCCACAGAAAGAAATCCGGGGACGTCAGATCCGGTGAACGTGCGGGCCATGGTATGGTGCTTCGACGACCAATCCACTTGTCATGAAATATGCTATTCAATACCGCATCAACCGCACGCGAGCTATGTGCCGGACATCCATCATGTTGGAAGTACATCGCCATTCTGTCATGTAGTGAAATATCTTGTAGTAATATCGGTAGAACATTACGTAGGAAATCAACATACATTGCACCATTTAGATTGCCATCGATAAAATGGGGGCCAATATCCGTCCTCCCATAATACCGCACGATACATTAACCTGCAGAACTGTACACGACGTTCAATGTCGTCGCCGTACAATTCCTGGTGCATAGAAATATGGTACGGGTGCAATCGATGTTGATGTAGCATTCTCAACACCGACGTTTTTGAGATTCCCGATTCTCACGCAATTTGTCTGCTACTGACGTGCGGATTAGCGTCGACAGCAGTTAAAACACCTACTTGGGCATCATAATTTGTTGCAGGTCGTGGTTGACGTTCCACACGTGGCTGAACATTTCCAATTTCCTTACATAATGTAACTATCCAGCGAACGGTCCGGACACTTGGATGATGTCCAGGATACCGAGCAGCATACATAGCACACGCTTGTTGGGCATTTTGATCACAATAGCCATACATCAACACGATCTCGACCTTTTCTGCAATTGGTAAAAGTTCCATTTTAAGACGGGTAATGTATCACGAAGCAAATACCGTCCACACTGGCGGAATGTTACATGACACCACTTGCTTATACGTTTGTGACTATTAAAGCGCCATATATCACAAAGCGAAAAAAGTGGTCCAACTAAAACATTCATATTTCTTTACATACTACAGGAATATGTAATAAAAAATGGGGGTTCCTATTTAAAGAAAAAAACGCAGTTGATATGCGTTTGACCTATGGCAGCGCCATCTAACGGGCCAGCCATAGCGCCAACTGGTTTCCCCCTTCTAACTAGACGAGTTTCTTTCTTTGTAATTTTTTCGTTTGGTGCTTATTTCGTGAGATATTTGGCCCGGTCACTTTCAATGGACCACCCTGTATAACAAAATTGATACGATCAGAAAGACTCAGATACCTGAGAACAAAGAACAATGCTGTAGACACTGTTTGATAGTTAGTAGTAATGGAACAAAATGACATACCCTTCCATTTCTTGCACAGAAGGAAGTTTATTTTGTGTGTCCAAAGGGTGACCCCCTTTAGCAACCAAAGAAAGTCGACGCCACGGCTGTCATTGTTTCCAGTGTGATAGCTGCACAGGACGCCTCGATGCTTTCTCGTAGCTCGTTCAGTGGCATCTGTTGATAAACTTCATTTTTAAAGGTCACCCCATTGGTAGAAGTAAAGAGTTGCAAGGTCTGGAGACAGTGGTGGGTACCCAACAGCTCCTCTTCGACTTAGCCATCGTCCAGGTAGGTTTTCATCTAAGTGGGCTCTGACATCTCTGTGGTGCTGAGGCGGAGCGCCATCTTGTTGTAGGTAAAATATTTCATTTCCAGGCACCTCTCGGATGGCAGGTAAAATCGATGTTTGCAGCATATGAAGATCACCTTACCAGTTACCGTATCTTCAAAGAAGAATGGGCCAATCAAACCGCGCGATGACAGACCACACTCACATTAAGATCCGATAATTTACGCGTTTGTGTACGTGAATTTGAGGATTTTCCAGAGCCAAATACGCACAGTTGTGGCGGTGTGCGTTACCGTTCAGTTTGAATTGCGCCTCGCCAGACCAGGTAACCACCCCTGCAAACCGTCCATCCTTGCGAAGCTTGCCTTCAAACCACTCACACTTCCATCTTTCGATCCTGGTCATCCTCGTTCACAGCGTGCAGCTATCTTGAAATGTCCACTTTCCGCTTTACAGCCTTCAGAATTCACCGTATGCCTTATCTGCTTACCTCGCTTTCACGTGCAGCGCTGGAAGCTGTACTTGATGTTTTCGGGCGGTCAGACCTTTCCTTGTCCACATCCTGAATAGTACCGTCGGCTTCAAATTTATCCCGAATATGGTAAATTTGTGTACGTGTTGGTGGCTGCATTCCGTACACATTATGCCATTACCGTTCACCTCCACCATGTTTTCGTACTCCCACTACCACTTCAATACGGCGTTGCGTTGCTCAAACGACAATCTCGCTTCAGCCATTGCTGCACTGTGATCTGCTGGAAAACGCGCGCCAAGATCTGTTGAGAAAAGTATGGACTACGCTACCGCGCAAGATTGCAACGATGTCATTTTGTTCCAAAGATATAAACAATCAGTGTGTCTACGTTTTTCTGGACCCCTCTGTATGTAGTTATATGACGTGCTGATGCAACTCGAAACTCATAATAAATAAATAACGAGTTTTAATTTCGCAAAGAAAAGCGTCTAGTGCTGCTTATTTTCACAAGTGTACGGAAGTCAACAGATATGGAAGAGGCAACGGTGCAACTCGTGCAGAAACCAAAATGTCTTTTATACCGCGCTCCAGTCCGCAGTTTTGGGTCGTTCGGTGTGAAATTTACGATCTGCCTAATACTGATCAGGCGCCTTACGGCAGATCGCAAATGTACGGTTTAGGGTCGTGAGTGCAAAAGTTACTGTGAGAAGCATTACGAACCGAAATCTTTAATCTGTTCATCATCGTGGCGAGGATACAGTGAATTCTGAGTGTCTCAAGAGTCGCTCTTCAAAAAAAAAAAAAAAAAAAAAAAAAAAAAAAAAAAAAAAAAAAAAAAATTAAAAATTGCAGCTTATAGCACGGTATCAATTTATGCTCTTGACGCTCTGTTTGGCTATCTCAAGATCGTCCGATGGCTGTTAAAATCTGTTCAGCAAGTTTCGGATTGTTCACCAGTAGGTTTTCAAAGTTCCAAACCAAAACATCCGATATTGCGGCCTGTAGTGCGGTATGACATCAGGACCGTGAACAGCCATTTTTACCTTACGATCGCCCGACAGCCGTCGCAAGTCTCTACACCACGTTTCTTTCACAAGTCAGTCTTTGAAATTTTAAGCTGAAATACCACAATTTGCGCGCTCGTGACTAAATATATGTAATCACTAGTTTGGAAACAACGAAACTCGGGTTGGGTAACTGAACTGAATCATAATCTGTGCAGACGCGAGAGAGAGAACGATGTTGAATGTTATCTCAGTTTTTCGTCCCAACTCTGTTTATGCAAACTTTCAGTTCGATTTGGCATAGACCCGACTTGCCCCATCGCTACTCGCTATTAACACTTTTGTTGTTTCGACTTCACAATACCCCGTCCGCCGGAAAAGCTGCGAGACTGCAGAAAGTTCTAAAAGCTGAAGGTAATGAAGGTAAATACGCACTTATACACAAAATTGAGCGACTGCCTATACACATTATAGAGGTACTGCCTACAGACGTGAAGCTAGATAATGTATATAGACAGTCTAGATACTTTGTTTCGTGTACACATTTGAATGAATTGTTCCTCGACATTTGCTGAATACGACTGACCTTGTTGTGATCTCGGCTTGTACAGTGACGATAATGAATAGTGAAAGAAAACAAAGAGGAGACGTTGATGGAAACTTGTGCAATTTGCGGAGGGGCCTCTTTTCGGCTGTAATTTACCTTTGACTTTGAAAGTAGAAGCAGCATGTTTTTTACATCGCTCACTGATACTTAATATTACTTTGACCAGCTCTTCGATAACCAACTTCTTCTGGTTGCGGTTTTTTTCGGAATTACTAACTTCCCACAAATATGAAGCCACGTGAAAATCGTCAGTCAGCTGCAAGATTTTCTCCCTTGACTACATCTCGATAAGTGATATATAACAATAAGAGAAAGAGAAGTAACAAAAACTCTATGATGCATTTTCAGTGTGCCAAAAGCTTGTCTATAGACAGGATCTGTCTCTCAGTTGTATACAAAATCGGTCGATTGTCTACATTTTCTAGATACAATAATAGAGTTTGTGTACTAGTGTGTAGAAGGCCTAAAGCCGTCGGCACGCGGACCGAGCATCCAATCGTTGAGCGTTGAGCGTGCCGAGTTTCTGACGTCATAGCGTGGAATAGCACGTTCGGGAGTCTTTCCGAACGTGCAGAGCAGTATCTAGCATGTCAGATATCCTGAGCGTGCGTCTGAGCGTTGACCAATCAGATGGCACAACGCCACCTACGTCACATTCACGCCATCTCCCTTCAGCATTGAGCTGTGAGGCGCCATATTGGCATTCAGTTCAAGCCTTCACATATATATGTCGTTTCTGAGCACCAGCAAATTGAGAATCACTCGAAAACCCGTTGTTAACTGCGTACCCGCATCTCGTGGTCGTGCGGTAGCGTTCTCGCTTCCCACGCCCGGGTTCCCGGGTTCGATTCCCGGCGGGGTTAGGGATTTTCTCTGCCTCGTGATGGCTGGGTGTTGTGTGATGTCCTTAGGTTAGTTAGGTTTAAGTAGTTCTAAGTTCTAGGGGACTGATGACCATAGATGTTAAGTCCCATAGTGCTCAGAGCCATTTGTTAACTGCGTGATTCGTTGCAATAAAATAATGAGAGACATCATATTCGTGGCAAAAGAATTATTGTAACTTGCGTATTATGAGAGTATATCATTTGAAGGTAGCGACACACTGAGGATCCACGAAAAACACATTGTTCTTGTAACAATTTGTTATAATTAAATTCCAGTTAGTAACATAGCTACGATTAAAGCTTTTAGCAAGTGGCAAAATCTTATGAAAGGGTTGTAGATGAACTGTTGTCACTTTAGCGTAGTGAGTAGCGTTGATGATTCAAAACGAAATACGTGATCTGATGATGATTTGCATCTTGCAAAGTCTAAATAATTTTTCATAATATTTGCGTATCTAATAGGTTCTGATGCTTTATTGTTAGTTTAATGTAAGTATATACTACAATATTTGATGTTATGTAAATATAAGTTCACCTTCTTTTGAAGGAGTGAGTTTGTTCGATTGGCCTAATCTACAGGACAGCTTGCGCTACTTGTATAAAGATATTTTGTTACATTTTCTTTTTAATTTAGTGATGTACATGTTGTAAAGTTTCTGCTACTGGGTAGGAACAGTGATCAAGTAAGAATGACTTTAGGGTTTTACTAAAATGTGGGGAATATAAAATATTGTTTATCTTACGTGGAGAACTATTGCAAATTTGTGTGCCACTGTTTGTAATGGAACCATTATAAGCCTGTGTCCTTATTGATTGAACATGGTACTTTCCTTTTTGTCTTAAAACATGTACATCGATATTGAAGTTTTTGTGTATATTACATATAGAACAACGTGACTAGGATATGAACGATGGAGGAAATACACGTTTCAATAGAGCTAACGTGGGAATTTTACGCAGCCTGTTGAGTAAACAGTGTGATTTACGAACTAGAAACATCCCACAACTGCCGCTGGAGTGTGTTGCGATCGCGTATACTATGTTGGGGCCCACGTACCGTATGCACAAGTCGCATCGTCCCTGAGCGTTCAGCAACACGTTGGACTAGGCACGCTCAACGTTAACGTTCGATAGCACGGTCCGTGTGCCGACGGCTTAAGGCTCGTCAGCTAGCGCCTTGTGCTAGATGGTTCACTTGCAGGGGTATCGATCACGGTATCCTTAAAACCGCCAACATCTGAGTCTACTTCACTCGTTACACACTATGGACAGCTTCGCGTTCAACGGGTTAGTTTAATGGGAGGAAGATGTCCCGATCAAAGAGGTAGGTAGGGCTAGAATAAACCGTAAAGAGAGGATGAGTAGGCGAGACATACGTGCGCGACAATAGCCCAGAAATAGTGTACATTAAATGTGTTCTATCTTGTAAACTATTCGGAACAGGGCATACGTCCATGTTTTTTTTTCTTCAAATGAGCGTTCCTGGTAGAGCACTTGCCCGCGAAAGGCAAAGGTCCCGAGTTCGAGTGTTGGTTCGGCACACAGTTTTTATCCGTGAGGAAGTTTCAGATGTGGTAGTTCGGCAACATTCTAAAAATTGTGATCATTCAGTACACCCAAGGAAAAGGAGATGATAATCAACTTCTGGTAGTGACGATGCTGTGAAAAAAGGTGAAACTTTTGAGTATGCCGAATGAGACATTTTTTGTGTGCTACTTGATATGAATATGTTTATATTATTTTGATAAATTGTACAGTTCCTATTAATAAATTATTTTTGAAGAAAAGATGGACTCACAATGAGGTCCGTATCAAACTGTGAAGTACTGATAACGCAGTCCCACACAATTATATGGCATTTCTGTGTTCTTCACACTACCTTGCCAGGATTGGTAACAAGACTAAACACAAACAACAGTGCCATAACATGAGGAAATATCGGACACAGGGGTAATTTCTGACGGGAACAGTGTATTTCTGGTCTTACGTTGGTGTCACTGAATGCAAGCTTTGATTTCTCGCGCGCGTTGTTCACACCTTACGTATTGCCAAGCATATACGAACACACATTGTTGCGGTTGGAAGTTGAAACAGTGGTGTGTGGCGGGCTATTCGTCATAGTACAAGAAGAGAAAAAATTCGTAAGCTTAATTTGCTTATAGTTTACTTTCTTAAATGTTAAGAAGGAAATACGAATACAATTTGCCTCCATATGTCACCTTCGCTAATGTCTAGTGAACTATTTGCAGGTAATATCGGACAATGCCGCGTACTTACAAAAGGAGGCTTGGTGTTCTTCCGAGGCGCAATTATGAGCCTCAAAATCTTAAAAAGACGGTTGCTGCTATAATATTAGGAAAACTGTCGTACAGAAAGGCGTCAAGAAAATTTAATATACCACGTTCACCGTTAGAGAATGAAGTTAATACAAACCCTCTAGTGATTGGAAGGCCACCTGTCTTAGGTACCATTGAAGAGAACTCACTCGCCCGTGGTATTTTAAGAGCTGCACATCGGGGTTTTCCTGATGATAGGTACATAGTGAAAGGATATCTTGATAAATGTGGACGAAGGGAAAACCGCTTTCCTAGTTACATGCCAGGGATCGAGTGGTCGCGTTCATTCTTACAGCGTCACTCTGCCATATTAAGCGTCCGGCTATCTGAGAACATTAAAAGGCAACGTACTGAAGTGAGTTATGAGACAGTTAAATCAAATTTCCATAATGCTGGTGAAAAAATGGAAAATATCGATCCCAAAAATGTAATCAGCCATGACGAGACCAATCTGTGTGACGACCGTGGGAGGAAGTATGTGATAGAAGGGGAACAAAACATCCTGAGAGGGTCTTAGATTCTCCTAAGAATAGTATTTCAGTAATGATGGCTGCCACTGAGTTCGGAAAACTATTACCTGCCTCTGTTGTCTACAAACCGGACCATTTATAGGACATTTGGCAAGGAGGTGGTCCCAAATGTCCCCCCTATAACCGCATTACTATTGCACTGCCTTACGTTAAGTCAATAGAGGGGGAGAAAGTTATGAGAGGAGACAACCTGTCAAATCAAATTTCGGTGCCGGCCGGTGTGGCCGAGCGGTTCTGGGGGCTTCAGTCCGGAACCGCGCTGCTGCTACGGTCGAAGGTTCGGATCCTGCCTCCGGCATGGATGTGTGTGATGTCTTTAGGTTAGTTACGTTTAAGTAGTTCTAAGTTCTAGGGGACTGATGACGTCAGATGTTAAGTCCCATAGTGCTCAGAGCCATTTGAATCAAATTTCGCTACGAGTAATTGACAAATATGAGAAGAATAAAATCTCTCTTATTTTGTTACCACCAAACAGTACTCATATTTTACAGCCACTAGACGTAGGTTTCTTCAGACCTTTAAAAGATGCTTGGCCTACGCAATGGAAGAGAAGCTCCCGTGGACCAATATCGAAAGATGCTTTCCTCTCACTTTTGAAGGAAACGCTTAAAAATGTGTCAGCAACTGAAGAAGACAATATAAGAAGTGCTTTCCGTGCAGTGGCATTAATTCCATTTGACCCTCAAAAAAATTGCCTGATGGAGATAATTCTCAAAACAATTCTTTAGAAGCCTGTTCATCGAGCTTTGAAGACATGCTTCAGAATGTTCGCTATGGAATGAAAAATAACACAAGTGTCCAACGAAAATTCGACGTTGCCCCGGGAAAATTCATTTTAGGCATCGATATGAGAAAGATAGATAATGCTGACTCAGTTTCTGAATTGTTTGTGAATAATACTGCAATGTCCACTGCTGACTAAGGCAGCAGAGCAGAGGAGGCAGTTCTGGAACTGGAGGCTTTTGTTCTTGTGGATTATCCACACATGATTGGGGGGAAACAGCGAAATAGGCAGTTTGTCGGAATCGCGACAGAAGTGGGTGCGAAAGAAGTGGAAGTCAGATTTCTGCGCCCATATCAAGGTAGCAAATCTGTGTTTACTTTTCCTGCCGTTCCAGACGATGATACTGTAGACAAAGGCCAAATTATAAGTGTTGCCGACTCCAAGAGAAGGAAAGTGGAAGTTTTCTTTCATTGAGAACATATTGTATATTATTATTGGTTTGTTATACGAGCAGATTGTCTTTATTAATGAAATATTTTGTAAATACGTTTGTGAAAGTTTTTCTAAATACGTGTCAAATGCTTACTGAAGATGTGTAGAATATTTTGTAACTATCTGTAAAAATGTTTTCCAAAGATGTAAAACATGTTTGTAAGTATGAGCATTTTTTAAAAAGATGGTCACTGTCCGAAATTAACCCATTAGAGGGTACTATGGGCCTTTGCGTGTAAATTCAATGAATGTCTGAAATTACCCCATTAAAGGGGTAACATCGGACAGTTTTATTTGATACATTCTGATTAATTGAAGCATACTTTTGACTAAAGTTCTTCGATCATATTATTCTGCAGTGTCATCCAAAATATCTCGCACTATTCGTCGGGAGAATTTAATGTTCTTTACGAAGTTAACTTAACGAATATGAAAATTCCGTCCGATATTACCCAACCTTACGGTAATGCACTCTTGGTGGCCAATCTACCCACACAGAGAATTGCAACTCTACTAATTTACGCACCCACTGACGGTGTGTGTATATGTACGAAGTTACATTATTGACATGCAAGTGTGTCTTGTGGGTGTTTCACTTCATTTACATCTACATACATACTCCGCAATCCACCATACGGTGCGTGGCGGAGGGTACCTCGTACCACAACGAGCATCTTCTCTCCCTGTTCCACTCCCAAACAGAACGAGGGAAAAATGACTGCCTGTATGCCTCTGTACGAGCCCTAATCTTTTCTTTGTGGTCTTTCCGCGAAAAATAAGTTGGCGGCAGTAAAATTGTACTGCAGTCAGCCTCAAATGCTGGTTCTCTAAATTTCCTCAGTAGCAATTCACGAAAAGAACGCCTCCTTTCCTCCAGAGACTCCCACCCGAGTTCCTGAAACATTTCTGTAACACTCGCGTGATGATCAAACCTACCAGTAACAAATTTAGCAGCCCGCCTCTGAATTGCTTCTGTGTCCTCCCTCAATCCGACCTGATAGGGAACCCAAACGCTCGAGCAGTACTCAAGAATATGTCGTATTAGTGTTTTATAAGCGGTCTCCTTTACAGATGAACCACATCTTCCCAAAACTTTTTTGTCAGGCAGTATATATTACCATACTAAATTAGTCTTGTGGTTCCTCACGTTACCCTACTACAAAAGATGGATAAAAACTAACAACACAAACGACTTTATTGAAATAACACTACATGAGATATAAAAATACTTACTACAAAAGATGGATAAAAACTAACAACACAAACGACTTTATTGAAATAACACTACATGAGATATAAAAATACTTATTTTTGCCACAGAGTCATGAACCGTGCTGCAGCTCTCAGATCCAAACTAACTCTGTGTCACTCGTATCGGCTTCTCCCACTATCGATTTGTGACGAACGGTATGTCGCCACAACCACCCACCTCTTTTGAGCGTAGAACGGTGAGGGACCAGCTGTGTAGTGCTGCCAAGAGCAGAGCAGACTGGACCGTTTCTGTGTAAGTGACGTTACCAGCTGTGCAATCGGCTTCTGCAAATGCAAGGCGACAGGTGGGCCATTTGTTCATTGTTGGCTGTAGTTCGGACCCTTTCAGCGTCGAAGTGGTCTTAACAGCTATGCTGTTGGTCTTTGCGAATACAGCTGGACCGTTTGTCTAATGAAGGGTAGAGCCACGAGTCATAACACATCTGAATTGTAACGTCCACTGTTCAAAGTGCCGTCAATGCGAACAAGAGCTGACAGAGACGTGTAACCAATGGCACCCCATACCATCGCGTCGGGTGATACGCCAGTATGGCGATGACGAACACACGCTTCCAATGTGCGTTCACAGCGATGTCGCCAAACACGGATGCAACGATCATGATGCTGTACACAGAGCTTGGATTCATCCTAAAAAATGACGTTTTGCCATTCGTGCACCCAGGTTCGTCGTTGAGTACAATATCGCAGGCGCTCCTGTCTGAAGCAGCGTCAAGGGTAACCGCAGCCATGGTCTCAGAGCTGATAGTCCATGCTGCTGCAAACGTCGTCGAACTGTTCGTGCAGATGGTTGTTGTCTTGCAAACGTCCCCATCTGTTGACTCAGGGATCGAGACGTGGCTGCACGATCCGTTACAGTCATGCGGATAAGATGCCTGTCATCTCGACTGCTAGTGATACGAGGCCGTTGGGATCCAGCACGGCGTTCCGTATTACCCTCCTGAACCCACCGATTCCATATTCGTCTAACAGTCATTGGATCTAGACCAACGCGAGCAGCAAGTCGCGATACGATAAACCGCAATCTCGATAGGCTACAATCCGACCTTTATCAAAGTCTGAAACGTGATGGTACGCTTTTCTCCTCCTTACACGAGGCATCACAACGACGTTTCACCAGGCAACGCCGGTCAACTGCTATTTGTGTATGAGAAATCAGTTGGAAACTTTCCTCATGTCAGCACGTTGTAGGTGTCGCCACCGGCGCCAACCATGTGTGAATGCTCTGAAAAGCTAATCATTTGCATATCACAGCATCTTCTTCCTGTAGGTTAAATTTCACGTCTGTAGTACGTCATCTCCGTGGTGCAGCAATTTTAATGGCCAGTTGTGTAAACTTTTCGGCTTTCCCGACTAATGAAACCTGATGAAGGTGAAACTTCGGGTGTCGGTGAGGCGCTTCCCGAAGGCATTGCTGATGTAACTTGATCTACCACATCTTGATGTGGTGAATCTTTGGGGGTGTGGACCTCTGAGAGTTGTTCGTCCAGTGTAGTTTGCTTCGGGGGGAGCTGTGTGTGGCGTCTCTGAAGGCTGTTCATCAGTGACATAAGCAGGTTTCATTCTCTTTATGGAGACTGCTGTGGTTTTCCTGTCTTGAAGTATTACGAAGATGTGCGACCCGCGTTGTAACACCCAAAATGGCCCAGTGTAAGAGGGAGAAAGGTGCGGCTTAAATGCGTCAACAGCTCTGAATGTTCTTACAAAAAAACGTTTGCTTGATGCCATGACGGCCTGGAGCTATTGGAGTGAGTCACTACATTGTGCGTTACAATGTTTGTGCGAATCCCTACAGTGCATGGTCCGAGAACGTTTTTACTACTTGGCCACGAGGTCTGCGGAATGTTAATTTGTTGTGCATAGACTGACTCTCGGGCGTAGGTCAATGTCTGTTTTTACAGCCGTTCTTAAACCCATTTGCCTGACAGGCAGTGCGTCATCCAGTTGCTTCTGTTCCACATGAGCGTTGCTTTGAGTGTTCCGCTGAGTCGTCCAACCATTTTGTTGCTGTCAGGGTAATAGCTCGTAGTTTTGAGGTGAGAAATTCAACATAGCTTTGCGAGCTCGGTAGAAAGAGAGCAATCAAATTACCGAACGCATCTTGGTGACGGTGGCCTGAACTCTGAATCTCGCAATCTACATGCGTACGAATTCTTTAGCCATCGTTTCTAGTGACATGCCAGTAATTGGCATAACTTGCAGCCAGTGGGTAGAGCTGTCTATTATTGTGAACAGGTATTTGTAGCCGTTGGAGGAGGGAAGTGGTTCCACAATATCCAGATGAACAATCATGAATCTTGTTGCGGGGGCCACTATATCACCAGTGGATGCGAAAGTAAAAACAAGCTTTTGCCAGTTACTGGCACTGTTTGTCGGCTCCTGGCCATGCAAAGCATTGAGTCACACTAGAGGGTGGGATACACTATGAACAACTTCAAATATATTTTTGTGGTGTGTTGCGGAAATGTATGGGCATTGTTGTAACTGTAGCTGTCATTGTGTAATAACATCTGTAACACTGTGCACTGAGCGTTCTCAATGTCTGGCCATGGCGCGCTACTGATTCAGTGGCATGCTCGCGATAGACATACTGTGACAATCTTACAGAAGTTGCTTATGTAGGGGACATCCATTATAAATTGTCATATATATATTGTAGGTGTCTTATACGGCGAGATGGGATTCGCTGACTAATTTTCTGGAAGGCAGTGACCAGTGGAAGATGATGAGTGAAAGTCTATGCTTCAATTTCACTACATAAGTATTGCCGACCAAATGATTTGAGCTGGTGTAAGAGTGCGAGAAAAGAACGCTAATGGTTGCGCAGTTCCCAGTACCTGCTGATGCAGTGCCACGCCGATGGCCGGTTGGTTGGCTAGCGTCTTACTGCCAAGGCTAATTGTGTAGTGAGACTCAAGTGTGAGAATAAGATAGCAGCTACCAATGCGTCGTTACGTTTGTTACAGAATTCAGCCAACGTTTGTGTCCTTGATACCGTGCGTTTGCCGAAGATGATTTTTACTGCTAGAATAGCATTGAGAGAGGCCTGGGTTTGTGGTACGTTTGGCAAGTGTCGTCGGTAAAAGTTTATTATGCCTAAAAAACGTCTTAAATCTGGGTAATTTTTGCGTTGGGGCATATTGTGGGTTGATTGCACATGGTCGGGAAGGGGTATGATACCCTTTGCTGACGCCTTGTATCCTAAAAAGTAACAGATGGCTTCCTTAATGTGAACTTGTTTGTATTTAGGACTATCCTGTACTACTAAAGGCGCTGAGATAATAGCTGATAGTGCTCGTGTTCGTTACGAGAGGAAAACAGGAAGAGATCTACACATGCAAAAAGAAAATATGGACTTTGAAAACTTAATCTATAAACCACTGTTACATCTGAGCTGACGCGCGAACCCATATCTTGCGAAGTGAAACTTGGATAACCCAAAAGCCATAGTAAAAGCAGTCTTGGGAATATCACAGGGACCACTGGAATTTGCTTATAGGCTTTTTCAAAACGAATCATTAACTGAGGCACTGTGTAACGCACTGGTAAAGCTCTGGATAAGGGGAATGATGTATCTATCTGGGACAGTCCTAGCTGTCAGGACCCTGCAATCTCCACGAGGGCGTAGGTACCACCGTGTTTATTCACCAAATGAAGCAGTGGCGACCAGGGGCTGTCCGATCTGCATATAATTTGTGCGTCCAAGCACTTGTCGAAATGCTGTTTGGCTACTGCGTGATGTCCCGGAGCGAGGCGGGGGTATTGTCCTTTAGTACATTCTTGAATGCTGTGCTGCCTTTCGGCGTGTGAATAAGTGTGGCTAATTTCGTAGAAGTTGCTGAAATGGGTCTTCTTCACTGGTGGCGGTGGTTCTGTTTGCGCCTGTCGTCATAGCAAAACGGATTTTATGCTGAAGGTCCATCATAATCAGATGATGATTTTTGTACGTCAACTAAAAATTTGAAATGGTTTAAAAAATCTACTCCTAAGATGAGGTGAGAGATTTTGGCAACTGTGGAAGCCCATTCGCCGTATATTTGTTGGCTGAGTTTCACTGACAGGCGAATTGCACCTAAGGTAGGCCTGCTGATAACGTGTTGCCTTGATGCACTGAAAGAACAAGATGCTAATATCTGAACCATTGTCAATTAAGCATTCGATGCCTGTGTCTTTTACAAAAATGCGTCGCACTAAAGCACTTGACACTTGGGGATACACACTCCGTGAGGAAGTGGGTTTGTAATGCACTCGGTTTTGTTTAGCGTCTGCGCGGCGCTTGAAGTGTTCGTGGTCGATAACGCTTCGTATCGGTAGCTTTCGGAGTTGGGTAACGGCACGGTTGTTCCCCCTTCTTAGCTCGATCTTTAAATTTAATGTATCAGCGCCACGTGGAAGTGTGATTTTTTGCATCTCTGACATGGGTGTGCTGTTAAAGGGATTGAACTACATTTGTGCGGTGGTTGATAATAATTTCTTCTTCTAGAATACTGAAACGGCGCTGTAGATCTGTTTAAAACGGAGAAAAGTTTACCTTTCTCGGGATCCGCTTCTGCGTTGTGGCGACAAACTGAAGTCCCGGTGTGTTGCTTTCTGTTAACACTGCCGTGAACCAATGTGTTTGGAAGTGGAATAGGTCAAGAATGTGTGTCCGCCATCTCTGGTAAAGGAGACAATAGTTAAGTGTCATGCTTATTGTTGATAGGCGGTTGAGCCATATCGTACGTAATGGGTGTTCTAAAACAAGATCTGACCCGCCAAATTACGTAGGTGCTGTAGCAGTTCAGGCTCCGATTTCCGATGGTCTCTTTATATGGGGGATGCACTGCATGCGTTGTTCCTCAGGTATCTGCAGCCGCTTTATTACTGTATCTTATACGTCCTGACATTGTTCGGAGATGGACAGCAATACTAGGTCTTCCACCACTTTGGCCATTTTTTGATCTATGTTGGCGAAGATAAGATTTGTGTATGTCGTTGCACGCACCATATTGCTGAAAAATGCATGCCACTCCAACGAACCATTCTGTTGGAAGAGTTTCCAGAAAGCCGGGTGTCCCTATTACATTAATTGTAGTTGATGATGATGTAGCTCAACTGAACATTTACGATGAAGTCGTCGGCAAAATCGGGAAATTGCAATTTGATGCTGCTCTTCTTGTCTGAAGTTAAGTGACAGTTGATATTCCGTTGTCGTGGTATGTTACGCGACGCGGTAGAAATTAGTTATATACTACGTGGTCACCGCTGAAATTACTCACTCTACCCTACTACGAAATACGGATAAACTGTAAAAACACAAACAACTTTATTGAAGTAACACTAGATGAGAGATAATATATACAAAACACATGTTGTTGCCATAATGTCATAGACCACACTGCAGTTCTCAGATCAGAACACTCTGTACATCACTCGCGTCAACTTTTCGCACTATCGATGTGTGACGAACGATGTCACCACCATACTCTTAAACACTGCAGCATCTAGATAGGCTGTTTAATAATTTTTTGGCTGTTTGCTTTTAAAAAATTGAAACGTCCATGTCTCACTGAAACCTCCCAGAGATGAACTCTTCTTAGGGAACTGAGCTCTTCATAAAAGTCGGTTGAAGTCAGCTGACTAAAATTATATGTAAAGCGGAAGAACACAACAACACAGATGATACAGAGCATTGTTGTATTGTCAAGAGATTTGCTACTTTCAAGACTTTATTATCATTATTACTTGTTTAAATTCCATTTTATAGATTTCTTTTTTAACTTCGACAGCCAACATCACTATGTCAGTCGTTGTCAGGGTGGGTACATCTACGTCTGTACTCCGCAAGACACCTTGCGGTGTGTGGTGCAGCTTACTTCTGGCACTACTGTCTTTTCCTATCATTCCTGTGTCATTGACGAGTGGCACGTGGCAGAAACGATTGTCAGTAAAGCTCCGTTTACATCTAATTTCTGTAATTCTCTCACTGGGGTCATTGCGCGACAATTATGTGGGAGAAACTGGTACAGTTCTACCAAAAGTATTCGTCTAATACATAAGCTCAAATAGTGGAAAATTGTCAGAATGAAGTACGACATGGATATGGACTTGTTTGTTGATCAATGAAAAGGAGAATACAACAAAGAAAGGCAGATTTATATTTACAGAAACAGAGTTAAACTTTCAAAAGTAAAGGTAGGCAATTTAGAACGCAAAATATGTGTTTGCATGCAATACTGAAAATGACATTCCGAACTTCTAAAAGGCAGTCAAATGAAAACGAGATAGATGAAAGAGGGAAATTGTACATTATTTCAAAAGTAATCGCCATAACTTTTAATACATTTATCCCACTGTCAGACAAGATGGTCAGTGCCTTCATGGAAAAATGTTTGATTTCCTACGGGGCCTCGCTTCCCCTCGTCCGAAGCGAAACAATGGCCACAGTTGTCTTTCTTCAGGGCTTAAAATGTAAATCGGATGGTGAGAGGTCGGATCTGTAAGGGGTTCCCAGTGAAACTTCTGTAGCATAGTCGACACAACCTTGGCAACACATGGGCGGGCACTATCCTGCAACAAAATGATGCCGCACATCAACATTCCTGGCATTTGGAGTTGACGGTGCGCTTCAGAGGATGTTGTTTGGTGGCCAGTATCCTCTTTCTACAACACAACTGCACACATGTATTAACAGGCTTATTTATTTACATAAACAGAAAGCTACTTATCTTTAAGAGAGTCCATGAGTTGTGGAACAAGCTCTTCCGTAATAGTCCGTGTTAGCCTCAATGCTGGTGAAGTACAAGTTCGCGCTATGCGATGAATGACAGACGCCAAATTGGAGTGAGAGTTGGTGCGTCAGTGACAGAGCGACTACGCTAGAACCAGTGACTGAGACTGAGCCCTCCGGTCAGTGGCGGTTGAGAGGGCGTTGGCGGCGTGTTGCTTGCGAGTATATCTTTTGTATCTCTCCTGATAGGCGCGCTTGATCGAGTGACTACTATCGATCATCTTTCTACGTCTTTGCCGATCGGTTCGCTGGCGACAGCTTACGCCAGCACAAATTTTGACGCCGTTTTTCAGAAAATCAAACCTGGCCCTTGCAGTCAAAGAAAAAGGTCATCATGACTTTCCCAGAGGTGGCGTGTCTGTTGTTTCGATTACATTGCAGAATTTTCGCTGTGAAGCTCATGCACATCCTCCATACAGGCCTGATCTCTCCCCATGCGATTTCCATACTTTTGGAGCCTTGAAGAAAGATAATTGTCTTCCTCAATTTGTTGCGGACGAAGAGGTGGACACCTGACTACAATCAAGGATCCATAGACAACAGCATACATTTTCACATGAAGGCATTAACCATCATCTCTCATGGTGGGATAAATGAATTAAGTTACAGCGATCACTTACGAAATAATAAACCGTTTATTCCCTTTTTTCCTTCTATCTCTGTTTCATTTGACTGTCCCTTATAGAATGTTATGACTAGTACTTACTAGGCCCTCCTTTCCTCTTTATAATCTCTTGCATTCTCCTTGGCACTGATTTCACCAGTGTGTCTGTTATTTGCACTGTAATTTTACTCACTTCTCTAGTAGAGCGTTCTTTAGGTCTTTTCTGGTGGATATCTGATGATTTCTTATATTTTTGTCGAGTAGATCCCAAAAATTCTCTGTTGGATTAGTGTCTGGGGACTGCGATGGTTCCAGCATCCGGCAGTGTGTTACACAACAGCCACAGCCTTGCAACTGAAGCTATATGTTTTGGATCATTGTCTTGTGTGAAAATATGATCTCCAGAAAGACCCATATTATTCAGACTTCTGGGATGTTTATGTAAATCTTGCGGTCCACTAGTCCATCAGTAAAACACAAATCACCCACACCATTTACACTCGTGCAGCCCCAGACAGATACTGAATCTCCTCCATGTTTAACCCTAGCAGTACCAACGCATTTTACACAATGCGCATTACTAAGGCGGGGTAGGGGAGGTGGAATAGTTTATGACCAGCATAAAACATTAAAAAAACGGAATTCGTTAATTGTTGTTGGCTCATATCAACAACATACTTATTAAAGGGCTAGTGATGTGTGAGTAGGGTCAGAACCTGAAAATATATTTTAGCACACTTTTAGTACACTTTCAGAAACGTGTTCTACTGGGGGGGGGGGAAGTGCTTTATGACCACCACAAAAAATACTTAACAAATACAAATGAACACATTGCTAAACCTGAAAAATATTGAATATGACATTCATTGACGAAAGTGTTATCTACTACTAAGACTTGAATTTTGAGTTAACTTTAACTGAAAAATTTGCAATAAAACTTTTATGGAATCTGGTAGCAGAATTAATTAAAAACATTAAATATTTTTCAAAATTTTAAGGTATAAAATAACTCACAAGGTTACAATATTTTCAATAGCTGGACATAAAGTAGTCCACTCCCCTTGCTGTTGCGAGGATTGACTGAGGCTATTGTACGCTACTGGCTATTAAAATTGCTACACCACGAAGATGACGTGCTACAGACGCGAAATTTAACCGACGGGTAGAAGATGCTGTGATATGCAAATGATTAGCTTTTCAGAGCATCCACACATGGTTGGCGCCGGTGGCGACACCTACAACGTGCTGACATGAGGAAAGTTTCCAACTGATTTCTCATACACAAATAGCAGTTGACCGGCGTTGCCTGGTGAAACGTTGTTGTGATGCCTAGTGTAAGGAGGAGAAATGCGTACCATCACGTTTCAGGTTTTTTATTAAGGTCGGATTGTAGCCTATCGAGATTGCGGTTTATCGTATCGCGACATTGCTGCTCGCGTTGGTCTAGATCCAATGACTGTTACACGAATATGGAATCGGTGGGTTCAGGAGGGTAATACGGAACGCCGTGCTGGATCCCAACGGCCTCGTATCACTAGCAGTCGAGATGACAGGCATCTTATCCGCATAGCTGTAACGGATCGTGCAGCCACGTCTCGATCCCTGAGTCAACAGATGGGGACGTTTGCAAGACAACAACCATCTGCACGAACAGTTCGACGACGTTTGCAGCAGCACGGACTCTCAGGTCTTTTTTTTCCGGATGAAGCCAGGTTCTGTTTACAGCATCATGATGGTCACACATTGGAAGCGTGTATTCGTCATCGCCATACTGACGTATCACCCGGCGTGATGGCATGGGGTGCCATTGGTTACACGTCTCGGTCACCTCTTGGTCGCATTGACGGCAATTTGAACAGTGGACGTTACACTTCAGATGTGTTAAGACCCGTGGCTCTACCCTTCATTCGATCCCTGTGAAACCCTACATTCCAGCAGGATAATGCACGACCGCATGTTGCAGGTCTTGTACGGGCCTTTCTGGATACAGAAAATGTTCGACTGCTGCCCTGGCCAGCACATTCTCCAGATCTCTCGGCAACTGAAAACGTGTGGTCAATGGTGGCCGAGCAACTGGCTTGTCACAATACGCCAGTCACTACTGTTGATGAAGTGTGCTATCGTGTTGAAGCTGCATGGGCAACTGTACCTGTACACGCTATCCAAGCTCTGTTTGACTCAATGCCCAGGCGTATCAAGGCCGTTATTACGGCCAGAGGTGGTTGTTGTGGGTACTGATTTCTCAGGATCTATGCACCCAAATTGCGTGAAAATGTAATCACATGTCAGTTCTAGTATAATATATTTGTCCAATGAATACTCGTTTATCATCTGCATTTCTTCTTGTTGTAGAAATTTTAATGGCCAATAGTGTATGTCTCTCTTAAAGTTCACAATACTTTTCTCCACACCGCTACTCGCCCATTTGACTAACAGCTCAAATCAACTCTCGTCAGTAAATACAACCTCCTTCCAGCAATCAAACGCATCGGATTTGTGTTCTGTTGTTTAAGTGCAACTAGCTTCCTTTTGTAGATTTTACTGATATATGATTTTCTACGGGCTGTTTGGATTTCATTCCGAGCTTGATACGGCATAGACCTTACAATCTGTATTGAAACACTATCCTAAATGCATCTGAATTGCAGAAGGGAGTTTTGGAGCCCTTAGTTTTGAATTGTTCCTGATTTTTCTAAGTTGCGCACTGGGCATTGTCTCGCTGAAATGTAAGCTCAGAACGGCGGGCAACTAAACGGGGCGTAGAATTTCGTCGACGCAGTGCCGTGCTGTAAGGGTGCCGCGAATGGCAACCAAAGGGGTCCTGCTATGAAAAGACTATGAAAAGAAATGGCATCCCAGAACATCGATCCAGGTTGTCGGGTCGTATGTCGGGCGACAGTCAGGTTGTTAACCCACCGCTGTCCAGGGCGTCACACACACCTTGCTGGTCATCGAATCTCAGTTACAAGCGAGAGTCGTCACTGAAGACAATTCTACCCAAGTCAGTGAGATTACAACCAAGAGTGATGGTCTGGGGAGTCATTTCATTTCACAGCAATATCCCTTTGTCTGTCATCCGAGGCACCCTTGGAGCACAGCAGTATGTCCACGATATTCTACGCCCCATTTTGTTGCCCTTCATGAAAACCCATCGTGGGCTTACATTTCAGAAAGATGTGGCTACGTGTGTCCTGTATACTCATATTTTAGTGCAGCCCCCAGTCTCGCTGGAGATCTGCCTACCATCCTTGCAGATACCAATACCAGTGTTACAAGAGTGGTGAAATTTTGTGAACTGTCAGGCCTCATCCCTAAATTGGTGGGGAAGGGCGGCAAACTTTAGTACGTTATAAACTGCTCCGCGTGTGGGGACAGCCTTCGTCCCCACCCATGAGATTTGCATGTTGACTTCTCGTCAGGGCGCTGATCACCATGATGTTGAGCGCCCCCTCAACCCAAATAATAATAATAATAATAATAATAATAATAATAATAATAATAATAATAATAATAATCCCGTGGAGGCCCAGGAAAAGAATAGGCAGCCGGTATGTTCTGCCAGTCGTAAAAGGCGACGAAAAGAACAAACCACTAATAGGGCTAACCCCCCTATTACTGTGATGAGTTGGTTCAGGACAGAACTAAAGAAGCCTCGGACAAGCGCCGTCAGGGTCGGGGACGACGCTTGAACCCTATGCCCGCCCACAATGGTAACAACACTGCTAGCCACCTGGAAACTGATTTAAATCCAAATAGAGGTGTTTCGCAGGATATGCTTCCTGCAACCACCCTAGAAGGAAAACAAAGACAGAGGATTGGATGGTCAGATGAAGTTAATCGACACCTCATGTTCTGTTATTACCAAGCAACAAACCTAGGAACCAACACAACTGGATACAGATCACAAGTATACACAACATTTATTACCAGATACCCAGAATTAAAATTTTTAACAGAACAACGACTAGCTGATCAGATCCGTGTAATAATAAAAAATAACAGGATACCCCAGTCAGAATTAGAAAACATCAAACAACAAGTACAACAAATACTGGAACAAAATAATGTGCAATCAGAGGAAGAAGAGAATACAGTAATGGGCTCAAACATCCCAGAGCAAACAAACAAAGAACAACACGCATCAATTAAACAATCAGAGGAAAACGAAATCTTAAGACAGCCACCAGAACAAGCACAAATAGAACACGAAGTGACACACATGTTAGATATAGAAGAAGAATTTCAGCTGGTTTATATAGGAGCACTCACTACACTAAATATACACACTAGGCAGAGATCAGAACCAACCAACACACAGAAGAAACCCACAGAAGAACCCCACAAAACCAGCATGGCAACACAGGCTACAGATCAGAATAGAAAAACTGAGAAAAGACATCGGACAGCTAACACAATTTATAAGAAATGAAATGTCAGAAAAAAACGAAAAAGGTTAGATATAATCTCACAACAAGAAGCGATAGAGCAATTAGATGAAAAGAAGCAGAAATTACAAGCACTGGCCAAACGACTTAGAAGATACAAAAAAAGTGAAAATAGAAGGAAACAAAACCAAACATTCAACACAAACCAAAAGAAATTTTACCAGACAATAGATAACACACACATTAATATAGACAATCCACCAAACATAACAGAAATGGAACACTTCTGGAGCAACATATGGTCAAACCCGGTACAACATAACAGGCATGCACGGTGGATACAAGCAGAAACAGGCACATACAAGTTGATACCACAAATGCCTGAAGTAAAAATTTTGCAACATGAAGTCACCCAAGCAATTAATTCTACTCACAATTGGAAAGCCCCTGGAAAAAATAAAATAGCAAATTTCTGGCTAAAGAAGTTCACCTCAACACATTCACAATTAACTAAATTATTTAACAGTTACATTGCGGACCCATACACATTCCCTGATACTTACACATGGAATAACTTATCTGAAACCTAAATATCAAGCAGACACAGCAAACCCAGCTAAATATCGCCCCATAACATGCCTACCAACAATATGCTAAATATTAACTTCAGTCATTACACAGAAATTATTGACACATACAACACAGAACAAAATTATAAATGAAGAACAAAAAGCCTGTAGCAAAGGAGCACGAGGATGTAAAGAGCAACTGATAATAGATGCAGAGGTGACATATCAAGTTAAAACTAAACAAAGGTCACTACACTACGCATACATTGATTACCAAAAAGCTTTTGATAGTGTACCCCACTCATGGTTACTACAAATATTGGAAATATACAAAGTAGATCCTAAATTGATACAGTTCCTAAACATAGTAATGAAAAATTGGAAAACCACACTTAATATCCAAATAAATTCTAATATCATCACATCACAGCCAATACAGATTAAGTGTGGAATATACCAAGGAGACGCATTAAGTCCTTTCTGGTTCTGCCTTGCTCTGAACCCATTATCCAACATGCTAAATAATACAAATTATGGATACAATATTACTGGAACATACCCAAACAAAAACACACATTTGCTATACATGGATGATCTAAAACTACTGGCAGCAACAAATCAACAACCAACCAATTACTAAAGATAACAGAAGTATTCAGCAATGATATAAATATGGCTTTTGGAACAGACAAATGTAAGAAAACAGCATAGTCAAGGGAGAACACACTAAACAAGAAGATTACATATTGCATAACCACAGCAACTGCATAGAAGCGATGGAAAAAACAGATGCCTATAAATATCTAGGATACAGACAAAAAATAGGAATAGATAACACTGGTCAACACTCATTTTCTTGCCAAGGATATTTGAGTGGCTTTAGGATGAGTTAGTGGTGCTGAGGACGAATATAGCAACCATTTATGCAGTTTGGCTCTAGTTTTTGAGATAATGCATGATTTATTCAAAAAATTAGAAAAAATCGCTAATACTGAACTCGAGCGCTACAAACTACAATGAAAAAAGAAAATAATATTTATAAATAGCTTCTATGAAAACCTGATAGGCATTTGTCCACGTATAAAACATAATTGAAAAGTTTCTCTATAAGTATATCATTTTCCGTCCATGACGAACCGCTTCCTGCACGCTTTCCTTTTATAGGTCTCTTCAGAACAGTCACGTTGCAGATTCCAGCAATAATCTGCCATCGTATGCCTGTCCCATCTTCCTTTATATCTTTCCTCTATTCCTTTCATGTCTTGATGGAGCCGCTCTCCTTGTTCCTCACTGAAATCACCTAGATTACGAGGAAATCGATCCAAGTGGCTGTGAAGGAAGTGCAATTTTATGCTCATGTTAGCTCCTAAGTTTTGAAAGTTAGTGAGCATGTTTTTGACCAGTTCCTCGTAATTGGGAGCTTTATGATTGCCCAAAAACATTTTACAACAGCGACAAAACTGTTCCAGGCCGATGCTTCAGTGACAGTCATGACACTTGTAAAATTGGTATCGTTGATGAGCCTGCGAATTTGAGGACCATCAAATATTCCTGCCTTAAGTTTTTCACTACTGAGTCCAGGGAACGTATTGCAAATGTATGTGAAGCAATTACCATTTCTGTCTAAAGCTTTGGTGAATTGCTTCATTAGTCCTAACTTAATATGTAATGGTGGAAGAACAATCTTGTCCCTACTAACCAGAGGTTCATTAATGATGTTTGCTTCACCAACAGCCATATGTTCCCTTGGAGGCCATGTTTTCTGCTTCCAATGTTCGTGCTTTGCCCTACTATCCCACATGCAGATAAAACATGGGTGCTTTGTGTATCCACTTTGTTGTCCAAGCAAGAAGTTCACCATTTTCAAATCAACACAAATCAACCACTAGTGCTGCATATACTGAATTTTCTGCAGAACCATCTTGATGTTAGCATATGCTTCACAAAGTTTTGTTGAGTGGGCAATTGGAATAGATGCTTAACGATTGCCATTGTGTAGGAGAACACATTTTAAACTTCCAGTGGAACTGTCTATGAAGAGACGCCAGTCCTCTGGTCTATATTCCGGCAGCCCCAATTCAAGTAAAAGTCCAGGTATATTGCTGCAATACACTATAACCTCTTCTTGGTTGAAGTATGGAAGAAGGTTTTCTTCTCTCGTCCGGTAAGTTGTTATTTTAACACTTGGATGAAGACAGTTCTTTTCCTTAAGCCTGGATGCTAAGAGTTCTGATGCTTGCTTTGAAAGATTGAGTTCTCGTATCAAGTCACTGAGCTCCTTCTGGTCGAACTGCTGGGGTTGTGTCTCACGTCCTTCGTATTCCGAACCACTACTTGTACATTCCTCGCCGTGCACATCGTCATCTGATGATGTTAGCGTGGGTAATGTTGTGAAGGTTGGTACAGGAACATCGTTGCTGTGCACCACCGGTCTTCTTGCTGACTCCAAATCGGGATATTCCCACTTTCGTTTTTTGAACCTATTAAAACCTTTCACATTAACAATGCAAAAATAGCAATCATCTGTATGGTTCTTCTGCTCTCGCCATACCATAGGCACTCCGAAGTTTAAGCTTTTCCTTTTTCGTTTTGTCCACTGCCGTAAGCACTCCACACAGCATTTACAAACTTTATGGGGTGCCCACGCCTTGTCTTGATCTCCAAGTTAAATTCCGAAATATGCCAGATACGCTTCCTTCACAAAAGGAGTGATATTCTTCCTGTTCTTTTGAAGAACGTATTCACCACAAATGTAGCAGAACTCATCTGGATGGTTCACGCAAAGACGGCGTGAAGAACTCATGTTTTCCTAAAACAAAATTGCACAAATACTACATATTATGCAGAACTTTCTTGTATTTGCATGTCAATCACATCCAACAAACATCATTAATTGTTTTGTGTGAAATGAATACTCACCTCTTATTTGCTACGTCACGATGAAAAGGTTCTATCTCCTTGAAGCTGCACTGCACATGTGTGTGACTTTCGACCATCGCCATTTTTCTTGTTTACACTGAACGCTACCTATGGGCTGTTGCGGGGATTACCTCGGCCAACAAATGAATGTCGAGTACCGCCGAATTCAAATCTGCACAACCCTCAATATCTTCAACACACGCACTGCACAACAGGACTGAACACATGCTGACAGTGTGATGTTTGCATGATGTAATCCTCAACCACACAGATGCACTCCCTGAGCACAATTGTTTAATAAAGATAGTACAATATCACTAATTAAAAAACAGGTAGCAAATACATTACACCATATATGGACCCTGCAGTCGATATTATCCACATGAAACTCTCCATTTCCACAAATAACCTATATCTCAAAAACCAGAGCCAATTTGGAAAAAGTACAAATATACTCGGAATGAGTATCATAACAATATCCCATTTTCGTTCAAACTTCCCTGGCAACGAAAAAAAAATTTATTTTGTAGAGCTGTGTAATACAAATATTAAAGAAGAACTAAAAGAAAAATATAGACAAAGACTAACAAAAATACTGAAAACAGAATTGACAGCAAGAAACAAGACAAAAGCTATAAATACTTATGCTATACCAATATTGACATACTCATTTGGAGTAGTGAAATGGAGTAACACAGACCTAGAAGCACTCAATACACTTACACGATCACAGTGCCACAAATATAGAATACATTACATACATTCAGCAACAGAAAGATTCACATTAAGCGGAAAGGAAGGAGGAAGGGGATTTATCGACATAAAAACCTACATTGTGGACAGATAGACAATTTAAGAAAATTCTTTACAGAACGAGCAGAAACTAGCAAAATACACAAAGCAATCACTCATATAAATACATCGGCTACACCACAGCAATTTCATAACCACTTATACAACCCTTTAGATCACATAACATCAACAGATACGAAGAAAGTAAATTGGAAGAAGAAAACACTACATGGCAAGCACTCGTTTCATCTAACACAGCCACACATCGATCAAGACGCATCCAACACATGGCTAACAAAAGGCAATATATACAGTGAGGCGGAAGGATTCATGATTGCAATACAGGATCAAACAATAAACACCAGATATTATAGCAAGCATATTATTAAAGACCCCAATACCACAACAGATAAATGCAGACTTTGCAAACAACAAATAGAAATAGTAGATCACATCACAAGGGGATGTACAAAACTAGCAAATACAGAATACACCAGAAGACATGACAATGTAGCAAAAATAATACACCAAGAACTTGCCATACAGCATAAACTAATAAAACAACGCGTTCCCACATACAAGTATGCACCACAAAATGTACTGGAGAATGATGAATACAAATTATACTGGAACAGAACCATTATAACAGATAAAACAACACCACATAACAAACCTGACATCATACTCACCAATAAAAAGAAGAAATTAACACAACTATTCGAAATATACATACCCAATACAACAAATATACAGGAGAAAAAATTGAAAAATACATCCAACTGGCTGAGGAAGTCAAGGACATGTGGCATCAGGATAAAGTTGACATTATACCAATTATCAACTACAGGAGTCATACCACACAATATCCACCAGTACATCAACTCAATACAGCTACATCCAAACGTATATATACACTACAGAAATCTGTAATTATTGATACATGTTCAGTTACCCGCAAGTTCTTAAATTCAATGTAACATATACTGTACAGTTAAAAGGAAGTCACGCTTTATCATGGTCCGCGTCACTTTCCATTTTTAACCAGACATAACGTCTGAGAAAGGAAAGAAATAATAATAATCTTTGATATTCATGGAATGGTTTTATCAGCATGTTGTACATGCACACACATCAGTAACTGGACAATACTACAGGGATCTCCTGAAAACATTACAAGTCCATATCAGGCGCAAAAGACCACATTTCCGTGAAGCAGGCTGGATGCTGCACCATGATAATGTGTGGCCGCATGTTACAACTGTTATTGTTGAATATCTTGCAAAAAATCAACGTGAAGTGCATTCCTCACCCTCCCTATAGTCCGGATTTAGCCCCATGTGACTCTTTTCTATTCCCTAAATGAAGAAAAGCCTTCGTGGGAGGCATTATCGATCATCAGAAGCAGTGGTGAAGGCTGCGCAGGCGATTTTGAAGGTCCTCTCAAAAAGTGGTTTCCAGCACGTTTGAAGACAGGCAGAAACGCTGGGACAAGTGCATTGCATTCATGGGAGACTACCTTGAGAACGACCATCAAAATTATGAGGATGAGTGAAAGTATGTTGTAAAAAAAAATTGTGATCATTCTTAATTGAACACCCCTCAAGTGAGGAACGTTGTGGATATTTCATTCTGGCTTCATCGCTGGCGCGCGCGATCGCAAGTAAGTGTTCCATACCATGCCAGTCTGGTGACAGTTTGAAATCTCCACTCAAATATAAAGAAAAATTCAATATGTTAGCTAAATTTCATATGCAGCTACATACTGCGTAATATGCAGCAAACGCAAAATCATAGCGCCCTTTATTTTTCCATTTGCAAACTTTTCGAATTTCGCTCAGTGTCTTACTTCAGTGCAAATATCACAAATAACTATGACCATCAACGAAATGATTGGCATGTCATCATGAAGCTGTCATACACTCAAGCGTGAAAAAACTGGTATTGGCATGCGCATTCAAATACAGAGATATGTAAACAGGCAGAATATGGTGCTGCAGTCGGCTACGCCTATATAAGACAACAAATGTCTGGTGCAGTTGTTACATCGATTACTGCTGCTGCAATGGCAGGTTATCAAGATTTATGTAAGTTTAAACGGGGTGTTATAGTCGGCGCACGATCAATGGGACACAGTATCTCCGAGGTAGCGATGAAGTGGGGATTTTCCCTTACGACCATATCACAAGTATACTGTGAATATCAGGAATCCGGTTAAACATCAAATCTCCGACATCGCTGCGACAGGAAAAAGATCCTGCAAGAACGGAACCAAAGACGACTGAAGAGAATAGTTCAACGTGACAAAAGTGCAACCCTTCCCCAAGTTGCTGCAGATTTCAGTGCTGGGCCATCAACAAGTGTCAGCGTGTGTTCTATTCAACGAAACATCATCGATATGGGCTTTCGCAGCCGAAATCCCACTCGTGTACCCTTCATGACTGCACAACACAAAGCTCTACGCCTCGCCTCGCCTCGCCTCGCCTCGCCTCGCCTCGGCCCGTCAACACCGACATTGGACTGTTGATGACTGGAAACATGTTGCGTCATCGGACGAGTCTCGTTTCAGATGTATCGAGCGGATGGACGTGTACGGGTATGGAGACAACCAAATGAATACATGGACCCTGCCTGTCAGCAAGGGACTGTTCAAGCTGGTGGAGCCTCTGTAATAGTGTGGGGTGTGTGCAGTTGGAGAGATATGGAATCTGTGATAGGTCTAGATACGACTCTGACAGGTGACACGTACGTAAGCATCCTGTCTGATCGCCTGCATCTGTTCATGTCCATTATGTATTCCGACGGACTAGGGAAATTCCAGCAGGACAGTGCGACACCCCACACGTCCAGAATTGGTGCAGAGTCGCTCCAGGAAGACTGTTCTGAGTTCAAACACTTCTGCTGGCCACTACACTCCCCAGACATGAACGTTATTGAGCAAATCTGGGATGCCTTACAACATGCTTCTTAGAAAGGTCCCCAGCCCGTCGTACTCTTACGGATTTATGGACAGCCATGAAGGATTCACGGTGTCAGTTCACTCCAGCACTACTTCAGACATTAGTCGAGCACATGCCACGTCATGTTGCGGCACTTCTACGTGCTTGCGGTGGCTTTATCACGATATTAGGCAGGTGTACCAGTTTTTTTGGCTCTTCACTGCATAAAGCTATAAGTAAATCCCCCCCCCCCCCCCCCCATGAACCATGGACCTTGCCGTTGGTGGGGAGGCTTGCGTGCCTCAACGATACAGATAGCCGTACCGTAGGTGCAACCACAACGGAGGGGTACCTGTTGAGAGGCCAGACAAACGTGTGGTTCCTGAAGAGGGGCAGCAGCCTTTTCAGTAGTTGCAGGGGCAACAGTCTGGATGATTGACTGATGTGGCCTTGTAACACTAACCAAAATGGCCTTGCTGTTCTGGTACTGCGAACGGCTGAAAGCAAGGGGAAACTACAGTCGTAATTTTTACCGAGGGCATGCAGCTTTACTGTATGATTAAATTATGATGGTGTCCTCTTGGGTAAAATATTCCGGCAGTAAAATAGTCCCCCACTCGGATCTCCGGGCGGGGACTACTCAAGAGGACGTCGTTATCAAGAGAATGAAAACTGGCGTTCTACGGATCGGAGTGTGGAATGTCAGATCCCTTAATCGGGCAGGTAGATTAGAAAATTTAAAAAGAGAAATGGATAGGTTAAAGTTAGATACAGTGGGAATTAGTGAAGTTCGGTGGCAGGAGGAACAAGACTTTTGGTCAGGTGAATACAGGATTATAAATACAAAATCAAATAGGGGTAATGCAGGAGTAGGTTTAATAATGAATAAAAAATGGGAGTGTGGGTAAATTACTACACACAGCATAGTGAACGCATTATTGTGGCCAATATAGACACGAAGCCCATACCTACTACAGTAGTACAAGTTTATATGCCAACTAGCTCTGCAGATGATGAAAGAAATTGATGAAATGTATGATGAGATAAAAGAAATTATTCAGGTAGTGAAGGGAGACGAAAATTTAATAGTCATGGGTGACTGGAATTCGAAAGCAGGAAAAGGGAGAGAAGGAAACATAGGTGAATATGGATTGGGGCTAAGAAATGAAAGAGGAAGCCGCCTCGTAGAATTTTGCACAGAGCATAACTTAATCATAGCTAACACTTGGTTCAAGAATCATGAAAGAAGGTTGTGTACATGGAAGAACCCTGGAGATACTAGAAGATATCAGATAGATTACATAATGGTAAGACAGAGATTTAGGAACCAGGTTGTAAATTGTAAGACATTTCCAGGGCCAGATGTGGACTCTGACCACAATCTATTGGTTATGAACTGTAGATTAAAACTGAAGAAACTGCAAAAAGGTAGGAATTTAAGGCGATGGGACCTGGATAAACTGAAAGAACCAGAGGTTGTACAGAGTTTCAGGGAGAGCATAAGGGAACAATTGACAGGAATGGCGGAAAGAAATACTGCAGAAGAAGAATGGGTAGCTTTGAGGGATGAAATTGTGAAGGCAGCAGAGGATCAAGTAGGTAAAAATACAAGGTCTAGTAGAAATCCGTGGATAACAGAAGAGATACTGAATTTAATTGATGAAAGGAGAAAATATAAAAATGCAGTAAATGAAGCAGGCAAAAAGGAATACAAACGTCTCAAAAATGAGATCGACAGGAAGTGCAAATTGGCTAAGCAGGGATGGCTAGAGGACAAATGTAAGGATGTAGAGGCTTATCTCACGAGTGGTAAGATAGATACTGCCTGTAGAAAAATTAGAGAGACTTTTGGAGAAAAGAGAACCACTTGCATGAATATCAAGAGCTCAGATGGAATCCCAGTTCTAAGCAAAGAAGGGAAAGCAGAAAGGTGGAAGGAGTATATAGAGGGTCTATACAGGGGCGACGTTCTTGAGGACAATATTATGGAAATGTAAGAGGATGTAGATGAAGTTGAAATGGGAGATATGATACTGCGTGAAGAGTTTGACAGAACACTGAAATACCTGAGTCGAAACAAGGCAACAAGACAACATTCCATTAGAACTACTGACTGCCTTGGGAGAGCCAATCCTGACTAAACTCTGCCGTCTGGTGAGCAAGATGTATGAGACAGGCGAAATACCCTCAGACCTCAAGAAGAATATAATAATTCCAATCCCAAAGAAAGCAGGTGTTGACAGATGTGAAAATTACCGAACTATCAGTTTAATAAGTCACAGCTGCATAATACTAACGCGAATTCTTTACAGACGAATGGAAAAACTGACAGAAGCCGACCTCGGGGAAGATGAATTTGGATTCCGTAGAAATGCTGGAACACGTGAGGCAATACTGACCCTACGACTTATCTTAGAAGAAAGATTAAGGAAAGGCAAACCTACGTTTCTAGCATTTGTAGACTTAGAGAAAGCTTTTGACAATGTTGATTGGAATACTCTCTTTCAAATTCTGAAGGTGGCAGGGGTAAAATACAGGGAGCGAAAGGCTATTTACAATTTGTACAGAAACCAGATGGCAGTTACAAGAATCGAGAGGCAGGAAAGGGAATCAGTGGTTGGGAAGGGAGTGAGACAGGGTTGTAGCCTCTCCCCGATGTTATTCAATCTGAATATTGAGCAAGCAGTGAAGGAAGCAAAAGGAAAGTTCGGAGTAGGAATGAAAATCCATGGAGAAGAAATAAAAACTTTGAGGTTCGCCGATGACATTGTAATTCTGTCAGAGACAGCAAAGGACTTGGAAGAGCAGTTGAACGGAATGGATGTCTTGAAAGGAGGATATAAGATGAACATCAACAAAAGCAAAACGAGGATAATGGAATGTAGTCGAATTAAGTCGGGTGATGCTGAGGGAATTAGATTAGGAAATGAGACATTTAAAGTAGTAAAGGAGTTTTGCTATTTGGGGAGCAAAATAACTGACGATGGTCGAAGTAGAGAGGATAAAAAATGTAGACTGGCAATGGCAAGGAAAGCGTTTCTGAAGAAGAAAAATTTGTTAACATCGAGTATAAATTTGTCAGGAAGTCGTTTCTGAAAGTGTTTGTATGGAAGTGAAACGTGGACGATAAATAGCTTAGACAAGAAGAGAATAGAAGCTTTCGAAATGTGGTGCTACAGAGAATGCTGAAGATTAGATGGGTAGATCACATAACTAATGAGGAGGTATTGAATAGTATTGGGGAGAAGAGGAGCTTGTGGCACAACTTGACTAGAAGAAGGGATCGGTTGGTAGGACATGTTCTGAGACATCGAGGGATCACCAATTTAGTATTGGAGGGCAGCGTGGAGGGTAAAAATCGAAGAGGGAGACGAAGGGATGAATACACTAAGCAGATTCAGAAGGATGTAGGCTTCAGTAGGTACTGGGAGATGAAGAAGCTTGCACAGGATAGAGTAGAATGGAGAGCTGCATCAAATCAGTCTCAGGACTGAAGACCACAACAAGAACAACGCAAAAATTATTTTTTTACTAAGTATTTTCTGTAAAATCGTGTGAGAAGGATTGCAGGGAGTGCACCTCGATTCTGTTATCTCTGTACGTAGCCGGCCGCCCGAAAGCGGGTAATATTTGCCTCCCCTTCCCAGCTAACCAATACACTCGTCCAGTGCTTTGAACGAAAATTGGTGACTGCGCATCAGCCACCGCATCCCTCCCGGACTCTAGTTGGGGCTCCGTATGATCTCAAACTTAGGTATCAGCACAATCAAAAATGACAATTTTAGAATCTTGCCTCATTTGAAAAAAATTCAGCGGACGTCGTTGGTCGTCAGACTCGCTTTGACCTACGAGACAAAGATAGAATGTGAGAACGCTTGATACTCTTTGTCAGTATCCTGCAGCAGTTTGATTGCATTCTCAAGATCACACGGCAGTCGGATATTCGTATTTTTCCATAATTTGTGACGCTTGAAGTCCAGAACACAAATATCAACCGGCCGAAGCATTTAGAGGCAACTCTAAAAAATTGTCGAGAAAATCGACTTTCAAGTTTATCGAGCGTAGAACAGGCATGGGCAACTTCCGGTGACCCACGGGCTTGGTACACGTACACGTTCTGAACAACTTCTTTATTTACGACGTTTTATAATAGCTGTATTAACAAGTTCCGCTCCAAAATCCTGAAACCTTTAGTAAAGGTACAATGTTCACGGCGTTCAAGTAAATGTAAACAATTGAAGATGGGACTCTCGGGTAAGAGGACGCATATAAAAGCAACTGGTTGTTCCTAATTCATTGTAAACTATGGTCAATTTTAACAGTTGTAATGTTCTTATACGCCACAACGGACAAGCTTTGTTTACTGATTTTAATACGCAAAAGAATAGAAAAACAAAGTACGGCAATTAGATAGGAAAAGCCAGCCAATTCAGAGTAACTTATCGATTTTTGATCACAGGCAGGTCATTCAAATGTTCTTCAAATACAGCAGCGGCGAAATGGCATTGCGCATGCTAGGAGTAAGCAAAACTTTTACTAGTTTGCGTCATTAACTGCAAACCTGAAACTTCCTGGCAGATTAAAACTGTGTGCCCGACCGAGACTCGAACTAGGGACCTTTGCCTTTCGCGGGCAAGTGCACTTGCCTCGGTCGGGCACACAGTTTTAATCTGCCAGGAAGTTTCATATCAGCGCACACTCCGCTGCAGAGTGAAAATCTCATTCTGGAACTGCAAACCTAATGCGAGCCGAGTGTCGCCGGGAGTATCCAAAAATGCGTCCTGGGCGGAGTACGGAGTACATTGCGAAAGCCTCGCTCCCCCTCTCCCCCAGAATTCTTTTGCGGGCCACATCCGGCCCGCGGACCATCGGGTGTCCGCCAGTGCGCTAGAGCAAGGGCAGTTTTCAGACAGGTGTCATGGCTCTACAGTGGATTCCTCCCTGTCACGTAGGGGGCCTAGGTTTTCCACGAACATATTCCTGAAGCGAAAATACGTAAAGATGAAAAAAATTGTTTGTCTTTTATTTAACCACCTTGGTTAACAATCTTTTATGAAAGATTAATAATTAAAATTTATATTTGCAATGGAAACTATTTTTATGTACGATGTGTAATTAGAAATAGGACGACATGTATCTACATAAATAAAAATCGCACTTGTTGTAGCTGGGATTCACAGTCATAAAAGCATACTAAGCAGTAGTCTGCAGCTGTGGTCTAATGCATGTGTGTGACTAGTGATGGTTTAATGAACATGTGCATTTACAGATTGTGTTGTTTTACGATGTTTGTATACGTGTGCTCGCACTGTGTAACGACGACACGAATGTATTTAACAGGACTGACGACGACACACAAATGTGTCAGCTTACATTACGTGGACTTGACTTAAAGCCATAATATCACTTGATAATGGCCTAAGGCCGAAATTGCAATAGTGTAATAAAAACTTATAACAGTCACTGCCGTAAAGATGATGTCCTTCAAATAAGAATCAGGTGCCGCATGTTTGAAAGATCATCACCAGAGAACAGCTTGACCAATTTGGTTGACCTACACTCCTGGAAATGGAAAAAAGAACACATTGACACCGGTGTGTCAGACCCACCATACTTGCTCCGGACACTGCGAGAGGGCCGTACAAGCAATGATCACACGCACGGCACAGCGGACACACCAGGAATTGCGGTGTTGGCCGTCGAATGGCGCTAGCTGCGCAGCATTTGTGCACCGCCGCCGTCAGTGTCAGCCAGTTTGCCGTGGCATACGGAGCTCCATCGCAGTCTTTAACACTGGTAGCATGCCGCGACAGCGTGGACGTGAACCGTATGTGCAGTTGACGGACTTTGAGCGAGGGCGTATAGTGGGCATGCGGGAGGCCGGGTGGACGCACCGCCGAATTGCTCAACACGTGGGGCGTGAGGTCTCCACAGTACATCGATGTTGTCGCCAGTGGTCGGCGGAAGGTGCACGTGCCCGTCGACCCGGAACCGGACCGCAGCGACGCACGGATGCACGCCAAGACCGTAGGATCCTACGCAGTGCCGTAGGGGACCGCACCGCCACTTCCCAGCAAATTAGGGACACTGTTGCTCCTGGGGTATCGGCGAGGACCATTCGCAACAGTCTCCATGAAGCTGGGCTACGGTCCCGCACACCGTTAGGCCGTCGTCCGCTCACGTCCCAACATCGTGCAGCCCGCCTCCAGTGGTGTCGCGACAGGCGTGAATGGAGGGACGAATGGAGACGTGTCGTCTTCAGCGATGAGAGTCGCTTCTGCCTTGGTGCCAATGATGGTCGTATGCGTGTTTGGCGCCGTGCAGGTGAGCGCCACAATCAGGACTGCATACGACCGAGGCACACAGGGCCAACACCCGGCATCATGGTGTGGGGAGCGATCTCCTACACTGGCCCTACACCACTGGTGATCGTCGAGGGGACACTGAATAGTGCACGGTACATCCAAACCGTCATCGAACCCATCGTTCTACCATTCCTAGACCGGCAAGGGAACTTGCTGTTCCAACAGGACAATGCACGTCCGCATGTATCCCGTGCCACCCAACGTGCTCTAGAAGGTGTAAGTCAACTACCCTGGCCAGCAAGATCTCCGGATCTGTCCCCCATTGAGCATGTTTGGGACTGGATGAAGCGTCGTCTCACGCGGTCTGCACGTCCAGCACGAACGCTGGTCCAACTGAGGCGCCAGGTGGAAGTGGCATGGCAAGCCGTTCCACAGGACTACATCCAGCATCTCTACGATCGTCTCCATGCGAGAATAGCAGCCTGCATTGCTGCGAAAGGTGGATATACACTGTACTAGTGCCGACATTGCGCATGCTCTGTTGCCTGTGTCTATGTGCCTGTGGTTCTGTCAGTGTGATCATGTGATGTATCTGACCCCAGGAATGTGTCAATAAAGTTTCCCCTTCCTGGGACAATGAATTCACGGTGTTCTTATTTCAATTTCCAGGAGTGTATTTTTGTTGTGCTCGTTTTTGTCCAGACGAAGTTTGCATGAAAGAAAATTTTTGGAAAATCCAACGGAAAAATCAGAAATTACCATCAGTTGTCTGATGTATGAAATACTATCAGTTAAGAACGGCTCGACCGATTTGGTTGATTTTAGTTTTTTTTTAATGGTGTTCGTAACTGTGGATGGTAATGGTATTTTTGGTATAAAAGAGAAAAGAAAATAGTTGCGTTCAGTTCGACAATTCTCCTGTCACAAGTTTTCATATATGGTGATTTTTTTCCCACCGTGTACAAACTCTAGGGATTGATCAATGAGAAGATACTGAACAGAAAAGGTCTAATGAACTTATGTTTGGAAATGCATGGTTTCCATGCTACAGACCATTTTTCCAATCATACTTTAAGCGCTGTACCATGCAGCCGCAGATACACTAATGCATGTTTCCTCCTAAAGGGAGGTACTGCTCTTCATATGTCATGCCCTAGCGTCCTCTCCTGCCGTAGTGATTGGTAATGATGTGTCCGATTCATTTTTCCTGCTGACTCATCTTGCAATGGATGTGACAGTGTTGTACACCATGGTTCCGCATTCGAGTCGAGAGCTTGCCGACATGGTGTTTACTCATGGAAAGGCAAATGACAACGGGTGATGGGCAGCACGGTTGTATCAGAACAGTCCCCGCCGACAGCATCACAACATTCAATATTTGCAACAGTGTTTCGCGCCGTTTGTCTGAGACACGGTCGTTTCAAGAAGCAGGAACTCATGAAGGACGTACTCGAAATGTTCGGACACCAGGCTTGGAGGAAAATGTGATTAATACTGTGGAAGGCGACCGCCATATCAGTTACCAGGCAGTTGGCCATCCAGTACAGGGTAAGCCAGAGGACTGTGTGTAACTTTCTCCAAGACAATTCTTGCTACCCCCATCACTTACATCTTGTGCAGGGATTACTAGCTCCATAACGGGAGCAGTTTTGTCACTGGTTTCTTCACCAGGCAACCACGACTCCGGGATTTGTGACACCCATCCTAATCATAGTCATTTGTGGGATAGTATGCAGAACCTCCGTTGTATGGTGACAGGGTATCATCATCATCGGTGCAGCCAGAATGTGTAGGCCGGAATAATTGGCGATCGTATTTTGGGACCAGTCTTCCTTCCACGTCGCCTAACAGGCCGGAACTATCGGCGTTTCTTGCGGTTGGGTTTGTCCCCTGCTGAAAGAAGTGCCATTGATGACTGAAGGCTTATGTGACTGATACATGACGGTGCTCCAGCCCACCTCGCCGTTAAAGTCCGGACGCATCTCAATCGTGTCTTCCCTGATCGATGGATCGTAGTGTGTGTGTGTGTGTGTGTGTGTGTGGGGGGGGGGGGGGGGCGGCATCTTAATGGCCTGCTCGTTCACCGGATCCCAACCCGTGCGATTTCTGGTTATGGGGCCATCTCAAAAGTATCGTGTATGCAGAGCCCATTCCAGATGTGGAAACTTTGAGGCACATGGAAACTATTTTCAGCACATACTATAGCTGTACTGCGTGGTACAGCATTTATTAGATCAATCTCTGTAACAATATATGATTGAAGTAATGGTCTCTGGCACATAAAGCATGCATTTCCAGACGTTAAGTTCATTAGAACATTTTTGTTCCGTATCCTCTCATCGATCAGTCCCTAGAGTTTGTACAGGGCGGAAAAAAAATCACCCTAGAGGCAAGGTTTATTACCGAAAATCTCGAAAGTTCGTGACTGCTTTACTGCAGATTTTTACCCGACACTCAAATGATGGACATTCTCACGGAGATAGGCTATATATTTTTGTAATATGTTACATGTATAAATATACCGGGTGATCAAAAAGTCAGTATAAATTTGAAAACAGAATAAATCACGGAATAATGTAGATAGGGAGGTACAGATTGACACACATGCTTGGAATGACATGGGGTTTTATTAGAACAAAAAAAAACCAAAGTTCAAAAAATGTCCGACAGATGGCGCTTCATCTGATCAGAATATCAATAATTACCATAACAAAGTAGGACAAACTAAAGATGTTCTTTACAGGAAATGCTCATTATGTCCACCATCATTTCTCAACAATACCTGTAGTCGAGGAATAATGTTGTGAACGTCACTGTAAAGCATGTCCGGAGTTGTGGTGAGGCATTGGCGTCGGATGTTGTCTTTCAGCATCCCTAGAGATGTCGGTCGATCACGATACACTTGCGACTTCAGGTAACCCCAAAGCCAGTAATCGCACGGACGGGGACCTGGGAGGCCAAGCATGACGAAAGTGGCAGCTGAGCACACGATCATCACCAAACGACGCGCGCAAGTGATCTTTCACGCGTCTGATAATACTGCTTCACTAAAAGCGCCTTTTCAGGTAACGTCAACATGCTGCGACTGCTGGCGCATCTGATTCTTTCTCTCATTACAGCTCCCTTTATACACTATTGTCATGCGCAGTCACTGACGTTTTGCTGTCCAGCGCCGTCTGTCGGACATTTTGTGAACTTTGTTTTTTTTTGTTCTAATAAAACCCCATGTCATTCCAAGCATGTGTGTCAATTTTTACCTCTCTATATACATTATTCCGTGGTTTATTAAGTTTTCAAATTTATACTGACTTTTTGGTCACCCGGTATATATGTAATACATAAAGAGCAAACGTTGTTATCAAAAATCTCTAAAATATCGTGACGGATTTACTTCAGATTTTTAAACGATACACTACTGAATATTCAGACGGAAATCGACTTCGAGGGGGATTGCAGTTTTGTGTTGTCAGATTATGCATCAATGTGACCATATCTGCAGGCAGACTAATTCTTTATATTGTCTATTCTTTGCAGTCATAAAATTTTATTTGTACATTGGCAACACCTGTCTTCCGCACTAATTTCTGTATTTACGGACGTCTTACCTTAGAGTGAAAGCAGTCCTATTTCTTGTGTGGTTCTATTTTGCCATTATTGTGTAGTGTAGTGGAAAATGTAGGATTGCGTCAATGGTTCACGAAATGCTTGATACTCTAAACTAAATGAGAGCAAATTGAAGACTAAAAACAATAATATTACTCAGTATATATGTCAGTCATGCTTGATTATTTGCAGAGCATTTTCTTTTATATTGTATTAAAGATCTAGTGAGAGAAATTTTATTTCGTATTCTCCTGAGTTTCCTTGATGTCCTACTTCATATGTTGTTATACAGTTTCTGTTGAAATTCTTTCTTTATATACTATAAAGAAAAGTAACCACGATGTCACTTTATTTTCATTTAATTCCTTTTTTAACAAGGTTTTGGAATTTAAAAAAGAATTGTTTTTTAAAAAACAGTAAAATTTTGTAAAATGGCAACAAAAACGGCCAAGTCAAAACTTAAATTAACAAAAATAGGGTTTACTACGAATCAGATTTCACAAAACGCAAGAACTTAAATATTAAACCAGTAAGAATCTAACAACAAAACAAGAACGTTTATGGGCATCATTGTTTTTGTCTCCAGAGATTTTTCATCCGTATTGAAAAATACGCCTTCAGTGACATGTCCGGTCTTGATACTAGTCTTGTTAATTAGCATATATTTTATGAATTTCATATATAAATGATGTAGATATTCGAACTGACCGGAAAAAACGAAGAAAGACTGAAACGAGACTCGAACCAACGATCTAGCGATTACCAGTCTCGAAAACTACACCTTTTTTGCCCTTTATGTGTTCTAAGCTTCACGGGAACGCTCTTGAAATATGACACTTTGATAAAAAAAAAAATTGCGTCAGCAAGGAATTTCAATCCAAGCTCCTAACATAGCAGGCGAGCATTCTATTGCAAAGCCACGATATTTGTCGAAAAACTGCCCTTGCTCTACGGTATTAAAGATGCTCGGAAAACTTCAAAGTCGATTTTTCCCGAAAATTTTTGCGAGTTGCAGCGAACTGTGTTCGGGGATTGATATCTGATTTCTGAACTTCACGTTCATAAGTATTAAAAAAAAATTACAAAAATCGAATTGCTACGTGGTCTCCTTGTCAGATTTCAAGATGCGACCGCTGGGTTCGAAATGTGCAACATTATCAATGTGCAATTAATTTTCAACTAGCGCCTTGTAGTAGCCTCGGCAATCACGAGAGAATGGTCTCAGGATAACCGTTCAAAATTATTAGGAAGAGAAAATCGCAATAAAATCAAACACTAAAGCGTGTATTACCGGACAAAATGAACCGAAGGTTTGGTCAATGTCAGCACCACAGTGCGTTACTAGGCATGGTCCTTTTGGAGATTGCCATCCTCAGACCTTTGTCCTATCCTCCGCAAACAGAGTTGCCCTCTTGGCTGTTGCGGGATGCCGTTGGGGAAAATAGAATACAGGGCTGGCCCCATGACAGAGCCGTGAGGAATCGCGACGTCTATTGGTCTTAGTTAATTGAATAGTTTTTTTAATGGTGACAGTTTCCTTTTGCGAAAAAGGAAGAAAGAATTTTGACGAGATTCCGAGGGTAGTCAAGTTGAAGTAATTTGTAAGTAAGTCCACAATGCCATACTTTATCGAATGTTTTTCTATACCGAGAAAAGCAGCATCTGTGCTTTATTTGAGGCGCCGGGCTGAACAAATGTGTTGGGCGAGCCGCATACCTATGCGGACGATGCTGTGTTTATCTCTAAAGCCGAACTGCTGGGGATAATAATGTCTACTGAAATTAGGAATTCTCGGAGGAACTGAAAAATTACTTTCTACAAAATTTTGCCTAGACAGCCTAACTGTGAGACTGGGCCGTAATTTTGCGGAAATAGTTGATCTTTTGGTGGCTTTGGTACAGTGATCACTTCAGCGAGTTCCCATGGTTTGGGAAAATACAGGTTTTGAAGACAAGCGTAGCAGATGTTTACTGCTGAATGAGAAAAACGTAAGTTCTTGTATTCGGATGGAAGAAACTGTTTTCTTAACCTGATAGGTTATTGAAGATGACGAGGAGTGTTAGACGTCCTTTTGGTGTTTGCTTGATTCGATATCCGTGTGCTGTTCGGTCGCGGGGCGTTTTGTACTTGTTTCTGCCTTTACCTATCATTTCATTCTTCGTCGCCATATTTTTATCCATATTCTTCATCCCGTTGCCATTGGCTCCGAAGATGCACCTGAGGTTTATAGTTCCGCCTTCAAATATTTTTTCGTAGCTGATCCTGTGGGCCGTTTTGGTTTGCGTAGGTTGATGGTGAGAGGAGGCATGTAGGTACGTGCTGGTGAATTTTCTATATAATCTGTGACCAAGTTTACCATCAGGCTTTCGATAAACTTACACTTCCAGGAAAGCCAGAATACCATTCTTTTCTATCTCCATAGTGAATTGTGCTTTGCTGTGGTGTTTATTGAGGTATTGCTGAAGTTCCGTAACTCTTCTCCATTTTACATATTGTCAACGTGGTCACATAAGGTGAAGGTTTTATTGACAGCGACAACGGCCACGGAAGGCTTAGCTTAAAAGACGGAATTAGTACCATCAAGCCAAGGAGATCACGCGTCATACACTTTTAACTGCAAATGCTGGGATAGTGTATTGTAATTTGTGTTTCAAGTGCTTTATATTTAATCAGGCAAGCGACTTGTCTAATTCTGCTCAAGGATGTAAAAAAATGTGGCAGAAACCATTCTGTGGCCAGTTGTCTTAAAACTCAGTCGCAATGTATACATTGCATCGACTCGTACGACGCGTTGAACAGAGGGCATGCCAGGAATTCTTGCGCCAAAAACACATGTTTCTGGGAGGTTAAAATGGGAACTTCCCATAGATCGTAAGTAGAAACAGTATGTGCCCCGGTAAAGCCATGTGGTGAACGACCCTTTCAAGATATGACGAATGCCGCTTACACAGAGCTGAAGTCGATAAACAGCACCCTCGAGTCGCCCACGCGGGACCCGTACCAAAATGGCGGCCACAGGCACCACTGCATCCCAACACTTTGGCATTGGAAGCGATTTACCGCAATTCTTATTCGTCGCTACATCACGTCGTCGTGCAGCAGAATAATTCCCTTAACAGAAACTCAGCTCCATCGTCACGAGCATTGATTTTAAACATTCAAGTCATCAGTCTTATGACTGGTTTGATGCGGACCTCTACGAATTCATATCTTGCATCGATTTCATGTCAGGGAAGCACTTGCACCCTAAATCTTCAATTATTTAAGTGTGTGTGCTGTGCCTGGCATAATTTTTCAACTTTCCCCATTGATTTACATCAGTGCCCGTTCGCAGCAAATTCTGTAATTCCTTTGTGTCTCAATTACTTGTTGGATATATTAGAACCTCGGTCTTCCCCTACAATTTATACTATCTACGGCTCCCTCTAGTGCAGGCTATTCCAACCGAGCTCCAGGGAGCCGGAGCGCTCACTGCGGCAGCTCGGAGCCCGCGCGGAGGGGGAAAGTGAACTCACTGCCCCCTGGCAGCATGCAGCCGCAACTGACGCAATAATCCGTGTTCAATGACAGCTATGACTAGCCGCGGTAGCCCTGTACCTCTATTGGAGGATACCTTTCTATTCATTGAGAGGGATGGTCGTTATGTATGTTATAAAGTATTTAATTCTGCGAAGAGGTACAATATTCAGCGACATTATACACGTCTTCGCGCAGCGCACTGCGATCAGGTAGAAGGAGTTGCACGCAGAGAACTGGTAGCCAGGCTTAAGAACGACATACCAGGAGACGTTTAAAAACGGTTTCATAATACGGAGGGTATCAAAACATGAAACATAGTTCGTGTTATGTAATGCGTTTATAAAAAAAATGATGGGGCGTCACCAAGGTTTTGCTTCTCGTTTGAAAAATAAACTCAGGTACGAATTCGGGAAAGAGATTTTGACTCTTCATTGTTTTATTCACCAAGAGGCACTGTGTGCTGAAACAGTAGAGCTAGGTGGCGCAATGAAAGATATAATCCAATTCCTGAACGTTTCTCTTATTTCCCTCATTGCTTCTGAGAGTGAGTAATATTGAGTAGTAAGAGGCGAAAGATTGCATCGCCGTCTTACACCCTTTTTAATTCGAACAATTAGTTGTTTTTCTTCCATTCTAATTGTTCGCTCTTAGTTCTACATATTGCACATTACCCATTTTTTTTCATATAGCTTGCTCGTATCATTCGGAGAATTTCGAACATCTCCCCTAAATTTATGTTGTCGAACGCTTTTACTAGGTCGACAATTCCAATGAACATTATTCATGCCGGCCTTGTGACCCAGCAGTTCTAGGCACTTCAGTCTGGAACTGCGCGACCCCTACGGTCGCAGGTTCGAATCCTGCATCGGGCATGGATGTGTGTGATGTCCTTAGGTTAGTTAGGTTTAAGTAGTTCTAAGTTCTAGAGGACTGATGACCTCAGAAGTTAAGTCCCATAGTGCTCAGAGCCATTTGAACCATTATTCATGGAATGAAAGCTACACCACTTCCCTAAAATCGTCCCAGTAAACCGAAGTAATTCCATTACATATCGCTTTGCAACGTTGCGCCTAGATACTTAATGGACGTAACTGTGTCGAGCAGTATATTACTAAAACATTACAGCATTGTTTTTTCTGCTTATTTGCATTAACTTAGTTTTTCTACATTTTGAGCAAGCTGCCATTTATCACACCAAATAGAAATTCTAAGTCGTCCTGTATCCATTTACGGTCACTCGACGACTATAGCTTCCCATATACCACAGCATCATCGCAAAAATCGCTAGTTGTTGTTCACCCAGTCCGTCGGGAGGAATGGTCGGCATTCAGGAATTTGACGGGAGCGATGGAAGCAAAAGTCTAGTGTAAAATGCATAGCTTAAGAGCGATGAGCACTTGTTCAGCAGATGTTTCACAGTTGTGAAGAAGAAACAAGTACTCGTTGCTTTTAAGATACGTATGTTGGAGCTCTTATATACTTAACTTTTTGCTTCAAATGATAGTTTCTGTCATATCCCTGAACACTGACCATTCCTCGTAGGACACCCTATGCAGAGAACAAGTGCAGTCCGCTCACGTGTCTGAGAATACACTCCCTATGCTCGGAACTTCGTTAATTCCGCAGTGGGACACTGTCTAATGCTTTCTGGAAATCTAGGAATCTGCATGTTGCCCTTCATCCACGATTCGCAGGATATCGTGTGAGAACTATAGACCTATATCTCTAACGTCGATCAGTTGTAGAATTTTGGAATACGTATAATGGACTTTCCTGGAGACTAGAAATCTGCTCTGTAGGAATCAGCATGGGTTTCGAAAAAGACGATTGTGTGGAACCCTCCTCGTGCTATTCGTCCACGAGACTCAGAGGGCCATAGACACGGGTTCCCAGGTACATGCCGTGTTTCTTGACTTCCTCAAGGCGTTCGATACAGTTCCCCACAGTCGTTTAATGAACAAAGTAAGAACATATGGACTATCAGACCAATTGTGTGATTGGGTTGAAGAGTTCCTAGATAACAGAACGCAGCATGTCATTCTCAATGGAGAGAAGTCTTCCGAAGTAAGAGTGATTTCAGGTGTGCCGCAGGGGAGTGTCGTAGGACCATTGCTATTCACAATATATATAAAGGACCTTGCGGATAACATCAGAAGTTCACTCAGGCTTTTTGCGGATGATGCTGTGGTATATCGAGAGGTTGTAACAATGGAAGATTGTACCGAAATGCAGGAGGATCTGCAACGAATTGACGCATGGTGCAGGGAATGGCAATTGAATCTCAATGTAGACAAGTGTAATGTGCTGCGAATACATAGAAAGAAAGATCCTTTATCATTTAGCTACAATATAGCAGGCCAGCAACTGGAAGCAGTTAATTCCATAAATTATCTGGGAGTAGGCACGTTAGGAGTGATTTAAAATGGAATGACCACATAAAGTTGATCGTTGGTAAAACAGATGCCAGACTGAGATTCATTGGAAGAATCCTAAGGAAATGCAGTCCGAAAACAAAGGAAATAGGTTACAGTACACTTGTTCGCCCACTGCTTCAATACTGCTCACCGGTGTGGGATCCGTAACAGATAGGGTTGATAGAAGAGATAGAGAATATCCACCGGAGAGCGGCGCGCTTCGTTACGGAGTCGTTTAGTAATCGCGAGAGCGTTACGGAGATGATAGATAAACTCCAGTGGAAGACTCTGCAAGAGAGACGCTCAGTAGCTCGGTACGGGCTTTTGTTAAAGTTTCGAGAACATACCTTCACCGAGGAGTCAAGCAGTACATTGCTCCCTCCTACGTATATCTCGCAAAGAGACCATGAGGATAAAATCAGAGAGATTAGAGCCTACACAGAGGCATACCGACAATCTTTCTTTCCACGAACAATACGAGACTGGAACAGAAGGGAGAACCGATAGAGGTACTCAAGGTATCCTCTGCCACACACCTTCAGGTGGCTTGCGGAGTATAGATGTAGATGTACATGAAAAGGGCAAGCTGAGTTTCGCACGAGCGACGCCTTCTAAATTCCTACTGATCCGTGGGCAGACGCTTTTTCCGCCTGAAGGAAATTTGTTATACCTGAACTCAGAATACATTCAAGAATTCTGCAACATACCGATGTTCAGGGTATGGGTCTGTTATTTTGCGGGTCCTTCTTTTACCCTTCTTATTACAGGAGTCACCTGCGCGGTTTTCTAGTCGCTGGGCGAGAGATTCACGATAAATGCAAACTAAGGTGCTAGTGCCGTAGAGTATTCCCTTTAAAACCGAAGCGGGACGTCGTCCGGACCTGGTGACTTATTTGTTTTCAACTTTTTCAGTTTCGTCTCAACATCGGTCACGCCTGTTTCTGTGTTTTCCGTACGGGAATCTGCGGGACCGTCAAACGCTGGTATGTCTGTACGATTCTCCTGCGTGAATGGTTGTTTACACGGGAAATTTAAAACTTCAGCTTTCGTTTTGCTGTCCTCTGTTGCCACAGCAGACTGGTCGGCGAATGGCTCAGTTGTCTTGTGTAGGACCAAATTTTCTCGTGTTCTCGGCAGGTTCCTTCGCTAAGGAATTGTGGTAGACATTGTATGCCTCGCATATCGATCTTTCCATAGATACACGAATTTCTACTAACTTTTGCCTGTCATTTCCACGTTCTTTTTTTGAACCGAAATTGCAACAGTCTCTGTTCCTCAGCCTTTTTACGTATTTTGTCGTTAAACTACGTGAGTATTTTCTGTTTGTAATCCACTTACTTGGCACACACCTCTACAAAACTTATTTACAATCCGTTTCAACTGCCACCTAAATACTCTACGCCCAACATATTATAACTAAATGGTGTCCACTCTTTGTCTACGTAGGATGCTAACAACTGCTTGTCTGCTCTTTCCAGCATAAATGCTCTCCTAGCCGTCTCGATGCCTTCATTAATATAAGTAATCATTGACGCTATTGTATCATGACGACGAATCCCTGTCTCTATACTAACACTGTCGAGAAGGTCACGCCTGTTTGTAGCTACAAGGTCTAAAACATTCCCATTGCGTATGGACTGTTTAACTACCTGTTCAGTGCATAATGACGTTTAGGAATTTAGAGTGGAATGCAGAGTCATCTCTTCTTAAAACGGAATATTTGATAAAATAACAAATCAACTAATAGATAACAGAAACATGGTTTAGAGTGGATACAGCCACCCCAAGAAAGCAGTGACTATTGATGCGAGACACAATATCTTTTAAAGAAATTAAATTAAATTTCAGTTCTTCTAATATAACAGGTGATCAAAAAGTCAGTATAAATTTGAAAATTGAATAAATCACGGAATAATGTAGATGGGGAGGTACAAATTGACACACATGCTTGGAATGACGTGGGGTTTTATTAGAACCAAAAAAATACAAAAGTTCAAAAAATGGCCGACAGATGGTGCTTCATCTGATCAGAATAGCAATAATTAGCATAACAAAGTAAGACAAAGCAAAGATGATGTTCTTTACATGAAATGCTCAATATGTCCACCATCATTCCTCAACAATAGCTGTAGTCGAGGAATAATGTTGTGAACAGCACTGTAAAGAATGTCCGGAGTTATGGTGAGGCATTGGCGTCGGATGTTGTCTTTCAGCATCCCTAGAGATGTCGGTCGATCACGATACACTTGCGACTTCAGGTAACCCCAAAGCCAATTATCGCACGGACTGAGGTCTGGGGACCTGGAGGCCAAGTATGACGAAAGTGGCGGCTGAGCACACGATCATCACCAAACGACGCGCGCAAGAGATCTTCCAGGCGTCTAGCAATATGGGGTGGAGCACCATCCTCCATAAACATCGTACGTTCCAGCAGGTGTTTATCAGCCAGGCTGGGGATGATGTGATTCTGTAACATATCGGTGTACCTCTCACCCGTCACGGTAGCAGTTTTGCTGTCCAGCACTATCCGTGGGACATTTTGGGAACTTTTTTTTGGTTCTAATAAAACCCCATGTCATTCCAAGCATGTGCGTCAATTTTTGCCTTTCTATCTACATTATTCCATGGTTTATTAAGTTTTCAAATTTATACTGTCTTTGGTCACCCGGTACAAGCGGTGTTGCTGGAGTAGTTACCCCGTGAAACAATTTTACTGTAATGTCGCTATACAACTCCTTTAAGACAACGATTAACTGCAACCAGTTGTTAGAAATGTGTCAAAAATGCGCTTCCGTTTTTCGATTTTTGGATACTTAAATGCCCGTCACATTTCATGGAGGAAACGACACAGTGATATAATGGTAGCGGCTTAATAAAAGTAGTACAGGAGATAAGAGTAGTTCATCTTAAATGATGGTTCCTGGGCAGTGATCCAAGCTCTCAGTAAACGCATATCGGTGATTGACTTACATTTCGTATCACCAGATTTTTGTAGGACAACTAAGATACTCTTTGAGTCCTGATCATTACCCAATTAAAATAGTGCTGGAACCAGGATCCAGCGAAAGGAGAAGATAATACGCCAGTGGCTCTAGGAAAATTCGGGATACCTCTTAGTCTAAATATGAAGTTGTAGTAGACGAAGAACTGAAAATAATTCGAACGCTTCATTCCTGGAAGCTTACCGCAGTTTAGTCGCAGCAGTCGAAAATCTATTCCACGACGAAGATGCGAATCATACGATGCGAAACGGTCCTTCCGTTTCTCATGCAATTCTGAGTGCTCAAAAGCTATAATAAACATGGCTCACTTTAAGCAATTGCAGTAAATGATCGAATTTTCAGCAACATCTGTAAGAGACCACAGCCACGAAAGGTACCTTAAGCAGCACAAAAGTAATATCAGACCATTAAAAACATGTATATCGCCATATGTCGAACCTCTGTGGGTGGATGATTTACTCGGATAAGATAGCTTCACCATCTTGTCGGTTTCGTCCAGATCAGTAATCCTCTAATCTCTGTTCACACCTTAAAAATTAGAAAAAAAGCTACAAACTCATCTGCAGCCGCCTCGCCTGGTATTGATACTATTCCCTACTCAGTTCTCAGTAACATATCTGCCATTACATGTAATTTACTTTCATGCACCTGCAAGTAAAAATGGTCCAAGGAGGAACTGATGGAGGAATACACCACTTAGATAATTTTCATTTTAAAATCAGGGCAGATGCTAAAATATCTGTTATAGATCAATAGCCTTGGCTCCATATGGGGGGAAGACTCTTTAAAGGCTTATCGAAAACAGGCTTGAACACGCCAAAATTAACTGACCAAAAAAAGTTTTTGGCCATCTTGCAATCTGTTGATGTAGATTTAAGGAGAGCAGGGAATGAATTAATAAGCGTTATGTAACAGAAAGTAACTTTAGTGTGAAACATAACCTAATAACCAAAATAAATGCAGTTCGTTCGGAAGTGCACAGATTTGAAATCAAAATCTGCTGCTGGACTTGCTGCTCCAGCTCCTATATTGTGACACACGGAGATCCTTCTTTGCGTTCAGCAAGGTGATCCAGGCGCTACTCAGGTGTTTCTTCAGCAGCGGCCTTCCGGGAATGATCCATTGTGTGAGGAGTGTTGCTGCGACGACGAATGCCAGTCGTGTTCGTGGCAGCAGACACTGCAAGCTGTTCGGTTCGGTTGAAACCAGTCTGCTGGGGAATATGTTCATGAGGTGGGTGTAGTATTCTCAAGCGTTACCGTTTTGAAGAAAAAAAAAGTTGACTTTGGGTTTGGACAGTAGCTTGGAGGGACATGTCCCAGTATGGCACAGCCATCAACCGCGATGTGAGAGGTGTCGGACACCACGAAAAGTAACGTGGCCGCTAGGAGCGTAGTCCGCACAGCACGCTTTCGGAGTGCGGTAGTGGTGGGGGTTGCGGGCAGACGAGGGGAAATACCGAACGTTGGAGGGGAAGTGCCGTTCTAAACTGAAGCCTACTCTCATATTTTCTGTAATGAGGTGGAGTACCTCGACGCCCACACTTAAATGGTGGCGATTCAAGGTGATCTACTGTCACTCTGCGTTGGTAAGTATCTAAAAAGAATTCCACTGAAAATGCAACGAAAGCAGAGATTTATTGTCGCCGGACTAGTTAACCATTTGAAACTTTCAGAGAAACTTCATGAGTAGCAAGGTTATTTAAAAGGGATGAGTAGCATATTTTGGGCAAATTTGCTTAAATTTGCCAAAACAGAGGAGTTTACACAATGCCATCTTACTAGCATGTTGTGGAGACTAATCTGTTCTTAGTGGAATTACATGATAGATTATAAAGTTTTGCATGATAACCATATGGCAAAATACTCTTCTCTTTGTGTGCTATCGTTTGCCGAAATCTCATTTCGGTTTCTCAAATCGTTTATGAAATATGAGGACTGTTGTGGATGTAATCGCAACTGAGTGTGCTACATCAGATCAGTTTTCTCGAGATTGATGACTGATATAGACCTCCATTCAAGTCTAAAGAAAAGTCAATATCTTAGCTAAATTTCATATGTAGCAACATATTATGTAATATGCACCAAACGCAAAATCATAGCGCCCCCTATTTTTCATTGCACACTTTTTCGAATTTCGCTCAGTGTTTTACTTACATGCACATATCACAATAATTATGACCTTTAACAAAATTACGGGCACGTCATCATGATGCTGATATGAAATGTTTTTACCGAATAGTTTCTGTAAAATCATTTGAGAAACAGTATAGGGCGTGCGCCTCGATTCTGCAATTGCAGAACGGCGCGTACCAGTTGAAGTTGCTGCTTTCATCTAATACTTTCCCCTCTTTGGGGAAGTGTGAGGGGGAGTTTGTAGCCTTTCGGCTTTTACTCCCCTGTGTACTTGTGTGTGTGATTATTTCTGTACTTTTTTGGTGTCTGTGAACTGTGATGATCTGTGTGAGTCTGGTACTTGCCTGAGGTTTGGCGAGATAATTGTAGTAATTTGGGTAGGAGCAGGATTTGGGAATGGATATTGGGATTTTTCTCTTCGACTTAGTCGTCGAAGATCGTCATGGGGCGATTATGTTTATCGCGGGACATGTCATACCGACCTAGGGAGTGGATGAGGGCGTTTCCCGACCTGGAAGTACCTTCATAGAAGGCCCTTGCCAGGTCTTGAAATCGCTCTCTCAGGAGTGGGACTTCCGCAGCGGCATGCAAATCGTCGATAGGGAATCCTAGGGGTAAACGCAGTGCCCTCCTGAGGGCGCGGGTCTGCAGCCTCTGGAGATGTCCAGGTGCTGCTTCGCCGCGTATCCCCAGACAGGACACGCGTATTCCATGACTGGCCGGATCAGGGCCTGATATACGTTGACTCCTACTGAGCAGGAAAGGGAGCTGGATGAGTTGAGGATTGGGTACAGGATGGACATTCTGGCGCAGACCTTCCTATGGACCTCGTCTATGTGGGGTTTCCACGTAAGACGAGAGTCCAAGGTTACGCCAAGATACTTGGCGGTTCTGCGCCAGGGGAGTTGGGTTCCGTTTAGGTGAAGGTGGAGGGGGGGGGGCGTTGAGGAGGTTCGCGCCTTCCGAGCCTACGGGTGATCAGCATCGCCTGCGTCTTTTCAGAATTGATGGTGATTCGCCAGCGACGGGCCCAAGTTTCTGTGTCATCCAAAAACCCTTTGTAGCCTACGGATGACCAGGTCCTTATTCGCGTTTCTTGTGTAGAAGGCTGTATCGTCAGCGTACTGAGTGGTGTGCCGTTGGTGTGTCCGCAGTGTACAGACTGTACAAAACGGGCCCCAGGACCGATCCCTGTGGCACCCCAGCACGAATACGCCTCTTGGTGGAGGACCAGTTGAAGTGGGCAATGTTGGCCTTCCTTATGAACAAACGAATGAACTCGCCCAGCGCTTGGAACGAAAATTGGTCACTGCGCATCGGCGACTGTATCCGCCGCGGATCCTACTTGTTAGCGCCTCAAAACATGGTTCGCTCACCTCTCTCAACATGGAACCTGTGGTACAACATGCCTTAGGCCTGTTCGCCTCCACACCCTTGTGCGCGATTATTCTGCGTCACACGTGTCATCCGTATGTCGTTGAAGAGAAATGGACGCCACTGATCCATGGTGCCAGTCCAGGTATTCCCTTGACCACGTTTGCGCACTGAAACACTGGGGGTTGGTGTTTCTCGAAATCTATAACATGACGGTAGTGATGGGACAACTGACTGGTTTGAAGAAACGATTGTTTTCTCGCTCATTCGTTTTTTTTCCGTTTTCTTTCGGTTGAGTGAAACTAATCTCCGTGGCTACGTCAGCTATATGAATATTTTCGCTCACTCTCTTCGCTTGAGTGGTTTCACCTAATGTGAGACAACTGACTGACCCAAGTCTCTGATAGTTATAGAAGTTATGTGAATGTTTGCACCCAGTCTCTGTGTTCGAATGTTTCCATTTACGTAGTTTTCAGCCTTTTTGGTTATACTGGAACGATGACTTGGCTTGCCAACTTCATTCAGAGTCAGATGGTTCAAATGGCTGTGTGCACTATGGGACTTATGAGGTCATCAGTCCCCTAGACCTAGAACTACTTAAACCTAACTAACCTAAGGACATCACACACATCCATGCCCGCGGCAGGATTCGAACCTGCGACCGTAGCGATACCTTCAAAAATCATGTCTCTGTTTGCTTAAATACGAATTTTTCGAGCATCTGGCATTAAATATATATTTTTGGTTGGTTTTAAAAAGTTAACTAGTACTAGATTATAAATTTATGATTAAATAAATCAACAATTACTTTTTTGTTTAAATGTTTCTGTCTCTCTCCCTGCTCGTTTGCACTCATCGCCGATAATTCTTTTGCGGTAACTGTTGGGGTGAAGTGAACAGGAAGTATATGATACAACTTTAGTTGTTTGTTGATTTAATTACTCATATTTAAGCGTATAATGGCACTTGTCACAAGCATTTTTTCATGAAATATCTGTTAATCATTCAATAATTTTCTGTGAATTTCTTTAATTATAATAGATTCATAATATGAATCATCCTTGTAGATACTATACATCGCATTGAATGTATACTGAGGATCACTTTTTATTCAGTCATATGATTTCTTCCATTTCCCACACTACTAAGCGTTTCGGCATATTGATACAGACACAAAGTACCCTTATAAGAAAACCCCTGTCCACAAAAATGAAGGAGAAACTGAACTAAGAGCTACTTTTTGGCACGTATCGATAAAAAGCAAACATGGGGGCGGCAGTAACAGTGACTACAGGCGATAAGAGTGATGAATGCCCTGTACTGCGTCAACCGTTTTCATTCGGTTGCCCCCACAGATTGGCTTCACTAGAAAGAATGAACGAACTGCCCAACCGCTACTTAAAGCTAAAAGCGACTGAATCGAGTGTTTTCATTCGTTTGTTCCCATTGATAGGTATCATGTATAATTTTGGTATATGAATTTTTGGTATATGAATTTTTGGTATATGAATTTTTGGTGTATGAATTTTTGGTGTATGAATTTTTGGTGTATGAATTTTTGGTGTATGAATTTTTGGTGTATGAATTTTTGGTGTATGAATTTTTGGTGTATGAATTTTTGGTGTATGAATTTTTGGTGTATGAATTTTTGGTGTATGAATTTTTGGTGTATGAATTTTTGGTGTATGAATTTTTGGTGTATGAATTTTTGGTGTATGAATTTTTGGTGTATGAATTTTTGGTGTATGAATTTTTGGTATCTGAATTTTTGGTATCTGAATTTTTGGTATCTGAATTGATTGTTAGCGAGCAGCGATGTTGTAAGCTTTGCAGAAGTTAAGTATCTTTGAGCTGCGCGAGGGCGCAGTGGAGCAGACAATGTTTAGCTTTGGTAGAGAGACCTGTCGAAGCTCAGCTGCGTTAGGCAAGTGAAGAAGCTATGGCAATATTAGGATTAAAATTTAATGCGTAATTTATCATTTTGTTCAATCGACATGATTATGAAACTGATTTGTGAAGGAAGAATGGAATGTCAGGTAAATACGATAACGATGTTAGCTTTTTATTTTCACTGTTGCTGCGCCATCGAACTAACATGTTATTGTACTGAAGGTTGCTAGACTTGAGGGATAGGAAAGTGTATTGTTTGGATGTTGTGACGTTCATGAAATTTAAAATCTGCCTAAAAAAAAAAAAGTTTGGCACGCGGTTTGGCGATCTTTATTTGCTGCGTAAGGGATGTCGTGTTCCACACACGCCTCGTCAAGTAGGTTTATCCCCTTATCACCGCGTGCCAATCGTTTTTAAATGACAACACTGTTTTTTTGCATATTGAGAAAAAATTCTCAAGGCAGATTTTAAATTTAATGAACTTCTCATCATCCAAACTATGCCCTTTCCTAATCACAACATTCCGTATAGCTGTGGCATGGTATTATATTGGAACAACTGAAAGGAGTGTCAATATCCGCCTAACGGAACACAAAAGGAACTGTCGATTGGGACAAATTGACAAATCAGCTGTAACGGAACACGTTTTCAAAGACGGTGATCACGAAATAAAATTTAGTGAGACAACCGTGATAGCTAGGACCTCACATTATTATACCCGCATGTATAGAGAAGCTACAGCGATCTACAAGCACGAAAATAATTTTAATAAAAAAGGATTAAAACTAGACAAGATATGGCGGTAGACTTTGCACCAACGAAGTGACAATCGATTACGTGTAATCGAGAGAAATGGCAGTAACCAGAGATAGTTTTAAAGTCGAAAGCACGTGATGAGTGGTGGCGCCATCTTAGCGCTCTATATAACCGGGACCTCCAGTGCCTAGCAGCCAGTCGCCGACTCACCTAGGAAGATGTTGCTCGCAGTACGCAACGAAACGTCAGGAAGGAGAAGTAGTTTTATATATATGGACCACGGAAATTCAGCCTGGGAGTTTTAATTAATGAATACCCTTTCCTATCTCTCAATTCTAACAACTTTTGAGTACAATAGCAAAATTAGTTCGATGGCGCAGCAATAATGAAAAAAAAGTAACATTATTATTGTATTTACCTGACATTCGATTAGATTTCGTCCTTCACAAATCAGTTTCATAATCATGTCGATTGAACACAATGATAAATTGAGACATTAAATTTGAATCATAATATTGCAGTTTGTGTAGCTAAGAACTGCCTCTGGAAGAGGCACAAAACTTAAGATTTTCACCTTTTCGCATAATAAACGACAGAATTTAAAAACTTTAAATGCTGTCATAATCTACCCATTAAGAGGTACAGTCATATGTCAGAAGTTTAGCACAATAGAAAAGCGTTACTGTTAGAAACTGTGTATCTTGAGGCAGTGTAACTCGCCGCGTGCAGATGCTCTGATAATATTCATCCAGTATTTGAAGATGAAGGCACTTGGTGACTTGCAACAAACTTTACCGATAATTTCAAATATTTTGAAAACTGCTATTTACTCGCAAACATGGTTAACGTCAAACATTTAACACATTAACGCAATTGTAAAGTAATTAAAAGTTTGAAGCTGTTTAATACATGTGGGTTCGATTCTTTAAAGGCTGTGGGGTTAAGAGACCAAACTGGTGGATACGGTTGTATGCTGTCTGCGCCGTCGAAGCCTGCCCAGTTGCTTCCAAAAAGATGGCGGTCATCTGCTGTTGTTCGCAGGCAACCACTACGAGATAAATTTTAAATATTATGTCTCACGATAGCGGTTGAATACAGAAATAATGGCGCTGTGGTATACACCAGATACGCTAGCAACTTTCGATGCGGACAATCCTTGCTGTGGAAGTGATGTTGCGCGCACGGTCTACACTTGAAATGATGAGGCTCTTCGGCGCGTGTCCAGAATCAACAGTATTATCCCGTTCGTGATAGAAGACACAACACGCTCTACGGAACTACACTGCGAATGCAGATTTATCTTCACGACCACTCCACATGTACGAGGGTAATCCCAAAAGTAAGGTCTCGTATTTTTTTATAAGTACATAGACCTGTTTTATTTCTACAATGGTTTACATCAGTTTACAGCTTGAACATTTAGCTATTTTTCGACATAATCACAATTTCTGTCGATGCATTTTTGTAGACGCTGTGACGGTTTTTGTATGCCCATGTCATACCAGCTCGCCGCCATGCTGTTCAGAAAGTTATGAACCTCTTCTTTCACCTCGTCGTCGGAGCTGAATCGCTGGGACCACAATTAACGCTGACAGGTACTGTGAGACTCTGAAAAAACTCAAACAGGCAATTCGGAACCGGAGAAGAGGAATGTTGAGCAATGGCGTACACATTCTCCAGGACAACGCTCGCCCACACATCGCTCGGCAAACCGTTACTCTCCTGCAGCAGTTTCAATGGAACATAATCACCCACCCACCCTGTAGTCCTGACTTGGCGCCCAGTGACTATCACCTGTTCCCTAGGTTAAAAGAGCATTTGGCCGGAAAGCGATTCAGCTCCGATGACGGGGTGAAAGAAAAGGTTCATAACTTTCTGAACAGCATGGCGGCGATCTGGTATGACATGGCATACAAAAACTGCCACAGCGTCTACAAAAATGCATCGGCAGAAATGGTGATTGTGTCGAAAAATTGCTAAATGTTCAAGCTGTAAATTGATGTAAACCATTGTAGAAATAAACAGGTCTATGCACTTATAATTAAATAGGAGACGTTACTTTTGGATTACCATCGTATTATGCGGACACTTTAACGTGGCAGTTTTGGTTGGTTGGTCGATTCGGGGGATGGGCCAAACAGCAATGTCATCGGTCCCGTCTTATTAGGGAAGGAAGTCGGCCGTGCGCTTTCAAAGGAACCATCCCGGCATTTGCCTGAATCTAAATCAGAATGACTGGACGCGGGTTTGAACCGTTGTCCTCTCGAATGCGAGTCCAGTGTTCTAACCACTGCGCCACCTCGCTCGGTAGCACTTTTGGAAAGTGGGTGTTACGTACTGTGGTTGCGTAAGATACCAGTTGAGTTCGGATCAGAACAATGACGTTTACGACATTGACGATCTCAGCAAACAATTGATCTCTAGCCTTTGCCGAATGTCTTATGTAGGTTTCTCTCTCTCTCTCTCTCTCTCTCTCTCTCTCTCTCTCTCTCTCTCTCTATTATTATTATTATTATTATTATTATTTTTTGAAAAGACTAATCATGATCCATGTCCGGGTTCGAGAAGGTTATTTTATGTTTTTAACTACTGTGCAGTAGACTATTCAGTTCTCTGAGCCGGCCGGGTGGCCAAGCGGTTCTAGGCGCTACAGTCTGGAACCGTGCGACCGCTACGGTCGCAGGTTCGAATCCTGGCTCGGGCATGGATGTGTGTGATGTCCTTAGCTTAGTTAGGTTTAAGTAGTTCTACGTTCTAGGCGACTGATGACCTTAGAAGTTAAGTTCCATAGTGCTCAGAGCCATTTGAGCCATTTTGAGTTCTCTGAAGTTGACAGTATAATGTGAAAGCATAAGAAAAAATTTTATCTGTGATTTTGAACGCATTGCTTGAAACTACGTGTGTGGAATGTGTGTAGTCAAAGTCTCTTATCCATGGAGACTAAATCTGTGGGCGTGCCTCAGCAAGATTTCTTTCTGGAAATGTAAATGCCGCTAAACTTCTTCGCACAGGGTGAATCAGCTACACCCACCGACGTCAATTAGGCAACCCACAATTCTATGAACCCAGGACTTTCTGCATGCGAAGCAGGTGCTCAACCATATTTATTTTTTTTCCGCCATTCTCCATATAAAAACTCACCGCTAAAAATGCGACGCTACCTATCGCTGCTTCTCATCCACTCGTAACGATGAATCTGGTCCCCAGAAACCGTGCGGGTGCGAGTCATATTCTGTCGGTCGCTACACGCAAACTATTAGTTCTACAGAAAAAATGAAAGGACCTTTCTGTAGTAAATTTAATGTATAAAGAGTGTTAAAATGAAAAGGTACGAGACGTTGTAACTACCAAACCGGCTGACATTTGCATATGGTGGTTTGAGATAATGTAGTGAGACATAGGGACGCGAATGTACTGTGCAGCCTGACCCTAAAGAAAAAAATAAAGAAAAATAAGAATCAGAAGGAAAGCGCTTCAACCCGGACGACGAACTGAAGGGGACACTATGGCTTTCCTGGCACAGCCACAGGAAGTCTGGGAGAAAGGAACCCTTCGGCTCGTGAAACAGTGGGATGGTTGTGCGTCAAGGCTTTCGAATTGCTTTCAGACTTCAGTTATACCCACAGTCTTGCTTCGTCACTTTTCTCTTCTTTTGGACGCCTCTAGTTCAGTTTTCTGCTCGGATACATTTTCGCTGGAGGCCTCGTTTTTCGAATTATTCAAGAAAAAGTGACATTCAAACGCACCGTCATCCCTGCACTAATCCCTCACCGGGCAGCGTTTTGCAGTGCATTGTTCGTGGCAATCCCTCCTACGGCTGTAGGGTTCCTAATATTTGACCTTTTTTGGTCTGTATTGATTGAGCTATTACACCATCAGCATAGTCGGCTATTTTGTTCACATTATTACTTTAAATATGCCAGTGAGGGTAACGAAAGAAATAGGATTTTTCTGACCGTGACGCCGGAAGTAAATAACGTTGTCAATTCGATCCAAACTTAAAGCTTACAAACAGAATAGTTTCATAGTCAGAGGGCCTGACGACTAAAACGATGTAATTGTCTATTTTAAGCTGTTAAAATTCACAAACTTGTTAGGTCAATTTTACTAAACTTCAGTTTTACAATTTTTAAATTCCCGACTAAGCCGGTGATGCAACATGTCAAAAAAAAAAAAAAAAAAAAAAGAGAGAGAGAGAGAGAGAGAGAGAGAGAGAGAGAGAGAGAGAGAGAGAGAAGTCGAATGTCGGTTTTAATTCGTGCAGTCGCAAATATTTGATTTGTACGGTGGTTGCATGAGTGCTACGAACAACATACTAGAAATTCAGACCGGTTGTGGCTGAGTGTGGGAGTAAAGGTGCGTTTGAAGATCACTTTTGTACCTTTTTCCTCGAATAACTCGAAAACTACAGCTCCAGCGAAAACTTATCCCACTGCAAAATTTAATTACTCGTACATTCGATTTCCTACTAGAAGGTCCTGTTGGTTTTTTCTGTAGGACTAACAGTTTGCCCGTAACGAGCGACAGAACATGAAAATCTCACGAGTTGTTTTCCAAGGCCAGAAACAGAATTGCGGGTTGCATAAAGCGACATGGTAGGTACAGCTGAATTTGTTCTTGGACCACAAACAAAGCTGAAACACTAATGAAATTATATTAAAGTGCCTAACTCAACTTTCGTGGAAATGTTCACTTTCCTTCATTTAAATAAATTCACATTCGCTTTTAAATTTCAAACGTCGCAGTACTGCGTGTGGTGGAGGGTACACCACACAATCCTCCATTATCTTGGCCCCCACCCCATTTGGTAATGGTTCGCGGGAAGAGCGTCATTGTGGGTTCTACTCTGTATGCATTCCAATGTCTGTAATTTTTACCATTGTCGTCATTTCGTAACGTTTTTGTGAAAATAATACATTGCTTGATGATCCTGAACGATCATATGACGAAATACACAGCTGTTCTGTGAACCTTATGTATCTCGACTTTGGCCTCGGCGGCCGAGCGGTTCTAGGCGCTTCAGTCCGGATCCGCGCGACTGCTACGGTCGCAGGTTTGAATCCTGCCTCGGGCATGGATGTGTGTGATGCCCTTAGGTTAGTTAGGTTTAAGTAGTTTCAAGTTCTAGGGAACTGATGACCTCAGATGTTAAGTCTCGTTGTGCTTAGAGCCATTTGAACCATTTGTATCTTGACTTTCTGCTACGGCTGATAAGTAACTCGAGAGAAACGGTTGGTTTGTAAGGTCTCTCTTCTGTTAATGAATGATACTTTCCTACCATTCTTACAGTAACACGTGTTGCCTCTGCGTGCCCTACAACTAGTCAAATGTCCACACTCTTTTATAAAAGATTGCGTTGTTTTCTCGTTAAAAGAGGAAAATAATTGTGTGGGCCGAGTTATCATCAGTGACAAAATACAACTGATATCCATGAGACATGAAAAGGATTGTGACCTCAGTGTAATACGGAAGTCTATAAATTTTTTTCCGTTGTCATTGTTTCATGACTGTGTTAGTGATATATTCATGCTGTCACGCCGTCACCGATGTTAGACCTCTCTCATGGACACTGCCTTATCGAAGACACAGTCGTCAGTGTCGGGCGGGAAGGTTTGTTTGTTTCAAAGAAGCTGTAGGCTGTGTCGGCCATAGTTAAGCTAATGGCAGGGCCTCCGGGGCCGAATAGACAGCAGAGGAGCCAAACAAAGTGTGGCCGACATCATAGTGCAGGCAGGCCAACATTCCTGGTGGAAAAAAGCGTAAAAAATCTGTGTCTTCCAGGATGGGGGTTGGGCGTGGGACCGATCACACGATGTAAAAATATATTGCGGAACCGCAGAAGCCTCGAATAAGGAATGGAACACGCGGAACACGATTTCAGCAAAGAAACAGGTCAAATGATTTGGCATTTAGTAATTTCTTATTCATGAACAATGTTGAGACGTGGAAAAATGAAGGAAAAAATAGCTGAGGAGACCATGAGGTTTAAGTAAAATATTGTGGCATTACAAGAAGTGAGATGGAAAGGGCAAGATTAGATAGATATGCCTTGGTATTCTCTGGTGTAAAGTGGGCCAGAAAGAACAGCAGGTCAATCTGGGGCAGGATTTATAACAACAAAAGAAATTAGGATTTTTTTTTTTTTTTTTTTTTTTTTTTTGGAATTTGAACCTATAAATGAGACTCGTAAATAATAAAGGGAAAATGCGGGAATGTAACGATGATACCAGTATACACACCAATAGAGGAAGTAGAAGAAGGAATAAAAGAACATTCTTATGATGACCTTGAAAGTGTATGTAATAAAGTAGAAAACTACGACGTTCTGCTACTTTTGTGAGAGTTTAATGCGCAGGTTAGGCGAAATGAAAGTGGAAGAGTATCCAGGGAGATAACCATTACATTAAGAAAGTAACGAGTATGGAGATTTGTTACGTAGTTTACCGCTAGAAATAATTTACTCATAAAGAGTATCTGTTTTTCACGCAAAAGAACGTATCTTGGAACATGGAAATAAAGTGTAAATGGAGTAGTTAACCAAGTAGACCATGTGTTATTAAAACACAGTATGCCATGACAGTCATGTGTGTACGGAGCTGCAGGGGTACAAACGGTGATTCATATCAGTATGCTGTGAAAGCCATAGTGAGATAGTTAGCTGTAATACATAAAACCGAAATGGGAACGAAAAGCAAATTGGAATATACAACTACTGAGTGATCCCGAAAGCGTAAAAACATAAATAAAAACGAAAGACGTCCTGAAAGCCAGCGAGGAAACAGTGGGAAATGAATATAGATGAAACAGAACCCAGAAAGCGCTGAAAACCGCAGCAGAAGAAACAACTGGGATACAAAGAAAAGAAAGGAGCCATTGGTTTGAAGATGGTTGTATATTAGCACTAGAACATCAATTTTGTATCCCGCCTGGAAGGCGGCGCGTGGGTAGGAGCAGGAAAAGGTAAAAGACGTCGGTACTGCACGTAAGTAAAAGTGGTTTATTGGAGCCTGAATATAAAGGGTGTTACAAAAAGGTACGGCCGAACTTTCAGGAAACATTCCTCACACACAAAGAAAGAAAATATGCTATGTGGACATGTGTCCGGAAACGCTTACTTTCCATGTTAGAGCTCATTTTATTACTTCTCTTCAAATCACATTAATCATGGAATGGAAACACAGCAACAGACGTAACAGCGCGACTTCAAACACTTTGTTACAGGAAATGTTCAAAATGTCCTCCGTTAGCGAGGATACATGCATCCACCCTCCGTCGCATGGAATCCCTGATGCGCTGATGCAGCCCTGGAGAATGGCGTATTGTATCACAGCCGTCCACAACACGAGCACGAAGAGTCTCTATATTTGGTACCGGGGTTGCGTAGACAAGAGCTCTCAAATGCCCCCATAAATGAAAGTCAAGAGGGTTGAGGTCAGGAGAGCGTGGAGGCCATGGAATTGGTCCGCCTCTACCAATCCATCGGTCACCGAATCTGTTGTTGAGAAGCGTACGAACACTTCGACTGAAATGTGCAGGAGCTCCATCGTGCATGAACCACATGTTGTGTGTCGTACTTGTAAAGGCACATGTCCTAGCAGCACAGGTAGAGTATCCCGTATGAAATCATGATAACGTGCTCCATTGAGCGTAGGTGGAAGAACATGGGGCCCAATCAAGACATCACCAACAATGCCTGCCCAAACGTTCACAGAACATCTGTGTTGATGACGTGATTGCACAATTGCGTGCGGATTCTCGTCAGCCCACACATGTTGATTGTGAAAATTTACAATCTGATCACGTTGGAATGAAGCCTCATCCGTAAAGAGAACATTTGCACTGAAATGAGGATTGACACATTGTTGGATTAACCATTCGCAGAAGTGTACCCGTGGAGGCCAATCAGCTGCTGATAGTGCCTGCACGCGCTGTACATGGTACGGGAACAACTGGTTCTCCCGCAGCACTCTCCATACAGTGACGTGGTCAACGTTACCTTGTACAGCAGAACTTCTCTGACGCTGACATTAGGGTTATCGTCAACTGCACGAAGAATTGCAGGTGTCCTCGTCGTTCTAGGTGTTCCCCAGTCGCGAGTCATAGGCTGGAATGTTCCGTGCTCCCTGAGACGCCGATCAATTGCTTCGAACGTCTTTCTGTCGGGACACCTTCGTTCTGGAAATCTGTCTCGATACAAACGTACCGCGCCACGGCTATTGCCCCGTGCTAAGCCATACATCAAATGGGCATCTGCCAACTCCGCATTTGTAAACATTGCACTGACTGCAAAACCACGTTCGTGATGAACACTAACCTGTTGATGCTACGTACTGATGTGCCTGATGCTAGTACTGTAGAGCAATGAGTCGCATCTCAACACGAGCACCGAAGTCAACATTACCTTCCTTCAATTGGGCCAACTGGCGGTGAGTCGACGGAGTACAGTACATACTGACGAAACTAAAATGAGCTCTAACATGGAAATTAACCGTTTCCGGACACATGTCCACATAACATCTTTTCGTTATTTGTGTGTGAGGAATGTTTCCTGAAAGTTTGGCCGTACCTTTTTGTAACACCCTGTATACAGAGGCATACATAACTTTGTACAGAGGTGCGAAGCTGAAGCGAAGTGTCCCGGCCGTGTGCTCGTCTTCAAATGGGGTCAATCTACAGTGGTGCTCGTAGAGCTGAACAGCGCCTGCTAGAGGGCGCTGTCTTCGTGGTCTGTCGTAGTGCCAAGTTAACTGGCAGCTACGCCGTGGCATCCTAGCTATCGATACCACAATAAAAATGCAGCAAGAATTCTACGGAGGGAGACAATAAGTAGCGTGGAGGTGTATAAAAATTCTTCTAATACTCTTAGCATATGTAAGGAAAAGAAAAAGTAATGACTGAAAGAAAAACTTCAAAAATAGAAATTATAAGATTGTAAGCGACGAACAAAAAATATTGCAGTAATGGGCAGAATATTTTGAAGATATGCTCAGTACCAACTCGTCTTGTCAGACCAGGTATCAATGAGACCCACAGGAACCGGAGGAGAATATAGAGCCAAGAGAAGACTTACGGGAACACGCAGAAAGACCAACAATGTAGGATACGGTACGATAAGATATTGCAGTGCCTGTGTTATTCTGATTACGATGCAAAAAATTTAATGGGGAAATTAATGAAAAATTACATCAGTGAGTACATATCACGAAAGAGAATTCCTTCAAGTTTTGTTTAATGTTAGTAGACGTCAACGTGGAATCCATTTGTTGCCCTGCACACGTCAAGACAAATATTCTACTTCTCGCCACGTATTCACAAACATTCCAGGTGAAACTGTCCCAAACGCCGCGACGGTTCTTTCCCGTAAATGATTGATGTGTCTGATCATTTCACTGTACACTTTTTTTATTTGTCCCCAAAAGAAAAAGGTTCAGTGGGGTTAAGTCTGGACTCCGTCGTGGCCAAGGTATTGGGCCAGCCTTGCCTATCAACCTTCCTGGAAAGCGAGTTTCAAGAGCCGAACGCAAGTGGTTACTGGAAAGATGTGGGACGCCGTCTTGTTGGAAAAACACAAGCCCCCTTTTCCGCCTCAATATCGTCCATTTGGGGAAAGACGTACTCTGTCAACATGTCACAATAAACGTCCCCGTTTTTTTTGTTTTTCTACAAAAATGAAAAGTCCAGTCACAAGATCTTCCATCAAACTGCACCAGACATTAACTTTGGGAGAGTCACGTTGATGCTGAATAACTTCATGTGGATGCACTGCCCACCAAATTCTGCAGTTATGACGATTAACTGTTCACAAGCCAAGTAACACACTGCGCTTTAACAATGAAGGACACGAAAACAAAAGTGAACAACAAAGTGATCAAGAGCTTTAACTTGACAGGCAGAGTGAGGTTGGGCGATAGTACATCTGCAGTCCTTTTTAGTGTAGCACTGCTTAGTCTGTTACAAAAAAAAAAAAAAAAAAAAAAAAAAAGCAAGAGAGCAACAGCAACGATAAAAATCCAGTCAGGTATGTGCATATGCGGATGATACTGCAATTGTATCAAGAGACGTAAACAATCTTAAAGAAATATATGAAATAATGGAAGCAGAAGGAGCAAAAATTGGACTTACGGAAAACGAAAAAAAGACTAAATACATGGTAATGTCCAGTTCAACGGGAAGAACACCACCGGAGGTCTCTAATAATTGTTTTAAAGCCGTCAGGTGCTTCCATTATTTAGGTGTGCTCTTAAACAGCGGCGATAATAATAGTATCAGACATGTATTAGAGAGAAGGATAAAAAAAGGAAACACTCTATTATGCATACGTACAGGTATTAAAGAATTCTCCAACTACAAGAACAATCAAGTTAAAAGTGTAATATTCCCCTGTGCGATCAGCTGTTACATATGGCTCAGAAATGTACACGGTGATAGGAGCAGACATGAAAACTAAGGACATTTGAAAGTAAAATCCTACGAAAAATTTATTGGCCCGGAGAGAAGCAGCAACCATGAAATACACTATAGGCCATTAAAATTGCAACACCACGAAGATGACGTGCTACAGACGTGAAATTTAACCGACAGGAAGAAGATGCTGTGATATGCAAATGATTAACTTTTCAGAGCATTCACACAAGGTTCGCGTCGGTGGCGACACCTACAACGTGCTGACATGAGGAAAGTTTCCAACCGATTTCTCATACACAAACAGCAGTTGACCGACGTTGCCTGGTAAAACGTTGTTATGCTCCGTGTAAGAAGGAGAAATGCGTACCATCACGTTTCCGACTTTGATATAGGTCGGATTGTAGCCTATCGCGATTGCAGTTTATCGTATCGCGGCATTGCTGCTCGCGTTGGTCGAGATCCAATGACTGTTAGCAGAATATGGAATCGGTAGGTTCAGGAGGGTAATACAGAACGCCGTGCCGGATCCCAACGGCCTCGTGTCACTAGCAGTCGAGATGACAGGCATCTTATCCGCATGGCTGTAAAGGATCGTGCAGCCACGTCTCGATCCCTGAGTCAACAGATGGGGACGATTGCAAGACAACAACCATCTGCACGAACTGTTCGACGACGTTTGCAGCAGCATGGACTATCAGTTCGGAGACCATGGCTGCGGTTACCCTTGACGCTGCATCACAGACAGGAGCGCCTGCGATATTGTACTCAACGACGAACCTGGGTGCACGAATGGCAAAACGTAATTTTTTCGGATGAATCCAGTTTCTGTTTACAGCATCATGATGGTCGCATCAGTGTTTGGCGTCTTCGCGGTGAACGCACATTGGAAACGTGTATTCGTCATCGCCATACTGACGTATCACCCGGCGTGATGGTATGGGGTGCCATTGGTTACACGTCTCTGTCACCTCTTGTTCGCACTGACGGCACTTTGAACAGTGGACGCTACATTTCAGATGTGTTAAGACCCGTGGCTCTACCTTTCATTCGATCTCTGCGAAACCCTACATTTCAGCAGGATAACGCACGTCCGCATGTTGCAGGTCCTGCACGGGCCTTTCTGGATACAGAAAATGTTCGACTGCTGCCCTGGCCAGCACATTCTCGGGATCTCTCGCCAATTGTCTGGTCAGTGGTGGGCGAGCAACTGGCTCGTCACAATACGCCAGTCACTACTCTTTATGAAGTGTGGTATCGTGTTGAAGCTGCGTGGGCAGCTGTACCTGTACACGCCATCCAAGCTCTGTTTGACTCAATGCCCAGGCGTATCAAGGCCGTTATTACGGCCAGAGGTGGTTGTTGTGGGTACTGATTTCTCAGGATCTATGCACCCAAATTGCGTGAAAATGTAATCACATGTCAGATCTAGTATAGTATATTTGTCCAATGAATACCCGTTTAACATCTGCATTTCTTTTTGGTGTAACAATTTTAATGGCCAGTAGTCTACAACAGCTTATACAAAGGAAAGATAAAGTGAAATTTAATAAATAACGAAGAACATGCTGGTTAGGATATGTGGAGAGAATGACAGATGATAAGATGCCCAAACGAGTAATAAAGGCAGGTTGTATTCCACCAGAAGGAAGGCCCAATCAAGAGCAAGATCACTGGACAGTCTTTTGGCTGACCTTACTAAGATAGAGATACGAGGATGGAAGGGAAAACGGAGAAGAGAGAGACGTGGAGAAAGATTGTTGAGGTGGCCGTGGGCTGTAGGTGATGAAGAAGACGACACAATGTCAGACAGTATGTCTCTTTTGGGTTAATGGAGTCCCGAGATCAGTAACTGTACAATACATATCCGTGTGGAAATGGAGCAGCGCGCGCGCCCACACACACACACACACACACACACACACACACACACACACCCTGCGGGTCCGGGGGTTAGAATAGGCCCGAGGTATTCCTGCCTGTCGTACGAGGCGACTAAAAGGAGTCCATCCCCCTCACGGGGGTAGTTAGCGCCTGCGTCCGGAGACGGACGGTTCCACGACCTATAATTGTGGTCTTTTTGGATTTTCACTTCTCGTTTCTTCCTTCCTTTTGTTGGTTCCTTTCTTTGCTCTTCTCCACCTCACTGTCTTCCTTACTCTTTCCCTTGACTTCTCCTTGCCTTCTCATTGCCTTCTTCTCCTTGCCTTCTCATTGCCTTCTTCTCCTTGCCTTCTCATTGCCTTCTTCTCCTTGCCTTCTCATTGCCTTCTTGTCCTTGCCTTCTCATTGCCTTCTTTTCCTTGCCTTCTTCTCCTTGCCTTCTCTGGTCTCCGCCTCGCCGTTTGAGACAGTCTGTCCTCTTTCTCCCTCTCTCTCTTCTTTTTCCTCTTCTTCCTTCCTCCCTGTGCGTGCCTGAAGGCCGACCCACGCGTTCGCACGCGTAGCCGGTGACGGGGTAACGCGTAATTCCCCGCCCTGGGTAGACATGTAAGGCACGCGCGTACCCCCTGGTAAAGGCCAGGCCCGAGGAGGGGTGATTGCCTGAGCTGATACCTTCTGACCATGCCGATTGGTCCCTCCGTCTGTTTCTCGGGGGGTGTGACCTGAGGTGTAAACATTCACCTAAGGCGGGAGTGCCCTCTGAGAGGGTCCCCACAAGGAAGGAGCGCGCCATCGGAGACGCTGGCAATCATGGGGGATTCCTCCGCAATGGATTCTACTCCATCGCTTTCGACTTCTGCCCAAAAACGGAAACGTGACCAGCCATACCAGCCACCAGTGACAAAAGTACTACCGCCTGCCCCACAGTTCCTCGTCGTTTCTCGATCTGAGGACGGAAAGGATTTTTCCTCTGTCAACCCTTTCGTTATCCAGAAGGGCGTAGATGCCATAGCCGGATCTGTCAAATCTTGTACCAGGTTGCGTAACGGTACCTTATTACTAGAAACTGAGAGTGCCTTTCAGGCACAAAAACTGCTTCGGGCCACACTCCTGTACACGTTCCCTGTCCGGGTGGAGGCCCACCGAACTTTGAATTCGTCTCGTGGTGTAGTCTATACTAGCTCCCTCGACGGATTGACTGACGAGGAGATTCAATCTTTCCTCGCTGAGCAGGGCGTGACGGCTGTCCATAGGGTCATGAAAAAGGTCAACAATGACCTTGTACCGACCCGGACACTTTTCTTGACCTTCGATAGTGTTAAGCTGCCATCGCGCATCAAGGCGGGCTACGAGGTTATTTCTGTTCGCCCCTATGTCCCGACACCTACGCGCTGCTACCAGTGTCAGCGTTTCAATCACACTCGACAGTCTTGTTCCAATGCGGCTAAATGTGTCACTTGTGGCAGGGATGCCCATGAGGGTGACTGTCCACCTCCGTCTCCTCGTTGTGTGAACTGTCAGGGTGACCATGCCGCATCCTCCCGCGACTGTCCTGTCTATAAGGAAGAACGCTGTATCCAAGAAATTCGGGTCAAAGAGAAAGTGTCCACCTCGGCTGCTCGCAAGCTATTGGCTAGTAGGAAGCCCACGCTGCTCCCAGCGGGGAAATACAGTACTGTCCTCGCCTCTCCTCGGACTACCAGGGAGGTAGCAACCCAGACATGCGATCTGACCTTCAGCACCACGGTCGTCCGTTCGGCCAGTGCTAAGATCGCGCGGTCGACGTCTCCTCTTCCTCCCATCACCCCACAGACACCAGCCCCTTCATCAGCTTCTGCTAAGACGAAGACCCCGAAGTCAGATGCACGGGCCTTCAAGAAGGAAACATCCCGTGCAGACTTCCTACGTACCTGGACCTCCCAGCCTTCGACCGGTACTTCCACCAAACGTCCTTCCAAAAAGGCTCATAGGAAGCACAGTTCTCCTTCTCCGCCACGGCGCATTTCTTCTCCTGCGCCACCCAGCGGTTGCCGCCCCAGGCCGTCATCCGTTTCGCCTGGCCGCACCGCTGGTAGCCGTACATCTGGCCGTTCACCGGCGGAGGAAGCTTCCCCTCCCGGCCATCCTCCCGAGATGGCCGATGAACCTATAGACCCAATGGACGATGACTGTCCGCCTATTGATAGCGGCGGCAGTGCTCGCTCGAAGCCAGGCCCTCAGCGGCCTTCGAGGTGACCCCTTCTTTCATCTTCCTTTTCTTACGATGGCACTTATTCACTGGAATATTCGCAGCATTCGCTCCAACCGAGAGGACTTGAAGTTGCTGCTCCGCTTGCACCGTCCGCTCGTCGTAGCCCTCCAGGAAACGAAGCTACGCCCATGCGATCAAATTGCCTTGGCACACTACACCTGTGTGCGTTTTGACCTACCCCCTGTGGTAGGTATCCCAGCTCATGGAGGGGTTATGTTGCTGGTCCGGGATGATATTTACTACAATCCCATCACGTTGCACACCGGCCTGCAGGCAGTTGCCATCCGCGTTACTCTCCCCACTTTTACGTTTTCCTTTTGTACCGTTTACACTCCATCGTCATCTGCCGTTACCAGGGCAGACGTGATGCAACTTATTGCTCAGCTACCTGCACCGTTTTTGTTAACTGGAGACTTCAATGCCCACCATCCCCTTTGGGGCTCTCCAGCATCCTGCCCGAGGGGCTCCTTGTTAGCAGACCTTTTCAACCAGCTCGATCTTGTCTGCCTCAATACTGGCGCCCCTACTTTTCTTTCGGACACATCTCACACCTATTCCCATTTAGACCTCTCTATATGTTCTCCCCAACTTGCACGCCGGTTTGAGTGGTATGCACTTTCTGATACATATTCGAGCGACCACTTCCCGTGTGTTATCCATCTCCTGCAGCATACCCCCTCTCCGTGCTTCTCTAATTGGACCATCTCCAAGGCAGACTGGGGGCTCTTCTCTTCCAGGGCGACCTTTCAGGATCAAACCTTTACAAGCTGCGATCGTCAGGTCGCACACCTCACGGAAGTCATTCTCGCTGCTGCTGAATATTCCATCCCTCACCCTTCTTCTTTTCCACGTCGCGTACCGGTCCCCTGGTGGACCGCAGCATGTAGAGACGCTTTACGTGCTCGTCGACGTGCTTTACGCACATTTAAACGCCACCCTACAGTGGCGAATTGTATCAATTATAAACGATTACGTGCTCAGTGTCGTCGTATTATCAAAGAAAGCAAGAAAGCCAGCTGGGCTGCTTTCACAAGCACCTTCAACAGTTTTACTCCTTCTTCTGTTGTCTGGGGTAGCCTGCGCCGGCTATCTGGCACTAAGGTCCACTCACCAGTTTCTGGCTTGAAGGTCGCGAATGACGTCCTTGTGGCCCCTGAGGCTGTCTCCAATGCCTTCGGCCGCTTTTTCGCAGAGGTTTCGAGCTCCGCTCATTACCACCCTGCCTTCCTCCCCCGCAAACAGGCAGAGGAGGCTAGGCCACCTAACTTCCGCTCCTCGAATTGTGAAAGTTATAATGCCCCATTCACCATGCGGGAACTCGAAAACGCACTTGGCCGATCACGGTCATATTCAGATGCTGAAGAACCTTTCTCCTGCGGGTAAAGGTTTTCTTCTTCGTACATACAATCGCATCTGGATTGAGGGACATGTTCCCGCATGCTGGCGCGAGTCTATTGTTGTCCCGATTCCTAAGCCGGGGAAGGACAAGCACTTGCCTTCCAGTTATCGACCCATCTCGCTTACCAGCTGTGTCTGTAAAGTGATGGAGCGAATGGTTAACTCTCGATTGGTTTGGCTGCTCGAGTCTCGACGCCTACTTACCAATGTACAATGTGGATTTCGTAGGCGCCGCTCTGCTGTTGACCATCTGGTTACCTTGTCGACCTTCATTATGAATAACTTCTTGCGGAAGCGCCCGACCGCGGCTGTGTTCTTTGATTTGGAGAAGGCTTACGACACCTGTTGGAGGGCGGGCATTCTCCGCACCATGCATACATGGGGCCTTCGCGGACGCATCCCTCTATTTATTCGTTCCTTTTTAATGGATCGACAGTTCAGGGTACGTGTGGGTTCTGTCCTGTCCGACACCTTTCGCCAGGAGAATGGGGTGCCACAGGGCTCAGTTTTGAGCGTCGCTCTCTTCGCCATCGCGATCAATCCAATAATGGATTGCCTCCCAGCTGATGTATCAGGCTCCCTTTTCGTGGACGATTTTACCATCTATTGCAGCGCGCAGTGTCCACGTGTCCTGGAGCGCTGTCTTCAGCTTTCTCTTGACCGCCTTTACTCCTGGAGTGTCGCCAATGGCTTCCGTTTTTCTGCCGAGAAGACGGTCTGTATTAACTTCTGGCGCTACAAAGAGTTTCTCCCACCGTCCTTACGACTCGGTCCCGTTGCTCTCCCAATCGTGGAGACAACAAAATTTTTAGGCCTTACATTTGACAGGAAACTTAGCTGGTCTCCACATGTGTCATATTTGGCCGCCCGTTGTACCCGTTCTTTAAATGTCCTCCGTGTTCTCAGTGGTATGTCGTGGGGAGCGGATCGAACCGTCCTACTTCGTCTATATCGGTCGATCGTCCGCTCCAAGCTGGATTTGGGAGCTTCGTATACTCCTCTGCACGGCCATCCATCTTACGCCGCCTCAACTCCATACAACATCGGGGTTTACGACTTGCGATCGGAGCATTTTATACTAGTCCCGTAGAGAGTCTTCATGCTGACGCTGGCGAATTGCCACTCACCTACCGGCGCGATATACTGCTTTGTCGGTATGCCTGTCGGCTACTGTCAATGCCCGACCGTCCGTCTTATCGTTCCTTTTTTGACGACTCTCTTGACCGTCAATACGGGTTGTATGTCTCTGCCCTACTACCCCCTGGAGTTCGCTTTCGTCGCCTCCTTCAACACCTTAATTTTTCACTCCCTACAACCTTTCGAGTGGGCGAGAGCCACACGCCACCTTGGCTCCAGGCTCAGGTCCGTGTTCACCTTGATCTCAGCTCGCTCCCAAAAGAGGTTACCCCCGGTTCGGTCTACCACTCCCGTTTTTTGGAACTTCGTTCGAAGTTCATCGACATGACTTACATTTATACAGATGGGTCTAAGACCAATGCCAGGGTCGGGTGTTCCTTTATTGTCGGGGCACAAAGTTTCCAATACCGGCTCCATGGCCATTGTTCGGTCTTCACAGCTGAGCTCTTTGCCCTCTACCAGGCTGTTCTTTACATCTGCCGCCACCGACATTCTGCTTATGTCATCTGCTCCGATTCCCTGAGCGCCATCCAGAGCCTCAGTGATCCGTACCCGGTTCACCCTTTCGTACACCGGATCCAACGCTCTCTTCAGCAGCTGGTGGACTTCGGTTCTCCGGTTAGCTTTATGTGGGTTCCTGGCCATGTCGGTATCCCTGGGAACGAAGCTGCAGATGCCGCGGCCAAGGCTGCGGTCCTCCAGCCTCGGACAGCTTCTTGTGGTGTCCCTTCGTCCGATTTTAGCAGGGTCATTTGTCGGCGCATTTTATCGCTGTGGCATGCCGATTGGGCTGCACTTACAGACGACAAGCTTCGGGCCTTAAAACCTCTTCCCGTGGCTTGGACGTCCTCCTCACGCCCTTCTCGGCGGGAGGAGGTAGTTTTGGCCCGGTTAAGAATTGGACACTGCCGGTTCAGCCATCGCCATCTGCTGACGGCTGCGCCGGCGCCGTTCTGCCCATGTGGGCACTTGCTGACGGTTAGACACATTTTAATGTCCTGTCCAGATTTTAACACACTGCGCCTAGATCTTAACCTGCCAAGTACTTTCGATGCCATTTTAGCGGATGACACACGAGCAGCTGCTCGTGTTCTTCGTTTTATCAATTTGACAAACCTCGCTAAGGACATTTGATGATGCTGTTTTTTAATCCTATGCCTGTCAGTCTGTCTTTTATCGTGTTTTCCCTTTTAGTTGTTGTTGTCAACTTATGCCTCGCGGTGCAATCTTAGAGTAGTCAGGGCGCTAATGACCATTGAAGTTGTGCGCCCTAAAACCACAAAAAAAAAACCACACACACACACACACACACACACACACACACACACACACACACACACACACAGAGAGAGAGAGAGAGAGACAGAGATAGAGATAGATATTCCTATAACACAATTTCACAATTTGCCCAATACTGACAACATGAAATTGTTTTGAACTTGCACACATTTGGTGATATGTGACTGCATGAGTTTTTAGACGAGTGCCTCGAGGTGGTACAAATTTCATAACATTGTCATGTAGAAGAAGGTGTAATTACATGAATGACGAACACTAACTTCACTTAACGAAGGTTCATTCAGCTCTTGCACACACAAGAGCGCGGAGCGAACTGCCTCCGGCCAGAACACATACACTATACAGCTGCAGAACATTCCAGTGCAATGATTCTTGACATTGTGGATAATTCCAGAATGTACTCGAACCGAATATAGAAATTAAAACTGTACAGTCCAGCTGAGTTTTGAACTCACGACCCTCCATACAACAGTTTAGTATCATAACCACTACACTGTGCTACTCAGCTTGTTCTGCGACATTGTTCCCTCCTTAAGAGAACAGCGTCTCGGTGTTACGTCCCCCTAGTCCGGGAACGAGTCATCGGTCCTGCATACTCCGACTCCCGATGACTGATGCTCTCCCTCGTTGTGATCTTCCTAGAACTTCTTTTGCCGCTAGGCTGGCTCTTCGTCACCTTTCCTCTTGTTGCCTGTCGCTGGAGCTTCGAATTTACCCTTGGTTGCAGGATCCTTATAGGGCTTCATTCGAAGGCCGTGGACCGTATCTCTGATCTTTCGTCGTCTTGAGTCGGGGTCGAAATTTTCAACTTCATAAGCAACATCAGACAACTGTCTTACAACCTTATAAGGCCCTAAGTAGCGCCTGAGGACCTTCTGAGAGAGATCAACCTTGCGAACAGGAGTGAAGATCCAGACGAGGTCATCAGGCTGGTAGACAACAGGGCAGTGGCTCGCGTCATACCTTCAGCCATCGTTTTCTTGAGTCTGCAGCGTGCGGAGTCGATCTAACTGCCAAGCTTCTTCAGCTCTGGTTAACACCTGGCCGATGTAGTCGTCGTCCACGTCATCAGGATGTAATGGAAACACGGTGTCCATCGTCGTCGTCGCCTCACGCCCATGCACCAGGAAAAATGGCGTAAATCCTGTGGTGTCTTGTTTGGCGGTGTTGTAAGCAAACGTCATGAAAGGTAGTACCTCATGCCAGTTGGTCTGCTCACCATTGACGAACATTGATAGCGTGTCGGGCAAGGTCTTATTAAGGCATTCAATAATCCCGTTGGTTTGCAGGTGGTAGGCAGTCATGTGATGAGTAATGTTGCACTGACGGCTTATGTCTGTCACAAGATTCGATCCGTAATTAAGTCAGATAATCAGACCAAACAATAATCCATCTATTGCCACTAGCAGACGTTGGAAATAGTCCGAAGAGTTCAATCCCAACACGCTGGAAAGGCGTTTCGGCTGATGGATTGGTATGAGTCGGCCAGGTGGTTTCTGAGGAACTGCACTGGCATTCTCGACAGTGCGACACATAGTGACGGACACTCCTAAATAAACCTGGCCAGGAAAATCTCTTGTGGATTCTATCGTATGTCTTAATAAATCCTAAATATTCGGCCTCAGGGGCGTCATGGAATTTCTGTAGAACATCTAAGCGCGTGTGTTTAGGAATCACTGGTAGCCACCTCTTTCCAAACAGATCATAGTTTTTCTTGTAAAGTAATCCATTAACTACCTTAAATTGTCCTTTCACATCCTCTGACCGATTTAAGGCAAGCATAATTTGAGATATCTTGGCGTCCTTCTTCTGTTCAGCAGAGAGACCCTGGAGTGCAGCGAGACAGTCACTATCATCATCAAAGTCTTGATGGTCTTGCACAGGGTTTCTTGAGAGACAGTCGGCATCTTGGTGTTTTCTTCCACTTTTGTACACTATGGTAATGTCATGCTCTCGAAGACGTAGTGCCCACCTGGCGAGTCGTCCTGTTGGATCCTTAAGACCTGTCAACCAACAAAGTGAATTATGATCTGTAACAACTGTGAATGGCCTTCCATAGAGATACTGTCGAAACTTGCACGTGGCCCAGATCACATCAAGACATTCTCTTTCTGTAGTTCAGTAGTTTCTCTCGGCTTTTGTAAGTGTCCTAGAAGCCTAGGCTATAACCTTCTCTTTTCCATCCGAAATTTGCACCAGAACAGCACCGATCCCATACCCGCTAGCATCTGATTTAGTTCTGTAGGTGCTCTCTCATCATTCAGACCAAGTACAGGGTCAGTCATCAGAGCTTTTCGCAGCACGTCGAAAGAATCTTGATAAGCACCACACCAGATAAATTTAGCATCAGCTTTTAACAATTCTTGGAGTGGCCTGGCTTTGATGCAAAACTCTTTGATTAAAAGACAGTAATAAGAACATAATCCGAGGTAGCTTCTCACATCTCTAACACTTTTAGTAATAGGAAGTTCCGTTATAGATCTCACCTTTTCTGGGTCTGGCCGCGCACCTTCGTTTGACACAAGGTGTCAAGGTGTCCAAGTATTTTGATTTCTCTTGCTCCAAAGAGACACTTTCTTGGATTAAGTTTCAGTCCAGCTTGTTGGAGACACTTCAGAACGGCCCTCAGTGTTTTTATATATTCATCAAATATCTCTGAGAACACTATAATGTCATCTAAATAACAAAGACACATTGTTCACTTCAGGTGCCTTAGAAGATTATCCATCATCCGTTCAAAAGTTGCTAGCGCATTACAGAAACCAAACGGCATTACTTTAAACTCATACAGGCCCTCATGGGTGATGAATGCAGTTTTCTCACGATCAGCCTCATCTACTTCGATTTGCCAGTATCCCGAATAAATGTCCATGGTTGGGAAAAACTTAGTTCCCTTCAGACAATCTAGTATATCGTCAATTCGTGGAAGAGGGTAAACGTCCTTTTTAGTTATCTTATTAAGCTTCCTGTAATCAACACAAAAGCGCCAACTGCCATCCTTCTTCATGACGAGGATCACTGGTGACGACCATGGGCTCTGCAAAGGCTGAATGATATTCTTCATAATTTTCTCTACCTCATCGCAAATTATTCGACGTTCCGTTGCTGACAGACGGTATGCTCTCTGGCTTATTGGGTGATGGTCTCCAGTGCTAATCCGGTGCTTCACCGTCGATTTGTCAAATTTGCTCTTCACCTGTTGATTGAAGCGTTCAGAGAACTCTTTAAGAATGGCAAGTAGCTTCTTCTGTTGTTCATTAGTGAGATCTGGTGACAGTCGAGCTAGAAGATCTTGTTTCGTAGTGGTAGGGCTAATTTCGCCCACAGGCTCGGCATGGGAAGTTTCTATGATGCTCAGCTGTTCTTCAGTTAACGGCTCAGCGTTTGCTATGCACATGCGTCTTGGAAGGATCTGCGTTTCTCGGCGACAGTTAACTATCCGCAATTAACCGAACTCGTTCTTAAACGTGACGACAGAGGCTAGGATGACCAAGTTATGACACTTGACAGTTACCTTTCTAGCGCTGACTGCAAGAATGATCACTTCATCCAGCACACACAGTCTCCACACACTCGGATGCGCATCTTCCGGTCCACAGTATCTCATCTCGTCTAGCATAATCTTCGAGCGGCCACAATCTATAATTGCCTGAGAAGCTTTTTTAAAAGTCCGATCCGAGAATGACGTCATGACTACACTCTTGTAAGAAAGTGAATTCTAAGGGCTGTGTACGGCCACTTATACCCACATGAATGGTACATCTTCCTGTAGGTTTTACATGTTTCCCATTAGCCACCTTCAGCAGAGACTTTTGCTGTCGACGAATACGGTTTTCTGCAACTGGCGACGAAACATCTCCGAAATGAATGAATATGATGCTCCAGAGTCCACAAGAACTTGGGCTGGTCGGCCATCCATGAGGATATCGGCGTAGTTTCCTATCATTTTGTAGTGATTGACGGCGGAGGATTCTTCTCTTCTGCGGCCTCACCTCCAAGGAAGGTCGCAGCCTTTAGTTTTCCAGGTTGCGGCGCCTAGGTGATCGGCTGGAGCATCTAAACGGCGATGGAGACCTTGATTGGCGTGTTGGGGAGCGCCCTCTCCAACTGCTAGCTTGCGGCGATGGTGACCTACGTCGTCCTGCACCCACACCTTCTTGTTCATCTTCGTCGTCCCGGAGTTGGCGTCGGCTAAGATCGGTCTGCTGTCTTCCGGCGCGGGCGTCATCAAATATCCGCCGCCTTTCTCGACAATAGCGCACCACACGCCCCGGTCTTCCGCAGTGGAAACATACTGGTTGGTTATCTTGGGTCCTCCAGACGTGAGTCATCCTTGGTGCCCAAACAGGTCCCTCATGTGGCTTTGTGGGAACATAACTCCGCCTGGGTCTCGACTTTTTCACCGTTTTAAAAGGAAATGAAGGACGAGAGATTGGGTTCATTGTCTGTTCTACTTCCTCCCTTATGACCTCTTGAAGCGTCTCGGTTATTTGCTCGCCGTGCAATCCAAGTGCCTTCTGAACTTCCTCTCTCACTATCTAACGAAGAACGCTTGTGAAATCAGTTGCTTCCTCCATCACAGACATCGATACGACGTTTGGAAGCCGTTCAAACTTCTTGCATGTAATTCTTTCTTGATGCATTGTCTCGATATACCGGCACCATTTTATGAAGTCGTTTGCTGTCGAAATCTCCTTCAGGAGTAGGACTTGATACATGTCCTCAGCAACACCCTTCATGAGATGTTCAACTTTACCTTCCTCCTTCATTGTAGGCTCCACTATTGTACACAGCATCGAGACGTCTTGAATGTAGGCTGCTGCAGTTTCTCCTGGGCGCTGTGCCCTTCACTTTATCTTCAGCCTTGCACTTCTTGTGTGTCGCCGAAATATTTGCGCAGTTCCGCCTGGAATACTTCCCAGCTTGTGAACTACTCCTCGTTGTTCCCATACCATTGCGTGGCACTGCCCTCCAAGTAGAAAAATGCGTTAGCCAAACACACAGTGTCATCCCATTTGTTAGATTTGACTATACGCTCATATACCTTCAGCCACTTGTTTGGATCTTGGCCATCGTGACCAGAGAACCCGGAAGGATGTCTTATGTGGTGGCAAACAGTTGCTGTCAGCGTGACGTCCTCTTCTTCTTCTGTCTCCGATAGATTGCGATCTGTTGAATATGGCTCGAACTCAGGTTTCTCGCCACGTAAACGGCGGCTCTGTCGTGGCCTGATGGGAGCCACTGTGTCGTCGATAATGTGCGCTATCACACGTTCCAGTACCCGGCGCCTCCACCAGAATAATCTCATGTAGAAGAAGGTGTAATGAGATGAATGACGAACACTAACTTCACTTAACGAAGGTTTATCCAACACTGCCTCCGGCCAGAACACATACAGTATATATACAGCTACAGAACATTCCAGTACAATGATTCTTGACATTGTGGATACTTCTAGAATGTACTCGAACCGAATATAGATATTAAAATTGTACAGTCCAGGTGAGTTTTGAACTCACGACCCCAGTTTAGTATCATAACCACTACACCACGGTGCTACTCGCTTTCTTCTGCGACAATATCACAGTGTTAACTGTTCGCGATACGAAATCGTCTGTGAAGCGAAGTTTTGCTCAGCATAACCAAAGCAAATAATAATAATAATAATAATAATAATAATAATAATAATAATAATAATAAACAGTACGGTTGCCTGGATACCGATGGTCAAAGGGCCAGTACCCAAGATCAAGGAAATGTCACTGATAACGGTATTCACACTGAGGAAAAATAATAATAATAATCCGTGGAGCGGATACTGAAATGAAATAATAAAATGGAGGAAAAAAAGTCTAGTGCGTTTTCTTTTTGAGATAGTTTCGGAAAGGTACCAGTGCGGTGACTGAATAGAACAACCAATTTATCTGTGCTGTTTGGTTTTGCGACGAAGCCCACTTTCATTTGGATGGGTTCGTCAATAAGCAAAATTGGCTCATTTGGGGGGGACTGAGGATCCGCATTTCGCGATCGGGGTCTCTTTCCCCTTTACGGATGACTGTGTGGTGTGCAGTGTCCAGTCACGAAATAATCGGTGCGATATTCCTTTATGGCACGGCGACTACCGAACGGTACGCCAAGGTTCTGGAAGATAAACTCATCACCAGTATCCAGAGTGACCCTGATTTCGACAAGATGTGGTTCATGCAAGATGGAGCTCGACCACATCGAAACAGGAGAGTGTTTGATGTCCTAGAGGACCACTTACGGGATCGCATTCAGGCTCTGGGGTACCCATAGGCCACTGGCATGGGCCTCGATTGGGCGCCGTATTCTCTGGATATGAACATATGCGACTCCTTTTTGTGGGCTATATCAAAGACAACCATTGCTGAGCTGAAAACAGCCATTCAGGATGCCATCGACAGCATCGATGTTCCGATACTTCAGCAAGTAATGCTGAATTTGTCTATTCATTTGCGCCACTTCGTCGACAATGATGGCAGGCATGTCGAACATGTCAGAACCCAAATCCGAATATCTGCAGTGACATTTACATGTTGAATAGTGTCTGCACGCCATAGTTTGTAACAAATTTTGAGTTTTTTTTCGTGTAGTTCAATGATATTCAGTATGTAGATTAACAATGTTGCAATAATTACGAAAATTAATCTTTCAGTTAAATAATTTCTGAATCTTTACACTCACAAAAATCACTTTCCTGTTTCCTAGTATTTCTCTTATACAGCAGAATATAACTTTTACCAAAAGGAATTTCATTATGCACTTCACCTACTTCGTGTATACTGAGGTAGGGGGTAGGGACGGAGGATTTGATATCTTCGCAGATAGAATTGCTCACCACATCACCATATTTATCATTTCTCGATGCCAAAAATCTTAACTGTTGCCTTCGGAACCCTGATTATTCCCAGGCATACATCTCTTCATTTGAAGTAAACTGACAACCATGAATGTCTTTCTTCAGGGCTTCAAAAATATGGAAACCACATGGGGGAGATTGGGACTGCATGGAGGATGTGTGAGGGGTTGCTTTCCATATTTTTGGGTCCCAGGAGAAATACATTCATGGCCGTCAATATGATTTGGACAAAGAAAACCACTCCTGGTTACAATCATGGTTCAGTGGGAAACTGTGAAAATTTTTTCATGAAGGCATTGGACATTTTGTCCCACAGTGAGATAGATATATTACGTTATGGCTATTACTTTCGAAATAATACAGTTTTTTTCACTACTTTCCATGTCTGGTTTTCATTTGACTCCTTATATTTTGTTTATAATTTCTCATGAGTGGAATAAAGATTTCCATATTTTCGCTTAAAATATTCGCAGATTTCAGATTTTCTAAACCCCCTCAGAGATCAGAAAAAATATAAGAGCTTGAATTCACAATTAGTCAATTCATGTCATTATGAGTATCTCCTATTAGCTTCTGTTCTGCTTTAGAACGTGATAGTTTATTTCATATGACGTCTACAGTCCACGTTGCTATTTGTAATGTATTAATTATGTGTGAACAAGTTTTTGCACTTTATTTCTTTTGATTTCACAGCCTTCCACTGGAGTGATGACTAAAGAGAGAGATGAAGGCAACCTTGGTAATCACCGTAGACCTGGACCTGGTCCTGGCCATGGTTCTGGCTGTAACTCTGGGCGAGGCCGGGGCGGTGTTCCTGAATTTGGTCGTGGTCGTGGTCGAGGCCGAGGCCGCGGTCGTGCAAAAGATGCCATCTACAGATCTGAACAAATCAGTGGAAGCAGTGTTGGCAGCGGATTGTATGGTGACTCTGCTCCCAGATCTCCACAGGGCACTGGTTTCCTAACCAGTCGGTCAGGTAAACAGACTGATATAAGTGGACTCCAAGAGCTTGTAGAGGGGTTTCGTGGCAGTAAAAGGATCAACATTCGTGGAAACAAAGGCACCAATCAGATCCCATCGGCCTTACGTAGTGCTAACAGGCGTGGTGGCCATCTGTCATGGGCGGACATGCGTCGACAGTCCCAGCGCTCCAATTCGACTACGGATGACTCCTCAGAACCAGATGGATCCCAACGAGCCTTTCTCAGTGTTAGCGGTTCTGAAGGAGGCTGGGGTGGTCGAGGCCGTGGCAGGCTTCTGGACACGACAAATATAAGAAAACCTGACAGTTCAAAGAAACCTGCTGATGACACCAGTGTTTGGAGTGGCCAAGGGCGGGGTGGGATTTTATATGTCCCTGGTGTTAGTTTCCACAGTGGCCCTGGTTCTCCGTGGTGGAAACGTGGTACCAGCAACAAAGGAATGCTAAACTCTAGGCATGCTATAGGAGCCCATGCCGCTAATTATGCTGGCCAGTTTTCCCAGTCATTCCAGAGAAAAGAGGTTGTAACTCCCAGTTCAGACAACAAAAACTGCCAAGGGTGGAAGAAAAGCACTAAGGACAAAGAATCCGATAATGAGGCTAAGAATGACAGTTTACAACTTGTCGAGAGCTTTGAGGAAAAGGTCTCCCACATGCAAGGTAGCTTTGTACCTTATGTCCAGCAAAGTGACAGGGAGAGTGTTAGCAATGTTGAAAACACTGAGGATGTACCACCAGGTGTAACAGAGGGGAACAGACAAGTAAATGACATTATCTCACCTGCTGAAAGTGATGATGAGAAACTTTTGTATCAGAGGAAACACAGCAATGTAAATAATATTGTAGAAAGTTTTCAGAAACAGTTGATTGTTAGAACTGACAATGCAGTTCCTGCAGACACGGAGAAGTGTGATGTGCCCATCAGTTATTCCACTGAGCAGAAGAGGGGCAGAAAGGAAATCTGTCCTCCACGTGGAGGTCGCTCTCGAGGTATTCTGCTGTTTGGAGCAAGTTTTGGCACAGATGGGGGTACTTCTGACACGCGAAATGCAGTTGCATGTAAAAATATTTTCCTGTGACTGGACATAAGATTTTTCGTTCTAAGACTGATCATAAAGTTATTCAATGAATTCATTGACATTTGAGGCATTAATTTATTTATTTTGATGTTGTGCATCATTGCTTCATTGGCTAAGCTGTAAGCACATGGGTAGTCTGTATCAGTGTGATTCAGATAGATAACGTTTCATTTTCATCATTTGTATTGTAATTTCATTTAGTCCTAAAAAACAAAATTTAGTTTAATTATATATTATGTTGCATATCTCTTGACGAAAATTGTAAAGTTCCTAAAAATACATTCCTATAAAAATTGCTTTGTTCTCTCCTGTTTTATTTTTGCAGCAGCATATTTCTAGATGCTGTTGTTGTGGTCTTCAGTCCTGAGACTGGTTTCATGCAGCTCTCCATGCTACTCTATCCTGTGCAAGCTTCTTCATCTCCCAGTACCTACTGCAACCTACATCCTTCTGAATCTGCTTAGTATATTCATCTCTTGGTCTCCCTCTACGATTTTTACCCTCCATGCTGCCCTCCAATGCTAAATTTGTGATCCCTTGATGCCTCAAAACATGTCCTACCAACCGATCCCTTCTTCTAGTCAAGTTGTGCCACAAACTTCACTTCTCCCCAATCCTATTCAATACCTCCTCATTAGTTACGTGATCTACCCACCTTATCTTCAGCATTCTTCTGTAGCGATACTGGGGTAAATACAGCACCATATATGATAGAACAACACATTTTTGTACAGCAGGCTAGAATGAAGGCAAACTGGATTAACCCCTTAACATATTGATTTTAAAAAAAATTATGTTCCAAAAAATAATAATTTTTGTATTAATGAGAAATATCCTATAATGAATGACATTACATACAGACAACTAAAGATAGCTTTAAAGCTCAAAATAATGAGTTACAAAATTTCGAAGAGCCCCAATATTAAAATCGCAAGTATACTCGCACATCTTGACCAAAAATCCTGAAATCTGAAGTCATTTTTTAGTTTCTTTGAAGCTATGAAATCTAACCATATATTTCACAATGATTTCCTGTGAAGATAAATCTTGGAGCAGCTGGCTGGATCACAGTGGATGTATTTATCACAAAGCATTGATAAGCAATTGTCACTCAACTGATGAGCTGTCCTCACTTTCAGTCTCTAATGAAGTAACATCACACCCTCCCCCTCTCTCTTTCTGAGCTGCTAAATTCTGTTTCAAACTCAGGATCACTGTAGCCATCCTTCTTTGAAAGCATTGCCTAGAGAACAATACAGAATAGAGTCAGAAAGAATGCTCTTTGTTGCTGAGTGTCCAAAGCTGCACACAGGAAAGATGATATCTAGTGGCAATGATATCAACCAAACCACAACAGCAAGGTTACAAATGTACGACCGGATACTCTCTGCTTGCTGAACACTTACCAGTGCTGAAATGGATATATGTGGGGGTTTTATTTTTCGAAGGTGTGTTCTTAAGTTGCCCAAGTATGCCCAAGGATTTTAAGTTTTTGTCAAAATAATAAAAATGAGATAACTGGAGATTTTATGTTATGGGGCTAAAGGCAAGTTTTTTCTACATGGGCTATTGGAAACCATACTAATATTACATTTACGTTTCATGTGATGAATAATAATATGTATTGTAACTGTACATGTACACCATACGTATACATAATGTGTAGCAATTTCAAGCAGAATTTGTATCTGATGAACCTGGCGGCCCTAGATGTACATCTATATCTACGTGTTTACTCTGCTATTCACAATGAAGTGCCTGGAAGAGGGTTCAATGAACCACCTTCAAGCTGTCTCTCTACCGCTCCACTCTCGAATGGTATGCAGGAAAAACGAGCACTTAAATTTTTCTGTGCGAGCCCTGATTTATTTTATCATGATGATCATCGTTTCTCGCTATGTAGGTGGGTGCCAACAGAATGTTTTCACAATTGGAGGAGAAAACTGGCGATTGAAATTTCACGAGAAGATCCCATTGCAACGAAAAATGCCTTTGGTTTAATGATTGCCACTCCAATTCACATATCACATCTGTGGCACTATCTCCCCTATTTTGCGATAACACAAAACAAGCTGCCCTTCTTTGTACTTTTTTGATGTCATCCATCAGTCTCACCTGATGTGGATCCCACACCACACAGCAATACTCCTGAATAGGGCGGACAAGCGTGGTGTAAGCAGTATCTCTGGTAGAACTTTGCACCTTCTAAGTGTTCTGCCAATGAATCGCAGTCTTTGGTTTGCTCTACCTACAACATTATCTATGTGATTGTTCCAATTTAGGTTATTTGTAATTGTAATCCCTAAGTATTTAGTTGAATTTACAGCCTTCAGATTTGTATGACTTATTGCGTAATCAAAATTTAGCTGAATTATTTTAGTACTCATGTGAATAACTTCACACTTTTCCTTATTCAGGGTCAGTTGCCACTTTTCACACCATACAGATATCTTATCTAAATCATTTTGCAAGTTGTTTTGATCATCTGATGACTTTACAAGACAGTAAATGACAGCATCATCTAAGACGGGTACTCAGATTGTCTCTTATGTCGTTAATATAGATCAGGAACAATAGAGGGCCTATAAAACTTCCTTGGGGAATGCCGGATATTACTTCTGTTTTACTCGATGACTTTCCTTCTATTACTATGAACTGTGACCTTTCTGACAGGAAACCATGAATCCAGTCACACAACTGAGGCATGAATCCAGTCGTACAACTGAGGCGATACTCTGTAGACACGCAGTTTGGTTAGAAGACGCTTGTGAGGAACAGTGTCGAAAGCCTTCTGGAAATCTAAAAATATGGAATCAATTTGACATCCCCTGTCGATAGCATTTATTACTTCATGAGTATAAAGAGCTAGCTGTGTTTCACGACGACGATATTTTCTGAAACCGTGCTGACTATGTGTCAATAAATCGTTAATTAGTTCCAAAATATTCTAAACTCTACTCATGCTTCAGCAATCACACTATATGTGTGAGCATAGTATTGTGTATAGCAGGAATGTTTTCTGTGGTTTTGTAAACGGCATCACACAGAGGCAGAAAGCGCTCTAAAACTGTATCACTCTTAGATAAGCACTATACTGTAGAGATCTGAGCAGGCCACCTCTACAGTGGCAGGGTTGAGGTGAGGTGATGGGTTGTCATCAGAATGTTGGCTGATAGTTGGTCAAGAAAACATTGTTAATATATCTAAAAAGAAAGATGATGAAACTTACCAAACAAAAGCGCTGGCAGGTCGATAGACACACAAACATACACACAAAATTCTAGCTTTCGCAACCAATGGTTGCCTCGTCAGGAAAGAGGGAAGGAGAAGGAAAGACAAAAGGATATGGGTTTTAAGGGAGAGGGTAAGGAGTCATTCCAATCCCGGGAGCGGAAAGACTTACCTTAGGGGGAAAAAAGGACAGGTATACACTCGCACACACACACATATCCATCCACACATACACAGACACAAGCAGACATTTGTAAAGGCAAAGAGTTTGGGCATTTTTTGGGCAGAGATGTCAGTCGGGGCGGATGTACAGAGGCAAAGATGAAGTTGAAAGACAGGTGAGGTATGAGCGGCGGCAAATTGAAATTAGAAATTAGCGGAGATTGAGGCCTGGCGGATAGCGAGAAGAAAGGATATGCTGAAGGGCAAGTTCCCATCTCCGGAGTTCTGACAGGTTGGTGTTAGTGGGAAGTATCCAGATAACCCGGACGGTGTAACACTGTGCCAAGATGTGCTGGCCGAGCACCAAGGCATGTTTAGCCACAGGGTGATCCTCATTACCAACAAACACTGTCTGCCTGTGTCCATTCATGCGAATGGACAGTTTGTTGCTGGTCATTCCCACATAGAACGCTTCACAGTGTAGGCAGGTCAGTTGGTAAATCACGTGGGTGCTTTCACACGTGGCTCTGCCTTTGATCGTGTACACCTTCCGGGTTACAGGACTGGAATAGGTGGTGGTGGGAGGGTGCATGGGACAGGTTTTACACCGGGGGCGGTTACAGGGGTAGGAGCCAGAGGGTAGGGAAGGTGGTTTGGGGATTTCATAGGGATGAACTAAGAGGTTGCGAAGGTTAGGTGGACGGCGGAAAGACACTCTTGGTGGAGTGGGGAGGATTTCATGAAGGATGGATCTCATTTCAGGGCAGGATTTGAGGAAGTCGTATCCCTGCTGGAGAGCCACATTCAGAATCTGATCCAGTCCCGGAAAGTATCCTGTCACAAGTGGGGCACTTTTGGGGTTCTTCTGTGGAAGGTTCCGGGTTTGAGGAGATGAGGATGTGGCTCTGGTTATTTGCTTCTGTACCAGGTCGGGAGGGTAGTTACGGGATGCAAAAGCTGTTTTCAGGTTGTTGGTGTAATGGTTCAAGGATTCCGGACTGGAGCAGATTCGTTTGCCACGAAGACCTAGGCTGTAGGGAAGGGACCGTTTGATGTGGAATGGGTGGCAGCTGTCATAATGGAGGTACTGTTGCTTGTTGGTGGGTTTAATGTGGACGGACGTGTGAAGCTGGCCATTGGACAGGTGGAGGTCAACGTCAAGGAAAGTGGCATGGGATTTGGAGTAGGACCAGGTGAATCTGATGGAACCAAAGGAGTTGAAGTTGGAGAGGAAATTCTGGAGTTCTTCTTCACTGTGAGTCCAGATCACGAAAATGTCATCAATAAATCTGTACCAAACTTCGGGTTGGCAGGCCTGGGTAACCAGGAAGGCTTCCTCTAAGCGACCCATGAATAGGTTGGCATACGAGGGGGCCATCCTGGTACCCATGGCTGTTCCCTTTAATTGTTGGTATGTCTGGCCTTCAAAAGTGAAGAAGTTGTGGGTCAGGATGAAGCTGGCTAAGGTAATGAGGAAAGAGGTTTTAGGTAGGGCGGCAGGTGATCGGCGTGAAAGGAAGTGCTCCATCGCAGCGAGGCCCTGGACATGCGGAATATTTGTGTATAAGGAAGTGGCATCAATGGTTACAAGGATGGTTTCCGGGGGTAACAGACTGGGTAGGGATTCCAGGCGTTTGAGAAAGTGGTTGGTGTCTTTGATGAAGGATGGGAGACTGCATGTAATGGGTTGAAGGTGTTGATCTACGTAGGCAGAGATGCGTTCGGTGGGGGCTTGGTAACCAGCTACAATGGGACGGCCGGGATGATTGGGTTTGTGAATTTTGGGAAGAAGGTAGAAGGTAGGGGTGCGGGGTGTTGGTGGGGTCAGGAGGTTGATGGAGTCGGGTGAAAGGTTTTGTAGGGGGCCTAAGGTTCTGAGGATTCCTTGAAGCTCCGCTACGTATCTGTAGTGTGTCATGACCATATGTCAATGAATGGAGCTACAGTGAATTTATGAAATCGCTTCAATCATTTGTAATAGCCTTGTATATTGACAAGAGTGGTAGAGATCCTATAGCAGTTGCACATGACAAAAATGACTCAAAATTACTGAAAAAGTTATTAAAGATCAAGAAACTTGCACATGTCATCAGAAATCAGTAATTCCAACCTTAGGCCCCCTACAAAACCTTTCACCCGACTCCATCAACCTCCTGACCCCACCAACACCCCGCACCCCTACCTTCTACCTTCTTCCCAAAATTCACAAACCCAATCATCCCGGCCGTCCCATTGTAGCTGGTTACCAAGCCCCCACCGAACGCATCTCTGCCTACGTAGATCAACACCTTCAACCCATTACATGCAGTCTCCCATCCTTCATCAAAGACACCAACCACTTTCTCAAACGCCTGGAATCCCTACCCAGTCTGTTACCCCCGGAAACCATCCTTGTAACCATTGATGCCACTTCCTTATACACAAATATTCCGCATGTCCAGGGCCTCGCTGCGATGGAGCACTTCCTTTCACGCCGATCACCTGCCGCCCTACCTAAAACCTCTTTCCTCATTACCTTAGCCAGCTTCATCCTGACCCACAACTTCTTCACTTTTGAAGGCCAGACATACCAACAATTAAAGGGAACAGCCATGGGTACCAGGATGGCCCCCTCGTATGCCAACCTATTCATGGGTCGCTTAGAGGAAGCCTTCCTGGTTACCCAGGCCTGCCAACCCGAAGTTTGGTACAGATTTATTGATGACATTTTCGTGATCTGGACTCACAGTGAAGAAGAACTCCAGAATTTCCTCTCCAACCTCAACTCCTTTGGTTCCATCAGATTCACCTGGTCCTACTCCAAATCCCATGCCACTTTCCTTGACGTTGACCTCCACCTGTCCAATGGCCAGCTTCACACGTCCGTCCACATTAAACCCACCAACAAGCAACAGTACCTCCATTATGACAGCTGCCACCCATTCCACATCAAACGGTCCCTTCCCTACAGCCTAGGTCTTCGTGGCAAACGAATCTGCTCCAGTCCGGAATCCTTGAACCATTACACCAACAACCTGAAAACAGCTTTTGCATCCCGTAACTACCCTCCCGACCTGGTACAGAAGCAAATAACCAGAGCCACATCCTCATCTCCTCAAACCCGGAACCTTCCACAGAAGAACCCCAAAAGTGCCCCACTTGTGACAGGATACTTTCCGGGACTGGATCAGATTCTGAATGTGGCTCTCCAGCAGGGATACGACTTCCTCAAATCCTGCCCTGAAATGAGATCCATCCTTCATGAAATCCTCCCCACTCCACCAAGAGTGTCTTTCCGCCGTCCACCTAACCTTCGCAACCTCTTAGTTCATCCCTATGAAATCCCCAAACCACCTTCCCTACCCTCTGGCTCCTACCCCTGTAACCGCCCCCGGTGTAAAACCTGTCCCATGCACCCTCCCACCACCACCTATTCCAGTCCTGTAACCCGGAAGGTGTACACGATCAAAGGCAGAGCCACGTGTGAAAGCACCCACGTGATTTACCAACTGACCTGCCTACACTGTGAAGCGTTCTATGTGGGAATGACCAGCAACAAACTGTCCATTCGCATGAATGGACACAGGCAGACAGTGTTTGTTGGTAATGAGGATCACCCTGTGGCTAAACATGCCTTGGTGCACGGCCAGCACATCTTGGCACAGTGTTACACCGTCCGGGTTATCTGGATACTTCCCACTAACACCAACCTGTCAGCACTCCGGAGATGGGAACTTGCCCTTCAGCATATCCTTTCTTCTCGCTATCCGCCAGGCCTCAATCTCCGCTAATTTCTAATTTCAATTTGCCGCCGCTCATACCTCACCTGTCTTTCAACTTCATCTTTGCCTCTGTACATCCGCCCCGACTGACATCTCTGCCCAAAAAATGCCCAAACTCTTTGCCTTTACAAATGTCTGCTTGTGTCTGTGTATGTGTGGATGGATATGTGTGTGTGTGTGCGAGTGTATACCTGTCCTTTTTTCCCCCTAAGGTAAGTCTTTCCGCTCCCGGGATTGGAATGACTCCTTACCCTCTCCCTTAAAACCCATATCCTTTTGTCTTTCCTTCTCCTTCCCTCTTTCCTGACGAGGCAACCATTGGTTGCGAAAGCTAGAATTTTGTGTGTATGTTTGTGTTTGTTTGTGTGTCTATCGACCTGCCAGCGCTTTTGTTTGGTAAGTTTCATCATCTTTCTTTTTAGATATATTTTTCCCACGTGGAATGTTTCCCTCTATTATAAACATTGTTAATAGTCACGCATTTTATTAGAAAACAAGCTACATCACTCATATTGTGGTTGCAAATTTGCAATGCCACCTTGACATGTGCTGATGTCAGCGAATGCAGCAGTGCTGGTGTAACAAGTGACCAGCAGCCTGCTGGCAACAGTGCCTGAATGGTAACGCACAGTGTCTGCGGCATATAAAAGGCACAACTAATATGGGTAAAGGAGGAGTTGTTCCATACATTAAGACAAAAAACAAGTGCTAAAACATTTAGACAAGTCGGTTTTGTAGTGTTCAACACATAGAAGTCTGTGCATGTGAATTAATACCAAAAAATAGTTAACTTTTAATTGTAACTTTATAGATCCCCATGGGGAAATTTTGAACTGTTTGAGGAATTTGGATTCCTTACTGTGATATCTATCAGACTGCAGCAAACAGTTAAATTAGTAGTGGTTTCAGTGAAGATTTTGTAAAGGATTGTGGAAGGAAAAAGATCTGGAAACCTTATTTGGATCCTGCAATTTGGTTTCAGCAATTAGCTTTCCAGCACAAGTGGATAAAGACATTAAGAATCTAATTGATATTGCTTCCTGTGTTGAAGCTCAAAGCAAGAAAATAACTGTTTACCAGTAACAAATGCCCTCCTGACCATGATGCGTGGTTAATTTGAGATAAATAACATAGTGCCTTACAGCATGGATAATCATCAGAGGAAATCAGTTAGAATAATTAATGGCTCCTAGACAAATGTTTTTAAGAATAGTTAACAAGAGATGACTTGGAATTACCTTTATAATGAACCAAATGCTAAATTTAATCTATTGTATGATAAAGTCATGTCATTATCTGAAAATAATCATAAAGGACATTTAAGCAGCTGTGTGAAAAACCATGAATCGCTAGAGGTGTTAAAGTATCTTATGAAAGGGAACGGGAAATGTACAGAGTTATTACAAATGATTGAAGCGATTTCACAGCTCTACAATAACTTTATTATTTGAGATATTTTCACAATGCTTTGCACACACATACAAAAACTCAAAAGCTTTTTTAGGTATTCACAAATATTCAATATGTGCCCCTTTAGTGATTCGGCAGACATCAAGCCGATATTAAGTTCCTCCCACACTCGGCGCAGCATGTCCCCATCAATGAGTTCGAAAGCATCGTTGATGCGATCTCGCAGTTCTGGCACGATCTTGGTAGAGGTGGTTTAAACACTGAATCTTTCACATAACCCCACAGAAAGAAATCGCATAGGGTTAAGTCGGGAGAGTGTGGAGGCCATGACATGAATTGCTGATCATGATCTCCACCACGACCAATCCATCGGCTTTCCAATCTCCTGTTTAAGAAATGCCGAACATCATGATGGAAGTGCGGTGGAGCACCATCCTGTTGAAAGATGAAGTCGGCGCTGTCGGTCTCCAGTTGTGGCATGAACCAATTTTCCAGCATGTCCAGATACATGTGTCCTGTAACGTTTTTTTCGCAGAAGAAAAAGGGGCCGTAAACTTTAAACCGTGAGATTGCAGAAAACACGTTAACTTTTGATGAATTGTGAATTTGCTGCACGAATGCGTGAGGATTCTCTACCGCCCAGATTCGCACATTGTGTCTGTTCACTTCACCATTAAGAAAAAATGTTGCTTCATCACTGAAAAAAAGTTTCGCACTGAACGCATCCTCTTCCATGAGCTGTTGCAACCGCGCCGAAAATTCAAAGCGTTTGACTTTGTCATCGGGTGTCAGGGCTTGTAGCAATTGTAAACGGTAAGGCTTCTGCTTTAGCCTTTTCCGTAAGATTTTCCAAACCGTCGGCTGTGGTACGTTTAGCTCCCTGCTTGCTTTATTCGTCGACTTCCGCGGGCTACGCGTGAAACTTGCCCGCACGCATTCAACCGTTTCTTCACTCACTGCAGGCCGACCCGTTGAGTTCCCCTTACAGAGGCATCCAGAAGCTTTAAACTGCGCATACCATCGCCGAATGGAGTTAGCAGTTGGTGGATCTTTGTTGAACTTCGTCTTGAAGTGTTGTTGCACTGTTATGACTGACTGATGTGAGTGCATTTCAAGCACGACATACGCTTTCTTGGCTCCTGTCGCCATTTTGTCTCACTGCGCTCTCGAGCGCTCTGGCGGCAGAAACCTGAAGTGTGGCTTCAGCCGTACAAAACTTTGAGTTTTTCTACGTATCTGTAGTGTGTCATGACCATATGTCAATGAATGGAGCTACAGTGAATTTATGAAATCGCTTCAATCATTTGTAATAGCCTTGTATATTGACAAGAGTGGTAGAGATCCTATAGCAGTTGCACATGACAAAAATGACTCAAAATTACTGAAAAAGTTATTAAAGATCAAGAAACTTGCACATGTCATCAGAAATCAGTAATTCCAACAGACTTATGGCTATATGGAATGTAGTGAAATGAGATATTGGACAACCAGCCCTAGAACACGGTAATATTACTATTGAACTGGATGGGTGAATGGTGAGATCTAAGGAGTGAAGAAATATGTACAATCTTGCTTGTCTGTTGTCTTTACTGCTGTTATGTTTGTATATTTAATTTTATATCACACAAAAGAGGAAGTTACAAGCTAATAGGCAATAAAGAGTGCAAGTTTTCTGAAGAGTTCTTATTCTCCCAGTCACAAATAATCCCACCGAGTATTAATCGTTTTTAACGAGGGTATGATGTCAAAGTGGCCGGATGGGAGCAGGAGTGGCAGCATAGGATATTTTAATCTCCATTGTTCTAAATATTAGTTTGATGGCTTCCACTACAAAATGTACACATTTGAGTTCCACACAGTGAAATGCAGTGACTTGTGATAGAAGAATGCTGTGTGAAGAGGCGTGCCACCGCATTGTGGCATGGTCAAATAACCATTCTTGCTTATCCTCAAACATATATGTTTTATACATAGAACTCTTCAGAAAATGTGTGCTACAAAATGAATATATTTTTGAAACATCGATTTTTTAAAATTTCGATGTCTTATCTCAAAATCTCAAGGGGGAGCAGGAGGGGGTGGGTTGGGGGGGGGGGGGGGGGAGATGCGCCACTCTCAAGCTTTTACCCTGGGTTGGAAACATCGTAGATCCAGGGCTGGTTACAGTATTTGTCTCTACGAGGTGCGACAATAAAGTAATGAGACTGATTATCTATGCAAGATGCAACCCTGCAGGCTTGCAAAGGCACAATATCTTAGACCTTGGTCTGTAAGCTGCTTCTAGTCCAAGCAGTACATCGATGCAACTGCTCAGTCATGAGTTGTGCTGTAATAAGTTAACATGTGTTTGTGTCTCTTGTCACAGAAATGGAACACATAATATTGCGCAACGGTATGCCATTTCATTTTGTGTTAAATTGGATGAAAATGTGATGACAACTTAACGGTAAGCTTCAGAAGGCTTGTGGAGAGGAGGTTATGTCAAGAACTCAAGTTTTTCATTGGCATAAAATGTTTAGTGAAGGCAGCTTGTGCGTCAAAGTCAAGAGTGAAACGCATGCTTGTGTGCTTCTTTGATTCCAGGAATTGTTCATAAAGAGTGGGTGCCTCCTGGACAAACAGTTAACCAATATTACTACAAAGAAATTTTAGGAAGGTTTTGTAAAAGAGTTATTCGTGTCCATGCCAATATTGCTGATAATTGGATTCTGCATCACGATAATGTGCCATCCCATACTGCTCTGTCAGTACAGCAATTTTTAACCTCAAAACAAATTTCACTACTACCACAGGCACCTTATTCACCAGATATAGCTCCATGCGACTTTTTTCTGTTTCCAAGAGTCAAAACAGCGGTGAAGGGACACCATTTTCAAACAACCGAATATGTCCAAAAAGCTGTGATGAGGGTCTCTGAGGATATTACAGAAGATGATTTCCAGAATGGCAGAAGCGCTGGAAAAAGTGTGTGCAATCTGAAGAGAACTACTTCCAAGGAGACAACACTAAACTTGACTACAATGGTAAGCAACATTTTATTTCACATCAGTCTCATTACTTTATTGTCGCACCTCGTATGTTACGTATTGCATTTTGCATATTTGAGTCTTATGAAAGTTGTTTAAGCATTATAAAATACAGTCACAAGTTGAGAAAGAAAGGTCTAACATTTGAGACATATTGTTCATTTTGGGTTTAATAGAATGGTCCAGGCAGTGGAGACAACTTGAAAGATAGGAATTGTATGGGGGGTGAGTGATTTGGACAAATGGTGCAAGAATGATTTTCGTGTTTCAAGAAACCTCATTATGGCATGAAAGATCTTCCACGTTATGAAAGTCTCAGTAATTGACATGTGATAAACTGTGACCATTTGACATTTGTCTGACATCGGCATTCAATACGTGAGATTCAGAATTCTGGTGGAAGAGTGCTGCTTGCTCTAATTCAAAGCACAAAAATCAAAGGGATGATTATTGCTGCATTTTTGCTTGAACATCATCATTTCACTAATTGAACATTCCTATGGAATATTGTTACTGGTGACGAGTTATGATCCATTGTTAACTTTTTAAGAAGAAATTCTGTAGCTTGGTTCCAAAAGGTCCAATGTCAAGAATATTAGTTTTGAGTTAAAGCTCCTGTATATTTTCTGTCAACTATTAACAATATATTTGGGGCCACTTGTTACTATTGTTATAGTAAATCAATTTAACTATTGCTTATTCTTCAATAATGAATTTCTAGAATTTTCAACTTCAAAATTAAAGGACTTGAGAGAACATTGGCCCTTTTTAACATCATGACCTCTCTTACATTATTTGACATCAGCCCTTTGGACATCAGGGTCAGGTAAAGTGAATAACCAGAAACAGGTAATTTTAAGATAAATATTTCCTTGTACTCATTAATTAAACACTTTATTCATTCCTCAAGAATTTAATAACTGATAGTAACTGTTACATGTTCCAAAAATCACATTTTTTTCACTGTAAATCATAAAAACACTGTTTGACCTTGTAATCAGGGGGAAACTGTTTATTCACATTTCTTAATATCAGACATATAATTTGCTTACACTATGATTGATACTGTAAAAGGAGAGAGAAAAAGATATTACTCATTTCCATCACCATCCTCATCCTCTCATTCGTAAGGTATCTGTTTATCTCTTTCATCTGACTATGTGTTGGCTCCCAGGTGATTAATGAACTGTATTTAGAAAGGAAGACTGCTTACATTGATGTATGGAAGGAGATCCCTTAAGTCCTTTAATTTCTTTTTTAAAATGGGTATGATGGCATCAGAGATAGGTGCAAGATTTTGCATACACAAGTGCAAAGGTCTCTTTCTGTTCAGATTTATAATCTTGAATGGTTCTTCTGAGGAGTAACTGTGTTTGTAGAAGACAATTTCTGGCATACCTGAGTGATACTTCATCCATTTTATCTTGTTCCAAACAGTAGGATTCCCTTCTGTGTTAATTTTATTGTGCAGATAATGACTTCCAACAAGTCTTTAAAGTTGTAGAAGTCCTTTTGTTTCAGCTGTGTTGCAGTTATGGGTGGCTTTTGGGGAATCATGCGTATTAATTTGTCCCAGTCTCTTGGCAGTTCTACTTCAACAGTTGTTTTCTTTGTCTTCTCAGTGGCTGCATAAATTGAGTCAGCTTCCAAGTGAGTATGTCAGACTTCAAGAAACTTGTTGTTGATTTCCAAACGTCTTCCCTACCCATAAATTCTTCCACTACTCTCAGAAACATGATGGCAATAAAAATATTTGTTTTGTCCGATACACGAATCGCTGTACAGGGGTACCTCAACAATTTTGTCAGGCAGTTTCATCAAATAATTTTATAGACAAGAAGCTATTTCTTGGCCACCTCTTCCTACAACTGTTTCATTCCATATCTAGATCTACATCTACATCCATACTCCACAAGCCACCTGACGGTGTGTGGCGGAGGGTACCTTGAGTACCTCTATCGGTTCTCCCTTCTATTCCAGTCTCGTATTGTTCATGGAAAGAAGGATTGTTGGTATGTCTCTGTGTGGGCTCTAATCTCTCTGATTTTATCCTCATGGTTTCTTCGCGAGATATACGTTGGAGGAAGCAATATACTGCTCGACTCCTCAGTGAAGCTATCTTCTCGAAACTTCAACAAAAGCCCGTACCGAACTACTGAGCGTCTCTCCTGCAGAGCCTTCCACTGGAGTTTATCTATCATCTCTATAACGCTTTCGTGATTACTAAATGATCCTGTAACGAAGCGCACTGCTCTCCATTGAATCTTCTCTATCTCTTCTATCAACCCTATCGGTACGGATCCCACACTACTGAGCAGTATTCAAGCAGTGGGCGAACAAGCGTACTGTAACATACTTCCTTTGTTTTCGGATTGCATTTCCTTAGGATTCTTCCAATGAATCTCAGTCTGGCATCTGCTTTACCGACGATCAACTTTGTAGTCATTCCATTTTAAATCACTCCTAACGTGCCTACTCCCAGATAATTTATGGAATTAACTGCTTCCAGTTGCTGACCTGCTATATTGTAGCTAAATGATAAGGGATCTTTCTTTCTATGTATTCGCAGCACATTACACTTGTCTACATTGAGATTCAATTGCCATTCCCTGCACCATGCGTCAATTCGCTGCAGATCCTCCTGCATTTCAGTACAATTTCCCATTGTTACAACCTCTCAATATACCACAGCATCATCCGCAAAAAGCCTCAGTGAACTTCCGATGTCATCCACAAGGTCATTTATGTATATTGTGAATAGCAACGGTCCTACGACACTCCCCTGCAGCACACCTGAAATCACTCTTACTTTGGAAGACTTCTCTCCATTGAGAATGACATGCTGCGTTCTGTTATCTAGGACCTCTTCAATCCAATCACACAATTTGTCTGATAGTCCATATGCTCTTACTTTGTTCATCAAACGACTGTGGGGAACTGTATCGAACGCCTTGCGTAAGTCAAGAAACACGGCATCTACCTGTGAACCCGTGTCTATGGTCCTCTGAGTCTCGTGGACGAATAGCGCGAGCTGGGTTTCACATTATCGTCTTTTTCGAAACCCATGCTGATTCCTAGAGTAGATTTCTAGTCTCCAGAAAAGTCATTATACTCTAACATAATACGTGTCCCAAAATTCTACAACTGACCGACGTTAGAGATATAGGTCTACAGTTCTGCACATCTGCTCGACGTCCCTTCTTTAAAACGGGGATGACCTGTGCCCTTTTCCAATCCTTTGGAACGCTACGCTCTTCTAGAGACCTACGGTACACCGCTGGAAGAGGAGGGAAGTTACTTCGCGTACTCTGTGTATACTGGAAAACATTCTTTATGTCTCTTTACATAGATGGTCAAAATGAAGGTCCAAAGTTGTCCTTTGTAAAATGCCATACCACAGTATAGAAAAGGAGTGGGTAGACATTTCTGCAAATCAAAGGCCAGGGTTACTACATTGGAATTCTGCTCAGCTTTCTTTTTATCACTGTCTATCTGATCTTAAGTAGCCTGAGCTAAATCCTGTGAGGTAACGGGTGAGTTGTGGCGCTCTGAAAGACATTATTGACAATTTCGTCAGTTAATTCTTGTTTGTCAGGTGTGATTACTATACTTGTATCATCAGCAAAGAGAACTAGCTTTGCCTATATTCATGAAGAGCCAAAGTTAGTTCTCTTTGCTGATGATACAAGTATAGTAATCACACCTGACAAACAAGAATTAACTGATGAAATTGTCAATAATGTCTTTCAGAAAATTACTAAGTGGTTCCTTGTAAACGGACTCAATGAATTTTGATAAGACACAGTACATACTGTTCCGTACAGTAAATGGTATGACGCCATTAATAAATATAGACCTTAATCAGAAGCATATAGCTAAGGTACAATATTCAAAATTTTTAGGTGTGTCCATTGATGAGAGATTAAATTGGAAGAAACACATTGATGATCTGCTGAAACGTTTGAGTTCAGCTACTTACGCAATAAGGGTCATTACAAATTTTGGTGATAAACATGTTAGTAAATTAGCATACTACGCCTATTTTCACTCATTGCTTGCATATGGCATCATATTTTGGGTAATTCGTCACTGAGGAATAAAGTATTTATTGCACAAAAGCGTGTAATCAGAATAATAGCTGGAGTCCACCCAAGATCATCCTGCAGACATTTATTTAAGGGTCTAGGGATATTCAAAGTAGCCTCTCAGTATATATACACTCTTATTATAAAATTTGTTATTAACAACCAAACCCAATTCAAAAGTAATAGCAGTGTGCATAACTACAATACTAGGAGAAAGGATGATCTTCACTATTCAAGATTAAATCTAACTTTGGCACAGAAAGGGGTGAATTATACTGGCACTAAAGTCTTTGGTCACTTACCAAATAGTATCAAAAGTCTGACAGATAACCAACAAGTATTTAAGAAGAAATTAAAAGAATTTCTGAATGACAACTCCTTCTTCTCCATAGAGGAATTTTTAGATATAAATTAAGAAAAAAAGAAAAAAAAAACAAACAAAAAAACAATTATAAAAAATAAAAAAATAAAAAAAATAAAGTTGTTAAATTAACTTAATTATGTCATGTATTGGAAAATTTGACTCGTTCCACATCATTATGAAATATCGTATTCATGGTCCATGGAACTAGTATTAATCTAATCTAATCTATTCGGAGTTGGCGTGGCTGTGCAGGGGCCTCTCGGTGGGCTGCGGCTCATCGGCGGTCCCGTGGCTGACCGCGTGGCTGGGAATACCATGTTGACGCTGTGACGAGGACTGTACTTTGTGTCGATGAAGGAGATTTGTATGCCAGGAGTTCCAAAGATGGTGGACTTTGTGAAACCATAAAGGCAGACATTTCACGGTTCATGTAGAAATTAATAATAGCCAGAGGAATCATGATACCTTAAAAAGAAACATGTCCTTTACCATTATTTGCATGTCGATTCTGGTGGTGTAATCACATTTTCAATATCTTTATTAAAGTTTAGTCTCGGACTGTAAATTATAAAAGGTAAAACCTAGCAATGAATTTCCAGAATCTAAACAGTTCATCCGATTTTGTTGATCGACATATCTTTAAATTGCTATTAGTGTAAACCTAAATTGGTGTGAATTACAGGCATGTAACTTGAATAGTACATCAGTCATTGGAGGTCAAAGTGGCCAATTACTACTGATCGCATCAAGCCATAAGTACTCAATATATACTATTCATGAGGAAACTGGTCAAATATTTACTGTGTTTTAGAAAGCATAGAGCCATTAGGCTACTGGCCTACTTTTGGTTTCTATTCCTTTGATGTATGTTTATTTGATTTGTTTATGTATTTAATAATGTGTGTTAGTGTTTATGGTCCAGCTGTATGAATATTGATTTAATTTCAAGTTATTTAAATGTAAATCCAGTATTTTGTATGAGTTGCAATATGTATGTGAGTGTGTATTGGCTTGAAGAAATGGCAGGAGCACTCTAGCCAATAACAGCGCTCGTTAATGGGGAGACTGGATGGAAGTGAGGGAGGAGTGCTGGATGGGAAACAGGGGTGGCCATTCGAGGATAATACTTGGAGAGAGTGGAGCAATTTGCGCGTGGTCGCAGGAGATACGAGTATTTCGTAGTGCCGGCTTGTGCACTAGTGAGATTTCCGTGGCTTTTGCAGTGAAGACATAGTATGCGTTTAGAAGTGGATATCTCGCGAGTTATGGTGTTGTTCATAACTAATTACGTGAAGTAGGAATCTATTGTTTCCTTGTTATCCAACATATATTTTATTTAATTGCTTGACCATCGACACCAATAAGTGTATTGCAGAAATGTACCACATTCTCAAAAGTACTTCTACTATCGTACTCATTTACAGTCGTTAAGATAGTACCTGCAGATTTTATTTAATTGCAATCTTTCATTTATAAATTTCTGTGTTACATTCAAAATTCGCAATTGCCGAGTGATAGGAACCTTCGACCATTCGATTGATGTGTGCATTCACATTGACTCAGCACTATTTGGCTTGTAATGCGGCAACTATGTGTCCCAGTCCCTAGACAACGAAACCAGCCAAAACTTTTAATATTTCAGCTCTGAGTCGGACGGTACATAGTGGAGGGCCAACACACTATCATTCATTTTATTTGAAAGCCCGCAATCCAAATGTTGCTGTTGTTCCACTTCAACCTTACAATGTTCAGCATCATCAGTACAATTCCTGAGTAACATTACGTATTTGTCATATTTTGCATAAGTGCAAATTTTCCTGCAGTTGCACGATGATTTCAGAACTTTAGCAGGTATAACTTTTCCTTTTGACCTCACACATTCCTTTCCTGTAGTTTTCAGTTCTTTCATCCGATTTTTCTGCCTTAATTTTTCGTTTCACTTTCTTTTTCTGGATAAATCCTGTGCATCACATTACTTCCTCCCCCTCCCACTGAACTTTGTTGTTTCATTGCCAGGCTGTTGTTGAATTAGATCAATTTCTTTAATCCTTGAAGATCTTTTACTGTCTTTCGTACAGCTAAATTCCCTCCATCATTGGTTTCGTCACTACTTTCGCCGCCACTTGCAACATATTCATCAGAATCTTCAAATACATCTTAATCAGAACTTGAAATCACGTCTGTCAATAATGACGAACATGCATTTCCTTTCCTGATGACCTTAAAGAAAATAAATATGAAATAAATTTAATAGGTGATTGGTAATATTTTAGATTGGCATTAAGTAGAGTTACCAATCAATTTATGGTCTTTTGTTGGAAAAATCAGGGATAAATGCTCCTGCTACCAGTTTATTTTAGTAAACTTACCTTCAAGGCAAAGTGACGACTTCAGCGGTGATATTTCAGGTGCAGTTTGCTCCTCAAGCTCTTCGTTATCGCCTCTCTGAAACATGATGTTTCTGCCCACCAAGACTATCTAGACTCCTCACTAACAATGTGCCGAATGGTTGGGGAATTGTTAAAGTAACAACTCTTATTATTTTGTTTTCCCGCCAAATTAGAGTCCAATGTCACAGCACTGTTTCAATTGTTGAAACCATCTGTCAGCAAAAAAAGGCCAAGGGTTACATTAGCCCTCCTTCGAGCAAATGTGATATAAGAGGAAGGGCCTTTTTAAGTTGATCGGAAACTTGATAAAACACTTTAGGGATTAAAGCTTACCCCTCTATTTCTCATCCGATGTGGCTTACACATTGGCCGTTTTAACATTATTAAGAGCATGTGAAACTATATGGTGTACACCAATAAAACCAGTTTTGACAAGCATTGACATTGGCCCTTTTAGAACCAAGCCACAGAATTAATGACTGAGTACTAACAAAAGATGTCTTGAGCACAGGGCAGCGTGAAAAGATATTACCAATAATAAAATACCAACAGCCGTTAACGTACGCAATATCCACTTTTCGATAGTGGTTTCCTTCGTCTTGTTACACGAATGGAATAAATGGAATATAGATTACCATCACATACAGTGAACCCCTTTACGGTACATGATATAATGCTCCTGTTATCTTACTTCACATATGATGTGTCGGTCCCTTTGTCCATTTCTTTTACTTTTTGACAAAACCGATAGTCTTTTCATGCATACCCATACATATTTGCAGACATTGGGTATACAGGACTGATAGTTGCATTGCTTTGACACATTCTGTTTTATGATTACTTCCATTAGGTTACTGATGATTTCACATTATGCATGAATATTTGGTTAATTCCTGATAGTACAGATTACGTTGTAACATGTAGATTTTAATTAAGATGATTTTCTTTTACTGATGTAAATTAATATGTAACACATGCTTTATTTAGATAATACTCACTGACTTTTTACTATGTATTTATTGCTCTTTTGTAGCCTTTACTGTATAGGCCGGAAGACGGCATAATGTATTGCCGAAACTGGTTGCTTACCAAATAAAACCAAAATAACGGCTGTTGGTATTTTATTATTAGAAATTGACCAGCCGAAGTCCCGCACTCCGGACATAGGATAGAGTTAATTTATTGAAAAGATATTATGTCGCATCTATTGTTGTGCGCAACGAACTTCTCCTCACAGCTAGCACATGTTGCCAACAGCTAAGGCCCCTTTTGGTTGCAGAGTAAGAAAACCGACCAACAAAACTGCATCAAGCGTTAGTGCTACACGATAATGCACTCTTCTGATTTCTCAAACTAAACTATCCAGTAGTTTATTTGGGAAGTCGTCTCTCACGCACTTACGTTTTGCCCTAGCGGCCTCAAATGTTGAACTTTACCGAGCTTTATCGATCAACAGCCAAGAAAATTCCCATCGAGACTTCAGCCCTGATTTGACGACAACCGTTAACTCATAACGGGTAGGTTTTTACGGGCGTGGAATTGGTGAACTATTTGAACATTGTCACACTGTTTTTAGGTTATGTTGTTGATAATTAATTTCTCTCCTATGTTTACTGTCGTGTTGAATCAAGTTATGAACTAACGCTAAAGTTTGTGCAGGGAAGGGAAAGTGTAATTTTTGTGTGAAAAAGTGCTTAAAAAGTTTGGGCAAATATTATGACGTTTGTGGTTTATTTAATGGGCAAATCCTGTTAGGTCCCACATTTAATCAAAGTTGTAAAGATCAATGTACGATATTCATAACTTGTCGTATGAGTGCGGTAATGACTGGCTCAAAAACAACAGTACACAACACCATATTGCCATCGTTCAGAGAAACCTCCAATATCTGTGACCTTTCAAAGATATTAAGGTTTGGGGGCGATGTAACATTACATGAGCATGTCCAATGTAGTCGGATCTACTTTGCGTCACGTGCGTGTAGGGGAGTCGAAACCAGTAGTGATCCATGAAGTCATATCACCTTGAGAGTTTATTTTATATATGTCATTCATTTCTAAATTTTATTGATTATTTACAGAGTAAAGAATTTCATTATGTACAACATTTAATAGGTAATGAGTTTTAGTGAGATAGGTATAAATATGTTTTGGCATGGCAAATAACGTTGTTGCATTATGCATGATATGTTTTCTCTTGGTAAGAACAAAAACTTCCGTGTTGCTCAAGTGCGCGATCAAGTAGTAGTAGAGTGCGGATCTGCTGTAACTTTCATGAATGGGCACAGAATTGTTAATTTACAACCCGGAGTGATTTAAAAATTATTCTGGGGGATCACGGCCCGTCTTTGGTGCAAACAAATCGCGCGCGAATTCTCAAATATCGGCGCGGAGTAAGGTACGCGGCTGGATATCGGGTGTTATCGTCGCGTGTATGATTCAGTAACATTAACAGAGATTTACGGTCATTAGGTTGATGATAACTATCAAAGACTTACATGAGCGGCATAGTAATCGTCTTGATGCTTAAAGCAAGCGAGAAGCGATTAGTGTCGGGATACGACAAATATTAATCATTGCTTAGTCAGCTTGTTGATACGTTGCTTAGCAACTCATAAGCGGACAGTGATAGAATTACTGAAACGACCTTTTAAGTATCAGTGATCACTACACACACACCAGAAACTAATTACTCTGTGAGTGACTTCTGGTTTGGTTGAGTTTTTTTTATTTCAGCTAACACTGTTCGACATGGGTTCTATTTCTGATATTAAAGTATGTGCTTCTAGACCATTTTACCGTTGGAAATTCAAATATGTAAACAAAATATCGTTGTCAGGGATACTTTTTATGTAATCTGTATATATATGTATATTCACAATTCATGGCAAACACAGAGATGTTACAGAGAAATACGGGTATGTTGCCGCATCCAGTAGTGATAGAACTTGATAATTTCTTGTGCAACAGCAGGTGGGAAGTATCAGACATCATTAGGTTATCCCCCGCCACACCCACGTCATTAAGACCACCTGAAACATCTCATTAACTCGAACGGCGACAGCCGGTCGCTGCTTCGGCAGTAAAGCTTCACGCCTCCTAGGGGCAGGTGCATCGAGTTTACAACAGTGGTGTTAGCCGCAGTTTGTGTGTCTTAACGAGTGGGTGTTTTGGCTGACAAGTAACTGTCTGTCATATTTCCGAGCACGGTTAAATTTTTTAGTTCCTGTGTGTAAACTGATTGAGCCTGGTGCTGAAGGTAAAACGACTGCTTGTTTTTACACATCAGCGTTCCTCTAGTTCCCTACTATTAAGTTAATACGGGTGTATTACCAAAGCGGTATTTTTAAATTTGCAGAAATGCCACGTCGTTGTGGATGTCGATATAAGCCGGACAACTTCTGCTACATTTGTGGGAAGTTCACTTTTGCCAGAAATAGGAAGAAAATTTCTTCAGTCATAAAGAAAGCATACAAACATTACTTTGGATTAGAGGTAGGAGACCAAGATAAAGAATGGGCACCACATATCTGTTGTGCTACATGTTACTGCAGACTAATTCAGTGGTGGAAAGGTAAAGAGAATGTGGCGATGTTTGCTGTTCCCATGGTGTGGAGGGAGCCTAAGGACCATGTTACTGATTGTTATTTCTGTCTAACAAAAATTCAGGGTTTTACAAACAAAAAGTCGAAGAGGCACATTGTTTACCCAGATCTGCATTCAGCGAGAATGCCAGTGCGGCATTCGGACAACCTTCCAGTACCTTCAAGAGCTCGAGGTCAAATTCCGAGTGACAGTGAAATAAGTAGTACTGAAGAAATCACAGATGATGATTCTTTATATCACTGCACAAGTGAGTCATCGCCACATTTGTTAACACAGGCAGATTTAAATGATTTAGTACGTGATCTAGGATGAAGTAAACAAAAGGCGCAGCTGCTTGGTTCAATATTACAAGAGTATAATCTACTGCACCAAAGTACTAAAATCAGTGTGTTCAGGCACAGAGAAAATGCCTTTATTTCTTATTTTTCAACTGACGAGGTACTGACATTTTGCAATGGTGTTGCTGGCCTGATGAAAGTGCTGAACTTCACTTATATTTCACAGGAGTGAAGACTTATCATAGATGCATCGAAAACAAGTCTGAAGGGTGTTTTGCTCCATAACGGAAATAAAATACCCTCTGTTCCAGTAGCTTACGCTAGTTTGACAAAACAGAATTACGAATTCGTACAAAGGATGCTAAATTCATTAAAATACAATGAACACAAACGGAAAATATGTGCAGATTTCAAGGTAATTGCTATGGTACTGGAAATGCAACAAGGCTACACAAAGTATACCTGTTTTCTTTGCGAGTGGGATAGTCGAGACCGAAATTCTCACTTCGTGAAAAGGAAATGGCCTAGGCGAAGATGGAAAGTTGGCTAAAAGAATGTACAACGTGAAAGTCTGGTAGCTCCTGAATATATACTACTTCCACCGCTTCACATCAAACTTGGCCTGATGAAACAATTCGTGAAAGCCATGGATCCAACAGGCTGTGGATTTGCATATCTAGCTACCAAATTCCCCCGTCTTTCAGCTGCAAAAATAAAGGAAGGTGTATTTGTGGGCTCTAAAATCAGGGAGCTGCAGAAAGATGCAAATTTTGAAGCATATTTAACTGATAAAGAAAAAACCGCATGGGACTGTTTCAAGATGGTGCCGGAAAACTTCCTTGGAAAAAGAAGAGCTACTAACTACAAAGCAATGGTGAAGGATATGATCAAACCATATCAGGATTTGGGGTGCAATATGTCTTTGAAGGTACATATGATGGACTCTCATCTGGACTACTTCACAGAGAGTTGTAGTGACGTATCGGATGAACATGGGGAAAGATTCCATAAAGACATTTCTACCACAGAAAGGCGCTATGAAGAAGTGGGTACCTTCCATGTTAGCAGATTATTGCTGGAATATCATTCGAGAGAAGAAAGATTCACAATACAAGAGAAAAAAGTGATGTGCATTACAAGGTAGTGGCTCATTGTTTGTCAATTTTCTGTAATTTCTCATATCAAATAAATGCTTCAAAGTGTATACACATAAGTTACTGTGTTATATGTTAGATCCCACCCTCCATTAATGTGATGAACTTATAACATCATAAAGATGTGCATTTGTTTGTCGAATTTCACCTCACGTTTGCTGCACTATATCAGAAACTGAAAAGAGAAATAAAATTGCGATTACTCATAAACTATCCCTGACAGAAAAAAACCAAAAACAGTTTTCAATTCAGCACTCAAAATACAACTAGGATCACAATATTTTTTATCAGAAATAGAAAAAAGTTTTTTTTGTAGAACAGTGTAATTGGTATTAATAAATTTCTTTCGAGGTTGAAACTTCATCAATGGTGTCGCGCTCATTCAGCTTAGTAGAACGATAGATAGTACCAGCTACGCTACTATTTATAGTTTTAAAATAAAAGAGAGAGCATACCTGTTTTTCTTTTGAGAAATGTTCGTACTTCAGTCATCAGTTTCCTCAAACCAGAGGCACGAGTGACGCTCCCTCATAGTACTAAGATATCGTGAACCACCACACACATGTGCCCCCTTCTCACTACATTTCTGCATTGAAAACCCTGAGATATAGCCGCGGTACGAAGAAAGAAGAGGAAAAATCGGCGAAAGAAACGGAGCAAAGAGAGAAGGGGAGGTCACAACCTCTAGATAATGTTGCACTAAATACAATAATCTTACTTCCAACCACAGATAATGAAGTCAATAAAAGTGTTCAAAAACTAAAAAAAAGTCAGTAAGCTTAGATGAATTACCAATGTGTGTACTGGAACAATGCATAGTGATTATACAAGGCCCCTTAACAAATATAATAAATGAATCCTTCACATCAGAGACATTTCCAGAGCAGTTAAAACAGGCAAGAGTTGTACCTTTGCTTAAGAAAGGTAATGCAGAAGACATAGAACATTACTGGCCCATTTCCGTGCTGACACCGTTCTCAAAAATAATAGAAGCAATTATGAAAGACAGATTAATGAATTACCTGAATAAATTCAATCTTTTAAGCGAATAACAGTTTGGTCTCTGAAGGGGCAAAAATTCGGAGTCAGCTGTAGTAGAATTCACAAAAGTTGTACCCGATGCTCTTGATATAGATGAGCGTGTGACAGGCATATTTTTGGATCTTTCTAAGGCCTGTGAAACAGTAAACCACAAGATTCTATTAAATAAATTAGAAGCATTAGGAATAAGATGGGTAGCTAATGACTGGTTTCAATCGTATCTAGCAGATAGGGTACAAAGAGCAGAGATAACACATACTTCAAATAGATCTAAATATTTAGTAAAACACTTATCAAAAGCAAAATATATTAATATAGGGGTTCTGCTAGGTAGCATATTAGGACTGATACTATTCCTGATATAAATCAATGATTTTCCCAGTAGTGTTACTCATGGTGAAAAAATTTAATATTATAGTCACAGAAAACAAGAGACCTCCTTGTAGAGAAAGCAAAAGAAACACTCACGGAAGTTTATGTCTGGTCAATAAGCAATAAAGTGATATTGAACATAAAGAAAATAAATGCCATGAATTTCAATTATAAGAGGAAAAATGAAAATGTTAAATTAAATGTAGATGGCACCTCTATAGACTGTGTAACAAATGCAAAATTTCTAGGGATGAATATTGATTCTCAGCTGAAGTGGTGTGAACACACAAAGGTACTTACAAACAGAATGTTATCAGCATGTTATGCCCTTAGAATCCTACCATCAGTGTGTAACATGCAGTGTCTTTTAGTTATGTACTATTCATATGTACAATCAATTATTAGCTATGGCATTCTTTTTTTGGGGAACAAATGCACAAAATATGAACACAATTTTCAAACTCCAGAAAAGACCCATAAGAATATTAACCAAAAATAGTAGTCAACATCACTGTAAAGATCTGTTCAAAACACTGGGATTTTAACTGCTGTTAATACATTTACCAGTCAGTTGCACACACAAAAAATAACGTGGGTAATTACTGTACAAACAGCTCTGTCCATGACCATGGAACAGAAGCTAGACTCAACTTACATTTAGCAAGAAAAAATAAACATAAAACTCAAAGCAGCATTTTCTACAAAGGAATAAAACTGTACAATAAATTACGAAAAGAGATGAAAGAAATTGCAAAAATACACTTATTTAAAAAAGGCAGCTAAAATGTACCTGTTATGCGATACATTTTGTACATTAAAGGATTACTTAGATAAAACAGAGTAGGGGTTTGGTAAAAAATGTTATACAAATAAATAAATAATAATAATGATTATCAAACATCCAACATTCCACATAACACCTTCACACTGTTTTTCTTCTTTTTTCCTTTTCTAAAAATACTTACCCCCAAGATATGCATAGCACAATACTAACACCTCTTCCTCTTTCTGTGCTCAACACCTCACTCATTATAGAGGGATGCTGACACAGTTTTTCAGGATAGCAAATGGGAAGTTGCAGTACAGGAAATGGCCCAGAGATTACCAGTGTGAGCGTGTTTGTGTGTATAGTGAGTGAAGCGTTATGAAGAATATGTGTATAGTGTGTGCAGTGACTGATAGTGAGATATGAGTGAACAGGGTGGCATAACATTATGTAATAAATTATTTGTAAATCTAATGATTGTCTCTAAATAGAAGTCTGTAAATGTATGCGTATACGAATTAGCTTATTTTAAATTGGTCTAAACTTGTAAATACTTTGGCATGTCCTGTATCCTTGTAAAAAGAGATCTGCGGATTAATAAAGCTACTACTACTACTTGGATGACACCTCGTTAAGCATTACACACAAAGGTGTTACTACTCATCAATTCTCATTTTCAGTAGGTTTCCTGCAGAACTGAAAAAAAAGAGTAACAAACCCCGAGAATCCAATTCAAAGTTGAATGGTTTCCTTGTGGCACACTACTATTCTGTACAGGAGCTCCTCACGGTAGTTGATAACTTTTCTCTTTAACGTGTTGATAATCGGTTTCTTCCTGGCAGATAATAAAAAAGCAAAATAATTAAATGGAGCAGAAGGTAAGCAGTGCATAAATAACTGCTTGCCTCGGGAAAGGATTAAAATGCAATGGTACGATGCGGTTACTATTACAACACACATCTACATCCACACTCCGCAAGCCACCTGACGGTGTGTGGCGGAGGGTACCTTGAGTACCTCTATCGGTTCTCCCTTCTATTCCAGTCTCGTATTGTTCGCGGAAAGGAGGATTGTCGGTATGCTTCTGTGTGGGCTCTAATCTCTCTGATTTTATCCTCATGGTCTCTTCGCGAGATATACGTAGGAGGGAGCAATATACTGCTAGACTCTTCGGTGAAGGTATGTTCTCGAAACTTCTCTGAGTCTCGTGGACGAATAGCGCAAGCTGGGTTTCACACGACCGTTTTTTTCGAACCCATGCTGATTCCTACAGAGTAGATTTCTAGTCCCCAGAAAAGTCATTATACTCGAACATCAGTAAGTAATCGGTTATCTTGTATTTTGTCACCTACGTTGCATTTTATAGGCTGTCGCATATTATCTTTCTTTTGAGGTATCATGGCGTCATGTATTATTGTACATCAGTATTGTTTGAAAGTATTCTGATCGTTTAAATGTTAAACTTACTTCCACGTAAAAAGTGGTAATAAGTATTAGTTCAGTCTTCGGAGAAAAGAATATTCATATTCGACTTTTTAATAATGTACCATTTAAACAGCACAATGTGATAAGCTATCGATCATTATGTCTTCAAACAAAGTGTGCACAATACATTATACGTTCATCTGTAACAAAAATAAAATTAGTATGTCATTACTAAAAGGTTTCTGAAATGAATACAAACACATTTGGTTTCAATGTGATGATTGTTATTCAATAAATGAGATAAATTACAGAGGTCAATCACACGTACCTCATATACGTTGGTAGGCAACATATGAAGTGAGTTACAAGAAGAGGAAGTCCTCGCTTCCAAATCTTTTGTTTTACGAAGAATCAAATGAGGTTTACAGATTTTCTTTAACATTTCTCATATACACTGTGTCTGAATTACAACCAATATTCATCGTCTAGTCATTGATATTATGGACGTATATTTAGGACACGGTTTTATTAAAGATTAATTCTTTCATTGTAAGAATTAAAAAATGAAAAGTAATACGTATTTACAAGATACTTTTCAGCAGGAAAGAAAGTTTTAAATCCAACCTAAAATCATTTCTCCTGAACAACTGCTTCTGTTCCATGGGCATACTTCTATTTTAAAACAGGTAGCCAGTAAAAAAACCCTAGCTTTTAAGTGTAGATGCATAAGCAAACTAAAAAATGAGTTTCTTACTATTAACACTAAATATCTATACAAGTCGTGTAAACTGTCTCATTCCACATCATTTCGGCAAAAGAATCGTTTAAATGACCTATGAAAAATGTAACTTTCTTGACTGTCCCAATTGAAGAACTGCACTTCCGGTTACTGGTTGAAATTTGTTCTTGCATATATTTATAATCTTTCGATTTATGTACAAGCTTATACGTTTCTCTGTGTTAGAATAGTTATTAAGAAAGTAACAAAGTGTTTCAAAAAAATGAACCCGATTCCTGAAGACTGTATCTTCTACATGATTGAAGACAAAAACTTCCTTTTAGGACTACAAAGATTTTATTTTCAAAAGAACTATCCGATTTTAAAAGTGTGTATCTTTTACATCCGTGTGCACACATTTTAGGGATACATTTACAATTACATTTAGAATCTAAGTTTTCGTAAACCTTACACAAATGTTCAATGTGCCTTCTACCCGATACATGGAAAACACCAGGCGATAGTCAAACTCATTACGTAAGTTTGTGAAGATGTTTGGAGTTCAAATGGCTCTGAGCACTATGCGACTTAACTTCAGAGGTCATCAGTCGCCTAGAACTTAGAACTAATTAAATCTAACTAACCTAAGGGCATCACACACATCCATGCCCGAGGCAGGATTCGAACCTGCGACCGTAGCGGTCACGCGGTTCCAGACTGTAGCGCCTATAACCGCACGGCCACCCCTGCCGGCTGAGGTGAAAAGAGTCGTGGCATACTTCCTAATATCGTGTAGGACATCCTTTGGCCCGGAGTAGTGTGCGTAGACTCAACAAGTCGTTAGGAAGCCCCTTGCAGAAATATTGATCCATGCCTCTGTAACAGTCGGTGTTAAAGTTTTGCCGGTGCAGGATCTTGAGCACCAACTGACTTCACGGTTATGTCACCTAAATGTTGGATGGGATTCATGACAGGCGATATAGGTGGCCAAAACATTTGCTCGAACTGTCCAGAAAGTACTTCAAACCAATCACGAACAACTGTGGCCCGGTGAAACGGCGCATTGTCATTCATAAATATTCCCTAATTGTTTGGGAACACAAAGTTCATGAATGGCTCCAGTAGCCGAACATAATCAATTCCACTCAATGGTTGGTTACGTTGCACCAGAGGACACAGACCATTCAACTAAACACAGTCTACATCATTAGCAGCCACCAGCAGCTTGCACAGCGCCTTGTTGGCAACCTGGGTCCATAGCTTCATTGGGTTAGTGGGATCTGCAATACACAAGAATCCTACCATCAGCTTGTGACGTCTCCAGGCAAGACATTTGTAAAATCTGTGTAATACACGCAAAAAACATTTACCTGTGTTCTTGTATTTCATTTCTGTATGAACAGTTATCGATTATGTGGATTCTGTATAAAAGAAATAATCCTTTTGCATTTTTAAGTTTGTTTAATATTATGTATGTCAATTTTGCAAATAACGTCTATGGTTGGCGAGTGTGGAAACCGACGCAGACAATGATAATTAAAAATATAACAAAGATATATATTAGCACATTAAATTGCTTATAAATAGTGGAGGCTTAGACATTATTCTCTCTGTCTTCTCGTAGCCGTGAATGTTGTAAGATCCTGCGACGCTCTCTCGAACGCTTAGCTCGCTTTCATTTGTTTTTTTGATCGAGAAAGACGCGATTAGGCACTGATGTATAAAAAAAGGTGTGTTCTTTGAATTTTATGTTAATGCTGAATATAGAAGTTGTTAAAAATACTTGTAATAATATGTAGCTCTCTTGCCCAGTATTTCGTCCTACATTTTTAGCCCTTTCAGCGAATTTAGCATTTTTATGACGCAGTGCTGCGCCACGATCGCGGGAGACGCTGCCGCTTTAAATTCAAACTGTAATTGGATGAAAGCAGTTTTCCCACAACTAAGCGGGCAGGTTTATTCTTTCAGCTTCCCGGAGATCACGAGGAGAATTGCAGATTTTCGGATGGACATGGGCAACTGCTAGTACAATATTAGTGACGTAAATAATTTACGTAAATCAGAGAGTTAAAACTTTACTTGTGTGAGATCAAAGACTGCTGTATTGAAATCTGGTCTGGCTAATAATATTAAAATCATTTTCATTTTTAGTTTCATGCTCTCGTGTTAGCCGTCGCAATCAATAGTGGTCAAATATTAAAAAATCCAATGCAGCTTTTATATCTGGCAAGCATTGCATACTGTAACTTCTGTGCGTGTAATAAGAGTAATTTTCAGTGCATTTCAGAGACTAAAGTAGAGAAAGACATGTTTAATTTCGTAATCAGTTACAGTAATGATACAGTGTTTCATTTCTAACAAGTCAGATCATTGTTTTGAGAACAGTTTTGCAAATTAAAGCTCATACATTCGCAATATGCTAATATGTTAACGAGGAACCGATTTACAGTAAATCTTTTAGCGTTGTGCGTATCCCCGCATAATAGATCAAAGTGCAAAAGGATAAATTTTCAACTACAGAAACAAGTAGTGAGAACTGCATTTTATCTTTTGTGTTTGCAAAGATAATCAACATTTGGTTTACTTAAAGTGCTATGCCATATAAACTGTATTATATCCAAAGATCATAAAAGTTCAATCCATGATTTTATTACTACCAAGCAAATGAATAACATTCTTTTACATTCGATCAAACTATATATAAAATCAAAGTGCACAGGGATACGTAACAAGCTCTTACCAACTGAAATCGGGACTTATCCCACAAGACCTCGGTTTTCCAGTCGCCTAGGGTGCAGTCGATATGGTCTTGAGAACAAGAGGCGCTGTAGGTGATGTGCTGCTAGCAAAGGCACTCGTTTCGGTCGTCTGCTGCCACAGCCCATTAACGCCAGATTTAGGCGCACTTCCTAACGGATATGTTTATAGTGCGTCCCACACTGATTTCCACGGTTATTTCATGCAGTGTTGTTTGTCTGCTAGCATTGACAACGCTACGCAAATGCCTCTGCCCTTGGTCGTTAAGTGAAGGCCGTAGGCCACTGTGTTGCCCGTGGTAAGAGGTAATGTCTGAACTGTGGCATTCTCAGCGCACTCTTGACGCTGTGAATGTCAGAATACTGAACTCTCGAACTATTCCCGAAATGGAATGTCCCATGCGTCTAGCTCCAACTACCATTCCGCGTTCGTGGGAAACCTTCTCACAAGTATCACCAGAGTGCAAAAGACATCTCCGCCAATACACTGCTCTTTTATACTCTGTGCACACGATATCGGTATAGATGCCTATCGCTATACAGGACTTTTGTCACCTCAGTGTAGTTACAGCGCAGCTACTTACAGAGATATAGCGTGAGCTGTAATTGCCGTACGACAGGGAAACTTGGTAGATAGTCAGTGCGTTAATACGGAACTGATTTACGCCGGAAAAAATTAGTTCCAATTTTGGCCACCAGGTGCAAATCATGCGCTATGAATGAATGAAAGACGTATAAAAATGCTTACATGTAATGGAGTAAGAAGGGACGTGGGTGGAAAATTCAAATTAATGAGAAAGGCAGAATGCTAATTTTGTTATCAACTGCCGCTTGCACAGTTTGCTCATTTTGAACACCAGAGACGTCGACGAGATTATGTACACCGCCGGATTTGCATCTGGTGGCCAAAATTGAAACCAATTTTTTCCCTACTGTAAATCGGTTCCTCGTTAACATATTAGCATATTGTGATAAGACATACTATGGGGCCGGCCGAAGTGGCCGAGCAGTTCTAGGCGCTACAGTCTGGAACCGCGCGACCGCTACGGTTGCAGGTTCGAATCCTGCCTCGGGCATGGACGTATGTGATGTCCTTAGGTTAGTTATGTTTAAGTAGTTCTAAGTTCTAGGGGACTGATAACCTCAGCAGTTAAGTCCCATAGTGCTCAGAGCCATTTGAGCCACACTATGGGGGCACTGGTACCATGCTTTTATGTATGGTATGGTACACATCCCACAGCATAGCAAATGTTAAAATACAATTTTTGGTGCTCTGAATTGTATCAAATAGCATTGTACACGAGATATATGAAATGTAACATCCCATTTAGTCAACTAGAGCGCATTTATATACAATTAACAGGAATATTTAAGCAGCAGAAAGTATGTTATTGTAATCATCAATTTTACGAAAATTACAGAAAAACTAATTACTACATTTGTGTCACATTCAGACAATAATCACGTAGAAATGTTTAGTGTTAAAATGGGAAATTAACTATCAAAATTAAATTATTTCATAAAACGTGAAAATTAATTTTTTGGGGCAGATTTCTGGCTAACTGATCCACTGAAACTTACGTTCACTCTCAAGAGATTATGTTTCTATAAAAACTCAAATCAGATTCATTGTAATTAATTCTGTAATTACGAGTACTAGAATTTTCTGTCACAAACAATTATTTCGATAATTTGATCAAAACGATAATACGTAAAATCTGAACCTCAAATTCTGTTTCCGCTTTATGTAAAGCACTTCAAAATATGTTAACATACAAATTAAAATTTGATAGGCAACTTTAGAAATCTCGTTTGTTATGCTCAGTTATCTTCAAAATTGGAACTGTAATTTCTTATGAAACAACCGAATTTAATAGTAACACAATTGATGTGACTTTGTTGCACAGTATTTTCAAAGAACTTGTACTGTTAAGAAACTACATAAGCAGTGAACCTAAGGGCTCGAGTGTGGCAGTAGAGTGGTAGTTATTTTAAGTTAGTTCGAGTACATGATCTGTAAAGTCAGTTTCTTTGAGCTGTGCATTGTACGAATGTCCCGGAACAAGATAAACATTAACACAAAATGCAAATTGTGTGTTGGTGTGAATTTTTTAATATCATCGGCTTTTCACATTGACTCCTGGGATTTCTGCATTGTGCAGTTAATATTATGCGCCCCCAATTAACACTGAACTGGTGGAGAAACGTCGTCTTAACTAAAAGTACACGCTCCAAGCATTTCACTGAACTTAACACAGTCTCGTAATCTACGAGTATGTTAATCGACCTTTTATTAGCTAGAACCTGGTAAAAAGTGTGTGTTAGAATATCTACCAAGTTTCAGTGTCACACGATGGTTTCAGCCAACACTGGACCTCCGCGAGTAGCTACACTTCAATTAGAACCACCCGGTATGTGGTCGGAAGGCTCAGTTGAGTCCCCACTAACAAAGGGAAAGAAGTACTGGAGCCACTCCACGCCCGCACTTGGCTGTTGATCATTACAAAACATTCTATTGTCAAATTTGGAAAAAGGTTAGCATTCCATGAAGAAACGACAGGATGCGGCCTTCGGATGTCCATACGTCTGGGTGTGATCACGCATTGACATACAGTACGTGGAGTCATTTGAAGGGTAGCAGTTTAAGGTGGAGGAAACAAAGTTACCACGTCAAATCGTCGGAAAAATATCTCATTGGCATTCCGGACGAATGGAGGAGGGCTGTTTGTGGATTGTCTTGGTTATGTTTTCATCACCATCTATAGGACTACTCTGCAATTCACAATTAAGTGGCTGGCAAAGGAGTCATCGAACTACCTCCAAGCTATTTCTCTACCGTTCCACACTCGAACAGCGCGAGGAAAAAAAAAGGCTTAAATCTTTCCGTGCAAGTTCTGATTTCTCTTATTTTATTGCAATGATAATTCCTCCCTACGTAGGTGGGCGCCAAGAAAATATTTTCGAATTCGGAAAAGAAAGCTGGTGATTGGAATTTCGTGAGAAGATCCTGGCGCAACGAAACACGCCTTTGTCGTAATGATTGTCGCCCCAATTCGTGTACAGTGCTCTGTCTACCATGTTTGCCGATAATAAAAGACGAGCTGCCCTTCTTTGATGTTTTTCGATGTCCTCCGTCAATCGTGTCTGATGCGGAACCGCACGTCAGTATTCCAGAAGAGGACGGACAAGCGTAGTGCAGGCAGTCTCTTTAGTGGATCTGTTGCATCCTTTATGTTTTCTATCAATAAATCGCAGTCTTTGGTTCGCTTTCCCCTCAGCATTATCTGTTGTATGTGATCGTTCCAATTTAAGTTATTTTTAATGGTAATCCGTAAGTATTTAGTTGAACTGACAGCCTTTTAGATTTGTGTGATTTATCGTGGAAGAGAAATTTAGCGAATTCCTTTTAGTATTCACGTGGATGAATTCACGCTTTTCATTACTTAGAGAGAACTGCCACTTTGCCCACAGTACACATATTTTGTCTAAATCATTTTACAATTGGTTTTGATCATCTGATGACTTTACAAGACGGTAAATCACAGCATCATCTACAGACAGTCCGCGAGGGCTTGGCAGGTTGTCTCCCAAATCGCTTATATAGATCAGGAAGAGCAGAAGATCTATAAAACGTCTCTGGGAAACGCCAAATATCACTTCTCTCTTACACGATGACTTTGCGTCAATTAATACTGAAATCGACGGTATCCGAACACTGCAATACTTATAATGTGAGTGAACGTTAATGCGTAAAGGTGAATGTGCTTAAATATGTCTTTTTCAGTTGATACTTTGTAATACATTTCTGACAGGAAATCTCGAATCCATTAGCACAACTGAGACGATACTCCGTAAGCACACAGTTTGAGTAGAAGTCGACAAATCCTCGGTCGTGAGAAACGACGTCAAAAGCGTTTTGATATTGAAATATAGAAATATGGAATTAATTTGCGCCCACTCTTGATGCCACTCATTACTCCATGTGAATAAAGAGTTAGCTATGCTTGCCAAGAAAGATATTTTCTGAATCCGTGCTATCTGTCAATAAATTGTTGCCCTCAAGGTAATTCATAATGTTAGAACACATTGTATCTTCCAAAACCCTAGTGGAAATCGACATTAGTGATATGGGTCTGTAATTCAGCGGATTAGTCTATTTTGTCTCATGAATAGTGGTGTGACTTACGTAACTGTCCAATCTTTAGTTATAGTTCTTTGGTCGAGCGAGTGATTGTACATGATTGCCGAGTAAGGATGTATTGTATCAACAAACTCTGAAAGAAACCTAACTGGCATGCTAAGTGGACTGGAGGCCTTGCCTTTAGTGAGTGATTTAAGCTGCTTCACTACACTGAGAAGAACTATGTCTAAGTTACTGATGTTGGCAGTTGTTCTGGATTAGAATTGTGAAATATTTACTTCATATTTTTTAGTGAAGGAATTTCAGAAAACCGTGTTTAATAGCTCTGCTTTAGTGGAATTGTCATCAACTTCATTACAATTGCTATCTTGCAGTGAAGGTATTGCCTGTGTCTTGCTGCTGGTGTACTTTACATATGAGCAGAACCTCTTCGGTTTTTCTGCCAGATTTCGAGACCTGTGATTGTGTTGGTAATTTTCCAGGTTTATAATGGAGGGCTTACTCGAATGTTTCGGGTTCCTGTACAGTCGTGTGGCTAGTTGAATATCTTCAGGATGAGCCCAGGTACCCCTAGAGATTTTAAATCGCTACCACCCATTTCGCACACAAAAACTGCTAATGAGATGCTCGGTTTCGCCATGGACGCTGCTGCCTTATTAGGGAACGCGCAGGGGCACTCAGGCAAACGACACGTTCTCCCAAGAGTACAAAAATGCACTGAAATCGACGGTATCCGAACACAGCAATACTTATAATGTGAGTTAACGTTAATGCGTAAAGGTGAATGTGCTTAAATATGTCTTTTTCAGTTGATACTTTGTAAAAAGTACAGTAATGTTTGCTAACTTGATACATGTGTTAACATGACAAAGTACTGAATAATACAGAAAATAAACAACAATGTACATTAAATGTGTACTACCTCGGAAACAATTCGGAATAGGGCTTATGTCCACTAAGGTTGTTTGCTTCAAATTATCATTACTCCCATATCTCTGAATATTGACTATTTCTCCTGGGACATTATGTAGTGAAGGCAACGCCTGATAGAGGGAACTGACTCTTGTAAGCGTTAATTGGCAATCACGCAAGGAATATTTTAACGAATGTTTAGGTAAACATAAAGTCTAAAGTTTTAGTTACGATGGTGTGTCCGCTTGAAGAAAGTACTTTCCAAGAACAGTGTTTTGTCATCCGATTTTTACTTTCGGAGAGTGTGCAACCATCAGAAATATTGTGTCAACAAACAATAGGGCAGTAGCTGCATGAACCGTGCGAGTTTTTACGTGTGGATACAAAGATTTGAAAATGACCGGAAACACGTAATCGACGAGCATAGCTCCAGGCGTCCGGTAGCAATATCAAACTCGGCGTTGTAAGGTCGTATTGATTCACATATTCAAGAATACCGACACTTACAGTTGAACGAAGTGCCGAAAATGTCGAGTAAGTGATGGTTCAACTCATTTCATCATTCAAAACAAACTGAACTACCGTAAGGATTGCGCAGGTCGGGTTCCCATCATAAAGAACAAAGACTTCGTATTTGTACCGAACTAAAAAATTGTTCCGAAAGCGGAAGCGATGAATTTTTGGACAAGATTTTAACCTGAGTTGCAACTTTGATAAATCATTTTGAGTTGGTATCCAAGCATTAAAACATGTTTTGATAACATCCTCGATCGCTTGTCCATAAAAAACTCAACCATCGGCTAATAACGTCGTGTTAACCATCTTTCGAATCCCACCATCCGATTCCCTACAATTTTTCTGGAGCAACAACGCACTGTCAACAGAGTATGTTACGAAGGCCTAATTGAAAACAAAGCTAAGATTACTCTGAGAGAAACTGTCTAGGACGGCAGAGGAAAGAGTGTTTATTCTTCAAGACAATGCTCGACCTCATATGGCAAAACTGACGCTGAAAACTTTTGGCGAAGTGGGTTGGGAGCTCGTACATCATTCTCTTTACATCCCTGATCCATCCCATTCACGTGTTTATGTGTGTGGTCCGGTGCAACAAGTTTTGCATGTCATCAAATACACTCCTGGAAATGGAAAAAAGAACACATTGACACCGGTGTGTCAGACCCACCATACTTGCTCCGGACACTGCGAGAGGGCTGTACAAGCAATGATCACACGCACGGCACAGCGGACACACCAGGAACCGCGGTGTTGGCCGTCGAATGGCGCTAGCTGCGCAGCATTTGTGCACCGCCGCCGTCAGTGTCAGCCAGTTTGCCGTGGCATACGGAGCTCCATCGCAGTCTTTAACACTGGTAGCATAGCATGCCGCGACAGCGTGGACGTGAACCGTATGTGCAGTTGACGGACTTTGAGCGAGGGCGTATAGTGGGCATGCGGGAGGCCGGGTGGACGTACCGCCGAATTGCTCAACAAGTGGGGCGTGAGGTCTCCACAGTACATCGATGTTGTCGCCAGTGGTCGGCGAAAGGTGCACGTGCCCGTCGACCCGGAACCGGACCGCAGCGACGCACGGATGCACGCCAAGACCGTAGGATCCTACGCAGTGCCGTAGGGGACCGCACCGCCACTTCCCAGCAAATTAGGGACACTGTTGCTCCTGGGGTATCGGCGAGGACCATTCGCAACCGTCTCCATGAAGCTGGGCTACGGTCCCGCACACCGTTAGGCCGTCTTCCGCTCACGCCCCAACATCGTGCAGCCCGCCTCCAGTGGTGTCGCGACAGGCGTGAATGGAGGGACGAATGGAGACGTGTCGTCTTCAGCGATGAGATTCGCTTCTGCCTTGGTGCCAATGATGGTCGTATGCGTGTTTGGCGCCGTGCAGGTGAGCGCCACAATCAGGACTGCATACGACCGAGGCACACACGGCCAACACCCGGCATCATGGTGTGGGGAGCGATCTCCTACACTGGCCGTACACCACTGGTGATCGTTGAGGGGACACTGAATAGTGCACGGTACATCCAAACCGTCATCGAACCCATCGTTCTACCATTCCTAGACCGTAAAGGGAACTTGCTGTTCCAACAGGACAATGCACGTCCGCATGTATCCCGTGCCACCCAATGTGCTCTAGAAGGTGTAAGTCAACTACCCTGGCCAGCAAGATCTCCGGATCTGTCCCCCATTGAGCATGTTTGGGACTGGATGAAGCGTCGTCTCACGCGGTCTGCACGTCCAGCACGAACGCTGGTCCAACTGAGGCGCCAGGTGGAAATGGCATGGCAAGCCGTTCCACAGGACTACATCCAGCATCTCTACGATCGTCTCCATGGGAGAATAGCAGCCTGCATTGCTGCGAAAGGTGGATATACACTGTACTAGTGCCGACATTGTGCATGCTCTGTTGCCTGTGTGTATGTGCCTGTGGTTCTGTCAGTGTGATCATGTGATGTATCTGACCCCAGGAATGTGTCAATAAAGTTTCCCCTTCCTGGGACAATGAATTCACGGTGTTCTTATTTCAATTTCCAAGAGTGTACAATGGCAACGCAGGAATAAAAAAGGAAGTACAATACGGTCAAGGTAAATAATTATTTGGGAGGATAAGAAAACTCACAAGAAGATGGGACAGCTGCATAGAAGTTAGTGAGGATTACGTGGAAAAATTGACAAAAATGTTCAAATGTGTGTGAAATCCTATGGGACTCAACTGCTAAGGTTATCAGTCCCTAAGCGTACACACTACTTAGTCTAAATTATCCTAAGGACAAACACACACACCCATGCCCGAGAGAGGACTCGAACCTCCGCCGGGACCAGCCGCACAGAAAAATTGACAAAATAATTGTGTTAATTTAGCATATCATTTCCGTTGTACAGCTATTTATCTCTTTGATCATTGAAAGATCCTCGTAATTGCCAACAGTGTAAAGCTTTAACACATTAAAGGGAATGTCCCCGTTTGAATTTGCCACCTGTGGTTGCCACCTACGGCAAGTTCTTAGTTGGTTTTGAATGAAGCTCGTAGCACGAAAGACTCAAACACCTCTAGCTCGACATCCCTTAGCTATGTTGCCCAATATTAAATAAGGAAACTTTTCGAAGAAGAATCGAGCTAATCATAGCAGAACCGTTGCAGGACGATACTATTTTTTTCTGTTCTTCCCTAAACCGATTAAGACAAATCCGTCTGGAGATGTCTGTCGTTTTCCTGCCATCCAGCCTTAGCCCGTGTGAGGGTATTTTGTCGTTGACGCCGGGCCGGTTTAGGTTTTTGCGGATCTGTAGCACTCATGAACTGCGGGTCTCCCACTCAGGAATATGTACCTCTATTTTTAAAAATGTATCATTTAACTTATTGTCTTACGATATTACAATTTTTAACCTTCTTTGCTAACATGACCCTGAACGCTTTCACTGTTAAGGAACTGGCAGTTGGTAGGAGTGCGTGAGTATAGACTGCACACGAAAAGGTTTGCTGTTTGCCCAACTGCGTGAGAACAGGTTCACCATTACCTCAGAAAACAGGTCAACTGCGCGCAATGAGGTATGTTATGGTCAGGTTGACTTCACGCTAGTTTATTATTTGCTACTTGGTAATGTTAACAGTTAACTGTTAGTAGCACTGTTATCATTAGTCACTTTCTTCGAGTGCTGTGCCGTGTGAATCTGTTCTTACTCCTTGTACAGTAGAATGCACATCTCATTTGACGCAGGCTCAGTGGAGGAAAATTCGGGCGATAGGACTATGTTCCGATTATGAACAAAACAACACTTGTATAGGTAAGTGGTTGGACTAGGTGTTTAGTTTGGCTTTTCTCCCTCCGATAAAGTTGAAGATTTAATGAGCATTAAACCAAAAAGTTAAAATTTTACATGTTTTTGGATTGTTTGACTACGAAATTCATACACTCAGATTGTGTTTCCGCCGGAAATTTGGACTATACAAGCTCTGAAAGAGCATCCAATGCTTGTGAGGCATTTCACAGTGCTTTTCAGATTGCACACACACACAGACATATATATATATATATATATATATATATATATATATATGCTGGTTTGCATTGCTGGAATATTCGCTATTGTAGTGTTGGGCAGTTGGATGTGAACAGCGTGTAGCATTGCGCAGTTGGAGGTGAGCGGCCAGAAGTGGTGGATATGGAGAGAGAGAGAGAGAGAGATGCCAGAGTTTTGAGAACGGAAGATCTGGACGTGTGTCCGCTAGAAAATGTAAAGATGGGTGTCATGAATTGATAGCTACATATATATGATGACTTTTGAACATTATTAAGGTAAATACATTGTTCTCCATCAAAATCTTTCATTTGTCAACTATGCCTATCAGTAGTTAGAATCTTTTATTTAGCTGGCAGAATTGGCGCTTGCTGTATTGCAGTAGTTCGAGTAACGAAGATTTTTGTGAGGTAAGTGATTCATGAAAGGTATAGGTTACTGTTAGTCAGAGCCATTCTTTTGTAGGGATCACTGAAAGTCACATTGCGTTGCGCTAAAAATATTGTGTGTCAGTTTAGTGTTGATCAGAATAAGTAAAGAGAGAAATGTCTGAGTACGTTCAGTTTTGCTCAGCTGTTTAAAAAATCAAATAATGTAGAGGTTTTCCAGCAATGTCATTTATAAATTTTTCTAAGGGGATATTTCAATATATATATATATATATATATATATATATATATATATATATATATATATATATATATATATATATATATATATATAATTTGGTGGCGCTATCGTTCACTCTCAGATGACCACCTACACTGAAATAAATGATACAGACAGGCCTCACCGATCTAACAATAAACGTGAAAATCATATGCAGGAATTGGTTTCAAAAGTCAGAAATGGAGCTAAGACACTTTTGAACTTTTTAAAAAGCGTTTGTTACTATTACCCTAAGAAATGAAAATAATTTCTATGTCTTTTTAAATACCTTGTTGACAAGTGCCCCATTATGAGCATGAACATTTTATCAAGCATCTTTAATCGTGCCTATGACTGGTCCAGCTTAGCAGACAGAAAGAGTCCTAAGTCTCTGGAAATGGGAAGGAAAATGCTGTAGTGCGAAGTTGTGTTCTCGTCCGTGTTAAATTGTTTTGACTCAATTTCAAGATCTCTACGCAGTCGGGATCACCCGGGACAAATGAGTTTCATCATGTCTAGCACAACAGCCACGGTAGTGACAAGCCATGTTCGGGACTGGCGAGTGACAGGCAAGTGATTAGGAGGTTCCATAGACGGGCGTGATCCACTTTAGTAGCAAATAGCACTGGTCATGAGCCACAAAATTACCTTTGTATCCAAAAATATGAACTATGGTATACAAATACAACAAGCTCACCGATTTCACCAACTCAGTGTGACGACTGCAGCGAGACTAATACAGCATTTGTACACCAAAAATTATGCTTTGTTGCAAGCAATGTAATTGAATTATGTACTCCTTTTAGCGTTTGTATTTATGCTATATAATGGAACATGATATAAACGCCAGCAATAATTCAGATGATATCCAAGGATGTTATCCACAGTACTTTTGTGGTTTCAGAAGACTTTGTGAAAACTATAGTTCAATTCATTTATCTTGGCGGCTCGCGCATGCCCGCCCAGACTCGGGAGATTGCAGCGTTGCCAGTTGTACGCGCCAAGAGAAGCAGCGCCGTAGCAGTGTAGTTCTCAAACTTACGTTTAGGGGGGAGCGCGCAGTTTATGAAGTAAAGCCACCACGGCCGCATTAAACCTTTCGCTGCTACAGAGATGTGCTCCCCGCATTCCACGCCGTGCGCGATTTTGTAACCACTGCACTGCTCGCCTGTGCAGACACATAGTGTTCCGACTGCTTTGACACACTTATCATTCGATTTCACAAAAACTATTTGGCCCAAAAATTTGATTTTGACACATCTTCTTGACTGATACCTTCCCCCCATAAATGACTTAATTTTGTTTCGATTTTCAACGCAGTTATATTGCAGCATTAAATGTAGTAAACCATTGCACGAAATTTTGAAGAGTTTGCAGAGGTAAAGTTCATAGCGTATACTTTCCGCGTGTTCGATTGTAGTTACCACAATGTTGAGAATGAAATGTGGACAAGATACCTAAATTTCATATAAAATTTACTGTATAACAACATCTCATTTAATTTAAGTACCAGATTGGTGTCGTATGTAATATTGAGAAATATTCCGTCTTTCGCGACTGTAATAAAAGTTTTATTTACACCGGGCGCGTTTGACTTTATTTTAAAGCACTTCAATAAATCAAAAGGAAGTACACAAAATACGTTAAACAAAACTGTGGACTTACAAAAACATTAGGACTTGAATATACTGTGTATCAGTGCTCTGAGCTATGTCAAATATAATTTTTGTGTGTGGCACACACAAAAAGCATTTATTTGCTAAAACACTGCTCGGCCGACACAAACGTTGAATATTGTGTTACCTCAGCACAAAACTACGAAAGGTGACTTGGCAATGGAGGAGACAAAATGTTGTCCAATGAAGATGCTTCAAAAGAGAAAAACGCGTCTGGTCTAAATAAGACGCTTATTACAGTTGCAGAAGAGGAATATATTTCAATACCATTGGTGAAATTGCAACTGTGGAACAAAAACAAGAAAGAGAACATGAGTATTATTGTGTATGTGCCTTACCCTTCATTGTTGTCAATCGCTGCGATAGTCTTCTGCATCGCTGTAGTCAGTGTCGCAGTCCGAATCATCAGGTCTTAGAGTTATGACGATGGGTTCAAGCAGATTGTCAATTACAATTTCCCTGTCCATGTCCTCCTCCTGTAGCCTTTGTGCATGCCGAACACATTCAGCCCATGCTGAAGAAGTAATTCTGTCAAGTGCTTCGTGCAGAAGCCTTTCTGCATCGGCAATTTTAAATGTCACGTTTCGTTCTGCGACATACCCTTTCACTTGTGCCCAAATTAACTCTATCGGATTGTATTGGCAATGGTACGATGGCAAACGCAAAACTGTGTGTCCATGTTCCTGTGCAATACAATCGATTTCATAAACTTTTGTGCGAGGCTTATGAAGAACTACAAGATTCAACATTTCAGCACGAGTTTGGTTGGCAGTATGTGGAATATTTTTACTTGCAAGCCATAACATGATATCGGCTTTTTTTGTACTTGTTGTGGGTGTCTTGTCAACAACAACAGAGTGATAACTCGCATTGTCCATTACAATCACCGAGTTTGCAGGCAAGTAAGGGAGAAACTGATTCCTAAACCACAATTTAAATGTCTCAGAGTTCATTTCGGAATGATAATCCCCTGAATTTCTCTTTTTTGCCCGGAACACTAATTTGCTTTCTGGAATGAATCCAGAAGCAGAACCAGCGTGAAGCACAATTATTCGTCCACCTTTACCAACTGGTACTTTAAACCCACCCGAACCATCACTCATTTTCCAACACGCTTTCCTTGTGTGATTTTGGTTCACCCATGTTTCGTCCAAGAAAAAAATGTTCTTATTCCCGGATTTTCTTACTTCAATAATACGTCTTAAAAACTGTGCCCTTGAAGCAGCGATATCACTACGTTCCATTAAAAACTTTCTTCCGTCATTTGTATGAACATATTTGAATCCAATGTTTTTAAGTATTCTATTCATTGAAGTCATGCTACCTTTAAAATTTATGGTTTCACGCATTTTCACAGTGATTTTTTTTACAGTAGGAAATTCGCCTGTGTTGTACATGTTGAGCACTTCTCGTCTTAGAACATCTTTGTCGAAATTATCTAAATTTGTTACAGTCCTCTCACGAGTGCGATATTTCCCTGGCGATCTGAAAAGTGGGCTTCCACAGGTCTCCGTAGATAACTTTCCTTCATTGGCAATCCGCTGAACGGTTCTCAAGCTAACGCCTGTCGCTTCTGCAGTGCGTTCCTGAGATCTGGCGACATCCGTGATAGGTCCACCGTTTTCTGCTTCGCGCTTGAAAAAAGCGTGAATCCGGTAAATTATGTCCCTCGCCTGTTTATGGAGAGTTTGTCGCTTACCACCATTATCAGCCATGACAACTTGCAACAAATGCGATAAAAATTCACCAAAGAATAACTACAGTCACATTTAACATTCGCACTCGCCAAGACATTCCCAGCAGACCGTTCAGAAAACTACTGAACACTCATTGGCTGTCAGCGGATGCGTGACGTCAGGTGCGTAGAACGAGCCTTAAATCGACCGCAGTCGTTCATGGTTCCAACTATACAGAGTGTTCATTTTAATTGGAGACATTGAAATATCCGCAAATCTACACATCGGATCAAACAAATTTATAACTAAATTTTTTTTGTCTCAGAGGGGGGCATCCAATGATACCAAATTCGACGAATTTGTAGTCAAATTTGTTATAATTGGATGTCCCCTTCCAGGAGGAACTAATTTTCATTAGGATTTCTTTTGGCTCTGTGTGTCGTTTTCAAGAGATTTCAATGTCCCCATAAAATGAACACCCTTTATAATATAAACAGTGTTTATAAATTGGGAAATATTCTATCTTTAGCAACTGTAACAAAACTTTCTTTATACCAGAGTCATTTCGCTTTTTTCTAAAACGTTCTGATTAAAACGAAGTTGGCGAAGTACACAAAACTGAATTTTAGACGTAATAAAACATAAAACTAAAATATATTGCCAGTGAGGCACAGTGCGCAAACATTTTGTTTTTGTCACAACGGACAGCAAATACTTGCCAAAACATAGATCAGTCGACGAAACCATTGAATATGATGTTGCCAAAGCAGCGAAGCAAAGAATTCAGTCAGACAATCAAATAGCTCGGCAACGTACGAGCCGAAATTCTGCTCTAAATAATACTTTTAATACTGCCGCAAAAGAATATATCTCAATATGAATAGTAAAACAGCGACTGCGGAAGAGGCGATATACAAACAAAACGGATAACATGAATATTGTATGTGTGCCTTTTCGTTGTTTTTAATTGCTGTGAAAAGAAATATTGGAGGAGAAAATTACAAAAACTGAAAACTTATTATGATTATAAAGAAGCACAGGAAATTTCAAAACATTACATTCAAACGAATAAAATTCATTAAGTAAGACACTTCGCTATTGTTTTTAAATAAATAAAATACTTAGTATGCAACAAGCCTTGAACTCAGAATCTTCCGAATAGCAACCCAACACCTTAACCATTACGCCAACGGAGCTACTCATTTCTGGCATCTCCTGGAGCACTCTAAACGTCTGCAAAATACCGACAAACACTGTTGGGATGACTATGAATAACTCACGTTGCGTCGAAGTACAATAGGAAATAAACACTTACCGCTGTTCTTTATTGCGAAAAAGCGGTTCGAGAGACTGATACAAACACCTTTCCTTGCTATCGCCTGAATTAGGAGGCTTATTGTTTGTTTGGTTTAATTAATTAATAGAATATGAAGCAATTGGTGTAAAGAATGCTTTTTCCAAACTTTCTATAAAAGAAAGTCTGCTATCAAGACATTGCTTTTGTTCAATTACTTCATTTATGTGTGAACGTTTCTAAAATTGAAGACACTCGTCCGTGCTCTGCACTGCAGTCGAGATCTGGCAACGTCGTTCTCTGTTCATTGGCTGACTGTGATTTGTGACGTCAAATGCGCAGAACGAACCTAAACTCGGCCGCCAAGATATATGACGCGCACCTTAGTCGACGTACACACGCGTCAGTGGATACAACTTCTAAGTTTTTAACTCACATTACAAGTCTCAGTATGTGCACCCTATGTGACGTGGCAGTCATTAATGTGTGCGAATAATTCATCGCGTCACAGACACGTATTGCCCGGGAAGGCATGACAGCAGCCTGCTTTGCAAATCTATTCATTGATGTGCCTGCCTGAAGGTGTGAACTAGCTTGATGCGACAATATGGAGAGGATGAATTGTCTACATCAGGTCCGACCATTGCGTCCCAAAGTTCACGCGGACCGTGTGTGCGGACTGCGTGCGGGCCAACGCTCTGCCTGTCCCAGCTTTGCTCGTTCCTTCTCAAAGTACTCGGTGCAGCTCGACTTTACATTCAGTATTGCGGTGTGGCATTTTTCGGTCGGCACAACTCTCTTCAGTTCGGCAGAATCGCAGTATCAGCAGCACCGTTTACCCTTCGCTACTTGTTCGTGATATCATGGACGATCCTAGGTCCAGTGGCTGTTTACACAAAAAAGAGGCAATCTAGCGATATTTCATCGCAAGCCTTTAAAAATGAATGGGAATGACAGAAGAGAGGGATGAGAATTCTCAGTATATATTTCGCAGTCGCATAAGTGGTGCGTACCGCAAATTTCGTATGAAATGATGCAGAAAGAATGTAAAGATTTAGTCGATAAAGAAAGAGTAAAAAATTACAATGATCAACAGACGGGGTTCATTGTTCTGCACATCAACAAGTATTTTGCGCTAAATTTGCAGGCACGCTTCACGTTGACAAATTGGTGGTATGAATAGTAAAATTTCTGAAATCGCACTGATTATTCCACTGTCAATTGCAACTATTTGCGATGGAACTGAACGAAAAATATGGAGACTTTAGATTTATTTGTTTACACGTTTATTTCCGTAGGACCAATAGTATGTTACAGCTGTAACACCACAATAGGTGTCGTTACATGACTAAAAATGAGTGCAAAAACAAATTCCATACTACCTGACATATAATATTGTAAAATGAAATAAATTTTTATGCAACTAATTAACCTCTGCTCCGACAATTGCATGCCTGTAAAAACAATATGGGTCGACACATTTCTTTTCAGTCTTATGAGCACGTCCTGTGTCCTCATTTCCATTTCTCACCCGTCCTGAAAGTGTGTGGTCCAGCGTGAATGAATTAAGTGAAGTAGCAGACGGACCAGAGAAGTGGTGGGTTTCGAAGTCTTCTACCAACTTAAACGGTGTCGGTGGAAGGCTGAGAGCAGGAACAGGAGGGCTTGTCCAAAGATGAGTAAAGCGAAAACCTTTTTCGTAGCAGAGGTTGGTCATGGGCCTCCCCAACCAACTCGGCCGATTCGGATAGGGCTCCGCGCGATGGTTACAGGGAGTTGTTCGGAAGACAGGTAAGTGACCAGCGTCTGCGTCGAACGAAGGACAAAAGGTATTTGAACGTGTTAATAATTTCTAATGTCAACAATTCCTTCTCCTAGCTATTTTGAATTACCATTTAGGTTCTGGTTACAATTTTAGTTCAGATAATCAGTGGCGTAATGAGATGAGATGATTTGAGTTAGTCGCGACCACGCGGTCCCTAGATTCAGATCGTAGCCCAAGTGTTAACAATTTCGGCTTGACATATTATTTTATTTGTGGTTGGCTTTTAAATTATCAGTAAAATTGTATAGAGCGTACATTTGGCAACGAATGAATCGATTTGATTCGAAGCGCTTCACGTAAAGGTATCCAGCCACTCAAAATCCTGCTCGATGCCAACCACGAGATACATACAACACTTTTTACTAAAATGCTATCAACATTTTGTTCGGCATGTGGATTTAGTGCACGTGAGTGTTTGTGTTTCGAAACTGAGCAGTGACCACGTGCTCTCCAGATTTTCCCTCCCCACAGGACTCGCCAGATTAAGGCGAACGTGAGGCCATACGTTCGTTTATATAAATGTATCAAGAATGTTTTGTCTATCTATTGAATACAAAAGACTACTGTTATCATGAGAAATCTTAGCCAAAATAAATATTTCATCATTTGAATCTATTTCCGCGCTCGTTCAATTTATCTTTTTTCAATACGTATGAAAATAGAGTCACATTTGTTTCATTGGTGACTGTGCTACTAAAATACGTAGTTCTTGGCACAAGTGTAGCTAGCGGGACGTAGTTTTCTCTGACTGCCCCATAATAATTCATTGCGTTATCCGTTTATAAACTTAACCTATGAAGGGATTGTTCCCTAAAATTTAGATGGGCCTAAACCTCTTTTCAAACAACGGACAAAGTTATTCAGAGAACCTTACATTACGTTACACAGCAAATAATTTGGTTGAATGATTTTTTGATTTAAAACTCGCTACTGTTGAATTTATGAGAGAAAAAGGAGTGCAGAAACGAGAATTAGAACATCAAGAACCGTTTATAGACCTCGCATTTTAAATGGACTTGACTGCACGCTGCCCACAGTAAGGCATTGGAAGGTAAAAAGCAACTTCTTTCTGATTGCATGGAGATGCATTTAAAAACAAAAACGCGTTATAGAAGGAACACAGTAGGACAATGACAGTCCAGTTCCTTAAGCCCATTGCCATTAAAGAAAATTTGAAGTCTGATGAATTCACTGTGGCCTTGAAAGAATTACAAGGATTGTTTCCTAAACGATTTGAGGACACTGCCAATCTTGCATCCATTTTCCAGACCGTTTGTCATTTCACTTGAAACAGCCTCTGTGCGTGTACAGATGTAGCTGATTGACGCGCAAGGTAATTACTGTTTTAATGACAAATCCTTTCACGTTAAAACTGCCCAGGACATATGCGTTGCTTTCTCAGATAGAGTTTACACATCTCTACAACGAAGTTGCAAATATGCTACAATATTTCTATCGACATATTTGTCTGAAACAACTTTTTCCATTATGAAACTAAATAAGTTACAATTACGTGAGAACCTGAGTGCAAAAGTTCTGAAATTGCCTGCGTTTGTCCGCACGCCGTCAGTTTGTACCAGATAAAAATTATTTTCTGTCTTTAACGTGCCAAAGTAATTAAATACTACTGAAAATTTGTTTTGTTTGTGATCTATGTTGTTGCGAAATTTGGAATATAAAATCGAGTCGCATGTAATGTGACTGCACTGCCATTTAAATGCAGCATGTTCGTAGTTTCGCCCTTTTCCCCTTCCACGCGCTTGGACAGAATGCCGTGGCCGCAGGAGAAATGTACAGCGAGGCTGAGCACTGAGGAGCTTGTGCCAGGGCATGGCTCGAAAACCGAATTCTGGGCCACCCCAGATCTACACGTGCTGACACCTCTGCTCTAGTGCAACTACGCTCTAGTGCGTATTACTAATCGAAACTTGGAAGACGCTCTGTCCACTGGTATGCGTCGTTTTCTGAAACGCTAGAGACACTTAGACTAACTCTTGTGGTAGACATTCTTTCTAGGAACTCTTACTAACCTCGCGATTAGTTATTACTGTCACCAAGTGGCCCACCAAAACATGAGAGCACTGAGACCACGTTATCGTCTCTGCGAGATTCCACGCATTAGGGGTATTTTTTTATTTATTTATTCTCATCAGTCTTCTGACTGCTTGGTGCGGCCCGCCACGAATTCCTCTCCTGTGCCAACCTCTTCATCTCAGAGTAGCACGTGCAACCTACGTCCTCAATTATTTGCTGGATGTATTCCAATCTCTGACTTCTTTTATAGATTTGCCCTCTCCAGCTCCCTCTAGTACCATGGAAGTCATTCTCTGGTGTCTTAACAGATGTCCTGTCCTCCTGACCCTTCTCTTTGTCAGCGTTTTCCACATATTCCTTTCCTCTCCGATTCTGCGCAGAATCTCCTAATTCCTTGCCTTATCGGTCTACCTAATTTTCAACATCTCAAATACTTAAATTCTCTTCTGTTCCGATTTTCCCATACAACGCTGTGTTCCAGACGTACATTCTCAGAATTTTTTTCCTCAAATTAAGGCCTATGTTTCATATTAGTAGACTTCCATTGGCCAGGAATGCCCTTCGTGCAAGTGATAGTCTGCTTTTGATTTCCTCCTTGCTCCGTCCGTCATTGGTTATTTAATCTGCCAAGATAGTAGAATTTCTTAACTTGATCTACTTCATCACCTTCAATCCTGATGTTAAGTTTCTCGCTGTTCCCATTTCTGCTACTTCTCATTGCTTTCTTCTTCGATTCACTCTCAATCCATATTATGTACTCATTACACTGTTGATTCCATTCAGCAGATCATGTAATTCTTCTTCACTTTCAAAAAAATGGTTCAAATGGCTCTGAGCACTATGGGACTTAACTTCTGAGGTCATCAGTCCCCTAGAACTTAGAACCACTTAAACCTAACTAACCTAAAGACATCACACACATCCATGCCCGAGACAGGATTTGAACCTGCGACCGTAGCGGGCACGCGGTTCCGGACTGTAGCGCCTAGAACCGCACGGCCACTACGGCCGGCTCTTCACTTTCACTCAGGATAGCAACGTCATCAACGAATCGCATCGTTGATATCCTTTCATCTTGACTTTTGATTCCACTTCTGACCCTTTGTTTTATTTCCATCATTGCTTCTTCGACGTACTGACTGAACAGTGAGGCGAAAGACTACATCCCTGTCTTACACCCTTTTTGATCCGACCACTTCGTTCTTGGCCGTCCACTCTTATTATTCCCCCATGGCTCTTCTAGATATTGTATATTATTCATCTCTCCCTATAGCTTACTCCTATTTTTCTCAGAATTTCGAACACTTGCACCATTTTACCTTGTCGAACGCTTTTTCCAGGTCGACAAATCCTATGAACGTGTCTATTTTTCTTTAGTCTTGCTTCCATTACCAACCGCAACATCATAATTGCCTCTCTATTGCCTTTATCTTTCCTAAAGCCAAACCGATCGTCATCTAACACATCCTCAATATTCTTTTCTACTGAAATTTATTCTTGTCAGCAACTTGGATGCATGAGCTGTTAAGCTGATAGTGCGATAATTCTCACACTTGTCTGCTCTTGCTGTCTTTGGAACTGTGTGGATGATATTTTTCCGAAAATTTTTCTATAAAGAAAATTATTGTATAAAGATCACATTTAGCTGAAGGGCAAGCATCAGAGGGAACGAAATTGCTCAAGCATGTCCAGATAAACGATGCCCTGTTACTATTTTTTCGATGAAGAAATATTATCCAACTATGCTTTGCGCTCACTGCGCTTCAATCTTTCGCTCTCTCTGACATGTTCCCGAAAACAATGAAAGTTTTCGAACTTCATGTGCGAATGTTGTGCCGATTACCTTTCCCACATGTTTGGAAAAATGCTTCGACAGAAAAAATGACGCTTCTTAGATAGTCGTGATTTGACCCAGTTGTATTCAGTATCCCAATAGCATCTACATCTTTATCTACATCTACGTGATTACTCTGCTATTCACAATAAAGTGTGTGGCAGGGGGTTCAATGAACCACCTTCAAGCTCTCTCTCTACCGTTCCACTCTCGAACAGCGCGCGGGAAAAACGAGCACTTAAATTTTTCTGTGCGTGCCCTGATTTCGCTTAGTTTTTCGTAATGATCATTTCTGCCTATGTAGGTGGATGCCAACAGAATGTTTTCGCAATCGGAGGAGAAAACTGGTGATTGAAATTTCATGAGAAGATTCCGTCGCAACGAAAAACGCCTTTGTTTTAATGATTGCCACTCCAACTCACGTATCATGTCTGTGGCACTATCTCCCCTACTCCGCGATAATACAAAACGAGCTGCCCTTCTTGTACTTTTTCAAAGTCACCCGTCAGTCCCATCTGATGCAGATCCCACACCGCACAGCAATACTGCAGAATAGGGCGGACAAGCCTGGTGTAAGCAGTCTCTTTAGTAGACCTGTTGCACCTTCTAAGTGTTCCGTCACTGAATCGCCTTCTTTGGTTGGCTCTACCCACAACATTATCTATGTGATCGTTCTAATTTAGGGTATCTGTAAATGTAATCCCTAAGTATTTAGTTGAATTTACAGCCTTCAGATTTGTTTGACTTATCGCGTAATCGAAAATTAGAGGATTTATTTTAGCACTCATGTGAATAACTTCACACTTTTCTTTATTCAGGGTCAATTGCCACTTTTCGCACGATACAGATATCGTATCTAAATCATTTTGCAATTCGTTTTGGTCATCTGATGACTTTACAAGACGGTAAATAACAAGACGGTAAATAACAGCATCATCTGCAAACAATCTAAGACGGCTACTGAGATTGTCTCCTATGTCGTTAATGTAGATAAGTAACAATAGAGGACCTATAACACTTCCTTGGGGAACGCCGGATATTATTTCTGTTTTACTCGATGACTTTCCGTGTATTACTACGAACTGTGACCTTTCTGATAGGAAGTCACGAATCCAATCGCACAACTGAGGCGATATTCCATAGGCACGCAGTTTGGTCAGAAGACGCTTGTGAGGAACAATGTCGAAAGCCTTCTGGAAATCTAAAAATATGGAATGAATTTGATATCCCCTATCGATAGCACTCATTACTTCATGAGTATAAAGAGTTAGTTGTGTTTCGCAAGAACAATATTTCCTGAACGCGTGCAGACTACGTGTCAATAAATCGTTTTCTTCGAAGTACTTCATAATGTTTGAGTACAGCATATGTTCCAAAACCCCACTGCTAATCGACTTTAGTGAGATGAGCCTGTAATTCTGCGGATTACTCCTATTTCCCTTTTTGGGTATTGGTGTGACTTGGACAATTTCCAGTCTTTAGGTACGGATCAGTCTGTGAGCTAGCGGTTGTATATAATTGCTAAATATGGAGCTATTGTACCAGAATACTCTGAGAGGAACCTGACTGGTATGCAATTGGGACCGGAAGCCTCGCTTTTATTAAGTGATTTAAGCTGTTTTGCGACACAGAGGATTTCTATTTCTATGTTTCTCATCTTGGCAGTTGTTCTTGATTGAATTCAGGAATATTTACTTCTTCTTCTTTGGTGAAGGAGTTTCGGAAAATCGTGTTTCATAACTCTGCTTTAGTGGCGCTGTCATCAGTGACTTCACCGTTGTTATCGCGCAGTGAAGGTATTGACTGCGTCTTGCCACTGGCGTGCTTTATGTATAAAGAGAATCTCTTTGGGTTTTCTGCCAGATTTCGAGGCAGAGTTTCGTTGTGCAAATTATTTAAAGCATCTCGCATTGAAGTACGCACTACATTTCGAACTTCTGCAAAACTTTGCCAATCTTGGGGATTTTGCGTTCTTTTAAATTTGGCATGCTTTTTTCGCTGCTTCTGCAACAGTGATCTGACCCGTTTTGTGTACCATGGGGGATCAGTACCATCACTTATTAATTTATGTGGTATATATCTCTCAACTGCTCTCGATACTATCTCTTGGAAATCATTCCACAACTTTTCTACACTTATATGGTCAGATCGGAAGGAGTGGAGACCGGTGCAGCTACAAGCCATTTCACGTAATTGCTTGCACAATTTGAATTTAGTAAGCGAGCAGGCGTATTCGTTTATGTAGCACTTCGTGAAATGATGAGTGAGTGATGATTAGCTCTCGTTGCCCGACGAACTGACCTTGGTAGGTTTCTTTGAAAGGTCTCTCTGTTCTTAACCATTTCATCAGATGGGCGTTTTATGTTAGAACCACTATCCTTTTTCCATCCTACTGGGTAGAAATTTGTCATACTAAGCCTTAATCGTCTCAATGTTTGCTTGCTCGCTTTGAAATTCACGTCAGAAGAGTTTTTGGCCACTATTGAGTGATTTCGTTTCCGCATACCACACCACGCTTTGGGCTCTCTCTTGAGATATAGTAATTTCTGGTAAGTGTTTAGCACTTGAAACAAAACAAAATGAACCATTTAGAAAAACATCTGCATTGAAGGCATGTAAATCTCGTAGTTTTTCGTATATAACTTTTGATATACAAATACGACAGTCACACTGTACACAAGCGCTACACTATTACAGCAGTAGAACAGCATTGCAACCTTACGATAATTGGAGTTAGCAGTGGCTATTGCTGAAGTGAGCAGTAATTATATTAGGCCATTATCAGCATAAGTAACGTTTTTGTAGTGCCGAAGTGGCGAGCCCAACTACAAACGATGATCTCGCTACATCAAATACAACCAGTAACAATTCATTGAATGTGTAGATAGTAATCATATAATAAACATAATTAGCCTGCTTTAATTTTTAAATTAATTGTGCATCGCTTCGGTTAACTTTACTTGAATTTCATTTATTCTTCACACAAAAAACACGCAGTGTGAGTTGCGAAAGTTAACGGCGTGCTTGTGCTATCACTTGGAATACTCGACTGATCATGTCACATGTAGTAACAGCGAACACTTAAAAATATGTAGTTTTTGCTACGATAGCACGACAAGTCGGTGGAAGGGATAGGTCAGCGAATACAAATAGGAGCAGAGATATGTGTTCTGGCAGGGGTCATCGCTTGCGGCGAGCAGTGTTTGACGGCAAAAGTCCGGTGGCCGACGGAGACGCTTCAGGTTCAGACGTGCTATTATGGTGGTCTCTTGTCGTCGGGGAGGTTGAGAGTACTGTTTCATGGTGACAGACTTTGTTCGCGGGCTGTCGCACTGTGAATCTTTCATGCGATAAGAATAAACGCAAGTATCAATTTTAACTTTTCATTGTGGCTCACCTGAATGAGTTAAACATTAAACTACGCATGCAACTTCTACAGAAAACTGTTGAAATATTGTAGTCAAACATACTACAAAAGCACGCAGTGCGTAGTGTTAAAATTAAAGAACAAGATAACAGGATGAAAAGAGAGCACTAAGTGGGGTATAAGGGGGAGTCAGATGAAAACGAGACAGATAGAAAAAAAGTGAGTAAACTATTTGTTATTTGAAAAGTAATCGCCACAGCTGTTACTGCAGTTAATCTCACTGTGAGACAAGGTGGCCAGTCGGCGGCGTACCTAGGTAGTACTGCACCCGGTTCGGAGTAAAGCATGTTACCTCCCACCCCCAAAACTCCTCCCCCCCCCTCCCACCGTCCCCACCGACCACACAAAAACATCAAGTAATTTTACTTAGAGAAGCAACTCTTTGATACATGTGGTTATGCAAGCGAAGTATACTGTCAACTATTCTGTAAATAATTTTCTTGAATTGAAATAGATACATAAAAAGCATTTTTATGAATATTACAGTATAATTGAATGTAAATAAATGAAGCAGTGCAGATAACCTAAGATTTCTCAGTGATTAGTAACTTTAAAATATAACTTAGAATCTCTTCCTTCTGACATCTTTTGCAGTAAATTTTGAAATTGCGATGTCACAATCTATACTTTTAGCTACACTATTCTCGGTTGACAAAATTGCCAAATTAGAGAGTAGTGCTTGATTCATAGTGGATCTAAGATAATTCTTAACCAGTTTGAGTTTTGAAAAACTCCTCTGACATGATAGTAGTGACACATGCAAAGTTAAGAGAAATCCTTACGCCAAAACGAGGTTTGATACAAACCCAGAAAATTCATATTCAATCATTAACTGAAATGAATCTTAAACATGTCTAAGCAAGCTTGCATTTGCAGACACCTTCTTAGGTGTGGAATACAACCTTCAGAGATCTTATTGTAATTATCAACCAAACTTTTTACAATCGTGAGGAGTTCCGTTTCCAAGATTTTAATCAAATTACTCTAAAAAAGCGAAACAATCTGTTGTACATTCCATGGTTTTGCAACGTTTATCTATTTCTTGTAGAAGGCTGTTGATGCTCTCTAACATTGACCTTCTAGATTTCTGGTGAAAAGTCGGCGTCTCGTCTGCAGCCTTCTCTCCAGGTATCATTTTCTTCTTCCTGATATTTCTAATTTTTTCCATAGGAATCCTCATCTCGTCGTATCCATCACAAATTGAAGTGTTGCGCCAACAAGATAATTTCTCTTGTATTTCAAAAAGAGTTTTAGGTTTCTCATCTTAGTAGTACACATATCGAAGCTGTCTCCAAGAATTAGCAAATACTTTTGGCTATGCTTGCCCTCTGCGAAGTCAGTACTCCATAAACACAAAAACGGGAAATCACACAATGTAGGCAACAGAGGTTTAGGAGCTTCCCTATCCCTGTAGTTTTCGAAGAATCAGACAATTTATCAATGGCATCGATAACACAGGTCCGCTATGAAAAGATTGTTTCAAACTTTTACAGTAATTCTTATGTTATTTGTTGCGCTGAATACAGAAATACTAGTGAAAAAATTCCATCACCATTTGTTTACCCACAAATCAAACATTGAACTTTTACTTTTAAGGTGTTTTTAACATATATACAAACTATAACCTTCCGGTAAAATCTAAATAATAACTTAAAAACCTTTTTTTAGCCTAATAAATTAACTTGCAAATGTAGTAGACAATCTAAATGTAGGTTGTCATCATGATACTGCCTTTCTTCTAATACAAAAACTGTATGGTAAAACTAGTGTAATCCGGTTCATACCACATTTGCTACCAGTATGCTGTCTGTGTCAGTACCCCTCCTACTCTGCCCGCTCGCTGCACCCAATGTCTGCTCTCCACTGCAAGGTCAGGGTGTTGTCAGTGTGGATGTGACCACTCTGCTGAGCACACTTCCATTGTTTCTCCGCTGAAACGAAATTTAGTTTTGTCTTTATAATGGCTTCTAGAGGTTGTGTTAACTCTCCTGATTGTTTCTGCTATATTTGTGAGACTTATACTGTTAAAAAGCAACACAGAAACATTCCTGATTTTGTTAAAGGATGTACTTTGCGTACTTTGGTATGAAACTGGGCGATCAAGACAAATCATGGACTCATCACAAAATATGTTCTGTGTGTGTAGAAGAACTCAGACAATGGTTTCAAGGTAAGAAGAAATCATTTCGTTTTGCAATACCTGTAATTTAGAGAGAACCGAAAAATCACAGTGAAGACGGTTATTTTTTCTATTGCTGTGTGCAAGGTTTCAGTTTTAAAAATAAAAAGCATATTTTGTATCCGAGCATTCCTTCAGCTATGCGCCCTGTTCCTCAGGGTCTTCATTTACCCTGTCCTCCAGTTACACTTGAAAACATTTTAGGTGATGTTGATCAGTTTTCCAAGGCAGTGATGACGATGACAATGTCGATGGCAATGATGGTAGTTATGAGGCCCCCCCCCCCTCCCAACCATGAGCCAAAACTCTTCACCCAGTCGGAACTAAATGATCTGGTTAGAGATTTAGGCCTTCCAAAGGATTCAGCTGAGGTTTTAGGGCTGAGGTTGAAAGAGAAAGGGTTGCTGACGCCTGGAACATCCTTTTTTTGGTACAGGAGTAGAGAAAAAGAGTTTGTCTTTTTTTTCTCGAGTGGGTGACCTCGGTTTTTGTCCTAATGTTCCTGGATTGACGGAGACATCCAGTATCAAATACGAACCCGATGAATGAAGACTTTTCATTGATTTCTCCAAAAGAAGCCTGAAAGCTGTTCTGCACAATGGCAAACAATATGCATCTGGTCTAGCAGGACATTCAGCACATTTGAAAGAATGTTATGAGAACCTTCAATTGGTCCTTAACAAGCTCAAGTACTCTGAACGGAAGTGAACCGTTTGTGGGGATCTGTAAGTGATCTCTGCGCTATTAGGCCAATAGAATGGTTAAGTAAAGTTTCCCTGCTTCCTCTGTGAATGAAATAACTGTGACAGTAAAAAACGTTATGTTAAAACAGGATGGTCAGAAAGAAACATTTGGTTCCTGGATTTAAGAACGTTGAGAAGAAGAGTTAAGTGGATCATAAAAAGATTTTATTTCTGTCTCTTCACAACAAGGTGGGACTGATGAAACAATTCGTCAAAACATTGTCTAGAGCAAGTGAGTGTTTTAGACATCTTTGTGAGCAATTCTCTGGTCTCTCTGAGGCAAACCTTAAAGAACAGGTATTTGTTGCGCCTGATATAAGAACACTTATGAAGGATGAAAACTTCGAGTTGAAAATGGAAAATCAGGAAAGGATAGGTTGGAAGTCTTTTAAACAAGTGGCAACCAGCTTTCTAAGAAATAAAGACGACCCAAACTACAGTCAGGGAAGAACAAGGAGACCGATTCCATTAAGACATAAAAGAAATGAAACGAAGATGTCAAGGACGCTGGGACGTGAACATGATGCCTGACTACAATCAGATGTTAAAAAGAGAAAATCCTCAGCTCCACAGCAGGAGAAGTAGAAAAAGAGATTTGTGAGGAAAAAGTAAACCTTACTACAAAGACTTGTTATGCTGTTGTAATAAAGCCTTATCAAATTTTCTTACTCTATGTTTAAGATTAACCTATGTTTAAGATGATTTAATCACATTGTACATACATAATACTGATATAAAAATAGTCTTTTTAGGATTTTTCGTAAAAGTTTTATCTCTTTTTGTAGACAAACTGCAAGTGATAGAGAAAAAACAATATCAGTTCTGAAATCAGCGATAAAAACTACATAAAAATCAGTTATCAAAACTAAAACAATTTTCAAAAATATTTGTTTGCAGACCTGTGTAATCTTTTTAAAGCATGAAACACAGGCAAGTTGAGTAAACATCTCGTGGAAATCGGGTTTTCTGCCGGATATCAGCGTCTTCCAAACACGATATTTCGACGACATTACTTGACGTCTTCATCAGGTGTGACCTGAGACTGGCTGTTTGCTGGACCGGGTCACATATTTATGCCTGCCCGGTGCCTGGTGTTCTGTTTGCCATTTCCTAGTCGGTCCGCGCCCGCGAGTCGCGCTATCCTGCCGCTCTAGGTGTTCCCTATTCTGTCCGCGCCCACTCTGTCCGCCTCCAACTGCGGTCGTGCCCTCTTGGTGTTGCCTTCTCGGTCCGCACCCGTGAGTGGCGTTCCCCTGCCACTCTGGACGTTCCCTATTCCGTCCGCGCCTACTCTGGCCGCCTCCATCTGCGGTGGTGGCCTCCTGGTGTTCCCTTCTCGTTCCGCGCCCGCGGGTGGCGCTCCCCTGCCACTCTGGACGTTCCCTATTCTGTCCGCGCCCGCTCTGGCCGCCTCCGACTGCGGCTGAGGCTTCCTGGTGATCCCTTCTTTGTTCGTGCCCGCAGTGTGCGGATGTGTGAGGCTCGTTGTTGGTGTTGGAAACATATTTTCTCCGGTATTGCTTCAGCAGTTCAAATGCCGGGCTCCATGCAGTGCTTGGCTGGTATCCTGCTTCCCGGTTAATCAGATTTTGTGCCATCGTTATCACTATAGATTCAGAGATGACACTATCCCAGAACCTGGGGGTCTGGACCATGACCTTGGTGTTCTCATAATGCATGGAATGTTCCAACTCTAGGCAGTGTTCAGCTATTGCTGATTTTGTGGCCTGCCTTAGCCTGGTATGTCGCTGGTGTTCCTTACATCTGATTTCCACCGTTCTAGTCGTTTGGCCAATGTAGGACATACCGCATTCACAAGGAATATTGTAAATGCCAGGCTTCCTTAATCCCAGGTCATCTTTGACTGTTCCAAGTAAAGCCCTGATTTTGCTAGGTGGGCAGAAGACACTCTTGATGTTATGCTTCATTAGTATTCTGCTGATTTTGGCAGAAACAGGCCCAGCATACGGTAAAAATGCCAGCTTCTTGATTTCTTCTTCTTGCTCGTTCTCCGGTGTATCCTGACGTCTGGCAGGATGTAGAGCTCTGCGGATGTCCCTGGATGAGAACCGGTGCCTTGGATTTCAGTTGTTTGATAACTTTCTCAGGCCAGGCGTTCAGGCGTTCAAATTTTGCCAACTGCCGGGGCTGTAGCATTGTTCTTAATGCATGCTGCTAGTGACCAAGACACTCCATCAATACTGTCCCAATCCTCTTGGGCCAGTTTGGCAGCCATGTACAGGTGTAGATGTAACAGCTCCCTGGACGTGACATCAAGTTTATGGCGGATGTCACGGACTCTTTCTCTCACCAGAGCGATGCTGGCTCGGTGCTTGATCCTGTTGGCCGTCCTCGACGTAATATGATGTTTGATTTTGGCAAATACAGGCACCACATCTCCATCTCTGCACCTGAGGAGGAAGTTGAGTGTGCCCACCATCCTCTCTTTGCGTTGTCACAGCTTGCCCAGTTTCTTCATATTGCAGCACATTTCCTCCCCGTAGAGTCTTGTGATGTAATTTCTTAGACTTTCCCGGCGATTTGATGACATCTCATGGAAATCGGGTTTTCTGCCGGATGTCAGCGTCTTCAAAACACGATATTTCGACGTTATTACTTGACTGGATGGCCTGAGAAAGTTATCAAACAACTGAAATCCAAGGCACCGGTACCACCCAGACTCTATGGATTACCTAAAATCCACAAAGAGGGTGTACCACTACGACCAATTATGAGCAATATTGGGGCAGCCACCTAGCCAGCTGCAACATATCTCAAGAAAATGTTGGCACCATATGTGGGGAAGTGTGCACACCACATCCGCAACTCACAGGACTTTGTGGAACGTCTTAAATACCTACGTTTCTCAGATGCAGACTTAATGGTCAGTTTTGACGTGGTGTCCCTGTTCACCAGAGTGCCCCTTAAGGACACGCTTGACTTAATCAGTGAGAAGTTTGATGGAGCTGTGCTGGATCTGTTTAAGCATATTCTAACATCGACCTACTTCCTATGTGGAGGTCAATTCTATGAACAGACTGAAGGGGTGGCGATGGGTAGCCCCTTGTCACCAGTAGTGGCCAACCTGTTCATGGAGAAGTTCGAGGACGAGGCTCTTACAACTGACACTTACCAGCCAACATGCTTCCTGAGATACGTTGATGACACATTTGTCATTTGGCCCCACAGTCGCGAAAAACTGGAAGACTTCCTGGACCATCTGAACTCAAGGCATCCGAATATTAAATTCACCATGGAGCTAGAAAAGGACGGTCAGCTTCCGTTTCTGGATGTCCTGGTGAAGAAGAAGGCGGATGGCACCTTCAGCCACAGTGTGTACCGAAAGCCAACACACACAGACTTATACCTACAGGCCGACAGCTGCCACCACCCAGCACAAAAGACCGGGGTGCTTAGAACACTCGTACACCGAGGCAAGACACTGTCTGACTCTGACAGCCTGGCAGGGGAACTTGAACATCTTCAAAAAGTGTTTGCTAACAACGGTTCTCATCCAGGGACATCCGCAGAGCTCTACATCCTGCTAGACGTCAGGATACACTGGAGAACGAGCAAGAAGAAGAAATCAAGAAGCTGGCATTTTTACCGTATGCCGGGCCTGTTTCTGCCAAGATCAGCAGAATACTAGTGAAGCATAACATCAAAAGTGTCTTCTGCCCACCTAGCAAAATCAGGGCTTTACTTGGAACAGTCAAAGATGACCTGGGATTAAGGAAGCCTGGCATTTACAATATTCCTCGTGAATGCGGTATGTCCTATATTGGCCAAACGACTAGAACGGTGGAAATCAGATGTAAGGAACACCAGCGACATACCAGGCTAAGGCAGGCCACAAAATCAACAATAGCTGAACACTGCCTAGAGTTGGAACATTCCATGCATTATGAGAACACCAAGGTCATGGTACAGACCCCCAGGTTCTGGGATAGTGTCATCTCTGAATCTATAGTGATAAAGATGGCACAAAACCTGATTAACTGGGAAGCAGGATACCAGCTAAGCACTGCATGGAACCCGGCATTTGAACTGCTGAAGCAATACCGGAGAAAATATGTTTCCAACACCAACAACGAGCCTCACACATCCGCACACTGCGGGCACGAACAAAGAAGGGATCACCAGGAAGCCTCAGCCGCAGTCGGAGGCGGCCAGAGCGGGCGCGGACGGAATAGGGAAGGTCCAGAGCGGCAGGGGAACGCCACTCACGGGCGCGGACCAAGAAGGCAACACCAGGAGGCTACGACCGCAGTTTGAGGCGGCCAGAGTGGGCGCGGACTGAATAGGGAACACCTAGAGCGGCAGGATAGCGCGACTCGCGGGCGCGGACCGACTAGGGAATGGCAAACAGAACACCAGGCACCGGGCAGGCATAAATATGCGACCCGGTCCAGCAAACAGCCAGTCTCAGGTCACACCTGATGAAGACGTCAAGTAATGACGTCGAAATATCGTGTTTGGAAGACGCTGATATCTGGCAGAAAACCCGATTTCCACGAGATGTCATCAAATCGCCGGGAATTCTAAGAAATTACAAGTTGAGTGAAACTAGTTTTGTAAGGTCTCTAAAAAGTCATACATAATGGAACTGTTGTAAATGCTTGTATTTCTGCACAGACTGATAGAGTGGTTTTCACAAGGTACAAAAAATGCCTTAGGATGAAGTTCAAAAATTCTTAATTGAATTTCTGATGCACTCCAGCCGTTGTAGAAGCATTGGCGTATCCTTGTCCTCGTAAGATTGTTATATCCAGAGTGTAAGGCATTACAAAATATTTTTACAACGCGTACCACGAAACCTAGCAAGTTTTGTCAGTCCGACGGAGCTGTGCAGACCACAGAACCTCGCATCTCTTTGTTAGACGAGTGCTATTCATGGAAAAAATGTTTGCACTTGCCTACAGAACAATGATAGTATCCAGGCGCGCATCTCTCCGTCCGATTCAAATCCATATTTTTGGAGTCTTGAAGAAATATATTCGCGGCCGTCGATTAACTGCGGATGAAGAAACGCACACCTGAGTACAACTATTGTTTCGAGGGCAACAGCAAGTTATCCTATCTCACAGTAAGATAAATGTATTAACATTTATGGCGATTTATTTTGAAATAATAAACAGTTTACTTACTTTTTTCCATCTGTATCGTTTTCATTTGAGTGTCTCTTATATGTTGTCACTAACAGATGTTATCACTAACCTTAATAGAATATATATTATTAATAACCTTAATAGGGACGAAGAGCTGTCAGACTTCGGGAGTTTTCTGCTTGTCCAATAGGTTCGCCGAGCAGCTTACACCGCCAATCTAGATTTACTCCCGCTTTGCTGGCAATGTCGAGCAAATAATCTCCACCGAAAGTATATTCGCAATAATTCGCAGCTGACAATAATGGAAGAGAGCATGTAAATAAACCTCTTGTGCTCTTGTGTAAACATTAATCATGATTAAATAAAATATTATATATACGTAGTATGTATTCTTCAAACTTTTCAAAATACCCTATCGTTGCCACTTGTCCAGAATTTGTACTTTTCTGTAACTGTCCGGTGTTCCACGTGAGCACGACTGGACATCCTCAAGTCCCTACTTTTTTGATTGTTTTTACAGTTTTACTTTTTTATATCATATTGCGTAATTAACACCTCTGGAAAGTGAACGTGTTGTTAAACTATAATATGAGCTGCTCAGAGTTCTGTCAGCATGTTCTACATGAGAAGAAGCTTCTGAAGGCAGCTACATCAGACAACACGTACGTCTTCAGGTTCCAGCCCCAAAGCCACTGAATTTCATTAGTAGGTAAGGTAAACACTGCTGGCATTTAAATATTTAAAGTTTCAGGTATGGCACTTGTAGTTTAGTTCCGATGTGAGTATATGAAGCTGACGAAAAAAATGAAATGAGCGTATAGCATCGTTGGCCGGGAGGCCCATATTCGGGGAAGTTCGGCTGCCAAGTGCAACTCTTATTTCATTCGACGCCACGTTGGGCGACTTGCGCGCCGGTGATGAGGAGGAAATGACGATGAGGACAATACAACACCCAGTCCCCGAGAAAATCTCCAACCCGGGCGGGATCGAACCCGGGCCCGCTTGTATGGGAGGCGAGCACGTTACCACCCAGCTAAGCAGGTGGACGAAGCTGACGGACGTTAATAAGACTTGCACATTTAATATATCAAGTGCTACCCTTAGAAGTGTCCCGCCTTTTGTCTTGCCAAAAGTGGCAACCATAAATCACATTTTTATGTAAATGTTCCATTATTTCAAGTACTTTAAAAACACTGCACAATCATGCACACGAAACTGTAAGCAGTGTTACTATTTTTAATTTAAAATGGCAAACTGCTAACTTCACGCCGAAAAAGTAGGTGGTGCCCCAGTACCCACAACACAGGCTGACAAAAAGAGAATGTAAAATGGGTAAATGAAAAAAAATTGAGCATAGGTGTATGGAACAGAAACAGCATGTCAACAGAATGCGGGAAAACAGGTTAGTGAAACAGCTAATCGGTTATGAACCAGTAGGAAAGACAGGTATAAGACGACCGAGGAACAGATCGCTTCTTCAGTGAAGACTAAACTTCATGTAAACCTGCTCCATGAAGTGAAGAAGAAGAATAGTCAGTGAGATGTCTGGCCCCTTATAGCGTGTGGCCCGCAGTATGTGCTACACCGATAAACCGCCTGTGCGTCGATGTCGTTTTGTTAAACGGCAGTGTTCCTGACGTTATACCAGCATTAGGCCTGCGCCGTAAGGATAGGCAACTTCACGTGCCGCCAAGTCGACACGGTTGTCAACGCTTCACTGGGCGAGGCTTTTCTTGAGACTCCGTAGCTTGAAATTGTTGACAGGAGGTGGGGATACGTTGACACATACTATGCCGCTAGAAATATCTCAGTGTACAACGCAGATATTTTCAAAAGTACTGTAGGTAGTATTATACAGGGTGTATCAAAAAGAATCACCCGACTTGGCACGTCTAATAAACATATAGAATGAATTTTGTTTTTTTTTATGAGCGGGAAGTAAAAAAAAATTTTTTTCATATCTTTTCATAGGTGTTCAATATGCTCTCCTTGAGATGCACTGCATATGCCAAGCGGTATTCAAATTGTTCCCACACTGCAGCGAGCTTGCCTTTGAGTTACAGCTTCCACAGCTGCTGTTATGCGATGTCTCAGTTCATAAATTGTTGTTGGTAACGGAGGCACGTAAACAGAGATTTTATAAACCCCCACAAGAAATAATCGCATACAGTTAGGTCCGGTGACCCTGGAGGCCAGTAATGTAAGGCTGAATGATTTGGTCCAGTGCGACCGATCCATCGTCCAGTAATCCTTTGATTTAAAAATTCCCGCGGTTCCAGATGCCGGTGTGGCGGTGCTCCATCCTGTTGGTAAATTAAGTCGTTCATATCAGTTTCCAAATGTGGGCAAAGAAAATTCTCACCCATTTCGAGGTATGTGCTTCCTGAGCACAAAGCAAAGAAAATTGGACCATACACCTTTTCCCGTGAAACTGCACAAAACACATTAAATTTTAGACTCCCTCTCATTTTGTACAACTTAATGTGGTTGTTCCATACCCAATATTCTCACATTATGACGGCCGCCTTTCCATTTAACTGGAATGTTGCCTCGCCACTAAACACTAAGCGTGGAAGAAAACTGTCATCCTCCATGTTGCCAAGAACGAAATTACAGAACTCCACACGTTGTTGTTTGTCACCTTCACGATGAGCTTGCAGTAGCTGAATTTTGTATGGTTTCATGAGTAAACGTCCGCAGCTCGGGGTCGTGCGGTAGCGTTCGCGCTTCCCGCGCCCGGGTTCCCGGGATCGATTCCCGGCGGGGTCAGGGATTTTCTCTTCCTCGTGATGACTGGATGTTGTGTGATGTCCTTAGGTTAGTTAGGTTTAAGTAGTTCTAAGTTCTAGGGGACTGATGACCATAGCTGTTAAGTCCCATAGTGCTCAGAGCCATTTGAACCATTTTTTCATGAGTAAACGTCGACGCAACACATACCAGACGAACGTCGAGGGCATGGTAAGCTGTCAAGTTGCACGGGGAAAGGGTTTCTGCGGACTCTTCAAGAAACTATGGCGGATGCGTTCGACGTCTGTGTCAGACACTCGGGGACGGCCCGGCGATGCCTTTACATAAACAACCTGTTTCTCGGAATTGTTCATGCCATCGTCTAATGCTCTGTGCTGTAGGAGGATCCACTCCATACCTAGTACGAAAGTCACGCTGAACAGTTATCACTGACCGGCACTGCGCAAAACGTAGAACACAAAACGCTTTCTGTTGTCCCGACACCATTTGTACCAGAACTGAAGTGGGCGCACACTGCTGCTACCTAGCGGGAACCATGCAAAGCTTGAGAGTTTTCTTTTTCCAACGGTACATTGATCACGCACATATCTCAAATAATAGTTACATTTTTTTATTAAAACAGCGCAGTGTATTAGTAGACATTATTGTTCAGGAGTACAGGAATACGACCCACAGCGCAACTGCGCATTTTTAACACAATAAATGTAATAGGATTGGACCCTGGAACTTTGGCTTTAAGGAAGAAGAGTCAACATCGTGGTGCTTAAAGTATTGACAGTTGAACTAACAAATACACTGATTTATTCAACACAGTCACAATGCAGTAAGTGAAATATAAGAATTGGTAACCTTTCCATGGTGAGACATTGCCCACTAGAGGCCAAAACAGAATTAGATAGTTTGACCAGAATGTAGAAGGATCCAAAAGCATATCATTGTACAAAATTTCAAAGCTGGTACGTATCCAAGTCAACAGACAACAGCAGGTTTCGTCGATTAGTAAACGCAATGCCACTGACTGCATGATGGTCTGGATTGCTCTGGCATGGCGGACGCAGACCCCTGTCTATTGGCCCCGCTCTATAGTTAACTACACGATTTGACGTGTTACGAGCACCTTCTAGCGGACCTGCTGTGTGTTACAAGAAACGCGGTTTTCGGCAAATGCCAGAGCGTCGAGTAGCGCGTATGTTTTTGTTTGGTTAATGTTTTTAGCGCTGGTATCATCGGATACACTGAAGCAAGTACGTTTTCATAAATGGAACCACATATTTTTTATAACTGCATTCAATACCTCTTGATGATGATGATGTTTGGTTTGCGGGGCGTCTGCGGACGATAGCTCTTGAGAAGACAATTACGGTGATACAGCGTTTGTTAATGTTGACGTTGAAACCTGTTGTTAAAAGCTCGAGAAATGTCCTAAAATGTGAGAGCACGGTGTCCGGAAACGGGATTAACGGTGCAGACACTGCTAAACAGACGTCTCAGACGAGGCTGCGTAGATGTATACCGTAAGGTAGGTCTGCGCAATGAGAATAAAGCTTATTTCAACTTGAACCAACTCACGACATACAGGCACGTTCACCAACGAATGTTGCATGTGGAAATACGTCGTAGGCTAGAATCCACCGTGTCACCAAGGGTTTAGGAAAACTATTTCACATTTGTATATCCTCCCAGATTTACTTGAGCTGACACAGAGAAATCCATTGTTCAGTTTTCAAAAATAAAGATGTCTCAAGCGCTGCAAAAAGCAACTACTGTATTAAATATCGTAATGTTAGAAGGAAGATTTGACCTAACTTTTCCTATATCTGGCTGTGTAAAAATACATGCTGCCTGACAACTGTCTCTACCTACACTGCTCTAAATTATGTCATATGGGGTACATTCATTGAACTAAACATTTTGTTAAAATTACTTGTGATGATCTGTAACAGCACAAAATAAATATCCTTCTTAACGAAACGTCGTTTCATGCTGAACGTAAACGCGTAATGACAGTGTTACCAGCTATGTGCAATACACGCTGTCAACTTATTTGACATTGCAATTCAATTTCGTACACATGTAAACGAAATACACAATTTACTAACAATGATTTGGTAACCACCCAAATTACCTAACACAAATTTTGTCTTCCAAAAAAAAAGAAAAAAACTTTTTATTTTAATTAAGCATGTGTTGAAACTGTTGACCATTGACTGAAAGACGCATTTACATTCGCCGTTCGAAAGAACGATGAACAGATATAATTACAGTGGATGATGTGGCATAGCCTGTACTGGCTATTCGACGACACACATCGTCTGGTGTAGCTAGGGATTCGTGATAGATTGCATCTTTGAGTGCTCCCCAAAGAAAGAAATCAAGAGAAGTCAAATCGGGGGACCTTGCAGACCATTTGACAACAGATTTTCGTGCGATCCAGTGCCCAGGAAATTTCTCATTCAGTATTTGCGTTGCAACACGGGACGAGTAAGCTGGACAACCGTCTGTTACAGCCACATATTACGCAGACTATCCACTGGTACGTTTTCAAGAAGAACCGGCAGAATGTTCGTCAGAAGGAGTGTGTGCGAATGTCTATTTAAACGCCTGAGATGAAATAAGGTCAGACAGTGTAATTTCCTATGACGGATCTCTTCTTTTGGGGTACTTGAAGGCGCAACTTTATTCTACTCCACCGATGAACGTGGAAGAACTGGAAGCGCGCTTGCAAGCTGCTCTCGTAACGATGGAGGCAGTTATGCTGCAAAGAATTCGGAGAAGCAGGATCCGGAGACTCGCTAAATGTTTGAAGATGCAAGGAGATCACTTTGAGCAGCTGCTCTGAAGACTATGTTGTTTTGTGAAAGACATTCTGTTGCTGACAGTGCATTTAAAATATTACAACAGGCCGCTCTTACTGAAAAACCCCAGAAATAGCTTTCGCATGTTGTGTACTGCCATATAACACAGCACGATGACGCTTGGACCATACATAGAACGAATTGCTACATTGTAGTACAGAAGGTAATTAAAAGAAGTACGCAATGAGACGAGCAGAAATGGCACTTTTATTCGATACTGAAGTCACCGTGATCCATCATGGTCTCCTAGACATTACAAACGGTGGCACATGGTACGTTTTTGGACAGGGTCCGCCTTAAGCAAAACACAATTTTGTTTTTTAACCAAAACATGTTTGACTGCAGTTGCAGCATCTTCAGCGGGCTTTTATTTTTCATCTGTTAAAGATAAACAGTGTTCTATACTGTTTGTATAAATGTAACTATTAGTTTTTAATACGTAATTACAGATATTTGAAAAACTCATGAATTATGAAGTCATACCTTTTTACCACATGGTGTGGTTTTTCTGATGTGCTGTGTTTCTACAGTGACAGTTTTGCTCCACAGTTTGTCATCTGCAACCACTTATACCTTGAATTAGATAAATTGTTTAAGCCAAAAATTACGATTAAATTGTCATTTCTTTGCCTGAAATTATTTAATTCTCTCTCTCTCTCTCTCTCTCTCTGTGTGTGTGTGTGTGTGTGTGTGTGTGTGTGTGTGTGTATTTAGGTAATGTTTCACTTACATTTTCTTTTCCTTCATCTTCATCACTCTCAAACACTATATATTGAGTTGCCACTGTCACTGTCACTGTTTCACTGTTTACCAGCTGCAAAAACAAACATGGCGGGCAGTGGAACAGTTGAAGGTGTAAAATCAAGATGGCTGACAGTGGAACAGTTGAAGGTATTTGTTGTGTATGTATGGTTCTCGGACGAGACGTCGGATGTCATAGTGAAAACTCCACAATATTTCGTCAGCGCAACTGGCCGACATCTTCAGGTGCGACGAACACACTGCTAAGGCAGCACCAGGGCCCCCTATTTATGCCAGTTTTAGGCAGGAACTGCGCATGGGTGGAGGCGCCAAATTCGATGGCCAATAGCGACGATATCAACTGACAGCTGGAAGAACAGTAACGCCACCTACAGGATGAAGGACCAAATACTTCGGCGCACGCGCGGAGGCTGCCGCCGCTGCTCTGCGCTGCCATCGGCAGCCCCAGCGACCTCTTCCCGGATATCCGCGATCGAACTGACACCTCCGTCCGTCCCCTCGCCCCTGGTTTCCAGTACTTGGGCAACATTGCATACACGGAACTCAATGCCCCAATCACTACACAGGATCTCATTGTTACACTCCGCACCAAACGCAACACCGCTCCTGGTCACGATCGTGTTACCTACCGTCACCTTCGTGAAGCTCCTGTCTCTTTCCTCTCCACCCTGGCCGGGCTCTACAATGTAGTCCTGTCCACCGGTTACTACCGCGACCTGTGGAAAACCTCCCGTATCCTCATGTTCCTTAAACCTGGCAAACCGCTGTCCGCCGTCTCCTCCTGCCGTCCCATCAGCCTTACCTCGGTCTTCAGCAAGGTCCTGGAATCTATCCTCACCCGCCGCATCCACCAGCATCTCCGCCAGCACCGCCTCCTTCCCGTTACCCAGTGTGGCTTTCGGCCGTCCTTCTCTTCCGACGACCTTCTCCTTCACCTCACTCATCTCCTTTCTGAACAGCTTAATTCCCGTCGCTCCGCAATCTTCCTCTCCCTGAACCTCGAACGTGCATATGACCGCGTATGGCATTCCGGTCTCCTCTTCAAGCTCCAAACCTTTGCCCTTCCCATTAACTACGTCCGTCTGATCAGCTCCTTTCTCTCCCGCCGTCCTTCCTATGTCACCATCCATAACACCGATTCCTACACCTTTTTCCCCTCCGCCGGTGTGCCCCAAGGCTCCGTCCTCTCCCCCCTTCTGTACCTGTTGTACACGGCAGACATGCCGCCGCCGTCACCCCCCGTCCACCTTCTCCAGTTTGCCGATGACACCGCCTTCCTTGCCCTTGCCCCCACCCTACAGCGCTCCCAACGCCTTCTCCAATCCCATCTTGACCGGTTCACCGCTTGGTGCAACCAGTGGTTGCTCAAGGTCAATCCTTCCAAAACCCAGGCGATCATTGTAGGCAAAACCACCCCTTCCTTCCGCCTCCTTGACTTCTATCTCACCGTCTATGGCCGTCCCATCGCCCTCACTCCCACCCTTAAGTACCTTGGCGTCACCCTCGACCGTCGCCTCTCCTGGACTCCCCATCTCCAGACAATCCAAGCCAAGGCACGTTCCCGCCTCCGTCTCCTCAAGCTCCTTTCCGGCCGTACGTGGGGTCTGGACCCCTCCACCATCCTCCACACCTATAAATCCCTCATCCGCCCTATCCTTTGTTATGCCCATCCAGCATGGATCTCCGCTCCCCCTACCTTTTATAAATCCCTCCAAATCCTTGAACGCTATGCTCTCCGCCTCGCCTATCGCATCCGTCTCCCCTCCCCCACGCGGATCCTCTACGATCTCATCCCCTTCCCCCACCTCCTCCTTTTCCTTGAAAGGATACGGATCCTGTACACCTCCCGCAAACTCGATCCTCCTCACCCGCTCGTCTCCCCGATCCTCTCCCACCCCCACCCGCTGCCGCGCCTGTATTCGCACGTCCCACCCGGTCTCCATCTCTCCACCCTCCTTACCCTCTCCCAAGGTGGCTTCCACCAGCTCCCCCTCCCTGATGATGCCCTCCTCCCCTCCATCTACCCCTCCTACCAACTTTGATCCTCCCGCCCTCCTCCTGTACTTACTCCTCTGGGCACCCTCCCTCCCTCCTCTCCCTTTTCCCTCCCTCCTCCTTTCCTCCCCCCTCCTCCCCCGGGCCTCCCCTCCCCTGTCCCTCTCCTCCTGCCCCCGTCTCCTCAGCCATTGGCATCCTTTTTCTCCCCTCTCCCCCACCTCACCCCTGTTCCCCTCCTGGCAGGTCCCCGGACTCGCACACGTTACCTGGACATTCGCGCGCCGGCGATCACCGCCATCAGTGTTTTGTGTGTGTGCCGTCGTGTTTAATGTTCAGTGTTCACTGTCCACTCCATCGTTCACCAGTGCCATCGTCATCTTCAGTGTTTGTGCGTCGTCTCATCAGCTAGCAGTGTGGATTATCGACGAGTGTGAACGGCTCCGTGCTTGTCTCTATGTGTCTCCTGTTTTATTGCCCACCGTTCTGTAACTTATGTGTATTCTTCCTGTTTTTTCTCCTTGTGTATTCTATGGCTGAAGAGCAGCGTAGTGTGCTGCTGACAGCCTGCCTGTTGTACAGGTTTTAAAATAACAATAAAAAAAAAAAAAAAAAGCTGCCTTAGCAGTGTGTTCGTCGCACCTGAAGATGTCGGCCAGTTGCGCTGACGAAATATTGTGGAGTTTTCGCTATGACATCCGACGTCTCGCCCGAGAACCATACATACAACATGTTCGTCGGGAAAGCCTCAAGCAGCGTATTTGTTGTGGTTGGCAGGAGAGCCAACACCGGGTTACTAGAGGAAGCCGAAAGGCACGCGTTTTAGCTCACGCAGGCTGGTGTGAGGTCTGGAACAGGACAAGGAAATTAGAATTTAGAAAAACGGACGTAGCTGGTGGAATACTTAACTTTAATCCATGAAGGATGAGCGTCGCTCTAGACGGTACATTATTCATAATATCAATAGTAACTGGTAATAGCGCCTTGCTAGGTCGTAGCAAATGACGTAGCTGAAGGCTATGCTAACTATCGTCTCGGCCAATGAGAGCGTATTTTGTCAGTGAACCATCGCTAGCAAAGTCGGTTGTACAACTGGGGCGAGTGCTAGGAAGTCTCTCTAGACCTGCCGTGTGGCGGCGCTCGGTCTGCAATCACTGATAGTGGCGACACGCGGGTCCGGCGTATACTAACGGACCGCGGCCGATTTAAAGGCTACCACCTAGCAAGTGTGGTGTCTGGCGGTGACACCACAGTATTCCTGGCGGTTGTCATGAATGTTTCTGAGGCGTCTGTGATTGTGTGTGTGTGTGTGTGTGTGTGTGTGTGTGTGTGAGAGAGAGAGAGAGAGAGAGAGAGAGTGGTGACAATAGGTTTTAGGATTTTTTTTGGTGTGTGTGTGTGTGTGTGTGAAAATGGCTAGAGAGAGAGAGAGAGAGAGAGAGAGAGAGAGAGAGAGAGAGAGAGAGAGTTTGTGTGTGACAGTGGGTTTTTGGCTTTATTATTATTTTTCTTCATTTTTTTTACTTTGTGTGTGTGTGTGTGTGTGTGGGAGGGGGGGATGAGAGCTTTATAGGTTGGTCTTGTCTAATAATTCTTTGAGGGCAGAGAACAGAGTGCCACTGCAGAGAGCTGTGTATTCATTCATCACTTGTTTGCCTTCCACTATGGCTTTTTGTATCTGATAATTTTCTTCAATTATTAGTTTTTGTGAGGGGCTGTTGTTGCATTTGAGAATTTTCAAATATGTGTTGTTGGTTGTTGGGTTATGTTTCTTGTCCATGAGGTGTTCAGCAAATGTGGAATGACAGCTGTTACTTTTTAACGCTCTTCTGTGTCCTGTGTATCTGACATTAAAGTTTCTGCTTGTCTGCCCTATATAAACTGTTTTTGCTAAAGGCGGACTCTATCCAAAAACATACGTATTGTTGAAGCAAACACGGAAAGAAAGAGCTTCAACCCCAAGATGATTAGGTGGCACATCGTTCTTAATAGGGTGTGTGATCTCGACGGACGACAATGCATTCGCTGCAACGTTCTCCTATCACGCTGACCGCAAGATTGGTAAGGAGTTTCTGTGGTCGGGCATTCCAGTCCTCCAGCACAGTCTTCAATTGCTGCATCGACATTGGTGTATGCTACAATACGTCTCCCCTACGCACCCCCCCCCCCCCCCCCCCCCCCGTGCTCGATGGTGGGAGTTAAGTCGGGGGAACGGCCAGTCCATTCTTCGAATATCCGCGTCGCGTTCCAAGAGCTCGTCCACCTGCGTGGTCACTCAGTGTCGTCCACAAAAAGGTAAAAAGGTAGCCACGACCGAATGGATCCCTGAAGAGGCGCACATGGAGAAGGAGTACGGCGTTACGACGTTGACGGGTGAGTGTACCGTGTTCAAAGGTTTGGAAGCCAGTACTCTTGTGTAACATTATACCTCCCCACGCCACAACACCTGAATCACCAAAACGATCATGTTGGATAATTTCTTGGATGGATTACGTGTTCCCACCTCTGACCATACGAGGGTACGTCCAGAATCACTTCCTCAGAGTGAATCAGCTATCGTCCTAGCAGAGCACGCGCCCCTACTGCTCGCTAGTCCAGTGCCTACGCTCTTGCCACCATAGCAAACGGCGCAGCCGATATGCTGTCGTCAACAGAATGCAACGTACTGGTCGTCGGGCAAAGGGACCACCACCATGCACTCGCCGTGCCACTGCGGAGGGTCAGATTGCATGTCTTTCAGCCCCATTAAATGTAAATATTTTCAACATTTCGCGCCAAAATTGTTCAAATGGCTCTGAGCACTATGGGACTTAGCATCTGAGGTCATCAGTCCCCTAGAACTTAGAGAACTACTTAAACTAACTAACCTAAGGACATTACACACATCCATGCCCGAGGCATGGTCACGCGGTTCCAGACTGAAGCGCCTAGAACCGCTCGGCCACACCGGCCGGCATTTCGCGGCCCTATCAGCAACTGTATAAATATTAATTTTAATTTTAAAAACCAACAGCCTCAGTTGCAAAATTTACCTAGATTTACCTAGGTTTCAGTCGGTGTAACCCAACCTTCTTCAGAATGAAAGTAACTACCTTTTGCCCATGGTGGACATCATCAAGCTAAAACTACTAATCCATAAATTATCGTCAGACTGTAAATACCTTGCGCCTGGGCATAAACTGTGTGATGGGTACTTTGGGACAAGACGCGAACCTAACTCCTGACCTTGAATTTGCTAGTAAAGTGAAATGAAAGAAAGATACAGTTGAGTAAAACGGCGTGTATGTTATCCTGTGTAGAACGTACTTAGGTCGACTGTCTTAACATTTATGAATTATTCGTTGGTCATGATATGAGGAAGACATTACGTGCTTAGAATGGCAGTGTTCCACTCACAGTTTTTACAGTATTTGTGTGGATCACCTCCATGAAGACAAATTGAGTACCTCATTGCCGCCACATTGTCCCCTACTTTAGTGTTTTCTGTAACTCATAAACATAACTTCATCATGAAGCTCAGTCAGGCGCGTGCATTTGTTTATTTTGACTTGATTCTAGACCATTTCAGGTCAAATATACTAATCTTGAATTATGACCATCTATTTTATATGGCCCGTATTGCCGGATGTTACAGATTAGATGTAGACTTGTTCATAACTTCATTCATGAGCATTTGTGTGCTAAGTCAGTAGGATGTTCATGCGTTGTAACGATAGCTAAGCAAACACTTAACATTCACGTCTCAAAAAAAATTTTAGACCTAGTCATAATAATGACAATGTTGGCTTTATATTATCCTTCCTACTCCTAAGTTCATTTTAGGTGATTAAACGTCGTGCTTAAGCACAAAATTTTGATAGACAGGCGATAAGTTGTAAGCACGTGATGTCTTCCTCATATCATGACCAACGAATACTACATAAATGTTAAGACAGTCGATGTAAGTACGTTCTGCACAGGATAACATATACGCCCTTTTCCTCAGCTGTACCTTTCTTTTATTTCACTTTATTAGTAAATTCAAGGTCAGGAGTTAAGCGCACGTCTTGCCCCAACAAGTAACTATCATACATTTTATGCGCAGGCGCAAGGTATTGTGTCCGCCTAGGCGGGCCTCATGACGTTACGGTCAGTTCCAGTACAGCACTCGTGGCTGCCGCATCGCGGTCGCGAAGTGGGGCCGAGGCAGTTTCAGATAAGTTTTTTTACAGTCTGACGATAATTTATGGATTTGTAGTTTTAGCCTGATGATGTCCACTATGGACAAACGATAGTTACTTTTATTCTGAAGAAGGTTGGGTTATCCCTACTGAAACATAGGTAAATCTAGGTAAACTTTGCAACTGAGGCTGTTGCTTTTTAAAATTAAAATTAACCCGTTAAATGTCGTTGTAATTGCACCAGTTGTTTGCTGTGGTCCCTTCTTGCCTTTTGCAAACTGTAGCCGTCTTTTGTTGCTGTACTTGGCCGTAGTCGACCGTCTCCTCTCCTTCGTACAGCACTGCCCGTGGTTCGGGACACTTCCCACGCATGAGACACAATGCTCTGAGCAAGAGCAAATTCCTGGGCTGCACTCGTCACAATTCGTCCTTCTTTCAGTTTCCCGATTACTCTTCGCCACGTGAAGTCACCCAGATGATGTCTCCGGGTCATATTGTAATGAGGAACACTACTACAGTGCACCGTTGCTGCTCACTGATGGAAACATACAGTCTTCTCCCGATCCTTCAACTGCCCCATTCGGCGCTCTGGACACGCAGACCTCACGCCACTTGAATTCCAGCTTTCTGTGCACGCCTGCGAGACCTCTGTCAACATTCTCCCGTACTTTCATTCATTTCCACCGAGTTGTTAATATGTTGTCCATCTCGTCCTTAAAAATTGCTCTGGTCCCTTTAATCCCACAAACCAACCAACCTTAAAAATTGCAGAGCAGTGTGGTTTATATGTTTAACATCACCACATTTGTAAGTTATGTAGTTATCTTTGTCCTGTGACTGTTATTTTGTTTTTAGCTCTTCACTTTTCTGACGTCTAACCAACAGTTTTATGTTCAACGTTAAGGAAACCGTGGTTGTAGGATATGTATAGTTTAAAAAAATTACAGCATTATTGGGCAGAATAAAATAAAAAATAAAAAAAGAAACATCTTCAACAAGAGTATTCTAACGCGAAACTATAACCATTGTCCAATCTGGGCAGAACAACTACACAATATGGAATGTATCTATCGGATGGTTATACGAATTAAAGTGCAGTTACGTACAGTGGTGGATCGTATGGCAGCGAAACGTGGAAGATATTCTAATGTGTTAATGCAGACGCGGTCTATGTTGGGAAAAAAATAGAATCTTGGCCACCAGGTGCAATTATGGCGCTATGAATGCAAGAAATACGTATAGAAATGTTTCCGTATGTACTGGATTAGTAATGGAACGTGAGCAATGTTATGATGCGGATCGGTGACCGTTATGTTCCAAGAAGCCAAATGTTAAGTTCTCGATGCTAATGATAAGTTGGGGGAAGGTGGCCAAAAGGATATGGACAGGTAAGCAAAAGGCTTATTGACACGAGCGCACTTTAAATAAATATACACTACTGGCCATTAAAATTGCTACACCACGAAGATGACGTGCTACACACGCGAAATTTAACCGACAGGAAGAAGATGCTGTGATATGCAAATGATTAGCTTTTCAGAGCATTAACACAAGGTTGGCTTCGGTGGCGACACCTACAACGTGCTGACATGAGGAAAGTTTCCAACCGATTTCTCATACACAAACAGCAGTTGGCCGGCGTTGCCTGGTGAAACGTTGTTGTGATGCCTCGTGTAAGGAGGAGAAATGCGTACCATCACGTTTCCGGCTTTGATAAAGGTCGGATTGTAGCCTATCGCGATTGCGGTTTATCGTATCGCGACATTGCTACTCGCGTTGGTCGAGATCCAATGACTGTTAGCAGAATATGGAATCGGCGGGTTCAGGAGGGTAATACGGAACGCCGTGCTGGATCCAAACGGCTTCGTATCACTAGCAATCGAGATGACAGGCATCTTATCCGCGTGGCTGTAACGGTTCGTGCAGCCACATCTCGGTCCCTGAGTCAACAGATGGGAACGTTTGCAAGACAACAACCATCTGCACGAACTGTTCGACGACGTTTGCAGCAGCATGGACTATCAGCTCGGATACCTTGGCTGCGGTTACCCTTGACGCTGCATCACAGCACCACCACCTTTAGGTGGCTGTGGTGACAGACAGGAGAGCTTGCGATGGTGTACTCAACGACGAACCTGGGTGCACGAATGGCAAACGTCATTTTTTAGGATGAATCCAGGTTCTGCTTACAGAATCATGATGGTCGCATCCGTGTTTGGCGACATCGCGGTGAACGCACGTTGGAAGCGTGTATTCGTCATCGCCATACTGGCATATCATCCGGCGTGATGGTATGGGGTGCCATTGGTTACGCGTCTCGGTCACCTCTTGTTCGCACTGACGGCATTTTGAACAGTGGACGCTACATTTCAGATGCGTTAGGACCCGTGGCTCTACCCTTCATTCGATCCCTGCGATACCCTACATTTCAGCAGGGTAATGCACGACCGCATGTTGCAGGTCCTGTGCGGGCCTTTCTGGGTACAGAAAATGTTCGACTGCTGTCCTGGCCAGCACATTCTCCAGATCTCTCACCAATGGAAAACGTCTGGTCAATGGTGGCCGTGCAACTGGCTTGTCACAATACGCCAGTCACTACTCTTGATGAATTGTGGTATTGTGTTGAAGCTGCATGGGCAGCTGTACAGCTGTACCTGTACACGCCATCCAAGCTCTGTTTGACTCAATGCCCAAGCGTATCAAGTATCTATGCACCAAAAGTGCGTGAAAATGTAATCACATGTCAGTTCTAGTGTAATATATTTGACCATTTAATACCCGTTTATCATCTGCATTTCTTCTTGATGTAGCAATTTTAATGGCGAGTAGTGTATTTTACTCAAGAACTGAAGAACTGCTGCATTGTTGACAACTTGTGGCATCTGTGGATAGCTATCAGCAGAGGGCCGACACGGCTGTGCGTCGATGTACACTGAATGTTTGCCAGTAGAGCTAGCTATCAATGGCACGGTTGTAACGTTCGGCACCAACTAGCGACAAGAAACTAATCTTGAACTAGAAGAAGTTGCCCACGTGGCCGCCGCTTGTAACAACCTCCTGGCATTCTTCATTGGTAGGCGGCCTGTAGGTTCATCATTGATCAGGTCAAGCTATTGCTAGCGATGTTCAAAGCGCCGCTCGTGACGTTAGTAGACTCTGGATAGAGGCGCCGGCTACGGCAGTATGGATAAGCTACGATACTGGAGGCAAACAGGATCAAGTAAGTGAGAAGCACTCGCTTCAGCTGTACATATACTAAACTTCGAACGATACAGAGAAGATTAGCATGGCCCCTGCGCAAGGATGACACGCAAAGTCGTGAAGCGTTCCACATTTTTAAAGTTGTCAGCGGCTCGTGGCCTTGCGGTAGCGTTCTCGCTTCCCGCGCACGGGGTCCCGGGTTCGATTCCCGGCGGGGTCAGGGATCTATCCTGCCTCGAGATGACTGGGTGTTGTTGTGTCGTCTGAATTATCATCATTCAGCCCCATTACGGTCGGAGGAAGGCAATGGCAAACCATCTCCACTAGGACCTTGCCTAGTACGGCGGTGTGGCATTCTCGCATCATCCCCTACGCTCCTCAGAGGATGGGACCTCATCATCATCAAGTGAGAAAGGCATAATGTTGATTTTATTTTTAAACGCCGCTTACACAGTTTGTTCAGTGTCAGCACCGGAGGCGTCGACGAGATACTCGGTGCACAGAGCCAGATTTGCACTTCGTGGCCAAAATTGGAACTAATTTTTTCTAGCGTAAATCAGTTGCGCATTAGCATATCAAGTTTCGCTGCCGTACAATAATTACAGCCCACAATGGACCTCTGTGAGTAGCTGTACTTTAATTATAAATACTCTGTACGTCTTACATTGGGTTGGTGTAATAAGTTCATAGGGTTTTTAAACCACAGATACACAAATCGGAGACTTTAGTCATCAATAGTATACACTGAAGGGCCAAAGAAACTGGTCTTGGCACGAGTATTCAAATACAGAAACATGTAAACAGGCATAATACGGCGCTGCCGTCGTCAATGCCTATATAAGACAGCAATTGTCTGGCGAAGTTGTTAGATCAGTTACTGCTGCTACAGTCGCAGGTTATCAAGAGTCAAGTGAGTTTGAACGTGGTCCTGTAGTTGGCGCAAGAGCTATGGGACATAGCACTCCGAGGTAGCGATGAAGTGGGGATATTCCGGTACGACCATTTCACGAATGTAACGTGAACATCAGCAGTCCGGTAAAACATGTCTTCAACATCGCTGCGGCCGGAGAAAGATCCTGCAAGAACGGAACCAACGACGACTGAAGAGAATCTTTCAGTGTGACAGAAGTGCAACCCTTCGGTAAATTGCTACAGATTTTAATGCTGTGCCATCAACAAGTGTCAGCGTGCGAGCCATTCAACGAAACATCATCGACATGGGCTTTCGAAACCGAAGGCCCACTCGTGTACGCTTGATGACTGCATCACACAAAGCATTATCTTCGCCTGGACTCGTCAACACCGACATTGGACTGTCGATGACAGGAAACAATTTGCCTTGTCGAACGAATCTCAAATTGCATCGAGCGGATGGGCGTGTGCGGGATGGAGACAACCTCTTGGATCCATGGGCCCTGCATGTCAGCAGGGGCTTGTTCAAGCTGCTGGAGGCTCTGTAATGGTATGGGGCGTGTGGAGTGATATGGGACCCGTGACATGTCACGATACGACTCTGACAGGTGACACTACACAGGGTGAGTCACTTAACGTTACCGCTGGATATATTTCGTAAACCACATCAAATACTGACGAACCGATTCCACAGACCGAACGTGAGGAGAGGGCGTAGTGTAATTGTTTAATACAAACCATACAAAAATGCACAGAAGTACGTTTTTTAACACAAACCTACGTTTTTTTTAAATGGAACCCCGTTAGTTTTGTTAGCACATCTGAACATATAAACAAATACGTAATCAGTGCCGTTTGTTGCATTGTAAAATGTTAATTACATCCGGAGATATTGTAACCTAAAGTTGACGCTTGAAACCTCCGGCGTTCAGTCGCGTGTTGTAACAAACACCGGCCACTGTGGGCGAGCAGCATCTGCAGGGACATGTTTACGATGACGACCGTGTTTACGAGTGTGGCTGTAGTACACTGTTGTGGTTTGGTCTAGCTGTCGCAGTGTCCGCATGTAGCGCTTGCTGCTATTGTTATTCTGCATTCGTCTCCGCATGCAGACCAACTGTAGTACACCGTGTTACCAGACGTCTGTGATAGTGTAGTGTTTTAGGAACTGTGACCATGGTGTATTCGAACTCTGAAAAGGCGGAGATGATACTCATCTATGGCGAGTGTCGACGAAATGCAGCTGAAGCTTACAGGGTGTATGCAGAACGGTACCCGGACAGAGAGCATCCAACCTGCCGCACATTGCAAAACATCTACCGCCAACTGTATGCAACAGGTATGGTCGTAGCACGCAAACGGGTCCGTAACAGGCCCGCCACAGGGGAAGCGGGTGCAGTTGGTGTGTTAGCTGCTGTTGCCATAAATCCACACATGAGTACACGGGACATTGCGAGAGCCGGTGGACTGAGTCAAAGTAGTGTCATGCGCATACTGCATCTTCACCGCTTTCACCCGTTTCATGTGTCGCTACATCAGCAATTACATGGTGATGACTTTCATCATCGAGTGCAATCCTGTCAATGAGCATTAACAGAGAATGCGTAGAAGTTCTACCTGTTTACCGATGAAGCGGGTTTCACAAACCACGGGCAGTGAATCTATGGAACATGCATTACTGGTCCGTGGACAATCCTCGCTGGCTCAGACAGGTAGAGCGACAGCGACCGTGGACTGTAAATGTATGGTGCGGAATCATTGGCGACCACCTCATTGGTCCTCACTTCATTGCAGGGGCCCAAACAGCTGCAACATACATCGCGTTTCTACAGAATGATCTGACAACGTTGCTCGAAAATGTCCCACTGGAAACGCGTCGACGTATGTGGTATCAGCATGACGGTGCACCTGCACATTCCGCAATTAACACTAGGCTGACCCTTGACAGGATGTTCGACGGGCGTTTCATAGGACGTGGAGGACGCATAAATTGGCCAGCCCGTTCTCCTGATCTTACACCTCTGGACTTCTTTCTGTGGGGTAGGTTAAAGGAGAATGTGTACCGTGATGTGCCTACAACCCCAGAGGATATGAAACAACGTATTGTGACAGCCTGCGGCGGCATTACACCAGATGTACTGCGGCGTGTACGACATTCATTACGCCAGAGATTGCAATTGTGTGCAGCAAATGATGGCCACCACATTGAACATCTATTGGCCTGACATGTCGGGACACACTCTATTCCACTCCGTAATTGAAAACGGAAACCACGTTTGTACGTGTACCTCACCCCGCATGGTAATGTGCATGTGCGTCAGTGAAAAAGACCAATAAAAAGGTGTTAGCTTGTGGACGTAATGTGCTGTTCCAGCCTCTTCTGTACCTAAGGTCCATCACCGTTCCCTTTGGATCCCTACGTAATCCGGTGCTCTCCGATACACCCGATCGAACAGCGGAGGAGTGGCACTCTAGCGTCAACTTTAGGTTACAATATCTCCGGATGTAATAAACATTTTACAATGCAACAAACGGCACTGATTACGTATTTTTTTATATGTTCAGATGTGCTAGCAAAACTAACGGGGTTCCATTTAAAAAAACGTAGGTTTGTGTTAAAAAACATACTTCTGTGCATTTTTTTATGGTTTGTATTAATCAATTGCACTAGCCCCTCTCCTCACGTTCGGTCTGTGGAGTCGATTCGTCAGTATTTGATGTGGTTTACGAAATACACTCCTGGAAATGGAAAAAAGAACACATTGACACCGGTGTGTCAGACCCACCATACTTGCTCCGGACACTGCGAGAGGGCTGTACAAGCAATGATCACACGCACGGCACAGCGGACACACCAGGAACCGCGGTGTTGGCCGTCGAATGGCGCTAGCTGCGCAGCATTTGTGCACCGCCGCCGTCAGTGTCAGCCAGTTTGCCGTGGCATACGGAGCTCCATCGCAGTCTTTAACACTGGTAGCATGCCGCGACAGCGTGGACGTGAACCGTATGTGCAGTTGACGGACTTTGAGCGAGGGCGTATAGTGGGCATGCGGGAGGCCGGGTGGACGTACCGCCGAATTGCTCAACACGTGGGGCGTGAGGTCTCCACAGTACATCGATGTTGTCGCCAGTGGTCGGCGGAAGGTGCACGTGCCCGTCGACCTGGGACCGGACCGCAGCGACGCACGGATGCACGCCAAGACCGTAGGATCCTACGCAGTGCCGTAGGGGACCGCACCGCCACTTCCCAGCAAATTAGGGACACTGTTGCTCCTGGGGTATCGGCGAGGACCATTCGCAACCGTCTCCATGAAGCTGGGCTACGGTCCGGCACACCGTTAGGCCGTCTTCCACTCACGCCCCAACATCGTGCAGCCCGCCTCCAGTGGTGTCGCGACAGGCGTGAATGGAGGGACGAATGGAGACGTGTCGTCTTCAGCGATGAGAGTCGCTTCTGCATTGGTGCCAATGATGGTCGTATGCGTGTTTGGCGCCGTGCAGGTGAGCGCCACAATCAGGACTGCATACGACCGAGGCACACAGGGCCAACACCCGGCATCATGGTGTGGGGAGCGATCTCCTACACTGGCCGTACACCACTGGTGATCGTCGAGGGGACACTGAATAGTGCACGGTACATCCAAACCGTCATCGAATCCATCGTTCTATCATTCCTAGACCGGCAAGGGAACTTGCTGTTCCAACAGGACAATGCACGTCCGCATGTATCCCGTGCCACCCAACGTGCTCTAGAAGGTGTAAGTCAACTACCCTGGCCAGCAAGATCTCCGGATCTGTCCCCCATTGAGCATGTTTGGGACTGGATGAAGCGTCGTCTCACGCTGTCTGCACGTCCAGCACGAACGCTGGTCCAACTGAGGCGCCAGGTGGAAATGGCATGGCAAGCCGTTCCACAGGACTACATCCAGCATCTCTACGATCGTCTCCATGGGAGAATAGCAGCCTGCATTGCTGCGAAAGGTGGATATACACTGTACTAGTGCCGACATTGTGCATGCTTTGTTGCCTGTGTCTATGTGCCTGTGGTTCTGTCAGTGTGATCATGTGATGTATCTGACCCCAGGAATGTGTCAATAAAGTTTCCCCTTCCTGGGACAATGAATTCACGGTGTTCTTATTTCAATTTCCAGGAGTGTATATCCAGCGGTAACGTTAGGTGACTCACCCTGTACAGGCAATCTGTCTGATTAGCTGCATCCATTCATGTCCATTGTGCATTCCGACGGACTTGGACAATTCCAGAAATGCTACAGAGTGGCTCCAGAAACACTCTTCTGAGTTTAAACACTTCCGCTGACCATCAAACTCCCCAGACATGAACATTATTGAGCATAAGTGGGATGCCTTGCAACGTGCTGTTCAGAAGAGATCTCCACTCCCTGGTGCTCTTACGGATTTATGGACAGCTTTGCAGGATTCATGGTGTCCGTTCCCTCCAGCACAACTCCAGGCATTAGTCGAGTCGTTGCCACGTCACATTGCAGCACTTCTGAGCGCTCGCGGGAGCCCTACACGATATTATGCAGGTGTACCAGTTTCTTTGACTCTTCAGTGTATTATCCTTCACTATTTACAACAGTCTGCCAACGCTGGGGTAACTTAGATTCCGGGACTGTATAAATCACATGGTTTTGAGGCGAAGAACTCGTCGAGCCATGTTCGGAGATCATTTTCATCCGGAAAGGAACTTCCTTGAAGGTTGTTTGAAAGAGAGTGGAAAATGTAACAGTCTGAGGACGCAAGATCAGGTGAATAAGTTGGGTGCATACTGACTTCCGAATCTAATTCCTGTTCTAACAACCCTACCACAACAAAGGTTAAAAATTAATTCTGATTGTAGTGTTGTTCACTCTGCTAAATATTGCATTTTCGGGCAACAACAAAGTAGATATTATGTGGCAGGTGTCATTAGAGCACAGTTAATAAAGTCATTTCTTGAAATAATGGATAAACTAGGCACTCATCTTTTGGTGTTTCCCACGCTGGTCTCGTTGTGAACTCATGGCTCAATCGTCGAAAATCTAGATAGTGATGATTCCAAGCTCGGATGCAAAGAGACCTAGGTGTTACTCTGCGATATTCAAAAGTTTTATAGATGTGTTCCATAAACCATTCTTGAAGATTAAACTTTTGCAAGTTAGGGCAATGGTGATGCAAAAAAGTAATCAGCCCTCCGAATTTAAGTTACACTTCTTTTATATTGCTTTTGTTGCAATATCACGTAACTCGTTCAAAAACATCACTTCACAATATAAAACATACTTGAAAATATCTTCCTCACTGTTAAATTTCACATTTGATAAACTGAACAATTTGCGTCTTTTTAACATGACGACCAAAGCTTGACTCTCTAATAACCGCTTACGCGCCCAAAAATCAGAGTTACAAGTACGTCAAAGATCATAGTGACAAAAGAAAGAATACACATAAGAATAATATCATTGCAATATATACATATCGGTGTATCGAAGTACCTCTACATTAATGAAATCAGATCTGAATGTTGTCACAGAAATATGTTAACTATTTTACAGAAACACAGTAGAATATTGCTGGTATCGAGAGGTTGAGGTGAGGTGCTGTAATGGTTACGTAATTCAAGTACCATTACACTGTGTAGTGTTTTTTGTCAGCCAAGCACAATGTGGGCGTTGTTATCGTGGAGTAACATCACTTCACGCAGTCTTCTTGATCTTTGTTCTTGGACTGCGTCTGCAAGACGTCTCAGTTGTCGACAATAAATATCAGCAGTGATGGTTACACCTCTGGGAAGTAATTCGTAGTACACCACACCGTTGCTGTTCCACCATGTGCATAACATTATGTCTTGTCGATGCGCGCAGTTCTTTGCATGGGGAGTTGCTGCTATGTTTGGGTCAACCATTCCTTTCCTTTCCTTATGTTAGCATGAAGACACCATTTCTCGTCACCAGTAACGATACAGAATAGGAACGGTCCGTGTTGTTCACAAGCAAGTTGATAATGAGCAAAGAGAGATGCACATAAGGACACACGATGATTTTTCTGATTTTGGCTTAGAGCATGCGGTACCCATACAGCCGATTTTTGAACCATCCACATTGCATGCAACTGTTGCACGGTTGTGGAATGATCACAGTTCATGATATTTGCCAGTTCTCGAGAACGCGGAGGCGGATCATTGGGGTTTAATGCGTTTAAACGACCTTTATCGAACCGCGAAGGTCTTCCTGAACGCAGAGAGTCAGTAATGTCGAAACGATCTTCCTTGAAACCAGAAAGCCATTTTCTTGCCGTGCTCTGTCCAGTGCCATTATCCCGGTACACGGCGTAAATGCTTGTGGCTGCCTCCGCTGCTGTCTCCCTCTATTGAACTCAAATAGAAAAATATGTCCTGAATGTTTCGATTTCTCCACTTGGCACTCCATTTTCTAGCGTCCACAGCTCTACTCACCATCTCCAAATGGTGGAATGACCATATGTAAACTCAAATAGCAAAAGTAAACTAGAAATAAAAAAAGACAACCGATAAATAAACCCATAGCAACCGGAATAGCAACATGCAAAACAAAAACGCTACGAAATTACGCACCTACTATTGTAAGCAGCAAAATTATTATAAGATGGGTTCGGATTGAAATGACAAGTGAGTTACAAGTGTGGCTCACCAAAGAAGTTAAATTGTGAATATTAGGAAATGTGACGTGTCTGACTTCACGATCTGCTAAAATCTTACAAATAACACTAACGTCCCTTTGTTCTCAGCGAATTGCTTTGGGTATTGGCTAACATCAGAACTGTAGCTGGCTGTACCTGAACTCAGCGTCACAATTAGCTTGTTGTTAGTTCGTGTGATATTGGCAGAGTATAACCATGTACAGTTGCATAAGAAGTGACTGTGATTGCGGCATAAAAGCTATATTTTTGACTGTCAGGGCAACTACACTGCTGGCCACCGTAAATGCAACACCAAGAAAGACAAGAGGTAGCACAACAAGATTTATTTTGTAGATAACATGTTGACCAAGTATCAAATGATTACGTTTACAGACGTCTGTGGCATTTGGTTCCCGCCAGAATCAGTAGCCAGAGTACCCGCCATTGTTGGAGATCACCGCTGCCACACGTCTCGGCATTGAGTCAAAGAGACGTTGGATGTGTTCCTCGGGTACAGCAGCCCAAGCAGCTTCCACACGTTGCCAAAGATCATCTGGTGTGGCAGCTGGAGATGTAATCTGGGTCACTCGTTGAGCAACCATGGACCACATGTTTTCTATCGGCGAAAGATCTGGAGAGCGAGCTGGCCAGGGAAGCAATTCAATCTCGTTATTGACGAAGAACCTTTGGACAATGCGTGCCACGTGTGGTCGCGTATTATCCTGTTAAAATATGACTGTGGCCGAGCCCTGAAGGTAAGGAAGGACAACTGGCTCCAGCACCTCGGATATGAAGCGCCGGCTATTTAAAGTACCGGGAATGCGTACTAGAGGCGTGCGACAGTAATATCCAATACCGCCCCATACCATAACACCCGGTGCAAGACCAGTGTGGCGGTGCATAATGCAGCTGTCCAGAATCCTCTCTCCACGGTGTCTCCACACTCGAATCCGACCATCGTGGTGCTGCAGACAGAAGTGTGCCTCGTCAGTAAAGACAACGTCATTCCATTCTGCCGTCCACATCCGTCTGTCATCACACCACTGGCGGCGGAGACGTCTGTGGTTCTGCGTCAATGGTAGACGAAGCAATGGACGTCTTGCGGACAGACCACTCTGCTGTAAACGGCGTCGAATGGTACGCGCAGACACTGGATGATGCGTTACAGACGCAATGTGCTGTGCTGTGGTTCGGGATGTCACTGAGCGATCCGTCACTGCCATGCGCACAATTTGCCTATCAGCACGTGCAGTGGTGCACCGAGGTGAATGCGATTGACCACTTCGGTCCGTCGTACCCTCCTGCATCCAACGGTCACATATCCGCATTGCAGTTGTTTGGTTTCGTCCAACACGACTAGCGATTTCTCTGTATGATAATCCACAATCTCGGTAAGCCACTATCCTTCCTCTGTCGAACTCGGATACTTGATCATAAGATGTTCGCTGTTGTCTACGAGGCATAACTGATCGTCTTGTGAAACAACCACAAGGTAAACACACGTGCCGAACGTACAGTCGTCGAAATCGCCAAGCATTAAATGGCGCTATGAGGTGGCGCCACAGGCGCGCGTGATGTGCGTCTGCGCTGAAATTCTAATCAGTTGCATATCTCATCGCTGCAAACCCATGGTGTAAATTTCACTTGATTCGGATGCTTCCTTCATGGTGTTGCATTTACGGTGGCCAGCAGTGTATAATTTCAGACACAATCAGATCACATTAACAAATCTTAAGTCGTGCAACTATGTCGTCTCTCACATGGGTACTGATAAGTATGATCAAGCTGATTATCTTACTATGTTTATGCTCAGTGTTGTCTTATATAATCACAGATGGCCTTCTAGTCGCGACTGCGTGTAGAAATTTAACAGTAGTGGAGAATCTTTTTTCTTTGAGGTGCTAAGGAGTATCAGAATTATTCTAATGTTTCTCTTGTGAAGTCCCACGTGGCAGTACATTTTGTTTGATACACCACTGTGGTCACTAGCTAGCGACGGCTAAATTGGGAACACCATCTGAATTAGTGCCTCCATGAATTCTGGTGTGATGTTCGTTTACGAGTAACTTTGAATTGAAATTGCTACTGATGTACAGTAACTTAAATGGAGGAGCATGGCCATGACGATATAGTTTGTTTCTACCAGCTGTACTTATTTGTTGGACAACCAGTCTCAGCACTGGCCAATTTATTAGTTCAAAGACTGTGTATGTGCTATCATTTGGAGTGCAGACCAGACAAGACAAGTGAATTTTAACAAGCAGCCGCGTCGATGTGCGCTAGATCAAGCACGCCAATTACTCCGCCAGACACGGCTGTACAGAGTTCTTACGATGTAGACGTTGCCTGCTTCTGTCCTTTTCACAAATCTTGTAAAAATCGATGCATAAATATTAATGGACAAGGTGAAGTAGATCACAAGAGTTTCGTTGTGGAAAGCGTTAAAAGCGTCTTGTATTGAAGTACACGATAAGTTTCGAACACCCAAAAACTGTTGTCAGTTTTATAGATTCTGTATTCTTCTAAATCGTGCATGCTGTTTCGTTGCTTCTGCGGCACTGTCCTGACTTGTTATATACAACTTGTTATATACAACGTAAAGATCTATTTCGTCTCTTATTATGTTACTTTGTATAAAACTGCTGTCAACACTTTTTATTTGCTCTGAAGCCACATTTGATGGACATGTACATCGTTTGGAAGGAATGGAGATTGTCTATTAGCAACCCATCAAGCAAATTATTATCTGCTTTTTAAACAGCTGTATTTCGTTTTTATTGTTGCTAGATCTGGATGTTACGGTAGTCAATCTCGCTACTACAACGACCTTTTGTTTTAACTCATAAGTGCTCCAGCTTTGTTTAACATCTTCACAAATGATCAACCACTACCTGAAGGAACACAGAGCTTCATCTATGCAGATGACTGTGCTATCGCCGCCCAAGCCCGCTGCTTTGAAACTGTTGAAGAGAATCTGTCCAAAGCATTCAGAGAACTGTCAGCTTACTTAAGGGAAAATTAGTTGAGACCAAATCCTGGAAAAACACAGACTTGTGCTTTCCATCTTAAAAACCGGCAGGCAGCTAGAGCCCTCAAAATCACCTGGGAAGAAACATCACTACGACACTGTACGTATCCCAAAGACCTAGGGGTCACCCTTGACCGTGCATTAACATATAAGGGGCATTGCCTACATACCAAGCAAAAAGTGGCAGCAAGGAACAATATCATCAGAAAGCTAACAGGCACAACGTGGGGAGCACAACACTGTGTGAATCTCTTGCTTTGCAATATGTTACTCTGCCGGAGAGTACGCAAGCTCATTGTGGTTCAATTCTTGCTACGCCAAAACAGTAGATGTCGCTCTTAATGACATCATCACCGGGTACCTGAAGCCTACTCCTCTCGATAAATTGCACAGACTCGCGGGAATTGCACCCCCCTCCCCCCCCTTCGACATCCGCCGAGAGGTAGCAGCAAAAAGTGATGAGAAACAATCAGAAACTTCTGAAGCTCACCCCCTATACGGCTATCAACCAGCAAACCCACGACAAAAATCCAGAAAGAGCTTCCTCAGATCTACCGAGGCTCTAGTTGGGACACCACAGCAATGCCGAATCGAACTATGGCATGCAAGGCTTACCAATACTGTGGGATGGATTACACCAAGCGAAAGACTACCACCCGGCTACACAGAGAACTGGAGTACATGGAGATCTCTCAACAGACTACGCTCGGGTGTGACGAAATGTAACAGCAATCTGACTAAATGGGGTTTCCTAGAGGAGCCGCCACTCTGTGAGTGTGGAGCGACGTAGACGACCTTCCACCTGCTCCAGTGCACCCAATGTCCAGCAACATGCACAACAGAAGACCTGCTACATGCAACGCCAAATACAATAGAGGTCGCTAACTTCTGAGCGGCAAAAGTGTAAATAACTATCTTGTAGATATATATACACACACGACATGTAAATATTGTACATTATTTTATACATCGTAAATGCTTCTGACACGAATAAATAAAATAACGACCTTTCATTCACCAGTTCCTACATCTGTCACGACGCTCTCTGCTTGCTCAGCACTGTATGTCCCTAAGAGGTTCTACTTGTTGTCGCAACCGTTTACACCTCGCGTGAGCTCTTAAAGTAATTGTTCTAAATATCTTTCGGAGAATACTCTTAGTAAAATTTCGACCGGTCCTGTTGGTATTAGAATAAATTGGATTTGCGGAGTACAGGATACGATTTTTCTTAGTACAAAATGGTCCATATGTGTGAAAGAGCCCGTGTGAAAAAAAGCAACTGGATAAACAGAAATTTAAAGTCATACAGTGTGACATGGCAGAGTAGGAATGTATATGAGGCTATGATACCAACATGGTGTCCAATTTGGAAGCTGCCACCGAGCGAGGTGGCGCAGTGGTTAGACACTGGACTCGCATTCGGGAGGACGACGGTTCACTCCCGCCTCCGGCCATCCTGATTTAGGTTTTCCGTGATTTCCCTAAATCGCTCCAGGCAAATGCCGGGATGGTTCCTTTGAAAGGGCGCGGCCGACTTCCTTCCCCATCTTTCCCTAATCCGATGAGACCGATGACCTCGCTGTCTGGTCTCCTTCCCCAAACCACCTTGGAAGCTGCCATCTGGGATGCAACTTATAATATTCAGACTGAAACGGGATCATGTCACACATCAGACAGTTAGAGCACTACTTGAGAACAACAATAGTGTCAATTAATCTCCACATGTTTCGTTCATTCTGAATATGTTGCGTTCTCTCTCTTCGTCTACAGTTGTCGCCGTCAGTGGCTCCCTCTGATACCACGGACATTTCTTCTTAATATTTGCCTCGTCACCCTGCCCCTACTTGCAGTCGATTTTTTCCGTATATTCTTTTCCTCACCGATTCTTCGGAAGAATTCATTTCTTACCTAATCAATCAGTTTATCTTTCATCATCTTTCTGTGACACAACACCCCAAACGTTTCGATTCTGCACTTTTCCTATTTTCCAACAGCCTATGATTCACAACCGTACAATGGTGATCCACAGCTGAAAATTATAATAAATTTCTTCTTCAAATCAGGGCCTATGTTTGATACTTGTAGGCGTCTTTTGTCAAGGAATGCTGTCTTTGCTTGTACTGCTCTTGTTATTGTATCTTTGTCGCTTAGTCCGACATGAGCTGTTCTGTTTCCAAGCTAGCAGAAGTCTTTCGTTTTTTCTACTTCGTGGTCCACAATTCCGATGTCAGAAGTAATCGAACACGTTCGTTGTAAGTGCTATTCTGAGTTGAGGAGTTTGGTTAGGGATATGAATTTCTGGTGGGTCGTTTCAAACCAGTCAAATTACCATTTTTTTTCACTCTGACCAGATTAAGTCCTAGCCCCCTCATTTGTCGGACGAGGAAGTATACATATCGAAAACTACTGTTAAATATTGTTTACCGAACTTTTCAATTTTTATGCTTGCCAGTAGCTCAGTTATATGATATGTAGGGCTCCAAAATTCTCACGTAGCACCTTATAGGGATCTTCGATAATGGTAGAAAGAATTTCCAAACGCTTCACTATTGAACACAGTATGTGTGCTATGGACGAGCCGAATTCATATACCCGTCCGGCCTTCCTATTTACGGGTTTCCTTGGTTTCGTGAATTGCTACAGGCGATTACCTCTTCCGGCCCTGGGCAAATAAGTGTGTGTCGTTATTCCGTCTCTGATGGTGGCACCGGCACTAGCGTGTTGAAACGTTATATCCATTCCATCTTCAAGCCTACTAGTAAGGGTTAATGTCTAATATCTATCATTTTGCCGTTGAACTGCAAATAACCTATAGATTCGAGAGATCCATTTCACAAGAATGTATCTACGTTTACCTGTAACGGAGTCTGCAGTACCGTTAACTGTCATTCGTAATCTCTCACACAACAAGAAATTAAATTAATGTCTCTGTTTGTGGATGTGAGTTCTTTGAGTAACAAGGAGTAGATTCTCTTTCAGTGCCTATTCACTTTAATTGCTGTCTTTTGGAAATTTTTGTGAAAACGGAGCAGTCGTAGATTTTTACAGGCGAGCTCATTATCAAGAGACCTCCAAAATACTTTCAAATGCGACTTTCTTCTGAAGTCACCTGTCAGACATTTTAAACTGTTCCCTGTATTTCGGCTGGTTTTACAATTTCACTTCTCCCTGTGACACTTTATTTATCCATGCACACAGTACACGTAGTACCCTTTATAATCAGCGCAATGAGTTTCTATCTTTGCCATTGTCTTCTGTGTTTCCCCCTCTAGTGCTCCATTCATTACAAATTTAAATAGTCCTGATTACCGTCGCCTACGTTCTCCTAATGGGCTCGCAATTTCGTGTGTGTTTCCAGCTTACCTCTTTCGTAGTGTAATCTGCTTGTTATCCCCTCACTGCACGCGCTTTCTTTTGTCAATATGAAATATCAGATCCTTCTATATCAACACAAATCAAATGCCTCCGGTTTCCTTTGTCTGGGTAATTTATTACTCATATACGATGCAACACCACGTCCTTAGCCGTCTAGACAACACGGAAAGTTTGAGTCATTGAGTAATACCAGAGTGATGAAACTTTCATGAACCATATACACTCTTGGCACCTTGTAAGGCATTCGAAACGTTATGAACAAGCTAACGACGTTCCTCCTCTAAGTCATATATTACGAAGTTGTCGTGTCTCTAACACGGCCTCGGATTTTAGTCTTCACAGTCAGATAAAAATGGAATGTTCCTCGCCATTTTGCAAGTACTTAAATGAAAATCAATAAACGTCCATCGATATGAACAGAACGCAATCTAGACCATAGCACTCGCAACTATGATGATCACCACATTAGTGTACGTTGTAATATAGGCATTCATCGTCCAGGTGCATTCATCTTAAATTTTTAGTTTTATAAGATCGAAGGAGTACCCGCCAGGTTAGCCGAGAGCGCCAATGCACTGCTTTCTGGACTCGGGGAGGAGCGCCGGCCCCAGATCGAATTCGCCTGACGGATTAACGAAAAAGGCCGGCGTGCCGGCTAGCCTGGATTTGGTTTTTAGGCGGTTTTCCACATCCCCCTAGGTGAAAACCGGGCTGGTCCTCACGTTCCGCCTCAGTTACAAGACTCGCAGACATTTGCAATACGTTCGCACTATTTCATGATTTACACTAGACGCAGACATCTGGGGTACACTATTTCCATCCCGAGGAGGGGGGGGGGGGAACGGGGTGAGGGCATAAGGGCATCCGGCCACCTCTTCAAACTATCCATGCCAAAAACCGATTGTAACAATGGCGACCCTGCCAACAATGCGGGATAAAGGCGTAACCAAAAGAAGAAAGATAGTATCGAAGAGTGGAGAGTTTTCTCGGGGTCATCACAACATGTTAATGATTGATCACGAAGAGTTTCCAGTGACGGTCAGTGAGGCGTCCAGAGGAAAGTGTAGCAGGCTGTCTGAATATGGTATATAAAACAAAATATGTCATATAAGGCACACATTCCTCATTTCTATCACCATGAGGGAATTACGATCCAGGCATCGACCTCAACCTGAAAACGATCGGAACCAGTTGGGTCAGTGTTAGAAACCCAGTTTTTGTCTGCTATCTATTAAGGAAACTGATGAACAGTATATAGGCCTCAATAAATCATCGTAATTTTTAAGGCTGTACCACTGGATGTACTCTGTTCGGGAAAACGGCTTCGAAATTGCCCTGCTGATACAGAAGAAATTCAGTTCATTCCACCCGAAAATCGTTAAAAAACGATAACGACTATGCCATACGGCTTTCTGCCTGGTCATTCAATTTTATGCCAGTGCGGCGGCTTGCATACCAAATTCGTTACATATTTTATCAGTCAAGTTCTCATTTTGCCTCACGAGAGAGAGTGGACACTGTTCCTGATCTTTCCCTAGACATACATTTGAGGTGGTCATTAAGAATTGAACACGGAAGCCCCGCGTTAATAGGCGAAAACATTGGCCGCTTGACCTCAGAAGTTTACAAATTACAAAGCGGTGACAAAGAAATGAGAACCTCAGAGATGACAGCTATTGATATTCACACTAAAAGTATGATTGAGATTGTTTTTGTTGATCGGTAGAACCTCCAATAATATTTTCACTTTAACTCTGTTTTCCAACTCATGTTGAAACTTAACACTGTCTGTGCTGTTACACTGAGATGACAGAAGACACCAAATAGCAATATGCCACATACAGAAGGCGGTATTATCCCATACACAATGTGTAAAAGGATAGTGCATTGGCGGACCAGTCAGTTGTGCTCTGGTGATTGGTGTGAAAAGTTTCCGACGGCCGGACGGTGTGGCCGTGCGGTTCTAGGCGCTTCAGTCTGGAACCGCGTGACCGCTACGGTCGCAGGTTCGAATACTGCGTCGGGCATGGATGTGTGTGATGTCCTTAGGTTAGTTAGGTTCAAGTAGTTCTAAGTGCTAGGGGACTGTTGACCACAGATGTTAAGTCCCATAGTGGTCAGAGCCATTTGAACCATTTGAAGTTTCCGATGTGATTGTGGCCGCACGACGGAAATTAACAGACTTTGACCGCTGAATGCTAGTTGGAGCTAGGCGCATGGGGCATTCCATTTTGGAAATAGTTAGGGAATTCAATATACCGAGATCCACAGTGTCAAGAGTGCGCCGATATATCAATTTTCAGGCATTACCTCTCATCGCCGTCAACGCAGTGGCCGATAGCCATCACTTTACGACCAAGATCAACCGTGTTTGCGTAGAGTTGTCAGTGCTAACAGACAAGCTACACTGTGTCAACAGTAGAAATCAATGTGGGACGTAAGCGATGAAGTCCGTTAGGAAAATGCTGCGAAAATTTGATTAAAGCGCTATGGCAACAGACGTGAGTGCCTTTGCTAACAGCAAGACATGGCCTGCAGTGTCTCTCCTAGGCTCGTGACCATATCGGCTGCGCCCTAGACGACTGGAAAACCGTCGCTTGATCTGCGAGTCCGATTTCAGTTGGTAAGACCGGATGGTAGAGTTCGATTTGCCGCAGAGCCCACCAAACCATGGACCCAAGTTATCAACAAGGCACTGTGCAAGCTGGTGGTGGCTTGTTTACAGGGAATGGCCAATCTGAACAAATCATTGACTGGAAACGGTTATGTTCGGTTACTTGGGGACATTTGCACTTCATGTTCCCAAACAAAGATAAAAATTTTGTGGATGACAATGTGCCATATCACTGGGCCACAATTGTTCGCGATTACTTCGAAGAATATTCTGGACAATTACAACGAATGGTTTGGTCACCCAGATCGGCCGATACTAGTCCTATCGATGATTTATGGGACATAATCGAATTCTGGACGGCTGTAGAGGCAGCGTGGCACAATGTTTCTGTCGGGGACTTGCAACGACTTGTTGAGTCCATGCCACGTCGGGTTGCCGCACTACGCCGGGAAAATGGAGGTCCGACAAATTATTAGGAGGTACCCCGTGACCTTTGTCACCTCAGTATAATTTCGTTACATCTTGTGATATTCAGTCTCAATATTGGTTTAGTGTACTCTCCACTGTAGTCTATCCTGTGGAAGCTTCGTCATCTCTGCATAACTGCTTCAGTTTACATCAATTTGAACTTGCTTAGTGTGGTTGTCTTGGTCTCGCTCTACGGTTGTTACCTCAGCACTTACCTCCACTACCAAACTGACAATTGCTTGACGCCTTGTGGCCTATCAAACGATCTTTTTCTATCAAGTTCTGCCATAAATTTCTTTTATCTCCCGTTCGATTCAGTACTTTATCCAGTCTACCCATTTAATACTCAGCATTCTTTTGTAGCACCACATTTCAAAATTTCTTCTCTTCTCGCCTGTTCTGTCTATGTCCACATGTCAATTCCGTAGAATTCTGCATTCCAGAGGAATACCTCCAGAAGATAGTTGCTATCACAGGAGTTTCTTTTTGGTACAAATGATTTTCTTGCATATGTCAGTCTATGTTTTATATCTTCCATGCATTGACCAACTTCAGTTATTTTGCTGCAAAATTCATCTATCGCGTGATTTAATTCAACTACATTCCGTTACCCTTTTTAAAAAATTTTTGATGTTCATCACATTTATTAGTATTCATCATACACACACATCAAAAAAAGTTTTGCTTCACCTCGGTTCCGAGGGTTCCGGAACCTGTACAGAAAACTGGAATAGAGATCAACATGAACATCATTTCCGCCCTTTTTTATTGTTCATGAAAACCACACATTGCATATTTTACCACTATACAGCGAGACCTTCGGAGGTGGTGCTCCATACTGCTGTACACACCGGTACCTCTAATACCCAGTAGCACGTCCTCTTGCATTGGTGCATGCCTCTATTCGTAGTGGCATACTATCCATAAATTCATCAAGGCACTATTGGTCCAGATTGTCCCACTCCTCAATGGCGATTCGGCGTAGATCTCTCAGAATGGTGGGTGGGTCACGTCGTCCATAAACAGCCCTTTCCAGTCTATTCCAGGCATGTTAGACAGGGTTCATGTCTGGAGAACATGCTGGCCACTCTACTCGAGCGACGTCGTTATCCTGAAGGAAGTCATTCACAAGATGTGCACCATGGGGCGCGAATTGTCGTCCATGTAGACGAATGCCTCGCCAATATGCTGCCGATATGGTTGCACTATCGGTCGGAGGATGGCATTCAGGTATCGTACAGCCGTTACGGCGCCTTCTATGACCACCAGCGGCGTACGTCGGCCCCATATAATGCCACACCAAAACAGCAGGGAACCTCCACCTTGCTGCACTCGCTGGACAGGGTGTCTAAGGCTTTCAGCCTGACCGGGTTGGCTCCAAACACGTGTCCGACGATTGTCTGGTTGAAGGCAATGCGATACTCATCGGTGAAGGGAACGTGATGCCAATCCTGAGCGGTCCATTCTGCGTGTTGTTGGGCCCATTTGTACCGCGCTGCATGGTGTCGTGGTTGCAAAGATGGACCTCGCCATGGAAGCCGGGAGTGAAGTCGCACATCATGCAGCCTATTGCGCTCAGTTTGAGTCGTTACACGACGTCCTGTGGCTGCACGAAAAGCGTTATTAAACATGGTAGCGTTGCTGTCAGGGTTCCTCCGAGTCATAATCCGTAGGTAGCGGTCGTCCAGCGAGGCATGTCATCGACAGTTCCTGTCTCTCTGTATCTCCTCCACGCCCAAACAACATCGCTTTAGTTCACTCCGAGACACCTGGACACTTCCCTTCACGAGAGCGCTTCCTGGCTCAAAGTAACAATGCGGACGCCATTGAACCGCAGTCGACCGTCTAGGCATGGGTGAACTACAGACAACCCGAGTCGCGTACCTCCTTGCTGGTGGAGTGACTGGAACTGATCAGCTGTTGGACCCCCTCCATCTAATAAGCGTTGCTCATGCATGGTTGTTTACATCTTTTGGCGGTTTTAGTGACATCTATGAACAGTCAAAGAGACTGTCAGTGATATAGTTTCCACAGTCAACGTCTATCTTCAGGAGTTCTGGGAACCGGGGTGATGCAAAGCTTTTTTTGATGTGTGTAATTTCTTTTCAAGACACTATCCATTCTGTTCAACTGCTCTTGCAAGTCGTTTGCCGTCTCTGACAGAGTTACATATTTTTTATTTGATCTATTAGAAATGGTTTGTGAAAGTCTGAGATTGTGAAAACAATGTGTTTGTTTATAAATAAATTTTCTTCTACCAGTCATGATTTTCTTTTATTTGTATTTTGAATTTTCAAAGCGTTTTTCTCTGTGTATTATCGCATTTATTCGTAATGGTTTTCATGCATGATGTTCTGAATTGTTCTGTTGTCTTTACTGCAATATATGAAAATGCGCAATTTTTAACTGATTATCAATCTTTATATACAGTTAGTGGCGAAATTTGGAAGAACTTCTACTTACAGTTTTCTTGAGGTCCACTTCAATGAAGTCGGCTAAGCTCGAAGATTCAATTTTTTCCCTGAACTTTAATTCCCTTTCCAAATGTCTCCTTCTTTACTTCGCAGCTTGCTCAACGTACAGAGTGAATAACGTCGGGGATAGGCTACAACCCCGTCTCTACCATTGTTTTTCTTTCGTGTCCCTAGGCCCGTATAATTGCAGTCAAGTTTCTGGGTAAATTGTAGATCCCTTTCGCTATCTATATTTTGTTCCTGTTAGCTGCAGTCTCCAAAGAGTGCACTCCACTCAATGTTGCGAAAACTTTCTATAAAAATACAATGCTATAAACATAGGTTTGCAGTTCTTCAACCTATCTTCTGGGATACTTCATGGCTTCCTTATTGCCTCTCGAGTTTTGTCATTTCTCCGGGATGCAGGCTGATCTTCCTCGAGTTCGGATGATTTATTAAACTGATACTACGCTAGTTTTAACACATGTAATCACCTGCCTTCTTTGGAACTGAATTATAAAATTCTTCCTGAAGTCTGATGGTATACGCCTGTCTCATATAGCTTGCAAATCAATTGGAATAATTTTGTCATCGCTGGCTCTCCCGTGGATCTCAATAATTCTGAGGGAATGTCCTGTGGTCCAGAGGCATTGTTTGCACGTAATTCTCTCAGAGTTCTGTCAAATTCTCGCAATAATTCTCGGAGTAGCCGGCCGAGTCACAAGCAACAACAGGGAAGTAACCGTTATTGTGACTTTTACGAGTTCCTAACCAGGAGTGAATTTTATAATGTCATCTGTGTGCTTTAATAGTTTAATTTCTTGAGTTTCTGCGTGTTAATTTAATATCTAATAGCCACAGTTCTCGCGTTTTCGTTTGCGTCGGAAAGTAAACCGATTTTGTGACATATTACAAGTTCCTAGTCAGAGGCGAATTATTTTATTTCACCTGAGTGCTTCGGTAGTTAAGTTTTTGACTCTCTGCGTTTTAATCTAATTTATTAGACAAGTTCCTGCATTCTCGTCAGGGTCTACAGCAGAGTTGCGCAGCACGTGCCAATAGTTCGTGTATCTGCATAGTTCAGTAAGTATTGACAGGGTGATGGCTTCGGTTACACAGCTTGAGGCTGCAATCGATTGGCACCACTGTTGTGGGCCGGCTATGGGTATCCAACGGACGTCCAGCACGTCCGAGTCCTTCGATCAGTCCTCACCGGTGACCAACCCAGTTACTGCTCGCACTGAGATTGACCCCTCACCTTTGGTCGAGTGGGAGGTCGCCCCGGGGTGTAGCAAGCGGCGAAAGACTTCCCAGGCGGCCTCACGTAAAGCCTCCACGGTTTGTCTGACAAACTGGTTCCAGGTGCTGTCTGTGGCTGACACCGTCGCTGAGCCATATGCTGTCGCCTGTCCTGTTTCAGAGGAAACCTCTCAGACTGCAAGATCCGGACAATCACAGAGGGTGGGATTATTGATAGTTCGGAGCTCCAACGTTAGGCGCGTTATGGGGCCCCTTAGGAACATGACTGCCAAGAAGGGAAAGAAAACCAATGTGCACTCCGCAGGCATACCGGGTGGAGTCATTCCAGATGTGGAACGGGTCCTCCCAGATGCCTTGTAGAGCAGTGGGTGTAGCCAGCTGCAGGTTGTTGCTCACGTCGGTACCAATGATGTGTGTCACTTTGGATCAGAAGAGATTCTCTCTGGTTTCGAGCGGCTAACAGAAGTTGTAAAGGCTGGCAGTCTTGCTTGCAAGATGAAAGCAGAGCTGACCATTTGCAGCATAGTCGACAGGACCGATTGCGGACCTCTGGTACAGAGCTGAGTGGAGGGTCTGAATCAGAGGCTCAGACGGTTCTGCGACCGTGTAGGCTGCAGATTCCTCGACTTGTGCCAAAGGGTGGTTGGGTTTCGGATTCCGTTGAATAGGTCAGGTGTCCACTATACGCAGGAGGCGGCTACACGGGTAGCAGGGGCTGTGTGGCCTGGACTGTGCGGTTTTTTAGGTTAGAGGGTCTCGGGAAATCACAAGAAGGGCTTCAGTCACAAAGGTTGAAGGCCGAACACAGGAAGAACTTAGATACAGGACCCATCGGTATAACAGTTGTAAATTGTCGTCGCTTTGTTGGGTAAGTACCAGAGCTCAAAGCGCTAATAGAAAGCACTGATGCTCAAATCGTTAGGCACTGAAAGGGGGTTTAAGCCGGATATAAGCTCAGCCGAATTTTTGCGAAGAACCTAACGGTGCTCCGAAAGTATAGGCTAACCACAGTTGGTGGTGGCGTGTTTGTTGCTGTCAGAAATGGGTTAACTTGTCACGAAATTGAAGTAGATACTTTCTGTGACTTAGAATGGGCAGAGGTCATTGTTGGCAACCAGAATGAAATAATAATTGGATCCTTTTACCGACCTCCCAATTCAGATGTTACAGTTGAAGGTTCAAAGAAAACTTGAGTTTGACTTCAAACACGTACCCGACTCATACTATTATAGTTGGTGGTGACTTCAATTTACTCTCGATATGTTGGCGAAAATACATGTTTAATTCCGGATGTACGCATAAAACATCATCCGAAATTGTGCTAAACGTATTCTCTGAAAATTATTTCGAGCTGTTAGTTCATGAACCCACGCGAATAATAAACGGTTGTAAATCACACTTGATCTCTTAGCAACAAATAATCCTGAGTTAATAACGAGCATCAAAACCGATACAGGGATTAGTGAACACAGGGTTGTCGTAGCGAGACTGAATATTGCAACCCCCAAATCATCCAAAAATAAACTAAAAATATACTTATTTAAGAAAGCAGATAAAAGTTTACTTGACACCTCCCTGAGAGACGATCTCCACTCCCTCCAAATTAAGAATATAAGTGTAGATCAGGTGTGGCTTGAATTCAAAGAGATAGTACCGGCAGCAATTGAGAGATTTATACCAAATAAATTAACAAACGACGGAGCTGATCCTCCTTGGTACAGAAATCGGGTCAGAACACTGTTGCAGAAACAGCGACACAAATTTAAACATACGCAAAATACTCAAGATCGGCGATCTTTTACAGAAACTCGAAATTTAGCATGGACTTCAATGCGAGTTGCTTATAATAGTTTGCACAACGAAACTTTGTCTCGAAACCTGGCAGTAAATCCAAAGAGACTCAGGTCGTATGTGAAGTATGCTAGCGGCAAGATCAATCAATGCCTTCTTTGCGCGATAGCAATGGAGATACTATCGAAGACGGTGCTGGCAAAGCAGGCTTACTGAACACAGCCTTCCGAAATGCCTTCACAAAAGAAGACGAAGTAAATATTCCAGAATTCGAATCAAGAACAGCTGCCAACATGAGTAACGTAGAAGTAAATATCCTCGGAGTAGTGAAGAAACTTAAATTACTTAATAAAAGCAAGTCTTCTGGTCCAGGCTGTATACCAATTAGCATCCTTTCGGAGTATGCTGATGAATTAGCTCCATACTCAACAATCATATACAACCGTTCGCTCGAAGAAAGATCCGTACCCAAAGACTGGAAAGTTTCACAGGTCACACCAATATTCAAGAAAGGTAGTAGGTGTAATCCACTTAATTATAGGGCCATATCGTTAACGTCAATATGCAGCAGGATTTTCGAACATATATTGTGTTCGAACGTAATGAATTACCTCGAAGAAAACGGTCTATTGACACACTGCCAACATGAATGGGTTTAGAAAACATCGTTCTTGTGAAACACAACCAGCTCTTTATTCGCATGAAGTGTTGAGCGCTATTGGCAAGGGATTTCAGATCGATTCCGTATTTCTGGATTTCCGGAAGGCTTTTGACACTGTACCACTCAAGCGGCTTGTAGTGAAATTGCTTGCTTATGGAATGTCGTCTCAGTTGTGAGACTGGTTTCGTGATTTCCTGTCACAGAGGTCACAGTTCGTTGTAATTAACGGATAGTCATCGAGTAAAACATACGTGATTTCTGGCGCTCCCCAAGGTAGTGTTACAAGCCCTTTATCTACATAAACGATTTGTGAGACAATCTGAGCAGCCGCCTTAGGTCGTTTGTAGATGAAGCTGTCGTTTATCGACTAATAATGTCAGTAGATGAAAACAAATTGCAAAACTATTTAAAAAAGGTACCTCAATGGTGCGAAAATTGACAGTTGACCCTATATAACGAAAAGTGTGAGGTCATCCACACGAGTGCTAAAAGGAATTCGTTGAACTTTGGTTACTCGATAAACCATCTAATCTAAAGGCCGTAAATTCAACTAAATACCTACGAATTACAGTTACGAACAACGTAAATTGGAAGGAACACATAGAAAATGTAGTGGGGAAGGCTAACCGAAGACTGCGTTTTATTGGCAGGACACTTAGAAAATGTAACAGATCTACTAAGGAGACTGCCTACACTACGCTTGTCCGTCCTCTTTTAGAATACTACTGCGCATTTTGGGATCCTTGCCGCATGGGACTGACGGAGTACATCGAAAACGTTCAAAGAAGGGCAGCACGTTTTGTATTACTGCGAAATATGGGAGAGAGTGTCACTGACATGATACTGGATTTGGGCTGGACATCATTAAAGGAAAGGCGGTTTCGTTGCGACGAAATCTTCTCACGAAATTCCAGTCACCAACTTCCTCCTCGAAATGCGAAAATATTTTGTTGACACCGACCTACATAGGGAGAAACGATCACCACGATAAAATAAGGGAAATCAGAGCTCGTCCGGAAAGATATAGGTGTTCTCAATCAAAACTACAATTTGATGTTTTTTGGTACACCACATAAATGACGTAGTAAATCGTAGGATTATCGATAGTATTTGTATAATTCGTTGGGAAAGAAAAATAAATGAATGTGTAAGAGAGAAAATGGGAGTCTACGACTTCTCGTTTTTTGTTTGTTTATTTATCTTTGTCTTTTTACTAGGCACGCTAGACCTACACCTGGAGTTATGGTCTGGTTTGCGATTTCGTATGACAGTATGAGCGCTCTCGCGGTTATCCCACGCACCCTGACAACAAATATGTACGTCAGTCTGGTCATTTGACCTGTTGTGCTGCCATTCATGAACAGCATTCCAAGGATGCTTTTCAACAGGATAACGCCCGCCCACATACCGCTGTTGTAATCCAGCATGCTCTGCAGAGCGTAGACATGTTGCCTGGGCCTGCTCGATCACCAGATCTCTCTCCAATGGAGCTCGTATGGGACATAATGGGACGACAACTCCAGCGTCATCCACAATCAGGATTAACCGTCCCATATGGACAGACCAAGAGCAACAAGCATGGAACTCCATCTCACAAACTGACATCCGGAAGCTGTACAACACAATGCCAGCAAGTTTGAATGCTTGCATTCAACATTATGACGCTTACATCGGTTATTAATGCTCCAGCATTTTTCATTTCCAATGGCTTGTCTCGCCCTTACACTAGCTGAGCGCTCACCGCGGCTGACTGCCACGCGGAAGACCCGGGTTCGATTCATAGTACAGCCAGGAATTTTGCCTTGTCGGGAGACTAGCCGACAGGCCGACTGAGGAGCAACTCAAGCAATTAGTAGCAGCTCCAAGGACAGTGAACCCGATAACGACCGGGACAGTGGCGTGCTGGCCACACGCTCCTCCATATCGCATCCAGTGACGCTAGTTGGAAAGGATGACACGGCGGTCGATCGGACCCGACTGGCCCGTCTACATCAGATCGAGGAACATTACCTACCTGTGACATGGAAAGCCTCATAAAATTATAACGATATAAATTGGGTCATGTAGCAAACTAACATAACATAACATTGTAACCTCCCCGCAAAATTTTAAAAGTTAATGTTAAGTGAAATGTTGTCTTCCCACAAAACTGCATAATAAAAATGACCCAAGCGTAACCTCCTTGCAAAATTAAAGAATAATAATGGCCCAAATGTAAACTCCCCACAAAATTACGGAATGAAGATTGATCATGAACCCACAATAATATTAATTAAATAATGATCTATGAACTGAATGTAACATCTCAACAGCAATAATTAAACCTGACAAATTTTATAAGGGCAGCAACGCTGACCTTCGGTCCTGTGAAATAATTAAACCTGAATGGAGAAACCAAAATTCTTACCTCAGTAAAACTGCATCTATATCTGCTCTTATTTTTCGGCACAGCTCCGTGCAATGCTGTCCCATATTTAATTTTGATTCTCGGAGGGAATGCATGGGAAATATTATTTAACGTGAAATGAATCTTTTTGTTTAAAACTGTTACTTGAAAAGAAAATTATTATTGGGGCAATTCTTGAACAAATTAATTACAATTAACATACACTCCTGGAAATTGAAATAAGAACACCGTGAATTCATTGTCCCAGGAAGGGGAAACTTTATTGACACATTCCTGGGGTCAGATACATCACATGATCACACTGACAGAACCACAGGCACATAGATACAGGCAACAGAGCATGCACAATGTCGGCACTAGTACAGTGTATATCCACCTTTCGCAGCAATGCAGGCTCTTATTCTCCCATGGAGACGATCGTAGAGATGCTGGATGTAGTCCTGTGGAACGGCTTGCCATGCCGTTTCCACCTGGCGCCTCAGTTGGACCAGCGTTCGTGCTGGACGTGCAGACCGCGTGAGACGACGCTTCATCCAGTCCCAAACATGCTCAATGGGGGACAGATCCGGAGATCTTGCTGGCCAGGGTAGTTGACTTACACCTTCTAGAGCACGTTGGGTGGCACGGGATACATGCGGACGTGCATTGTCCTGTTGGAACAGCAAGTTCCCTTGCCGGTCTAGGAATGGTAGAACGATGGGTTCGATGACGGTTTGGATGTACCGTGCACTATTCAGTGTCCCCTCGACGATCACCAGTGGTGTACGGCCAGTGTAGGAGATCGCTCCCCACACCATGATGCCGGGTGTTGGCCCTGTGTGCCTCGGTCGTATGCAGTCCTGATTGTGGCGCTCACCTGCACGGCGCCAAACACGCATACGACCATCATTGGCACCAAGGCAGAAGCGACTCTCATCGCTGAAGACGACACGTCTCCATTCGTCCCTCCATTCACGCCTGTCGCGACACCACTGGAGGCGGGCTGCACGATGTTGGGGCGTGAGCGGAAGACGGCCTAACGGTGTGCGGGACCGTAGCCCAGCTTCATGGAGACGGTTGCGAATGGTCCTCGCCGATACCCCAGGAGCAACAGTGTCCCTAATTTGCTGGGAAGTGGCGGTGCGGTCCCCTACGGCACTGCGTATGGTCCTACGGTCTTGGCGTGCATCCGTGGGTCGCTGCGGTCCGGTCCCAGGTCGACGGGCACGTGCACCCTCCGCCGACCACTGGCGACAACATCGATGTACTGTGGAGACCTCACGCCCCACGTGTTGAGCAATTCGGCGGTACGTCCACCCGGCCTCCCGCATGCCCACTATACGCCCTCGCTCAAAGTCCGCCAACTGCACATACGGTTCACGTCCACGCTGTCGCGGCATGCTACCAGTGTTAAAGACTGCGATGGAGCTCCGTATGCCACGGCAAACTGGCTGACACTGACGGCGGCGGTGCACAAATGCTGCGCAGCTAGCGCCATTCGACGGCCAACACCGCGGTTCCTGGTGTGTCCGCTGTGCCGTGCGTGTGATCATTGCTTGTACAGCCCTCTCGCAGTGTCCGGAGCAAGTATGGTGGGTCTGACACACCGGTGTCAATGTGTTCTTTTTTCCATTTCCAGGAGTGTATATTATTAGCTGAGCGCAATGCTGCTTCATCACCTTCGATAACAATATACCTCGTCCTGAACCGTGAGCAGAGATGCAAGGAGAGCACGCCGCCGACGCATGCCGACGGCCGCTCAGTACAACCGTCCACTCGCTACAACTACTGCCGACTGACTACTACTGCCGACAGAGTGGCACTCGCAACTGAACCACTCTCTCAGCCCACTCGCCTCACACTATTGAACTCTCGCGCGGTCAAGCGCAGACTAGCAACGATAAATAACTCTCTGGTCAGAGATTCTGTCATGCCTCGCCATCGCTGGTACTGAATACATACGCGTTTCAACATAACTAACATAAACTAGAACCTATCCAATTACATACATCAATAGAAAATTCCAAGAAAAAGGAATGCATTTATATTGCAGTCCATTTTGTGGCCTGTTCTTGTAAGTTCTGAGACAGTGCTAAGCACGCAACGATATACCAGTTTCGAAAGAGGTGTTTTCCTTCTCTCTGTCCTCTCTATCTTTACACCCGAGTGCTATGCTTTGATGTATGTTTTGTTCTCATTTGGTTTGTCTTGTTAATCGAACGGTGTATAGACATGACCTTATAACTAGTATCTAAATATTTTCTGAGAAGTTTAAGTGACATCTTTACAGCGACACGAAGGAAATAATAATAATTTAAAGCAAGAACAATATTTTACTAAGACGTTATAGCTTCAGGGTGTATTGTTCAGTTATCTCGACAATACTGGAGGTTTCCTTGTCGTACATGATGCAAAGCTCCGTTTTCTTAAAAAAATGGTTCAAATGGCTCTGAGCACTATGCGACTTAACTTCTGAACTTAGAACTAATTAAACATAACTAACCTAAGGACATCACACACATCCATGCCCGAGGCAGGATTCGAACCTGCGACCGTAGCGGTCGCTCGGCTCCAGATTGTAGCGCCTAGAACAGCACGGCCAGACCGGCCGGCCCGTTTTCTTCGCCACTAAAGAGCAGCTAGGCTGTGGAGCGTTCATTTCAATAACGTCTAACTTCGGAGGAGTAATGCAGTCATTCTCTACCGTTAAACAATTGAATTCGCTTTCTTGATCACGTTTTGACTTACGAGGATCACTCCAAAAGAAATGCACACTACTTTTTTAAAAATCCATCTCTTATTCTACATGTTTGAAAGTTTTACAGTGTGTAGATACATCCTTTAGCAACAATATTTTCGTTTCTCCACATAATTTCCATCCCTCTTAACTGCCTTACGCCATCTTGGAAGCAGCGCCTGTATACCCGCACGGTAAAATTCTGGAGCAACCTGTTGGAGCCACTGTTTGGCAGTGTGCACAAGGTAGTCATCATCTTCAAACCTTGTTCCACGAGGAAAGTCTTTCAGTTTCCCAAAGAGATAATAGTCACATGGAGCTAGGTCAGGACTGTAAGGCGGATGTTTCAGTGTTGTCCATCCAAGTTTTGTGACCGCTTCCATGGTTTTTTGACTGACATATTGCTGTGCATTGTCGTGCAACAGCCCTGCTTTTGCCGATGTGGTCGAACACGATTCAGTCGAGCTTGAAGTTTCTTTAGTGTCGTCACATATGCATCAGAATTTATGGTGGTTCCACTTGGCATGATGTCCACAAGCAAGATTCCTCCGGAATCGAAAAACACCGTAGCCATAACTTTTCCAGCAGAAGGTGTGGTTTTGAATTTTTTTTCTTGGGTGAATTTGCATGATGCCACTCCATTGATTGCCTCTTCGTCTCTGGTGAAAAATGATGGAGCCATGTTGTATCACCTGTCACAATTCTTCCAAGAAATTCTTCTCCACCATTCTCATACTGTTCCAAAAGTTCGCTGCATACCGTTTTTTTGTTTCTTTGTGAGACACTGTCAACATTCAAATGGTTCAAATGGCTCTGAGCACTATGGGACTTAACATCTATGGTCATCAGTCCCCTAGAATTTAGAACTACTTAAACCTAACTGACCTAAGGACAGCACACAACACCCAGCCATCACGAGGCAGAGAAAATCCCTGACCCCGCCGGGAATCGAACCCGGGAACCCGGGCGTGGGAAGCGAGAACGCTACCGCACGACCACGAGATGCGGGCACTGTCAACATTCTGGAAACCAACCTGGCACAAACCTTTTTAACGCCAACACTTTCAGTATTCTGCAAACACTTCCTTCCCCTATCCCAAAGTAGCGTGACAATTAGTTCACTGTGATGCGTCTGTCAGCAGACACCAATTCGTTAACTCTCTGCACATTATCTGGAGTGTGTGCAGTACGAGGCCTGCCGCTGCGAGGACAATCCTCAATATTGCCGTGCCCGCTTTCATCATGTAACCTGTTTGCCCACCGAGTAACTGTACTGCGATCGACAGCAACATCTCCATGCACCTTTTTCAACTTGTTTCGGATGTTTCCCACTGTCTCGTTTTCACATCACAGGAATTCTATGACAGCACGTTGCTTCTGACGAACGTCAAGTGTAGCAGCCATCTTGAAGACATGCTGTGACGGCGCCACTCACGGGAACAGGTTTAACTAAGTATGAAAACAAGCGGGAAGGATGTATCTACACACTGTAAAACTTTCACACATGCAGAATACAAACTGTAGTTTTACAAAAATAGTGTGCATTTCTTTTGGAGTGACCCTCGTATTTGTACAGATAACCCATCTCGGCTTTATGACCATCATCACTTGGAAAGCCTTCCACTACTATTCACTGTAACCTCTAAGTTAATACGAGTTTTTATGCCCAAAAACATTACCACTTCGTATAAAATCTGATACATATGTAAATAAACGAAATCTAAATTTGTTTTAAGTTTCGTAGTGGCAAGAACATTCGCAAAATGCAACAGAATAATTAAAGAGGAGTTTAACGAGAGTTAATCAAGCCAAAACTGAAATTATTATCCTATCAAAAGACCACATGCAGGCACTCACTATACATGTGAAAGAATTGCGTCTTATTCGTAGATACTTTTTAATTATTTTTTTAAATACCTTTCAGTTCCTCCTTCTGATGGGAAAAGACGGGCTGAATGTGAGCACGCGGGCTCTTTGCGGCCGTAGAACCAATTTTAAGAAGTAGTTTATTTTTCTGAGGATACATACATAGGGTTAATTCTCTTTATGTGAGCAAAAAGGAAGTAGAACTGGTCAGATTGATATAAAGGTTAAGATTTGGAGAACTTTACAGTTTCTGGTAGGTTATTGTTCTACTAAAAAGAACACAGAGTTACACAGAATACAAAATACTACAGGATTCAAATTATACATAATACAAGGTAGTACAGAGTACAAAATAAAATGCTCCAAAATAAATACAAAATACAGAAAAGGAGAACCTTCAGTTGGTACAATACACATGTTTGCAGGTGATGAGAAACTGTCAGTTATCTTCCTCGAATGTTCCTTTCTTTGAGTGAAGTGGAATGCCGGCCGAAGTGGCCGTGCGGTTCTAGGCGCTGCAGTCTGGAACCGCGAGACCGCTACGGTCGCAGGTTCGAATCCTGCCTCGAGCATGGATGTGTGTGACGTCCTTAGGTTAGTTAAGTTTAAGTAGTTCTAAGTTCTAGGGGACTAATGACCTCAGAAGTTGAGTCCCATAGTGCTCAGAGCCACTTGAACTTGAAGTGGAATGTCTGTGTTTTGTGTTAAAGTAGTGAGTTCCTCTGCAACATCTTCGTATGTACTGATGGTGCTGCGTGCGGTTACTGTTGGGGGTGGATGTCTTTATGTTTGGGTTTCGTTGTTTGTCTCAGTGTTGTGGTTATAATGTTTTATATATCGTTGATGGAGGAAGGAGGAAGGAAAGGAAAGGGAAGGAATTATTGATGTCAGCTGCATCGGTACATTACGTGGAATCGGCGGCGACAAATGAAAATGTCTGGTGGACTAGGATTCGAACCTGGGATCTCCTGCTTACTAAGACTGCGCCATCCGGACACAGTGTTCAACGCAACTGCGCGAACGATCTCGGCACGCCTCTCTGCCGACCCACATTCGCATCAAACGCCAGCTATCCGCAGTTCTGTCCATGTCCTCCATGCTGCCTACTCAGAGATTCCAGCAGGAGGTCGGACGTATTTGTGCATCATAACTGAAGAAGATGGGTGCGTTGCCCATCGACGAAAATCAATTATATGAACGCATGGTGTCTCTTCTTTCGGACATGTTCGAGAGGACACACACCATACATTCATATAACAGAATGTTTTGCATGTCGGACCTGTTTTTTACATCTACGTGATTACTCTGCTATTCACAATAAAGTGCCTGGCAGAGGGTCCAATCAACCACCTTCAAGCTGTCTCTCTACCGCTCCACTCTTGAAAGGCACGCAGGAAAAACGAGCACTTAAATTTTTCCGTGCGAGCCCTGATTTCTCTTATTTTATCGTGATGATCATTTCTCCCTATGTAGGTGGGTGCCAACAGAATGTTTTCGCAATCGAAGAAGAAAACTGGTGATTGAAATTTCGTGACATTCCGTCGCAACGAAAAACGACTTTGTTTTAATGATTGCCACTCCAATTCACGTATCATGTCTGTGACACTATCTCCCCTATTTCGCGATAATACAAAATGAGCTGCCCTTCTTTGTACTTTTTCGATGTCATCCGTCAGTCGCACCTGATGCGGATCCCACACCGCACAGCAATACTCCAGAATATGGCGGACAAGCGTAGTGTAAGCAGTCTCTTTGGTAGACCTGTTGCACTTTCTAAGTGTTCTGCCAATGAATCACAGTCTTTGGTTTGCTCTACCCACAATATTATCTATGTGATCGTTCCAATTTAGGTTATTTGTAATTGTAATCCCTAAGTATTTAGTTGAATTCACAGCCTTCAGATTTGTGTGACTTATCGCGTAATCGAAATTTAGCTGATTTCTTTTAGTACACATGTGAAAAACTTCACACTTTTCCTTATTCAGGGTCAATTGCCTCTTTTCGCACCATACAGATATCTTATCTAAATCATTTTGCAAGTCGTTTTGATCATCTGATGACTTTACAAGACGGTAAATGACAGCATCATCTGCAAACATTCTAAGATGGCTACTCAGATTGTCTCCTATGTCGTTAATATAGATCAGGAAGAATAGAGGGCCTGTATCACTTGATGGTTGAGGTGTTACGGTATCCAGCCTAGCAGCAACTGCCTTGTGGTCGCTGATCCCTGTATTCGTCACAATACTCACTATTTGTCCAGGATTATTTGTTGCTAAAAGGTCAAGTATATTTTCGCAACCATTTACGCTTCGGGTGGGCTCATGAACTGGGGTGTCTAGGATGTAAATGATGTGGCGGTTTCAGCTTATTTATCCAGACATATTCCAAGGTATTTTGTATTGTGGGTCAGGGTTAACTGTGCACCCGGAGTTGGAGTTATAGGTATCTTTCGCCCATGTTTGAGTTACGGGGAATGAGTATGTGTCTGAACGGTATGCACTGTGTCTTCTTTGGGTTGGTTTTAATCCCCCAGAACCTCATCCAGTTCTGCAGTAGGGATAGGTATTCGCTCGCCTGACGTTGGATGGCGTTTGTAGAGGCGACAGAGCACCAGTAGGCAGTGTGTTCTGTGTTTATCTGTACCCTTTCATTGAAGCGTCGTGTCCTGAGGACGTTGTGGTGTATAAGATATATACACTACTGGCCATTAAAGTTGCTACACCAAGAAGAAATGCAGATGATAAACGGGTATTCATTGGACAAATATACACTCCTGGAAATTGAAATAAGAACACCGTGAATTCATTGTCCCAAGAAGGGGAAACTTTATTGACACATTCCTGGGGTCAGATACATCACATGATCACACTGACAGAACCACAGGCACATAGACACAGGCAACAGAGCATGCACAATGTCGGCACTAGTACAGTGTATATCCACCTTTCGCAGCAATGCAGGCTGCTATTCTCCCATGGAGACGATCGTAGAGATGCTGGATGTAGTCCTGTGGAACGGCTTGCCATGCCATTTCCACCTGGCGCCTCAGTTGGACCAGCGTTCGTGCTGGACGTGCAGACAGCGTGAGACGACGCTTCATCCAGTCCCAAACATGCTCAATGGGGGACAGATCCGGAGATCTTGCTGGCCAGGGTAGTTGACTTACACCTTCTAGAGCACGTTGGGTGGCACGGGATACATGCGGACATGCATTGTCCTGTTGGAACAGCAAGTTCCCTTGCCGGTCTAGGAATGGTAGAACGATGGGTTCGATGACGGTTTGGATGTACCGTGCACTATTCAGTGTCCCCTCGACGATCACCAGTGGTGTACGGCCAGTGTAGGAGATCGCTCCCCACACCATGATGCCGGGTGTTGGCCCTGTGTGCCTCGGTCGTATGCAGTCCTGATTGTGGCGCTCACCTGCACGGCGCCAAACACGCATACGACCATCATTGGCACCAAGGCAGAAGCGACTCCCATCGCTGAAGGCGACACGTCTCCATTCGTCCCTCCATTCACGCCTGTCGCGACACCACTGGAGGCGGGCTGCACGATGTTGGGGCGTGAGCGGAAGACGGCCTAACGGTGTGCGGGACCGTAGCTGAGCTTCATGGAGACGGTTGCGAATGGTCCTCGCCGATACCCCAGGAGCAACAGTGTCCCTAATTTGCTGGGAAGTGGCGGTGCGGTCCCCTACGGCACTGCGTAGGATCCTACGGTCTTGGCGTGCATCCGTGCGTCGCTGCGGTCCGGTCCCAGGTCGACGGGCACGTGCACCTTCCGCCGACCACTGGCGACAACATCGATGTACTGTGGAGACCTCACGCCCCACGTGTTGAGCAATTCGGCGGTACGTCCACCCGGCTTCCCGCATGCCCACTATACGCCCTCGCTCAAAGTCCGTCAACTGCACATACGGTTCACGTCCACGCTGTCGCGGCATGCTACCAGTGTTAAAGACTGCGATGGAGCTCCGTATGCCACGGTAAACTGGCTGACACTGACGGCGGCGGTGCACAAATGCTGCGCAGCTAGCGCCATTAGAGGGCCAACACCGCGGTTCCTGGTGTGTCCGCTGTGCCGTGCGTGTGATCATTGCTTGTACAGCCCTCTGGCAGTGTCCGGAGCAAGTATGGTGGGTCTGACACACCGGTGTCAATGTGTTCTTTTTTCCATTTCCAGGAGTGTATTATACTAGAACTGACATGTGATTACATTTTCACGCAATTTGGGTGCATAGATCCTGAGGAATCAGTACCCAGAACAACCACCTCTGGCCGTAATAACGGCCTTGATACGCCTGGGCATTGAGTCAAACAGAGCTTGGATGACGTGTACAGGTACAGCTGCCCATGCAGCTTCCACACGATATCACAGTTCATCAAGAGTAGTGACTGGCATACTGTGACGAACCAGTTGTTCGGCCACCATTCACCAAACGTTTTCAGTTGGTGAGAGATCTGGAGAATGTGCTCGCCAGGGCAGCAGTCGAACATTTTCTGTATCCAGAAAGGCCCGTACAGGACCTGCAACATGCGGTCGTGCGTTATCCTGTTGAAATGTAGGGTTTCGCAGGGATCGAATGAAGGGTAGAGCCACGGGTCGTAAAACATCTGAAATGTAACGTCCAGTGTTCAAAGTGCCGTCAATGCGAACAAGAGGTGACCGAGACGTGTAACCAATGGCACCCCATACCATCACGCCGAGTGATACGCCAATATGGCGATGATGAATGCACGCTTCAAATGTGCGTTCACCGCGATGTCGCCAAACACTGATGCGACCATCATGATGCTGTAAACAGACCTGGATTCATCCGAAAAAATGACGTTTTGCCATTCGTGCACCCAGGTTCGTCGTTGAGTACACCATCGCAGGCGCTCCTGTCTGTGACGCAGCGTCAAGGGTAACCGCAGCCATGGTCTCCGAGCTGATAATCCATGCTGCTGCAAACGTCGTCGAACTGTTCGTGTAGATGGTTGTTGTCGTGCAAACGTCCCCATCTATTGACTCAGGGATCGAGACGTGGCTGCACGAAACGTTACAACCATGCGGATAAGATGCCTGTCATCTCGACTGCTAGTCATACGAGGCCGATGGGATCCAGCATGGCGTTTCGTATTACCCTCCTGAACCCACCGATTCCACTTTCTGCTAACAATCATTGGATCTCGACCAACGCGAGCAGCAATGTCGCGATAGGTTAAACCGGAATCGCGATAGGCTACAATCCGACCTTTATCAAAGTCGGAAACGTGATGGTGCGCATTTCTCCTCCTTACACGAGGCATCACAACAACGTTTCACCAGGCAACGCCGGTCAACTGCTGTTTGTGTATGAGCAATCGGTTGGAAACTTTCCTCATGTCAGCACGTTGTAGGTGTCGCCACCGGCGCCGACCTTGTGTGAATGCTCTGAAAAGCTAATCATTTGCATATCACAGCATTTTCTTCCTGTCGGTTAAATTTCGCCTCTGTAGCACGTCATCTTCGTGGTGTAGCAATTTTAATGGCCAGTAGTGTACAAAGAAAGCAGCACTTCTTCCTTAACATCTCTCAACAGTTTCCCTGCCACTCCAAAAGTTTTTGATTTCTGACAGTGGCATTACCACCATTCCTTCTTTGTATAGAGACCAGGGTGGAAGGCCTCTGTGGTAGTTTGCGGAACTTCAGCAGCAAAGATCGCAGGCCTTTTGTTCACCACCCTGGTTGGGGTAGCAGTGGCGCTGTGAGAGGATGCCTGGTAGTCGACTGATATACTGTAATGTAAACACCATTGTCAAGACATTCATTCATTGTTCAACAGTTACAACAATCATGATGATACTCGGGGAGGCAAATGTCCCCTGAATGTAAGCAGTAGGTCGTCTGCAAAGAGGTACAGCTGTTAGCATGTGTCCTGGCGGCGTGCAGCGTCGTACGGACGTTGTAATGATGGATTGCAATGACTCTGCAAGGTCGTTGACCACAACAGCGGACGGCGGTCCGTAGTGGGGATTATAGGCTGCCAGGCATTACAGGAAGGGGCACGCTGAGGCGTGCAGAATCACGCCGTGGGCCCAGCATGGACGAGATGGCTCACAGCGGCAGCAGCGTCTGTCCACACAGGCAGAGGCAGGCAGCAAGTAGTTGCCTGCGACGCCTGGGCTCGAACTCTTGGCCATCGGATGGCCTGCTGATTGGACTAAGTCCGCAGCATTGGTATCAGCACAGGCAACAGAGCGAAAGCTAGCAGAGGCACAGTCCTCAGGTGAAGACTTGCTGAATCATGTGGATTTGTAGACTTGTAGACCGTCATAGGAATCCCTTGAGGCTGGTAGCTGGCAGACAGCAGTTCCTCTGACTAGAAATGAGGAATATTAATATGGACTTGGACCACCCTTGTTTTATATACGTATATGGATATGGTGTCTGTTCTTTCGGACATGTCCGAAAGAACAGACACCATATCCATATACGTGTAATTCTGGCAATACCGGCCATGACCCTCCTCTTCTGCACACATAGTACCCAAAATCTTACAGGACTTGGTAAGAATGACATCCACGAGTAATGAGTGTGTTGGGTAGGCACATTACGAATCTACATCTACATCTACATGGATACTCTGCAAATCACATTTAAGTGCCTGGCAGAGGGTTCATCGAACCACCTTCACAATTCTCTATTATTCCAATCTCGTATAGCGCGCGGAAAGAACGAGTTCTGATTTCCCTTATTTTATCGTGGTGATCATTCCGCCCCATGTAATTCGGTGTCAACAAAATTTTTTCACATTCGGAGGAGAAAGTTGGTGATTGGAATTTCGTTAGAAAATTCCGTCGCAACGAAAAACGCCTTTCTTTTAATGATTTCCAGCCCAAATCCTGTATCATTTCTGTGACACTCTCTCCCATATTTCGCGATAATACAAAACGTGCTGCCTTTCTTTGAACTTTTTCGATGTACTCCGTCAGTCCTACCTGGTAAGGATCCCACACCGCGCAGCATTATTCTAAAAGAGGACGGACAAGCGTAGTGTTGACAGTCTCCTTAGTAGGTCTGTTACATTTTCTAAGTGTCCTGCCAATAAAACGCAGCCTTTGGTTAGCCTTCCCCACAACATTTTCTATGTGTTCTTTCCAATTTAAGTTGTTCTTAATTGTAATACCTAGGCATGTAGTTGAATTTACGGCTTTTAGATTAGACTGATTTATCGTGTAACCGAAGTGTGTGGACATATAAGGTGAGAATGTGGGTCTCGCGGGAGGCGTGCGCGAGATAGCCCCTGCAGTCGCACTATCCTCTGTCCTCAGTGGCTCAGATGGATAGAGAGTCTGCCATGTAAGCAGGAGATCCCGGGCTCGAGTCCCTTTCGGGGCACACATTTTCATCTGTCCCCGATGATATATATCAACGCCCGTCAGCAGTTGAAGGTATTAATATATAATTCTAATTTCACCCTTGTTTTAGTACAGCATCGCTTTCTGTCATGTAAGCCATAATAGGACAATGGATCAGACGTGATGCAGTCAGGTCACTCACGCCACAGTGATTCTGCCTTTCTGATGCATCCATGCTGCTATGCCTCTGGTTTGACCATAGCATATGGTAACATTCTCGGCACCACGGAGACAGTACTTGTCATATCAGCACGTAGGCCCTAATGTAACTTCGCTTGACCAGCCTAAACTTACCTGCTTCTGTGGCCTCTTGCATTAGCCGTATGAGGAGCCTCAATTTTACTCAGCTGAGTCCATTAAGTTATTTGCAGTGTTGACACTCATTCCTCCATGAGGAGTTTCGAGCCATCACCTCCAGCTCAAGATTATTCTGAAATGTCTCGATACCTATTTTGAAAATTGACAGTTATAACTATAATATTCAGTTTCGTCTTTTACAGTAGTTCAGCTTAAGCCGCAATGTTCCTCGGTTGGTCCCTAATTTTGTACGTACTTTCTATAATTAGTCTACTGAATTTTTCTTGTCTATTCATAGGGACATAATTCCATTGCATAATCACTTACAAATTAATGCAACTACATTACCAAATTCTCTTTTCTTGTCAAATTCCTCAGCAGTCATTTAACACTAAATATTTGTGCTCACTTCTTACTCATGCGTAGCATTTCTCCTTGTTTATCATGCGGCTTCTTATCTAATTCTTAATTAACTAACCATTACTTGCTGCTGATAACCCAATCCGCTGGTAACTGGTTCACCGAGAGTTCGCAAGGGAAGGAGATTTTTCGTTTGAGGTAGATGCGGGTTACACAAAGCAAAACCAGAATGACAAAAGTGATAATGTCATTGCGCTGCTTATCGCGATACTGCTATACATACTGGAATATTTGCTCAGTGGTAATTAGACACATCTGTGAAATTATAAACTCGTCCAATGAACGAAGGGGGCCTGTTTTTAGGGTGTCGTTTAAGTAGGTCATATTGTCGGTTGGTGGTTTTTCTGGCCGGTACAACGAAGGTTGTGTCATGTTTATTGTGGTTGTTCCAGTGGTGGTAGCCTGGAGAAGAAATGTCGTTATCGCTGTTTCACAGGTCGTGCCGTTGACTAATATTCCACTATTTTGTAATTCCAACCTTATCATTTCCTTGGTCCGTCCTTGTTTGTAACAGTTCACTATTACTAGCTCTGGAGCAAATACGGAGTGAACCAATGCATGTTAACCCTCTGAAAGTATGGTTGCGGCGCCAAAACATCCCTCTGGCACATGAAAAATACTGCACGGCTCTGAAACAGTCAATGGTGCTTATAGTCAATTAAAATGTTTTAAACATCTTTTTCAGAAAGATATCAGCATATATATATATATATATATATATATATATATATATATATATATATATATATATATATATATCGTAGGAAATACGTAACACGAATGCTGAGTTCACCGCAATTTTGCGTCGTTGCAGGACGGGAACTGTCGTCTAAAGAGGCTGATTTGTTGAATCTTCTGCTCGTTGTCTCTGAAGGTTTGTTATCGTGAGAATAAAGAAGCAAAAGAAGAGTTGCAAGTTACGACACAATGAGAAACGTGCTGTGGCTTAAACTTTTGTTACAACGCCAGGTTCAAATAATACGCAGTTCTTAGTCACCGTATCTGGACGATACGCTTCAATCGACGTAGATAGGTACGGCTATTGACTTAAGAGAAAGTAAAAACGTTACTGATAAGCGGCATCTGGTCACTATAATTGACATAGAAAACCAAGTGGACGCAGGATTTTAACCGTCAGTTAAAACATCAAGACCATGGAGTTGCATTATAATTCCGGTGGATTCTTTGCTTTTCTGTCTACCTACTATCGATAGCAAGCATTAAATCTTGTCTCATCGAGTGCTTCAGACGATAGACTTTTTGTTCATCATTGCCTAAATTTTCAAGTAATATAAGTTCGTTTTGAAATAACATAACAGGCACTTTCGGCTACGACATAAAAACTTCGTCTCTTCTAATACCAGCCGTTTTACTTATATTTACTCTATCAGCTGTCATCATGTTATTCAAGATTTCGCTTTTAATTTCCTTTTTAGGTATCATGACCAACTTTACTAACATTTATTGAAAGTCAAGAATACTTTTATTTGTAGAGATACACTAAGTTTGTAAAATATAACTGTCATCAACGACTTCAGTCAAATGTGTTACAAGTGCACTGCTCAACTAACTGACAATTTTCTTAAAAATTTTTTTTCAGTCAAAGCACGAGATCAAAATACCTTGATTCAGATAACTAGTTCCATCTAAAATACGATGTTCCATTTCATATTTTAATTAAAGCATCAACAAAATGTATTGATGACATTCAAAATACAATTTTAAATTTCTAATCCCCAATCGAATACAACAATTATTGTTTGATTTAGATAAAAACGACATTTTATAGAATTTTTATTTCGACTTTTTGTAGTGATTTTCGTTACTGTAAGTTTTTAGACGTTCTGTCAATACATCAGCATGGTTCAATCAACATATTATCAACATGATTTGCATGTGAACAGACCCGGCACTTTTTTAGGGATTCTGATTTTTAACTCCATGCACTGAGTCTTGCATAAAATTAGCGTATACCATAATTTGAGTTAATACAAATGGTACTTTTCTGTAAAAAAACATTTCGTACTTATGACTTATAGCTGGAAATAAAGAAGACATTTTGTACGCCATGTTGCAGTGCAGACAGTTTTATTGTTCCAAGATGACCGGTTTCACAGATTTATGTTGCCATCATATGATCTAAAGGAACTTCTTACACAGTAAAATTGCCATGTTACATTATATGAAGCCAGAGCATAAATGGCACTCCACACATATCTTGACAAAAACTCGGTTAGTAAAATGCACACAACTAATGAAATGCACATAGTTGATAAAATCCTCGTACCACCCATGCATTTCAGCGGCATACATGATTCTCCAAAGCTTGCCGCAGAGCATTAAGCTGGCTTTCACAAATATATATGTTTTAGTTCGAAGTAAACGTGTTGTGTTTTGTGTAATAAAATGGATAATGACTAGTGTAAGACAAAAATGTCCGTTAAGATGGACTCCAGAATGCATACCTTAAGAGCAATTAGTGCGTGTTCATCTTCACTACTGTGAAAGACATTTCTTCTACTGAAAACTGTGCTTTCCATATTTTGAGTGCTGGTAGTATGAATGAAAACAGGAAAACAGTGTTCGATAAACTCGGTCTCTAAAATGCGTACCTTAAGGACTGTGAGCATTTTTTCATCTTCGCTACTGTGAAACAGTTCACTTCTTTAGCCCCTAATACTACCTCTCAAAACACCGAAAGCACAGACCTTGCAGTAGATGAGATGTGCTTCACAGAATCGAAGATGCAAAGGTGCTCATAGCTCTTAATGTGTGCATTTTAGAGTCCATTTTTACTGGACTTTGTTCTTTGTTTCGATTTATACTACCACTTCTCAAAATGTGCATTAATTTTTGACAACCTGTGTATTAAACTCGAAATAAAATTTATTGTAAATCTGATAACTGTAAACATGAATAGAAATACCAGTTTACAGTTTTATAAATAACCCATTTTCCCATTAAAGTGGAAAGCAAAATTTCATATGTACACTCATGCTCATAAATTAAGGATAATTGCAGAATGTGGTGCCACACAACGTGGCACTACACAAAACTGGCGCTAATAGCATAGGCACATAGGGAACACACACGACAAAGATCTGTAAGTCCACGGAATTGGTGATAAGTTGAGAAAACTGTTCCGAAACACATGTGCTACAATATGGGATATGATCACCATGCACATGTACACAGGCCGCACAACGGTTTGGCATACTCTGGATTAGGTGGTCGAGCAGCTGCTGGGGTATAGCCTCCCATTCTCGCGCCAGTGCCTGTCGGAGCTCCTGAAGGGGTTTGAAGACGTGCAGCAATTTGTCGACCGAGAGCATCCCAGACGTGCTCCATGGGGCTTAGGTCTGGAGAACAGGCTGGCCACTCCATTCGCCTGATATCTTCTGTTTCAAAGTAATCCTCCACGATGGCAGCTCGGTAATGCTATGGGTTGTCATCCATCAGGAGGAAGGTGGGACCCACTGCACCCCTGAAAAGTCGGACATACTGGTGCAAAATGACGTCCCGATACACCTGACCTGTTACAGTTCCTCTGCCAAACACATGCTGGGGGGTACGTGCACCAATCACAATCCCACCCCACACCATCAGACCATGACCTTCATACAGGTCCCATTCAAGGACATTAAGGGGTTGGTATCTGGTTCCTGGTTCACGCCAGATGAAAACCTGGCGAGAATCACTGTTCAGTCGTCTGTAGACTGGGTCTCTGGAGACAACTGTTCCAGTGGCCGCAGTAAGGTCCCGAGCAAGGCTACCTGCAGTACTCCATGGCCGTCTGCGGGCACTGACGGTGAGATATCGGTCTTCTTGTGGTGTTGTACACTGTGGACGTCCCGTACTGTAGCGCCTGGACACATTTCCTGACTGCTGGAATCGTTGCCACAATCTTGCGATCACACTTTGTGGCACTCGGAGGGCCCGTGCTACGACCTGTTGTGTTTCACCAGCCTCCAATCGCCCTAGTATTCTACCCCTCATAACGTCATCAATATGTGTTCTTTGGCCATCTTCAGCACACAGTCACCATTAGCACGTCTGAAAACGTCTGCACACTTACTCGCACACACACTTCCTTCCACCGTCAAGCTGGCAATTCCCTGATGCCTCTGGATTCATCTTCCATAGTCCTTTCAAGACACTGAACTTTCTGTTCAAATAAAGTTTTTATTTCTTCTCCCTGAACTTTAATTTTCTCTCCAAATTTCTCCTTGGTTTTTACTTGCTGTTTACTAGCTTTCTCTCTTGATAAACTGCTTTTCGCGTTTCATTATGGTTACTTATGCATTGCTGAATAAGAGAGAAGGCTAGTAAACAGCATAAGCATGAAACTCAATAATAACAATGCCATGATTCTGTAAGCTGACAAAAGCAATTCTGTAGTAATTATGAACAAAGATGAATATATCACTAAAACACTAACTTTCTTTTCTGCAAATAACATAACAGAGCTCAAGCAAGATCCAACCATAAAAAAATGGTTCAAATTACTCTGAGCACTATGGGACTTAACATCTGAGGTCATCAGTCCCCTAGAACTTAGAACTACTTAAACCTAACTAACCTAAGGACAACACACACATCCATGCCCGCGGCAGGATTCGAACCTGCGACCGTACCAGTCGCGCGGTTCCAGACTGAAGCGCCTAGAACCGCTCGGCCACCGCGGCCGGCGTTAATTCTAGGAATACACCTGCTTCCAAAGTATCCCAATTACTGAACAAAATTCTGAAACAGTACTATACATTTGATAAATCATACTCAGTTAAGAACACAAAGGAATTAGCAACTAAAATTAAAGACATAAACATTCCAACAGGTGCCAGGTTTGCCTCTTTTGATGTAACTAACCTATTTACATATGTACCAACTGAAGAAACAATAGACATAATTTTTGAAAACTTAATAAAACATAAAAAACTGTCAATTGCAGAAATATCAGAAGTCAGGGACATGTTGCAGCTAATATTGTCTCACAAGTACTTCACATTAAATGGGAAAGTTTACCAGCAGAATGAGTGTCTTGCCATGGGCATTAGCATAACAGGTTTTCTGGCAGACATATTTCTCAATAATCTGGAAAGTAAGTTCTTTAATGAAAACAATAGATTCAAAAGTAAAATAATATATTACTGGAGATATATTGATGATACCTTGCTTCTATTTGATAGAACAAAAGGTGAGGTCGAAGAACTACTAGCAGTATTCAATTCTTTCCACAAAAACGTAAAATTCACAATAGAACATGAGGACAACAAAAGCATAAATGTTCTGGACCTTAAAATCACCAACCATCAACAAAAACATAAGTTCAGCATACACAGAAAACACACATACACAGACATAACACTGGACAACTCATCATACCATCCCAATACATAGAAACATGCTGCATTTAGGTCCATGCTACACAGAGTACGCTCTCTTGATCTAGAAGGAAACACCTTCAAGAATGAGATACATACAACAAAGAGCATTGCCATAAGCAATGGCTACACAGCCAAAACAATTGACAATTTAGAGACAAATACGCAAAAGCTAGACAAGGAATAACAACACTATGAAAGAAGAGAAAATATTCGCCAGTATCCCATACCTGGGATCAACACTCTAGAAAACAATTTGGTAGTATTACATAATGAAGCCAATGGTACGACCCTAAATCTGTTAGAACGACTGGAGATATACCTCCACAAAATCAAAAAACCAGAATCGATGTTAAATGAGCAAACAGATTTCGCAAACCATAGCTATTTCAGTAATTTTAAAGATCTGATCTAAAGTTATTTCCTGCGTATATCAATTGTTTTTTTACATATGTCAATTTTTTAATAATTATATCTTTAGCACAATGAAAAATTCATCTTTGACTACACAATGTACAAAAACATCTGTGAAAGTGTTTACAAACATGTGCTTGCGAATGTGCCTCTTGAATGAAGTGATATGCTTGAAAACGATGGAGGAAAAAACTTACACTGTTACTAAAACGTTAAAACGCTTTTCTTGGATTATTTCATAAGTTTACATTATTCATCTTTTCCACTATTTCACACATATTTTCCGCGTCTGAAGTACGAAGTTCGTAACCTAACATCAAACCTTTTCATGACAGGAACATGCATTTCATCTCATTCAAGAGAACAAATAAATCATGTATTAAGACTACTTACTCCTGAAGATGGGCCCACAGGGTCCGAAATGCATCGTGTACCAAATGAAACACGAAAAATTGTGACTGAAGGCGTTTTTTAATTCATACCTCTAGTGTTGAGTACAGTCACGTTTGAAGCTGAAAAATATGGATAAAATCTAATCATGTCGTCCTCACCTACATGTTCTTATCCTTCTATAACATCGTCATCTACACTCCTGGAAATTCAAATAAGAACACCATGAATTCATTGTCCCAGGAAGGGGAAACTTTATTGACACATTCCTGGGGTCAGATACATCACATGATCACACTGACAGAACCACAGGCACATAGACACAGGCAACAGAGCATGCACAATGTCGGCACTAGTACAGTGTATATCCACCTTTCGCAGCAATGCAGGCTGCTATTCTCCCATGGAGACGATCGTAGAGATGCTGGATGTAGTCCTGTGGAACGGCTTGCCATGCCATTTCCACCTGGCGCCTCAGTTGGACCAGCGTTCGTGCTGGACGTGCAGACCGCGTGAGACGACGCTTCATCCAGTCCCAAACATGCTCAATGGGGGACAGATCCGGAGATCTTGCTGGCCAGGGTAGCTGACTCACACCTTCTAGAGCACGTTGGGTGGCACGGGATACATGCGGACGTGCATTGTCCTGTTGGAACAGCAAGTTCCCTTGCCGGTCTAGGAATGGTAGAACGATGGGTTCGATGACGGTTTGGATGTACCGTGCACTATTCAGTATCCCCTCGACGATCACCAGTGGTGTACGGCCAGTGTAGGAGATCGCTCCCCACACCATGATGCCGGGTGTTGGCCCTGTGTGCCTCGGTCGTATGCAGTCCTGATTGTGGCGCTCACCTGCACGGCGCCAAACACGCATACGACCATCATTGGCACCAAGGCAGAAGCGACTCTCATCGCTGAAGACGACACGTCTCCATTCGTCCCTCCATTCACGCCTGTCGCGACACCACTGGAGGCGGGCTGCACGATGTTGGGGCGTGAACGGAAGACGGCCTAACGGTGTGCGGGACCGTAGCCCAGCTTCATGGAGACGGTTGCGAATGGTCCTCGCCGATACCCCAGGAGCAACAGTGTCCCTAATTTGCTGGGAAGTGGCGGTGCGGTCCCCTACGGCACTGCGTAGGATCCTACGGTCTTGGCGTGCATCCGTGCGTCGCTGCGGTCCGGTCCCAGGTCGACGGGCACGTGCACCTTCCGCCGACCACTGGCGACAACATCGATGTACTGTGGAGACCTCACGCCCCACGTGTTGAGCAATTCGGCGGTACGTCCACCCGGCCTCCCGCATGCCCACTATACGCCCTCGCTCAAAGTCCGTCAACTGCACATACGGTTCACGTCCACGCTGTCGCGGCATGCTACCAGTGTTAAAGACTGCGATGGAGCTCCGTATGCCACGGCAAACTGGCTGACACTGACGGCGGCGGTGCACAAATGCTGCGCAGCTAGCGCCATTCGACGGCCAACACCGCGGTTTCTGGTGTGTCCGCTGTGCCGTGCGTGTGATCATTGCTTGTACAGCCCTCTCGCAGTGTCCGGAGCAAGTATGGTGGATCTGACACACCGGTGTCAATGTGTTCTTTTTTCCATTTCCAGGAGTGTATTTGTTCGCCCACGTAGACCTTCTATATATTCCTTCCACCATTCAGGTTTCCCAACTTCGTTTAGTACTGGCTTGCTGTCTCAGCTCTTGATATCCAAACAGTTGCTTCTCTTTTTCCCAAAAGGTCTTTGATTTTCCTAGAGGTGTCATCTATCTCTGCCCTATTTATGCATGCTTCTACAGCCTTGCATTTGTCCTCTAGCCATTTCTGCTTAGACTTTTTCACTTTCTGTCAATATAATTTTTAGACATATGTATCTTACTTTAACCTGCTTAATTTACTGCATTTGTATATTTTCTTCTTTCGTCAATTAAATTCAGTATCTCACGTGTTTACTAGGGATTTGTACCAGGCCTAGCATTTTTATCTGCGATCATCTGCTGGCTTTCCTATTTTGTTATCAACATTATCCATTCGTCTGTTGTATTTCTTTCCCTTGGTTCAGTCCATTGTTGTCTAATGTTCCCTCTGAAATTCTCAACAATCTTCTTTTAATTTATCCAGGTCCTATCTCTTTAGTTCCTACCTTTTTGCAGTTTCTTCAGTTTTAATCTGCAGTCCACAACGAATAAATTATAAGAATCCACTTCAACCACTGGCCAAATTTGGTTTCCAAATATCTATCTTACAATTACTTAATTAATCTGAAACCTTTCTTAGCTCCAGGTCTCTTGCATATATACAACCTCCTTTACTTCTTATAAAAAAATTTAGCAGTTATTAAATCATGCTCTGTGGAAAATTCTATCATGTGACTAAGTCTTTCATTTCTTTCACCCAGTCGATCTGTTCCTATTATTTTTCCTTCTTTTTCTTTTCCTGTCACCTATCACAATTAAATTTTCGTGGTGCTTAACTAATTAAATAATTTCCTTTTACTCATCATACATTCTTCAACTTCATCATCGTTATCTGCAGAGGATGCTGGCATATAAGCTTGTAGTGCTGTGGTGGTTTTGTCTTACGTCTATCTTCGTTGCAATAATGCGTTCAGTATGCTGTTCAAAGTAGCTTACCCTCTTTCATATTTTTTGAGACATTATTACGCTTATTCCTGCATTACCCCTTTCTACTTTTGTTTTGACAACCTTGTACTGATCAAACCGGAAGTCTTGCCATTCCTGTCACTGCAGTTCACCAACTTCCACTATGTATCTAAGTTCAACCCATCCATTTCCCTTTTTAAATCTAACATACCTACCCAATTAAGGGATCTAACAGTCGACACTCCGACGTATAGATTTCCAGTTTTATTTTTCCTAATGCTGACAACTTTCTGAGTAAACCCATCCTGAAGATGTGAATGGGAGACTCTATTACTTCAGAATATTTTACCTAAGAGAATGCCATGACCATTACGCCTTACAGTGGAGCTGGACACACTCGAAAAAAAAAAGGCCAATAGTTTACTCTTGCTTTTATCCATTTGTAGTACCAGTGCAATAAGGCCGTGTTAACTAATGTTGAAAAACCAGGTCATTAAATTATACAGACTCTTGACCCTGCATCTACTGAGAAGATCACTGCTCCTCTTCAGGAGACACGGCAGTGGTATACATTGGACTGTGCACACTCATTTAAGAGTTTCTAAGTCAACAGATTAAAACAAAGATAAGGTATCAAGTGGAAAAAATTTAGATTGCAAACGACTCTATGGTAGGGTCATCCGCAGAGGTGGAACTGAAATTGGTGAAAATCGCAAATCACAAAATATTTGAAGTTTGATAGAGAGTAACAATCAGAATTGACGGTAGATGGCAGTAGACGCAATAAGCCATTGCAGTGCGGGAGGGGGAGATGGTGCGCACAAAAAGTACGAGTCATCCTGGTGGGAGTTCTGAATGCAGAGTCGGGAAGTCTGTAAGGCTGACGTAAGAATACTAACAGTGGGGAAAATCAAAGTATGGCGCAGCTGGAATTGGCGGACACCCCTCAGCTTAGACCAGTTTGAATGGCCTAAGCTAGTTTAGAACAGAAAGGTCCATAATAAATCATGTATTATCACAGTTTCGAGGTGAAGAAAATTATTTCTTGTTCCATTCTGAGAGTGTCTCCTGACAAGGATTAATATTCCTGAAGTGGACTGTCTGACGTTACTGCAGCCCACAAAGCTTAGCATAGACGGTGGCAAGCCATTGTTCTGCGAGAACGCGTTGTGCGTTGGAACGTCGGTACTGCGACGAACGGCAGGGCCACCTCCATGACATAATAAGCTTCGTTTTTGCTCATCTCAGCATCTAATCAAATACAGTCACACAGACGATGATAGAGTGTGAGCAAAGCTTATGCCGTACGTCACTTCCACGCATGTCAGTAAGGGGGACGATGTGACTATATAGCTGTTTACTGCCTCAGTATTGTGATTATATCATCGCTGACGACCTCTTGGTCGTGACAGTGGATTATCATTTTGCGTCTTGGAGAATATCGTGTTAATGATTATAAAGAATCCGCCTCGATTGCAAATAGAAACAGGATGTTGACTTAGGTTTCGGTTCGGATAACCACGCCTTCTTCGGAACACACTAAAACTACAAACTGCCTAAAGAGGCATGGTGCAACATTAATAGAGAATCAGTGAGTTTACCTGAGAGCCCGCGGCGCACCGAACGTTGGCTGGAGTGTGGAAGCACGCTTCTGACGTTTGAGCTAAGTACAGCTATTGACATGGTACACACGTACCGTTTGTTTCACATTTTATGCGAGTCTTTTGCCCTTTTGGGCGTTCTGTATTAATGTTGGGCCATACCTCTTTAGGCAGTTTGTAATTTTAGTGTATTCCGAAGAAGGCGTGGTTATCCGCGCCGAAACGTAGGTCAACATCCGGTTTCTATTTGCAATCGAGGCGGATTCTTTATAATCGTTAAATTATTCACGATTGCTGACGTGCTGCAATGTTAAAAGTTCTCTTGAATATCGTGTTGCTTATTACCACCAGATTCAAAACCATTCTCGCATTGTGGGTTCAAGTCCCACATGGCACAAAGCATACATCATATGCCGCACAGTATACTGTAGCAGTATTGTGGCAGCTTAGAATATGCTGTGCGATATGTCATCATTCTCACATATGTCGGTAAGTGGGACAATGTGACTGTTTAGCTCTTTACTGACGCAGTGTTGTGAATATATCATCGCTGACGGCCTCTTGGTCGTGACATTGGGTTATCATTTTGTGTCTTAGAGAATATCGTGCTGCTTATGGTCACCAGATTCTAAACTGTCCTGGGATGGAGGTTTTAATTCCCACATGACACAAAGCATGTATCGTATGCTACACAGTATGGCAGCGCTGTGGCAGCTTACAATTGTAAATTCGTACACGAGTTACTGTTTCGTTCGTGGTGGTTGTGCAGTGTTGATAGGAAATAGTTGCGGTCGTGGGAGCCCCGTGAATTCTGATAAACGCATTTTTAACTTTGCGTTATTGTAGTAACTTAGGTGCATCTAACAAATTCAGGGACACTAAGCCTCAAAAATAAACTAAACTTTCACCGGATCGGTTTGTTTTTCATTTGCTTGTGTTGTTGTGTTATGGTAATTCATCATCACAGTTCATATGTTGGAGCGTAGCGTACAAACAACTGTATTATAGGTAAGGTAAACATGTCGAGTATGTGCGGATTTGACGACGTTCCAGGTTAGTCTGGTCTTTCCTACGGTACAGCTACTTGTATCGCAGTCACATCATCCACATTGTACATACGAAGAAAGAAATTTCTTGACAAAACGTAAAGCTTTACTTCTTTAAAGTCTCTGGTAGCAGGGTTTTGCGATCATCATCTTTGCCTGAAACTGATTCAGAGAAGCCCTCGCAGTCATCGAAATCCTCTAAGGAGAGTAATGACAAGAAAAAGCCCTCCAAGAAGAAGGACATTTTGGTGGCACCCATGCCACCAGATCCCGCCTGTTCTACTCCTGTGGACGAAGTAGAGATTTCAGGAACCCATGAGGCCCAGTTCGCACCACACAATAGAACCCAGAACCTATCTACATTGAGGCCATAACCGCTCAGCCAATGGCAGCATGTGACCCTAGGACATATCCGGTCTCCTTGATCCCCTCATGTACGCACTGTACATCGACAACATTATTCTCTAATGGAACGTAGCTGTTTTTTCCACCAACTAGCTGAGCTCCGACATCTTCTGGCACATCCTCTGCTTTAGGAGACTTGGTTTCCAGCAGTGCAGATCTTGGCCCTTCGTGGACACTGGTGATATTATAAGAATCGTGCTATCTATGGGAGGGTGTTGGACCATGTTTGCACATATATTCTGGACATTCTATATAACGAACTTGTGCCTCTTAACACACCTTTGGAGGCTGTGGCTGTTCAGTTAAGGGTATTTCATGCTATTACCATCTGCAATGTTTACCTCCATCCAGATGACGAAGCGTCTCACAACATATTGTTTGCATTGGTTTCTCAGCTTCCTTCACCTTTTCTAATCTTGGGTGGAACCATGATCACTGGCCATGGTAAAGACCTCAAAAATTTACTGGCACAACTTGACCTTTACCTCTTGAATACTGGTGCCCCCACACACTTCAGTATGGGGGACGGAACTTTCTCCGACATTGACCTTTCCATCTACAGACCTTGTTTTCTCCCATCCATCCACAGGAGAGTCCATGACGACCTGTGTGGTAGTGACGATTTCCCTAATGGCCGTGTTTTCCGAAAGTGGTGTGATTTCACAGTGTGGTGAGGCAGAAACCTAGGAATATAGCTTAAATTGCCGCGAGTGAGACGAACTGCGATGACATTTATGTTCTTGCTTGTCGTAAATTTTTCTTTATTTCCAAATATATTGCGATTTCCGGCGGCGTGTTAGGCAAGTACACATTTGTGTTGTCTTTGTCACAACTATTTAGCTGTTTTTCTACGAATATGTTACTATTTCCGAGGGTCCACTCAAACGCGGGAGAAGCCGATGTCGCTACCAGCAGTGTCGACTGCGAGATTTGTGGTCGCCGAGAGTGACTCGGAATTTTCACCTCAATTCCAAGTCAGCCGCGACTGAAACAAACGCGACCCATACCCGAGATGAAGTCTGCTGTAAATTAAATTCAATTGCGTATGTTCGTGATGGTGAGACACAGATGGCGTACGGGAATTATTAGGCCTGTTACCGCGCTTGTACTAATTACAGTGTTCAGTTTAACCAGAGATGTATCCGTATATTTTATGTTTACTAATTTTATCTATGGAAAAGGACATATGAGAGAGAGAATAAAATATACGATTTCTCTCTTTCATTGATCTTAAGAGTAATATGTACCAATCATCTTTTTAACAACGAACTGTATTGTAAAATATTAATTGAAACAGGAACTGATATCAGATATTTTGCATAATTGATTATTTTGTCACTTTTGAAGGCTAGAAGTCGTAATTTGGTGCGAAATTATTATTGTTAATGTAGGTTATCGACTCTGCTATTGTTAGTGCTGCGTTGTAAAGTTTGTTGTTGTGGTGAAAAAAGTGTGGACTACTGTTTGGGTGCGTCCGGCAGTTTGCGAGCGCTTTTACTGGTGTCTAATGCGAGTAAGTGCTGTTTTTTGTTTACTGTTGCTACCCAGAGGGTTCTCCTCGACGTGCTTCTAATTGAGAGCAAATTAATTAAAAAAGAGGAAAAACAGAGTAACCTCAGTCTACCAGAGAAAAAAGTCACTTTCCAGAATATTCTGATTTGTGTTTCAGAGCCTGCATTGTGAATTATTATAATGAGCACTATGCAATTTCATTGTCTACTAGAAGGAACAGATTTAAGAATTTACAATTTATGACAATGTACATTGTTGTTGATTTTTATTGTTTTGGTTTTGTGCAGTTCACTGAAGTAACGAAGTTATGCTTGCGTGAGTGAGACTTCGTAATGCGAAGTTTAATGAAATGGCTGCCTAGTCCATCTTACAAACGCTTAAACAGACCGACTTTCGCAAAAAAATTTTCAGCTAAATGGCGTATGGCACAGCACTAATTTGCTGTAACTTCTGTTGCTGGTAAGGTACTGCAAGTCCTTCTAACGATAGAGTAAATTTCCTGTCTTGTGTAAATAAAGCCTTCTCTCAGATAACCGTATTTTAACCCACTCTGTTACAATATGTTCTTTTTCTCAGAATTGCGTCTCCCTCCGTTGAGTACCCTTCCGAAATTTCTAGCCGATAGATCGAAGTTCTAATTTCTGATTCTCTTCCAGTATAACAAGACTTTCAGAACGCGCAGTAATCTGACGTGTTTCAATAAGGTTTAACACGAACTCAACGTCTCCGGAACTGAGATTTTGAGTCTAGCCTTGATTTCCTCACTTCGCGAGGCGAATTTAACGTCGCAGCCAATTGACGATGCTTGCAACTCGCTCTGCAGCTCCTTTAACTTTTCCGAAGCTCCAAAGAGATTCGTAGTAAAGGCACAGATGATTTTTTTGTGTTATATCGATTTATAAATAGAGAATTCTGCATACAAACCAATAGTATATATTTTATGCGTTACGAGCTACAGTTAGACAAAAGCATTTATATCACCCGTGACCTGGGAGTAGCGTCATAGACTAATTTTCAAAGTTTTATTAGGTTCCAGTTTGGAACCTAACCACTGATTAAATGTTGAATAAAAATCACCAGTAATGGCGGCCGAAGACATTCGGGATAAACAGTCACTCGCATTCTACCATCGGTCTCGTCAAAGAGGGGGGAGGCACGGAGAGAGGTTCAGGACACTCTATTCACCTTTGCGTGGGAAACTGCCCAAAAATTGGAGGAAGAATCGGCAGTGATCAATAACATAAGAATGCAGTAGGCAATGGAAACCACCGCATAAATGACACACTTAGTGTTTCCACAGGGCATGCGGCCTGTAATTGAAAAAGTGTCATGATGATCTCTCCATTGGCAAAATATACCGAATTAGTCACCCCATGCGGATCCCTGTGAGGGAACTGCCAAGGCGAAGGTGACTATGACAAACAGAGGCAATAACGAACGGGACTGTAAGATTCTACGAGTCGGGGCGTGGAATTTCAGGAGTTTGAACGCGGTAGCGAAGCCAGAAAACCTGAAAAGAGAAATGCTAGGGTTCCGTCTAGACATATGGAGAATGAGTGAAATGATATGGAAAGAAGGCAAGCACGTCTGGTCTGACGAATGTAGGGTAAGATCAACAGCAGCAGCAAGTGGTATAATTGGCGTAGGATTACTTATGAAGAGGAAAGTAGGGCAGAGAGTGAGTTACTGTGGAGGTTCAGTGATATGGCTCTTTTCATCGGCATCTACAGCAAACCAACGCTGACAAAAATAGTTCAGATATGCATGCCAACGTCGCAAGCAGAAGATGAAGAGAGAAAGAAAGTGCATGAGGATATTGAGTGGGTAATTTGGTACTTAAAGGGTAATGAAAATCTAATAATCATGGGGGATTGAAATGAGGTTATAGGCGAAGGAGTAGAGGAAAAAGTAACAGGACAATACGGGCTTGGTAGTAGGAATGAGAGAGGAGAAAGACTAATTAAGTTCTGCGGTAACTTTCTGCTAGTAATATCAAATACTCTGTTCGGGAACCATTAGAGGAGGACGTATAAGTGAAAAGGCCTAGAGACACGGGAAGATTCCACTTGGATTACACCATGGTCAGACAGAGATTCCGAAATAAGATATTGGAATGTAAAGCACACCCAGGAGCAGACACACTCAGATCGCAGTTTAATAATGATGAAGAGTAGACTGAAGTTCAAGAGAATCGTACGGAAGACTAAGTGCGGAAGGAAGTTGGATACTGAAGCACTGAGGAAAGATGAGACATGTTTTATGTTAGCCAACGATGTGGTCCCTGCAGTAAGGAATTACACAGTACACATTTTAGTTGAAGAGAAATGGACAGCTCTAAAAAGGGAAGTCACAGATGTTGGAAAGATAAACATAGGAACTAGAAAGGTAACTGCGAAGAAACTGCAGAAATACGTCAACTGGTCGATGAAAGAAGGAAATAGAAAAATGTTGAGAGTAAGACAGGAATACAGCAGTATAGATCACTTAGGAATTAAGTGAATAAAATGTTCAGGGAAGGCAAGGCGAAATGGCTGCACAAAAATGTGATGAAACAGAAAAAGAAATGATCGTCGGAAGGACTGGCTTGACTTATTAGAAAAGACAAAAGAATATACGGTGAAGTTAAATAGTAAGGGCGACAACATCAAGAGTGCAATGGGAATTCCACTTTCAAACGCAGAGGAGAGAGCTGACAGGTGGAAAGAGTATGTTGAAGGTCTCTATGAGGAGGAAGAACTGTCTGACGTCGTGATAGAAGAAGAAATTGGAATCGATATGGAAGAAATAGGAGAATCCAGTATTAGACTCAGAATTTAAGGAAGTTCTGGAAGGCTTATGATCAAATATGGCAGAAAAGATAGATAATATTCCACGGGAATTTTTAAAATCATTGGGAAAAGTTTCAACCAAACGACTACTCAAGTTGGCGTGTAGAGTATATGAGATTGGCAACATACCATCAGTCCTACGGAAAGACATTGGCTACAAAATTCCGAAGCTAGCACGAGCTGGTAAGCAGGAGAATATCGTACAGTCGGAGTAGCAGCTCATGCCTCCAGGTCGATAACGAGAATGATATACTGAAGAATGGAAAAGAAAATTGAGGGTCTGTTACATGACGATCAGTTTGGCTTTAGGAAAGGTAAAGGCATCACAGAGGTAATTATGAAGCTGCGGAAGCAAGACTAAAGAAAAAAATCAAGATATGTTCATACGATTTGTCTACCTGGAAAAAGCATTCGACAATGTAAAATGGTGCAAATGTTCGAAATGCCGAGAAAAATAGGAGTACACTGTAGGGAAAAATGTTCAAATGTGTGTGAAATCTAATGGGACTTAACTTCTAAGGTCATCAGTCCCTACGCTTACACACGACCTAACCTAAATTATCCTAAGGACAAACACACACACTCATGCCCGAGGGAGGACTCGAACCCCCGCCGGGATCAGCCGCTGTAGGGAAAGACGGGTAGTATACAATGTGTACAAGAACCAAGAGCGAACAATGGAACTGGGAGATCAAGACCGTTGTGCTCGGATTAAAGAGGGCGTTGAACGGAGGTACATTCTTTCATCCCTATTGTTCCTTCTATACAACGAAGAAGTAATGACGGAAGTAAAACAAGGATTCAAGAGTGGGATTAAAATTCAGGGTGAAAAGATATCAGTGATAAGATTCGCTGATGGAATGGCTATCTTTAGTAAGGTGAAGATGAATTACTCCGGATGTGTTGAAAGGAATGAACAGGCAAATTAATCAAACATAGGCCTTGATTTGAGGAAGACATTTCTGAGACTGTACACTGCTCAAAAGAATTAGTGGAACATGACTTTGGGCGTCTGCCGTCCTCCATTGAGCAATAATTGAGGACTGAATGTGTTACGAAATTATACTTTTATCTTTAAAAAATTAAATGCACCACAAAGCGTCATTACATCCTCGATCGTGTACATAAAAAGAACTGAAACGTCCGACAGGTATCGAAGACAAAGTGGAAGAAATCATTCATCCCTTCATTCCGGGTGCTTTTAATGGAGAGCTTCAGTAACGTGTATGCCCTAAGTGAATGTTTGTCACTGCCTGAAACCATGCCCCGTATAAGTCTACGGACTTGTGGTATCCGTTCCCAATGAGAGCCCACGAGAGTTCTTGTAGAGTCTGTGGTGGAGAGGACGATCACGTACACTTCTGTCAAGCAAGTTGCACATGTTGCACGATGGGGCTTAGGTCGTGTCTCGCCGCCATTCCATTACGTCAATGTCCCGGCCCTGCAAGACATCCGTGCTATCGCCCACCACTTAGGCACTGGCATTAGAAGGAATTCAGGGTCACCACGTATGCAGCAGCCACCACATGGTCCAACACCATGTGTCCGACGTGCTGCCTGGCAAGAAGGCCATCATGGACGACAATAAGAATCGTATGACTGTCGACAAAGAACCCTCCCTACTACATCACAGAACCGTGGAAATCTGTCGATTTTCAGGACAACATATGGCTGGTACCGCTCGCCACGTGGCTCCGTACAAGAGCACGGCCATCATCTTGCGTCAGAGCATATCTGGACTCATCTGTGAGTAAGACGTTTCACCAGTTTACATGGGAAAGCGGAAGTGAAGGCGAGCTACAAGATGTTATCGTGTCATGAGAGGTACTCGAACAGGACCTCTGGGTCGTAAGACCCCTTCTCGTAACCTGCTCATTACAATCAGATCGGACACAGCTGCTCTAGTGGCCCTTCTGGGATCGTTTTGCAGTGCTCTGACGGTATCCGTACGAAGCCGCAAGGCAGTGATGACCAGATATCGGTCTTCATGTTGGGTTGTAACACATCGGCGACCTTGTCTAACTCGTCTTGTGTACTGACTTGCCTCCCTGTAACCTGTCCACAACCTACAGATGACACTTGCAGAGGCATTGGCATCTGCAGCGACAAGACTGAAAGTCCATCCTTTTTAGATCAAACAGACCGCCCTTGCAACCTCCACTTCATTAATATATCGCATTGCCTGTAGTTGGTTGAGTACAACGGTTCACAGATGACAACTGCCATGTGTACACCTCACTATAGAAGACTGGGACTCTGGAATTCACTTCATTCTGAGGAAGTCATGCTTATCGTATTCATCTCTTGGTTTCTAGCTACAAGTGCTACACCCCATACTTTCTCCATTAGCAAATCAACGATTCCGTGATGCCTCTGCATATATCCTATCAACCGATCCCTTCTTTTAGTGAAGTTGTGTCATAAATTTGTTTCTTACCTAATTCAATTCAGTACCTCCTCATGAGTTACTCGATCTACACATCAAATCTTCAGCATTCTTCTGTAGCACCACATTTCAGAAGCTTCTATTCTCCTCTAGTCTGAACTACTTATTCTCCACATTTCACTTTCTCACAGGGCTTTACGCCGGATGATTGCTTTCAGAAAACACATCCACACATTTAATTTTGTACTAGCGAACCTTGCAATGCTTCTAATTGATAAATATGTATGGAAGTTGGACGAACGCCCTAATCTCTTTCTCCTCCTCTATCATCCCTCTCCTCCTCCCCCCTCCCTTTGTCCATCTCCTCCTGCTCCCCCCTATCTCTGCCCATCACCTTCCTCCATGAGCCGTGGCAAAATTGCTGTTTTGAAGAGCGCGCCGCAGCGCGTAGTGAGAAGCAGTCGCCCTCCATTTCTGGCGGTGGCGCCGCTGTGGCAACCGCAGCTTTGGTGTCTCCCTCTGGTGGGAAAGGGGAAAGTTGCCTGTTGCATTTAAGGGGCGCTGTGAGCTCGGCAGGGGTCAGTCTGTCAGTCGGGGCGAGTCTGGTCAGTTGGCCAGCCGGGTCAGTGTGGGGCAGTCAGTGTCATCCGGAGTGCTAGTATGTGTTAGGCCGCCAGTCTGCTCGAGTTTGTGCAAGCAATAGTCATTGGCGGTTGCATCGATCGGTTGGTCGGTCGCGCACTGGGACACAAGATGACTTGCCCGTCTTGAGCGTCGGCGCATGTGAGGTCGCCACGTCAGCCCATTAGGCCGCGCCGTATAGCGAGGGGTAGTGGCTTCGCGGCCGACACGAGAGCAACAGGAGTCAACCTACGACATCGGTCTGGCCGGGGCGAGCTGCGACGCCGTGAGACGGGAGATCGGCGCGCCTTCCTGCGTCCGTTGAAGCGGCTGGCAGCGGACGGTTCCGGGGAGCGTTTTGGGGGTGCTGCGCCAGGTCTTCAAATGGCTCTGAGCACTATGGGACTTAACTTCTCAGATCATCAGTCCCCTAGAACTTAGAACTACTTAAACCTAACTAACCTAAGGACATCACACACATCCATGCCCGAGGCAGGATTCGAACCTGCGACCGTAGCGGTCGCGCGGTTCCAGACCGTAGCGCCTAGAACCGCTCGGCCACTCCGGCCGGCGCCAGGTCTTCACCAGAAATCGCAGTTTATTAGAAGTTAAGTGATTGGAGATATGTTGTTTCATTTACTTGTTAAATTCTACTTGTTTTCTTGGTGAGGTCACCAGCCGCTTTGTTTTGGGGTCGTCCCACCATCCTTTTCCGTTTGCCCATCCGCGGGAAGGCGGTTATTTGTGAATTGGGTGGCCCATTTTCCCTTGTGGAGTTGGGACGGTTAGAGCAATCTGCGGTTCGGGTTGTTCAGTAATCCCCCTGTCAATCTGCCATACGTTGATAGCTGCCTCTGTCATGTTTGGTGTTAAAGAATTTGTTGCTTAAGGTGTAAAGGCCGAATTCCTGAAATATGTTTATCTTGCCTATCAACTTGCGAGGTGGTATATGTGTAATGTAGAGCATGTTGGTACATTTTATGTAAAACTGCATTTCATGGATTTTATTTAAATGGTCTTTTAGTATATAGAGTTGCCACCCTTCCACCGTAAGAGTTCTTTTAAAAACAAGTTGCACTTTCGGTGGCAAATAATTTTAATGTGAGTGTTTTCTTATTGGCAACGTTACGTAGCACTCTGTATGAAAATCACTGGCTGTGCTGTGTGCAGTCTGTGGCTAGTTTGCATTGTTGTCCGCCATTGTAGTGTTGGGCAGTGGCAGCTGGATATGAACAGCGCGTAGCGTTGCGCAGTTGGAGGTGAGCCGCCAGCAGTGGTGGATGTGGGGAGAGAAATGGCGGAGTTTTGAAATTTGTAAGACTGGATGTCATGAACTGCTATGTTGTTGTTGTTGTTGTTGTGGTCTTCAGTCCTGAGACTGGTTTGATGCAGCTCTCCATGCTACTCTATCCTGTGCAAGCTTTTTCATCTCCCAGTACCTACTGCAACCTACATCCTTCTGAATCTGCTTAGTGTATTCATCTCTTGGTCTCCCTCTACGATTTTTACCCTCCACGCTGCCCTCCAATACTAAATTTGTGATCCCTTGATGCCTCAGAACATGTCCTACCAACCGATCCCTTCTTCTGGTCAAGTTGTGCCACAAATTTCTCTTCTCCCCAATCCTATTCAATACTTCCTCATTAGTTATGTGATCTACCCATCTAATCTTCAGCATTCTTCTGTAGCACCACATTTCAAAAGCTTCCATTCTCTTCTTGTCCAAACTATTTATCGTCCATGTTTCACTTCCATACATGGCTACACTCCATACGAATACTTTCAGAAATGACTTCCTGACACTTAAATCAATACTGGATGTTAACAAATTTCTCTTCTTCAGAAACGCTTTCCTTGCCATTGCCAGCCTACATTTTATATCCTCTCTACTTCGACCATCATCAGTTATTTTGCTCCCCAAATAGCAAAACTCCTTTACTACTTTAAGTGCCTCATTTCCTAATCTAATTCCCTCAGCATCACCCGACTTAATTAGACTACATTCCATTATCCTTGTTTTGCTTTTGTTGATGTTCATCTTATATCCTCCTTTCAAGACACTGTCCATTCCATTTAACTGCTCTTCCAAGTCCTTTGCTGTCTCTGACAGAATTACAAAGTCATCGGCGAACCTCAAAGTTTTTATTTCTTCTCCATGAATTTTAATACCTACTCCGAATTTTTCTTTTGTTTCCTTTACTGCTTGCTCAATATACAGATTGAACAACATCGGGGAGAGGCTACAACCCTGTCTTACTCCCTTCCCAACCACTGCTTCCCTTTCATGTCCCTCGACTCTTATAACTGCCATCTGGTTTCTGTACAAATTGTAAATAGCCTTTCGCTCCCTGTATTTTACCCCTGCCACCTTTAGAATTTGAAAGAGAGTATTCCAGTCAACATTGTCAAAAGCTTTCTCTAAGTCTACAAATGCTAGAAACGTAGGTTTGCCTTTCCTTAATCTTTCTTCTAAGATAAGTCGTAAGGTCAGTATTGCCTCACGTGTTCCAGTGTTTCTACGGAATCCAAACTGATCTTCCCCGAGGTTGGCTTCTACTAGTTTTTCCATTCGTCTGTAAAGAATTCGTGTTAGTATGCTATGAATATTATGATTTTTCAACACTATTAAGGTAAATACATTGTTTGTTCTCTATTAAAATCTTTCGTTTGCTAACTATGCCTATCAGTAGTTAGTGCCTTCCGTAGTTTGAATCTTTTATTTAGCTGGCAGTAGTGGCGCTCGCTGTATGCAGTAGTTCGAGTAACGAAGATTTTTGTGAGGTAAGTGATTTGTGAAAGATATAGGTTAATGTTACTCAGGGCCATTCTTTTGTAGGGATTTATGAAAGTCAGATTGCGTTGCGCTAAAAATATTGTGTGTCAGTTTAAGGACAGTCATGTATAATTGTTCAAAGGGGACGTTTCATATGTCGACCCTTAGCCGAGGATACCTCACTGGAATCTTCTGATTTTTTTTCTTGTAGTTTGTGTAATTAGTGTAGCTATTGTTTATTGCTAGCGCGTAATTGTAGAGAGAATCTCCTTTGTAGTTGCTTTTTGTTGTGGAATGCATGTAGATTTGCACCAAGTATTTCGCAGCTGCGCTTGCAATTAACTAGATATTATTTTCAGTCCTATGTTGATGTGTTCTCTAATTTTTGCTCTTCAAATTGTGTTTTTCTGTGTTATCGTGTAAAATATTGTGACAATAATGGCGTGTGAAAAACGTAATAATAGGCTCCAAAGTAAACTGAGACATGACAGTGAAGACGAAAGCAGTGTGTTAGCGCTACCGTGTAATGAATTAACTAATGTTCAAAGTAGTAATTTGGTAATTGTGCATAGGGAAATGGAGCGGGCTGCAAATAACGGTGTAGGCAGTGAAACAATTAGTGAACAGGGAAGCATTATCGATCGATCGGTTGGCAACAGCTTGCCTCAGGAATCCGAAAGGACAGGACACAATCTCGCAAATTCTGTAGATTCAAGTTTTGGGTCCTCACCGTTTTCTCAAATAAGTCAAGACACATTTTCTGCTTGTCAAAATGTGAATGTTGCCGGTGCAAATTCACTGCCGAAAAGCACTGAGGAACCTGTTTCAGACACCAGTGCATTGTTATTACAATTAATACAACAAATGGGACAAACACAGCAAAAGCTTCAAAAGTTAGACACAATGGAACAAAATCTTCAAAAGTTAGACACAATGGAATAAAATCTTCAAAAGTTAGACACAATGGAACAACACCAGAGAAAAACACAGCAACAGTTAGACGCAATGGAACAAAATCTTCACACCATGCTTGAACAAACACGTGAAGATTTAACTACTGAGTTACATAAAATAGAATCGAAATGTCAAAAAGTCTGTAATGACGTAAAAACACAAATTTGTGAGCATTTCCAACCTATTTTTTCGCGTCATGAAAATGCATTACAGAATCACCTAGCAGCCATAAAAGAACTGCAAACTATTGTTCATGAAAATCATGAGACCTTGCAAGCTAAAATTGACTCAGTTGCATCTACCGATTCGGTTACGCACCTTGCAAAAACTCAGGAAAACTTAAAGGACACAGTAGAAAGACACATGGAGGAAATTAGTTCATTATCAGAGAGAGTAGTTGAACTTTCGGATCAGCTAAATAATTTATCTACGAGGGTAGATGATAATCTGAATGACACAAAACCAGTAGCCTTTAATGACACAGAAGAGTGTGAACAAATTTGGAAATTCAAACAAAATCAGAATCAAATTAATACGCAACACCAAAGAGAAATCCGGGAAGTACAAGATCAGCTGACACAGGTAATACAAGAATTACGTGTTTCAGAGGCCACTCGCGCTCCAATACGGTAAGAGGGACATAGAAATACGGAACAGCCACAAAATAATAACTCAGGGCACTTCGGAAATTATGAAAGAAATTGGCAAGGTACACCGAATTTTGAGATGGAACTGCCGACACGACCTAACAATGACCGACATACGACTCGCCAGCACGATGATTTTGACTATAAGCTGTTCATTACTACACGTAAATTCAAAACATTTAAGAATTCTGGCAACGACATTCATCCACAAGCATGGCTCCATCAATTCTCTCATTGTTTTCCTCCCAACTGGTCGTTAGAACACAGATTAGAATTTATGTGTGGCTACTTGGAAAATGAACCAGCTGTAAGAATGCGATCGGTCATTCACGATTGCCACAGTGAAGGAGAATTTTACCATGCCTTCCTCTCAGCATATTGGTCTCAAGCCACACAAGACCGAGTAAAACATGGCATCATAATGATGAAACATTTCGAACAATCTGAATTTTCCAGTCTTGTGAAATATTTTGAAGACATGTTGCACAAGAATCAGTACCTGTCAAACCCATACAGATTAGATTAGATTAGATTAGATTAGATTAATACTAGTTCCATGGATCATGAATACGATATTTCGTAATGATGTGGAACGAGTCGAATTTTCCAATACATGACATAATTAGGTTAATTTAACAACATACTTAAGTTGATATAACAACTTTATTTTTTTGTGTTTTTTTGTTTTTCTTTATTTTTTATTTTTATTTTTTTTTAATATTTTTGTTTTTTTTCTTAATTTATATCTAAAAATTCCTCTATGGAGTAGAAGGAGTTGTCATTCAGAAATTCTTTTAATTTCTTCTTAAATACTTGTTGGTTATCTGTCAGACTTTTGATACTATTTGGTAAGTGACCAAAGACTTTAGTGCCAGTATAATTCACCCCTTTCTGTGCCAAAGTTAGATTTAATCTTGAATAGTGAAGATCGTCCTTTCTCCTAGTATTGTAGTTATGCACACTGCTATTACTTTTGAATTGGGTTTGGTTGTTAATAACAAATTTCATAAGAGAGTATATATACTGAGTAGCTACTGTGAATATCCCTAGATCCTTAAATAAATGTCTGCAGGATGATCTTGGGCGGACTCCAGCTATTATTCTGATTACACACTTTTGTGCAATAAATACTTTATTCCTCAGTGATGAATTACCCCAAAATATGATGCCATATGAAAGCAATGAGTGAAAATAGGCGTAGTAAGCTAATTTACTAAGATGTTTATCACCAAAATTTGCAATGACCCTTATTGCATAAGTAGCTGAACTCAAACGTTTCAGCAGATCATCAATGTGTTTCTTCCAATTTAATCTCTCATCAATGGACATACCTAAAAATTTGGAATATTCTACCTTAGCTATATGCTTCTGATTAAGGTCTATATTTATTAATGGCGTCATACCATTCACTGTATGGAACTGTATGTACTGTGTCTTATCAAAATTCAGTGAGAGTCCGTTTACAAGGAACCACTTAGTAATTTTCTGAAAGACAGTATTGACAATTTCATCAGTTAATTCTTGTTTGTCAGGTGTGATTACTATACTTGTATCATCAGCAAAGAGAACTAACTTTGCCTCTTCATGAATATAGAATGGCAAGTCATTAATATATAATAAGAACAACAAAGGACCCAAGACTGACCCTTGTGGAACCCCATTCTTGATAGTTCCCCAGTTTGAGGAATGTGGTGATCTTTGCATGTTACGAGAACTACTTATTTCAACTTTCTGCACTCTTCCAGTTAGGTACGAATTAAACCATTTGTGCACTGTCCCACTCATGTCACAATACTTGAGCTTGTGTAGCAGAATTTCATGATTTACACAATCAAAAGCCTTTGAGAGATCACAAAAAATCTCAATGGGTGGTGTTCAGTTATTCAGATCATTCAAAATTTGACTGGTGAAAGCATATATGGCATTTTCTGTTGAAAAACCTTTCTGGAAACCAAACTGACATTTTGTTAGTACTTCATTTTTACAGATATGTGAAGCTACTCTTGAATACATTACTTTCTCAAAAATTTTGGATAAAGCTGTTAGAAGGGAGATTGGACGGTAATTGTTGACATCAGATCTATCCCCCTTTTTATGCAAAGGTATAACAATAGCATATTTCAGTCTATCAGGGAAAATGCCCTGTTCCAGAGAGCTATTACACAGGTGGCTGAGAATCTTACTTATCTGTTGAGAACAAGCTTTTAGTATTTTCCTGGAAATGCCATCAATTCCATGTGAGTTTTTGCTTTTAAGCAAGTTTATTATTTTCCTAATTTCAGAGGGAGAAGTGGGTGAGATTTCAATTGTATCAAATTGCATAGGTATGGCCTCTTCCATTAACAGCCTAGCATCTTCTAATGAACACCTGGATCCTACTATATCCACAACATTTAGAAAATGATTATTAAAAATATTTTCAACTTCTGACTTTTTGTTCGTAAAGCTTTCATTCAATTTGATGGTAATACTGTCTTCCTCTGCTCTTGGTTGACCTGTTTCTCTTTTAATAATATTCCAAATTGTTTTAATTTTATTATCAGAGTTGCTGATTTCAGACATGATACACATACTCCTGGATTTTTTAATAACTTTTCTTAATATAACACAGTAGTTTTTATAATTTTTGATAGTTTCTGGGTCACCACTCTTTCTTGCTGTCAGATACAGTTCCCTTTTCCGGTTACAAGATATTTTTATACCCTTAGTAAGCCACGGTTTGTTACAAGGTTTCTTATGAGTATATTTAACTATTTTCTTGGGGAAGCAGTTTTCAAATGCATTTACAAAAATGTCATGAAATAAATTATATTTTAAATTGGCATCAGGTTCACGGTACACCTCATCCAAGTCTAACTGCTGTAGGCTTTCCCTAAAATTTGCAATTGTTAAATCGTTGACTGAACATACTACTTTGGAGGACTGTTTAGTGTTGCTGAATGGAGCTATGTCATATATTGTAACTAGCTGTGCACCATGATAAGAAAGACCATTCTCAACAGGCTGAGCATTTATCTGGTTAAACTTATCTTGGTCTATAAAGAAGTTATCTATCAGTGAGCTGCTATCCTTTACCACCCGAGTAGGAAAATCAATAACGGGTGTCAAATTGAAAGAACCGAGTAATACTTCAAGGTCATTTTTCTTATTACCCTCTTTCAGAGAATCTACATTGAAGTCCCCACAAATAATAATTTGCTTCCCCCTGTCTGACAGATAGCACAACAAGGAGTCCAAATTTTTCAGAAATAGATGAAAATTTCCTGATGGGGACCTATATACAGTTGCAATTATAAATGTGCCTTTATTTAATTTAAGCTCACAGGCACATGCTTCTATATGTTTCTCTACACAAAACTTTTTTGTTTCTATACTTTTTGCACAATGGTAACTTTTGACATATATGGCAACTCCTCCTTTCTCCATATTTTCTCTCATTACATGTGCAGAGAGCTTATAACCACTTACATTTACCTTATCCATATCAGTAACAATGTGATGCTCAGACAGGCATAGTATATCTATTTCATTCTCAGCTTCTAAATCTTCTAAACAAACCAGAAGCTCATCTACTTTATTCTTTAAACTCCCAATATTTTGATGAAATATACTTACATTATTTTTAATTATACTTTTATGAGAACCTTTCCTTATTCTGACATTTGCAGTACTCTCCTGTCTGAGTTTCTCATTATGCTTAGGCCTAGTTCCTATACCAGTGGTCACATGGTGTTCAGAGAGGCAGATTATGTCAACTGGGTAGCGTGACTTTAATTCATCAATGCAATTACCTAGGACTGAGATACAACTTGGTGGAGATAAAATTTCTGGTGATTGGTGAAAATTTATAATTGGTAGCTGTGATTGGTGATCCAATGTGCTAGAATTGTGCTGTTTAATTTCTTTCCTAAACTGAAGATTTGTTTCAATCCTGACCTCTCGTAGAACTTGACATCTTTCTGTCTTACCTATCCTAAAAAAGGTGCTGCTCCAACACCTGTAACCACTGGTATTTTACCATTCACGGCAGTGCCTCCCCCCCTTAAATTTCCTGCTATTACCCCAGCCAGTTTCCCCTTCCCTTTCCTGTTGAGATGTAGGCCGTGCCTGGTATAGTCCCACCTACTGAGATAATCAACAGGAACCACACCAATATGAGCCCCCGCACCCGACCCAAGCAGCCGTTCCAATTCCAAATTAACTGTCCCAACAGAAGAGTACAAATGAGGCCGGTCATGGCGTCTCAGGACAGATACAAATTCAACATTGGTGTGTCTCGATGCCGACGCAATCTTTACCAGGTCACACTCTATACTGTACCCAGGATCTCTGTCGATGCTGTTCCCTGGCCCTCCCACAATAACCACGGTGTCTTCCCTGGTAAATCCTTTACAGAGTGAACCTAAATCCTCTGTCACCTGATCCAGAGTAGCACTTGGTTTGAAAAAATTTGTGACCTGGTATTCTGGTCCTAGTTCCTCCTGCAGAAGTTGGCCTACACCTCTGGCATGAGAACTGCCTAACAACAAAACTTTCTTCCTTTTCGATGACTTTCCTTCATTCTTTTTCAATTTCCTATTCAAAGTTTGTTGTGTCCTGTCTACACCTACCTCTGCTTGAGGCTCATCAGTTTCTAACTGAAGCAACAGGTCAAACTGATTTTTGACATTCACCACAAAACTGTCAGACTTAGTTCTAGGCCTGTTCCTTCTGCTACCTGTTGCCACTTCCCACCTCTCTTTGCCCTTCTCCCTCCTTAACCTGTCCAGATCTTCCCTAGCCTGATCTAGCTCAGCCTGAAGGGCAGCAATTTTCCCCTCCTGTTCCACTATCTTCCTATCTCTGCTGCAAATCCTACATAACCACTGATGAGCCTGATCCACTTTCCCAACACCCACGCCACTGCAGTCCCCCCAGTGAAAAAAACTACTGCATCCATCACACCAAACCCCGGAACTAACAATTCTACGGCAAGTCAGGCACTTCTCACTCATGGCAAAAATAATACTTTAGCTAGAATAAATCAATTAAATTACCGAAAATCAAAAAAGACGTTACAAGAATTAAGCCTATTCACAAATGTATATAAGCAAGTTTCTGATTTAAAATTCCGCTGTTTTTCTGAGATCTGTATTAAAACAACGAAGGTATACGCTATTTATTATATATTTCACTCGATGGAATGAAAAAAGGACAATTAAACGAGATACTTTAACTTTGATTCTCCAAAAACGTTACGAGAATTAGGCCTATAAACAAATGTATATAGGCAAGTTTCTGATATAAAGTTACGCTGTTTTTCTGAAATCTGTATTAAAACAATGAAGTTATACGCTATTTACGGTAGTTTACTTATTTGTTACCGAGAAACTAGTTAAATTACCGTAAAACAAGAAACAAACACGTTTACAAAATTTAAGCCTAAGCGCGACTTCACGAAGTTACGATCTTTTCGTGTTTTCTGAAAAAATACGCAAAGAAAAGTCAAACCTTTAACGGCAAGACTAAACGATACACTAATGCACGTATTTAATTTGTTGTCGGCGTTAAACTAAATTATATTCCTGTCTAAATCACTTAACTTTCTGGAAATGGTTTCTGGCGTCACTTAGTCGGCGGCCGTCTTGCCAAACATGGCCCCTCAGAACTCATCCGCATTTGCTTAATCAAATTACCTGAACATTTACGACATATTATTTTGGCAGGACGTTGCAAAGACGACATTGAAGCTTTTCAGGGACTCTTACAAGAATTAGAAATTGACACTGACAATCGCAGAACGCGAAAACTGGAACAGAAGAATTACAGGTCACATCCGTCGCAATTCCGCGATGAAAGAAATAATAACTGGACACGACAAGGCTATTCTCACAACACAAATTGTGACCAAAACAGACACCACCCGTATGTCAATCGTTGGCAGAGTAGTAATAATTACAGGAAAGATCACCTCTCCGTGGTAGTGACTATCACAGAGACAATCAGAGAAACAGACAATTTAGGAACCAAAATAATTATTATCAAGGGCGACACAATAACTTTAGACGCAATGGTCCAGCGCACAGTTGCGATTCAGGGAGAAATTCTCCACCACGCGACCGACAAGAAAGAAACTATGGAATCTACCGACATGACGACAGACGATATGATCGTAACGACAGAGCTGAATTGCATCAGAACTGGCGGGATTCAAACTGAGCAGGGCCCTCTCGACAAGGTGAATTTGTAGAAGTTAGGTCTCCAAATCCCAATAACGACGCGCGCCAACAAAGAGACAATAGGCAATGACTCATACCGCTCGCAGCCACAAAACGTACTTATGAAACTGACGACGCAGCTGCCGTAGCTAGTAATTACGTAAAAATGGAAGACATTAGGGACATCTTACTCCAGGAGTACGACGTAAAACATAACAACATTGTATATCCTGTGATTCACATTACAGTAAATGACGTAAAATTTACGGCAGTACTTGACTCTGGCAGTCCCATTTCAGTAATTAGTGAAACAGCCTTTAGCAAATGCAACAAATCGAACGATTGTCCCACACTTCCGTTACATAAGATTAAATTACAAGGTGCAATCTTTGGAAAAAGTGTAGATGTACGCCAACAAACCAACTTAGAATTCTTTTGTCAAAGCCACATCTTCTCTATGAACTTTCTTATTGTTCCATTATTCTCAACGGAAATTATATTGAGAGTAGACTTTTTGAATGAATACAAAGCAATCTTAAACTTTCATGATGCTGAAATAAGTTTAGAGAAAGAAGGTAAGTCAATTGCTTTGAAATTTGAAGATTGGCTTTCAAACCATGACGAGGAAATTAACTGGCTTTACCTTCTGCTAGACAACAGTTCGGAATTTTCAACGAAACTTGACACTAACAATCACTCTGCAAGTACTGACAAGGATGATATCGACGGCGTATTTGATACTGATGAGTTAATTCAGAATAAAATTCAAACAATTGAGAAGTGTAATGACATTGATAGGCAGGACCTTTTTGAGATTTTACAAGCACATTCCACAGTTTTTACTAACAAAACAACAATCAAGGGATTCCAATACCAATTTCGTGTTCGTGAGCATACTAAATTTTGTGTTAGACCATACGTAATTCCAGCACATTATAGGGACCGTGTTAGAACAGAAATACAATCTATGCTTGACGAGGGCATTATTGAGCCTGCAGTAAGCTCATACAACAATCCATTACATATTGTTGAGAAGAAAAATGGATCGATCAGACTTGTCTTAGATTCGAGACAAATCAATACTATCATCATTCCTGAAACAGACAGGCCGCAAACGATGGAAGAACTTCTTTAAAATTTTAATGGCGTAAAAGTGTTGTCTTCTATTGATCTCAGATCCAGCTTTTATCAGATCGAACTTCATCCAGAATGTAGAAAATACACAGCTTTCCTTTGTTTCGGCGTTTGTTATCAGTTTCGGAAACTTCCTTTTGGTTTGAACATTTCTTCGGCAGCATTCATTCGCGGGCTAAATTCCATATGACCTGAGTTCTTAAAACGTCACATCACCTTATATGTGGACGATATTCTGATAGCAGAAGCCTCATGGGAACAACACAATCACATCCCCAACAGCGTTTTACATATTTTTGCAGAATCTGGCATTACAGTTAACTTGGAAAAGTCTGAATTTGGTAGGACAAAGGTGAAGTTTTTGGGACATATTATTTCTTCTGAAGGCATTCAGCCGGATCCTGAAAAGTTTGAAGCAATAAGAGCCATTCCAGTTCCATCCACAAAAAAACAAGTCCGCAGTTTTCTAGGTCTTGTAAATTTTTACCGTCGTTTTCTGAATATGCAAATTCTAGTTACACCAAAACTTTGTTCTCTCACTGGAAAAAATACTATTTGGAACTGGGACGAACAAGCACAGTTGGAATTCAATTCTTTGAAAGAATCGCTACTTAACGCGCCAATACTAGCTCATCCAGATCTGTCACAAGATTTCTGCCTTAGCACGGATACTTGTAAAGTCGGTCTTGGTGCCCATTTATTTCAAGAAGCCACAAAAAATGACACTACTGTTCAGAAAACCATTGCTTTTGCTAGCCGGGTGCTAACAAAATCTGAAAAAAATTATTCCGTTACTGAATTAGAAGCTTTAGCTATCGTTTGGGCATTTAACAAATTCCGTTTCTTTCTTTCTGGTAAGCACGTAAAAGTATACAGTGATCATCGTGCATTACAATTTCTTATGTCTTCAAAATTAAATCATGGCAGTTTAAAACGTTGGGCATTGTTTCTGCAAGAATTCCACTTCACAATAGTCTACATTCCCGGCAAGGAGAACATTGTTGTGGACGCACTGTCACGCGCACCGGCTGGGCTTGAGAAAAGTAACACAGAAGGCAACCTCGAGAAAAATTTCAGTATTCTTTACATTCAGAAAGTCGCCTTTGAAAACTTCATCACCACATCTTTAAATGACATTGCTCATGAACAAGATAAAGATCCGATTTGGAAAGACATCAAAAGTAAATGGCATGAAAAGACACACACTCAGATTCGGCATTATTACCTGGTTAGAAACAACATACTCTTCAAACGCTGCACTGTTGATGACAAGCTATGGGTACTTTTCATTCCAGACGATTTTGTTAATAAGCTCATTTGGTACATTGATTTCAGCTATGCACATTTTGGTCCACGAAAATGTTATCATATTCTTCGAACGACTTGTTATTATAACAATATGGAAAAGAGAATTCGAAGAGTCTTGTCTATTTGTAAACTGTGTCAAAAGGCGAAACCATCTACTGTCTCACATCGTACTCCGTTGTTTCCTATTATTCCTTCTAAATGAAAAGAATTTGCTGCTGTTGATCTCTTGGGACCCCTTGTCAGAACATCAAATGGATTTTCGTACGTTCTAGTCGCTGTTGAACTTACTTCAAAATTTGTTTCTTTCACTCTGTTACGTAAAGCCACTGGACGGTCTGTATCCGACGCCTTTGTTAAAAATTGCTAAAGTCATTTCAGATAACGGACTGCAATTCAGATCTGCTGTTTGGTCACGCATGCTTCGAAATCATAAAATCAAACCTGTTTTTATTTCATTGTACTCACCACATTGTAACCCGTCTGAACGGATTATGAAAGAAATCAATAAGCTTTGCAGACTTTATTGTCACAGAAAGCATCAGCATTGGGACAGATATTTACACTTATTTCAAAATGTGCTGAATGAAATGCCTCATGATTCCACTGCTTTACCACCTACTCTTGTACTGAAGAATGAAGAACCACCGAACAGAATCAGAGAGCTTGTACCTTTCCCGAATACACGTAAACTTCGACACAAAGACATAATTGATTTGGCTCTTAAAAATATAAAATCTGCAGCAGACAAAAGGAGAAAACTACACGGTAAATCAAATGCGAAGAAATTATATATTGGTCAGAAAGTTCTCATTAAAGCTCATTCATTGTCACATAAGAAGAAACACTTGAGTCACAAATTCTTTCTAGTTTACAATGGACCTTACAGAATCCGACGAATACCACATGATAATTGCGTTGAAGTTGAAACTCTGCGTACTAGGAAGAGTAAAGGTTTACACCACATTTCACATGTAAAACCGTTTATTGAAAGATAATCTGCTTTTTAACTTTGTCTTTGTCATATAACTTTTCACTTTACATTACCACTATACTTTGTGAGACTTAGAATCTGTTAACATGAAACAGTGTTTGAAGTTAAATATCCAGTCAAGAACCAAGAGAACTTATTTGAACAGAAATTACGAATGCATTGTTATAGTGAACAGATGACACAGTGTTGTTATTTGTACATTCTTGCTTGTTAGTTGCACGATCACGTAACGACTATAAGGCTCACATACTTAGAACATATACTGCCACTGCTAATGAGATTTTCATGCAACATTTTGGTTTACTTGAAAAGGCATTCTTTATTTGAAGTACTTTCTGTGGGATTAAAGATGACTTAGCACTTGGTTTCTTCGACAGCTACACAATTATATCACGACGCTACTAATGCGTGACCTAATTTACATTGTTGCTTTTGTGCTGTAGCTGCTTTATATCTGCACAGTTTTTCTGAATTCTTCTGGAAAGTAAAACATGTTTAATAGTAACTTTGTGGTATAGCTACAATAAGACAGCCTTTTTTGTTTTTGTTTTGTAGCACAACAATACGTTACAGTGTAGTACTTACTTGATCACGGTACTGTACGTAATAACTACGATATCTATACGCAAAGCATTTCACTTTTGTTTATCATGAGGTAAGTACAGTGGCTTCTGCAGAACTTAGCTTTCGGAGAAAAATAACTACGACACTTCCACAGACATTATCTTACAGCAAGATGCACATTTAGCGCTACAGGACATGTATTTGAGTGATTAATTTTGTACTTGAATCATTTATTTTTAAAGATATTTGAAGTACAATGATACAAAGGTTTTCCGTGATACATTTCATTCCATTGCTGTAATCTGTAACACCTGAGGGTATAATTACATTAATCCTCAGGGGGGTACACGCTTACTTTGTGTACCATGTGTTTGGCAAGCACAAGGACTCCTAGCTAATATGGTATTTGCTTATACAACTTTACACATCGGTACCATACTTCTCTAACACACAAATTACACAGCTATCTGATCATTTAACTGAAAGATAAACATTTTTTTTACTACATCAGTGACACATGTTTACACAATTACACAGTTGGATAACTTCACACTTATGAAACTGTATTGTGTCTGTACTTAGTGAACTGTTCATATTTTTTCAGAACCATTGTGATACTATGAGAGCTTTGAATGATGTATTTGGTATGGGATCATGATTTTTAAAGTACGTTTGAGGTAGATGACACTTTTGACATGAGCAGAGAATTTTTATAGGTTTTGAAATTATTGAAGGAAGCTACAACGATTCTGAGATTTGGCTGAGGTTTTATGATGTTATGATGACGATGTGTATTACGCTGTTGCGGTATGTTTATGATCAATAAGCTGATGCTATATGAGGAATTTGATTATGCTATGTATTTATTATGATGAAATATTGAAGAAGTGTCGACGAATATGTATAAGTGTAATAAGGTAAGGAATAATGAGTAGGGACTCTGACTTGTGAAAAAGGATGTTGGAAACCAAGAATCGTACTTTAAGAGTTATGAAATGTGTGTAAATGCGTGAATGTACCACAATGCCAACGAAAATTTTTTGGACACTGTTATATTTACAGGATTTTGTTTCTACGGATTTGTAACGCAAATTCTAGACCTGTGAAATTTTTTATATGAGACTGCCACTGTATTGCAAACTGGTGTCGTAAATATTTCGGTAAGAAAGCCAAGTGACCTTGACGTAATGCGTCTTGAGCGGCCAGCTGTGTCAGCCGCCTGGAGAAAAAGCCATTAGTGTGTGCCTTTTCAGAGGCACAGGTAAAAAAAAAAACAAAAAAAAAACAGAGGGAGGCCATTATCCTCGCTATTGTCATTTCTTTGTAGAAAGCAGGGGGGCGCAGAAAGCTATGCGCAGAAAGCAACGTGTTTTCTCAGTTGTGCGCATGACGTCACGGTGGAAGCAGCTGTGCCAAACAGTACACAGTCCGAATTGTGTGTGATTGTTTTTCTTGTGTTGTTTTGTGTTTGAAGGAGTATTTTGATTGAGTTCTTTCTTCTGAGGTACTCAGTCAACAGCGGAAACATTCGGAATTCGGGAGTGTTAACGGTTTTTGCTGTAATTGATATTTGATTCGCAACTGAAATAGTTAGCGATAGTGGACAGCGGAATCAACATTGTGTTCGCCAGCTCTATAGTTTATGGTTCGTCCTGTGAAATTCTTATTGGAGAATCTACAAGTGAGTGAGAAAATTAATTTTTACAATGCCAGGCTGTGCTGTAACGGGCTGTTTTTCCTACAACTGGACCACAAAGGGAACTGACGTAATGTGTCACAGTTTCCTGCATAATGAAACATTATAAAAACTATGGTTGTCGAAATGTTGAGGGAAAGACAGTGTAAATGTTGCGCATGCAAGAATATGTTCTCGCAGAAACAGATTACTTAAGGGATTTACAGTCTGAATTGCTTAATTTGCCCCGAAAAAGAATGCAGTTCCTTCGCGCAATTTGTGTGCAGTAGTGCAACTGTCAATGTGTCACCCGCAACAGAAGACAGAACCAAACGGTATAAGAAACGAGAACTACATAAGAAATCTCTGGAAACTCTGGAAAAGCTGTCACCAAATAAGAAACATCATAATAAGAGCACATGTACAGATGACAGGTTTTTTTTTTTGAGACACAGATAAAGTTACTTTGATGAATACTATAGCGGCTTTAGAAAGAAGGAATGCTGTTCTTACAAACAAGTGTGTGCAACTTCGAGCTCTTAAGTAAATTCATTTCAATGCGATTAAATGAATAGTTTCTGATTTATTTGAGCCGAGGTTTCAAATTTCAAGTGTGTGTCAGTGTGCTTGTGATCTGACATTTTACCGATGTGTGAGGCATAAGCTGCGAAAGAATATAACTCATCAGTTTTAACTGTAATATTTTAGCAGCAGAAAAGCAGTTTAGACATCTCATTTCTGTTATAAACAAAATCTTCCGCCAAAAACTTGACGTAAACGCGCATGCCGTGTCATCTGCTTGTGAGCGCTTGCTTCCACGCTGATGTCACTAGGCCAGCCAATGACAGAGCAGAGCACTTACTGCCCAACCTTATTATTTAGAAACCTTGGTAGAAAGCATCGCAAATACGACACACTCAAACTTGAAAACATACGATTACACTGTGGAGCTCTTAATTTATGATATTTATTGAAATGCCTAACGAAATGATGAGAAACATTTTACATTTATTGTCTTTCTAGTTGGGAGATTCTTTTTCCTTTGGAGACACTATTTGCCTAGTGAATGACGTTTCATGCATTGCGCTATATAGGCTATATATATTTGCTCATTTCGTTTGATATCTAGTTTCTAGCTGCACTGCAGCATTGGTTATTATAAAATTTAATAGATGTACTAATATCACTATTTTCTGTCTATAGACCCAGGAAAGAATACATTTATGATGTACTTTCTTAGAAAAGAGAGCACAAATAGACATTTCCCTTCACAGGAACTGCATAAATAATTTTTTAAACGATTTGGTAACTTGTCTGCTACAGTAACTTATTGTGATGCATCACTCTAGTATTAAGATGTGACACAGGTATTAGACATGGCCATCTTTAGTGTAATATTTTTTCTGATTGAGCTTTGTCATGTTTAGATATAAGTTATTGCATTTGCTGCTTCTGTTTGCCAGGCATAGTGCTACTAAATTTCACTTTGTATTACTCTGTTAAGTTAGTTTTACTACTGATTTATTTTTCTTGTTGCTGCACATTGGCTCATATTAGTTGTAATGTTGCATTGCTTGGTAATTTAGCTTTATTGCAGCTTGCTTTGACAATTTCCATTTTTTTCATTGCTGTTTGTATTAACTGCTTTATGCTGCTGCATTGCCTCGTCCCTTAGTTTAGCATCTGAGCTCAGTAGATTTAAGTTAGCTTAAGAAGGGGTAGACTGTGGTTTCACCACCAGACACCACACTTGCTAGGTGGTAGTTTTAAATCGGCCGCGGTCCATTAGTACATGTCGGACCCGCGTGTCGCCACTATGTGATCGCAGACCGAGCGCCACCACAAGGCAGGTCTCGAGATACGGGGTAGCACTCGCCCCAGTTGTACGGACGACGTAGCTAGCGATGCATGCTGACGAAGCCACGCTCATTTGCAGAGCCGATAGTTAGAATAGCCTTCAGCTAAGTCAATGGCTACGACCTAGCAAGGCGCCATTAGTAACATTGCATGTATCTAAAGAGTCTCACTTGTATCGCCACAATCTCCAGATGTACCAAAAGGATGGATTAAAGTTAAGTATTCCAGCAGCTACGTACTTTTCTTTATAGCATTCATTACGTATCCTGTTTCAGACCTCACGCCATCCTGCTTTAACTTAGCGCGTGCCTTTCGGCTTCCTGTCATTGTGTCTAGGCTGTCTTGTCTAGACACAACATAGACTATATAAGAGAATGAGTTGCGATGAATTGGATGAAATGCATTGAGAAGTTTTACGAAAAAAGTACAGAAAGCAGATATAGATAGCACTTTTTGAAATAATGAAGAACGAAGGGAGATCTCCAAGAAGTAAAGAAAGTTTTGTTTGCAAGATACTGCAGTAAAACAAACCCTGTCCTTTCCCTTTCTGTTATTCCGCTATGTGTTTGTGTAGTCTTGTATATTTGTGTTCTTACTGTCTTTATGTGTTTATCTGATGAGAATTATATTATAGAATTTTTCTGATAATATGTTATTTACTTTGAAAAGATGTTTAGACATTATTTATTCTGTTTTGTTGCTCATATGTGAAGGTGATGTTTCAAAAGTTATTCTGATCTTTATGTATGTACTTATGTCATAATTCCTGTAACACTGATGTATCTGTTTATTTCTATTCTTTTGTAAAGCCTGTACTACTACAGAGTTATCTGTATTGTTATGTTCTTTAATTATGTATTTTGTACCTTTGTAATTGTATTCTTATGTTATAAAATTGTAATTGACACCAGTTCATCATATTATTAACTTGTAAGTTCCATTTCACTGTACACGTTTCTGTTGGTCATAGTATATGGACAATATGTGAGAAGTAGGGACTGTTAGTGTTTGCACGTATGTTAATAATTCAGCAAGGGACTGGATAACAGCATTGCTGGTTCTAAGGACAATTCCAAAAATCTTTGTGAGTGCACAAGTGGTGGTTATGGACTTGCTATATTATCCATAAGACTCTTCAATGGTGATTGTGCACCTGCACAGTCACAACAGATGGTTGCTGGCCATCTCTACAAGGACTACAGTGGGTCTGCATCTTTGATGACCCACCAATACCATTATTTCTAGAAGGACTACAGTGGGTCTACACCTTTGCTGACTCACCAATACCATTATTTCAACAAGGACTGCAGTGGGTCTGCACATCTGGTGGCCCACCAATACCGTAATCTCTACCAGGACTACAGTGGGTCTACTCTGTGATGACCTACCTACCAATATTCTTCAAAACTTCGAATGAATCTGCTGTGGGTTTGCTCTGTTGTGACCCATTACCTGTCTGCATGTCAAGAGTCAGCATTGTCTTTCTGTTGGAAGGACAACACTACTTCTTCAAGACTGCATGGAAATCCACTACTCCCTTGTGCATTGTCTTTTACTGCTCAGACTTTGAGAAAAGAAACGGCAGTTTTACTGTGATGAATGATCAGGACTGTCTTTATGGACTGTGAGAAAATTCTAGCTTCTGACCAACATTGTATTAATAAGTGTGTGCATTTGATATCTTTCTTACTGTAATTATGAAATTTTTTTTCAAATCTGTATTGGCCAGTGCCCAAAACAATTTGTAAAATTTTTTGTGGGGAGCATGGGGGCTATGTAAGTAGGCTGTTTATGTTTTCTTATTGGCAACGTTACGTAGCGCTCTGTATGAAAATCACTGGCTGTGCTGTGTCCAGTCTGTGGCTAGTTTGCATTGTTGTCTGCCATTGTAGTGTTGGGCAGCGACAGCTGAATGTGAACAGCGCGTAGCGTTGCGCAGTTGGAGGTGAGCCGCCAGCAGTGGTGGATGTGGGGAGCCCGCATCTCGTGGTCGTGCGGTAGCGTTCTCGCTTCCCACGCCCGGGTTCCCGTGTTCGATTCCCGGCGGGGTCAGGGATTTTCTCTGCCTCGTGATGGCTGGGTGTTGTGTGCTGTCCTTAGGTTAGTTAGGTTTAAGTAGTTCTAAGTTCTAGGGGACTGATGACCATAGATGTTAAGTCCCATAGTGCTCAGAGCCATTTGAACCATTTTTTGGATGTGGGGAGAGAAATGGCGGAGTTTTGAAATTTGTAAGACTGGATGTCATGAACTGCTATGTATATTATGATTTTTCAACACTATTAAGGTAAATACATTGTTTGTTCTCTATTAAAATCTTTCATTTGCTAACTATGTCTATCAGTAGTTAGTGCCTTCCGTAGTTTGAATCTTTTATTTAGCTGGCAGTAGTGGCGCTCGCTGTATTGCAGTAGTTCGAGTAACGAAGATTTTTGTGAGGTAAGTGATTTGTGAATGGTATAGGTTAATGTTACTCAGGGCCATTCTTTTGTAGGGATTTATGAAAGTCAGATTGCGTTGCGCTAAAAATATTGTGTGTCAGTTTAAGGACAGTCATGTATAATTGTTCAAAGGGGACGTTTCAGTGTGAGTTGTTAAAATTTTTAGTTTAAAGTAATCTGGTGTGTTGCAGTTTGCACCAGTGTAGTCTTTCAGAGTTAGTCGTGAGCGGTTGTGACTAAGGCCGTGTTAAAAGGGAGCGGCAAGCTTCTCAGACCGAAAGCTCGTACTATAAAAAAATATTGTTATTTCTGCCTCTGAATAAATTGTAACTTGATATTTACAGGGTGCTTTCTGTTTATAATTTTTAAATCTGTTTAAAAAAAGGGGGCTTTTAGGAACAAAATTTCCATTTATTAAAAAAATTGATTTGTGTCATCAGTTACCCATTGGCAACTACTTCCACGCTCACATAGTGTGATTAAATGTGTTCTTGATGAATCGCTAGTAAATAAAGTAAATTCTTTAGGAAAAGATTTTGAAAGTAAATTCACAGTTCACTTCCCCTCCCTGTACACCTCTTATCCCTCACTCTATCGATCTCCACCTCTCTCATCTCTCTGTCCAATCTTCCTTCCCCTATTTTATGTCCATTTCCTCCCACACACTTCTCTGTGCACGTCCTCCTCCCCCCTCTCTCTGACCTTGTTTATTGTTTCTGCAAATCGAATCTTGACTGGGAATATAAGTCAAAATGAATGGGTAAATCGGTTGGAAACATTTCCAGCTGCTAGATCTGTGAGGATGGTAGGTCTGCTGACTGTATTTCACAAAGTTTTAGTCTACTAACGGGTAGGATTACAAAATTAGCGATAAACAAAACTTTTTTTGTTTTCTGTCAAAATTGACAACTAAAAGGAAGAAACAAAACTGTACATTTTCACAGCTTAGCTTAGCATGTTGTTTCTCGCAGCTAGTTTAACAGAATGTGTTTATTGTATTTCTTGTTCGTTTTGGCTCCAGACGCTGTTGATCCTCTTCGTCAGTCTCATTGATTCGAAGATTATGTAGTTAACTTGAGTTGCGCGTGCGCCAGCCGACATTTCGACGCGTCACTGGGGACATTTTTTTCATAAACCACGAACTGAAATCAACTGAATGTTTGCAGCACACCGAATTACCGCGAACTGACATCAATTCAATCTTTGCAACACACCAAAGACATGATCAGCACCGATAACACACTGAAATATGGCTTTCAACTGTATCACAGTCTGATTGTATTCTTTTTGTAAAATATCAATATCCAGTGCGAAGTTTGTTCTTGTTCTGAAAAATGAGACAGCAGAACTGTAAGCCTGAAAGTCACATTGTTTTATGAAAACATGTGACAGCAGAACAGCCAAACAGACTGCCACATTTCTTTCATAGAAACTTTCATACGAAAATACCATCCGAATTTCCGATTTTACCGGCGGATTTTAGAAAAATTTTCTTTCACAGAAACCATGTCCTGACAATTACGAACACAACAAAAAAGTAGCCAAATCGGTAGAGCCGTCCTCAAGTGATGATCTTTCATGCATTCGTTAACATTTTTTTTATTTATATAGACTAGATGTTAACAAGTTCCTGTTTTTCAGGAATAATTTTCATGCCGTTGCCAGTCTGCATTTCATATCCTCTCTACTTCGGCCATCATCAGTTATTCTGCTGCCCAGATAGCAAAACTTATCTGCTATTTTTAGCGTTCATTTCGCAAAATAATTCTGTTGGTATCACCTGATTTAATTCGAACACATGCCATTACGCTTGTTTTAATTGTATTGATGTTCATTCTATAATCACTTTTCAAGACACTATTCATACCGCTCAGCTACCGTATCTTAGAGAATTACAGTGTTATCGACAAATCTTTAAGTTGCTGTCCTTTCTCGTTCAACTTTCATTCGTCTCCAAATTTTTCTTTGGATTTCTTTACTGCTTGCTCAATAAAAAAAAAACTGGATTACAAGCAACTATCCTGTCTCATTCTCTTCTCAACCAATGTTTCCCTTCCATACCCTCTGACTCTTGTAATTACAGTATTGTTTCTGTACAAATTGTAAATAACTTTTCGCTCCCTCTATTTTATCCCTGTTACCTTCGGAATTTCTGTTGGTTCAAATGGTTCAAATGGCTCTGAGCACTATGGGACTCAACTGCTGAGGTCATTAGTCCCCTAGAACTTAGAACTAGTTAAACCTAACTAACCTAAGGACATCACAAACAGCCATGCCCGAGGCAGGATTCGAACCTGCGACCGTAGCGGTCTTGCGGTTCCAGACTGCAGCGCCTTTAACCGCACGGCCACTTCGGCCGGCAATTTCTGTTGGTACCTTCCTGATTTGTAGTTAACATTTCTGCTCTTTGGCATGCAATGCTGTAAATTTGTTGCCACTACGAAAGACCAGCAAGTCACTGATCTTGCGGAAATCTATGGACTTCAGTCTGCAGTGGCTTCTTTTCGCATGTGTCTTGTTCACGGACATACGAGGGCAATTCAATAAGTAATGCAACACATTTTTGTTCTGAAACAGGGGTTGTTTTATTCAGCATTGAAATACACCAGGTTATTCCCCAATCTTTTAGCTACACAACACTATTTTCCAACGTAATCTCCATTCAGAGCTACGGCCTTACGCCACCTTGAAATGAGGGCCTGTATGCCTGCACGGTACCATTCCACTGGTCGATGTCGGAGCCAACGTCGTACTGCATCAATAACTTCTTCATCATCCGCGTAGTGTCTCCCACGGATTGCGTCCTTCATTGGGCCAAACATATGGAAATCCCACGGTGCGAGATCGGGGCTGTAGGGTGCATGAGGAAGAACAGTCCACTGAAGTTTTGTGAGCTCCTCTCGGGTGCGAAGACTTGTGTGAGGTCTTTCGCTGTCATGAAGAAGGAGAAGTTCGTTCAGATTTTTGTGCCTACGAACACGCTGAAGTCGTTTCTTCAATTTCTGAAGAGTAGCACAATACACTTCAGAGTTGAACGTTTGACCATGGGGAAGGACATCGAACAGAATAACCCCTTCAGCGTCCCAGAAGACTGTAACCATGACTTTACCGGCTGAGGGTATGGCTTTAAACTTTTTCTTGGTAGGGGAGTGGGTGTGGCGCCACTCCATTGATTGCCGTTTTGTTTCAGGTTCGAAGTGATGAACCCATGTTTCATCGCCTGTAACAATCTTTGACAAGAAATTGTCACCCTCAGCCACATGACAAGCTAGCAATTCCGCACAGATGGTTCTCCTTTGCTCTTTATGGTGTTCGGTTAGACAACGAGGGATCCAGCGGGAACAAACCTTTGAATATCCCAACTGGTGAACAATTGTGACAGCACTACCAACAGAGATGTCAAGTTGAGCACTGAGTTGTTTGATGGTGATCCATCGATCATCTCGAACGAGTGTGTTCGCACGCTCCGCCATTGCAGGAGTCACAGCTGTGCACGGCCGGCCCGCACGCGGGAGATCAGGCAGTCTTGCTTGACCTTGCGACGATGATGACACACGCTTTGCCCAACGACTCACCGTGCTTTTGTCCACTGCCAGATCACCGTAGACATTCTGCAAGCGCCTATGAATATCTGAGATGCACTGGTTTTCCGCCAAAAGAAACTCGATCACTGCCCGTTGTTTGCAACGCACATCCGTTACAGACGCCAATTTAACAGCTCTGTACAGCGCTGCCACCTGTCGGAAGTCAATGAAACTATACGAGAAGAAGCGGGAATGTTTGAAAATATTCCACAAGAAATTTCCGGTTTTTTCAACCAAAATTGGCCGAGAAAAAAAATGTGTTGCATTACTTATTGAACTGCCCTCGTATCTGAAGATTTTTTAATTAGTTATTTTCTGTAACCTTGATTTGTGCGTTCGACACGTATAGTACATAGGTATAATTCTGGAATAATAAAAGTATTAAACGCGTTCTAAGTACTCACATAAATTAACTACAAAGCATACAATACGAAGTCAGTTTGAATACTTTAGGTCACATTTGTATATCGACAGGTATCAGAGTAGAAGTCATTGTTATTCTATGAAGCAATGGCATTCGGACCGTCATATTTCTCAGAGAAAACCATTCTATATCAGAGTGAATATACAGCGTAGAAAGGCTGTCACATATTACGCCTGTTTATGTTGCCACTTGGATATGCGATCAGGTTAGTCGGTCAATGTCTTCGACTACTACTGGTGACCCTAACACTGATCAGGTGGTTGCCTTGGTTCTAAGGCCAGTTAGTGTCTTTCTGTGCGATGACACTGTTTCTAAGAAGCTTTACAGAAATATTTTAAGATCATATTTGACACCGCTAACTTTGCTTCAGTTAACCAATTTTTTCCGAATATACTGAACCTCAGCTAAGGATTTTTTTCTTTTATGGTGTCTGATTAACGTTTACTTCTTTGGGAAATCAGAATAAGGATATTTTTTCTTTTCTGTTATTTAGGAGGACGACAGTCACGTACAGGAGCACTGTACGTTCTTCGGTCTAAGAATACTGTGCAAGAACGAAAAAATAGGGAGTTGCCTTTGTCAAGTGCATTGTAAGAATTCTCCTACTTGAGTTATATGGAATGTTTGGAAACCTTATTAAGTAGGGATCATAGCAAAAATCTGGCGAATTCAGAGACGCTCAGTACGATCGTAACGGATAGTTACGACTCATCCGAAATTGTAACAGAGATGCTACGGGAAAAGAAATGGGAAACCTTAAAAGGAATACAGAGAAAACCTGTTGGGTAAATTTAGAGGAACAGTATCCGAGCGAGACTGGACGCTAGTTCTACTGCCATCATAGTATTCCTCCCGCACCGGTTTATGAGAATTAAGAAAAGAAGGATTAGGGTGCATACAGAGACTTATAGGCAATCATATTTCTCTCGCTCAATACGCTAATGGAACAGAACTAATTTTACTAATAGTGGTACTAGCAAGGGAAACTCCCCATCGCACGCCCCTCAGATTTGGTGGTAAGGGGGCAAAGTAGACAGCTCGTCAAAAACTGAACACAGATCAAGCACGAAAACAGTAAGAAAGTGTACTGAACTGTGAAAAAAAAAGCAAAATAGAAACAGTAAAAGGTCCAAGGACAAGAAGTGCAGTATAGAGCAGGCTGTAAAAGCATCAGCGTCGTGGTTAAGTGGTCACGGTGTTGGACAACCAAGCGGGCGAGCCATGTTCAGACTTCCATAGTGGCAATTTTTATTGTTGTTGCTATATTCAAATGTATGTTTGTCTCGTGGTGTAACGTCCGTTTGCAACAGCGAGGAGTAAGGTAGGACCTATATGACAGTTGATTCTGCAGAATTACTCTATTGGCAGCCGAAAGGAAGTGGCTTCGAACTGGAACCGCAAACATTTGATGACAAGGCGAGAATTCACCCGAATCTTCCACCGGAAAACACGTCTGGTGTGTGAACATGGCATTAGTGACAGTACTTGTGTCATAGAAAAGGAATCTCTTATCGACGCACCTAATTTGTACGCCTGGTGAGTGAATGGGATATGCCTCCTTGCCAAATTTAGGTGTTCGTGTGAATGTGAATGTGATGATTCCCAAGGAAATGATGAAAACATAATAGTTTGTCACATAAGCTGCAACAAATGAACATGACAGTTTCACAATCACACAGCTCCTCTGTGCTCTGTCAAGACGTATATTTTTAACGTTTCTGAAGTTGCGTTCCGTTTTGGAAGTCTTGTCTCTTGAATTCCTTTGTTGTAACATAATTCACATCCGTTTTTTGTTGTTTTCATTTCTGTGAGACGTCTATGTGGTATCTCGCCTGCTCTCACTATTCATCACATTTACTTGCAGCGGTAACGTACTATTATCACATGACTCATATTCTATAACCAATGTATAGTATGACGGCTTTCCGGGCGGGAAGGAGCGCCTGGTCCCCGACACGAATCCGCCCGGCGGATCTGTGTCGAGGTCTGGTGAACCGGCCAGTTTGTGGATGGTTTTTAGGCGGTTTTCCATCTGCCTCGGCGAATGCGGCTGGTTCCCCTTATTCCGCCTCAGCTACACTATGTCGGCGACTTCTGCGCAAACAAGTTCTCCACGTACGCGTACACTACCATTACTCTACCACGCAAACATAGGGGTTACACTCGTCTGGTGACGAGACGTTCCCTGGGGGGTCCACCGGGGGCCGAACCGCACAATAACCCTGGGTTCGGTGTGGGGCGTAGGAGGGGTGAAGTGGACTGCGGTAGTCGTCGTGAGGTTGTGGACCACTGCGGCTACAACGAGGACGGAGCCTCTCCGTCGTTTCTAGGTCCCCGGTTAACATACAATACAATACAATAGTATGACAACTGCCAAGGCTACAGAAAGAGAAAAACATTTCAACGACCGGATGTACAGTTCATCATGTTGTGAATAAAAAAAAAATGGCACGACGGAGTACTGAACACAGCTCGTCCGCTTCACAGTCTAACACCGTGACCACCTTTTTTTATTTTTTTTAAATTTTTTGTTTAACCACGACGCCGCTACTGTTCAATTACTCCCGAAATTGCACTTGTTAAGCTTGGACCGTTCACTGCTTTTATTTTGCTTTTTTTTTCACAGTTCAGGAAACCTTCTTCCTGTTTTCATGCCTGATGTGTGTTCACTTTTTGACGCGCTATCCACTGCGCCATCTTATCACTAAATCTGATGGGGGAGGGGGTGCGATGGGGAGTTACCCTTGTAAGTACTGTCTACCACGCACCATACAGCGGCTTGCGCAGTATACAAGATATCCGAGTATTGTAAGGGCGTACAGAACAATGAGAGAGGCAAATAATCCACCAATCAACGATTTCCCACATACGCCTTATTACGACTGAGTACACCTCCTTTCTCCTGTGCCTTTGTCCCGCGTCGGCGCAGTGTCGGCGTTGTCATTAACGGATTTTGCGTGGTTAGTTTAGAGGGTGGGGAAGATGCCCTTGCTGTCGCAACCCTGTTACTCTCCGGGACATAGTATCTGTACGACGTTATTTGTGTGAAAGTAAGCGAAATGTTTGCGAATCGTATGACTGAGGTCGAACTTGAGTACCAGCCTGATATTCTCCTAGTGGGGTGTGGGAACTGCCTAAAAATGACATTTAGGCTGTCTGGCACACCGACAATCGACGTTACACCGCCGGGCGGGTTCGGTCCGGGGTCGGGGCATCTTGACATCCCGGTGGCGACGCTCTAACGCGCCCGGCTATGTGTCGGCTGTTACAACTGACTACATGAATACCTTATAACAGAGTTCCCGAGGATCCAATCTGTTCCACATGGCCATTGCTCATGTGAAAGCAGACTTCAAAATGTCTCGTCATCAACGCCCGTACACGTTCCAAAAGCCAAGATACGTTCCGAATTCATTGAAACGGATCGAGATGGCGCAGTGGTTAGCATTCGGGAGAAATCTCCGTCCAGCCATTCCGATTTACGTATTCCCTGATTCCCCTAAATTGCTCCAGGCAAGTGGTTGGTTGGGTCCTTTGAAAAGAACACAGCAGATTTCCTTCCCATACTTCCGTAATCCGAGCTGGTGCTTCGTCTCTAGTGATAGCACTGTCGTCGGGACATTACATTCTAATCTTCCTTCCTTTTTACAATGCAATGACAAGCATCCATAATGACTTCCCTGAGTTCATCGACAAAAAAAACTTTTAAATATCGCCACACAAAAGAAGCCAACGGGTTCAAATGAAAAGGCGTGGGAGGCCAATGTATTGATGAGCCACGACCCATACACTTGTTGCCGAAACGCTATTTGCCAGTACTTAGGCATCCCGAACGATTTTAAAATCAAACGAGGGCAGTTTATCACTATGTACGAGGATGAGTCAAATGAAAACCTTAAATTTGTAATAACAAATCGAAATTTCGCGCCGTTATCCTGTAAGCTGGTAAGCGTGCTTCCAACAGCGTGAAGAACGGCCTGTAAGTGGCAGCACAGTGCAGATGCACACATACCGTCGCAGTAGCAATATAAAGATGGCCGCCCCACTTCCGACTTGCACCAGGGAAGAACAGCGTTTTGATATTCGGTTTTTGTGTGGTGAAGGTGTGAAACCTATTGAAATTGATCGACGAATGAAGGTTCAGTACGGTGATGCATGTTTGTCACAGCAGCAAGTCTACGAATGGAGTAGGAAGTTCGCAAATGGTGTGACTTCAGTGGAAGACGCTCCTCGTCCAAGTCAGGCACAGCGAGTTGTGACTCCGCAGAACATTGCAGCAGTTGAAGCCATAATGAAGGAAAACCGCCGCCGGCCTTTGTGGCCGAGCGGTTCTAGGCGCTTCAGTTTCGAACCGCGCGACCGCTACGGTCGCAGGTTCGAATCCTGCCTCGGGCATGGATGTGTGTGATGTCCTTAGGTTAGTTAGGTTTAAGTAGTTCTAAGTTCTAGGGGACTGATGACCTCAGGTGTTAAGTCCCATAGTGCTCAGAGCCATTGGAACCATTGGAAAACCGCCGAGTGACACTGAATGACACTGCAGCATGTTTACAGATTAGTCATGGGTCGGTACACCACACTGTGCTCCAGTTTCACAAAGTGTCTGCAAGATGGGTGCCACGGCATCTGACTCCTGAAATGAGAGAACGACTTGTTGATGTTCGTGAAGAACTTCTTCGGCGCTTTGATTGAGAAGGTGATGGCTTCCTTGCAAGAATCGTTACTGGGGACGAAACATTTCCACCAACCATTTCCTCATCGACCATACTCACCAGACCTTGCCTCAAGTGATTTCCATATGTTTGGACCACTCAAAGACGCAATGGGAGGAAAGAAGTTCCTTTCTGATGAAGAGGTACGCCACGCGGTGCATGAGTGGTTGCGCGGACTTCCAAAAGAATTTTTTTCTAAATGAATTTATGCACTTTGTAAGCGCTGGAGGACTTGCATTGAGCATGGGGGAGATTATGTTGAAAAGTGATACTGCTTTGTACCACTTCTGCACAATAAATAATATTTTTTAAAAATATTTAAGGTTTTCATTTGACTCACCCTCGTAATCACACTTCAATTGGCGTGTTTCGAAATAAACGTAGCTTTACACGTTAACAGTATTGTAAGATTGGCATGATTATACCTGAGCATACGCCGTATCGGAGACACTGTTGATTTCCGGACCGATGGTCATCAGGAGTATTTGCTTGCTTCATTATCCCCTACTCGCCCCTTTCGTTTGTACCTACAATAGTGAAACTGTGGTGTCACCGCCAGACACCACACTTGCTAGGTGGTAGCTTAAATCGGCCGCGGTCCATGTAGTGTCGCCACTGTGATCGCAGACCTAGCGCCACCACCAAGGCAGGTCTCGTGATACGAGAGAGCAATCGCCCCAGTTGTACGAGAACCTAGCTACCGCCCAGTTGTACGAGAACCTAGCTACCGCCCAGTTGTACGAGAACCTAGCTACCGCCAGTTGTACGAAGCCTTTCTCTCTCATTAGCCGAGAGACAGAATAGCCATCAGCTAAGTTAATGGCTACGAACTAGCAAGGCGCCATTTGTATCAGTGCCTATAGCTTACGAGTATTCAAGAGAGATGTATTCCAAGGACTAATAAAAAGATAAGTAATAAGCATCTACATACTTTTCTTCTTATTCATTTATAAGTTCTCATGTTCCAGACTTCACGCCCGTCTGCTTTAGCCGTGCGTGCCCTATCGGCTACAGCGTTAGTCTAGAGTTCATTTTCAGCCATCAACTTCACGGTGTCGGCCCAGCTACCGACACAACATTTATTGGCGACGAGCAAAAGAGTTTGTATTAATTCGTTTGCAACATTGGCGACGATTTAAAGTGTTCTGATTGCTTACATTTAATTGTGTCATGGCTTCGCCACATTCTCCAGATGTACTGTCCGAATTTTATCGCTTGCAGAATCAGCAGACGCAGGCGTTACTGGATGCCCTTGGACAGCTCGTCCAGGGTCAACGTACCATTCAAACCGATGCGGCCGCCGCCGCTTCTTCGCTACCGCTGCCACTAAACGCTGTTGCACCTCCCTTTCGACCATACGTGGCAGCCGATGAGACCTGGCACGAGTGGTCTCGCCAGTTCAACTTTCATCTAGCAGCCTACAGAATTCAAGGTAAAGAGCGGCAGCCGTTTTTGCTTTCTTGTGTCGGTGTGTCCACCTACCGTGTGATAGTGAAATTGTTTCCCAGACGCGACGTAGCAACTCTGTCCTACGAGGAAATTTTGTCTGCATTAGATGCCTATTTCAAAGAAACAGTTAATGTGGTTGCAAAACGGTATACGTTCTTTCGTACAAAACGTACGGCCGGTCAAACTAATAGGGAGTGGGTAGCAACATTGCAAGGACTTACTAGGGACTGTGCCTTTGAATGTGACTGTGGTCTTTCTTATTCAGATACAATGGTACGTGATGCAATTGCACAGAACGTTTCTGATGTTCGCATACGGGAGCACATTTTGAAACTAGTTAATCCCTCCCTTCAACAAGTGATAGACATATTGGATAGACAAGACACACTTGACTGTGCTCAGGAATCTTTTGAAACTTCGCCAGCAGTGTGTAACATTAACCGGCCCGGTCAACTGCCCTCGCGCAAACAAACGCAGCTGCCGCCGCGCTCTAAGCCGCGTGTGCCGCGCCAGCCCACAAATGCAGTGAAATCATGCCCGCGGTGTGCTACTAGACATTCGCGTGAACATTGCCCATCACGCCAAGCTATTTGCTTTTTCTGTAATAGGAAAGGACATGTTCAAAGTGTTTGCCAGAAAAAGCTCCGATCAGACAATCACAATCATTCCAGGCCCTTTGCTTCACGCCGGAATCGAACCAAGGACACTCAGGCTCGTGGACCTTCGCCCATGGACATTCATGTAGTTAATTCCGATTCGTCCAGTGCCACTTTCTCTAACAGTGACTGTGTTCGTCCCACACAAACTGTGCGTCGACGTCGCCGGAAATCACGTCAATTAGCAAGTGATTCTGTACAAGTGTCTGTTCAAATTGCACAAAACAGTCGCTCTTGTCGTCAGCAGGACAATAAACTTTTTGTGGACTTAGACTTTGAAGGCAAAGTGATACCATTCCAGCTCGATACCGGAGCTGCAGTTTCATTGCTCAATCACGACACGTACAAACAACTGGGCGCACCTCCGTTGCGTGCCGCAAATGTTCAGTTAAAAAGTTATTCCGGACAGACACTTCCCGTGTTAGGTCAGTGCACTCTTTTTGCAACATATAAAGGACAAACAAAACTTGTGTCATTTTACGTTCTTCGTTCTTCTACTGCAGTGAACTTGTTTGGTTTCGATTTATTTCAGTTCTTTAACATGTCTATTGTAAATCAGGTGCTATCAGTGAATCAAACTGTGCCTACAGACAGTGGTTCTAGTGTATGTGAAGAATTTGCAGACATTTTTGCACCGGGCTTAGGTTGCGCTAAAAACTATGCAGCACATTTGGAATTGAAGGTCAACGCGCAACCGAAATTTTTCAGAGCGCGCAATGTTCCCCACGCATTGCGTCATGAGGTCGCAAGAACATTGAACGATTTAGAATCACAAGGTGTGAGTGACTGTGCGCAATGCCTCTTCTCTTTCAGCTACGCTTCATCGCTTACGCCGTACAGGTGTTCCGTTTCTCTGGACGACGGAATGCGAACGCGCCTTTCGCCAGTTGAAATCGGCGTTGCTTTCTAATACCGGCCTCACGCCTTTCGATCCCCAGAAACCCCTTTTGTTGATGGTAGATGCATCGGATTTCGGGATTGGTGCTGTGCTTGCGCACAAAGTTGGCTCGCATGATCGTCCTATTGCCTTTGCGTCGAAATTGCTCTCATCTGCGCAAAGAAATTATTCCCAGATAGAGAAAGAAGCTTTGGATCTCGTGTTTGGTGTTACTAAGTTCCATGATTTCTTGTATGGTCGTCACTTTACCATCATCACAGACCACAAACCTTTGACATCGCTTTTTCATCCGACCAAGCCTGTACCTCCACGTACAGCGCAGAAATTCATTCGCTGGTCTATTTTCCTCTCGCAGTACCGCTACGATATCTTGTATCGGTCCACTGCTAAGCACGGAAAAGCCGATGCGTTGTCCCGTTTGCCGGTTGCTGAGGATAAAGCATTCGATTCTTCCGAACTTGCTTGCATGTTCATTGATTCGGAAACCGATGAAGTGGTCGAATCGTTTCCGATTGATTTTCGTCGTGTCGCTACAGCCACAGCTGCTGACCCTGTCCTTGCTACTGTTTTACGTTTTGTTGCTACGCAATGGCCTTTGTCAAAGTCTCGGATCGAGGATCCGTTGGTTCGCCGATTTTTTGCTCACAAGGAGAGACTTTTTGTTCGACGTGGTGTTTTGTTGTTGCGTTCTGATAATGATCAGTCCAGAGTCGTGGTCCCACGTTCGTTACAGTCCTCTGTTTTACGGCTTCTTCACCAAGGACATTGGGGTATAGTGCGAACGAAACAACTTGCTCGTCAGCACTGTACTTGGTTCGGAATCGATGCTGCGATTACGAATATGTGTTCTTCGTGCCCGGCGTGTGCCGAACAACAGTCCGCACCGCCGCGGAAAGTCTTTGCGTGGCCAAAAGCCACTTCCCCTTGGCAACGCTTGCACATTGATTTTGCTGGTCCATTCTGGAATGCTCGATGGGTGGTTCTGGTCGACGCCTTCAGTAATTTTCCTTTTGTTGTCCGGATGTCTTCCACGACGTCCTCCGCCACCATCCAAGCGTTGTCTGCTATCTTTTGCATAGAAGGTCTTCCGCAGACTATTGTTTCCGACAATGGCCCACAATTCATGTCCGCAGAATTTCAGTCATTCTGCCAGGCCAATGGTATTCAACATCTGACATCCGCGCCGTTTTCGCCTCAGTCCAACGGTGCCGCTGAACGATTGGTCCGGACTTTCAAGTCACAGATGTTGAAATTGAAAGAGTCGCATTCTCGGGAGGACGCATTGTTGCTCTTTTTGTCTTCGTATCGCTCTCAGCCCCGAGATGGTCGCTCGCCGGCTGAGTTGCTCCACGGTCGTCCTCATCGCACCTTGATGTCTTTGCTGCATCCGCCGCATCAGGTTCCTGTGCAGCGGCAGACTCCTGCTTTTGCTCCAGGCGACGTTGTATTTTATCGCAACTATCGAGGTTCACGGCGTTGGCTCGCAGGGCGCATTCTTCGCTGCCTCGGCCGCGCGATGTATTTGGTTTTGGGGGCCTCTGGTGAGGTGCGTCGGCATCTCAATCAGCTGCGCCTCTGTCGTCGCTCGGGTTCTGCCGCTCCCCGTCTGCTTTCAGCGACGGTGCCGTCCGGTCAGCGCCCTGGGGACCCATCTACTGGCTCGCCTCATCCCCAGGTGTTACCGACGATGCCTTCCATTTTGCCCCATGGCGACGCGCCGCCGCCGCCGCAGCAGCAGCAGCCGCCGCCGCCGCCGCTTGTTCTCCCGCCGGCGCCGCCCGCGTTCGACGCTTCGTTGCAGCCGCCAAGCGCCTCCCAGGGTCACGCGCCGCCGATCGCTTCCCGTGACCAGCTGTCCTCCGCCATGGAACTCCCGCCCGCTCCGGACCACATGACGTCATCGCGCGTCGGCTACCCCGACGCAATGGAAATCGACCCTTCGGTCCCTCCTGTCTCATTACGGGCGCATACACCGCATGTTGACGTGCACCCTGGACTAGTTTTTCAGGCGTTTCCTAGCTCCCCTCGGACCGAATGGCCGGGTGCGGGTGGCACAGCCTCGCCTGTTGTTAGGCTCCCCACCTCATCGCATACGTCAACATGTGGTCCTCCCCACGGCGGGCGGAAGCCTTATCACACGACCGTTCGCCGATTTGCGGGGGAGGAATGTGGTGTCACCGCCAGACACCACACTTGCTAGGTGGTAGCTTAAATCGGCCGCGGTCCATGTAGTACATGTCGGACCCGCGTGTCGCCACTGTGATCGCAGACCTAGCGCCACCACCAAGGCAGGTCTCGTGATACGAGAGAGCAATCGCACCAGTTGTACGAGAACCTAGCTACCGCCCAGTTGTACGAGAACCTAGCTACCGCCCAGTTGTACGAGAACCTAGCTACCGCCAGTTGTACGAAGCCTTTCTCTCTCATTAGCCGAGAGACAGAATAGCCATCAGCTAAGTTAATGGCTACGAACTAGCAAGGCGCCATTTGTATCAGTGCCTATAGCTTACGAGTATTCAAGAGAGATGTATTCCAAGGACTAATAAAAAGATAAGTAATAAGCATCTACATACTTTTCTTCTTATTCATTTATAAGTTCTCATGTTCCAGACTTCACGCCCGTCTGCTTTAGCCGTGCGTGCCCTATCGGCTACAGCGTTAGTCTAGAGTTCATTTTCAGCCATCAACTTCACGGTGTCGGCCCAGCTACCGACACAACAGAAACACCCTGTACACAGGGTGACACACCTAACACAGGACACCCAAAACGTGTCCAAAACGAGAAAATAGGAGGGGGGACCCAAAAGTATCGAGAACTTTTCTCTAACAGTTGCTAGAGCGATGTATACAGCGTGTATCAAAAAGAATCATCCAATTTGGCACGTCTAGATTCAGAAGGATGTAGGTTGCAGTAAGTACTGGGAGATGAAGAAGCTTGCACAGGATAGGGTAGCATGGAGAGCTGCATCAAACCAGTCTCAGGACTGAAGACAACAACAACAACATATTTATGAAACTAATAAGCATGTACTCGTAAATGATTTTTGTTTTTTGATGAAGGGGAAGCTCAAGATTTTTTTTTCATATCTTCTTATAGCTGTTCAATATGTCCCCTTGAGATGCACGGCGTACGTCAATGCGGTATTCAAATTGTTCCCACACTGCAGCGAGCGTGTCTTGAATTACAGCTTCCACAGCTACTGTTATGCGATGCCTCAGTTCAGTCATTGTTGCTGGTAATAAAGGCACATACACAGAGTCTTTTATAAACCACCAAAAGAAATAATCACATACAGTCAGGTCCAGTGGCCCTCGAGGCCAGTAATGTAAGACTGAATCATTTGGTCCAGTGCGACCGATCGATCATTCATTAATCCTTTGATTTTAAAAATTCCCGCACTTCAAGATGCCAGTGTGGCGGTGCCCCATCCTGTTGGTAAATAAAGTCGTTCGAATTAGTCTTCAACTGTGGGAAAAGAGTGTTCTCAATCATATCGAGATATGTGCTTCCTGTAACAGTGTTCTCGGCAAAGAAAAATGAACCATACACCTTTTTCCCGTGAAACTCCACAAAATACATTAAATTTTGGAAAACCTAGAGGGAACCGTGTAAAACTCGACAGTTTGCTCTTCCCAACAGCGCGTTGTTCACGCACATATCTCAAGTAACATAATAGTTATGATTTTTTTTTTTTTAGATCGGATGATTCTTTTTGATACACCCTGCAGTTCTAAATTCTCTCGCTACGTGCCTTCACTAGATACCAGGTGACCTAGCGGCAGGGATGGAAACATTATTGCTGTGAGCGTGACTGATTTTGTAAGTCCTGTTTCTCGCGGATCCCTACTGGGATACCCTTCGACTTCCGACGGACGAAAACATTGAAAAAATTAGTGTTGCGATCATGTTTGATCGTTGTCGAACGCTGGATGAATTGTTGCAAATGACTGGAATGTTCTGTAGGTCTTGCCAACGAGCTTTGACGGAAGATCTGAAGAGGAAACGTGTTGCGGAAAAATTTGTTCATCATGTGCTTTTTGACGAGCAGAGATCCAATCGTTTGCGCATGACCAGAGACTGAGAAAACAATCAGAAACAACTGCGGATTTTGACGCAAATGTCATCACAGGCGACGAATCGTGGTGTTATGGATACGACCCAGAAACCAGACAACACTTCAGTCAGTGGAAGACTCTTTGATTACCAAGCCCCCCCCCCCCCCCCCCCAAAAAAAAGGTCAGGTGTGATCAGAATAGAAGACAACGATGGTATGTCTTCTAGGTCTTTGCCCCCCCCCCCCCCCCAAAAAAAAAAGGTCAGGTGTGATCAGAATAGAAGACAACGATGGTATGTCTTCTAGGTCTTTTATGTCAAGGCAATCGTCGACTAACAATTCATCGCCCACAGTTAAACAACAGTAGTACCTTGAAGTGCTAAAATGATTAGGTGAAGCAGTGAGGCAAAAATCACCTGCGTTATGGTAATCAGGAGATCCGCTTTTGCACCACGACAACGCCCCTGAGCACTTAGCATGGAGTATCATGTAGCATTTGGCCAAAAAACAAACTGTTTCACACCCGCCCTACGCATCGGAAATGGCCCCCTGTGAGTCTTTTTATTCCCAAGAGTGAAAAGAAAGCTGAATGGGTAGCGACTCTGATACGTAGCAGAAGTGAAAAAAAAATCACAGGAGGCGCTAAACAGCATGACTTCTGATGATTTTAAAACTGTTTTCACGTTGAGACAAATGTATTATGTCTGATGGATACTGTTTTGACGGTATTTAGATTTTGAAAATGTTCCGCCAGAGACACGATTTCATGTATAACAGTTCTCGTCATTTTTGGGCTCCCCTTGGTATATCGAGGTGCGGGTTTTCGCCGTTACAGTAGCAAATGTGGCAAATTTTCTGATTTACTTAAGTAAGCTTATAGCTGACGCATTATGGTATCGATTTTCCGAATTGGAAATATACGCTTTTTTGTGGAAACAGAGACAGTCTTCGAAAAGAACTTCAACGACATAACGTGTGAGAGACATGATCACATAGCACCAAGATAACAGCGCCGCACGATACTCTCTCACAATCTACCACGCCGTATCAAATGTACTCACAGACATAACTCTCATACTGTTCGTGTATTTGCTATTATTACTGTCAAATCAGCTGCTTAAAACGTTGACCATGGCCACTGATACATGCTCTTAAGCAATTCCGAACAGACAATATTCCATTTTTAATTTCATTATGAACTTACCACAACATAGGTCATGTTATATGACATTTCTAGTCATCGAGAGTCATTAGTGTTTTCTTGTAGAACTCTCGTTTTAATAACCCCGATAGATAAAAGTCATAAAGTCTGCGCGTGCAAGCCATTTTGTGATTCCCGTAAGTCCCATCCATTGCTCTCCAAATGTCCTGTTACGAGTGCCTGTGCAGAATGAGAAGGACATACATCTTATTGGTACCACAGAGATTGCCTAATATGTTCCCTCCACACGTTGACAAACTAAGATCGTTGTTTATCCATTTCGCTCAGCCAGTGCCTAATATGTTCCCTCCACACGTTGACAAACTAATGTCGTTGTTTATCCATTTCGCTCAGCCAGTGTAGATTTTCGATTGACAAATAGCGCGTATTAAGACAATCTGATTTGCCTATGATTTGCAAACCGTGTTTCATCTTGAAAAAAATCTTGTATAGAAGTTTTAGTAGACATCATTTGGATAAATATAACAGATTTTGAAAGTCTTTCCCATGAAGCTGTTGCTGAGCGAAATTACAAAGTGTTCAACACGTTGGAATGTAGTACTGGCAGAACACTCCGTTGGCTGGCCACACTTTCAAGTTCACGTAGTGAATGGATTGTGTGGTACTGCTGCTACAGCGTTATTTGCATTTTTCTCATCACTTTCAGTTTTTATTCCTTGACATATTTTACGCTTCACGCATTCAGTGTCTTGTATTTTCTCTACAACGTTCGCAAAGACAGATCTTGAAAGCGTGGCACGATCAGGATACTTTCCAGCACACACCAGCACTGCTTTCTAGCCGCCTTCCTTCATTTGCCTTAAACGAAACCATGTCCATGTTTTCGACTACTGTGTACATTGTATGGGTCTGAAGAGGTTTACGACCAAGTTCCCTGACCGCTGCAACAGCAGAGCACAGACTGATGATCTTCAAACGCAGCCGGCCGGTGTGGCCGTGCGGTTAAAGGCGCTTCAGTCTGGAACCGCGTGACCGCTACGGTCGCAGGTTCGAATCCTGCCTCGGGCATGGATGTGTGTGATGTCCTTAGGTTAGTTAGGTTTAATTAGTTCTAAGTTCTAGGCGACTGATGACGTCAGACGTTAAGTCGCATAGTGCTCAGAGCCATTTGAACCATTTTTCTTCAAACGCACAGGTAAACACGCGGACCGTACCTGAGTTACATGTTTGTTCACATTTAATAGAGTAGGGCAGACGTTATTGAGACCTCTACTCCTAAGGGCGTGCGGTAGTTTACGGTGCTGATATCTTGCTCCTGTTTGGTCAAGTTTAGAGATGGCCCTTTCGCGAACTAGCGGGTCCAATGGAACGGTTCACCAAGATGAAAGGAACGAGCGAGGAACGAATTCTAAGGAACGGTCTTTCTTAGTTCACTTCGGTCGCGGATTTCTACACTGCTGGCCACCGTAAATGCAACACCCTGAAGGAAGCATCCGAATCAAGTGAAATTTACACCATGGGTTTGCAGCGATGAGATATGCAACTGATGAGAATTTCAGCGCAGACGCACATCACGCGCGCCTGTGGCGCCACCTCATAGCGCCATTTAAGGCTTGGCGATTTCGACGAGTGTACATTCGGCACGTGTGTTTACGTTGTGGTTGTTTCACAAGACGATCAGTTATGCCTCGTAGACAACAGCGAACATCGTTTGATCAAGTATCCGAGTTCGACAGAGGAAGGATAGTGGCTTACCGAGATTGTGGATTATCATACAGAGAAATCGCTAGTCGTGTTGGACGAAACCAAACAACTGCAATGTGGATATGTGACCGTTGGATGCAGGAGGGTACGACGGACCGACGTGGTCGATCGCATTCACCTCGGTGCACCACTGCACGTGCTGATAGGCGAATTGCGCGCATGGCAGTGACGGATCGCTCAGTGACATCCCGAACCATAGCAGAGCACATTGCGTCTGTAACGCATCATCCAGTGTCTGCGCGTACCATTCGACGCCGTTTACAGCAGAGTGGTCTGTCCGCAAGACGTCCATTGCTTCGTCTAGCATTGACGCAGAACCACAGACGTCTCCGTCGCCAGTGGTGTGATGACAGACGGATGTGGACGGCAGAATGGAATGACGTTGTCTTTACTGACGAGGCACGCTTCTGTCTGCAGCACCACGATGGTCGGATTCGAGTATGGAGACACCGTGGAGAGAGGATGCTGGACAGCTGCATTATGCACCGCCACACTGGTCTTGCACCGGGTATTATGGTATGGGGCGGTACTGGATATTACTCTCGCACGCCTCTAGTACGCATTGCCGGTACTTTAAATAGCCGGCGCTACATATCCGAGGTGCTGGAGCCAGTTGTCCTTCCTTACCTTCAGGGCTCGGCCACAGCCATATTTCAACAGGATAATGCGCGACCACACGTGGCACGCATTGTCCAAAGGTTCTTCGTCAATAACCAGATTGAATTGCTTCCCTGGCCGGCTCGCTCTCCGGATCTTTCGCCGATAGGAAACATGTGGTCCATGGTTGCTCAACGAGTGACCCAGATTACATCCCCAGCTGCCACACCAGATGATCTGTGGCAACGTGTGGAAGCTCCTTGGGCTGCTGTGCCCCAGGAACACATCCAACGTCTCTTTGACTCAATGCCGAGACGTGTGGCAGCGGTGATCTCCAACAATGGCGGCTACTCTGGCTACTGATTCTGGCAGGAACCACATGTCACAGACGTCTGTAAACGTAATCATTTGATACTTGGTCAACATGTTATCTACAAAATAAATTTTTTTGTGCTACCTCTTGTTTTTCTTGGTGTTGCATTTATGGTGGCCAGCAGTGTATTTACAGTTCCCGGGAACGGGAAACGGTCGGTCTCGTTCCCGCAAAGGCACGTCGGCCGGTCTCGTTCCAGCCTCGGTCCCGTTCCCGTCGTCTCGGTCTCGGTCTTGCTCGGCCGGACTCGTCCTTCTTCGCGTGGCCACTCGTCGCAGTTCCACTGCCGACTGCTCATTGTTACTTCAGTATCGAGTTGTTTGTTTCATTCGCTTCACACGTCCATTCTAGATCTGTTTCAAACCTTTTTTCAACTCTGAACTTCTGGTTTTTTTCGTATTCTATTCTGCGTCCACGACTGATAATTAAAATGTATTTTATAATTACGTAAATTACACAAAAATTACGTGGTATGTAATACATACATCTTTTCAGGTAACAAAGCGGCGTATCAGCTTACTTCACTATTTCGATAAACAGCAGAGAAATACTTGCAAAAAGGCAAGATTTTTTTGTTATTACACATGCAAAGGACGTCGCCATGGCACACATGAGTGGCCAGTTTCCGTCTTTTGATCCAATGTAAAACAGCATGTTCATTGTTATGGAAGGCAGACCGACTTACGAGACCGAATGAAGCCCGCTCTTCGTAATCGAGTGTATGGTGTCACATTTTGTAAAGAGAATATGGTAACTCCCATAATATTATTTCAGTGGTGCAGGGTGGCGCACGTAAAATCGGCCCCGAGTACTAGACCGCTCATCGTCGCTTACCAATCGTCATCTATTGTTTCGACGTTGTTTGCATTAGCTTATTTGTTATTTCTTCACTGCCTAATTATTACATGTTTACCTATTCTGCTCGTAGCGGTCAACAAATCGTGCGTAATTGGCGAGCAGTCTGTACTCGGGGCCGGTTTTTCGTGCACCACCTTATATTATTTCACTGCGATCAGCCACATAACGCTACAGTTGGCCAAACGAGATGTTTTGCAGACTCACAAAAATTACAAGTGTGTGAGAATTCTGTTATGAATAAAAACTCTGTACTCAGGGGGGAGGCAAGTGCCACCTCTTGGCGCCTTCCATCTTCAGTCACCTACGCTACTAATTTTCAGTTTATCATAAGAACCATATACCATGCACAATGAACGATGAACGAGTAAAAATGAACGGTTCCCATAAAAGAGCGATCACCAGTGAACTAGTTCCCAAGGAAGAACGACTTTGCCCATCTCTAGGCTAGTTTCACACATGCTATGCCGTTAAAGTCCTCTCTGAAAGCTCTTTCCAATGGGAAAGACAATAAAATACCCACCCAATAAAAAGATCTGTGCCTAATTCGGTAACCATAAACGTTAAATATTAAGTCCTTACGTCACAAAATTCGCCACATCGTCCGTTATAACTCAGCAAAAACTGCTCGCTGAAGAGAATATGAAGTACACTGGTGTGCAAATCTTACGGAAGAAGCAACTTTCGCATGGTGTATCGCAGGCAAGTAACACAACTCGAAGAAAGTTGGAACACACATAGCAAGAACTGCTGCAGTGAAGTGCAGATAGTAACTGAAAAAGTTGCGGAATGAGACGAACAGCAGTCACACTTTCATTCAAAGACAATAATTACGCTGAAGTCACCGCGATTCATGGTTGTCCTCTGGATATTACAAACGGCAGGACATGGTTCTTAATAGGGTGTGTTATCACGCAACGCGCTCTCATGCGGCGCACAAGTTTGGTAAGGCATTAATGTAGTAGTACGTTCTATTACTCCGCCGGCCGGTGTGACCGAGCGGTTCTAGGCGCTTCAGTCCGGAACCGCGCTGTTGCTTCGGTGGCAGGTTCGAATCCTGCCTCGGGCAAGGATGTGTGTGATGTCCTTAGGTTAGTTAGGTATAAGTAGTTCTAAGTCTAGGGGACTGATGACCTCAGATTAGATTAGATTAGATTACTACTTGTTCCATAGATCATGAATACGACACTTCGTAATGATGTGGAACGTGTCAGGTTAAAAAAGATGTCTATAAAAGATATTACATTACACAAAATATTACATGAAACTTAATATTATTAATTTTTAATTTTGTTTTGTGGGGGTTGGGGAAATTGCCCACTTACTATATCCAAAAATTCATCTAATGAGTAGAAGTTGCCTTTAAGAAATCCTTTTAATTTACTTTTAAATGCTATATGGCTATCTGTCAGACTTTTGATGTTATTAGGTAAGTGACGAAAGTCTTTTGTGGCAGCATAATTTACTCCCTTCGGAGCCAAGTTAGATTTAACCTTGAGTAGTGAAGATCATCCTTTCGCCTAGTGTTGTAGCCATGTACACTGCTTTTGAATTCGTTCGGATTGTTAATAACAAATTTCATAAGTGAATATATATATTGTGAGGCTACAATGAAGAGCTCTAGCTCTTTAAATAAGTATCTGCAGAATGATCTTGGATGAGCTCCAGAAATTATTCTGATTACACGCTTTTGTGCAATGAACACTCTTTTACTCAACGATGAGTTACCCCAGAATATGATGCCATACGAAAGCGCAGAATGAAAATAGGCGTCGTAAGCTTATTTACTGAGATGTATATCGCCAAAATTTGCAATGACCCTAATAGCATAAGTAGCTGAACTCAAACGTTTCAGCAGATCTTCAGTATGTTTTTTCCAGTTCAACCCCTCATCAATGCATACACCTTGAAATTTTGAATGTTCTGCCTGAGCTACCTATTTCTGATCGAAGTCTATATTTATTAATGGTGTCATTCCATTTACTGTGTGGAACTATATGTACTGTGTTTTGTCAAAGTTTAATGAGAGCCCATTTGCAGAGAACTACTTAATGATTTTCTGAAAAACATCGTTTACAATTTCACCAGTTAATTTTTCTCTGTTGGGTGTGATAGCTATACTTGTATCATCGGCAAAAAGTACCAGCTTTGCATCTTCATGAATACAGAATGGTAAGTCATTAATATATATTAAAAACAGCAGAGGACCCAAGACCGAACCTTGCGGCACCCCATTCTTCATTGTTACCCAGTTTGAGAAATCACCAGTTTTTGGCATATTATGTGAACTGCTTATTTCAACTTTCCGCAGTCTTCCAGTTAGGTATGATTTAAACCATTCGAGCGCTGTCCCATTCATACCACATACAGTAAGTCCCATAATGCTCAGGGCCATTTGAACAATTTTTTTTTCTATTCCTCCACCAGCGATGTTGACAGCTGCTGGACAGTCATTGGTGCATGTGGACGTTCTAAGGTACCTCTCCCCAACGCATCCCTCACGTACTCGATTGGACTTAAGTCGGGGGAACGGAGGGACCACTCAATTCACCGAATATCATCACGTGTCAAAAGCTCCTCTACCTGCCTTGTTCGATGAGTTTGCGTTCTGTCGTCTATAAATATGAAGTCAGGGACGATTAGACTCCTGAAAAGATGCCAATGGGGAAAAAATACAGTGTCACAATGATGCTGACAGATGAGTACACCGTATTCATCTCTCGCCATTTGCGTGTGCGTCCAGCATTGTTGAACATTATCGTTTCGGTGGCCCAGGCGTTATGATGCGGGGAGACGTAATCCTGCTTGTGCTTGTGAGGTAACGGGCGAGTTGTGACGCCCTGAAAATATTCTAAGTTCGGAGTTTGCGTGGCCGCGCTGGGGCCTCATGGTGGGCCGCGGCTCGTCAGCGGCCGCACAACGGCCCGAACACGTGGTCCATCGACCACGTGACTGGGAATTCCTTGGCGACGCTGTGTCGATGAAAGAGACTTTTACGCCGGGAGAGCCAAAGATGGCGGACTTTGTGAGACCATGATGACAGACATTTTACGGTTCATATAGAAATTAATAGTAGCCAGAGGAAGCATGATACCTCAAAAAGAAACATGTTCCTTTCCATTATTTGCACAAACATTCTGATGGTGTAATCAGATTTTCAATATCTTTATTAATTTAAAGTTTAGTATCTGACGATAAATTATACAAATAACGCCCAGCAACGAATTTCTAAAATCTAAACGGTTTATCCGATTTTGCCGATCGACGTGCCTTTAGAAAGCTATTAGTGTGAAACTAAATAGGTATAAATTACAGGCATGTAACTTGAATAGTACATGAGTTATTGTAGGTCAAATTGGCCGACTACTATCGATCGCGTCAGGCTATATGTACTACAAATTACTCGAAAAAGCGGTAGCAGCATGTTTATAAATATATTTATTCATCTATGTCTTTGTTTATGTCCGATATATACTATTCATGTAGAAATTGTTTAAATATTTATTGTGTTTTAGAAAGCACAGTGCCGCGCGGGATTACCCGAGCGGTCTGAGGCGCTGCAGTCATGGACTGTGCGGCTGGTCCCGGCGGAGGTTCGAGTCCTCCCTCGGGCATGGGTGTGTGTGTTTGTCCTTAGGATAATTTAGGTTAAGTAGTGTGTAAGCTTAGGGACTGATGACCTTAGCAGTTAAGTCCCATAAGATTTCACACACATTTGAACATTTGAAAGCACAGAGACATTAGGTTACTGGCCTACATTTTGTTCTATTCCATTGATATACGTTTATTAAATTAGTTTGTGTGTCTAATAATGTGTGTTAGAGCGTGTCTATGGTCCAGCCATAGGAATATTTATTTAATTTCAAGTTATATAAATGTAAATCCAGTATTTAGAATGTGTTTCATTATGTTTGTATGAGTGGGTTGGCTTGAAGACATGGCGCGAGCGCTCTAGCCAATCACAGCGCTCATGAATGGGGAGACTGGATGGAAACAGGAGAAGAGTTCTGCGACTACGGGACAGACACGAGGAATGCTGGACGTGACGGCGTGATGGACGGACAGTCGTGACATAGACTTGGGGAGTATGGAGCGGTTTGCACGTGGTCGCGGCAGACAGAAATACTTCGGAGTGTCGACTTGTGCACTTGTGATATTTCTGTGGCTTCTACAGTGAAGACGTAGTGTGCGTTTAGAAGTGACTATCTCGCGAGCTATGTTGTTGTTCATAACTAATTACGTGAAGTAGGAAGCTATTGTTTCCCTGTTACTCAGCCGGCCGGGTTGACCGAGCGGTTCTAGGCGCTACATCCGGAACCGCGCGACCGCTACGGTCGCAGGTTCGTATCCTGCCTCGGGCATGGGTGTGTGTGACGTCCTTAGGTTAGTTAGGTTTAAGTAGTCCTAAGTTCTAGGGAACTGATGACCTCAGAAGTTAGTCCCATAGTGCTCAGAGCCATTTCAACCACTTTTTCCCCTGTTATTCAACTTTTATTTAATTGCTGGACCATCGACACAAGTAAGTGTTTTGCAGAAATATACCACACTCTCAAAAGTATTTCTACTATCGTACTCATCATTTAAAATCGTTAAGATAGTAACTGCAGATATTATTTAATTACAATCTTTCATTTATAAATTTTTACGCAACATTCGCAATTGCCGTGTGGTAGGAACCTTCGACTATTCGATTCATGTGTATATTCATACTGTATACTGTAGACTAGGCAGTATTTGGCTTGCAATGCGGCAACTATGTATCCCAGCCCCTAGACAACGAAGCCAGCCAAAACTTTTACTATTTCAACTATGAGTCGGAGGGTACATAGTTGAGGGCCACCACACCACAACAAACCACCATTCATTTCATCATTATTTGAAAGCCCGCAACCTACTGACCTCCAAATCTCTGAACACGGAACACTCACAGGTCAAAGTTGTTGTGACTGTGAACTCCTTGCCCATGTGCTTCTCTTCAGGGGTGCATTCGTCCCTTCATTTTTATGGATACAATGCCCGATCGCATCGAACTACACAGGCGGGGGAGTCTTTACAACGAGAGGATGTTCAGCGAATAGGTTTAAATCCCATCGAGAACCTGTGGTATGCATTGAGGAGACGTATATCAGCACGTCCACATGCACCAATGACCATCCAACAATTGTCAACAGCGCTGATGGAGGAAGGGAATGCCCTACTACAATAGCTGCTTATCTATGTTGCGCAGCATGGGAGAATGTTGCGGAGCATGCATTTCCGCCCCTGGTGGTCACACACCCTGTTAAGTACCACATCCCTGTCTTTTGTACAAGTGTCACTCCAAAAGAAATGCACACTATTTTTGTAAAAATACGGTTTTCATTCTGCATGTGTGAAAGTTTTACGGTGTGTAGATACATCCTTCCCGCTTGTTTTCAAAGTTAGTTCAACCTGTTCCCGTGAATGGCGCCGTCACAGCATGTCTTCAAGATGGCTGCTACACTTGACGTTCGTCAGAAGCAACGTGCTGTCATAGAATTCCTGTGCTGTGAAAACGAGACAGTAGGAAACATCTACAAGAGGTTGAAAAAGGTGTATGGAGATGCTGCTGTCGATCGCAGTACAGTTAGTCGGTGGACAAGCAGGTTACGTGTTGAAAGCGGGCACGGCAATATTGAGGATTGTCCTCGCAGCGGCAGGCCGCGCATTGCACACACTCCAGACAATGTGCAGAGAGTTAACGGATTGGTGACTCCTGACAGACGCATCACAGTGAACGGATTGTCACGCTACGTTTGGATGGGGGAAGGAAGTGTTTGCAGAATACTGAAAGTGTTGGCATTAAAAAAGGTTTGTGACAGTTGGGTTCCCAGGATGTTGACAGTGGCTCACAAAGAAACAAGAAAAACGGTATGCAGCGAAGTTTTGGAACAGTACGAGTATGGTGGAGATTAATTTCTTGGAAGAATTGTGACAGGTGATGAAACGTGGCCCCATCATTTTTCACCAGAGACGATGAGGCAATCAATGGAGTGGCATCATGCAAATTCACCCAAGAAAAAAAAATTCAAAATCACACCTTCTGCTGGAAAAGTCATGGCTAAGGTGTTTTTCGATTCCGAAGAACTCTCGCTTGTGGACATCATGCCAAGTGGAGCCACCATAAATTCTGATGCATATGTGACGACAGTGAAGAAACTTCAAGCTCGACTGAGTCGTGTTCGACCACATCGGCAAAAGCAGGATGTTTTGCTGTTGCACGACAATGCACGCCCACATGTCAGTCAAAAAACCATGGAAGCGATCACAAAACTCGGATGGACAACACTGAAACACCCGCCTTACAGTCCTGACCTGGCGCCATGTGATTATCATCTCTTTGGGAAACTGAAAGACTCTCTTCGTGGAACAAGGTTTGGAGATGATGACTCCCTTGTGCACGCTGCTGAACAGTGGCCCCAACAGGTTGGTCAAGAATTTTACCGTGCGGGTATACATTCGCTGGTTCCAAGATGGCATAAGGCAGTTGAGAGGGATGGAAATTATGTGGAGAAATGAAAATATTGTTGCTAAAGGATGTATCTACACACTGTAGAACTTTCAAACATGTAGAATAAAAGATGGATTTTTAAAAAAATAGTGTGCATTTCTTTTGGAGTGACCCTCATAATACCCAGGGGAACGTCATGAATCGTGGTGACTTCAGTGTAATTATTCTCTTTGAATAAAAGTGTCATTTAAGTTCTTCCTCACTGCGTATATCTTTCAGTTGTCTGTTCTGTGCTGTAGCAGTCCTTTCGAGGCTCAGGAGAAAGACAGGCCGTGGTGCGTAGGTCACGAAGGTAGTCCTGAACTCGTTCGCTCGTTCAGCTCGGCAGACAAAATGCGTTTCTAAACCTGTTAACTCGCAGCTGGGCGTGTAAGTACTAACGAGAATTGCATCTTCCACTGGAATCCGCTGTTATGGAGTCTTACTGATTAAGAGTACTACGGCAAAATTTAATTTAAGTTCAATACTCGATATAAGTGGTATAATGGCTTGTTCACAGCATTTAGGCTCTTCTGCTTAACAGTACTCATTACATGCTGGAAGTGGTGCCTTATGCAACTGATAATCATTTTAGCATAATTTTAATTTATTGTTACATCCGTAACAAATTATATGTAAGCCCATGGACTAGGACTAGGACTAATAACAGTAAGATTCCATAATAGCGGATTCCTGTAGAAGATTCAGTTTTCGTTTGAACGGACACGCCTAGTTACGAGTTAACAGGTGTAGAAACGTAGTTTGTCTGCTGATTTGAGCGAGCGAGCGAGTGCAGGACTACCTTCGTGACGTACGCGTCACGGCCTGTCTTTCTCGTAGGCCTCGCAGTCCTTCTACGTCCGTCCAACTTTCATCGAGCTATTTACCTGACACTGACACATCATGTGAAAGTTACTTTCGTCCTTAAATTTTACACACCAGTGTAATTTCTCATTCTAGATGTATCTGGTGTGGTCTCACGTAACTGCGTCATCGTATGTGTGTATGTAGATTTAGTCCCCTCGTCCGTTCTAGTTGCTCAGTGGTTAGCACACTGGACTCGCATTCGGGAGGCAATTGTTCAAACCAGCGTCTGGCCATCTTATTTTGGGTTTTGTGTGATTTCCCTAAATTGCTTCTCGAAAATGCCGGGATACTTCCTTTGAAAGGGCATGGCCAATTTTCTCCTCCATCCTTCCGTAATTCGAGCTTGTGTTCTGTCTCTAATGACCTCGTTGTCGACAGGGTGTTAAACACTAATCTTCTTCTTTCCCCCCCCCCCCGCATCGTCCGCTCTATACAATCAAAGTGCCCACACAAAACTGATGGATTGCAATTCTACCGGAAACAAGACACTGCTAAGGGCGCTGGCACTAAAAGGGGTGTAAGGTGTCTTGCCACAATTCGCGCAGCTCCCCCCCCCCCCCCCCGCCCCACAACCCCCGTCGGAGGTTCGAGTCCTCCCTCAGGCATGGGTGTGTGTGTTGTCCTTAGCGTAAGTTAGTTTAAGTTAGAGTAAGTAGTGTGTAAGGTTAGGGACTGATGACCTCAGTAGTTTGGTCCCACAGAACTCACCACAAATTTTCAATTTTACTGAAAGGGGTAGAAAGAAGGAGGTCACCAAAGGATGAGTCAAGCTCCATCGATACAGGCCAGGCACAAAACGAAATTTGCGACTGGACCGAGGCGCCGCGAGTTATCATGGATGGTGAGCCATCGACTGCTGTAAAAATAATTCAGGCGCGTTCAGAGAATTTTATTGGGATTTTGGCTCTTCACGTTGTGCATTAATGACCTCGACGGGCAACATTATTAGCGACGGCAGATATTTTGCAATTGATGCAGTTAATTATACCAAAGTACTGTCTGACAAAGGTGGATAAATATTTTGGTAAATCGTGATAACATTTATAAGTGCTGCAAAGATACGAAGCTAGCTTTAAATGTGCGCTTCAGAAAACACAAAAACATAGTAACCTATGACTGCAGTAACAATGAATCACAAAAGGAATCTGTCAACTCATACAAATAACTGGGCGTAACCTTTATAGCGATACGAAGTGGAATGATTGCCAAGCCTCAGTCGTAGACAAAGCAGGTGGTAGATTTTGTTTCATTCGTAAGATGCTTGGCGAATACAATCTGTCCACAAAGACGATATCTGGCAAAGCAGTCGTGCGACTAATCATAGAACACTGTGTAAGGTTATCGAGCCCAAACCATAGATGATGAACAGACGATGATCAATGTATGCAAAGAAGGGGAACACGAATTGTCAGTGGTTTACGTATTTCCAACATGGAAGTTAGAAACAGGACTAGCAACTTGGATAAGATAATTTCTTAATTGTAATTCCGTCACAGTTGCGCTTTATTATGCTAGCGATTAATTTTGAACTACCAAATTAATTTTCTAGTCAGGCCTATAAAGTACATAACTTTTACAAGAAGATAGAAAAATAGCAATTAGAAAACGAAAAAAAACCTTATTAAAATTTCATTAGTATCTCACTGAATTGTAGCATACCCACACCAATAGTGCTTGATTGGGAGACGATCAATTCACACACAGATAATATACACATAACACATAGTCACACTGAATGGCTGACCAACTTCACAATGTAGATGTATTCATACAGTGCAGTTGAATTAGACTATGGATTAACACAAAAGACAGTTGCATAGGAAAACAGGTGATGCTGCTAGTATCTCGTTTAGTATCCATGCGAGTGCTTACACCCAATGGCACATTGCATCTCAAATCCAAACTGCTCATCCGTATCTTTGTATAGCACATCACAAATCTTATGTGACAAGTAACAAATGACAATGCTTTCCTCCATTGTCAAAATTATTGGTAGTCTAAGCATATAAAAAAGAGTTACGTGATGTACCTCAACACAGTTCCAATTGCATAATTTACAGTGACATTTACTCATAACTAACAGTTAGTACTTTAAAATGACATGACTTTATTGAAACAGTATAGACTTCAATGTTTACATCTTAATCAAATTTACCTCCCCCTCTATAAAAAATCTACCTATCACCAAAACTAAGTGTCCAGAAACTGTTATCCAGCTTAAACTTGAATGCCAGCGTTTGACTAAAAATAACCTAATTTGAACTGAACTGTAACCTCGCCTGAATCAAAGATTACCTTATAAAACTCAGTCGCAGTTTGTTTCAGTGAAGTACGCCATTTCACAGGGATTATTTCAGTATATAATCAGTAGACATATTTCTTCTGCTCTCACAAGTCTCAATCACTTGTGTGAATGGTCAGTTTGTTACATTTACAATCTACAATTGCCTATATCAAGACAAGAGTTGTAAGACTTTTCGTAGTTGTACGTATGGACGGCACATGTAGTGTAAAGATAACAACAAATTTCTGTGTCTATAAAAATTAAGAAAAATGATATCATTGTTTAACTATAATGAATAACAGAAACATCAGACGAGTAAATCGTGAAATAGTGTACAGTAATAGGCATGATAAGAAACAATATTGTATGTGTACAAAATTCTAAATCTATTCAAATGAATATGTATGCACAAAATCAGTAAAATACTCATAAATGTAGGGAGCAAGGCAGAAAGAGACAAGAAATGAGCACATGTGAATAGTGGTATCACACGTACACACACACAGATAAGAAGAACACAAATACATAATTAGGAATAGCATAAATTAGGGAGTAACCAAGATTCAACATCAAATAATACTTTATGCAGTCAGTCAAATGTCAGTCTATTATTATACCGAAGCTCCATTAGCCTTACTAACCAGTTGTCATCTATGCCCTAACATTCCTCATATTTGCCCTACCTAAGGATGTACTGGGAGATGAAGAAGCTTGCACAGGATAGGGTTGCATGGAGAGCTGCATCACACCAGTCTCAGGACTGAAGACCACAACAACAACAAAATGATACTTCATTTCATATCTACCCTACCTAATCATTTCATCTCAAATTCATCTTTGCAACCATTTCTTTCCTCATGTATATGTTGTACAACTTCCTTTCTTATCTTTTTCTTTCTTCCTTCTTGCACATCTTTCATGACTTTTTACACATCTTTCATGACTTATGAGAGTACACTATGATACTACACTTAACATAATTGTTATAATAATTGCGCCACATCCTATAGTAACAATTTATAAAGAGAATATACATTATAAAGAAACTCAATAAATAACATAAATGTAAGAAGCAAATTCAACCTAAAAATTCCTTGAGCTAAAGCAATGCATGTTATTATGTAACATCATATGTAAACACAAACAAACAGTCTGTAATGTCACACATATTAGTAGAAAAATATATATATAAAAGAATCTTATCCTATGCCAAGGCAAAAAGAATACAGATGAAAAGTGAAAAAAATTATTGGTATCCAACATACTTCCAGTATGTCCTTTCTCTTTTTTAAGTTTATTGTCTATCCATGTCACACCTCACGAATCATGAGTTTCATCTTCACTTCGAAAACTTCTCAATCACTTAGACTGAAGGACAATATTGTTGTTATGACGTCGTTTCATCCATATGTAAAGTTTATCCCTTGGACAAAGAAAAGGGAGATTAGTTCTACAGAATTCAGTAGACGTTAAATCCTGCGTGCATGTAGCTGCATACAAATCAGAAAAAAAGTCATTCATCAATATAAACAAGAAAATAGACACTATCACAAAGACAAGTCACAAAAAGTTCTGTAAGGTATCATATGCTAAAAGAATGTGTCACAGTAAAGAGTAACAATCAGTGCTGAGCTAAATCTTTCCAAAACATTTTTCGTGCGCAAATGGAGACAAAAGCGCACAGTGCTAGAATTACTGTAAAATGTGTATAACTGTTACATATTGTGTTGGGGCGATGAAAAAAATACGCTGTATGTTAATAAAAGGCTGATTAATTTGCATCAGATAATCATAAACTCCACAACGAAGAAATATCTGTGCTGTCTCAAGTCACTGTTGTCATCTAGCCACCTATTTTCAAAAGCTTACCTTTGTGCTTATAAGTACAAAATGCATCTACATGGCATAAAAATTGATTATAACAAGAAACAGAGTCCCTATGCTCTAATCATTACCCACTTACTCTTCCTCTGCATTAATCGTCATAATCATTGCCTCATTTTATTACAGTATGTATCATAAATCTCATCACCTTGTGCACCTAACCAACACAAATCTCGTTATCATATTATAACATTTATCATATTCTCTGTCATTGTCTTAATATACACCTCAAATTACGATTCCCTCCTCTGTTTTCTTCTAATTGTTTCCAAATAACTACACCTTATAGCTATAATCGTAGATTTTTCACTTCAGTAAACACAACTTCACTATCTCACAATAGATCCTGAAATACCTCTTTATCAAAATACCTATTAGTCTTCCTTCCAGGCAACATAATTACCATCCTAACAGCCTGTAAATGTTAACAGAGAATTTCTATAAAAACTAAACAGCTGAATCAGTTGATACCTCGCATGTCTCAGGGAAGTGAAATGGTCTTTCTCTCAGTTCTGAGCGAGTTAACTAGCTGACAATAATCATTCTGAGAAACTGGCTGTGCAGTGTTCCAGATTGACTTCAAACTTCTTCTCTTCAGAAATAATAATATTATTCAAAATTGATATTATTTTCGCCTTCCAGTATATATATCATATTCATCCTTGTTGTCTTTTACAACAAATCCTCCTTCATTTAACAGATGCGATCACAACTGAACACAGCTCTGCTGAATACGTCCATCACCTGCTACACTTCATATAAGGATGTATTAGATTGCGCAGAGGCAAAGACTGTGCCACGACAAGACCAAACATCGTTTAACAGTAACTTACCTTGCTCTCTCTCTTGACGTGCACATTGGTAACTTACAAAATCAAAACGACGTGCACCCCTAATACAAGTCTCTCATGATAAAGTAACAGCTGTTTGGTGTAATAATTATCTTTTGTATCTTAACGCTGGCTGCTTAACAGGTGGCAGCATCCCGTTCATAAGGCGACATTATGTCCATTTTAACGAACTGTTATAACCTGTATCATATAGGATGGCGCTTCCGCGCTTAGGGGCGGAGCAGTAAGGAAGCGTGGAGGGATGAGAACTGCGCATGCGCGGCAGCAGAGAGCGGGTAAACAAAGTCCACGTTACCACTGCGTTCCTGCGGACAAGTCAGGTTCATTGGCGTACGGCACGTCGTATTATACGTTAAAATCTATGAGGGTAATAATAAATTTTAAAACCGATTTCAATCAATCCTCATGAGAGGAACAGTAAATCACATCTTGACGACGTTGCGTCCACTGCTCCACAGATTTACTCTGCGTGACGTCGGGAAGCGAGAATACCTGACACAGCTTTGTGAAGACGTGAAGTACAATTTTTCTCAGAATGACAGATGTCTATCGACAAGATGATTGCTACTTCTTGCAATAATTATCATTTATTGCGATTTTCATTGTATTATAAATAAAACTTTTATACACAACAAAATTAACTTCAAGTAAAAACCGAAATCATTGTATTTGCTTCACAATTGCTTCTACTCAATAGGATTTTTAAAAATGTGTATAAGGTATGAGTGCGGATATATTAGACTGCAGTCAAACGCCATCGCTGTGCATACAAAAGAATTACTGGTAGAAAAGACTAATGTAAAAGACTATCGTAAAAATGGTCAGTAAGTTGTCATATTTTTCACTGTCAACGGATCATGAGTGTAAACTAACTCGTTACAGTGAGAGATCACATTTATAATCCAATGAAACAAGCAATCAGTTAACCATCATCTGCAAATAACTCCAGGGACTGCTGACCGACAACATCGAAAACCGCGGATATCTCGACAAGTAACAGTTACTGTCATTTTAATGTATTTTCCAGTTCGTGCCTTGAAAATGACAGGAGTTTACAGGCGGAAATACCAGACTTCGGACGTGTTTATCTGGCCGCATTCTCGCGTCTTATTAGAGCATACAACATGCTGGGAGAAGCTTAACATCTCCTTGGGCAGTATGTTGAACATTGTAGTCTGCATAATTCATAGGATACAAAGTCCTAAACAGTAAAGGCTGGGAAGTTCTCATTACTATGTGTGCAACTGATATATTGACAAACATTTTTTAAACCACGAGTCTTTAAAACTGAGAAATATTATTACTTTACTTTGTTCCAAAGTCTACATCGTAATACCGTCGACACAGCTATTTGATTGTGTTTCCGAACCATCTGATTGTAAATTTACGATGATAGGTTCAAGGATTATAACCATCATCGCTTCCCTTTCAAATTTTTCTTTCTGAAGTTTTTCAGCATGCCACACAGGCTCCTTTACTTACCCAAATTAATTCCATGGGGTTGTACCTGATACGAAGTCAAGTTTTTACGTTCTGTCTCTTTACATGTATAAATTATCGAGCTGCAAGAGATCGGCAGGAGTCTGTCACAGTATACTGTGCGAAATATTTTTATTCTTAACCCAGGGAAAAATATCCGTTTTCTGGTGTTTGTAGTTGGTGTTTTCTCTGTAACAGTTGAAGTATAACTGGCAGTGACCGACTTCGAAGCAAGGTATGACAAGAATTGTGAACCATGTTACGAAACTGACAGCGTACATTTCCGAATGGTAGTCGCTGCTGTTTCTCGTACACCTTAATACAAGTTTACGCCAAGAAACAAAACCAGCAGAGGCAGCATGCAGAATAATCATCCGAGAACCTATTCCTAAGATAACTTTAAAACCGCCGTTACAATCACACATTTTCCAGCAGGTCTTCCTGGAATGATTCTGATGACCCATGTTTCATCAAGGTTGACCTACCTCCTTCTCTTGTATCGTGAATCTTTATATGGAGTGTAGTTCGTGCTGCGCCTATGTCACTTCTTTGAACTTAAAACTCTCTTCTTAACATATCTGGAACCAATGTCTTTCAAAATTCTTTACATTGATGAAGCGCTTACCTTTGAAGCCAATTTTCTTCTGTACAACCGCAACAAGTTTTTGTGATTTCAGGCATTCACCATTCACATGGAGCACTTTGAAACATCGTTATTAAAACCATCCATTTATGTTACAGGTTTCTTGCGATTTCGGTGCCTTTCAGGCGACATGAAATAAACTTTTTTCTTTTACGGTTTCTACAGCTCTGACAATTTCGTTTACAATTCTCTTTAGAGTTTTCTTGCCGGCACCACATGCCTCTACAGCTCGTTCTTGTGCCTTCAGATGTCGACAGTAGGAGACCTACTTTCAAATTCACGTCTGTAGAAGTTATAAAAGTGGTAAATAATCCCCCTCGCCTGCTTGTGAAGCACTTCATGTTTATTGCCGTCACCAAATTTTTTTTATTAATCACACTAAAACATTTACTGACACACATTCACAGCTATACAGCTACAAGGAAAAAAAAAAAAACCAAGAAAATGACAGTTGAATGAACAGTTCAGTTGTCACGAAGTACGGTAACAGAGCAGCATGCAGAAGCGAGATTCTCGTCATCCGCGTCATGTAGGAAGGTGGTCCAATTTTCAGCCGTTCTGCGCAGCCCCCTCCATTAGCCGCTGGCAGCCCCATAATATTCATTCTCTTTCTGAGCGGCCAGCAGCGAGTTACAGCTAGAGAACGGTATGGATTTGAGAATCGACGCACCGTTGGCTGTAAGCGTGCGCACGGATACTAAACGAGACACGTGCAACGTCAGTTGTTTTCCTATTGAAGTATCTTCAGCGCTAGTCCTTACTCTAGTTCAAATGCACTTTATGAATGAATACATCTAAATTGTGAAACTGGTCTGCCTTCCATGTGACTATATATTATGTGTATGTTACCTGTATGTGAAATGATTGCCGCCTGACCAAGCCCTGTTAGTGCAGATATGTGACAGTTCAGTGACTGACTGCTGAAATTTTAAGATTTTTTGTTTCCTTCTTTTTATTTTACATGTTCCAATAAATGTTTTGTATTTTAATTTTACTAGACTTTGCTTGAAAATGAACTTGGTGGTTCGAAACTAGTTACCGGCGTAATAAAACGCAACTGTAATGCAATTACAATGAAGGAATGAAGTCACAGATTTGTTTGACTCTTGGGGCAGCGCCTCTGAGATGCAGAAAACTCGGAGCAAGTAGGTTCTTGAAGATAGTCGCCACCCATCCCGTGAAAGCCTACTTACATAGTTTCAAGGATCACTATTAAATGAGGAATTTACGAACCTTATACAGCCTAGCAAGTGTCGCTCCCGTAGAGACCTCAAAGGTAAGATTAGACATATTGCACATCACACAGAAGCATTTAAGCAATCATTCTTATGGCGCTCCATACAGGTATGGCAACTCCAATACGACATACATAGAAAAGTACCCTCTGTCATGCTCACCACAGTAGTTGGCAGAACATGCATGTAGATTTTTGTATGTTGAATGTCAAGACCCGCTTTTATTACTACAACATCGAGCTACTCATACCGCTCAGGTCTTCAGAACTGAACCGTGCTGCAAGGGCTACGCCTATCTGTGACATCATAAACCTATACGCCATACGAGGTGCATTCAAGTTCTAAGGCCTCCGATTTTTTTTCTCCAGACTGGAAAGAGATAGAAACATGCGCATTGTTTTGAAATGAGGCCGCGTTCATTGTCAATACGTCCCAGAGATGGCAGCACCGTACGGCAGATGGAATTTTACCGCCAGCGGCGAGAATGAGAACTGTTTTAAATACTTAAAATGGCGACGTTTTCCTTGCTTGAACAGTGTGCAATCATTCGTTTTCTGAATTTGCGTGGTGTGAAACCAACTGAAATTCATTGACAGTTGAAGGAGACATGTGGTGACGGGGTTATTGATGTGTCGAAAGTGCATTCGTGGGTGCGACAGTTTAATGAAGGCAGAACATCGTGTGACAACAAACCGAAACAACCTCGGGCTCGCACAAGCCAGTCTGACGACATGATCGAGAAAGTGGAGACAATTGTTTTGGAGGATCGCTGAATGACTGTTGAACAGATCGCCTCCAGAGTTGGCATTTCTGTGGGTTCTGTGCACACAATCCTGCATGACGACCTGAAAATGCGAAAAGTGTCATCCAGGTGGGTGCCACGAATGCTGACGGACGACCACACGGCTGCCTGTGTGGCATGTTGCCGAGCAATGTTCACGCGCAACGACAGCATGAATGGGACTTTCTTTTCGTCGGTTGTGACAATGGATGAGACGTGGATGCCATTTTTCAATCCAGAAACAAAGCGCCAGTCAGCTCAATGGAAGCACACAGATTCACAGCCACCAAAAAAATTTCGGGTAACCACCAGTGCTGAAAAAATGATGGTGTCCATGTTCTTGGACAGCGAGGGCGTAATACTTACCCATTGCGTTTCAAAGGGCACTACGGTAACAGGTGCATCCTTCGAAGATGTTTTGAAGAACAAATTCCTTCCTACACTGCAACAAAAACGTCTGGGAAGGGCTGCGCGTGTGCTGTTTCACCAAGACAACGCACTCGCACATCGAGCTAACGTTACGCAACAGTTTCTTCGTAATAACAACTTTCAAGTGATTCCTCATGCTTCCTACTCACCTGACCTGGCTCCTAGTGACTTTTGGCTTTTTCCAACAGTGAAAGACACTCTCCGTGGCCGCAGATTCACCAGCCGTGCTGCATTTGCCTCAGCGATTTTCCAGTGGTCAAAACAGACTCCTAAAGAAGCCTTCGCCGCTACCATGGAATCATGGCGTCAGCGATTACGTCGAGAAGTAACGCCAGTTTCATCGATTTCGGGTGAGTAGTTAATTAGAAAAAAAATCGGAGGCCTTAGAACTTGAATGCACCTCGTACATGAAAACCACAGCACCAATCCGATCATGGTCAGCCAGCTGGACTGGTACATTCGCAGTGAGAGCACACGAAAGCGTGCTTGGGACATTAGGAATTCGATCCACTTTTGACTATGGTAACTTTCTTATGAATTCAGGCTCGGTAATTATTTAAAAAAAAAAACATCTTATCGGTTTTGGCACGTTGATGTCATCGAAACATGTGGATTATTCACCAAAATGGCAAAAACGGCAAAACATTTTTGTAAATATTCGACATCTATCGGTGCCAAAACATCTTCTGATATGATAAATATTTTCACTAATTTCTTATTTATCTACTTTCTGCAAAGGCATTAAAACTTTGTCGTCTGTCATTCCACTGGAAAAAATGACATACACACAATACTAAAGATTGAAATGACAGTAAAGTGCGAGAATTATCGCACAGACGGCTTATCAGTTCATGCATCAAAGCTACTAAGAAAAATAATGCACAAAGAACCGAAAACAAAACTGAGGATCTGTTAGGTGACGATCACTTTGGGTTTAGGAAAGGTAAACGCACCAGAGACGCAGTTCTTACATTGCGCTTGATAATGGAAGCAAGACTAAAGGAAAATGAAGACACTTTCAAGGAATTGTCGATGTAGAAAAAGCATTCGACTTTGTAGATTAGATGTTCGAAATCATCAGCAAAATTGGTGTAAGCTATAGGGAAAGACGAGTGATACACAATATGTACAAGAACCAAGATGGAACAGTAAGACTGAGAGACCAAGAACGAAGTGTTCGGATTAAAAAGAGGGTGTAGAATAGGGACGCCGTCTTTCGGTCCTACTGCTCAACCTATACACTGAAGAGGCAATGACGGAAAGAAAAGAAAGGTTCAGGAGTGCCATCAAAATTCAAGGTGAAATGATGTCATTGATAAGATTCGTCAATGACATTGTTACCCTCGGTGATGAAGATTTTACAGGACCTGTTGAATGGAGTGAACACACAATGGATTGGTAGTAAACTGAAGAAACATGAAAGTAATGCTGAGCAACAGAGAACAGCGAGAAAATTAATTGGGGACCACGAAGGAGAGGAAGTGAAGAAACTGTGTTATCTTGAAAGCAACATAACGCATCACAGATGAAGCAAGGAGCACGCAAAAAGGAGACTAATACAGGCAAGGAGGGCAATCCTGGTCGAATGAAATGTACTAGTACCAAACATCGGCTTTAATTTGAAGTAGAAATCTCTAAGAAAGCACGTCTTGAACTCACTATTGTACTGAAGTGAATCACGGTCAATAGGAAAAGAAGAGAGTCGAGAAAGAACTACTCAATACTAATAAGGATGCTTGACAATGTAACTCTTAAATTAAAGTAGTCGTTACCTTTATCACCCATTCGATATTTACTGCTAGATAAACGCATCACCTACTGACATTCCTTAACGTTGTCATCATGGTCTTTTCTTACCTCTCGGAGAATAGTAAAGATTTTGAAACTTCCTGGCAGATTAAAACTGTGTGCTCGACCGAGACTCGAACTCGGGACCTTTGCCTTTCGCGGGCAAGTCCTTTCTTTCAGGAGTGCTAGTTCTGCAAGGTTCGCAGGAGAGCTTCAGTAAAGTTTGGAAGGTAGGAGTCGAGGTACTGGCAGAAGTAAAGCTGTGAGTACCGGACGTGAGTCGTGCTTCGGTAGCTCAGTTGGTAGAGCACTTGCCCGCGAAAGGCAAAGGTCCCGAGTTCGAGTCTCGGTCGGGCACACAGTTTTAATCTGCCAGGAAGTTTCATATCAGCGCACACTCCGCTGCAGATTGAAAATCTCATTCTGGAGACATCCCCCAGGCTGTGGCTAAGCCATGTCTCCGCAATATCCTTTCTTTCAGGAGTGCTAGTTCTGCAAGGTTCGCAGGAGAGCTTCTGTAAAGTTTGGAAGGTAGGAGTCGAGGTACTGGCAGAAGTAAAGCTGTGAGTACCGGACGTGAGTCGTGCTTCTGTAGCTCAGTTGGTAGAGCACTTGCCCGCGAAAGGCAAAGGTCCCGAGTTCGAGTCTCGGTCGGGCACACAGTTTTAATCTGCCAGGAAGTTTCATATCAGCGCACACTCCGCTGCAGATTGAAAATCTCATTCTGGAGACATCCCCCAGGCTGTGGCTAAGCCATGTCTCCGCAATATCCTTTCTTTCAGGAGTGCTAGTTCTGCAAGGTTTGCAGGAGAGCTTCTGTAAAGTTTGGAAGGTAGGAGACGAGGTACTGGCAGAAGTAAAGCTGTGAGTACCGGGCGTTAGTCGTGCTTCGGTAGCTCAGTTGGTAGAGCACTTTCCCGCGAAAGGCAAAGGTCCCGAGTTCGAGTCTCGGTCGGGCACACAGTTTTAATCTGCCAGGAAGTTTCATATCAGCGCACACTCCGCTGCAGAGTGAAAACCTCATTCTGGAAACATCCCCCAGGCTGTGGCTAAGCCATGTCTCCGCTATATCCTTTCTTTCAGGAGTGCTAGTTCTGCAAGGTTCGCAGGAGAGCTTCAGTAAAGTTTGGAAGGTAGGAGACGAGGTACTGGCAGAAGTAAAGCTGTGAGTACCGGGCGTGAGCCGTGCTTCGGTAGCTCAGTTGGTAGAGCACTTTCCCGCGAAAGGTAAAGGTCCCGAGTTCGAGTCTCGGTCGGTCACAGAGTTTTAATCTGCTAGGAAGTTTCATATCAGCGCACACTCCACTGCAGAGTGAAAATCTCATTCAGTAAAGATTTTGTTTGGTTCATCTACTATTCGTCTGCCTGGCTACACGTCCAACTCACCTCCATTTCCTCGTCACAACAGTCGTCACTGCGCCGACTATTATCATACAATTTGTTCCCTGAGCCATTTGCCCTTTTTTTCCCTCCCGTGTAAACCAGCGGCCTATGGACACCAAGCTCCTGTTATGACTGCACGTGAGATTGGATTCCTCCCAATTTACGTTGATCGAGAAGCTTGAAGATGGTGGAATGGAACTCCGAAACTGTTTGAATAAATAAATTAAATGTAAAAGTGGGGGCTGTGGGCGTTTTAATTTTCATTTCGGGATTGGTTTCCACTTTAGCGTGTGGATTTTTCTGCGACCATCGATGATTATTCCGTGCGTTGTTAATTTCACTCCGTGTAAAATGTGGCTTTATCAGTGAATACTATTAATGGAAGCAAATGGGGATTATCGTTTAAGTAGTGACAACATTCAAGGCGTGTGGCAGTGTTGCCAATGTGAAGATTGTGGACACGCTGTTTGTGTAATGGGTATAACTTTTTCGCACGTAATGTTCGCCATAAGCGTGTTCGTGGGACACAGTTAGATATTCTTCGACAGCAGCGGGAGCACTACTATCGCAGAAGCCGTAAACATACACCATTCTTCATTAGTGTAGATGAATGTCATTTTAGCCAAAGCGTGTACAAACTTAACCGATGCGTTTCTCTGATACACTCTGAATACCTCGCACTGCTCCACTCACGACACAGCATAAAAAATCGCGTTGAACGTGCTAGTTTAATGGCAGAAAAACGTCCCGAGCAAAGAGGGTGAAAGAACGAATTAGATTTGGCTAGAATAAAATGTCAAAGAGGTTTGATGGGTAACACACATATGTGTGCGCCAGCAGCCGAAAACAAATATGCATTAAATGTGTTCTATCTGGGAAGCCATTCGGAATAGGGCATCTGTCCATATGAAGTTTTTGCTTCAGATGAATGTTCCTGTCATAGTCCTGAATATTGATTATTCTTCCTGGGACACATTGTATTTGCAATTTAAGCTGCCTATTTAACAACCTGAAGGCCTGTAATTTCTTAGATGTGTAGAAGCATTTACTATCGTTCAAGACTCGCAGTTAAATTTCTTTTGACAAGGAATTTGTCTCAGCTAGTCAGAACCCAGTGTATGCTCAAAATTGCGGCTTGCTGTTAATGGCTCGTATAAGTTTTCTTTTAGTGAAATTCCTGTACTTAATTTGCATTTCATTGACAGAAGGACTTCTAGCTTGGTTCTGCCTAGTGAAAGTATTTTTCTATTAGTAATTGCTAAATCACGAGCATACACACGCATTTGAGTTGACTTGCGTTTGTTACAAGATGTGTGAAGCTTTTATATGGTTGCTGCAAGAATCAGATCGAATAGCAGTGTAGAGAGTGCACCGTTGTGTGACTCTTTTGCTGATGCTAAACCATTTATTTAGTTCTCCTTCGACTTACACAACAGCCTTGGGACTAGGCAATGTTCGTTAGTGAAATATAATTGGATGGTATAGGAAGCAGCAACAAATGATTAAGCACTTCCGCAATATCAAAGGCCTGCTTGAAGTTTACATAGAGGCTATGAAGCTTAATATTTATTGAAATATTTATTGCACAAGAACTAAACGTTGTACAGATGTCATACATATTGCATTTTGAAGAGAAACTCTGAAAGTTTTTTTTACAAACATTCGATATGTGAACCATGAGTGACCCGACAGACGTCAATACGGTAATCGAATTCTTGCCATACCCGTCCCAGCACGGCATCGTCGACTGTGGCAGTCGCTTCCCGTATTCTCTCCCGGAGCTCTGCTACATCACGTGGTAGAGACGGTACATACACCGTGTGTTTAATGTGTCCCCACAGAAAAAAGTCACACGGAGGGAGAGCTGGTGGTCGGGGAGGCCATTTCATGAAACAGCTGTCCCCTTCTGTAGCACAACCGATCCACCGAAGAAAATGGGGTGGGGCCGCATCCTGCTGAAAGATGAACGGAGAGTCCTACTGCATTTGAGTTTGCCATTTCGAGTCCACGGGATGCACTACACACCGATTTCTTTGGACTCCTTATGAATGTCCCTCGTACGCGCTCCACATTCGCTTCACTCACACTGGGACGTCCGCTTCTCTTTGCCGGGCACAAGCAACCCGTCGTAACGCATTTGTTGTGCCAGTGGTAAATGGCCTTCTATGTTGGTGGCTTCTTACCGTACTTGGTTCTAAACATCCGCTGAACAGCTGTAGCACACTTGCTTTTGTCGAACTCCAACACACAGCAAGCTCGCTCCTCACCTGAGCTCGCCATGTTTGCGACTAGCGCTGGCTATCGGCAAATTAGTAAACTACACTGTGACGGTATACATAAGAAAAATCTTTCGGGATTTCTCTTCAAAATGACGTATGTATGATATCTGTACAATGTTTGGTTCTTGTGCAACAAATAATTGGAAGTGTTCCCGGACTTTATACAGGTACGCCTTTTCATTTACTTAAATATCTGTGTTGAAACGAGAGTTCACGTGATTAAACAGACAACACAATTACATGCTTACCTTCATAGACCGCAAACGTTGTCTAGTTATCTTGAGCCGTTCATGTAATAAAAGGGATGGAACAGGGTTGGAAAAAAATACGGGAACACCACAAACGCAGCACATTACCATGCCGAATACGGCGTAGAAAACAGGTTGACGTTCAAAACATCTTCCGGTCGTGTCGGAATGGATAAATTCAGGTCCTGTATGGTTCTCAAGGGTATCTTATACTGTTCTTCCTGCGAAATAGCCGGCCGCGGTGGTCTAGCGGTTCTAGGCGCTCAGTCCGGAACCGCGGGACTGCTACGGTCGCGGGTTCGAATCCTGCCTCGGGCATGGATGTGTGTGATGTCCTTAGGTTAGTTAGGTTTAAGTAGTTGTAAGTTCTAGGGGACTGATGACCACAGATGTTAAGTCCCATAGTGCTCAGAGCCATTTGAACCATTTTTGAACCTGCGAAATAGTGGCGAAGGCAGGGACGATATCAAAGTGGATGGCGATGATGTACCCTTCTCTCCGAAGCAGACCACAAAAGCCCAATAATATTGATATCTGGTGACAGTGGTAGCTAGCTAAGATGCGTCATTGCGTCGTCGTGCTCATAAAACCCGTCCTGTGTGAACGAGGGTCCTATCGTCATCGAACACAGCATCACCATTGGGGAACAAACATTATGCCACGGGATGTAAGTGATCCCTGAAAATAGTCACATAATCGATAGAACTGGAACTTTTATGTCAGAATATTACACAAGGTGTTATTATCAAATTAAAATTAAAATGAATGAAAGTCCATTTGAGCGTATTAGCTATTTATTGTAGTCCTTTCAAAGACCCACGACCGGTTTCGCACCTTAAAGATGCACTCCCAGGTGCATTTCTGTGTAACAGCATTACAATCTTACGATGTTCCAAGGTGCAGCTATAAACGAAAGTGAGCGATCGCCCAACGGTTATCATGAAACTAAAAGGCTGTTGAACACCGATGGTGGGCGTAGTACAATAAAAATAATAAATAGAGGTTTTTGAAAATCTTAAAAACGTTCACCACAAATGCTGTTCTGTATAGGTAACGTCAAAAGCCGTTGGATTTAATAAACTTTACAAAACTTTTGTTAAGAATGCAATATTGTATGGTACTGTTGATTGTCAATTTCCGTATTCATTACTTACGAGTAATCACATCATGACTGATGAAAATCACGATGTTCCAAGGTGCAGCTGTAAACGAAAGCGAGCGATCGCTGAACGTTTATCATCAAACTAAAAGGTTGTTGAACACCGATGGTGGACGTTCAAAATAAAATCCGTAATCTGAGAAAATGAGGGTGTGGATTTTGCTATAATGAAAGAATTCGGTCGGTCAAGAACCCAGTGCATTTTGTTAAAGTAATTAAAATAATTATTGAAACGTACCTCAGTTGTAGAGATCAGCAGCCGTAGAGTAAGAATGAAAATGTAATGCACCAAGAAGCGGGAGAAGTGTTCACTGAATTTCTCCCAGCCACAGATACAGTTAGCTGGACAGAAATGCGAGTGCAAAATTAAATAATGACCATCGTCAGCTGGATCAGATCGGCCGATGTGTAATATTATGGTCTGAAAGTTCCAATTTTATCAATCTTGCATTATTTTAGCAGTGGTTGCCCCTCTTACGGCGTAGTTTATTGTCGCATAATTCTTGGCGGCAACGAGACCCTGCAAGGTAACTATGGGGCCAATCGTGCACCACAATATGATTGTCCAGTCATTCCGAACCCTAAATTCATCATTTGGCTTTACAGCTCCATGTGTTTACCGTGTTTGCAGTTAAATTTGTCGGATGTAAGGTCCGCCAGTTATGCAAAACACCATTTTTCCAAGTTCCCAAATATGTTTCAGCGCATCCGTGCCATCATAAGTGAGTTTCTGTTTTATTAAATCCTCACGCGCGGTTTGCATGGTTTTTCAGGACCACTTGTACATTATTTATTACAGGTAGCTTGTCATGTTTTTGGGTGAAGATTAAATAAAACAGAAACCCACTGATGATGGCGCAGAGGTGCTGAAATATGTTTGGGAAGTTGGAAAAACGGTGTTTTGCATAACTGCCGGACCTTACATCCAACAAATTCCGAACCCTCTCCATGTTTCACTCTTGGGACGTAAACTCGTCCAGAAGTCGGAAACAGTGTGAAACAAGACTCATCCAGGTTTGATGGCTTCGTCACCGTTTCCCTGTTATTGGGATTTGCATCACCGCTGAGTAGGTTTGTAATTCCAGCTCGCCTTCCAATTCCCAGCTTATGAAGCTCCCTTCGTGTTGGTTGAGTGCTGGTAGGCTTCTCGAGTGCGACAGTCAGTCCTGCAGTGACTTTCGCACCTGTCGTGCTGTTATTTTTCATCACCATCCTCGTCAGTGGCCGTCTAAAATGGTTCAAATGGCTCTGAGCACTATGGGACTTAACATCTGAGGTCATCAGTCCCCTAGACATAGAACTACTTAAACCTAACTAACCTAAGGACATCACACACATCCGTGCCCGAGGCAGGATTCGAACCTGCGACCGTAGCAGCAGCGCGGCTCCGGACTGAAGCGTGTAATATTAGGATCTGTTTCGAAAGCTTAAACAAACTTACATTCGATAATCTAACCATGCAGGTTCATAAAACCCATCTGTGTAAAAATTTCTTAGATCGGCGCTGAGCATCGACCACCTGATATTTCAAAGTATACCTTACTCGCCACGGTGCGGAATACGAATTGTTCATAAACTGTATCGATAGAGATATTTTGTGTTTCTTATTTTTTGACAGCTGAAGAATTGTAATCCTCTTCTGTTAACACAGTCGTGATATTGTTTAAAGACGGCGGACGCGTGTATGGCGTGGTCCGCAATCACTAATCAGTTATTATAAAATATTATTGTGCAGTGCTATGTAAGAATTTATGTGTGCAGCTAAGATGAAATGTCGAAAATATTAAATGACTTTATTTAAAGAAACAGCCAGCAACGTATAAAATTGAAATGTACGGATCCTATTGTTAGAAATACTAACTAAGGTAATTAAATTGGTTATTGTGCTCCCAAATGCTGTAGTGCCTACTTATTACTTGAGGTATTTCTACACTTCCATCTGCTAGTAATAGCAACAGAAATATCGATGTTTATAATTTTCATACAGCTACCAGGGACCGTGTGCATGTCGGCAAACGTCGTAGTTAAGGCAGAAGGCACATTGCTATTTACCTTGGTTGTGATTTAAATTTGTTTTATTACTTCTCTTCAAATCACATTAATCATGGAATGGAAACACACAGCAACAGAACGTACCAGCGTGACTTCAAACACTTTGTTTAGGAAATGTTCAAAATGTCCTCCGTTAGCGAGGATGCCTGCATCCACCCTCCGTCGCATGGAATCCCTGATGCGCTGATGCAGCTCTGGAGAATGGCGTATTGTATCACAGCCGTCCACAATACGAGCACGAAGAGTCTCTACATTTGGTACCAGGGTTGCGTAGACAAGAACTTTCAAATGCCCCATAAATGAAAGTCAAGAAGGTTGAGGTCAGGATAGCGTGGAGGCCATGGAATTGGTCCGCCTCTACCAATCCATCGGCCACCGAATCTGTTGTTGAGAAGCGTACGAACACTTCGACTGAAATGTGCAGAAGCTCCATCGTGCATGAACCACGTGTTGTGTCGTACTTGTAAAGGCACATGTTCTAGCAGCACAGGTAGAGTATCCCGTATGAAATCATGATAACGTGCTCCATTGAGCGTAGGTGGAAGAACATGGGGCCCAATCAAGACATCACCAACAATGCCTGCCCAAACGCTCACAGAAAATCTGTGTTGATGACGTGATTGCACAATTGTGTGCGGATTCTCGTCAGCCCACACATGTTGATTGTGAAAATTTACAATTTGATCACGTTGGAATGAAGCCTCATCCGTAAAGAGAACATTTGCACTGAAATGAGGATTGACACATTGTTGGATAAACCATTCGCAGAAGTGTACCCGTGGAGGCCAATCAGCTGCTGATAGTGCCTGCACACGCTGTACATGGTACGGAAACAACTGGTTCTCCCGTAGCACTCTCCATACAGTGACGTGGTCAACGTTACCTTGTACTGCAGCAACTTCTCTGACGCTGACATTAGGGTTATCGTCAACTGCCTCGTCCATTGCAGGTGTCCTCGTCGTTCTAGATCTTCCCCAGTCGCGAGTCATAGGCTGAAATGTTCCGTGCTCCCTAAGACGCCGATCAATTGCTTCGAACGTCTTCCTGTCGGGACACCTTCGTTCTGGAAATCTGTCTCGATACAAACGTACCGCGCCACGGCTATTGTCCCGTGCTAATCCATACATCAAATGGGCATCTGCCAACTCCGCATTTGTAAACATTGCACTGACTGCAAAACCACGTTCGTGATGAACACTACACTAACCTGTTGATGCTACGTACTGATGTGCTTGATGCTAGTACTGTAGAACAATGAGTCGCATGTCAACACAAGCACCGAAGTCAACATCACCTTCCTTCAATTGGGCCAACTGACGGTGAATCGAGTACAGTACATATTGTTGTTGTTGTGGTCTTCAGTCCTGAGACTGGTTTGATGCAGCTCTCCATGCTACTCTATCCTGTGCAAGCTTCTTCATCTCCCAGTACTTACTGCAACCTACATCCTTCTGAATCAGCTTAGTGCATTCATCTCTTGGTCTCCCTCTACGATTTTTACCCTCCACGCTGCCCTCCAATGCTAAATTTGTGATCCCTTGATGCCTCAAAACATGTCCTACCAACCGGTCCCTTCTTTTTGTCAAGCTGTGCCACAAACTCCTCTTCTCCCCAATTCTATTCAATTCCTCCTAGTTAGTTATGCGATCTACCCATCTAATCTTCAGCATTCTTCTGTAACACCACATTTCGAAAGCTTCTATTCTCTTCTTGTCCAAACTATTTATCGTCCATGTTTCACTTTCATACATGGCTACACTCCATACAAATACTTTCAGAAACGACTTCCTGACACTTACATCTATACTCGATGTTAACAAATTTCTCTTCTTCAGAAACGCTTTTCTTGCCATTGCCAGTCTACATTTTATATCCTCTCTACTTCGACCATCATCAGTTATTTTGCTCCCCAAATAGCAATACTCCTTTACTACCTTAAGTGTCTCATTTCCTAATCTAATTCGCTCAGAATCACCCGATTTAATTTGACTACATTCCATTATCCTCGTTTTGCTTTTGTTGATGTTCATCTTATATCCTCCTTTCAAGACACTGTCCGTTTCGTTCAACTACTCATCCAAGTCCTTTGCTGTCTCTGACAGAATTACAATGTCATCGGCTAACCTCAAAGTTTTTATTTCTTCTCCATGAATTTTAATACCTACTCAGAATTTTTCTTTTGTTTCCTTTACTGCTTGCTCAATATACAGATTGAATAACATCGGGGAGAGGCTACAACCCTGTCTCACTCCCTTCCCAACCACTGCTTCCCTTTCATGCCCCTTGACTCTTATAACTGCCATCTGGTTTCTGTACAAATTGTAAATAGCCTTTCGCTCCCTGTATTTTACCCCTGCCACCTTCAGAATTTGAGAGAGAGTATTCCAGTTAACATTGTCAAAAGCTTTCTCTAAGTCTACAAATGCTAGAAACATAGGTTTGCCTTTTCTTAATCTTTCTTCTAAGATAAGTCGTAAGGTTAGTATTACCTCACGTGTTCCAACATTTCTACGGAATCCAAATTGATCTTCCCCGATGTCCGCTTCTACCAGTTTTTCCATTCGTCTGTAAAGAATTCGTGTTAGTATTTTGCAGCTGTGACTTATTAAACTGATAGTTCGGTAATTTTCACATCTGTCAACACCTGCTTTCTTTGGGATTGGAATTATTATATTCTTCTTTAAGTCTGAGGGTATTTCGCCAGTCTCCTGCATCTTGCTCACCAGATGGTAGAGTTTTGTCAGGACTGGCTCTCCCAAGGCCGTCAGTAGTTCTAATGGGATGTTGTCTACTCCCGGGGCCTTGTTTCGACTCAGGTCTTTCAGTGCTCTGTCAAACTCTTCACGTAGTATCTTATCTCCCATTTCGTCTTCATCTACATCCTCTTCCATTTCCATAATATTGTCCTGAAGTACAACGCCCTTGTATAAACCCTCTATATACTCCTTCCACCTTTGTGCCTTCCCTTCTTTGATTAGAACTGGGTTTCCATCTGAGCTCTTGATATTCATACAAGTGGTTCTCTTTTCTCCAAAGGTCTCTTTAATTTTCCTGTAGGGAGTATCTATCTTACCCCTAGTGAGATAAGCCTCTACATCCTTACATTTGTCCTCTAGCCATCCCTGCTTAGCCATTTTGCACTTCCTGTCGATCTCATTTTTGAGACGTTTGTATTCCTTTTTGCCTGCTTCATTTACTGCATTTTTATATTTTCTCCTTTCATCAATTAAATTCAATATTTCTTCTGTTACCCAAGGATTTCTATTAGCCCTTGTCTTTTTACCTACTTGATCGTCTGCTGCCTTCACTACTTCATCCCTCAGAGCTACCCATTCTTCTTCTACTGTATTTCTTTCCCCCATTCCTGTCAATTGTTCCCACATTCCTGTCAGTTGTACACCACAGTACATATAGACGAAACTAAAATGAGCTCTAACATGGGAATTAAGCGTTTCCGGACACATGTCCACATAACATCTTTTCTTTTTTTGTGTGTGAGGAATGTTTCCTGAAGATTGGCTGTACCTTTTTGTAACACCCTGTATAGCACTCCCCGGCACGTTGGAGATGTGGTCGCAAGAAGGCGACAAGCACACGACGCCCCGCGCGCAGACGGCATCCGCAGCATCAGCCGAGAAGAACAAATTTTGGAGGACGCCGGGTTGGCGCTGTGACGTCGCGGCTGCAGCCGGGCGTTTGGTGCGGTAGTCCGGCTGGCGGGCTAATCGGAGCTCTCAGAACGCCTGCGGCGCGCCTGGAGGCAGGTCGTTAGGCCGCCCATTCACCTGCAGCGAGTCGTCACTGGAGCGAGGACACCTCACAGGTAAATTCCGTGTCAAAGCAACCGGCCATTACGCCTCATTAGGCGGCGTATGCCACTTGCTCCGGACCTTTGTCGCAACCAGGCTAGGCGAACACTTCGCAAACAATGTTCTTGTAAAGAACTGTGCGAGTTTCACTTGAGTCAATCACGAAAATGTCGTGTCTGATGTTGACACGGTGACTGAGTAGAGAAATGACAGTCTCATTCTAGCGTCTGTACGGTAAGACACTCGATACTGGCGCTGTTCACATTTCGAATAATTTTCCGATTATTTTAAAAACCTTCTAGGTCGTTGTTCTTCCTTAGGAACAATTATGTCTTATTTGTGGTTTATGTGGATTTTACACGTGGGAACAGCAACTTGTGGCTCAGTGTGACCTTATACAGTGTACTCGCTCTCATTCCTCGCATCACCGTTTGACATATCGCCCACTTTCACTACCTTTGCTCCGGTGGTCACGCAATATCTCTCTCGCCCTCTAATTACGTCTAATAATTCTAGTTTTCGGAGGTAACGTGTGATGCCACACGTAAGTTCCGCGACCAGAAGCCTTTCCTGTGATCGCCTAGTCATGGTAACGAAAGATGGGTAGCGAAATGTGTAAATTTTGCTCTGTGCGTTTTAATAATCTCTTCGAAATGTAGCCCATGACCTGTACAAAATTTTCAAGTGACGCCATTTTTCTTTTATTTGGCTGTAATTATTAGACGCAATTCTGCAAGATTCCCGCACTAAACTGATTTCAGCCTCCATGGTCATGTTACAGTGATCAATACACATAGATAACTCGTTTTTCTCAGTCTTGATGGCCTGAAAATGGCCATAGACAGCGAATTCATCTGATTGTGGGAGGCTATAAACTTTCGCTCAAAAAGAGGAAAATGAGGTCACTTAATAACTTTGGTGTAAGTGTTCTCGTACTTTGCATGCCTGTGTTTGCAGTATGAGGCTGAGACTGAAGTCGGAGGAAGAAAGTCGCCGGCCGATGTGGCCAAGCGGTTCTAGGCGCTTCAGTCTGGAACCGTGCGACCTCTACTGTCGCAGGTTCGAATCCTGCCTCGGGCATGAATGTGTGTGATGTCCTTTGTTTGAAGTAGTTCTAAGTCTAGGGGACTGATGACCTCAGATGTTAAGTCCCATAGTGCTCAGAGCCATTTGAACCTTTTTTGACAGAAAGTCAATACTCGTATATTTCTAGATAGATCTGAGAAACCTCATAAAAAATAACTTTTCTCCGACCCTGACCACCCTCAGTGTCTACGCGCTAAGTTATGTGACCAACCTGAACACGTAAGATAAAATTACTTATGTTGTGAGTTATAAGTATGGTTATCAGAGGAATTACCTTGTTGTGTCAGATGGGTTCAGTTGAAAAATTTTTTAGAGGAAGAAATTAACGACTTTTCACCCCATTGACCACTTCAAAGCTGACCTAGGAAGTTGAAGGAACCATCTCGGCATTGGACTGAATGATACACCGAATGCATGGAAAACCAGCGTCTACATGGCCAGACGGAGATGTGTCATCCGGTTCTACCGACAGCGAATCACTCCGCTCGGTAACTTCGGCGTTCGCCTGAAATGATTAAGGGAAAGCATGAGAAATATAAATCTGGGTAGCTGGACGGTGATCAGAATCAAGCTCTGCCCGAATAGCACTCCGACCTCTTTATCACCGTGCTAATTTTTGACACGTTGAAACAGACTCTACGGACAATTGATCGTAAACGCAGCTATCCACGGCCGTATTTACAACCCGGGTGACATTGGTTTTATAGACATTAGGCCTTGGCCCAGGCGTGTTTCTGTGCCTAGCGTTTCACTCCCGCTGCGGGAGACATCTTCACAGGTAACGAAGACACACTTACAAGGGAAGGCCTGACAATGCCAACCGATTTGGTGCTCATATTTGGCGGTTCGCTTGTATACAATCTAAAATAAAAGACTAAAAGATATTTTGGCTGAGCCCCCCCTCCCTCTCCCTCGTTTTTGTGGGGACTAGCCCTCTAGTTCATGATGCGCAGTTGATTCAAAATTGTCGAGCTCGATATATAATTGAGAACAGAGAATTTTTCATAATCATATATGTGGTCCGCGAACGTTTACTTTCCTATAAATCGAGCAAAAAAACTTTTTTGACTGCTGCTTATGTACCTAGCAATAAGGGAAATACTGGCAACGAAAACGTCGCTGGCTGGAGAATCTTCGATTCCCGCATGCATTTCTTTCTTCGTTCATATTTTTTCTGTTCTGAAATTGGTAGTAATAGGAGGTTCAAATGGCTCTGAGCACTATGGGACGTAACAGCTGAGGTCATCAGTCCCATAGAACTTACAACTACTTAAATCTAACTAACCTAAGGACATCACACACATCCACGCCTCAGGCAGTATTCGAGCCTGCGATCGTAGCGGTCTCGTGGTTCCAGACTGAAGAGCCTAGAACCGCTCCGCCACACCGGCCGGCAATAGGAGGTAAGTAAATCAGTATGAAATAACAACAAGGTAGGCAGTAAAACTTGACAAACAACTTGGACTAGTGAAAAATTGGAAGTTTAATTCTGGTCACTGTACAATGGCTCTTTCGCACACACTGTTGTATGTCCTCAATTTCTTTTGAACAACCAGATGAATGGTACTTGTCATATAAACATTTGAAAAAAAATGTGCACGCCGCACTAAGAACTTCTAATTAATGCTATCTTCGCGCAATTACATCGTTTCTTTCGAAGATTCGGGGGAAAACAGACTTGGTTTGCATTTAAAAACAATTCTTTTCAGGGAATTAATTTTGATGCTTAGCACGTATACGATAACATTGCTTGAAAAGTCGCTGCTGAAAATTGATCGTGAATTATGCTAGGAATAGTTATTCCACCCGCGCTGTTGGGCTATTACCGCTAGTCTTCCAGGAGCAGACTGCAATTTTGAAGCCTCAAAAGAAAGTTTTTAACTCGGCTGGCACACAGGTGAGCAATTTGCCGGTATTATTTCTACCGTGCAAGTCGGCTGATCCTCGACATCCGTGAACAAGCGATGATTCATGACAGTATCAGTTTGTCCAACCCAGGAATCGAATATCAGACAAAAATTGTTATCAGCAACGTATGGTTCCAAAACGTTCTCAAGATATGTTTTGTAAATTTAATTTGTCAATTTACCGGATATGGAGCAAGTGAGGCAAACAATTTTGAACGAGTCAGTTAAACGGTTGACCCCATGTATACCACGAGGACCAAATTAATCTTTAGTTCCTTAAAAGTATAGCAGAACTTGGGCAACAATTTTCCCGACGCTACGATGGAATACTGCGCTATGTACGAATGCGTTATTTTGTGTATACTACCAACTGCGACAAGGATTGTTTATCTATCTTACGCAAAAACGTTCGAACGCTCGCCCTCGCAGCACACTTACTCGGAATTTTTTTCATTCAGTGAGGCTCAAAGTTTCTAATTCTTTAGTAATCCGAGTCGTTTGAGAAGCTTATTTGTCTACCTTCTATTATTCCATGTTGAAATACTTACCTTATTAACGCTCCTATACTTACCAATTTAGGAACGGAAAAATACAAACGAAAAAAAGAATGCATAGGGGAATCGAACAGAAGTTCTCTGTTCCCCTTTGCCTTGGTCGCTACACCAGCGGCACTTTCATTGCACGTACGTTAAGTGGCAGCCAAAAAGACTTTCTTTCCTCCATTTCTAGGAATATATACGTTTGAGGACCACATACATGATGAACAATGCTTTCTTTTCAGTTATTTATCCATCTCGTCAATTATGAGTCGATTGCACGCCATCAGCTTTAATGGTAGTTTTGTCAGAAAAGGGAGTGGGGGAAGGGGGGGAGGGGAGGGTTGAGGCAAAATATCTTAGATTCTTTCATTTCAGGTGTTGTATACAACTATCTGCCAAAATAAGCCGAATGGGTTGGCCGTGTCTGAGGCGTTCCCCTTGTTAGTTAATTTTCATACGAAAACTTGTTTATCTGAGTGGAATTTCCGAGCTTTTTACTGGTGACCGCTTAACGGCTCAGTTCTTACGACAACTACAAGCTCCTTAACACGTGTCGGAGCGACTCCGCGATCTCTGGCAGCTGTCGGATGAGAACTTGGCGCTGCTAGGTGCTAACAAAGAGCAGAATATGCAAAACAGATAATGGAGAAAGTGACTGTAGTACTTACGATAAGAAGAAAAGATTAGCGCAAGATGATACAGGGTGGTGGACAGCATCAAACCAGTCGAAAGGCTGATGACCTGGAAAGAAAACTACATTACTTCCTTTGTATTCCACGCAGAAAACATGTCATCAAGTGCATGAAGACATGCGCTTGTATCCGCGTCCTCTAGAAATTTGGGAATGTATTTCCGCAGGATGTGAACCAGAAACTTGTGTAGTCATTCGTTCTTGCCGACTCCTACTATTGCTACGTAAATCAACACGGCGCGAATACCGAAAACTATAGACTACAGTTGTTTGTGTGCTTTACGTCTGCAACATCAACCTGTATGACAAAGTCATTGTCTCATACGCTCAGTTAGGATGGTTGTGGCCAGAATAGACACGCTTCGTCGGTTTCTCAAGGTGCGCGAGCCTCATTATCTCGCCTCAAACATCAGGTACGAATCATGTCATTATAATAGCGGCGGAGATCTAACTTATCTAGTATTCTGGTTATAGTCATAGGTGCCAGCGGCTGGAACGAGCTACCATACCCTCTACAAAAGCGTCAGCATCATTTTGCAGTTAAGAAAATACTGAAACATTCCTTTCATCATTTTCGTAATTTCTGTCCTAAAAATTAACGCAATGACCATTTTTCCTTGTTTAGCAGTAGAGCAGTCACCTGTTACTTTCAGTTACTCTTCCTTTTTCCCGTTTAAGTGATTTCTCTAAGCTTTCTTTTCCTACTTTGTTCTATACTTGAGTTTTGCTGTTTCTCGCCTGTTATTCGTCCTTTCCCACTTCCGTTACTGCCAGGGCCCACGGTTCAAATCTACCCTTTAGAGTATCTCTGTTATGCAGCTCCCCCACGGAAATATAAGCTTCTGTTATTTTTGCTGTAGCTGTCACTGTTTTAACTCCTCTTGTAACTACTGTTTTTAAATTTTAGATTCCATACTAAATATAAGAGGTACTGTAATACAAGTTGTATTATGGATGTAACAATAAAATATGTAAAATTTCTGGCTACATTTAAGCGTTGATGTTATGGGTAAATAAATCCTCACACATCTAAAGTATTCCTAACACGCATGGTGCGCGGGAAGAGCGGTCGTGTAAGAGGGAACTTCTATAATATTATCACCATGATCATTACCTGAGATGTGTGCTGGAGGAAGCAACTCGCTTGTTAACGAGTTTTGAAGTGGATGTTCTCGGAATTTTATCAGTAAGCTTTTATAAGGGCCTCGACGTGTTTCCACTGTCTCTTACTGGAGTTCGCAGAACATTTCTGTGAAGTTCTTGAACTGAATGAACGAACCCGACGTTAATTGTGCAGCTCTTCATTGAATACTTTCTCTCTCTTACTTTAATACAACCTGACAGGTGGCGTAGACCGACGAATCATACCGAAGCGTCCGTCGGACGAATGTTTTGTAAGCCCAACTGCACTTTGGAACGATAACCATATTCCTGCTGTCTTTAGACGAAATATTTTACGTTAAAATTAAAAAAAATGCATGTCAATTTCAATAAAAAACAACTGAATTATTTAAACTGCCTGCTACCTGTCTGGCGCCGCTGAACTGGTAAGGTGGAACTTTAGCAACCAAATAAACTTGTCCAAGCAGATTTTTGGAGGCGATTCTTTACCGTAACGAACGTTTGTGGCCACAGATGAACTACAGAGGCCCTGTTCAATCTCGAAAACGTGAGAAATGTAACGAAAGGCCATGGCTGCTTTGTCATATTGAAATACAGGAAACCACCACTTTATGTCGTTCCCTGTGACATTTGCTGTCGTTCCTCATTCGAGTTATTGGCTGAAATGTAACATACCCAGTATCTGTGGGAGGACGGGGGAGAGGGGGGGAGGGTGTAGGTGACGGGATATGTTAGTCTCACAGTGGGTGACGGAACAGTTTTAAGGATTTCACGACAAATGACTCTGGGTTCAATTGCTTCCCTTCCATGTCCCTCGCCTGCTACGCCCTTTAGTACTGGTAACAGATTGTGAACAATACTGAGCACTCACTACGCACTCCGTCATCAGGCCACAACTGGCCCATCGGGACCATCCGACCGCCGTGTCATTCTCAGCTAAGGATGCGGATAGGAGGGGCGTGGGGTCAGCACACCGCCCTCCCGGCCGTTATGATGGTTTTCTTTGACCGGAGCCGCTACTGTTCGGTCGAGTAGCTCCTCAGTTGGCATCACGAGGCTGAGTGCACCCCGAAAAACGGCAACAGCACATGGCGGCCCGGATGGTCACCCATCTAAGTGCCGGCCACGCCCGACAGCGCTTAACTTCGGTGATCTGACGGGAACTGGTGTATCCACTGCGGCAAGGCCGTTGCCTAACAGTACTGAGCAGTATGTGTTAAACTGTTTTAGCTGCGGTAATCACCCCCTGGGGAAAATATACATCATAAAGCAGCATTGATATCTGAACTGAAATATGTTTTCTTCTTTTCTTTGAGAGTATTAAACGCAGTGTTCAGTAATTGTAGGCAAGTTGGAACTGTAAGCAAGAGTGTCAGTCAAAGCATTTCACTGAGAAAGACATCCCTAGAAGTCTTGGGAACTGACTATAGACCTTCACTTCCCACAGTGGATTTGGGAGACAGGGAGAAACTTGTGACGAGTAAAACATTTGATTCAAACTGGTGAAAGATGGACACTTGCCCCGGCTGGAAGAGCAGTGCCAGTGAAAAGCAAGCGCCTAGTTTTCTAATCTCTGACCGGCACACAAATTTAACTTGTCGCAAATGCACTGATTTTTTAAATTAAACTTTCTGTAACACCAATATAATTAAATGAATATAACATTTTGGGAATGATGTAACTTCATGAATGTTCATGAATTTGTGAAACAAAATGGCCACCAACTGCAATTAAAGATTCATAATTAGGTGTCGCAAATAAATGAGTATTGACAGAAACTCTAATTAACGTATTACAAATTAATGTTGTTTGACCTTGGGCACCAGATCTGGTGTTACTGAATAGATCTTGCTTGTGCACAATGTGTGCGTGGTCAATGAAGTTATAATTGTCCGTCTAACACCACTCACTACTCCGGATGCGCTAAGAGTATTAATTCCGGCCCAGGTGAGATCACGCGCAATAGGGGCTTAAATTAATCCACGGTGAATGTTCAGTGGTTAATTCAAATAATGACTCTGGCTGAAATGCTCTGCATCTGACTGCAGTAAAGATAGCTCATCTTCTTCCCCGCAAGTAAAATTTAAAAGTTTCACGTCCCTTAGAAATTCTAAAAAATAAAATAAAAATAACGGATTTTCGCGTACTTCCACTTACGTAAACACTTTAAACGCTCAAAGAAAACTGTTCAGCCTACTAAACTTCAAAACCAGCAATCACCAATACACTTTCAATTCAAAACTCCCAACTGCAAATAAGAACGAAACGATATCTACTGTAACGAAGTTTCTACTACTGTTAACAAAACAGCATCACACACAATGAGCTGTATTATTCTACTTCTAGAATATATTTTCACACATTTGAATATGTGACACATGCCTATACTTATGGCTTTGTCACGCCACTGGGCAATATACAAGGTGTAAAGGTACAAGTGTAGATATTTCTACTGGTGACTGCGGATGGTGTACTGAACAACGTTACATAAGTATTTATGTCATTTGCAGACTAATATTATGGCTATTACAAGAAGTACATTTTTATGTTCGGTAGTACCTCAAAGTACATATGGCACGAGCAAGCCGTATGCTTATTTTCCTATGCGCAGTAGGCCAGGTGTTGTAGTGCGGATGTGTTGGCGCAAAATGGTTAGTCTACACTGAAAGGCGTTGTCCACTTAGTGGTGCAGTTACGACCGTGCGGAGAACATCAGGTGCTAAAGTTTGTGATGTGGTTGTGGGAAGACTATTCGATGCAGAGAGAAACCAAACAACAGGCTGAAGCTTGTACATATTAAGGTACAACATTTAAAAATATTTGCGTCTTTAGCCGTTACACCCGTATATCCATGTATTATACTGTTGTGACTTGGCAAGACAGCCAAGTCACAATGAGAGGAAGCCGAAAGGCACGCGTTAAGCTCACGCAGATTGGCGTGAGGTCTGGAACAGTTAAAGGAATTAATAGTAGCAAATAAAGTACGTAGTTGATGTAATACTTAACTTTAATCCGCAATTGTAGAACATCTCTCTTGATGGTGCATGTCATAACCACAATATAAAATAATATCCAATGCTATGGCGCCTTGCTACGTCGTAGCAATTGACGTAGCTGAAGGCTATGCTAACTATCGTCTCGGCAAATGAGAGCGTAGTTGTCAGTGATCCATCTCTGGCTAAGTCGGCTGTACAACTGGGGCGAGTGCCAGGACGTCTCTCTAGACCTGCCGTGTGGTGGCGCTCGGTCTGCAATCACTGACAGTGGCGACACGCGGGTCCGACGTATACTACCGGACCGCGGCCGATTTAAAGGCTACCACCTAGCAAGTGTGGTGTCTGGCGGTGACACCATATATACATTCTCTCCTATCATCACTTGTTCTTGTTATTGTGGTCTTCAGTCCAGAGACAGGCTTGATGCAGTCCTCCATGCTACTCAATCCCGCGCAAGCTTCTTCATCTCCTAGTAACTACCGCAACCTACATCCTTCTGAATCTGCTTAGTGTATTCATCTCTTGGTCTCCCTCTACGATTTTTACCCTCCGCGCTTCCTTCCAACACTAAACTGGTGATCCCTTGATGCTTCAGAAGGTGTCCTACCAACCTATCCCTTCTTCTAGTCAAGTTGTGCCACAAATTCCTCTGCTCCGAAATTCTATTCAGTACCTCCAAATCAGTTACGTGATCTGTCCATCTAATCTTCAGCATTCTTCTGCAGCAGCACATTTCGAAAGCTTCTATTCTCTTCTTGTCAAAACTAGTTATCATCCGTGTTTCACTTCCATACATGGCTACACTCCATACAAATAGTTTCAGAAAAGGCTTTGCGACACTTAAATCTATGCTCGATGTTAGCAATCTTCTCTTCTTCAGAAACACTTTCCTTGCCGTTGCCAGTCTACATTTTATATCTTCTCTACTTCGACCATCATCAGTTATTTTGCTCCCCAAATAGCAAAACTCCTTTACTACTTTAAGTGTCTCATTTCCTAATCTAATTCCCTCAGCATCACCCGACTTAATTCGACTACATTCCATTATCCTCGTTTTGCTTTTGTTGATGGTCATCTCATATCCTCCTTTCAAGACACTGTCCATTCCGTTCAACTGCTCTTCCAGGCCCTTTGCTGTCTCTGACAGAATTACGTCATCGGCAAACCTCAAAGGATTTTAATTCCTACTCCAAATTTTTCTTTTGTTTCCTCTACTGCTTGCTCCATATACAGATTGAATAACGTCGGAGATTGGCTACAACTCCGTCTCACTCCCTTCCCAACCACTGCTTCCCTTTCGTGCCCCTCGACTCTTATAACTGCCATCTGGTTTCTGTAAAAATTGTAAACAGCCTTTCGCTCCCTGTATTTGACCCCTGCAACCTTCAGAATTTGAAAGAAAGTATTCCAGTCAACATTGTCAAAAGCCTTCTCTAAGTCTACAAATGCTAGAAACGTAGGTTTGCCTTTTCTTAATCTATCTTCTAAGGTAAGTCGTAGGGTCAGTATTGCCTCACGCGTTCCAACATTTCTACGGAATCCAAACCGATCCTCCTCCTCGGCGAACTGTCCCAAGAGTGAGACTGGTAAGGTAGACGGCCCAAAATATGTCCAGAACGAGCAAATATATTGTCCTGTTGTTTTCCCCAGCAGATGGATCGATTGTTTATTTTGATGAGTGTTGCATCAAGTATTCAGGAATCTGATTTGGAGCACTGATACGTCCCGGCCAGACAGTACTGTACTTTGCCCTTCATTTGAACACATAGCAGTACAGGCGTGCGTTATAGGGCAATTCAAGTCTTCGAAAATCTACTTGCCGAGCTTTTGTTTTAATTTTACCCAGAGATAAAAGTCCGAGGTCTCTGGTTTGAGGATCGGGCAGGGGGTTTTGTGTTCCCAAACGATCGATCTTAGTATCTCCTAATGTTCTGCTAGGAATGTCTATAATGTCTGCGGGAAATGGGCGAGACATCCATTATGTTATTACCACATGGACTGCCTTATCTCCAGAGGGATATCTTCCAACATCTGCCGCATCATATCTGTTAGAAGCTGTAGATACTTATGACTATTTAGAGGCTCACTAATAAAACAGAGACTGGTCACGCGATTTCCAAAAAGCCCACACTACAGGTTGACAGAAAAAGGTGTTGATTCATCGCCTTCTGTCGGCCAGCGTTCTTTTCCAACTGACGAGAAATGCATATTGCCAAGACTGATTTATCCACGGTTTGTAAGCGATACTTCTCCACTAAACAAAATCTTGCATAGAAACACCGCATCAATTTGCAGTTTTCACACCATTCGTAGAACTGCAACCAGTTTTGATACTTTCTGCTACGAAGCTGTTGATGGAGCGAAATTTGGAAAGGATGAAATGTGTTGGAATGTAGTACTGGGTGACGCTCCATTGTCTAATTCCACTCGCACATTCAGCATACTATGTAATGACGTCTGGTTTGTGTGCTACCTCTCCTAAAATGTTGTCGCATTCTCTCACAGTTGTCCTTTTTCGTTGGCGTGTTTTATTCTCCACACTTCCAATTTCTTCAATTTGTTTCATAATGTTTGACGCATCGATTTCGTTTGGATACGTTTCGGCGCACCATCGTACCGTTGATCTAGCGGCTTAGCGACACTCAACCTAAACGGAAGCCGTATTCACTTTTTTCAGAAGTGGTACACTCTAAGAAAGGCTGAATAGCTTCAAGGGCAAGAAATCTGACCATCACAACCTCAGAGCACAGACGGATGGGCTTCAAACGTAGAGGTAGACCACACGGACCAGTTAATACCAGAGCTACGTTTGCTCACATTTCGGACAGTAGGGCAGAAATTTGTGGAACCTGTTCTTCTGACAGCGAGGCAGTGGTTTATAGCGTTGTTATCTTTTTACTATTGGACAAGTTCCACAAGTGTTATGTCGTCGAAGTCCTCTCTGAAGGCTGTTTCCAGTGCCACAGATAAAGCGCGTAGCTCCATAAAAAAAAACCAGTGCCATAATTTTGCAGCTACAAACGTTAAAAATTACTCACATACGTCAGAAAATATGCGACGTCGTCCGCTGTATATTAGCGAAAACTACAGCACCTTACATGTGTTCATTCTTGATACGTTTTGATTACCCTGTCTCAATTTCCTCACCCTGTATAACAGAACACGTAACGAAGCCTAGCGAAATTCTTGAGTTTAAGTGTAAAATTCAAATTTCGCAATTTGTTGTTCTGTTTTCTTAAAGTAAGTGAACTGACAGCGGTTGAGAGGAATGTAAGTTGCCCAGTTCATAGAAATATCTGTAACGTACTCCCTTGGTTGAAGAGCTGCTTGTCGGTGACCTACAATGTAGGGTGTTGAACACTTTAAAATGTGTCACCAGGATGGAAAACGACTAGCAACATTAATAACATAATATGTATTTTCTATAGAATCATCAAAGGTTGCCTCGTTAACAATTTTAACAATGCTAACGGCAGCTGGTCTCTCACGCTGTGATTCATATAAACATGAAATGGAATGTGAGCATAAAAGGCACCCACTGACAGTGTCACTGCAGTATAAAAATACGAGGCATATCCGGAAAGTAAGTATCGTTTTGGAAAAAAGAAACCCTCATAAAACATATTTTTTCAAACCAAAATTTATTTTTACGATCGCAAACTATTTTTCTATATAGTTGACAATATTGTTCAGATATCAGCCATGGCGGGAAAGCAACTTTTCTGTGCCCTCTTTATAGAAAGACGCCGCCAGTGAAGGCAGCCACTGCTGAACGACGTTTTTAGCATCGTTATCGCTGTCAAAACGTCCTAACGTCTTCCTCCAAAATGACGATGACGCTTAAGTTCAAGAACTAAGTGGTACAACATGCAAGATCGGGACTGTACGGCGGGTGATCGAACTGTTCCCTTTCGAAATGTTGAACAATGCTATGGGTGACACCAGCTGAATGGGGCCGTGAGTTTTGTCATAAAGCAGAAAAAGCCCTGACTGAGCATTCCACGCCGTACAGCCCCCTTCTCGCTCCTTCTTTCTGAAATTTAAGCGTGATGCTGAAGGAAGGCGCTTTGACAACAATGGCGACGCAAGAAACGATATTCAGCAATAGCTGTCCTTATCGGCGGCATATTTCAGTGAAGAGAGCATAGAAAAGTGGTTTTTATGACAAATGTCTGAACAATGGTGGAAACTATGTAGAGAAGTAGTTTCATAGATGCTCTTTCTTGTAAAAATAAATTTTGATTTGAAACTATGTTTTTAAGAGTTTTTCTCCAAAACAATACTTACCTTCCCGACTTGCCTCGTATAATGAATTGAGAAAATTTCTTCCGGCAAATTAATGCAGCAGTTACTAATTCTGTAGTCGCGACTTTAATTTTCGAATTATTTATTACAGTCGTAAACTGTTGATACGTTGTGTAAAAGCCAGAAATCTGCACACCAGGAGAAATTTAGGACTGCTGACATGTTTTTGGAACTCGTAGAGTATATCTTCACAACCGCCATTGATAAGTAGTAACTAAGAATCAAAATTTGTTTGCGATTTTACTAACACAAGTAATGAATCGCGTAGCGCTCCAGCCTGCTTGATATAGAAAAGTAGTACTGTATTGGATCCGCGCGGCTGATTAACGGCTTTCTGAGTTCGATTTTAGGTGGTTTCCGGCACTCGTTTAAGCAAATCCCGTCTGGTTTCCCACATCTGCCTCGGAAACAGTTGAGAAGCATACGGAACAAAATTTAGTCGGATAACAGAAAGATGATGCAAACGACCTTGTCTCCCATCTCAGGCTAAGTGACTATTTGGCGACATGAATAACAGACAGGAATGAGGTAACTGATAAATTCTGGACAGGCGATTAGCTTTCATTCGCTAAGTCCAAAAAAAGCCATCAGCGTCGGAAAGCTAGAGTGTGTACTTATCCCTTGCTCGTTAGAGAAATGCGATTGTTTATGACTCTAAATACGTTGTCCTTATGTATAATATGTCATGTAAAGGCTGTTTTATAATTAATATTATAACCGACACGGACAAAAGCACAGTGTAATAAAAGCAAAAACGTTGCAGTAAAGAAGAACCCACCGTTTGCGAGATAACCGTGAACGTGTGATTAATCGGTGTCACTGACTAAAGTACGGAATAATGTCCTAGTTAGTACAAATATATTTGAAATGTAGACTTAACGATTAAGTCCACTTTTAATTCAGGTCAAATTTCAACAGTGGCCTACTTTAGCTGTTACTATTTCAGCAAGTTACTTGTGAAAATGTACTGTATCGTGCTTTCGCTCCTGGTGTCCTCGCATTTGTGTGCAATACTTACCTCGTCTCTGACATGAGGGACGAAATTTTTCGAACACCCCGAATTCCCTCATAATTCTTGACAAGACTGTGCAATTCCTGCTCTAGTTCTACAATCTTACCAACTTTCAAGTTGACGAAAACTTTATCTTACGTACGATCTAGTTCTACTTATTTAATCTTCGCATTAATAAATTAACAAGGCAGATTCTACAATTGTCAAATATCTCGACATTCGTTTTCAGAGTAATTATATGTCCACCACCGTCTGCACAGCCACTAAGTCGTTGTAAGTGTGCGAAGATATGTCGTTCGCGTTAGAGCGTCGTACGGGACGCAATTTTGCTTCAGTTCTTCGTGTGTAAGCTTGTCAACGCAGCAAAGCCTATGGAATTAAACATCAAACACTCCACTTTCGCTTCACCGAATCACGAGTTTTCTGGGCCACCATCACGTTCGCGTCTGCACAAGCCGTGCTAACATTTGAGTAACAGCAACAGATGCTGGGGTATAAACTCTGGCGGAATGTCCCGTCACAGTGCCAACACTGCGCGACGGTGGGATCAACTAGTCTGCGACCCAGACAAATGCCGGGTCAATGACGCATGTCTGCGTCCTCACTTCCATAGTGCGGCTCCCTTTGTGCTACGCCCGACAGAAAGCTACGGAGAAAATGACTGCAGTGCATCAGATAACGTAGCGGGCCGACAGCCTACATACTGGATGCTGTCATCGTTGCCATTTCCAAAACAGTGGAAATTAACTGGCTCGGCAACTGTACTTCTTGAACAAAAAAAGCAAGTGTTTTGCGCCAGTTATTTTACCATTGCTGAGAACGGACTGTAACAAATTTCAGTCTGGCGTGAAGTGTGCTATATGGTAAGGCGCGCAAATCGTTAGTATTTCAGTGGAAACGCAAAGTGTGCAGCAAGTGGAGAAAAAATATGCAAAAACACCAAAAACACAACGCATTACCATTGGGATTTAAAACAAATGTAATACTGCCTTTTCTACAAATAACAACTTGAGCCCTCTGCAGAAATCTGGTGTCTACAAGATTTCATGTGACACTTGCGGTGCCTATTATATTGGTCAAACAGGATGTGCCTTTTCAATTCGCTGAATAGAACATTTTCTGAGGAAAAACGGTTCGTGTGCCCCTAATTCTTCTTTTGCAGATCACCTGTTAATCACAGGGCACTCCTCTAAAGGAGTTCAGAAGTTGGAAATTTTGCATATTGAAAAAAAAGGGCGTAAACCTGATATTTTGGAGGAGCTGGAAATTTTCAAGCATTTACTTTCGAATGACGGACTTTTTCTCAACGAGCAGGTGCAGTTACGCGGAAGAAGTTATTTCAATGGTATAAAGCCGCTGCTTGACGAGATCTAACACTTTGATGTACCAACTTCTTCTTGCAGATTCAGAGATACCTTTTCTTTCTATTTTTACGGCTCATATACGAAAATTAAATAAAATTTTTTGGTTTTTATATCGTATCTATTACAGCAAGCAGTAATGTCATTTAATGGGCTTATTTCGTATATGTCTTCTTTATGCATTTATTCTGGAATTTTTGTACTACAGCCAGTCATTCATTAGTTGTATTTTATATCATGTAGTATCCCGCTAATGCAATTACTTCATGTACACCGTTCAGGCGTTTGTTTATTTCCCTCTCTGCAGTTACGAGAGATGCTTACAAAATAGCATGTTTTACCAATTAACCACCAGATGGCGGTATTGTCTCGAAGTTGCCGTGGCGCACAAGTCACACGATGTTTCAGTTTTGTGTTGACTGTAGCAGAGGACACATGGCAGCCCCTAGTGCCTTGCACCTCTGCTGCATTTTATTTTAATTCTGACTATCTGACGCTGTCAGGTGTGACTGCAGCTTTCGTATTTTTTGGTACGTTATGCTGTAACATTTACTTTTAATTTTGTCCGATGAATGTGTCCCTTGTGACACCGAAACCTAGGTCACAAATTAATTGTGTTCGCGACTGAGGGATGTGTTTTTCAAAATTTTGTATTGTACAACAGTCGCTGATTGACAGCCATGTTAGAAACCTTGTTATTTAAAACAGATTCCAGTCGTCTCAGAATCTCTGAATGGGTAAATGCAGGTGCTGTAAGGTTTTCAAGGGAATTTTATACCATTCTTCCTGAAAAATAGTGGCAGGATCAGGTGAAAATGATGGAGATGGAAAGCGATGACGCATCCTTCTCTCCAAAGTAGACCACAAACGCCGGCCGGTGTGGCCGAGCGGTTCTAGGCGCTTCAGTCCGGAACCGCGCTGCTGCTACGGTCGCAGGTTCGAATCCTGCCTCGGGCATGGATTTGTGTGATGTCGTTAGGTTAGTTAGGTTTAATAATTTCTAAGTTCTAGGGGACTGATGACCTCAGATGTTAAGTCCCATAGTGCTCAGAGCCATTTTGTTTTAGACCACAAACGCTCAATAATATCCATATGCGGTGACTGTGGGGGTCAGGGTGCATGCGACAATTCATCCTCGAGCTCACAAAACCACAGCAACACCATTGGAGAACAGTCACTGCACAACGGGATGGACCTGATCAGCGAAAATGGTCACATAATGGTTGGCAGTAATGCGACTTTCCGGAACAATCACAGGGCCCGTGCAATACCACTATGCGGCTGCCCACATCGTCATCAAACCCCCGCCACGTTCCACTTTCGCGACGAAAACTCTGTCAGTAGTTTTAAACAGAGTGAAACAAGACTCATCCGACCAAATGATTTCCTTCCACTGCGTCACTGTCCAGGTTTAATGACTTCTGCAGCACGTCACTGACGAGTGGTTTTGCAATTTCAGCCCGCCATGAAATTCCCTGCTTATGGAGCCCCATTCGTCTTCATCTACATCTACATGGTTACTCTACAATTCACACTTAAGTAGCTGGCGGGAGTGTCATCGAACCATTTTCATATTTGTGATGTTTAAAGCTTTCCCGGCGTACTGATTGTTCCATAAAAACACGGGAGAACTGCCGGATATCAGTAACATCCTGCCACGATATTTCGGAGCAGAGTCTTCTGGCCATCTTCAGGTGAATGCCACTGTAGTAGCACTAGCGAGTACGCGCTGAGCTCCGCTATTTAAAGCCGCTCAGCGCGTACTCGCCAGTGCTACTACAGTGGCATTCACCTGAAGATGGCCAGAAGACTCTGCTCCGAAATATCGTGGCAGGATGTTACTGATATCCGGCAGTTCTCCCGTGTTTTTATGGAACATTTTCATATCACTTCTCTACCATTCCACTCTCGAATGGCGCGTGGGAAAAAGGAACACCTAAATCTTTCCGTTCGAGCTCTGATTTCTTATTTTATTATAATGATCATTTCTCCCTACGTAGGTGGGTGTCAACAAAATAATTTCGCATTCGGAAGAGAAAGTTGGTCATTGAAATTTCGTAAATAGGTCTCGCCGCAAAGAAAACCGCCTTTGTTTCTGTGACTGCTACCCCAACTCGCGTATCATATCAGTGACACTCTCACCCCTATTGCGCGATAACACGAAACGAACTGCCCTTCTTTGCACTTTTTCGATGTCCTCCGTCAGTCCTACCTGGTAAGGATCCCATACCGCGCAGCAATATTCCAGCAGAGGACGGACAAGTGTAATGTAGGCTGTCTCTTTAGTGGGTTTGTCGCATCTTCTAAGTTTTCTGCCAACAAAGCACAGTGTTTGATTCGCCTTCCCCACAATATTATCTACGTGGTCTTTCCAATTTAAGTTGCTCGTAATTGTAATTCCTAGGTATTTAGTCGAACTGACAGCCCTTAGATTTGTGCGATTTATCGTATACCCAAAATTTATCGGATTTCTTTTAGTACCCATGTGGATGACCTCGCACTTCTCTTTGTTTAGTGCCAATTGCCACTTTTCGCACCATACAGAAATTCTCTTTAGATCATCTTGTAATTGTAATTGACCGTCTGATGATTTTACTAGACGGTAAATTACAGCGTTATCTGCAAACAATCTAAGGGGGCTGCTCAGATTATCACCTAAATCATTTATGTAAAGCAGGAACAGCAGAGGACCTATGACACTACCTTGCGGAACGCCAGATATCACTTCTGTTCTACACGATGATTTACCGTCTATCACTACGAACTGTGGCCTCTCTGAGAGGAAATCACGAATCCAGTCACACAACTGAGAGATACTCCATATGCACGCAATTCGATTAACAGTCGCTTGTGAGGAACGGTATCAAAAGCCTTCTGGAAACCTAGGAATATGGAATCGATCTGACATCCCTTGTCGACAGCACCCATTACTTCATGTTGCACAAGAACGATATTTTCTGAATCCGTTTTGGTTATGTATCAATAAGTCATTTTCTTCAAGGTGATTTATAATGTTCGAGTACAGTATATGCTCCAAAATCCTACTGCAAATTGAGGTCAGTGATATGGGTCTATAATTCAATGTGTTACTCCTATTTCCTTTCTTGAATACTGGTATGACCTGTGCTACTTTCCAGTCTTTAGGAACAGACCTTTCGTCAAATGACCGGTTGTATATGATTGTTAAGAAAGGCTCTGTTGTGTCTGCATACTCTGAAAGGAACCTGATTGGTATGCCATCAGGACCGGAAGACTTGCCTTTCTTAAGTGATTTGGGTTGTTTCACAACACCTAAGAGACCTACTTTTATGTCACTCATGCTAACAGCTGTTCTGGTTTCGAATTCTGGAATATTTACTTCGTCTTCTTTCGTGAAGGAATTACGGAAAACTGTATTTAGTAACTCCGCTTTAGCGACACCATCATCGGTAACATTTCCACCGCTATCGCGCAGTGACGGTATTGACGGTTTTTTTGCCACTAGTGTACATTACATACGACCAGAATGTCTTTGTGTTTTCTGCCATATTTTGAGATAATATTTCATTGTGAAAAATATTAAAAGCATATCGCATTGACGTCCGCACTAAATTTCGAGCTTCCGTGAAGCTTAGCCGGTCTTGGGGATTTTGCGTTCTTCTGAATTTGGCATGCCTTTTGCGTTGCTTCTGCAACAGTGTTCTCACGTGTTTTGTGTACCATGATGGAACAGTCCCGTCTCTTATTAACTTTGAGCTGCGTTGATTTGAAAAACGTCGAGCTCCATCGTGCTTTGGTGTCCACATTAAAATGTAGCTCCTTGTTTCGCTGGCTGGGGATACCAATTCAAAAGTCAGAGGAAGGCAAGGATGCACAACCTTTAATAGGAATCCCAAACGTGCAGGGTTGCCTTTGTAAACTCTCTGGCCTTTTCCCGAAATCGCATCGTGTTGGTAACAAGACAAAGGTGTTTCCAGGCATATTTAGGAGAGGATTATTAATTCCAGTAAACACCCGACAGCCAAGGAATCCATCCAGAAAACCTGGAGCGGAACTACTGGATTATAAATTTTTTCATTTGTTACCTGAGACAATGTTATTCGTTGTGGAGAGAGAGAGAGAGGGAGAGAGTGGGGGAAGGAGAGATTAGAGGAGATGGATGGGAGTGGGGGCGGGGCATGTTTCTGTTTCAGTAAGTGATGATTTACATTTCAGACATGTTGTACGTTTGTACTGCTACATGATAAAAATAAAATGGAATGTGAATGGAAAGGAACACTGACGATTGGAGACGGCACTGATATCACTGATCACAGTTTGAAAACTAATAGTATTATCAAAATGATCTAACAATGGGAAATGGCGACACAACACTTAGGAAAGCAGATGGTCGTCTTCCGGCGGGCATCAGATGTCCGCTTGCTGTTCCACTTTGTAATAAATATATTACATTGAAAAACAATAAGTAACACAGCTTCCGAAGTCGCTCTGTACAGCTGTTTGTCAACAACTGAGTACGTGATGGTTAAACGAACTTTACGCAGTCACGAGGCTCGTCCAATAAATAATGACCCATTTTTTTTACAGCCGTTAATGTATATACGAAATTGTCCTTTCAGATTTAAATTTGATGTTCTTCAGCACGTCTACAAAGTTTTAAACAGTTCCGACAGAAGGCAGAGCACCACTAAAATGGTGTCTAAGCAAGAGACTCGTTACAAGCAACTCGCTGTAGTTGAACTCTCTGTTGCGGAAAAAGTAACCTTGATCAAATCCATATTATTTGTGTGCAGTGTGTGGTAATGATGCAGTTGATAGGAGTACTGCTGGGCGATGGGTGAAGAGGGTTAAAGCGTCTGGAAGTGCAAACAATGAGTTCAGTGTGATTCTTGAGTTTCTCCCGGCGTATTTGATAGTCAAAATATCCACGGGTGTGCTGCCGGTCTATAGTGTCCAACGGGCACAATATTTCGGCGATCATACATGTCGCCATCATCAGGTGAACTGACGGACTGAGCTCCTGTGAACGTGCCGGCACGGAGATCCGTACGCTATGGCTGCTCAGAGGGAACTGGGTTCGGTCACGGCGGCGGCCGATTTAAATACCCGCGGCGCGCTCCCTCCGCCGTCCGCGCCCCGCGCCACGGTCGCGCGGTGGAACAGATTGCGACGGCGTCTGAGATGACGTCGGAGTGATGGCTCTGTCCGCCGTGGTCGTCACAACTATACGTTTGCTCGATTTACTCTTGATTAACCCGATCGCTGGTTCCCAAGCCTTGCTAAGATTATAGCCACAGTCACGGTTTATGAGGTCATCATTGGTGCGAATTTCGATGGCCTCTCTAACAACGCTGTCCCAGTATCTCGACGTCTGTACCAGAATCCTCGTGCGGTCGTATTCCAGGGCGTGATTTTCCGACAAACAATGTTCAGCGACCGCCGACTTGCTCGGGTACATCAGACGAGTGTGCCTCTGGTGTCCACGGCATCGATCCTCGACGGTACGCATCGTCTGACCAATATACGACTTGCCACATTGACACGGAATCTGGTACACGCCGGCCATCCTCAAACCGAAGTCATCTTTGGCGCTCCCCACCAGTGCACGAGTTTTATTTGGAGGATTTTCCCCGAGAGTGCGCCTGTGTATGGAATAAATGCAGTGCCTACCTCCTCCCTCGTGACTTCATCCATCTCAACAGGTTGTGCTGCAGTGGTTGGCCGGAGAGCACGTTGAATCTGCCACTCTGAGTACCCATTTTTTCGAAATACAGCTCTCAGATGTTCCAATTCCTGGGGTAGACTCTCTGCGTCAGAGATAGTGCGCGCCCTATGTACTAGAGTTTTAAGTACCCCATTCCTCTGTGAAGGGTGGTGGCAGCTGTCTGCGTGCAAATACAGATCAGTGTGCGTAGTCTTGCGATACACCCCATGACCTAGGGTGCCGTCAGCCCTTCTCTTGACCAAGACGTCAAGGAAAGGTAATTTACCCTCCGTTTCAGTCTCCATAGTGAATTTGATGTTGGGGTGTATGGAGTTTAGATGTGTAAGGAAGTCAAGGAGTTTATCCATACCATGTGGCCAGATGACGAACGTGTCGTCCACGTAACGGAAAAAGCAAGTAGGTTTCCATACGGATGACGACAGGGCTTCCTCCTCGAAGTTCTCCATGTACAAATTCGCTACCACCGGTGAGAGTGGGCTACCCATGGCGACTCCCTCCGTTTGTTCGTAGTATTCTCCATTAAAAAGAAAATACTTGGAAGTCAAGACATGCCTAAAACGTTCAGTGGTCTTCTCGTCAAACTTCTGACTAATCAATTCTACTGACTCTCGCAGGGGTACCCTCGTAAACAAGGAAACGACGTCAAAACTCACCATGATATCTGACTCATCCAACCTGAAGCTGTCAAGGCGTTTAACAAAATCCAGGGAATTACGGATGTGATGAGGGCATTTACCCACATAAGGACTTAATACTCCCGTCAGGTATTTGGCCAACAAATATGTAGGTGCCCTGATGTTGCTGACAATGGGGCGTAATGGTATCCCCTCTTTGTGAACCTTCGGGAGTCCATACAGTCTAGGCGGTACCGGACCTTGGGGTAACAATTTCTTAGCGTCACCCTCCGGTAAATCTGCGTCCTTGAGAAGCGCCCTCGTCTTGTTCTCCACCTTCTTTGTAGGGTCAACGCTGATCTTCCGGTAGGAATCGTCATTTAGCAGGCTCTGCATCTTATCAGTGTAGTCCTTGTGGGAGACAACAACTGTAGCATTGCCTTTGTCAGCCGGTAAGACAACAATTTCAGAGCGCTCCCTCAGATCACGAATGGCCGCCCTCTCTTTACTGCTGATATTTGACTTCATCGGCTTGGATTTCGTCAACGCACGACAAGTTTCACGACGTATTTCCTCGGCTGATTCTGGCGGAAGTCGAGCTGCAACCCGTTCAACAGCACTAACAATTTCTGCGACCGGAGTGAACTTGGGGGTGGGAGCGAAGTTGAGACCTTTCTGCAAAACCGAGACCGCATCATCACTCAACACCATGCCACTCAAATTGATGACAGTCTTGCACGGAACCTGCAGAGATGGTTTGTCAAGGAGACGTGAGAACTTAGCTGTTTGACGTCCCGTAGCCTTCTTATGGACGGAATCAGCTGACACCCAGGTGACACCATCAATCCAATCCCAGGAACAAGAAGTAAACTTACTAGCCAGTTGCAAATGTAGTTTTAGTAATTCCTGTGAGATAAACTCAAGGCTCCGGCGGGTGAATTGCACTCTCTCACGTACCAATGCGAGATTGGCTCGTTTCTTGATTCTCTTAGCTGCTGCAGAATCGATGTGATGCATAACTTTAGCAAAATTTGGAACAACATTCTCGGAACGACATCTCTTTAGAAAGGCAAGAGTACTTAGCAAACGACATCTACGGTGGCGCAACTTTTCAAATTTCTTCATGCTGCAATACATCTCCTCCCCGTAAAGGTGTATGATGTGATTCTTGAGTTTCTCCCGGCGTATTTGATAGTCAAAATATCCACGGGTGTGCTGCCGGTCTATAGTGTCCAACGGGCACAATATTTCGGCGATCATACATGTCGCCATCATCAGGTGAACTGACGGACTGAGCTCAGTCCGTCAGTTCACCTGATGATGTCGTTTGCTAAGTACTCTTGCCTTTCTAAAGAGATGTCGTTCCGAGAATGTTGTTCCAAATTTTGCTAAGGTTATGCATCACATCGATTCTGCAGCAGCTAAGAGAATCAAGAAACGAGCCAGTCTCGCATTGGTACGTGAGAGAGTGCAATTCACCCGCCGGAGCCTTGAGTTTATCTCACAGGAATTACTAAAACTACATTTGCAACTGGCTAGTAAGTTTACTTCTTGTTCCTGGGATTGGATTGATGGTGTCACCTGGGTGTCAGCTGATTCCGTCCATAAGAAGGCTACGGGACGTCAAACAGCTAAGTTCTCACGTCTCCTTGACAAACCATCTCTGCAGGTTCCGTGCAAGACTGTCATCAATTTGAGTGGCATGGTGTTGAGTGATGATGCGGTCTCGGTTTTGCAGAAAGGTCTCAACTTCGCTCCCACCCCCAAGTTCACTCCGGTCGCAGAAATTGTTAGTGCTGTTGAACGGGTTGCAGCTCGACTTCCGCCAGAATCAGCCGAGGAAATACGTCGTGAAACTTGTCGTGCGTTGACGAAATCCAAGCCGATGAAGTCAAATATCAGCAGTAAAGAGAGGGCGGCCATTCGTGATCTGAGGGAGCGCTCTGAAATTGTTGTCTTACCGGCTGACAAAGGCAATGCTACAGTTATTGTCTCCCATAAGGACTACACTGATAAGATGCAGAGCCTGCTAAATGACGATTCCTACCGGAAGATCAGCGTTGACCCTACAAAGAAGGTGGAGAACAAGACGAGGGCGCTTCTCAAGGACGCAGATTTACCGGAGGGTGACGCTAAGAAATTGTTACCCCAAGGTCCGGTACCGCCTAGACTGTATGGACTCCCGAAGGTTCACAAAGAGGGGATACCATTACGCCCCATTGTCAGCAACATCAGGGCACCTACATATTTGTTGGCCAAATACCTGACGGGAGTATTAAGTCCTTATGTGGGTAAATGCCCTCATCACATCCGTAATTCCCTGGATTTTGTTAAACGCCTTGACAGCTTCAGGTTGGATGAGTCAGATATCATGGTGAGTTTTGACGTCGTTTCCTTGTTTACGAGGGTACCCCTGCGAGAGTCAGTAGAATTGATTAGTCAGAAGTTTGACGAGAAGACCACTGAACGTTTTAGGCATGTCTTGACTTCCAAGTATTTTCTTTTTAATGGAGAATACTACGAACAAACGGAGGGAGTCGCCATGGGTAGCCCACTCTCACCGGTGGTAGCGAATTTGTACATGGAGAACTTCGAGGAGGAAGCCCTGTCGTCATCCGTATGGAAACCTACTTGCTTTTTCCGTTACGTGGACGACACGTTCGTCATCTGGCCACATGGTATGGATAAACTCCTTGACTTCCTTACACATCTAAACTCCATACACCCCAACATCAAATTCACTATGGAGACTGAAACGGAGGGTAAATTACCTTTCCTTGACGTCTTGGTCAAGAGAAGGGCTGACGGCACCCTAGGTCATGGGGTGTATCGCAAGACTACGCACACTGATCTGTATTTGCACGCAGACAGCTGCCACCACCCTTCACAGAGGAATGGGGTACTTAAAACTCTAGTACATAGGGCGCGCACTATCTCTGACGCAGAGAGTCTACCCCAGGAATTGGAACATCTGAGAACTGTATTTCGAAAAAATGGGTACTCAGAGTGGCAGATTCAACGTGCTCTCCGGCCAACCACTGCAGCACAACCTGTTGAGATGGATGAAGTCACGAGGGAGGAGGTAGGCACTGCATTTATTCCATACACAGGCGCACTCTCGGGGAAAATCGCCCGCATTCTGAAGAAACACCGGGTCGGAACTGTGTTTTGTCCTCCAAATAAAACTCGTGCACTGGTGGGGAGCGCCAAAGATGACTTCGGTTTGAGGAAGGCCGGCGTGTACCAGATTCCGTGTCAATGTGGCAAGTCGTATATTGGTCAGACGATGCGTACCGTCGAGGATCGATGCCGTGGACACCAGAGGCACACTCGTCTGATGTATCCGAGCAAGTCGGCGGTCGCTGAACATTGTTTGTCGGAAAATCACGCCCTGGAATACGACCGCACGAGGATTCTGGTACAGACGTCGAGATACTGGGACAGCGTTGTTAGAGAGGCCATCGAAATTCGCACCAATGATGACCTCATAAACCGTGACTGTGGCTATAATCTTAGCAAGGCTTGGGAACCAGCGATCGGGTTAATCAAGAGTAAATCGAGCAAACGTATAGTTGTGACGACCACGGCGGACAGAGCCATCACTCCGACGTCATCTCAGACGCCGTCGCAATGTGTTCCACCGCGCGACCGTGGCGCGGGGCGCGGACGGCGGAGGGAGCGCGCCGCGGGCGGAGGGTATTTAAATCGGCCGCCGCCGCGACTGAACCCAGTTCCCTCTGAGCAGCCATAGCGTACGGATCTCCGTGCCGGGACGTTCACAGGAGCTCAGTCCGTCAGTTCACCTGATGATGGCGACATGTATGATCGCCGAAATATTGTGCCCGTTGGACACTATAGACCGGCAGCACACCCGTGGATATTTTGACAATGAGTTCAGTGATCGCCACGTTCGGGACGACCTCTCACGGCCACTACTACCGACATGGTGGAGGCGGATGCCAGTATACTTGCAGACAGGTGCATCACAACTCGACAGGAGGGTATACACCCATTGGGGACCGCTAGAAGTGCGCGCGCAATGACTGAGACTCTTGGGCACTCAAAGGTATTCTCAATGCCAACAGCAGACCACACGATTCATATTCGAAGGTGTACTCAGAATGTGTTCCACTAATGTTCACAACAGACCGCAAGATTTAAAGAAAGCTACTTGAAGTGATGGCACAGACTGAGGCCAGTGGAGAGAGATCTCTTTCACAGATCGTTAGAGGTGACGAAAGGAGGACAGGACAAGAGCTTTTACCAAGAGGGTATACATCCTCTTACATCACGCTGGCATAAGGCCATAGAACGTGCTAGAGACTATGTAGTACATATGAAATAAATGCTGTTTGATTGGGTTTGCAAATTCTCTTAATATATTCTGAGAAAAGAATTTTATTTATTAAGAAATTTATTTATTATTTATTTGTTAAGAAATTTATTAAGAAATTTATGTATTGTTCCATGGGACCAAATTAAGGAGAAGCCTCCATGGTCATGGAACGAGTCAATACATGAAATTATAACACTATAGAAGAAACAGATAAAATGAAATACAAGAAACGTATTCAGGCGACAATTGGTAAGTTTAAATAAAGAAAATCAACAATGTAACAATGGAATTTGCTTAATTTTTCAGCTCTTCCAGGAGCTCCTCGACAGAATAGGAGTGAGCCATGAGGAAACTCTTCAGTTTGGACTTAAAAGTGTTTGGGCTACTGCTGAGATTTTAGAGTTCTTGTGGTAGCTTATTGAAAATGGATGCAGCAGAATAGTGCACTCCTTTCTGCACAAGAGTCAAGGAACTGCATTCCACATGCAGATTTGATTCCTGCCTAGTATTCACTGAGTGAAAGCTGCGAACTCTTGGGAATAAGCTAATATTGCTAACAACAAACGACATTAAAGACAATATATACTGTGAGGGCAATGTCAGAATTCCCAGACTATTGAATAGGGGTCGTCAAGAGGTTCTCGGAACAATAACTTGTGTCCTCACAATCTAGAAAGTCAAACTACTGAGGTGTCAAAAAACTGTAATAAACCTACTCTTCTGCTTGCTCTCATTAAGGCTCTGTCACTTACCATTATTTAAAAAATTGTCCCAATGATTTATGTAAGCTTCCGGGCTTTTTTGTCTTCGACATATGGTTATTTATAATTGTGTTTCTTCTTTTTTTATTTTTTATTCTATGCGTTTTACTTTTTGCAGTTGGTATAAAAAAAAATACGTCACAATGTGTGAAAATTAATTACAGTATTTCTGTGCGTTAGACGCCAGTGAGATAAATTTACAAACTGGGTTCAAAGCTAAGACGACTAAGTCCGAACATTTCTACACTCTAGGTTCAGCGGAATTCTGCTAACACTGACAACTGCTTTGCAAATAACCGAAGGCGGAAGTTTCCTGATTAAATTTAGAAAGCTTACTGGGATATTATTTCGATCAAGATATCACAACTTGGCATGTTTTCCTGCTACGAATTTCTTGGCCTCTTTTCCTGCTACGAATTTCTAAGTTTTGTTTTTCAGTAAATGAGTAATCTTGACAAGGTGAGGCAGTTCCACGTGTAGGATTATGGAAGGGATCTTTGAATGAGACCTCGCTTGATTGATTTTATCAACCTGAATAGTCAAAAGGAATTACAAACATGTTTACTGAATTCATTTCAAGAAATAGACCACCCCAAATTCATTGTCGTGTACAATACGTCAGGTCCATGTCCAGGACTGGTTATGTATTGTAGATACTGAGGTTAGATTCTTTGTGCAACTTGTCCCTCCTCATGCGGTACCTATACAAGCAGATTTATACCGCATTTCCGTCGTCTCGGCGAAGTTTGCGGAGTACTCTTAATCCTTTAGGTAAGATAGTCTGCAAGGAGAGATCATTTCGCTGCCAGACTCTTACGTCACGATTTTTTGCTGTGCGCCATTATTTGCTGCCTGGCTGTGTCTTATCTGACCGTGAATATCTGACAGCTCGGAAAAGCTTTTTCGGACTTTGGCCATGACCTTGGAGGCTACATCCTAAGGAGCGATGAGCTAGGTCATTAGCTGCCAGCACTTTCTACTCGTCCTGCAATTCCACACCACTTAACAGACCTTACTGATCAAGCAAGTTAGTAGCTTATACAAGTACATAATACTTGCCCCACAGCAGTCGTAATGTAACCTTGGAGAACTCACTTTATAGCATACTTATGCCGTAATTCAGGTGAGTGATGCTCAATGCAGCTAACACATCCTACAACAGTTGAGGAGACAGCTATTGGGTGTCACATTCCGTGTCGGATTAAATGAACAGAGAAACCAATGTATAAATGGAGAAATTTGAACAGAAATGTAAAGAAAGATCAATGAATGAGAGAAAAGAGGATTTTGCTATTTGTTTTTTCCGACACACAATTAATGGATGTGAGATACCATAGACAAACTTAAACAAAAAATTAATTAAGTAAGAAAGTAACCTCCTTGTTCTTGCTCACTTTACGGATCAAGATTCACGCCTGTTCTGTCTACAGGAATCATATATCTTTCTTTTTAGCTCCTTCCATGTTTCTTCTTCCACCTAGTGTGTGCTGTAAAACTAAAACTCATTATTTTGTCTTTTTGCTGTAAATTGAACCAACTTTCAATTATTTTTTATATTGCATCGCGTCTTAGAATAGTCAGTCGCTTAAGCACAAAGTTTTTGTTCTTCTTAGAATTTTAATTTCTACATTTTGCATTCAGCTGAACTCCTCTGATTACAATCCAAATTAAACTACTATAATGTAGTGTTGATGGAATCATATTTTTTGTAGAACTGTATTTTTTTATCGCCTCTGATCTTATTCTTCATCGTTACCTGTATTACATGTACACTATGTGATCAAAAGTATCCAGACACCCCCAAAACATGCGTTTTCCATATTAGGTTCATTGTGCTGCCACCTACTGCCAGGTACTCCATATCTGTCGGTAAAGAGGGAGGAAAGGGTTACATCTAAATGAAAGGAAAAATGCAAATGAAACTGGTGGAAATTAATTTTGAAAAGGGTTAAAGTTAATAAAGAAAGTAAATGTGCGGCCGTTACGTTAACAATTAACTAGCGGTAATTAGATATTTGAGATTTGGGGAAAATTACGGTCGCCAGTCCTATGGACAATTACTATAGTAACTGAAAAAGAAAGGTTATTGCACATATAATTAGCACTAAAAGCGTAGCAACTGAAGGTTGACACGTGTTGTGTGAAAACTGAAAGTTTGTCAGAAGTAAAAAATTTCGCTACACTCTGACTTAATTTAGCAAAAGAATTAATAAAACTGGAAAATTGAAAGTTAATTTAGTGACTGAAATTAATAGTGAGCTTTGTTTTTGAAGCACATCGAAATTCAGTAAAATAAGGTTAGTCTTGGGCTACCTCAACAATCATTTCAAAAGGTACTTGAAGCTACACAATTTAGAAATAAGAGATTTAACTTTGAACTTGAATTAAATGATTCTGAACAATTAACAATAGTAAAATTTAGTACATACCAAGCTGAGCTGCAGTCACAGGTAAGCTAAAATATGGCAACAAAACTCGCACTCTTAACTTCTGCTTGTGTAATCTAAATATTGTAGCCAGCTATGAATACTTTAACTGAACTTTGAAATTAAAGCAGTGAAATCGAATGATATTACTTTAGCGCTGGCGTTTGAATTTCAACGACACTCGAGTTCATTTTGGAAAAGGAAGGAACCCTGCTTGGTAATGCAATTGGGACAATGAGCAACAAAGGTTCATGCTAAGTTGCTGTACTTTGCTAATGGAATAGTTTGAAAAGCTGAGGTCTGCCATACAGTTCTAAAACTTTACGTGCTTCCAGTCTTCTTTGTTGGTTGATTGAAGGTTTGAAGCCTTCGATCGAGGAGGTGGCGACAGTCACTCATTGTCGGCCGTCGCTGTTGCAGAAGCTGGATGTTGGCGCGCCTTCTTCTCGACACGGTCACCAGGCGAAACAGGCTCTAGATGTGCGCCAGCTAATGCTTCCCGTCCGCGACACAGTGTCAGAAACTATCATAGCAAGTCGAGCACAGTTACATGCTGCCAAACCCCGAAAGCGCGGCAACTCGAGGGAGCGTCACACAACACACCTGCTCCACTGCACTACTCCAGCCAGACTCTCTCTGCTCTGCCCGCGCTCCACGCGACAGAGTTAACACTACCAAAGATCCTAAACACTTTGGTTCTCCACACGATCTATCGATGTATTCGTTCGATAGCATAGTTTTCCCTAGGCCAGACCCAGCGTATAAATACAAATAATATTCACAAAACAAACCAATTATACATTGACATAAATGCATATATACACAAATAGTAAAACAATTACAATATACAAAGACACAGAAATGTTATATCTTCAGGTAACAAAATAAGGAAAAAAATTGCAGTGCAATAGATGGAAATAGGAGGATACGCATTTCCGGCATTACACTGTTACAGGCTGTACTTGTGTTCTGATGATGTTTGGCTTGTGGGGCGCTCAACTGCGCGGTCATCAGCGCCCTACAAACGCCCAATTTTTGCACAGTCCAATTTTTTTACCGAATCCAATCTAGCCACTGTCACGAATGATGATGATGATGAAATGGCGAGGACAACACAAACACCCAGTCCCCGAGACTAGAAAATACCCAACCCGGCCAGGAATCGAACCCGGGACTCCGTGATCCAGAGGCAGCAACGCTCGCCACCAGACCACGAGCTGTGGACTACTCATGTTGTGTAAGACAGTTTAAGTTTTGACTGAATCAAGCTGAATTCCGTATGCTTAAAATTTCTGTTTTAGTAGACGACATATCAAACTGCTTGAAGTGTACTTGTATCTTCTGATACCATTGCTTGTTTCTTCGTGAAATACGTGTGCTCAGCGTGCTTTTCGTAGGTTAGTACAAACTTGCCGCTAGCGACCTCTCTGCCGTGCTATGGCTGCTTTAACAGCGGAGTGAAGCAGCCAGTAACTAATCACCTCTTTGTTTGGCGCTTTGCGGCTCAACACTTCGTCTCGTTAATTACACAGCGAGAGACACGCTTGTCACTCTCTCTCTCTCTCTCTCCCCCCCCCCCCCCCCCCCTCTCTCTCTCTCTCTCTCTCTCTCTCTCTCTCACACACACACACACACACACACACACACACACTCACACTACGTTGTAACACACTGATTTAACGCCTGCAGTTCACAACGTCAACAAGACAGCCTTTTACAAAAATCCGTCTCTGGGTATTAAGAGTGTAAGCACGTCAGTATATTCACTTCCTTGACAACTGTTGTCGTCAGGCCTTCGAAGGAAGCCCTTGAAATACGAATTCAGCATCCAGTTATGGTCCGCCCCCGGTAGCTGAGTGGTGAGCGCGACAGAATCGTATGGGCCCGGGTTCGATTCCCGGCTGGGTTGGAGATTTTCTCCGCTCAGGGACTGGCTATTGTCCTAATCATCATCACTTCATCCCTATCGACACGCAAGTCGCCGAAGTGGTGTAAAATCGAAAGACTTGCAACCTGCGAACGGTCTACCCGACGGGAGGCCCTAGTCACACGACATTTAAATTTTTATCCATTTATGGTTGGATCCAGTATGGCAATAGCGACACGTTTTAATGTCTGTACAAGAAATCTTCCAGTCCATATGTGGCATACAGCAAACCAGTGCTCAACACTATTGCTTAAAAACAGTCTTGGTTGCAATTTTTTAGTTTTTTATTTTTCAACTACGCGTTTCACCTTATTTAGGCATCTTCAGGTTGATCTTAATGTGGTATTTCTTGGAACGATCCTTTAGATCTAGGAAGTTTTTACTGAGTTTAACGAAGGCGATGTTGGCCTGTTGTATTCGACGATGCCTTTGGCTACACTGTCTAAACGATCGTTCTAAGAATACCAAATTAAGATCAACCTGAAGATGCCTAAATAAAGTGAAACGCGTAGTTGAAAAATAAAAAACTAAAAAATTGCAACCAAGACTGTTTTTAACTAATACTAAGTCTGTACAAGAGATGCAAATGGGGCCAGAAAATAACATACTGAATTACCGTAAGTGGTTGTGAAAATAAAATAAAATAATTTCTCAAATCGCACTGCTGTTTGGCAATTTCCTTGTTAAAAACGAACCACTCCTAGTTGTCGGGTCGTACGGCTGGCGCCAATCGGGTTGGTATCTCACCGCTGTCCGGAGCGGCTCCAGATCCATCTTCGGCGAGAAATCTCACCGACTGGAATAGAACTGCGTTCACTGCTGAATCTTGCTTCAAACTGAGCCTGGATGACCAGCGAAGACGTGTCTGGAGACACCCCGGACAGCAATGGAATATCAACCTGACTGACGCCAGCCAGGGGTGGTGGTCTTGGGTGTGGTTTCATTTCTTAGCAGGACTCATTTGGTTGTCATCTGCAGCACCGTTACAGCACAGCGCTACGTTGACCATATTCTACGCCCTCCAACATTTCGCGATTTCGACGAGCTAACGCGCCAGTTGGACAGAATTTGGCACGATATCCCTCAGGAGGACATCCGACAACTTTGTCCATCAATGCCAAACCGAATAACTACTTGCATAAGGGCTAGAGGTGGACCTACGCGTTGTCGACTCGCTCAATTTGTGAAGCACTTTCTCTCGAGTGAATCACCCAATTTTTCTGAAACTATAATAATTTGTACATTTTCGGTCCCTTCGGATAACTCGTCCCTGGTGCGACGGTATTTGTATTTTATTTTATTACATTTTATTTTAGATTGTATGTAGGGGGTCGGAGAGGGATTGTATAAGATTTGCAGACGACATGGTTGTGATGGCAGAGAGTGCGAGAGAGAGGGAACAAATGTTAGATGATCTAAACATAAAATTAGGAGAATATGGAATGAAGATTAACAAGAAGAAGACGAAAAGCATGATAATTGGAGGAAAGGGGAGAAAATGCCGTATGAAAATAGGGGGAGAGGAAATAGAGCACGTGAATAACTTCAATTACTTTGGAAGTGTAATAATGGATGATATGTATTGCTCAACAGAAATTAGGAAAAGAATTGCAATGGCAAAAGAAGGATTCAAGAGGAAACAGAAATTACTTTGTGGACCGCTAAACAAAGATCTGAGGAAAAGACTTGCCAAATGCTACATCAAGAGCGTTGCACTCATATGGTGCGGAGACCTGGACATTGAAGAAGGAAGATGAAAGAAGATTGGAGGCACTAGAGATGTGGATATGGAGAAGAATGGAAAAAGTGAAGTGGGAAGACCGAGTAGGAATGAAGAAGTATTAAGAAGAGTTGGAGAAGAAAGAAACATGCTGAAAGTCATCAGAAAGAGAAAACGGAACTAGATTGGACATTGTTTGAGGAGGGACTGTTTATTAAAGGAAGGAATAGAAGGAATGGTGGAGGGAAAAAGGGGAAGAGGAAAAAGAAGATATCAAATGCTGGACAATATCAAAGGAGGCAAATATTCAGAAATGAAAAGACTGGCTATGGACAGACAAAAGTGGAAGAGGCTTAACCCATGACAAGACCTGCTGTAAGGCAGAATACAATACATACATACATACAGAGTGTATGTATACATGTTTTCGTTAAATAGTACAGACGAGGTGTCACTCGATCCAGGGTTGTTAGGTTTGTAATCTACATCTACATATCTACACATATGCTCCGCTAGCCACCAACGGTGTGTGGCGGAGGGCACAGTTCGCACCAAAGTCATATTTCCAACCACCCAACCTGTTCCACTCGCGGATCGTGTGAGGGAAAAACGACTGTTTGAACGCCTCAGTACGAGCTCTTCCCTTATCTTTGAATGGTGATCATTGCACGATTTGAAAGTTGATGGTAATAATACATGCCCTACATCCTCGGCAAAGATATCGGATTTTGGAATTTAGTGAGCAGCTCTTTCCGTTTAGCGCACCGTGCATCTGCAAGTGTGTCCCACTTCAAACTTTCTATGAGATTTGTAACGCTCTCGTGATGGCTAAATGCACTAGTCACGAATCTTGCCGCTCTTCTATGGACCTTCTCAATCTCATTAATCAGACCAAACTGGTAAGGGTCCCATAAAGATGATCAATACTCTAAGACTCGACGAACCAACGTATTGTAAGCAATTTCCTTTGATGAAGGACTGCATCGATTGAGGATACTACCAATGAACCGCAATCTAGAGTTCGTCTTGCCCGTTACTTGTGTAATCTGATCATTCCATTTGAGATCATTTCGAACAGTCACACCTAGATACTTCACGAATGTTACCACTTCCAAAGACTGAGCATTTATTTTGTACTCACACATCATTGAGGATTTTCGCCTTGTTATACGCATTAGGTTACACTTACTAATATTGAGAGATAACTGCCAGTCATTACACCACGCATTTATTTTCTGCAAATCCTTAAAGATTGGAGGCACTAGAGATGTGGATATGGAGAAGAATGGAAAAAGTGAAGTGGGAAGACCGAGTAGGAATGAAGAAGTATTAAGAAGAGTTGGAGAAGAAAGAAACATGCTGAAAGTCATCAGAAAGAGAAAACGGAACTAGATTGGACCTATTACGCTGTCTGGGGCACACCTGAAGTTACGTTTGTTTCTGTTTGAAGTCACCCGATTCAGGACGACATACTGCTCTCTGTCTGTTAAAAATTTTTCTATCCAACCGCATATGTCATCGGATAGACCGTAAGCGCGCACTTTTTGGACCAAGCGACAGTGCAGAACTGAGTCGAACGCCTTTCGAAAGTCGAGAAATAATGGCATCAACCTGGGAGCCGGTATCTAGAGCCTGTTGTATATGATGCACAAAGAGGTTAGCTGTGTCTCGCGAGTGGAACAGGTTGGGTGGTTGGAAATATGACTTTGGTGCGAACTGTGCCCTCCGCCACACACCGTTGGTGGCTAGCGGAGCATATGTGTAGATATGTAGATGTAGATTACAAACCTAACAACCCTGGATCGAGTGACACCTCGTCTGTACTATTTAACGAAAGGATGATTAGACTATAGTATAATCGGCAAACAATCTAATGCGGCTGTAAATACCATCAACCAGATCGTTTATATAAATCGTAAAAAGCAGTGGACCTATTACGCTGTCTGGGGCACACCTGAAGTTACGTTTGTTTCTGTTTGAAGTCACCCGATTCAGGACGACATACTGCTCTCTGTCTGTTAAAAATTTTTCTATCCAACCGCATATGTCATCGGATAGACCGTAAGCGCGCACTTTTTGGACCAAGCGACAGTGCAGAACTGAGTCGAACGCCTTTCGAAAGTCGAGAAATAATGGCATCAACCTGGGAGCCGGTATCTAGAGCCTGTTGTATATGATGCACAAAGAGGTTAGCTGTGTCTCGCATGACCGCTGTTTCCTAAAACCGTTCTGGTTTCTGCAGATGAGCTTCTCAGAGTCTAGAAAGATCTTTATGTCTGAACACACAATATCTTCCATGATTCTACAAGAAATCGATGTCAGTGAAATTGGCCGGTAATTTTGTGCATCCGATTTTCTACCCTTTTTATAGATTGCTATGACCTTGGACTTGTTCCAGTCCCGTGGAACTTGACGCTGTTCCAGTGATCTCTGATATATGATGGATAAGAATGGTGCTATATTGTAGCATAGTCAACTTATAATGTTGCGTGGGTACCGTCTGGGCCAGATGCCTTCCTGGCGTCTAAGGATCTTAACTGTTTTACAATCCCAGATACACTAAACACTATGTCAGCCATCCTTGCATTTGTTCGATAATTGAAAGGGGGAATGGTACTGCAGCCCTCTGCCGTAAACGAGTTTTTGAAAGCTAGGTTTAGAATTTCGGCCTTCTGTTTATCATCATCCGTTACATTACCCCGTACCTGAAGAAATTTTCGTGTGTGAAACGTTCCTATCGTACGAACGTCGGAGCTTTCATGGCGTAGCACGAAAACCTTGTTGTGCGCCCTAAAACACTAATCATCATCATCATCACGAAAACCTACTGACGGCGGCAACCAGAATCGACGCACTCTAAGCCATATGGAGTGCACGAGACAAATTTAACTGGAAAAGTTTATTACCGGATGCGAATTAGTTCTCCTCTCTCCTACAAACGTAAAATCTGTAAAAATTAGGGTCACCAAAGTCAATAACTAATGCCATGAAGCGAAAACAATTTTCGAGATCTGATCACTGGACTGGAATTTGTTCATCCCTGACAGTTCTGTTATATCGTCCAAAGATCGCGGAGCCACACCAAAGTCGGCAGCGTGTATCGATACCACAGACATTACCAATGTTCCGCTGCAGTCAGCAATGGCGTATGTGGAAAGCGCCACTGAAGACACGACCCCTCTCACAGCATCGCAGCGAAGTTGCACAGAGCTCGATACAGAGCCGAGCATGGAATCGCTTTGTCCAGATCGTGACCTCCGATGAAACAGCCAGCATCATCTAGTTAGGACAGCAGTGCTATTCAAATCTCAGATGGAAATGCGCTTTTGTAAATGTTGAACTTGTACTTCAAGAGGAGAGTTATAATGGTGCGCATCAAGTGATGCTTCACTGTTCAAAGACAGTTGTAAATGTTCGACGCATTCCTGGAATGCACTATTACAAAGTTAAGTAAATTTTTTTATCATTCTTGTAATAAAGTGAGCTAATGTTTCGTAAATTGTAGTTTCGATCAGCCGTCTCCCAGAACGATCAAAGAACCCATAGTTATGAATGGACAACTGTAGTTTTGTCAAGTCATGACAATCTCAGTACGCCGGCTCCATCTGGCCACAGGCAACTCCTGTCGATAAGCATCACTACAACAAACAGGAATACAGTTAAAAGTCAATAGGGAAGGTGTCACACAAAAACATCACTCTCAAACTTTCTCGGAAACAAATGAAATTTATTGACGTGAATCATCCCTAAGCAAATCCATTGCTTTTATCCAATATCATCTCCAGCTAGCTAATGGCTCTCTTTTAACTGAACAGGTCCTCGCTCGCCAACCCGTTACACTCGCCGAGAAAACCACGAAATTGCCCAGCCAGTAATCCTCGCTCACACCCAGGAACACACTTAAAAATACCTGTCCCTTCCGTACTGCGCTAGATAGCTTGGTTGATGACTCAGGATCACCAACTTCCTGCTTCTGAAATACACTACAAAAACCCAGCTCCACTCCTAGAGAGAACACTACACGACTTTTACATCACTATTGAGGGCTGTAGACCGACTCCCAGATTTCGCGATCTCCAAAACGGCTTCACGAAATTATTTAACACATACGCCCTTCAGGTAATCAGAATCAGGAGCACAATGCAGGCGTTGTCATCAGCCCGTTGCTGACCCTGGGCGCGTGGACATATACAAATGTCCAGTGTGCACTCTTATTATTCCGATGGTCACCTTTCAAGTTTTTAGCAAAATATCGTTTATAACTTGACATGCGAATGATGTTCGTTTATTTAGGCCCGATAGGTCGGGAAATGGAAACCACAGGGAAAATCAAAAATGTTTTATCTTGTAACAGTTAGCTACTTCTCTACATAGTCGCGTCGCCGCTCCAAAAAAATGGTTCAAATGCCTCTGAGCGCTATGGGACTTAACATCTTAGGTCATCAGTCCGCTAGAACTTAGAACTACTTAAACCTAACTAACCTAAGGACATCACACACATCCATGCCCGAGGTAGGATTCGAACCTGCGACCGCAGCAGTCCCGCGGTTCCGGACTGCCGCTCCAAGTTAGACATTTGTAGTGGCGTCGTCGTACCAACTTTCCAACGCCCCTGTCATAGGAGGCAGCTGCATGTGCTTCCCGCCAATTCTCTACGTTGGTCTGCAGCTCGTTGTGTATGTTAAAGTGTTGTCTTCATAGCCAGCGATTCATGTGAGCAGATGTGAAACTCACAGGGAGCCTAGTCCGGGCTGTATGGTGGATGATCGAACACTTCCCATCGAAAACGCTGCAGGAGCGTCTTCATTCCCTCTGCAGAGCGCAGTCGAGAACTGCCATTAGGAGGAAAAGCTTGACAGTTCGTTATTGGGGCTCGACGAGATCAAGCGAAATCTCTCAGCAGGAACTCTTACTTGGCGAGAGAGATTATTTTTGTGGCATCCTTAAGTGCTCACTGTGCGCTCAGAACTGAAAAGAGCGACGTGACGCCATCGACGAGCATACTAGAGACACTGCCCAACCCATCTGTGCAAAGCTTCATCAGATTTTACTGTCATTGCCATTTCGCGACCTATCGGACATTAATAAAAGAATAGCCCTAGTACTTTTGGTTTGATTAGAACCAATTCTGGAATCATTTTTTTTTTTTCACTCTGATTTTGATATCCACGAACATGGTTTTGGACGGATTCAGCAGTTTTTTCAGGTGATGAAACTCATACTCCAGGCATTTTTTTAATTTGAAGTAAGGTGACAAAAAGCAGTCAGGCAATAAATCAGATGATATGGGCAATGAGACATTACTTCCATGTTTTTCTCCGTCAAATAATCAACAGTCTTATGTCTGGTTTCGTCATGACGAAGAATGATGCGATGTTTTCGATTGTTATTTCCCAATTTCATCGATGGCATGTGCAGACCAAATTGTTGTATTACATTCTCCATTGAATGATCTTTGTTACTCCAAGTCATTGTCCAGTGCAACCAAAGAAAAAACTCATCGTATTTTTCGAAATGCTTCGCGAACTGACCACTTTTGTTGATAATAATACATCTTGGAGCACCCAAACAGTTGGCTGCTACTTAGTTTCCGCGTCTTACGAATACATCAGAGTTTCGCCTCCTGTTACGCTGTCGTATGTGAGGTTACGTTTCGTCAGTCGAATGTTTTCAGTAACTCAGTAACTTCTTACTGCAATTGACGCGAGTATGCTTTTGAGATTCGATCAAATTCTGCGTTATCCATCGAGGATATGTCTTTTTCACAGCTAGAAGTTCATGCAAAATCTAATGTAATACGGCCTTCGATGTGCCTAAAGACGCAGGTACCTCAAGTTATATTACATGCCGTTCCTCTCCAATCAAGTTGTCCTTTTTTTTGGAACAACAACCGAATTTGCTCGATCTTCACGAAATTCATAGCTGATAGAAGCGCTACCACGACCAAAACCTGCCTACCAGTTTTAAACAATATTTTCTGAAGATGCCTGATTACCGAAAGTTGAACGGAGCCATTCAGGCATTGCTTCTGTTTGACCTTTACGAAAATCAAAAAAATCGTCAAACGAAACCTTCACGGAACATTTCCATTTTTCACAACGCTGTTTCTTTAAATGCTGACTGTCGCCAAACCACCCAGCCAATTACTGAGCCGGCCGGTATGACCGAGCGGTTCTAGGTGCTTCAGTCTGGAACCGCGTGACCGCTACGGTCGCAGGTTCGAATCCTGTCTCGGGTATGGATGTGTGTGATGTCCTTAGGTTAGTTAGGTTTAAGTAGTTCTAAGTGACTGATGACCTCAGATGTTAAGTCCCATAGTGCTCAGAGCCATTTGAACCAATTACTGAGCTGCCGTTATTTTAACGGTACCAAATGAAAAATATTGAAACAACAGAAATGTCACGTTTCACTAGTGTGATCTAGTGGTCGCTTTAAAGCATCCTATGTTCAATACATTTCCATCCTTATTTACAAAGGATTCACAGCAATGAGATATTACTTTATATAGCCCGTATGGAGAAGTATGATTTCAATCAGTGGTCAGTGGTCCAGAGGACGATTAACTAAGCAGCCTGATAATATTTCTTACGATGTTTCCACAAACATTTGCATGAATGTCAAGCTCTGACCATTCCCACTTTTCGAGCTACAGACCTACAGGGTGACAATTTTTGAACTATATGAAATGAAATGTCTCAACTTCTGAACGGTGTGCATTAGGACGTTCAAACTGCTCTGTTGGCCGCGGGGCACGATGGGAATTAGTATGGTTTGGTTTAGCGACGAAGCCCACTTTCATTTGGATGGGTTCGTCTATAAGCAAAACTGGTGCATTTGGGGACTGAGAATCTGCCTTTCGCGATCGAGAAGTCTCTTCACCCTTAACGGGTGACTGTGTGGTGTGCAGTGTCCCGTCACGGAATAATCGATGTGATATTCCTTGATGGCACGGTGGCTACCGAATGATACGTGAAGGTTTTGGAAGATGATTACATCCCCATTATCCAAAAAAACCCTGATTTCGACAGTATGTGGTTCATGCAAGACGGAATTCGACCCAATCGAAGCAAGAGAACGTTTGATGTCTTGGAGGACACTTTGGAGACCGCATTCTGGCTCTGGGCCACCCACATAAAACAAACAGTAGAGGAAAAGCAGACACCAAACTGAGATATATAGGAATAAAATTCAGAAAATGTTACTCATCCACGAAAGAAGTGGTCTACAAGGCGCTTGTTTGGCCGATTCTTGGGTGTCGTTCATCAGTCTCGGACCCTTACCAGAAAGGACTGATACAAGAGATGGGGAAGATCCAATGAAGACCGGCACGTTTCGTCACGGGATCGTTTAACCGTCGCGGGTACGTTGCAGAGAATGTCAACAAACTCTAGTGGCAGACGTTGCAAGACAGGCGTTGTGCATCATCTGGAAGGTTACTACTGAAATTGCGAGAGAGTTCTTTCCGGCAAGAGACGGACAACATATCGCCTCCTCCCACATCTATATCGCGAAATGACCGCAATGAAAAAATTCGAGAAGTTATAGCTAACGCAGAGCCTTCCCTCATTCCTCTCATGCGCCATCCGCCAGCGGGTCGATGAAGGTTCGGTCAGTTAATGGTGCCAGAAGTACCCTCCGCCACACACCGTCAGGTGGCTTTGGAGTATTGACGTAGATGTAGATGTTACTTTTACGTCCGTAGATTACTCTCCGTTCAGAAGGACATACTGGTTCTGTTTACAAGGAACTCTTCAACCCAATCAAAAAATATTCCGTAGCACGAATTTTATTTACTAGGTGACACCCTGGATGCTGGTACCTATTGCATTACAGGAACAAACAGAGCCAGCCGGGTTTCATACTATCGCTGTTTACGGAATCCGTGGTGGTTCTTACAGGAGAGATTTTCAGTCTTCAGCAAGATCATAATATTGAGTATCAAACGTGTTCCTTAATCGTACAGCAGACTGACGTCGGCGATAATGCCTATAATTGTCTGAGTCTGTTCGAAGACAGTTGGGAATGATATGCCCAATCCACTATGATCGCTTCGTTCATCCAGGGACCTACGATAGACGGACTCTAGAAGAGGTGCCAATCGATTCGCGTACTCTATTTAGGCCCATCAGTTAAGTGATTTTAGTTCATTTTCTATCCCACATTCACTAATTTCGATACGTGTCGTTTTCTAGTTCGAGCGGCGATTTAAAGAAGAAATCGCAGTGCGATCTTCCTTAACGAAACTATTTTGAAAAAACAGAATTAATATTTCGGCCTTCTCTCTGTTATCCTCCGTTTTGCTACTACTGCGGCCACTGGTCATGTTGCAACCGTCCCCTTTGTTATTTACTAGTTCTCACGGCTATCGGACAACTGAGAGAATTGTATCCAGATACGTAGGCAGTTATTGAATTCTACCGTGTGCCTTAGACCAACTTATGCAATGCTTCCTGAGCTCATGGGAATCTATATTTAGCGACATTTTTGGACTGATGAAGTCACTCTATGGCAACACAGTTTATTAATTCTTGAGACAAGTAAATGTTCCCTCATCTGACTCATATGCAGACTCACTGCACTCACTCCGTCCAGCGACAACGCAAAAAATTAACTTGAAAATTATATTCTGAGGGGTAAAACTGACTCACTAGCAAACAGTATAACTTATTTCAATGTCCGATAAAATCAACAGACGCCTTAATAACACTGAAACACGCACATGGCATTAATGGCTGCAACACACGTAATATTCGGTGATCCCTCTTGCCATTATAACTTCCGATTCCTTGCAAATATATGGTTCACCCACATTAATGTGACTACCGCCTATGTTGGACGTCAACGTGCAATAACCTCAGCAGATGGCATCAGTAGCAGTGGAGGGTATATAAAGCATGTCTGGAGAACGCGGAAAACAATGCAGTCGTTGTCGTAGTGCGCAAACGGTGCGATTTCTCTGACTTCCAAAAGGGAATGATCATTGGATTTCGGGGCAGGGGTGGAAGCATGCCGGTGTCATCAAGGTACACCGTGCATAGCAAAATGGCGCTGTCCAAAACTGGTGCTGAGGCAACTGTGGTGCGCCACAGGCCATAGACGGCAAGGGTAAACAACGGCTGCGGAGATGTGCACAGGCGAGTAGACGTGCTACTGCCGAGCAACTGACCATCTAGATGAATCAATGGGCTACCACCAGCTTCTCTTCGATGACCGATCAGCGAACGTTGCTGCAAGTGGACCTCCGCAGCAGGCGCCTGGGTCAGGCACCAATGCTGACTGCTGTTCATGGTGTAGCGGCACCACCGTTTGGGATAGGGAAAGTTAATTTTGTGCGATATTTTGAGCACAAGTTACAGCTACGTGTGGGTCAGATTGCGGTGGATTATGCATACCAGCAATAGCGAAATAGAATGGAGGCCGCAGGGCCATCAAACTGCTGAAAAGAGTAAATGCAGCGATTTGTATGCCGCAAGCTACAGGCAGAAGGGGCCCACTGGCACAACCCAGGTGTTGTGAGTACGTGACTCGGAGTGGCGCGTTAGCGAAACAGAGGCGCACATCTAAGTATAAATACGTGTCGTTTTCTAACGAGATTCATTCAAGTGTAGCAACTCTCCTGGATGGCGGACCGCCGGGCTACATGCTGCAGCAGATGCGGTGCCAGCGTCCCAATCCATGGCAGGTCATTGGTTCGACCCTCTGAGGCTGACACGGGGTCTGCAGCTAGCCAGTGGTGGGCCACTCTTTGGCTCGCTACCACAGGCAGTCGCCTCGGCTCCAGACACACACAGGAGATTTCCCGAGGCGGGGGCCGCAGTTTCAGACGCCAGATCATGGGCGCTTGTTCATCGCCACGATCTCAGCCACGCCAGCAAGAAGAAGCAGCAGCTGGCTGCCCACGGCTCACACCGAGCAGTGCTGAGTCAGCAGGGACGCAGACCGCTGAGCCAACTCCAGGCATCCTGACGACACCGCACTCTGCTGGCGTACACGGCCTCACAGCGTGTTGCACTGGTCGCTGGGGTGGTGGCCTCAGCATTGTGGGACCCTGTGATGCGGATCAAGGTGAACGGGGTGCGGCAGTGGAAACAAATATATCACTAGGAAAGTTTTCAACGAGTTTTAATATGGCACCTCCTGGCACCCATCCACTACATTTGGTGTCTTCCTGCTACATTTGGTCATCCTGATACATTCGCCGGCCGTGGTGGTCTAGCGGTTCTAGGCGCTTAGTCCGGAACCGCGTGACTGCTACGGTCGCAGGTTCGAATCCTGCCTCGGGCATGGATGTGTGTGATGTCCTTAGGTTAGTTAGGTTTAAGTAGTTCTAAGTTCTACGGGACTGATGACCACAGATGATAAGTCCCATAGTGCTCAGAGCCATTTGAACCATTTGATACATTCGGTGGTGGAAGTCGCCACTACATTTGGCGTCTGTACCCACTGCAATCGCGACGAAGGCTGGAATTTGCACTCCAATACCGCAACTGGACGTTCACTGAGTTGTGACAGGTGGCCTTTTCAGATGAATCATGACGATGTTCCATCGGCCAGATGGCCGTTGGCGTGTAGGGCGTGAAACTTCTGGCAGAAAACACCTTGCAACAATTATAGCGTGGGGAATGTTTTCTTGGCATTCCTAGGGTGATCTCGTCATTCTGCGGACCATGACCACCCCTACATGTAGTTTCTTTTTTCTCGGCACGATGGCATACACCAGCAGGACAATGCAAGGTGTCACACAGCTCTCAATGTACATGTGTGGTTCAAAGAGCACCATGATGAGTTTACCGTATTCCCCTGGCCGCCAAACTCCTCGGATTTAAATCCAATCGAGAATCTGTGGGACCACTTTGATAGGGCTGTCCGCACCATGGATCATCAGCCGAGAAACCTAGCGCAGCACTGGAGTCGACATGGCTCCACATCCCTGTCGGTACCCTCTTGAACCTCACTGTCTCTCCTCCTCCAAGTCTCGCAATGGTTCGCGCTGCAAAGTGTGGTTTACTCATCTTTCTGACGGGTGACACTGGACAGTGTATATTGACAAAACTTCTTCCACAGTCATACAGGGTGTTACAAAAAGGTACAGCCAAACTTTCAGGAAACATTCCTCACACACAAATAAAGAAAAGATGTTATGTGGACATGTGTCCGGAAACGCTTAATTTCCATGTCAGAGCTCATTTTAGTTTCGCCAGTATGTTCTTCCATCTACGCACAATGGAGCACGTTATCATGATTTCATACGGGATACTCAACCTGTGCTGCTAGAACATGTGCCTTTACAAGTACGACACAACATGTGGTTCATGCACGCTGGAGCTCCTGCACATTTCAGTCGAAGTGTTCGTACGCTTCTCAACAACAGATTCGGTGACCGATGGATTGGTAGAGGCGGACCAATTCCATAGCCTCCACGCTCTCCTGACCTCAACCCTCTTGACTTTCATTTATGGGGGCATTTGAAAGCTCTTGTCTACGTAACCCTGGTACCAAATGTAGAGACTCTTCGTGCTCGTATTGTGGACGGCTGTGATACAATACTCCAGGGCTGCATCAGCCCATCAGGGATTCCATGCGACGGAGGGTGGATGCATGTATCCTCGCTAACGGAGGACATTTTGAACATTTCCTGTAACAAAGTGTTTGAAGTCACGCTGGTACGTTCTGTTGCTGTGTGTTTCCATTCCATGATTAATGTGATTTGAAGAGAAGTAATAAAATGATCTCTAACATGGAAAGTAAGCGTTTCCGGACACATGTCCACATAACATATTTTCCTTCTTTGTGTGTGAGGAATGTTTCCTGAAAGTTTGGCCATACCTTTTTGTAACTCCCTGTAGAGTTACTTCATCCATTCACTGAAGTCCTATAAATCCGATTACGCAGATATATCTTCAATTAACACACACCGTTCCGACGCTGGGGCCGCACCCCGACCGTCATAATAGGGTGCTCGTCCCAGACTGAACTCCTACTACCGCCTCTGTACAAGTTTGCGCGACTCCCTGCCTGTTGGCGCGAACTGTTCCTCTCTGGAACATTCCAGAAGGCCAGTGATACGGTATCCACCGGAAGTAGGTGGTTATAATCGGTTATTTAGAAGGGTATCGACAACGGTGCCCTTACAAGATGGATTTTGGTCTGTTTACTGTCGTACGTAAAACCTTAACAGAACATTAGTGGAAAGTAGTGGCGGAAATCGTAGGTTGGAAGTGTCATACAGTAAGCTTAGGCATTTGAGAGCATAACGCCATCAAGATATTAGTCAATTTTTGATTGTATCTTAAAGTTACTCTCGGCTGAATATATTAACTTGCGAGCCCAATTCTCGTCATCTGCGGGAGGTTTTAATTTTCTGCTTTGATATGAAGAAATCTGCGGCTGTGGCTCATAAAAAGCTGGGTAAGGCCTATGATGATACGCCTGTTAATGACATAACTTTGCAGAAAATGTTTTCCATGCTTCAAGAACGGTGATTTTGACGTTGAAGACCGGCATGGTTGTGAAAGAGAGAAAGGTTTCGTTGCTACTGCAACCGACGGGAACAATCACAGGAGATCGTTATCGAAAGCAGTTGATGTGTTTGAGCCGATCAATGAGAGACAAACGGCCGCAATATAGCGATAGACACGAAAAGGTGATTTTGCAGCATGACAGTGCTCGACCCCATGTCGCAAAACCCGCCAAAACATACCTGGAAACATTGAAATGGGAACTCCTACCCCACCCGCCGTATTCTACAGACATTATTCCCTTTGACTACCAACTTTTTAGTTCAATGGCACGCGACCTGGCTGCCCAGCGCTTCCTGTCATATGAACAATTGCGAAATTGGATCGATGCATGGATCTTCTCGAAAGACGCCCAGTTCATCCGCCGCGGAATTCGTATGCTCCCCAGAAGTGGGAGAAAGTAGTGGCCAGCGATGGCCAATACTTTGAAACGTAGTTTTTTTGTAAGATGCTCACAATAAAGCCTCCAACTTTGAGAAAAAACGGTGGAAGCGAAGTTGTAGCCCCAGTAACTGTTAGATGTTTCCTTCCGGAAATACAAAATGGCTTGCATGTTCGCCAGAGTTAAATTAAATAACGATGTCTTCAAGGAACAACTACGATTTCCGCGACCAAAATGAAAACACAAATAAGGCGAATATGTCCAGGGTAGAATGAAGGATGTAAAAGAAGGGAATTAGCATTTGGACTTACCTGACTCCTTCAAAAACAATTAAATCAAAACATCTTGACGTATTCGCACCATTTTACTTGTTACAAGAAAATGAAACATCTATAGCCGTCCTTGTGATGTCATTTATTGCACAGCTACCAGTTTCAGCGCTCCATTGCACCATCTTCAGGTGTTAGGTGGTGCTGAGCAGTTAATACCATCCGTATACACGATGCATCAGAGGTTTACGCAGACTACCCGTAGCTGTGATATCTCTCCAACCATCAACTGTCACCCCATTCAGCGTCAGCTAAGGCCTGAGGATGGTGCACTGAAGCGCCGAAACTGGTAGTCGTACAATAAGTGACATCGTAAGAACGGCTGTTGGTGTTTCATTTTCCTACAATAGTGAATGGCCGTAGTCCCACAAACCTCCAGTCACAAGAATGGACAAACAGAAAATTATACTTGTTAGTATTTGTATCCATGTGATGTAATATAATGCACCATGTCGAGTAAAGTAATATGACACATAATGACACATGTATAACATGACACGGCCATCGTGTTCTCGAACATGGCATTTGTTATGCCGTGCAATAAAACGTAACGTCTCCTATTGTAGATGCCTCCTGCTCCCTATAAGCACATTAATTTGGGTCTATTTGTTCTTTCACTTCAGAATACATGTAACAGGGGGTGGGTCTAAGAGAGCTCAGTGTGCAGGGGAAATTAGGTTAACTTGCAAAAAGTACGAATAGGTCAAGATGTTTAGATTTAAATGTCTCGAAGCTGCCAGATAAGTCGAGAAGTTAGTTCCCTTCTTTTACATTCTTAACTCTGACCAGGACACATTCGCATTTCTTGTGCTTTGATAGGAGTATTTTTCAATCTGGTTCCCAACTTTTGCTCTACCATAATTTTGACATTAGACCGCCATAGCGTGGTAACATATATACACTCCTGGAAATGGAAAAAAGAACACATTGACACCGGTGTGTCAGACCCACCATACTTGCTCCGGACACTGCGAGAGGGCTGTACAAGCAATGATCACACGCACGGCACAGCGGACACACCAGGAACCGCGGTGTTGGCCGTCGAATGGCGCTAGCTGCGCAGCATTTGTGCACCGCCGCCGTCAGTGTCAGCCAGTTTGCCGTGGCATACGGAGCTCCATCGCAGTCTTTAACACTGGTAGCATGCCGCGGCAGCGTGGATGTGAACCGTATGTGCAGTTGACGGACTTTGAGCGAGGGCGTATAGTGGGCATGCGGGAGGCCGGGTGGACGTACCGCCGAATTGCTCAACACGTGGGGCGTGAGGTCTCCACAGTACATCGATGTTGTCGCCAGTGGTCGGCGGAAGGTGCACGTGCCCGTCGACCTGGGACCGGACCGCAGCGACGCACGGATGTACGCCAAGACCGTAGGATCCTACGCAGTGCCGTAGGGGACCGCACCGCCACTTCCCAGCAAATTAGGGACACTGTTGCTCCTGGGGTATCGGCGAGGACCATTCGCAACCGTCTCCATGAAGCTGGGCTATGGTCCCGCACACCGTTAGGCCGTCCTCCGCTCACGCCCCAACATCGTGCAGCCCGCCTCCAGTGGTGTCGCGACAGGCGTGAATGGAGGGACGAATGGAGACGTGTCGTCTTCAGCGATGAGAGTCGCTTCTGCTTTCGTGCCAATGATGGTCGTATGCGTGTTTGGCGTCGTGCAGGTGAGCGCCACAATGAGGACTGCATACGACCGAGGCACACAGGGCCAACACCCGGCATCATGGTGTGGGGAGCGATCTCCTACTCTGGCCGTACACCACTGGTGATCGTCGAGGGGACACTGAATAGTGCACGGTACATCCAAACCGTCATCGAACCCATCGTTCTACCATTCCTAGACCGGCAAGGGAACTTGCTGTTCCAACAGGACAATGCACGTCCGCATGTATCCCGTGCCACCCAACGTGCTCTAGAAGGTGTAAGTCAACTACCCTGGCCAGCAAGATCTCCGGATCTGTCCCCCATTGAGCATGTTTGGGACTGGATGAAGCGTCGTCTCACGCGGTCTGCACGTCAAGCACGAACGCTGGTCCAACTGAGGCGCCAGGTGGAAATGGCATGGCAAGCCGTTCCACAGGACTACATCCAGCATCTCTACGATCGTCTCCATGGGAGAATAGCAGCCTGCATTTCTGCGAAAGGTGGATATACACTGTACTAGTGCCGACATTGTGCATGCTCTGTTGCCTGTGTCTATGTGCCTGTGGTTCTGTCAGTGTGATCATGTGATGTATCTGACCCCAGGAATGTGTCAATAAAGTTTCCCCTTCCTGGGACAATGAATTCACGGTGTTCTTATTTCAATTTCCAGGAGTGTAGATTGTTGTTGACTCTGCCGACGACTGACCTGGTATAGGTGTTTTTATTACCTCTCGAGTAATTTTGCACATATCGTGGCAACGGATAAAGCTTTCGCAAAACAAAAGGACGACCATTAATTACAAGTATTTGTGTACCTTGTAAAATCTGAACCGATTCGCTCAAGTCTGAAACATAGGGATGGCGCTCGTAAAAAAACTCACAAAAATTTGTGTTTTGCACATAAAATCCGAATGAAGCTAGATTTCCGAAAGGAAGTTTTCAATGTTATCGTAAAAACGCAGTTTTTATGTATTTAGTTCACTTTAATCCGATTTGCGCATTCAGTTCATGTAAGAGCGAATTTTACATCCTACATTTAGCTCGACTTTAAACTGTCGTATCTCGATGACGGACAAAGATTATTGGATAAAAAAATTCGTTTTGCCTTTATCCATTTGTCTACCTTCAGCAAAGTTTGAAGCGATTCGTACAAGTTTAAATTATAGACGTGTCGCGCTTCTAAAGCCCCCCAGAAAGACGTGTTTCTTGCACCTAAAATCCAATAGAAGCAAGATTTTTTTCAAACGGTTAAAACTGAACTTAAATCATCTTCCGATACACCGGTGTACAAAATTTGAACTATCAGTCTGGCTCCAGTCCGGAGTTATTTAAGGGTGACTGCCTATCACGCATGGGGCCCGGTTTCGATTCCCGGCAGGAGACTCGGTGTTGTGTGTTCTTCATCATCATTTTCATTATCATTGACTCGCAAGTCGTCGAAGTGGCGTCAACTAAAAAGGACTTGCAATACGGCGGCCGAAGTCCCCTGAATGGGGCCTCCCGGCCAACAATGCCATACGATCATTTCATTTCATTTTAAGGGTGACTGTTTTCGCACGTAAAATCCGAACGGTGCACGTACAAATGATGCCATTAGCGGAGCCAGATTAAAATATTTCGCAAAAGGAATTAATATTGCCTGGGTTACTGATAGTCGTTGCTTCCTGGCTGTAGGAATAAGTCCAGATGAAATTCAACGTACAGTATTGCAGTATTTTTGTCCAATATCGCTTTACATCACGTATCGATGCTCAAGGTCGCGATTTTGAACACTTAATATGCTCATAATAATAATAAACCAACGAATCGTACCCGAGCTTTTGCTTATGTTTGGCACACACCGTAGGGCAGAGGTGTGTGGGTCTTGGGTCCTCTTCTGCCGACGGGAACCAGTGGTACGCAGCGGTTTTACCTTGTCATTATTTGATCAAGTTCCACATATGTTAAGTCGTTGAAGCTCTTTTCGAGGGCTCTTTTAGTTGCCATGGAAAAATAGCAAAGTCGGTTTCATGATTCGGCAGCTATAAAAAGTAAAAATTACACATTGTGCACTATAAATTAGCGAAAACCGCACCTCCGTACATTTTCTCGTTCTATGTACAGGGTGGTCCATTGATAGTGACCGGGCCAAATATCTCACGAAGTAAGCATCAAACGAAAAATCTACAAAGAACGAAACTCGTCTAACTTGAAGGGGGAAACCAGATGGCGCTATGGTTGGCCCGTTAGATGGCGCTGCCATAGGTCAAACGGATATCATCTGCGTTTTCTTAAATAGGAACCCGCATTTTTATTACATATTCTTGTAGTACGTAAAGAAATATGAATGTTTTAGTTGGACCACTTTTTTCGCTTTGTGACAGATGGCGCTGTAATAGTTACAAACCTATAAGTACGTTTTATCACATAACATTCCGCCAGTGCGGACGGTATTTGCTTCGTGATACATTACCCGTGTTAAAATGGACCGTTTACCAATTGCGGGAAAGGTCGATATCGTGTTGATGCATGGCTATTGTGATCAAAATGCGGAACGGATGTGTGCTATGTATGCTGCTCGGTATCCTGGACGACATCATCCAAGTGTCCGGACCATTCGCCGGATAGTTACGTTATTTAAGGAAACAGGAAGCGTTCAGCCACAAGTGAAACGTGAAGCAGGACCTGCAACAAATGATGATGCCCAAGTAGGTGTTTTAGCTGTTGTCGCGGCTAATCCGCACATCAGGAGCAGACAAATTGTTGAGAATGCTACATCAACATCGATTGCACCCGGAATTGCATGGCGACGACTTTGAACGTCGTGTACAGTTCTGCCACTGGGCACAAGAGACATTACGGGACGATGACAGATTTTTTGCACGCGTTCTATTTAGCGACGAAGCGTCATTCACCAACAGCGGTAACGTAAACCGGCATAATATGCACTATTGGGCAACGGAAAATCCACGATGGCTGCGACAAGTGGAACATCAGCGACCTTGGCGGGTTAATGTATGGTGCGGAATTATGGGAGGAAGGATAATTGGCCCCCATTTTATCGATGGCAATCTAAATGGTGCAATGTCTGCTGATTTCCTACGTAATGTTCTACTGATGTTACTACAAGATGTTTCACTACATGACAGAATGGCGATGTACTTCCAACATGATGGATGTCCGGCACATAGCTCGCGTGCGGTTGAAGCGGTATTGAATAGCATATTTCATGGCGGGGGATTGGTCGTCGAAGCACCATACCATGGCCCGCACGTTCACCAGACCTGACGTCCCCGGATTGCTTTCTGTGGAGAAAGTTTAAGGATATTTGCTGTCGTGATCCACCGACAACGCCTGACAACATGCGTCAGCGCATTGCCAATGCATGTGCGAACATTACGGAAGGCGAAGTACTCGCTGTTGAGAGGAATGTCGTTACACGTATTGCCGAATGCATTGAGGTTGACGGACATCATTTTGAACATTTAATGCATTAATGTGGTATTTACAGGCAATCACGCTGTAACAGCATCCGTTCTCAGAAATGATAAGTTCGGAAAGGTACTTGTATCACATTGGAACACCCGATACGAAATGTTCAAACGAACCTACGTTCTGTATACTAATTTTAAAAAACCTACCTGTTACCAACTGTTCGTCTAAAATTGTGAGCCATATGTTTGTGACTATTACAGCGCCATCTAATTTTAAAAAAACTACCTGTTACCAACTGTTCGTCTAAAATTGTGAGCCATATGTTTGTGACTATTACAGCGCCATCTGTCACAAAGCGAAAAAAGTGGTCCAACTAAAACATTCATATTTATTTACGTACTACACGAATATGTAACAAAAAATGGGGGTTACTATTTTAAAAAAACGCAGTTGATATCCGTTTGACCTATGGCAGCGGCATCTAGCGGGCCAACCATAGCGTCATCTGGTTTCCCCTTCAAGCTAGACAAGTTTCGTTCTTTGTAGTTTTTTCGTTTGACGCTTATTTCGTGAGATATTTGTCCGGGTCACGATCAGCGGACCACCCTGTATATATTTGGGGTGACATCTTTCTGTATACAGTAGATGAATGTACCTGAAGATGAGCTGCAATGCGGAAACATGATGACAGATTTAGAAATAAATTTTATGATTCCGAATTATAGTCAGCAGCTTACGAACTGCTGCACAGCACTGCAATAGGTTACAGTCAACGTGTGTACTTGCTGTATAACAGGACCAGTCCTTCCAAAGAGTTGGCTAGCAGCTTTCAAAAGAGCTCTGACTTTTTACAGATAAACGACTTAAATTGTAGCTTCGAGAGAACACTGTAGGAACAGTAAAAAAGAGAGCTGCGCATGCGCGGAACAGTGCACGCTGTGGCAGGGGCGTCCGATTGCGCCGGCGGCGGATGCGTCCTCCGCAGTTGGCCGACGGTACCGCTGGCGCTCGTCTGCTTCCTGACAGGTACTGGCTTTGGCTATTAACTTAGTCCATAAGAGCAGTGGCTACTCCACATCAGAAGCGAATTTCTCGTGTCTAGACAAAAGTCGAGACTTCTCTTCACTTCTTATAATTGTGGTGATTATATTTAAGGAGCCCTTATTGCTTGTGAGCAACGTCTAAGTGGCTTTTACAGTGACTCCGCGTTCCTCCTAACAGAGTTGCACCATCCATTTGGGACATTAAGAGCAAAATTTTTTTAATGATATATTTCTGCGAGATAGCTTTTAGTTATGATGATTAAATCGTTAATGTCGAAATGCAGCCGGATTTTAGAACATATATTGTGTTCGAATATAGTGCATTACCTCGAAGAAAACGGTCTATTGACACAGTCAACATGGGTTTAGAAAACATCGTTCGTGTGAAACACAACTAGCTCTTTATTCACATGAAGTGTTGAGTGCTATTGACAAGGGATTTCAGATCTATTCCGTATTTCTGGATTTCCGGAAGGCTTTTGACACTGTACCACACAAGCGGCTCGTAGTGAAATTGCGTGCTTATGGAATATCGTCTCAGTTATGTGACTGGATCTGTGATTTCCTGTCAGAGAGGTCACAGTTCTTTGTAATTGACGGAAAGTCATCGAGTAAAGCAGAAGTGATTTCAGGCGTTCCCCAAGGTAGTGTTATAGGCCCTTTGCTGTTCCTTATCTATACAAACGATTTGGGCGACAATCTGAGCAGCCGTCTTCAGTTTGCAGATGAAGCTGTCGTTTATCGACTAATAAAGTCATCAGAAGATCAAAACAAACTGCAAAACGATTTAGAAGAAATATCGGAATGGTGCGAAAATTGGCAGTTGACCCTAAATAATGAAAAGTGTGAGGTCATCCACATGAGTGCTAGAAGGAACTCGTTAAACTTCGGTTACCCGATAAATCAGTCTAATCTAAAAGCTGTAAATTCAACTAAACACCTAGGTATTACAATTACGAACAACTTAAAATGGAAGGAACACACAGAAAATGTTGTGGGGAAGACTAAACAAAGATTGCGTTTTATTGGCAGGCCACTTAGAAAATGTAACAGACCTACTAAAGAGACTGCCTACACTACGCTTGTCCTTCCTCTTCTAGAATACTGCTGCGCGGTGTGGGATCATTACCAGATAGGACTGACGGAGTACATCAAAAAAGTTCAAAGAAAGGCAGCACGTTTTGTATTATCGCCAAATATGAAAGAGAGTGTCACAGAAATGAACCAGGATTTGGTTCAAAAATGGTTTAAATGGCTCTGAGCATTATGGGACTTAACATCTGAGGTCATCAGTCCCGTAGAACTTAGAACTACTTAAACCTAACTAACCTAAAGTCATCACACACATCCATGCCCGAGGCAGGATTAGAACCTGCGAACTTAGCAGTCGCGCGGTTCCGGACTGAAGCGCCTAGAACCGCTTGGCCACCGCGGCCGGCGCAGGATTTGGGATGGGTATCATTAAAAGAACGGCGGTTTTCGTTCCGACGGAATCTTCTCACTAAATCCCAATCACCAACTTTCTCCTCCGAATGCGAAAATATTTTGTTGACACCGACTTAAGTAGGGAGAAATGATCACCAAGATAAAATAAGGGAAATCGGAGCTCGTACGGAAAGATATAGGTGTTCGTTCTTTCCGCGCGCTATACCAGACTGGAATAATAGAGAATTGTGTTGGTGGTTCGATGAACCCTCTGCCAGGCACTTAAATGTGATTTGCAGAGTATCGATGTAGATGTAGATGTAGATGCAGAAAATACCTTCTGCACACGCAAGCTCTCGTTTTAGTTCTCTCACACCGTGCATTGTCTGCACTGCAGACTCGAAGGCTACGTCCCAGCAGATTGGTTCGTAAGTAAGCAAATGCGCTAACAATAAGTGACAGTAGATTTCCCCTTTCTTTTTGTTTTACCCGTCTAAATTCGAAGGCCAAACTGAGCAGATCATTCGTGTTCATGCGTCGAATCAGTGCATGAAATTAACATAAGAAAAGTTAGTAGTAAATAAAATAAAACCTATACGAATCCTACGCAGACGACAAGCTGCTCAGTACATAGCAGAAAAATCTACAGTATAACTCACGAATTTGCTGATTTTTTTCCCCAGGAGCTCCAGAGTAGAACAGTGGAAGTGAGCCACGAGGAAAATTTTCAGTTTGGACTTTAGGAGTGCGAAGATTACCGCTAAGATTGTTTTTTAAATTCTTGTGGTAGCTTACGGAAAATGGATGCAGCAGGAAACTACATATCTTTCTGCACTAGTCAAAGAGGTGCTATCGAAATGCAACTTGGGTTTCTGCTTAGTGTTGACAGAGTGAACGCTGCTAATTCTTTGGGAATAAGCTTTTATTGTAAACAACAAACGACATTAAGGGAAATATATTTTGAGAGGCCATTGTCAGATTACCCTGACTCCTGAACAGGGGCCAACAAGAGGTTCGCGAACTTACAACACATATTGCTCAGACTGGCTTTTTCTGACTATGATCCAAAAACACTTTTTGTGATTGGGAAGGGTTACCCCGGAATATGACGCTGTATATCCTAAGCGAATGAAAATGACCAAAGACGACTAATTTTCGCGTTGGACTGTCACTTATTGCAGATCCTGTTCTAGTGGTAAAAATTGCAGCATTCAGGTTTTGAGCTTGACCTTTCCATGGCAGCTTACCATTTATCTGAACACCTAGGAATTTCGGTTGTTCAGACGCACTAATTGTATGCCAGTTCTGTGATCAAAATTCCAGTTTTAGTTGAATTGTGTGCCAAAAAATGTAAAAACTGAGTCTTAAATTTATTTTCTATAAGACATGAACTTATGTCTTCAACTGCACTATTTGTAAATTGTGTTGGAGACTAGGAAGATGGCAGAAGTTGCGACAGCTTCTGTACATTTAAATAGATCGTGGAGTTCACAGTCTTCGTCACAAGTCAAAGACTGTTGGAAAATCTAATCTTCGAGCATCAAATGATCTTGTGACATCCAGATTAATATTTTCGCTCTGCAGCAGAGTGTCTGCTGATATGAAACTTCCTGGCAGGTTAAAACTGTGTGCCAGACCGAGACTCGAACTAGGGACATTTGCCTTTCGCGGACAAGTGCCCTGCCGACTACTACTCAGTATTTTTTTCGAATACTTTACTTAGGACTAATATTATACATATTAGTCTTTAAGATTAAGGCTACAACGTGTCTTTGTCCTTTCTCTTTAATTTGACACCACAGTCGACAAGTAGTCTCCCTTGTAGCAGAAACTCCTTGCGTAGGTAACACAAGAACTTTTTCCTCTGTACATATATCGATATATTACATCTGGCACTGGAGATATCTGCTTTTTATGAGGCGAATAGTCTTCCACTACGCTGCAAAATACTAACACGAATTCTTTACAGACGAATGGAAAAACTAGTAGAAGCCAACCTCGGGGAAGATCAGTTTGGATTCCGTAGAAACACTGGAACACGTGAGGCAATACTGACCTTACGACTTATCTTAGAAGAAAGATTAAGGAAAGGCAAAACTACGTTTCTAGCATTTGTAGACTTAGAGAAAGCTTTTGACAATGTTGACTAGAATACTCTCTTTCAAATTCTAAAGATGGCAGGGGTAAAATACAGGGAGCGAAAGGCTATTTACAATTTGTACAGAAACCAGATGGCAGTTATAAGAGTCGAGGGACATGAAAGGGAAGCAGTGGTTGGGAAGGGAGTAAGACAGGGTTGTAGCCTCTCCCCGATATTGTTCAATCCGTATATTGAGCAAGTAGTAAAGGAAATAAAAGAAAAATTCGGAGTAGGTATTAAAATCCATGGAGAAGAAATAAAAACTTTGAGGTTCGCCGATGACATTGTAATTCTGTCAGAGACAGCAAAGGACTTGGAAGAGCAGTTGAATGGAATGGACAGTGTCTTGAAAGGAGAATATAAGATGAACATCAACAAAAGCAAAACGAGGATAATGGAATGTAGTCGAATGAAGTCGGGTGATGCTGAGGGAATTAGATTAGGAAATGAGACACTTAAAGTAGTAAAGGAGTTTTGCTATTTGGGAAGCAAAATAACTGATGATGGTCGAAGTAGAGAGGATATAAAATGTAGACTGGCAATGGCAAGGAAAGCTTTTCTGAAGAAGAGAAATTTGTTAACATCGAGTATAGATTTAAGTGTCAGGAAGTCATTTCTGAAAGTATTTGTATGGAGTGTAGCCATGTATGGAAGTGAAACATGGACGATAAATAGTTTGGACAAGAAGAGAATAGAAGCTTTCGAAATGTGGTGCAACAGAAGAATGCTGAAGATTAGATGGGTAGATCACATAACTAATGAGGAAGTATTGAATAGGATTGGGGAGAAGAGAAGTTTGTGGCACAACTTGACCAGAAGAAGGAATCGGTTGGTAGGACATGTTCTGAGGCATCAAGGGATCACCAATTTAGTATTGGAGGGCAGCGTGGAGGGAAAAAATCGTAGAGGGAGACCAAGAGATGAATACACTAAGCAGATTCAGAAGGATGTAGGTTGCAGTAGGTACTAGGAGATGAAGAAGCTTGCACAGGATACAGTAGCATGGAGAGCTGCATCAAACCAGTCTCAGGACTGAAGACCACAACAACAACAACAGTCTTCCACATTTCCTTCATCAATAATGGATACATTAATTTCTGGAAGTTTGTCCCCGAACACTTTCTGTTCTTCTGCGTCAATTTCGGTGGAATCACGAGCAGCAAAGTTTCTCTTAACACTGAGGAAAGCTGTTGCCAGTATTCCACTACATTTCTGCCAGGCGTTTTTAAGTTGCAGATGATTAATACTTATCATACCTTTTGACATCCATGTTCTGTCATCCTATCCCATGAAGTGCCCCACTCTTTAAAAATGTCGACAAGAAATTAAGAAATACTAACACTATCAGGAAAGCAAAAAATCCGTACAATGCCCACGTGTATTTACATATGTAAGCAGACTTACGAATTTACCTTTGTGTGAGACCGCATGTGCCACATAGGTCAGATTCAAAATTGTAGATTCTACATTCCATAAAACTTTTCCTGTCAGTTTTACATAATCTTTCACTCATTGCGTCAGTACTCGTGTGTATCGTGATACATTGTGTGTTGTCGAACATTTGCGAGTGCCGCGAAAAACTCATACTATAGAGTAAATTGTAAACTACACTTGTACGTTTTAGAAACTTTTGGCCACAGTGACCTCGTTCAAAACTAATCGTTCTCTACTTTCATTGTATATTTAGGTGAGAAAGGTATATTTTTGTGAATTTTCGGATCCTTTCAAACGTATATTTTCACGAATTTTCGTAAGGTAAGACTGTTGTGCATAATCTGTTTCATAATGAATTGGCGTTTGTGATTTACGGTTACTGTAAATAACTTACATATCGTGTCACTTTAGTTTTTCCTTTTAAGAGGAGTGTATATTGTCTGTAGTTACCATAAATAACGCTGATTGTTTGTTAGTGACCATAACCTAGTGACATTTCAGAGAGACAGTAAATTTCGTACCAAGTTTTTCAGTTTTCGTAATTGATATATCGTTTTCGCTGTTAATCGCTTCAGTTCTAAGAGGCTAATGGTAATATTTGTCGCTTATCAGCCTCATAAATTATCAGAAAATCGTTGTTGTTTCTTGTTTACTGTTCTGCAAAATACTCTGGCACACTGCAGCACCAATGTGTACGCTGTTCCGGGGCAAAGGATGTCAAACGATTGGAAGCTGCAGCGAATGAATTTGTTGAGAGGGCTACTGAGAGTCATGTAACAGAGATAACAAAAGCATCTCAAGTACTATCATCTCATGCGGATACCATCTCCTCTGCAGGAAATGCAGAATCTGTCACTACTCCTCCACTTGACTGTGAGTGGTGCGCCAGTGGTAGATATACAGGGTGATCAAAAAGTAAGTATAAATTTGAAATCTGAATAAATCACGGAATAATGTAGATAGAGAGGTACAAATCGACACACATGCTTGGAATGACATGGGGTTTTATTAGAACAAAAAAAAATTACAAAAGTTCAAAAAATGTCCGACAGATGGCGCTTCATCTGATTAGAATAGCAATAATTAGCATAACAAAGTAAGACAAAGCAAAGATGATGTTCTTTACAGGAAATGCTTAATATGTCCACCATCATTCCTCAACAATAGCTGTAGTCGAGACATAATGTTGTGAACAGCACTGTAAAGTATTCCGGAGTTATGGTGAGGCATTGGCGTTGGATGTTGTCTTTCAGCATCCCTAGAGATATCGGTCGATCATGATACACTTGCGACTTCAGGTAACCCGAAAGCCAATAATCGCACGGACTGAGGTCTGGGAACCTGGGAGGCCAAGCATGACGAAAGTGGCGGCTGAGCACACGATCATCACCAAACGACGCGCGCAAGAGATCTTTCACGCGTCTAGCAATATGCGGTGGTTCTAATAAAATCCCATGTCATTCCAAGTATGTGTGTCAATTTTTACCTCTCTATCTACATTATTCCGTGGTTTATTAAGTTTTCAAATTTATACTGACTTCTTGATCACCCGGTAGACGTCCTGTGCAGGGAAGACAGGAACCATGGAGAACTCACGATGCTTCATCCATCCCATAAACTAACAGATTCGACGTGCTGTATTCCACTGAAACCGAAAGTGAGCCAGTGAACTCACTTCACCTCTTGAGCAACGTGCTGTGTCGCGTATCACGAGGAGACAAATACATATTGGTAGAGATCTGTTACTCGTTGGCAATTCAAACGTATGGTGAATGATGGTATCCCTTAGGGAAAAGGCAGCATCAGGCGGGAAGGGCCATTATGTGCAGTCAGTGTGTATGCCTGTGAGCCTCATTCAGCAAAAGGTTATTCCGGCAGTCATCGAGGGAACTAGGTGCAAACAACTGCAGAATATGGCGCAAGTTGGGACAAACGATACTTGTCGTCTGGGCTCCTAAGACTTACTTTGACTATTTCAACGAGTGAAAGGGAAGGTTCAGATTAGAAGCACTGCTCAAGAAGTTTCAACGAAGTTCTCAATCTGCAGCATTGTTCCTACAACAGATCGTGGCTTCCAGTTTCTGGGTCGAGGGGAAGACCTATAACACGGACTTCAGAGTCTTCGAAGTCTCTGTGACAAGCTAGGCTGTGACTTCCTTAATGTTTTGCGATATAGTTGGGAACTTTAGGGTCCCCCTAAAAGGATCAAGTGTGAACTACACATCATGGACCGCTACCCAGTAGCTGATTGTGTGTGGGGTGCACACGAGCGTTTTTTAGATTAGGTAACTCCCCAACCTGTCAGGATAATGATGGCTATAAGAAAGTCGGAAATATCAGCGTAAGATCCAAAGAAACGCCACCGCAGGTGACAGTACTAAAATCCCCGTGCTCATCTGTCGAAACATTCGTAACAAAGTACTAGAGTTTGAAGCGCTCCTAAAAAGCAGTGAAGTTCACAAAATATTAGGTGTAGAAAGCTAGTTAAAACCAAAAGTTGACAGGAGTAGGATTTTTCAGGAAAATTTAAGCATATATCAAAAGGATAGTGTATTTGAGGCAGAAGACAAGAAATTCAGATCCACTGAGATAGAAACTGAAGCTGATTGCTAGAGTGTTTGGGCTAGATTCAGTATCAGCTCTAGGCATAAAATTATAACTGAATCCTTCTATCGACCACCGGATTTACCTGCTGATGTAACGGGGAACGTTAGAGAGAACCACAGTTTGCTAGTACATAAGTTCCCAACCATACTGTAATCATAGGAGGAGGCTTCAATCACGCACTAATCAACTCTGATGACTACAATTTTGCTAGCGGCGGACATGTCAAGGCATCCTGCGAAACATTATTAAACTCTTGTTCTGAAAACTACCTGGAACCGATAGTTCGGAACTCACGTCATGACGGAAATATATTACATATAATGGCAACAAATACACCTAACTTCTTTGAGAATGTTCACATCGAAACTGGTATCAGAGACCATGAGGCATTTGTAGCAACAATGATTACCAAGGCACAAAGGGAAGCTAAAACAAGTAGAAATATTTATATGTGTGTAAACTAAGTAAAGAAGTGGTAGTTTCATATCTCAAAGAGGAACTTGAAACTTTTTGCTCAGGACAGGAGCATGTAGAGAAACTATGGTTCAAGTTTAAAAGAATACTTGACCATGTACTGAACAGATGTGTACCCAGTAGACCAGTACATGACGTTAAGGACCCTTTGTGTTATACAGCCCCAGTAACGAAATTTCTAAACAAACAGAGACTACTACGTAGTAGTTGTAAAACAAAGAATAGGCCTATAGACAGCGAAGTGCTAAATGAAACGCGTTTATCTGCCAAGAGAACAACGCGTCAAGCCTTCAGCGATTACCATAGCAGAATACGTCGAAAGACCTTTCATAAAACCCAAAGGAATTCTGGTCATATGTATAGGCTGTTAGCGGAACAAAAGTTAGCATCCAGACACTCATAGGCTAGACAGGAAGTAAAACTGTAGGTAGCAAAGCAAAAGCAAAAATGCTTAAATTCATTTTCAAATGCTCCTTTACAAAGGAAAACCCAGGAGTGTTGCCCCAGTATAGTTCTCGTACCACTGAAAAAATTAGCGAAATGGATATTAGAGTCAGTGACGTTGAGAAACAGCTGAAAATCGTTAAAAATTGAAGGAAGTTCCAGGGTCCGACGGAGTCCTGTCATATTCTATACCGAATTTGCGGCTGAGTTAGTTCCTCTGTTAACTATAATCTGCGATATATCCCGCGAACAAAAAAGCTTGTCCAGTAGTTGGAAGGATCCAAAGGTCACACTCGTACAGGGTGTTACAAAAAGGTACGGCCAAACTTTCAGGAAACATTCCTCACACACAAAGAAAGAAAATATATTATGTGGACATGTGTCCGGAAACGCTTACTTTCCATGTTAGAGATCATTTTATTACTTCTCTTCAAATCACATTAATCATGGAATGGAAACACACAGCAACAGAACGTACCAGCGTGACTTCAGACACATTGTTACAGGAAATGTTCAAAATGTCCTCCGTTAGCGAGGATACATGCCTCCACCCTCCGTCGCACGGAATCCCTGATGCGCTGATGCAGCCCTGGAGAATGGCGTATTGTATCACAGCCGTCCACAATACGAGCACGAAGAGTCTCTACATTTGCTACCGGGGTTACGTAGACAAGAGCTTTCAAATGCCCCCATAAATGAAAGTCAAGAGGGTTGAGGTCAGGAGAGCGTGGAGGCCATGGAATTGGTTCGCCTCTACCAATCCGTCGGTCACCGAATCTGTTCTCGAGAAGCGTACGAACACTTCGACTGAAATGTGCAGGAGCTCCATCGTGCATGAACCACATGTTGTGCCGTACTTGTAAAGGCACATGTTCTAGCAGCACAGGTAGAGTATCCCGTATGAAATCATGATAACGTGCTCCATTGAGCGTAGGTGGAAGAACATGGGGCCCAATCAAGACATCACCAACAATGCCTGCCCAAACGTTCACAGAAAATCTGTGTTGATGACGTGATTGCACAATTGCGTGCGGATTCTCGTCAGCCCACACATGTTGATTGTGAAAATTTACAGTCTGATCACGTTGGAATGAAGCCTCATCCGTAAAGAGAACATTTGCACTGAAATGAGGATTGACACATTGTTGGATGAACCATTCGCAGAAGTGTACCCGTGGAGGCCAATCAGCTGCTGATAGTGCCTGCACACGCTGTACATGGTACGGAAACAACTGGTTCTCCCGTAGCACTCTCCATACAGTGACGTGGTCAACGTTACCTGGTACAGCAGAACTTCTCTGACGCTGACATTAGGGTTATCGTCAACTGCACGAAGAATTGCCTCGTCCATTGCAGGTGTCCTCGTCGTTCTAGGTCTTCCCCAGTCGCGAGTCATAGGCTGGAATGTTCCGTGCTCCCTAAGACGCCGATCAATTGCTTCGAACGTCTTTCTGTCAGGACACCTTCGTTCTGGAAATCTGTCTCAATACAAACGTACCGCGCCACGGCTATTGCCCCGTGCTAATCCATACATCAAATGGGCATCTGCCAACTCCGCATTTGTAAACATTGCACTGACTGCAAAACCACGTTCGTGATGAACACTAACCTGTTGATGCTACGTACTGATGTGCTTGATGCTGGTACTGTAGAGCAATGAGTCGCATGTCAACACAAGCACCGAATTCAACATTACCTTCCTTCAATTGGGCCAACTGGCGATGAATCGAGAAAGTACAGTACATACTGACGAAACTAAAATGAGATCTAACGTGGAAATTTAGCGTTTCCGGACACATGTCCACATAACATCTTTTCTTTATTTGTGTATGAGGAATGATTCCTGAAAGTTTGACCGTACCTTTTTGTAACACCCTTATACTAGAAGGATCGCAGAAATGATCCACAAAACTATCACCCAATATTCTTGACATCTATTGTTTTAGAACCTTATAACTTATTCTGAGCTCAAATGAAATGAGGTATCTCGAACAGATTGATTTTCTTCATGCCAGACAACATAGATTTCGAAAACATCGATTGCGTGAAACCCAACTCTCACTTTTCTCACAAGTCATACTGAAAACAGTGGGTCATGGCAGTCAGGTAGATGCAGTATTTCTCTGCTTCCGAAAAGTGTTTGTCTCGGAACCACACATATGCTTATTATTAAAAGGACGATCGTAAATGGTATCAAGCAAAATTTTAGACTGAGATGAGAAGTTTTTAGTAGGGAAGATGCAAAAAGTTATCTTGGGCGAAAAGTTTTCGACAGATCTAGAAGTAACTTTGGGTGTGCCTCAAGGAAGTGTATTGGAACCCTTGCTGCTGATGCTGTGTATCAATGACCTTGCAGAAAATATTAATAGTAGCCTCAGACTTTTCGCAGATGATGCAGTTATTTGTTTTATCTACAATGAAGTACTACCTGAAAGGGGCTACACCAGTATTTAGTCAGATTTTGATACGATTTCAAAATGGTGCAAAGATTGGCAATTTGCTTTAAATGTCCAGAAATATAAAACTGTGCACGTCAGGAAACTGAAAACGTAATACCAGTGAGTCACAACTGGAATCGATCGATTGCTACAAAAACCTGGATGTAACAACTTGTAGGGATAAGATGTGGAACGATCACATAGGCTCACTCACAGGCAAAGCAACTAGACTGCGGTTCGTTGGTAGAATGCTAGGAAAACGCAATCAGTTTACAAAGGAAGTTGCATACAAAACACTCGTGCAACTCATCCTAGAATATTGCTCAAGTGTGTGAGACCCGTACAAAATACGACTAATAGTGGGTATTGAAATGATACAAGAACGGAAGCACGCACGGTCATGTTTTTGTTTGTCCCGTGGGAGAGAGTCACGAAAATTCTTAATGAACTGAACTGCAGACTCTTGAAGGCAGACGCAAAGTATGCTGTGAAAACCTACTTAGAATATTGTTAGAACCAACAAGTGTTGAACCTAGCAACTTTTTACAACACCTTACATAAAGCTCCCCCAGGGATCGTGAAGACAAGATTAGGCTCTGAGCACTATGGGACTCAACTGCTAAGGTCATTAGTCCCCTAGAACTTAGAACTAGTTAAACCTAACTAACCTAAGGACATCACAAACATCCATGCCCGAGGCAGGATTCGAACCTGCGACCGGAGCGGTCTTGCGGTTCCAGACTGCAGCGCCTTTAACCGCACGGCCACTTCGGCCGGCTGAAGACAAGATTAAGACTAATTACAGCATGCACAGAAATATTTAAGCGACCGTTCTTCCAACGCTCCAAACGTGAATGGAACGAGAAAAAGTCCTAATAACTGACACAATCGGACGTACCCTCCGCCATCCACTTCACGGTGGTTTGCAGAGTGTAAATGTAGATGTAGATTATTCGAATTCTATCAGCCGTCACATAGACTTCCTAACTTATAAATTTGTATGCAAACAGCGCCTTACACATTAATTTATGCCTAATTATTCCTCAGGCTTCACAGCTGTGAGTTTTTCGTTGCCCGTAGGCTAGGCGCAAACTGAGACGCGTGTAGCGCGACGCAGCGCAGCGCGCATTTTTGTAACTTCACAGGTCCAGATGGGACCGCGTAAATTGGGACACGACGCGACTGGGACGCGACACGCGCCTGCGCCAGGTCGCTCGGCGTTGTGGTTGCGGTACAGTTTCTCGGGGCAAGCGATTGCTGCAGGTGGGGTGAGGCGGGGAGTGTGAAGGCAGTCCTGCCGTATGTTCACTTCGGCATGGCGCATATTGGCAGTGAAAGTATTGCCCATCCCAAAAATACGGCCTTACTGTATACTGAATTTTATTATCACTGAGTAATATTTCGTTTCTCGCCGTTTAACCGCTCCATCTCTTTCCGTTAGTACATAATAGTTTTCAGTTACAGTTATCTGTACAGTTCTTTTGTTTTGTTTATTCTTTTGTCAAGAACAATGCACAGTTCAATAACTGGTGAGCCATCAACCACTGGGATTATATCTTCCGCTTCCATAATGTTTTCAGATCGTAAGAAGGGACAGACGATTCATCGTGAAGGTAGTGAATAAGGAAGTAAGGAATATTATAAAATCACGTAATTTAGAAGCAAGGCAGGAACGTAAACAAGGTTATCAACTTGTTGCCTGTTATGCTGACGTATTTCTACGACCTGTTGCAAAAAGTCGAAAAGGCGTTATTTCCACAGATATGACCCCTTTGTGCATCTGGGAAAAATCGCCCAAGGAATTAAGTAAATTAAGTTTCACCATCGTAACTTCGGAAGAGATTATACAACGTACATGTGGACGTCACATTTCCACTGCAAACTAGAAACAGTCGTAAAGATACACATTATCGGCATTAATGAACTAATTATACAACAGGCTACACAAATGAAAAAAAATGGTCGGTATTATTACGAAAGTAGGAGTATCCTGAAAGAGTGTCGTGATTACATATATTTAATTTGTTGAAATGTATTGCTGACAAAGGCAGATCTGCTTTCATGACAATGTTTTTCGAACTTCCGTTCACAAGGCACAAATGGCTAGCTTCCGCATTCCTGTCGCGCGCATTATTTTCAGCTGCTGACAATACACTGGCCACTGTGTTGCGCGACAGATCAATTGTTTATTTTTCTCAATAACAACTATTTTATTCGCAATCACACATTGTCAGTTTGGCAAGCTGTAGGTGAGTAACCAGCATGTGGCGTGTGCCTATCATTCCGCCTGAAGGAACGCTCGTCATTATTTTATACTGCTCAGATCAGGAGAAGGAATAAAATCGTTTGATAAGTTTCCATTCCAGTCGTTCAGTGTTAAAAATACGATGGATTACGGGGATTCAACCAAAATTCCAACAAAATTGGCAATTTATTTTTGTGTGAATTGCTAACCCTTTCTCACTCGAAGAAGCATCACCATTTACGAGTAACGGCCACATTTCTCTTGTTGACAGCTTTAATTGTGCTTCCTTTGCCAAAACACAGTGTAATTTGCACAAACTCATCTCACAGCAGCTATTGCCACAGAATTCTGAAACAGAGTGCCTCATTAAACAAGTAATTGCCAATCGCAGAGCTCAATAGCTTACGAAAAACCTCATGCTGTCGATTTGCAGTAACATAAGGGAAGAAATTTCATGTTTATTTTCATACTAGGAAACTCCTGTTTCACTGGTTGTCGATAACTCTTAAAAAATTACAGTGATTGGAGTGAAAAAAATAAAAAGGGAAGAATAACTACTGGTATACCCCCACGGATAAGAAAGTTCCGTGTGTTTACGAATTAGCAAAATACTCTTCTCCTTGTGTATTATCATACGCCAAACTCTCGTTTCGATGTCTCGAGCGGTTTAGGAGATATGAAAGATGTGAATATTTCATTCTCGCGGGCGTGAGGTCGGCGGTGAGCGCGCTACATGGGATCCATTTTCTCGAGATCGGAGGCAGGGACTTCCTCCCAAGTCTAGAGAAAAATTCAACATGTTGGCTAAATTTCATACACAGCAACATATGGTGTAATGCGCACCAAATGCAAAATCATAACGACCCCTATTTTTCATTACAAACTTTTCGAATTTTGCGTAGCGTCTTACTAACATGTGTATACCACAATAAGTATAACCATTAGCGAGATTATGGGCACTTCGCCACGAAGCTGACATGTAACGCTGCAAGCAAGATAAAAATGAAATATTTTTACTGAATAGTTTCTGTAAAATCGCTTGAGCAAGATCACAGTGTACGCGCGCTTCGTTGCTGTCAGCCCAGAGCGTCGCCAACCAGCGCGTGCAAAGTAAGTGTACACGTCTCAATATGCGTTGGACCCGCGCGATACAGTGTCGTGTCTCGTCACACGTGCTATAAGCGTCTCAATTTGCGCCTAGCCTTATTATGAAATCGTTTGTAGGAAATCTTTCTCGGTAAAGCACACATGATCTGAGATACTGAAGAAATACGTTATTCACTCAAGACGCGTCTAATGTTGCATTCCGTGGCTTCCACGTACATTTCATAATTTCCCTCCCTCCTCCCCTGCAAATAAAATATAACCTAGTCTTACGTTTGGTATGAATTAAAGCGTTATTTCTAACTTGCGTAATCGACTCTACAGAGATAAGAAGTAATATAAGTTTGATACAAACAGTACATCAGAAGGTCTCATCGAATACATGTATGAATGATAATAGTGTGAAATCCTGAGGTATGCCAAAAATACATTCTCAATCTCCTGGTGTAAAATAGATTGATGTGTTTCATGTAACTAAACAGGTACTCGTATAATACTTCAGTAGGGTATCCAGGAACACGGGATGACATGAAAACTATATCTTGTTGTATTCATCGGGCAGTTATTAACCCTGAAAAGGCATTACACAGTTACAGGGATTAAGGTTTATTAAAACCTACAGGGTGTCCGTAAGTTCCCGTTACAAACCTCTAGAACTTATAGAGGGCAATGAGTACCTAATGTTTTGAGTAGACGCTACAGAGAATCAAAGTTATAGGCGCTGGTGCCAGTAAATGTATGTACATATAGGATGGTTTCGTTATAATGTTACAAACTTTCTAGGATGATGGAGAAGGATAGATGTATCAGTTTGAGGTAAGGGTCCCTGTATGGGAAACGAACGAGTCCAAGCGAAAACCATTCTCATACCTCTGACTGTGGAATACACGTACTAATACTGTTGTTGCTGAGACTGTAGGGTAGTAGGACTAAAAGAAGGAAATTTCCACTAAACGTGGGCTCTGAAATACATGCCTGAGAAACTAGAAGCACTTGATCATCTTCGCTATTGTGAAACGCATCTCCTCTACTGAACAAGTGCTCATAGCTCTTAAGTACTCATTTTAGAGCATATGTTGACGAGACATTTGTTCTTATTTTGGTCCATTTTACCACCCAGGGGCGATTCTAGAAGTTGGTCAAAGGGGGGGGGGGGGCTAATGGGGGGAGGGGGGGTGGCGGGAATGGAATATGGCTTAACAATAGGAAAGTTGGGGGTCCTCTACCGACAAATTGGTAAAATTTGGTATTGCTTAAAGTAGTTTTTGGTAACTGTTTTGGAGTTCAGGGTAAAAAATGTGTATTAATAAATAATAAGACGCCTATTTTAAGTTAAATGGTATTTATTGGTTTAGGAAGTACGCTATTTGCCACTCTTATTCTTTTGTTAAAATGTGTTTGGAATACATTGCAACCTATATTGCTACATAATTATTAAAAAAATGATTGAATATGTTGGAGTAATATATTCGCTGGTTTCTGAAGTCATTTTATCAAAAGTAATATGATACTCCATGGGGAGGGGGTGTTAGCCCCCATAGCCCCCGTCCCTCTCGCCACCGCCCCTGTTACTACCTCGGAAAGTTACCTACCCTTACAACCTTCGCAACAACAGTACCGATACATGTGTTCCACTGTCAGAACTGTTTCACTTATAATTTTCGAGTTTTCGTTTCTGTTAGTGGTACAGGGACCGTCACCCCAAATTGATACATCTATCTTCCATCACCCTAGAAATTTTGTAGCATCATCACGGAATCACCCGGCATATAGATATATTTATAGGCGCCGACGTCTCTAACTATGAGGCTCTGTAGCGTCGTTGCATGACGTTTCTGGATATGGGTTCATATTCAAAGTATTATCCACTCACTCCCCTCTACAAACCCTAGAAGTCTGTACGGGAATTTCCGAACACACGGTATAATACTTACCTGTACTTCAAACTTGAAGCATGGTGTATGCTGAAGTCGTACGTCACTGATAAAGAATTTGCTTCAAAAAAGAGTCTTAAGCATTCTTTTTCTTGTTGTGGTAATGGACAAGTGTTCATATCTCTTAAGGGACGCACTTTACAGCCCTTGTTTGCCTCTGAAAGTTTGTAGATGGAGTCCTAGGCTACACTAGATATAAAGAGTGTCCAAGGAAGAATAATCAATGTTCAGGGATGTGACAGGAACGATTATTCGAAGCTAAAAAGTTTACAAAACACGGGCTTGGGAGCTACGAACACTTCCTTATCTTCGATATTGCGAAACAAATCTCTTATGGTGAAAGCTCTTTGCTTTCCATATTTTGAGAGGTGGTAGTATGGATCGAAACAAGAAAAAAATTCAAGTAAACGCATAGCTTAAGAGCTATGTGTACTTGTTCATCTCCGCTAGTGTGAAACACATCTCTTCTATCGAACGAGTGCTCATAGCTCTTAAGGCTATATGTTTCAGAGCTCATGCATACCAAACAATTTATTTCTTACTTTGGTCCATACTACCTCCTCCCAAAACATGGAAAGCAAAGAGCTTGCAGTAGAAGGCAGTTGTTCCACAGGATCGAAGATGAAGAGAGTGCCTCACTTTACTCAGTTTAGCCACTTCAAAGCTGACGCTGGTTCCCGTTTTTACATCGTACACACATTGCTGAAACACAAAGAACAGCAGTATTGTAAGCTTGTGTTTCGACCGTTACGTTCAACCGCGTTCATAAATTCATGACAAAAGAGAATGAAAGAATGCCGAATAATGTTACGACGACGGAGTTACTGAACAAATTTTAACAAAGGAAAGTGATACGCCATTGTTTATTGATAGAACGGTGATAAGGCACATCTTATCGTCGAACAAGAATGATTGCAGAACGCCAGTCAACAGTAACAACAGCTGCTTGTGTTTATGTCAGGTTTTCGAGCAATGTCTTCAGTTTTTTAAACACCGGACTCGTATTCGAGGGAGCGCGATGTTCATATGCTCGGTCGGTCACTTCACGTTTTCGATGAACAACATCAGGTGAATGATAATATACATTGTCCAACGAATTTGTGCTCCATCCTCAATGATCTAGACATTAACAGGAGATTAGATCTAACCAACCTCTGTCATTTAGCTTTTCAAATCCAAGAACTGAAAGCAGTCAAGGAAGTTTTTTACGATTTACGTACCGGTGCGAGAAATTGTTGTAAGCCTCTGTTCGCTTTAAGCTGGAGACATCGATAATATTTGGCTGAAATGCCACCGACAAATGCCCTTGGAGTAACAAATTTCAAAATATTGATGCGAGTCTTGTAATACTGAATAGGAAAACCATAATTACTAGAGAAATCAGATACGGTACACGAAAAATCTTTTCTCCAGCTACTTTCGAGCACGGAACCAGCGGCACAGAAAAAAAAAAAAAAAAAACCACAACGTGTTCATAGCGCAGAACAAGAGCGAAAAGCGTATCCTGGATTTGAGCTAGTGGGCGAATGATGGGGGGTATAGGCTCATGTTAGATCCACGGTGAGCGAAATACCGTAGTTTTAACGTTTCACAGCAATGGATCTTGATACACTTGCTGCTAGTGAATGTCGATTATTACTGCTCTGCTTTCTTCAAACTGTTGCCGAACAGATATGTCTGTCAGTTTGTAGGAGGCGGATGCGATTTCGTTTCACATTACACTATATTAATACTTTTTCCATAGATCTTATATTGTATACGACGTTTCATAATGATGTGGAATGTGTCAGTTTTTAAGTAGAGAAATTCAAATTTTTCGTTTTCTTCGGGGAGAGGGGAACAGCTTCTCTCGCTCTGCCCTTGCTGGGGAAGCCCTTGGTGAGAAAACCTGTGACCTGCAGACTAGACGGAAAAAAAGGAGATCACGCGATAGTCGACCGACCGCCGTGTCATCCTCAGGCGTTCATCATCGGATGCTGTATAGAGGGCAGGTCAGTACATGGTGAAGACTGTTTTGGACAAATTAATTTAGGCGAGTGTTTCGATGTATTCAGGTAACTCATGTGTTCTATAAAAGTACTTTATCCCAAATCTATCATATTCAACAGAATTACAATAATGGTATAGATATCGCCCTAGATATCGATAAAATATTTTATTGGTTGATCTACAGCTGAGTGAACAGAAGATTGACCAGATGACGATTCAGGGTTCAATTATGTATTGGATGGAGGGCGGATCTCACTGTTTGGGGTGATTTTCCAAGTAATTTTATTGGCATCTCCGTTTGGGTTGCCTGCCCACACAAATACAAGCTGCTGTTGCCCTGAGTTTTAACATGCCTCAGAAGATTAGAATTTTAATGATACTAACAGTATCGGTACAGCGCTATACCATATATAAAGTAGTTTCCATATAAAAATAAGTTATGTACCCAGTGCTTCATAAATCTCTCTGATGTAACATCCAAGATATTGCAATTCAGAGAAATACATCACGTGAAAAATATTTGTTCATAAATCTGAACCAGTACTTGTGTCACGCAATTGATTGAAGAATTATAATTGCAACAAACTCTCACAATGTAGCACTGTGACTGTGGATGCAGACCTGTATAAAGGTTACCCGTACTTGAACGTTAAAAGCACTGAATTCTGTTACTTTTGGTCGTTTCCAGCAGCATTTGTGAAAGAGCAGAAGACCAGTGGACAGGGTCAGATTGCTGACAGCAGGTACACTCAGGCTGTGATTGGTGATCTTTATCTTGCTGTAAAATGTTCTACAGACAATCAGGCTGCCAGCCCATCACCATAGGGCAACCCACAGACAAGTAGCTAAGAAGTGTCCTATGGCAAGTATAGCTTGTAATTTTCTAGAATTTCGTGTGACAGTTGAGATCCTTAATTTTTTTTGTAACTGTGTGCTATTCGCTGAAAGTTGACTGAAAAATTTGGAAATTGCTATACATCTGAAAATAACCATATGTTTAGTAAACTATTCTTTCAAGAGAGATGGGTGCAGGGAGGGGTGTGTGGTTCATGATCCAAATGACCCAGATGTCTTGTGAACTTCTCTGACGAGTACAGTAAAAAGAGAAAAAAAGAAGCAGTAATTCAATATTCTGTGTATACATTATCAAAAATTACTTGCAACAGACTGTTGTGATGAACATTAACAAACAGCAGAAGGCAGAGACGGATTCTTCAAGCTGATAATTTTTGAGGGGTGCTGGGTAGCAATTTTGTGCTAGTCACTATACAGTATCTCCCTACAATTTAAAAGGCAGGTAGTTGATGGGATCAAACTGAAGATTGAGACTGGTCAGTATAATTGCAACACAAACAGGAATGAGAACCTGTTTTTGCTGCTTAGCTGAAGTGGATAATTATATGTTTCCTAGCAAAGTAGCCTACTTCCTCAGTGACTGGAAACTGTGACTCTGGTTGTCTATAAGTGGGTGTGGGTGCAAAATATTATGGACTGCATACACAATTTTATATTCAAGTTCTTATCAACTGACAAAACTGTAGAAATGAAAGGAATAATTCCATCAACAGGCTGGGACAATACCCAGAACTCATGTCTCAATGATTTTGTAGTTTTTTTTGTAATTGTAAAACTGTGTTAAATTTGATGATAAAATTTGGATTTATGTATTAAAGTATGAAAATTCCATTATTTGCACTGCAAGGAGAACAATAAAATTCTGAACCCTGTTCATATTCTGTTCTTTAAATAGAATGGAATGGAAGAAAAGGCAACCATGGCACTTTTTTCTGCTGGTGTCTCTTGTGAAAATTCCATCTGCCTGGCAAATGGCCAGCATCCTTTTTATTGGACCAGACAAGCTTCCTGGAACTTACCATTGCTCAGGCCATGTACTTTCAAATGGGGTGAGTTTTAGCACAATTAAAAAGTTGAACCCAATTTCTCCATTATGCTTCATTTGCAGAAAAAATACCTTAGCTATGATAAATATTGGCCACCATGTAATAATACTAATAATAGAACTAACTATAACAATTTTGTGGTTATTCAAGATAACCAACCACTTGTAAATTTTATTCTTACTTGGAGATGTAACTAATTTCATTTGTTTGTTGATTTATTTTTTCATGGATAGAATTTTCCCTGCTCTTCAATATACAAATGTTACCTAATGAAATAATTTTGGGTACTGTGTCAAATGGCAAAATGGTCCTTCAGTTGCTTTAAGAGCAGCAATTTTAATTTAGATTTTCTATATTCTATTCCATGATCAGTGTAAATAAAGTAGCTATTAACATTTATTTGATGCTACATCATAAAGGAGGCATTGCATTTTTTGTGATTATTAGTATCAACATGTAACCATTCCTCTGGATCATCCTACCTCTAGCCCAAATGAACTTCAGAGCATCAGGATTAGTTTATGAGAGAACCACTTGCGAAAAAAGCAACCACTCATTTCATGGGATCACAGATTTCACACTTCGTGCTTCAGAGAAAGCTATCAAATACATCTAGAAACTGCAGTTGGTTTTACATATGGCTGAATCATTAACTCATTTCTCTGCCATTAAATGTGAGCTCAAAAACTGATCGCAAATATTCTTAGTATTTATGTCAGATGAAACAATATCCAATACCTTTTTAAGATTTGTCATACTTCTATGTGGTTCATTGTGTTAACTCTTAGGTTAGTTCTTAGCTTTCATGCTGTTATCAGAAACTCACCATAATAGCTTGTTTACAAAATGCTAACAGACTTGTCATCTTAACTGAATAAGGATTTTTTTTAAAAAAAGGCTTAAATAATTCATGCAAACAGCAATGTTATCAAAAACAATTGTACAATATTCACTTGTAATGCATCACTGGTCACTAAACACACATAGCACTGTACTGCACTGCATTCCATTGCATATTGCATACAAACAAACAAAACACACACACACACTTATGGCTGGCAACAAGATAGTGATTATACTTTTACTGTTCTATAAAATTTTTCATGTTTTCTACATGATGTGCATGAAAAAGCTTAGTCAGCATCCCACCATAAAAGATGACATGCTAAGCTCAAGGGAATGGAAAGAAGTTACAATTATTCATGACAGGTCCTAGCTGAGGATTCTATAGTAAGAATTGTTAAACCCTGACAGTTTACTACAGATCGACAGATGCTTCTAATTTATTAATTTCAATTCTTACCATTCCTTACTCTGTTTTATCTAAATAATCCTTCATGTACATAAATGGTTGGGAGATGTACTCATATGGTGCAGTTAAAATCCCCAGCTGTTAAGAAAGATCTTTACTGGGAGCTCAGTTACTACTCTTAGTTGTTATTCTAATAGCCCTTTTCTGTAGTTTGAAGCCTGTGTTTATGTTTTGTGTGTGGGACCTCCCAATAAATATTTCCATGGCTGAGCAGAGAGAGAGAGAGAGAGAGAGAGAGAGAGAGAGAGAGAGAGAGAGAGAGAGAGAGAGAGAGAGGAAAAAAAGCACCCATCCACACCAAGACAGCACAGGCTTTCTAACATACTGCTTTGATTTTTGTGCTTAACTTGATTCCATTTTCACTCCTACATTTAAGTAGGCCTAATGATTATTAAAATTACCTGCTACTTGTGAGTGTTTTTATATAGTTCCAGAGAGGAATGAAGGTCATAACTCAAAAGGCTCTGATAATTTGATTTTAAATTCAACTACCTTTTAGTTATTAAGGTAGAAAAGGAATACTAAATGGCTTGTAATCATGCAGCCAGTTATTAAGAAAAAGCAGAGCACATAAATTATGCTCAAAAATAAAATGCTCTGAAAATAAGAAAAATAATTTAGAATTTTATTTAGTTAGAAACAAATAATGCCGCATGCGGTAGCTGCATGCTCTTAGGCACCCTACCACGGTTCGCGCGGCTTCCCCCATTGGAGATTTGAGTCCTCCCTTGAGCATGGGTGTGCGTGTTGTCCTTAGCGTAAGTTAGGTTAAGTAGTGTGTAAGTCTAGGGACCAATGACCCTAACGGTTTGGTCCCATAGGAACTTACCATAAATTTCCGATTTCCAAAACAAATAATAATAGTGATTAAATGAAACTCAGTCCCTAGAAAGTAGCTGTGGAAGAAATGATGATGCACTGAAAGCATTGGGGCACCAAATTCACTTATTATTTCCTCACAATGGCAGTAACCTTTGCACCCATGGATATCTGTACCTTATTCATGTTGGAGGTAGAATAAATAACCTGAATATAAGAAACAATGTGAATGTTATTGCCAAGATAAACTGTATCCGCAGAAGCACAAGCACACATCGCAACAGTTTACCCAACTGAAGTCCATAGATCTTAGCATTTATCATAGTAGAGGCTCGGTGGACCGTTGATAGTTGCCACACAGAACAATATTGCATGACCAACTGTGTTGTGGCAGATACCCAAGGGAGACATGACTGGACCATTTCTAAGTGTCTGGGGATGGTTGAAAGTGCAGATGTTGGAGACCACATAGTCAGGTGGCTGCATGTGTCGCCCTGCAAGGGATAGAAAGAGCTCCAATGCGGGTGCCTGGTCATGTGGATGCGTAAGTAGCATGACAACAATGGTGAGACCACCACGTCCGTCTATGGCAGGCGTGATATTGCCCTCACTGGCTTCACTCAGTAACTGCAATAACTAGAATGAGTGAAGAAGGGTGATGTGACTGGTGGACAAGTCGTCAGGAGAACAAGGAGAAGTGAAGAACATAAAGACCATTGCCGTGAAGCTGAAGACATAGATCCTCAATGCAGAGTTCAGAAATGTCAACAGTGAAGACTACAGCATTGGGAGGGGAGTGAGATGATGAAAGCATAGAACAGTTTATATTCTAACCATTTCTTCTGGAGGGGAAGTTTCGCAAGAGGCACTAGTGTCAGGGATTATACTGGGGGAATAGAGCACTGGGAGGAGTTTTCGTTTCCCGCAGAGAGGGTATCATTAGTTGGTACTGCTTCTGCTTCTGTGCTCATAGAAAGTTTCTCATCCAGTATCCAATCAGGTTTGACTTTGTTGAAGGTGATCATCTGACATTTTCCATTGAGAAGAATGTGCATAGTGTTGTCTGCTTAGCTAAGGGCACAATGCAGACCAAAATATGGTGGTTGGAGAGATACAAATGATCTCATTGTGCAGCATCACAAACTCACAGTGTGCCAGATTCCTATGTTTGAGCACTCATGGCAGCACTAGCGTAATTATATTCATGATGTGCAAGCAGACATGCTCGACTAGAGCAGGAAGCTCATTCTAAGGTGCAATGGGAACTTAGTGTCCTCGACAAACTCGGCAGGTAGAACTAAGAGCTCACCATGATAGTGGCAAGGGATGAGTTCAGGTCATCTTTATTAGTCGAGTGAATGCTGAGTAAAACCCAAGGTAGAGCCTCTGACCAGGAACTACTGCATAATATGAGAGCCGCTTTAAGAGTACAGTGCCAAATTTCGACCAGGACATTGCTCTGTGAGTGATATGCAGTGGTATGGAACCTGTCAACATGAACAGGGAGCATAATTTGGCAAAGAGTAGGGACACAAACTGTCTTTCCTGTTCAGTAATGATTGACGTGGGGCATCCGAAATCCACATAGAAGTGAAAGTAGTGCGACAGAATGGGCCATGACATCTGAAAGAGGTACAGCTCAACCTATGTGGTTTCCCGGTCAATGGCCAAAAGGATATGTCTGAATCCCTCAGAATGGGAAGGGGGCCCACGATGTCGAAGTGCAGATGATGATAACATCCCTTCGGTATGTCAAATTTTCCCAGCAGAGGTTGAGTACAGTGCCAAACTTACCAGACAAAATGCTCTGTGTCGAGACATGTTGTAGTCTTAATGTCTGGGTGCACGCGAGATTGTGGACAGCCTAGAATACTGTCCATCTGAGAGAAGCCAGGATAGGGGAGTAGAGGTTACCAGTCGAGATGTCACACAGTATCACATGGAGGAGCTGGGAAGGGGCTGGTACACCAAGGTCAGCGCAACAGGGCCATGTGTGTCCCAGTAGAAGCATCTGTCACAGAAGCCTGGAGAGAGGCAACATGTGCCAAATGTCTTCAAAGAGACTTTACCAGAAAATGGCGCAAACCACTATAGGTTGCAGGTGATGGGAGTTCACAGATTTGCACAACGTGATCAGATGTCGGACATATACCCTCAATGATGACTGTGTGACCAAGGAAGGTAACACTTGTTTGGCTCAGTTGTGGCTTGTCATTGTTAATTTCCATAGAGTTGTTGGTGCGAGTAGACAGAACGTGAGCTAGGCCTAGGTGTTTTTCATGCTCCTCAGTGGAGGGAGAGTAAATTAGAATATCACTGAAGTAGGCATAGCAAAAAGGTAGGTTAAACAAAATGGAGTCAATGAACCTTTGCCAAGTTTGAACCGAATGCTGTATTTATTGCTGTTTTAGGGCTGTCGTTTTTGCGCATAGGGATCTGATGGTATGCCTTGCGACAGTCAGTAACACTGAACACTAGTGCTCCATTAAGTAGTTGGGCAAAGTCCTGAAAATGTGGGGGGATGGGATATAATTGCCATAATTGTACTGGCATTGAGTTTCTGATAGTCACTACACAATCGGGATGAACCATCCTTCTTACAGACAGGATGTATGGGGGAAGACCAGTTACTGTATGAAGGATGTACAATGTCCACATTTAATAGTTAATTAATAATTGTTTTCACATGGCGCAGTTTCTTAAGGGTGAGACAGTGTGCCTTGTAGGGCAAGGGAGGACCCTCCGTCTTTGTTATCCTATGGCAGGTACGGTTGATAATTGCACCTAGGTGTACTGCCTATACCGGTGCAGTAGATACACGCAGGTCGTCTCATGATGAGGCGTCATGATCAGAGGGTACACTTTTGGGGCAATGTCACTGATCATGACAGGGTAAGGCTACTGTGGTGGGTGTGTCCATGATATAAGTCGACCATGAACTGATGAGGCGGCTGATAGTGTGGTGGGCATGTGTCAGTTTGTCTGATGCATTGTCGATCAGCTGTCGAAGTTCCGAGTTGTGTGCCCACAGGGAATAGATCTTGGAGCACTGGGTAGTAAGCTCGACTAGGGAGTTGGTGATGTGAGTGGTCAAAAAGAAGCAGTCAGGAAGAGCGACTTATGATCACTTCTTACCAAAGGACAAAGGGTCAAAGGGTGGATGGGGTCTGGAGTATGTATGCCTGTTGAAAGTTGTGGCGATGATGTTGAGTGTGGTCCAGAGAGAGGCCAAAATTCTTAAGACAGATAGTCCTGAGGACCGGGCTGCCCACATCAGCTACATGAAAAGTCCAGTGAAACTGAAAATCAGACGTAAGTTGGAGCCCACATTCAACTGTGATCTAGACGTTAATGTGAGAACTGTTGAGAGCACAAAGGGCGAGTTTCACAGGGAGAATATGCATGGGAGCATAAGAGGGGAAAATGACACTGGGACCTGCCCCAGTGTCTATGTGGAAATGAAGGTTGTCAGTGTGATCTGAGACATAAAATCTTCTGCTAGGAGAGTCCATTGTGTTCAGCGACTGTTGCATGTAATGGTGCCCTACAGCATTGTTGCGAGCCATTGTGCTTAGACCAGTCCATGTGCGGAGTTTGGGTGCCACACACAGGGAGGCCAACAGTTTCTTGCCACTTCACCAACAGAGCAGATAGACAGGATTGTGAGTAAGGCATTTGTCACACACACCATCTGTCCTGCTTTGCTGGAGATCTGCTGTGCGATTGGATGGGGGTTCAGTGGGTGAGGTTGGTGGAGGTGCAGGTAGTGCTAGTGACCAGTCACCAGATGGCAGCAGGGTGTTCTGCTATGTCATGGGAACTCTCATGCAACCTCTGCCAGCTGAGCGCATCAGAGATGGAGAGGGGAGGGGGGGGGGGGGGGACGGGAAGAGGTGTGGATTCGTTGAAAACACTATTACCAACCTTCTTGTCTGTTGAGCAGCTTGTGGCTGGAAGTAGTTGCTGATGATGGATGATTCTACATGCCTGACTCGCCAGCCAGAGCTTAGCCTCTAAGAGGTCCAAAGGGTCTACTGAGTGTCAGAGCAGCTGAAGTTGTGTGTTATGTGGCAGCTTAACAAACCATAGCGCCCAAAGGGCAATGTATGGCATGTCTCAGAGCTGACCTGTGTGTGGAAGTGTTGCCATCACTCTGAAGGTGTCTGTGCCAAGTTGCTCCACGTGGACGATATGATGAAATGCTTCTGAGGGGAGGGGGGATGCGATAGTGTTTGATGATAGTTGACTACATCATAGCATACTTGGGTTGTCAGGTTGCTAATGAGGCCAGTATGGTCATAAAGGTGGCTGACCGAGCATATGAATTTAGCGTCATCTTTTAGGATGCTGTTATGTCAAGAATGTTATATGCCAGGGTGAGCCATGTCTTTGGGTTTTCCTTCTGAAGCTGTGGTAACTAGGAGACTTTGCCCACTGGGACATGCTGCATAGAAGGTGGTTGGTTCAGTGTGTGATGGAAAAGTAGCAACAGTGTGGCAGGGTGCAATGGTATATCCGCAGCAGTAGGCATGAAATCTTGATTCAGAATGTTGTGTGAGGAAGGAGGTTGGTGTGGTGTGTTGCCCTAGGCCCCCATGGGGGAGCAGGTGTGGTGGAAGGCAAAGCACTGACCACATGTGCTACATAGCATGCTAGGCATGGAAGTGAAACCAACTGTCACGGATGGGACAACCATGGCCGTCAAAAGACTAGACAGATAGCTTGTGAGAAATTACATGGGTAGTTGGACAGAACACTGTTGCACATGTATATAACAAGTGTCCATGCCTGTTGTGAGTGACAAACTAATGAATGTCATGAATGCATAGGCCTAGACGCGTGAGATTTCGAAGTGAATTCTTGCTTCAAATGATGTAGACCTCCATCATTGTTGGCAGACATAACTTGGCAGCCAGCTTAGGTTGCAGTGTGCAATGGTGCCATTTTATAATGTTCCTGCCATGGTGGTACAGTCACCGTTAGGCTATGCACATATGGGCCAGTATTGAAAGAATGGATATAAGAGCATTAAACTGGGACTCACATTGTTGATTGCGTCTGTGCCTCTACAGTGATAGATTTATTTTCTACATATGCCACCACTGAACACTGCTAACACATGAAAACAGTTAGCTGTGAATGAAAAGAATCTGGGTCACCAATGTGGTTATTTATCTGCTATCCTCATCGGAGGTAAGCGAAGTAACTCAACTATAAGAAAAAACATGAACTTTATTGCCTGAATAAACTCTATACACAAGAGAGCATGTGTACATCGCATCAGCATACCACAGACTGAAGTCCATAGATCTTAGAATCCATCATTGCAGAAGCTTAGTGGACTAGTGATAATCATCATACAACCACTAATAAACAAATGCATTACATTTACTTTGGTGACAGAAAGCCCACTTTTACAGGCATTAGATACAAAAATACAAGTCTTAAGAAGATTAAAAAATTATCAAGTTTTTAAATAGTAGTAATTTAGCAGTCTCTGGTAGTGTTTCTGGCAGAGTATTAAAATCTTGTGCTGAGTTGATAGGACTACCCTTAAACTATTTTTATAGCCTGTCAGGCTATTAATAATAATCTATAAATGTAGAGATAAGAAATCCACCTCTAATTACAGAACCATTTCCCTCGTCTCAGTCTTTCCACAAGTTTTGAAAAGTGTATCAAGCAGGAATACTGAATCATTTTTCTGAGCAGAACTTGTTAAGTATCTCTGAGTTTGGCTTTTGTTAAAGGCTGTCCAGAAAGTGATAAATGAGTTGTGCCACAGCTAAACAACAATAATTATCATGATTGTATATTCTGTGATCTTGCAAAAGTTTTTGACTGTGTGGAACAAAAAATTCTACTTGGCAACCTAAAATATTATGACATTAATACCATCCCAGTTGTATGGAGGGAGTCATACATGCATAACAGACTGAAGGAGGTCACACTGATAGAATCTGCCACAGGAATGAAACTAACTTGAGAATATCAGAACATGCATGTGGGACCCACAAGTCCACTCTTGTTTGAAACATAAAAAAAAAAAAAAATATTTTCCAGTGGTCTTAAAGGGTGATTAAAAACTGCCATGTTTCAGTGATGACAAGCATACTACTCAGAGAACCAAGTTCAGTCTAACCAGACATAGCTCAGGTGATAGCTTGCGACATTCGCCTATTTTATTTCATCGTTGATAGTCCTCGGTGTCAACATACTGTATTGTTATACTGACTGAAAAATGGGAGGTGGGAGTTTAACACTGATTACTGTAAATGATGTAGCCACAGTTGCACAGTTGCTTCACAGTTCTTTACTTTCACTGTTCACAGCCCCCCAATATTACACAGTTATATGCCCAGTTCACTATTGGTAAATCTTGATAAGCCTACTGCTACAGGAGTTTGCTGTTGAACATCTATGAGCAGTAAATACCTAATCACACAGTTCACTATTTCTCAAATAGATTGAACAGACACTGTCATCATTTTAACACATGGCCTTATTTGTGTTACACTAATTCCATTCTTGTTACTCTAACTGACACAGACTTCCCATCTGAAAATTGGCCATGGACTGAGTGACTCAGGACCAAAATCAGACCTTTATATATCCTCACAATAATAGGTACTGAAACTATACATCATTCAATGTTCAATTTACAGAAATTACAATTAAAACATAGCTCATTCAATTAACTGAATACATCAAAAAAATTCTTTCTTTTTAACAGTTTCTTCTACTACAAAGGTTAGGATGAACTATTTGTTTAAATCATGAGATTAACAGATATAGTTATACAAACAATGCTTTTGACAGATCTGGTAATTATTCTGAAATTAAATCAGGGCTGACTTCGCTAACATGTTTTCGAATAGAGCCAAATAAATACTTTAAGAATCCTGGTAGTTCTTCCAAATGTTTATAATTAGTATACAATTTATATCTGTTTATAAGTCAACAACAGAATTTAAGTCATGAAACAATTACTGATTTGACACTATAGCAAAAGATATGAACTAAGAACAGTCAAAATAAATTAGGAAATTAATTACATACACAAAACTAAACACAAATTAGATCTGGTGCTATATTTCTTAAGACTGGGGGCCAACCTTTCTCTTTTATGAAAATGCAGATTATTCTCATATATGTTAATGATAGTTAGGCAAAACTGAAAATAAAATGAATTTAAGGATGAAGATGGCAAAACAAGAAAGGAAGTAAAGAGATCCCAGCTTGCTTCATCGCAAGCTGAACACGTCTTTCAACTGGCTCAGAGTAGTTCATAAAGATTAATATTTTGTAGCTTCAAACAAGGAAGAAATACCTGCTATCACCAGAAGCACGCATTAATGGTCACTCACTAAATGAAATACTAAATGCAAAATTCTTCTAGGTCTAACTGGATAATAAATTAAAATGGAGTCAATACATAAACAAACTAATCAAGAAACTCAGTTCAGCAAGTTTTGCTGTTAGAAATACCCCTCATTATGTTGACATAAAGACAAGGATGTTGACTTATTTGGGATGTTTTCACCCTGCTTTGTCTTATGACATCATCTTTAGTTCAGCGTACATAAAGTAAGACTTCTGAGTAAAGTAGATAACTGCATGTCTTGCATATGTCACTTTAAGGATCTTTAATTTCTTACATTTGCTTCTCAGAGCATTTACTTCTTAACGGTTTTTGAAGCATACAATAAAAATCAGTTTCAGCAGAACTGTAATTTGCACAAAAATGATTTAACGTCAATTTGTTGACTCTGGTTGTTTTTCCAGCGTTCAGAGTACAGGTATGTACTTTGGTGTGGTGGTTTTCAATAATTGCCTGTATACCATAACAAAAAATTCTACAGATCAGTTGATTGTCTAGGTTCAAGGACTGAAAATTTCTATTAGCTACATAGCAAGTTGAAGTGTTTAGTAAATAGTTACCTTATATGTACTGTTTGGCCACAATAAATTGACACTTTTTACTGGTGTTACCAGTAGCTGAGGAAACCAGCAATAATTGGAATACATTCATTTTCCTTCAAGTGCTGCCAATATTTCACTGTGTGTAGCACCTCTGCTTTTTATTAGCACAAAATATGGGTAATTGTGCCAGCACTTTGGGAAGGAGTCAGTACTCCCTTCCCCCACTGCTCCCTCCTCTGAGCAGTCCAAATGCAGAGGATTGCCTCCTGTCATTTCCGACACCCACTGGGCAAAGCGTCAACTTAATGTTATCAAACAGTAGTAGTGTGTTGTAAACTGGCTTTTGACCTTAGAGATGAAGGTGCCATTTTCTTTGAAAATAAATCCACATTGTAATAAAGTAAGTATGAAGCTGCCAATAGAAGATAAACAGCACCTATTTCATATAACTGAGGAAGTGACAGCCTTATAGAAATTAGCAGTCTTTCTTGCAGTGCACTAGGTTAAACTTAGCTGCAATAAGCACAAATATTATATAGCAGTATAGCACTAGTCTATTGCTAATGTAGCATACAGGTTAAGCTTATATGTTTCATCTGCCTTTTGTTAATATCTCCCTTGACTTGTTCCATATCCCCGAATGTTTTTCTTCTTGATGGGATCTCTGGAACACAGTGAGTGAATGATTGAATGACAATCTGATCATGATGGTGGGACATTAGAATAAAATGTGCATTTAATTTACGAATTTAAGTTAAGACCTTGACAATGTTTAGAGAGAAAGTATGGGGAGAATGCTGGTAAGAGATTTACACATTGGACACTGTAGATAAAAAATCTAACCAATTACTTATCATTTATTTGTAGCAACTTTGATTTCCCATTTCACATAAAAATGAATAAAGGTTAAGCATGGACAAGGGATGGATATCATGGAGGATTGATGTATCTTATGGCAGTAAGAGAAACTACTACATAATTCAAGGGCTTGGCTGTAAGTGAAAACTCAGTGTAATGAAGTCCTACAGTGAATTATTAAAAAAGGAAACACATGTACAGTGGATAAAAATAAAAGACCCCAAGAATAAAGAAGAAACAGGATTAAAAAATAAACAAATAAAAATACATACATGCAGCTATGATTGTATGTGATGAGTTAGAAAAGTGTGCCCCATGAATCCTTACCTTCTGATGGTAGTGTGCTACCAATTAGAGAATAAATTCCCAGCAGTTTCCCCGGGGCAGTGGATAAGTCAGACTTCCAATTTTCCTCTTTTTTGCAGAGGTGCTCATCTGGCAGCACTGTAGGAGAGCCCCTTTAGAATCTGGAAGGAGAATGGAGTAGCCCATGGCAAGATTAAGCTTTGAGTCAGCCAGGAATTTGTACTTGATTGGCGTTACTGATAACACAATGCCCACAAAAATCAGAAATCAGGGTTTTAATACACAGCTGACTTCAATTATAATTTGTACAGTTGTGCAGAAAACTGCTGTTCTTTCACAGATATTTACACTGAAGCACCAAAGAAACTGGTGTAGGCTTGCGTATTCAGTACAGAGGTGTGTAAACAGGCAGAATACAACACTGTGGTCGGCAACAGCTATATAAGATGATAAGTGTCTGGTACATTTGTTAGATCAGTTACTGCTACTACACTGGCAGGTTATCAAGCTTTAAGTGGGTCTGAATGTGGTGTTATAGTCAGTGCATGAGTGATGGGACACAGCATCTCTGAGGTAGGGATGAAGTGGGGATTTTCCAATACAAACATTTCGCAAGTGTACCGTGAATATCAGGAATCCAGTAAAACAACAAGTCTCCGACATCACTGCTGCTGGAGAAAGATCCTGCAAGAACAGTACCAATGATTGCTCAAGAGAATCATTCAGCATGACAGAAGTGCAACCCTTCACAAATTGCTGCAGGTTTCAATGCTGGACATCAACGAGTGTCAGTGTGCAAACCATTCAATGAAACATCATCAATATGGGCTTTCAGAGCCAAAGGCACACTCATGTACCCTTGATGACAGCACGACACAAAGTTTTACGCCTCACCTGGGCCTGTCAACACTGACATTGGACTGTTGATGACTGGAGACATGTTGCCTGGTTAAACGAGTCTCATTACAAATTGTATCAAGTGCATGGACGTGTACAGGTCTGGTCAGCAGGGGACTGTTCAAGCTGGTGGAGGCTCTATAATGATGTGTGATAGGTGCAGCTGGTGTGATATGGGACTCCTGATCTATCTAGATATGACTCTGATAGGTGACAAGTATGTAAGCATCCTGACTGATCACCTGCATCCATTCTTGTCCATTGTGCATTCCAACAGACTTGGGCAATTCCAGGAGGGCAATGTACCACCCCACACGTCCAGAATTTCTGTATAGTGACTCCAGGAACACTCTTCTGAGTTTAAAACTTCCGCTGGCCACCAAACGCCCCAGCCATGAACATTTTGAGCATATCTATGATGCCTTGCAATGTGCTGTTCAGAAGAGATCTCCACCCCCTCATACTGTTACGGGTTTATAAACAGCCCTGCAGGATTCATGGTGTCAATTCTCTCCAGCACTAATTCAGACATTATCTGAGTAAGTGCCATGTTGTGTTGTGGCACCTCTGTGTGCTCACTCACATGGGTCCTACATGATATTAGGCAACAGCATCAGGTTTTTGGGTTCTTCAGTGTATATAGTTATGTAAGTATTAAGCTAGAGTACTGAATAAATTGTCCCTTTAAATATACTGCCAAAGGAGCATCTTTCCAACTAGACCTACAACATTAAATGTAGTCTGAGTGAAAAGAGTCAGTTTATAAAAGTTTGGTGACAGTTAATTATTAATGAAGTCCAGGTCTGCCAACAAACATTTTGGAGGAAGACTCTAGAGCAATATGTTGCATGATTTCTCTTGTGCACTGCAGACTGATAAGAGAGTGTGGACAGTCACTGTGTTTGCTAGTTTGGCTTCACCAGATGCTGTGGAAGCTCTGAGGTGACAGACAAGAAGGAATGTGTTATATCCTAGCCAGTAATGCCACCCGAGCCCGCTGCCAAAAGGTTGGCAGCATCAAAGTCCGGACGCCGTCCGCATAAGCAGCGCCAGTGAGACAGGAAATCACCGCAAGTCTGCGTGTGCCACAGCTGGCTTCTGCTTTCTTAAGCGCTGGAGTCGCGAGCGCTAGGACAGTTCTGTATTCGCCGCTCAGTTGTATACTCGCCACCGAATTGTGTACTTGTTAGTCAGTTGTGTGTTCATCGCAGCAGAGTTGTTGTTTGTCGTCAGCCGACGCTGACCTAGCCGCTCCGACTCGAACTAGACAGATCTCTGTAGACACGGAGTTCACTACTGTTTCTGTATCCTCGTTAATAAAGATAAGTACCAACTTTTATTTAATCAGTGTTTGGGTTTTCATCTTTCTGTTCACTGTTCCAGCGGACCGGTCGGCCCGCTATTAAAAGTGTGGCGGTGACTTCGTAAGCCGTTTCTACAGCGAATTGCTTGTCGCTACGAACGCTGCCACAAAAGAATGTTTCATCTTACTTCAGGTATTATGAGGTAGGCAGGTAAAATTGCACATTCTCACCCCAGATGAATCAATTAGGCTTGACTGACTACCATGTCATCCACTGCTACTGGTGTCATTGGATGTGGTATGGAGGGGCATGTGGTCAGTATGCTGCACTCCTTGTTGTTGTTAGGAATCAACTGCATGGGAGTCAACGACACTTACCAATCAGCTACAGAGATGGATGTCAATTATAACAATAAATTGTAATTAATTTTGGTTATTCCACATCTGCAACAAATCTCCTTCATGACTGTATTCAGAATGTGATGAATGAGCAAAGTTTCCAGCTAAAGCTAAGTAATGCTGCTTTTCTTTCCCCTATCTACATGTGTCTACTTGTAATTTGACTGAATTTTTATGAACAAATATAAATTGTAACGTGCCAGTAATGCAATGTTGTTCTTTCTTTCTTTGTTCCTTTATTTATTGTTATTTTGGCACTTCAATAGTCATCATCATACAAATAAGCTTTAACACAATGAAGAGCAGTGTACACATTGGGTTTAATACAAAGCTCATCATCATAAACATAAAATTACAGTTGTTTCATGTTAGAAGTTGACCTGCTCTTCCAGTATAAAGACATATAAAAGGTTATACAGTCAAGTTTTTCAGGCAGAGCAATACAGTGACACATGTTGACAAACTACAACTGGTGTTAATGAGACAGTGCCTCCTTTTTATGGGAACTATTGAACAAGATGAACAAATGAATGAAACACATTTTCATTTTTTAACTTACAATAAAAGTGGCTGCAACCATTTGAGAGAAGAACATTACACCCTCTCCATTCTCTCACCATAACAACTGCTGCCACCACCACCAACCACCAACATCAACAGCAACACCACCACCATCAAGATCTACATCTACACTCTGCAGGTCACCTTATAGTGCTTGGTAGGCAACAACAACTACAACAACAAGCACTCTAGAAATGTAGCATTGCACTGCACAGGGACACATTAGAGCCCTTCACACAAAACATCCCAAACACACTTGATTCGCTAGATACTGTAGTAGTGTTAACTTGGAATACTGTACATGGCTGAGATTCAAATAATTTATTTGATATACATAAAAAAATGTTACTTTGGAAGAACTTACTATTTTTTGCACCCAGCATCTTACAGATCATAGAAGATATATGTGAGTCTACACAGAATTTTCTGTTTGGGGAGCAAAATAACTGATGATGGTCAAAGTAGAGAGGATATAAAATGTAGACTGGCAATGGAAAGGAAAGTGTTTCTGAAGAAGAGAAATCTGTTAACATCGATTATAGATTTAAGTGTCAGGAAGTCGTTTCTGAAAGTATTTGTATGGAGTGTAGCCATGTATGGAAGTGAAACACGCACGATAAATAGTTTGGACAAGTAGAGAATAGAAGCTTTTGAAATGTGGTGCTACAGAAGAATGCTGAAGATTAGATGGGTAGATCACATATCTAACGAGGAGGTATTGAATAGAATTGGGGAGAAGGGGAGTTTGTGGCACAACTTGACAAGAAGAAGGGACCAGTTGGGAGGACATGTTCTGAGGCATTAAGGGATCAAAAATTTAGTATTGGAGGGCAGCATGGAGGGTAAAAATCGTAGAGGGAGACCAAGATATGAATACACTAAGGAGATTCAGAAGGATGTAGGTTGCAGTAAGTACTGGGAGATGAAGAAGCTTGCACAGGGTAGAGTAGCATGGAGAGCTGCATCACCAGTCTCAGGACTGTAGACTACAACAACAACAACAACAACAACAACATGCAGAATTGTCAATGAATGTTTTGTTGTTTGTGTTGTTAATAAAGATTTGCATTTGTAGGAGCAGAAGGTACCTCTCTGATCATGTCTCCTTCTGTTATGCACTTTAATAGCTGATGACCAATTATATCACATGTTTTTTAGAATATTTGAGCATATTTATTTGTCATTGTGATTTTGTCCTTCACTTGTAGTTGTATATATGTTTTACTGCACACTTCATTTATTACAGTACAGAAGGAATGATCCATGCCACACATATGTCAGAAAGAATGTAACTCTGCTTAGCAACAGTAATTCTTCTGAAGGTGAAGAAACAATGTTTTGTGAAGATTTCAAATTTACTGACACTTACTACAGCATCGTTGACCAGGTATTGTATAACAAGCCTTTTCATTAGTGCTCGGTAGAAATTTTTCATGGCTCCTGACTCAGCTGTAAGATAAATCTATTTTTATGTGTATAATATATGATTGTGAGATTTCAGTTGTCTGCCAGTGTACACAATTAGTAAATGCATTGATTCATCATGATACTATCATGAACTTAAATTTAACAATTTCAGAAACATATAGCGTCTCCCTAAATGTAATTATTGTGTCACTCAGTCATGACCTTTGATGTTAACAGTCTGTTAATGGTGTCACTGTACAAATACAGTTTTCAGATACTGTTGCAAGGTAATGAATTGCCATTACTGCTGTAGAGGAATAACTGTCTATATAAGACAATCAGTATATAACTTCCTATGATATGATGTTGGACTGTGAGTGCAGTTTCAGCAGCCACAGTACAGAACATGTACATGTGGTGTGTCTAATATATGTCCACTGACAATAAAAGGTCTTCAAGGTAAATAAACCTATTTGTTAGCTGGGCTACTCCTCAGCTACAGCAAAGATAAGAAAAGGACTTTCATCTCTCTAGATACATCATCCATGGGGCTTAGGGATATGAAAAAATTTTATGATTTTCTACAGTGTGGTAGGTACATTAATTCCTCATTGTAGAGATGGTTTAGTGACTGCTCTGCATGTATAAAATACAAAATGCCATCCTCAGATTTGTGGGTCAGGCTTGTTAGAAGACAGTGTACGCTGTTAAAATTTTATTTATTTTTATTTATTTGATTTATTTATTTACATTTATTGTTTATAGATCATCAAGCTGATGTCTTTTGCAAATGTCATACATAAGTAGACTAGATTACTATAGATAGCGCATACAGTAATGGTACATACATTTGTCTCAGTATTCTAAATATATTATGTGTTACAAGAAAGAATGAGTAGATTAGAAATCAGTGAGTGAATATAAGCACTTATTTACTAAGAAGGCTTTTAACTTCTTATGGAACAGCTTTGGTTCACAAGTTTTCAAAGCTTGTGGCAGCTTGTTGAACTATGCCCATTAATATAAGGACTATTGCCAGTTATTTTTAATTTTATCTTCTGCCTGAAGTAGTTCCCCTATTTCTAGTATCACAATTATGTGGGAAAAATATAATAAGTTTATCCAAATACAAGGAATACACTGTTAGTTATTTATGTTGGAGAAAAGTTTCATGACAGGACTCTTTGAGCTTTAGTCCATGCATTAACCTAATGGCTCTTTTCTGTAACACTAATATTCTGTTCAGGTGTAGGTCTACCACACAACCCTACAGTTCAATACCATAATTAAAAAATGGAGAACTGCTCCATAGTAAATAATTTTTAGTGTTTCGATTGGCACTATTTTTGCCAACTGACTCATAAGATACAGGCTACTGCTGATTTTCTCACACACAGAAGTAATGTAGTTTACCAAAGGAGATTTTTGTCCAGGTGGACACCAAGAAATTTAATGTTATCTGTTTCTGCTGATGTAATACCATAAATATTGTTATTTCAGTCTCATGAGAACCAGTTGCTTTAAATGTTAATAGCTGAGGTTTACTGATGTTGGTGTTTAGACTCTGATATAGAAAATAGGTGGTTACTTCCATCATACCCTTAGTTGCAACTGAATGTAATGTAGAATACTTGCTTTAGGCCTACAATAGACTAACAGAAAGCAATCAGATCATTCTGCCATCTGCCAGTTAACAACTATATTAAATTGAGGAGGTACCTTATAAGGTACATATATTGTAATTCAATGCAATGTTCTGGGCAATCACCAACCAAAAATATGTTGATGCATAAGTAGTAATGACTTTTGTAAGGCCACCTGTAAACAGTCATAATATAAAAAATCAATGAAACAGCACTACTGGCAACTGAACAGATTTCAAAAATCAAGAACCTTTACAAGACAATAGTTCACTACCTGCCTGCACCAGTACAAGGGTGTGTGTGGGGGGGGGGGGGGGAGGGGCAAAAGGGGGGGGGGGAAGAGCTGGTCAACTACATCTCCAGTCATCCTGAATTGGGTTTTTCTTAAGAGTTTAAGACAATTGCCATTGAGGCTTCTCTGAAAATGACACAACCTATACTCTTCACTGCGCTTGGTCTATCCGAGCTTGCAACCTGCCTCTAATGACCTCATGACTGATGGGATGTTGAACTGTACTTATTCTTCTTTTCCTCTAATGACTTCATGACTGATGGGATGTTGAACTGTACTTATTCTTCTTTTCCCCAGTGTTCTTCTCTGTGGAAACTATGAGAATGACACTACGATAACTGGAAAGAACACTATTTCAGTTGGTTGGAAATGAACAGTTAGTGATCATTTTAAAAATAATTTATTATCAAACACAATTACACTAATTTCAAATGAAATGACTGGTTTTGATTGGCTACCCTCAGAACATAAAACAGATGCCATGTTTCAACATCACCACTGCAGAAACCACAAACCCCATTGTCAACAGCTTGCTTTCTTTTATCTGAGGTTGACTGATGTTGACAGAAACCAGTGATTTTGTTTTAAATTTGTGTGATTGTGCAGACCAGTGGATTACTTTCATTATGATAAATAACTGAACAGATATGATCCACTGTTGTTTTTACATGGGAACCAGCTGTCATTATCACTACTGAATAGCTCATCAGAGCCAGTAGGTGGCACTGCTATAATCAGCTATCAAGATACTAACAATCAAACCATTTTTAATGAAGATAAATTGTCTAATTCCAAGACAAAAGTGTGTTAAAATGGCAGAGAGATCTAGTCCAGTGCAGCCTTCCCTCCTGACAATCTTATGGGGAAACTGAAAGATAATTTGTTTCTATTGAGGTAATCCACAAAATATGTTCCATTTTCCCCTAAGCCCTCTTGTACACAGGTACACAGTGTAAAAATTGAACATTTTGTGTTATTATTCAAAAGTTTCTTTGCTAACTCTGAGAGTTGTGAAAGTCTGGAATCTCTAATGGTATTTGGGAATTCTTGACACAATATCATTATTATCGTTGATGACGACATATCCTCGGAGCTAGAATTCTAGAGACTTTGGCAGTTTTTAATTTGAACTGCTTCACATAGCCTAGGTGTGATTGCTTTATCAATGGTCAGTCTGATGGGGTGACTACAATGAGAGCATTGCCCACAGGAGACAAACTTCTGGGTCTGAGTCCCAGTTCACACACTGTTTTAATCTTGTAGGAAGTTTTAAAAATGCTAACACTCTGCTGTAGTGTGAAAGATTCAGTCTGGATGCAATGAGATCAGTTGTTTGCTGAATCACACGTGAAGTATGGCAGCTGTCTTCCACTCCAGACATAAAAATCTGCCTATAAAGAGTCCACTTTGGCTTTAAAAGCATCTTGGAAAATAATTAATGCTTTGCATAAGTGACTAATACTTACTGTGTTTCACATATGAATTTAAACATGATAATATTTACTCACTTTGTGTCTTATATGTCCACCTGCTTTGCTGGGTGGTAACATGCTTGCCTCCCATGCAGTGGGCCCGGGTTTGATTTCTGGCCAGGTTGGAGATTTTCTCCCCTCCTGGACTGAGTGTTTTGTTGTCCTCATCATCACTTCATCTTCATCACCACTGCTCAAGTCACCCAATGTGGCATAAACTGAAATGAGACTTGCACTTGGTGGCTGAACATCCCCGAATGGGGCCTCCCGGCCAACGATGCCATATGCTCATTTCATTTCATTTGTGTCTTATATGAGTTCATGCAAGAAAATCTAATTCCCACAGAATTTTGTATAAGAGCAGGAGAATAATTTTATTGCAGTGAGTGTCTGTGTCATATAACAGTGTGTCATTTTCTTGTAATTCAGAAGACATGTATTTTCTACATTAACACATCTCTCCATGACTCAATATCTGAGGCCTGTGTACCACAGTATGTAGTGTTAATTGAAATCACTAAACAAGGTCAATGTTCAAAACCTGTCCTCCTAAAGGAGCACATAGTGACAGGGATAATGAAAGCACAATGTGCTTGACAGATACGAGATCTCTAAGTGCTTTTGTATATTGGAAGAAGGTCTCTGGTGAACAGTATTGGTTCATTTTTTGTCCTGATGCCATTGTAAGGACATTTGAGATGAACAGCTGTTCCTAGGTAGGCATCTATAATAGTTGATTGCATGACCAAGACAAGGTTAACAATAATTATCATCAGGTACTAGAACTGAGAGTGCTCCGCTACATCTAGTACACAGGGTGCTGACTGGTCAGCCCTAGTGGCGTCAGCATGTGCCTTTCAGGAACCTGGTGCAGTGCTGTGGTGCTTGATGTGGCTGGCACCCAGTGATTAAGCTGCAGTGCAGGCTCAACTGGTGCCCAATGATTAAGCTGCAGCATGGGCAAGCTGATATCCAGCACTGAAGCTGCAGCATGGGAGCTGCTAGTGCTTGGTGATGAAGCTGCAGCATGTGTACACCTGGCAATGAAGCTGTGATATTGGCAAGGCAGGTGACCGGCACGAGTGGGAGTATCAGTGAAGCCATTGAGCAGTGTCGCCATTGGATGGCTTTGTTGTTTGGTAGGATGCGGCACTCGATCTGTGGCAGTAGCCTGAGATGTGTTGATGGTGATGAGTCAGCGAGGTGAGTGATGAGGTGTGATGAGGTGGTGCAGTGAAGCCAATAAGCTAGCTGCTCAGGACATAATGATTTCAATGGGCTTTAAAGGGGGTGATGGGGCTTTGATTGATGGGCTGTAGGATGGAGCCATTGCAAAATGCAGAGTGGGACCTCTCTGTCTGCTGACAGTTGGGTCACGCCCTATGTAGGCAGGTGGACAGATATGCATGTGGCAGCATATGACTGCGGAAGAAGAATAGGTTTGCGATCACAGCGCTGCTATCAATGTTACTCACATAGTGGATGCAGAAGCTGACATCTGTGGTGGAGAAGAGCCTACGGCCAAGCAGCTAGACTACGCGCAAGACGTGGCTGTAGGGCGAGCAGTTGTAATGGGTAGGCTATATGGCAGGATATAATACTTCAAATAGTGAATATTACTATTGTCATGAAGTGTGTCAAGATTTTCTCAGAAGAACTACATGATATTTTGTAAACAAAGGTGGAATGTGTGCTGAAGATCATGGAGGAAATTTTTGAAACTTTAATTTTATTTGTTGTAAATTATTTGTGTTTTAATGTATTAATAAATTTTTTCGTAAGTTGTTTGCGTCAATGAATTTTTTTTTTCGTAAGTTATTTGCTTATGTGGTCGTTTTCGTAAGGTTTAATTCATGCTGATGCACGAATTAAACCTCACGAAAACGACCGCACACGCAAATAACTTACGAAAAAAAAAAATTCATTGACGCAAACAACTTACGAAAAAAATTAATGATGTATCCACTGAATATTGTGTTTATATAAGGCAATGATTTGAAATTTCGTAAGCTACGATTTCCTGAAATATTTATCATTCTTCCAGAAGCATTATTGGTATGCATATGTCCAACTAGTATTATCTTCTTTTCTCTTCTGAATTACTTGTTGGCGAACAAACCAAGTATCTCTAATTTATTGCTCTGATGCCCTTAACTCTAACATTTACCCTTTCATTAACAGTTTTTCTGTTGACAACACATCAAATATTAAAGGAGAAAAGTTATATGTTATATAATTCTAAGAAACTGTTAGACATCTCCTATGACAGATGAGTACCGTACTGCTATTTTTAAGCTCACCAGACAAAGTATTGTCCCGTCCTTAAAAGAAAGCACTGGTTGATTTGGAGTGCTGTAGTTGGACATGGTTGTGAAATGGTGTGTATGTGTGAGTCGGTTGTGTGGAATCAGAGGAGTAACATGGATCGATGTAAGAGAGTTTATAGACTGGCAGAAAAGAGCTGTCGTGATTGGATTTGTCCATGACCACACTGTGAATGAAACTGCCAGTTTGTTGACGTACCAACGTAGACTGCCCAAACAGTCCACGAGGAATGGTGTATCATTTGCAACCATGAAATATGGTGCAGAAACAGTGGTCGTGCGAGGACTCCAACTGATAGGGATTGGGCAGCAAACATACTTTCCTGGTTTGTCAGAATCTCAGGTGCCATATCCTGGCTCGACGGGCCTGCCAAATCATCCGATCATAATTCCATAGAAAATGTCTGGGACTATTTGGCCCAATGGGTGAAACATAATCACCAACGTCCACGTTCTGCGGTATAAAATAATCAAAGAGTAGCTTCAGCGTGTTATAAGCTCACGGGATGGAAGAACTGTTAAGCTTTTACAGATAGCGCAGCGGTCGAGCCACATGCTCGACTGAACACGCACTGCCTCTACGTAAGCGTCCACAGCTCGTGGTCTCGCGGTCACGTTCTCGCTTCCCGAGCACGGGGTCCCGGGTTCGATTCCCGGAGGCGTTAGGGATTTTCACCTGCCTCGAGATGACTGGGTGTTTGTGTTGTCCTGCTCATTTGTCATCATTCATGAAAGTGGCGAGACTGGGCTGCGAAAAGGTTGGGAATTTGTACGGGCGCTGATTACCGCGCAGTTGAGCGCCCCACAAGCCAAACATCATCATCATCTACGGAAGAAGCGAGCAGTGAGACATTAATGTTTCAAGTGGACACTGTACATAAACATGGGAAAAAGTAAGGGCGTGACAGAGTGGCAGGAAGTGAGAATCGTGTTGGGCTGTGCCCATAGTCATACGATTTGTGAAGTTGCTGGATCTGTTGGTGATTCACGGTGGACTGTTCAAGGTGTCTACAAACATTGGAGTAACATATGAAACACTCAGAACTGTCGCCGGGAAATGATCCTGACCGAGAGGGAGTGGAGACGCGTTTCACGGCTTGTGAATCAAAATCATTTCCAAATCAGACATGAACTGCAGCAGGAAGTGAATGAAGGTCCACCCCAATCTGCTAGCAAGAGAGCACTGCGTCGGGAACTGCATGCTACGAACATTTGGAATCGGTCCTCTCGCAAGAGACTACTGCTCACGCAGACACATAAAGCTGCGTGTCTTCGGTGGAGTAGAAATCGTTGAACGTTGACAATAAATGGCGGAACGTGGTCGGACAAATCACGTTTCTGCCTACATTCAAATGACGCACATCGTCGAGTGCACCGAAGGCCAAATGAAGCATTTCATCCTGAAGGTGTGCAAGAGCAGGAGGTCTGTGATGTTTAGAGGGTGTTTTTTTTTATCATGAACAGGGCCCACTCACTGAGGCGACCGCTAACATGAACCAGCTTGAAGCTTCCTGGCAGATTAAAACTGTGTGCCAGACCGAGACTCAAACTCGGGACCTTTGCCTTTCGCGGGCAAGTATTCTACCATCTGAGCTACCCAAGCACGACTCACGCCCCGTCCTCATAGCTTTACTTCCGCCAGTACCTCGTCTCCTACTTCCCAAATTTCACAGAAACTCTCCTGCGAACCTTGCAGAACTAGCACTCCTGGAAGAAGGCAAAGGTCCCGAGTTCGAGTCTCGGTCCGGCACACAGTTTTAATCTGCCAGGAAGTTTCATATCAGTGCACACTCCGCTGCAGAGTGAAAATCTCATTCATGAAACAGCTTGTTTATTTAAACATTCTGAAAGATCAGGAGTTGTCTTTCAGTCAACATCTACATGATGATGCTATTGATGCCCTTATTTTTCAAGACGCCAACAGCAAAGTTCATCCGACTGGAAGAATATGTGACTGGTTTTCTGAATGATCCCCCATCCTGTTTCACCTCGATTGGCCTGCAAAATCACCTGACTTGAGCACCGCGGGAAAACTGTGGGACATATTGCAACGTCAGGTAAAACGGCATCAGCATTCGTACAGTATGATGGAACTGTGCGATAAAAGCATCAGCGTGTGGGCTTAACCTGGATGCGATGTGCCTCTGCAACTTTCTAGACTCACTTTCTAACCGAATTCAGGCGGTTATGCAGGGGCGGAATTACACGGTATTAAATGATGCTTGTAATGACTTATCTAGCGGCGACCAATTTATTATCCAGTGAGCTTAGTATACTTGCCGAAACTTGTTGATCCTCCTTCTCTCTGTACACTCGTTCGACCTATACTTGAGTATTGCTCATCAGTGTGGGATCCGTACCAGGTCGGGTTGACGGAGGAGATAGAGAAGATCCAAAGAAGAGCGGCGCGTTTCGTCACTGGGTTATTTGGTAACCGTGATAGCGTTACGGAGATGTTTAATAAACTCAAGTGGCAGACTCTGCAAGAGAGGCGCTCTGCATCGCGGTGTAGCTTGCTCGCCAGGTTTCGAGAGGGTGCGTTTCTGGATGAGGTATCGAATATATTGCTTCCCCCCTACTTATACTTCCCGAGGAGATCACAAATGTAAAATTAGAGAGATTAGAGCGCGCACGGAGGCTTTCAGACAGTCGTTCTCCCCGCGAACCATACGCGACTGGAACAGGAAAGGGAGGTAATGACAGTGGCACGTAAAGTGCCCTCCGCCACACACCGTTGGGTGGCTTGCGGAGTATCAATGTAGATGTAGATGTAGATGTGTATTGTGCCCATTATCAAAGCTAGTGGCGATGTTTCATGCATTTGCGTGATGTCTTCCACGAGTAACTAATTTTTGTCTGGCGTGCTTATTTTTTAATTTATATCTACATCACTACATTCGCAATATTACACTACTGGCCATTAAAATTGCTACACCACGTAGATGACGTGTTACAGACGCGAAATTTAACCGACAGGAAGAAGATGCTGTGATATGCAAATGATTAGCTTTTAAGAGCATTCACACAAGGTTGGCGCCGGTGGCGACACCTACAACGTGCTGCCATGAGGAAAGTTTCCAACCGATTTCTCATACACAAACAGCAGTTGACCGACGTTGCCTGGTGAAACGTTGTTGTGATGCCTCGTGTAAAGAGGAGAAATGCGTGCCATCACGTTTCCGACTTTGATAAAGGTCGGATTGTAGCCTACCGCGATTGCGGTTTATCGTATCGCGACATTGCTGCTCGCGTTGGTCGAGATCCAATGACTGTTAGCAGAATATGGAATCGGTGGGTTCAGGAGGGTAGTACGGAACGCCGTGCTGGATCCCAACGGCCTCGGATCACTAGCAGTCGAGATGACAGGCGTCTTATCCGCATGGCTGTAACGGATCGTGCAGCCACGTCTCGATCCCTGAGTCAACAGATGGGACGTTTGCAAGACAACAACCATCTGCACGAACAGTTCGACGTCGTTTGCAGCAGCATTGACTATCAGCGCGGAGACCATGGCTGCGGTTACCCCTGACGTTGCATCACAGATAGGAGCGCCTCCGATGGTGTACTTAACGACGAATCTGGGTGCACGAATGGCAAAACAACATTTTTTCGGGTGAATCCAGGTTCCGTTTACATCATCTTTATGGTCGCATCCGTGTTTGGCGACATCGCGGTGAACGCACTTTGGAAGCGTGTATTCGTCATTGCCATAATGGCGTATCACCCGGCGTGATGGTATGGGGTGCCATTGGTTACACTTCTCGGTCACCTCTTGTTCGCATTGACGGCACTTTGAACTGTGGACGTTTCATTTCAGATGTGTTACGACCCGTGGCTCTACCCTTTACTTGATCCCTGCGAAACCCTACATTTCAGCGGTATAATGCACAACCGCATGTTGCAAGTCCTGTATTGGCCTTTCTAGGTACAGCAAATGTTCGACTGCTGCCCTGGCCAGCACATTCTCCAGACCTCTCACCAATTGAAAATGTCTGGTCAATAGTGGCCGAGTTCGATTCCCGGCGAGGTCAGGGATTTTCTCTGCCTCGTGATTACTGGGTGTTGTGTGATGTCCTTAGGTTAGTTAGGTTTAAGTAATTCTAAGTTCTAGGGGACTGATGACCATAGATGTTAAGTCCCATAGTGCTCAAAGCCATTTGAACCATTTGAACCAATGGTGGCCGAGCAACTGGCTGGTCACAATACGCCAGTCACTACTCTTGATGAACTGTGGTATCGTGTTGAAGCTGCATGGGCAACTGTACCTGTACACGCCATCCAAGCTCTGTTTGACTCAATGCCCAGGCGTATCATGGCCGTTATTACGGCCAGAGGTGGTTGTTCTGGGTACTGATTCTCAGGATCTATGCACCCAATATATTTGTCCAATGAATACCCGTTTATCATGTGCATTTCTTCTTGGTGTAGCAATTATAATGGCCAGTAGAGTAAATACTCAATCGCTGCTAATAATTGTTCTTATTTCTAGTGGCAACTTGTTTGTCAACGGAAAATCCTGGTATCAGTATCTCAGTTGCTGTACTTGATGGGAGTTTTGTTCGGAGGAGTGGCGTGCACATTTTTACTGTGGATAGTGCCGCCAGATCTGGTTCTGATCGGTGGCACGACTGTTCAGATACTCGCCGGTGTGGCTGTCGCTTTTACACCATATTTTGTTCTGCACTGCTTATTGCGCTTCTTGACGGCAGCCGCATGCACCTGTATGTTCACCTCTGGTTACATGATATGTGAGTAAAACATTTCTACAATATGAGGTGACAGTTCGTCTTCAAAGACGGATATATAGAATATTCATGTTTATTGCAGGTACAACAATGATGAAAGGTAAAGGGAAGATTGTGGCTTCATGTTGCTACGAACATCTCTGGTCTGTTGGAGTAATTACTCTTCCGTGCATAGCACACCTGTTCAACGACTGGCGTCACTTCCAGTTAGCTATCTCGTTACCCAGTATGGTCATTCTCTTGTGCGCCAGGTAAGGTAACAGTTCTTATATATATACCGGGTGATCAAAAAGACAGTATAAATTTGAAAACTTAGGCCTAATAAACCAAGGAATAATGTAGATAGAGAGGTAAAAATTGACACACATGCTAGGAATGACACTGGGTTTTATTAGAACAAAAAAAAGTACTGCTAGACGCGTGAAAGATCTCTTGCGTGTGCTCAGCCGCCACTTTCGTCATGCTTCGCCTCCCAGGTCCCCAGACCTCAGTCCGTGCGATTATTGGCTTTGGGGTTACCTGAAGTCGCAAGTGTATCGTGATCGACCGACATCTCTAGGGATGCTGAAAGACAACATCCGACGCCAATGCCTCATCATAACTCCGGACATGCTTTATAGAGCTGTTCACGACATTATTCCTCGACTACAACTATTGTTGAGGAATGATGGTGGACATATTGAGCATTTCCTGTAAAGAACATCATCTTTGCTTTGTCTTACTTTGTTATGCTAATTATTGTTATTCTAATCAGATGAAGTGCCATCTGTCGAACATTTTTTGAACGTTTGTATTTTTTTGGTTCTAATAAAACCCCATGTCATTCCAAGCATGTGTGTCAGTTTGTACCTCTCTATGTACATTATTCCGTGATTTATTCAGTTTTCAAATTTATACTGACTTTTTGAACGCATATATATATATATATATATATATATATATATATATATATATATATATATATATATATATATATATATATATATATAAGAAGTAAATGAATTACAAGTAAAAACTTGCCAAGTAGTGTTGCACAAACCATCAAACCAAAAAGAATAATGAAAACATTCAGGTCCTCTTTCTGTCTGTCAGACAACAGAAATCACTAAGAACTGGACTATATTTCAACTTGCTCCCTTGCGGAAAACCCCAAAGTACCATTTTAATTCTGTCATAATTTACTTCCTTAGTCAATAAAATTGTTCTGGGTTTGTGACAGCATTGTCAACTATAAAATTACGACGTTTCGGCGACAATTGCAAGACGCCTTCCTCAGAGTGTGTTGCTAACTGCTGAATGGGCGCTAGTTTAATTACTTATATACTATTGAGGAATGCTGTCATGGGGTATGAGGGTGAGGTGGAAGGGTATTAGATGTTCTTTTATTGGTCTTTGCACTGCGTCTTGTCATTGGCGGAAATAGCCGTTTTCCAATGGAGTTTCCTTTATTGCTTGCCATTGGTAGAAATCGGCGTACAGGAAATTGAGCGGCGGCAGCGGCATAGCTCTGTTTATTAACTGCCTAGCATCGATTAGGTCGCGTCAGCAGACATTATGGAATCAGTGGAGGCTTCAGTTTGTCATCTACCACAACCAGAGGCAGAGAAGACCCTGTAAGAAACAGTACGAGTCTTGGCTCACGCAAAGCCTCCGAAGCAAAACATCGATAAGGAGTAACGTCTTGCCATTAAGGAGCTAAAGAACAACTCTCAGACGGTCGTAATCCAGGCGAACAAGGGAAATGCCACCGTATTGTTGGACACAGTAGATTATTGACTGTGACAACGGCCGCGGAAGCCTACGTTTATACTTCATTAGTAATAATATAATTTTATATTCACTTTCGGAGCTACGTCATACATTTTTAATGAATAGTTCTCACGTTTTACTCAAAATTTAGAGTTTCTCAGTAGAATTAGATGAAGCATAGCTTCAGTCTTCCAACAAGGTCCCCATATATTTCAATAAATGAATGACAATGCAGGTATCAGGAGTTGTAACCATCAGTTACAGGAGATGGAGTATTAACTACTGGAGAATTATCTCTGTTCATGATGGTATGGACTGTCCATGGTACAGAGTCTCAATAAAGAAGCTCGTAAGAAAACAGCGACTACTGTACAATTGGTGTAAAACAAATCATAGGACAATGGATAGAAGCTAGAGACAAAGCCTCTGGCTTTCAAAAGGGCAGTACTTGAATCACAACGATCGTCGCAACAGAATCTTGTCGGAGAGACTTTACAAAACCAAAAATATTCTGGACAAGTGCGAAGGCAATCAGTGCTACCCAAGTTAGTGTCCGTACACTCACGCATAACGCAGGAGCTGAAACAGAGAGAAGCAAACAAAAGCAGAAACATTTTCAAATGTTCCCTTACAGAGGTTAATCCAGGAGTACTACATCAGCACCATTCCTGCACCATTGCAAAAATGAGAGATATACACTGTGCACTTTTTCTAAATACTGTAATTGTCTCCCACTGGGACGCAAAAATTTGAAATTTGGCTCCAAGCTGCCTACAATCTTCATCTGAAGTGGTGCAAGAGCGAGGCATGTTCAAGAGCGCGGCTTGCTGCTACGTCACCCTCGGGCTTGGCGACAGTTCAAGTAGGAGGGTGTAGTCACATATCAAAAAAAGGCCAGAGTTCAGAAGTTCATATGAAGTGTGAGGTAGGGTAATGATGTCATACTGGTACCAAATTTCACCACAATTCTGCCCAATGAAACTGTGGACATACGTGGGGCGTTTGAAAAGTCCGTGCAAAACTACTTACGTGTTTGGGGTAATCCTTTTTTACTTTTCGACATAGTCTCCTTTTAGACTTATACACTTCGTCCAACACTGTTCTAATTTGTTGATCCCTTCCGAATAATAGCTATTGTCCAAGTCTGCAAAATAGCTATTAGTTGCTGCAATCACCACAACTGCTGAGGTGTGTGCTGGTGCATTGTCATGATGGAAAATGACTTTTTTGCGTTTTTATTGCAGCTCGGTTTTCAAACGGTCCAATAACGATGAATAATATGCACCTGTAATAGTTTTACCCTTTTCCAAGTTGTGATGAGGATTATCCCTTGTGAATCCCAAAAGACAGTCGCCATAACCTTTCTGGCCGAAGGAACGGTCTTCGCCCTTTTTTGGTGCAGTTTCTCCCTTGGTAACCCATTGTTTAGATTGTTGTTTGGTCTCAGGAGTATAGTAATGTATCCATGTTTCATCCACAGTGACGAAGCGACCGTTAAAGTCCTGCAGATTCTTCCTGAACAGCTGCAAACCATCCTTGCAACACTTCACACGATTCCGTTTTTGCTCAATCGTGAGCAATCGCAGAATCCATCTTGAGGATAGCTTTCTCATGTCCAAATGTTTATGCAAAATATTATGTACCCGTTCATTCGAGATGCCCACAGCACTATCAATCTCACGCACCTTAACTCTTCTGTTATCCATCACCATATCATGGATTTTATCAATGATTTCTGTAGTCGTAACCTCCACTGGGCGTCCAGAACGTTGAGCATCACTTGTGCCCACATGAAAAAAGCTCTCCGTCTTCAGGCCACAAGTGGCCCATCGGGACCACCCGACCGCCGTGTCATCCTCAGTTGAGGATGCGGATAGGAGGGGCGTGTGGTCAGCACACCGCTCTCCCGGTCGTTATGATGGTTCTCTTTGACTGGAGCCGCTACTATTCGGTCGAGTAGCTCCTCAATTGTCATCACGGGAGGCCCTAGCCACACGACATTTCCATTTCCATCACGAGGCTGAGTGCACCCCGAAAAACGGCAACGGCGCATGACAGCTGGATGGTCACCCATCCAAGTGCCGGCCACGCCCGACAGCGCTGAACTTCGGTGATCTCACGGGAACAGGTGTATCCACTGCGGTAAGGTCGTTGCCCGTGCCCACATGGCCATTCCGAAAATTTTGAAACCACTTATAAACTGTTCTAATCGAAGGTGCAGAGTCACCGTAATGTTTATCAAGCTTCTCTTTAGTCTCCTGAGGCGTTTTGCCTTTCATAAAGTAATGTTTAATCACGACACGAAATTATTTTCCGTCCATTTTTTGACGATGACTCGACTTCCTTGATTCACACAAATGTCAAACACAAAGAAATATAGCAGTATGGCTGAAACTTGGTGTGCGTTCTTTCCAAAGATGCTCTTAACTAAACATGACCTCGATACGCGCCGGTGGTGCTATCTCTCGGACTTTTCAAACGCCCCTCGTATCGCAAGATGGGAAGGCCTTCATGCTCCCACTTACCTATACTTCACACCTTCTTTTGGCGCCTTTACGTAGGAGGTCAGAACCGCGATATCCAGCGCTGGAACCACGCGACTTTCTTACAGGTGGCCGAAGAAAACATTTCGCACACACAACCGCTCAGTATCGACACACTCAATCCACCAGTGCAAAAATGGCGGCTGTGCTACACTCCAAACGGCTGCGGTCACTTTCAACGCGGTTGCAGGCCAACGATGTCCATAGAGAAGGGTTCAATCGTCTGGAGGGGTGGGGGGGGGGGGGGAGTATCAGCTGCATCAAAGATTGTCAAGAACGTCGTCCAGTTGCTCATCACACTGCGAATTGTCGTTTCGACCACAAAATGTTTGGGAATCAACGCCCCAACGGAAGCGAAGTTTTCACTGACGCTCTATATGCCATCTCCTAAGGCTTTTTCGTGTCGATAGCGGTGGTGGATCTGAAATGTTTCCCCTCGGGCACCCATGGCACCCTTGAGCCAAATTTCAAACTTCTGCATAGCAATGGGAGACGATTCCGGAGTTAAAAAGCGATCCTTTAATTGTGTTGCACATTTCAGGTATTATTGTCAGTGGTGTTGAGAAACCTTTCCACCTCAGAGTAGCACGCCGGCCGCTGTGGCCGAGCGGTTCTAGGCGCTTCAGTTCGGAACCGCGATGCTGCTACGGTCGCAGATTCGAATTCTGCCTTGGGCATGGATGTGTGTGATGTTCTTAGGTTAGTTAGGTTTAAGTAGTTCTAAGTCTAGGGGACTGATGACCTCAGATGTTAAGTCCCATAGTGCTCAGAGCCATTTGAACCATTTCAGAGTAGCACTTGCACCTACGTCCTCAATTATTTGATGGGTATATTCTACTCCCTGTCTTCCTGTACAGTTTTTACCCTCTGTAACTCTTTCTAGCTCCATGGAAGTTATTTGGTGATGTCTTAACACATAGCCTAACATCCTGTCCCTTCTTCTTGCCAGTCTTTTCCCTATATTCCTTTTCTCCCCTATTCCTCAGAGAATTTCGTTCCTTATCTTATCAGTTCACTTAATTTTCAATGTTCTTCTGTAGCGCCAAATCTCAAATGCTTCGATTCTCTTCAGTTCCGGTTCACCCACAGTCCGTATTTCACTACCATACAATGCTGTGCTCCAAATATACATTCTCAGCAATTGCTCGCTCATATTAAGTCCTGTGTTTGCTACTAGTACATTTCTATTGGCCAGGAATTCCCGTTTTGTCAGTGCTAGCCTGCTTTTTACGTCCTTCTTGCTCCTTCGGTCATGGGTCGTTTTACTGCCTAGACAGCAGAATGCCTTAACTTCATCCAATCCGTGTTCACCAATTTTGGAGTTAAGGTTTTCGCTACTTTTCATTACTTTCGTCTTTCCTCGATTTATTCTCAATCCATATTCTGTACACATTAGACAGTTCATCCCATCCTGCAATTATTCTTCATATTCACTGAGGGTAGCAATGTTATCAGCGAATCTTATCATTGACGTCTTTTCACCTTGAATTTTAATCCCACTCTTTTCGTTTATTTCCATCATTGCTTCTTCGACGTATAAATTGAACAATACGGCCCAAGACTATATCCCTGTCTTACACCGTTTTAAACCCGATCACTTCGTTCTTGAACTCTTCTCTTGCAGTAGAAATCACTGAAATTGAACAAAACCACAATCCCTTTCAGATTCTAGACAGAATTTTCGACTGAGATAGCCCCTCCTTTGACCTTAGTATACCGTAGAACCCTCGAACAAAAACCGTGCCCAGAGGTTGGAAGATAGAACAAGTCGCATCCATCCACGAGAAGGATAGCAGAAGTGATCCAGAAAATTACCATCCAGTATGCTTGACATGCATTTGCTGTAGAATCTTAGAACACATCGGAGCTCTCGTGTAATAAGGTATCTCGAACAGAATGACCTCCTCCACGCTAACGAAAGTGGATCCCGAAAACATCGATCATGCGTAACCAGATTCACACTCTTCTCACATAGCAGCCTGAAAGCCATGGATCATTGCAGTCAGGTACATGCAACGCTTCTTGACTTACGAAAGGCATTTGACTCTGCCATACATACGATTATTATCGAAAGTGCGATGGCACACCACTACATTCAGCGGAGAGGGAATAGGCTTTGGGGGCTATCCTTTCTGGTAGTGATGGGGGAAATCAGGGAGAGATTACAAGCGAGGACAATGAATGTACGGGGACAATGAATGAACGAAGAGAACAAAGACTTTGACGGTGTTTCGGGTAGCGTGTACACACGATTGTAGTGACTGGTGCAGGCTTGGAAGAAAGCAGTGGAAATGTTAATAATATAATAAGCCACGATGACATTAGATTCTAGCAGTACAAAAAACACCAAATCCTAAAACACTTCTCTGATTATCTCTTGGGGCCGAACGCAAGAGCTGAATTTCAACTGACCTTCTAGCAAGCAGTGTTGTAAAATGCACTTCGTCTTGTGAAATCCAGCAAGTTACTCAGTAAAGGACACGTTGTTGAGAATGTAGTGGATTAGCGTCCAGTCAGCATCAACGGCATTAGAGAAAGAGCATTAATTCAGTTGTGAAGGAATGAGGAAAGTAATCGATGTCGATCCTTCTGAAGAACAGGGCAGGCATTCGCCAGCCGCAGTTTTGGTAAGTCACAAGAAACCTGAATCAGGATGACCATATGAGGACTGTTACCCTACTCCTCCCACGCACATCCGCTTCTTCATATTACGCCTCAAGTCACTGTACTGTGTATAACAGAGGATACTTGGTAGCTTTTCTGTCCTACTCTATTTGCAAGTGAAAAAATTATTGTACTAGGATCATTTTATACGCAACGGAGGCAGTAGATTTGCTGCACTATCTTCCTGAAATCCCTGTTGCGTAAATTTATTCCTATTTAAGATCGCTGAGCCCCTCCGCTACACTTTGACAAGAGCTGTACTGATCTGTTACAATACTAGCAACATGTCTTAGTCCTTTGATGTCTGCTGTTCCTCCCTGATGACTCCAATCGCCGGAGAAACTCTCTAGCATTAATCGTCAACATAATAATGTCCGAGCTTCTTTATCGTGTTATTGATATTTTTATGACCTGAAATAAAATGTAAGTACTATCCAACGGCCGGGCCCATAAATTGTTAGTTTAACAATTTTGTCATGGGCACGTCTCCCAGATTCTGCTCTTTTGGTTACAACATCAATCTCCGCTTGGGTCTGCTGTTCTCTTAATTTTTCTATGATAGGTTGCAACGGCACTAACTCTTCAAGAATGCTTTCGGGCTTTTGTGAAGATAAAATGATAAACTGTGACACATTAGCGCTACCGTGCTATATTCTGTTCAAATAATTCTCAAACTTGAAGAGACTTCCTGGACGTCATCTTACGTTCCTTGTCACAGACACACAAAATAAACGACCAATAATTCTCCTTGTCCTGAGTTCGTTGCAGGCTGAGAAGCTGAGATCGCAATATGCCGTGATTGGTTAGTTTCAATAAGGTCTTTCCCAATTTTCGATCGGAAGTGTGGGCCATTGTTGGCCACGACGGTGCCAGGTTTGATAATGTTGTCGAAATAAACCCGTAGAAATTTTTAAAATTATTGTCGTAATTTTTCGACACACTCCTTTCCTCTGAAGAAACCATAGTTAACATGAATAAGTCTAACAAATTCTTACACAATGTGACCTGGGTTGCCCACTTTCCACCCGTCAAAATTGAAGTTGGTGTGGCATTACAAGACATCCTCCTGCATTAAATAACGCACACAGATATTTTCCTCATTAACATCGTCGTATTTCTCCTTTTATCACTGGCAAGATGTGATCATCGACTAGCTCCATCATGATGTCAAGTAGTATCTGCTGAGCATATATCTATACGTCCATTCCTTTTGTGAAACCTATGCTGATATCTCATGTGGCCATAGCTGCTAAGATACACCTGCTCCTTTATCGTAGACTAAGAATGTCAAACTAAAATGCTAGCGTGGACCAAAGAAATGGCGTTTCAGTTACCGTGTAAGTCGTGAAACAAAAATTAACCTTGAATTTTTGTACACTGCAATTTCACACCAAAATTGTTTCAATATTTTTCTTCAGAATTTAGATGTTCATCAGCAATTTTCCATTTAGTATTATCATTTAGTTTCGAAGGAGACGTACTGAACGCAAGGTTGTTGTTGTTGTTGTTGTTGTTGTGGTCTTCAGTCCTGAGACTGGTTTGATGTAGCTCTCGATGCTACTCTATCCTGTGCAAGCTTCTTCATCTCCCAGTACTTAATGCAACCTACGTCCTTCTGGATCTGCTTAGTGTATTCATCTCTTGGTCTCCCTCTATGATTTTTACCCTCCACACTGCCCTCCAATGCTAAATTTGTGATCCCTTGATGCCTCAGAACATGTCCTACCAACCGGTCCCTTCATCTTGTCAAGTTGTGCCACAAACTCCCTTCTCCCCAATTCTATTCAAAACCTCCTCATTAGTTATGTGGTCTACCGATTTAATCTTCAGCATTCTTCTGTAGCACCACATTTCGAAAGCTTCTATTCTCTTCTTGTCCAAACTATGGGCTGAAATAAATTATCATTGCGTAACATAAAATAATAGACTAATTACCAACAGAGTTTCAAATTTACATTATTACCTGTTATTGTTTATTGTGTAAAAGCTATGAAAGATCAAAAAAGCCACTCATGGATACAGGAGGAAAAGACTCTCGTATTATACGCGTACACTTTTTGCTGTTAGTTGCGAACTAAATAGGCACACATGTGACAATAAAAGCGTTAACTTAACTTCTTGTAGGACACAGCAAAACTCTAATAATTAAAATTTTTACTTAATCTGTTTAAATAAGCCCTTCTAAAAGAGTTTTCAGTATTCTCTTGTTTAATAAACACTGTTTTGTCATTTTCATTTTTTCTAAATCCACATCTACATACACGTTTTGCAACCCATCATGCGGTGCACGGCGAAGAGTACCCTACACCACCACTAGTCACTGCCATTCCTTTCCACTCGCAAATGGCGATAGGGGAAAACGACAACCTATGGGTCTCTGTAGGAGCCATAATTTCTTGTCTGCGTATTCCTTACTTGTGAAATATACGTTGTCGACGTGTAGAATCCATCTGCAGTCATCCACAAATACCGGTCCTCTAAATTTTCTCTATAATATTTCGGGAAAAGATCATTGTCTTCCCTCCACGAATTCCCACTTGGATTACGCAGCATTACTGTAATAATCGCGTGTTTGTCGAACCTACTGATAATAGGTCTAGCAGCAGGCTTCTGAATTGCTTCGATGTCTTCCTTTAATCCAATCTGAGGAGGATCTCAGAAAGTCAAGCAGTTTCAAGAATGGGTGGTACAAATGTGTTGTATGTGATCTGCATTGCTCATGAACTACACTTTCCTGGACGTCTCGCAATAAACCAACGCCGACGATTCACCTTTCCTACTGCAATCCTTACATGTTCGCTCCATTTCATATTGCTTTGACAGTATTACTCCTAGATGATGAATTAACGTGCCTGGATCAAGCAGCACTCCAGTAATACTGTATTCGAACATTACAGGACTGCTTTTCGTACTCATCTTCCTTAATTTGCATTTTCCCAACACGCTTTCCTGGTGCACTCTTACCGATACCTCGGTCTCTTATAAACGCAAGCTGTCCAGGACGACGTGCTGAGTCGTGTTACTTACGCAGTCTTTGAGCTATTCACATATCTGAGAACCTACTCCATATGCAGTCTGTAGTGTGGCACACTGTCAAACGCTTTCCAGAACTCTAGGAACATGGAATCCGCCAGCTGCTCTTCACCCATAGTTAACAGCAGAAAAGGGCAAGTGGTGTTACACACCAATGACGCTTTCTATATCCATGTTGATTAGTAGTTATAAGCTTTTATCGCTAAAGGAAATTAAATATGTTCCAGTTTAGAATATGCTCAAGAATTATGCAGCAAACTAACGTTATAGATATTGGTCTGTATTTTTCATGTCTGTTCTTTTGAGCTCCTCATACAAAGCAGTCACCTACATTTTTTTTAGTTTATTGGGACTTTTCGCTGGGCGAGTGAATCATAATAAATGGACGCTAGCTATGGAGCTAATGTCAAGGATTACACTCTGTAAAACCGAACTGGGATGCCATATAGATCTGGCGAGTTATTTGTTTTCAACTCATTCAGCGGTTTCCCGACGCTAGGGGTGGTACAGGTTTTTGGTCTTGAACTCCTGGTTGAAAGCCATACATCGCCAGGGCAACTGCATGAAGTCACACAAGAGGGTTGCCTGGATGCAAGGAACGAGATGCTGTGTCAGCAGTAACCTTATAAACGGTTACGTTAGCAAAAATTCTACCTCATCACCAAAATTCTGTCTCGTCAGTAAAATGCATCTCCCTCTCACTTATACACATTTAGATCTTCCAATCACAGCTTAGTACACACATATAAAAAACGTTTGGCATCATGCAGGTTTCCAGAATTCCTGAAGACAGACGTTGACTGGATATTGTACCACAGACACAGTCCCTTTGACTGTTCAGAGATGTCACTAAACCCGCCCAAAGATGTAAACAACCATGCATGAGAGCAGGCCGGTGTGGTCGAGCGGTTCTAGGCGCTTTAGTCTGGAACCGCGCGACTTCTACTGTCGCAAGTTCGAATCCTGCCTCGGCTATGGATGTGTGTGATGTCCTTAGGTTAGTTAGGTTTAAGTAGTTCTGAGTTCTAGGGGACTCATGACCTCAGATGTTAAGTCCCATAGTGCTCAGAGAGAGTAGCGCCTATTAGACGGAGGGTGTCCGACAGCCGATCAGTTCCAGTCATTTCACCAGAAAGGACGCAGTTCAACCATGCCTAGACGGTCAGTACCGCAGTTCGATCGCGTCCACATTGTTGCTTTTTGCCAGGAAAGGCTCTCAACAAGGGAAGTGTCCAGGCGCCTCGGAGTGAACCAAAGCGATGTTGTTCGGACACGGACTACAGATTATGGCTCGGAGGAACCCTGACAGCAACGCCATAATGCTGAATAATGCTTTTCGCGCAGTCACGTTACGACTCAAAGAGTGCGCAATAGGCTGCATAATGCGCAATTCACTCCCGACGTCCATGGCGAGGTCCATCTTTGCAATCACGACACCATGCAGCGCGGTACAGGTGGGCCCAACAACATGCCGAATGGACCGCTCAGGATTGGCGTCACCTTCTCTTCACCGATGAGTGTCGAATATGCCTTCAACCAGACAATCGTCGGAGACGTGTTTGTAGGCAACCCGGTCAGGCTGAACGCCTTAGTCACACTGTCCAGCGAGTGCAGCAATGTGGAGGTTCCCTGATGTTTTGTGGTGGCATTATGTGGGGCCGACGTACGCCGCTGGTGGTCATTGAAGGCGCCGTAACGGCTGTACGGTACGTGATTGCCATCCTCAGACCGATAGTGCAACCATATCGGAAGTATATTGGCGAGGCATTCGTCTTCATGGACGACAATTCGCGCATCCATCGTGCACATCTTGTGAATGGCTTCCTTCACGATAACGATATCACTCGATTAGAGTGGCCAGCATGTTCTCCGGACATGAACCCTACCGAACATGCCTGGGATAGATTGAAAAGCGCTATTTATGGACGACGTGACCCACCAACCACTCTGAGGGATCTACGCCGAATCGCCATTGAGGAGTGGTACAATCTGGACCAACAGTTCCATGATGAACTTGTTGATAGTACGCCACGACGAATACAGACATGTTTCAATGCAAGAGGGCGTGCTACTGGGTATTAGAGGTACCGGTATGTACAGCAATCTGGAGCACCACCTCCGAAGGTCTCGCTGTCTGGTGGTACAACATGCAATGTGTGGTTTTCATGAGTAATAAAAGGGTTGGAAATGATGTCTATGTTGATCTCTATTCCAGTTCTCTGTACAGGTTGCGGAACTGTCGGAACCGGGGTGATGCATAACTTTTCTTGATGTGTGTGTTTTACCGGCCATTAAAAGGAAACAGACAACTACAGTATAGTAGTTTACCAACAGTTAAAACGTAACAGCCAACCACTATGTAACGCCCATGCACAATAGTGTCCAAACAATCTGAATTTTGCATCATGGTGAAAAGTTTCCGAAAGCTGAATTCTGCAGCAGCTTAAAATATCAAAGCGATCTGCATTTTATGTAGATTAGAATCATGTTCAAAAGTATCCAAATAATATCAATTTTGTGCAAATTAGCGCCATGTTCATAAGTATCGAAATGATTGGAATTTTGCGTGAATTAGTGCATGTACAAAAGAATTCGAAGGAGCTTAATTTTTTTACTTGTACAAAACTATCTGAAAGATCTGCAATTTGCTTCAGTTGGAACCATGTTCAAAAGTGTCTAAATGGTCTGAATTTTGCACCTTGTACAAAAGTGCCTAACTTTACAATCCTAATCATACGTCATAGTCTGAGCAGTTCTGATGGTCGTTTCTTGACCACAAACATATATGAACAGATGATGACAAATGTCGATGAAAAAGTTAAAATAAATCCTGGTCACATTTCTGTGCCATTATTTTGTGTGAAGCTCATCTTACTTCTACTACAATCGACTGAAAGTCAGTCAAACATTGAAGAGACTCTCATGCTAGGTTATTAACTTTCTTTTGTGGTACAAAAGTACGGCATCTCCTGCTGATGATGCTAACTTATGTTGTTATATAGTCAAGATGATATGACAATGCCTCTGTACATCTACATGTTACAGCAAAGCTGTAACAAGTCGCTCCATACATCGACATGTTATAATCAAATTTTAACAAATTGCTCAGTATAGCGCCATGTTACAACAAAATTGTAACAAATTTACCCCGTAGGTAATTGTAATAAAATACTCCTGTTAAAGCAAACTACATTGTACATCGCCATGTTCCATCACAGTTGTAACAAACAGCTCTATACAGCACCATGTTAGAGTAAAATTGTAACAAATAGCTCAGTATTCTAGCAAAACTGTAACAAATTATGCCATACGTCACTGTTACAGTAAAACTGTAACAAACTTCTCCATGTAAAAATGTTTTGTGATTTTATGCTGGTAATTCTAGCTCATGCTACCTCACAATGAAAACTGCATGACCATCCTATACATTACCATTTTACAGCAAAATTGTAACACATTGTCACACACATTCTCATGTTATAGCTAAGTTGTAACAAATTACTCCATGCATCACCAATGTTAGAAAAAATTGTAAAATGTTGCCCATTATGTTGCGAACAAATACTGGATATTATTGGGGCAATGGAGTTGAGATTATTTGTCAAAACCTTGACTTAGATTTTAAAATTAATTATAAAACAATCTAGATCACAATGCACATTTATTAAAAGGTGAACAGTTTCGATCGTTACATGATCATCTTCAGACCTTCAATCACATTGATGGTCAATGGTTGTGCATGGAGCAGAACTACTGAATGACAATAGGTAACTGCTTGGGTAGTTGGCTGCAGATTCTCATATAATGAACGAAACAGTCACCTTTTAATAAACATGCCTTGTGATATTGGCTGTTTTACAATTCATTTTAAACTTTACGCTATGTTTGCTGACATCCTCCAACAATGTTTTCGAAAATAATAGACTTAGTTTTGCTAAAAGCAATACAACACCAGCACTGATATGCAGTGATTGGTGCCTCCCTACCCAACACTGGAATTTGTACAGTGCCACACATAGCACTTGTATACGCCCTGTACTAAACTTTTGTCAGAGGTTGATGATCAGAAAGCAGTGGCTGCAGCAATCAGAGCCTTCCTCCTTGGTACTTGAATCTGTACTATTACAGACGCAGCTATTATCTTATCATTCATGGCGGCTACCATTACACCAGATTCTACTGTGTGACCAGTGATGGTAAGTTGACATATGGTGACTGCCATTACTTCAGATGCTATTGGGACAGATGGTCAGTTGATAGGGTGACTACCATTTCCTCAGATATTATTGCAGGGACAATGATGGTCAGAGAACTGAGTGACTTACATCATCCCAATGTTGCTGGTTGCAGTAATGATCATCAGGGATGGGGTGGAGTCAGTGATGTCAGGGAGGTTGTGCTGAAAGGTGAATATAAGCTTAGTCAGCAGTCTCAATTTACTGACTAAATATTTTCCATGTTGGAACTAGTCTTGACTTGCTGGCATCAGCAAGTCTCATCTTGCTGAATAATCACGTTTGCTACTTGGAACAAGGAACAATTTGTCAGAACAAATCTCAACTTGCTGAATTGGTGTTAAAATTTTGTGTAACAGTGCAGATGTACGGGACAATTTGTTCAATTTTAAGTAACAATGGTGATGTATGCGGCTGTTTGTCACCATTTTGTGGAACAAAAATGATGTATGGGGCAATTTGGTAACAATTTAGTGTGACAGTTTTGATGCCTGGCGCAATTTGTACAATTTTATTTGGTGCTTGGGATACTGTTTGAGAATGTGGAGTTGCTACTCACTGTCAGGTTATGGCATGTACACTTTCAGCTTCTGTTGTTAAAGCACGATTTGGATCCAGTTACTGACACCCATGGTCAGCACATAATTGAATATAACTACATATTTGAGGTAATATCAGTCACCATGTAAACTATCATTGCCCCACTCAGTAGTATATAAGCTAATGTTAGTCATGATGTCAACTGACAATCGTTGTCCAACAATAGTGTCTGGAGTAATGGCAGTCACTACATCAAATGAGCATAATTGTCCCAACCAATAGTATCTGGGGTAATGTCAGTCACTCTGTCAACTGTCCAAAGTCACCACGTCAACTGACCACCATTGACCCCAATGCTATCTGGAGGAATGGCAGTCACCCTGTCAACCAACAGTCGTTGCCCCAAAAGTATCCTGCTTACTGCCAGTCACATAAGTGAACTGAACATTTGTGGCCCAACTGGGGTCATGGTAGTCATCATGATTGAGGAAACAAGCAATGTGTCTAGCATTGTACAGATTGTGTACTGGGGTGGAAAGTTCTGATCACTGCATATGCTGCACTCTGTTCAGTGAGCTCTGAAATGAATGTTATACAAAGTGTACATAATCACTGTGTTCTTCATTGTACAGTTTCCAGTACCAGGTAGGAAGGTTCCAATCGCTGCATATGCTGTGCCCTCATCATCACATTCTGACTTGTGCTGTAATGCCTTTAGCTAAACTAATACAAATTTTCGAGAAACATTCTTACCACCATTGCCCCAATTGCGTCCACTATGCATTCGCGAGATATGGGGTAATCTGTTACAGTTTCATGTAACAATGGTGATGAATGGAGTAATTTGTTAAGATTTTGCTGTAACATAGCGTTTCATGGAGTAATTCGTTACTGTAATATGACAGTGTATGGCGCAATTTGTTACAGTTTTTCGATAACAGGAGCAGCTTCTTACAATTTCAAGTAACAATGGTGATTTATAGGGTAATGTGTTACAATTGTATTCTAACAGAACGATGTATAGGGGCAATTTGTAGCAGTTTTGCTGTAACACGAGGGTATAACAATTTGTTACAGTTTTGATCCAAAATGGTGACTGTGTGACTGTAGAAGTTAGCGTTATCACCAGAAGATGACAAACGATTTTCGCTGCAAGATAAAGTTAGTAAGCTAGCATGAGAGCCTCTGTAACGTTTGGCCTGCTCTGATATGGGTTGTAACCGAACTAAGACGAGCTTTTGACAAAACTGTAGCAGAGAAACTTGGCCTGGATTTAGTTTATCTTCTGCATCGCCATCTGTCTTCCTTTGTCACGTATATTTGTGGGAAAGAACTTACCATCGTAACTGATCAGATTATGCAATACGTCTGGGACTGTAAAGCGACGCAGTCTTCAGAGTAAAGACTGGCTTGTATGCATAACAATCACATACAGATATTACACAATGAGAGTGTCAGATTTCTGCGAAGTCAGGCAAGTCCAGGCTTGGCGAATCTCCTGATGAAAGATCACACAGTTCTCCTAGTCTCCACCTGCCCACAGTTAGCTTTTAACAATCAAGCACAGATATAAAATTCAGATCGTTTGTGCACATTTGAACATGGCATCAATTTACACGAAACTGAGATTGTTCAGATACTTTTGAATGGGTGCAAAAGTCAGCCCGTTCAGATGCCTTTGAACGTGATGCTAGTTTACGCCAAATTCAGATCATTCAGGAACTTTTGAACATGGTGCTAATTTGTGCAAAATCGATGTCATTCAGATACCTTTGAACATGATGCTAATCTATGTAAGATTCAGATCATTCAGTTGCTTTTGTAAATGGCGCTAATTTACGCGAAATTGAGGTCACTTGGATACTTTTGAACATGGCAGTAAATGATATAAATGGTATAAAATTCAGATTTCTTAGATACTTTTGAAATGGCACAAAATTCCAATCATTTGGATAACTTTCAACGAAGTGCTAATTTATACAAAATTCATATTATTTTGATATTTTTAAACATGGTAGCTACATAATAGCTGGATGTTTAATTTTAATGTCCATTAGAATACTGCAGTATGATTGGCTGTGGATGATAAATACTGGGTTTTGGTTGGCTGTTTCACTTTAATGCCCAGTAAAATACTGAGCTGTGATTATGAGATCTAAACGTGTATTTGTGTGTTGGAGAGACACATTTTTCTGATGAGGCAGAATTTTTGCTTACCAGGGGAATTTATCATGTTACTACTGTTACTATTGACACGACATCTTGCTCCTATCATTTAGACAACCGAAACATGGACGTTATGCATTTGCTCTGCCGCTGTACGGCCTACAGCCAACAGTGCAGGGTCAAAGCGTGCCAAAGAGTACCTTGCTGTACTACTGCCATATATTACCATTTCTATGTTCTACAAATGGGAATTTGTGTGGGAGTCAAACTACGCCATGTCTGTACAATCCTCCTGCGTGAATGATTTTTAAAATATAAAACTGATAAAGAGATGATACTCCTCAGAGGGTACTATGAGGTACAAAAGATTTAGTAAACAATTTAAAGCACCAGCAAACTGCCTGTTTAACCATGTCACTCATGTGACTCACTTAGTCGTTTTAAAATGTACCTTCAGGTCTACTATTGATGCAGCCGAAACGCCTGGTTCTCTAAGTGGCGTCGGTTCACAGTGGATGCACTTAAATGTTGTAAGCTATCTTACATGTAACGTGACTGTCCGGCCATCATAAAGAAAATCAGCATAATACCACCACAGATCCCTGTTATTACAACGATCTTAGCAGACACTATGTGTTTATGTGCAAACACAATGTCAGTATGGCAGTGTGCTCGACTTGAAGATGCGCAATGTTGGCAGCCCCTGTACGCATGCATATCTGTTGCTAGTTTTTTGCACAAACCAAGATGCATTCAAATATACATAGATTTTGCTAAAAAATTAAAAAATGAAATGGACCCACTGCATGAACCTTCCAGTACATTACAAAAGCCTCCACTAGCGTTTAAAATCAACAAATGACTGAAAATGTAAATTAATAGCTCTTGAATAAGAAATGTACTTGCTGGCATCAAACAGATTATTAGACATGCCTTATACTTAGTTTTTAGTTTATTCGAGCATAATTGTAATATAGTGAAATACACATTTACGTACTGAGTCTGTTATTTGTGTTTGAGGTATTCCATTTCTTATTTTCAAGACACCTGTTCACTGTGCACATCCTCTTGCACACTTATGCTACGCAGGTTCGTGCCAAACTGCCCAGGATGGGAACCTAGAAAGAAGAAAAAACAAAGAGCTATTGAAGTAGGACAAGATGCTTCACCGTCCAGCGAAAATCAAATGAAGGTGGCAGTAATAGCGCTGTCAGAAACGAGGTAGGTTAAAATAGTACTCAGACTATGCCTCAGATATAGCTTCTGTGATTTTAGGTATTGATTTAAAGAAAAGAATGCGTTGTTTTCAAAGAGGTTACAGTAGTTGTTTGCAGAAGTGTTTAACGTGACTGTAGGTTCATAGAAACATTATCAGTAATTTCAGAGTTGGAGAGTTAATACTAAGTATATTTTTCCTTTTTTCCTTTAAGTGCGAAGGACGATAAAATGTCGCTGCCCCCTTTGCGCAAGAGCTTCCGACGTTGGTCGAGGTACGCAGCGGTCCATTGCATCTGGATTTTTACCTTAGTGAGCTATTACGGTGGTTTGCTCAACGCCAAGAACTGGGGGTCCTCACTGCTGATAAACACCATCGGTGCGGGTGAGTAACCAGCCAGTTAGATTTACACAGTACTGGCACTTCCACCTTCGGTTACTCAAGAGCCCTTTGCTACCATAGTACTAAAGTGTTGTAACCTTCCCGTATATAAAAATTTCCGGTACAAAATTGACTGAGAATTGAAAATTTTGGAAGTAAGCAGCGCTACGTCATGGCCCTGTGAAATCAACCTGAATAAACTGAAAAATTCTTACCTCATAATGGTGTCACCGGATAACACTGTCTGCTTCTACACTCCTGGAAATGGAAAAAAGAACACATTGACACCGGTGTGTCAGACCCACCATACTTGCTCCGGACACTGCGAGAGGGCTGTACAAGCAAGGATCACACGCACGGCACAGCGGACACACCAGGAACCGCGGTGTTGGCCGTCGAATGGCGCTAGCTGCGCAGCATTTGTGCACCGCCGCCGTCAGTGTCAGCCAGTTTGCCGTGGCATACGGAGCTCCATCGCAGTCTTTAACACTGGTAGCATGCTGCGACAGCGTGGACGTGAACCGTATGTGCAGTTGACGGACTTTGAGCGAGGGCGTATAGTGGACATGCGGGAGGCCGGGTGGACGTACCGCCGAATTGCTCAACACGTGGGGCGTGAGGTCTCCACAGTACATCGATCTTGTCGCCAGTGGTCGGCGGAAGGTGCACGTGCCCGTCGACCTGGGACCGGACCGCAGCGACGCACGGATGCACGCCAAGACCGTAGGATCCTACGCAGTGCCGTAGGGGACCGCACCGCCACTTCCCAGCAAATTAGGGACACTGTTGCTCCTGGGGTATCGGCGAGGACCATTCGCAACCGTCTCCATGAAGCTGGGCTACGGTCCCGCACACCGTTAGGCCGTCTTCCGCTCACGCCCCAACATCGTGCAGCCCGCCTCCAGTGGTGTCGCGACAGGCGTGAATGGAGGGACGAATGGAGACGTGTCGTCTTCAGCGATGAGAGTCGCTTCTGCCTTGGTACCAATGATGGTCGTATGCGTGTTTGGCGCCGTGCAGGTGAGCGCCACAATCAGGACTGCATACGACCGAGGCACACAGGGCCAACACCCGGCATCATGGTGTGGGGAGCGATCTCCTACACTGGCCGTACACCACTGGTGATCGTCGAGGGGACACTGAATAGTGCACGGTACATCCAAACCGTCATCGAACCCATCGTTCTACCATTCCTAGACCGGCAAGGGAACTTGCTGTTCCAACAGGACAATGCACGTCCGCATGTATCCCGTGCCACCCAACGTGCTCTACAAGGTGTAAGTCAACTACCCTGGCCAGCAAGATCTCCGGATCTGTCCCCCATTGAGCATGATTGGGACTGGATGAAGCGTCGTCTCACGCGGTCTGTACGTCCAGCACGAACGCTGGTCCAACTGAGGCGCCAGGTGGAAATGGCATGGCAAGCCGTTCCACAGGACTACATCCAGCATCTCTACGATCGTCTCCATGGGAGAATAGCAGCCTGCATTGCTGCGAAAGGTGGATATACACTGTACTAGTGCCGACATTGTGCATGCTCTGTTGCCTGTGTCTATGTGCCTGTGGTTCTGTCAGTGTGATCATGTGATGTATCTGATCCCAGGAATGTGTCAATAAAGTTTCCCCTTCCTGGGACAATGAATTCACGGTGTTCTTATTTCAATTTCCAGGAGTGTAAATGGCACAGCTCAGTGCAATGCTGGCCTATCTACTACTACTGAACAACATTTGTCTGAGATTTGCATCATTAGAAAAAAAACTGACTTTGCTTGTTGACAAAGCTGCATAGCTGGTCCTCTGATTATTAATCAACACATGACTATGATGTGGGAAAATTTGTAAAATATTTAAATTCAAGTAAATGACTGGTAAAAAATTGTGTTCTGGAAAACCTTATTATTGAAAATATTTCTGCAAACCATTACATAAAAAAATGAACATTACAAGTCTGACTTAATTAGTGCTGACAAATCACAAAAAGATTGAAACAAATTCATATTAACATCTCAGACAACAAATTTAAGTACGCGCCTGGCGATGAAGAATAATAAAGTTCACCTTACACTAGATGGCAATGAACTGCGCTGCACCAGCGGCGACTGCTACTTCTCTTACACGGCTAGCAACTGTACTGTAGCGCTGAGCTACTACGACTTCTCCGTAACAGCGAGCTATTGCAACTGCTCCATAACAACGAACTATTGCGACCGCTCTGTAGGACCGAGCGATTATTGTTACTGCTGCTGACGTTTAATATCGCAGGCAGCGCGTGAGCAATACATCGAAATTACATTTGCTCCAATAGGGTAGTGAACAGTAAACCTCTTAACGAATAACTGGCCTCGAGTGCAGACTGCTTGCCAATTACGCACGATTTGTTGACCGCTACGAGCAGAAGAGATAAACATGTAATAATTAGGCAGCGAAGAAATAACAAATAAGCTAATGCAAACAACAACTTCGAAACAATATATGACGATTGGTGGGCGATAATGAGCAGTCTAGTACTCGGAACCGATTTTTCGTGCGCCACTCTGTACCACTTAAATAATATAGTAGAACTTTTCATATTCTCTTTACAAAATGTCACACCAGAAAAACGATTATGGAGCACGGGCTTCATTCGGTTGTAAGTCGGTCTGCATTCCATAACAATGAACATGCTCTTTTACCTTGGATCATAAAAAGACGGAAAATGGCCACTCGTGTGTGCCATGGCGACTTCCTTTGCGTATGTAATAACAAAAAAATCTTGCCTTTTTACAAGTATTTCTTCTGCTGTTTATCGAAATAGTGAAGTAAGCTGATATACCGTTTTGTTACCTGAAAAGATGTATGTATTGCATGAAATGTAATTTTATGTAATTTACGTAATTAGAAAATATATTTTAATTAGCGGTATTGGACGCTGAATAGGATACGAAAAGAACCAGAAGTTCGGATTTCAAAAAAAGGTTTGAAACAGATCTAGAATGGGCGTGCGCAGTGAATGACACGAACAAGTCATTAAGTAGGCGCAGTCGGCAGTAGAACTGCGACGAGTGGACACGTGAAGGACGAGTCCGGCCGAGCGAGACCGAGACCGAGACAGACGGGAACGGGACCGAGGCTGGAACGAGACCGACCGTTTACTGTTCCAGGGGACTATAAGTAGAAATCCGCGACCGAAGTGAACTATGAAAGACCGTTCCTTAGAATTCGTTCCTCGCTCGTTCCGTTCATCTTGATGAACCGTTACTTTGGACCCGCTAGTTCGCGAACGACCCATCTCTACACCTTTCAGATGTAGAAACACGCCTATCAACTTTCGTCCATGCCACACAAAGCAACTTTGGCGTTGCGATTATTTTCCGTTAGTGCATAGTAATATATATACACCTTGAAGGCTGTTAATGATACCTTCCATACAGATGCGCACTACGTCCAAACTCTTTTGGGAATCAGGTAAAGAGTGGGAACAATGAGGATAATGCCGGTGGACGCTACGAGGGTAGTGTGCGACAAGTTGAGAATTTTGGTGAATGGGAAATGTGTTCAGATAGCCGAAGCGGATAACGTGAACGCTCGTGTAACGCCGAAAATTTGGATTCGAGTCCTAGTCCGGCACAATTTTTCGCTTGTCGACACCGGATTTATTTCAGTGGCCATTTTCGGCTGATGTCTGAGTTTCTGTTACGCCATTTGTTGGATCGCGACTAACGTAAGCAGTAATACCTCGGAACGAAGACACAGTCTCGATAGGCCCCACGATCCTGCCGCTGTCGAATTCCGACACATGTTGTAGACGTTTCTCATTTTAACACGAGGCATAACTCGATCTTCTCGTGATTGTCCTACATTCATATGCGATTTCTTGCATAGAAGAATCTAAATGGTATCACTGGTAACTGCTTCGTGCGGTTGCTCTGAAATGTCAAACATGTAGTACACTCACGCCAGTTTGACGTCTGTTGCATGCCGACTTCATAGTGTTTCAGTTTTAATGGCCAGCAGAACATTTAATGTTACTGTACTTTGCATAAATATTTAGCTTTTATCACATATTACTGTCCATTTGCCCCTGACCTCTCCGCTGTCCACTTCCTCGTACTATCCTTCCCCCCCCCCCCCCCATTCCTACCTCTTATCCCTCTCTCCTTCATCTCTGACATATTTGGCTTTAGTAATATGTTATGTATCATTAGAAACCGCATGAAGAGTCTCAGGGTAGTGTGGCGGATTTTCCTTGTAATGTGTCACATGTGGCTGTTATTTAAAATATTTTGAATCATCTTCATTTTTCAATATCCAGGTAAAATAATAACTTCAAATTTCTTTAAATGTTTTCTTTCTTGTTTGTCAGTTTTAATAGCTACCTGTTGTTCCATTATTTTCATTTGTATATCTGATAGCTACACTTGTATTATCAAAAACAATCAGCATTTATAATATATGCAGCTGATAATGCGAATGTAAACAAGTCTTAGCGTTTTAACGCTCAATAATATTTATTACATTACTGCTATAAATGATATGTCAAATGAAAAATCGAACAGTCTTACCAAGAACCTTATAAATGTTCAATATGAGAACCATTAGTCACACGGCATACATCAAGTCTATAAACCGAGTTTTTCCCAAACGTTGCTAAGTGTTTCTTCAATGATTGTAGGAACTGCTGCTTCAATCCGGTTTCTTGATTTAGGGAGGTCTGCTGATAGCGGAGGCACGTACACACCACCCTTGATGAAGCCCCAAAAGAAAAACTCGCATGGCGTTAGGTCGGGTGAACGTGGAGGCCATGCAAAGCAAGCCCTGTCATTGGGCCTTGGGGCCAATGCAGCGCTTGGGTACTGTGAAGTTCAACCAATCGCGTACCTCGCTATGCCAGTGAGGTGGCGCACCATCTTGCTGGAAAATGAAGTTCTCTGCCTCATCTTCTTCCAACTGAGGGAAGAGCCATTGCTGGGTAGTGTATCAAGGTAATAAGTGCCACTTACAGCACGTTCACCAAAAAAGAAAGGCCCAAAAAAAATTAAAAAAAAAAAGAAATGCGGAAACATTGCGCGCAGCGCATGCGCACTGGTGCCAAACACAACTGTTTGAGTTGCTTTTTCATTTGACGTATCATTTATAACTGTAAGTTTAATGTAATAAATATTATAAAGCGTTAAAACCTTGATATTCATTTATAAACACCCTGTATACAGATGTAGTATTTGTCATTATGGAATGTAGACCATTATAAACACTGTTTTAATTAGTTAATTGATGATAAACAGTTTCTCCCTCTTCCTCTCACACACTCTCACCCTCACACTATATCACTCTCTCACTTCCCCCCCCCCCCCCCCCCCGGCTCCCTCTCTCTCTCTCTCCCCCCTCCCTCCACCCTTGCTAAAGAAAGAACTTCTGAAGTACTCAATCGTCGAAACTAAATGGACTCGAATCCCAGTAATGGCAAGGAACAACACAAGAAATATTGTTGTATTTTTATTTGTAAAATGACCGGCTTTTGTTTCAGGAGTAGCAGAAATAGCAGGCACATTTCTTGGACTTTCGCTGCTTCTGTGGGCATCCAATCCGTGGCTCCCAATGGGAATAATTAATATTACAGGAGGAACAGTGTATATATTATCCTGGATTTTGCCAGATGGTCAGTAGTTTTTTTCACCTATCAGTCTTTCAAATCAGATTTTTTGCTATGCACAATGAATGTGCTAATTACTATCGCAATGTGTGTTGTGTTGTACACGTTAAACGTTTATTTTAATTTTTTTTGTCTTCGGGGTTATCCGCTCGGACAGCCGACGAGTCACGCACTTATTTTAGTAGACCAGACATATTTAATCTCATTCTCTCTCTCTCTCTCCCTCTCTGTTTCTCTCTCTCTCTCTCTCTCTCTCTCTCTCTCTCTCTCTCTCACACACACACACACACACACACACACACACACACACACACACACACATATTCACTCATATTCCAATCATATGAGCGTATTCTTACATTAGGATGTAAACATTTTAAGTTAGTTAGATAGTAATTTGTCGAGCCGCCAGAAAGTTAAATATATGTCAGTGTATGAACATATCAGTTGTACACTGGAAATGGGAAACACTGAAAATGTGAAATGTCAAAATCTAAGAAAACAGGAAAAACAATGACAGAGTCACATTACAAATCATTTCATTCGAAGGATCGCAAATTTTGAGATTTACACATCATTTGCAACGTCTAACAGGAAAAGTATAGTAAAAGTGTAATACGCTTAGATTTTAAGAAATGTTTTAAAAATTAGGTAAAGATGTAAGTGCCAAGCTTCACTTCCGTGGAATCACTGAATGTGCACAGCAACACCTTACTTGTTTCTGAACAATAACAAAAAGAAGAATATTGACAGCGCTGAGAAAACGAGAAATAAAATTCCTTGTATTTGATTTCGAGCAAATCGATCATGAATAATACGTTGTTCTTTTTCTGTACGTAATTTGTTGGCCAATGGAAGGTGAGGAACACTTTCTAGGATAGGAAGGTCATGGAGTTTGAACGCCTTCTTCAGCAAAACAAGTTTATCCCAGTCTCCGTCATCAAACGAAGCTTTAATCAGAAGTTTGCCATTCTTATCTGGTCTAAAACATACTGTTGAAGCTTTTGTTGTCTGTAGTCCGATGGTATTTAATAAGTTGTTAACCAAGAAAGTCCGGTATAAAAAGTGACGTAAATCCATTTCATTATGATACACAATTTGCAGTTAAATTCTAATGATTTTAACTTACATCACTTTGTGGTGGTTCTTTCTGAGCAACAGCTGTCCCTTTGTTACATAAGGCTTTCGTTGATTTCTTGGCTCGGCATTCTTCTTTATATTTCTAAACTTGCCTTTCCTTTCTATCATATATCACTGGACACCAAAGATTCAAGTAAAAAATAACTGAAATGAAGTAAATGTACTGTCCTGGTGCCTGTACGAAAGCGACCTACAAACAGCTTACCACCACTCGGCGTTCCTTACGTCACGAACAAAGGAACTTCTTCTTCCTTGCTTGTTCCCGTTCCTCTGTGGATTCGGCAGTGTTATAATGGTTTTGGCAATGCTTGTGACAGTTGGTTGCCCGATGCTTGTAAGTCTCGTGTTCAAGTGAGAGAAAGTTTTGTACATGTTTGTGCGGCGTGTAACTGAGGCGGGGCGGGTAGTACCGACCTAGTTGTATGTGGGATACTGCCTAAAAACCACATCCGGCTTATCTGGCTGACCAGCCCTTGTTGTTAATCCGCGAGTGAGTCCCATGAACAAAGAAACATACACGCTACTAAGTCTGTTGTAGATATTTTGAAGTACAACGAAAATATCCTGTTTTGGTACCAGCGGCGTTTCCCATTTTTAGTTTTCATTTTGATTCATGTAACGTCTTAAACCTGGTACGCAGCAGTTGTCCACAAAGCTCTTACAAGGAGAGGTACCCAGCGGTGCTATCGATTTTTTGAAACTATCTATATGGTGATGTAGCTTAAGATCCCAGGTATCACACGCTGCAGCCATTCACGCTGGTCGGCCTCCGTGCGCAAGTGATTGACGAAAAAATATTCGGAATTTTATATGACACTCAATAGCGTTAAAAAAAGGCACTTTAAGTAGTGTGGTGGAATGGGTAGCAGAGCAGAATGGCATACAGGAGATTGTGCGTTCGAATATTCTCAGCTGGACTGATTCTTCTTATTTTTAAATCTTTATCGTAATTACTTCTATTTCTTTGTCACATCATTTAAATCTCTGAACTTTTCCATTTGTTTCATTTTTTCTTTATATCTTTCTTTTTCCAATCCGAATTTTTGTGAATATGAATTTAATTATATTTCTCTACAATAATATTCAATTATTTGAAAATTACTATCTAACAGTTTAAAGCAAAAGACGAAATAATCTCTTTATATTTGTGCAACGATATGGAAAGCGTATTTTTGTTATGAGGTGTGCATTTTTTTGCACGGTAGTCTTCTTACAAACATTTAAAACATAACTTAAATACCTATGTCACCAGAGACAAAATAACACAAATGAAAATTTGAATGAGAGACGGGTTTGTAAGCAAAACGAAATTCAAGCAAAATGAGAAATAGATATGACGAATAAAATACTGAGGACGAAAAAGAGGTTGATACAACAAAAGAAATTAAATCGAAATTAATAAATAAAATTAATTAAAAACATATGAACAAAGATTTAAAGTGGAGAAAGAATGATAGGAATAAATATGAAAGCAAATGAAGAAGTCGATATTATGATTCAAATTATGTGACAAAGGAATAGAACTAGAAAATTATATTTAAATTCAGTAATTGAACAAAAATAACGATCAAAGTCATTTCGATAAATATTTAAAAATAAAGAAGTTACTGCATCTGATGCGAACCCACAACCTCCTGCATGCCCTGCTGTTATGCTATCCATTACACCACATAACCAGACTACATACTGCACCGGTTTCAACTCAATTGAGTGTCAGACAATATTCGGAATTCTTGTCGTCATTACTCCCAAACGAGGGCCCACCATGTCGAATTTCTGCAGTGTGTGGTACTTGGGATCTTAACCTACATCATCGTATCGATAGTTTCAAAAAGTCGATCGCACCGTTGCAGACTTCTTCTTGTTAACACTGTTCCAAGATAATTGTCGGATGGTACTACAGTAGCCGGCCGGTGTGGCCGAGCGGCTCTAGGCGCTACAGTCTGGAACCGCGCGACCGCTACGGTCGCAGGTTCGAATCCTGCCTCGGGCATGGATGTGTGTGATGTCCTTAGGTTAGTTAGGTTTAAGTAGTTCTAAGTTCTAGGGGACTGATGACCTCAGAAGTTGAGTCCCATAGTGCTCAGAGCCATTTGAACCATTTTTATGGTAGTACAGTGTATAGCCAAGAATGGTGTGGAGGTGTCGACAGAGCCGCATTTATACGCAAGTTTTCTGGGCTGCAGTCTATGGACACGGGCCTGCACCACAAAAGTTTAAATAATAAAATTACTGTTATTTATGCTGTGCTGTACTGTGAGCTCTGTTATAAACGTACATGACGTACACTTAGTTATCGTGTATGGCCGTACTCTACAGAATTTTTCAGTGAACAGCTAAAGTGTATGAAGGCAGCATTCACGCTTCGAAGTCAGAGATCCTTCATATTAATTCCCAGTGGCACACTATCAGATAAGTGTGTTTCAGTTGTCTAAATCGATACAGTTTTAAAATATTATGGCTGAGGCTATTATGGCAATTTACAATGGGTTTAATTCTGCGGTAATATTGTGTTCTTCCATACATCATTTCATCCATACCAGGACCCACATACTATTTCTTTTTTACTTCCTTTAGCAAGCTCTTGACCTCTTGAAGGTGGGAAAAGCCGCTTTCAGACACATTTATTCCTAAAAGAGGTATTTCAGATAACGTACAAGACTCCAGAATGAGATTCTCACTCTGCAGTGGAATTTGTGCTGATATGAAACTTGCTGGCAGATTAAAACTGGTGCCTGGCCGTGCTCTACCAAGCACAAGCTGTCCTCACAGCTTCAATTCTGCCAGTACCCTCGTCGCCTACCTTCAAACTTCACGTTTTAAGATCCTCAGCGTTTACCACATAGCTTATTCACTAGCGATGTAAGTGATCAAGCGCCCACCAAGAGCATTTTAATGGAAAATTCAGTAGGAAAATAAGTAAATTCATTTGTTTTAAAAAAATACGAATGTATAGATCATTTTTTGCCGCAATAAATTACAGTCCCACCAATTGTTTACAGTTACAGCATGTTTTTAATACCGAAATACTAATTTTTACATGGACATGAATGTCAAACCTTCCTGTTCTTTTTTTAAAAATATAGTTATTCATAAAGATGTTAACTACCATAATGATTTCAATTCTTTTCATTTATTAATTGCAACAATTTTTTGCTCATGTGAGTGTAAAGCAAAGTTTTACATCACAAAATAATAAACCTTAAATGCTGTGTTATAGTCTTTTAATTCGAAAATTGTTGTAAAGACCAATTTGTGAGGGTTATTTATGACGAAATTAAGTATCTGTAGAGCTCACACCACAGGTTTCAGCTTAGGGCTTTGTTAGTAGTGCAGGACGGACTGCACTATTGCCAGATTTTCCCACTCACCGTCAATGTGACACCGTACCTCTTCCCCATGCAGTGTTGCCACATTTCCTCTCTCCCCCTAAAGGTCGGTCGTCAAGGTCACTCCTTCCCTCCAAGGGCACCCTCAAGGTCACCCCATCCCTTTCCATGTCCCCATCTACCTGCCCTATGAAATGTTGCCAGATTTCCCTCTCCACTAAAGGACTGTCTTTAAGATCACTCCTCCCCCTCAAGACAACCCCCCACCGTTTCCTTCCCTTCCCCACATCTTCCTTCATGTAGTGTTGTTATATTCCTTGTGGGAAAAAACCAAGATAACAGATCTTGTGCATATATGATACTAAAATTCAAGATGCTGAAAATAGGGTACATAGAGGGAAATTTTTGATATGAAAATCATTGTTGTTGTTGTGGTCTTCAGTCCTGAGACTGGTTTGATGCAGCTCTCCATGCTACTCTATCCTGTGCAAGCTTTTTCATCTCCCAGTACCTACTGCAACCTACATCCTTCTGAATCTGCTTAGCGTATTCATCTCGTGGTCTCCCTCTACGATTTTTACCCTCCACGCTGCCCTCCAGTACTAAATTGGTGATCCCTTGATGCCTCAGAACATGTCCTACCAACCGATCCCTTCTTCTGGTCAAGTTGTGCCACAAACTTCTCTTCTCCCCAATCCTATTCAATACTTCCTCATTAGTTATGTGATCTACCCATCTAATCTTCAGCATTCTTCTGTAGCACCACATTTCGAAAGCTTCTATTCTCTTCTTGTCCAAACTATTTATCGTCCATGTTTCACTTCCATACATGGCTACACTCCATACGAATACTTTCAGAAATGACTTCCTCACACTTAAATCAATACTGGATGTTAACAAATTTCTCTTCTTCAGAAACGCTTTCCTTGCCATTGCCAGCCTACATTTTATATCCTCTCTACTTCGACCATCATCAGTTATTTTGCTCCCCAAATAGCAAAACTCCTTTACTACTTTAAGTGCCTCATTTCCTAATCTAATTCCCTCAGCATCACCCGACTTAATTAGACTACATTCCATTATCCTTGTTTTGCTTTTGTTGATGTTCATCTTATATCCTCCTTTCAAGACACTGTCCATTCCATTCAACTGCTCTTGCAAGTCCTTTGCTGTCTCTGACAGAATTACAATGTCATCGGCGAACCTCAAAGTTTTTATTTCTTCTCCATGAATTTTAATACCTACTCCGAATTTTTCTTTTGTTTCCTTTACTGCTTGCTCAATATACAGATTGAACAACATCGGGGAGAGGCTACAACCCTGTCTTACTCCCTTCCCAACCACTGCTTCCCTTTCATGTCCCTCGACTCTTATAACTGCCATCTGGTTTCTGTACAAATTGTAAATAGCCTTTCGCTCCCTGTATTTTACCCCTGCCACCTTTAGAATTTGAAAGAGAGTATTCCAGTCAACACTGTCAAAAGCTTTCTCTAAGTCTACAAATGCTAGAAACGTAGGTTTGCCTTTCCTTAATCTTTCTTCTAAGATAAGTCGTAAGGTCAGGATTGCCTCACGTGTTCCAGTGTTTCTACGGAATCCAAACTGATCTTCCCCGAGGTTGGCTTCTACTAGTTTTTCCATTCGTCTGTAAAGAATTCGTGTTAGTATTTTGCAGCTGTGGCTTATTAAGCTGATAGTTCGGTAATTTTCACATCTGTCAACACCTGCTTTCTTTGGGATTGGAATTATTATATTCTTCTTGAAGTCTGAGGGTATTTCGCCTATTTCATACATCTTGCTCACCAGATGGTAGAATTTTGTCAGGACTGTCTCTCCCACGGCCGTCAGTAGTTCCAATGGAATATTGTCTACTCCGGGGGCCTTGTTTCGACTCAGGTCTTTCAGTGCTCTGTCAAACTCTTCACGCAGTATCATATCTCCCATTTCATCTTCATCTACATCCTCTTCCATTTCCATAATATTGTCCTCAAGTACATCGCCCTTGTATAGACCCTCTATATACTCCTTCCACCTTTCTGCTTTCCCTTCTTTGCTTAGAACTGGGTTTCCATCTGAGCTCTTGATATTCATACAAGTCGTTCTCTTATCTCCAAAGGTCTCTTTAATTTTCCTGTAGGCGGTATCTATCTTACCCCTAGTGAGATAGGCCTCTACATCCTTACATTTGTCCTCTAGCCATGCCTGCTTAGCCATTTTGCACTTCCTGTCGATCTCATTTTTGAGACGTTTGTCTGAATTGGTAGCAATTTGAATTGGCGTCTTATATCTTCTACTATGTTCGAGATAACCCATCTTTCCAGCTTAAAATCGAAGATTGAAAGATCGCTTGTCCAAAGTCAAACTAGTTGAATTGGCGTTTATATATCTATAACTATGTTGGAGATACGCCAATTGTGCTACTTAAAAATTCTGTACTTCAAAATTGAGTAATGGAAATCGGTAAAATTTCTGAGCTCTGTTGCTCCACCATAAACAATTTCGAATTCTGTGCACTGTTATTATATATTTATAAACAAATTTTGCGTGAACTCTGGAGCAATGTGTGGGTATTGGACCAGGCAGCATCTGCCTGTGCAAAGAGCTTCACGTCCTTCCCTGCCCCTGCCCCTGTCCTGGTCATCAGCGTACACTCACAAAGTGCACATGAGATGAGGCTCCAATCGGCTCCCGTCGTGCTGGGTTGCTTGGAGCAGCCATCAGCTGGTGGTGCAGCAGGACTAGGGGAAAAAGGTCCCGTGGCCTGGGTCTTGCCTTTATGGGATAGTTTTGGATTCGCTATAACTGAGTGGTAAGTGAAGCATGCCATTCTGAGCTGAATAGAAGAACTGCAACAGGAACACACCTGCATTTCTCACACACAAGCACCTAAGCTGGAAAGAAGACCCATACTTGAAATACACTTGATTTATTCTCCACATAGCCACTTGGCCTGAAAAGAAGAACTAGACGTTGGACAATACCTATGGGTGATTTCAGTTGTCAGTACAGGGTGCATGATAATGAATCAAGGGAACCCAGAGATGTGCAGTTGAACCAAATCATTCTGCTGGGGTATGTGGTAATGAGCTGTCCTGTCACAAGGCTGCACTGGAAGAATGAACATGCTGAAATTTTTAAAGTTGCGATAGGCTGTGCGCACTGCAACACCGGAAGAAAGTTTTCAATTATGTGAAGTATGGTGGCAGGAGGAAGAGGACTTCTGGCCGAGAGAATACAGGGTTATAAATACAAATTCAAATAGCGATAATGCACGAGTACGTTTAATAACGAGTAAAAAATAGGAACGCAGATAAGCTGTTGTAGCTATTGTAGACACAAAGCCCACATCCACCACAGTAGTACAAGTGTATATGCCAACTAGCTCCACAGATGACGGGGAGATTGAGGAAATGTATGATGAGATAAAAGAAATTATTCACATAGCTAAGCGAGCCAAAAATTTAATAGTCATGGGGGAATGGGAAACTGGAATTCGATAGTACGAAAAGGAAAGGAAGGAAAAGTAGTAGGTGAATATGGACTGGCGAAAAGGAATGAAACAGGCTGCCACCTGGTAGAATTTTGCACAGAGCATAATTTAACCATAGTTAACACTTGCTTTAAGAATCATGAGAGAAGGTTGTATACGTGGAAGAGACCTGGGGACACAGGAAGGTTTCTGATTGATTATATAAGGGTTAAACAGAGATCCAGGAACCTGATTTTTATATAAGGGTTAAACAGAGATTTAGGAACCTGATTTTAAATTGTAAGACATTTCCAGGGGCAGATGTGGACTCTGACCAAAATTTACTGCTTATGAACTGCAGATTAAAACTGAAGAAAACTGCAAAAAGGCAGGAGTTTAAGGAGATGGGACCTGGATAAACAGAAAGAAACAGAAGTTGTAAAGGGTTTCAGAGGAAGAAGTAAGGAACGATTGATAAGAACTGGGGAAAGGAATACAGTACAAGAAGAATGGGTAGCTTTGAGAGACGAAATAGTGAATGCAGTAGAGGATCAAGTAGGTAAAAAGACGAGGGCTGGTAGAAATCCTTGGGAAACACAAGAAAAATTGAATTTAATCGATTAAATATAAAAGTGAAAAAAATGAAGCACACGAAAATAATACAAACGTCTAAAAAATGAGATCGACAGGAAGAACAAAATGGCTAAGCAGCAATCGCTAGAGGATAAATGTAAGGATGTTGTTGTTGTGGTCTTCAGTCCTGAGGCTGGTTTGATGCAGCTCTCCATGCTACTCTATCCTGTGCAAGCTTCTTCATCTCCCAGTACCTACTGCAACCTACATCCTTCTGAATCTCCTTGGTGTATTCATCTCTTGGTCTCCCTCTGCGATTTTTACCCTCCACGCTGCCCTCCAATACTAAATTGGTGATCTCTTGATGCCTCACCACATGTCCTACCAATCGATCCCTCCTTCTAGTCAAGTTGTGCCAGAAACTTCTCTTCTCCCCAACCATATTCAATACCTCCTCATTAGTTATGTGATCTACCCATCTAATCTTCAGCATTCTTCTGTAGCACCACATTTCGAAAGCTTCTATTCTCTTCTTGTCTAATCTATTTATCGTCCAAGTTTCACTTCCATACAAATACTTTCAGAAACAACTTCCTGACACTTTAATCTATACTCGATATTAACAAATTTCTCTTCTTCAGAAACGCTTTCCTTGCCATGCCAGTCTACATTTTATATCCTCTCTACTTCGACCATCATCAGTTATTTTGCTCACCAAATAGCAAAATTCCTTTACTACTTTAAGTGTCTCATTTCCTAACCTAATTCCCTCAGCATCACCTGACTTAATTCGACTACATTCCATTATCCTCGTTTTGTTTTTGTTGATGTTCATCTTATATCCTCCTTTCAAGACACTGTCCATTCCGTTCAACTGATCTTCCAAGTCCTTAGCGGTCTCTGACAGAATTACAATGTCATCGGCGAACCTCAAAGTTTTTATTTCTTCTCCATGAATTTTAATACCTACTCCGAATTTTTCTTTAGTTTCTTTTACTGCTTGCTCAGTATACAGATTGAATAACATCGAGGAGAGGCTACAACCCTGTCTCACTCCATTCCCAACCACTGCTTCCCTTTCATACCCCTCAACTCTTATAACTGCCATTTGATTTCTATACAAATTGTAAATAGCCTTTCGCTCCCTGTATTTTACCCCTGCCACCTTCAGAATTTGAAAGAGAGTATTCCAGTCAACATTGTCAAAAGCTTTCTCTAAGTCTACAAATGCTAGAAACGTAGGTTTGCCTTTCCTTAATCTAGCTTCTAAGATAAGTCGTAGGGCCAGTATTGCCTCACGTGTTCCAATATTTCTACGTAATCTAAACTGATCTTCCGCGAGTTCGGCTTCTACTAGTTTTTCCATTCGTCTGTGAAGAATTCGCGTTAGTATTTTGCAGCCGTGATTTATTAAACTGATAGTTCGGTAATTTTCACATCTGTCAACACCTGCTTTATTTGGGATTGGAATTATTATATTCTTCTAGACGTCTGAGGGTATTTCGCCTGTCTCATACATCTTGCTCACCAGATGGTAGTTTTGTTAGGACTGGCTCTCCCAAGGCTGTCAGTAGTTCTAATGGAATGTTATCTACTCCCGGGGCCTTGTTTCGACTCAGGTCTTTCAGTGTTCTGTCAAACTCTCCACGCAGTATCGTATCTCCCATTTCATCTTCAACTACATCCTCTTCCTATTCCACAATATTGTCCTCAAGTACATCGCCCTTGTACAGACCCTCTGTATACTCCTTCCACCTTTCTGCTTTCCCGTCTTTGCTTAGAACTGGGTTTCCATCTGAGCTCTTGATATTCATACAAGTGGTTCTCTTTTCTCCAAAGGTATCTTTAATTTTCCTGTAGGCAGCATCTATCTTACCCCTCGTGAGATAAGCCTCTACAGCCTTACATTTGTCCTCTAACCATCCCTGCTTAGCCATTCCTGTCGATCTCACTTTTGAGACATTTGTATTCCTTTTTGTCTGCTTCATTTACTGCATTTTTATATTTTCTCCTTTCATGAATTACAATCAATATTTCTTCTGTTACCCAAGGATTTCTACTAACCCTACTTGGTCCTCTGCGGCCTTCACTACTTCATCTCTCAAAGCTACCCATTCTTCTTCTACTTTCCCCCATTCCTGTCAATTGTTTCTTTATGCTCTCCCTGAAACTCTGTACAACCTCTGGTTCTTTCAGTTTATCCAGGTGCCATCTCCTTAAATTCCCACCTTTTTGTAGTTTCTTCCGTTTTAATCTACAGTTCATAAGCAATAGATTGTGGTCAGAGTCCACATCTGGCCCTGGAAATGTCCTACAATTTAAAACCTGGTTCCTAAATCTCTGTCTTACCATTATATAATCTATCTGAAACCTGTCAGTATCTCCAGGATTCTTCCATGTACACAACCTTCTTTTATGATTCTTGAACCAAGTGTTAGCTTTGATTAAGTTATGCTCTGTGCAAAATTCTACCAAACGGCTTCCTCTTTCATTTCTCTCCCCCAATCCATATTCACCCACTACGTTTCCTTCTCTCCCTTTTCCTACTCTCGAATTCCAGTCACCCATGACTATTAAATTTTCGTCTCCCTTCACTATTTGAATAATTTCTTTTATTTCATCACACATTTCTTCAATTTATTTGTCATCTGCAGAGGTAGTTGGCATATAAACTTGTACTATTGTAGTAGGCGTGGGCTTCGTGTCTATCTTGGCCACAATAATGCGTTCACTATGCTGTTTGTAGTAGCTTACACGCATTCCTATTTTTTTATTCATTATTAAACCTACTCCTGCATTACCCCTATTTGACTTTGTATTTATAACCCTATATTCGCTTGACCAAAAGTCTTGTTTCTCCTGCCACCGAACTGCACTAATTCCCACTATATCTAACTTTAACCTATCCATTTCCCTTTTTAAATTTTCTAACCTACCTGCCCGATTAAGCGATCTGACATTCGACGCTCCGATCCGTAGAACGCTAGTTTTTTCTCCTGATAACGACGTCCTCTAGAGTAGTCTCCTCCCGGAGATCCGAATGGAAGACTATTTTACCTCCGGAATATTTTACCCAAGAGGACGCCATCATCATTAACCATACAGTAAAGCTGCATGCCCTCGGAAAAATTACGGCTGTAGTTTCCCTTGCTTTCAGCCACTCGCAGTACCAGCACAGCAAGGCCGTTTTGGTTAGTGTTACAAGGCCAGATCAGTCAATCATCCAGACTGTTGCTCCTGCAACTACTGAAAAGTCTGCTTCCCCTCTTCAGGAACCACACGTTTGTCTGGCCTCTCAACAGATACCCCTCCATTGTGGTTGCACCTACGGTACGGCCATCTGTATCGCCGAGGCACACAAGCCTCTCCACCAACAGAAAGGTCCATGGTTCATGGGGGGGGGGGGGGAAATGTAAGGATAGAGAAGCATATATCACATATATCACTAGGGGTAAGACAGATACTGCCTACAGGAAAATTACAGAGACATTTGGGGAAAGGAGAACCACCTGTGTGAATATCAAGATCTCAGATGGAAGAATAATTCCTAAGCAAAGAAGGGTAATCAGAAAGGTGGAAGGAATATATAAAGGGTTTAAACAAGGGAGATGTACTTGAGGGCAATATTATGGAAATGGAAGAGGACGTAGAGGAAAATGAGAAGGGAGATATAACACTGCCTGAAGAATTTGACAAAGCACTGAAAGACTTAAGTAGAAACAAGGCCCTGGGAGTAGACATTATTCCGTTCGAGCTACTGATAGCCTTTGGGAGAGCCAGCTCTGACAAAACTCTTCCATCTGGTGAGCAAGATGTATGAGACAGGCGAAATACCCTCAGACTTCAAGAAGAATGTAGTAATCCCAATTCCAAATGAAGCAGGTGCTGGAAGGTGTGAAAATTACCGAACTATCAGTTCAATAAGTCGCGGTTTCAAAATACTAGCACGAATTGAAAAACTGGTAGAAGCGGACCTTGGGGAATATCAGTTTGGATTCTGGATAAATGTAGGAACACGGGAGGTAATACTTACCCTACGACTTCTCATAGAAGATAGGTTAAGGAATGGCAAACCTACGTTTGTAGATTTAGAGAAAACTTTTGACAATGTTGACTGGAATACTCTCTTTCACGTTCTAAAGTTGGAAGGGGTAAAATACAGGGAGCGAAAGGCTATTTACAATTTGTACCTAAATCAGATGGCAATGATAAGAGTGGAGGGGCATCAAAGAGAAGCAGTGGTTGGGAAGGGAGTGAGACAGGGTTGTAGCCTATCCCCAACGTTATTCAATCTGTATATTGAGCAAGCACTAAAGGGAACAAAAGAAAAATTTGGAGCAAGGGTTAAAGTCCAGGGCGAAGAAATAAAAAAACTTTGTGGTTCGCCGATGATATTGTAACTCTGTCAGAGACGGCAAAGAACTTGGAAGAGCAGTTGAACAGAATAGACAGTATCTTGAAAGGAGCATATAAATTGAACATCAACAAAAGCAAACCGAGGATAATGGAATGCAGTTGAATTAAATCAGGTGATGCTGAATGAATTAAACAAGGAAATGAGACATAAAGTAGTAAATGAATTTTGCTGTTTGGGAAGCAAAATAACTGACTATGGTCGAAGTAGGGAGAATATAAAATGTAGACTGGCAATGACAAGGAAAGCGTTGCTAAAGAAGAGAAATTTGTTAACATCGAGTATAAATTTAAGTGCCAGGAAGTTCTTTCTGAAAGTATTTGTATGGGGTGTACCCATGTATGGAATGAGACGTGGACGGCAAACAGTTTAGACAAGATGAGAATAGAAGCTTTAGAAATGTGGTGCTATAGAAGAATGCTGAAGTGTCCAGTTTTTTGTATCATTCTCTTGTTTGGTTTAGGAAACCAAATGAAGGATATGTTTGGCGACACTGTATCTGGCGGGCTTCTTGAATTTGCCCATGCAACGGCGTGATTGGCTACCTTCAGTGCCACCCACAAAATAAGTGCCTTTCTAAGCGAAACGTAGATTTACACTTAAGTGTGTGTTCAAAATTGTTTGCATCGACTAAAAGGCACATCTGCAACCGCCGTCCGAGAGATAGATGAACAGGTGAAAGCGCATTGGATGGTATGCGATTGCATGTTGTGGCGATTCGTCGGCGCATATCGTCTGGCGTAGTTGGGGCTTCATGATAGACTGCACCTTTCAGTGCTCCCCATAGAAAGAGATCAAGAGGACTCAAATCAGGAGTCCTGTCCAGATATCGCATTGCAACTGTCAGCAATCTTATCACTCAGTATTTGCGTTGCAACACTGGAAGAGTGAGCTGGGCAGCCGTCGTGTTGGAACCACACGCTCCCGCTTATCCAGTAGTACCTCTCCTAGAACAACATATGGAATGTTCGAAAGAAAGTGTGCGTCCGTATTTCCATTTGACATTCCTGAGATGAAGTATGGTCCCACAATGGAATTTCCTTTGATGCACTATACGTTTACGCTTCACGGTCTTTGTAGTACCTGACGAAGTAGTGCATATCATGTAAGTTAAAATTACCATGGTTCGTCGATGAAGAGCAAACCTTGGAAAAAGTTGCGTCGTTTTCTAAGCGATGCAGGAAACCAACAAAATTCTATGCGACTATCGTAATCACGTCCTCCGAGTGTCTGGTGTTGTTATATATGATAAAACTGGAATTTATGTCGGTGAAAGATGCGAATGATACTCCTCTGGCTGATCACACATTCCTTGGCTATACACCTCGTGCTGCCATTCGCCGTATAAAAGTAGCGTGTCTAACTTCTCCTCATAGGCGCACGTGTTTGCACGCAATGAATGTTGAAGCAGAAATGGCCTGCCGATAGAAGACGCTGTTTCTGCCAGCTGTGCAGTGCGGACAAGTAAACAGCAGAAATGTTTGATATAACGACGGAGCCTGCGTAGTCTGACATGGGCATATCTAGAACACAGTAGCCGATTCCGACCAACCTGTCTTTCAATTTTAGAATATTTCTCGGTTGCAATGTTTGGACGTGTGGCTATAGCAACCTGCCTCACAGTTGTGACTTTTGCAACTGGAAGCGTTTTTGCTGAAAGCCACAGAGTGCTTGGGGTGTTCTCTTGTGTAACGCTCGGCCGGTGTGTTCTTCTGTTTGCTCCCTTCATTGGAAATCTGGTAACCTTACTCATAATAAGAACAATAACAAATCTAGTGTTTTGTGAGTTAACTACTGCCGACCGAAAAGCAAACACGTTTGTGTTAAGCGCTGTCACAGATGGTAAAACGCCTGTGACATCGATCTCTCAAATAAGCCACTCAGGTTTAGAAAATGATGGACGATCTTTTTTACTGAAGTAATTGCAATTATAATGTAGGGTTGAACAATACAAAATGTTCTCATATAAACGCTTCCTGGTAAGTTCCTTTTGTTTCGATATAATATTATTCATGGTCCTCCAATAAGACTAAGCATTTTAAAAATTTTTGTTTTAAACAAAAATTTAGCAAAATATTCTAGAGAGAGTGGCATATATATTATTCTTTTAATTCTCAAGGGCTATTTTTCTTCAGGTTACGGGCTTCTACGTACTTACGGAACAAAAAGCAGAAACCATATTATTACATGTACCATGTAACCACGTAACCATTATTCTATGTACTTGTAATGCTGAGGAGATAAATTCAGTAATTGAGAGCAAACATTTGTAAATTTGCAGAATCCATTTCCAAGCTTCTGCAGTATTCTATTTCCTATAATATAGCGTTTGGAAGCACGACGCTCGGAATAAAATCTTTCGCTCCCAGGGAAGGCAAATTTTTCCCTTGTATTTAAGTAGTGTTGTCACTTGTTATAAGCTGTTGGTATCACACATAATTTCTGCAGTTTTGTCTTTTTCCGTTGCCCCTATGACTTTCTTATGAACGTAGAGCTTTATAATTGAAGGTCTTTGTTAAACTTCTTATACTACTAATTATGTCGTCTGCTCACACCAGTCTCCCTCGTAAAATTCGGTGTTTTAATAGTTTCTAGCGGATAAGTAATACCAAGTTTAATGCGTTCGAGTAAAAGGATTAGCTTAGCCAAAGGCTATTGATTGATCTATTAGGAACTGGTTGCTGGAGCCCCTTCGATAGGCAGCATAAATTAGTTTTGCTTTATTTATTTTCATTTTATTCCTTTTAGTTCGGGTCATTTTTTGGATGTAAACGCTGGTTGATACCAAGCCAATAATTTAATTAAATCCAGTGGTGAAGGATTTAGTAACTAAGCGTGTTCGGACTAAAGTAGCATAACAGTTTGTTAAAACAACTTAGAACACTCTATTTCAGTGGGTAGTAAATTGTCGCTTGGCTGCTTGTAACCATCACGTAACACAACCATCTTCTCTAAATCATTTTCTGTATCAGGAACCCGACTTTGGAACAATCTTCCAAAAGTATCTAAGAAATTGTGAGCTTCAAAAGATAGCTAATGGCACATTTTCTATGACAACAGTCATATATCGCAAATATTAGCAGCTCACTCTCTTCAATTCCGCCCCCCCCCCCCCCGCCCATAACTTTCCTTCTCATGTTTGCTGAATTATTTTAATTCTGTTCTTTCCTAACTGTCATTATCACTGCCAATCTTCTCCTCTTTTCTTTATCCCTTCCGCTTCTGATAATCCTAAGCACGGCTTCAAATCTTCTAAAATAATCTATATCATTCATAAGACCCTTTACTATTATTATTGTTAGTGTCTATTATTATTTTATAGTGAACGTTTTAGTGATATCATTGGTATGTGTTGTGCCTGCTCAGATATAAGATAGATCCTTAAGGTGCTAATCTGGTCGGCCTAAATAAGCAACAAACAAATAACTCAGTGACCACGCTATTGGCCCAGACTGAACACCTTCACACCTGCGTAATCTCTTCACCCACTCTCATCCGCCATCTCTGTTTCTAATGGATCAATAATAAGATTCGCTGAAAGTGTGATATAATAGTCACCCCTATTAATGTTTGTATGAGACAGGAATGTAAAATTACCCTTGTGCAGGTTGAGGGATGTGTTTTATGACATCTTGTCACGAATCTGCACCCTGCTGCCGTTTTCATATACAGAAGTATTATGAGAACGACATTCGGTTTTAATCAGTATAAATCATCATCATCATCATCATTTAACACTGGTTATGCCTTTCAGCGTTCAGTCTGGAGCATAGTCCCCCTTATAAAATTCCTCCATGATCCCCTATACAGTGCTAACATTGGTGCCTCTTCTGATGTTAAGCCTATTAATTCAAAATCGTTCTTAACCGAATCCAGGTACCTTCTCCTTGGTCTACCCCGACTCCTCCTACCCTCTACTGCTGAACCCATGAGTCTCTTGGGTAACCTTGCTTCTCCCATGCGTGTAACATGACCCCACCATCTAAGCCTGTTCGCCCTGACTGCTACATCTATAGAGTTCATTCCCAGTTTTTCTTTGATTTCCTCATTGTGCACACCCTCCTGCCATTGTTCCCATCTACTAGTACCTGCAATAATCCTAGCTACTTTCATATCCGTAACCTCAACCTTACTGATAAGGTAACCTGAATCCACCCAACTTTCGCTCCCATACAACAAAGTTGGTCGAAAGATAGAACGGTGCACAGATAACTTAGTCTTGGTACTGACTTCCTTCTTGCAGAAGAGAGTAGATCGTAGCTGAGCGCTCACTGCATTAGCTTTGCTACACCTCGCTTCCAGTTCTTTCACTACGTTGCCATCCTGTGAGAATATGCATCCTAACTACTTGAAACCGTCCACCTGTTCTAACTTTGTTCCTCCTATTTGACACTCAATCCGTTTATATCTCTTTCCCACTGACATTACTTTTGTTTTGGAGATGCTAATCTTCATACCATAGTCCTTACAGTTCTGATCTAGCTCTGAAATATTACTTTGCAAACTTTCAGTAGAATCTGCCATCACAACTAAGTCATCCGCATATGCGAGACTGCTTATTTTGTGTTCACCTATCTTAATCTCACCCAGCCACTCTATTGTTTTCAACATATGATCCATAAATAATATGAACAGCAGTGAAGGCAGGTTGCAGCCTTGTCTTACCCCTGAAACTACTCTGAACCATGAACTCAATTTACCGTCAACTCTAACTGCTGCCTGACTATCCATGTAAAGACCTTTAATTGCTTGCAAAAGTTTGCCTCCTATTCCATAATCACGTAGAACAGAAAATAACTTCCTCCTAGGAACCCGGTCATATGCCTTTTCTAGATCTATAAAACATAGGTACATAGATACTATAAATATGATGCTGGCAACAATCATCAGTATAAATAAAAATTAAAAAAAAATCCTTCACATCACAGAATAAGGCTACAGCTAAACATTAACATACCATTCTGAACGATGTTTATTTGTGTATAGTTCTAGTGTTTTGATATTAACTTTTTTTCAGGCCGTTTTTGGGAAAGCAGTGCCTTTAACAGTTTTTGGAGCCTTCGCTGTTCTGGGAGGACTCTTTGCCTTGATATTAACTGCATGTTCGGGTGACAGTGATGATGCTGGGACGGAAAGTGTGGAAGATAAGTGCGTAAATTCTGATCACAATACTCATTGTATAAGAAAAATCGCAGTAAGGACAGTATTACAATCCTTGTTACAGGTCACAAAGAGCTGAAAATGGGAAGAAGAGAGATAACAGAGGCGAAAAGGTGGAAGAAGGAAGTTATGGTACATATAGGAGACGAATGTCTACTTAAAGCCTCACGGTATTGGAAAAGTTTTGCAGTGAGGTGTATTACTGAGAAAAAGCAGTTCACGACAGCAGCTTAACGGCCGAAGTACTGCTTAAGTGTTACGTGTAGACAGATGAGACAGAGCCAACGAATGCACTCGCATTCTTCTAGTGGACACATGTTGTGGAAAGAAAAATGATTATAGTTTTACAATGAGGTTGTTAGCGATACGATAAAAGTATCGAGTTAGTAAGTAGGAAACATGCGACTGTGATATATTTATAGTCTTTCTCTCGCTAAGAGTTTAAGCAACAGAAATACAAAAAGGAAAAAAAAGGAAAATCTATAAATGGCCACAGAAACTACAAGTTTGTAGCCTCCTATTACATTTTTAGTATTTTGCTCAACAGATGATGCGTGCTGACTTTTAAAGCGAGCACATGCATCCCATACGTGCTATTGTTTTAGATTACAGTTTTTATATGCACATTGTGGATCTCGATACAAACTATCAGTTTTCTGCATCTATGACAGTCTTATGAAGACATGTTTATCAAACTGAAGGGTAACGTAACAATGCGACCGATAAATTACGAGGGTTGGAACTCTAATAGTGGCAACTATTTATTTACACCTCGTACAAAACAGATACGTGTTTCAAAGTTTTATTGACCTTCAAAGTGGTCACCAGCATTGTGTATAACCCGTTTCCAGCGATATGGAAGTCGTAGGATACTCTTAGCAGTGCCAGTTGTGTTGACAGTCCGAGCGGCGCGGTCTATTGTCCGAAGAATTTGTAGCTGTTCTCAAGCGGATGCCGTGAAGTGTTTCATTCAGTTTAGAAATCGAGTTGAACTCACGAGGGCTTAAGTCAGGGGAGTGCAATAGGTGGTATAGCACTTAGCAGACACATCAGTCAAACAAATCAGTAACAGCTTGCACTGTACGTGCTTGAGCATTGTCCTGCAAAATGATGGTCAGGTCCTGCAGAAAGTGTCATCACTTTTGTCTCTAAGCTGGTCGTAGGTTGTGTTCCAAAAATGAACAGCATAGAGACAGAGGTGAAGACACTTTCTGCAGGACCTGACCATCATTTTGCAGGACAATTCTCAAGCACGTACAGTGCAAGTTGTTACTGATTTGTTTGACTGCTGCGCGGGATTAGCCGAGCGGTCTGGGCCGCTTCAGTCATGGACTGTGCGGTTGGTCCAGGCGGAGGTTCGAGTCCTCCCTCGGGCGTGTGTGTGTGTGTTTGTCCTTAGGATAATTTAGGTTAAGTAATGTGTAAGCTTAGGGACTGATGACCTTAGCAGTTAAGTCCCATAAGACTTCACACACATTTGAACATTTGAATTTGATTTGTTTGACTGATGGGGCTGCTAAGTGCCATACCACCTACTGCACTCCCCTGACTTAAGCCCTCGTGAGTTCAACTCGATTTCTAAACTGAAAGAAACACTTCACGGCATTCGCTTGAGAACAGCTACTAATTCTTCGGACAATAGACCGCGGCACTCGAACTGTCAACACAACTGGCACCGATAAGAGTATCCTATGACTTCCACATCGCTGGCAATGGGTTATTCACAATGCTGGTGACCACTTTGAAGGTCAGTAAAACTTTGAAACACGTATCTGTTTTGTACGAACTGTAAATAAATAGTTGCCAGTATTAAAGTTCCAACTCTTGTATTTGTTCTAAAAATGGGAAAACGACAAACAAACAGTGGAATGTCACTAGTCAAACAACTCTTCCTTCTTTCGGAAGAAACACTAGATATGAACAATCTGTCGTTGATAAAAACTTTACACGAATGATGTACGACAGCAGTATATTAAAAATAAATAGCAAAATCAATGGTCTGACATGACACTTTATTCATAGCCAAGTTGCGCACATCTGATAAGTCACAGGTTCATACAACTAGTGATAGAATGTACGGCAAACAGTCTATTTCTATAATAGTCGTAGGATCATACGATTAGAGACAAAATGTATGGTACAACTGCCTATCTCTGCAGCTATACTGTATTCCTGCTGTCGTACATAAAGAGCTTCACAGAAACGTAGGAGATAAATGTTCTGCGCCAGCTTCACATGTTGTTGCGAGTGCTCAAGGTCTGTTGCAGGTAAGACAGAGAAAATTGGACTACATGCTATCATATCCCTTACGTGCTCAATAGACGACAAGTCGATGATCGTGATGGCAAGTCAGATGACCAACATCTTGTATGGTGCGTTGAGCAATTCGAGATGTTTGTATAAAGGCGTTATCGTACTGAAAGAGCACATCTCCCTCACGTTGTTCAGATGGCAAGACTTTGGGCTGGATGATTCTCAAACACTGTTGTGTGTTCCAACAAACACTCGAGATCATTGTAAGCTGTGGCCGAAGTTGGTCCTGTACGCCACTGTCAAATGCACTCCAATAGTTTCCGCTCTCCTAGGTATAATCTGTTCTCATTACTAAGCACAGGCTGCGAATCATTCACCCGACACGCCGCATCTTTCACTACTTCATCGGGCACGGTCTGTACAGTGAGGTGACAGACCGACGAACCACACCCTCACTCGTAGCCCAATTTCCAAAAACGGTTCGTGACACACAAGGTGCAACGCAGGTCATCACTCGTGCTTCGGTCGTGAAGCGTTCAGCTGTAACTGCTAATCCGATTCGTCGATAACCAGTTACCAGTGCGTTCCACAACTGGAACAATGAGCAAGTACACCTTATGTGGAGCACCGGCATCAACATCGACACACAGCTGAAATATTAGTCCGAAGTGTTGGGTAATACTTTGGATAGTTCGGAAGGACGCAACCACCTCCTGTCTACAACGCATGTGATAACAAAGAGATACGGCCAAACTATGAGGAAACGTTTTTCACACATAGAGGAATAAAAAGTATTATATGGACACGGGTTCGAAAACGCTTTATTTCCATGTTAGAGCTAATTTTGTGCCTCTTTTCTTAATCACTCCAATCATGGGAAACATAACTGGTTTGAATAATACTCAACAAACAGAAATGAAAAAGTTGTGCTGAATAATTCAAGTATTGGTGGAAGGAGAGAAAATTTCAGCGACAAGAGAGCAATTATGAAGGGCGTCCCATATGGTTCAATTCTGGGTCCACTCCTACTCCTTATTATTGGCTGTCGAGAATCGTTACGAAATTGTGCAATCACGTCATCAACAAAGGTCTTCTGTCAAAGTTTGGGCCGGCAGTGTTGGTGACTGTTTGTTAGGGCCCCATGCTCTTCCGTTCAGGCTCAACGGGGAAACTTGTCATGATTTCTTATAGAACACGCTAATTTCACTGTTAATGTTCGTGAGCTTTTAAATAACAGTTGGATAGAGGTGGACCAATTCCTTGGCCCTCACACACTCCACATTTAAATTCACTAGACTTTTATTTGTGGGGGTGCATTTGAAAGTTGTGATTTACGGACCTCAGGTAGATGTACAGAGTCTTCATATCACTATTGTGGAAGGCTGTGAAAAAATACTCAATTCTCTAGGTATACATCAACGCACCAGGGTTTCAATGTGACGGCGGGTTGAGGGACGTATCCTTGCTAACGGTGGGCATTTTGAACGTTTCCATTTAGGAGTGTTTCACACTATACTAATATGTTCTTTTCCTGCGAGATTCCCATACTTAATGTGTTGAAGAGCTGTAGAAATTGACATCTAACATAGAAGTAAAGGGTTTTCGGATCCATACCGTGTTACATATTTCCTTCATCTACGTCTTGTGAATGTTTCCTAAAAGCGAGACCATACCTTTTTGTTACATTCTGTATATTGCGGAAATTCAGTTTATTGAACGAATTCAGCTCTTCGACATGTCGGCATATCTGCGAAGTATACTAGCCTATTACGAGACCGGAAACAATAGTCCATTCTTTCAGGACTTAGCGATGTAATGCTGAGTTCGTTTTTCTCACTCTGTCTATGGCGGTATTACTGCACTCTGTCAGTAGATCCTGCAGACAGTTCTACATCTACACTCCACAAACCACCTTATGCTGCATGGAGGATGTTTCTCCAACAAGTTTTCAGCGATGTTCATTTTTCATGTCCCACTATTGTAGAGTAGTGTATAGTACATACGTCAAAGTCACTGGACAAAGTTGCTCATTATAGCTGATAAAAAATAGCGTCAGATATTATTATCAATTTGGAATGTCATTATAAGCCGTGAAAACTGAAACTGTCGACATTCGTAATGACGAATTGCACTAATTTTGATGCGACGCTGTTGTAATCCATATATTTACATAATTAGTTTTCATGTAGACTTAGGTTGTTGTGAAATATCAGTTTGATTATTACCGTAGACCATGATCCCATAAACGATGAAATAGAGCGTTTTTTAAATTGTGATCAAAGAAATAATAACTATGGTCCGCAACGTCTCATAGAACACGAAACGAATCCTCCACGTGACGATACAAAATCTGTTCATGCATGTGACTAAGATTCCTTTTAGTATTACACTACTGGCCATTAAAATTGCTACAACAAGAAGAAATGCAGGTGATAAACGGGTATTCATTGGACAAATATATTATACTAGAACTGACAAGTGATTACATTTTCATGCAATTTGGGTGCATAGATCCGGAGAAATCAGTACCCAGAACAACCACCTCTGGCCGTAATAGCGGCCTTGATACGCCTGGGCATTGAGTCAAACAGAGCTTGGATGGCGTGTACAGGTACAGCTGCCCAAGCAGCTTCAACACGATACCACAGTTGATCAAGAGCAGTGGCTGCCATATTGTGACGAGCCAGTTGCTCGGCCACCATTGACCAGACGTTTTCAATAGGTGAGAGATCTGGAGAATGTGCTGGCCAAGGCAGCAGTCGAACATTTTCTGTATCCAGAAAGGCCCGTACAGAACCTGCAACATACGGTCGTACATTATCCTGCTGAAATGTAGGGTTTCGCAGGGATCGAATGAAGTGTAGAGCCACGGGTCGTAACACATCTGAAAGATAACGTCCACTGTTCAAAGTGCCGTCAATGCGAACAAGAGGTGAAATCGTTATAGGTACAGAAAGCTGGCTGAAGCCAGAGATAAATTCTGCCGAAATTTTTTCAAAGGCAAAGACGGTGTTTAGAAAGGATAGATTGCATGCAACCGGTGGTGGCGTGTTTATCGCTGTTAGTAGTAGTTTATGCTGTAGTGAAGTAGAAGTGGATAGTTCCTATGAATTATTATGGGTGGAGGTTACACTCAACAACCGAGCAAGGTTAATAATTGGCCCCTTTTACCGAACTCCCGACTCAGCAGCATTAGTGGCAGAACAAATGAGAGAAAATTTGGAATACATTTCACATAAATTTTCTCAGCATGTTATAGTCTTAGGTGGAGATTTCAATTTACCAGATATAGACTGGGACACTCATATGTTTAGGACGGGTGGTAGGGACAGAGCATCGAGTGACATTATACTGAGTGCACTATCCGAAAATTACCTCGAGCAATTAAACAGAGATAACATCTTGGACCTACTGATAACAAATAGACTCGAACTTTTCGACTCTGAAAGTGCAGAACAGGGAATCAGTGATCATAAGGTCGTTGCAGCTTCCCTGAATACGGAAGTTAATAGGAATATAAAAAAAGGGAGGAAGGTTTATCTGTTTAGTAAGAGTAATAGAAGGCAGATTTCAGACTACCTAACAGATCAAAACGAAAATTTCTGTTCCGACACTGACAATGTTGAGTGTTTACGGAAAAAGTTCAAGGCAATCGTAAAATGCGTTTTAGACAGGTACGTGCCGAGTAAAACTGTGAGGGACGGGAAAAATCCACCGTGGTTCAACAACAAAGTTAGGAAACTACTGCAAAAACCCGTCTCCAATGACCTCGTTGACGACGGGACGTTAAACACTAACCACCACCACCACCACTGCAAAAACAAAGAGAGCTTCACTGCAAGTTTAAACGCAGCCATAACCTCTCAGACAAACAGAAGCTAAACGATGTCAAAGTTAGCGTAAGGAGGGCTATGCCTGAAGCGTTCAGTGAATTCGAAAGTAAAATTCTATGTACCGACTTGACAGAAAATCCTAGGAAGTTCTGGTCTTACGTTAAATCACTAAGTGACTCGAAACAGCATATCCAGACACTCCAGGTTGATGATGGCATTGAAACAGAGGATGACACGCGTAAAGCTGAAATACTAAACACCTTTCTCCAAAGCTGTTTCACAGAGGAAGACCGCACTGCAGTTCCTTCTCTAAATCCTCGCACAAACGAAAAAATGGCTGACATCGAAATAAGTGTCCAAGGAGTAGAAAAGCAACTGGAATCACTCAACAGAAGAAAGTCCACTGGACCTGACGGGATACCAATTCGATTCAACACAGAGTACGCGAAAGAGCTTGCCCCCCTTCTACCAGCCGTGTACCGCAAGTCTCTAGAGGAACGGAAGGTTCCAAATGATTGGAAAAGAGCACAGGTAGTCCCAGCCTTCAAGAAGGGTCGTCGAACAGATGCGCAAAACTGTAGACCTATATCCCTGACGTCGACCTGTTGTAGAATTTTAGAACATGTTTTTTGCTCGAGTTCATGTCGTTTTTGGAAACCCAGAATCTACTCTGTAGGAATCAACATGGATTCCGGAAACAGCGATCGTGTGAGACCCAACTCGCTTTATTTGTTCATAAGACCCAGAAAATATTAGATACAGGCTCCCAGGTAGATGCTATTTTCCTTGACTTCCGGAAGGCGTTCGATACAGTTCTGCACTGTCACCTGATAAACAAAGTAAGAGCCTACGGAATATCAGATCAGCTGTGTGGCTGGATTGAAGAGTTTTTAGCAAACAGAACACAGCATGTTGTTATCAATGAAGAGGCGTCTACAGACGTTAAAGTAACCTCCGGCGTGCCACAGGGAAGTGTTATGGGACCATTGCTTTTCACGATATGTATAAATGACCTAGTAGATAGTGTCGGAAGTTCCATGCGGCTTTTCGCGGATGATGCTGTAGTATACAGAGAAGTTGCAGCATTAGAAAATTGTAGCGAAATGCAGGAAGATCTGCAGCGGATAGGCACTTGGTGCAGGAGTGGCAACTGACCCTTAACATAGACAAATGTAATGTATTGCGAATACATAGAAAGGAGCTTTTATCGTATGATTATATGATAGCGGAACAAACACTGGTAGCAGTTACTTCTGTAAAATATCTGGGAGTATGCGTGCAGAACGATTTGAAGTGGAATGATCATATAAAATTAATTGTTGGTAAGGCGGGTACCAGGTTGAGATTCATTGGGAGAGTCCTTAGAAAATGTAGTCCATCACCAAAGGAGGTGGCTTACAAAACACTCGTTCGACCTATACTTGAGTATTGCTCATCAGTGTGGGATCCGTACCAGGTCGGGTTGACGGAGGAGATAGAGAAGATCCAAAGAAAAGCGGCGCGTTTCGTCACGGGGTTATTTGGTAACCGTGATAGCGTTACGGAGATGTTTAGCAAACTCAAGTGGCAGACTCTGCAAGAGAGGCGCTCTGCATCGCGTTGTAGCTTGCTCGCCAGGTTTCGAGAGGGTGCGTTTCTGGATGAGGTATCGAATACATTGCTTCCCCCTAGTTATACCTCCCGACGAGATCACGAATGTAAAATTAGAGAGATTCGAGCGCGCACGGAGGCTTTCAGACAGTCGTTCAACCCGCGAACCATACGCGACTGGAACAGAAAAGGGAGGTTATGACAGTGGCACGTAAAGTGCCCTCCGCCACACACCGTTGGGTCGCTTGCGGAGTATAAATGTAGATGTAGATGTAGACGTGTAACCAATGGCACCCCATACCATCACGCCGGGTGAGGTGATACGCCAGTACGGGGATGACGAATATACGCTTCCAATGCGCGTTTACCGCGATGTCGCCAAACACGGATGCGCCCATCATGATGCTGTAAACAGAACCTGGATTCATCCGAATAAATTACGTTTTGCCATTCGTGCACCCAGGTTCCTCGTTGAGTATACCATCGCACGCGCTCTTGTCTGTGATGCAGCGTCAAGGGTAACCGCAGCCATGGTCTCAGAGCTGATAGTCCATGCTGCTGCAAACGTCGTCGAACTGTTCGTGCAGATGGTTGTTGTCTTGCAAAAGTCCCCATCTGTTGACTCAGGGATCGAGACGTGGCTGCACGATCCGTTACAGCCATGCGGATAAGATGCCTGTCATCTCGACTGCTAGTGATACGAGGCCGTTGGGATCCTGCACGGCGTTCCCGTATTACCCTTCTGAACCCACCGATTCCATATTCTGCTAACAGTCATTGGATCTCGACCAACGCGAGCAGCAATGTCGCGATACGATAAACCGCAATCGCAATAGGCTACAATCCGTCCTTTGTCAAAGTCGGAAACGTGATGGTACGCATTTCTCCTCCTTACACGAGGCATCACAACAATATTTCACCAGGCAACGTCGTTCAATTGTTGTTTGTGTATGACAAATCGGTTGGAAACTTTCCTCATGTCAGCACGTTGTAGGTGTCGCCACCGGCGCCAACCTTGTGTGAATGCTCTGGAAAGCTAATCATTTGCACATCACAGCATCTTCTTCCTGTCGGTTAAATTTTGCGTCTGTAGCACGTCATCTTCGTGGTGTAGCAATTTTAATGGCCAGTAGTGTACTTTCGTTATGAAATAAAATTATTGTTGCAAACACTCAGGGTACAGTTCACCACAAACACAAAGAATATGGAAATAGATTATAAATTCCACACTCTTGCTCCCTATTTCCCTGATGTATTGATCAATTCTTGATCACTGGATTACTGAGACATTTAACATCTAACTACGACATTACTGGCGCAGGTTGAACATTGAAGCTGAAATGAAGTGCAAATATCACTGGAAATCTGATCCACAAGTTATTATAAAATTGTAAGTAAACATATTACGAGTTAAGTGAAGGTTGCTGTGATTAACAATTCCATGTGGAGCACGGTCCTGTTGCACGTCGTATATTTCAAGTGGCGTTAATACACACACACATAAATAAATATTCAGTTAGTTCTAGACGGCGAGTCGTATTGCTTAGAACCTTGAAATGGTAGTCTGGTACTTTGAAACTGGTCCACAGAGCAAAATAAAAGATCATTAGAAGTAACAACACAGAATGATTACGGGAACATCGTATTTTCTGCTGTCAGCATGTCTGAGTGGATTAATTTATGGTCAAAGAAGACAAATAATTTTTGTTTTCGTTCAGTCAGTCTTTGGACATGTAGCCGGGACATAATTAATGGTTTTCACAGCTAGTTACATGCAAAAGCTACACTCATTCTCAAGAGTCTACGAATAACAGCTGAGTGCGAGCATTTAAGATGGTGGAAGAATTCAAGAATAACAAATCTGCTACTCTCTTACACCATGGTGATTCATCTACATCTACAGGAATACTCGGAGAAATCACACTCAAGTTCCTTGCAGAGGGTTCATCGAACCACCTTCACAATAGTTCTCTGTTATACCAGCGCGCGGAAAAGACGAACACTATATCTTTCCGTGTGAGCTCTGATTTCCATTATTTTACTATAGTGATCGTTTCTTCCTATGTGTTTCGGCGCTAACAAAATATTTTCGCATTCGAAACAAAAAGTTGGTGATTGAACTTTCGGGAGAAGATTCCGCCGGAACTAGAAGCGCGTTTGTTTTAATGATGTCCACCCCAAATCCTGTATCGTGTGTGACAATCTCTCCCCTCTTTCTCAATAATACAAAATGTGCTGCTTTTCTTTTAACTTTCTCGATGCACCCCGTTAATCCTGTCTGGTAAGTATCCCACACCGAGCGGCAGTATTCCAAAAGAGGACGGACAAGTATAGTGTAGGCAGTCTCTTTAGTACATGTGTTGCATCTTCTGAGTGTTCTGCAAATAAATCGCAGTCTTTGATTCGCCTTCCCCACAACATCTTCCATGTGTTCTTTCCAATTTAATTTGTTCATAATTGTAATTCCTTGGTATGCAGTTGAATTTAGGGCTTTTATATTTGACTGATTTAACTTGTAACCGTAATTTAACGGATTCCTTTTAGGACTCATGTGGATGACCTCATACTTATCATTACTTAAGGTCAACTGCCAATTTTCGCACCTTACAGATATCTTTTTTTACTTTTACAATTTTTTAATCTTCTAATGACTTTACTAGAATATAAACGACAACATCATCTGCAAACAACATAAGACAGCTGCTCAGATTGTCTTCTAAATCTTTTATATAGATAAGAAACAACAGAGGGCCTATAACACTACCTTTGGGAACGCCAGAAATCACTTCTGTTTTACTCGATGACTTTCCGTCAGTTTCTACGAACTGTGACCTCTGACAGGAAACTAAGAATACAGACACATAACTGTGACGATATTCCATAAGCACGCAATTTCACTACAAGCCGCTGGTACAGTGTCAAAAGCCTTCTGGAAATCTAGAAATACGGAATCAATTTGAAATCCCTTGTCAATAGCACTCAACACTTCCTGTGATGTTTGAACTAGTTGTGTTTCACAAAAACGACGTTTTCTAAATCCGTGTTGACTGTGTGTCAATAGACCGTTCTCTTCGAGGTAATTCATAATGTTCGAACACAATATACGGTATGTTGAGTGTTCCAAGAAACCAATTTGCAGGGCGTAATATCCCGGAATATTTTAGAAAATTTGTCATTGTCGAGAGCGAAAATTTACATTTTACAAAGTGGGGAATGTCTGAAGATGCGAGTACCTCTGTCGCAGCCCTAAAATTCCAAACTGATTGTTTTCTTAGCTTAGGGAGGCAGGAGAGTGTTGTAGGTGTGATGACTAATCAGAATATTGATCACAAGGCATTAATATCGAAGTAATGCAGCCTAAAGTCGCAGCAGTTCTTACAGTCAGTCGTCCAAGAAAGAAATCTGGTATTTTCAACTTCTGTCGCAAAGCTCAAGCACGGCAGTGGGCTTCACAACTGTTGAGCAGACATCTCGTAGTCCCGACAATGTTTCATGTAACACTGTTTTTCTTCCACAAGTGCAAGGAGACTGGAAGGCATCCTTATTTCTAAGCTTGAAGACCCCCTTCTGTCATGGCTCCATGATTGCGACCAAGTGTCATAAGACACCGAAAGAGATGGTTTCAAGCATGGGTTGACAGCATGAAGAGATGTAGTTAGTGCAGTGAAAATTATTTTGGAAATGTAAAAGAACCTGATTTGTTTGTAAGACTTACCTATTGACGTTTGTATATCGTCTGTCACAGCGAGGATTCGTTATCCCGTGGTCGGTTGGAAAGGGTTTTGATATTTGTTCACTATCAGTTTCCTTCGTAATTACGATACACGGTTACGATGTTTGTCAGACAGCGTAGATTGTCATCTGCGACACTGCTAATGTTACCTAATTAAGCAGAGGGGGAAGTTCTGTGTTGGATACTAAATTGTTACAATGGTGTGCAGGCAGCATCTCGCGCGCAGTTACAGCAAAGAAAATTAATTATTACCTTGTTGTGAAGTCTTCATCAGGCCAACCAAAAAATCTTTCTCTCTCGCTGTAATGATACCATAAATCATATTATAAAATCGATTTCCTCAACACAGTTATATTTTCAACAGAGTATAGCACTGTTCTTTATTAGACTGTGATTTTACACTATCGTACAGTGTTGACTGATTCTCTGTACGGCGAGCACTCTTAATGAGCGGCTGATGCAGAGACGTTATTGCATCTGCAGTTGATTTTATAATATGGTTTTGACATCTTTGTTGTGTGAGAGAGAGATGTTTTGATTGATTTGATGAATACTTCATAATAAGCTAATGATTAATTGCCTTTGCTTTAACAGCGCGCGAGATGCTGCCTGCACATCATTATAACAATTTAGAATCCAACACAGAACTTCCCCCTCTTCTCAATTACGTAACATTAGCAACTATTCAGGAAAGATTAACTTAGTTAATGTAATCTTCTGTTATCTTCGATGAACATATATATTCTGTAATAATTCTTTGACCATGACACTGTTGAACAAACAACTGTAAAGTGTTTTCAGAGTTTGTCATTTCTTTGCAATTCTTGGTTGTGATGAAGAATACTTGTGTAAAGTGACTTTTCTAAATTTGCCAGTACACCTTCTAAAGGAATCAGCATTAACGAAATTTACCAAGTCATCATCCATTTCGCAATCTTTGTCATTTATTAGATAAAGTGTCGCAGTTGTAATTTAAAATGCAGACGCATCACGTGTACTCTTTGCACACTGAGTGCACCTGCAGTTAGTTTGCCGCTCAGTAAATGATATGTGCCTTTTTAGTAGCTTTCAGTAACAACAGCAGCTGCCCGAATGTTATTCACTGCCACAGGTAAGCCAAAAGAGAAAAAGAAAAAATATTACATTTAGGGATGCAAGGGACTTTCTTTCATATGACCAGAAATCACTTAAGATTTTGCCAAATTTCATTCCAGAGAAGTAAAGAAGTATGAAGCAGAGTGCTAAGATTTTTAAGGGAATGTAAGTAGAATCCGGTTAGGCGATTCAACATTCTTTCTTGGAAATAATACAGTGAGATTAACTTCTGTTCAGGTTCATTGTTTGCAATAGACTCAACTTCTTAAACAGCCTTTCAGACAATCCAAGGAAAGCAATTGCCAATACAAGTTCAAAAAAAGGATTTAATAAATTTTTTAGAATAAGTTTTCACTTTATTTAATAAGAATGACCAACTACACCTTGCTGTACCTTCTGCGGAGACAGAAAAAAGGTATGCAGAAACGATTCTTTGTTGCAGAATTATCAATCGCCCACGAGAAGATAGAACACATTCGAAACCATTACAGAAAGTCTTTTTATCGTTTACTGTACACTTATACCGCCCCAAGTGTCGTGGACGATATGTTCGTGAAAAATACGCAACTATCCGTGTTGTAACCGAACGCAGCACATAGAAAGGCCACATAAAGTACGTAAGTCTACGAGGTAAGGACTTATACAAGTGCACGAGGCGTGTGAGGTTTCATTGTTTAATAGAAAAGCACTGTGGCATGTTCCACACAGATAACAATATGATTGTCGCAATAAAATGTTACTTACTTCTAAAATATGTTCGTATTTAGTTAATATGTGTTTAAATCCTCAGCTGTAAAACTCAAGAGGACTATTCCGATTCCAGCAAGTTCACAACAGTGCCACGTCGATCCAGGCTGAGAAAGAGCACTTCGCGAGCTAGCCACTTACAGCCGGTTAACCTAGTGTCCGCAGTTCTACTTAACAAGCTGATTCCACAGAAAAGGTTAAATGCAAACCGCGAGATATCTGGAAGTAAAGCCGATCTACATAGTTAGGAGAGGTCGATTGTGCCATTCCATAACATAGTAAACGACAGAGCGCATGAAAGTCTTTACTACTCTACAATCGAATGCAGCCAAAAACAAAGCCACAAACGTCAAGCTGTATCATAGGATGGTTAATCTGCATAATTTTTAATAACGCGATATGTGCAAAAAACGATGGTACAAGCGGTTTTGGAAACCGTAAGAATATAAGGGAAATACATACCTTCAAAATACAAAACTGATCAGCAAGATATACGAAAGACACTCCACCTGTAAAGTCGCGAGTGAAGGCGATTCTTCGGATCAGATCAACCAGAAAGCTAGATTATTTCGAGCAAGAAGGCTTTTTTTTGGCATACTGAAGACGTTGCTTTGTTGGACTTCTTTACTATTGGATATAATCTACAAAACTAACCAATTGCATAAGTTTTATATTTCGTTCATCGTTTAGAGATCGTCTGTTTTCAATAAAATTAAACTATTACAGCTGGCATATACACTCCTGGAAATGGAAAATAGAACACATTGACACCGGTGTGTCAGACCCACCATACTTGCTCCGGACACTGCGAGAGGGCTGTACAAGCAATGATCACAAGCACGGCACAGCGGACACACCAGGAACCGCGGTGTTGGCCGTCGAATGGCGCTAGCTGCGCAGCATTTGTGCACCGCCGCCGTCAGTGTCAGCCAGTTTGCCGTGGCATACGGAGCTCCATCGCAGTCTTTAACACTGGTAGCATGCCGCGACAGCGTGGACGTGAACCGTATGTGCAGTTGACGGACTTTGAGCGAGGGCGTATAGTGGGCATGCGGGAGGCCGGGTGGACGTACCGCCGAATTGCTCAACACGTGGGGCATGAGGTCTCCACAGTACATCGATGTTGTCGCTAGTGGTCGGCGGAAGGTGCACGTGCCCGTCGACCTGGGACCGGACCGCAGCGACGTACGGATGCACGCCAAGACCGTAGGATCCTATGCAGTGCCGTAGGGGACCGCACCGCCACTTCCCAGCAAATTAGGGACACTGTTGCTCCTGGGGTATCGGCGAGGACCATTCGCAACCGTCTCCATGAAGCTGGGCTACGGTCCCGCACACCGTTAGGCCGTCTTCCGCTCACGCCCCAACATCGTGCAGCCCGCCTCCAGTGGTGTCGCGACAGGCGTGAATGGAGGGACGAATGGAGACGTGTCGTCTTCAGCGATGAGAGTCGCTTCTGCCTTGGTGCCAATGATGGTCGTATGCGTGTTTGGCGCCGTGCAGGTGAGCGCCACAATCAGGACTGCATACGACCGAGGCACACAGGGCCAACACCCGGCATCATGGTGTGGGGAGCGATCTCCTACACTGGCCGTACACCACTGGTGATCGTCGAGGGGACACTGAATAGTGCACGGTACATCCAAACCGTCATCGAATCCATCGTTCTACCATTCCTAGACCGGCAAGGGAACTTGCTGTTCCAACAGGACAATGCACGTCCGCATGTATCCCGTGCCACCCAACGTGCTCTAGAAGGTGTAAGTCAACTACCCTGGCCAGCAAGATCTCCGGATCTGTCCCCCATTGAGCACGTTTGGGACTGGATGAAGCGTCGTCTCACGTGGTCTGCGCGTCCAGCACGAACGCTGGTCCAACTGAGGCGCCAGGTGGAAATGGCATGGCAAGCCGTTCCACAGGACTACATCCAGCATCTCTACGATCGTCTCCATGGGAGAATAGCACCCTGCATTGCTGCGAAAGGTGGATATACACTGTACTAGTGCCGACATTGTGCATGCTCTGTTGCCTGTGTCTATGTGCCTGTGGTTCTGTCAGTGTGATCATGTGATGTATCTAACCCCAGGAATGTGTCAATAAAGTTTCCCCCTCCTGGGATAATGAATTCACGGTGTTCTTATTTCAATTTCCAGGAGTGTAGTATATCTTTAGGCACGCACAATTTTCTGAAATATTAAGTTGCCCATGTGTTTGCGCTATTTAGGGAGGAGAGTGAGAGGAGAAACAGAAAAAGTAGACAAAATAAATGAGATCGAGCGAGGTGGCGCAGTGGCTAGCACACTGGATTCGCATTCGGGAGGACGACGGTTCATTCCCGCGCCCGGTCATCATGATTTAGGTTTTCCGTGATTTCCCTGAATCGCTCCAGGCAAATGCCGGGATGGTTCCTTTAAAAAGGGCACTGCCGACTTCCTTCCCTAATCCGGTGGGACCGATGACCTCGCTGTTTGGTCGCCTCCCCCGAATCAGCTAGCCAGTCATGAAATGGGTAAGTCATTATAAGTAAAAGGAGATGGAAATATAATAATTATAGGGAATTGGAACGCTGTGGTAGGTGAGGGGACAGAAGACAGAATTAAGCGAAAATATGGACTCGGTCCTGTAAATGAGAGTAGAGAAACACCCCTTGAGTTCTGCAATTAAGTTCTAAGACAGTAAAAAAAAAAAAAAAAAAAAAAAAAATGGACGCACACGGAGGAATTATCCGAATGGGACGGAAATCAGTAGATGTAAGTATAGACAAACAAATGATTAAACTTTCAGAAAAAAATGGATGATTTATGCGAGAGAAACAGCTTCACAAATTGAGCAAGTCAGTAACGCAATGGTCTACCTCTGGTCATTATGCACGAAGTAATTCGCATTGGCACTGATTAATAGAGTTGTTTGATGTTCTCCTGAGAGATATCGTGCAAAATTTTGTCCAATTGACGCAACAGATCGTCAAAGCCCCTAAGTGTTTGGAGGTCCCTGCTCGTATTGCTCCAAACGTTTTCGGTTGTAGAGAGATCCGGCGACCTAGATGGACAAGGTAGTGTCTGGGAAGCCCGAAGACAAGCAGCAGAAACTCTCGTCGAATGCGGGCGGGCATTATCTTGCTGAAATGTAAGCCAGGATGGCTTGCCATGAAGAGCAATAGAAAATCGTCACGTATCTCAGTGATGTACAGATGCCGTGGATGACAGTCAAAGGGGTCTTGCTGTCAAATGAAATGAGAAATCAGAACATCACTCCAGGTCGTCAGGGTGTATGGCGGACGACAATGAGGTCGGTATCCCGTTGCTGTCTCCAGACACTTCTTTGTTGGTCATTGGGACTCAGTTCGAAGCGGGACACATCGATGAAGACAATTCTGCCTCATTCAATAAGATTCCAGGCCGAAGACGTGTCTGGAGATGCCCTGGACAAAGTGGAATACCAAACCGACTGTCGCTTCGGCACCGTTACAGTACAGCGGTTCGTCGACGATATTCTACGCTCCATTTTGTGCCCTTCACGACAAGCCATCCTGGCTTAAATTTCAGAAAGATAATTCACGCTCGCACACGACGAGAGCATCTACTACCTGTCTTCGTCCTTGGAAACCCCATCTTGACCAGCAAGGTCATCGTAGTTCTCCCCAGTTGAGAACGTTTGGAGCATTAAGGGCAGGGCCCTTCAAATAGCTCGGGATTGTGACAATCTAACGCTCCAGTTGTACAAAATGTGGCACGATATTCCTCAGTATCACAGCCAACAACGCTAACAAGCAATGCCAAGCTCAGTAATTACTTGCATAAAGGCCAGAGGTGGAGCAACGAGTTATTGACTTGCTTAATTTGTAACGCTCTTTCTCTTAAATAAATTATCCTATTTTTCTGAAACTGTACTTATTTATTTGTCTGTACATGTACGTCTCATCCATCGATTTTCGTTCCATTCAGGCGATTCCTTCTTCGTGTGTCGTCTTTCTGTCTTTGAATGTAACAACAAATACGCTGTTCAAGAATCAAGAGAAGGAGGTTGCGAAAAGTACGGGAAGAAGGCTGCTGCTTACACAGTGGTCAGACAGCGATTCCGAAATCAGGTACTGAATTGTAAGGCGTACCCAGGCGCAGATATAGACTCAGATCACAATTTAGTAATGATGAAGAATAGGCTAAAGGACCCGCCAGGTTAGCCGAGAGCGCTAATGCGCTGCTTCCTGGACTCAGGTAGGCGCGCCGGCCCCGGATAGAATCCACCCGGCGGCTTAACGACGGAAGCCGGTATGCTGGCCAGCCTGGATGTGGTTTTTAGGCGGTTTTCCACATCCCACTAGGTGAATACCGGGATGGTCCTCACGTCCCATCTCAGTTACACGGCTCGCAGACATCTGAACACTTTTCGCGCTATTCCATGGATTACACTAGACACAGACTGTTGGGGTACATTAATTCCGTTCCGGGGGGTATGGGGTCGTGGCAGGAAAGGCATCAGGCCACCCCTTAAATTAACCTTGCCAAATCCGATTAACCATGCCGACCCTGCGTCATTGTGGGAAAACGGCACAAGCAAAAGAAAGAAAAAAGAAAAGAAGAATAGGCTAAAGGTTATGTTGTGTCTAGACAAGACAGCCTGGACACAATGAGAGGAAGCCGAAAGGCACACGCTTAAACTCACTTAGGCTGGCGTGAGGTCTGAAACAGGATACGCAATGAATGCTATAAAGAAAAGAACGTAGCTTCTGGAATACTTAACTTTAATCCACATTTGTAGAACATCGCTCTTGATGATACATGCTTCATAATATTAATTATCAATTGAATACGGCGCCTTGCTAGGTCGTAGCAAATGTAGCTGAAGGCTATGCTAACTGTCGTCTCGGCAAATGAGAGCGTATGTGTCAGTGAACTGTAGCTATGAACGTCGGCTGTACAACTGGGGCGAGTGCCAGTCCGTCTCTCTAGACCTGCCGTGTGGTGGCGCTCGGTCTGCTATCACTGACAGTGGCGACACGCGGGTCCGACGTATACCAATGGACCGCGGTCGATTTAAAGGCTACCACCTAGCAAGTGTGGTGTCTGGCGGTGACACCACAGGTTAAAGAGTATCGTCCGTAAGAATCAGCCTGGAAGGAAACGAGCTTCTGAAATACTGAGGAATGATTTAGCCCGTCTGTAGTTTGCTGAGGATGTCTTTACTGCGATAAGGTGTACCAGAGAGTCACTTCAGCTGAAGAGGAGTGGATGTAAAAGGAAATAAAAATGTTGGCAAGACAAACGTAATACTGCGAAGGTAACTGTGAAGGTACCTTGGGTAACAGGAGAAATACTTCAATTGATCGACGAAGGAAACATTACGAATATGTTCAAGGAAACAGAGGAATACTGCAGTACTTTTCCTTAGAACTGAAATAAATAGGAAGTGTGGGGTGTCTAGGGCGAAGTGGTTCGAAGAAAACGCGCGGAAAATGAAAAGGAAATAATCATCGGAAGGACAAATTTACGTATAGAAAAATCAAAACAGTATACGGTGAAATTAAAAGCTAAGGCGTCGCCAATAGGAGCGCGAAGGGAGTTCCACAGTTGAACGCAGATGAGAGAGCGGGTAGGTGGAATGAAAGATGGCAGGCTCTTCTGGCCCGCCCATCTCGCGGATGGAAGCCCATTAAGTTCTATTAGTTCTGGATGCGCATTTGGCGCGGAGTTTGCACTCGGCCAGGATTGTCAACTATGGGCTTTTGGTGGACTCAACGCCTAGGTTTTTCTGGATGGTTGCTGTGCGGAAAGAGGGGAGTTCCTGACGAACTGTTGGAGAGAATAGTTCAACGTCATCGGGTGAGCTGGGGACAACATTTAGAAATTTTGCGGACGCTATGTTCTCGTGGACTTCGGTGTCCTCTGATCGGCCTGGTGCGGAGCCACCATGATCGCAGTAACGATCTCCACCGGACGCAGTCAACCGCCACACGCACGACGACAAAAGCAGTGCTAATATGCACAGCGCTGGCATTTAGGGAATTCATAGGTGTTCAGATGTCCCCCTGTAGCACACCCAGTTGTACCGAGGTTGCAGTATGAATCAGTTGTGCATGCTCCATGGTAGTCTTTCCCGAGTGATCAGTCGCTGGTGCGTAGTATGCTAATTCACGTCTGATCTTGTCGCCCTTCGGTACACACTAGGTTTCGCGATATTTCATAGAGACCCGTGGTGAATCTTGCCAACCGTACAGTCTCGGATTTCAATTGTACTACTACTTCTTCTTCTTGTTTCGAATGGGCCTACTTTAGACCACCCTTGTTCAACTATTGGGCTTTGATGTTTGCCCGTACTGTCGCATCCTCTGCCGATGTAACTCCTTCCTTTTTTCTGTCCAGGGGGTGCTTTTCCTTCGGGGCTTTTCCTGAAATCCTCGAACTTCCTTCAGCGTACATCTCACAGCCTGTCTGTTCTGGAGATCAGTTATTCCCAGTTCCTTAATCTCCTTTTTCAGTTTCTGTCAGCCAAGTGGTGGGAACCTTCTTGTTTTGCCAGAAGGTGAACAAACGATTGGTCAATCTGTTTGGAGGAAATTTTGCAACATGACTATAAAAGCTACCCTTCTTTTTCTTGCACAGTCAGAGTGCCTCTCGATATGTTCGTAGAGCTCCGAGTTATATCGCCTTCTGAATTCCCCATCCTCTTCTACCGGGCCTAGGATCTTCTTGAGGATTCTCCTCCCACTTGTACTCCTCTCGCTTGTATTTCATGTTTAAGATTGATGATCATTTAATGTACAAGCATATAATCACTGTTCACATGAATGTGTCTGATTTAAATAAATCTCATTGTGATATAAAACTATATGTAATTTAAATAGTGAAACATAGTTTCCACATCTACTCCCTGATCAAATATTTACGTGAATATTAGTTTTTCTAATAATTATTTATGTGAAGTTGATCTGACTCAAGTGGTATTGCTGAAGGGCGAACAACTAAATTTACGTATTCAAATGCTTGCGTAATACTTTTTAGTGCTGTCATTTGAATGTGATGGGTGTTAATGAGCTTGGCTGTCGTAATGGTGTAGTCGAATCAGGCAGTCTCCATCTGCCCTTCACGGGGATCACTTTCCAAGAGTACACCGAATGCCCCTACGAGGTGAGGGACACTATGCTGACAAACCAGAAGAAGAAACGGAAGTCTAAGAGTATTTAGAATAGATAGGGGACTCAGCCATCAGATTAGACGGTTAACATTCCTACGGCCTTTTTGGAGCCGTTGGATAAGTTTCAACCAAACGACTGTTCAAAAAGGTGTATGAAATCTATGAGACTGGAGTAATATCGTCAGACGTTCGGAAAAATGTCGTCCATACATTCCCGTAGATAGCGAGGACACATAAATGCGAGTAAATGCGAGAACTATCGCACGGTTAACTTAATTGCTTATGTATCAAAGTTAGGAAACAAGAATAATACACAGGTGAATGTAAAAGAAAATTGATGATCTGTTGGAGGACGAGCAATTTGGCTTTGGGAAAGGTAAATGCACCAAGAGACAGTTCTGATGCTGAGGTTTATGATGGCAGCAAGACTTAAATTAAGACGCCTTCATAGGATTTGTCGATCTAGAAAAAGCGTTCGACAATGTAAAATGGGGAAAGATATTCTAAACTCTCAGAAAAATAGGAACACACTATATGGAAATATCGACATACGCAATACGTATAAGAAACAAGAGAGAAGAAAAGAATGGAAACCCAAGAATGAAGTGGTCGGAACAGAAATGGTAAATGGTGTTAAGACAGGATTCAGTCTTTCTCCTACACTGTTCGATCTGTAGACCAAGAAATCTGTGACGGAAATAAAAGGAAGGTTCAGGAATAGGATTCCATCTCAGCGTGTATAGACATCAATGATAAGATTCGCTTATGGCACTACTTTCCTCAGTGAAAGTGGGGAAGATTACAGGAACTGTTGAAAGGAATAAACTACAGAGCAAGGATATGGATTGAGAGTAAACCAAAGAAAGAAGAAAATAGTGAAGAGTAGCTGAAATGAGATTACCGCTAAATCTTACATCGAAATTGGGGGTCTCGAAGAAGACGTAGTGAAGGAATCCTACCAACTTGGAAGCACAAAATTACGCATGACGGATGAAGGAAGGAGGATAGAGGAGTGTAGTAACCTTTTCCCCGCAGCTTCGCCTGCGTATATGTTCGACACATAAACTGCACACATCTCTTGCTCTCCACGCTCTCTGTCCCTTCTTCTCCTCCTTGCCCCTTCCTCTGTCCATCTCCTCTACCTCCCTTCTCCAACCATATCTTCCTCACCCACCCTCGGTCCACCTCCTCCTCCTCCACCATTTCTCTGTCCATCTCATCCTTCCTCTTCCCTCCATATCCATCCCCTCCTCCTCCTCGCTCTGTCCATCTCCTGCTTTATCCATCTCAACCTTCTCCCACCCATGCCCATCTGCACGCATAACCCCTGCAAAAAAGGTCGATAAAGTAGGATTATACTATTACCATACAATATGCTTGTAGTGCAGAACAGTCTACATGTTAGGAGCTGACAAAATCGTTTTTGTCGACTAGGAGGCTCTAACAGCCTACAGTGCTGATAGTCCTGCAGTGGGTTGTTTGTGTGCAAATTTGGTACAGATTAATCCAGTGTTTTGGGAGTAGATGCAGGACCGTATACGAAAGGCAGACTGTAACAGGCAGAGAGGACTTTCGTTGCTAAAAGATGTTTACTTGTATCGTATACAGGATTCATTTTAGGATAAAGCTTCTGGGAATGTACATTTTGGGCACAGCGATGTATGGATGTGAGTCACAGAATATAGGAAAACTGTAAATAAAGAGAATTGAATCGTTCAAGATCTGATGTTAGAGAAGCATACTGAAAATTGAGTGAACTGACAGGATAACGAGGCGGTTATCTAAGAAATTAGCAAAGAAAGGAGTATATGCAAAACACTAGAAAAAGGAATAGGATGATATATCATGTGTTACGACATCAGGGAATAACTTCATGGTACTAAAGGCAGCAAGAAGGGGCATAAACTTAGGGAAAGACTGAAATATTTCTAGAAAATAATTGAGGAGTCAGATGTAAGTGTTAAGCTGAGATGAAGAAGTTGGAACAGGAGAGGAAGTTGTGGCGGGCTGCAGCGAATCACTCATTAGCTTGCCAACAAGAAAGGAAATGTTTGGGTTGGGGATCTCGTAAGACACTCACAATACACCGATGAACGCAGATCACGTGAGGGGACTACTGTCATTCACTCGGTACCCACAGTTGCGAGGCAAGACATGATGGCGGCTTCAGTTTGAGAATGCTCGATCTAATACTTAAATGATGGAATGGCGTTTGTGTTCATAGATAAAAGAGCAAACCTGTGTCAGGACCCCTTCTGTGTACTTTTGGGTTACGGAAACGTCTGCTATAGAAACCGTTGCTGAACGCACATCATACTAAATCACATATTCACATAGGTTGTCTAGTGTATGGTTACAAATTGTTGGTACTAATTTGTTGCCTGCATACGCAATCACATATGTCGTCACCAAGAAATAAGATCGACCGAGACCGCGTAGCACAACTGATCTCATCTGCATAGCTCCATGACCACCATTGACAGCATTCTGCATGTATACTGTGCAGATGTTATGTTATTAAGAACAATAGTACTGATGGCCAACATGCAGTTAGTCTTCCGTTGTGCAGTTGTCTACCTTAAGTGATGGTGTCACAGGATGCACCAAGGAAGGCGTCAGTTCACCCTTGATGACAGAAATCGTAGCAGTTTGAATTCTTGGCACTTGTTGGACATCTGCGGATCATCTCTCTTACTGGACTACATTAAATTTCCTTCCAAAGGCTTATGTTTTTTTTCTGTAGCACTAAAGGTTTCGCGTAGAGAGCCACAGAATATGAAAATCTTGCTCGTGGGCTTTGAAGGCCAGATGCAGAAATGCGCGTTGCACAAAACAATCTGAATGGTGCGAAAAGTGGCAGTTGACCCTAAATAACGAAAAGTGTGAGGTCATTCACATGAGTGCTAATAGGAACTCGTTAAACTTCGGTTACACGATAAATCAGTCTAATCTAAAAGCCGTAAATTCAACTAAATACCTAGGTATTACAATTACGAACAACTTAAATTGGAAAGAAATGTTGTGGGGAAGGCTAACCAAAGGCTGCGTTTTATTGGCAGGACACTTAGAAAATGTAACAGACCTACTAAGGAGACTGCCTACACTACGCTTGTCCGTCCTCCTTTAGAATACTGCTGCGCGGTGTGGGATCCTTACCAGGTAGGACTGACGGAGTACATCCGAAAAAGTTCAAAGAAAGCACGTTTTGTATGATCGCGAAATATGGGAGAGAGTGTCACAGAAATGATACAGGATTTGGGCTGGAAATTATTAAAAGAAAGGCGTTTTTCGTTGCGACGGAATCTTCTCACGAAATTCCAATCATCAACTTTCTCCTCTGGATGCGAGAATATTTTGTTGACACAGACCTACATAGGGCGGAACGATCACCACGATAAAATAAGGGAAATCAGAGCTCGTATGGAAATATATAGGTGTTCATTCTTTCCGCGCGCTATACGAGATTGGAGTAATAGAGAATTGTGAATGTGGTTCGATGAATCCTCTGCCAGGCACTTAAACGTGATTTGCAGAGTATCCATGTAGATGTGGATGTAGAACATCGGTACGGGCAGCTGAATCATCCTGCATACCATAAACAACAAAAAAGTAGTTTGTGTGGTGTATGAATTGCAGCTTCAAAATATGTTTCAAAAATTTATGGATTAAGATAATTTGGCAGGGTACAACATCTCAAACCATCCGTTCAAAAAGAAGGCAGACTAGGATTGTCGATCAGTATCCCTATCTGGAGAATTACGTTGATTTCGTCCTTCCAGAGAGGGCTGCGAACCACATTGTCAAACGCCTTGAAAACATACAGGTTATCTTAGGAACAATGGTCTGTGTTATGGAATATGATTGGAACTATCGTTAGAAGCAAAAGAGTCTAGTAAATATGGGCTCCAAAAAGCATCGTTTCCGAGCTATGAACAGTTATTCATGTTTGTTACTGTGATACTAATCTCTGCTACTGCAAGCTCTTTTCTATCCATAATTTGGGAGAAGGTAGTATGGGCCATGGACCAAAACAAGAAAAAATTGACTATTAAACGTGGGAGCTAAGATGCATATCGTAAGAGCTATGAGAAATTGTTCGCTGGAAAAGTCGTGTTTTACAGTACCGAAGATGAACAAGTGCTCATACCTCTTACGGTGCTCGGTTTAGAGATCTTGTTTAACAGACAATTTTTTTCTTGTGTTGGTCCATGTTACCACCTCTCAAAACATGGAAAGTAAAGAGCACTCAGTAGAAGAGATTTGACACATAGTAACAAAAATGAAGAAATGCTCAAAACTCTTAAGGTATGCCTCTTAGAGTCCATGTTTACTAGAAATTTTTTATTGTTTTGGTGTTGCTTTGAAAGATCGTTCTTGTCATACCTTTGAATGTTGACCATTCCTCCTGGGACATCCTGTATAAACACTGGTTAATACACTCCTGGAAATTGAAATAAGAACACCGTGAATTCATTGTCCCAGGAAGGGGAAACTTTATTGACACATTCCTGGGGTCAGATACATCACATGATCACACTGACAGAACCACAGGTACATAGACACAGGCAACAGAGCATGCACAATGTCGGCACTAGTACAGTGTATATCCACCTTTCGCAGCAATGCAGGCTGCTATTCTCCCATGGAGACGATCGTAGAGATGCTGGATGTAGTCCTGTGGAACGGCTTGCCATGCCATTTCCACCTGGCGCCTCAGTTGGACCAACGTTCGTGCTGGACGTGCAGACCGCGTGAGACGACGCTTCATCCAGTCCCAAACATGCTCAATGGGGGACAGATCCGGAGATCTTGCTGGCCAGGGTAGTTGACTTACACCTTCTAGAGCACGTTGGGTGGCACGGGATACATGCGGACGTGCATTGTCCTGTTGGAACAGCAAGTTCCCTTGCCGGTCTAGGAATGGTAGAACGATGGGTTCGATGACGGTTTGGATGTACCGTGCACTATTCAGTGTCCCCTCGACGATCACCAGTGGTGTACGGCCAGTGTAGGAGATCGCTCCCCACACCATGATGCCGGGTGTTGGCCCTGTGTGCCTCGGTCGTATGCAGTCCTGATTGTGGCGCTCACCTGCACGGCGCCAAACACGCATACGACCATCATTGGCACCAAGGCAGAAGCGACTCTCATCGCTGAAGACGACACGTCTCCATTCGTCCCTCCATTCACGCCTGTCGCGACACCACTGGAGGCGGGCTGCACGATGTTGGGGCGTGAGCGGAAGACGGCCTAACGGTGTGCGGGACCGTAGCCCAGCTTCATGGAGACGGTTGCGAATGGTCCTCGCCGATACCCCAGGAGCAACAGTGTCCCTAATTTGCTGGGAAGTGGCGGTGCGGTCCCCTACGGCACTGCGTAGGATCCTACGGTCTTGGCGTGAATCCGTGCGTCGCTGCGGTCCGGTCCCAGGTCGACGGGCACGTGCACCTTCCGCCGACCACTGGCGACAACATCGATGTACTGTGGAGGCCTCACGCCCCACGTGTTGAGCAATTCGGCGGTACGTCCACCCGGCCTCCCGCATGCCCACTATACGCCCTCGCTCAAAGTCCGTCAACTGCACATACGGTTCACGTCCACGCTGTCGCGGCATGCTACCAGTGTTAAAGACTGCGATGGAGCTCCGTATGCCACGGCAAACTGGCTGACACTGACGGCGGCGGTGCACAAATGCTGCGCAGCTAGCGCCATTCGACGGCCAACACCGCGGTTCCTGGTGTGTCCGCTGTGCCGTGCGTGTGATCATTGCTTGTACAGCCCTCTCGCAGTGTCCGGAGCAAGTATGGTGGGTCTGACACACCGGTGTCAATGTGTTCTTTTTTCCATTTCCAGGAGTGTAGTTCTGCTGAGATGCTGCTTTTTTCGACACGTGAGCACAAACACAAACATGAAGGCTTCTGCACAAGTATCCGTTCTTGTTTCCGTTGGAAAGGGTTGACAATGGAGCTATTTGATTAGTGCTTAGTGGTACTAACATTATTTACCCATGAGCGAAAATAACACCAGGTGCAAACGGAATCGGTGCTACTGCGATGAACGAAGGCAAAAAGCGTACACTTGAATTACAACACTGTCAACTAACAACATTTCAAAAGTAAAAAGGCACTGGTGTAAAAAAAAATAATTATTCAAACGACGGCCTGTGACAAGAGATTTGGCCGGAAAGTCTGTGCTTCAACTTTAGGCTTTACGAGGTGTCAACACCTCTATGCTCTAAGGTTAGGCTGAAAATTGAGGTGGCTGTTGTCCTTTGGTAGGAATACCTCTACTGGACTCGACAATTCTTTGGAAAAAGTGAAACCCGAAGGAACAAACACTGAAGTTCAGTAGTTAGGTATTTTCTGTCTTTGAGCGTAAGAAACTACACAAGAAGTAGATAGGTAACGCAGAGGAACTGCAAAAAAAGTTTCAAGTCCTGCGAGAAGCATATTATAGCCAGTGCTAACAGACGGCAGAGACACCAAATAAGTTCTACATCCGGGTAGCTCCTAGTGCGGAATTGTAATGGGAGGGACCCACAGCAGCTGCTGGTAGTGATCATGCTGCAGCTCTAGCTTCTAAATGAAAGACAAGCTAAATCCTATGATAACAAAAGATGTTTTTGTGTGCTGTTTGGTGTGAATATGTCTATATTATGTTGCAATGCTTGTAAGACGTCGTGGTCTCCTGACCTTCATTGCTTACATATTCCGCCTTCACAATCATATTCCGCACATCAAGACGCATCATTTGAACCCAAACTCGATAAGATAAAGTCAATGTTGAATGAATTCATGTAAACGATATGCAAATAACTAATAAATCGCAAGTGCGCACCGTGGTTGAAATACTCGAGGCTGGCGTACACACATACATTCCAGACACGACGGTCACAGGAACTTTTAGTTCGAGAGAGGCAACCGCACGCCAGGAGGCCGGTCCCAACCCATCTACGTCGGCCGGTGACCACCCGTAGAGCAGACAGCGATTGCCCGAGTGAAAGGACGACCGCATGTTCGGCTTAAAAGCAAGTTCTGCTACATTGTGTGGGAGCGGCCAGCCTAGGCATTCTTTACACATAGCACGCAGTTTCAGAGATTTTCACAGGGAGACAGCAAACACCAAACGCCGAAACTACAGATTTCCGGATCGGTCGCCTTAAACGAAACGTGATTCTCCCATTATAGAAGAGCTATGCTGATTGGCAGACGATATTCCTGACGCCTTGAGCTGAAGGAGTAATGAAAGAGACTGAAAGATATTCCCCTTCACGTCTGGCGTGGAGAGGGGCAGTTCCCTTGTCGCTCTTGGAGTGAGAACACGTAACGAGAGCGTGTGCGCTCGTACATGTACACAAAGAGCGAGGAACAAGTCTCTCCTCAGTACTTCACTGGGAGAGCACCTCTGTCGAGAGCGAATTGAAGTGCGACTCTATATTCAATCCTTGCGATTAAGCGTTGTTCACTGTGTTGGCCGCCACACTTATTATGCGGTGTGAATGGACAGAGTTATAGTTAAACGCCTGCAAGCGAATTTTGAGTGGCATTGTGGTGGACTGGTTATCTGACCGGTGTACCACGTCAATAGTTAGACTAGGGGCGAATAGGAGTCCTTGACTTCATCAAGATGTAGGGGGAGTTTGATTGGCGAAGGTCAATCTAGATAGAACGAGAGTTATTTGTCAGCAACGAGCGGCGCAGACAGCAGTCATCGCAGCTTACAGTATTGTGCGCTACGGCTATTGCGAGCCCCCTATTTCCTCCACAACAGTACCCTTCACTGCATTTCACACGCGGCAGCCTCGACTGTACCTAGCAACATTCTAACAGATAATTATTCAAGTTGAGTAGGCGCGGCTCTCAGCCATTCTGCCAAGTAAATAACAGTCTTAAACTTTGTATAGAAATTTCATTAGCGAATCCCATCCTTGAGAGGTAACTCCACATTCCGAAAAGAACCAGGAAATAACGTGTTCAGTTCATAACTAAAAGTGCCATTGTGATTTCTCAGAATTTTTGCAAAATAAATAATAATTTTCGTTAGTTTCATGTTTTTCTTACACTAACTAGCACTACTCCAGTACCCAAGTATCCCACTAGTTACGTAAGAAATTTTGTGAACTTTTGTGTCATTTCCTTACAGCAGACGACTCCAGAAGATATTTATTGCTGAAAGTTTTTCAGGCATTTCTCTTTAGAACGTTAGGAGCGTCTGTCTGACTTCTGTAGTAGTGTGGGGGTGGAAATTGCATCTTGCAGGAGCCACAGGGTAAAGGGTACATCTCAGATTAATCCGTTGCACAGAATGACAGAATAGCAACCCCACACATTCTCCACAGATGCTATACATTTCCTACTAAACATTATTTTTGAAAAAAAAAAAAAGTAGCGACAGTATTTAATTTCTACTGTTTATCTGTATCAGTTTGCGCTTTGGATTTTGCCTCTCATGTTGTAAGCGTATTGTCATATCGCTGGCTTAGTTGTAGAGTATCTTTGCGGGCAGCCGCGTCTGTACAGAGGAAAGTGCGTCAAGAAGTAATTTAAAAATGAGCAGTGCTGCTGTTAACGTATTTGCGTATCCTCTCGTTGCGTGTCGTACCACACTGTATCAATCATCTGCGCCGTGTTCGGTCTCCCAGAATGAACTGATGTGAATCAGTAGAAATTAATTACCATAAAAGAGAGCAGTTAAGTACCAGTGTCTTGTAGCGAGCGTGAGAACGTGCGTTTGATCATCGCATTCCGCATTATCAACAATCAACCGCGCCGCGACTGTTAAGCGCACGCTCGTACAACTGAAACTGTGACTTTAAATTTAACTTTGTGAACAATGTTAAAATATCATTACTCGTGTCAAGAAGGACTGGTACCAAATATCTGCGTATGCGTGACGAGCGTAAGAACTTTCGTGCGATCATTCGGCTTCCGCATCATCAACAATCACCCGCGTCGTGTCGGTTACGCGTACGCTCGTCCGAATGATATTGTGGACTGTTAATCATCCATTAATTGGGATAACACTTCTGAATTATAATGTAAACATTGGAACCTGCGATTTTCTTTAATCGTTTCAGAATATAGTTGTTCATACCAGACGTAGAACAGTGTTGTGCTTAACGTTGAGTGGCTCCCCTAACTTGCTTGCGTATTTCGATAGATAATATCAGGCAAACCAGCTATGGAGCAGAACAGTGGAGTGGATAGGGCGCACGGTCCAGAAAAGCAGAAGCGACAACCAGTTTTCGGGTCCCCCACCCCCATTTGTACTCCTGGGCGCGTTACAATGTTTCTCATACTAACAATGGCGGCTGTAAGAAAATGAAGGAACTGCTCGTTAAAAGTAGAAAATCCTGTTCGAATTCCAGTCTATCACAATTTTTTTTTCACATTGCTGCAGAGTTTCTGCATGGTTTGCTGATATACTGTTTCATGTCTCTGCAGCTTCCTTGATTACATCTGGATCCATCCATTCATTTCAACGTGTTAAATTCATTTAGCAAAACAATTTTTGTAATATTAAGTTCAAATGGTTCAATTGGCTCTAAGAACTATGGGACTTAACATCTGAGGTCATCAATCCCCTACACTTATCGTTGTTGTTGTGGTCTTCAGCCCAGAGACTGGTTTGATGCAGCTCTCCATGCTACTCTATCCTGTGCAAGCTTCTTCATCTCCCAGTACCTACTGCAACCTACATCCTTCTGAATCTGTTTAGTGTATTCATCTCTTGGTCTCCCTCTACGATTTTTACCCTCCACGCTGCTCTCCAATACTAAATTGGTGATTCCTTGATGCCTCAGAATATGCCCTACCAATCGATCCCTTCTTCTAGTCAAGTTGTGGCACAAATTTCTCTTCTCTCCCATTATATTCAATACCCCGTCATCAGTTATGTGATCTACCCATCTAATCGTCAGCATTCTTCTGTAGCACCACATTTCGAAAGCTTTTATTCTCTTCTTATCTACACTATTTATCGTCCATGTTTCACTTCCATACATGACTACATTCCATACAAATACTTTCAGAAACGACTTCCTGACACTTAAATCTATATTCGATGTTAACAAATTTCTGTTCTTCAGAAAAGATTTGCTTGCCATTGGCAGTCTACATTTTATATCCTCTCTACTTCGACCATCATCAGTTATTTTGCTCCCCAAATAGCAAAACTCATTTACTACTTTAAACGTCTTATTTCCTAATCCTCGACTCTTATAACTGCCATCTGGTTTCTGTACAAATTGTAAATAGCCTTTCACCCCTATATTTTACCCCTGCCACCTTCAGAATTTGAAAGAGAGTGTTCCAGTCAACATTGTCAAAAGCTTTCTCTAAGTCTACAGATGCTAGAAACGTAGGTTTGCCTTTCCTTAATCTTTCTTCTAAGATAAGTCGTAGGGTCAGCATTGCATCACGCGTTCCAACATTTCTACGGAATCCTAACTGATCTTCCCCGAGGTCGGCTTCTACCATTTTTCCATTCGTCTGTAAAGAATTCGTGTTAGTATTTTGCAGCTGTGACCTATTAAACTGATAGTTCGGTAACTTTCACATCTGTCAACAACTGCTTTCTTTGGTATTGGAATTATATATTCTTCTTGAAGTCTGAGGGTATTTCACCTGTCTCATACATCTTGCTCACCAGATGGTAGAGTTTTGTTAGGCCTGGTTCTCCAAAGGCTCTCAGTAGCTCTAATGGAATGTTGTCTACTCCTGGGGTCTTATTTCGACTTAGGTCTTTCAGTGCTCCCCTAGACTTAGAACTACTTAAACCTAACTAACCTAAGAACATCACACACATCCATGCCTGAGGAAGGATTAGAACCTGCGACCGTAGCAGCAGCGTGGTTTCGGACTGAAGCGTCTAGAACCGCTCGGTCACAACGGCCGGCGGTAATATTTGAGGTCTAGGAAGAAAGACATATGCGACTGAAAGGACAGTAAGCCTATTGTATATTTTGATTCCGTTTACAATATAATTTTTTGGGCTCTAAAGTAAGAGCTCTACTTGTATTTGACAGTAATGTGGGATTCATTAGTAAAAACGAAAAGTCCAGAAGTGAATTGAAAATGTGAGAGAAACGTCCAGGTTGGGTCCCAAAGACTCAGACCACACTGTAACCACTTGTAAGAAACGAGCCATTATTGGATGTGATTCGTTGGGACGTCGGTCGGCCCTAGTAGCTGTGTGGAGTACGGTAGAGACGACTGTGCTGCCGCGTCGGCTAGGCAGCGGCTATCTCGTGGGGCCCCAGCACGGCTCTGGACGGAGCCAGGTCCGGCTCGCGGTCGTCGTCCAGGATGGAGATGTCCCGGAGGGAGGGCCGGCCGCTGTGGCTGTGGCGGCAGCTGCCGGGCCGCGACTTGGAGAGGCGCGTCAGCAGCCGCGGGCCCGTCAGCAGGATGAGCACGGCCCCGGTGGGCGCCGTCAGCAGGATGGCCAGCACGCACGTCATCTTCACCAGCTGCGCGTACCGCAGCTCCTCCTCGGAGCCGCCGGACGCCTGCACCTTCTCCAGCGGCTGCAGGCACAGCGCCGCCTGCGGGCAAGCCGTCACACTTACCGTCACCGAAAACGTCAGCACTGCGAGGGTATCGTTAGAAGTGGAACAATTTCAGTGACCTAAACCCACAGAAAGCAATAAGTCGGCGAAAAACAAGACAAAGCAGAGGAAAATGAGATGGACGGTACGATACTGCGAGAAGAATTTTGACAGAGCGCTGAAGGACTTAAGTCGAAATAAGGCCCCTGGAGCAGACGTCATTTCCTCGGATTTACTGAGCTCCTTGAGAGGACAGACATGACAAAGCTATTGCTCTTGGTATTGTAAGACTACAGTTGAACTACAAGCATACCCTTGGGACGCTTTAATCAAATGAAACCAAATGGTTCCACAGAGCTTTTCAAATCTACACTACTGGCCATTAAAATTGCTACACCACGAAGATTACGTGCTACAGATGCGAAATTTAACCGACAGGGAGAAGATGCTGTGATATGCAAATGATTAGCTTTTCAGAGCATTCACACAAGGTTGGCGCCGGTGGCGACACTTACAACGTGCTGACATGAGGAAAGTTTCCAACCGATTCCTCATACACAAACAGCAGTTTACCGGCGTTGCCTACTAAAAAGTTGTTGTGATGCCGCGTTTAAGGAGGAGAAATGCGTACCATCACGTTTCCGACTTTGATAAAGGTCGGATTGTAGACTATCGCGATTGCAGTTTATCGTATCGCGACATTGCTGCTCGCGTTGGTCGAGATCCAAAGACTGATAGCAGAATATGGAATCGGTGGGTTCAGGAGAGTAATGCGGAACGCCGTGCTGGATCCCAACGGCCTCGTATCACTAGCAGTCGAGATGACAGGCATCTTATCCGCATGGCTATAACGGATCATACAACCACGTCTCGATCCCTGAGTCAACAGATGGCGACGTTTGCAATACAACAACCATCTGCACGAACAGTTCGACGATGTTTGCAGCAGCATGGATTATCAGCTCGGAGGCCGTCACTGCGGCTACTCTTGACGCTGCATCATAGACAGGAGAGCCTGCGATGGTGTACTCAACGACGAATCTGGGTGCACGAATGGCAAAACGTCATTTTTTCGGATGAATCCAGGTTTTGTTTACAGCGTCATGATGGTCGCATCCGTGTTTGGCGACATCGCGGTGACCGCACATTAGAAGCGTGTATTCGTCATCGCCATACTGGCGTATCACCCGGCGTGATGGTATGGGGTGCCAATGCTTACACGTGTCGGTCTCCTCTTGTTCGCATTGACGGCACTTTCAACAGTGGACGTTACATTTCAGATGTGTTACGACCCGTGGCTCTACCCTTCGCTCGCTCCCAGCGAAACCCTACATTTCAGCAGGATAATGCACTACCGCAAATTGCAGGTCCTGTACGTGCCTCTCTGGATACAGAAAATGTTCGACTGCTGTCCTGGCCAGCACATTCTCCAGACCTCTCACCAATTGAAAACGTTTGGTCAATGGTGGCCGAGCAACTGGCTCGTCACAATACGCCAGTCACTACTCTTGATGAACTGTGGTATCGTGTTGAAGCTGCATGGGCAGCTGTCCCTGTACACACCATCCAAGCTCTGTTTGACTCAATGCCCAGGCGTATTAAGGCCGTTATTACGGCCAGAGGTGGTTGTTCTGGGTACTGATTTCTCAGGATATATGCACTCAAATTGCGAGAAAATGTAATCACATGTCAGTTCTAGTATAATATATTTGTCCAATGAACACCCGTTTGTCATTTGCATTTCTTCTTGGTGTATCAATTTTAATGCCCAATTGTGTATATGGTTCCAGAGACATTTTTAAGTCTCAGACATCTACAATGGATATATGCAGACTGAGGTGACGCATGTTAATTTGTACCAAGGCTGGGATACGAACCCAGTTCTCCTGCTCACTAGGCAGATGTGCATCACTACGCTGTCTCGGTCTGGGTTTCGGGCACGATCCCCCATTCCATTCGATTCCAATACAGCTGGAGAGTCTCTGCAATGCTGTTTGATTGTAGGGGGAATAAAAAGTGGCCTGAAGAGTGGATGGGAATTTGTAATGAAGGGGGAGGCGTGCTAGGGTAGTCTGTGCAGTTGTGCAAAGCCATTGGCCACGGTGGAGTATTGCCCAACACATCTGCCTACTATGCAGCAGAGCTGCGTTCGAATCCCGGACTTTGTACAAATTTTCATTCGTTCCTTCACTCTGCATGTATTCCTGTGACGCTATTAAGCTCTGAACCCAGTGACCTACGCAGTAAACAATACTCTCCACATAAGATCATTTGGAGTGTTAAGACAAAGTTGTACAACAGGTGATATTGAACATCTGTATTTGAACAGGTGTCGCCAAATTAAACAGTGAAGTATAGCCAACATAGCTCCAATAGATATAATGAGAAAGGGTTTCATCTGACTATGAAATGACACTAAAGCTCACAGTAAAGTCCTGTTTATTGCTGAAATGCATGGACTTAGCTCCGAACGTTGAATAGATAATACAAGAAATTATTAAGGTCAGAATGGTTCAAATGGATTATTAAATGTACAGGACAGTCCTTGCCACAGGTGCGCAGAATTGCAAAGAAAATGATGACGTTGTGCAGTTAGCTGTATCCACATAAATTGCTAATGACTCAGAATTAGCTAACATATAAAAGGAAAGATCCTGAAAAGTACATATGAGCACCAGTTCCCTTCCCTAAGCGCATGCTGAGTTCACTAGCTGTGTGCACGAATTTATTCAGAAGAGCAAAACTCCAGCTCGTAACAAATGACGTCAAGTCCACATCGTCACGTCAAGCATAAATGGTGTACGTGCTTGTCGTTGTTATAAAACCCAAATGCAGAGAATGGTTCCAGTGGTAGGTAAAAAAACACAGGTTTGGCCCCACTACTTATGATCGGCTCTGAGACAGTCTCAAAACGGCAATCATCCAAAGTGTTCAGTGCTGGAAGTGGAGATGAAGGCGAAATCCTCCCTCTTTGGAGCTCTAGAACGAAGTCCCCTTATCCACCCCTACCAAAATCTTGCTGGTTTTGCCAACACTGGATTCTTACTAGCCAACCTCTGTAGACCTTCTGAGTTCCATCCAGTGAAAAAACTCATAAAAATACAAGCGATCTCCCTCCTCTTAAGAGTCTGCTATGATTAACATGTAACACACATTTCTTACTTAGGGTGGGGCAGAAATCAGAAAGTCTATCAAACTGTGAGGTTGGTTTCACGATTCAACCAATGATAGTGACTGCACGTAGACACTTGCACGTTCTCATCCCCGCTACAAAAATAATTTTGGTGAGCCAATCATGGGCTCCCATATGAAACTTAAACAATAATTGATGCTAACCTCTTTTAAACCCAGCAGTTTCCTCTCACTCTGAGTGTTTCATGTTTTCTCATCCCCTTGCAGATCCCAGCCTTTTTAGAAAGTGTTATTTTCAGTGATTTTCACAATCCGAAGTTGTGCAGTGGTTAGCAAAAATGTTCAAATGGCTCTGAGCACTATGGGACTTAACATCTGAGGTCATCAGTCCCCTAGACCCAGAACTACCTAAACCTAACTAACCTAAGTACATCACACACATCCATGTCTAGCGGTTCTAGGCGCTCAGTCCGGAACCGCGGGACTGCTACGGTCGCAGGTTCGAATCCTGCCTCGGGCATGGATGTGTGTGATGTCCTTAGGTTAGTTAGGTTTAAGTAGTTCTAAGTTATAGGGGACTGATGACCACAGATGTTAAGTCCCATAGTGCTCAGAGCCAGCCAGCCACATCCATGCCCTAGGTAGGATTCGAAGCTGCGACCATAGGAGCAGCGCGGTTCCGGAGTGAAGCGCCTAGAACCGCTCGGCCACAGCGGCCGGCGCAGTGTTTAGCATAATGGACTCCCATTCAGTAGGATGACGGTTCCAATCCGCGTCCAGCCATCCAAATTTCCCTAAATCATTCGAGGCAAATGCCGGAGTGGTTCATTTGAAAGGGCATGATCGATTTGCTTCCCCAGCCTTGAAATATTCCGAGCTTGTGGTCCATCTCTAATGCCTTCAATGGAGACAGGACACTAAACCGTAATCTTTCTTCCTTCCTGACAGAACTGTATGTAACAGATCCATCAATATAATAAGCCAAGGCTGTTACATATCGACAAGAATTAAACTAAAGGAAAAAATCGCAAAACCAAGAAGGAGCTGTACGACGTAAACGGAAGTTGGTAGGGGTGTTTCTACACCCGAATGATGTTGTCTGTTCAAATTTCGCGCCAGTCGCAAAAGTGGAGCTAGTAGCGCCACTATGAGGATGCAAATCAGGTTTGTTATAAATACACGCTGTAACGGTCATTAGCGTTGGTTACCTTTGAGACTGGACGTGGTTACTCAACAATGCCTTTAAAGCGACAAAGACGCCATTATCATCACCTCACTGAGATTGAATGAGGTCGTGTAATAGGGCTATGAGACGCTGGATGTTCCTTCTGCGATACTGCGGAAAGGTTCGGCAGGAATGTTGCCACTGTACATGAACATGACTGCTGGCAGAGGTGGTCACGAGAATGTAGGATCACAAGAAGACAGTCCACCGGACGGCCACGTAGCACTACCGAGAGGGGCAACCATAGCGTTCCGTATATGGCCATGGAGCATCGCACTGCATCTACAGCAGCACTCTAAGTAGAAGTTGACACATAGTGACGTAATGAACTGTTACAAATCGGTTATTCCAAGGACAGCTCCGAGCCGGAGCCCTGTGGCGCACATTCCAATGACCTCAAACCACTACCATTTTCGACTCCAGTAGTGTCAAGCGAGAGATCATTGGAGGGCAGGGTGGAGGTTGCTGTGTTTTATTATGAATGTTGATTCTGCCTCGGTGCCAGCGATGGCCATGTGTTGGTTAGAGGGAAACCAGTTGAAGACCTGCAACCAACCTGTCTGTGTGCTAAATGGTTCAAATGGCTCTAAGCACTATGGGACTTAACTTCTGAGCTCATCAGTCCCCTAGACTTAGAACTACTTAAACCTATCTAACCTAAGGACACCCCATACATCCATGCCCGATGCAGGATTCAAACCTGCGACCGTAGCAGTAGCGCGGTTCTGGACTGAAGTGCCTAGAACCGCTCGGCCACAGCGGCCGGCGTCTGTGTGCTAGACGCACTGGACCTACACCAGGAAAATGGCTCTGAGCACTATGGGACTTAACAGCTGTGGTCATCAGTCCCCTAGAACTTAGAACTACTTAAACCTAACCAACCTAAGGACATCACACACATCCATGCCCGAGGCAGGATTCGAACCTGCGACCGTAGCAGTAGCGCGGTTCCGGACTGCGCGCCTAGAACCGCGAGACCACCGCGGCCGGCCCTACACCAGGAGTTACGGTCTGGGGTGTGATTGCGTTACAGCAGGAGCACTCTCATGCTTACCCCACACAACCTGACTGTAAATTTGTACGTCAGTCTGGTGATTCGACGTGTCGTGCTGCTATTCATTGACAGCATTCCTGGGGATGTTTTCGGCCGGCCGTGGTGGCTCTAGGCGCTACAGTCTGGAACCGCGCGACCGCTGCTGTCGCAGGTTCGAATCCTGCCTCGGGCGTGGATGTGTGTGCTGTCCTTAGGTTATTAGGTTTAAGTACCTCTAAGTTCTAGGGGACTGATGACCTCAGATGTTAAGTCCCATAGTGCATTTGAACCTGGGGATGTTTTCCAACAGTGTGACGCACTCCCGCATACTGCTGCTGTAACCCAACGTGCTCTGCAGAATGTTGACACGTTGCTTTGGCGTGATCGATCAGCAGATCTGTCTCCAGTCGGGCACACATGGGACATCATCGGACGACAACTGCAGTCCTACCCACAAACAGCCTAAACCGTCCCTGTACTGACCGACCAAGTGCAACAGGCATGAAAATCCATCCCGCAAACTGACATCCGGTAGCTGTAAAACACAGTGCATACTCGTTTGCATGCTTGCATTCGACATTCTCGTGGTTAAACTGCTTGTTAATGTAGCAGCATTTCACATTTGCAATGGCTTATCTCACTCGTACTCTGTGATCCAGCAACGTTAATCACTTAAATATGTCACCGAGACAAAGGTATTGCCGAAATTTCACTACTCTACATTAATTATTTTTTGGTGCTGCGATTTCTTCCGTCGCTTTACTTACAAAAGAATGGAGAAACTGGTAGACACTGACGTCAGAGAAGAAAATTCTGCAATCTGGGGATTGTAGAAACACACGAGGCAATTGTGATCCCACGATTTATCTTATTAAACAGACTGAAGAAAGCCAAACCTACATTTATAGCGTTTGTACACTCAGAAAAAGATTTTGACGATGTTGAATGGAACAAACAGACTCGTTGAAATTCTCGTACCAGCAATGAAACACATGGAGTGAAAGCGCATCTGCAACTTTTACAGAAGCCAGCCTACAGTTACGGGAATAAAAGGATATGAACGGAAGAAGTAACCACTTGAAAAAGGAATAAGAAGGGACTCTAGGTTATCAGCAGTGTTATTTAATCTATACAGTGAGCAAGTAGTAAAAGAAACCAAGAAAAATATTAGAAAACGAATTAAAGTTTCGGATGAGCAAATAAAAGCTCTGAGGTTTGCCGATGACGTTGTGATACTTTCTGAGATAGCAATTGACTTTGAAGATCAGTTGAACGGAATGGGTAGTTCTTGAAAATGTGCTATATGATGAACATCAAGAGAAGCAAAACATGGATAATGGGATGTTATCGAATTAAATAAGGTGATGCTGATCGACCAGACTGGGAAATAACTCATTAAAAACAGACGATGAATTATCCAGTTTGGAGAGTAAAATAACTGACAATGGCGAACTAGAAAGGTTATAATATGCACACAAGCAAACTCAAGAAAAGCGTTTCTGAAAAAGGAGAGTTTGTTAACGCGGAATATAAAATCAAGTATCTAAACGTTTTTCTGAAGGATTGTAGTTTTCTAAGGAAGTAAAACGAAGACGATTAACAGTTCAGACGAGAACAAAATAGAAGCCTTTGAAATGTGGCGCTACAGAAGAATACCGTAGATTAGACAGGTAGATCGAATAAGTAATGGAGAGGTTCTGAGGTATTGAACTGAAATGGGGAAAAATTGAGGCACAATTTGACTAAAACAAGAGATCGGTTGATAGGAAACATGCCGAGGCATCATGGTATCATCAATTTGGTAATGAAAGATAATGTAGAGGAGGGGAGTAAAAATTTTGGAACGAAACCAAGACTTTACTATAGTAAGAAGCTTCAAATGGATATCGGCTACAGTACTTTTTCAGAGATGAAGAGGCTTGCGCGAGAAGACCAACGTGGAAATCCATTCATCATCGAAGAACAAATGTGCGGTTTTAATGACGTGGTTTAATCACAGCGAATGGAACAAGTTAACGGAAATTTATGGATTATGTGATTTTGGGAAGTATTACTCTATAAGTGCTGACTGTGTTATCATACATTATTCCAACAGACATTTAGCTTTCTACTAAATAGTAGCCCACTTATGACTCTTATTATGAATTTGCTGAATTACCTAATACGCCATACTGTTTCTGTAGTCTTTATATCCGATAACCTTTAAACGACAATTGTACACAAATGTAAGGTTTCACAAATTAATGATCTTGTGAGGGTTAGAACAGCCACGCCTCTGTATTGTAAAATAATTTTATTTCGGTTTTTGCTGATAACTTGTAAATGTGACCAAGGAAATTCCTAAACTCCTGTAGTAACTCCAGTTTCGTTAGCAAGACACGTATTCCAATTTAATTTAACTCATCGAAATTGAAAATTAGATGTCAATTTTTTCTCGAGGAATTGTTGGCTAATTTTAATCTAAAAATATCATGGGAAACCACTGGAATTCAGGAACTGATCTTATCAAATGAGTGTATCCGATTAGGTTTCTACTGTCTCGTTCAGCTTCCTCCAAAATGGCTTAAATCACAAGATATTACTTCTCTAGGCTAAGAAAGTAAGTCTGATCGTGGTTACATTATCGCAATCACCTTAATAAGTAAAAAAGATTACATGTCATTTGTTATGTGCAAGAAAACAGTGTGGAATAATAATAGCTCAAATTTTGATAAAGAGCGAAAGATCTTATCTCGAACAGGTTGCTGGCAGTAGGCGATACACCTTCCCATCTACCAAAAGCTTCAAACTGTTAACTTGCAGCCGGCCGGGGTGGCCGAGCGGTTCTAGCCGCTTTAGCCTGGAGCCGCGTGACTGCTACGGTCGCAGGTTCGAATCCTGCTCGGGCATGGATGTGTGTGATGTCCTTAGGTTAGTTAGGTTTAAGTAGTTCTAAGTTCTAGGGGACTGATGACCTCAGATGTTGAGTCCCATAGTGCTCAGAGCCATTTGAACCATTTTTTTTGTTAACTTGCAATTACAGACTGAGAAGCAAGAAGTCACGGGAAGGGTTGTCTCATTTAAAGATATGCCATGTGTGACGCCCGAATGTAGACACGATAACTGAGCAGTCTGTTAGAAACGTGTCTAATGAAATATGGTAGCACGTCACGAGTTAATAAGGAGGATCTTTCTACATTAGTTATACACAAGTAAGCTTTAATTGTGAAAAGGGTAAATAACTTATAGAAATGTCTAATGCAGCGCTGAATGCAGTATATCGTCAGGTTTTATTCCCGCCTGACACTGTTAGTTTCCCACGTTCCAGCTAGGTGGTATGCGCGTATTAGTTATTCGAACAGGCATCGTTGAGTCGTATTACGGCGCAGAGTATTTGCTGTGTTGTTTACGGTTTCGTGAATCCAGATCCAATAGTACACTACAGAGACAACTCAGGACTAAATATCGCAAGTCACTACCTCAAAGACAAACTGTTAGTAATCGATACAATCGCTTCGGGGAAGCTGACTGTATATCACATAGGACGTCGGTACAGGGTCAGCCAACAGTCTCTAATGCAGCAATTGAACCAGTTCGCCAGCTTCCAGTCGCTGCGTGGGTGAATGAACTCTACAAACTGGAACTGTTGCATATCTCTATAAGAATGTGCCGGCTTCGAGTGGACGTGGTGGAACAATATCCTGGCCAACTCGGTCATCTGCTTTGACCCCAATGGACTTCTGTGTATGCTTTAACCCCAATGGACTTCTGTGTATGGCGTCGAGTGTTTGTTTCTCTGCTTCCGGCAAACGTCGACGAGCTACGACAACAGATAACACAAGCAGGTGGCATCATACATCAAGACTTACTTCGTAGCATCACTGTCAGGAAACCGATTGCAGATGGGACATCTGTAGTATTACAAAAGATAGCCACTTTGAACGTCTGTAAATAAAACTTCAAGATATGCTGCATTCGACGCTGTATCAAACTATTCTATAAGTTATTTACCTTTTTCACAATTAAAGGTTACTTTTGCATAACTAATTTATAAACACGCAGGGGTCACAGCATATCGGCAATTACGCATGGTCTGCCGTGTCTAGAATGGATCTCCAGTATCGTGGAGGCAATGTTTTCACACGTGTAAACCTTGTAAACAGGTAAATGGACGCCATGACGCCTGTGAAGAGCCACACAGGGTGGTCGTCGTTCGACTGTCAGCCATATCGCGGCCAGTTTGAATGTAGATCGTCAGGAGCCCATTCCTACCGGAACTGTATGGAGCCATATACTCCGCATAGCTTCAGCAGCCGACAACTGACCTCACATATTGGTCGTTCAGTCTATTTTCAGAAAAGTACTTTAATCTATTTGTTTGCGAGGCCATCATCTGCAGGAAGTATATGAATAGTCATTTTATAGATTTAAATGCCATTGTCCGGCTGCAGATATTTTTCTTTTTTTCTCCTTCGAACTTGGTTCGCCTCTTACGTTAAGGTATCTTCATTTGACTTATCCTGGAATGATACTGTTTTGTGTTTATATGAGATATTTGTGGATTAACAAATGATTCAAATGGCTCTGAGCACTATGGGACTTAACATCTATGGTCATCAGTCCCCTAGAACTTAGAACTACTTATACCTAACTAACCTAAGGACAGCACACAACACCCAGTCATCACGAGGCAGAGAAAATCCCTGTGGATTAACAGTTTATATGCTAATTTTTACACAAATGAGTTAGTACTTGCAGCTATTCGTTTTTCTGGGTGAAATCTACGTTTCCTCTCATCTGGTCACAGGTTAGACGCCGCACTGTCACTTCACTTACGAAACATGGAGACATTTTCACGTAACGATCTTTTTATGCCATAATTTCCATGTTTTGAATGCTAATTGTTGTGGAACGCTACAACCAGTCTGACACTATCAGGAGATTTCCTAACGAGGACTGTGATTTTTATTAATAACTGCGTGTGTTCACTTGATTTCTCTCTTCTTATGCCGTCGTTTAGCTCGTAAGGATGATAGTAATAAGTACCCCTGGCGTAGAGAAACAATTGAAAGAGTTGGAAACAAATAAGTCGTTAGATCTGGATGGAATCTCAATTCAGTTTTACAAAAAGTTCTCTACGGCATGGGCCCCTTACTTATCTTGCGTTTAGCGTGAATCTCTCACCCAGCACAACGTACCAACTCACTGGAAAAAAAGCGAAGGTGACTCTTTTATATAAGACGGGTAAAAGAACGGACCAATATCTGTAACATCGATTTGCTGCAGAATTGTAGAATATATTCTCAGTTGGAGTGTAGTTAATTCCCTAGATGCCGGAAAGCTTATGACCACGAATCAGTGTGGTTTTAGAGAGCGTCCCTCGTGTGAAACTCAGTTTGTCCTTTCCTCAAATAATATACTCTGAACTACGGATGAAGGGCAACAATCAGATTCCATATTTCTAGATTTCCGATAAGAGGTAGACACGGTACCCCCACTGCAGATTGCTAACGAAAGTACGAGCATATGGAACAGGTCCCCAGAAATGTGAGTGGCTTGAAGATTTCTTAGCCAACAGAACCCAGTACGTTATCCTCTGCGGCGACTGTTCATCACAGACAAGGGCATCTACATCTACATGGATACCCTGCAAATCACATTTAAGTGCCTGGCAGAGGGTTTATCGAACCACCTTCACAATTCTCTATTATTCCAATCTCGTATAGCGCGCGGAAAGAATGAACACCTATATCTTTCCGTACGAGCTCTGATTTCCATTATTTTATCGTGGTGATCGTTCCTCCCTATGTAGGTGCGTGTCAACAAAATATTTTTGCATTCGGAGGAGAAAGTTGGTGATTGAAATTTCGTGAGAAGATTCCGTCGCAACGAAAAACGCCTTTCTTTTAATGATTTCCAGCCCAAAACCTGTATCGTTTCTGTGACACTCACTGCCATATTTCGCGATAATACAAAACGTGCTGCCTTTCTTTGAACTTTTTTGACGTACTCCGTCAGTCCTTTCTGGTAAGGATCCCACACCGCGCAGCAGTATTCTAAAGGAGGACGGACAAGCGTAGTGTAGGCAGTCTCCTTAGTAGGTCTGCTACATTTTCTAAGTGTCCTGCCAATAAAATGCAGACTTTGGTTAGCCTTCCCCACCACATTTTCTTTGTGTTCCTTCCAATTTAAGTTGTTCGTAATTGTAATACCTAGGTATTTATTTGAATTTACGGCCTTTAGATTTGACTGATTTATCAAAAAAATGGCTCTGAGCACTATGCGACTTAACTTCTGAGGTCATCAGTCGCCTAGAACTTATAACTAATTAAACCTAACTAACCTAAGTACATCACACACATCCATGCCCGAGGCAGGATTCGAACCTGCGACCGTAGCTGTCCCGCGGTTCCGGACTGAGCGCCTAGAACCGCTAGACCACCGCGGCCGGCACTGATTTATCGTGTAACCGAAGTTTAACGAGTTCCTTTTAGCACTCATGTGGATGACCTCACACTTTTCGTTATTTAGGATCAAGTGTCACTTTTCGCACCATTCAGATATCTTTTCTAAATCGTTTTGCAGTTTGTTTTGATCTTCTGATGACTTTATTAGTCGATAAACGACAGCGTCATCTGTAAACAATCTAAGACGGATGCTCAGATTGTCTCCCAAATCGTTTATATAGATAAGGAACAGCAAAGGGCCTATAACATTACCTTGGGGATCGGCAGAAATCACTTCTGTTTTACTCAATGACTTTGCGTCAGTTACTACGAACTGTGACCTCTCTGACAGGAAATCACAAATCCATTCACGTATCTGAGACGATATTCCATAAGCACGCAATTTCACTACGAGCCGCGTGTGTGGTACCGTGTCAAAAACCTTCCGGAAATCCAGAAATTTTCTGTAGTGGCCCATGGAAGTGTGATAAGACCGCTGTTTTTCTCTACATACATAAATGATCTGACGGACAGTATGGGCAGGAATCTGCGGTTATTTGCTGCTGATGCCGTGGTGTACAATGAGGTGCCAAAGCTGAGTGACAGTAAGAAAATACAAGACGATTCAGACAAAATTTCCGTTTGGTGTGATGAATGGCAGCTAGCTGTAAATGTGGAAAAACGTAAGTTAATGCGGATGAACAGGAAGAACGAACCCGTAATGTTCGGATACAGGATTAGTAGTGTAGTGCTCGACACAGTCACGTCGTTTAAATACACTCCTGGAAATGGAAAAAAGAACACATTGACACCGGTGTGTCAGACCCACCATACTTGCCCCGGACACTGCGAGAGGGCTGTACAAGCAATGATCACACGCACGGCACAGCGGACACACCAGGAACCGCGGTGTTGGCCGTCGAATGGCGCTAGCTGCGCAGTATTTGTGCACCGCCGCCGTCAGTGTCAGCCAGTTTGCCGTGGCATACGGAGCTCCATCGCAGTCTTTAACACTGGTAGCATGCCGCGACATCGTGGATGTGAACCGTATGTGCAGTTGACGGACTTTGAGCGAGGGCGTATAGTGGGCATGCGGGAGGCCGGGTGGACGTACCGCCGAATTGCTCAACACGTGGGGCGTGAGGTCTCCACAGTACATCATGTTGTCGCCAGTGGTCGGCGGAAGGTGCACGTGCCCGTCGACCTGGGACCGGACCGCAGCGACGCACGGATGCACGCCAAGACCGTAGGATCCTACGCAGTGCCGTAGGGGACCGCACCGCCACTTCCCAGCAAATTAGGGACACTGTTGCTCCTGGGGTATCGGCGAGGACCATTCGCAACCGTCTCTATGAAGCTGGGCTACGGTCCCGCACACCGTTAGGCCGTCTTCCGGTCACGCCCCAACATCGTGCAGCCCGCCTCCAGTGGTGTCGCGACAGGCATGAATGGAGGGACGAATGGAGACGTGTCGTCTTCAGCGATGAGAGTCGCTTCTGCCTTGGTGCCAATGATGGTCGTATGCGTGTTTGGCGCCGTGCAGGTGAGCGCCACAATCAGGACTGCATACGACCGAGGCACACAGGGCCAACACCCAGCATCATGGTGTGGGGAGCGATCTCCTACACTGGCCGTACACCACTGGTGATCGTCGAGGGGACACTGAATAGTGCACGGTACATCCAAACCGTCATCGAACCCATCGTTCTACCATTCCGAGACCGGCAAGGGAACTTGCTGTTCTAACAGGACAATGCACGTCCGCATGTATCCCGTGCCACCCAACGTGCTCTAGAAGGTGTAAGTCAACTACCCTGGCCAGCAAGATCTCCGGATCTGTCCCCCATTGAGCATGTTTGGGACTGGATGAAGCGTCGTCTCACGCGGTCTGCACGTCCAGCACGAACGCTGGTCCAACTGAGGCGCCAGGTGGAAATGGCATGGCAAGCCGTTCCACAGGACTACATCCAGCATCTCTACTATCGTCTCCATGGGAGAATAGCAGCCTGGATTGCTACGAAAGGTGGATATACACTGTTCTAGTGCCGACATTGTGCATGCTCTGTTGCCTGTGTCTATGTTCCTGTGGTTCTGTCAGTGTGATCATGTGATGTATCTGACCCCAGGAATGTGTCAATAAAGTTTTCCCTTCCTGGGACAATGAATTCACGGTGTTCGTATTTCAATTTCCAGGAGTGTATATGTGATTAGCGTTACGAATTAGATGGAACGAGCATATGTGGATTATGGTAGCGAAGGCGTATGGACGACTTCTGTTTATTGGGAGCATTTTAGGAAAGTGTGGTTCATTGTAAAGGGCACCACATATAGGACGCTAGTGCGATCTGTTCTGTTTGGGACCCGCAACAAGTCGGGTTAAAAGAAGACACCCAAACGTTTGAGAGGCGGTCGGCTAGATTTGTTACCAGTAGGTGCGAACAGCATGCAAGTGTTACGGAGATGCTTTGGGAACTAAGATGCGAATCTTTGGAGGAAACGCGACGTTCTTTTCGAGGAAAACTTTTGAGAAAATTTAAAGAACAGGTATTTGAAGCTGACTGCAGAACGATCCTACTGCCGCCAACATACAATGCGCGTGAGGGCCACGAAGATAAGATACTAGAAATTAGGGCTGATACGGAGGCATATAGATAGTCGTTTTACCCTCGCTCTGTCTGCAACTCGAACAGGAAAGGAAACAGCTAGTAGTGGTTCAGGGTACCCTCTGTGACGCACCGTACGGTGGCTTGTGGAGTATATGGAGATTGGCTTACGTAGGTGTTGCCAGCCTAACGAAGCAAGTATTGAAACCTAACGACTGTTCATTTCTGCTCTCGTTCTCTTTGATAGATAGATGCATTGATAGATAGATAGAATGAGAACAGAAATGAAGTGTCTTAAGTTTCATCACATAATTTGTTACGTTGCCAACACTAACGTAAGCAAATCAGGTAAGAAGAGAGAAATCAAATGAAACAAACAGTTACGAACAAAAATCACAGTCCTCGTTAGGAAATCTGCTGCTAGTGCTAGACTGGTAATAGTGTTACACAATAATTAGTATTCAAAATATAGAAACTACGGAACAAAAAGATCGTAAGGTAAAAATGTGTCCGTGTTTCGTAAGTGATGTGACAGAGCGATCTCTAACCTGCGACAGAATGAGAGAAAGCACAAACTTCAGTAAGAAAAATGAATAACTGTAAGCAGCAACTCATTTATGTAAAAATTACCACGGGAACCGTTTTCTAATTTAAAAATATCATATATAAAAACAAAACTGTATCATTCCAAGTTAAATCTACTGAAGATGTCGTAATGTAAAAGACGAAACGCGTCTGGAGGAAATAAAATACGCTGCAGCAAGATAGAGAGACCTTTAAATCTATTAAACGAGTATTTTAATCACATACTAATTTTTCGGATTCTGATTGCACTAAATCTTAGTTTTCATATTCCGCTGGTTTATCTTGGCTTCGTCTAGATTTGCCCACAGATGAGCATTTGTTGTGTTCAAAGTTAACACCGTTTCACCATGTTGCTCTTTCATCTAGAAGACCTAGTTCTTAGCCTACTGAGTGTGCTCCAAGAAGCGTATAGTAAGTGACATTTGTTTTATGTGGCCAATTCTGGGTTGTCTGGGAATGTTCCTTTTCAAAACTGAACACATCTGGCTTTCGGGGAGCCCACTGGCTTTCGGGGAGCCCAAATAAGACACGAACGAATAAAGTGTCAGACAAACGGAAGACCAATCTGACGTGCCGCAGAAGCGTAGAAATAAAGACTGTGTGAATTGAGTTTGACAGATAAAGGGACAAGAGAAGCAATTACGGTATTGCGCTTAGTAATGAAAAGAAAAAGAAAAATTAAGACTATTAGAGGCGTTTGTGGACCTAATGGGACCCGTCAAAAATATTGGGCAGAATAATATTTTAAAAGTATCCTGAAGAAAATACAGTGCCACACGTGTAATTTACAATATCCAATAAAACATATGAGCATAACAACAGTGAAAAAAAGACAAGTTCTTTTTAAGGAAGATTCATCTTGGCGCCACTGTTTCCTGATTTCCACGGGTAATGTAAGGCGAAGGAAGTGCAAAAAAAGTTTGGACTATGGGCACAGGTGCAAGGGGAACGGAAACAAATACTATTACCCTCGTGCCCAAAACAAGGACTTGAAAATAATGTTGAATGGAGAGGACACACTGGTTAACACAAAATATTGTTGAAGACACACAAATATAAAAGATGAGAGTGATAAATATTATAGTAAGGAACTTGTTAACTCTTAAAACTGGTAAAGGAATAGTAAAAGATATGAATGAAATCTGCTATCCAGGAAACGACATTATGTTAAATGGCCGAAGCATGAAATACGGGGGTTATCCGGAAAGTAAGGAGCGATCGGTCGCGAACTGGAAACCACAGTGAAAATCCGATGAAGTTTTGCACAGGTGTGTTGAGCAGTGTCTCTAGTATGCCCGTCGATCGCGTCACATCGTTCTTTTTAGTTCTGAGCCCACAGGGAGGACGTAAATATACCTAGAACAATAGTGTCTCCCGCCAAGTACGAGGCCTGGTGAGAAATTTCGACTGAATCTATGCAGCCAACATTATATAACTGTAGAGCGTTTTCTTCTTCGAGACAATGCTCAGCCGCATTCTGCAGGGGCAATGAAGATGCTCTTGCATCGTTTTCAATTGGAAATGTTTGATTACCCACAATACAGCCCGCAATTGTCTCCCTCTAAGTTTCATCTGTGCTCACATGAACCATTGGCAATGAAGACAATATTTTGGGTCGTACAACGAGCTGTAGGCCAGCGTAGAAAATTGGCGGAAAGCACTGGCGGCTGCCTTCTGTAACGATGATATTGGAAAGTTGGTACAACGCTACGACAAACGTCTAAGTCGGATCGGCGACTATGGAGATAAGTAGCTGGAAGTTGTAGCTAACTGTTGCAAATAAAACAGTTTTGATTTTCACTGTGGTTTCCATTTCGCGACCTATCGTTCCTTACTTTCCGAACAGCTCTCGTACATCACAGATATACTGGAAAGGGCGAAGAAAATTTCGTCAGCAAAAGTGTTCCAGTGGTACCAAATGGTGACGTGGAATTTTGAACGTTTCTGAATGTGTTACAGTACAAGAGAAGAAGAAATTGGAAACATCTGGAATGTGATAATCGATTAAGATGTTAAAAAATCTACGAGTGGATGAAGTACGACAAAAAGACGCACTAGAAGGAACTAATGAGGGAAGAATTCTTTTGAAAACCGTTATCAGAAGATGAGTCAGGTTTGTGGCGTAGGCTCTCAGGAATAGGCTATGCAAGAAATAATAGAAGGGAGACACTCCACGAGTGAACACAAGATAATAATGTAAAACATTCGAGGATGTTGGGTATAGTAGATACGCAAGGATGAAGAGGTTAGCACAAATTATGAATATACGAAGGACAGCATCAAAGCCGTTGAGTATGATGACTAAAACAAACAAACAGATATCCGCTACAGTCAAAAGTAAGCAGCCTAGAAGTTCTGTGTATTCGTATGTGGAATCTAAAATAGGCATAGGTTTGGTATTTCATCGAAACGACATATTAGGAAGCCAAATAGTGTAAATATACATGACCCATAGGCAGTATGACTACGCAGCAGCTTAAGCTAAAATGTGACTGGCAGGAGCCTTTTATTCTAAGCATCATGCTGTACATCTTATTTCTATTCTTGGAGCTATTTACACGGCATAAATCAATATCTTTAGCTATGCTCTCGATGAATATTAGCAGTTGTATATGCAGCAGTACTACCTACCTGCACTGTGGCTTTAGCCATGCAGGCCAGAGCGACAAAAATCTTTTCTTTGTTATTGAGCTTGCTACCGAATCCCACGAGAATCGTCACCAAAATACGTAACTGAAACAGAATAAAAGTAAATCTCTATAAATGTGGTAAACTTAAACACATATCATACTGTGAGTACATCACTATCATATGTATTATTAATTATATTATTGTTTCTCGTGCATACCACTTTTAAATTGTTGTACGATCTAATTTTTCCACAGGTTGCACTAAATTTTAAAAATGTTCAAATGTGTGTGAATTGCTAAGGGAACAAACTGCTGAGGTCATCGATCGCTAGACTTACACACTACATAAACTAACTTATGCTAATAATACCACACACACCCATGCCCGCGGGAGGACTCGAACCTCCGGCGGGAGGGGCCGCGCAATCCGTGACGTGGCACCTCTAACCGTGCGGCCAATTCGCGCGGCACAAAATTTTAAATACTGAGTGCAGTAGCTAAGGAATCATCAGAAAATGTAGACAAATCTGTGGAACCACTGAGAGAAGCGTTGTTACAATTAACCTAAGAAGAGGAATACGACACTACAAGCGGCTAAAACCACACGAGAATAATTGTAAAATAGGAAGAAATAGGAAGATCTATCCTACCAGCCATGAACGTCGCTTGGTTGTAAAACTCTGTATTTGTGAACAGTCTATGTCTGAAGGTTAACGAAACACAAGTCACTGAAGAAACAATACCTTGTAACAGACAGTTATGACTGTCAGATTCGCAAGAGTCATAATTGAGGTATTATTCGACAAAAAGAAAAGGAACTAAACATTTGCTCGAAACAATATACAAGGTGTCCCATTTATCTTGAGCACCCCAAAAAACTTTTTATCCAAAACCAAAATAAAAAAAAAGAAGCAAATGTTGTTTAGGTACCAAAGGGGTGGGACAAAAACCAACCATGATTTTTCTTGTAACTTTCTTCGTTACGAAGACAGGAACAGCCGTACCTGTTTGTTAAGTACAGCCCTATATTTTTTATTCAGTAATCGATTTCCTCTCTTCAAGACCCGTTCAAAAACGTGTCACGGTGTACCATTCAGTAATCATCACTCTTTTAAAAACTTAAAGCAGACTTCCAGTTCTAAGTGGGCTGCTTCTGTGTTGGCAGCGCTGTGCAGCGCTTTGCATTGGATCTCTGACTGCGCTTTCTTTGTAATAGACTCTGTGGCTGGCTGGACTCGTTGTTGGAAGTTAATCACCAGTATCGTTGGGCAGTTGCAAGTTAGTCGCCAGCGGTGATGGAATTACTGTTGGGCAGTTGGAGGTGAACAGCCTGCAGTGATGGATGTTAAATGTGAGACGTTAGCATTTATGGAGGGTAGAGGTCTGAAGTGTTAGCGTTGGGTAACGATCTGGAAATATCCGACTTTGGCAGTTATTCATGATTATATATCTTTGTACTGGATGTCAATGACGATTTATATTCGTGTTTGAACTGGATGTCACATTATTAAGGTAAAAAAATACAGTATTTGGTTTGCAACACAATCTTTCCTTTGCTAACCACATGCCTATTAGTAGGTAGTGGCTTTAGTAGTTAGTATCTTTTATTTAGCTAGCAGTACTGACGCTCGCTATATTGCAGTAGTTCGCCCAATGAAGATTTTTGTGAGGTAAATGCTCAATTAAATGTATATGTTACTGTTAGGATTTCTTTTTAGTCAGGGCCATTCTTTTGAATTAATTATTTGACGTCAGGTTGTAATTTTTTTGAGCAGTCAGATTGCGTTGCGCCAGATTATTGTGAATCAGTGTTGACATGCTAAGAAAAACTAAAGAGAAAGTAGGCTCAGTACATTTTCTTCGTTAGTGTACATCGTACTCGCACAAGCCTTCAACTGAAAACAATTTACCGAATGACCGGTTGAAGGAGGTTAAGGGCGCTCAACGCCGATGTTATCAGCGTAAATGAAGGTGTGCATTTCCCTTGCATCCATTTGTTTACTGCCAACCCCGGCAACTTGGAGAGTTACGTTTTCCCCTGTTCTGATACATAAAAGTCAGACTCAGTTTCATGTTACCTTTTTAATCACGTCATGTGTACGTAAATGCAATGAGAATATACAACACAATGATATGACCAGCAGTCATGTACGGTTCAGAAACATGGAGCATGCCAAAACGCAAAAAGGGAAAACGATTAATTTTTGAAATAAGAGCAATGTTGAGGAAGATATGGGGATCGTTCGTAAATAAAGGAGAATGGAAAAGAGGAAGAGTGAAGAAATCTACCTGTTGATGCAACAACCAACAATACTGCAGAAGCTGAAGAGCAAAAGAAAACAATGGACAGATCATGCAGCCCATATGACAGAAGAAAGACAGGGAAAGAAAGCACTTAAGAGAAAACCAAACACCAGACGCAGCATTAGACGACCAAGGCAGCGTTGGATGGACGACTTTGCGAAGGACATGGCAGTCCTGGGGACTGGAGATGCCTGAGGGAACCGTGTACAAAACAGAAAGGTTTTTGGCCTCAGGACAATTAAAAACCGATGTGATTGATGCTTTTTATGCGGTTTTTGGCCTCAGGACAATTAAAAACCGTAATGAGTTATGCTTTGTTGCGGTTTTGGCCTCATGACAATTAAAAACCGGTTTTTCCCATCCGATGTGATATGACCTTGCCGTGGTAGATGAGCTTACGTAACTAATAGTATCGCAGCTGTACATCCATGCACACTGAGTAGTACAGTTTGTTTAACGTTAAACGTACACCTTAGGCATTGCTGTATGACTCATTTGTCATTTGTAGTCAATCACTATTAAATTATGATGCTTACAGCTCCATGTATTGCTACATTTTGTAACTATATTTTTCTTGTGCCATACGTCTTCCCCCTTCTCGGATAATATTCCTTTGCAATTTGACGTCATTATGACCAGTGGTGTTATTTCTACAGCGTTTTGAAAGTTTAACTACAATCACTCTGTATATTGCACAGATATTGAAAAAGGGTGTGAATTAAAAAAAAAAACAGAAACATAGGGCTCTGTTTGAAAAAGTGGTATTGTCGTTCGTATCTTCGTAACGAAGAAAATGAGAGAAAAGGCGGTCATAAAGTTAATTCCTCCCTGATGGCTAAGGATCATCTGCTTGATACATTTTTTATTTTGTCACTGGACAAAAAGGTGTGGTGGAGATAAATCGGACACCCTATATGTCTACAAATGCTGTACCTGCAGAGACGTATTTCACAAAATAGAAATTGGTGTGTTATTGTACGTTCTTCCCTTATTCGAAACCGAAGTGCAAATGTGGAGTTTCAAGGAAGTTCGTGTTCTTCTGGGTGAGCACCAGTCTCCGTAAATTTGAACCGCTCGGGATAGCAGCGCGGTCTCAGGCGCTGTGCCACGGTTCGGGCGGCTCCCTCCGCCAGAGCTCCAAGTTGCCGGGGTTGGCAGTAAACAAATGGATACAAGGGAGATGCACACCTTCATTTACGCTGATAACATCGGCGTTGAGCGCCCTTAACCTCCTTCAACCGGTCATTCGGTAAATTGTTTTCAGTTGAAGGCTTGTGCGAGTACGATGTACACTAACGAAGAAAATGTACTGAGCCTACTTTCTCTTTAGTTTTTCTTAGCATGTCAACACTGATTCACAATATTCTGGCGCAACGCAATCTGACTGCTCAAAAAAATTACAACCTGACATCAAATAACTAATTCAAAAGAATGGCCCTGACTAAAAAGAAATCCTAACAGTAACATATACATTTCATTGAGCACTTACCTCACAAAAATCTTCATTGCGCGAACTACTGCAATACAGCGAGCGTCAGTACTGCTAGCTAAATAAAAGATACTAACTACTAAAGCCACTACCTACTAATAGGCATGTGGTTAGCAAAGGAAAGATTGTGTTGCAAACCAAATACTGTATTTTTTACCTTAATAATGTGACATCCAGCTCAAACACGAATATAAATCGTCATTGACATCCAGTACAAAGATATATAATCATGAATAATTGCCAGAGGTCCCTCCGGCATGGGTGTGTGTGTGTTGTCTTTAGCGTAAATTGGTTTAAATTAGATTAATTTTAATTTTAATAATCAACAGCCTCAGTTGTACCGTTTACGTAGAATTCACCTAGGTTTCAGTCGGGACAACCCAACCTTCTTCAAAATAACAGTAACTACCGTTTGTCCATAGTGGACATCGTCAAGCTAAAACGACAAATCCATAAATTATCGTCAGACCATAAAACTTATCTGTAACTGCCTCGGCCCCACTTCGCGACCGCGATGCGGCAGCCACGAGTGCTTTCTTGGACGATGTCCACTATCGACAAACGGTAGTTACTGTTATTCTGAAGAAGGTTGCGTTATCCCGACTGAAACCTAGGTAAATTCTAGGTAAACGGTGCAACTGAGGCTGTTGATTATTAAAATTAAAATTAATATTTATACAGTTGCTGACATGGCCGCGAAATGTTGAAGATATTTAAATTAGATTAAGTTCAAATGTTCAAATGGCTCTGAGCACTATGGGACTTAACATCTGAGGTCATCAGTCCCCTAGACTTAGAACTACTTAAACCTAACTAACCTAAGGACATCACACATATCAATGCCCGAGGCACCATTCGAACCTGCGTCCGCAGCAACCGCGTGGTTCCGGACTGAAGCGCCTAGAACCACTCGGCCACAGCGGCCAGCTTACATTAAGTACTGTGTAAGGCTACGGACTGACGACCTCAGCAGTTTGGTCTCATAGGAACTTACCACCACCAGCATAAATTTGGGGGGGCGACATCATTTCACTGGGTTGTATTTATAGGGCTGTAGACAGTGTGATTATGGACGTTTGGGTCGGTCCAGGAGGCATGCACAGATAGCCTAACACGCCGGCACGGTAGCTCATCGTGTTCGGTCAGAGGGTGAGCTGCCCTCTGTAATAAAAAAAAACTGAGTTAATGTATCAAGGATGAACTTGAACAAGTGTCATAAGACGTCCGCTCCGAACAAATACCACGATCAATTAAGAACAAAATGAGATTGAAAAACAGTAAGCCGATCGCTCGCCATACGCGGTAAATCCGGGTTCCAGTCCTGGTCCGACACCAATTTTCATATCTCAGCAACGGGTGTAACACCTGTACCCACTGCAGCTGATGCAAAGTTATTCTCATTCAGCGAATTTATTTCGTTCTTTATTTACACGGACCAGTGGAATGATGTCACTCCTTAAATTTCAAGGAAGTGATTAAAGCACAGTTGAATGGAACGGCTTGTGGCAAAGATCTGGATAAAGTGATCACAGTGGCATTTGATTTGGACTACTGCAGTAAGAATGCACCGAAAATTATATAACATGTGCACATGATGCCTTTGTCAAGCGTTCAATCTGCTCTATTCCGCTGCGTTTTCATCACTTCATTGAAATTCCACGTTTGACTTCACTTTTCGCTCGAATAAAACTCTCGGATAAGTTGAAAAGGTAATTTTGTTCGTACATTGCTAAGATACCCATCCCAAGAAGTTTCGAGGCTTCATTAACAAAAAATAGAGAGAAGTTAATACGGTGGTTTTACTGATTCAAGTGTTCTACACGTGTTACACACTTCTAGAGGTTTTCAGGGGACGTAGTAGATCAGATTTTACCTGGGAACCCATGTCCAGAAACGTCATCCAACGACGCTAGAGAGCGTCAAAGCTATAGGTGTCGGTGCATGTAAATGTATGTATATATTGGGTGAGTCCCTGATGATGTTACAAACTTTCAAAAATGATGGAGATGGATCAGTGTATAATTTTTAGGTAAGGGTCTCTGGTTCTGAAACAAACGAGTGGAAAGTTACAAGCGGAAATCATTCTGATACCTCTGGCATTGAAACACATGTACAGGTACTCTTGTTGCTAAAAATGTAGGGTGTGGAAGTTTGAGAGGTCGAAGACGACGAAGATGGACCAAGACAAAAAAAAAAATGCCTAAATAACATGGGCTATAAAATGCATAACTGAGGAGCTAAGAGCACATGTTTATCTTCGCTAGTGTGAACCACTTCTTCTCTACTGAACAAGTATTCATAGCTCTTAAGGTACGCATTTTGGAGCCTAAGTTTACTAGACTTTTTTCTTGTTTTGCTCCATACCACCACTACTGAAACTTCACTAGCCTAAAATCTTAGCAACAACAGTTCCTGTACATGCATTCCACTGTCAAACATATCAGAACGATATACACTTATAACTTTCTACTCGTTCGTTTCCGATACAGGGACAAATAGGTACATTTATCCTTGTCCATCATCCTTGTTTTGAACATAATCACGAGCTCGCCATGCATGTACATAATTTACAGGAGTCGGGGCCTATATCTTTGATGCTCTGTAGCGCCGTTGGATAACATTTCCGGACCTGGGTTCCTATGTAAAACTTGATTTGCTAAGTCCCCTCTACAACCTCTAGAAGCGTGTAACATGAATTTGAAACACCCCGTACATAGTCTCCCCTCACTTGAATACGACGTACAAAACGTTCAGCCGGCTGCGGTGGCCGTGCGGTTCTAGGCGCTCCAGTCCGGAGCCGCGCTGCTGCTACGGTCGCAGGTTCGAATCCTGCCTCGGGCATGGGTGTGTGTGATGTCCTTAGGTTAGTTAAGTTTAAGTAGTTCTAAGTTCTAGGGGACTGATGACCACAGCAGTTGAGTCCCATAGTGCTCAGAGCCATTTGAACCATTTTTGAAAACGTTCATGCAACTATGTGGAACTGTCAGAAAATTCCTTCTTTGGAGGCTCCATTCAACTCACGTCTCACATTGGCTTCAATGATGAATATGTCAGCAACGCGTTGAACCTTAATACGAATTTTTGCGCCTTGTAATTTTGTGGTAGGTTCCTGGTGATAACACCAAGTCTCATCACCCGTGAAGATCGCTTCCAAAAAAGACGTGTCTGGGTTTTGCACTTCAAACAAGTGGCAGCAGGCGTCCATGCGGCATTATTCGGGAGTCAAGATGTATTGGACAAACTTTGTACACACATTTCTCTTTCTCAAAACATTCTGGAGAATATTTTGAACACTTGATTTACATATGTTGTTCCATTTCCATTTATGACACTGCAACGTTGACACACTACAACCGCACGTCCGCTACTTATCACTGCCTGCACAGAACTGACGGGTCGAATGCACACCAGTTGTTTACAGTTGTTAGTTCAAGCTGTCACCACAGTTAGTGCGCTGACGTCGCTTACGCTTCAGGAGTAAAACCAGGCACTGATCTTTTCAAACGGGAGACGTGCAGGGTGACCCAAAAGTCCGTTTATATTTGAAAACTCGGCACTTCACGGAATAATGTAGTTAGAGAGATAAAAGTTGACATACATGCTTGAAATGAATTGGTTTTTAGTGAAACGGAAAAAGTGCAGTATATCATCAGTATATGGCGCTTCATATGACGCAAAAGCATAACAATTGATTTTTAGCAAAGGCGACGTTCTTTGTAACAGATATTCAACATATATACCATCATCCATTAAAGATACCCGTGGTCGACGGACAAGGTTGTGGACACCACTGTACATCATACTGTGGTCGGACGTTGTTTTTTTAGCATCTAACGATCGCGGTAAACTTGTGATATCAGACAACCTCACAACCAATAATCGTACGGACTGAGGTCTTGGGACCTGGGAAATCAAGCATGATGGCCTGTCGGCTCAGAACGAGATCCTCACCAAAAGACGTGCACAAGAGATCTTTCACACATGTAGCAATATGGTGTGGAGCGCCATCCCCCATCGTACTTTCCAGCAGGTGTTTATCAGCCGGGCTAGGGATGATTCGACTCCCTCTCTCACTACATCTCGTTTTATACATGATTATCATTTGGCGTCATTGACGTGTTACTGTCAAGGCCCACTGTTGACCAGTTTTTACACTGGTTTTTGACTTCAATGAAACGCCACGTCATTTCAGGCATGTGTGTCAACTATTATCTCTCTGCCTACATTATTCCGTGAATTAGAGCATTGAGTCACCCTGTATATCCATGTGCAACATAATGTAGACAAGCTTTTAACATTTACCCTGCTGTTTAGCCAGATAGTAGGTAATTCACACTTACCACGAAAGCAGTTATGAGGCAAGCAATGCACAGTGACACAACGTCTCCCTCCAGTTCACTGAACTTTATCTGTGTGCCTGTTATGCCGAATAGGATCGGTTCAAAAATCATCCAAAATATCTCAAACGCTGTGGCAACAGGGTTCTGAAACATAAAAACAATGTACTTAATTATTGGTTGTAAAACACTCATTTGATTCAAAACTCAGTGATTTACAAGAACACTACTTATACACTGATGCACCAAAGAAACTAGTATAGGCATGCGTATTCATATACAGAGATATGTAAACAGGCAGAATACGGCAATGCGGTCGGTAACGCCTATATAAGACAACAAGTATCTAGCGCAGCTGTTAGATCGGTTACCGCTGCTCCTATAGCAGGTTATCAAGATTTAAGCGAGTTTGAACGTGGTGTTACAGCAACGTGCTGTTCAGCAGAGATCTCCACCACCGCGTGCTCTACGGACAGCCCTATAGGATTCATGGTGTCAGTTCCGTCCAACACTACTTCAGACATTAGTCGAGTCCATGCCACGTCCTGTTGCAGCACTTCTGCGTGCTCGAGGGGGCCCTATACGATATTAGGTGGGTGTACCAGTTTCTTTAGTTCTATAGTGTAGATATTGTATTACGGTTCCTGGGGCACATCATATTAACTTTCTTTTCCGTTGAACATTCGTTGTCCAGCATTGCGCTCTGGCTCTCTAATAACATATCTGCGAAGATATTTCACATCATCGTATGTAGGTTAGCAATTTATCGCTAGCGATAGCTGCACAATATGGCCGTAAGTGGTACGCCATCATCCGCATGAACGGGCTCCACTATAAACGGAAATACTGTACTGTGTCAGCGAATGGTCGAAAGACGGCGGTCTAGACGTGACGGAATGATAGTACACATTTCCCATCCTTGTTTTCGATTTAGACTGTGGAAAAAAACGTATTTCTGTTGTCATCTATGTATTAACTTACAAATCACCGCACATTATCGACCGAGGTGGTACAGTGGCTAACACACTGGACTCTCATTCGGAAGGGCGGTGGTTCAAACCCGCGTCCGGCCATCGTGATTTCGGTTTTCCGTGATTTCCCTAAATCACTTCAGGCAAATGCCGGGATGATTCCTTTGAAAGGGCACTGCCGATTTCCTTCCCCATCCTTCGCTAATCCGGTGGGACCGCTGACCTCACTGTTTGGTTCCCTTCCAAACCAACAAACCGCGCATGAACTATGAAAGTAGTTTAACGTAACAGCGGACAGTATACGTTACTAAATCTACGTTACAGGTATGCTTAACAGCTTAACTGCTTTTCCATTGTATGTGATTGATTGTTGTGTTACTTTTTTCTGTATTATTATTGACAATCAGTTTTATTTTGTTTCTATGTCATTGCGATATCCACGAGCTATTGTAGCAATCAGAAATATGACTGTGACTGACCATTTCCATAAAAGTGTGCCGGCCGGGGTGGGCGAGCGGCTCTAAGCGCTACAGTCTGGAACAGCGCGACTGCTACGGTCGCAGGTACGAATCCTGCCTCGGGCATAGGTGTGTGTGATGTCCTTAGGTTAGTTAGGTTTAAGTAGTTCTAAGTTCTAGGGGACTGATTACCTCAGAAGTTAAGTCCCATAGTGCTCAGAGCCATTTGAACCATTTTGAACCGTAAAAGTGTGTTTGTGAATCATGATTTTACTTAATGGGGACAAAAATGCAGAAAAAGATCACCGAGAGGATAAGAAGAAAAAACGGTCGTATGGACGGTTGGCCGGAAATCCATGGTATCTATGCTGCATGGTATTCATTAGCTCACCATGCCAGTACAGTACAATGCAGCGCACGACATGCTATGATAAGAACATCGTTAGACAAGATGTTCGAAGACGACCTTTCTAATAGGCTATTTCATAAGATCCATGTGTTGCCATCTGTATAAAAGTGATTAATTTATCGTGTTTTTCAACGATGGAAATGGAAAAGTTTACTACAAGCAAAGGAATTCTTCATTAGGATACAGTGAGAAAAAAAATTGGTGAAGAAGGTTTGACACAGATGATCCCCCACACTTGCTGGACGATGTCGACCGCCAGATGTCATTATCCGATCAGCTTTCCGGCTGGGGGCTGACACATGACGACTCGCTTTTCCCTCGTCTGTCTGTCGTTCCTGCTCCGTCTTGTTACTACAGACCATGGCGTCATTTGGTGGCTCCTAACTCTGGCATATCTACCATCCAGAACAACAAAGAAGGGCTCAAGTTAATCCAGACGTCCAGCAGTTCAAACCGGAGGAATTGACGGTAAAAGTGGTGGGCGACAGTGTGGTGATAGAGGCAAAACGTGGAGAGCGTCAAGGTGAGCACGGTTACATATCGCGCCACATGCAGTATCGCTAACTGCTGCCGAAGGACGTAGTGACTGAACAGGTGCAGACGCAACTGTCATTGGACGGTGTCCTCACAATCAAGTCACCAAAGAAGGCTCTCCCTCCAGTGGAGCAAGTATACAAGCTGTGCAGCAGTTACCACCCAGCAACAGCAGGGAGGAGAGAAGATGGAACAGTGAATAATCCATTGCTGGTGTACAAACTAAGTTTTGTTTTGATTGATTAATTATTTTTGTATGGTCAGTGTTCTTCCGTCCAAGAACTTTAACACTTCTCTTTTCAACTTCCCATCAAGGAGGTGTTACGTATGTGAAAGACTGCGTTTAATGATTTTTTAATCATTTTCGTTTTCTGTAAGTGTAAAACAATGTTTCACAGACACCTGTTCGAATATGTATTTTGTGTGCTGTTTGTAGTGATGCAAAATTCTCACATTGTAAGACTGATAGTTTTTTGTATTGATGTTCAATAAACCCTTTCTGTGGAAAAAAAGTAGGCACGAACAAGACTCACCAGCGATTGGCACACATATTCAGAAGTACTGTCTGTTACCCAGAGTCGTTACAGGCAGTGTGAATGCGTTGTTGTTCCAGTGTATGCACGTTTGGAGTGGGCTTAGCACCCACATGTTCTTTCTGGTGCCCCACAGGCAGAAATATACTGTAAATGGTTGAGATCCGACAGCTGGGCCATGCAGCTGAACCACCTCGTCCGATCCATCAGCAGGGATAGATGTTGTTCAAATGGTTCAAATGGCTCTGAGCACTATGGGACTTAACTTCTAAGGTCATCAATCCCCTAGAACTTAGAAATATTTAAACCTAACTAACCTTAAGACATCGCACACATCCATGCCCGAGGCAGGATTCGAACCTGCGACATTAGCGGTCGAATCGTTCCAGACTGTAGCGCCTAGAACCGCTCAGCCACTCCGGCCGGCTAGATGTTGTCGAGAAGCCTGCAGAAGTCAGCTGTAGTGGGGTACTATCACGTAATAGCCACGTCACTCACACCATCAAAGCAGGGGAGGCAGGATCACTCACAGGAAGTGCAGATATTCTTCGCCTGTGCGGCGTTGTGAAAGGATGACTGATCCTACAAGGCAGCCACCAGTAATCCCCGAGGATACATCCCCGTCCTAACAGTCAAGCTGAAGCGGTACTGATGATTATCTACCATCTATAACGCAGATTATCCGTAGCCCACAGTTGGCTGTTGTGATGGCTGACGATTCCGCCCTTACTAAAGGCAACTTCATCTATGAACAGGATGCATGACAGAAATTGCAGCACCGTGGTGGCCTGAACGACGAAATAAAAACAGTCGCTGTGGAGGCAACAAGATCCTCACGTGCTGTAAGCAATACGAATAGTGGGAATTGGGGAGAATGTTCCACACAGTCCACTGGCTGACCCCGTGCTGGTGTACCATCTGCCTAGCTCTGATACAGTGGACATATTCCACAGTGCTCAATACTTGTTCCTCCAAGGGCTGTGTAAGCATCTGGCGCACCTGCATATCTTTGTTATTAGTCGACCACAGTATTGTTGGGCCTGGGAGTGACGATGCTTCTGTCGGTTTATCGCTAACTTTTATCGTGATATTTCACCATGATACTTTGAACCATTTGATAGCACATGCACCATTTTCCTGAAAACATTCACAGTGCGGTGTGTTTTCCTTAGTTACCATTGTACTTGTTTTTTACAACATCACTGCATGTTACCAATAACTGCCACAAGAACCCAAGTGCAATAATATCGTGGTCGAGTTGCAACCAATCCCATAAACGAGCCTGTCTCAAGCAAACGGCAAAACACTGTTACAAATAATTTGTGGTGCGGATGCTGCCTGCAGGGATACTTCTCCCCGTACAAGCGTGCTGCTGCCTGCATATTTCCATCTGGCTGTCCACATGTAAGGACCACTGGGGTCTGGCTTTTCGCCAATTTCAGCTACAGTAGTTCGAAATCATACACTGTGCTATGTTAGATTAAGTTAATCAGTGCCACGTCTTCCCACAAAGCAAAGTTGAATATATTATGATACTGATGTACATTCCTTTTAATAAACGATTATTATTGTACGCATGAGTTGCCGTTAGTGCTTCTGTTTTATGGATATTGCTCTGTGAAATGTGTGCAGCTAGCGTGACAGCAGGCCCCTTCCATTTAGCTGTCTGTACCTGCGCGGGGGTATTCACTGTCAAAGGTGTTTTATCTCCAACTTCGATGGATGTACGTCCCGTGGGACGCATTTCCGGCCATATGTCCATCTGACCTACTCTGCTCCTTCTCTTGTCACGGATCGTTTCCTGTAGTTTGTCCCCATCTCGTGAAATTACCCTGTATATTCACCCAAAACACATAGCACGAAATGATAAGATAGAAGCGGAAGGAATTGAAACTTATTTGGTTGTATTACATTTTATAATTCTATGTTGAAAATAGTGAAGCTCTTTAAAAAATTGTTTCGTTCCCTGTGAGGACATGCTTTCATCGGTTCGTCATATGACGAGTCCCGTAGCGAACGAATGCTCTTGTTCGTCAGTCGTACGACAGGTTTCGCCGATAAAAGATGAACTCCCCACCGTACCATTCGACGAAATCCCAGCCTAACCGATTAGAGACGACGCTTCCGAAACAAATCATAGAGATGCCCGAGACAATCGAAATACAAGCCGACATGCGGATCTCTTATGTAGATACTCGTTTATACGTGGACCTGTTATGTAGATGCTCGTATATTTGTTTCACGTGATACTGTTTGAGCTGTGTCGCGAATCAACCTACCGCGCCAGCTTTTGTTCAAAAATGGTTCAAATGGCTCTGAGCACTATGGGACTCAACTGCTGAGATCATTAGTCCCCTAGAACTTAGAACTAGTTAAACCTAACTAACCTAAGGACGTCACAAACATCCATGCCCGAGGCAGGATTCGAACCTGCGACCGTAGCGGTCTTGCGGTTCCAGACTTCAGCGCCAGCTTTCGTGTGAGCTTATCTTTGCTTAGAGGGCGTCTACGGGCGACTTCTAAGAGGTCTCTGGCGACCTGGCTCTCTCTCTTACATAGTCCGCTGAGGAGACAGTTGGTTCTTAGCTAGAAGGCTCGAGAGGCGTGCGGAGCACTGGATGTCCGATTTTGGCGGCTGTGCTCACGACGACGGGCGTGTCGGCCACGTACCGCCGTAGTTCGTGGTATAGCGGGAAGAGGGGCTTTCTCCACCGCGGCCTAAGAACTGAAGATGCAAACAGCCGTCTGTGCCAGAGTGCTACTCTATGTGCCGCCACGGGACCACCAGCTGCGTGTTTACGTCTCTCCTTTAATATCCGGTGACGAGCTTGAAGTTCTTGTTTACATTTAGCAGTGCAGCAGCGCTGTTGTAACTGCAATTACGACACGTTATACTACCCAGTGTCTTGCAAGGTGCACCAACTTGGTGAATGCTCGTTAACTGGACGGACCTCTGAGAGAAGCCGAACCAGTAAATTATCAGCTTGCTATTTAAACTATTTGATTTGTTTGACAAGGTCCAGCCTCCCATGGTGAAACTTCCTTCTAATTAGATGTTTCCTGTTTGTTGCGTTGGTCCTTGGTGAGACAAGTGGATAAGGAAATACAATATGACATTCGGTAAATTTTGCCGTTGTGAACAGTGTAAAGCTTGGATTGATTTTTAACGCTCCATCGTTGTTCTTTCAGCCAGCCTTATGGAGTTGTCCCAGCCTGGGCTCTTTTAGTGTTAATGGAATGTCTATTTAAGACCGGTAGTGCGGGTCTTGCAACCAAAAAAAGTTCTGCTTCTTGCAAATGAAGAAAAATTATATTAACTTAGTGTATCTCTCTGCTATATCACCTGATTCCAGGATTTTTTTTACTTGTCCTTTTTTATATCCTAAAACAGAGTGGCGTTGAAGAAAGGGGTGCAGCTAACCCCTACATCTAAACCCACACTGTGAGATTCAGCTATCTGTTGGAACACCATATTGTGGGGGTTAATTTTATTTTCTTTGTAATAAGAGTCTTGTGCATGTTTTGGAACTAGTTAATTTGGACTGCTTTCTTGTGGAGTGTCACGGGTTCTACCGCCTGTTGCGAATCGTTTGCAATGCCAAAACGTGGCTCGGAACATTTTGTAAAAATTTCACCTTCAAATTTCTTATTACAGTTGTTGTACACGCTAAAGCTTCGCCCTCAGATTTCTTATTACAGTTGTTGTGGATCTCTTTTCTTGAAAAATCTCAAAAATTATTTTAAATGTCACTGGATGTGCCCTGTTAAGGTTCAGCTGGGTGTTACACTGAATTTGCGTGCATTATTTTACGCGCTACTAAAAACTTTTAAGAGTGGTCCGATTTTATTTAAAGCTTGTACCCTTAAGGTTATGTAATTTTGCTCTCAAGTGCTCACTGATGTAAAGAAAATTTTTGCAAAATTAATAAACAATAATTTAAAAGTGCATTAATGTACAAGGTTCAATCCCCATTTGCGCAGGCCTTCCCTGTCCTTCCTTCCAGAGGCATGTTGAGGGGTCTTTCTACTCTTGTAGACATTAACACTAATTTAATTCATGTTCCTATATATATATATATATATATATATATATATATATATATATATATATATATATATCAAATGATATTTCAAGATATAAATATAATTTTTTACGCAGCAGGAGTACTTAAACAGAAATTATAATCTTCGTGGAAGTTCAAGCCTGACTTCCTCAAAAGGAATGTAATAACACGATGCCTAGACGTAGACATCGTCAACAAGAAATATAATTAAAAGAAGAAATACTCGGCCTGAACGAATTTCTAATAGGAAAACACCTACAGCTCTAAACTACAGCTCTAAAAAGTAATCGTCCTGCAGGCCATGGTAGTTTCGAAGGCATTGTGGTAGATGTAACGCCACTATACACTGCATGTATTCCCACGTCATCGTTTCGCTTCGTACTTCGTGTTCTACGTAAACTTAGAACATTCTTGTTCTTTTTTTTTCCCTTACTAGTCGGATCAATACGTTTTGGAAAATGGGCCCAATATTGCGCTTGCAGTCGTAGAGGTGTTTCACGTAGTGGTTTTCCACACTTTTCGTAGCCATCAGTTGGACATTTTTTAACATTACCTCCGCTACATTTATTCAGTAATAAGCATATGTTTCCTTTCTATGACCTGCTATTGTTTTTTGGATAATGTACGTACTAAATACAGCCGTACCGGACACATAAAAAAGTATGGCTTGACTTTCGCTCCCCCGAGTGTGACTCATGATGTTTACATTTGGTGCGTATTTGTCTCCACTATCGGACTCACTGAAGTATGACATAGGGGTTAATAGTGAACAATGCTGTAGTGCCCAACGCCTTTCGGAAACGTTGTTGTTGTTGTTGTTGTTGTGGTCTTCAGTCCTGAAACTGGTTTGATGCAGCTCTCCATGCTGCTCTATCCTGTGCAAGCTTCTTCATCTCCCAGTACGTACTGCAGCCTACATCCTTCTGAATCTGTTTAGTGTATTCATCTCTTGGTCTCCCTCTACGTTTTTTACCCTCCACGCTGCCATCCAATACTAAATTGGTGATCCCTTGATGCCTCAGAACATGTCCTACGAACCGATCCCTTCTTCTAGTCAAGTTGTGCTACAAGCTCCTCTTCTCCCCAATCCTATTCAGTACCTCCTCATTAGTTATGTGATCTACACATCTAATCTTCAGCATTCTTCTGTAGCACCACGTTTCGAAAGTTTCTATTCTCTTTTTGTCCAAACTATTTATCGTCCAAGTTTCACTTCCATACATGGCTAGACTCCATACAAATACTTTCAGAAACGACTTCCTGACACTTAAATCTATACTCGATGTTAACAAATTTCTCTTCTTCAGAAACGCTTTCCTTGCCATTGGCCGTCTACATTTATATCCTCTCTACTCCGACCATCATCAGTTATTTTGCTCCCCAAATAGCAAAACTCCTTTACTACTTTAAGTGTCTCATTTCCCAATCTAATTCCCTCAGCATCACCCGACTTAATTCGACTACATTCCATTATCCTCGTTTTGCTTTTGTTGATGTTCATCTTATATCCTCCTTTCAAGACACTGTCCATTCCGTTCAACTGCTCTTCAAAGTCCTTTGCTGTCTCTGACAGAATTACAATGTCATCGGCGAACCTCAAAGTTTTTTATTTCTTCTCCGTGGATTTTAATTCTTACTCCTATTGTTTCTTCTGTTTCCTTTACTGCTTGCTCAATATACAGATTGAATAGTATCGGGGACAGGCTACAACCCTGTCTCACTCCCTTGCCAAACACTGCTTCCCTTTCATGTCCCTCGACTCTTATAACTGCCATCTGGTTTCTGTACAAATTGTAAATAGCCTTTCTCTGGCTGTATTTTACCCCTGCCACCTTCAGAATTTGAAAGAGGGTATTCCAGTCAACATTGTCAAAAGCTTTCTCTAAGTCTACAAATGCTAGAAACGTAGGTTTGCCTTTTCTTAATCTAGCTTCTAAAATAAGTCGTAGGCTCAGTATTGAGTCACGTGTTCCAATATTTCTACGGAATCCAAACTGATCTTTCCCGAGGTCGGCTTCTACCAGTTTTTCCATTCATCTGTAAAGAATTCGTGTTAGTGTTTTGCAGCCGTGACTTATTAATCTGAGACTAAATATACCTGTTTTCTAGCATTGTAATTGCAATATTAAAACACATATAAATAAAGGAAGCAGTGTTTCTAGCGACGATGCAGGGAGGACCTGTGTGTGTGTGTGTGTGTGTGTGTGTGTGAGAGAGAGAGAGAGAGAGAGAGAGACAGAGAGAGAGATCTTTCGTAATTGCAGAATCGTTTATCCGTAATACATCGCTCCCTTTAACATTTAGATTTTCTAAATGCGGCATCCGATAAAATAGCGGTGAGTGCAACCGCAGAGAGATCCCTCCAACTTCTCGTGCAAGTGTTCGGCGCATAGATGTCTCGACGTGTGGAGACACGACATAGTGAAGCTGAGCTGGCGACTCACGTCTTCGACGTCGACGCCCTGGCTGGTCCACGAGACGCAGGACACGAAGGCGGCGGCGACGCAGCCCAGAGGCCCGGCGCCGTCGAAGCCGATGGCCTCGCTGCCGAACACGGCCAGCAAACCGCCCCCCAGCAGCATCAGCACGCGCAGCGGCACCACGAACGGCTGTATAGGGGACACACACAGTCAGCTGCGTCACAGTGTGTAAGGGGTATCTTACACCGAGAGGCATGCAAAAAAAGAAGAAAAGAAAACATTAGAACTCTCCAGCTGGACATTTTTATTATTACTTCTCTGTGCTTCCACCTTTCTACTGTCGCAGCGACCCTAAAATGACAGATACATAAACAGTTTACTTATTTTCAACCTCTTATACTTCTGAATGACATAATGAGAGAGTGAGAGAGAGACACACAGAGAGAGAGAGAGATCTTTCGTATATTGAGCAAGCAGTGAAGGAAACAAAAGAAAAATTCGGAGTAGGTATTAAAATCCATGGAGAAGAAATAAAAACTTTGAGGTTCGCCGATGACATTGTAATTCTTTCAGAGACAGCAAAGGACTTGGAAGAGCAGCTGAACGGAATGGACAGTGTCTTGAAAGGAGGATATAAGATGAACATCAACAAAAGCAAAACGAGGGTAATGGAATGTAGTCGAATTAAGTCAGGTGATGCTGAGGGAATTATATTAGGAAATGAGACACTTAAAGTAGTAAAGAAGTTTTGCTATTTGGTGAGCAAAATATCTGATGATGACCTAAGTAGAGTGGATATAAAATGTAGAGTGGTAATGGCAAGGAAAGCGTTTCTGAAGAAGAGAACTTTGTTAACATCGAGTATAGATTTAAGTGTTAGGAAGTCGTTTCTGAAAGTATTTCTATGGAGTGTATCCATGTATGGAAGTGAAACTTGGACGATAAATAGTTTAGACAAGTAGAGAATAGAAGCTTTCGAAATGTGGTGCTACAGAAGAATGCTGAAGATTAGATGGGTAGATTATATAACTAATGGGGAGCTATTGAATAGAATTGGGGAAAAGAGGAGTTTGTGGCACAACTTGACTAGAAGAAGGGATCGGTTGGTAGGACATTTTCTGAGGCATCAAGGGATCACCAATTTAGTATTGGAGGGCAGCGTGGAGGGTAAAAATCGTAGAGGGAGACCAAGAGATGAATACACTAAGCAGATTCAGAATGATGTAGGTTGTAATAGGTGCTGGGAGATGAAGAAGCTTGCACAGGATAGGGTAGCATGGAGAGCTGCACCAAACCAGTCTCAGGACTGAAGACCACAACAACAACAACAACAACAACATACTTCTGAATCATCTTCAACAGACGGCACTTATAAGACTCGATGGGCACGAAAGGGAAGCACTGGTTCACAGAGGAGTCGGATCGGGTTGTAGCCTGTACCTGATCTGTACATAGAGCAAGCGGTAAAGGAAAAAAAATTGAAAAAGGAATTAAAGTTCAGGCAGAATGTAAACTGTTTCAGTTCCGCCGTGCTTAAAGTATACCATGCACTGTAAAGTGACGCTTCCAAAACCCGCGCTTTAGATGACGGGGTGAAAAACAGCTGTGCAGATGTGTATGGGTGAATAGAGGAGCAACAGTTGAGCAACTGACCGCCTAGATGAACCAAACGGCTACCAACAGTGTCTCCTCAACGACCGTTCAGCGAAAGTAGCTGCGTAAGGACCTCAGGAGCACCTCTCATTGATACACCTACACTACTGGCCATTAAAATTGTTACACCAAGAAGAAATGCAGATGATAAACAGGTATTCATTGGACAAATATATTATACTAGAACTGACATGTGATTATATTTTCACGCAATTTGGGTGAATAGATCCTGAGAAATCAGTACCCAGAACAACCACCTCTGGCCGTAATAACGGCTTTGATACGCCTGGGCATTGTGTCAAACAGAGCTTGTATGGCGTGTACAGGTACAGCTGTCGATGAAGCTTCAACACGATACCACAGTTCATCAAGAATAGTGATTGGCGTATTGTGACGAGCCAGTTGCTCGTCCACCATTGGCCAGACGTTTTCAGTTGGTGAGAGATCTGGAGAATGTGCTGGCCAGGGCAGCAGTCGAACATTTTCTGTATCCAGAAAGGCCCGTACAGAACCTGCAACATGCGGTCGTGCATTATCCTGCTGAAATGTGGGGTTTCGCAGGGATCGAATGAAGGGTAGAGCCACGGGTCGTAACACATCTGAAATGTAACGCCCACTGTTCAAAGTGCCGTCAGAGCGAACAAGAGGTGACCGAGGCGCGTAACCAGTGGCATTCCACACCATCACGCCGGGTGATACGCCAGTATGGCGATGACGAATACACGCTTCCAATGTGCGTTCACAGTGATGTCGCCAAACACGGATTCGACCATCATGATGCTGTAAACAGAACCTGGATTCATCCGAGAAAATGACATTTTGCCATTCGTGCGCACTGGTTTGTCGTTTTGTCGTTGAGTACACCATCGCAGGCGCTCCTGTCTGTGATGCAGCGTCAAGGGTAACCGCAGCCACGGTCTCCGAGCTGATACTCCATGCTGCTGCAAACGTCGTCGAACTGTTCACGCAGATGGTTGTTGTCTTGCAAACGTCCCTATCTGTTGACTCAGGGATCGAGACGTGGCTGCACGATCCCTTACAGCAATGCGGATAAGATGGCTGTCATCTCGACTGCTAGTGATACGAGGCCGTTGGGATCCAGCACGGCGTTCCGTATTACCCCCCTGAACCCACCGATTCCATATTCTTCTAACAGTCATTGGATCTCGACCAACGTGAGCAGCAATGTCGCGATACGATAAACCGCAATCGCGATAAGCTAGAATCCGTTTATCACAGTAGGAAACGTGATAGTACGCATTTCTCCTCCTTACACGAGGCATCACAACAACGTTTCACTTGGCAACGCCAGTCAACTGCTGTCTGTGTATGAGAAATCGGTTGGAAATTTTCCTCATGTCAGCACGTTGTAGGTGTCGCCACTGGCACCAAACTTGGCGAATGCTCTGAAAAGCTAATCATTTGCATATCACAGCATCTTCTTCCTGTCGGTTAAATTTCGCGTCTGTAGCACGTCATCTTCGTGGTGTAGCAATTTTAATGGCCAGTAGTGTTAAAAATGTAATAAACTGATCTTTATGTACATATTCGCTAACATTGTAGGCTACGAGAAGCCGATCAACATGTTCGAGTGCAACGTAAGTCACAGTGGTGCACTGAAGATGACGTGATGGGTAGGATCACATAAATGAAAAGACTGTAAGGGTGCATATTGTGATTACCAGTTGAATTACACAGACGATCAGCCCTAGAAGAATGGCACTTCGTCCAGTTACAAAAGTATCAGTCACGGTTTTCTTGTAGGGATGGAAATTGACCGGTTATATCGATCTGACATAAAATCCTATTAAGTATTGGTCTTACTAAAATCAGCAATCTGAACACACTATGACCATAATGACATCCAAGCGGAGGATGACAAAGAGAAGGTCAAAATACCAAATTCGTTTTCCAGAATTGTTTTACCGAGGTCTGCCGTTTCTCCTTTCAGTCTTCAACGTTAAATAGACATAGAAAAGGCGACTGAACTGATGACATACGTATGGGAAGAACTTGCTCCTCTTTTAACTTCAGTCTGGAGTAAAGAAGCTTTCCAAGTGACTGGTACCTATTTTCAGGAAGGACGTCGGACAGACGCACACTAGGCATATAGCTATGACATAGGTCTATTGTAGAACTTTTTACTGGAGCTATAAACCGTTTAGAGAACATTTTTCAAAGAGAGTCCGTTAAGGAAATTTTGTTAGTATAGAGGAGAGACTACGAAATATGTCAGAGATTAGTTGTAACGTGGTATAACGTTCTAAATTAAAAAGAACCTCATGAACTCATGCTCGCATTATCGTTGGTATAGAAATCGTATTTATAACGAAAACCAAAGAGCGATAGTGTATATTTTTATAAAACTTCTTCATTAATACTTCTCTTCCAACTGTCGCATTATACATGAAACATGAAACAGTATAAAGTTTTCGTCATTCACTATTTAACGTCGCCGTCTACAAAGAGTAAACGTTGTCAGAGACATCTCTTGGGCGACGGCGGAAGCGACCATTTATAAGCGCGCTGAAGTTAAAGCAAGCGCAGAGTCTCATGCAAAGAACCTTAATACAATTTTTTTATGTCGAAAAATTGCTGGCAAGAGCTGGTAGCTATGATTCACGATAATTTAAAAAAGATTTATTTCTTCATACTCAGTTTCACATTTTTTCGGTGTGACAAATTTCGATCTTTCTGGATCATCGTCGGAGGTAAAAACAAAGCAAAATATTTATTTTCTACTATTTTCAAAGAGAAGAATAGTGTTGTACGTAACTCCTGAAGTTACTTACGTTGTTGCGTAAGCAGCCGGTCGTGTCTGTGTCAGAACTACATATCAGAACACTGTAGATTGCAGTTGTGGCCTGTTTTAAACAGGTAAATGGTGGAGGGAGGGGAGAGAGGGTGAAGGCTGGAAGTGTGTGTGTGTGTGAGGGGGGGGGGGGGGGGGGGGGGAGTGGAGCGCGTGCGATTGGGAAAGGGAAAAGATGGTAGAGGATGGTGATAATAATCTGCAAAGTAAAATTATGTAAAATATTGTGCAACTGAGACTGAAAAATATTTTTTTTAATTCAACAAAGTAGCTGAATTCTCTCTTGACCATCATGTCGGTTATAGTGTTAATAATGATTTCTAGTGCCAGGAAAGAAGATGATATTCTTTTTGACAATAGTTCAAAGTCGAGACTTGCGTTGAACAGACCTTTTTATTTGAAACAGTGACTGGAAGTAGTTTTGCGTATGCAAAAATGTGTGACATCTTGTAACTAAAGTGGCAAGAATATCGTTTTCAATCGTAAATTTGATCTGTGTTCAGTAACTTTGACTTTAGAAGAAAAGGTAGTAACTTTGAGATTAAATCTCAAAAAGAGGCAATTGTGTCACATCACAAAGATGAACTCCAAACGTTTATCTCTATGCAGGAGAATGTGCAGGAATTGTGGCTCAAGATTAAAAGAACAGTTGACAATCATTAGATAATATGAACCTAATAGAACAATTCATGATGAGAACGTCTCTCTGTGGTACACAGTCACTGTATAGAAACTCTTAAAGAAATAGCGTCTCCTGGATAACAGCTGTAAACAGGGCTATAGATAGTGAGATGCTGATTGAAACCTGTTTAACTGTCAAGAGAATAACGTGTGATGCCCTCTTCAGAAGCATTCAATCATACCTTAATAAGATTTTAAAGTTGTACTAAGACTGAGAAGTTGTTTTAAATGTACAGGAATGTAAAATGACGGGAAAAGTTTATTTAGTTTTCATTAGCAGGTGAGTGACAGAAGCGCTTAGCATTTATGCTTAATTTTTTAAAATATATTTAGTAATTTCTGCTGATAGGAGAACGGTATATTAGGTTGAAATTTCAATTTCACAGGTTGAAATAAATTTTCACTGTGTTATTAAAGTTAACTTGCCCTCTACGTCTTATGATTTAAACATTGTCAAGAATCTTTGACTTCATATAAAAAGAAAGCAATCATGTTTTTGTAGGTGTAGTATGTCATTAAAAGAGAAGTCAATAAAATTACATTTTCAATACGACACTTCTGAAGCCAACTGACAAAATAAAGAATCAGTTTCCCTACGGCAAATCTATTTAAGGGAATACGTTAAAGAAAACTCACGAAATATTCGAGTACTTAATATAGCCAAATGAGTTCCTGCTTCTGCACATTACCTATCTCGGAGAATAATGTACGTTTCAAACCCGCGTCCGGCTATCCTGATTCAGTTTTTCCGTGATTTACCTAAATCGCTTCAGCCAAATGTTGGGATGGTTCCTTTGAAATGGCATGGTCGACTTCCTTCCCTATCCTTCGCTAACCCGATGGTACGGATGACCTCGCTCTTTGGTCCCCTCCCCCAAATCAACCAGCGAACCAACATCTTACGAGTTATTTGATTTTGGAATTAAATGCATGTCCGATGACGTACAAATCTTCTTAAGACCAAAGTATCGTAAGATATAAACTGTACTCGCTGGTTTCCGTTCAAAGTTGGTACGTGTAAGGACAATCTGTGATAAGTTCCTTCAATATATCACGTCGCTTGTTGACTTCTGAAATAGTTTCAGAGAATAAAGGGCAAAGGGAACTAGAGGGAAAATTGCAGTAGGCTTCTAAAGAATTTCTGCGTGTCGGGTTAAAGTTGTTCTCGATGCACTAAGATTGATAGGACTGAATGGTGGTAAAATGTGCATTTCGTTTGTACAAGAGATATGTTATAAACAGACGAGAAGTTATTTTAATTTTACACTGAGTTACCATCTCTCTAACAACTTTACACAAAGTGTTGGTCAAAATGTTATTTGAATACGGTATTAAACTTTGTACACTAGTAATTTAACGATTCTCAGTGCTAATAACTAAGTTAAAATTCCACAGCTCATTCTGAGCCCAATATTTCATTATTACATTTACAGTATATGCATTACACTCGTGTATTGCAGTAGGACACGAATGCAACTTTGGAAGTTTGTTCAATAAGCTTCCCTAGGAACATTGTGTAGGGTGTCACGCATAAGTAAAAGGCCAGGTAACAAGTCTTAAGTAAGACTGGCTCTTCAAGAAAAGTGGTAACTAGTGAAAAGTGCATCTTAAATTTTAGCGTAACTTCTCTAAATGCTCACATTACGAATGCTGAAATAAAGCTTGGCCAAAAATTACTAAAAGCCGAATCACTTAATTGCTTTCTATGTTTTCCTATATCAATATTAAAAATGTTAATCCATAGTAACCATCCACGTAGAATATTTTCGTTACATTATAATGTCACAGTTTAGTATGAACAATTTTAGTAGTGATATGACTGCTTGACATTCTGCGATGTATGTAGGAATCAAAGACGCTATAATCTTGCAGAGAGATACGAACAATATTATCATCTGTGACTTACATATAATTTTTGTTGTTATCTGGAATTTTTATTTATTCTGAGTATTGTTGTTCGGACTATTGTTCTCGTTAAGATTTCTAAAGCAAGATCGTTATAAGCATTTGCCAGACGCGTTTAATAATTTAAAATCGGAATCTGAAAATGTGAAATTAGGCCAATCCGGTATTATCGAATACTGTTGCTGAGTTGTCACAAGCAATAGATAATGTGACTCGGGGTTTGCGCGCATTACAAAAGCGCAAATCACGCAACAAACGGAACAATTTACAGACTTTTTCCAGCAGTAGGTAGGTTTTCTTGTGTCAGAAACATACATAAAACAAAATTTATACAACTGTTGACAGATTAACAAAGTTTATATAATCTTCGACCAAATTTTGGCGATTTCCAGTGCATATTCTGCTGCCTGGTGAAGGTCACCTTCTGTACGGGTAGCTAGACACAGTTGACACTGAAGCATATAATGAACAGTCTGTTCTTCCCCGCAGTCACATTGGATTTTGTTTTCTTCAATGTATCCCATTTTGCCAGTTTAATCCATGATCTGATCACTCCTGACCTCAGCCTGTTTAAGGACTTCCGGATTGGCTACTTCTCATCACGACCAGGGGGTAAATATTCTGAAAACATCTTCCAACCAGGAGGATGGGATGTCTCAGCCCTCCATAGTTGCAGCCTGGCTTCTCCATCAATGGTTGTTAGTTTCTCCGATGAGCCGAGGAAACTTTTCTTTGACCTTACCCGTTGTGGATAGGGTTGTTGCCTATGCATAGGTTGCGTTTTCTCCTGCTCCACTTTGGTTGTTTCCGTGTTTGCTGCTACTTCTCTTCGGACAGAAGGTGGGTGCAATTCCTGAAAGGTGATAGAGGAATTCGACTGGAGTTGACTTCAAGTAGCCTGTTATAATACTGTATGTGTCGCTTAGGGCAATATCCACCTTTTTGACATGTGTTGACTTATACCAAACAGTATAGGTATACTCTGCAGTGGAGTAGCATAATGCCAGTACAGAAATTCGAACGGTTTCAGCTAGACTGCCCCACTGTGATCCGACCAATTTTCCCAGTAGGTTGTTCCTGTTGGAAACTTTTGATTTGAAATTCATGCAGTTTTTTTATGAACGTTAAAGACCTGTCGAGTGTTATTCTTACGTATTTTGGAGTGTCACAGTGTCAAAGACACACAGCTGACTAATACCCTTGAACAAAAGATTCAGTCTGAGGTAAAGGATGTCGTGTCAGACAGAGATTTAGCCCACCAGGAATCTGTTTGCAAGCAAGTCGAAGATGTGAGCGCAACCAAGTAAATGATTTACGTCACGCTTACCAGGATAATTATTCAGTTGTCGCGGACAGTGAATCTGTTAATGAAAGATGTAGTCCATTCATAACGCAGCAAGCTTTTGGAACTAATGAACAGGTCCATACGTAAACTTTAACACAAGCGAATGTAATGACAAATCATGTTACTGATTACGCGGCGTTACATATGCAGGAGAAATTAATGAAGCACAGACAGTTTCCATCTTATAATCCGGAAAAGACGTCTATACATCCGCCTGCCACAGTGACCGAGCAGTTCTAGGCGCTTCAGTCTGGAACCGCGCGACCGCGACGGTAGCAGGTTCGAATCCTGCCTCGGGCATAGATGTCTGTGATGTCCTTAGGTTAGTTAGGCTTAAGTAGTTCTAAGTTCTAGGGGACTGATGACCTCAGATGTTAAGTCCCATAGTGCTCACAGCCATTTGAACCATTTTTTCTATACATTCAGTTGTTTTTGTTAGGTCATTTAAAGGAGTTTTACCGGGAATATGGACGAAAAACCAGAAGATTAGTTATGCGAGTGGGCATATTTTAAGAGATGGAGCTCTATTAGTAGTTGAAGCAGCAGAAACCTGCAATACGTATGCTTAGAATACTGAGAGCAAAAACTATATTATTGCATGTCAGCGAAACAAATTTTGATGAGTTTTTGATTGCTGTAGATGCCGTAGGTACGTTAATGGAAAACACCAGAGCCAGAGGGAACAATGGAAATGGATATAATAGGTCAAATAGAAAGAATTATGGAAACGGACATACCAAAAACTATCACCAACATGCGAAGGCTTATGAAAACAAACAAACGGGTTCCCTCAACACAGGATTTAGCAATGCCAATAATCAAAGAAATGGAAAAAGTATACCCATGGGTGCAAATACAAGAACAAGAAACATGTTAGGCGATTTAATCCCGGTTATAACAGAACCCAGGAACGTCACACTGGGATCAGGATAGTAATATGCCACCAACTCAAAATGAAACCTGCAATGATTGGCGGAACCCGTCACAAATTATTACTGCCGTTACAGATGAACAAGCATCACCAAACCATAGACTCCAGGAAAACAAGACGCGACCAACTGTATCACCGAAAGGCTGGTCGGAGTTAGTGAATGGGAGTGTGACAGTAATATTAAGATAAGGTACAGCCTTGGTGCTGATATTATGGACGAAACATTGCGCGGTGAGAAATCCCGAAACTTTAAACCGTAAAGCATGCTACAAACGAACATTGTGGGATTCAGTGTTATAGCAATCTTAGACACAGGCGCAAGTGTAAATGCTGTCTCCACAGTTCTTATGAAGAGATTGCAGGAACGAGCAAATTTGGTAACCTTACCTGTGGCGAAATGCATTGGTGCTGCAGGAGGACGCTCTCGTTAGATTAAACTGCAAACAAGAATCAAAGTGGACCTCGGTAATGGAGCTGTAGGTCGCACGTACCTACTGGTACCTAATCTTGTTTTGGACTTAATTTTGGGGCATGAATTACTGATAGAGATGAATGCAGTAATAGACTTCGCCCCCAGTAAGTTCATGTTAACTATAGACAGACCTCTGACAGTTCTTCTGGTACAGAAGCAGAAACTGTATTGGTCCTATTGTCAAAGAATTCATTATTAGGTATAATAGCAGGAAAATCACTAGCCCAATGACCAGTGATTCTAGCATAAACATACTAGAGCAGATAACGCAAAAGTAACTGAATTAATGTCCTAATGCTTCAACAAATGCGTGAATTAAAACAATTGATACAGAATTATGCTATGGTGTTTGAAGAGAAACCGGGCATCATAAGATGATATGTCTGTCATTTAAATGTGAGACCACATAAAACATACTGTCACAGGTATTTCTCCATTCATTGGTCACTAATCTCTACCACCGACAGAGAAATAAAGTGAATGCTTAGCTGAGGCATTGCTGAGCCATCCAATACTTACTGTAGCACCTTTTCACTTGGTACCCAATCAGATGAGAGTGTTCGCTTTGTTCTGGATGCCAGAGAAATAAATAAAATTATTCCTTCAGTAAGAACACAATCTCCTAATATACACTCCTGGAAATGGAAAAAAGAACACATTGACACCGGTGTGTCAGACCCACCATACTTGCTCCGGACACTGCGAGAGGGCTGTACAAGCAATGATCACACGCACGGCACAGCGGACACACCAGGAACCGCGGTGTTGGCCGTCGAATGGCGCTAGCTGCGCAGCATTTGTGCACCGCCGCCGTCAGTGTCAGCCAGTTTGCCGTGGCATACGGAGCTCCATCGCAGTCTTTAACACTGGTAGTATGCCGCGACAGCGTGGACGTGAACCGTATGTGCAGTTGACGGACTTTGAGCGAGGGCGTATAGTGGGCATGCAGGAGGCCGGGTGGACGTACCGCCGAATTGCTCAACACGTGGGGCGTGAGGTCTCCACAGTACATCGATGTTGTCGCCAGTGGTCGGCGGAAGGTGCACGTGCCCGTCGACCTGGGACCGGACCGCAGCGACGCACGGATGCACGCCAAGACCGTAGGATCCTACGCAGTGCCGTAGGGGACCGCACCGCCACTTTCCAGCAAATTAGGGACACTGTTGTTCCTGGGGTATCGGCGAGGACCATTCGCAACCGTCTCCATGAAGCTGGGCTACGGTCCCGCACACCGTTAGGCCGTCTTCCGCTCACGCCCCAACATCGTGCAGCCCGCCTCCAGTGGTGTCGCGACAGGCGTGAATGGAGGGACGAATGGAGACGTGTCGTCTTCAGCGATGAGAGTCGCTTCTGCCTTGGTGCCAATGATAGTCGTATGCGTGTTTGGCGCCGTGCAGGTGAGCGCCACAATCAGGACTGCATACGACCGAGGCACACAGGGCCAACACCCGGCATCATAGTGTGGGGAGCGATCTCCTACACTGGCCGTACACCACTGGTGATCGTCGAGGGGACACTGAATAGTGCACGGTGCATCCAAACCGTCATCGAACCCATCGTTCTACCGGCAAGGGAACTTGCTGTTCCAACAGGACAATGCACGTCCGCATGTATCCCGTGCCACCCAACGTGCTCTAGAAGGTGTAAGTCAACTACCCTGGCCAGCAAGATCTCCGGATCTGTCCCCCATTGAGCATGTTTGGGACTGGATGAAGCGTCGTCTCACGCGGTCTGCACGTCCAGCACGAACTCTGGTCCAACTGAGGCGCCAGGTGGAAATGGCATGGCAAGCCGTTCCACAGGACTACATCCAGCATCTCTACGATCGTCTCCATGGGAGAATAGCAGCCTGCATTGCTGCGAAAGGTGGATATACACTGTACTAGTGCCGACATAGTGCATGCTCTGTTGCCTGTGTCTATGTGCTTGTGGTTCTGTCAGTGTGATCATGTGATGTATCTGACCCCAGGAATGTGTCAATAAAGTTTCCCCTTCCTGGGACAGTGAATTCACGGTGTTCTTATTTCAATTTCCAGGAGTGTAGAAGAATTAATCCAAAAATTTCCTGGTGTCAAGATTTGTTTCCACAATAGGTTTAAGTCTCGTTTTGGCAATTCCTATTATACATGGAATCAAGAAAGTATACCGTCTTTCTTTACTTGGTGCGCAGTTACCAATTTACTGTACTACCATTCGATCTTATTGTGAGTTTGGGTGTATTCATTTCTGCACTACATACTGTCTTAGGACCTGAAGTACGTGATGTGGTCACACCATTTATGGATAAAATGTTAATTACGATACCTATTTGGGAGCAACATGTGTAGATTTTAAGACGAGTACTGGAGAATTTCCTACTATCAGGGGTGACTGCCAACCTCAAGAAATCGAAATTTGCAGTAACTCATATCAACTTTGTAGGACATCTGGTTTTGTCACATGGGATTTTACCTACGAAAAAGAAGATTAGTGCAATAGAAAATGCGCCACCACCACGTAACAGAACCAAATTAAAGGTATTCTTAGGATTAGCTTCATTTTATCATATTTTCATATCAAATCAAGTCTTAAATTCAGAAGCATTGTTGTGTTTATTAAAGAAGAATGTGCCATGGCAATGGACTCATGAGTGTGAGATAGCAATTAAGAATATTAAAACCACTCTTGTCAATGCACCTATCTTACATCATCCAGACATGACATTAGATTTTAGGTTGATGACAGATGCCTTGTCCTGTGCATTAGGAGCTTGTCTATTTAAGATCCAGTTAGTTGACGGTGTACATACTTTTTTTGCCATGTCTTTTGCAAGTCGAACGCTCACTAACTTTGAACGAGCTTATACAGATAGAGAACTGGAAGCATTGGCAGCTACATGCGCATTTCGAAAATTTCATTACTATCTAGCTAGAGTAAATTGCGATCACGAGGCACTAAGCTTTCTGAATAATTGCAAGCTTTTACCTCCTCAATCAGCTATATAGACCCTCATTCTACAAGAATAACGTTTTGAAATTATATATGTTCATGGTAGAGAGAACATTATTGAAGATACCCGAAGGACTAACCGAAGCTATGGAAATAGAAGACAACGGAATTTAAAGTCTTACTAATGAAGGATGTGGAAAGTCGAAGAGCGTATCTTAGAACTGCAGGAACATGGCTCAACTACAACGAACAGATCCTCGTTGGAATCATGTCATTCAGAAGATTCAGTGTGAAAAATCAGCAAGGATAAATGAGCTATATCAATTGCATGGTAATGTCTTATTTCATAGGAGAAATCCTCCATCAAGGAATTGGTGTGTTTGAATTCCACAAGACGATGTTCAAAATTAATATGATATACACAAGTAGTTTGGGTACACTGTGGAGTGTACAGATGCTCAGAAAAGGTTGGACGATATAGCCTTAGTTCCAATCTAAGAAGAATTGTGCAAAGGACGATGAGGAAGTGTCAAATATGTCAGAAGGCAAAACTTTCAAATCACGGCGCCAGAGGAATATTACATTCAATTACTATTGTAGAATCACTACATGTTATGAGCCTGGATATAATGGGACCCCTGGCACGTGCTACAGGTAATATCATCTACATCTACATCTACACGATTACTCTGCAATTCACATTTAAGTGCTTGGCAGAGGGTTCATCGAACCACAATCATACTACCTCTCTATCATTCCACTGCCAAACAGCGCGCGGGAAAAACGAACACCTAAACCTTTCTGTTCGAGCTCTGATTTCTCTTATTTTATTTTGATGATCGTTCCTACCTATGTAGGTTGGGCTCAACAAAATATTTTCGCACTCGGAAGAGAAAGTTGGTGACTGAAATTTCGTAAATAGGTCTCCCCGCGACGAAAAACGTCTTTGCTTTAATGACTTCCATCCCAACTCGCGTATCATATCTGCCACACTCTCTCCCCTATTACGTGATAATACAAAACGAGCTGCCCTTTTTTGCACCCTTTCGATGTCCTCCGTCAATCCCACCTGGTAAGGATCCCACACCGCGCAGCAATATTCTAACAGAGGACGAACGAGTGTAGTGCAAGCTGCCTCTTTAGTGGACTTGTTGCATCTTCTAAGGACTAACCGAAGCTACATTGTTGGATTCTACACTCTATTCCTTAAATATGTAAAATTATATACAATCAAGGCATGTACTGCGCAGTCCATCATCCAAACCCGCGGGTTTTATTGTCTGACAATGCAGCTAATTTTACGGGACACAGATGGAGAAGACATTTACAAGACAACTGGTTTAGATTTCTATGTTTTCCTTTATCAATATTAAAAAAGTTAATCCATGGTAACAATCCACGCAGAATATTTTCATCACTTGTTCTGAGCTGTTCCTATGTTTTGATGTTCTTTAATTACTTATTTATGTATGTATGAGCGCAAGATTAAGTGTTGTCTATAGAACAGTACTGTTAGGTACCCGCAATTTCCCCCCCTCCCCCCTCCCGTTTACCTGCGGGGCAGACATTGTGGCTGTCAGTTACTATCTGTCTCGTGAGGTAGAACTGCTGCGTCAGATTACCAGTTTACACTCGCGACATTCTGCCTCCCTTTTCATATATTTAACAGCTATCAGGCTCTGCTAATCACAGCCGACGAACAGCGATTGATAAGAGACAGCGCAGAAAAGAAAAGGAATTCTGAGGCGAAGCATAAAAGCTGCTGCACTTGGGACCGTCTGACGTCACTATAGTGCCTCTGGCATTGGACTGCAAGTCACTTCTGGACTCACAGATAACTCAAAGGCAAAGCTATTCGACAACGAGTTTTTCCTGTGATGATGACTATACTAATCGCGGAGTGATAGTACTGATTACTAACTATAACACAGTTGCAATATCTGATGGCTTAATGGCTAATCCAGATTCCTCATTAGTAAAACTAGCTGAGCCTATTAGTAAAAGTATCTGGTGCCTTATAATACCCTATGAGATAAATACGGATGATGAAAAGTTAATTCACCCCCACTATCAGAACCGGATGCCACTTAAGGAACTTTGCTCGAAACCAAAAGTAATATTTAAAAAACCGAAAAACAAAATCATATCAAACATTGCTTTAATACTTCATTGTGTTATATGAAACATATTTCTGTTCCTCATAAACACCTTTCGCACTTATCAATGACAACAGAAAACCCTTGCCTCTGATCACGACGAAGAACGTACTATTGAATACAAAATAATAATAATTACATAGATTTTTTTATGTTTGTGCATGTAAACTACACTTGCATTAAAAGTAATTGTTTTGGTTACATAAAAGCGCAGAAGTTACGCGATTAAGTAATTTTTGTTACTTATAAAATGGAAATTATGTTTTGTAAGGATGTAAAATACACGAAGGACTAACACTGAGCGATGTGCGGTTGTAGTTACGTGCGAAACAAAATAAACAAACAAAAAGAAGTCGTCGGTTCTCAGATTCTCTCTGACACATTCGTTTATATTTCTTTCCTTACCAGTGCTACCAACACCACCGGTAATCCGACGATTTACATCATTTATGTACTGTACCAAAACTACCGAACTACCGAACCCTCGCTTCGGTAGAGCGCTAACGTACCTATAAGACGATAGAAATATCAAGTTTAATAAAAGAATACAGCATCACAAATTGATTGCCCTTTTATCTCACAATGATTTATACACGTTACACGTAAGTACAGATTTAATGAGAGTCAAAATAATTATTATTAAGGAATTTCAGATAATTCAGTTTTTATCGATGTCAGACAAATATCTGATTGCACGTCAGGAATTCGTGTCATTTTTGCCTCCGGTAATCTAGAGATGTAATGTAGTGATAGGTGCTCATTTATATTTCTGGTTCAACGCAGTTCTTAGTAAGAGTGCAAATGATAAGCCTGCAATGACACGAGGCGATCGTAGCTCATGCAGAGACTTAACGCCACACGCATCAATCAGCTAAGATTATCTTATACTCCTACAACCAATATCCCAAAGATCTGATGTATTTAATCTCCTTCGCAAAGGCATGGACATCGTGGGAAAGTTCAGATAGTGATGTGAGAGATTTACATTGCAAACTTGATTTTTTAACTCCTAGCAGACCATTACTTCTCCTAAGTTGTATCGTAGTCCTAGTTTTAGTAACAATTTGTTCATTTTTTCGAGAATTTGGTTCTTAACTTTATGTGAACTGGATCTATCACACTTTTGTCATCTGTCTTCTTGAACATTAATATTACCGTTCCTAACTGAAGTACTGTAACAGCATTTTAAGCACCGGTTCAGATAATAGCTTTGTTGCAAAGGCAAGCAGGCTGTAGACATTAGAAACGCTCTCATTTTCACACATATTAAATTACGGGAAATATGTTGCATCGCTCATTTGTAATTAATCGTTATAAAATATGGTATGACCTACAATTTTAACTTTAATCAAATTTACAACAGTTAAATTCCGTTGGGAACAAATATTAAATTTGGCGCCTTCGAGAATAGTTTTTCGAATTTCAGTTGTGCTTCGTTTATTTATAAGCTATGGGTGTATTTTGTGAGGCTTTGGTGGCTTCTGGAATTGAATATATGCAAGTGATCTGCCTGAAAGAGGCTGCAAGTTGCAGATGATGCTAAAAATTCAATAATAGTAAGCTTCTGATAAAGTAGGCTATTTGTTGTTGTGGTCTGTGTACTGCAACCTACAGCCATCTGAATCTGCTTCCTGTAGTCAGCCCTTCTTGCTTCTCTTCAATTTTTACTCATCATACCACGTGGTTATAATTAAAGGGCAGCTACTCACAGAGGCACGGTGTAGGTTGCAAATATCTTACGGCAGCAAAACGTGGTTGATGTTCCAAAGCGTTAATGTGGAACCAATTTATGCTGGAAAAAGGTTAATTCCAATCTTGGCAACCAGTTGCAAATATGGCCATGTATAGATATGATTCCATATGTAATGGATTAGGAACGGGAGGTGGGCAGAAAATGTCAAACAAGTAAGTTGCATAATTTTGATTTTAATACTAAACACCGCTTACAAAATTTATTCACTATGAGCATCGGAGACGTCGACGAGATACTATACAGTGCCAGATATGCACCTGGTGACCAAAATTGGAACTAATTACTTCCAGTGTAAATCGGTTCCGCATTAACGCATTAGAATACCTACTATGTTTCGCCGCCATACGATAAACAGCGCACACTGGACCTCTGTGAGTAGCTGCAGTTTAATTATAACTGCCTGGTACTTTAGTACTTCTTTCCATTATCAATTTAATTATTCCTTGATGCACCAGGAGTTGTCCTATCAACCGATCCCTTCTTTTAGTCAAGTCGTGCGACAGATTTCGATTCAGATCTCTTCGTTGGTTGTCCGATCTACTCAACTAACCATTAGCTTTCTTCTGCAACAACACGGTTCAAAAAATTCTACTTTCTCCTTGTCTGAATTGGCTGCCGTACACGTTTCATATTCGTACGTAATGAAAACAAAACTATTGAAGTTTTAGCTTTTCAAAATCAATAAAAAGTAGAAGTTATAAGATTATAGCCATAAGTGTAACAAAGGAAAAGTTGTTCGTATTTTGTGTTTCTTTCCTTTTGTCTCTCCTTTTTTTACAGACATTATTTGGTAAAGAAAACGTAGGTCATTTACTGAACGCAATTTGGAAGCTTATACTCATTTACCTGTGACTCAGTACTGTAGGTTTCTGTTGTACTGTACTTTGCAATAAAATACAACAAACCGCGAGACCGATAGGTAAAATAATAAATCTTACCTCAATGTTAACACATTGAAAATATCTTATAGCTACTGTACGGCAGTTTGTTTTGAACAGTAGTGCTGCTGACAAGATGACTCTAGTGTGTGCTGTTATTTATATGTATTTGACGATGCTGGTGCTGATTTTGCTTTTAACATATGACGATGCCACTATTGCTGCAGTACATTAGGACATTGTTTTTATAAAACATTTCTGAAGATGGTCATTATAGACCGAAACCGGTAATCTGTTGACAAAAACTTTGTGACCATAGCCGTAAAGTAAAGGAAATTTAAACACATAATTGTGTAACACCTGCTGGACGAAGGATTTGAATCCTGAGCCCACGTACAAAAGTCGTGCACGTGGGCCAGGACACAGACCGACGGTACTATTTGACTAGAGTTGGAATGATCAGGGGTGACAGACCGATAGGACCAATTGCTGCACTTGCGGCGAGGTACGTCATCTACTGACGTCACATGTTCCACATTTCTCATCCACGTTTGGGGATTTCCCGACATCCGTGACGCCATGTGTCTTTCATTAAATTACTTGTCTCAGCGTCACCTACGTCACTTTGGAGGTTTTTAAACCTTAGTAAGAATCACCCTATAAATGGAAATTCCTTGAGACAGAAAATGTCTTATAAATCATTTAAGGACTAAGAGCGAAAATTACGAACTCCTTATGAAGTCATATGCAGAAAGACAACGCGTCACCACACAACCAGAGATGACTAACGTCAGAATTTACCAATAGTGAATATTAATTACCAATGGGTGACGCAGTAACACTAACGCTGTATCTCTGCCGATTGACAGGGGGGGAGCAGGATTCCAAGCAGAGTTTAAGCAGTTGCCTCCATTTATATGTATGTTTAAGGTCCCTTGCTAATTTAATATCAACTACTTCCTTAATAATAATATCCCAAAAGCTGGGAGTGCGTGCCAGAATTGCCATGTTATATACCACAGGAAGACCGGTACAAGGTTCAAATGGTTCAAATGGCTCTGAGCACTATGGGACTCAACTGCTGTGGTCATAAGTCCCCTAGAACTTAGAACTACTTAAACCTAACTAACCTAAGGACATCACACACATCCATGCCCGAGGCAGGATTCGAACCTGCGACCGTAGCGGTCGTGCGGTTCCAGACTGTAGCGCCTTTAACCGCTCGGCCACTCCGGCCGGCCCGGTACAAGGGCAATGGTCTACAATAACAGATTTAGTCGGTTGTTGCGTTTGGCTCTTATCCTCATTATACCGGTCTTTCGCTTTCCTAATGGTCTGACCAATGTGTGATATGTCACAAAACCAAGTTCATTGTCTACAGACCCTAAAAAAGACCCTAATCTAAGATGGTGGAAGAAAAAGGGCACTTCATTCTGTGTTTCCGCAGAATGCGACCGATCCTGTTGGAAATACTACCTGCGTAATGCAGAAAGGCCATTGACTTATGTGCTTTTGTGCTGTTGCTAATTCTTAAAACGTTGGTTTTTTACAGTGTGCGAAGCCGTAAGTACATTAAGAAAAGGATAATTGAAAAATTCAGTATCATTCAACATCATATCGAAGTAAGTCTCCTTTGCATACTCACGTCGGCCTTCTCGGGGATGTACTTGGCGAGGAAGCCCCAAGCGACGCCATAGCCGATGCCACCGATGACGGACACGGGGCACTGCGCGATTTGGTACGCCAAGCTGCCTGCAAAAGAAAGAGTGCGAGCTGGTGTTACGCTGTGTGACAGGAACACCCGCAGCGTCTGGATCGCTTTGCTCTCCACCAAAATAAGTTTTCTTGCAAACCTTATTTGAAACTCCACAATTCAAAAATAAGCTTGAAATGACTATAAGTATATTGGGTAAAAGCAATATGAAATATAACACAGACCCAAAACTTAAATCAGAAAAATAGAGGGTGTATCAAAAAGAATCATCCGATTTGGCACTTCTATATTTTTGAAACTATTAAATATATACAAAGAATTTTGTTTTTTGATGCATGGGAAACTCAAAAACCTGTTCTATACCTCTTCATAGGTGTTCAATACGCCCCTCTCGAGATACACGGCACATGTCAATATGGTATTGAAATTGTTCCCGCACTGCAGCGAGCATGTTTTGAGTTACAGCTTCCGCAGCTGCCGTTATAAAATGTCTCAGTTCATTCATTGTTTTTGGTAACCTAGGCGCGTAAACAGAGTCTTTAAAAAAAAGCACAAAAAATAATCACATACAGTCAGGTCCGGTGACCTTGGAGGCCAGTAATGTAAGGCAAAATGATTTGGTCCAGTGCTACCGATCCATCGTTCAGTAATCGTTTGATCTAAAAATTCCTGCACTTCCAGATGCCAATGTGGCGGTGCCCCGTCCTGTTGGCAATTGAAGTCGTTCCAATCAGTCTCCTACTGTGGGAAAAGAAAGTTCTCAAGCATATCGAGATATGCGCTTCCTGCAACACTGCTCTTGGCAAAGAAAAATGGACCGTATACCTTTTCCCGTGAAACTCCACAAAACACGTCAAATTTTAGAGAGTCCGTCTCATGTTGTAGAACTTCATGTGGTTGTTCCGTACCCCATATTCTCACATTATGACGGCCACCTTTCCATTTAAATGGAATGTTGCATCGTCACTAAACACTAAGCGGGGAAGAAAACTGTCAATTACCATTTTGCCAAGAACGAAATTACAGAACTCCACACGTTGTCTTTGTCACCTTGTCACCTTCACGAAGAACTTGCAGTAGCTGAATTTTGTATGGTTTCAAGTGTAAACGTCGACGCAACACACGCCAGACCGACATCGAGGGCATGTTGAGCTGTCGCGCTGCATGGCGAATTGATATCTGCGGACTCCTTAAGAAACTATGGCGGATACGTTCAACGTCTGTGTCAGACCTGTTCCTCGGAATTATTCGTGCTTTCGTCTAATGCTCTGTGCTGTAGGAGGATCCACTCCATACCTAGTACGGAAGTCACGCTGAACTGTTATAACTGACCTGCGCTACCGAAAACGTAGAACACGAAACGGTTTCTGTTGTCCCGACACCATTTTTACTAGACCTAAGTGGGCACACACTGCAACCATGTAAAACTCGAGAGTTTTCTGTTGCCAACAGTACCTTGTTCAAGCATATGTTTCAAATAACATAATAGTTGTGATTTTTTAAAAATCGGATGATTCTTTTTCATACATCCTTTATTAAAGCTGATTGTATGTTTACGTCATAACTGCGATATAATACAGGCGATTAGTGTTTTCAGCCATTATCGGCTGTCTTTAAATCTATAAGAGGCGATCAAGAATTTTCCGTTTGAGGGCATTGTTGCAACGTATATGTGACGTAACGCGACTACGAAGCTACGATGCGGGTTGCATAAGGACCCACATGAAGACAAGGGATTACTGTGGTATTCGTATCTCTCCGACGTGCGTCCAGCAGCTGAATCGTGCACTACTGCGACGTTATTGACAAGTATGTCCAAACAGGATGAATGTGCTGTTATTCTTTTCTTGGCTGCCGTAGGACAAACACCGGTAGACTTCCATCGGAGAATGAAGAATGTTCGTGGGGCAGCACATCTGTCGAAAAACCACCGTAATGGAATGATGTGCCAAGGGATGCCAATACTTCATGATAACACACGCCCCACATTGCAAATGTTGCAGTGCTGAGGCTACGGCATCGCAAGTGGCAGACCCTCGACCACCCGCCCTATAGTCGTGATTTCTCCCCATGTGGATACCCCTAAAAAAGGACTTGAAGGGTCGACGATTCCTATTGGACGAGGTTGTGCATCGGGCAGATACCGACTTCTCCACGCAGCAGGACACAATGTTTTACTAAAGGGGTATTTTCAACCTGGTGCGTCGGTGGGATGATTGCCTCAACGCTCAAGGCGATTTTGCCTGATTGGCATACCGATTCTGGATTTACGGCGTTCGAACGGACACTTTTTGATTGACCCTTGTACAAAAAATGGAAAAAGTGACAAATATATAGAGAGGGACAAGCTGTACTGCTGTTAGATTAAATCTCTACTACGCTCGAATGATTTACTTAGATAAAATTAACCATATCTTTTCAGCTTTGTCATGGTGTAACGTGTCAATTTCGTCGCCATATATGGGTGCCGCACACTAAAATACCTGTGGTAAACATTCAGAAAGGTACCTGGCATCTCAGCAGAGTGTAGATGGAAAGCTGGGAGCGGTGAGGGAAGAAGTGAGAGGGATATGCACACGAAGTTGCCTTTCGCTAGTATTGTTACACTGAGGCACGTTTTTTTCATGAAGGTTAACAACAAATGTTAAAGAAACCACTCAGAAAATATGAAATCTAAAAATAGTTTAAAACATATGTGCATATACACTCCTGGAAATTGAAATAAGAACACCGTGAATTCATTGTCCCAGGAAGGGGAAACTTTATTGACACATTCCTGGGGTCAGATACATCACATGATCACACTGACCGAACCACAGGCACATAGACACAGGCAACAGAGCATGCACAATGTTGGCACTAGTACAGTGTATATCCACCTTTCGCAGCAATGCAGGCTGCTATTCTCCCATGGAGACGATCGTAGGGATGCTGGATGTAGTCCTGTGGAACGGCTTGCTATGCCATTTCCACCTGGCGCCTCAGTTGGACCAGCGTTCGTGCTGGACGTGCAGACCGCGTGAGACGACGCTTCATCCAGTCCCAAACATGCTCAATGGGGGACAGATACGGAGATCTTGCTGGCCAGGGTAGTTGACTTACACCTTCTAGAGCACGTTGGGTGGCACGGGATACATGCGGACGTGCATTGTCCTGTTGGAACAGCAAGTTCCCTTGCCGGTCTAGGAATGATAGAACGATGGGTTTGATGACGGTTTGGATGTACCGTGCACTATTCAGTGTCCCCTCGACGATCACCAGTGGTGTACGGCCAGTGTAGGAGATCGCTCCCCACACCATGATGCCGGGTGTTGGCCCTGTGTGCCTCGGTCGTATGCAGTCCTGATTGTGGCGCTCACCTGCACGGCGCCAAACACGCATACGACCATCATTGGCACCAAGGCAGAAGCGACTCTCATCGCTGAAGACGACACGTCTCCATTCGTCCCTCCATTCACGCCTGTCGCGACACCACTGGAGGCGGGCTGCACGATGTTGGGGCGTGAGCGGAAGACGGCCTAACGGTGTGTGGGACCGTAGCCCAGCTTCATGGAGACGGTTGCGAATGGTCCTCGCCGATACCCCAGGAGCAACAGTGTCCCTAATTTGCTGGGAAGTGGCGGTGCGGTCCCCTACGGCACTGCGTAGGATCCTACGGTCTTGGCGTGCATCCGTGCGTCGCTGCGGTCCGGTCCCAGGTCGACGGGCACGTGCACCTTCCGCCGACCACTGGCGACAACATCGATGTACTGTGGAGACCTCACGCCCCACGTGTTGAGCAATTCGGCGGTACGTCCACCCGGCCTCCCGCATGCCCACTATACGCCCTCGCTCAAAGTCCGTCAACTGCACATACGGTTCACGTCCACGCTGTCGCAGCATGCTACCAGTGTTAAAGACTGCGATGGAGCTCCGTATGCCACGGCAAACTGGCTGACACTGACGGCGGCGGTGCACAAATGCTGCGCAGCTAACGCCATTCGACGGCCAACACCGCGGTTCCTGGTGTGTCCGCTGTGCCGCGCGTGTGATCATTGCTTGTACAGCCCTCTCGCAGTGTCCGGAGCAAGTATGGTGGGTGTGACAGACCGGTGTGAATGTGTTCTTTTTTCCATTTCCAGGAGTGTACAAATGCTTTAAACTACTGTCTGTTTTTATGGAATAGGACAGCTTGGCTTTTTCTTCATATTTGTGACTTTTGCTCCACGTTTAGTAGACCTGAAGATGATCAATAACGGCCGAAACGTATAATCACCTTTTTGAAATCCCAACCCTGACTGAAATAAATAGTCAGCTATAACTTTCAAACAGTTGCTGCATCTCTACACAAATATTAAGTATGCCTTATAAAACAGATTAATAAAGCAATCGCGACAACACAAGAAATTTGCTTCGCACGGCTACAGTAAAATTTATTGTTTAACTTCCTCCTGTGATTTTCGTGACAGAAACTGAGCAATATACTAAATGATACGACGAAGGCAAAAGATTGTAATGGCTTCAAAAGAGGTAACACAGTCGTATACAAACCTACATCAGGGATGTGATATGGCAGGTAAAAACTGAAGGAAAAGATATCCCAGTCACGGTTAATAATTGGCGTGATAAGTCTTTCCCCATTCAGGGAAACAGACTGAAATAAAAATATTTAATCTTTAACGAATGTTCACCGGCCTTGTGGGTAAATGGAAAATGTACTGAATTCTGATCGGTGAATTACCGTGAACCTTTTCATTCAGTGGTATACACTGAAGTGCCAAAGAAACTGGTACAGGCATGCGTATTCAAATTGCAGAGATATTTAAACAGGCAGAATACGGCGCTGCGATCGGCAAGTGTCTGGTGCAATTGTCAGATCGGTTACTGCTGCTACAATGGCAGGTTATCAACAGTTACGTAAGTTTGAAGGTGGTGTTATAGTCGGCGCACGAGCGATGGAACACAGCATCTCCGATGTAGCGATAAAGTGGGGATTTTCCGTACGATCATTTCCCTATTGTGCCGTGCATATCATGAATCCGGTAAAACATTAGATCTCCGGCATCGCTGCGGCCGGAAAAAGATCCTGCAAGATCGGGACCAACGACGACTGCAGAGAATCGTTCGATGTGACAGAAGTGCAACCCTTCCGCAGATTGCTGCAGATTTCAGTGCTGGACCGTCAACAAGTATCAGCGTGTGAATCAACGAAACATCATCGATATGGGCTTTCGTAGCCGAAGGCCCAATCGTGTACCCTTGATGACCGCACGACAAAAAGCTTTACGCCTCGTCTGGGCCCGTCAACACCGACATTGCACTGCTGATGACTGAAAACGTGTTGCCTGGTCGGACGGGTCTCTTTTCAAATTGTATCAAGCAAATGGACGTGTACGGGCATGGAGACAACCTCATGAATCCGTGGACCCAGCATGTCAGCAGGGGACTGTTCAAGGTGGTGGAGGCTCAGTAATGGAGTGGGGCGTGTGCAGTTGGGGTGATATGGGACCCCTGATATGTGTAGATACGACTCGACGGGTGACACGTATGTAAGCATCCTGTCTGATCACTTGCACTCATTCATGTCCATTGGACATTCCGACGGACTTCGGCAATTCCAGCACGACAATGCGACACCCTACACGTCCAGAATTGCTACAGAGTGGCTCCAGGAACACTCCTCTGAGTTTGAACACTTCCGCTGGCCATCAAACTCCCCAGACATGAACATTATTAAGCAAATCTGGAATGCCTTGCAACGTGCTGTTCAGAAGAGATCTCCAACCCCTCGTACTCTTACGGATTTATGGACAGCCCTGCAGGATTAATGGTGTCAGTGCCCTCCAACACTACTTCAGACATTAGTCGAGTACATGCCACGTCGTGTTGCGCCACTTCTGCGTGCTCACAAGGGCCTTATGATATTTTAGGCAGGTGCACCAGTTTCTTCGGCTCTTCAGTGTATGCTGAATAATAAATATAAGATAAGTATGACTCACACAATAACAAAAACCACCACGGGTTCATCCTTGCCCTTTTGATGGCAAATGAGCTGCCAGTTCATTAGTATCTTGATGACTGTCTGCGGCGAACTGAGTCTCTGCCTTGATGGCAGCACCAGTGAATAAACTGAGAGGCTTAGTAATGTTGTTCCTCTATCATCGCCACTAATACTTGAATCCATTCTCCCCCCTTACTCTCTCTCACTCACACAAAAGTATAAGAGTTGAAATTTCACAACGAAAAGAAGACTTCGTTACTAGTCACTACTTCGCAGGAATGTATCCCTCACAGGTAACATTACACAGACAAAAATACAGCCGAGCAACATGGCACACTGAGAAGGCACTAGACACGTATTCGGGAGGATGGTGGTTAAAACCCATTTGGACATTCAGATTTAGATTTTCCATTATTTCCATAAATTGCTTAAGGTGAATGGCCGGAAGTTCCTTCCCCATATTTCACCATCTTAAATACCAAATATCCGTCTAATACGACATTAATTATATCTCAATAACTCAAGATGGATCCTATCAACATATTCCTCTTTAAGTCACATTACGTCACAAAGACCTTTTCTCTCGGACTAGATTCAGTAGCTCATGATTAACTATCCGATCCGCCTATCTAAAATTCAGCTTTCGTCTGTAATACCAGGTTGCAAAAGTTTCTACGCTCGTTTTCATTTTACTTCGATACAAGGTTACAGTCCATACAAGTACTTCCAGAAGATACTTCGTAACACTTAAGTTGGATGTTAACGTTTTTATCTTTTCAGGAAAGCTTTTCCTGTTACTAACGGGCCGAATTTTATACCTTCTTTGCTTGTGACACATTCAGTTATTTTGCTGCCCAAATAGGAAGCTCGTCTTCTACTTTAAGTGTACCATTTCCCAGTATAATTCCCCCGTCCCCTCCATCGACTAATATAATGTGTTTGCTTTCCATTACCCTTGCTTCACTTTCCTTGATATCCATCTTATCAGCTCTTTTCAATGCACTATGCACTCCGTTCAAATAATCTTCCAAGCCCTGTGCCTTGATAACACAAGCGCAATGTCATTGCCAAACCTCAGTGTTTATATTTATTTTCCTTGAATTTCTAACCCCTTTCCAAATTTCTCCTCGTTCCTCATTGCACGAATTGATTAATAGGGGGCACAGTTCTCAACTCTGACTCACTCTTCATTGCTGTTTCCGTATCGTGTTCTTTGACTCTCATAATTACTGTCTGGTTTTTGTACAAGTTGTAAATAAACATTCGCTCTCTGTATTTTATCCATGATACCTTCAGAGCTTCGAAGAATGTTTTTCAATCAGTACTGTAAAAATATTTTCTAAATTTACAAACGCTCTAAGTGCTCGTTTGTCTTTCTTCAGTCTTCGATCTAAGATAAGTCGTAGGGTCGATATAGCCTCCCATATTTCTAAATTTCTCTGGAACCCTAACTAATGTTCTGGCCTGGTCGGCTTCTTCCAATTATTCAGTTCTTCTGTAGATAATAGGTTTTACAGATTAAAACGTGAAATTGTGGCTACAGAGTACATGAGATGCGGTACGTAATTTCATCTGAACAAGGATGATTGACAGAAACAGTCCTCACATTGCTTTGAATGACAATTCGGCCGCACATATTAAACCTTGTAAGCCATCAACTAGGACGAGAAACCTGATGGATCACAGCTCTTATATTGCTTGAAAGCTCAAATTACGATATCGGCTGAAGTGACGTAGGGAAAACGTAGGTGTAATAAATCATATCGTCGACGTGGATTTGTGACGCATCCCTCCCAAAACAGAATTGCATGTTTTCCAGCCGCATGACCTCATTCGGCGAAATTTCGAAGTCACATCGAGGAGATATCACGATTTCTCCGTAGCATTTAAGTCCTTCAGAAGTACAGGCTATCAGTCAAGTGTAAATCTGACCACGGCTATTTTGAAGTCTTTTCATCGGTCACTGTGTAAGATGTCATGTGCACTTCGCGGATTAGATGACTACGGCCATTCAGATCTGTCACCGAAGTATTAATACAAGGCCAGTTGGTCTTTTATCCGTCCGGATACCCATGCGTGTTAAAGCGTCCATTCCAGGAGGGGGAGATGCACCAGCCCCGGAGCTGCCTCTGGATCACGGGGTTTCGGGATCGATTCGAGGCCGGGTTGGGGATTTTCTCTGACCGGAGACTGGAAGTATGTGTTGTTCTCCTCCTCCTCCTCCTCCTCATCATCATCATCATTATTCGTGACAGTGGCTAGATTTTGAAAAAATTTACATTGTGTAAAAATTGGGACTTTGTACGGGCGCTGATGACCGTGCAGTTGAGCGCCCCACAAACCAAACATCATCACCAGTTCCGGATCGAATCCGCCTGGCGTGTTAAAGACGAGGGCCGGTGTAACAGTCCACGTGGATGTGGTTCCTCCTACGTACCGCTAGGCTAACACCGGGCTGCTACACAAGCCTGCCTCCGTTACACGACTCGCAAACATTTTGAGAACTTTCTCTCACTTTCACATAAATAGCACTACACGTAGACAGTTGCGGTAAACGTTTTCTGTCCCGGGGGATTATTGGGTGGCGACAAGAAGGGCATCCGGCCACCCCTTACATTAACCAAGCTACATCCAATAAGGGGAAACGAGAGGATGACGATTGAACAAAACTCGAAATTTATTTTATTAAGGAATTCGAATGTATATAAATTGAAGAATTATTCCCCAAAGCATTATATGCTAAGTTCAAAAATTAACGATTCTATGAGCGTTTGAAGCCGAGTGTGCACAGCACGCCTCGGCGTTAGGGCACCTGTTGCCACAGATCGTTATCGATGGCATCACCCCTATTCATACCGATTTGAGTGAACCTGATTATCTGGAGCGTTGTTTGTGCGATTTACTCAAAATGTGAACGAAAGTTTCAGTAGTCTCATTTGGAGATAAGCTCCAAATATAACATCCAATCGAGGCGAAATTGTCAACGTTGCTTCAAATTTCGCCTTATGTCTATTCAATGTAGGCAGTACTGCATTAATGCACGTGGCATGCCCTTCAAATCGAAATAGGCGATGAAATGCGCCGATTCTGTGAAGATAGAGACGCCAGCGGCGACATGCTCGGCGACGAAAAGGGCTTTGAGGACGAAAATGACGGGCTTATCACTCCAGAGTAGCAGAAAACGGCCATTCACTAGCCGGGGCGATAGTTATTACGGACCAGGCATCGATGATATCCCGTAAGTTTCAAGCTTTGTCCCATTTTTATATGATAAATACTTGTCAAACTTAATACGCGTTTTTCTTAAAACCATGTTTTTCAGCATGGTTGGTTGTCACCCACGCTACAATTTTCATTCGATTTCAGTGTTTTTTGATTTCCTTGGAAGCAAATTGAATTCTCTTCAGTTCATCGTAGCCGTTTCTTTTATGTTAATATTTCGTATTTTTAGGCCAAAAAAGAGGGTTCAAAAAATAGCCATTTTTTAAGATAACTATAATTTCCCGAAACAATTTTTTTTTTTTTTGCAAATCACTACGATGAACTAAAGTTAGATTTGTAAGCATCAGGGTGATATGTTAATGTCATGTTTCAAGTAACCTCAACCGGAGTTACAGCTACAACCGTCGATCTACCTCCTTTCAGTGTTGCCTCAGGAAACTCCCAATCACACAGTGAAGATATTAATTTTTTTCAATAACAAACTACTTCAATGTATGCTTTGTTCATTGCAGCAAACCCCATTTGTCTACTACATTCCAGTACGGAGAAAAAAATCTTGAAACTGAGCAACATTTTCATCCGTCATTCTGTCGTTCTCCCTTAATAACGTTGCCGGCTCTGCGTCGATGCGGGACAAAGGAGCAAGAAAAAGAAGAACGCCAGTTAGTCTTCTGACTTGATGATACCGGTTAGCTATGAGGCCGAGAACAAAACTCAGAACAGACTGAAGACACAGTTATTAAAGGCCATTATCAGCACTATAGCGTCATTTGTCATGTGTTGTTGTTGTTGTTGTGGTCTTCAGTCCTGAGACTGGTTTGATGCAGCTCTCCATGCTTCTCTATCCTGTGCAAGCTTCTTCATCTCCCAGTACCTACTGCAACCTACATCCTTCTGAATCTGCTTAGTGTATTCATCTCTTGGTCTCCCTCTACGATTTTTACCCTCCACGGTGCCCTCCAATGCTAAATTTGTGATGCCTCGATGCCTCAAAACATGTCCTACCAACCGATCCCTTCTTCTAGTCAAGTTGTGCCACAAACTCCTCTTCTCCCCAATCCTACTCAATACCTCCTCATTAGTTACGTGATCTACCCACCTTATCTTCAGCATTCTTCTGTAGCACCACATTTCGAAAGCTTCTATTCTCTTCTTGTCCAAACTGGTTATCGTCCATGTTTCACTTCCATACATGGCTACAGTCCATACAAATACTTTCAGAAACGCCTTCCTGACACTTAAATCTATACTCGATGTTAACAAATTTCTCTTCTTCAGAAACTATTTCCTTGCCATTGCCAGTCTACATTTTACATCCTCTCTACTTCGACCATCATCAGTTATTTTACTCCCTAAATAGCAAAACTCCTTTACTACTTTAAGTGTCTCATTTCCTAATCTAATCCCCTCAGCATCACCCGATTTAATTTGACTACATTCCATTATCCTCGTTTGCTTTTGTTGATGTTCATCTTATATCCTCCTTTCAAGACACTGTCCATTCCGTTCAACTGCTCTTCCAAGTCCTTTGCTGTCTCTGACAGAATTACAATGTCATCGGCGAACCTCAAAGTTTTTACTTCTTCTCCATGAATTTTAATACCTACTCCGAATTTTTCTTTTGTTTCCTTTACTGCTTGCTCAATATACAGATTGAATAACTTAGGGGAGAGACTACATCCCTGTCTCACTCCTTTCCCAACTACTGCTTCCCTTTCATGCCCCTCGACTCTTATAACTGCCATCTGGTTTCTGTACAAATTGTAAATACCCTTTCGCTCCCTGTATTTTACCCCTGCCAACTTCAGAATTTGAAAGAGAGTATTCCAGTTAACGTTTTCAAAACTTTCTCTAAGTCTACAAATGCTAGAAACGTAGGTTTGCCTTTTCTTAATCTTTCTTCTAAGATAAGTCGTAAGGTTAGTATTGCCTCACGTGTTCCAACATTCCTACGGAATCCAAACTGATCTTCCCCGAGGTCCGCTTCTACCAGTTTTTCCATTCGTCTGTAAAGAATTCGCGTTAGTATTTTGCAGCTGTGACTTATTAAACTGATAGTTCGGTAATTTTCACATCTGTCAACACCTGCTTTCTTTGGGATTGGAATTATTATATTCGTCTTGAAGTCTGTGGGTATTTCGCCTGTCTCATACATCTTGCTCACCAGATGGTAGAGTTTGGTCATGACTGGCTCTCCCAAGGCCATCAGTAGTTCTAATGGAATGTTGTCTACTCCCGGGGCCTTGTTTCGACTCAGGTCTTTCAGTGCCCTGTCAAACTCTTCACGCAGTATCTTATCTCCCATTTCATTTTCATCTACATCCTCTTCCATTTCCATAATATTGTCTTCAAGTACATCGCCCTTGTATAAACCCTCTATATACTCCTTCCACCTTTCTGCCATCCCTTCTTTGCTTAGAACTGGGTTGCCATCTGAGCTCTTGATATTCATACAAGTGGTTCTCTTCTCTCCAAGCCGGCCGAAGTGGCCGTGAGGTTAAAGGCGCTGCAGTCTGGAACCGTATGACCGCTACGGTCGCAGGTTCGAATCCTGCCTCGGGCATGGATGTTTGTGATGTCCTTAGGTTAGTTAGGTTTAAGTAGTTCTAAGTTCTAGGGGACTAATGACCTCAGCAGTTGAGTCCCATAGTGCTCAGAGCCATTTGAACCATTTGAACCTTCTCTCCAAAGGTCTCTTTAATTTTCCTGTAGGCAATATCTATGTTACCCCTAGTGAGACAAGCCTCTACATCCTTACATTTGTCCTCTAGCCATCCCTGCTTAGCCATTTTGCACTTCCTGACGATCTCATTTTTGAGACGTTTGTAATCCTTTTTGCCTGCTTCATTTACTGCATTTTTATATTTTCTCCTTTCATCAATTAAATTCAATATTTCTTCTGTTACCCAAGGATTTCTATTAGCCCTCGTCTTTTTACCTACTTGATCCTCTGCTGCCTTCACTACTTCATCCCTCAGAGCTACCCATTCTTCTTCTACTGTATTTCTTTCCCCAATTCCTGTCAATTGTTCCCTTATGCTCTCCCTGAAACTCTCTACAACCTCTGGTTCTTTCAGTTTATCCAGGTCCCATCTCCTTAAATTCCCACCTTTTTGCAGTTTCTTCAGTTTCAATCTGCAGTTCATAACCAATAGATTGTGGTCAGAATCCACATCTGGCCCTGGAAATGTCTTAGAATTTAAAACCTGGTTCCTAAATCTCTGTCTTACCATTATATAATCTATCTGATACCTTTTAGTATCTCCAGGATTCTTCCAGGTATACAACCTTCTTTTATGATTCTTGAACCAAGTATTAGCTATGATTAAGTTATGCTCTGCGCAAAATTCTACCAGGCGGCTTCCTCTTTCATTTCTTAGCCCCAATCCATATTCACCTACTATGTTTCATTCTCTCCCTTTTCCTACTGACGAATTCCAGTCACCCATGACTATTAAATTTTCGTCTCCCTTCACTACCTGAATAATTTCTTTTATCTCGTCATACATTTCATCTATTTCTTCATCATCTGCAGAGCTAGTTGGCATATAAACTTGTACTACTGTAGTAGGCATTTGTCATAGCGACACTTTAATGTAAATATGACAATTCATTTCTCTGGACACAGTTATGGTCAGAACCCAAAAGCTCTGGATGTCTTCATGGCATTTGTCACAGCGACACGTTACTGTAAATGTGGCTATGCATTTCTCTCGATAGGATACTGCGGATACTGAACTCAGAAAGAGAACTTGCCCATCTGGGTACGGCATTTGGCCTATTTTGATAACAGAGATATGTATACTATGTGACAGATAATGTTCAAAAAAATGGCTCTGAACACTATGGAACTCAACTTCTGTGGTCATCAGTCCCCTAGAACGTGGAACTACTTAAACCTAACTAACCTAAGGACATCACACACATCCATGCCCGAGGCGGGATTCGAACCTGCGACCGTAGCGGTCACGCGGTTCCAGACTGAAGCGCCTTTAACCGCATGGCCACACCGGCCGGCTGCAGATAATGTATTTTCAGATAGTACTGTAAGTGCTTGTCAAGTTTTTCGCCGATTATACACAGTAAATGCCCCTTCACCGTTTTAATTTAAACTGTTAGTCATAATTATTGGTTATCATTGACAGGAGCGAAACGAGGAGGGTTATTGCGAAACATTGTTATTACATGGTAAGGAAGGAGTTATTCTGGTTATTCGGAGGTCATCTAAAAATTATTAGAATCCTGTGAAAGTACGATTGTTCTCAGCTTGTGATACTGTTGGTGTCAATGTCATAAAGGCTATAACCAAAAATATAGCCATGTACGAACTGATCGCTGCTTTTGCCTGTCTGCAATATGGTGGACAATGCAGCCATATGGAGACTGTATTTTCCAAGACCAGAAGTCTCCATCCAGGTAGTACAGAGACCAGTGGCCCAACCACAGGTGTAATCTATACTGTTGTTTTTTCTCCTTTCTTCACGACCTACGTGTACACGACCTACATTCACACATTTTTTATATGTGAATTACACTGTTGAACATAAAAAGAAGGGAGAGAACACAACGAAATTTTATTAGCAGCGTGTGTAAGGCATAGTTTGAAGAATACACGATTAAATTTTATAGGTTATTTGAGGGGGAGAACTTAGTGCTCAGAGCTGTCACCTCTGGCGGCACCACTCTCTATAACCCGGCTGGGAATTGAGTCGTACTGGTCTTGGGTCACAGATTCTGCCGCGTAAGTCTTTTCTGCTTCAACTCTCCTCTCCAACTCCAGTATCTAATTCATTCGTCGCTGTGGCTGAGCTAATGGTGGCGTGCCAATATGTCGGCAGCCTATGCCCAGATGTTTTCAGTGGATCAGAGATCTGGAGAACGTCCTGACCATAACAACAGTCTAGAGCACCGTCCACATGGAGAAAAGTCGAGGCAGGACGCACAACATGCTGTCTTGCGTTATCTTGTTATAAGATCACAGAGACCACAAAGATAGGACGCAACAACCGGCCTTACCCGTTCCAGATAGTGTCCAAATTACCGGCAATGCGAACCAGTGGTGATACTGTGGTGTACCCCGTCGTGGTGCAGATACCATCAAGCCAGGTTTTGGGCCAATGCGGCGATGGCGAATGCAATCTGGCAACGTTCGTTCTTCTCGGAGCCTCCACACGCGGAAACATCCATCGTGTCGGTGTTTCTCAAGGAGTTTCTTTGCGGGGTGGGGGAGTGGCTTTGTACGTAAAAGCCAGTATTCCATTTGAGTCCATAGACTATCACGACACTGCACTGAACAGATCTTTGAATGTTGTGAAGGGGCAGTCGAATTAAGTGAAACTAAACTTCTAATTGTTGTTGTTTATAGGTCCCCTAACCCCGACTTCAGAGCATTTCTGCTCAAGTTAGAGAGGGTTCTTGATTCACTTTGTAGGAAGTACCAGAAATTAGTTATATGTGGTGACTTCAATATTAATTTTGTATATGATGGTGCAAGAAAAGGATGTTGGTAGATCTCCTAAATTCATATGATCTGTTGCAGACTGTGTTTTTTCCAACTAAGGCGCAGGGGAGCAGTAGCACAGCCATAGAAAAAATTTTTATTCATTCTCCATTACTAGATGGGCATTCTGTTAGTAAATGCGTGAATGGCCTTTCAGACCATGATGCACAAATTTTAACAATAAAAGGCTTGTGTACTCAAACCAATGTGATATTTAATTACAAACTATGTAGGAAAGTTAATCCAACAGCAATAGAGAGTTTTTTAAACCTTGTCAAGGAACAAGGGTGGCAGGATGTTTATAGTGCCGATAACATAGATGATAAATACAATACTTTCCTTAACACATTTCTCATGCTCTTTGACAGTTGCTTTCCATTAGAACGCTCTAAACGGGATACTAGCAGTAATGGGCAGCCCGGGTGGCTGATTAGTGGGATAAGGGTATGTTGTTGAACAAAGCGGGAATTATATCAAAATGTTAGAAGTAGTCGCAATCAAGCTACAGTAGCCCATTACAAACAGTATTGTAAGGTGCTTAAAAATGTTATTAAGAAGGCAAAGAGTATGTGGTACGCAAATATAATAGTCAATTCACAGGATGAAATTAAAACCATATGGTCAGTTGTGAAGGCAGTGTCTGGTCAGCAGCACAAGGTCGACGATATAAAGTCAGTTCACAGTAAAAATATTTCTGTTACTGATAAATCAGATATATGTACAGTATTTAGGAATCTTTTTCTGAGCTTTTCTAGTAAACTAAATAAAAATTTAGTTTCTGCAAGAAATCATATAACTTTTTTGGCAGATTTCTTTTCGAGATTGATGTCTGATATACTCCTCCATGATACAGACAAGAGGGAGATTGAGTCAATAATTAAATCACTGAAGACTAAGGACTCTCACGGTTATGATGGAGTGTCTAGTAGAATATTAAAGTACTGTGCTGCACATGTTAGCCCTGTATTTAGCCACATTTGTAATTTTTCCTTTAGCAATAGTCACTTTCCTGAGCGATTAAAGTACTCAGTAGTAAAGCCGCTTTATAAAAAGCGAAAAAGGGATAATGGATATAATTTAGGCCTATTTCTATGCTATTTGTGGTTGCAAAAGTTATTGGAAAGGCTGTGTATGTAAGAATAATTGATCATTTCATATCACACGATTTGCTGTTAAATGTACTGTTCGGCTTCAGAAGTCGTTTAACAGCTGAAAATGCTATATTCTCTTTTCTCTGTGAGGTACTGGACGAGCTAAACAAAAGGTTTCGAACGCTTGGCATATTTTTTGATTTAACTAAGGCATTTTATTGTGTTGATCACAAAATATTGCGCCAGAAGTTGGACAATTATGGAATACGGGGAGTAGCTCACAATTGGTTCACCTCTTACTTTAGCCACTGGCAGCAAAAGGTCATTATTCACAATGTTGATAACGGCTGTGATGTGGGGTCTGAGTGGGGTACTGTCAAGTGGAGGATCAGTGTTAGGGCCACTCCTGTTCCTTATTTATTTAAATGATATGCCGTCTAGTATTAGGGGTAACTCTAAAATATTCCTGTTTGCTTGGTAGTAAAGGATGTTGTGTGCAACATTGGCTCGGTTTCAAATAGTGCAGTTCAAGACATAAGTACATGGCCTGTATAAAATAAACTATCGCTAAAACACAGTAAGACTCAGTTTTTACAGTTTCTAACACACAATTTAACAAAACCTGACGTTTTAATTTCACAGAACGGGCATATGATTAGTGAAAGTGAACAGTTCAAATTTCTAGGTGTTCAGATAGATAATAAGCTGTCGTGGAAAGCCCACGTTCAGGATCTTGTTCAAAGACTTAATACTGCCATTTTTACCATTCGAACGATATCAGCAGTTAGTGATCGTTCCACACGAAAAATAGTCTACTTTCCTTATTTGCATTCGCTTATGACCTATGGTATTGTATTTCGGGGCAACTCTTCCCATTCTAAAACAATATTTTTGGCTCAGAAACTGGCGGTTCGGCCAATAAGTGGTGTAAGTTCACGAACCTCTTATCGACCCCCTGGTTATTTTGACATTGGCCTCTCAATATATATATTCCTTACTGTCATTTCTTGTTAACAATATTAGCTTATTCCCAAGAATAAGCAGCTTTCACTCGGTAAATACTCGGCAGAAATCAAACCTGCATTTGGATCGCACTTCCTTAACTCTTGTGCAAAAAGGCGTGGAGTATACTGCTGCATCCATTTTCAATAAGCTACTACACAAATTCAAAAATCTTAGCAGTAATCCACGCGCTTTCAAATCGAAACTGAAGAGTTTCCTCATGGGTCACTCCTCTGTCGAGGAGTTCCTTGAAAAATTAAGCTGATTCTTATTGTATTGTTGATTGCGTTTACTTAAACGTATGGACTGACTTTTTTCGCGTTCATAAATATTTATTTTTATCTGTTATTACTTTTATGTTGTAATTTCATGTACTGACACGTTCCATGACCTTGGAGATTTGCTCCTCAGTTTGGTCCTACGGAACTTGACGTGTAAGTAAATAAATAAAAACACGCAGAACGTCTTAGAAAGACAGCTTGGTGCCACCCCTACTGTGGTGTCACCGCCAGACACCACACTTGCTAGGTGGTAGCCTTTAGATCGGCCGCGGTCCATTAGTATACGCCGGACCCGCGTGTCGCCACTGTCAGTAATTGCAGACCGAGCGCCACCACACGGCAGGTCTAGAGAGACGTCCTGGCACTCGCCCCAGTTGTACAGCCGATGTTCATAGCAATGGTTCACTGACAACTACGCTCTCATTTGCCGAGACGATAATTAGCATAGCCTTCAGCTACATTTGCTACGACCTAGCAAGGCGCCGTATTCAATTGATATTAAGATTCTATTAATGTATCATCAAGAGCGATGTTCTACAAATGTGGATTAAAGTTAAGTATTCCAGAAGCTACGTACTTTTCTTTATAGCATTCATTACGTATCCTGTTTCAGACGTCACGCCAGCCTGCGTGAGTTTAAGCGCGTGCCTTTCGGCTTCCTCTCATTGTGTCTAGGCTGTCTTGTCTAGACACAACACCTACCATCGACGCACCCCTCTCTGCTGTCGCGACACAGGAAGCTGCAACAATGGTCGCCGTGCTGACATCCTATGGTGCTCCAGTCGCGTCGTCTGTTCCGTTTGTCTTGTTTCAGACTGGCCCATTTCATGACTCCATGTGTGTGACGTATCTGTACGATCTTGAACCACCGAGCGACCAATATATCTGTTCTCTCCGGCGCTAGCCGTAAAAGGGACCGTTGAGATACAGCACAACGTTGAATACGGCCGTCCTGAGTCCATAGATTCCACATTCGTACATCAGTTGTGGGATCGCGATCAACGCAATCAGTAATATTGCAATATTCTAAATAGGCTACTTTCCTCCCAAAGCCAAATTCCGACTTGTGCTGGTAGCCGTTTCTCTTCCTCACACGATTTTCTCACAATCTACTAACATTCAAATGTGATTTACGAATGAGAAACTCTCAGACCAATCTTTCCAATACATAGAATGTAAACTGCAGTACTCCTTCTCACTTCAGGCGGTTACACTGAAACGCTGATCGCTAGCATGTCGAAGCATGTATTTTATGTCATGCCACTTAGATGTTTGCTGCATGCGGCCTTCATGGTGTGATTTTAATGGTCAGCAGTGTGTACAGTGTGGTCAGAAGCAGTCTGAAAAGTCTTTAAGGATGCTGCAGGGTAGGGTGTACTGAGAAAAAACTGTTTAAAAAAATCGATACATTGCGCCGTTTCTGAGTCGGTTAACATTGCAGTTAGCCAATCAGGCCGCCGCGCAGGCAAATTAAAGCGATCCGCCAGAGACGGTGTCGTGAAACGTGTTTTTCATTGGGTTTCCTAATACGGAACAAGAGAGCGATACAAAAATTGGACATAAGACAGTAAGGATCGAACCCGAGCCAAAGGCTGATCAATCTCGAGTGCTATCAACCATGAGAACAACTGATACGAATTGTATCGGGCGGCCGCTTGTATCTGCGTACGCAGCGGCCTGATTAACGAACTTCAATTCTAAATAACGGTGTCACCTATCGAATTTTTTTCATAACAACTATTTCTCAGGAGAATCTGTACTTACAAGCATTTCAGACTGTTTCTGACAGCCCTGCATGTGAAAACATAGTTCAAATAGTACAGGGTCCGGCATAAAAAACTCCCCGATTACAAAGTAACATGCAGCTGACAGTAGAAGGAGCAGAGTGGTGGGGGGCGCGTCATTAAGTAGCTGCCTACGTGCCGTTTTCAGTGTACGCCATGGCGTGGTCTGGTGAACATCGTGCCCTCGTAGTGGAAGATTTTATTCAAAATGGTGAATCGCCTATTAATACTCAACGTGCTTTTCGCGTTCGCTTTGCGCTCGGACGACGGGACCCTGTTCCCGATAAGAAAACAATTTATTCTTGGGTTGCTAACTTTCGTGAGACAGGTTCCGCATTAAAAAGGAAACCACCTGGACGACCACGGACTGCAACAGGCCCCGGAAATGTTGATGCAGTTAGAGCTTTTTCGAAGAAAATGACAGGAATTTAACCGTCAACAGTGAACGCTATTGTGCCATGCTCCGCGACTTTCTCCAACCGCAACTAAGGGAGCTTTTTGGTGAAATAGAGAACGTGTGGTTCCAGCAAGATGGTGCTACTGCCCACACAGCGCGGCAGTCACTGGCATTGGTGAAGGAAATGTTTCCTGGACATGTGATCTCGTTGCGTGGAGACATTGGCTGGCCCCCACGATCGCCGGACTTAACGCCCTGTGATTTCTTTCTTTGGGGCTATTTAAAAGCAAAAGTTTATGAACAACGTCCACAATCTTTATGAGCCCTGAAAGAAGCAATTACACAAGAGGTTGAAGCTATTCCACCTGAAATGACTCAAAGAGTAATGAATAACTTCAGGGAAAGACTCAAACAGTGTGTCGACAGTGCAGGAAGCCATTTAAGGGATGTTTTATTTAAAAAGTAAGACCATAAGAGTATTTTCTAAAATGGCATAATATGTACTTTTATTTAGTATAAATAAAATTGTTGTACCTTATTTGGTTTTGTTTTTATTAGCTTTCCTTAAAGGGGAGGTTTTTCTGCCGGACCTTGTATGTAGGTTAATTGTGATCACGTTCTGTATAATACGTAACATACGTTTATATATTTGTATCACAGAGACATGCAAGAGCAAAATGTGTTGAGATGTGATAAAAAGGGTTTCTCACAAAACGATTGGGGAGGATGACAAAACAAGTGAGCGCGGTTTAAATGTGGCGTGCAGACCTCTGCTCTTGGTTATTACGACGGTTCAGAGGACATAGAGTACAAAGTGAGAGGTGACCGTGAACCACAGGGGCTCGATGGGACGTTGTCTTCAGCCTCTCTATTGCGGAGTCTACATCATATACACATACATATATACCCCGCTAGCCACCAAGCGGTGTGTGGCAGAGGGCACAGTTCGCGCCAAAGTCATATTTCCCCCCCTCTGTTCCACTCGCGGATCGCGCGAGGGGAAAACGACTGTCTGAACGCCTCAGTACGAGCTCCGCGTTCATCACTGTCCGTGTAATAACAATGATTTTTGTAATTTTAGTACTGCTGTTTTTATAGCTGTAATTTATGATAGCCTTCTCGTCTTTCTAATGCATAATACATAGAATTAAATCCTGGTCCTAGTTTCAGATTATATTTCAAGTATCGTGGAAAGAATATATTAAAAATGGTTATTCTGTTAACCAAGCAATTAATGCATTTGAATAGAAACAGGCGCTTCCAAGAACTCGTTTCGCTTAAAATACGACATTTTAATTACTATTTATTAGTTATAAGATCGATAAGGACATGTCAATAGCTTACATAAGAATCCTGGTCCTAGTTTCAGATTATATTTCAAGTATCGTGGAAAGAATATATTAAAAATGGTTATTCTGTTAACCAAGCAATTAATGCATTTGAATAGAAACAGGCGCTTCCAAGAACTCGTTTCGCTTAAAATACGACATTTTAATTACTATTTATTAGTTATAAGATCGATAAGGACATGTCAATAGCTTACATAAGAATTTGATTAGCCGAAATGTGATCGCAGTTTTATAAGACCATGTTCAAATCGAATCGTTTGATGCACACCATGATAGTATTCCTTTAGATATTAATTTTGGCATTTTTCTAACGATTTCTGGTTTTGTATGTCTTTTGCCATTTCCACTCCTTTCAACGCAGTTCAGTCATATCATTATAAAACAAATTGCACGCGACTAGAACCTATGTTTTGCGGGAGTTTCCCAGTGCCATTTGCATGCACTGATCTATCTGTATCATTAGCATCTACGTAACTTAAATTTACATGATACTTAATATGAGGCGCGCGCGGTAGCCGCGCGGTCTGGGCGCCTTGTCACGGTCGTGCGGCTCCCCCCGTCGGAGGTTCGAGTCCTCCCTCGGGCATGGGTGCGTGTGTGCTGTCCATAGCGTAAGTTTAAGTTAGGTTAAGTAGTGTGTAGGCTTAGGGACCGATGACCTAAGTAGTTTGGTCCCATAAGACCTTACCACAAATTTCCAAAACTTGAGTCACAAGACACAGCATAATTCTGACGTACGGCTTGTCTGATTCCTTGGGAGTCACACCTGTAGCCACTGTAATAAAAGCAGCAGACTCAACTGAATTTTTTTCTTTATCTTCCAGTATCGCATTGGTGAGCGGTTCTGGTGGTGTGTGACTCAGCAGACGACAGATGTGCATGTGTTTCCAAGAGAGCACTGCATTGTTTTTCTCTAGGGTGACGGTGAAAACACCGAGTCACTGAAGCAGCCACATAGTTCTTTCGTTCAGTGCGTTGGTCTCATGTTGTTCATGAGGATAATAATAATAAACGAAGATTATTCGAAATATTTATTTGTTATTTAAAAAACTGAAAGAGCACACAAGATAATTATATCTACGGTAGGTGTACGTTTGGGAATCTATATTATGAGTGGTGACTAGACAAAATGCCGATTAAAGTATGCCTCAGTCTCATTGTATTCTTTGTGTATTTCTGAACTGTGCAATTGAGCCAAGTTACGTAATGTGCCTAACTGTGCATCGTGATCTGACGATCTATTTACCACAGGATAGACATGCGTTATTTAAACTGCTGCTGGTTGTATGAAACCATAACATATAACGGTACTACCATCTTGAGCAAATCGGGTACTGAAATTTATGACTGATATTACACTGTGGCGACAAATGTCATGGAATATCTCCTAATATCGTGTCGGACCTTCTTTTGCCCGCCGTGGTACAGCAACTCGACGTGGTATGGACTCAACAAGTCGCTGGAAGTCTCCTACAGAAATACTGAGCCATGCTACCTGTATAGCCGTCCATAACAGCGAAAGTGTTGCCTGTGCAGGATTTTGTGCACCAACTAACCTCTCGATTACGTCCCAAAAATGTTCGATGGGACTCATTTTGGGCGATCTGGATGGATAAACAATTTTCTCGAATTACCAAGAATATTCTCAAACCAATCGCGAACTATTGTGGCCTGATGACACGGCACATTGTCATTCATAAAAATTCTGACATTATTTGTGAACATGAAGTCCATGGATAACCATTTCCAGTCAATGATCGGTTCAGTTGGACCAGAGGACCCAGTCCATTCCACGCAAACACAGCCCACACCGTTATGGAGACACCACCAGCTTGCGCAATGCGTTGTTCACAACTTGGGTTCATGGCTTCGTGGGGTCTGCGCCGCATTTGAACACTAGCATCAATTCTTGACAACTGAAACCGAGACTCATCTACGAGTTTCCAGTCGTCTAGGGTCCAACCGAGGAGAGGCGCTGCAGGCGATATCGAACTGCTAACAAAGGCACTCGCGTCGGTCGTTTGCTGCCATAGCCCATAAACGCCAAATTTCGTCGCTTTGTCCTAACAGATACGGTCGTCGTACGCACCACTTCGATTTGTGAGGTTATTTCGCGCAGTGTTTCTTGTCCGTTATTCGATTAAATTTATACAATCGTTGGGAGCGTTTACATGTATACACATAAACGCACCTTTCCAGCTTTGTTGTAGTATAAGGCATCAACTTCGTCGCCATATGTGGCTGCCTCACATTAAAATACCTGTGGTTAATATCCAGAAATATAGCGTGTATAGGCATCTCGGTGGACCATAGATGCAAAGTTGGGGGCGGGGAGGAAAACTGTAAGAGTATGCACATGAAGTTGCCTTTAGCTAGTATATGTTACATGAAGGCACTTTTATGCAGGAAAGGTGACAAAAAAGATTAAAAAACCGTTCAGAAAAATACGAAATAAAAACATTAAAAATATGTTTACATAACGCTTCACGCTATTGGCTTTATTTTATTAAACAGGAGAGCTTGGTTCTTTATATTTGCAATTTTTGTCCCCCTTTTTTATAGCTCTGAAGATGCCCGATAACGACCGAAATATGTAATCAACTTTTCTAAATCCCAACACTGACTGAAGTAAATAACCTGTTGTAATGTCCAAAAGTTGCTGAGTCTGTGCACAGACATTAAGTCTGCCTCATGATAATGGAATCGCAAGAAGACAAGAAATTTGCTTCTCATGATTACACTAAATTTTATTCCTTAACTTCTTCCTGAGATTTTCGTGACAGAAATAAAGAAATACAGTAAATGAGATTAAGAAGAAGAAAAGTTATAATGACGCCAAAAAAGCAACAAGAATCGTACATAAACCTACATCAAGAATGTGCTATGGCAAGTAAAAACTGAAGGAAAAAGACATCCCAGTCACATGGTGTGGTAAGTCTTCCCCCATTAGGAAAATGGACTTAAATAAAAATATTTAATCTTTAGCGAATGTACACCGACCATGTGAATAAATGGAAAATGTGACGAATTGCGATCAGTGAATCACCGTGTAACATTTCCATTCAACGATACACGTTGAATAACAAATATACATCATGTATCACTCACACAATAACGAAAACCACCATGCGTATATCCTTGCGTTTTTGATTACAAGTGAGCTGCCAGTTAATGTCGCTGAGCACTCTCTGTAGTGAATAGAGTTTCTTCCTTGATGCCAGCTGCCAGCGCCAGTAAATGAAATAAGAGGCTCAGTAATTCTTTTCTTCTACCACCGCCACTAATACTTGCACTCACCCCTCCCATTAACTCTCGCTCACACAAAAGTATGAGAGTTAAAATTTTTCCATGAAAAGAAAGCGTCGCTACTAGAAGCTACTTCTCAAGAACGTAAGCGTCACCGGTAAGAGTAAACAGCCAGAAATACAACTGAGCGAGGTGGCCTACTGAGAAAGCACTGGACTCGTATTCGAGAAGATGATGCTTCAAATCCCCATTCGGATATCCAGGTCTCGGTTTCCCGTTATTTCCATAAATTAATTATTTCCATAAACTAATTATTCCGTGATAACTCAAGATGGATCCAATCAACCTATAGCTTCTTTTAGTCAACTGATGTCACAAAGATCTTTTCTCTTGGACCCGATTCGGGACCTCTTTATTGATCATTCGAACCACCTAACTAAAATTCAGCTTTGCAAAAGCTTCTACGCCCTTTTTGATTTCACTTCCATACAAGGTTACATTCCATACAAGTACTTTCAGAAGAGACTTCTTAACACTTACGTTAGATGTTAAAATGACTATATTTTCAGAAAAGCTTTTCCTGTTAGTAACAGGCTGAATTTTATATCTTCTTTGCTTGTGACACATTCAATTATTTTGCTGCCCAAAGAGGAAAACTCGTCTTCTACTTATAGTGTATCATTTAGGAATCTAATTCCCCCATCATCGTCTGATTTCTTGTGTCTGCTGTCTATTACCCTTGCTTTATTTTTCTTGATATTCATCTTATAAGCTCTTTTCAATCACTATCCATTCCGTTCAAATACTCTTTCAAATCATTTGACGTGTCTGACACGAGCACAATGTCATCGGCAAACCTCAGTGTTTATATTTATTTTGCTTGAATTTCTAACCCCTTTCCAAATTTCTCCTTAATTTACTTTCCTGCTTGGTCAATGCACAAATTGAGTAACTTGGGACACAGTTCTCAACTCTGTCTTACTTTCCATAGCTGCTTCCCTTTCATGTTATTTGATTCTTATAACTGCTGTCTGGTTTGTGTACAAGGTTTAGATAAATTTTCCCTCCCTGTATTTTATCCCTGATACTTTCAGAGTTTCGAAGAGTGTTTTTCAGTCAGAATGGTCAAAAGTATTTCTAAGTTTACAAAAGCTCAAAGTGCTGGTTTTGTATTTCTTCAAGCTTTCTTCTAAGATAAGTCGCAGGGTCGCTACAGCCTTCCATGTTTCTAAATTTCTCTGGAACTCAAACTGATCTTCTCCTCTGGTCGACTTCTACCAGTCATTCAATTCTTGTATAGATAATCGGTTTTACGGATTAAAATGTTAAATTGTGGGCACAGAGCACATGAGAAGAGAAGTGTAGTTTCATCTTAACAGGGATGACTAACAGAAACAGTCCCCACATTTCCTTGAATGACAACTCGAGTGTAAATCTGAAAACTTGCAAACCATGAGTTTCGACGAAAAGTCTGAACGATTAGAGGTCCCTTTATTGCCTAAAAGCTCAAATTACGATGTCACCTGATATGACGTAGTTAAAACTTGGGTAAAATGAATCAAATGGTCAACAGGGATTTGTGACGCATCCCTCCCAAAAGTGAACTGCAAGCTTTCCAGCTGCATGACCTCATTCGGCGGAATTTCAGAAGTCACCTCGAGGAGATACGACGATTTCTGCATAGCATGTAAGTCGTTCAGGTGTACAGGCTATCAGTCAATTGTAAATCTGACGGTGGCTACTTTAAAGCCATTTCATCGTTCATTGTGTAAGATGTCATGAGCACTTCGCGGACTAGTAGACTCGAGCCATTCAGATCTGTCACTTAGTCCTTGACACGCGCGGATCGAATCCACCCTTACCAACTGAAATCGGGACTCATCTGACCAGACCACAGTTTTCCAGCCATTTAGGGTCCGCCTGGTGTGGTAACGAGCCTACGGGTGATGTGCTGTCGGCAAAGGCACTCACGTTGGTCGTCTGCTTCCATAGCCCATTAACGCCAAATTTCGGCGCACTGTCCTAACGGAAACGTTCGTCGTTCGTCCCACATTGATTTCTGAGATTATTTCACGCAGTGGTGCGTGTCTGTAAGCACTGACAACTCTACGCAAAAGCCGCTGCTCTCCATCGTTAAGTAAAGGCCGTCGGCCACTGCGTACTCCGTGGTGAGAGGTACTGTCGGCACACTCCTGACACTGTGGATCTCGTAATATTGAATTCCCTAACGATTTCTGCAATGGAACGTCCCGTACCTTTAGCTCCACCTACCATTCCGCGTTCATAGTGTGTTAATTCCTGTTGTACGGCAACAGTGACGTCGGAATCCGTTTCACAACAATCACCTGGGTACAAATTACAGCTACGCCAATGCACCTGCCCTTTTATACCTTGTATCCGCGACACTACCGCTATCTGTACAGGTGCACATCGCTGTCTCATGACTTCTGTCACCGCAGTGTAAATTATTGGTGGCTAAGCACCTCCAAATCACTTTTCATGTCAGATCCCTTCACGAAATGTGCGCAAAAGTGTTAATTTGAAGTGGCGCTATTACAAAGTTGTGTGCGGGTATCTCTTCAGTAAGTACCGTATAGTTGTTTCACAATACGTGTTTTTGCAGTTTCGTCAACAAAGTGCAATTTAGTGCGGAATTGTAATTTTTCTGCATAAAAGAAATATTTTGTTAATAATGGCAGCCGTAATACTACATCATTCAGTTTCTGTGCTAAAACATTTTTTATCGTTTGGAACTATTTGTAGCTTCGTTATGATGTGCACTAATATTTAAAGTCATTAAACATTTTTGAACATCTTTAATATGAGGGATAGCAGTCGGTTTGGTGGTAAGGTGTGTGCGCACCCCGCTTCTACGAGGTTAACATCGAAATGGGTGCCTTGTTTCTGCACCCATTAGCTACGCTGTCAAAATGTTAAGTGACGTACCGATTGGAGTCTTGAGGTACGTTACACTGTGCCTATTGCCCAGATGAATTACATTTTTCACGTTGGATTATTTTTTATGTGTCTGGAAGGCATCTAAACCCAAACCATAGATATAGACTGACATAGCTTGTATTTTATCTTGTACAGTACTTTAACGTGTCACTTTAATATCTTTACTCCGCTCAAGAAATTTTGTTACTTGCTGTAAATTTCTACATGCTGTTGCTTCATGACGGTTTTGTATGGTCTGATAATTTGAGGATGTTTGGCTTTTGAAGTCGATTACAGTCTAGTTAAATTGACGAAATTAATGGAACTAGTGCGTTTTAAATTCATGCTTATGTTTGTTACCCTCGGTTTGCTCATTGTGAGATAAAGTTTTATCAAAATATGCCCTTTAATATGTCAATATTTTCGTGATGTGTCAGCCTTCTATTCTTACAAGAGCTTAAAGAGAGCTGAGACGTTTACACTCGAAAATATTCCACTATTAGATGTTTCCTGCAACAGTAATTGATATTTAAAGTACGTGGCATACACTTCTGATCAACGTAACAACGAATATTTGTGTAAGAAATGTGCACTTTCTTAAAGAACGAAACTTGACGATTCCAAACACTTCGTGGAAACCGATTTTTTGGTTAAACTAGAAAACGTGTGTGATTTCTTTGAAAAGCTAAGTGCGTTGAATCTGTTCCTGTAAAGTCTCAACCATTTTAAAATGAACCGAGAAAATTTCAGCCCACAGAAACAACTGCAACTATAGCAAAAACAAATTAATGAAAATAGGATCGATCTTTTTTCCTTTAATGCACCTGTTTGTAATCTCCAACGCAGTTAATTTGTCTTGTAATGCATAATCTCTTTTTGAAGGTCACCAATCGCAGCTCATGAAATAAATCGAAAAATACTTTAAAGCAGCTAATATTGAGAAATTTGTAAGGATTCGAGATTCATTTATAGCAAAATCTCCAACTTCTGTAGAAGAAAATCTTATTGACTGTTTTGCGACAGTACGCTAAAGGCATAACTTCGTAGATGAAACTTCAAGTTTTTTGGATATAACTGGAAGATGAATACCGGTATCCGTTGAGTTCAATGAACATTAATTTTATCTTCAGTATTTTATTTGTGTGGATCTAAGCTTTTGGTGGTCGCTATAATAAAGAGTGAATCTGGTACGAAAACTAACATGGAGCAGGAATGGTAGCTGTATTTAATCTGATTCCAAGATTTTAGAAGTTGTGCAGTGAACAAAAGGTCATTCATCCCATTAAATGTACTAATGACAAATCTGTTGTATAACCTGCTCATTGATTCAAAATTACTTGTGCGATTTATTAGTACATTTTTAAAGTAATGTGGTCGCATCAACTAAGTACTTCATTGCGTTAGATAGACCAATGTTTTAAGATGTTATAGAGGCTGAACTCGAGATCCACCAATTAAATTTCGAAGATTATTAAAGAACATTTTCTGAATATTCAGGTATAAGGGATCCATGGTCTGCGTTGGTTTGTTACAAATGAGTCCCATTTCTCTTCATTTCTTACCTCCACTTATCTTTATATCTGTATTGTACTGAAAATAGAAAATATTTTCTCAACAGTACGAATGCCGGTGGTATGCTCTGCGTGTCTTACAGGGAGACAAACTCGTTTCATTCACTCGCTGTACTTGCTATTGACAGCAATGAGCACTTGATTCTTAGCAGTCAAGCTTGCATAGATATTGCTCGAATGTGTCTCTTTTTCCGTCAGTGTTAGTTGTACGTTAACAATTATACAAAACGGTATGGATACACTTCGTGTATGGATTCACAGAACGTAGTGGAAGAATTTAACAACGGCGCTATGCTGAGCTGACTCCACAGCGACTAAATCCACATCAAGTTGTACATGTTTCGTCCGAAAAACTGGTTCCTTATTTCTCATAGTACCGACTGCCCCTTATTTCTCCTTGTCTTAAATTCAGTTGCTTACCTTGCGAAAACATGACGCTGAGCACGACCCCGAAGACTGCCACGGACGCGGCGTCGTCTATTCCGGAGATGGCGATGATGAGCGTGGGGATGCCCTTGGCCACCCCGTAGCCCTTCACCCGCAGCCTGAAGAGGCAGGGCACCACCACCGCTGGCGAAACGGCCGCCACCACAGACCTGGCGGAAGGCACACGCGAGTAACGGTCAGCTCCCGTGACTGCACTCAAGAGTCTGCTGCCTTGTTCTGCCCCGAGTCGGGACCCTGAAAGCAGCTCATCAAAAGGAAGTGACGTCGTCCTCAGTTGCTTTCCACCTTACTACCAGTTTTCAATGATCGAATGTCAGAGAAATCCATGGTTCCCCTCTGAAGGGACTGCCCATTCCCATTTTAGACATGCATAGCAAGGTATAGCGTTCCATGATAAACTTCTATGTTTTGAAGTTGTGTTCGTCTGCCTCTCTGCGTATTTGTGGTGTCATCCGAAGAACGAGTTTGCATGGCGAAGCTGGTACCTCGTGACGGAACCACAAATAAGCTCTTTTATACACTCCTGGAAATTGAAATAAGAACACCGTGAATTCATTGTCCCAGGAAGGGGAAACTTTATTGACACATTCCTGGGGTCAGATACATCACATGATCACACTGACAGAACCACAGGCACATAGACACAGGCAACAGAGCATGCACAATGTCGGCACTAGTACAGTGTATATCCACCTTTCGCAGCAATGCAGGCTGCTATTCTCCCATGGAGACGATCGTAGAGATGCTGGATGTAGTCCTGTGGAACGGCTTGCCATGCCATTTCCACCTGGCGCCTCAGTTGGACCAGCGTTCGTGCTGGACGTGCAGACCGCGTGAGACGACGCTTCATCCAGTCCCAAACATGCTCAATGGGGGACAGATCCGGAGATCTTGCTGGCCAGGGTAGTTGACTTACACCTTCTAGAGCACGTTGGGTGGCACGGGATACATGCGGACGTGCATTGTCCTGTTGGAACAGCAAGCTCCCTTGCCGGTCTAGGAATGGTAGAACGATGGGTTCGATGACGGTTTGGATGTACCGTGCACTATTCAGTGTCCCCTCGACGATCACCAGTGGTGTACGGCCAGTGTAGGAGATCGCTCCCCACACCATGATGCCGGGTGTTGGCCCTGTGTGCCTCGGTCGTATGCAGTCCTGATTGTGGCGCTCACCTGCACGGCGCCAAACGCGCATACGACCTTCATTGGCACCAAGGCAGAAGCGACTCTCATCGCTGAAGACGACACGTCTCGATTCGTCCCTCCATTCACGCCTGTCGCGACACCACTGGAGGCGGGCTGCACGACGTTGGGGCGTGAGCGGAAGACGGCCTAACGGTGTGCGGGACCGTAGCCCAGCTTCATGGAGACGGTTGCGAATGGTCCTCGCCGATACCCCAGGAGCAACAGTGTCCCTAATTTGCTGGGAAGTGGCGGTGCGGTCCCCTACGGCACTGCGTAGGATCCTACGGTCTTGGCGTGCATCCGTGCGTCGGTGCGGTCCCCTACGGCACTGCGTAGGATCCTACGGTCTTGGCGTGCATCCGTGCGTCGCTGCGGTCCGGTCCCAGGTCGACGGGCACGTGCACCTTCCGCCGACCACTGGCGACAACATCGATGTACTGTGGAGACCTCACGCCCCACGTGTTGAGCAATTCGGCGGTACGTCCACCCGGCCTCCCGCATGCCCACTATACGCCCTCGCTCAAAGTCCGTCAACTGCACATACGGTTCACGTCCACGCTGTCGCGGCATGCTACCAGTGTTAAAGACTGCGATGGAGCTCCGTATGCCACGGCAAACTGGCTGACACTGACGGCGGCGGTGCACAAATGCTGCGCAGCTAGCGCCATTCGACGGCCAACACCGCGGTTCCTGGTGTGTCCGCTGTGCCGTGCGTGTGATCATTGCTTGTACAGCCCTCTCGCAGTGTCCGGAGCAAGTATGGTGGGTCTGACACACCGGTGTCAAAGTGTTCTTTTTTCCATTTCCAGGAGTGTATGTTCATCCGTCTAATCGGAGGTGTGAGGGACTTCGGCCTTTCACTTATCTAACCAAATGGAACACCTATAGCCGCCCTTACGATGTTATTGGTTATACGGTTACCGGTTTCGGTGCTTCAGTACACCATCTTCAGGCCTTAACTGACGCTGATTGGATTAACTCCAATGGTATACATGATTCTGTTAGTGGCCAGACTACCTGTAGCAACGTTGTTGTGTCTCCAACCATCAATAATGGTTGGAGACACAACATCGTTCTTACAGGTAACCTGCGAAAAACCAGTTCATAGACGCTAGCCACTGATAGAATCGTGTATACGATTGGAGTTAATCCCCTCAGCGTCAGTTAAAGCCTGAAGATGGTGTACTGAAGCACTGAAACTGGCAGCCATATAATAAATAACATCATATGGACGGCTCTAGACGTTCCATTTCATTATGCAAGTAAGGGCAGTCGCTGCCAGATGCAGCGACGAATGAGATACGTAGGCGTAGACACGCCCTCAAGGGTTCTACACGCCAGCGCTACAGAACGCCCACGAGGAAGACAGCTCGCGGCACGAACGTCGCGAAGATACGCCTGAAATCACTCTCTCGCTCAGCTCAGCAGGCAAACTGCGTTTCTGTACCTGCTAACTAGTAACCGGGTATTTACGTACAAACGAGAATTACATTTTCTACGGAAATCAACTATTATGGAGTCTCACTTAGTAGTACTATAACGATCGGCCCACAAATAACTTATTACGGCTGTACTGTACACAATAACATTAAAATCATTCCATAATGATTATCTGTTGCACGAGGCACCACATCTTCTGTGAAATGAGGACTGTTAAGGAAAAAAGACTAAATGCCATAAACAAGCCGTGTTACCATTTATGTCCAGCATAGATCGTAAATTACGGCATACTGCGAAGTTGTGATTTTGTTGTACTACAAATCATTAGTAAGACCATATAACAGCAGACTCCAATAGAAGATGTAATTCTCGCTACGACATAAACAACCGTTTAAAAGTTAACAGGTTTAGAAACGCGTTTTGTCTGCTGAGCTGAGCAAGCGAGTGAGCTCAGGCCTAACCTGGTGACGTACTCTCTGCGGCCTGTACAATGCTTACTTACGTCACAGCGGAGTACCGCTCAGCCCTACTCTGCAGTCACCGCTGAAGAGGACAGCAACTCACTACAGAGCCAGCAGCACGAGAGTTACACGAGACAGAACTATATAGCAAAGTTTATAGTCAATTGTACTCTGAGAGAAGAGACTGTTTTTTCTGTACTGTATGAAGTGATAAGTTAGCGTTCAATGACAGTGACAAATATACATGACATTCCTGTGGACATGGATTGTTACACAATTCAGTATTTCATCTTGTGCTAGTTGTAACAAAGTCATCTAATATTTTGTGTCTGTTGTAGTATCATCTCTGCCTGCTCCAGAAGCAAATCTAAGAACCTTCACAGTGTCGACGAGTCTTTCTTTATCCGGTGCAACAATATTGATTAAACACTTGTTTGTCATGATATGCCTTATACACTGTATAAGGTATTTACACCGCCTGTCCATATGATTCTTTCCTTCCACCATCCCTTACACTACAGGTTTCAGCAACGGCTTATAACTTAGAGTGTGTACAACCATTCCACCTCTGTGAATCATTAAGAACTGTATAAAGTAATCTCTTTCGATAGTTCGTTCTGGGGTATCTTAATTTGTTATCCTGTCACACTAATTGATATTCAACAACAGTATCCTGTAACACCACGTGTCAAAAGCATCGCTATATTTCTTTCTGCCGTATTGTCGATGTTTCGCACACCTACAGAACTGTACTCCAAAAAAATTTTTCGTGAATACGTTTCTGGTATCAAGGTCTATATTTTCGGACGTTAGCACCTGTTTCTATTTATACGAGTAGACAGCCCTTTCGCCCCGTGTAAACCTTGTAGCGCCTAGAACTGCTCGGCCACACCGGCCGGCAATTTTACAAGGGCGAACTGCAATGTTTGGGAAACGATGTTTGAAGAAATAGTCCACAAAAATAGGCTAACGGCTTCCTCCTACATCACAACAACTTGCCGTGCCACACCTCGCTTTTGATTCGCGAGATTTTGAGCGGAAAAAATTTTGCTGTCTACCACATCCCCCTTACTCACCAGATTAGACACCATGCGACTTCTGACTCTTCCCAAAAATTAAAACCGTGCTTAAAAAAATTGACACCATTCCTGTTCCATTCTTGTTCCAAAAGAAGCCTTCCAGGAATGCTTCTAGTCGTGGATTCAACGTTGGAAGAGACAATTGCACTGGTAGCTAAGAACAGTACTTTGAAGTAGATTTCATCAAATTCCATGTAAGCTTATTACTTTGTTTCTAATAAAATTATTCAAGGTATTTCTTGATCAATCTCATATGTGATGTGGCTGTACTATCGTGTTCAGTGGAGTGAACAATACGTCTCTCAGACAATGGTCGCATGTAGGCCTTGAGGTCCTGTATGATGCTGCACTGCTGAACAGATCGATTTTGTAGATCTAGGGAAAAATTAGATAGTATAAATGTGTTTAAAATTGGTTTTTGCCTGAAGCTCTTAAGGTGTTTTGGGGCATATGATGTTCTTTCCGTTCTAACGACCTCTATGTCAACGGGACGTTAAACCCCAATCTTCTTTCTTTCTTCCTGATGTTATTTGAATTTATGCTGCTCCTAAAACATTTAGTGTCGTTGTCTTAACAACCTGTGCTTTCTTTTTAGATCTACGATATTTTTTCATTGGTGAAAAGTTCGCTGACAATGTACTCCGTTATGAGTCAAGCATGAAAAGACGCAGAATTCATGTAGAACTACTGCTGTGGAACGGAAAGACTCCATTATTTGATGTCAAAAAACGAAATTAAGATTTGCGTCTTGGTGGTTAATTGTTTACGAAAGCACACTGTTCACTGTCTTATGAGGCCATTGTGACTTTCCGTCAATGCGAAATATATCATTAGTATTTCTGGAGTATCAATCAGTATCCCTCTGTATGTGGGATCCGAGGAAGCGACGCCACCCTGAGACAAAGAAGGCACTTCCCTCGTTCCCTGTTTAACCACAATACGACTGAAAAGGCACGAAAGCTCGGCCTGCGGAAAATCTGCACCGTGATCATCACTAGTTTGGCACAATTGTAACTACTAGACGTGTCCTAGGAAAAGTTGCAGCAGCTTCTACTATTCTCGCACTTCTTGAAGACACTCGTGGTGTTAGCCGGTGGGGACTAGCTATACCGCTACAAATCGAAGAAACTCGACCGGCACTGATAGCTTTCCGTCGCTTCAAACCTAGACTCACTTCGTTAGCAGATAGCTCTGAGCTTAGCGCGTCATCTGTCTTTGTATATGAAAGAAGACGCTGCACACCGAGATAATGTCACAGGAAAGGAAACTCGACACAACGGAGACATGTAAATCGTACACCGTCTTGCGACTGTTGTCGGCTCTGCTACTACCATCAGCGACGCGTCGAGTGACATTCTGAAGTATTCAATTAGCGGGCTCTCAGCAGGCGCGGACGCTACAGCCTGAAATGCCAACCCTGGCCTACGTATCACTCACACTGAGACGGATGAAGTTAGCCGCTAGGACTTCGCCATTCGTGTTGTGAAAGCGCACAGGCACTTTCTTCCATTGATGTCCCAATGACCTCACTTCATGAGACACTGTGGAGAGGGCAGTTTAATCCAGGATATTTATTGCTGCAAAGACTGGTAATCGGAAATTTTACGGTGTCACATGTCCTTTCCTCTCCGGCGAAATACTGACAGTGAAAATTTAATTCACTTCCATAATTCGAACTGGCTTTCCTCCGAGTTGAATGGCACGGCACCAGGGTGGGTTAACGACGTCGTCTACGGAGGAGGGCGAGAAAATGGAGTACTGTGCGACCATTAATTTTCTGTATTTGAAGGAGAACAACATTGCAATAATTCGTGTTGATTTTCTGAAATTGCACAACAGCGATACATCATACGATGGAGGCGATATGGGAAAAGTGGGGATGAGTCATGGATCAGTTCACAACAACTTGCACGACATTGTGAACAAGTGAAGGTAACCACTCGCTGGGTACCGCGAACAATCGCATTGATTCAAAACGCCCGTCGAATCGAGGCAACAGCCGAGATGAAGTGGTGTCAGGTCAGTCCACACCCACATAATCAAATGGTTCAAATGGCTCTGAGAACTACGGGACTTAACATCTGAGGTCACCAGTCCCCTAGAACTTAGAACTACTTAAACCTAACTAACCAAAGGACATCACACACATCCACGCCCGAGGCACGATTCGAACCTGCGACCGTAGCGGTCGCGCGGTCCCAGACTGAAGCGCCTAGAACCGCTCGGCCACCAGCGGCCGGCGCCACTTAATCCTCACGGAGGAAAGCTGGTTGCATCGTTATGACTGCAAGACAAAGAAGCAAAGCAAACAGTATGAACCTCCAACAAATAAGGCGAGAAACCAACCATTAGCGGTCAAAGTTATCCTGAGTGCTTTTCGGGACTGGCAGGGTGTGTCCGCTCGTAAGGTGCAAACTATTGTGATACGATTCGACTGTAATATCTTGACAACGTTATAGAAGGCTGTCAAGACGAAGCATAGCGGCAGGCAGTCCATAGGGATGTCTTTTCTCCACGAGAAAATTCCAGTGTCAATATTTTGAGCAAGGCTGCAGTACAACAACGGTTACAGAACAGCAGGAATAAAGTCCAGCCAACAAGTTGCAAAAAAATGGTGGTTTTCAAATAATCTTGACCACGTTTTCGACGGATCTAAAACCGTCTTCTTCATAAGGACAGACAAACTTCACATTAACAATTCACTCACTAAAAGCTGTCTCCATATGACATTTATCAGCAACGGTCTATATGTCAAAATTAAGGCCCCTGGTGCTACAGGTCGTTGATTCTAGGGGCCTTAATTTTTACATATGGACATACAGACCGTTGCAGATAAATGTCATATGAAGACACCTGTTACTGGGTGAATTGTTAATGTGAAGTTTGTCTGTTGTTCTGTGGAAGACGGGCTTAGATCCGTCGTAACCGTGGTCGAGGTTATTTGAAAACCATCAGCTGTTGCTTCGCCGGAGCATCGGAATGGTGACGACGCTTCACAATCATTCTTTGCAGGTTCATCACCAGCTATTTCCAACCCGATATAAAAAGGATTAACACCTTGGAAAAGTTTGTTCTTAGATTTACAAAGATTTTCTAAATCAGGCCATCCCTTTACTTTACTAATATCAGCACTTGTCTCTGGTTTGCAATAAGTAACAAATTTAAAACGATTACGTCTACTATATTTCCTCCAAGGAACACGGGCAGATTTATCAGGCCTTAAACTAAATGGACCTAACTTATTACTACATGCTAAACGTACTTTCTCCAATGCACCCTGATCTTCAAATATTTTTTTGTTAGCTCTGTCATCAAGTGTTAATCGCTCTACCCTAACATTAATTCTATAGACATATGTAACAATCTTGTTAATAATTACAGAGTCATATTTATTTGCAAAGAACTTAAATTCATCAGTAATGTCATAGTGTTTCAGTGTAGTAAAATTATGGGCATTTTCGTCGTATTTCTCAGTGGCTCCCATTTTTCCGTATTCAAAACGAACACCATCTGATTGTGTATATTCTGTACGCCACTTGCACATTCGACCAAAATACGGCCTAGTCAGAATGTTCCGACGGCGTATCCAACGCCTCGGTCGTGCACGGCGAAACCGGGTCATCATCTTCCTCCGACGAAATGGATATAACTTCCTGCTCGACCTCCACGTCCGACGTGTCCGACGCCATTTCCTCCTTAACATTTAAACAATGAATTATATGGCAGTCGGCATGTATAACTTTAAGGCGAGATATCGAAGCAACAGCTGCGTAATGTTGTCCTCTATTCTTGACATTTCAGCGAATTTTATATAGGCAACAGACACCCATGCAGCTTCTTTGGACTACGAAATTTTGATTTACCTCCTGTATTCTCTTGACATTGCACCCAGTGACTTCTTCTTTCCTCACATGAAGAAGCCGTTGCGTGTCAGGCACATCCAGAGCTACGGCGAAGCGACCTTCGAGTTTGAACATTCCCAAACAGCCAAAATGCTGACTTCTTGAACCGAAGTCGCAGACAAGTCATCTATCGTTGGGAAAATCTGGCACACTGAAGGGTGAATATAAGAAGAACGAGTAAATCCATCACCAAAGATCACGGTCGCGGCTTGATTTTGTCGAAGTTGCATTATCAAAGGCCTCTTTCTCCACCTCAGCTGGCGCGCTGTGCGCTGCTCACAAGGGAGACAACACTTTTAAACCTCACACCAGCGTGCTGCCGGGCAAGCTCGCTCTTTCATCGATCGCTGTCTCTGATGAGGAGCGCCACGGCACATCTTTCCAAGCAGCCGTACTCAGAGCTTCGCATCAGATTCCGTACATTTATAGACTTAATCAACACTGGTACGGAAGACAACAAATGAAGGTAGCATCACGCTACTAAGCATTGCTAACATTCAGAGACTATCAAAACGTATCAGCACTGAAGACTATTTGTGTCTATCGAGAACACTACTCTCACTGCTTATTCACTACTGGCCGTTAAAATTGCTACACCACGAAGATGACGTGCTACAGACGCGAAATTTAACCGACAGGAAGAAGATGCTGTGATATGCAAATGATTCGCTTTTCAGAGCATTCACACACCTACAACGTGCTGACATGAGGAAGGTTACCACCCGGTTTCTCATACTCAAACAGCAGTTGACCGGCGTTGCCTGGTGAAACGTTGTTGTGATGCCTCGTGTAAGGAGGAGAAATGCGCACCATCACGTTTCCGACTTTGATAAAGGTCGGATTGTAGCCTATCGCGATTGCAGTTTATCGTATCGCGACATTGCTGCTCGCGTTGGTCGAGATCCAAAGACTGATAGCAGAATATGGAATCGGTGGGTTCAGGAGAGTAATGCGGAACGCCGTGCTGGATTCCAACGGCCTCGTATCACTAGCAGTCGACATGACAGGCATCTTATCCGCATTGCTGTAACGGATCGTGCAGCCACGTCTCGATCCCTGAGTCAACACATGGGGACATTTGCAAGACAACAACCATCTGCACGAACAGTTCGACGACGTTTGCAGCAGCATGGACCATCATCTCGGAGACCATGGCTGCGGTTACCCTTGACGCTGTATCACAGACAGGAGCGCCTGCGATGGTGTACTCAATGACGAACCTGGGTGCACAAATGGCAAAACGTCATTTTTTCGGATGAATGGAGGTTCTGTTTACAGCATCGTGATGGTCGTATCCGTGTTTGGTGACATCGCGGTGAACGCACATTTGAAGCGTGTATTCGTCATCGCCATACTGGCGTATCACCCGGCGTGATGGTATGGGGTGCCATTGGTTACGCGACTCGGTCACCTCTTGTTCGCATTGACGGCACTTTGAACAGTGGACGTTACATTTGAGATGTGTCACGACCCATGGCTCTACCCTTCATTCGATCCCTGCGAAACCCTACATTTCAGGAGGATAATGCATGACCGAATGTTGCAGGTCCTGTACGGGCCTTTCCGGATACAAAAAATGTTCAGCTGCTGCCCTGGCCAGCACATTCTCCAGATCTATCACCAATTGAAAAGGTCTGGTCAATGGTGGCCGAGCAACTGGCTCGTCACAATACGCCAGTCACTGCTCGTGATGAACTGTGGTATCGTGTAAAAGCTGCATGTGCAGCTGTACCTGAACACGTCATCCAAGCTCTGTTTGACTCAATGCTAAGGCGTATCAAGGTCGTTCTTACGGGCAGAGGTGGTTGTTGTGGGTACTGATTTCTCAGGATCTATGCATCCAAATTGCGTGAAAATGTAATCACATGTCAGTTCTAGTATAATATATTTGTCCAATGAATACCCGTTTATCATCTGCATTTCTTCTTGGTGTAGCAATTTTAATGGCCAGTAGTGGAACTCACCACCACGAAGCTACAGCTATATTAAGTTATGTATATCTCAGCTATTAAGTGCACATAGTGTGAATAAACTTATTAGTGTGTTATCTTTTAGTAGGCGCTGATGATGTTTGTTAGCCAGCTCTACTAGCGACATATCAGAAAACCTGATGCCTACCGTCGCCTGCTGTGCGTGCGCCTACGACTGCATGAGGCAGAGCGCCCTCCTTGACTCACCCGAGCAGGAAGGCCCAGATCCAGGGCAGGCCCAGCAGCAGGGCCGTTGCCACGGTGACGACGGCGCACTCGGCCAGCCAGGGCACCAGCCCCAGCTTGAGCACGTGCACCGCCAGCCGCCGCAGCGACGGAGGGTCCAGGTCGAGGCCCGCGCGAGTCAGGATGATCACCAGCGCCACGTGCCTGCCGGCATCCAGCTACGTGCAAACAATCTGCCGGCGTGTGGCGCACACATCTACGTCTACGTCATCATTTGTAGCGGGTGGTCAAAAATATGGAACGCCAAAAACGCAATACATGGTCATGCTAATATGGTAAATGGGTAAATGGTTTGTATTCAAAACAGCTTCCATTCGTGTCGGAACGGATAAACACAGGTCCTGTATGGTTTTCGATATTATCTACGTGCAAAATAGTGGAAAGTTCAGGTAAAGATGATGGGGATTGATAGCGACCAGGCACCCTGCTCTCCAAAGGCTCAGTAATATTGAGAGCTGGTGACTACGGTGACCAGGGGAGGTGTGACAATTCATCCTCGTGCTGAAAAAACCATTCCTGGACGATGTGAGCTGTTTGAACAAGGGGCACGTCGTCTTCGAATTAACCGTTACCATTGGAGAACAAACATTGTACCGTGGGTTGGACCTGAGCATCCAGAATGGTTCGAATGGCTCTGAGCTACATTGCATAAAGTACACAAATACAACAGTGCCCAAAGAAATTGTCTCTCAGAGACAGTACGATGTATACACATCGATTTCACAGTACAAAATTTACAGAAAATAAACGTTACATTGATTGCATTTAACATTCAATGAGCATTAATTACAACCAGTTTGTTAGCAAATGTTGCTTAAATGACATTATGTAAATACACAGGGAACAAAATAAGTGTTGAGAAATAAATAAATATTACGAGATTTGAAATTATGTTGATATATGATGACTAGTTGAGAGTTTAAATTAATTAATAGTTTTATTAATATGTGACTGAACAAGTTTCTATCATTAGTGTGATGCTTATATCGGACTACTGACTGCATCTTGTTTCTCTTCGAGTACTCAGTCTTAAGTAATATTTGAACTGTATTCGATCGGTATGAAGGAAAGTCACGTTTAAATAAGTTGTTTCTAACATCGTTTTTTACCATAAAGCATCACCATCCCAAGAATCTTTCACCATAAGGGGGAATAAAGAGCCAAAAACTTAAGTAAACTGCAGCAAATGTCCATCTTGATGTGAATAGCCATCTGAAAATTAATCTCTCGGTTCTAAACCGGTTACGACACTGTTACATAAATAAACAGCGTTATCAGTACTGGTTGGTTGCTGTCTTACGTTAGCTCGTAGTGTTTTAGTGACGAATCTTCTTCTGAGAGTGTGAAAATTACCAATGGTATTCCACTGGGTTCAATGTTGGAACCACGCCCTTTCTTCCTGTATGTAACCGACTTTCCACAGCCGGCCGGGGTGGCCGTGCGGTTCTAGGCGCTACAGTCTGGAACCGTGTGACCTGTACGGTCGCAGGTTCGAATCCTGCCTCGGGCATGGATGTGTGTGGTGTCCTTAGGTTGGTTAGGTTTAAGTAGTTCTAAGTTCTAGGGGACTGATGACCTTAGAAGTTAAGTCCCATAGTGCTCAGAGCCATTTGAACCATCTGACTTTCCACATTACGCACAAAAAGGCGGTAATAGTGTTCTTTGCTGATGATGCAACATCACGATCAATCTCAATAGAAGAGCAACACCAGAAGGAACCATAAAAGTAAATATGAAGCGAGACTTTCCTGCCATATAGCCCAGTATTGATGAAAAGCTGTCGAGTTTCTAGGCGGAATGAAGAGTTAAGATACTGAAACCCTTTCTTCGAGTATCATAATCGCCATCTTCTGGTGAAGTAGCGAGATATTGCAGCTGTCACAGTATTTATAATAGCGATGCTCCTCCTCCACGTGGCTGCGGGCAGTTGGGAACACTGCCGCCAGAGGGCTGGGGTGGTGGTGTGAGTACAGTGGTAGGGGTGGTAAGTGGCCCGAGGCTGCAGCCGACTCTCTGCACGGGCATTCTGGATACGTGTATATATGTCCGAAAGAACAGATACTATTTTGATACAGCAGCCGTATGAATTAAGACACACCAGGCTCGAACTCTTACGGGAATCGATGGAATACCGCGAGTAATGAATACAATGGGCAAGGGGCAGTACATTCGTAGTGTGTGGGTGCTAGGGTAGTCCGTGTGGCTACGATGCCTAATGTGTCCGGATGGTTCAGTGGTCAGAGCATCTGCCTAGTAAGCAGGAGACACGTGTTCGAATCCCGGTCTGGCACAAATTCTAAACGTTCCCCATTCATTTCAATCAATGCCTACTCGCAGCCAATGTCTGTAATTCGTTTGTGTCTTAATTCTGGATACGTATTGCTTGCTGTATGGTGGTGTGCGTGCTTTCGTCGTATTGCCACTGACGCGGTACGCCATGCCGAACTACGTTGCTAACCTTCGTTCTCATTACCAAGATTCTCGTGGATCCGTATTACTATGGAGTCCTCTGTATTGCTGTCCGAATAGCTGGTTGCTCGGCGAAGCAACTTTGTATTTTCAAAAGTGTGATCTTCGTTTACGCTACGCTCTCTGACTGCGGATTTTTCTGTACAGTCTCAGTCGTAAACCTGATGTTTTCCTCGCAACATTTCGAGATATAGCGCTGCGTTTGATCCATTTCTTGGCGGCCACATTCACTACTATTCTGTACAGCAGAGGTAGTCCATGTATTTTACCTACCGCCCACTTTTGCATCTCTGTTAGTAATAAAATTTTATAACTGCACACCGGTTCCAAAGTAATGGTAATTCATAACGTTGAGGATTAGCTTTACCGCATAAAATTTATGCACCAGAGTTACAGCAAGTTAAAACCGATAGTAATAACTACTTATCAAATACTTTATGTCAAAATTTTATAAAAAACTAATGAAAAAGTTTGTATGATACTTACTGACCGCCCACTTATGTGTAGTAAGCACCAGGTTGACTATCACTGCTGTACGGTATATACCTGGTCCGCTAAGTTTCGGTGGACCTTTCGCAGATCCAAGGAACTCTCTTGTGTTGGGGATGTTTGGAAGACGGTTCTGACGTTGCATTTTCCTAACAGGGTCGGAAGTTTGGCTGACTGTGGCTATGTGCTATGTGGCTTCTTCCTAACGAACACATGTACGCCCACTGAAATGCAACATACCTAGAAAATCAGCAACTGAGTAAGCCACATTCCACACCAAAGCACGGAACTTCTCTTGCGAGATCATTTGAAGCTCTTCACACAAGCAGAACAACTTCAATGACCGATGTCGATCAGTCGCTCTCTGCTCGATACGCTGAATGATCTTGAAACATCACCTCCACACCACAGAGTCTACGGCATGATTCCTACACCCCTGAAGGCTTCCCTCTTACCTCAGAATTACTCTTAGAATTTCCATCTCTGTTTCACATGGCATAAAACGTGCCCCTTACACCCTGCGATGCCGTCGGACGAATCCGCGATTTCACGAGCTCTAAAACCGCTCCGTGAAAATGTTTTACGTCGAGATCTGTCAGCAGCAAGCAGGTAATTTCATTGGCCATATCCTGCTTGTAATAACATTCCTTCTGCCGTCGCAAGGCCTTAGGCCACACTACTAGGCCGAGATCAGAACCCGTTTAGGATTTCAGAAAGTCTGGTCCATCTTCTCCACGATGGAGAATAGCCTCCTTCCCCCAGGTATCAGAAACTGGCTCTGTTCGAATGGCTCTAAGCACTATGGGACTTAACATCTGAGGTCATCAGTCCTCTAGACTTAGAACTACTTAAACCTAAGGACATGACACACATCCTTGCCCGAGGCAGGATTCGAACCTGCGACCGTAGCAGCAGCGCGGTTCCGGACTCGGCCACAGCGGCCGGCAACTGGCTCTGGCTTTCACGATAGCTCCCCATTGCGGTCAGGAAATATTGCGAACCTCGTCGAATTATTCCACTGCGTCCCCCATTGAATCCTACTACACACGTGACGTGTGACTGGAGGACGCAGGTGTGTGTCGGGCGGGTGCTCACCTGAGAACGGAGCAGACCTCCTCGTAGGCGTCCTCGAGGTGGAAGAGGCCGAGGTTCTGGCAGGCGATGCCCACCAGCAGCATGCCGACGAGCGCGGGCAGCCGCACCAGCGTCGCCAGCCAGCCGCCCACGTGCGCCGCCAGCGCCAGCACCGCCAGCTGGAACAGCTGGCCCCCTGCGACAGGCACAGCCGCTCTTTTAGCTTCACTCAGGACGTCGTTACGGGGCGCACCTGTCTCGCGCAGCGCTTGTTGATCGATTTCATAGACTATAATACTAGTACGTCTAGTGGTTTTGGTGGCAATGTCGCTACTGGCAAAAGTTGGTCAATTTAATGGGGAACACTGATGACACACAAATACTTGATTAACACAGAGTAAAATTTTGTACATGGCTGCACGTTCGGAGACCGTGAATAGTTACAATTGAAAGAAAAACAGCCCTCGGTCACTATTTTTAACAAATTAACCTGGTTTCAACACTGCTAGGAGTGATCTATATTCTATAACATGGTCGCAGAATAATGACTAAAAACGTATGACGGGGTATAAGTACGGAATCATCGTAAAAGACTGACAGTACATATATGTCACTTATAAAATAATAAATATGCCAAAAGCGCATTAGTCACAAAGACATTTAAGATAAAGAAAACTGTGATGGCGAGCCACCAAGGGCTGCTCGTTACTTGCTTGGTGCAGGTTGCAAAACGGACTCATTTGCAACTTATACCCTATCATACGTTTTTAGTCATTATTCTGCGACCATGTTATAGAATATAGATCATTCTTTGTTTTAAATTATGAGGAAGACAATCCCAGCAACGTTGAAACCAGGTTAATTTGTTAAAAATAGTGACCGAGGGCTGTTTTCCTTTCAATTGTTAATACAGAGTGTTTCAAAAACAAATACCTGATATTCGACGGTAATAATTACAAAACAAGGGAAGTGCCGGCAAGGAAATGTGTGTTTGAATGAGTGTCGCCTGGAGTCCTGAAAAATCGCCGTTAGATGTCAGTCAATCCGTCTTTTCAATTTGCAGTTAGTCACAGGTAAGATGGCTTCCGTTCAACACAAGGCGTTTTGTGTGCTGAAGTTCGCAAAGACTGAGTTAGTGCTCATATGGGGACTCCAGAACCCTCACTACATCACTGAGCACGAAAGAAAGTGACCTAAAGCGAATTTTTTGTGCTATTTCTAGTAAAAATGTGTATGGTCCCTTCTCTTTTGAGGAAAACACAGTGACTGGAATGAACTATCTTCAAATGCTGTAGAATTCGCTTTTTCCACAACTTCAGAAGGACTCTGATGACTTCATTTACTAACAGAATGGAGCTCCATCACACTGGCACGCGACAAACCAAGCGGAGATCATCGTAAGTAAGAAACAACTTATTGTTAACGAACTGTTTTTCCATCTTAAAAAAAGAATTAAATTATAAGTATCTTTAATTACAGAGCACTGATGATCCTTTACCTCAATAAAGCGAAACGCGTCTGGTGAAAAGAAAGAAAAACATGCATTTTCTTGTAGTTGCAACGACAGAACGAAAATACCCTCCATCAGGAATAGAAAGGCAGTTACAATATGGCCACACAAATGAAAAATTCAACGTACGTCAGTTTCTCAATAACACTCTGTCTGAATGCTTTCTAGGACCACAAGGCGCACAGGACAGAATAACTTCCGTAAAAGTAGATACATTACCTGACATTTGTGACTAATGTAGCTATCGCCTAGATGTTCTTCATGCTGCTGTTGGTGAACACATAGAGCGTTTGTAAGAGCACAGCTAAAGATTTAGGGTTTTATGAGTGTTTTTCAATGCATCGCATATTTGTAGTATGTTTTTATCAATAAATATGGAATTTTAAACTCAGGTCATTCTTTTTGAAACACCTTGTATGTGAACAGACTACAGCAGTATTACAATAGCCTGGAATAGTCTAGAGGAGGCCTTTGTCCAGCTGTGGATGACAGTTTGTTGCTGTTACTGACAATGATGATAATGATGATCAAGACAATGATGATGATGATGATGACGCAGCCTAAAAGTACATACGTAAAACAAAGATCAGGTAAAGATACAAGGTTAAAACGGTATGCAGAATTGGAAGTTGTAATGCTGCCATATGCATGTGAGGAGTATTGGACTGAAAGAAGAGATGAAATAAAATTACAGCATCTAAAAATACTGTTCCTGTGATCAGTTAACAGCTGCACAAGGCAAGAATACACTGTAAATGAGAGTATTAAAAACAGGCTATACAAACGAGGCTGTCATATAAAACTCAAGAGTAGCTGCAGAATAACAAATGCCAGGATGAAGTGTCAGTCGAGTGTCTTATAAGACCTCCTTCCCAGGAATTATTTTTTTGTATGTGTACAAAAATTTCATGTATCGATAACGTGTCAGAGATTTCATGTATAAATGTTTCAGTAATTAAAGAAGGGATGACTCTCAAATTCCTTTTAGAGAGCAGCTAGAAGAAACCTGGCTGTTCACTTTTGTCTTTCTTATTGCAAACGTCAGAATGCAAGCATCGTGAGCTGTAGTTATTAATGATTTCTAATATAAGGAACCGATTTTGAGTTAACAACGTGTTGTATATTTATTCGTCCACCAGATCACATATTTATGTGAATCTTTATTGTGTTACAAGTTCTACTTTTCAGCTTCTCTCGTGAGGGAGTGGCAACAACTTCGATGTGGCACCGTTTCGCCTTTGGCGTGATTTCTTACTAATTTACACTGTTCAGCTTTGCTTATCGTATAATCTGAATCTGCAGTCATTTGCAGAATAAGTCCAAGATTTTTTTTACCACATACATCATAGAGTGGTTATCAAATCGCGATATGCAATTTACGTTTTCTAAAATTCCTCCTCCACTTTTTCGCCGCTTCCAACATCAATCTGAGACACTTACAGGCTTCATTCCGGTAAAGATTTTTTGAAATATTTTAGTGCGCGGAGGTGAAAGGCAACTCACAGTCTGTACAGATAAAGTTTGGGCCAGAAAAAGGACAGGTGTTGGTACAGGCAGTCTTGCCTAACCCGTGATCAATACAAAATAATGATAAAATAATCGAAAACTAGAGCTAAAACTGAGTCGTAATTACCATTCCCGGGATCCGCAACAACGGAAAGCTGAAGCAGATGCTGTCAAAAACCTATACTCTGTTGCCCAAAGCCCGACTGTAAGTTTTATTGGATTTGGCAGCTAGGATACTGCGCTGCGTTACACCAATGGGAGCCTGTCACTGTCGCTTCCTACTATATTGCCATTCGGCTGTGCAAAGAAGTGTGCCTGGCAGTCCTCAAGTAAGAAACACTTTCTGAGCCCGAAAAATTCGTCTGTTTCAAGAAGCTAAGTAGCTTCACCCCTAATTAAAACTAAGAACAGATTTTTCGCATCCTAAGAGACACTATATTAATCTGCACAATACGTGAATTTCAGACTTAATACGTGTTTGATGTAGGAGACTGAGGTTATGAAGAAACTTCCTATCGCCACGGACAGCAGAGCGCTGTGGCTGCTGTCTCCAGTCATGTGACAATGTCGCAACTGTGGACCTTCAGCGTCAGGCACCAACTAATTTAAATTAGACTACGGTGTATTTTTACTCTTTATTACACCTTTTAGATCGTAACTTAAGAGATTGCTAGCGATGTTCTCATAAATCTTACCCTGTAAAGAACGTGGGAGTCCGGCTATAAGTCTATCGAGGGGACCCAGCCCCGTATCTGCGATATTTTCGAACCGGGGCAAAACCTTGATAGTGGCGCCCCTCTCCCTCTCGAGTATTTGCGATAGGACGTCAAAAATTTAAAAAAATCGATTTTTCAAAAACATGTTCGTTTTGTAGCGCACATCTTTTTGAAGTTTTTGATATATAAAACATATATGATCGAGGAAATGTAAGACATATTACTTGGTCTTAAGTGTGCCAAAGTACAGTGCCACTCCTCTTCACACAGCATTCGTCTATAGCACGTTACTGTATTTCGCGCTGGGAATTCAAACGAGTGTATCGTGTAATGTTAGCCATCAAAACTATATTCAGGACAGTGGAAATTAAAATGTCCTGTGGTTTCTCTGCTACTCCCAGTCGACCGGTTTGACATCCTACCCCCCTTAAAAAGCTCATAATTAATACTGGGTGGGATTATTTGTGTCCGAGAGAATAAGAATTTTTCATAAAATTTGCAGTCTTTACTGCCTGTTAGCTAATAACTTTCTCTTCTGTGTGACACAAAATTAAATATGGGTAACACAAAACCAGTAAAGACTAGAGACAAGCAAGGCAGTACGGTACGCATTTCTTCAATCCTTAGGTCCCAGTATTTTTTTCTCTCTAATCTTGCTACAGATTTACAGGGCGTGCTTTCGTTTCTGCGAAAGAACCTATTACCTCATTAAACTTCGTCAAACGTTTTCCTACACGAAAAGTCAAAATGTCGTTGTCTGATACCGAAAAAGCTGTTAATACGAATATTACTCAAGACTGGTATGGTTCAAATGGCTCTGAGCACTATGGGACCTAACTTCTGAGGTCATCAGTCCCCTAGAACTTGGAACTACTTAAACCTAACTATCCTAAGGACATCACACACATTCATGGTCGAGGCAGGATTCGAACCTGCGACCGTTGAGGTCGCGCGGTTCCAGACTGTAGCGCCTAGGACCGCTCGGCGACTTCGGCCGGCTAAGACTGGTGTGGTTTCTCGATTTGATTGCGTCTGTTTTGTCACTCTCTGCTAGATAAAACAAGATAGACCTTTCTAATATTGCAGCAGTTACAACACCAGCCAAAGAAGAGACACTGCTTTGCCAAAAATGGTCATTTTTATCTACCTCATTTACATAAATAATACGAAAAAATATAAGGTGCTAATATCAAACGCTTATTAGGCCTACTACAAGCAAAACGTCTTGTTACGAAATAGTTTCATATTTCATTCATATGATTCAGTTTCTCGAGCATGAGATCGAAAAGTAGCAGTGGTACGAAATTTTCAGATAAATTTGAAATCGTCATAATCTTCCATACAATTTGTATGATGTTTCCGTTTCTTCCCCTTTCTCGTTCTAACAAACACTCTTGTGGTCACTAATTCTGTTACTATTCCTGCCATTGTAAGAAGTTATTCTCTTGTTAACTTCACTAACCCTGCCACAATCACCGGTTCGGTTATCCCGCGTTTATTCTCCGGTTAGGCGTTATTACATTTTCGAACAACGCGTTTCCCGCGCTACTCCGAGAATAGAACGTAAGCGGCTTTTAACCGGCGGCTGTACAGCTGACCGCTAGTAGTGTAGCGATCTGGCAAAAAATTTATGCGAAAATTTCATTTTCTTGGATACACCGAGAAGATAATATGCAATCCTTCTTACCTGTTATTCCTGTTAATCCTTTAATTCCACTCCGGTGGTCTGAATCTATAGATTTCGGTAGTAATTATGAAAATTTTTATTATTCGCACACCCAATCAACCACATACACAAACAGCGATTGGCATTCACCGCTCGGGCTTATTCTGCTCAGTTCGTATAGCCCAGTCCCCTTTCGTCTGCGGGAAAGTTTTTTATTTCTAGATGCGACGGGAGTCCCCCTGGGAGAGACATCACGTACACTATCCACGCATTCAAAAATTAACTTATGATTACTTCACAAATCAAACGAGAATGTATTCAAAAATCTTCAAAAACCAACGTTTCAAAATCACATGGATAATCGATGGTTCAAAATACTGTGGGTGCTAGGCGCTTTGTGAAACAAGGTTTTTTTCTCTTCATGAATATGAATTTGGTGCTCCCTGAAATTGCCGCCGTGACCAGAAACCCCGGTCGGTTTGCCTCCTTTCCCCCCCTCCCCTTCTAGATCCGGGCCTGAGGGGACCTTAGGGAGTGTCATTTTCAATTTTTTTTTATGCCTGCAGGATCTTAAGAGCAGCGGACATTTCCTTAATACAGTACGACACTGTTTTAACTGGGAAATATTGCCCTTAAAAATAAGATTTCCGAGTGTAGTCAAGTAAAAATTTTTTGCAGTGTTTTAAAAGACTCCTTAGTACTGAATGTGTAACTCATCTGCAAAGTCATTGGTTCGATTCTCGCTACAGCGATGTTTTAAAAATTTATTTTTAAATTACATTTTTATTAACAAATATGAATGTTAAGTAACAAATTTTGAATCATAATTTTTAATAAAAATAAAATCTTTTATATTTTTAACTACTCATCACAAAAAATGACTGTTCCGAATAACTTAAACAAACACCAAATGTAAAGTAATATACTTTTTAGTGTTATCGATGAATGCAATTTTTTCACGTAACAATAAGGAATTTCACATGCATCAAATTTTAATTTATTTTCATGTGATACGGAATAAAAAATAAAAGATGCTATTTGTATTAAAATTATTAGTAAATAATTGTTAATTGGCATTCCTGTTTGTTCGCAAATGGCTGCCTCCACGGCTGAGTGGTCAGCGTTGCTGACTTTCATAGTGAGGATGCAGGTTCGATTTTCCGTGCTGCCACGGATATTTCCTTGGGGTATACACGGCCTCGTGATGCCGATTGGGGAGCTACTTGCCCGAGTGGTAGCGACTGCAGAAAACATAACAGTCGGCAGAGGAGTGTAGGGACCGCACGCCCCTCAGTACCATATCCAGTGACGTCACTGGTGGAGAACGAAACGACTGTGGGTTGGTACCTCTGGGTCCGCCACGGCCTGTATATGGAGTTTACGTTTACGTTGTACCACGGCTAACTCGCAGGGGGAAATGGCGAAGAAGAAGTGATTTTAAGTTATTTTTCCAACAAGTATGTTAATATACTATTGGCCATTAAAATTGCTACACCAAGAAGAAATGCAGATGATAAATGGGTATACATTGGACAAATATACACTCCTGGAAATGGAAAAAAGAACACATTGACACCGGTGTGTCAGACCCACCATACTTGCTCCGGACACTGCGAGAGGGCTGTACAAGCAATGATCACACGCACGGCACAGCGGACACACCAGGAACCGCGGTGTTGGCCGTCGAATGGCGCTAGCTGCGCAGCATTTGTGCACCGCCGCCGTCAGTGTCAGCCAGTTTGCCGTGGCATACGGAGCTCCATCGCAGTCTTTAACACTGGTAGCATGCCGCGACAGCGTGGACGTGAACCGTATGTGCAGTTGACGGACTTTGAGCGAGGGCGTATAGTGGGCATGCGGGAGGCCGGGTGGACGTACCGCCGAATTGCTCAACACGTGGGGCGTGAGGTCTCCACAGTACATCGATGTTGTCGCCAGTGGTCGGCGGAAGGTGCACGTGCCCGTCGACCTGGGACCGGACCGCAGCGACGCACGGATGCACGCCAAGACTGTAGGATCCTACGCAGTGCCGTAGGGGACCGCACCGCCACTTCCCAGCAAATTAGGGACACTGTTGCTCCTGGGGTATCGGCGAGGACCATTCGCAACCGTCTCCATGAAGCTGGGCTACGGTCCCGCACACCGTTAGGCCGTCTTCCGCTCACGTCCCAACATCGTGCAGCCCGCCTCCAGTGGTGTCGCGACAGGCGTGAATGGAGGGACGAATGGAGACGTGTCGTCTTCAGCGATGAGAGTCGCTTCTGCCTTGGTGCCAATGATGGTCGTATGCGTGTTTGGCGCCGTGCAGGTGAGTGCCACAATCAGGACTGCATACGACCGAGGCACACAGGGCCAACACCCGGCATCATGGTGTGGGGAGCGATCTCCTACACTGGCCGTACACCACTGGTGATCGTCGAGGGGACACTGAATAGTGCACGGTACATCCAAATCGTCATCGAACCCATCGTTCTACCATTCCTAGACCGGCAAGGGAACTTGCTGTTCCAACAGGACAATGCACGTCCGCATGTATCCCGTGCCACCCAACGTGCTCTAGAAGGTGTACGTCAACTACCCTGGCCAGCAAGATCTCCGGATCTGTCCCCCATTGAGCATGTTTGGGACTGGATGAAGCGTCGTCTCACGCGGTCTGCGCGTCCAGCACGAACGCTGGTCCAACTGAGGCGCCAGGTGGAAATGGCATGGCAAGCCGTTCCACAGGACTACATCCAGCATCTCTACGATCGTCTCCATGGGAGAATAGCAGCCTGCATTGCTGCGTAAGGTGGATATACACTGTACTAGTGCCGACATTGTGCATGCTCTGTTGCCTGTGTCTATGTGCCTGTGGTTCTGTCAGTGTGATCATGTGATGTATCTGACCCCAGGAATGTGTCAATAAAGTTTCCCCTTCCTGGGACAATGAATTCACGGTGTTCTTATTTCAATTTCCAGGAGTGTATTATACTAGAACTGACATGTGATTACCTTTTCACGCAGTTTGGGTGCATAGATCCTCAGAAATCAGTACCCAGAACAACCACCTCTGGCCGTAATAACGGCCTTGATACGTCTGGGCATTGAGTCAAACAGAGCTTGGATGGCGTGTACAGGTACAGCTGCCCATGCAGCTTCAACACGATACCACACCTCATCAAGAGTAGTGACTGGCGTATTATGACGACCCAGTTGCTCGGCCACCATTGACCAGATGTTTTCAATTGGTTAGAGATCTAGAGAATGTGCTGGCCAGGGCAGCAGTCGAACATTTTCTGTATCCAGAAAGGCCCGTACAGGACCTGCAACATGCGGTCGTGCATTATCCTGCTGAAATGTAGGGTTCGTAGGGATCGAATGAAGGATCGTAACACATCTGAAATGTATCGTCCACTGTTCAAAGTGCCGTCAATGCGAGGAAGAGGTGACCGACACGTGTAACCAATGGCACCCCATACCATCAGGCCGGGTGATACGTCAGTATGGCGATGACGAATACACACTTCCAATGTGCGTTCACCGCGATGTCGCCAAACACTGATGCTATCATCATGATGCTGTAAACAGAACCTGGATTCGTCCGAAAAAATGGCGTTTTGCCATTCGTGCACCCAGGTTCGTCGTTGAGTACACCATCGCTGTCTGTGATGCGGCGTCAAGGGTAACCGCAGCCATGGTCTCCGAGCTGATAGTCCATGCTGCTGCAAACGTCGTCGAACTGTTCCTGCAGATGGTTGTTGTCGCGCAAACGTCCCCATCTATTGACTCAGTAATCGAGACGTGGCTGCACGATCCGTTACAGCCATGCGGATAAGATGCCTGTCATCTCGACTGCTAGTGATACGAGGCCGTTGGGTTCCAGCACGCCTTTCCGTATTACCGTCCTGAGCCCACCTATTACATATTCTTCTAACAGTCAGTGGATCTCGACCAACGCGACCAGCAATGTCGCGATACGATAAACCGCAATCGCAATAGGCTACAATCCGACCTTTATCAAAGTCGTAAACGTGATGGTACGCATTTCTCCTCCTTACACGAGGCATCACAACAACGTTTCACCAGTCAACGCCGGTCAACTGCTGTTTGTGTATGAGAAATCGGTTGGAAACTTTCCTCACGTCAGCACGTTGTAGGTGTCGCCACCGGCGCCAACCTTGTGTGAATGGTCTGGAAAGCTGATCATTTGCATATCACAGCATCTTCTTCCTGACGGTTAAATTTCGCGTCTGTAGCACGTCATCTGCGTGGTGTAGCAATTTTAATTGCCAGTAGTGTAACTTACAAGTGTTTCATAAATACCCTAATAGCACTTGGAAGTATTGTAATCTTGAAAATAAATTTTTGCGATTTTTTAATTTTTTTGTGAGAACTGTGTCGTACTGTCTTAGGAAATTGACGTTTGGTCACTCAACTTCGACCCCTGTGTGAATAAAGTCCAAGATGTCCTGTACCTAAGCTTAGGTTGTGTGCAAGAGCACCTTGCCCGCATCTCGTGGTCGTGCGGTAGCGTTCTCGCTTCCCACGCCCGGGTTCCCGGGTTGGATTCCTGGCGGGGTCAGGGATTTTCTCTGCCTCGTGATGGCTGGGTGTTGTGTGCTGTCCTTAGGTTAGTTAGGTTTAGGTAGTTCTAAGTTCTAGGGGACTGATGACCATAGATGTTAAGTCCCATAGTGCTCAGAGCCATTTGAACCAAGAGCACCTTGCTACAACATCACTCAGTAGTGGCACACAGTATTACGCCTTATCGGGTAGCGGGTTACCTGGAGCGGCGTCGCGGCCTATGACGGTGAAGGCGACGGCCCAGCAGAGCAGCAGGATGATGGCGAGCGCGAGCAGGCGCGCCACCCTCCGGTAGGAGGGGCAGAGCGGCGGCGGGCAGAGGCGCGGCCAGAAGCCGGGCTGCCACGACGGCGGCGCCTCGGGCTGGTGGCAGCGGCGCAGCAGCGACAGCCACCACGACCTGCGGGCAGGTCCGAGCGTGCGCCAGTGTCTCAACGAGGGGGACAACTCCACTGGCAGCAATGCGGGTCTCACAACCGTGGTTGCCTCCAGAACTCTGCGGCTGAGTGTGAGCTGATCAGAAACTTCCTGGTAGGTTCAGGCTGTGTGCAGAACCGCAACTCCAAGCTGGGTTGTTGAAGATGAGGTACCGGCGGAAGTATAACGGTGAGGGAGGGTCGTAAGTCACCTTGCATAGCTCCGATGGTAGAGCATTTGTCCGCAAAAGATAAAGGTCCCAGCCCGTCGCACAGTTTTAATCTCTCTGGGAGTTTCAAGTGGATACTTGGTCGTTATGAGCCTACATGTAACACTCCTCATGTAGACGGCCTACATACACACATGTACATACACATATGCATGTACACACTCTTCCACATCCACACGCAGACTCCACAAGCCATTATGCAGTGCCAGGCGGAGGGTACGTCGCACCAATATCATTAATCATGTTTCCTATTCCATTCACGTACTGAGTGGAGGGAAAATGACTGTATGTCTCTGTACGTTCCATAGCCTCTCTTATCTTATTATTATAATACCTGCACGAGATGTAAGTTGGTGGCAGAATTAGGACGCACAGTCTTCTTCGAATTCACGTTCTCTAAATATAGCCAACCAAGTTTCGTGGAAACTACGTCGACTTTTTTCCACGGATTCTCATTAAGTTCCCTAAGTGTTTCTGTTACACTCTTGTACAGGCTGTAACGACCTATTGCTAACCAGGCGGTATGTCTCTGAATGCGTAGATTTCTGTTGTCATAATTACTTGACAGGAACTCCAAACACTCCAATAATACTCTAGAACCGATCGCACTAGCGTCTTGTATGCGGTTTCCTTTACAGAAACACTATATTTCCAAAACTTCCGTCCCCCCCCCCCAAAAAAATCCTTTCCTCCCCCCCCTCTCTCTCTCTCTTTTCAGCAGCTCGTGGTCTAGTGGCTAGCGTTGCTGCCGCTGGATCTTGGGGTCCCGGATTCGATTCCGGGCCGGGTTGTGGATATTCTCTGCCCGGGGACTGGATGTTTGTGTTGTCCTCATCATTTCATCATCATTGTTTGTGAGAGTGGCTAGATTGGACAGTGCAAAAATTGGACTGTGTAAAAGCTGGGACTTTGTACGCGTGCTGATGACCAAACATCGTCATCATTATCTCTCTCTCTCTCTCTCTCTCACTCACTCACTCACTCACACACACACACACACACACACACACACACACACACAAACAGAACCTCCACAGTCATGCGCATACACACACACACACACTAGCTCTGCGTCGAAAACCAGTTTATTGTCCATATTTTACATTACAGCCTGTTTTACAGTTGTTATTTTTGGAAATTTGTGGTAAGTTCCTATGGGACCAAACTGCTAAGGTCAGCGGTCCCTAGGCTTACACACAACTTAATCTAAATTAAACTATTTTAGGCTAAGGACAACACACACATCCATGCCCGAGGCAGGACTCGAACCTCCGACGGGGCGAGCCGCGCGGAGCGTGAAAGACGCCCTAGACCGTGCGGCTACCCCGCGTCGCCGAAATGTAGAGTACGGGCCATGTTAACTACAGTGAAGCCTGTCCACAAACGCCCTGAATGCATTCGACAGATCATGCAATATGGTATCTGACGAAGGTTGTTGCGGAACCGATTAGTGCGACATTGCGTGTGGTATGGCAACATGTCTGCATGACATCATTTGAGTGCTTACGATCGTAGCCGAGTAGTTAGATGGCTCGAAGCCGGGGCACAGTGGTCACCGTAGTGGGTGTGACCAAAACTATCTCGCAGTTAAGAAAGGCCGGTGAAGCTGGAAACGCTATGCGAAAATAATCCGATTGGTTGTAAATGGATCATCATACTGCAAGAAGAGCGATACGTAGTCCTAGTGGCGGATATAGACAGTTATCTCACTCCTAGACTGATCATTATAAGTACTACCGGTACACGTGTTTCTGCCATAATCCTATTGCAGCTGCTAAATCAGCGTGGAATGTTTAGTCCGTGTACGGAGCACGTTGGTTGGTGTCAGCAACAATGGTTCAGAGGGTATTCTCTGACGTATCCTTCTTCAATGTAACAAGTGATTCTGGCTACCAGTTAGGGTGGAAAGGGAGGGAAGTCGCTGCAAACCATAAAATGTTGAAGAAGTTCATCAATATGCCGCAGGCTTTATGATGGGGGGGGGGGGGGGAGGCATTTCGCACAATGACCAATTACTACTGCATATCTTTGTACGAGGTACCCTTACTGCACAACGGTATTGCACGGAGACTATTCAGGAACGTGTCAGTCTGCTTAGAGGTGCAGTAAGTACCGACTTTCTATTTACGGACGACAACGCGCTCCCACACAGGACCACTAAGATGTCAGATACCCGGTAAAGTGAAGATATTGAGTATATGGACTGGCCTGCTTACTCAACGGAACTAAACCCTACAGAGCAAGCCTGGGATGCTCGTCACAGACGTGTTTCTCAACGAACACTCTCTCCACGAATCGTACAAGAACTGAAAACCGCCCCCTTGCTGAGAGTCCAATATCGACCTTTGTGTTTGGAGTCTCATCTGCGTCAAATACGAACGTTATTTATGTCTGTTATCCTGCTTTCTCGAGTGGTGAAACCTACAATTTTTCCGTATACGTATATCTCTCTAGCATATGTACGGTGTTCCATGTCCTCCATCATTAACTGTGATTATTCCTGTCCAACAATGCCTCTGTTCTCACCAACTGTCAAGCAGTAGTAGTACCCCTAGGAAATATCTATTGTCATGTACGCTTCTGACACGGTGCCTCCCCCCCCCCCCCCCCCCAAGAGGAACACTGGTGTTCCCACATAGGTCCATTTTAGCGTATGTGCCTCAATATGCATCATAGAAATAGATGGGCTACACTGAGGTTCCTATGTCGAATTACAGCAGGCAAGGCACCTGACTTATCGTGTCACGAGGTGCTTTTGTGTGACGTATACGCATCTGGCACGTCACCGAGCAACCTCTCGAACCCAACGACGCACAGCCTCACGGGAGATGTGCCATTCAGAGCGCAGAGCAAATGCTGCGGCAGTTGGACGTCTCCTGTCACATATGCAGCATAATGGTACTGCCTCTGGGTTGTTGCTGGTGGCCGATCTTGCTCACAAAGCTGTTGAAAGGTTTCTGTGTCATCTACAGCTGTCAAAGAACGCTACTGGGATCTTGCTCACAAAGCTGTTGAAAGGTTTCTGTGTCATCTACAGCTGTCAAAGAACGCTACTGGTGAGATTCGGTTCCTAGCCTACCTCGTCCTAGCTGTGGTTGACCTCTAAACTGTAAATGATCAACCCACACGTAATATTGGGACGTAGAATCCAGACGGCAAACAGAACGCGGCAGTATCATCACAATGGGTCTGCTCAACCATACTGCTTCCCTACGACTGTCAAATTGTGAGCCAGACGCAGTCAGAAGCGTTGTATAGAAAACCTCTGCCCACAAGGAATCTTACACGAACAGACAAGGCGTGCTGTGTTTTCGCGTTTTCCCGCCACAGCACAGGCCTCACAGTGTTAAAATATGTAATGACTTACGAACGTAGGGTGATTCGATAAGTTGTCGATTCTGTACTTTTATTTACACGATTATATCAGAATGACATGCATCGTACGAAATTAGACTGGAATGACTAAATCTCTAAGAATATTTGCTGAGCTCGGAAATAGAAAAGTTCATTAGTTATACTAGCCCAAAACTACAAAAGTGACCTTCGTGAACAATGGTCGCCACTGCATACAATAGCGAAGTACTCACTTCTCGAGATCCTCGAATAAGTAATCCGTCTTCTCCGGGATGGAGCACGACGTTGTCGTCGAGTATTTCTTTGTAGGTGTGGGTACAGCATAGCTGGGAACGTAGAACTTCTTTTCTCCGTCTGCTGAAAGGTAAGAAGCTTGATTTTAGGATTCTTGTCACGGCGAATGACGAATACACCGCTGGTCTTTAAACTGCTACACCATGAAGGCGGCGCACAACAAACGCCACACTGGCGCTAAGCCTTTCAGCCCTGAATTTTTTCTGGAGGGAAGAAAATTTTTCTTTATGTGGTAATGCTTTTAGGTGTTTTTTTTTTATAATGATTTCAGATGCAAGATTTATACAAAAATATTTGCCCATTTTCAAAACATACTTTGTACGCTTGGCTTCATTTTATGGACTAAAATAATCAATTACGAAATATTCGCTATTGTAATAAATAGTAAAATGATCATTTAGTAATGATCATGCAAAATAAAAAAAACAAACGCAGTCCGAACAGGTCTTGAAGACCGAACGGTACAGACCGGCAGCCGTGGCAACGTCAGCCCTCAGGTGTCACCAGACGTGGATACCGAGGGGCATGTGGCCAGCAGACAGCTCTCCCAGCCGTTGTCAGTTTTCGTGAGCGGCGCCGCTACTTCTCAGTCATATAGTTCTTCAATTGGCCTTGAGTGCAGCCCGCTTGCCAACAGCACTCGGCAGACCCTGACAGTGACCCTTCCTAGTGCTAACCAAGTCCGACAGCGCTTAACTTTGGTGATTTATTTATTTATTTACGCGTCTAGTTCCGTAGGACCAAACTGAGGAGCAAATTCCGAGGTCATGGAATGTGTCAGTACGTGAAATTACAACACAAAAGTAATAACAGATAAAATAAAATGTTCATGAACCCAAAAATGTCAAGCCATAAGTTTAAGTAATCGCAATCAACAATATAACATAAGAATCAGCTTAATTTTTCAAGGAACTCCTCAAAAGAATAGAAGGAGTGACCAATGAGGAAACTCTTTAGTTTCGATTTGAAAGCGCGTGGATTATTGCTAAGATATTTGAATTCTTGTGGTGGTAGCTTACTGAAAATGGATGCAGCAGTATACTGCACATCTTTCTGCACAAGAAATAAGGAAGTGCGATCCAGATGCAGATTGGATTTCTGCCTAGTATTAACTGAGTAAAAGCTGCTAATTCTCGGAAATATTGTTAACATGAAACGATAGTAAACAATACATATATTGAGAGAACAATGTCAAAATGCCCACACTAGTGAAAAGGGGTCGACTAGAGGTTTGTGAACTTACACCACTTATCAGCCGAACTGCCCGTTTCTGAGCCAAAAATATCCTTTTAGAATAGGAAGAGTTATCCCAAAATATGATACTGTAAGTTTTAAGTGAATGAAAATAAGCAGATTACTTTTCGTGTCGAACTATCACTTACTTCAGATACCGTTCAGATAGCAAAAATGGCAGCATTAAGTCTTTGAACAAGATGCTATATGTGGGCTTTCCACGACAGTTTACTGTCTATCTGAACACCTAGAAATTTGAACTGTTCAGTTTCACAAATCATATGCCCATTCTGTGAAATTACAACGTCGAGTTTTGTTTAATTGTGTGTTAGAAACTGTAGAAACTGAGTCTTACTGTGATTTAGCGTTAGTTTATTTTCTACAAGCCATGTACTTATGTTTTGAACTGCACTATTTGAAACACAGCCAATGTTGCACACAACATCCTTTACTACCAAGCAAGTTTCATCAGCAGGTAGGAAAATTTTAGAATTGCCCATAGTACTAGATGGCATACCATTTATATAAATAAGGAACAGGAGTGGCCCCAACACCCCCCCCCTCCCCCATTTGATAGTACTCCACTCAGATGCTACATCACAGCCATTCTCAACACCATGCATGGATAATGACGTTTTGCTGTCTGTTGTTAAAGTATGAAGTGAACCAGTTGCAAGCTGCTCCCTCTCTTCCGTAATGGTCCAACTTCTGGCGCAATATTTTGTGACCAACACAATGGAACGCCTTAGTCAAATCAAAAAATATGCCTAGCCTTCGAAACCTTTTGTTTAATCCATCCTATACTTCACAGAGAAAAGAGAACATAGCATTTTCAGTTGTTAAGCTACTTCTAAAGCCGAACTGTACATCTGATAGCAAATTATGTGATATAAAATGATCAATTACCCTTACATTCACAGCCTTTTCAATAACTTCACCAAACACTGATGAGATAGAAATAGGTCTAAATTATCAACACTATCCCTTTCTCCCATTTTATAAAGCGGCTTTACTACTGAGTACTTTAACCGCTCAGGAAATCGACCATTTCTAAAGGAAAAATTGCAAATATGGCTAAGTACAGGGCTAACATGTGCAGTACAGTACTTTAATAATCTACTAGGCACTTCATCATAACCATGAGAGTCCTTAGTCTTCAGTAATTTAATTATTGACTCAATCTACCTCTTGTCTGTATCACAGAGGAGTATTTCAGACATCAATCTCGGTAAGGCATTTGCCAAGAAAGTTGTATGATTTCCTGTAGAAACTAAGTTTTTATTTAATTCACCAGCAATGCTCAGAAAATGATTGTTAAATACTGTACATATATGTGACTTATCAGTAACAGAAATATTTTTACTACGAAGGTGACTTTATATCGTCGACCTTGTGCTGCTGACGCGACACTTCCTTCACAACTGACCGTATGGTTTTAATTTTATCCTGCGAATTAGCTGTTCTATTTGCGTACCACTTACTCTTTGCCTTCCTAATAATATTTCTAAGCATCTTACAATACTTTTTTTTATGGGCTACTGCAGCTTGATTGTGACTACTTTTGATAAAATTCTCGCTTTGTTTAACATGATATCCTTATCCCACTAGTCAGCCACCCAGGATGCATTTTACTGCCAGTATCCCGTTCAGAACGTTCTATTAGAAAGCAACTGTCAAAGAGCATGAGAAATGTGTTAAGGAAAGAATTATATTTGTCATCTATGTTATCGGCACTATAAACATCCTGCCACTCTTGTTCCTTAACGAGGTTTAAAAAACTCTCTATTGCCGTTGGATTAGCTTTCCTACATAGTTTGTAATTATATGTGACATTTGTTTGAATAAAAAAGCTTTTTAGTGTTAATGTTTGAAATGACGGGAACCGGTGTTACTACTGCTGTAAGGCCGTTAACTCATGCAAAATAACAATATTCAGTTATATAGTGGAATATAGCCAGAGGGTTGAAAGAGTTAAGATTATTGCATGCTTTTGTATGGATGTGACTAGCTTTTCAGCGCACAAAATAGGTTTAAGTAACGCCATCTATATTCTGTATATAAGGAAAGACCATGCACCAGATTTCTCACTCAGAAATCTCATTTGAATGTTGATTGCTGGGATTCCACGACTGTCATGCGAATATGAAGTGTATCGAGTAAGGAGGCCCTCCCCTCCCTCCCTCAACGCCATGCACGACCTCAACGGCAAACGTGACTGGCGCCCCAGAGCACACACATGCCCGTATTGGTTTCTCGATTGTGCATCCCATACACCTTGAGTCAGTAAACGGACTTGTTTGAAGCAAGATAATTATCCATACAGACAGTGGGTCGTCGTCTGAAGCGCAAAGTGCCATCACCATGGCGACAATTGTTGCAGATTCTTCTGACGCGTCAGCAGAGAGACGTGCGTCGACAATGGTGTTCTAAAGACAACAGGAATGGCACCACGTCGTCTTCTCCCCGGTACTGCATACTGCATCACGATAGACATACCAGTATGTGCAAGCTCTGACGAGAAGAAACGTTGCTGTATTGCATTCGTAATGATTTTTATTTATTTATTTTTTCAGTCGTTAGTCTTCTGATTGGTTTGATGCAGCCCGTCTCGAATTCCTCTCGTTCCCTGAATTCTTCACCTCCGCGTACCACCTTACGTCCTCAGTTATTTGTTGGATGTATTCCAATCTCTGTTTTCCCCTACAGTTTTTACGCTCTACAGCTCCATTTACTACCACGGAAGCTATTCCCTGATATCTTAATAGATGTACTACCATCCTGTCTCTTCTTCTCGTCAGTGTTTTCCATGTATCCCTTTCCTCACCGGTTCTCCGAGACCTCCCCATTGCTTACATTATCAGTCCACCAAATTTTCAACATTTTTCTATAGTACCACATTTCAAATGCTTCAGTTCTCTTCTGCTCCGGTTTTCCCACAGCCTATGTTTCACTCCCTTACAATGGTGGGCTCCAAACATACATTCTTAGTAATTTCTTACGCACATTAAGGCCCATATTTGATACTAGGAGACTTATCTTGGCCAGGAATGTCCTTTTTACCAGTATTAATCCGCTTTTTATGTTGTCCTTGCTCCTTCCATCTGGACTATTTTGCTGCAAGATAGCAGAGTTCTTTAACTTCATCTACTTCATGATCACCAAAGCTGTTGTTACGTTTCTCGCTGTTCTCATTTCTACTACTTGTCATTACTTTGTCTTGTTCGAATTATTCTCAGTGCATATACTGTACTGTATTAGGCTTTTCATTCCATTCAGCATATCCTGTAATTCTTCCTCATTTTCATCAGCATATCTTATCACTTGTATCTTTTCACCCTGAATTTTAACCCCACCCTAGAACCTTTCTTCTATTCCCGTCACTGCTTCTTCGATGTACAAATTGAACAGCAGCGGTTAAAGTCATCATCCCTGTCTTTAACCGTTTTTAATCCGAACACTTTTCTTTTAGCCTTTCATTCTTACTGTTCCCTCTTGTTTGGTGAACATATTGTATATTACCCTTCTTTCCCTATAGCTTGATTCTATTTTTCTCAGAATTTGGCCCATCTTGCATTATTTTACATTATCGAACGCTTTTTGTAGGTCGAAATATCCAATGAACGTGTCCTGATTTTTCTTCAGTCCTGCTTCTATTATCTACTGCAACGTCAGAATATCCTCTCTGGCGACTTTACTTTCGCTAAAGCCAAACTGATCGTCCTCCAACACATACTCAGTTTCTTTTCCGTTCTTCTGTATATTATCCTTGTCAGCTGCCTGGATGCATGAGATGTTAAACTGATTGTACGATAGTTCTCTCACTTATATGCTCTTGCTGTCTACGAAATTGTGTGGTTGGTATTTTTTCCGAAAGTCTGATAGTACGACGCTAGTCACTTAGATTTTACATATCAGCTTCAACAGCCATTTTGTTGCCACCTCTCCCAACGATTTCAGAAGTTCCGATGGAATGTTGTCTATCCCTTCTGCCTTATTTGGTCTCAAGTCTTCCAGAGCACTTTTAAATTCTGACTCTAATACTGAATCCTCTATGTCTTTCATATCGACTCCAGTTTTTTATATCACGTTATTGGACAAGTTCTCCCCCTCATGGACGTCTTCAATGTACTTTTTCGACCTATCCACTCTCTCCTCTGCGTTCACTTATCACATCACTGGTCAACACTCATTTTCTTGCCAAGGATATTTGAGTGGCTTTAGGATGGGTTAGTGGTGCTGAGGACGAATATAGCAACCATTTATGCAGTTTGGCTCTAGTTTTTGAGATAATGCATGATTTATTCAAAAAATTAGAAAAAATTGCTAATACTGAACTCGAGCGCTACAAACTACAATGAAAAAAGAAAATAATCTTTATAAATAGCTTCTATGAAAACCTGATAGGCATTTGTCCACGTATAAAACATAATTGAAAAGTTTCTCTATAAGTATACCATTTTCCGTCCATGACGAACCGCTTCCTGCACGCTTTCCTTTTATAGGTCTCTTCAGAACAGTCACGTTGCAGATTCCAGCAATAATCTGCCATCATATGCCTGTCCCATCTTCCTTTATATCTTTCCTCTATTCCTTTCATATCTTGATGGAACCGCTCTCCTTGTTCCTCACTGAAATCACCTAGATTACGAGGAAATCGATCCAAGTGGCTGTGAAGGAAGTGCAATTTTATGCTCATGTTAGCTCCTAAGTTTTGAAAGTTAGTGAGCATGTTTTTGACCAGTTCCTCGTAATTGGGAGCTTTATGATTGCCCAAAAAACATTTTACAACAGCGACAAAACTGTTCCAGGCCGATGCTTCAGTGACAGTCATGACACTTGTAAAATTGGTATCGTTGATGAGCCTGCGAATTTGAGGACCATCAAATATTCCTGCCTTAAGTTTTTCACTACTGAGTCCAGGGAACGTATTGCAGATGTATGTGAAGCAATTACCATTTCTGTCTAAAGCTTTGGTGAATTGCTTCATTAGTCCTAACTTAATATGTAATGGTGGAAGAACAATCTTGTCCCTACTAACCAGAGGTTCATTAATGATGTTTGCTTCACCAACAGCCATATGTTCCCTTGGAGGCCATGTTTTCTACTTCCAATGTTCGTGCTTTGCCCTACTATCCCACATGCAGATAAAACATGGGTGCTTTGTGTATCCACTTTGTTGTCGAAGCAAGAAGTTCACCATTTTCAAATCAACACAAATCAACCACTGGTGCTGCATATACTGAATTTTCTGCAGAACCATCTTGATGTTAGCATATGCTTCACAAAGTTTTGTTGAGTGGGCAATTGGAATAGATGCGTAACGATTGCCATTGTGTAGGAGAACACATTTTAAACTTCTAGTGGAACTGTCTATGAAGAGACGCCAGTCCTCTGGTCTATATTCCGGCAGCCCCAATTCAAGTAAAAGTCCAGGTATATTGCTGCAATACACTGTAACCTCTTCTTGGTTGAAGTATGGAAGAAGGTTTTCTTCTCTCGTCCGGTAAGCTGTTATTTTAACACTTGGATGAAGACAGTTCTTTTCCTTAAGCCTGGATGCTAAGAGTTCTGATGCTTGCTTTGAAAGATTGAGTTCTCGTATCAAGTCACTGAGCTCCTTCTGGTCGAACTGCTGGGGTTGTGTCTCACGTCCTTCGTATTCCGAACCACTACTTGTACATTCCTCGCCGTGCGCATCGTCATCTGATGATGTTAGCGTGGGTAATGTTGTGAAGGTTGGTACAGGAACATCGTTGCTGTGCACCACCGGTCTTCTTGCTGACTCCAAATCGGGATATTCCCACTTTCGTTTTTTGAACCTATTAAAACCTTTCACATTAACAATGCAAAAATAGCAATCATCTGTATGGTTCTTCTGCTCTCGCCATACCATAGGCACTCCAAAGTTTAAGCTTTTCCTTTTTAGTTTTGTCCACTGCCATAAGCATTCCACACAGCATTTACAAACTTTATGGGGTGCCCACGCCTTGTCTTGATCTCCAAGTTTAATTCCGAAATATGCCAGATACGCTTCCTTCACAAAAGGAGTGATATTCTTCCTGTTCTTTTGAAGAACGTATTCACCACAAATGTAGCAGAACTCATCTGGATGGTTCACGCAAAGACGGCGTGAAGAACTCATGTTTTCCTAAAACAAAATTGCACAAATACTACATATTATGCAGAACTTTCTTGTATTTGCATGTCAATCACATCCAACAAACATCATTAATTGTTTTGTGTGAAATGAATACTCACCTCTTATTTGCTACGTTGCGATGAAAAGGTTCTATCTCCTTGAAGCTGCACTGCACATGTGTGTGACTTTCGACCATCGCCATTTTTCTTGTTTACACTGAACGCTACCTATCGGCTGTTGCGGGGATTACCTCGGCCAACAAATGAATGTCGAGTACCGCCGAATTCAAATCTGCACAACCCTCAATATCTTCAACACACGCACCGCACAACAGGACTGAACACATGCTGACAGTGTGATGTTTGCATGATGTAATTCTCAACCACACAGATGCACTCCCTGAGCACAATTGTTTAATAAAGATAGTACAATATCACTAATTAAAAAACAGTTAGCAAATACATTACACCATATATGGACCCTGCAGTCGATATTATCCACATGAAACTCTCATTTCCACAAATAACCTATATCTCAAAAACCAGAGCCAATTTGGAAAAAGTACAAATATACTCGGAATGAGTATCATAACAATATCCCATTTTCGTTCAAACTTCCCTGGCAACGAAAAAAAAAATTTATTTTGTAGAGCTGTGATAATTAATGTTACCATCCTTGGTTTTAATTTTATCGAAGGTTATTTTGACTTTCCTATATGCTGAGTCAGTCCTCGCGACGAGAATTTCTTTTTCGTTTCTTCACGTCTTGCCTGCAGACATCTAGCCTTCCCTTGGCTGCACTTGCTATTCATCTCAAAACTAATGGATTTATGTTGCTGATTTACTGTCTTTCCGCGAACATTTCGCTGCTTCCTTCTTTCGACGATCAATTGAAGTATTTCTTCTGTTACCCAAGGTCTCTTCGCAGTTACCTTCTTAGTATCTATCTTTGACTGTCCAACATCTGTGAGTGTACTTTCTAGAGATGTCGATTCCTCTTCAACTGAACTGTCTACTTTGGTGTACCTTGTCGCAGTATCCACATCTTTAGCGAACTTCAAACGCGTCTCATCATTCCTCAGTGTTTCAGTACCCCACCTCTTTCTACACCGATTTTTCCGGGCAATTCTCCTTTCCAGTGTACTCTTCGTTACTAAATTGTAATAAGAGTCTATATCTAACCCTGGGTACGCCTTACAGTCCAATATCTGATTTCGGAATCTCTTCCTGACCATGACGTAATCTATCTGAAATCTCCCCGTATTTCCCGGCCTTTTCCAAGTATATCTCCTACTCTTGCGATTCTTGGATAGAGCATTCGCTATTACTAGCTGAAATTTAATGCAGAAATCAGTTAGTCTTTTTCCCCTCTCATTCTTAGTAGCAAGACCATATTCTCGCGTAACCCTTTCTGCTATTCCCTCCCATACAACCGCATTCGAATTCCCCATGGCTATTAGATTTTCATAACCTTTCACGTACTGAATTACCTGTTCAATATCCTTACATGCTTTCTCTATCTCTTCACCTTCGTCTTGCGGCGGTGGTATTATACCTGAACTATCGTTGTCGATGTTAGTTTGCTTTCGATTCTGATCAGAACAAGCCTATCACTGAACTGTTCATAGTAACTCACTCTCTGCCCTACCTTCCTATTCATAACGAAACCTACTCGCGTTATACTATTTTTACTGGTATTACCATGTGCTCATCTCACCAGAAATCCTTGTCTTCTTTCCATTTCACTTCATTGACCCCCACTATATCTAGATTCAACCTTTGTATATCCTTTTACAGATATCCTATCCTTCCTATTATGTTCAAACGTCTGAAATTCCAAGCTCCGACTGGTAGAACGTTATCCCATCATTCGTTATTCCATCTTTTTCTCATTGTCACTTTACCTTCGGCAGTCCTCTCACGGAGATCCGAATGGGAGATTAATTCGGAATCATTTGCCAATGAAGAGATCATCAAGACGCTGTTTCAATTACAGGCCACATGTCCTGTGGAAACACATTGGGTATCTTTAATGCAAATGTTTCCATAGCCTTCTGCACAGCCATGCCGTCGATTACTGTTGATTCTTCCGCCTTTAGGTGTAGTTTCCCACTCCAAGGGCAAGACAGTGCCATGAACCTCGGTCAGTTCCACCGCCCTCTTTGACAAGGACGTTGGCAGAGCGATCGTGACGTCATACGCCGGAAGTCCTCGGCAACAATTGCTGATGATTTTTATTCAAATTTAACCATTGGCTGGATTAGGATCCGGGACCCAGGACGTCTTAGTTACGCCAAAGATGCTACCCGTAGACCACGTGTGAACGTCATCGTCATGGGGCCCTGATACTGGAGAGTTGTTATGTGGTGTCACTGGGTACATAGGCACCTCTGGAACGCGTAGCCGGTAATTTGACTGCAAGCTTTAGGCCGACGGCTCGAGCGAATTGTTCAAATGTTCAAATGTGTGTGAAATCTTATGGGACTTAACTGCTAAGGTCATCAGTCCCTAAGCTTACACATACTTAACCTAAATTATCCTAAGCACAAAGACACACACCCATACCCGAAGGAGGACTCGAACCTCCGCCGGGACCAGCCGCACAGTCCACGACTGCAGCGCCCTAGACCACTCGGCTAATCCCGCGCGGCCGGCTCGAGCGAATTGTCGAGGTTTCTGTGGTGTTATCTTCAAATAAGCTAACGCAAGGGCGTATTTTAGACTTTCCCTCGACTGTTACCATGCGTGTTCTCTGGACATCTTATCCATGGAAAATATGTGAGTACTAATTGTCAAGAGACTAGCATGCCACCACTCGGCAGTCACTTCTATTGATGAGCTGTGACACCTTGCTAAAGTAGCGTGGAATCACTCTGTAACGAGAATTATACGTATAATAATTTTTTTCTTTATGAATTTAGATAAATTAATAATAGCAATGTGTTGAATTTCTTTTTCGATTCTTTTCGTGTCATGTTAAAGAAACTGTGAGTAACTTTTGAAACGAATATTATTTATGTTAGATTTCAAATAATGTGGTAATCAAAGGAAAGTGTATTTAATGTTAAAACTATTGTAAGATGTGAAAATTGTAATTTATACACTTGGTCCATACGTAGGTAATGCATTAGGATATGTGTAGTAGAAAACCTGTGGTGAATACCCTACCTGTAGGGGAGCGGGAAAAGGTGGAGGCAGACGAGGCGGGAAAACGCACACTGGGCGCGGTTCGACACAACGGGCTCAGTAAAACAGTCGGAGGCGAGCAACAGTCGGAAGTACACGTACTGTACCGAGGAGGCTACCCAGGAAAAGTGGATTCCATTGAGCCTCGGATGAACCGATTCCGACAACTACTTGGCATGGCTATATTCTGAGGCACAAAATTGGAAAGATTACGACGCTAAGAAGATGGAAAGTGCCGATGTTGTGTGAGCCTTAGCCGTGCTTGCATGTGTGCCGTGCTGCCCGCTATCTCGCTGCCCGCCATCCGCCGCACCGACTTGCACAGGTCAAACATTTATTTCATCTTTAGAAGTGTATCTGTGTGGACCAGTGTCGAAACTGTTTCTAATGGTTCAATAGTAACGTGACTTTTACCAGAATTGCTTTAGCCATGACTTATCCTGATCACTGACCTAGACAGGATCCTTACCTCGTATTGTGCAATCCGAGTATCCTAAACTGAAAGTTTAATGTTTGTGTTAATGAAAATTATCAGCAGATTAATCTATGCCATAAAGGAATCTATAGTTCTGTGTGCTGTTGCAAATATTGGTAAAGAACAAAAGAGTAGTTATCCAGAGATTGATAATTTTGTGTGTTAATTTGCCTTCAGTACTAGATAGTTTCAGTATAACGACTATAACAGTTTCAGGGCCCCCCCCTTTGCTCTTGTCCATTCGTTCAAACCTTGATGTGTACTGATCAGATTTGACCAGTAAAGCTAAATTCTATATTAATCCTAAATGTATTAGTGTTTTTCCATTATTCATAGTGATATTGTGTGTGTACTTTTAAGATTGTCGACGCTAGGGCAATCTATGCCCGATTTCAGTCTGCTCAACATACGAAATGCAGTTCGTAGTAATCATTACTGTGTGATGTTGTGTAAATGTAGCTCGTCCAAATTAGTACCAAAAAGAGAAAACTTTAGTTCAGTGGATTTTTCGGGTTCCAAACTTTGCCATATAACGCATCATTACTACGTGTTACTATGCTTGTACATGCACCCACTTGTACAAGGAAAAACTCACTAATTGCCTAAGTAGGCTGGCGACCGAATTGTTAGTTATAGGTAGCATCTACTGTGTGTACTTCTTGTCCATGCGAAAGAATAATTATACTGTACATTTGCTTGATGCATCACTGTAGTTATTGACTGAAGATAAGTCCGATTTTGCTTCTATTAGGTACACGCGGTCAACTAATGTACTAAAATCCTTGTTTATAAGGTGAAGCCCGTGAACTTATTACAGTACAGGCTTTATAGAGCTAACCTACGTCCGAGCAGGGCGGTAGTGTTACAACTCGATGACCAGCTGGGTTCAAAAATGGTTCAAATGGCTCTGAGCACTATGGGACATAGCATCTGATGTCATCAGTCCCCTAGAACGTAGAACTACTTAAACCTAACCAACCTAAGGACATCACACACATCCATACCCGAGGCAGGATTCGAACCTGCGGCCGTAGCGGTCGCGCTGTTCCAGACTGAAGTGCCTAGAACCGCTCGGGCACTCCGGGCGGCTGATCAGCTGGGCTACAGCTATAGCTGAGGCGGCAGAGGTGGCAGTTCTGCGTACTGAATTTCGCATCATGCATGTATTCAAAATACCTACGAATTTAATATATTCTTCCTACTGTGTAGTACAGGGTAGTTATAACTGAACTTTCGCTACTTAAGCCAATGTAGACGGAAACTGTTTATCATATGGGTGCTCATCTTTACAGGAATGATGTTCAGACGGCGCGATGCACAATGGCTTGGCCGTTAGGTTTCGGTACTGGTACGGCGCCGTGGAGTTGAAGCACATGCATCAGCGGCGCGGGGTAACTGCGCAGTCAGGGGCGCCCTGCCACGGTTGGCGCGGCTGCCCCGCCCCCCCCCCTCCTCCCCCCACCCTTCGGAGGCGGAGAATCGACTCCTCCCTCGGGCATCGGTGTGTGTCTTGTCCTTAGCGTAAGATAGCTTAAGTAGTGTGTAAGCCTAGGGACCGATGACTCAGCAGTCTGGTCCCATAGAGACTTACCACCACCACATGCATCAGTGTGCATTACAGTTACAGCCAGTCAACGTTGACCTGAACAAGGTGAGCAGGGCTTTACTCGTAGCCGGCCGGTGTGGCCGAGCGGTTCTAGGCGCTACAGTCTGGAACCGCGAGACCGCTACGGTCGCAGGTTCGAATCCTGCCTCGGGCATGGTTGTGTGTGATGTTCTTAGGTTAGTTAGGTTTAAGTAGTTCTAAGTTCTAGGGGACTGATGACCTCAGAAGTTAAGTCCCATAGTGCTCAGAACCATTTTTTTTTCTTTACTCGTAAAGCTGTTGTATCAAAACAGCAGCATAGTGCTGCTACTCTTCTCGAGCATCGACGCATTAAAGGAATACGGAGAGGTCCTCTTTCCGCACCGGAGTTGGAAACATGGTTCGGAAGTTTAAACTAACAGGCGATTTGGGGATTGCTCCTAGGACATGCAGACGGCCAACTGCGCCACTAACTGTCGCCGAAGTTACTGTTGTAACGGCTGAGAATGCAGGACGCAATGTTTGATCTTCAAATCTTCAAGCAGAGCGCGGGCTGTGCCATGACAGCTGAACATTCCGTGACCCACCGTCCAAAAAGTGCTACCAATAATTGTGAAATGGCATCTGCAGAAACTTCCAGGCTGCCGTGGAAGCTCATTATCGTCACACTGAGCAACGTTTGTGACATGGAACGTAAATGTGGTAGGACGGACGTTGTGTTCTGCCTTACGGCAGGTCCTGTCATGGGGGAAGCCTCTTCAGAGAGGTCCACCGCATGAGCGTCTAGGGAAGTGATTCCAGTCGTGGTTTCCCGTTGCCTTCCACTGATGATGATGAAATGATAATGAGGAGAACACAATACCCAGTCCCTGAGCGGAGAAAATCTCCGACCCAGCCGGGAATTAGACTACGGCATAACAGCCCGGAATATTTTATTATTTGTGAAAATAACATCTCCCGGTGTTTTCTGTACCCTCTCTAAGGCAATCGTCTGTCGAATCAAAATATCCTCTCAGACAAATTCAGGATTTTAGGAAGTGATGGTATAGTCAACCAACAGATGTCATATCTAACCAAAAGAATGCCGAAAGTTGTACCTAACAATGGAACCGATATAAGAAGGGAAGATTCTTCTGACTGGAGAGAAATCACTTATAAGGTTCTACAAGGCTGAACCTAAGGTCTTCTCAGATGTATAAACGACCTTCCAACAAATATATAACAAGTACAATTAGTTATTCCAGCAGGTGATACTAGTATTGTAATCAATCCAAACACATATACACAAAGAAAGAAATGGTAAATAATATTCTTAAAATATAATTGAGTAATTTTGAGCACATGCTCTCACTCAGTCTTAAAAAGACAAAACATGTTCAGTACAACACTGCACATCTAGAAGTACTACGCAAATGCTAAATGTGACACACGGCGAGGAAATAATAGTCAAGGTGGAAGCTTCAAAAATGTTAGGTGTCTATACAGGTGACAATTTAAACTAAAACTCCCAAAGCAACTCATTTCAGCCAAATATGCACTTCAGATCATTGAAAATCTTGGGGAGAGACAAAACAGTAAGTTGACATATTCTGCCTCTTTTCTTTCAATAATGCCGTAAGCAATAATGGTATGAGGTAGCTCATCTTTAACAAAGAAAGGTTTCATTGCTTAAAACTGTTCTGTAGGAATAATAAGTGGTGCTCACCCCCAATGGTTCAAATGGCTCTGAGCACTATGGGACTCAACTTCTGAGGTCATAAGTCCCCTAGAACTTAGAACTACTCAAACCTAACTAACCTAAGGACATCACACACATCCATACACGAAGCAGGATTCGAACCTTCGACCGTAGCGGTCGCGCTGCTCCAGACTGTAGCGCCTAGAACCGCTCGGCCACTCCGGCCGGCTCATCCCCAGTCCTCTTGTAGATATCTGCTTATGAGGTTAGCCATTCTGACTACTGCTTCACAGAATATTCATTCCCTTATGAGTTTGTTGTAAATAATCCTTCTACAATTCAGAAGGAACAATTATGTACATAATTACAATACCAGAAGGAAAAACGATATCCATTAGTTCACATTAAGATTGTTTATAGCACAAAAATGAGTGTACACTGCTGCTACCAAGATTTTTAATGATTTACCCCATAATACAAAATGTCTGGCAGAAGTTAAGTTAAATTTGGAAATAAACTAAAAGTGTGTCTCTTTGGCAATTCCTTCTATTCTGTAGCATTTCTGTTATCCATATATAAGTTTTTTGGTAACAAATAAAGACGTTGCCACATTTGCATATAAATGTGTAATACCGATGTAACATGAATCGACCCAGATCATTAGGCTTAATCTTACAAATGCTATATGGAACATAAAGCTAACATCTCGTGGCCACCTCCTAAACCTGAGAGGTAGGATATACTCTATTTGTAACATAAATTTAAGTAATCTTTGTTCATATACACGACTGAATGGCGAGAAGCGGAAGAAAGATGAATATCTCTGCTATTATATTAATGAAATCTGATAAATTTATTTGATAATTTGTTTTACATAATTCAGTTTAACAAAGAAGACAAGCTCGTACACAGCTTTCCATTTCCTCCTCACGATTATAAACAATGATGAAACATTTGGATTCAATTCTGCACAGTATTAATCAAGTGTATCATTTGTATATCACTATTATTATTTTACATGCTATGCTATAACACGTACAAGACGAATAAGATGCAGTCTCCGTTTATTCTCATTTAAAGTACAAACTATGTTGTTTACTTTGAACGTAGTGATATATGTTACTATGTGACATTGTCTCCTATTGTATTCTGACTACTTTTTACGTGTACTTGTATTTTACAGCATTCTTGGAAGCAAAACTAATTTTAACAATGTACGACCAACGCAAGTTTCGGTTGTAGTCCAAATATGCTCTTTTGACGGGCTACACCATACAGCATAACTTCTCTTTAATTTTACTTTTTATTCTGTAGACTAAACAACCAATGGTTGCTTTATATTTTTCCTTTAGTAGTGTTACATCTGGTATGCATTTCAGAGATTGAAAATGGCTACTCAGCCGCAACTGTACAATAGTTATGACTGCAGAATAAAAGGATATTTTAATGTCAGTAACGACAGTGTTTTTTGAATGCCATAGTTCTGTCATTAAAAAAATTTAACCTGCTGTGGACCCCATCGTAACTAAAATACTTTTTTCTGTTTCTCAGTGTGTTCATTTAGTAATCAGATCGGGTTTAACTCTCTGTGATCTACGTTTTCAGATGGTTCTGCGGACACGTCAGCTGTTTGTAAACACGGACGTGACTCCGTTAAATAATTTACCAAGACTGAACAGGTCGGAAATGATGAAACGCTGTTCATTGGGAACAAACATGTTTTCGTAGATGCGTGTGGCACTGATCACGTCTCGCTGCGCACGCGCTCATCGTGTGGCCGAGGGAGGTTAACGTTTCCGGGTCTCGTCGACATTAAGGTCAGTAGTGACTGCGCTGTGGCTCGGTTAGGCGAGGACGGGAGAGGAAAACTGCCGCGATTTTAGTGACGGAACCATCCTGGAATTCGTCTCAAGTGATTTAAGGATGCCACAAAGTTTCAACTATGATTGTTGAACGAGAATTGGAATCCTGTTTCTCCGGAATACAAAATCAAAGTGTTAACCCTCGTGTCAACTGTCATGGTGAACAGAAAGTAGCACTTGAAGAGCAGTAAGCAATTTCTCATTGAAGACATGGATTCAGATTTCGAAAGAAACTAGATGCTATTCTATGACTGTGGTATTTTTTGCGGGTTTTCATTTTTCTTCTGAAGATCTTACTGACGCAAGTACGATATTGTGCATCTGGAGGTGGTAAACGTGGCACAGTATCAAAAGGCACAACAACTGAATTCTCAAGCAACGAATCGTTATTCGATATTTTTTGCGTGCAGACAATTTTTTATTATTTCAGTTCAAAGCAGAGTATAAATTACGCAAGGAAATACCGTAACATGCTTTATATTAGCTTTTATTAGAATGTGCTACCTTATGTATCGTTTTTTATTGGCAAGATTTTGCCTAATTGGAAGCAAGGCTGATAGGGATGGAAAAGAAGCAGAACATAATTACAAAGCTATCTTTTTTGTTAAGACTTCAAAATCCACCTGAGAGGTTCAGTCCCCACCTTTGGAACGACTTACGTACAATTCTGACTGGAATACACTCTTTGAAATACTAATGGTTGTAGAGATAAGACACGGAGACCAAAAGGTTCTGTGCAACTTGTACATAAACCGGAATGTTTTTACGAGTCGAAGGATGTGAAAGGGAAGCAGATTATAACGAGGAACTGAGAGAGGGGTGCAGCTCGTCCCAGATATTACTCAGTCTGTATAAGAAGAAAGCTCAAAGGAAACCAAGGAGGAATTTGGAACGATAATTAAAAATCGGGGAGAAGAATTGAAATCTTCGAGTTTTAATATATTTTTTCAGGCCTGTAGTCGCATTTGTGATTATAACGATTACCGGTTTCGTTCGGTTTTATAATATACAATCAAAGACAAAAAATAAAAAATAAATAAAAATGAAAAGAGATGACGCACCACGAAGGAATTATCCGAATGGGATGGAAGTCGGTAGATGTGATGTACAAGTGCAGATAAGCGAATTATAATAATTTCAGGAATATTGACTGATTTATTCAAGAGAAAGAGATTCACAAATGAACAAGTGAATAACGGTTGCTCCACTTCCGGCCTACATGCAAGCAATTATTTGGCTTGACAATGATTGTCAGAGTTGTTGTATGTCCTCCTGAGGGATTAAGAGCCAAATTCTGTCCGACTGGCGCGTTAGTTCATCAAAATCTCGAGATGTTTGGAGAGTGCTGCCCTTAAAGCTCCCAACATTTTCAGCTGTGGAGAGGTCTGGCGATATTGCTGGCCAAGGTATGGTCTGGTAACCACGAAGACAAGCAGTAGAAACCCTCGTCGTGTGCTGGCAGACATTATCTTGCTGGAATGTAAATCCAGGATGGCTTGCCACGAAGGGCAACAGAACAGACACCAGACCATTACTCCTGGTTGTCGGATCATATGAGTGGCGCCTCTCCATACACGTCTTTGTTGGTCGCTGGACCTGGAATCTCACTGACTGGAGTGTAATTGTGTACAGTGATAAGTCCGGCGTCCAACTGAGTCCCGATGAACAGCCAAGACATGACTGGAGACGCCCCAGGCAGTGGTGGGATACCAACCTGACTGTAACCCGCCATGCGCCCCGACAACCAGGAGTGATCGCTGGGGATGCCACTGCATTTCATAGCAGGACCCCTTTTGTCGTGCCGGCCGCTGAGACCGAGCGGTTCTATGCGCTTCAGTCTGGAACCGCTCGACCGTTACGGTCGCAGGTTCGAATCCTGCCTCGGGCATGGATGTGTGTGATGTCCTTAGGTTAGTTAGGTTTAAGTAGTTATAAGTTCTATGGTACTGATGACCTCAGATGTTGAGTCCCATAGTGCTCAGAACCATTTTCGAACCTTTTGTCGTCATACCTGGCACCATTACAGTGGAGCCCTATATCGACGATACTCTACACTCCGTTTTGTCGTCTTTCATGATAAGCCATCCCGGTCTAAGACAATGCCCACTCGCACATGATAGAGGTTCTACTGCTTGTCTTCGTGCTTTTCAAAACCTAACTTGGCCAGCAAGCTCGCCGGATCTCTCCAAAATTGAGAACATTTGGAGCATTGTGCGTAGGGCCTTCCAACCAGTTCCGTATTTTGATGATGTAACGCACCAACTGGACAAAATTTGGTACGATAACCCTCAAGAGGACATACAACAAATCTGTCAATCAATTCCAAACCGAATAACTTCTTAAATGAGGCCAGAGGTGGACCAACGCGTTATTCACTTGCTTAATTTGTGAAGCTCTTTCTCGGGAATTAACTACCATTTTTTCTGAAATTGTAATCATGTGTTTGCCTGTACATTTGCATGTCACATCTACCGATTTCCGTCCACTTCAGATGAGTCCTTCGTGGTGGGTCTGTTTTGTATGTATGTATGTATGTGTGTGTGTGTGTGTGTGTGTGTGTGTGTGTGTGTGTGTGTGTTTTTGTGGTGCATACTGATACGTTATAGTTGAATAGCAACCCGTCAGATATATGTGCTCCATCTGTATATGACACTGTTTACCTTTTTTGCTTGCTCAATATACAGATTGCTAACTTCTCCTTCTGTTTCAAGTCCTTCATTTCACTGCAGTCATCACGTAAAGGTTTCATAAAAGCTTTGAGGTGCACCGATGACTTTCTAATTCTGTCAGAGACGGCAAATAATCTAGATCAGTCGAACGGAATATATAATGACTCGAAGGAGGCTTGTAACATAACTATTAACAACAGTTTCAGCCTTGGTCAAGCGGCAGCGTCTTTGATTAGTAATCTAAACATCATCAATACCGGGTTCGCACACCACCACCGCTTAGATCTTGAATAAAAATCATCAGAAGTGGCGGTCTAAGACTTCCGGCATAGGAAGTCACCCCGCATTTAGCCAACGGCCTTGTCAAAGAGGGCGGAGGAACGGATAGAGAGGACGATCACTCTCTTGCCCTTGGGGTGGGAAACTGTCCCTAAAGGCGGAAGAATCAGCAATGATAAACGGGATGACGATTCAGTAGGCAATGGAGATCACTACATCAAAGACACATAAGTGGATCGACAGGACATGTGGTCTGTAATTGAAAAGATGTCATGATGATCTCTTCATTGGCAAAAGATTCCGGAATAGCCCCCACTTTGATCTCCGGGAGGAAACTGCCAAGGGGGAGGTGAGCATGACAAAAAGACTGAATAATCAACGAAAGGATGCCGTCTAACACGTGTGAGACTGGTTCTCATCTGTCTTCCTACCACAGTTGCACAAGGACATTCTGTGAGTGTTTTGGGAATTTGTTGTTGAACCTACTGCCTGCAAGGTAGAAAGATACCATCGCACATATGCAGAGTTCAGAAGAATGCAGCAGTACGGACAGTGATTGTAATCAGACAATGATCTCAATGTCAGCTCCATTACGCTCCCTGCAACGGAAACGTTATCGCTAACAGAAATTGGAGTACGGGTTCAGGCGTAACTACATGTGAGCAAAAAATGAAAATCTTAGATTTTCGTTATTAAGGTTTATTTTTATTCTAAGTATGACTTCATGACATAGCAATGTTAACAAAATTACATACAGGATGGTAAAATATTCATACTGGGTTTTCACAACTGTGAAGCGAAATTCCTAACTATTATCAGGTTCTTTAATGATAAGATGGTTGATGACCGTGTCTGGGGGTCGATAAAGATACAAACAAATTAAATACAATTGAGGCCAGGGATATCAGTTACGCTGAAATGCGCAATGGAGACACTCAAAATTGAATGGGGTTTGGTAAAGAAGAATCACAAAGAAGTACGCAGTTAAAACAACTCATAACTCTACAGTGGCTGATCAACCCTTTTCGTTAGCTCGGACATCTCGCGTTTCTGCTTCAATTAGGCCCGACAATCGTGAATATGTTTAACTACATCCATTTGCGCCTCTGTCACGGAGGAATGGAGGCTTCTGGTTCTGGCGCCGATTGGGGCGCACTCTTGTTGCCGCCAGTTACCGAGATTAGCTGTATTGTTTCGTGGGTCTTGGACTCGTTTACTTTGCACTTGCGAACAACAGTCAGGAACGCTTGCAGTGTTTCCCGAGAAATCTTTCACGTAAATAAGGTACCTCCTCACAGTGTTAAAGTGCCATTCTTGTTGAAACCGAGCTTCTACAGAGTTTCGTGTTCCAATATTTTAGGTGGCTTTGTGCTCATTGTGATGGAGCAATTTCTCAGTCTGTTCTACTGGACTTTATGTCCACTCGCTTGGAAACTTATTCTCTGCTATTTTAATGAGTTATGTGTCGAGACATTCGAATAAATAACTAACTTATTAAACTGAGACTTAATTTGAATCTCAGAACCACAGTATTGTCCTACTGATACTGGTTGGGTGACCCTCTAAAAAAAATATAGCCATTTTATCTGAATTTATTGTGTGTTTTTGATATTTTGACGGTGTTCCATTTGCAATACAGTGTGCAAACCTTCTGATCATTCAGCTTATACTCAGATATTGGCATCTGTTATTTAACTGATGTATAAGGAGAACTGCACTCGCATGTCTAACACAGTTTTGATGATGTAATTAAAGACGGATTGCATACTACGTACAGCAGACAGAACCAAACGTCACGTACATTTCATTTCGACCCTGATCCAGGACAGCGATAACGAGCACATTTCAGTTATGATACATTCAGTTGGACAACTAGACGGGTTGGTTCAAATGGCTCTGAGCACTATGGGACTTAACATCTGAGGTCATCAGTCCCCTAGAACTTAGAACTACTTAAACCTAACTAATCTAAGGACATTACACACATCCATTCCCGAGGCAGGATTCGAACCTGCGACTGTAGAAGTCGCGTGGTTTCAGACTGAATCGCCTAGAACCGCTCGGCCACAGCGGCCGGCTACTAGACGGATGAAAGTTAAAAACATTCGAAGCAAATACAGGACGATTCAGCTGTCCCTACCGACGTTGTCTTATACAATCCACAGTGTTACATCTTGCCTTCAAAACCATGCGTCAGATTTTCATATTATCTCTCTCGCTGCTCGCAAACCATTAATCCTACAGAAAAAAATTAACAGGAGCTTTTTGTAGGCAATTTAAACTAGTTCAATTGTGTACTGGGACACATTTTCTCTGGACGCCAGGTTTTCGAGTTATTGAAGAAAAATGTACAAAAATGATCTTCAAACGCGCCTTCACCCCTCACACTCATCCCTCAGCTGTCATTTTTCTAGTATGTTGTTGGTGGAACTCCCTCCTACCACTGCACAAAAATTTCCGACAGCATGAACTGTTCCTGGTATTCGGCCTTCTTTGGTCTTTATTGATTCGGCTATGAAGCCATCAGCATAGTCGGCTACTTCTTTAACATTATCCATTTAAATGAGATGAAAGGAAAACGACTTTTGTAAACCTTACGCTAAAACTAATTACGTTGGCAGTTTGATTCATACTTTACCTTTACAACCTCAATAGTCCCTTAGTGATAAGCCCTGACGAATACAATAATGTAATTGTTTAATTTATGCTGTTAAAGTTCATAAAATTGTTAGGTAAAATTTACATAAACGCGAATTTTCAATTTATGAGTGCTCTACTAAGCCGGTGGCGTAATAATGATAGTCAATGAAGACGTAAATAGGTCGAATGTGAGAAATAATTCGAGCAGTCGCAAATTTTTATACAGTGGTGAGAAGGAGTGCCTTGAAAATTATACTAAAAATCCTGACCAGAGGGGGCTGAGTGTGGGAGTGGGGAAGCATCTGAAGGTCAAATTTTTCTTGACCAACTCTGAATCTAGGCGTCTAGCGAAAACGTATCCCAGTACATAAGTACAAAAAGTTTCTGTTCATTTTTTTTCTGTAGGGCTAATAGTTCGTGAGCAGTGAGTAAGACAATATGAAAATCACGCATGTGGTATTTGAAGGCCAGATATAACATTGCGGGTTGCATTAAACAACATCGGTAGGGGCAGCTGAATCGTCCTCTGTATTAACGGCACCTACCAAACATGAGCCGAATGGATTGTCCGTGCCTGAACTCTTTCCCTTGTTATCGCAGAACGTCATTCAAGTTCTTTGTAACAGATATTATCGGTGTACACTGGCATGTTGCGGCTTTCCGCCTGTACGGCCGGCAACCCATATGACACAACAACGTCACGGGCTGCTTACATGCCACGCAACCGCTCTGCACCAGAAAGCAGTTCTGCAGGAGTTCCACTAGACGTAAAAGGGCTGTATAGGGAAAGTACGGCCAACTTTCCAGTGGCCGCCATTTTGGGCCCACTGCGCCGCTGGTGATACATTGACTTCTGCAGGATATTTAGCCATGTATATTAAAGAAGTGGGCTCAACCAACTAATGCACTGTTAAAACTGATCAGTGGCTTCAAACGGAACATGTCGGATATTTAACAATAAAAAATTTCTCCTAATTTAAGCTAAATGAGTCGAAAAGCATTTGTTGTGGCGAGCATGAAACACAGTTTTTCTCTCCTATCCTTTATTGATAGCGAAAGTAGATTCCGCAATTCTTGTTGTGGTATCGAGTTTGAACACCTGTTTTCGTAATTTGCTTTAAATTGGTCCCGTCCAATAGTCAGCAGGACAAAAGGTTACCAATATTAGCTCGCAAGTGCAAGGAAAAATCCATCGCTAATATAAAGCTCTATTTCGACTTACTTCTTGTTCCTGCTACTCGGTACTACGAAAATTCGCCCAATATCTCTTTTGTTATGCGAAATAAAGCATTCCATTGAAATATGTATGCGCGGGACCTTAGTAAATAGAATTGATAAACGTGCCTATATGATTACGCATGCTTTATATTTTTGTCAGATCTGTCCCGTAAAATTTAGTCTCCAAATTGTTCTATGACATTAGGAGAATGGTTACGAAAGTACAAGGTGTGCAACTTTGCTTCCGCCGTTCGCCGATAGGTGGCGACAAAGGTAAGTAGCGGTCTAAAGAAAGAGATCGCAGACGTCAGGCAGTTAGCTTGGACTTCGATCAACGTAACCTCATTCAAACACTAGTCGATTTGTGTCTGCATCATAAAGTTGTTCTTGATTGAAAATGTCAGTTTACGAGCCTAATTCTCGTTATTTACGGAAGGGGATACTGTTTTGTTTCAGTATGAATAAATCAGCGCCAGAGTCTCACCGAATGCTCTCATCTCAAGTACATATGGCAAGGACGCTATTAGTGAAAGAACGTGTCATGAGTGGTTTCAATGCTTCAAGAAAGATGATTTTAACGTGGTAGACCGTCATAGTGGTAGGAGAGAGAATGTTTTCGAAGATGCAGAATTGGAGACGTTGCTGAGTGAAGACTCGTGTCAAACTCAAGGAGAATTGGCACGATTAGTGGAAGTGACACAGCAAGTCATTTCAAACCGTCTCAAGACTATTGGCATGATCCAGAAAGAAGGAACTTTGGTCCCGTGTGAGCTGAAACGAAGAAACGTTGAACGGCGTTTGTGTGTTTGTGAACAGTTGCTTCAGAGGAAAAAACGGAAGGGATTTTTGCATCGCATTGTGACCTGGCACGAAAAATGTGTTCATTACGATAATCCTAAACGCAAAAAATCATGAAGATATCCCGGCCATGCTTCCACGTCGACGGCCAAACTGAATATTTACGGCTCCAAGATCATGCTTGGTAATTTTTTTTTCCGGCCGGTGTGGCCGAGCGCTTCTAGGCGCTTCAGTCTGGAACCACGCGACCTCTACGGTCGCAGGTTCAAATCCTGCATCGGGCATGCATGTGTGTGCTGTCCTTAGGTTAGTTAGGTTTAAGTAGTTCTAAGTTCTAGGGGACTGATGACCTCAGATGTTAAGTGCCATAGTACTCAGAGCCATTTGAACCATTTTGAGCATTTTGTGGGACCAGCTCGGCGTCGTGTTAAAACCAAGTGAAGCAATCACAGGTGCTCGTTATCGAACGCAATTAATACCTTTGAACAGAGCATTAAAAGACAAATGGCCGCAGTACAGTGAGAGGCACGATAAAGTGATTTTGCAGCACGACAACGCTCGACCCCATGTTGCAAAAGAGGTCAAAACGTACTTGGAAACGTTAAAGTGGGAAGTCCTACCCCACCCGCCGTATTCTCCAGACATTGCTCCCTCTGCGTATCGCCTGTTTAGATCAATGGCGCATGGCCCGGCTGACCAAAACTTCCGATCTCATGAAGAAGTCACAAATTGGATCGATGCTTGGATCGCTTCAAAAGATGAACAATTTTTTCGACACGAGATTCTTACACTGCCCGAAATATGGGTGAAAGTAGTGGCCAGCGATCGAAAATACTTTGAATGATACATGTGTAACCAATTTGTTTCATTAAAGCCTCAAATGTTGGGGAAAAAAACGGCGGAAGCAAAGTTGCACTCCTTGTACAAAAGAATACAATATTTTTAAAATAAGTTCAAATAAAACTAGGCCTGCGATATAGCAGGCCTACGGCTCTGCCGATTTTCATTAGCCATATTCTCCCTCTTGTTGCATCTCTCTCATCATAGGGAATTCTTTACAGTTTTCCTCCCTTTTCGCCTCGACCCAGGAGCCAGACGCACAGCACTGACGCATTATTGTACTTAAAAATTTCGAAAATACACAACACTTCCTATGCTTTACACGCAATGCTTGAGCCCACAATGCCTGCTAATGTCACGTGACGCGGTTTCAGCCAATGCTGAACTGTGGACGGCGGCAAACGCAGGGGTATAGGATGGCCATACTTTCCTTTATACAGAGCTGTAACTAGGCGGCCCTAGTAGCGCCATCATTGGTCGCGGACTGGGGGGGGGGATGACCCATGTCACCTATAGTAGTTCCTGTGATATCCTGCCTCGTGACAGTATTTATGCTCGAGCACTGCCGTACAGAGTGAGTTCATGTCGAGCCAGAGGTACAGACTGACATCCGCTCCACTACGGCGCCGCTGCCCGCTACCGACCAGCTGCCTCCTCGACGGACATCGCCTGGCCTCTGCAGCTCTGCTGGCGATCCAGCCTCCGAGGTCGGCTGCCGTAACGTGGTTCATAAACTCTGTTAGAACACTGTCTGTGTTCTGTTTTCCCAGGGATCTGTATCACTGTGCACGTACTAAAAGTAAACTCTTGTGGAACTTGGTTTCCGTGTGCAGCAGTAGAACTTCGTAATATTGGTTTGTGGAAAACTCGGCCAAGTACGAGACTCTGAGATGTTGAACAACGGACTTCAGCCTGTCAGTCATTTTAGAGTGATAATTGTGATTGGTCCGTCGGAGCAGCAGAGATAACTATTTTTTCCAATAGACTATATTTGTGGAAAATTAGTGACTTTAGTTCCTCCTACGTCCAGTTCTAAGCAAAGAAGGGAAAGCAGAAAGGTGGAAGGAGTATATAGACGGTCTATAAAAGAACGATGTTCTTGAGGACAATATTATAGAAATGGAAGAGAATGTAGATGAAGATGAAATAGGAGATACGATACTGCGTGGAGAGTTTGACAGAGCACTGAAAGACCTAAGTCGAAACAAGGCCCCGGGAGTAGACAACATTTCATTAGAACTACTGACAGCCTTGAGAGAGCCAGGCCTAACAAAACTCAATCATCTGGTGAGCAAGATGTATGAGACAGGCGAAATACCCTCAGAATTCAAGAAGAATATAATAATTCCAATCCCAAAGAAAGCACGTATTGACAGATGTGAAAATTACCGAACTATCAGTTTAATAAGTCACAGCTGCAAAATACTAACGCGGCTTCTTTACAGACGAATGGAAAAACTGGTAGAAGCCGACCTCGGGGAAGATCAGTTCGGATTCCGTAAGAATGTTGGAACACGTGAGGCAATACTGAACCTACGACTTCTCAGAAAATAGATTAAGGAAAGGCAAACCTACATTTCTAGCATTTGTAGTCTTAGAGAAAGCTTTTGACAATGTTGGCTGGAATACCCTCTTTCAAATTCCGAAGGTGGCAGGGGTAAATTACAGGGAGCGAAAGGCTATTTACAATTTGTACAGGAACCAGATGGCAGTTATAAGAGTTGAGGGACATGAAAGGGAAGCAGTGGCTGGGAAGGGAGTGAGGCAGGGTTGTAGCCTATCCCCAATGTTATTCAATCTGTACATTGAGCAAGCAGTAAAGGAAAGAAAAGAAAAATTCGGAGTTGGAATTAAAATCCACGGAGAAGAAATAAAAACTTTGAGGTTCGCCGATATTGTAATTGTGTGAGAGACAGCAAAGGACCTGGAAGAGCAGTTGAACGGAATGGACAGTGTCTTGAAAGAAGGATATAAGATGACCATCAACAAAAGGAAAACGAGGATAATGGAATGTTGTGGAATTAAATCGGGTGATGCTGTGGGAATTAGATTAGGAAATGAGACGCTTAAAGTAGTAAATGAGTTTTTCTATTTGGGGAGCAAAGCAACTGACGATTGTCGATGTAGAGAGGATATAAAATGTAGAGTGGCAATGGCAAGGAAAGCGTTTCTGAAGAAGAGAAATTTGTTTACATCGAGTATAGATTTAAGTGTCAGGAAGTCGTTTCTGAAAGTATTTGTATGGAGTGTAGCCATGTATGGAAGTGAAACGTGGACGATAAATAGTTAGACAAGAAGAGAATAGTAGCTTTCGAAATGTGGTGCTACAGAAGAATGCTGGAGATTAGATGGGCAGATAACATAACTAATGAGGAGGTATTGAAGAGGATTGAGGAGAAGAGAAGTTTGTTACACAACTTGACTAGGAGAAGGAATCGGTTGGTAGGACATGTTCTGAGGCATCAAGAGATCACCAATTTAGCATTGGAGGGCAGCGTGGAGGGTAAAAATCGTAGAGGGAGACCAAGAGATGAAGACACTAAACAGATTCAGAAGGATGTAGGTTGCAATAGGTACTGGGAGATGAAGAAGCTTGCACAGGATAGGGTAGCATGGAGAGGTGCATCAAACCAGTCTCTGGACTGAAGACCACAACAACAACACGTCGGAATCTTTATACAGCAGTTACCAAAGTTACATGACCAGAGGCAGATGCTTTTTACGGAGCGCCTCACCGTCGGCGGCTGCGGCGGCGGCGCGGCCGTTGGCCTGGTGGTGGTGGCCGTCGGCGTTGACCAGGATGGACTTGCGGCGCTCTCGCGGCTCGGACGCGGTGCTGGCGCGCAGCGGCCGCCTGCCCTCGCCGCCTCCGCCGCCACCGACGCTGCCCGCCACCGACGCCGGCTCCGACGCGATGCTCACCTTGCGGTGGCGCGGCTCGCACACGGCCAGGTTCGCCGACGGCTGGTTGCCGCTCACCGCAGGCTCGCTGCCCGCCGCTCCTCCGTTTGTGTCTACGGAGAAACAGTGAATAAAAAGTGCAAAACAATGTGACTGACAATCGACGCCGCTTGCCAAAAATTGGGAGAAGCCTTCCAAATGTGTTTATGGAACCATCGTATTCTTGTTGGGGTAATTACACAAATATACACTCCTGGAAATTGAAATAAGAACACCGTGAATTCATTGTCCCAGGAAGGGGAAACTTTATTGACACATTCCTGGGGTCAGATACATCACATGATCACACTGACAGAACCACAGGCACATAGACACAGGCAACAGAGCATGCACAATGTCGGCACTAGTACAGTGTATATCCACCTTTCGCAGCAATGCAGGCTGCTATTCTCCCATGGAGACGATCGTAGAGATGCTGGATGTAGTCCTGTGGAACGGCTTGCCATGCCATTTCCACCTGGCGCCTCAGTTGGACCAGCGTTCGTGCTGGACGTGCAGACCACGTGAGACGACGCTTCATCCAGTCCCAAACGTGCTCAATGGGGGACAGATCCGGAGATCTTGCTGGCCAGGGTAGTTGACTTACACCTTCTAGAGCACGTTGGGTGGCACGGGATACATGCGGACGTGCATTGTCCTGTTGGAACAGTAAGTTCCCTTGCCGGTCTAGGAATGGTAGAACGATGGGTTCGATGACGGTTTGGATGTACCGTGCACTATTCAGTGTCCCCTCGACGATCACCAGTGGTGTACGGCCAGTGTAGGAGATCGCTCCCCACACCATGATGCCGGGTGTTGGCCCTGTGTGCCTCGGTCGTATGCAGTCCTGATTGTGGCGCTCACCTGCACGGCGCCAAACACGCATACGACCATCATTGGCACCAAGGCGGAAGCGACTCTCATCGCTGAAGACGACACGTCTCCATTCGTCCCTCCATTCACGCCTGTCGCGACACCACTGGAGGCGGGCTGCACGATGTTGGGGCGTGAGCGGAAGACGGCCTAACGGTGTGCGGGACCATAGCCCAGCTACATGGAGACGGTTGCGAATGGTCCTCGCCGATACCCCAGGAGCAACAGTGTCCCTAATTTGCTGGGAAGTGGCGGTGCGGTCCCCTACGGCACTGCGTAGGATCCTACGGTCTTGGCGTGCATCCGTGCGTCGCTGCGGTCCGGTCCCAGGTCGACGGGCACGTGCACCTTCCGCCGACCACTGGTGACAACATCGATGTACTGTGGAGACCTCACGCCCCACGTGTTGAGCAATTCGGCGGTACGTCCACCCGGCCTCCCGCATGCCCACTATACGCCCTCGCTCAAAGACCGTCAACTGCGCATACGGTTCACGTCCACGCTGTCGCGGCATGCTACCAGTGTTAAAGACTGCGATGGAGCTCCGTATGCCACGGCAAACTGGCTGACACTGACGGCGGCGGTGCACAAATGCTGCGCAGCTAGCGCCATTCGACTGCCAACACCGCGGTTCCTGGTGTGTCCGCTGTGCCGTGCGTGTGATCATTGCTTGTACAGCCCTCTCACAGTGTCCGGAGCAAGTATGGTGGGTCTGACACACCGGTGTCAATGTGTTCTTTTTTCCATTTCCAGGAGTGTATGTGAAAACTGCAACATCAAACAGAAATATGTCTACATTTACATCTACACTCCGCCAGGCACTTTAACAGTGTCTGGCGAAGGGTACTTTGTGTGCCAGCGTCATTTTGTTTCGTTCATGGGAAGAACGATTGCCTGTAATCCTCCGAGTGGGCTCGAATCTCTCTTATTTTATTCTCATGGCCTTTTCGCGAGATATTCGCAGGAGGAAGCAATACATTAGTTGACTCTTTTACACTGCAGTGCCAAAGAAACTGGTATAGGCATGCGTATTCAAATACAGAGATATCTACACTGGCAGAATGCGGCGCTGCGGTCGTCATCACCTATATAAGACAAAAAGTGTATGGCGCAGTTGTTAGATCGGTTACTGCTGCTACAAAGGCAGGTTATCAGGGTTTAAGTGAGTTTGAAGGTGGTGTTGTAGTCGGCGCACGAGCGATGGGACGCAGCATCTCCGGGGTAGCGATGAAGTGGGCATCTTCCCGTACAACCATTTGAGTGTACCAGGAATATCAGCAATCCGGTAAGACATCAAATCTCCGACATCGCTGCGGTCGGAAAAAGATCAGACAAGAACGGGACCAACGACGAGTGAAGAGAACCGTTCGACGTGACAGAAGTGCAACCCTTCCGCTAATTGCTGCAGATTTCAGTGTTGGGCTATCAACAAGTATAAGCGAGCGAACCATTCAAGTAAACATCATCGGTAAGGGCTTTCGGAGCCAAAGGCCCACCCGTGTATCCTTGAAGACTGCACTACACAAAGCATTACGCCTCTTCTGGGCCAGTAAAAACCGACATTTGACTGTTGATGGCTGGAAGCATGTTGCCTGGCTGGACGAGTCTAATTTCAAAGTGTATCGAGCAGATGGACGTGTACGGGTATGGAGACAACCTCATGAATCCATGGACCTTGCATGGCAGCAGGGGACAGTACAAGTTGGTGGAGGCTCTGTAATGGCGTGAGACGTTTGCAGTTGGAGTGAAATGGGACTCCTGATAAGTCTACATACGACTCTGACAGGTGACATGTACGTGAGAACCCCGTGTGATCACCTGCATCCATTAATGTCCAGTGTGCATTTCGACGGACTTGGGCAATTGCAGCAGGTCAATGAGACACCACACTCGTCCAGAATGGCTACAGAGTGGCTCCAGAAACACTCTTCTGAGTTTTAACACGTCCCCTGGCCAGCAAACACCCGAGACATTATTGAGCATATCTGGGATGCCTTGCAACGTGCTGTTTAGAAGAGATCTTCATCCCCTCGCACTCTTACGGATTTATGAACACCCCCACATGATTCATGGTGTGAAACACCTCCAGCACTACTTCAGGCATTTGCCACGTTCGTACGTTCGTATTGCGGCACTTCTGCTTTCTTGGAGGGGGGGTGGGGGTGTACACGTGTTAATAGGCAGGTGTACCTGTTTCTTTGGCTCTTCAGAGTATACAGTGTGAAAGGTAATATGATCGTATAACGTTCCCCTGGGGCACGCCCGAATTCACTTTTACATCTGAAGACTTTTCTCTCTTCCAAATGACATGCTGCGTTCTGTTTGCTAGGAACTCTTCAGTCCAGTTTCACAGTTACTGATATTATTCATAATTTCGTGTTTTGCTCATTAGGCGGCCGTACAGAACTGTACCGAATGACTCGGAATTCAAAGAACACAATATCTACCTGGGCGCCTGTATCTACTAATTTCTGTGTGTCGTGGGCGAACAGGGCGAGTTGGTTTTCACACGATATTTGTTTTCGGAACCTGTCTTGGCCCCTGTAGAGGAGTTTTTCGGTCTTCATAAGTGTCATAATACTCGAGCGTGAAACATCTTCCAAAATTTTATAACAGTCCTACTACAGAGGTATTGGATACAGTTTTGTGCGTCTGTTTGACGACCGTTCTTGAAAACGGAAATTACTTGTGCTTTCTCCAGTCATTTGGAATGCTTCTCTCTTCAGGAGACCTACGGTACACTGCTGCTATAGGAGGGGTAAGTTATTTCGCTTACTCTGTGCAGAATCTAAATGGTATCCCATCAGGTCCAGCGGCTTTCCTCTGTTGAGCGATGTCAGCTGCTTTCCCATCCCTCGGTCGCTTACTTCAATATCTGTTATTTTGTAGTGTATATCATACATTACTTGCATGGCAGTTGTGACGTATCACTTAATAACGGTTTAAAATAAGGCACTTTTAACGTATTGAAGATTTTATCCTGTCGAGGTGGAAAATGTGTTCTGAGGCTTACATAGAGGAAGTGAGAGCCGTTACTCCGGAGGTGGTGGTGTGAGGCCACCGCAATTTTTCCTATTTTTAACAGTACCGTTACGTCATGACAAACAAAACAAAGAGTTAAAGATAAGAACATAAAAAAATTAGTACAGTCAAAGAGAGCATTTCTGGCTGAAAGAAGTCTATTGGTACCAGATATCGGGCCTCCTCCTGCTCGGTATAGTGCAGCATCTATAGATCTAAATATAATGATTTAATGGAAGTTCTTATATATCCTTTTTTCCAGTCTAATAATAGAATCATGAACTACTAATAATTAGCACATTCATAACACACTGAGGTGACAAAAGTCATGGGATACTTCCTAATATCGTGGCAGACCTTCTTTTGTCCGGCGTCGTGTAGGAACTCGACGTGGCACTGACGTAACAAGTCGTTGGAAGTCTCCTGCAGAAATATTGAGCCACGCTGCTTCTATAGACATCCATAGTTGCGAAAGTGTTATCGGTGCAATATGTTGTGCACCAGCTGACCCCTCGATTGCGTTCCAAAAATGTTCGTTGAGATTCACGTCGGGCGATCTGGCTGGTCAAATCATTCACTCAAAGTGTGTGCGATATTCTTCAAATCAACAGCGAACAGCTGAGCCCCAGTGACATGGCGCATCGTCATCCATAAAAATTCCATCGTTGTTTGGGTACATCAAGTCCATGAATTCTTGCAGATGATCTAGTATCCGTTTCCGGTAAATGATCGGTTCAGTTGGAACAGAAGACCCAGTTCATGCCATGTGAACACATCCCACACCATTATGGAGCCACTACCAGCTTACTCAATGCCTTGTTGACAGCTTGGTTCCATGGCTTCGTGTGGTCTGCGCCATATTCGAACCTTACCATCAGCTTTAAGAAAATGAAATCGGGATTGATATGAGCACGCCAGGTTCTCCAGCCCTCTACAGGATCCAACCATTATGGTCAAGAGCCCAAGAGACGCGCTGCAGACGATGTGCTGTTAACAAAGGCACACACGTCGATCGTCTCCTGCCATAGCCTAAGAACGCCAAATTGCGCCGCACTGTCTAACGGATACGTTCGTCATACGTCCCACATTGATTTATGCGGTTATTTCACGCAGTATTGTTTATCTGCTAGCACCGACAAACCTAACATATTTGTCAATGTCAATAAAATTCCCCAACAGTCGTGTACTTCAAGATATTATTTTCTTTTATTCTGAAGGCTACCAGTTTCGGCATTTCATTATGCCATCGTCAGGCCCCAAACGCTTCTATCCAAATAAAATTGTCGTATAGCGCCATAAATCACAGTATCGACAGCAATAGATAGATTCATATTGCATAAGTTAATAAGAGATGGCACCGATCCACCATGGTAGACAAAACACGTCAGAACACTGATGCAGAAGCAACGAAAAAAGCATGCCGAATTCAGAAGAACGCAAAATCCCCAAGACTAGCTAAGTTTCACTGAAGCTCGAAATTTAGTGCAGACTTCAATGCGAGAAGCTTTTAATAGTTTCCACAATGAAACATTGTCTAAAAATAAGGTAGGAAACCGAAAGAGATTCTGGTCGTATGTAAAGTACTCTAGTGGCAAAAAACAGTCAATACCGTCACTGAGCAACAGCGATGGAAATGTTACCGATGATGGTGCCACTAAAGCGGAGTTACTAAATACAGCTTTCCGCAATTCCTTCACGAAAGAAGAAGAAGTAAATATTCCAGAATTCGAAACCAGAACAGCTGTTAGCATGAGTGACATGAAAGTAGATGTCTTAGGTGTTGCGAAACAACTCAAATCACTTAAGAAAGGCAAGTCTTCCGGTCCAGATGGTATACCAATAAGGTTCCTTTCAGAGTATGCAGAAACAATAGCGCCTTTCTTAGCAATCATATACAACCGCTCACTTGACAAAAGGTCTGTTCCTAAAGACTGGAAAGTAGCACAGGTCACACCAATATCCAAGAAAGGAAATAGGAGTAACCCATTGAATTACAGGCCCATATCACTGACCTCAATTTGCAGTAGGATTTTGTGCAAAGAAGGGCAGCTCGTTTCATGTTATTTCGCAATAGGAGTGAGAGTGTCACTGATATGATACGCGAGTTGGGGTGGCAATCACTGAAACAAGGCGGTTTTCTTTGCGCCGAGATCTATTTACAAAATTTCAATCACCAACTTTCTCTTCCGAATGCGAAAATATTTTGTTGGCACCCACCTACTTAGGGAGAAATGATCATCATAATAAAATAAGAGAAATCAGAGCTCGAACGGAAAGATTTAGGTTTTCCTTTTTCTCACTCGCGATTCGAGAATGGAACGGTAGAGAAGTAGTATGAAAATAGTTCGATGAACCCTCTGACAGGCACTTAAGTGTGAATTGCAGAGTAACCATGTTGATGTAGATGTAGATGTAAATATCGTGAATTGACAATTACTTAACCAGCCGATGTCCCCTGGCCATGATGGACCAACAGAGTTGACTCTACACATAGGTCGCTACACTCGTTCGTTAAGTGAACCTCTCCGTGGCGAGAGGTAATGCCCGAAATTTGGTATTTTCGGCACACTCTTGACACTGTGCATCTCGCAATTTTGAACTCCGTAATGATTTCCGAAATGGAATGTCCCATGCGTCTAGCTCAAACAACCATTCCGCGTTCAAAGTCTGTTAATTCCTGTCGTACGGCCATAATCAGGTCGCAAAACTTTCCACCTGAATCACCTGAGCACAAACGACAGCTCCGTCAATGCATCAGGGGAGACACCTTAAGATACAGAGATAATGCGAAATAACTTGATCCCCTTCTAGCAGCAGTTTATCACAGATCGCTAGGGCAATAAAGGGTATCTAGCGACTGGAAAAGGGCGCAGGTCATTCTCTTTCTGACAAAGGGTCGTAGGACATATGCACATAATTACAGGCCTATATCGCAGACTTTAGTCCATTGAAGAATTATGCAATATATTTTATGCTCTCGTATTATGAAATTTTTGGAGAACGAAAATCTGCTCTACAAAAATCAATACAGATTCCTCAAACAGAGACCTCGCATTACTTTTTATTGTAAAGAGTAACGGTCCTATCACACTTCCTTGGCGTGCTCCTGAAATTACTTTTACATCTGTCGATTCTGTCAGAGTGACGTGTTGAGTTTTATCTGCAAGGTAATCTTGAATCCAGACACAAATCGGTACGCAGAAAGCTCCTATTTTGTTCACTAAACGACAGTGCAGCACAATGTAAAATGTCTCCCTGAAGTCAAGAAACACAGTATCCCGTAGAGGAACAGAGCCAGCTTAGTTTCGCAAGATCCGTGTTGATTTTGCTACAGGAGATTTTCGTTCTCCAAAACTTTCTTAATACACAAGCTTAAAATATGTTCCATAATCCTGCAACAGAATGGCGCCTGCGATACAGGCCTGTAATTATGTGTATATGTCCTACGACCCTTCTTCAGGAAGAGAATGACCTGCACTCATTTCCAGTCGCTAGGTATCCTTTATGACCCGGCGATATGCGATAAACTGCTGCTAGAAGGGGATCAAGTTATTTCGCATAATCTCTGTGAAATCTTATTGCTATCTCATCTGATACACATACCTTGCCACTACTAAGCGATTGTGGTGGCTTTCCCATTCCGCGATCGGTTATCTCAGTATCTACCACTTTAGCGGTCGTGCGATGACTGGTGAGGGACCGTATTACGATCTTCGGCGGTGAAACAGTTTTGGAAAACCGAATTCAGTATTTGTCTCTGTCATCTTCCGTTACGGCGCCAGTATGGTAACCGAGTGACCGAATAGATGGTTTTGATCCGCTTACTGTTTTTACGTAACACCTAAACTTTAGGGTTCTTAGAGACGTCAGCTGGCAAAGTTTTACTGTCAGAGTCATTGAACGCTACTCTCATTGCTCTCCTTAATCTCATCTTCGCCTTTTCTAGCTTCTGCTTGTCAGCTTGGTTTTGACTTCTATTAAATCTACGATGAAAGTCTCTTTGTTTACGTAGCAACCATCTAACACGGCTTTTAAACCACGATGTGTCTTTTCCCATCCCTTAAATCCTTGCCCGGAACGCAGTTACCTAAGGCGTGTTGAAACAATGCTGTTGAATTTTATGCGCTTTTGTTCTACATCTTCGTCCTCGGCACTGAATATTTAATGTTGACTGCTCAGATACTGTACAATTTGCATCCTGTCACTCTTGCTAAGCAAAAATATTTTCCGAACAGTCATTATAACGTCTGTAATTATTGACACTATCACAGCATAGTGTCAAGTAATGCCCTCCTTACGTTAAATGATTCGAAACGTTCAGCTCTCTTTGTTGCTAGGAGGTGTACGGCGTTTCAGTAAAGAGTCAGTTTTCCATCTGCAGGAAATAATTTTCGGGCGAAACATTAGAACACTGTCAGAAGAATCACTGGCTTTGGGCGAGTTTTGATCGCGTGACTCTCCCATTTTATAGCGGGAAAACTCTGCCCCCCCCCCCCGATCCCCTATCCCATTACAACAGTATGATCAGGAAACTTAGCACCCGCCAGGGTAGCCGAGAGTGGTAACGCGCTGCTTCCTACACTCGGGTAGGCGCGCGGGCCCCGGATCGAATCCGCCCGCCGGATGAACGACGAGGGCTGGTGTGCCGACCAGCCTAGATGTGATTTTTAGGCTGTTTTCCACATCCCGCTAGGTGAATACTGGGCTGGTCCCCACGTTCCATCTCTGTTACACGCGTTGCAGACATCTGAAACACGTTCGCACTGTTCCACGATTTACACTAGATGCAGACAACTGGGGTACACTGATTCCATCCCTGGGGGTACGGGGTGGCGGCAAGAAGGGCATCCGGCCACCCCTAAAACTCACCTTGCCAAATCCGTTCTAACCACGCCGACCCTGCGATCGCTGAGGGACTATGGCGCAAGCGAAAGAAAGAAAGATCAGGAAACTTAGCAACAAAATTCTGTAGGTACTCTCTGAAGAATTCTGGCGCTATAGCTCCTGATGCAGGCAGTCTATTAAAGAATCCGATTACCATTTTTACCCACTTTTGCTGCTTAACTTCACCCAGATTATTTCGCTATTGGAATCCTTTATAACCTCACTAGACATTTTCGATACGCCGCCACCACTAGCGGCTAACCTATTCCTGTGATGTATATCCCAATTTGTAGTTATGATTTCATTGCTATTCACTTCCAGCTTCAGCCAATTTTCTGTCAATGATACCATCTGGGCAATATTACCTTTGTTAGGCGATACTAATTCTTCGATGTTACCGTGGATGCTTCTGCAGCTTGCCAATATCATTTTAATCTTTTCTGTTGCCCATCAGTGAGGACGAACTTTCTCTGAGAATAATGTCGCTGATCTGTCTTCGATTTCGGCAGGCAGTTCATCAATGGTTCCAGGAAGGTGTTCCTCGAATCTAAAAGACCCCATGTGCACGCCACATGATTCCGCTAACCTAGTAGCCTCTTCCTGCGTGTAGTGTACTGTTGGCCTATTGAGGTGAGTTGTACAATTCTCTACCCGATTGCAGAGGTCGAAAATTTCGCATCCCTTACCATTAAAGGACAATCTGAGCCTTTGGGTCAGACTTTCCACTCTGCTCCAAAGCAGAGAACTGCAATCGACCCTGGGTACGCAGCTGCAAATAGTGAGCTTAGCCTGCACCCTGCGTGCGATTCTAACTGCTATCACCAATGAATCGAAGACCGACTCGGAACCCAAGCAGCAGGCGTCATTGGTGCTGACATGCGCCACGATTTGCAGGGGGTTCCATCCAGCGCACCCGATAGCCGCCCGCAGGGCCTGCTCCATGCGTCGAACGAGACTTCTCGGCGACATGCCAAGTGCACGCTGGCATTCTTTCTCGACCTGCCAGTTATTTCCCTGAAAGGCTTCGTTACCCGTCTAACGTTGAAGGAAGAAACCAAGATTAAAGTTTAACGTCCCATCGACAGTGCCGTCATTACGGACTGAGCATAAGCTCGGATTACGAAAGGATGGAGAAGGAAATTGCCGGACTCTTTTGAAAGGAGCCACCCCAGAATTTGCTTGTCACATCGGGAAATCACAGAAAACTTAAATGTCGATGACCGGTCTGGGATTTGAACCGTCGTCCTCCTGAATGCGAGACCAGGGTCCCAACCACTGCGCCTCCTCGCTATCTGGGTCCCAGTGTGCCTTCTGTGCTTGTTAGGACTGGCCAGGAAAATCGGCCACTGGCCCAGCAGGAAAGACATCCCGTGCTGCCTCAGATGTATTACCGTATTGTCCCGAAAATAATCCCCACCCCACATAAGCCGCACCCCTAAATTTCGAGGAAGAAATTAAGTAACAAGATGTTGCGCGAAAATGAGGCGCACACTGACTGAGAGGAGAAAAATCACCAAAATTTATTTGCACTTACATGTAAGATGCAGGTAACGTAAATATTTGTCCTGATATTTGATACAACACATTGGCAACATATTTTGACTCATTTACTATCATCACTATCAGTAACTTATTCATTTCGTCACTCTTACTCTCACTCCTATTATTTCCTTCATTCTCTTCCTACAGTACGCCAACCTCGCTACCAACCTGTGCATTCGATGTGCAACATTTCTCGAACCCCTTGGTGATGGAATCTTATGATATTGACACTATGAATCAAGACTCCACTCCCACAGAATGGCTATTGCGGCTTCTTAATCTTACTAGACTATATAAGGACATGGTCTTCTTCCAGCAGCCAATCGGAATACATTTTTCAGTCCTTGGACTGTTTGTTTATTGCCACATCCAGTACCTGTAGTTTGGAAATCATTCCTCCAGGTATTATCTGTCTTTTGTGCAGCAAACTGATCTTTTACTTCAGCAGTCAGATGTCCCTTAAAAGCTTGGCTCCCTTAGCAGGCAGTGCCCCAGGTCTGCAATTCCAAATAGTAGACAACCAGTCAGCCATCAACTACATTGTCATCCATCCATTTTCTTGGTAGAGTATCACTAAGCCTATAGCAAAGTTTTCTTTGAGTGTGGTTTTTCTCTTCAGAATAGCGTAAGGGGGTAACTTTCCGCTACCGCTTGTAACAACTAGCATCGTAATTAGTCTATCTTTTCATTGCCAGTTCCTCCTAATGAGATACTTTTTGCCCCTTTCAGGCCTACTGTGGTATTGCTTGGCATGTCAAAAAAATACTGGCATTTCATCAGCATTGCCAGTCTGATGAAAAAGGTATGAGCGGCATTTTATCACATGGATGACGTAGAGCTGGGAGCTGACCAGCTTCCCGAAATGTGCTGGCATTATCTGTGATAGTGCAGTACTACGCCGAAGAGGAAGGCTATTTCTCCGCATTCACCGGCGACGCCAACCAATACTCTCCTTTCTGTGGTTCGTTTAGGACTTTTCTTATTTTCAAGGTCTTCATATTGATAATTTATCGTAAGATAGGTATCCCATCTTCCCTTTTTTCTTGCACATAGGAAAAAACCTTAGCTTCAAGTTCCGGATACTTGCCACATTTCGATCCCCTGAAAGATATTCTCGTTGAAACTGCCTTCTTCCATATTTCTTCTAAAGCAGCCCAACGCCGCGCCTTAGACTCGTCTACTACGTTTGGAGCTTGCATCGTAACTGCACGGGATTCCTTGGCCTGATGATGTTTTTCGCTCGAAATATTTGTTCACATCGTCGTAAGTCAGAGTTTTTTACCAGTATCCAACTGAAACTGAATTATAAGCTAACGCAACAATACTAGTAGAAGTACACATCTTAACGGTAATAAAACACCGGTAAAAGTTTGTACTGTTGAGTAATAAAGTGCCTTGTGGCCAGTTGTGGCTACAGACGCTAGCTGTATTGTTGTACATGAGCTTGAAACTTCCTGGCAGATTAAAACGGTGTGCCGGACCGAGACTCGAACTCAGGGCCTTTGCCTTTCGCGGGAAAGTACTCGGTCCGGCACACAGTTTCAATCTGCCAGCAAGTTTCATATCAGCGCACACTCCGCTGCATAGTGAAAATCTCATTCTGGAAGCATCCCCCAGGCTGTGGCTATGCCATGTCTCCGCAGTATCCTTTCTTCAGGGAGTGCTAGTTCTGCAAGGTTCGCAGAAGAGCTTCTGTGAAATCTGGAAGGTAGGAGACGAGGTACTGGCAGAAGTAAAGCTGTGAGGACGGGTCGTGTGTCGTTCTTGGGTAGCTAAGACAGTAGAGCACTTGCCAGCGAAAGGTAATGGTCCCTACTTCGAGTCTCGGTCCAGTACACAATTTTAATCTGCTAGGAAGTTCCACATCAACGCACACTCCGCTGCATAGTGAAAATCTCATTCTGTAAATGAGCTTGTTTGTAAAACGACAAGGTAGCGAACATGAACCGGACCATGATTTTTCGAGGGTGAAACCTGGATAAAAATTGCGGCTTGTTTTTTTGGTCAAAACGGTATTGACACCGGGTAACACTTCGTACATGTTGCTATGGGCTTAGCGACAGCTGTACAGCCCGCTCCATCTTTCGCCTTCTGCCGAGTGACGTGCGAACCCACCGCTGTTCGCCTCAGACTCTAGAGTGAAGACGGACCGCTCAGATACTGGCATCTGAAGGCACAGTGACAGCCAAGTCACCAAGGAATTCCAACGACCGAAAAGATGTCGCAGATCTCGTCACCGGCGCCCCTCTGGCGCTGCAATTTTGAGTAGTAGCCCGAAGTCTGTCAACTGCGGCCAACGCAGCTCCCAGCTGTTCTCGGACAGCGGAAAATTCTCCTCATACCAGCATACAGAATAGAAGCTTTCGAAATGTGGTGCTACAGAAGAATGCTGGAGATTAGATGGGTAGATGACATAACTAATGAGGAGGTATTGAATAGAATTGGGGAGAAGAGAAATTTGTGGCACAACTTGACTAGAAGAAGGAATCGCTTGGTAGGACATATTCTGAGACATCAAGGGATCACCAATTTAGTATTGGAGGGCAGCGTGGAGGGTAAAAATAGTAGAGGGAGACCAATAGATGAATACACTGAACAGATTCAGAAGGATGTAGGTTGCAGTAGGTACTGGGAGATGAAGAAGCTTGCACAGGTTAGAGTAGCATGCAGAGCTGCATCAAACCAGTCTCTGGACTGAAGACCACAACAACAACAACAGCATACAATAAGCACAGTACCTATTCATATCCTAATGTGTAAAAAAAGATTCAAACCACTAATAAGCATCTTGATGTCTAATTCCATTGGGAACCATGTGCAAGACAACCGTACTACTGTCAACACATTTTGGATAGATGGCAGCATCGGACTTAAATATTAAAATCCTTTATTTTACAGATCGGTTTCGGTCACTATATGACCACCTTCAGTGCTAAAAGTACGTAAGAACCATCAGACATGAAGATCTTAACACAAATGTGGCCATATTTATACCCACCCTCAAAAAATACAAATACACAGATTCTCGTACATAGAAAACATAATAGCACAACACTTTTTAATTCGTGCAACAATACTGTGTGGATTACTACTAACAGATATCTTCAATTTTAGTGTATACAATAATTTTTGAAATCACAGAGGAGCCTATCTTGTAACTCTAGCATTTAGTCTTAGTAGTTGGCGACCCATCGTGTAGTGAACTTGAATACACAGCCAACTAGCTAAGCTCTGTATTGCAGAAACAAGCCGGTCGGAGTGGCCGTGCGGTTCTAGGCGCTGCAGTCTAGAACCGAGCGACCGCTACGGTCGCAGGTTCGAATCCTGCCTCGGGCATGGATGTGTGTGATGTCCTTAGGTTAGTTAGGTTTAATTAGTTCTAATTTCTAGGCGACTGATGACCTCAGAAGTTAAGTCGCATAGTGCTCAGAGCCATTTGAACCATTTTTTTGCAAAAACAAGCACCATAGTGCCCTCTGTATGCGAAATCGTACAACACGCAGTCATCAAATACGACAAATACCATCAATAGAAACCAAAGGCTGCATGAAAAATAACCTTTAAAACCACATGACGATTTTTCATCGCCAGAAGTCATAGCAAAACTTTAAAATTGCAGTACAGGCATAATACAAAATACAATACAGTTACGCCCTCTAACGTAAAGTACAAGATAACTGATCTGTAAACTAAAGACTTTCAATATTTACGACCGGTGCTGCCATTTATTCAAAAGTTATTGACTAAAAAACAGTCAGGACTAGGACTAATTGAAAAATAACAACCAGACCTCAGTAAGAGATAAAATTGTCCGACTGTGGCACTACTGAAGTTGAGATGAACACAAAATACGGACGAGAAGAACAAAAAACACTAAAATATGCTCTCACTCTTCACAAAAATCAAAAAATCTGTAAGTTCTTAAAAACAAAAATAAATCAGACTACTGAAAATAGATGTATCAACAGTTATTTTCCGCTGGGAAGTCAGCTCGCTCAAGGGCTAGTGCACACAAAAAAAACACACACACACTCACTCAAAGCGGGCTCTTGGAAAATGTAAATAAATACTGTTGAACCCAGACAAAACTTCAGATAATATTCACGCTACCAGGAGCCCGCGAGAAAAGCTCTAAACTAAACGCCGCGTACTAATACAAACAACTATTGCTGCTGCTGGTTGCTGGTCCTGTATGACTGGACCTAGAAAACAAACTGCAAACTGGCAATAGTTTGGAAAGCGTTTGTTAATTCATGAAACTTGTTTGGATTTAATACAGATTTAAGTGTTAGCAAATTCTTTCTGAATGCATTTTTGTGGTGTGTAGCCTAGCATGGAGGCGAAACATGAATGACAAGCAGTTCAAACAAGAAGCTTTTCAAATGTGGTGCTACAGTGAAATGCTGAAGATTAGATGGACAGATGCGATAACTAACGACTAGATACTGACTCGAACTGGAGAGCGAAGTACTTCATGGTTTATGGCACAACTTGATCAAAAGAAAAGAGGGGATAGCTTGATAATATGCATCCCGAGCCTTCAAGAAATAGTTAATTAGATAAAGGACGGATGCGTGGGGTCTAAAAATTGCACAGGAAGATCAGGGCTTAAACATAGTAAGTATATTCGAGTGGATGTGGATACAGTAGGTATGCACATATGATGAGACATACTCAGTATAGACTGTTAAAGACTGCAGGATTAAACCAATCTTTGGACTGGAAAGCACAACAACAAATAAAATAAAATAAAAAATACGTACATGTGATCCACCTAAAGACGTATCAACACTTTTAATTTTCCTGCTAAGATGGATTACACTTTCAGATCTAGTTCGGCAAGGCTGTAAATAAATTTTCATATTACGCAGCTTCTCTCTCGATCTCTCTTTGAACAGGCCTCGGAAGGTCCAACGCACCGATCGACCGCCGTGTCATCCTTAGCCCTTAGTTGTCACTGAATGAGGATAAGGAGGGGCATGTGGTCGTACATCGTTCTCCCTTCCGTTGTCCGCTTTCGTTACTGGAGCCGCTACTTGCTAGTCTAGTAGCTCCTCGCTTGCCTCAGTAGGACTGTGTGCACCCCATCTGCCAACAGCACTCAGCAGGCACGGACGGTCACCCATCCAAGTGACAGCCATGCCCGAAAGCACTTAATTACGGTGACCTGACGGAAACCGGTGTTATCACTGCGTTAAGGCCATTGGTGTGTCACGCAGCTTCAGTCGATAATATTATAAGGGGCAGTCAAATATGAGCGAGACACATGGAAAAAAGTAAGTAAACCGATCATTATTTCGAAAGTAATCTCCATAACTATTAATACGTTTGTCCGACTATGAGATAAGACGATCAGTGTCTTCATAGAAAATTGTTTGCGCTTTCCTGTGGAACCGTGACTATACTTAGGTGTGCACCTCTTCGTCCGACGCAAACAGACGGTCACGAATGTCTTCATTCAGCGCTCCGAAAATTTGGAACTCGCTTGGGGGGAGGTAACATGTGGACTGGCATTATTCTGCAACAGAGTGATGTTGTCCGTCAACGTTCCTGGACGTGATCACTTGATGACGCGCTTCAATTTTTGCCACGTACCGATGTGCTACAATAGCGGCACCGCGTTCCGGAAAGTCATTGAGCAGCGAGCCCTTGCAGTCGAAGGGCAAGGTTTGTCATGACCTTCCCGGAGCTGACGTGCCTGTTTTGACTACGCTGCAGAAGTTTCGCCGGGAAGCCCTTACGGATCCTTCATAATGTCGTGATATGTCCCCATGCGATTTCCCTATTTCTGGAGCCCTGATGAAAGACGTTCACGGCCGTCGACTTGCTTCGTACGGAATAAGTGTGTTAACGGTTATGGCGATTACTTTTGTAGTAATAAAGAGTTTACTTACTTTCTTTCATCTGCCTCGTGTCATTTGACTCCCCGTGGAGTCAAAAATGATATTCCTCCAGCATATTCGAATTCCTGGGCAGTACTGTTTCAAAGGCCTTCAACAAGAATTACATTATTTTCTTTAACTTTTTTCTAAATATTTTATGTACTTTACAGTTGTGGTAGTTGCAGATTCTGTTGTGGTCTGCGGAGTGTTGCACTGCGAGGGCGGGCTGGAAAGTAATGCCTCCAATTTTTTTTTCTGAAAACTCTTTAGGCTTTTTAAATCAACCAAATGTTATTAACATTCTAGGTCTTCGTTCTCCATGTCTATACAGAGGGGTCCAAAAAATGTATCCACTGTTTAAAAGTCCATAACTTGCAAACTAATTGACGGAGTTGTCTCATTTTTGGTGAAAGTGTAGCTTAAAGTCCAACTTAAAGATATCACTGTAAGTGTTCGAAAAGGTCACCATTAACATCCACACACAAACGATGCCGTCGAACTGCAGCACGAACTACTGACTGCAACGTGTTCAGTTGGATATTTGCACATGAATGTACGATGGATTCTCGAAGTTCACCCAATGTGCACACACTTTATTCAACATGTAAACGTCAATGTGGATATCCGGATTTAGGTTATGACATGTTCGATATGCTGCCATCACTGCCGATGATGAGGTGCAGGCGAATATCGAAATTCTGCATGACCCGCTAAAGCGTCGGAATATCGATGTTGTCGATGACTATCTGAATTGCTAGTTTCAGCTCAACAGTGGTTTCGGGGTTAATGCTGTACACCTTGTCTTTAATACGGCCCCACAAAAAGGAGTCGCGTGTGTTCAGATCCGGAGAATATGGCGGCCAATCGAGTCCCACGCCAGTGGCCTCTGGGTACCCCAAAGCCAGAATGCGGTCCCCAAAGTGTTCCTCCAGGACATCAAAGACTCTCCTGCTTCGACGGAGTCGATCTCCGTCTTGCATGAACCACATCTTGTCGATCTCTTTGGATAAAGGGGATGAAATTAGTTTCGAAAACCTTCACCTACCGTTCGTTAGTCACCGTGCCAGCAAGGAATATCGCACCGATTACTCCGTGACTGTACATTGCTCACCACACAGTCACCCGTTGAGAGTAAATAGACTTCTCGATCACGAAATCCGGATTCTCGGTCCCCCAAATATGCCAGTTTGTCACATTTTTACGTGCGAATGGCCGACACCTCGTACGAGTAGGTAACAATACATGGTCGGTTCACTGCCATGCTAGAAGACTGCAAGAAGGATATAAGGAAAGTAATCATAACTAACTCAGTAGATGGCTGCCATTCCAAATATTACTCTACACCAGAATCATATCTAAATATTGAAAGTCCTGAAGATAAAGCTGAGTTAGAGCAAGAGTATGTAGAAGCGAGATCACAGAGAGGTGCGTGAAGGACAGTCTTTGATACATGGAGACAGTTGTACTCTACGAGCAGAAAGAAGTCCATCGGTGCCAGATGTTAACTTAGAATTACCATGTAACGCTTAGCTGAGCTCGTTATATCATTATGTCCCCATCAAAAGTTCGTGTGTTCGAGTCTCAACGAGCTCACGACTGTGGATTTTAACATACACATCCTTTGCTTGCATGAAATAACATGTCGGTGGTTTTCTTGTGGATCTATGCAAGATAATGACCACACAATCATAGAGGTCGCCATTGTGGAGCTCTACAAATGTACTGAAATCAGTCAAGAAACCACAAGCACCAAACTGTAATAGTCGTTAATCAGTCTAATTAAAAATCGTTTGTGTTTATTATTTGAGAAATTAAAGAAGTGAAGAAGGAATATTACAGTTTAAAGTCCTCTCTACGTTAAGTCCATTAGAGCCACTGCAGTAAGTTGGACAAGGGCCGAAAATGAAATCGAGCTGGAATATATCTGCATTCCTCTTAAAATATTTACAGAAACAACAGGAAACACATGAGTAAATCAAGATGGTAAGTCTTGCACATGCGAGTCAATTACTACGTGACCTCATTTAGTAATTGAGGTTATGTACGCCTCCGATGTGGATAGACTATTTGTTCCCATCGTTTATACGGAAAAGCGCCATGTTGAGGTGACCGTGCGACAGTCTGCCGAAGCCGTAGTATCCGTCGTGGGCCTGTGTTAATTTAGTGGGCAAACAAATGTTACCTGATAATTTTATGGCTTTAAAACGAAACAGAAAGTTGTCATCTCAAAAACCACATCCGGGTAATACTGTTAGCCCCGTTAAGCGATTCGGCGCATTTGTTGTCACACTAAACTTGACCTGTGTTCAAATCGTCGTCTGGCGTTTCAGCTTTAGGTTTTCCACGCCATGCTTAAACCACTTACCGCGAATGCAAGGATGGTCTGTTTTCTTCGCCACATTCCAATCCGAGCTTGCGCTTCGTCTCTAACAACCTCATTGACGAGGGGACGCTAAACTTTATTCTTCTATCCTTCTTTCTATTATTGTGGTTTCTGGCAGCATACTTTTAATAATTAATATGACAATTAGAGAAGCAACAGAGCAGAAAATTCTAGGGGCAGCTGTCAATGGAATATGTTGCAGAATCTGTTGTGTGGAGGTATTCAAACACGAATAAATTGTTACAAACAGAACATGAAGGAAAGCGTCACACAAATCGAAGTTTAACGGCACTATGTGACTAAGAAACAGACACGGATCCAGCTAAGAAGATCATACTGAAATGTACATGTACATTTTCCTGAGCAGACAGTGTTAGACATTCACTGCTAACAATTTTATGAGAGTTGACACACATCGTTTGACGTATTCGTAGGCAAGACACTATTCGTGAACCTCATGTAGATTTGTTTTCATACAGATGGGACCTCGGGGGATACTCTCCTAGCTAGAATGAGTTTTTGTTTGTGAAGATGAAATTTTGTTTTTACAGTTCACCGAGGCCGGCCGCTGTGGCCGAGCGGTTCTAGGCGCTTCAGTCCGGAACCGCGCGGCTACTACGGTCGCAGGTTCGAATGCCGTCTCGGGCCTGGATGTGTATGGTGTCCTTAGGTTAGTTAGGTTTCGTAGTTCTAAGTCTAGGGGACTGATGACCTCAGATGTCAAGTCCCATAGTGCTTAGAGCCATTTGAAGCATTTTTGAGCTCATCGAAAACAATCTGTATTAATTCTTGACCACAACGGCGGGTCGTTCGAATAAACTTGCACGTGGAATTGTGACGTTTCCGCCAGAACTAAAACTTTCCTCCCCAGACATCCGTATTAAAGGATTTTACATTGGAACAAGTCGCTTTCAGTGAAAGTGTGTCATTAAAAAGTCTCGTAAAGGACGCGCTGCAAGTGCCGGTGTATTTCGAGACAGCGTTTGGGCTGACAGCGTAAACGCTGTAACGACAGTTGGCGAAGTATGCCGAGAGAAGCACGTGCCGCTCGTAACGGAGCAACGCCTCAGACTCTGAATGGATAACTACATGAACGTACAGGATTAGGAAACACCGCGAGAGATGGGTGCTTGAACATATATGCGGATGCTAGCCAAGACTGCACGTTGGGCTGTCGTATTTGACCACGAACTGCCTCTGTGCAGTTGCACTCAACACTTTGCGAGAGACAGTGGTGGTAGGAACTGTCTTCTTTGTTATTGTGAGTGCATTATTACGAGTTTCAATGGCGCTCTTTTGTTGGGTGCTTACGTAACAAAGGAAGTCGAAGTACGAGGGTAACCCCAAAAATGTCTCCTATTTTTTTATTAGTACATAGACCCGTTTATTTCTACAATGGTTTACATCAGATTACAGCTTGAACATTTAGCTATTTTTCGTTTCGACATAATCACAATTTCTGTCTATGGATTTTTGTAGACGCTGTTCAGAAAGTTATGAACCTCTTCTTTCACCTCGTCGTCGGAGCTGAATCGCTTTCCGGCCAAATGTTCTTTTAACCTAGGGAACAGGTGATAGTCACTGGGCGCCAGGTCAGGACAATAGGGTGGGTGGGTGATTATGTTCCACTGAAACTGTTGCAGAAGAGTAACGGTTTGCCGATCGATGTGTGGGCGAGCGTTGTGACGGAGAATGTGTACGCCCTTGCTCAACATTCCTCTTCTCCGATTATGAATTGCCCGTTTGAGTTTTTTCAGAGTCTCACAGTACCTGTCAGCGTTAATTGTGGTCCCAGTGGGCATAACGTTGACCAACAATACCCCTTTCAGATCCCAAAAAACGGTTGTCATGACTTCACTGGCAGACTGTTTGTTTGAATTTCCGCGGCTTTGGCGAAGAAGGATGCCACCACTAGCGTGATTGTTACTTGGTCTCAGGTGTAAAGTAGTATGTCCAGGTTTCGTCACCCGTGACAGTTGAGTCCAGAAAGTTGTCCTGTTCGGCTGCAAGGCGGTGAAGAAATGCGCGGGAAGCATCAACTCGTCCTCAGTCAGCATGCGTGGCACCCATCTTGCGCACACCTTCCGGTAGTTCAATGTTTCCGTTAAAATTCTGTGAGCGGTGCTTCGGGAAACCTCGGGAACCAACGTGCAGAGATCATCCAGGGTGACCCGCCGATCTTCACGCATGCTTTGCTCAACCTTCATCACTATCTCCTCAGAAATTGACGGTCTCCTGCTCCTTTGTTCGTCGTGAATTTCGGTCCGACCAGCTGCAAACTCTCTACACCACTTACGAACATTTTTGACATCCATGCACGACTCACCATACACTTCTGTCAATTGGCGATGGATTTCAATCGGCGCAGTGCCCTTTGCGTTCAGAAACCGAATAACTGCGCGCAATTCGCACTTGGCGGTAACATCCAACGAGAACTCCATTCTCAACGGCTGCCAAGCCAAGACTGAGCGCCTCAGCGCGGCGTGCGCTTGTTCACACACAGCGCGTGAAGCATTCTTCATAGCAGTGTGGCCAACTGCCAAACAAACAGAGTTCTGTACTTATAAAAGAATAGGAGACCTCACTTTTTGGGTTACTCTCGTATTTCGTGTTTCGAGAGGCTCCGTGTCGAAAATTTACACCCTATGCAGTGAAAGCGGAATAACAGCATCCGCTAAGTCACAGCGAAGCCGAAAGTGTGTGCTGAGTTTTCGTGACAGAATGTCATTGAAGAGGATTGTGACGAAAGATAAGAGGACGAGAGGGGCAAAAGTCACTGAAGAACTGAATGTCACACCCGAGAACCCTGTCAGTTATCCATATGCATTGTAAATGTTCACTGAACATTTTTTTTGAAAATCGGTCTCAGCCCGAAACTAGTCATCGAATGAATAAAAAGTAAAAATTTGCAACTTGGACTGGTTTTTCGTTCTACTGAACATGAAGGGAGTTCTAGAATCAGGGAATTTCAGGGCGCGCTAGAATCCATAACCTATTCATCAGTGATGAAATGTTCATAACAGAAAAACGTGGAACCGAAGCCATAAAACCTGGACTGTGGAGTAATGGAAGAAAGTTATTTGGTTTGATGAGTTATGTTTCACACTGTTTCCGGTTTCCGGCCAAGTTTACGTCCCAAGAGTGAAACACGGCGTGGGTTCGGTGAGATCTGCGCAGCCGTATCGCGGTATTCCACGAGCGTTACTGGAAAGTCACATCACTGCCAAGGATTATGTGATCACTTTTGCTGATGGGGACCATTCCACGATATAATGTTTGTTGGCCAACGCTGAGGGTATGTTCCAAGACGAAAGGGACACTGCACACACACAACACACATTGTCCAGGACTGGTTTTTCTGAGCACAGAGATGAATAGTCACATCTCCCATGGCCACCACACTCACGAGATCTCAATATTGCTGAACTTTTGTGGTCTACTTTGAAGAGAAGGGTGCGTAGCCGCTGTCTAATAGTTCCTCGACTTGCCACTACTTCACAGGAAGAAGTGAGTGAGAAATAAAGTAATGAAATTACTTAGAAATGAATACCCATAGCTGCATGCAGGCGTTGATACAAGTCATCGGGGACAGTTGAAAACGTGTGCCCCGACCAGGACTCGAACCCGGATCTCCCGCTTACATGGCAGACGCTCTATCCGTCTGGGCCACCGAGGGCACAGGGGATAGTACGACTTACCTCTGGCACGCCTCCCATGAGAGTCACATTCCCAACTTATTGTCCCGCACTATATTCATAGTGCCCCTGCCCATTACAGTATTACTCGCGGCTTTTTGCCGATTCCCTTAAGAGTTGGGGCACTGTTCGTGCATCCGCACAGAAGAAGATGTGTCATTCACCAACAGCGGTAACGTAAACCGGCATAATATGCACTATTGGGCAACGGAAAATCCACGATGGCTGGGACAAGTGGGACATCAGCGACCTTGGCGGGTTAATGTATGGTGCGGCATTATGGGGGGAAGGATAATTCGCCCCCATTTTATCGATGGCAATCTAAATGGTGCAATGTATGCTGATTTCCTGCGTAATGTCCTACCGATGTTACTACAAGATGTTTCACTGCATGACAGAATGGCGATGTACTTCCAACATGATGGATGTCCGGCACATAGCTCGCATGCGGTTGAAGCGGTATTGAATAGCATATTTCATGACAGGTGGATTGGTCGTCACCGGATCTGACGTCCCCGGATTTCTTTCTGTGGGGAAAGCTGAAGGATATTTGCTATCGTGATCCACCGACAACGCCTGACAACATGCGTCAGCGCATTGTCAATGAATGTGCGAACGTTACGAAAGGCGAACTACTCGCTGTTGAGAGGATTGTCGTTACACGTATTGCCAAATGCATTGAGGTTGACGGACATCATTTTGAGCATTTGAGCATTTATTGCATTAATGTGATATTTACAGGTAATCACGCTGTAACAGCATGCGTTCTCAGAGCATTTATTGCATTAATGTGATATTTACAGGTAATCACGCTGTAACAGCATGCGTTCTCAGAAATGATAAGTTCACAAAGGTACATGTATCACATTAGAACAACCGAAATAAAATGTTCAAACGTACCTACGTTCTGTATTTTAATTTAAAAAACCTACTTGTTACCAACTCTTCGTCTAAAATTGTGAGCCATATGTTTGTGACTTTTACAGCGCCATCTATCACAAAACGAAAAAAGTGGTCTAACTAAAACATTCATATTTCTTTACGTACTACACGAATATGCAGTAAAAAATGGGGGTTCCTATTTTAAAAAAACGCAGTTGATATCAGTTTGACCTATGGCAGCGCCATCTAGCGGGCCAACCATAGCGCCATCTGGTTTCCCCTTTCAAACTAGACGAGTTTCGTTCTTTGTAGTTTTTTCGTTTGACGCTAATTTCGTGAGATATTTGGCCCGGTCACGATCAATGGACCACCCTGTATATGAAGGTGGTATCTGTTCTTCCGGACATCTCCGAAAGAACAGATACCATCTTCATATATATAAAGTAATTTCAACGAATAATTTCAAGCCGCACTGAAACTCAGTTTTTGCGAATAAGCCGTATGCACGGATCTGATTCTAAGGAAAAAGATAGGAACAAAGAACGTGCAAAGTATGACCAATTACACTGCTCCTGAAAACTTAAGGTTGAGATAGAGCAAGTAGCATAATGTATTAACAACTCGGTGGAATTGAGTGAAAGTGCAGGAGCATGCTGTCAGAGGTCGCCCACTCTTACACAGGAAGCTGGACGTGACGTAGGCTGAGGTCAGCGTAACTACAGTGCCAATTAAGGCTGACACCGCACCAAGAGGTAGCTGAAGGAACGGGAAAAATATAGAGTCTGCCGATCAGCGGGCAGTTAGGTTGCACTGTGATGTTCTCCATTACATGACCCAGAGACAACATCGGGATCACTTCACACGGGGAAGAATCATCGGGAAACTTGAAGAAGGGCGAAGTATGACGAGTGCAGCCAAGGAGTTTATTATTGGCCACAACATAGTTTCACGGGCATGGGGATCTTTCCGAACCACAGTCAGTGCTGCCTGAATCAGAGGCGATGGTAGGCGACGGTCAGCTACGGCAGCAGGTGACCGCTATACTGTGCAACAGGCAAGAAGCGGCCAACGTCAAACAGTGGACACAACTACGAGAGTCACTCCAAAAGAAATGCACACTATATTTGTAAAACTACAGTTTCTATTCCGCGTGTGTGAAAGTTTTACAGTGTGTAGATACATCCTTCCCGCTTGTTTTCATACTTAGTTCAACCTGTTCCCGTGAGTGGCACCGTCACAGCATGTCTTCAATATGGCTGCTACACTTGACGTTCGTCAGAAGCAACGTGCTGTCATAAAATTCCTGTGCTGTGATAACGAGACAGTGGGAAACATCCACAACAAGTTGAAAAAGGTGTATGGAGATGTTGCTGTCGATCGCAGTACAGTTACTCGGTGGGCAAACAGGTTGCATGATGAAAGCAGGCACGGCAATATTGAGGATTGTCCTCGCAGCGGCAGGCCTCGTACTGCACGCACTCCAGATAATGTGCAGAGAGTTAACGAATTGGTGTCTGCTGACAGATGCATCACAGTGAACTAATTGTCACGCTACGTTGGGATAGGGGAAGGAAGTGTTTGCAGAATACTGAAAGTGTTGGCGTTAAAAAAGGTTTGTGCCAGGTGGGTTCCCAGGATGTTGACAGTGGCTCACAAAGAAACAAGAAAAACGGTATGCAGAGAATTTTTGGAACAGTACGAGAATGGTGCAGATGAATTTCTTGGAAGGATTGTGACAGGTGATGAAACATGGCTCCATCATTTTTCACCAGAGACGAAGAGGCAATCAATGAAGTGGCATCATGCAAATTCACCCAAGAAAAAAAAAAAGAAAAAAAAACACTTTCTGCTGGAAAAGTTATGGCTACAGTGTTTTTCGATTCCGAAGGACTCTAGCTTATGGACATCATGCCAAGTGGAACCACCATAAAGTCTGATGCATATGTGATGACACTGAAGAAACTTCAAACTCGACTGAGTTGTGTTCGACCACATCGGCAAAAGCAGGATGTTTTGCTGTTGCACGACAATGGACGGCGCCATGTCAGTCAAAAAACCATGGAAGCGATCACAAAACTCGGATGGACAACACTGAAACACCCGCCTCGCAGTCCTGACCTGGTTCCATGTGACTATCATCTCTTTGGGAAACTGAAAGACTCTCTTCGTGGAACAAGGTTTGAAGATGATGACTCCCTTGTGAACGCTGCCAAACAGTGGCCACAAGAGGTTGGTCCACAATTTTACCGTGCGGGTATACAGGCACTGGTTCCAAGATGGCGTAAGGCAGTTGAGAGAAATGGAAATTATGTGGAGAAATGAAAATGTTGTTCCGAAAGGATGTATCTACACACTGTGAAACTTTCAAACATGTAGAATAAAAGATGGATTAAAAAAATAGTGTGCATTTCTTTTGGAGTGACCCTCGTACAAACAAGACTGCAAGACACCAATGTCACGCTCCACAATGGCACTACGGCTGGTTGGGGGTGGTCTCTTTGCCCGAAGACCACTACGTTATGTTCTACAGCATAGAGACTCGTCCAAGGAGTAGCTGGGTCACGTTTGCTCATCGGATGAGAGCAGAGTCAATATGAGTAGTGATTCTAGACGCAATCTCATATGGCGAGAGGCTGGAACACATAATGCACCCAAGAACAGTATCGAATATGATCGCTATGGTGATACAGGTCGGAGAAATAATGTTTGAACCGTTATTGTGACGCTGTAGTCCTTTCCCATGTGTGTTTTTCAGGGCTACATTCAGCCCTGATTTAATTTTTATTGATGAGAACGCGCGATCACACCGAACAGCGTGAGTGGAGGAGCTCTTGGAATGAGAGAACATTCGGCAAATGGACCGGCCTGCCCCCCCCCCCCCCCCATTTAAATGCCATCGATCACTTGTGGGATGTGTTATGAATACGTATTGCATGCAGCACATCTACATGCACGAACGACTATCCATCAGTTGTTAACCGCGCTGACGAAGGAATGAAATGCCCTGCTATATATTCCATGCCAGCTTTTTGGCCGACATCGGAGCATGTTGCAGAGCATGCTTTGCCGGCCGTTGTGATAACACATCATATTAGGTAACATGTCCCGCCTTTTGAAATGTCCAACGGATCATCATAAGCCGCGGCGATTTCCGTGTAGTTATTCTTTTCGAATAAGTCATTTACGTTCTTCTTACTGCACATTCCTTCAATTATCTTCTGTACTACACTGTGACCAGTATTCTTCCTATGCATGATCCATCCTTCATCGAACTATGTTTCTTGGCAGTGACACACCATGCAGAAGTTACTTTCGTCCTTGAGTTTTACACACCAGTGGTTATTACAAGATCCCTTTATGGAGCCCCTTGCTGAAACTTTTATATTTTCTTTAAAAAACAGTACACGTAATACAACACATGAAAATTTCCAACAGCAGGAAGTAGGCTGTTTAGGTTTTTATGTTGGTAACGCCACGTAGCGCTCTGTATGAAAATCACTGACTGTGCTGTGTGCAGTCTGTGGCTGGTTGGACTCATTGTCGGAATATTCGCTTGTGTAGTGTTGGGCAGTTGGATGTGAACAGCGCGTAGCGTTGGGCACTTGGAGGTGAGCCGCCAGCAGTGGTGGATGTGGAGACAGAGATGCCAGAGTTTTGAGAGGTTGCTGTAAGCGGACGACCTGGACGTGTGTCCGCCAGAAAAAGGAAATTTGTAAAGATGGATGTCATGAATTTATATATATATAATGACTTTTGAACACTATTAAGGTAAATACATTGTTTGTTCTCTATCAAAATCTATCATTTGGTAACTATGCCTACCCGTCGTTAGTGCCTTCAGCAGTTAGAATCTTTTATTTAGCTGGCAGTATTGGCGCTCGCTGTACTGCAGTAGTTCGAGTAACGAAGATTTTTGTGAGGTAAGTGATTCATGAAAGGTGTAGGTTATTGTTAGTCAGGGCCATTCTTTTGTAGGGATTATTGAAGTCATAGTGCGTTGCGCTAAAAAATATTGTGTCAGTTTAGTGATGATCAGAATAAGTAAAGAGAGAACTGTCTGAGTACGTTCAGTTTTACTCAGCTGTCTTTGTGTCAAATAACGTACAAGTTTACTAGCACAGTTATTCATAATTTTTCTAATGGGACGTTTCACAGCGGATGAGCTATATATTTTCATCAACATAACTCGTGCGGAAAATCCTTACTTTTGATGAGCGATGTAAAAGAACGCCTCAATAACTACTCCTTCTGCATTTTTTCTGATCATTGAGACTCAAGGAGACAAATCCTGTATAACTCCTATGTTTGTATTAAACAGTTGTTGACTTCGCATGTATATACAGTACCTAGATAGCTACTGCTATGTGAAAAAAATATACAGAGTGATCAGACGCAGTCTGAAAAGTTTGTAAAAATGTTGGAGGGTAGGTTGTGCTAAAAATAATTTTTAAGAAAAAAGTTCTATGCGTTGCGCTGTTTCCAAGTTAATTAGCATTGAAGTTAGCATGTCAGGCCGTTGCACGTGCAAATTCAAGTGGTCCGCCAGACATGACATCACCAAATGTGTTCTTCGTTTCGTTTCGTAAAACCGAAAAAGAGAGAGGCAAAAAAAGGACATTGTGCGGCAGTAAGGATCGAACCCGAGCCAAAGGCTGAGCAGTCTCGTGCGCTGACATCTACGCTACGAGAACAACAGCTTAATATTGTATCTGGCGTGCCTGATGACTCTGGGCGCGCACCGACCTAATTGGTTAATTTTAATGCAACGTATCGAATTTTTTTCTTATCAATTATTTCTCGGCGTAGCCTACCCTGCAACACTCTTACAAGGTTTACAGGCTGTTTGTGACCGCCCTGTAGAAATGTGTGGTTTGAAGTATTAAGGAAACAGTAAATGGTTCAAGTGGTTCTGAGCACTATGGGACTTAACTTCTGAGGTCATCAGTCCCCTAGAACTTAGAACTACTTAAACCTAACTAACCTAACGACACCACGCAGATCCATGCCCGAGGCAGGATTCGAACCTGCGACCGTAGGGGTAGCGTGGTTCCAGACTAGCGCCTAGAACCGCTCGGCCACTCCGGCAGGCAAGGAAACAGCAGCGAAGCAACATAGGAGGAGGAGCAGCGTGCGTTTCTCTTGGAAGTATTCACTTATTTAACCTGATCAGATTAGAGACTTCAGGCCCCCTCTCACATCGGACCAGGGTTTCACACACGCAGTACTTTTTTTACATCACAGTTACCTAACAAATAACGATAATTTTAATATGACAATTACTAATAACATGATATTAATGCAATTAAAGATGATCTGAAAGTATGTAGGAAGCATGTGAATAAATAGCATTGAAAAGAACTAATAACTAATACAAGCGGTACTACTATTGCTCCTTCTACTGCTGCACCTACAATAATAATCATACTAACAGTAATAATAGCGATACTGGCAGATACAAAACGGATGTTGTGGGTATACACAGGCTATTTTTCACATAGTGAGTTCTGAGGGAAAAAATTTAGCAGTTAAGAATATTGTGAAACGAGGAACATATGGTTGGAAAGAAGGATGTGATGAGGTGAAGAGCGCGGGGACCCAGGTAGACATTACTGTTGCTTCAGTAGAGAAAGTTGATCCTTTTCTCCTAAAATCTGTATACATATATAGAGCAGTCTAGAATTAATTGCCATAAACATCATTGTCTGCCAACTTTCGTTCTTCCCGCGGACCATTCGCCACTGAAACACGAAAGGAGAGTGATAATGGTACACGAAGTACCTCTGCCACACATCGGGTCGTTTGCGGAGTGTACGTGTAGATATAGACGTGCAGTGGCTGCTTTTCCCTCTTAATGTGTAACTTGACTCTTTCCGTGTTCCTGGAGACAGATCACGATGTATGACACAATGAATGAATGAACGAATTGAGCGTTTTCCTTTATCCGAGCACTGTATCGCGAACAGAAGTCCCCGACAGTATTCAGGCGCGCGGCTGGCGCTAGCTTACCTGCACTGACAGTAAGATGCTGCATGGCTGGTGCGGATAACGCAACTGAGTGCCTTCGAAGGGCCGACGCTTCGGTTGACCGTCGCTATCGGCGCTAGGGCGCATGCGCGTCCTTCGCTGCCGACTCCTCCCGCTGCCGCCGCCGTCGCCGTCGCATGACCCTCGGCTCCTGAGGGCTGTGGAAAGCAACGCGCTCTACTGTCATTGTGAGAAATGATCTGTACCGCGCTTCCACCGCCCAGCCATCGCCTGAAAGCTGACAGTATGTAACTGGGACAACTTTGCCATATGAAGCAGCTTTACCGCTTTTTCAAAACAAATTTGCTCTCTTTTTTTGAACAAACTAATAGCGCCGCCACCGTTTGTATCACACACTGAAGGCATTCAGCAATGTGTCCTGAGAGTTTCCAGCACTGTCGCGTCTTTACTGGTGTTTATCATATTTTTGCTTGCCACTTGAAGCAGATGATTTCTGTTAATTTAAAAATGTGTTTCACCCTACTTATTCGCTTACATTTGAGAACAAAGCTGCTTGTTTTGCTTAACAGAGCTTGTAATTGCCTTTCAGAATCATTTTTCGTTATAACTATTACGCATTGAGGCTTAAAAATAGCGCGTGTCGATTATACATCAAGAACTTTAGTGGCAAAGAGACAACGCTGCCAATTTAGAAATCTGTAATTTTCTCAACATTCTCCGAACTTATTTTCAGATCGTGAATTATCGATTTGTTTTACATGTTGTTAAAATGGCAAGACGTATTAGGACCAACATAGGAGAACGCAGCTATCAAAATTATAACAATATTACTCTGCAACTTGCTGTCTCTGTAGTGATTAATACGGAAATGAACAGTGGTAGAGCAGGTAAAAAACACACGGTTTTTTTTTCTTGAGTCAACATTCTTCTGACTGGTCTGCTGCAGCCCGCCACGAATTCCTCTCCTCTACCAACCTCTTTATCTCAGAACAGCACTTGCAACCCACGTCCTCAATTATTTGCTGACTGTTTTCCAGTCTCTGTCTCCCTTAACACTTTTTGCCCTCTACAGCTCCCTGTAGTATCATGGAAGTCATTCCCCGATGTCTTAGCAGATGTCCCTTCTTCTTGTCAATGTTTTCCACGTATTGGCTCAAATGGCTCTGAGCACTATGCGACTCAACTGCTTAGCTCATCAGTCGCCTAGAACTTAGAACTAATTAAACCTAATTAACCTAAGGACATCACACACATCCATGCCCGAGGCAGGATTCGAATCTGCGACCGTAGCGGTCGCTCGGTTCCAGACTGTAGCGCGTTTAACCGCACGGCCACTCCGGCCGGCGTTTTCCACGTATTCCTTTCCTCTCCGACTCTGCACAGAACCTCCTCATTCATTACCTTAGCACTCCACCTAATTTTCAACATTCGTCAGTAGCACAACACCTTAAATTCTCTTCTGTTCCGGTTTTCCCTTACTCCATGTTTCACTACCATACAATGCTGCGCTCCAAACGTGCAGCCGCGCGGGGTAGCCGCGCGGTCCAAGGCCCCTTGTCGCTGTCCGCGCGGCTCCTCCCGTTGGAGGTTCGAGTCCTCCCTCGGGCATCGTTGTGTGTGTTGTCCCTAGCGTAAGTTAGTTTAAGTTATATTAAGTAGTGCGAAAGCTTAGGGACCGATGACCTCAGCAGTTTGGTCCCATAAGATCTTACCACAGATTCCAGATTTTTCCAAACGTACATTCTCAGAATTTTACCTGCCAGGTTATCCGAGAGCGCTAACACGCTGCTTCCTGGACTCGGATAGGCGCGCCGGCCCCGGATAGAATCCGCTGGCGGGTTAACGACGAGGTCCGGTGCGGTTTTTAGGCGATTTTCCACATCCCACTAGGTGAATACCCGGCTGGTCCCTACGTCCCGCCTCAGTTACACGACTCGCAGATATTTGAAACATATTCGCACTATTTCATGATTTCCACTAGACGTAGGCAGCTTGGGTACACTATTCCCGTTCCGGGGGGTATGGGGTGGCAGCAGGAAGGGCATCTGGCCACCCCTTAAAATTAACCATGCGAAATCCGTACTTAACCCTGCCGACCCTTTGCACGATGCGGGACAAAGGCAGTAGCAAAAGGAGAAAAATTTTCAGAAATTTCTTCCTCTAATTAAGGCCTATGTTTGATACCAGTGCACTTCTCTTCGTCAGGAATGTCCTTTTGCCATTGCTAGTCTGCTTTTGATGTCCTCCTTGCTCCATCAGCCATTGCTTATTTTGCTGCCTAGGTAGCAGAATTCAACTTCATCTGCTTCGTGACCATCAATCCTGAAGTTAAGCTTCTTCCTATTCTCAGTTCTACTACTTCTCATTACTTTCGTCTTTCTTCGATTTGCTCTCAATCCATATTCTGTACTCACTAGACTGTTCATTCCATTCACCAGATCATGTAATTCTTCTTCACTTTCACTCAGAACACCAATTTCATTAGCGAATCGTATCATTGACATCCTTTCACCTTGAATTTTAATTCCATTCCTGAACCTTTCTTTTATTTCCACCATTGCTTTTTCGATACACAGATTGAACAGTAGGGGCGAAAGACTGTATCGCTGTCTTACACCCTTTTTAATCCGACCACTTCGTTCTTGGTCGTCCACTCTTATTATACCCTCTTGGCTCTTGTACATATTGAATACTACCCGTCTCTCACTATAGCTTACCCCTATTTTTCTCAGAATTTCGAATACCTTGCATCATTTTACACTGTCGAATGCTGTTTCCAGGCCGACAAATCCTATGAATGTATCTTGATTTTTCTTTAGTCTTGCTTCCATTATCAGCCGCAACGTCAGAATTGCCTCTCTCGTGCCTGTATCTTCTCTAAAGACGAACTAATCGTTATCTAGCATATCCTCAATTTCCTTTTCCATTCTTCTGTATATTACTCTTGTCAGTAACTTGGATGCATGAGCTGTTAAGCTGATTGTGCGATAATTCTCGCACTTATCAGCTCTTGCAGTCTTCGAAATTCCGTAGATGATTTTTTTTCGAAAGTCAGATGGTATGTCATCAGACTCTACATCCTACACACCAACGTCAATAGTTGTTTTCTTGCCACTTCCCCCAATAATTTTAGAAATTCTGATGGAATATTAACTATCCCTACTACCTCCAAAGTTCTCTTAAATTCCGCTCAGACAAATCTTCCCCCTCGTAACGGCCTTCAATGTACTCTTTCCACCTATCCTCTGTCTTCTCTGCATTTAACAGTGGAATTCCCGTTCCACTCCTAATGTTAAAACCCTTGCTTTTAATATCACCGAACGTTGTTTTGACTTAACTATATGGTGAGTCAGTCCTTCCGACAATAATTCCTTTTTCGATTCCTTCACGTTTCTTTTTTCTCACGTAGCCATCGTCCTAAGGGGCCCGGGTTGGATTCCCGGCTGCGTCGGGGATTTTCTCCGTTCAGGGACTGGGTATTGTGTTGTCTTCATCATTTCATGCCCATCCGGCGCGCAGGTCGCCCAATATGGCGTCGAATGTAATAAGACCTCCACCAAGGCGGCCGGACGTGCCCCGTAAGGGGCCTTCCGGCCAATGACGCCAAACGCTCATTTCCATTTCATGCAGCCATTTCGCCTTAGCGCTCCTGCACTTCCTATTTGTTCCATTCCTCAGTGGCTTTCATTTCTGTAAACAAGAATTTCCCTGATCTTGAGATACTCGCGAAAAAAACACCGTAAGTTGGGAATGTCGCTTTGACTTTTATAAGTTATCGATGTGTATGTCAGAGAGAGAAAGAGCATGTTATGTTACTGTTAAACAATTTTTGGTATTGTTGTGGCTCAGTCTTTGCCTCTGTGCAGTCTGATACATTCTCAGTTGAACTGTAGTAGGTGATAGACGTCTTCAGTAATGCTTTGTAGACTTTGATTGTATTTGTTAGATGAAGAAAGATTTCTTGTAAGGGACAGCAAGGATGAATATATGGTGTATACTGAAAGAGCTAGTTAACTTTGTTTACTTGCACAGAGCTGAGAGAAAGATCACCTCACTTTTCTGAGTCATGGATTAACATATTAACTGAATGAGATTTTCACTCTGCAGCGGAGTGTGCGCTGATATGAAACTTCCTGGCAGATTAAAACTGTGTGCCCGACCGAGACTCGAACTCGGGACCTTTGCCTTTCGCGGGCAAGTGCTCTACCAACTGAGCTACCAAAGCACGACTCACGCCCGGTACTGGCAGAAGTAAAGCTGTGAGTAGCGGACGTGAGTCGTGCTTCGGTAGCTCAGATGGTAGAGCACTTGCCCGCGAAAGGCAAAGGTCCCGAGTTCGAGTCTCGGTCGGGCACACAGTTTTAATCTGCCCGGAAGTTTAACATATTAACTGATTAAGCTATTTAGTTTTTATAGAAGTTCTCTGTTAATACTTTACCCTTCTTAAATTAGTGTTCACCTTGTTAAGCACACTGTTGTACAGACCAATGTTATGTGTGTATATCACGCGAAGTTTTACTCTAGCTTTTTGGATACAGACTTCATTCTGAAATCGTTGTCTTGAAATATCATTTCACAGCAATAGTCGCTCTCCCCATTATACTGTCTAAAGGTTTATCATAATGCATTACCACATTGCACCATATGGTATGTAACAGTTTGAATATAGTTTCGAAATTTTATTTAAAAATAGAAATCTAGCCTAGCCGTTGCCTGTTTGCTGTTGTGCTTTAGAGAAATCTGCAATAATGATGTTAGGACGCGAGGTAAATGGAAATTTTGTTGAGGACGAGAATTTAATATAAAGACAATTAGTATTCAGGCCAAGTTACATTTGAATTCAAATTAGGTTCTATTTAGTCAAAGGTTATCATACAAGTTTAAGTTGGATAACAGTTTATGGGTACACAGTTTTGGTAATACGTAGACTTTTATAGGGTGCGTGGTAAGTCTAGTCATAGAGAAACATGTAGTGGGGAGCTTACAAAACGTTTCACCAAGTTTCGAACTATACTAATTACACTACAATGATAGAGTATAGAATACGTAGCGTGCCACAGCGGGTAGTCAGTCAGAGTTTCAAAACTTGTTAAAAAGTTACAACAGACATGGTGAAACATTATTTCTCTTAATAACTGATAGTACACAGAAATGCAACTTTCCATTCCATGGTGTACAGGCTAATATCTGGTCCATAGTCGGAAGAAGATTTCCAAGCAGAGTTAAACAGTACAAAATTAATTGCCTACAGCGATGGGTATGGCTCAGTTTTGAGTAACCACATACCACTTCAAAAAGCAAATCTGAAAATTATACCTTTTGTATGTGCTCTCTCTGCTGTTCCTCCCATTGTTCGAAGTAAGTGATGTACCATCTCATACTCACGATGGATATCACGTAATGTATCCAAAAATACTGAAACCCTACAAGTAAAAAATTCCATAGTGTGTGTGTGAGGAATACGGTATCTCATCAGAGATTAAACCCAACTTCTAAACAACATTGAAGTATATAAAATTACTTGTGTCCATTGTGGGAAAATCTATACTACTGGCCATTAAAATTGCTACACCACGAAGATGACGTGTTACAGACGCGAATTTTAACCGACAGGAAGAAGATGCTGTGATATGCAATTGATTAGGTTTTCAGAGCACTCACACAAGGTTGGCGCCGGTGGCGACACCTACAACGTGCTGACATGAGGAAAGTTACCAGCCGATTTCTCATATACAAACAGAGTCGACCGTCGTTGCCTGGTGAAGCGTTGTTGTGATGCCTCGTGTAAGGAGGAGAAATGCGGACCATCACGTTTCCGGCTTTGATAAAGGTCGGATCGTAGCCAATCGCGATTGCGGTTTACCGTATCGCGACATTGCTGCTCGCGTTGGTCGAGATCCCATGACTGTTAACAGAATATGGAATCGGTGGGTTCGGGAGGGTAATACGGAACGCCGTGCTGGATCCCTATGGCCTCGTATCACTAGCAGTCGAGATGACAGGCATCTTATCCGCATGGCTGTAACGGATCGTGCAGCCACGTCTCGATCCCTGAGTCAACAGATGGGGACGTTTGCAAGATAACAACCATCTGCACGAACAGTTCGACGACGTTTGCAGCAGCATGGACTATCAGCTCGGAGACCATGGCTGCGGTTACCCTTGACGCTGCATCACAGACAGGACCGCCTGCGATGGTGTACTCAACGACGAACCTGTGTGCACGAATGGCAAAACGTCATTGTTTCGGATGAATCCAGGTTCTGTTTACAGCATCATGACGGTCGGATCCGTGTTTGGCGACATCGCGGTGAATGCACATTGGAAGCGTGTATTCGCCAGCGCCATACTGGTGTATCACCCGGCGTGATGGTATCGGGTGCCATTGGTTACGCGTCTCGGTCACCTCTTGTTCGCATTGACGGCACTTTGAACAGTGGTCGTTACATTTCAGATGTGTTACGACCCGTGGCTCTACCCTTCATTCGATCCCTGCGAAACCCTACATTTCAGCAGGATAATGCACGACCGCATGTTGCAGGTCCTGTATGGGCCTTTCTGGATACAGAAAATGTTCGACTGCTGTCCTGGCCAGCACATTCTCCAGATCTCTCACCAACTGAAAACGTCTGGTCAATGGTGGCCGAGCAACTGGCTCGTCCTAATACACCAGTCACTACTCTTGATGAACTGTGGTGTCGTGTTGAAGCTGCACGGGCAGCTGTACCTGTACACGCCATCCAAGCTCTGTTTGACTCAATGCTCAGGCGTATCAAGGCCGTTATTACGGCGAGAGGTGGTTGTTGTGGGTACTGATTTTTCACGATCTATGCACCCAAATTGCGTGAAAATGTAATAACCTGTCACTTCTAGTATAATATATTTGTCCAATGAATACCCGTTTATCATCATCATTTCTTCTTGGTGAGCAATTTTAAGTGTCAGTAGTGTTCAAATGGCTCTGAGTACTATGGGACTCAACTGCTGAGGTCATTAGTCCCCTAGAACTTAGAACTAGTTAAACCTAACTAACCTAAGGACATCACAAACATCCATGCCCGAGGCAGGATTCGAACCTGCGACCGTAGCGGTCTTGCGGTTCCAGACTGCAGCGCCTTTAACCGCACGGCCACTTCGGCCGGCTGTCAGTAGTGTATATTGGTCAATAACGAAGAGTGAAATTTGGAAATTGTGAATCCACATTTGCTGAACATGTATTGAGTGATGGGCACACCTACCACCCTCTGTCCCAAGGCTTCCACTTGAAAAACAAAGATCGAAAACGGACCTCTTCGGCTCTTCGACATCTGAAACAAACCTCTTACTAGTAAATGATCAAGCTCAGCTTAATATCCTCAGTTCTCCTAAGTTTCATTTAAGCACTTTTTTCTCCATTCTTGTCACACCGTCTATTACATTCTATTCATGCATTTTACCTTGTATTTATTTATTTTTCTCATGTCAGTTATATACAGTTTAGCTCATATATTTCCAATCATGTTATAATCCTCAAACGATATTTACGTTGTTTTGCTTTACTCTCTGTTTGTAAATCGTCTTCAAAGTTCTTCAAAGTTATTCTCGTTTGTTCTAGTTTAATGTAAATGTCTTTATTTTATTGTGACTATCATTGCATTTTAATTTGCTATATATCCTGTTGTTTAGTAAAGCAACACAATCTCTGCCGTTAAGAACGCTTTACACTTACTGAAATTTATTCCTGAAATTCGACTTAACTGTAACAGATGTAGATGTACTACCTATAGCGAAATTTGTGGCGGATTGGGACTCGAACCCGGATTTCCCGCTTATCGTGGCCGGTCGCCTTTCCCCTTGGGCTGTACAAGGACGCTCGCCGGACCTACCCGAACGTCCGTACGTCACACACCTAAGCTCTCTTCTTCTCATAGATTATTACACTTAGTTTTAAGATACAAAGGAGGTGCGCGTTGATAGCACACTGCTGCCCCGCTCGTTGTCAGTTTCCGAGACCTCGGAGCCGCTACTTCTCACTCAAATAGCCCCTCAATTGGCATCACGAGAGCGAGTACATCCCCGTCTAGTCCTCCATCAAGGAAAAACCCCTGGCACTACCGGCAATTGAAACCGGGTCCTTCACATAGCCGTCAGACACACTGACCACTTTGAAGGTGCACGCACGTTAGGTTACGTTTACATTTATTTGCTTTTTGGCTGATTTTAAACTACCAGGGTTGGTACTTTAATAGTGGCAACTATTTATTTACAGCTCGTACAAAATGGATACGTGCTTCAAAGTTTTACTGACCTTCATAGTAGTCACCAGCATTGTATATAACCCGCTGCCAGCGACGTGGAAGTCGTAGGATACTCTTAGCAGTGCCAGTTGAGTTGACAACTCGAGCGGCGCATTCTATTGCCCGACGAATTTGTAGCAGTTCTGAAGCGAATGCCGTGAAGTGTTTCCTTCAGTTTAGAAATCGAGTTGAACTTACGAGGGCTTAAGTCAGGGGAGTATAGCACTTAGCGGGGCCCTCAGTCAAACAAGCTTGCACTGTACGTGCTTGAGCATTGTCCTGCAAAAATCTCCAAATGTGTGTGAAATCTTATTGGACTTAACTGCTAAGGTCATCAGTCCCTAAGCTTACACACTGGTTAACATAAATTATCCTAAGAACAAACACACACACCCATGCCCGAGGGAGGACTCGAACCTCCTCCGGGACCAGCCGCATAGTCTATGACTGCAGCGCCCGAGACCGCTCGGCTAATCCCGCGCGGCCATTGTCCTGCAACATGATGGTTAGGTCCTGCAGAAAGTGTCATCACTTCTGTCTCTAGAGACAGAAGTGATGACGCTTTCTGCAGGACCTGACCACCATTTTGCAGGACAATGCTCAAGCACGTTCAGTGGGAGCTATTACTTATTTCTTTGACTGATGGGGCTGCTAAGTGCTATACCATCTACTGTACTCCCCTGACTTAAGCCCTCGTAAGTTTAACTCGATTTCTAAACTGAAGGAAACACTTCACGGCATTCGCTTCAGAACTGCTACAAATTCGTCGGGCAATAGACCGTGCCGCTCGAACTGTCAACACAATTGGCACTGCTGAGAGTATCCTACGACTTCTACATCGCTGGCAACTGATTATACACAATGCTCGTAAATGCAAATGGTTCAAACGGCTCTGAGCACTATGGGATTTAACTTCTGAGGTCATCAGTCCCCTAGAACTCAGAACTACTTAAACCTAACCAACCTAAGGACATCACACACATCCATGCCCGAGGCAGGATTCGAACCTGCGACCGTAGCGTCGCGCGGCTCCAGACCGTAGCGCCCAGAACCGCTCGGCCACCCTGGCCGGCTCGTAAATGAACTTTGAAACACCTGTCTATTTTGCACAAGCTGTAAATAAATATTTGCCACTGTCAAAGTTCCAACCTTCGTATATTATAATTACAGTGTCAAAAATTACTTTTACTCTTTTTGCGCGTCATAGTGGCCTCATGTTATTGCTGTTTGAAGTTGATATACAGTATTCTATTCTCTTTGGTGCGATAGCTAGTTGCTGTCTGAAGACGAATTTGTAATACGAAAATAGGTTCACGCAGTGAATTAATAGCGAAGAACATACACAGTTGTGTTTGTACGGATGAATGTACAATTGGTTTGGTAAGCGATGACGTAAGAATCCATGAACAGGAATTATCATTACTTTACGCGTAGCAATCTGGAGGCTTTTGCAAAGCATGAGACATTCGTGTTGGGGAATTTTTCATCTTTTTAAGGCATTCTGAATGATCTTACACCGAGGTGACAAAAGTCTTGGGATACCTCCTAACAACGTATTGAACCTCTTTTTTTCCCGGCATACTGCAGCAACTCGACGTGGCAGGGACTGCACAAGTCTTAGGTAGTCGCCTGCAGAAATATTGAGCCATGTTGCCTCTACAGCCTTCCATAATCTCGAAAGTGTTGCCAGAGCAGGATTTCGTGCGCGAATTGACCTCTCGATTACGTCCCACAAATGTTCGAAGAGTGATCAGACCATTCGGTCGAATTATCGAGAACGTTCTTCAAACCAATCGCGAACATTTGTGACCCAATGACATGCCGCATTGTCGTCAATTAAAAATCCATCGTTGTTTGGTAACATGAAGTCCATGAGTGGTTGCAAATGGTCTCCAAGTAGCCGAAAATAACCATTTCCAGTCAATTATAGGTTTAGCTGGAGCGGAGGACCCAGTCTATTCCATGTAAATGCAGCTCACACCATTATAGCGCCAACAACAGCTTATACAGTGCCTTTTTGACAACTTCAGCCTGTGGTTTCGCGAGGTCTGCGCCACACTCGAACCCTACCATTAGCTCTTATCAACTGAAATCGTGACTCATTTGATCAGTTCACGGTTTTCCAGTACTCTACAGTCCAACCGATATGGTCAGGAGCGCAGGAGAGGCGCTGCAGGCGATGTCGTGCTGTTAGCAAAGGCACAAGCGTCGGTCGTCTGCTGTCGTTGCCCACTAACGCGCAAATTTCGCCGCACTGCTAACGGATACCATCGTCGTACCTCCCCTATTGATTTGTGCGGTTATTTCACGAAGTACTGCTTGTCTGTTAGCACCGACAACTCTACGCAAACAAGGCTGCTCCCGGTCGTTAAGTGAAGGCCGTCGGCCACTGTGTTGCCCATGGTGGGAGGCAATGCCTAAAATTTGATATTCTCGGCACACCCTGACACTATGGATTTCGGAATAATGATTCACTAACGGTTACTGAAATAGAATGTCCCATGCACCTACCGCCAACTACCATTTCGCGTTTAAATTATGGTAATTCCCGTTGTGTGACCACAATCACCGCCTGTCCACAGTCCCGACCTGAATCCATTGGAACACATTTGGGATTAGTTACAACGTCGACTTCGCTCCAAACCCCAGCTTTCAACATCACTACCTTATCTGGTTTCCGCTCTTGAGGAAGAATGAGCTGCTATTCACATGGTTCGAATGGCTCTGAGCACTATGGGATTTAACTTCTGAGGTCATCAGTCCCCTAGAACTTAGAACTGCTTAAACCTAACTAACCTAAGGACATCACACACATCCATGCCCGAGGCACGATTCGAACCTGCGACCGTAGCGGTCGCGCGGTTCCAGACTGCAGCGCCTAGAACCGCTCGGCCACCCCGGCCGGCAGCTACTATTCGTCCACAGAAATTCAGACATCTCACTGAAAGAAGTAAACGGCAGTACACCTACAGCCGTAAATTTTGAACTCTTTACTAAGTCAGCAGTTTCGAAATAGTTCAACTTCTACAGCTGAAGGCTTATTTCGCATTACTTCAAATCCACCTACCTTCTTCCTAACCACCACCTTCTATAAACATTGTCATACGAAAGTCTCATTGAAAGTGGACCCTGCAGGGTTCAAGCCGTGAAGGCTAAAGGTGGACACGCCAGTGATGTCCACCAATAGGTATCTTGGTACCGTAGATCAGACAGTGCATAGTGTATATTCGGAACATGCATGAGATGTGCTCCGGCGAGAGAATGTCCATTGCGCATTGTCTGTGATGTACACAGGTTTCAAAACAGCAACGATTGTATTTGATATGCAAACTAGACTTGTTTGCCATTTGATATGCACTCTATTTCAACTGACGGCAAGACTAATGCGGCACAACTTTTAAGGTTTTGTGAAACCATTGACGTACTTTCTAAATTAGCGTGGAGAATATTTTAATGCTTAGTCTAGGTGACCGACTCATATCATGATCGGCCAGACTCACCGTCTTGAGTTGCTGTTTTAGTTTTTGTTATATTAATGCTTACAAACGTCGTCCCAATTGTAGTTTCTGCGTGGTTGAACGTGATTCTGCAAATGCGAGAAAATGTTTGGGTTTACTGAGGTTACAATTTACTCTTCTTTCAACGTAAAATGCTTTATCCGTATTCATCTGCTACAATTTTATTAAGGATACTACTAATGTCACTCTTGAACGTCGTAGATCCAAATACAACAACGAGGCAATACAAAAACTAGTCTTATATCACAGTAAGTACATCATGCACGGCGGAAATCAGTGGAAGATGTGCATAAAGTACTATAATTCTGCTAATTGTCTGTTGGTTTTATATGTCTCTTTTATACTGCGTCGGAACTCAGCTTCAAGATGACAGTCAACCTTACTAAATCAGAGACGTATACATACCTCCGCTGCAAATAAAAATGACACAAATTAACTTTTTATGTTTAAAAATGCTATATCAAAAAGGGGAATAAAATAGTGGCACTGTAATATCTGTGACAGAAGTTGCTGGTGGTGGTTTCTGAGTAAGAACTTAATCCAAGAGTTTCATTTAGATCTCCACTTGATGTCTTTGGCGAACAATATAAGTCCTTTGATTCATCGTTCCTTCAATTTTGTGAACATCGAATAGCATTGTATGTCATGTTGGTGTTAGATTCTTTGTCACTATATCCTTGTACCCTACCATTTCGCTATCCAAAGAATGTTTAAAATGAGGTTTGAGCATCACACCGTCAAAATATGCACCTCAACACAAACGGATTGTAAAGATAACTGCCAGTTTTAGGATGTTATTTTTGTGAGATACTCGTTCGTGTTATCTGCTCGTACTGTTTGCACTCGCACAATCAATTTATCATCCGGTTCAGTCGCGGCCCGTTCTCTGTGTTTATCTGAGCCCATCAATCACTGTTGGAACTGCTGAAATAATTCTCTCACAACATCTTAAAATCTTGCACTGATTACGTTTTATTTTGTTTTTACCACCCGCTCTATATTGATTTCTCGAATCGTAACATAGATTCTCCTAATCCCATGTCATTATAAAATGAACTAATTACAAATTTAGACAGTGCTATGCCCTACTGTTGTTAAAAGATTAGCGGCGATGGGATACGAATTCAGCTTCATAGGTGAATGGAATAGACTGGGACTCCACTAAATGGCATGTCTAGATGTTTGACTGATTTTTTCTTGGAAATATTGGGGAACATAAATTACAACGAGTGGTGCAGGACAAGAAACAATACACAACGTTGTAATCATCGACAGGTTCATCGCGCAGATGGTACAAACAATTTGTGAACCATCCTGTTGGGAGAACATTCGCAACTCAGCATTATAGCAGAGGTTGAAAATACCGCTTCAATTGTAAAGTTCTTTATTTTCACACGACCGGTTTCGGACTGCGCCTGGTACACGCGGCGCTCGGGGACCACAGCACAGCTACGATACCTGAAGATGGGCTTATAAATAGTCCGAAACCGGTCGTGTGAAAATAAAGTAATTTACAACTGAATAGGTATTTTCAACCTCTGCTAATTTTTGAACCGTAATGAGGTGAAACTTTCACCAGGAACGTGGAATTCCTTTAGTGAATGCACAAGTTAAAAAGTCTCAGTCTCGATTTGCGCTTAATTCTTTCGTACCTACAGAAACGTTTTTGATGCGAATGTAACTGATTGTCCAGAGACATCTCATAGGAAGCAAGACACTGGACCATCACAGTTTTCTATTAATAACAAGACAATGCTCGTAACAAAAGGAATAAATTGATAGTATCTAATTATAAAAATAGCGGTGAACTTTTAGAATCTGTCATATCGTGTAAGTACTCACGCTTACTACACTGATGACATTCAAATTGCGACACCAGGAAAGACGCAAAATAACGGAATTTACCTTCACCACGTCTAGATTGTAGTGACAGCAGAAGCTTTATTGACGCGCTTCGCCTTTTTGAGACATCTTCAGAATTTCTAAATGGGAAAAACACGTAGAAACAGTTTAGGGAGATGTTCTTATATAGCATGGTAAAACTTTTTAATATACTATAAAAACGCAAGAGTAAAGGCGGACTTTGTTTAGGAACAGGAACTGCAGGTAACACATTAGTCATAAGTAGCCAAAATTTTTGGTTTACACCGACAGGATGACAATTATGAACTATACAAAAAAAACGTAAATTAGTTACAAACTAGTGCGTGCACACAAATTATTCAACATTTAAACGTCACTACAGATATTTGGATTTAGGTTATGACATGTTAGATATGCCTGGCGATGATGTGGCACAGACGAATAGCGAAATTCTGCATGACCCACTGAAGTGTTGGAACATCGATGCCGTCGAAGATCTCCTGAATGGCTCAGCCTCATAAAAAGGAGTTGCATGTGTTCAAATCCGAAGAATATGGTGGCTAATCGAGGCGCACCCCAGAGGCCACTGACGGCTCTCAGAGTGCTCCTGCAGGACATCAAACATTCTGCTGCTTCGATGGGGTCGAGCTACGTCTTGCATGAACCACATCTTGTGCCATCAAGAAATATCACAACGATTATTCCGTGTGACACCACACAGTCACCTGTTGAGGGCGAAGAGACTTCTCAGTCGCCAAATGCGGATTCTCAGTCGCCAGTTTTGCTTATTGATGAAAGTGGGCTTCGTCGCTAAACCAAACCATACTAATTCCCATCATGACCCGCGGCCAACCATGCAGTTTTAACGCCCTAACGCAAGCCGTTCAGAAGTTACGACGCTTTTATTTCACATAGTTCAATAAGTGTCACCCAGCAGAATGCGAAAGTAGAAGAATTTTAAATATTTGTGTATATTTCCCATTTAGAAAAAAAGGCGAAATGCGACAATAAAGCTTCTGTTGTCATTGCAACCTAGACTATTTTTTCCTGCTGAAAATGGTTCAAATGGCTCTGAGCACCATGGGACTTAACTTCTAAGGTCATCAGTCCCCTAGAACTTAGAACTACTTAAACCTAAATAACCTAAGGACATCACACACATCCATGCCCGAGGCAGGATTCGAACCTGCGACCGTAGCGGCCGTGCTGAAAATGTATCGTGGTTGCTGCACTATGGCTACGTAGTGAGAATATTTATGGAATTTTGCTTGTTTTATATGCAAGGTATTTGTGGTATAAGTGCAGATACTATTATTGGTGCCAGGGCAGTGTACTGAACAACATTTCATCTGTATTTATTTCATCTGCAGGCTAATAATATAGCTATTGAGAATTGTATGTTTTTAGATTGATTAGTACCTTCAAGTACATGTGGCAAGAACAATCCTATAAAGCCTATTTTCCCCTGGGTAGCAGGTCAGGTGTTGAGATGTGGACATATGGACGCAAAACGGTTCATTTATACTGACAGGGGTAGTCCACTTCCTGGTGGAGTTACGGCCATGCAGTAAACATCAGGTATTAAATTATGTGACAAATTTGGAGGAAGATTGTTAAAAACAACTAACACAGTTAAGAGGGTACATATCAAGGTACTAATGATCACATTATCTGCACTTATACCACTAACACCTTGCATATATACACAGTATAGATTAGTGGCGATTAAATTTGTTTGTGATTTGAAGGAATATGGAGTGCGAAATTTACCGCACAGAGCTTCTATCACTAGCACCAAAACTGGCTCTAAACTGGCTGGACATAGAATCGAACTGTAAGTCAACACAGCGGGGGCAACATGCGGTCTTGCATTTTATCGAAAGACAACCTCACAGAGACGTGGAAGAAAGGTCACAGCCACTGCGCTTAACAAAAAAAGTATAATGGACACTGTCCAAATTACTGGCTACAGGTAATAGTAGTGATTGCCCAATGGCACCCAATACAGTCACACCTGCTGCAGTAATCTTTTGATGATCACTAATACAATCCAGAAACTTCCGTTTTCGTCGTACTCTCCACACATTCATACATCCATCGCTATGCTGTAATCAGTACTGGGACTCATGTGTGTCGTAGGTGGGTTCATCATTGTTGGCGCCCATCTCTCTGGTGTGGCCTTATGTGAAGCCACAAGAAATGATCACATTCTGATAGTCTGTCGTACTGACGACATGGTCACACAGTCAATTTGGGGACACTTGTCTTACTGTAAACGATCTCATATCCTGATTTAAGGTAAGTAAGGTGGCTGTACAATACTGCATGACCAAGCGAAGAATATGTATGTCCTCTCAGGCGCTAGGCACGTATGGGCCTTTGAGAGGCTGTATGGTTATGACACTGCTAAAACCATTGATTCAATATTCAAATGACAGTCGTGAGATCTCGACTAACATAAGCATGGGTGACGTTTTACACTGATGGACATCAGTTCTAAAAGGAAGTTTACTCATTTAATGTCCATAACATGATGAACTACGCCACAATCTCGATAGCTCTGTCGTTTTCGGACACATGCTCGTACGTGCTACTCCTTCTTACACGAGGCATAACACGATCTTCTCACAAACAAACAACATTCAAATGCGAATTCTGAATGAGAAACCCGCTGTGTAATCTTTCCTTATATACAGATTGTAGATGGTCTTACACTTACTGTACTTACTCTGTGTGGTGACACGAAAGTGTTAATCATCTGCATATCCAAGCTTGCAGTACAGTTCATGCTGGCTGACGTTTGTTACACGTCGCTTTTGTGGTGTCCTACAAAGTGTGTTAAATAAAATGAACAAGTGGAAGTTGTAGGGATGACTTGAAGGGGTGACGTAGATTTGTTACATCACAGAGTAAAAAAAAAAAAAAAAAAAAAAAAAGAAAAGGCAGAAATTAACATTTTTCTTAAGTTCATGTTGGCACACTCACAGGCGACACGAGGCAGAGGTGGTGACGTAGCTAGGCAGCAGAAGGAAAGGATCAACACTGTAAGCCGGCTGCATAATCGAGCACACATTCCTACACCGATGCCAATTTCCAAGCACAAGTTACACAATCAGCGAAATGTCCACTGCGAGAGAAAGACGCACAGATTTATATTCGTTAGCTATTATTACGTGAAGCAACCAGTTTTATAACACAGGGTTGAAGTAGGGGGGGGGGGGGGGGAGAGATATGAAAGGTGGAACAGACGTACGGCATCAGAGGAGGGTTTTCGAGGACATGGGGTACAGTGGGATGTAGGAATTTGTTATTTGGGGCGATATATGATTGGCAGAGGTGCTACAGTTGCTAGAGAAGATGTGGAAACTTCATCATTTGGTAAATGATATGGGTGGGGAAGGAAACTGAGACGGAGTGCATCATGTTCAACAATTTGGTAGGTGGGATAAACCTGGGAGAGGTTGTGACGGGGTGGAAAATAATAAAGAAGTGCGGTTGCAGAGAGTTCTCATGAATGTGCATATACAGATGTTGGTTAAAAATGTTATTGCAAATTTTGGCTCTCACGGTAAGTCTCAGGGGATGATTTCCACACTTGGTGCGTTAGTACACTTCCATACCGGCGCATTTGTTATAGTTTTTGAATTAATTATTCGCTCAGATATAAGTACAGTGTATGCTAGGGAACAAGAATTAGGCCATTATTATACTAAAATCAGTTTTTCATGACACAGGTCAATCACTATTTATTGGCGTTGTCCTTTTCTTTCACAAAATGAAATTAGCACTGGTGAGACGGTTTAGTTTTTCTTTAATAATAATTTGACTCCGACCCCCCAATAGCGGTAATGTAGGCTGCTATAAACGAAAATTACTCAATCAATTCGAACAGAACCACAAGTCCCACTGTCCTCTTTGTTCTAGCAGTTTTGGCGCGAAATCACAGTTCGCCACATGTTCACTTACGACGATGTACCGGTATACCTCGTAAATCGTACTCACACAAATAATCGTAGCACTTCCTGTTCACCAAATATATGCTTGCACTGTTAAACAATACCCTTTGTCGAAATAAACCGGCGCGAAAAAGAATTCTCAAACGACTACTTTGGCCACCCTCAAGTGGGGCTTGCTTGCCACCGACCCTCCAAAACGACTGACCAACGACTGACCCCTGGTCAAAATGGACGCTCGCTTATATAGGCTCGGATGTCCAACCCCCTGGTTATTTAAGTACCAGTCTCACCGGTTAAGGTTACAAATTTTGATACATACATCCGCCGGCCGCGGTGGTCTAGCGGTTCTAGGCGCTCAGTCCGGAACCGCGCGACTGCTACGGTCGCAGGTTCGAATCCTGCCTCGGGCATGGATGTATGTGATGTCCTTAGGTTAGTTAGGTTTAAGTAGTTCTAAGTCTAGGGGACTGATGACCTCAGATGTTAAGTCCCATAGTGCTCAGAGCCATTTGAACCATACATACATCCCTCGACAGAAATAAGTACACCATCGGAACCGCGCTAAAAAGTACATCTTATTTACTGTTTTACATTAACTTCTAGGATTATTCTATCGCCCCTAAATCAAGTTTTAGTTTTTGCAAAATTTCGCCAATTAGCGCAAATTTGTTTGTTTACATCTGTGCTACAAAGTTTTAAAATGGGACTGCATATAGCAGTGTTTTTAGACGTAATCTATAGCGATCTACACATTGCGCAGCTCAAAATCTCCATATCTATAATAATTAATTATGGGCGATAAATGTTAATAATAATTTGCAAACAATGAAAACTATTGCAAGTTACATGTATAGCATAACTTAACGAATTTAAAATACGTGTGATGCCACCCAAAATATTATATAGTGCCGATCTTTACGTCATGAATTTTCTATTGAATTTTATAAACAATTTTCCCTCAAACTTTGTTTATTGCTCTTTACGGGCTTTATTATTTATGAATCTTAACATATGACTACGGCACTCGATCCGCTATGACGAGACGTTTCCAATGAGCGCTCGCTCATCTCTGTAAGTTGTTATTTACTATTTTTATTAATCTTTCAGTACTCGTGATATTAACCGATTTTGAGGTTACTATAACTTTTGCGTCTCGTAACTTGAAATAAACATCGGTTTTTCAGAAGGTGCATATTGGTGACCACAATCCACTGCGGCACTGCTCTTCACCGTAAGTTACATAGTTTTCGCGTAAAGCGCGAAAAACCAAACAATGCCCCAAGCTGCGGGCTACGTGGCCGCCATCCCACCGACCGTTGCAAACTCGCGCAGGCGCGCCACGCGCTTCCGTAAATCGCGCACCATGTCGCGCGCTCGCCCTCCACAAAGCAATCCTTGCATACTAGACCTATTCATCTAGTAGTGGTGTTTGTACCATCACAAGGCCGAGTACTCAATAATTTTTAACACACGATCCATCCGAAATTAGTTTCCATCTACGAGGGTCCATAACGAAAGAAAAAGCTCTAGTGTTCGAAAGCATTGTATGGAAAAAACGCAGAGACAGCCAACGTAGTACAGTAGGAAGCTAAAGAGCAATCCCACATTTAAGCCCAGTCTCGAATCACGAACCTGCCTTTCGTGACCTTTCGAGGGGGCGTTTGGGCTTCTGGTGTCACGTGCGCGAAGTTGATTCCCACGGTTCCGGCTGGCTACTCTAAGTTGTCTTTCTCTTCATGCAAAGATCAAGCATGAGAAGAACGATTATTTGAACGCCGCTGTGTGAGCTATTATAGCCTAATTTGTTTTTTACTATTTTTATCAGATGACAATAGACATCTAGCCGGCCGGGGTGACCGAGCGGTTCTGGGCACTACAGTTCCAAACCGCGCGACCGCTACGGTCGCAGGTTCGAATCCTGCCTCGGGCATGAATGTGTGTGATGTCCTTAGGTTAGTTAGGTTTAAGTAGTTCTGAGTTCTAGGGGACTGATGACCTTAGCAGTCAAGTCCCATAGTGCTCAGAGCCATTTGAACCATTTGAACAATAGATATCTAGCGAATTCAGAGACTCACTGATGGTCCGTGTAGCGCATATAGTGGTGCAACAGAGTTTAAATAGAAAGCTTTGGAAGAAAAACGAAGCAGTCCTCGCGAAACCGTGTTGGGTGAATTTAGAGAACCTACATTTAAAGAAGACTGTGCTGCCAGTATGTTGCCGCCATCGTGTGCGTCTCTCTCAGTCACGAGAGCAAGGCGAGATATTAGGGAGCGTACAAAGCCATACAGATAGTCGTTTTTCTCTCTTTCAGTTCGCGAATGGGATAATAGAGAAAATCGTTATTGTTCATACTCCGCAGCTCGTGGTCGTGCGGTAGCGTTCTCGCTTCCCGCGCCCGGGTTCCCGGGTTCGATTCCCGGCGGGGTGAGGGATTTTCTCTGCTTCGTGATGACTGGGTGTTGTGTGATGTCCTTAGGTTAGTTAGGTTTAAGTAGTTCTCAGTTCTAGGGGACTGATGACAATAGATGTTAAGTCCCTTAGTGCTCAGAGCCATTTGAACCATTTTTTTTATATATATATTATTGATACGTAGTACACTCCGTCATTCACTGCGAAGTGGAGTTACAGGGTATACGGGTGTCTCTCCCAAGAGTCCTAACATGCATTTTCTGGTTTTGGCAAATATTTGCACTTTCCTCTTTGCATTATACAGCTAGAGGCAGCCCAAAGAACCATTAGTTTGGGATAACTCCAACTACACAATGCAAGAATTATATTGCAAGTATCTGCTCAAACACCAGAGAAAATGTCCTTGAGGACTCTCGGGAGAGTCACCATGTATATGTAGATCTAACAATAGTGGCAAAGCTGAAATTACTTAATAGAAATTAGATACGTGCTCTGTAGAGCCCTGAAACACAGTAAACTTCGGAAGTGCTGTGTGTGTGTGTGTATGTGTGTGTGTGAAGGGCAATGCGGTTAGATACAGTAGGTATTTCGATGAGGCTGCCGACTTACGGCACTGGTGTCAGTTATTTATTACTGCGTTAGGATTGTAATATAACGAATTTAAGTGATTACAGAGTTGCATCGTGAGGACTATTTAAAGCTTGAACTTTTCCAACGCCGTGTTTATAAAGCATTAATACTTAAGGGAGCACGCGACGTGAGGGGAATAATATCTGAAGCACTGTCTCACTGTTCGCCTGATAAGATCAGTCAGATATGAAGTTTGAAGAATATTACATGCACTGACATGAGAACTACTGTGTTCTCTGCGGCACAGTAAGTGCAGTCATAAATACTTCATCATAAATTATCGTGATTATTGGATGAAAAACTGATGAGGAACTGCGTAAAACATGTGAAAATGCATCAGAAGCTTAGGAGAATGACACTTACTAGGCACTTCTTTATTTATCGACAGAAGAATGACACAGGAGAGACTGAAGACCGCCGAAAGTTTCGGTAGGGTCAGTGACTGTTAACTGCGTCACACCAGGTATAGGATGTAGACACGTGAGCACTGTATATGTTGCTTTACACATAGTACAATCTTCATACATTTTCAGTAAAACCGATCGTTTGATGCTTTGCAACAATCTCTAAGTAACTTTCTTCATTAAAAACCCGTCTTTTTTGCAACAGAGTAAGCGATTGCCATTCGAGCACGCATCCCGGTCTGACTCAAATTGTCACTGCCAGTACTAAATCCTAAAATCTAAATTAACTCCACGATTAGGCCCACATGATCGCGCGACACCTACCAGACGCCGTGTCAATCTCTGCTGTATGAAGACATTCGGAGGCGGTGTGGAATTGCGTGGGGTAAGCACAACCCTTTCCGGCCGTTGTTGGCTTTCCACACCACAGAATGGTTCAAATGGCTCTAAGCACTAAACATCTGAAATCATCAGTCCCCTAGACTTAGAACTACTTAAACCTAACTAACCTAAGGACATCACACACATCCATGCCCGAGGCAGGATTCGAACCTGCGACCGTAGCAGCCGAGTGGTTCCGGACTGAAGCGCCTAGAACCGCTCGGCCACCGCGGCCGGCTCTCCAGACCACAGAGCTACTACTTCTCATTGAAGTAGGTCCTCAGCTGATGTTATGAGGCTGTGTGCACCCCATTCCAATTCGTTCCACTAAGGAAATGGTGGTGGTGGTAAGTTCCTATGGGACCAAACTGCTGAGGTTATTGCTCTCTAGGCTTACACACTACTTAATCTAACTGAAACTAAATTACGCTAAGGACAACAGACACACCCATTCCCGAGGGAGGACTCGAATCTCCGACGGCGGCACCCGCGTGAACTGTGGCAAGGCGTCTCACTGTGGAAAAATACCAAGCACACCTGGAAGAGCAGCCAGACCTTCGCATGAGTCTGACGTGATGACCGCTCAGTTCTGGGGCGGACAGTACTACAACCTACTCTTCCAAACTCAAAACAGGTTCCCCTGCATACTTTATTGAATCACGTGGTTGGACAAGAACATGCAAACACCGCGAAACATGCACGCTTGAACATGAATGCCGATTTTACCAAGTCTGCAGGTTGCACTACTGTATTTGTCCACGAACGGCACCTGTGCAATGTCCTCAATACGATGCAAATGTCAAGCTGGTCAGAACAGTTTTCTGCGTAGCTGTTGTTGTGGTCTTCAGTCCAGAGACTGGTTTGATGCAGCTCTCCATGCTACTCTATCCTGAGCAAGCTTCTTCATCTCCCAGTACCTACTCCAACCTACATCCTTCTGAATCTGTTTAGTGTATTCATCTCTTGGTCGCCCTCTACGATTTTTGGTTGGTTCAAATGGCTCTGAGCACTATGTGACTTAACATCTGAGGTCATCAGTCCCCTAGAACTTAGAACTACTTAAACCTAACTAACCTAAGGACATCACACACATCCATGCCCGAGGCAGGATTCGAACCTGCGACCGCAGCGGTCGCGCGGTTCCAGACTGTAGCGCCTAGAACCGCTCGGCCATTCCGGCCAGCCCTCTACGATTTTTACCCTCCACGCTGCCCTCCAATACTAAATTGGTGATCCCTTGATGTCTCGGAATATCTCCTACCAATCGATCCCTTCTTCTAGTCAAGTTGTGCCACAAATTTCTCTTCTCCCCAATTCTATTCAATACCTACTCATTAGTTATGTGATCTACCCATCTAATCTTCAGCATTCTTCTGTAGCACCACATTTCGAAAGCTTCTATTCTCTTCTTGTCTAAACTGCTTATCGTCCACGTTTCACTTCCATACATGGCTGCATTCCATACAAATACTTTCAGAAACGACTTCCTGACACTTAAATCTATACTCGATGTTAACAAATTTCTCTTCTTCAGAAACGCTCTCCTTGCCATTGCCAGTCTACATTTCATATGCTCTCTACTTCGACCATCGTCAGTTATTTTGTTCCCCAAATAGCAAAAGTCATTTACTACTTTAAGCGTCTCATTTCCTAATCTAATTCCCACAGTATCACCCGATTTAATTCGACTACATTCCATTATCTTTGTTTTACTTTTGTTGATGTTCATCTTATATCCTCCTTTCAAGACACTGTCCATTCCGTTCAGCTGCTCTTCCAGGTCTTTTGCTGTCTCTGACAGAATTACAATGTCATCGGCGAACCTCAAAGTTTTTATTTATGAGTACATTATGTCGGAGCTAAGTGAATTCGATAGTGAGAAAATTATCGGTACTCGTGCAGTGGGTGTTTCCGTAACCAATGTAGACGTAGTGTGGTGTTTCAAGAGGCACCGTACCCAAGATTTACACATCATACAGGGAAAACGGATAACCATCATCCGCTAAGTCACGACGCGGACGAGAATGTGTGTTGAGTGTTCGTGACGGGCAGACATTGAAGAGGACCGTGACAAAAAATAAGAGGACTGCAGCTGCAAAAGATACTAGAGAACTACACGTTGCACTCTTGAACACTGCCACTACAAAAACAACACAAATGGTGCTCCAGAAGCAGGGAATTACAGGGCGGGCTGCAATTCCTAAACCACTCATCAGTGATGAAAATGCCCATAAGAGGAAAACGTTGGGCTGGAGCCCTAAAATCTGAAGTACAGTGCAATGGCAGTAAGTCATTTGGTCGGATACGTCTTGTTTTACACTGTTTCCACCTTCTCGCCGAGTTTGCGTCCCACGGCAGGGATTACATGATGCCGGCCGGAGTGGTCGTGCGGTTCTAGGCGCTACACTCTTGAACCGAGTGACCGCTACGATCGCTGGTTCGAATCCTGCCTCGGGCGTGGATGTGTGTGATGTCCTTAGGTTAGTTAGGTTTAATTAGTTCTAGGCGACTGATGGCCTCAGAAGTTGAGTGCTCAGAGCCATTTGAACCATTTTTGGATTAGATGGTGATTTGGGCAGTTATGTCGTGGTATCCAGGGCCTCGTGGTCGTTTTGCCAGGTAGTATTACTGCCAAGGATTATGTGACCATTTTGGTTGATCAGTTCCATCCCATGGTACAATATTTGTTCCGCAATGGTGCTGGTGTGTTCCGAGATGAGTGCCCCTGTTCACACTGTCTGCATCATCCAGCACTGGCTTGTGAACACGAGGATAAATTGCCTTATCTCCAGTGGCCACTACAGCCACCAAACCTTGATATGATGGAGCCCTTGTGGTTTACTTTGCAGACAAGGGTGCATGATCGCTATCCACTCCATCGTCATTACCCGATCCTGCCACTATTTTGAAGGAAGAATGGTATAATTTTCCCTAGGAAACCATATAGGACCAGTCTTTGTCCATTCCGAGACAACTGGAAGATGTTTTGAAAGCCAACAGGTATTCTACACCTATACCAACCCCTTTACTTGGAAAAACGATATTATGGAGAATAGGTTAATCACTGGTTACTTCACGCACGTCTTTTGCCGTTCAATGCACTAAATGCTGTGATGAAGGCTTCATCACTACACACACACCTTGCAGTAAATGAAAGATTATTTATTGAAGAAAAGAAACATTACATTCTATCCTCCGACTAACAGACATTTAGCGCGTTCCACTTTCAGAAAATTTCTTGATGTTCAGAGCTCTATATAAGAATATACTGCAAAGCAGTTTACTTCGTAGAGGTAGTAATGGTAATTACTTACATTCCATCATTTCGGCCGGCAGGTGTGGCCGAGCGGTTCTAGGGGCTTCAGTGTGGAACCGCGCGACCGCTACGGTTGCAGGTTCGAAACCTGCCTCGGGCATGGATGTGTGTGATGTCCTTAGGTTAGTTAGGTTTAAGTAGTTCTAAGTTCTAGGGGACTGATGACCTCTGCTGTTAAGTCCCGTAGTGCTCAGAACCAACTGAACCATCATTTTGGATGATATAGCAACCAGTCTGAAATTCGAGATAAAAGCAGCCTTGGTTGCGGACGTCTTTATATTCTGATGTCAATTATGCGTTTCGCCTGCGCGTAGACATCTTAAGTTTGTAGAAAGGAATCCACTTGATAGAAATGGGAGATTTTCAACTTGTTGATATCCCAACCGCTTTTTGCCTATGTATTCGTATCGTTTAATCATTTTATGGACGACGTGCGCCGTGACCAGCTTCTATAATCTGGAGACACCTACCAGAGGCAAGACGAGTCATTTAAAACTGCAATCAAAAGCCTCCGCAACCAAGACTGTATTTTTATCTCTCCTCTCTAGTAATAGTGGTAGTAGTAGCAGTAGTACCAAAAGCAAGAGGGGTGGTAGTAGTAGTGGTCGGATTCATCTGTGGACCAGATTTTATTTTATGTGATATTGGACATTTTGTCGCATTAAATTTTAAGAATATATATATATAGTGCTCAGAGCCATTTGAACCATTTTTGGATTAGATGGTGATTTGGGCAGTTATGTCGTGGTATCCATATATATATATATATATATATATATATATATATATATATATATATATATATATATATATATAAATTCTCGGGGCGGTTAGTAGACCCGCAACCGAGCGCCTCCCCAGGTGGCGGATAGGGGAATGCCTCCTAGATATAGGTGGTACCGAGGAAATGAAATACTCGGGGCGGACCAAAACTACTAGTAGCGTCTGTTCCCACAGTGGGCGGCTACAAAAGGCGTCTGCTCCACATGTCAGTGGCGGCCTCAACCAACCTCCTGATCTGGAAAGTCAGGTTGTAGTTGGCAGCATGCCATACATCCAACTACTAAACATCATGATGGTACAACGAGGAAAATCTCATTACCCCGGGCCCCAGTCAATAGACTGGGATTGTCGTGAGCATCGGATTCCGGGGGCTCACGGACATCATGAGAAGAATCGGAGCTTCTCAAACTCCCTCAAGACCAAACGCAAACACTACATCGGAACACTCAACGTGAACACACTGATGAAGACAGGAGAGATGAAACAACTGACAGACACTCTCAAAAAATTTCAAATCAAAATATGTGCACTGCAAGAAACACAATTCACAGACGAAGACCATTTCAACACGGAGAATTTCAGAATATACAAAGGAAAACCATCGAGACAACTGAAAAACCTAAGGCTTTATGGCACAGGATTTGCAGTACACAGGTCCATCACGGACAGCATAATCGACTTTTCGTCACCAAACGAAAGAATCAGCACCATCACAGTGAAATCAGCCAATAAATCCTACACAATAATCAACGCACATGCACCAACTAATGACTACAAGAGGAAAAACCCGGACGAAATTGATGACTTCTGGACGACAATGGAAGAAACTATCAGAAAAATTCCTGCACATAGAGTCAAAATAATACTGGGAGACTTCAACGCCAAACTCGGAAAAGAAAAGATATACAGACATATCACAGGAAAACTTACTCCACACAAGGACACCAACAAAAACGGAAAACATCTGATACACTTCTGCAAAAGCCACGACCTCGCCATTATGTCAACAAAATTCAAGAAACCAACACGAAAACTTACCACATGGAAATTCCCCAACGGAAAGCAAGAACTACAAATCGACCACGTAATAGCGCAGAAAGACTCACAAAAAGAAATTTTGAACATAGACACCCGTAAAGGCTACTTCGACTCAGACCACCACCTACTACAGATCAGGATTCGTCTTTTGCCCAAGAAAAAGCTCCAGAAGAACAAAATTGTTAGACCAGATCCAGAATACGTTACTTTAAACCAGACACAAATATTACAGAAAATTAAAATGGAGAAAACGACAGACTGGACACAACTTTCACGAAGAATCCGAGAGGCCATGAAACTAGCACAAGCACCACGAACACGGAAACACCGTTGGTGGAACCACACATGTGACCAAGCTATTGACCAACGAATCAGTGCATGGAAAAAATTTAGTTGCCATAAATCCCAAGAGAATTGGATGAACTTCTTGAAAACACAGAAGCAATCAAGCAAAATCATTCGCAGTGAAAAACGACAGTATGACAAACGGCGACTGACAGAGAAAATATGACTGGATATCAACCACCCAGCTTGTGCTTCAGAAGACCAGATGGAACCCTAGAAACCAATACCAAAAACAATTGTGACATTGTGGCAAAGTACTTTGAAAAACTGCTCAACACGGACCCCCCCATGGAAGAAATGATGACAGAAACGAGCACATACAATCCAGATAGTGAACCTCCAACTCTAGAAGAAGTTAAAGAAATAATAAAGTCACTCAAGAATCGTAGAGCACCAGGAGAAGATGGCATCATCGCGGAAATCTGGAAGTTACAAGACCCAGAACTCACCAAAGACATCCACAGGATCTTGGAAAACATCTGGAAGACCATGAAAATTCCTGACGACTGGAAAACTGCCCTGATACACCCACTACACAAAAAAGGTGACAAGACTAACTCAAACAACTACAGAGGAATATCCCTACTACCGGTCACATACAAGATCCTCTCTAAAGCTTTACCGAACAGACTAGAATGCCAAACCGACCACTTGTGCGGAACAAATTTGGAAACTGAAAATGATTTTACAACACAAACAGAACCTGATCATTACCTTTGTTGACTTCAAAAAGGCGTACGACTCTATCGACCGGAAAACTCTCTTCAAAATTCTAGCAGAATACAAAGTAGACAACAAAACACGGGCTATCATAGAGCAAACTTTAACCAACACGACCTCCAAAGTAAAGTTCTGAGGGGAACTATCAGAGCCCTTTGAAATTCGCACAGGTGTCCGACAAGGCGATGGCCTCTCACCTCTCCTTTTCAATCTGGTGTTAGATAAGGTCATAAAAGAATGGGAAACATCACAACAGGGGATAACCTTAGGAAACCTACAGATTAAATGCCTGGCTTTTGCAGACGATTTGGCGATTGTCACGAAAGGTATAAAGGAAACAAAAGACGCTATTGAAAAACTGCACGAAATCGCTTCCAAAACTGGACTACAGATCTCTTACGAAAAGACACAGTTTATGAGCACAAAGAAACTCTCATCTCTGAACACAAAGTATGGCACGATTTACAAAACAGCAAACTTCAAATACCTCGGTGAAACACTACAAATGAGTGGACATAACAGAGACTCAAATGAAGAAAGAAAGACTAAACTGGACAAGGCATACAAAGTAGTGTGGAATCATTACAACAAGAAGTCTATCTCACAAAAAGCCAAATTACGCCATTACGACACGGTGGTGCTCCCCGAGGCACTATATGCAGCAGAGACCACACTAATCCGAGGGCATACACGTATCAGACAATTAGAAAAAGTAGAACGGAAAATACTTAGGAAAATATTTGGCGCAACTAACAACAATGGAATATGGATCAAGAAACCTACAGAGGAACTGTACAAACATACGGAGACAATCACAGAAAAGATTAGAAAACGCAGACTACAATTCTATGGACACCTATACAGAATGCCATCACACAGGCTGACCAAACAGATCTTTGACTGGGTAACCACTAGAAACAACAAATGGGTGGCAGAGGTAGAAAACGACCTGAACCAGCTCAACATAACAGCAGACACAATAAACGACAGAATAAAGTTCAGAAACATCATTAAGAAAAGTAAACTACATGAGATACAATGCGACAAACGAACAGGCATAAAATGGACCGAAGAACGCAAGCAAGATCACAGCCAGAAGATGAAAGAAATATGGGCAACCAAAAAGGCAATCAAGATGAAGCCGAAGACACGAAGCCGACAAGAAGCATGGACAGAGGACCGGAAACAGAAACACAGCGAGCGAATGAGGGAAGTTTGGGCAGCAAGGAAGGCAGCAAAAGGAACTGGCCATGTAGTTTAGTCCAAATGCGCTCTTTAAGGGCAAAACACCAATAATAATATATAATAAATTATTAATATTTATATGATATTGGACATTTTGTCGCATTGTTCTTAATATATATATATATATATATATATATATATATATATATAGAGAGAGAGAGAGAGAGAGAGAGAGAGAGAGAGAGGCATTTACATACTTACATATCTAGTTTGACGGGACAGATAGTCGGCTGTAGACTAATAAAAGGAATCATGCTGATATTTGCATGGGATAATTTTGTGGAACCTCAAAAAACATGAAATCAGGATATGTACACGGGGATTAGTACTTCCGTCTTCCGGAATACAAGTCTAGTCTGTTAAAAACAGTGTAATCTCATTCAGTTTGCTCCTATGTATAACACTGTGCACTTTTTGCGTTCTTCCAAAGAAGTTATTTTGTCACGTAAATAGCAAGCTCAACATTGTTCAGTCGTCTCTCCGCACACTGTATACTATACACGCAATATACACATACTATCATTATACAAAGTTGTGCACTTCATACGTTCCTCCAAAGAAGTTACTTCGTAATGTCAATAGAAAGTGCAATATTGTTCAGTCGTTCCTCCACACACTATATACTACACACGCTCTATGCACATATTATTAGCTAACATCAGGACTATGGCGACAAAGTTTCGTTTCCATTTTGTGTAACGACGCTATCCATTTGCATTGGTTATGGTGGTGTGATTATTACGTTCAGCCGACTGCCAAACAATTTTGCGTAGTACTTACGAAATGTTACTGTTTGATACTGTAATTCTCTGTATGAGTATTAATCGTTGTAAATGGGTGGTCAATTGCGAATAATGTAAGTAGTCGTGTTTCTGATCATTCAAATTGCTGCATTATTTTTGTATCGTGGGTATCGCAGCTTTTGCAGTCTCATCATTGCCATTATGTCGATGCAATTTGGAATAGTGCAGTCTACAATCAAAAATATTCTTCAGATGTAAGAACAGATCTGAGATGCGGTTCCACAAGCGAACCTGTGAATTAACGTGTCTACAAGACCACATTTACCACTTGTGTATGCTGTGGTGAGGTGAGTGTTGTATAGCTTATGGTAAGTTACTAACTTTTCGTTACGATCGTGTATCATATAGCTTTAACATTAGATGATGGAACTATGTTGTGGAGGTTCTTCCAGATGATGTTCTGGTTTATCTGAGGGTAGATTTCCTGAATTTGACAAAATATTTTATAGCTCTTGGTAACACTTTTCGCAGTGCAACGCTATCTTTCCGTGCACATGTTGCAAAAAGCCGCTCGCGAAAATGCTATTTCTATTGGTCACAGAGATAAGGGGTCGAGTGTATTGGATATCCCGTGGCCTAGAGACCATTTGTATACCTACTTAAGATCGGGCAACTATAACTGTCCTACAGTACAGAGTAAAAATTTAAACATTATACACTTCCTCCAGCCCAGGCAAATTGAGCAGATTTGTTGGTTATTTTGCTTTAAGTGTGATTAACTGTGGTCTAGGGTGAGCCTTAGGCGGCTTATAAAAGCACCATTTACTCACTGGTAGTTACTGAGAAACCCCCCCCCCCCCTCCAAAAAAAGCAACATTATTTTGGCATCAAATCTACCAATTATGGGGATGGCCACTTCTACAATTTCTGTTCTTGGAAAATCGCCAACTTTTCTGCATATGTTTTAAGATGATGTTCTCAGGGAACCTTAAAATTTTTTTCGATGCCATTATCCTTTATAGAGATCCAGGGGTTCAAATTTACTGTACTTATTCACGTAAAATATGCACGTAATGTCCGGTCTGAGGAGTAAACCTGGTTTAAACTGAATTAGTGAATACATGACGGGGATTCTGGTGTCATCGCAAGGATTCTGAGGTTACCAAACTGTATTTTTAGTGGCCATTTTTTGCTGTCTCTGTATAATGGTTACTTCCTGTACAGGCTGTCTCGACCTGGAAATTATTCAATGGTGCCATCTTGGGGCGTAAGAATCCTACAAAAAATTATTCTTTCATACGAAATTCTCTGTACTTGAGAATCAAACGCCGCATATTTTGTTATTCGTAGGTGTGGCCTAATAACGTGCGGTTTTATGTAAAGCAGTGTAAAGTGAACTTGTGGTGGATGGGAGACGATTTCGTGTTAACTGTATGTTATGTGTACTTATTTGTTGTTTATATGTGTTAAACTACGAAAATGTGTCGAATTATATAAACATGCTGTCAAAATATTGCTGTAAAATTAATTCACGGACTGTGAATTCCTATACATTAACTGTTATGGGTATACATGATAACAGCTGATTAATTTCGCAGTATTTCGTACAACTGTGGATCGTCAACAGTGTCTGTTCCTTCAGCCACGCACGTAAAACTTTACTGAGATGCAGAGTTCGTGTTATATAAGCAGCACACACTGCTGTTACAGGGAAGAACCAGATGTAAAATGGTCTTCTCTAAAAGACTCTGACAGAAAAGTGGCGAACCAGCTGCCTCAATACCCATTACGCTTCCTCGCCAAAAATGTTGACATCTGAACATATTCACGTATTTTTGTGTTGAGAGAGAGTAACAGGAAGACAGTGACAGCTCTGAGCACTATGGGACTTAACAGCTATGGTCATCAGTCCCCTAGAACTTAGAACTACTTAAACCTAACTAACCTAAGGACATCACACAACACCCAGTCATCACGAGGCAGAGAAAATCACTGACCCCGCCGGGAATCGAACCCGGGAACCCGGGCGTGGGAAGCGAGAACGCTACCACACGACCATGAACTGCGGACACGGTGGAAGGGAGTGGGGTGAGTGACAGTGAGGGAGAAAGAGGGGAGTGAAGGAGGAAGAGAGGAAGTACCAGTGAAAGAGAAAGAGAGGTGAATGAAGAGAACATCACTGGGAGCCAAAGAGAGAGGAGACGGTGGTGGTCAAACAGAGACAGTGGCAGTAAAAGAGAAAGAGAAATGGATGGAGATAGTAGCAGTGGGACCAAAAGAGAGGTGACAATGGAAATGAAAATACAGATGAAGCGGTGACCGTACATAGGCTTGCGTGAGGGGTGGGGGGGTGGGGGGGGGGGGGGTAGGCATCTGTGAACTCTCTCTCCCTCTCTCAAGACAGGAGAACTTTAACACGAAAAAATTTGCCCAATTGCACCCATCCCTTACACCTGCATGTTGAAGTTTCTCGATCTAGCGTTCGTAACCGAGAGCAAACATGTTTCGAGAGCAGGCAATGGTGATTCGAAAGAAACACAGCAGTCTGTAAGCGAAAAAGAAACAGACAGTGGCAATGGGAGAGAAAGAGAATGGGGCAAAGACATTGGCTGGGGGCAGAGAGACAGTGGAAGTGGCAAAGAAGGAGGTAGTGGTGAGGAAGACAGGGAGAGAGAGGCACTGATAGTGGGAGAGACAGAGTGGAGAAAATGCCAGTGGGAGAAAAAGGAGACAATAGGAGAGAGACATGTGGCAATGAGAGGGAGATGCTGAATACGAAGGATTCACTTCAAAGAGAGACTGGATAAAATGATTTAGAATCTCCTGTATTAAAAAGAGCGCAAATACGTTCGCATGCCACAATTTTTGGGGTGAGAGGCGGAATGAGGATTGAGGGCGTTGGTTCCCCACTTTTCTTTCGAATCTTTTAAAGAGGAGCGTATTTGCCTCTCATGTGCTCCGACAGGAGCGTTTTACAGCAGGTTGTACTATATTTAGGAAACCATCATGCTGCACACTGATATACTTCAGTCCATGCCGAAAAGTTGTTATTCTTAAAATACCTGATAAATCAGTTGTACACTATGTGATCAAGAGTATCTGGACACCCCCCGAAACACACATTTTTCATATTAGGTGCATTGTGCTGCCACCTACTGTCATGTACGCCATATCAGCGACCTCAGTAGTCATTAGACATCGTGGGAGAGCAGAATGGGGCGCTTCGCGGAACTCACGGACTTCGAACGTGGTCAGGCGATTCGGTGTCACTTGTGTCATACGTCTGTACGCAAGATTTTTCACACTCCTAAACATCCCTAGGTCCACTGTTTCTAATGTGATAGTGAAATAGAAACAAGAAGGGACACGTATAGCAAAAATGTGTACAGGCCGACCTCGTCTGTTGACTGACAGAGACCGCCGACAGTTGAAGAGGGACGTAATGTGTGATAAGTAGACATCTATCCAGACCATCACACAGGAATTCCAAACTGCATCAGGATCCACTGCAAGTACTATGACAGTTAGGCGGGAGGTGAGAAAACTTGAATTTCATAGTCGAGCAGTTGCTCAGAAGGGACACGTCACGCCGGTAAATGCCAAACGAAGCCTCGCTTGGTGTAAGGAGCGTAAACATTGGGAAATTTAACAGTGGAAATACGTTGTATGTAGCGACGAATCACGGTACACAATGTGGCGTCCGGCGCCGGGGTGTGAGTATGGCGAATGCCCGGTGAACATGTGTAGTGCCAAGATTGAAATTCGGAGGCGGTGTTGTTATGGTGTGGTCGTGTTTTTCATGGAGGGGGCTTGCACCCCTTGTTTTGCGTGGCACTATCACAGCACAGGCCTACATTGATGCTTTAAGCACCTTCATGCTTCCCACTGTTGAAGAGCAATTTGGGGATGGCGATTGCATCTTTCAACACGATCGAGCACCTGTTCATAATGCACGGTCTGTGGCGGAGTAGTTACACGACAATAACATCCCTGTAATGGACTGGCCTGCACAGAGTCCTGACCTGAATCCTACAGAACACCTTTGGGACGTTTTGGAACGCCGGCTTCGTACCAGGCCTCACCGACCTACATCGATATCTCTCCTCAGTACAGCACTCCGCGAAGAATGGGCTGCCATTCACCAAGAAATCTTCCAAGACCTGATTGAACGTATGCCTGCGAGAGTGGAAGCTGCCAGCAAGGCTAAGGGTGGGCCAACACCATACTGAATTCCAGCATTACCGATGGAGGGCGCCACGAACTTACAAGTCATTTTCAGCCAGGTGTTCGGATACTTTTGATCACATAGCGTGTATAAATTTTTTAGAGTCTGGTACATTTCATTAAAGCATTGGAATCTAACGTAATAGTGTAACACAGTTTCCGTTGGCTTGTGGTGTGTTTATGATTTTTAAGCCACTGGAAAACGTACTAGTCACGCCTCTTAAAAGAGCACACTGATCGCTCTGGATGCTGCAGGTGGCGTAGAACTGGAAGCAGGCGGTCATGTGACCCTCCACCGCTGACCAAGTCATGGCAGTGATGTGACATGTGTGTACCATCAGATTCTGTAGAATCACCGCAGCAAGATGGGTCGACGCAGAGGCGTGGCTGAATGGCAGAAACGAGTTGTCGCGTTTGGACTTGCGCATGACCAGACCGTGAACAAAGTTGATGGAATTTTATTCGTAACTGTCAATCAGCAGCTGTGAAGCCCGTTTCAAGAATACAAACAATCAGTCGTCATCTACAAACGTTTTATTAAATTAACTTCTTGACTAATTTCGACAAATTAATTTGCCATTTTCAGAAAATCATAAGATTATGCTTACATCGGAAAGCAATTGTCAAGCAAACTCTGGACGATAGAGTCCTACAAAAAAATGGCTATAGAATAAGAATGTAGTGAGTACCAGGTTTGGATCACAATTAATAGCAGATTAATAGCAATAAGCGTACAGTAATAAACAGATCATAAACGTACCGTCGTTAAAATTTTTATATAGAACTGACAAGCAGTTAAAAAAAGCGTAAAAAATGTGAAGACGTGGTGACCAAAAAAAAAAAAAAATGGCCGGCCGAAGTGGCCGCGCGGTTAAAGGCGCTGCAGTCTGGAACCGCAAGACCGCTACGGTCGCAGGTTCAAATCCTGCCTCGGGCATGGATGTTTGTGATGTCCTTAGGTTAGTTAGGTTTAACTAGTTCTAAGTTCTAGGGGACTAATGACCTCAGCAGTTGAGTCCCATAGTGCTCAGAGCCATTTGAACCATTTGACCAAAAAACCATCGCGTGATAAGTAAAATATTGCAAAATTACGAGACATGATTGGCACCAACAGACTGATAGTTGACTACAAAAGGTTTCACTTATATATGAAGCAAGGAGCGCTTGTGTGCTTGAAGCTTACGACGTCTAAGCCAATGAGGACGCTCGTGTCTGTAACATGAGTCGAACGAAACTGAACGTTAATCTTAAAGAAATGGAACACCATTAAGACGTTATGTCACATGCTAATCAAGATATAAATTTTTACACAAAAATGAAGTAGGTTGTAAAAAGGGCTAAAGAATGAATACAATGATCAGGTTTATTTAATAATCAGCTGATGATGGCACCGTGGGCCGATGGAGAAGCGGCGCTACATTGAACTTGCCAGGAACCTGACGTAGAGGCCGGCCACCGGATACGAGTTTTCAGCGACGCAAGTGTACCCGCCCCGCCTGAAATATCCGACTCTACGCCGAGCGTGAATTCCTGGTGCGCATTCGCAAGACTGAAGTTCAGCTTCGTTCGACTTATGTTATAGACACAAGCGGCCCCATTGTGCTTAGTATTCGTAAGCTTTCAGGCACACTAGCACTCGTTCCTTTTATGTATGTCAAATCCTTTATAGTCAAACCAACAGTCTGTTGGTGCTAATCATCATATGTCTCGTGGTTTTTTAATATTTTACTTATGATGCGAAACTTTTTGATCATCGTATCTTCACATTTTCTACGTTACTTTTTAACTGCTTGACAGTACTACGTAAAAATTTTAACGAAGGTACTTTTATAAACTGTTTATTACTGTGCTCTTATTGTTATTGATCTAATATTAATCGTGATCCAACCCTGGTAATCACTTTATTCTTATTCTACAGCTATTTCTTGTAGGATTCTATCGCACAGAGTCTGATTGCTTTCCGATGTAAGCTTAATTGTAAGGTCTTCTGAGGATTGCAAATTAATTTGCCGAAACTAGTGAAGAAGTTAATATATAAGAGACCATCAGCCTCGATTGTGGTAATGAAACCAACCTTTACCTAGGTTTCAGCCCAAGTAATTGAGCCTTCTTCAGAAGATAAACCTGATTCTATAATATGTCTACGAGAGCATGGTCTAGAAATAAAACTGGCTGTTTTAATTTTATTTGTAGACCAGTCCCTCGTAGACATATTATAGAATCAGGTTTATCTTCTGAAGAAGGCTGAATTACTTGGGCTGAAACCTAGGTAAAGGTTGGTTTCATTACCTCAATCGAGGCTGATAATCTCTTATTATTAGATTATCACGATTGCTGACTGGGCTGCAATGTTGAAAGTACTAGTGAAGAAGTTAATTTAGTAAAAATTTGTGCAGCTCACGACTGATGCCCTCTATTCTGAAAAAGTTGCCCAACTTTTTGGTGTGTCAACACGCTCTGTCCAACGAGACTACAAGGAATGACGTACCATTCACAGCCATATAACACACTGTCCGAACAGTGGTCCTCAAAATATCGTAACCAACGCGGGCTGGAGACGAGTGTCACACCTAGTCAATGACAATCGCTTTAAACCCAATAGGAATTGCTGCTGCTAGTGCATACAGGTCCACGAAATTGACGGAGAGAGCTGCATGGAAGAGACATCTGATGTCGGGTCCCCGCAAAAAGCCATTGTACGCCGTGGCACATAAAGTTTCTCATCTTCAGTAGGTGAAACAACACAGAAACTGCACAGTAGCTGACTCAAAGCGAGTAGTGTAGTCCAACGAACAGTGATTTCAACTCTTTTTCATATCAGGCAAGACACCGATACGCCGACGGAGCAAAGAACCGTTCAATCCACAGTGCATGGATGGTGTAGTTCAGGCCGGAGATGGTACTCCGTGAACATGAGCCATGACGTTTATTCAAGTCGACATTCTCAGTGGCCAAGTGTTGTCGTTTCTTCTATTAAATTAATGCATAAGTTCGTAGCGTTTTTTCGTAAGTGTAATAAACACAGCAGGTACGCATAACAGAGACTTTAGTCACTAATAATATATTCTCCTTCACTTTTTACAACAGTCTTCCAAAGCTGGAGTAACTTTCCGATCCGCGACCGCAGATATCACTTGGTTTTAAGCGAAAAACTCGTCGAGCCATGTTTGGAGAGTATTTTCATACGGAAACGATGTTCCTTGAAGGTTGTTCGATAGAGAGCGGGAAAGGTGAAAATATGAGGGCGCAAGATTGGAGAATGAGGTGGGTGCGGAATGACTGCCAAACCCAACTCCGACGTACTCATTCTAGCACAGTCGGTCCCAACCTGGGGTACTTAGTTACCGCCTGAGGGGTAAAAATTAAGTTTTCTGAGGGGTAAAAACTAAACGATCCGATTCTGTTTCAATCACTAAACTAAATTATTTTCAAAAGATCATTATTATTGTCACAATTTTGTAAGACTCGAATTGTACAGGATGGCGGGTATGGGCAGGCGGTGGGCGTTATGGAATAATAGTGTAATTTTTAGAGAAAGGCCATTTATTGGCTAAAGCATGATGAAAGGGGCTACATAGGCCTAGGGAGGTGAGGGTGAGCCAGAGCTTGCAATTTGGCGAACATTGTTCGCGAAGCTACCGAAAGTGGTTGTCTGCCAAAACTAAGTCCACAGTGCCGCAGCACCGGGAGAAGCGGGAGATGATCAATGCTACAGGACGCGCATCCGACTCGCGGGTGAGCAAGAATACAAGAGAGCAGGCCCGGCGACGGGCGGCAGGGTATGTTCGACACACCACGCGGCTTCCTCCGCCCTGATTGGTCAGGACCGAGCAAACCGTGCGGGCGGCATGGAACTTTCCAGAGCGTTGCCTGCTAAGCGACGCCTGGGACGGCGTTACCTCGTCAGCACACGAGAGAGGCGCGTGAACAAGGTGCCCTTTCTCGGTGCTGACTTCCTGTTACTAGACCGTGGGACGAAAGAATTTACAGGCAGCTAACACTGCCGGCTGTGGCTTGGCCGTAATGGAGAAATGAAGTTACCGGTTGGAGGCTCATATAATAAAGTAAAATCCCTTATTGTCTGGCTCATCCTTTACATTCCTCCCCCTTCCGTGGGAGCGGAGAACGTACGTGAATTCGCTCAATGTAATTAGCATTTAAATGTAAACAAATTTAGCTTGCAGAACAAAGTAAACATTACTTGGTTAAGAATGGCCCTCACGGAAGACGGCAGGGGTCTTAATCTACGGGAGGATATAGAGACTCTGAAGACCTCCTAGGGGTCGCAAGGGGACTTACACATGTCAACAATATTGTGTGTATACAAGAATCATCATAAAACATCAGAACATCATAAAACATCAGAACATCGTATCATAAAACATCAAAACATCATAAAATCATCACAAAATTAGAACAAAACATAACAGTGTGAATTAGGTAAACATGCCAAGTGTTCTTGTTGCTAAGTTGAAGTAAAAATGTCTTTTTTTTTCCTTTTGTTAAAATAAGTTGAAAATTTAAACACATCACCACTGATGAGTCACGGCGAGGGCGACAGACGCGAAGCGGCGTGGTGTGTTGTCCTCAGCGGGCAGCGCGCAGGCTGCCGGCGGGAAGGGGGCGTGGCCGTGGGCAGGTCCGTGCACTGGAACTCAGCGCAGGGGGAGTATGAGGGGAGATTCACACGTTTCAAAACACAGTTGAAAAGGGAGTTATTACTAAGGGAACACTTCACTACACTAGTTCCTCCAATATTAGAATTGCACTCTTAAAACTAAGGGAGGGCACATGCCTGATAGGTTCTTGTTTTCTCTTTTTTGTTTGGTTTAATTTGCGACTGTTTGCCATTCATTTAAGTGTGCCAACAGGCGAAGGTAAGAAATTTGTCCTTTTTTCATTTTTTAGCAAATCATCAAGTGACGTTAGGATGTGATTATTTGATTTATTAGATAAAACTTGAACGTTAGCTGACAAGGGAATCATGAATGAGCTTTCAGGTATAAAAAACATAATTAAAGGGGTGCGAATACTAAGTAAGGCGTAGTGGCATGAAAGGTTATAAGTGGTGTTCCAACGGGAACCGTTTGCTAAAGACCTGCGCGGAGGCTACGTCAGAAAGGCGCGCGGCAGATAACTTCAAAAGCCAGCGCGTCGTCAGGGCTGCACGCGGCAGCTGAGGGGTCTATGACTGTCAAATGCAACAAAATAGAAGTGGGATTACGCGTGACATAAAGCTAGATGAGCTGTTACAGTGGGTTCTGTTTAAAATTACATTATGCATCAGTAAATTGGTTCATAACATGAAAATGTAAAAGTGAAGTACACATATATCATATTAAATTTACTGCATATTCCACATCGGTAAACAAAGAAAGTTAAGTGCCTCTTTGGGCTGACTCTCTACGTGTAACAACATTCACATTTTGAGAAGAATTTTCTCGTCACTCAATATATTTGCTGCACGCCGTTAAGTGAGAGTGACGAAGAAAAGTGACACCAGTTTGGTGCAGGTGGGACATAGATTGTGTCGTAGGATGTCAACGCTGTTGCTAGCGAAAGGAGAGAAACAAAACTCGAAGGGAATCTAGAGATTTCCATAGTGGAGACAGAAAGCGTAAGAAATTGGATTACAATATAATTTGAGCGTAATTTCTGAAGGACTTTTCCTTTATGAAGGTTTAGCGCACGGCGCATCGTTGACACGACGTTATCGCCTACTTAACTGTGTATATGACAATGCTGCGATTGCAAGATAGCTGCTACTTACTTCTTCCTAAAACACGGCTTCTCTCACTTAAAACAAAACTTTACTGCGCGACAAAATTCACCGTCTTTATCCGCTCAACATCTTGCGACTAACTTTACTTTGCGACCAAATTCGCCGTCGTCATCCTCTCAACATTTTGCGACTAAACTCGCGGTCTCTATAACACCATGGTGCTGGCCTCCTTGGGCCCAGCTGGTTCCTTAAAACTCCGTCTATCATTGGTTATCTCGCAGTGTCCTGGGACACGTCATACGGTTAAATGCTACTTCTTCAATAGTCGGTATTCCTTCGGAAAATACAACGGCAAAGCAGTGTCAAAGAAGGCTCAAGGTTTTGAACAGAGATTTCCGCTTACTGGCGGTTTAGCTGCGGGCTAGACGCGGTTCGCGTCTGATGTTGCCTGGTCAGCTGTCGTCAGAGAGCACAGAACACTGTTCTCCCGAATTCTTCTTCGACATGAAAGATTAAAGAATGGACTATGCCGCGAAACCGAAAAGTGAAGAAACGACACAGACAGCTAAGGGTCCGCGCGAGTGCCAGCCGCGTCACGTAAGGTACGTGCCCTTGCGGGTGGTGCATGACCCTTCAAGGGTTGTTCTGTTGATAGTTGAAAGATGAAAGTGGTTAGAACGGACTATGTCGCGAAACGGAAAAGTGAAGAAACGACACAGACAGCTAAGGGTCCGCGCGGGAGCCAACCGCGTCACGTCAGGTACGTGCCCTTGCGGGTGGTGCATGACCCTTCAAGGGTTGTTCTGTTGATAGTGGAAAGATGAAAGTGGGTAGAACGGACTATGTCGCGAAACGGAAAAGTGAAGAAACGACACAGACAGCTAAGGGTCCGCGCGGGAGCCAACCGCGTCACGTCAGGTACGTGCCCTTGCGGGTGGTGCATGACCCTTCAAGGGTTGTTCTGTTGATAGTGGAAAGATGAAAGTGGGTAGAACGGACTATGTCGCGAAACGGAAAAGTGAAGAAACGACACAGACAGCTAAGGGTCCGCGCGGGAGCCAACCGCGTCACGTCAGGTACGTGCCCTTGCGGGTGGTGCATGTGGTATGTCCCTCCAGATAAACATTCAAATACAAATCAAAATAAAGCATGGTTACATCCTAAACTACTCTTCTAAAACAATTTATCACCTAAGACATCATTATTATTAACCAGATAATTGGCAGTACTCGGGAACTTACTCTAGCATGCTTGAAATCCTACAAAATTATTATCCTCATCAGTATAGTAACACAGCGACACATGGAAACACTAGGCTGATACAAATACTAAATTACTGGTGCTGGCAAAACTTTAGCAAAATTCTCTAAATAGTTAGTAATAAAACAGTCAAAATGAACAACAATAAGATAATACATGGACTTAAGTAATTGGACACAAGTAATTAGACATAAGTAATTGGACGTAATCAATTAGACACAAGCAATTTGACATAAGTAATTGGCAACTCGTCATAGTGATATAAGCGGTGGCAAAGCCGTAACAAAAGCAAAAGTTTAAAATATTATTTCCTTCAAACAAAACTTCCTTATCCTCCAGTTACATTTCGTAGCAAAATGAATGTAAGCATCCCCTGGTATTCCTTTAAGCTCTCGTTTGTATTTTCATTCCAACTAATAGTCTTTGGTACTTTTTCCTAGAAGAAAACTGTCGTTAAGTCATGGCAATGTTATGTGTAATGCTGTGGAATAGTGTAATGTCACGTTAATACTTCCTGTAACAAGATTCTGATGAAAAATGATTTTATGTCTCCTTCAATGAACAGCCCAAAAATTATTAAACGTGCGATAAACCGTTTCCTGTGTTGATTTGTATTTGCAAATATTGACGATCATCAGTCACCCAACCAATCGTTCCGGTGTGTATTGGTTGTTCCTTTTGTTCATTCTCTCACTTACCTGCTTCCATATAATCAATATTGGCGGCTCGACGAAGCTGGTTGCATCTCGGAAGACGTCGATATGACTTACCTGTCGGTGCTTTGGTTTTTTATAAAATTAGAGTTCATTTGTCATATAAAGAGTGTGTAGGGAGCAAAGTAAGTTCCTGACTATTGAAAATGTGCATAACGTTATTCATAGGGTTCGTTATATAATGGTTAAGAATTTCTGTGTTGAGATTCAGTGCAGCTTGAGGTGCTAAGGTGCGACACGCGTCGCGCTCGTGAGATTGTAAGTTGCTGACAGCACAGCTGACAGTACGGCTGCGTCCGGTTTCACTGGCTCGGCTGCATAACTGGCGTTCACGCTGGGTCCGTCCTCTTACTACGCATGGAGTTTGTCTCTCGGTACAGTCACAAAATTTCCTTCCAGAGTTATCTTATGTTGTTCACGACAGTTATGCATGGAGGATGTTCTTTTCTAAGGGACTCTAATAACTTCAATCGTTATAGGTGACAAAACTATCGGGTTACAACTATTTTACTTAAACACTCTGTTCTTCAAAATTTAGGTAAATGGCAGGTGTTAGGCTTCTATATAAACTATATTTTGCAATGGCATTCCAAACCCAACTCCTTGGCTAACGCGTTCCCCACACAGCGGTCGTTTACAGGACAGATATAGCGGCAAGTGCCGGCTTTCTTGACGCCATATAGATCCGTTTATTAACCGTGGTGGTGATACAACATAGCCGGAGATCGATCTGAAATTCCAACATTTACCAATCCTGATGGTTTAGACAATGCGTACCAGGAAAAGTTCTCTCTCACGATTTTTGTTCCATACTGAAAATTCAAATAGACAATACACATAGATTCCCGTCTTTAGATAAGACTAATAAAATCTGTAGGGCAATATTAAGCTGGTGATTTTATTTCTATAACCATCCCTTTAGGTTTGCTGTTTAAACTGCAACGTACGAATGTACGAATGTGTAGCGTGGCTGAGGCACGTGGCCTGCTGGGCAAGGGTAGGATGTTAAGGAGGGGCGAGGGGAGAGGTGCAGATGCTGCACGCACCAAGGACAGAGGCGGTGGGTGGGGAAGGGGGAACTGCAATGGCCGCTCTCTCGGCAGGCCGGTGGATGGGGAGGGGAGGGGGCCGCGTCGCCAGCTGACAGGGAGGGGCGGGACTCAGCGCATGTGAACAGCTGTAGACCACAGTGGAGGTATTTACGCACTCCTTCCGTGGCATTTAATATACAGAAATACGTGGTACCAAAAAACTTACCTCGTTGTCTGTTCAACATCGCATCACGAAAACAATAAAATAGCACTTCAGGAAGACTCCTTTTACTTTAGAGTAGCCTATTTGTTGTTTAACTTGGACGTATTTATTCTTGTTATTATCGTTGTGTGATCATTTAGCAAAACATACATGTAATAGGGCTTATTTCAAAGGACAGGTAGACGGGAGCATGTAGTCATTGATCTACTGGTAGTTACGAAGGCGTGTTACTATCATGTTTTTATGGTCAAGCTTTAATACCTGTGTTCGTGCACTATTCACTAAATTAACAAGTGAAATGTGAATCTCTTTGAAATATACAAGATTAACTGATTCTTTCTCTACGTGTTCTTTTGACAAGGACAACTTTCCCCTTAATTCCATGATTAAAGAATGTTTGTGGTTTTAATTCTCGACTGCTACTATAACATTACTGGAGACGTTAAATGACAAAATGATTACATAACTTCAATCACTTACATTAACATGTGAGTCATAAATTCTATTACCAGTTACCAGTGGTTGCCAATTCTTATGTCTACTTATAACTAACATGCACAACTTAATTAAATGTATAGTAACTACGGTGTTTTCCGTCAATTAATTCTCTTGCTGCATGCAGGACTTTGCCAACTGTTTACATACCATCTCAGATCTACTCTCTGGAACGCAAACCATAGGGGTTTGACCTTAGAGCATATCTACGTTGCTGTCTAGGCGGTTGTATTACCTTCTTCCTTGCTTTTTTGGGTGGAACTACTGGCGTACTAGGCCGAGCTTCTCCGGTCGGGATTTCGTGCTGAACCAAATCCGTAGCCGGTAGAAACTGCCTCTCTTCAAATAACCACGAAAATTCCTCTAATACTAGCTGCAACATCCTTTTCTCCTCACTGTTTAAATGACCTAACTTCTCTGCTAACTGACTCCTTATCGTCGACGCGACATATCGCACTTCTCTAACTGAACATTTCTTTCCTTTCCTTCCTTTCTTATCTTTATTTCGCTGCTTCTCAGCTCCTGTTATTTCCTCAAAAATTTCCTGACCACTGGCAACAATAGTACCCTTCGGTATCACAACATCTTCTACACCAAAATTATCTATACTTACTGGTATCGCAAAACCCTTCTGTCTCCTTTCCGGTCGGCAGATACTTCTCTTTATATGTACTGACTGACGACCTAAAACATCATTCTGGGTGAGCGGGTCAACCAGAATGTCTGTATTAGGCTGTTCTTGATTTTTGACATCTATCCAGAGAATCTTTCCACTTCCGCCTTTTATCCTCACAGGGTCAGTGGTTTTTATCGCCCACATCTGCGGTTTTATGGGAGACTGTGAACGGCGCCTTTCGCAGCTCCCTCGCGTCTGACGGGGGTGCGCACTGCCAAATCGGTGAATTGCTTCGCCGAACTGCACAGTTCGCGTTCGATAATCCACTATCCCCTGATAACGGTGCAGGAAGTCATTCCCTAGTATGATGTCAAATTCACCCTTCTTTAGCCTCACTACCTCCATCCTCTGACTGTATTTACCACCGTCTATTTGCAGATTCACTACACACGAACCTGCAGGGACAATTACTTCCTCTCCAAGGCCACTGATATTGTACCGGGGTGGCTGTAACACCCTTCGATCATTTTTCTCCACAAACAATACACTAACTTGAGCACCAGTATCAACTAAAATTCTAACTGATTTGTTCCCGAGTACGCCAAATAGACTAACGTGTTCCACCTCTTTACATTTTTCGGTCCTAACCGGGTGTATTATTTTTGTCGGGGGCGCGGGTGGGTGGCGGAACCTGCCCCCCAAGCGTTTCCCTGATTCGACCCTGCGTTGCGGCGGTGGCCGCGCATCTGATTAGAGAATGGTGACTTTGTGGGGCAAACATTATTAGCATGACCTACTGTCTGGCAAATAGTGCAATACGGCGCGCGACAGCGCATTGCCGTATGGTTGGGCTTCCCACAACGCTGACAAAATACTTCTTTTGCTGGGACCGGTACTGGGTCCGATGGGCGCGGGGCGGCAGCGCAAAAACGCAACACCTCTTCGCGAAGCATTGCCAAACGAACAGCTTCAAACAGAGAAGTGGGGGAGGCTGCTTTGACTTCTCCTCCGATGCGGGGGTCAATACCGCGAACAAATGCATCAATTGCACGCGCTTCCGCTTCTGAGCGCAAAATTCTGTTTTCGCTGGCATTTTCACCTAGCTTATAGGTACGACAAGATACTGCTCGTATGCGATCTGCAAAGGCATCAAAATCCTCGTTAGGCTTCTGCCTAAGGGTTGATAACTGATCTCTGTAATATGCGGTACCTCTGGTATCGGAATAACGCGTAGTCAATCCGCGGGCCAATACTTCAAATTCGTGCGTGTCACGCAATTCGTCCACTGTTTCTATGAACATTCGGGCTTCCCCTGTCAACTTCAGTCTGGCTACATTGACCAATAGATCATCCGGCCAGGCACACGTGCGACCCACATCACGAATATTTTGTAAGAACATAGCCACATTTTCGTGGGACTTCCCAGAAAAGGTGGGAATGAAATCAGCCGCAGGAAAATTGCTTACAGTCGCCATGTTAGCAGAAATTGTGGCGTTTGTATTAGAGACAGAATTAGTGTTAGTTGCCTCTGTTTGAGCATTTGTTACAGGGGTGGAGCTAGCCACAGGTATGGAAGTTCGCGCACTAGCTTCCAGCGTCTGTTTCAAGACGCGGTTTTGCTCAAGTAGCTCCTGATTTTGTGCGAATAACTGGCGCATTTGTGCATTTATGGCCTCGAGCGGGTCTTGCGAGACAGGTGCCTCTACGGGGGTATCCCGTTCCGTCGCTCGTGTTCCCATCGGCATGTTTACAATTTTATGGGACGCTAGTGACCAGAAAAAAGTAATGATTGTTACAAAAAAAGGACGGCCACAAAGATTCTCAATCCAGCGGCGGAAGATCGTCGAAGATATAGTTGTAAGCATCGCGGCGACTTACATGGCGATGGCGCGACGCATTGGTGGCGGCGACGGCGTGGTGCAGTGGCGGCGGCGGCGGCGGCGGCGTCGTCCGGACCCTCGGGCAGCGGCGAATGTGTTGGCGGCGGACGGCGCTGGCTCGGCCGGTCGGCGATGGCGGCAGCCCCTGGCGCGTCGGTGACAGCGGCGGATGACGGCGGCGGATGACGGCGGCCCGGCCGGTCGGGCAGCGCAGCGCAGGCCCCTCGAACTCAGGCAGCGGGCACCGCGGCGGCGTCCGGCTCACGTGGCTGACTAGCGTGGGCTGCCTCGCTGCAGCACGCGCCCTGTGCGTGTTTAGTGGAGCAGCCACGGCCCACGTGGAGCAAACGTGGCAACCGGTTGGCGCATTCCATGCGCGAAGTTCACGGCGTCTCGCCGGGAAAAATTTTGTGTAGTGACAAAGTCACTACGGGAACGTATCCAAACTTCTGACACCAATTGTACAGGATGGCGGGTATGGGCAGGCGGTGGGCGTTATGGAATAATAGTGTAATTTTTAGAGAAAGGCCATTTATTGGCTAAAGCATGATGAAAGGGGCTACATAGGCCTAGGGAGGTGAGGGTGAGCCAGAGCTTGCAATTTGGCGAACATTGTTCGCGAAGCTACCGAAAGTGGTTGTCTGCCAAAACTAAGTCCACAGGGCCGCAGCACCGGGAGAAGCGGGAGATGATCAATGCTACAGGACGCGCATCCGACTCGCGGGTGAGCAAGAATACAAGAGAGCAGGCCCGGCGACGGGCGGCAGGGTATGTTCGACACACCACGCGGCTTCCTCCGCCCTGATTGGTCAGGACCGAGCAAACCGTGCGGGCGGCATGGAACTTTCCAGAGCGTTGCCTGCTAAGCGACGCCTGGGACGGCGTTACCTCGTCAGCACACGAGAGAGGCGCGTGAACAAGGTGCCCTTTCTCGGTGCTGACTTCCTGTTACTAGACCGTGGGACGAAAGAATTTACAGGCAGCTAACACTGCCGGCTGTGGCTTGGCCGTAATGGAGAAATGAAGTTACCGGTTGGAGGCTCATATAATAAAGTAAAATCTCCTATTGTCTGGCTCATCCTTTACAGAATACTGATTATACAAGTTATCAACAATTACTTTTCCCCAATTACTACCATTAATGCGGTGGAAGCTACAGGTTCCTCACATTGTCGACCCATTACACACACATGTTGTGCATTGTCCCGTACATTGCTGATGATAAAAGTGAGACACGTACGTAACAAATGCTAAATACCTAAAGAAAATGCCTACAAGTAGTCCAGACAATACTTCATTACTTGCATTGAACAGATAAATAAATAAATTTACAGCACGACACAGGAGTAACTACATAAGAGCTACTGTAGTGTTACACATATTATTATTATTATTATTATTGCAATACTGGCCATTAAAATTGCTACACCAAGAAGAAATACAGATGATGAACGGGTATTCATTGGACAAATATAGTATACTAGAACTCACGTGTGATTACATTTTCACGCAATTTGGCTGCATAGATCCTGAGAAATTACTACCCAGAACAACCACCTCTGGCCGTAATAACGGCCTTGATACGCCTGGGCATTGAGTCAAACAGAGCTTGGACGGCGTGTACAGGCACAGCTGCCCATGCAGCTTCAACACGATACCGCAGTTCATCAAGAGTAGTGACTGGCGTATTGTGACGAGCCAGTTGCTCGGCCACCATTGACCAGACGTTTTCAATTGGTGAGAGAAGTGGAGAATGTGCTGGCCAGGGCAGCAGTCGAACATTTTCTGTATCCAGAAAGGCCCGTACAGGACGTGCAACATGCGGTCGTGCATTATCCTGCTGAAATGTAGGGTTTCGCAGGGATCGAATGAAGGGTAGAGCCACGGATCGTAATACATCTGAAATGTAACGTCCACTGTTCAAAGTGTCGTCAATGCGAACAAGAGGTGACCGAGACGTGTAACCAATGGCACCCCATACCATCACGCCGGGTGATGCGCCAGTATGGCGATGACGAATACACGCTTCCATGTGCGTTCACCGCGATGTCGCCAAACACGGATACACCATCGCAGGTGCTCCTGTCTGCGATGCAGCGTCAAGTGTAACTGCAGCCATCGTCTCCGAGCTGATAGTCCATGCTGCTGCAAACGTCGTCGAACTGTTCGTGCAGATGGTTGTTGTTTTGCAAGCGCCGGCCGAAATGGCCGTGCGGTTAAAGGCGCTGCAGTCTGGAACCGCAAGACCGCTACGGTCGCAGGTTCGAATCCTGCCTCGGGCACGGATGTTTGTGATGTCCTTAGGTTAGTTAGGTTTAACTAGTTCTAAGTTCTAGGGGACTAATGACCTCAGCAGCTGAGTCCCATAGTGCTCAGAGCCATTTGAACCATTTTTGTCTTGCAAACGTCCCCATCTGTTGACTCACTGATCGAGACGTGGCTGCACGATCCGTTACAGCCATCCGGATAAGATGCCTGTCATCTCGACTGCTAGTGATACGAGGCAGTTGGGATCTAGCACGGCGTTCCGTATTACCCTCCTGAACCCACTGATTCCATATTCTGCTAACAGTCATTGGATCTCTACCAACGCGAGCAGCAATGTCGCGATACGATAAACCGCAATCGCGATAGGCTACGATCCTACCTTTATCAAAGGCGGAAACGTGATGGTAAGCATTTCTCCTTCTTACACGAGGATTCACAACAACGTTTCACCATAAACGCCGGTCAACTGCTATTTGTGTATGAGAAATCGGTTGGAAACTTTCCTCATGTCAGCACATTGTATGTGTCGCCACCGGCGCCAACCTTCTGTGAATGCTCTGAAAAGCTAATCATTTACATATCACAGCATCTTATTCCTGTCGGTTAAATTTCGCGTCTGTAGCACGTCATCTTCGTGGTGTAGCTATTTCAATGGCCAGCAGCGTATTATTATTATTACTATTAGTGGCTGTGGTCAGACACAAAGGATTAACAGCCTGAAGTCTTCCAATTTTTGCCAGTTTAGAAGTAAGGAGTGCAGCAATCAAGTGATTTAGGAACGGTAAGTATAGTGCAACAAGTGTGTAACCTCACTGTGGGTAGTTTCCTTTCTTATCTGAGAAAGAGTTGTGGGCAACACTTGCGATGCACCTTGAAGATTCCTTCGTCATTCATTCTAACACACACACAGACACACACAAACACACACACAAGCGCCCCACAAACTAAATGTCATTCATCTTTCATAATTTTAAAATTGGAAGTGTTCCTAAAAGAATCTTTCATTCTATAGTTTAGTTAGGTGCTAAAGTTGGTGATAATATGGGGGAGGCGAGGGGGAGGGGTACTAGCTAATGCCTAATTGCACTCAGGGGTAATTGTCTAAGAAAGACTGGGAACTACTGGTCAAGCAGAATGCGGGCGGGCGCTATCGTGGAGTAGCATCCCGTCCCACAGGCTTCCTGGTCGTAGTCCTTGGATTGCGTCAGCAAAACGTTTCAGTTATTGACAATAAATGTCTGCAGTGATGGTTACAAATCGGGGAAGCAATTCGTGGTACACCACACGGTCGCTGTTCAAGCAGCTGCACATCATCTTTTGACTATGCACGGAAGTACACTACTGGCCACTAAAACTGCTACGCCACGAAGATGACGTTCTACAGAAGCGAAATTTAACTGTCAGGAAGAAGATGCTGTGATATGCAAATGAGTAGTTTTTCAGAGCATTCACACAAGGTGGGCGCCGGTGGCGACACCTACAACATGCTGACATGAGGAAAGTTTCGAAAAGATTTCTCATACACAAACAGCAGTTGACCGGCGTTGCCTGGTGAAACTTTGTTGTGATGCCTCGTGTAAGGTGGAGAAATGCGTACCATCACGTTTACGACTTTGATAAAGGCCGGATTGTAACCTATCGCGATTGCGGTTTATCGTATCGCGACATTGCTGCTCCCGTTGGTCGAGATCCAATGACTGTTAGCAGAATATGGAATCTGTGGGTTCAGGAGGGTAATACGGAACCCCGTCCTGGATCCCAACGGCCTCGTATCATTAGCAGTCGAGATGACAGGCATCTTATCCGCATGGCTGTAACGGATCGTGCAGCCACGTTTCGATCCCTGAGTCATCAGATGGGGACGTTTGCAAGACACCGACCATCTGCACGAACAGTTCGACGACGTTTGCAGCAGCACGGACTATCAGCTCGGAGACCATGGCTGCGATTACCCTTTACGCCATATCACAGAGAGGAGCGCCTGCGATTGTGTACTCAACTACGAATCTGGGTGCACGAATGGCAAAACGTCATTTTGTCGGATTAATCCAGGTTCTGTTTACAGCATCATGATGGTCGCATCCGTGTTTGGCGACATCACGGTGAACGAACATTGGAAGCGTGTATTCGTCATCGCCATACTGACGTATCACCCGGCGTGTTGGTACTGGGTGCCACTGGTTACACGTCTCGGTCACCTCTTGTTCGCACTGACGGCACTTTGAACAGTAGACATTACATTTCAGATGTGTTACGACCCGTGGCCCTACCCTTCATTCGATCCCTCCGAAACCCTACATTTCAGCAGGATAATGCACGACCGCATGTTGCACGTCCTGTACGGGCCTTTCTGGATACAGAAAATGTTCGACTGCTGGCCTGGCAAGCACACTGTCCAGATCTCTCACCAACTGAAAACGTCTGGTCAATGGTGGCCGAGCACCTGGTTCGGCGCAATACGCCAGTCACTATTCTTGATGAACTGTGGTATCGTGTTGAAGCTGCATGGGCAGCTGTACCTGTACACGCCATCCAAGCTCTGTTTGACTCAATGCCCAGGCGTATCAAGGCCGTTATTACGGGCAGAGGTGGTTGTTTTGGGTACTGATTTCTCAGGATCTATGCACCCCCAAATTGCGTGAAAATGCAATCACATGTCAGTTCTAGTATAATATATTTGTCCATTGAGTACCCGTTTATCATCTGCATTTCTTCTTGGTGCAGCAATTTTAATGGCCAGTAGTGTATTTGTACGGGAAGTTGCTGCTTTGTTTAGGCTCAACCATTCTTTCTTTTTTTTTTCCTTACGTTACCATAAAGACACCTTTACCCGTCACCAGTAACGGTACAGGATAGGAATGGCTGGTGTTGTTCATGAGACAACTGATGACGAGCAAGCAGAGATGCATGCATATATGGCCGCCAGCTGATTTTTGTGACTTTGCCTTATAGCATGCGGTACCCATACACTCGATTTTCGAACCTTTCCCGTTGCTTGCAAATGTTGCACGGTGGTGGGGTGGTCACAATTCATCACATTTGCCAGTTTTCGAGTACACTGACGTGGATCACTGTGGATTAATGCATTTAAACGATGTTCACCAAACCCAGATCTGCCTGAACGTGGAGAGTCATTGATGCCAAAACAGAACGAGAAAGCCATTACCTTACCGCGCTCTGCCCAACGGCATATCCACATACACGGTGCTAATGTTTCCGGCTTTATCCGCTGCTTTCACCCTACTACTGTCCGCCCCTGGTAGCCGAGTGGTCAGCGCGACGGAATGTCATACCTAACGGCCCGGGTTCGATTCCCGACTGGGTCGGAGATTTTCTCCGCTCAGTAACTGGGTGTTGTATTGTCCTTATCATCATCATTTCATCCCCATCGACACGCTAGTCGCCGAAGTGGCGTCAACTCGAAAGCATGCACCAGGCAAACGGTCTACCCGACGGGAGGCCCTAGCCACACGGCATTTCCATTTACCTTACTACTGAATTCAAACAGAAGAAAATGACAGAAATGATCCAGTTTCTCCACTTGGCACTCCATTCTCTAATGTTCGCAGCTCCATTCACTATCTAGAAATGACAAAGCGACAATATGTACACTCAAATATCAACCGCGAACTACAAATAAAAATGACAATCCATAAATAAATCTATAGCAACCAGAATACCAACATGCAAAACAAAAACGCTACGAACTTGTACACCAACATAATCCTCAGTAGAGTACGCTTGTAGACACTCTCGTCTTCCAGGGTGAAAACAGCCGTGTTCACAAAGTTGCACGCATACAATCCTGGTTCGACAAACACCCAGGCAGCCTTTCCCGCCTCCACCAGAGTGCTGTATCACGCAATGTCAACCCCAAAAAAAACGTCTGGACTATTTCCGACAGGAGTTGAAACATAGCAGTCAACATTGGTGCAGTTTGGTAGCTGTGCTCATCTAAAAATTAACTGACGGCTTTAGGTAGATGTGGCATATCTTAAGAATACTGCTGGCTCTCTTCCTAAACGGGCAACGGCCTTGCCGCAGTGGCTACACCGGTTCCCGTGAGATCACCGAAGTTAAGCACTGTCGGGTGTGGTCGACACTTGGATGGGTGACCATCCAGCCCGCCATGCGCTGTTGCCATTTTTCGGGGTGCACTCAGTCTCGTGATGCCAATTGAGGAGCTACTCGGCCTGATAGCAGCGGCTTCGGTCGAGAATACCATCATAACGACCGGGAGAGCGGTGTGCTGGCCCTACGTTCCTCCTATCCGCATCCTCCTCTGAGGATGACACGGCGGTCGGATGGTCCCGGTAGGCCACTCGTGTCCTGAAGACGGAGTGCTGAGTGCTCTTCCTAAACGAATTAAGGTGTTTATTAAGGTTAGAAGTCAAGTCAGAGAAACGAACAACAGAAACAATATTGATATTGCATTACATTTTGGAAAAAAGATTAGAAGCAACAGAAATACATATACAGCGTTTATTCACTTGGTAAAGGCATTTTATGTGGCTGACTGGATGTTATTATTTAAAGCAATGAGCAATGTAGGACTTAACTGAAAAGACAGACGAGTAATTTTGATTATAAAGGAAAATCGAAATGCTGTACTGGGTATTAATGGTAACAAGAAACAAGCAAACATCAGAAGGAGAAGGACACAGGAGTGCCCTGTATCACCTTACTTATTTAATATGGTCACCGAAGAGGCAATAACAACAATAAAAGAAGAGACCATTGGAATCAAAATTAATGCTACGCATATTCACTGCATCAGATTTACCGATGACAGTGCAATAGTGGTAGACTCGGAGAAGGAATTAAATAAAAGGCAGAACACATTAAATGAGGAGGTAACAAATCTGAACCTAAAAGCATTTACTGGGAAGGCAATAGTCGTGACTATAGACAAGAAATGAGGTGGAGGTGACTAACGTAAGAATAGCCAGTGGACAACTTGACGACTTGACCTAATTTCACTATCTCGGTAGCATTGTGGAGAAAACAATGTATGCCTCAAGGAGACGCAGAGAAGAACAGCACTTGCCTCGAGCGCCTTCCAAAACAAGAACAACCTTCTGCTGACCAGTTACATCAGATGTGAAACATGGACATTAAAGTCTAGTCAACGAAGAACAATTAGGGGAAAAATCGTGTAGTCCCAAATTTTTGTACACTATACAAGCACAATCTCAGTGAAATTATTTTGTCTGTGCATACAAGAGATAACTGGGCAGAAACTGCTATAAAAAGCGAGAAATGCTCGTGATGGGAGAAGATGTCTTTGCTGGAAGAATGCTGCAGTTGCCGTACAGGATGATTAAGATTCAATTTCCCTTCTGGCAGTGTTGAACAGTGTGCAAAGATTTACATAGATTCTGTCCTTAGACGTTTCTTGCGTTAGTATTATCAGTAACTCATATCTGTATTTCATGTCGTGTTAATGCACTTTGTGGAAAACAAACACCTGCCCCCCCCCTTCCCCTCCCCTTCGTTTACGCCTGATCGCTTCGCACTGATTCGTAAGGCACTCTCTGGAGAGACAGTGTAACTTTTTCAAACACCCTGTAGTTGCTTCTTGTAATGTATCGCTCTGGACAGTGTGTGGATTCACCTGCTCGCTATTCAGTTTGCAGTTCTATAAAGGAGGGAAGTGCGTGACTACATTCCTGCGACCTACTTCCCTAGAGCTTCTACGCTTCACCCCTCTTCACCCTGTTACACCTCCAGAACACAGTTTATCCCTTAATACATCTCTACTGCAGTTAGACGTGGTAGATACATTTAACATTTGTTCTTAACCCACTTCATTTAACAATCAACAGTAATTTTATACTGTGAAAACACTATTTTTGATAATCTGCCATGTTTCCATCTCCTGCAACACGGAAACTATTAGACCTAGAGAAAAAGAGGAATGAGTCCTTTTTGGAAGGAATTTTACTGTATGAAACTTCCCGGGAGATTAAAACTGTGTGCCGGACGGAGACTCGAATTCGGGACCTTTGCCTTTTGGGGGCAAGTGAAAATCTCATTCTGGAAATATTCCCCAGGCTGTGGCTAAGCCATGTCTCCGCAATATCCTTTCTTTCAGAAGTGCTAGTTCTGTAACGTTCGCAGGAGAGCTTCTGTAAAGTTTGGAAGGGAGGAGACGAGGTACTGGCAGAAGTAAAGCTTTGAGGACGGGGCGTGAGTCGTGCTTGGGTAGCTCCGTTGGGCCGGTACGGTAGCTCAGCGTGTTCAGTCAGAGGGCTGCGTGCTCTCTGTAATAAAAAAACTGAGTCAAGGAATCAACGTCCGCCGAGACCAAACGCAACGAACTATATCGAACAAAAAAATAAATAAAATAAAAATAAAAAAGTTGGTTGAGCACTTGCCCGCGAAAGGCAAAGGTCCCGAGTTCGAGTTTCGGTCCGGCACACAGTTTTAATCTGCCAGGAAGTTTCATATCAGAGCACACTCCGCTGCACAGTGAAAATCTCATTCTGGAATTTTACTGTAGTTTTATTTTGTACTGGAAAACATGTTTGATAGAAGCCGCGGTGTTCATTATTCAAGGAACCATAAAGTTATTTTTAAACCCTCCTCCGCCACAACCTCATACCGTACGGGCGAGTTTTTTAATATGTTGTTGGTAACACTCCCCCCTACCACTGTACATACACTTGGACTACACGATTCGTTCCCCCATTTGACCTTTCTGGTCTTCGTTGACTGCGCTGTTATCAAAACAGGGCGAAACTCGGTGTAACAAAGTGGCAGTGTGGTTCTGTAGGAGAATCACAACAACTAGCTGGAGTCACAGAGAAACAAATGAAGTGGTTCTGCGGGAAACAGGAAAAAAGAAAGAGCTAGTGAAAGTTATAGGCCAATGCAAAACTACATTCGTTGGACATTTAATTAACCATGATATTCTTTTACAAAAGATTTTCGAACACAAGATTGCAGGGAAGAAAACTAGGGGACTATAGAGGACATCCTATTTAAAAAAAAAACTGCGAGGCGGAATGTTCTTCATACATGGACATGAAGAGAACTACTGAAATGAGGAAGCCGTTGTGCAGAGAGAAGATTTAGCCTCTTGAAAGAAGAAGAATAAGAGGTTGTGTTATGCGATGATGTGTTCTGGCATTGACTAATTTTTTGGCCGGTGTCCTTACAATGTAAGTGTTTAGTTAGAGGGGCGAGAAAATGTGACTTAGTTAATTAAAGAAGACAGCACTTGCAAAAATACAAATCATATAGTAACTGGCGTTCCATGTTTGTGTCTCATCAAAATGTATAGTCAGTAGCGGAGAAATGCTGTCTAAGCAGAACTTAGTAACACAAAGCACCGTCATTATTTGCTTCAAGGGAAATAAGACAAAAATGTTGGATATAAAGTTGAACAAATATCTTGTCCATCACTTTAGACCTGTTCATGTATACATATATATAATTCATCACTTTAGACCTGTTGATGTATATATATATAATTGGCCTGGAGAAAAAAGCGTTTATTTTTACAAAACAATACTTTTTCTACTTTTCAACATAATCCCCTTGAACATTTATGCATTTGTTCCATAGGGCTACAAGCTTTTTTATTCCAGCAGCAAAGAACTCTTTATCTTGATGTTTGAACCAATTACCCACAAACTTTTTCACGTCCTCGTTGCCCTGGAACCTCTTCCCACGTAGTGCCTCCTTCAGTGCACCAAACGAATGGAAATCACTAGGTGCTAAATCGGGACTGTAAGGGGGATGAGGCGGTACTTCCCACCCCATTTTGTCAATGGTTTCACGGTTCAATTGAGCAATAAGAGGACGTGCGTTATCTTGCTGGAGAATCGCATCTCTCCTCTGAGATCCACGACGTCTCTCTCCCATGGCTGGCGTCACCTTGTTTAAAAGCAAATCCCAGTAGTATTGGCTGTTCACTGTACGATGCTAACCGAGATAATCACAAAAAACTGGATCATCAGCATCCCAAAACACCGTCAACATGACTTTTTCTGCTGATATTTGGGTTTTGAATTTTTTCTTGACAGGTGAGTTGGTGTGCTTTGTCTTTTCACACTGGCTCATAATAGTGAACCCAAGTGTCATCACAAGTTAAAATTTTGAGGAAGTGCTCACCATCTCTTTCATAACGTTCCTTTAGCTCTGTGCACACTCTCAACCTTGTTTCCTGTGTAGCCGCGTCAACTCCTTTGGGACCCATCTTGCACATGGTTTTCGGTACTTTAGCTTGTTACAGATAACATTATGAATTGTACCAGTACTAACTTGAACTTTATCAACTATCATTTCTACAGTCACTCTGGGTCGGCACAAGTAATGTCATCAGTTCGACTTTCAAGTGAGGGAGTTGAAACTGCAACTGATTGGCCAGAACGGTGTTCGTCATTCACTGAGTCTCGAATATTTTAAAAATGTTCTACTCACTTGTAAAAATTTTCACGGTTCATACAACCTTCAGCATAAACTTTAGACATTCTACATTATATATTCACTCATTTCTCGTCTTCGGCAAGTAAAAAACGAATAACAGAACGTTGTTCAACTAATGTGCACGTTTCAAGCGGACACGCCATCTTGAAATGTATTTTTGAGGTTATAAACAAAACGATGTTGATACATCAGCTGATCAGAGCTCATCCCAGTGAAGCCAACTTAAAGCCGTAAAAGTACCGGCCGAGCGGTTCTAGGCGCTTCAGGCCGGAACCGCGCTGTTGCTACGGTCGTAGGTTCGAATCCTACCTCGGCCATGGATATGTGTGATGTCCTGAGGTTAGTTAGGTTTAAATAGTTCTAAGTCTAGGGGACTGATAAGCTCAGATGTTAAGTCCCATAGTGCTTGGAGCCATAAAAGTACCAAACTTTCCCTACTAATAGTTTTGTCCCGAGATCAATTTTTGTCTTTAATTACTGAATGACCCTCGTATATATTTTGAAATCGAGGAGCACGAACATATTCAAGAGATTACATAATACCATGTTACCCGAGTCAACATACAACGAGCCCGTAAAAACATTTCCCACGTGGTCGTTAGAGCAAAGAGAATAAAATCTATTGCGCATGAGAATACTGAAAAGAATGGACGTTGCTCACATTTACGTCGTCATTCTGTTGTCGCAGTTTTCAGTGACTGTTTGCTACCCACAATTACTTATTCATCTATTAATTGAGACTATCGTCATTGTCCGAAATATGCCGTCATCGCCCTGAGGTCCTGTTTGCGTCAGCCTTTTGACCTTCCTTAAAGCGATGTCACTTAACTTCGACGTAGGCGCAAGAGATCTCACGAATTCGTATTTCCTGGGAAAGCGCCGAATATCACTCACAGCGCTGCTTAAGAGTTTTCCCGTTGCGTGATGGATGGCTGTACGCAAGAGTAGCGATTACAAAAATCCCGGCGGCTTAACGATTGAGATTACTGTCCTCATGGTCAAATCCGTCGGTACAATAGGATCTGTATCAGCTTTAGTTTCATATTTTGTCGAATTAATCTGTCACCCAATCGATAATACGTAGATCAGAAATAGCTTCGTAGATAGTATTCGATGTCAGTGCAATTAAAAACGGTGGGCAAGCAGTAATAAAGATGAAAACCAATACTGATAAGAAGAACATTTAAAAAAATTAAACTGAAAAGCAGTTTGTTTTAAAATTCGTTGTTGGAACTACAAAAAAAACGCAGCTATTGCCAAGACCTTTCTTAGGAAAAAAATAATGTTCCATATCTGTCGCCCACATTAGTTTTGGTGCAACAGGAGTTGTAAATAAAAACGCATTTGTATTACAGAATTATGTTAATTACTAACAAAATGAAATTTTTCTCGAATTTTTCACTTCTCCAAGAATTTCTGGAAACTGTTGTTTTGAGTATTTACTTCAAAACTTTTTGTAACAAGTGCTGCGGTAGCCTTGATGTGTCGCCATAAATTAAAAAAAAAAATGGTTCAAATGGCTCTGAGCACTATGGGACTTAACTTCTGAGGTCATGAGTCCCCTAGAACTTAGAACTACTTAAACCTAACTAGCCTAAGGACATCACACACATCCATGCCTGAGGCAGCATTCGAACCTGCGACCGTAGCGGTCACGCGGTTCCAGACGCAGGAAGAGAGTCAGTGAGGCTCTGGAAGGTACCGACAGTTATGTGGAGCCATGGCGACCCGGGTGCCGTGGCCAGCTGCTCTAGCACTCTCGGTTGAGGATCCATGACACGAACGGCCCGATCGAGGTGGTCCCACAGATTCTCGACTGGGTTTGAATCTGGATAGTTTTGTGGCCAGGGCATTACGGTAAACTCATACCAGTGCTCTCTGAACCACGTGCGTACACTGCGAGCTGTGCGACATACTGAATTGTCCCGATTACAGATGGCCATCATGCCGAGAAAAGACAAACTACATGTAAGGGTGGACATGGTACCCAAGGATAGATGCATACTTGTGACGATCCACCGGGCCTTCCAGAATGACGAGATCTCCCGGAGAATGTCCTCCGGCCCGGACCCTTCCGACGACCGTTGTGGGATGTTTGGTTTCAGATATTACACGTCGTACAGGCCGACGGCCATCTGTCAGGTGGAGCATAAAACGTAATTCATCTGGAACGGCCACATATCGACACTCGCTGGACGTCCATTTGCGATACTGACTTGTTAATCCAGCGTTCGTCGCCGAGGAACAGTAGAGATGGTCAAAGTCGTTCATCCTTAGCAACTAGTTCACTGGTCATCGCTCTTTTTTTTCGGAACCATTCATTTTTACTCGTTCACCGTTCATTATGCTTAGTATACGAGGGGCGTTTGAAAAGTCCGTGCAAAGTCCAAGAGATGGCACCACCGGTGCGTATCAAGGTCATGTTTAGTTAGTAGCATCTTTGGAAAGAACGCACACAAAGTTTCACCCATATTGGTCTATTTGTTTGTGTTCGGCATTCGTGTGAATCAAGGAAGTCGAGTGATTGTCAAAAAATAGACGAAAAAGAATTTCGTGTCGTTATTAAACAATACGCCTTAGGAGACTAAAGAGAAGCTTGATAAACATTACGGTGACTCTGCACCTTCGATTGGAACAGTTTCTAAGTGGCTTCAAAATTTTCGAAGTGGCCATATGGGCACAAGTGATGCTGAACGTTCTGGACGCCCTGTGGCGGTTATGACTCCAGAAATCATTGAGAAAATCGATGATATGGTGATGCATGACAGAAGAGTTAAGGTGCGTGAGATTTCTAGTGCTGTGGGCGTCCGGAATGAACGGGTACATAATATTTTGCATAAACATTTGGACATGAGAAAGCTATCCGCAAGATGGGTTCCGCGATTGCTCACGCTTGACCAAAAACGGAATCGTGAGAAGTGATGCAAGGATGGTTTGCAGCTGTTCAGGAAGAATCCGCAGGACTTTAAGCGTCATTTCGTCACTGTGGATTCCTATACTCCTGAGACCAAACAACAATCTAAACAATGGGTTTACCAAGGGAGAATCTGCACCAAAAAAGGCGAAGACCATTCCTTCGGTCGGAAAGGTTATGGCGACTGTCTTTTGGGATTCGCAAGGGATAATCCTCATCGACTATCTGGAAAAGGGTAAAACTATTACAGGTATATATTATTCATCGTTATTGGACCGTTTGAAAACCAAGCCGCAAGAAAAACGCCGGCGATTGGACAGCAAAAAAGTCCTTTTCCATCACAACAATGCACCAGCATACACCTCAGCAGTTGTGGTCGCAAAATTAATGGAAGTAGCACTGCAACTCGTTTCATATCTCCCCTGTTCTCCAGACTTGGCTCCCTCGGACTACTATTTGTTCCCCAATTTGAAGAAATGGATGGCGGGACAAAGATTTTATTCAAACGAGAGAGTGATTGCAGCAACTAATAGCAATTTTGCAGACTTTGACAATTCCTATTATTCGGAAGGTATCAACAAATTAGAGCATCGTTGGACAAAGTGTGTAAGTCTAAAAGGAGACTATGTCGAAAAATAAAAAAGGTTTACCCCAAACACGTAAGTAGTTTTCTTTTTTGCACGGACTTTTCAAACACCCCTTGTATGGTTCTCATGAAAAATTGAAAATTAGGAGCATACGTGACTGAAGTTGGAAGGCGCCGAGAGGGGACACTTGCCTTCCCCCTTGAGTTTTTATTCATAACAGAATTCTCACACAATTGTAATTTTCATGAGTCTGTAAAACATCTCGTTTAGCCAACTGTAGCGTTATGTGGCTCACTGCAGTGAAATATATAAGGCGGCGCACGGAAAACCGGCCCCGAGTACAGACTGCTCGCCAATTACGCACGATTTGTTGACCGCTACGAGCAGTGAAGAAATAACAAATAAGCAAATGCAAACAACTTCGAAACAATATATGACGATTGGTAAGCGACGATGAGCAGTCTAGTACTCGGGGCCGATTTTTCGTGCGCCACCCTGCACCACTGAAATAATATTGTATGAGTTATCGTATTCTCTTTACAAAATGCGACACCACACACTCCATTACCAAGCGCGGGCTTCATTCGGTTGTGAGTCGGTCTGCCTTCATAGCAGTGAACATGTTCTTTTACCATGGATCAAAAGAAGACGGAAACTGGCCACTCGTGTGTGCCGTGGCGACTTCCTTTGCGTGTGGAATAACAAAAAATCTTGCCCTTTTACAAGTATTTCTTCCGCTGTTTATCGAAATAGCGAAGTAAGCTGATACGCCGTTTTGTTACCTGATAAGATGTATGTATTACATACCACGTAATTTTTATGTGATTTACGAAATTGTAAAATACATTTTAATTACCGGTTGTGGACGCTGAATAGAATACGAAAAGAACCAGAAGTTCAAAGTTCAAAAAATGTTTGAAACAGATCTAGAATGGGCTTGCGAAGCGAACGAAACGAACAACAACTCGATACTGAACTAACTACGGGCAGTCGGCGGTGGAACTGAGGCGGGTGGCCACGCGAAGATGGGCGAGACCGAGACTGAGACAGACGGGAACGGGACCGAGGCTGGAACGAGACCGACCGATGTGACGTTGCGGGAACGAGACCGACCGTTTCCCTTTCCCAGGAACTATAGCTAGAAAGCCGCGACCGAGGTGAACTATGAAAGACCGTTCCATAGGATTCGTTCCTCGCTCGTTCCGTTCATCTTGGTGAACCGTTACTCTGGACCCGTTGGTTCGCGAACGACCCATCTTTAATGAACAGCAGTAAGCATGGGAAGCCCGCCCGCCTAGCAGTCCACAGTAGCCCTGGGTTAGTTGTGGGGCGGCGGTGGGGTGGGTGCGCTGCTGTGGCCTCTTGTGGGGTTGTGAACCACTGAGGGCTATGGTGGGACGAAGCCTCTCCGTCGTTTCTAGGTCCCCGGTTTAATACACAATACACAAGCATGGCAAAGTGGTCATCTGCTGCAGAAGCCCATGTGCAGCAACGTTCGCTGAATGGTCGTTGAGGAGACAGCGTTGGTAGCCCCTTGGTTCATCTGGGTTACACGTCCATTCGCATGTACATCTGCCTAGGCGCCGGTTTTGGATGGCGTCATTTTGCCATGAACGGTATACTTTAACCACGGCGGCAAGTGAACTCTTCTGAGGCTTCGCCGTTTCTGATTTGCTTCTACTCTTGGCCATAAGCCAATAACCATGTCCCTTTGGACGTCAGATAAATCGCTCCATTTCCGCACTACGACTACGACTGCACTGTTTTCCGCGTCCCCCCGACACGCTTTGTATACCTCCCACTGCCGTTACTGTCACCAGGCATCTGTAAGTGGTTACTGCACGTTGACCTCGAACATAGTCAGTGGCCGCATTAATCTGGCTGGATCGCGATGTTGATAGCCAAGAGGCCTGCACTTGATGTAGCCTAGGCATGGGCAGTACAAACTAACTTATCGCGGAAGCGTTGATAGCTTCGTCTCGCCTACTGATCGATATGATAGCGAAAACATTTCTAGGAAATTACGACGGAAACAAGTGCGAACGGTGTACTATTGTATTATCAGGAGGTGCTCAGTCTATAGCTGCTACGAAGCGTAGGAATCATGCACACAGACACGAAAATGGGGGTGACCCCTGTGTAGTGCTTTCAGGAAGCAGCTCTGAGATCAGGAAGTGGGTCGTTCTGTTATTGCTGGGATGTGGCGACGTTTTATAGAGCCCGAAGCTGTATACCGAAGACCATGGCAGGAGCGACCACGTGCAATGTCAGAAAGAGAGGAACGTTCTTTGGCCGTAAGGGCACGACGGTACCACGTTAGTACTGCAAGGCAACTGGCATCCGACTGCATTATCCACTGGACGTGTTGTATCAGGCAGATGGTGTACAGAGGGCTTCGGAAGAGTGGCCTTTATTGTCGTAGACCTGCTGTATGTGTACTTCTGATGCGTCTTCACAGAAGCGAACATCCTAGAGTGGAGTCGTCAACATGCCACCTGGACGGTCGAAAAGCGGGCCAATGTTCTTTCCACAGATGTGTCCCGGTTTCGTCTGGACAGTGATTCTCGACGAATTCACATCTGAAGGAACATGATTTCGGGACCTAAACATTGTGGAAAGAGACCACTATCGAGAGGATCCCTAATCGTGTGGGCAGAGATTATGTTGACAATTCGAACACCTCTTCATGAAATTGTAGCGGTAAATCGGCAAGGTTTAACTCATGTCAGGTATTGTGACGAGATCTTCGGACTTAATGTGCGGTTGTCACGAGCTGTTGTGGGCCCAGAGTTCGTATTGATGGACGATAATGCTCGACCTCATAGAGCACGACTGATATTTTCTTGAAAAGGGAAGACGCTGAACTCATGACGTGGCCTGCTCGCCCTCCCCATTTGAATCCCATAGAGCTTGTCTGGGATGCTCTAGGGAGACAGGTTCCATCATGTAATCATCCACCAACCATTCTCCAAGACTTGCGATCAGCTCTGCAGGAAGAATGGGCGTTACTGCCTCAATATGAGATGGATGACATCATTCACAGTATGCCCCGTCGTTGTCAAGCCTGTATTGCTGCCAGAGGTGGTCGCAACCCATACTGAGCACATTAACCAGTTGTCAGAATTTGTGTACAAATCCGTTAAGTTGGAGAAAACGAAGAACGTTTTTGTCTACCGTTCAGTATGTTGCAGTTGCTTACATTCTGTATACTTTACATTGTTTCTGCATTGCTATCACATACAGGGCTATTACAAATGATTGAAGCGATTGCATAAATTCACTGTAGCTCCATTCATTGACATATGGTCACGACACACTACAGATACGTAGAAAAACTCATAAAGTTTTGTTCGGCTGAAGCCGCACTTCAGGTTTCTGCCGCCAGAGCGCTCGAGAGCGCAGTGAGACAAAATGGCGACAGGAGCTGAGAATGCGTATGTCGTGCTTGAAATGCACTCACATCAGTCAGTCATAACAGTGCAACGACACTTCAGAACGAAATTCAACAAAGATCCACCAACTGCTAACTCCAGTCGGCGATGGTATGCGCAGTTTAAATCTTCTGGATGCCTCTGTAAGGGGAAATCAACGGGTCGGCCTGCAGTGAGCGAAGAAACAGTTGAACGCGTGCGGGCAAGTTTCACGCGTAGCCCGCGGAAGTCGACAAATAAAGCAAGCAGGGAGCTAAACGTACCACAGCCGACGGTTTGGAAAATCTTACGGAAAAGGCTAAAGCAGAAGCCTTACCGTTTACAATTGCTACAAGCCCTGACACCCGATGACACAGTCAAAAGCTTTGAATTTTTGGCGCGGTTGCAACAGCTCGTGGAAGAGGATGCGTTCAGTGCGAAACTTGTTTTCAGTGATGAAGCAACATGTTTTCTTAATGGTGAAGTGAACAGACACAATGTGCGAATCTGGGCGGTAGAGAATCCTCACGTATTCGTGCAGCAAATTCACAATTCACCAAAAGTTAACGTGTTTTGTGCAATTTCACGGTTTAAAGTATACGGCCCCTTTTTCTTCTGCGAAAAAAAACGTTACAGGACACGTGTATCTGGACATGCTGGAAAATTGGCTCATGTCACAACTGGAGACCGACAGCGCCGACTTCATCTTTCAACAGGATGGTGCTCCACCGCACATCCATCATGATGTTCAGCATTTCTTAAACAGGAGATTGGAAAACCGATGGATTGGTCATGGTGGAGATCATGATCAGCAATTCATGTCATGGCCTCCACGCTCTCCCGACTTAACCCCATGCGATTTCTTTCTGTGGGGTTATGTGAAAAAAAAAATGGCTCTGAGCACTATGGGACTTAACATCTGTGGTCATCAGTCCCCTAGAACTTAGAACTACTTAAACCTAACTAACCTAAGGACAGCACACAACACCCAGCCATCACGAGGCAGAGAAAATCCCTGACCCCGCCGGGAATCGAACCCAGGAACTCGGGCGTGGGAAGCGAGAACGCTACCGCACGACCACGAGATGCGGGCTGGTTATGTGAAAGATTCAGTATTTAAACCTCCTCTACCAAGAAACGTGCCAGAACTGCGAGCTCGCATCAACGATGCTTTCGAACTCATTGATGGGGACATGCTGCGCCGAGTGTGGGAGGAACTTGATTATCGGCTTGATGTCTGCCGAATCACTAAAGGGGCACATATCGAACATTTGTGAATGCCTAAAAAAACTTTTTGAGTTTTTGTATGTGTGTGCAAAGCATTGTGAAAATATCTCAAATAATAAAGTTATTGTAGAGCTGTGAAATCGCTTCAATCATTTGTAATAACCCTGTATTTATCCTATTTTGTGGCAAAATAAACTCAACCTTGCAAAATTTCCGATTGTTGCTTTAATTTTGGACGCCAGTGTAGAAATAATTAATCTGCGTTCCGTAACATTTCTCCCCCCAACGAGATGAAAATTCTCTGTTTAGATAAGCCATTGAAACGTCCCCTTAGAAAAATTATGAATGACTGAGCTAGTAAACCTCTTACGTTATTTAATTTTCAAACAGTTGAGCAAACCGAACGTACTCAAACATTTCTCTCTTTACTTATTCTGATCATCACTAAACTGACACACAATATTTTTAGCGCAACGCAATCTGACTTTCAATAATCCCTACAAAAGAATGACCCTGACTAACAATAACCTATACCTTTCATGAATCACTCACTTCACAAAAATCTTCGTTACTCGAACTACTGCAATACAGCGAGCGCCAATACTGCCAGCTAAATAAAAGATTCTAACTACTGAAGGCACTAACTACTGATAGGCATAGTTAGCAAATGAAAGATTTTCAATGAGAACAAACAATGTATTTACCTTAATAATGTTCAAAAGTCATCATATATATATACATCTATCAATTCATGAGCTCCATCTTTACAAATTTCCTTTTTCTGGCGGACACACGTCCAGGTCGTCCGCTTATAGCAACCTCTCAAAACTCTGGCATCTCTGTCTCCACATCCGCCACTGCTGGCGGCTCGCCTCCAACTGCGCAATGCTACGCGCTGTTCACATCCAACTGCCCAACACTACAATAGCGAATATTCCAACAGTGAGTCCAACCAGCCACAGACTGCACACAGCACAGTCAGTGATTTTCATACAGAGCGCTACGTGCCGTTACCAACATAAAAACCTAAACAGCCTACTTACACAATCGGTAGTCTCTGATTGCTGAAGAAAACTGATTTAATGTCATTAATTCATCAATTAGTTTTATCGACTCTTAAATTAATAATTTGAGCAACCCGTGGCCGACATCATTAGATTTGCAGTTTTTCATGGAACCGGAACCAAAGATCGGAAATATAAATTAAATTTTGTTTAGCAACTCTCTCTTTGTCAGGAGGCTGGACAGGGTTGCAGTAGTTGCTTCTGCAGCCCTTTTGTGGGTCAGAGAAAATTCTGCCGTATGTCCTCCTCATCCTCCTCTTCTTCCTTCTTCATCATCCCCCTGCAAGTTCCACCTTTCCGTCGCCACTTTCCCTGCCCTAGATCGCCATACTTTAGTTCCTGGACCTCTTGATACGCATAACGAGTATTCATTCCTTCATGTTTACTGATCGCGATTATTTTATTACATACCTCAGTACACATAGTCGATGGATATGTGAACAATGTGTAACAATATTTCTTATTTAGTGAAAATAAAATGAAGGTCACTACATAATGAGAAGCGTGTGAACAGTCCACAGAGAAACAATGCCTCGGAACGTAACGTTGGATCACGGAATAAAGGTCGCTTGTTCAAGCGCTACAATAAGTCATATTTAATCTTGGCAAAAGCCCTCAATGATGGAAAACTGCAGTAATTATTCAAGAGCCGCATCTATTACTCTGATTGGAACTGTGACAATTTAAAGCGTTAATATTTCTACGACGATCCGCAGACCTTCTGACGAATTTCAGTTGTCATGATATTGCTCCTGTCAGTGTTATCTACTCCAAGGAGTCCAACACTCAGTTGTCAGTTAAGAAGGTACGCAAGAATCTTGACAGTGGGTCTATCTTGCAGATAAGTGGGGAAGTCTCAGGTGATAGCTGTAGCCAACGTTTCCTCATTACTGCAAGTCGAGTTTGTACGTTCTTGACATTGTCTCACTCTATTAGGCAAAAGTAATCAATTCAAATGAAGTGCTACAAAAACATGCAATTTTTTACATATTAATATTTCTCTGACTCAGTCCGCAGTGTTGTGGATGAAACTAGACATTTGTGGGACGTCTCCCACGATTATTTCGCTGTTGACGGAACCCATGACACTGAAGCTTTCTTTCTCCTTTTTCCCCAACTTTTTCATGACTCGGGGTTGGCTTTCCTAACATGCGGCGCCATCTACCCCGCTGGTAGGCATTTTCGCAGTAGGTCTTAGATTTATCATATCACTTTGGATATTTGTCAACCAACTGGTTAGAGGCCTTCCTCTCCTCCTCGAACCACGAACGGCAATTTTTCACGACACAGTCATCAATTTTCCGGCACATAAATATCACTCGCTGATTAAGAGACCTGAGCTATAAAATCTTCCAGCCTTTCAACGCAGATCCATAAGTCAGAGCCAAAAGCACTTAAATAAGTCTACCGCAAATCCATTGCAGTTTTCCTATCACTTATTTTCCTTTTTACATTGGTGTGATAGCAAAAACAAAAGTAGGGTTTCCTTTTCACTTGGACAGGAACATTTGCGAAAATGCCATTGTTCCTCAGCGAAATTTTTTTTTTCGTGGTAAAGACAAAACTCGTAATGGTTGTGATAATGTTTTTGTTGCCGTTTCATTTTCAACTTCTAGTACTGCAATCATCATCAAATATCGAATTTAAGAAAGTTCCTTAGTTCAAATTGCCTTCGTGTAAATGTACAATTAGTCGGTTCCTTTTTTTCTTCCTCTTAAGTAGATCTGCACAAGCCATACTGAGGAGTTGTCAGTAGACGAAAAATTGTTCAATCAGTGAGGAGACTGATTACACTGGTGAATGAATTTTTTTCAGGATCAGTGATAAAACATAGCAGACCTAACTAATTTGGACCTGCTCATTCTGAAAATGCCTATGTCTAAAAGCAGAGACTACAGTGGTCTATGTAATTCCTACGCTAAGTTTATACGATTATAGCATGCTTAATGGCATAAAACTAACAAGCAAACCCTTGAGCGCGGGGTCATAAGTTCAATCTTTAGTAAGGCTAATTTGAAAGTGTTGTGTTAACATTTATGATAGGAAAAATATTAGTTACTAATTACCCTAATTACTCGCCATGTGCACCAGGAGGGCTACAGAAAATGAGTGTTTGGAAGATGCAGATATCAACCTTCTGTGGGATGTGTGTATTACACTTGACAAAATGGACATCATCCACATTCAAGAAATGTCGAAAACAAACCATTATCTTGCACCACGAACACCGAACGAAAAATGGCGGATCACGGTGAGCACGAAGGTTCGCGACTCCAAGGTGGAAGGCAAACTCCATGGGAGTTACAAATCGTGCAAGTCGCTCGGCTAGGTATCCTCTCTCTTAAAGAATGTATACAGAATCATCTTGGTGTAAGAGAGTGATGGCATGCAGCCGAATGCGGAAAGTCTGCCGTGTAGCTTATCGTAAAACTGGCTACTCTTTTAGGAGTAGCTGCAGATAACGCGATAAAGTGTTTTATAGGCACGGAAAAAAAAACATAGAAAGGCTGAATTTGTTCAGTGGTTCCACGTGGTATCATTTGCTCTGTCAAACACTTTTCAGGAGGGACAGTTTGCTCTAAAGTAGTATGATTTTTATACGCAGACCAGGAATCAAGCAAATGCAAGTTATTTTGAGCAGCTATTGTCCAGAAGCAGTGCGCAGATTCTCACGGAACTGGTTCTCACTGTAATATCTGAAGGTAAACGAGAACACACTTGGCAGGAGTGGTCGAGCGGTTCTAGGCGCTACAGGCTGGATTCGCGCGACCGCTACGGTCGCATGTTCGAATTCTGCCTCGGGCATGGATGTGTGTGATGTCCTTAGCTTAGTTAGGTTTAAGTAGTTCTAAGTTCTAGGGGTCTGATGACCTCAGAAGTTAAGTCCCATAGTGCTCAGAGCCATTTGAACCATTTGAGAACACACTTAACGCATGTATAGCAGACGAATATCTTATTACAAAGTTATTCTTTTTACCAAGACTGTCTGAGTAACAAGTATCAATTTCAGACCGTATTATTTCTTTTTCCGTTTTCCTGTAATAATAGTTCAGATTTTCAGCATAACCATTTTTTCTTTCGTGACCCCTCTTCAGATTTGTTTTATAACCTCCGCTACGTTGGTGTCCTTTTATTTTTCTTGTTATCACGTCTCTCATTTTTCTTTTTGTTGATGTTGCCATTTCTGTTTGTTGATAAAGGTTTTAATTGATTCTTAATCCCTAGACCTTTTGGGTAGCAACTGGCACTTCTTGACTCTTCGGTGTAACGTATGCCGTTTGTAAAATTTATAATGTGACACTAAACTGGCAGTGGCTTTCAAGGCTTCAGAAATCTGCCCGGATAGCCGGATAGCCGTGCGCGTTAAAGCGCCCCCCTCCGGGATGGGGAGACGCGCCGGCCACGGTTCGAACTCACCCGGTGGATTAAGTACGAGGGTCGGCCAGCTTTTGTAAGGTTTTTAGCCGATTTCCCACATTCCAATAGGTAAACACCGGGCTGGTTACCCACGTTCCGCAGCACATCCACGCTACGCAAACATTTAGAGAACTTTCACTCCCTTGACAGACAGATCAGGTACACTGATTCCGTCCTGGGGATTCAATAAGAGACTCATGACATTAGTTGCTTAGCCTCCTCAAACCTATAATCAGCAGCAGGAAGCGATCAGAACTGTAATACTGAAAGGAAAAGGACAGCTACACTAATTCATGGCATTAGTGCTCATTATCAACTACATTAATCAGTATCAGAATCTTAGACCATGTTCTACGTTCAGATATATTGTGACCTGCGTAGAACTAAGCTGTCTTCTGTACTGTACTATTGTATTAATGACCTCGCAGACCTCAGACATTGAGCATATGATGTAGTTGTCAATAATCTCAAAAAAGCTGCCGAAATTTTAAAACCGTACAAAGGTTCTCAACTTGCTTTAAATGTACAAAAAGGTAAATTCTGCACTTCACAGAGTCCAGAAAAGTAATACCCTATGACTACAGTATCAGTGATTCACAACAGGAACTGATCAACTAAAAAACTATTTCAGTACAACAATTAGTAGGAGTATGAAATGGAATGATCACATAGATTCAGTTTTAGGTAAAGGAGGTGGAAGAATCTGGTTCATTTGTGGGTTACTGGGAAAATGCAGTGAGTCTACAAACAAGACTGCTTACTAAACACTCGGTGCGTCCCATCTGAGATTATTGCTCAAGTGTCTGGGATCTGCGCGAAATAGAACTAACAAGAGATTTTGAACGTAAACAAAGAATGGCGGAGAAAATAGTCAAAGATTTGTATGGACCATTGCAAGGCGTCAATAAAATGCTGAAAAACCTGAATTGAAAGACGCTTGAAGACAGATAAGCTACTCATAAAGCTTCAAAAACTAGGATTAAATGGAGAATCTGGAAATATATTTCAGCTCCCTAGGTTTCGCTATAGTAAGGATAAGATTAGACCAAATACAGCACGCACAGATACATTTAGGCAGTCATTGGCCATACGCGGAATGGAGGAGGAAGAAAATCTGACGTGTGTGCAAGTGATAAGTACCCTCTTTCGTGCAGAGCTTGTGTGTAGATGTATATGTGTACCAAAACATTGATCACTCGCAGTCCAGCCTGTGGTCTTCATGCAAAATATTCCGAAAACTCAATTTCAAAATGAAAAGAAAAAGAATTAGAATTCGACAATTCGCCAAGAGCATACTCAATGAGCAACAGATCAGTGCAGAAGAACATGGAATGAGTTAGGTCGTGATCTGGCCGAACAAATCGTTATACGGGGTGTTCAAAACGTATCTCCGCAGTGCCGTATGATAGCCGCGCGTGCCGTATGCCGCAGTGAATATACCGAAATGAAACTCAGTGAAATGCAAGTTATTAATTTATTGAATTTTCATTTTTACTTACAACTTTTCATATCAAATGTTGAAAGTGTCCCCTCAGTTGTTGAATACACAATTCAACGCGTCTAATCATGTTTCCAAACACAAGCTGTAACATTTCTTCTGTAACAGAAGCAGTGAAAGTGGGTATTGCAGTTTTCAATTCATCGATGGATTTTGGACGGTTTTTATAGACAGTTGCTTTCGCTGCAGCCCAGAAGAAAAAGTCAGGTGGTGTTAGGTCAGGCGATCGTAGAGGGCGAAGTCCCTGTAAAATTATGCGATCACCAAAAACATCATCAAGCAGTGACATCGAAACGCGAGCTGTATGCGCGGTTGCACCATCTTGTTGACAATAACCGTTCAGTATTTCACTTAGACAAATTCTCCTGTGAATGGGTACAGGATATCACTGCAGTATCGTTGTGAGTTTATTGTTTCGTTGAAAAATATGGGACCCACAATCCGACATCTAGAAATTGCAATCCAAACTCCTATTTTCACAGAATGAAGTGGTTCCTCATGAATACACAATGGATTTGCAGTACTCCACATACGAGAATTTTGCGAGTTCAAAAACCCGGGTAAATGAAACCACGCCTAACCACTGAAAACGTTTCATTAAGAACATCCCTTCCATTTTGTTGAACAAAATTTTTGAACCATTGACAACAATGCAGTCTCTTGCCATGATGTATTTTTCAGTTCTTGCACGACTGTCACTTTATGTGGGACAAGTTCTAATTTTTTCCTTACAGCTGTGTGGGCCGTTCCGACACTAATATCGATTTCCTGGGCGAGTTTTCTTACTGACTTGTTCGGACTCATAGACATTTTATCGGAAATATCGAGTAGTTTATCCTCAGACAAAACGCTAGGACGACCACTTCTCGGTGCATCCGTCACTGAACCCGTAGTTCTAAATTTGTTAATCAAATCTCGCATAGTATCGCGATGTGCGATTGTTGTCTCCGGGAAAACTGAATTAAATGTTTGACGAAGTGAAACTGTGTATTTACCGCCAGCTTTGAACACTTGTTCGACTAAAAATACTTGTTCTTCAATGGTTAGCATTTTAATAGTTACAAAAACGAAACAAACTAACAAAGGAACTAAACTTAAACGTTCAAGTCAACACGTAACGACACACACCAACGATACTACTGATGCTGGCTGAGATAAATGAAACAGTGGAATGTTGGGAGGGACCACCCAGGCAGGCGAACAATCATACGGCACGCGCGGCTAACAGTCATACGGCACTGGGGAGAGACTTTTAGAACACCCCGTGAAGTATTCATCTAAAGTGAGTGAGTTAGTTGCAGTTCCTGTGGATCATAACTACGATCTCCCGCTATGATGTGAAACGAGTCATCTTGGAAATCCACAGAAATCCTAATGGACATGAATGTGAGATGTGGCAGTGATAGGTATAATCACTGACCTCGCTCATTGCTGATGTTCTCTTTTATGTAAGCATAAGAAGGGAGTAATTAGAGAAATGGGTTGGAACGGAAGCTCTATGGATCCAATCGTTTATTTAAGAGCGTTTGGTGAAAACCGTGTGCTGATCCGAGCTATTGATCACGAGATATTTTAATTTTAATTAAGAACTGAAATCAGAATCGTGGCAGCAAGCAAAAGCCAAAGACAACCAATGTCGCGAGTTGCGGCGACAGAGCACCCTGGACACCAAGTCATCCTGGCGGGGAGTAGAGTACAGCGAAGGAAGGTTTTCGGGAAGCCGACGTAAGAATACAGAGGGTTCAAATGGTTCTGAGCACTATGAGACTTAACATCTGTGGTCATCAGTCCCCTAGAACTTAGAACTACTTAAACCTAACTAACCTAAGGACATCACACACATCCATGCCCGAGGCAGGATTCGAACCTGCGACCGTGGCAGTCGCGCAGTTCCGGACTGCGCGCCTAGAACCGCTAGACCACCGCGGCCGGCAATACAGAGGGCACAACCTAAAAGTTAGAAGCAGGTTGAGAGTACAGGCACCCCTCATCAACAAGCAGCTGGACGAGTCCAACGTACGGACGATCGAGGAAAGAAAAAATTTACCCAAAAAGCATAAACAATGAAGGAAGAATATTACTTCAGATGGTGTTCCGGAAAATCTTCCGCTGGAGGAACCTTTATGGGACACATCACTTTTGATTGGAAAGTTATTAGTTAGTGGCTTGTCTGACGTCACAGAAGCCCCACAAGTTATAAATACGTGTGACGGCCATTGTGCGGAGAACGTGTTGGGACTCAGCTGAGGATGGACTTATTTCAGATAGAAGTCCACCTTAGTTACATTATAGGCTTTGTATTTGTTCACTTGGTGTTGATCACGTCTGAGTACGTCGTGTAGGCAGTGCTTTTAATTGGTGCTTCAGAACATACTTTTGCTGGTGGCAATAACTACATCCTTAGACAGAGTTAGGTTAATTGAACAAAGTCTATGGCACACAATACGTCGTCATTCATAAAAACTGGACGATGCTGATTATCTAGTTGAGTGAAGGCTCATTGGTGCTACACTGGGCGTCCTATAAATGTAGTAACAAACTTTTAAGAGAGTTGGGGCACATCATAAGAATTGAAAACCGCATAGCAACCCATGGCCGTCGTTCACTACTAGGCGCTACTGTACACGAGAATATAGGAGGATTTATTGGGCCGTGATTTCTTTCTGTGTGGAGCCGTGAAATCTCTCGTGTTTCACGATCATGTGGAGTCTGAAATGGATCTCATCGCAAGAATCGTCTCCGTAGCTGCTACAATCAAAGAAACTCCCGAAGTGTTCGAGCGTGTCTGGCACTCAATATTCCGCCGTTGTGAGTCATTTGTGGCGTCTGATGGTGTAAAATTCGAGCATCTGTTGTAACATTGTAGCTGTATTCATGTTGTTCACCACGTGTTGCAAATGAATCACCTTTTTATGTATATGAAGACAGTAACTGTTCTTGAAAGAACAGAATACTGTTGATGACCGTGCAGCTTTTCCCTGGAATAAATGATGACTAACTGAAACCCTCAGCTGCCGATAGGTGTTGTTGATATACCTCGATGTGGACAGTTGAAAATGTGTGCCCCGAGCCACCGAGGACACAGATGAATAGTGCGACTGCAGGGACTCATCCCTTGCACGCTTCCCGTGAGACTCACATTCCCAACTGTCCACAATTCTACGCACTATTCATCTATGTCCTCGGTGGCTCAGATGGATAGAGCGTCTGCCATGTAAGCAGGCGATCCCGGGTTCGAGTCCCGGTCGGGGCACACATTTTCAACTGTCCACATCGAGGTATATCAACAACACCTACCGGCAGCTGAGGGTTTCAGTTAGTCATCATTGAATCATCTATTGTTTCTTTTCCGATCTTCGACCTCTGCAGTCCGCCTTTCGCCGCGGAGCAGCTCGGACTTGTTTACGTCTCGGCTGTGAACGGTCGCGGAAGAAGCGGTGTTTACACCGTCGTCACTCGCGTGTGTTACTGTTTGAATCGAACGCAATGGCACACAATTTCCGAAAAACCACGATACAGTTCACGTTCTGTAACGAGTATGCAAGACCGAAGGCTTTCGAAATCGAACGTTTCTTGAGGGACGAAGTGCATCTTAATTACACGGAGATTATTGGAATTCATTTATCAATCGTGAGCAGCACTCTTTACGTAAAGATGATTGACGACGCAGCATGCGATAGGATCATTGAAGCCGCCAAACGAGGATTCCAGTTCCGACACTCCGATGGTCATATTGGCGAAGTTTTAGTCGCTCATTCAGGCCTGGGCGTGCGTACGATTCGAATCTTCGAGCTGCCTTTCGAGGTACCCGAATCACTGGTCACTGAATCACTCCAGCCATATGGCAGAGTTCTTAGTCATACGGCCGAACGCTGGGCAAGTTTTAGCACGTATCCAGTGCTCAATGGTGTCCGACAGGTGCGAATTGCCCTTACGAAACATGTGCCATCGTACATAAACATCGGCGGCTGTAGAGCTATTGTCATCTATGATGGACAGCCCCGGACATGCTCCGGGTGTGGTGGTGAAGGACATCTTCGATCAGCGTGTATGCAGAGGAGACTCGTGCAACTCCCCAGCGGAGACTTCCAGAATCCGACTATACCAACGTCACTGCCGATGACTTACGTGACGGCACTTCGCGGGGAGGTGACGTCGCGGTCGGAGCGCACCATCGAACCGACGCCGCAGTTGATTGAGGCGCCTTCGGACACCACTGAAGAAGGAATGGCTCCGACCAACCTCCAATCTCAGACACTACAGGTGGCGCAGAAAGAGGATGACAGCATCCCAGTAGGCATGGAAGCTGAAGTGGAACGGCCCCAGGGCATTGTGGCGGCGGCGGGAACGCAGGAGATGCAAGATGCGCCAACACCGGAGGCCGAGGTTAGGGCCCGCAAACAACGCTCGCCAAAGCGGCGCAAGAAGCGCCGACTAAACTCTGCGGAGACGCTCCCTTCTCTTCTAGGGAGCCCAGACGAGTCTAACACTATGGACCTGTCTGACATGGAACCACAAGCTTCGGATGTCGCAGATCATATGAATTCGGACAGTGAAATGATGTCATATCGTTCAGACGACGCATCCGCTCAGGGGCCTGCTACCCCTTCGGCGGTGGAGTCTACAGCTGCAAAAGAACAACAAATGTCACACATCAATGCCGCACAGGAAAATTTGGAGCACACCAATAGTATCAGCTGGTATGAGCAGGAAGACGACATCACTGATGCGGACCATTCTATTGGTGTGACCTTGCATCCGTCCGCATCTCAAGAAACCTAATGCCGCAGGGACACGTTCCTCGGGCGACCCTCGGCGGATGTGCAAAGGGACTATCGACACGGTGAAACTTTGTCATTTTAACATCATGTGGAGATGACAGCTACTCGACCCCAGGCATACAGAATAGGGACAGTGAATATAAATACCATTAGATCGCCCGTGAAACAGCAGTTGTTTAGGGACATGATATACGCGTCGGATGTGGATATACTGATGGTGCAGGAAATTTACATTCCTGAGTTCCAGGAAGTACATGGATACATCTCCTACACCTCGCCGCACTCGAACAACGACAGTGGAACGGCGATATTGGTCCGGGACGGGATTCCGGTCCGAGACCTGGCATATCTACCTTCGGCACGAGGACTGGCGATAACTGTTAATGGAATTCGCATTCTCAATGTTTATGCCCCTTCCGGCACAGACAACAGACGGGCGCGTGCGAGATTTTATTCGGAAGAGATTGTGCCCTTATTTACCGGCAGATTCGATCATTTCATTATAGGTGGTGACTTCAATTGTGTTTTAGCCCAAAAAGACCAGACACCACATTACAATACCTGTCGTGAATTGCATGTGCTATGCCGGGATCTGGAGTTAAGCGACACCTGGGACATGATTCATAGGAACCGTGAGGGATATACTTATTTTACCAGTCACTCGGCGAGCAGAATCGATCGAATATATGTTTCGGTTGGCCTACAGGATAAGGTGGTCGACGCGGAACGATGGCCTGCGGCATTTACTGATCATCTGGCTTACATTTGTACCATGTCACTCCCTAGGCAAAGTGTGTGGAGAAGCCGCGGGACATGGAAGCTCAATTCGTCCCTTTTGGCGGACCCCGAATGTCGTCAGAGAGTCGAGGAGGTATGGGCCACATGTCAACGCCGTCTACCAACATATACCTCCGTGCTTCAATGGTGGCTCGAGTGTACTAAGCCGGCAATAAGAAGAACTCTCATACAGTATGGTCGGGATAAGACGAGATGGCAAAGAGACACTCTTGATTATTATTACACCATGCTTCGTGAGCTGTCCCTCCAGGTGCCGTCTGCAGAACATCATGCGGAAGTTCATCGTGTCAAGGCACAAGTCCTATCGATCACGCGACGACGACTGGGTGGCATCCCAATACGGGCGAGATGTCTCGACACCATCACTGGGGAACGTACCTCGATGCACCATGTGTCGCGGGAACATAAGCGTTACCGCCGGGCATTGGTAACAGTGCTCCACGGTTTAGATGGCCGTCAACTGACAACACAACAGGACATTGCAAATGAATTTTTAGAGCATTTCCGCCATCTCTATGCCGGTACACCGACGGACCGTCTGGTGGGGGAAGAGATACTGCAACATCTGCAAACGACACTGACAGAGACGGATAAGGCAGCGCTTATGGAGCCACTCGCAGAAGACGATATAAAGGTGGCACTCACAAAAGGAGCGGCCCATAAATCACCGGGGCCAGATGGGATTACGCTAGAGTTTTATCGAGAATTCGTGGACATGATGATGCCACAGTTGGTGTCGCTGTACAATGAGGCGATGAGTCCGAACATGCGCCTACCGTCGGATTTTGTGACGGGCTTTCTTCTTCCCATCCCGAAGATGGCGGGGAGTCGCAGTGTTAATCAATATCGGCCTCTCACTATGCTAAACACCGATTATAAGATTTTTGCACGGCTACTAGCGTCTCGTCTCAAGCTGGCGATATCCAGGACAATACCCCCTGATCAGGCTTGCCTAGGGGTGCGAAGCAACATCTCCTCGGCGTTAAGTGAATACCGTGACGTTATCGCCCTTGCGGACACTTGTAAAATGCGAGCGGCGATGATATCTGTGGACTTCGATCGTGCGTTCGACAGGATAAACCATGACTTCTTGGCGTCAGTCATGAGCCGAATGGAGATTCCACCTGTTTTCATCTCCATCATTATGAGGCTAATACGAGGGGCTACATCGAAGGTGATTGTAAACGGTCGGGAAGCGGGCCCGGTTCATATTAACAGCTCCGTCCGACAAGGGTGCCCACTCTCCATGATGCTGTTTGCGATAGCGCTCGAGCCGCTGATGTGTGTTATGAGGCGCTCACTTACTGGGATAGCGCTTAATGAGAACTCTTTCGTTTGTCGCGCATATGCGGACGACCTGATCCTTCTTGTCAGATCAGGTCATGAAGTGCATCAGGCTGTTGAATATCTAGACTCTTACGGGACGGCAGCAGGCAGTGTCATTAACATGACGAAATCCAAAATTATGCACATTGGACGGGGTCTGGAAGACATACCGGGACCGTTTCAGACGGTGGAATCGCTGAGATGTCTGGGGATCACATTTACCCGTTCACTACGGCGGTCAGCGGCGGCGAGTTCTCGGCGGCTTCTGCAAAATGTTCGTCTGGCTATACGGAACAACTCACTGAGAGCCTTTGACATGATCCAGCGTGTGGCATACACTAACGTTCACATAGCGTCACGACTGCCCCATTTAGCGCAGATCCTACCAATACCGAAGGGTATTGCAGACCGCCTCATGGCTGCCTTTGGTTACTATGTTAGTACTGGGATGTTGTTTAAGATCACATATGACACGTTAACGCTACAATTCCGGAACGGTGGCCTCAACCTCACAAACGTGCGAAACAAAGCACTGGCGCTTTACATGCGAGCGATGATACGAAATTGGCAACAACGAAAGCACACCATAACGTCAGCTCTGATAGAAGTACTTGTTCCGCCTTCGTACGAACCCCCTATTGCGGTGGGCAATATTTCGCCTTCTCTTGCACACATTGCATCATTTCTTGTTGATTACAGTTATGTTCGTCTGCAAGTACCTTCGACGAGAATACCCACGACTCGGGAGATCTATAGGTGCTTGATGGATCACCATGGCCGCAACATAATGGAATTCAAATACCCGTCGAGAACGTGGAACCACATTTGGTGTGCAGTGCATACTCCATTACTGTCAACAGCAGCGAGATCGATGTGGTACATTCTTATAAACCGGAAACTTGTGACCAGGAGTCGATTACATACAATTCATATGGTCGATTCTCCTCTTTGCACAAACTGTGGCCTGTTAGCAACGGAAGAACATGGTTTAGTGTGTGGCGCAGCGAGGGACGTCTGGATGCTGACGCGTCGAATATTGGCCTTCCTTCGGCGCACTAACTACACAGAAATCACATCGGATGTACTTTTTCTACCGGACCAGACCTTTTTTCCCAAACAAAAGACGTATGCGGTCAATTGGATCGCTGGACATGCGACGAAATATTTGTATTCGTACGATATTAAGTCCGTGATGGATTATTGAATGTATTTATAAGAACAACACGAGCTCATACGGAGTCATACGAAATACAGGACTTACTTTTCCGATTTTTTAGGAAGTGTTTTTCACAATCCGCCCGGCAGCTGGGGTGTCCCAGAACTGAGAAGACTCCTGCAGCAGAACGACTAGAGACAATACTGCGCGGTTCAGTTCTATTGGCATACAGCACACTGAGAAGATAATTGGCCCCTACATGGTCGACGCAGGAGAAATACATAGATATATGCCGCCCACAAAGGCAGAAATGGTCAAGATTATATGGCTGTCTGCCAGATTTATGATGCGACACCGCGTGCTGCAGGGATTGTGATGCAGATGATAACTTCATTTTCACTCCCGCCCGTGACTAGGATTGTCGTTTCCTTTCTTCATGTTCCACAAAAAAAAAGGGCGGCCTTTACGTGGATTTTCTGGTTTCCAAATTGTTTTTGCTTTGTTTTTGCTGTCTCGATCCTTTTCTTATCCCTAAGATAGTACAATTGTACGAATAAAGATTGTTTGTTTACCCTGCCTTCCTGCTCCCACAAAAAGATAAAAAAAAAAAAAAAAAAAAAAGATGGATAGAGCGTCTGCCATGTAAGCAGGAGATCCCGGGTTCGAGTCCCGGTCGGGGCACACATTTTCAACTGTCCACATCGAGGTATATCAACAACACCTACCGGCAGCTGAGGGTTTCAGTTAGTCATCATTGAATCATCTATTGTTTCTTTTCCGATCTTCGACCTCTGCTGCCACGTACTCCTAACGTTTGAGGCCACGGGTTGCTACGCAATTCTCAATCCTTACGAGATACCGAATCTCCCCTAAAAGTTTGCCGCAGCATTTCTGGACACCCTGTAGATTGTCACTGATGGCCTTCTTGTCACAACTGTGTGGTTAGCGTATTTTGTGTCTTGGAGAAATCGAGTGACTACTATTGCCAGATCCAAAACTAACCTGGCGGTTCGTGTCGAGGTCCCACGCGGCAGAGCAGCAAATTAATGGTATTGGTATGTGAGAGAAGCTAATTTGGTAAGACGGAATTATCTTGTCAATCGGAATTAGTTTCCGTCCCGCAAGCGCTTTGCATTCTGATGAGTGCTATCGTCAGTTTTGCACAAATGTTGTAACGTATGTATACTAACTTAACTGGAATAAGAAGGGTCTAAGTAGTATACTTGATTTTACCAGATTAATTTCTTCTTTTTGTAATTATGTACTGATTCTTTTCGGAGTGTTGTTGCCTCCAAGCGATGTTCAGTCACATTCACATAAGGCAGCGCAGTTTAGGAACAACTGCATCACAAGTAAGGACAGGAAAGTTAATAGGTTGAGGATGTGCTGCTTGACTTCCAATACCCAGCTTCACATGGTAGGTCTGTGTTATAACTAAGTCACCAACCCTTGTTAGAGCACGACTCAACGTCCCAGGCCCGTTGTTCAACATTATATATCAGAAGCGAGTTTTTGGTTGGTTCTTCCTCTTGGCATAAACCAATGTATGTACAACACAGGAATAATTTACCCATGAAGTTTTGTGTATGGTAGGTTTTATTCTAATCAATCTCATGTTGTTGAGCCATATTAACTTTATAACCGACTGCAAGTAAACCATGTTCCAACCGGGGTTCCTGACTTCCTACAATTTTTAGTTTCATTGTCAGTCCAGTACTAACTAAAGGGAAAGAAAAAGACAGCCAAACTTTATTCCGGAACCAGAGCCATAGAAGGACGAAGACATTATTTTGAGAGAACAGTACCTGAGTAAAGTGTGACGGAGGGCATGTACAGTTAAAGTCGAAATTTTTCTCGGGTTATACCACTATACCATACGAAATACTATGCGAAGGAAACAGCAATAAAATTGTGAGATCTTGCTTAATGCGAGAACAGGTATTGAGCAGTTTTTACTAAGAGTCAAAAATGAGTAAGCTCCTGAGTACATGGTTCAAGTGCTTCAGCCGATGTAGTGACTGTACTGTTCAGAAAAAGCATTGTATCATGGCATGACGGGACGATCACATAGATTTAGCCATTTATGAAGCTATATCTTTATGCCATGCGTTGACTGGGATTTTGTGAATATAGAACAATTACCGATAGGATCTAGGATACAGGATATCTGAATAACCCAAGGGATAAGTGGAAATAAATTCCATCTTTTATTACCGATGTCACACGGTGCAGCTCAAGTCCAGAGATAGGAAGTTCAAAATCGCCTGGTGGTAAAAGTAGTGAGGTGGAGGCTCATCAACAGATTATCCGGTATTTTTCTGGATTGAATTTTGGACCTCTTTGCTATGTCTTATGATTTGAAGGCACGCAATACTCTTGACGTGAATCGTCTGTCAATTTCTGTTGTGGTCTTTAGTCCGAAGACGAGTTTCACGCCAGCCGGGGTGGCCGAGCGGTTCTAGGCGCTTCAGTCTGGAACCACACGGCCTCTACGGTCGCAGGTTCGAATCCTGCCTCGGGCTTGGATGTGTGTGATGTCCTTAGGTTAGTTAGGCTTAAGTAGTTCTAAGTTCTAGGGGACTGATGACCTCAGATGTTAAGTCCCATAGTGCTCAGAGCCATTTGAACTATCTGAACTAGTTTCACATAGCTCTCCACACAACTCTATCCTGTGCATGCCTCTTCATCTCTGTATAACTACTGCAGCCTACATCCATTCGAACCTGCTTACTATGGTCAGACCCGACACCACCAAAATGACGATTCCTTGATGTCTCAAGACTTTTCGTATCAACTGATCTCTTCTTTTAGTCAAGTTCAGCCATAAATTTATTTTCTTCCCAGTTGGATCCAATACCTCCTCATTAGATACCCTGTTACACATATTAACTTCAGCTTTATTCTATAGAACCACATTGGAAAAGCTTGTTTTCTTGTCTGAACAGATTATCGCCCACGTTCCACTCCTGTACAATAGTACACTCCAGACAAATTCTGCCAGAAAAGACATCCTAACACCTACATTTATTAACCAAAGGTATAACGACATTAGCTGCTAGTGGGCCTGAAATAAATCAATGGGGAAAATTGAAAATTTGTGCCGGACCAGGGCTCGAAGCCTGATTTTTCCGTTTCTCGCCAACAATCGCCTTGACTGCCTCGGCCATCTGGACACAGTCCTTGACCACTCCAGGTTTCCAACTTACACACACACTACTGACGAAGTGTCCCAGCCCATTATTCTCATTACTCGTAGCGGTCACTGAATCCCATAGGAGTTAGGCTGATTTGTGCACCTGCGCTGCAAGGATGGTGTCTGTTCTTTTCAACCCGTCAGGAAGAGCAGACAGAACTTGTATATAACTAGGTCGAGACGGCCAGTGACCCTTTCACTGTAGATGCACAAACAAGCCCTAACTCCTACGGGAATCAACGACCTCTAAGCTAGCTGCTGGGTTTGTCCAACCTGAGGATGATGCACCAGTCTTTCCCTAATCCTTGTAAATCGGTTATGGTCGGAGCATACTTCGCTGACTTAAAAGCTCGTGACTTTCGACGATGACGAGCATTTTCCAGTACCTTTTCGGAAAAAAACTTTGAAAAAACCGCGGAGGAAACAGCAACTCCTGGAGAAGTGCTATTAGTGGCAGCAGGAAGTGGCTAACTGAAATAACCAAATTTAGATCCTGAAGTTGAATGGTAGAAAGACCTGCGTGTAAAATAATTTCGTGGATCGCTTTTGGAGCTCACAGAATCAATATTTGGCTGGAAGGCCTGGTGGGGTTTAGCTGCAGTTTTCGTATAGTGTTTCTAAAGTCGGGACTTAGTGATCCCTCGCGATCAACGAAGTTATTTCTTGCTGTACAGAAAACAGCGGGTGGTGTAGAACTTCCCATATCAACGATTCCAAGTAAGTTTTGACAGGATTTTCGACTTGGGGTCGTGCACTGTCATGCTGCAAAATCATTTTTTCATGTCTATCGCTGTAGTGTGGCCGTTTGTCTTTCAGTGATCGGCTCTAACACATCAATTGCTTTCGATAACGATCTCCTGTGATTGTTCCCATCAGTTCCAGTAGCAGCGAAAGCTTTCTCTCTTTCACAACCGTGCCGGTCATCAACGTAAAAATCACCATTCTTGGAGCATGGAAACCATTTTCTGCGAAGTTCTGTCACCAACAGGCCTCTCATCATAGGTCCTACCCAACTTTTTATGAGCCTCAGCCGCAGATTTCTTCATATCAAAGCAGAAAATTAAATCCTCCCGCAGATGATAAGAATTGGGCTCATAAGTTGACGTATTCAGTCGACAGTAACTTTATGATGCCATCAAAAATCTACTGATATTTTGATGGCGTTAAGTTCTCAAATGCCTAACTTACTGTATGACACGTGCGACGAACGACTTTGCACCACTACTTTCCACTACTGCCATCTATTGCAAAACGGCGGAAGCAAAGTTGTAGACCTAATAGATCAAGAAACTGATTTAAGAATTATATTGGCAACAAATTTTCAGAATTTTGACAAGGTCGTATTTTAAACGATATAAAATCGAAGTGAGCCCTTACCATTGTCTGTCATGTAGCACTGAGATTGGAAACACGTGTCTTACAGTCTACAGCCATGCGAGCGAGTAAGTGGGAACAATGTTCTTTCAGCTGTTTCCAAATCTGTCACTCAGTCTTTGTTATTTGAATCTTAGCGGGGGACTGTGGGGTGGGTCTTTCCGCTATTGTCCTGGCTTACTCAGCTACCTGTGGCGTGCCGGTTCTAGCTGTGAGCTCGCAAACCGCATAATATTTCTGGTTAGTGGGTGCGATCAGTCTCTGAGTCGACGCTTTTGCGTAGCTAGAACGTTTTCTACAGTTAGCCGCGCCGCAAGCTCAGTCACGTGGACAAGCAAGCGAAAAATGTCGTGTGTTAACTACAGTTCGTAATTTTCTAGAATTCCTCGACATTTTTATGGGCTGTGACAACGGGGCAGCAAACTGGAAGCTTTGTATTCATTACAGAATTATATCGAATTTCTAGCAATCATTGTCTGCAACTCCACTAAACTGTAGATTTAGCATTGAGGGCCGAATATGTATCCTCAGAAGTCATCATATGTATCTTCGGCTTTCATAGCTGCCACTCTGTTCGCGGGAAATAATGCGTATTCCACGGTGCCGATGCGGTTTTGGAGCTGATTTGGGATCAAGATAGTTTATAATACTAATGTGCCGTGTAAGTTGCTAATGTTACCCTCTGAGAGGATTTCAAAGTTCGACCGTGCGTGTGTCTAATGGAAAGGCGTATCGGACTATAATTTCGAATTTTGTGAAGTTAACAGTAAAACCAAACGTACCTTAACATCGGGAGTTAACAGAAGTGGTAAAATTATAAGTGAATCAAAAAAATGAATGGTCGCCAGCCTAATTAGGCACATACTGAAGTTACTTTTGTTGAGATTTCCCTTTGAATAGCAAACAGGATACAAACTGACACAGTGCACTCTGTACTGTGTGTAGCAGCAGTTACCAATAACACACACACCAATAAATTATGGGGAGCAAAATTGCACCGAGCTCATATTAACGACGGCCACAATCATTAGAATTACTAAATCAAAATACTGAAACATTACTGCATGAAGTGCAGAACTAATTTTGGACATGAGGGGCTTCTATTTTGACTGACATGAATAATATAATGGGGACCCATAAACTGGTGTAGTTTCACTAGCCAAGGTTCTTTGATTATTGCACAAGTAAAAACTATCTCTGAAAGCTAATCATTCACTTACATTACTTTGCAAGGTAATAAAATGCAACGTTGGGCGTAATTAACTTCAAAAGGAACAATAAATGATGGATACCAAAATTACACTATCATTGAAAAAGTGCAGAACTTCACTTCTAATAGTACTACCGCAAATCGTCATTAAAGATTTATGTGTACTTGTACTTTAATCGCCTGTGAAGCAGGTATTCATGGCAATAATATTAACACAATATTGCACTGCAATCCTACAAAACTATATTTTATAATAAACCAAGGATACTTTAGCAAAAGCCTATCCAACTTCACTTTTATGGTTTTAGCTTTTAAATAATTAAGGTTTTCACTTTCCTATTGACTGATCTTTGAATTTTTGTACTTAAACTTCCTACCTTAACAATTTCACTTGGAATAGTCCATAAACAAAGCATTCAAATTTTACTCTTATTTTAACTTTTGCTACTCCTTCTACCTTAGACAAAAAATCACTTTTGAACATATGAATGCCAGTTAAATCAGAACACTCGGTTTTAGTAGCACTTGGGTGAGGACCCTGCTTAGGTTCGTGATCAGGATTGAAATTACAGTTTCGAACACAAATTGACGTTTTATGTGGTTATTATTGAAACAACACACAAATTAACTGGTCCATACCAATATACATTACGTAACTGAATGTATGAAGTCTGTGAAGCAGTGGCGAAGATTAGTGGCAGGCGAAATGGCGGCTAACTGTACTCACTGCTCTTAATGTGCGAATTCTCTATAAAATCTCTTCTTGGCGTCGGATTTTCAACATATTACAGCCATTCCATTGTTCCGTCAATACCAAGTAATAGCCTCCGAAGCAAATCCCTTCTAATGCAGCTTCCAATTGCCTCTCTTTGCACCGTCGAGGTGTACCGTGCTAAGACTAGCCACACAGTGCGTGCCGTTCACACAAAGGAGCCGCTCAGTTTGACCGCCAAACCCACATTTTATATCGCACCGTGCCACTTTAGTTACGGAGGGACTTTCCTACAGCGTTTACATGCTACAAGTACAAGTGCCCTAAGCGTGAACCAGCTTTTAACAAACATACTTCTTTCATAAACATATTCATATTATAATAGTATAAATTTTCAACATATTCTTTTACTTTTTTCATATGTACATTACAAAACTCTTAATTTCTTGCCATACATCAAAGAGTTCAAATAACACAGAATGCACACTTCATAAAGTGCAGATGCACAGTTACTTAAAATAAACCTACTCCTAATCCATACAAGTGTTACAAGTTTAGATAGGTTTTTCTAGAAGTGATTTTAGTTCTGACAGATCCATTTTGAGGAGATACTCCAGGATGTTGAATATACCAGAAAAACAAGAACAGACTATAAATGAATACAAATAAAACAAATCTGCTAATTTATCTTCCAACACCCAAGTGAAATTGTCCTCATGGATGAGGAAAAAGTCAAAATAACCTTAAAGATATTTTCATTTATAAGGTAATATACAACTTATCACAAAACGTGGAAATGTTCAATACACTGATTTGGGTATCATAGTTCTTAGGCCACTGTAGCCATGCAACAGCAAATAGAGAAATAATTTTACAACACTTATTTACTACATCGAATTACTGCACTGAATTTGTACAGAAATCAGATTGTACTAATACTCGCCTTATTTAATATCATTGGTCCCGTACGCACAACATTTGGTTCTACTAAGAAATTCATCAATGGAGTAGAATGTGTTGGCCACCAATAAGTCAGCTAGGCTGCTCTTAACCTGAACTACGTTAGTGGTTAAACTTTTTATGATTGTGGTAAGTTACTGAAAATGTGTGTTCCTGAATAATGGACACCTTTGTGGAACAAAGTTAGTGACTTAAATCTTTGTAAAGATCATTAATATTTCTAGCATTGATTCCATAAACTGAGCCGTTGGTTTGTAAAAGATATATATATATATATATATATATATATATATATATATATATATATATATATATATATATATATTAATGACAAATTCCGTTAAGGAATAAATATGTTGGGAAGCTGTAGTTAGTATTCCTAGTTCTTCCAAGCACGGATACGAACCATTAGAACAGTGCCGAAATAACATCTTCAATCTTTTTCTCTCGTTTTCTCGTTCATGCTTTACCGAGCAGCAGAAAGAATCCAGTCTAACATTGTGGCGCACGGATTCCGTCGCCGATTATGAGCACACAAACATGGCAGCAGTTTACGTGCCATTCATCCGTTCACAATTCCCATAACGACGCCCCCTCCCCTTTATGCACAACGGAATCACAGCAGTAGCTTACTGTAAATCTGTGGGGAAAAAGACAATGATGGCTTATTTATTCTGCATACAGTTTTACACGACACTGAAGAGGCAAAGAAACTGGTACACCTGCCTAATATCGTGTAGTACCCCCCTGAACATGCAGAAGTGCTGTAACACGACGCGGCATGGACTCGACTAATGTCTGAAGTAGTGCTGGAGGGAACTGACACCATGAAACCTGCAGGATGTCCATAAATCCGTAAGAGTACGGGGGAGTGGAAATCTCCTCTGAACAGCACGTTGCCAAGGCATCCCAGATATGTTCAATAGTGTTCATGTCTAGGAGGTTTGGTGGCCAGCGGAAGTGTTTAAACTCAGAGGAGTGTTCCTGGAGCCACTCTGCAGCAATTCTTGACGTGTGGGCTGTCGCATTGTCCTGCTGGAATTGCACAAGTCCGTCGCAATGCACAATGGACATGAGTGGGTGCAGGTGATCAGCCAGGATGCTTACGTACGTGTAACCTGTCAGAGTCGTATCTAGACTATAAGGGGTCCCATATCACCCCAACCACTCACGCCCCAAGCCATTACAGAGCCTCCACCATCTTGAACAGTCCCCTGCTGACATGCAGGGTCCATGGATTCATGAGGTTGTCTCCTTACCTGAAACATACATATCTGAAACTAGACTCGTCCTATCAGGCAACATGTTTCCAGTCATCAACAGTCCAATGTCGATGTTGAAGAGCCCAGGCGGGGCATAAAGTTTTGTTTCGTGCAGTCATAAGGGATACACAAGTGGCCCAACGGCACCGAAAGCCCGTACCGATAATATTTCTTTGAATGGTTTGCGCGCTGACACTTGTTGAATGCCCAGCATTGAAATCTGCAGTAATTTGCGAATAGATTGCACTTCTGTCATATTAAACGATTCTCCTCAGTCGCCGTTGATCCCGTTCTTGCCGGATCTTTTTCCGGCCGCAGCGATGTCCGAGATTTTATGTTTTATCGGATTCCCCATGAACCATGGACCTTGCCGTTGGTGGGGAGGCTTGCGTGCCTCAGCGAAACAGATGCCGTACCGTAGGTGCAACCACAACGGAGGGGTATCTGTTGAGAGGCCACACAAATGTGTGGTTCCTGAAGAGGGGCAGCAGCCTTTTCAGTAGTTGCAGGGGCAACAGTCTGGATGATTGACTGATCTGGCCTTGTAACACTAACCAAAACAGCCTTGCTGTGCTGGTACTGCGAACGGCTGAAAGCAAGGGGTACTTTGTCATCCTCACAAATTCCATCGTTTTTTTTTTGGGATCATGAAGTCCATGAATGCCTGCAAATGATCTCCAAGTAGCTGAAAGTAAACATTTCAAGTCAATAATCGGTTCCTTTGAACCAAAGGACCCAGTTAATTTCATGTAAACACAGCCCACACCATTATGGAGCCACCACAAACTTGCCCAGTGATTGTTGACAACTTGGTTGCATGGCTTCGTAGAGTCTGCGCCACACTCGAATCCTACCATCAGCTCTTACCAACTGAAATGTCCGCCCCGGTAGCTGAGTGGTCAGCGTGACAGACTGTCAATCCTAAGGGCCCGGGTTCGATTCCCGGCTGGGTCGGAAATTTTCTCCGCTCAGGGACTGGGTGTTGTGTTGTCCTAATCATCATCATTTCATCCCCATCGACGCGCAGGTCGCCGAAGTGGCGTCAAATCGAAAGACCTGCACCAGGCGAACGGTCTACCCGACGGGAGGCCCTAGCCACACGACATTTATTTTTACCAACTGAAATCTGGACTCATCTGACCAGGCATGGTTTTCCAGTTGTCTGGTTCCAACCGACATGGTCACGAGTCCTTGAGAGGCTCTGGAGGCCATGTCGTGGTGGTAGCAAAGGCACTCGCGTCGGTCGTCTGCTGCCATAGCCCATTAACGCCAGATTTCACCTTGCTATCCTGACGGATACTTTCATCGCACGTCCCACATTGCATTGTTCGGTTATTTCTTGCAGTGTTGTTTGCTGTTAACACTGATAATTCTACGCCAACACCGCTGCTCTCAGTCTTTAAGTGAAGGCCGTCGACCACTGTGTTGTCCGTGGTGAGAGATAATGCCTGAAATGTGATATCTTCGGCACGCTCTTGACACTGTTCATACCCGGGAATATTAATTGCTTGACGATCTCCCAATTGGAATGTTCCATGTCTATAGCTCCAACGAACAACCAGCGTTCAAACTCTGTTAATTCCCCTCGTCCGGCAGTAACCAAGTAGGAAACCTTTTCACATGAATCATGTGAGTACAAATGACAGCGGCGCCAATGTACAGCCCTTTTTCACCTTGTCTACGCTATACTACAGTCATCTATACATGTGCAGATCGCTATCCCATGACTTTCGACATGTCAGTGTAAATGTGTTTTTCGAATTACTTGTTGTTGTTGTTGTGGTCTTCAGTCCTGAGACTGGTTTGATGCAGCTCTCCATGCTACCCTATCCTGTGCAAGCTTATTCATCTCCCAGTACTTACTGCAACCTACATCTTTCTGAATCTGCTTAGTGTATTCATCTCTTGGTCTCCCTCTACGATTTTTACCCTCCACACTGCCCTCCAATGCTAAATTTGTGATCCCTTGATGCCTCAGAAAATGTCCTACCAACCGATCCCTTCTTCTAGTCAAGTTGTGTTACAAACTTCTCTTCTCCCCAATCCTATTCAATACTTCCTTCTTCAGAAACTCTTTGCTTGCCATTGCCAGCCTACATTTTATATCTTCTCTACTTCGACCATCATCAGTTATTTTGTTCCCCAAATAGCAAAACTCCTTTACTACTTTAAGTGTCTCATTTCCTAATCTAATTCCCTCAGCATCACCCGACTTAATTCGAGTACATTCCATTATCCTCGTTTTGTTTTTGTTGATGTTCATCTTATATCCTCCTTTCAAGACATTGTCCATTCCGTTCAACTGCTCTTCCAAGTCCTTTGCTGTCTCTGATGGAATTACAATGTCATCGGCGAACCTCAAAGTTTTTATTTCTTCTCCATGGATTTTGATACCTACTCCGAATTTTTCTTTTGTTTCCTTCACTGCTTGCTGAATATACAGATTGAATAACGTGGGGGATAGGCTACAACCCTGTCTCACTCCCTTCCCAACCACTGCTTCCCTTTCCCGCCCTCGACTCCTATAACTGCCACCTGGTTTCTGTACAAATTGTAAATAGCCTTTCGCTCCCTGTATTTTACCCCTGCCACCTTTAAAATTTGAAAGAGAGTATTCCAGTCAACATTGTCAAAAGCTTTCTCTAAGTCTACAAATGCTAGAAACGTAGGTTTGCCTTTCCTTAATCTTTCTTCTAAGATAAGTCGTAAGGTCAGTATTGCCTCACGTGTTCCAATATTTCTACGGAATCCAAACAGATCTTCCCCGAGGTCGGCTTCTACCAGTTTTTCCAATCGTCTGTAAAGAATTCGTGTTAGTATTTTGCAGCTGTGACTTATTAAACTGATAGTTCGGTAATTTTCACATTTGTCAACACCTGCTTTCTTTGGGATTGGAATTATTCTATTCTTCTTTAAGGCTGAGGGTATTTCGCCTGTCTCATACATCTTGCTCACCAGATGGTAGAGTTTTGTCAGGACTGGCTCTCCCAAGGCCGTCAGTAGTCCTAATGGGATGTTGTCTACTCCCGGGGCCTTGTTTCGGCTCAGGTCTTTCAGTGCTCTGTCAAACTCTTTACGCAATATCGTATCTCGCATTTCATCTTCATCTACATCCTCTTCCATTTCCATGATATTGTCCTCAAGTACATCGTCCTTGTATAGACCCTCTATATACTCCTTCCACCTTTCTGATTTCCCTTCTTTGCGTAGAATTACGTAAGGATGAAAAAAATGGAAAAACACTTGCTGCTACAGAGATTCGATCCAGATACCTCGCGCTTATTAAACTAAGAGCATATTCGCTCGGCTGAGGATACCTTGAAAGTACAACTGTACAAAGTACATAAGCATGTCTAATTTTACAAACTCGATTTTCTCTAAACCAGTTAATAATTACGTCTTCCTGTTTACGTATGTTGAAGTCCTAGTCGTGCCCTACACATCCTGTCATTACGAATCAAATCCATGAAGGGAAGTTGGTACTGTCCTCCTGTAAGTAGGCAAAATAATCAGTTTTTGAGGGACAATTATTTTGGTGTACCTTTCGTGAAATTTAGCTTTCAGGGCACGATACGTTATGAGACTCACCAAATCAGTTTTATTAAAAATGCCCCCTTATGGAAAAATTTCTACTGTCACTCGTAGCCATTTTCCTGACAACTAGCTTTCTTGCTACTTTACTCTCGGAATCTTTGTTGGAAATTGATGTACAAATTTTAGTGCTTTCAGGAAATTGCTATTTTGGGGGGGGGGGGGGGAAGGAGGGAGTACGTCACGACACTCACGATTCCCCCTCTGCATTTGTGCCTGCACAATGCTACATTATTGCCAGATATGGACCTGTTCATCTTCAATAACACTAAGACAACATTACATTCTACGGGGAATCATGTCGCCGTGTGTTGTGAATAATTATCAGTACTCTTGATAAACAACATTGGCACATATATTGCAAAGGTAAGGCACAAACTCATAATAATGAAGAAAGTCGTTGTATTTAACGTAGCTGCTATTACCAGACAACTATACGAAAGTGAAGAGATATGAAGACGTTTAAGAGTGATTACTCGCACTACAAGTGAACAGCTGGGACGAAAACGAATTGTGCTAGCGCATTTGCTTTCTGTGCACCAGAGTGATCCGGATACAGTCAGCGGGGGAAATGCGAGGGCAATACTTGGCCTGTTAAGACGCGCGAGAGCATCGGGTCAGACGAGACACACACGCACGCATGCGACGACAGCCGGACGATCACGAGACTTGTTGACTCGTCCAGTGCCTGCCAATTGATCTGGACAAACAGTGCTGTTAACGCTGGTTTCCGTGACACGCTGTATTGCAGAATGTGGGGCCACAGCCACGTGCACCAGCGAGGAAGTAAGTGCCACAGGGCAAGCTAGTAGCCTCGTGAGAAGCATGAAACAAACGACTAACTTTCAGCTGCTCCATTGAGGAACCCAGCTCCAAGACTGAACTTGTATGAAAGGTATAACAATATGCTGTTTTTCGTTTTGAGAGGAATAGGAAATTTCAGGTTCCACAATTTTAATCATAAGCTCCATCTGTTCCATGTGACTTACATAGTCTTTCAAAAGAATTCATCAGATTTTTCAAGACTATACGACGGGCTTTCAATAAGCAATACAAAACATTTTTTCTGAAAGGAGGTTGGCTTTATTCAGGACTCCAGTACACCATATTATTTGCTTCTGCTTTGGCTACAAACCCTATTTTTCAACATAATCTCCGTTCAGTGTGACGACCTTACGCCATCTTACTGGCAGGGCCTGTATGCACACTTGGTACCTCTCTACTGGTCGACGTCGGAGGCAAAGTCTTGCTGTACCAGTAACCACCCCATCATCCAAGTAGTGCATCATTCGGCCAAACAGATGTAAGTCGGATGGTGGGAGATCCGGGCTGTAGAGTGGATCACGAAGAACAGTCCAGTCAAGTTATGTGAACCCCTCTCGGGTGCGCAGACTGTGTGAGGCATTGGAGAAGTTCGTTTGCACTTTTGTGGCGATGATCACGCAGAAGTCGTTTCTCTAATGTACTGAGAGGGGTACAATACACTTTAGAGCTGATCGTTGCACCATCAAACGGTATAACTCCTTCCGAGTCCCAGAACACCGTCGCCATAATTTTATGGGCTGAGGGTGCAACTTGGAACTTTCCCTTCGGAGGAGAGGTTGTGAGGCGCTACTCAATTGATTGCCGTTTTGTTTCTGATTCGAAATGATGGATCCATGTTTCATCACCTGTGACGATGTTCGACAAAAAATTGTTACGATCAGTCTCGTAACGTGCAAGCAGTTCCGCACAGATGGTCTGTCGTTGCTCTTCTGTAGGCCACCTCTGAGTAAAAAATGGCTCCAAGCACTATGGGACTTATCATCTGAGGTCATCAGTCCTCTAGACTTAGAACTTCTTAAACCTAACTAACCTAAGGACATCACACACATCCATGCCTGAGGCAGGATTCGAACCTGCGACCGTTGCAGCCGCGTGGTTCAGGACTGAAGCACCTAAAACCGCTCTACCACAGCGGCCGGCCATCTCTGAGTAACCCAACTGGTGAACGAGTGTCTCAGTTTTACCAAAAGGGACATCCAGTCAATCAACGAGGTGTCTGATTGTGATCCGTTCATCACCTCGAATGAGAGTGTCCGCACGTTCCAACACTCCAGGAATCAGCAATGTGCGACCGGCCTGCACGCTGGAGATTGGACAGATTTCCGTGACCGCGTTCCGATGGTGACAGACGTCTCTCCCAACTACTCATCGTCCTTCTGTTCACTGCCAGGTCTGTAGATATTCAGCAATCGCCTATGAATACCTGTGATGCTCTGGTTGTCCGTCAAAAGAAACTCAATGGAAGCTTCCAGAATGAGATTTTCACTCTGCACTGGAGTGTGCGCTGATACGAAACTTCCTGGCAAGTGCTCTACCAGACGAGCTTCTGTGAAGTCTGGAAGGTAGGAGACGAGGTACTGGCAGAATTGAAGCTGTGAGGACGGGTCGTGAGTCGTGCTTGGGTAGCTCAGATGGTAGAGCACTTGCCCGCGAAAGGAAAACGTCCCGAGTTCGAGTGTCGGTCCGGCACACAGTTTTAATCTGCCAGGAAGTTTCAATGGAAGCTCTCTGCTTGGAGCCACCTCCGTTAGAAACAACATACAGCGTTGCACCAATTGGAATTTCATGGAACTAGAAGGGCTGATGCGGGAATATTCCTCGATGTTCCACAACAAATTCCGCATTTTTCCAACCGAAGCTGGCCGAGAAAAAAATGTGTTGCATTACTTATTGAACGGCCCTCGTATCTTCTACATGAACAAAGATAGAGATATAGGGCCGATTTTAACTTACGCAAGGCAACTTCAAGTTGCTCTTACGGTCACTTGTAAGTTGCCGTGTAATTACGGTAGCATTTGCTCATTTATTTTATTTAATCGTATGGTTAGGGCCCGCCGTCGGGCAGACCGTTCGCCAGATGCCGGTATTTCAATTTGACGCCACTTCGGAGACCTGCAGTCGATGAGGATGATAGGATGATGATGAAGACAGCACAACACCCAATTCCTGGGCGGAGAAAATTCCCCGACCTAGCCGGGAATTGAACCCGGGCCCAGAGGATTGAGAATCCGTCACGCTGACAATTCAGCTACCGGGGGCGGACAGCATTTGCTTATCACTTGCTACTACAGTTTGTGTAAGTCCCATTACAATACTTTTTACATCAATAAATAATCAACTCAGGCTGTTTGTAACTCTTTCCAACCTTTTTTGCGACCAAAGTGAGAATGTGGGCAAAACATGATTGTATCTTCCAAATGCTATTTCCACTCCGTTAAGCCTACTTACTCCTGCATCAGCCAGCACTGCTAGTATTTTACTGGTATTTACCCCTATTCAACACGTCTGTAACAACATGGAATAAGCATGATCCTGTCATCATAGATATCAACAGTAGCCGTTTTTATTTTAATGCCATCTAAATAATGAATAGTAATTCCTTGAAAACTTCTATACTATATTGTGTCTTTTCAAATACTTGTTCTAAGTTTGAAACTATTTGAAATAGTGCTGAGTAACATCAAATTTGTTTATCAGCATCCCCTTGAAAGTTTGTCTCTATGGTACTTTGCACGAAAGTATGACGACTTTCAGCAGATTTAAAAATCAGGGGCAACGGTCTCGATGATTGACTGATTTGGCCTTGTAACATCTACCAAAACCGACTTGATGTACTGGTAATGCGAACGGCTGAAAGCAAGGGGAAACTACAGCCGTAATTTTTCCCGAGGGCATACAGCTTTACTGTATGGTTAAAAGATGATGGCGTCGTCTTTGGTAAAATATTTCGGAGGTAAAATAGTCCCCCATTCGGATCTCCGGGCGGGGACTACTCGAGAGGATGTCGTTATCAGGAGAAAGAAAACTGGCATTCTACGGATCGGAGCGTGGAATGTCAGATCCCTTAAACGGGCAGGTAGGTTAGAAATTTTAAAAAGGGAAATGGATAGGTTAAAGTTAGATATAGTGGGAATTAGTGAAGTTCGGTGGCAGGTGGTTCAAATGGCTCTGAGCACTATGGGACTTAACATCTATGGTCATCAGTCCCCTAGAACTTAGAACTACTTAAACCTAACTAACCGAAGGACATCACACAACACCCAGCCATCACGAGGCAGAGAAAATCCCTGACCCCGCCGGGAATCGAACCCGGGAACCGAGAACGCTACCGCACGACCACGAGATGCGGGCTGGTGGCAGGTGGAACACGACTTCTGGTCAGGTGACTACAGGGTTATAAACACAAAATCAAATAGGTGTAATGCAGGAGTAGGTTTAATAATGAATAGGAAAATAGCAATGCGGGTAAGCTACTACAAACAACAGAGTGAACGCATTATTATGGCCAAGATAGACACAAAGCCCAGGCCTACTACAGTAGTACAAATTTATATGCCAACTAGCTCTGCAGATGACAAAGAAACTGATGAAATGTATGATGAGATAAAAGAAATTATTCAGGTAGTGAAGAGAGACGAAAATTTAATAGTCATGGGTAACTGGAATTCGGTAGTAGGAAAATGGAGAGATGGAAATGTAGTAAGTGAATATGGATTCGGGGTAAGAAATGAAAGAGGAAGCCGCCTGGTAGAATTTTGCACAGAGCATAACTTAATCATAGCTAACACTTGGTTCAAGAATCATAAAGGAAGGTTGTATACGTGGAAGAATCCTGGAGATACTAGAAGGTATCAGATAGATTATATAATAGTAAGACAGAGATTTAGGAACCAGGGGCAGATGTGGACTCTGACCACAATGTATTGGTTATGAACTGTAGATTAAAACTGAAGAACCTGCAAAAAGGTAGGAATTTGAGGAGATAGGACCTGGATAAACTGAAGAAGCAGAGGTTGTAGAGAATTTCAGAGTATTAGGCAACGATTAATAAGAAGAGGGGAAAGAGATACAGTAGAAGAAAAACGGGTAGCTTTGAGAGATGAAAGAGTGAACGCAGCAGAGCATCAAGTAGGTAAAAAAACGAAGTCTAGTAGAAACCCTTGGGTAACAAAAGAGATATTGCATTTAATTGATAAAGGAAAACATATAAAAATGCAGTAAATGAAGAAGGCAAAAAGGAATACAAACGTGTCAAAAATGAAACTTACAGGAAGTGCAAAATGGCTAAGCAGGGGTGGCTAGAGGACAAATGTAAGGATGTAGAGGTGTGTATCACAAGGGGTCACAAGGCGTAAGGTAGATACGGCCTACAGGAAAATTAAAGAGACCTTTGGAGAAAAGAGACCCACGTGTATTAATTTCAAGTGCTCAAATGGATCACCAGTTCTAAGCAAAGAAGCGAAAGCACAAAGGTGGAAGGAGTATATAGAGGATCTATACAAGGGCGATGTACTTGAGGACAATATTATAGAAATGGATGAGGACGTAGACGAAGATGAAATTGAAATATGATACTACGTGACGAGTTTGACAGAGCACTGAAAGACCTGAGGTGAAACAAGCGCCTGGGAGTAGACAACATTCCATTAGAACTACTGACAGCCTTGGGAGAGCCAGCCCTGACCAAACTCTACCATCTGATGAGCAAAATGTATGAGACAGGCGATATACCCCCAGACTTCAAGAAGAATATAATACTCCCAACTATCAGTATAATAAGTCACGGCTGCAAAATACGAACAAGAATTCTTTACAGACGAATGGAAGAACTGGTAGAAGCCGACCTCGGGGGAGATCAGTTTGGATTCCGTAGAAATGTTGGAACACGTGAGGCAATACTGACCCTACGACTTATCTTAGAAAATAGCTTAAGGAAAGGAAAACCTACGTTTCTAGCATTTGTAGACTTAGAGAAAGCTTTTGACATAGCTGAATGGAATATTCTCTTTGAAATTCTGAAGGTGGCAGGGATAAAATACAGGGAACGAAAGGTTATTTACAATTTGTGCACAAAGCAGACGGCAGTTATAAGAGTCGAGGGGCGTAAAAGGGAAGCAGGGGTTGGGAAGGGAGTGAGACAGGGTTGTAGCCTATCCCCGATGTTATTCAATCTGTATATTGAACAAGAAGTAAAGGAAACAAAAGAAAAATTTGGAGTAGAAATTAAAATCCATGGAGAATAAATAAAATCTTTGAGGTTTGTCGACGACACTGTAATTCAGAGACAGCAAAGGATCTGGAAGAGCGGTTGAACGGAATGCACAGTGTCTTGAAAGGAGAATATAAGATGAACATCAACAAAAGCAAAACGAGGATAATGGAATGCAGTCGAATTAAATCAGGTGATGCAGAGGAAATTAGATTAGGAAATGAGACACTTAAAGTAGTAGATGAGTTTTGCTATTTGGGGAGCAAATAACTGATGGTGGCCGAAGTAGAGAGGCTATAAAATGTAGACCATCAATGGCAAGGAAAGGGTTTCTGAAGAAGAGTATTTTGTTAGCATCGAGTATAGTTTTAAGTGTCAGAAAGTCTTTTCTGAAAGTATTTGTATGGATTGTAGCCTTGTATGAAAGTGAAACATGGATAATTAATAGTTTAGACAAGAACAGAATAGAGGCTTTCGAAATGCGATGCTAGAGAAGAATGCTGAAGATTAGATGGATGCATCGGGTAACTAACGAGGAGGTACTGAATAGAACTGGGGAGAATTTGGAGAATTTGTGGCACAGCTTGACTAGAAGAATGGATCGGTTGGTTGGACATGTTCTGAGACATCAAGGGATCACTAGTTTAGTATTGGAGGGCAGTGTGAAGAGTAAAAATCGTAGAGGGAGACCAAGAGATGAATACTCCAACTAGATTCAGAATGATTTAGGTTGCAGTAGGTACTTGGAGACGAAGAAGCTTGCACAGGGTAGGGTAGCATGGAGAGCTGCATCAAGCCTGTCTCTGAACTGAAGACCACAACAAATAACAACATTTTCAACAATTTAGTAAGGTTATGCATCTTCACAAATCGTGTACAAAATTGCGTTAGACGAACGTAGACCTTTCGTTCCAGTTACCGAAGATTATTCAGGTCTTCATGGACAATTTCGAAAAACAGATCCTAAACAACGAACCTGTCAGATATTTGTACAGATATGTGCATAATGTACCGTGTCTGTGGACTGGTACCAAAAGACAACTGAACAGATTCCTAGAACGCCTAAACTCGCAACACAAAAACATACAGTTTATCATGGAGAGAGGTGAAAAATCCACTAACTTATTAGACCTTTACTCAGATGTTACCACAGATACAGATAGTTTCAAAATTTAAAAAAAACCACAACAACTGACACAGTAATACCCTCATGTTCAAAACACTCAACAATTCACAAACAAGCTGCCTTCCATTCCATGGTGCATCGCCTTGCAGCCATACCAGTGTCAAAACAGAATTTTCAGACAGAATTACAAACCATCAAATGAGCAGCATCTAACAATGGATATAGCCGTGACTAAATTGGGAACATTCTTCACAAGTTTATACCCCCTCCGTAACAACAGTCATATCTAGAACCAACTGATGTGATATTTACGAAAGCTATCCGACAAATTGGCTGAAACTCTCAAATCAGCAGCTATAAAACTTAATTTTATGTAGGAGTCACTACATCTAGTATCTTATTCAATAACAGGACCAAAACAAATTTATTAAGTAACAGTGGTGTTTATAAAATCACTTGCAATAACTGCAACTAACTATATATCGGTCAAACAGGCAGTCCACACTATAGCAACTAGGCTGATTGAACACGAATGTAGCTGGGTATTACACCCTTGCCGAACATGTGCTAAAGGAAGAACACAGACACCATGTCCACGCAGGAGTACTGCATACAGCCACAAAGGAAGAAAACTTAGCGTATTAGACGCAGTCAAACAAACATTTACGTACATCAAAATCCCCAGCTGGTTCTAACTGATCAATTACAGCTTAGCACATCTCCATATTTAAGCTTCACGTGACGAGTTAACCAACCAGTCACATGCCGACACACCATCACAATACTGCTACACCAATTTATACCACTATAGAATTTCATGTTCCTTACCTTACCTACTTCGCAAACTTCAGCATTATAAGAACATAACTTTTATTTCTGTAATAATGTGTATTTAATCATGTACTGTGTTTAATATTATCTGTTGCATAATCTGTAATTTACTATGTAAAATATGTTTGTTGCATAACTTAAGTGACTAGTACTCAGTTAGATAGTTCTCAACCAATGTCACGACCTCACAAACTATAGAATTATAACCATATAACCCTTAATAATGTGATACTGTTTAATATTGTCCAGTGCATAAAGTGTAATTTAGAGTGTTAAAAACATGGTTGCCCTCCCATGAAGCACCGCCTTGTAGCACTGTCCGTGTGGGCGGGAGAGTTTGTGTGCTCCAAGGAAGCTGAGAGCTATATCGGCGGTAGCGTAGCTACTGGCAGGTCCAACTTCTGTTCGAAGTCCCTCAAATTTCACATGTCCAAACTGCAGTAGGGACTGCCACTCTCGAGTGGGACTTTTTTTAGCCACAGCAGACGCTGCAGACTCTGAACCAAGCATGCTACACCATCATCCCTCAAGGATGGACTGATGCCATTATAAAAACATGGTAGGCACACAACATAAACGATGAGTACTCAGTTGGACTATTTCTCAACCAATGCCATGACATCACAAACTTAAGCTTTTTAACCATGTTCCCTGTAGTACTGTCATATTGTGTAGTTTAATTATTTATCGTGTTTAATATTGCCCATTGCGTAAAGTGTAATTTACAACGTTAAAAATCTTGTTTGGTGCACAAGATTCTGTACAAGTGGATTGTACCTTTGTTTGTAATGTTTGGTTATCTAAGAACTAGTGCCCTTTGAAGACGCTAGTCAGTTGTTTCCTGAAGATGGCCCAGCAAGCCGAAAAACAGAAATAAACAAAAATCAATAGGAGAAAAACAGTTTACTTCTTATTCAATCTTAAATATTCTGAGATATTTCGAAAACTTGAAATCGTTGTTAGCTGTAAGAGATTTTAGATCTGCTGTCGTTAAGAGATATTTAAATGACAGGAAAATTATTGGCAGTGGTAACAACCAACCACGAGTAAGTTGTTGCATATTGACTCCCACGAATGTCTTTTCGACCACCCATAAGAGCATGTTCAGTTCATCCAATGTTTTTTACTCAGAATAACAGAAGTGATGTGAAATTACAATAACATTTCGCATTTATTTACAGTTTCATCTGTATACAGCACTTCGTACTTGTTAGTTAACGGGGGGGGGGGGGGGGGGGGCTAACACCCTGAGACGTCCCTGGTACCTGCCTCTCCCGTACAGGTTCCTAGCCTCACCACTAACATTTTTAAGTCTTGTTTGTAGAAGGAAAGGCCTAGTAACTTTACGCCTAGCTCTTCGATTTATTCTGTTCTTAATCTTTCGTCAAGATCTTTGTTTTCTTGTTCCTCACCTTCTTCTGTGGTAGCATTATAATCTACATCGCAGTCGTCTCTACTAAGAACGGATTCACCACTTGGAGCATTGGTACGTGAGTGGTCTTTGAATAGTTTGCAAATGATAGTACATTTCAGACAGTGTTTCCTGGACGCCTAACCTCCAAGGCAATCTTTGCAACACACTGTTTTCAGCATCTCCTCTGGTGCTGCTTTTTTACTATTGGTAATTGCCAGCAGACTGAGCTTTGAGGTCTTCAGACTCCACTGCAGTTGGTCCAGCTGCAAATATAGCATCACGAAATGTTTCCGAGCACCATGCATTTGGCAGTTGCGACTCAACTTTGCAAGTTTAGAGAAAAGGAAAACTGGCATTACTCAGAGCGTTAGCGGCAAAGGAGAAGTTTGAGAAACCAGCACTGGTATAATGGTACGCTGTGCTACTGCTGGTGAGTTTGATGCCGCAGGAAAGACATTCATGGATGCATTGTATTTGCAATATGAACTATCAATCTTTGAAAAATCTTCAACAATCATCGTTTAACCTTGCTCCTCTTCTACTGCTGAAATATCTAATCGACAGCATTCTCAGAGGATGTGTTTACAAATCAGTTTCTAGAACACCACTAATCATTCGGAAGCAGAACTCTGTTTTTACTGGCCTAAAAAGACAAACGCAGTTTACGTGGTATTTAAACTACTACTGTCAAATTAAAACTAATAATGCACAGTATCGTCATTCAGCGTGCCTAAATGTTGTCAGTGCTATCATTTTTGGAGGTGATGAATTTCTTCTTTTTTTTAAGTTATGATTTCACAATACAAATAAGTGCGAGCATTGAGTGTTGATTGCTAGTACAGTGTGCAATAGTCACACTACAACTCAACAATTTATTGACTCGATCTCCAGTTACTCCTCTCACTTTTTCTAACATTTCCCTTCACTTCGGCATTTAGCAAAGGTGTGGGTATGCGAACACGACGAGTTCCACGTCGGTTCAGATTTCACGTTGAACTGTAGGTCCCTCTAATAATATTCTGCGTACATACAAGGGTTTAGTGTCTAAATGTATACATGTTTAAGGGATTATTACTCCATAAAAAATATGATTTCTAACCAGGACACGTTCCTGCCGTCGGATCGTGAAGAGGTAATTAATAGAACTGACAGTTTGTAACATTTTTCCTCCTTGTGCTCAGATTTTGAGAACTATTTTTCTTTCATTTTGTCGTCACTTTGTGATAATGGAACAAAGAGCCCGTATGTGTGCTACAACGGAATACTGAAGCGATATATGTGGTTGCCCAGTTTTATCACTTCTCACACTTCTCTTTCTTCCAACCACGCGAAATGTCATAAAACCGATAGCACAGTTGAAAGAGAACAGCAGAGTGGAAGGGCGAAAGAGGAGAAAATCTGAGACATTCGAAGCAATGAAGGTGCTTCAAGACGTTTTGGGAAACAACAATAACCAAGTTAGTGTTTAGTGAAATCTCCTGAACTGTCTAGGCCACCAAATGAGGCTACATAGAAACGTACAAGGGAAGCATGCTTCAAGTGGGTTTGGATAAGTTTAGTTGTGAAGAACCATCGACTGGAAATCCCAGGGAAACTATCCACAAGAATGGCGAAGCTGGAGGTTTCTTATGTGAACAGTTCTCAACACAGTATTTATTTGAGAACCTAGTGCCAAAACTCTTGGAAGAAATCAAAATATCAACCATATGTTATCGCACAGCATGACTTTTTAACCCCTGACATTCGAGAAAGCGATTAGAAGAGTAGTTTACCTGACAAACGAAGAACTGAACTCAGGAGGAACATTCGCAAATATTCTCTAAATTCTTAACCATCTTTTCATCCAAAAAATAATCGTCATATGAGCATTCATTGGTTTAAGAGGAAATTGGGCAATGGTTTTGGTGCTGAAGTGACCGTGTTGGATGTAATTATTGTCCATCCAAATATCAGCATTTTGTAAGCGTTATCTCTCATTCTCCAAGTTTGATGCCTTTCGATCTTCTTTAGAGTAAGGCAATATATTTATAATATTGGTAGCACCTTAAACAATAGCCCACCATGAAACATGAAAAATTATTTTGAGTTCTTCACACGTTTATTGACGAGAACTTCAGAAACGGACCGAAGTCCCAGAGCGAAATGAATGCACAACATCTAAAACAAGACTCATTCACTGCTAGAATACTTGACAATGCAAAATTTGATTTTGTGTGGACATATAGGGCAGCTTCGGGGAAACAATAACCTCCCAAAGCAGGAAACCTCCTGGTCTCATGGTGAAACTTGCCAAGTTCGCTCGTGTCATCAAAGAGCAACCCCTTCCATGTGAAAAATCAACCAGGTACCACGTCTTACAGGTCTACATTCGTTTAAAACGACTTCATTCATCTGAGAGCATCCGCTGTTCGCCATAATTTACTCGGAAAGATAAATAAAGTGAAATACTAAGGCTTTTTGTTCGCCTCTAACTTCGATCAATCACGTCGTGGGCAGATTTCACAAATTGTCAGACATTTGGATTTTAAGATAACGCCACAATTTCTCACGAACCTCTGCTCGGTTTCATACAGATAAGCTAAAGGGTTGCCGAGAGAATCGTGAAAGTCATCAGATCAACTGGAAAAGAACTGAATGGCAATTCCGTATTGCAGATGACAGAGCAACGAACGCGCCGCCGCCGTGATGGCTGATCACAAGAGTGGAGTTAGCCAACGGTTTGCGCGCAAAAATGACTCTCCGAATTTAGTGGTCGTACGTGCCTTAGGCCAACCAAGATACAACAATGGATTGTCCTCGATAACTGCGCAAGTGCTCTACATTTTCTTTTCACGCTCGACTCTACTCTAAGAGGCACTTAAAGAAAAGGTGTGTCTTTAATTCTCAAGTCTGAACCCAAGACAAGGTGAGGTGCGAAGTGAGACCTGCGATCATCAGAGACCTTTCTGTAAGAGTATCATCAACAAAGTTTGTGAGCTCGCTCCATATGCAGCCCCCCACATTGGGACGAGGACTAAAACAATACCCAGCGAATGGATAAGAGGGCAGGAGATTACAAACTGCAATGGAGATTGTCTGGGCAAGACTCAGTATCAAGGGTGGGCATAAACATAAGCTTATAATCATATTCTCTCAGCCACCACCCTCACCCCGCCAGATGTTTCCAAAATTTTTAGACAAAATCTGAGTTCACTCGTATTTAAGTTCCCATCATAGGAGCCAGTGGAGATTATCGTCCAACAATCAACTGGGAAAATTAAAGTTTTGTAAATGGTGGACGTGACAAAATGTCCTGCAAAACGCTACTAGATACCTTCTCTGAGAACTACATAGAGCAGATTGTTCGGAAGTCCACTCATGATGGAAACTTGTTGGATACAGTAATAACAAAGAGACCAGATCTCTTTGAGGATGTTTATGTTGAAACTAGATTCAGTGACCATGAGCTAGTTATAGCAGCAATAATGAGTAATGTGCAAAGGACAGCTAAAACAAATAGGAAGAGTTACACTTTCAGCAAGGTAGATAAAGAGGCAGCGGTGTCACATCTCAAAGAGAAACTCACAACATTTAGATATGGAGAGGAGCATGTAGAAGGACTGTCACGCAGGTTTAGAAGACTGGTTTACCATGCTCTTGATAGGTATGTAGCTAGTAGAACAGAGCATGATAGGAGTCGCACTCCACGGTACACAGTCACTTTCCAGAAACTTCTAAAGAAACAGAGGCTACTGTATTGCACAACAAGTCTGAAATGAAGCATAAGACTCTAGACAGGGAGAACGAAACACGTTTGGCTGTCAAGAGGGCAACACGTGAATATTTCAACGACTATAGTAGTAGAATATTATTGTAGGAACTCTCGCAAAACAGTAGGAAACCGTGGTCATATGAAAAGGGTGTTAATGGTATCAAAGCTAGTGTCCAGACCAGTATAATTTCGAGAAAGTTTTCCACACGAGCAACTTATTCAGCGCCCCGCTCCCTCTCTTCCCTCGTATACTTTCGCCCCTGTCAGTTAAATAACTGTGATACGCACTGTGTACAAACCGTGCGCTATGGGGGCCTTGTCGCCCCTCTTAGTTTGGCGCTTCAAGCTGCCGCTACAAATTCTGATGCGTCCTGTACAGAAATCTTCCACCTGTGATGCCTCTGGCGTCCCTCTTAGCTTAACGCCAGCGGCGGTTTGGGTCGCTTGGGCGTTTAACCAGCTCTGACCCAGACACTCACGGACGAGATATGAACTGAAATTGAGGGTATCAAATCAAAAGCATAAATGCTGAACTCGCCTTCTGAAATATTCACTTACAAATGAAATTACAGGGTTATTACCCCAATTTAGTTCTCGCACTACTTGCAATAGTACAGACATTGGAGTCAGTGGTGTTGAGAAAATCGCTGAGAGAGCTAGAATTGAACACAGCTACTAGGCTCTATGGAATCCCTATCATACTCTATACTTGATTTTCGGCTGAGTTAGCCCCTCTGTTTTAGCCATAGTCCATCGCATAAAAGTGGTTCGAAATTTGGTAGAAAATCCGAAGAAATTCTGGTCGTATGTAAAGTACACAAGCGGCAAGACGCAGTCAATACCTTCGCTGCGCAGTGCCTATGGTACTGTTACCGACGACTGTTCCGCTAAAGCGGAGTTATTGAACGCAGTTTTCCAAAACTCCTTCACCAGGGAAGACGAATGGAATATTCCAGAATTTGAAACACGAACAGCTGCTAGCATGAGTTTTTTTAGAAAAGATACCTTAGGGGTTGCGAAGCAACTCAAATCGCTTGATACGGGCAAGTCTTCAGGTCCAGATTGTATACCGATTAGGTTCCTTTCAGATTACGCTGATACAATAGCTCTCTACTTAGCAATCATATACTATCGCTCGCTCACCGATAGGTCTGTACCTACAGATTCGAAAATTGCGCAGGTCGCACCAGTGTTTAAGAAGGGTAGTAGGAGTAATCCATCGAACTACAGACCTATATCATTGACGTCGGTTTGCAGTAGGGTTTTGGAGCATATACTGTGTTCAAATATTATGAATCACCTCGAAGGGAACGATCTATTGTTACGTAATCAGCATGGTTTCAGAAAACATCGTTCTTGTGCAACGCAGCTAGCTCTTTATTCGCACGAAGTAATGGCCGCTATCGACAGGGGATCTCAAGTTGATTCCGTATTTCTGGATTTCCGGAAAGCTTTTGACACCGTTCCTCACAAGCGACTTCTAATCAAGCTGCGGGCCTCAGTTGTGCGACTGGATTCGTGATTTCCTGTCAGAAAGGTCGCAGTTCGTAGTAATAGGCGGCAAATCATCGAGTAAAACTGAAGTGATATCAGGTGTTCCCCAGGGAAGCGTCCTGGGAGCTCTGCTGTTCCTGATCTATATAAATGACCTGGGTGACAATCTGAGCAGTTCTCTTAGGTTGTTCGTAGATGATGCTGTAATTTACCGTCTAGTAAGGTCATCCGAAGACCAGTATCAGTTGCAAAGCGATTTATAAAAGATTGCTGTATGGTGTGGTAGGTGGCAGTTGACGCTAAATAACGAAAAGTGTGAGGTGATCCACATGAGTTCCAAAAGAAATCCGTTGGAATTCGATTACTCGATAAATAGTACAATTCTCAAGGCTGTCAATTCAACTAAGTATCTGGGTGTTAAAATTACGAACAACTTCAGTTGGAAAGACCACATAGATAATACTGTGGGGAAGGCGAGCCAAAGGTTGCGTTTCATTGGCAGGACACTTACAAGATGCAACAAGTCCACTAAAGAGACAGCTTACACTACACTCGTTTGTCCTCTGTTAGAATATTGCTGCGCGGTGTGGGATCCTTACCAGGTGGGATTGATGGAGGACATCGAAAGGGTGCAAAAAAGGACAGCTCGTTTTGTATTATCACGTAATAGGGGAGAGAGTGTGGCAGATATGATACGCGAGTTGCGATGGAAGTCATTAAAGCAAAGACGTTTTTCGTCGCGGCGAGATCTATTTACGAAATTTCAGTCACCAACTTTCTCTTCCGAATGCGAAAATATTTTGTTGAGCCCAACCTACATACGTAGGAAGGATCATCAAAATAAAATAAGAGAAATCAGAGCTCGAACAGAAGGGTTTAGGTGTTCGTTTTTCCCGCGCGCTGTTCGGGAGTGGAATGGTAGAGAGATAGTATGATTATGGTTCGATGAACCCTCTGCCTAGCACTTAAATGTGAACTGCAGAGTAGTCATGTAGATATAGATGCAGATGTAGATGTCTATGAGCACTATGAGACTTAATGTCTGAGATCATCAGTCCCGTAGAACTGAGAACTACTTAAACCTAACTAACCTAAGGACATCACACATGTCCATGGCCGAGGCAGGATTCGAACTTGCGACCGTAGCGATTGCGCGGTTCCAAACTGAAGCGCCTAGAACCGTAGTCCATCGCAGATCCACCGAAGAAAAGACTGTGCCCCGTAGTTAGAAGAAAGCCCAGATCATATACAACTACAAAAAGGGTAGCAGATGAGGTCCACAAAAGTGCAGTCATCCTTGACATGTACTTTTTACAGAATCTTAGAACATGTTCTCAGTTCGAACGTAATGAAGCATCTCAATCAGAATGACCTCCTTTGTCCCAACCAGAACTGATTCCGAAAACATCGATGTGAGACCCAACTTGCACCTTGCTCACATGACGTCCTGAAAGCGAATCAACGTAGTCAGGTAGATGCAGTACTGATTTCCGAAAATCATTTGACCCAGTACCACACCTACGCTTACTACAGTGGTATGGGGTATCAAGGGAAACTTTTGACTGTGTTGAGGATTTCTTAGTAGGGTGAACGCAGCAAGTCATTTGAGATGGACAGACATCTACAGTTGTAGAAGTAACTTCGGGTTTGTCCCAGGGAAGTGTGTTCTAGCCGTTGCTGTTCGTCTTTTCTGTTAATGGCCTTGCAGACAACTTTTATAGTAATCTCAATCTTTTTGCAGATGATGTAGCTATCTATAATGAGATACCATCTGGAAAGAGCTGCACAAGTATTCAGTAGATCGTTACAAGAAAACGGCACAAAGATTAGCAACTTGTTTTAAATTCTCAGCAATGTAAAACTGTGCACTTTACAAATCGAAAAAAACATTATACGCTCTGACTACAGTAACAACGAGGCACAATTGGAGTCGGTCAAGTCATACAAATCTCTGAGTGTACAGTTTGTAACGAGATGAAATAGGAACAGTCACATAAACTCTGACGTAGGTAAAGCAGGTGACAGACTTCGGTTCATTGGGAGACTGCTAGGGAAAAGCAGTCAGTCTACAAAGGAGATTGCTTGCAAAACACTCATGCAGTCAACCCTAGAATGTTGCTCAACTTTGTGGGATCTGTACCAAGTAGGATTAACAGGGGATACGGAACAAAGGGCAACACGAATGGTCACAGTTTAGTTCGACCTGTGGGAGTCTATTACGGAGATGTTGAAACTGAACTGACAGTCACTGGAGATAGACGCAAACAATCCGAGCTGGTTCCAAAGACATTCTGGAGAACTTGATGGCCATAGAAATACGCACAGACAGTTCTGGGAGACACGTGCCATGCATGGACGAGCTCAGCCCCCATAGAAAAATGACACCACGATATTGTCTCATGCGAGGCAACAAATGGTGACACAGGATGTCCATGACACATCACTGTGCAGTCATAATTCCGTCAGTCACTACAAGCTGTGGCCTGAGGTCATTCCTAATGGTTGCATGCACAATAATGCGAGATGTTATGTCGTACTGCCTCTTCAAAAGATTGCAAAAATGTGACCTCTATACAGGCCAACACCACATACGCTGACATTGATCACACATGGCAGATCAGAACTGTGATTCATCGCTGACGAAAATATGATGCCATCCGTTGGCAATCTATACTTCCAGCTTGTGGCACAACTCTAAATGCAGCCATTTGTATGTTGTATTAAGGCAGCCTACGTATGGGTCAGTAATTCTGTAGTCCGGCAGCTGCTAGTCTCTCACCGAGTACAGAATTACACAGAATCCTGTAGGGAGTCCTTTGCTTGTACTCCGACCGCAGGTGCAGATGTCAACGGGCTATGATGTGCTTGGTGCACAATATGGCGATATTTCCTTGTACTGATAAGATTCTGTCGACCAGAACCTTGGCAAGGAGTACGCCTGCTCTCACATTCCCACACAGTCCTGCATCAGAGCATCGTCACATCCGAATGTCCCACAAATCTGGATACTGCACAGTGTGACCATATGGTCAAACAGAGAACCACAATGAGGCTCCCTTCAAAACACTGTCAGGTGCTGATAACGTTGTCTCACACAAGTACTCGGTCTCTCCTAGTACTTCACAGCGATTACTGAACATCTGACACAGTTTGTACCCCTTATTTACCCTACCAAGTCTGGCAACTGCGCTAAATACTGACAGTGGTAATGCATTCTGGTGGCCGTTCAACCTGTCATAGAGAACTGTAACTCTAATCGTTTACATACCAGCCGATGCTGTCTACGTGTACGAAGTTACATTGGCATCCGACTATGTCTTCCTGGGCCATCGTCTATGTTTCCAAACAGTCTAGTAGGACACCTTATGTATCACTTCTGTAGGGTTCGTGAAGACAAGTATAGACTAATTACAGCATTCACAGATGCTTTTACAGAGTCATTCTTCTCGTTCTCCAAAAGTGAATGGAATCGGGAGAAGCCTTAATGACTGTTACAATGGGAAGTACACTCTACTACACACTTCAAAATCGTTTGCAGTGTATGGGTTTTGTCGTATATGCAGAAATTTGTACCAGCGAAAGCCCGAACGGTATTTTTGTTGTTGTTGTTGTTGTTAAAATCAGTCATCTGTGAGTACAAGACTGGTCTTTTTTAATTATTATTCTGTTCTTCTTAAAACAAACATAATTTTAGTGTTCATTGCACTGGAAGTGCAGTCAGTTTTTCATATGTTACTTTATTGTTTCTCTGTGAAAACAGTGGTGTGAAGAGCTTTCCAGATACAAAAAATGAGACTAATGTTTCTTATTGTTTGTAATATCATAAAAAGTATTATCATTTTCGATTACAGTATGGTGTAGGAATAGAGTTACAATGTAGATCTGATAAGCTTTTATGCACAAAAGGACACAAGTACCATGCAAGGGAAAACATAAGCTTTTTGTAAGTGCTTTGGGTTAGTAGGCCTACATTAAACAGGTTGATTTCAGAAATTGAATTTTACCTTGGTATCCTCATGAAGGAACATAACTTCACTCCTTAAGATTTCCTGTTGTACAAGAACACAATAATCAGTTAATGATTTGTAGCAGATAAACAGCAATAATATTTAGTAATTTATGCATCACCTAACTGTATTTTCGTAGTAAGTTACAAGAGCACATAGTCTGACTGATTTAGCATTTGGAATGGAAAGTTCAATGCATTCTTGACGAAAGAATTAAACAAAGAGTATCGATACACAATAAGTACAGTAAGCGCTCATTGATACTGCAGCTGCACACTTTATTCAAAACTCAATGAGAGACACATGAAACATTACAACAGAAAAACATTCGAGCAAAACACGGCAGTCCAAAGACAGGAAGCCAGAATCTCAAAATAAAGATATTTTACACTTCACTGCTTCAGAAATAGTTCCCACTCCCCCTTCCCCGTGTAGTTGAAATCCTGGAATGAAGGATGTGATTACAACTTTACCAGCTTCAATGTGAGTTGGTGATAGAACTGGTGACACTGCTTGAATGTCCAATAGAGACTGGACTGATGACAATATAGTCTCAGCAGCAACTGTGTCGAGCAATGCAGGGGATGGGCAACAATAGGAGGCCTGAAGTGTTGTCCTCTTGAAGCAGGTAGGCTGGTCTGACATGTTTCAAGAACACTGTAGTGAAATTGCCAGTAATCAATATCATGACAGTGTTCATTCCACACCAATATGGGATAAGGAACTATGTAAGGTGATTGCCATGGGGGTTTTACAGAGTCACTGCACGATGTAGTGTGAGAGCACATATGTAGATCTTTGTGACAAAGATGTCAGGACCCATGTTTCAGGACGCTGGAGATGGACAAAATGTACAGATGCGATTCTTGACTTGTTGTATAAGAAATGGAAGCCTGACAGGGGACGGTCATGTTGCTGTTTGAAAAATTCTGAAGGTAGTCTGTGAGGTTTACCATACACGAACTCCATTGCAGAGGCTCCAATATTGGATTTTAATTGCAGCACATAGTTCCAGTAACATTATCAGCAGGGCAGATAGCCATGAAGAGCCATGACACATTAGGAAAGATTTTAAAGCACAATTCTATCTTTTCGCAATCTCATTATTGGCTTGGTGATCGCTGGTTGTGTGGTGATGTTTACAACAACGTAAGTTTGTCAGCTCATGCAAGTAACACGTCTCAAATTGATGTTATTGGTCAGTTGTGACGTCGGTGGTTAGGTACTTTAGTGCAGAATCACAGGCTGCACCTCATCCCTGTCGCTGTTTTCGCTTCGGTAGCTGCAAGAAGTTGTGCATTTTCTTGCCTGTTGTCTCAAATGGAAATGATACCAACAGTAGTCTGTTGACATAGCAGTGACGGTTGTGCCAGCTGCTGTGTGGTGGGATTTCATGAATTGGTAGTGTTTCTGTAGTTTGCTTGTCCTGCTGCTGAACAGCACTCGAGAGTCGCACCGGAGCAAGTGCTTTCCTTATGACAGTGGGAACAGCTGCCATCTAGTGGCGTCCAAAGCAGCTAAAAGCGTGATGCTGTTACCAGTTTTCGGACCCGCATATGAGTTGTCATGTAAGAATATGGCTTGTGGGGGTTCCTCAAGAACAAAGTGTACGTCAGTAAGCCACTTACTGTGCTTCAATTAAAGGATACCATTGCGCGAGAGATTCGTGCTATACCCCACAACATGTTGAAGGGATGATAAAAAACTTCACACAGAGGGTTGACGGGTGTACTGGAAAAAGAGTGCCACATCTTTCACATTAGTTGATTCGAAACCAGAACAGCTGTTGGCATGAGTGACATAAAAGTAGATATCTTAGTTGTTGCGAAACAACTCAAATCACTTAAGGAAGGCAGGTCTTCCGGTCCAGATGGTATACCAATCAGGTTCCCTTCAGAGTATGCAGACACAATAGCGCCTTTCTTAGCACTTGACGAAAGGTCTGTTCCTAAAGACTGGAAAGTAGCACAAGTCACACTAATATTCAAGAACGGAAATAGGAGTAACCCATTGAATTACAGACCCATATCACTGACCTCAATTTGCAGTAGGATTTTGGAGCATATACTGTACTCGAACATTAAGAATCACCCTGAATAAAATGACTTATACATAAGCAACACGGATTCAGAAAATATTGTTCTTGTGCAACGCAGCTAGCTCTTTATTCCCATGAAGTAATGAGTGCTGTCGACAAGGGATCTCAGATCGATTCCATAGTCCTAGATTTCCAGAAGGCTTTTGATACCGTTCCTCATAAGCCACTGTTAATCAAATTGCTTGCACATGGAGTATCGTCTCAGTTGTGTGACTGGATTCGTGATTTCCTCTAAGAGAAGTCACAGTTCGTGGTGATAGACGGTAAATCATCGAGTACAACAGAAGTGATATCTGGCGTTTCGCAAGGTAGTGTCATAGGCCCTCTGATGTTCCTGATTCATATAAATGATCTAGGTGATAATCTGAGCAGCACCCTTAGATTGTTTGCAGATGACGCTGTAATTTGCCATCTAGTAAAATCATCAGACGATCAGTTCCAATTACAAAATGATCTAGAGAGAATTTCTGTATGAAGTTAAATATCTTTTATTTTTGTTTTTTGTTCTATGGTTCAAATGGCTCTGAGCACTATGGGACTCAACTTCTGAAGTCATTAGTCCCCTAGAACTAGTTAAACCTAACTAACCTAAGGACATCACAAACATCCATGCCCGAGGCAGGATTCGAACCTGTGACCGTAGCGGTCTTGCGATTCCAGACTGCAGCACCTTTAACCGCACGGGCACTTCGGCTGGCGCATCGGATTAGGGAAGGGTGGGAAGGAAGTCAGCCATGCCCTTTCAAGGGAACCATCTCGGCATTTGCCTAGGATGATTTAGGGAAATCACAGAAAACCTAAATCAGGATGGCCGGACGCGGGATTAAACCGTCATCCTCCCGAACGTGAGTCCACTGTGCTAGCCACTGCGCTACCTCGCTCGGTCTTGGGAGTTGCATGGGGATGAAGAAGTAGTGTTCTAATGCATGAGATATGGCGCCGTTGGCTAGAGGTGGCAACTGATCAGTGTCCAGAAGTTCTGTAGGTTGATGAACTCTGCTGGTAGGATCAGAGGTTCTCTGTGCAAATTATCTGTCAACTACGCCTGCAAGTCCTCCATAAAGACTGAAATTCCCCGCAGCTGTGCCCAAGACAGAGATTCAGCCCATTTGCCCCTGTGGCAGGTTGCTGCTGCTTTAAAGTGAGGTGCCACTGCCCTACCAACCCATTGCTCTGTTGCTGGTTGGTGGTGGAGCAGTAGGATTTCAGTCCACATAGTTTCCACATTTCTGAGAACAGGGCGGACTCAAGCTGGTGGCTCTGCTATGTATTTATTGTTACCGGACATCTGAAGCCTGAGATCCAAATTTGCATGAAGCCCCTTGCTGCGATCTCTCTCATAATACCTGATGTGGACACTGCTTCTTCCCACTGCATAACATGGTCAGGTGCAGAAAGTGACAAGTGGTGTGACAAGTGGTGGAGACTGTGAAAGATTTGATGTTTCATTGAAAGGACAACCAATGAGCGACCTCACCCTTGTGATACATCACACCAGATTTGTTCATCATATTTGGGAAGGAAGTAGTCACTATAATTACATAATTGCAAAACTCATTTGCTCCACAACACAGTGACAGGTCACAATTATGGTTCATAGAATATTCAAATAACAAAACAATCCAAGCTTATGGTTTCCCTCATTCGGCCAGAATTCCAGGATAATGTGACAGTTTGTGCATATTTGTGCCTATGTCCATTAAAAAAAGAATAAGCTTGTAATCAGTGCTGTTATGCTCTTGTTTATTTGCTTATTCAGTCCTCAACTCCTCCACTATATTGTGTTGTCATTACTCTGCCTATTGCTTGACAAATTACGTTGAAACTGTACTATAGACACAGCAATTGATTATGTGCAAAATGCTGAACCAATAAGGGCAACAATACAAGACCACAGTCTGTCAGCGAGCTACCCTATTCTGTACAGGGGTGAAAGCTACATTGCTACCATGGTGTAATGGCTAACATATCTGCCTAGTAAGCTTAGGCATGGTAGCTCAGGAAAAAAAGAAAAAAACTGAGAAAACAAATCAACGATGAACTTGAACAGCTGTCATGAATCATCCACCTCAACCGAAAGGATAAAAAAAAGTAATAATAATAATACGTAAGCAGGAGACCTGAGTTCAAGTCCCAACCTGAATTTAATTCATTTCTTCAGCTTCTATCATTACTGGAGATAAAGTTGAGAATCTTGTGTCTCGGGGAAAACACAATTCCATCAGATCAACAGATCACCTATGCCTGATTTACAGGCAGGATTTCTGCATTATGTACAAAGCTGGGGTGCTATTTCAATACTGGTGAGCCTCTGCAATACTGACGACTTAAGAAGGGGAAAATAGACTGAAGGTGTGAACTGAAGTTTGTGTTAGGGAGGGCACTGGACTAGGGTAGTATGTTAGCTATACTGCTACAATGATGTAATGACTAACGCATCTGCCTAATAAGCAGGAGACTTGTGTTTAAGTCCTGGCCACGGCACAAAATTTAATTCATTTCATCGTCTATCATTAGTGTTGTAAATTACTGAGTAACTGTTTTATTAGCAGAGACCGTACTAAGAAACACATGGGGGGAGGGGGGATGTCTACAATGATGTCTCCAATTCCTTGATGCATCTGGCAGCAACGGACTGTACTTATGTGGATGGCACCACAAAAATACTGAGTAGTTTTGGAAAAATCGACACATGTCCCTGATACAGCTCAAGTCATGTTGTTTCTTAGAAGACAGATTTTGAAGTTACTGATGAACTAGCAGATCTGAATTACTTGTAGGGTACAGATGGGGAGAGGAGATATACAGGGGCTCAACAAAAATATGGGAACATTGGGGGATATGAATGTGTGAACATATTTTCACCTCCAATCCAGCTCCTTCTCTGTTCCCATTCCAGCACTACACAGCTCTCAATCCTCCATCACACCCAGTCTTTTATTTCTCTCCCTTTCTGCTATCCCCTTCCCACCCCACCTCTCCGGTGCCCTCCATCTAACCTCCCAAGTGCATATAGCTGCCCTACCTTCTTTCCACCTTGTCTCTGTGTGCTCTGCAACAGCATGTCACAGTCCACCACTACTACCCTGCTATCCTTCCCCCTCCCCTCCCCAGCCTCCTCCTTACCCCCACCCAGTCACTACTCCCATCATGCACTGGTGCTGCTACTCGCAGTGTGGCCTCAGTCCCTGAGACTGCAGTCATGTTTGTGTGAGTTGCATTTGAGGTGAGTGTGTATGTGTGTGTTTGTCATCTAATTTTCACACAGGCCTTACTGACTGAAAGCTGTATTTGTGAAAGCTGTATTTGTGATAGTCTTGTTGTTGTGTCTATCTGCAACTCAGCAGCTCCGCTATATTGTGAGTAGCAACTTCCTTTTCACATTTTATACATTTGACTATTTTAGCTTAGTAGAGACCTGATGGCAGGGAATTGCGGGATGAGCTGGTTTTCCAAACCCACTCATCAGTGACGCAAACAGGAAAACATGGTGCCAAAGCCATAAAATTTGGACTATGGAGCAATGGAAGAAAGTCATTTGTTCAGATGAGTAGCATTTCTCGCAGTTCCCGATTTATGGCCAAGTTTACATTCCAAGAGTGAATATGGCATGGCTTTGGCGCTCATTTGGGCAGCCATATCATGGTATTCTATGCTCTCCATGGTTACTCTGTGTGTTTACATTACTACCAAGGTTTATGTCATCATATTGGCTGATTGGGTTCATCCCATGGTACAGTGTGGCTCACCAATGGTGCTGCTGTGTTCCACGATGATACGGCCCCTGCTCTCACAGCTTGCATCAGCCAGGACTGGTTTTGTGAATATTAGAATGAATTGTCACATCTTCCTGGCTGTAACAGTTACCAGATATCAATAATTTTGAGTTTTGAGTCGCAATAGGCACAACAAAAAGATTCACGCAGAAACCAGTCATGTGATTTACAAGTTAAGCTGCAACCACTGTGCTGCATTCTATGTAAGCATGACAACCAACAACAAGATGTCTGTCTGCATGAACGGCCACTCACAAACTGTGGCCAAAAAACAAGTGGACCACCCTGTTGCTGAACACACTGCCAAACACGATATCCCTCATCTCAATGACTGCTTCACAGCCTGCGCCATATGGATCCTTCCCAGCAACACCAGCTTTTCTGAATTGCAAAGGTGGGAACTTTTCCTGCAACACATCCTACATTCCCGTAACCTTCCTGGCCTCAATCTTTGTTAGTCACTGTCCTCACCCATCCAGCCCCCTCCCTGTTCCCATTCCAGCACTACACAGCTGTCATTTCACTGTCACACCCAGTCTTTTAATTTCTTTTTAGTTCTCTCCTTTCTGCTACTTACCTCCCCTCTGCAACTTCTCTCCTGCCCTCTGTCTAAACTGCAACACTTCACTGTCCACCACTCCCATCATAATATCCCTCCCTCTCCCCACCACAGCCCTCCTTACCCCCATCCAGTCACCACTCCCATCATGCACTGGTGCTGCTGCTCGCAGTGTGGTTTCAGTTCTCTGAGACTGAGAACGTGTGTGCAAGTTGCGTTTGGGTGAGTGTGTGTGTGCATGTGTGTATGTGTGTCTACTGCTCACAAAGTCCTTAATGGCCAAAAGCTATAATTGTGTGAATCTTTTCGTTGTGCCTATCGCGACTCAGCATCTCCGCTATATGGTGAGTAGCAACTTTCCTTCTCTGATATTATTACATTCCATCCTGGATTTTCCATTGTTTAATTTAATTTTGAGATTTTATGATGAGAGAAGGAGTGTGATCACTATCCATCTCCATCATCATTATGTTCACTTGTCAGTATATTGCAGGAAGAATAGAATAAGATTCCCCCGTAAATGCTACAGGATCTGTATTTATATGTGCAAAACCTCTGGAAGCTGTTTTGAATGCCAACTGTTTTCCTAGACTCTACTAATGTGGTAAACTGTTATATTTTTGGTGTTTCTTTATTGTTGTCCACTTCCTGTATGTGTGACAAATACACAAGTTTCACTGGAAGACTAAACTCGGAATGTGAAGCCAGTGACATTACCAAACCCTTAAAAATACACTGCATTCCTCCTCAAGCAGCACTTTCTGCAAAGTCAGTGGATATTTCCTGTGTGATGAAGCCTGTATTTCATGCTGTCAATTTCATTAGATTACATGGACTTGAATTCTGTCAGTTCAAGTCTTTCCTAGGAGAAAGAGATTATTTGTAAAGTGATCTCTCATAGCACATGGTAGTAAGAGGCTTAACCTGTGGGAAAATTTTGCCCAGTTTCTTTTCTTTGAGAACAGAGATTGAAATATTTTTGAAAGAGAAAAACAATCCTTTGGAAGTCCTGTCAGACAAAGAATGGCTATGGAAACTAACTCTAGTTGCTAATGTTGCTCTCTATTTTAATGAAATGAATAAAAACTTCAAGGGAAGGACAATATTATTTGTGGCCTTTATGCCTGTGTTACAGCTTTCAGGTGGAAACTGGTACTTCCTGAACACAACATCAGATAGAAAATTTTCTCACACTTTGACAACTGCCAATAATTGAATGGTGAACATGGTTCAAAGTTCTCCACTTTTATTTGCAACAAAATTTCTTGGTGATCTGAAGAAAGAGTTCTCTTCCAGCTTCTCTGATTTAAAAGCTCATTCCAGTAAGATCCAAATTTTCTAGAACTCCTTTTCTTGTGAGGTGGAAGATGTTTAGGCAGCAGTGCACATGGAAATCATTGATTTGCACACTTATGATACCATGAAGTACAAGTTTAGAGAAGGAAGTCCTGTTCAGCTTCTCAAGTTTCTTCCAGAAGACGAAGACTATCTGAAGATGAGACTTTGGATGAGAATTTGTTATCTGTTTAGCACTACTTGCAGGTAAGAACAAAGTCACTTCCTTTTTATTTTTTATTTTATTTATTTACTTATTTATTTTAATTGCTAGAATAACCAAATCTAAATAGAGAAGTAGCCTGAGTGATGAACATTTATGAGATATTTTACTCAAACTGCAGACTAAGTTAGAGCCACAGTTTGAGAAATTTTTGGCTCCAAATGTAAAATTTAATATCTTTAACTAAGTACACTAAAGAGTGATAAAGTGTATCTGAGATTTCCACTGATTATTGTGTTTGTGTTAAAGAGCAAGCAATTTCTTTTTAATTTTCTTACTGAATTTCTGAGATTCAAAACTTGATACATGGCCCACAGGTCTAGTTATTTCGAGATGCCTGGTCTAGATCTTAATTAACCTCTGCATTCTCCCCATTGGAAGTACACAGAGGTGACAAAAGCTATGGTATTGTGATATGCAGATACACAGATGGAAGTAGCATCACATACACAAGGTATAAAAGGGCAGCTTACAAGCAGAGCTGTCATTTGTACTCACGTGATTCATTTGAAATGGTTTCCAATGTGATTGTGGCTGCATGACAGGAATTAAGACACTTTGAATGCAGAATGCTAGTTGGAGCCAGATGCATGGGCCATTTCATTTCGGAAACCACTAGGGAATTCAACATTCTGAGATCCACAGTGTCAAGAGTGTGTGAGGATACCAAGTCTCAGGCATTACCTCTCACCACAGACAACCCACTGACTATCAGCATACAATTAATGAACAAGAGCAGCAGCATTTGCATAGAGTTCTCATGCTGACAGACAAGCAACACTGAATGAAATAACCACATAAATCATTGTGGGACATACAACAAACATATTCATTAGAGCAGTGCAGCAAAATTTGGCATTAATGGGCTATGGCAGCAGACAAACAACATGAGTGCCTTTGCTAATAGTATGAAATCACCTGCAGTGCCTCTCCTGGGCTCGTGGCCATATTTTTTTGATCCTCGATGACTAGAAAACTGTGGCCTTCTCAGATGATTCTGGATTTCAGTTGGTCAGAACTATTGGTAGGGTTTGAGTGTGGCACACACTCCTTGAAGCCATGGACCTAAGTTGTCAACAAGGCACTGTGCAGCTAGTGGTGGCTCCATAATGGTGTGAACTGTGTTTACATGGATTGGGCTTGGTCCTCTGGCCTAAATGAAGCGACCATTGACTGGATGTGGTTATGTCCAGCTACTAGGAGACCATTTGCATCCATTCACATATTTCGTGTTCCCAGGCAATCATGGAATTTTTATTGGTGACTTTGAGCCATGTCACTGGACCAAAATTATTCACGGTTGGTTTGAAGAACATTCTGGACAGTTTGTGTGAATGTTTTGGCCACCCAGATTGCCTTACATCAATCCCATTGAACATTTATGGGACATAATTGAGAGGTCAGTTCACACCTAAAGTTGTGCACCAGCAACACTTTTGCTGTTATGGATGGCTATAGGGGCAGCATAATTCAGTATTTCTACAGGTGACATCCAGTGACTTGTTGAGTCCATGCCACATTGAGTTGCTGTGCTATTCAGGTAAAAGGAGGTCCAACACATTGTTTGGAGGTACCGGTATCCCATAACTTTCTTCACTTCAGTATAAGTGCTGCTGGACAGAATTTGTTTTGTAACAAATACATGTTACGTGAGTATTTCTCCATTTTTGTAGAAGAGTAACATTAATTGTCACTTTCATGTGAGTCTGAAAACAATTTGGAAATAAGACACTTGTGGTTTCATCCATAACTCATGTTAAGATCGAGGGCTTTGGTTATATGATTCTTCCTCCAGAATGAGAACCATCTGATAAATAAGGATGAGGCAAACCCTTGCCTGCCCTTTTACTAAGTACATTCCATAACTCCTGCAGGAACATGCAAGATCATTTCAGAATTCTAAACTATTGTAGACATAAATTTCTAAGGAAATGACTGCAAGCAATACATTCAGCATAGCACATAGTGCATAATGTTCAATTAGAAATCTACATGTCATCTGTAGAATGATCAGACATGATGAACTCACAGCAGGAAGTAATAGAGGGCACACTACACCATCCGTTTGTGAAGAAGTACTATCAGTGGCCATCATATGATGGACCTCATAATGAGAGTATACTCTCATTGGTCCATCACATGATTTAACACATGCTTAAAGGGTTAAAAACCATTCTGTGTTTCCCCAAACAAAGGTAAATATAGAAGCTTGTGTGGACTTGAATCAACTGACTGTCAACCTGTCTCATATATCTGTTATAATTAAGCTTATGATTACATGATGATGGCGTCCTCTTGGGTAAAATATTCCGGAGGTAAAATAGTCCCCCATTCGGATCTCCGGGCGGGGACTACTCAAGAGGATGTCGTTATCAGGAGAAAGAAAACTGGCGTTCTACGGATCGGAGCGTGGAATGTCAGATCCCTTAATCGGGCAGGTAGGTTAGAAAATTTAAAAAGGGAAATGGATAGGTTGAAGTTAGATATAGTGGGAATTAGTGAAGTTCGGTGGCAGGAGGAACAAGACTTCTGGTCAGGTGACTACAGGGTTATAAACACAAAATCCAATAGGGGTAATGCAGGAGTAGGTTTAATAATGAATAGGAAAATAGGAATGCGGGTAAGCTACTACAAACAGCATAGTGAACGCATTATTGTGGCCAAGATAGATACAAAGCCCACACCTACTACAGTAGTACAAGTTTATATGCCAACTAGCTCTGCAGATGACGAAGAAATTGAAGAAATGTATGATGAAATAAAAGAAATTATTCAGATTGTGAAGGGAGACGAAAATTTAATAGTCATGGGTGACTGGAATTCGAGTGTAGGAAAAGGGAGAGAAGGAAACATAGTAGGTGAATATGGATTGGGGGACAGAAATGAAAGAGGAAGCCGCCTGGTAGAATTTTGCACAGAGCACAACATAATCATAACTAACACTTGGTTTAAGAATCATGAAAGAAGGTTGTATACATGGAAGAACCCTGGAGATACTAAAAGGTATCAGATAGATTATATAATGGTAAGACAGAGATTTAGGAACCAGGTTTTAAATTGTAAGACATTTCCAGGGGCAGATGTGGACTCTGACCACAATCTATTGGTTATGACCTGTAGATTAAAACTGAAGAAACTGCAAAAAGGTGGGAATTTAAGGAGATGGGACCTGGATAAACTAAAAGAACCAGAGGTTGTACAGAGATTCAGGGAGAGCATAAGGGAGCAATAGACAGGAATGGGGGAAATAAATACAGTAGAAGAAGAATGGGTAGCTTTGAGGGATGAAGTAGTGAAGGCAGCAGAGGTTCAAGTAGGTAAAAAGACGAGGGCTAGTAGAAATCCTTGGGTAACAGAAGAAATATTGAATTTAATTGATGAAAGGAGAAAATATAAAAATGCAGTAAGCGAAACAGGCAAAAAGGAATACAAACGTCTCAAAAATGAGATCGACAGGAAGTGCAAAATGGCTAAGCAGGGATGGCTAGAGGACAAATGTAAGGATGTAGAGGCCTTTCTCACTGGGGGTAAGATGGATACCGCCTACAGGAAAATTAAAGAGACCTTTGGAGATAAGAGAACGACTTGTATGAATATCAAGAGCTCAGATGGAAACCCAGTTCTAAGCAAAGAAGGGAAAGCAGAAAGGTGGAAGGAGTATATAGAGGGTCTATACAAGGGCGATGTACTTGAGGACAATATTATGGAAATGGAAGAGGATGTAGATGAAGATGAAATGGGAGATACAATACTGCGTGAAGAGTTTGACAGAGCACTGAAAGACCTGAGTCGAAACAAGGCCCCCGGAGTAGACAATATTCCATTGGAACTACTGATGGCCGTGAGAGAGCCAGTCCTGACAAAACTCTACCATCTGGTGAGCAAGATGTATGAAACAGGCGAAATACCCTCAGACTTCAAGAAGAATATAATAATTCCAATCCCAAAGAAAGCAGGTGTTGACAGATGTGAAAATTACCGAACTATCAGTTTAATAAGTCACAGCTGCAAAATACTAACACGAATTCTTTACAGACGAATGGAAAAACTAGTAGAAGCCAACCTCGGGGAAGATCAGTTTGGTTTCCGTAGAAACACTGGAACACGTGAGGCAATACTGACCTTACGACTTATCTTAGAAGAAAGATTAAGGAAAGGCAAACCTACGTTTCTAGCATTTGTAGACTTAGAGAAAGCTTTTGACAATGTTGACTGGAATACTCTCTTTCAAATTCTAAAGGTGGCAGGGGTAAAATACAGGGAGCGAAAGGCTATTTACAATTTGTACAGAAACCAGATGGCAGTTATAGGAGTCGAGGGCGGGAAAGGGAAGCAGTGGTTGGGAAGGGAGTGAGACAGGGTTGTAGCCTATCCCCCACGTTATTCAATCTGTATATTCAGCAAGCAGTGAAGGAAACAAAAGAAAAATTCGGAGTAGGTATTAAAATCCATGGAGAAGAAATAAAAACTTTGAGGTTCGCTGATGACATTGTAATTCTGTCAGAGACAGCAAAGGACTTGGAAGAGCAGTTGAACGGAATGGACAGTGTCTTGAAAGGGGGATATAAGATGAACATCAACAAAAGCAAAACAAGGATAATGGAATGTAGTCTAATTAAGTCGGGTAATGCTGAGGGAATTAGATTAGGAAATGAGGCACTTAAAGTAGTAAAGGAGTTTTGCTATTTGGGGAGCAAAATAACTGATGATGGTCGAAGTAGAGAGGATATAAAATGTAGGCTGGCAATGGCAAGGAAAGCATTTCTGAAGAAGAGAAATTTGCTAACACCGAGTATAGATTTAAGTGTCAGGAAGTCGTTTCTGAAAGTATTTGTATGGAGTGTAGCCATGTATGGAAGTGAAACATGGACGATAACCAGTTTGGACAAGAAGAGAATAGAAGCTTTCGAAATGTGGTGCAACAGAAGAATGCTGAAGATTAGATGGGTAGATCACATAACTAATGAGGAAGTATTGAATAGGATTGGGGAGAAGAGAAGTTTGTGGCACAACTTGACCAGAAGAAGGAATCGGTTGGTAGGACATGTTCTGAGGCATCAAGGGATCACCAATTTAGTATTGGAGGGCAGCGTGGAGGGTAAAAATCGTAGAGGGAGACCAAGAGATGAATACACTAAGCAGATTCAGAAGGATGTAGGTTGCAGTAGGTACTGGGAGATGAAGAAGCTTGCACAGGATAGAGTAGCATGGAGAGCTGCATCAAACCAGTCTCCGGACTGAAGACCACAACAACAACAACATGATTAATGATCGAATGCACAATCCCTACATTTATTTTGCACAAATCAGCAGATGTTCTGCTTATTAATATAGGTGCCTTTGTGAATAAGGTCATTTTATTTCTTAAACAAAGTCTTTGATTCTATAGAACAAGACAGATTAAAATATAAACATTTTATAAACTTTTCTAAAACCTTTGATCTGATTAGATATGATCTCTTAGGAAATTATAGAGTTGCCTACAACTAGCTTGTCATATGTTTCTGACATGCAGCAAATGGTAGAAGTGTAGCGTGAAAACAGAAATCACTTTTCAGTAAGTACTTAAGTTAATTACAGAGCATCGCATAGCTCTTGATTTTTGTAAATGATTTACAATACCACTTTGCAACAGAGCCCTGTTGTTTGTAGACAGTACTAGCCATTTTAATGAAGATAACATGAAGTTGATTTGAAACAAAAAGTCGAATAAGTGAAAGATGTCTTAAGGTCAATTTTGTGGTTGTAAATGTGAAGAAAATAATATATGTGAGGTTTAGATGTACAAGAACCAAAGCAAAAACTAATATATTGCTTGAATCAGAAGATTGCAGCTTTAAAAAAACATCTTACATAAAGTTTCTAAACTGTGCTTGCATAAAATGAAAAACATGTTGAGCTATTGAAGAAACAATTCATAGGGACTGTTTAATTTTAAAACAGTAGAAGCCTTCTATAAGCTTGACATGCAAATGTGAATAGTCTATTATTTCATGGTGTACTGATCAGGTGTACTGCAGGTTTTGCAAGACAACCATTTAAACATGCAAAAATTAGCAATAAGAAAAATTAAAGATAATATGAAATCATGCAGGAAGATTTTTAACAACTGAAAATTATGACTCTTAGAGGATTTTTTATACAAATGTGTGTGTTATCAGAAATCATATAGGGAATTTACAGCATTAAACTGCCAAGCATATAGTTTTATATCAGCACAACATGTTGTATATTTTAATTGTGTGATATTTTATTTGTGCCATGCTGATGTCTCCTGCCGCTTTTTATTACAATTTGATGGATACATATTTAATAACGCTACAGAATTCAATGACAACAGTGTAGATCTTTCAAAATGTAATAGTACTGAAAAGAGCTACTAGCAATCTTGGCAAACTTGATTCTTCAAGAGCAGTATGTACCTAATACACAATTTTTCCCTGTGCTATTATCTCCGTTCTGTGAGTCTGAAAGTATGTCTCTTTAAAAAGTGACTTATCTATATCATTGTACAAAGTATACAGAGGATAACTCACTATTATTATACAGTTTAGCATTGCATCAGTGAGATATCCTATTAATTCTCTGATGCGATGATCATGGTGATTCGTATTCGGTGAATTTAAATTAAACACTCCATTAATACACATTTCTGCAGCATAAACAGTTTTCACCACACTGATTTAACTTTACTGCAAATGTCAGCTGCTTTAATATCTTCAAATAATGAAAACCTTATCACTGAAAATTCTTCTCCTGATGAGCAAGTTTCCAGATTGTGGTCTACAGAACACACACACACACACACACACACACACACACACACATATATATATATATATATATATAAAAATAGAGGGAAACATTCCATGTGGGAAAAATATATCTAAAAACAAAGATGATGTGACTTACCGAACGAAAGTGCTGGCAGGTCGATAGACACACAAACAAACACAAACACACACACAAAATTCAAGCTTTCGCAACAAACTGTTGCCTCATCAGGAAAGAAGGAAGGAGAGGGAAAGACGAAAGGATGTGGGTTTTAAGGGAGAGGGTAAGGAGTCATTCCAATCCCGGGAGTGGAAAGACTTACCTTAGGGGGAAAAAAGGAAGGGTATACGCTCGCACACACACACATATCCATCCACACATATACAGACACAAACTTTGTGTCTGTATATGTGTGGATGGATATGTGTGTGTGTGCGAGCGTATACCCTTCCTTTTTTCCCCCTAAGGTAAGTCTTTCCGCTCCCGGGATTGGAATGACTCCTTACCCTCTCCCTTAAAACCCACATCCTTTCGTCTTTCCCTCTCCTTCCTTCTTTCCTGATGAGGCAACAGTTTGCTGGGAAAACTTGAATTTTGTGTGTGTGTTTGTGTTTGTTTGTGTGTCTATCGACCTGCCAGCGCTTTCGTTCGGTAAGTCACATCATCTTTGTTTTTATATATATACAGGGTGTCCCAGCTATCTTGTCCACCCAAAATATGTGTGGAACAATAACAGCTATTGGAAAACGACTTTCACCGGTATCAATGTAGGGCTGGGGCCCATGAATGTACATATTTGGAAACATTCTAAAACGAAAGCATATGTGTTTTTTAACACAAAATTATGTTTTTTTAAATGGACCTCCTATATTTTTTCTTCAGCAATCCATAGCATGACAAAGCACATACACAATGGCGTTGATTGCATCGCAATATTCCCATTACATCCCAAGATATTGAGACGCGAAGTTGACGCTTGAAACACCCGACATGCGCTGCTAGCGCACGTCCTGAGGCTCAGGCATGAACCCCATGCTGCCCATAATCGAGATGTGTAATCACACCTCCATACTTATCAAGAGGTCTGAAACGAATAATACGGTCTGCTGCCATCAACTCTCATAAGCACATAATGGTTTCCCTCTTGCACGTTTTACGTATCGTACACATTATGAACCAGTACCGATAGGTGTACACCCGTCAGGTTGTCTTATTTATCCTGCAAACCCAAAAAAAAAGGTTTATCTAATGCGTTATATGACCCATTGTGCCTATCGCGCAGGGCCTGGCTCTACGTAGTCAAGTGTCCAACATAGTTCCCACTACTGCCACAGTTACCACTTCGCCTTCTTTATGATTTGCGACCCATGCAAACTCCTGTACTCCACCACCCTCCGAGCATCCCATTTGTTGTTGCTTTGGCGTGCATCGGGTTCACGCCTGAGCCTCAGGCGCTAGCAGCACGTGTCGGGTGTTTCAAGTGTCAACTTCACATCTCAATATCTCGGAATGTAATGGGAATATTGCGATGCAATCAACGCCATTGTGTATGTGCTTTGTCATGCTATGGATTGCTGAAGAAAAAATATAGGAGGTCAATTTAAAAAAAAAAAAAAAAAAAAAAAAAAAAAAAAAAAAAAAAAAAAAAAAAACATAAATTAGTGTTAAAAACCACATATGCTTTCGTTTTAGAATGTTTCCAAATATGTACATTCATGGGCCCCAACCCTACATTGATACTGGTGTTATTCACAAAGGTTATTGCAGTAGCTGCACTGTGTTGTTTCAAGTCTTTTGTATCTTAAATGATCTAGAAATTCTGCTACTAGAAGGAATGATCCAATAAGAATGCCCTTAGGGTTTTACAAAAGAGTAAGAATGATTATATGTCTTTTACTTTATGTGGAAGATTATTGTAAATTTGTATAGCACGTTTACTGTGGAGGTTTTGTAGGCTGATGTCCTTTGTGACTGGACATGAAACTTTTCCTTTTGTCTTGTATCATGTTCATGGATATTAAAATTTTCATTTACATCTTTTAAATTCTTTTTAATATATTTACAGGTTTCTAGTATATACACACAGGGAAGAGGGAGACTTTTGAAAGAGGGGTTTGCAAGAATCTCTTTGTCGAGCAGGTTGGATTGCTCTTACAGTTCTTTTTTGAGTTAAGAAGATGACTGAACTAGGTGGTGTATTACCCCAGAATATAATTCTGTACAGTAGGATGCTGTGGATTTGGGCTAAGTAGGCAGTTCGGACAGTGCTATAGCTTGCTGTGACATGGAGTAAATGCAGACTGTAACATATTTTATTTAGTGTTCCATTAATTTTGTTTATATCTGACATTATTTTGAAGCCATAAGCCTAGAAACTTTGCTGCCAGAGAAGATGAAATTTTGTTGGAGTTTATTGTCATACTGGTGCAGCATGCATCACCTTTTAAACAGAAATTTAGGAATTTTTTTTTTTTATCGTAAGTTTATTTCCCTCAGACCTCAGACTATTCTGTAATTTTATTAACAGCTGTTTGAAGCTGACTTAGGGTATTTCCTGTAATTAGGATACTTGTGTCATCTGCAAAAAAGCGTTTGTTTGTGATTCAGTGTTCAGATCTAGATCATTTATATACAGGAGAAAGAGGATTGGCCCAAGAATGGATCCCTGAGGGACTCCTTTATTTAGAACTTCTGCATTTGATAAGCATGTCCTGGCGTTTTCCTTTAGTTCATGTTTTATTTGTATTTTTTGTTTCCTGTTCGTCAAGTACAACGTAAACCATTTTAGTACAGTGCCCCTACTGCCATATACTTGGACCTCTCCAACAGTATGTTGTGGTCCAGTATGTCAAAGGCTTTACTTAAGTCTAAAAGAATGCCAGTGGCTCTTTGTTTTTTGTCTATTGCTTGCAGAGCATTTTCTATAAAATCATAGATTGCACTATTGTTGATTTATTTTCCTGAATCCAAGCTGAGAATCAGTGAGAATTTGGTTTTTCTCTATAAATCTCATTAACCTATTATACATTACTCTTTCTATGGTTTTACTGACGCTTGATAATAATGAAACTGGTCTATAGTTTTCTATATTTGTATTGTCTCGTTGCTTATGGATAGGGACCACTTTAGCCATTATTAAACTGCCTGCAAATGTGCCTGCCAGAAAAGATGAATTTACTATATCTGCAAGAGGAAGTGAAATGTTTTTAATACATTGCTTTATGATGTGATCAATCCCTGATGACTTTTCCTATTAGCTGTTGCAGCACTGATAATTTCATCTGGGGTTCTTCCATCAATGTAGATTGAAGAGGAACATGAATGCACTTTGTTTTTCTGTTTCTTTCTAGTATGTTTTATCACTGACTATTAAATTATTTTTGATCTCTGCAAAGTATCATTTAAAAAGATATGCTATGTGTTGTGGATCAGTTATACTTTTCTTCTCATGATTAAGAGTGATATTTTCCATTTTATGGGACACTTTATTTGCTTTCTTCTTTATGACTTTCCATACTGCTTGGCTTTTATTTGCTGATTCTGTTATGAACTTTTCATTGGCCTCTTTGTTTTCCCCTGTCGTATCAGTCTTCTGTAGATTTGAATGTATTCCTGTATGTAACTGTTTAGGGGAGGGGGTAAGTTATTGTTTACCCTGTATTTGAGTAATTCTCTTTTCCTCACACTTCATGTTTTGATCCCTGTTGTTATCCATAGCTTTGATTTTTTAGTCGTGCCTCTTATTTCTTGTGTTTCGTGAGGGAAAGCAATTTCAAAGTAATCAATAAAGATGCTAGAGAATTTCTCAGACTTTTTGTTGGTGTCATCTGTTTGCAAAAATTCTTCCCATCTTTCTCCTGTTAACAGGGGGTTGAATGTTTCTATATTGTGTGTATTAAAATATCTTGCTGTTATAATTCTTTTATAGTTCTGGTTGGGCATTAAGTGGCTTTGGATGATGACAACTTGAACTTCATGGTCATTAAGGCTTGTACTTATACATTTTCCAGTACAATTTATATTCACAAATATCTGATCCAATAAGTAGCAGTAGTTTTTGTGATTCTTGTTGGGATTGTTATAGTCTGTTTTAAGTTGAAAGTATCTGTGAGGTTGAGCAATAGTTATTTTCTCTTGCTGGTTCCAAGAAAATCAGTGTTGAAGTCCCCACAAAGCACTATTGATTTTTTTGTGCAGATGAAACCTGTTTAGTACATATTCAGTCTTATTTAGAAATGAGCCAAAATTTCCATTTGGGGAGCGATAAATACATGCTAAACTGTATTTGCCTCACTGACTTCAATGAGTACCAGCTCAATGTCTCTTTCTACACTGAGATGTTGAAACTTATCGATTGATTTACATTTTAACCCAGGCTTGATGAAAATTGTGGTACCTCCATTTTTATAGCCGTTTCTGCAGAAATAATCTGCTAGTGTGTATCCTGGTATAGAAAAAAAGTAAATTTTGTCATTATTTAGCCAGTGTTCTGTAATACACAGAACATTAATAAACTTAAGTTCCATGGCAAACAGAAAGATGTTTGTTGCTATAATTTATTTGATTACCAGTACCAGGATCTACAGAAACATTTAAGATTCCTAAGGGCATTTTTATTATATCACTGACCTCATTCTTGCGTGGTAAGGATCTGTCCATAAAAGAACCATCTGTGTGGGAGCCTGGAGTCTTCTTCTGTATTGACAGAGTCTGCTCCTTTCCTTCCAGTGTGTTGTGCACCACTTCTGTATAACAGGGAGATGATTGCTGTTTTCGCGAACAGAGAAGATGTGATAATGTATCAGGTTTCTTTGATGCTATATGTCTCATCTCCAATTTCTTGACAACACATATGTTTATTTTTTTCACAACAAGCTGATTCCCTAGCCCTTTTAGGTGTAGTCCATGTCTAGTGTGCAATCTGTGTCCTACACCACTCAGGTCAATGGCTTCTCTGTTTTCATATTGTGGGCATATTTTCGAGAGTAACATGTTTGCAGCACTTATCTCTCTGTTTACACATGACCATGGGGATAGGTTGTATCTGTATGGAATAGTCATTAACAGGACATTTGTATGAGTCAAGTGTCCTAAACACTTCTTTAATTCATCAGTAGCTTTTGGAGTTTCATTTCTAAATGCATCACTTGCTCCTCCAAAAAACACAATAAAATCATAATAAGTTAATTTGCCAACTTCAGGCAGGTGGATGAGATTTCATATTTCAGACATGGGAGCACCAGGCTTATGAAATGCTGTTGCTTTTTCAGATATTCTGTCACTGATCCATGTAGCAATCCCACGACCATGACTGTCAGCAAGGACAATAAACATTATGTTACTTTTTCATGTTTTGTCACACTGGGGCTGTGCATTGTTACGACATTCGGAATTTGTGGCAGATAGCTGTGAATCTTCATTAAACATTGGAGAGATGCAGTTCCGTGAGCCCTTTTTTTCATGTACACTTTGAAGCTCAGTGTGATTCGTAGTATCAATTAGGACATCCTGATTTCTGTTTCCTCATTGTTGTATGCCTGAATTGTTGAGTTATTTTCAAAATTAGTAATGGAATAGTTTGTCTTGTCTTGTGAAATTACACTACAAACTGTTGGGCTTTCCTGGTGAATAGTGTGCACTTTAACCCTCTTATCTAATTCTATCTTATATTTTTCAGGGACTTTATTATTCATATAACACAAACTTGAAACCATGAAATGATTGAAATAGCTTGTATTTACTACTATGTCTGCTAGCAGTTCACTGTATCTTTGTCTGAGGTTTCAAAATTAGCACTCAGCTTCCTGTAACAATATTCAGTATGATCTCTGCTAAAGTGTCCCTTGTTATTACATGGACACTTGGGAAGTTGATTCTTTGACAGTTTCCTCCAGTTCATAATTACAATGAATGTTTTTAAAGTTTCAGTCTTCCAAACACACATATCAGGACCACAAACTGCTGCCGAACATTCCATCTCATTTTAATGTGGTGACATGTCTCACGGTTTGGTGTTCTGCTGGGCTTCTTCTACTCCACCTCATGGGACTCAGAGATGTCAGGCACAACATTCTGAGTTACTGCCTAGTTGTCCTGGTCGGGACTTTACATCTGCATCAGGATAGTCCTCATTATGACACCAAGTATCGATAGTGTCTCTGCAAGGAACACATGGCAGAACTATGCAAGAGGCCAACAGGCACCAAGCCACTTGTTTCTACAATCTAATTCAACAACATTACAGGAAATGGTTGTACAGTGGTTCCACAAGAAATACTGCTGCATGTGGAAATCAGGAATGTACCTTTACGTTCTTATTTCATATAGATTTATCTGTCTCTAAAAACATATTTTAATATTGATGCTTTGCCTTTCGGCAACATGTATTCCAAACTGTGGGCCTATGGGCATTACGAAATTCTGTTAGGACAAATGAAGCTCTCTGTGGAGATTAGAAAGTGAACAGGACACTGCCTTTTATTGCAGATCCTTCTGTAGAAAATTCTTTTAGATGTGATGCCTATGCAACTGTGTCATTAATACTACCCAGCCTTCAGTGCTGCGTGAAGAAAATGACATGTTGCGTTCTCAATCCGTGCTGTTATTTAAGTCTGGTCTAGGGACACCTTTGAATTTCCAGGCACATATTGCTTTACGACTTTGCACAATGCTGTGTTTTTTTAAAGCCCACTATTGGTCCCACAGGAATTAGAAAAGTTGGAACAACAACAATTCCCTTTAGTCAATTGGTCTTATCCTTAGTGGGCATGTGTAAATGGGGCCTGTTTGGTGACCTTAAACGTACTGTCAATGTCCAAACAGAAATGAATTCACACTTCTCACCATCACCTGATGAACTATTTTTCATATTAGGTAGTGACCAGTTCCTTTCAAAAGTAAGCTGGCAGATGTTTATTCCTACTTTCTGTTGGCTTATAAGCTGAGGAAAATCGTAGTATTTGCTATGACTTTTGCCACTTATCAGAATAATAGATCAGTGTTTGGAATCATGAGTGCACCTTCTATTTTCCATAGATGTTTAGAACACCCAACAGTCTTTCAAGCAGTTTTTAGAAAATTTGATAGCCAATGCCAGTGCATTAACTAACTTAATGACATCATGGTTACAGGTCATACAAATGAGTAACATCTATGCAATTTGCATAGGGTTTTTGGGTTTTCATGGCTCAATCTGAAAAGGGTCTTAAATTCAGTTTTTGTAAATGCTAATTTTTTTTTCAATTTTCCATCATAGGATAGGTCCTTAGTAAGGAGGGGTTACATCCCACACAGTAATATGTGTTGAGGCAATCAAAAATGTTCCCTTTCCCAAATCTGTGAATGCCTGCTAGGTGTTTCTGAACAAGATTACCTATTATGCCCAGTTTATTCGTCAGGAAGCTTCCACTGTCTGTTCTTTGAATCAGTTTCACCCTTTCCTTTTCAATGGTCCATGGCTTGTCAGTAGGTATTTCAAATTTTGAAAAGTTGCCTACAGTCAGCACCTTATTTAAAGATGTATCAGCCTCAGCTGATAATGGTTTTGACAATGGCGGGTGACTCTCCTTATGACATTGGCACAATCCTTCCCCATAAGTTCCCAGATTGTTCTGAAATGCCTATAACATTTGTTTTCAAAACCTTAAATCAATCTCAAGAATGTTATTTGCAAATAGAGAAGAAAGTGCTGGCTATAATTTTTGAAGTTCATACATTTCACATTTTCCCTTATGAAAATAAGTTTCCTTTGGTTACCAACCACAAGTCTTTACTCTCTTTGTTTGGGCCCAAGAGTAAGCTCCCAGCAAGAATAGCTCACTGTTTTCACCATTGGGTTTCTTACTTACTAGTTACTAACACTCCATACATTATTGCCCATCCCATCAACATTCTAATGCAGACACTTTATTGACCCAGACTTGTAACTCACTACATTGGAAGCCATATGTTTTCAGTCCAACTCACAGGTTGAGCAGTCTTTTAAGGACTTTCTAATAAATAGTAGAGCTATCTCAGCAGCATCCCAGCAGGATCTCCAATTGCAGAGTGTTTTCCATCATATCTGAGCAGGATGGCCAACAAAACTGCAGGCAGCAGTATCACCAGGTCTCCACTGTTTTGTCATCCAGTTCTTGGAAACCATATTGCTCATCCTTGTTGACTCTTTTCCCCATTTTCCCTATGTTATAAATTGCAGCAGATGACAATTTCTGCTATTACTACTACTACTACTACTATTACTAGTCCTACTACTGCTGATACCAAGGCCCAGGAGAAAATTTTTTTCTGTTGAAGGTTTCCCCAATGCCTTACTCACAGATCTTGGGCCATAATTTATGGTGGCTGCCTTCCAGTGGCTCTACATCTGTAACAGCATCAAACATGTCAAAACTCCTCTGTTTCATTCTGCCTCCAATGGTCTGGTAGAACATTCTGTCTGCACCTTTAAGACACAAATCTCAAAAGCTATGAAGAGAATCACATGCAAATTTGATCTTACTGCTTTCCTAGCTTCTTGCAGAATGGTGACCATCAGTGCACACAATGTGGTGGAGTTGATGCATGGGCTGTCCTGTTGGATGGTGCTCTGCCTTTACTCCTGCCGCCTGTTTAAGTGAAAGAAGCAATGCCTATTCATGTGTGCGGTACCATCTGGGTACCTCTCTTTGGCTAGACTGATGGTTGGATCTGGTGGTCAATTTTGGTGCAAAAAGGCTGTGAATTGGTTCTGATGTTGGAATCAGCTTTGGTTACAGCATCTTGGATAGACCTTTTACATGATGATCTCAATTATCTCCAGTGTCTTATTGAGGATGATGGGCATTTGGTCCTTTCGTCTCCTTCATGCTTGACCCTGGAGATCCCCTTCCCTGCATTGTAGGAGTCTCTGGTTTTTCTAAGAGATCAACAGGAGAAGCCAGCTCCTGCTCCTTCACCTCTCATCTGGGGCCTGGCATTGATGTGCCACAGGTAACAGCCTGAACTTTGTCCAGCACCAGCCCTCTGCCTGTTCCCTCATATCAGCCTTGTAGCCTTGTTGGTTTTGCCATATTCAAGGGGGGGGGGGGGGGGGAAATCATGATGTAATCTTACCAGATGAATCAATGCTGACACCTTAATAATGATTTGCCTTGTTATGCCTATGTTTCACAAGGTCACTGTGAACAGTAATCAAACAGCATCTCCACCAAGCAGGTTGTGAATTCAAGACCAAGCAGTCACAGGCCCATCTCTCTCTGTCCAATAGCTTATGTGTTGCTCGCCATCCATTGATGATTGATTTGTTGACACTGACTCAGAACTACACCAGTTTTTATTTGGATGGATTGTATTACAACTGGGTCTGCTTGGAACCTGAGTATAGTGACATATGACTACTGCTATTAAGTTCTACTATGGCAGATTGTGAAACCATTTTGACAGGTGATTATTTCAGCCTCACCTACAAGTTGTTTCACAAATAGAGTTTAAGTTGTTTAAATCTTATTGAATTCATTTGCAGTCCTGGAAAATCCTCTGGATTAGTAACTCTTATGAACTTTGGATAATTTATCTGTGAAAAAAAGGGTAAATGGTTAAATGAGAGGCTAAAACTGATTTTCCATTATGTTTTATTCATATGAACAGTATTAAAGTGATGTCTATATACAAAAATAATATTGTTAGCTTATAAAACCAACTGCAACGGAAGGTTACATGATGTCAGAGTCTCATAGAATGAATGAAAGTATAGTGAATACTCATATGAAGTATAAAAAGTAAGCGAGTCAGCAGGAGAAAGACGTGTTTAGATCTTTCTAGAAGACAGAGACTAATATTACTGACAAGAGTTTGAAACACAGTATTGGTTATATGTTATGTGCGTTATATCAATGCTGAAACCATGCTTTCATATGTAGTTATCACATACACTTAAGTGAGTAAATATTTTACACTGAAATTTGTGGCCAATACCACAGTTGCATCACAGACATTTGACATTCCAAAGCACTTGAGAATATTAACTAGGAATGTTTGACTCACAGCTCTTCATCCATTTATCAGTTAGATGAGTTTGTTGTGAGACATTGCTATTTAACTTCCTACAAATATAAACAATAGCTGTCATATGCTAAGCATTTCACAAGCTCACAGTAAGCATTGATGCAGCCATATATTATAAAAGTGAGTTGCTTTCTTAATCCAGCACCCATCACTTTAACCTAAATTACAATATACAGCATTTATATACATATTACAAATACACACAGAGTAAAAATAACAAGTCCAAAAATACTGTAGTGTCACTGTATATAGCTTGGACAGCTATTCTGTTAAAGTTACATGTACAACAATTATTACCACATATATTTTATATTTCTTTGATTTAGGAAATGCAAGCACATTTTAATAGCACACTGAGAACAAAAACCACCAACTAGATGAATATAACACACAAATGGAAGAGCTATTATTCAAGCTTATATAGGAGTCTACTTACAGATATTAGTACAACATATTCTCTGCTATATGATGAGATTTTTTTGTACCTCATGTTACACATTAATGTGAAGTGATACTTATAGTGCACTGATTAACAAAGGTTAATATGAAATAATATTTTTTGTAAATTTGAATACAATTTCGAGTTGAAAATAAGTGTAGGAATAACATTCTGTTTGAGGAAGATAACTGTAATTTTAGTTTTCTTGTTGGCTGCAGTTACCTAGCAGCGAATAAACAACAGATAGATAAAAGAACTCATAGTTCTCATCTCAAAAAAAGATGCAGTAAATCATAAGCTGCTTATATTAAATGGATTTTATATCTCTGTGAATTGTAACATGTAATTCTCTGTTTGGGGTGAAAGGAATGCTGATGAGGAAATGCTGTATAAAGAACTGCACTGATGGCTCAAAAGGTCCAATTGGTCTATGTGTCTTTCCAACACCGTATAATGAGTACAAATATTCATATTCCTTTTAGGTCAGGGGAACAAATGCATACCCATTTTCTTTGGCTTTGTAGTACAACTAGTCAGAACATTTGTAATAATCAAGTTTTGTAAAACAATAAAATGTAGTTACCAGTCATCCATAAATGCAAGGTCTGCAATTAATGTTTTTTGATTCCTGTCAGGTTTTGACAATAAATAAGACTTTCATTAACTTGAGTTGCAGACAGTCACAACAAACAGACAGTTACACATTTAGCTGTTGGCCAGAGTCTTCTCCAGAAAAGAAAATATACAAGTAAGCACACCTCACACACATGACCACCGTCTGCAGCAGCTCTGATCCAAGCTGCCAGAGATGGTTGTCATGTGTGGTGAGGTGTGCTTGCTGATGTGAGTGAATGTTTGTGTGTCTCCTTTTCTAAAGAAGGCATTGGCCGAAAGCTACACATATAACAGTCTTTTCATCTGCCTGTCTGCAACTCAATGTGTCATATTTATAGTGAGTGAGAAGCAATCTATAATTTTCCTTATATTTTTGATATTTCATCCTGGTGTTTTCATTGTTTGATCTTTATCAACTTAAATTTCTTAGTGTTGAAGTTTTGCAGAAATAAATTGACAATTACATATCTGTGTAACATAGGACTGGTAAACTAGATTACCAAATATGGCACTTATTTCCATATAATTTTTCTGATATAATGGTAAGTTATGGACATATGAACCTTAGGATTTGAAAAAACAAATTTCTCTGAAATATCCCTTGACTCTAACTAGATTGTAATAAATATTTTTAGGAGTTGAAAAAAAAGTAGAAATAAAGAAAAGAAGCTACTGATCAATGGGAATAAACACATGGAAGTACAGACAACACTTGTACTAGACAAAATAAATGTTACAACTTTTGGGTTTTTTGCCAGTAAATGGGAGTGGAAGAGAAGTGAAAAAAACGTAGAAGGTGTAATAAAAGGGAGAAGACACTTAGAACTGAGAGATGTTTTAAAGAAGTAGAAATAAAAGGTGATCAATAAAAGCAACACATGAAGATATTTTAACAGGAAGGTAACTTTGTGGGCTTTAAATATAGCACATTCCCTAATCTTTGACTTCCTTTTCTGTCCAACAGGAATTTCTTTTCAAATATGAGTCTATCTTCTTTCTGGCTTATCTTTTGTTGTCCTCTTTTCTGAGTTAAAAAAATACTTGCAGAAATGTTGTCCATTCCTTTAATCATTAGCAAAAAAAACTCGTTTTACATAATTTTCATTCCACCACTGCATCCTCACTTTGTGTTCACTTTCTAGTACTTTTTATGGCACATATGACTAATAGTTAATTGGTCAGAATGAAGACTATACTCAGCCATCACAATACTATGCCACTGGGAATTATTAGATATAGTGTTCATTCTTTTATAGTACAGAATAAAATATACACACTTGTGGTGTTTATACCTGCAGTGAGAATGGTATTTACTGTACATGCAAAAACCATACAGGCATAGCACTATATGGTACAAAAGCAAAGTGCAGCTCCTGTTTTGTAAACAACAAATCTTTATTTAAAATAACTAGTAGGCATGCATCATTAACTGTCAAAATCATTCTCTTCAGGTACCGGTAATTCATCCACCTTGTAACCGTAAGTCTCCAATTCTGTAACAAAGAATACACTGCATAAGATTATGAAATTTAATTTGGTTTTATAAATATGTCATTGTAAGTCACCTGTTCTGAAAAAAAAAAACAACAACAAGAAAAATGCACAATGGTGCCATATTTTATAACATAACTGGTATCATGTTATCTGTCAGACTTCAGAAGTTTAATATTGAATTATAGAATATTGTCGTAAGTTATTAGTTGATTAATTGATGATCCGAGCTTATTACAACATGTATTTTCAAACATATGAAAACAAAATAACAGTGTAAAATATGAGCAACCAAGAGGAAGGTGTAGAAAAAGTACACTTGGAGTTCCAAAAAAGTGGGATTAACTAGGATTCTCAGAAATCTGGAAATAAAACCTGTAATTATTAATCTTAGGCTATGCCAGTTTTTCATTAACAATCAAGAATCAGAAACAAAAACAAAATTGCTAGAAAATTTCGAGGATAAATTCACAGTGTGATGTTAACTTTCAAATTTTTTAGAGACCACAATGTAGGTGTAATATAATTACTACTTCTGGGTCTGTCATACACACAATCTTTAACCCATGCTGCACAGATTTTCTTGGCATGTACATTCAAAATCTGTATCAACATCAGAGCGCAACACTGCTGAAAGGTCACAATAAATTTGTTACAAATGCTTGACACTGCAGCAGTCACATCTTCTTTTTCTCTATCTTCACTATCATCTGGGTTCCCAAATGTCGATATCAAGAAAAACCTTTTCTTATACTACTGCTGGAAATTACTACATCTGGTTCCATCCACTGAGAAAGATTATCTAGGATTTGTTATCATATGTGGAGACTGCTGTGGAAACAAGCAAGCCCAAAAAAACTTTCACTTTAAGGATATCAGTAACATGTACCAAAGATAAATTCTTTTGAGAGGACTCTAATTTTACTGCTTTCATTGTTTGACCCTGTAGTATCTTGTCTAAAATGTCTAGATTAAAAAGTAGATCCCATACTTGTCCAGTATCATGATTCCTACACAAAGGATTAGCCCTGAGTCTAAGGCCAGGGATCTGCTACGTAGTGTTATGTCTTCTTGCTCTGATATTAGTTAGTGTTTGTGCTTTCCTCCATCTGAAACAGTTTCCTGTACCATAAAAGTAGGAATCATTGTGATATGACTTTCTTTTAAATACTTATCACATCTTCATCTGTTTGTGTTTGTATATATTCTGTTTTATCATCAACATAATCAATTTTCTGTTTTCAATTTATAAGATTATCATTTTCTGTTTTTTTTTTAATCTGGGTTACCATCACTGTCAACCAATACTTTATTAATTGTTTCTCCCAAATGAACATTCAAATTTGGTTCATTTACTCTCAGTGCGCTTTAATAATAACCAGTTTATTCAGGTTGTTTCTAATGGTGAAATGGAACTGGTTAAGACTTCATAATGTGAAAATAAATTGTGAGACACTGACAGTAATAATAATAATAATAATAATAATAATAATAATAATAATAGTTGTATGCTATGAACGGCTGGGAGCCTGCAAGAGGGATATTCAACCACCTGGTGCAAGTCTTTCAATAGGATGCCCATTCAGCAACCTGTGTGCCCATAACCTACCACAGTAATCTTACTAGAGAAAGACAACCTACAATTTAATATACAATCCAAACCATCTGTCATTTCTGGAATAGCTCCAAATCACTGAGAGGTGAAAGTTAGGGTAGATGGAAACTAAAAACTTTCAAGGTCTGACCAGAGTTGGATCCTGCAACCATTAGGTTTTCAGGCATGCACTTTACTACTAGACCACCAAGCCCAACACTTAGCAGTGACCATAATGCATTACACCATAATTATTGCAATAAATACCAAATGCTGATACACATGTCTGACAAATAATAACTATACAACTGGTATAGTACATCTGTGAGACATCATGGAAACCTTACTGTGGATGTACTAAAGATCAAATCGTATGAACATTACCTCACCTTCACAGCATTTTATATCCTCTCCACTTCGACCATCATCAGTTATTTTGCTCCCCAAACAGCAAAACTCCTTTACTACTTTAAGTGTCTCATTTCCTAATCTAATTCCCTCAGCATCACCCAATTTAATTCAACTACATTCCATTATCCTTGTTTTGCTTATACCCTCCTTTCAAGACACTGTCCATTCTGTTCAACTGCTCTTCCAAGTCCTTTGCTGTCTCTGACAGAATTACAATGCCAACGGCGAACCTCAAAGTTTTTATTTCTTCTCCATGGATTTTAATACCTACTCCGAACTTTTCTTTTGTTTCCTTTACTTCTTGCTCAATATACAGATTGAATAGCATCGGGGAGAGGCTACAACCCTGTCTCACTCCCTTCCCAACCACTTCTTCCCTTTCATGCCCCTCGAATCTTATAACTGCCATCTGCTTTCTGTACAAATTGTAAATAGCCTTTCGCTCCCCGTGTTTTACCCCTGCCACCTTCAGAATTTGAAAGAGAGTATTCCAGTCAACATTGTCAAAAGCTTTCTCTAAGTCTACAAATGCTAGAAACGTAGGTTTGCCTTTCCTTAATCTTTCTTCTAAGATAAGTTGTAGGGTCAGTATTGCCTCACGTGTTCCAGCATTTCTACGGAATCCAAACTGATCTTCCCTGAGGTTGGCTTCTACCAGTTTTTCCATTCGTCTGTAAGGAATTCCCATTAGTATTTTGCAGCTGTGACTTATTAAACTGATAGTTCGGTTATTTTCATCACATCTGTCAACACCTGCTTTCTTTGGTATTGGAATTATTATATTGTTCTTGAAGTCTGAGGGAATTTCGCCTGTCTCATACATCTTGCTCACCAGATGGTAGAGTTTTGTCAGGACTAGCTCTCCCAAGGCTGTCAGTAGTTCTAATGGTATGTTGTCTACTCCCGGGGCTTTGTTTCCTTGTTTTGACTCAAGTCTTTCAGTGCTCTGTCAAACTCTTCATGCAGTATCATATCTCCCATTTCATTTTCATCTACATCCTCTTCCATTTCCATTATACTGTCCTCAAGTACATCACCCTTGTATAGACCCTCTATATACTCCTTCCACCTTTCTGCTTTCCCTTCTTTGCTTAGAACTGGGTTGCCATCTGAGCTCTTGATATTCATGCAAGTGGTTCTCTTTTCTCCAAAGGTCTTTTTAATTTTCCTGTAGGCAGTATCTATCTTACCCCTCATGAGACAAGCCTCTACATCCTTACATTTGTCCTCTAGCCATCCCTGCTTAGCCATTTTGCACTTCCTGTCGATCTCATTTTTGAGACGTTTGTATTCCTTTTTGCCCACTTCACTTACTGCATTTTAGTATTTTCTCCTTTCATCAATTAAATTCAGTATCTCTTCTGTTACCCAAGGATCTCTACTAGCCCTCGTCTTTTTACCTACTTGATCCTCTGCTGCCTTCACTACTTCATTCCTCAAAGCTACCCATTCTTCTTCTACTATATTTCTTTCCCCCATTCCTGTCAATTGTTCCCTTATGCTCTCCCTGAAACTCTGTACAACCTCTGGTTCTTTCAGTTTATCCAGGTCCCATCTCCTTAAATTCCCCCCTTTCTGCAGGTTCTTCAGTTTTAATCTACAGTTCATAACCAACAGATTGTGGTCAGAGTCCCCATCTGCCCCTGGAAATGTCTTACAATTTAAAATCTGGTTCCTAAATCTCTGTCTTACCATTATATAATCTATCTGAAACCTTCCAGTATCTCCAGGCTTCTTCCATGTATACAACCTTCTTTCATGATTCTTGAACCAAGTGTTAGCTATGGTTAAGTTACACTCTGTGCAAAATTCTACCAGGGGCTTCCTCTTTCATTTCTTAGCCCCAATCCATATTCACCTACTCTGTTTCCTTCTCTTCCTTTTCCTACTGTCGAATTCCAGTCACCCAAGACTATTAAATTTTCATCTCCCTTCACTACCTGAATAATTTCTTTTATCTCATCATTTATTTCATCAATTTCTTCATCATCTGCAGAGCTAGTTGGCATATAAACTTGATATACTGTAATAGGTTTGGGCTTCGTGTCTGTCTTGGCCACAGTAATGCGTTCACTATGCTGTTTGTAGTAGCTTAGCAGTTAAGCTTTACCAGTTAGCCATTGCTATGCGTCAGGCGCTCCATCCGTATTTATTTGTTTGTCGCATTCTGATAATGAGTGTTTACGACCTGTCGCCGCTCGCAGCATGGCTTGCTTTTGTACTCGCTACCGCCGATTCCAATTGAAAAAATAAATAAATAAATAATTAAAAATAAATAAATAAAATCGTCTCATTAGTGAAACAATGGCAAGAGACTGCAATTTGTTGTTACTTACACTGCTGCTTTCTTTGATAATGATCAACAAGAACCAAATAATAGACTGCGTGTGATAGAAGGTGTTGTGAAGGAGAGTTTAGCGAAAATTTTTCTCCGTTTGAATATCTTTGCAGATGCCTCTTTAGTACATTACCTTCTGCACAGAAATTAGAGTCATCTTAGATTTAAAAATCTAGTCAGTTGTCGTGCTTCATTTCTGACTGTATCTCTAATCGGCGTAAGAATAATACTAATATAAACATGGCATGATATGTATATTCTTCCGCGATTGCTGTTGTCTCACCCTAGTTTCGTAGTTTATTAGGCAGACAGGATTTAAATAAAGTAACAGCAAACACAAAAGAACACATGGCAAAATGTTTATATTCATATTATTCTTATGATGAAGAGAATACTGCATGTGATTCACAATTCATAAAAGTTCCTATTAGCAACCATCTCTTGTCACAGGTAGGAAAAAATTCAGAACGTAGAGTTGGCCATATTGACAAACATCCCAAACAGTCTTGCCAGTCGGATTTTCGTAGTACATTGAAAGGCTGCTACATTTGAAGATGAACAATACAGAATTTGCATTTATTTCGTGGATAATGTATGAAAATGCAGTGGTCGAAACTCTTGGTGGAGAAAAAAGCTCGTCTTCCACAGTTTTCTTTTTTTTAATTTTCCAGTATTTATCATTGTGCCTGCAAAGCATGCCTGTGTAGCGCTACATAGATTCGGCGGCAAAAGTTACTTGTGGCGGCACCTACCAACATTTTACAGAACTTCCGCTTACTTTGCACTCGATTCTAAGCCGCAGACGGTTTTTTGGATTACAAAAACCGGAAAAAAAAGCGCGGCTTAGATTCGAGTAAATACGGTAACCTCTTTTCAAGACCTCATTCATTCCACTCAATAGATAGCGACATATGAAAATGAAAACAGCAACCAAAATCTTAATTATTGTGTCTGCAGTTCAGTAGTACAGTAATTTGTTTTAAGAAACATCTTCGTTGCATATTATGTAGTGGTCTCTATGCCTGGACATTTTGTCTGAATATAACAATCGAGTTGTATATTTGTGTGAAACAGAAAAAAATTGTTTGAAAGAAATGGTGTTTCACTTTGAAAATTTCATACTAAAGTACATGTTAAAAACCAATAATATCCTAATCTTGATTAACATTGTTCAGACAAAAACAACTTTTTTGTTCTAGATGTTACTTTGTCATGTGTATATGCCATTCATTATTAAGTCTTAAAAATTATACCAATTTGTATCTATCAAGTGTATCTTGTCGTTTTCTGAGATTTACAAGTGATGCTCTAATAAGTACACTGACTGTGTGTTTGCAGACATTACATTTTCTGTTCCTCTTCCTTCTACTGGCGTAAATACTTCTTGTCTATGAGACATCTTATTATTTTTATGAAATGCACTAAATACTCCTAGCTCTGTTTAATCTGCATGCGTGATTTTACAGTGATTAAATAGGTTACACTGTTGTTCTCTCATTAATTTTGAATTTTATGTCCTTCTCAGCCCACTTTAATTACACATAGTGGCTTTCTCCGAAGTGAAACTGTCCTGCCTGTTTGTTTTTTGGGGGTTGCTGAGGTTACTCTGACCAAGAACATGTGCAGAGTGATTCTTCAGTCATAGGATAAAGCAGAACATGTTAACTATGGTGTGTAAAATAAATGAAAATATTTATTGATTTTAGTTCTTGATGTTCAAGGAAAGGGAGATACAGAGGTAGAAAATATACACACTATTAACAAAAAAGTGACAAGAGAGTTTATCTTTTTACACTCTTTTGTTTATTATTAATCAGTATGAGAATGATCTTTTTCCTTGACAGTAAGTTATGCCTACATTCTTCTGCAATTTGTTTGTCACCTGCCATAGGAACTTTGGGTTTAACCATAAGATATTGAAGCAGAAGGAGATAATGTCAATGCTGAAAACTTTGGATGAAACTCACAGCATTCATAACTAAACCTCTGCTTCTGGTAATTAACACTGCTGCTGGCAACAACAACAATTTTCACTAAGTAATGGAAGAGCTGGGTTTTCAGATGAAGCAACACGCACATGATAGCAAATCAAAGAAGTCAGATATGCTGTCATTGGTAGAATGTTAGTTAAGTCATCTGATCTGAGATTTAAATTTTTCTAAATTAAACTTCTAAAACTAAATTATCTTTGCCCATTAACTCAAATTTTAACAAACAAAATTTTCTTAAAGTTCTAGTATGTCAACTTTTAAAAACAATACTATTGAATTTCTTTTATCAAGAATAAATTACATTAGCTTTTCTCACCAACAAACTTATCTTCATTTGCCAATAGCTTCATTCTCCATGCTTGATTATCAAATGGTGGTTTTTGACCACCATATTCTTGTGGCAGGATATCAGGACTAATGAAAGCATGGAGTGAATTTAGATCGCGTCCATGCAAGTAAATCTGCAAGAGAAATATTATTTTGCTGAAGTGTTACTAATGTCATTAAATAATTGAATCATTTCTTTCACACACTATGCATAAATGCCTTAATCATCGAAATTTGGCAAATGTTTAAGAATAAATAGCAGGAATAAAGACTAAGCACTTCAAAGGTGCTCAGAAACTCACTATCAGTAAAAATGTGATAATGAGTCATTAAGTTTTTATTATCACCTTAGAAAAGTCAGCTTGAAAACATAAAACTTGGTAACAACATTAGTGCTTTTCTGCATTTCCATCCATCAAGGTCTATATTTTCCCCAATGATGGATGATTTGCTAGAGACCTTGACTGAAAGTTTTCATTTCAATAAATTATGAGACAGACTTGCTAGCAATTACATACCTTCAGAAGGCAAATGTATAGTACTGCTGACAGACAAGCATAAAAATAAGAGGGGCACGCTACCTACCTTTTGGAACTAATAGTACCTTCATTGTCATGAGAAAGACAAATCAGGGAACTTAAGTTGATATGTTCGGGAATATTCCCTTATTCTCTTGATGGTAGTATATATTTTGCCTCTTGAAAATAAATTGTCACCAACAATTCCATCTCATGATTTTTATTAGTTGCTTCAGCTGAATTTGTAATGGACCTTATGATAAAGGCCTGGCTATCCCACACTCCTGGTCACTGGACTTCTCTGTGGGAGGCAGGCATGCATCAATTGGCTGTTGCTGTTGAGAGACCCCTTTCCCCCCGCCCCACCCCCAATGCGCCCCCCCCCCTGACTCCCCCCCCCTCCCCCTTCTACAGAACATCCATGTTGAGACAGGCTAGAAAGATTTTCTGTGCTTTTGAGTAGAAGGGACACAAGGATCAGAGGGGACAATTGGATGCCACTATAGGATGTGAAATGTGATATGAAGTTTGCTATTTTCTGTGAGTGCCTTTTAGCATTTGTACGTGCTGTATTGTCAAGAGGAAATTTTGGGAAGGTAGCACTGAAGTGGAAGGAGATTGTAGCTGGGGAGGAGAAAGCACCAGTTGGACAGAACACAGGATTCCTGTTCTTAACTGGTAACATGGTGCTTGCTCAGTAAAGGAATTCCATCCACAAAAGGTCTGTGTGTCACTGTCCAGTCATGGGAATTGTACGCAGGTGGCACATAACGTTTAACAAAGATAATCAATAATAGTTTGCTTGGTTGGAAGACGAATATAAGGTAGCCTGTTGGGTGTATGGTCATGCCCATGGAAAGAGCTCCGGAGAATGTGAAAATATCGTCCTGAGGGACACTTATTTTCAAGGCAGGAAAGGGGATGCTTGTGATCCAGACAGCACTGCCCACTGCATACACACCACCTGAAGGCATAGCCAGCTTCTGTAACAAAATGAAACACCACAGCTGTCATTTTGATGTTTTATTACACTGCAACCAGTTTTGGTGACTCAATACACCATCTGTAGGGCTTAACTGATGCTGAGGGGATGAACTTTAGCTGCATACATGATGCTGGCATCTATGAACATCTATGAACAGGCTTCCTAGAATATAGTCAAAGCAAAGTTGCATCTGCAACCATCAACTACCAACTGGTAGTGGTTGCAGACACAACATAATTTTTATGGTATCCTATGGAAGTCACTTCATTGATGTTGGCCACTGATGGGATCATGTATACGATTGGAATTCACTTCTTCAGCGTGTGTTAAAGCTTAAAGATGGTGTATTGAGTCACCAAAACTGTTTGAAGTGCAGTAAAACATCAAAATGACAGCTGCACGTGTTTCGTTTTATTACGTAAGTGTAAGGCTGAAGTCCTGCAGACCATTGATTACAAGGATGGACATACAAAAACTAAATATAGCCAGCTGTCCGTAGCACACCCTCCTGTTACTATGCACTGTTATGAGCTGGTGCCATCCACCTACAGTATATCTTCCATTGCCGTGAAAGCAGCTTGATCACTGTCTGATAAATGCATTACAGCCCTCATCCAAATCCACCTGCTAGGTCAATTTGTCTTATAACAACCATGATTTAACCACACTGGTAATGACCCTGATTCTTGTAATTGATAATGGCCAAATTATTATTCCATTTTTGAGTGTAAAAGTAATTCATATATAGTATTTGAATAACTATACTGCAGAGGCACTTCGTTCATAGAAATAAATGTTTGTAACCAATCTCTTTATGTTCTTGCAACTTGCACTCCAAATTCTTTCATGTAATTTACAAATGCTACACTCAAGTGCCATTTACGATACTGTGATTCCCAAGATTCAATACACAAATGACACACTTGAGTGCAACTTAATAATATATTGCACAATTTTGACCAGTGTGGGACACATTTTGTCATTAACTGCCCACTGCTCATGATTTTGTTTTTAAATGACCATATATGTTACATTGAGACCCTGTTTTTCTAACTTAAAGAAACATTTCTTTAATATTAATATGAATTAACAGGATGACATAGCATCTAGGTAGCAGTAGACTTACTAATAGGTTGGATGGTTATATGTTGTATTTAGTCTGAATGTGGTTATCATTTCAACTACTGTTTCAGTTGTAAGTTACTGTGTTTCATATTTTGTGTCATCTTGGCATTGCTTATCTGTGTTGTGTTGATCTTGTTGATGTCTTATTTTGGAGGCAATTAGAATAAATAAGTTGTTTAGTTCTACAGAGTAGTTGAGGTAATGAGTGAATTTAGCTGATATTTTGAAGTCATTAGTAAATGCAGATATTCAGAGGAGGCAAGAGTTGAAACTAATTGTACAATGGGGAGTTTGTAAAGAAATCTCTTGGACTGAGACAGAGCATAGTCAGGCTAGAGGGGTAAATAGTGAGGAAACAAGTCAATCAAAAAATCCATTATGGACCAAAATGTTAATGCAGTTGTATACAATAGTGAAGAATGATGCAGGTCATAGAGAGGCACAGCCTGTAGAGCACATTATACAAAATTTTCAAAGATGTCAAAAGCTCTGCCAAATGATCTCAGACAGTTCTGGGAAGAATTTAATCACAAACGTATGGATGAAAATGCTATGATGGAAGATGCAACTGCTGATGTGCCCTGTAGTGCACTCTTGCAACATGTGATGCAAATGATGAGCTGCAACCAGAAAGCAAGTGGGTTAATGAGGTCTGAAGCAGAAGAGCAAATAATGTGCAACAACTGCAAAGGAACCATGGAGAAGGACAAGGCCTCAGATCATGTTTATGTTGTGCTATATCAGAAGACAGTTTTGCTGCAATGTGAAGTTGTAGATGGAGACAGCAGCAGTCCTGCTAGAGTATGCATCAATCCTGGCTCACCAGCAGTTGACAGTAGTGAGATGCCTGGTCTGGGAGAGCATGACAGTACAATGTCACATATTTTGACAAATTACAGAATGCATTATTTGACACAGTGTCAGAGAATTCATTGCACACAAATTTTAGATCAGTAAGTGACTCAGAGAAATTGAGAAACGTGAGAGCACAAAAAAGGCACAAATGGTGGAGACACACTCATTGCAGAAACACAGTGTAAATTTAATGTCTCATGTCAGAGGGCATTCAATGTTTGTATAGGAGAAGGAGAGGTATGCTGCCAAGTATAAAATCAGAAAAACAGAGTGTCATTCAGTCAATGAGCTCTCTCTAAGCTGGACCACTGGATAATGAAGTTTCTTAATGATGAAAGGGAAAACAGAATTGGATATGGGTGTTACATCAGAGAGTTTGTATTAGTTGAGAGTTGACTGAAAGTTTTGAAAAGTGTGGAAAAATGCAGGAGGAAACTCAATAACATGTAAAATTAATGCCTGGATTTCAAACTGAGGAACAGTTTAAGTAGGGCAATAGGAATAACTTTAAGAAGAGACATTTATTCAAACAGGTTGGTAGTAAATGTAAATGAGTTAAGCTATGTTTGTGATAATTATTTTGAATTATATATTATGATGGGTAGTGTGGGCATTAGATAAGTAATGGCTGTGATAATTTAGGAAGATAATAACATGTACAGCCTATTTCCAAATGTGAGAAATGTGGTAGAGTTGCAAAGGTGCATTAGAATACATTCAATAAAGTTCAGAAATGAGAAACAAAAACACAGTATGAGATTTTACAATAATAACATATCCCAATCATGGGTGCAGCTCATATTTGTAAGATGTTGTTTTGTTAATGAAGTGTTCAAGGTGAAGAAGTAAGAGATGTAGGGGGAACATAGCTTTGGAAGAGAAGCATCATTGTGGATATTTAATGAAAGTATGTGATGTATCAAAGTGAGTTGTTGAAGAGAAGTTTTATGAGAAAGAAGTTACAGTTTTTTGAGGGAAATTGTTAAGATACTGGCAGGCATTGAGGGCTATGCATAGCAGAAGAATTCATTAGTGAAATTGGATTTGGGTTATAGAGCACTGGAAGATGCATCAAGGAAAACTTGAGAGAAGAGAGCTGTGTAGATCCATATGTGTGATAGAAGAGGTCAGTATCTGAAAAATATACCATTCCTGAGAAGTATATCAAAGGATTGGTGAATAGAAATTTAATTAGGGTGTGTAACAGACAAATAAATCATTTCACATACTGTAACAGAAGGAATGCAAAGATGTAAGCTTATATAAGTTTATAGAGAAAGAAATGACCCAAAAAACTAGCTGACCCATGGAGAATCTTCAAAGTTATTCAATTTGGAGTTTGAGACATATATTGTTCAAAAGTTTTGTATATGTAAATAGAAGGTACAAGATCAGTTGTAATCTTCAAAGCAAGAAATATGTGGGAGTATGTCATGGGTTGAGGGTATACTTATGAAAGGGAGGTTAACTTCAAGTAGGACTGAGGCAGCATTATAGTTGATGATAATTTGTAGTTCATAGTGATGGATGTATAATGTTTGTAAATGATTTCTGCATAAAAAAGAGAGCAAAGGATGTTTATAAACAGTACATATTTATATGCAAAAAACAGTGAAAGGACTGTTACTTGTGTTTACCAACTAACTTTAAAATCACTTCTACATAACTGAATTTCTATGCATTATTTTATTTATTTTCATCCACATCTCTTTACTTGATTTTCTGTTCATTATTAATTACTGAACTTGAGTGCAGTATTTGCATATTAAGTCAAAGGAATAACAATAGCTTAAACTGTACTTGAGTGCAATATTTGGAAATCATATGAAATAGACTGGTCACAAACATTTATTTTTAGGAACAGTGTGCCTTCTACCAAGGTTATTCACATACAACTTACAAATTAATTTTACCCACAAAGAAGGGAGCAATCATTAGCCCATTATCAATTAAGGAATCTCAGGGTTATTACCAGAGAATTTAAATCATTATTGCTATGAGACAGACTTGGCAGATGGACATGGATGAGATGTGTAGTGCATTTTATTGGGTAGTGATCAAGCTGCTTTCAGCACTGCAGGTGGCTGGCAGTGTCTCATATAAGTGCAAAGGAATGCAGGCACGCATGCTACAGAGGACTGGCCATATCTCCAGGTGCCACATATGTGGCTAGCAGTGCCATCTCAATCAGATGAGTCTTCTTTCACTTCTCACCAACAAGTGTCATCATTCCCATCCTGCCAACAAGTTCCTCAAGGTAGATATTTTCAAGTCCTCCAGCTCTATCCCTGGGTGTGGCCCTACAGCCAACTGGCTAGCTTATATATTCTTCTTCCAGTCTATCAAATTGTTGCTCATTATCCTTGTTAAATCTTCTGTGCCACTGACAGTTCCTACAGCTGGACGACCACACGCAGTCCTTTCACGGGTAGAATTCTTTCACTGAGCAAGCTCCATGTCACCAGTTAGGAACAGATATCTCATGTTGTGTCCATTTGTCACCTCTTCCACCTTCTCTGCTAAAATCTTCTTCCACTTCAGTGTAATCTTCTCCACACTTTCTTTTGGCAGGAGAGCACATGCTAATGATAAAAGTCTTTCACAGAAAATGGCCAACTGCATATCAAATTTCATATTGATGTCTCTCATACTGTGAAAGCATCCAATTGTCCCCTCTGAGCACTGATCTGATAACATGTCTCCTCTACTCAAAAGCACAGAAAAACCTTCTGGTGTATGATAGCATGGGTGTCCTAGAGAGTGGAGGAGGGGGTTGAAGAGGGGGGGGGGGGGGGGGCTGGTTGGCATCTGCCTGCATCCCACAAAGTAGGCTAGGGAAAGGGAGTGGGATGGATGACCAGTCATCAGTTGCATTATAAAGTCTGGATTTTGGCTGTTCATGTAATGTTCTACATAGAACATCACCTTGCCATTTTGGAAATGCCTGCCATGCAATTATTCTTTCATCTGAGGAAAGGGGAAGAAGTGATTCATTGCTATGTTGGTAGACTATGGGAGGTGAGCAAAATTTGTTAGTCCAAAGAAACAACAAGTGCTACTGTATTCTTTGCAGAATTAGCTGAGGCATTGTCATGGAGCAAAAACACTCCCTTAGATAGCTTCACACAATGCTTTGTCTGGACAGTGTCATGTGTCCTTACAGGAGATTTCAGCTTTATGCTCCTGTGACTGTTTGACCCCTTAAGAGCTCAACCTGGTAGCACCAGACCATCGTAGTCCCTAAACACGCTCGGCATCGCCATGCGTGATGATGGTTGGGTGTTCATCTTTCTCAGTGATGGTGAATCTGCTTGTTCCCACTGCTTGCTTCACTCTATTGTTTCAGGATCATAGTGATTAAGTTGCTAAAGAAATCATCTGGTAGGTCTGACACAGCTCCACATTTCTCCTCTCACCTTTGTTCAGTTGGATTTCTAAAGGGGAATGAGCAATCACAGAACCCATTAGGGTAATTTTGTCATGTTCAAAAAGGTGTCAAAGGTGTTGAAAACTGATCCATCACTGATTTTCACTTTTTCCACTATCACCTTGATTGTGATATGCAGGGTTTGAAGCATCAGGGCCTGAACTGCTCTTAAAATTTTGTGTTATTCACTTTGTTCTTCATCTTCAGGCTTTTATACTGACCATCGAACACTCCACTTTTTCAGTAGGCTGTGCCCCTCTCCCCCCTTTTTTTCTACTCTAGAGGCTTGCTACTGTGATACGGGCATGTCAATGTGTACAGGAGTGTGGTCATGTTATAATTAAAGTGCAGCTACTGACAGAGGCCAGTGCGGGCAAAAATTACTCATGCTGGAAAAAAAAGTAGCTATAATATTGGCCACCATGTGCAAATATGGCACTGTAGAGCATTGTGTCAATGTTTTCAGTGCCAATATTGAAGAAACTGTATAAGCAGCAGTTAATAATGAGATCAACAATTTGCCTTTTTTGCTTGTTTGACCTTCTCTGCCCACATCCTGCTTCTCATCCATTATATATGGAAATATTTCTATATGTCTTCCTCGCACTCACAGCTACAGATTTGTGCCTGGTGGCCAAGTCTGGAAGCAATTTTTTCCAGCATAAATTGTTTCTGCACTAACAGATCAGAATATCTACCAAGTTTCACTCTCGTATGATAATTACATCCCACAGTGGACCTCTGTGAGTACTGTACTTTAATCACACACACACACACATGCACGAGAGTGCACAGAGCCATGGTTGCCTTCCAACACTGTTCACTGAGAGTGGGTGCTGGCCGTGACTTATTGACTGAGCTAAGCGTTTCCTAGTGTTTGTTTTTCTAATATGTCTATCAGCCTTCTCTTATATATCTTATACATACTACTATTAAATTATTATGTGAGGTGTTTCATTACCCTTCTCCGTATCTTGTCTTTGAGGAAAGGTTTCAGAACTGCAAATACTGCATCAAAGTAGAATGGCTGGTTTATGACATGGAATCCTTTGAAACGTAGTGGAAATGTTTCCTGAAGAAAAAGAAAAGAAACATAAATAACATTCACAATAATATTATTTATACGTTTTACTGGGTATATGTTTCAACTGATGGAGGTGGTTCCTACCTTCACACACACACAAAAACTGTGGTGTGCACCAATACTAACAGTGCTAGTGATTTTAATTTTGTGATAGCTACAGCACCCAAACTTGGACCTAAACTCACACATGTTTGTAGATATGCAGATGGTGCAAAACTTTTTTTGAGTAGTATTTTTTCCCTGTTTATGAACATACCAAAAGATAACATTAAATGAAAAGTAGGCTATAAAATATTATATAGTTAAAGATGGCAATGATCATGATTCCATCTGTAAGATGTGCATCACATTATGTGCTAACAGTATGGCTCCGTTTTTCCAGAGTCCAGATATTCAGATAGTATGGAGTTAGTTATGAGATATAGTTTAATTTGTTTTTAAACTCTTAGAAGATACTAAACCGTAAACTAATACTATTAAATTCCTGCAGCTAGGACCTCGGTCTCTGTAAGGATGCACTTCCTGGAAGAAGCACACATCACCAATAGGGGAGCTCAAAACTTACAGTGTTGGAATAATGCACAAGAATGTTCTCAGAGTAATTGCAAGGATATTAACAGTGTTAGGAAGCTAATAATTCACATGTATATTTGTGGAACATAAGTGTAATCACACTTTAATGCATGCAAGATCTACAAGTTACATATGCAAGCCTCTTCAATGTGTCAGTTTATACATTATCAGTTTATACATTTTTACATTATATGGTGGTTTAAAGAAAAGTTCATGTTCCTCTACCTCCATGCAGTACTCATAATTAATCACTCGATCCAGTTTGTCCGAAAATACCTCCTGATTTTCTTTCAGAATTTGCCATAGATCCTCCCTTTGGGCATCAGATAGTCCTTCTGTTTTATCCACTACCTTTCGAAGGATTGTCTCCTTGTCTCCATCTTCAACTATCTGCCTCACTGGAAACCAATCGAATTTTTGACCTGTTCCTCAATCATGATCATCTCTAAATTCTGCCCATCTCAGCTAGTTCTCTTCCATTACTCTAGATGATTCAAATGGTATTTCTAATACCGCACTATCAACCTGACAAACTATTATCCCTTTTTCACAATCTATAATTACTTTCCGTTTTATTATCCAGTCAATGCCTAAAATGATTTCGGTTTCCATAGCTCATGTTTCACTTTCGTACATTGTTGTGCCCCTGAAACCTCCTTCTTCAGGTAACGGGCTCAGTCACCTGCTACGGTAATCCTCATTGCCAGAGTCTTCCTCTACCTCTTCTTCCTTGGTACTTTTAATTTCTAGCCTTTAAGGGAGTCTGTCACTCAGTCTACGTATCCATTCCATTTTCCTTATAATCTAGAATTTTATCATTTAGACTAAAAACTTTCAGTTTCTGATATCTTGATTCCTTAGTCTGTGTTATGTTGTGCAACCTTTAATTCGTCTCAGGAATTATGTTTCTTGTGCCTGAATACGGCTTTCAGAACATGCTCTGCTAACAGTATACTGCGCCTTCCACATTGCTGGCAATGGATTCTACACAACGCTGGTGACTACATTGAAGGGCAGTGACAGGTGCAAACATGTAACTCTTTTGTATCGGTTGTGAATAAATAGTTGCCATTATTTAAGTTCCAACCTTCGTAGCATTGTGGGGACTGCACCTGTTTTGAGTATCTTTCTGTGTTTATGAGCCGTATATGTTATATTACTGTTTGTTTTTGCACAACACTCTATTGATCCTTGCTTCATCATAGGAGAAACTGTGAGTAGACAAAATATAAATCATTCAGGAAGAGCTTTATTCACTTTCACGAACTCTATAGTCTGTATTTTTTGACTAGAAACCTCTTTCTCAGTACCATTTTTACTATAAGAAATCAGTACAGCCTATTGTGCAATGGTGGTAAAAATAAACCTACATTCTCAGTGCAGTTCAGTAGAGGGTGCTGTTTCTCCAGTTAGGAACAAAACAGTGTTGCTTGTGTACACTTTTCAGCCTGTGAAAAAGCTGCAAAGGGCCATTTAAAGCTTAGAACAGATGTTGTCATCTTGTGGCAAGAAGGATTGTCAGCATGTGAAACTGGCCAACTAACTGGCATACACCACAGCAGCAACAGTCAAACAATGAAAATCTGCATTGCAGTGCGCACGAGTGGTCAACAACACCAACTGACAACTGTTGTTGTTGTTGTCTTCAGTCCTGAGACTGGTTTGATGCAGCTCTCCATGCTACTCTATCCTGTGCAAGCTTTTTCATCTCCCAGTACCTACTGCATCCTACATCCTTCTGAATCTGCTTAGTGTATTCATCTCTTGGTCTCCCTCTACGATTTTTACCCTCCACGCTGCCCTCCAATACTAAATTGGTGATCCCTTGATGCCTCAGAACATGTCCTACCAACCGATCCCTTCTTCTGGTCAAGTTGTGCCACAAACTTCTCTTCTCCCCAATCCTATTCAATACTTCCTCATTAGTTATGTGATCTACCCATCTAATCTTCAGCATTCTTCTATAGCACCACATTTCGAAAGCTTCTATTCTCTTCTTGTCCAAACTATTTATCGTCCATGTTTCACTTCCATACATGGCTACACTCCATACGAATACTTTCAGAAATGACTTCCTGACACTTAAATCAATACTGGATGTTAACAAATTTCTCTTCTTCAGGAACGCTTTCCTTGCCATTGCCAGCCTACATTTTATATCCTCTCTACTTCGACCATCATCAGTTATTTTGCTCCCCAAATAGCAAAACTCCTTTACTACTTTAAGTGCCTCATTTCCTAATCTAATTCCCTCAGCATCACCCGACTTAATTAGACTACATTCCATTATCCTTGTTTTGCTTTTGTTGACGTTCATCTTATATCCTCCTTTCAAGACACTGTCCATTCCATTCAACTGCTCTTCCAAGTCCTTTGCTGTCTCTGACAGAATTACAATGTCATCGGCGAACCTCAAAGTTTTTATTTCTTCTCCATGAATTTTAATACCTACTCCGAATTTTTCTTTTGTTTCCTTTACTGCTTGCTCAATATACAGATTGAACAACATCGGGGAGAGGCTACAACCCTGTCTTACTCCCTTCCCAACCACTGCTTCCCTTTCATGTCCCTCGACTCTTATAACTGCCATCTGGTTTCTGTACAAATTGTAAATAGCCTTTCGCTCCCTGTATTTTATCCCTGCCACCTTTAGAATTTGAAAGAGAGTATTCCAGTCAACATTGTCAAAAGCTTTCTCTAAGTCTACAAATGCTAGAAACGTAGGTTTGCCTTTCCTTAATCTTTCTTCTAAGATAAGTCGTAAGGTCAGTATTGCCTCACGTGTTCCAGTGTTTCTACGGAATCCAAACTGATCTTCCCCGAGGTTGGCTTCTACTAGTTTTTCCATTCGTCTGTAAAGAATTCGTGTTAGTATTTTGCAGCTGTGACTTATTAAGCTGATAGTTCGGTAATTTTCACATCTGTCAACACCTGCTTTCTTTGGGATTGGAATTATTATATTCTTCTTGAAGTCTGAGGGTATTTCGCCTGTTTCATACATCTTGCTCACCAGCTGGTAGAGTTTTGTCAGGACTGGCTCTCCCATGGCCGTCAGTAGTTCCAATGGAATATTGTCTACTCCGGGGGCCTTGTTTCGACTCAGGTCTTTCAGTGCTCTGTCAAACTCTTCACGCAGTATCGTATCTCCCATTTCATCTTCATCTACATCCTCTTCCATTTCCATAATATTGTCCTCAAGTACATCGCCCTTGTATAGACCCTCTATATACTCCTTCCACCTTCCTGCTTTCCCTTCTTTGCTTAGAACTGGGTTTCCATGCGAGCTCTTGATATTCATACAAGTCGTTCTCTTATCTCCAAAGGTCTCTTTAATTTTCCTGTAGGCAGTATCTATCTTACCCCTAGTGAGATAGGCCTCTACATCCTTACATTTGTCCTCTAGCCATCCCTGCTTAGCCATTTTGCACTTCCTGTCGATCTCAGTTTTGAGACGTTTGTATTCCTTTTTGCCTGTTTCACTCACTGCATTTTTATATTTTCTCCTTTCATCAATTAAATTCAATATTTCTTCTGTTACCCAAGGATTTCTACTAGCCCTCGTCTTTTTACCTACTTGATCCTCTGCTGCCTTCACTACTTCATCCCTCAAAGCTACCCATTCTTCTTCTACTGTATTTATTTCCCCCATTCCTGTCAATTGCTCCCTTATGTTCTCCCTGAATCTCTGTACAACCTCTGGTTCTTTTAGTTTATCCAGGTCCCATCTCCTTAAATTCCCACCTTTTTGCAGTTTCTTCAGTTTTAATCTACAGGCCATAACCAATAGATTGTGGTCAGAGTCCACATCTGCCCCTGGAAATGTCTTACAATTTAAAACCTGGTTCCTAAATCTCTGTCTTACCATTATATAATCTATCTGATACCTTTTAGTATCTCCAGGGTTCTTCCATGTATACAACCTTCTTTCATGATTCTTAAACCAAGTGTTAGTTATGATTATGTTGTGCTCTGTGCAAAATTCTACCAGGCGGCTTCCTCTTTCATTTCTGTCCCCCAATCCATATTCACCTACTATGTTTCCTTCTCTCCCTTTTCCTACACTCGAATTCCAGTCACCCATGACTATTAAATTTTCGTCTCCCTTCACAATCTGAATAATTTCTTTTATTTCATCATACATTTCTTCAATTTCTTCGTCATCTGCAGAGCTAGTTGGCATATAAACTTGTACTACTGTAGTAGGTGTGGGCTTCGTATCTATCTTGGCCACAATAATGCGTTCACTATGCTGTTTGTAGTAGCTTACCCGCATTCCTATTTTCCTATTCACTATTAAACCTACTCCTGCATTACCCCTATTTGATTTTGTGTTTATAACCCTGTAGTCACATGACCAGAAGTCTTGTTCCTCCTGCCACCAAACTTCACTAATTCCCACTATATCTAACTTCAACCTATCCATTTCCCTTTTTAAATTTTCTAACCTACCTGCCCGATTAAGGGATCTGACATTCCACGCTCCGATCCGTAGAACGCCAGTTTTCTTTCTCCTGATAATGACATCCTCTTGAGTAGTCCCCGCCCGGAGATCCGAATGGGGGACTATTTTACCTCCGGAATATTTTACCCAAGAGGACGCCATCATCATGTAATCATACAGTAAAGCTGCATGCCCTCGGGAAAAATTACGGCTGTAGTTTCCCCTTGCTTTCAGCCGTTCGCAGTACCAGCACAGCAAGGCCGTCTTGGTTATTGTTACAAGGCCAGATCAGTCAATCATCCAGACTGTTGCCCTTGGAACTACTGAAAAGGCTGCTGCCCCTCTTCAGGAACCACACGTTTGTCTGGCCTCTCAACAGATACCCCTCCGTTGTGGTTGCACCTACGGTACGGCTATCTGTATCGCTGAGGCACGCAAGCCTCCCCACCAACGGCAAGGTCCATGGTTCATGGGGGGGACTGACAACTACTACCTACAAATTATGGGCACTGCAGGGAAAATGCAACAGAACCGTTTGCTACCATTTGGAAGCCAAGAGGAAAGGCTGCATCAATACAGACAGTATGCAGCCACATCCACACGATCATTTTGGCTTCTAGGCATCTACTATGAACAACAGTACAATCCACACATCAAAGTGGTGTGGAAGAAGGTGAGCAAGGATATACCTAGAATGGTACCTAAATAAGTGGCATCATGGTCTCTTGACTAATGGGTGTAGGATCAGTAAGACACCTGATGACCATCACAGAAGAGTGTTGGGGCAACCTGGTACCAATCCATGCCACACAGTGAAGCGAAATAAAAGCTGTATCATTGTAAGAGGTACAGAGGGGAGTGAGTGTACCAGATCTCAACCCAGTTCACCACTACCAAAGCCCCATTGTCTTGATGTGCCTGTGATTTCACACAAAGGACTGCACCAACCATAATTTAAGAGTGAAATTAAAAATTAAAATCACTTTTCCAAGCTTTGTCAGTGTATGCTGAAGTATATCAACGTCAACATGGTAATGTCTCATCATGATCAAATGAATATGTTAGGCAAAATATATGGTCTTTCTTTTTTTTTAAAAAAAAAAAAGTGGCCATGAATAATAAAACCACAAACCTAAAAACTGTTCGGAATATGCAAATGTAAATCACAATTAAAAGTTATATATCTCAACTTCATTGGAAAAATATTTTGATTACAATTGGTGTTTTCACAAAAAACTGAAGCTGTTAAATACTGTATTAGACTCACAAAGCTGAAAATTCATATGTAACCTCATTTAATGTAAAGATATTAAATATGTGACACCAATAACCTACCTCTATTAGTTTTCACGTTATTTACTAAAACCCAAATTTGGAATGAATACACCTTTTTTCTTGGTAGATTTAGTATCATTGGTATTTGTAATAGGAAGTTCTAATTACAGCACTCAATTACATTCATGCAGTGTTACAGTTGTATCATGTTTCAAGACTGTATTGTAAATAACAATGATTACAAGGAATCTTAAAGAGGCAGTTCAAAGGTCATTTTAAACTGCCCATTCAATTCTAAAAATTGTAGCCAGTAAAGTTTAAATGCAATTGAGCTAAAACGTTTTTCAGTAACTGAAGCAAACTTAACTACATTTATATAAAAATTAAGAAAATTGTAAATTGTTAAACAACAGAGCTACTATTTAATACATGTTCAAGAAAGAGATCATTTAAATACTGCTTCATGTTTCATTTGGCGGTCTGGTGCGCCCATATATAAATTTGGTCAAAGAGGCAGCTGTGGAGGGAGACATCACACTAACATATCAAACAGGTCATGTTAGGCAAATTGTTGCACACATTGTGCATTGGATGACATCAGAGGTGGGCAGACTGAAATGCATTTTTGGTAAAAACAGCAAGTGAATTCACGAGGACTGTACACTATCCTGATCACTAGAGTTCATGGAAGTAACTGTCTGTGTCTGCCTGTAACATTGACAAAACTGAGTGGCAAATGGTGAGATTATTTTCCAGTTTTAAGGTGAGCAATCAACTTTTGATGATTAGAAGTCAGGGCGATAGACCATTTTACTTGGAACTCCCTGTAGAGTGCCTCTGAACTGTTAATTGTGCTTTTTCCAATTGGGATATTATTATTATTAGGGATATTATTATATTTTGTGTGTGTGAACTTTCACAGAATATATCATTCAATTAAAACTCAAAATTTTTATTTATAGTCATAGTTCCTGAACCCACTGAGTAAACAGCAAGTAGAAACATTTTCTTTCAGTGAGCACTAGGAGTAATGTGGTCTTACAGACTGGAAATTATGGTCTGTATTTTCTCCATCGCTTTATGGCTGACCACAAAAATAGTATTCAGGCTCTTGTAAAAGATGAAGGTAAGTTTAAGCACGGACAGACAATTTAAGGTGGCAAAACTATCGATTCCCTCTTCCCTGTCCCATTCACAAATGATGTGTGGCTAAAATGAGTGTTGATAAACTTGCTAATGAACCCTAATTTCTCTGATATTCTCATTGCAGTCATTATGAAAGGCATATGTGAGAAGGAAGTAAATATGTTAACCAACTCTTCTTCAAATGCACACCATCAGAATTTTAACAATTTGTGCTAGGGGGTTAAACCTCTCCAGTGTTTCTCCTATAGTTTCTGTCACTGGAAACTGTTTGTTATTTCTGCAGTATTCTCATGCTAACTAAATAATCATGCGACAAAATGTGCCCTTCTACATTAGATCTTCTTTGTCTCTTCTATTATTCGAACCTGGTAAGGGATTCAGACTGATGGGTAAGAGTGAAGAATCGGTCATTCAGGTGTGTTGTGAATTACTTATTTTCATGTAAAAACTGTATTTCCTTAATACTCTTCCAATGAATCTCAGGCTGGCATCTGCTTTTCTTACATTCAGTGTGATGTAGCCTAGTGATTCCACTTTAGGTCACTCTGAACAGTTATTCTGAGGTATATACAATTATTGATATTATGCAGGTCTTCTTGCATTTAGCTACAGCCATATGGCATTGTAACCTTCCTGTTCCTACAGACAGCAGCACCATATGTGAACTGCCTCATGGGGCTTCTGATATTATATACTAGATCATTTATGAACATCGTATTAAAAACAGTAATGGCCCCTTACCTAAGACTCCATTGGGCTATGTCAGAATTGTGTTGTGATCCGTTAGGAAGTCCTGAGTCTGCTTGTCCTACATTTAGTGTGGTGTAGTCATTCCACTTTAGGTCTTCTGGACAGCTATTCTGAGGTATATACAATTATTGATATTATGTAGGTCTTCTTGCATTTAGCTTCAATCATCTTGTGTTGTAACCTTCCAGTTCCTACAGACAACAGCACCATCTACGAACTACATCATGGAGCTTCCACATTATACGCTATGTCATTTATGAATACTGTATTAAAAACAGTAATGGCCCAATAACTAATACTCCCTTGGGCTACGTCAGAAATTACATTTACTTTTGTCCATTTTGTCCTGTTGTGCTGTGTTCTATCTGTTAGGAAGTCTTGAATCCAGTCACATACTTTGTCCAGTACTCGATAAGCTAGTATTTTATTCACTAAATGACAGTTTGGATCTGTAATCGAATGTCTTCATGAAGTCAAGGAACATGGCATCAACCTGGGCGCATCTGGATTTCATGGACCAACAGAGTGAGTTATTTTGCTCAAGACCTCTGTTTACATAATTCGCATTAAGTGTTATAGAAGAGATTTTCATTCTCCAGATACGTCGTACTGTATGAGTACAACACATTTTCCGTAATTCTTCTACACTTTGACGTCAGCGATATAGGCCTATAATAATTATGTTCATTTGTCTGACGACCTCTCTTGAAAACGAGGATGACGTGCGCATATTTCCAGTGGCTTGCTGTCCTTCGTTGCTGCAACGAACCACAATAAACTGCTGCTAGAGGGGAAGCGAGTTCTGTCACATAATCTTTGTACTGTACGTGTCTCATCCAGTACAGCTGTCTTTCTAGTATTGAGTGTTTTTAGTTGATTTTCTATTCCACAATCGCTTATCTTGGCATACAACAGATTATTAAATTGAGAAATCGTATTACAGTCTTCTGAAGTGAAACGATCTCGGAAAATCCAATTCAGCATGTCGACCTTCTCTCTGCCAACTTCCGTTTCAGTGCCAGTACGATCTCTGAGCAACTGAATAAATGATTTCGATTTGCTTAGTAACTTTACATAATACGAATGCTTGGTGAGATATATTTTCAGATCGGCTGCCAAAATGTTACTTTCTAATTCACTCAGTGGTTCTCGCATTGCTCTTCTTATTCTCATTTTGGTTTCATTGACTTCCTGTAGGTCAATTACGTTTTAAATTCGTTTCAATCTGGTCTCTTTGCTTTTGTAGCAACTTAATAACTTGGTTACTGCCCGTTGGATCACAGTGCTTCTTTCCCACCTCTTGCAGTCTTGCGTGGCATATACTGATCTAAGGCATATGGTACAATGATTTCAGTTTTATCCATTTGTTCTGCACATCTTCGCATTAAATACTGAAGTTTTTAAGTTGACTTCTCATGTACTCTGCAGGTTGTTCCCTGTTTCTCTAGCTACGAAGCTAATGGTCTTGCCACAGTGGTAACACCGGTGCCTGTCAGACCACCGAAGTTAAGGGCTATTGAGCTTGGCTAGCACTTGAAAGGGTCAGCGTCCGTCCGGGTCTGCCCAGTGCTGTTGGCAAGCGTGGTGCATTCAGCTTTTGTCAGGTCAGTTAAGGAGCTTCTTGACTGACAAGTAGCGGCACCGGTCGCAAAAACTGACAACGGCTGAGAGAGCGGTGTGTTGTCCACATACCGCTGTGTATCCGCATCCGTGACACCTAAGTTCCGAGGATGACTTGGCGGCCGGTCGGTACCGTTGGGCCTTCAAGGCCTGTTCGGATTTTTTTTTTCTAAGTAAAACTATTTTGCTATATTTCTTAATATTCCTTATAACACCAGTAGTCACTGATGCTTTTGCAGCCATTTGACCACTGATGGCCTCCTCTACGTTAATCAATTTGAAAAATTCGGATCTATTATTATGACGTCTGAGACGTTACTCCGAAGAGTCGCTTCTGTAACTGCCTGGTTGAAGAAATCTTCAGAAAAGACAGTCACCTCAAAGAAGACACCATGAATTACGTTTCTCACTTCGTGACTCTGGGACGTCATCTTTTATCTTAGTAGAGACAAACTGTCTAGGAGAAGTGGTTACTCGCCAGCCAGTGTGGCCGAGCGGTTTTAGCTGCTTCAGTCTGGAACCGCGCGACCGCTACGTCGCAGGTTCGAGTCCTGCCTCGGGCATGGATGTGTGTGATGTCCTTGGGATAGTTAGGTTTAAGTAGTTCTAAGTCCTATGGGACTGATGACTTCAGATGTTAAGTCCCATAGTGCTCAGAGCCATTTGAACCATTTTAGAAGTGGTTACTGCCACACGGGCATTGAGCTATGTTTACCTGTATGACCTCGACAGTGCGCCGTGCGTAGTAGGGCGAGAGGAACTTGGCGTGCTGCAGGCCGAAGCCGTTCATATCGACCAGCACGGTGAGGCCGGCCACCTGTGTCTCTGGCTCCTGGACGATCTGCTCCAAAGCCAGCACGTTCGTGCGGAAGATGTCCTCTATGCTCACCTGTGCTGCGTCGCATCGCTCTGGAACACCGTGCACAGGTCTACAAAAAGGTCTACCCAACATGAAACGTTAGTATTACATTATTAAGTTACTGGAAAAAGAAAAGCTATCCACTAACGTCTCCTTCAAAGCAATGTCCCTGAGAATGTTGATGTTGAACTCAATATTCCATTTTAATCCCTACAAAATGATGAAATGAAAAATTTTTATCGCTTATCACTTTTCCGCTGTTCATGCAGTAAAGTACCGCCTGAGGTATGACATAATTTCTTCACTAGTAACCGTATTCGCAACACATTTTACCAAATAGTATGCGCATATATCACTGAATGTAAGTGCAAAATTATATCATTGTGCGACACATAGTTCCGGAGGTATGCCGTCATAAACAATGCGCTGGGTGAAAAACTGCCGCATCATGCACGATTAAATGTATTACTTCCTGGCTACTGACTCTATTTGCAATAAATTTCGCAGGCAGCATCCACATATGCCGCTGAATGTACCTACAATATTATATCATTGTACGACATAAAGTTCAGGAGGCGTCATAGTCAGTGAGATGCGTGAAAAGCTGTCATATTGTGCATGGCACTTAAATTTATTGCTTCTTTGCTACTAACTCCATTTTGCTGGCAGTATGCACACATGCCGCGGAATGTATCTACACAATTATATCACTGAACAGCACATAGATCAGGAGATATGACGTCATAAACGTTAAGCACAAGAGCAGACGTTGCGTGGTACGTGCGAGACACACAGCTATGAATACGAGGGTTGCCCAGAAAGTAATTTTTTCTTCAACAATTCTTTATTATGAGAATTACACACCACGAAAGAATGGTGTTTTATCTACACACCATATTTTCCCATGTAATTGCACACACGAAAGAATGTGTTTCATCTACACACCCTATTTTTCCAACTAATCTCCACCCAGTTCTATGGCGTTCCACGCCGGCCGCTGTGGTCGAGCGGTTCTAGGCGTTTCAGTCCGGAACCACTTGGCTGCTACGGTCGCAGGTTCTAATCCTGCCTCAGGCATGGATGTGTGTGATGTCCTTAGGTTAGTGAGGTTTAAGTAGTTCTAAGCCTATGGGACTGATGACCTCAGATGTTAAGTCCCACAGTGCTTAGAGCCATTTGAACCATTTTATGGCCTTCCTCCTGCACGAAACAAGGGCGTGTATGCCCTGTCATTACGAATCGATGTCTTTATGGCGGAGTCAGTGCTTCACTGTGTGAATCACCTCTCATCGTCCTCAAAATGTCTTCCACGAATGGCATCCTTTAACGGCCCAAACAAGTGGAAGTCCGATGGGGCTAGGTCAAGGCCGTACGGTGAATAGGGCAACACTGTGCAACCATGTTTTGCGATGTGTTCAGCAGTCCTCGGACTTGTGTGGGGCCGAGTGTTATCGTGTTGCAGCAAAACATCTCCTGGGTTGCTGTGGCGCTGAAGTCGCCGGAAGCGCGTCTTGAATTTTGTTAATATGCTGACATATGCTTCTGAATTAATGGTACCGACTCTTGGCATCATGACATTACCGGCGGAAGCAGTTGTTTTAGAATTTTTTCTTCTTTGGGGAGTGGGATTGGCGCCATTCCATCGACTGTCGTTTTGTTTCTGGCTCAAAATGGTGAACCCAGGTATCATCACCTGTCACAACACTGGAGAAGAAGGCTTCCCCCTCAGCTTCAAAACGTTGCAACAAATCAAGCCAAATGTCTTTTCTGTGCGATTTGTGATCCACTTTTAGACACCGCAGGACCCATCTTGCACCTACTTTTGAATATCCAAGAGTGCGGAAAATTGCAGCCACACTTCCTTTGCTGATTGACAGATGCAGCGCCAATTGTCGAGTCGTAATGCATCTGTTCTCGCGAATGGCAACATCATCTCAGTGCAACATGTAAGGTGAGACAGCAGTGGATGGTCTCCCCGACCGCTGCAAATCGTGGAACTCAGCCGAAGGGCCTTCTGATGACTTCACCCTCCGTGCCCAACGACTAATTGTATTCCTGTCGACAGCAGAGGCTCCATAGACTTTGCACAAGCGTTTGTGAATATTCCCCACAGCTTCTTTTTCTGCAGTGAGAAACTCAATGACGGCACGTTGCTTGTAACGTACATCACCTACAGACGCCATTTTGAAACTGAGAGCCGGCCGGAGTGGCCGAGCGGTTCTAGGCGCTTCAGTCCGGAACCGCGCTGCTGCTACGGTCGCAGGTTCGAATCCTGCCTCGGGCATGGATGTGTGTGATGTCCTTAGGTTTAAGTAGTTCTAAGTCTAGGGGACTGATGACCTCAGATGTTAAGTCCCATAGCGCTTGGAGCCATTTTTCTGAATCTGTGCTGCAGCTACGCTATCGGTCGGAAGTAACGGAAACTTGGCGTCACTCAGGATACTTCAAATAATGCATAAGTAACGTTTCGTATTCGTAGAACTATTTTCGCCTGAGAAAAAAAATATGCGTTGCATTAGTTTCTGGGCAACCGTCGTAAATACCTGGGCAACGCCGTTGTTTCGCATCTAGTACTAATATAATATTTGATAAGATAATATGTAGGCTATGTATGAAATGCTTAACTATAAAATTCTTCTTCAATTCAAGTTTAAATGTGTTAATATAATTTTGTAAATGAACACTGGATGAATAAACAAGTAAGTGACATGTTAGGAAGCCACGCCGCTCCCTGACAAGGGCGTGTGAGTACGCACCGACCCTGAAGATGTAGACCCTGCGGCCGTAGCCGTCGCGGTCGTCCAGCATGTTCTGCACCTGCATCTCGAGGATGTGCCTCTTCTCCGAGGGCCGCGGCACGCGGAACAGCTCCGGGCAGCGCAGCTTCATCACGTAGTACCGCTGCAACTGACCACCACAGGGCGGGGATACTGTCAGGCGCCGGTGCGTGGAGTAACAGGGCTACACTACTGGCCATTAAAATTACTACACCAAGAAGAAATGCAGATGATAAACGGGTACTCATTGGACAAATATATTATACTAGAACTCGCATGTGATTACATTTTCACGCAATTTGGGTGCATAGATCCTGAGAAATCAGTACCCAGAACAACCACCTCTGGCTGTAATAACGGTCTTGATACCCCTGGGCATTGAGTCAAACAGAACTTGGATGGCGTGTATAGGTACAGGTGCCCATGCAGCTTCAACACGATACCACAGTTCATCAAGAGTAGTGACTGGCGTATTGTGACGAGCCAGTTACTCGGCCATCATTGACAAGACGTTTCCAGTTGGTGAGAGATCTGGAGAATGTGCTGGCCAGGGCAGCAGCCGAACATTTTTTGTATCCAGAAAGGCCAGTACAGGACCTGCAACATGTAGTCGTTCATTATCCTACTGAAATGTAGGGTTTCGCAGGGATCGAATGAAGGCTAGAGCCACGGGTCGTAACACATCTGAAATGTAACGTCCACTGTTCAAAGTGCCGTCAATGCGAACATAGGCGACCGAGACGTGTAACCAATGGCATCCCATACCATCACGCTAAGTGATACGCCAGTATGGCAATGACGAATACACGCTTCCAATGTGCGTTCACCGCGATGTCGCCAAACTCGGATGCGACCATCACGACGCTGTAAACTGAACCTGGATTCATCCGAAAAAAAAATGACCTTTTGCCATTCGTGCACCCAGGTTCGTCGTTGAGTACACCATCGCAGACGCTCCTGTCTGTGATGCAGCGTCAAGGGTAACCGCAGCCTTGGTCTCCGAGCTGATAGTCCATGCTGCTGCAAACGTCGTCGAACTGTTTGTGCAGATGATTGTTGTCTTGCAAACGTCCCCATCAGGAATCGATACGTGGCTGCACGATCCATTACAGTCATACGGATAAGATGCCTGTCATCTCGACTGCTAGTGATACGAGGCCTTTGGGATCCAGCACGGCGTTCCCTATTACCCTCCTGAACCCACCGAATCCATATTCTGCAAACAGTCATTGGATTTCGACCAACGCGAGCAGTAATGTTGCGATACGATAGACCGCAATCGCGATAGGCTACAATTCAACCTTTATCAAAGTCGGAAACGTGATGGTACGCATTCCTCCTCCTTACACGAGGCATCACAACAACGTTTCACCAGGCAACGTCGGTCAACTGCTGTTTGTGTATGAGAAATCGGTTGGAAACTTTCCTCATGTCAGCACGTTGTAGGTGTCGCCACTGGTGCCAGCCTTGTGTGAATGCTCTGAAAAGCTGATCATTTGGATATCGCAGCATCTTCCTCCCGTCGGTTAAATTTCGCGTCTGTAGCACGTCATGGCCAGTAGTGTAGAAGACGCTAGGACATATGGCAAAGAAAATTCAAGTAGGAGCAAGAGTGAAACTCATTCTGATAAATAAACACTCAGATATTAGTCAAAAATGCTCACACTAGCAAGCAGTACAATTATAATACAGACTCTCATGCGAGACGTACACGGAAGTACATTTACAAAAGCTGCTAACCAAGAGACGTCGCACGCCAAACTGCCGCTGGCAGCAATCTCGTGAATGTGTAAACTCAAGAAATACCCAAATGGCGTTGGCATCAAAGGCAGAAAACGTGACATACCGGCACAATAATGTTTACAGTTTGTGAAATATCATCGTAAAAATCCTTTTCAATTTTAGTTCAATTTTCACAAATAGCGTAACATGTGTGCCAGATACTGTAAACAGTATCTTCATACATTTACGGTGTTTGTTATCCACTGTACAGCCTGGTGTCTGTGTGCGATGATTAGTTTTTATTCATGATATATTGTGTCCGCCCCTGTGTAGCTGAGTGGTCAGCGCGACGGAATGTAATACCTAACGGAGCAGGTTCGATTCTCGGTTGGGTCGGAGATTTTCTCCGCTCAGACACGCAAGTCGCCAAGGTGGCGTCACCTCGAAGGCCTCGCTCCAGGCGAACGGTCTACCCGACGGAAGGCCCTAGCCACACGGCATTATATCACATATTGTAGGAGGTGATGCTTGTAGGCACGAAACTATAGTGAATGTCATAAAGAGCCGATTAACAATTTTGGCCATTTTTTCGGTAAACTTTCACCTCTGCTATCCCGTTGCTTTTACTGCGGGTTTCACACTGAATACTTTCTTTACAGTCAATAACGATATCAGACATACTTTGAATTAAGCTTTAACTTTTACAAACACGATTTTCAAATAACCTTTCAAGAGCGTCGTTGGTCTGGAGTCTCATCTCAGTTGTCTCACGAATGTTATTGCGAAGTTTGTCTATCACAAGACGATGAATTTTTTTCTACACTTCTATTTTTTGATTACTTTTACTTCGCACTACTATTTTTACCATTAGAAATCACAAGCATTAGCTGGCGCCTGGAGAGTACCAAATCTGCAGTAGTTTCTGGACAACGTTTAATTTGCTTCATCCAGTAATAAACTTCCTTGAGCGCTGATACAGGCTAAACTTGGATCTGGGCCCGAGATTGTTATTCCAATAAAAATGTTTTATGATTGCAAAACACTCGTATTTACTCACACAGTCGATTTTCTGGTCAAAATTGACTAGTCGTGATGGATGTGCCTCATATGGCTGTTTGTAATTCAGTCACCAACCACGTTACAATTGAGTCAGTGACATCGATGACTGCAATGAGTGTAGAGTCCTAAAATCCTGAGAATGCTGAATACTGCGCATGCGCGGATGTTCGTGAGGGCCGGTAGCGTCAACATCGTCAGGTAAATAAATCTCGCCGCTCCCACTCACGTTACAATAATGGATTTCTTGTTTTGTCAGTCATTAATCTTTATTTTGGTGTTTGTTTTGTTTTCGTTGCGTGGTGGGAAGCCTGCGTGAGGACACGACATTTTTTTCTACTAGAGAAACCAAACAACTGAAAGCAAAAAGTTATATAGATTTTACAATACCTGGACAAAGAAAAATTTTAATTGTGCATTAATAAGAACATACTACGAGTGTGATTTGGTAAGTCTAGTACACTTCCATGAAAGAATGAAATATCTGCAATGGACTGTGTGGTGATATGAAACTTCCTGGCGGATTAAAATTGTGTACCTGATCGAGACTCGAACTTGGGACCTGTACCTTTCGGGAGCAATTGCTTTGCTAACAATTTTTTCGCGACTGAGCTACCCAAGCACAACTGGTGAGATGTCCTCAACAGCTTTACTTCCGCCAATACCTAGTCTCCTATCATCCAAACTTTACAGAAGCTCTCCTGTGAAATTTGCAAGAGTAGCACTCCTGGAAGAAAGGATATTGTGCAGACATTGCTTAACCACAGCTGGGGCATGTTTCCAGAAGAGCTTCTGTGAAGTTTGGAAGGTAGGCGCCGAGGTACTGACGGAAGTAGAGCTCGAAGAAGTGATCGCCAGTCGTGACTGTGTAGCTCCGAAGGCAGAGGTCCCGAGTTCGGGGCTCGGTCCACCATACAGTTTTAATCAGCCAGAAAGTTTCATTTTTTTCTTGATATTCTTAGCAGATTTATGGAATTAGTCTCGTATATGACAAACGTTTTAATGAAACTTGTTTCAACGGTGAGAAAATGAATCTACTGAAGGAGAAATATAATCTTGGATTTTATTTAGAAAGAGAACGCGAACAAAGTATTAAGTAAAAATGACATTTTTTTAAGAACTGCAGCTACAAGTTGCTGCTGCAAAGCTTTTACAATTGGAATTCTGAGTCGCATTGACGGTGCCCAAGACTATCATAATAAAGGTGATGGTCATGGACGTAGCTCGCTTTCAAGTCTCCGGGAAAGTAAACCGTCACAGTGAGAGGGATATGAATATCGCTTTGTTACCCTGCATGCTACAGATGGTGCACACATTGAAGTCTGTTAACAGCTACTAAAACTTTCGGTATATACGAATACTATGTCATAAAATCACACCTTTCTACCTATCCCCATCCTTTTACAAAATACAGGGTGTCCACAATGAGACTCCAACATTTCAATATCTTATGTCTTTCTCATTTCAGATGGTGGACCTGTGAATCCTGAAGGGGCAGACAGAGCAACTCAACAAGTTTGTGGTGTGCAAATTTGATACGCCAAGTGGCCATAGTGGAGCTGCAATAAATTGTTTTAGCAAAATGGAGGATATGAAGGAGCGTACACAAGTGGTCTGGTGGTATGCACAGACAAAATCGGCGACCCAAGTGCAAAGAAACTTTCGTCGAGTTTATAACAAAGCGCCCCCGTCGTTCAAGACTATAAAGAAGTGGTGTGATCAGTTTTTGGCTACTGGGAGTGTTGCGAAAGGGCATGGCGAAAAGGGCATGGTGATGGTAAGCCTGGGATCAGCGAACATCATGTTGAACAAGTGCGGCGGTCATTCGAACAAAGTCCACAGAAGTCAGTGCGACAGGCAGCACGAGAACTTCGTATGAAACGTTCAACAGTGCACAAAGTGCTTCATCAGCGATTACGTTTGTACGCATATAAAGTGCAGGTTGTGCAAGAAATCGAGCCTGATGATCGACCAAAGCGAGAAGAATTTGCATGTCATGTTAGATCGCATTGCCGCGGACGAGACATTTTTATCACGCGTGATGTTTACTGACGAGGCAACTTTTCACGTGTCAGGGGCTGTCAATCGTCACAATGTGCGCATTGGGGGTCCGAAAGTCCACATGCACCTAGGGAACACATGCGCGACAGTCCGAAAGTAAATGTGTGGTGTGGTTTGATGATAAATCGCATTGTGGGGCCGTTTATCTTTCAGGAGCCGACTGTGGATGGAGCCATCTACCTGGACATTTTGGAACAATTTGTCGTGCCACAGACCTGCAGCCAAATGTGACGTTTCAACAGGACGGTGCATCACCCCATTGGAGCCTTGATGTCCGAAAATTTTCAAATGACACATTCCCGCAACGATGGATTGGTCGTGGAGGTCCAATTCCTTGGCCGCCACGTTCGCCCGACATAACCCCCCTCGATTTTTTCTTGTGGGGTTATGTGAAAGACCGGGTATACGCTACACCAGTAAAGGACCTGAAAGACTTGAAACACCGCATAAGAATTGTCATCAACTCTGCCACAGAACAGATGCTCCGCAACACATGGCACGAAATCGATTATAGACTTGATATTCTTCGCGTTACCCGTGGCACCCATGTTCAAGTGTACTGAACCGTCCACCTGTGTATGAAAACTTGATGAGTTGCTGTATGATTTCCCTGTATTTGTTCGTCGATAAATTGTGTTTCCTCTCAGATTTTATGAGTTTTTATGAGTTCTAAAGTTGGAGTCTCGTTGTGGACACCCTGTGTATGTGATCAACAATGTAAAGGTAATTTTTGGAAATTTGTGGTAAGGTCTTATGGGACCAAACTGCTAAAGTCATCGGTCCCTGAGTTTACACACTAGTTAATCTAACTTAAACTAACTTACGCTAAGGACGACACACATACCCATGCCGAGGGAGCACTCAACCTTCGACGGGGAGAGCCACGCGGACCGTGACAAGGCGCCCTAGACCGTGCGGCTACGCCCCGCGGCAAAGGTAATTTTGGAACGCTCTGTAGTGTGATGTAGTTGCCGTCGCAGTCAACCCACACGCGACATGATTGTCGGCCAACTCTTCATCCGTAAACATACAGAAATGAAATGAAATGTCGTGTGACTAGGGCCTCCCGTCGGGTAGACCGTTCGCCAGGTGCAAGTCTTTCGATTTGACGCCACTTCGGCGACTTGCGCGTCGATGGGGATGAAGTGATGATGATTAGGACAACACAACACCCAGTCCCTGAGCGGAGAAAGTCTCCGACCCAGCCGGGAATCGAACCCGGGCCCTTTGGATTGACAGTCTGTCACGCTGACCACTCAGCTACCGGGAGCGGACCGTAAGCATACTGAGACTGCTGTACATCACTTTCAAAGAACAACTAACGCTGCCGGACAAACAAATCCGTGACGGAATCCAGCAGCACTGAATGAAAGTTTGTGAGCGAGGAGTGAAGTGGGCATTACTTTTGTCAACAGCAAATACCGTGAGTGAATAGCTGTTTAGAAACAGTACTCACAATAAGTACCGTTCCCATTTGCACTGCTAGGAAGATACTTTCAGGCACTACAGATTCAAAGATACATAGGCACAAGAAAATAAACGAAATAAAATTGCTCTGTAACGAGCCACCCAAGACCACGAAGCCCTTATAACAAAATACAAATCCCTACCAAACTTCGAAATTTTGCCGGTGAAGTTTGAGTTCATCTTGCATACGCTTACTATGCTACAATGCAACAGAGCCATCGAAGGCGGGCGAACGATGAGCGCAAGTTATGATTCATACCAAATTCTGTGTCGGAGACAATTCCGTTATAAATACGCACAAATGAGAATTAGAGTGGCAACGAAACACATAACGCATTATTCATTATGTTCACGTCAGCTGATTGGAAGTAACCAAAGTACTGGCTCGCAGACCAGGTTTATCGTGTGAAGCTGGTAAGAGGCGATTCCCATGTTGATACGCCCTTGATGGCTTCGGTGGAAATCTCTTCCACTCCTAAGTAAAGTGCTGCCTGGGTAGTACTGATGCCACCTTGGGCAGATCGCATTTCTGCATGTGGAGGAGATATGAGGAGTGATCAAAAAATATGGTGAATAATTTTACTAGAAGAAAAGTAATAAGCTGACATGGAATTTGGTTTAATGTCCATGAAAGTACTGTCCCCAGCTAGCAATGCACTTATCCTAACTCTGAATTCGTGACTGGAAGAACTTCTGGAAGGTTTCTTTTGGAAGCGCATTCAGCTAGTCTGTCGTGTCCTTCTCAGTGCTAAGACTGGTGTCGAAACGTTTTACTTCAAGCACGGTTTTAATTTTTGGGAAGAACCAGGAATTGCACGATGTTACATCTGGTAAGGCGGCTGTGGACAGACAGGAACACTTGCTCCGGCCAAAAACTCGTGAATCAAAACCGGGGTGTGGCACAGCACGTTTTCGTGGCGAAGAAGGAAGTCTCTGGCCCATTTTTCTGATCTCTTTCTTCGTACATCGTTTCGCAAACGTTGCAGTACGCTCTTGTACAATTCGGTGTTTGCAGCTGTTCCCTTTGGAAAGAAATCTGATCGCACTATGGCCGCAGTATCGAAAAACACAGCGAGCGTCACTTTGATAGTCGATTCTTACTGACGTTCCTTTTTCGGGCGAGGAGATTCGCTGGTTTTTCATTGGTATCTACGATTTTTCGTCTCAGGGTCATACCTTTAGACCCAAGTATCATCGCCACTTACAATTTTGGACATGAAGTCTGGATCTGAACGAAGACGATCCTTTAACTGTGTGCAAACTGACACACAATTTTCCTTCTGTTCATCACTCAAAATTCTCGGAACATATTTTGCACCCACTCGTCTCATTTGCAAATTATCAGTTACAATGATTTTCACAGACACGCACGAGAAGCCATGTTCTTCAGTAAGCTCTAGAATAGTTACTCATCTGTTTGGACGAACAATTTTTGCACATTTTCTTCTATTTTTTGTGTTAATGGACGTCCCGAACGTTGCTCATCTTGTACTGACTCATTTCCGCTTTTAAATCTCTCATACCACTTGTAAACAGTCTTCAGAGTTACAGCATTATCACCATAAACGAAATTCAGCACTGAGTTACTTTGGGACCTTTTTTCAACCTGAAACAGAACTTAATGTTCACGGATTGTTCGAAATCCACGACGCGCGGCAGACACGGTAAACACAGTCTCACTCTAGCGTCTCTGGACGCTGACTGACAAGTCAGAACGTGTCCCAACCTGACGCTGCGTGTCTCAGTGGATCATGCTATAGGAAATTACACTAAATGGTTGTAACGTCAGCAGTTGCTGTTAAAAAAAAAAAAAAAAATAAAATCGCTCACCGTAGTTTTTGATCACATCTCGTACGTAGTCGCGAACTCAGACGAAAATAAAATTAGAGGTGATCCCAACGCTATTTTGCAAGGCTCCATTACCGGTTTCGTGACACCACTGCAATCTGCAGTCTCCTTATCTGTTGTGCATTATCCTGCCAACAAGATTGGCTTTCATAGGGCACTTCATCGAGGACGGCACTATCCGCTGGAAGGCAGAAATCGTGGCGACTGGGGCTGTCCATGAGTCTCTAACAATCTGTTCTCGCAGCTTAGTGGCTCATATGGCTATCCATATCATGCTTGTCGGATGTGTATGCCTTCCTCCAGCCATTGCAAATGCGTTTCGTTTTCCTGCACATCGTCGCTTGCTGTGTTATATTGAAGAGGGATGCAACCTCTAAACGTCTTATCTAGAAATAAAGTATATACCTAAGATCGATTGCTGTGGTTCATCAATAAACTTCCATGAAAGAGCTGTAGAGAATATTGTAAACTTTTATCATTTTAGTGCCATAGCGGAGACCTTTGCGAAAAAATTCTAGAATCTATTTCCTAACGATACGGATGGCAATATCCCTTAGCTTCGAATGATGGTACTGTTCATTCATGATGGATGGAAAGAAGACTAACGTTTCTTATTGCGCTGACATAACGCTCGGTAGTGATGCAGTAATAGTCTAGCTCGACGATGTTGGAAAACAGTCCTGACATTCACTCGAAATTATTTATAAAAACCACGGATAGTCAAACACAAAAAGGATGAACGGTGATTTAATCTTAGCTCATCCAGAAACGAGCACAACTTCTAAAGCCTTGACTAGAATCGGAGGCGAGGCGCGTTAAAAATTCCCTCTCGATATAATTTCCAGATGTTTTGTTTTCACTGATGCGACAGATACGCATGCTTCTGCTTTTAACAGGCCCAGGTATTTAGTTGAGCAAATTGCGATGACTGTTAGTGTGTTTTGTCACGTTATATTTTTGCCGGTATTTGTAACCGTCACAATTTTCTTTCTGCTCTTCTAGTGGTTTCCTGCAAAAACTGAAAAGCGTATTGGCTACCTACGCACGGAAGCCTAATAACTATAAATCCGAAGTATATTCCGCAAGCCACAGATTCAATCCTTGAATCTATTCCGTCTTACACAGTGTAGCTTAGATTTCCTGTGAAAGTAGTGCAAAACTTTTGCTGACATGTGAAAAACGCAACTAGTTTTTTTAGAACTCTCAGGAAATTGATCTGCAATTTTTCCTGATACGAACGAACATAAAATATTCTTGCACCACAATGCCGTCTAAAAACGGGATCTATCAGTGGTTTTCAAATAATTAGTTTCTTAGAGTGATTAGCGCAACACGAAGGAACAAAAGTTTCCTGTAAACGTTCTACAGTCTACCAACATTCAGAACTGAAAAGCACGTGGAAACTCACCATGTGGAAGGCCTTGGCGCAGTTAAACTTCCTGGCCCTCAGGAACCTCAGCAGGAAGTCGTCGTCTGTGCGAACGTGGAGATTTTTTTCAGCTGAAACATATTATAAACGCTGTTACAAAGCTCTAAGTCTACTGCTTGACAGTAAAAGTCGGTAAAGAATTTTATATCTTGACAGTTGGCCAAACAAATCTAGATGTACATAGCTGCAAAAATCAGCATCAACAAAATTCTACCTTTCCCACAAAGAGATGCTCGGTAGATTATATTAGTTACATAACAATAAGGATGAAGATTATGAATTTCAAAATACGGTTGAATCACTTCGTAGTTTGTGAAATCTAACTGAGAAGCTACTAACTCCACTGGAAAAACTGAAGAACATATGAAATTGGAATAAGATGGCATCGACCAAGTCTGGCGTAGTAACTGCAAACTGTCGTAATGCCCGTCCTTTTTAATATGGTTAGCACTTATCTTCCTGCGGCATGCCAGGAGGTCAGCTACTAGCGGAAGTAAAGCTATGTGTTGCACTCTACATCGGCGTGATTACTCTGCTATTCACAATAAAGTGCCTGGCAGAGTGTTCAATGTACCACCTTCAAGCTGTCTCTCTACCATTCCATTCTCGAACGGCCAGCGGGAAAAACGAGCGCTTAAATTTTTCTGTGCGAGCCCTGATTTCTCTTATTTTATCGTGATGATCATTTCTCCCTATGTAGGAGGTGCCAAAAAAATGTTTTCGCAATCGGAGGAGAAAACTGGCGATTGAAATTTCATGAGAAGATCCCGTCGCAACGAAAAACGCCGTTGTTTTAATGATTGCCACTCCAATTCACGTCTCATGTCTGTGGCACTATCCCCCCTATTTCGCGATAATACAAAACGAGCGGCCCTTCTTTGTACTCTTTCGATGTCATCCGTCAGTCCCGCCCGAGGCGGATCCCACACCGCACAGCAGTACTCCGGAATAGGGCGGACAAGCGTGGTGTAAGCAGTCTCTTTAATAGATCTGTTGCACCTTCTAAGTGTTCTGCCAATGAATCGCATTCTTTGATTTGCTCTACCCACAACATTCTCTATGATATCGTTCCAATTTAGGTTCTTTGTAATTGTAATCCCTAAGAATTTAGTTGAATTTACAGCCTTAAGATTTGTGTGACTTATCGCGTAATCGAAATTTAACGGATTTCTTTTAGTACTCATGTGAATAACTTCACACTTTTATTTATTCAGGGTCAATTGCCACTTTTCGCACCATACAGGTATCTTATCTAAATCATTTTGCAATTAGTTTTGGTCATCTGATGACTTTACAAGACGGTAAATGACAGCGTCATCTGCAAGAAATCTAGTAGGGCTACTCAGACTGTGTCCTGTGTCGTTAATATAGATCAGGAACAGTAGAGGGCCTATAACACCACCTTGGGGAACGCCAGATATTACTTCTGTTTTACTCGATGACTTTCCGTCTATTAGTACAAACTGTGACCTTTCTAACAGGAAATCAGTCGCACAACTGAGGCGATAGTCCATAGGCACGCAGTTTGGTTAGAAGACGCATGTGAAGAGCAGTGTTTTTAAAGCATTTTGGAAATCTAAATATAAGGAATCAATTTGACATCCCCTGTCGATAGTACTCATTATTTCATGAGTATAAAGAGCTAGTTGTGTTTCACAAGAACGATGTTTTCAAAATCCATGCTGACTATATGTCAATAAACCGTTTTCTTCGAGGTAATTCATAATGTTCGAATACAGTATATGTTCGAAAAGCTTACTGCAAATCGACGTTAATGATATGGGCCTCTAATTCAGCGGATTACTCCTATATCCCTCTTTGGGTATTGGTGTGACTTGAGCAATTTTCCAGTCTTTAGGCACGGAACTTTCTGCGAGCGAGCGGTTGTATATAGTTGCTAAATATGGAGATATTGTATCAGCATTCTCTGAAAGGAACCTGACTGTTATACAGTCTGGACCGGAGGCCTTGCCTTTATTAAGTGGTTTAAGCTGCTCTGCTACACAGAGGATATCTGCTTCCATGTTTGTCATCTTGACAGATTTACTTGATTGGATTTCAGGAATATTTACTTCGTCTTCTTTGATGAAGCAGTTCCGGAAAACCGTGTTTAATAACTCTTCTTTGGTGGCTCTGTCATCAGTGACTTCACCGCTGCTATAACTCAGTGAAGGTATTGATTGCGTCTTGCCACTGGTGTGCTCTGTGTATGACCAGAATCTCTTTGGGTTTTCTGCCAGATCCCGAGACAGAGTTTCGTTGTGGAAATTATTAAAAGCACCTCGCATTGAAGTGCGCGCTTTATTTCGAACTTCTCCAAAACTTTGCCATTCTTGGAGATTTTGCGTTCTTTTAAATTTGGCATGCTTCTTTCGTTGATTCTGCAACAGCGATCTGACTCGTTTTGTGTAACATGGGGGATCAGTGCCTCCACTTATTTATTTATGTGGTATATATATATATATATATATATATATATATATATATATATATATATATATCAATTGCCGTTGATACTATCTCTTTGACATCATTCCATATATTTTCTACGCTTATGTGATCAAATCGGAAGGAGTGGAAACTGTCTCAAAAAAAGGTGTTAAGAGCATTTTTAGGTAGGTATACTTTGCGTTTCTTTTTGATGGTTGTGGGTGTTAGGGTAATCCCTGTATTCTTCACGATACTCTCTATTTGTCCAGGATTATTTGTTGCTAAGAGGTCAAGTATGCTTTCGCAACCACTTACGCTTCGAGTGGGCTCATGAACTAATTGTTCAAAATAATTTTCTGAGAAAGCATTCAGTACAATTGCGGATGACGTTTTATGCCTGCCGTCGGCTTTAAACGTATAATTTTTCCAGCATATCGAGGGTAGATTGAAGTCACCACTGACTATAATTGCATGAGTGGGGTGCCTATTTGAAATGAGACTCAGGTTTTCTTTGAACATTTCAGCAACTATATCTTCTGGGTCATGGGCCGGTAAAACGATTCAGTTAATAGTTTAGTCCGATTGTCAAGTATAACCTTTGCCCATCTGTTTCGCAGGAGCTATCTACTTCAATTTCACTACAAGGTGAACTACTTCTGACAGCAATAAATACTCCACCACCAACTGTATTTAATCTATCCTTTCTGAACACTGTTAGGTCCTTTGAAAAAATTTCGGCTGAACTTATTTCCGGATTTAGCCAGCTTTCCAAACCTATAACTATTTGAGTTTCAGTGCTTTCTATTAGGGCTTGGAGCTTTGCTTCTTGGCTAACACAAGTACGACAATTTGCAACTACAATATCGATCGTTTCTACAACTACCCAACTGTGTTTTACCTGCCCCCTTTTAGACGGACGCCCTTTCTGTGGTTTCCTGAGACCCTCTAACCTGAAAATAACCGCCCAGTCCCTTCCACAGAGTCCCCGCTACCCGTGTAGCCATTCCTGCGTGTAGTTGACTCCTGACCTATTAAGCGGAACCCGAAAACCCACCACCCGATGGTGCAAGTCAAGGAATCTGCAGCCTTCACGGTCACAGAATCGCCTGAGCCTCTGATTCAGACCCTCCACTCGGCTCTGCACCAAAGGACCACAGTCCGTTCTTTCGACGATGCTGCAGATGGTGAGCTCCGCCTTAATCTCGGAAGCAAGACTGGCAGTCTTTACCATTTCCGCTAGCCGCCCGAAACCAGAGAAAATCTCCTCCGATCCAAAGCGACACTCGTCATTGATACCGAAATGGACCACCACGAGCAGTTGGCTGCGCTCTGTACTCTTCATGGCATCCGGAAGTGTGCACACTGGCTTCCTTCCTCTCCTTGGCACCCATGTTTTTAAGGGACCCCATTACGCGCCAAACGTTGGAGCTCCCTACCAGCAAACCCACGCTCCGTGAATGCCCAGACCTTGCGGGCCGAGAAGCTTCCTCTGGAACAGACTGGACGACTGCATTCAGCTTAGAAACTTCGTCAGTCGTGACTCGTGCTCGGATAGGTCAGTCAGTAAAGCACTTGCTCACGAAAGGCAAATGCACCATTTTCATGTCCAAGTCCGACACACAGTTTCAATCTGGCGGGAAGTCTCAGTATATGCAGCATTTCTGCTGTAGTGAATGGTTTTGGTAATTACAGAAACGAGTGATTCTCGGAACTAAGTCAGCAAGCAACTAATGTGCCACAATTACTCCATTTCTCCATAGGACGTTGTGACAAAGTCTTGAATACAACCTAAAGCGGCGATACGCAGTACTACATGGCGGAAAAAAGTCCCAACACCAAGAAGTAATGTTGAGTAACTAAATTTAGAGAATACATTTGTGTAGATAATATTATTTAACTAGTTAACGTTGCAACATCGCAGGTTAATGTTGGCGCGAGAAAAGCCATCGCAAATGTGAAATGTCAGTACATTAATAACTGGTGTAACCGCCAGAATGTTTGATCTACATCTACATCTACAGGGATACTGTGCAAATCAGATTTAAGTGCCTGGCAGAGGGTTCATCGAACCACCTTCACAATCCTCGGTTATTCCAATCTCGTATAGCGCGCTTAAAAGAATGGACACCTATATCTTTCTGATTTCCTTTATTTTATCATGGTGATCGTTCCGCCCTATGTAGGTCGCTGTCAACAAAATATTTTCGCATTCGGAGGAGAAATTTGGTGATACGAATTTCATGAGAAGATTCTGTCGCAACGAAAAACGCCTTTCTTTTAATGATTTCCAGCCCAAATTTGGTATCATTTCAACGACACTCTCTCCCATATTTCGCGATAATACAAAACGTGCTGCCTTTCTTTGAATTTTTTCGATGTACTCCGTCAGTCCTACCTGGTAAGGATCCCACACCGCGCAGCAGTATTCTAAAAGAAGACGGACAAGCGTCTGATTTATCGTGTAACCGAAGTTTAACGAGTTCCTTTTAGTACTCTTGTGGATGACCTCACACTTTTCGTTATTTAGGGTCAACTGCCACTTTTCACACCATTCAGATATATTTTCTAAATTGTTTTGCAGTTTGTTTTGATCTTCTGATGACCTTATTAGTCGATAAACGACAACGTCATCTGCAAAGAACCGAATACAGCTGCTCAGATTGTCTCCCAAATCATTTATATAGATAAGAAACAGCAAAGTGCCTGTAGCACTACCTCGGGGAACGTCTGAAATCACTTCTGTTTTACTCGATGACTTTCCGTCAATTACTACGAACTGTGACCTCTCTGACAGGAAATCGCAAATGCAGTCGCATAACTGAGACGATATTCTATAAGCAAGCAATTTTACTACTAGCCGCTTGTGTGGTACAGTGTCAGTTTGATGCAAGGATGCAAACGTGCATGCATTGCTATAGAATTCCACGCTTGTTGCACCTGAGCGGTCAATACAGGGACGGTTAATGCTGTTTGTGCATGACACTGGAGTTATCCCATTCGTGCTCGACTGGAGACAAATCTCCCGAGCAGGCAAAATGAGCATGTCGACACTCCGCAGACCATGACGGGTTACAAGAGTGGTATGAGGTCGAGCGTTATTCTGTTGAAAAATACCCCTTGGAATGCTGTCCATGAATGGCAGCACAGGTCGAACCACCAGACTGACATGCAAATTTGCAGTCAGGTTGCGTGGGGTAACCAAGAGAGTGCTCCTGCTGCCATACGAAATCGCACCCCAGACCATAACTCCGGAGGTAGGTCCAGCGTGCCTAACACACAAACTGGTTGGTTGCAACCGCTCATCTGGCCTCCTTCTAACCAACACACGGCCATCACTGGCACCGAAGCGAAATTGGCTTTCATTACAGACCTCACTCCCCACTCCAATGAGCTATCGCTTGACACCGCTGAGCTCGCAAAGGGCGGTGGTTTGGGCCCAGTGGAATGCACGCTACGGGGCGTCTCGCTTGGAATTGTCCTTGAAGTAACCGATCTGCAATTATATTTTGTGTCATTGTGGTGCCAAGTGCTGTTGAAATTGCTGCAGACGCAGTACCACACGCCACAACCATACGCCGAACACGACCGTCTTCCCTCATGGTACCACTATGTGGCCGTTTGCCGCCCATTCCTCTTGCGACCGTACCTTCCCGTGACCACGTCACCAGCAGTCCAGATCAGTGGCTACATTAACGCCAAGTCTTTCTCCAGTATCGGGGAAGGAACATCAAGCTTCTCTCTCGTAGCCAAATTACACGATTTCGTTCAAAGTCAATGAGCTGTTGACAATGGCGTCTTCGTTGTCTTAAAGGCATTCTTGACTAACGTCAACTCATTACATACATTCTCAAAGATAACTAACGCTCACGAGCGTTACAGCGTGTATTTAAAGCAAACCTGATTTGCAAGCTCATAGTGGCGCTACTAGCACCACTTTTATGCGACTGGAGCGAAATTTAGACGTCATCTTTCAGATGTAGAAACACGCCTACCCACCTTCGTTCATCTCCCACAACTCCTTCTCGCTGCTGGAATTTTTTTTTCGGTCATTGTATAACAGGAAGCTGCATGCCGTCGCATCCTATCCTCGAGCGGGAAATTTCCGAAAATTTATGCCCCTCAATGAATATCTATAGAAATGCTTGACAAAGAGCTTTATGGCGTTCTCCTTTTCCTTCTGTCCGTGGCATGGTCAGCTAATTGCAGTCAATAGCCCGTCCCTTATATGGATATTATTTCTTTTTCATTCTGTAATCGGTTGTCCTTCCTGTTGTCAAAAACATCGTGTAGATAACAAGTCTGCGAAAAACGTAAACTTTGTTCAGTCCGCATTCGTAGTTCAAGTTTTTGTGAACCGTTTGTCCTGAAGATGGAAGATTACGCATTTTGGTCTGTTGATGACGATGTTTGTAGAGACGGAGCATAATCTCGGATTAGGGTAGGATAGGGTACAAAATCAGCCGTATTCTTTTCAAAGGAACCTCCGTAGCATTTGCCTTGAGCAGTTCGGTGGAACCACGGAAAAGCTAGTGGAGGTGAGAAACCATACCTGGCATTTAGTTATTTGAATAGGGAAAAACCACCTTATACGCACTGCCAGGCTGGCCGTTGTGCCCGGCTGACGGTCGTTAATTCATCTTGCGGCTTCGATCTTGGTCTCACCTTCCAGTATCTGCCCTTTAAGCTATACGAACACGTCATTTTTTTAAAAAAAGGACATGGTATTAGACGTTCACTATAGAAATTATTTCTCGATTGCAGTTTCGGCCGTTGGATGTTTTTCAACTGGTGCTGCAAAAGATTTTGCTTCAGCACATGTCACACTTTAAAATACTGTGACATACATACATGTGATCCCCAAAAATAAGCCGTTTCACTGTGTTTTGTCCAATTAACATTATTTATTTATTCTTACAATCCATTAAGTAAATGTTAAAACAGGCTCTCTCACAACCTACATCTCGTTAATGCACTGTATATCCATAAAGCACTTATCCTACCTGGTATTTTTGTTAAAAATTATGACATTACGCCGGCCGCTGTGGCCGATAGGTTTCAGGCGGTCCAGTCTGGAACCGCACGACCCCTACGGTCACAGGTTCGAATCCTTCCTCGGGCATGGATGTGTGTGAAGTCCTTAGGTTAGGTTTAAGTAGTTCTAAGTTCTAGGGAACTGATAACCTCAGATGTTAAGTCCCATAGTGTTCAGAGCCATTCGAACCATTTGAATACGACATTATTTTAGACATATTTTTCGTTTTACAACGTCTACATCATTACATATATAATCTCAATGTGCTTCATTTTTCTCCACGAATATATTCTATTTTCTACAAGCTACTATCACTACATTACTTTTACTACAGATATAGCCCATTTACATTCTATCCAAATTGTGCAAATGTTAATGGCATTCTAAAAAATGGTTCAAATGGCTCTGAGCACTATGGGACTTAACATCTAAGGCAATCAGTCCCCTAGAACTTAGAACTACTTAAACCTAACTAACCTAAGAACATCACACACATCCAAGCCCGATGCAGGATTCGAACCTGCGACCGTAGCAGTCGCACTGTTCCGGGTTGAAGCGCCTAGAACCGCTCGACCACAGCGGCCGGCGGTGTTATTCTCACTACAACTGCAAAAGGTAGCCTAGTACGTAAAGTACTGAATTCAAGTCTTCCCTGGTGGAAGAGATTAAGCTTCTTTGTAATTTTCTTTGTAATTTTTAAATTCCCCTAGGGCAAATGATGTAATGGTTCCTATTTTTAAATAGAAAAAGAAAAACACCCAGTTTCCTTCTCCAGGTGAGGTAGTTTTAGTTTTTAATGAGCGCGACGTCGAGGAGATATTCAATTAATCCACACATTAAAACTTCCTGGCAGATTAAAACTGTGTACCGGGCTGGGATTCACACCTGGGAGCTTTGCCTTTCTTTCGCGGGCAAAGTGCTTTACCGATTGAGCAGTCCAAGCTCGACTCACATCTCCTCCCGAAGATTTATTTCCGCCACTATCTCATCTTCTACCTACCAAACTGCCCGTAAGTTCTCCTGCATACCTTACGGGACTGGCACTCCTAGAAGAAAGGATATTGCGGCGACATGGCTTGAGGACGGAGTGTATAACTCGGCCGTTAGCGTACTCGCCCGCGAAAGGCAAAGGCCCTGTTTGAGCCCCAGTCCGGTACACAGGTTTAATCTGCCAGGAAGTTTCGAATCAGCGCCCACTCCGCCGCAGAGTGAAAATTCATTCTGAAAGCCTTTCATTGTTACCAAAACTACTATTAGCATCTTTATTATTACACTACAACTGTCACTGCTCTTTTTCTTCAGTTAATTAACTTATTAGTTGCCTCCAGTTCCTCTTGAAGTACTACATCCAATCGCATCACAGCGTTCGCCGTCACTGAAGCTGTCCGCGTCAGCTGCCAGTACCACATGAATTCAAGGACCAAATTCGGCACGCCAGTAACGCTTTCGTTGTTTCTTTCTGTACTATGATTCCTTTCTCCAATCGAACTTACACATTTGTGGCATTTTTCGTTCTAGGTCGACGGTGCCGCCTATAGGTATTTTCGAAGCGATCACCGAATTAAGTGGGTCCCTTCTGTCTGTGCGGCACGTCCGCGTGTTTGTGCTGGAATGTCTTGTGAAAACCACCGTGGCTCTCATGGCTCTGCGTCCTTCGTATTTCATTCAGAATTCTCATTTTCGGCCGGAAATGACTCGTTTTGTCTTTACAGACTACACTATTCCACATTACGCGCTTTTTTATACCCTTACTGTCAACGACACAATTAGTTTTTCTATATCTTTTGATTTTATCATGGTAACGTTTTCTACATGGCATGGCCATTCAAATAGTGAGTACTGGAAGCTACGATTTCTACCGGATACTAGAGACAAATTTATACGTTTTGTTCCAAATTTCTTTTTTTTTTTTTCCTCTGTTGGCCTCAGTACATGAATCTGACCACGTTTCGTGAACCCCTTTTCTTTGTCTCACAGATCAACGGTTATATTCCCAACACAACCAGTAAACTCTTCTGATTGTTGAATATAGCTTAACAAACTGCTAAACTACGGCTCCATATGGTCGCATCGTACACCACTATAGACACTGATACTGATTGGTGGTATGTTCTGAATACGTTTAAGGGTTATTGAAACTGTCTCTTTACAATGCTGTTAACTTGCGCGTAATTTTTGCACTTCTTCTGTATGTGGCAGATAAAATTCATGTATTCGTCTCCTTATATTATTGGTGTATCATTCTTCTGGTCGAAGGTAATGTGTCAGTGAATACAAGTTATACCATTTAGGCTGAAAACATTGCAAATTAAAAGAGGCACTAGTAGAACGTTTGAATAAAAGTAAATTAAAACATATTTTATTATTGAAAAAGGTAATGCTTCATGAGAATGCATCACAAGATGAGGTGGGATTGTTTATGATTTGTTCTCGATTCCAGTGCTGTTGTTTGCGTTATTGCCATTGATGAGGTGATGCAATTAAATGTTACAAGAGGAAAATGTTAATTAAACTGGGCTAGAGAGATGTAGTTTTAGATTAGAGAAGCAGACGTGTTGTGAAGATACCAGATATGATGTTGCAGGTGAGACGAGCAATGTATTAAGTAAATAAATTCGTATGCGTGAAAGAGGAGATGAAGTAACCAAGGAGGATTTTGCTAGGGTGTAGCCAACTAGTGATTTAATTACAGGAGATGGAAAGAGGGAGCTTGTGTAGCAGAAGGAGAGGAGGGTGAGGATGCAGGACGTAAGGTGACCCAGATTTGATAGGATAGGTACATGTCTGAGTGTATCTCAGAATCTGGTAGCGGCGAACCTCTTAGGGTGTGATAGAATGCAAAGTGCAGGGATACTGTTAGTAGATGGAGGGCATGTGTGATACACATGCAGCAGGATTAAAATCCACAGGAAACGGTGGGATTGCTGGAATTGAATTCAAATAGTGAGCAGTATATACAGGGCGTAAAACTTATAAGTACAGATATTTTTATAAGTGGGACCTTAATATGTATACACATCAGTGTGATGGTTATTTTTCCTCTGCTTCAAACATTCTTTCAACAAACACGCCACATAACCTGATGTTTTCTGCACGGTCATAAGTGCCCCACTAAGTAGACTACACCTGTCAGTATAGACCAACCGTATTGCGTCCATACTTCCACGTTTCACCACCGGAACTGCTGCTCAGAGGAAAAATATGTATTAAAAGCTTACACTTATCACATGTACCTGGAGGTACTAACCAACGTAAAAGCAAAGTGCTGTTCTCAGTCACCAGTAACAATATTCGTACTTACACCTGTCACACTCTGTATGTAGATGCTGCATGTGATTGAGGAGCGGGAGGAAGTAACATAGTAAGTGATTTGTACTAGGACAGATGAACTGACGAAATAACAAAACTGTATTTGTCTATGAATACAATTAGATTTTTTCGTGGCTGGTTTTTCGTCCCCTTGTCTCACTGGGTGAGAGAAGGACCAGCCGTAGAACAAATCCAACACTCTTTAGCTGAATATTTTAAATTACAAACATTAGTTACAACATTTAAAAATATAACTGAAATAGGTACTTTAAAAGTTCCTTCGCAAAGGTAATTGTGAGTACATAGTTAAATGTGAAGGAGGCGATTTTATTGAGGTTTTACATGGATTTGAGTTAAAGGAAAATGGTCATATTTATGTTATTCGATAGAAGTGAGGGTTGTTGTGATTGATGTTAATTTTATCCCTCTGGAGATGAAAAGTGGAGATTTAGGAAGGTAGCCGGTAAGGCTGAAATGTTTTAGAGGACAGGGTATTTTACTGCAGTGACAGTAGAGGTGGTTTGGGTAGGAAATGTGAACGTTGTGTGACTGATTCAGACAGGGGTTTGGGGAATCGAGGACCGAGGCAGACAGACGAATATAAATCCTGGACCAAGGATATTCCAATGGAAAGGAAGTGTGGGAAGACCTTTCAGATGTGGTAGATACTGAAATGTAGTTGACGATAGATTTAGAGCCAATAATGGTACAATGTCCCTAGATAGCTGGTCCCCAGGCAGTATGCTAGAATGCTATAAAGCTGCTGTCAAGTGTACATACCGACGACCATGCTGCGGAAGGTGTCTATGTCCTGGCGCAAGGTGTCTGGGCGCTCGTTGAGTTCCTCCTGGGCGCGGCGCTGCCACTCTGGTGGCAACTGCGGGGGCGGCGGCTGTGGGGGCGGAGGGGGCAGCGCGCTGCACACCTGCCGCAAGCAAGGCCTCGCATCACGTGAGGAAAGTACAGCGCTGGGTGCACGGTGACAGCTAGCACTCTTTCTCCGTCATAATACATATTACATCGTTAGAAGCATCAGGACACCAGCAGAAAAGAGCAGCGTGGGCTTTGTGTGCCACTTACCTGCTCCAAGACATGCGCAGCAGCAACGAAAAGTGCCTGAAACCATTTTCATCGACTGGATTCTCAATTAGGACAGACGATAACAGATTCTTTTTCCCTAAAAATCAATAACACACTGTATATAGACTTTCGGGGTACAGTAACCACCTACAATAATAAATTTTGGCAGGAAATGGATTTACTGTACTGCAACAAAATTGCATGAGGTCGAAAGTTCAGAATTGCTTTTCGCTGGCAACAACATCAAATATATTTAACACGAAAAAATATTTTTGCCCCCTCGTTTCGCGTTGCTTATTTCTCACTGTATCTCAGTCTTTGTATTCCCTACAATTATCCTACTCCGCTAATCCCCACAGTGCAAAGTTAAGTGAGTCTTGAATATCTCATGCCTCACTAAATTCTTCTGATAAATGTTTTCCACAGACTTATTTTCCCTGTTACTTTTCCTTGTACCTATTCATTTATTCTAGTCCACTTAATTTTTAACACCCTTCTGTAGCTCGACTTCTTTAATCACTGACAAAACCAGCCTCCAACAAATAGAACTCTAACTGAATTGTTCGTCGGTGACTGACAGAACATGACGATAATAAGAAAGGGGAGATTGTTAACGTTCTTCTACTGTTGTTTATTCACTCACGAACTGGTTTCCGCCGTTTAGGCCATCATCACGTAACACTGCAGAAGCCCAGGAACAAATTAACAGATCTGAAAGTACTTACAGATGCACTGCGACGAAATGCAATGCGGCCATTAGTGTTCACGATTTATGTAAATAAAAAGATTTTATTTCAAATCACAGTTGCACGTTACGCTGCAGCAAGTCGGTGAAGACGGCGTTCCCAGACAGAGAAAGGGCCACATTAGCAATGGAAGGATATCTCATGGTGTATTAAACCTCGAAACCAGTCACAGCTGTTTGCCTGAGAATGGGTCTTACAGCAAATCTATTTTATAATCATTAACAATCGCCGATTGTCTGACGTCATGCGCTTAATTTCAACAAAATATACGCAGAACATACAGTTAGATACACAGTGACGGAACAGAAGTCGCACCACCGAGAAAGAGTTGTGCGGCATAAATGAATGTTGGTAGGCGTGTTTCTACAACTGAAAGATGATTTATATTCGAATTTCTCGCCAGTCGCTTAAGAATGACGTTAGTAGCGCCACTGTGGGGATGGAAATGGAAATGCCGTGTTGCTAGGGCCTCCCGTCGGGTAGACCGTTCGCCTGGTGCAAGTCTTTCGAGTCGACGCCACTTCGGCAACTTGCGTGTCGATGGAGATGAAATGATGATGATAAGGACACTTTTGTTTTCACTAGCTGCTTATTTTTTATGACCCACCGTCTAATTTCACATGGTGGGTCGTATGTTGCCACTTAGCCGCTGTGACTGGGTCCGGTGTGTCTGAAAGTGACACCACACCGGCTCCCGTCCCCACTCACACCGTTGCCCGTGTCCCGCCACGTGGAGGCGGGCTCTATTTGTTTACATCCATTTGATATCTTTTTTGTGCAGCATTAGAAAAACTTATGACTAATACAAAATCAAGTGAGATGTTAATAAACAAAACGAAATTAAATATTTAGGAAGAAGGAAGCAAGAGAATTGAATAGAGAAGGGATAGGTATAATATTGCCCGTCACCTGGTTGTGGGCGGCGGCCCGGGTCTTGGAATGACCCTCAAGACGCTGGCCATCGCTCATCATGCCTTTAACATCTACCATCCTAAAAACTAACTTAACTAGATTAGGGTACGTTAAAGCTAGACACTAAGACTAAGACCTCCATGTCCAGCCTGCTAAACTTTTTACGATATACGATAGAGAGGTAACGGATTTTGTGCTTGGCTCAAAGTTGCTAATGAAAGGGTACTTGTGGTAAAAGTAAGAAAGGTAATGACGCTACAAGGCTCCTAGTAGAGTACATCAGGCGCAAGCACCTCCCGGCCCCGCCGACAACACGACCCGAACGGTGGTTTTCCCCGATCTACCATAGGTATCCGTCGGGTTGGGCTCAAAAGAGAGGAACCACAATTAAGATCCTTCCATCCCGGCCGTGCGCCGCCTCTTACCAGGAGGCGTAGGTCCCTTGAAGAGGTGCCTAACTTTAAGCTTAAGATCAGAAGTTATTAGTGTGTAGTGGAAGGTTGATAAGGACAACACAACACCCAGTCCCTGAGCGGAGAAAATCTCCGACCCAGCCGGGAATCGAACCCGGGCCGTTAGGTATGACATTCCGTCGCGCTGACCACTCAGCTACTATGAGGATGAAAATCAGGTTTGCTTTAAGCTTAAGCTATAACGGTCGTGATCGCTAGTTATCTTGAGATTTGGCATGGTAAGTTGATGTAAATCAAGAATGCTTTTAAGACGACGAAAACTCCGTTATCAAACCGCACTGAGTTTGAACGAGGTCTTGTAAGAGGGTTACGGGAAACTGAATATTCCTTCTGCGATATTGCCGAAAGACTTGGCAGGAATGTAGCCACTGCAGATAATTGCTAGCAGAGGTGGTTCCTAGAATGTACAGTCGCAAGAAGACTGGGCTCCGGACAGCCACTTGGCGCTACCTAGGGGGAAAAGCATCGTATTTGGCGTATGACTTTGATGCATCATACTGCATCTGGAGCAGCAGCTTGAGCAGCAGTTGGTACCACAGTGAGGCAACGAACTGTTACAAATCGGTTCCTTCAGTGAGAGCTCCGAGCCAGAAGCCCCGTAGCGTACGTTCCACCGATCCCAAACCATCTCCATTTGTGACCCCAGTGGTGTCAAACGAGTGCTCACTGGACGACTGAATGGGAATCTGTTGTGTTTTCTGAAGAAGGCTGATTCTGCCTCGGTGACCGTGATGGCTATCTGTTGGTTAGGAGGAGGCCTACTGAGGATCTGCAAACAACTTGCTTCACCTGGAGCTGTGATCTGGTGTGCGATATCGTATGGCGGTGGGAACAATCTCGTGGTTATCCCAAGCACCGCGACTGCAAATTTGCACGTCGGTCTCGTGGTTCGACCTATTGTAATGTTATTCATGGACAGAATTTCAGGGGTGTTTTTCAACAGGATAACGCTTGTCCACATACCGCTATTGTAACCCATCGTGGACTATAGAGTGTCGACATGCTGCCCTGGCCTGCTCGAGCACTAGGTGTGTCTCCAGTCGAGCACGTATGGGACATCATCGGACAACAGCTTCAGCGTCTTCCTCAACCGGCGTTAACCGTCCGTATACAGACCGACCAATTGCACCAGGCACGGAACTTCATCCCACACACCGATATCCGGCACTTGTACAACACGGTGCAGGCACGTTTGTATGCTTGCATTCAACAGTTTATTCGGTTACACTGGTTTTTAGTGTACCAGTATATCACATTTGCAACGTCGTATCTCTTGATTACATTAGCCTGTAGTCTTAATCACTTAAATATGTTACCTTGACAAAAGTATTCCTCAAATTTCATTATTCTCCATTAATTATTTTTTGGTGCTGCGATTTTTTTCCGTCAGTGTATACACGGTGGAGAAAAACTGTGTCACGAAATTTTAATCCTGGATAGCTGATGCCAGTAGGAATCAAAATTACTGATGTTGTGTAGGTCGAGAACGCACAATTTTTAAACTACGGAAACTCGTCGCCACTATCTCCGATTGGACGTTGAATTGCCCCTGCTCCCGTTCGTCGGTTGACCGGTAGCGCTATGGTTGACGATTCATACATACAAACGTCCCTCGCCCCTCAGTGCCTCAATGTGATACACACACGTGTCGAATAGGTTTTGCTGTTTGTCTTCACCTCACGTCAGAGGCCTTCGCACGCAAGCTTCGCTTCGGAGCACACACACGTCACCTGCGATTTAGTCATACAGTAAGCATGGCGGCACAGTATTCATTTGAAGAACAACGAGATATGGTTTTTGTTTATGGACTAGCCAACGGTAACGCGCATGAAGCTCGACAGTTGTATGAGGAACGGTACTCAGCCAGACACCATCCACATCTGCAAACGTTTACAGCAATTCACCAGCGACTTGGCGAAACAGGCAGCGGAATATCACGGTGATGCTGGAAGACCTCGAACACGACGGGTTGCTGCATTTGAAGAGACTTCTCGAGCGCTTTGAGGAAGCACCTACGACAAGTGCTCGAGCGGTTGGACACGACATGGGGATCACTCATCGGTTATTCTGGAAGGTTTTGAGGGATGACGGCCAGCATCTACACTCCTGGAAATTGAAATAAGAACACCGTGAATTCATTGTCCCAGGAAGGGGAAACTTTATTGACACATTCCTGGGGTCAGATACATCACATGATCACACTGACAGAACCACAGGCACATAGACACAGGCAACAGAGCATGCACAATGTCGGCACTAGTATAGTGTATATCCACCTTTCGCAGCAATGCAGGCTGCTATTCTCCCATGGAGACGATCGTAGAGATGCTGGATGTAGTCCTGTGGAACGGCTTGCCATGCCATTTCCACCTGGCGCCTCAGTTGGACCAGCGTTCGTGCTGGACGTGCAGACTGCGTGAGACGACGCTTCATCCAGTCCCAAACATGCTCAATGGGGGACAGATCCGGAGATCTTGCTGGCCAGGGTAGTTGACTTACACCTTCTAGAGCACGTTGGGTGGCACGGGATACATGCGGACGTGCATTGTCCTGTTGGAACAGCAAGTTCCCTTGTCGGTCTAGGAATGGTAGAACGATGGGTTCGATGACGGTTTGGATGTACCGTGCACTATTCAGTGTCCCCTCGACGATCACCAGTGGTGTACGGCCAGTGTAGGAGATCGCTCCCCACACCATGATGCCGGGTGTTGGCCCTGTGTGCCTCGGTCGTATGCAGTCCTGATTGTGGCGCTCACCTGCACGGCGCCAAACACGCATACGACCATCATTGGCACCAAGGCAGAAGCGACTCTCATCGCTGAAGACGACACGTCTCCATTCGTCCCTCCATTCACGCCTGTCGCGACACCACTGGAGGCGGGCTGCACGATGTTGGGGCGTGAGCGGAAGACGGCCTAACGGTGTGCGGGACCGTAGCCCAGCTTCATGGATACGGTTGCGAATGGTCCTCGCCGATACCCCAGGAGCAACAGTGTCCCTAATTTGCTGGGAAGTGGCGGTGCGGTCCCCTACGGCACTGCGTAGGATCCTACGGTCTTGGCGTGCATCCGTGCGTCGCTGCGGTCCGGTCCCAGGTCGACGGGCACGTGCACCTTCCGCCGACCACTGGCGACAACATCGATGTACTGTGGAGACCTCACGCCCCACGTGTTGAGCAATTCGGCGGTACGTCCACCCGGCCTCCCGCATGCCCACTATACGCCCTTGCTCAAAGTCCGTCAACTGCACATACGGTTCACGTCCACGCTGTCGCGGCATGCTACCAGTGTTAAAGACTGCGATGGAGCTCCGTATGCCACGGCAAACTGGCTGACACTGACGGCGGCGGTGCACAAATGCTGCGCAGCTAGCGCCATTCGACGGCCATCACCGCGGTTCCTGGTGTGTCCGCTGTGCCGTGCGTGTGATCATTGCTTGTACAGCCCTCTCGCAGTGTCCGGAGCAAGTAAGGTGGGTCTGACACACAGGTGTCAATGTGTTCTTTTTTCCATTTCCAGGAGTGTATTAAGTTTCCACCCCGTTTAAGACTAAATCCTGCGACGGACTATGAACACAGGTTAGGGTTTTGCCGGTGGTTTCTGCGACGTGTTGCACGAGATCCCGACTTCCCTGCCATTGTGTTGTTTACCGACGAGTGCACCTTCCATCAGGATGGTCTTTACAACATTCTAAACGTTCACTACTGGACTACGGGAAATCCTCACGTCACGTACGTCCACGAACACCAGGAACTATTTTCGCTCAACATTTGGGTAGGCATTATGGGTGACCATCTGATTGGGCCGGTCCGTCTACGTCCTCAACTTACCGCGGCGAAGTACCTTCACTTTTTGCAAGAAACTCTACCCGGCCTGCTGGAAGATGTTCCCCTGGACATACGGCTACAAATGTGGTTGCAACATGATGGATCGCATGCACATAAGTCACTGTGCGCGTGTAATTGGCAGAGGTGCTAGTAGGACATGGGTTCCGCGATTACCAGACCTCACGCCACCAGACTTTTCCTGTGGGGATTCTTCAAGGTTCTAGTTCACCCATCCGGACGCGAACCAGCTAGAAACGAAGAGGAATTAATGAATCGCATTCAGCATGCCGCCAATCACATCAGGGCAATGCCAGGAATCTTTGAAAGAGTTCGGCAAAACACTGTTAGACGTTATCAAGCTTGTGTCGCGTCAGAGGGTCGCCAGTTCGAGCACCTGCTTTAAGTAAACAATGACCTAGCAACAAAAAATGGTTCAAATGGCTCTGAGCACTATGGGACTTAACATCTGAGGTCATAAGTCCCCTAGAACTAACCTAAGGACATCACACACATCCATGCCCGAGGCAGGACTCGAACCTGCGACCGCAGCTGTCGAGCGGTTCCAGATTGAAGCGCCTGGAATCGCTCGGCCACTTCGGCCGGCCCTAGCTACAAAAAAGGCCCTTTTCAGGGCTGACACAATTTGTAAAAGACGTTCTGTACGCGGAGTAATAGTTGTTGACATATTTACTCCTGGTACGTCTTATCATGAAACTACAATGGAAGTGTCGGGACCCCAGCCGATTCGTCCCCAGAGTGGAAGGCTGGTGCGCTCTCACCGAGCGTTCGGGCGCCTTCGATGCATCGCGATCTCCGGCAGGCAAAGCATTCGCGGCCATGCGTTGTCCAGAGCATCCGGCTACAGGGCAATCCCGTGGCCAATCGGAGTGCGTGGCACCAAGTTTCCGTAGTTTAAAAATTGTGCGTTGTCGACCTAAACAACATTAGTAAGTTTGGTTCCTATTGGCATCAGCTATCCAGGGTTAAAATTTCGTCACACAATTTTTCTCCAGCCTGTATTCTGAGTGGCTGCAGATTATAGGGAAGCCGCTACGCTAGAAACTGTAGTGAACAGTAGGGAGATTTGCGGAGGATGAACGATTAGTTGCGGAGAGTGGCAGCAAACCATCAACATAAGCAACTATAACGAACTGGAGCATAAAGAGGCGGAAAGCCCCACTATTGTTTTGGAACGACTACATCAAACAAGTTTCAGGGACGACAGGTGGCAGACTAAGAACGTGACCGCACGGACTGCTCTGCCATCTTCGACTTTATTGATACATATAGGATCTGATGATGAATACCCAGCTATCAATTTTCTAAAGCAATACGATGCCATTCTCAAAAATACTCGAAAAAATCGACTTAGAAAACTTCCAACGAAAAATCATCATCGAATAAATGTAGAGAGTTTAGGCCATTGTAGATTAAATGTTCACTACCTGTAATAAATCTCATAAAAACTAAACTAAACACCGTCCGAACGGGCCTCGGAGGGCCTAACGGTACTGACCAACCGCCGTGTCATCCTCACGCATCCTGTAGCCGTCAATGGAAGCGGATATGGAGGGGCATGTGTCAGCACACTGCTCTGCCAGCCGTTGTCAGTTTACGAGACCGGAATCGCTACTTCTCAGTCAAGTAACGCCTTAGGCTGAGTGCACCCTGCTTGCCAACAGCGCTCGGTAGACTGGACGGCCACCCATCCAAGTGTTAGCCATGTCCGAAAGCGCTTATCTTTGGTGATCTGACGGGAACCGGTGTTACCACTGCGGCAAGGCCTTTGGCAATAAATCGCATATTATGTAAAATATGGGTAAATGGGAAATGGTGCACGCAGATAGGAGGATAAGAAAACCTGGAAGTTTTATAGCGCAGGACTGTTGTATTCCGATTCACGTCGGTTAGCTACGAATAAAGCATTGAAACGATGTGAAATGAAATAAATATGTAAAATAAGTTACAGGGTGGCGAGGACAGGGAAATCGGAAAACTTCAATTAATTGATAGTATTTTAGGAAGACAGAGTGTATCTACAAAGGTGATAGAGCAAAATGCTAGTGCGACCTATTCTTGAGTGCTGTTTGATTGTTTAAGGGTTTGATCAGGTTAATTGTAGGAGAAGTCCATCGGATTCCAGAGACTGTTGCTAGAGATGAATATGGCCAGTTTACTCGGTACGAGTCTTTTACCGTGATGGCCAGTGGGGATCTCTGGAAGAAAACTGTTCGTCTTTTCTGGTAGCGCTACTGGTTAAGTTCAGAGAACCGATATTCGTGACAGTATGTGCAATAATTTTACTGAAACTTCCTGGCAGATTAAAACTGTGTGCCCGACCGAGACTCGAACTCGGGACCTTTGCCTTTCGCGAGCAAGTGCTCTACCAACGGAGCTACCGAAGCACGACTCACGCCCGGTACTCACAGCTTTACTTCTGCCAGTACCTCGTCTCCTACCTTCCAAACTTTACAGAAGCTCTCTTCACATGGCCATACAAAAGTAATCACACAAACTTCTTTCTGGTTTGCACTACTGTCACATCATCCTTATATTTTACTATCATATTAGAGTTTTTGAGTTCAGTTCCCATGCTTGCTGAAAATAATAATGAATTAAGGAAGGGTCCACCTTGTTCTACAAGTACCCAAATTATTGTTTTGTTCTATCACCCAAACATGTTTCAACACAGTTGTGGCATCCTCAGTGGTTTTTAAAATTATTTTCCTTTCATTTTACGTTGTTTGTGTACTGTGGCTGACAGTCATATTTGTGCAGAGAGATGTGTGTCCAAGCCACACATGGAACATTTACAAATGAGCAGGAGAAAACATCCAGCTCAACTATACAAAATACATTTGGTCCATATAAACAGAGAGCTAAGGACTAGCAAAATACTACAATGATGACATGGTGTACTAGTGTAGACCTGTGGCTGATTTTGATTGGCAGCCACAAGATACACACAATGTAAAATAAAAGGAAAATAATTAAAAACTCACTGAGGATGCAACAATTGTGTTGTGTGGTGAAACATGTTTGGGCGATAAAACACAACAATAATTTGTGTACTTGCAAAAATCCTTAATTAATTATTTCTTATCTTTTATTTGATATTTCTAGATTTTCTGGGGAATAGGTAGTTGTTGTGGGCATCTGCTCAAAGACTTGCCCACGAAAGGCAAAGGTCCAGAGTTCGAGTCTCTGTCCGGCACACAGTTTTAATCTGCCAGGAAGTTTCATATCAGCGCACACTCCGCTGCAGAGTGAAAATCTCATTCTGGAATAATTTTACTGTTTGCAGCCAATAACTAAAATAAAGACTACAAGAACATGGTAAGAAAAGTTAAAATAGAGATGGAGGTGTTTTCCCGTCTTCCATAAGCAAGTGGGAAGCAAAATGAGTGACATCATTACGAAACATCCTCTGCCACCTGCTATACAGGGCTATTACAAATGATTGAAGCGATTTCATAAATTCACTGTAGCTCCATTCATTGACATATGGTCACGACACACTACAGATACGTAGAAAAACTCATAAAGTTTTGTTCGGCTGAAGCCGCACTTCAGGTTTCTGCCGCCAGAGCGCTCGAGAGCGCAGTGAGACAAAATGGCGACAGGAGCTGAGAAAGCGTATGTCGTGCTCGAAATGCACTCACATCAGTCAGTCATAACAGTGCAACGACACTTCAGGACGAAGTTCAACAAAGATCCACCAACTGCTAACTCCATTCGGCGATGGTATGCGCAGTTTAAAGCTTCTGGATGCCTCTGTAAGGGGAAATCAACGGGTCGGCCTGCAGTGAGCGAAGAAACGGTTGAACGCGTGAGGGCAAGTTTCACGCGCAGCCCGCGGAAGTCGACGAATAAAGCAAGCAGGGAGCTAAACGTACCACAGCCGACGGTTTGGAAAATCTTACGGAAAAGGCTAAAGCAGAAGCCTTACCGTTTACAATTGCTACAAGCCCTGACACCCGATGACAAAGTCAAACGCTTTGAATTTTCGGCGCGGTGGAGATCATGATCAGCAATTCATGTCATGGCCTCCACGCTCTCCCGACTTAACCCCATGCGATTTCTTTCTGTGGGGTTAAGTGAAAGATTCAGTGTTGAAACCTCCTCTACCAAGAAACGTGCCAGAACTGCGAGCTCGCATCAACGATGCTTTCGAACTCATTGATGGGGACATGCTGCGCCGAGTGTGGGAGGAACTTTATTATCGGCTTGATGTCTGCCGAATCACTAAAGGGGCACATATCGAACATTTGTGAATGCCTAAAAAACTTTTTGAGTTTTTGTATGTGTATGCAAAGCATTGTGAAAATATTTCAAATAATAAAGTTATTGTAGAGCTGTGAAATCGCTTCAATCATTTGTAATAAGCCTGTATAGTGTTTAGCAATTAATGGGAATGCCGTGGGGTATGGTAATGGGATCATTATTACCAGTACCTGTTATATACCACGAAATCGACTCGAAGCTACGATCTGTGTGTATCGTTGTGCGAAGCACTTATTTGCGCTGCGTGCTTTACGAGGGAATTGCTTTCCAAGAACAACCGACCAGCAATAGACCACTTTTTTTAGTATCTTCGCTTTAATCCTTTGCAATTTTATGTGATATAAAAGTAAGAATTACCAGTAATCCCCAATAGTCGATCCTATTAAGGCACACAGTGAGATTATCGCCTATTATTACTGAGCCCAGTGTAGGAGGTTTAATCACCGAAAAAATTTAGCTTCCGCTTCAGGAAGGCATCCAGATAATTTTCATCACTTCCTGTGGTGCAAGTTCTTTGGAACCATTCAGGATTAATTGGCATTATTATTAGAATTATATCACACTTCATGCTGAGTCACATTGTTCTGCAATTGCACATTTATGAGAGTTCAAAAGTTTCAAAAAATGGTTCAAATGGCTCTGAGCACTATGGGACTTAACTTCTAAGGTCATCAGTCCCCTAGAACCTAGAACTACTTAAACCTAACTAACCTAAGGACAGCACACACATCCATGCCCGTGGCAGAATTCGAACCTGCGACCGTAACGGTCCCGCGGTTCCAGCCTGTAGCGCCTAGAACCGCTCGGCCACTCCAGCCGGCCAAAATTTTCAAATTATTTTTGTGTATACTGACTCGTTTAATGCTCTCCTAATTGATTAAAAAGTGGTTGTGTTTATGCACGGATACTAGAATACACGGTAATGGTAACACGCAGGGGGCTGCGAGCTATGACGTCATCTTGAACCCATTCGCCATGTCTATCCGCTTTGAAGCTTATAGGCACATGTACACATTCTTAACTCATACGCAGGTAAGAAGGTAATCGTCATTTACCATGTTTTAGTGTATTATTATTATTGTTATTGTTACTAAGCTCTATGTTAGTTAGATTACGTTTTCTATGATCGGTGAAATGCTAGTGTGAAGTTTATGAAGGACATCAACTTCTTTCCCCGTCTCGGAGGGTGCTCCTTTTTCTCTGGGGAAGAGGCTCACACAGCCTTAGATCACATACACCTGTAGCGCGGAGAAACCCGATATAATGTCATTTTAACTCTTTAACGTATTAAAAGGTTTTCTTTTTTGTTCTGGAAAGTTATGTTAACACTTTTTTCATTTTTTTTTAAGTTTTTGTCTGTTGTTCACTCTTAGTTCGCTCACTACCTTTACTTTTTTTCTTGTTGATAGCTTCATTCTAATGAAAGTGCGTACCCTTCCGAAACACATCACAGCAAAGTGCTCCATTCGTGGATACTTCTCATTTATAATGTCCTTTAACCTGACAAAACTTTTATGTAGCGAACAGTGAAATTGCCGTGGAATTGCTGAAATTCTCTTTCCATTTTCAAAGTGAATTCCATAAAATTTACTCCGTTAAAGATCCACCTGAAACTGTTTGAATCCAGTTCTTTCCTGAAACATTTACGTGATCAGTTATATTACCACAGAATTGTGCTAATTCGAGGTGTTTTCCTTTAACTTTATAAGAAGCATATCCTGCAATCATCTCCAACTGCTCAACATTTTCCTCCAAACCTGGGACGTTATCCGGTGCAGTTCTCAAAAATTTCTCCAATCTCTGAAACACTCTTCAACTTCCTTGTATTGGCATTCACTTTCCTGTAGAGAATAAGTGTCCAGCTTTTCAGAAGATGACGGTTCTACAGTCGTAGCTCGAGTTTCCTCCAATATATTAGCACTTAAGCCATCAACAGGGAATATTTCAAAAATGGTTCAAATGGCTCTGAGCACTATGGGACTTAACATCTGAGGTCATCAGTCCCCTAGAACTTAGAACTACTTAAACCTAACTAACCTAAGGACATCACACACATCCATGCCCGAGGCAGGATTCGAACCTGCGACCGTAGCGGCCGCGCGGTTCCAGACTGAAGCGCCTAGAACCGCTCGGGCACAAGGACCGGCGCCATCAAATTCTTTCTCGTTCCTGCATGTACTACCTAATGGGATCCCGCTCGCATTATGGCTCAAAATCAAAGACTTAATTCTTTGGGGGACGATGGTAGGCAAGGAGACAGGCAACGTAAAGTCGTACCCTTTGCAATATCTTCAGGTGACCAGTTACTACACTGTGCTTTTGTAACTACTTGTTGTTGGCAGTCAGAAAAAGAGCCCTGGATCAGTTTTTGAGAATGTTTTAATTTCAGTTACTCAGCGCTACATAGAGAGGACCCTGTAAATAATCATTCTTGTGCCTAAGATCTTTTATTTCTCATTCCATAATTTCTAATTACTGGCATAAGCACGTACTGTCACATTCACAGCAGTGTTTGTTTTCACGGTTAAGCTTCTGTCTAGTAGTAATTTCTTCATTAGTTGCTTATATAATACCTGTAAATTATCTTCTTCTTTACCGTAGCTTCCTTTTCGTGTCCGAATATTTCTCTCATTATTAGTCTTATTACTACACCCTAAGTCAGCATCTGAGTATGGTAGATTTAGAACTGGAACAGTATCAGCCCTCAACTTGCGTTTCGAAGGAATATTAACAGTTCACTTTTCAAATCCCTTTCATAATCTGAATCTGTAAAATATATTGAGCAGACACGAGAGATTCGAGCTGGAAACGAATCTGCACATTTACTAGCATTTATCCATTTCCGTTTCGTCTAATGTTTTGAGGAAACAAACGAAACTTAATTTCTAATTAATTTAGTTTCCTGCTGTGGTTACTACGATTGGCATTCCAGCAGCAAACTATTGTTTTTCACTTAATAACGTAATCTAAAAAATCCCTCAATAAATTGATAATTATGGCATAATTCTGTACTGTATCGTCAATCAGCAATAAAAATTCACACTGCCGTAAACAACCTCAATTTCACTCGTAAACGCAGTTACAGTACAATTCTGGCTACTGAGCGCTGATTGGGTTCACTTGTACATCTCAGCACGGCTTGCTACTGGGTATCAATCTCGTGAACCCCACTGTGTATTCTAGTATCCGCGGATTTATGTAATCGTTTGTTGCATAATTGGATTTTTTGATATTTACTGTAATTGGTAATAGCTTTTTGTAGATTATTCAGCATGTATACGCTTATGACAAATACTTTCAAACTGCCTACTTACCTACAATAACTTATTGGGCTGGTTAATTTGTGCGGAAATTTCTTTACGATATTTTGGCAGTAACTTTCGTTCAGCATTCAATATCACAAACTGTCCTTAACAGCGAACAATGGGTAATAACTCGTGTGCAATGTTTCCGGTGTCCGTTTGAGCCCCGTCACGCGACGTCGATTTGGCAACACGGGTAAAACTGTCCTTCACCTGGCAGCTTCCACTACAGTTCACCCATTTCACAGTTATATTTCGTGAACAGTATAGCTGCTGACGTTAAAATGCACTAATTGATTAAGAGACCTCCTTATAATGATTTCAACGACGTAGATCCATTTAAAAATCTGAAGTCATTTCAATACTTACGAAAATTAAATGATTACAACTTTTAATCAAATATCAAATTAAATCCCATATTTTTAATTGCCATTTGTCGAACACCTCTCTTAAAGCGACAGTGAAGTTAAAATTAGCCACGGTACCTGAGAAAGTCTGCATAGAGAATGTGAAGCCGACGAGGAAATGTTTAAATGGTTAAAATGTTTCTGAGCGCTATGTGACTTAACAGCTGAGGTCATCAGTCCCCTAGACTGAGAACTACTTAAACCTAACTAACGTAAGGACGGCACACACATCCATGTCCGAAGCAGGATTCGAACCTGCGACAGTAACAGCAGCGCGGTTCCGGACTGAAGCGCCTAGAACCGCTCGCCCACAACGGCCGGCGTAATGTTCAGAAATGTGTCTGTTCAGCGGTTGTTATTTGGTAGTTCCATGGTCTCTAATAGTTCGTTGCTGAATAATGTGACGTACATATTTTTTGTATGTACAATGAAATAAAATCATCTACGTTCTGACGATTGTGGGACAACGTATAACGAAAAATTTAATATGGGAAAAAGAATTCGTAGCAGTAGAGGCATTGTTTTCATATGTGTTTTTTTCGAGCAGTTTCTCCAATAAAAAAATTTGACGTGAGCGTTTTGGAATATGTCAACAACAGTGAGCAAGCATTTTACGTGTTTAGCCTGTATAAATGAAATGTTTATTCAGTCACTTTTGCTGGGGCTGTTCTTGGCGCCACCAGCCACTGCCGCCTTCGCTTTAGTGTTTAGTTCTCGAGCGTCGCGAGCTGTGCGGGTTTAGGTTCGGTGCGGCCGCTCCTCACCTTCCCGGTGTCGTCGTCCTCGCAGGCGGCCAGAGGCGCGTGTTTGACGACGGCCGCCTTGCCGACCGCGAGGTCCCCGTCGGCTTCCAGGGCCTTTGGCGGAAGCACCAGCCCGGGGAACATCTTGTCTGCTGGCATCCTCACGGCTCCATCCTGTAACCAAGCGTCACTGCTTACTTACCGATGACCACTCTAATATCTCACAATCACATGACTAATTACTTAATCTCAAATAACTGTCACGATCAGATGTCTAATTACTTAACCGCAAATAACTGCCCCCCCCCCCCCCCCCATGAACCATGGACCTTGCCGTTGGTGGGGAGGCTTGCGTACCTCAACGATACCGTAGGTGCAACCACAACGGAGGGGTATCTGTTGAGAGGCCAGACAAACGTGTGGTTCCTGAAGAGGGGCAGCAGCCTTTTCTGTAGTTGCAGGGGCAACAGTCTAGATCATTGACGGATCTGGCCCTGTAACACTAACCAAAACGGCCTTGCTGTTGTGGTACTGCGAACGGCTGAAAGCAAGGGGAAACTACAACCGTGATTAAATGATGATGGCGTCCTCTTGGGTAAAATATTCCGGAGGTAAAATAGTTCCCCATTCGGATCTCCGGGCGGGGACTACTCAAGAGGACGTCGTTATCAGCAGAAAGAAAACTGGCATTCTACGGATCGGAGCGTGGAATGTCAGATCCCTTAATCGGGCAGGTAGGTTAGAAAATTTAAAAAGGGAAATGGATAGGTTAAAGTTCGATATAGTGGGAATTAGTGAAGTTCGGTGGCAGGAGGAACAAGACTTTTGGTCAGGCGAATACAGGGTTATAAATACAAAATCAAATAGGGGTAATGCAGGAGTAGGTTTAATAACGAATAAAAAAATAGGAGTGCGGGCAAGCTACTACAAACAGCATAGTGAACGCATTATTGTGGCCAAGATAGACACGAAGCCCACGCCTACTACAGGAGTAAAAGTTTATATGCCAACTAGCTCTGCAGATGATGAAGAAATTGATGAAATGTATGATGAGATAAAAGAAATTATTCAGTTAGTGAAGGGAGACGAAAATTTAATAGTCATGGATGACTGGAATTGGACAGTAGGAAAAGGAAGAGAAGGAGTCGTAGTAGGTGAATATGGATTGGGGCTAAGAAATGAAAGAGGAAGCCGCCTGGTAGAATTTTGCACAGAGCATAACTTAATCATAGCTAACACTTGGTTCAAGAATCATGAAAGAAGGTTGTATACATGGAAGAACTCTGGAGATACTAGAAGGTTTCAGAAAGACTATATAATGATAAGACAGAGATTTAGGAACCAGGTTTTAAATTGTAAGACATTTCCAGGGGCAGATGTGGAGTCTGACCACAATCTATTGGTTATGAACTGTAGATTAAAACCGAAGAAACTGCAAAAATATGGGAATTTAAGGACATGGGACTTGAATAAACTGAAAGAAGCAGAGGTTGTACAGAGTTTCAAGGAGAACATAAGGAAACAATTCGCAGGAATGGGGGAAAGAAATATAGTAGAAGAAGAATGGGTATCTTTGAGGAATGAAATAGTGAAGGCAGCAGAGGATCAAGTAGGTAAAAAGACGAGGGCTAGTAGAAATCCTTGGGTAACAGAAGAGATACTGAATTTGATTGATGAAAGGAGAAAATACAAAAATGCAGTAAATGAAGCAGGCAAAAAGGAATACAAACGTCTCAAAAATGAGATCGACAGGAAGTGCAAAATGGATAAGCAGGGATGGCTAGAGGACAAATGTAAGGTTGTAGAGGCTTATCTCACGAGGGGTAAGATAGACACTGCCTACAGGAAAATTAAAGAGACCTTTGGAGAAAAGAGAACCACTTGCATGAATATCAAGAGCTCAGATGGAAACCCAGTTCTAAGCAAAGAAGGGAAAGCAGAAAGGTGCAAGGAGTATATAGAGGGTCTATACAGGGGCGACATTCTTGAGGACAATTTTATGAAAATGGAAGAGGATGTAGATGAAGATGAAATGGGAGATACGATACTGCGTGAAGAGTTTGACAGAGCAATGAAAGACCTAAGTGGAAACAAGGCACCGGGAGTAAACAACATTCCATTAGAACTACTGACAGCCTTGGGTGAGCCAGTCCTGACAAAACTCTACCATCTGGTGAGCAAGATGTATGAGACAGGCGAAATACCCTCAGACTTCAAGAAGAATATAATAATTCCAATCCCAAAGAAAGCAGGTGTTGACAGATGTGAAAATTATGGAACTATCACTTTAATAAGTCACAGCTGCAAAATACTAACGCCAATTCTTTACAGACGAATGGAAAAACTGGTAGAAGCCGACCTCGGGGAATATCAGTTTGGATTCCGTAGAAATGTTGGAACACGTGAGGCAATACTGACCCTACGACTTATCTTACAAGAAAGATTAAGGAAAGGCAAACCTACGTTTCTAGCATTTGTAGACTTAGAGAGAGCTTTTGACAATGTTGACTGGAATACTCTCTTTCAAATTCTAAAGGTGGCAGCGGTAAAATACAGGGAGCGAAAGGCTATTTACAATTTGTACAGAAACCAGATGGCAGTTATAAGAGTCGAGGGACATGAAAGGGAAGCAGTGGTTGGGAGGGGACTGAGACAGTGTTGTAGCCTCTCTCCCATGCTATTCAATCTGTATATTGAGCAAGCAGTAACGGAAACAAAAGGAAATTTCGGACGTAGGTATTAAAATCCATGGAGAAGAAATAAAAACTTTGAGGTTCGCCGTAGACATTGTAATTCTGTCAGACACAGCAAAGGACCTGGAAGAGCAGCTGAACGGAATGGACAGTCTCTTGAAAGGAGGATATAAGATGAAAATCAATAGATGCAAAACGAGGGTAGTGGAATGTAGTCGAATTAAATCGGGTGATGCTGCGGGAATTAGATTAGGAAATGAGACACTCAAAGTAGTAAATGAGTTTTGCTATTTGGGGGGCAAAATAACTGATAACGGTCGAAGTAGAAAGGCTATAAAATGTAGACTGGCGTTTCTGAAGAAGAGAAATTTGTTAACATCGAGTATTGATTTAAGGGTGAGGAAGTCGTTTCTGAAAGTATTTGTATGGAGTGTAGCCATGTATGGAAGTGAAACATGGACGATAATTAGTTTAGACAAGAAGAGAATAGTAGCTCTCGAAATGTGGTGCTACAGAAGAATGCTGAAGATTAGATGGATAAATCACATACCTAATGAGGAGGTATTGAATAGAATTGGGGAAAAGATGAGTTTGTGGCACAACTTGACTAGAAGAAGGGATCGGTTGGTGGGACATGTTCTGAGGCATCGAGGGATCACCAATTTAGTACTGAAGGGCAGTGTGGAGGGTAAAAGTCGTAGAGGGAGACCAAGAGATGAATACACTAAGTAGATTCAGAAGGATGTAGGCTGCAGTAGGTGCTGGGAGATGAAGAAGCTTGCACAGGATAGAGTAGCATGGAGAGCTGCATCAAACCAGTCTCAGGACTGAAGACCACGACTACAACAACAAATAACTGTGTAGATCTGGGGTAGTAAACCTACAGGGTGGCGCACGAAATGTGTTACCATTTTGTTTTTCAATATAAACTTTATTGTCAATACAATCTGAAAGGGACTTATACTACAATGAAGAGCCGTCCATGGAGCGGTTTGTTCTAACTCAGCACATGCTCAATATGTCCACCTTTTCGTTTCCTAACTTCCTTCAAACGGACACTGAAGTTAGTGATTACCCTACGGCCCATGTCTTCCGTAATTTCACTGCAAGCTTGAAGAATAAGTCTTCTGAGCTCCATTAAATCACGTGGACCGTTCGGGAAAATTTTTTCCTTTAGGTACCCCCAAAGAAAAAAGTCACATGGATTGAGGTCTGGACTATCGGGGGGCCAATTTTGTCCGTCATTTGAAGCGACCTGGAAACCTGAGTGAAATGATCCGCATGTCGAAATGCTCGTGTAAAAACTCCAACACAGTGTTTGCAGTATGTGGCCTTGCTCCATCTTGCATGAACCACTGCGTGTTGAAGGGCAAGAAGCTGTGGAATGAAGCTATTGCGAAGCATGCTCAAATAACGCTCGCTGTTCACAGTTTCTTCAAAGAAACAGGGTCCAATAAGTCCGTGACTTGCTGCCCACGCTGTAATCCTCGGAGCATAATGTTGTGGTTCATGAAGCACTTGTGGGTTTTCTGTGGCCCAAAAGCGTACATTTTGTTTGTTAACGACACCATCTAAATGAAAATGCGCCTGGTTTGAAAACCAAACGTTGTTGAGTTTCTTCCCTATCCTCCGCTCACTGAGCAAACAGTAGTCTCTGCTGCTTGTGTTCTTCAGTGAGCTTCTGTGCACAGGTGATCTTGTATGGGTACATATGGATGTCACTTTTAAGAATGCGTTGAACGGTGCGTCTGGATATTCCCAGTTGCACTGCTGCCTTTCTACGCGATTTCCCGGGACTTCTCTGTACAGCAACTCGTACCGCTTCAATATTCTCCGGCGGACAAACGGGCTTAGGTCGAGGTCGCTTCGCTTCGAATACTGTTCCTTCCGGTACAAATCTATCGTACAACCTGTGGATGGTCTTGTTGCAAGGGACCCATCGTGTGTTAAACTATTGTCGAAAACGCCTCTGAGTCACAACAAGGCTTTTCGTTTCATGAAAAAGTAACACAATTGCCGATCGTTACTGTGTCGTCAGTCTTCCATTGTCAGCCATTGCTGCTTACTAGTCTCCTTGCGGCAGTATCGTGAATTACACGTCATTTCGTAACTCATTTGTTTTACCAAGCTCTGCTGGTACTGCTGTAGAGATCCCAGCGGGATATCTAATGTGCGTTCGTAAATTGTGAAAGAAATAATTGGTAACACATTTCGTGCGCCACCCTGTATTTTATCCACCGTCCACTTCTCTGTTTCCTAGCCGCCCACCCGCTCCACAGTAACGTTGATGTAGAAAGAAAGAAAGTAGAATGAGATTTTCGCTCTGCAACGAAGTGTGTGCTGAACCGAGACTTGAACTTGGGACTTTCGGCTTCCGCCGGCACGTGCTCCACCGACTGAGCTACCCATGCGCGACTCACGACTCTCCCTTGCAGCTTTACTTCTGCCGTACCTCGTCTCCTACCTTCGTGCTTGGATAGCTAAGTGATGGAGCATCTGCCTACGAAAGGCTAAGGTCTCGAGTTCGAGCCTCGGTCCGGCACACAGTTTTAATCTGCTAGGAAGTTTCAGTAAGGAAGTAACTTTATAAAATTAATAAAGCAGAGTTTGTGAAGATATCGCTAGTTGCGACCTATATAAGAGTTTTTTTCTGTTTTATTTATTGCTTTCTTTCTTTTTTTTTTCGTAGTTGTACATGAATTTCTGGTGATGTAGTATAGTGTTTGTTTTGTTCTATAACGTAATGAGTAAACGTTTGTTGAAAATACACTCCTGGAAATTGAAATAAGAACACCGTGAATTCATTGTCCCAGGAAGGGGAAACTTTATTGACACATTTCTGGGGTCAGATACATCACATGATCACACTGACAGAACCACAGGCACATAGACACAGGCAACAGAGCATGCACAATGTCGGCACTAGTACAGTGTATATCCACCTTTCGCAGCAATGCAGGCTGCTATTCTCCCATGGAGACGATCGTAGAGATGCTGGATGTAGTCCTGTGGAACGGCTTGCCATGCCATTTCCACCTGGCGCCTCAGTTGGACCAGCGTTCGTGCTGGACGTGCAGACCGCGTGAGACGACGCTTCATCCAGTCCCAAACATGCTCAATGGGGGACAGATCCGGAGATCTTGCTGGCCAGGGTAGTTGACTTACACCTTCTAGAGCACGTTGGGTGGCACGGGATACATGCGGACGTGCATTGTCCTGTTGGAACAGCAAGTTCCCTTGCCGGTCTAGGAATGGTAGAACGATGGGTTCGATGACGGTTCGGATGTACCGTGCACTATTCAGTGTCCCCTCGACGATCACCAGTGGTGTACGGCCAGTGTAGGAGATCGCTCCCCACACCATGATGCCGGGTGTTGGCCCTGTGTGCCTCGGTCGTATGCAGTCCTGATTGTGGCGCTCACCTGCACGGCGCCAAACACGCATACGACCATCATTGGCACCAAGGCAGAAGCGACTCTCATCGCTGAAGACGACACGTCTCCATTCGTCCCTCCATTCACGCCTGTTGCGACACCACTGGAGGCGGGCTGCAAGATGTTGGGGCGTGAGCGGAAGACGGCCTAACGGTGTGCGGGACCGTAGCCCAGCTTCATGGAGACGGTTGCGAATGGTCCTCGCCGATACCCCAGGAGCAACAGTGTCCCTAATTTGCTGGGAAGTGGCGGTGCGGTCCCCTACGGCACTGCGTAGGATCCTACGGCCTTGGCGTGCATCCGTGCGTCGCTGCGGTCCGGTCCCAGGTCGACGGGCAAGTGCACCTTCCGCCGACCACTGGCGACAACATCGATGTACTGTGGAGACCTCACGCCCCACGTGTTGAGCAATTCGACGGTACGTCCACCCGGCCTCCCGCATGCCCACTATACGCCCTTGCTCAAAGTCCGTCAACTGCACATACGGTTCACGTCCACGCTGTCGCGGCATGCTACCAGTGTTAAAGACTGCGATGGAGCTCCGTATGCCACGGCAAACTGGCTGACACTGACGGCGGCGGTGCACAAATGCTGCGCAGCTAGCGCCATTCGACGGCCAACACCGCGGTTCTTGGTGTGTCCGCTGTGCCGTGCGTGTGATCATTGCTTGTACAGCCCTCTCGCAGTGTCCGGAGCAAGTAAGGTGGGTCTGACACACCGGTGTCAATGTGTTCTTTTATCCATTTCCAGGAGTGTAATAATATGGAACTGATATTATTTCCCTTTTGCGCATTAGTGATTAGGTTTTCTTGTCTACCGAATATGTAAAATATTTTGATTCCTCGTTTATCATTTATTGCATTAATTTTGACTGGAATGACTTTGTAATGTTATATGTATACTGAGATATTATACAAGCAGAGCGGGGGCGATCAGAATATCGATTGTGACGATCAAACAGCGTGAGTAGGGCGTGAGTGTAGTCGGGTTTGGGTGGTCCCATGTTTGTACCGAGAAGGCAGAAGGAGGTTAAAAGTGTGCTGACTATGTCGCGTCGTGAAACAGTGCGAACTAAACTTATTAACGATGGGATACTTTTCTGTTCCTTCCTGTAATGAAATGTAAAAACGTTTAAAGAGTGCAGAGAAGTTGGACTGTGTGAAACCCTCATACGAGCTGTGTCGCTTAACTACGACAATGTAGCTATGGACAGACGACATTGTAGTTATGGTGTTCAGGAAAGAACTGTGTTCGCTGTGACTGTGCCGTGTGCATTTTAAATACTTTAAAATTTCAATGCATATTCGCGCCGTCACCGACTATCATGTGCATGAACCATTAACTGTGCCACAGGTGCATAAAACTGTTTATTATGAGTGTGCATGTTACTGCCAACAGTGGCGAGATCGAGGTCGCGTTATTCGCATGCTAAACGAACAGACCGTTATACCGCGATCGAAATAACTTTAAAACCCTCTATTGAATTGTGTTACTTCAGCGTTGTGCATGAGAGACATAATAAATCGCTCGCGTAAATCTGAATGTTGGCAACAACTGTAATACCGTCCAACTATCCAGTGACCTAGAATACGCCACTGATGAAATCGTCATCGAGTGGAAATTAAAATTCCATATGAGATAAACTATATGCAGCATCTACACATGACAGAGCTGATTTCAATACGCCGTCTGGAACGATAAGCTGCCGTCGACATTGCAACTCACCGCTTGCATCGTAACAGATAAGGTTAGATGCTCTGGCTCTCGTCAAAGACTAAAACAACTATTAAAACTGTAAACTTCTATTTGGAACTTGCTCAAAGAAACTTATCTTTAATTTGCTTCTTCTTTAAAATAAATATCATGTTAGCGAAATTTTGTTATTAATGTAGACATTGTTGACCTCAATTAGTGCAGTTGTTTCCAGTCCTATGTCGATTTCTTTCATTCATAATGTTAGCGCTGCTGCCATTGCCTGCTGTTTTAAATATCTCTTGATGACTGTGAAGCATGCATGCACCGTAATTTATGCGAGTGAATTTAATGTGTGATTATTTAGGCATTGTGTTTGTTCGAACTGTGGCGTCCGCCATTAAGCTGAACGCAACAATCAATAACAGCAGAGCTGTTTACACCTGATTGGGGCATTATACGCACATGTGAGTAAACATAATAACAAGTGTCAGACTGAGCACTGTGTGTCCACCTAGAAGTAAATATTCTATTGCCACATCATCATAACCATATATGCGTGCAGTTGTGCCGTACTTAACTGTGTATGCAGAGATAAATGTTAGACAAAACGGTTAAACTTTTGTTAGTAGAAATCGAGGGTGTTTTCTCCAAACCATATCTGATTTGCAACAAGCAGGATTGAGTCAGTGTTTTACAGTAATTTGGCGCAAATTTAGTGGCAGGGCTGTGTCATGATCGCTACATATGGTTTGGAGCATAATTGAACTAGATAACATAGAAGGTTAGGTCTTAATTCTGTTAGCTGTGTGTAGCTGGGTCACTACATGTTACAGCAAGTTTAAACATACAATAATAATTATTTAGCAAATACTTTATGTAAAAATTTTATGAATGCCCAATGAATTTTTTCTTCAAATCCCCACTACCTGTCACCCACCGTGAAGGACAGAACACTCACCATGAAAGGTGGAACGCCCACTAGTGGATGGTAGGGACCAGGTTGACTACCACTGCTCTAGGCGATTGCTAGTCGAGTTTCCATAAAAATCACAGCACAACAGTGAATTGGAACAAGCCATGGGCAAAAAAGAGACGCCAATTCTGTGCTTTTTGGACTTCACCAAAACCTTAGATACTGTCAACTTTCACATCTACTTGCGAAACTCAGAAACCAAAATTTTTCTTCAAATTCGTAATGGAGACGTTTAGCAGGAAATGTCCCACAAGCATCAGTACTGGGTGCATTGTTTTGTAGGGGTGCCAGGATTGTCTAGTGGAGGTGAGTGGGCAGCACTAATCAAGGACAGCTCGAAAGCAGTGGAATCCTTTATTTATTTCCCAGTATTTTATTACAGATGACTTGCCCTCCCACCATGCGAATGATAGGCGACTGGAATCGAAACCATGGTCGACAGTGCACGATGTGTGGATGAGGTGTAACCAGCAATTGCTATGCACAGCTCGGTTCAACGATGGGGCAATCTTGCAAGGCTAGCATCCATGTGCTGGGTCAGCTGATGGCGAAGCGGCGTGGCCTGGCAAGGCTGTAGGCAAGGTGGGCTGGCGGACTGCTTCTGTGCATAGCAGATGGAAGGTAGGAAGATTGATTTTAAAATCCTGTTGACATCGAGACCATTAGAGACAGAGCACAAGTTCGGATTGTGTCAACGATGGGGAAGGAAGTCAGTCGTACCCTTTCAAAGGAACCATCCCAGTATTTGCCTGGAGCGATTTAGGGAAGTCACTGAACACCTAAATCTGTATGGCCGTATGCGGTTTTGAGCCGTCGTCCTCCTGAATGCGAATCCAGTGCGGTAACCACCCCGCCACTTCGCTCGGTGTATGCCAGACTCCGTACCACCGGGAGGGCTTCAGTTCGACCTTCGGTCCTTCAGGTTTTGGCTGGGGACGTTGTCCTGCCAGGATGACAGTTGAGCGATGGCAGCGTCATGGTGGAAGCCCACATAACCCAATGACTCGCCGATCCTTATGTTCCACCCTGGCTAGGTGGCCTGTGTTTATCAACGCCAGGGCAGGCTTGTTGTTGAGCGGTCACCTCAAGTGACACGCACATCACTTGCTGCGACGCCGCCTAAGCGTCCTTGGATACGGTAACGCTGTTGGTCATTGTCCGAACTGTCGTGCTGGTGTATAGAGACAGGCGGGATGATATAATGCTGCGGCAAGCATGCAGTTATGGCAACGAGCACTGCTTTTGCTCGTGCTGCTACAGCTTCTTCCATGATGAATTAATGTCCTTTCGACAGTTCTCTTCCTCTGACATATCACCTACGAGGTTTGTGAGAAAAGTAATGAGATTTACAACACTGACAGCGATCTGGTAACGCCTTGTTGTTCTGCTTGTGTAGACCGGTGTGTTCATCCCTTCCAGATGACTAGCCTGAGTTTCAGCTCCGTACAGCTACACGTGATTTTTGAGAACGCCATCTTTGAAGTTGTGTTTTTGTTGTGTGATGCGAAAGTTGAACAGCAGAAATTAGAGCAATGTTACTTCATCAAGTTTTGTGATAAACTTGGGGAATCGGCGAGTGTGACCTTCGAAAAGTTGAAGCAGTCCTATGGGAAACATTCCTCATTAAGAGCAAAAGTTTTTCGCTGGGCCAAATCATTTTGGGAAGGCCGAGAACATGTTGAAGATTAACTTCGTTCAAGGAAGCATTCAACTTTAAAAACTGACGAAATCGTCGAACGCGTGCAAGCTCTTGTGTGATCAGACCGACGTTTAACAACAAGGATGATGGGTGACCTGTTAAACATTTGCGCTGTACACCAAGTCTTGCACATGCAAAAGGTTTGTTCCATAATGGTGTCGATACACCACAACTGAGCAGAACGATCGAAGAAACGTGTGCGTTGACGTTCTTGACAGGATTTCCAACGACCACGAATTATTTCTGAGTACGATCCCGAGACAAAACGGCAGATTGAGGACTGGCACACTGAGACATCTCCGCGACCAAAAGAAGTTCGAATGAATAAATGAAAGATTTTTTGACAGTGGGGGTATCACGCATAAAGAATTTGTTTCTCCAGGACAAAGACTCAATTAAGCGTTTTACAAAGACATCCCTGAAAGGCTCAGGAAAAGAGTGAATCGAGTGAGACCCGACATTGCAGACAAGTGGATACTGAATCATGACAATGCACCATGTTACATGGCCATTCCTATCACGGAATCTTTGACGTCAAAGGGGAATTCCTGTTGTTGCACAGCCCCCACCCCTATTCACCCAATCCTTGTGACTTTCTTCTTTTTCCGAAATTGAAAACTGTCTTAAAAGTGCGTCATTTAGGAACCCTGGAAGACATTCAAAAGAACGTGACTGACGTGTCAAAGGCCCTACCAGTTGAAGCCCTTCAGCGCTGCTACCAAGACTGGAAACAACGACTCCGGCGGTGTACAACTGCCGAAGGTAACTTCTTTGTAGGGGATAATATTGCTGTTCGAAAAAAATAAAAACTTTGGTAGATAAAAAAACAGTCTCATTACTTTTCTCACATGCCTCTTATAAAAACTTCAGTTACAGTTAAGTGTAAATCCAGCAGACCTGTGTACTGACTTACTTAGTTTATTACAGTGGGGGACAGAATATACGTTTCAAACCTATACCATCTAATACAAATAAATTTGGTAGCTCACACATTATCTCATTCGGAAAATGAGTTTCATCCCTGATACTAAATTGAACAGAAATAACTTTTTTTCCTTGCAAAGAAACTGGGGATAATTCTGGGCCATTACTTAAACTACACTGGACTCGTACCTGCGGTCTGTGAGACGTCAGTGTCTCTCCAAAAACGAGCATATTCCTCTTGAATGTAGAATCACCAGCGATCCTAGTTCTTGGTTATGGTGACGCTATTCTTCAAAGACTTGCATATGAGAGCTCACGTCGATTGGAATTGACGATGAATGCTTGTCTGCGATGCATCAGTGACCGTAGTTTCATCGTCCATGTCACTGCTGCCACTGAACAATCATCCTGGTTACACAAGCGAACATACTCCCTTACCCTACGATTGCTTTATTGTTTGCTCTCAATCATTGCACTCTCTCTTATTTATCTCCAATTCCAAAACTTTTATCTGAATAGGACAGCAAAACTACCCGGTCTCAAAAAAGCCAAGTTATCTATTTACAGCTATAGAACCCAGCTATCTTCTCAATATCACGTTCTGTATCATGATCCAGAGTTTGGAGCGATGTTCGCAAATTCTCAGAGAGGCTATATCCCTTTCTAATATCTAAAGGTATTTAATGGTGCTCCTTTTAACACCACCTCTCATCCACACATCTATTGAAACAGTCTTTTTTGACAGTTACTATCACTATCCCTTCAATCGTCCCTTTATAGTTATCCATTCTATTTCTTATGCTTAAATACAGCTCCAGGAATGATAAACTAATTAATTTTATAGTTATTTTTAATGCCTGTTAATATTGTTATCTTTATTATTACACTACTGGCCATTAAAATTGCTGCACAACGAAGATGACGTGCTACAGACGCGAAATTTAAGCGACAGGAAGAAGTTGCTGTGATATGCAAATGATTAGCTTTTCAGAGCATTCACACAAGGTTGGCGTCGGTGGCGATACCTACAACGTGCTGACATGGGGAAAGTTTCCAACCGATTTCTCATACACAAACAGCAGTTGACCGGCGTTGCCTGGTGAAACGTTGTTGTGATGCCTCGTGTAAGGAGGAGAAGTGCGGACCATCACGTTTCCGACTTTGATAAAGTTCAGATTGTAGCCTACCGCGATTGCGGTTTATCGTATGGCGACATTGCTGCTCGCGTTGGTCGAGATCCAATGACTGTTAGCATAATATGGAATCGGTGGGTTCAGGTGGGTACTACGGAACGCTGTTCTGGATCCAAACGGCCTCTTTATCACTAGCAGTCGAGATGACAGGCATCTTATCCGCATGGCTGTAACGGATCGTGCAGCCACGTCTCGATCCCTGAGTCAACACATGGGGACGTTTGCAAGTCAACAACCATCTGGACGAACAGTTCGGCGACGTTTGCAGCAGCGTGGGCTATCAGCTCGGAGAACATGGCTGCGGTTACCCTTGAAGCTGCATCACAGACAGGAGCGCCTGCGATGGTGTGCTCAACGACGAACCTGGGTGCACGAATGGCAAAACGTCATTTTTTCGGATGAATCCAGGTTCTGTTTACAGCATCATGATGATCGCATCTGTGTTCGGTGACATCGCGGTGAACGCACATTGGAAGCGTGTATTCTTCATCGCCATAGTGGCGTATCACACGGCGTGATGGTGTAGGGTGCCGTTGGTTACACGTCTCGGTCACCTCTTGTTTGCATTGACGGCACTTTGAACAGTGTGCGTTAAATTTCAGATGTGTTACGACCCATGGCTCTACCCTTCATTCGATCCCTACATTTCAGCTGCATAATGCACGACCGCATGTTGCAGGTCCTGTACCGGCCTTTCTGGTACTCAATGGTGGCCGAGCAACTGGCTCGTCACAATACGCCAGTCAGTACTCTTGATGAACTGTGGTATCGTGTGGAAGCTGCATGGGCAGCTGTACCTGTACATACCATCCAAGCTCTGTTTGACTCAGTGCCCAGGCGTATCAAGGCCGTTATTACGGGCAGAGGTGGTTGTTCTGGGTACTGATTTCTCAGGATCTATGCACCCAAATTGCGCGAAAATGTAATCACATGTCAGTTCTAGTATAATACGAGTATATTTGTCCAATGAATACCGTTAATCATCTGCATTGCTTCTTAGTGTAGCAATTTTAATGGCCAGTAGTGTATTATTCTTTGTGTAGTAATTACAGTTGTCTTCTTGATAATATCTTAGATGTACCAGTATGTAACTGTACGCATAGTTCCTGAGCCAATGTATAAGAGGGCGTGAAAATAATTGTGTGCTCGAGCTAAATAACTTTTCCTGTGTGTGCATGCTGTAAGAAACCGATAGCGATTAGGGGGTTGTGGAGTGTGTCTTTGGGAACAAACTGAGGAGTGGGACCGATGTCTGGTAATGGCATCCAGTGACGCTATGGACAGCCGAAGTTATAGGGACCAACGTCTGCCGCAAGGGCAGCCCTTCAGGAGTTAACCCCTAGCTTGTACGCTGACGGACCGCTACAGAACGCCTCACGGTGCATGTGATACGGCATTCATGACATTCGATGACGTCGAAAGAATAAATGCCTGTCATGACAACATTGCAGAGCGTACAAATTCAAGTTTACTGCCGAAAGCGTGGACTGGAGCCAAGCATTGACCTATAACTTCAGCACTCTGTAACATAGTTTGTGGGGCTTGCATACATGGATTCCTGTCCACAACTTCATCCTCACGGCACAGTCTAAAACACCTCGAGGTTTTTCACGATATTCTCGATTATTTATAAAGACAATTTTTATGTGTGGGTTCGTAGCTGATGTTTTTGCGTGGAAATAACAGTTCCGCAGCTGCACGTTCTTGTTTTTGGTGTTTATCGTACTTCTGCGCTCATATCGCCATACAAATTGTAAAGTATCTTGAAACTCCCTGCCGGGCCGGGACTGGAATTTGGGAACTTTGCCTTTCACGGCTCTACCAACTGAGCCGTCCAAGTATGACTCACGACCCGCCCTCACAACATTACTATCCTCATCTCCCACCTTCCAAACTTCATGTATCGTAGCAGTCAAAATCAAATATTCAACTCATAGGATGAAGTTGTGGAACATGAGTGGATAAAAACAATAAGCATTCGCCTTCAAATCAGTATGCGCCGAGCAAGAGATTGGAAAGACCATCCGTAGTTCAATAGTCGTGTTCCTACGAAACCATGTTAGCCTCACCATAGACTTAAGTGAGATTAAAGTGTAAGGGCTGGACGAAGTGCAAATGAGCGTAAGGAGAGCATTGGGATGAGTATTTATTGTATTCGAAAGTAAGATTTTGCCAAGCGATCTGACTAAAATCCTATGAAGTTTCCGTGTTATTTAAACTCAGTAGGCGGATCGGGATCTTATATTCAGCCACTCAGTGACAATACTTATACCGAAAGAGAAGATGACAGATAAATGCCCGGGACTGTTTTACCGCGAAAGATCGTAAAACGGTTCCTCCTTTCAACCATCGCAAGAGCACTGAAATGACAGATATTGTGTAAGTGATCGCGGAACAGAAAATCTTCTAAAATTGCCGAATAAAGGAGGGTTGCCGAATAGAGGTACATAATTATAGGCCTGAACCGCCGACGTCAATGTGTTGTCGAGTTACCGAATATCTTTTGTGCTCACTCATGGATGTTTTTGCAGAACGAATAACTCTTCAGCATGGATTCCTTAGACAGAGATTTTGTGAAACAGAACTCTTTCTGTCCGTGCATGAAATACAGTACTGCTCTGTCGTTCGGTGAACATACCATATTTGTGACTTGCTCCAAAATGGCGTCCACGAAGCTGGTCATAATAAACATCCCCCTTGGATGAAAAGCCAGTGTCGAAGTGCTCTTACTTCAGCAACTTACAGGTATAGATAGTTTCGTTCATCTTCGTGTAGCGCTTGTTCTTCTTCTTCTTTGTCATTCAAAATGTTTTCTAAGTCTTTCCAGACGTCCTGGCGGCCTTCTCTCTAGCCTTGGGGGGCATGTCGAAAGTGGGTGCAGCTTTAACGATGATCTGCAGTTCACTGAGATGAAGAAAGTCATGCGATACCTGCTAATATCGTGTCGGACCTCCTTTTGTCTGGCGTAGTGTTGCAAATCGACGTGGCATGGACTCAGCAACTCGTTGGAAGTCCCCTGTAGATATAGTGAGCCATGCTGCCGCTATAGCCGACGTGTTGCCGGTGCAGGATTTTGTGCAAGAACTGACCTCTCGATTACGTCCCATAAATTTTGGATGGGAATCGTGTCGGGCAATGTGGGTGGCCAAATTATTCGCTCGAATTGTCGAGAATGTTCTCTAAACCAATCGCGAACATTGTGACCCGGTGATTCAAATGGTTCAAATGGCGCTGAGCACTATGGGCCTTAACATCGGAGGTCATCAGTCCCCTAGACTTAGAACTTCTTAAACCTAACTAACCTAAGGACATCACACACATCCATGCCCGAGGCAGGATTCGACCCTGCGACTGTAGCAGCAGTGCGGTTTCGGACTGAAGCGCCTAGAACCGCTCGGTCACAGCGGCCGGCTTGACCCGGTGACATGGCGCATAAAAATTCCATTGCAAATGGCTTCACATGGTCTCCAAGTACTCAGACATATCCATTTCCAGCCAGTGATTGGTTCAGTTGAACCAGAGGACCCAGTCCAGTCCATGTAAACACAGCCCTCACCCTTATGGAGCCACCACCAGCTTGCACAGTGTCTTGTTGACAACTTGGGTCCATGCCTTAGTGGAATCTGCGCCACATTCGAACCCTACTGTCAGCTCTTGCCAACTGAAATCGGGGCTCGTCTGACAGACCATGGTTTTCCAGTACTCTAGGGCCCAACCAATATGGTCATGAGGCCAGGAGTGGCGCTGCAGGCGATGTCGTGCTGTTAGCGACGATCGTCTGTTGCCGTAGGCACTAACGCCAAATCTCGCCGCACTGCTCTAACGTTGTACGACCCACATTGATTTCTGCTGTTATTTCACGCAATGTTCTTGTCTGTTAGCACTGACAGCTCTGCGCAAATGCAGATGTTCTCGATCGTTAGGTGAAGGCCATCGGACACATCGTTGTCCGTCGTGAGGTGTGATACTTGAAATAACGTTTCCTCGGTACGCTCTTGACACCGTGGATCTCGGAATATTGAATTCCCTAACTATTCCTGGAGTAGAATGTCTTAAACGTATATCTACAGCTACCACTCCGCGTTAAAAGTCTGTTAATTATCGCCGTGCGGCCATAATCAAGTCGGAAACCTTTTCACATGAATCATCTGAGTACAAATGATAGCTCCTCAACGCACTGCCTTTTGTACCTTGTGTACGCGTTACTACTGTCATCTGTACGTGTGCATATCGCTATCTCATGACTTTCATCACCCATTTGTAGTCAACGACTCCTAACAAACAAATAAAAACTTGAAAAGGTATAGCTGTAGAACTGTCAACAGCAGGGAAAAGAGCGTCGCAGTTTGTCAGTATCATCTGGTTACACCGTGTATACCCTTAAGGGCCAGTGTTAGAGTCACGGGATTTTCCCTGTATGTTATTGACAGATCTTCCATGCTCCCTCGCTGTAACTACTCGTACTTTGTTTACTCAGTCGGCTTTTAATTGAATCTCAGGATCGGATCAGAAAATCTAACAAGAGTTATAAACACCATTAACGATGAACTATGTATTGTTTATGACTGGTCGAATAAGACAGGACTTTAGCTGAATCTTATTAAATCGTAACTAATCTTCATAGGTCAATATAAATTCATAAGTACGTATTTGCATGTTTTCATTTCATACATTGTTTCCAGGGTAGACAGAAAGCTTTCTTGGTAGAATCAATTTCAGAACCTTGAAGAAAAACAAATTGCTCCTATTTTCACTGTAAGAATAATCGCTACTAGCAGTTAAACGCGAAAGATTGTGAGACGTTTTCTTTATTTCGCTCTATTACCTCCTATAGAACAATGCTTCGAGGAACTCTGTGTATTCGAAATTAAAATTCATACTCGAGAAAACGGTAGTCAGAACAACCTACGGAGTTAGCTCGCTAATCACTCAAGCGTCTCAGAATCCTATCTCTGATACTTCTGCACATGTATTGTCCAATAGGATTGGTGGTGGATAACCCTGACAGATTCCGAAGGGACCTGCAACAGTCATTCAGTGAACACTCGATGTATATGTGATTTGCGCTTGGATATGAATTTATTACACCTGTACAGAAATATGTTACAATTTTTCAAAAGAACTGAAGTATTTTAGTATGTTTGATATCTAAACTGAAAGACTTCCTTTATTCCTCACGGTAGTTTGAAGCATTTCACTGTAATGTCTTATGAATTTGTATACATGATCACAAAACTTTCGTTTTTCTGTATCTTTATATTTTATACTTTCTTTTCTTAAATATTTTAGCAGAATTCTTTTAAATTACGTGCTGACTCGTGCCACGAGCGAGTAATGACGACTGGTGGTTGCACGAGACTTGAGGATAATTTCAAAAATGTACAGAAAACATTTCCAAAATCCTGCGTCCGATATAAATTGTCCGTTTTGCAGTTACAGTATTAATAAAAATTTTATCTGTGCATAAGTTTCTTTCGTCTCTTCCTATTCTTCAATGGAAAGGGCGGACAGTTATGACACTGACTTATCGACTTCTTAAGACGAAACAAAACTACCTCTAAACAGTATTCAGATGATTAAATCTTAGTGCCTTGAATCGCGGTGAAATGTCTTTTTTGCCAATGAGGAAAACGACCTAATCTCAGACGAACTCGCGAAGGAACTTTCTGTAAACTGACTTTTGCAATTCAGTCTGCTGTAAGGGATCCACCTTTCGGTGGAAGGGCCTTCCCCCCAAGCGCTCTTGTTAAAGCAGCTAAAGAGTGTCCTTCTCGCCTTTCGGGTCGAAGTCTGCGTAAAGATGATACTTATCGCCGGCATTGAGTTGCTAAATACGACACTGTAGAGATAAATACTTTGGTGTGGCTCACAGAAACTTGGGCTTTAGGATTTATAAAGATTCCTTTCCTTACATATTGTTTTGACTGTCAGCGATGATGATATTGAGTCGATTCTCTCTGGAGACTTTCAAAGGAAAATGTGTACATTAATTCTATTTACTTGAGAATCGTAGTAGGCTCTAATAAGTTGCCAGACACAGAAATAAAAAGCGTTGTTTGTAAGGCAAGGGAGATTATACTCCTATGTGATATATGTACTATAAGTAAAGCAAAAGATCTTCGCCCTCTTGAGTACAGTGTATAATGGTGGGTCAAGTAGCTTGAACATAGACAGTATTATGTATGCGATTCAGAACGGAGTGGCTTAAAACGGAACGATAACACAAAACTAATCACAGGTAAGGCAGATGCCAGATTTAGATTCACTGGAAGCGTCCTCAGGACGTGTAGTCGACCCAAGAAGGAGATAGCTTACCTAACACTCGTTATATCGATATTTGAATATTCAGCCTGGGACCCTAATAAGATAGGACTAATACAGAAAATATAAGGAAAGTGCATAAGCTAATAGCGTTTTTCCATCAATTTAAATTTAATATCTACATCTACATCTACGTGATTACTCTGCTATTCACAATAAAGTGCCTGGCAGAGGATTCAATGAACCACCTTCAAGCTGTCTCTACCGTTCCACTCTCGAACGACAAGCGGGAAAAATGAGCACTTACATTTTTCTGTGCGAGCCCTGATTTCTCTTATTTTATCGTGATGATCATTTCTCCTTATGTAGGTGGGTGCCAACAGAATGTTTTCGCAATCGGAGGAGAAAACTGGTGATCGAAATTGCATGAGAAGATCCCGTCGCAACGAAAAACGCCTTTGTTTTAATGATTGCCACTCCAATTCACGTATCATGTCTGTGACACTATCTCCCTTATTTCGCGATAATACAAAACGAGCTGCCCTTGTTTGTACTTTTTCGTTGTCATCCTTCAGTCCCATCTGATGCGGATCCCACACCGCACAGAAATACTCCAGAATAGGGCGGACAAGCGTGGTATAAGCAGTCTCTTTAATAGACCTGTTGCACCTTCTAAGTGTTCTGCCAATGAATCGCAATCTACGGTTTGCTCTACCCACAAAATTATCTATGTGATCGTTCTCGGTTTGCTCTACCCACAAAATTATCTATGTGATCGTTCCAATTCAGGTTATTTGCAATTTTAATCCCGAAGTATTTAGTTGAATTTACAGCCTTCAGATTTGTGTGACTTATCGCGTAATCGAAATTTATCTGATTTCTTTTAGTACTCATGTGAATAACTTCACACTTTTCCTTATTCAGGGTCAATTGCCACTTTTCGCACCATACAGATATCTTATCTAAATCATTTTGCAAGTCGTTTTGATCTTCTGATGACTTTACATGACGGTAAATGACAGCATCGTCTGCAAACAATCTAAGACGGCTGCTCTGATTGTCTCCTATGTCGTTAATATAGATCCGGAACAACAGAGGGCCTATAACAATTCCTTGGGGAACGCCGGATATTACTTCTATTTAACTCGATGACTTTCCGTCTATTACTACGAACTGTGACCTTTATGACAGGAAATCACGAACCCAGTCGCACAACTGAGGCGATACTCCGTAGGCAGGCAGTTTGGTTAGAAGACGCTTGTGAGGAACGGTGTCGAAAGCCTTGTGGAAATATAATAATATGGAATCAATTTGACATCCCCTATCGATAGCACTTATTCCTTCGTGAGTATAAAGAGCTAGTTGTGTTTCACAAGAACAATATTTTCTGAATCCGTGCTGACTATGTGCCAATAAATCGTTTTCTTCGAGGTACTTCACATTGTTCGAATACAGTATATGTTCCAAAACCCTACAGCAAATCGACGTTAGTGATATAGGTCGTCCGCAGCTCGTGGTCGTGCGTCGTGCGGTAGCGTTCTCGCTTCCCGCTCCCGGGTTCCCGGGTTCGATTCCCGGCGGGGTCAGGGATTTTCTCTGCCTCGCAATGACTGGGTGTTGTGTGATGTCCTTAGGTTAGTTAGGTTTAAGTAGTTCTAAGTTCTAGGGGACTGATGACCATAGATGTTAAGTCCCATAGTGCTCAGAGCCATTTGATATAGGTCTGTAATTCAGCGGATTACTCCTACTTCCTTTTTGGGTATATGCATAACAGATACACGTAATAGAGTCTTTATTCATAACTAATATATTATTCTTCATTGTTTACAAAAGTCAGCCGACGCTGGGTAGCATTTCGACTCCGCGCCTGTAGAAATCACGTAGTTCTGAGGCGAAGAACTGGTCGAGCCGTGTTCGGAGCGCATTTTCACCCGGAAAGGAAGTTCCTTGAAGGTTGTTCCACAGAGAGCGGAAGATCAGGTGAATAAGGTGTTGCGGAATGACTTCTCAACCCAACTCGTATATAGAGATTTTTGTCAGTCGAGCAGAAAGCGGGCGTGTGTTATCGTGCAGCAGCATCAGTTCAAGCAATCTTCTTGGTCGTTGTTTTTGGACTGCGTCTGCAAGACGTCTCAGACGTTGACAGTAAATGTCAGCAGTGACAGCTACACCTCGGGGAAGCAATCCGTAGCACACCACACCTCCGCTGTTCCACCAAGATGCATAGCATTATATTATGTGGATACGCGCAAGTCAGTTTACGGAGAGTTGCTGCTTTGTTTGGGCTCAGCCATTCCTTTATTTTTTTGTCTTATCATACAGACTCAACTTCTCGTCAGCAGTAACGATACAGAAAATGAATGGTCGATGTTGTTCACGAGCCAACTGATGACCAGCTAGTAGAGTCGCACATATGTCCACCGGCTGATTTATATGGCTTTGCTTTAGAGAAAGTGGTACCCATACACCCGACTTTTGAACCTTATCCACTGTATGCAAATGTTGCAAGATGATGGAATGATCTCAGTTCCTCACATCTGCCTGTTCTCGAAAACACTGAGGCGAATCACTGTAGATTAAATTCACGAAGGTCTTCTTGAACCTGGAGAGCCACTAATGTCTAAACGATCTTCCTTAAAACGTGATAACCATTTTCTTTCCGTGATCTGTCCTTTGGCATTATTCCCATACAAGGCGCAAATGTTTGTGGTTGCCTCATCCCTCCACTGAACTCAAACAGAAGAATATGTCCTAAATCTTCCGATTTTTCCATTTGGCACTCCTTTCTCTAGCGCCAACAGCTCCGCTCAGTATCCCCCAATGACAAAATGACAGTATCTGAACTCAAATAGCAACAGTGAACTACAAATAATAAATTACTGTTGATAAATAAACCCATCGGAACCGGAATACCATCATGCAGAACAATACCGCTACGGACTTATGCACCACCCTAACAGATAACATCCAAAGAAGAGCTGCGTGTTTCTTCACAAATATTGTTAGTGAGGGTGAAAGCTTACTACTCAGTGCTGTAAACAGAGGACCACGCAAGATGCAATGATATCTATAATGGTTCAAAGGGCTCTGAGCTATGTGACTCTGAGGTCATAAGTTCCCTAGAAGTTAGAACTACTTAAACCTAATTAACCTAAGAAAAACACATACATTCATGCCCGAGGCAGGATTCGAACCTGCTACCGTAGCGGTCGCACGGTTCCAGACGGTAGCACCTTGAACCGCTCGTCCACCCCGGCCGGCGTATCTATAATTCTTATCAAGGAGATGCTTTTGGAAGATATGACTATTCAGCGCTTGTTATCAGTATTGAAATAGTGACTGATTTTCTGCACTGTTGCCCGTTTGTCCGCTGTTGCCATCCTCGACACTCGACGGCGACTGCTGCCATCAACATTGCGTCGCCCACTGCTGCAGGCGTTTTCCCTTAGTCAAAAGTTACTTGCTTGAACTCTGAAAGGCTGGCGCCTCTTGCAGAATGGTAACAGTACAGCAAATCAGTAACATTGGCATTTTTTCAAATAGTGTATTCCAAGACATAATTTCATGGCTTGTGGAAAATAAACAAGTGCTAAATCACAGTAAGACTCACTTTTTACAGTTTATAACACACAAATCAACAAAAACTGACGTTTTAAATGCACAGAATCGACGTATGATTAGTGAGATTAACAGTTCAAATTTTTAGGTGTTCAGATAGATAATAAACTGTACTGGAAAGCCCATCTTCAAGACTTTATGTTGTCATTTTTGCTATTAGAACAGTAACTGAAGTAAGTGATAGTTCGACACGTAAAGTAGTCTACTTTGCTTATTTTCATTCGCTTATGACGTCTGGTATTATTGTTTGGGGTAACCCTTCCCATTCTCAAAGCGTATTTCTGGATGAGAAACGGGCGGTTCGGACAAGTGGTGTAAGTTCGCGAATCTCTTGTCGAAACCTGTTCATTAGCCTGGGTATTCTGGCATTGGATTCAAAATATGTATATTCTTTACTGTAGTTTCTTGGTAACCGTATTAGCTTATTCCCAAGAATTAGTAGCTTCCGGCGACCGGTTTTAGGCGCTTCAGTCCGGAACCGCGTGACCGCTACGGTCGCAGGTTCGAATCCTGCCTCGGGCATGGATGTGTGTGATGTCCTTAGGTTAGTTAGGTGTAAGTAGTTCTAAGTCTAGGGGACTGATGACCTCAGATGTTAAGTCCTATAATGCTTACAGCCATTTTAGTAGCTTCCATTCATTTAATACTAGGCAGAAATTCAATCTGCATTTGAATCGAATTTCCTTGACTCTTGTGCAGAAAGGTGTGCAGTATTCTGCGGCATCCACTTTCAGTAAGCTACCACAAGAATTCAAAAATGTTAGCAGTAACCCATTTGCTTTCAAATCTAAATTGAAGAGTTTCCTGATGGGTCATTCCTATTCTGTTGAGGAGTTCCTTGAAAAATTAACCTGATTCATATGTTATATAGTTGACTGCGTTTACATAAACTTACAGCTTGAAGGCTTTTTAGAATATATATTTTATTTCATCTGTTATTATTTTTCCGCTGTAATTTGTTGTACTGACATGTTCCATAACTGTGGGGAATTGCTCCTCAGTCTGGTCCTACGGAACTAGACGTGTAAAAGTAAATAAATAAATAAAATAAAATAATAAAAAGGTAAGTTCTGCCGTGATTAAAAGAATGCAATTTTATTTAAATGTCAACAATTAACGTATTTACTTTTGGCGATTGTTCACTACCAAACTGCTACTCCTCAAGGATAACTTCCTTTAAACATCACGACATTCGCGAGATGCACATGCATACAAGGTAGACTAACAGCTCAGACTAGCTGCCGCTTACAAGTATTCCTCTTAACAGCCCCTTCTAGCCCTTTTCCGGTAGATCGCAGTACTACCCGACAAAGGTACCCATACCCGGGAGCAAGAAAGGGCTGCCCCGCCGCCGCCCCTCCCCCCCTCCCCTCCTTAGCTCTCATGGAGAGTTAAAGAGGTGTAGACAGGTGTCTTCCTTTCAGGGAATTGATTTAAAAGTCAGTATTACGCAGGTTTTTAACAGATTTGGAAGTGGAATTAATCTAAGGCTACTTACAAGTCGTCATTCGTCTATTGATCTTCCAACATATTAAAAATACTCCATACCCCAGATCTAGCCCCCCCCCCCCCCCGCCTACAAACTATGGGCACTCTTGCTAACTAAGCCGTAAGTACTCAATCTTGCCCCCATTCACCCTTGTATAACACCTGAAGCTCACACTTGTCTCGAAAATATCTCTAGCAGCATAAAAAATGGCGCTATTGTGACTGATGAATAAAGTTATTGACTGACAGCCAAAAAAATTATAGCTATCTAACCGCATTGCCAGTGCGTGAAATTCTCCAACTTTTCGCCAGCTGTCTCAAATGGCCTTCCTTAGGGTGTTTTTTTCTAACACTTTAGGAAGGCCATTTTCAATAGTAACCGAAACGTCGGAGAAACTTACTCATTGTCAATGAGGTCACACAGCCCGAAGAATTTTATTGACCGTGACAATGTCCGTCGAAGGCTACACTTACAAATTATTGTGGCTCGCTTGAGAATATGTGAGGCAAGTATTAGAATACATATCGTTGAAGTAGTCCAACTGCCTGTGAAGCCGTCTAATTGGAGGGGGCCTTGAGAGAATTACGCATTGCGGATGCTTTTCCCTACTTCTGGCGATATCGCGTGACGATGTAGCGCGCCGCAGGGCTATTTCTGCGCAGGCCTAAATCGCGAAACAGCGGCCTACCATTTTGCGCGATAAGAGCTGACCACCCCCACGAGGAGTTCAGTTCGCTGCTTCCGTCTAACAACGTGGAAAACATAAAAACGCAGAGAGAATTCGTTGACGTGCCACTATAGACCATTATGTATCCTTTTGGGTTAGGATTTCAAATGGTTCAAATGGCTCTGAGCACTATGGGACTTAACATTTGAGGTCATCAGTCCCCTAGAACTTAGAACTAACTAACCAAAGAACATCACAAACGTCCATGCCCGAGGCAGGATTCGAACCTGCGACCGTAGCGGTCGCGCAGTTTCAGACTGAAGCGCCTAAAACTGCTCGCCCACCGCGGCCGGTGCGATGCAAGGGTGAGGTGCAATGGCGTCGGCAGTTTATCGTTCCAGACGGCGTGTTGAAATCAGCTCTGTCATGTGTACATGCTGCAGATGCTTTACCTCATGTGGAATTTTAATTTTCACTCGACGACGATTTCATCAGTGGCGTATTGTAGGCCACTGGATAGTTGGACGTTGTTACAGTTGTCGCCAACATTCAGCTTTACACGAGCAATTTATTATGTCTCTCATGCATAACGCTAAAGTATCACAGAATCTCAGACGATGATATAACTCAGATAATTTAAAAATTCTTACAAAAGTGATTTAAAGATTTAGAATTGCTGAAAAAATTAGGTAAATTTTATACAGAAAAGAGTAACTTGAAAAATACTCGACATATATATTGTTAACATGTTTGACCTAAGCTCTGGCGATGTATATTTCAGCAGCACGACACAAGAAACCAAGACGGACGACTTGAGAAAATCATTTTAGGAAGATCTAGCAATAGGTACATATTATCCCTGCTGTAGTGTGATTGACCTTTAGTACAGGTGATATCTCGTGCAGCCAGGCTGTATATAGAGTCAATGTTCAGTGTACAATCCCTGACCAAAAAAGTGAAGCAGTCAGAAGGCATGGTCGAGTGTCAATGCAACTTCGTACACGTACGCACTATCGGTGGGGTTGTGAACGGTCGGTTCGAAAATGGTTCAAATGGCTCTGAGCACTATGGGACTTAACAGACGAGGTCATCAGTCCCCTAGAACTTAGAACTACTTAAACCTAACCAACCTAAGGACAACACACAGCTCGAGACTGTAGCGCCTAGAAACGCTCGTCCACAGCGGCCGGTACAGGAACGATCATTCGAAGCAAAAATGTCCGGTAAACATTGTCTCTAAAATGCATACCTTAAGAGCTGTGAGCATTACTTAATGTTTGGTACTGTGAACCAAATCCCCTCTACTGCAAGCTCTTTGCTTTTCATGTTTTGGGAGGATGTAGTATGGACAAAAATAAGAAAAAAATGTCTAAATAACATGGGTTCTAAAACGCCTAATTTAAGAGCTATGAGAACTTCTTCAGGAGGAAATACGTGTTTCACAATAGCAAAGATGAACAAGTGGTCATTGTTGTAAAGTATACATTTTAGAGCTCCTGTCTGCTGGATTTTTTTGCTTCGAAAGATCGTTCCTGTCACATCACTGAATACTAACCATTCCGCCTGGAACACCCTGTATAAGTGGTATGAACAACGTCAGATGTTAAGTGATCACTGGGAGCGATGTACCCGTGTAACCGTATGAGATAGCGTTATCAGCACTTGAGACAATTTTCAGGAGGAGTCAGCAACATATTACTTCCCCCCACATACATCTCGCGTATTGACCACGAGGAGAAAATTCGATAAATAAGGGCAAATACAGAGGCTTACCGACAATCATTCTTCCCACGCACTATTCGCGAGTGGAACATGATTGGAGGGAACAGATAGTGGTACTGAAGGTGCACCATTAGGTGGCTTACGGAGTATGATGTGGATGTAGATGAAAGGAGCGTCAATGCCCCGGTCGACAACGTAGGACCTTCACAAGGGAGGACCGCTGTTTTGTGCTCCAAGCACACTGTAATCCCTTCACACTTGCGCTCACAGTCCGAGTACAACTAATAAACCCTGTGTCATCCGCACTACAGCTTAGAGACTAGCAGCCGTACTAGCGAATTACCGTCCTATTCTTAGGCTGCCATTAACCCCCCCCCCACCCCCCCCCCACCCCCAAAAAAACTAACGGCTGTGTTTCGAGTTGTACCGTGACCGGGAGGCATAGACAGCTGATCCATGGCAATGTGTTATGTTTAGCAATGAATCGCGGTTCTGCGCTACCGCAGATGACCATCGTTGGCAAATGTGGTTGCGACCTGGGGAGAGACCCATTCTTCCAATGTTCTGCAGAGGCGCAGCGGTGTTGTTCCTGGCTTCACGATGTGGGGAACCATCGGGCATGACTTCCGGTCACAGCTGGTAGTGATTTGGGAAACTGTGACGGCACAGCGGTGCATCACGGACATCCTGTATCCTCATATGTTACCTCTCACGCAACGGTATCGTGGTGACGTTTTTAACAGGATAATACTTGTCCACACACATGGCATATGTCTCAATGCACTGTGAGCGTGACGTTGACGTACATGAAGATATACACACGTATATACAGGGTGGTCCATTGATAGTGACTGGGCCAAATATCTCACGAAAAAAGCATCAAACAAAAAAACTACAAAGAAAGAAACTCGTCTAGCTTGAAAGGAGAAACCAGATGGCGCTATGGTTGACCCGCTAGATGGCGCTGCCATATGTTGTTGTTGGTCAAAAGAACATCAACTGCGTTTTTTAAAAATAGGAACCCACATTTTTATTACATATTCGTGTAGTACGTAAAGAAATACGAATGTTTCAGTTGGACCATCTTCTTCGCTTTGTGATAGATGGCGCTGTAATAGTCACAAACGTGGTATCACGTAACGTCCGCAATGCGGACGGAATTTGCTCCGTGATACATTACCCGTGTTAAAATGGACCGTTTACCAACTGCGGAAAAGGTCGATATCGTGTTGATGTGTGGCTATTGTGATCAAAATGCCCAACGGCCGTGTGCTATGTATGCAACTCGGTATCCTGGACGACATGATCCAAGTGTCCGGACCGTTCGCCGGGTAGTTACGTTATTTAAGGAAATAGGAAGTCTTCAGCCACCAGGTCGATAGCCACCCCTTCACCTACCACCACCCTGACGATGTCACCCATGCCGCCTGCTTTCTCCAGCAGACCTTGTCTGAGGCCGTGGAGGCCCACGTCCCTACTGTCGCCGTCCACCCCTGCCGTCCTACCTTACCCCCACAGGCCGTCCTCCTCCTCCGTGAATCCCGCCGTCTCTACCGTGCCTTCCTCCGCACGCGCGACCCGGACACACTCCGACGCCACCGGCAACTCCAGCGACACATTCGTAATTTGCTCGCGGCTAAGAAACGCCGGGACTGGCGACAGACATGCACCCGTTTAAATGCTACCCCACCTATCAACTCGTCCAAGTTCTGGTCAGCCTTCTGTCGCCTTACCGGAACTAAACCCTCCCCCTACTATCCTCTTCTCCATGATGATCACCCCTTCCCTGACTCCCTTAGTAAGGCAAATCACTTTGCCTCTTACCTCTCCGATGTCTTTTCCATCCCCGATAATCCCCAGTTCGATTACTCCCTCTTCCCGGATGTCCGCGATCGAACTGACACCTCTGTCCCTCCCCTCGCTCCTGGTTTCCATTACTTGGACAACATTGCACACACGGAAATCAATGCCCCTATCACTACACAGGATCTCATTGCTACACTCCGCAAGAAACGCGACACCGCTCCTGGTCACGATCGTGTCACCTACTGTCACCTTCGTGAAGCTCCTGTCTCTTTCCTCTCCACCCTGGCCAGGCTCTACAATGTAGTCCTGTCCACCGGTTACTACCCCGACCTGTGGAAAACCTCCCGTATCCTGATGTTCCTTAAGCCTGGCAAACCGCCGTCCGCCGTCTCCTCCTACCGTCCGATCAGCCTTACCTCGGTCTTTAGCAAGGTCCTGGAATCTATCCTTACCCGCCGCATCCACCAGCATCTCCGCCAGCACTGCCTCCTTCCCGTTACCCAGTGTGGCTTTCGGCCGTCCTTCTCTTCCGACGATCTTCTCCTTCACCTCACTCATCTCCTTTCCGACCAGCTTAATTCCCGTCGCTCCGCAATCTTCCTCTCCCTGGACCTCGAACGAGCTTATGACCGCGTATGGCATTCCGGTCTCCTCTTCAAGCTCCAAACCTTCGCCCTTCCCATTAACTACGTCCGTATGATCGGCTCCTTTCTCTCCCACCGTCCTTCCTACGTCACCATCCATAACACCGACTTCTACACCTTTTTCCCCTCCGCCGGTGTGCCCCAAGGTTCCGTCCTCTCCCCCCTTCTGTACCTTTTGTATACGGCGGACATGCCGCCGCCGTCATCCCCCATCCACCTCCTCCAGTTTGCCGATGACACTGCCTTCCTTGCCCTTGCCCCCACCCTGCAGCGCTTCCAACACCTTCTCCAATCCCATCTTGACCAGTTCACCGCTTGGTGCAACCAGTGGTTGCTCAAGGTCAATCCCTCCAAAAACCAGGTGATCATTGTAGGCAAAACCACCCCTTCCTTCCGCCTCCTTGATTTCTATCTTACCATCTATGGCCGTCCTATCGCACTCACTCCCACCCTTAAGTACCTTGGCGTCTCCCTCGACCGTCGCCTCTCCTGGACTCCCCATCTCCGGACAATCCAAGCCAAGGCACGCTCCCGACTCTGTCTCCTCAAGCTCCTTTCCGGCCGTACGTGGGGTCTGGACCCCTCCACCATCCTCCACACCTATAAATCCCTCATCTGCCCTATCCTTTGTTACGCCCATCCGGCCTGGATCTCCACCCCCCCCTACCTTTTATAAATCCCTCCAAATCCTTGAACGCCATGCTCTCCGCCTCGCCTATCTCATCCGTCTCCCCTCCCCCACGCGGATCCTGTATGATCTCATCCCCTTCCCCCATCTCCTCCTTTTCCTTGAAAGGATACGGATCCTGAACACCTCCCGCAAACTCGATCCTCCTCATCCGCTTGTCTCACCCATCCTCCCCCACCCTCGCCCTCTGCTGCGCCTGTATCCCACATCTCACCCGGTCTCCATCTCTCCACCCACCTCACCCTCTCCCACGGTAAGCTTCTGCCAGCTCCCCCTCCCTGATGATGTCCTCCTCCCCTCCATCTACCCCTCCTATCAACTTTGATCTTCCCCCTCCCCACTTCCTTTGTCCTTTCCTTTAGGCACCCTCCCTCCCTTCTCTTTCCTTTTCCCCCATCCCCTCCCTCCTTCCCTCTTCCCCCGGGCTTCCCCTCCCCCTTCCTCCCTTCCCCCTATTCCCCTGCCCATGGCATCTGCTCTCCCCTCTCCCTCTCCCACCCCCCCTCCTCCTCTCTTGGCAGGTCCCTGGACTCGTACACGGTTAGTGAACATTCGCGCACCGGAGATCAACGCCTCGTGTTCTGTGTGTGCTGTCGTCTTGTGCTTAAGTGATTCAGTGTTATTCGTTTTGTGCACCTACGTTCACGTGTGGCAATTTTCGTCTCTGTCTGTGTCCAAGTGTCTGAACAATTTTATCTTGGACTCTACGCCCGTGAACGGCACCTTATATTTTAAAAAGTGTTTGTCTCCGTTTATATGCCCACCATGTTTTTTCTCTAAATGTCTTCATTTGTATATTTGTGTTTCTTTACGGCCAAAGAGCGGCGTCGTATGCTGCTGCAGGCCTGCCTGTAATACAGGTTTCAAAATAACAATAAAGAAAAAAATAAAATTTTCAGCCACATGTGAAACGTCAGCCGCGACCTGCAACAAATGATGATGCCCAAGTAGGTGTTTTAGCTGCTGACGCGGCCAATCCGCACATCAGTAGCAGACAAATTGCGCGAGAATCGGGAATCTCAAAAACTTCGGTGTCGATTGCACCCGTACCATATTTCTATGCACCAGGAATTGCATGGCGACGACTTTAAAAGTAGTGTACAGTTCTGCCACTGGGCACAAGAGAAATTACGGGACGATGACAGATTTTTTGCACGCGTTCTATTTAGCGACGAAGCGTCATTCACCAACAGCGGTAACGTAAACCGGCATAATATGCACTATTGGGCAACGGAAAATCCACGATAGCTGCGACAAGTGGAACATCAGCGACTTTGGCGGGTTAATGTATGGTGCGGCATTATGGGAGGAAGGATAATTGGCCCCCAGTTTATCGATGGCAATCTAAATGGTGCAATGTATGCTGATTTCCTACGTAATGTTCTACCGATGTTACTACACGATTTTTCACTGCATGACAGAATGGCGATGTACTTCCAACATGATGGATGTCCGACACATACCTCGCGTGCGGTCGAAGCGGTATTGAATAGCATATTTCATGACAGGTGGATTGGTCGTCGAAGCACCATACCATGGCCCTCACGTTCACCGTATCTGACGTCCCCGGATTTCTTTCTGTGGGGAACGCTGAAGGATATTTGCTATCGTGATCCACCGACAACGCCTGACAACATGCGTCAGCGCATTGTCAATGCATGTGCGACCATTATAGAAGGCGAACTACTCGCTGTTGAGAGGAATGTCGTTATACTTATTGCCAAATGCACTGAGGTTGACGGACATCATTTTGAGCATTTATTACATTAAAGTTGGATTTACAGGTAATCACGCTGTAACAGCATGCTTTCTCAGAAATGATAAGTTCACAAAGGTACATGTATCACATTGTAACAACCGAAATGAAATGTTCAAACGTATCTACGTTCTGTATTTTAATTTAAAAAAACCCACCTGTTACCAAGTGTTCGTATAAAATTGTGAGCCATATGTTTGTGAATATTACAGCGCCATCTATCACAAAGCGAAAAAAGTGTCAAACTAAAACATTCATATTTCTTTACGTACTACACGAATATTTAATAAAAGATGGCGGTTCCTATTTAAACAATGCAGTTGATATCCGTTTGACCTATGGCAGCGCCATCTAGCGAGCCAACCATAGTGCAATCTGGTTTCCCCGTTCAAGCTAGACAAGTTTCGTTCTTTGTAGTTTTTTCGTTTTACGCTTATTTCTTGAGATATTTGACCCGGTCACGATCGATGGACCACCCTGTATATGCGTGGGTGACTGTTCTGTCGGACATGACAGAACAGATACCACGCATGTATATATGTGTACATCTTCATGTCTATGAGCGCCGCGGCTCTTACGATTATTTCAGTGCGGATCCACATTACGTCCGAATTCCTGAGGGTGAGTTGCCTGCTGGGGGAGAATGGACAGGGACGCCATTTCCGTATGACAGAACGGACGAAAATTTGGGCCGGATAGCCGAGGTGCTCAAGCAGACCGCTCGCGTAAAGTGGGAAATCTCGTGCCAACTTCTTTGTAAATTTGAATCGATCTTGTAACCACTGAAATAACATCACATCTCCTGTTAAGTCACGAGGTTCCTTTTAGTTACCTCCTCTCCTTATAGATGCTTTACTTTTCTTGACAGGCAATATTTGCGGGAGGAAATGATACGTTCCCCGACTCTTCTCGGAATGTAGGATCTCGGAATTTCTACAGTAAAACTCTCCGTGGTACACAACGTCTATGTGTAGTCTCTGTCACTGCTGTCTGAGCATATCCGTAACACTCTAGCTCACTAAACACTCCTGCGACAAAACGCGTCGCTCTTCTCTGCATCTGCTCTACCTCTTCCATTAATCCAACCTTTTAAATAACAAAAACAGATGAAGAGAACTCAAGAACCATTCATCCAAATGTTTTCCTAATCACTTCATTCGGGGATGCATCACAGTTTTTAAAGATTCTTCGAAAGAGCCTCAACGTGGCTTTTGCTTCTATTACAATTAGTTTCACATGATTGTTCTTCTTAAGGACGCCCCGGATGCATAGCCCTACTTATTTTTCGGCCAGTAACGTAATCGGAAAGAAAGGTATCACTTAGAGTATTTACGCAAAATACTTTGCACTTATTTACATTCAGGGTCAACTGTCAGTCCCTCCTGTAGCTATCATCCATACGTCTTCCTGCATTTCGCTACAGTCTCCTGTGATAGCAAGCTTCCATCGTCTGCTTCTGACATCCACACAAGATCGTTTGTGTACAGGGTGACTTAACTGCCCCAACTTATGCGTTTCATGCAACCCACAACGTCTTCAAATGCCTTGAGCAAGATTTTCATGTTCTCTCCCTCGCTATGCGCAAAGTATCAGTCATACAGAAAAAATGAACAGGACCTTTTTGTAGAAAATTTAATCCAGTTTTCGCAAAAGGTCGTAGTTTTCGAATTATTCATGAAAAACTTACAAAAGTAAACTTCAAACGAGTTTTTGTTGATAACCAAACTGTGACCTCTACCTAAAACGTATCCCAGTACAAAATGCAACTACATTAAATTAACAACAAAAAGATCCTTTCCATTTTATCGGTAGAACTAATAGTTCGCGCATAGCGAGCGAGAGAATATGAAAATCTCGCACGTGGTTTCTAAAGGCGTTGGAGAGTTACGTAGAACCCCTAGGTAGGAGCACCTGAATCCTCCCTGCATACTGTAAAGAGTAATGGCCTTAAAACATTCCACTGCGGTACTCTTGCTATTACCTTAACATCTGCGATCTTAGGCATTCCCGGTGAATCAAATTTGTCGGATGCCCAGCCAGGTGTAGTCGTTTCCGTGACACGATGTTTCGACAGCGTACCCTGTCGTCGTGTTCAGGTGATACCTGTGGAATGTCTGTCTTGGTACAACGCGCCTCCCTTACACTCTTAACGCTCCCCACACCTTCCTCCACTGCTGGCCACATACAGTGACCGGTGGAGTGGTGTGGGAGACGACGCCACCAGATGCTGGGCGCGAGTTCCGTTAGTATTCCTGTGGCCTGCGTCGGGCACGGAAGTGGCTTCCGATCGACGCTGTGATTTTAGCTGGCTGAGGGCTGGGTCCAAAGCTGAGTGTCTCTGTTGATCAGCCCGTCAGCCACTGGCATTTCAATTTCGTCTTTCAGAACACTGTCCTAAAACGACGAGGTCTGTCTTAGCCCTTCGTTTTTTCACACTTCATGGAGTCCCCTGTAGCCAAGCAACCGCAGACACTGCGCGGGCCCTGTGTACCAGTGTACGTAGCACTACCTCATGCTGTGAAGGATGATAGCAGCTGGCAGCATGGAGATACAAATCGGTGACTATCTGATGCAGAAAGCCTATCAGGGGAGCTTAACTGCCCCAAGCACGTTTTAGAAGAACAACAGATACGACTAGAGAGAAATCCGACGTGGATTCAGGCAGAAAGTACAAACCCAGCAGACAGAATATGACGAGGAGTAGAAGGCAATGGCGTATCTGCCGTATGCCGACAAAGTATTAAACAATATCGGGAGACTCCTGGCTCGACTTAAAATTAAATGTATCTTCTGTCCACCTTCGAAAAGGCGTGGTCTACTAGGCTTGGTGAAAGAAGAGCTGGGGCTCCGTAAACAGGTGTCTACCATATTCCATGTAAATGCAGTGAGACATATATTGGATAGACTGTACGAACAATCGAAGAAAGATGCAAGGCACACAGAAGACACACCAAACGTAAGCGATCAACAAAATCTGTGGTTGTGGAACACTGCATGGCTACAAGAGACTCCATAAAATATGAAGAAACGGAATCGCTAAGAGCGCCCTCGTCGCTTTGGGACAGTGTTCTGGAGCCTATTGAAATACGAGGGGCTGATCAACAGAGACACTGGGTTCACTCTCAGCTAAGCTTGGACCCAGCACTCAGCCAACTAAAATCAAAGCTTCTGCCGAGAATTATTTCAGTGCCCAACAGGCCACAGGAGTACTGATGGACCAGAGTTAACGCCCAGCAGCCGGCGACGCTATCCCATCATCACTCCACCGGTCACGGCGTGCGACCAGCAGTGGAGGAATAGTGGTGGGCGATGAAGGAGGCGGTATGCAGCAAAGATGCTCGTTCCACAGGTATCACCTGAAGATGACAGCAAGTTTCGCTGTCGAAACATCGTATTACGAAAATGACTGCACCCGGCTGGACACCTGACAACGGTACAAACACCTTTAAATCTGTCGATTCTGTCCCATAATCAACAGTAAACCACTTCAATAAAATCAAAATCTTGCCTCATTAAGCTCGTATTTTGTTCACTAAACGAGAGTGCGTAACTGCATCAAATGCCTTCTGCAAGTTAAGGAACATAGCGTCAACCTATATGTCTTTGTCTACGGCGCTCTGGATTGCATGGACGAACAGATCGAGTTGTATTTCACAAGGACTCTATTTACAGAAGCCGTCTTGAATTTTATAGAGCAAATGATTGATCTCCAAAAAGTCATAATGTGCGAGCATGGAACATATTCTTTACTTCGATAAGACATTGACGTCAGCGGTACAGCCCTATAATGATATCCATACGACGTCCCTTACTGAAAATGGGAATTTCCTGCTCTTTTCCTAATCGCTTGGCACCTTTGTTGTTCCGATGACCTACGATAAACTGATGCTATGAGAGAAGCATGTTCATTAGTATAATCTCTGTAGGATTCGCATCCTATCCGGTTGCCTTTCCGTTGTTGCGCAAAGCAATTCCACCCTTGTTTGGCCTTAGCGTTCACTCTTATACTATTGCTCTGTACATTTAGAAGGAATCGTCTACTTCTGCTACTTGTTATTCTCAATCAACTCTCTCACCCACACGCACCTACTTCGCGTCCACCCCCGCATTAATTGGTACGAGTGCAGCGAATCCGAGATACTTAGATTTGAAGTAACCTGCTGCTGTTCCAACCGTTTCTCCCATGATTCTTAATTTCTTTTTAGAAAAAATCTCACACTAGCTTCATTCAAATATTTTTTTTTAAATGTTTGAAATCAGAAATGACTTTTAACTGTAAAATTGGTTACATTTAAGGCATAATTTAATTCATATATCTGCTTAAGTTTTGAGTTTTATTACTCAAATTGCTCATAGTTCAATCCCTTTGTTTATTTGTTTATTCCACTGCATTTCTGTGTCACTGAGACAGCGCTGTGGAATATGACATGAGAATCACAATTATTGAAAGAAAACAGAACGTAAGATAATTGCAAATTATGCAACTATGAAACTCCAGAAAGAAAACAAAATTATAACAATAATAATAATAATAATAATAATAATAATAAGAAGAAGAAGAAGAAGAAGAAGAACAAAATATAATAATTTGAATCTCCTAGTACACTGCACCTACACCAGAGAGAGATCAAGAAAACCAACAGGTTTAAGTACTTGGGAGAATGGCTGGAATGTAATCTCTCTGAAGGAACATCACTATCAACTGGAGTCAACAAGCAGGAGCTGGCATACCAGCTGACCAAGAATGCTTACAATAAAAAACGTCTCTCCCGTAACACTAAACTGAAGCAGTAACAGACAGGCATCCGTCCTGAAGCCTTATATGCTTCAGAATGTTTAATACTCAGTAGGAAGGGACTTACTGAAAAGTTCGAAATCCAGAAGGGAAGTATAATGAGGAAGATATTGGGGCCAGTCAAGGAAGGAGACAATTGTAAAAGGTGACCCAACCGAGAGATCTACGAGTACTGTGAAAGAATCACAGATATAGCTGGGAAAAGACGTCTAGTACTTTTACAGGATGCATCCTGACAGATTGACCAACAAGCTTCTCTGTTACTGGGAAAAGAGGAAGACCAAGCCACCATGGTTGATGGAAGTGGAGAAAGATCTTCAGGAACTGGGAATAACAAAAGGAAACTTGAAGGATCGGACAATTCAAATGTTCAAATGTGTGTGAAATCTTATGAGGCTTAACTGCTAAGGTCATCAGTCCCTAAGCTTACACACTACTTAACCTAAATTATCCTAAGGACAAACACACACACCCATGCCCGAGGGAGGATTCGAACCTCCGCCGGGACCAGCCGCACAGTGATCGGACAATTCACAGGAAGAAGCTTAGACAAAAGAGGTTCCAGGACAGACTACCAAGAAAGAAGACTGGTGCCCTCTGGACACAGGAGAGGAAGGAACAACACAGCCAGAGGATGCGTAACTACTGGGCAAACGTCAAAGCCCACTCCAAACGCAGAAGTTGGATATCTAGGTTCTCAGTTGGCCTATACGAAATAAGAAGAAGAATTTGAACACAATATACAAAATATGTTATCGACTGTATGCTGATTTTTCTTACAATTACAAAAATGAATGGAAAGTAGGTGAAAACGATAGAGTGGAAAACATCCGTACTACTATAATATTGCACATTACTCTTGTAATACAAATGTATAATGAATACATGTTTAAATCCAGTTTAGGTGTTACATATCTAGGGATCATCTTTGTCATGGTATACATGTAGCATCGCAACCTGATTATTACACGTCCACTGCAACTTAGGCCAAGTTACAAGGCACGTGGAGTGGACTACACCGCTCAACTGCCATCTTGTATTAACATACGTTTCAATGTGAGTACGTAACTCCTCGACTGCGTTTTACTGTGAAATACTGAAGAATATGAATCTAAGATAAATTAGTAGGATTTTTGGGGTGGATTAGGGGAAATTAACATCTATAATGAAACTTCCTGACAGATTAAAACTGTGTGCCGGACCGAGACTCGAACTTGGGACCTTTGCCTTCGCGGGCAAGTGCTCTACCAACTGAGCTACCCAAGCACGACTCACGCCCTGTCCTCACAGCTTTAAATCCGCCAGTTCCTCGTCTCCTACCTTCCAAACTTCACAGATGCTCTCCTGCGAGCACTTGCCCGCGAAAGGCAAAGGTCCCGAGTTCGAGTCTCGGTCCGGCACACAGTTTAATCTGCCAGGAAGTTTCATATCAGCGCACACTCCGCTGCAGAGTGAAAATTTCATTCTAGAAACAACCCCCAGGCTGTGGCTAAGCCATGTCTCCGCAATATCCTTTCTTCCAGGAGTGCTAGTTCTGCATGGTTCACAGGAGAGCTTCTGTGAAGTTTGGAAGGTAGGAACGAGGTACTGGTGGATTTAAAGCTGTGAGAACGGGGCGTGAGTCATGGTTTGGTAGCTCGGTTGGTTGAGCACTTGCCCGCGATAGGTAAAGGTCCCGAGTTCGAGTCTCGGTCCGGCACACAGTTTTAATCTGCCAGGAAGTTTCATATCAGCGCACACTCCGCTGTAGAGTGAAAATTTCATTCTAGTAACATCTGTAATGTTCAACGAAATCATTTAGTTTTAGTTATGCCATTTTCCGTAGATCATTTTCCCGATTATTTTATCGATATGATGTGGAACAAGTCAGATTACAAGATATATATACACACATGAATAGTGCTAATATTAATATTACTGAACTTTTTAGTTCTACACATGCAACTACATTTAGAGGTACATTTTTTATTTACCATTTCTGAAACAAAATCTCGTCAATGGAGTAGAAGAAGTTGTCCAACAGAAATGATTTTAAGCTAGATTTAAAACTTGATCTGCTACCTGCCAGACACTTTATGTTGTTGGGCAAATGATCAAAGATTTTTGTTGCCCAATAATGTACTCCTTTCTGAGCAACTGACAGATTCAATTACGGATAGGAAACGTCATTTTTCCCTCTAGTGTTGTAAGTATGAACATCACTGTTTTTCGCGAATGGAGATGGATTATTTGTAACGAATTTCATTAGCGAATACATGTACTATAATGGTGCAGTTAAAATACCTAACGCCTTGAAAAGGTGCCTACATGACGTCCTTGGGCGAACACCACTAATTATTCTCGCTGCTCTCTTTTGTGCAATCAATACTTTGTCTAAGTGGTGAGTTACCTCAGAAGACTATTCCATAAGACGTTATTGAGTGGAAATATGCAAAGTACGTAAGGAAGCTGATCTGTTTATTACCAAGATTTATGGGTCAATATCGAAAGTAAGTTTACCATATGTTTATTGTGTTTCCACCAATCCACAACTTATATTTATGATGGGTGAGAATGTGATGTAGTACGCTGTTGAAATATCTTGTTTAATGATGTTGTCTGCTCGAGCATTGCTGATGTCAACAGGATGGAGATGATCGAATATTAACTTGAACAATATCTCCAACAGTATCGACCCTCTAGAAGCTCTTCGGTTGTAAATTCGAAAGGGTCTCTCAAACACGAAATACTCTCAAGAAAAAACGATTACGAACGCTGAAACGTTTAATAGAACTTTACAGAAAGATATAAACACTTGATGAAAACTTAAGTTGCGTTTACAAATCGTGAATTATTAACAGCGTACAGTCAAGACGATACCCACTTTTGAAGAACAGCCTGAAAAATCAAGAAGCCACACCTGCACATAAACGAAGCACTCGCTCGATGGCATGGGATTGCTTCCTCAAGAGTACAGTTGTGGGCGTGGCTGCGCAGGCTTGTCCGTGAAGGGGACTCCTCGCGCTGACCTCCAACTAGTCCTTTTGCCTCACTTTAATCATGGAGACGTTTGGCGTGGATTGCGAACTGTAGTGAGGGGCTGACCCGGAAATTGCGGAACATCACAGAGTGTGCAGCAGTTCACACAGAACGACCGAAAGTACGAAAAGAAATCCATTGTGTTGTGAAGTTCCTGAATTAAAAATTTATATAATGACATGATAGGTAAAAAGAAGTAATTTGTGTAACAGAAGCATTTTACATTGGTTTCAGGTCGCCCATAAATCTGGATAAGAATACGGAATGAATATCACAAAGCCAGAATTTCATATACCTCAAAATTGCATTGATGTGCTGCTTGGAACCACAATTTATTATTATGTTTCAATACATTATTATGTTTTCAAATAATTTTAATTATTTGTACAAATTTTCTTTAAAATTAACGTTAGTTTTGTATTCGCTTCTCACGAACGTTGTCAGATATCTTTTTCCCAAATTAATAGGTTGTGTTTCAGGCACTGTATTTTAATTTAATACAAAAAACATATATGAACTATTCTACTTTTTATGTTTTAATAAGTATTGAACATACAGCTGAGACGTTATAATGAAAGTAATAACAACTCTCCACTGTTAAGTCTGAATAGGGCTTTGTACCTGTCGCATCTGAATTTAGCCGAGGCCGTAAACACTAACTAGTTTGGTAAAATGTACTGTCACAGTCTCGAGGTTCTCAATGACTATAAAGAGCTAATTAATTCTACACACCTGTTAAAAATACAGACTGTGTAAGATGTCTATGCCAAATAAAGTTGTGCCATCTCCTAAATGTGACTTTGAATTTTACCATGAGTTTGTCAGACAGCTATTGCTTTTAATGATGATGAGAGTAGTTTATTAAATATGGATTTATTATGTAATCTAAGAGAGAATATCTGTGGGCGGCAAGGATCTGTGAGAACTGTTCATACAACACTCCAATTCCTGTTAAAAATTAGGTCTCTTTGCAAAAAAAACGGCATTTTAGAAGATAACACGGCGCTTAGAACTAAACGGAGGAGAGAATGGCAGACACTGAAGTCAGTTAGTAAAAAACGTATAGACAATGATGCCGTAGTCTTCTGTGCTGATAAAGGAAAATGGGCTGTTGTCCTTTCTCAGCAGGAGTATGTGGAAAAAGTTGAGCTGTGTATTGCTACTAATGACGTTGTTAAGTGCAGTGATCAGACAAAACAGTACTCTGATGAAATCAGGAAGGTACTAAAAGAAACCAGCATTTTTCCTAATGAGATGTGAAAGAAACAACTTATAATGATGAACCCTAAACATCGAGATTCTGCTCGAGATTAAGTTACATAAACCTGACCATTTGGTGAGATCAGTTGTCAATGAATGGAGCAGTGCAGGTTATGATTCTTAAGAATACCAACATCCCACTAGGTACCCACATGGTTACCTTTGACGCCAGCAGTATGTATACCAATATACCTACAGTCGAAATATATTACACAGTTCTTGAAAGCATCAGCAGATTTAGCGATAGGTCATCGGACGAAATCAAGGAGGTTATTAATATTTTAACTTTGGTCCTGGTTCCAATTATTTAAATTTTGGAGTCCAAGTGTAAAGACAGAAACAGGGTCTTGGCCATGGGTTCCCTCCTACCTAGCACTTAAGCAAATATCTTTTATCTCACGTTTCGAGTATGAGTTTTTTAAGAAGTTTTCGGAGCAGACCGCTAAGATGGTATGCTGGAAGCGTTAGGTTGACGATGTTTTTCTTCTATATGGAGGCAGCAAGGGACAGTGTGACAACTTACATAACAAACTTACATTCCATGGAAAGATTTATTTATCTTTACAGCATTAGATCCGCGGAACCTTGCCATATTTTGGCTTAAGGTTAATCTATAGAAAAGGGTTTGCTGTCTGCTGCTGATTTACTTTTGATTGTAACATCGAACCACCCGTTTAAACACAAAACTACTGTTTCCCGGTCCCTCCTAAACATTAAATAATGTTCTCTTCACATCAGAAGCATATGAAAGGGAGTTCGGTATAATCAAGTATATGGCCGCACGCAATGGCTATCCCTGGCCTATGATTGAAAAATTGAATAAAAAAATACTAGTGAAGCGTGGCGGAGCACGGAACGGAATCATTCTGAACCCATTCGAGGAAAAGAAAATGTACAAGTTTTATAAGATTAAGCTTTATAAGATTCCATACCATGGATACGTATCAGAAAGGATTGGAAAGAAACTGGTGTCATCCTACCATAGGTCCGGCTTATTTCACACCAAAAAATTTGAGCAGTACCTTAAGCAATCGTTAAGTGTTCAAAAAGGATTCTTTCTCCTATCTTAGCGTGTATGGTATTACATCTGATACAAGCCAGTTGTGTAAGAGCAGATACATTAGCCAGACAGGTAGATATTTGCATAGGAGATTTAAAGAACGCAAAGACCTGACCAATTACAGGTTAGCTTTGACAAAGCATTTGATTAACAACCAGCATCAGCTGCACCAGATTAGCGAAAACTTAACTGTCTTACTCTCTGCAGAGAAAGATCGGATACTCAATGTTCTGGAAGAAATTGATATCTTCAGACTTAAGACGTCTGGGTTCCTATCCTCTCGATACAATGAATGAACGCACTGACCTGTATCACAAAAATATTTTAGTTAATTGTGAAATTATTCAGGTAGGATAAGGTGTGCATATAACGTTATATTTTGCTTGTTTTTTTAAATGTACGAGTTCTCTTCCCTCCTAATGTTGTGATGGTTCTGCCTTCTTTCTGCTGTTACTTCCCGCTTTTCCAGTCTAAACAGTTCACCAATCATATATCTGTTTGATATCGCTCCTGCGCTATGATAGTGTGCAACTTCAGTATTCAAGACTAACATTTGTCATTACGTACTTTTCCTGTTAGTGGTCCGGTCGGGTAGCGTGGTGGAACGGTTTCCATGGAATTTATGTAAATAAATCCTCCCAATATGTGATTTCTCTTCCCCTCTTTATTGCATTTTACATGTTTCAAGATTCTGATGACTTTTGGTGTCCGATCTTGATAGTTTTTCTGATTTTTCTAGGTCCCACCCTTTATCATTCTGATGCGAAACTTTTGTTTCCTGACAGGATCGGGAGGAGGATGACCTCAGATGGTTAAGTGATTTTATTTATAAGCAACGTCCTGTTCTCTGTTTTAATTTATTCTAATTCATTTTAGAAACTTTAGCCGCATAATTCCTTGCCTGATGTTTCAAATTTGAGGACATTCTTCCATTGTCTTGCAGCACAATATTTTCATTATCACAGTTCACGCCACATGATGAAACTTCAAGTGTTCCAAAACTGGTCGCTTACATAATAAAAAAACTGTTGATTCAGCAACTGTTGTGCGGTTTCTTCATTTGGAAAAATCAAGTTAACTATTCTATTTTTTAAAAAGTAGGTCTGTTACTAGTTTAAAACAGGAATGTTTATTTTTGCATGGTTGTTCATAATTTTTTTGTCATTTACACAGCACTGAAAAAAAGATGAGAGCGATTTCAAACTGTGATAAAAGTTTCTTTGGGGTTGTGCCTCTACAGTAGTGACTAAGATTAGTAAAATAAATAACTTATTTTGAAAAACTTTGTAAGCCTATTTAACAGTGGCTGCTTGTTGTTGTTACTTTCCGTAACAACCCACCTCATTTTCATGTATCCACAGCCATATTAAATTACTTTTTGAGAAAACAGAATTATAAAGGAACTTTTCTTTAAAAACTGTGCAAAACGATAAAAATTCCGTCACAAATGAGTCGATTGAGCGCGAAATTAAAGCCAGTTATGAAACGGTCGGTTGTGCCCACTAACAGAACCCTAAAGAATGACAATATGCGTACAGTTACTGGTAATATAAGTTATATTCACGGAGAAGAGTTTGACCTAACAGCTGAATTTTCCTGTCGTAAGCTTTTGTTATCTGCGAAGGAGAAATGAAACTGTTACATTTTACGAAAAAGGAATATTTTTAAATATCTTCCTTGGGTTAGAACTTACTATTTTACTTCAGATTAGCGTGATGTTGAAACAAGGAGTCGACTCCAAGTGAAACAACAGTTCTTCAACGAGAACTGTTAACTATGGCAGCAATGCAACATTACGGAAAGTGTATAAAAAAAAGGAACTGAAACTTAATCTTGCGTAAAAAGAGAACGATATAAAACAGAACCAGCAGGGATGCGCAACTGATATTATATTATGAGAAATACTCTTCCATAGCGAAAATAATTGCCAAAAATAAAAAAAAGCTATTATGTTATGTGTGATAAAAATTCATAGGATAAAATTAAAACAACGTGGATGCTAACCAAAAGTGAACTGGAAAATAAGTCAAGAAACAGCATGTCATGAAAGCCTAAAATGGCATTGTCATCAAATACGTTTAAGTATTCAGACTTACATGTACTGCATCACGTCGGCGAGTTACTTCAATGGATGAATAAAGAATGCTACTAAGGAAATTACTCATAATTACCAAAAGTTCGAGTCTTATGTCCTGTCTCTACGTTTTTATGAAGAGATATAGTTTATCCAAAAGCGAATGAGCGTACGTGGAAAAGGAAGATCGTGAGTTTATTCCAACTTGGGCATGAAAAAGACTTTTTTGTCGAAGATGTCATTACATATTTTAGTATTCAGATAGTAATTGATTAAACGACAGAATATCATATTACAATAATCTACGATATATCCAAGGCCACAGGTTTTTCAAACGACAACATAATATCGAAGAAACTGAAATTTTTAAGGCACTAAAGCTGAAGCATAAAATGGCTTACCTCATATTTAATTAAAATAAAACAGAGTAACATTTAGGTAACTTCATCAGTTTACAGAAGAAATAATGTTTTGATTGGGAACAAATCACTAACTGACTATCATAGAGTGAAAGTGACTTTGATGCTTACTGATCATGCAGAAATAATTCTTTGCGGGTAATGGAGAAATGGAAAGTCAAATAGGGAAACACCAAAATAGGAGTGACTAGTAAAATTTTATGGAAAACTTTTAATCGGTTTTCTTCAAACTGTCCATTATTTAAATGGAAGGAAAGCAGATATTATCCCATATGCGGCATTATGGTTATAAGTAATGAAAGGAACTTTATTAATGATGTCATAAAAATAGTAGTCTAATAGTGTTTTAAATAAACAACGTAAATAAAGCACATTTACCAATACAGTCCGATAATGACACTATAACAATAATGAATTATGTACATCCTCAAATCGGTGAAACAACTTGAACTACAAACGACATCTTTCACATACAATCACGACCTTACGCAATTCATCACCAACAATTAGTCACAATTTGAAAACAATAGTAGCACTCATTAAACTGAAACCGAGAACAAAGGGGGCTGCTTGTTGTTGTTACTTTCCGTAACAACCCACCTCATTTTCATGTATCCACAGCCATATTAAATTACTTTTTGAGAAAACAGAATTATAAAGGAACTTTTCTTTAAAAACTGTGCAAAACGATAAAAATTCCGTCACAAATGAGTCGATTGAGCGCGAAATTAAAGCCAGTTATGAAACGGTCGGTTGTGCCCACTAACAGAACCCTAAAGAATGACAATATGCGTACAGTTACTGGTAATCACCTCTGTACGACGTTTTGGCATGGCTGGCAAATTATTGAAATATTGAGATTTAGATTATGAGTCCGCACCTACCGCAGCAGTCTTTGGTAACGATTTAATTACGAAGTCCGATTATTTCAGTTTTATTTCACGGTCAACTACGAATAACATTACATTTACGAAAAAGCCATTGTCAAGCGTCTGATACCGAATAATTAAACGTCACGCAAATATTAAGTACAACCAATCACTATCATACAATAATACATAATTAATATTTTATTTTATTTTATTTTATTTATTTTATATTGGCGACCGTGACAGGACAGATTGTCTAGTAAGATAGGAGTTAGTCTGCATCGTCTGCCAAAAGTACCACTACTGCTTGTTGAATGTTAAGTGGAAGGTCATTCACATGTACCGTGTATATGGAATAGGGGTGGACTCAGGATTCCCTTTATGATTTCTCCCCAGGCACTAAAATTTTCTACCCCTCCAACACTGTTTGAATTATTGAGCACAATGTTTTGGATTCTGTTTGTAAAGTATTTTCAAAGCACCTGCGAGTAAGCCATCAAATCCATAGAACTTGAGTTAGTCTAATAGAGTAACACGGCTTACATTATCCAACACCTTGGAAAAATCACAAAAATCACAACTGGTGATATTTTGTTCTTAAAGGCTTGCACTGTTTGATGAATGAATGTATAAATAGCAACCCTTCTGGATTCCAAACTGTGATATGCTAAGTAAATTGTTTCCACTTAAGCGTGAGACTACTCTTGTGTACATTGTGTGCCAATATTAGCAACGACCGTTGAATGCTGGGAATTATGTGACGTTCATGTTAACGCAAACATGTTGAGCTGAAATGTTCGCTTTATGAGGATAATTAAGTTTCTGAGCGGAAAGAGGTTCATACTGGAACCCGTCAACCATAGAACGGAACGGCATTAATAATTTGCTTCATGGCCGGTCGTTGCACACTACGCTACCGTTACTGTGAATGAAATTTTCCCGCTGTACTGATTGAGACATTGGATGCGCACCCAGAGTGTCGGTATTCAGATCCCTGATCGACTACCCAGACTTATTAAAAAAGTGTTTCCGGGTATCATGTCAGCCGTCTTCTTCAGGTGCTGCGATTTTTACTTCTATTTCTACTGGCTGCTTGGACTCCAACCAAACTGTGAACATTGTTCGTCTCACTCTGCTATTTACAGCCAAATTCGATTCCCGACGCCTGCTCCGCTCTTCGAAGCTCTTTTATTTTTCAGAGTTCATACTGATATTCTACTAAACTCAGAATTCCTCAGCCTTTCCGAACTCTGGTTAAAATGTCTAATTCCTTGAAAAGGTATCTACGAGACTTCCATGGGTTACACTACATGTTACTCTTATTGTTCGCTTTTGTGCAGTCAGTACTTTCTTTACAAATGATGGGTTATCTCAGAAAATTATTCCATACGACATTACTGAGTATAAATATGCGAAATATTTCCAAGATTAGCAATCATACGAAGAGAAAAAGCAGCTGAGCTTGATATATTGAGACGCTTCGTAATAGGCTTCTTCCAGTTGAAGTTCCCATCAGTATGCAAACCCAAAAAATTTGGAGCATTCTATCATATTTAGTGACTACTGTTCGTGTGCTACATCAGTTGGTCGTATGACTCTATATGTTGAACAGAACAGAATACAGTGTTTCTTTTTTCAGTTTAGAGGGAGTCCATTCTCTGAGAACAAGTTTCTAATTCCTTGGAAAATACCATTTCCCATCTCCTTTGTTGCTTTGTGTGTAATGCGATTTGTTATAACACTAGCAAAAAGTACAAGTACAATTTACTGAATGTTAAATGGAATGTCATTCACCTGTGTCAGGAGGCTGAATCGTTTGTTTCCAAGATTAGCAATTATATGAAGAGCAAAAGTAGCCGAACTTGTGTTTTAGAATCTCAGTAATATGCTTCCTCCGTTTCCTGAGAACAATTTTTTAATTCTTTGGAAAATATCACTTACAATCTCTTCTGTTTCCTTCTGTCTGATAGGAGTTAGTCTGCATCGTCTGCCAAAAGTACCACTACTGCTTGTTGAATGTTAAGTGGAAGGTCATTCACATGTACCGTGTATATGGAATAGGGGTGGACTCAGGATTCCCTTTATGATTTCTCCCCAGGCACTAAAATTTTCTACCCCTCCAACACTGTTTGAATTATTGAGCACAATGTTTTGGATTCTGTTTGTAAAGTATTTTCTAAGCACCTGCGAGTAAGCCATCAAATCCATAGAACTTGAGTTAGTCTAATAGAGTAACACGGCTTACATTATCCAACACCTTGGAAAAATCACAAAAATCACAACTGGTGATATTTTGTTCTTAAAGGCTTGCACTGTTTGATGAATGAATGTATAAATAGCAACCCTTCTGGATTCCAAACTGTGATATGCTAAGTAAATTGTTTCCACTTAAGCGTGAGACTACTCTTGTGTACATTACTTTTTTGAATATTTTGGTAACAGATGTCAGTGAGGAAATTGGACGATAATTGTTTGTCTGTCTTGCCACCTTTGTTATAAAGAGGTTTAAGAGTCGTATATTTTAACCTGTCTGGAAAAGTTCCCTATGACTGTGATGCATAACTAACGACATTACTTATTAAGGGGAAACAACTTTTCAGAGTTCTGTTTGAAATTCCGTCAAGCCACATGAAATATGTTGCTTTAGAATCCTTAAAATTCTATTAATTTCAGTGAAGGATGTTAGTGCTACTTCTAGTAGCTTAAAGTTTTGTGGAATGACATTTTTAACCCCCGACACAAACAGAGGGATGTTGTAAGTTTAACGTGTTTATCTATGTATCTCTCTGTGGCATCGTAGCTCCAAACGAAAGGTCCGATTTTAATGCAGTTCCTTTTATTTGAAAGCTGGTTTAATCGGAATGATTCTTAGCTATGTTCCATATATGTCTGCTCAGCCGTATTGGTCTCCACTGGGGTAGTTCCCATTCGCAGTAATTTGCTCGGAATTTCGTGGTTCGTTGACACTTTTGCGAAGGTAGTGATCATCGTGTAAAAAATAAATAGGTGAGAAGAAATAAAAAAAGTTGTGGCATTGTTTCAGAATATTGCTTGTGCTGAGAGCAGAGTTTTATGTTTTCAGTGGAATGATTTATACTTGGTTGTGCATGTCCATAATGTGGATCATTACTAATTCTTCTGTCGCTAGGTGCTGTTCCTGATTCTCAGAGTAACAGACGGGTGATATGAACCTTTGTTCGCTCCTCACTCTTTCTTGACAATACCAGTAACAGAATCAAGGTGACTGCTTATAGGGGAAGACTTCGGATGCAAAAGCTCATGCTTTATTTTCACACTACGTGGGTGGAACCCGAATTGGTTACGTAGCAATCAGAGAAGTGTACATCTACAATATGATGTCCTCTAATGGAGGAGAAGCAGTATTTTATTTGGAGAAGAAATATATGCCAACATGTTAAGATGGACTGTGCACCGAAACAGCAAAGCAACTAGGCAATTTGAAAAAAAAAAGAAAACAACTAATAAATAGTGAGAGAATTGTAGTAAGTTACCTGATTCACGATTCTTGAAGGAAATCAAAATGTCTAGTTCTTCATCACAAACTTTGCAACTACATGTTATCCTACGGAAAGCACAGTACAGCGTATGGCGAAGGATACTTCATTCCTATATCGTCGACTTTCTGTGGAACTCTAAATCACGTATGGGGCGAGGGATCAATAACTCATAGATCCTACTCACGATAGACGACTGACGAAGCAGAACTGTTGCCCACTCTCCATCTCTATCGAATAATGGAGCTCTAGATTTACGCAAAAGGTTTCGAGAGAACGTCGACTTGCCGCCAGAGATTATCTCAGAATCTATATTATACTTTTGTGTGGCACCAGTCGACAAATTACGACCCAAATTGTTTGTGTTTCTTTTCTTCATATATTCCAAAAGCTGGAGCATTATTCTGGAACTGGCTGCTCAAGCAGCGTGTCTCCGGTTTCATGTATGCACTTCTCTTAAAACTCTTGCAATAAATACGAGGCTACCGTTCACCGCCCTTGACGATGAGTTTACATGTTCGTCCCATTTCCTGTCGATTATTATTATCCCTAAATTTTTAAATGATGTGAGAGTTTCCAAAAGTTCACTACTAATTAGATAATCGGATAGTGGAAAGACTTTTTTCTCTTTGTATTTGGAATTATTTTGCATATATTCGTATTTAAAGAGAACTGCCATTTCATGCACCAAGCTGAAATATTATACAAGCCTCTCTGCTTTTCCTTATGGCTCTGCAGCGGTGGCATCGTTCTGCAAAAAGGAACACAATCAGCAAACAGTCTAAGAACGCTGCCGGCTCTAACAGAAAATCTTTACGTAGGGTGACTTTTGAGGCGTAAGGAAAGATCACCTGAAGATATCGTATGCAGAAGAAAATGCCTGTTCCATTCTTCTGTTTGGCTAGCGGTTTAGTCAGTAATTAACGTCTTCTTTTTCATTTATTGGAAGGAACTTGGAATACGCAGGCATACGAGGATGCCGCAAGAAGCTCATATACAAAATAAAGTGTAGCACTTCCGGTCAAACGCTGAGGTAGTACGGTGTTTCCAAAGTTAGTGCGCTCTATCGCTTGTCTCACAAGTGAAAACTTCGTGCATTCAGCAACCAACGTGCTTCCTTTAGATGAAGTAGCTGTTTGACGTCTTTATAACCTGATGATTCTGTGTATAAAATAGTCATTTTTATATTTGTCAAACGTGTCGGTTGCGAGCTCCTGAAAAGTAGCGATAGCGTCATAAACATTCGTTTGCGTGAAATATGCAACACAAAATTTACAATTTCTTTTAGCATTATGTGTACCAAGCTTAATTTTATACACACTGTGAAGTGACGGTGTATGTAATGGGGACATTAGTACTCTAATTACACTTTCTTGTGATGCGCCTGATATTATTTTCGTTACTTTTCAGAATTCGTCGTCTTAAGGTACTGGGCTATACACTGAGGTCACAAAGGTCATGGGATACCTCGTCGGACCTCTTTTTTTCCGGCGTAGTGCAGCAACTCGACGTGGCATATGTTCAACAGGTCGTTAGAAGTCCCCTGCAGAAATAATGAGCCATGCTGCATCTATAGCCGTCCATAATTGCGAGAGTGTTGCCGGGGCAGGATTTTGTTCTCGAACTGACCTCTAGATTATGTCTCATAATGTTCGATGGGATTCACGTGGGACGATCTGGGTAGCGAAATGATTCGCTCGAACTGTCCAGAATGTTCTTCAAACAAATGGCGAACAATTCTGCCCGGTGACGTGACGCATTGCCACTATAAAAATTCCTTCGTTGTTTGGGAGCATTAAGTCCATGAATCGCTACAAATGGTCTACAAGAAGCTGAACATACCCATATGCAGTCAATGGTCGGTTCAGTGGGACCAGAGGACTTAGTCCTTGTAAACACAGTCCACACCATTATGGAGCAACCACCGGGTTGTACAGTGCCTTGTTGACAATTTGGGTCCATGGTTTCGTGGGATCTGCGCCACACTCGAACCCTCCATCAGCTCTTACCAACTGAAATCGGGGCTTATCTGACCAGGACACGGTTTTCCAGTCGCCTAGAGTCCAACCGAAATGGTCACGACCCCAGAAGAGGCGCTGCAGACAATGTCGTGCTGTTAGCAAAGGCACTCGCTACGGTCGTCTGTTGCCACAGCCCATTCACGCCAAATTTCCTAACGGACACGTTCGTCGTACGCCCAGATTTATTTCTTCGTCTGTTTCAAACAGAGTTACTTGCCTGTTAGCTCTGACAATTCTACGCAAACGCCGCTGCTCTCGGTCGTTAAGTGAAGGCCGTCGGTCACTGTGTTGTCTGTTGTGAGAGGTAATGTCTGAAATTTTGTATTTTTGGTGCACTCTTGACACTGTGGATTTCTGATTATTGAATTCCGCAACGATTTGCCAAATGGAATGTCCCATGCGTCTAGCTTCAACTTCCATTCTGCTTTCAAAGTCTCTTAACACCCGTCGTGCGGCCGTAATCTGTCGGAAACCTTTTCACACGAATGATCTGAGTACAAAAGACATCAACGGCAACGCACTGCCTTTTTATACCTTGTGACTACCGCCGACTGTATATGCGCATATCGCTATCAAAACTGGTTCAAATGGCTCTGAGCACTATGAGACTTAACATCTGAGGACATCAGTCCCCTAGAACTTAGAACTACTTAAACCTAACTGACCTAAGTACATCACACACATCCATGCCCGAGGCAGGATTCGAACCTGCGACCGTAGCAGTCGCGCGGTTCCGGACTGAAGCGCCTAGAACTGCTCGGACACCGCGGCCGGCCATATCGCTATCCAATGTTTTTTGACACCTTAGTGTAAGAGTCAAACGTTCTTCAAGCCAATGACACATTTGTGAATATATAAGACCTCATATTAGTTACCAGTCGACAATGTGGTACGCCATCGAACACCTATCGGAAATTTATGGAATGTACTTGATGACCTGTATCTACTGTTTGCAACAAGATTAGTGAGGTAAAGAATCGAACGGTAGTTTATTGTGAACCTTCACTGATTATTTGAGAAAGCTTCTTTTCCTCACATAAACATGTAATATGCGGACTAAAGCATCGAGAGATAATTTTCGAATGTAGCTCGTATTGCAACACAACGAAAAGTAGGTGTGGATCAAGGCTGGTACGGGAAACTTCGGGGTAAACTTGTCAGACCCCATTTTCAGCCGATTTAGATAATGAAGGAGCTATTTTTCGCGGTCCATTTATCTATGTACCTGTATAGTATATTTTAGTAGAGTGTTCTAAACCGTGAAACACGTCTTATTGTTATGGCACAAACAAGCTCGTCACTTATAACATATTCCATTCTGTGTCTGAGTATGTATTAGAATGAACCAAAGCTCTCTGTAAGTGAATGTACCATCAGGCTCCAAATCCTTATGAATTCTTCCTACATTCAGTACTTTTCCAATGTTGTTGTTGCTGTTGTGGTCTTCAGTCCTGAGACTAGTTTAATGCACCTCTCCATGCTACTACATCCTGTGCAAGCTTCATCATCTCCCAGTACCTACTGCAACCTACATCCCTCTGAATCTGCTTAGTGTATTCATCTCTTGGTCTCCCTCTATGATTTTTACCCTCCACGCTGCCCTCCAATGCTAAATTTGTGATCCCTTGATGCCTCAGAACATGTCCTGCCAACCGGTTCCTTCTTCTTGTCAAGTTGTGCCACCAACTCCTCTTCTCCCCAATTCTATTCAATACCTCCTCATTAGTTATGTGATCTACCCATCTAATCTTCAGCATTCTTCTGTAGCACCACATTTCGAAAGCTTCACTCTCCGGGAACATGTTGACAGGTCGACTACTGAAAATGCTTGGATTACATTTATTTACGGTGTTAGACATATGACTTCGTCAAGCACCTGTAGACAAGATGGGTGGCGAGCAGCTTGCGCACTGCTGTCAGCTGCAACGTGTGCCGCGCCACGCGACATGGCCGGCGGATGGTTGATGCGCTTCCTGAACCACGCGAGCGTGTATCCGCCCAGATGCTGGGGCTGGACTATCACAACGCCCGCTCACCGCCCTGACCGACAGACTGTTTAGTGCTTCTTTTGTCACAGTTTGTGTATGCAATATGTACGGGTTTGCACAGTCGAATAACCTGCCGGGCGACACAAGGTAACAAAAAAGATTACCAAGGGCTATGCTGTTGTTGTGGTCTTCAGTCCGAAGATTGGTTTCAAGCAGCTCTCTATGCTACTGTATCCCGTACAAGCCTCTTCATCTTCGAGTAACTACTGCAGCCTACATCCTTGTGAATTTGCTTGCTGTATTCATCTCTTGGTTTCCCTTTACGATTTTTATCCCCACCCCCACGCTTCCCTAAATTGGCGATCTCTAGCTGTTCCAGAATGTGTCCTACATACCGATCCCTTCTTCTAGTCAGGTTGTGCCACAAATTTCTTTTCTCCCCAATTCTATTCGGTACCTTCTAATTAGTTACGTGATCTACCCATCTAATCTTCAGCATGTTTCTGTAGCACTACATTGCAGAAGTTTCTATTCTCTTCTTGTCTAAACTGTTTATCGTCCATGTTTCACTTCCATACATGGCTACATTACATACAAATACTTCCAGAAATGACTTCCTAATACTTACGTCTATATTCGATGTTAACAAATTTCTCTTCTTCCAAAACGCTTTTCTTGCCATTGCCAGTCTACATTTTATATCTTCTGTGCTTCGACTATCATCAGTTATTTTGCTGCCCAAATAGCAAAACTCATCTACTACTTTTGTAAGTAGGCTGTTTAGGTTTTTATGTTGGTAACGCCACCTAGCGCTCTGTATGAAAATCACTGACTGTGCTTTGTGCAGTCTGTCGCTGGTTGGACTCATTGTTGGAATATTCGCTTGTGTGGTGTTGGGCAGTTGGGTGTGAACAGCGCATAGCGTCGGGCAGTTTGATGTGAGGCGCCAGCAGTGGTGGATGTGGAGAGAGAGATGCCAGAATTTTGAGAGGTTACTATAAGCGGACGATCTGGACGTGTGTCCGCCAGAAAAAGGAAATTTGTAAAGATGGATGTCATGAATTTATATATGATTATTAAGGTAAATACATTATTTGTTCTGTATCACAATTTTTCATTTGCTAACTATGCCTATCCGTAGTTAGTGCCTTCAGTAGTTAGAATCTTTTATTTAGCTGGCAGTATTGGCGCTCGCTGTATTGCAGTAGTTCGAGTAACGAAGATTTTTGTGAGGTAAGTGATTCATGAAAGGTATAGCTTATTGTTGGTCAGGGCCATTCTTTTGTAGGGATTATTGAAAGCCAGATTGCGTTGCGCTAAAAAAATATTGTGTGTCAGTTTAGTGATGATCAGAATAAGTAAAGAAAAAACTGTTTGATTAAGTTGAGTTTTGCTCAACTGTTTGAAAATCAAATAACGTAAGAGTTTTTCCAGCACTGTCATTCATAATTTTTCTAAGGGGACGTTTCACTTTAAGTGTCTCATTTCCTAGTCTAATTCGCCAGCATCATCTGATTTAATTCGACTAAGTTCCATTACTCCCGATTTTATTTTGTTGATTTTCATCTTCTGTTCTCCCTACGAGACACTGTCCATTCCGTTCAGCTGGCTCTTCCAAGTCCTTTGCTGACTCCAACAGAATTGTAATGTCATCGGTAAACCACAAAGTCTTTATTTCTTCTCCATGGACTTTAATTCCTACTCCAAATTTTTTCTCCCTTTATTGCTTGCTCAATATACTGATTGAAAAATATAGGAGGTAGGCTACAACTCTGTGTCACTCCTTTCTCAACCATTGCTTCCCTTTCATACCCCTCGATTCTTATAACTGGTATCTGGTTTCTGTACAAGTTGTAAATAGCCTTTCGCTCCCTGTATTTGATCCCTGTCATATTTAGAATTTGAAATAAAGTATTCCAGTAAACACTGTCAAGAGCTTTCTTTAAGTCTACAAATGCTATAAATGTAGGTTTTCTTTTCCTTAACCTACCTTCTATGAGAAGATGTAGGGTCAGTATTGCCTCACTTGTTCCTACATTCCTCCCAAATCAATCTGATCTTCCCCGATGACGGGTTCTACTAATTTCTCCATTCTTCTGTAAAGAATTTGTTTTAGTATTTTGCAACCCTGACTTATTAAACTGATAGTTCGGAAATTTTCATACTTGTCAGCACTCGCTTTCTTTGAAATTGCCATTATTGTGTTCAGTCTGGGGGTATTTCGTGTGTCTCACACATCTTGCTCATCAGATGGAAGAGTTTTGTTACGGCTTGCTCTCCCAAGACTATCAGTAGTTCTAACAAAATGTTGTCTACTCCCGGGGTGTTGTTTCGACTTAGGTCTTTCAGTGTTTTGTCAAATTCTTCACGCGTTATCATACCTCCCATCTCATCTTCATCTGTGTCCTGTTCCACTTCCATTACATTACCCTTAAGCACATCTCCGTTGTATAGACTCTTTATATACTCCTTCCACCTTTCTGCTTTCCCTTCTTCGCTTAGGACTGGTTTTCAGTCTGAGCTCTTGACATTCATACAGGTGGTTCTCTTTCCTCCAAAGGTCTCTTTAATTTTCCTGTAAGCAGCATATATCTTTCCCCTAGTGACACATTTGTCCTCTAGTCATTCCTGGTCAGCCATTTTGCACTTCTTGTCAGTGTCATTTTTTATACGTTTTAATTCCGTTTCACCTGCTTCATTTACAGCATTTTTATATTTACTCCTTTCATCAATTAAATTCAATATTTCTTGTGTTACCCAAGGATTTCTGCTAGTCCTCATCTTTTTACCCATTCGATCCTCTGCTGCCTCCACTATTTCATCTCTCAAAGCTACCCATTCTTCTTCTATTCTATTCCTTTCCCCTGTTCTAGTCAGTTTATCAAGATCCCATCTCCTTAAATTCCTACATTTTTGCAGTTTCTTCAGTTTTAATCTACAGTTCATAACCAAAAAATTGCGGTCAGAGCCCACATCTGCCCCTGGAATTGTCTTGCAATTTAAAATCTGGCCCCGAAACCTCTGTCTTACCATTGTATAATCAATCTGAAACCTTCCGGTGTCTCCAGGTCTCTTCCACGTAAACAAGCTTCTTTTATGATTTATGATTCATAAACCAAGTGTTAGCTGTGATTAAATTGTGCTCTGTGAAAAATTCTACCTTGCGGCTTCCTCGTTAATTTCTTTCCCCCAGTCCATATTCACCTACTATTTTTCCTTCTCTTGCTGTTCCTACTATAGAATTTCCGTCCCCCATGACCACTAAAATTTCGTCTCTCTTAACTATCTATATAATTTCTTTTATCTCATCATACATTTCTTCAATCTTTTCATCATCTGCGGCAGTTAAACTTGTGCTACTGAGAAGGATGTGGGCGTTCGCTACAATAATGCGTTCACTACGCTATTCATAGTCGCTTATCCACGTTCCTATTTTTATTCATTATTAAACTTACTCCTGCATTACCCCTATTTGACTTTGTATATATAGTCCTATCTTCACCTTACCAGAAGTCTTGTTCCTCCGGCCACCGAACTTCTGTAACTCCTACAATATCTACCCATTTCTGTTTTTAAATTTTCTAACCTATCTGCCCGATCAAGGGATCTGGCATTCCACGCTCCGATCCGTAGAACGCCAGTTTTGTTTCTTCTGATAACGACCCAATCCGGAGATCCAAATAGGAGACTGTTTTACATCCGGAATATTTTACCCAAGAGGATGTCATCGTAATTTAACTGTACAGCAGCGTTGCATGCTCTCGAGAAAAATTAAGGCTGTAGATTTCCCTTGCTTTCAGCTGTTTGCGAACCTGTACAACAAGGCCGATTTGGTTGATATTGCGAGGCCAGATCATCCACACTGTTGTCCCTGCAACTACTGAAAAGACTGCTCCTCCTCTTCAGGAATCACACGTTTGTCTGGACTCTCAACATATATGTGAACCAATATTTTGAGACTTGACAATTTAGACACAGCTGAAATTGTTGGACGGGTCCGATGAAGAGAATGGAATTGTGGGTTACGCTAATAGTACTTTGGTGGTGGCTGAGGAGGATTTAAGACGGAAGCTTGAAAAGAAATGCAAAACCATGTGCTCTCAAAAATGCAACGGTAGTGCAGAAACACTAAATTAAAAATAGCTGAAAATGAGACTACATACACTATGCGATCAAAAGTATCCGGACACCGCTAAAAACATACTTTTTCATATTAGGTGCATTGTGCTGCCACCTACTGCTGGGTACTCCATATCGGTGACCTCAGTAGTCATTAGACATCGTGAGAGAGCAGAATGGGGCGCTCCGCGGAACTCACGGACTTCGAACGTGGGCAAGTGATAGGGTGTCACTTGTCATACGTCTCTACGCGAGATTCCCACACTCCTAAACATCCCGTGTCCACTGTCTCCGATTTGATAGTGAAGTGAAACGTGAAGGGACACGTACAGCACAAAAGCGTACAGGCCGACCTCGTCTGTTGACTGACAGAGACCACCGACAGTTGATGAGGGCTGTAGTATGTAATAGGCAGACATCAATCCAGATCATCACACAGGAATTCCAAACTGCATCAGGATCCACTGCAAGTACTGTGGCAGTTAGGCGGGCGGTGAGAAAACTTGGATTTCATGGTCAAGCGTCTGCTCATAAACCACACATCACGCCTTAAACGCCAAACGACGCCTGGCTTGGTGTAAGGACCGTAAACATTGGACGACTGAACAGTAGGAAAACGTTGTGTGGAGTGGCGAATCATGGTGCACAATGTGGCGATCCGATGGCAGGGTGTGGAGATAGCGAATCCCCGTTGAACGTAACCTGCCAGCGCGTGTAGAGCCAACAGTAAAGTTCGGAGGCGGTGGTGTTATGGTGTGGACGTGTTTCTCATCGAGGGGGCTTACACCCCTTGTTCTTTTGCGTGGCACTATCACAGCACAGGCCTACATTGATGTTTTAAGCACCTTCTTGCTTCCCACTGTTGAAGAGCAATTCGGAGATGATGACTGCATCTTTCAACACGATCGAGCACCTGTTCATAATGTACGGCTTGTGGTGGAGTTGTTACACGACAATAACATCCCTGTAATGGACAGGCATGCACAGAGTCCTGACCTGAATCCTATAGAACACCTTTGGGATGTTTTGGAACGTCGACTTCGTGGCAGGCCTCACCGACCGACATCGATAGACCTCCTCAGTGCAGCACTCCGTGAAGAATGGGCTTCCATTCCCCAAGGAACGTTCCAGGACTTGAATGAGATATTCACTCTGCAGCGGAGTATGCGCTGATATGAGACTTTCTGGCAGATTAAAACTGTGTGCCGGACCGAAACTCGAACTCAGGACCTTTGCCTTTCGCGGGCAAGTGCTCTACCAACTGAGCTTCCCAAGCACGACTCACGCCCCGTCCTCACAGCTTTACTTCTGCCAATACCTCGTCTCCTACCTTCCAAACCTTACAGAAGCTCTCCTGCACACAGTTTTAATCTGCCGGGAAGTTTCATTCCAGCACTTTATTGAACGTGCGCCTGAGAGAGTTGGCAGCTGCCATTAAAGCTATTGGTGGGCCAACACCATGTTGAATTCCAGCACTACCGATGGAGGGCGCCACGAACTTGTAAGTCATTTTCAGTCAGGTGTCCGGATAGTTTTGATCACATAGTATATACGCTGTTGCGTAAAATATAAGGACTGAACTAATTTAGCGTGATGTGTCACTGCCCACTAACATAGCTACATGAAACATACATAGAAAGGACTGCTGCAGAAAGTACAGAAGGTAACTGAAACAAATACGCAATGAGGCGAACAGAAGTGACTCTTTTAGTCAAAGACAATAATGACACTCAAGTCTCCATGCTTTATGATGGTTCCCTGGATATAGTTCTTAATACGATGCGTGATCTGCAGCGTGCTCCTATGCTGGCCACGAGGTTAGCAAGGAGTTCTCCTAGTAGTGTGTTGCCTTCCATTCTCCACCAGCGGTCTCCACAACCGCTGCGTGGTTGTTGGTCCATGTGGACGTGCTGTAGTACGGCTCCACAACGCATCCCACACATACTCAATGAAACTGGGGGAATGAGCAGGCCAGTCCATTCGGTGAATGGCTTTTCATTCCAAGAGCTCTTTAACCTGGGCTAGGGAGCTCTTCAACTTGCGCTGTCCGATGCGGTCGCGCATCGTCATCCGTAAAAATGAAGTCAGGAGGGAGTGAAGCCCTGGGAAGACGCACATGGGGAAGAAGTACAGTGTCATAATAACGTCGCCTGGTGAGTGTACTGTGTTTACAGATTTAGAGAAATACGACGATATGTTAATCTGCAAAGCGTTCTAATGATACGATGTTTGCCGAGTAGCTCATAACTGTACAGTTAATTATAGTTACGGTATTAAATGTTACTTAAATAGGTAGTATCAGATTACGAACGAAACTCGTAAGAAGTAATGGTGGCTCAAGATATACTAAGCCGCCTGCTAACCAGGTGACAACTCGCACTGCAAATACGGATATACAGGGCTGGTGATCGTTTCTTCCTATGTAGGTCGGTGTCAACAAAATATCTTCGCATTCGGAGGAGAAAGTTGGCGATTGGAATTTCGTGAGAAGATTCCGTCGCAACGAAAAAACCTTTCTTTTAATTATGTCCAGCCCAAATCCTGTATCATTTCTGTGACACTCTCTCCCATATTTCGCGATAGTACAAAACGTGCTGCCCTTCTTTGAACTTTTTCGATGTACTCCTTCAGTCCTACCTGGTAAGAATCCCACATCGCGCAGCAGTATTCTAAAAGAGGACGGACAAGCGTAGTGTAGGCAGTCTCCTTAGTAGGTCTGTTACATTTTCTAACTGTCCTGCCAACAAAACGCAGTCTTTGGTTAGCCTTCCCCACAACATTTTCTATGTGTTCTTTCCAATTTAAGTTTTTCTTAGTTGTAATACGTAGGTATTTAGTTGAATTTACGGCTTTTACATTAGACTGATTTATCGTGTAACCAAAATATAACGAGTTCCTTTTAGCATTCATGTGGATGACCTCACACTTTTCGTTGTTTAGGGTCAACTGCCACTTTTCGCACGATTCAGATATTTGTTCTAAATCGTTTTGCAGTTTGTTTTGATCTTCTGCTGACTTTACTAGTCGATAAACGACAGCATCATCTGCAAACAACCAAAGACGGCTGCTCAGATTGTCTCCCAAATCGCTTATATAGATAAGGAACAGCAAAGGGCCTATAACACTACCTTGGGGATCGGCAGAAATCACTTCTGTTTTACTCGACCATTGGACAGGTGGCTGTAAGTGAAAGTTATTTTCCCACTCAGTGCAGGCAATACTCTAGGACATATAGAGCTAGCAGCAGCCGAAAGACTATAAAATAGATCCATATAACTGAAAATATTTAAGTATATTAATACATTCAGTTTTGTTTCTTATTTCGTTAGTTCATTTTAAAATATTCCTAATTAATTAGGATTCTATATTTTTCTACAACCTTCTCTAAACACAGAGGGAGGAAAGTTTTCAGAAACAAATAAATAAATAAGTATACCGCCCGTCCAAAAAATTGCGAGATTGTTTTTATTGCTGGCGTTTAAACGACTTCGACGCAGAAACTACGGTAGTAGCTTGAGCTAATAACTGTGTAAACTGATGTGCATACGACCTGTCATTTAAGTAGTGGATGTGCAGCCGCATTGTGTCGATGTTGTTGTGTCAAATCGCAATGGAGCAAAATCTCTGAATGAAGTGTTCAGTACATTATCCATAATGTTGAGAAGAAGAAAAATGTTTTTGCAAAGTTTGTTCCGCACATCTTGACTCCCAAACAAACATCGGCGCGCGGACGCCTGCAGCGATTTGATTGAAAGGCAAAACGTGGACACTTCCTTTGCGGAAAAAAATCATCATATGCGATAAGACTTAGCGTTATCAATATGATCTTACCACAAAACGACAAAGTGAAGAAATTCACATGCATAGTCAGTGCTTTGACGACGTACCCGACACGATATTCAAGTCAGTGTGGCGTGCGAATTGAACAACATCCCAAGGAAGAATATTGTAACAATTGCATAATATATTTGTTATAAGTATAAAAAGAAACATGTATTACAGGCTACTGAAGATCCTTCACAAATGAAAGAAGCGAAACCCGTATGGCAATGAACAAAGTGCCTTCAATTAGTTGCATAGACGGAACATACCTCCAAGAATTCAAGATCTATTGTAGTGTGTGATGGTTATCCTGACAAGCCGAGCACCGACACCAAACAGAACGAGCGAACAAGAAGGTCCAAGAACACAGCTCCGTAGAAACAATCTTCAACGAAAATATGGTAGCACGTGTCTATCAGGAAAAATTCCTCTCTAATTCAAACAAGAAGGACCGCTTAATATCATCGTTAATAGAAAAATTGGACATAATATGCATAGTTTCCAAGCAATCTGTGGAAAATGCTGACACCTTGATTATCAACATCACACTATTTTTGACCCCCACAATTTCAGATGTCTTAGTTGTCAAGGAACATGTCTACCTTCTCGTCATTTTAACAGGTCTCAATTAACAAAGTACGTAATGTATTATTGATGAAACCAGGGAGGGGGAAAATCCCACAGTTGGTTTACTCTCCCTAGTGAATTGGCCACCCTGCTCCAGAGAATACCCTGTTGTTGCCTACAGTCCGTGGCTGTGACACTACTTCTGCTCTTTACAATCAGTGCAAAGTGAAATGCTTCAATACATCGCAGAAAAACCCTGAAATGGACATACAATTATTTAGAGATACCGGGGAAGAACGTGGACAAGGAGGCAATAGTGGAGCGTGGCAACAGGTTCCTCACCAAATTGCCGGCCGAAGTGGCCGCGCGGTTCTGGCGCTGCAGTCTGGAACCGCGAGACCGCTACGGTCGCAGGTTCGAATCCTGCCTCGGCCATGGATGTGTGTGATGTCCTTAGGTTAGTTAGGTTTAACTAGTTCTAAGTTCTAGGGGACTAATGACCTCAGCAGTTGAGTCCCATAGTGCTCAGAGCCATTTGAACCATTTTTTTCCTCACCAAATTGTTTGGTGGTGTAAGAAGAGGGTCTCTTGAAATGGCTCTAAGCACTATGGGAGTTGACACCTGAGTTCATCAGTCCCCTAGACTTAGAACTACGTAACGGGGGGAGGGGGGGGGGGGGAGGACGTCAAACGGGCCGACTTGGAGCAGGTGAGGCACCACAGGACATTTTAATTTCCACTGTTTATACTTTTACAAAGAACTTCAGAAAACGTTGTCAGCATGAACAGGAAGGATTCAGAATTCACATTCATGGCAGTGGAAGTTCGAAAACATGACGAAGTAACTTTTTTACATGTAAAATTACATCATTTTTTTCAGTGCTATAAGTACACTTTTCTTCATAAGTAAGAGAGATGGTTCGATGAATTTTGCACAGCATACAAACCATACTTAAAGGTGTATGAAACCCTAGAATTTTCCAAATCTATTAAAAACTGTGGTAAAAGTTGAGGTAATTAACTACAAAATTTGTGTTTTTTCTAAACATGAAGTTTAAAATACTTGAGATCATTCGTTTTTTCATAAATTAAATAAATTCTATAGTTTCATACACCTGTAAGTATGGTATGTATGCTGAGCAAAATCCATCGAAGAATCTCTGTAACTTATGAAGAAAAGTGTACCTATAGCAACAAATGCAGCAATTAGTAAGTGAAAAAATGATGAAATTTCACACGTAAAAAAAAATTATTTTGTTATGTTTTCGAACTTCCACTGCAATGAGTGTGAATCCTGAATCCTTTCTGGTGATGCTGACAAAGTTTTATGAATTTATTTGTAAAAGTATAGACACTCGAAATTAAAATGTCCTGTGATGCCTCTCCGGCTCCAAGTCGGCTCGTTTGACGTCCTACCCCCCTTAAACGTAACTAACCAAAGAACATCACACACATACATGCCCGAGGCAGGATTCGAACCCCCGACCGTAGCAGCAGCGCGGTTCCGGACTGAAGCGCCTAGAACCGGTCGGCCACAGCGGCCGGCAAGAGAGTCTCTCAAACACCTCAGATACAGTAGCTACATTATATCGGCATTCAGATCAACTACCAGCATCAGTTCTCTGCCACGAACTGCAGATGCTGCTTGCCACCATATTCTCCAAGTGTACCACCAGGTGTAGCAGTGGCTGGCCAAAAATAACAATCACGAGGAATGGGGCTAGAAGAGGCCCAAGCAACGCCTTGTTCCAATCACTATGCTTCAGCTGACAGCGCCCGATGTTATTTTTACCTGTATCGCCTGCAAAGGCTAGGTGTCGTGGCTACTATTACAGCTGCCGAAAAACAGGCCTCCTTTGCTCGAAGCTCTGCGTCAACTGCGATGGTTTCAGGACTGTTAGCTATCTCGATTCGCAAGGCAGAAAAAGCTGAGCTGTGTTGGAAGTAAATGAAGAGCAGGATACTGAAATGAGGACTGCTACAGGCGAAGGTAAGCCATATTTCACTTCGCTGTTACGAAGGCCGTACAATAAGTAATGAAAGGTATTTCTTTCACGGCATATTTCAGTTTAAAAAATGCGGAATTTGTTGTGAGTCATTGCTGGATTATTTCCAATTCAACCTCTATGTGGCGCAGTGGTTAGCACACTGGACTCGCATTCGGGAGGACGACGGTTCAATCCCGCGTCCGGCCATCCTGATTTCGGTTTTCCGTGATTTCCCTAAATCGCTCCAGGCAAATGCCGGGATGGTTCCTCTGAAAGGGCACGGCCGACTTTCTTCCCCGTCCTTCCCTTATCCGACGAGACCGATGACCTCGCAGTTTGGTCTCTTCCCACAAACAACCCAACCCTCAACCTCTATGTTTTCCTAAAGTTCCGATAGGTGGCGACGCTATACGTAGGCTTCAACATGGCGTTTGTAACGAAGGTGCTTTCCAAGCAGAGCTGTCATGGATTTTCCTTTGGCGAAATACCAGAGCATCACAGACATTTGTAATCGCTTGCGGAATGCTTACGGCCACCTGGCAGTGAACACAACAACGGTGAGTCGTTGAGCAAAGCGTCTGTCATCATCGTAACAACGCTTAGTCATCGACGGATCAGAAACAAGCACCTCGCTGCTAAACTGGACTTCTTCGTAGGTAGTGCTGGCACACTCGTCACTCGGTTGGGGTACTCAAAGCTGTGTTCCAGATGGCTCCTCGCCGCCTAGCAAAAGGCCATAAAGAGCAACGAAGGACCATCTGTGTAAAATTGCTCGTGCGCTACAAGGCTAGTTGTGACAATTTTTGTCGAACATCGTCACTGGCGATGAAGCATGGTTTCATTACTTCGGATCGGAAACAAAACGACAATGCATGGAGAGGTACCACAACTTTTCTCCTCCAGAGAAAAAGTTTAAATCCTCATCCTCAGCCGGTAACATGGTGACGGTCTTCTGGTATTCAGAAGGATGTCTTCCCTCATGGTGCCACGAACAGCTCGGAAGTGTATTGCGTTACCCTCAGGAAATTGAAGAAACCTCTTCAGCGCATTCGTCGTCACAAAAACGCAAACGGACGTCTCTTTCTCCATGGTTACTCAAAGCCATAGAGACGCCTGCGCACCCGAGAGGAACTCACAAAACTTCATTGGACGGCTCTTCGTCGTCCACCCTACAGCCTGGATCTCGTACCTTCCTACACCCACCTGTTTGGCCCAATAAAGGACGCACACCGCGGAAAACACTAAGTGGATGATAGGGAGGTTACTGATGCAGTAACACATTGGCTCCGACGTCGATCTGTAGAGTGGTACCATGCGGGCACACACTTGTAAGCCAAAACCTTGTGACCACACTGGCCACCGCGAAGTTGAATGCCGCCTGGTGCCGAAGCGTGCACGTGACGCGGTAACAAAAAGTAAACAGAGCAGACACGGACGGAGGATCTCCCTGGCGAAGGTAAGGGCTGCAAATGGAGAACTCCATTGAGATAAGCGAGTCTGACAAAGGGCAGACTATTATTATGCGGAAAACGGCGAGGCTAGTCCAATGTTCATGTGCTTCTGTGGTGAACATCTACGGAAAGAGGTAGAAGGACAGTGAAACTACCATTAGGCGCTAAATGGTTGGATGTCCACGACTCTTCACAGAACGCTTGGTTTTGAGGGGTTGTCTGCTCTATAAAGTAGGGAAGGTGATGATCTGTGGCATCTGTGCCGAAAGAGCACAATGCTGGTACACGCACAAGTGGTTCGGAGCACCCAGTTCATTGTACATTGTTGAACATGGAGCTCCGCAGCAGACCACCCCTACGTGGTCTCATGTTGACCCAACGGCATCGTCATTTACGATTGCAGTGGACGCGGGATCATCCGGATTCGAACGTCGATCAATGGAAACGTGTCGGCTCTTTGGGTAAATCACATTTTTGCTACACTAGATCTCTGGTCGTCTCCACAAACGCCGTCATTGGGGTGAACGGCGGCTCGAAAAGTGCAGCGCGCCAGGGACGCAGGCTGATGGCAGCAGTATTATGCAATGGAAGACTTTCTCTTGCGCTTGTTTGGGACCTGTCTAAGTAACTGAAGACAGCTGCGAACCACCTGCATCCCTTCATGTTTTATGTCTTCCCTGACGGCGATGTCATCTTTCAGCAGTATAACTGTCCGTGTCTTGGAGACAGACCCGTGCTGTAGTGGATCCGTGGCTTAGGGGTAGGGTGTTCGCTTAATAATGAAACCGGTTTCGGTCCCGGGTTCGAAACCCCCCACCTTTTAAATTTGATTAATAATCAGCATTGGCGGCCGAAGACTTTCAGCATAAGAAGTCATCCTCATTTTGCCAACGGCCTTGTTAAAGAGGGCGAAGGAGTGGACAGAGGTTCAGGGCACTCTCTTGTCCTTGGGGTGGGAAACTACCCCTAATGGCGAAAGAATCAGCAGTGATCAACAGCACGAGGATGCAGAATGTAATGGAAACCACTGCATTAAAGACACACAACGTGTAGCCTCAGAATGTATGGCCTGTAACTGAAAAAGTGTCATGACGATCTTTCCATTGGCAAAACATTCCCCCATTCGGATCTCCAGGAGGGGGTGCCAAAGGGAAGGTGCCAGTGAGAAAAAGATTGAATAACCAACGCAAGGATAACGTTCTAAGAGTCGGGGTGCGGACTATCAGAAGCTTGAACATTGCAGGGAAGTTAGAAAATCTGAAAAGGAAAATGAAAAGGCTCAGTCTAGATGTAGTAGAGGTCAGTGAAGTAAAAGGGCAGAAGACAAGGTTTTCTGGTCAGATGAGTATAGGGTTATATCAACAGCAGCAGGAAAAGGTATAACGGGAGTAGAAAACGTTATGAATAGGAAGACAGGGCAGAGTATGTGTTACTGTCAACTGTTCAGCGATAGGGTTGTGCTTATCAGAATCGACAGTAAACCAACACTTCCAACGATAGTTCAGGTATACATTCCGTCGTCGCAAGCTGAAGATGAAGAAATGGAGAAAGTATATGAGGATATCGAAAGGGTATTAGAGAACGTAAAGGGAGATGAAAATCTAATAGCCACGGGGGGCTGGAATGCAGTTGTAGGAGAAGGAATAGAAGAAAAGGTTATAGAAGAATATGGGCTTGGGACAAGGAATGAGAGAGTAAAAAGACTAATTGAGCTCTGCAATAAATTTCACCTAGTAACAGCGAATACTCTGTTCAAGAATCACAAGAGGAGGAGGTATACTTGGAAAAGGCCGGGTGATACCGGAAAATTTGAGTTAGATTACATCATGGTCAAACAGAGGTTTCGAAATCAGTTACTGGATTGTAAGGGGGTACCCAGAAGGAGACACAGATCACAACTTATAGTGATGAAGAGTAGGCTGAAGTCTAAGAGATTAGTCAGGAGGAACCAATACGCAAATAAGTTCTAGAGAATGACGCGATACGCTTGAAGTTCTCTAAGGCTAAAGATACAGCAGTAAGGAATAGCTCAGTAGGCAAAACAGTTGAAGAGGAATGGACACCTCTAAAAAGGGCAATCACAGAAGTAGGAAACAAAAACTTAGGTACCAAGAAGGTACCTGCGAAGAAATCATGGGTAACAGAAGAAATACTTCATTTGATCCATGAAAGAAGGAAGTACAAAATATTCAGGGAAATTCAGAAATACAGAAATAAAAGTCGGAGAAGAATTAAATAAATGGGATAGGAAGTGCAGGAAAACTAAGACGAAATGGCTGCATGAAAAATGTGAAGAAATCGAAAAAGAAATGATTGTCGGAAGGACTGACTTACCATATAGGAAAGTCAAAATAACCTTTGGTGAAATTAAAAGCAAGGGTGGTAGCGTTAAGAGTGCAACGGAAATCCCACTCTTAAATGAACAGGAGAGAGAGCGGATAGGCGTAAAGAGTACATTGAAGGCCACTGTGAGAGGGAAGATTTGCCTGATGTGATAGAGGAAGAAACAGGATTCGATTTAGAAGAGATAGGGGATCCAGCATTAGATTAAGAATTTAAGAGAGCTTTGGAGAACTTAAGATCAAATAAGGCAGAAGGGATAGATAACATTCCATCAGAATTTCTGAAGTCATTTGGGGAAGTGACAACAAAAAGACTATTCACTTTGGTGTGTAGAATGTCTGGCGACATACCTCCTGACTTTCGAAAAAATATCATCCACACAATTCCGAAGACTGTTCCGACATGTTCAAGATTTGGCATCCACTACTGGAATTGTTGTTGTTGTTGTTGTGGTCTTCAGTCCTGAGACTGGTTTGATGCAGCTCTCCATGCTACTCTATCCTGTGCAAGCTTTTTCATCTCCCAGTACCTACTGCAACCTACATCCTTCTGAATCTGCTTAGTGTATTCATCTCTTGGTCTCCCTCTACGATTTTTACCCTCCACGCTGCCCTCCAATACTAAATTGGTGATCCCTTGATGCCTCAGAACATGTCCTACCAACCGATCCCTTCTTCTGGTCAAGTTGTGCCACAAACTTCTCTTCTCCCCAATCCTATTCAATACTTCCTCATTAGTTATGTGATCTACCCATCTAATCTTCAGCATTCTTCTGTAGCACCACATTTCGAAAGCTTCTATTCTCTTCTTGTCCAAACTATTTATCGTCCATGTTTCACTTCCATACATGGCTACACTCCATACGAATACTTTCAGAAATGACTTCCTGACACTTAAATCAATACTGGATGTTAACAAATTTCTCTTCTTCAGAAACGCTTTCCTTGCCATTGCCAGCCTACATTTTATATCCTCTCTACTTCGACCATCATCAGTTATTTTGCTCCCCAAATAGCAAAACTCCTTTACTACTTTAAGTGCCTCATTTCCTAATCTAATTCCCTCAGCATCACCCGACTTAATTAGACTACATTCCATTATCCTTGTTTTGCTTTTGTTGATGTTCATCTTATATCCTCCTTTCAAGACAATGTCGATTCCATTCAACTGCTCTTCCAAGTCCTTTGCTGTCTCTGACAGAATTACAATGTCATCGGCGAACCTCAAAGTTTTTATTTCTTCTCCATGAATTTTAATACCTACTCCGAATTTTTCTTTTGTTTCCTTTACTGCTTGCTCAATATACAGATTGAACAACATCGGGGAGAGGCTACAACCCTGTCTTACTCCCTTCCCAACCACTGCTTCCCTTTCATGTCCCTCGACTCTTATAACTGCCATCTGGTTTCTGTACAAATTGTAAATAGCTTTTCGCTCCCTGTATTTTACCCCTGCCACCTTTAGAATTTGAAAGAGAGTATTCCAGTCAACATTGTCAAAAGCTTTCTCTAAGTCTACAAATGCTAGAAACGTAGGTTTGCCTTTCCTTAATCTTTCTTCTAAGATAAGTCGTAAGGTCAGTATTGCCTCACGTGTTCCAGTGTTTCTACGGAATCCAAACTGATCTTCCCCGAGGTTGGCTTCTACTAGTTTTTCCATTCGTCTGTAAAGAATTCGTGTTAGTATTTTGCAGCTGTGACTTATTAAGCTGATAGTTCGGTAATTTTCACATCTGTCAACACCTGCTTTCTTTGGGATTGGAATTATTATATTCTTCTTGAAGTCTGAGGGTATTTCGCCTGTTTCATACATTTTGCTCACCAGATGGTAGAGTTTTGTCAGGACTGGCTCTCCCACGGCCGTCAGTAGTTCCAATGGAATATTGTCTACTCCGGGGGCCTTGTTTCGACTCAGGTCTTTCAGTGCTCTGTCAAACTCTTCACGCAGTATCATATCTCCCATTTCATCTTCATCTACATCCTCTTCCATTTCCATAATATTGTCCTCAAGTACATCGCCCTTGTATAGACCCTCTATATACTCCATCCACCTTTCTGCTTTCCCTTCTTTGCTTAGAACTGGGTTTCCATCTGAGCTCTTGATATTCATACAAGTCGTTCTCTTATCTCCAAAGGTCTCTTTAATTTTCCTGTAGGCGGTATCTATCTTACCCCTAGTGAGATAGGCCTCTACATCCTTACATTTGTCCTCTAGCCATCCCTGCTTAGCCATTTTGCACTTCCTGACGATCTCATTTTTGAGACGTTTGTATTCCTTTTTGCCTGTTTCACTTACTGCATTTTTATATTTTCTCCTTTCATCAATTAAATTCAATATTTCTTCTGTTACCCAAGGATTTCTACTAGCCCTCGTCTTTTTACCTACTTGATCCTCTGCTGCCTTCACTACTTCATCCCTCAAAGCTACCCATTCTTCTTCTACTGTATTTATTTCCCCCATTCCTGTCAATTGCTCCCTTATGCTCTCCCTGAATCTCTGTACAACCTCTGGTTCTTTTAGTTTATCCAGGTCCCATCTCCTTAAATTCCCACCTTTTCTGCAGTTTCTTCAGTTTTAATCTACAGGTCATAACCAATAGATTGTGGTCAGAGTCCACATCTGCCCCTGGAAATGTCTTACAATTTAAAACCTGGTTCCTAAATCTCTGTCTTACCATTATATAATCTATCTGATACCTTTTAGTATCTCCAGGGTTCTTCCATGTATACAACCTTCTTTCATGATTCTTAAACCAAGTGTTAGTTATGATTATGTTGTGCTCTGTGCAAAATTCGACGAGGCGGCTTCCTCTTTCATTTCTGTCCCCCAATCCATATTCACCTACTATGTTTCCTTCTCTCCCTTTTCCTACACTCGAATTCCAGTCACCTATGACTATTAAATTTTCGTCTCCCTTCACAATCTGAATAATTTCTTTTATTTCATCATACATTTCTTCAATTTCTTCGTCATCTGCAGAGCTAGTTGGCATATAAACTTGTACTACTGTAGTAGGCGTGGGCTTCGTATCTATCTTGGCCACAATAATGCGTTCACTATGCTGTTTGTAGTAGCTTACCCGCATTCCTATTTTCCTATTCATTATTAAACCTACTCCTGCATTACCCCTATTTGATTTTGTGTTTATAACCCTGTAGTCACCTGACCAGAAGTCTTGTTCCTCCTGCCACCGAACTTCGCTAATTCCCACTATATCTAACTTCAACCTATCCATTTCCCTTTTTAAATTTTCTAACCTACCTGCCCGATTAAGGGATCTGACATTCCACGCTCCGATCCGTAGAACGCCAGTTTTCTTTCTCCTGATAACGACATCCTCTTGAGTAGTCCCCGCCCGGAGATCCGAATGGGGGACTATTTTACCTCCGGAATATTTTACCCAAGAGGACGCCATCATCATGTAATCATACAGTAAAGCTGCATGCCCTCGGGAAAAATTACGGCTGTAGTTTCCCCTTGCTTTCAGCCGTTCGCAGTACCAGCACAGCAAGGCCGTTTTGGTTATTGTTACAAGGCCAGATCAGTCAATCATCAAGACTGTTGCCCTTGCAGCTACTGAAAAGGCTGCTGCCCCTCTTCAGGAACCACACGTTTGTCTGGCCTCTCAACAGATACCCCTCCGTTGTGGTTGCACCTACGGTACGGCTATCTGTATCGCTGAGGCACGCAAGCCTCCCCACCAACGGCAAGGTCCATGGTTCATGGGGGGGGGGGGGGGGGGGGAATAACATCCAAAATTGGCGATGCCTTGTGTCTTATATTAAATTACTTGCCTCAGCGTCATCTACGTCTCTTTCGTGTTTTTTAAACTTTAATAAGAATCATCCTGTATACTTAAAATAAAATAAAATATTTGTAAAGTAATCAAATGTTTTAATCTGTTTTATACATGGGACTTTGATTCTGTAAAGAATTGGGGGTACAAGACTATGTTTCGCATTCTGTGGAAATTCAACAAGTTACCGATTATTCCGATTAATGCGGATCCGAGCGAGCATGGGTAACCGAAAAACATGGGTAAACCAAAATAAAGGGTGTTAAAAAAACTGTCATATACTCCTACAGGAGCCAGTAATGGCCAAAGCTAGAAGAAAATTTCCTACAAAGATATGTCTGGAAACCAGTACCTATTAAGATGTGGGCCAGTCTGTCCTCTCATTCTTGTCTGTCTGTTACGTAGAAGTAGACATTACAGGCAATGCTGCATGTCATTAACACACATCCTCCGATCCTTCTTCGCAGTGAATCACACACCCTTTCCAATACACCTGACTCCATTCAGACTGCGTCACAAGCCATGGTCGCACGCACCTGTAATGTCTGCACGTTGTCGACGGGTTGGGCTTATCCCTATGGCTTTAAGTGTCCCCATGGACAGAAATCCCATGGATTCAGGCATTTATCTCTCACAGATCGGTGATACGCAGCACCTGTTACTCTTTATGGTGAAGATTATGGCCCTGCGAACCTGTGACCGACAATCCCTACCCATACAGTGATGCTGATGCCTCATCTCCGCGATTGTTCGAGGGTATGGATCTGTCCACAAGTGCACATTGTAGTTACCAATTTCCTCTGTCATCCCTTGTGAAACCTGGCCCACTTGTAAATAAAACGTAGACGGTGAACAGTAGTCCTTCAACGGCCCATATGTCAACAGGTATTGGTTTCCGAACATGTAACTACAGGAACTTTTCTTCTAGTTCTCACCATTACTGCCTATTGTAAGAATCTATGGCCTTTTTAAAACAAACTGGTTACATATTTTTAGCGGAAACTGCTGTTTACTGCATTTACGAAACTTTCTCTATGTCGCATTAGAAAGCACCTTGCATAGCTTACGCGCTGCTCGCTGGAAACTGACCAAATGTTTACAGAATTACACTTAAAAAAACACTGTATTTCGGATCATTTGTTGCCATTCCAATTATGGAAATAACTGTCCAGTTTTTTTCTGTTTCTCATTCGCTTTTAACTAGCTGCTCTCTTTTTCTGGGACGTCGAAAAATCGGTACAGTGGTGGAGGAGTGATAATGTAATCTTCTGACAGATCTCGTGAAACAAATGTTTGGTTGTGGAGACGCAGATGACGAGAACATCCGCGAGTGATTAGCGATGCCTATGTACAGGGGTTTGAGCAGTTGACTGGCGGGTGTAATGGCATAGTGAACAATGTGTGGTAAGAAGAGAAAGAATGCGAAAACTAGGCAATCGAGGAGCCTGTTATCATGTACATCATAGCACTAACATGGGTTCGTATGTTATTCGAGTACGAATGACGGAGTTTGTTTCACTGTCATCGCGTTTTGAAAGTAAAACACAAGTTCCATTTTTAAAAATATTTCAAGCTTCGATTTTTTATTTCTTAAAAACCACAAAACTATACACGGTCAATCAACAAACGAGATAATCCACACCCAGATAAACTTGTTGTATGTTCTGAAACCTCTGGAAGGCTAGAGACAAATGAAATTCTTCCAGCACTTGGCAATAGTACACTACTGGCCATTAAAACTCCTACACCAAGAAGAAATGCTGATGATAAACGGGTATTCATTCGACAAATATATTATACTAGAACTGACATGTGATGACATTTTCACGCAATTTGGGTGCATATATCCTGAGAAATCAGTACCAAGAACAACCGCCTCCGGCCGTAATAACGGCCTTGAAACGCCTGGGCATTGAGTCAAACAGAGCTTGGATGGCGTGTACAGGTATAGCTGCCCATGCAGCTTCAACACGTCACCACAGTTCATCAAGAGTAATGACTAGCGTATTGTGACGAGCCAGTTGCTCGGCCACCATTGACCAGACGTTTTCAATTGGTGAGAGATCTGGAGAATGTGCTGGCCAGGGCAGCAGTCGAAAATTTTCTGTATCCAGAATGGTCCGTACAGTACCTGCAACATGCGGTCGTGCATTATTCTGCTGAAATGTAGGGTTTCGCAGGGATCGAATGAAGGGTAGAGCCACGGGTCGTAACACATCTAAAATGTAACGTCCACTGTTCAAAGTGCCGTCAATGCGAACAAGAGGTGACCGAGACGTGTAACCAATGGCACCCCATACCATCACCCCGGGTGATACGCCAGTATGGCAATGACGAATACACGCTTCCAATTTGCGTTCACCGCGATGTCGCCAAACACGGATGCGACCATCACGATGCTGCAAACAGAGCCTGGATTCATCCGAAAAAATGACGTTTTGCCATTCGTGCACCCAGGTTCGTCGTTGAGTATACCATCGCAGGTGCTCCTGTCTGTGATGCAGCGTCAAGAGTAACGGCAGCCATGATCTCCGAGCTGATAGTCCATCCTGCTGCAAATGTCGTCGAACTGTTCGTGCAGATTGTTGTTTTCATACGATCGTCCCCATCTGTTGACTCAGGGATCGAGACGTGACTGCACGATCGTTACAGCCATGTGGATAAGATGCCTGTCATCTCGACTGCTAGTGATACGAGGCCGTTGGGATCCAGCACGGCGTTCCGTATTACCCTCCTGAACCCACCGATTCCATATTCTTCTAATAGTCATTGGATCTCGACGAACGCGAGCAGCATTGTCACGATACGATAAACCGCAATCGCGATAGGCTACAATCTCACCTTTATCAAAGTCGGAAACGTGATGGCACGCATTTCTCGTCCTTACACGAGGCATCACACAACGTTTCACCAGGCAACCCCGCCCTGTTTGTGTTTGAGAAATCGGTTGGAAACTTTCGTCATGTCAGCACGTTGTAGGTGTCGACACCGGCGCCAACCTTGTGTGAATGCTCAGAAAAGGTAATCATTTGCATATCACAGCATCTTCTTCCTGTCGGTTGAATTTCGCGTCTGTAGCACGTCATTTTCGTGGTGTAGCAATTTTTATTGGCCAGTAGTGTATTTGCTGCACAGTTGAGACGCTCATCCAAAGTTACACACAATTTCTTCATTGTTTCTTGATGTGGTTTCAGGATACCAACAAGACGGGTAGGGAAGCAGTTGTTCACGGAATTCAGAACTGTTAACTGCAGATGACATACCAAAATTATTTGTGACTTCCTCTTAGTTAAGACTCAGATTTATCGCCCATCTGAGCACTGAAGGCAGATCGTCGTCCATGTGGACGACGGCAGTGTTGATATTTCAGACCTGACACTTAAATAAAGATGGATTTCGTCGGCACGTAAATGATATTTACAGGAGGGAGAAGTGATGAGATATTACTGACATTCTAAGTGCGTGCCCAGGGCTGACCACTGTGGCAGTCCTTACAGAAAACGTTATCAGGACTTCTAGTGCGAGATTTATGGCTTTGTTGGTAAATTTATTTCCCTCAATGCTTAGATAATTTGCTCAGCAGGCTATTGCAACTGTGTGAAATTATTTTCGTTTGACTGTATTGTTTCCTGACAAAGGACCCTTATTGTTCTACTCTCCCTTACAGCTGACAGTTTAACTCATAGTTATGGAAATATTTTGTACGTCACGTAATAAAATCTAATTGCAAAAGAATACACAGAGTGGAGTAAAACTAGCTTCGGTACGTAAGTACGTCTCTTTAACACTGCCCTCTACGGCTGCAACCCCCATAGTGCTTCGGCTTGCGGCAGTTATCGACCACCTGACATTTAACCGCCCCGTTCGCCAATACCTGTAGCGCACATCAAGGCTACAGCGGTGTGAAATGCCAACGAGCTTAGGTGCAGGCAAGTGCTTCCTGCCTAACCTTGCAACGCTGAACGCGTGACCAGAGAATCCAGTAATTGCGTTACCGAGAAACACTGTTCTATGCTGTTGGTTTCGTTTTTCTGCTCTTCCTAAATTCTGACTAGAATGGTTTAACTGGAACCGTTATGAGTGAGTTGTGATCCGGAAAGCGTTTTCAAGGCCTGAGTTTTGCTATTTGGGCAGTGAAATAACTGTTGATGACCCAAGTAGCGAAGATATAAAATATAGACTGGAAATGGCAAGAGAAACGTTTCTGAAGTGTTAGGAAGACTTTTCTAAAGGTATTTGTCTGGGGTCTAGTCATGTATGGAAGTGAAACATGGACGATAAACAATTTAGGCAAGAAGAAGAAAATAGAGGCTTTTGAAATGTGGTGCTACAGAAGAATGCTGAAGGCTGGGTGGGCAGACCACGCAACTAATGAGGATGTTCCGAATAGAATTGGAGAGAAAGGAAATTTGTGGCACAACCTCACTACATCTACATCTATATGGATACTCTGCAAATCACATTTAAGTGCCTGGTAGAGGGTTCATCGAACCACCTTCACAATAATTCTCTATTATTCCAAACTCGAACAGCACACGGGAAAAACGAACACCTATATCTTTCAGTGCGAGCTTTGATTTCCCTTATGTTATTATGATGATCGTTTCTCCCTATGCAGGTCGGCGTCGACAAAATATTTTCGCATTCTTAGGAAAAATTTGGTGATTGAAATGTCGTGAGAAGATACCGCCGCAATGAAAAACGCCTATGTTTAATGATGTCCACCCCAAAACCTGTATCATTTCAGTGACACTCTCTCCACTGTTTCGCGATGATACAAAACGCTCTGACCTTCTTTGAACTTTCTCGATGTGCTCCGTCAATACTGTCTGGTAAGGATCCCATACCGCGCAGCAGTATTCTAAAAGAGGACGGACAAGCGTAGTGTAGGGAGTCTCTTTAGTAGATCTGTTACTTTTCTAATAGTCCTGCCAATAAAACATTTTCTAATTGTCCTGCTTTCCCCACAACATTTTACTATCTACTAGCAAACCGGCAATGTTTCGCAATAGCTAAATATGTATGGAGACTTTTTTCTTTTTGGGTACACACCCTAACTCCCCCTCTCCATTTCCTCCCCCTCCCCTTCCCATCTGCCCATGTCTTCTTCCTCCGCTATCTGACCTTGAATCTTGTTTACTGTTATTGCAAGCGAAACCTCGACTGGGCATTGAAGTCGCTTAAAATGAACGTGTACATTGGCAGGTATCAGCGGCACAGAGGGTATGAGAGGCGTCCCCTTCTGCTGGATCTGTGAAAACAGGACGTCAGCCACAGTATTTCGCATAGTTTTCATCTGAGAACGGATAGGATTACAAAGTTTTGGAAGACTCTGATTCCGTAGTAGTGTTCCAACCTAAGCCGATAAACCATAAATATACCTTTCCTGTTTTCAGTTAAAACAGACTGCGAGGCAGAAAACAAAACAGCACATAGTTGTGTATACAATTTTTGCTTAAAATTATATGTAACAACAGCGAGATTATCAGCGCCCTAACATTTATTAAAACAAACGAATGTGGATAAGAACTAAAATTGTCGTACACGCATGCACTCGAAATGACAACACAGTCAGTCTGTCGCACAGACACTCTCACATGCACTAAAGCCAATGAGGAGGGAAGACAGCTAATCAAGAAATTAAAACAGAGGGAAAACAAAAGACAGAAGAGCTAAATGAACAGCACAGGGAAATTTGAGTGGCTTGGTGAGCCAGCCACCCTGTTGACACATTAAAAACATCTCCCCAAAATTTTGTTAAAAACGAGTCACAATTCACAAAACTTTAAAACGCGAACCACATTCCTTTGATCATTACATCAAATAGACTGCAGATCCGCCGGCAAATCCGCTCCTGTTCGCTGGCCAGAAAATAAAATGCAGTCCAATGAAATGTGGCGCACCGTGATCTGCACGCCACAAGCGCCACACATAGGAGGGTCCTCTCGCCGGAGTAAAAATCCGTGCGTCATAGGGCTCTGGCCGATGCGAGGACGAGTAAGAAGGACCTCGTGCTGTTGATGTGGCTGGAAGGAAGTGCGCCCACCACGACTGAGTTGTGAGCTTGGCGACACGGAGCTTGTTGTCGGTCACTTCTAGCCACTCATGTTCCCATCGACACAGGACTTTATACCTTAACAGCGAGGTGAGGGCATGCGGGCATGCACGGGGATAGCACACCGAAAGACCTGACGGTCACGACACACCTCCTTGGCTGCTCGATCCGCCCTTTCATTCCCCGGAATGTCCACGTGCCCTGGTACCCAGCAGAAAGACACTTCCTTCCCCAGGCGCTGTAATTGGACGAGGGCGTCCTGGATAGTCTTGGTTACTTTATCTGCTGGGTACAAACGTTTGAGAGAGTAAAGGGCGCTCAGAGAATCTGAAAAGACGAGAAATCTAACATTGGGAGAATGTCTCATCTGCTCCAGTGCCCGCAAGCTCGCATATAGTTCTGCGTCGAAGATGGTAAATTCGGGAGGCAGTCTGACCATAAGGACACGATCTGGGAAAACGACAGAGCAACCAACGGTGTCACCCTGCTTAGACCTAGCCGTAAAAACAGCTACATGGTTGTGGTGCTTAGATAGAACGGCAGAAAAAAACGGAAACAGGAGTGCTATCTCTCCTGTACCGCACCAAATTTAAAATCACTCTGGGCCGCTCCAGTAACCAGGGTAACAGATGGTTAAATCCCTGGACTTGGGGTCGCACTGGCGCCACACCGAGTGACTCCAGGACACGCTGCACGCGGATTAACAACAGCATCGTGGCTCGAGGATGGTTGGGAAAAAGGCGCTCCATATGTGTACGAACAACAGTATGGTGTGCGGATGAAGTTGGAGCCGCGAGGAACTTACACGCTTGGCTCACCATGAGAAACTGGCGCCTGATGGTAAGTGGCAAAGACGCTGGCAATGGGACTACCCGACTTAATTCGACTACATTCCATTATCCTCGTTTTGCTTTTGTTGATGTTCATCTTATATCCTCCTTTCAAGACACTATCCATTCCGTTCAACTGCTCTTCCAAGTCCTTTGCTGTCTCTGACAGAATTACAATGTCATCGGCGAACCTCATCCTTTTTATTTCCTCTCCATGGATTTTAATACCTACTCCGAACTTTTCTTTTGTTTCCTTTATTGCTTGCTCAATATGCAGATTGAATAGCATCGGGGAGAGGCTACAACCCTGTCTCATTCCTTCCCAACCACTGCTTCCCTTTCATACCCCTCGACTCTTATAACTGCCATCTGCTTTCTGTACAAATTATAAATAGCCTTTCGTTCCCTGTATTTTACCCCTGCCACCTTCAGAATTTGAAAGAGAGTGTTCCAATCAACATTGTCAAAAGGTTTCTGTAAGTCTACAAATGCTAGAAACGTAGGTTTGCCTTTCCTTAATCTATCTTCTAAGATAAGTCGTAGGGTCAGTATTGCCTCACATGTACCAACATTTCTACGAAATCCAAACTGATCTTCCCCGAGGTCGGCTTCTATCAGTTTTTCCATTCGTCTGTAAAGAATTCGCGTTAGTATTTTGCAGCTGTGACTTATTAAACTGATAGTTCGGTAATTTTCACATCTGTTAGCACCTGCTTTCTTTGGGATTGGAATTATTATATTCTTCTTGAAGTCTGAGGGTATTTCGCCTGTCTCATACATTTTGCTCACCAGATGGTAGAGTTTTGTCAGGACTGGCTCTCCCAAGGCTGTCAGTAGTTCTAATGGAATGTTGTCTACTCCCGGGGCCTTGTTTCGACTTAGGTCTTTCAGTGCTCTGTCAAACTCTTCACGCAGTATCATATCTCCCATTTCATCTTCATCTACATCCTCTTCCATTTCCATAATATCGTCCTCAAGTACATCGCCCTTGTATAGACCCTCTATATACTCCTTCCACCTTTCTGCTTTCCCTTCTTTGCTTAGAACTGGGTTTCCATCAAAGCTCTTGATATTCATGCAAGTGGTTCTCCTTTCTCCAAAGGTTTCTTTAATTTTCCTGTAGGCAGTATCTATCTTACCCCTAGCGAGATAAGCCTCTCCATCCTTACATTTGTCCTCTAGCCATCTCTGCTTAGCCATTTTGCACTTCCTGTCGATATCATTTTTGAGACGTTTGTATTCCTTTTTGTCTGATTCATTTACTGCATTTTTATATTTTCTCCTTTCATCAATTAAATTCTGTTACCCAAGGGTTTCTATTAGCCCTCGTCTTTTTACCTATTTGATCCTCTGCTGCCTTCACTATTTCACCCCTCAAAGCTACCCATTCTTCTACTGTATTTCTTTCCCCCATTCCCGTCAATTGCTCCCTTATGCTCTCCCTGAAACTCTGTTCAACCTCTGGTTCTTTCAATTTATCCAGGTCCCATCTCCTTAAATTCCCACCTTTTTGCAGTTTCTTCAGTTTTAGTCTACAGTTTACTGTGGACACCACATATTATCCTCATTACTATCTTCAACGCAACAAATACGTTTTTTCTCGATGTCGAGTTACCCATGAATAAATTTCCATAAGACATTATTGAATGAAAGCAGGAGAAGTAAGTCGACTTTTTAACTTTTTCATGTACGAAATTTGACACTGTTCGTAACGCAAAGTCAAAGGGCGAGAACAGCTGTAACATGTGATGCCCAATTTCAGTTTTTCTCAATATAAAACTAAACTCCGCCCGAACAGGCCATGAAAACCAAAGGTACCTATCGGTCGCTGTGTCATCCTTAACCCAATAGGCGGGATAATTTTAAGAGAAAAGAAGAAGCCATGAAACTCAGTGATACATGGACTGTGGCGCTACAGAATCGATGAGAAGTTTTCATCTTTGGCGTACTATAATCGACAGTTAAAAATTTTTATCTTTGACAATGGTTATCTCTGCTATCATGTGAAATCCAGACCATGCCCACTTTCCACGGTATTTATGCCGCTCTTCGACGCCCGACTCGTCATTCGGCAAGACTCAGCACAACCAGGAGTACCTCCGAAGATGTCCAACATAGCTTTGGACGAAACGTCAGGGATAGAAGAGTTCCATGGACCACTGCCATACAACCCGGAAAAATTCTCAGCAGCTGAAACATCCGGTCGTGAAAGCCTTCATTGTATGAGCAGGTATTGTGTTTCATCGAAATCCAATGACTGCGCGTATTGTACGAACCAGTACTTAATTTTCAAGAAAATTTTAGTTACTTTTTCAAGTGTTCAAGTTTCTCCATTAAGCTTTATTATAATACATGTATCGTCAGCGTGGAGAAGTATTTATGCTAATTCAATGTATAATGAGAGGTCATGTGTATATAACAAGAACAAGCCATCATCGACCTCAGAGCCCTTCATGTAGTGATTATTCCCCATTCTGAAGGTGCTGCATTCACTCCTTGTATTTATTAATACGAGATTCTCCATCCTTTTACTTAGACAGGCCGGCCGGAGTGGCCGAGCGGTTCTAGGCGCTACAGTCTGGAACCTCACGACCGCTACGGTCGCAGGTTCGAATCCTGCCCCGAGCATGGGTGTGTGTGATGTCCTTAGGTTAGTTAGGTTTAAGTAGTTCTGAGTTCTAGGGGACAGATGACCTCAGAAGTTAAGTCCCATAGTGCTCAGAGCCATTTGAACCATTTTACTTAGACAGGACGACAACCAGTTACCAGCATTTCTCTGATACCATAACATGTGAACTCCTCTAGGAAAATACAGTTCACTGCACTATCAAATTACAGCAAATTTAGGCATTTCTGCATTTCACTCACGTAAAATTTAGTGTGCACATTTTTTCTGCACTTCGTGTAAACTCTGTCACATCTATGCTGACGTTATATTGGATATAAAATATCGATATTTTAGAAATATTTGATTTTCGATATAAGAGCGCGCGCGCGCGTGTGTGTGTGTGTGTATTATAGCTAATGTGATTTGCATTACTGAGGCAGAGATGAGGAAATATTCTACCATTGTCTAAACAGGTGTGAGAAACTGGCCAGCGGTATCGGAAATTGCTACTACAAAACCATTCATTGTAGTTAGTATGGTAACTGGCATTTGGGAACTATACTCTTCAATCTGTTGCCTGTCGTTGCCTTAAATTTCTATCGTACATTCAAATCTTCTACATCGTGAATACGCTAAATATGTCTTAAACGATATCTCCACAACTTTTCTGCTAAATAAGAAAAACGTGGGGTATATTTGTAAAATGAAATGAAGCAAATCCGAAGTGTGGTATCACGTAACGTTTTTCCGTCAATGGTTTAGTTCAAAATGATTCAAATGGTTCTGAGCACTATGGGACTTAACCTCTGAGGTCATCAGTCGCCTGGAACTTAGAACTACTTAAAACTAACTAACGTAAGGACATCACACATATCCTTGCCCGAGGCAGGATTCGAACTTGCGACCGTAGCGGTCGCGCGGTTCCAGACTGTAGCGCCTAGAACTGCTCGGCCACCCCGGCCGGCGGTTTAGTTATTAGCAACATTGATTAATTCGGTATGTGCGTACGAAGGGAGGTGTCGTGGAGATTTGCAAGGCAAAGCGTACCTTACTACTTGACAGGTCACTTAATGGTGTCATTCTGTAGTTTCCGTCTGCTACGATGAACATTTTGCACTCATTTAGGTGTTAATGCATGCATGGTGACGGTTACTTTTAAATCATGGTATTCATTATTGGTGAGAGAATAATAATGTACTACATATTTCACGAAAACTGACATAGAAAGAATGCTCCTCAGATCACTTTTTTTGGGAGCCTGGGGCACAAACCGAGTCTCCGCGTGTAACATTAGCATTTAACAGGAAAGGCAAGTCTCGGACATGTGGCGTTGGCCATAGATATAGAAAAAACTGGGGACGTTACAAATTGGATTCATCTTCATGAAGGTCTACAAAACAGCTGTTTTACATGGTGACATTACGCAGTCTACACTATTATGGGACAACACAGCAGAACGTGGCATCAGAGATGGCAACATTTTCTGTAGTATTGATGTACCGACTTTTCAATTTTAGTCATATCTATGCTGATGATATAATCGATGCATAATATCAATATTTTCGTGATACTGGATTGTCAATACGTCAAAAAGAGTGATTCTTATTGGCAAAAAAGTGTTGCTTTAGATTCGAGCGTGTTATTAACGAAATTTGTTGTTTTAAAAATATGTGAGTTTTAATAAACATAAAAATTGTTCCAGAGATTAGTATTTTTTATGTGAGAACTGTAATATTTTCAGTTCTTTTGAAACAGAGAAACTTTGTACAGCTTATTAATTTCAGTGAACTTAATTAATGTAGTTTCTGAAAGAAAACTGAGTTTATAAATTATAAGTAGTGCTGAGAAATCAGCGAAATTAACATATATCGTTATTTACATCCCAGTGTGTTTGAGACAATTCCAAAAAAAAAGAATTTTTTTTCTTTCCAATTTGCCAGAGTTCTAAAATGGCCTCTTAACACGAAAATGCATCTAGATTTTTAGGCTACTTTAGAGTTGCCGATGATAAAATTTGATCCAAAGGGTATGCACAGTACGTAAATGTATCTGCTAACTGACCTTAAATCTTCTGTCAAATTCCTTCAGACGAGCTTAAATTCGGAGAGTATGCAGTCAATATAACTCTTCTGTTAATCACTGTAATTATTGAAAGTTCTATTATTTTAGAGCTCCAACTCCATAGTAGTCAGCATGGGCGGAAATTAAAGCCTCCAAATAAGAATATTTCTAATAATGTTTGATGAAATTAAAAACCGTTCCATTGTTAGGAATCATTCCAATGTGTCCTCACATCCAGTGCAATTTTCAAAGTATCTCCTACGAAACCGTGCGAGGTGGCGCAGTAGCCAACGCAGTCGACTCACATTCGGGAGGACGACGATTCAAATCCGCGTCTGGCTATCCAGATTTAGGTTTTCCGTTATTTCCATATATCGCTCCAGGCAAATACCGGAGTGGTTCGTTTGAAAAGGACACAGGCGATTTCCTCTTCCATCTTTTCCTAATCGGAGCTTATGCTGCGACTCTAATGACTGCGCTGTCGACGGGACGTTAAACTCTAAATCTTTCTTCCTTCCTTCTTTATCTTCGAAACTTATTGTATTTTTTTTTTCCTTTGCCTCAAATGATGAGTGATATTTACTGATCATTTTATAAATTTCACGATGCCTCGGATCTTTTGTGTTATTTGACATATATCACTCTCATACCAGAAATAACTTGAATGGATCTACGTTTCAAGTTTATTTGACAAGACGTATGACAAAAGTAGAGGTTACTTGCGTTGAGAACTCGCCGCCTGCCAACAGCGTTTGGCAGACACTGACGGTCTGTCACCTATCTAAGTGATAGCCAAGTCCGACAGTGCTTAACTTCGGTGATCTGACGGGAACCGGTGTTACCACTGCAACAAGGTCGTTAGCGACAAATAGCCCTATATAATGAAAAATGTAAGGCCATTCACATGAGAACTGAAAGGAATCAGATAATTCGCTTACACGGTAAATCGCACAATTCTAAAGGCTGTCAGTTCAAGTATCTTGGGTTACAATTACGAACAAATTAAACTGGAGCGATCAAATAGATAATGTTATGGGTAAGGCGAACCAAAGACGGTGTCTTATTGACAGAACAGAAGATGCAATAAATCCACTAAAGATACCGCCTACATTACGCTCGTCCGTACCCTGTCAGAGTATTGCTATGCAGTTTGGAATCCTTACGAGATAGGATTTACGGAAAAAGTTCAAAGACCAGACTCCTTGCCATGTAAATGTTTGCTCTCATATAATCACTTCTTCCTCTCTCTCTCTCTCTCTCTCTCTTTCTTCAAAGAGTGTCATCTATGTATAATTTTACTGCTGTAGCCAATATGATCATTGTAATTGAAGCCTATAACATTTTACCTAATTGTTATTAGCAAGTATGAAGTTTAAGCCATTTTAACTTTTCACCTGTTGCATAAACGAGTACGAATGTTTAGCTGTTTTAACTTTTCAAAATTGGATTTATATACCACCTGAAGTACACACACATATATTTGACACCTCAAAACAAACACCTCCAAATGGTTTAAACGATTATTCTGTAATAATGTTGTTACAATGTATATTTTTTGCACTTTGCGATTATGTCTTCTCTTCTGCTGTACGAACCTTGCACCCAGCTGATTCCAGACGCCATATTTGTTTACAAATGTGGCAGTATACACGTGAAGTGTTACGACAGAAAAAGGAACCTGTGACCATTGGAGGTACTCTAGTTTACTTATTAAAGTTTACCATTAAATATCAGTTTAATTTTTTGTCAAAAGTTATCCAAAACCATATTCTGAAATAGTGCCACAAGTTCCTCCAAATGTCGTAACACAACATACACACATATGTAATACTAACTAATGTAAATCCACCTGATGATGGAGGTTTAAACCTTCGAAACGCGTCGTGGAAAAAATAAAACGGTGACTGGTAACAGTAAACTTGTTGTTTCATTTAATGTCAGTAACAGTCACGGTAAAGCCTAACCTAAAAATGTTCGCATTTAAAGCTCATTTTATACTGTCGCGACACAGAGAAGAGACTGTCACGGATATGATGAGCGAGCTGGGGTGGCAGTCATTTAAACAAAGCCGCTTTTCGTTCCGGCGAGATCTTTTCACGAAAAGATCTCCAACTTTCTCCTTCGAATGGGGAAATATTCCGCTGACACCCACCTACATAGGGAAAAATGATCATCGTAATAAAATACGAGAAATTGGGGCTCGAAAGGAAAGATTTAGGTGTTAGTTTTTCCCGTGCGCTGTTCGAGAGTGGAACGGTAGAGAAATAACGTGAAAGTGGTTCGATGAACCACATGTCAGGCACTAATTTGTGAGATGCACAGTAGTCATGTAGCTGTTGATGTAGATGTGGAGCTAGACAACAGCACCAGTAGTTTCAAGACGCTGTTTGTTTTTATAAGAGGAAATCCATACGTCGCCTCCGTGTGATCATTCAAGAATTAAAGCGCATTGAAAAAGTTCTGCTCCTACTCAGCCGACCCATTTCTTATAGGTCAGTCTGGCGCGTTTTGCGGCGACACTTGTGTTTCAGATCATACAGGATTCAATTGCTATATATGTTTCACGATGGTACTAAACAACAGCATATAGAGCTTTGTGAGGTCTTTCAGGACATGGAAATGGAAGATAATTTCCTTTTTACGTTTAGTGTACAGTGATTAGGTTACACATCGTTCAACTGCAAATCTCAACAGGCACCATGTACGAATACTGCGAACACAGCGGCCATATGTTAGAGTCGAGCGTGAGAGAGATTCTCTATAGCTTCATTTGTTTTCTACCATCTACAAAGACAGAAAACCATATTTCGCAACTGGCTTCCATGTTCATCTGATCACATGTATGCGACTTTTTTGTAAGAGTTTATGAGAGACTCCTTCTATGTGCCTCCCCTTCGAACAACTCTGAATGAATTATGACGCCGCACAGCAAAAGCAGTGAATGCAGTAATTCCACACATGTTCGCAGACGTTTGGGAAGAATTTAACTATCGTCTGCACAGTTGTCGAAGGTCCGGTGGAGGGGACAGTTAACATTTGTGACAGGTAAATGAAAACTTTGTCTGTAAAAGAAACTGCGAAAAGTACCAAAAGGCCGCTTGTAAAATATGTGCACTTATAAAATCAGATGGTTCTTTTAAAAATACACTCCTGGAAATTGAAATAAGAACACCGTGAATTCATTGTCCCAGGAAGGGGAAACTTTATTGAAACATTCCTGGGGTCAGATACATCACATGATCACACTGACAGAACCACAGGCACATAGACACAGGCAACAGAGCATGCACAATGTCGGCACTAGTACAGTGTATATCCACCTTTCGCAGCAATGCAGGCTGCTATTCTCCCATGGAGACGATCGTAGAGATGCTGGATGTAGTCCTGTGGAACGGCTTGCCATGCCATTTCCACCTGGCGCCTCAGTTGGACCAGCGTTCGTGCTGGACGTGCAGACCACGTGAGACGACGCTTCATCCAGTCCCAAACATGCTCAATGGGGGACAGATCCGGAGATCTTGCTGGCCAGGGTAGTTGACTTACACCTTCTAGAGCACGTTGGGTGGCACGGGATACATGCGGACGTGCATTGTCCTGTTGGAACAGCAAGTTCCCTTGCCGGTCTAGGAATGGTAGAACGATGGGTTCGATGACGGTTTGGATGTACCGTGCACTATTCAGTGTCCCCTCGACGATCACCAGTGGTGTACGGCCAGTGTAGGAGATCGCTCCCCACACCATGATGCCGGGTGTTGGCCCTGTGTGCCTCGGTCGTATGCAGTCCTGACTGTGGCGCTCACCTGCACGGCGCCAAACACGCATACGACCATCATTGGCACCAAGGCACAAGCGACTCTCATCGCTGAAGACGACACGTCTCCATTCGTCCCTCCATTCACGCCTGTCGCGACACCACTGGAGGCGGGCTGCACGATGTTGGGGCGTGAGCGGAAGACGGCCTAACGGTGTGCGGGACCGTAGCCCAGCTTCATGGAGACGGTTGCGAATGGTCCTCGCCGATACCCCAGGAGCAACAGTGTCCCTAATTTGCTGGGAAGTGGCGGTGCGGTCCCCTACGGCACTGCGTAGGATCCTACGGTCTTGGCGTGCATCCGTGCGTCGCTGCGGTCCGGTCCCAGGTCGACGGGCACGTGCACCTTCCGCCGACCACTGGCGACAACTCGATGTACTGTGGAGACCTCACGCCCCACGTGTTGAGCAATTCGGCGGTACGTCCACCCGGCCTCCCGCATGCCCACTATACGCCCTCGCTCAAAGTCCGTCAACTGCACATACGGTTCACGTCCATGCTGTCGCGGCATGCTACCAGTGTTAAAGACTGCGATGGAGCTCCGTATGCCACGGCAAACTGGCTGACACTGACGGCGGCGGTGCACAAATGCTGCGCAGCTAGCGCCATTCGACGGCCAACACCGCGGTTCCTGGTGTGTCCGCTGTGCCGTGCGTATGATCATTGCTTGTACAGCCCTCTCGCAGTGTCCGGAGCAAGTAAGGTGGGTCTGACACACCGGTGTCAATGTGTTCTTTTTTCCATTTCCAGGAGTGTAATAGCCGGTACCAAGCCTGGTTGAGAAAGGACGAAGGGAAGAGTAGCACCTCTTTAAAAAACTTTAGTTCACACGCCCCCAGGTGATAGTACCTCGTAAAGGTGCTCTTTCAGGTTTACGACGAAGACCTCAACGGCAGCGATAGTGGAAGAGATGGACTCTGGTGCGGCGAAACTGACGGAAGAGTACCTCGTAAAGGTGCTCTTTCAGGTTTACGACGAAGATCTCAACGGCAGCGATAGTGGAAGAGATGGACTCTGGTGCGGCGAAACTGACGGAAGAGGCAACTCTACCTTCTCCAGGAAGACCATTAAATTCAGGAGCGTATGACTCATACTGAGTGGCTTCCTTGTAAGCGTCTGTTCACTATGTGAGGTGCGGCCCTTTCCCATCCATCTTACATTTAAAAGTAAGACTTCGTCCCACTTAGCACAGGCGAATCACCAAACCAGCAATTATTGTGGAGAAGAAGGTTTTATGGAATCAAAATACCCCAGAGGGACAATCCTCCACCATACCCAAGGGTAAAGTGTCGAGTGGCCTCTCGGATTCTGGGGGACCGTAGCATAAAGTTTGCACCCTGAAGAAACAAATGAACTACATAGCAACTCTAAGCGCCTAATGTCTCATTAAACTTGGAAAGTTAAAAACAAAAGCAGATATCATAGATAAAAAGAGCATCATGGTTACAGTTGTACAGGAAACCCGCTTGTTGAGCCTTTGAAATCAAATGGACCGAGAATCTACAGGAACAAATCCAACAGCAGGATACTAAAGTGTGCACCTATTACCGGCAGTGGTTTCATTATTTGAAATAAAGTAACAGACACAACAGTTAACTTTGGTCAAAACGACGAAACGACGTCCTATTTAACGTATAAATCCACATACAAAGTGTATACCATTTTAAACGTTGATGCTGCAGCTAATGATAAACACCAGAAGGAAATTAGTAGACGAAAACTGGAAGCAAACAGAAATCTACATGACTGAAATATCATCGAAGCGTACTATTCCTCTATTGACCGATTTCAATGCACAAATTGGAAGAGACAAAATACAGGAAGATACAACTATCTTCCAACATTCTGTACAGATGCGTTCCAACAGAACTGCGGAAAGACTAATAGAATTATTTTCTAGGCACAACATAGTCCTAAAATTCACATCCTTTGATAGCAAAGTTAACGCGATGGGTGTCACCAACCTCAATATGTGTGGAAAACAGCTCGACCACAAAGAAATAAGCAGAAAAAATGAATGTCATAAGGTCTGCAATATCGATTCAGACCACTACAGTTCTAAATCGAAGATTAAGCTTGAAGTACGTAGAAAGCTTAAGAGACAAACTAAGATCCTGAAATGTGGGACTGATAAGCTGGAGCGGGGAAAATTAAAGGCAGAACGTCAAATACAGGACTTCCAAACGTGTGACAGTCTTAAAAATGGCATAATCAAAGCAGCACCACCCACTAAACGTAAGAAAACATGGTGTGCCAAGTCTCTACTAGAATGTTAGAATGCATGGGAAAAATGGAGTTCAAATAAAAGTTAGGAAAACAGAAACAATCGACCAGAAAGGAAAAGAGATTCCGCTAGAACACTTAAAAAGAGATATTCATCAGGACTGAACTACACCATTTCAATGCAAATTTTACAGAGCATAAGACAAGAAATACTACCAACTCTTTAGGAAACAACTGAGCAAATTTCTACCGCCAGCTTTACAACTTGCTAAAACCGAAAACAAACAAGGCAGCTCACTGTAAACTGGAAAACTGACATAAAGTGCAAATTTTATTTAAAGGTTTACACAACTGACATTAATCTGAATGAAAATTTATCGTTAGCAAAAATTGTGCTCGAAATCGATATTCGACAGCCCCAGATTTAAGAGATATTAAAGAACCTGCTTGCTAACCGGGAAAAAAATAAGGCGGCTGTTGAGGATGGAATTAGAGCGGAGTTATGGAAAGCTGTAGATGGTGACATCATTCTTAAACTTATAAATATAATAGATAACATCTGGGAGGAAGAAGAAATACCAGAGGACTGGAAAACGGTTATCTTATAACCTCTGCACAAGAAAGGACCTAAAAATTTCCCAAATAATTGGAGATGCACATCATTTTTGCCACACACACACAGAGGTTATAATCAAAAGCACTACTCAGTCGTGCAGTCGTCAACCATCCGCATATGTAGGGGAATATCAAGGTGGATTTCCGAGAAATCCAGGAAATAGATGTGGTATCTAAAAACTGATTTGCCAATGAGACAACTGAGAAACGAAGCTACAAGAGTTACATTAATTCCGTAGATTGCAAGAAAGCGTATGATTCCATTGACAAAAAATTCTTCATCAGTACTATGAAAGAATTCGGTTCATAAACAAAAAATCTAATATTATCTAATACACAGTGACAAATACTTAGTCTAAAGTCAGGTACCGTGGGGAATTCTGCTCAAACTTTGACATAAAAACAGGAGTCAGGCAGGGGTATGGACTATCCTCTATACTTGCGAACTGTGCCTCGGAGAAGGTGATAAGAGATTTGAAGAAATCCGTAATTAATTTCGGCTCCATTCATCAGCAAGAAAAAGTTTGTTATGTGGATCGTGCTATCAGCACTGTTTTCAAAGAACCAATCTGATTCGAATTGTTTTCATTAAAATGAGTTCTGGACCACCGGTGCACATTTATTTTTACACATTTTTATTACCTTCGGCATTTATGTCTGCAGAGTTACGTAATTTGAATTTGCTGCTGAGATAGTTGTTAAGATGGCGGCAGACAATTGACAGAGACTTTCTATTGTTACAACAATTTCCTTATAACAGGATAAGTATCTGAACTAATGCCGATTAAAGTTTACTTTTATATTGTGCACTATTTAGACTAATTTTCATCAAACAAACCTTTGATACTTTCGTAACAAACACAGATAAAAATGCGATACAAATCGCTATCATCAATGGCTGCGCTCCTTGCAGCGGAAAGAAATAATTAACACAGATAATTCTTATCGAGAGATGAATTAACGTTACAAATAATTATTCACACATATTTATAATAACGAAGAACTCTATTCTCAAGTAATAATCAACAAATAATTACAATTTCTTAACAGACCTCAGTTTGATATACGTCTTGCGTCCGCAACTACAAACGCCAACCAAAAAAAGGTAAAAACAAAGGAAGACAAACGCAGACCATAAAAGGAATTTACAGTTATCATTGTCTTTGTATGATACACATCGATATGTCCAATTACATCATAAAATGTTATATAAATTATTAATATTTCACTGGTTTTTCCATATGTCGGATAGATAACGTTTATAACTGTTAGAGGCATAATTTCCTCTCGTCGCAGTGTAGTTAAAATTTATCTCGTGGATGTTACATCTGACCCGCCATGTCACGGTCCGTGCGACTCCCCCGTCGAAGATTCGTGTACTACGTCGGCATGGGTGTGTGTGTTGTCCATAGTGTAAGTTAGTTTAAGTTAGATTAAGCAGTGTGTAGGTTTAGAGACCGATGACCTCAGCAGATTGGTCCCATAAGACCCTACCACAAATTTACAATGTATGGTCTGCTACAGAGGCAGCATGGCTCACTGTTTCTTCAGGATACTTCCAACGACTTGTTGAGTCCATGTCACGTCGAAACGCTGCATTTTGCCGGGCAAAAGGAGGCCCGACACGATATTAGGAGGTGCATAACTTTTGTCACCCGAGTGTAATTTCGGAGTGACCCTTGTATGAGGGTCACTCCAAAAGAAATGCACACTATTTTTTTTAAAAATCCATCTTTTATTCTACATGTTTGAAAGTCTTACAGTGTGTAGATACATCCTTTAGGAACAATATTTTCATTTCTCCACATAATTTCCTTCCCTCTCAACTGCCTTACGCCATCTTGGAATCAGTGCTTGTATACCCGCACGGTAAAATTCTGGACCAACCTGTTGGAGCCACTGTTTGGCAGCGTGCACAAGGGAGTAATCATCTTCAAACCTTGTTCCACGAAGAGAGTCTTTCAGTTTCCCAAAGAGATTATAGACACACGGAGCCAGGTCAGGACTGTAAGACGGGTGTTTCAGTGTTGTCCATCCGAGTTTTGTGATCACTTCCATGGTTTTTTGACTGGAAAGCGGCCGTGCATTGTCACACAACAGCAAAACATCCTGCTTTTGCCGATGTGGTCGAACACGACTCAGTCGAGCTTGAAGTTTCTTCAGTGTCGTCACATATGCATCAGAATTTTTGGTGGTTCCACTTGGCATGATGTCCTCAGGCAAGAGTCCTTCGGAATCGAAAAACACCGCAGCCATAACTTCTCCAGCAGAAGGTGTGGTTTTGAATTTTATTTCTTGGGTGAATTTGCATGATGCCACTCCATTGTTTGCCTCTTCGTCTCAGCTGAAAAATGGTGGAGCCATGTTTCATCACCTGTCACAATTCTTCCAACAAATTCATCTCCACCATTCTCGTACTGTTCCAAAAGTTCGTTGCATACCGTTTTTCTTGTTTCTTTGTGAGTCACTGTCAACATCCTGGGAACCCACCTGGCACACACTTTTTTAATGCCAACACTTTCAGTATTCTGCAAACACTTCCTTCCCCTATCCCATCGTAGCGTGACAATTCGTTCACTGTGATGCGTCTGTCAGCAGTCACTAATTCGTTAACTCTCTGCACACTGTCTGGAGTGTGTGCAGTACGAGGCCTGCCGCTGCGAGGACAATCCTCAATATTCCCGTGTCCGCTTTCCTCAGGTAACCTGCTTGCCAACAGACTAACTGTACTGCTCTCGACAGCAGCATCTCCATACACCTTTTTCAACCTCTTGAGGATGTTTCCCACTGTCTCGTTTTCACAGCACAGGAATTCTATGACAGCACGTTGCTTCTGACGAACGTCAAGTGTAGCAGCCATCTTGAAGACACGCTGTGACGGCGCCTCTCACGGGAACAGGTTGAACTAAGTTTAAAAACAAGCGGGAAGGAATATAATGAATATTCGACTATAATGAATTTCCTTGAGACAGAGAAATTGCTGTCCATGCATCAGCATGGCTTTAGAAAGCATCGCTCCTGCGAAACGCAACTCGCCCTTTTTTCACATGATATCTTGCGAACCATGGATGGAGGGTATCAGACAGATGCCATATTCCTTGACTTCCGGAAAGCGTTTGACTCGGTGCCCCACTGCAGACTCCTAACTAAGGTACGCGCATACGGGATTGGTTCCCAAGTATGTGAGTGGCTCGAAGACTTCTTGAGTAATAGCACCCAGTACGTTGTCCTCGATGGTGACTTCATCGGAGGTGAGGGTATCATCTGGAGTGCCCCAGGCAAGTGTGGTAGGTCGGCTGTTGTTTTCTATCCACATAAATGATCTTTTGGATAGGGTGGATAGCAATGTGCGGCTGTTTGCTGATGATGCTATGGTGACGGGAAGGTGTCGTCGTTGAGTGACTGTAGGAGGGTACAAGATGACTTGGACAGGATTTGTGATTGGTGTAAAGAATGGCATCTAACTCTAAATATAGATAAATGTAAATTAATGCAGATGAATAGGAAAAAGAATCCTGGAATGTTTGAATACTCCATTAGTAGTGTAGCGCTTGACACAGTCACGTCGATTAAATATTTGGGCGTAACATTGCAGAGCGATATGATGTGGATGGATATGGTGTTATGGGCGCTCAACAGTGTAGTCTTTAGCGCCCGAATGGTAACAATAACGGACGAGTGTCACTAAAATGCAGCAAGTGGAAAACTAAGACTAAAATTAAAGGTGACAGTCTACATAGGCAGTGTGCACGTCAACAGTAGCAAAGTGGAAAGCAGCATGTAAAGAGGAGAACTGCAAGAGAACGTAGGGGAAGGGGTTAAAATGAAACACATAGCACTTGTTTGGAACTGGCCTATTACAAGAATAAAAAGGAGTGGTCAGCCACTCGGCAACACACTAAAAATTCCAACCTAAAATTTTAGGCTGAAGCCCAGAAACATCACAGTACCTTAGAACTTTCTTGATACTCGTCTCGTCATCGGCTAAAATCGACGGCAGATCCCCACTAATTTTAACTTCCGCCCTGACAGAACGATATAAATCACACTCAACTAAAATGTGGCGTACAGTGATTCGTACGCCACAGGCATCACACAGCGGGGGTTCCTCTCGCCGTAGTAAGAAGGCATGCGTGAAAGGACAGTGCCCTATGCGGAGACGTGTAAGGGTCACTTCGTCCCGCCTACTCACCGCCAGCCATTCCTCCTCCCACAATTGCATAGACTTCCGCCGCAGCACAGAAACGACACCTTGCAAAGGAATAGAACATTGTGTCACCTTCGGTAATCTGCAGGCGTCCTTGGCAGCTCGATCAGCTTGTTCATTTTCTCGTATGCCCACATGCCCTGGCACCCAGCAAAAGGACACTTGCTTGCTAGTGATATGAAGTGGGACAAGCATGTAATGGTAGTTGTGGGGAAGGCGGATAGTCGTCTTCGGTTCGTTGGCAGAATTTTGGGAAGATGTGGTTCATCAGTAAAGGAGACCGCTTATAAAACACTAATACGACCTATTCTTGAGTACTGCTCGAGCGTTTGGGATCCCTATCAGGTCGGATTGGGGGAGGACATAGAGGCAATTCAGAGGCGGGCTGCTAGATTTGTTACTGGTAGGTTTGATCATCACGCGAGTGTTACGGAAATGCTTCAGGAACTCGGGTGGGAGTCTCTGGAGGAAAGAAGGCGCTCTTTTCGTGAATCGCTACTGAGGAAATCTAGAGAACCAGCATTTGAGGCTGACTGCAGTACAATTTTACTGCCGCCAACTTACATTTCGCGGAAAGACCACAAAGATAAGATAAGAGAGATTAGGGCTCGTACAGAGGCATATAGGCAGTCATTTTTCTCTCGTTCTGTTTGGGAGTGGAACAGGTAGAGAAGATGCTAGTTGTGGTACGAGGTACCCTCAGCCACGCACTACGGCGCGACACGTTACTTTTTTACCGCTCTGCCAATGTCCAGCAATGTTCATTTGTCTAGCTAAAAGCTGTAGTAGAAAATACTAGACCACTACTGTCTACTGCAGGTCGCAACATACATAGAATTGTCCGGTAAACGGGATGTGGCTAGTTACTGAAATAAAAGTTTATAACTTGGCAATGTAAATTTTCAGGCGTATTTTTACGATAAAGATCACAGTTAATACTGCCAAGTCCGTACTAAGTGTCTACACAATGTAAAGTTCCCACGCACACCACAATCAGACACGTAGCCAGTTTATGGTATTTACACCCGTTACCGAAGTTAATAGAGTTCACTAGATCGTTAAGTTATGAAAATGCTCGCTCAAATGTTGTGCACTCTGCTCTACACTTAATACCTGTTCCAGTCTTAGATCGCACAACACGCCACGCGGTTTTACCTAACAGTCAAAAGCAATAATTTTGATATTCCGTCCGAATTTCCACACGACTTCCACTATACCGTTCACTTAAATACACTTTGTACAACTTCGTAAATTCTCAATTAGCATTTTTCCGCGATTTTACAGTACTTTCGTCGGAGCTGCTTTCAATGAGATGTTACTAGTTCGAAACCTCAGCCCTGACTTGACTTAGATCACACCAAAGGCTTTGTTCCCAGCATAGATTGGCGCGAGCCTGCATTTTTCTGGTTGGCTGATATCACAAACAGCAAATCAGGTTGCAGTATTATCCCGCGCTAACCCGCGCTTTACTTCAGTGACCAATCATAGTAAAACATTTCTTTCTATGGCAATTGCTAAATAAATAAATTTAGAAAAGTATCAAATATAAAATTACTCCTTCTGAAATTACCGATTAATTTGTGTTCTACTCACGATTTATTAATACCATAAACTGACTGCACATTTAATTATTGGTACTTCGTGAATAAACAAAACAATTTTCTTTTACTTCTGTTCTTCTTCACTCATACAACACTCACACTGCTAATTACTACACATATAAAACAATTATAATTATGCAAATACATTAAATATTAATCAAACATAACTTTACAACATTGTTTCGACTACGACTGCTAGCACTGTCCGTCAACTGCTGACCTCTGCCGCCTACTAGTACAACTACGTGCAGCTCTGTAACTCAGGTCCATGTCAGCTGGTGACATCTGTCGATGACTCATGCCTATAACGATATTGTCCTAATAAGTGACAGGAGCGATGTGAAGGCGCTACGCCTCAGCACCGTATGGTGGATTCATAGAGTAAATATCTCTGGAGTGAGCATCGCGTTCTGCGCATGTTGTCAACTTTAAACCAGGATTGTCACGTGTTTTCGGGACTTCGCTGTGCGTGTGTGCTTTCCTCAGAGTTTTATGTTTATAATATCAAGAGTTTTTGTTGTGTCTTCACCGTTTGTTGATAGTGTAATAGCGATGGTGAATTACTGTTGTTGCTGCGGATGCAAAGAAAAATATGTGAATGGAGGGATAGTAACTTTTCATGGGTACATACCATGTACCTCTAATTATAGTTATCATATTAGTAAGAGACACTGTATATGTTTAAAAATTTCGAGACGCATTATAATTAAGGCTTGATTCTGTAGACCTATTTTTCTACGATTTTATGACTATATAATAGACATTACGGCTCGTACAAAAGCTTACAAACAATCGCTTCCTCTCGTAAATTTGCTAGTGGAACAGGAAAGGGAATGGTTAGTTGTTTCAGCAAATACTATCCTCCATGCATTTATCAGTGACTTGTCTATTATGTATATACATTACTCAGTCTACTTTTTATTTAATAAACTGGGAGCAAGTACGTAAAATGCGTTAAATAAATACTACAAAGTGTCACCAGTAAGAAAAATTGTGCTTTAGGTCGCAAAAACGAGAAAATAAATACGCAGAAATAGCAGAAAAAAGGACGAATTAGCAGGGATATAATCGCTAATGTGTGGCAAATTCGGTGTTTTTCGGACACTTGCAAAAATACTAGCGTATTGTCAAGTCGTTTTGCAAGACTATCACAGCAAAATGTACGTCAGGCTCTGTAATTCTATAAAGTGCTGTATCATACCGAAAACTACCAAAAATTGAGTGCATCTGAACTGTGACACATATCGCAAAGAAGCAGTATGTAATATCACTTGCCCTTGAAAGTTACGCAGCTGGTTTATTCCCAGTATCAAATGGATACTGTTAAAATGTCTGCGCAACATTTATAAATAATCCACGACACGTACGAAAAGAATCCGTCTGTACTAGGGATGCAGTGACATTCTAAATCTACAGGGCGCTATACGGACACACACACGACGTCCCGAGATCACGTGACCAGGCCGGCAATGTATGTTGACAACACAAAATCTGTTCTGTGCAAGTGAATGCTCACTCCAGAGATATTTACTCCATGGGTGGATTGCGGAGTATGTATGTAGATGTAGATGTATATGTATCTACACACTGTAAAACTTAGACACATGCAGAATGAAAACTGTATTTTTACAAAAATAGTGTGCATTTCTTTTGGAGTGACCCACGTGCTTCAGTCAGGTAGCATTTCATCTCGGAAAGTAGTCACGCTGTAAGTTTCGTGCTCAGTTCCCGGGCTCAGTGAGAGGATTTGAGTTTCGGCCTGTGTCAGTGACAGACGAAGGGCCGGGCCACGGCAAGGCACGGGAAGGCAGGACAGGACAGGACAGGGTCGCTGAATTGAATAGCGGGCGCCGCTCCGCCGCGCCGCCACGGGCGATAATTGCAGGGAGCAGGCAGCCAGGAGGCGCGCCAGCCGGGTCGATGGGCGGGCAGCAGCTGGCGGCGGCGACTGGCGGCCGCTTACTGGCGACTGGCGACTGGCGCTGCGCCGGCCCGGGCGCCGCCTCTGCGGTAGAGCCGACCCGCACTGCGGCACTGCCCAACTTGCTGCTGTGCTGTGCGGAGCGCACGGCCTCGGCCACGCATTCTTCAATCTGACGCGGGCGCGCGGGCACACACAGAGTGAGAGAGAGAGCGCAACTTATCCGACCCTCTTCGTCTCAGTTTTGATACTGATAAAATACTCATAAAAAAGCAGTCCAGCTTCCGACTGGGAAGGTCTTGCTGCGGACAGATCCTTAATTTGGCTCACAAGGAGACGGCAAGACCGTGGGGTCGGGGATCTGTCCGCAATTTTGTGTGGTGAATGAGGACGCCTAATACCTCACGTGGTTAAAATATTAGGGCGCACTACTCGGAAAATCCCGAGAAAAATCGATCCAAAGTTTCTTAGGTGCCTTATGAGTATAAAATGTGAGTCCACTGATGGGCCGCCGTCTGGCCTACATGGTCAAAGCTCGGACACTTACGCCAAAGGTCTCGGGTTCGATTCCTCCTCCAGCACTTTTTTTTCTTCTGTTGCTTGCAAAATTGCAGCGCATTGTTACAGGAGAATCGTGCAATTAATCCCCAGGAAGACTGTATAAAAATTCATTCTATAATTCACCATCAATTATCGTCACCAATATTCCGAGGCATGATTCAATATGCCTGCTTTGCTTCAAAATTGTCAGAAAATCGAAACATTTTGGTAAATGTTAATGGGGCATGTTTTTGTACAGATTTATTGCAAACGCCCTGTGATTGTAAAAAATCCGTTTTTATATGTTGCGCAAGATGTCGTAAAAATTATTGCTTTGTTTGTTTTTACAATAATTACCACTGCAGTTCTTCTTTATAATTATTATATGTATAAAAATTGAATGTTTTCCAATCGACTTTGTTATTCTGATTAAAAAAGCAATGTTTCTCCTCATATACTTTACAATGAAAAATGGAAAACCCACTGCCATGAATTGTGTTGTTGGACAAAAAGAAAATAATTTTTATTCAATAATGAAACTAATTTGTTAAAGATAGTGTAGGTTTGGTAAACTTTCTGAATAATTAGTGGAATAACCAAAGAAAATGAAACAGAAGAAAAAAAAGTGCCAGAGCAGGAATTGAACACGAGATATCTGGTGTAAGAATCCCAGCCCTAAACACCAAGGCAGACGGCGGCTCGGTAGTGTACTAACATTTTATACTCATAAGGCACCTAAAAAACTTTGGATCGATTTTTCCCGGGATTTTCCGGGTAGTGCGTCCTAATATTTTAACCACATGAGGTGTTAGGGGTCCTCTTTCACCACACAAAATTTCGGACAAATCCCCGTCCCCACGGTCGTGCCGTCTCCTTGTCAGCATATTGAGGATGGTATGAGACAAGCGAAATAGCAGGTGTGGCTTCATCTACACCAAGAAGAAATGCAGATGATAAACAGGTATTCGTTGGACAAATATTTTATACTAGAACGAATATATCATTACATTTTCACGCAATTTGGGTGCACAGATCCTGAGAAATCAGTACTTAGAAAAACCACCTCTGGCCGTAATAATGGCCTTGATACGGCTGGACATTGAGTCAAACAGAGCTCGGATGGCGTGTACGGGTACAGCTGGCCATACAGCTTCAACACGATACCACAGTTCATCAAGAGTAGTGACTGGCGTATTGTGACGAGACAGTTGCTCGGCCACCATTGACCACACGTTTTCAATTGTTGAGAGATCTGAAGAATGTGCTGGCCAGGGCAGCAGTCGAACATTTTCTGTATCCAGAAAGGCCCGTACAGGACCTGGAACATGCGGTCGTGCATTATCTTGCTGAAATGTTGGGTTTCGCAGGGATCGAATGAAGGGTAGAGCCACGGGTCGTAACACATCTGAAATGTAGCGTCCACTGTTCAAAGTGCCGTCAATGCGAATAAGAGGTGACCGAGACGTGTAACCATCACGCGGGGTGATACGCCAGTATGGCGATGACGAATACACGCTTCCAATGTGCGTTCACCGCAATGTCGCCAAACATGGACGCGACCATCATGATGCCGTAAACAGAACCTGGATTCATCCGAAAAAATGACGTTTTGCCATTCGTGCACCCACGTTCGTCGTTGAGTACACCATCGCGGGCGCTCCTGTCTGTGATGCAGCGTAAAGGGTAACCGCAGCCATAGTCTCCGAGCTAATAGTCCATGCTGCTGCAAACGTCGTCGAACTGTTCGTGCAGATGGTTGTTGTCTTGCAAACGTCCCCATCCGTTGACTCAGGGATCGAGACGTGGCTTCACGATCCGCTACAGCCAAGCGGATAAGATGCTGTCATCTGGACTGCTAGTGATACGAGGACGTTGGGATCCAGCAGTATTACCCTCCTGAACCCACCGACTCCATATTCTGCTAACAGTCATTGGATCTCGACCAACGCGAGCAGCAATGCCGCCATACGATGAACCGCATTCGCGATAGGCTACAATCCGCCATTTATCAAACTCGGAAACGTGATGGTACGCATTTCTCCTCCTTACACGAGGCATCACAACGTTTCACCAGGCAACGCCGGTTAACTGCTGTCGGTTGGAAACTTTCCTCATGTCAGCACGTTGTAGGTGTCGCCACCGGCGCCAACCTTGATGAATGCTCTGAAAAGCTAATCATTTGCGTATCACAGCATCTTCTTCCTGTCGGTTAAATTTCCGCGTCTGTAGCACTTCATATTCGTGGTGTAGCAATTTTAATGGCCAGTAGTGTATGTGTGTAAATCTACACACTATAAAACAGTTAGTGAATCTTTCGAGAGTTACGATCTTTTTAAATTCTCATATTCTTGTAGCTGGTTCATATATTTTTTCCTATATTTATTCTTCAGGAAGATGATACCGATCATAGAAGCATCCGAAAGATAGAAATTCCGAAACCATGAGCATCGCGCGAAGGCAGGTTTGCTACAGTGACATTTCCTGGTACCCACGAAACCAGTGCCGTTAACATTGTTGGAGATTTCACACGATGGCAATAATTTCGTAGCAAACCACGCATAAAGAATCACTTTATCGAAAACTGGTGCTTGCAACTGATTACGAATGAAGATACACTACAGGAGTTAAACTGAAAACCATTTCAAATAATTTTTCATTCATTTAGTGCTTTTTTTCCGAAAATCGTTCACCAGACATACAATTATTAAACGAATAAGTACAACGTTATTTCAGCAAACATTGGAAAACATTCGTGTGGTTAAGTTCTAAGGACATGTCTAGCAAAATGAAAAAAATAAATGTAATAATCGGGTTTCGAATACGGAGCGCAAGACTACTACCGCTTCGACTGAGCAATTTTCTTGCTAAAAGGCACATAAAGTACCTCGAAACCTTTGTCCGTCGTTTTCTCAGAAACTGTCGAGGATCTGCTGATAAGCCAAGACATGGGTTCGCTTATTTTGACTATTCTACTGAGCGAAGTTTCTGGGAAATCGGGTTATGACACTTGCCGTGATCTCCCCGTAAGAGATTGTCAGTTATTTTGCTGCCCAAAGCTCCAACTGTTACTGCCTCATTTTCCAGTCTAATTTCTTCAGCATCAGCTGATTTAATTCGGATACATTCAATTACCTTCAGTTTGCTTTTGTTAATATTCATCTCGTAATCCTTTTTCAAAACGTTATGTATTCCTTTCAACCGATCATCCAAGTCGTTTGCAGTCTCTGTCACAACTGCTGTTTGATCAGCAAATCGCAAAGTTTTAATTCCTTCTTTCTGAACTTGAATTCACTTTTCAAATTATTCCTCGGTTTCCTTCACAGCTTGCTCAGTGCACGGACTGAATAACATTTGCGTAACTACTGCTTCCCTTTCATGTTCTTCGTGCTTTAGAACAGCATCCTAGTTTCTGTACAAGTTGTAGCTAATCTTTCTCTCCATAATTATAAGCATTCGGGAGGACGACGGTTCAATCCCACGTCCGGCCATCCTGATTTAGGTTTTCCGTGATTCCCCTAAATCGCTCCAGGCAAATGCCGGGATGGCTCCTTTGAAAGGGCACGGCCGACTTCCTTCCCCATCCTTCCCTAATCCGACGAGGCCGATGACCTCGCTGTTTGGTCTCTTCCCCCCAAACAACCCCCATAAATAGAAAATTCTGTAACAAACTTTACATATTGATAGCTCCTCGATTAGGCCATGATATCCCTTTTTATTTTTAGTTCTTTCTGTAACGATATGTAGGCATTTGTCCACAGACGAAAAATACGATACTAATTTTTCATATTTACAAGCTCACAGTCCACACAAGAGGACCATGCACTGCACACCAACTGCTGTTTTAGTCGCTGTCAAGGATGTCATTTGGATGTAATATGAAGGACTACGCCACACTACCGTGCATAGTCAACTTTCCGGACCTTGGAGCAGTTACTGGTCATTCCACCAGCTCTTCAGCTCTTATTATGAAACTGAGTACATCCCTCCTCCCACCAAGGGAAAATACTTGATAATTCTGGCAAATGAACCTTCGTCTTCCAGACGGCAAAGTGACAAGCAGGTCCCTCGGCTATGGGCTCAGACATGATACCTAATACACCTTTAGCCATTAAACTGCAACACCATCAAGGTAATATGTAACAAATGTCAAATGGCATAAAGTGTATTATATGTTTAGATAGTATATGGGTGCAAGGCTATCTACGAGGGTAATCCCAAATGTAAGGTCTCCTATTTTTTTATAAGTACATAGACCTGTTTATTTCTACAATGGTTTACATCAGTTTACAGCTTGAACATTTAGCTATTTTTCGACATAATCACCGTTTCTGTCGATGCACTTTTGTAGACGCTGCGGGAGTTTTTGTATGCCCATGTCATACCAGCTCGCCGCCATGCTGTTCAGAAAGTTCTGAACCTCTTCTTTCACCTCGTCGTCGGAGCTGAATCGCTTTCCGGCAAAATGTTCTTTAGTCACTGGGCGCCAGGTCAGGACAATAGGGTGGGTGGGTGATTATGTTCCACTGAAACTGTTGCAGAAGTGCAACGGTTTGCCGAGCGATGTGTGGGCGAGCGTTGTCATGGAGAAAGTGTACGTCCTTGCTCAACATTCCTCTTCTCCGGTTCTGCATTGCCCGTTGAGTTTTTTCAGAGTCTCACAGTACCTGTCAGCGTTAATTGTGGTCCCAGTGAGTATAAAGTCGACCAACAATACCCCTTTTCCGATCCCAAAAAACGGTTGTCATGACTTTACCGGCAGACTGTGTTTCTTTGAATTTCCGCGGCTTTGGCGAAGAAGGATGCCGCCACTAGCGTGACTGTTGCTTGGTCTCAAGTGTAAAGTGGTATGCCCAGGTTTCGTCAGCCGTGACAATTGAGTCCAGAAAGTTGTCCTGTTCGGCTGCAAGGCGGTGAAGAAATGCGCGGGAAGCATCAACTCGTTGCCGCATGTGGTCCTCAGTCAGCATGCGTGGCACCCATCTTGCGCATACCTTCCGGTAGTTCAATGTTTCCGTTAAAATTCTGTGAGAGGTGCTTCGGGAAGCCACAGGAACCAACGTGCAGAGATCACCCAGGTGATCCGCCGATCTTCAGGCATATGTACCTCAACTTTCAACACTGTCTCCTCAGAAACTGACGGTCTCCCGCTCTTATGTTCGTCGTGAATTTCGGTCCGACCAGCTGCAAACTCTCTACACCACTTACGAACATTTCTGACATCCATGCACGACTCACCATACACTTCCGTCAATTGGCGATGGATTTCAATCGGCGCAGTGCCCTTTGCGTTCAAAAATCGAATAACTGCGCGCAATTCGCACTTGGCGGTAACATCCAACGGGAGCTCCATTCTCAACGGCTGCCAAGCCAAGACAGCGCCTCAGCGCGGCGTGCGCATGTTTACACACAGCGTATGAAGTACTCTTCATAACAGTGTGACGAACTGCCACACACAGTTCTGTACTTATAAAGAAAATATGAGACCTTACCTTTGGGATTACCCTCGTACATTCTGCATACCAGGTGTGATCAAAAAGTACCGGGAATATATGATTTCGTGGGCTTTACACATCCGATTTTCAAAACTTTTCTTATCCCCAGAATGGGATTTTCACATTGCAGCGGAGTGTGTGCTGATGTGAAACTTCCTGGCAGCTTGAAACTGTGTACCAGACCGAGACTCGAACTCGGGACCTTTGCCTTTTGCGGGCAAGTGCTCTACCAGTTGAGCTACCCGAGCACGACTCACGACTCATCCTCACTGCTTCAATTCTGCCAGTACCTCGTCTCCTACTTTCCAAACTTTTTATCCTGCCGGTACACATTTTCCTAATGCACGTTTGCATTTTCAGCTGTTTTGAATGTGTAATTTATTGTTCCAAATCAAATGGCTCTGAGCACTATAGGACTTAACATCTGAGGTCATCAGTCCCCTACAGCTTAGAACTACTCAAACCTAACTAACCTAAGGACATTACACACATCCATGTCCGAGGCAGGACTCGAACCCGCGACCGTAGCGGTCGCGCGGTACCAGACTGATGCGCCTAGAACCGCTCGGCCACTCCGGCCGGCTGTAATTTATAGTTGACAGTCAAAAAAATTATACATGTTTTCGAGCGCTTGGCGAATTTTTACTCGCGGAAAAGATTTATCGAAAATGGAAGAAAGTGCAGCGCCGAATTCGAAATGTTGACTGTGGCGTCTGGCGATTTTTTTCGCATGCTTTGGGTATGAAAATAAACTTTGTTCCGAAATTGTTGAATTTCGACCAAAATTGATGTCGACCAGACGTCGCTCAGGAATTGCTGAATGAAGAAACGGGTACCAAGGTCCAATCGTCCTATGGAAAGTATCTAAAGAGCCAAGATCGAAGAAAAAAACGACAAGTTCGATCACATGTGAATGTTCTTCTGAATTTTTCTTCGACTACAGTGGGATAGTGCATCATGAATTCCTGCCTTATAGTCGTACAGTCGGTAAGGAACACTACCTAGAAGTTATGCGCCGACTGCGTCAGACAATTCGAAGGAAACTTCCAGAATAGCGACAAAACCACTCGTGGAAATTGCATCACGATAAAGCTCACGCTCACATCTGAATGTCTGTTCGTAATTTTTTTGCCTCAGTCACCGTATTCTCCGGACATGACTCCTGCGACTTTTTTTCTATTCCAGAGGCTGAACAGAACCGTGACACGAGGTCGTTCTGCCACCATCGATGAGATAAAACAGCTGTCCTATATCATTTTTTTTGTTTATTTAAGACGCAGTCACATGTTTATGGCATGAATCTGTGTTCAGCGTATGTATGGCCGAAACCGGTTATGACTGTGTCATAAACATGTGATTGTGTCTTAAATAAACAAAAAATTTTTACAAAAGAATCAATCACGCACTCCATAGACAAAATGTCGTTTTTTCCAAAATGTCCTATATCAGTTCAGTGGTGAAAGTATTCCGATGGGTGCCACCCCCATTCCAGATATTTAACTGGATGATCGTTCTGGGCAAACTACATGGCCAGAATAGAGCAACATTTCCCGGCCCATGGTATCACAAGTGACACCCACCAGTGCACGTTCTCTACGTAGGCGCCGAAATTTACCATTTACTGCAGCAACTCGACCCTGAAGCGGAGGCCCATGCCCTACCATATGCTCACTTAAAGACTTGTTTACTAGAATATTTCAACACTAAAGTCTGCCTACTGTTAGTTTTTTACCGGCCACAATCTTAGTGGATAATCTTACAAAGTTGATAACCAAATCGCAGGCATTATCCCGTGACTGTCGACTACAGTGTGCAAACCTTCAATGTCAGCAGTTATATGCAACGTCCCTTGTGACGGACATAATTCTGGTTCATGCACTGGATGATACACTCCGTAATGACCTTCTAAAACTCAAGAATCCCATTTTAGAGACTTGCCTCCCCATCATTAGCTGCCGGCCGCTGTAGCCGAGCGGTTCTAGGCGCTTCAGTCCGGAACCGCGCTGCCGCTACTGTCACAGGTTCGAATCCTGCCTCGGGCATAGATGTGTGTCATGTCCTTACGTTAGTTAGGCTTAAGTAGTTCTAAGTCTAGGGGACTGATGACCTCAGATGTTAAGTCCCATAGTGCTTAGAGCCATTTGAACAATCATTAGCTGGTCTGTATAGACTTTATGGTCCTTCGCGACGTTGCAAGACCTCCGCAATTATTTGCCGCCCGCCAGACTCACTGGTAACAACCCCAGCCACGTCCTGATGGTTCACTTGCAGCTGGCAAAACTTTGACCAATGGACGTCGCCCACAATGGCTAGCCTCATACATCGACTGTTCATCAGTTACCCACAGCAACAGTACTATTATCGCTGGGCTGAATGTTATTCCTGAGGCAAGACAGGACACAAGGCGGAAGTTTGCCAATCATCCTTCAAACCGAGTGTAGATTATACCTGCATGGACACCACTTCCCCAGGATTTGATGAGACACCTAACAGCTATGCTCGTTCACGTGGTGCTTCTCAAACTGACACTCACAGTGGAATCAACACAGCCCCAGTTAAATTCCTAGATGATAAAGATTTTTCTACGACTATCGTGATTTGGGAGACTTACTGGTCTCAACTCCAGTACAGGAATTCTCAAGACGAGTGTGTAGTTACAGCAACAATACTATCGAAGTGACAGTACAATTCACGACTCACATTCAGTATCAACCTATTTAAACGACCTACGCTCCAAGTACAAGTCGTTGTTTTTTCATCCTACCTACGACATCACTAGTTTTGCAGCTCTTGTCACCCTCCTTCCCATGGCCACCCTTCGCTTTTTCAAAGCTCAGAATGTTCGCTTCGCTCTCCGAGGTAAACTACAGACGGTTCAAATGGCTCTGAGCACTATGGGACTCAACTGCTGAGGTCATTAGTCCCCTAGAACTTAGAACTAGTTAAACCTAACTAACCTAAGGACATCACAAACATCCATGGCCGAGGCAGGATTCGAACCTGCGACCGTAGCGGTCTTGCGGTTCCAGACTGCAGCGCCTTTAACCGCACGGCCACTTCGGCCGGCCAACTACAGACGGGATTCCAGCGCCTCCAAAAAGAAAACATTTTCATCACAGTCATCAGGAGTCAGTGGGCCATCCGCATCCTTATTGTGGAAAAACCGAATACGGCATTTTAGATTTGGGTGACTTCAAGGTTACAGTTAATGCACAGCCAGTCATTGAGGCCCACCCAATTCCGAAAGTGGATGATATTATGGGGTGCCTTGCAGGAGACAAGATTGATTTGCGAGATGCTTACCTTCAGCTGCCTCTGGACGAGGCTTCACGGAACCTTCTCATCATTAACACTCCGTTTAGACTATTCCGCTATAACGGGCTTTCTTTTGCCATTGCCAACGCACCGGCTATCTTTCATTGGTAGTTGGAACAGCTGACGTAAGATGTACCCAGCACAGCGAATTATTTGGACGATATTCTAGTCACTGGTAAAAACGATCACGAGTTGGTGGGCAAACTTGATGCCCTTTTTGCTGTTTTCCAACAAGCTAATCTCAAGTCTAACACAGACAGATCCTGCTGTTTTTTTTTTCCACAAGTGGAATATCTTGGCCATATTCTTAGTGCTTCAGTAATTCTCCTCACCCCACAATATATTCAGCCCATTCAGCAACTTGCGGGCCCAAAGGACTTGAAGCAACTCCAATCTATACTCGGTCAACTTAATTACTCAAATTATCACAAATTTATCCGACATGCCACATCCATAGCACAATCACTTCATCAGCTGTTACGCAAAAATGTGAAATGGTATTGGACATCGCTTGCAATAAGGTTTTCCGAGATCTCCAGCAAGCATTGCTGCAGCCACATAGCGTATGGCCTACAATCCATCGAAATCTTTAATTGTAGCAGCTGAAGCTTCTGATTATGGCTTGAGCGCGATATTATCCCACGAAGCAGTTGGTATGGAATGTCATATGGCAGTCATATGCAAAATAATGACTCTAGTACAATGCAGCTAAGCCAAATAGGAAAGAAGGATCTGGCTGTTGTGTTCGCACTAAAGAAATTCCACAATTATGTGTATGGCTAACGTTTCACATTATTAACTAACGACAAACCCCTTTTATCATTACTCATGGCAGAGTCTACTATTCTAACCAAATCGGTACGCCGCCTTTAGAGGTGGGTATTGTTTTTGTCTAGCTGCTCATATGAAATCAGATATCGCTCAAAGGCTCAGCATGCCGATGCCATGGATTCTCTCCCAGTTTCCTCTGAGACAGAGTACAGAATTAGATTCGGCAGCAGAGGTTTACTGCCACATGGACACGGAAGCGAAAGAAGTTGTTGCAACTATTCCTCTGGATGCAAAGCTCATCACACGTAACTCCTCAAAGGACCCAGTTTTGTGGGAACTACTCTGTCTGGTGTACCAAGGGTGCCTGACAGACCGGAAACAATTATATCATCCAGAAATCCAAGCATTCTGGCACAGGCCCCACGACTTCTCCACGCTTAACAGCGTCCTCTTATTGCAAGAAGAAAATGGTCGCAGCAATGTCCTGATACCAACCGCGTTGCTGCCCTGAATTTTGTCCCTCGTCCATCAGGGCCACTGAGGAGTTGTGCTCACGAAAACGCTGGCCTGATAATATGTATATCGGTGAGGGGTCGATGCAGACATTGCCAACATGATGGCAGCATGCCTCTCAAACCAAACAGGCAGCACCTGTTGCCACATATTTCCCCTGTCCAGAAGTTTCAGTGCTCCAGTTGCGACTGCATTTAGACACTGCAGGCTCTTTTCCTGGCCATTCATCGTTTATCGTGGTAGGCTTGAGAAAAGGATGTCCCTATGTTCACATCTTCCGAATTTATCTCTTTTTTCCAGTGCTATCGCCCAAGTGCACACAACCCCTTTTCATACCGCATCCAGTGGATTAGAGGAACATTCCGGCCCCACATTCAAGTCACAATTACCAAAGCTGCACCGACATTACGAATTAGATGATGCCCTGACTCTGCTTTTGGTATATTATCTTTCCACTCTTCAAGAGGGTCTCAGCCCTGCCCAGAAGCTCCATGGAAGGCAGCACCGGTCAAAACTCTTCATCCTCCGCCCTACAAGGATTCTGTCCCTCCAACAGCAGTATCGACGCCAACGTTATTCTGTCACAGATAACGATTGGGCGTTCGTCTTCTCCAAAAATCTCCAATAGGTCCAAGCAGTGCTCATCCATTTATTGGGATGGGCCATGGCAGAAATACGACTATACGACAGCACCATCTGTCGCAAGCACGTAAACCAGGTCTGTTTGCAGAAAGCAGCAATCCTACTCTGCAGGAATCAGCATGGGTTTCGAAAAAGACGATCGTGTGAAACCCAGCTCACGCTATTCGTCTACGAGACTCAGAGGGCCATAGACACGGGTTCCCAGATAGATGCCGTGTTTCTTCACTTCCGCAAGGCGTTCGATACAGTTCTCCACAGTCGTTTAATGAACAAAGTAAGAGCATATGGACTATCAGACCAATTGTGTGATTGGATTGAAGAGTTCCTAGATAAGAGAACGCAGCATGTCATTCTCAATGGAGAGAAGTCTTCCGAAGTAAGAGTGATTTCAGGTGAGCCGCAGGGGAGTGTCGTAGGACCGTTGCTATTCACAATATACATAAATGACCTTGTGGATGACATCGGAAGTTCACTGAGGCTTTTTGCGGATGATGCTGTAGTATATCGAGAGGTTGTAACAATGGAAAATTGTACTGAAATGCAGGAGGATCTGCAACGAATTGACGCGTGGTGCAGGGAATGGCAATTGAATCTCAATGTAGACAAGTGTAATGTGCTGCGATATGAAGTTGATCGTCGGCAAAGCAGATGCCAGACTGAGATTCATTGGAAGAATCCTAAAGAAATGCAATCCGAAAACAAAGGAAGTAGGTTACAGTACACTTGTTCGCCCACTGTTTGAATATTGCTCACCGGTGTGGGATCCGTACCAGATAGGGTCGATAGACGAGGTAGAGGACATCCAACGGAGAGCAGCTTGCTTCGTTATAGGATCATTTAGTAATCGCGAAAGCGTTACGGAGATGATAGATAAACTCCAGTGGAAGACTCTGCAGGAGAGGCGCTCAGTAGCTCGGTACGGGCTTTTGTTGAAGTTTTTTTAAAAATCTTATTGACTTGACTGCAAAGGTTATCATTCCCTAAGCTTACACACTACTTAAGGTAAATTATCCTAAGGACAAAGACACACACCCATGCCCGAGGGGGGACTCGAACCTCCGCCGGGACCAGCCCCACAGTCCATGACTGCAGCGCCCTAGACCACACGGGTTGAAGTTTCGAGAACATACCTTCACCGAGGAGTCAAGCAGTATATTGCTCCCTCCTACGTATATCTCGCGAAGAGACCATGAGGATAAAATCAGAGAGATCAGAGCCCACACAGAGGCATACCAATAATCTTTTTTTCCACGAACAATACGAGACTGGATTAGAAGGGAAAACCGATAGAGGTACTCAAAGTACCCTCCGCCACACACCGTCAGGTGGCTTGCGGGGTATGGATGTAGATGTAGATGGAGATGCGTGCTACCAGCGGACTGTCACAATTTTTTGTTGCAGAGTCAGATTCTGGACGACATAGTACAAATGCAGCAGCCACAGGTTTCACAGCCTTTGGTCCCATACCAATTCCAACGGGCATCAACCTCAGCCTAATCTCAAACGGGTTTCCTAAGCAGACGACAGAGCTTCAATCAAGTTTTCCTCCATGGGCCACATGACTGCAGATGGTTCCACTAATACACAGCCTGGGTATTCAGGGCGGTAGAAAACTGGTCTGAGGCATCTTCCATCGGGCTCTGCACAATGCGTCTATAGCTTTCACAATTCTTCAGTCAGGGTCTGAATTGGAATCTTCGCTACGTATGTGCAGTGCCATGCCAGCCACCGCCTACCGAAGGAGATGCCAGTGTCTGCTTTCACCATTGCCAAGACATGGCCTCTGCATTGGAGACGACCAGGAACTTGGTACTGGCCGTCGACCTTCGCTACCTTGTTTTGTTCAATTTCCGACTGAATATCATTGAGTGTTTCATTATTAAGGCCGTCAGCTTACTTTCAGATTTGTGATAATCCAATGCTAAATCACAAAATATTGTAGTGATTAAGTTTCTCCAAAGAAGTAGTAATGTGGTTTCGATGCGTTCCAGTAATACCTCTACATGGTATACCTGGGCTGTGTTTTCATAGCGCTACAATAGGTGCAAGACTTATTTGTTTAAGCCATTGTTGCTTGCAGAGGTGGCAGTTCTGTGTATTCAATTTCGCACCTGTATACTCGCAGATCACATACAAATTTATAAAGTAGTCTTCCCACTATGCGGAATGAGCACAATACGAAAAATTCCGTTATCTTCAATCCATTCTGCTGTTGCAATTTTTCACTTTGCTTCTGCCTTAGCAGACGGAGGAAACAGAAAAGAGCATATCGTTACGGGTTAGTTTGATAAACGCGAAAACGTAACAGAGATTCTCGTCCAATTCAAGTGTCAGACGCTACAATGGAGGCCTTGTGTATCAATGTATAGTCTTATCATGGCATGAGTCACAGATAAATCCTCTTGCTGTACCATCACCACTCGTGCCATTTTCGTGGGCCAATAAATTACGTTTGTAGCATTTTATCCAATATTGAGAGGAAGGATAAGGATCTTCATACTTTTCTCCACAAATTAAGCAGTAACACTCATTCTTCATCGCTGCTCCTTCACTGATCTTTTTCTTCTTGCGCGGCGTGTCCTTTTCTTGAACTTCATCTTAATGTTACTTGAAGATTCTTCACACCTTTCCCAACTTTAGCGGAACGTACAGTCTTTTCAGTTTCTTTCATCTGCTCCTGATCGTTTATTCTTTCTTCTTTTTTTTCTAAAATATCTTTCATACGGTAACTAGTCAAATTAATGTCGTTTTCTGATATTTTACTTACGTTTTGGATTTAGAAGTATAGGAACATTAGCCCTAATAATATTTTCAAGTGGATTTGGCCAAATTGCTACGAGGGATTACCGGCCTCTGCTGCACATTTAATGTCGATACTAGGGCTACCTGCGTATCAAGTGTCACTGCTCTTTGCACATTTGATGTCAATGCTACCTGTGCATCAGACGTCATTGATGTCACATCTACAAAATTTTCGTTAAAGTTAGTTGTCTCTGTTGGTCAAATACCAACTACCCGAAAACCGTTTGCTGCTTTCTCTATATTGCTGAAGCGATTGAAGTCTTTCGTGAAAAGTTCGACAGCTTCATGCAGTGTAATTCGTCGGCCTACATTTGAAGCCATGTAAAAGCCACATTCTCTGTTATATGATGCCTTGAGAGGTTCAGTGCTTGCATATGATGTGATATATACAGTGTAAGTGATAACAATATTATTCCATTCTGGCGACAAAGCAGATAGTAGGCAAGACTAATGCGACTTTCACGATCCTCTAAAGTATGTAGAATTGGTTCTGCAAGTTTTAGTTAGGCGTAGGAGATGAAGTGGTGCAGCCAATCTACGAGTAGGTTCTCTTTAATCCAGCCCGAATCTTTAACTGCTGCTTTCATATTAGCATTGCCTCCATTCAATAGCTGACCACTCATTCGCCTCCTCTTAAAAATAAAAAAAATGGAGAGAGATACTCTCCTGAAGCGCTAAATGCGCAACCAACTGTTGCTGTAGTGCCGCTTTCACCACTTGTTGCCATCCCCGCTTTCTTTTTAGCCCTTTGGTGCCAAAATCCTTAAATTTATTTGGACATTAAAATGCCTGTGTCGTCAACACTGTATATACGATTAGCATAAAAGTGGTATTTTGTTTGCAAAACTTGCAAGTTTTTGAAGAACAATTTTCACTTCCTTTTCATTAAAAGGTGTTATGTCCTTAGGTTAGTTAGGTTTAAATAGTTCTAAGTTCAAGGGGACTTATGACCGCAGATGTTAAGTCCCATAGTGCTCAGAGCCATTTGAACCATTAAAAGGTGTAGTTCTATTGATGGACGTGGCCCCAGGTTTCCGTATCGAAATATTAGGATGCCTTTTTTTTTAAATCCTTAGAACTAGTCTCTTCCTGTGATTTGGGATGTTTTGTCAAAATCATACTTCAAATTATTTACTTCAGCAAATCTGAAAGCTATTTTCCACACCATCTCTATGGTTAACTCATAAAATAGTTTACTGCAATTTAGGAAATGTTCTAATTCCCCTTCTTGTTCTTCGATAAATATAGCCTTACGTTCAGGTTTTGGTTGCTGTATAACGTCTTTCTTGAGATGTATAGTACTTTTTCGAACAGAGTAAGTAGCAGCTCCTTCTCCTAGTCAACATGTTTTATTCTTGACATTCTTAATGGCTATCTCTAATCCGTCTAATTTGTATTTGGTCTCCGTCTATCTTTGCTAATATCGTGGCATCTGAAACAGATGTGATTAATTGTGTAAGGGTGATTACGGACGATCAGGACAACGCCACTCTGAACGTCTGGCATTACCCAAAACATACGGTAACGCAAGACAATGTTTTTACTTGAGGTTAGAATCGCATGAGACACGTGTCGAGTACGTAAAAACGTTGTTTAATAAGACGTTAATTCTCAAAAATGATACCGAATTTCTACGTTATACCCAAAATATTATACACCTAGTTTACTCATACGTTATGTGAAATTGTTGAAAGAATATAAAGTAAACGTACCTAGTACAGCGAGCGCGACGTCAGTTCGAAGCCGTTTGTTCTGCACTGCGTTCAGACTCGACTCACGTCTGCGCCACTGGAAATATCTTCCGTCCTCCTCTAACACAGTCAAACATAAGTGTCCGTCATTACCCCTCGTCCGTGTTCCCCCCCCCCCCCCCCCCCCCACACACACACATATCCCCTACTGTTAAAACCTCTAGAAGGGATCTTCATGGAAGATTCAACCAAAATATTACTACCCTCCTTAACATTTCTCGCAAAGAGAACACAAAGATAAAAATAGATGCGAGTCGAATTCGCACATCGGCTTTCAGTCAGTCATTTTCTCAGGGCATCACTCGCGACTGCAACAGGAAATTGCGGGGCGGGGGGGGGGGGGGTGATAGTGGGCAAATATAGATGTAAATATTTCACGGATGTTAAGGGACGAAACATTTAATTTAGGCTTTCGGAATTTGTGTACTGGAAGGTAGAGCTCAGAAAGATGTAAACATGGGGAGCTGTGGCCCTAAGCTTCGTATCCCTCCTATGTCTGTGTTTCGAATTAATTGCTATTTCATCATAAGTCATATTCGTTCCGATCATTAGTCGCAGGACGGTGATCTATATTCTGTAATTCAAAACGACCAAAGTATGTAAATAAGGTACTGTTATCTGAGAAGCATGTAATATCAGTCTAGGTTATCCCCAAACGATTTTTATAGAAACATTTATGTTCGTCTTGATTTAAATACGTACCATTTATCACACGGCATTTAGTTTAAGCTTCAACTGTAACAAATCATCTTTTATTATTCTCACGCGCGTTGTTGTTTTACGTCTTTAATAACTTGGCACGACACTACATTCACAAGTGATATGAAATAATTTCCCTTCCTTTCATCTTGTTTCCCCTGCTTTACTCATTCTCTACATGATTATTAGTGTTTAAAACACAGGAGTCATCGTAAATACAATACAATTTAGAAGCTAACACGCATATCATCCGGGTCCACGTTCATGTCTTCCAGTTTTTCAATAAAGAACGAAGCAATTTCACATAATAGCAGAATTTTATCCGGAAAATATAGTAGCTTTGTTTCGACATTGTTGTATTAGAATCTACTTCCAGAACAATACTCCAGTATATGAGCAAATTGACGCTGTCGTCATGGGCAGTTTTCTCAATCCATATGTTGCGAACTTGCTTTTATGAAGAGTTTTGAGCAATGGACACTTCAGACACTCAATGAAAGATCAGCTAAGAGACACCGTTTTGTGGGCGGTACCTTCGGGACATGGACTCATGGCGTAGAGGAACTGGATGTTGAGCCGTGGCGGCTTCTGTGAGGGCACTGGCGCCACTTAAAGATGTACTTAAAGATTGTTGGTTCTGCCCCGGTGTAGCTGGCCAGGAATCCGGTTCCTTTATGCCTTTCAGTGAGTTCTTTTGGGGCAGTGTGTGTCAATATAGTAAGGCCAAGATGGTATTTTGCAATTTTAATCTGTTACTTGAAATTATAGTTTATCATCGAGTACTTGATACTACTGATTGTAATTTCTGTTTCCCGTAGACCTTATGGCCCTTCCTGGGGCGAGTTATTAGATTTGGCCAGTAACTAAAGTTGTGTGCCTAATGGTACGAAGGTGTGGGTCATGTGTGTGTGCGTGTTCGTATTTGCACTCTCTCTTACTCCGTTTTGAGGAGCCTTTCGGATTATAGGTGTACATTTTAACCGGCCATTTGCCGTTTGGTGCGTATCAAAAGTACAGTGTCTGTTGGTCCGTAAGAGGTCCCAGTAATGGTACGCCTTGACCTATTTAATCTTTGTTGCAATTATTATGTAATTATTTTTAAATGACTTTGTGCATTATTTCTTTGTAATATCTCTTTATATTCTACTAATTATCCCTGCACAATTCTGTGAGTGAATTACGTTCCCTACTTGATCATCTATATACTCGCAGAATCGATGCGCAAAGTAATACAGTACTATTACAATTCTATGAGCGCGTAATTACTCTTTGTAATATTCTCTCCGGTGTATTGAGAGGACTTCTAGGATCTTCTCCGTGCCGAATAGCCGCATTGAATAAATGTAATTTTGCTATCGAGATTACTGGAAGAAAGACACTAAAAATATATTGTATGCTACTCAAGAAGATATATACTGAGCATTTACATCAAAGGTGTGTAAGTAATTTTGTTATATATGTATTCTCTAATTGGAAATTTGCGCGCAGGTGTCGTTTCGTTGGTAATCAGAAGGGAACTTCCGATGAATTGGAAACGAACCTGCAGTTATTGGATCCAAGAGCTCCATTATTTCATCGGATAATTAAACTCTATAAAGCAAACTTTCCGCTTGATCTGAGGTTTCCCGACTGACTATGCAACGCAAGAAAACCAAGACATTTTATTTACACAGGATTGCAGATCGCTTCGAACTATCGAGACTGCGGACAAGGAGAGTCACCGCCCGATTCTGATTAAGCTTAGTTATAACTTTCTTGAGCGACTGTGATATGGCTCCTTATGAATGAGATCATTAATAAAATACTAATAACTAACTGTCCTACTCACCAGCAACCAGTATAAACACAATATTATTTAAAATTATATCTTGTTATTGCTAGGAAGGTTAACTTGCAATGTTTATGAGTGAGACGCTCCTATACGGGAGTTTTAATAATTGGTAGCCTCGAAAATAATCTTTAATTGACTGTTTACGTATTGCTGTGACATCAGTTATTATCAAACTTAGCTACTGTTTGTTGTTTGGTATATGTCGACAGCTTTGTAACCACAGCTGATGACTCGTTGATGTTTTGCTGTTCCGGGGAGGGGACGCGTTTTCCTTCTGCTTCGGTGGCAACTTTATATATCAGTAATTAAATGGGTGTACTTAACTTCGAGCTATAATCTACACAGGGAAGCAACACACGTCTCCATAAGATATTTAATGAACATTCAACACCAAAAAAGGTGTATAATTAAAAACCTAGCTAAAAAGGACTAATAAAATATGCCAGCCGATTTATTTACAAGAAGAACTTACTTACGGTCGGCTAATGAGAAAAATGGTCACTCGAATAAGGAGGCTGACTGAGCACTACGTCCAAGAAGATAGAATTCGTGATAAGGAACAATGGCTGACGCCACGTGCAACAGAAGGCTTCCGACGTGTCAGCTATCCAACCCGATGCTGCACGGAGCTCCTGAAAAGCGTGTGATGAAGATACTGATAACTGCGATGTCAGCGATAACACTTGTAGTAGCAGCAGACGCTCATGCAGCTTCAACTTCATCTGCATACGACCTCCTCCTCTCCTGATTCCGCGTGCAGTGTGGTGACTGTGGGAACGCTGGTGGAAATAACAATCGCCTAACAGTGAAGGGCAGTGACAATCAGAACTTCGTATCTAATACAAAAAAATATTTATGGTATTTCGAGCTCTACCATGCTGACATAATTTAGAACTTTTTGTCCAGTTAATTCGTTTCGAGGATTGCAGCTTGATTGTGAAGACAACGCTAGTTGCGACCTATATAAGAGGTTTTTTTCTGTTTGCTTTCCTGCTTTCTTTCTTTTTTCGTAGTTGTACATGAAATTCTGGTGATATAGCATAGTGTTTATTTTGTTATCTAATGTAATGAGTAGCTGTTTGTTGAAAATAATAATATGCAAATGATATTATTTTCTTTTTGGGCGTTATTAATTAGGTTTTCTTGTCTATTGAATATGTAAAATATTTTGATTCTTCGTTCATCGTTTATTGCATTAACTTCGATTGGAATGACGTTGTAAAGTTAAATGTATACTGAGATATTGTACAAGCAGAGCGACAGCGATCAGAATATCGATTGCGGGGTTCGAACAGTGTGAGCAGAGCATGTGTTGCACTCATATTTTGTATCGAGAGGGCGGAAGGAGGTTAAAAGTGTGCTGACAATGTCGTGTCGTGAAACAGTCGGTGCGAACGAAACTGGTTAACGATAAGATACATTTCTGCTCCTTCCTGTAATGGAATGTGAAAACATTCAAAGTGGACAGAGAAGTTGGACTGTGTAGATGTTTACAAACGAAATGTGTAGCGTAACTGCGACAACATTGCTATGGACAGACGACATTGTAGTTACGGTTTTCTGGAAAGAACTGCGTTCGCTGCGACTGTGCCATACTTATTTTAAATACTTTATAATTTCAACGCATATTCGTGCCTTCGCTGACTACCGTGTGCTTGAACCGTTAATTGTACCACAAAAACTAAACTAAACCCCACCCGAAGAGTCCTTGAAGTCCCAACGGGACCGACCGGCCGCCGTGTCATCGTCAGCCCACAGGCATCACTGGATGCGGATATGGAGCGGTACGTGGTTAGCACACCGCTCTCCAGGTCGTATGTCAGTTCACGAGATCGGAGCCGCTACTTCTCAATTAAGTAGCTCCTCAGTTTGCCTCACAAGGGCTGAGGGTACCCTGCTTGCCGACAGCGCTTGACAGACCGGATGGTCACCCATCCACGTGCTAGCCCAGCCCGACAGCGCTTAACTTCGATGATCTCACGGGGACCGGTGTTCCACTGCGGCAAGGCCGTTGGCTTAATTGTACCACTGGCGTATAGAAACTGTTTATTATGAGTCTGCATGTTACCGCCGACAGTGACAAGTTCGCGGTCGCGTTATTAGCGTGGTAAGCCAACAGACCGTAATTCGGTGATCGAAGTAACTTTAAGACCATCTACTGAAGTGTGTTACATCAGCGTTGTGCATGAGCGACATAATAAATCGCTCGTGCAAAGCTGAATGTTGGCAACAACTATAACATTGTCCAACTACCCAGTAGCCTATGGTTCAAAATGGCTCTGTGGACTATGGAACTTAACTTCTGAGGTCATCAGTCCCCTAGACTTAGAATTACTTAAACGTAACTAACCTAAGGACTTCACACACAGCCATGCCCAAGGCAGGAATCGAACCTGCGACCGTAGCGGTCGCGCGGTTTCAGACTGTAGCGCCTAGAACCTCTCGGCCACTCCGGCCGGCAAACTTTCAGTATTTAAGATCAAGTAGACGATCTGAATATCAAAGCAACAACAGAGCAGATGAACAAAGTACAAGTGCTTCCCCATTGTAAGGAATGACTGGCACGAATAACTATAATAAAGAGCAACCATTAAAAAATGGAAACAAAGTTAAAAAACGTAATGGCCATACACGTAGAGTCGAGGACTGCCGAGGCACGCTTATACCCGTTGGGCAAATGGAGGATAGTGTGTTAACAATACGCCTAAATGTAGGTGTAGTTGTAGTTAATCGACAAACTTCGACCTCTCCCGAGGCTTCCAGTAACAGATCTAGTAACATAAGTTGGCAGTTATTTACTTAGAACTGCAATTAAATTTCATTTATTTTATGTTCCTTTGACTATATTTTCATTTATTTCTACATTATATATATATATATATATATATATATATATATATATATATATATATATATATATATATATATATATATATATATCATGTACGACCTGTTCAGAGTTGTAAGATATCAGGTCTAAAAGTCATGGCATAACACTGAACTGAAGTGAACTGACAGTAGGTAGAGTTCCGCTCCGTTTTAAAAAGGTTATTGGTTACATCGGAAAATGTTTGGCACAGAAATTTAAATGCATCAAAATGGTTCAAATGGTTCTGAGCACTATGAGACTTAACATCTGAGGTCATCAGTCCCCTAGAACTTAGTACTACTTAAACCTAACTAACCTAAGGACATCACATACACCCATGCCCGAGGCAGGATTCGAACCTGCGACCGTAGCAGCAGCGCGGTTCCGAACTGAAGAGCATAGAACCTCTCGGCCACAGCGGCCGGCGAACGATTTTTAAGCCCACCAGGAAAGTAAAAGAATACCTCACAAGTTCAAAAGAAGTAGGCAGTCAATTAGAAACAGCTGATGTGTATAAAATTACGTAGCCAACAGCTACTGATAAATTACAGCCACTTTACTCTCATTTAAACGGTATTGTTATTACGTACTGTACCAATAAAGCCCATGGCGAAGTTAATGTTTAACGTAAAATCACTCCCAACATTTTTGTGTTATTCTTTATAATAGTGCACGCACATATTAACTATAATTCAGTATAAATTACAAAAACAGCAGGTTGCAATAATTCGAGCAATAAATATTTTTAATCTTGAAGCGCATAAACGTGGTGTCTGCCATTATACGCCTTGTGCTCCAGCCTATCGTAATATATCACTTATTCGTGGCTAAGAGATGCAGAAGGCACAGTGTTAAGATTTGACAACAAGAGAACAGGTTTTATGGTGTTGTTGTTTACATTTTTAAAGGAGTTATTTTCGGCTCCCCCCCGTCGGAGGTTCGAGTCCTCCATCGGGCATGGGTTCCTTAGCGAAAGTTCGTTTAAGTTACATTAACTAGTGTACAAGCTTAAGGACCGATTACCTCAGTCCGCAGCTCGTGGTCGTGCGGTAGCTTTCTCGCTTCCCACGCCCGGGTTCCCGGGTTCGATTCCCGGCGGAGTCAGGGATTTTATCTGTCTCGTGATGACTGGGTGTTGTGTGATGTCCTTAGGTTAGTTAGGTTTAAGTAGTTCTAAGGTCTAGGGGACTGATGACCATAGCTGTTAAGTCCCATAGTGCTCAGAGCCATTTGAACCATCGATTACCTCAGCAGTTTGGTCCCTTAAGACCTTACCACAAATTTCCAGGGGTTATTTATGTGTGCCAAGTCACTATTTTCTTGTACGTTAATGCGCTTTTCAGTCTTTGAAACAATATTATCTTTCAGTACTTGTCTGTATGTATCTAAATTTAACGCCAGCAAATAATATTTAGGTACCTTCTTTAACTTCTATGTTTATGTGAGTAACGATGTAATTGGTTGTTTAAGATCATAGGACAAGTACGTGAATCGAGATCTATAAATTTTTAAGTGAGGCAATATATTACTTTCAGTTTTTTTTGCTATATTACACTTGAGATTCCGTCAGTTACGACTGACATAGTCGTCCCTTCTTTCCGTCTTCGGTCTTCTGGCTGTTTGGATGGGGCCCACCACAAATTCCTTTCTTGTGACAACTTCTTCTTCTCCCGATTCCGCTGTGACAGTGCTAAAGTCATTCAAAGAAAGTCTACGTCAGTAGCTCGTAAATACCCAGCTCATGGAGGTGACTTTAACCTACCGAGTGTTGACTGGGATGTCTATGGATTCATTGCAAGGGGAGGGGGGGGGGGTTACAGACACAGTCAAGCTAAGTACTTTTGAATATGTTTTCTGAAAACTGTCTTGAGCAGCTAGCTTGGCAACCCACACACAATGGGAATATTTTAGACCTTGTAGCTACATATAGGCCGAATCTTGTCGACAATGTCAGCATAGAAATGGGGATTACCGATCTACACTCCTGGAAATTGAAATAAGAACACCGTGAATCCATTGTCCCAGGAAGGGGAAACTTTATTGACACATTCCTGGGGTCAGATACATCACATGATCACACTGACAGAACCACAGGCACATAGACACAGGCAACAGAGCATGCACAATGTCGGCACTAGTACAGTGTATATCCACCTTTCGCAGCAATGCAGGCTGCTATTCTCCCATGGAGACGATCGTAGAGATACTGGATGTAGTCCTGTGGAACGGCTTGCCATGCCATTTCCACCTGGCGCCTCAGTTGGACCAGCGTTCGTGCTGGACGTGCAGACCGCGTGAGACGACGCTTCATCCAGTCCCAAACATGCCCAATGGGGGACAGATCCGGAGATCTTGCTGGCCAGGGTAGTTGATTTACACGTTCTAGAGCACGTTGGGTGGCACGGGATACATGCGGACGTGCATTGTCCTGTTGGAACAGCAAGTTCCCTTGCCGGTCTAGGAATGGTAGAAAGATGGGTTCGATGACGGTTTGGATGTACCGTGCACTGTTCAGTGTCCCCTCGACGATCACCAGTGGTGTACGGCCAGTGTAGGAGATCGCTCCCCACACCATGATGCCGGGTGTTGGCCCTGTGTGCCTCGGTCGTATGCAGTCCCGATTGTGGCGCTCACCTGCACGGCGCCAAACACGCATACGACCATCATTGGCACCAAGGCAGAAGCGACTATCATCGCTGAAGACGACACGTCTCCATTCGTCCCTCCATTCACGCCTGTCGCGACACCACTGGAGGCGGGCTGCACGATGTTGGGGCGTGAGCGGAAGACGGCCTAACGGTGTGCGGGACCGTAGCCCAGCTTGATGGAGACGGTTGCGAATGGTCCTCGCCGATACCCCAGGAGCAACAGTGTCCCTAATTTGCTGCGAAGTGGCGGTGCGGTCCCCTACGGCACTGCGTAGGATCCTACGGTCTTGGCGTGCATCCGTGCGTCGCTGCGGTCCGGTCCCAGGTCGACGGGCACGTGCACCTTCCGCCGACCACTGGCGACAACATCGATGTACTGTGGAGACCTCACGCCCCACGTGTTGAGCAATTCGGCGGTACGTCCACCCGGCCTCCCGCATGCCCACTATACACCCTCGCTCAAAGTCCGTCAACTGCACATACGGTTCACGTCCACGCTGTCGCGGCATGCTACCAGTGTTAAAGACTGCGATGGAGCTCCGTATGCCACGGCAAACTGGCTGACACTGACGGCGGCGGTGCATAAATGCTGCGCAGCTAGCGCCATTCGACGGCCAACACCGCGGTTCCTGGTGTGTCCGCTGTGCCGTGCGTGTGATCATTGCTTGTACAGCCCTCTCGCAGTGTCCGGAGCAAGTATGGTGGGTCTGACACACCGGTGTCAATGTGTTCTTTTTTCCATTTCCAGGAGTGTAGATGTCATTATAGCAACAATGATTACGAAAGTTAATAACTCGGTAAAGAAGGCTAGGAGAGTGTTTATGTTAGATAGAGCAGATAAGCAATTGCTAGCACCTCACTCAGACAGTGAACTTGCAAGGTGACAGAATAAATGAAGGTCAATTTCGCACATTACATAAGAGCTTTATACATCGTAATGGGAAGGTGAATATGACATCTAACTTACTTTGGCAGTAATGAGCAGATTTGCTTGTAAGTATGTAATGCAAAAGGGATGACACTCAATCGACAGTATTAACACACCACTCCTATATAATGCATGTCAATGAGCAGAAGGTGAAACAAGCAGCGAGAGGAAACGTTTTGTGTGGAAGCAAGTGCGGGCAGAAGCAGAGGTCACTCCATGGAAGGCACCACAAAAAGCTCTTAGGGCGCGTCCTGCGGCAGGAGTCAGCGACCGGACAGCTGACGCATATTGGAGAGCGAGTAACGGGCCGCCAGAAGTAGGACAGAAAGAAGCGGTAGAAAACTGCATTTCGGAATTCCAAATGGATACGAATAAAACCAATGATGCAGCTGATCACGTGAACAGCAAATGGTACACATGTGATGTATGCATGTAACTTTTAGGTGTCTGTAGTGGGCACAAAACGTCCGACTGGCGGAAACGAACTAGGAAGTAGTAAGGTGCCGAGATTTCGACGCAGTTCAATGGTAGGGCCCTTGCGATTGGCGGAGAGAGTTTCCACAAAATAAGAGGGACACTCCCATTGGTCGAAAAAAGCCGTGACGTGGAGAACAAAAGAACCCAGGTGGGGAGACAGTTCGGCTACGAGAAAGACAAGAGCGAAATTTCCGGGGACTCTTCTCTAAACTGGCGTCAAGTGCAGAACGGGGTGCATAATGCTCTGTACGACGCAGAGGAGAAATTTGGGTGAACACTGCGTTCACTGCGACTGACATTCAGCTAGATATTAGCTGCAGCGTCGTTGAGCTCCAACTGTGGAGAAACAAACCAGCCAGTTAGTTAATTGTTGTTGTGAGGACTGAGAGGGCACTTTAACATGCACACTGCATATCACCATATTCCAAGACTGGGGATGAGTACATGTTTTCTCGCATCACGAGAAACATAGGGAGAGTTTCTTCTGAGAAAATCAGCAAAGTCTTAATTTTTATAGGAATTTCAGTGGGCGAGACAGCCATGCAGACAAGAGCTCATCGCAGCTAAGGTAAATACTGCGAGCAGAGGCGTAAACTCGTTGGTTCACGAGCTTGTGTCCATTGTAAACTCGAGCGACCTTGGGTAATCTTTTGCTCAACTTGTCACAAAACTAATCATCCTCTGTAGACTTGATTGTCATCCTAAATAGTACCGAACTTTGAACCGGAATAGGATGATTTATCGTAGTACTAGCCAACATCATGGTGTAGTTGTAAGAATAATTTTGTAAAGAAACTTCTACTTAATATTTAACATTATTGTGTTTAGGATTATTTCACTTTCTGAGGACGAGATGCGTTCGTTTGACAACTGTCGTAACATTGTCACATTGTAAACTGTGTAAATGCATGTATTTCTGTGATAAGGTTGCAACATTAAAACAAAAATATTTAAAGCTTTCACAGTTGTTGTTCTGACCCCAAAACCTTACAAACTGACTTCACTGAATTCCAGTAAGATGGATGCAGAGGAATTATGGGCAAAGTATAACAGACTGAAAACGTGGCCTGGAGAATTATGTGCCTAGTAAGTGGATAAAGGATGGGAAAGCTCCACCATGGTTTAATAACGAAATTCGGAAGATGCTGAGGAAGCAGAGGCTGTTGCACTCTCGGTTCAAAAGACAACGCACAAATAACGACAAGCGAAGCTTAGTAGAGACTCGTGCATTTGTCAAAAGATCTATGCGCGAAGCATACAACTACCTCCGTCACACCTTAGCAAAAGATCTGGCAGAAAACCCGAGAAAATTCAGGTACTATGTCAAATCGCTAAGCGGGTCTAACGCTTCCATTCAGTCCCTTGTTGACCAGTCTAGTGTGGCAGTTGAATAGAGTAAAACGAAAGACGAAACTTGTTATTTAACGTTCAAGGAATCGCCTACACAGGAGAATCGTACAAACAATGGCTGTTTGACCATCGGACAGACTCCCGTATGAACGACATAGCGATAAGCATCCCTGGCGTAGGAAAACAACTGAAAAATATAAAAGCAAATAAATCACCAGGTTCGAATGGAATCCCAGTTCGATTTTACAAAGAGTACTCTATGGTACTGGCGTCTTACCTGCTCACCATTTACCGTGAATCTCTCGCCCAGCACAATGTCCCAAGCGCCTGGAAAAAAGCGCCAGTGACTCCAGCATATAAGAAGGGTAAAAGATCGGACCCACAAAATTACAGACCAGTATCCCTAACTTCGGTTTACTGCAGAATCCTTGAACATATTCTCAGTTCCTTCTGATTGGGAAGCTTATATCCACGAATCAGCTTGCTTTTAGAAAGCATCGCTTGTGTGAAACTCAGCTTGCCTTTTTTCACATGATACACCGTGAACTATGGTTGAAGGGCAACAGGCAGATTCAATATTTCTAGATTTCCGGAAAGCATTTGAAACGGTGCTCCAATGCAGGCTGTTAACGAAGGTACGAGCGTATGAAATAAGTTCACAGGAATGTGAATGGCTCGAAAACTGCTCAAGTAATACAACCCAGTATGTTGTCCTCGACGGCGAGGGTTCATCAGAGACAAGGGTATCGTCAGGGGTGCCCCACTGAAGTGTGATAGCACCGCTCCTGTTCCCTATATACATATATGATTTGACGAGCAAAGTGGGCACCAATCTGCAGTCGTTTGCTGATGATGCTGTTGAGCGCGGCAAGGTGTCGAAGTTGAGTGACTGTAGAAAGATTCGAGACGACTTAGACGAAATTTCCAGTTGGTGTGATGAACTGCAGCTAGGTCTACATATGGAAAAATGTAAGTTAATGCGGATGAGTAGGAAGAACAAATCTGTAATGTTCGGATACAGTATCACTGTTGTCCTGGTTGACACAGCCACGTCGTTTAAATATCTGGGCGTAAAACGATCTACTGTCACCAACACACATTGCGCTTAAGGACCACGAATATGAGATACGATAAATTAGGGCTCATAGGAACTCATATAGATTCTATTTGCGAGTGGAACAAAAAGGAAATGACTAGTAGTGGTACGGGCTACCCTCCGCCACGCACCGTACGGTGGCTTGCGGTGTTTCTATGTAGATACACTACTGGCCATAAAAATTGCCACACCACGAAGATGACGTGCAATAGACGCCCAATTTGACCGACAGGAAGAAGATGCTGTGATATGCAAATGATTAGCTTTTCAGAGCATTCACACAAGGTTGGCGCCGGTGGCGACACCTACAACGCGCTAACATGAGGAAAGTTTCCAACCGATTTCTCATACACAAACAGCAGTTGACCGGCGTTGCCTGGTGAAACGTTGCTGTGATGCCTCGTGTAAAGAGGAGAAATGCGTACCATCACGTTTCCGACTTTTATAAAGGTCGGATTGTAGCCTATCGCGAATGCGGTTTATCGTATCGCGACATTGCTGCTCGCGTTGGTCGAAATCCAATGACTGTTAGCAGAATGTGGAATCGGTGGCTTCAGGAGGGTAATACGGAACGCCGTGCTGGATCCCAACGGCTTTGTATCACTAGCAGTCGAGATGACAGGCCTCTTATCCGCATGGCTGTAATGGATCGTGCAGCCACGTCCCGATCCCTGAGTGAACAGATGGGGACGTTTGCAAGACAACAAACATCTGCACGTACAGTTAGAGACGTTTGCAGCAGCATGGACTATCAGCTCGGAGACCATGGCTGCGGTTACCCTTGATGCTGCATCACAGACAGGAGCGCCTGCGATGGTGTACTCAACGACGAGCATGGGTGCACGAATGGCAAAAGGTCATTTTCTCGGACGAATCCAGTTTCTGTTTACAGCATCATGATGGTCGCACCCATGTTTGGCGACATCGCGGTGAACGCACAATGGAAGCGTGTATTCGTCATCACCTTACTGGCGTATCACCCGGCGTGATGGTATGGGGTGCCATTGGTTACACGTCTCGGTCACCAATTGTTCGCATTGACGGCACTTTGAACAGCTGACGTTACATTTCAGATGTGTTACGACCCGTGGCTCTACCCTTCATTCGATCCCTACGAAACCCTACATTTCAGCACGACCGCATGTTGCAGGTCCTGTGTGGGACTTTCTGGATACAGAAAATGTTCGACTGCTGCCATGGCCAGCACATTCTCCAGATCTCTCACCAATTGAAAACGTCTGGTCAATGGTGGCCGAGCAACAGGCCGTCACAATACGCCAGTCACTACTCTTGATGAACTGTGGTATCGTGTTGAAGCTGCAATGACAGCTGTACCTGTACACGCCATCCAAGCTCTGTTTGACTCAATACCCAGGCGTATCAAGGCCGTTATTACGGCCAGAGTTGGTTGTTCTGGGTACTGATTTCTCAAGATCTATGCACCCAAATTGCGTGAAAATGTAATCAAATGTCACTTCTAGTATAATATATTTGTCTAATGAATACCCGTTTATCATCTGCATTCTTGCTGTAGCAGTTTTAATGGTTGCACCCTACATCCTCAATTATTTGTTATGTGTATTCCGATTTCTGTCTCCCCCTACAGTTCTTACACTTTACAGCTCCCTCTAGTACAATGGAAGTTATTTGCTAATGTCTGAACTCGTGTCCTATCATCCTGTCCCTTTATCTTACCCATGTTTTCCATGTGTTCTTTCAATTACGAACATGTTAAACAAAACGAGCTTAGCTCATCATTTCTATACATGGTGAACCCTACTATTAAAATTGTGGCGGCCATCACCGATTTGTTACATTAGTTATTATGCCCTGTACCTGACAGAGAAAGAGAGCGACAGCTTTGTGCAACAATATAGTAAATTTATTAAGACTCTTGATCGTAACACCAATTTTTACAACTTATTTTGCATATAATTTATCATCTTTAGATCCATTCTACATTTGCTACACCTATAACTTATTGATATGTATCAGTTAATTAATTAATTGTGAGACTCATACTAAAACATACATTTTTAGGTTAGGATAGTGTTATTTTCGGCGTAGTCTCTTTTATGCCAATAATTTTCTTTTTATGTGAGTAAATTCCATCTCTGAAGTGCAGTTCCAGCCGTTCTGTATCCACATACGACTTCCATAACCTTTGCAACGGATACAAAACTTCAGGACACAAATTTCGGTAGTTGTGGTAAAAGATGGAAGTGTCAAATCTGATACACTGGCCGGGAGTTTCAACCGTTCCTGCATCAAATCACTCACGCTGACAAAGCGTCTTGGGGTGAAATACTCTGAGATGACAAAATTCATGGAAAACCTCCTAATATCGTGTCGGACTACCTTTTTCCCGGCTTAGCGCAACAACTCGAAGTGGCATGGACTCAACACGTCGTTGGAAGTCCCCTGCAGAAACATTGAGCCATGCTGCCTCCACAGACGCCCATAACTGCGGAAGTGTTGCCGGTGCAGGTTTTTGCGCACGAAGTGACCATAAAAGTTCGAAGCGATTCATGTTGGGCAATCTGGGTTGACAACTCATTCGTTCGAATTGTCCAGAATGTTCTTCAAACCAATCGCAAACAATTGTGGTCCGGTGACATAACACATCGTCAAGGGAACTATCCCTTCCTTTCTGTGGTTATTAATTATTATTATTATTATTATTATTATTATTAAGTGAAACACAAGAGCCGGCCGGAGTGGCCGAGCGGTTCTAGGCACTACAGTCTGGAGCCGCGCGACCGCTACGGTCGCAGGTTCGAATCCTGCCTCGGGCATGGATATGTGTGATGTCCTTAGGTTAGCTAGGTTTAAGTAGTTCTAGGGAACTGATGACCTCAAAAGATAAGTCCCATAGTGCTCAGAGCCATTTGAACCATTTGAAACACAAGAAAGGGATAATATAAGAATATATATATTGATTTGTAGGTGTCCAAAGATAGATTTTAAATTATGCTTCAAATGATCGCCAGGCTCCCTACAAATTATTTCAGATGTTTTCAGCGAATAATGCAGTCTAAGTTCACTGACCTAGAATAAATCCTATCTTTGAAAGTATGCATTTTTGACGAAATAAAATTAGTGAAGCTTTGCACTTTAGTTAATTGAATAACTCGAAATGATTCTTTCTGCTCCGGCTGTGCTAATATGTTACACAAAAATATAAATTCAAATACGCCGCGCAATGGCGGCCAATTGTTGCCAGTCGCAGACACTGAAAATATGCTAAATAACTTCTTGCAATTATTAATTCCGGAAGAATTGTTTGCATGGGTTCTTTAAGTAACACAATGCACTCACTTTTTGTAAATATATTTCCAGCAAGTACAGAATACACACTTAAATTATGCGCTACGTACGAGAACAAATAGAACAAAACTACCGCTTTACAATAGGAAGCGTACCTTACATACAGCGCCGGCCGGTGTGGCCGTGCGGTTCTAGGCGCTTCAGTCTGGAACCGCGTGACCGCTACGGTCGCAGGTTCGAATCCTGCCTCGGGCATGGATGTGTGTGTGATGTCCTTAGGTTAGTTAGGTTTAATTAGTTCTAAGTTCTTGGGGTCTAATGACCACAGATGTTAAGTCCCATAGTGCTCAGAGCCATTTGAACCATTTCTTACATACAGCAGCAGAAATGATCTGACTCGAAGTGATTTTCTATATCTTTTTTCTCTTATAAATAATGAAAAAGATAATAATGTTAGTTTCGAGAACGTTATACACTACGATCTCATCTAATATAAATAATGTCTTTTTATTACATTGCAATCGACATAGTCTTTCTTTGAAGCTAATTTAATACATTTTCATAATTAATTTGTCGTTTATGTCCATATAATATTATTCAGAGTCCTTTTATTATTTACTTCAAATATATCGGCCTGAATATTTCAAAAGGGACACTATATAACCCACTCAGTGATTGGTTCACATGGACCTGAGGCCCCAGTCCATTCCGTACAAACACAGCTCACACCATTATGGCCCACAATACTTTGCCACGCTCGAACCCTACCATCAGCTCTTACCTACTAAAATCGGGACACATCTCACCAGGCCAAAGTTTTACAGTCGTCTAGGGTCCAATCGATATTGTCACGGGCTTTGGAGATTCCATGCCATGTTGTTAGTAAAGCCACTCGCGTCTGTCTTCTGCTGCCAAACCCCATACGTTTGTCGTACGCCCGACGTTGATTTCTGCTATTATTTCACGCTGTTTTGCTTGTCTGTTAGCACTGAGAACTTTACGCAAACGCAGCTGCTATCTGTCATTAAGTGAAGGCCGTCGGCCACTAGGTCCAATTACCATTTCGCGTTCAAAGCCTGTTAATATCCGTCGTGCGGTCATAATCAGGTGGGAGACTTTTTCACATGAGTCACCTGTGTACATATGACAGCTACGCCAACGCACAGCCATATCGTTATTCCAAGTATAGTATTCGACAGTTACTCCTTTACAATTTGGATGCTAATAACTAAGAACAATCTCACCCGTCTTTGCGTTTTCTGGCGCAGGCCCGCCGGTTGGAACCCACTATTTCGTTTCTGACGCGCACTAGGGGTACAGACGTCTAGTCCGCAAAAACCAATCGGAGAACCAAATCAGTTGCATTCTTTTTAAAGCGGTCGAAATAACAATGCTGAAAACTAGAATTCGCGTTTCCTTTTTATCAGCAATCAACAAGTGTGGCACCATTTCATAGCTTTCTCACAGTTAATTCTTCACACAGGATTCACCGTTCTCTTTCTTCGGATGTGTCTATAGCATCAGCATCTCGTTGCATCGCCGATCGTCTCGAACAATGGTGCTCACTCTTTCCCCGTTTCCATGTGTCGCTGGAGTTTTAGGAAGCACTCGCGTAGGAGTTATCTGCAAAAAAATTGCGGCTTTGTTTGAACTCAGTCGCACATTTCTTAGTCGTTGAAAATAAATAAGCTGTCCGTCGCACACTTTCACGAACCTTTAATGGCTATCAAGTGGCGATAAACTGCAAAAAACCGTTACCCTATGAACTCAGACGATGCACTTGAAAATGTGTTCGACGTGATTGTGACGGCATGACAAGAATTAATAGATTCTGCACGAGGAATGGTATTTGGAGCTAGACGCATCGGACATCGGAAATCGTTAGCGAATTTAGTATTCCGAGATCCACAGCGTCAAGAGTGTTGTAAGTGTGCTGCTTTTGTGTTGGCAGCGCTGTGTAGCGCTTTGCATTGGATCTCTGACAGCGCTTTCTTTGTAAGAGACTCTGTGGCTGGTCGGACTCGTTGTTGGAAGTTAATCGCCGTTACTGTTGGGCAGTTGGAAGTTAGTCGCCAGCAGTGATGGAAGTACTGTTGAGCCGTTGGAGGTGAACAGCCAGCAGTGATGGATGTTAGATGTGAGAAGTTAGCATTGATGGAGGGTAGAGGTTTGAAGTGTTAGAGTAGGCTAACGATCTGTACATGTTAGACTTGAAGACTGAATATTATTCATGATTATATACCTTTGTACTAGACGTCAATGACGATTTATATTTGTGTTTGAACTGGATATCGCATTATTAAGATAAAAAATACGTTATTTGGTTTGCAACAAAATCTTTCCTTTTGCTAACCACATGCCTATTAATAGTTAGTGGCTTTAGTAGTTAGAATCTTTTATTTAGCTGGCAGTAGTTCGCGTAATGAAGATTTTTGTGAGGTAAGTGCTTAATGAAATGTATAGGTTATTGTTAAGATTTCTTTTTAGTCAGGGCCATTCTTTTTAATTAATTATTTGAAGTCAGGTTGTAATTTTTTTGAGCAGTCAGATTGCGTTGCGCTAGAATATTGTGGGTCAGTGTTGATATGATAAGAAAAAGTAAAGAGAAAGTAGGCTCAGTACGTTCACTTTTACTCAGCTGTTTCAGAATCAAATAACGTAGAAGTTTCATCTTCTCAGTCACTCTGAAATTTAAGTACAGACACACTCATTTAAATAAAGAAATTTCAGTATGTCGAGAATACTAAATTTCAGACATTACCTCCCACCACGGATAAACCAGTGGCCGACGGTCTACACTTAACGACCTAGAGCAGCGGCGCTTACATAGAGTTGTTGCTGTTTACAGACAAGCAAGACTGCGAGACATAACCACAGAAATCAATGTGGGACGTACGGCGAACGTATCCGTTAGGACAGTGCGGCGAAATTGGGCCTTAACGGCCTATGGCAGGAGACGACGGACGTGATTACCTTTACTAACAACATTATATCGCCTAAAGCGCCTCCCCTGGCCTCGTGGCCATATCAGTTGCACCCTAGACCACTGGAAAACCGTGGCATGATGCCATGAGTTCCGACTGCAGTTGATAACAGCTGATGGTAGTTTCGAGTGTGGCGCAGACCCCGTGAAACCATGGATCCAGATTGTCATTGTCAACAAGGCACTTTGCAAGCTGTTGGTGGCTCCATGATGGTGTGGGCTGTGATTACGTTGAATGGACTGGGTTCCATGATCCAACTAAACTGATAATTGACCATTTGCAACCATTCAAGCAGTTCATGTTCCCAAACAATGATGGAATCTTTATGATGATAATGCACCATGTCTCTGGGCCAGGATTGTTCGCAATCGGTTTGAAGAACATTCTGGACAGTTCGAGCGAATGATTTGGCCACCCAGATCGCCTGATATGAATCCCATCGAATGTTAGTGGGAGATAATCAAAAGATCAGTTCGTGCACAAAATCCGACATCGGTGACACTTCTACAGCTACATCCACACTCCGCAAGCCACCTGACGGTGTGTGATGGAGGGTACTTTGAGTACCTCTATCGGTTCTCCCTCTCGTACCCCTCATGCGCGTGACACCAGTAGGATGATGCAGTCACAGAGTGCAGTTCACACCATATACAAGTCGAGGAATGTACGGATTCAGACTGATCTGTCTGGTCCCCTGATTTTTGGTCAGTATAGTTTGGGATGTAATGGGAGGACATACTTACAACACTTCTGCCGTTACTGACGGCATCATGGCTCAATATTTCTGCATGGGTCTTCCAACGACTTGTTGAGTCCATGTCACGTAGAATTGCTGCACCATGCCTGGAAAAAGGAGGTCTGATGAGATGTATCGAGCGAGGTCCCATGCGGCATTTCGCGGATGATGCTGTAGTATACAGAGAAGTTGCAGCATTAGAAAATTGTAGCGAAATGCAGGAAGATCTGCAGCGGATAGGCACTTGGTGCAGGGAGTGGCAACTGACCCCTAACATAGACAAATGTAATGTATTGCGAATACATAGAAAGAAGGATCCTTTATTGTATGATTATATGATAGCGGAACAAACACTGGTAGCAGTTACTTCTCTAAAATATCTGGGAGTATGCATGCGGAACGATTTGAAGTGGAATGATCATATAAAATTAATTGTTGGTAAGGCGGGTACCAGGTTGAGATTCATTGGGAGAGTCCTTAGAAAATGTAGTCCATCAACAAAGGAGGTGGCTTACAAAACATTCGTTCGACCTATACTTGAGTATTGCTCATCAGTGTGGGATCCGTGCCAGATCGGGTTGACGGAGGAGATAGAGAAGATCCAAAGAAGAGCGGCGCGTTTCGTCACAGGGTTATTTGGTAACCGTGATAGCGTTACGGAGATGTTTAACAAACTCAAGTGGCAGACTCTGCAAGAGAGGCGCTCTGCATCGCGGTGTAGCTTGCTCGCCAGGTTTCGAGAGGGTGCGTTCTGGATGAGGTATCGAATATATTGCTTCCCCCTACTTATACCTCCCGAGGAGATCACGAATGTAAAATTAGAGAGATTCGAGCGCGCACGGAGGCTTTCAGACAGTCGTTCTTCCCGCGAACCATACGCGACTGGAACAGGAAAGGGAGGTAATGACAGTGGCACGTGAAGTGCCCTCCGCCACACACCATTGGGTGGCTTGCGGAGTATAAATGTAGATTTAGATGTAGATATCCCATGACTTTGGTCACCTTAGCGTAAACTTACGTTACTTAGTAATATGTCCCATAAAATACTTCGTGATGTTATAGCTGTCTCACAGACAGGTGAATGTATTGTCTCGTTTATTCGCATTTTTGTGGGAAGAATCGAAGAAAAACGCATATTTATTTACATATGTTAAATAAAGCCACGTAGTGTCCGTAGAAACCCAATGAGTGTTCCAGGAAGTAGCGATGCTGAATAATCATACCTCTCCAACTCATCGAAGTGGGAAGTTAATGGATTTGACAACAGGACTGATCTGGTAACTGCTAAGGGAGATAGAAAGCTTGTCAGTATGTGACAAGGGGGTTCAACGACATTATCGTACTCCTCACGGCCATGATACCAGTAGGATGATACAGTCACAGAGTGCAGTTCACGCGAAAGACAACTCGAGGAATGTACGGATTCTGACTGATCTGCCCGGTCCCCTGATTTTTCGTCAATATAGTTTTTATGGGACGTAATGGGAGGACATACTTTCAACACAGCCTCCAATCAGCAGTCTTCATGAATTGACACGTGGCCGTAATATGAGTATCAGCCATGGCAAGAATTTCCTCATGCTGACATTCGGAGCCAGTTTGCTTACATGCCAGAATGAATAAAAAACTATATTCGTCCACGTGGGGGCCACACGTCATACTGGCTATGATAAAGGGCATCAATTCTGAACGTAATGCAAATTTAATTACTTAACATCCATTATGTAATGAGCACCTCCATAATGTCTGAGAAACAACGGATTGACACTTCATGGGGTAGCACCTTCCACTTCCGTCTATGCACATATGAAGCTATGAAATGTTCAAGATGGATCAGTTCGAGCCGTGCTGCGGCTCACGTTGGTGCCATGTGTAGGTTTCTGCCAGACCGTATCGTTTAGCTGGCATGGTTGTGTCTTTTGTCTTCTTCTCGTGTTCATTGGCGCCACTCGGTTTTGTAAGCGTTGCCTGTCCGCTAGTGGCAGCAGCGGCCCAATCTTTGGGGCCACCTCATCCTTCTTCCGTGTGGTGTGAGTGTGGAGTTCGGTTGGAGACGGAGGAGCAGCGAGGTCCGCGTAGAGCGACAACACACCGGGACAGCTGGCGACGTGTATGGACTGCCGGATCGAAGGGCAGTGGTCACGAGGGTGCACGACCTCGTCGAAGCCGGATCCTGCGTGTTTAAGTTGAGTGCATTGCAATTCGCGTAGAGAAATCTCCACCATTGTGAAATCTCGCAATTCTCCAGTGACCTGGGTACGTGTTGCTGCTCGTAGTGTCGCCGAGGCGAAAAGCAGCGGGTGGAGTACCTGGGGAAGGCGGATCTCATTAGCCTTCCTGAGCTTCTAATTACTATTTACTGTTTTCAGCTTCTTACATTGTTAAGTTCAACCAGCGGTATTTTTCTGTCTTGTAGCCGCTAACGCCCCAGTTACCTGCCCTGGGGGGTTAGCGTATGTAACGGCAGCGTACATTTCCTCGCCTTGCCGCCGTTGTCTGGTGAGGCGTGTAAGTTTGACAGCTTCTTGACTGTAGGTTGGGTGGCGTTCTTCTACCTTAGTTGCAGTCATTTCTTGTTCTGGGCGCTCTGGGGGCGGAGCCCAAACCGCCAGTTCCGGCTTTGGCGTAATTTTACTTCTTGCATTTGTTTTGTTGGACTTCAGGTAGCCTCACCAAGATTATCATTAGTCGCTCGTTAGACTGCCACTAGTCCGAGTTACCATCTTGTGATCTGAATGCAACTCTTGCTGCCTTTCTCTTCGCTCGCCGAAGTGTTTTTGATGTGACCTACTAAGGGATCGATTCCTGGAGCACCGTCTGTCACTGGCCTCTGTGTTTCATTTCATTATTGTATTATTAAGTTACCATCATTTGTCTCACCTGTTTGGTGATCTGTTGTTTTTTTTAAATTAAATTTTGCTATGCCATTCGCCGTTTGACAGTATAAAAAAATGGTTCAAATGGCTCTGAGCACTATGGGACTCAACTGCTTAGGTCATTAGTCCCCTAGAACTTTGAACTAGTTAAACCTAACTAACCTAAGGACATCACACACATCCATGCCCGAGGCAGGGTTCGAACCGGCGACCGTAGCGGTCTCGCGGTTCCGGACTGCAGCGCCCAGAACCGCACGGCCACTTCGGCCGGCGACAGTATATTTGTTAAATTTTTTATAACTGTCATTTTGGCGTTGAAGGCCTTCACTCGAGATTACGGTTACTTGCCTTAAAATTCTGATTGCGACCACATTGGGTTGGTTTCAAAAATTATTTGTTGTCTGTATTTGATGTATATTTGCTAATTTGTTTAAAAATAATTGCCATTTTGGGCGTTAATGGCCTTCAGCCGTGATTGTGGTTACTTGCTTTAAAATTCTGACTGTCTCCAAATTTATTGGCTGTCTGTATTTGTTAAATTTTAAATAATTGCCATTTTTCGCGTTAAAGGCCTTCAGCCATGATTGTGGTTACGTGTCTTAAAAGTCTGATTGCGATCTCATTGGCTTGTTCTCAAAAATTATTCACTAAAATAAATGAGTGATATTGCAAAGCAAACCAATAGTAATTGATTCGGACCCCGTCCACAATCGTAACCCAATCCTACCTTCTTTAATTACCAGGTTTCACAGTCTTCAAAGTAGTTGTACTATATTGGGAGTGAATTTGTAAATGTCTGGAAGAATCTGTGAATTCTAAATGCTATATGAAAAGGTTAAGCATTACATCTGATTATCCTGAAACAATTCAGGATTAAAGACGGCTTGTCTGTTGCTAGACAAAAGTATCACATTGCAGCTTAAAAATCAACGGGCTAGCTAAAAAGAGCTCGAATGAGTCATCTCGCAACATGTTCTGGATACTGCAGAATAATGTTATATTAGAAACAGAATCTAAGGGCAACATTTCGGAAAGATGTTGCTCTCACAGCTATGTGAAAGTGGCTTGCATCTACCATTTCTGACTTTTAGGAGTTCAGCGTATAGTTATTTGTTTATCTGTGGCCAAACTGTATAGCGAATAGCCAACGGTGAGAGAACACTCATGAGAACGAAGTTAAATAGTAAATATCTTGTACTGCGCATTTTTTGCGTTTAATGTGCTCTGTATATTTGCAGAACTTTTCACAAATATACGGCATTACAATGGCATTACCGTAGCGATAATCTTCATATGAAAAATTCATGTCCAGATTCCTTAGCACGTGCGCAAGTCTATGTATTTGTATATTAGTTCTTAAGTAGACATGCGGCCTATACGTAGAGAACTTACACGAGAAATACGTTTGGTGCGTAATTGCCCAGAGAACGATCACTTGCAGCTTATAGCCATGTTTCGGACTTTGACAAAGGTCAAATCATTTCCATGAGGGACACTGGAACATCATTCCCGACTGAAACTTGCTGACAGATTAAAACTGTGTGCCGGACAGAGACTCGAACTCGGGACCTTTGCCTTCGCGGGCAAGTGCTCTACCAGCAGAGCTACCCAAGCACGACTCACGACCCGTCCTCACAGCTTCAATTCTGCCAGTATCTCGTCTCCTACCTTCCAAACTTCACAGAAGCTCTTCTGCGAGCCTTGCAAAACTAGCACTCCTGGAAGAAAGGATATTGCGGAGAAATGGCTTAGCCACAGCCTGGAGGATGTTTCCAGAATGAGATTTTCACTCCGCTGCAGAGTGAAAATCTCATTCTGGCATCATACCCGACTAATTAAAACTGTGTGCCAGAGCGAGACTCGAACTCGAAACCTTTACTTTCGTTAGTACCTTATTTCCTACTTCCCATACTTCACAGAAATTCTCCTGCCAAATTTGTAGGAGCAGCACTCCTGGAAGAAACGCTATTGCGGAGACATGGCTTAGCCATAGCCTAAGGGATGTCTCCGGAATGAAATTATCACTCTGCAGCGGAGTGTGCGCTATTATGAAAATTCTTGACACGTCGCAGATTAAAATTCTGTGCCGGACCGAGTCTCGATCTCGAAACCTTGCCGGGCAAGTGCACTACTTTTTATCCCCTAGACAGAATTGACAATAGGTTAAGTAGGTTACAGTTTAAAGATACAGTTTCTCACTACACAATATAGACCATAAGATGTTATTTACTACACTTTTTATAAGAGATTGATTGCCTAACTTCATTTCGTATAATAAATTACATGGTTACAACCATTTTTCCAAGAACATAAACGGAAAGGAAAACAAGGGGAAACAAGGCGTCCTTTGTCATCTTGTGTAAGAAATCGCCCGAAAAATAGGGCTCTGCAATGAGCCAGTTGGTGGATCCACATTGTCTTCTTGATAAACAGTGAACTACTCGACTGAGTGTCCCAGACGTGAACGAAGCCATCAAATGGAACACCAGCTTCATACTCCTCGCTTCGCACGTGGAACACTCAATTAACTGGACTAGAGCTCCTAAATAACGACGAAACTTGTTCCGTGTCGCTGTAGGATGGTATGTACCTCTTTTAGTATATACCAAAATACTAAGACATCCTTATGACCTTATCGCTGAAGATAATGTGCCGTCATCCCTTTTATTCAGTTCACAGCGTTTCTCCTGGTTTGGGGGAAATAGGTCTCTTCTGGGAACCGGCTGAGCTACCCAAGCACAACTGACTACCCCTCCTCACAGCTTTAGTTCCGCCAGTGCTTAATCTCCTACTTTCCAAACACCTGGTCGAAAACATGTCAGGAAGTCTCATGTTAGCGCACATTCCGCTGAAGAGTGAAAATTTCATTCTGGATCATTCCGGCAGATTGCACATTAGTGCAATGACTGCAGAACGAGTTGTGACGAGATGCACTCAGGACAACAGTGGGGCAAGACCAGCGGGCACGGGTCCTTCCGAAAGGACTACTGACCGAGAAGAACTGAGGAATATTGTAATGGCTCTGGCTAACAGACGACTGATAACACCTGAAGTATGGGCAGAGGTTGCTGGAGGCCTGTCACTGCGAATATTACTGGAAACCTGATTCAGATCTCGAACTGCCATGTGTCGTTTACCGCTGTCATACCGCAGGCAGAAGAGACTTGCACCGTGTAGAGTCAGCATGAGCTGGGACACAGGGTAGCATTCTGCGGTGGTGTTGGAGGACGAATTTCGCTTCCTTTTATGGCAGCCAGATCGACGCTGTTTCTATAAACAGCCTTGTAAAAGATCAGCGGAAGCAGAGACTCTCGAGACCTATACCTCTCCAACTCATTGAATTACGGTATACGGAGATGTTGAATATAAAACAAGACTTACTTGTTAATTTTTGAACGACTGCTGAATGCTCACCAGTTTGTGTAAAAAATGGTAAATCCTATTGTCATGACCAGGTCACAATATTGCATATTCCAGCAGGATACTGCAAGGTCCTGCACAGCAGTTGACTCCAGAAAGAACTCGAGGGAAGTAGGGATCCTTGATTGGCTTGCAAGGGCCTCTGGTTCGTTGCCCATAGAAAGGTCTGGGATGCGATGGGAAGACGTACACTTTCACACCAATCTTCAGCCAGCATTCTTCGTAAACTGACACGGCATGTGTTTAAGGCATGTCAAGAAATTCCTCAAGACAACAAAACGCAATGAATAAAGAGATGAATTCGTGCCTGTGGAGACAGCGCCAAATACCAATGTAGATGACGAACGTTACTTCCGAATAGAATTAAAGATTAATCATTTAATACCGGTTATATTGCGAAAATCTGAAATTTGATAAATATGGAACACGTTTTTTTCGGTGTAACACTTCACATTTCCGTCGGTGTAATATATAGGGGACTTACAGTTTCGCTATGTAACCGAGGGTATGAATTAAGGGTCGCATGACAAAAACTAATTATCATTCATTCATTTCCGTGTACGGTCAGCATTTCCAAAAAATAGCAGCTGCGATAGCTTTGTCATTTCGTTCGTAAACATCGTGTATTGTGCACGGGTTGTCCAGGAGGGGGCATACAAGTAGGTGGCTTGTATCTTCTTCATACCCGCAGTCGCAAGAGATGTCTGCGCTCGCTGGAAGGATTCCCCATTTCTTCAGGTTGGTCTTGCATCGGGGGACTCCCATTCTTAGGCGGCTGAGGTACCTCCATACAGGATATTGTACGTTTGCGCCAACTAATTATGAAAAGTAGGCCCGCCCGGTTGGCTGCGCGGTTTAACGCACGGCTTTCCGGGCGGGAAGGAGCGCCTGGTCACCGGCACGAATGCGCCCGGAGGATTTGTGTCGAGGTCCGGTGACCCGGCCAGTCTTTGGATGGTTTTTAGGCGGTTTTCCATCTGCCTCGGCGAATGCGGGCTGGTTCCCGTTACGCCGCCTCAGTTGCACTATGTCGGCGATTGCTGCGCAAACAAGTTCTCCACGTACACGTACACCACCGTTACTCTACCTACTCTACCACGCAAACTTAGGGGTTACACTCCTCCTCTGGTGTGAGACGTTCCCTGGGGAGGGGGGGGGGGGGGTCCACCGGGGCCGAACCGCACAATAACCCTGGGTTCGGTGTGGGGCGGCAAAGGGGTGAAGTGGACTGCGGTAGTCGTCGTGGGGTTGTGGACCACTGCGGCTGCGGCTGGGACGGAGCCTCTCCGTCGTTTCTAGGTCCCCGATTAACATAGAATACAATACAATACAATTATGAAAGTATGTTCATGACTAACAGCACTATCATTTGCGTATGAGTCGACACTTTTGAATTAACTATGTAGGAACTGAAATAGAGAAGAGGCACATTACAATGTCAATAACAGTGGCAGCGCTAATACAATAAGTTATTGTGCCTGACAAATAAAAGTAAATACATGAAGTAATAACAGTTTTAAGTTACTTGGTGACACAGAACTGTGTTGCGTTAGAATTACTGATAGATACGTATAACTGAAAAGTAATTTTCTTAATTTGTTTCAGTTCACGTGATTTGCGGAGCAGGAGCTGGTGCTTTCCTAATAACCCGTGCCGGAAACACGCGAGGGTGTCGTAGCGAGCGACACAGGACGGTCGTATCGATCTCCGGCCAGCGACGGGGGACAGTGACTCGGTTATAAGCACACGTGGCAGCCCCTCGTGATGGGATCCAGGAAATCGTTCCGCAAACAACTGGTAATCTCTGACTTCGCATCTGTTTTACAGTACAGTGAGGAACGTTTTACACGCAACTGAACGGCTGAAATATTTTTCGGCGCTAAGAGAATTTAGCGTCAAACGATACACACGAAAAAAATTGTATTTTTTTACGAGGCGTGTTTTTTTAAGTAAGTACCCTTTTGAAATTAAAAAAGGACGTGCTAAGATACCTCAATATTTATTTTTACATGAAAGGCTGTACCTTAACCTACTTTTCTACATAATTTCCGTCAATATCCAGGCACTTGTCATAACGTTGTACCAGTTTTTGAATACCCTCCTCATAGAAGTCTGCCGCCTGACTTCTTAACCACTGCATCACCACTGTTTTGACTTCGTCATCGTCTCGAAGACGCTGACCGCCCAGGTGTTTCTTCAAGTGCAGGAACAGATGGTAGTCGCTGGGCGCAAGATCGGGGCTGTTCGGAGGATGATCTAGAGTTTCCCATTGAAAAGATGTGATGAGATCTTTCGTCTGATTCGCCACATGCGGACGGTCATTGTCTTGCAGCAAAATGCACTTGCTCAACTTTCATGGACCATTGATTCGATTCTGTTGTGACGTAGGCCACCCATGTTTCATCGCCCGTAACAATTTAGCTTAAGAAATCATCACCGTCGTTGTGGTACCGATCAAGGAAAGTCAATGCACTGTCTAAACGTTTGGTTTTGTGCACATCCATCAACATTTTCGGTACCCAACGTGCGCACAATTTTCGGTAATTCAAGTGATCGGTCACAGTGCCATACAAAACACTACGAGAAACATTAAGAAAGTCATCCCACAAGGAGGAAATCGTAAAGCGTCTGTTTTCTTTGACCTTATTGTCCACTTCCTGCACCAAACTTTCATTAACGACCGAAGGACGCCCACTCCGTTGTTCATCGTGCACATTCGTGCGGCCGTCTTTAAATGCTCTCACCCACTTTCTTACCACTCCATCACTCATAATGTTTTCTCCTTAAACTGCACAGATCTCACGATGAATATCGGTCGCTTTTAGGCCTTTAGCACTAAGAAATCTTATAACAGCCCGTACTTCACAGTCGGCGGGACTCACGATTATCGGGGGCACCTTAAACACTCAGTACACAACGTAAACAAGGAAGAATCAGACTGTAATGGCGTCAGTGCGTAGATTAAGGTAAAGACTTTAATGTAAAAATAAAATTATTGATATATCTTAGCACGTCTTTTTCTTTATTTCAAAACGGTACTTACTTAAAAAACACGCCTCGTATCTATTCAAATGTTGCTACGTTACAGTAATTTAGTTTTCTCCTAAACTTTACTCTTATAAGAACTTAAACTTTTTATGCAGCACGTTATTTTTTAAGACAATTTGCTGTTGTTTCTTGTCGTGTCTTTTTGTAGTAAATGTTCTACAAATTGTTCGACATCGTCCATAGACGTTTCAGTGCGTCGCTCGAATGCGCAAAGACGCTGTCTATTCCCATTAATGTGACAGCCTACAAGGGGCGTTTGAAAAGTCGGTGCAAAAATAAAAACTACTTACGTGTTTGGGGTAAACCTTTTTTATTTTTCGACATGGTCTTCTTTTAGACTTATACACTTCGTCCAACGCTGCTCTAATTTGTTGATCCCTTCCGAATAATAGGAATTGTCCAAGTCTGCAAAATAGCTATTAGTTGCTGCAATCACCTCCTCGTTTGAATGAAATCTTTGCCCGCCAGCCATTTTTCAAATTGGGGAACAAATAGTAGTCCGAGGGAGCCAAGTCAGGAGAACAGAGGGGATGTGAAACGGGTTGGAATCCTATTTCCATTAATTTTTCGACCACAACTGCTGGTGCATTGTCGTGATGGAAAAGGACTTTTTTGCGGTCCAATCGCTGGCGTTTTTCTTGCAGCTCGGTTTTCAGACGGTCCAATAACGCTGAATAATATGCACCTGTAATAGTTTTACCCTTTTCCAGATAGTCGATGAGGATCATCCCTTGCGAATCCCAAAAGACAGTCGCCATAACCTTTCCGGCCGAAGGACTGGTTCAGATTGCTCTGAGCACTATGGGACTTCACATCTGAGGTCACCAGTCCCTTAGACTTAGAACCACTTAAACCTAATTAACCTAAGGACGTCACACACATCCATGACCGAGGCCGGATTCGATCCTGCGAAGGACTGGTCTTCGCCTTTTATAGTGCAGCTTCTCCCTTGGTAACCCATTGTTTAGATTATTGTTTGGTCTCAGGAGTATAGTAATGTATCCATGTTTCATCCACAGCGACGAAACGACGCTTAAAGTCCTGGATAGCTTTCTCATATCCAAATGTTTATGCAAAATATTATGTACCCGTTCATTATCAATCTCACGCACCTTAACTCTTCTGTCATCCATCACCATATCATGGATTTTATCAATGATTTCTGGAGTCGTAACCTCCACAGGGCGTCCAGAACGTTCAGCGTAACTTGTGCCCATATGGCCACTCCGTCAATTTTGTAACCACTTATAAACTGTTCTAATCAAAGGTGCAGAGTGACCGTAATGTTTATCAAGCTTCTTTTTAGTTTCCTGAGGCGTTTTGCCTATCATAAAGTAATGTTTAATCACCACACGAAATTGTTCTTCGTCCATTTTTTGACAATCACGCGACTTTCTTGATTCACACGAATGCAAAACATAAAGAAATAGACCAATATGGCTGAAACTTGGTGGCCGTTCTTTCCAAACTAAACGCCGATGGTGCCATCTCTCCGAGTTTGCACGGACTTGTCAAACGCCCCTCGTATCAAAAGCCTGGATAACCAGCTTTTGCAGCGCGGACCGCTGCAAGATATGCAGGAAGAGAGTCATTAGGGTTCTGGAATGTACCCGTAGGGATGTAGCTTCATGCCGACTCCAGTAGCGTGGTCTGTTGCGCTAGGTTTCACGGTTGAGAATCCATGGCGCAAACAACTCGATCGACGCGCTGTCACTGATTCTCCACTGGGTTTAAATCTGACGAATTTGGTGGCCACAAGAGTAAAGTAAACTCTTTTTGGTGCTCATCGAACCACGCACGTACACTGTGAGCTGTTTGACACGTTGTATTGTCCAGCTAGTAGATGCCATTGTACCGAGGAAAAGCTGCATATTGAGGTGGACATGGTCCCCAAAAATAAATCCATAACTGTGTTCGTGCGCTGTGCATTCCACAATGGCGATATCACCCAGAGAATGTCACGAAAACATTGCCCAGACCATAACGTTATAGGCATGAGTCATCGACAGATGTCACCAGCTGACATGGACCTGAGTTACAGAGCTGCACGTAGTTGTACTAGTAGGCGGCAGAGGTCAGCAGTTGACGGACAATGCTAGCAGTCGTAGTCAAAACAGTGTTGTAAAGTTATGTTTGATTAATATTTAATGTATTTGCATAATTATAATTGTTTTATATCTGCAGTAATTAGCAATGTGAGTGTTGTATGAGTGAAGAAGAACAGAAGTAAATGAAAATTGTTTTGTTTATTCATGAAGTACCAGTTGAACTATACAGGGGATTTACAATAATTAATTGTGCAGTCAGTTTATGGTACTAATAAATCGTGAGTAGAACACAAATTAATCGGTAATTTCGGAAGGAGTAATTTTATATTTGATACTTTTCTAAATTTATCTATTTAGCAATTGCCATAGAAATGAATGTTTTCCTGTGATTGGTCATTGAAGTAAAGCGCGGGCTAGCGCGGGATAATACTGCAACCTGATTTGCTGTTTGTGATCTCAGCCAATCACAAAAATGCAGGTTCGCGCCAATCTATGCTAGGAACAAAGCCTTTGGTGTGATCTAGGTCAGTCGGGGGCTGAGGGTTCGCACTAGTAACATCTCATTGAAAGCAGCTCCGACGAAAGTACTATAAAATCGCGGAAAAATGTTAATTACGAGTTCGCGAAGTAGTACAAAGTGTATTTAAGTGAACGATATAGTGGAAGTCGTGTGAATTTCGGACGGAATATCAAAATTATTGCTTTTGACTGTTAGTTAAAACCGCGTGGCGTGTTGTGCGATCTAAGACTGGAACAGGTATTAAGTGTAGAGCAGAGTGCACAACATTTGAGCGAGCATTTTCATAACTAAACGATCTAGTGAACTCTATTGACTTAGGTAACGGGTGTAAATACCATAAACTGGCTACGTGTGTGATTGTGGTGTTTGCGTGTGAACTTTACGTTGTGTTGCCACTTAGTACGGACTTGGCAGTATTAACTGTGATCTTTATCGTAAAAATACACCTGAAAATTTACATTGCCAAGTTAAAACTTTTATTTCAGTTGCTAGCTACATCCCGTTTACCGTACAATTCTGTGTATGTTGCGACCTGCATTAGACAGTAGTGGTCTAGTATTTTCTACTACAGCTTTTAGCTAGACAAATGAACATTGCTGGACATTGGCAGGGCTGTAAAAAGAAACGTGCCGCGCCGCACTGTCATTTATGGCCCGTGGTGCACCACGGGTTTTGGATAACGCCATGTTGCCATGCCCGGTGTACTTCAGCCACGGCGGCACGCGTACAGTTTCAAACTGAGCCGAAAAGCAAATGATCATGCCCTTTCGGACGTCAGATAAATCGCTCCGTTTTCGCATTACGACGACGACTGCACTATTGTCCGCGTCCCCCCTCCCCGACACGCTTTTATACCCCCTCCACTGTTACTGCTACTGCTGCCACCTGTCGTCTGCGAGTGGTTACAACACGCTGACGTCGAACATAGGCGGTGGTCACATTAATGTGGCTGGACCGTGTAAATGGCTGCACATAGTTTTGACGAAAATCTGCATTTCTGTTGTAGTCGCAACAGGACCTGAAACGTTGATTTCGTTGCCAAAATCGAACGTTTCTTCCCTGGCGATTTCCAATCACGCTAATGGCAGTAATCAACTTTTTTTCTGAACGTCACAGAACGTATTAATACCGCTCTGCTTCTGAATTTCAAGACAAAAAGTTGTCAAGTTCGTCGTCATCGTCATCCACTACAACGAAGCCACATCTTCGTAGAGAAGCATAAATTGGACGAAAGCAAATTTAGCGCACTGATAGCCATATTTAAAATGTTCATAGCATTTGACAATAAAACTGTAGCTACCGATCTGAAAAAAAGTCGTCAGTAAAAGGGTCAAGGCCTTCCAAACACTCTGTGATCATAACAGCATCGAAAGCGATGATGACAAAGAGATGGCTGAAATGCTGAATTCCTTTTCCCAAAATAGTTCCACCGAGGAAGTCGTACTGCCGTTCCTCCTTTAAATATTGTCACATGAACTTCCAAATGACAGACAACAAAATAAGAGACCGCTGGACAGAAAATCGGCTGACATCGTTTAACACTGAAACGACGACAGGACTTGATGGATATCTATACGATTGTACGTAAGTATGCGAAAGAAAATGTTCCTCTTCTAGCAGCCCAACACCGCAAGTCTCTGGAGGTGCGTAGCGTTCCCAGTAATTGGGAAAATGCGCAGGTCATTCCCGTTTTCAAGAGGGGTTGTGAACGTCGTCAACAAGACGTACGAAACTGTAGGCGTATATCACTGACGTCAAGTCAGTTGTAGAATTTTAGAACAAGTTATCTATATAGGCTCGCGTTTTATGATCCTTCTGGGCCCGCTTGCTGACCCAAGCATCGGTCTTCCTCTACTAGTTTAAACCCCGTAACTCCTTCCTTTATCAAAGTGACGGTTGCTTGATGTATCAGGATATTTCCTATAAACCGATCCCTCCTTTATTTTCTCCCAGTCTGATTCAGTACCACTCAATTAGTTAATCAATCTACCTATCAAGACCGTGCTGATGATCAGACCATATTTGTGACTGGATTGAAGAGTTCCTAGCAGACAGAATATACTAAGTCAATTTTTAACGAAGAAAATCATCAGACGTAATAGTAACTTCGAGCGTACTCCACACGAGTGTTACAGAACCATTACTTTTCACAATATGTGTAAATGACAACGTCGTAAGTTCCAAGAAGCTGATCGTATATACACAGAAGTCGCAATGCTACAAAACTAACGACATGCGGAAAGATCTGCATTTGGTATAGGCCAGAATGAGATTTTCACTCTGCAGCGGAGTGTGCGCTGATATGAAACTTCCTGGCAGAAGTGAAGCTCTGAGGACGGGGAGTGAGTCGTGCATGGGTAGCTCAGATGGTAGAGCACTTCCCCGCGAAAGGCAAAGGTCACGAGTTCGAGTCTCGGTCCGGCACACAGTTTCAATCTGCCAGGAAGTTCGTTTGGTGTAGGGTTTGGCAGTTGACCCTCAATATAAACAGGTGAACATATAAAATTATAAATAATGTAGCAACCAGTTGCAGAAACATAATTCATTTATCTTCTTGCAGATGGATTTCGACTGATATCAGTCACCATCGGTGCTAAAACAAATACAAGAGACAGGGCATAAACAACAACTGCTTTAACAAACGAAAAATTGACAATGAAACATAATTACATCAATTGCAACATATATAGGTGTCTGAAATTAAAACTCAAAGTTATAACATACAATTTTTCTAACCGATACATGCCATAAATTCAAGTACTGTCTTTGGCAGATTTCTATCACGAAGAGACACATCATAGGTCAACGCTACAACATGTTAACATGAGGTGGCGCTACGTTGCATAAGCGCCCTCTATGTAAAATACAAAAGTAAGGTAAAATACAAGCAATAAGGAATGTATCACGTTACAAAAAAATATACAGTGATGGCAATTGATAATACCAATATAAAAAATTACGAGAAGTGAAAATGTCTGAAATATTACTTGTCAGATTATGATAACAAATTAAATATATACGTCAAAACTACGATCGACATAACTGTAAGAAGAGATAAACTCGCTAAAAATATGATTCCATTCACACAAATTTAGGAAATGAAACTTATTTGTCATAATGGCGAAACCGTGCCATCTGCCGTTCTACATACGAACTACAAGTGCATCAAAAGGCACATTTATGCTACTTCCAATACATGACGCTACGTTACTGAATGCACAAATCCAAAGTTGACAGAGTTCAGGTAAAAAATTACAGTACAGGCAAACAATCGTATTATTTAAATAATGCGATTAACAAAGTGTTGCGCATGTACAGAACCATATGTGTGGATACTTAAAAGCAAAAATATCGAAACGATTTTGACACAAAATATTTTAGTTTCGACAAATCCATCGCCCATTTCGAAACCTTACGAAAGTGTTTTGACAACGACAGAAAACCAGGACAATCGATAACATAGCAACAATGACAGTTATTGACATCTTGGATATTCGGGAATCCAGCCGGACGTTCGCGACGTTCTCGCACGATATTTCAACAGCGTGCCTCGCTGTTTTCTTCATGTGCTTCAATCTGAGGTAGCACCTGAAGAAGACAGCGAGGCACGCTGTTGAAATATCGTGTGAGAACGACGTGAACATCCGGCTGGATTCCCGAATATCCGAGATGTCAACAGATCGCCTGGAAAGAATTAAGAATTACAATGACAGTTATTGCTTATTTTTCTCGGTCAGATGAAAATAAATAAACCGAGAAATAGGGTGACTTCGTGATTGCAGAAAGTAAATGTATTTGTTTGTCCGAGCTGTGGAATCCCTTCTTTTAAAACAATTTCTGTTTAGAGTTCACAGGAAAGAATGTACTGCATTACATAGCGTTTTGCGGGACCACAATATTCTTTAGTGTTAACGAGTTTTTTCTATTAAGCGTTTTCGTATTAAACGTTGTGACAACAATAATGGTGACTGAATTTACTTCCTGTTCAATACACTGAGCGTAGCTAATTCCATGTGTTGTGATTTCCGCATGAAAAGTTCCAATAACATTAACAAAGCCGATAGCCGTCACGTATTATAACATTCTTCATCTTCTCGAATGGCTTCTTCCTGTATTGCAATTACTGAAAAGATGCTCGCAGTAGGGTGAAATTTTGATGAGCGTATGTCATAGGTACCGTCGGCCTGAGCGAAGTAGTCAAATTCAATTATCGGGCCCCATTAAATACGTATTTAAATTCGTGATCCAGGACGGGTGTTGATTTAGCATAAATCATACATTCATGTGGTGTGTTATTATGCGAAAATTGCAACATACTGGATGAGCAGCCCGAACGGATGCAAGCTTAGGGAAAGTGTAGAATAGCATGCCGGAGATGCCCGAGACGGTCCATAAGTAAAAATTATCAATATACCGTAATAAGTGTACACGCATGTCCAGTAAAGCCTACTTTTGTCTGGCTGCGAAGGTCAGTGGTGCCCCGAAGTCAGAAAGTGTTAGTAAACGAAGATGAACCGTAAATGAACGCACCAGAATATCTCAGCAACGTCAAGGTGGCAGCATCACCACGAGAATCATTGATGTCTCTGGAGCTGGTTTCACCATGCTGTGACATTTCGGCCCGTGATGCCTGCTTGAAAGCAGTTTGTACCAGAGTGTCAGTGGCGGCGGTGAGAGGGTATTTTGCCATGCATGATCACAGCATGGGATGGCGGATACCTAACCCGCACGACTCTAACGCACTGTGCAACATCGACCACAGCGCTAGATCGACGTTCGAGCCTTTCAAAAGGATATCGACTCTTCGGCGACAACTGCTGCAACTGAACCGTAGCACTCATGCCATTATATGGGCTTCCATTGTCCAGTAATGACCAACACCACGGACTGTAAAGGTCACACGAGCAATGCCCGCAAGCTTATTTGTCGCTATCTTGATGGCCATAATACAGCAACCTTCATTTCTAAACAGAATACAGATAAACATCTAACGATCAGTTATAATGGTTTGATGCCATGCTGTATGCAACATGCGAACTAGACTGCTAAATACTGATGTGCATCTGGAGAGCTACTGCTACGTTGGGAAGCAATGATGGGCTATGTACCGTGTCCCCCTCTGGCACATTTCGTATTTCAGCAAGACAGTGCCCAACCACAACTGGAAGGGAATGTGCGTTTTTCAAATTTGGTGCTAAACATTTCAGGTTGATAAATTGTGCTCATGACGGTAACATCTGATATTTGAGTGTTGTCATTGTAGAATAGATTGAAGCGCGGCGGCAACTGTCATACTACATATGTTGCCTGTTGACACTCGTCTCGGTATCTTGGATGTTTTTTTTTTTCGTTTTTTTTTCGGGTAACATTGTCCAAGATTTATCCTCCATTGCTGAATACGGGCAATGGAAATAGATGGACAATGGAGCATGAATGTTTGACAGTGATAGCTACTTGTGTTTTTTTTGGGCGAAACAACAGTAAAAATACTAAACCATCATCGACCTTGGATCCCAAGACGGACGTCAACGGCAACACTTCAACAAATGATTACTCGGATGTCCCACACTGTGCTACATCGTCGACTAATAACCAAGATACGAAAGTAACATCGGGCGTGCCTCAGGAAAGCGTGACAGGACCTGTAGTAACCTCAGTATAGATAAACGGTTTACCACATAGTTTCTGAACTAGAAGATGGTTAGCTGACGATGCTGTTGTCTACGCGAAGGTATCGTTAGACGATCATAATAAAATGCACGAAAGCTACTACAAAATTTTCGCTTGGTTTAATGAAAGTCAGTGCCCTTTAAATGCGGATAATCGTAAGATAACATCTATAACAAATAGAAGGAATCTTACAGTACACGATTACAAGATTATTGTCACATCGTGTAAGTATGTAAGGAAATGTGAAGATAACGTAAAGTCAGTATTAGGAAAAGCGAATGGAAGATTTGGTGGAAGGAATCAGGCTTAGTGCAAGGTGTCTGTGAGGGGAATTGCGTAAGTCGCTATTCCGACCAGTTCTAGAATATTGTTCCAGCGTTTTGGGTGCTTACCAAGTAGGCATGACAACAGACATGGAAAGAACTCAGAGACGCGCTGCTAGAGCTCTAACCGGTCGGCATAGCCTGCACTAAATTGCAACAGGTGTGCTCGGGAAACTTAATTTGGAATCACTGTATAAAAGACGACGTGGCTCTCGTGAAACCCCGTTGGGTGACGTTAGAAAACCTGCATTCGTAGATGACTTTCTTCTTCCTTTCTCTGGCCTTTATCCCCTATCTTCATGAGGCCGACATGCTAACCTGGGTTAGACAATGTTACTGTTGTAGGGTGGCCGCATGTCCTTGCTGTCATCGCCCCTTCCCCTCCCCGGGCAGAAAATGTGTACCCGTCTACCTGCTTTTAGTTAAAAGTCAGTATTAGGAAAAGGCAATGGAAGATTTGTCGGAAGGAATCTGGCTTAGTGCAGGGTGTCTTTAAGGGGAATTACGTAAGACGCTATTCCGACAAATTCTAGAATACTGTTCCAGCGTTTGGAGTGCTTACCAAGTAAGCAAGACAACAGACATGGAAAGAACTCAGAGACGCGCTGCTAGAGCTCTAACCGATCGGTATAGCCTGTACTAAATTGCAACAGGTATGCTCGGGAAACTTAATTGAGAATCATTGTATAAAAGACGACGTGACTCTCATGAAACCCCGTTGGGTAAAGTTAGAAAACCGGCATTCGTAGATGACTTTCTTCTTCCTTTCTCTGGCCCTTATGCCCTATCTTCATGAGGTCGACATGCTAAAGTATTTGTGATGTTCGCGAATCGTGGTGTAACTTAGGGGGGAGATGGGTACCAGCTCAGCCCGATATTTACCTAGTCAGATGTGGTAAACAGCCTAAAAACCACATCCAGGCAGGCTGGGACACCGGCCCTAGTCGTTAATCTACATCTACATCTACATTTATACTCCGCAAGCCACCCAATGGTGTGTGGCGGAGGGCACTTTACGTGCCACTGTCATTACCTCCCTTTCCTGTTCCAGTCGCGTATGGTTCGCGGGAAGAACGACTGTCTGAAAGCCTCCGTGCGCGCTCGAATCTCTCTAATTTTACATTCGTGATCTCCTCGGGAGGTACAAGTAGGGGGAAGCAATATATTCGATACCTCATCCAGAAACGCACCCTCTCGAAACCTGACGAGCAAGCTACACCGCGATGCAGAGCTTCTCTATCTCCTCCGTCAACCCGATCTGGCGGATTCGATCCGAGGCTGGCGCGCTTCCCCGATCTCGAAAGCGGCGGGCTAACGCGCGTGGCTAGCCGTGCGGGTCTACTCGAAAGTAACAAAATAACAGTGCCCCATTGGGAAACGTTCAGGGGCACAGTTGCACAGTTACTACTCCCTTGCACAGAAGGTGAATGTGAGGGAAAATCGATATATAGGTAAGGCCTACGAAGTACCCTCCGCCAACGCATAGAGGCTTGAGAAGTATGAATGGGATGTAAATTAAGCCGAATGCCGACACGGTTTCTTTGAAAAAGGAACAAAGCTGTCCTTGTTTCTCATTCTTGTCCTTTCCAGATGACCGCTTTGCCAACGGTTCATTCAACGCTAATCCTCTCACTTTCTGTCAACTGTTCCACACTCACGACTGTTTTATCTGCATGCTCTGTACACCCCGAAATTTAATATGACCAGCCCACGGAAATCGATTACACTGCGCCATTTATCTCTCCCAAAAACTGATATTGTGGCTTTTGACGAGGGCGTTTGAAACTGCCACACGCTTTCAAGCTTCCCTCCATTTGTTGATTCTTCACTGCAAGCGTTTGGCTTAACCAACCTATTCAGTTGCACAAGGGAGCGCGCTAACGGTCTATATGTATGCCACCGATCTGTCGTCCTAATAATTTACTGCTGGTACATTGTTATATAGAAACACCCGCTTGTATTTATTCCTACATCCTTCTCACGTGTTGCAATCATCCTAATGTTACAGTATATACTGTACATATTCGTTTATTCAATTACCCATGAGTAAAAAAAAAACACTTCAATATTCATCAACGTTTATATTTCAGATGATTAGCTACCACTTTTTGAATTGACTACAACTGTGAAGAATTTGCCAAAATCAGATCATACTTTTTTGTGATCGATGGCAATTTTTCATCAATCCATTATATGGCAGTAATAGCTGTAGAACTCACAAACCAACACCTAAAGATGTTTAGTTTCACTCCCAAACTCTCCGTCCGAACAAGCCTCGGAAGGCTCAACGGTACCCACCTATCGCCGTGTCGTCCTCAGGCCACAGGCGTCAGTGGATGCGCATATGGAGGAGCATGTGGTCAGAAAATCACTCTCTCGGGCGTTATCAGTTTTCGCGACCAGAGCCGCTACTTCTCTATCAAGTAGCTGCTCAGCTGGCGTTACGAGGGCTGAGTGCATCCCGCTCGCGAAGAACGCTCGGCAGCCGCTGACGGTGATCCATCCAAGTAATAGCCAAGCCCGACAATGCTTAACTTCTTTATATGACAAAGAAATTCGCCTAACAGCCGTGCAAATTGAGAAGTTCTTTTATTTTATTTTCGCTACAAGTTTCGGCAATTCATTATGCCATCTTCAGGCCTCATATGCGTCTCTCAAAAGTAATCGATATTGACATACTGGTGCCACATGTTTCTGGATGTCGTGTATTCTCAAGTGCTTCGAAGGATGCACGCAAATCGTGTTTACAATTCAGGCAACTTCAATGATTCAGTCTTTTCCAAAGCTCTATATTTTTCCAAAAGAATAGATACTATTGATGACCGTGCAGCTTCTCTAGAATGAAGTGATAATTAAATCGAAACCCTTAGCTGCCGATAGGTGTTGTTGATATACATCAATGGGGACAGCTGAAAACGTGTGTGCCTCTACCGGGACTCGAACCCGGGATCGCCTGCTTACATGGCAGACTCTCTATCCATCTGAGCCATGGTGCGACTGCAGGGACTTATTCCTTGCACGCCTCCCGCGAGACCCACATTCCCAACTGTCCACAACCTACATTCGTAGTACTCCTAATAGATATTTGCCCATTCACTGCTTACTCGTGCCAGACTAAGCTGATGAGTCCTGTAAGAGTTCGAGCAAAGCGAGTGGATTCGCACAGAAGAAGGACAGTGGCTGGGTAGCCTTTAATTGCATGAAGATTGTATCTGTTCCCGAAAGAATAGATACCATTGATGTATATCAACAACACCTGTCGGAAGCTAAGCATTTCGATTTAATTATCATTTCATTCTAGAGAAACTGCACGGTCATCAATGATATCTATTCTTTCGGGAACAGATACCATCTTCATATAGTTAAAGGCTACCCGGCCATTGACCTTCTTCTGTGCGAATCCGCACGCTTTGCCCGTACTCTTACGGGACTCGCCAGCGTAGTCTGGCGCGAGTGATGAGTGAATGGGCAAATATCTATTAGGAGTACTAGGTTGTGGACAGTTGGGAATGTGGAGGCGTGCAAGGGATAAGTCCCTGCAGTCGCACTATCCTCTGTGTCCTCGGTGGCTCAGATGGATAGAGGGTCTGCCATCTAAGCAGGAGATACCGCGTTCGAGTCCTGGTCGAGGCACACATTTTCAGCTGTCTCCATTGATGTATATCAACACCTGTCGGCAGCTAAGAGCTTCTATTTAATTATCATTTCTATATTTTCCATAGTATCACATGTACAAATATGGTTGATGCATGACTCTCTCCAAATGCTCTATGAGAGCCCCTTTGGTCGCGTCCAACGGTAATCAAGCTCAGTCCGTGATTATTAGAGTAGATACACCAGACAGCTCCTTATAATAACTAATCTTTATTTATGACAGACTGTTTCGCTTTATCGCCATTTTCAAGTACCTGCAATTACAATTTCGGTGAGTACAGATATGGTTAGAAGTGTCATTCATATTAAAGTAGCTGTCTTGTACTTACGTCTAGATTGATGTGACGTCCATATTGCATCGTTAGTGGACTGTTTCGTAGCTGTCACTGCTTTAATAAGATCGTAAATGATGTCAAGACGTTGAAAATAAAATGTTAATTACGACGTGACAGCTCGACTTTCTACACTTGAAAAATCAAAATCACACTGCTGATACGATCGAAAATGCACTACACATTCTGAGCAGAATACCAAAAGGTTTAGCAACGAACATTCTTGAGGAATTAGAAATTTATATGTACACGAAAAAATACCCACAAAAACTATTCAACTAACTTACATAATTTAGACACAAGTACTAACTTAAAAACTTTATTGAACTTTTAGAACACGAAAATGGATAAACGGAAGTAACATACACAACAACCAAAGATGGTCGTAACAAATTTTAGTTAATAAAATAATATCGCTGTTCATCTGCACAATCTTTGTAAACATATAGCGTTGTAAAGAGTGGAACTGTCAAACTGCTGTCACGTCGTAATTAACATTTTATTTTCAGCTTTGGACGACACCTTAATGTGTAATAGTCTTTTTGTTAAGTTGTCTGCATCCCAACGTGTAACCTGTGCGGTGAGTGCCATCTATTCTTTTCTTAATAGTTGACGTTTCTACTTGGACTTTCCATTGTTTAAAATTTGTATATGTATCTTTATCGGTGTCTGAATTAATCAATAGCGTTTAGAACGTCGTATTCTGACAACGAACCCCTTGAGTGCGAGGTTGCCAGAGGCCAATGACGTTTACGGCTTTCGATGCCCCACATATTGTCTACCATGCAACTACCATGCGAACCATGGATGAAGGGTATCAGACGGATGCCATATTCCTTGACTACTAGAAATCGTTTGACCGGTGCCCCACTGCAGACTTCTAACTAAGGTACGAGCATATGGGATTGGTTCCCAAGTATGTGAGTGGCTCGAAGACTTCTTAAGTAATAGAACCCAGTACGTTGTCCTCGATGGTGAGTGTTCATCAGAGGAGAGGGTATCATCTGGAGTGCCCCAGGGAAGTGTGGTAGGACCGCTGTTGTTTTCTATCTACATAAATGATCTTTTGATAGGGTGGATAGCAATGTGCGGCTGTTTGCTGATGATGCTGTGGTGTACGGGAAGGTGTCGTCGTTGAGTGACTGTAGGAGGATACAAGATGACTTGGACAGGATTTGTGATTGGTGTAAAGAATGGCAGCTAACTCTAAATATAGATAAATGTAAATTAATGCATATGAATAGGAAAAAGAATCCCGTAATGTTTGAATACTCCATTAGTAGTGTAGCGCTTGACACACTCACGTCGATTAAATATTTGGGCGTAACAATGCAGAGCGATATGAAGTGGGACAAGCATGTAATGGTAGCTGCGGGGAAGGCGGATAGTCGTCTTCGGTTCATTGGTAGAATTTTGGAAAGATGTGGTTCATCTGCAAAGGCGACAGCTTATAAAACACTAATACGACCTATTCTTGAGTACTGATCGAGCGTTTGAGATCCCTATCAGGTCGGATTGAGGGAGGACATAGAAGCAATTCAGAGGCGGGCTGCTAGATTTGTTATTGGTAGGTTTGATCATCACGCGAGTGTTACGGAAATGCTTCAGGAACTCAGGTGGGCGTCTCTAGAGGAAAGGAGACGTTCTTTTCGTGAATCGCTACTGAGGAAATTTAGAGAACCAGCATTTGAGGCTGACTGCAGTACAATTTTACTGCCGCCAACTTACATTTCGCGGAGAGACCACAAATATAAGATAAGAGAGATTAGGGCTCGTACAGAGGCATATAGGCAGTCATTTTGCCCTCGTTCTGTTTGGGGGTGGAACAGGGAGAGAAGATGCTAGTTGTGGTACGAGGTACCCTCCGCCACCCACCGTACGGTGGATTGAGGAGTATGTATGTAGATGAAGTAGATACAATAGTGGCTGTTAATGGCAACAGGGTGCGGGACTGGAGGTATCTAATGGTGAGCACACATGAGGCTATGGAGTGTAAAAAATGACTCTGAGCACTATGGGACTTAACGTCTGAGGTCATCAGTCCCCTAGAACTTAGAACTACTTAAAACTAACTAACCTAAGGACAACGCACACATCCATGCCCGAGGCAGGATTCGAACTTGCGATCGTAGCGGTCGCGCGGTTCCAGACTGTAGCGCCTAGAACCGCTCGGCCACTCTGGCCGGCTATGTAGTGTAGCTGAACTACTTAGTCCACGAGTAACTCAAAACACTGCTGCAGTGCTAGTGCTGTTGATACAATGTAGAGCACTGAGAACGATGAACAAAGCAAACAGTGCATTATATCTACAACAAAAGTTGCCGAAGTTGACAATTGGGCGGAAATGAACCCAAGGAATTTCGCAGAGAAAGAAATGCCAGCTGAAATATTAGCGATTCTGCAAGATGAGCTTTTGGAATGTACATGAGGGTTACAATGATGACGATACGTGCTTAACAAGTGAATGTGATATTGAAACAGATGTCGAGCCCTGTTGTTCACCATCCTTGTCGGATAGGGGGCGGCAAATCCCGTCTCCAGTGAAACGTAGTAAAGGCAGAGGTCCTTAGCTCGAGTCCAAGGAGCGAGTGCTAAACATAAATACGTACACGGAAGATCAGCCGCAGCACAGCAAAAAAAACAATTATGAACAGATTTCGAATAAGTCCGTAGCAACATGACCGTGTAGTGCATAAGACAAACTACGGATATTCAAAGGAGATCAAGGCACACTTGTTACTAAAACAGGTGTTTGTGCGTTTCACGTATGCTCGATACAATTTACAGGATGTGCATGATAGTGATTTACCGCGTTATGCACATCAAATTCGCGCGAGACTTATTACAGCGATTTCAAGGGAAGCTGTGGATGGTTGAATAACTTCAAACAGTACTACAGAAGTGGAAGACGCAAGTTAACGAAATTTCAAACAAAGCGTCAACTTGACGATTCGCAGCAAATTTGGGAATCGGCCCGAAAATTTGTAGCTGAGAGAAACAAACTGATCCCATCGTTCAGCAAGGAATTTGATTTCAACTGCGCCCAATCGGGATTTGAAAAGGAAATGCATATGAAAGGAACCCTGGAAGTTAGAGGTATCAAGAGAGTTATATCAAGATCAACTAACATCAGTGCCGTGTGGCATTCGTATACAATTATGCTGAGTATTAATCTGGATGGTAAATTGTCTGTCTGGTAAACTGTCTGGATGGTAAATTGTCTGGATGGTAAATTGTCTGGATGGTAAATTGTCTGGATGGTAAATTGTCTAGCGCCGAGAGAAGTTGGTGGTGCTCTGCCCCAACGATTCTTTCTCGTGTGAGTAATCTTGCAAGGACAGTAGGGAATACTTAAGTCACAGCAAGTAAGAGTGGAAAAATGGGCCTAAGAGTACAACTATGGTGTGAGCACTGCTTTTGGCCAATAGGCGGTCAAAATAACGTCCTTTTGCTTGATTTCTTGTCCGCGTATAAAAATCACACTCCTTTAGAGCAAACTATCCCTCTTGAGATACTACCTGAAACTACGGGACAAATTCAGTCTTTCAATGTTTGTTTTTTCCGTGTCTATAAAATACATTATCGCACTATCTGCACCTGCGTCGTAAAGGATAGCCACTTTTACGATAAGATCCACGACCGATGTTTGCATTCCGTTGCATTCCATCACATTCCATCAGTTCTCGTCACCCCGTTACACCAATGTGATTCTATATGCAGTCTTTATGAGTGGATATCAACCTAGCTGAATGTCCTGCACTGTTTGTAGCTCCGAAGGAGTTCTCCTTCGATCTTGATGGGGCAAAGCCTTGTGATCGCTGTGGCGCCCCATTTTTCATTCGGTATTCATGGTGCAAGTAAATGATTTGTTTTAAATATTTCTTGGATGCCGATGATGTCCATTTTGTGAAGAGTAATACATACATCCCACAGAAGATGGATCTCTGCACCTCCCGGACAATCACTTTCTGTCGCCCTCTGGATCCATATGGTGAGTCATTAGCTGCTAATATTTTTACTGTCATAATTGTTAACACTTTCAAATGAGCTTTACTAAAGAGTGATTTTGCGACCTGGCCCTAAAGGGGTTTCTTGTAAGTAAAACTAGTTATCAGAATCTAGGTATTTTGACCTCGTGCATTGCCTTAATTGCTTCCATAAACTCTTGTAAAAAAAGTGTCGAAATTATGATTAGCAGTGTTCTCATATCAGACTTTCGGGATTCGTTCATAGACACTATCCCCTACAAAATTTACTGCGTTAGTGGGAGTAAGAGATGGTTCTGACTTTCAATATGCGAGGACTGTCCAGAAAGTAAGTTCGGATCTGTCGCGAAATGGAAACCACTGGGAAAATCCAGTAAAGCTTTCCACAGATGTGTTGGGCAATGTCTCTAGTATGCCCGTCGATCGTGTCGCGTCGCTCTGTTCAGTTCCGAGTGAACAGTGAGCACGTAGAGATGCGTAGGGAACAGCGTCTGCTGCCAAGTATGAGGGCCTGGTTAGAGATTTCGCCACTGTCATGCAACTCGCATAACACAACTGTCGAGCAGTTCCTTCTCCTTGCCAATTCTCGACCGCGCACTGCAGGGGCAATGAAGATGCTCCTGCAGCGTTTCCGATGAGAAGTGTTTGATCACCCGCAATACAGTCCGTAACTGGCTCCCTCTGAGTCTCATCTCTGCTCACAAGAACCGCTGGCTATGAAGGCAAAATTTTTCCACAGACAACGAGCTGCAGAACAGTGCAGATAACTGGCCGAAAGCACAGGCGGCTGCTTTCTATGACGAGGATATTAGAAAGTCGATACAACATTACGAAAAAACTCGAAGTTGGAGCGACGACTATGTAGAGAAGTGAGTGGAAGGTGTACCCAGCTGTTTCAAATAAAACGTTTCTGGTTTTCACTGCGGTTTCCATTTCGCGACCGATCGGAACTTACTTTCTGGACAACCCTCGTATGTTAGTAAGCTAGGGATAATTTCTAAAGGAGAAATGAGATAGTAAAACTTTAACCACACGAAAGAAAGCTGATAACATAGATACTAAAAAGGTCGATGTGGAGAAGGTCGGATAAATCGAGCACTTTTATTAAGTGGCCGGAAGTGTCTGTATGTCAGGGCACCACCAACCTTTTTTCTACATAGAATTTTAGGTTATAGTCTTTGAAGAAGTTTTCATCTTAAACATTTAATTTGGAATAGATCGAGTGGTCTTAACCGATCTCGGATTTATGAAAGGAGCAGCAAATCCAACAGAATTATCTCACAAAATATACACGCAAGAATGGGATGAACAGAGTGTAAAGAAATGTCGAGCAAAAAGTAAAAGCTGATTTCTGAATTCGAGAATTTTCACTTCAACCGCGAGGTTCTTAGTATCTTTTCTCGTCGGTACAATCATTTTCTCTTATAACATTTCCGTTTGCAAAAGGGACATCTGTAAATAGTGCTTGTCTATTTTGAAAACAGCTGTTACTGATTGCTGTTTTCAGACAACAGTTACGCTTAAATTATATATTCTTCTTAATTAAAATTAATTACTTTTTACATAATGCATGCAACATATAGTTAGTAATGATTTGCTGAGGATCAATGATTTTTTTCGTAACACGATTAAGTATAAGCCATTGTTATCGGATTTTAAATTCAGTAACATTTGGTTTCAAAATAAGAAGAAAACCATATAACTCCCCTTTGATAGTCTTCTGGGGTTCATAGTCTTCCTAAATAATATTCGTAAATTTTAGTTTCTCAAAATATCAAATGCGGGGGATGTCTGTCAAATCATAAAAGCAGTCTCGTCCATTATGACAGAGTGAACATCTCATCGGAATATGATATTTCTTGTCGTAAACCATCGGACATGTACTTTCAAGGAAACCATTCCGGCATCCACCTTAATGATTTAGGGAGTCATGGCAGAAATCAATCTGGATAGCCGGACGGGGATTGGAACAGGCGTCCTCGAGAATACGACACCGCTCTCTTGCCACTGCTTCACAGCGCTCAGTACATCCTTGCCAACCAAAGGAAGAAATATTACAATTTCGCGTCTTGTCGACCATCCGGTCAAAAGAGACGGAGCACAAACTCGAACTGGACAAAGACGTCTATTTTGAACAAATCATTGTGATTTCGCCTTAATCGAAGGAAGGTAACTTCTTAAAAGCTAAATAATGACTGAAACCCCTCTCCTTCCGAAGCTGAGGCCCTTGCCCTAACCACTGTCACAACTCATTCGGTGGGGCTCAGGGGCAAGTGGTTAAAATGCGTAGTAGGTCCACAGAGCAGAAACACGTTACTTTGCGGTTGACATCCTTTCAAATAGGTACAGCACAAATCAATACATCACCTATGCCCATAGATACACTCCCTGACTAAAAAAGCGAAGCACCAACAAGGGGAGGAGGAAACTTCACAGGCTGAGAGGGTGTGTGATGTTGTTTCAGTGATTACAAAAAAAAAAATGTTCAAATGCGTGTGAAATCTTATGGGACTTAACTGCTAAGGTCATCAGTCCCTAAGCTTACACACTACTTAACCTAAATTATCCTAAGGACAAACATACACACCCATGCCCGAGGGAGAACTCGAACCTCCGCCGGGACCAGCCGCACAGTCCATGACTGCAGCGCCTTAGACCGCCCAGCTAATCCCGCGCCGGTGATTACAACGTCGAGTCAAATTTACAAATAATTTACCAGTTAGAGCCCACTTATCAGCACGACGTCATACCTGTGTGGCATGGTTGCATGCGCTATTTCGGATGGGGAGTGTGTCACATAGCTGATGCATCATCTCCTATGGAAAGGTGGATGACAGGTGTTGCAGATGGTTGTGATATACTGGGTACCGACACTGGGACGGATTTGACATGGCGAGCTGCACCCATACACTTTCTATTGGGTAATATCAGTGGTTCTCAGTGGCTATGTTGACTACCTCAGCATCACAAAGACCTTTCATAAAGACACTTAGCATGTGTGGACAAGCATTTCTGTTGACAAATGGTACCATGGTACTGTCACATAAGAGATAATATGTGAGGATGCAGGATGTCTGTTATGTACCTTCTTGCCTTTAGAGGTCTCTGAATCATCACCTGACGCAACTTGAAGTCATAATCTATGATTTCCCACACTATGACGCCAAGACTAACACCACTGTGTATCCCAAAACACAGGAAGAATGGAACTTATCTCCAGGTCGCCACCATACTCACCGACAGTGATCATCTGGGGTTGTGCAGATACATGATTAATTGTTCTGTTAAGTGCAGCGACATGGAAAACCACTTAACAGAACAATAGGTTATGGACCTGTCAATCAAAGAAGAACAATAGGTTTGCCCCTGAGTGCATACCTGCTCCTGGTGTAGGCAACCTGCACTAACATAATGCACCAGAACATAGCTTGTCTCACTACTGATATTCACCAATAGTCTGTGATACCAGGTCACAGCGATACTCCAAATGGGGCCATTTATATTGTGTTGTTAAAGGCAGTCTACACATGGCACGGTAACTGGCTAGAGTAGCTACTGCTAGGCCCTGGCCAAGGGTACAGGATGACACACAATGGCATAGGGAGTTTGTTAGTTGTTCTCTGGTGGCAGGCGCAGATGTGAAGGGTTGCGATGTACTTTGGGCACAGTACGGCGATCCTCCCTTACGATGGTCAGACGTGATAGACCGGAGTCTTGGCGACGAATATTCCTGCTTTCACGTTCCCACACATTCCAACATCAGGCCATTGTCAAATCAGACTGTTCCAAAAATCTGGATATTGTACGATTCGACCTGCCAGCCAAATAGAGACCAACAATGAGGTTTCTTTCAAACTTTTGTCGGATGCTGCTGACGCTGTCCCATATGAATGCAGCATGCCCGTGTCGTTCACAGTGATCAAGCAATAACCGAGGATGTTTCCACCCCTTAAACACCGTACCAGGTCAGAGAACAATAACGAACACGAACAACGCTAGTGCACTCTGGTGGCAGTTCTACCTATCACAGAGAATTACAACTCTAATCATTTACACAGATGTCGATGGCGTGTATGTGTACGAAGTTGCATTGACATTCTACCAATGTATTATGAGTGCTTCACACTTTGTGTCAGACATTGTATACAAGGTGTAAACAAAAGCTTGCAACGTGGCACAATGGTATAGGGGAATTCGAGACGATCTACTTGATGTAATACACTTGCGGTCGATGAAGGCGGGAAAATAACCTCAAACTGGCCTACAAAATCCAGCTAAGCTACGCCGCATGCGCGCTGCCCTAGATTTTGTATATCCTCTCTCTCTCTCTCTCTCTCTCTCTCTCTCTCTTACTCCACGTCTTAGTCGGCTGTTTCGTTAACATTAATTTAAACGTTCCCATTGGCGTACTGAAAGAAAAAACAGTTTTGTAAAAGTTATGCAAAAGAATTTAATCGTTTTAAGCACAGTAGTTTCGTAGTCTGAAGGTCAGACAAACAAAACGATTTACCGTAATCGCTATTCCGTTATTCCGTTAAAATTTACAATAATTTCATGTAAAATTTAGACAAACGTCACTTTTACAGAGTGACATTATCAGTCTGCAGCGGAGTGAGCGCTGATATGAAACTTCCTGGCAGAATAAAACTGTGTGCCGGACCGAGACTCGAACTCGGGACCTTTGCCTTTCGCTGGCAAGTGCTCGATCGTCTGAACTACCCTAACACGAAGCACGCTCTCTCCTCAAAACTTCACTTCTGCCAGTACTTCGTCTCCTCCCTTCCAAACTTCACAGAAGCTCTTCTGCGAACCCGCAGTACTATCACTCCTGCAAGAAAGGATGTTGCGGAGACATGGCTTAGCCACAGCCTGGGGGATATTCCCAGAATGAGATTTTCACTCTGCAGCGGAGTATGCGCTGATATGAAACTTCCCGGCAGATTAGAGCTGTGTACCGGACCGAGACCTTTGCCAAGGTCCCGAATTAGAGTTTCGGTCCGGCACACTGTTTTAAGTTTCATATCAGCACACACTCCACTGCAGAGTGAAAATCTCATTCTGGAAACATCCCCCAGGCTATGGCTAAGCTACATCTCCACAATATCGTCTCTTCCAGGAGTGCTAGTTCTGCAAGGTTCGCAGAAGAACTTCTGTGAATTGTGGAAGGTAGGAGACGAGGTATTGGCAGAAGTGAAGCGGCGAGGACGGGGCTTGAGTCGTGCTTGGGTAGCTCAGTCAGAGAGCTGGCTGGTATCTGTAATAAAAAAAAACTGGGTTAAGGGGTAAAAAACGAACTTCAGCGGATGTCATATGACGTCCGCTACGATCAAATACAACGAACAAAATTAAGAAAAATAAAAGTAAAGGGAGACGGTAGAGCACTTTCCCTCGAAAGACAAAGGTGCCGAGTTCGAGTCTCTGTCCGACAGTTTTAATCTGCCAGGAAGTGTCACTTTTACATTTTGTACGTTAAAGAACAAGGGATTTTAATATTTAAGGACGCACATGCACTGAAGGTGGCTATTTTGGCCAATTTGAGGCAGTTCATCGATTTAATAGAGCACAAGTGCCTGTCCCGATTTGTTCGACTTCACCTACACCTCTGTTTTAGGCTTTAACATTTATTCGTTTACGCTCTGTATTTACTAGGGCGTGCTGAAAAGTAATGCCCCCGAAACACTCTTAAAGCTTTTAAAACAAAACAAACTTCATTAACATTATACACCTTCATTCTTCATCTCTACATATTTATTTTTCAACGCAGTCACCCTGGTGACGAACACATTTCTGGCAACGAGAGACCGGTTTGTTGACACTGTCAGTGTAGAACGTTTGACTTCGTTGACGAGCCACAACTGCACCTCTGCTTGCAGCCCTTCGTCACTATCAAAGTGAATTCCTTGAAGGTGTTCTATAAGTTTTTGGAATCAGATGAAAATTGGATGGAGCCAAGTCGGGACTGTATGGCGAATGATCGATGACAGAGAACCCAAGGCGTAGTGTTGTCCCAGCTGTCGCAGCGCTCGTGTGTGGTCCGGCACTGTCATGCTTAACGAGAGGGTGCTCCATGTGTGGTGAACTCTTAGAATTAGTGCTGTCAGTGTTCTGAGTGTCTGGCAGTACATTTTTCTTACGGACCGCCATTTTTCCTACGCGCCGGCGTAGTTACATTACACACCGCCACTTTACAGTTCGGAGCACTCTTGCGGCAGAGGGTTACAACTTGCATGAGCAAAGCGGAAAAAGTTAACCAAGTGGCATGCATGAGATGTAATACCTCAGCTGATATTGTGAATAGAATAAAAGATTCGGCAGCATCACTTTTCAGAACGTCCTCCTATTTCAAAAGCGTTATGTAAATTTTGAGGGACATTCAGGACACTTTTATGGACTGTTTCATGATATTACTTATCGTCTGAAACGATTAAAACGAACAACAAGCATTCTTTGCTACCCCCCCCCCCCCTACCCCGCACGCGTCCTTTTGCATTCCCCTCCTCTGCCTTTCCCCACTCCCTCTCGCGTCTGCCCCCCCCCCCCCTCATCCTCCGTCGGCTCCTTCCCCCCTCTCCCCCCCACTTCGTTTTTCCTCTCCTTCCCACTTTTCTTTCCCTCTCATCTGTCCATGTCGTCCCCCCCCCCCCCACCTGCTCTCGGCTGTGGTGTGTCATATTTGTGCCAACTTTTTAGTGCAGTGTTCAAGTGAGTGTTCAGTGTTGTGGGTCTTTCCGAAGTGTTGCGAACAGAAATCATGCTGTTGCTGGATGTGATTTTTATGTCCCTTGCGAGCAGAAACAAGATCGTCACCGTGTTTTTTAATTGTCTGTCTATTATTTTACCTGTCTGCTGTATTTTATTAGCATCGCCAACCCTTTGTTTTATGTTTTAAGTTCCACAGTTTTCCGCCATTTTACCATTTAAGTCACCGATTTTATCGCCTGCTTTTATTATTTATTATCTTCATTCTTTTTAAACAATGAAGAGCGGCGTACTAAGCTGCTGCCAGCCCGCCTCCTTCGGGGGGAATGGAATCTCAATAAAGTAAAAAAAAAAAAAAAAAAATTCTTTGGTAAAATCCTCTGACTTTTCATAAGCGCGACGATCATTGGGTATATTTTCATTACTCTTCATCCAATGAAATTAACAGCTGTTTGTTATTACATTTTTTTCTATGCCTATGCACCTAAGAAAGTACACTAAGGTGACAAAAGTCAGGGGATAGCTATAGGCACGTATACAAATGGAGGCAATATCGCATACACAAAGTATAAAACGGCAGTCCATCGGCGGAGCTGTCAATTGCACTCAGGTGGTTCATTTGAAAACGTTTTCCACGTTATTACGGCCGCACGATGGGAATTAAGAGACTTTGAACGCGGAGTGGTAGTTTGAGCTAGGCACAAGGGACATACGTTAGGGAATTCAATATTCTGAAACCCACAGTGTCAAGAATGTGTCAAGAATACCAAATTGAAGGCATTAACTTTCACCGCGGACAACGCACTGGCCGACGGCCTTCACTTAACGACCAAGAACGTTGGCACCTGCGTACGGCTGTCAGTGCTAACAGACAAGCAACACTGCGTGAAATAACTGCAGAAATCAATGTGGAAAGTATGATGAACGTATCCGTTAGGACAGTTCTGCAATATTTGGCGTTAATGGGCTACGACAGGAGACGATCGAAGCAAGTGCCTTTGCTAACAGCACGACGTCGCCTGCAGCGCCTCTCCTGAACTCTTGGCCATATCGATTGGACCCTAGACGACTGGAAAACCGTGGCCTGGTCAGATGAGTCCCGATTTCAGTTTGTAAAGGCATATGGTAGAGTTCGAGTGCGGTGCAGGCCCCACGAAGCCACGGATTGAGGTTGTCATTGTCAACAAGGCACTTTGCTAGCTGGTGGTGGTTCCGTAATGGTACGGGCTGCGTTTACATTGACTGGACTAGGTCCTACATCTAAATGGCTACTCTGCAAATCACCCGTAAGTGCCTAGCAGAGGGTTCATCGAACCACCTTCACACTAATTCTCTACTATTTCACTCTCGAACAGCGCGCGGGAAGAAAAGTAAACGAACGCCTGTATTCTTCCGTAAGAGCTCTGATTTCCCTTATTTTGTTATGATGATCGTTCAACAAAATGTTTTCATATTCGGAGGAGAAAACTGGTGACGGAAATTTTCTGAGAAGATCCTGCCAAAACGAAAAACCCTTTTGTTTTAAAGATTTCCGCTCCAGTTTCGCTATTATGTCAGTCGCATTCTCTTCTCTATTTCTCGATAATACAAAACGTGCTGCCCTTCTTTGAACTTTCTCGATGTATTCCGCTAATCCTATCTGGCAAGGATCCGACACCGCGCAGCAGCACTCCAAAACAGGACGGACAAGCATAGTGTAGGCAGTGTTTTAGCAGATCTGTTGCGTCTTGTTAAGTGTTCCGCCTATAAAACACAGTCTTTGATTCGTCTCCCCCACAACATATTCTAGATGTTCTTTTCCACCGCCCCTGATAGCTGAGTAGTCAGCGCGACGGAATGTCATGCCTAACACCCGGGTTCGATTTCCGGCTGGGTCGGAGATTTTCTCCGCTCAGGGGCTGGGTTTTGTGTTGTCCTTATCATCATCATTTCATCCCCATCAACACGCAAGTCGTAGGCCAAGGAGGCCGAGTGGTTCTAGGCGCTTCAGTGCGGAACCACGCGGCTGCTACGATCGCAGGATCGAATCCTGCCTCGGGCATGGATGTGTGTGATGTCCTTAGGTTAGTTAGATTTAAGTAGTTCTAGGCTTAGGGGACTGATGACCTCAGCTGTTAAGTCCCATAGTGTTAAAGCCATTTGAACACGCGAGTCGCCGAAGTGCCGTCAACTCGAAAGACTTGCACCAGGCGAACAGTCTACCCGACGGGAGGCCCTAGCCACACGGCATTTCCTTTTCTGTTCTTTTCAATTTAAGTTGTTCGTAATTGTAATTCCTGGGTATACAGGGTGAGTCACCTAACGTTACCGCTGGATATATTTCGTAAACCACATCAAATACTGACGAACCGATTCCACAGACCGAACGTGAGGAGAGGGGCTAGTGTAATTGTTTAATACAAACCATACAAAAATGCACGGAGGTATGTTTTTTAACACAAACCTACGTTTTTTTAAATGGAACCACGTTAGTTTTGTTAGTACAGCTGAACATATAAACAAATACGTAATCAGTGCCGTTTGTTGCATTGTAAAATGTTAATTACATCCGGAGATATTGTAACCTAAAGTTGACGCTTGAAACCTCCGACGTTCAGTTGCGTGTTGCAACAAACACGGGCCACGGTCGGCGAGCAGCATCTGCAGGGACATGTTTACGATGACGACCGTGTTTACCAGTGTGGCTGTAATGCACTGTTGTGGTTTGGTCTAGCTGTCGCAGTGTCCGCATGTAGCGCTTGCTGCTATTGTTATTCTGCATTCGTCTCCGCACGCAGACCAACTGTAGTACACCGTGTTCCAGACGTCTGTGATAGTGTAGTGTTGTAGAAACTGTGACCATGGTGTACTCGAACTCTGAAAAGGCGGAGATGACACTCATCTATGGCGAGTGTCGACGAAATGCAGCTGAAGCCTGCAGGGTGTATGCAGAACGGTACCCGGACAGAGAGCATCCAACGTGCCGCACATTGCAAAACATCTACCGCCAACTGTATGCAACAGGTATGGTCGTAACACGCAAACGGGTCCGTAACAGGCCCGTCACAGGAGAAGCGGGTGCAGTTGGTGTGTTAGCTGCTGTTGCCATGAACCCACACACGAGTACACGGGACATTGCGAGAGCCGGTGGACTGAGTCAAAGTAGTGTCATGCGCATACTGCATCGTCACCGCTTTCACCCGTTTCATGTGTCGCTACACCAGCAATTACATGGTGATGACTTTAATCATCGAGTGCAATTCTGTCAATGGGCATTAACAGAGAATGCGTTGCTGTTCTACCTGTTTACCGATGAAGCGGGTTTCACAAACCACGGGGCAGTGAATCTACGGAACATGCATTACTGGTCCGTGGTCAATCCTCGCTGGCTCGGACAGGTAGAGCGACAGCGACCGTGGACTGTAAATGTATGGTGCGGAATCATTGGCGACCACCTCATTGGTCCTCACTTCATTGCAGGGGCCCAAACAGCTGCAACATACATCGCGTTTCTACAGAATGATCTGCCAACGTTGCTCGAAAATGTCCCACTGGAAACGCGTCGACGTATGTGGTATCAGCATGATGGTGCACCTGCACATTCCGCAATTAACACTAGGCTGACCCTTGACAGGATATTCGACGGGCGTTTCATAGGACGTGGAGGACGCATAAATTGGCCAGCCCGTTCTCCTGATCTTACTCCTCTGGACTTCTTACTGTGGGGTACGTTAAAGGAGAACGTGTACCGTGATGTGCGTACAACCCCAAAGGATATGAAACAACGTATTGTGGCAGCCTGCGGCGACATTACACCAGATGTACTGCGGCGTGTACGACATTCATTACGCCAGAGATTGCAATTGTGTGCAGCAAATGATGGCCACCACATTGAACATCTGTTGGCCTGATATGTCGGGACACACTCTATTCCACTCCGTAATTGAAAACGGAAACCACGTGTGTACGTGTACCTCACCCTTCATGGTAATGTACATGTGCGTCAGTGAAAAAGACCAATAAAAAGGTGTTAGCATGTGGACGTAATGTGCTGTTCCAGTCTCTTCTGTACCTGAGGCCCATCACCGTTTGGATCCCTACGTAATTCGGTGCTCTCCGATACACACGATCGAACAGCGGAGGAGTGGTACTCAAGCGCCAACTTTAGGTTACAATATCTCCGGATATAATTAACATTTTACAATGCAACAAACGGCACTGATTACGTATTTGTTTATATGTTCAGTTGTGCTAACAAAACTAACGGGATTCCATTTAAAAAAACGTAGGTTTGTGTTAAAAAACATACTTCCGTGCATTTTCTTATGGTTTGTATTAACCAATTGCACTAGCCCCTCTCCTCACGTTCGGTCTGTGGAATCGATTCGTCAGTATTTGATGTGGTTTACGAAATATATCCAGCGGTAATGTTAGGTGACTCACCCTGTATAATTGAATTTACAGCCTATGGATTTGACTGATTTATCGTGTAATCGAAGTTTAATGAATTCCCTTTAGTACTCACATCGATGACCTCACACTTTTCATTATTTAGGGTCAACTGCTAATTTTCACACCATACAGATATCTTTTCTAAACCTTCGATAGCAACCAACACTTCGTGTGGGTAAAGAGCTAGTTGTGTTTCACAAGAACGATGTTTTCTAAATCCGTGTTGACTATGTGTCAACAGACCGTTCTCTTCGAGGTAATTCTTAATGACAGAACACAATATATGTTGAAAACCCTGCTGCAATCGACGTTATATGATTTTTTAGTATGGAGCTATTGCATCTGCATACTCTGAAAGGAACATAATCGATATACAGTATGGACCGGAAGACATGATTTTACTACGCGATTTAAGTTGCTTCACTACTCCGTCGGTATCGTCCGCCTCCGTAACGCAGCGGCTGTTACCGCCTACCACGCAAGCGGGCCTGGGTTCGATTCCCGGCAGGGGACTGGATGTTGCGTGTCCTTCATCATTGACACGCAAGTCGCCGAAATGGTGTCAGTTAAAAAGACTTGCAATACGGCGGCCGAACCCCGAACGGGATATCCCGGCCAATAAATGCCATACGATCATTTCATTTTTCCGAGGGAATATACTTATATGTTACTCATGTTGGCAGCTGTTCTTGATTCGAATTCTGGAATACTTACTTCGTCTTCTTTGGTGGAGGAATTTCGGAAGACCATGTTTAGTACCTCTGCTTCATCAGCACTGTCGTCGATAATATTTCCATTGCTTTCATGCAGAGAACGCACTGATTGTGTCTTACCGCTAACATACTTTTCATACGACCAGGATCTCTCTGGAATTTCTGCCAGGTTTCCATCGACAACCTTGGAGATTTTGCGTTCGTTTAAAATTGACATGCAGTTTTCGTTGTTTCTGCAACAGCGTTCTGATCTGTTTCGTGTTCAAAATGGATCAGCTCTATCGTTTGTTAATTTATGTGGTACAAATCTCTCAATTGCTGCCGCACGTGGTAGCCGTGCGGTCTAAGGCGTCTTGTCATGGATCGCGAGGCTTTCCCCGTCGGAGGTTCGGGACCTCCCTGGGGCATGGGTGTGTGTGTTGTCCTTAGCGTAAGTTAGTTTAAGTTAGATTAAGTAGTGCGTAAGCCTAGGGACCGATTACCTCAGCAGTCTGGTCCCATAGTCCTTACCACAAATTTCCAAAAGTTTCCCAATTGCTGTGGCTACTATTTCTTTGAATTCAAGCCCTATCTGGTCTACATTTACATTGTTAATCTGGAACGAGTGGAGATTGTTTCTCAGGAAGGCGTCAAGCGAATTTTATCTGTTTCTTTAAATAGGTGTATTTTTCGTTTATTTTTTGTGGATTTGGGAGCTACAGTATTCAGTCTCGCTACGACAACTCTGTGTTCACTAATCCCTGCACCCGTTTTGATGCTCGTTATCAGCTCAGGATTATTTGCTGCTCAGTGGTCAAGTGTGTTTTCACAACTATTTACAATTCGAGTGGTCTCATGAAGTAATTGCTCGCATTAGTTTTCAGAGGATGCGTTTAGCACAATTTCAGATGAAGTTTTGTTCTTATCTCTGCATTTAAACACGTATTTTCGCCAACATATCGAGGATGAATTGAAGCCACCACCAACTATAATTCTATGAGTCAGGCACGTGCTCGAGATTATATTCAAGTTTTCTTTGAACCTTTCAGCAATTGCATCACCTCAGTTAGGAGGTCGGTAAAACGATCCAATTTTTATTTTATTCTGGTTGCCAAGAATGACATCTACCCATACTGACTCACATGATCTGTCTCCTTCAATTTCGCTACAAGATAAACTACTTCTAACAGCAACAAACACGCTGCCTCCAACTGTATCTAGTGTATACTTTCTGAACGCTGTTAAGTCTTCGCAAAATTTCGGCTGAACCTATCTCCGGCTGTAGCCAGCTCTCAGTGTCTATAACGATTTGCGCATCAGTACTTACTATTAGCACTTGGAGCTCTGGTACTGACAATTTACAACTGTTATACCGATGGTTCCTACATCTTCGTTCTTCCTGTGGTCGACCAGCTCTCTCTGAGGCTGGAAGCCTTTCTGTGTTTCCCCGAGACCCTCTAACCTAAAAAGCCGCCCAGTCCACGCTACTCAGCCACCGCTACCCGTGTAGCCGCCCCCTGCGTATAATGTACTCCTGACCTATTTAGCGGAACACGAGACTCCACCACCGTATGGATCAATTCGAGGAATCTGCAGCCTACACAGCCGCAGAGCTGTCTAAGCCTCTGATTCAGACCCTCCACTCGACTCTATACCAGAGGTTCGCAATCGGTCCTGTCGACAATGCTGCAAATGGTGAACTCTGCTTTCATCTCGCCCTTTACCACTTCAGATAGGAGATGGAAACCAGAGAGAATCTCTTTCGATCCAAAGCGACATACGAGGGCAGTTCAATAAGTAATGCAACACATTTTTTTTCTCGGCCGATTTTGGTTGAAAAAACCGGAAATTTCTTGTGGAATATTTTCAAACATTCCCGCTTCGTCTCGTATAGTTTCATTGACTTCCGACAGGTGGCAGCGCTGTACGGAGCTGTTAAAATGGCGTCTGTAACGGATGTGCGTTGCAAACAGCGGGCAGTGATCGAGTTTCTTTTGGCGGAAAACCAGGGCATCTCAGATATTCATAGGCGCTTGCAGAATGTCTACGGTGATCTGGCAGTGGACAAAAGCACGGTGAGTCGTTGGGCAAAGCGTGTGTCATCATCGCCGCAAGGTCAAGCAAGACTGTCTGATCCCCCGCGTGCGGTCCTTCCCCATGCTCAAACGATCAACTCTGAAGTGTATTGTGCTACTCTTCAGAAATTGATGAAACGACTTCAGCGTGTTCGTAGGCACAAAAATCTGAACGAACTTCTCCTTCTTCATGACAACGCAAGACCTCACACAAGTCTTCGCACCCGAGAGGAGCTCACAAAACTTCAGTGGACTGTTCTTCCTCATGCACCCTACAGCCCCGATCTCGCACCGTCGAATTTCCGTATGTTTGGCCCAATGAAGGACGCAATCCGTGGGAGGCACTACGCGGATGATGAAGAAGTTATTGATGCAGTACGACGTTGGCTCCGACATCGACCAGTGGAATGGTACCATGCAGGCATACAGGTCCTCATTTCAAGGTGGCGTAAGGCCGTAGCATTGAATGGAGATTACGTTGAAAAATAGTGTTGTGTAGCTAAAAGATTGGGGAATAACCTGGTGTATTTCAATGCTGAATAAAACAACCCCTGTTTCAGAAAAAAAAATGTGTTGCATTACTTATTGAACTACCCTCGTCCATCATTGGTACCAAAGTGAGTGGTGCTCTTCATGACATCTGGAAGGACCCGTTCCACGTCTGGAATGACTCCACCCGGTATGTACACCGAGTGTAAACAGACTTTCTTCCCCACCTTGGCTGCCATGTCCCATAGGGCCTCCATAACACACCTAGCATTGGAGCTCCCAACTACCAATAATCCAACGCTCTGTGACTGCCTGGATCTTGCAGGCTGAGAGGTTCCCTCCGGAACAGGACAAGTGATTGCATCTCTCAGAGTGTTATTGTCAGCCACAGATAGTACCTGGAACCTGTTTGTCAGACTAACTGGGGAGCATTACGTTCGGTCCACCGGGAAGTCTTTGGCAGCCTGCTGCACCCCGAGGCGACCTCCCATTCGAATCTCAGTGCAAGTAGTAACTGGGCTGACGGCTAGTATGGACTGGTCTGCAGACTCGTGTGTCGTGCTGGACCTCCGTTGGATCCCCACAATGGTGATGCCCATCCACTGCAGCCTCACGCTGTGTAACCAAAGCCAACACAGCCTAGAGCTGAGAGCGCAGTGTCACCAACTCCGCTCACATCTGCACACAGCAATCACAGTCCTTATCCATACTAAAGACAGTGAAAAAATACACTAGACAGACAAACAAACGACTATCGACACCTGCTGCAAAACTCTACTGCAAATACTAACGAAAACGCATGAACTGAGTCTAGCAAATTGGATTAACACGCAGAGACTCAAAAACTAAACTACCAAAGCACAAGATGAGACTAAATAATTCGCTCCTGGTTAGGAACTTGTAAAATGTCACAAAATCGGTTACTTCACTGTTGCTGCTGCTGCTCTGTCCACGGCTGCCGCTTGGCCTCTCGTCCAACTGAACCGATCATTGTCTGGAAATGGTTATGTTCGGCTACTTGGAGACCATTTCCAACCCTTCATGGACTTCATGTTCCCAAAAACGATGGAATTTTTATGGATGACAATGCATCATGTCACTCGGCCACAACCGTTTGCGATTGGTTTGAAGAACATTTTGGACAATTCGTACGAATTATTGGCCACCCAGGTCCCCCGACATGAGTCCCATCGAATATTTATGGGACATAATTGAGAGGCAGTTCGTGAACAAAATCCTGCACCGGCATCACTTTCGCAATTATGGCCAGCTGTAGAGGCAGCATAGCTTAATATTTCTGCAAGGCACTTCCAACGACTTATTGAGTCAGTGCTACGTCGAGTTGATGCACTACGCCGAGCAAAAGGAGGTTCGATACGATATTAGGAGGTATCCCATGACTTTTGCCACCTCAGTGTATTCCTGTAATGAGACAAACTAAGCGGCCAAAGGTTGCGGGAAGGGTTGTTCCACCTGAAGGAGTGCCATGTACGAGATCCGAATATTGTGGCTAGATTCGTAAGGCGTGAATTTAAACACGGTAGCTGATTAGTTTGTTTCAGATAGATTTACAGGTCACATGTGAAACACCCCCGTTTAAGTTCTTTATCGGGTTTTGTGTAAATTACTGAAGCCGCCAAACAGTTAATTATTATAATTATATGACCCTCTGCTTAATGGATGAAAGGCTATCGGTTTTCCTGCTGTAGTTTCGGGGGTATTTCAACCGAATGCGGCTGTTCTGAGACGGAATAGTTAATGATTGAAAGTTTGTCTATTATTAAAGACCATCAAGGTTGCGATGTACAAACTGATAAGTATTTCCTACTAACACACAAATTCTGAGGCAGTTGCTACCTTCGCCTTACACGTCTAATTACGGTTATATCTTTAATTGATTGTGGCTTTTAAGTACTTCGTCACACCCAGTGATGATGGTTAACATTCGCAACAATCCTCACTGCAATCCATGGTTGTTGCTGGCCGACGCGGTTGACGCGAAACACGTAATTCGGCACTTGTCACTTTTGGTTTCATTATCACTCGCGAACCGGTATCGATGAGGGTCCACCCCACGACGATTAGGGGGACGCGCTCATTTGTCATACTTCGGTAAATTTACCGTTTACAACTCACTCGACAACCATTATTGCCCGTCTTTCCAGCGCTACTTGTCACTCGACACACTCCAGTGCTACTGTGCACTTAACATTAGTCTCACTGCCTTCTGCAGCGCTTGACAATCGACTCGTGTCTACTATCGACCTGGGCGTCGGTTGGCTCTGAGCACTATGGGACTTAACATCTGTGGTCATCAGTCCCCTACAACTTAGAACTACTTAAACCTAACTAACCTAAGGACATCACACACATCCATGCCCGAGGCAGGATTCGAACCTGCGACCGTAGAGGTCACGCGGTTCCAAACTGAAGCGCTTAGAACCGCACGGCTGGGCGTCAGATACTAATAACTATGTTCGTGGGATCGTGAGTCCCTTACACATGGTAACATGTCGAGAGTTGTTAACTCCTTTGAATATGGCTTGGTAATCATTGCAGACACCGAACCGTTTGGACGCCAGCAACAGTAGCAGCAGCAGCAGCATTTGCCTTATACGCAGTAATTTAGTTTAGTTTCTGTTTTTTTCCCACGTCCTTCTGTGTATTTTACTGTGTAGACTAGTGGTTAGCAAATTGCTGTAACTTTTTGTTTTTGCGTGCATATCCTTGTATAAGGCGTCTTCCTAGTGTAATTTTCCCGCCGGCAAACCGCCACGTCACGCCACTAAGTTTAACCCTCGTACTGGTACGTAGCATATACACTACCGGCCATTAAAATTGCTACACCACTAAGATGACGTGCTACAGACGCGAAATTTAACGACAGGAAGATGATGCTGTGACATGCAAATCATTAGCTTTTCATAGCATTCACACAAGGTTGGCACCGGTGGTGACACCTACAACGTGCCGACATGAGGAAAGTTTACAACTGATTTCTCATACACAAACAGAAGTTGACTGGCGTTGCCTGGTGAAACGTTGTTGTGATGTCTCGTGTAAGGAGGAGAAATGCGTACCATCACGTTTCCGACTTTGATAAAGGTCGGGTTATAGCCTATCGCGATTGCGGTTTATCGTATCGCGACATTGCTGCTCGCGTTGGTCGAGATCCAATGACTGTTAGCAATGGGATTTTAGTCATGTAGACAAAAGCATTTCTACTACTGGAATTACATTTGTATGTGCTCCTAATTCAATAAAATATGCCCTGCAGCTCAGATATTGTCAAACTATCTATGTTCTGATCGCACGTGACGGTCTCAGAGCAGCAATATGTTGCTTATTTTTGTAATCAGCATCACTGAAATCCCACAAATACCTGTGTAAAGCATAGATATCCAAAAAGCGAACGTTATTCTCCGTTCTCCACTTTATATTTCAGTTTGTCTACACTCTACAAACACACATTACCTCAAAACTCACGCAGCTAGTGTCGCCAAAGTTGGAACACGCCGAAACTGTTTAGTTTCACCAACGAGTTGAACAAACGAGTGGTGGCGCGCATGCGCAGTGGCGGGTAGCGCAGTTGCCTGCAACCTAGTGTCGTCGTGTAAACTAGGCTTAACTATCTGCTGAAAGTAATTTTCGGACAAGTCATCCAGAACAATGTCACGCTAATTCCTGTCTCTGGCACCAATTTTGATAACCTGACACGTCCAGTCTATATCTGACAAGTTGAAGTCACCCCCTATTACAACTGCATGATCAGGAAAATTACTAACGATATTCTGCAAGTTCTGTCTGAAGCGACCTACCAATAGAGCTCCTGACCCAGGCGGTCTATAAAAGCATCCGATTACCACATTTGACGGATCTTTGATACGTAACTTCACCCAGATTACCTCATAATCGGAATCCGCGATAACCTCGCTAGATTTTATCGAATTCTTTACTGCAGTAAACACGCCGCCGGCATTGGCGACTAACCTATCCTTACGATAAATATTTTCCAATATTACGTAGGATTTCGCTGTCATTAACGTTCGGTTGCAGCCAAATTTCTGTTGCTAAAACTATCTGTGCTTTAAAACCTTCAGTTAGCGATACTAATTCTGGGACTTCTCCTAGGATGCTCATGCAGTTCACTAAAATCATATTAACCTTTTCTATCTCTGATCTGCAACGACGAAAGTTCTGTGGGGAATTGTGGTTAATTTATCAAGCAAATCGTCGTTGATCCCAAGGGAGAGTTTCTCTAACCTAAAAGAGCCCCATGTGCACGCCATACGTATTCCGTTACCCTAGTAGCCTCTTCCTACATGGTGCACGCCTGACCTATTAAGTGGAATCCTGCAATTCTGTACCCGATAGCGGGTTCGAGAAATTGGTATCCGATGCCATCGCAGAGTCGTCTGAGCCTCTGGTTTAATTCTTCCGTTCTGCTCAAACCAGAGGACTGCGATCAACCCAGGCAACGATGCCAAAAATAGACAGCTTAGCCTGCACTCCGCGTGCGATGCTAGTTCACCAAATAAGCCATCCTCCGAAAGGAGGAGAGGATGCCGACAGAACCCAAGCGGCTGGCGTCATTCTTGCCGACATGTGCCACTACATGCAGCTGCCGGCAGAGTCTCTTCCACATAACGGCATACATACCAAGCACACGTTGGCATTCTTTGTCGCCTTGCCTGCTGTTTCCCTAGGGACTATCACCCGCCTAACATTGGAACTCCCAACGACAAGCATACCCATCCTCTACACTTGTCCGGACTGGGCAGGAAAATTGGCCTCTGGCCCAACAAGAGGGGCATCACGCGCTGGCTCAGAGTTATCATCAACACTGGGTAGCATCTCGCACCTGTTGCTAAGGCGTAGGGCAACAGCCGCGAGCCCTGCTCCCTCTTTCGCCTTCCGTACAGCGACTCGCTAGCCCACCACTCTATGCCACCCACTCTAGAGTGGGTCAGATGTTGCGAATCAGAATGTGCAGCGACATCCGGCTCACCAGGGGATTCCAAAGGCACAAAGATGTCGCAGGAGTCGTCCCCAGTACCCCGATGCCGCCACAACTTTGAACATTAGCCAGAAGCATTTCCAAGGTAGCCAACGCTTCTTCCAGCTGTCCACGGACAGCAGCCAATTCTCGTTGTGTCCGCTCACAACAAGCACAGTTCCGAACCATATGTAGTATGTAAAGTAGATATAAGATCTCAAATAGCGCTGCTGAATTTGGAATGTATGCAGAATATAAGGAAAAGGATGAAGAAACACTAAAAACTGCTCTGCAAATTTCTCGCTTTGCCCTGAGACGGCAAACTCTTAAACAGAAATAAATTTCTCTACTGAAGTGAATATATCTATAGTTACCTGTTACTAGAAACTCTGCTTACCCGAAAGCTACTTCACGAGGTAAGTATGAAAACTAGAATGCGCTGGTCTAAACTACACTAGTGGCCATTAAAATTGCTACACCAAGAAGAAATGCAGATGATAAACGGGTATTCATTGGGCAAATATATTATACTAGAACTGACATGTGATTACATTTTCACGCAGTTTGGGTGCATAGATCCTGAGAAATCAGTACCCAGAACAACAACCTCTGGCCGTAATAACGGCCTTGATACGCCTGGGCATTGAGTCAAACAGAGCTTGGGTGGCGTGTACAGGTAGACCCGCCCATGCAGCTTCAACACGATACCACAGTTCATCAAGAGTAGTGACTGGCGTATTGTGACGAGCCAGTTGCTCGGCCACCATTGACCAGACGTTTTCAATTGGTGAGAGATCTGGAGAATGTGCTGGCCAGGGCAGTAGTCGAAGAGTTTCCGTGTCCAGAAAGGCCCGTACAGGACCTGTAACATGCGGTCGTGCATTATCCTGCTGAAATGTAGCGTTTCGCAGGGATCGAATGAAGGGTAGAGCCACGGGTCGTAACACATCTGAAATGTAACGTCCACTGTTCAGAGTGCAGTCAATGTGAACAAGAGGTGACCGAGACGTGTAACCAATGGCAACCCATACCATCACTCCGGGTGGTACGCCAGTACGGCGATGACGAATAGTCCAAATGGCTCTGAGCACTATGGGACTTAACTTCTAAGCTCATCAGTCCCCTAGAACTTAGAACTACTTAAACCTAACTAAGCTAAGGACATAACGCACATCCATGCCCGAGGCAGGATTCGAACCTGCCACCGTAGCAGTCTCGCGGTTCCAGACTATAGCGCGTAGAACCGCTCGGCCATCGCGGCCGGCGGCGATGACGAATACACGCTTCCAATGTGCGTTCACCGCGATGTCGCCAAACATGGATGCGACCATCTTGATGCTGTAAACAGAACCTGGATTCATCCGAAAAAATGACGTTTTGCCATTCGTGCACCCAGGTTCGTCGTTGAGTACACCATCGCAGGCGCTCCTGTCTGTGACGCAGCGACAAGGGTAATCGCAGCCATGGTCTCCGAGGTGATAGTCCCTCCTGCTGCAAACGTCGTCAAACTGTCCGTGCAGATGGTTGTTGACTTGCAAACGTCCCCATCTGTTGACTCAGGGGTCGAGACGTCTCTGCACGATCCGTTATAGCCATGCCGATAAGATGCCTGTCATCTCGACTGCTAGTGATACGAGGCCGTTGGGATCCACACGGCGTTCCGTATTACCCTCCTGAAACCACCCATTCCATATTCTGCTAACAGTCATTGGATCTCAACCAACGCGAGCAGCAATGTCGCGATACGATAAACCGCAATCGCGATAGCCTACAATCCGACCTTTATCAAAGTTGGAAACGTGATGGCACGCATTTCTCCTCCTTACAGGAGGCATCACAACAACGTTTCACCAGGCAACGCCGGTCAACTGCTGTTTGTGTATGAGAAATCGGTTGGAAACTTTCCTCGTGTCAGCACGTTGTAGGTGTCGCCACCGGCGCCAACCTTGTGTGAATGGTCTGAAAAGCTAATCATTTGCATATCACAGCATCTTCTTCCTGTCGATTAAATTTCGCGTCGGTAGCACGTCATCTTCGTGGTGTAGCAGTTTTAATCGCCAGTAGTGTATTTTTATTAATTATACGATATGCAGAGCGTAAAGGCCTCCCGTTAGAGGGCGCTCGCCATGAGGAGCTGACACGTGAAGCGGCGGTCGGCAGCTGTACAGAGGGCTCTGCTTCCGAGTCCGTAGCGTGCAGCGAAGTGGTGAGCGAGGGCGCGCTCCGCGAGGCGTGGCGGTGTCGCACGCAATAGGCCGGGCCGTGCCTGGCGCCGCCGCTACACGCCGCGCCCTGCGGCCGGCAGTCGGCACGGCTGCGCGGTAAAGGGGGCGCTCTACCCTGCAGGGGCGAGCGGCACGTCGGCTTTAAGCTCACGCCCGTGGACCGCGTCCCAGCGTGACAAATGTTGTTATATCGACGTCGCTACGGCTGCAGCAGCTAAACTCATTTTATAACTTGTCTGTGAAGTTCATAACTAACTCAAAAGCCGGAGTATAAGGAAGTCAGTAATCATCGCAGTGTGATAAATAAGTATAAATAATTTGAGGATGATCATATGTTCTTGTCTGGTGATATGCGTAACAGTAGAGAGTACGTACTCCGGGTCTCAGAGTTCCTCTCAGAATAACCAGAGGGAAACATGGTAGATTAACACGACTCGCAAACAGAAATGCAGGGTGTTTCGGGAGGAACGGTATGTATTTTAGGAGTTGGTAGACTAGATAAGTTCCAACAAAACATTTCATATAGGTGTTCACTATTTATTGGTTACAGAGAGAGAGAAGCTCTCATTTAGTTTGTTGGTACTCCAGTTGCTACGTGTCTATTTATCGACTATCATCTTTATTTTGAAGTTCAAGTTTTAAAAATTTGCTGCAGTTTACATACACTCCTGGAAATGGAAATAAGAACACATTGACACCGGTGTGTCAGACCCACCATACTTGCTCCGGACACTGCGAGAGGGCTGTACAAGCAATGATCACACGCACGGCACAGCGGACACACCAGGAACCGCGGTGTTGGCCGTCGAATGGCGCTAGCTGCGCAGCATTTGTGCACCGCCGCCGTCAGTGTCAGCCAGTTTGCCGTGGCATACGGAGCTCCATCGCAGTCTTTAACACTGGTAGCATGCCGCGACAGCGTGGACGTGAACCGTATGTGCAGTTGACGGACTTTGAGCGAGGGCGTATAGTGGGCATGCGGGAGGCCGGGTGGACGTGCCGCCGAATTGCTCAACACGTGGGGCGTGAGGTCTCCACAGTACATCGATGTTGTCGCCAATGGTCGGCGGAAGGTGCACGTGCCCGTCGACCTGGGACCGGACCGCAGCGACGCACGGATGCACGCCAAGACCGTAGGATCCTACGCAGTGCCGTAGGGGACCGCACCGCCACTTCCCAGCAAATTAGGGACACTGTTGCTCCTGGGGTATCGGCGAGGACCATTCGCAACCGTCTGCATGAAGCTGGGCTACGGTCCCGCACACCGTTAGGCCGTCTTCCGCTCACGCCCCAACATCGTGCAGCCCGCCTCCAGTGATGTCGCGACAGGCGTGAATGGAGGGACGAATGGAGACGTGTCGTCTTCAGCGATGAGAGTCGCTTCTGCCTTGGTGCCAATGATGGTCGTATGCGTGTTTGGCGCCGTGCAGGTGAGCGCCACAATCAGGACTGCATACGACCGAGGCACACAGGCCAACACCCGGCATCATGGTGTGGGGAGCGATCTCCTACACTGGCCGTACACCACTGGTGATCGTCGAGGGGACACTGAATAGTGCACGGTACATCCAAACCGTCATCGAACCCATCGTTCTACCATTCCTAGACCGGCAAGGGAACTTGCTGTTCCAACAGGACAATGCACGTCCGCATGTATCCCGTGCCACCCAACGTGCTCTAGAAGGTGTAAGTCAACTACCCTGGCCAGCAAGATCTCCGGATCTGTCCCCCACTGAGCATGTTTGGGACTGGATGAAGCGTCGTCTCACGCGGTCTGCACGTCCAGCACGAACGCTGGTCCAACTGAGGCGCCAGGTGGAAATGGCATGGCAAGCCGTTCCACAGGACTACATCCAGCATCTCTACGATCGTCTCCATGGGAGAATAGCAGCCTGCATTGCTGCGAAAGGTGGATATACACTGTACTAGTGCCGACATTGTGCATGCTCTGTTGCCTGTGTCTATGTGCCTGTGGTTCTGTCAGTGTGATCATGTGATGTATCTGACCCCAGGAATGTGTCAATAAAGTTTCCCCTTCCTGGGACAATGAATTCACGGTGTTCTTATTTCAATTTCCAGGAGTGTACTTGAATTTTTCAAATGTGGTTGCGACTTTTTGCCAGTTCCACTGTGTCTTTCGAGGATGCCGCATATGTATGCAATGATGCGCATGCCGGTATGGCATCTGTGAGCGGATATTGTAATCGAAACGCTACTGCTGCTTGTAGATAATACGGTAGACGATTTTCTGACTGCAGAGTGGAAGATTAAAGAGTGCGTACTCGTATCTTCGGTAACTGCGTGAGACTGGTGCAATGTACAGCAGTCATATTTGATATGAAATTACAAACTGACAGTGCGTGAATAAAGAAGAAGACGTTATTCAGTTGATACAATGTAGTTCATCTACAAGCATACGTAGAATTTCTATACATGCCGGTCTCCCACGCACAAGAATATGGCTGACCTTACATACGCATTGGTTCTGTTCTTATCATTTGCAGTCGATTCAGCAGCTTCGAGAAGTAGATAAAGCCAATGGATTGAGATTTTGTCGTTGGCTAATTCCACAACGTCCAGTAATCCCTTTTATTCTGTTCACTGTTGAAGCCACTTTCACAAGTGACGGCATCAATAACACTCATAGTTCACGTCAGTGGTCCAGTGAAAACCCAAATACAGGGCGTTTCAAAAAGAAAGAGCAGATTTCAAACATTTATTTCTCAAAAACTAAAAATGATAGAAACACAATTCAAACGTTTCTTGTCAGAGAAAGGTTCAAAGTTTTTCAATGCTCCGCGCAGAAGTTCCATGCAAATCCGCAGTGGCGCTGGCGTTTGTTTGTAGGAAAATGGCGACGACACCACAGGAACGATCATTTTGTGTGCTGCAATTTGCAAAGTTAGAGTCCATTGTTGGTGTGCAACGTGCATTCCGCCGTCAATTCAACAAACAGCCGCCTCGTCATAAGCAAATTTATGAGTGGCATCACAGATTCGTAGAAGATGGTTGCATCTGCAAGCGAAAAAGCACGGGTCGTCCACGCACATCGGATGAAAATGTCGAGCGTGTCCGTGCAGCTTACGAAAGGAGCCCTAGAAAATCCACGGCACGGGCAAGTCACGAACTAAACATGTCTAAAACAACGGTATGGCGCGTTCTGAGTAACCGTCTGCACATGAAGCCGTACAAACTGCAGTTATTGCAAGCATTGCGTCCTGACGACCACAACAAAAGGTTCGAATTTTCAACTGCAATTCTACAGGACATGGAAGAGGACAATTTTGCCGAACGATTAATTTTTTCAGATGAATCAACGTTTCACATTTCTGGTAAAGTTAATCGGCATAACGTACGAATTTGGGCGAGTGAAACTCCGAGGGACGTTATTCAACATGAAAGAGACTCACCAAAGGTTAACGTCTTTTGTGCAATTTCGGTAAACAAAGTTTATGGACCTTTCTTTTTCATGGAGAAAACTATCACAGGAACCATTTACCTGGACATGTTAGAAAACTGGCTATTTCCTCAACTTCAGGAAGATTCAAATCACTTCATCTTCATGCAAGATGGCGCCCCACCACACTTCTCTGAACCTGTACGACGGTACCTAAATAACACCATTCCAGGACGGTGGATTGGAAGAGCAGGAGCACAAGATCAATGTCATCGTCTGTGGCCTCCCAGGTCACCAGACCTTACTCCCTGCGATTTTTATTTGTGGGGGTACATAAAGGACTGTGTTTATGTCCCACCTATGCCCGCTACTCTTCAAGAGGTACGACATCGAATTGTTGCGGCCGTGAATTCGGTAACTAAAGACCAGTTGCGTCGTGTGTGGCAAGAAATGAGATACCGGTTTGATATTTGTCGTGTAACAAATGGTGCTCATATTGAGGTACAGTTTTGATATTTGTTGTGTAACATTTGGTACTCATATTGAGTGAAGGACCGTTGGAATTGTGTTTCTATCATTTGTAGTTTTTGAGAAATAAATGTTTGAAATCTGCTCTTTCTTTTTGAAACGCCCTGTATTTGTGGGGGCACATTTTCAAGGATTGTTTCTGTAAATGTGTGGTGTGGTACGATAGACAACCAGTTGATCGGGCCTGTTGTATTACCTCATCGTCTTACAGGGAGTTGTTACCTAGACTTTCTGAACATAAACTTCCAGCGTTATTGGGACAGGTTTCTTTGGGTACAGAAATAAGCATATTGTTCCAGCATGATGAAGCCACGACACGTTCTATTCCGCACGTGGCACACAATCTAATCCTAACATTCTTCAGAAGATGGCCTGGCAGAAATAGCCACGTTTCTTGGCCACCAAGATACCAGGACCTTACCCCTCGATAATTTTTTCTGTGCGGATAGTTGAAAAGGGGAGTTCAAGAAGAAGAAGTAAACACAAAGAGCTGAATTGAACGAGCGGATTATGAATAGTGCTGCTCTCATACAAGAATGCCAAGACGACCTCAGAAATACTACAGTGGTATCGTCAAGCTAATTCGAAGCTACAATGAAGTCGGAGATGGGATTTATGAAAATCAACTTTGAACTAAATCGTTTACCTCTGCTTAACATTTTCCTTGAGTACCCGTTTGGGTTACATTCTAACATCTGTATCTCTATAACCAACAAAAACAGACACATGTTACAATGAATACTCTTTACTACCACCATCCAAAGATATTAAATATTCTTCCCGAAACACCCAGTTTTTGTTGCTATTACCAAAGACATTTTTTCTTGCTGTAGTTACTCGAGTACAACGAATTCAGACTTACAGGGCTGCCTATTTACAAATTGGTGATGACTTTAAAACACAGGTTCCACTGACATGAACGATAACCCTTAAATAGATACGGTAGCAAAAAGTTTCTGCATCTTAGTTTAACAAACTAGTTTTTAGATAAATAAAATAACTCCGCACACACACACACACACACACACACACACACACACACACACACACAATACACCAGTCCGATAGATCATATTTTAACGCCAGCTTTTAAAAAGAGTTCCAAGAGCAGTTTATAAACTTTTATCAAGACCATCAACTCATTGCAGGGAACTTGTTTCATTTCAACCAGCTCTGTAAGTTGCCAATTTGATTTCTTTCTGTGTCTAGGGCAGCCACAACAGATGCATAGTGTTGATATGATGGTGTGATGTGAGTCCTATGGAAGTGTTCTGACCAACAGCCGTGGTTGTATTTCAGACTCACAATGATCATTACTAGCCGCCTCTTGTTCCCTTTGCTAGTGGAGTTACGTTTCATATACCAGTTTCCAGTATTGTATTGAGCCTTAAGAATTGTGGGTGCATTTGTCTGTACCACATGCCCTTGGGCAGATCTTTGGTTTCCCACTCGATGTTCCACTCTCTTCTGGGCATGTCTATGACTGCTGAGGACAGCAGTTAGATACCCAAATGGGATGTATCTCCCTACTATTCCTCCTGTTACTGCATCCTTTGCCAGTTGGTCGTTCTCCTCACTCCCCACAACCCCAGCATGCACGTTGTTCCCTTCGCCCTAGCTCTGATGCAGCACCAGCCAACTGGGGTAGTAAATTGATCTCTCTTTGCCTTTACAAACTGATGTTAGTGTTTGCAGGACAGAGAGAGAGAGGATTCGTTAATGTTACGATATGGCCAACTCTGATCATCATACTGGATCTATACGCTCTTTCAGTGGCTATCAGTTCTGCAGTCTGAAATGATGCCAGATACTCAGAAGTAACTCCTACCGTACGCTGTATCAAATGAAGACTACAGTGAATTCAGATCTATACAATGAGGAGATAAAATTCGTACGATAGCGATATGCAAATATATCAGATGGCGGTAGTGTCGCATACACAAGGTATAAAAGAGCAATGCGTTGATGGGGCTGTTATTTGTACTCAGGTGCTTCAAGTGAAACGGTTTCCAACGTGACTATGGCCGCAAGAGGAGACTTAACAGACTTTGAACGCGGGATAGTAGTTGGAGCTAGACGCATGGGACATTCCATTTCGGAAATCGTTAGGGAATTCAGTATTCCGAGATCCACAGTGTCAAGAGTGTGGCGAGAAAACCAAATTTCAGGAATTACGCTGAACCGATCATTGACTGGAAAATAGCATCGAACATTTATGGGAGATAATCGAGAAGTCAGTTCGTGCACAAAATGCTGCACCGGCAACACTTTGCATTTATGGGCGACTATAGAGGCAGCATGGCTCAATATTACTGTGGGGGACTTCCAACGACTTGATGAGCCATGCCTTGCCGATTTCCTGCACTGTGCCAGACAAAAGGAGGCCCGTCACGATATTAGGAGGTATCCCATGACTTTTGCCACCTCATTTTATATTAGCGACCATATGGATGGTGATTGCTCCTGCATGGACAGGTTTGTAGGCAGTTTCTCATACACCATTTTACGAATGCTGGACTGTTTCGCATTTTCGTCTCACGCAAGCAATGTGCCAGCAGTTCCGATATCACAAATCATAGTTACAGACAAATAATACAATGAAATAACTCAGAATAACACTAACAGTGTCGGTACTTAGTTTTGAAATGCATAGCAGCAGCCTTGAGATATTCTGTATGGACGAGCATGTTGAAAAAGGCGATTGAAAAAACTAAAATAAGTCATCTTAAGAACGAGCGTACACTTTTACGTGCAGACACATAAAAAGTTTAACTAATCTTTGTATGAAAAGTTAATTTAAAATAAATTAACTTCAAATCATTTAAGTTGCATGACGGATTTATGGAGAAATGGGTACTAATCACAGCTCATAGTATCACACGTTGTAAGCTACAATAAACAGTTTGGACTAAAACGTTTTCTGCTCTCTAAAATAGAGGTTTGCGGGGACCACTACGTCTGCCCACCAATCGGGAAGGAATGTTCGCTTTCAGGGACAAGTCTACGGCGACTTCATTAGCGACAGAGTACACGCTTAGACTGGGGGGCAGGGGAATGTAATTCAGAGTAACCGACACGATATTTGTCTTAAGCATTTTGGTAAACCCCGCTAAACCTCATCTAGTTTTCCGGATGGGTATCTGAGCCACCGTTCTTGCAAACACGAGTCCAGTATCATAGGAACTGTGCCAGTTCGCTCTCTCTACCAGTGAGAGTGCAAATCACAGTTTGATAAATTGTCGCACTGAAATAATAAAAATAATTTAATGTGGATAAGGGGAAGCATCTGTTTATGTTAGAAAGTCGAATTATCGGTGAGGCCATGAAGTGTAGAAATTGTTGCCAGATTAACATCATCAGCTGTTTCGGATCGTCTTTCGCGAGTGGGAGCGGAGTTCTCGCACAAAGACTTCCTCATATCTCTACGAGCCAGCTGTAATGGCACGACAGGTTGAGGACTGAATCAGGTATTGCGTCATGCCTGGTTTAACCGCAGTGTTCATAAAATGCAGCGATCTGATGTAGAATCCCAAAACCGCACGCAGCTTGTTGTTTCAGAATCGTTCAAAACTGATCAAGAAAAGATTAGGACACAGTTGGCAATTGCGTAAATTTTCACTTACTCGCTACATATTTCACAATCGATGAAGTTTATTAAACGCGGTCGCACCCGATACTTTAAATAAACATGGACTATTAATTATTTTGTGGTCTTTTTTATGTGTTAATAGGGCATCGTTGAAATGCGTATTGGTGAAAAGTTGCTCCAATTGCACAACTAGTTGATAGCAGAGACTGGTTTTGATTAACCCATAGACTCATTTAGGGATTCATCACAGAATTTAAAGCGCAAAACGCTATATTATATGCGAGCTTTGTACTTAGGTACAATATTGCCTGACGGAATCCTACAACATGGATCGGAACCGTCCATGAGAACAGGCTACTTGTCCAACTGCTGCTGATCTTCTGTTGCTATACACAGAATACTGTTTACGTTGGGCATAGAAGGTTGGTACACACCAGCTTTCCTGTCTATACGTCAGGAAGGAGATGCAACAGCAGGATCAAGCACCATGATGAGAATCAACCATCCCACTAGAATTAAAAATGAAAAAAGAACGCAACATATAAGAATAAAAAGAGCAATACTAGTAACTGCAGCAACACATACTAGTATTAGTATTAGTACGAATGTTAGTGGTAGTGGCGATGAGAAAGCAGAAGGAGGAAAAATATAAAGTAGAATACAAAAATCTATGAAAACCAGAAATCGCTCTTACAAAACATTTTATTGAGCAGCGGTTATAATGTAAATGATTCGATCGTCAAAGGTGTAGTAGTAGTAGTTCTAGCAGTAGTAACAGAAACAAGTTCCACAATGAACGAACGTGCAACATGAGGAGAATTTAAGTAGCAAGAATTGTAACTCTAGTAGTACTACTACTACTGTTACTATACTACTGGCACTAGAAGTACTGCTAGCAGTAACATCAGTAGTAACGATAGTAGTAGTAATCGTAGTAGTAGTAGGGGAGGAGGAAGAGGGAGAGTTGCTGTTGTTGTAAGAATAAAGAGCAGCAGTCCTAGTAGCTGTAACAACATGTAGTAGTATTACTATTACTAGTAATGGTAGTGGTAGTGGTGATGAGAAAGCAGAAGGAGGAAAAATACAAAGTAGAATGAAAACCTATGAAAATCAGAAATTGCTCTTACAGAACTTTGTATCGAGTAGGAGTTACAATGTAAATGATTCGGTATCAAAAGTGTAGTGATAGTAGTAGTAGTCGTAATAGTAGAAGTAGTAGTTCTAGCAGTGTAACAGAAACAAGTTACACAATGAACAGGCGTGCAACAGGAGAAGAATAAATAATTGTAACTGTGGTGGTAGTACTACTATTACTATTACTACTAGCACCAGAAGTACTACTAGTAGTAACAACAGTAGTAACCATAGTATTAGTAATCGTAGTAGTAGTAGTAGTAGTAGTAGTAGGAGGAGGAGGAGGAGGAGGAGGGATGGAGTAAGAGGGAGAATTATTGTTGTTGATCTTGTAAGGTAGTACAGTAGAAATAAAGTTGGTAGAACTAGTACTAGAACATGAAATATAGTAAAGAAACGGATGAAAAGGAGGAGGAGGAGCAGCAGTAGTAGCAGAAGAAGAGGAGGAAACTGGACGAGAAGCAAAATGTGTTCGTTACGAATCATATAAGCGCATAATGTTTATAGTGCAAATATCAGAAAGTATCGTGGTAGTAGAATAGTAACGGATAATAAGGAAAAAAGATTTAAATCCGCACAATACACCTCTTACTACTTACAATCCTCGAGTAGTGCCTTCTCAAGCTCTTAGGAGCGTTGGAATAAACAACAAATTTAGGGATAACTCGACCTAGACTAGTAGGCAATGGAAAAGTTGTGGATAGGCAGAGGATAGGATAGAAGTCTGCTATAGTACTACTGCAGCTGCGACATCGAGACGGTTCTGGTTGCACTGAGAAGCATTATATAGTGAGTGCTTGTGTGTGTGTGTGTGTGTGTGTGTGTGTGTGTGTGTGAGAGAGAGAGAGAGAGAGAGAGAGAGAGAGAGAGAGACAGAGAGAGAGAGAGGGCGCCAGCAGGTGGCGGTCGGCGGTACGTACCAGCGGCTGCTGGGCGTGGTGCGTGGCGGCGCGCCGCGGTGTCTGCGTCGCCGGCGGGCGCCTACGTCTGCCGTCTGCCGACTGGCGGCCCCGACCTGCGCGACGCGCCGCCGGCAGCACTGGCAGCGGCCGCTATCGACCGGCGCCTGGCGTCGCGGCGCCGGACACGCTCGCCGTGCCGAACAGCTGCTGCTGCCGCGCGCGCTCCGCGGAGCGTCCGCGCAGGATGCGGCGCTGCCCGCTCAAGGACTCTGCCGGCCGCGTTGCGCTGCACCGGCGCCGTGCGCTGGTGTTAATACCGGCGAGAATGGAAAGGTGTGATTCCTGTGCGGCGTCTGAGAATGGGGCGTTAAGGACTGGTTCTCTACGATTTTCTTCCTACACTACTGGCCATTACGATTGCTACACCAAAAAGAAATGCAGATGATAAACGGGTATTCATTGGACAGATATACTAGACTGACATGTGATTACGTTTTCACGCAATTTCGGTGCATAGATCCTGAGAAATCAGTACCCAGAACAACCACCTCTGGTCGTAATAACGGCCTCGATACGCCTGCGCATCGAGTCAAACAGAGCTTGCATGGCGTGTACAGTTACAGCTGCCCATGCAGCTTCAACACGATACCACACTTCATCAACATTAGTGACTGGCGTATTGTGACGAGCCAGTTGCTCGGCCACCATTGACCACACGTCTTTATTGGTGACAGACCTCGAGACCAGGGCAGCACTCGAACACTTTCTGTATCCAGAAAGGCCCGAACACGACCTGCAACATGCGGTCGTGCATTATCCTGCTGAAATGTAGCGTTTCGCAGGGATCGAATGAAGGGTACAGCCATGGGTCGTAGCACATCTGAATTGTAACGCCCACTGTTCAGGGTGCCGTCAATGCGGACAAGAGGTGACCGAGACGTGTAACCAATGGCACCCCATACCATCACGCCTGGTGATACGCCAGTATGGCGATGACGAATACACGCTTCCAATGTGCGTTCACCGCGATGCTGCCAAACACGGATGGGACCATCACGATGCTGTAAACAGAACCTGGATTCATCCGAAAAAATGACGTTTTGCCATTCGTGCACCCAGGTTCGTCGTTGAGTACACCATCGCAGGCGCTCCTGTCTGTGATGCAGCATCAAGGGTAACCGCAGCCGTGGTCTCCGAGCTGATAGTCCATCCTGCTGCAAACGTCGTCGAACTGTTCGTGCAGATGGTTGTTGTCTTGCAAACGCCCCCATCTGTTGACTCCGGAATCGAGACGTGGCTGCACGATCCGTTACAGCCATGCGGATAAGATGCCTGTCATCTCGACTGCTAGTGATACGAGGCCGTTGAGATCCAGCACGGCTTTCCGTATTACCCTCCTGAAACCACCCATTACATATTCTGCTAACAGTCATTGGATCTCTACCAACGAGAGCAGCAATGTCACGATACGATAAACCGCAATCGCGATAGGCTAAAATCCTACATTTATCAAAGTCGGAAAAGTGATGGTACGCATTTGTCCTCCTTACACGAGGCACCACAACAACGTTTCACCAGGCAACTACGGTCAACTGCTGTTTTTGTATGAGAAATCGGTTGGAAACTTTCCTTATGTCAGCACGTTGTAGGTGTCACCACCGGATCCAACCTTGTGTGAAAGGTCTGAAAAGCTAATCATTTGCATATCACAGCATCTTCTTCCTGTCGGTTAAATTTCGCGTCTGTAGCACGTCATCTTCGTGGTGTAGCAATTTTAATGGCCAGTAGTGAACTTGCAGGTTGTTAACTTCACTGCCCGGGCATCGATATATTCCTACAGGAAAAGATACCATTCTAAAATATAAAAATAAAAACTGAGAAAAATAAAAAATCGTTTAGTTATGTACAAAACAGTTGCATTCCGGTCGGAGCAACCGGTGGTAGCACTCACTGTACGTGATGTGTGCTATGTGCGAATGTGTGAGTTTTATTTGATGGCCGGTCGGAGTGGCCGAGCGGTTCTAGGCGCTTCAGTCTGCAACCGCGTGACCGCTACGGTGGCAGGTTCGAATCCTGCCTCGGGCATGGATGTGTGTGATGTTCTTAGGTTAGTTAGGTTTAAGTAGTTATAGGTTCTAAGGGACTGATGACCTCAGAAGTTAAGTCCCATAGTGCTCAGAGCCATTTGAACCATTTTTTTTTTATTTGCTGAAGAAAGATTTGGCCGAAAGCTGTAAGTCTAGAAGTCTTTTCGTTGTGCCTGTCTGCAACTCAACGCGTCATCTTTACAGTCAGTAACAATCTGACCTTTTCTTAATTTTGTTGATATTCTAACCTGATGTTTCCATTGTTTGAAACATTATGAACAGTTAGATTAAATCGCCAGTAGCTAATTTAGTAGCGTACAGCGATTGGAGAGAGGTATGGAAAAACCGGGAGAAACGCATGCTTGAACGTAAATGCAGATGCCTGCAGTCTATGTTGTTGTTTTTGACCACTAACGGAACCTGTGCAGTGTCGTCAATCTACATATACATTTATACTCCGCAAACCACCCAACGGTATGTGGCGGAAGGCACTTTACGTGCCACTGTCATTACCTCCCTTTCCTGTTCCAGTCGCGTATGGTTCGACGGAAGAACGACTGCCGGAAATCCTCCGTGCGCGCTCTAATCTCTCTAATTTTACATTCGTGATCTCCTCGGGAGGTATAAGTAGGGGGAAGCAATATATTCGATACCTCATCCAGAAAGGCACCCTCTCGAAACCAGGACAGCAAGCTACACCGCGATGCAGAGCGCCTCTCTTGCAGAGTCTGCCACTTGAGTTTGCTAAACATCTCCGTAACGCTATCACGCTTACCAAATAACCCTGTGACGAAACGCGCCGCTCTTCTTTGGATCTTCTCTATCTCCTCCGTCAACCCGATCTGGTACGGATCCCACACTGATGAGCAATACTCAAGTATAGGTCGAACGAGTGTTTTGTAAGCCACCTCCTTTGTTGATGGACTACATTTTCTAAGGACTCTCCCAATGAATCTCAACCTGGTACCCGCCTTACCAACAATTAATTTTATGTGATCATTCCACTTCGAATCGTTCCGTACGCATACTCCCAGATATTTTACAGAAGTAAATGTTACCAGTGTTTGTTCCGCTATCATACAATCGTACAATAAAGGATCCTTCTTTCTATGTATTCGCAATACATTACATTTTTCTTTGTTAAGGGTCAGTTGCCACTCCCTGCACCAAGTGCCTATCCGCTGCAGATCTTCCTGCATTTCGCTGCAATTTGCTAATGCTGCAACAGCTCTGTATACTACAGCATTATCCGCGAAAAGCCGCATGGAACTTCCGACACTATCTACTAGGTCATTTACATATATTGTGAAAAGCAATGGTCCCATAACACTCCCCTGTGGCACGCCGGAGGTTACTTTAACGTCTGTAGACGTCTCTCGATTGAGAACAACATGCTGTGTTCTGTTTGCTAAAAACTCTTCAATCCAGGCACACAGCTGGTCTGATATTCCGTTGGCTCTTACTTTGTTTATCAGGCGACAGTGCGGAACTGTATCGAACGTCTTCCGGACGTCAAGGAAAATGGCATCTACCTGGGAGCCTGTATCTAATATTTTCTGGGTCTCATGAACAAATAAAGCGAGTTGGGTCTCACACGATCGCTGTTTCCGGAATCCATGTTGATTCCTACAGAGTAGATTCTGGATTTCCAGAAATGACATGATACGCGAGGAAAAAACATGTTCTGAAATTCTACAACAGATCGATGCCAGAGATGCAGGGCTATAGTTTTGCGCACCTGCTCGACGACCCTTCTTGAAAACTGGAACAATGCTGGAAATATGTTGCAAATGCTAGTCGTGGTCATAGCGGTGTACCTGTAGTTGTGATTGCATTACAATGAGGTGAAAAACGTCATGAGATACCTCCTAACATTGTGTGCGATCGCATTTTGCCCGGCAACTCGACGTGGCATGGACTCAACAAGTCGTTGGAAGTCCCCACCATAAATACAGGGTGATTCAAAAAGAATACCACAACTTTAAAAATGTGTATTTAATGAAAGAAACATAATATAACCTTCTGTTATACATCATTACAAAGAGTATTTAAAAAGGTTTTTTTTTTCACTCAAAAACAAGTTCAGGGATGTTCAATATGGCCCCCTCCAGACACTCGAGCAATATCAACCCGATACTCCAACTCGTTCCACACTCTCTGTAGCATATCAGGTGTAACAGTTTGGATAGCTGCTGTTATTTCTCGTTTCAAATCATCAATGGTGGCTGGGAGAGGTGGTCGAAACACCATATCCTTAACATACCCCCATAAGAAAAAATCGCAGGGGGTAAGATCAGGGCTTCTTGGAGGCCAGTGATGAAGTGCTGTGTCACGGACTTCCTGGCGGCCGATCCATCGCCTCGGGTAGTTGACGTTCAGGTAGTTACGGACAGATAAGTGCCAATGTGGTGGCGCTCCATCCTGCTGAAATATGAATTGTTGTGCTTCTTGTTCAAGCTGAGGGAACAGCCAATTCTCTAACATCTCCAGATACTGTAATCCAGTTACAGTAGCACCTTCGAAGAAAAAGGGACCAAAAACGTTATTGGCTGAAATGGCACAGAAAACGTTCACCTTAGGCGAGTCACGTTCATACTGAGTTGTTTCCCGCGGATTCTCAGTGCCCCATATACAGACATTGTGACGGTTGACTTTCCCGTTAGTGTGGAAAGTTGCTTCATCACTAAACACAATCTTTGAAACGAAAGATTCATCTGTTTCCATTTGAGCTACGATAAAATCACAGAAATCGATTCTTTTAATCTTATCAGCTGCAGACAGTGCTTGAACCAATTTCAGACGGTAAGGTTTCATAACTAACCTTTTTCGTAGGACTCTCCATACAGTTGATTGTGGAATTTGCAGCTCTCTGCTAGCTCTGCGAGTCGATTTTCCTGGGCTGCGAACAAATGCTTGCTGGATGCGTGCTACATTTTCATCACTCGTTCTCGGCCGTCCAGAACTTTTCCCTTTGCACAAACACCCATTCTCTGTAAACTGTTTATACCAACGTTTAATACACCACCTATCAGGAGGTTTAACACCATACTTTGTTCGAAATGCACGCTGAACAACTGTCGTCGATTCACTTCTGCCGTACTCAATAACACAAAAAGCTTTCTGTTGAGCGGTCGCCATCTTAGCATCAACTGACGCTGACGGCTAGTCAGCAGCGCCTCAAGCGAACAAATGTACAACTAAATGAAACTTTATAGCTCCCTTAATTCGCCGACCGATAGTGCTTAGCTCTGCCTTTTGTCGTTGCAGAGTTTTAAATTCCTAAAGTTGTGGTATTCTTTTTGAATCACCCTGTATTAAGGCGAGCGGCCTCTCTAGTCGTCCATAACTGCGAAAGTGTGAAGGATTTCGTGCACAAACTGACCTCTCAATCACGTCCTCTAGATACTCGATGGGATTCATGTCGGGCGATCTGGGTGACCAAACCATTCGCTCTATTTGTCCAGAATGTTCTTCAAACCGGTGGCGAACAGTTGTGGCCCAGTAACATGGCGCAATGTCATCCAGAAATATTTCATTGCTGTTTGGGAACATGAAGTCCATGAATGGCTGAAAATGGTCCCTAAGTGCCGTGCATCTACATCTACAATTAAATCTAGAGTGATGCTCCGCAAGGCACTGTGCGGTCCATCGCGCAGGCTACCCTGTACCACTGCTAGTCACTTCCCTTCCTGTTCCATTCGCAAACAGAGCGAGGGAAAAACGACATCTATAAGCCCCCGTATGAGTCCATAACTTCGTGGTCCTTACGGGCAATGTATGTTGGCAACAGTACAATCGTTCGGCAATCAGCTTCAAATACCGGTTCTCTAAATTTTTTCAATACTGTTTCTTGAACAGAACGTCGCCCTCCCCCATTTGAGTTCCCGAAGAAACTCCGCAACACTTACGCATTGTTCGAAGCTACCGGTAACAAATCTGGCACCCCGCCTCTGAATTGCTTCGATGTCTTCCTTCGATCCGACCTGGTGCGTATCCCAAACACTCGAGCAGTACTCAAGAACAGGTCGCACAAGCGTCCTATATGCAATCTCCTTTGCAGATGAACCACTCTTTCCTAAAATTCTCCCAATAAACCGAAGTTGACCATTCGCCTCGCCTACCAAAATTTCTCACATGCTCGTTCCATCTATATCGCTTTGCAACGTTACGCCCAGATACTTAAACGACACTGCTGATACTGTATCCGAACATTACATGTTCTATCTTCGTACTCATCTGCAACAACTTACATTTTTCCACATTTAAGTGTAGCTGCCGTTCATCACACCAACTGGAAGTTTTCTCTAAGTCGTCTTGTACCTTCTTACAGTCACTCAGTTCCGACACCTTACTGAAAACCACGGCATCATCAGCGAACAACTACAGATTGAAGTCCAACCTGTCCGCCAAATCATTTATATATACAGGGTGGTCCATTGATCGTGACCGGGCCAAACATCTCACGAAATAAGCGTCAAACGAAAAAACTACAAAGAACGAAACTTGTCTAGCTTGAAGGGGGAAACCAAATGGCGCTATGGTTGGCCCGCTAGATGGCGCTGTCATAGGTCAAACGGATATCAACTGCGTTTTTTTTTTAAATGAAACCCCCATTTTTTATTACATATTCGTGTAGTACGTAAAGAAATTTGAATGTTTCAGTTGGACCACATTTTTCGCTTTGTGATAGATGGCGCTGTAATAGCCACAAACATATGGCTCACAATTTTAGACGAACGGTTTGTAACAAGTGAGGTTTTTTAAATTAAAATAGAGAACTTAGGTACCTTTGAAAATTTTATTTCGGTTGTTCCAATGTGATACATGTACCTTTGTGGACTTATCATTTATGATAACGCATGCTGTTACAGCGTGATTACCTGTAAATACCACAGTAATGCAATAAAAGCTCAAAATGATGTCCGTCAACCTCAATGCATTTGGCAAAACGTGTAACAACATTCCACTCAACAGCGAGTAGTTCGCCTTCCGTAGTGTTCGCACATGCATTGACAATGCGCTGACGCATGTTGTCAGGCGTTGTCGGTGGATCACGATAGCAAATATCCTTAAACTTCCCCCACAGAAAGAAATCCGGGGACGTCAGATCCGGTGAACGTGCGGGCCATGGTATGGTGCTTCGACAACCAATCCACCTGTCACGAAATATGCTATTCAATACCGTTTCAACCGCACGCGAGCTATGTGCCGGACATCCATAATGTTGGAAGTACATTGTCATTCTGTCATGCAGTGAAACATCTTGTAGTAACATCGGTAGAACATTATGTAGGAAATCAGCATACACTGCACCATTTAGATTGCAGTTGATAAAATGGGGGCCAATTATCCTTCGTCCCATAATGCCGCACCATACATTAACCCGCCAACGTCGCTGATGTTCCACTTGTCGCAGCCATCGTGCATTTTCCGTTGCCCAATAGTGCATATTATGCTGGCTTACGTTACCGCTGTTGGTGAATAACGCTTCGTCGCTAAATAGAACGCGTGCAAAAAATCTGTCATCGTCCTGTAATTTCTCTTGTGCTCAGTGGCAGAACTCTACACGACGTTCAAAGTCGTCTCCATGCAATTCCTGGTGCATAGAAATATGGTACGGGTGCAATCGATGTTGATGTAGCATTCGCAACACCGACGTTTTTGAGATTCCGGATCTCGCACAATTTGTCTGCTACTGATGTACGGATTAGCCGCGACAGCAGCTAAAACACCTACTTGGGCACCATCATTTGTTGCAGGCCTTGCCTGAACACTTCCTGTTTCCTTAAATAACGTAACTATCCGGTGAACGGTCCGGACACTTGGATGATGTCGTCCAGGATACCGAGCAGCATACATAGCACACGCCCGTTGGGCATTTTTATCACAATAGCCATACATCAACACGACATCGACTTTTTCCGCAATTGGTAAACGGTCCACTTTAACACGGGTAATGTATCACGAAGCAAATACCTTCCGCATTGACGGAATGTTACGTGATACCACGTACTTATACGTTTGTGACTATTACAGCGCCATCTATCACAAAGCGAAAAAAGTGGCCCAACTAAAACATTCATATTTCTTTACGTACTACACGAATATGTAATAAAAAATGAGGGTTCCTATTTTTAAGAAACGCAGTTGATATCCGTTTGACCTATGGCAGCGCCATCTAGCGGGCCAACCATAGCGTCATCTGGTTTCCCCCTTCAAGCTAGACGAGTTACGTTCTTTGTAGTTTTTTCGTTTGATGTTTATTTCGTGAGATATTTGGTCCGGTCACTATCAATGGACCACCCTGTATATAAAGAAAAACTGCGGTCCTGAGCCACTCCTGACGATCCATAGTCTCTGATGAACATTCGCTGTCTAGGACAACATATTGGGCTCTACTATTTAAAAACTTTTCGAGCCACTCACGTATCTGTGAACTTATTCCAAATGCTCGGGCCTTCGTTAACAGCTTGCAATGAGGCACCGTGTCAAATTGCCTTCCGGAAGTATAGAAACATGGAATCTGCCTGTTGCCCTTCATCAACAATTCGCAGTATATCATGTGAGAAAAGGGCAAGCTGAGTTTCTCTCGAACGATGCTTTCTAAAACCCTGCTGATTCGTGAACATAGGCTTCTCAGTCTCAAGAAAGATTATTATATTCGAACCGAGATTATGTTCAAGGATTCTGCAGCAAACAGAATTTAAGCATATTGTTCTGTAATTTTGCGGGTCCGTTCTGTTACCCTTCTTATATACTGGTGTCGCCTGCCCTTTTTTTCTGTCGCTTGGGACTTTGTGCTGGGCGAGAGATTCAAGAAAAAAGCAAGCAAGGTAAGGGGGAAATGCTGTAGAGTACTATTTGTAGAATCGAACTGGGATTCCATGCGGACATGGTGATTTATTTGCTTTCAAATCTTTTGATGTTTTTCTACGCCAAGTATGCTTATTACTATGTCCTCCATATGGGAGTCTGTCCGATGGTCAAATGACGGTAGGTTTGTTCGATTCTCCTGTGTGAACGGTTTCTTGAACGTGAAATTTAAAACTTCGGCTTTCGTTTTGCTATCTTCAACTGCCACACCAGACTGGTCAACAAGGGACTGAATAGAAGCCTTAGATCCACTTAGCGATTTTCCGTGAGACCAGAATTTCCTCGCGTTCTGTGCCAGATCTTTTGCTAAGATGTGACTGTGATAAGTGTCGTCTGCTTCGCGCATAGATCTTTTTACAGGCGCGCGAATCTCCAAGTGATGCCAATTCACTGTGCGCGGCGTAGCCGCGCAGTCTCAGGCATCTTGCCACGGTTCGCGCGGCTCCCCCGTCGGAGTTTCCAGTTCTCCCTCAGGCATGGATGTGTGTGCTGCCCTTAGAGTAAGTTAGTTTAAGTTATATTAAGTAGTGTGTAAGCCTAGGGACCGACGACCTCAGCAGTTCGGTTCCATAGGAACTTACTACAACCACCACCAATTCATTGCCTAAGTGAAATGCTACTAACTGCTTATCTGCTCTCTCTAGTAGAAACACTCTTCTAGCCTTATTGACTACTTTATTAACTTTCGTAATCACAGTTGCTATAATGACGTCATAATCGCTAATCCCCGCTTCTATAGCGACATTGTCAATAAGGTACAAGGCCTAAGATATTCATTCCCATTTCCTGTGGCACGCCAAGCTAGGTGCTCAAGACAGTTTTCAGAAAATGTCAAAAGTATTTCGCATGGGTGTCTGTCTGTGCACCCCGCAATCAGTACACAGACACCCCAATCTACACGCGGTAGGTTAAAGTGGCCTGTAACTAATGTAGCATGATCTGGGTATTTACGCGCTATTGACTGTAGAGTTTCTTTGAACGACTCTAGAACAGTCACAGCAGCATTGGATGGTCGGTAAAAACATTCAACAATTCACTTGGCTTCACCTACACCTGTTATAAGCGACCAGATGACTTCCTTGTTACACTCAACTCCGACCTTAAAAGAGACTATATTTTTGTCAACTGCAGCGAACACTCCCCCTCGCTTTCTGATATTTGTTCCACGACTCAGTAAATATCTCAGAGCTTTCCACTTCGGGTTTCAGCCAGCTTTCGGTCCCAAGAATAATTTGAGTGCGAGAACTTTCCTGGAGGGCAGTAAATTCGGGAACTTTATTACGAATACTTCAACAGTTTACTTATAAAATTAAGACAGTCGAAGTCTCTTTATTCTGAACGCCATTTGACTTCCCTTGCTGCATATCGACTGGCGAGTGTTTATCAGAGCCCCTCAGTCTACTGCCTAGCCCAAAAAGCCCTCATATGAACTCCGCAAGTACTCTGCTACCTAAGTAGCTACTTCCTTTGTGAAGAGCACCCCTGACCTATCAAGGTGAATCGTACAAATCACCACACGATAATGTAGGTCCAGAAATCTGCAACAAGAACGTCACAGATTCGACGAAGCCTCTGGTTGAGATTCTACAATCGGCTTCAAACTAAAGGACCCTGATAAAATCTGGGAACGTGGCTGCAAAATGTGAGCTCTGATTGCATCCTGCGCAGGAGCCCAGCAGTCTTCACCACCTTTGCCAACCACCTGCACGAACTGAGGATCGACTCAGAAACCATGTGAAAGGCGTCGTTGGCGCCGACATGAGGCACAACTTGCAGACGTCTGCACCCTGCACGCTGGACAGCTACCGGCATGGACGACTCCACCTCTCGATGAGACCATCCGCCATACACATGGAGTGCACACTGGCTTTCTTTCCAGGCCTAAATGCTGTTTGCCTAAGGGCCTCATTAATGCACATAAAATTGGAGCCTCCAATAACCAGAAAACCTGTCAGTAGTAAGGAGTTGGCGGCGTGGGTGATATTTTGACATCAAATTGATATGCAAATTAATTAAATTGATCAATTAATCACCTACGCCCACCCTCGTCTCCGCCCACCCCCGCCCCTGGATGATGTCGCATGTTTTTCTCAGCCTGCACATGTACCCAAGTTCCTCCCCCTCCACCTCCCCTCCCCCTACCACAACATACCCTATTGGCAGGAATTTCAAATTTCAGCGGGAATTTCGAATTTTGGCGGGAATATCTAATTTTGGCGAGAATTTCTAATTTTGGCAGAAATTTCTTTGTCACATGGCTGTGCTGATATCCCACCCCACCCTCCAACCAGCAATTGGCGGGAAATTAAAATTAGCGGTGCCCTTTCCAGGACTTGAACCCTGATTCTACTCGATGGAAAGCCCAAGTGCACCCCCTAACACATAGAAACTGTCCAGATGCGTGAGAGGAAGGTTAGGTCAGTATACTTTATTTATTTCGATCGGGAAACTGAAGCAAAGATCGATCCTAATTACGAAATTAATCACACAGATCGGGCCTAATTACACAACTATATGCATAGTGCAATACAGCACAAAAACTGACAATACCATACAACTGGTGTTATCCTGCTGGGAAAAAAATTCGCAATACCGCTCCAAACTAGCGACAGACACACACAAACTCTACTCAACACCAGCAAGCTGATGGGAGAAAGACACGGGTGTTTATTCTTTTTGGCAGGAACAATGTTCAACAGACGAGATGCTGGTGTTGTGTAGGGAAGCAGCATACTCACGCCTTATAAAATTCACATCAGTCTTTCCATTGTGTGCCAGCCTAGTCAGCTGTAACTAGCTCTGACGTCATAAATATTGCGCAATACTTTAAAATGAAGTAAATAATCTGAAACGTTTCTAGCATGTCAGGAGTAATACAAAATCAATATGTGTTGGATATCAGTTCAATAACTTTAACCATTTTCGAAATTTGGATGTTTTTCTGTAAAAATCATTGGCGCAACAGAAAAGAGCTAGAAGCTTCAAAATTTATATTTAGATTCCTTTTGCATAATAATTTAGTAGAAACAGTATTCTGGATTTCACAAATTAAAATTTTAGTTGAAATTCATGATTTTCTGGTTTTTGTCTTAGAAATTAAGGAAGCAAGATAGATTAAGTAGGCGAATAAATAAACCTAGGATGTTTAAATTTAAGTGTAAGGGAGATCCGCTATAATCATAAAAATGTGAGAAGTTTCAAAAGAATAACTATAAAACTATAGCTATAGCGTATCTCCAAAGAGCAAGTTCAGAGCTCGTCTACTGCGTGTAGTGTAATTAAATTAATTCTCTCGCCCAAAATATTTTACTTACCCACGTCAAACTTTTATTATGATTACTTACTTGTGTGCTGATTGCACAATTAAATTGAAAGCTTCATCGGCCATCAGCAAAGGTGGCAATGATTTATTCGATAACTTAAAGTGGTGCATTACTAGCCCACCGGCTAGTCAAGAGAGCAGATTTGATCAGGCGTTCCCTTAGCCGTCCGCACCACGGCTTTATATGTAAGAACGCTGCGGGAGAGAAAGGAAGGCCCCAGTTCTCTCCAGACGCTGATTAACGCACCACCTGTGCCGGGAGTTGCGTCGCGTCGGTATCGTTGATATAAACAGCCCTGGATGCAGTAATAAGTTACTCGGGATACACGTAACCATGAAATCGTTTTCGAGTGAAGTGTTAATTTTGGGATGACATTAATGATATATCTTTAGTTTGCGTATGTTGTATTTCCACCATCTGGCTGCTACCTTAGGGCGACACTCCTATGCCAACACAATAAAGTGCAACTTGTTTGTCTAAAATATAACGACAGAGCCCCCACGCACTGCCCCCTAGGCAGAGAGCGGCTGTGTCCGGCGACCGCTCACAGCAGACATGCCCCCACTGCTGCCCCCTTTACGGCACTCGTGATGTGGCATGCCTTCACGCTGTGGTCCTAGACAACACAAAAGGGAAATTAAGTAGCATAACCCCACCCATCCAGAGAACAGTCCAGATGTCACACAGCACTCTGCTTTCCACCATCTGGCCACCGCCTTAAGGCGACACTCCTACGCCATCACAATAGCATGTATAATCAACTAAACAATAGGAGATGAAAGGACGGTCACCTCAAGTGCAACTTGTGCATCTAAAGTATAGTGACACAGCCACCCCTAATGGTTACGGAGCACAGCTGTAGTGGCGACCTGACACAGATTAGGCAAGGCCCCAACACCTGCAATAGGCCCCCGGTCTGTAATGCAAAACACTTTCATTTGATGTCAACAGATTATTTTTCTGGTCGGGAGGCACAGTATAGCACTGTACTCGAATGACACCTGTCACCTCAAAACACATATTCTACAGTTGCAGCACGTTTGCCCTGTTTTCTGTATGTCTGTGTCTGTACATGTGTCACAGAAGGCTCCCATGACATTCCTGCTCGTGGATCCAATTTCGAACATAGAACACATCTCCGATCATAACGCATGATTGATCCACCTTCCCACATGTGACGTGTTGTTGATCTGCATCTCAACATAGCTCCAGAAATAATGCACAGCGGATCCACCTTCAAATCATCATGGTATATTGTGGATCTGCATCCGGACTTCACTCTGGGTATAACACTCAGCGGATCCACACCTAAATATTAACTCGGGTCAACTGTGATGCCTGGGAGACATCTGCAGCCCATGCAAAGTTACAGACATACAGAAAAGAGGAAACGTGCTGCAACTGTAGAATATGCGGTTGGAGGCGACTGGTTGCATTTGTACAGTGCTATACTGTGCCACCCAACCAGAAAAATAGCGCGTTTGCGCTAGGTGTTGGCAACTGTACTACATTTACAAGCAATTTTGGAACACAAAACGACAAGTGATGTCGTGATCGCATGGATAGAAGAGCATAAAATCGATAAAATGACGGAAAATACGTATAAATTGAGGGAAAATACGCCGAAATGCTAGAAAATTGAGGGAGAATTTGCAAGTCTTCTGACTGGTGCAGAACAATTCTTGTACATGGGAACGAGTATATAACAGCAAGAGGAATATGGAAAAGCGTTGAGATCGAAGCACCGGGAAACAGGGAAACACAGTTTTATTTTTTTGTCGAGGCAGCATTCTACTGTATGTCTATTGAGGTAATAGTGACACGCGCAAGTTGACTGCTGTCTTTGTGATTTCCTGAAAAAAAGAGAACCATCTACCTCTAAACTTACTTGCATATGCGTTAAAGGATTACAGAAAGTGGATGGAGTTAACGATTGAGATGGAGTTCTAACGAGTTAGGATTTAATGGTAGACTGATGATGCTTTCTAGAGAGAGAGAGGGACATGTTGCTGCAGGTCATTTGACCATTTTTTCCGTTCTCTCAGGATGCATCAGTTGTGTGACATAACCTACGTTTGACTTGCATACAACTGTGTGTTCTGTGTGAGACGTAGAGGTTATACTCAACAACCGAGCTAGGTTAATAATTGGCTCCTTTTACTGACCTATCGACTCAGCAGCATTAGTGGCAGAACAACTGAGAGAAAATCTGGAATACATTTCACATAAATTTCCTCAGCATGTTATAGACTTAGGTGTAGATTTCAATTTACCAGATGTAGACTGGGATGCTCAGATGTTTAGGACGGGTGGTAGGAAAAGAGCATCGAGTGACATTATACTGAGTGCACTATCTGAAAATTACCTCGAGCAATGAAACAGAGAACCGACTCATGAAGATAACATCTTGGACCTACTGATAACAAACAGACCCGAACTTGTCGACTCTATAAGTGCAGAACAGGGAATCAATGATCATAAGGCTGTTGCAGCATCCCTGAATATGGAAGAAAATAGGAATATAAAAAAGGGAGGAAGGTTTATCTGTTTAGCATGAGTAATAGGAGGCAGATTTCACACTACCCAACAGATCAAAACGAAAATTTCTGTTCCGACACTGACAATGTTGAGTGTTTATGGAAAAAGTTCAAGGCAATCGTAAAATGCGTTTTAGACAGGTATGTGCTGAGTAAAACTGTGATGGACGGGAAAAACCTACCGCGGTTCAACAACAAAGTTAGGAAACTACTGCGAAAGCAAAGAGAGCTTCACTGCAAATTTAAAGGCAGCCAGAACCTCTCAGACAAACAGATGCTAAACGATGTCAAAGTTAACTTAAGGACGGCCATGCGTGAAGCGTTCAGTGAATTCGAAAGTAAAATTCTATGTACCGACTTGACAGAAAATCCTAGGAAGTTCTGGTCTTATGTTAAATCAGTAAGTGGATCGAAACAGCATATCCAGACACTCTCGGATGATAATGGCATTAAAATAGAGGATGACACGCGTAAAGCTGAAATACTAAACACCTTTTTCCAATGCTGTTTCACAGCGGAAGACCGCACTGCAATTCCTTCTCTAAATCCTCGCACGAACGAAAAAATGGCTGACATCGAAATAGGTGTCCAAGGAATAGAAAAGCAACTGATATCATTCAACAGAGGGAAGTCCACTGGACCTGACGGGATACCAATTCGATTCTACACAGAGTACGCGAAAGAACTTGCCCCCTTCTAACAGCCGTGTACCGCAAGCCTCTAGAGTAACGGAAGGTTCCAAATGATTGGAAAAGAGCACAGGTAGTTCCAGTTTTCAAGAAGGGTAGTCGAGCAGATGCGCAAAACTATAGGCCTATATCTCTGACATCGATCTGTTGTAGAATTTTAGAACATGTTCTTTGCTTGCGTATCATGTAATTTCTGGAAACCTAGAATCTACTCTGCAGGAATTAACATGTATTCCGGAAACAGCGATCGTGTGAGACCCAACTCGATTTATTTGTTCATGAGACCCAGAAAATATAAGATATATGCTGCCAGGTAGATGCCATTTTCCTTGAGTTCCAGAAAGCGTTCGATACAGTTCCGCACTGTCGCCTGATAAACAAAGTAAGAGCCTACGGAATATCAGACCAGGTGTGTGGCTGGATTGAGGAGTTTTTTAGCAAACAGAACACAGCAGTAGTGGGACTAAGTTCGTGTCACGACACGCTCCATTGTTGCCAAATTTATTCAAGTTAGCGGCGATGACGCAGTCCAAGATGGCGGCTTGTAGACTTGGCAACAGCGCAGGACGTCATCCTAGATGGCCGATTTTGGAGGGAAGATAGGCCAATTGTGCTATGTCCTCTAACCTAGCCCCTAGAAAAAATGGCGGGGATTTTGAATTTTGGCGGGGAAATAGGCCAATTGTGCTACATCCACTAACCTAACCCTCCAGAAAAATGGCGGGAAGTTTGAATTTTGGCAGGGAAAATAGGTCAATTGTGGCATGTCCACTAACCTAAGACTCCAGAAAAAATTGCTGCAAATTTGAATTCCAACAAGATAATGCCTGCAAAACCTTACTTTTCATTATTATTATTCATTATCATTTATTATTATTGTTCATTATCATTTATTATTATTATTATTCATTATCATTCGTTATTATTATTCATTATTATTTATTATTATTGTTGTTATTTTTTATTTCTACCCCCACTAGAAAATTCGCGCCAATTTCAAATTCCAGCACAATAATATCTGCAAAACCATACTTTTATTTATTATTATTATTGATTATCATTCACCATTTATTATTATGTATTATTATTATTGGTCTACCTCCACTAGAAAATTGTGTCAAATTCAAATTCCAACACGATAATGTCTCTAAAACTGTACTTCTATTTTTTATTATTTATTATCATTTATTATTATTATTTATTCAAGATGTCCGATTTTCGCGGCGAGAAAGCCGTTTGCGTTACATCCATAACAAAAATCTGTCACGAGTTCAAATCCCAACACCATAATCGATCACACGTACGAACTTTCGCGGTCACTTTTTTCACTGGTAAACTATCAAAATCGTGTCAAATAATAAAGCCGGCCGGTGTCGCCGTGCGGTTCTAGGCGCTTCAGTGTGGAACCGCGTGACCGCTACAGTTGCAGGTTCGAATGCTGCCTCGGGCATGGATGTGTGTGATACCTTTAGGTTAGTTAGGTTTAATTAGTTCTAAGTTCTAGGGGACTGATGACTTCAGATGTTAAGTCGCATAGTGCTAAGAGCCATTTGAACCATTTTCAAATAATAACGGTCACTCAGAGTAACCTAAGTCACGTCCTTTGATTTTGCAGGGGAAAGGGACTGAAGTCTTTATTTCAAGCAGTACGGTCATCACTTGTTCTCCAACACAATCAGTACACATCTTTTAGATCGCAGCAACACCCAGTGCAGTCGCCACGACGTCCGCGCTCCAACTGAATTAGTTCAATCGTCGCCACCCCCTGGCCCCGCCGGCCGGCACGCGGACCACTGCCGACGCCTGTCACGTGAGGCGGCCGCTCGCGCAGGACTGGCGGCGCGGTCCAGCGGCCGGTACGCTGGGGGCGGCCCGCGCTAGCCGGGGCCCAGCGATCGCATGTTTTCGCCGGACACGGTGGAACCTCCCGATGCAGACGTCACACAACGGTCGGTTGCCCGTTCACCACGTGTTCGACATAGAACGCACAGCCACACTTTTGGCGCAAAATTTGTTTTTCTGGACAGGTTCGAACGTGTCGATGATGACGTCACACAACGGTCGGTCAGTTGCCGATCCACCACGTGGCCGACATAGAACGCACTACCACATGTTCGTCGTAAACATGTTTTGCTGCACAGGTTGGAACCAGCCCATGCCTACGTCACAACAGGCGGTCCAGCACGTGTTTGCCACGAAGTCCGTCTCAAAGTTAAAAGATCACGCGAGTGTCATTATTGAATCGACATAGTGCTATTACCTAATCCAAATTCGTCCCGAAAACACACGTGCGTATGCGTGAACCATCGCTCGCCCCAACCTACATACCTCCGCAATTTAACCTAACACGAAGTTCACATCACTACGTAATTAAATTGATCAATTAATTAAACTCGCTGCTGCAGAAAGCGCCACGTCCACCTGGACTTTGAATCAAATAGTTAAAGTCTCTACCACGATCCTCAACCGACCGCCACACCCCCATACCAACCCATGTTCATGCACTGAGCTGTATTAACGTTTACTAACGTACATTAACTTATATGACATTTTTTCTATAGAAATAAGCGAACTTTGAATTTTGGCGGTCACTTTGTGTTTCGCTACCAACATGAGAAAATTGTGACAGACAAAACTCACCTCCAGTAACCTGTCACCCGACCGCCACCTCCTCCTAGGGACTGATGGTAAAAGCCTCAGGCTGCACTACACTGATCGAGAGAAGGAATTTATATTGCTTGCCAGCACTTTATTTAGGGATGGAGTATATGTATCACAGAACACATGCTCTGACATGCCGCCACAGTATACAGACCTGCAAACTACTCCTACATAACTCATGTATAAGGCTCTACACACACGCTTGTTAATTGTAAACCGTCAAAAAAGTCACAGCATAGCCTATAGACATGTGAAGCACACCTAAATAATTCAAAACATTTACGCCCATAGAACCAAACTACTCTTAATTTCTCTAAATAATAATCCATCTAAAATAACCTGCTCACTAATGGTCAACTTTTCCAAATCATACACCTGTCTTTATTTAAACAACTAGAGATAGACAGCACCACTACCATCTGTATTCGCCACTCAGTCCACGGTCCAGCTGACTTAGTACACAGAACCATCGACATAGGGCACCCCCCCCCCCTCCCTTATATCAGAATATGCGAATAGTTTCACACATCTTTTTGAAACGTCTGCATGTCACAGGATTCGATATGTAACGCTGACCTAAGACAGGTTCTGAACTCCAGTAGTGCACTACACTGGGCAACACAACCACACCCATCAAGATATTCATTCCAATCCAGGCCTGTAACTCCTCTACAGATAAATTTGTCCAGTTATTTGTTGACTCACTTACAATCTGACCAGATTGCCGTTTTTGCGCAAAAAACCACTCAGACTGCCCTGTGCTGCTCGGGGAAGTAAGGAAGGACTACTCTCTATTTATTTCAAGCCCTTTTATTTGGGCATGGTGTATATTTGTCACAAAACACCCGCACTGACCTGCCTGTGGTCATGTGACACAGCCCACAACACGTAAACAACTCCTAATTTCACCACACAATGGCAAACAGCTCTTAAATAATGCAGTACACAATATCCGCAGAAGAGCTCTGTACTCTCCGAATAACGCACAGCACAGAGTACAGACGTGCTCGCAAAATAGTGCAACAGACGCACCCAAACACCCTCAACCAGTACCCTGCCCCCAGCTGCCGAAACGACCAAAAGTCTCTGCTCATCCTCCCCCCAACCATGACCTCCTCACAGTCGCAACTGCGCCTAACACCAGAGAAATTCATATCACATATGCGCCTTAGATTACGCTCCAAGGCAGGCCGCGAGCGCGTGCGGTTAGTGGGAGGGGGGGGGGGTGTTCCAGAGCCTCCAGCCAAGTTCAGCTTCCGCGCGCTCGTGACAGCCGACCAGAAAAGGCGCTCTCCTCTGACACATGTGAAAGCTGCTTTGTTCTTCTCATGTATACTGCGGGCGTCTCAGGTCTGGACCTGCCTTCACGTCTATTGTCAGAATAGCCCATAGCTTGTTGACACACACGATTAACGCCGCCGCGAAAACACTTACTACTCGCCTGCAACCAAGATGGTGACGGAAAACCAATCACTCTGACCTGCGCTGCAGGGGCGTGTAATGATTGACGGCACTCTATTTATTTTTTCAAACAACTTGTTTAACAATACAGTATATCTATCACACTATCACAAAACACCCACCCAGATGTGACCTAGGCCATGTTGCATAGCCCACAGACACGCACCCAACTCTTAATTTCAGTACACACAATAGCAAACTGCTACTAAATAATTCCTCACACCGATGAGTAGATACACTCAAGTACTCGTAAACTATACAAATAACGCATAGCAGAGCCTTCAGATCCGCTTGCAAAAGAACTCAGCAGACGTGTGCAGGTAACCCTCCCCCGCACCATGTCCACAGAATCGTGAAGTCACGCATCCGTCTGATTTCATATCGCACACAGCCCCTGCTCGGCTTCTGCAAGCGTGGGTTGGCGCAGTCGACGCGCCCGTCAGCTGTCAAACCACACACAGACGTCCGTCCAGGACCCTGATTCGTCACAATCCCGAGCCGCGACCACCGAACGTGGGTGAAAGTCAACTTTATATCAACATAGCATGATGCCAAAGCGCAGCCTCCATACGCTAGGCACATCATAGCAGCACATGTCTTTACCTCCTATGACACAATAGCACACTGTGCATTGCTCCTGACACGACATTGCACGGACCTTTAACCAAACATCACTACACATCACTGCACTTGCCTCGTCGCCTGACCAGCCAGCCATCTAAAACCTTCTCAATATTATTCTTACTGTACAAGATTTTTTTAAAAATAAGCTCTAATTTACTCTTCCCACCACACGTAACCTCACACCTGTCCCATCATCTACTTACACAAACGTCCTCAACCCTATCTTGACGTTCATATATCACCCCACAAACCATGTCTACCAATCAATTTACCATTCTCATCCCCTCTTTTCGAATTACAAACGTAGCCTCTGTCTAAACACCAATCAACTCATCTTTCTCGCACTTTCAAGAGTAAAATTGACTTTACATACAGCCCAAAATACCAAACGCAATTAAGGAGTCAAACTTTTATACAGACCATCAAGCACATGCCATTCTCACACTAATATTCAAAGCCTGGTCCATATTTACCACATCCAATTTGAATTAAATATTATTACCATTGGCGCAACATTCTGTCAGTGCTCGATTTGGACCTATTTTTCCGCTCTTAACTGTTGTCACTAGCAGTCGAATATTACTATCTATAGATTGCATAAATTTCCACATAAAAAAAATCTACTCCAATTATCTATGTCCTCAAGCTGCACCCTCTCAAGATGGCATACAAACTCATCTTCTCTAGTCATTATACAACTTTTATCAGCGACACGCCTCAGTCGCTATCCCCAATAATGAATACCCGACCAGCGTGCGTAAGGCCTGTGAAGACATCGCCGACGCGGGTTTGTGTACTGTAATCATCATCACATTTCATTCAACAAGGAAAGACACGAATTCACTGGTCCTCGATGTTCTAATGTCTCACTCCTTCCACCCGGTATTACACTTCATCCATTCATCATACACATTCATTCGCTCCGCCATTTAGAGACTCCTTTATCTGAACACATAGCATCATTCAACAACTATCACTTGCTCTTATCTAACAACCCATCCATTAGGTCTGGCTGCAAGGTCACCCCCTTTCTTTCTCTCTTTCAGTAGGAGACAGGTATTTTATTACATTGGTAGCTAAATTGCGCCATCAACTTAACATCACCAATCGCGAAACATATCTTCAAATACGTAAACCCTCTTAATTACACAGCGTTCCCGCTGAGGACATGACCTTCAATATTACAGTTCTTAATCCAATAACCACCAAAACAAGTACTAAATGCTCAAACTAATCCCATTGCACCTTACAAAGGGAGCGTCCGAGCGCCGCCGGCGGCATGTCAAAGCCACATATCTGTCCATCTAAACAGCCATCCACTCAGCCCCAGGACCAGCACGCCGAAGTGGGCTCTCTCTATACCTGCTCTCCAGCTATTGTCTAACGTCATACGCTGGATTCCTGAATAGCGCACACCTCTATCCTCCCCTGAATCTCCAACTCGACGTGTAAACAGTGTCTCCCCCAGCCAGCGAACCCGACGTCACTCACGCTGTGCTGACAATTTCCACTCACAAATCTTAAAGACTCGCATATATAAAAGCCTATTCACTCCTGCCAAAACTCACTTAATAATAAAAAAGCATTCTCCCTTTTTAAGCATAGATGAGTATGCATTTAGAACAAATAGACAAACATAATTCCAAGCAGAAGTCATACATATGATTAAAAAGAAAAAAAAAGACCTCAATTTAGGTTATCCGGCATTTATTTACATGTCCTAATGATACAGTCGTAGATGAGTCGTGTCATCCACTCGCTCATTCCTTCAACACACGCTTTCACAGAACTTGTTCTACTTCTATGCCACCCACCCTGTTATAATAATTTACGCCCCAACACACAACCCAGCTCAATAGAACATAATAATTCCTTTTTCCACAGATAATCATACTCGGTGAACAATTAAACGTACTAAATTACGCATACATGTAGTCAAATAAGCAAATACTTTTACTGTCATACACACCCCTCTCACTGAGGATAGGGCATTTAATATTATATACTTAAACAAAGACCAATGAAAACAATATTCCGACGCACACCTTGTCCTAATAAAGATGCAATTCATTTTCCTATGCGGTACAAAATCACCATTTTAGATCACAACACCCTCAGTCGACCCAAGTCTCTCTCAGAACAGTTCAGCTAATTCGAGAGCCTCTTCCTGTCAAGCGCTATCATTTCGGCAACTAGGAGATGGTATTTTTTGGCCTTGGGATCATAAGTATCTCATCGTTTACAAACTGCAGCACATTCTTAAAGACTCAGGAGCTTTTTTGCGGTCGAAAGTTTAATTACTTCTGTATCTTGATCCTTAATTTCTTGCCCCTTGGGAGGCGTTGGATGCAACTTATGATGTGTGTCGCTATATTTATTTTTCAAATGATTTATGGTTCAAATGGCTCTGAGCACTATGGGACTTAACAGTGGACGTCATCAGTCCCCTAGAACTACTTAAACCTAACTAACGTAAGGACATCACACACATCCATGCCCGAGGCAGGATTCGAACCAGCGACCATAGCGGTCGCACGGTTCCAAACTGCAGCGCCTAGAACCGCTCGGCCACTTCGGCCGGCCAAATGATTTATCATTCATGATGTAGTCGCCTTCTTTCCAATACTACCACGAGAAATTTTTATTTCGCACAATTTACACACAACACTTATCGGATTATTTTCATCGTCCTCATAGTATGTTCATATAAGCGATTTTTTAGAAGCCATTATCAATTATTATTAGTTCGACCTCACACAATTTCACTTCTAAAACGAATCAAAACGTAGAGTGTACGACAAACTTTGCTTACGTATCGACGATATGTATCAAACTAAACTTGTCAACTAAACACGCAGCGTGCATGGGACGACACGGCGTCGGAGGGAGGTAATTACATTTGAACAAACGACTGAGAAACACACGTCGATAAAAGTTTTCCCGCCACGCGCCGGACGAATACTTTTCCCTAACATTCGGCTAGATAGCACGCAGAATATTTGGTATTCTTCGCGTAGCGGAACATTCTACTCGTTGCAAGTCTGATAAATACATGAGTGATAGGGATATTAGTTTGTCCGTAATGCTAGGATAGACATGGTATGATTCTAGCACCAGTTATACTCAACATTTTATTAGAGACAGTTATTCAAAATGACGGGTAGATATTACCTACGAGCACTAATATCGTGTAGTTGAAAGCCAGATACTACCAAATCACCTTTTGAACTGTCATTGTAAACTGTTCGTACATCCAGAAAACATATTGTAATTCAAGCACGGAATTCTACATAAAAATGAGTAACAACAAAACCACACGTGTATGGTGGTCAGAAACAGTCTGTAAAGCTTGTAAGAGTATTGCAGGGGAGATTGTGCTGTGCAATAACTGTTAGTACAAAAAAAATTCGATAAGTTGGGCCGTGTTACTTGGCATTGAAGCTAATCAATCAGGTCGTTGCGCTCGTAATTTCAAGCACTCGCATACGCCCAAGTGCAATCAAGCACAGAAAGCCGTGGGTTACTTGTCCAAATCTCCGCTACCAGTAAAAATGTACCTTTCTTGGAAGTGATAAATTTAAGCTAGGTGAGCGAAATCTACGTTTGCTCGGTTTTCAGAAACCAAACTAAAAACACGTTTAGCAGTACAATTTCTGACAGGCTGCTTGAATTTGCCCGCATGACGACCTGAATGCCTAATTTCAACGCTAAATCACACACAAACGGCGCAACGCAATTATTTCTCAGCACGATCATCCCAGTACCATCCTTACAAACTTTTCAGACTGTTTCTGACCACACTGTATAACAATGGACAATGGCATGGCAATAACATGAATGAAGATATCTTCCAGCAACATAACATACTTCAACTAGCGCAAGCTTTTAGTCAAATGTTCCTCGGCCACTGTCAAATAGAAACTGATTGACATGGATCTGGTGGCGAGACTTGCTTCTTCCCTGATTTACTTATTAAGTTTTAATAGACTGAAATTGACATCTGTCTTATAGTTTGTGCTTGGTTGCTGTTAACTGCTCTCTTAGACATCGTCTTATCCTTCAAGTGTTAAATAGTTTAGCAATTTGACACTTGACTGCCATATTGTCAATGGCTTCATTCTCATAGAGAGACATACTGCTGGCTGTGATGGCGTTAGCACTTATCCTGCCACCAAATAAGAGGCAATTACACCGGGTATCAACTGCATGTACCCTCTTCATCCTTGCACAGCTGATCACAGGTTATACCGAGTTATATCTACTGAGAGTGCCTCAAGGGATTTACATTTTCATCACTTTTTTTATAAAGCTATTCCCGAAAATATTCATCCATGCTGTGACATCATTGTTAGATATTGCTATGTTATATTTATTCATTTCTGCCGTCATTTCGTGGTTAATATTATTTAGATTGTACTGGACAAATCTGCTAGGACGAAAGCTTTGGATTTTTGCCACTGGGGAGGTGTTCTCCCACAGCAAGCGATCAGTGAATCTTATTAGGAAGGGTAAAGTCCCCTGGGAGCTGTGCAGTTTCCATGGGAGTAAGGTTGCATCCTACTTCGTGCCTTTGGCGGCAGAGCCAGTGCTCCTCCTTGCCCTGTTTGGAAGGCGCTTTGCCACCACTGCCATCCGCAGAGAATAGCTGAGCGTGACATTTTTATCAGCCGGCCAGTGTGACCGAGCGGTTCTTGGCCCTTCAGTCTGGAACCGCACGAGCGCTACGGTCGCAGGTTCGAATCCTGCCTCGGGCATGGATGTGTGTGACGTCCTTACTTTAGTTATGTTTAAGTAGTTCTAAGTTCTATGGGACTGATGACCTCAGATGTTAAGTCCCATAGTGCCCAGAGCCATTTGAAATTTTTATCTGTTCTGTTCGGACATCAAAGGACGAGAAACTGCCTGACCAGCATGGAAAGGTCTGTTGCTTTCGTTCCAAAATTTGATATACCCTGATACCATACTTGGTGCGAAGAAGCCGACCAATTGACAGGACACTGCTCCATCACACTACCAACCTGTTGTATGTTAAACAGCGCTTTGTACACCTAGTGTGGGAGTTCCTGCAGCGCCCCCCAATTTTTCAAGACACATGTGATATTCTAGTGCCACATTGGCAACAGCATTGAGTTATCCCCTCGACGTAGAGATTTTTTTAAAGTAGAGTTGTGTAGCTAGATCTACGTTCCATGGCCATTTGATTGCCGCCCATCGTGAGGAACTCGTGGCCGACGTTTGGTGCTGATGGTTTGCTGATTTTGGGGAAATGTAAGTACCACAACTGCAGCAGTGCGATCTATATTCTGAGCATTTCGTTACTTGCTTACTCTGTCAAGCAACATGTGTTGCTTAATTTGGATGTAGTTTCTACCATCTCGCTGTGCCATTAACTTTCAATTCGTGAGCTGCACAGATGAGCAATTTTGTTTCGCTTTCTCTGTCCAGTCTTAAATATCCGTTAATTTCAGTCTTGACTTCGATTTCAAGATCCTTCACATTGTCCTACAACTTTTCCATGGTTAATAATAAATATAACCTGGTGCACACTGGAAATTGTTAGACCACAGTGAAGGCGTTATCATTGTACACAATGGTAAAACTTTAGTTATATTAAGAATTCAGAGAAAAGGCAAGCGTTGCACTTCCTCGTTTCATATCATCCTGGAGGACCTCCTCACTACGGATCAATTGGAATGAAAGTAAATCTAATCTAATCTAAATTGTTTTACAACGAGCACTACTCTTATGCTGCTCAAATGTGATAAACAACTTGCACCCAACTTTTACTGTAATAACAGAGCGCCCACAGAATGCAATATATTATCCATTTTTCCAAAAGCATGTTCTGCCATGTCTGATTTCTCAAGACAATGAGTCATAAACAATTGCTTTATTATATCCAATGTTGAGCTACAATGACAGTATTTTCTTGATGCAATAGTAGTCAAACTCACATGGAATGTTACATATACCACAAACTCTAAGTTCTAGATCGTCCTTTAACGGCTTTCTCATCAGTTGTTATCTTTGTACTAGGAGCCTGAACGCTGATTTAATGTTAAGGTGGCGAACCTTCCTTGCCAGCAAATGCGAAATGCCAACAATGCATGCTACCAGCTTTAAGCTTTAGGAGTGTCTTACTTGTATGTCCCATCTGAAAAGGCCAGTGAAATTTATCACTATTGTAGTCATTTTCACAGAAGACTTTTCATAGGATACTCTGTTGTTGTAGCTATTTTTTGCATCAGAGTGGTTTTGCTTGACAGACAAGGGTCTTCAGTAGTGTTTACCTTTACCTCCATTGTAAACTTAATGTGAATTCCACAAAAATTAATCGATGCAGACTCATGCAAACGTAAATTATTTCTTTGTAACACAGATAGACAATAAGGTTCACACTTTAAATGGTTTATGCATGCATAAACTACTCAAAAAGCTGAGTACATAATTTTTTGCATTTAAAAATCTCTCATTGCATTAACTTGAAGATCAATGTGGTGGCTTACTTATCATACTTTCACTCACCATTATCCTGAACAATTATTTTCTGGGCAATTTAGCTTCAGTTTAAAAAGGATTAATTCAGCACATGATTTTAGGCTGATAGCTATGTATCTTGCCGAGGACTCTTCAAAGGTGTTTGAATTCTTTACACTAAGTTTCCAATACAATTACTCGTAATTATATTTACTGCTTGTAATAAATGTAAGTTACAGTAAATTGTGATTTAAATGGCTACAATATGGTAGAAAAGTAATACGTATACAGACCTTTCCCAGTCGTCCGACACAAGGCAAAAAATCGATAAACACAAACAAGTAAACAAAAATTACACATAATTGGTCTTTTAGAACTTTTGACTGACAATATTAAATGATGTACAAATGGTGACAACACAATATTATCACAGTTTGCTTAAGCTAAGAAAGAAAGAGCACTTTAAAGCAGCAATAAACCCTGGCTCCTTCATAATATTTAAGCAATGTCGAAGATTATTGGGAACAATTCACTTACAATCTATACAGTACATGATAATATTGTTATACAGAATAAATGAAAGTAACCTCAAGCACAAGCAGGGCGATGAGATGGTTGACATCTGTAATCAAAATGTTTTATGCAGGAGAGAGAAAACACTATTTCAGGGAAAGTAAAAAAATCTGAGGCTATGTTACAAACCCAGACATTAAAACCCACTGCTCCCTCAGCAAAAGGAAAAAGACAGTACAAAACAAAAACAAAGAAAGCATTCCACAAATAAATGAAAAGTATCTGACACATTATTAATCTGCACACAAACAAAAATGAAATAATGTCCTCAGACCATAGCAGTACAGCAGCCATATGTGTATCACTGAATTCAATGAATTACACGTTCTAATGTCAGTGTGTGCATAAGCTAAAAGAAACAGTAAATGAAATGTAAATGCATTAGGTTTACTGAAAAAACAACATTCAACCTTAAAGGTCATTCATTACCTTTACTAACGAAACCATTAACCCATTAAAAGCGTTTATTACATAACTCAAAAGCAGTGATTATTCTACAAATGATGGAAATGCCATATGATTTATTCATCTCATATATCTAAACAATTTGGTTTATTATACACGATGTATGCCATCTGTAAAATGAAACACACACACACACACACACACACACACACACACACACACACACACACACACATATATATATATACACACACACTACATATACATAACAGTACAAAGAATAAGTAACATTTTCAGAAATAATGAGATATATGAATAATTCCCAAGTGACATTTCATTCTACTGTTTTTTTTTTCTTCAGTATTGGTAGGCATATAAAGGTTGATGAATTTACTCAGAAAATTATGTCATATTAACTGATCTAAAATATTTCTTATACATTTTTTCTATGTATCAATGGTACTAGATAAAATCCATGTTTCAAAAAACAAAGCACTTAATTTATTTCTTACAATGTTTTACTTTAATTCGAGATAATATGCTTCAGTCATTACCGATCACTGCAATATACTATTTCAAACACAAATAAAACATGGCAACCAGCCTCTAATGAATTCATCCTTAAAGTTTACGATGAATTTTGAAGAGTTATCACAATCTTCACAATATTATGACTACTTCATTTGCATTTCTCTACATTAATTCAGTTACGTATAATTCATGAACAAATAAAGCAATTAAATATAAATTTTTGTAAAGGAAGTTTCCTCATAATGTATTGTAAAGAAACAGTTTCAATAAACACTTGGTATTTACGATAATGTTCTCTATCTCAATGGCAAGAGAATCTCACAAATGGATATTAAAGGTTTTCTGATTCATATATAACTTTTAATGATATTCTATATGCACTCTATGGATTTAGTATGAGTTTGTAGCAGATGGTACAGATACATGACCAGTGTTTTCCACTATTTATTTGTAGATATATGTTACCTATTATGACCATACAAAATACAATTTTGGAAAACATGATTACATTAACTATAACACATTTATGAACTTCTGTAAACAGCATTAACACTGTACATAATTTATGAACTAAATTTATTTTGACTACATCTTACAGATTAAGCAACAAGACATTTATTAAATGGTGGAAAAACCACGTCACAATATTGACTCCTTCATTGTCTTTATGAGGGACATACTGCAGTTGTGGGTTTTTCGGAGAAATACGTTTTTTCTTAAATCCTATTTTAATTTTCCTCTACTCAGTTACAATTTTGTAATTGAACAGGGTTGTTCTGTGATATTCATATATTTCTCACGTTTCTGTTATACTGAGCAAATTCTTCAGGGGTCTGCACCCGGGTTACAGAGTTGTGTAATATATATCACTTAGTGATTGAGTCAAAATGCTTTACAAGACCTTGTATATTTTGTGTATGTAATTGGAGGGTTTCCACACCTTCACTGAATTTAATTTCGAAGGTTCCTCATGCTTGAGCAATACAGTACTTTGTGTACAACACTGTAAATTCCCACTAGCTATTCTGTCATGTTAACTGTATGGAGAGAATCTATCTGTATCTATTCATCTTTGATAAAATGTTTATGTTCCGTTTATTCCAAATTGTTGCTATTTTACAAGATGCCTTCCTCATAAAGTACTAAGTATTCTCTATATTATGTTTGGACTGTACCCTTTCTCTGCATGTGATTGTTTTGTTAATAAGGTTCATTTGACACATATTACTGTGAAAGGGAGATTTTCAAAGCTCTTTCAGTCATGCATCTGTTAGACTGACATTTGATGGAAAACTGGTTGGAATGACAAGTTGTAAATTGTTGCGTCAGTTACAATTGGCCTCAGTTAAACAGGTCTGGCAACACAGAAAGAACTCCAAACGCTCCAGACCGAAGATGGAACACCCAGAAGCGGGTCTGATGGGCGCGAACCGCAGAGGGAACGCCTGCAACCGCCGGTAGAGGGGGGATGCCAGAGACGTAAATACCGAAACAGGTCCATTGTCGTGTCCTCGCGCCACAGAATGGGCAGAAACGGGCAGAGAAGAAGGCAGACACGGAGAAGAAGTCTTCGACACCACAACCCACAAGGAGTGCGGAACGTAAGCGGGACGAACATCATACACCTGTCCCCCCTCTGTACATTTAGCGCAGTAGAGGGTCATGGGCAGAGATGTATGATATCATAGCCAACTGCTGCAGGGAAGAGGTAGGTGTTGAGTCTCTGGACTCAGACGCCATCGTCCAGCTGCAGGCAGCGAGTGTGGCCGACCACCGCGCACTGAAGAGAGCTGTGGCCATCCACACTGTTGATCCACGTACGACGGAGAAGACGACTGCACCGAAATAGCGCGAGAAGCACTCCAAGCCCTGATCAGAGGCTGTCTTGGATCTGTGATGAGCAGACGGTCCAAGGTAGGCTGTCACGTACTGGATTCTGGGGTGCAACTACTAAGCTGCACAACCGGACAAATAAGAAGAGGTCGCCGCTGTACATTGTCGTAGTGGAAGCTGCGACGGATGACAGCAACATCTTCGGGATGAGGAAGCTCTTCGGCTTTCCTGTGACTGTCGAACCTCTCCCCCTAAGCATGGATCCTAAGCCACAGTGCTTCAGGTGCCAAGCTGAAGGGCATGTGGCTAAATACTGCCGCAACTCGCCGCGGTGCGTCAAGTGCGCCAGCGCGTACGACACCCGCGCCTGTGAAAGGCGATGAGAAGAGGCGCCAACTTGTGCTCGCTACAGTGGGCTACATGTGGCACACTGGCGTGGCTGCCCAGCTTTCGCCAGCGACGGCTGCCTCAAGCGCCGCCGAAGACGCAACCGAAAAGCGAGAAGGAAGCTCTCACTGCCAACAGGCGGCTCGAATACCGCGCCAGTGAGAGTGGCGCGGGGGACCGGCCGCCGGCGGTTGCACACCAGGCGCCACAAGTGCAGGAGATGCGCGCTATGCTGGCGGCCGCGGCGGAGGAGGCGATTGCGGCTTTCAATGCCGCCATGGACTCAGATAGGGCATCTTTTAAGGCTACCCAGTCTGCAGAGACGGAGGAGGCAAGCAGCCAACTGCGGAAATTGTGCTCGCAGCTGGCGCACGACATCTGTGCAGACGCCACAGGCGAAGAGAAGACACCTGCCGCCGCTCCACTTATGGAGCAGCCGGCGGAAAACCACAGCGCGAAGGACACGCCAAAGAAGAAAACGGGTGTCGTCGCCGGAACGCAGAAGCCCATCGGTTCCGAGCAGCTCTGCTCCAACGAGTGGGCTCCCAGAGCGATCAAGACGCTCAAGGGCTTGGGCTACGTCGTCCGCAGCACAGGGAAGACTCAACCGCAGCCCTCACTGAGCCTGTCAGCGCAGCCAATGAGTGAGGAGCGGTGCCGCTACGGGACCGCACATCTCCGAGCGCTTGGCTTCGACGTTCACCCACCAGACACCCTGGGCGAACTGGGGCTTCCCCCGCGCCAAGTCACCACTGATACAGCGCGGCAGGGGGCTCTCACAGCCTAAACCGCAACACACCGTGCTGCAGCACCATCACAGACTGATCTCTTAGGATGAACATATGGCTTGACACGGTATCCGCTTGCATGATACCTGCTTCTAACTTAACCCTTTCTTGCATGACCTATCGCAGTCAGCAAGACATCCGCTATTGCTGTTACTACCCAACTTGACTATCGCAGAGGTTTTTTTTTCCCTTGGCGCTTGCCTCGGAACATTTTTCCCTCTGCCCTTCACACCACTACCCTTCATTCGACTTTCGACCCAATCTATCTCCAGATGAGCGATTATAAATGGTTAACTATAATCAGACGTATGCTAACATCGCAGTATCCACATCCTGCGACACCTCACTTTAGTGAAAACTAACCCTTATGCAGAGAAAAAGAAAAAAACCTCGAGGAGCAGTCTCAGGTCGCACCTGATGAAGGTTACGAGCTACGTTACCGAAATATCGTGCAAGAACGACCCTGATATCCGGCAGAACACTCAAAAACCCAAGATGTCATTTGATCGCCAGGAAAGCCTGAAGAGTTACATCAGAAGACTCTGTGTGGAGGAGATGTACTAGAATATCAAGAAGCTGGACAAGCTTCAACAGAGAAAAGGGAGGATGCTGAGTTCTCTCAGTTTTTTGTTGAGATGTCGAGATGGAGAAGTGGTACCAGTATTTGCCAGAATTAATCATCACATCAACTCCAGATCGGCGAACAAGATAAAACGCAGAGCAAGCATGGCACTGGTGAGACAGAGGATCCGAGATACGCGCCACAGATTAGATGTTGTAGCAAGAGAGCTGTTACAGCTTCATCTGTACTTGACAGCGTCCTTAACAGAGGAAGACTGGAACGGGGTAGACCACGTCTCCTGGTCTTTAGCGGAATGTACCAGAAGGAATGCCTCATCTTGCCAATCTGCAAAAGTTGGTTGGTTGGTTGGTTTAAAAGACGGGAAGGGACCAAACTGCTTGATCATCGGTCCCTTGTTCCGAATAAAACAATGCCACAAAGAGGAGAATAACACAAACTAGATGTACAACACAAAATGGAAAGAAAGGATAAAACCACAAGAGCGAAGGAAAGGTAACAAACATTACAAGGAACAAAAGAGGACAAGAGAACAAAAGAGAGACGCAAGAAACAAAGAGAGTAAAACAAGAAAGCAGATTACAGTGGCTGGCCGCCCACGAGAATAAAAAGAAGCCAGCCACTCTGCAACGCATTAAAACCTTAACCCAGGGCCGCACAAACCCAGAAAACCGCACGCGGGCAAAGCGAGGTGCAGCGAGTGCCTGCACAGTGCATCGGTTCAACTCGGCATACTTCGCCTCAACTCGGCTTGCTACGTGAGGCCGACGCTGTGCGCTGCCAGACGGCTTAGTCAACATTGGAATACGTAAGCGCAAGACAATTACCGGAATAATGGAACCATCTGCTCAAAAAAAAAAAAAAGGGGAAAATTGCCGAAAGCCAATTTAAACCGGTATGGGAACCCTCCCACGTTTTTGTGCGTTGTGTCGATAAAGCCAAATGTCTAATATGCGGCACACTAATTACGTGTGTCAGAAAATCGTCTATTGAAAGGCACTACAGCAAATTGCATTCAGAAAAGTATAGCGATATAACAGGGGATGCCAGAGAGGAAGAATTACGGAAGTTGCAAACTCTTGCAGAAGATTCTGTATCTACAAACGAGGTTTGTTGCAAGAACTTTAGCATGTATATTTTGGTTACAGGTCATGCGAAACGAAATAACATTTGTTTGGATTCCTTAGCTTTCGTTTTCGCATAAATTATTTCTAACATATCTTTTTTTCTCTACTTTAGGGTGAAGAAGATGAGGGGTGTTGCGAAAGGACTCCAGAGCTAGTTACAAAGTTGCTCTACGTTTAGCAAGAGCTGGGAGGCCATTTATGGACGGGCCATTAATAAAAAACATTATGTTGGACGTAGTAGAGACAATGAATCCCACATTAGCTCCCGCGTACAGCAGAATACCACTTTCCAGAATGACAATACATCGGAGAATCAACAACATTGCTGAGAATTTGCAAGAACAACTGGCAGCCAAAATTGAAAACTTCCCAGCGTACTCCATCGCACTTGATGAGTCCACGGATATTAACGACACGGCTCAGTTAGCAATATTTTTGCGTGGCGTGGACGACGACCTACACGTAACGGAAGAGCTCCTGGATATGATTTCGTTGAAGGACACTGTTACAGGGGCGGATATTTTAGCAGCTGTTGAAATGGCAGCTGAAGGAATAGGACTCCCTTGAGAAAAGCTGTTTTCCGTAACCACAGACGGGGCACCAGCAATGTGCGGTAAAGCAAAAGCGTTTATTGGCCTACTGCGGAAAAAACTGAACATGCCGAATTTACCTTCCGTTCATTGTTTTGCACACCAAGAGGCTGCTTTGTGCGAAAGTTATCGGTCTTCAAGATGTGATGAAGTGCGTATCGTGAACTACATTCGTTCTCATGGACTCACTCATCGTCAATTCAAAGAATTTTTGATTTCCTTTGAAGAGGAGTATCCAGATATTCCCTACCACGCTGAGGTGCGCTGGCTGAGCAAAGGGAAAGTGATTTCCCGAATTTTTCGACTACGCCACACTGTGGCTCAGTTTTTGGAGAGCAAAGGACGTCCGGAGCCACTTTTTCATGACCCTGAATGGGTAGCTGATTTAGGATTTTTAGCAGACATTATGGCTGTCCTAAATGATTTAAGTCTGAAACTCCAAAAAGAAAACAATCTCATCAACGATATGATCAGCAAAATAAACGCTTTCCAGTATAAACTGAAGCTCCTCAAAAACAACCTTTCAGAGAAAAATACGCAACACTTTTCTGAACTAGGTAAGCGAGATATAAATTGTACCTTTATTAAAACAGCCTGATTTTTATAACCGCTCTAATCAAAACGGTACTATGTTTTTGTTTGCAGCATCTGTGCAGGAAGGAGCGCGCTTGAAAAATACGTCGAGGTGCTACAATCCCTTGAAAATGCGTTTAACGACCGATTCCAGGTAATGTGCCGGTATATGACATACAGCTAACTAAAGGAGATTGCGTTACATATGCAAGTGTAACATTACATTAAACCAATAGTACACATTACATGTTTATTAAAATCTGTCGCATTTTACTACTTCGAAACAACGGCTTACATTACTTTCATTTATTAACATTGGCTTTGTTATTGTTACAGGAAATTACCCACCTGCAGCCAATTCTCGATGTTTTGTGAAACCTTTTTCGATGGATATTGAAAGTGCTCCTTCAGATTTACATTTCTAACTAATTGATTTGCAAAGCGATGTTCACCGAAAGGATGTGTTTTACAATACAAAAGGTTTGCTCCAATTCTACCAGAATTTGCCGAAGGAAGAATTTCCCAACTTACACAGAGAAGCAGCGAAGATTATTTCTCTGTTTGGTTCCACTTGTATATGTGAAAGGTTTTTTTTCTGTTTTGTCTTGTACAAAAACTTGATTGCGTGCGAGTATTTCTAATTGTAATTTAAAAAATTCTCTCAGAATTGCTGTCAGCCAATCTCTTGTTCCAGGTCTTAGTAGCATAGTTGCAAATAAAATAAAGAGCACATAGGAAGATACATTTGTGTTGAAACCAAATTTAAAATTGTTACCATTACAGTTATTATACAAATCTCTTTTGTACAGGTACACCAAACTAAGCTCTCCACCTAGTGTACATTAGTATTTGGCAATGACGAAGACAACAGGGTAAAAGCTTTGGAACAGGTCGAGACAGGCGGCGCGAGCGACACAAGCTAAGGAAGTGAGAGGCAGCGCTGTTGCTTAAAGCCGAGGGGTGGGGGGTCTGCACCGTCGTCAACATAGCGCAGCCGTCTTCTGCACTCTGCACCGTGCGATGCACCGGTGCGTGCACCTCGTGCGGCCCTGCCGCTTAACCCTACAAGCGCTAGGGTGGAGTCCGCCGCAGAGCGGCTAAAAGAGGGCAGTCCACCAACAGATGGACGACTGTCATTTGTGAGCCACAGCAACACCGAGGTGGGTCCTCACGACAGAAGAGGTAACCATGCGTTAGCCACGTATGACCAATGCGGAGCCTGCAGAGGACAACTGATTCCCTGTGAAAGGCCTGCATGGAAGAGTTCCACACATTCGTAGCCTCCTTAATGACACGCACTTTGTTGTGCATACTGTATGCCATTCCGTCTCCCAAAGCCGAAAAACCCTGCGGCGTAACACTAAACGCAGGTCAGGTTCAGAGAAGCTGATCTCCGTAAGCGGTTTCCGCGTAGCCTGTCTGGCCAGCCTGTCGTCAAGTTCGTTGCCTGGGATTCCGACATGACCTGGGGTCCAGACAAACAACACTGAACGACTGGACCGTTCCAGAGCATAGACAGACTCCCGTATGGTCGCTACCAAAGGATGACGATGGTAGCACTGAACGATAGCTTGTAGGCTGCTCAAGGAGTCAGTACACAGAAGAAATGACTCCACAAGGCATGAACGGATGTGCTCAAGACAGGGTGTATACGACCCGGGACAACCGGGAGATCCGGGAAAAACCCGGGAATTTTTTCATCGGGGAGAAAACCGGGAAAAACCCGGGAATTGTTTAGAATTCCGGGAATTTTTCATTGTTTTATTTTTCAGTTAAATTTTTGTGATTTTGACTGGTAAGAACCAATACTCTAACAAAGGATATTACTGTATCCCGCTACTGCAGAATAATACTGCAGCAACAAAACATGAACGAGAGTAAAAAGAAAACGAAAATAATGAAACTTAAGTTGCAAAGGAAATGCACCGTATACAACAAAAAAACAGTGCTTATACAAGCGTCTGCCAACAGGAAAGTGTGTCAAAGGCTTTAGGAAGACTATGCAATGCTTTATAACAACAAACTGCCACCGATGTTTAAATTAGATTCGTTTGAGCTGTTGCGGGCGGGCTCTTCAGCATGCGCAGTTGAGTCGCGTATGAGTCGTACCTTCTCCCGCTTCTGGTTGCAGAAGTGTGGCTGGGCGCCATTACTTAATATTGCCTCGGTTCGGAAATATAGTAAATCTGGGGCTGATGCACAGAGCAGTCTGAGTTGAGGTGGGGTGGGGAGCGATCACGTGACCTATGTTTACGTTTAGTGAGTTTGTTGTTTCCTCTTCGTTTATTGCTCTCACGTTAAATGATAACAAAACGGAATTTCGTGGCCGGGAGCTATCAAATGAATTAAAATACGTTCGCATAATTACAGAAGTCTAAAATATGTTATTAGTTTCAGATTTTATTTCCACCTTTCTGACAGAACAATGAAGTTATTTTTGCCGGTTTGGTAAAGAGATTTGGCATAAATCTTTTCTGTTGAGGCAGTCAATTTATTTGAAACGAAGTGTTTAATTTCACACTATTGGCTAGTTTCAACTGTTCGCTGCATTTCAAGTGCACGTATGGCATTGTGCCATAATAAAGAACCAAACATGAGATAATTCAGTACTGGTACTCCAAGAAAATTTACATACGAATGTGCATTTTAAGCCGAATTATGCGTTTTAGTATGGTTCACGAAATTCCGACGCTCTTGAACTATCATCTGATGTCTTGTTTCTTTTATGCCATACGTAAGATCATTTAATGTTTTACACGTACGAATATAATGGGTTTCCTGCGTCACCGTAGCTGCTCAACCGCGGTGACGCCTGTTATTTGGAGTTCTCTTGCAACTGCTGAAACGAACCTATTTCCAAAAGGTCGCGGGAAAATATTGCGAATGGTGGTTTGAAAAGCGTTACATTCAAAGCAGATTTCCTTTCACGCAAGATGAACTATGTGCGAGAATGTACGATGAATTTCTTAAATCACATAGCGTTTGACTCTCATTTCAAAATCAACTCTTTGAGGACGACCATTTAGAAGAATTTCGAGACCAAAAGATCAGTCATTTACTTCGTTTTAGTGGCACATTTGTGTGATAGAGCTTAAAGTGTAACACGAGCAAAAAAGATCAACATTATATGTGGAAGCTTAGCTTCCCTTCCAGCTTATTAATCTTAGAGACCAATATTATATGTGAATGATATGTATATTAATTTAAACTACTAACTTTTCTTACTTGTGTGTTTGCGCTACTGAAGAGTGATCTTGCTATTGGCTGACTACATCACGTGTCCTATGCTGTCATCAGCTGGCGAGATCACGTGACAGGAGCTATGACTGTCTTGCAAAAGCGCATCGCAATCTAGATTTCAATGTTTCCAGAAAGTAACACGTGGTGTTCGGTGGAATTCAAATTTATACCTTCGTAATACGAAAATATGCAGCGTACATGTTGTGCTGCACATCAAAGGTCTTTCAGAACTTGTTTTCCCCCCTCTAAGTTTCGTTTTCTAAAGTACCGGGAAATTCTACTCCCGCATATAAAACCGTAGGACTGATGAGTTTCACAGTGCCGAGGAAGAGTATACCGTCACTTAACACGGAAAAAGTGTATTTTCACCCGGGAGAAAGTGCATTTTTAACCGGGAAATCCGGGAAAAATCCGGGAATTTTTTTCCCTTGTCCACATATACACCCTGTCAAGAGCACGAGATATAGCAACCAGCCATCAGGCAAGGAATGGACATATGGGAAGCTGACGTGGCCATCAGCCATCGAGCCGTTGGGGTAAACTTCTTCACAGCCTCGGTACATATCAAGAATCGACAGGAAGTGGAAGCACACAACTGCAAGGTTAACTGAGTCCTTAGGGCCATGTGACACGTCCAGGCGAAGCCGCAGCCTAGGTGTACACCATGGAGGTGTACGTGAATGGACCTTAAGTATAGGTGGTAACTGCAAGGACTCCAGTTCAGAGAGAAGGGACCAGACGCGAACTGCAATTGTAAGACCCGACCTGGGCCAGTGATGCGGGAGATGAACCACTGTGGGTGGGACAAGGAGACGGTAATTAGGATGCGCAGGAGAACTACCAACATGTGCAACGTAACTGGAGAGCAGTTGTGCACGCCTAACCTTCAATGGAGGAACCCCAGCTTCCACAAGGACGCTGGTCACCGGAATCGTCCTAAAAGCTCCTGTCGCTAGTCGACCGCCACAGTGGTGCGCTAGGTCGACTAAACGCAACGCTGAGGGCGCCGCCGAACCATAGCCACACTCCCACAGTCAAGGTGGGATTGAACAAGGGCTCTGTTAGAGCTGCAGCAGCCTAGAGCGATCTGCACCCCAGTTGATGTCGCTCAGGCAGCAGAGGGCATTGATGTGCTGCCAGCACTTCCACTTAAAGCTGACAAAGGTGAGGAAGCCAAGTCACTCGGGCGTCGAAAACCAGTCCTAAGAACTGAAACGTTTCCATGACAGTGGGTGGATCATTATTAAGGTTAAGTTATGGTTCCGGATGAACGGTACGACGTCGACAGATATTTATATATTTGTTTTGTATTATATTCCTTACAAACGAAATAAATTTGCTTTCTGAATTACTTATGCAGCTATGTTGTATCATAAATCCACAAAACTAGTGCTGAAATCTCCTTGCAATATAACTGTCATCTCACCCCGATGCCTGGGGTGAGATTCCTAAATGACACTGTTCATTAAAAAAATTAAATATCCGTATAATTACTAATGGTTTCGTAACGCCAACTGGCCTTTACATACAAAAATCTCATCAGTGAGCAATATTTCAGTGCTGATCCTGAATCTCCAGTTCCAACTCGCCTTTTGATCCTCCAAACCTTAATTATGGCATCTTCCCCCGATCTACTCTATGCAAGAATCTATTGGGCAGGGATGACATTGGTGGACTAGCTTTCGACTTCATGCAAAAATTGCCTCTGCCAAACATCCCAGTGCAGGAAACATTCTATTTACGTTAGCCTTGGGTTAACTGTTTCTGCATTTGTGTTATAGAAGTCCAGGCGTTCCACGGTGCACTTGCTTCATGAAGGTGAAGTGAAAGAGGGAGCGAATGAGATCTGTTCATTCCTGTGAAAACTATTTATCGAAGCATGTTACTGAAGTACGCCTGTTCTCAGATGGAGCACCTAGTCTAAATAAAAAAACGGTAGTATTGTCCCGTGCATTGACAGACACTGAGAAATTAAGAAAAAAAACACTCAGATTTCCCGAAAGAAGTCTCTCCTTTCTCCCTTGTGCTTGGAATACTGAAGAGAAAAATACGGAAATGTGATCCAGTTTACACCCCCAACGAGTATGTGGACATAGCAAACAGTATCGTGGAAAGTGGAGACATAATGGACTTTGACACATGGTGGTCTCATTATTAAGAAAAAAAATAATAAAAATAAAAAAGAACTGCACAGTCTTGAGAAATGGCACATCTCAAGACTGCTCACCAAGAAAAACAAAATTTTTCTGTTGCAATGTTGAAAGAATTTCGTTATGAAACAACGAAACTGGGGGTCGTGAATGCCTACCCTTTCATAAACAGCTGTGTCAGTCTCTCCTTTAATCTGGTAAAAACTAAACTAGCTTCATTTCACACTAGGCTGCGAAGGTTATTCGATGGAGAAAAGTTTAGAATCAGTGAAAAGAAAATTGAAGATATTCAGAAACTGGTTAAGTACATCCATGGAGAAAACGCTGAGATGTTTTATGACGAGACATTGAAATGGCCGACTACAAGTGATAACTCACTTTTTTCGGTCTGTTGAAAAACGTAAATTTTTGACATTTGTTGGTTCTGTTAGGACGTCTACTTCTACTTGGGTATCCTCGGCCAGATTCAGAAGAAAATACTAGAGGTGAGTAATTTATCCTCTTCCCAAGAATGAGAAGAAAATATATTGAAGGCAGCATGTCTTTACTTTTAAGAAACCTACATTTTGTGGCATTTTAAATGAAATTGTCAAGAGCATATGGAGAAATATTAGTAACTCATACCGGAGAAATATATGACATAAAATGGTTTCATTAGGTCCAAATGTGTCAGCGAAACAAAACAAATGCATTCTCTATCGTGCGGTGACCACATGATTCACGTTGCGCGTCGACAGAACTGGCGGCTAGTCGCGACGCTCCCGGAGATATATGAGCCCAAATCTCGGAAACGGAGATCGATATCATTCTGATCTCAACTTTAAAAATAATTTCGATATGTTAGCTTCTTTTCATCGGCAACGATGTATGACCTAACGTGAACCATACGCTAAGTAGCCAGCGACCACATTTTTCACTGTACACAATTCAAATTTTATGCAGTAGGTTACTTGTAAATTAAGTATCGTAATAACTGTGACGAATATCGGAAAAATAGACACCTCATTATCAAGCTGTGATGTGAAACTGTAAGATACGCAAACATCAATTTTTTGTGCCTTTTACTTTCCTCACAATCGATAGAGAATTAATATACAGCGAAAAAAACACGCAAAACCGGAAGAGATACTTTTCAATTTTTTAAAGTAAAAGGAGAATCTATCGAAAAACTAACTCTGGGAGCCGATGTAACTTTGTTCCATTAACATACAGTATTTTTTTACAGCAAGATAATCGGAATTCTTATTTTTCTTATGTATTTGAATCCGCCGCCGCCGACCAGAGCTTGGGAAACAGCGACGACTCCTGTCGTGTTGCGGCCTTGTCGCCGTCTGCCAGGGTGGGAAAAGAGGAGGGGGCAGCGTCGCAGTCGCACCCAACTGTCGCGTCTTGCACAACGTAGCTTACGGAAACTATCCTCTGAAAATATATGATTTTTGCCTTACTTGTAGCGTTATATGTCAGCTTCGTGACGAAGTGCCCTTCAGCTCGCTAATGACCATTCTTATTGTGATGTACACATTTTAGTAAGACACTACGCAAAACTTAAAAAGTTTGCGACGAAAATTAGGGCTCGCTATGATTTTGCGTTTGGCGCGTATTACACCATATGTTGCTGCGTATGAAATTTAGCTAACATGTTGAATTTTTGTTTAGACTTGGGAGAAGATCTCTATCTGCCTCCGATCTCGAGAAAATGGATCCCATGTAGCGCGCTCACTTCCGATCTCACGCCCGCGAGAATGAAATACTCGCAACATCTCTCTTATCTCCTAAACCGCTCGAGACATCGAAACGAAAGTTTGGCGAATGATAGCACACAAGGAGGAGAGTGTTTTGCCAATTGTTAAACACACGGAACTTTCTTATCTATGGCGATATATCACTACTTCTTTTTTTATTTATTTCACTCCAGTGACTGTAATTTTTTAAGAGTTATCGACAGCTAACGAAACAAGAGCTTCCTAGTATGAAAATAAACATGAAATTTCTTCTTTTATGTTACTGAAAACCGATACTATGAGGTTTTTCGTAAGCTATTGAGCTCTGTGATTGCCAATTACTTGTTTAATGAGGCCCTCCGTTTCGGAATTCTGTCTAAATAGCTGCTGTGAGATGAGTTTGGCAAATTACATTGTGACAAAGGAAGTACAATTAAGCCGGCCGAAGTGGCCGTGCGGTTAAAGGCGCTGCAGTCTGGAACCGCAAGACCGCTACGGTCGCAGGTTCGAATCCTGCCTCGGGCATGGATGTTTGTGATGTCCTTAGGTTAGTTAGGTTTAACTAGTTCTAAGTTCTAGGGGACTAATGACCTCAGCAGTTGAGTCCCATAGTGCTCAGAGCCATTTTTTGAAGTACAATTAAACCAGTCACCAATGTGTAAATGTTGATGCTTCTTCGAATGAGAAAAGGTTAACAACTCACACAAAAACAGATTGGCAATTCTGTTGGAATTTTGGTGGAATCCTCATAACCCATCGTATTTTTAACACTGAGAGACTGGAATGGAAACTTAGCAAAGGATTTTATTCCTTCTTGATCTGAGCAGTATTAAAATAATGACGAGCGTTCCTTCAGGCGGAATGATAGGCACATGCCAGATACTGTTTACTCACCTCGGGCTTGCCAAACTGACAATGCGTGGTCGCGAATAAAATAGTTGTTACTGAGAAAAATAAACAATTGATCTGTCGCACAACACAATGGTCAGTGTATTGTCAGCAGCGAAGGATAATGCGCGTGACAGGAATGCACAAGCTAGCCATGTGTGCCTTGTGAGATGGAGTTCGAAAAACATTGTCATGAAAGTAGATCTGCCTTTGTCAGCAGCACATTTCAACAAATTAAATATATCTAATCATAACACTGTTTTAGGATATTCCTACTTTCGTAATAATACCGTCCATTTTCTTTATTTGTGTAGCCTCTTGTTGTATAATTAGTTTATTAATGCTGATAATGACCATGCAACAATTGAAATGCTTTTTCTCATCACGGCGAACCAATTAAAACATTGTTATTTGTGACTGCTTTTCGACTCTTTCTAGCTTGCAGTGGAAATATGTTGCTCACATGCATGTAGTACAGTGTGTCGTGTTACATTATTACATCCATATCAGAGTAATCACAGTGAAACTTCTATACTTCAGATCTTGGACGCTTTTTACCAGATGCACAAAGGGATCACACCTGTGGAGATTATCCCTTTCTAAATTTTTGTAACATCGTACGGATACGCTAGCTTACTAGGCAGCGAGAAGATAACCTTGCTTTACTTTCCTGCCTTGATTCTTAATCACATGATTTTATAATATTCCTTCCTTCCTTATTAACTACCCTCTGTCCCTTCTTGCGATCTGAAAACATCGCGGAGACATATGGTGCAATTCCAGCGGCCAATGGCTCATCAGTTACTGAAGTATACATTTTTCTTGACAGATGAAAAACAAAACAAAACTATGCAGATATAAATAACAGAAAAGTATAACGTGCTAACGAAGAAAGCTGGAGCGTTTAAATGACTAAAAACGAAACACTACCCAAAGGCAATAAAACTCAGTACACAGCAAGGCAAAATTTATCGTATGGGCAATATTACCACTGCTCATATGCGCCGTTCCGATGTGAGCATATGGCCGTGCGACTTTTCCGCTCCCCGCCTCAAATTTCCCACGGTGCTAGCGAGGCAAGCGCCACGCGCGGCGCGAGAAACTGCGCCTCAACCACAACGCCGCGCGACCTGGCGCAGGCGCGTGTCGCGTCCCAGTCGCGTCGCGTCGCGTCGCAATTAGCGCGGTCCCATTTGAACCTGTGATGTTACAGAAACGCGCGCTGCGCTGCGTCGCGCTATACGCGTCTCAATTTGCGCCTAGCCTTAGCGGTAACATGGCGCGACATCGGTACTCCTTCGAGGAATACGCCTATATGCATTTAGCATATGGCGCTGCGGGTCAAAATGGACCGGAGACCCGCAACATTTACAACGCAAGATTTCCCAACTGCGTTATTCCGTGTGCGAATACATTCGTGGCGGTTGATAGACGGTTAAGGGAGACCGGAAGTTTTTCTGTAACAAATGTTGACGCTGGACGAGAACGCTATGTACGGAACGTTCAATTAGAAGAAAACGTTCTCGATACGGTTGCTGGAACACCTAGTACCAGATCGAGAGCCATTGGTAATGCTTTGGGGGTAAGTAAAGTTATTCCGATGTTCTTAATGTATGCCTGCAAACCACACATGGTAAAATTTATCCGTTTGTTTGTCGCTACAGGTTTCCCACACTGTAGTATTGGACATCCTACACGACGAAGACCTATTTCCATGCCATCTACAGCAGGTGCACGATGTGGTGGAAGGGGACTATCCCTCTCGTTACCAATATTCCGTGTGGTATTTAAATAAATGTAACGAATATCCGCATTTCGAAAGGATGGTGTTGTGAACAGACGAGACACGTTTCACCAGAAAAGGACCATTCAACTCCCGAAACAGCCACATTTGGACGGACTCAAACCCGCATAGTACTTACGTTAAATCATATCAGCAGAGGTTTAGCATAAACAGTTGGGCAGGTATCGTGGGCAACTGTGTAGTGGGTCCCGTCCTACTTCCCCCCCCCCCCCCCCCCCCCAATTTAAATGGACAGACTTATTTAGAATTCCATGAAAATGTCCTTCCGCTGTATGTAGAAGACGTTCCACTGGCGGTTCGGCAAGGACTGTGGTTCCAACATGACGGCGCACCACCGCACATCGCTGCTGCCGTACGTGAGCATTTAGAAGCGTTGTATCCGCGAAGGTGGATCGGCCGATGTGGTCCAGTTCCCAGGCCAGCTCGTTCACCAAATCTGACGCCGTTAGATTTTTATCTGTGGGGGCATGTGAAACAAATCATCTACGCGATCCCGGTAGCCACAATCGAAGAGCTTCTTGCAAGGATAATTTTAGCCTTTGATGAAATCAGGGAAACCTTTGATTTCGGAAAGCTTGCGGACTCCATGACGCAGCGTTGCAATGCGTGCCGTCAGGTTGGAGGCGGACACTTTGAGCAGCTAATGTGAAGATTTATTGTTACGTTTTGCTCCTGGAAATTATGTTGCTACATAAAAGACCTGACAAAATATCAGTTGTATTCTTTTTCTTCACCAATATTTTCCCTGTATTTGTTACATGTATGGCTATTGACTATGTATGAGTTTTACTGCTTTTCTATAATTATGTCCAAACAGTTACATTTTGTTAGACCTTTGACCAATGCAATCATAAGCAATTACTGAACGTTACGGATGCTGTAGCTGTTGGAATATATGTACGATCTTGTGCCCATCGCCAATGGGTTTTATGTAAATAAAAGTTGTACAAATCCTTTACGAACATGAAATTCATACATAAACATTCAAACAACAACAAATTTGTTAAATAAAAATAAAATAATGATCCTGCTGAGGGTCGAATCTGGGACCTTGCATTTCTCATGTCTAGCCTTCTACTCTCAGACCATGCCGCCTGATAAGGCAACAGCCTTTAATACGTAGCCTTATAGCCATATGCTAAACATACGTTTGGCAACACCGCCCCTCGCAGGCCGTTTGAATCTGAGCGTGAAACGACCTGATTGGCTAGCTTCTAAGCTACATATCTCGGAAACGGCGCAACGTATCGCATTTTTTTCTTAACATTTATGTCTCAGTACAATCTGCCCAACAACATCACGCCAAGCGTTTCAGACATTTTCTGACCACCCTGTATATCATTGTTTGGTATTCAAAATATTTTTTTGATTTTTTTTTCATTTATCTTAAGTTCTTACCACAATAGATTAAGAACAAACCATCATTTACTCTAGAGCAGGGGCGGCCAATAACTCGGCTCGTGAGCCCTGCCCTGGCACAAGTGCCGTGGCGCTCGGCCCCTCAAATGGTTCAAATGGCTCTGAGCACTATGGGACTTAACATCTATGGTCATCAGTCCCCTAGAACTTAGAACTACTTAAACCTAACTAACCTAAGGGCATCACACAACACCCACTCATCACGAGGCAGAGAAAATCCCTGACCCCGCCGGGAATCGCACCTGGGAACCCGGGCTCGGGAAGCGAGAACGCTACCGCACGACCACGAGCTGCGGACTCGGCCCCTCAGCCTAGCTGCACACTTCTCCCAGTACCGCGGCACGTAGGGCGACCAACTCTCGCGTATTATACGGGTTCTCCTGTATTTTAACACTTTTTTTTTTTTAATTCTCCCGTCTCCCATATTGTCCGCCTGTTTCTCTCGTCTATTACGTTTAGTGATCGCTGTTATAACCCGTGAGGTACTATCGATAGTTGAAATTCTTTATTCGAGATATCTCGAAAACCACTCTTGCAATAATCGATTACTGTTCGTGTCGGCAATCGAAACAGAACAGGCGAACGTTAACGCCAAATGTTTTGATTTGTGCTAACTTCTTGGTTTTTCCGTAATACTTACTACGAAGTATTCGTGTGTAGAGTATTTTCATTTAGTTTTTAAGTGAATGGGTTTTCATTAAGTGCTCTCGCCGTGAAAATGAAGATGTGAAAACTCCACAAAGCAAGAAGACGCAGTACTTGTGTATTTACTCTACGATATGGGAGGAACAATATTCGTGATTAAAGCTCATGGCCAACAACGGAAATCGAGCTTACTGTGTGCTACGTAAGCGTGACTTTTTAGCATCGCTCATGGTGGTAAAGCTAGCTGCAGCCAACGTTCTTCTACAGAACCACACAATCGGCACGAAAGAGACGTAAAGGCGAATTAAAATTTATTTAAATACTTTGGCAACACCAGCAAGGACATGAAAAACGTTGCATGTCAGCTAGCAACCATTTTTCATACAGTAAAGTATAATCGTTGCAGAAATATGGATTGTGTAAATAAATTATGGTAAGGGTCTACGGATTGTATGTAACACACGCTTGCCAACCGACCCGTCTGGAATGCTGACAATTAGCTTGGTCAGTAGGCACGCGTCCGGCCAGACTGCGATGCAGAGTACACCACTGTCTGCCGTCTGCAGCGGGCAGTATTAACTAGCGCAGCCTCGGGCGCGAATATGTCTCTTTTCTTAGCTCACCATGGAGCCTTTCGATACGACCGTAATTAGGATGACAGACACAGTGCTGTAATTAGGATGACAGACACAGTTATGTAATTAGGATGACAGGCACAGTGATGACGGATACGCGTAGTGTGTGTGTTTTGTGATCAGCCTTTGTTAATAAAACTGTTTAAACTTATTTCTCGGTGTTTGCGTATTGCCGTACCTCAAGGACCCACCACTTACAAATCCTGACAAATATTTCGCCTAATCATCATCCGGGGCAACAACACAACACCCTTATAGAAGTGGTGTCAGAAGTGGGATAATTATGGAAAGTCTACAGTCCTGAAGACATTCAGAACAACGTGAACTTCGAGCAGCAGCATGAACACCTTCCGACTACGCGGGGACATCCAACGCTGGAATTAAGGTTGGTCTAGTCCAGTTTGGCTGGAATATGAAAGGCAGTGATGGATTTTTATTTTACATTTGAGTGCCTCATTGGTAAGTAAGTGGTCCTGACAGTCAGGATACCAGTTAGTTTGGAATAAGGCTGGGCATCTCGGACATATTCCGAGTCGTGGTCACCTTTGTGCTCAGATGGCAAAGACTACCAAATCCACCAGTTAGTCCCTCAACCGTTAGGGATAAAACTCAATGGGACCCGGGGCAAGTAAGGCTAGCAACCTGCTTCCCTGGTACTATAAATATGATGCTGGCAACAATCAGAGCAAAATGCCTCGGACCTTTGGAGGTGATAGAGTCCCACCTCTAATTGACAAACCAGGGACTCGTAAGATACGACTCGGAAAACGAATGGTAACGAGATGGGGAGCTATTAATATCAATGGGGGCTACTCTGGGAAGAAGGTAGAGCTGGCAGAGGCTGCAAGTAAGATGGGGTTGGACGTTTTAGCTGTTAGTGACATTCGGGTAAGGGTGAGAAAGAAGAGGACGTGGGAGAATACAAGGTCTACCTGTCAGGAGTCAAAGCAGGAATAGCACAATGGGGTGTAGGGCTTTTCATCAGGAAAGAAATGGAACCCAGCGTAGTTGCAATAAGGTATGTAAACAAACGACTGATGTGGATAGATTTGACAGAGTCTAGCAAGAAAATTAGGATTGTGTCAGTATATTCGCATTGTGAAGGGACAGATCAAGATAAGATGGATAGTTTTTATGACGCACTCAGTGATGTAGTTGTTACAGTAAAGGACAAGGACAGTATTCTGCTCATGGGCGATTTTAACGCCAGGATTGGAAATCGAACAGAAGGGTAAGAAAAGGTTATGGGTAAATTTGGAGAGGTTATGGAGGCCAACAGGAACGGGAAACAACTCTTGGATTTCTGTGCCAGTATGGGCTTAGTAATCACAAACTCCTTTTTTAAACATAAGAACATTCACCGGTATACTTGGGAAATCAGGGGAACCAGATCTGTCATTGACTATATAATAACAGATCAGGAATTCAGGAAGGCTGTGAGGGACACACGTGTATTCAGGGGATTCTTTGATGACACTGATCACTATTTAATCTGCAGTGAAACTGGTATTGTGAGGCCGAAACTCCAGGAGGTCAGGTCCATGTGTGGGAAGATAAGAGTGGAGAAACTTCAGGATAAGGAAATCAGGCACAAGTACATAACAGTGATCTCAGAAAGGTACCAGTTAGTTGAATGTAGTCAATTGCAGTCACTGGAAAAGGAATGGACAAGGTACAGGGACGCAGTACTAGAAGTGGCCAAAGAATGTCTTGGAACAGTAGTGTGTAAAGGTAGGATGAAACAAACGGCTTGGTGGAATGACACAGTCAAGGCAGCCTGTAAAAGGAAAAAGAAGGCACATCAAAAATGGCTACATACTAGAACTCAGGTAGACAGAGAAAGCTATGTTGAAGAAAGGAACAAGGCCAAACAGAAAATTACAGCATCCAAGAAGAAATCTTGGGAAGACTTTGGAAACAGGTTGGAGACTTTGGGTCAAGCTGCTGGAAAACCATTCTGGAGTGTAATTAGCAGTCTTCGAAAGGGAGGTAAGAAGGAAATGACAAGTATTTTGGACAGGTCAGGAAAACTGCTGGTGAAGCCTGTTGATGCCTTGGGCAGATGGAAGGAATATTTTGAAGAGTTGCTCAATGTAGGTGAAAATACGATCAGTAATGTTTCAGATTTCGATGTACAATGGGACAGGAATGATGATGGAAATAGGATCACATTTGAGGAAGTGGAGAAAATGGTCAATAGATTGCAGTGCAATAAAGCGGCTGGGGTGGATGAAATTAAGTCGGAACTCATCAAATACAGTGGAATGTCAGGTCTTAAATGGCTACACAGGATAATTGAAATGGCGTGGGAGTCGGGACAGGTTCCATCAGACTGGACGAAAGCATTAATCACAACAATCTTTAAACATGGAAACAGAAAAGATTGTAACAACTACAGAGGTATCTCTTTGATCAGTGTTGTGGGTAAAATCTTCTCGGGTATTGTTGAAAGGAAAGTGTGAATATTAGTTGAGGACAAATTGGATGAAAACCAGTGTGGGTTTAGGCCTCTTAGAGGTTGTCAGGACCAGATCTTTAGCTTACGGCAAATAATGGAGAAGTGTTGCGAGTGCAACAGGGAATTGTATCTATGTTTTATAGATCTAGAAAAGGCATATGACCGGGTTCCTAGGAGGAAGTTATTGTCTGTTCTACGTAATTATGGAATAGGAGGCAAACTTTTGCAAGCAATTAAAGGTCTTTGCATAGATAGTCAAGCAGCAGTTAGAGTTGACGGTAAATTGAGTTCATGGTTCAGAGTAGTTTCAGGGGTAAGACAAGGCTGCAAGCTGTCTCCACTGTTGTTCATATTATTTATGGATCATATGTTGAAAACAATAAACTGGCTGGGTGAGATTAAGATAGGTGAACACAAAATAAGCAGTCTCGCATATGCGGATGACTTAGTTGTGATGGCAGATTCGATTGAAAGTTTCCAAAATAATATTTCAGAGCTAGATCAGAAATGTAAGGACTATGGTATGAAGATTAGCACCTCCAAAACGAAAGTAATGTCAGTGGGAAAGAGATATAAACGGATTGAGTGCCAAATAGAGGAACAAAGTTAAAACAGGTGGACGGTTTCAAGTGCTTGGGATGCATATTCTCACAGGATGGCAACACAGTGAAAGAACTGGAAGCAAGGTTAGCAAAGCTAACGCAGTGAGCGTTCAGCTACGATCTACTCTCTTCTGCAAGAAGGAAGTCAGTACCAAGACTAAGTTATCTGTGGACTGTTCAATCTTTCGACCAACTTTGCTGTCTGGGAGCGAAAGCTGGGTGGATTCAGGTTACCTTATCAATAAGGTTGAGGTTACGGATATGAAAGTAGCTAGGATGATTGCAGGTACTAGTAGATGGGAACAATGGCAGGAGGGTGTCCACAATGGGGAAATCAAAGAAAAACTGGGAATGAACTCTATAGATGTAGCAGTCAGGGCGAACAGGCTTAGATGGTGGGGTCATGTTACACACATGGGAGGAGCAAGGGTACCCAAGAGACTCGTGGGGTCAGCAGTAGAAGGTAGGAGGAGTCGGGGTAGACCAAGGAGAAGGTACGTAGATTCAGTTAAGAATGATTTTGAAGTAATAGGCTTAACATCAGAAGAGGCACCAATGTTAGCACTGAAAAGGGGATCATGGAGGAATTTTATAAGGGGGACTATGCTCCAGACTGAACGCTGAAAGGCATAATCAGTCTTAAATGATGATGATGATATGTCGCAATCCAGTCAGAGTAACGTTGTTGATCTAAAAACTGTTATTAATGAACTGCAATAAGACATTCGGCAGTTAATAGCAGAAAGAAGCGAGCGTAACATTCCGAAAGACTTGGCAAATGACACTTCATGCAGTACAGGTACAACTGGAAGTTAGGGCAAATATGGCGAATTTTTTGCTCTGTAAATTATGCCGATAATGAAAATGTTCCGTGTGAAGAATGTGAAAAAGTTAGTTTAGAGAATCCTAGAATGTGCCACCGTTGTTATTTGAAAGTTAATAATGCAAACGAAATTGTAACTAGGTCAAAATCGAAAAGCAAAACAGTCACAGATGCAAACACGCGAGTTATTCATCCTTGTGACCAATGTGTCGATTATCGCCGCATGTTAACGGTAAAAAGCAGTGAAATCAACGAACTAAAAAAGTTAGTTGCCGCTTTAAGAAGTCAACTGCAAGAACTGTGAAAGAAAGAAGTCATCAATGGGACATATGAAGACCATAACCTCATGCAACCTGCCAACTGCAACGTAGACAATGATCAGAAGAACAGAGTCCACATTGGGAAAACGAGTTCAAAATCTAACCTGAACGTAAGTCTTGCACAAAACTACATTTCCCAAGCTAAGACCGCAAATACTGTAACTAAAAAACGTTCACTTTGTTCAAGCAGTAAAGAACAGTCAGTGTTGTGTAATGAAAACTGTCCAGATTCCGGTATGTCAATAAATAGCATCACCCTAAAATGCCCATCTGTTTCAAACAATAAAAAATATACAGAAACATGCATTTCGGGTACCACTTTGATAAAACATCACAGAGCAAAACAATATAGACCATCTGAGATTGTGCAAAAACGATCGACAGGTCCTTATACTTGCCGTCAGTCACGGTTGTCAAATTGCAGAAAGAGTGTCAAGCCTTTTACCAAGCTACAATGTCATGGGTTTCGTGAAGCCAGGAGCTCGTTTTTCGGAAGTAACAAAACAAGTTCAAAACTCTTGTAAAAACTTTGGAAAATCAGACTACGTGGTAATGTTTGGAGGTGCCAACGATGTTGCGAGGGATCAAGCCAATGAAATAAAAATAGCTCTTAAATGTGTACTGAAGCATACAATCCACACGAATGCGTTAGTTATTAACCAACCACACATGCATGACCTATCTCCATGGTCATGTGTGAATCAATTAGTGATTAAGATAAACTCTGACATAAAGGATGTTTGTGGAAAATTTGAGCATGCAAATGTAATAGATGTAAGCACTCTTGGAAAATCCATGCGGTAAACAATACCTGACAGAGAAAATATATAATTTTTTAAAGCATTACACTAGAAAACTTACCAGTGTGTTGGATAATTGGCTCATAACAGGCAATGAAAGCCCAAATAACAAAGCAGAATATGTTAAAGGGGTCCAAATTGATTCACAAGGAAGGATGAAACCCAAGGAAAGAACGAATAACACAAAAATGGTCCAAAACACATTGGATAAATGGCTGGGAACAAACACACACCAAGGGACACGTAGACGTTTTTTAGATTAGCTGAGGGTGCCACCGGGGAATGTGTTACAGAACAAACTTATACATACACTTTAAAATTGGTTCACCAAAACGTACAGTCCCTACCCAACAAACTTGACGAAATAAATGTGCTTCTTAGCAATGAGTGGAAGGAGGTATCAGTTTCATGTTTTTGTGAGCACTGGCTAGGGAAGGACCATTTACAGTATTCAAACATAACTGGTTTCACTCTGGCAAACTACTTTTGTAGATCAATATCAAAGCTTGGAGGAAGCTGCATTTATGTAAAAGAAAACATAGACTATAAGATAATAGACTGTGTAAATCAGTTAGGAAGCGGAAAACACTTTGAAGCCTCAGCTATTGAAATAACATCACGAAAAGCTATAATAATGTGTGTTTGCAGATCACCCAACAGTAATGTTAATATTTTCTTTAAAAAACTTGACCTTGCACTAGAGAAACTTAAAAATACTTGCAAAACTATAGTGGTGTGTGGTGATTTTAATATTGACCTCTTAACACACAGCTCCCAAAGAGAAAACTTCCTTAATATGATTCAAGAATATAATTTGTGCACTAAAATAAAGTCCCCTACACACATAACAAGAACTAGTGCTACACTTATTGATCAGATCTTAGTAAACACTGACATGCACACCTCAGAAAACTTTAATACCGGCTACAGTGACCACAATGCACAGCTACTTGCCGTATGCGGAAGTATTGACTTGTCTAGGAATGGAAGTGTTATCTACAAGAGAAAATTCAGCATGCAAAATACTGAGCACTTGAAACATATGCTAAGTACCCACTCGTGGAATAAAATCTTCAACAGTTACAACACAGATGAAAAGCTGGATAATTTCATGGAAATTTACAGGCATTGTTTTGAAACTGCATTTTCAAAAACGAAAATAATTTGTAAAGGCCCCACCAAATCCAAAACTTGTATTACATCAGGGATCAAAATATCATGTAGAAGAAACAGAGAACTTTTTGCACTATCAAAAACAGACAGCAGCCCTGAATTTGCTCACTACTTCAAAAAATACAAGTTAACTCTGAGTCGTGTAATAAGTGAAGCAAAATTGAGGGAAAATGACAAACTTATTATGGAATCATCAAACAAAGCTAAGATAATGTGGAACACGGTACAGAGACTTACTGTAAAGGTGGAAACACACAAAAATATTGGATTGTCACAGGTGGGCAGCAAGATCACTGATCCAAAATCAATTGCTAACCTCTTCAATACTTACTACACCAGTATTGCTGGTGAGCTAGTGAAGGAACAAATGGAAAAAACATCAAACAAAATACTACAGGAAAGTTCTGGAAATAGTGTAACAAGTACATCCATGTTCCTTTGACCAATAAGTAGGGAAGAACTGTTAACCATTATAAAGTCAATAAAAAATAAATATTCAGCCAGAAATGACAATGTGACAGATTATATTATAAAAGTATTAGCTGAACAGATACTCACACCACTGCTAGATATATGCAGTTCTTCACTATCAAGTGGTATTTTCCCCACAACAGTGAAAAACTACGAAAGTTGTACCCCCTTACAAAAAGGGCGATCAGCAGCAGATGGTCAACAACAGGCCTGTGTAACTCCCCTCAGGTTTTTCAAAAATCATTGAAAAACTAGTTCTGCCACAATTAACTGATTTCTTTAACAAAAAATTATGATCTCAGTATGTCAGCATGGCTTCAGGCCTCAGTGCAGTACTGAAACAGCTACTTTTAGCCTCAAAAATTGTATTTTAAATTCAGTGGATAGTCACAAAAATGTTTCGGGAATTTTCCTGAATTTACCAAAAGCATTTGATTTAATAGACCATGAAATTCTCCTAAGAAAGTTAGAGTGTTATTGTGTAAGAGGCCTGCCACACGAGTGGCTGAAATCCTACCTAGAAAATTGCTCTCAGATAACAGAGGTAAAACGCATGGGAAAAAAAACGAACTCCAAACTTATCAATCAAAACCTTCCAGATCAACGCACAGTGTACCACAAGGCTCAATTTTAGATCCCTTACTCATCTCATTTTTCACAAACGACTTCCCCCTACACGTTCAACACTCCAAACCAGTGCTATTTGCAGGTGACATGAGCATATTAATTGAAGGTGAAAACGAAATGGCTCTAAGTTTAAAGGCTAAAGTCACAAATGAAAATGTCACGGAGTGGTTTATGAGGAATAAATTACTGATAAACCCTCAAAAAACAGTCGTCTTATACTTCCACACACAAAAAAATAAAAACCCATTAAAGCCAAACATGTCCATGGAAAACCAAAGAATTAACGGTGTCCCTGAAACAAAATATCTTGGCATCTACTTACAAAGACAATCTTAAATGGAATTCCCACATCACATCATCAAATTCTAAACTATCGAAAATGACTTATGCAATGAGGATTATATAGAACAACACAAGTCCTGAAACAGTTAGACAGGTGTATTACACTTGCATACACTCCCTATTGAGACAAGGCATCATATTCTGGGGAAATTCTCCTCATAGCATAACAACATTCCGGAAACGAAAAAAGATTGTGAGGATAATGAAAAATGCTAACAGCCGAAAATCATGCAAACCATTCTTTAAAGAACTGGGGATTCTACCCCTACCATGTATCTATATACTATGTAGGGAAGCAGCCTACTCACGCCGTAATAAAGTCACATCAGTCTTTCCATTTTGTGTGCCAGCCAATCCGCTGTAACTAGCTCTGACGTCATAAATGTTGCACAATACTTTAAAAATCAAGTAAATAACCTGAAACTGTTCTAGCTTGTTAGGAGTAATACTAAATTAATATGTGTTGAATATCAGTTCAATAACTTCAACCATTTTCGAAATTTGGATGTTTTTCCGTAAAAATCATTGGCGCAACAGAAAAGAGCTAGAGACTTAAAAATTTATATTTAGATTCCTTTTTCATAATAATTTAATAGAAACAGTACTTTGGATTTTACAAATTAAAATTTTAGTGGAAATTCATGATTCTCTGGTTTTTATCTTAAAAATTAAGGAAGCAAGATAGATTAAGTAGGCTAATAAATAAGGCTAGGATGTTTAAATTTAAGTAGAAGGGAGATCCGCTATAATCATAAAGATGTGAGAAGTTTCAATTGAATAACTATAAAACTATAGCAATAGCGTATCTCCAAAGGGCAAGTTCAGAGCTCGCCTACTGCGTGTAGTGTAATTAAATTAATTCTCTCGCCCAAAATATTTAACTTAGCCACGTCAAACTTTTATTATGATTACTTACCTGTGTGCCGATTGCACATTTAAATTGAGAGCTTCATCGGCCATCAGCAAAAGAAGCTATGACTTATTCGGTAACTTAAAGTGGTGCAGTACTAGCCCAGCGGCTAGTCGGGAGAGCCGATTTGATCAGGCGTTCCCTTAGCCATCCGCACCGCGGCTTTATATATAAGAACTCTGCACGAGGAAGAAAGGCCCCAGTTCTCTCCAGACGCTGAATAGCACACCATATGTGCCGGGAGTCGCGTCGCGTCGGTATCATTGCTATAAACTGGCTCGGATGCCGTAATAAGTTACTCGGGATACGCGTAACCATGAAATCATTTTCGAGTGAAGTGTTAATTCTGGGACGACTTTAATTATCTATCTTCCGTTTGCGTATGTCGTATTTTCACGTGCCGTCGCACATTCTACCATTATTTAGCGTGGCGTTTGATGAACATTATCATCAAATTATGGCGAGCATTCACTTAAACATTTAATTTGGACAGTTATAGTTGCATCAGCGCATTAGACTCTGAACTGCTCTGTTAGTCAGATTGTGTGGATTCTTTTTTTTTTTTTTGATCTGTGACTTTCAGAATACAGAGAACTTTTTTTACACGATCGTTTTTGATTATGAATCCCAGACAATCTCCTAATTCCTTACAGCTACACGCTGTAGCTATAAGTGTATTTTTCAGATGAAATGGGCACTAGGAATTCTAATTACAGGCTTCACGTTTTGCTAATCACTTTCTGATTGCCAAAATTGTAGTTAGAGAGCCAGTGTTGAGAACGGCAAAACAACAGCATAGGAACATTTTAAACAACATAATTCCACCCGCAGCCCCACATATGGTTAAAACGGCAGGGAACTGCATCTTTTCTACATTACAATTCCACATTATATAACAACACTAACAATTTCCACCAGCCGCCCCACATATGGTGCATCGGCCAGAAACTAAACTGAGCAAAGTGAAAGTGATTTTTAAATATTCGGATTCGGGAGTGAAATGCGACGCACAACTGAGTAAAAGAACAGTGAAAGTGTTACGTGTGCATGTGGATGACGCAATTGGATTAACATCGCATCTGGATTGACGGAGCTGGCACTGATTCTAGCGGCGCTGCCGGCATCGTGAGAAGCCAGTTTCGCCTCACCGCAGTCGTCTGCCGGAGCAACCGGAGCCGCGCCTGCAGTTGCGGGCCACGCAAACACACAGCAGCCGTCGGAGTGCCGTCTGCAGTTCAACGCGCTGCGTCGCATCAGTAATCCTGGTACGCCGTGCCGGCAATGCCATACGTCGTGCAGAAGGAACTAAGTTAAGTGAAAAGCTGTTAAAAATTTTACTAACCTGCACTAAAAGACTGTCGGAAATGGAACTTCCAGAAGAAACTGAGGTTAAACTTAAATCAGAACCTATGTCTGTTGAGGGAACTGTAAATCCAGACAACGGTTCAAGTGTATATATGCATGAAAGTAGTAATGTTAAAGTGAAATATGAAGTATTGTCTCGTGACAATAGTGTGGGAAGGGGCAATGATTCAGTAATAGAGACCCCTGTAGTAAAGCAGAAATCAGAAATTGTTAATTTATTGGATGATAGTTAATCTGATGAATTAAAAACGAAACAGCCATCAGAGGTGGTAGAGTTTAAGCAGGAGAAGTTAGATATGACTGATCAATCAGAAGTTTCATTTAGTTTTGATGATTCTGGTGTTGGAGCTAGTTTTTTGTCACCTGCGTGTGAAAAGAAACCAGCTAGTGAGCAACCCAAAGATACTGGGGCTATTGATTTGAATGTTATATTACAAGCAAGGCTGTGCCATTTAATTATAATGGAAATAAAGTAAACAGTAGTAGGCCGAGGCAAGAAAACTAGTTGACGTCTATGAGGACACTGGCGCTCCGTCTATGAGGACACTGGCGCTCACCAGGAGGTTACTTTTCCTAAGCCAGTGATTACAGTAATTGGTAAGACAGATCAGAATACTCAAACTGAACATGTGGATGAAGGGTCGGTAGCATCTAAGGATACAACAGAAATATTAGAGCACTCACAGTATTTGATAGATACCGTGTTAGAGACGATTTCTAACTGGGAAGAGAAAGAGAAGGCGCAGCAGTGTAACGGTAGGGAAGAGCTACAAAATACTGAATTGTCAGGTGAAGATGCAGAAGAAATTCATGATTATATTTACGATGAGGATGATGTGCTCTTGACTGAAGTGCCTGTGCTGGATGTTGATACTGTACTAATAGATTTAGGACAGGAGGTAAGTGAGAATGTACAGGGTAGCCTGTTGGGGGTCGATGAACCCAGTAGCTGTGACCAGTTGTCACTTGAGAAGGAACCCGACGATAATAGTAAAAGTGGTTTAGCTGTAACTAGTGTTATGCCCAGTCTGGAGACGCAGAATCGCTCAGACTACAGTAATTTGGGTCATGTTCAGCAAACTAAATGTAATGAAGTCGTGCGGTGTTTCGATTTGAAATTAATAGACCGACTGGAAAAGGCAGCTGAAAATGTAATTCAGGAAACCCCTACACACTTTGACCTAAATGTAATGAAGACAGATGTCTAGCACTTTAGTTAGAGACAAATCAAAAAGGAACTATTGGATGAGTTTGAGGAACCACCTGTACAAACTAGAATAAGCCACCCTATATCATAATAGTGAATATGTTGGGTATCAATGTACGTTGTCTCTTAGACAGTGGAAGTGAGGTGAGTGCGATATCTCAGTCCTCCTTTGATGCATTACCTGGTAAAGACAAGCTTACAGTAATGAGGGTATCAGGACTAAGAATAATTGGTGCTACTGGCAAGGTGTCAAAAACGGTGAAGCAAGAAGCTTTGCTGCCCTTTAACATTAATGGTAATTTAATTGATCATCCTTGCTTAATTGTAAATAATCTCAGTATTGAGGTTTTAATGGGCATAGATTTCTTGTCGAAATATCAGAGTGTTGTTGACTTTGTAAGAAGCCAGTTAAAAATGGTCTTGCCGATGAATGGAGTAATTACAGTACCTTTTAGTGATAAACATGTAGTAACTAATGATGAAACTTGGGAGCTGCCTATACGACTTCTGAAAAATAGGAGATATTGGGACGAAGGTGTTAACCTTAGTACAAGTAAGCTAAACACAGAAGAAGAAGAAGCAATTATTTTGGACAAAATAGAAGCTAAATTGCAGGAAATCGATAAAATTTCAGCTAATCAGAAGGAAGAACTGAGACAGGTTTCAAAAAGGCATCATAAGGTATTTTCAAATAGACCTGGCGTGGTCAAAGGTTATGAATGTCAATTAAAGCTGAAACCTGGCCAAGTGTTTTTCAGGAAGCCATACCAAATACATGTAGCTAGGAAGGAGGCGGTTCGAAAGGAGATACAGAGAATGCTAGAGTGGGGTGTGATTGAAAAAGCGGTCAGTGAGTACAATAATCCTCTTGTTGTTGTATCAAAAAGAGACAGGAGTGTCAGATTGGTCTTGGACGCTCGTTGGTTGAATGAAATAGTGGTTAGGGAAAGTGATAGACCGCAGAACATGGACGAGTTATTGCAAAAGTTCCGGGGAGTAAAATTCTTAACTTCTATGGACATCACGTGTGGATATTGGAATTTGCCACTGGCGGGAAGTTCAAGGAAGTACACAGCTTTCTTGTACGAAGACGTTTGTTACCAATACCGTGTGGTACCTATCGGACTTAATATCTCTGTTTGTGCCTTCGTACGTGTGATGTGCCATGTTTTAGGACCAGCCTTATGTAATAAAATAACAGTCTACGTAGATGATCTGTTAATAGCAACTCCTACCTGGGAAGAACACATAGCTTTATTAGAGGAAGTGTTAGAGGCTATTGAGAGAGGTGGCATGAAACTAAAGATTGAAAAGACAGAATACGTTAAAGAGGAAATAGGTTTCTTGGGATATATGATAAGTGGAAAAGGTATTCTGCCTGACCCAGGCAAGCTAGCAGTCATTGGAAAAATTTGAGGCTCCCAGAAACAAGCAGCAGTTGAGATCGATGTTCGGTCTTTTCGGCTTCTATAGACGTTTTGTTAGTGATCAGGCTTTTAATGCGCCCTGTCTTCACCTCCTGCTGAAAAAGAATACCCCTTGGGTTTGGACAGCAGAATGTCAACAGGCGTTCGAGGTGCTTAAACAATCTTTAATTAATAGTCCTATTTTACATCATCCTGATTTTGAAAATCCATTCTGTATGTCTGTTGATGCTAGTGACTATGGTATAGCTGTGGAGGTATTCCAAGTAGAAATAGAGAACGAACAAGAAGTGCACAAGACTGCTAGACGCTTGGCAACACGGCGGTACATGTTGTCAAACACAACCTTCTCTTTTAATTTTGCAATGCACTTCTTTGCACCGTAGTGCCCATACCTCAGGTGTACATAGTCGATTTAAGTCTAGCAAGTCGATCTTTACAGGCAGCAGAGAGAAATTATGGCACCTCAGAACTGGAAGCATTGGCAATTGTATTTGGGGTACAGAAATTTGAGCAGTATCTATTAGGTCACAAAATAATTATGTTACAGTGACCATAAGGCGTTGACCTTTTTAAAGACCTGTAAGTTGAGGAATGCTCGTTTGGTAAGATGGTCATTGTATCTCCAACAGTTTGACCTTGAGGTTAGATATATTCAAGGGAAAGACAATCTGGTAGCTGATGGGTTATCTAGAAGTGCGGAGCTCTGTGATGACGCGGGAATTACAACAGACCTAAGTGAAGTACGAATGTTTGCGTTGCACGAAGTAAAGGAGGACAGTGCATTAAAGAGAGTGATTAAGAACTTGAGACATGAGCAGAATGCAGATGACCAGCTGAAATTAGTGAAGAGCTATTTAGGAAATGCGAACTATCATAAGGTTTCGCAATACTACTGTCTGCATAAAGGTACTCTGTTTAGGAGGAAAAAGGTAGGTGTTTCTGAGTGGAAGCTGTGCTTTCCCTCACAACATGTAGACTTACTAATCGACTATGTACACCTGAGGTATGGCCACTACGGTGCAAAGAAGTGCATTGCAAAATTAAAAGAGAAGGTTGTGTTTGACAACATGTACCGCCGTGTTGCCAAGCGTCTAGCATCTTGTGTAGTGTGCCAGAAAGTCCGTGCTGCTGACACAAAAATACAAGGGGATATGCATTGAGTAGAGCCAACTGAAACCCTAGAATTACTGGCTTGTGATTTGTTTGGCCCTCTTCCTGCTTCGAGAGGTGGGTGCACCCATGTTTTTTTTGTTGTGGATGGATTTAGTAAATATATTAAGCTATACCCAATTAAAAGAGCAAATGCAAAAACGTTGGTAGAAAAGTTGGAAAAAGATTTCTTCGTGAACGTTGCATTCCGAAGAATTTGCTGTCAGACAATGGGCCTCAATTTAGTTCTGATAGATTTAAGGAATGTCTAGATAAGGCCGGAGTGAAACATCTGAAAATATCTGCGTATTTCCCCCAAGGAAATATGAGTGAACGTATTATGAGAGAATTGAATAGGCTTTGCAGGACTTATTGTGCTCGGAAACACTCCAGTTGGGCAGAGCACATGAAGTATTTTGAGAATGTAATTAACAACTTAAGACATGATGCAACTGGTTTTGTGCCTTGCGAATTGATGTTTGGCCAAGAACCGCACAATGTGATTGCAGATATGGTAGAAATCCCTATTCTAACGCAAATATCCACAGACGAGAAGAAGTTAAAGGCTAGGGCAAATATAAGAAAAAGAGCATTGGAAAGGAAGAAGCGTCATGACACAAAAGCTGTACCCACTAGTTTTGAAGTAGGTCAGTTAGTCCTTGTCAAAACCAAGGAAAAATCAAAGAAAATAAATGCAGAAACAAAGAAATTCATGTTCGTATACCAAGGACCTTTCAGGATCATAGGAAAATCTCATGTCAATGCATGTAGGCTAGAGTACCCTAAAAGTAAAAAGCTATTAGGTCTCAGAAACGTGATCGACCTAAAGAAGTTCATAGGTAGTGAATGAATTTTGAAGGGAGGAGGTTGTTCTGTAACCTCTACACAGTGTGGCAGCTGTGCAGTCCCAGCTGTGTGAGATCATCTTTCCATTTCAGCTCTCACTCATTCTTCATCTTTCCTATCCACCAAAGTTTCGACTCCTTCTTTGCAATACTAAAATTTTCCGTTATGGCTATCAAGCCATGAGTTCTGTAACCTTTCTATCCACCGATTAGTGAAAAAAAAAAAAAAACCTAATGTGACATACCTAACAGTGACATAAACAACAGAGAAGTATGATGTAATTAAGATACAATGTATTTGAGTAACAAGTATGTATAGAACCCTGGTAATATGGTAAGTACAAAGTGTTGTTTTATTGGAAATGGTCCCACAATAATATTTAAAAGAGATATACAAATTCGTGTACAAGCAGGATCTGAAGTGGCAGTGAAACCTATTGTATGCTGTAGAGCTAACTAATTAATAGTAAAAGAGATAGCTTAGTGTTATGAAAAATATGCAGATAAGTTGTAAGAATGAACTCACCTTGTGTAGCAAGGAATGGCAGTGCAATAGAATTGAACAGTGTTTGTGGTTGAGACGTGAAGGACACGTCTTTGAAATATTTGTAAGGTTGGAGCTGGCCGTTATTTGGTGTAGTGTGTGACAGGACACATCTACACATATTGAGGTTATGACTTGGAGGCGTGAGTGCGACCATAGGTACCCTTATGTTAGATGAGACAGAGCAGCTCATGGTGTGTCCTATAGGTTTAAGGAATTTAGCATTACGCTCGTCCATAATTACTTAATGCATTTTAGTGGTAGGTCGAGAGAGACTACCTGTGGTTTCAACGTCCGATCGAGTGGAAATGGATTGCCACGTGAGCAAACTGATCAGCTGCAGTACACTATAGATATGAAATAAATGTGCTATTCTATGCTTTAAATGTTAACAGAGTGAGTGTTAAATAAGTACATACACTAGCAACATAATTGAGTAACAAAATGGCAGACGTGAAACATTATTTATAGCTCAGCATAAATACACTTTGATGAAGTAAGGACATAATTGCAGATGTGGAACTGACACAGCAGCAGAGGCCCAATAAGCGGATTTAGTAGTCAACTAAACGTAGTGTGTTTTGAACACTCAGAACTGTACTATTACCACAAGTTACTCACATGTACAAAGAAGCTGAGAAGACAACTACTAATCAAATATACCCATACTATCTCTAAGAATAAGGTAAACGAAGATGAGTCAGCTAAGTAAATAAAGTACAAATGTATCAGGAATGTACCGAGCATTGGTTCAGTGTTCCGGCCCAGAAATAATAAATTGAAATTAAATAGGATTTATGATTGTATGCCTTGAGCATAAATTTTCTCTAGTACATGACTAACGGCGTTTTAAGCCATTTGTTTAGCAATTTTATGACAGTTAAGTAACCACAAGAGTAAAATTGAAAAAGTTTTGTTAACTTTGTTCCAGCAAAATATCGAAGGATAAAATGTATATATCCCCATTTCATTGTGACCCACCCTTAGATATTAAGTGAACAGAGTCTGAGGCTCTCTTTTTGTTCGTTCTACAGGACAAACCAGACAATGGCAGCCTGGTAGCTGCGTGAAAGCGTGGAGTGACTTGGACACAACTCACAGTGACCCCTCCCCTTTCCCCATGTAAATTTAGAGTGAACGTGAAGGACGCACACCATAGCAACTTCCCCTCCTCTACCCTTGTGAATGGAAGTGTAGAACGCCACCCAAAGCGGCTACAACCACGTGTGTAAAAATGATTTGTGAAACTTTCTTTCAGGTTTAGAAAAGACTGCTAAGATATAATTATCTGTTTATGTATCTTTAATAACTGTGTTATTTTCTTTGAATTTGTGTATGTAAAAATGTATTTAATGGATTTAAGATTTTCATAATTTTACATATTTTTATGTGTTTGTTTGTCTAAGGCAATATGTATGCCAAAGTATTTCATTGATTTTGCTTAAATTTTGAGTGATAATGTTGCTTAAGAGGCAGTGAACATGCCAGTAATTTAAACAATTGAAGTAGGTAATCAGTTTTCCTTTAATATTTCTAAATGTTTACATTTCAATTTTAATTTTTCATAGGGAGTTAAGCTGTACTCTTGCTTCCCTTTTTGTAATTAAATTTTTTTTTCATTCATTATCATTCCAAAAAAAAAAATTTAAGTAGAGGATGATGTAGAGAAGCAGCCTACTCACGCCGTAATAAAGTCACATCAGTCTTTCCATTTTGTGTGCCAGCCAGTCCGCTGTAACTAGCTCTGACGTCATAAATGTTGTGCAATACTTTAAAAATCAAGTAAATACCCTGAAACGGTTCTAGCTTGTCAGGAGTAATACTAAATTAATGTGTGTTGAATACCAGTTCAATAACTTCAACCATTTTCGAAATTTGGATGTTTTTCTGTAAAAATCATTGGCGCAACAGAAAAGAGCTAGAGACTTAAAAATTTATATTTAGATTCCTTTTTCATAAAAATTTAATAGAAACAGTACTTTGGATTTCACAAATTAAAATTTTAGTGGAAATTCATGATTCTCTGGTTTTTATCTTAAAAATTAAGGAAGCAAGATAGATTAAGTAGGCTAATAAATAAGGCTAGGACGTTTAAATTTAAGTAGAAGGGAGATCCGCTATAATCATAAAGATGTGAGAAGTTTCAATTGAATAACTATAAAACTATAGCGATAGCGTATCTCCAAAGGGCAAGTTCAGAGCTCGTCTACTGCGTGTAGTGTAATTAAATTAATTCTCTCACCCAAAATATTTAACTTAGCCACGTCAAACTTTTATTATGATTACTTACCCGTGTGCTGATAGCACATTTAAATTGAGAGCTTCATCAGCCATCAGCAAAAGAAGCTATGATTTATTCGGTAACTTAAAGTGGTGCACTACTAGCCCAGCGGCTAGTCGGGAGAGCCGATTTGATCAGGCGTTCCCTTAGCCATCTGCACCGCGGCTTTATATATAAGAACGCTGCGCGAGGAAGATACCCCCTGCGCAATCAGACGAAAGTGCAGCACCGGCAGTCGCCCAAACAGGCGGAAAACAGTAGAAAAGCCACACAGTCCCTCCCCCCCCCCCCCCCCCCCCCAAAAAAAAGACCCCACTGTTTCACCAGGGACAAAATGGCTACCAAGGATAGAGTAGACGCTACCGAAGGCTCCGTCATTGCCTTTGTTAACTCAAATGGGATAAGAACGAAAAAGAACCTCATCGAACACCTAACTGAAAGTGAAAACATCAGTCTGCTAGGAATAACAGAAATGAAGGCAACTGACATCCCAATAGACATCAAAAACTTCACCTGCCACAGGTTTGACAACCCGCAAACACGAAGACACAGGGGGGGGGGGGGGCCACACGGGGGCCCAATGGCCCTTCTCGGGTAGCACCTAATGAAGACAGTGAGTTACACCATCAAAATATCTTGCGGGAACAACGCGAACATCTGGCATAAGTCCCGTTTTATCAAAACGTCAACAGATCACTGGTAAAGAGTGAAGAATTACAAGAGGGTTATATGCGGCAGACCGGGTTTTCTGTTATTTAGGTAAAAGTGTACTGAATTATGATAGTAGTGATAGGGTTATATGTGGTGCATGATGACAGGATCTTTTACAGCAGTTAAGAGTCCATAAGTAGTGAAGCACAATTATACATTTTACAGATAGGTAGGATTCTTTCGAAGAAGTATAAAGGTCTCAGGGGCACGAATTTATTAAAACAGTTAGGAGAAAAGTACAGCAGTATAAATTATTATACATGTGGTTTAAGCGATTATTAAAAATGGGTAAAGATAAAGATACGTATATGCAGTATAGAGAAGTAAAGCGGGAGGATAAGAGTGATGACATTTCTGTAAACTGTAATCATGAGCAGGACAGAGAGGATTCGATTTCACTGATGGAAAAGCAGGTAGAAAATATTGATTTGGGGGATGAGACTCCTATGCTGCTTAGCCCATCTCAGATAAAGAAAAAAGTAGATTCAGAGGAGGAATACAAGAGGGTGGACAGTAATCAGCAAAATGAACAACAACCGATTGATATGTATGCATTACTTCACAGTATGCACACACAGTTGATACTAGAAAACAGGAACACTTCAATTTTAAGTGAAAAAAGCGGGGTCAAAATGAAAAACTTGAAAGTCAGAATATAATTAGTAAGAAACAGGCTAAAGTTACTGAAAGTCTATCTGAAAAAATGTAAAAGCCAGTATAAATGAAAAACTTAAGAAACAGAGTGAACAAATGGAAAGGAATAACCAAAAGTTAAAAAAAGTTAATAATAAAATAGGTTTTCTGACTGAGGAACTTATTAACATCAAGAAAGATGTGAAACATTTAGGTGAAACTGTTAGTAATATACAGGCAGAAACTGTGTTAATTAATGACAGGTTTGAAACCAAAGTAGAAAAAATGCAGGAACAGGTCGAACCTATGGTAGAGTCAAAGATTGAGGAAAAGTTTTCCCATGTTATGATAGCATAATGAAAGTGAACAAAGAATAGATTTCTCAATTGTGAATGACTGTTCAAGAGACTGAGAAAAACCTACAAATGAAAGTAGAGCATTGCGAAGAGAAGTGTTGCAATAATACTTCCAATATACAACAAAAAGTTAGTTACCTAGAAAGAGAGATTACATGTAATGGTTCTTATGTGGTATACAGAATACCAATTTACAAGGTACTAGAGAAAAATTCGACCCTTACCGAAAACATGGTGGACTATCCCCTGTGGATTTTATTAAGAACTGCGAAAGGCTATTTCCTGAAAATATCATAGATCAGGAAAAAGTAAATATCGTAATTAGTGGATTAGCAGGAGATGCTAAGTCGAGGTTACTCCGGCTACTAGGATTCTGAAGCGCACAGCTCCGTGCCTGGGGAAAACATTTTATGCAGCACCCCGCGACCCGCATCGCACAGCGGAAGATGCAAGTGTATTCCACAACAAGCTGCCACAAATTCACGCAGCTAGGAAAACATCGCTCATGATGTCATCCTTTGCTTTTCTCCCCACTCTGCTGCCTGTCCCACGATGCCCCAGCCAACTGTGGGTGCATCTATCAGGCAATGTGTTTTGAGGCTTAGTAGTGATAGCAGCGATACCTAATGTGCCGTACTCGTAAAATAAAGAGGTTAACCTTTGATACTACCTCAGAGGAGGAAGGAGTATCTGATGGTGAAACACCAACACCACCAAACAGGTGGAGAAGGGGTAATGAAGCAACAGCCGAGACAGCTGAGGCTTCTAGCGGCTGGTGCGGAATAACATCACAGAGCAATTTTTGTCCCACTGATATGATGCTGCTGGTGGAAATGGAGAACCATCCTAGACTGGCATGGATGCATGGTGAAACTCATGGCAGCAGCAGCAGCCTCTTCAGCAGCAGCAGCAGCAACCGAAACAGACAACAGCCGGGCATAGTGAGGACGAGTCGTACAATACCTGCTCCTGCTGGCACTCCGCACGAGTCTCCACTGGAGCAGACCACCCAACAGGTGCCAGAGCTGTACATCGAAGGGCCGATCTTCGGCTGCCATATGCGGGCTTTCATAAATACAGGAGCCAAAATGACGAGGTATTCGTCAGTCTTCATGGAGCGTCGGGATTTGGACATGCACATAGCTGTGGTTGTGTCCAATGACCGAGGGGTGGAGGGCGTCATCCACCAGGCACAAATGGCAGTGGCGGGCAGGAGCAAAGTCGGTCATGTTGACATAATCAGAAAAAAAACATTCTGGGTGTGGATATGATTAAGTGCTGTCGCTGCTGCATGGACTTCAGTGCAAATGCACTGAGATTCGAAGACAGCAGCAAGACAGCCCTTCCGCCCCAGGAGGCCATTGTCGTCGAGCCACGAGCAGACGGTGGCCCAGGGCTCCTCTGCTGGTACCATGGCACCCCTTGGAGAAGCACCTCCACAGAGCACCGGATCCAGAGCTGTCGCAGGGGTAGAGGCAGCGGCAGGGGAAGGGGCTGGGTCAGGACTGGCACAACCACCAGGAGCAGGAGCAGGCTGAAATTAAGGAGCCTTCAAATAACAGCATCAACCACGCGAAGTCTGAGGTTACTACTGTCGACAAGGTCCTAAAGTACAATATGAACAATGAGGATCCCAATGCATTTTCCAACCACACACCTGAATTTATTTACATAGATCAGTGACTCTGCGAGGGCGTATTCGGAGGGTCGATCTTCGGCCGCCGTATGCGGGCTTTCATAAATACAGGAGCTAAAATGACGAGCATCTCGTCAGCCTTCATCGGCCGTTGGGAATTGGGCGTGCAGATAGCTGAGGACATGCCCAGTGACCCAGGGGTGGAGGGAGTCATCCACCAGGCACAAATGGCAATGACGGGCAGGAGCATATTCGGCCGTGTTGACGTAATCAGAGGCCACAAGGAAAAAATCATGCTGGGCGTGGATATGCTTCACGGCCGTCGCTGCTGCATCGACTTCAGTGCAAATAAACTGAGATTCAAAGACAGCAGCAAGACAGCCCTTCTGTCCCGGAAAGCCGTCGCTGTCGAGCCGGAGGGCCACGAGCTGACGGTGGCCCAAGGCTTCTCTGGCAGTATGGGGCATCCCTCGGAGAAGCATCTCCACAGAGCAGTCGGAACCGCAGCCGGAGCCGCAACCGCAGCCGGCGCAGGGGTATGGGTGGTGGCAGGGGAAGGGCTGGGCAGGACTGGCACGACCACCAGGAGCAGCAGCAGGCTGATGTTAAGGAGCATTCAAATAACAGCATCATCCACGAGAAGTCTGATGACACTACTGTCGACAAGGGCACTAAAGTATAATATGAACAATGATGATCCCAATGCATTTTCCAAATTGATTTAGGTATGTCAGTGACCTGCCACAGCTGTACGTCAAAGGGTCGATCTTTTGCTGCCGTATGCAGCCTTTCATATATACAGGAGCCAAAACGACGAGCACTTCGTCAGCTTTCATAGATCATTGGGATTTGGGCATGCACATAGCTGAGGTCGTGCTCAATGACCAAGGGGTGGTGGGAGCCATCCACCAGGCACAAATGGCAGCGGCGGGCAGGAACATGGTCGGCCGTATTGACATAATCAGAGGCCAGAAGGAAGAAATCACGCTGGGTGTGGATATGCTTCAGTACTGTCGCTGCTCCTTCGACTTCAGTGCAAATGAACTGAGATTCAAGGCAGCAGCAAGACAGCCCTTCTGCCCTAGGAGGGCGTCGCTGTCGAGCCGGAGGGCCATGATCCGATGAAGGGTAAATGTTCCACTGCCGGTACGGCGCCACCTCTCTGAGAAGCATATGCACAGAGCAGCTGGAGCAGCAGCTGCAGCCGGTGCCATCGCAGGGGTATGGCAGCGGCAGGGGAAGGGGCTGGGGCAGGACTGGCACAACCGCCAGGAGCATGAGCAGGAGCAGGCTGATGTTAAGGAGCGTTCAAATAACAGCATCATCCACGAAAAGTCTGAGGTTACTACTGTCGGCGAGTATAATACGCTCAATTAGGATCCCAATGCATTTTCCTACCACACACCCAAATTTATTTAGAAATGCCAATGACTCTGCCAGGGCCGTACTTCGAAGGGGTGATCTTCAGCTGCCGTATGTGGGCTTTCGTGAATACAGGAGCTAGAGCAACGAGCTGGTCTTTGGTGTGACGTCATAAGTGCATGACTGCATGTGAGATCGCTCTCTAAGTTTTTATATACTTTCAGGATTCAGATACATATTTTAACAGTTTTTGTGATAATATTTACTATATAAGTGACTTATTAGTGGTTTCTTCATTCACCTCTGCCTTTCTTGTGTTGTGACCTGATATTTGTGAGTGTTTTGTATCGAGCAACTTAACCTCTTACCTGTGTTTACATTCCGCGCTGACCAGTTGCAGCTGTAGTGGTGCATCAAAAGCTAAGTACTAATTAATTGTTTGTGTATAGTGGTTTATTTAGGAACTTTAGTAGTCTTCAACTGGTGTTCTTGGTGTTTTCTGGTGAAATAATTTCAGAAGAACTTCTTAGGAATTGTTTTCAGTTTCATTACTGTGTCATTAGACATTTGATATTCTTTCTGTGTTAGTATTTTGTTATATTTTCATTTGTTGTTGATTAATACTGTTAATAATAGTAGTTACTTCCCTTGTAGAGTAAGTTTGTGATTATTGCAGTCAGTTTTTTAACATCTTCTTATTGTAGTAGCAAAATTTAGATAAAGTAGTTTTCTTGTTTCAGTAACTGTAAAATTTTACCATGAGTGAGAAGTGTGGGCTTTGCGGTAGGTTCGTGAGTAGTGGATTGCAGTGTGAGACTTGTTCAAAGTATTTTCACTGGTGGGAATGCAGTGGGGAAGCCAGTCGGCATTATGGTGAGATCCTCTCCTGGAACTGCAGGTTATGTAGCAAGAGTAAGTTGATAGAGGAGCAGGAGCGTAAGATCTGTGCCCTTCAGGTGCAGTTGAAAAAACTGCCAAAAGCCTAGTGGAGAGGAATCTCTAGTAGCTGTAGATATAGGAAGTATGCAGCAGACCTCATCAGTTTCAGTGGCTAGGACAGTTGCAAAGTCGAAGAGAAAGATGAAGGTTCTGCTGTTAGGTAGTTCTCATGGCAGAGGTGTAGGCCAGCAGTTGCAAGAAGTGTTGGGGAATGAGTACCAGGTCACCAGCATTGTGAAGCCTAATGCAGGACTGGCTCAGGTGACTGTTAACATAGAGGGGTTATGTAGGGGTTTTACTAAAGAGGATCAGGTAGTGATTGTGGGTGGGGCTGGTAATAGTATTGATAGGGATGGGGAGTATAACATAGATGGTGACCTGGAAAAGATAGCCACTCAGACTGGCAACACGAATGTGCATTTCGTGGAACTGTTTCAGCGTCACAATCGGCCTCATCTTAATACAGCAGTCAGGCGTAATAACATGAGACTTGGGGGTGCACTGATGACAGAAGGCATGGGTCACATTTCAGTGGTGTCAGTGGAGTCTATCAGCAGGACGTGTTTCACTAGACATGGCCTGCACCTCAACAGGTATGGGAAGGGGAGGTTGGCAAAGTTTATAGGTGACAGCATAGGTGGGGGTGGTGGGATCACTCATGGGAAAATTCCTGCACTAGTGGGTGTTAGAGCTGCACCTTTTTTAGATTGAAGTCAGCTGATAGGTATTCCTGCTTAAGGGAAGTCTCTCTAACAAAGGAACCACTTTTGACAAAGCTTAGGTACCCAAGTAATGAGGGAATTAGTGTATTTCATCAAAATATACAAGGTATTAGAGATGAAGTTAGTGAAATGCTTATAGATGTTGATTCTGAAATTATTGGTATATCTGAACACTTCTTAAGTAAGGAGATAATTCAGAGGCTTCCTTTACCAGGATACAGGTCTGCTGGCAGCTTTTCTAGGAGCTCTCTGCAGTGTGGCAGAGTAGCCATGTACATGAAAAACGGCATCCCATTTGAGTCAATTGATGTTTCAAAGTACTGCACTGAAACGGTGTTTGAATGTTGTGCAGGTGTGGATAAATTTAGTGGAGCTAAACTTCTAACTGTTGTTATTTATAGATCCCCAGACTCCGATTTCACAACGTTTTTGCTAAAGCTAGAGGAGGTTATTGGTTCACTTTATAGGAAATACAAAAAGTTAGTTATATGTGGTGACTTCAATATTAATTGTATAAGTGATTGTGCAAGAAAAAGGACGCTAGTAGACCACCTTAATTCATATAATCTTATGCAAACCGTATTCTTTCCAACAAGAGTGCAAGGGAACAGTAGAACAACCATAGACAATATTTTTGTTCATTCCTCATTACTAGAAGGGCATTCTGTTAGCAAAAAGGTGAATGGCCTTTCAGATTACGATGCACAAATTTTAACTCTAAAAGATTTTTCTGCTGCAACACATGTTAAATATAGTTATCAACTGTTTAGGAAAGCTGATCCAGTTGCTTTAGAGAACAAGAGTGGCAAGATGTTTAGAGTGCTGATACAGTAGAAGACAAATATAATGCTTTCCTCAAGACTTTTCTCGTGATCTTTGAAAGTTGCTTTCCGTTAGAACGTTCAAAACAGGGTACTAGCACAAACAGGCAGCCTGGGTGGCTGACAAGAGGTATAAGCCTATCTTGTAGAACAAACTGGCAATTATATCAAAACATTAGAAACAGTCAAAATCTAAATGCAGCAGCCCTTTACAAACAGTATCGTAAGGTGCTTAAAAATGTTATTATGAAAGCAAAAGTATGTGGTATGCAGATAGAATAGCTAAGTCTCAGGATAAAATTAAAACCATACGGTCAGTCGTAAAGGGAGTGGCTGATTTGCAGAGACAGGTCGAGGACATAGATTCAGAACGTAGCGGGGATGTCCGTGTTACTGATAAGTCGCATATATGTACAGTATTTAATAATCACTTTCTGAATATAGCAGGTGAACTAAATAGAAACCTAGTCCCAACAGAGAATCATATAGCGCTCTTAGAAGAAAGTGTTCCGAGATTGTTACCTAAAATACTCGTCCATGATACTGACAAGAGGGAGATTGAGTTAAGAATTAAATCACTAAAGACCAAGAACTCTCATGGATATGACGGGGTATCTAGCAGAATACTGAAGTATTGTTCTATGTATGTTAGCCCAGTACTTAGCCATATCTGAAACTTTTCCTTTAGGAGTGGTCGGTTTCCTGACCGATTAAAGTACTCGGTAGTGAAGCCACTTTATAAAAAGGGAGACAGGGATAATGTTGACAATTTTAGACCTATTTCTATGCCATCGGTGTTTGCTAAATTTATCGAGAGGGTTGTATATACAAGGTTACTGGAGCGTTTAAATTCACATAATTTTCTGTCATATGTCCAGTTTGGTTTTAGAAACGGTTTAACAACTGAAAATGCTATATTCTCTTTCCTCTGTGAGGTTTTGAATGGATTAAATAAAATGTTGCAAATGCTAGGTGTTTTCTTTGATTTAATGAAGGCTTTTGAGTGTGTTGACCACAAAATATTACAGCAGAAGTTGGACCATTATGGAGTAAGGGGAGCAGCTTAAATTGGTTCACCTCTTACTTTAAGAACAAAGAGCAGAAGGTAATTCTCCACAATATTGAGAGTGGTAGTGATGTTCAGTCCCAATGGGACACTGTTAAGTGGGGCGTCCCCAAGGGTCAGTACTGGGGCCACTGCTGTTTCTTATTTATATAAATGATATGCCTTCTAGTATTTCAGGTGAGTCAAAAATATTTCTGTTTCCTGATGACACCAGCTTGGTAGTGAAGGATCTTGTGTGTAATACTGAAACAGTATCAAATAATGTAGTTCATGAAATAAGTTCGTGGATTGTGGAAAATAATTTGATGCTAAATCACAGTAAGACACAGTTTTTACAGTTTCTAACTCACAATTCAACAAGAACCGATATTTTGATCAGACAGAATGGGCATATTATAAGCGAGATGGAACAGTTCAAGTTCCTAGGTGATCGGATAGATAGTAAGCTGTTATGGAAAGCCCACGTTCAGGATCTTGTTCAGAAACTAAATGTTGCTTTATTTACCATTAGAAAATTATCTGAAATAAGTGACAGTTCAACACGAAAAGTAAACTACTTCACATATTTTCATACCCTTATGTCATATGGTATTGTCTTTTGGGGTAATTCTTCTTATTCAAAAGGTATTTTTGGCTCAAAAACGGGCTGTTCGAACTATATATGGTGTAAGTTCGAGAACCTCTTGTTGACCCCTATTCAACAGTCTGCGAATTCTGACATTGCCCTCACAGTATATATTTTCTTTAATGTCGTTTGTTGTTAGCGATATTAGCTTATTCCCAAGAGTTAGCAGCTTTCACTCAGTTAATACTAGGCAGAAATTAAATCTGCATGCAGAATGCACTTCCTTGACTCTTGTGCAGAAAGGAGTGCAGTATTCTGCTGCATCCATTTTCAATAAGCTACCACAAGAACTCAAAAATCTTAACAGTAGCTCAAACACTTTTAAGTCTAAACTGAAGAGTTTCCTCATGGCTCACTCCTCCTATTCTGTCGACGAGCTACTGGAAGAGCTGAAAAATTAAGCAAATTCCAGTGTTACATCATCGATTTTCTTTATTTCAACTTATGACTTGTCACCTGAATATGTTTCTTTTATTTCATTTTATCTGTTTCTACTATCATGTTATAATTTCATGTATTGACTCTTTCCATGACCATGGAGACTTCTCCTTAATTTGGTACCACGGAACAATAAATAAATAATAAAAATAAATCAGCCTCCATTGAGCATTGGGATTTGCATGTGCACGTAGGTGATGTCGTGCCAAATGATCGAGGGGTGGAGGGAGTCATCCAACTGGCATGAACAGCAGTGGCAGGCAGGAGCATGATCAGCCGTGCCGACGTAATCAGAGGCCAGAAGGAAGAAATCATCCTGGGCATGCATATGCTTCAGGGCTATTGCTGCTGCATCGACTTCAGTGCAAATGAACTGAGATTCGAAAAGAGCAGCAAGACAGTCCTTCTGCCCAGGGAGGTCATTGCCATCGAGCCAGAGGGCCAAGATCCGATGGAGGGCAAATGCTCCACTACCGGTACGGCGCCACCCCTCGCAGAAACATTTCCACAAGAGCAACTGGAGCCGAATCTGCAGCCGCAGCTGTCGCAGGGATATGGGCAGCAGCAGCGGAAGGGGCTGGGGCAGCACTGGCACAACCGCCAGGAGCAGGAGCAGGCAGATGTTAAGGAGCATTCAAATAATAGCATCATCCACGTGAAATCTGAGGTTACAACAGTCTAGGAGGCCACTAAAGTACAATATGAACAATGATGATCCCAATGCATTTTCCAACCACACACTTGAATTTATTTAGACATGTCAGTCACTCTGCCTGGGCCGTACTTCGAAGGGTCAGTCTTCAGCCGTATGCGGGCTTTCGTGATTACAGGAGCTAAAATGACAAGCATCCCGTTAGCCTTCATCGAGGGTTAGGATTTGGGCGTGCACGTAGCTGAGGGCGTACCCAATCAACAAAGGGTGGTAGGTGTCTTCCACCATGCACAAATGGCAGTGGCAGGCATGAACACGGTCGTCCGTGTTGACGTAATCAGAGGCCGGAATGAAAACATCATGCTGGGCATGGATACCCTTTAGGGCTGTCGCTGCTGGTTCGACTGCAGTGCAAATGTACTGAGATTCAAAGACAACAGCAAGACAGCCCTTCTGCCCAGTGTGGTTTTTGCTGTCGAGGCGGAGGGACACGAGCCAACGGAGACCGAGGGCTCCACTGCCGGTACGGCGAAACCCCTCGGAGAAGCATCTCCACAGAGCAGGTGGTACCGCAGCCGCAGCCATCGCAGGGGTATGGGCAGCGGCAGGGGAAGGGACAGTGTAGTGTTACCTTTCCTCGGGGTTCTGCCGTGAAAATAAAAAAATAGAAAATCTGATTGGGGTTTGAATTTTGATGGAATAAGTTTAGGATAAGGCGGACTTTATATTACTGATTGAAATAGTTCTGTAATTTGACCGTGAATGGCAGTCCGGGTTGGCAACACTACAAAAAGCAATTGTAGGGAAATAGCATCAGAAATAAGTTGAAATTTACCTTATAATTCTGTCAGAAACGTAGTATCTATTATAATATAGTCTTCGTGGCTGCATCTGGAATATTTCTTGATTTTTCTTGTAGAATGTCCTTTTTTCATTGTTTGCTGGTCGTCTTGTTCTCCGTCTGATGAAAATTTCTCACTGTCTGGATTAATTTATAAATTTGGTGGTAACCATTGTGAATCACTACTGAAATACTGAAGAAGCCGTGTGTTTGTTTCATAATATAGTTTTAATTTCTACTTAAAATCATTCTTTAACATCAGCGCCAAAAAATACACATCTTAAACTTATCAAGACAAGATAACAAGAGAGTAATTAGTTGTTAAAACAAGCACCTATGCAAAAGTAAAAGAAGATCAAAATTACTTACGAAAATCTGTCGCTGGCGCAGCGCTCTTCTACATGCGCTATTGTAAATCACATCTTTGCTCTGGATGGGCGATAGTCAAAGTACCGTTACAATGCCTCCTCTACTGACACGCTCCGCAAGCTATAAGAATTTCACATATTACAAAAAATATTCCTGAGCACAATGCTTTTTGCATATCAGTCTTTGTATACAGTGTTTTTGGTGTGCATCACAGGCGTCTAAAGCTAGCGAAATGAGGGATGCTGAACTACCGGACCTACCGACAGATGGCTCTAGCGTCAAGCTACCGTGATCACTTAAAGTCACGCCATCCAAAACAAAACTGAGTACAATGCGGCATCGTTGTCAAGTGCTGTGGCAACTATATTTGGCTAGTACTTTGAGGCAATAGGTTAGCCTGTTTTTCTTTCTCTCTATAACATGACATTTTGAACATTTACTCGGAAAGCTCTCTACTCTAAATGAATAACTTGGCTATATGGTAATTGTTGACAGTATTTCAATAACATTGCATTGTACGGCTTTTTGCCACGTATCTTCGACTGTGAAATCACATATTTCATAGTTGGTTTCATTTGACTGGTAAGTATTTATGACGAAGACCAATATTGTTGTTTTAATCCATGCACGCAGTAACATAAAAATGTATTGAAGTCTTCTGGAAGACTAATTCAGGACCAATGACCATTGCTGTTCGGTCCTTTTTAATTTGAAAGTTCCTGCACAATGGCAGGTACTTCTGGAAAGCTGACACTGGCTTTCTCTGCAGAATTAATGATAAATTGCAGAGGGGCTATGTACCTCTCCAGTGCCTCAAGTCCTGCATTGGACTTAACACTCTGCACCAGTTCTGACAGTTTTGTCACTAAAGATGCTTTTCTGTCCTCCAAATCACTTGCATCAACTGTCTTTTTAGTCCGTGCTGGACTAGACAACTGTTGCACAAGTGCAGCTGCTTCAGCACATGGAATAATAGCGGCTGCTTCACTATTTGTCCTGGAACTTTGAGTAATAGTTTCCATTTGTTTAATAACTCAACATGCCAAATGAACATGTTTACACATGTTCCACAAAATGCTCGAGTCCGCACAAGTGCAACTGAACGCATGTAAACAATGGTCACAGTCCTTGCACCGTAAACCCCAACTGCACGAATCTAAGGTTTTTGACACCGAATAAAATTCGGCGTTGCTGCATGACATGACATTCCACAACACTGTACTAGCAGTTACTACTAGATTTTCAGACAGAGGCAATGACTCGTTGTGATGTACCCTCAGAACTGAGAGCTTCTTTGTCAGTTAACCTCTGTAGTTAGCTATGAGGCAATCACGAATAATAAAATTGAGGAATCTCATAAGGGCATGGATCCCTTTATCTAAACGCTTTACTTTCTTCCCTTTCAAATATATATGTTTCAAATTTCTGTGTACATTTTCCAATGCCATATTTGTGTTGATTCCTGCATTCAGTCGGTAACAATACACCCACCAATCGGGCTGACTTAAAAATTTCTCAAAATATACAGCAAAGCTGTGAGTTTCCCTCTCTGAGCGTAATTCGTCTCTCAGATTGCGTCTCATAATTTCGGAAGTTCTACTTTCTGTTTCGAACATAAAAGTTTTAATTTTCTTGTTTGTTGCAATCTGATTTTCCTGGCCTTCGATTTTGTTAATATTCTGCCTCCACGCTCTGTCCACGTGGCAGGAACAGTACAGCTGATTAGCTCCGGGACCACACACAGCAATCCAAGCATTGAAGAAACAATCGTCCATGTCCGACATGAACCACTTCGGGTTATGTATTCCTCACTTAATGCACTTACTATGGTGCGAAAATTAATTTGCATGGCTACTGTGTCTCCCCTGCTAGATATCATGAAGGCACATGGAAAGCCTTCCCGTAAACCGTCCAACACTAATCAAGTATACTGCTGGAAATTGTAGCTGCTTCTACCATGTGTACCGTCAACACAAATCACATCGTTGCAGTATTTTTTCAGTAACTCAATTCGACAGTCATTTGACAAAATCAAACAAAAATCATTTTTGTCAAGCAGAGGGGAACTCGGGCAGTACGCTGCCTTGTGGCTTATACAACTTAACAAAATTTGAATTGGTTTCCACATGTGCCACCCATGAATCTACACTAATGCAGTCTTTGCTATTCAGCACACCGTCATTGTTCAAATTGTACATCTGAATGATGTGCAGATCTTTCCTTGTAGTTCAGTCTCTCCTGCACAATGTACTTTCAATACTAGCTCCTGTCTCGTCGAGTTTGTCTTCTGGTGGCACCCCCATTGCAATCATAGAAGCAAATTCTTTCTTTTCTTCTTTTGTCAGCGACTGCCTGCCAACTTCTGTCTCATGTCCTACATGAGTTTTCTGTAAATTTACAATAATCTCCCCACTGATTAATGTCTGTGTCATTATTGCTGCTGGACAATATGCATTAGTTTTACTGGAGCTTCGGACTTTTACCGCACGAACACCTTGGCTCTTTGATGTGAAAACACCACTCCGGTGGCAACAGTATTTATTTATTATGATGTCCTGTTGATTAGTTTATTGAGCACGTTGCATAATAAACTTGGAATTAGTTTCCTTTTCAATTTTTGTCTTCCACTGTTCGAACATTGCACTATTACTAAATTTTGAAGTCTCCATTTCCATGGGAAAACCATGTTGCAAAAAATGTTCTGGAGCACCCTTCTTATAGATTTTGCACTCACAAACTGGGCATGTATATTTGCAAGTTTCGTTCTCATGGACCTTAACATGCATGTTTAAATTATGTGAATCACGAAAACTTTGCAGACACACAACACACTGGTAACGAGATGGTGTTTCGTGGACCCATTTGACAAGGGACGCACGTGCTTCAAGGCTAGTAAAACTCTTTTCACATAGTCATCTATCGTTTGATCCTGTAGTTGAGCATGACCCGAGACACCTGGACTCGCAAAGGATCATGGTAGCTTGACGTTAGAGCCATCTATCGGTAGGTCCGTTACTTGAGCATCACTCATTTCGCTAGCTTTAGACGCCTGTTGTGTATCTTCTTTACGACTCTTAACATTAATGTCTTTGCACTTCGGCGTAATATCGTTGCTTAGCACAGCGTTTGAATTCAGTTCACATCAATCGTGTTTACAACTGAATTAATTCGAACAATAAATGTTTCTATTATCTCTATCGATCTCTTGCGTGTGACTTGAAGAAAATCCAAAGTTTGTTCATTGTGTCAACACGAAATTGTGATCTCTAGCAGTGAAATTTTGGTGGCGTCCACCAGGGTATAAATGATCAATGAGGGCACAGGATACACCTCACTGCCTACGACAGGTGATGAGCTTGTCCTTTACACCAACCTGAAGACCTTTTAACGGTACTTTGACTACCGCGCCTCCGCCAGAGCAAAGATGTGATTTACGATCGCGCATGTAGAAGAGCGCTGCGTCAGCGACAGATTTTCGTAAGTAATTTTGATCTTCTTTTACTTTTGCGTAGGTGCTTGTTTTAACAACTAATTACTCTCTTGTTATCTTGTCTTGATAAGTTTAAGACGTGTATTTTTTGGCGCTGTTGTTAAAGAATGATTTTAAGTGGAAATTAAAACTATATTATGAAACGAACACACGGCGTCCTAAAGTTATTTCAGTAGTGATTCGCAATGGTTATCACCAAATTTATAAATTAATCCAGACAGTGAGAACTTAAAAGAAATTTTCATCAGACGGAGAACAAGAGGACCAGCGAACAATGAAAAAAGGACATTCTACAAGAAAAATCAAGAAATATTCCAGATGCAGCCACGAAGACTATATTATAATAGATACTACGTTTCTGACAGAATTATAAGGTAAATTTCAACTTATTTCTGATGCTATTTCCCTACAATTGCTTTTTGTAGTGTTGCCAACCCGGACTGCCATTCACGGTCAAATTACAGCACTATCTCAATCAGTAATACGAATTCCGCCTTATCCATAACTTATTCCATCAAAATTCTAACCCCAATCAGATTTTCTATTTTGTATTTTCACTGCAGAACCCCGAGGAAAGGAAATACTACAATTGGCGACTGTGACAGGACTTACAGTCTTTGGATTTGATACAAGTGCAATTATTATAAATTTTGGACATTTAATCTAATTTTAATAACTTAATAGCATCAGAAAATGAATTTGGGCTAATTTTCATTCATTTCAATTGTAACGTTACGTGCATGAAATTTACAACAATATTGTCTGAACTGTTATTAATTCATGTTAATTTTCATTTTCATGCTGAGGAAATTACTTTGTTAAAAAAAGGCAATCCATGAAAAAAGGACATGAAAGAAAAAATTTTGGATTGAAAACTGTATATCTGACGCTACATTTGCAACATAAGACTGAAGAACAAAAAAATTGGTGAGTACAGAAATTTACATTTTTTCCAGTTTCAAGCAGCCATCTGTACTTCCTTTATTCCGATCCATTTATTTCGAAATTATTTTTCCAAATTGTAGTTAAAATTGATTTACTATTGTTGCAAATCATAAGTGAAGAGCATATTCACAGTCATTTATTTGTGAGAGGGAATTTTCAGTACTAGTTTTATAATTTAATTTTTTATTAAAAATCATCTAGAAATATCCATTTCCGTAAAAGAAATTTCAGATTTCAACAGATCATACTTAAAATTTTTTTTTTTGTTATTGGAAAATTTTATTTGCAATTAATTACGAAAATGACAAGATGGACGCTAGATGCGTAGAAATTTTTTCCGCGGACGAGCTTAGTGAATGCGACACATAGCAAAACATGTCCGACAGTCAAATGAATATTGAACTTAATAGTGAGGATGTTCAAGACATAATTTTACCGGATCGACTAAGACAACAACCCCTATATTTAAACAGATATACAGGCGAATGGAGCGTGAGTACTACGTGACAAAACGCGACACTGACAACGTCAACTTCAGAACCAGAAATTAATCAGACACGAAAAAATGACGAAACTAAGACACAGGACTCTGACATGCTCAACCAGATTCTGAAGTTACTTGGTGACCAAAACAGAAAATTTGCACTTTAGACAAAAGATTTGACGCTTTAGATGAGAAAAATGACAATTTAAAACGTGGCATTGGGAAATTTGACACTAAATTAGATGAACTGACACAGGACATAAAACAAAATTTTGAAAAACAATCGAGACAAATTGCCGACTTGACAGAAACCACCAGTAGTCTTGGAAGGAAATTTACTGACTTATCAGACAAGGTTACGAGACAAGAAAAGGTTTTTGTGGAATTCAGTGACGAGGCAAAAACTGACTTACGATGATGTAATGAGAAATTGTTAACAGTATGATGTAATGAGAAATTGTTAACAGTAGTTTTTGAACAACAGAAAACCAGTACCCAAGTTGACAAATTACGACACACACACAATTTCGTAAAAACAAACAAAGAACACTTAGCCCAGATGATTACAGACCCTTCAGACAGATTAAATGATGTAACATTGGAGTAGAAATCCTTACAGGAAAAGTTAGAAAAACTTGAAGGCAGAGCAGATGTAACATCTTTAAAGAATGACTACTCTAGCAGAGAAACTTGTACATGAATGCAAATTATGTGATGATTATTTAGACGAGAAGTTTGAGACAATGACACAGATCATTTTAGATCAGACAAAGGAACAGGTAAAGGGAGAAACAGATAATATTCAGAAAGAGGTACGTAAACTTAAAGAAAATGTAATACCAAGTTTGTCAGTGATACCAAAACCCATTACAGGCAACCAAAACACAAATGAGAATCCGAATAATGCTAGGCCCAGCACACAGCCGAAAATAGAATTACCAATGAGTGATACAAATCCCAATGAACCATTTTCAATGCTATCACAAGATCAAAATTACTATCAGACATCACCACATACTATGCACAGTTTGATACAAAATGCAGGATCCATAATACTGATGAAACATTAGTACGGCATGGATACTTTCAGATATTTTATGTGAACACAAAGACAAAGTGCATCTGATAGTTTTCATCCACTCTTTTGACAGTATTTTCCCGAGACATTGGTTAGAAGCTGATGCAATTCGATATGTTACAAATTTGTTTCATGGAAGAGCAGCTAAGTGGGGGGCAGCAATGAAAAGACGATGTTTAACATTTGAACGGTTTGAACAAGCATTTCTTGAGGAATTCTGGTTGATCATAGAACAGCAAAGTTTAAAACGAGAAGTATACAATCCAGAAATTTACAACCCGAAGAAAGAGACATTACACCAATACTTTGAACGCTGCCTAGACAAAACATTATATTGGACAAAACCAGCAGATTTACCAGACATAATTAGATCACCTAAAAGCCACTTACTATTTCCATACTGTGATAAATTAACAGGAGTGTCCAAGGACAACATAAAGAATTTTTTAAGTTAAGTTTACGTACTTCTTTCTGAATATTATCTGTTTCTCCCTTCACCTGTTCCTAAGTCTTATCAAATATGATCTGTGTCATTGTCTCAAACTTCTCGTCTAAATAATCATCACATAATTTGCATTCATGTACAAGTTTCTCCGCTAGAGTTGTGTCATTCTTTATAGATGCTACATCTGCTCTGTCTTCAAGTTTTTATCCACGTGAAGTCTGAGGTTACTGCTGTCGACGAGGTGACTAAAATACAGTATGAACAATGAGGATCCCAATTTATTTTCCAACCACGCACTCAAATTTATTTAGACATGTCAGTGACTCTGCCTGGACCGTACTTCGAAGGGTCGGTCTTCGGCTGCCGTATGCGGGCTTTCATGAATACATGAGCTAAAATGATGAGCATCCTGTCAGCCTTCATCGAGTGTTAGGATTTGGGCGTGCACGTAGCTGAGGTCTTGCTCAATCAACGAAGGGTGGTAGGTGTCTTCCACCATGCACAAATGACAGTGGCGGGCAGGAACATTGTCGGCCGTGTTGACGTAATCAGAGGCCAGAAGGAAAAAATCATGCTGGGCATGGATACCCTTTAGGGCTGTCGCTGCTGCATCGACTTCAGTGCAAATGTACTGAGATTCAAAGACAATAGCAAGAGACAGCCCTTCTGCCCAGGGAGGCCGTTGTCATCGAGCCGGAGGGCCACGGGACGACGGTGGCCTAGGGCTCCTCTTCCAGTACAGCGGCACCCCTCTGAGAAGCATCTCCAGAAAGCAGTTGGTGCCGCAGCCATCGCAGGGCAGGAGCAGCGGCAGGGGAAGGGGCTAGGGCAGGACTGGCACTACCACCAGGAGCAGGAGTAGGCTGATGTTAGGGAGCAGACTGATATTAAGAAGCGTTCAAATAACAGCATCACCCACGACAAGTCTGAAGTTACTACTGTTGACGAGGCCACTAAAGTACAATACGAACAATGAGGATTCCAATGCATTTTCCAACCACACGCTCGAATTTACTTACATATGTCAGTGACTCTGCCTGGCCGTATGTCGAAGGGTTGATCTTTGGCTGCTGTATGTGGGCTTTCATAAGTACAGGAGCCAAAATGACTAGCATTTCGTCAGCCTTCATCGAGCGTTGGAATTGAGCTGTGCACATAACTGAGGTCTTGCCCAATGACCAAGGGGTGGAGGGAGTCATCCACCCGGCACAAATGGCAATGGTGGGCAGCAGCATGGTAGGCCGTGTTGATGTAATCAGAGACCAGAAGGAAGAAATAATCCTGGGCGTGGATATGCTTGCGGGCTGTCGCTGCTGCATCAACTTCAGTGCAAATGTACTGAGATTCGAAGACGGCAGCAAGACAGCCCTTCCGCGCAAGGAGGCCATCGCCGTCGAGCCGGAGGGTAGGGGCCGACGGTGGCCTAGGGCTCCTCTGCCAGAACGGCGGCACCCCTCAGAGATGCATCTCCACAGAGCAGCCAGAGCCGCAACCGCAGCCGTCGCAGGGGTTGGGGCAGCGGCACGGGAAGGACCTGGGACAGGATTAGCAGAACCACCAGGAACAGGCTGATGTTAAGGAGCGTTCAAATAACAGCATCATTCACGAGAAGTCTGAGGTTACTACTGTCGACAAGGTCACGAAAGTACAATAAGAACAATGAGGATCCCAATGCATTTTCCAACCACACATCCAAATTTATTTACATATGTCAGTGACTCTGCATCAGAGATAACTTACTGTTTGCTTCCTATCAAAAAATTCTCAGTCCAGTCACAAGTTTTGCCTCAGTCCTCAAGTTTTGCCCCACTCCCCAAGTGTCATACTTTTATAATAAGCATAGACCTGGTACCGGTATTTCGGAAATTGAGAAGTAGTACATCTACTCGACTTTGTTGACCTGTGGTTTTCAGTATGTCAAGTGAGAAACATATGAGGTGGGTTTCATTTCATCAACGTTGCCAATTTTCATGGAGGAAGTAATTCCGTTAGAGATACTTCATTACCTACACTAATGATCAAAGCAGAAGAAATTAATTAAAATACTTCATTACATTAGAGGTCCGAATATGTTCTACAGTTCGACAACAAAAAGATAAAAGATGTGCAAGCTGCGATGGAGACTGACAAGAAATTTGGAAAGGGAATTGGATTTTAGGGAGAATAAAGAAAACCCGCAGGGGGCTCCGTTCTTGGGAGTATGTGGATGGCAACCACACGGGCCCTTAGCTAAGTCTGACATTGCTTCCACTTACTTGTGTCAGACTTCTGCTTTCTTCTTTCCTGTCGGCCTCTGTTGGTCAACTATTGCTACTTCGACCCTGACGGTATTAGGTTGCGAGGCCCGAGAGTGTCTTTCATTTTCATTTTCTTTTGTAACATGGCAGTTAACCAAATGGTTCCTGGTATAAGGAGACCAACCTTACCAAGTGCCAATGACTAGTAAGGGGTGGATGAGCGGGTAAGGAACAGGCACCCCCTTGTCCCAGGGATGAGAAATTGTCCCTAAAGGTGGAGGAACTGTTAACATGGTCAACGGCAGGAGGATGCACAAGGCAACAGGAAACCATTGCATTAGTGATCCCATACAGGATTCCCAAACAGAAATATGGCTACGTCCAATTCAAAATTTTCCGGAGTGTCACTTCCTCCATTAGGATTAGAGGATGTATGCGGAAGATGGAAAGAGTATAATGAGGAACTATATGAAGGAGAAGATATTGTTAATGAGGGGGAAATTCTGGAAGAAGAGAACAGTGTGGATATCGACATGAAAGGACCACGTATATCTAAAGAGGAATTCAACAGTGCCTTGAATGATCTAAGTAATGGCAAAGTGACAGGTACCTTAACACACTGGTTCAAGACCAATAGGCTCATCATAAATTCTGAAAAAACTGTGGCAGTTAACTTTCAAACCTCCATCCTGCAAACCCTGTTTTCACTATCGACGGAAAACATGTGTTGAAGGTCAGTCTAGGTGTACGTGTTCAGGCAGATCTGAAGTGGGAGGTACACCTAAACAATCTAAATAAGAGACTGAATAAGCTGTTAGGATCCCCATCAGTGCTGACAATGTATCATTGTAGTATACAGTCACTACTTATGTACGGAATAATTTGGGGGGAGGGGGGGGGGGAGGGGAATTCTACAAATACTACAAAAACATTTAAAATACAGAAAAAGATTATCAGGGTGACAAAAAAGCTAAATGTAAGGATTCTTGTAGACCCCTTTTTAAAACTCTGAAAATAATGCCACTGTCTTGCTCGTATGTATACGAAATACTAATTTTCACAAAAGGGAGCATCTTAAAAAAGGAAAATCCCAACTATTATATACACCTATATGAAACTAGACAGAAGATGAACCTACACAGGAACACAGTAAATACAAACTTATGCAGAAGAGGAGTGTATCATTCTGGAGCTATGTTATATAACCATATGCCTTCTTACCTAACTGGACCCAACTGACTTGTGATTGAGTGACGGTGTAATGCAGCGTGGTGAAGGTTTATTTGTTTTTCCTGGAAAATCTATCTGCTGATGGGTCAGCAGCCAGCAATCTTGAAGTTCTTTTGGCGTCACAGGAGAAGCAAATAAGTGTATTAAAAGGTGATTTAGCTGTGACACGTTTCGAATATGAAGACCTCAAAATGAAAAATGAAGAAATGATAAAAAAATTGTTCAAAGCAGAAAGTGATCTACCTGTGTGTTCGTGTGATTCACATGTGCAAAATAATCCCGTTACAGGTAACTGCAAAAGTGTGAACAAGGATCACGTCTCCAGTGCCCTATTCAAGAAATCAAATAATAAACATATCATCAGCAGCTCAAAAGGTACTGTGCATACATCTCTTTCGTCAGGTAAAACTAATATGTGCCCAAAAACAGTGCAGGTAAATCCTGCGAAATTATCAATCGATAATTTTCAAAATAAAGTGGAAGAAAATACGAACCTTCTTGGTAAACAAAATTCAAGTGACAAAAATTTCAAAGCTATTGTATTGGGTACAGCCAAGCCTGCAATGTATCTAAATTCTTAAATGAAGATGTAGACTTCGAATATTTAGGTTATGTTTATCCCAAGGTCAGTGCAAACTTTGTCCCGAAAAACATAAACCAAAACTCTGCCACAACAAGCACACGTGATATCATGATAATTGTAGCAGGAACAAACGATGTTGCTTGCAACAACAGTCAACACCTGATAACTACTCTAAGAAGGAAGTTGCCTTGTATTATATCTAAAAAAGTGTTTCTGGTTGACATGCCATTCACACATGATCTTCCAAATTGGTCATGTGTGAATGTAGAAGTAGCAAGTACTAACTCACATTATGCTCAAAATACCCAAATGTTACCTTAATAAAAGCAAGTGAATTTGTAGAGATCTATACATACAAAATGGATTTCACCTTAGCAACTTGGTAGAAGTGAAATTGCTAAATTCATAACAGAAACTGTAAAGAAAACAAAAGTACAAAGTAGGCCCACAATACCACTTGGCTACAGAGAACTGAACATCACCCCCAATGCTACTGTTACATCCGACAGGTCTCATGAAAATTTGGTACCCAAGTGCAATAATGGTTTGGAGCATACCAACATCAGAGCTCAATTCAGCACACCTAATATAGATAAAACTAGTGATCGCTTATCACAGCTGCCTATTCCTGCAATAGCTAACTCTCAAAGGAAATCTTGTTTATTCTAAAGAACAAAAAGAGTAACAGAGTAAATGTTGTAGCCAGTAATGTGCCTGAGTCCCACTCACTTGAAAAACCAGTGTACTCACACAAAAAGTCAAAATTTTTTGTTTTCTTCCAGAATATGCAAAGCATAAGGAACAAAAGTTTAGAACTAAAACATTTTTAGAAAGCTTTAGAGACACTATAGATGTGCTTTGTGTAGCCGAGCGTTGGCTTAAAGATAATGAAGCTGCCTATTTTTCCCTTCCTGGATTTCAAATGGTTAAAAATTTTTGCAGAACTAATAAAAAGGGAGGTGGCTGTCAAATACTTGCCCAAGATAATGTACAATGTAATCCATTACTTAAAACCAAGCATATGAACTGTGAAAAGCATTTTGAACATGTCACAGTAGAAGTTAAATCTATTAAGCTTTTAGTTATATGTATCTACAGACCACCTGATGGTAACATACAAATATTCGCCTCCAAACTAGATATGTTACGACAACAGTATAGTTTAAAATATCCCAGTATTATCTTATGTGGAGACTTTAATATAGATTTCCTGGTAGAATCCACTGCTTCCCGGAAAATAGTGAATATATTGCAATGTTATAACATGATAAACTTAAACAAAAAACCTACTAGAACAACTAATACCAGCTCCTCTGTAATAGATGCTGTTTTGGTTAACACTGACATGCCATCTGTCTGCAAACTAGACAACATCTCCAACGGTATATCAGATCACAACTGCTTGATACTGAATATGACCATGCAAGATACAAATAGACAGACAGAACCTCCCCAACAGACATACAAAAGATCAACTGGCAATAAAAATAATATACCACAATTTCTCACTTCTGCTCCATAAAGCTGACTGGAAAGGTGTCTATTGTGCCAGCAATGTTGACAGAAAGGCTAATGAATTTATGAGTATCTTGCAACACTGCTATGAAGTGGCATTCCCAATCAAACTTACAGCTAAAAAATACACATCTCAACTGTCCAATAATAAATGGTTAACACCAGGAATAAAAACCTCTTGCAGAAATAAGAGACTGCTATATGCCTACAGTAAAACTATAGACAGTGAGGTGTTCCATAACTATTTCAAGCAGTATAAAAGAATTATAAACAAGGTAATTCATGAAGCAAAGAAAATGTATAATAGGTAATTTATTATCAACTCGAGTAATAAATCAAAAGCCGTGTGGAGATTGAAAAATGAAACAGTTGGCAAAAAAGACAAGACACACTCAGTAACCTGCATTAAAGATCAGGATGGTGTTATCACTGACCCTAAGCAATTATGTTAAATATTTAATGACCATTTCACAAATATTGGTGACAAGTTTTCTTCTTTAATCAAGACTCCTGCACTCACTCATCACCCAGATTCAGCAGCATTCCCACAATCAATTTTCCTTGACCCAGTCACAGCAAATGAAATCTGCAATATTATAAGGCAGAGACCAAACAAACATTCCTGTGGTCTTGACGATATATCTGATTGCCTTTTAAAACGCGTCTGCCATCATGTGTGTGAACCACTGTCAGATATAATAAACTGCTCTTTATCATCAGGTCAATTTCCTAGAATTTTTAAAGCGGCAAAAGTTATTCCTCTGTTTAAACAAGGGGAAAGGATTGATGTAAACAACTACAGACCCATCTCAGTCTTATCAAGCTCAACAAGTGTCCTCAAGAAATCAGTATATGACCGTGTTATAAATTTCTTGGAAAGTAACTGCATACTAAGTCCTCACCAGTTTGGGTTTAGGAAAGGGAGATCAATAAATGGAGCATTATACTCATTTTTAAATGAAATCTGTAGGGCACTCAATGATAGAAAACACACAACAGGTGCGTTTCTTGATCTCACTAAAGCTTTTGATCTTGTCAACCATGAATTAATTTTGGAGAAACTACTACATTATGGGATTAGGGGAAATTGCAATGAATGGTTTAGGTCATATCTCTCAGACAGAGTACAGAAAGTAGTGATTACATCAAAAATTGGTGAAAATGCTCAATCAGAGGAGCAAGTTGTAAGACAAGGTATTCCCCAAGGCTCTACACTTGGTCCCCTTTTATTTCTAATATCCATAAAGGATCTGCCCCAAAGCATTCAGGAAGGTCTTCGGTAATGTTTGCTGACGACACCAATATACTGTTTTCAAATCACTGTCCTCATCAACTCAACTCCATAATTGCTGATACAAATTGTAGTCTGGTAAACTGGTTGAACAAAAACAAACTTCTCCTAAATAAAGATAAAACGGTGTATATAAATTTCCACTCGACACAAAGGTATCGTCTGTAATAGATGATATCAGGATTAAGAATGTGCCCATACAGCGAGAAAGAGCCACAAAATTCCTTGGAGTGTGGATAGATGACACACTACAGTGGGACATACATAAAGATAAATTATTAAGTAAAATGAACAGTTTGTGCTATGCTTTTAGTATTTTAAGTAAAATCTGTGATATCGAAACACTAAAATGTGCCTACTTTGCATTAGTACACTCAATAATTACATACTGCATTCCTTTTTGGGGCTTCTCCCATCAGAATGTATTTATTATGCAGAAGCAAATAATTAAGACAATGAAACAAGTACCCCTGTCTTCCACCACTAAACATCTCTTTAAGGAGCTCAGTATTTTGCCAGTGCCTTGTATCTATATTCATGAAACACTGTGTTTTATTCATGAAAATCTCCATATATTTACAAAAAATAGAGATGTTCACTATCATAATACTCGTCATTCCAATGACATATTTATAGTTGATCAACAGCTACATAAAGGGCACAGTAGTGTAAGGCACGGGGGAGTACTTCTGTACAAGAAGCTACCTGAAAATGTCAGGTCTTGCCAGAAAGGATTCAGATCCAAAATAAAGTCAATCCTACAGAAGCACTGCTTCTATTCAGTGGAAGAATTTATGAATAGTAATCTAAAACAATTTTTGTAGTGTATTTTACTGCATGTGTTAAAATATTACTTTTAACTGACTTATTTGACTCTATTCACAGATATAACTGTTCCTTGTTATGGCTCATCTGCACTTATGATAACACAATGTAAATAGCGTTACTCTGTAATCATTATCTGATGACTGTATGTAACACACCAAAGAAGTTATGATTCGCTATGTGCAGCATATAATTTATATAAATGTGTATCTTAAGAATGTCTATACTTATGCATGTAGCTGAATACCTACAAAATAAGTATATTTATATATCAAATCATGTTAAATGTAACTTATCCTACATCTATGTGTAATAACACAACAAGATTTCTGGATGAATAAATAAATGAATGAAATCAATGAATACCAACATTAAATGCATTTAAAATAAAGTTAAAACAGTTCTTGCTTGACCACTGCTTCTATTCTTTGTCTGAGTTTATGGAACATCATAATAAGTAAACCTCATTTACCAAATTTCAACTAATTGTCAATTCATAATATAGTTTACATTGTGCTTATCACGTCATCTCACTTAATAACTGCTATTATCACATGTAGAAGCAATGTAGTACATCAACCTGCATTATTATGCATTTTTATTATGTGAACAATGTAGTCAAAATGACTTACTATATTGTAAACTAACTAGGTTTACCACTGCCCTATATCACATGCACAAACAATGTATGAAACTGATTCTTGGACCAATAAATAAATAAATCAGTCTAATAAAGCAACCCCTGCTCTGTTTCACATCTGATTCAAGCTAGTTGCTGTATAAGGTGCTTTGTATAGATTTCCACTGGTGTTCTAGTGAGATTTCCATTCTGTATCAGATTTCCAGTATTTGTCTGATCTCAGCTGCAGTGCAAAGAACCATGTGGAGAGTGTCGAGATTTCCACTCTTTGTCTGATGTGAACTGTGGTGCGGTGTAAAATACTGTGTAGAGACTCCCAGCAGCTGTGCAGAATGACAGTTTGCTGTGTTGACAGATTTACTAAGGATAAGACACTTTCTGATTCCCTGCCTCCAGTTATTGCATGGACTACAGAAAAACAAAAAGGAACGATTTAAGAGACTCCAGGTAAAGAAAAAGGAATGATGCAAGGGGCTTGAGATGATGTATTTTCACACTGCCACATCTCGTCACACGAAACACTGATTTGAGTAATGAAAGAGGCCAAGATCCATTTATTTGCCAATGCATAATATTTAACAATGTATAATATTTACCTCCCCCCCCCCCCCAATGAACCATGGACCTTGCCATTGGTGGGGAGGCTTGCGTGCCTCAGCGATACAGATAGCCGTACTGTAGGTACAACCACAATGGAGGAGTATCTGTTGAGAAGCCAGACAAACTTGTGGTTCCTGAAGAGGGGCAGCAGCCTTTTCAGTAGTTGCAGGGGCAACAGTCTGGATGATTGACTGACCTGGCCTTGTAACACTAACCAAAACGGCCTTGCTGTGCTGGTACTGTGAACGGCTGAAAGCAAGGGGAAACTACAGCCGTAATTTTTCCCGAGGGCACGCAGCTTTACTGTATGGTTAAATGATGATGGTGTCCTCTTGGGTAAAATATTCCAAAGGTAAAATAGTCCCCCATTCGGATCTCCGGGCGGGGACTACTCAAGAGGATGTCGTTATCAGGGGAAAGAAAACTGGCGTTCTACAGATCAGAGCAAGGAATGTCAGAACCCTTAATCGGGCAGGTAGGTTAGAAAATTTAAAAAGGGAAATGGATAGTGTAATGGAACTGACAAATAGACATTTTATTTTATTATACACTAAAGTCGTGTTAAAAAAGCTTTTGCGTAAGATAATACTAAGTTAGGTGTTGCGATCAATAATCGATATTAGAATTGTATGTTCTTTGTAGCTTATGACCGTGATCTTTGGTCTACAATGGTTTTTCGGGCACTTGAGTGTTGGCCGCAGTTGAGTGTAGTTGTGTATATGGTTTTGGCAATAAATGTGTTTTTGATACAAAGAAACCGTGGAATACTGAGTCATTTTTCGATAGTCCAGTAATAATTAAAAAACCCGCACCTTTTCTTGGACCCAGAGCAGCGAAGGAATCATCGCCTAGACAACGAGAAGCCACATGGACAACGCAGACTCAGCAGCATCAACAAAGGATTAAGTACTATACAGCCATTAGCCACACTGTAACGGTGTCCTTATGGAGATAACTTTTCCTGCACAGTAGAGCGGGTTCATGCCAACTGGGGGCTCTTTGCCGGGATTAAGACATTTATATGTACTGGATTGACGAAATCTGTTTTGCAGAAGTCTGATGACCACGTGGTACGAAGAAGTGCTATACATGGAAGTCAAGGGAGACGAAACGAAACAGTAAAGTGGACTGACCACACGAGTGAGGACCCAGACTGAAAAGATAAGTACATTTGTGTAGTGCTGTTTATTCCTTTTATTATTTTGTGCGTGAAATTTCACGAAAATGACCATTGTGAAAGAGGAAAGTGGTGCTGAATCCGAGCAGGATTGTGACAATTTGTCAGTCTTTGGGGACGTAGACATGCCGATAAAAACGGAAGATGAGTCAGTCAAAGTAGCGAATCAGAGTCTTAATTCATCAGAACGTGAGACGTCGGACATTAAATCACTGTTACAAATGATGGAACAATCGTTAGCTTTAAATCAGACTGTTGCAGCCCACTTACAAGCTAATGAAGAACAATTGCAAAGCATGAATCAGACGGTCGCGGACAGTTTTCGGGTTATAAATCAGAAAGTGTCGCGTCTAGAGGGAGCTATGAACAAAAAATTTGATAATGTCTTATTTTGGGGTAATAAACTTCGCAACGATATATCAAAGATCGACAAGAAACTTAGCAAGGCAGAAACAAAGATTTTGGTGGTAGAATATAAAGTGGGAGAAGTAAAATCTAGTCTGAGTAACAAAATTCAGTCTGTAAAAAATGAACTGGTCACAGACAGAGAGAAAAATGCAAAGTGTTTTGTTAATGTTAATAGTCAAATAGATACAGTTTGTGTAAATGTAAAAGCTATGGCAGTAGATCTTGAAAGAAGAGTAGATTCGAAACTAAATGTTGTGAATGATAAAGTGGAAAAAGTCAGTAACACAGTAAAACTCCACGAGATTGAAACTAAGACAGACGTTAGTGAATTAAAAAGTACAGTATCAGAGTTAAACCAGAAGTTTGAAATATTTAGCAATGATGTAGCTAACAAAAATTTTCCTATGAACACATGTACCTTATTATCCAATGTTCCAGTTAAAAACTTTTCTAATGAGTGTAGTTTGCATCCTGTTGACTTTCTGCAGAGTTGTAGAGACAATTTTTTGGCCAATATGAGTGAAAGTTTCAAAATTAAGTTTGTTAAAAAAATTTTGGAGGGGGAATCTTTGTCATGGGCCAATCAAAATTTTTCTGTGGACATGTCTTATGCAGAATTTGAAATTCTTAAAATGGTTCTGGTCTGAAACTGAACAAGCCAGGATAAAGAATGAGTTCCTGAATGGACCAAATTATAGAGAAACACGGGATTATGAAACAGTTTTGTAAGAATCAACTGAAGAAACTTGTGCATTTGAGTAAACCCTTTGATGAGCTCACACAGATAGATGCTTTAAAGAGAAGGTTGCCAACAGATGTGCAATAGGACCTAGTGTATTGACCAGATGACAACATTGAACAGTTTCTAAACTTTGTGGACAAACTTGACAGGATTATAGACAAAGTGGAGAAACCAAAAAACTATTTCAATCATGCACAAAGAGGTGGGGATCATAGTTGGGGAAACACTAATTTTAACAGGAGGGAAAACAGTAGGCCCAACAACCATAGTTTTCATCATAGGGAACAAAATAGTCACAATATTAATAATAATTTCCATTCAAGAGGGCAACCTGGGAACAATTGGAACAGAAGTAATTACAGGGAGTCTGAAAACAGGAATTGGCATGAACATAGTGACACCAGGAGTCAAAATGCTATGGGAAGTCATGAAGTAAAAAACTAGCATGCGCTCCATTGTCGGTCCACAAGTTAGGGGCGAAAAGTATAGATAATAGATGGACCAATAAAAGTGACTATGTTGCACCAAGAGATATGTCTCAAGTAATGAGTAGTTATCTTATGAATGTGTACTACCCTCTAAACACAGTACCTGTTAAGATTGAACACATTGGTTGTAATAAAGAGTCAGAGAAAATAATTGACTTAGTTGAATTTTATGAATGGGCAGAAGCTTGTAGTTTGTCAGAGGACCAACAGGTTAACGAGTTAAATGATTTAGGAATTGATGCACTGATGAAGGAACCAGGTGAGCAAATTGTTGACACTGATTTAACGAGCAAAGAATTAAGTACTTTTGGTGTGAAAGCAACGTTTTAAGTTTTCGGGAGAGAGAGGTTGATGATTGTAGTATTTGGGAAAATGAAGATTTAATGATACATGATGATAGTGAAAAATATTTTGTTTGCTTGAAAGAGGAAATGGAAGCATTAGGTGTTGTGGGAGAAACTAATATGCATGTTGTAGATGTACCCAAGGATGTTATTAACAGTTTAAGTGGTGTTAATGCCAGTGTCACAACCAATAGGCTCTGTAATCCAACATCTTATGAAGGAACCTGGGCAGTTGATAAAGATTCCCTGAACAGTAAAACTGACAGTGCAAGTAGGCTACCATTTGCAATGAACAAAGGTGAATTATTTCTTTATAATATGTGGCTAAATAGTGATGCAATTAAAAATGATAGCAATTTTAGAAAAATGATTCTAAATATGTCTCAAATTTTATATCCTGATTGGTGGCAAAACACTAAACATATTATTGTTGAACAACTGAAGGATAAATACCTTAGTGGTGAACAATGTTATATGGATGAAAATATTTGGATTAATGAAATTATCAATGCAAGCGACAGTGCTAATGATGTGTGTGTTAATGTAATGACCGTAGATAATAAAGGTAACAGTAATATAGGTACTTGTAAGTCAGAAAGTCATTGTTTCAGTGAAATTCAAAATGATTTGTTGTATGAATATGTTCAGCCTGAAAAAGGTGATGACATAGGTAATCTGTTCATTAGAGCAAAAGTTGGTACCTGGGAAGGCAAGTGCCTTATAGACACAGGGAGTCAGGTGTCAGGAATATCTGAAATTCTAAACAAAAGGCTGAAGTGCGAGAAAGATTACATTGAAGTGCCAGTCATTGGGGTAAAAATAAGAGGGGCTACAGGAAAACCTAGTAAAACTGTGAAAAGACAAACTTTGTTATCTTTTACAATTGAGGGAGTCACATTTACACATGGATGCCTAATTATACCAGGCCTCAGTGAGGACTGTATTCTCAGGATGTCATGGATTTGGAGTGTAGATGCAAGATTTGACTGGGGAGGACAAAAACTTATCATAACAACACCAAATGGGGGGTGTATCTCCACCAAGCTTGTCAGATCAAATACAGTTTTGTGTAATGATAAATTTAACACTATAAATCTTGTAAAGGAGAAAAGATATGTTGACAAACACATAACAGAGCTAGATTTAAGTGAAGTAGATTTCAACACTCTGGTAAACACTAAGATTTCAGAAGCCAGCGGTCTAAATGATGAGCAAAAACAGGAACTAGAGTCTTTGTTATGGGAATACAGTGATGTCTTTAGCAACATTCCAGGGAAAGTTAGGAGTTACGAATGTACTTTGCTAGTAAGACCACATGACCCATTTTTCATAAAACCATATGGTGTGCCCATAGCAAAACGTACAGCAGTTGAGAAAGAATTACATAAGATGGAAGTGTGTGGCATTATTGAAAGGAGTATCAGTGCTTATAATAACCCACTGGTAGTTGTATCAAAGAGGGATGAGGGAGTGAGAATAGTTCTTGACTCCAGGCCTTTAAACAAGATCTTATACAGGGAAACAGACCACCCTGAAAACATTGACAAGCTGTTGCACATGTTCAAGGACATAAAATTAATGTCAAGTCTAGACTTAACCTCAGGCTATCACCAAGTACCCCTGGCACCCAAATTTAGGAAATACACTGCTTTTCTTTACAATGGCCGTTACTATCAGTATTGTGTAGTCCCGTTTGGCTTGAACTCATCGGTAGCAGAATTCATTAGAGCTTTAGACCATGTGCTTGGACAGGAACTTGTATCCAAATTAGTGATTTATGTAGATGACATTTTAGTAACTGGACAAGATTGGAATGGGCATGTTGGGCTTTTAAGACAGGCATGTGAGAAACTTAGAAGAGGGGGAATGACACTAAAACTAGAAAAGTGCAAATTTGCAGTACCTGAGTTAAAATTTTCGGGGAAAAAATTAAAGCTATTGCAGAGTTTCCTATACCCCGCAACAGAAAACAACTGAAATCATTTTATGGGCTATGTGGCTTCTACAGAAAATTTGTGAGTAAACAAAGCTTAAACACACCCTGTCTAAGTAACTTGTTAAAGAAGGACACTGTTTGGATATGGAGTAAAGATTGTCAAGAGGCTTTCGACATAATAAAAAAGGAACTGAATAACCAGAACCTATTACACAGACCAGATTTCAATTTACCTTTCTGTTTACATACTGACAGCAGTGATTATGGGCTAGGTGCTGAATTATTTCCAGCAGTGATTAAGGGCTAGGTGCTGAATTATTTCAAGTAAAAGAAGTCAATGGGGAGACAGTTCATGCTACAATTGCATTTGCAAGCAGAATGTTACTGAAGCATGAAAAGAACTATACAGTAACAGAAAAAGAGCTATTAGCCATACAGTGGTCATTTGCAAAATTCAGGACCTATTTACTTGGACATAAGGTAATAGTGTACTCTGATCATAAAGCCTTAAGCTATATACAGGAATGCAAGCTCTATCATGATAGGCTTACAAGATGGGCATTGCATTTACAACAATTCAACTTTGAAATTAAGTATATTAAAGGCACTGACAACATAGTTTCGGATGCGCTATCAAGGCTACCAGTAGGAGGGAAAACAGAAATTTTTGATCAGAATGAAGAAAAACAGTTTAAAATGAGGTATATTAAAGGGGTCACAGATGAAAAAGTTGTTAGATCATTGTGTGATAAAATCAGGAGGAGCCAGAACCGTGATGCAAATTGGAAATTAGTAAAGAGCTGTTTAGGGAAAAAGAACTATGAAAAATTAGACAAGTACTATAAGGTGTTTAAAGGTACTCTGTTTAGGAGAACTGACGGAGACTCGGACAATTGGAAACTATGCTGGCCTGAGGAGGAAGCTGAGAGGTTAATTAGGTATACTCCTGAGAGCTATGGCCATTGTGGCATACAGAAGTGTATGCAGAAATTACGAGAAAACATATACTTCTACAATATGGCTAAGAAAATTAGAAAAGAACTGTCAACTTGTGATAAGTGCCAACGAGTCAAAGTAAGTAACAGAAAATATCAAGGTGAAATGCAAAACATTATTCCTGCACAACCTCTAGACTTAGTCGCTGTTGATTTCTATGGGCCTCTTCCAAGGAGTAGGAGTGGCCACTGCTACATTTTTGTCATGGTGGATGTATTTTCTAAACTAATCAAGTTGTATCCTGTCAGAAAAGCCACAGGTAAAGAGATAGTTACAAAAATTGAAAAAGACTATTTCTTAAATGTTGGGAAACCAAAACCAAAACCAATCTTGTCGGATAACGGTTCTCAACAAAGGAAAGCCTTTGTTGATCAATCGGGAATCAAACATGTTCAAATATCTGTATATAACCCATCGTCAAACCCAGCTGGGAGGTATATGCGTGAGATTGGTCGTTTATGTCGTACATATTGCAGTCATAAACATCCTACATGGTACGACCATGTATGAGACTTTGAAGATTTTATGAACAGCTTGCAGCACACTTCCACAGGATTTTCACCTCATGAAATTATGTTTCATCTAAAACCAGACAACATTATCAATGAACTCGTAGAATTTCCACCGTGCACAATGATGACTATGCGCGAACGTGAAACCATAGTCAAAGAAACCATGATAAAACAGGGGGAAATGAGAAAAGGACGACATGATGGCAAGATCAAAGCAACTAAGTTTAAAGTTGGACATTATGTTTTAGTAAAATCACATCAGAAATAAAAAATTCTAACTTATGAAATAAAGAAATTCTTTGATATATACATGGGTCCATTTGAGATTGTAGAGCATCCACACCCGAATGCATACCAGTTGGTGTATCCTAAATTCAGGAAAGTTCTCGGGCTAAGGAATATTGTCTCGTTGAAATTGTATACACAAAAGGGATAAGACTAGTCTGAGAAAGTGAAAAGGTGACTCAACAGAAGTTTTTCACTGAAATTTTGTATATACAAAATTGTCTGATTTTGATACAGTTTTGTGCCCTTTAAAATGTTTATTATTTGTTTAATATGTATTCATTGTATGAAGTGTTTTCAATGAATTTTCTGTGTAATACGCTTGCTATGTTAGTTCTTGATATTTCTGTATGTTTATGTAATTTGATTGATATTTGATAATTTGTGTAATTTTAGCTTGTATAACTTTCTCACACCACACTTGAGACATCATTTATAACGCAAGCCACTAATCAGCACTAAATCTGTCTTGCAACAATTAAGTTTAATTTTTTTAATCTTAAAGGCAGAGTCCTAATTACTACACACTTATGTGCTTGAGATGTCCAACTCTACTAGGTGACAATCATTTTTAGTACACCACATGAATTACTGTACATTTCTTTCTCAACCACTGCAAAAGCATAGGCCATAATATTTTTTAATTTTGAAAGATACATACAATTCCAAAACTTTCATCCATGATTCTACCTTTGCAATTTACTGTGAATATGAACCCTTGTAGCGAACTGCCTGTAACTTTACTTTTGGAAACAATTTAATTTTTTTATCCTTGGAGTAATGTCTTTGTGATATTTTACACCCAATATGTTAATGCATTTGTATTACATGTTCATTGACTTTATTAGTATTTAAAGAATCCTTTTTTTGGACCAGTTCATATCTGTGTAGTATTACTCAGACAGATACTGTAAACTTCTCCCACTAGATAAACATTACCAGAAGGTTAACCATGTATCCTAACCATATACTTACATATAAACATTATGTAACCAAAAGGTGATCTCTGTATGTGATTTTTAGATAACATGGCACTATAGTCAATGAAGCGATACAAACAGCTAAGCTTTGGAAACAGACGCACTGCAGGACAAGCAGAAATCAGACCTATTAACAGAAGTCACCTATGTGAGATGGACAATGTGGGACAGACTGTGAGTAGTGTGAAAAGTGAGCAACAAAAGAAAATAAAACAAGCCTGCAGTTAAAAGTTAGTCTTTCAATGGTTTCATGTGAAGTGCTACAACATTATGGACTCTTCTAAGTGAAAATTGTGAATCTTCTTTTGTATTTCATTTACTCTAAGGTTAAAAATTGTATGTTTTCCTTTACTTAGTATAACAATTTCAGTGTTAGCATAATTAAAAGGAAACAGTCCTTCTAGAAATTATAATTCATTTAAAATCATATTCTTGGTAGTTCCATTATTCTGGTGTCAGAATTTTGTTCGCATTTTCATACTTGCAAAATTCTTGGGGGGCTATTGTAATGGAACTGACAAATAGACATTTTATTTTATTATACACTAAAGTCGTGTTAAAAAAGCTTTTGTGTAAGATAATACTAAGTTAGGTGTTGCGATCAATGATCGATATTGGAATTGTATGTTCTTTGTAGCTTATGACCGTGATCTTTGGTCTACAACGGTTTTTCGGGCACTTGAGTGTTGGCCGCGGTTGAGTGTAGTTGTGTATATAGTTTTGGCAATAAATGTGTTTTTGATACAAAGAAAGGAATACTGCGTCATTTTTCGATAGTCCAGTAATAATTAAAAAACACGCACCTTTTCTTGGACCCAGAGCAGCAAAGGAATCATCGCCTAGACAACGAGAAGCCACATGGACAACGCAGACTCAGCAGCATCAACAAAGGAGACATCATGGCCAGCTCTACTGAAGTACTATACGGCCATTAGCCACACCGTAACGATGTCCTTATGGAGATAACTCCTGCACAGTAGAGCGGGTTCGTGACAATAGGTTGAAGTTAGAAACAGTGGGAATTAGTGAAGTTCGGTGGCAGGAGGAACAAGACTTATGGTCAGGTGACTACAGGGTTATAAACAAAGAATCAAATAGGGGTTATGCAGGAGTAGGTTTAATAATGAATAGGAAAATTGGAATGCGGGTAAGCTACTACAAACAGCATAGTGAACGCATTATTGTGGCCAAGATAGATATGAAGCCCACGCCTACCACAGTAGTACTAGTTTATAAGCGAACTAGCTCTGCAGATGAAGAAGAAATTGAAGAAATGTATGACGAAATAAAATAAATTATTCAGATAGTGAAGGGAGACGAAAATTTAATAGTCATGAGTAACTGAAAATTGGCAGTAGGAAAAGGGAGAGAAGGAAACGTAGTAGGTGAATATGGATTGGGGGTAAGAAATGAAAGAGGAAGCCGCCTGGTAGAATTTTGCACAGAGCACAACTTAATCATAGCTAACACTTGGTTCAAGAATCATAAAAGAAGGTTGGCAACGGAACTGCAATGATGGTAGGCTGCCAGTAATTTGCAGCCCGCGCGTCGGAAACGGGCGCGCTGGTGTGAGACTGCCAGGGAGCGCACCCTGATGCCATCTAATGGCGAAACCAGGAATTAGCGCAAGCTGACACCAGCGGGAACTAGCGGAAAGGCACCACCACGCTATCTGTCAGACAATGCACTAAGCTCTCAGACTCAAATGTATTCTTTTTCTTGTTAATTATAAGTTATTACTGTATAATTTAATGTTGTTAAGCGCTAGTAGTAAATCATTATGGCTGGTATGAACTCCAGGGTAAAAGATGGCGACAGATTCAAGTGTTCGTAATATTCCTGTGCGCGAAAATTACAGCTCCGTAGTGAAAATCAGTCATTATGTGAATGATAATGGTGTTACAACAAAATTAAATGAACGTATTATCAGCCTACAGAAAATTGTCGAAGTGCTTCGTAAAGAAATTTCATGGCTCAAGAAAGAAAATTATGATCTCTGATCAAAACAAGGTACGTGCTACACGCTGGACTCAGTGCAAAACATTTTGCCTGCTTCCAAAAACTGGAACAAAGCTATGTTTAAAAACAACCAAGCTACGTTTAAAAACAACAAACAAGAAGTGTTAAATCGTGTGAACAATGACCGTAACGTTAATTTCATGCATGAAAACTCGTTTGAAGTACTCGCAATTGTAGACAGCGAGGGTAAAACGAGCCGTTACGAGTCGCTTGGGAAGAAAAACATTCAAGATAGTAGGCCTAAAACCACCAGTGAACAGTCTAAACACATCAAAAAATCTCGAAACAGCGATAAAGTGTCGTATGAACTTCATGAGACAATACTGGTACAAAATGACCTTGAAGTACATCACAAAATACCCATACAAACAGACACTCAAACCAAAAACATTGTAACAGATAACTCGCATAATAAAATACTCATGCTTTCAGATAGTCATGGCCGTGGACTCGCAAAGAAAATTAAAGAGAAAACTAATAGAAGTTTGTGTAGCATAGCAAAACCGGGAGCCCCATTAGTGGAAATAATAAAAACGACTGAATCTAGAGAGGTTAAAAATCTACACGATAAAGACTGTGTAATACTCATCGGAGGTTCAAACGATGTATATAAAAATGAAACTGCAAATGCTACACGTTATCTTAAACAGTGTCTGAAGAACCTCACGCATACAAATGTGATAATCGTGAATACACCACATCGGCATGATCTGGATAACCAATCATGTGTAAATACAGAAATACAAAAATCCAACTATCAGTTTGCCAAAATCTGTAGACGTTTTAAAAATGTTAAATATGTTAATATAAATAATATAGGTCATAGATTCCATACACAACATGGACTACACTTAAATAGTATTGGGAAAGAATATCTGGCGAACATGATAATGAAGGAAATAAAACTACTTCAAAACACCTTCAACACAAAAACAACTGTTATACCACTATCAGTAATAGAACATTCCACAATACAAGAAAAATCAACAAAGGCAGTCACCTCGTCAGCAGCGGAACTGACATCAGCAGAACCTTCACCACCACCAACAACAATAAGAACAGGAGACACAGCAACAGTGGGACAGACAACAGTGAGACAGACAACAGTGAGACAAACAACAGCAAAGCCAACAACAGCAGTAGCACCAGAAACGACAGTACCAATGGAGAAGCCACCAGCTAAACCACACCCCATCAGAACAAGCCAGAGGACAAGAAAGTACATCACTCCAAAGGAGGATTTTTATGGTTCAGCACCAAGAGGAGAAAAAAACTGGGACAAACCGGCACAAAGCATCAGTCACTGTCAACAAAATGCAAACAAAAGATACAGGCAAGGTAAGCTGCGCTCGTTACTCAGTCTTTCATCAAAATATACAATCTGTCAGAAACAAAGTGCAACAATTAGAAGTGGAACTACAAACTTTAAACAGTTCAGTCACATGCATTATTGAACATTGGTGTAGAGGAACTGAAATAACATTAATAAATTTAAACTCATATATACTAGCATGTCATTATAGTAGAACCACCATTAGAGGTGGTGGATCATGTATATATGTTAACACATTCCGGTCGTTGCCCGTAGAAACTACGAGCGCGCATTTATTGCCGTAACAGTCGGCGCTCGGAGATTCTCCGAGCGCCGCCTTCTCGATTATTATTTCAGGTTGCGGCGCATTATATCCGTGCAGTGACATCTGGAACTGAGTGTTTCGGTCTTGTAGTACATCTGACGACCGCTAGATGGTGTTCCTGCATCCTCTAAGCGCTATGTCACTCAAAAAAGGAGCCAAAACAATTCCCGCGCATTCACTCTTGCAGTGTGCTTATGTAGTTGTCTTTATCGCAAACGTTTGTCGTAAAATGGGGGACAGTTTGACTGAAGAGGAAATTCTGAGGCTGCTGGAAGAATCTGGATCTGAAATTGACGATGATGGATTTCAAACTGAAAATAGTTCTTCTGAAATAGATGGTAATTATAATGGTCAGTCATTGTGTTTACGAATCACAATTATAATCTCGGCAGTTTCACTGACTTATGTCATTTATTTCGAAGGTAACAACGAGTGGTCCGAAAATGAAAATGAGCCATCAGACGTATTAGAAGAGTGTGAAGCTCCCATTCAAAAAGGCAGAGGCAGAATACAACAACAGCAGTCCCAAAACAACGTTGTTGAATGGGTAAATGACGATGTCCTACAACAATTACCGCTCTTTGAAGGCGTAAGTAATGTCTTGGCACCCTTGAGTGCCGAAAGCACTGAATTTGACTGTTGGAGCGTCTTTATTGACGCAAATGTCATCAAAAATATAAAGACAGAAACAAACCGCTACGCTGCAGCAACAATTTCCAAATTGCGGATGCAAAATAAAATAACTTCCAGGTCGCTTTGGGCCAATTGGTCTGCTGTGAAGCTACATGAGATGTATCAGTTTTTTGCTATAATTATTCACATGTGCCTTGTACACAAACCAAATATTACGGACTATTGGAGCAATGACCTAATGCTAGATTCCTCCTTACCTCCAAAAATCATGAAAAGAGACAGATTTAGGTCAATTTACTTTATGCTTCACGTAAATAACAACAACAATTATGTACGAAGGGGTCAACCAAACCATGATCCTATACACAAAATCCGACCTTTTTTTGATAACTTTGTACTGAAAAGCAAGAACAGTTTTTCTCCTGGCGAGAATCTCACAGTTGATGAAGGTTTATGTCCATTCAGAGGGAGAATTCGATTTCGAGTATATATCAAGAACAAACCGAGCAGGTATGGTATAAAATTTTTCATTCTAAGTGATTCAGCAACAGGATATGTTTTGAACTGTGAAGTGTACACTGGTGCAGGTGAAAAAGACAACAGTGCAGATTCAGTGGTGCTACGTTTGTGCAACAGTTATCTACGTAAGGGTCATACATTGTACATGGACCGCTTTTATACTTCTGTAAAATTATTTGAAAAGTTGTTTGATGAGGGCACATCTGCTGTTGGCACAGTAATGAGAAACAGAAGAGGCCTACCACAGGAATTCAAACAGAATAAACTAAGAAGAGGTGAAATCGTATTCAAGAGAAAAAATTCCGTGCTAGCACTTCACTGGAAAGATACTAGGGATGTGTTTGCCCTTTCTACCAAACATAGAATGACAAGTAGTGTTACTAAGACAAAATCCAAGGCTGGAATGGTAGAAAAACTGAAGCCTGATCTCATACTTGATTATAATAAAAATAAAACTGGTGTTGATCATGGAGATCAGCTGGTGACCTACTATTATTTTCAACGACGAACAATGAAATGGTGGAAAAAGGTATTTTTTCATGTATTTATGATGTGCGTGGTCAATTCTTACATTCTGTACAAGAAACTTCGGCCTGTCTCTCACAAACGAACCAGCTTGTTTACTTTTATGGTGAACCTGGGAAAACAAATACTGGAGAAATCCAGCGAAGTTTTCAACGAAAATGAAAAGCAGGGTTCAGCAGCAAACAGGCTAACAGCAAGGCATTTCCCCACTCACGTCCCATCGACAACAAGCAAGAAATATGCATCAAGATATTGCACTGTTTGCTCTGAGAAAGGCGCACGGAGTACTGGCAAACGAGTGAGAAGGGAGACGAGATGGTGGTGTGAAGAATGTAATGTAGGATTGTGTCTACCTGACTGTTTCAAGCAATATCACACAAAGACAAATTTTACTCAATGAAAAGAGTTGTAAAAATTCAATGAAATAATTTTGTACATTTATTTTATAATAAATTCTGATTTCTTGCAATTTCAAACTTTTTTTCTACCTCTGAATCATCTAATTTTCAAAATATAATAATTCTGTAAATATATGATATCTTACAAAAAACTTTAAACAAATGTTTAGATATAGGATGATAACACACACATCAGTTAGAAGGTTTTGCTTTCCTTCATTACCTTTTGGTCAGGAGCCATGTAAAAAAGGCGCAAAAGTCTACGACTTCTGAGGGATTGCAGTAGTATCTGTGGCCCGACTGCAATGTGTTAAGCAAGGAATTGCCTATAAAATTAGAAATGATATTAATTCTGTAAGTGAGGAAAAACACATAGAAATATCAGCCATAGAGATAAGCAAGACAGATGAGGCACAAAGGTTAACTATAATATGTATTTACCGTTCACCCAGTGGTGATATAGATACTTTCACTGCAAAACTAATCCAGATTCTAGACATGGCTTCGAATCCTAAAGGGAAGGTTCTCATTTGTGGAGACTTAAATATAAACACACAAAACCCAGATAGATTCTGTAACTCATTCTTGAATATATTGCGCTGTTTTAAGTTATCACCATTAGTTAACAGAGCCACGAGGATAGCCAAAAACTCATCATCAACAATTGATCACAGACATAGATAAAGAAAGTTGTGAAATTATTGTAGATAACCTTGGCCTTTCTGATCACTCCTGTCAAATCCTAAAATTAAACATAAATATAGACAATACAACTAAAACATACACATACAGATGGATTTTCTCCAAACCAAACAGATCAGAATTTGCCAAGCAAATGAACAGTATAACTTGGGAAGAAGTGTATGCTGAAACTAGTGTAAATAAGAAATTTTCTAAATTCATGTCACTATTTAAACTCAGATTTGATGAAGCACTCCCAAAGATGCAAACTGCAGTACACTCACACAAAAGAAATACCTGGGTGACCAAAGGAATAAGGAAATCCTCTGCAACACTCAAACAACTGAACAGGTTAAAAAACTACCATAGTGATCCTGGTTTCCTAAACTACTACCACACATACAAAAGAATATACAGAAGAGTATTACGCGATGCAAAAAAAGCCCACAATGACAGTATTATAGAAAAGGCAGAAAATAAAATTAAAGCAGCCTGGACTGTTACCAAACAGGAAACAAACAGTAAACATTCAAATCAAACATAATGGTGCTATTATACATAACCCAAATACACTAGCAAATACTGTAAATGAGTACTTCAGCAGTGTTGCTACCGAGCTACAGCAAAAGTTTGGCAAAAAACAGCCTGAACAAAAATTGAACTATATGGCTAACTCAATGTTACTGTTACTGACTTCTACAGAAGAAGTAAGGATGGTTGTGAAGAATCTAAAGAATAAAACATCAGCAGGTTTAGATGAAGTGCCAGTGTGCTTACTGAAGGACTGCATTGACAGCATACAACATCCTTTGGCACACATCACAAATGAATGTTTCACTGCAGGCTGCTTCCCAGAATACTTAAAATGTGCAAAAGTCCTGCCTCTATTTAAGAACGGCGATCCAGAAAATATAGAAAACTAGAGGCCCATCTCATTACTCTCATCCTTTTCCAAGGTAATAGAAAATATAATGAAAAAGAGACTAAAGGATTTCCTAAACAAGTACAACCTACTGTGTAAAGAACAGTTTGGTTTCAGGCCAGGAAGAAGCACAGGTCCAGCAGTAGCTCACTTCACAAATTTTGTCTTAGAAGCACTTGACGAAGGTGAACATGTACGAGGGCAGTTCAATAAGTAATGCAACACATTTTTTTCTGAAACAGGGGTTGCTTTATTCAGCATTGAAATACACCAGGTTATTCCCCAATCTTTTAGCTACACAACACTATTTTTCAACGTAATCTCCATTCAATGCCACGGCCTTACGCCACCTTGAAATGAGGGCCTGTATGCCTGCACGGTACCATTCCACTGGTCGATGTCGGAGCCAACGTCGTACTGCATCAATAACTTCTTCATCATCCGCGTAGTGCCTCCCACGGATTGCGTCCTTCATTGGGCCAAACATATGGAAATCTGACGGTGCGAGATCGGGGCTGTAGGGTGCATGAGGAAGAACAGTCCACTGAAGTTTTGTGAGCTCTTCTCGGGTGCGAAGACTTGTGTGAGGTCTTGCGTTGTCATGAAGAAGGAGAAGTTCATTCAGATTTTTGTGCCTACGAACACGCTGAAGTCGTTTCTTCAATTTCTGAAGAGTAGCACGATACACTTCAGAGTTGATCGTTTGACCATGGGGAAGGACATCGAACAGAATAACCCCTTCAGCGTCCCAGAAGACTGTAACCATGACTTTACCAGCTGAGGGTATGGCTTTAAACTTTTTCTTGGTAGGGGAGTGGGTGTGGCGCCACTCCATTGATTGCCGTTTTGTTTCAGGTTCGAAGTGATGAACCCATGTTTCATCGCCCGTAACAATCTTTGACAAGAAATTGTCACCCTCAGCCACATGACGAGCAAGCAATTCCGCACAGATGGTTCTCCTTTGCTCTTTATGGTGTTCGGTTAGACAACGAGGGACCCAGCGGGAACAAACCTTTGAATATCCCAACTGGTGAACAATTGTGACAGCACTACCAACAGAGATGTCAAGTTGAGCGCTGAGTTGTTTGATGGTGATTCGTCGATCATCTCGAACGAGTGTGTTCGCACGCTCCGCCATGGCAGGAGTCACAGCTGTGCACGGCCGGCCCGCACGCGGGAGATCAGACAGTCTTGCTTGACCTTGCGGCGATGATGACACACGCTTTGCCCAACGACTCACCGTGCTTTTGTCCACTGCCAGATCACCGTAGACATTCTGCAAGCGCCTATGAATATCTGAGATGCCCTGGTTTTCCTCCAAAAGAAACTCGATCACTGCCCGTTGTTTGCAACGCACATCCGTTACAGACGCCATTTTAACAGCTTTGTACAGCGCTGCCACCTGTCGGAAGTCAATGAAACTATACGAGACGAAGCGGGAATGTTTGAAAATATTCCACAAGAAATTTCCAGTTTTTTCAACCAAAATTGGCCGAGAAAAAAAATGTGTTGCATTACTTATTGAACTGCCCTCGTAACAGGCATATTCCTTGACCTTAGCAAAGCATTTGACACGGTAGACCACAAAATACTACTAAACAAAATGGAGGCACTAGGAATAAGGGGAACAGTAAAAAATTGGTTTCAATCATACTTGGAAAATAGGGTACAGTGTGTAGAGATCTCACAAACGAAGTTCAGCAGATTGACAAAACACATTTCCAAACCAGAACATATTAACATAGGAGTCCCTCAGGGAAGTGTGTTAGGGCCAATACTCTTCCTAATATATATCAATAGTTTTCCCCAGAGTGTCAAATACGGAGAAGCAATACTATTTGCAGATGATAGCAGCATCCTTATCAGTGATGAGTCACCAGACAAATTGAGAGACAAAGCTGAAGAAACTCTCGATCATATATGCAAGTGGGAAGTAAGCAACAAATTAACCCTCAATATTAAAAAAACAAACAGTATTAATTTCCACATAAATAAAAAACATAATAGCATATGCCTAAAAGTTAAAGATGAACTTATAGATTGTGTCACAAACACAAAATTCCTAGGAATGCATGTTGACTCACAGCTTAACTGGACTGACCATATTGCAGCACTAGAAAAGAAAATTGCTACTGCTTGCTACGCACTCCTGATGATTAGGTCAGTATGTAATAGTTCATGTGCTAAGACTACATACTTTGCATATGTGCATTCAATAATTAGTTATGGCATAACCTTCTGGGGTACAAATGTGCAGAACATACAAGCAATTTTCAAGCTGCAAAAGAGGGCTGTACGAATAATAACAAAAAGCGGCAAGAGAGCTCACTGTACTGATTTATTCAAAACCATGGGAATCTTGACAGTGCCATGTGAATACATCTTTCAGACTGTGATATATATAAAGAAACACATTGACCAGTACACACAAAACAGATCTAAACACCAACACTGCACTAGATCCTGCCACCATTTGCATCTCTAATGGAATAAAAATGTATAATAGACTTCCAGAGGAGATCAAAGCTGAAACTGGAATACATGCCTTTAGGAAAGCTGCAAAAAGTTATTTAGCAGATAAATGTTACTATACTGTCAAAGAATACTGTAAATGACATGTGTTCACCTCAATTCATGCAAGAGTACCTTTGTAAATTTATATTTATCTGTAATTAAGATTGGTGTGCATTTGTTTTGTGTAACCCATGCAAGAATACATTTGTAAATTTATATTTATTTGCAACTAAGATTGGTGTGTATTTGTTTTGTGTACAAACGATTAAGTTGCACCATAGAAATATGTACTACCAGAAGTAATATTATGTATATACTCATTCCATGTATACAGTTGACGACATCCATACAACACAAGTTGTCTACGGATGAATAAATAAACAAATAAATAAATGTAAAATTTCTTAAACACTAAATGATTTCGATAAAAATGTGATAGGGGAAGGCCCCCACTCTTGGTGATACGAGCGTCGCTCGTGGTAGCTGGAGACACAGAGACTGAACAATAGAATGGCCTGGGTAGTGTTGACGTGATCGGACGTGTGTAACTGTGCTCACGCAGAAGTGATAGTGCAACGGCGAAGAGGCGAATATCGTCGCCGTTTGTGGAGTAAAACGTGACGAATGGTTATCGAAGTCGCCTCTATGCCACTGGGGCTGATTGTAAGAGTTCCTGCCCCCAGATTTTATGGCGAACGTGCAGTAGCTTATACGAGTGCTACAGCTCGTGGTTCCAGCCGCCATTACCTAAGGGCATGAGGCATGAAGAGTTGCGTTATCCAAATACATCTCACCACCAGCACCGGCACGTCTACCCAAGGCAAGACTGCTTGTAATTGTTAATTCGAACTTTATAGAAATGTAAAAGGAGAATCCCAGTTGTTCTTTTTATGCAAGTACAGAAGACAGAATACAGTTATGAGTAAAATTACGACGCATGTTGTTCATTGTTAAGTGTAGTAACCTCAAACATAGTATAGTGAAATCAGACTGAGGCCACCATCGCTTCTTTCATTTACAATTCTTTTTGTTGTAGAATACTTTAGCGTATAAGAATGTTGAAAAGAGCAATGGTCACACCAGAATGAGTCGCCATTTTATAGTTAACTTTAAATTTTTCTGAGTAACTTTTTAAGTAACGTCACTTAAGTAATTCTACATCAGTTGTTCAAAGAGTAATATCCAAAATCATTCCATAAAGTTGAAGGATAGAATTTTGTTAACCCAAGTTGCATAAATAGCATTGGTAGTAATTACCGAGTCAACACACAGAAATTGAAAGAGTATTTGCTTTGTTGAATCACCTTGAATGATCAGTAATAGTAATATTCAAAATTAAGTTTAAACTCAACTCAAGCCGTTTCACTTTGAAACGAGCCAAAAATTGATTTATTCTTTTGCTCCTTCAGAGCTGGCGACTGTAGTTATATGTATTTTCAGGAGGATTCAACAGTAAGTCTGCTGCTCTCGTCATGCTGATAGGATTATCCACTGCTGCTAGCAGTGATGATTGGATACATAAGCTCACTACCAAGTTAAGTGGGTCAGGTAGGCAGTGTTACCGTGTGAACTGTAGGCCGTGGATCGAACCCGTTCAATCATCACAGCTCTTTGGGAAATAGTCCGGTTAGGAGTGTGCTTTAATCATTAGGTAAATACTGGCAAGTAACGGTCAAAATGTACACGCAAGTGAATGTAATAGCTTAGCAAGGTCCAAGTAGCACATAGTTAATGTTGTGCAATGGCGAGGGTAGGACCGGAGTAAAAGTGAACTGAGCGTGTGGCAGCTGTGCTGTATTCAAATATTAACAACTTGAATTCACTACTACCTCTTACCATTAGGACTGAGCTATTTACTGTTAAAATACATAGCAGTAAGTGCAAAGGCGTGACAGCTACAAGTCCGTACTGGTGATATACATACGGAATTAGGAAGTGGGTCATTCTGTCAGTGGAGGGGGTTAAAACAACCTAGTCAGTTGAGAACATACCCCATTTACTGACGGAAAGATTCGGCAGTTCGGTCGCAGGTTGTATACATGGGAGAAGCCTGGAGATACTGACAGGTTTCAGATAGATTATACAATGGTAAGACAGAGATTAAGGAACCAGGTTTTAAATTGTAATACATTTCCAGGGGCAGATGTGGACTCTGACCACAATTTATTGGTTATGAACTGCAGATTAAAACTGAAGAAACTGCAAAAAGGTGGGAATTTAAGGAGATGGGACCTGGATAAATTGACTAAACCAGAGGTTGTACAGAGTTTCAGGGAGAGCATTAGGGAACAATTGACAGGAATGGGGGAAAGAAATACAGTAGAAGAACGATGGGTAGCTTTGAGGGACGAAGTAGTGACAGCAGCAGAGTTGGGCGTAGCGCCTTCGCATTGCTCCTGTCACTTGTTAGGATGATATCGTTATAGGCATGAGTCATTGACAGATGTCACCAGCTGACATAGACCTGAGTTACAAAGCTGCACGTAATTGTACTAGTAGGTGGCAGAGGTCAGCAGATGATGGACAGTGCTAGCAGTCGTAGTCAAAACAATGCTGTAAAGTTATGTTTGATTAATATTTAATGTATTTGCTTAATTATAATTGATTTATATGTGTAGTAATTAGCAGTGTGAGTGTTGTATGAGTGAAGAAGAACAGAAGTAAATGAAAATTGTTTTGTTTTCATGAAGTACCAGTTAAATTATACAGGGGATTTACTATAATTAAATGTGCAGTCAGTTTATGGTATTAATAAATCGTGAGTAGAACACAAATTAATCGGTAATTTCAGAAGGAGTAATTTTATATTTGATACTTTTCTAAATTTATTTATTTAGCAATTGCCATAGAAAGAAATGTTTTACTATGATTGGTCATTGAAGTAAAGTGCGGGTTAACGCAGGATAGTACTGCAACCTGATTTGCTGTTTGTGATATCAGCCAATCAGAAAAATGCAGGCTCGCGCCAATCTATGCTGGGAACAAAGCCTTTGGTGTGATCTAGGGGGGGTCGGGGCTGAGGGTTCGAACTAGTAACATCTCATTGAGAGCAGCTCCGACGAAAGTACTGTAAAATCGCGGAAAAATGCTAATTACGAGTTCACGAAGTAGTACAAAGTGTATTTAAGTCAATGGTATAGTGGAAGTTGTGTGGAATTTCGGACAGAATATCAAAATTATTGCTTTTGACTGTTAGTTAAAACCACGTGGTGTGTTGTGCGATCTAAGACTGGAACAGGTATTACATGTAGAGCAGAGTGCACAACATTTGAGCGAGCATTTTCATAACTAAACAATCTAGTGAACTCTATTAACTTCGGTAACGGGTGTAAATACCATAAACTGGCTACGTGTGTGATTGTGGTGTGCGTGTGAACTTTACATTGTGTTGCCACTTAGTACGGACTTGGCAGTATTAACCGTGATCTTTATCGTACAAATACACCTGAAAATTTACACTGCCAAATTAAAACTTTTATTTCAGTAGCTAGCTACATCCCATTTACAGTACAATTCTATGTATGTTGTGGCCAGCAACAGACAGTAGTGATCTAGTATTTTCTACTACAGCTTTTAGCTAGACAAATGAACACTGTTGTACACTGGCAGGGCGGTAAAAAAAGGAACGTGCCACGACGCAAGAGGATCAAGTAGGTAAAAAGACAAGGGCTAGTAGAAATCCTTGGGTAACAGAAGAGATATTGAATTTAATTGATGAAAGGAGAAAATATAAAAATGCAGAAATGAAGCAGGCAAAAAGGAATACAAACGTCTCAAAAATGAGATCAACAGAAAGTGCAAAATGGCTAAGCAGGCGTGGCTAGAGGACAAATGTAAGGATGTAGAGGCTTATCTCACTAGGGATAAGATAGATACTGCCTACAGGAAAATTAATGAGACCTTTGGAGAAAAGAGAGCCACGTGTATGAATATCAAGAGCTCAGATGGATACCAAGTTCTAACCAAAGAAGGGAAAGCAGAAAGGTGGAAGGAGTATACAGAAGGTCTATACAAGGGCGATGTACTTGAGGACAATATTATGGAAATGGAAGAGGATGTAGATGAAGATGAAATGGGAGATATGATACCGTGTGAAGAGTTTGACAGAGCACTGAAAGACCTAAATCGAAACAAGGCCCCAGAAGTAGACAACATTCCATTAGAACTACTGACACCCTTGGGAGATCCAGTTCTGGCAAATCTCTACCATCTGGTGAGCAAAATGTATGAGCCAGGCGAAATACCCTCAGACTTCAAGAAGAATATAATAATTCCAATCCCAAAGAAAGCAGGTGTTGACAGATGTGAAAATTACCTAACTATCAGTTTAATAAGTCATGGCTGCAAAATACTAAAGCGAATTCTTTACAGACGAATGGAAAAAACTGGTAGAAGCCGACCTCGAGGAAGATCAGTTTGGATTCCGTAGAAATATCGGAACACGTGAGGCAATACTGACCCTACGACGTATCTTAGAAGCTAGCTTTCTCTAAGTCTAAAAATGCTAGAAACATGTGACAATGTTGACTGGAATACTCTCTTTCAAATTCTGAAGGTGGCAGGGGTGAAATACAGGGAGCAAAAGGCTATTTACAATTTGAACAGAAACCAGATGGCAGTTTTAAGAGTCGAGGGGCATGAAAGGGAAGCAGCAGTTGGGAAGGGAGTGAGACAGGGTTGTAGCCTCTCCCCGATGTTATTCAATCTGTATATTGAGCAAGCAGTAAAGGAAACAAAAGAAAAATTCGGAGTAGGTATTAAAATCCATGGAGAAGAAATAAAAGCTTTGAGGTTCGCCGATGACATTGTAATTATGTCAGAGACAGCAAAGGACTTGGAAGAGCAGTTGAACGGAATGGACAGTGTCTTGAAAGGAGGATATAAGATGAACAACAACAAAAGCAAAACGAGGATAATGCAATGTAGTCGAATTAAGTCGGGTGATGCTGAGGGAATTAGATTTGGAAATGAGACACTTAAAGTAGTACAGGAGTTTTGCTATTTGGAGAGCAAAATAACTGATGATGGTCGAAGTAGAGAGGATATAAAATGTATACTGGCAATGGCAAGGAAAGCGTTTCTGAAGAAGAGAAATATGTTAACTTCGAGTATAGATTGAAGTGTCAGGAAGTTGTTTCTAAAAGTAGTTGTATGGAGTGTAGCCATGTTTGGAAGTGAAACGTGGACAATAAATAGTTTGGACAACAAGAGCATAGAAGCTTTCGAAATGTGGTGCTACAGAAGAATGCTCAAGATTAGTTGGGTTGATCACATAACTAATGAGGAGGTATTGAATAGAATTGGGGAGAAGAGCAGTTTGTGCCACAACTTGACAAAAAGAAGGGATCGGTTGGTAGGACATGTTCTGAGGCATCAAGGGATCACAAATTTAGCATTGGAGGGCAGCGTGGAGGGTTAAAATCGTAGAGGGAGACCAAGAGATGAATACACTAAGCAGATTCAGAAGGATGTAGGTTGCAGTAGGTACTGGGAGATGATGAAGCTTGCACAGGATAGAGTAGCATGGAGAGCTGCATCAAACCAGTCTCAGGACTGAAGACCAAAACAACAACATTTAACTACGCATTGTAATGATGTAATTTGATGATTTACAAGGAGAAATGAATCTAGCACCACTGACAAACCTAAGAAACTATAGACTAATTCAACGCGCATGTAAAAACATCAATATTAAAGATAGACTCGGAAGACATTTGAATATTACAAAAACCAAGTGCGCAACCCATTGTCCACTGCCGGACAATCTTACTCTCTTTTTATCTCCTGTGCAATACGGATGCAACATTACATAGGCGTCATTGTAAGATATGTAATTTGTTTAAATCTATTGAGGAATACAGTTACTTTGTTGCATGTGAGACTAGTATGTGTGAAAAACAAAGAGTGGTTAATGAATGGACATTTCTACGTGATTTATAAACTTTTATGGACATAACAAACCACTCAAGCTACGTCATTGTTACTGACGTAAGTGTTAACATGTTATATGTATGTTTGGGGAATGAGAACTCCTACTGGATTCTTGTGACCCACAGACTCCAGGAAAAGAAAAAGGAAATGAGACACGTGAAACACAAGGGAGCAGTTCAGTTGATCCACCAGAGACCGACACAATAATATCACTACCAGATGGTAATTTGAAACTACTGGCATACTTGTGGTCTGTTTAAATAATTCCAGAACATTCGTAATTTCGCGCCAATGGTGTGTGTCAGAGCGAATTGTGGTTAGAATCCCTGCATATGCCTATGTTTAATGTGTAACTGCTGGAAGTTGCATTGTTGTATGTCTGTTAGTTAATGTTCAGCACTGTACTGAGTAGAGCATTGTGCCACACAGTTTGCGAACTTCAAGGTGGCAAAATGAGAGGAGCAACATGTCTGCATTAAATTTATGTGAAATTCAACACTCGTTCAGAATGCCCTTCAGCATTTACTGATAACACTGATGTCAGCAACATCAACGAAATTGTGCATGCCAATCAAAGGCTGGCTGTTCGAGAGATTGCAGAAGAATGTACATTTCAATTGGATCGTGTCATGAAATCCTGACGTAGCACCTTGCAATGCATTGTGTTGTTGGCAAGTTTATCCCACAGCTTAGAAGATCTTCACCTAGCAACCTGTGAAGAGCTTTTGGATTGCGCAAATGAGAACAAGATGTTCCTTACGAGAATCATAACTGTTGATGAGACGTGGGTCTACAGTTGCGAGACCAAGGTTCAATCTCCACAATGGGTCCGGGAAGGTTCTCCAAGATGAAACAATGTTCATCAGGTCAGGTCAAATGTCAAAGCTATGCTAATAGTTTTACTTGGCTTTTAAGGATTAGTTCATTTTGGATTTGTGTCACAGGGACAAACTGTTAATCAATGGTACCATTGGGATGTGTTGTGACACCTGTAAAAAAATGTGAGAAGGAGATGGCCTGAAATGTTGCGAAACACTTCATGGCTCTTGTATCAAGCTAAAACAACTGCACATTCATCGGTATCAGTGTATGACTATTGCACAAAAAATGTAATCACTGCACTGCCTTATCCTCCATATTCTCCAGAGCTGGCACCTGTGGTCTTTTTTTCTATTTCCGAAGTTGACTTGCAATGACAGATAAGATAGAAGAAAATTTGCAGACGGCCCTTCGCGTGATCCAGCAAGAAGTATACCGAGACTTCTTACGGAAGTGGAAATGGTGTTGGAACGGTGTATCAGTTGTGGAGAAGATTATTATGAAGGAGACCATGCACAATATCTAAAAGGTAAGCACAAAAAAATTTTATGGATAAAGTTACAAAAATGGATAAGACCTTCTTGCAAGAGAGACATGAAAGAAAAAGGAATGATGCAAGATACTGCAGAAAAAGAAAAAGGAATGATGCAAGGAACTCCAGGAAGAGAGAAAGAATGATGCAAGGGAATGCAAAGTACTCCAGGAACAGAAAAGGGAATGATACTGGTGAACCACAAGACCCACCAGAGGTTGGCAGAATAACATCACTATCAGATGACAATTTGTATCTATTGGCATATACAGAGTCGGCATCACAACATATGGATTAGACTCACTGTGAGTCCCTGCCTCCATTTGTTGCAAAGGGCTCCAGGAGAAGACAAAGAAATGATGCAAGGGGGTGCAGGAGGAGAAAACGAATGATACAGGTGAACCACAAGAGATTGGCATGATAGTATCATTATCAGATGATAATTTGTATCTACACACACACACACACACACACACACACACACACACACACACACACAGGGCATCACAACAAATGGATAAGATGCTTTCCGAATCCCTCCTCCAATTGAAGACAGTGCTATGCCACATTTTCCTCTTAACTGAATTGGTAGTTTCCTCATTGTCACCAATCTCTGTTAGTTTCTCATATTAGGCTATGGATAGCTGCACAGGTACTCAAGAGCAACGAAAGCTTTTTAAAGATTTCTGTCAAATAACTGAAATTTTATTTGAAGAAAAAAAGAATATTTAAAGTAACTGGCATAAAATAACATGACTTATGGCGTCAAGGCTGCTCCCAAGAACTGAGACACTGCATTTCTAATGTTTCCAAAATTCCGATTGAACCTCAATGAAAAAAAAAAAAAATCACCATTATGAAAAGAAAATACTGAATGGGATGTGTAAGATACAACTTATTTGCAGACAACAGCACATTTTACTTTATTTCCAGTTTTGTTATTTCACATAAATTAAGTGAATGATCAGTGCTGCAGTATGTACAGAGTAAAGAGCGAGCAGTAGGTTCCCACGCTGGCTAGCACAGGCAGTTGACCATCTGGCACTTCCAGAGCAACTGAGATGAGGTGCTGATGCAGAAATCTCACATGACACCAGGAGAGAGAGATGCAGGGAAAGTACATTTATTATGGTGCAAATCAAGTAATTGTTATTAACAAATATTTGATACCAAAAGTTTCCCTTGGTCACTCATACATTAGGAGGGTCTACGTGTCATAAATACTATCTTCAGTAAGTTTGCAATGCCAGGAAACGTTGATATTAATAAATAAATGAATAATTTTGGCATAACTGAGGATGTACAATGTTATAGGAACTATATTACTTGTACGCTCAAGTTGCAGACTGTGCACCATAGTCAGCAGTCATCAATAGGATGCCTTTTGATCTAGTCATGTGGCAGACCATGCTCTCGTACCATTAATAGTTAGCTTACAATCTTTGTGAACAAGTTCATTTTACAGTGTTTCTTAAATAAATGCACCATAATGGCTCCTGTGTAAAAATTATCTGCACAAAAATTTCTTCCCGGTTCATTTCGTAAAGTGGAGAAATCTGAACGTTTCTGACGTATTCCTCTGAGTTCAATAGAGGGGTGACAGCAGCGGAGACAGCCGGAAACATTTGTGCTGTGTATGAGTAAAAGCCACTGAACAGAGCATGGTAAGAAAACAATTTTATCATTTTGACACTAGTGGCCCACTGCATTCAGGATTACCTTTGGGGTTTGACAAAGATCGTTTAAATGCATTAATCCACTATCATCCACATTAGTGTGCTCAAAAATGTGATCATTCCACCATTGTCTGATATTTTCATGCTATGGATAAGGTAAAGAAATTGGGTGTGTGGGTACTGCATACCCTAAGCTAAAATCACAAAAATCAGCAGCTGGTCATATGTGCATCTCTGCTTGCTCATCATCAATTTGTTCATGACCAACACGGACCATTCCCATCTTGTATCATTACTGGTGATAAGATATGGTTCTCTATGCTAACATAAGAAAAAGAGAGGAATGGTTGAGTCCACACAAAGAAGCAATTCCCCGTACAAAGACTTACGTGCATCCACAAAAGATAATGCTATGCATCTGGTGGAACCATGACAGTGTTGTGTGCTAAAAATTGCTTCCCCAAGGCACGACCATCACTGCTGACACTTATTGTCAACAACTGTGACTTCTTGCAGATGCAATCCAAGAAAAATGACTAGGAAGACAGCGTGAAGTGATGCTACTCCATGATAACACACCCCTGCATTCTGCTAGACTGACAAAAAATACTATACAGGAGTTGTGTTGGGAAATCACTCCACTCCCACCTTATTCACCTGATCTTGCATCCTCAATTTTCACCTTTTCCACTCTCTATCGATCAATCTTCAAAGAACTTCCTTTCTGGATGAAAATGCGCTCCCAACATGGCTCGATGAGTTCTTTGCCTCAAAACCACATTTCTATGGCGACGGAATCGAAAAGTTAACTCAGTGTTGGCAAACTGTTGTCAATAGTGAAGGAGAATTTAAGTCTTTGTTATGTGTATCTGTTGTGTGTATTAAACTTATGGGAAAAATTTTACCAACTAATGGACAAACCCAACAGAAGATGGTTTTAATAATTACTTTTTAGGTTCGAGTCCAAGAGGTATCAACTTACTGAAAGCTCAGAATGAGTTCAACTTGCATATGCTGTTCCATGATTGTATCTGACTATGAGTGAATTATGGGAGCTATGCCCACTTATTTAACTTTGGGAGCACCTGTTAGTGTTGTAATCAGCTTACTGTAGCCACTCTTATTCAGAATAATGGTGCGTCTCTCATACAGGAGCAGAATCAAGATGAAGGTAGCAGTGCCACTTCACAATGTTTTATATATTAAGATAGTGGTGATAATGGATTAAAGCTCAGCCATGACATGGTACCCTAACCATGAGATGGCACCCACATGCACTTGCTTATGTGGTGGCAACATGGCTTGTCACCTGTTGAAATATTACTGTATCTCATTGCTACCTATCAGAACCCCTTGGAGAGCATTAAAGATAAACACCAGTCCTAACTGTCCAATGTGAATAACGAAATAACTGTTTCAAATGCAGGCATTTCGACATAAAGATCAAAATGTAAAGTGACCTGTTTCTAAATTACATACATAAATAACCACTGTGATATATAAGACATCGCTGTCATGATAAATGTAAATGTTTAATGTATAATATAGCATTTGTGGAAGGTAGAATTGGCCATATACAACATTTGCAACGCAGAGGTGGATCAGCTGGACTGTGAAATCGACGACGACGCGGTGGTGGAAAATAAACATCACAATGTGGTGGTTTGAGCTGGAACCGCCTGAAACTGCAACTGATGCTGGCGGCAACCATCTCAACATGGTGGAGAAACTGGGATCAAGTGGAAGACTGTGCAGAGAACGACTCGCAAGAATTCCATGCACAAGAGACAGGAACCATAACCTTGTATGTTGCAGACTGCGCCACGGACGACACCAGGAGCATAAGTGAAATTCTGAAATGACATTGCGAATGGAACAGATAAGTACTCCTTTTAATTGTTTTTATTTCAGTCGCAGACAATGTCCTACAATTTTTTTTTTGTTTTTGTTTCATTGCGTGTGTGTGACAATTTCACCTGATAGGCAGGAAAGTGTTTTGTCTAGTGTTTATCCTCTTTGATCAAAATGAGTGAAACTCAATTAAATCGAATAGGCATGACCACGCGGTCAGGACGTCAATTTCAGGCTTCAACTCCAAATGTACACTTAAACAGTGAAGCAAATCCTGCGAGCAGTAGTTGTTCGCCTTTTCATGGTTTGTAGGGAGCAAATCAGCAACCGAATTTAATTGATCAGATATCTCAATTGTTGAATAATAAAATAGAACAATTGGTAACTCGAAACAACCAATTGGTAACTCGAAACAACCAATTGGCAACTCGAAACAACCAATTGGCAACTCGAAACAACCAATTGGCAACTCGAAACAACCAGTTGGCAACTCGAAACAACCAGTTGGCAACTCGAAACAACCAGTTGGCAACTCGAAACAACCAGTTGGCAACTCGAAACAACCAGTTGGCAACTCGAAACAACCAGTTGGCAACTCGAAACAACCAGTTGGCAACTCGAAACAACCAGTTGCCAACTCGAAACAACCAGTTGCCAACTCGAAACAACCAGTTGCCAACTCGAAACAACCAGTTGCCAACTCGAAACAACCAGTTGCCAACTCGAAACAACCAGTTGCCAACTCAGAACAACCGGTTGCCAACTCGAAACAACCGGTTGCCAACTCAGAACAACCGGTTGCCAACTCAGAACAACCGGTTGCCAACTCAGAACAACCGGTTGCCAACTCAGAACAACCGGTTGCCAACTCAGAACAACCGGTTGCCAACTCAGAACAACCAGTTGCCAACTCAGAACAACCAGTTGCCAACTCAGAACAACCAGTTGCCAACTCAGAACAACCAGTTGCCAACTCAGAACAACCAGTTGCCAACTCAGAACAACCAGTTGCCAACTCAGAACAACCAGTTGCCAACTCAGAACAACCAGTTGCCAACTCAGAACAACCAGTTGCCAACTCAGAACAACCAGTTGCCAACTCAGAACAACCAGTTGCCAACTCAGAACAACCAGTTGCCAACTCAGAACAACCAGTTGCCAACTCAGAACAACCAGTTGCCAACTCAGAACAACCAGTTGCCAACTCAGAACAACCAGTTGCCAACTCAGAACAACCAGTTGCCAACTCAGAACAACCAGTTGCCAACTCAGAACAACCAGTTGCCAACTCAGAACAACCAGTTGCCAACTCAGAACAACCAGTTGCCAACTCAGAACAACCAGTTGCCAACTCAGAACAACCAGTTGCCAACTCAGAACAACCAGTTGCCAACTCAGAACAACCAGTTGCCAACTCAGAACAACCAGTTGCCAACTCAGAACAACCAGTTGCCAACTCAGAACAACCAGTTGCCAACTCAGAACAACCAGTTGCCAACTCAGAACAACCAGTTGCCAACTCAGAACAACCAGTTGCCAACTCAGAACAACCAGTTGCCAACTCAGAACAACCAGTTGCCAACTCAGAACAACCAGTTGCCAACTCAGAACAACCAGTTGCCAACTCAGAACAACCAGTTGCCAACTCAGAACAACCAGTTGCCAACTCAGAACAACCAGTTGGCAACTCAGAACAACCAGTTGGCAACTCAGAACAACCAGTTGGCAACTCAGAACAACCAGTTGGCAACTCAGAACAACCAGTTGGCAACTCAGAACAACCAGTTGGCAACTCAGAACAACCAGTTGGCAACTCAGAACAACCAGTTGGCAACTCAGAACAACCAGTTGGCAACTCAGAACAACCAGTTGGCAACTCAGAACAACCAGTTGGCAACTCAGAACAACCAGTTGGCAACTCAGAACAACCAGTTGGCAACTCAGAACAACCAGTTGGCAACTCAGAACAACCAGTTGGCAACTCAGAACAACCAGTTGGCAACTCAGAACAACCAGTTGGCAACTCAGAACAACCAGTTGGCAACTCAGAACAACCAGTTGGCAACTCAGAACAACCAGTTGGCAACTCAGAACAACCAGTTGGCAACTCAGAACAACCAGTTGGCAACTCAGAACAACCAGTTGGCAACTCAGAACAACCAGTTGGCAACTCAGAACAACCAGTTGGCAACTCAGAACAACCAGTTGGCAACTCAGAACAACCAGTTGGCAACTCAGAACAACCAGTTGGCAACTCAGAACAACCAGTTGGCAACTCAGAACAACCAGTTGGCAACTCAGAACAACCAGTTGGCAACTCAGAACAACCAGTTGGCAACTCAGAACAACCAGTTGGCAACTCAGAACAACCAGTTGGCAACTCAGAACAACCAGTTGGCAACTCAGAACAACCAGTTGGCAACTCAGAACAACCAGTTGGCAACTCAGAACAACCAGTTGGCAACTCAGAACAACCAGTTGGCAACTCAGAACAACCAGTTGGCAACTCAGAACAACCAGTTGGCAACTCAGAACAACCAGTTGGCAACTCAGAACAACCAGTTGGCAACTCAGAACAACCAGTTGGCAACTCAGAACAACCAGTTGGCAACTCAGAACAACCAGTTGGCAACTCAGAACAACCAGTTGGCAACTCAGAACAACCAGTTGGCAACTCAGAACAACCAGTTGGCAACTCAGAACAACCAGTTGGCAACTCAGAACAACCAGTTGGCAACTCAGAACAACCAGTTGGCAACTCAAAACAACCAGTTGGCAACTCAAAACAACCAGTTGGCAACTCAAAACAACCAGTTGGCAACTCAAAACAACCAGTTGGCAACTCAAAACAACCAGTTGGCAACGCAAAACAACCAATTGGTAACTCAAAATAACCAATTAGGTAGCGACATTAAAGAGGTCACAGAAAAGCTGGATCAAAATCTGAAATCATTGAGAGAAGAAATCAATGCAACAAATAAAGTACAAACTGTTGCATCATGTGACACAGAAAGGGTAGAAACCAAAGTTGACTGTTTGGAGGCTTTCACAATCTCCGAATTAAAAGAAACAAACAAAAGCATTGAATTGGTTAACAAACGTGTCAAAAACATGGAAGTAGTCGTTTTAAATGAATTAGTGAACCGAAAAGATGAGTTTAAAATGTTGCAGGAACTCTTTGTTTCAGAAAAAGAATTTGTAGAGGAAAGATTGAAATTAAATTCTGAAGTTGTTTCTGATAAGATATCTTGTATTGACGAGAAAGTAGTAAGTGTAACAATAGAACTGCAAACAGTCAGCTCTGAAGTTTCAAAATTGCAAAATAATATAATGTCCAATTTTGATTCAAACCAGATGTTTGTGCATAGTTGTAACAATGTTAGTTTAAAATGTTAACCAGGTGATGTGAAATTGCATCCAGTTGTCTTTGTGCATCAGTGCAAAGACAGTTTCCAACCTAACATGCCAGAGTCTGCTAAAGTTAAACTTGCAAAACCTGTTTTGGATGGTGAAGCCCTTACATGGGCCAACTAAAACATTGACACAAATACTGCATCTTTTGCCGATTTTGAACGCCAATTCTTGGCAAAGTTTTGGTCGGAAAACTAACAAGCAAGAATAAAATCCGAATTTCTTAACGGTAGCAAATATCACATATGTCTTGCAATTAGCATGCCAGAATTTTGTGAAAAACAATTAAGGACATTGTCACATTTGAGCAAACCTTTGGATGGACTGATACAGATTGATGCACTGAAACAGTGCCTACCACACCGTTTTCAGTGGGGACTTGTATATGGACCAGATATCAGTGTTAATGAATTTTTACGTTATGTAGACAAAATTGACCGTGCATGGCAGAATGATGACAGACAGTACAATCAAAACCTCAGAAACACTCACAATAGGAATGGGGGATCACAACAATATAATGGACACAGAAATAATAACTGGCGTGGTAACCAAAACAGTAGTTACAACAGACACGAAAACCATCAAGAACAGAGAAACAGTAACCAGCCTCACAATAGCAATTCCAACCAGGGAAACAGGTAACCACCTCATTGGGAGCCTGTCAATTTGAGGTGAATAATTATGGCACAAACCAGGCAAATAGGAGGTTAAAGAGATGGAAACGTAAAAGCAATCATAAATGTAATGTAAATAGGGACTACTACTTAGATGATACTAGTTATAAGCAAAACTTTTGGGATCACATGTTGAGTGAATTGAATAATGCACATACTCAAGCAGAACCTCAGTTTGAACTTAATGGACATGACACATTAACACCTGATTTAGACAGAACTTATGATATGTATGGTATTACTAGCTTGTTTTCTGATGAAGGTAAGGATAATGAGGTATCTATATTAGTAGAAATTGGTAGCCAAAATGAGGAAATAACACCTGACTTCGATAATGAAACAGGTAGCGATTTCAGTAGTGTAACTTCAGATGTTGAACACTTAGTAGTTAAGGCAGATGTGCAAGCAGAGGCATCACCCTCAGATTATTTTGATGATGATTTTGGTAAAGGTAGTATTGTGAAGGATGATGTATTTGATGATATATGTACACAGGAGGAATTAGATGGCATTATTTATGTTGAAGTTATTGATAATGGTGTTGCAGCTGAAAGTAACTCTGAATGCGAAGTTGGTTCATGGGAAGATATTAAGAGTGCAAAGAATGTATTGGTACCAATTTATATAAAAGAAATCTTAAGTAAATCTACTAATAAGCAGGAACAAGCTAAGTTGATAGGTGAGAAGATTTTGGAATCTTCTATCAGTGAAAATGAAGTTTGTTTAGAAAATAATAAGGAAAGTGAAGTCATCAAATCAGATCCATCCATGAAAGATAATTTTAAGTCTAGTGAAAGTAAGGTATCTGCCTCATGTGTATTTGATTCCAGTCATAATGACACTCAATCTTGTGATATTCTGACATTGAAACCTGTAGTGAATAAGTATGTAACAACATTGATACAACTGAATTAGAAAGTGACTTGTTGGTAGAGAATGTGAATAGTGACCCAAATATTACCTTAGGTAGCCCTTACGTAGAAATAAGCATTAATAATTGGTCAGGACTTTCTTTGAGTGACACTGGCAGTCCCATTAGTAGTATCTCAGACAAGTTGAGGAACAGGATAAAAGACACTGAACGTTACATCGAACTTCCAATCACAGGTATACGGATTAAAGGTGCCACTGGCAAGTTTAGTAAGTTAATAAATAAACAAGCTTTAGAATGAGATTTTCACTCTGCAGCGGAGTGTGCGCTGATATGAGAGCTTCTGTAAAGTTTGGAAGGTAGGAGACGGATACTGGCAGAAGTAAAGCTGTGAGTACTGGGCGTGAGTCATGCTTCGGTAGCTCAGATGGTAGAGCACTTGCCCGAGAAAGGCAAAGGTCCCGAGTTCGAGTCTCGGTTGGGCACACAGTTTTAATCTGCCAGGAAGTTTCAAACAAGCTTTAATTACATTTTCTGTTGACAACATTAATTTTGAACATGGTTGTTTAGTTATTCCAGATCTCAATGAGCGAATGATTTTAGGGATGGACTGGATAGTTAAAGCAAAAGTGAGTTTTGATTGGCAAAATTCAGAATTACTGTTCACTGAACCAAAGGCCAGTATTTAAGGAAAAGTAGTGACCCAGTTAAATTCAAATACAAACAGTAGTAACCATATTAGGGAAATAGTTTATCCAGAGCGTAGCCATTACATGGAGGAAGCAGAAAATAGGGATCACAATAACCAGAATTTGGTTGATGATAGTTACTCCCTAACCATATCAGAAAATGTAAAAGAAGCAAATGACTTGACTGAGTCTGAAAAGCAGGAATTAGAAAATTTTCTCTGGGAAAACTGTAACATTTTTAGTGATCAACCTGGTAGAGTCAAAGATTATGAATGCCATTTGAAGTTAAAGCCACACGAATCCTTTTTCATTAAGCCTTATGGGCATGGGACAGGTTTTACACCGGGGGCGGTTACGAGGGTAGGAGCCAGAGGGTAGGGAAGGTGGTTTGGGGCACTCAGTTCATCCCTATGAAATCCCCAAACCACCTTCCCTACCCTCTGGCTCCTACCCTCGTAACCGCCCCCGGTGTAAAACCTGTCCCATGCACCCTCCCACCACCACCTACTCCAGTCCTGTAACCCGGAAGGTGTACACGATCAAAGGCAGAGCCACGTGTGAAAGCACCCACGTGATTTACCAACTGACCTGCCTACACTGTGAAGCTTTCTATGTGGGAATGACCAGCAACAAACTGTCCATTCGCATGAATGGACACAGGCAGACAGTGTTTGTTGGTAATGAGGATCACCCTGTGCCTAAACATGCCTTGGTGCACAGCCAGCACATCTTGGCACAGTGTTACACCGTCCGGGTTATCTGGATACTTCCCACTAACACCAACCTGTCAGGACTCCGGAGATGGGAACTTGCCCTTCAGTATATCCTCTCTTCTCTTTACCCGCCAGGCCTCAACCTCCGCTAATTTCAAGTTGCTGCCGCTCATACCTCACCTGTCATTCAACATCTTTGCCTATGTACTTCTGCCTCGACTGACATCTCTGCCCAAACTCTTTGTCTTTACAAATGTCTGCTTGTGTCTGTGTATGTGCGGATGGATATGTGTGTGTATGCGAGTGTATACCTGTCCTTTTTTCCCCGTAAGGTAAGTCTTTCCGCTCCCGGGATTGGAATGAAGCCTCACCCTCTCCCTTAAAACCCACATCCTTTCGTCTTTCCCTCTCCTTCCCTCTTTCCTGATGAAGCAACCGTTGGTTGCGAAAGCTAGAATTTTGTGTGTATGTTTGTGTGTCTATCGACCTGCCAGTGCTTTCGTTTGGTAAGTCACATCATCATTGTTTTTAGAAGTGTTTAAAATAATTTACATGAGAGGGATTAAGGGTGAAAAGGAAATTACTAACATTTGCAGTCAGCTTAGGAGATACCAGAACCAGGATGATGATTTGAATCTTGTGAAAAGCCTTATTGGTAAAAAGGGTTATGAAAAGGTTGGCATGTATTATCAAAATTTTAAAGGTATTTTATTCAGGAGACATAACACTGACTCTGACATCTGGAAGGTTTGTTGGCCTATAAAATGTGGTGACATTTTAATTAAGTACACACATGAGAGCTATGGACACTGTGGAATGAAATGCACTGACAAGCTTAAGGAAAATGTCTATTTTAATAATATGTTTAGAAGAGTATGACAGGTTATACAAAAAAGTGATCGGTGTCAAAGAGTAAAAGTCACAAATCAGAAATACCAAGGTTATTTACAGAATATTGGGCCAAAAGGCAAATTGGAACTGATAGGGATTGATTTGTTTGGCCAATTGCCGAGAACTAAAGAGGGTTATACATATTTGTTTGTAGTTGTTGACTTATTCACTAAACTAGTAAAATTGTATCCACTAAAGAAGACAACAAGCAAGAAAATTTTAAACTTTTTCTGTAATGATTACTTCACACAGATTAGAAAACCAAAACCCATTCTTTCAGACAATGGGAGCCAATTTACATCTAACGTTTGGAAAGATTTCATGAAAGATGAAGACATTAAGCACGTTCTTATTTCCTTTTATTCTCCATCTTGTAACCCAACTGAGAATTATATGTGTGAAATAGGCAGGCTTTGTAGAACTTACTGCTCTAAAGATCATACAAATTGGTTCAAGTTACATATTTGATTTTGAAGAGGTTTTGAACACCTTACAACATACAACAACTGGCTTTACGCCTTATGAAGTCCATTTTAACAAACACCCACCAAACATCTTGTATGAATTGATCAATTTCCCTGTCTGTAATGAGTTAACACCGGACAAGAGAATGGAAATAGTAAAGAAAAATATTGAAACACACTGTGCCAAGAGAAAGCTTAAACATGATCCAAAAGGAAAGTTTACACAGTACAATGTAGGTGATCTAGTCTTCACCAAAAGTTATGAGACATCCAAGGCAATCAATAGAGAGATCAAGTAATTTTCCGATATTTACATTGGTCCATTTGAAGTTTATGACAAACCGCATCCAAACGCCTACCGACTTATCTATCCCAAATCAAAAAAGCTATTTGGTTTAAGAAATGTCACTCAGTTGAAACCTTATGTGCAATAATTGCAATCTCTCAGGGGAGTACACAATCTTTGTGTACTATGCGTGTGGCTTGTGCAAGGTGCCCTAGCTAATATGACATTTACTTCTCAGAAACACTGATGTCATGTTCAGCAACATTCTAACCCACAACTATGAAACACACACACACACACACACACACACACACACACACACACACACACACTCTGCAAGTAATTTTTCTTGGATTTGTCATGGCTTGCAATGTAATACCTTTAAGTTTTCTCATGTGGTAATTTAGGTAGAAACCCTCGAGGGGGTAGACAATCTTTGTGTACTATGCGTGTGGCTTATGCAAGGTGCCCCAGCTAATGTGATATTTTCTTATCAAAAACATTGATGCCACATTCCAAGATACCTTTCTGACACACAAACTTCCAACAATACATACATTTTTTTTGTACCTATGTTTGCTTATATTTGTTATGTAAGATATTTTCATGTGATTTAATTTGTAGTATAAGAGAAAGAAAAAAAAAGAAACTGACGAAAAAATAACAACAAAAAAATAAAAAAGTAAAAAACTAAATAAAAAAGTAAAATTAAAAAAAGCAAAAAAGAAGATAAAAATTTGAATTTATTAAAAAAGTAAAAAAAGAAAAAGTAATTGTGCAATGTAAAAAAAAAGCAAATAAATTCCAAAGCACAGTGCAGTTTTAATACCAATATATTTCCAGGACTCTGGTGTCCGAGCCTGGTGAACTGTACCCGTTACATCCATCACATGTACACCAAAAGTTGACATCAAGCGACACAGAGTTCACGCCCCAAGTCAACAAACGAGTGAGCCTACAATACATGTGATCGTAACAATAGCCAAAAAACGAGTACAACCCCCCCCCCCCCCCCCCCCCCCAACTGGAGCCTGCGTGACCTCTATTTATACTTTTGTTAACAATTACATACAATGAAAATTACAGTTTTATGTAAAACCATAATTAGAAGTTAAACAGAATATGAGATACATATTGCTAAAAATTTACAATCTCAGTGCTGAACAAGGTGAACATATTTTCAACTTAGTTACGAGTTAATATAACATTTTCTGACCAATTATGTTACAGATAACAATTACATTTCTAAATTTGTTTATAACAAATCAGCTAGTGCCTGAATTTTAGTGCTAACATATATTGGAGATTCAATTAACGTGCTTTATTTATATGTTCTATTTAATTTGCTGTAGTAATTTTATAATTATAGGTTTACTGGTACATCCTGACCATGTGCTCGATTTCTTTTGATGAGTTACACTATTAATTTCACATTTATATTGTGTTTCTCACATAAGAACAATGTTAAATGCTTCTGGCACATTCAAAATACACACGGTGGCTTTTACACATATGGTTTCAGCAAAGCATCGTTTTCGAATTATATATATACTGAAATAGAATGTTGTATCTGGTCAATTCTACCTTCCACAAATGCTATATTACACATTAAACATTTACATTTATCATGACAGCATGTTTTATATATCACAGTGGCTATTTATGTATGTAATTTGGAAACAATGATTTCCAGATAAGATAAACTGCGAAAAACCTTATGTTGCTTCAAAGCAACAGTGGAATTGAGTGGAAATTCCGTAATATAATGCCTCGCTTTACAAATCTATTGACGTAGGTGTTTGAAATTTTGCTTTGCAGGTATAAAATCACATTCTAGACATTTGTTAAATATTGCGTCACTATGTCTGGCTTTTTGACTGATGCTGACCTAGAATATATTATGAATTTATCCGACAATGAGTCCAATGCATACATTGATGTCCCTGATGGGGATATATCAGATGTTGGGGACGAAGATAAAGATGAAACTGTCGAAATTGATGCAAGATCTCAAGCTATTTCCAAAGCAGCTGTCATGAATTTCATTCAGATGGTGGAAAAGGAGGATGGAGCTGAAATTTCGGCAATTAGAGAGGAGCAAGAGATAGAATATGAATTTCCAAAGGTAGGGACCACTAACAGAAGTAACAATATTGAGAAAGTACATAAGTATAACTATAATTACGTATTTTAGACGTCAATATCTTTAAATTTCAGGCTGATGCAGTCAGGAGTGGTAAAGTTATTGATTCTCAGCCAAAATCAGATGCAAGCGACAACAATACAAATGAAGGAGCACCATCTACACGCGAGCAGCAGCAGCAAGTAAAACATAGAAGCAAGCGTAGTGATTATAAATTTAGAAAAACTGATTTTGTGGTACAAGACACAGAATGGAAAGGATCGCTTCCACCACCACCACCACCAGTACAGGAAACGCACCTTTGCAATATTATAAAATATTTATGAATGATGACGTATTTGAACTCATTGCTGAGCAGTCCAATATCTATGCTTTGCAGAAAGATTCAGTTTCTTTGCAGACGAGCAAAACTGAAATGGAGCAGTTTGTTGGTATTTTACTGCACATGGGCATAATCAAAATGCCTTCCACGCATTTATACTGGTCGAATGAGTGTAGGTATTCACCAATAGCTGATGTGATGAGCAGAACTCACTTCTTCCAGCGACTGTGGTATTTTCATGTTGTCAATAATCAAGACTTGCCTGAAGCTAATAGTAATCGTGACAAACTCTTCAAGATTCGCCCACTTTTATCTGCATTGCAGTCATCATTGAAGACACTCCCTCCAGAAGAATACCAAGCTGTTGATGAACAGATAACCATTCAAGGGTAGAAGCGGTTTGAAACAGTAAGTAAGAAATAAGCCTCACAAGTGGGGCTACAAATCTTTTACGAGACCTGGTGCTTCAGGCATGATGTATGAATTTGAAATTTATGTTTGCAAAAACACCTGCAGTGATAGAGGATTAGGTTTGTCTGGGGATATTGTTTTGGCATTGATAGAAACATTTCCAGACAAACAGCATTTCAAAGTGTTTGCTGATAATTGGTTTTCGTCTATACCATTAGCAATTGCCCTGAAAGAAAGGGGCATTGAATTCTGTGGTACTATCAGGACAAACAGGATGGGGAAATGTCCCTTGAAAACTGAAGTGGAACTCAAGAAAACTGGATGTGGCTCCTGTGACTAGAGAGTGGAGACAACAAACAATGTAGCTTTAGTACGCTGGTTTGACAGAAAATGCATAAATTTTGTGTCAACATATGCTTGTGTTGAGCCCATGGCAACATGTAGACGCTATTCTGCATCTGAAACAAAATTCATTGATGTACCTAGACCTTACATAGTGGAAAAGTACAACAAACATATGGGGGGGCGTGGACCTTGCTGACATGTTGATAGAACTATACCATATCAACTTGAGGTCAGGGAAGTGGTATATGCGCATTGTGTACTGGTGTCTGTAGTAGTTGTCAATGGATGGCTACTCCACCGACGTCATATGGTCCAACGTGGCAAAACCTCAAAGACATCACTCCTGCAGTTCCAAGCTAATATTGCTGCAGGTCTACTGATTTCCCCAAATCAGCTTCCCAAAAGAAGAGAGGAAGACCAAGTTCTGAAATGTTGACAAGGTCTCCTGCAGCAAAAAGGACTGTATGTGCAGCTCCAGTTATGGATGTGCGTTTTGATGGGTTCGAACACTTTGCAGATATGGCAGAGAAGAAAGGTCGATGTAAAATTTGCATTAAGTCTACTACACAAATTTTTTGCACCAAGTGTAAAGTGCATCAGTGTCTCACAGTAAATAAGAAGTGTTTCCACATCTTTCATGGAATATAATAACTTCATAAGGAGAAGATTCAACACACACTGATGTCTGACAAGATATGTGAAAGTAAAACAGTGAAATGTTTGCATTACAAAACTTTCAAATTTTTACTAATACACAGAGTTGAATTTGTTAATTACTCGAAGGAAAATTAGTCATCAACACATTGTCAATAAAATGTGATGTATAAAATGTGATGTATAAACCAATATTTTGCTTAAATGAACCCATGTTTATTGAATTTTGTTTCTATGATGTCACTTCCTGTAAGAACCACTGTTGCTTAAAAGCAACATTCAAAAATTTTTGGAATAAAACATATATAAAAAAAGATTATATCATATTTTACATTTATGCACTTAGGTGTACACGATCAAAGGCAGAGCCACGTGTGAAAGCACCCACGTGATTTACCAACTGACCTGCCTACACTGTGAAGCTTTCTACGTGGGAATGACCAGCAACAAACTGTCCATTCGCATGAATGGACGCAGGCAGACAGTGTTTGTTGGAAATGAGGATCACCCTGTGGCCAAACATGCCTTGGTGCACGGCCACCACATCTTGGCACAGTGTTACACCGTCCGGGTTATCTGGATACTTCCCACTAACACCAACCTGTCAGAACTCCGGAGATGGGAACTTGCCCTTCAGTATATCCTCTCTTCTCGTTACCCGCCAGGCCTCAACCTCTGCCAATTTCAAGTTGCCACCGCTCATACCTCACCTGTCATTCAACAACATCTTTGCCTATGTACTTCCGCCTCGACTGACATATCTGCCCAAACTCTTTGCCTTTACAAATGTCTGCTTGTGTCTGTGTACGGAAAGATCAGAGAATCGAACATCACAGAACACTGGGAAAAACAAGAGGCGAAAGATTGGACCAGCTTTAAACAAAAAATTGTGAACACAGCCAAAGAACTGATCCCGCTGACTAGAAAACCCAGGCACCTTTGGTGGAACACTACCTGCGAAATCGCCCTACAAAATCGAAGAACAGCTTTCACAAACTACAACAGCAACAAAACACAAGAAACACAGGACAACTTCTATGAAATTCGAAGACAACCATCGAAAACAATAAGACAAGAGAAACGCAAATACATAAACGATCAGCTAAACTCCAATGAAGAAGACTTCAGAAATTTCAACACACGGGATTTCTACAGGACGTTCGCCAACCAAGTCCAAGGATACTCACCACAGAACCTCTGCTTCAGAAAAGACAATGGAAAACTGGCACTTACCAACAAAGAAAACTGTGAAGAGCTCGCGAAGTACTTTTCAAAATTACTAAATTGCCCGGAACCTAACTCAACCTTCGAACCCCGAGAACCGGCCAACGCACCGGAAGACTCACCATCACCAACAAAAGAAGAAATCCTCCACTGCATAAAGAAACTGAAAAACAACAAGGCAGCCGGTGAAGACGGAATAACGGCAGAACTGCTGAAGAACCTAGGACCAAACTCGCTAAACGAAATCACACAAATCATACAGAACACCTGGACAACCGAAATCATACCTGACGACTGGAAGACCGCACTCATTCACCCGCTACACAAGAAAGTTGACAGGACAGACACAAACAATTATAGAGGAATTTCCCTGCTACTGGTCATCTACAAAATTCTATCAACCTGCCTTCTCACCAGAACGCAAGGACAACTGGAACCCGCCATCTCGGAATACCAAGCGGGTTTCAGACCCAACAGAGCCTGCCCCGAACAAATCTTCAACCTGAAATCAATCATAAAATCCCACATGACAAGCCCCAAAAAAATCATCTGCACTTTCGTCTACTTCAAAAAGGCTTACGACTCGATCGACAGAAAGTCCCTCATCCAAATCCTCAGAGGAAAAGGCCTAGACCAAAAGACCCGAAGACTAATCAAACAGACACTAACCAATACAAAATCCAAAGTCAAATTCATGGGCGAAATCTCGGACCCCTTTGAAATCCACACTGGCCTAAGACAAGGAGATGGACTATCCCCGCTATTGTTCAACATCGTCCTGGACAAAGTAATGAGCGAATGGGAAGCTGAAGTCAGGAGACAAAACACCTGGAGACCATTCACATTAGGAAGGAAAAGACTGGAAATCCCTTACCTAGCATTCGCAGACGACCTAGCGATACTGACCTATGACCCAACATCAGCAAAAACACAGATCGAAATCCTGAAAGAATGCGCCAAGAAAGTCGGCCTACAAATCTCTTCTGAAAAAACGCAAGTCCTAACAAGAGAAGGCGACAACATCACAACCAAGTACGGCAAAATTAAAGGGGTCACACACTTCAGATACCTAGGCGAAATCATCGAACCGACCGGAACAGAGAAACTGGCTTACGAAGACAGACAACAGAAGACACGGAAATCGCTAGGCATGGTACGAAACGTCTACAACAAACAATGCATTTCCAGAAACACCAAGATCAGACACTATAACACAGTGATCAAACCCGCCGTACTGTATGCCAGCAAAACACTAGCACTCAACAGGAAAATCAAAATTGAAGAAATCAAAAAAGAAGAACGCAAAATCATGAGGAAAATTTTAGGAGGAAGACCCACACCAGATGGCTACAGACTACAGAAGAACTCAACAGTAGAAGCATATTCGAACATCGAGAACGATATGAGAAAAAGGCGCCTTAAATTCTACGGACATTTAGATAGACTCTCTGAAACAAGACTCACCAAGAAAATTCCAGAACACATCAAGACACTTAAAGTCTCGACACCCTGGATGGAAGGAGTCCGAAAAGACCTACAAGCAATTGGCACCACAAACACCACAGACAGAAGCACCTTCCGAAAACACATAGACAATTGGGAAGTAAAGTCAGAAGCGCTAAAACAGCGGACCAAACAAGAATGGTCTGAGGAGAGAAAAAGAGGCCCTCTCCAAGAGAATGAAGGAGTACTGGAAGGACAAGAAGAACAAGCCTTCAAAGTCATAAACTTAACGATTTCCTTTTAGGGAAAATTCGCCAACAATATATATATATATATATATCAAAATGTGTGGATGGATATGTGCGAGTGTATACCTGTCCTTTTTTCCCCCTAAGGTAAGTCTTTCCGCTCCCGGGATTGGAATGACTCCTTACCCCTCTCCCTTAAAACCCACTTCCTTTCGTCTTCCCCTCTCCTTCCCTCTTTCCTGATGAGGCAACAGTTTGTTGCGAAAGCTTGAATTTTGTGTGTCTATCGACCTGCCAGCGCTTTCGTTCGGTAAGTCACCTCATCTTTGTTTTTATATATAATTTTTCCCACGGGGAATGTTTCCTTCTATTATATATATAAAAACAAAGATGATGTGACTTACCAAACGAAAGTGCTGGCACGTCGATACACACACAAACAAACACAAACATACACACAAAATTCTAGCTCTCGCAACCAACGGTTGCCTCGTCAGGAAAGAGGGAAGGAGAGGGAAAGACGAAAGGATTTGGGTTTTAAGGGAGAGTGTAAGGAGTCATTCCAAGCCCGGGAGTGGAAGGACTTACCTTAGGGGGAAAAAAGGACGGGTATACACTCGCACACCTACACATATACAGACACAAGCAGACACATACAGAGGCAAAGAGTTTGGGCACAGATGTCAGTCGAGGCGGAAGTGCAGAGGCAAAGATGTTGTTGAATGACAGGTGAGGTATGAGTGGCGGCAACTTGAAATTAGCGGAGATTGAGGCCTGGTGGATAACGGGAAGAGAGGATATATTGAGGAGCAAGTTCCCATCTCCAGAGTTCGGATAGGTTGGTGTTAGTGGGAAGTGTCCAGATAACCCGGATGGTGTAACACTGTGCCAAGATGTGTTGGCCGTGCACCAAGGCATGTTTAGCCACAGGGTGATCCTCATTACCAACAAACACTGTCTGCCTGTGTCCATTCAGGCGAATGGACAGTTTGTTGCTGGTCATTCCCACATAGAATGCGTCACAGTGTAGGCAGGTCAGTTGGTAGATCACATGGGTGCTTTCACACGTGGCTCTGCCTTTGATCGTGTACACCCTCCGGGTTACAGGACTGGAGTAGGTGGTGGTGGGAGGGTGCATGGGACAGGTTTTACACCGGGGGCGGTTACAAGGGTAGGAGCCAGAGGGTAGGGAAGGTGGTTTGGGGATTTCATAGGGATGAACTAAGAGGCTACGAAGGTTAGGTGGACGGCAGAAAGACACTCTTGGTGGAGTGGGGAGGATTTCATGAAGGATGGATCTCATTTCAGGGCAGGATTTGAGGAAGTCGTATCCCTGCTGGAGAGCCACATTCAGAGTCTGATCCAGTCCCGGAAAGTATCCTGTCACAAGTGGGCCACTTTTGTGGTTCTTCTGTGGGAGGTTCTGGGTTTGAGAGGATGAGGAAGTGGCTCTGGTTATTTGCTTCTGTACCAGGTCAGGAGGGTAGTTGTGGGATGCGAAAGCTGTTGTCAGGTTGTTGGTGTAATGGTTCAGGGATTCCGGACTGGAGCAGATTCGTTTGCCATGAAGACCTAGGCTTTAGGGAAGGGACCGTTTGATGTGGAATGGGTGGCAGCTGTCGTAATGGAGGTACTGTTACTTGTTGGTGGGTTTGATGTGGACGGACATGTGAAGCCGGCCATTGGACAGGTGAAGGTCAACATAAAGGAAAGTGGCATGGGATTTGGAGTAGGACAAGGTGAATCTGATGGAACCAAAGGAGTTGAGGTTGGTGAGGAAATTCTGGAGTTCTTCTTCACTGTGAGTCCAGATCATGAAGATGTCATCAATAAATCAGTACCAAACTTTGGGTTGGCAGGCCTGGGTAACCAAGAAGGCTTCCTCTAAGCGACCCATGTATAGGTTGGTGTACGAGGGGGCCATCCTGGCACCCATGGCTGTTCCCTTTGATTGTTGGTATGTCTGGTCTTCAAAAGTGAAGAAGTTGTGGGTCAGGATGATGCTGGCTAAGGTAATGAGGAGAGAGGTTTTATGTAGGGTGGCAGGTGATCGGCATGAAAGGAAGTGCTCCATTGCAGCGAGGCCCTGGACGTGCGGGATATTTGTGTATAAGGAAGTGGCATCAATGGTTACAAGGATGGTTTCCGGGGGTAACGGATTGGGTAAGGATTCCAGGCGTTCGAGAAAGTGGTTGGTGTCTTTGATGAAGGATGGGAGACTGCATGTAATGGGTTGAAGGTGTTGATCTACGTAGGCAGAGATACGTTCTGTGGGTGCTTGGTAACCAGCTACAATGGGGCGGCCGGGATGACTGGGTTTGTGAATTTTAGGAAGAAGGTAGAAGGTAGGGGTGCGGGTGTCAGTGGGGTCAGGAGGTTGATGGAGTACTTTCCGGGACTGGATCAGACTCTGAATGTGGCTCTCCAGCAGGGATACGACTTCGTCAAATCCTACCCTGAAATGAGATCCATCCTTGGTGAAATCCTCCCCACTCCACCAAGAGTGTCTTTCCGCCGTCCACCTAACCTTCGTAGCCTCTTAGTTCATCCCTATGAAATCCCCAAACCACCTTCCCTACCCTCTGGCTCCTACCCTTGTAACCGCCCCCGGTGTAAAACCTGTCCCATGCACCCTCCCACCACCACCTACTCCAGTCCTGTAACCCGGAGGGTGTACACGATCAAAGGCAGAGCCACGTGTGAAAGCACCCATGTGATCTACCAACTGACCTGCCTATACTGTGACGCATTCTATGTGGGAATGACCAGCAATAAACTGTCCATTCGCATGAATGGACACTGGCAGACAGTGTTTGTTGGTAATGAGGATCACCCTGTGGCTAAACATGCCTTGGTGCACGGCCAACACATCTTGGCACAGTGTTACACCGTCCGGGTTATCTGGATACTTCCCACTAACACCAACCTATCCAAACTCCGGAGATGGGAACTTGCTCTTCAGTATATCCTCTCTTCCCATTATCCACCAGGCCTCAATCTCCGCTCACCTGTCATTCAACAACATCTTTGCCTCTGCACTTCCGCCTCGACTGACATCTCTGCCCAAACTCTTTGCCTCTGTATATGTCTGCTTGTGTCTGTGTATGTGTGGATGGATATGTGTATGTGTGCGTTGTATACCCGTCCTTTTTTCCCCCTAAGGTAAGTCCTTCCACTCCCGGGATTGGAATGACTCCTTACCCTCTCCCTTAAAACCCACATCCTTTCGTCTTTCCCTCTCCTTCCCTCTTTCCTGATGAGGCTATATATATTTACTATTCAAGTGAAGTCCATGTCTGGTGAAGCATGTTCTGTCAGGTGAGCTGACATCTATTAGTTCCACATTACTGAACATCTTACATGTGCTCTTGAGTTTATCATTTATTCTACGAATTTCTTTGTTTATGGGTGAGTATTCAGGCAGGTTGTCTCTGGGGCTGAAGTTCACAAGTATGATATTTGTGTTTGTTAGGAGTAATATAAGTCTCACAAGCTGTTTAACCCTTTCTTTACCGAATTTCGAAGTTTTAAGGTATGTGTGTGTATATATATATATATATATATATATATATATATATATATATATATGCACCTAAATGTACAGTCAATCAAAAACAAAATAGATGAAATTGATGTGTTCCTAAGGTCAAAGCCAGGCCATGTTTTGTGTGTAAATGAACACTGGTTCACACCAGCTGAAATTGCTCTGTATAACCGAGAAGGATTTGAATTAGCAAGCTCATATTGTAGAGCCAAAAGTAGTCATGGAGGAGTCGCTATTTTTATAAAGAGAAACTCTAACATTGAATACGTAGCACAAAAAATTGATCATTTTTGCAAAGAGCAACTTTTTGAAATTGCTGCATTATTGCTTCCCAAACTTAAATTAGTGATCATCTCTATTTATCACATCCCTAGCTCTTTTTTTTTTGTGGTTTTAGGGCGCACAACTTCAATGGTCATTAGCGCCCTGACTACTCTAAGAATGCACAGCGAGGCACAAGTTGACCACAACAACTAAAAGGGAAAACACGATAAAAGACAGACTGACAGGCATAGGATTAAAAAACAGCATCATCAAATGTCCTTAGCGAGGTTTGTCAAATTGATAAAACGAAGAACACGAGCAGCTGCTCGTGGGTCATCCGCTAAAATGGCATCGAAGGTATCTGGCAGGTTAAGATCGAGGCGCAGTGTGTTAAGATCTGGACAGGACATTAAAATGTGTCGAACCGTCAGCAAGTGCCCACATGGGCAGAACGGCGCCGGCGCAGCCGTCAGCAGATGGCGATGGCTGAACCGGCAGTGTCCAATTCTTAACCGGGCTAAAACGACCTCCTCCCGCCGAGAAGGGCGTGAGGAGGACGTCCAAGCCACGGGAAGAGGTTTTAAGGCCCGAAGCTTGTTGTCGGTAAGTGCAGCCCAATCGGCATGCCACAGAGATAAGATGCGCCGACAAATCACCCTGCTAAAATCGGACGAAGGGACGCAACAAGAAGCTGTCCGAGGCTGGAGGACGGCAGCCTTGGCCGCAGCATCTGCAGCTTCGTTCCCAGGGATACCGACATGGCCAGGAACCCACATAAAGCTAACTGGAGAACCAACGTCCACCAGCTGCTGAAGAGAGCGTTGGATCCGGTGTACGAAAGGGTGAACCGGGTACGGATCACTGAGGCTCTGGATGGCGCTCAGGGAATCTGAGCAGATGACATAAGCAGAATGTCGGTGGCGGCAGATGTAAAGAACAGCCTGGTAGAGGGCAAAGAGCTCAGCTGTGAAGACCGAACAATGGCCATGGAGCCGGTATTTGAAACTTTGTGCCTCGACAATAAAGGAACACCCGACCCCGTCATTGGTCTTAGAGCCATCTGTATAAATGAAAGTCATGTCGATGAACTTCGAACGAAGTTCCAAAAAACGGGAGTGGTAAACCGAACCGGGGGTGACCTCTTTTGGGAGCGAGCTGAGGTCAAGGTGAACGCGGACCTGAGCCTGGAGCCAAGGTGGCGTGCGGCTCTCGCACACTCGAAAGGTTGCAGGGAGTGAAAAATTAAGGTGTTGAAGGAGGCGACGGAAGCGAACTCCAGGGGGTAGCAGGGCAGAGACATACAACCCGTATTGATGGTCAAGAGAGTCGTCAAAAAAGGAACGATAAGACGGATGGTCGGGCATTGACAGTAGCCGACAGGCATACCGACAAAGCAGTATATCGCGCCGGTAGGTGAGTGGCAATTCGCCAGCGTCAGCATGAAGACTCTCTACGGGACTGGTATAAAATGCTCCGATCGCAAGTCGTAAACCCCGATGTTGTATGGAGTTGAGGCGGCGTAAGATGGATGGCCGTGCAGAGGAGTATACGAAGCTCCCATAATCCAGCTTGGAGCGGACGATCGACCGATATAGATGAAGTAGGACGGTTCGATCCGCTCCCCACGACAGACCACTGAGAACATGGAGGACATTTAAAGAACGGGTACAACGGGCGGCCAAATATGACACATGTGGAGACCAGCTAAGTTTCCTGTCAAATGTAAGGCCTAAAAATTTGGTTGTCTCCACGATTGGGAGAGCAACGTGACCGAGTCGTAAGGACGGTGGGAGAAACTCTTTGTAGCGCCAGAAGTTAATACAGACCGTCTTCTCGGCAGAAAAACGGAAGCCATTGGCGACACTCCAGGAGTAAAGACGATCAAGAGAACGCTGAAGACAGCGTTCCAGGACACGTGTACACTGCGCGCTGCAATAGATGGTAAAATCGTCCACGAAAAGGGAGCCTGATACATCAGCTGGGAGGCAATCCACTATTGGATTGATCGCGATGGCGAAGAGAGCGACGCTCAAAACTGAGCCCTGTGGCACCCCATTCTCCTGGCGGAAGGTGTCGGACAGGACAGAACCCACACGTACCCTGAACTGTCGATCCATTAAAAAGGAACGAATAAAAAGAGGGAGACGACCGCGAAGGCCCCATGTATGCATGGTGTGGAGAATGCCCGCCCTCCAACAGGTGTCGTAAGCCATCTCCAAATCAAAGAACACAGCCGCGGTCGGGCGCTTCCGCAAGAAGTTATTCATAATGAAGGTCGACAAGGTAACCAGATGGTCAACAGCAGAGCGGCGCCTACGAAATCCACATTGTACATTGGTAAGTAGGCGTCGAGACTCGAGCAGCCAAACCAATCGAGAGTTAACCATTCGCTCCATCACTTTACAGACACAGCTGGTAAGCGAGATGGGTCGATAACTGGAAGGCAAGTGCTTGTCCTTCCCCGGCTTAGGAATCGGGACAACAATAGACTCGCGCCAGCATGCGGGAACATGTCCCTCAATCCAGATGCGATTGTATGTACGAAGAAGAAAACCTTTACCCGCAGGAGAAAGGTTCTTCAGCATCTGAATATGAATAGAATCTGGCCCTGGAGCAGAGGACCGTGATCGGCCAAGTGCGTTTTCGAGTTCCCGCATGGTGAATGGGGCATTATAACTTTCACAATTCGAGGAGTGGAAGTTAGGTGGCCTAGCCTCCTCTGCCTGTTTGCGGGGGAGGAAGGCAGGGTGGTAATGAGCGGAGCTTGAAACCTCTGCGAAAAAGCGGCCGAAGGCATTGGAGACAGCCTCAGGGGCCACAAGGACGTCATTCGCGACCTTCAAGCCAGAAACTGGTGAGTGGACCTTAGTGCCAGATAGCCGGCGCAGGCTACCCCAGACAACAGAAGAAGGAGTAAAACTGTTGAAGGTGCTTGTGAAAGCAGCCCAGCTGGCTTTCTTGCTTTCTTTGATAATACGACGACACTGAGCACGTAATCGTTTACAATTGATACAATTCGCCACTGTAGGGTGGCGTTTAAATGCGCGTAAAGCACATCGACGAGCACGTAAAGCGTCTCTACATGCTGCGGTCCACCAGGGGACCGGTACGCGACGTGGAGAAGGAGGGTGAGGGATGGAATATTCAGCAGCAGCGAGAATGACTTCCGTGAGGTGTGCGACCTGACGATCGCAGCTTGTAAAGGTTTGATCCTGAAAGGTCGCCCTGGAAGAGAAGAGCCCCCAGTCTGCCTTGGAGATGGTCCAATTAGAGAAGCACGGAGAGGGGGTATGCTGCAGGAGATGGATAACACACGGGAAGTGGTCGCTCGAATATGTATCAGAAAGTGCATACCACTCAAACCGGCGTGCAAGTTGGGGAGTACATATAGAGAGGTCTAAATGGGAATAGGTGTGAGATGTGTCCGAAAGAAAAGTAGGGGCGCCAGTATTGAGGCAGACAAGATCGAGCTGGTTGAAAACGTCTGCTAACAAGGAGCCCCTCGGGCAGGATGCTGGAGAGCCCCAAAGGGGATGGTGGGCATTGAAGTCTCCAGTTAACAAAAATGGTGCAGGTAGCTGAGCAATAAGTTGCATCACGTCTGCCCTGGTAACGGCAGATGACGATGGAGTGTAAACGGTACAAAAGGAAAACGGAAAAGTGGGGAGAGTAATGCGGATGGCAACTGCCTGCAGGCCGGTGTGCAACGTGATGGGATCGTAGTAAATATCATCCCGGACCAGCAACATAACCCCTCCATGAGCTGGGATACCTACCACAGGGGGTAGGTCAAAACGCACAGAGGTGTAGTGTGCCAAGGCAATTTGATCGCATGGGCGTAGCTTCGTTTCCTGGAGGGCTACGACGAGCGGACGATGCAAGCGGAGCAGCAACTTCAAGTCCTCTCGGTTGGAGCGAATGCTGCGAATATTCCAGTGAATAAGTGCCATCGTAAGAAAAGGAAGATGCGAGAAGTGGTCACCTCGAAGGCCGCTTAGGGCCTGGCTTCGAGCGAGCACTGCCGCCGCTATCAGTAGGCGCACAGTCATCGTCCATTGGGTCTATAGGGTCATCGGCCATCTCGGGAGGATGGCCGGGAGGGGGAGCTTCCTCCGCCAGTGAACGGCCAGATGTACGGCTACCAGCGGTGCGGCCAGGCGAAACGGATGACGGCCTGGGGCGGCAACCGCTGGGTGGCGCAGGAGAAGAAATGCGCCGTGGCGGAGAAGGAGAACTGTGCTTCCTATGCGCCTTTTTGGAAGGACGTGTAGTGAAGTACCGGTCGAAGGCTGGGAGGTCGAGGTACGGAGGAAGTCTGCACGGGATGGTTCCTTCTTGAAGGCCCGTGCATCTGACTTCAATGTCTTCGTCTTAGCAGAAGCTGAGGAAGGTGCTCGTGTCTGTGGGGTGATGGGAGGAAGAGGAGACGTCGACCGCGCGATCTTAGCACTGGCCGAACGGACGACCGTGGTGCTGAAGGTCAGATCGCATGTCTGGGTTGCTACCTCCCGGGTAGTCCGAGGAGAGGCGAGGACAGTACTGTATTTCCCCGCTGGGAGCAGCGTGGGCTTCCTACTAGCCAATAGCTTGCGAGCAGCCGAGGTGGACACTTTCTCTTTGACCCGAATTTCTTGGATACAGCGTTCTTCCTTATAGACAGGACAGTCGCGGGAGGATGCGGCATGGTCACCCTGACAGTTCACACAACGAGGAGACGGAGGTGGACAGTCACCCTCATGGGCATCCCTGCCACAAGTGACACATTTAGCCGCATTGGAACAAGACTGTCGAGTGTGATTGAAACGCTGACACTGGTAGCAGCGCGTAGGTGTCGGGACATAGGGGCGAACAGAAATAACCTCGTAGCCCGCCTTGATGCGCGATGGCAGCTTAACACTATCGAAGGTCAAGAAAATTGTCCGGGTCGGTACAAGGTCATTGTTGACCTTTTTCATGACCCTATGGACAGCCGTCACGCCCTGCTCAGCGAGGAATGATTGAAGCTCCTCGTCAGTCAATCCGTCGAGGGAGCTAGTATAGACTACACCACGAGACGAATTCAAAGTTCGGTGGGCCTCCACCCGGACAGGGAACGTGTACAGGAGGGTGGCCCGAAGCAGTTTTTGTGCCTGAAAGGCACTCTCAGTTTCTAGTAATAAGGTGCCGTTACGCAACCTGGAACAAGATTTGACAGATCCGGCTATCGCATCTACGCCCTTCTGAATAACGAAAGGGTTGACAGAGGAAAAATCCTTTCCGTCCTCAGATCGAGAAACTACGAGGAACTGTGGGGCAGGCGGTAGTACTTTTGTCACTGTTGGCTGGTCACGTTTCCGTTTTTGGGTCGAAGTCGAAAGAGATGGAGTAGAATCCATTGCGGAGGAATCCCCCATGATTGCCAGCGTCTCTGATGGCGCGCTCCTTCCTTGTGGGGACCCTCTCAGAGGGCACTCCCGCCTTAGGTGAATGTTTACACCTCAGGTCACACCTCCCGAGAAACAGACGGAGGGACCAATCGGCATGGTCAGAAGGTATCAGCTCAGGCAATCACCCCTCCCCGGGCCTGGCCTTTACCAGGGGGTACTCGCGTGCCTTACATGTCTACCCAGGGCGGGGACTTACGCGTTACCCCGTCACCGGCTACGCGTGCGAACGCGTGGGTCGGCCTTCAGGCACGCACAGGGAGGAAGGAGGAAGAGGAAGAAGAAGAGAGAGAGAGGGAGAAAGAGGACGGACTGTCTCAAACGCCGAGGCGGAGACCAGAGAAGGCAAGGAGAAGAAGGCAATGAGAAAGCAAGGAGAAGGCAAGGAGAAGAAGGCAATGAGAAGGCAAGGAGAAAAAGGCAATGAGAAGGCAAGGAGAAAAAGGCAATGAGAAGGCAAGGAGAAAAAGGCAATGAGAAGGCAAGGAGAAGTCAAGGGAAAGAGGAAGGAAGACAGTGAGGTGGAGAAGAGCAAAGAAAGGAACCAACAAAAGGAAGGAAGAAACGAGAAGTGAAAAACCAAAAAGACCACGATGATAGGTCGTGGAACCGTCCGTCTCCGGACGCAGGCGCTAACTACCCCCGTGAGGGGGATGGACTCCTTTTAGTCGCCTCTTACGACAGGCAGGAATACCGCGGGCCTATTCTAACCCCCGAACCCGCAGGGGGGATCCCTAGCTCTGATATTCATCAGTTTATTGACCAAATGGAGACTTTAAATAAGTACCTGCTGGTAAAATACAGACACCATAAGATAGCATATATTGGTGACATTAATATAGACATAAGACTAAAAACACCAACTGTCACCCACTTTCAAAACATGTTAAGGTCTAACAACTTGTACTGTACAAATAACAAGCCAACCAGATTAGATGCCTGCCGAGATAACATAATCTCCAATTTGACAAAAGACAAGTGTCAGTACGGAGTGATAAATCCAGTATTATCTGACCATGACAGCCTATGGCTAATGGTCAACCGTGAAAACTATCCTACTCAGCAACCTGAACACATTAAGATGATCAGATTATTGTATCTGACAGCATTACAAAGTTAAGGCAAAAATTATCAGAACTTGAGTGGGACAGAGTATATAATTGTAATAACAACGATAATGCTTTTAACTTGTTCACGAAGATACTAACGAGCTTAGTTGAAAACTGTTGCCCACAAATAATCAAAAAGATGAAAATAGATGGTGCACCAAATAGAAAAAAGAAGCACAACCGGTTCACTCCTGAACTGCATGACCTGAGAAACACACTTATTGCCCTACATAAAATGGCTAAAACTGGTAACCTAGAATCGAAGCAGAGGTATAAAGAAGCCATGGAAGAAATATAGGACTGAAATACAGACAGCAAAGCAGAGATGCTTTCATTGAAAACTCCAGCAACAAATGCAAAGCAGCGTGGCAGGTAATGAACAAAATAGCAGGGAAGCATGAAAACAGACAAGAAATTCCAATAGTGCCAGAAAAATTAAATGAATTTTTTGTTAACAGTACTAAGTACTAAGTTCGAAGCTACTGCTACCTTTGCACAAGATGATGCAACTTCTGAAAGTTTTACCTACAACATTACTGACCTAAATAACTTATCCTTCAAATGGAAACAGGTGACCTGCCAAACTGTAAACAAAGTCGTCACAAACCTATATGGCTCATACAGTGGAGATCTCTATGGCATCTCCAACACCATCTTGAAACAAATAATTGACATTATTGTTGCCCCTCTTACCTTTCTGATCAATAGTACTTCTACAGCTGGAAAATTTCCCAATCCATAAAAAAGGAGAAAAAAACACCTGAAAGTTACCGTCCAATATCCCCCATACCTATATTATCCAAGATAATAGAATGCTGCATTAAAACACAACTTTGCAACTACTTTGCTGAACAAAATCTTTTTTCCTCCTCGCTCTCTGGTTTTAGGCCAGGATTGTCTACAATAAATGCAGTAGAAACTCTTGTGACAGACATACTTGATGGCTTCGAGAACAATTCCATCACTTGTGCTGCACTACTAGATCTGAGTAAAGCATTTGATACTGTATCCGATGAAATACTAATAAATAAACTAAAGTGCTAGGCTGTCAAAAATAACGAACTGGCACTAATCACATCATACCTGACAAACAGAATTCAGGTAGTTATAGTAAATAGCCAGCAATCAAATGCTCTAACAGTTGTAAGAGGCATGCCACAAAGCTCAGTGCTTGGACCTTTTCTCTTCCTGGTATACATGAATGACTTGCCTACTTTCATGCTTCACAAGTCAATAATATATGCTGACGACACAACCATGATTACCTCAGATAACAAATTGGAGTACGTGAAGAAACAAACAAAAGTAATGCTTGAAAAGACTGTCATATGGCTCCACAGTAACAAGACAAACTATGTATTTCTTCTTGCACAATCTACAGGAAAAATTAAATGAGTCTGACTCTGTAAGACTTCTAGGAATCCACCTGAACCCGAAATTAACATGGGACACCCACACGGAACTGTTATGTACCAGACTATCTAGAGTAGTCTTTTTGTCAAGGAAACTAAAAACATTAGTTAGCAGAAAACTACTTTTATCTTCTTACTATGCCTTCTTTGAATCTCACTTACAGTATGGAATAAAATTATGGGGCAACTAATCTGGTGCTCAGACAGTGTTCACGTGTCAGAAGAAAGCAAATAGAGCAATTACAGGTATTAAAAGCCAAGAATCATGTCGAAAGCACTTTAAGGAATTTAACACCTTAACATTACCTTCTCTGTATATAAAAATGTGTCTTCTTTCCATAAAAAAACAAATACATACCTTACCTTCCAGAACAGATGTTTGTTCACATGATGCCATGTAGGGAAGCAGCCTACCCACGCCTTATAAAATTCACATCAGTCTTTCCATTGTGTGCCAGCCTAGTCCGCTGTAAGTAGCTCTGACGTCATAAATATTGCGCAATACTTTAAAATGAAGTAAATAACCTGAAACGTTTCTAGCATGTCAGGAGTAATACAAAATCAATATGTGTTGAATATCAGCTCAATAACTTTAACCACTTTCGAAATTTGGACTTTTTCTGTAAAAATCATTGGCGCAACAGAAAAGAGCTAGAAACTTAAAAATTTATATTTAGATTCCTTTTGCATAATAATTTAGTAGAAACAGTATTCTGGATCTCACAAATTAAAATTTTAGTTGAAATTCATGATTTTCTGGTTTTTATCTTAAAAATTAAGGAAGCAAGTTAGATTAAGTAGGCGAATAAATAAAGCTAGGATGTTTAAATTTAAGTAATCATAAAGATGTGAGAAGTGTCAACTGAAGAACTATAAAACTATAGCGATAGCGTATCTCCAAAGGGCAAGTTCAGAGCTCGCCTACTGCGTGTAGTGTAATTAAATTAATTCTCTCGCCCAAAATATTTGACTTAGCCACATCAGACTTTTATTATGATTACTTACTTGTGTACCGATTGCACAATTAAATTGAAAGCTTCATCGGCCATCAGCAAAGGAAGCAATGATTTATTCGATAACTTAAAGTGGTGCATTACTAGCCCAGCGGCTAGTCGGGAGAGCAGATTTGATCAGGCGTTCCCTTAGCCGTCTGCACCATGGCTTTATATGTAAGAACGCTGCGCGAGAGAAAGGAAGGCCCCAGTTCTCTCCAGACGCTGATTAGCGCACCACCTGTGCCGGGAGTCGCGTCGCGTCGGTATCGTTGATATAAACAGCCTCAGATGCAGTAATAAGTTACTCGGGATACGCGTAACCATGAAATCGTTTTCGAATGAAGTGTTACTTTTGGGAGGACGTTAATGATCTCTCTTTAGTTTGTGTATGTCGTATTTTCACGTGCCGCCGCAGGACAGACATTCTACCATTATTAGCGTGGCATTTGATGAACATTATCATCAAATTATGGTGAGCATTCACTTAAACATTTAATTTGAACAGTTATAGTGGCATCAGTGCATTAGACTTTAAACTGCTCTGGTAGTTGGATTGTGTGGATTCTTTTTGGTCTGTGACTTTCAGAATATAGTGAACATTTTAGAGAGAATGGTTTTTGATTATGAATCCCAGACAATCTCCTAATTCCTCAGAGCTATAAGCTGTAGCTATAAATGTATTTCTCAGATGAAGTGGGCACTAGGAATTCTAATTACAGGCTTCACGTTTTGCTAATCATTTTCTCGTTGGCAATATTGTAGTTAGAGCGCCAGTGTTGAGAATGGCAAACAACAGCATTAAATAAATACTAGGAACATTAACAATTATGCCACCTGCCGCCCCACAACCAGATATAAAAACAATCTTGATGTAGACTTTACTAGGCTGTCTAACGTCCAAAATAGGTTTAAACAAACAGGATTAAAATTATATAACAAGTTACCAGCATCACTGAAAGACCTACAAGGTGATGCCTTCAAGAAGCAGCTGCACAAATTGTTCATTGATAAGTGTATCTATCATGTAAAGGAATTGGAATGTAGTAGAGTGTAACTATGATGTTAAGGAATTATAATGTAGAGAATAACTCTTTTATCCTCATGTAATGTAATCTGAATGAACATAGTTTCGCAATTTTAGATTCACTATCAAATGTAATGTCAATACTGTCTATTTCAACAAATGTTGGCTAATGACAAGTAAATAAATAAATAAATAAATAAATAAATAAATAAATAAATTCTGGAGAATCACTATATTATTCCTTTTTAGTTGATTTGTATGGATATTCTGTACATATTGTGGTATCCTCTTTAAAATGTTACTAATGTTCTATTGGTTTCCTTAGGGTTTGACAATATGTATATTTATCACATTTGGCTGTAATTTCTCAGATGCACCTGAAGATGGGATGTTGTCCTGAAAGCTGGGGGGTTGTGCTCTCTTTTTATTGGAAAATAACGTTGAGTATAACTGTATGTGGATCTTATCAGTCATGAACAACATATTTTATGAATTCGGAGGAACTTTTGTTATCTGTTTGTAACAAATTTACACTTAAAAGTTGTTTCTTAACACTCATTTCAGAGCTTTAAGAGCTTTCTCCCCAATTTTACGAGCCACAGTTTTATGCTCAGCCAAAACAGCTGCAAGATATTCTCGTTTATTAATAGACAATGAAGGACCAATTTTCTGTATAACAGTAATCAGCAACTGTCCAAATTTTGCACTAGATGACAATCCACTACCAGACTTTAAAAGAAGTGTAATTATTTTCTCATTCAGTATGTCATCTGTTGAAGGAACAATTGCTACCTGTAGAAGTGTTGCTTGCCACTCAGTTAACTGCATGGAACCACTCTCAACAACAGCCCTGAAAAGAAAAGGAGGAAAAAATATGTTTCAGAAGTAATAGAAAAGTGTTTGTATATGACAGAATATCACATCAAATTAACCACACTGAGACTTCGGCACCCACTGGAAGTTAACCATATGATGAAATGAGACATATCTGACACAAAAATATAAATGATAACAGCATTAAATAAGAATCACATTAATATGTTGCATGAATACCATTAGTTACCAATACATGTTGAAAGGTAGCCAGTTAACGTATTCCTTAACATAATTCATACAGGGATAATGCTGCAAATCTACAAACAAATATGTAACATAGAGCTGAGTACATACAACACTTAAAATACTTAAATTAACAAGCAACAGTTCCCAAATTATTAGCATGCTTTCAGTTGTCCAACAGACTTGTCAATTCCACTGTTCTGGTGAGGGAGGGGTGAACACTTGGCTGGGTAACCGAAAGTACACCATGAATCAATCTTGCTGAGGAAAACCGAGAAACCACAGTGGTAAGCAAGTTATTCTTGTGTGCTACCTGTGCTTCAAGCTTACAAATACAAATTCATCGACAGAACAGGAATAATGACCAAGGAAAATTTTTTTTATAGCTAACAAAGTTAACTTGCTGACAGTCATGCAATTTGCACCACCATGAGGCAAACGTTCATAAATTTTATCGTAGCAAAATTCAGTCATTTCTGAATAAATAACAGCTTCAATAAACAGTAATGAAGATTATTTCTTTATTTAATATTTTATTACAGATACTGCTGTTAATTTTTAGCACAAACGTACTTCGGGTACACACTTTTCCACAAATTGCTTACACCAGCATATTACTCCCCAAAACATTAACAAATTACAACAGGCAAATTTGTTAAATTAGTGATTTGACTTCCTCACAGATATCCAATGACACTAAATACAAAGGTTGTCAAACCTAGTTAGTCAAAAAATTTCAGAATGTGTTTCTTTCAGTTTAAGTTCTTCCTTTACCTAAAAAGGGATGACACTCTTTGCAGGAAACTGTCAGCTCTTTAAAAAGTATTATTTACTCTTTTCTTCGCTGCAGCACATCTTGAAAGAGTCACCTACAAAAAAGTCTGTTTTATTTTTCTTTTTTCAATTTTTATAGCAAACGTAGTCATTCAAATGTATAGGTACCGGTGGATCTACTGTCCATCCATCTGGAACATTACTGAAGACTTCACTCCATTCAGAGAACTCTCCAGTGCCCTTTAACAGACTTACATTGCACAATTTTTCAACTCTTTTTGTTTAAAATGACGCAAATCAGTTATTTTCTATGAAATTATTACTACAAAACTCTGATTTTTTTAAAAAGGCACAACTTATACAGGTAAAAACTTTATAAATTTAATGTTATATGTATTTGACATACATATAACACAATCAGCATTATGTTACATTAGTAGTACAGAAGCTGATTACAACAAATTTATGTTACTGTCATAGTCTGATAGACTAGACAGGTTACTGACATGAACCACTTAGCATGCGGAAACCCAGATGAACATAAAGTTCAGCACCAAAAACACAGTAGCGAGAAAACTATAAAGCTGCAAGTAACATGAGCAGTTCAAATCAGTACCAATGAACAAAGCAAGAATCAACATAAATCAACACATACAATCAAGAGTTCCAAGATCACAGCAAAGTAACAGTCATATTTGTATATCAGCTTAAAAAGGCTTCACTGGTGAGATACAAACTGCTAATTCTGCTGCCGGATTGAGATGTTGTAGAGGATCAATGGGTATACTCAAGTGACATTTTTACAATGACCTCTGGAGTCACACCCCTTAGAAGCAGAACAATCTTCTACGCAGAAAATATCTACCCCACTCTCATTCAGTTTCCACTTTGCTTGAGTGCCAGAGAAGAGAAAGTAAATACAGGCCATATGGTAGTTGGTAATTATGTGTGTGCTTTTAGAAAGTCAATGGTTATTCACTGCATTTTCTGATGTAATATGTTAGGAAACTGGTGTTTCAATTTGCTTAATTTCTCTAAGTTATTTGCCAAATACCATACCTGCCATGGAAGGAAAAAAAATGTTACGTAAATCACCTTCTAGCATCACATGAACAAGATGGGGGAGTCTCTAATGGATTTGTTATACAGGTGATAGTGGAAATTTCTGATACTTTTGGGGAGGTCACAAAAAAAAAAGTTTTGTGATAATATTCTGTTTTTGATTATTGTAGTATTTAGGGAATAAAGTGTGAATGGTATTCTTCAGTTATCTGTCCTCCTCTAATCTCAACAATGATTTACTACATAATACATCATTATTATTAAGGTGCGATACTATTTTTTAGAAATGTTACTTTGTCAAATATTTTTAAAAATTTCAGTACTGAAGATGTTTACATACTTTAAGGTTCTACCGAGTGAGCTAGAGATTGTTTTCATCAGCTAGTACATTATTTGTTAAGTGAGAGCACTTTCTGAACATTCTGTTGGAAGTACCAAGCACAGCGTAGAGCTGTATGTGTGGGACTAAGAAAACAATGCAAAAACTAAACCAGTGAAATAGAAAACACGCATGTTTAACTCTGGACTGTAAACTAAAAAATTAAAAATCTAAGGTGTGCAATATCGATGTTACGTGTAAATGAATAATAGATTACAGACAAAGCCTCTGACTACTGACAGAATAAAAGCAGTCTGGTGTAAGGAGGTTTTCAAACTTGGATTTAAAAATCTGTGGATTATCAGTAAAATTTTTCAGTTCTGTTGGAAATATCTTGAAAATGAAAGTTGTGAAGCAGTGTCTTTATGACAGTGGTTAAAGGAAGTTCTATGCAGATTCAAATTGTTGTTCTGTTGAGCGTCTATGCAAAAAGAGGGGGGGGGGGGGGGGGGGGAGAATCACAATGCAATGAACTCTCTCTCAAATCAGTTTTAGACATCAAAAGGACAGAAAGGTAGAGAAACGTGAGTATCCAACTATGACACTGCTCATATAATTTAGGAACTATTTATTGGGGCACATTAATACTTGTTTCTAATACTTTTTTCTGCCCTTTAATTCTTTTTATATGATATGAAAAGTTTGTACAATATTATTCAATTGATGGTTTGGTAGTGGTGGAAAAGCTGTTTACCATATAAGTGTTCCAGTAATATGCCTGATACCTACACCCATATCTACACTCAGAAAGCCCCCTTACAGTGAACTCCCTGCACAGACTAATGCAAAATAAGGAGCAGAAATGCTTTGGGGCAGTGCAAGAATTAAATCCAAATGTGTGTGGACCATACTTTGAATGTAACTATTATTAACAGATCGTATTTGGGAAGGGTACACATTTGCAGCACCAGTTTCATATTTTTTATGTTGACTTCTTACAACACATTTTATTGCAGACCACAAAACATCTTGTACAGTACATTGCTCTTCCTCTTAGATTAGATTAGATTAGATTAATACTAGTTCCATGGATCATGAATACGATATTTCGTAATGATGTGGAACGAGTCGAATTTTCCAATACATGACATAATTAGGTTAATTTAAGAACATACTTAAGTTAATATAACAACTTTATTTTTTGTGTTTTTTTGTTTTTCTTTATTTTTTAATTTTTTTTATTTTTTTAATTTTTTTTAATATTTTTGTTTTTTTTTCTTTTTTTCTTAATTTATATCTAAAAATTCCTCTATGGAGTAGAAGGAGTTGTCATTCAGAAATTCTTTTAATTTCTTCTTAAATACTTGTTGGTTATCTGTCAGACTTTTGATACTATTTGGTAAGTGACCAAATACTTTAGTGCCAGTATAATTCACCCCTTTCTGTGCCAAAGTTAGATTTAATCTTGAATAGTGAAGGTCATCCTTTCTCCTAGTATTGTAGTTATGCACACTGCTATTACTTTTGAATTGGGTTTGGTTGTTAATAACAAATTTCATAAGAGAGTATATATACTGAGAAGCTACTGTGAATATCCCTAGATCCTTAAATAAATGTCTGCAGGATGATCTTGGGTGGACTCCAGCTATTATTCTGATTACACGCTTTTGTGCAATAAATACTTTATTCCTCAGTGATGAATTACCCCAAAATATGATGCCATATGAAAGCAATGAGTGAAAATAGGCGTAGTAAGCTAATTTACTAAGATGTTTATCACCAAAATTTGCAATGACCCTTATTGCATAAGTAGCTGAACTCAAACGTTTCAGCAGATCATCAATGTGTTTCTTCCAATTTAATCTCTCATCAATGGACATACCTAAAAATTTGGAATATTCTACCTTAGCTATATGCTTCTGATTAAGGTCTATATTTATTAATGGCGTCATACCATTCACTGTACGGAACTGTATGTACTGTGTCTTATCAAAATTCAATGAGAGTCCGTTTACAAGGAACCACTTAGTAATTTTCTGAAAGACAGTATTGACAATTTCATCAGTTAATTCTTGTTTGTCAGGTGTGATTACTATACTTGTATCATCAGCAAAGAGAACTAACTTTGCCTCTTCATGAATATAGAATGGCAAGTCATTAATATATAATAAGAACAACAAAGGACCCAAGACTGACCCTTGTGGAACCCCATTCTTGATAGTTCCCCAGTTTGAGGAATGTGCTGATCTTTGCATGTTACGAGAACTACTTATTTCAACTTTCTGCACTCTTCCAGTTAGGTACGAATTAAACCATTTGTGCACTGTCCCACTCATGCCACAATACTTGAGCTTGTCTAGCAGAATTTCATGATTTACACAATCAAAAGCCTTTGAGAGATCACAAAAAATCCCAATGGGTGGTGTTCGGTTATTCAGATCATTCAAAATTTGACTGGTGAAAGCATATATGGCATTTTCTGTTGAAAAACCCTTCTGGAAACCAAACTGACATTTTGTTAGTACTTCATTTTTACAGATATGTGAAGCTACTCTTGAATACATTACTTTCTCAAAAATTTTGGATAAAGCTGTTAGAAGGGAGATTGGACGGTAATTGTTGACATCAGATCTATCCCCCTTTTTATGCAAAGGTATAACAATAGTATATTTCAGTCTATCAGGGAAAATGTCCTGTTCCAGAGAGCTATTACACAGGTGGCTGAGAATCTTACTTATCTGTTGAGAACAAGCTTTTAGTATTTTGCTGGAAATGCCATCAATTCCATGTGAGTTTTTGCTTTTAAGCAAGTTTATTATTTTCCTAATTTCAGAGGGAGAAGTGGGTGAGATTTCAATTGTATCAAATTGCATAGGTATGGCCTCTTCCATTAACAGCCTAGCATCTTCTAATGAACACCTGGATCCTACTATATCCACAACATTTAGAAAATGATTATTAAAATATTTTCAACTTCTGACTTTTTGTTCGTAAAGTTTTCATTCAATTTGATGGTAATACTGTCTTCCTCTGCTCTTGGTTGACCTGTTTCTCTTTTAATAATATTCCAAATTGTTTTAATTTTATTATCAGAGTTGCTGATTTCAGACATGATACACATACTCCTGGATTTTTTAATAACTTTTCTTAATATAACACAGTAGTTTTTATAATTTTTGATAGTTTCTGGGTCACTACTCTTTCTTGCTGTCAGATACATTTCCTTTTTCCGGTTACAAGATATTTTTATACCCTTAGTAAGCCATGGTTTGTTACAAGGTTTCTTACGAGTATATTTAACTATTTTCTTGGGGAAGCAGTTTTCAAATGCATTTACAAAAATGTCATGAAATAAATTATATTTTAAATTGGCATCAGGTTCACGGTACACCTCATCCCAGTCTAACTGCTGTAGGCTTTCCCTGAAATTTGCAATTGTTAAATCGTTGACTGAACGTACTACTTTGGAGGACTGTTTAGTATTGCTGAATGGAGCTATGTCATATATTGTAACTAGCTGAGCACCATGATCAGAAAGACCATTCTCAACAGGCTGAGCATTTATCTGGTTAAACTTATCTTGGTCTATAAAGAAGTTATCTATCAGTGAGCTGCTATCCTTTACCACCCGAGTAGGAAAATCAATAACGGGTGTCAAATTGAAAGAACCGAGTAATACTTCAAGGTCATTTTTCCTATTACCCTCTTTCAGAGAATCTACATTGAAGTCCCCACAAATAATAATTTGCTTCCCCCTGTCTGACAGATAGCACAACAAGGAGTCCAAATTTTTCAGAAATAGATGAAAATTTCCTGATGGGGACCTATATACAGTTACAATAATAAATGTGCCTTTATTTAATTTAAGCTCACAGGCACATGCTTCTATATGTTTCTCTACACAAAACTTTTTTGTTTCTATACTTCTTGCACAATGATACCTTTTGACATATATGGCAACTCCTCCTTTCTCCATATTTTCTCTCATTGCATGTGCAGAGAGCTTATAACCACTTACATTTACCTTATCCATATCAGTAACAATGTGATGCTCAGACAGGCATAGTATATCTATTTCATTCTCAGCTTCTAAATCTTCCAAACAAACCAGAAGCTCATCTACTTTATTCTTTAAACTCCCAATATTTTGATGAAATATACTTACATTATTTTTAATTATACTTTTATGAGAACCTTTCCTTATTCTAACATTTGCAGTACTCTCCTGTCTGAGTTTCTCATTGTGCTTAGGCCTAGTTCCTATACCAGTGGTCACATGGTGTTCAGAGAGGCAGATTATGTCAATTGGGTTGGGTGACTTTAGTTCATCAATGCAATTACCTAGGACTGAGATACAACTTGGTGGAGATAAAATTTCTGGTGATTGGTGAAAATTTATAATTGATAGCTGTGATTGGTGATCCAATGTGCTAGAATTGTGCTGTTGGATTTCTTTCCTAAACTGAAGATTTGTTTCAATCCTGACCTCTCATAGAACTTGACATCTTTCTGTCTTACCTATCCTAAAAAAGGTGCTGCTCCAACACCTGTAACCACTGGTATTTTACCATTCATGGCAGTGGCTCCCCCCCTTAAATTTCCTGCTATTACCCCAGCCAGTTTCCCCTTCCCTTTCCTGTTGAGATGTAGGCCGTGCCTGGTATAGTCCCACCTACTGAGATAATCAACAGGAACCACACCAATATGAGCCCCCGCACCCGACACAAGCAGCCGTTCCAACTCCAAATTAACTCTCCCAACAGAAGAGTTCAAATGAGGCCGGTCATGGCGTCTCAGGACAGATACAAATTCAACATTGGTGTGTCTCGATGCCGACGCAATCTTTACCAGGTCACACTCTATACTGTACCCAGGATCTCTGTCGATGCTGTTCCCTGGCCCTCCCACAATAACCACGGTGTCTTCCCTGGTAAATCCTTTACAGAGTGAACCTAAATCCTCTGTCACCTGATCCAGACTAGCACTTGGTTTGAAAAAATTTGTGACCTGGTATTCTGGTCCTAATTCCTCCTGCAGAAGTTGGCCTACACCTCTGGCATGAGAACTGCCTAACAACAAAAATTTCTTCCTTTTCGATGACTTTCCTACATTCTTTTTCAATTTCCTATTGAAAGTTTGTTGTGTCCTGTCTACACCTACCTCTGCTTGAGGCTCATCAGTTTCTAACTGAAGCAACAGGTCAAACTTATTTTTGACATTCACCACAAAACTGTCAGACTTAGTTCTAGGCCTGTTCCTTCTGCTACCTGTTGCCACTTCCCACCTCTCTTTGCCCTTCTCCCTCCTTAACCTGTCCAGATCTTCCCTAGCCTGATCTAGCTCAGCCTGAAGGGCAGCAACTTTCCCCTCCTGTTCCACTATCTTCCTATCTCTGCTGCAAATCCTACATAACCACTGATGAGCCTGATCCACTTTCCCAACACCCACGCCACTGCAGTCCCCCCAGTGAAAAAAACTACTGCATCCATCACACCAAACCCCGGAACTAACAATTCTACGGCAAGTCAGGCACTTCTCACTCATGGCAAAAATAATACTTTAGCTAGAATAAATCAATTAAATTACCGAGAATCAAAAAAGACGTTACAAGAATTAAGCCTATTCACAAATGTATATAAGCAAGTTTCTGATTTAAAATTCCGCTGGTTTTCTGAGATTTGTATTAAAACAACGAAGGTATACGCTATTTATTATACACTCCTGGAAATGGAAAAAAGAACACATTGACACCGGTGCGTCAGACCAACCATACTTGCTCCGGACACTGCGAGAGGGCTGTACAAGCAATGATCACACGCACGGCACAGCGGACACACCAGGAACCGTGGTGCTGGCCGTCGAATGGCGCTAGCTGCACAGCATTTGTGCACCGCCGCCGTCAGTGTCAGCCAGTTTGCCGTGGCATACGGAGCTCCATCGCAGTTTTTAACACTGGTAGCATGCCGCGACAGCGTGGACGTGAACCGTATGTGCAGTTGACGGACTTTGAGCGAGGGCGTATAGTGGGCATGCGGGAGGCCGGGTGGACGTACCGCCGAATTGCTCAACACGTGGGGCGTGAGGTCTCCACAGTACATCGATGTTGTCGCCAGTGGTCGGCGGAAGGTGCACGTGCCCGTCGACCTGGGACCGGACCGCAGCGACTCACGGATGCACGCCAAGACCGTAGGATCCTACGCAGTGCCGTAGGGGACCGCACTGCCACTTCCCAACAAATTAGGGACACTGTTGCTCCTGGGGTATCGGCGAGGACCATTCGCAACCGTCTCCATGAAGCTGGGTTATGGTCCCGCACACCGTTAGGCCGTCTTCCGCTCACGCCCCAACATCGTGCAGCCCGCCTCCAGTGGTGTCGCGACAGGCGCGAATGGAGGGACGAATGGAGACGTGTCGTCTTCAGCGATGAGAGTCGCTTTTGCCTTGGTGCCAATGATGGTCGTATGCGTGTTTGGCGCCGTGCAGGTGAGCGCCACAATCAGGACTGCATACGACCGAGGCACACAGGGCTAACACCCGGCATCATGGTGTGGAGAGCGATCTCCTACACTGGCCGTACACCACTGGTGATCGTCGAGGGGACACTGAATAGTGCACGGTACATCCAAACCGTCATCGAACCCATCGTTCTACCATTCCTAGACCGGCAAGGGAACTTGCTGTTCCAACAGGACAATGCACGTCCGCATGTATCCCGTGCCACCCAACGTGCTCTAGAAGGTGTGAGTCAACTACCCTGGCCAGCAAGATCTCCGGATCTGTCCCCCATTGAGCATGTTTGGGACTGGATGAAGCGTCGTCTCACGCGGTCTGCACGTCCAGCACGAACGCTGGTCCAACTGAGGCGCCAGGTGGAAATGGCATGGCAAGCCGTTCCACAGGACTACATCCAGCATCTCTACGATCGTCTCCATGGGAGAATAGCAGCCTGCATTGCTGCGAAAGGTGGATATACACTGTACTAGTGCCGACATTGTGCATGCTCTGTTGCCTGTGTATATGTGCCTGTGGTTCTGTCAGTGTGATCATGTGATGTATCTGACCCCAGGAATGTGTCAATAAAGTTTCCCCTTCCTGGGACAATGAATTCACGGTGTTCTTATTTCAATTTCCAGGAGTGTATATTTCACTCGATGGAATGAAAAAAGGGCAATTAAACGAGATACTTTAACTTTGATTCTCCAAAAACGTAACGAGAATAGGCCTATAAACAAATGTATATAGGCAAGTTTCTGATATAAAGTTACGCTGTTTTTCTGAAATCTGTATTAAAACAATGAAGTTATACGCTATTTACGGTAGTTTACTTATTTGTTACCGAGAAACTAGTTAAATTACCTTGAAACAAGAAACAAACACGTTTACAAAATTTAAGCCTAAGCACGACTTCGCGAAGTTACGATCTTTTCGTGTTTTCTGAAAAAATACGCAAATAAAAGTCAAACCTTTAACAGCAAGACTAAACGATACACTAATGCACGTATTTAATTTGTTGTCAGCGTTAAACTAAATTATATTCCTGTCTAAATCACTTAACTTTCTGGAAATGGTTTCTGGCGTCACTTACTCGGCGGCCATCTTGTCCTGTCCTCTGTCACTGAGTTGTTCAAACATGTTGAAACTTCTTACAAAGTAAGAACATGATTCAAATTTGTAAACAGTTGTGCACCAACACCTCAAGACTAAAAGTTCCATAGTAATGTGAGACTGTTTAGTACCTTTGTGTTGATGTCATGGGACAACAGCTGAATACGTTAAGTTAAGAAGAAATGTTATAGATTGTGAAAACAAGTGGTGAAACAATGCACAATTATTGCATGAGGAAAGATGGACCTCAAGGAATTTTCATCACCAGCTGGAAGGAGAAAGAGTAGCTCTCATAGCAAAAGAACACAGTTTTCAGGAGGAGAAGACAAAATAAATTGATCAGTTACAGAATATCACCAAGTTCAGTCTCAGTTTGAGCCAAGACACCGAAAGCATCTTGATTAGAAGGTTTCAGTCCTGACATTCCACACTAGCTCACTCTCCTGTGAGAAATTCTACATGAAGCAGGAATTAAGATTTTCGGATAGTTGGCACTTATGCTTGCTCAAATTGCATGGAGCATGTACTTTTTTTGTGAAACCCAGCTTTTCCACTTTTCAAAGGATTTTAAAAAAATGGTGTAAAATTCAGGAAAATGTAAAATGAGGGAAATAACGTTTTAAACAGTAAAAGTTATGTGTAGGAAACCCCCTTTCATTTTTGCATTTTACGTATGTGCACATAATAGACATCAAAATACTCATGTCAGGGACTTGTTTATCATCTAATAATGGTTTATTATCTAATAAAAACCACTAATATCATGGGAAGCAGAAACATTTGACTCAATTTCATACATTATTATTGATGTTTTTGGAATGCCTGCAGCTGTCATTCATTATTCAAATAACGAAACACTGCATCAGTTATATATTTTTTCATGCTTAGCACAGTGCGTTTCCAGAATTTTTTCTCGATATCAATAGCAAAAATATACATAAGTATTTTGTTTGGTGTTTGCACATGCATTGTTATGTATCTCTTGAACTGTAGTCGTCTTCTCGAGGTACTGTGCTTCCTCAGTTATGTAGAAAACCACACATACGCAAACTATCACTCAAATTTTTTTTTTTTTTTTTTTTTTTTTGTGTAACATCACAATAAATACGTAAGTAAATATTGCACTTAACAATGACAATAAATCTTTCAAACACATTTCGCTCAGCATGACAATACATAATTCTCACTGTGTTTAGACCAAAAACATGTCAACAACGCAAACTGAATGAAGGTGTCAACTAGCACTACGATCGGCCCAAAGATGAAACACACTAAATATGATCCAACAGAGGTGTGACGACGATTACAACAATCACAAAACTGCACATGTGTTGCAGAGGCAGTTTGGAAATGGTTGTGATTCATCATGATACTTTATTCGTACGAACCTAGTTACTCCTAGCAGTCAACATGCAGAGTAGAGTCTGGCAGTGACAGGAGATACAGCACGAATTGTTCCAACTTTTACATGTTTTACCAGTTTAAATCCGCTTAGTAGAGCACCCTGGTGTCAAGAAGCCTAACCACATAATCTTTGTAAACACTACTTGATGCCCAACATCATTTTATGTCAGATATTTTTTCCACAAACATTTTTTCACAAAGTGTAAATCTCAGAAAAATTATAAATATGTTGGTGCAAAATAGGGTGTGAATTAACATTGTGGACATACGAAATTTGACAGGAGTGATAAAAAAATGTCCTAAATGGCAGGAAAATGTTAAGTCCAGAAATGTAAAAGTGGGTTATCCTGTAGTTACATAGAAGTCAGGCAGATGTCAATGTAAGTGTTTGGGACACAGTGAGCAACTTCTTCCTTTCTTACCTCTTAGAGCATCCCGATGCTCAAATGGCCCAACTGTCTTATCTCTTTTCCCAATCACCATTCAGTCGCCTGGCACCAGATCATGGTACAGGAAAATAAGGAGAGAGCTAAAGTGAAGGTTGATTTGATAGAACATATCCTGAGTGCAAAAGACAATGGCCATAGCAGTTTCTGGCAGAAATGTTCATTAGCGACTGATCAGGAGAGAAACTGTGTTGGTTACTTGCACTGTGGCAGCTGTTGTACATTCTTCTTACATAGATCCAAATCTGAAGGCAAGTCTGTAGAACAAGACAAAGTGCTAAGTTCAGAGGCATTACCATCTACAGTAAAAGATGAAAGTCTTTTTAGTTACCTGAAACATGCATAAAAAAAGTGTGCCAGAGATCTTTGCTCATTCATATTAATATCACGTGGAGGATTTCCGAGTTTATGTCAGGAGCCTGTAAACAACGTTTCAGAGTTTGAACAAGTCGATATCCCTAACGTTCTGCCTCATTCTACAACAGTAGCGTGAAACACTGAAAGACAAGTCAATAAAATATGAGCAAATATGATGCCCAGTATTGTGCACACCATAGATGTGAATGCATGTGTATGTACACTAGCATTATACTTGCCTGTCGTCTACATAACAGCCACCGACTGCACCAAAATGGATCCGTCACCTCCTCCACAGGAGAGAGATGTCACCTATGGTCGAGCCATCAACCTCACAGTGGTGTACCGTAGGTTGCCACCAGTAACTCAACTGAAGATGATCACACCACCAGCAGCTACCACAATACCAGGTAGTGCTATGTTCACTGCACTCAGTGTTGCTATCATTCGCACTAGGTCGCCTCTTCCATATTACATGCCCCCACCACAGTTTCCCATTGTTGTTCTGCTGGAGGGCTTTATAGGTTGCCACCTACTTACTATCCAGGAGTCGACATCAGAAGTTCACAGTTTGTGGTTCTCTGGGCTTAATGACAAGCACGCAAGTTCTCTGTGCTTAATGTCAACCACACAAGTGGTCCCTCAATCAAAGTTCCATTCACTAAGGGCACAATACACTCATGGATTTATGTGGGCCGAATCCACGGTTCACCAGTCTGAACCCCTCTGAATCGCATGCCACATTCAAACCACTAAGTTATCACACCTGCATCAACAATGGACTATATCCATGTGCAAAAATTTCCTGGCCAAGTCAATGATACCCTGTTAGAACAGACAGCAAACTTACTATAGTGACAACAGTTAGTATAAATGAAACAGCTTGTATCTTCAAAGAAACTGTTACTGTCCAATGTTTTATCCATATCAGATCATTACTTTGAACTTGCTTGATATGTAGTGTAAATAATGCTCCACTGTTCTTTGGCTGTGTGGGCACATCCATTCATTAGTAGTGTTCAGCACCCACAATGGGACTTACCACAGCAGGTATGTGGACCGATCCGTATAAGAAAAAGTGCTGCCTATTTATTAGTGCACAGTTTGTTGATCAAGATCGGTCTCTACAAAAGAAGTTGAAGAAGAAGAAGAAGAAGAAGAAAGGAGGGGAGGGAGGGAATTTATTAAGGACCTTCTTGAGGAAATATTGTTTAATTTAGAAGTCCTCAGAATTTTAATAAGATATTGTCACTAGCCGTGGTGCTAGTATATGTAAAACATTGCTATTATTCCAGCATTATTCATGCATTACACATTTTGAATACATTTCTGCACATATTTTCAATGACGATTATTTGAAAAACGAGGTTTTAGTGGTTTATCCCATTATTTACACTGGATTTCAGGAAGAAGAATAGTCACATGAATTTTTTACAGATAACTTTAAAACAATAAATTGTAACTAGGTGGTACAGCTTGTTTAGTATGCTATAGTGCGATTTAGGATAAATTCATGGATAAATTCATGGAAATACTTGTGCAGAAAGGTGTCACTGAAAAACTTACCTGTTATGACAGCAAGACTTCCAAGGGCCTTTGACTTTGTTGAGCCATTAGAAGATGCAATACAAGTGTTTGAAGGCAATCCTATAATACATATCCTATTCTATAATACATTGAAATTAATTCACTGACTGCAAATTCCTTGACATCAGCTGAATTAGGTATAGATCTACTACCCAATAGTGACACATGAAAATTTGTGCTGTACTAGGACTCAAACCCGGATTTCCTGCTCATCATGAGCTATCACCTTAACCACTTAGACTACCAATGCATTCTCCCTGGATCAGCCGAAACATCCACATGTCACATTGTCTCTGTTCTTATGTCAGCACCTTTCGAAGTATTTCCTGCAATTATGGCTCATCAACAGTGTCTGTTCTTTCAGACATGCATGTAAGTTGCACAATGCCATTGGTTTTGTTATAGATGCATAAACTGAAAAATCATTACAACACAAAGACAGGTGATATATGTTGTTGTTGTTGTGGTCTTCAGTCCTGAGACTGGTTTGATGCAGCTCTCCATGCTACTCTATCCTGTGCAAGCTTCTTCATCTCCCAGTACCTACTGCAACCTACATCCTTCTGAATCTGCTTAGTGTATTCATCTCTTGGTCTCCCTCTACGATTTTTACCCTCCATGCTGCCTTCCAGTACTAAATTGGTGATCCCTTGATGCCTCAGAACGTGTCCTACCAACCGATCCCTTCTTCTGGTCAAGTTGTGCCACAAACTTCTCTTCTCCCCAATCCTATTCAACACCTCCTCATTAGTTATGTAATCTACCCATCTAATCTTCAGCATTCTTCTGTAGCACCACATTTCGAAAGCTTCTATTCTCTTCTTGTCCAAACTATTTATCGTCCATGTTTCACTTCCATACATGGCTACACTCCATACAAATGCTTTCAGAAATGACTTCCTGACACTTAATCTATACTCGATGTTAACAAATTTCTCTTCTTCAGAAACGCTTTCCTTGCCATTGCCAGTCTACATTTTATATCCTCTCTACTTCGACCATCATCAGTTATTTTGCTTCCCAAATAGCAAAACTCCTTTACTACCTTAAGTGTCCCATTTCCTAATCTAATTCCCTCAGCATCACCCGACTTAATTCGACTACATTCCATTATCCTTGTTTTGCTTTTGTTGATGTTCATCTTATATCCTCCTTTCAAGACACTATCCAACAGTTTGTTGCGAAAGCTTGAATTTTGTGTGTATGTTTGTGTTTGTTTGTGTGTCTATCGACCTGCCAGCGCTTTTGTTCGGTAAGTCACCTCATCTTTGTTTTTATATATAATTTTTCCCACGTGGAATGTTTCCTTCCATTATAAAGACTAGTTTCAGTATCACTGGTGTTTGACAGCAAAGCAAAACTGTTGTATTACTGTCTGGTAACTGTAGGTAATGAAAGTGCTGTGTGTGTGTATCTCATGGAGAAGGCCCAAAATCAGACATTGCACAAAATAACATTTCTGCAGCTGCCCTTCTAGCTGCTAAAAATGATGTCCATTGCTAACAAAAGTGGGATGTTAAATACTGTGCATCAAATTTATGATGAAATATCAGTTTGAGGTAAGCTAGAATAAAATTTTAATATGACAATGACCCCTCTTTCTCCCCCCCGCTTTTCTCTGATAATATTTTTTTATGCTGCTTACAGTACACCAGAGTACAGCAGCTGCACTCCTCAGGCAAAAAAAGGAAGTCTCTGTTTTCAGAGTGGCTTGACTGTGTGTCACATGATACTCAATCTACCAATGAGGTTGACCTGCAGTTGGCCCGAGCACATGGTGATGAAGATGAGTATATGTGGCCCACAGTCAAGCCACTCTGAAAACAGAGACTTCATTTTTTGCCTCAGGAGTGGATCTGACGTACTCTGACATACTCTAGGCAGCCTGAAATAAATATTTTCAGAGAGAGAGAGAGAGAGAGAGAAAGATAGAAAAGGGAGGGGGGGGGGGGGGGCAGGGGGGAGGGTTATCGTCATATTAAAATTTTATTCTAGCTTACCTTGAACTGATATTTCATCATAAATTTGATGCACAGCATTTAACATCTTGCCTTTTTCAGCAATGAGTATCATTTTAGTAACTGGAAGGGTGGCCACAGAAATGGTGTTATTTTGTGCAATGTCTGAATCTGAGTCTTCAACTTCATGAGACGGAGACATTATTATTGATCGTGCAGATGATCCATGGAATATGAAACTGCCTAATTAACTAAGAAAACTGATTTCACACTCATTTAAAGAAATGTATTTACATGTCATCGGTCTCTGTGTTGTAATGGGTTTTCAGTTTATGCATCTATAACAAAACTAACAGCATTGTACAACTTACACGCATGTCTGAAAGAATAGGCACTGTTGATGATCCATAACTATACAAAATACTTCAACAGGTGTTGAATTTAGTGGACTACAATACAAGGACAGAGACAGTGTGACATGTTGAAGTTTGGGTTGGTCCAGGGAGCTGATAGTGGTTAAGATGACAGCTCATGATAAGCACAAAATGCGGATTTGAGTCTTGGCCCTGCATAAATTTCATGTGTCACTATTTGGTAGTAGATCTATATCTAATTCAGCTGATATCAAGGAACTCACAGTCAGTGAATTAATTTCGATGTATTGTGGGGTACTTCTTGCTTTCAAATACTTGTGTTGCATCTTTGAACAGCTCTAAAAGAGAGAGTCCTTTTGAAGTTTTGCTGTCATAACTGGTAACTTTTTCTGCAACACCTTTCTGCACAAATATTTACATGGATTTATCATAACTACACACTGTAGCATTCTAAACAAGCTCTACCAGCCAGGCACCATCTATTGCTTCAAAGTTGTCTATAACAAATTCATGAAACCAGCTACCTTCCTGAAACACAGCATAAATAATGGAATAAACCACTACAACCTCATTTTTCACATAATCGTCATCCCAAATGTGTGAAGAAATGTATTCAAAATGTGTAATGCATGAGTAATGTTGGAAGGATTGTGTGTGATGCCTTATATCTTTAGTGCAGGGTCATAAGGGTATAAGTCACTTTTTGGTCATTTTTGGTTTATTAAACAACATTGACAAGGAAAACACAAGCTTTAGTGGTGGTCACTGTGCCGTAAGTCATATTTGCTAACGTTTGTTTTGTATTAAAGGCTTACGTCGACTCATGCCTGTGTGTGATAAACTGAATAAGTTTTATGTTGACTTATGCCCTTAGTAGCACTAAACATTTCAAACTTATATTTTTTATTCTGTAATCTTTCCCAGGGTTGGCAATATTGTATTATTCAGGAAGCTTGTGCTATAAATATGTGCATTGTCGTCGCATTGTGAAAGAGGGAAGATTAACATTCACTGATTATTGAACATGTTTGAAAGTGTTTACTGCTGGAAGGAAATGGTTCATTCACTGCAGGAACAGACTGGCATTAACACAAGTAAGTGGATCTTTAAACTGATTTACAAGACTAAATAAAATGTAGTCATCTAGGCCTCTTCATAAATCTTGTGTCAAATTGCACTTCTTGTAAAACTACAGAGACAATAATTAAGGATACTGAATATGAAACCCTATTAATTTCTACAAAACATTTTATTGTTTATTTTTAGACGAATGCAGTGATAACAATTTAATATTGTCTTCACCACTATCCGAACAAGATAAAATACAGGAGATATTGGAGGGAGCCCCTGACAAACCATCAATGAACAAAGTAGCATCTTCACTGTCAGATATTTTGGATTATGATAATGACGTGATCAAGAAGAGATATATGCACCAGGTTCAGAAAAAGACAACAGCCTAGATGATGAAATAATAATGAGAAGAAAAAGTCATGTTATTAAAAAACTAAAAGTCCCTCTTGATGATTCAGATTAGCAGCAAGAATACATTGCGCAAAATGTTCCTGCAGACCCTGTGGTGGAGACATCTCTTTCAAGAGATGGAACTGAGCAGCCTTCCACATCTGTAGTGCTTCGAGAATTTTGGGGTAAATTCTAGAAACACTTGACTCTCCACCGTCTCGAACACCCGGTATTTTAATGACGAGGGTGAGAGCGCCTTTTTACTTCACCACACATATCTGTGTGTGCAGGGGGAACAGCTGTCACGAGAAGCCAGGAGCTGCATCAGACGAGCGGCCCTGACAAGTGGTTACCAGCAGCACCTTGGAATTTATATCAAAAAGTCAAATAGTGTTTGCATAATTGTGGTATCGATAGCTAAGATGCCATGGCGTAGGTGCAAGTTCATAGGTTGGCACTTCAACACCGATGTCAATGCCCTCTAGTGGCGCTGTTCAGCTCTACGAGCGCCGCTGCAGATTCAGCCCATTGGACCACGAGCAGATGGCTGGGACACTTCGCTTCATATATAGACTTTGCACTACTTATGACAGGTCTAAGACCTCGCACCTATGCGCTCATCTGAACAAAGTTATGTATGCCTCTGTATATATTCAAGCACCAGTAAACCACTTTTACAAGGTGCATTAAAGTTCTAAGGCCTCCGATTTTTTTTCTAATTAACTACTCACCCGAAATCGATGAAACTGGTGTTACTTCTCAACGTAATCGCCCTGCACACGTACACATTTTTCACAACGCTGACGCCATGATTCCATGGCAGCGGTGAAGGCTTCTTTAGGAGTCTGTTTTGACCACTGGAAAATCGCTGAGGCAATAGCAGCACGGCTGGTGAATGTGCGGCCACGGAGAGTGTCTTTCATTGTTGGAAAAAGCCAAAAGTCACTAGGAGCCAGGTCAGGTGAGTAGGGAGCATGAGGAATCACTTCAAAGTTGTTATCACGAAGAAACTGTTGCGTAACGTTAGCTCGATTTGTGGGTGCGTTGTCTTGGTGAAACAGCACACGCGCAGCCCTTCCCGGACGTTTTTGTTGCAGTGCAGGAAGGAATTTGTTCTTCAAAACATTTTTGTAGGATGCACCTGTTACCGTAGTGCCCTTTGGAACGCAATGGGTAAGGATTACGCCCTCGCTGTCCCAGAACATGGACACCATCATTTTTTCAGCACTGGCGGTTACCCGAAATTTTTTTGGTGGTGGTGAATCTGTGTGCTTCCATTGAGCTGACTGGCACTTTGTTTCTGGATTGAAAAATGGCATCCACATCTCATCCATTGTCACAACCGCCGAGAAGAAAGTCCCATTCATGCTGTTGTTGTGCATCAACATTGCTTGGCAACATGTCACACAGGCAGCCATGTGGTCGTCCGTCAGCATTCGTGGCACCCACCTGGATGACACTTTTCGCATTTTCAGGTCGTCATGCAGGATTGTGTGCACAGAACCCACAGAAATGCCAACTCTGGAGGCGATCTGTTCAACAGTCATTCGGCGATCCCCCAAAACAATTCTCTCCACTTTCTTGATCATGTCGTCAGACCGACTTGTGCGAGCCCGAGGTTGTTTCGGTTTGTTGTCACACGATGTTCTGCCTTCATTAAACTGTCGCACCCACGAATGCACTTTCGACACATCCATAACTCCATCACCACATGTCTCCTTCAACTGTCTATGAATTTCAATTGGTTTCACACCAAGCAAATTCAGAAAACGAATGATTGCACGCTGTTCAAGTAAGGAAAACGTCGCCATTTTAAGTATTTAAAACAGTTCTCATTCTCGCCGCTGGCGGTAAAATTCCATCTGCCGTACGGTGCTGCCATCTCTGGGACGTATTGACAATGAACGCGGCCTCATTTTAAAACAATGCGCATGTTTCTATCTCTTTCCAGTCCGGAGAAAAAAAAATCGGAGGCCTTAGAACTTGAATGCACCTTGTACTTACTTGCAGTACTGACGTGTTTTACCTCACCTGCTCCTACTTGCTTTCTCCATTCAGCCAAACTTTCAGCTTTCAGGAGCAGACCCACACGCCGCCTTCCAGGCAGAATACAAAAATAATGTTCCGAGGTTTTTGGTGTCATGAGGATTGTTACAGAGAAATATGAAGTGTGTATTGTATAGAGACTTTTGGCTCTGCACGAGGCAGCATGTATGAAATTGTATGGATGTTTTGTTGATTCGGACATTTATCTTGAAACCAGTTGGCTTGCTGTAGCTTGTACAGAATAATTGTTACTTTTTGGATGAGAGTTGAAACTATATTGTTTTTGAACAGAAAATATTCTATGAGTACACGATTTATTTCAAGACTAGAGAGCTGGTTGATACTACTCCCTTTAATCTGATACAGTTTTCGGAGAAGAATTAAACAGTGAGAGCGACATAGCTGATGACCCAAAGAAGAGGACTGGCTGCACACACAACGTATGAGTCAACTGGAAGATAAAATTAAGGATATGTTGGAGGGAGCCCCTGACAAACCATCAATGAACAAACTAGCATCTTCACTGTCAGATATTTTGGATTATGATGATGACAGTGATCAAGAAAAGACATATGTACCAGGTTCAGAAAGTGAAAGCAGCCTAGATGATGAAATAATAATGAGAAGAAAAAGTCACATTACTAAAAAACTAAAAGTCCCTCTTGATGATTCAGATCAGCAGCAAGAATACATTGTGCACAATGTTCCTGCAGACCCTGTGGTGGAGACATCTCTTTCAAGAGATGGAATTGCACAGTCTTCTACAAGCAATGGCAATTGTGAAGGTACAGTTATTCAACAAGGTTGGGTTACAGCACTGCGCAAAGAACGAACTGTTCTTTTGCATACTCGACAGTCATACATTAATGTTAGTGTGAAGGAAGTAGATGCTAGAAAGATGAAACCTCTTAAACAGTGCAAAAAGAAATGTTTTCTCATTCTGGAAAATGATATTTGCAAAACTATTTTTTCGGAACACTAGGGACTCGACACACATGATGAAAGAGTTGCATTTATAGCAAAGCATGTGGCAACCGGGAGACACACAAAAGAAACATGTTCTAGAAACAGGAATGTAACCCATGAATACTGTTTTGAAACCAATGGTCGAAGGAAACCTTTATGCAAACACTGTTTCCTCAGCACATTAGATGAGCATGAGAAATTTGTTAGGCATGCCATCAAAAATAAAAGACGAAGCACTACTGCAACACCCACCACTGATGGGCACGGAAAACATACTCCGAAGTATAAGAAGAGTGAGGAAGAATTGTCTTTCCCGTCGTATGAAAGTCATTACACTAGAAGAAGCAATGACAAGAGGTATCTACCTTCTTATATGAATTTGAAAATTATGTACCAGTTACACACAGAGAACAAATCAAAACCTGTATCCAGATTTACCTAAGAAAGGGAATTTCATGCCTTGAAACTCTCCTTCAAAAAATCCAGCATAGATACATGCCACAAATGTGATGTTTTGCTTATGAAAATACAAGTTGCAAAAGAAACTGGTTGTTGTTGTTGTGGTCTTCAGTCCTGAGACTGGTTTGATGCAGCTTTCCATGCTACTCTATCCTGTGCAAGTTTCTTCATCTCCCAGTACCTACTGCAGCCTACATCCTTCTGAATCTGCTTAGTGTATTCATCTCTTGGTCTCCCTCTACGAAACCGGTAATGCAGCAGATCTACAAAATTACTCAGCAGAACAAAATCTACATCAAGAGGCAGCCGGCTTTGCTTACTTACCAAAAGCAAAAGACAAAGATATGTGTAAGAAGGATCATTCTAAAAAATGTTTCAGCTTACATCTGCAGCAATGCCTTCCTACACCATGCCTTGGTTCTCCTGCAGTTTTCTACAAACGTCAACTATGGACATTTAATTTGTGGACATTAAATCTGACAGTACATGACAAAGGTACAGGACAATCCACCTGCTACATGTCGCATGAATCTGTAACTGGTATGGAAGCGAAAGAAATAGCTTCATGCTTATAGATGCATTTGTCTAATATGCCCATAAATATTTCCAAAATAAACTTCTATTCTGACACATGCTGGGGTCAAAATGGAAACTCCCGTATCACAGCAGTGTTCATTAAGCCTTTGAGAGACTTCCCTCACACCAAGGTCATCTCTCATAAATTCCTAGTTGCTAGTCACATGCACATGGAATGCGACATTGACCATTCTATGACAGAGAAACAGAGGAAAAAAATGCAAGGTTCCAATTTACTATCCTCATGATTGGTACCAGTTGGTGAGGAGCACTGGAGGGGGGGGGGGGGGGGGAGGGGAGAGGGAGAGAGAGAAAGAGAGAGAGAGAGAGAGAGAGAGAGAGAGAGAGAGAGAGAAATTAACGTTACAGAATTAAACCAAGATCAGTTTTATGACTATGCTGGACTGCTCAAATCTAGTTTGATTTCTAGAAAGAAAAACACAGATGGAGAACATTACTCACGGCATGCTGTTCAATGGCTCCAGTATACTGACAATGAAGGAATGATCAACTACAAGGATTCCTTGTGTGACGAACCTTTCAAGATGCTGAGTTTCAGTAGAAGGGGCAGGCCATCAATGGACCAAGTGGAAAGGAAAAACAAATCACTTATGCCTACATCCAATGAAAAGAAGAAGGATTTACTTGACCTGCTGCCTCTTATACCACCAGTGTTTCACAACTTTAAGCGTCTTCCTACAGATCCTGATACAACTGCACAAGATCCAGATCTAACTGAAATTGAGTTAGAGTAGCATTCTTGTTGTATCCTGTTTGGTTTATTTATATCATCAGACTGATTTCTGGAATAATTGAATCCACAATATTGTCTTGTTCATAACATTAATAACGTGTTGTTATACAAATATTTACACAGTATGTACTTTCTTGTTTAATATTTAGTGCTACTCATATAATGTTGCCTGAATGTAGTAATTATTTGCAAATAAAGTTGTTTCATGTAATACTCATTTAGGTCATAAAATTATTATGCGAATGAGCTGGAGCACATATCTACATTTATGGGATGAAATGGTGGGGAAAAATAAATTTAAGAGACCAAGAAAATTTGGGCCGTAAAATAGCAAATATTTACTATGTAATAATGTACTGCTAATTTAAATATACACACATTTGGATTTTAGGGGGAGAGCAACTGGGTGGTGACCTGTAAAGCAATCCACGAGAAGAACACTGGGAAAACATGGTGATTGCAAGTAACTCAGAAAGGTGAGCTAGTGCGAATGGTAGCAGCACTGAATACCTGGTACCACGAGGGCTGGTGGTGGTGTGATGATCTTCCAATTGTGTTACTGGTGCATTGGAAGAGGGTAACCCATGGTAAATTGCTGTGAGGTTGATGGCTCGACCATAGGTGACGTCTGTCTTCTATGGAGGAGGTGGCGGAGCCAATTTGCTGCAGCTGGCAGCTGTGACACAGGCAACAGCCAAGTATAATGCTAGTGTACATGCACATTGATCCACATCTATGGTCTGCACAATACTGGGCATCATATTTGCTCACATTTTATTGACTTGTCTTTCAGTGTTTCATGCTACTGTTGTAGGATGAGGCAGAGTTAGGAATATCCACTTGTTGAAACTCTGAAATGTTGTTTACAGGCTCCTGACAAATTCTGACATTCTCCACCTGATATTAGTATAAATGAGCAAAGACCTCTGGCACATCTTTTCTACGCATATTGTAGGTAACTAAAAGGACTTATTTTTTACTGATGCTGGTAATGCTTCAGAACTCACAATGTCATGTTCCGCAGATGTGCATTCAGATGCCCCATGATGGGTGTGTGAAACAGAAGAGAACAACACCCGACAGTACATGCAGCCAACAAAATTTCTATCCTGACCAGTCACTAATGAAAATTTCTCTCTGAAATTGCTACAACCGCACTGTTTTGCACTTAGAATACATTCTATCAAATCCATCTTCACTTTAAAACTCTCCTGATTTTCATGTTCTTGAGCAACGATCTTGCGCCACGTGACTGAGTGGCGACTGAGTAATAAGATCAGATGGTTGGGCAACTTGACCATGGGATGCTCTAACAGGTAAGAAAGAATCTAGTTGCCTGCTGTGCCCCATGCAGTTACATTCACGTCTACCTCACTTCTGTGGAACAACATGCTTAGAGCAAGCATAAGTGCCAGATGCAGACCTCTACTGTACACCAAGTATCCGAAAATCCCTGCATCATGTGTAGAATTTTTCACGGGAGAGTGAGCTATTGTGGAATGTCAGGACTGAAACCTTCTAATCAAGCTACTTTCGGTGTCTTGGCTCAAACTGAGACTGAACTTGGTGATATTCTGTAACTGATCAGTTTCTTTTGTCTTCTCCTCCTGAAAACCGTCTTCTTCTGGTATGAGAGCTTCTCTTGTCCTCCCAACTGGTGATAAAGAGTTCTTGAGGTCAGTCTTTCCTCGTGCAATAATTGTGCATTGTTTCACCATTTGTTTCCACAATCTAAAAGATTTCCTCCTAACTTCAAGTATTCAGTTGTTGTTCCATGACATCAACACAAAGGTACTAAACAGTCTCACATTACTATGGAACTTTTAGTCTTGAGGTGTTGGTGCACAACTGTTTACAAATTTGAATCATGTTCTTACTTTGTAAGAAGTTTCAACATGTTTGAACAACTCAGTGGCAGAGGAAGAGCAATGTACTGTACAAGATGTTTTGTAGTCTGCAATAAAATGTGTTGTAAGAAGCCAACAAAAAAAAAAAAAAATATGAAACTGGTGCTGCAAATGTGTACCCTTCCCAAATACGATCCGTTAATAATAGTTACATTCAAAGTATGGTCCACACACATTTGGATTTAATTCTTGCACTGCCCCAAAGCATTTCTGCTCCTTATTTTGCGTTAGTCTGTGCAGGAAGTTCACTGTAAGGGGCTTTCTGAGTAGATGTGGGTGTAGATATCAGGCATATTACTAGAACACTTATGTGGTAAACAGCTTTGCCACCACTGCCAAACCGTCAGTTGAATAATATTGTACAAACTTGTCATATCGTACAAACAGAGTTAAAGAGAGAAAACAGTAAAATATGTGCCCAATAAATAGTTCCTAAATTATATGAACAGTGTCATTTCTACTGTGTCATAGTTGGACACTCATGTTTCTCTACCTTTCTCTTCTTTTGACACCTAAAACTGATTCCAGAAACTTCGTGCTGTAAAACTAGTTCCCTCTTGTGGTGCTTGCAGAAACTAGTGTCTAGAGGAAGAATCCAGATGTCACATGTGGTGTACCAGGCATCAAGGGCATGACTGTAATGCTGTGTAGCATGCTCTGCAACAGGATTTTGTGTTGCCTTTATGCAGCCTCTGCCTATACCCATTCATCCTAACTGATAATATAATGGTAGCGTTTACATTACACAAATAGCTCTCAAATATATGTGTAGTTTCACTGGTGGCTCTCCCTTTGATAGCAAATGTTCTGCCAGTAACGGGACTGGCATAGGTGGTGGTAGGTGGGTGCATCTTAGTGCAAGTCTTACAGTGCAGACAGTAATAGATACAAGAGCCATAGGTACAGAAATGGACACAAAAGGAGCAGAGGGTTTGACCAGAATACTGTGGAGATGGGAAGGGCAATGGAAAGCCATTCTAGGTGTGATGGGCAAAATCTCTGACAGAATAGACCTCATTTCAGGGCATCATTTTAGGAAGTCATACCCTTGTTGAAGTAGCCACACCTAGGGTCACTTTCTGTCATCCACCCAATCTCTACAATATCATTATTAGACCCTATGGCTCCTTATGCACTTACTTCCTTACCCTATGGCCCCTACTCCTGAGACCATCCCCAGAGTAAGATTTGCCCTATGCATCCTCCTATCAACTTTACCATCTCTGTAATTCGCAAAACATATACTATCAAAAGGAGAGCCGACTATGAAATGACACGTCTTGTACAAGCTGTTATGTAAACACTGTTCGGACTTCTACATTGCTGCTACAATGTGACAGTCGGGAACTCGGTGCCTGTTTCACCACACATGCCACCTGGTTCATAAATTTGAAAGGTAATAATTTTACTATGAAAGAAACAATATATGTGGCAGGTATAAACTGAGAATGTGCAAGGCAAAATTGTCTTGTTCCAGCCTTGAACTGACTTACCCAGACAGCTACAGGGGTATGGATTCTGACCCATTGTGCAGTTTGATATTTTTCATGCTAACATTGTCAGATGTGAAAGAAATAGTAAGTGTCAGACAAATATCCCAAGACTGGCTGGTAATCGAACCTGTGACCTATTATGGATCCATCGTCTGTCACCTTACAGCTGAATAACCAAGCCACACAATAGAAAGATATGTACTTTTGTTCATTTGTTTTACTTCGTTTGAATTTGTGGTGAAATTATTTCGTGTGGTCACAATAATAATAACAGAAGTAAAAATAGAACTAGATTGAATGGACAGGACAAGTGTGTATCAGATTTGGGCTAATCGATGCACCTAATATTGTAGTAGCTGTAGGCTCAGTTAAATCTGTAAACCTGCCAACAGAGCAGGAACGCACGGTTCTTGCACTATAGGCAAGGGGATTTCTGCACTGAAGGGTTTCAGTAGTATTGTTGAAAACGTGATAAAACGGTGCACTCACAGCAGCACTGCTATCCTGTATAAATAGTTGCCATTGTGATGGCACACGCATTCCCAATCCAACAATTCTACCAGGATGTGGGGGTTATGCAAGAGAAGGAAGCAGCATGGAGCCATCACCAGCAGCAGTCACGAGTACAGGTCTCCGTGATGGCACCTGCCTCCTGGACTGCCACACCACAGGCCAATGGCTGTTTGGTGCAGTCATTCATCACAGAGCTGGGTACCATACCACAACAATGTCGTTGTATGCTGCTGATCCAAGGTGCTTGTTGCATGACTCATGCAATGGCGCTGCATGCTACACACTGAGCACTGGTAACAGCAAAACTGGGTGTGCATGTTGCAGCAAGCTGACTGGACAGAGGCTATCATCTTGCGGGGTCACCTGGCCCCTTCCATGTGCAGTGGGGGAAGGCATAGTCGCTACCCCACACCAAAAAGCACAGATGTATGAATATAATAAAAGTGTTAATTTTGACAGCTGAATCTCTTTGGGCCATCTCTGGCCTGCAATCGTGCATCAACCTTCCAGTGCCGGTCATACTGCACAGCAGTTACTACCCCCCCCCCCCCCCTTTTCCATCTGACCTAGGGTTGGCTATGCAAGGAAAAAAATTAGGGGTTTAACCTCCTATCCACAATGAGATAGAGATAGAGCAATAGCTCAGATTGTTTCAAAGATTGGGGAGGAAATCAGCTATGCCATTTCAGAGGAACAATTCTGTCATCCTGTCATTTTCCAGGAGCAATTTAGGGAAATCATAGAAAATCTAAATCTGGATGGCTGGACAAAGATCTGAACCACTGTCCTCTCATATGCATGTCCAGTGTGCTAATCACTGGCTACTTCACTTTTAATGATATTTGTCAGATATGTTGATATTAGAAGGTTTTTGCAAACATGCTGTTTCTCTCATGTGTAAATGTTTCATACACTAATTAACTGTTGCCCACAGCCTTTGCTTTTGTCTTCGTCTATCTGTAAATATAATTCTCTAGTTTTCTGCAATATGAAAATCTGCCTGTGAAAATTTACTTTGCTCCTTTTGGGAGTTGTTCACTAAATGTGCTTATTTTTCAGATCCTTACTCAGAATTGTGGAGTTAACATCTCTTTTAAAAAAGTGGCCTGAAAGAATTTTATCCTCACCAACTACTAATGTCAAAAAACCATTCTTTGTAAAACCAGGAAAATACTGTGCTAAGAAAAGATGTACTTGACAGTAAGTTGAAAATTGTTATTCTGAATCGAATGAAGTATTTGCCTGTTCTTTGTATATTAAAAGATTGTAGTAAGGAAGATGTACAATAAACAGTGCAAGTTTGACATTGTAACAATTATGTTACCTGGGCAATGTTAGGGACGAGAATAGAATTCTGTGCATAATGTTGTATTAAGCAACAAAGAGGTTCATTGAGATGCTGAGAAATGAAGTAGTGCTGACAGATATTATATGGTATGAAGCATTGGTATATTGCTGTTCTAATTTGTGGGCATCTTAAAATGGCTGCTATGTACTACTGGGAAAAGAGAGAGGACAGTGTCTATAATCCTTAGGTCTTTACTACCTAGTTTAATTATAACTGTAGATTATTAAATTAACAATATTATGAAAAGAAAACTTGCCACTCAGCATATAGCGGAGATGCTGAGTCACAGATAGGCACAACAAAAAGACTCTCACAAATAAAGCTTTCAGCCCATGAGGCCATTGTCAAAAATATATATATATACACACACACACACACACACACACACACACACACACACGTGCAGTCTCAGAGAAGAGTAGCCACACTGCCAGTGTGGATTTTTGGCAGTGTGACTACAGTTGCCTGAGACTGCAGTCATGTGCGTACAGGGTGTGTACGGGGACAAGGAAAACAAATTCCCAGATTATTCCCGGATTTCTCCCGGATATCCCGTTTAAAAAATATGCTTTTTCCCGGGCGAAAATACACTTTTTCTGTGCTAAGTGACGGTAGGTTTTCCGTAGATTTTCCCTCGGAAATGTAAAACTTATCAATCCTTTGAATGGTTAACATTTTATACAATCGCACAGAACTTCCCGGAAAAAAAAAAAAAAGACGGGGCAGAGAAGTTTTGGAGAGACTTTTAGTTAAAAACAAAAGGAGAGAAGTTTTGGAAAGACCTTTGATTTGCAGCAACATATACGCTGCACGAAAAGTTAACGGTTTACATTAATGTACACAGTACCATATATCTACAAGAAAAGCTAAGCTTTCACATATAATTTTGGTTTCTAAGATTAACACACTACAACAGAAGCTAAGTTTTCACATGTAATATTGATTTTTTTATGTGTGTGTGTGTGTGTGTGTGTGTGTGTGTGTGTGTGTGTGTGTCTGTGTGTGTGTATATATATATATATATATTTTTTTTTTTTTGCGTGTGTTATACTTTAAGATACATCACACAAATGTGCCAGTAAATTTAAAATTCTGACATAAATGTCTCGGCTCGAAATTCTTGTAAGTGACTGGTCCTCAAACTGTTCAGTTTCGAATGCTCTGTGATTTACATATCCATCCCACTTTCTCACACGTAACATAATTCATCTTGCGTAAAAACAAATTTACTTTGAAAGTAACGCTTTTCTAACCACCATTCGCAATACTATCCGGAGACTGTTAGAAATAGGTTCGATTTACCAGTTGCCAGAGAGCGCCAGAAAAACAGGCATTATTGTGCATGTGCAACTGTATTGGTGTAGGAAGCCCGCATGTTCGTGTAAATTAAGCTTGTCAGTGTGGTTTTTGGGATGTAAATTTTCTTGGAGTACCAGTACTCTGCGATCTCACTTATGGTTCTTTATTATGGCATAATGCCATATATGGCAGAAGATGATAACGTGCACTTGAAATTCAGCTTCGCTTGGAACTAGGCAATACTGTAGAATGAAACACTTCGTTTCAAATAAAATGACTGCCTCAGCGGAAAGATTAATAAAGCCAAATTTCTTTAGCGAACTTGCACAATTAACTTCACTGTTCTGCAAGGGGATTAATGCTTGACTGCTACAAACTTGTAATAAAATAAAATCAGAAAACTAAAATTAATAATATATTTTTGCCCTCCGTAATTATGTGAATGTATTTTAATTCACTTGATAACTTCCGGCCACATAAATCCGTTTTGTTTTCATTTGATGTGGGAGCTATACACAAAGAGAAGCAGCGAAATCACTTAACGTAAACACGGGTTACGTGGAGAACCCCCTCCCCACTACAACTCTGTGCAAGCGTGAATCTGGCAGCTAGGGCACGGGAGAAAAATTTTTCTCGTTTGCATCTGGCTGCTTGCTGCTACTACCGATACAGCTAACAGCCAAACTTCAAGTAGCGGGAGAAGGTACAGCTTATACGCGAGTCAAATGCGCATGCGCAACAGACCGCTGGCAATTGGTCAAACGAACCTTACGTGAACAGTTGTGATGTCATGCTCATAGCAAGCCGTTTATTGTTACGAAGAATTAGTCTGCGCCCTACGGCCTTTGACATATTTTTGCTATTTGCAGACGCTTGTGCGTGCACGTTGTTTTGTTGTTGTAAATTGCACATTTCCTTTGCCCCTAAGTTTTATTTTTTTCCCTCTCGTTTATATTTTCTTGCTGCAGTATCATTCTCCAGTAGCAGGATACAATAACATTCTTTGCTAGAGAATCAATTCTGCAGTCAAAATTACAAAAATTTTACTGAAAGCTAAAACAATGAAAATTCCCGGAATTCCGAAAAATTCCCAGGTTTTTCCCGGTTTCCTCCCGGATGAAAAAATTCCCCGGGTTTATCCCGGATTTCCCGGGTCGTAGACACCCTGGTGTGATGTGTGTGTGTGTATGTGTGTGTGTGTGTGTGTGTGTGTGTGTGTGTGTGTGTGACAAAGGCCTTTTGGGCCAAAAACTTTATTTGTGACAATCTTTTTGTTGTGCCTATCTGCGACTCAGCATCTCCGCTATATGGTGAGTGTCAGCTTTCCTTTTCATAATACTGTTACATTCCATTCTGGATTTTCCATTGATTGATTATTAAATTAATTTTGTTGTTTCCTTTATGCAGCTAAAATGAATTGCAACAAGTAATGAAAGCTGAAACCATTGGAAAAAATTATTTTACCAAACTGAAGAGATGCATTTAAGAATACAGAAAAGGCCAAGAGACAAATCGTTTGTCAGCTTTACAGGAAGAAAATAGTGATTTACTACAAAAAAGGTCACGTTCACTATTAGTATTATTACAAATGAAAAAAATGTTAAAAAATGGCATACCATGCATGGAATTCCCCTTCCAGACAATTCAATGTAACAAGGGGACCACACATCAATCAGATTTTTGTAATTTTTTTATATTTATGGTACATGAAGTTCAGAACTCAAATACCAATCTTGGAAAGCAGTCTGATGCACCTCCCAAAAATTCTTGAGGTAAAAATTCTGAAATTCTCCCAGTGACTTTAATTCACTAAATGTAGCTATTCTTGACCGTAGTGCTCAACACAAGTAAACGCTGGATCACTGGTTCGTGTCTCGTTCCTGTCTCCTTTTTTTTCCCACACAATTCAACTTGAATACCTATGTCATTTACAAATAAAATTCATCACATATATGCCAATTAACATGTATCTAATTATGTTATATGAAAATGCAGAACTTCATATTTCTATTTACGGTACACGTCATCAAAAACATTTTCTTTGTCCATAATGTTGAACATAATGAACTCTTCGTATGTTACAACATATTAAGTCTTCTATTAGTAGCATTGCCACTTCAGGAATACTGCCAATGGTGTTACTTTGATGAGTTTATTTCCTGTGAGAATTTGCTCGTAATGTACAAGGGCATCAATAATGCATATATTGAAGCTTCACTGCATAAGGAATCTTCAACACCATCTTCCTGTAACATTGAAGGACCTGGCAAATTGTCATTGTCCACATCTGACATTACAGTCTTTTTGCTGTGTAAGAGGCCTTTCATGCACAATACCACAAAACACTATCTGCTGCTTCAGCAATGCTGAAATCCTATTACAGCCACAACTGTCTCTTGCAAAAGACATCATATCCCTTCCAAATATTGTGGAATTCGCTGAAAGAAGCTGTGGTCCGCTCCACAGTGCGAGTGTGTGTGTGACTGTTGAACCAGTGGCATGGGACCCCAGTTTGAGCAACTGTTATCAACATTGACAACTAATATTAACATGCATGCTGCAAAGTTTCTAAACACTCACTGATAACAAGTACAGTTAAATCTCCCCATAACCTAGTATCGCCTTTGTCCTCAGCTCACAAGCAATCTCCATAAAAATGATAATCAAATATGCATTAACTATCATGTATTTAATGAATTATATATTTAAATGACATAAGTTTCTGAAATGAACAGAAAATAATATAATGACTGAAACAAGATGCAATCCAGCAATTACCACTCTCGAGCATTACTGACAGCATGCCGAAAACTGCCCTACCTTCAGTGGAATTCAAATTGCTGAAAGAACTTAAAACTTGATTTTCTCGAGAATTTTTGAGAGTCGCATTTAACAAGTTTGGAATATTGATATTTTTCTCTGAACTTCATGTACTGTAGATATTAAAAAATTATAAAAATCAGACTGCTGTGTGGCCCCCTAGGAAGATGATATTACTATAATAGAAGTTACAGATTGAAAACAACAAATAAAGTTGTACATGGGCAAATACTCTTGTGGACAGCCGCAGGTAACGCTCTTGTTGTCGTCTGTTGTTGTGTTGTTCAGTCAAAAGGCTGGTTTGATGCAACTCTCCATGCTGCTCTATCCTGTGCAAGCCTCACCATGTCCGAGTAACTACTGCAACCTATGTTGTTCTGAATCTGCTTGCTGTATTCATCTATTGGTCTCCATCTACAATTTTTACCCTCCACACTTCCCTCCAGTACTAATTTGGTAATCCCTTGATGCCTCAGAATTTGTCCTGCCAACCATTCCCTTCTTCTAGTAAAGCTGTGCCACAAATTCCTCTTCTTCCCAATTCTATTTGGCACTTCCTCATTAGTTACATTATCTACCCATCTAATCTTCAGCACTCTTCTGTAGCACCACATTTTGAAAGCTTCTATTCTCTCCTTGTCTACACAGTTTATCATCCATGTTTCACACCCCTACATGGCTACACTCCACACAAGTACTTTCAAAAAAGACTTTCTGACACTTAAATCTACATTTGATGTTAACATCTTTCTCTTCTTCAGAAACGCTTTTCTTGCTATAGCCAGTCTACATTGTTTATCCTCCCAACTTTGACCATCATCAGTTACTTTGTTTCTGAAATGGCAAAATTCATCTACTACTTAAGTTTCTCATTTCCTAATATAGTTCCCTCAACATCACCTGATTTAATTCAACTACATTCCGTTATCCACATTTTGCTTTCATTGATGTTCATCTTATATTCTTCTTTTAAGACACTGTCCATTCCATTCCTCTTCCAAGTCCTTTGCTGCCTCTGGCAGAATTACAATGTCATTGGCAAACCTCAAAAGTTTTTATTTATTCTTCCTGGACTTTAATTCCTACACCAAATTGTTCTTTTGTTTCCTTTACTGCTGTGCAATGTACAAATTGAATAACATAAGGGATAGGCTACATCCCTGTCTCACTTCCTTCTCAACCACTGCTTCCCTTTCCAGCCCCTCAACTCCTACAATTGCCATCTGGTTTCCGTACAAATTGTAAATACCCCTCCCACCTTTAGAATTTGAAAGAGAATATTCTGGTCAACACTGTCGAAAGCTTTCTCTAAATCTTACAAATGCTATGAATTTAGGTTTGCCTTTCCTTAACCTATCTTCTATTAGAAGTCATGGGGGTTAGTAGTGCCTCATGTGTTCCCACATTTCTCTGGTATCCAAAATGATCTTCCCTTTGGTTGACTTCTACCAGTTTTCCCATTCATCTGTCAAGACTTCATGTTAGTATTTATGAAACTGATAGTTCGGTAATTTTCACATCTGTCATCACCTGCTTTCATTGCAATTGGTATAATTATATTCTTCTTGAAGTATGAGGGTATTTCACCTGTCTCATACATCTTGCTCACCAGATGGAAGAGCTTTGTCATGGCTGGCTCTAGCAAGGCTATCAGTAGTTCTAAAAGAACGTTATCTATTCCGGGGGCCTTGTTTTGACTTGGATCTTTCAGTGCTCTGTCAAATTCTTCACAAATTATCATATCTCCCATTTCATCTTCATCTACATCCTCTTCCATTTCCATTATATTGCCCTCAAGTACAACCTCTATATACCCCTTCCACCTTCCTGTTTTCCCTTCTTTGCTTAGGACTCATTTTCCATTTGAGTTCTTGATATTCACACAGGTGGTTCTCCTTTGTCCAAAGGTGTCTCTAATTTTCCTGTAGGCGCCATCTTTCTTATCCCTAGTGATATATGTTTCTACATCATTACACGTGTCCTCTAGCCATTCCTGCTTAGCCATTTTGCACTTCCTGTTGATCTCATTTTTGAGATATTTGTATTCCCTTTCACCTGTACATTAACTGCAGTTTTACATTTTCTCCTTTCATCAATTACATTAAATATCTCTTGTCTTACCCAAGAATTTCTACTAGCCCTTGTCTTTTTACCAACTTGATCCTCTGCTGTCTTCAGTATTTCATCTCTCAAAGCTAGCTGTTCTTCTTCTACTGTATTCCTTTCACCTGTTCTTGTCAATCGTACCTAATGGTCTCTCTGAAGCTCTCTACAATCTCTGGTTCTTTCAGTTATTCAGATACCATCTCCTAAATTCCTACCTTTTTGCAGTTTCTTCATTGTTAATCTACAGTTCATAACCAATAAATTGTGGTCAGAGTCCACATCTGCCCCTGGAAATGTCTTACAATTTGAAACCTTGTTCCTAAATCTCTGTCTAACATCACATAATCAATCTGAAACCTTCCAGTGTCTCCAGATCTCTTCCACATATACAATCTTCTTTCATGATTTTTAAACCAAGTGTTAGCTATGATTAAATCATACTCTGTGCTCTTGTAGAAGTGCGTATAATTCAGCAAGAAAAGATATAGTCACTCACTTGAAATTCCATGCCTTTTTATGCTATTCAATATGTATATGCATCCCACAAGTTTCAGATTAGATTAGATTAGATGTACTTTTCATTCCAATGGATCGATAGAAAGGAGATCCTACAGGATGCAGAGCTTGTCAGAAAAACAAGAATACACAAATATTCCCAAAGAGAACCAAATCTGATAATGTACCTTCCACATATCCCAAGTGAAATGGTCCTCACAGATAAAAAATAAATAAAAAACTTGAGCATATTTCTATTTCAAAGGTAATAAGAAACTTGTTAAACATACAAATGTTCAATACACGAGGAGCACATGATAATTCTCAGACTATTGTGGCCACATATCTCCAACTAAAACAATCATTTTTCACCTTTTTACAATGATTGCATTGCTAGACCAAACTGAGAAGTCAGAATGTATTACTACTGACATCATTAACAACATATACCCACCAGTTGGTTCCCCTAAGAAATTCATCAGTGCCGTGGATGATGTTGGCCTCCAATAAATCCTTTTGGATCCTCTTAAACTGAACTTTATTAGTGGTTAAACTTTTTATTGCTGCTGGTCAGTTATTGAAAATGTCTTCTCCTGAGTAATGAACACCATTCTGGACCAGAGTCAGTAACTTTGAATCTCTTATTTCTAGTACTGATTCCATGAACTGAGTTATTTGTTTGAGAAAGAGAGGTACTTTTAATGACAAATTTCATTATGGAAGAAATATATTGGGAAGCAATAGTTAATATCTCTAGCTGGCGGCAGAGGTCTCTGCAGGATGTTCTTGAGTTCACACCACAAATAATGCTTAGTATATATTTTTGGATGTGGAAGACTTTAGCTTGGCTTGATGATTACCACAGAACATAATCCTGTATGACAATATGGAATGAAAGTAAGCATAGTACACAAGCTTTTTTATTTTTATATCCCCTACATCAGATAAGGTAAATATTGCAAATACAGATCTGTTTAGGGGCCTCAGCAGTTCCGTGGTATGCTCATCCCAGTTGAATTTATTATCAAGTTGTAATCTCAAGAATTTAACACTGTCAGTAGACTACTTCAGTCTGTTTATCCTTAACTTTGGGCACATATTGGTGGGAAACCACTTCCAAGTTCTGAACGGCATGCAGTGTGTTTTTTAAATGTTTCATGACAAAGAACTTGTTAGGAAACATTTACTAATGTCCATAACAATTTCATTAACTCATCTTTCCAAAACTATACTTGATATGTAATTTATTGTTAGTATCATCCGCAAACAAAATAAACTTGGTATCTGGTAATGTTACAGATAAAGAGGGTCATTAACACACCCAAGAAAAAGTAGTGACTAAGACGGAACCTTATGGGAAACCAAATGTAACTAGTTCCCAGTTGGATGACGCACAACTAGTATAATGGGGCATATCCTCTGCCATACTCCTTGTGGTGGTTTGCAAAGTACAGATAGTGTAATACATGTCTCTTTCCCAATGATACCCTTTATTTCCTATCAGTGATGTAGGATTTCAACCAATTTGCAGTACTTCCTGTTACCCTCAATACTAATTTATTTCAAAGGATTTTGTGATTTATATATAAAAACAAAGATGAGGTGACTTACCGAACAAAAGCGCTGGCAGGTCGATAGACACACAAACAAACACAAACATACACACAAAATTCAAGCTTTCGCAACAAACTGTTGCCTCATCAGGAAAGAGGGAAGGAGAGGGGAAGACGAAAGGAAGTGGGTTTTAAGGGAGAGGGTAAGGAGTCATTCCAATCCCGGGAGCAGAAAGACTTACCTTAGGGGGAAAAAGGGACAGGTATACACTCGCACACACGCACATATCCATCCACACATACAGACACAAGCAGACATATTTAAAGACAAAGAGTTTGGGCAGAGATGTCAGTCGAGATAGAAGTGTAGAGGCAAAGAAGTTGTTGAAAGACAGGTGAGGTATGAGTGGCGGCAACTTGAAATTAGCGGAGATTGAGGCCTGGCGGATGACGAGAAGAGAGGATATACTGAAGGGCAAGTTCCCATCTCCGGAGTTCGGATAGGTTGGTGTTGGTGGGAAGTATCCAGATAACCCGGACGGTGTAACACTGTGCCAAGATGTGCTGGCTGTGCACCAAGGCATGTTTAGCCACAGGGTGATCCTCATTACCAACAAACACTGTCTGCCTGTGTCCATTCATGCGAATGGACAGTTTGTTGCTGGTCATTCCCACATAGAATGCATCACAGTGTAGGCAGGTCAGTTGGTAAATCACGTGGGTGCTTTCACACGTGGCTCTGCCTCTGATCGTGTACACCTTCCGGGTTACAGGACTGGAGTAGGTGGTGGTGGGAGGGTGCATGGGACAGGTTTTGCATCGGGGGCGGTTACAAGGATAGGAGCCAGAGGGTAGGGAAGGTGGTTTGGGGATTTCGTAGGGATGAACTAACAGGTTACGAAGGTTAGGTGGACGGCGGAAAGACACTCTTGGCGGAGTGGGGAGGATTTCATGAAGGATGGATCTCATTTCAGGGCAGGATTTGAGGAAGTCGTATCCCTGCTGGAGAGCCACATTCAGAGTCTGGTCCAGTCCTGGAAAGTATCCTGTCACAAGTGGGGCACTTTTGTGGTTCTTCTGTGGGGGATTCTGGGTTTGAGGGGACGAGGAAGTGGCTCTGGTTATTTGCTTTTGTACCAGGTCGGGAGGGTAGTTGCGGGATGTGAAAGCTGTTTTCAGGTTGTTGGTGTAATGATTCAGGGATTCCGGACTGGAGCAGATTCGTTTGCCACGAAGACCTAGGCTGTAGGGAAGGGACCGTTTGATGTGGAATGGGTGGCAGCTGTCATAATGGAGGTACTGTTGCTTGTTGGTGGGTTTGATGTGGACGGACGTGTGAAGTTGGCCATTGGACAGGTGGAGGTCAACGTCAAGGAAAGTAGCATGGGATTTGGAGTAGGACCAGGTGAAACTGATGGAACCAAAGGAGTTAAGGTTGGAGAGGAAATTCTGGAGTTCTTCTTCACTGTGAGTCCAGATCATGAAGATGTCATCAATAAATCTGTACCAAACTTTGGGTTGGCAGACTTGGGTAACCAAGAAGGCTTCCTCTAAGCGACCCATGAATAGGTTGGCGTACGAGGGGGCCATCCTGGTGCCCACGGCTGTTCCCTTTAATTGTTGGTATGTCTGGCCCTCAAAAGTGAAGAAGTTGTGGGTCAGGATGAAGCTGGCTAAGGTGATGAGGAAAGAGGTTTTAGGTAGGGTGGCAGGTGATCGGCGTGAAAGGAAATGCTCCATCGCAGCGAGGCCCTGGACGTGCGGAATATTTGTGTATAAGGACGTGGCATCAATGGTTACAAGGATGGTTTCCGGGGGTAACAGATTGGGTAAGGATTCCAGGCGTTCAAGGAAGTGGTTGGTGTCCTTGATGAAGGATGGGAGACTGCATGTAATGGGTTGAAGGTGTTGATCTACGTAGGCAGAGATACGCTCTGTGGGGGCTTGGTAACCAGCTACAATGGGGCGGCCGGGATGATTGGGTTTGTGGATTTTAGGAAGAAGGTAGAAGGTAGGGGTGCGGGGTGTCGGTGGGGTCAGGAGGTTGATGGAGTCAGGTGAAAGGTTTTGCAGGGGGCCTAAGTTTCTGAGGATTCCTTGAAGCTCCGCCTGGACATCGGGAATGGGGTTACCTTGGCAAACTTTGTATGTGGTGTTGTCTGAAAGCTGACGCAGTCCCTCAGCCACATACTCCCGACGATCAAGTACCACGGTCGTGGAACCCTTGTCCGCACGTCCAGGGCCTCGCTGCGATGGAGCATTTCCTTTCACGCCGATCACCTGCCACCCTACCTAAAACCTCTTTCCTCATCACCTTAGCCAGCTTCATCCTGACCCACAACTTCTTCACTTTTGAGGGCCAGACATACCAACAATTAAAGGGAACAGCCATGGGCACCAGGATGGCCCCCTCGTACGCCAACCTATTCATGGGTCGCTTAGAGGAAGCCTTCTTGGTTACCCAAGTCTGCCAACCCAAAGTTTGGTACAGATTTATTGATGACATCTTCATGATCTGGACTCACAGTGAAGAAGAACTCCAGAATTTCCTCTCCAACCTTAACTCCTTTGGTTCCATCAGTTTCACCTGGTCCTACTCCAAATCCCATGCTACTTTCCTTGACGTTGACCTCCACCTGTCCAATGGCCAACTTCACACGTCCGTCCACATCAAACCCACCAACAAGCAACAGTACCTCCATTATGACAGCTGCCACCCATTCCACATCAAACGGTCCCTTCCCTACAGCCTAGGTCTTCGTGGCAAACGAATCTGCTCCAGTCCGGAATCCCTGAATCATTACACCAACAACCTGAAAACAGCTTTCACATCCCGCAACTACCCTCCCGACCTGGTACAAAAGCAAATAACCAGAGCCACTTCCTCGTCCCCTCAAACCCAGAATCCCCCACAGAAGAACCACAAAAGTGCCCCACTTGTGACAGGATACTTTCCAGGACTGGACCAGACTCTGAATGTGGCTCTCCAGCAGGGATACGACTTCCTCAAATCCTGCCCTGAAATGAGATCCATCCTTCATGAAATCCTCCCCACTCCGCCAAGAGTGTCTTTCCGCCGTCCACCTAACCTTCGTAACCTGTTAGTTCATCCCTACGAAATCCCCAAACCACCTTCCCTACCCTCTGGCTCCTATCCTTGTAACCGCCCCCGATGCAAAACCTGTCCCATGCACCCTCCCACCACCACCTACTCCAGTCCTGTAACCCGGAAGGTGTACACGATCAGAGGCAGAGCCACGTGTGAAAGCACCCACGTGATTTACCAACTGACCTGCCTACACTGTGATGCATTCTATGTGGGAATGACCAGCAACAAACTGTCCATTCGCATGAATGGACACAGGCAGACAGTGTTTGTTGGTAATGAGGATCACCCTGTGGCTAAACATGCCTTGGTGCACAGCCAGCACATCTTGGCACAGTGTTACACCGTCCGGGTTATCTGGATACTTCCCACCAACACCAACCTATCCGAACTCCGGAGATGGGAACTTGCCCTTCAGTATATCCTCTCTTCTCGTCATCCGCCAGGCCTCAATCTCCGCTAATTTCAAGTTGCCGCCACTCATACCTCACCTGTCTTTCAACAACTTCTTTGCCTCTACACTTCTATCTCGACTGACATCTCTGCCCAAACTCTTTGTCTTTAAATATGTCTGCTTGTGTCTGTATGTGTGGATGGATATGTGCGTGTGTGCGAGTGTATACCTGTCCCTTTTTCCCCCTAAGGTAAGTCTTTCTGCTCCCGGGATTGGAATGACTCCTTACCCTCTCCCTTAAAACCCACTTCCTTTCGTCTTCCCCTCTCCTTCCCTCTTTCCTGATGAGGCAACAGTTTGTTGCGAAAGCTTGAATTTTGTGTGTATGTTTGTGTTTGTTTGTGTGTCTATCGACCTGCCAGCGCTTTTGTTCGGTAAGTCACCTCATCTTTGTTTTTATATATAATTTTTCCCACGTGGAATGTTTCCTTCCATTATATTGATATCATTAATTTGAATCCAACAATTACGTTTGTTATTGTCACTGTTGCATTTCGAAATCTTTTCTGTCGTCTTATTTTCCTCTTTCTGTTTTTGCCAGTAGTTTCACTTTGTATTCACCTTCTCCTTTTTACCGTAATCTGCTATACTATTTTATCCCGCCTATATATATACTCAACAATACGTAACCCACTTCCAAACCATAACCAAAAAAATATTTTTTTGCCGCTTTCAGCACTACCGCCGCTATAATATCCACCGTTTCTAGTTCACAAACAGCTCCTTTCACCTTTTAAACAACCATTTCGGCCATTTCTAATAACTTTCGCTTTATTTCCATTTCCGTTTTTCCCACATCACTGATCATTTTTAGCCGCTTCCCACAGGTTTTAACGCCATTATTTCTTCGTCAGACAATTGTTAGCCTCATTTTCATAATCTGCCACCACAATACCACTCCTTTTAATATACTACACGCAGTTTTTTCGAAATTTTCCCGAATTTCTCCGTCCTTTAACGTGTTTTGGCGGCAACACAACCACCTAACCTTTATGCACATCGTTGTCTACCAACCCAAGTCCAACATAGCCCAGCTGTAACCAACACCTTTTCGCCTTTTTTCATTCCAGATCTCCAGTTACTTTCCGGTTCACCTTTATCTCTCCCCATATATTTTTATTTTCATTTTCATTTCACCTCATGTTACACTTTCCACCTTCTAATACCATGTCACCCTCACAACACCCCCACAATGACCCCATTAAGTTTTATTTACATTCCCTCCGCAAACATGCCTTCGCCCTAGCCAGATTACGCTCGCATATTTTATTTTCTCAGGCTTGTCTGACATTTGGCATTACCCCCAAAGGCCTCACACTCAAAGTTCCCATCTCTGGCTGCAACCCTTCCTTCCATCAGTCCCTATACCAGTTCCAATCTGAACAATCCATTGCCCTCACCCACCTAATCCTTCACCTACACATCAACTCAGCCAATCAACACACCCGTCAACTCCTATCCTTAATAAAAGTCCTTAATCTTTCCTCTCCCACATCCACACCGGCTGTTCAGAGCATCCTCCTACAGGCCAACCGTAAATTAGAACAGCATGCCACCCTCCACCTCAAAAAACTATCCAATCTCCTGGTTTCCCACCTCCGGAAAGGCAACTCACTCACCCTTCACAACCTTTCCAGCAAACCTCAACCTCCTCTCATTGCACACAAACCCAGTCTCTCCCATCTACTCAATCTCCCACTTCCAGCTCCACTCCCTCCAAAACCTCAAAATTCCGATCAACACAATCTGGAACCACAACACCCCAATTCAGTAGTTAACCTTTCCTCCAAACCTCTCTCTCAATCCGAAACCTCTGTCCTATCCAAAGGCCTCACCTTCAGCCCCACTCCCAGATTCAACCAAACGGCCCTCGTCAAAGATTTACTGTCCTACACTCGTACTCTCTGCTGGAAGTATCACTTTGCCACGAAGAAAAATGATCCTACTCCTAATGATCCGACTCCTCAAGACACCATCCAAATTGAACCCTGCCTGGAACAGTTCCGTCCTCCGTCACAGCGGGACCCACCTCCTCTTCCTCAAAATCACCCTCTCCAAACCTTCCAGGAATTTCTGACTTCCAGCCTTGCATCTCAATCCTTCTTAAAAAACCTTAATCCTACACCCAACATCACCACTGCTGAAGCCCAGGCTATCCGTGATCTGAAGGCTGACCGATCCATCGTCATTCTTCCGGCGGACAAGGGTTCCACGACCGTGGTACTTGATCGTCGGGAGTATGTGGCTGAGGGACTGCGTCAGCTTTCAGACAACACCACATACAAAGTTTGCCAAGGTAACCCCATTCCCGATGTCCAGGCGGAGCTTCAAGGAATCCTCAGAAACTTAGGCCCCCTGCAAAACCTTTCACCTGACTCCATCAACCTCCTGACCCCACCGACACCCCGCACCCCTACCTTCTACCTTCTTCCTAAAATCCACAAACCCAATCATCCCGGCCGCCCCATTGTAGCTGGTTACCAAGCCCCCACAGAGCGTATCTCTGCCTACGTAGATCAACACCTTCAACCCATTACATGCAGTCTCCCATCCTTCATCAAGGACACCAACCACTTCCTTGAACGCCTGGAATCCTTACCCAATCTGTTACCCCCGGAAACCATCCTTGTAACCATTGATGCCACGTCCTTATACACAAATATTCCGCACGTCCAGGGCCTCGCTGCGATGGAGCATTTCCTTTCACGCCGATCACCTGCCACCCTACCTAAAACCTCTTTCCTCATCACCTTAGCCAGCTTCATCCTGACCCACAACTTCTTCACTTTTGAGGGCCAGACATACCAACAATTAAAGGGAACAGCCATGGGCACCAGGATGGCCCCCTCGTACGCCAACCTATTCATGGGTCGCTTAGAGGAAGCCTTCTTGGTTACCCAAGTCTGCCAACCCAAAGTTTGGTACAGATTTATTGATGACATCTTCATGATCTGGACTCACAGTGAAGAAGAACTCCAGAATTTCCTCTCCAACCTTAACTCCTTTGGTTCCATCAGTTTCACCTGGTCCTACTCCAAATCCCATGCTACTTTCCTTGACGTTGACCTCCACCTGTCCAATGGCCAACTTCACACGTCCGTCCACATCAAACCCACCAACAAGCAACAGTACCTCCATTATGACAGCTGCCACCCATTCCACATCAAACGGTCCCTTCCCTACAGCCTAGGTCTTCGTGGCAAACGAATCTGCTCCAGTCCGGAATCCCTGAATCATTACACCAACAACCTGAAAACAGCTTTCACATCCCGCAACTACCCTCCCGACCTGGTACAAAAGCAAATAACCAGAGCCACTTCCTCGTCCCCTCAAACCCAGAATCCCCCACAGAAGAACCACAAAAGTGCCCCACTTGTGACAGGATACTTTCCAGGACTGGACCAGACTCTGAATGTGGCTCTCCAGCAGGGATACGACTTCCTCAAATCCTGCCCTGAAATGAGATCCATCCTTCATGAAATCCTCCCCACTCCGCCAAGAGTGTCTTTCCGCCGTCCACCTAACCTTCGTAACCTGTTAGTTCATCCCTACGAAATCCCCAAACCACCTTCCCTACCCTCTGGCTCCTATCCTTGTAACCGCCCCCGATGCAAAACCTGTCCCATGCACCCTCCCACCACCACCTACTCCAGTCCTGTAACCCGGAAGGTGTACACGATCAGAGGCAGAGCCACGTGTGAAAGCACCCACGTGATTTACCAACTGACCTGCCTACACTGTGATGCATTCTATGTGGGAATGACCAGCAACAAACTGTCCATTCGCATGAATGGACACAGGCAGACAGTGTTTGTTGGTAATGAGGATCACCCTGTGGCTAAACATGCCTTGGTGCACAGCCAGCACATCTTGGCACAGTGTTACACCGTCCGGGTTATCTGGATACTTCCCACCAACACCAACCTATCCGAACTCCGGAGATGGGAACTTGCCCTTCAGTATATCCTCTCTTCTCGTCATCCGCCAGGCCTCAATCTCCGCTAATTTCAAGTTGCCGCCACTCATACCTCACCTGTCTTTCAACAACTTCTTTGCCTCTACACTTCTATCTCGACTGACATCTCTGCCCAAACTCTTTGTCTTTAAATATGTCTGCTTGTGTCTGTATGTGTGGATGGATATGTGCGTGTGTGCGAGTGTATACCTGTCCCTTTTTCCCCCTAAGGTAAGTCTTTCTGCTCCCGGGATTGGAATGACTCCTTACCCTCTCCCTTAAAACCCACTTCCTTTCGTCTTCCCCTCTCCTTCCCTCTTTCCTGATGAGGCAACAGTTTGTTGCGAAAGCTTGAATTTTGTGTGTATGTTTGTGTTTGTTTGTGTGTCTATCGACCTGCCAGCGCTTTTGTTCGGTAAGTCACCTCATCTTTGTTTTTATATATAATTTTTCCCACGTGGAATGTTTCCTTCCATTATATTGATTTTGTGATTTATAATGAATATCAACAATGTAGCAAAAGATATATTGCTACTTGCCACAAAGAAGACAAGTTAAGTTGCAGACAGGCAGAATTAAAAGACACTTTCATAAAGCTTTTGGCCACAGCCTTCATCGGCAAAAGAGAAACACACACCATTCATACAAACATACATTCCGGCCCAAGATGCTGGAGTTGGTGGTCACAGGTGCATGAGGTGTGTGTTTCTCTTTTCCTGGTGAAGGCTTTGGCCAAAAGCTTAATGTGTCTTAATTGTGCCTGTCTGCAACTTTCCTTATTTTTGTTTATTTACAATATTAAAATGGTATTCCTGTCAGCATAATTATATCACTAACAAAAGAATGACTACGTAATAACATATTTTGTGAGCTGCTGTACCTGATGACACTGATCTTATGTTCTGGAGCTAAAGTCACAATTATTGGTGAAAGTATCTGCTGGAGGTCCACTGTACCAATGATGAGGGGGCCCAATAAATGAGTGCTAACTTCTTCTGGATATGTGCTTGTCAACTGTTTCATAGCCTCCAGGATACTTCGTGAGCATGATCTTGTAGTATCGCTTAACTAAAATATGGAAAAGAGAAGAAAAACAGTTAATCTTTTTAATTCCTGATTGCTCAACTCTAAAATTACTGCTCTGAGGATATTATAAAACCCAAATCTGGCAACATTTACAAACAAACACAAATAAAACTGTTCCACAATAAATTACTGGTAATCATCTGCAACTATTAAATAACTGAACAACACATGGATGAATTTAAAGAGAGAAAATTTGAATATAAACATATCCTGAATGGACAGAATGTAGAAATTATAAAACATAATGGATGTTTGTGGAGAGGTCAAAGGATGCTGACAGCTATGAAATGTACAAAAGAAAGAGGGTAGTCAATAAGAAAGACAGGTCAAACAGAGAAGAGAAGCTAAATAGTGGAATGGAACTGCTCACTGGTTTTCCTTCCCAACTACCTGAAAAGACACTCTTAGTTCAATAACAGAAACCTTTCGCTTTCCACTAAGATTTCCTTCGCACTTACTACTTTCTCTGGTGCTATTTGTTGGAAAGACACACTTTGGCATGACGTCATAATGTGCTGGCATTATTTTTAAGAGCGAGTGACTGACACGATGGTCACTCGCCTGTTTGGAGATTAATTTCTTGATTACATGCTTATCTCATAAAACAATACAGTGCCTGATGGCTTGTGATTGGCAGTGATTATAAACAGCTGATGACATTAGATAAATTGCGAAGTGGATTAAGACACTTTCACATAGGGAGCAAAAATACTAAATTTGGAATGTACTATGTCAAACAGCAAAATATTTTTGTTCAGGAGGTTGTATCTTCTGCAATTGTCTGTGGGATGGTACAATACATCAACTGAGTTATGTGAAGAGTAGATATATCTAAAGTAGTAGAGGAAGTATTGTACCTTCAATACAAGTTTCACCAGGAAAGCATGGTGCACAATATTATATCTCAGAATCAGGAGTGGTGCTTATTATTTGTTTAAACAGGCACCTTTACATAGATCTAGCTCTCATGGAAGTATTACCAACATTTATAAAGAACTATCCACCATAGATTGTTTTAAAATTTAGATTACACCAGAGGTAGCTTTGACAAATAATAGATTGCATTTCACATCAAAATCGTAGATGATGATGCATTTGCAGTCTATCAAACAAATGGTGTAGGGATTATGGGGGTTATACTAACCATTCTGCGACCAACAGTACAAAATGTGGTCAGAAAAATTACTACAGTCCAAGTAAATTATACACATTTTGAATCAATGTGGTATGAGAATGGCTTATCCTGAAATGAGTGCGACCATGACAAAAGTTTGGATTCTGTTCTGAACATGACATAAGATGAAGCTAATCATTTGCCATGTATATGAGTATGAACTAGTGAAACCAGAGCTTCAAAAGTAAGTTAATTTGTTTTAAAAATAAATTATTTCTCTTATCAATCATTTTCACTTACATAGGATTTTGTACACACTTCGCACATTATCAATAATACAACTTTTTCAAAAATAGAAAGAATTACACATTTTACACAGGTGCTTACCCACGGCAAAAATACATCCGTACACATAAGAACTGCAAGTTCTCCATTTCTCAGCTTGCAAACAATTTCAGACATGTTAAGTAAGGCACAGTCTGAGAGTAGTGGTAGAAATTTCTTTATTTTATTTTTTGGAATTTCCTTCAGACACTCAGGATTTAGTTTTCCATCTTCCAGTGCCTGGATTACATCTTGAGCAGCCAAACCTTTCATCATAAAATAAAAATGTGAGTGCTTCATTTATTTGACTCACAAAATTACTTACTAAGGTCTACTTACTAAGGTCTATGCCAGCTGTCTGACACATCTACATACAGAGTCTGCCATCAAGATCCCATCCCTGTGACTCAAACTGACCTGTAGTCCCTCCTTAAAACCTCAGGCTCCTCACAGGGTCTAACACCTAAATCCTTAGAATTTCTCACCCCACCCAAACCATGCACGCCCACTTTTACCTTCTTCCTATGATCCATAAACCCAATCATCTTGACCGTCCTATAGCTGCTGGCTTCAAAGCATCCACCGAACGTATATCTGCGTTTGTTGATCAACACCTGCAACCCATAGTACAAAAACTCCCCTCGTAGATTGTCTGAAATCAGTGCCCGTCCCACTCCCATCGCACACCTTGATGGTCACCACTGATGCCACTTCCCTCTATACCAACATTCCCCGTGTACATGGTCTGTCTGCTGCTGAAAATTTCCTCAGTCAGTGCCCACCTGATTCCAAACCTATGACATCCTTCCTACTCACCTTAATCAACTTTATACTTACAAACAACTACTTCGTCTTTGATGGGCAGACAAACAAACACATCAGGGGTACAGCCATGGGAGCCGGCCGGAGTGGCCGCGCGGTTCTAGGTGCTTCATTCTGGAATCGCGCGACCGCTACGGTCGCAAGTTCGAATCCTGCATCGGGCATGGATGTGTGTGATGTCCTTAGGTTAGTTAGGTTTAAGTAGTTCTAGGGGACTGATGACCTCAGATGTTAAGTCCCATAGTGCTCAGAGCCAGCCATGTGAACCAGGATGGCTGCTTCCTATGCCAACCTTTTCATGCTTTCCCAGGATCCATATGTCTCCAACCAGTTTTGATTTAGGTACATTGATGACATCTTTACCATATGGACTTATGGTGAGGCTGACCTCCTAAAATTCCTGGAATCTCTGAATCCCTCCTCCCAATTAAATTTCAGGTGGTCCTATTCCGAATCCCACCCCCCTTTCCTAGATGTTGATCTTGTCCTCACTGAAGGCCAGCTACACACTCCCGTCCACATTAAACCTACGAACAAACAACAGTACTTACATTTTGACAGTTGCCATCCTTTCCATGTCAAACATTCTCTCCCATACAGCCTTGGCATCTGAGGCAAACATATTTGTTTGGATGCAGACACTCTACAGCAATACACCACCATTCTCACCTCAGCCTTCACTGCATGTAATTACCCCACCAGTCTAGTTAAAAAGCAGATTTCCCAGGCCATCACATTCAATCCTGATACTGCTTGATCCCTCCACAAAACAGCTTCAGAGCACACTATTGGTGACTCAGTATTATCCTGGTCTGGAATGTGTTAATCAGCTACTTCTATAGGGCCATGACTTCCTAAAATTATGCCCTGGAAAGAGATCCATTCTGTCTGAAATTTTGCCCACTTCACCTAGAATAGCTTTCCATCGCCCTCCCAATCTTCGCAATATTCTTGTCAGACCCTCTGCTCCTTCTGCACCCATCTCGCTACCATATGGCTCCTACCTCTGTGACCGTCCCTGCTGCAAGACTTGCCCCATGCACCCTCCTACCACCACCTATGATAGCTCTGTAACTGGTAAAAGACATACTATTAAAGGGAGAGCCACCTGTGAAACGACATGTCATATACCAGCTATTACTTAAACACTATTCAGCCTTCTCCATTGGCATGATTACCCGCAAATTATAAATTAGGATAAATGGACATCGGCATGACAGCCAACAAATTATCAATTAGGATGAATGGGCAAAGGCAGAGGGTACATACTGGCAAACTCGCAATATCCTGTTGCAGAAGATGCTCTATAACATGACATTCGTGACCTTGGTGCTTGTTTCACCACACGCGCCATCTGGATTCTTCCCCCAGACACCAGTTTCACAGAACTCTGCAGGTAGGAACTAGCACTACAACATGTCCAACATGTCCTTGTTTCTCGCCACTCACCTGGCCTCAATTTACATTAATTTATTCCATCTCAGCTTTTCTTCACTGTAACTACTCTCTGCTTCACTCCATTTTAGTTTTCTACATCTTTCATTGTCTTTCCTATCTACTTTTCATCGCCGCCTCCCACCTCTGTTACGTACACACCACTCAGCTTCTCACACTTATTAACTCATGCAGGATGTTTTGGTAGTAATCTATGTCTTGCATAATAACCTGTCTTCCACCTTTAAGCTATCAGGTTTTCAAATCTCATCTGATGCAGTCCCCAACAACCAGCCTTTCCTTCTCATCCTGTACGCTAAGTCTCCCCTGACCCACGGCTCTGGGTGACTTTCCCAAAATCTGCCTCTTTTCCTAGACCTCTCCAGTATTTTTGCTTCACCCTCCTTCCTTCCACTTCAATTCTTCTGCCTGAAGGAGCCACTGGCTTTGAAAGCTTGCCAATCACAACAGTGTTTTATCTGCGTGTTCTGCCGCTACTTGGTGAGTAAATTTTTTATCCATCCAATTAAATAATTTTATCAATAATTGATTGTTTTAATTATTATGTTTGCTATATTAATGGTAATTTCATTAGAGTGAGAGATAATGAAGCAACAAAGTACAGGATATTTTATATAGATTCATCCAACTTCACACAACTGTACCTTCGACATGAATAAAGATAGAATCCTGGGGTGAATTTTCATACACACATCGAAACTAAAAATTTACCTGGCCATCAGCTGTGATTTACTGGTTCACATGGTAGCTGGTAAGGGTCTCTCTGCTTGCTTGCACATTATCCAGTGCATACCGAGTCGATATGGCAACAACACAGCAATAAAAAGTGTTTAGTGTTTTCCAGACCTGCAGGAGCAATTAAGTTACAACTGAGCGGTGTGATTTTTGTCAAGAGTTTGGCACTGTAGCTTCAACAGCTCAAAGCTTCCAACAATGACACCAGTATTGCACCCTTGGCTTTTGAGGTCACCTGATCTGATGTACAAGATTTTATTTTATTTTTTTATTTTTATTTTTATGTGAAAGAGTATCTACATGCTTCCCCTTTCAGCAACTTTTGGTGAACTGCAATGCTGCATAGTAACATCAGTGAATTCAGTAACTATAGACATGATCTCAAAAGTATATGAGTTTGACTATAGTCTAGATGTTAGTTGTATGTCCAGTAGAGGCCACATTGAACATTTCTGAAAGGCTAATCAAAATTTTGACCCTAAATGCAATTGTATAGAAGGTATCACAAATTTTTATGTGCATGCTCTCATGAAATGGAATGAATCTTTTTGACATAGCTTGTATTTAGTTATCTTCTCCCTTATGAGAAACAACAATATCTTCACAATGAAGCTATATGTACTGCAGCTTGACAATCTGATTAATAGTTATGTACAAACTATATTTTGCTACATAAATTAATTGAAAAAGCAGAACAAAGTAAGATGATGTAATAATATGACACAGGAAACAAATCTCAGTAACTGCTGCATCTGGAGGAATGGTCGGGTTCAAGAGAAACTGTCCTGAATGTGAGTTTAGTGTACTATCACTTTGCACAGTTACAGGTGTCTACTAAGTTGGTTCACATGATTACTAACAGCATTCAATGCCGTTATTCTGTTTGTGACACTCTGTTCCACAGACCTCGACTGAAACTTTGTACCTCCATTTTTGTGTCAATTTCTTACTGGTATATGGTCATACACTAATCTTATCTGACTATTTTATTTTATTCACCAAACAAACCTATAACTGTAACATTCATTCATACAGACGTGAAAAATGTGCCCCCCCCCCCCTTTCTTTTACCGATTTTTAAGAAATTGAGCTTAGCTAGTAGGTAAATGTAAGAATAAAGGCACAAAACACCTGACAATGTTGGAAATTTTTTTGAGATGTGTGTGTAAACCAAATTTTGAAAGCAGATTGAAAGGGAAAAAGTATGTCCGGAAAACACACAGATGAACTAGTTTAACGCAGGAACTGGAAAATCTGTGATCACATTTTTTACTTATTTGTATACCAACAAAAAATATTGCAGGGATGTAGAAAAAAATACTCCAATTCATTGCTAATTTTGAAAAACTAAATGTATTTTTTTTTTTAAATTTTGGCTCACTCATCCATCTCAAAATAGTTCTATTTACTTTATATATGTATTCCACAGATCCATTAGTGCGTGTTGATGCAAAAATGTCGAATGATTCAAAACATGTATTTTATTACATTTGCGTCACATACATAACATTAATTTACGTACAAATTATTTTGTAGTCATAAATAAACAGGGACCTGATGATGGGTTATAGAACCTAATTAAGTGATCACATAAACATTCAGATTCATTTACTTGCATTTAAGAATACATAGTAATGGCTATGATTCATTTTCAACTTACTCTGAGAGGACTGTGACATCTGGGAAGGTTGGATATCTGGCACAGTGACATCTTGGTGACTGGACTCCTCGAAGACATCAATATCCATTTCTTCGAGACCAGAATTTTGTGGCTGATAATGGGTAACACATTTCATTTAATGTAGCCAAGTATTTAAAAACAGATACTTTATTATGTCACTAAACAAACTTCCCTTTTCAACAAAGATTTCAAGTTCTCTGTTTCTGTTCACACTACTATGACACAACACCAAGGCTGGTTACAAACCCCCCCCCCCCCCTCCCCCCTCTTTTCCAGCTAGGAACAGGATCAATATAAAACAGCACCACCTAGGCTTTTCTACAGCCAAACTAATTTCAACTAATTTTTTCAGAAAAAATGTGATCAAACTACGTAACAGTAACAAGAAAGCACAAAATGTCTCTGATGTACAGTGTATTGCATGATGAAGAGTACTCAGTATGCCAAAAGTTTACATTCTTCCTGCAGCAAGCACATAAAAATCATTTGCAAAAGGATTTGGCAATCTTTTGTGCACCGGGCAGCTGATTTATCATGTAATTATGTTACAATATGATTACATACTTAAAAACTAAAATAAACTTGAAACTGAATTTGAAGATCTGTGAAAATTTCCTGATTTACTTACAAAACCATTATTTATGAGGGCAAAGCACAACCAGAAAAGCAAAAACCAGTTATAAGTGTGCAGATCACAAAATTCCAAAGAGAATGATACTGCAAATACCAGTCATGGACATAAAACTATGATCCATAGTGCCATAAGCGTAGGTAACCCAAGTACACTTGGACTTACCATGTGAATCAGGATGAAGTATAGGTGTCACTGCTGATGAGATGGAGTGTACAAAGAAAATAGACCCAGATCCACTGGACCTACTTGGCAATTCCCATACAGGCTGACAACTAGTTATAAATGCTCATTTTCAATATACCTTAACAAATTGATATATTTAAGGGAAAAAATGCAGCAGTATCAAAACCCCCTATATTTTATGTTTTAAAGCACCGTTTTTGTGATGGCCATGAACATCCAGTCTATCTCTGTTACATCTCCATATGGTGCCTTCTGCCTGTCTGGAAAGCTAGCTGTGAGGGAGATGTTGAGCTCACAAAAATTGTGACAGTAGTATTATGCATCACCAAACTTGAGTTTAAGACTTTCTCATTGCAGTACAAACATATATCATAATATGACGGCTTTGGGAAGCAAGTACAATGGATAGCTAACGGCAGGTGTGAGTCAAAACCAGAAGCTGGAGACAGTGGGACTGTTTATAAACCACCTATCTGGGCAAGCTGTCATACTTTTATGCAACAGCCATCAAAAAAGTTTTGATGATTTAAAATACTTTGTTACCTAGATGTGTCAAAATGTGTAAAGATAATTAACCTTGAGTTTGAACTTCCTCAGTTCAACTGTTTCATAAAAATTTAACTTTTAAGAAAGTTTTAAATACTCTGAAATCTGAACACACAAAGTTGAAATTTTGATAGGGTAGTGTTTTGGTATACTAGATAAGGTTTCTGTAGAGTTATTTTAAATATTTTCCAAGTTATTGATGATTTACTGAAATTTCACATCTACTGAAATTTGAAGCTACAGAGCTGAAATTGTAATAGTATGTGTGCTGCCATAAAAAAAAAAAAAAAAATCATTTAGAAGTTTGTTGTGTTACAGGCAATATTTTCCAGGTTTTCCCAAAGTTGTTAAATTTGGCCTAGAATACCATAAACTGAAACAAATGATGTACCCTTTAGAATTAAATAATAACATAGCTATTACTGCACCGTATTCTGGCTATAAAATGATAAAAATGTACCAAATTTCAAGTGAATTGATCTGTACCGCGAAAACTGAAAGCACACTTCTAGATCGAAAGTTATATAAGCCATATTCATTAAAATAGAGAAAAAATTTAAAGACAGTCTATCCTTTAAGCATCTGTCTATTGTAGGAAAAATTAGAAAGCAGATATTATTACAACTGGGAGAGCTTATTAGAAATTTAATGGAGCAAGTATGGTGCTTTCCAAGCATGTTCTGTTTGTTGCATGCACTGCTGGAATATAATTATATAAGCAATCCCAGTAGAGCATTCAGGGACAGTGTGTCACATTCAGTCATGGAATCAGTGTTGGTCAGTTGGAGCCTTGCAATGTATTTGTTTGTGACAGGGGTTGTAACTGTGAGTGTGAGTCTCGAATAGCTCTGTACAACAGAACTTTGTTAAGGACTATGGCAGTATTTAACTGGGACTGAATCTTTGTGAGTACATTACACAAATATTTGCCTCATTCACTGTAGTTTAGCAAGATGATGTGTGCCATTCATATCCAGAAACCAAGTGGTGAGTAGAGCATTAAACTTCCCACTTTTAGAAAAATTAAACATTTGCCTCTCAACAAAGAGTTCTGATATTTTATCAATGACAACAATGTTGCTATCATAAGCAGCAAGAAATTTTTTCTCTTCTTGTCTTGAGTTGGGAAGGTTGGACCAATTTACTAGAAAGGCTAAGTGTACTGCCCTACAGAATGGAAGTGATCATCTCATAAAATCTGTTTACTGTATATTAAAGCCTCAAGTCAGGCATCCTTAGGCTGCAATATGTAATAAAAAGCAATTTAATAGAGTAATTCATAGTCTGTACTGTGATTTCATGGGTATTTACACACCTACAATCAGTGTATATTTAAAAAAACCATCAAAGCATACCCTTTAGAACAGTATTTTCAAGTGCCTACGACACACATACCGAATCTAGTTCTGTTCCCAGAGTCCAAACTACTTCGGAACAATATTGCCTTTAAAAATGTAAAGTGACGGAGAATGTTCTTAGAGCAACTGAATGCAGCCTAGTGAGGAGTTGTACAATAATTTCTGAATGATTGAGTATTTCAGACACTTGAGAATGATGCTTGATACACAAGCACACATTGTATTCCATCACCATCGAGGTACGAAGCACCCTGAGCAGAAAGATAAAGAGTTTTGCAGCATTCAGTCATCTGACTGGTTTGATGTGACCAGCCATGAATTCCTCACCTGTGTCAACCTCTTCATCTCAGAGTAGCACTTGAAACCTATGTCCTCAATTATTTGCTGAATATACTCCAATCTCTGTCATCCTCTATAGTTTTTACCCTCTACACCCCCCTCTAGTACCATGGAAGTTATTCCACGATGTCTTAACAGATGCCCTGCCATCTTGTCTTTTCTTCCTACCAGTGTTTCCATTTATTCCTTTCCTCACTGACACTGCAAAGAACCTCCAGACTGCATATCTTATCAGTCCACTTTACTTTCAACATTCTTTTCTTAGCACCACATCTCAAATGCTTCGATTCATTCTCAGAAATTTCTTCCTCAAATGAAGGCCTATGTTTCATATCAGCAGACTTCTCTTGGCCAGGAATGCCTTTACTCCCAGTGATAGTCTGCTTTTTATGTCCTCCTTGCTCTGTCCATTGTGGGTTATTTTGCTGCCTAAGTAGCAGAATTCCTTAATTTCATCTGCTTCATGGTCATCAATCCTGATCTCAAGATTCTCACTGTTCTCATTACTTTCATCTTTATTTGATTTACTCTCAATCCACAATCTTAAGACAGTTCATTCCATTCAGCAGATCCGGTAATTCTTCTTCACCTACACTGAGCATAGCAATGTAATCAGTGAATCTTATCACTGATAGATATTCTTTCACCTCGAATTTTAATTCCACTCTTGATCCTTTCTTTTATTTACACCTTTGCCTCTTTGATGTATAGATTGAACAGAAGGGGCGAAAGACTACATCCCTGTCTTACAGCCTATCTAATCTGAGCATTTCATTCTTGCTCTTCCACTCTTATTGTTCCCTCTTGGCTCTTGTACATCCTGAGTATTACCCATCATTCCCTGTAGCTAATGCCTATTTTTCTCAGAATTCCAAACATCTTGCACCATTGTTGAAGGCGTTTTCCTGGTTGACAAATCCTATGAACGTGACTTGACTTCTGTTTAGTCTTGCTTCCATTATCAAACGCACTGTCAGAACTGCCTCTCTGGGGTCCTTACCTTTGCTGAAGCCAAGCTGATCATCTAACATATCCTCAGTTTTCTTTTTCATTCTTCTGTATATTATTCTTGTCAGCAACTTGGATAAGTGACCATAAAGCTGACTGGACAATAATTCTTGCACTTGTCAGCTCTTGCAGTCTTTAGAACTGTGTGGATGATGTTTTTACGAAAGTAAGATGGTGTATCGCCAGACTCACACATTCCACACACCAAACTGAAAACTTATTTTGCAGTCATTTGCCTCAGTGATTTTAGAAATTCTGATGGAATGAAACCTGCCTCTTCTGTCTTATATGATCTTAAGTCTTCCAAAGATTTTTTAAATTCTGATTCTAATACTGGATTCACTATGTCTTCTGTATCGAATCTTGTTCCTTCTTCTATCATGTCACCAGGCAAATCTTCTCCCTCATAGAGACCTTCAATGTACTCTTTCCACCTGTTCTCTCTCTCTTCTGCATTTAACAGTGGAATTCCCACTGCACTCTTAACGTTATCACCCTTACTTTTAATTTCAATGAATGTTGAACTGATTTTCCTATATGCTGCATCAGTCCTTGCGAGAATCATTTCTTTTTTTTTATTTCTTCACATTTTTCATGCAGCCATGTCACTTTAGCTTCCCTGCACTTCCGATTTACGTAATTCCTAAGTGAGTTGCATTTCTGTATCCCTGAATCTCCCTGAACATTTTTGTATTTCCTTCTTTCAATCAATAAACTCAAGAATTTCTTCTGTTACCCATTGTTCTTCGCAATTACCTTCTTTGTTCCTGTTTTTCTGTCCAACTTCTGTGATTGCTCTTTTTAGAGATGTCCATTTCTCTTCAACTGAACTGCCTCCTGAGCTATTCCTTATCACAGTATCTATAGCCTTAGAGAACATCAAGCGTATCTCTTCATTCCGTAGTACCTTCGTATCCCATTTTGTGTAACGATTCCTTCATTCTAGTCTCAAACTCCAACCCTGTCCTCATCATTACTAAACTGTGATCCGAGTCTATACCTGCTTCTGGGTATGCCTTACAATTCAGTATCTGATTTCAGAATCTCTGTCTGACTATGATGTAATCTAACTGAACTCTTCCCATATCCTCTAGCCTTTTCTAAGTATACTTCCTACTCTTGTCATTCAGAGTATTCGCTATTACTAGCTGATATTTACTGCACAACTCAGCCTTTCTCATGTCTCATCCCTAGTACCAAGCCCATATTCTTCTGTCACCCATTATTCTACTAGTTCCCCTATGACAGCATTCCAGTCCCCCATGACTATTAGATTTTCATCTCCCTTTATGTATCAATTCACCCTTCCAATATCTGCATAAACTTTCTCCATCTCCTCATCTTTTGCTTGCAAGATTGGCATGTATATCTGAACTATTGTTGGTCATTGGACTGTTCATAGTAACACACACTCTGCCCCATCTTTCGATTCATACCAAATCCTACTCCCGTTGCACAATTTTCTACTGCTGTTGATATTACCCTATAGTTGCCCAACGAGAAATTCTTTTCTTCTTCCCATTTTACTTCAATGATCCCCTCCCCCCATTATATATCGACTGAGTCACTTCACTCCCCCTTACAGATTTTCTAGCTTCCCTACCACGGTCAAACTGCTGGCATTGCATGCCCCAACTTGTAGAACATTAGCCTTTTGTTGGTTATTCAATCTTTTTTCTCATGGTCATCTCCCTCTTGACAGTCCCTTCCTGGAGATCTGAGTGGGGAACAGAGTGATCATCATGACACTTTTCCAATTACAGGTCACAGGTCCTGTGGATACACAATATGTGTCTTTAAAGCTGTGGCTTCCATTGCCTTCTGCATACTCATGCCATTAATCATTGCTGATTCTTGTGCCTTTTAGGGACAGTTTCCCACCCGAAGGGCAAGAGAGTGCTCTGAACCTCCGTCCGCTCCTTCGTCCTCTCTGACACAGTCACTGGCTGAATGAGAGTGACTTCTTATGCTGGAAGCCTTTGGCCACCGTTGCTGATGATTTTTTAATCAAAATTTAAGCAGTGGCAGGATTGAACCACGGACTGAGGATGTTTTGATTGTGAATAAAAGACGCTACCGTTAGATCATGAGTTACACACATAATGAATTGGTAATTACTCACGGTCAACTAGTTCCATATATTCTGTTAAATCAATGTTTATCTGGTACATAGTTTACAAGTTGCAACTCTAACATCCAGATTACACTTTAAATAGTAATGTGGAAAGCAATTTTCTGTGCCACTTCCTGGTTAACATGTGGTATTATCAATGACTAACACACTGCATACTTATTATGTAACACCATCTTATGGGAGTATGACCTTTCATATGTTGATGGAGTACTTTGAGAATGTTCCTTTGGCACCAAGACCAGATTATATCTAGGCCTACTTGCAATTAACTGGAGCTTCCACACGTTCCTCACAATCAGCAATACTTTTCCTCAGTAGAGGTTATATGTGTGATGGTGTTGCGTAGCCACCAGTCACTCAACTCAACTAGACTATTGGCCATGGGGTTGATGACCCAAGCCTATACACAAAAAGTACAGAGTAGCAGTTGGATTCTAATGTTTCACATGAAAATTCTCAAGTTAAAGATGAATTCAGAGCCCACTCAAACATCTGAGAATGAATTCTCTTATTCTGTACAGAGTATACACCACAATTATTGTGTGTACTATATACAGCTGTAGTTTATAGGGTCAAATATCATTTTATAATAATAAATTCAGTGTTGTTTTACATCAGTCAACATTTCACTCAGTATCCACAAACTAAACAGGGGACAACCAGCACACCATGCATCTTGATCTTTTTGCAGCTTAATAAATCATCCATCAAATTTAAAGAGTGCAGCCACAAAACTTTTATTCTTCTTTTGCTAGTATTTTGGCTGTGTATCTTCTGGTCATCTTCAGGGTGTGTCAAATGAAGCTACAGTAGTTGTTCCATCATTTTAAACCAAAGAAAACACAAGTGCCAGAAATGTTGATTGACAGCAAAGAATATGTATCAATTGAGTCTATGGCTATGTGGTCAATCTATGCCGGGATATTGATGTGTCACTATTAGCTGCATTGTAGTGACATCTTTGTACGATTATGAAAGAAAGTGCTGGATTCCATGATTTATCTACATTGAATCTTTGTTAATAAAAGCTTTCGCCAAAGACATTACTACAGTGCAGCTAATAATGACAAACTGATATTCTAGTATGGACTGACCGCACAGCCACAGATTGAATTTATGCATTCTCTTTGCTGCCAATCGACATCTCTGGCACTCATGTTTTCTATGGTTTAAAATGACAGAACAAGTACTGTAGCTTCAGTTGTCACATTGACGTTGGCTGGCAGATGTGTGGTTGAAATACACGAAAAAGAAGAAATAAAGTTGCTGCGCTTGCACTCCCAAAATTTAATATATGGATTATTACAAGGTGAAAAAAATCAAGATGCATATCAAGTACCTCTTTGATGAGGAGACAGAGTCAAGAGTTCGATGACTGGCTACGTTATGACATTCGCAAGTGAGATTATGGAGCTCTAAGTTTTGAATTAAGATGCCAGAACCATGGCATAATTTCAAAATTTGCCAGATTAGTATATTTTAGAAAATCAGTCTCTATGAATAAGATTTTAAGAAAGGCTAGTTCTGTTGTTACAAAGAGGATACAGTTATGCAACAGAGAGGAGTGTGGTTTAAGTAATCAGCAAGGCATGATGCTGAATAAATGTCTTCACCTGCTGTGGGTGCTGCCTTTTATGTTTTGACATTGTGGCTTGCAATGTCTTGATTGTCAAGGAGCAGACAATCTCCCCAAGAATGTAAACACCAATGAACAAAGGAACATCTATAATGAAGTGTCACTCACTTCTTGTCGAGCCTCCAATGCTGATGTTATATATAATTTATACTGTATCTAATCCAAGTTACAAAGTAACTATGATCTGTACACCCACTGAACCAAATACAATACAGTCAATGATGAAATGCTGATGCCATTTCATAATTGGAGTAGATATCATTTTCCCTTCCACCAATAACAGCTGCAAAGGAGAAGAGTTCATGTCTCCCCAGGGCTGTAAGTGGTTTTATGGAGATACTGCTTTGCAAGACCTCCACAGAAAGAAGACAATTAACAGCAACTGAGTTACATTAAAGGTAAATTAACACACAATACATCAGGTGACAGATCAAATGTGAGACTCAGCACCCAACACATAAGCAGAGGGTCAAAAACACTTCAAGGAGTACACTACATAAACTTTGTCAGAATACTCAGATGGTGGTTCTTCCAGCTGATAAAGATAATGTTACTGTTTTATTGTCTCATGACGGCAATCATGATAAAATGAACAGTTTATCAAGTGATAGTACTCATCATAAAATCGGTGAAGTTGCCACCAACCCTGTGGTAAGGAAGAATGTGTTTCTGAATGCTTCCCCCTTTCTGATATAAATTGTGTGAAGATTGAATCACGTGAAATGGTTCCTCGTGGGCTTTACAGGTTTCCAGAAATCCATACAAAAGATGTTCCTATGCAAAAAATAGTGAGTAACATTGGCTCTTCAAATTACGACATTGCCAAACAAAGACCTCTTGTGGGAAAATGTGCTCATGACACATGCAATTCTATGGACTTAACTCCCTGACACTAAACAGAATGTGGATTTATTCGTCAGCTTTGATACAGATTCCTTATCCACCAGCTTTCCCACTTTAGAATCTTTATCTCTTATTTCCAAAGTCAATTACGATGTACTTTCTATTTAATAACAAAATTTTTTAAGAGTGATGGTGTTGCATCCGTTGTCACTTGGTGGTCCATACATTCGTGGAGGACTCCGAGGAAAAGGCACTGGTGTCTGTCTGTTTGAAACCAACAGTAATTTTGGAAATATGATTATGACTGTTTGTAGTGTAGCCACATGGTGTCAAATTACAAAAATTTTCAAACCATGTAAATTCTACCACGAAAAATTTCAGTTTACAGTGGAAATCAAAAAGGAGGAATGTGTTCTATTTTTGTATTTTTTAGTTTGTCACAATGATGATGGTACCTTAGACATGCAGTTTACTGGAAGCCAAATCATGTACCTTAATATTTACATGCAAATAACTGACACCATTTATTCCAGGCAATGAGTATCCTCGGAACTTTAGCTTGTAAAACACACAGCACTGCTAATGAGAACAGTCTGTAGTACAACATCCCATACTTACTGTTTTTGAAGCAAAGTGGTATTGTCAATAGCGGACACACAAGACACTATGAATAAAACATAAAATGGAAATAAAGAATGAACAAGAAGTCACAGAAAGATTTAAATGCATGGCTTTCTTGCTGTATTTAGAAACACGTCATTAAAAGCATGTCGGACCATGACCAAATACGAAGTTAAAGTGATTTTTCACCCTCCGATGAAGACAGCAGCACTTTTGGGTTCAGTCAAAGATGATTTGCTGTTCTGCAAGGCTGGGGTTTACAAGATTCCCTATGAGCATTGCCTTTTGTATATTGGGCACAAGATCCATGTACGTCAGAATCCTATAGCCCAATAAAATAGCTGAAGCAGAACAGAGCACTGATACTGGTCAAGGAAAAAGTAGTAGTTTGAGTCCTAGTTTAGCACTTAGTTTCTGTCTGTCATGGCTTCATAATGTTATATCTGCTATGGCACAGTAAGACACTGTTTGCCTACATACTTTTCATACAGTCTGATGATAGTGGCATATACATACTTCCTTAATAAAAGATCTTTGTTTTATATATACAAGGCAGTTCAGAAAAGTTGTTTCAAATGGTTATGAAAAAATTACAAGTATATAAGAATACAAAACTGGGGAAGCGATTATTTTCTAGTTTTTTGAAGAAAGAAGTAATGAAAAACAGGTGTAGCTCAACATACTTTCAAATAGTCAATATTAACTTTCAGATAAGTGGATATAAATGTACAAAGTCAACACATATGTACAGGTTTGTGTATGATGATCATGTCACTATGGTCAGCAGATGAAGAGTACCATTAGAAAGAACCAAGACTCTTTTGGAATAAGCAGCTAAGCTCAGGACAATCTAAGACAATGAGGATGAATAATAACTATGATAAGACTCTCAGTAGCAGATTTCAATTCTGATAAAGTACACAGTTTTCAATACTTTACATTCCCATACCAATAACCATAAGTGAAATAAATGCCTATATATTAAGTACAAAAACATGCCAGTGTTCCTTTAGAAAATTAATGTCTTGCATGATTTTACATCAAAAAATTAAATTTATGATTAGCCCTCCTGCCACCTCAGAAAGTGAACCATGGATGTTCCACAGTTGTTTCACAGAGGAGGACCACACTGCAGTCCCTTCTCTAAATCCTCGCACAAACGAAAAAATGGCTGACATCGAAATAAGTGTCCAAGGAATAGAAAAGCAACTGAAATCACTCAACAGAGGAAAGTCCACTGGACCTGACGGGATATCAATTCGATTCTACACAGAGTACGTGAAAGAACTTGCCCCCCTTCTAACAGCCGTGTACCGCAAGCCTCTAGAGGAACGGAAGGTTCCAAATGATTGGAAAAGAGCACAGGGAGCACAGGTAGTCCCAGTTTTCAAGAAGGGTTGTCAAGCAGATGTGCAAAACTATAGGCCTATATCTCTGACATCGATCTGTTGTAGAATTTTAGAACATGTTTTTTGCTTGCGTATCGTGTCATTTCTGGAAACCCAGAATCTACTCTGTAGGAATCAACATGGATTCCGGAAACAGCAATCGTGTGAGACCCAACTCTCTTTATTTATTCATGAGACCCAGAAAATATTAGATACAGGCTCCCAGGTAGATGCTATTTTCCTTGACTTCCGGAAGGCGTTCGATACAGTTCCACACTGTCGCCTGATAAAGTAAGAGCCTACGGAATATCAGACCAGCTGTGTGCCTGGATAGAAGAGTTTGTAGCAAACAGAACACAGCATGTTGTTCTCAATGCAGAGACGTCTACAGATGTTAAAGTAACCTTTGGCGTGCCCCAGGGGAGTGTTATGGGACCATTGTTTTTCACGATATATATAAATGACCTAGTAGATAGTGCCAGAAGTTCCATGCGACTTTTTGCGAATGATGCTGTTGTATACAGAGAAGTTGCAGCATTAGAAAATTGCAGCAAAATTCAGGAAGATCTGCAGCAGATAGGCACTTGGTGCAGGGAGTGGCAACTGATCCTTAAAATAGACAAATGTAATGTATTGCAAATACATAGAAAGAAGGGTCCTTTATTGTATGATTATATGATAGCAGAACAAACACTGGTAGCAGTTACTTCTGTAAAATATCTGGGAGTATGCTTGCAGTACGATTTGAAGTGGAATGATCATATAAAATTAATTGTTGGTAAGGCGGGTACCAGGTTGAGTTTCATTGGGAGAGTCCTTAGAAAATGTAGTCCATCAACAAAGGAGGTGGCTTACAAAACACTCGTTTGACCTATACTTAAGTATTGCTCATCAGTGTGGGATCAGTACCAGGTTGGGTTGACAGAGGAGATAGAGAAGATCCAAAGAAGAATGGCGCGTTTCGTCACAGGGTTATTTGGTAAGCGTGATAGTGTTACGGAGATGTTTAGCAAACTCAAGTAGCAGACTCTGCAAGAGAGACGCTCTGCATCGCGGTGTAGCTTGCTGTCCAGGTTTTGAGAGGGTGCGTTTCTGGATGAGGTATCTAATATATTGCTTCCCCCTACTTATACCTCCCGAGGAGATCACGAATGTAAAATTAGAGAGATTAGAGCGCGCACGGAGGCTTTCAGACAGTCGTTCTTCCTGCGAACCATATGTGACTGGAACAGGAAAGGGAGGTAATGACAGTGGCACGTAAAGTGCCCTCCGCCACACAAACTATATAAGCTGATAAAATGAGCAGACACTACAAGGTTAATGAAGAGCAGGAGAACAGCACATACAGGGTGATTCAGGAGGAATGTCACATAATTTGTGATGTGATTCTACATGTGAAAATAAACTGAAAAAGTCCTATGAACATGTCCGATTTTTGATCAGTATGGGACTGGAATAGATTGAAGAATAAACACACCCACAAATAAATATGAAGAAAAGTGTGATTATTACTTACCAAAATGCTGTGTAGGTGCTGTGGTGGACAGAATAATGGAAAGACAGATGAGTGATCCATCTTATAAGAGGTGTGAGAGTTCTCCAACAGATGGCAGCACTGTGATGTCACAACAGTGTGCAATTTGATTAGTGACCAGTCATGAGGACTGTGTGTATCATACTTGAGTGTTGTATATCTGATAAGTCCATTGTATATGTGAATGCCAACATGCCAGACACACATACCTATGAAGAATATTAAGACATGTTGTTCATGCACGGTACTGTAATGGCAGTGCCTCTGCATCTGTGACAGAATACCAGGGACCTTCCCCTGATTGATAAACCCCCTGTTTAAAGGTATTTCCCAGTGTTTTACAAACTATGTGAATCCAGAACACTACCCAGTGTACACATAACATCACAATGTTGGGGAAAGGGATGACATTATTGCAATGGTACAACAGAGTCCCACCACGAGCACACAAATTTTCAATTATTACTTTATGACTACTCCAATTAGAAGTAAGTTAAACATGAATATTTTGAGACAGATCTGTTTTAACTAAATTATCCATGATTGTTTTGTTAAAACCATCTACATTAAACATACCTTCTCTTTACAGTATACTAGTGGTATTTTTGAGGCATATTCCTCTGGAAGGGGTTCCGTCTCCAAGCAAGTCTTCTCAAATTTTTCTAAGGCATCTCTCAGTTGAGGACTGAACTCCCATTTGCCCCAAGGCTGTTTCTTGACATTGTTCTGGTGAATGGAAGTTAAGAAAACACCGAAATTAACAAAACTTGATTGAAATAATCATCCAAACACATCAATACATAAACTGCACTAGAAAGTAAAGCCATGTGGATTGTTCAGCAGACTAATGGGGAAGGTTTTCTTTCTTAGCACAGTATAGAAACTTTGCTTTGTGAACTGTGTTTTGTATTATTGTATTCGTCCATTGTAGTTGACTCTGATGACTGCTTGTCGAGTTTAGTGTCATATTATGTTGTTGGTGACAGAGGGAAATGGGGTGGGTGACACCTGTTGCTGGCTTATAGCCTAACCCACTTAAATACTGCCAAGGGGGCCATCAAAATTAACATTTTCATCTAATGGATTTATCACCACAAATAGTTTAATATCTCACTACTCTACAAATCACCAATGAGAGATTTGTAATTTAACCCTTATGATAGTTTAAAGTCTAGTAATTAGGAACAGTCAGACATCTCCTCCCCTCCCCTTGTTGGCCACATGTTGGTGATGAAAATTTCTTTCACTTATCTCTCAGATGATCACCTTTGTAATAAGTTGCTCATTGTATATTACTTGGCAGAAGCAGAATACTGAACACTCTTATAAGAAATTTGCTCTCTATTTTAAAGAAACTACTGTAGGTCTAGAAGATGAGTTCACTCACTTTAATTACACATTCATATGGTGCTGTGTAATAAGAAATTTCAGTGCACAGAACACCGAAATAATTATGCCCACCATTTTTGTGATACAAAACATTATGAAGAAGCCCACAGCTCTCATGTCCATGAACTATTAGCAAATTTGGGCACATAGCATACTTTTGCACTGATAATCCACAACTGTTGTGATGTGAGAAACATTTCTTTTTTTTCATACTCCAGTGCCTCAAAGACAAAGGTGTTTTACAATAGTACGAGTTAAATTTACTATTTCAAAATAATCATTGAGCGTGATGAAACTACAGTATTCACGGCAAGCCATCAAAATGTTTTGGTGTCCACAGATATGAACAAGAGGGCTGTGGAGTGCCTGGAGCTGGAAACATACAACTATTGCAATGAAGAAGTATGATTACAAGCACAGAGGAGTGCTCTTATGGATTCATCTGGGTTCAAGGTAGCCCTGTGGGTCATCTACAACAACAACAACAACTGTACAGCATGGCAGTTGAAAGTCTTCACTATTTAGCAAGCACTGGACTGAAAGCGAAGAAGCATAATCCGGTAAATCCAGGTTTTATTCTATGTGGTTTAACATTTCTTTACTGAACAGACTACATGGTGGGTAACTACAAGTAAGCAGAAAATATTTAAATTTTCATATAATGACTGGTTTCAATGTGTACAGCATTTCATTGAAGACATTTCTGAAGGATTCTGAAAATTAATGTCATAATGCAAACTTTTCCTATTGGTGTCTGCTAGACATGTTGAGAACTAAACAACAGTACAAAAGGAATAGATACTGTAAGAGCAACAGTGCAAGTGTAGCTGAGTACAAAATCTCTAAGCAATATAAATTCTCAAAATCCTTGAAATTACAGATGCTAGATTAAGCTTAAACACTGACCAGCCAGAACATATGACCATTGACCTACCATCAATATAAACCTGTTCAGGTAAAAGCAGCTTCACCGGGCAAGGAATGGCTGCTATTAATACACATGCATGATGTATCAGTGAGCATGCTGGCCATGTGCAGAATGGAGCAGATGTTACAATCTGACTTTGACTGAGGGCAGATTGTGATGGCCCAGAGACTTGGTACAGGACAGGCAGCGAACTGTGGCATAACTAACATCAGACTTCAATGCTGGGTAAAGTAAATGTTTGTCTGAACATGCAGTGCACTAAACACTCCTAATGATGGGCCTCCACAGCCAACCACAAATGTGTGTGCCGATGTTAACACTATGACATCAGCATCTATGACTGAAATGGGCACATGACCATCGGCACTGGACATTGGTGCACTGGCAGAGCCTTGCATGGTCTGATGAATGTCGATACTTTGTTCGTCGTGCTGATGGGAGGGTGCAAACCCGTTTTCTTCCAGGGGAACAGCTCCTAGACACCTGCACTGTGGGACAGAGACAAGCTTGCAGCCACTCCATAATGCTCTGGAGAATATTCAAGTGTGCATCCATCAGTCCAGTCACACTTGTGCAAGGCACCATGATGGCCAGGGAGTATCATACACTGGTTGGAATCCACATACACCCCCTCATGATGATCATGTTTCCAAAGGGAGTGGCATTTTTCACCAAGATAATGCGTCCGGCCGGGAGTGTGATGGAGTGGTTCAAGAAACACAATGGTGAGTTCTAACTGATGTACTGGACCACCCCTCCCCCCCACCCCCCAACTCACTAGAGCTGAACTCGACTGAACACATCTGGGATGTGATATAACATGGCATCAGAGCTCATCATCCCTCTCCCCAGAAGTTATGGGAATTAGGTGACTTGTTTGTGCAGATGTGATGTTAACTCCCTCCAGCGACCTACCAAGACCTCATTGCTTCCATGCCACAATGTGTTGCTACTGTTATCTGTGCCGAAGGTGGGCATACTAGCTATTAGGTAGGTTGTCATTATGTTCTAACTGATCAGTGCATATTATTGACATTGTAAAACACCAAAACTGTATATTAACTTACATATAACTATTGATAACTGGAACTGGGCACTTCTGAAATATCTTTTTATTTCCATGAAATAGTTTTCAAGCCTCTTCAGGCTCAGATTCAGATGAGATTGTGAGATGATTTGCAACAGATTTACCTTGATGAACCCCATTTCAGTTTGCTACAAGAGCGGCTGCTTATTACAGACAATACTGATCACCACCTACAGCAGGGTATTAGCTATTACCATGATGCAGTTCCTACCCCAATGAACCATGGAGCTTGCCATTGGTTGGGAGGCTTGCGTGCCTCAACGCTACAGATAGCCGTACCGTAGGCGCAACCACAACGGAGGGGTATCTGTTGAGAGGCCAGACAAACGTGTGGTTCCTGAAGAGGGGCAGCAGCCTTTTCAGTAGTTGCAGGGGCAACAGTCTGGATGATTGACTGATCTGGCCTTGTAACACTAACCAAAATGACCTTGCTGTGCTGGTACTGCGAACGGCTGAAAGCAAGAGGAAACTACAGCCGTAATTTTTCCCGAGGGCATGCAGCTTTACTGTACGGTTAAATGATGATGGCGTCCTCTTGGGTAAAACATTCCGGAGGTAAAATAGTCCCCCATTTGGATGTCCGGGCAGGGACTATTCAGGAGGATGTCATTATCAGGAGAAAGAAAACTGGCGTTCTACGGATCGGAGCATGGAATGTCAGATCACTTAATCGGGCAGGTAGGTTAGGAAATTTAAAAAGGGGAATGAATAGGTTAAAGTTAGATATAGTGGGAATTAGTGAAGTTCGGTGGCAGGAGGAACAAGACTTCTGGTCAGGTGACTACAGGGTTATAAACACAAAATCAAATAGGTGTAATGCAGCAGTAGGTTTAATAATGAATAGGAAAATAGGAATGCAGGTAAGCTACTACAAACAGCATAGTGAACGCATTATTGTGGCCAAGATAGATAAGAAGCCCATGCCTCACACAGTAGTACAAGTTTATATGCCAACTAACTCTGCAGATGACGAAGAAACTGAAGAAATGTATGATGAAATAAGGGAGATGAAAATTTAATAGTCATGGGTGACTGGAATTCGTCAGTAGGAAAAGGGAGAGAAGGAAACGTAGTAGGTGAATATGGATTGGGGGTAAGAAATGAAAGAGGAAGCTGCCTGGTAGATTTTGCACAGAGCACAACCTAACTATAGCTAACACTTGGTTCAAGAATCATAAAAGAAGATTGTATACATGGGAGAAGCCTAGAGATACTGACAGGTTTCAGATAGATTATATAATGGTATGACAGAGATTTAGGAACCGGGTTTTAAATTGTAGGACATTTCCAGGGGCAGATGTGGACTCTGACCACAATCTATTGGATATGAACTGTAGATTAAAACTGAAGAAACTGCAAAAAGGTGGAAATTTAAGGAGATGGGACCTGGATAAACTGACTAAACCAAAGGTTGTACAGAGTTTCAGGGAGAGCATGAGGGTACAATTGACAAGAATGGGGGTAAGAAATACAGTAGAAGAAGAATGGGTAGCTTTGAGGGATGAAGTAGTGAAGGCAGCAGAGGATCATGTAGGTAAAAAGACGAGGGCTAGTAGAAATCCTTGGGTAACAGAAGAAATATTGAATTTAATTGATGAAAGGAGAAAATATAAAAATGCAGTAAATGAAGCAGGCAAAAAGGAATACAAACGTCTCAAAAATGGGATCGACAGGAAGTGCAAAATGGCTAAGCAGACATGGCTAGAGGACAAATGTAAGGATGTAGAGGCTTATCTCACTAGAGGTAAGATAGATACTGCCTACAGGAAAATTAATGACACCATTTGGAGAAAAGAGAGCCATTTGTATGAATATCAAGAGCTCAGATGGAAACCCAGTTCTAAGCAAAGAAGGGAAAGCAGAAAGGTGGAAGGAGTATATAGAGGGTCTATACAAGGGCGATGTTCTTGAGGACAATATTATGGAAATGGAAGAGGACGTAGATGAAGATGAAATGGGAGATATGATACTGCGTGAAGAGTTTGACAGAGCACTGAAAGACCCGAGTCGAAACAAAGCTCCGGGAGTAGACAACATTCTATTAGAACTACTGACAGCCTTGGGAGAACCAGTCCTGACAAGACTATACCATCTGGTGAGCAAGATGTATGGGACAGGCGAAATACCCTCAGACTTCAAGAAGAATATAATAATTCCAATCCCAAAGAAAGCAGGTGTTGACAGATGTGAAAATTACCGATCTATCAGTTTAATAAGTCACGGCTGCAAAATACTAACACGAATTCTTTACAGACGAATGGAAAAACTAGTAGAAGCCGACCTCGGGGAAGATCAGTTTGGATTCTGTAGAAATGTTGGAACACGTGAGGCAATACTGACCCAACGACTTACCTTAGAAGCTAGATTAAGGAAAGGCAAACCTGCGTTTCTAGCATTTGTAGATGTAGAGAAAGCTTTTGACAATGTTGACTGGAATACTCTCTTTCAAATTCTGAAGGTGGCAGGGGTAAAATACAGGGAGCGAAAAGCTATTTACAATTTGTACAGAAACCAGATGGCAGTTTTAAGAGTCGAGGGGCATGAAAGGGAAGCAGTGGTTGGGAAGGGAGTGAGACAGGGTTGTAGCCTATCCCCGGTATTATTCAGTCTGTATTTTGAGCAAGCAGTAAAGGAAACAAAAGAAAAATTTGGAGTAGGAATTCAAGTCCATGGAGGAGAAATAAAAACTTTAAGGTTCGCCGATGACATTGTAATTCTGTCAGAGACAGCAAAGGACTTGGAAGAGCAGTTGAACGGAATGGATAGTGTCTTGAAAGGAGGATATAAGATGAACATCAACAAAAGCAAAACAAGAATAATGGAATGTAGTCGAATTAAGTCGGGTGATGCTGAGGGAATTAGATTAGGAAATGAGACACTTAAATTAGTAAAGGAGTTCTGCTATTTGGGGAGCAAAATAACTGATGATGGTCGAAGTAGAGAGGATATAAAATGTAGACTGGCAATGGCAAGGAAAGCATTTTTGAAGAAGAGAAATTTGTTAACATAAAGTATAGGTTTAAGTGTCAGGAAGTTGTTTCTGAAAGTATTTGTATGGAGTGTAGCCATGTATGGTTGGTTGGTTGGTTGGTTTGAGGGAGTAAAGGGACCAGACTGCTATGGTTATCAGTCCCTTTTTCCAAAGACAAAGAACACCCACAGAGAATAAAAACGAGGAACAGAAGAGATCACAGACGATACAGAACAAGAGAAACTGAGACAAAGACAAGACAAAACGAACTAAAACCACACAGAGTGTGACGGTGGTTGGCCGACCATAGAAATAAAAAAGGAAAAGCCAACCACTTAGAAACACATTAAAAAAAATCAGTCGAAAATCATAGGCCAAAGGCCAGAGTCAACACAAAACAATAAAATAAAACAGAAACACTCAGATTAAATGATAAAATCCCCCTGCCCGAATAAAACGTAAAACTAAGTCAGCCATAGTGGAGTCGTCTGGTAAAAGGGCAGGTAGCGTATCAGGCAGCGCAAATGTCTGCCTGACCACAGCTAAAAGGGAGCAGGCCAACAGAATGTGGGCCACTGTCAAAGCCGCCCCGCAGCGACATACAGGAGGGTCCTCCCGGCGCAGTAAATAACTGTGTGTTAGCAGGGAGTGGCCAATGCGGAGCCGACAAAGGACGACGGAGTCCCTGCGGTTGGCTCGCATGGATGACCGCCACACAGTCGTTGTCTCCTTAATGGCACGGAGTTTATTGGGTGTAATCCGATCGCGCCATTCAGCGTCCCAAAGCGCAAAAACTTTTCGGCGGAGACTGCCCGCAAATCAGTCTCTGGGAGGCCAACATCCAGAGATGGTTTACACGTGGCCTCTTTCGCCAGTCGGTCAACATGTTCATTGCCCGGGATACCGACATGACCGGGGGTCCACACAAAGACCACAGAGCGGCCGCAACGCGCAAGAGTATGCAGGGACTCGTGGATAGCCATCACCAGACGAGAACGAGGAAAACACTGGTTGAGAGCTCGTAAACCGCTCAGGGAATCGCTACAGATCACGAAGGACTCACCTGAGCAGGAGCGGATATACTCTAGGGCTCGAAAGATGGCGACTAGCTCAGCAGTGTAAACGCTGCAGCCAGCCGCCAAGGACCGTTGTTCGGAATGGTCCCCGAGAGTTAGCGCATACCCGACACGACCAGCAACCATCGAACCGTCAGTGTAAACAATTCCAGAGCCCTGATACGTGGCAAGGATGGAATAAAAGCGGCGGCAGAAGGCCTCTGGAGGGACCGAGTCCTTCGAGCCCTGTGCCAAGTCAAGCCGAAGGCAAGGGCGAGGAACACACCACGGGGGTGTACGCAAAGGCACCGGGAAAGGAGGCGGAACAGGGAAAAACCCAAGCCCGCAGAGAAGCTCCTTGACGCGTACGGCGATCGGACAACCCGACCGGGGCCGACGGACCGGCAGATGGACGACCGACTGCGGGAACAGGACACGGTAATTTGGATGCCCGGGCAAACTAAAAACATGGGCAGCATAAGCAGCCAGTAATTGTTGGCGTCGTACCCGCAGTGGAGGTACACCTGCCTCCACTAGTACGCTGTCCACAGGGCTGGTGCGGAAAGCACCAGTGGCAAGGCGTATGCCCCTGTGGAGAATTGGGTCCAGCACCCGTAACGCAGATGGGGATGCTGAGCCATAAGCCAGGCTCCCATAATCCAGACGGGACTGGATTAACGCCTGGTAGAGCCGCAACAGGGTACAGCGGTCGGTGCCCCAGCGGGTGTGGCTCAAGCATCTCAGAGCGTTTAGATGCCGCCAACACGTCTGTTTAAGCTGCCGGATATGAGGCAGCCAAGTCAACCGGGCATCGAAAACCATCCCCAAAAACCTGTGGGTCTCCACCACAGCAAGGAGTTCGTCGGCAAGATAAAGCCGCGGCTCAGGATGGACTGTCCGGCGCCGGCAGAAATGCATAACGCGGGTCTTGGCTGCCGAAAACTGAAACCCATGCGCTACAGCCCAAGACTGCGCCTTACGGATAGCGCCCTGTAGCTGACGTTCAACAGCTGCAATGCCAGTAGAGCTGTAGTAAAGGCAGAAGTCGTCAGCATACAGGGAAGCGGAGACAGAATATCCCACGGCTGCAGCAAGCCCGTTAATGGCTATTAAAAACAGACAGACACTTAAAACAGAGCCCTGTGGCACACCATTCTCCTGGACGTGGGAGGAACTAGACGAGGCCGCGACTTGCACGCGGAAGGTACGACACGACAGAAAATTGCGGATAAAAATCGGCAGAGGACCCCGAAGACCCCATCCATGAAGCGTTGAAAGAATGTGATGACGCCATGTCGTATCGTACGCCTTCCGCATGTCGAAAAAGACAGCGACCAGGTGCTGACGGCGGGCAAAGGCAGTACGGATGGCCGACTCCAGGCTCACCAGATTGTCGGTGGCGGAGCGGCCTTTACGGAACCCACCCTGAGACGGAGCCAGAAGGCCCCGAGACTCCAGTACCCAATACAAGCGCCGGCTCACCATCCGTTCAAGCAACTTGCAAAGAACGTTGGTGAGGCTAATGGCACGGTAGCTGTCCACCTCCAGAGGGGTCTTTCCAGGTTTCAAAACGGGGATGACAATGCCTTCCCGCCATTGCGACGGAAACTCCCCCTCGACCCAAAGATGGTTGTAAAGATCGAGAAGGCGCCGCTGGCAGTCCACTGAAAGGTGTTTCAGCATCTGACAGTGGATGCCATCTGGCCCAGGAGCGGTATCAGGGCAAGCAGCTAGGGCACTGCGAAATTCCCACTCACTGAATGGAGCATTGTAAGATTCCAGGTGGTTGGTGCGAAACGAAAGGCTCCGATGTTCCAGCCGCTCTTTAATGGAGCAGAAGGCCTGGGGGTAATTCGCAGAAGCGGAACTCATAGCAAAATGCTCTGCTAAGCGATTTGCAATGACGTCGGAGTCAGTACAAACGGCTCCATTCAGTGAGAGCGCAGTGACGCTGGCAGGGGTCCGATAGCCGTAGACGCGTCGAATCTTGGCCCAGACCTGCGAGGGAGTGACATGGAGGCCAATGGTGGACACATACCGCTCCCAGCACTCCTTCTTGCTTTGGCAGATAAGGAGGCGGGCCCGCGCACGCAGCCGTTGGAAGGCGATAAGGTGGGCTAAGGAGGGATGTCGCTTGTGACGCTGGAGTGCCCACCGGCGATCTTTAATCGCTTCAGCGATCTCAGGCGACCACCAAGGCACAGCCTTCCGCCGAGGGGACCCAGAAGAACGGGGAATGGCAGATTCGGCGGCAGTAATGATGGCGGTGGTGACCGATTGAACCACCGCATCAATGTCATCAGTAGAGAGAGGCTCAAAAGCGGCAGTGGAGGAGAACAAATCCCAGTCAGCCTTATTCATAGCCCATCTGCTAGGGCGCCCAGGAGAGTGACGCTGTGGTAGTGACAAAAAGAGCGGAAAGTGGTCACTACCACACAGGTCGTCATGCACACTCCATTGGACAGATGGTAAGAGGCTATGGCTACAGATGGAAAGGTCAATGGCGGAGTAGGTGCCATGCGCCACACTGAAGTGTGTGAAGGCACCATCATTTAACAGCGAGAGATCGAGCTGCGACAATAAATGCTCAACGATGGCGCCTCGACCTGTGGCCACTGACCCACCCCACAGAGGGTTATTGGCGTTGAAGTCGCCCAATAGCAAGAAAGGTGGCGGCAATTGGGCGACCAGTGCAGCCAGGACATGCTGCGAGACACCACCATCCGGTGGAATGTAAAGACTGCAGACGGTAACAGCCTGTGGCGTCCACACGCGTACAGCGACAACCTCTAAAGGCTTCTGGAGAGGGACAGACTCGCTGTGCAGAGTGTGAAGGACATATATGCAGACGCCACCAGACACCCTTTCATAAGCAGCCCGGTTCTTAAAATAGCCCCGATAGCCACGGAGGGCGGGGGTTCGCAGTGCTGGAAACCAAGTTTCCTGGAGAGCAATGCAGAAGAAAGGGCGAAGGCTGATAAGTTGGCGGAGCTCAGCTAGATGGTGGAAAAAACTGCCGCAGTTCCACTGGAGGATGATATTGTCCACGGCTGAGAAAGACGTGAAAGGACTGGGAAGGCAATTTACGCCGCTTGTTCACTCAGTGCCACCGATTCAGTACCTGTACGAGAGGCATCCATGGCGTCTGAGGGACCAGCGAGATCAAGGTCCTCAGCGGACGGTAGAATCTCGACTTCATCCTCAGACGCAGAGCGCGAAAGGTGCGGTGGGGTTGGTGCCACCGCAAGTTCTTTGGCCTTAGAGGTCTTTTTCTTGGACTTCTCTCGCTGAACCTTGGGTTTCACCGGCTGGGAAGGCTTCACCGATTCAGTCTCCGGGACAGAGGAGGATCGTGAAGCCCTACGCCCGGCCGCTGGTGAGGACTTATGCCACTGGCGGCCGTCATCCTTCCCGCTGGTGGAACCCTGGGAAGGGAGGGTCCCAAGGGAACTCTTACGGGCGAGAGTAGCTGAAGAAGTTAGACGCTTCTCCGGATGAGAAGCGGGGACGGACGTCCCCGACGGGTGGGAGGAGGTTGCTCCTGAGGTAGGTGGTGCAGGAGCAACCGGTTGGGTAGAGCCCCCCCACGGGCAAGGGGGCAGGAGGAGTCTTACTGCTTATCGAGCTGGCTGGAAGTCTCGAAACTGATGGGGCTAGCACAGGTGTTGTAGCAGCTGCATAAGAAGATGTCATTCTCACAGGATGGAGTCTGTCATATTTCCTTTTGGCCTCAGTATAGGTCAGCCGGTCCAGGGTCTTATATTCCATGATTTTGCGCTCTTTCTGAAAGACTGTGCAGTCAGGCGAGGAAGGTGAATGGTGCTCCCCGCAGTTGACGCAGATGGGAGGCGGGGCACATGGAGTATCGGGATGAGATGGGCGTCCGCAATCTCGACATGTGAGGCTGGAACTGCAGCGGGAAGACATATGGCCGAACTTCCAGCACTTGAAGCACCGCATCGGGGGAGGGATATAGGGTTTGACGTCACATCGGTAGACCATCACCTTGACCTTTTCCGGTAACGTATCACCCTCGAAGGTCAAGATGAAGGCACCGGTAGCAACCTGATTGTCCCTCGGACCCCGATGAACGCGCCGGACGAAATGAACACCTCTACGTTCTAAGTTGGCGCGCAGCTCGTCATCAGACTGCAAAAGGAGGTCCCTATGGAAAATAACACCCTGGACCATATTTAAACTCTTATGTGGTGTAATAGTAACGTTAACATCCCCCAACTTGTCACAAGCAAGTAACCTGCGTGACTGGGCGGAGGATGCCGTTTGTATCAGTACTGACCCAGAGCACATTTTAGACAAGTCCTCCACCTCCCCAAACTTGTCCTCTAAATGCTCGACGAAGAACTGAGGCTTTGTGGAGAGAAAAGACTCCCCATCAGCTCTCGTACAAACTAAGAATCGGGGCGAATAATTGCCACTGCCATCCTGAGATCTACGTTCCTCCCACGGCGTGGAAAGAGAGGGGAACGTTTTCGGATTGTACTTTTCAGCATTAAATTGAGCCCGAGAACGCTTAAAGACTGCTGGCGGCTGGCCGCCAGCGAGAGACGATGTACCATGCTTCATTGCGGGTCATCCGCCCTGATGCCACCTACTCCGACCAAGGGCCCTCCCCACGGGCGCCACCCAGCCGCAGCAATAGCCACCTGGCAGGACGGCCATTGCCGGGAGTCCTGATGCCCCAAGGAGATGGGCATCTACTCCTTGGCATACGTGGGGAGTTAACGGCGCAGGCATCAGTAGAGCGATCCCTGTGTTGTCAGGGGGCTACAACCAAGAGGGTACATGGCGGCCCCACCACAACGGACTGGCTACCGTGCTGGATGTTAGGTGACATGTGGTCCATGGGCGTCGCCAGTGCAGAAAATGGCCCTGCACAGTGCTTGGCAGAAAGAGCACGCAGGAGCGCATCCATGTCCAAGCGATGGAGAGCGGGCAGGACTGCAATGCAACGACGAATAAGATGGCGAAAGTTCTCAACACAACATGGACACAATGCACCAAGTAAGGCGCCCTTCCCCAATCGGCTCGCTCTTCGGAAAAATTTTGAGATATGGAGGTCAAACCCAACAGGGGACCATCACAGAAGGCCGAAACGTTTGAGACTCCTTTTAGTCGCCTCTTACGACAGGCAGGAATACCGCGGGCCTAGTCTAACCCCCGAACCCGCAGGGGGAGTAGCCATGTATGGAAGTGAAACATGGACGATAAATAGTTTGGACAAGAAGAGAATAGAAGCTTTCGAAATGTGGTGCTACAGAAGAATGCTGAAGATTAGATGGGTAGATCACATAACTAATGAGGAAGTATTGAATAGGATTGGGGAGAAGAGAAATTTGTGGCACAACTTGACTAGAAGAAGGAATCGGTTGGTAGAACATGTTCCGAGTCATCGAGGGATCACCAGTTTAGTATTGGAGGGCAGTGTGGAGGGTAAAAATCAAAGATGGAGACCAAGAGATGAATACACTAAGCAGATTCAGAAGGATGTAGGTTGCAGTAGGTACTGGGAGATGATGAAGCTTGCACAGGATAGAGTAGCATGGAGAGCTGCATCAAACCAGTCTCAGGACTGAAGACCACAACAACAACAACAACAACAACATGATGCAGTTCATCAGTAAAGCCCACAGTGGTGGTCTGCCTTGAAGCCATTCTAGTGTTTATATATGTCAGGAGAACTACACTTGCCCACACCTCGTAAGTAAAATTCTAAATCTGTACCTATGTTCAGCAAGATACCTTACACCTGTGAGTGGTGGAGAGTACTTTGTGTACCAGTGTCCGCATATGTAAGAGGAAGCAATACGCTGTTTGACTGCCCTAAAAATAAACTTTCTTGGAATTTTAACAGTGAACATGCCTCTATTGTAACTCTTTATTGGCTATATTTTATCTGCCAATACTACCGGATAACAGACCAGATTGAGGACCAATGCTCGACAATCAGTCAACAATGGTTTAATAAGCTATATCCTTCATGGGTGGACAACTGGAACAGGAAAGGGATTTATTACTGACACAGGTACTCTCCACCATATACAGTAAGGTGACTTGCTGAATAAAGGTAGAGATTTCAAACTTGTGACGAGTGGATAAGTGTAGTCATCCCGGGGATTCTTTCAATGAATCTCACACTTTTCCAAAACTAGTTTTACACAGTTGTGTCACATTAAAGTTTCATCCCCAAATGACAAACATCATTCCAGTAACCTACCCATTCACTAAATATGTTGCTTCATGGACAAGTTTAGATTCTGAGATAGTTGTTTAATATCTAGTACTGCTGACCATTGTCTTCAGATACAAGATATCTGGAATTTCTCATTTACACATTCAAAGAATGAGCAATTCAGTGCCAAAGCTCTTATTACTGTCAATTTCAGACTGAGAAAATAGTGATAGCAGACCAGTTATCTTAATCTTAATCACTTCAATCACTTCATTGCATTACTTATAGTCTTTTCAAAATTACTTTAGGGATCAAAAGCTAAGAAGGAAATAGTGGGGGTGAGGCTCACATAGCAGGTATGGCACACATTCAGCCCACATAAGGAGAATATGTGTCCAGCCAGCACTATGTAACAGCAGGTGTGTGCATGCGTGCTTGCGTGTGTGCGTAAAGCTGGCAAGTTTTCTTTCTTTCGTGTCTCCTTGTCAGTAACTAAGACTTTTCTTTTTCAATGAGTGGACTCCCTTATCCCTGAAGTATTTGTGTTAATTTTTTTTTATCTTTAAAATGATTCTGTAAACTGAGAAGCATTAAACAACTGTGATGATAATCATCACCCACAACCCTTATAATGAACAGTAATTCAGTGTGAAATGGTTCTTAGGATAGACATTATTTACCACTAATGAATGAAAAATCTACATGAAGACTTAATCAGAACTGTCAGTGGAAAAGAAGTTGATTCTACAGAAACACAACACATAGGGTACAATACTCTCAGTGGCAGCACATACCAAATGGGTTGGAGAAATGATTCAGAAGAAACTATTCTTCTTTTCACTGACCACTTAGAAAATTCTGATACCCAGCTCACAGTAAAGTATGCAAGTCAAAATTAAGTGTGCAATAAAGAGGCATTTTACCATTTCATAGATTCAATTGTCAAGTAAGACAGATGGAAATGAGTATTCATATACAGGTACTGCAATTTTTAATGATTACAAGAAGGTCAGTTAATGAGTCTATGTTAGTTCAACTGAAATCTGAGAAATTTTTGACCAAAATTATTGTCCTGCTGGAGAATGTCATGTCCAATCAGGAAGATATACATCTCAAAGGAATGTACACAATTAAAAACAGCATGATGAAACTCATAGCTTTTATTGTATCTTCTGTTGCAACTGCAACCATTGTGCACAGGAAGAAGACCCACACAAACCTGTGCCTGCTTGCAACAAACTGCTACTATCTAGCACAGCAGCAGACAGTTTTAATCACCCAGGTAGATTGTGCAAACATTGTGTGTGACAAGGTAAGCCTCGCAGCCGAAGTTTTCCATAAAAATTGCTACAGTGGAGCACTGACTAGAAGGGCATTCAAGGAAAAAGGCAGGAAGACGGAGAGAGGAGAAAGGAGGCAAGAGACTCTCTCTCCTTTGTTACTCTGGACCAATCTCAGTCAAAAGTTGCAGGGTTGCTTGGAAAATACAACATCAGAACCATCTTTGAACCACCGCCTAAGATGAAAGAGTTTTTTTGGCTCTGTGAAATGTATGGGGAGATACAGTATTCCTACTGAATGCAGACTAATATATTGACCAAACGCATCACTGTATCTTCAGATGCCCTAAGGAACAACTCAAATGTGTATGACTGAGACACAAAGTGAGAGAGCATAGACAATCAAAACTTTCATTTTCAGAACACCAAGCCAACGTGCCAAGCAACTGGCTATTTGGCCAGCATTATAGAGGAATCCATAAAAATTAGGATTTACAAGAATAGGGATAGAAAGTTACCAACTTAGTTTGTTGTGGAATCCCGTGATAGCAGAATCTGATGACAGCGCACCCAGCACGTCAAGCACACACCTGGAATGCCCAGGAAGAGATTCGAGTGCATCCTCCACTCCACCAACCACCCCCACCACTGCAGTCCCATCCCCTCTCTGCGGAACACCCAGCTGGTCACAGCCAGGTGGAGGGGCACACCACACTGGAAAATCTACAGTATCTCATTACTTCACCAGAAGATGACCGGTATGCCACTTGCAAAAATGTGGTATTTTAAATTTGCCTCATGGCTAGAAACCCAAGAACTTTTTATTAACAAGGACTAGGTTTTTACACATAACCTGAAAATTATATAAAAAAATTAGTCACAAATTTAATACTACTTATGAGTGATTTGGACTACACAACATACAATAAAATAACAAAATAGAATGAAAATATCATTGTAAAATGTTTGCATGTATCAACAAACTTTTAACTTCAACCATCATGCACAATTACAAGTTTTTACAAAGTTTTTTCTCTGGAGCCAAATACCTATAAACCTCCCTTTGTTAACAAGTATTGTTTTAAACTGTATTTATAAATCCTTCAGTTGAGGAAAACTCCTGTCTTGAAACACTGTCACAAAAACACACAATTTAATAAGCAGATTAAGTAACAATAGCATGAAGGTACATTTTGTTTCACAAGATAAGTATTTTAATGGTTCTAATTCTTTAACAATTCAGTGACTCAAATCTCTATTTGCAGTTAATTCTAAAAGTTCAAACAAATCAAATTACTTAAAAAATTTGCTTCCTTGTTTGCCTGAAAGAAAAATATCTGAATTCACACACAATTTTTCAAATTTCTTCTTCAATCATATTCAGGATATGTAAAGAAATTTTGTAAATTGTCAAACTTCACTATGTTGAATTTAATACCGGCTGGAGAGTTAGAAAATTAAAAAGGGAAATGGATAAGTCGACATTAGATATAGTGGGAATTAGTGAAATGTGGTGGTGTGAAGAACATGACTTAGTCATTGCAGGGTTACAAACCACAAAATCAAATAGGGTACTGCAAGAAAGATGTATAAGAAAACCGGAATTCATGTACAATACTATGAACAGTACAATGAACACATTACTGTAGCCAAGGTAAACACAAAGCCAAAAACCACCACAGCAGTACAAGTTTATGTGCCAACTAGCTCTGCAGACGATGAAGAGATTGAAAGAATGTACAATGAGATAAAGGTAATTAGCCACTGTGATTGGTGACTGGATTTCGGCAGTAGGAAAATGAAGAGTAAGATAGATAACAGAACATGGACAGGCGGAAACATATGAAAGTTTGTGTCACTTCGTAGAATTTTGTGCAGAGTGTAATTTCATCATTGCTAACACTTGGGCTAAGGATCATGAAAGGAGGTGCCATACATGAAGGAGACTTAGCAACACTGAAAAGTTTCAGACTGATCACGTAATGGTAAAACAGATTTTAAAACCAGATTTACATTGCAAGACATTTCCAGGAGCAGATATGGCTGTAAATAATTGACTGGTTACTGACTGCAAATTAAAGCTAGAGAAATTGCGAAAAGGTAAGAAATCAAGGAGATGGGACCTGAATAAATTGTAAGAACCAGAGGTCACTGAGCGTTTCAGTGGGAGCATTAGGCAATGTTGGACTAAGGGAAAGGAACATAACAGAAGAGTAATGACTAGCTTTGAGAGATGAAATAGTGAAGGAAGCAAAGGATCACACAGATAAAGGGAAAGATAAAGGCCTAGTAGATATCTGTGGTTTACACGGGAGACATTGAATTTAACTGACAAAAAGAGAAAAAACAAAAACGCAGCAAATGAAGCTGATGAAAGAGTTCTTCTTCTTCTTCTTCCTGTAGGTCTGTCCTCAGGCAGCTATCAGCTGGGCATCATCCGTATCTCTCTGCCCTAAGCATCCTCTTTCATTTGCTTGCTCTTAACATCTGTTAGCATTCCCAATTTTCTTCTTCCTCTTCTTCTTCTCCACGTTTTTGCTTCTATTTTTCCCTTCACAATCCCCTTTAGTAGACACTAGCTCCATGATGTGTGTCCCGTGCAAGATGTTTTCCTCTTCTGTATTGTCTTCAAGAAGTTCCTCCCCTCTCCTACCCTGATCAGCATAATCTCATTTCTCATTCTGTTTACCATTTCACTTTCTCCACAACCGTATTTCAAAACTTCCTAAATATCTTTGTTATTTGTCTGACTGTCCACATTTCAGAAACACAGGACACCACACAAAATATTTGGTGAACCTATTCCTTAGCGTAATGGGGATGGCTTCTGGCTGTCAGCAAACCTTTCGCACTCTAAAAAGCTCCCTGTCGCATGGAAATGCCACATCTCACTTCCTCTGTACAACTTCCACTGGACTTTATCAAGCTTCCCAAGTACTGCAATGACTGAATCTGTTCTAATACCATTCCATCCAGTGACATATTAAGTGTATCATCACCTTTTCTGATTCTCACCACCTTGGTCTTGCCAATGTTCAGTTTCTTTCCAAACTCTTTAATCACACTTGCAACATTCTCCATTATTACCTTGAGCCCTCCCTCTGTTTCTGCTAGCACACTGATATCATCAATGTACTTAATAGTTTTATTATTTCTCCTCCAACTGCAAGTTCTTTTGACTTTACCAAGACCTTAGTGATTACTTAAAGTGCTGGCGATGTACAGCAATCCTGTCTCACATCCAACACCTTCTCCTACTCCAAGTACCACTTTCTACTTTATTAACTTTCTATCCTTCCAATCTATACCAGTATCTTTCAAAATCTTCAACAGCACACACAAGTCAATTATGTCAAATGTCTTTTCCCAGTTGACAAAACAGACGTACGTACATACATTCCTCTATTAACTTCCAAAAATCTTTCTGCCATCATCCTCAGGCACCTAATTGAATCTCTGGCCCTATTCCTTTTCTAAATCTGAACTCATCTTCTCCTATATTCCCCTTTATTTTCCTTTTAGATTAGATTAGATTAGTTTTTCGTTCCATAGATCCATGCTGAGGAGATCCTCGTTCGTCAATGGAGTAAAAGTAGTTGGCCACTAGTAAGTCTTTCAGGCTCCTTTTAAACTGATCTTTATTTGTAACTAAATTTTTTATGTTTGCTGGCAAATTATTGAAGATGAGTGTTCCTGAGTAGTGGACCCTTTTATGAATTTAAGTAAGTGCTTTTAAGTCCTTGTGCAGATCATTTTTGTTCCTGGTATTGTATGTATGAACTGAACTGTTTGTTGGAAAAAGAGATATATTATTTAGGACGGATTTCATTAAGGAGTAAATATACTGAGAGGCAGTAGTTAGTATACCCAGTTCTTTGAAGAAGTTTCTAGAGGACGTCCGTGAATTTACTCCACAAATAATACGTATTACACACTTTTGGACTCTGAAAACTTTTGTTTGGCTTGAAGAATTACCCCAAAATATTATAGCATATGACATTATGGAATGAAAGTAGGTAAAGTATGCAAGCTTTTTCATTTTTATGTCACCTATGTCAGCTAACACTCGAATTGCAAATACAGATTTGTTAAGGTGTTGCTGCAGTTCTGTGGTGTGCTCCTCCCAACTGAATTTATTATCAAGTTGTTATCCCAGGAATTTAAGACTGTCAACCTTTTCTATCTTCTCTTCTTCATACTTTATGCATATGCTGGGTGGAAATCTCTTACAGGTTCTAAATTGCATATAGTGAGTCTTTTCGAAGTTTAATGTCAGTGAGTTGGCTATAAACCACTTACTAATATCCATGAAAATATCATTAGCAGATCTTTCTAGAACTACACTTGACATACTATTTATTGTAATACTTGTGTCAACTGCAAACAAAACAAACTCTGCTTCTGGCAGTGTAACTGATGAGAGATCATTAATGTACACAAGAAAAAGCAATGGCCCTAAGAGAGATCCTTGTGGGACACCACATGTAATTTCTTCCCATTCTGATGACTTAATTCACTAGTCCCTTGCACTGACCCGTTTGTTTCCTGTTAGTGAGGTATGACTTGAACCATTTTGCAGCCCATGACACCACAGAATTCTAATTTATTTAAAATGATGTTGTGGTCCACACAATCAAATGCCTTTGACAAATCACAGAAAATACCTGCTGCTTCTAATTCGTTATTTAATGAATTAAGTACATTTTCACTGTAGGTGTAAATAGCCTTCTCGATATCAGAACCCTTCATAACTCCAAACAGTGTTCTTGATAATATGTTATTTGCGGTCAGATGGTTGAGAAGCTGCCTGTACATTCCTTTTTCTAAAAATTTTGAGAATGCTGGCAAAAGTGAAATCGTTCTGTAGTTTAATGGTATCTCTTTATCCCCTTTCTTGAATAGAGGCTTAACATCTGCATATTTTAGCCAGCCAGGAAATGTCCCCGTTATAACTGATTGGTTACACAAGTATCTTAGAATTGTACTAAACTCACAAGAACATGCCTTAATTAACTTTCTTGATATTTCATCATAACCACTAGAATACTTCGTTTTTAAATATTTTATTATGGAAGTTATTTCTTTTGGTGAAGTGAGTGACATATTCATGTACCTGAAGCTATTTGTAAAGGCTAGTTTCAGATATTCAAGGGCATTATTTACTGATCCTGACAATCCCATTCTACCAGTAACTTGTTAAATAGATTTGCCACACTATACCCATCAGTTACTAATGTGTCATCTACCCTTAATGCTATTTGCTCCTGTTCCTTTGTGGTTCTACCAGTCTCCTCTTTCACTATATCCCATATTGCTTTTATTTTGTTCCCTGGCATTGCTATCTTCTTCTCATAGTGCATTTGTTTAGATGTTTGAATTACTTTTTTTTACATTTTACAGTATTCCTTGTATTTAGCTAAATCACCAGCATTGGAGCTACTCTTGGTCGACAGATACATTTTCCTTTTTATATTACAGGAAATCTTTATTCCTTGTGTAATCCATGGTTTTATCATAGACTTCTGTTTAATTTGAGTAACTTTTAGAGGAAAACAGTTTTCAAACATGGTACTCACATTGTTCATGAATGTGTTATTTTTTTCATTCATGTCATGAGCACTATAAACATCTTTCCAGTTCATATCTTTGAGTAGTTTTGTAAAATACTCAATTTTTGGTTGATTGACTACTCTCCTGTACTCAGATTTAGCAGTCTTGATAATCTGCTTAGAATTTACATCTAAAACAAGGAGCTACATGTCATGAACTGATAGCCCATTTATTACAGGTTTTATGATAGGATTTTGTTCTTTTGATTTGTATATAAAAATGTTATCAATGGCTGTCCTTGAGGATTTAGTGATCCTAGTCGGAAAGTTTACAGTTTGACTGAGACTGAAAGACAACATTACTAACTGCAGTAAATGTTTACTGGAAGATTGCATTAGATAATCTGTATTAAAGTCACCAGCAATCAAAATTTCTTTGTTTCTTCCTGTTAAGTAACCAAAAAGAGCTTCTACATGATTTATGAATAGATTATAATTTCCTGCAGGTGCTTGGTAAACAGTTACTATTATATAGGATATGTTATGGAACTCTACTTCTGTTGCACATACTTCTAGATGCTGCTCTAAACAGAATTTATTAATGTCAATGTTCTTGAATTTATGGCAGTTTTTAATAAATGTGGCAACTCCTCCTCCATCCATACCTACTCTGCAGAAGTAGGAAGCTAGCTTAAATCCTGAAATGTCTAACATATCTATACCAGTCGTCACTTGATGTTCAGAGAGGCAGATTGTGTAAATTTGGTTAGATGAATTCATTTCAATACAAATGAGTAGTTCATCAACTTTATTTCTGAGTCCCGGAATGTTCTGGTGTAATAAAGATAACTGATACTGCATACTAATGGGATTATAACTGCTTTGGCGAAGATGAACTGACAGTTTCTGATTACTTTCTGTTAAACATTGTTTGAATGGAGGCTGTATGCTAAAATCTGACTCCTGTTCATCTGTTTTCTCAAACTGAATGTGTCTGCCAATCTCTCTTAAAATTTGTTTTCTTTCCCTCTTCCCTATCCTAAAAAAGGCATTCCTCTGACACCTGTGACCACTGGTATTTTACCACTTGTGACAGAGTTCCCACTTAAGTTTTCTGCCATCAACCCAGACAGTTTTCCCTTCCCTTTCCTATTGAGGTGAAGGCCATGCCTAGTGTACTCCCACCTATCAATAGCATCCACAGGAATCAAACCAATATGGGACCCTATATCCGTCCTAAGCAGCCACTCCAACTCCAAGTTCACCCTCCCGACGGAAGAGTTCAAATGAGGCTGAACATGGCGTCTCAACACAGACACAAATTCCACACTCGTATGCTTCGTTGCTGATGCTATCTTCACCAGGTCACTCTCTATGGAATATTCAGAGTCTCTGTCAATGCTATTTCCCCGACCACCCACTATAACCATGGCATCCTCCTTTGTGAAATCCTTGCATAAAGAACCTACATCCTCTGTTACCTGACCCAGATCTGCACTAGGCTTGAAAAAGTTTGTGACCTGGTACTCTGGACCTAGATTTTCCTGCAGTAGTTGGCCAACACTTCTACCATGGGAGCTCCCTAACAACAGAACTTTCTTTCTCTTTACGAATTTCCCTACCTTTTTCAAGTCCTTGAAAGCTTGTTGTGCCCCTTCTACAGCTTCAGCTACATGAGGCTCATCTGATTCTGACTGAGGCAACAGGTCAAATCTATTTTCAAGATTTATGATAAAGCTGTCTGATGCTCTCCTTTGCCTGTTCCCCTATCAACTGTTGCCACTTCCCACCTCTGTTCACCCTTCTCCCTCTTTAACCTGTCCAGATCCTCCCTTGCCTTGTCTAAGTCAGCTTGAAGAGCTGCAATTTTCCCTTCCTGTTCCAGTATTTTCCTATTTCTACTGCAGACCCTACAATACCACTGGTGCGCCTCATTTACGTCCTCATTTCCCACGCCACTACATTCGCCCCAATGAAAGAAAATACAGCACCCATCACACCACATCCCAGAACTAACGATCCTATGGCATGTCACACACTTCTCACTCATGGTAGAAACAGAAATCGTATAAACTGATTTAAGTACTGACTAAAACGTAAACAAAGGACCCTAGAAACTATTCAGGCAGATATAAATAAATTGAAAGAGTACTGAATAAAAAACTGATGATTACATATAAGTTTAAGTCACTGTTTACTTATGATATGCGCATGTGAAATTAAGCCTAAAATCCATGCTATAGGTGCGAGAAGGAAAATGCACTTCTTACCCCGTTTAATCTTATTTTGTACTTCACTAACATTTCCACTAATTTAAAAACACTTGGATTATATTTATAACAGCTCTAAAAGTTTAAAAGCAGCTTAATAACAACACTTCTTATAATTATTTATTGCAGCAAATACTCGAAGAGTCCACGTCGGCGCAGTTTATTCTTTTCAACACAATTCTGGTCACAGCCTTGGTAACATAGCTGTCTAATTATGTTTACACAGAAGGCAATGCATTTCCTTGGTAAGGGAACCATTATGGTCTTAAGGAGATCTTCAGGCCAAATACATTTATCATATATTCCATGGATCAGATTTGTAATTCTACTTATGGCATCATTTCCTAAGGTCTTCAGTGCCTCAGACAGTATTGGATCACAGCCAATTGCTTTTGTTTCCATAGGATCCTGGATCATTTTCTCCGTCTCCCATTTTTCTATTATTGGTCACCAGAGTGTTTTATCATGTATTTTTGTTCATCCTCTCAGACTAAGCTTTCATGATCAGCCACTGGTTTATAGAGGTCTTCTATGTAGACCTTCTAGACATGTTTGTTTTCTTCGGTATTCATTGTAACCTTCCCTGCTTGTTTGGCATTCCTTACTTGCTGCAGTTCCTTCATTATTATAAACTTTGCAACTCTGTATATTTCATCTGTTTTTCCTTGCCTTGTTCTATTTCCTCACACTGCTTTTTCATCGAGTCTTGTCTTACTTTGTCAGTAGACCACCTGAAATCATTGTTCAGTTTTCTATATTGTCATTTTCCTTCTTCTAAAGAGTAATTTTCCATTTTCTCCACTTATCATTTTATCTAACACATTCTGTGTGATCCATTCCTTTTTATTCCTCCTTTTTTCCACTCTTCCAACTTCTTTCTCTAAAGTATCCAGCACTGCATCTTTGATCATAGCCCAATCTTCTGATGCATCCAGACTGTCTCACCCTTGCCAAGTTTTCATCCATACTATTTGTAAGAGGTTGGCATTTTCATTTCTCAGTTTTGTCACAGTCCACTTCTTTGCAAGCTGTTTCTTTTTAATATGCTCTCCTAGTTCTTATGTCTGCTATAAGAAAGTTGTGATCTGTATTGGTATCTGTTCCAGGGAAAGTTTTGGACATCCTGATGCCATTTCTGAATCTTTGCTTGGTTAAAATTTAATCTACATCTATACTCTGCAAACCACCATGAGGTGCATGGCAGAGGATATATCCCATTGTACCAGTTATTAGGGTCCCTTCCCATTCCATTCATATGTGGAACACAGGAAGAATGATTGAATGTGCGTGTGTGTGTGTATGTGTGTGTGTGTGTGTGTGTGTGTGTGTGTGTGTGCAGTAATTATTCTAATCTTAACCTCACAATCCCTATGTGAGAGAAATGTAGGGGACTGTAGCATATTCCTCGCTTTATCATTTAAAGCTGGTTCTTGAAACTTTGTTAACAGATTTTCCTGGGATAGTTTATGTCTATCTTCAACAGTCTTCCAGTTCAGTTCCTTCAGTATCTCTGTAACACTCTCCCATGGATTAAACAAACCTGTGACCATTCATTTTGGCTTCCTCTGTATATATTCAATATCTCCCATTAGTCCTATTTGGTACGGGTTCCACACACTTGAGCATTATTCTAGAACCAACTGCATGAGTGATTTGTAAGCAATTACCTTTGTAGACTGATTGCATGTCCCCAGTATTCTACCAATAAACCATAGTCTACCACCTGTTTTACCCACAATTGAGCCTATGTGATCATTCCACTTTCATATTCCTACAAAGTGTTACACCCAAGTATTTGTACGAGTTGGCCAACTCGAACAGTGATTCATTGATATTATAGTCATAGGATACTATGTTTCTTTTCTATTTTTTTGTTAAGCGCTAATTTTACAATTCTGTGCATTTTAACAAGCTGTGAACTTTCATACCACTTGAAATCTTATCAAGATCTAACTTAATATTTTTCAGACAATACTTCATTATAGGTAACTGCTTCATTTGTGAATAGTCTGAGGTTACTATTAATATTGTCTGCAAGGTCTTTAATATACAACATGAACAGCAATGGTCCCAACACACTTTCCTGGGACACACCTGAAGTTACTTCTACACCTGACGATGACTCTCCATCCATGATAACATGATGTGTCCTCCCTACCAAGAAGTCCTCAATCCAGCCACAAATCTCACTTGGTACCCCATATGATCATACTTTTGACAATTTATCTGTTATCTGGCTTCACGACCAGGTCTTTTCCATGTCTACAGTCTTTGTGATTCTGAAGCAGGTGTTGGCAATCCAAAAGCCAAGACTCTCACAACACCCTACCAGTTTATCTACTATTTCATTCCATTGTCTTAGTTCATAATCTACAACATTTCCATGCCTACACCTCCCCACCATGATGGTCCATTCTCCCACCACCACTGTCCTTATTTGATCTTTTCAATGTTCTTCAAACACCTGTTCTATCTGTTCATGTATCTTATTCACCTCTTCCTCATCAGCTTCCGATGTAGGCCTGTACACATAAAAACATAAGGTATCCAAAAGGATCACTCAATATTTTCATTGGTGTCGCCCTATCATTGAGCGGCATTATCTCGATGATGTTCATATCCTGATTCTTCTTGAACAAAAAGCCACCTTCTCCTCCTCCTCTGCTACCTCCGCCCTTATTATATTCTCCTTCTACTTCCTATCACTCTTCAAAAATTCCTAAACATGATGATGTAACTCTTCATCTGATTCTTCAAATTTTCTAGTTTACATTTCTCATTCAATGTTCTCACATTCCAAGTGCCCATCCTCAATCCAGAAATTTCAGTCTTCTTCTTTTTTAATCTTTCAGCATACTTTTTCTGGGATAGTGCCCACCAGGAGCTCTTATTATGGGAACATTACTCTGGAATATTTCTCCTCATTCCATGAAGGGTTTTGTCCAGTGGGTCTAGGGATACCACAAGGGTATTTAATGCAGTGGTCTGCCCTTGCTTTGCGCATCCTATGCCATTGACAACCAATAGGTTCTTCCGTTTTCGTTTCAAGAGTATTAGGGTGCCTTGGATTTCCACCCACTCATCCATGCTCCATGAGGCTGTTGGCGCTTGGTGGAGTGCGACTGCTTACACTGGTGGAAATACAAATGTCTAAAAAGTGAGTCCAACAAAAAATAAAAAATGGCCAAGCAGGAATGGCTACAGGACAAATGCAAGACTGTAGAAACATGCATGACTAGAGGAAAGAGATATGCCATTTACAGGAAAATTAAAAAATCTTTGGAGAAGAGAAAAGCAGCTGCAGGAGTGTCAATAGCTAAGATGGCAAGCCAGATGCAAGCAAAGAAGGTAAAACTAAAAGGTAGAAGGAATACACAGAGGATCTATATAAGGAAAACAAAGTTGAAGAAAATGCTACAACAAGAGAAGAGGAAGAGAGTGCAGATGGGACGGAAGATATGATATCATGCGAAGAGTTTGACAGAGCATTGAAAACTTCATGTTGAAACAAGGCCCCTGGAGTAGATGCCTAAGATCCTTGGAAGACACAGCCATGACAAAATTACTCCACCTTGTGTGCAATATATGTAAGATAGGCGAAATACCAACAAACTTCAACAAAAATGTAATTATTCCAATTCCAGAGAAGGTAGACACTGACAGATCAGTTTAACAAGTCTTGAAAAATATTGGTACTAATTATTTCCCAAAGAATGGAAAAATTAGTAGAAGCCTACTTTAGGGAAGATCAATTTGAGTTCTGGAGGAATGTAGGAACATGTGAGGCAATACTGACGCTAAAGCTTGTCCTAGAGGATAGGTTGAATAAAGGTGAACCTACATTTGTAGAAGTTGTGGAGTCAGAGGAAGCTTTTGACAATGCTGACTGGACTAAACTCTTTGAAATCCTTAAAGTAGCAGTGATAAAGTACATGAAGTGAAATATTTATAACTGAAGTCTGGTTTCTGTACAGATTGTAAATAGAGTCAAAAGCCATGAAATGGAAGCAATATTTGAGAAAGGAATGAGACAGGGTTGTAGTCAACACCCCAAGTTTTTCAATCTGTCATTGAGGTAGATGTGAAGGAGACCAAGGAGACATCTGGGAGCAGGATTGGATTGGATTGTTTGGGGGAAGAGACCAAACTGCGAGGTCATCGGTCTCATCGGACTAGGGAAGGATGGGGAAGGAAGTCGGCCGTGCCCTTTAAAAGGAACCATCCCAGCATTTGCCTGGAGCGATTTAGGGAAATCACGGAAAACCTAAATCAGGATGGCCGGACGCGGGATTGAACCGTCGTCCTCCCGAATGCGAGTCCAGTGTGCTACCACTGCACCACCTCGCTCGGTCTGGGAGCAGAGTTAAAGTTCAGGGAAAGAAATACAAACTTTGAAATTTGCTGATGATGTCTGAATTCTGTCAGAGATGGTAAAGGACTTTAAGAGAAGTTGAATGGAATGGTACAGTAAAGGATTTGAAAGATAAGTTGAATGGAATGGAAATTGTCTTTTAAAAATAGGTTGTAAGATAAACATCAACAAAAATAAAACAAAGGTAATGGAATGTAGTCACATGTGCTGACTCCATGGGACCTGAGGGAGCCCGAGCCCCTCAAAAATTCGTTTGGGGGGGAGGGGGGGGGGGGGAGGCAGAGGCCGCCGCCCCCCCCCCCCCATAATTTAAGAAAATTATTATATTATGCTTTGTAAAATCACAAAATTATGTTGGAATTTTTTGTTTTCCTCATTTCACAACAGTTACCTTTTAAAATACATTCAGTAATGAGTTGAAACAAATAATTATTACAGTAGTAAGCAGGTTAACTGAAAACGAATGGTGTGAATCATGATAGCGTTACGGTGCTGCGGACACACTTAGAATTTGTCCCGATGCATGAGCCTTCAGGTAAAGTCTGGCACCGGTGGGCCAGCATTACGGCCGCGGCAACATCAAAAGGACAGGAGCAGAAGCGCCTGGAACCCTCTGCCTCGCGTTGCCTTGACACTTCGAGATGTTACGACGCCACGGCTATATAAAGCCCACCCAGCTATCGCAGTCATTCAGTATGGATAGTTTTGTTCAGTGCAATGCTGCAGAACAGTTTAGTGTTCCGACTTTAGTGTCCAGTGGACTATTTTATAGGACTATATTTTATTCGTTTACTTTAGTCTCTTAGTGTACTGTGAATTAAGTTTGCAATGGATAAATTTGCTACCAAAAAGGCGCACTGGGACATTGATGATACTGCAAGTCAACCTCCAACAATTACTGTTATCAACTGCTTCTTCGTCTTCAGCCGAGAACCATTCACAGCCGAAACCTGGACTATCCGCAAGGGAAGATCATTTCACAAGTCTTGATTGATCAAATATACATGGCTAGAAAATGAAGCATCTACTGAAAAAGTTTTTTGCAAAACTTGCAGAGAGGAAAATGATAAAAATCTACTACAATTTTCTTCAAAAAAGAAGAAGAAGAAGATGCATTTACTTCCGTACGGTTTCCTAACTGGAAAAAGGCTTTGGAAAAATTCTGTCTTCATGAAAATACATTTACACATAAAGAAGGTGTTCCGAAACTAAATTTTATCACTAACTGAAGTGTGGCCTCCCAATTGAATGAAGTTAGATAGCGATATGAAGAAATGCTGTTTAGCTCTTGAGACAATGTTTACTACCGTGCAATTTCTGTGCCGACAAGGACTAGCAATTAGAGGGCACAAAGACGTAAACTCAAATTTTTTTCAATTGTTGGAACTCCGAAAGAATAACATACCCGAGTTTAAAGACGTGCCACAATATTCAAAACAAGATCATTGATCTACTAGGAAAGTCTGTGTTGAAAAAGGGTGTTAGCTTCAATCAAGAAGACTGAACATTTTTCCATTATGGTTGGCAAAATAAGTGATCCTTCAATTCATGAACAAGTGTCATTTTGTTGTTTGTTTTGTCATGGTTTTAGGGCACAAAACTGCTACAGTCATCAGCGCCTGTTCTGTGGCTTAGGGAAGGGTTAAAAAAAAAAAAAAAAAAAAAAAAAAAAAAAAAAAAAAAAAAAAAAAAAAAATTGGAAATCAGCGGCAATGGGAGTAAAACTCAAAAAGCGGGGAAACTAAAAAAACAGAAGGGAAGCTTAGAAAACCACTATAGAAGGTGGGGTTGTTTTCCCCAAAAAGAGCTTCAAATGACCAACGTCATCTCACCAACACTGATAAACTCGAGGATGCGATTGGCTGAGCCTGTGTCATCTGCTAAAATGGAAGATATATCAGGCGACAGCTGTAAACGGGTGTGTAGCGGAGTAAAATAGGGGCACTGAAATAAAAGGTGTCTCACCATCCACAGTTGAGAACAGTGGGGACAAAGGGGGGAAAATCGCCACTTAAAAGATGTCGATGGCTAAAAAGACAGTGTCCTATCTGGAGTCCATTTAAAATTACTTCCTCCCGACGAGTTCGGGAGGAAGAGGTCCTAGCACAGGGAAGAGCTGTCATGTCCCACACTTTATTATTGGTAAGTGTAGACCAATGTGCATGCCAAAAAAGAGCAACACAACGACATAAAACACAATGAAGATCGGCAAAGGGAATCATGCGAACAGCAGACTGTGGAAGAGAGACTGTAGCCCTGGCTGCTATATTGGCCACCTCGTTTCCACGGATACCAAAGTGTCCTGGGATCCAGAGGAATGCCACAGAGACGCCCCCCAATTGGAGCAAGTGGCGGCAGCCCTTAATCTGGTGGACCAGAGGGTGGACAGGGCAAAGAGCTTGGAGCCTGAGGAGAGAGCTGAGCGAATCTGAGCATATAACACACTGTATCCGCTGATGGCGATGGACGTATAGGACAGCCTGGAGAACAGCGTAAAGCCCCGCAGTAAAAACCGAACACTGGTCGGGAAGCCGAAATCTATTAGGGGTGTTGCCAACAATATAGGCACTCCCAACACCAAATGATGTTTTTGAGCCGTCAGTGTAAATAAATGTGGCATCCTTCATTTGTGCGTATAGAGCAGCAAATGCCCGACGATAAATGAGAGAAGGGGTACCATCCTTGGGAAGCTGACAAAGGTCATGGAGCAGGCAGGTCTGGGGGCAGAGCCAAGGCGGTGCTGTAACCCCAGTTGACAAGAAAGTTTTGGGAAAGTGGAAGGAAAGAGAACGTAGCAGCTGACGGAAGCAGACTCCCGGTGGTAGTAGAGAGGAAGGGCTGCCTACATACCCTAAATCCAAGGAAGCGTAAAAAAAAGGTCACGAGCCAGATTAGCAGGCATGGAAGACAGATGGCTAGCATAATGACTCAGAAGGACACCTCGCCGATTGGACGGTGGAGGTTCAGCAGCCTCAGCATAAAGGCTTTCCACAGGGCTGGTGTAAAAAGCTCCAGACACTAAACGCAATCCACGGTGGTGGACAGAGTCGAGGCACCGAAGAATAGACGGCCGAGCAGGGGAATGAACTATACTTCCATAGTCCAATTTCGAGCACAATAAGGCGTGATATAGGTGGAGGAGGACCACCCGGTCCGCTCCCCAGGAGGTACCATTCAGAACATGGAGGGTGTTGACGGATCACAGACAGCGAGCCAAAAGATATGAAATGTGGGAGGACCAGCACAGTTTTCTGTCAATCATAAGCACCAAGAAATTAGCGACATCCGTAAACGGAAGGTCGATAGGTCCTAGATGTAGGGAAGGTGGATGAAACTCCGTATGACACCAAAAATTGACACAAACAGTCATACTGGGAGAAAAGCGGAAGCCAGTTTCGATGCTCCAAGAGTGGAGGCGATTGAGACATCCTTGAAGACATCGTTCAAGGAGACTGGTCCATTAAGAGCTGTAGTAGATCACAAAATTGTCCACAAAGAGGGAGCCCGAGACATCGGGAAGGAGACAATCCATAACAGGATTTATGGCGATGGCAAACAGCACAACACTTAGCACAGAGCCCTGGGGCACCCCGTTTTCTTGGGAGAAAGTATGGGAGAGAATAGTGTTCACCCACACTTTAAATGTGTGCTCTGTCATAAATTCATGAATAACAAGGGGTAGCCGACCCTGAAGAGAACAGTGTGCGGAGGATGCCTGTCCTCCAACAGGTATTGTATGCTCCCTGCATATCGAAAAATATTGCTACTGTTTGGCGTTTCCTGAGAAAATTGGTTCATGATATAAGTGGAGAGAGCAACAAAATGGTCAACTGCAGAACGATGCTTTTGGAAACTGCATTGGGCAGGTGTTAAAAGGCTTTGGGACTCCAGCCACCAGGCTAAACGGAAATTCACCATACGCTCCAAAACCTTACATACACTACTTGTGAGAGAAATGGAGCGATAGCTAGAGGGGAGATGTTTGTCCTTTCTGGGTTTTGGAACAGGAACGATGATAGCTTCCCGCCATCTTCTGGGGAAAGTACTGTCGGTCCAAATTCGATTATAAAGGCAAAGGAGGTAACGCAGACTATGGTATGATAAATGCAGCAACATTTGGCCATGGACACCATCCCGTCCTGGTGCGGAAGAGCAAGAAGAGGAGAGTGAGTGTTGGAGTTCCCGCATAGAGAAAACAGTATTATAGCTTTCGCTATTTTGAGAGGAGAAAGCAAGAGGTCGCACTTCTGCCACATGTTTCTTCGGGAGAAAGGCTGGTGGGTAATTTGAAGAGCTCGAAATCTCAGCAAAGTGTTGACCCAAAGAGTTAGAAATTTCGACTGGGTCCACTAAGGTATCATGCGAGTCAGTGAGCCCAGAGATTGGGGAGAAACTAGGCGCACCAGATAACTGTCGAATTCGACTCCAAACTTCTGAGGAGGGAGTGAAGGTGTTAAAAGAGCTAGTAAAGAAGTCCCAGCTTGCCTTCTTGCTATCGCAGGTGACATGACGGCATTGCGCACGTAACTGCTTATAGCGGATACAGTTGGCCAAAGTAGGATGGTGGCGGACAAAGCGAAGAGCACGTCTCCGCTCGCGTATTGCGTCACGGCATGCCTCGTTCCACTAAGGAACTGGGGGTACCGCAGTAAATTGGAGGTGCGAGGTATTGAACGTTCCACGGCTGTAAGAATAACTTCTGTAAAATGAGTGACCTGATCGTCGACGCTAGGAAAGTGATGGTCATTGAATGTCGCTAGAGACGAAAAAAGTGTCAATTGGGCTTGGGCAAACTTTCAGCATCTCGGGCGCATAGATGGTAGTTGTAGCTGCAATCGAAGGACACATGAAAAATGATCACTCAAATGTGTATCAGCAAGAGCGAACCATTCAAAGCACCGAGCTAGCTGAACTGTACTGACCGAAAGGTCCAAATGAGAGAAATTTGTCATGGAGGCAGACAAAAATGTATGTTCCCCAGTGTTGAGGCAAACAAGACCTGTTTGTTGGAAGAGGGCAATAAATAGAGACCCTTGCGGACAAGGACGCGGAGATCCCCAAAGCGGGTGGTGGGCATTGAAGTCCCCAACCAGCAAATAGGGTGGCGGGAGCTGACCAAGGAGATGAAGAAGATCAGTTCTTGCCATCGGTGTGGACGATGGAATGTATACGGTACAAAGAGAGAAGATGTATCCAGAAAGGGAAAGACAGACAGCAACAGCTTGGAAGGAACTGTTTAAGGCTATTGGGTGATAATGGACAGTATCATGGAGAAGAATCATAAGTCCCCTGTCTGCTAGAGGGGGGATCAAACCAGACTGACTGGGAATGAGGGAAAACAAAGTGATCGTGGGGACGCAGTATTCTTTCCTATAGACAGAAGATGACCAGCGAGTAGGAACGTAAGAGAATCGACAATTCATCCCGATTGGCTCTAAAGCCACGGATATTCCAATGGATAATGGACATAGGGTGGACAGAAAAGGGAAGAATCTTACCACGGTTGCTCTCAACTGAATGACTGCTGAAAGCCAGCGGTCGACAGCGTGGAACAGCATTCAGCCAAAGGCAGAAGATCCTGATCCATAGGTTGTTCAGGGGCAGCTCCTGCCACCAGTGATCGGCTGGTTGATCAACTGCCAGCAGTGCGCCTTGCCAACACAGAAGACAGCCAAGGGCGGTTACCGCCAGATGGCGCTGTAGATGAGACATGCCGGGGCGGAAAAGGAGAGGAACTTTGTTTCTTATGAGCCTTCTTGGAAATAGTACGTTGAGATGACGGAGGAATCGATGGTTGTGAAGTCGGGGTACGTACAAAATCTTTGCGAGTAGGCTCTTTTATGGAAGTCCGGGTGTGAGTCATTCCATGTCAAATCAACACACTTTAAATAAAAATTTTACCTCACCCTCTTAGATTTTGCTGAAAGTTGGTACACTTATAGAGGGTGCTGAAACTAAGAAAAATACCAAATTTCAATTTTTTACCTCAAACCATTCCTGAAATATGGTCGTGTAAACATTTCAAAAACTGGACAAAAATGTGTGAACGGACTTTTTTTAAATTGCCCTAGGAGCTGCCCTAATTGAGCTAGAGAACTGGGAAAGGTGTCATTTTTCATGCTCTTTCCAGAGATAGACAAAAAACAAAGCTTCTAATTAATAACCTTTTTCAAAATGGTAATTAATATTTTGATTTAATTTTTTTACGAAAAGTACATAATTCAAAATTTTCAAAATATTTCCATAACTACTTCACACCGTTGTAAATCACATGGCAAAATATAAATGTGGGATGATGATGGTTCATTGTTAAAAAAAATTATTCCGGACTCTTGTTTTTCACTAATGGCCCTAGTTTGACCAAACTGACCTTTAAGGTAGTACGTCAGTAGAGAACCGTATACATAGGGCTTGATATCTGTAAAATAATTCAGAGACTGTAGCCATTGTTGAGATGATGTAGTCTGCATTATTACCTTCTAAGGCTTTGTGTGCCTACAGCATTATTGTGCACTGTGGTTTTAGTGCAAATCAATTGTTACCTCTGTATTGACCAGTCTGTATCTATTATATTTAATAGTTCATTTTCAAGTAAATCTATACATTGAATGACAGTTTATAAGTGGTTTTTGTATAAAAATGGAACCAAGTAAAAAGTGTAGTGCTGTACGAGTGCAATGTTGTAATCCATTGAAGAAGTCAAATCATTTTATTAGAGACAGAAAAAAACTGAGAAATGTCACAACATGGATGCCCAATTATTTCCTCAAATACCAAGTGGTGCCAAGATTTGTAATAAATCTAGGAAAGATGTAACCAAATTGAAAAATACACCATAGCCCATCAGTGATGAAAGTGTTGAAGCAGAATCTTCTGGATCAGAGATAATCATCCGAAACCAAGACCCTGACTTCACTCCAACTTCAGTAGCTGTTAAAACATTTAACACAACACTTCAAGAACTAGGTGAGTCCCCAATTGACAAGAGAAAACTAACATCTAGGCATTACGCCAAATCAAAAGTGAAGAAATCTCATCAATTACACGTAAACTTTTTGTTGCTCCTGAAACTTCATCAGATACTGATACTGATGAATCCGTTCTTGAAAATCTTAAAAGAAACTTTAAAAATTCTATAAGTACAGCAAAAAAACTAATGATTCTTACAAGTTTACCTGAAAAGTGGAGTGTCAGGAAAATAATGAGGGAATTTAATGCTCCTAATTACATTGTTCGGCAGTCCAAAAAAAATTTGAAAGAGAAAGGATTCATGGAAGGTCCAAACCCAAAACCAGGGAAGTGTTTACCAACAGAAACTGTCAAAACTGTACATTCATTTTATGAAAATGATGAAGTTAGCAGGGCAATGCCAGGTATTAAAGATTGTGTGACAGTTACAGAAACAAGTGGAAATAAAACAAAAATATCAAAAAGACTTATTTTGTGTAACCTTAAAGAAGCTTACAAGCATTTTAAAGACAAGTTTTCTAACATAAAAATGGGTTTCTCTGAATTTGCTGAGTTGAGACCAAAACATTGTGTATTAGCTGGCCGGAGTGGCACAACTCACCAAAACATAAAATTAATGACAGAAAATGCCAAACTAAATACAGTAACAAACAGCAACTAAAACAATTATAAGCAGTGCATTGCAAAAATGCTTTGCAACCCATCAACAGTTGATTGCAACATGGGAAACTGTGAATACTGCCCAGGAGAAACGGTCATACGTAAAATTTTAAAAGACTCTTTTCATGAAAACGTAATTGAACAAGTTCAGTTCCAACAGTGGATGTCAGTTGACCAATGTAATCTGGAGATTGTTCAGAAAACTTCTGGAGAATTCATAGATTTATTTTGTAGTAAGATGTAGACTTTGATTCGGCATGACTTCATTGCCAAGCAACAACGAACATTCCTCAACTCCACAACAGAAAACCTTATGGAATCTGAATTTGTTATCATATGTGATTTTTCAGAAAATTATAGTATAGATCTACAGGATGAAACTCAGAGTTTCCACTGGACAAGACAACCGATTACCATTCATCCTTTTGTTATATATTACAAACAGGAAGAAAAAAATTGAGCATGTGAGCTTTGTCATTGTTTCTGATTGCCTGGAGCACAATACAACTGCGGTTTACACCTTTCAAAAGAAGCTAATTTCATATCTAACAAATAAATTTCAAAAGATTCCAAAAAAGATATACTATTATTCTGACGCTTCTGTCGCTCAGTATAAAAATAAGAAAAACTTCCTGAACCTTTGCCTTCATGAGGAAGACTTCAACATAAAAGCTGAGTGGCACTTTTCAGCCACAGCACATGGGAAAGGGCCTTGTGATGGAGTAGGGGGTTCAGTAAAGAGAATGGCAGCTCGTGCAAGTTTGCAAAGGCCATACCAAAATCAGATCCAAACCGCACGAGATCTATTTGAGAGGGCAGTAGATATCACAAATGTTGATTTTGCATATTCCACTCAAGAAGACTATGCTGCTTCAGAAATATTCTTAAAAAGCCGACTTGAAGAGGCATTGACAATCACAGGAACACAGCAATTTCACACTTTCATTCCCAACACTACATCAAAATTAATAGTCAAATACTTCTCAGGTGATATGCAGAGTTGGGAGAGGGAAGTAACTACATCACCAGACAATCTGAAGTTACAAGATGTATCAGGCTATGTCACCACTGTATATGGCAGAAACTAGTGGCTTGGGTACATTTTAGAAAAAAACGAAGAACTTGATGAAGTGAAAATAACTTTTCTTCATCCATGTGGACCAGCTAAGTCATTCTCTTATCCTGCACATGCAGATGTCCTGTGGGTGTCAGTTGTGGATGTTCTCACAAAAGTGAATCCATTTACTCCGTCACGGAGAACATACATTCTTAATGAAAGTGATGTAAATCAAACCCGGTCAGCTTTATTAAAACGCAATATGTGAAGTTCCAAGACAATTTATTAGGAAACTGCTTTCAACTCAAAACTTAATTTTTGTCTCAGGTTAGTGTTAATGTATATTTTATAGAAAGTTGTTTCAAAATTATTGTTAGTACCTATTGTGTTAAATTTAGCTATGCACAGATACCTGTTACTCAAAAACAAGCATTACGTATTTAATTTGTTTAACAGTTCCATTTCAAACATCATGGACCAGAACTATTATGTAAATACTTGTACTTATTCATACTTTATTTCAGTTTGTAGTTAAATGCTCAATTTCTTGTTTTTGTTATATTGGTTAATATACTGTTAGTGAAGTTGTATGAAATTAAATTAAGCAATCAACTTAATTATAAAATATGCTGATTAGTTTTGGTTTAATAAGGTGATGTTTTGATATTTCTAATACTTTTTTTACTTACCTTTCAGTATATTTTAAAGAAATTCCTGTTTGTTAAAGGTCAATTTGGTCAAACTAGGGCCGTTAGTGAAAAACACGAGTCTGGAATAATTTTTTTTAACAATGAACCCATCATCATCCCAGACTTATATTTTGCCATGTGATTTACAATAGTATGTAGTAGTTACGGAAATATTTTGAAAATTTTCAATTATGTACTTTTTGTAATAAAATTAAATCAAAATATTAATTAGTATTTTGAAAAAGGTTATTAATTAGAAGATATGTTTTATTGTATATCCCTGGAAAGAGCATGCAAAATGCTGCAAAATGACACCTTTCTCAGTTCTCTAGCTCAATTAGGGCAGCTCCTAGGACAATTTAAAAAAAGTCCATTCACACATTTTTGGCTGGTTTTTGAAAAGTTTATATAGCCATATTTCAGGAATGGTTTGAGATAAAAAATTGAAATTTTGTATTTTTCTTAGTCTCAGTGCCCACTATAAGTATACCAACTTTCAGCAAAATCTAAGAGGGTGAGGTAAAATAGGTGTGTTGATTTGACTTGGAATGACTCGTGTCTGATTTTGGGGCTCGTGATTTAGCAGGAGCCGGTGAAGGGTGAGCTGTAGAGTGAGCAGGTGATAGTGGGGAGGTTGAACGGGCAATCTTGGCGCTGGCCGATCTGAGAGCCGTGACACTAAAGGTGAGATCACAAGTCTGCGTGGCTGCCTCCTTAGTAGGCTGAGGAGATGCAAGGACAGTGCTATATTTACCTGCTGGGGGCACAGTGGGCTTCCGACTGGCAAATAACTTACGAGCAGCAAATGTAGACACCTTTTCCTTCACTCTGATTTCCTGAATAAGCCATTCATCTTTGAAAATGGGGCAATCTCTAGAGGAAGCAGCATGGTCACCCATACAGTTGATGCAACGAGGAGATGGAGGTGGACAAGCACCCTCATGGGCATCCTTGGCACACGTAACGCATTTGGCCGGATCGGTATGATTAAACCGCTGACACCGATAGCAACGCGTAGGCTTGGGGATGTAAGGGCAAACTGAAATTATCTCATAGCCCACTTTAATGTTCGATGGAAGTTGAACTCTGTCAAATGTCAAGAAGATAGTACGGGTTGGTACCAAGTCCTTGTCAACCCTTTTCATGACTCGATGTACAGCCGTTACGCCCAGCTCAGACAGGTAGTTTTGAATTTCCTCGTTGGACAATCCGTAGAGTGAGTGTGTATAAACCACCCCGTGTGATGAATTTAAAGTGCGGTGAACTTCCACCCGGACAGGGAAGATGTGTAGCAGTGGAGTTCGCAGCAATTTGTACCTGGACAGCACTGACTGTTTCTAACAACAAGGTGCCATTTCGTAATCGGGAACAAGACTTTACAGGACCTGCAACTTCATCGACACCTTTCTGAATAATGAAAGGATTGACTGTGGAGAAGTCTTGACCTTCGTCCAACCGAGAAACAACAAGGAACTGTGGCACTGATGGAAAAATTGTCCGTGGCTGAGACTCATTTAATTTTCGCTTGTGAGCAGAAATTGTAGATGTAGAGGAAACCATTGTGGAGGTATCCACCACGAATACTGGTATCTCCAATGGTGCAATCCTTCCTTGTGGGTGCCCTCTCTGAGGGCACTCCCGCCTTAGGTGATTGTTCACACCTCGGGTCACACCTCCTGAGAAACGGTTGGAGGGACCAATTGGCACGTTCGGAAGGTACCAGCTCGGGTAATCACCCCTCCCTGGGCCTGGCCGTTACAAGGAGGTATGTACGTGTCCTACCTGTCTATGCGTTACCCTGTCACCGGCTATGCGTGGGAACGGGTGGGTCGGCCTTCAGACACACACAGGGAGGAAAGAAAGAGAAAGGGAGCAAGAAAGAAGAGAGGTCTCAAACGCTGCAGCGGAGAAGAGGGTAAAGAGAAGAGGCAAGTAAAAGAGAAGGACAAAGGGAGGACAGGGACTGTCAAGCATAGATAGCAAAGAAGAGAGACTATGAATTAGTTACAAGCGTCCGTCTCCGGACATAGGCACGAAGCATACTCCCATATGGGGAGAAGGGGAAGGGAAGAGGTGGAGGTGGGAGAGGGGGGGGAGGATGGGGGATGGGGAAGGATATGGAAAAGAAAAGTATGCAGCCCGGAAAGGAAAGAGAGCCGCACTAGCTCGGGGTTCCGTGCTCGCCACGCACGTATCCACAAAAGAGTTATGGACCCCCTGGGGGAAGTATCATTTTGTGTTCGTACTTTCAATGATTCCTTAATCATAAACAAAGACTTTATTGGCTTATATGAGACCCCCCAACACTGAATAACCAACTCTGTTTAGTATTTTAAAAGACGTTTTTGCTCGTCTTCATTTGTCAATGGATAATTTAAGAGGACAGTGCTATGATGGTGCCTCGAATATGAGAGGTAAGTTCAAAGGAGGAAAAAGTTAGTTTTGGATGTACAACCAAAAGCACGTTCTGTGCACTGCACAGCACTGCTCACAGTTTAGACTTGGGAGTTGTAGACAGTCTCCGCCATATTATGTCTATGAGGGACATTATGGCTTTAGCCAAGGACTTAATAAACACTGGAAGGGAATCCAACAAAAGGATAGACTTTTCAGAAGCATTCGCTGCGAGAGCATCAATGACCAAGCTGGTCTATGACCCCTTTGTCCGACTCGATGGACTATGTGAGCTTCCAGTATCTTGAGAATATTGAAAAACTTTGAAGAACTTCTAGAGTTCTTTGAAACACTTTCTGCAGAGGACAAAACAGAGGCAGGTTACAAATGTGCAGGCTATTTTTGAGTCAATGTTACAATTCAAGACTTATTTCTTTTTGCATCTTTATTGCCATGCAAACAACCCAGTAGAGGATGTCAATGAAAAAATTCAGTGCCCTCATCCAAGTGTTGCTGATCTGGAAAAAAATATAAGAGGGCTCGATTTGTATATTGAATGGAAGGCGTGATAGTTTTGAACACTTTTGGGAATTGTGTTTAAAAGAAGAACCTTAACAAGCTGATGATCCTTCGCTTCCTCGGAATCGAAGTATACCAAAGAAATATGAAAACAACAAAGCCAACTCACTGCACACTTTCAAAACCCCAAAGGAATACTACAAAGCTATTTACATTGAAGTTTGTGAAATGGTGCAACCTTGCATTACTGAGTTGTTTGCTTCAACTGGACTCACACAGGTCATTGCAGTTGAACAAGAGTGCTTGCTTTTAGTAAACAGAGGTCATAAGACATTTTCGAGGGGCTCGGGTTCCCTCAGGCCCCATGGAGTCGGCGCCTGCGACTACATTCCATTACCTTTGTTATATTTTCGTTGAAGTCTATCTTACAACCTATTTTTAAAAGACAATAATATCCTCAGTCAACAATCTTATAGAGCTGCTGATCCTGTCTGCAGTTGGAGAAATGTTATGTGAAGTAGTGAAGTCCATTAAACTTCTCCAAGTAGTTCCAATCAAGACAGCAACAGCAGAACAGTCATTTAGTGCCCTTGGATGTCTGTAGTTGCATCATATTCCAAACCAACAACCTCCTTCCTAGTCTCCATGGCCAACTATATCCACACTCACAATTACTACTCCTTTGAAGGCATTACATACAAACAAATCCATGGTAGGGCTATGAGCACCCGCATAGCACCATCCTATGCTAACCTATTCATGGGCCATCTAGAGGAACCCTTCCTAAAAACCCAGAATCCTAAACCCCTCACCTGGTTCAGATTCACTGATGACATCTTTGCTATTTGGATTGAAGGCGAGGACACCTTATTCACAGTCCTCCAGAACCTCAACCACTTTTCCCCCATTTGCTTCACCTGGTCCTACTCAACCCAACAAGTCACCTTCCTAGATGCTGGCCTCCCACCTCAAGAGATGGCTACGTCAGTACCTCCGTCCATATCAAACCTACTAACCACCAGCAATACCTCCACTTCCACAGCTGCCACCCATTCCATACCAAGAAGTCCCTTCCGTACAGCCTAGCCACCAGTGGTCATCGCATCTGCAGTGACGAGCAGTCCCTCTCAAAATATACCGAGGGTCTCACTGACCCATCCTTGTACAAAAACAAATCTTCTGTGCCTTATCATTCCAGACTCCCACCACCTTCCAAAGTCCCACAGTCCGGCCACAGAGGAGCACTCCCCTCGTTAACTCAGTACCATCCGGGACTGGAGCAACTGAATTACATTCTCCACCAGGGTTACAATTACCTCTCGTCGGGCGATTAAATGAGAAATGTCCTGCCCACTATCCTTCCCACCCCTCCTACCGTGATATTCCACCATCCACCGAACCTACACAATATACTCATCCATCCTTACACAACTCCTGCTCCCAGTCCCTTACTTCATGGCTCATACCCTTGTAATAGACCTAGATGCAAGACCTGTCCCATACATCCTCCTACCACCACCTACTCCAGTCCCATCACTAACATCACCTATCCCATCAAAGGCAGGGATACCTGTGGAACCAGTCATGTCATTAACAGGCTAAGCTGCAACCACTGTGCTGCATTCTATGTAGGCATGACAACCAACAAGCTGTCTGTCCACATGAACGGCCACAGACAAACTGTGGCCAAACGACAAGTGGACCACCTTGTTGCTGAACAAGCTGCCAAACATGATATCCCTCATCTCAATGACTGCTTCACAGCCTGTGTCATATGGATCCTTCCCACCAACACCAGCTTTTCTGACTTCCCATACCAGCACTACACAGCCGTCATTTCACTGCCACACCCAGTCTTTTATCTTCATTTTATTTCTCTCCTTTCCGCTACTTACCCCCGTCGCCGCTCCACACCTTCTCTCCTGCCCTCCGTCTAAACTGCAACACTTCATTGCCTGCCACTCCCACCACAATATCCCTCCGCCTCCCTGCCCCAGCCTCCTCCTTACCCTTACCCACTCGTAACTCCCATCATGCACTGGCGCTGCTGCTCGCAGTGTGGTTTCAGATCTCTGAGACTGCAGACATGTGTGCTAGTTGCGTTTGTGTGTGTGTGTGTGTGTGTGTGTGTGTACTGCTGATAAAGGCCTTAATGGCCGAAAGCTATAATTGTGTGAATCTTTTTGTTGTGCCTATCACGACTCAGCATCTCTGCTATTTGGTGAGTAGCAACTTTCCTTCTCTGGTATTGTTACATTCCATCCTGGATTTTCTATTGTTTAACTTTATTAACAGTATTAAAGCATTAACTTTGAGATATTGGTTTTATTTAATGAACCCTGAGCCTTATTCAAAGCAAGCTTAAATTAGCTATTTCAATTATTAATCAAAGTTCCATTACTGTGTGACAGCAATATTTTATGTTTTATTCTTTTAATGATAGTTTGTTATTTATTTAAATATAATTTCAGTCTTTTCAGAGCTATTTATTCACTGATCATATGACTCAAAAATACTTACAAAAACTTTAAAACTCACTATTTTTCATCTAAAATTTAGAAAATTTCCCGGGGCAAAACCCCAGTATAGCCCCCCCCCCCCCCCCCCAATATTTTTTATAAGTAGCGCCCCTGAACGTAGCTGAACTAAATAGGATAATGTTGAAAAATTAGATTAGGAAATGAGAGACTAGAGGTATAATCTGCTATTTGAACAGCAAAATAACTGATGATGCTAAAGTTGTGAGGGTATAAAATGCACAATGGGTATAGCGCGAAAAGAAATTTTGAAAAAGAGGAATTTTTTAACATCTTATTTAAATTTAAGTGTTACAAATCTGTTGTAAAGTTATCTGTTTAGAGTGCAGACATGTGAAAGTGAAATGTGGATGATATGCAATGGACAAGAAGAACCTAGAAGTTTTTTAAATGTGGTGCTGCAGTAGAATGTTGAAAACTGGATGAGTGTATCGAGTAACTAATGTAGAGCTAATAAACTACAATGGAAGAAGAAGAAATTCATAGCACAACATGATTAAGAGAAAAGATCCAGTGATAGGACATATCCTGAGACATCACAGAATAGTCAATTTGGTAACGAGGGAAGTGTGGGAGATGAAATTGTAGTGGGAGATCTGTTGTTGTTGTGGTCTTCAGTCCTGAGACTGGTTTGATGCAGCTCTCCATGCTACTCTATCTTGTGCAAGATTCTTCATCTCCCAGTACCTACTGCAACCTACATCCTTCTGAATCTGTTTAGTGTATTCATCTCTTGGTCTCCCTCTACGATTTTTACCCTCTACGCAGCCCTCCAGTAGTAAATTGCTGATCCCTTGAAGCCTCAGAATATACCCTACCAACCAATCCCTTCTTCTAAACAAGTTGTGCCACAAACTCCTCTTCTCCCCAATCCTATTCAGTACCTTCTCATTAGTTATGTGATCTATCCATCTAATCTTCAGCATTCTTCTGTAGCACCACATTTCGAAAGTTTCTATTCTCTTCTTATCTAAACTATTTATCGTCCATGTTTCACTGCCATACATGGCTACACTCCATACAAATACTTTCAGAAACAACTTCCTGACACTTAAATCTATACTCGATGTCAACAAATTTCTCTTCTTCCGAAATGCTTTCCTTGCCAGTCTAAATTTTATATCCTCTCTACTTCGATCATCATCAGTTATTTTGCTCCCAAAATAGCAAAACTCATTTACTACTTTAAGCATCTCATATCCTAATCTAAATCCCACAGCATCACCTGACTTAATTCGACTACATTCCACTATTCTCGTTTTGCTTTTGTTGATGTTCATCTTATATCTTCATTTCAAGACACTGTCCATTCTGTTCAGCTGTTCTTCCAGATCCTTTGCTGTCTCTGACAGAATTACAATGTCATCGGCAAACCTCAAAGTTTTTATTTCTTCTCCATGGATTTTAATTCCACTCCAAATTTTTCTTTGTTTCCTTTACTGCTTGCTCAATATACAGATTGAATAACATCGGGGATAGGCTACAACCCTGTCTCACTCCCTTCCCAACCACTGCTTCCCTTTCATGCCCCTCAACTCTTATAACTGCCATTTGCTTCCTATACAAATTGTAAATAGCCTTTCGCTCCCTGTATTTTACTCCTGCCACCTTCAGAATTTGAAATAGAGTATTCCAGGCAACATTGTCAAAAGCTTTCTCTAAGTCTACAAATGCCAGAAACGTGGGTTTGCCTTTCCTTAATCTAGCTTCTAAGATAAGTCGTAGGGTCAGTATTGCCTCACGTGTTCCGATATTTCTACAGAATCCAAACTGATCTTCCCCAAGGTCGGCTTCTACCAGTTTTTCCATTCGTCTGTAAAGAATTCGCGTTAGTATATTGCAGCCGTGACTTATTAAACTGATAGTTCGATAATTTTCACATCTGTCAACACGTGTGTTTTTTGGGATTGCAATTATTATATTCTTCTTGAAGTCTGAGGGTATTTCGCCTGTCTCATACATCTTGCTCACTAGATGGTAGAGTTTTGTCAGTAGTTCTAATGGAATGTTGTCTACTCCGGGGGCCTTGTTTCGACTCAGGTCTTTCAGTGCTCTGTCAAACTCTTCACGCAGTATCATATCTCCCATTTCATCTTCATCTACACCCTCTTCCATTTCCATAATACTGTCCTCAAGTACATCGCCCTTGTGTAGACATTCTATATACTCCTTCCACCTTTCTGCTTTCCCTTCTTTGCTTAGAACTGGGTTTCCATCTGAGCGCTTGATATTCATGCAGATGGTTCTCTTTCTTCCAAAAGTCTCTTTAATTTTCCTGCAGGCAGTATCTATCTTACTCCTAGTGAGCTAAGCCTCTACATCCTTACATTTGTCCTCTAGCCATGCCTGCTTAGCCATTTTGCACTTCCTGTCGATCTCATTTTTGAGACATTTGTATTCCTTGTTACCTGCTTCATTTACTGCATTTTTATATTTTCCCTTTTCATCAATTAAATTCAATATGTCTTCTGTTACCCAAGGATTTCTATTAGCCCTCGTCTTATTACCTACTTGATCGTCTGCTGCCTTCACTATTTCATCTCTCAAAGCTACCCATTCTTCTTCTACTGTATTTCTTTCCCCCATTCTTGTCAATCGTTCCCTAATGCTCACCCTGAAGTTCTCTACAACCCCTGGTTCTTTCAGTTTATCCAGGTTCCATCTCCTCAAATTGCCACCTTTTTTGCAGTTTCTTCAGTTTTAATCTACAGTTCATAACCAATAGATTGTGGTTAGAATCCACATCCGCCCCTGGAAATGTCTTGCAATTTAAAACCTGGTAACTGAATCTCTGTCTTTCCATTATATAATTTATCTGATACCTTCTAGTATATCCTGGCTTCTTCCATGTATACAACCTTCTTTCATGATTCTTGAACCAAGTGTTAGCTATGATTAAGTTATGCTCTGCGCAAAATTTGCCAGACGGCTTCCTCTTTCATTTCTTCCCCCCAATCCATATTCATCCACTACGTTTCCTTCTCTCCCTTTTCTTACTATCGAATTCCAGTCACCCATGACTATTAAATTTGCGTCTCCCTTCACTATCTGAATAATTTCTTTTATCTCATCATACATTTCATCAATCTCTTCGTCATCTGCGGAGCTAGTTGCCATATAAACTTGTACTACTGTGGGAGGTGTGGGCTTCGTATCTATCTTGGCCACAATAATGCCTTCACTATGCTGTTTGTAGTGCCTTACCCACATTCCTATTTTCCTATTCATTATTAAACGTACTCCAGCATTATCCCTATTTTATTTTGTAGTTATAGCCCTGTATTCACCTGACCAGAAGTCTTGTTCCTCCTGCCACCGAACTTCACTAATTCCCACTATATCTAACTTTAACCTATCCACTTCCCTTTTTAAATTTTCTAACCTACCTGCCCAATAAAGGGATCTGACATTCCACGCTCCAATCTGTAGAACGCCTGTTTTCTTTCTCCTGATAACAACCTCCTCCTGAGTAGTCCCCACCTGGAGATCCGAAAGGGGGACTATTTTACGTTCGGAATATTTTACCCAAGAGGATGCCATCATCATTTAACCATACAGTAAAGCTGCATGCCCTCGGGAAAAATTACGGCTGTAGTTTCCCCTTGCTTTCAGCCGTTCGCAGAGAGAAGGTAATAAATTGCTATACAGTACAAGTCACTTTAAGAAGAGAGAATGTTGCGAAACAGAGACAACTACATTCACGCTACTACTTATGCATCGATAGGAAGGGCTGTTGCGAAGTATACAGTAATTTTTACTATCACATACTGGTGAAAGATCTATCACAAAAATCTGTTAAGTTCTGGTCATTTAATGGGTCCAAACATTCCAGTCAGTCTCTTGTGAATGGCACTGAACTGAGTACAGCAGACAGAATGCAGAAATTCTAAATTCCACATTTTAAAGTGTATTCATCCAACAGGATACCTCTGCACCAATGTCTGGCCATGGCACATTCTCTCAGATGGGAGGAGGTATCAATATTACCATCTCCAGAACTGAAAATTATTAAGGGCACTTCAAATGAATAAGGCACCAGGCATCAGCCTCTGATGGAATTCTAGTTAAATTTTACATTAATACATTGTGGAATTAGCTCCTTCCCTACCTTGTATTGATAGAAAACCTTTTGCATGACGAGTTCCATGTGACTGGAAAAGTGAGCAGATAATCCTGTTTACAAACTGGTAAAAGATATAACGAATATATAATTAATGACCAATATCCCATTTAGAGGATCCTCAAGTATATTTTAATCTCAAACATTATAATGCTCCTGGAGGAAAACAGCTTCTCTCAACAAATCAGCAAACGCCACTGATGTGAAACACAGCTTGCTTTATTCATACAGATTTTGTAAGCAGCAGATGCAGGTGAACAGGTACATTCCATCTACCTAGAATTCCTAAAGGCGTGCAATGTTGTATCACCTTGTTGACTACTACCCAATATACAATCGTATGGGGTGCCATCGGAAATATAAGACTGGTTGAAGGAATATTTCACTGGAAAAAAAAGCCGTTATGTTATAAGAGACAGAAAACAACTCTCAGAAATGAAAGTAAGTAAAAGAAGGATCTTTTATGTTTTCAGTATACATATCCACTTTTTCAGATAGGATCACAGCTCTATAAGATCGTTGACTGAGGAATACATGGACAAAAATCCCATTTGGTGTAATGAATAGCAACTGTCTTTAATGTGGATAAATTTAGAATAATGCCTATAACAAAGAGAAAGAACCAGATACAAGATCAGGGTTGCCACAAGTTTCCCCAAGTGAAAGACGTATGTTGACAAAAAAATGTAAGGACTTCTGCATTTCTCCCCAGTATGAGCGAAAATCTCAACTACTAACATCAACATCTTTTGTAATGAACTGTTTTTAGATGGAGATGATAAATGGTATATGTGTTTCATTAAGAAGCATTTCCTTTGAGTCACAAGACAGAGTTAAAATGCCTTCACTGATTTCAGAAATAACCTCAGAAGAAAGTAGGTCACTTGAAAGAAGTATACGCCAGGGAAGAGTTGCATAAACCGACACTATAGGTAACTGCCAATAAAATATTGGTTCCACTATGTTTGTTATTGTCAGCTATTACCCACAGTGATATGTCTATTGTTTTACAGGTATTGTGTGATTTTTTTCTTTCGAGAAATATATGAGTATATAGCGCACAAACTGCCAGCGACTGCCACAATTTTCTTCTTCTTACTGTCCATACTTTCTGAAATATAAACTGCTTCCAAAGTGCCAAAATGTACTACATTAAATAAAATGTCTATCAAATGCCAACTGTACAATATACTTGGGATGAGACAGTCACAATTCCTGAAATCCATCACCTGTGGTCTCTGACCTGCCGAGGAGTGCCTCAGTCCAGGGTCAGTGGATAAACTACAAAAATCCACCACATTATACCACAGAAACAGACCTGGCCTGCGGACAGCTCAGTGAAACTTGATCCTAAGGGCAAGGCCTGCACGTTAGTGGGAAACAATGGGCTTCAGATCAGCAGAGCCGATCCATTAGAGATACCAGCAGAAATGGCTATCTGTTTTGGCTCACTGCAGGAATCCACTTGTTTGGCCTGCTATTTATGTGTCACAGACAGCATGTTGATGAAATGAGACCGCACCGATCAACCCGTGCAACAGATAACTTGCGCAAATACTCCGAGAATCGATACTAACGAGGATAGGTAGCAACTCACTGTAAAGATGGTCACTGAGCCACAGACAGGCATGTAGACTCACACTCTCACAACTAAATTTTTGGCCGTAGCCTATGTCATAAAACGAGAGCGCACACACACATTCACACAATCACTCAGACACAACTCATGCACACAGGACCGTTGTCTCCGGCTGCTGTGTCAACAATCTCTGAGGATCAGATACAAACAAACCAGTCCTCATGTCTCCCTACCTCTCATCCACAGCTGCTAGGCTAGTGACAAGAAGGGGTAGCAGCACTGGCTGCAAGCTGAGGGGAGTGGCAGGAAGGGGAAAGCATCAAGAATGAGAGAGTAGGGAAGCGGCGCACGTTATCAACTGCATCCAGCCAGTGACTATGCCTGATATCTCAGTAACAAACCACTTCATCTACTGTGACAAAAACGAGATTTTCCAGTCCCCCCCCCCCCCCCCCCCCCCGACACATTTGAAATTCCATGATATTCCCTGATTTCCAGAACTTGTGGCAACCCTGAAGATTAATGTATTGAGCATATCACATCATACAAGTATTTAGGGGTAATGCTAAGTAGCATATGAAATGGGACAATCACTTTAAATCAGTGCTAGGGAAGGTGAATAGAAGACTTACACTTGTTGCAATGGTTCTAGGTAAGCATGGTGCACCTATAAAGAATATCGCATACAAAATGGTAGTGTGAGCAATTGCAGAATATTTTGCCAACATTAGCTATCCCAACAAGTAGGCATCGAACCAATTCAGAGATGTGATACTAGGGTTGTATGAGGTCTACGTAGCCTACATGGAAGTAACGAGAACACAATTCCCATAAAACCATTTGGATGGACGTAGAGAATCTGTGCTTGGTGAAGACTTTGAAACCATTACATTGTCACTATCGTATATCTTATGCAGGGATCATGAGAATCGAGAGATCAGGGCACACACAGAGATATGCATATAGTTTTTTCCCCTCGCTTAGTATACAAATGGAGCAGGAAAGAAAAAAAAAAAAAATAGTAACGCTGGCATGATTTAACATCTGCCATGAATTGTTCTGTAGCTTGTGTTCCTACATAGGTGGATGTAGGGACCCTAAGTTCTTATTTCGTTCAGAAATCTATTTATTTTCAATAACTGAAAGGAACCCGAAGACATCAGAAACCAAGAAAAATATGACGTACATCAAACAACTTAGTTTTTTACCATATTGTGGTCAAGAGAATATATTAAATGCAATTTATAGTAAATATGGTGGCAACTGTTTTCATCTGGGCTAATTTTGAAGTATTTTTACTTAAAAATTATCCCTTCAGGGAATGTGTGTCTTCTATATAAATTAATATGGACAAACCTGTAAGAAAAGAGAACAAAATAACCTATGGCATACTCTAGACAATTTACTTCAGAGATGAATCATCCCATGTTGTAATTTTCTGCAAATCATGCTGGAATGGTCCAGTCAAGCTCAAAAAGCAGTACTACTTCAACATACATACATAAATTGAGATTAAATATCCCGCAAAATTTTTCAACAAACGAAACTGTTGTCTCATATTTTCCATACAACTTCAACAAAATCATTGCCACTGCTAAAGTGCCACCGAACAATATACTTCCAAGATCATTCAGGCCTTAAGAAACCAACCATATTCTTAGTTTGACTACTTCCCTTTATGCTCTAGAAGCATTCGTGTGGATACAACAACACACAAGTTGTACATCCATGTTAATGGCTACTGCTAAAGTCATGCTAAACAATAACTGTCACTTAGTTGCTGAAAAATGCTCCACATTGCAAAACTTAACACTTATGTGCCAGTTAAATAACTTGTCCTCCTCAACACCATCTCCTTAGGTGGGTAGTTTATCCAAAATACTCTCTATATAACCTCCTTGACCCCTACACCATCATACATATTAGGCAAACAGCAGATACTGAACACTGACAACACAATATAACCAATAACATCCAGTTTTTTTTTTAAAGTAGCAGCTTTCTTACTAAGGATGTTATATTTGCTTGCAGTTGGTTCAGGTATAAGTAGGTTACAGACTTTAATGACAGTTGTGTAAAATGCAGAGACTCACAGTGGTATCATAGAATAAAATGTACTCTGGCTACCAGCCATATCAAGTGGTTAAAACATCATGAGCTTTCAACCAATCACCCCTTTGTCACTGTCAAATGGTATGACTGTCAGTCGCAGCTGGTATGCCCTTATACAGATTATACGGGCATACGCTGATTTGGAGTTCAACACAGCTGCTTCAGCCTCGCAATCAATGCATCCCAAGCCACACTGTTCTATGAAGGATGATATTGGTTATTCTTTTTGATAGATTCTTTAATTACATAGTTGCAGAAGCCATTAGTGAGAGTCACAGCTGAAGTTTCATCAAATTCGATCCAGTAACGACTTTCCGGAGCATACACCAACCCAGAAGCTGATAATGTGAGCTGCAGAGGTTTCATCAAATTTCATCCAATTACTAGAGCATGGTTCACACTAACAGTTTCAAGACTGTGTAATTAAAGAAATGATCAAAATACACATCAGTGATAACATCTTTATTAGAAATGAAGGCCTGGAACTCAGCAAAGAGTGGAATCCAGTGATCGTGAGGGTGGAGCAGGTGCATCGATGGTGACTCAAAGCATGCATATACAGCAATGATATGAGCACCAGTGACATCACAGCTAGCAGCTTGTGTATATAAGGGCATACCAGTAGTCCACTGGCAGTCACACCATTTGAAAATGCCCAAAAAAAAAAAAAAAAAAAAAAAAAAAAAAAAAAAAAAAAAAAAATTGCTTGCTTAAAAGATCATTGCATTTTAACCACTTGATAAGACCGTAAGCCAGAAACTTTTTATTTAATGATAGTTCACTGTTAATACATAGAACAGAGGTCTGCAGATGTTACTCACTCTGATCTATTTCTTGACTGTGTGCATATCCCTTCTGTGAAATGTAGACCAAGATGAACAACTGAAATGCTGAACAATACTGCTCCCTTTCCATGCACGATGGATAGAATATTCCCCCCCCCCCATAATCTCCTCTCACTGCCATACTACACAAACTAAATTTAGTTAGTAATATTTTTTTTTTCTTTGTCAGTGGTTTGTGGATAAATGTATTTTGATAAAATACAAAGACTAACCCCATCTTGTCAATGTTGAGGTTATTATACAAGATGGCAACCAGAAAGTCTGAACTGGGCATGAATTGGTAAGGAAAATCGGCTGAGCTAATCTTTACATGAATTGAAAATTAATAACGAAGTTTCAAATTGTTGCCTACCAGAAATATACATGTTAACACTGAAATAGCTTGGTAATTTTCCAATAGTCACGGAAATAAGCATCTAATATCTCAACAATATTAACACTTGGGGGAAATATGGCTACAGAATTCATTGAACTTAGTTTCATGTTCCACAGATCATTTGCACAATAAAGATGTAAAGCGAGTAATTTTATTTTCACAAACTATTTTGTAACTATGGCCTACATAATGACTATTTAAAAGGCCTTATTTAATTTTTTTTAAAAAGAAGTACCTACACAGATGCAAGTTACTAATTCCTACCCAACATCTTTTTCACATTACAATAATAGAAATTCTAGTGAACAGGAGGAGATGTCAAGGAGAAATCTTTTCAGTTTACTTTCACATTTCACTTCGTTTACTGTCAAACACCCTAATTCACTGGGCAAGTGAACAAAAACTTTGGCTTCACCATTGTGCACCACTTCTTGTGCTAAAGACAATCTCAGTGTGTCATAATGAATGTCATTTTTCCTTCTGGTATTGTGATTATGTATATCATTGTTCCTTCTGAACTGCAGCGGATTATTTACGGCAAACTTCATGAGAGAATGTAGGCCTACTGAAGCAGTAGCCAAACGTCTAATTCCTTAAACAGGTGATTGTGAGTGAGTACCAAGTATTACCATTACAGCACATTTTTTGAGGAATGAAGACATTTTACACCAGGACTTTATTCGGTATGACATTATTGGAAAGTATGTAAACATACTTATTTGCCTCTTCTCAAGAACAACTATGATCCTAAGTGCTAATTTAGCTGAACTAGGTGGTTTTAGGAATTCCAAAAGATAACCGCCATTAAAAAACTGGAACTAATGCATTCAAGTTTTGGGAACCAGGCCAGATTATGCATTTCCAAAATCATTTAATTATAATCACTAGTACGGTCCGTTACATTTGGGGTAGGTCTTGTAAGGAATCGATTGACAAAACACATTTACTTATACGTGGCCAGTTTACAAAACTGGCCAATGTTGGACATGAACCCTCTCTTAGAACTATAACAAGCGGAAATACTGATCCAGGAATTCTAGTATAGCTTTTTATGGGGAAAAAATGTAGAATTAATTCTATCATGTAAATCTAAAACGTAATCTCTTGTACAACTAAACAACAAAAACACACAAAGCATTCATTAGTTTGAAATGTTCTCATGCATTCAGCCGAGTGAAGCCAGGGAACATTCCAAAATAATCATACGCTGGGAAAGCCTAAAATGACATTTTAATTGCCGAGTAGGGCAGAAATCGCGCCACTGCTACAAGTTTAAGATCATACTTCACTTTGTCACAAACGCCACTTCCACATTCCAAGAGAAATATTCTGTTACGGCAGTGATCAAAGAATGAGCAGCGGAAAGTTGAGGAACAGCTAATATCGTCAATCACTTACGATAAAAATTCCATCACATTAAAATCAAGAAGAAATATTATGTGCAAGTCGTGACGAAGATGACGTTTAAAATTATGTTACATTAACCTGCATGATTTTCGTCGAACACTTCAGGCGTCCCAAGTTATGAAACAGCGTTCACATAATTCTGATATAACAAGGAATAATCCTTGATAGACAATATTTTGCAATCTGCTGTTTGACATATCTTGACAAGAATTCCCAATTTTCAAACAGGACGCTTCAAGTAACCAAAGATATTTGTTTACTGTTTGGATTTCAAAATATGCCCACACCATAGATTATAGTATGTCGCATGGCCATATCTCTGACTGATAGCCATATAGCATTTAAAAGGAAATTAAAAGAATTTCTTAATGGCAACTCCTTCTACTCATTAGATGAATTTTTGGATATAGTAAGTGGGTAATTTCCCCAACCCCACAAAAAAATTAAGTGTCATGTAATATTTTGTGTAATGTAATATCTTGTATGGACACCTTTTATTAACCTGACACGTTCCACGTCATTACAAAGTGTCGTATTCATGATCTATGGAACATGTACTAATCTAATCTATTCCAAATCTCTTCACCTCATGTACTTTAGAAGCTACAGTAACTGATATCACCAGGTATGGAGATGGGTGTGAGACAACAATTGATCAGGTGTTTATTAACAAAGAGACCTGTAGTTATCAGGTTGAAGTAACAGATACTGGTTTCTCTGACCACATGGCAATCAAGCTCTTATTAAAAAATATGGTTAGGAAAAAACATGGTAGTGGAAACTATATAGAAACAAGATATACACTCCTGGAAATTGAAATAAGAACACCGTGAATTCATTGTCCCAGGAAGGGGAAACTTTATTGACACATTCCTGGGGTCAGATACATCACATGATCACATTGACAGAACCACAGGCACATAGACACAGGCAACAGAGCATGCACAATGTCGGCACTAGTACAGTGTATATCCACCTTTCGCAGCAATGCAGGCTGCTATTCTCCCATGGAGACGATCGTAGAGATGCTGGATGTAGTCCTGTGGAACGGCTTGCCATGCCATTTCCACCTGGCGCCTCAGTTGGACCAGCGTTCGTGCTGGACGTGCAGACCGCGTGAGATGACGCTTCATCCAGTCCCAAACATGCTCAATGGGGGACAGATCCGGAGATCTTGCTGGCCAGGGTAGTTGACTTACACCTTCTAGAGCACGTTGGGTGGCACGGGATACATGTGGACGTGCATTGTCCTGTTGGAACAGCAAGTTCCCTTGCCGGTCTAGGAATGGTAGAACGATGGGTTCGATGACGGTTTGGATGTACCGTGCACTATTCAGTGTCCCCTCGACGATCACCAGTGGTGTACGGCCAGTGTAGGAGATCGCTCCCCACACCATGATGCCGGGTGTTGGCCCTGTGTGCCTCGGTCGTATGCAGTCCTGATTGTGGCGCTCACCTGCACGGCGCCAAACACGCATACGACCATCATTGGCACCAAGGCAGAAGCGACTCTCATCGCTGAAGACGACACGTCTCCATTCGTCCCTCCATTCACGCCTGTCGCGACACCACTGGAGGCGGGCTGCACGATGTTGGGGCGTGAGCGGAAGACGGCCTAACGGTGTGCGGGACCGTAGCCCAGCTTCATGGAGACGGTTGCGAATGGTCCTCGCCGATACCCCAGGAGCAACAGTGTCCCTAATTTGCTGGGAAGTGGCGGTGCGGTCCCCTACGGCACTGCGTAGGATCCTACGGTCTTGGCGTGCATCCGTGCGTCGCTGCGGTCCGTTCCCAGGTCGACGGGCACGTGCACCTTCCGCCGACCACTGGCGACAACATCGATATACTGTGGAGACCTCACGCCCCACGTGTTGAGCAATTCGGCGGTACGTCCACCCAGCCTCCCGCATGCCCACTATACGCCCTCGCTCAAAGTCCGTCAACTGCACATATGGTTCACGTCCATGCTGTCGCGGCATGCTACCAGTGTTGTAGACTGCGATGGAGCTCCGTATGCCACGGCAAACTAGCTGACACTGACGGCGGCGGTGCACAAATGCCGCGCAGCTAGCGCCATTCGACGGCCAACACCACGGTTCCTGGTGTGTCTGCTGTGCTGTGCGTGTGATCATTGCTTGTACAGCCCTCTCGCAGTGTCCGGAGCAAGTATGGTGGGTCTGACACACCGGTGTCAATGTGTTCTTTTTTCCATTTCCAGGAGTGTATTAATGAAAGTAGCCTTTGGAATTTTAATAGCATGTTGCATAGTGTTGAATGGGACAGAGACCCAAACAAACTGTAGACTCTAAATATGAGTCATTTTTCTCTGATTATAAGTACTGTTTTGACGTCGTTTTCCCCCTCAAAAAAGTAAAAATCTCTCTCAAATCTAATTCATGGTCAACTGCAGGAATTAAGAAATCTGCAGGTATTCTCAGATATCTGGGTTGGCATTTAAAGCGTAATGCAGCTTTAAAACCGTATCTTAGATGCTACAGAAAAGTCTACAGAAAATTTATTCATGCAGCAAGAAAACTGAACAATGACTTAATTATCAGAAAAGGCAGCAATAAAACCAAATCAGTTTGGAAGGTCATAAACCATAAAATTGGTAAATCCAAAGTGACAAACGATAATCTTATCATAAAAAAGGGAAGAAAAGTTGTTGAAGACCCTCGGTGTGTTGCCAGTATGTTCAATGACTACTACATTAACAACGCTCAAAATCTTATCAAGAACCTGGAGAACTCTAAAGGTAGTAAGTCAAAAGTTCCAGCAAATGAAAAGACAATGTTTTTATACCCAGTTACGCATTCAGAAGTAAGAAATGCAATTAATCAGGTGAAAAATAAAATGTCCTGTGGATGTGATGGTATTCCTGATAAGGTCATAAAATATAGTGCAGACAAAATAATAATTGAACTAGTTGTGTAGGGAAGCAGCCTACTCACGCTGTAGTAATTCACATCAGTTTCCATTGTGTGCCAGCCAGTCTGCTGCAACTAGCTCTGACGTCATAAATGTTGCACAATACCTTAAAAATCAAGCAAATGACCTAAAACTTTTCTAGCATGTCAGGAATAATACTAAATTAATGTGTGTTAAATGTCAGTTCGATAACTTCAGCCATTTTCGAAATTTGGACGTTTTTCTGAAAAAAATCATTGGCGCAACAGAAAAGAGCTAGAGACTTCAAAATTTATATTTAGATTCATCTTTCATAATGATTTAATAAAAACAGTACTTTGGATTTCACAAATTAAGATTTTAGTGGAAATTCATGATTTTCTGGTTTTCATCTCAAAACTGAAGGAAGCAAGATAGATTAGGTAGGCTAATAAATAAGGCTAGGATGTTTAGATTTAAATAGGTTGGAGGTCCGCTATGACTATGAAGATGTGAAAAGTTTCTTTTGAATACCTATAAAATTATAGCGATAGCGGATCTCAAAAGGGCCAGTTCAGAGCTCATCTATTGCGTGCAGAGTAATTAAATTAATTCTCTCGCCTAAAATATTTAACTTAGCCACGTCAAAAATTTATTATCAATACTTACCTGCGTGCTGAATGCACATTTAAATTAAGAGCTTCATCGACCATCAGCAAAAGAAGCTATAAATTATTATGTAACTTGAAGTGTTGCGTTACTAGCCCAGCGGCTAGTCGGGAGAGCCGATTTGATCAGGCGTTCCCTTAGCCATCCGCACCGCGGCTTTATATATAAGAACGCTGCGCGAGGAAGCAAGGCCCCAGTTCTCTCCAGACGCTGAATGACACGCCATCTGTGTCGGGAGTCGCATCGCATCTGTATCACTGCTACAAACAGCCTCGGGTGCCGTATTAAGTTACTAGAGATACGCGGAACCATGAAATCATTTCAAGTGAAGGGTTAATTCTGGGGTGATTTTCATTATCTAGCTTCAGTTTGCGTATTGTCGTATTTTCACGTGCCGTCGCGGGACAGACATTCTACCAATTATTTAGCGTGGCGTTTGATGAAATACTCTCATCAAATTATGGCGAGCATTCTTTTTAACATTTAATTCGGACATTTATAGTTGCATCAGCGCATTAGACTCTGAACTGCTCCTTTAGTTAGGTTGTAGGGATACTTGTGTTTTTTATCAGTGAATTTCAGAATACACTCAACTATTTTGGAAAACCGTTTTTGATTAGAAATCCCGGACAATCTCCTAATTCCTCAGAGCTATAAGCTGCAGCTATAATGGTATTCTCAGATGAAGTGGGCACTAGGATCTCTAAGTACTGGCTTCACGTTTTGTTAAATCACTTTCTGGGTGCTAAAAAGTAAATAGAGAGCCAGTGTTGAGAACGGCGAAAGACAGCATTCTCAACATTCTAAAAGCCAGAAACTGATTCAACATGCAAGCATTTATACAGCAATTAGATTTCTTACAAATCAGTCGCCGCCCCACAGTTGGTATTATTAATACATCATTTAAACTGGTGAATTCCCTTCTGCACTTAAAAAAATCAAAAGTAAGGCCACTTTATAAAAAAAGACTGTCCATATACCACACAAAATTATAGACAATTGTCACAACTTTCAGGTTTTGCTAAAGTCATTGAGAGGATTATGTATGAGAGACTGTTGAGTTTCCTAAACAAATGCAAAATTCTAACCAATGCACAGATTGGATTCAGGAAAAACAGGTCTACAGAAACATCTGTATATCACTTCTTGGAACAGGTTTTATCTCCAATGGATAATGAGGACTTAAACTGAGGAATATTTCTAGATCCATCCAAGGCATTTGTCCTCATCAGCCATGACATTTTGCTGGAGAAACTGTATTGCTATGGAGTACATGGAAAAGCATACAGCTGGTTTCAATCGTATCTGTGTAACAGATATCAAAGTGTTGAAATAATACATAATGGCACAAGTCAACTGTAGTGTACTCCAGGGTTCTGTTCTAGGCCCTCTGCTCTTCTTAATTTTTATTAATGTTTTTTCCTAACCACCTAACATGAGCAGAACCAGTACTTTTTGCAGATGATATGAGCCTTTTCATTAAGGGACTTAGTAAAGCTGACCTACAAGAAAAATAGCTTCAACAATGAATGAGGCAGCTGAATGGTTCATGGACAATTACTTCATTATAAATGACAAAAAAACCACTTGGATGAACTTTAGGCACATAAGGAACAAAGTAAAAAATAACATAAGGGTAGAGATTGGGAAATGTCGAACAAACTTATTTTACAAAATTTTTAGGTGTATGGCTGGACAATAACTTGAGATCGGAAAAACATGTTGAACTATTGAATAAAAAACTTAGTAAATACTGTTATATATTGTTGTTGTTGTTGTTGTTGTTGTGGTCTTCAGTCCTGAGACTGGTTTGATGCACCTCTCCACGCTACTCTATCCCGTGAAAGCTTCTTCATCCCCCAGTACCTATTGCAACCTACATCCATCTGAATCTGCTTAGTGTATTCATCTCTTGGTCTCCCTCTACGATTTTTACCCTCCATCCTGCCCTCCAATGCTAAATATGTGATCCCTTGTTGCCTCTGAACATGTCCTTCCAACCGATCCCTTCTTCTAAACAAGTTGTGCCACAAACTCCTCTTCTCCCCAATCCTATTCAGTACCTTCTCATTAGTTATGTGATCTATCCATCTAATCTTCAGCATTCTTCTGTAGCACCACATTTCCAAAGCTTCTATTCTCTTCTTGTCCAAACTATTTATTGTCCATGTTTCACTTCCATACATGGCTACACTACATACATGTACTTTCAGAAACGACTTCCTGACACTTAAATCTATACTCGATGTTAACAAATGTCTCTTCTTCAGAAACGCTTTCCTTGCCATTGCCAGTCTACATTTTATATCCTTTCTACTGCGATCATCATCAGTTATTTTGCTCCCCAAATAGCAAAACTCCTTTACTACATTAACTGTCTCATTTCCTAATCTAATTCCCTCAGCATCACCTGACTTAATTCGACTACATTCCATTATCCTAGTTTTGCTTTTGTTGATGTTCATATTATATCCTCCTTTTAAGACACTGTCCATTCCGTTCAACTGCTCTTCCAAGTCCTAGCTGTCTCTGACAGAATTACAATGTCACTGGCGAACCTTAAAGTTTTTATTTCTTCTTCATGGATTTTAATACCTATACCGAATTTTTCTTTTGTTTGCTTTACTGCTTGCTCAATATACAGATTGAATAACATTAGGGATACGCTACAACCATCTCTCACTCCCTTCCCAATCGCTGCTTCCCTTTCATGTCCTTCAACTCTTAAAGCCTCCATCTGGTTTCTGTACAAATTGTAAATAGCCTTTCGCTCCCTGTACTTTACCCCTGCCACCTTCAGAATTTGAAAAAGAGTATTCCAGTCAACATTGTCAAAAGCTTTCTCTAAGTCTACAAATGCTAGAAAGGTAGGTTTGCCTTTTCTTAATCTAGCTTCTAAGTTAAGTCGTAGGGTCAGTATTGCCTCACGTGTTCCCATATTTCTACAGAATCCAAACTGATCTTCCCCAAGGTCGGCTTCTACTAGTTTTTCCATTCATCTGTAAAGAATTCACGTTAGTATTTTGCAGCCGTGACTTATTATACTGATAGTTGGGTAATTTTCACATCTGCCAACGCCTGCTTTTTTTGGGATAGGAATTATTATATTCTTCTTGAAGTCTGAGAGTATTTCACCTGTCTCATACATCTTGCTCACTAGATGGTAGAGTTTTGTCAGGACTGGCTCTCCCAAGGCTGTCATTAGTCCTAATGGGATGTTCTCTACTCCCGGTGCCTTGTTTCGACTCAGGTCTTTCAGTTCTCTGTCAAACTCTTCACACAGTATCATATCTCCCATTTCATCTTCATCTACATCCTCTTCCATTTCCATAATATTGTCCTCAAGTACATCACCCTTGTCTAGACCCTCTATATACTCCTTCCACCTTTCTGCTTTCCCTTCTTTGCTTAGAACTGGGTTTCCATCTGAGCTCTTGATATTCATAGAAGTGGCTCTCTTTTCTCCAAAGGTCTCTTTAATTTTCCTGTAGGCAGTATCTATCTTACCTCTAGTGAGATAAGCCTCTATATCCTTACATTTGTCCTCTAGCCATGCCTGCTTAGCCATTTTGCACTTCCTATCGATCTCATTTTTGAGACGTTTGTATTCCTTTTTGCCCTCTTGATTTACTTCATTTTTATATTTTCTCCTTTCGTCAATTATATCCAATATTTCTTCTGTCACCCAAGGATTTCTATTGGCCCTTGTCTTTTTACCTACTTGATCGTCTGCTTTGCTGTGCTGCTTGCTGTGCTGGTACTGCGAATGGCTGAAAGCAAGGGGAAACTACAGCCATAATTTTACCCGAGGGCATGCAGCTTTACTGTATGATTAAATGATGATGGCATCCTCTTGGATAAAATATTCCGGAGGTAAAATAGTCCCCTATTCGGATCTCCGGGTGGGGACTACTCAAGAGGATGTCGTTATCAGGAGAAAGAAAACTGGCGTTCTACGGATCGGAGCGTGGAATGTCAGATCCCTTAATCGGGCAGGTAGGTTAGAAAATTTAAAAAGGGAAATTGATAGGTTGAAGTTAGATATAGTGGGAATTAGTGAAGTTCAGTGGCAAGAGGAACAAGACTTCTGGTCAGGTGACTACAGGGTTATAAACACAAAATCAAATAGGAGTAATGCAGGAGTAGGTTTAATATTGAATAGGAAAATAGGAATGTGGGTAAGCTACTACAAACAGCATAGCAAACGCATTATTGTGGCCAAGATAGATACGAAGCCCACACCTACTACAGTAGTACAAGTTTATATGCCAACCAGCTCTGCAGATGACGAAGAAATTGAAGAAATGTATGATGAAATAAAAGAAATTATTCAGATTGTGAAGGGAGACGAAAATTTAATAGTCATGGGTGACTGGAATTCTAGTGTAGGAAAAGGGAAAGAAGGAAACATAGTAGGTGAATATGGATTGGGCTAAGAAATGAAAGAGGAAGCCGCCTGGTAGAATTTTGCACAGAGCACAACATAATCATAGCTAACACTTGGTGAAGAATCATGAAAGAAGGTTGTATACATGGAAGAACCCCGGAGATACTAAAATGTATCAGATAGATTATATAATGGTAAGACAGAGATTTAGGAACCAGGTTTTAAATTGTAAGACATTTCCAGGGGCGGATATAGACTCTGACCACAATCTATTGGTTATCAACTGTAGATTAAAACTGAAGAAACTGCAAAAAGGTGGGAATTTAAGGAGATGGGACCTGGATAAACTAATTAAACCAGAGGTTGTACAGAGTTTCAGGGAGAGCATAAGGGTACAATTGACAAGAATGGGGGTAAGAAATACAGTAGAAGAAGAATGGGTAGCTTTGAGGGATGAAGTAGCGAAGGCAGCAGTGGATCAAGTAGGTAAAAAGACGAGGGCTAGTAGAAATCCTTGGGTAACAGAAGAAATATTGAATTTAATTGATGAGAGGAGAAAATATAAAAATGCAGTAAATGAAGCAGGCAAAAATTAATACAAACGTCTCAAAAATGGGATCGACAGGAAGTGCAAAATGGCTAAACAGGGATGGCTAGAGGACAAATGTAAGGATGTAGAGGCTTATCTCACTAGGGGTAAGATAGATACTGCCTACAGGAAAATTAACGAGACCTTTGAGATAAGAGAACGACTTCAATGAATATCAAGAGCTCAGATGGAAATCCAGTTCTAAGCAAAGAAGGGAAAGCAGAAAGGTGGACGGAGTATATAGAGGGACTATACAAGGGCGATGTACTTGAGGACAATATTATGGAAATGGAAGAGGATGTAGATGAAGATGAAATGGGAGATATGATACCGCGTGAAGAGTTTGACAGAGCACTGAAAGACCTGAGTCGAAACAAGGCCCCCGGAGTAGACAACATTCCATTAGAACTACTGACGGCCTTGGGAGAGCCAGTCCTGACAAAACTCTACCATCTGGTGAGCAAGATGTGTGAAACAGGCGAAATACCCTCAGACTTCAAGAAGAATATAATAATTCCAATCCCACAGAAAGCAGGTGTTGACAGATGTGAAAATTACCGATCTATCAGTTTAATAAGTCACAGCTGCAAAATACTAACACGAATTCTTTACAGACGAATGGAAAAACTAGTAGAAGCCAACCTCGGGGAAGATCAGTTTGGATTCCGTAGAAACATTGGAACACGTGAGGCAATACTGACCTTATGACTTATCTTAGAAGAAAGATTAAGGAAAGGCAAACCTACGTTACTAGCATTTGTAGACTTAGAGAAAGCTTTTAACAATGTTGACTGGAATACTCTCTTTCAAATTCTAAAGGTGGCAGGGGTAAAATACAGGGAGCGAAAGGCTATTTACAATTTGTACAGAAACCAGATGGCAGTTACAAGAGTCGAGGGACATGAAAGGGAAGCAGTGATTGGGAAGGGTGTAAGACAAGGTTGTAGCCTATCCCCGATGTTGTTCAATCTACATATTGAGCAAGCAGTAGAGGAAACAAAAGAAAAATTCGAAGTAGGTTTTAAAATTCATGGAGAAGAAATAAAAACTTTGAGGTTCGCCGATGACATTGTAATTCTGTCAGAGACAGCAGAGGACTTGGAAGAGCAGTTGAATGGAATGGACAGTGTCTTGAAAGGAGGATATGAGATGAACATCAACAAAAGCAAAACAAGGATAATGGAATGTAGTCTAATTAAGTCAGGTGATGCTGAGGGAATTAGATTAGGAAATGAGACTCTGAAAGTAGTAAAGGAGTTTTGCTATTTGGGGAGCAAAATAACTGATGATGGTCGACGTAGAGAGGATATCAAATGTAGACTGGCAATGGCAAGGAAAGCGTTTCTGAAGAAGAGATATTTGTTAACATCGAGTATAGATTTAAGTGTCAGGAAGTCATTTCTGAAAGTATTCGTATGGAGTGTAGCCATGTATGGAAGTGAAACATGGACGATAAATAGTTTGGACAAGAAGAGAATAGAAGCTTTCGAAATGTGGTGCTACAGAAGAATGCTGAAGATTAGATGGGTAGATCACATAACTAATGAGGAAGTATTGAATAGGATTGGGGAGAAGAGAAGTTTGTGGCACAACTTGACCAGAAGAAGGGATCGGTTGGTAGGACGTGTTCTGAGGCATCAAGGGATCACCAATTTAGTATTGGAGGGCAGCGTGGAGGGTAAAAATCGTAGAGGGAGACCAAGAGGTGAATACACTAAGCAGATTCAGAAGGATGTAGGTTGCAGTAAGTACTGGGAGATGAAAAAGCTTGCACAGGATAGAGTAGCATGGAGTGCTGCATCAAACCAGTCTCAGGATTGAAGACCACAACAACAACGACGATCGTCTGCTGCCTGCACTACTTCATCTCTCAAAGCTATCCATTCTTCTTCTACTGTATTTCTTTCCCCCATTATTGTCAATAGTTCCCTTATCCACTCCCTGAAGCTCTGTGCAACCTCTGGTTTAGTCAGCTTATCCAGGTCGCATCTCTTTAAATTCCCAACTTTTTGCAGTTTCTTCAGTTTTAATTTACAGTTCATAACCAATAGATTGTGGTCAGAGACCACATCTGCCGCTGGAAATGCCTTACAGTTTAAAACCTGGTTCCTAAATCTCTGTCTTACCATTATCTAACCTATCTGAAACCTGTCAGAAACTCCAGGCTTCTTCCATGTATACAACCTTCTTTTATGATTTTTGAACCAAGTGTTAGCTATGATTAAGTTGTGCTCTGTGTAAAATTCCACCAGGCGGCTTCCTCCTTCATTTCTTACCCGCAATCCACATTCACCTACTAGGTGTCCTTCTCTCCCTTTTCCTATTACCGAATTCCAGTCTCTAATCACTATTAAATTTTCGTCTCCCTTCACTATCTAAATAATTTCTTTTACTTCATCGTACATTTCTTCAATTTCCTCGTCATCTGCAGAGCTAGTTGGCATATAGACTTGTACTACTGTTGTAGGCGTGTGCTTCATGTCTATCTTGGCCACGACAATGCGTTTTCTGTGCTGTTTGTAGTAGCTTACCCGCATTCCTATTGTTTTATTCATTATTAAACCTACTCCTGCACTACCCGTATTTGATTTTATATTTATAACCCTGTATTCACCTGACCAAAAGTCTTGTTCCTCCTGCCACCGAACTTTACTAATTCCCATTACATCCAACTTTAACCTATCCATTTCCATTTTCAAATTTTCTAACCTACCTGCCCGATTAAGGGATCTGACATTCCACACTCCGATCCATAGAACGCCAGTTTTCTTTCTCCTGATAACGACGTCCTCCTGAGTAGTCCCCACCCGGAGATCCAAATGGGGGTCTATTTTTCCTCCGGAATATTTTACCCAAGAGGACGCCATCATCATTTATCCATACAGTAAAGATGCATGCCCTCGGGAAAAATTACGGCCGTAGTTTCCCCTTGCTTTCAACCGTTCGCAGTAGCAGTACAGAAAGTCAGTTTTGGTTAGTGTTACAAGGCCAGATCAGTCAATCGTCCAGACTGTTGCCCCTGCAACTACTGAAAAGGCTGCTGCCCCTCTTCAGGAACCACACGTTTGTCTGGCCTCTCAACAGATACCCCTCCGTTGTGGTTGCAACTATGGTACGGCTTTCTGTATCGCTGAGGCATGCAAGCCTCCCCACCAACGGCAAGGGCTGTGGTTCATGGGGGGTGTTATATATTAAGAAAACTTAAAGAAAATTGCAATTTTGAAACAGTACTATGTGTTCACTACTCTTACATTCATAGTAATCTGAGATATGGTATTATATTTTGGGGGAATACAGGTTTCGCAAAATGTTATGTTAAGCTCCAAAAGAGAGCTATCGTATTCTGAAGGGTGTTGCATGCAGAGATCCATGTAGAGGACCCTTTAAGGAATTGAAAATTTTGACCCTCCCTGGTCTATTCATCTATGGATCAGTATGTTTCCTAAAGTCAAATCAAGATGGCTCTGAGCACTATGGGACTTAACATCTGTGGTCATCAGTCCCCAGTCAAATCGAGAATTCTCTTCTCTAAACAGTGAAGTACACGACTATCAGACCAGAAACAGGCATGATTTCCATAGGAACATACATTCAAAATCCCTGTACCAAAATAGTGTGATTTATCTACCCAAAATAATGTTCAATGCCCTACCAAAAGAAATAAGAAGCATACAAAACCTACATATATTTAGAAAAGAATTAAAGAGGCTACTATTAGGTCAGAGTTTCTATAACATTGACGAATTTCTTTGCTATCTAGACGGATAGTGCTCAGCCTTTGTTTTTTCTGCATAAGCCTTCATTTTTTCCTATTTGCATGTAAATAGAAGATAAAATATGTGAAGTTTAATTAAGAAAAATATTTGAGTGTAATTAAGAAAATGTTATTCCCCTTAACGGATTATTCTTTGTATGAACCTCGTAAATTTATTTTTCTCATCTTTCATGTAAAAAGAAGACAAACTATGTAAAGTGTAACTAACAAAATGTTATTTTCCTTAATTGTTAAAAATAGAAATCATGCTCTCTCTCTCTTTCTTTCTATATGACAATTCCTATATCATGTATGTGATAAAATGGATGATAATAATTGAATTGAATTGCTTAATTTATTTTAGTAGATAGGAGTCTCACACGTTTGTGGTAAGTTAAGACGAAGGAATAGATGGGTCGAGATAAGAAGGCAGGTGCTTGTAATTGTGTAATATAAAAAAACAAGAGCAGTTGACACTACAGCAAACTCAGAAACTGTTATTTAAAAAAGTCGTCGCAGACTTAGCCTAACAGCTCAATTCTGAGGGCCCTGCACTTAAAAATCTCTCTCATTATGTTGATCAGCATAAGGAATTTCTAACATACTTCTAGTCAATACTATCCTATTCCATGATCTTTTATTACAGAGAATATAAAATCAAAGAGGTATTTATTCTACTGAAGAGTGTAGTTAAAATATTGTGCTTAACAGATAAAGGAACATCTTGCAACAGGGTGCTCAGGGACACAAGGATTCCTCTACTTGTGTTCAGATCTCCATTGGTTATATACAAGGAGAATAACAAGTTATGGTTAGCACACTCGACTCGCATTCGGGAGGATGACGGTTCAATCCCGTCTCCAGCCATCCTGATTTAGGTTTTCCGTGATTTCCCTTAGTCGTTTCAGGCAAATGCTGGGATTGTTCCTTTGAAAGGGCACGGCCGATTTCCTTCCCCATCCTTCCCTAACACGAGCTTGCGCTCCGTCTCTAATGACCTCGCTGTCGACGGGACGTTAGACAACACTAACCTAACCTAATCTAACAAGTTACATTTTTTCTTTGCATTTCCATAGTCTAACCCTTAAATTCCTTGTGCGCTTTGTGAGAGTTGTAGTCTCATGTTTTAGTAAATTTAAATGCAGACTCTCTTACTAAGTAACACATTTGTTATCCGTTTGTTTTGTATCATTTAGTCAGTCACCAGCGTCCATTGGTGGCACACAAGGAGAGTAGCTAGGTACATATTTAGCTTCCTCTGTTTCATTCTTAAGTGAGTAGTACTAGGATGGATAGGGCGTGTGCATGCTGTGTGCAGACTCAGGAGGAGCTGGTTGCAGTTTGTAGACAGTTGCAGTCATTTATTACGAATAATAAATGACAATACTTCGAGAAATACATAGATGTGTCGCAAGCAAAGGGCGACAGACAAAATAAGAAACCTCTTTAGTATAAGAATTCCAAGTTTGTGTTACATAAATGTACGGGCAAAGTAATGAGCTTTGACACTTCTATTCAGGTCGCTTGTCTTGAGGCCTCTGTAGAACTGGCTGTGGGCAATAAGGCACAGCGCTTACGTTCTCTTCACATAGATGCCACTGCTGTCGCATTGTCATCCTGGAGAAGGGTCAGTCAGTGTGCACTTGGCAGACGTATTCTTCACAGCCCTCTCTGCTCTCACATTCCTGATTGGAGTGCCAGTGTTTGACTCTACACCATAACAGCAGCAGAATCCTGACCATTATGTTAAAGTAGGTAATAGTATGATTAAACTAAGTGAATTCAAATATGTGTCTCTGCCGTGATCCAATAAAATACAAATCATTCACACAGGACAGTTTTACAGGAGTCTTGCTGTAAATTTAGAATCAAGATTGTTAACTACTCAGTCTTCTTACAGTGGAATGAACCAAGATTTGCAAATTAGTAGTAGCTATAATTATTTCCTCTGTGATTTTACAGTGTTAAGCCCATCTGAATTGCCCAGGAAGCTAGATATATAGTTCATCTCTGCAAACAATTTAGGATCTCAGATAGCAGAATTAGTACAAAGAACACAGAAATATTCAAAGGAAGCCTGATTTTCTACCTCTGTTGCTTTATGCTTCAGATATTGTTGCTATATCAACAGCTGAATGTCAATACTCATTTAGCTCTATGAATGAGATTATAATCCCTTTAAGAAGAGCCCTTTTGGTGGATCATATGTCTGATTTGATATTCATCAGTTTAACTGAACTTCTTTTCTCTGAGTTTGACCCACTGCAGTGTGTAGAAACTGGGAGGCTATCGGTAGAGGTAGTCCCCTGTCATAAAAAAAGACGACTGCAGAACAATATCCCTTTGAGCCTGTCTGGCAAATTTTGAAGGATTAGCTAAGTACTGGAGGCTTTAATTTTCTACCTAAGACCTTGGCCTTGCTTGTATGTAGATACATAAGAGGTAGCTAATATATAGAAACTCATTTTCAGTAATACCTTCCTTTTTACTGTAATATAATATCACCACTATCAGTTTTTATGTTGTTTCTATTTCAACAAAGCAAAGATCTGCCTACAAAAAAAAAGTGGGAGGGGTGGTATCTGTTCATCTACTAGTTTCTTAAATGTGTTGTGACTTGTACTTAATCTTATTCCCTTTCTCAATATTTGTCTATTTACATTTTATTTGTACTTGGAATGCTCTCTGGCTTGTTTTTGGCCCCACTGCACACCACTTTGTTCATTGTACATGCTGGTGCCCCTGCTTAATAATTGTTTCCATTTGAAGGCTCCATTGGCCATTATCATTGCGGTTATGGATGGCAGGTTACGCTTGGGGCCTGAAGATGACGTCTTTTGGCGTCGAAAACTGGTAGCATGTGTTGAATAAATGATGTTGCATTCCAATGCAGCTGTTGGTTTTAATTGTCATTATTTAAATAATTCAAATGTTGGCTGGTAACATTATACTTGTCCCATATGATTATTGCAGCAATAAATGGATTCTCAGCTCAATGACATAAGTAGCTAATAGCCCTATCAGTTGAATATGTCATGGTTACAATAATACATGAAGGAAAAGTTCAGCTTGCTATCTTTATTCTTATATGGGTGGTACATCTATAAACAAATTGTTAAGCAATATACGTCACAATCGAATCTACTCTGAGCAAGCAATGCAAATCACAATAATATCCAGCCCACTAAAAGACAGAATGAACTGATTGGAGATGTGGTTCAGTCTAGGCATCAGTTACCAATCTCCTGGTATTCAGTTGGAGACACTAGCAAATGGCCACTCAAGAGTGTGACTCATCACTTGAGGGCAATTCAGTAAGATACTGTCCTATGTACAATTCAGCCCAGACCTGTACTAGTTACTGTCTCTTCTGGATCCTATAACGAAGTATCCAGTCTGAATTGAGACATGAACTGTCCATTTAGTCCAAACTAGAACATGAAAGGAACCATTAAACTTTGGCAAACGAACTGCTATTAGTACCTGAATAATGAGCATTTTCATAACTGGTCTTCTGTGCTTCATGCAGTGGCCATTGTCTGCTTGTTTATTCCTGGGGTGTCATGGAGTTTCTGCATGCTGTTCTACTTGTCACCACATCAACTCATACCACTCTCAGCTCTTCTTTGACTGCAGTGTATTACACACTGCAATTACAAATAAGAAAAGAAATCTACATAACAACAGTCATGTTGTAATTTAAACTTAGCATACCATTCATTCATAACGAAGGTTGAGCTACGAATTTTGTTGTGACACCAACCATACAGTACTTTGGCATTCACAGAACCTCCTCCTACCACAAATTTATTGTGGATCAACTGCTAATCAATGTTACTTTTAGTGATATCCAATATCCAACTATTTTTTCTACCTCTCCTAGATGATAAAACCATTAACACATGCAAACTATAGCAATACCAATACATTTTAAAACCCCAAGTATATTTTAGTACCTCTAACTACAAATTAAACAGTATGGGAAGAAATTTTTCTCATGCATTTTAATTCAGCATTCCTTCTCCCTCAACTACTGAGTGAAGTTCTCGGTTCTTATGACTTTATTTTGTTCTATGTTCGATAGATGTGTATTAATTATAAAAAACAATCAATGCACCTATAAAAAATTGGATTTAAAACCAATATTCTGTTAGTTGCAGAGGACATCATTGGCTAAATCATTGCATGCTGAGTATCTTTACCCCTGTCTCTGACAGACAACTCTTTGTTCACTGTGCTATCTTAAAATGAAACTTTAAACTTGATCACTGATACCAGCTGATTTCCATCAAATCCATAATTTCTTACTCCAGATTGCAAGACTACTCAGCACATGCTACACATTAATATACTGTTTACATCCTCAAATTTTTGCAAATAGATCTTCAGATATACAACGTTTTAAGTAGACAATGGTATTATAAGCAAATTACATAAATGTACAACCATATACAAAATGACAACTACACAACTAGAGTTGGCAATTTGATTTATTCCCTGTGTATTGCTTCAATAATGACACCTAAATGTCTTATTGATCACTTCACCAAACCAAGTGCTTCTGGCAAGCCCTAGGCCTCCTTCCTTCTCTTTAAACGTTTTTTATTTTCTTGCTCTAGTATACAAAGTTCAAACTTTGATTTGGTAGTTGTATTCATATTTTCGTTAACCATTCCCTTTCTTTACACTTCCAAACGACCACTAATTTTACTTTTATTTCTCATCTTTTCTTACCAGAACATAACCACAATGTGATTAGCTCTTAAGTGAGCACACCTCTGTATGAAATATGACAGTGACAAATAACATTGTCTTGTGCCATTCCATTGTTGTTTTATAACTGCAAGCCCATACGTATTACTTGATTATTGTTTCAGTTAACAGAGTGATTAGTCGTGCCATCGTATGTTCAAGTGAACAGCAGTAATCAATATTCAATATATATTATAAAATGAAGTGTACAATGGTCCTGCCACTAAAACTCATAAACGAGTACCAGTACGATCAAGGGAGTTGTATGGTGTGTTTGCTCTCTACCACCATCCATGAAGAAGGTTTCCTTTTTACCTGAAGGACATGCTTCTAAACATATAAAGGCTGGGAAGATTCGTCCTCTAGAAATTTTAGAACATTCGAGAGTGTTCGAGAATATTCCAGAACATTTGAGAGGATTCGAGTGCATTCCACAACATTCCAGAATGTTCTGCAATGTTCCACAATGATCTGAGATGTTCTGGAATGTTTGGGAATAGTCTGAAACATTTGGAAAGATTCCAGAATGTTTGGGAACATCCCAGATCATTGTCGAATATTCGAGAACACCCTCGTATGTTATGGAATGTTCTGGAACATTGTGAACCATTCGAAATTTTTTTGGTATGTTCTGGAAGGCCGCGTGGAGTGGCCGCGCGGTCTGGGACGCCGTGTCACGGGTTGCGCGAGTCCACCCTCGGGCGTGGTGTGTGTGTTGTTCTAAGCATAAGTTAGCTTAAGTAGTGTTTAAGTCTAGGGACCGATGACCTCAGCAGTTTGCTCCCTTAGGGATTCACACACATTTGAACATTTGTTCTGGAATTCGCCACTGGAGGGCCTACTCATTGGTAGGAATATATGAATCAAGATCCGTCATGGGTTCGAAAGTCAGTTTCTTATCAGTAACAAAGGGAGAAGCCGAAAAAGTAGTGCAGTCAGTGAAGTGTGAGTAGTCAAAATAACACAGTGTTTGAATATAAATCGAAAATAAAGTTTGAAAAGGGTGTAGAGTGTACATAGTGTATTTGTTAGTAAAAAGTTGATTTGCTTTTTATCTTAGACGATGCCCAAACGTAAAAGAGGAGGAGATTGACAGTTCTGAAGCAAAACGGCTAAAACAAAATTGACAGAGAGAAAACGAAACAGACGAAGAGCGCGAAGTATTTTTAAGTTCGCAACAGACGACAATGAGCACTGTGAGAAGCAGAGAAACCGAAGACCAACGAAATGAATGGATTGAAGAATCAAGAATTGCGACAAAATCGTATAATAAAGTACTGCAAACTCAAACCAGCCATGAAAATATCAGCCTACGAGAAGTGCTGATGAGGACGAATAAACAGTACAACTTAACAAATGGAGCATTCCACTATGACCCGACGGAAGAATATAACAAACACAAACATGTCGTAATCGAAAAAATTGATAAAATCTGCCAGTTTTGCATCGTGAAAAAATTTAGTAGAGAAAAACCAGGATTCTGTTGCATGAATGGGAAAATTCGTATACCACTGCTGGAAGCACCTCCATGGGAATTTTTGCATGACATGGTTCGGGAAACTCCAGAATCAAAACACTTTCTTTTGGTGTCACTTCGATCAACACTAACAGAGATGAAATTGCCTATGTTTTTTCCATCCAAGAACTAATCTAGAACAACATGGAATCATTACTACCACTACCCAACGAAGACCATAAAGTTCTGCAAGTACATTTCATCGGAAATGATGAAACACAAAATTGATCAACGATGCACAAATATCAGTGGACTGAGACGAGAAGTAGTCCAAGATGTATAGAGGATCTTATACAAATACAGTAACTGGTTTATATATTCAATAGAGCACTAGACCGAATAATTACTAATTACTATAAAGCTGTAATTCGAGCCTGCAAAAGACCACAAGGAGAAAACGAACATCAACTTGTTGCACCTCAGATAGACGAAGCCACCCTCGTAATTTTGGACAATGAAAACACAAACTGTGACATAATTTACATCGAGGAATAGGAGGTCTACGTTGCTGAGACACCTATGATGCCCTCCAATATCCATTAATATTTCCACTTGGAGAGGACGGATGTCATTTTAATGTGAAACAAATCCAACCCAAAACATGCGAAGAAACGAACAAAAAAGTCAGTTCCAAGGAATTCTATGCTTACCACTTATGATCAGAGACAACGAAACATACAATCACATTCTCAACATCGCCGTTTATTCTAAACATTCCTGGCAGATATGAATTCAAAAACAGGAGCAGAGTGGATTCTTTACCTAATACTGAATCAGAGAAAGCTAAGCATAGAATACATCCATCTTCAAGACGCAATCACGAATTATGGAAACATTGAAAACGCTGAAACAATGGTAATCTTACCCTCATCACACATAGGAAGTCCGAATTACACGCATGAATATATTGAAGATACTAACCTACATAAGAATTTATCGATGACACGACCTCTCCATAACAGTCACATGCAACTCCTGTGGCCAGAAATAAAAGGACAACTAAGATACAGAAAAGCCCCCAAGGAGTGATGTGACATAACTGCCAGAGTTTTCCGTCGAAAACAAATGCGATTTACTAAATTCACCACAAAATACCACACCTTTGGAGCTGTTGGATGCTCGATGTATGCAATCGAATGGCAAAACCAAGGACTGCCTCACTCGCACAATCTCATATGGTTGCAAAACAGAATTCATTCCACGGATATCGACAAAATCATCTTAGCTGAATTTCCCAAGCCACAAGAAGATCTGGAATTGTACAACGTAGTAGTGAAAACCATCATACGAGAACCATGCAGGTCTTTAAACCCTAATTCGCCGTGTATGACTGATGGATAATGTACAAAAAAAGAAATACAAAACCTGAAACCATACTTGAGCGACAGAGAAACCGAAGTTGATGGCTATCCCGAATAGAGGAAACGATCACCCAAAAACGGTGTCTTCATAGGGAAGATACTAATATGAGGCGGCGACGAAATGGAAATAGATAATCCGTGGGTAGTACCATGTAAATCCATCAAATATGTTCGTAAGGATTTGAACAAACGCAGTGACATGGAAGTATTTCAAATAGCTTAAGGCAGCGACAACAAAACAGAAACAATGAGGTCCTCATGTGCCAAACGGGAAGATACATCAACAGCAACGAAGCAGCGTGGCGGATTTTCGGTCTTCCCGTACACGAACGCGAACCAACAGTGCAATATCTAGCAGTATTTTTGGAGAATGGACAGGGAGTTTACTTCACAAAAGACACCGCCAGGAAAATTGCAAGCGAACCACCTCACAACACAACATTAACAGCTTTTTAGGAACTGTGCCAAACAGATCCATTCGCGAAAACACTATTGTATGTTGACGCCCCTGCCTGTTATACATGGAACACAACAATAAAAAAATTTCAGTGACGAAAACAAGGAATTCAAATAGGATATTATCCAGGAATCATGATAGGTGGCGCTCTATCCGAGTATACCTCGTACATCTGAACAACGCCGACTGTTTCTACATACCTCTGGATGTCGCTACACGAAATACGGGGGGCCAACAAGTTCAATAGATCTCAAAACTGTTGATGGTTACCTACGGAAGACGTACAGGAAAGCATGCCAACGCTTAGCACTAGTGGAAAACGACAACCACCGGGAATTAACAGTACAGTAAGCCTTACTCACAACCGCAGCTGAACAAATGAGATACTTATTCGCCACAATTCTAATAGCTATGAGACTTCTTGAGAGAGTATGAGTAATGACATGCTGTATCACATCCGACAAGCTCATCCTGAACTGACCATCGAATTCAACGATGACATCTTCAATGAAACACTCATTCGCCTGCGAGATAGATGTTTATGAATAAACAACCAGACTTTAGTGAAACTTGGGATGCAATGAGGTTATCAGTGTGCTGGACTTCGAACTTCCAAAGGAAAAATGTTACATCAACAAACTACTTCAATACATTGCTCACAACCTACACTCCTCAGTTACAATCAAAAGGATATTTACAAAGTTATCATGGATTGGATCGACAACAACACTGGAGCAATTATTTATTTGGACGCACCAGACGGCACCGGGAAAACGTTTCTAATAAATCTATCGCTGGCAGCAATACATGATAAACAACACATTGCACTTGCAGTGCCATCATCCAGCATTGCAGCCACACTTATGGAAGGAGGACAAATTGCCCATTCCGCGCTACAACTATCATTGAATATAGCCAAAGAACAATTCTTAAAAATCTCAACAACATCTGGATGGGTAAGCTTCTAAAGCAAGCTAAAATTATCTTATGCAACGAATGCACAGTGGCACATAACGAAATTACTCGAAGCGACGGACAGAACATTACAAGACTTGCGAGGAAACACTGAAGCATTGGGAGGAACTCTACTCATACTCTCAGGAGACTTTCGAGAAACACTTCCCGTTATCCCTACGCCAACACCAGCAGACTAGATTAATGCATGCTTTAAAAAAGTCTCGTCTCTGGGCACACATACAAATACTGCGTCTAATAAAAAATATGAGAGTTGAACTATCGATAGCTGTAACAACAGCACATTTTGTTCAACAACTTTTATGAATAGGTGAAGACACGTATCCTCCTAACCTGACAACTGGCCTCATTAAACCCAACAGTGATTTATGCAACATAGCCATTGCTAAAAACGAACTCATCTACCAAATTTATCCAAACATTGTTCACAACTATACCAATCTGGTCTGGCCATTTGAAAGGGCAGTTTTAGCAACTAAAAATAATATTGTCGACGATATCAACTTTAATACTCAAAAGAAAATTCCCATTGAACAGACAATAGACAAATCGATTGATATAATGGTAAATGTTGAAGAAAGTATGAACTTCCCTACAGAATCTCTAAACTCTTCCAGGTAGCAGGAGTGTCATTACACTGCCTCCAACTTAAAATTTGATCTCTGATCATACTACTCAGAAATCTCATCTCACCAAAACTAAGTAGTTGATCAAAGATGATCATCAAACAGCTATCGAATAACATCATCGAAGCCGAACGTATGACAGGAAGTACAAAGGACACACACTATTTATACCTAAAATACCACTGATTTCTACTGAGCTGCCATTCAGGTTTAAAGACTGCAATTTTCAATCAAATTAGCCTACAGTTCTATTATTAACAAAATGCAAGACAAACTTTAAAACATTGTGTCATCAACCTCAAAGACTCCTGCTTCTCTCATGGCCAACTATACGTAGCTTGCTCTCGAGTAGAAAATTCGAAAAATTTGTACGTACATACAAAATCAAAATGTTTATAAACAAATATTGTAAGTAGTATATTTTTCAATACAACTCTTATATTTTAAGGTTTATCCTTTTATTCCAGCTATCACACAGTCTCATATTGACTCCCTGGGCGAAGCCAGGTACCCCAGATAATATAAAATATACAGTGAGCCAGATGAGAAAATTTTTCGATATGTCTAAGAAAATGACCCAGATTCCAAGCTAGCAGTACAGTACCACAATGAGGTAGTTGTCCACGAGATAATTAGCAATCATATAAGTGGCTGACTGGGATCTGATGTAACTGCACTGTTCATTGCTTTGAGTGGGCCTTTACTATTCGGTAACACTTATGTATGTCAACAAAATGAGGTAATGAATGTTTATTTTGATTTTGCTCATATATGTGTACTTTGCTAATATAAAGACAGTTGTTTTTTCATGTGTGAAAAGTATGTCACATGCCTGTTTGTGTTATAGAAAATGCCATGCCTGCTCGATGGTTAATACTCTAGGTGTACCATAGTTGTAAGTGGCACAGACCCTTGATTCTCATGTTTGTCATTGAGCTTGTTAGCCTATTCATTCACATCCTTAAATAACATTAGATTAGTATTAACATGAAACAAATCTGACAAGGGTTCGTCTCTTTCACTTTTTGACTTTTTTTCTAGTTTCTTTACCCATAGAATACGCTATGTCTTAGTACATGCCATTACATAATACTCTGTATTATGTAAGTGATACTTCCCTACTGTCTTGTGTGATCTGCTGGATCCCTCCAAATCATAGGGACACCAAACGACATGTGGAGTCCTTTCAACCAACATCTCAAGAGTGTAACATAGGTAAAACAGCGTACACGGGGGGCACTTTTGTCTTGGACCAAAAATAAAGTCAATAGCATGTTTACAAGAGGATTAACATTTCGTTTTTATGATATAAGAGTTAATTCACCACTGATATAACAATAAGAATTTGGGTTATTTATACAGGTGTCTATCCATTTATTCTTCTGAATTCACCCAAACACAAACCTTCACAAACTTACAGCAATTCACATTGCAAGGTCAGAGCCCTCCAATTACAGAGATCAATGAAACAAACACAGCGAGATGTGACCGAATGTTAGCATGACTCATTGTCCTCCTTTGCATCCTGGCAGTGAATGTCAAAACTGCACATGATATAAGGAATTCCTTGTATATATTTTGATTGTTTAACAACAATTAAATAAGCAAAAACTAAATAAAAGCACATTAATTAAACAAAACCAAAGTAACCAATAGGTAGCACTTTCAAGTGCTTTATAGACAGAGGGTAGCATATTGCACAAACTGAGCCCCAAAAGACAAAACCGTATTTCATTTTCAAACTCAATAACCACTACTTAGCCAGGAACAACATTCAAATTCTTTATAACAAAAATACTGTTGACCAGTATTACCTGTTTTCTGGGATTCATCCTCAATAATCTCTGTGAGAACAATGTCTGTACTGTCATGAAGGAGATTATTTAAAATTCTTTCAAATTCTTATGGAAACATTGGTCATTTTGTGTGTTCAATATCAGTACGTTCATCCAATGCATCCTAACTCCCTCATTACTCATTGCCTGTGGGTAACATTTAGCAATCAGTAGATGAAGCATATCTGATATCTGCAAAAAATTTTAGAAGACATTTGATGTAAACTTTGCTCCATTATTCGAAATCCAATGTCCTAGATGTCACACCTTATGATACAATCCTTATTATTAGTTTACTATCCGCTTCTTTAACCAGGCACAGTTTTAACAATTTGAACCAAGCTTCTAATATAAAAACTATACTCATCACACCTCCAGTTCCTTGGGGTAAAGGTCCGAAAATATCAATTACTGCTAAATCCCATATGTGTAGTAGTATTATTGGATGAGACAGAATTTTTATTCTTAATGATTTATGTTTGTCTGTTGACGCATGCTACAGTTCTCAACTCCTTCCAAACAACTTTGTTAACTCCCTTAAAAATAAAAGGTCCTAATATGGGCAATGTACTTCTATATCCCAAAACGACCATAAATATTATGGAAAATCGTACCAACATATAGATGTGTAACTTGGGTCTACATACTTGCCTCCTAAATCTTTATAACTTTTATTTAAATGAAATGATCTCATAACAAGTCAACTGGGTTCTTAAACAGGTCTTATCATTAGCCAACAGCAGCCACCTGCGAACTTTATTAAGCCAGTGATCATTTTGTTGTTCCTTTGATATGTTTTATTAATCTTGTACACAAAAAAATTTCTCATCATTATACAATTGGTGTCATCTTTCATACATGACAGGGTACTTTGTCCTCTTCCCCATTTATATACACTATCTTCACATCATGTTCCTGCAAGAAGAGTGCTCATATAACTTATTCTACTATGTAGCAATTTACTAGTCTACAAGAACATTAAGGCTCAATGATCTGAGTAAACAATACTTTATGTACACAAAATAGTCATTTAAACTTTATAACAGCCCAGACCGTAACAAAGGTTTCCTTTTATGCAGTGGAATAATTTCGTTCGCAGGAAGTCAACATTTGACTAGCAAAGGTGGGCGTTATATGGTGTTTCTCTCCTTATTCTTAAGATTCTTGAAATACCTCAAAACCAAGACCATATCCTAAAGGATGACTCCAACACAAAAGTCTTGGCTTAGATTGAGATGTCCCAAAATCCATGAGCTGCTAAGCTCTCATTTCAATCCTTCCCATTCTTCCTGACAATTGTGACCATTGTGACTTTAACAGTGAACTAAGGACAACAGTGTTCATTACCTGATGTGGAATGTACTTCCTATGGTTTCCAATTAGTCCAAGAAAAGATTTTAACTGTCACTTTTTTTTTTGGAGCTTGACAATTTTTAATGGCCTTGATGTTTTTTGGATCCGTCCAAATACCTTATTGACTTTCTACATGCCCCAAAAATTTTATCATACTGCATCCAAAGAACACTTTAGAAAACCTTATGGTTACTCCCTTTTCTGTTAGTTTCTTCAGCAACTCTTCTAAAAGTACTCTGTGATTTTTCTCAGATGGTAGATACCACTATACAAACACTTTTCCAACGGTTTTTCTCCTAAAGCATGATCAAGAGCATGTTTAAACTCAGTAACTAATATATTTAAGCCAAATGACAGAACTTTTATATTGGTAGCCTTTTTCTTCAAAAAGGTAAGCAATATACTTTCTCGATTTGATTGCTACAGGAATTTCTCAATAGTTTTCTGTCAGATCAATAGCACTTAAAGATTTTGCACTAAGAAATCAAACCAATATCTCCTCTGTATGAACTGGCCAATCCCTCTCACTCTAAGCTATTCTATTTAAGATCCTAGCATCTAGTACCAATCTAACATCACCATTCGGTTTCTTCACCTCTACAATAAGATTTCATTAAGGAATACCAGGTCTCTCAACTATTATCCAGCTAACCATTCAGTTTGCTTAATTTGTAACCACCTTACAGGCACTTAAAGCAATCACATATAGCATTTTAAAAACGGTACATGAGGTTTATTCTTTACTTTACACTTGCATCCTTCTGCTAATCCTAGTCTCTCATTAAGAGATCTCTAATTCCTTTTTAAAACATTTTATAACTGGTCGCTTTCCTCTTTAATTACAGCTGATGATTCATTACATTTTTTCTTGACCTGATATCCCCTTCCTTTTCCTTCACTCCTCTTTCTTCTTTTACTTTACAACAATTCATATCATCATCTTGGTTGACTCTTATTTAGCTTGACACATAATTGACTCTGAGCAAATTCGATAATTTTTTTTTATTTTGTCCATCTCAATTGCTGCGATATAAAATTCAGCTGTAGTGGTCACCAATTTCAAGCTGTAACGCCAATTCTGAAACCACATGCCTTGCTATTAACAGCAATTAAGAATACCTTATGGTGCCAAAAGGCACAGCAAAGTATACAGTGGGCAACAATTATCCTCATTGATCTTAAGCGCCGGCCGAAGTGGCCGTGCGGTTAAAGGCGCTGCAGTTTGGAACCGCAAGACCGCTACGGTCGCAGGTTCGAGTCCTGCCTCGGGCATGGATGTTTGTGATGTCCTTAGGTTAGTTAGGTTTAACTAGCTCTAAGTTCTAGGGGACTAATGACCTCAGCAGTTGAGTCCCATAGTGCTCAGAGCCATTTGAACCATTTGATCTTAAGCTATGCATCCATTGATAAGATCAATGAGGGTACTTGTTGCCCACTATATACTTTGCTGTGCTTTTTAGCACCATATTGTACGAATATTCAAGATTAATTGCAAGGTGTGAGGTTTGAGAATGCATGTGTTAGCCCAAAACTGGTAACCACTAAACTCGAATTTTATATCAGTTGTGCTGAGTTCCATGAAATAAAAAAATCCATCTTCCTCAACATTGAACAGTTTTGGACATGCCATCCCATGGCAGCATGCCTCGAATAAGCAAATAACTGTCTATCATGGACATGTGTGATCATCCTCTCTCTTCTTAAGTCCACAGCTTACCGTCCACTCCATACCTAAGAAAATAGGAAAAATTTACATCAGCTGAGACAATTATTGACTGTCATTATTCCTGAAATCCTAAATGTCAGTATCCTCTTCTTCTACTTTCCTACCATTAGTTCCTGTCAAATCCATTACTTGTACATTATTTACAGGGAATGACAGACACTTCCAACTACCTTGATTCTTTTCCCATATCTGCTTTGACAATGGTCTCATCTGATTATCTGTGTCAAACAAGAATTCTTTTACTACTCGTCATTAAGCCCTTGAACCACAAAGATTGATGTCTTCCAACCTGTTTCCTCTTTCTGCATGAGCAACTCTTCATTTAAAGATTGCTATAGTTGGTACCTTGAGAAAGTACTTTTGAATTCATTATGATTCTGTGATGCTCTCGGCTTTGGAATAGCTTGTGTATTTTCAGTAATTTCCTAAATCACTGTTAAACTATTACCTTGATTAGCATTCCCAGTGCCATTTGCAAGGATAATATCACCTCAATTATTATTATTTGTAGTAGTAGTAGTAGCAGTAGTAGTAGCAGTAGTAGTATATTTGTTGATGTGATTATTACTATTATTATTATTGTCTCCAGCACATCATTCTTACCTTACATCTTGCCTCAAATAGATAGAATTTCGTTAACCATTCTAATTAGTTCTAGCTTCTTTCTGAACTCGACCTTTTCAATTTTTGGCTTCCCACCATTTCCACTAATTTCCATCCAGTTATTTAGTTTTTGTTTCTTGTTTATCTCTTGCTCTATTCAGGTAGTCTAATTTGTCAAATAACCTTACCATTGACTGAGGTTGTCTCCACATCTCCTCAACTAGACTGCTCTAATACTGTCTGGTGATCTAGTTATTAGTACTTCAGTGAGGTGCAGTTCACCGACTGTTTCAACTAAATACCTTGCAACAAAATTCTTACAACGATCTCACTATCACAATACCTCTGAGGAAAAATAAATGAAACCTTAAGTTCCTCTGAGTGTTCTCAGACAAATATTTGGCCTTGAAGGCTGATATAAATTCAAAATAGACCAATGTGAAGCATTTCCCTGTAAGTGACTAATAATGAATACTATGCTTTTGTTGCTATCCTATGAAATAGGAAGAGATACTTGAGAATGAACTACCCCATTGAGACTGAATTGAGGGAAATGATTCACACTATTCTTTACTCCTAGTGTCAATTACAGATATACATATCTGATTCTCACTAGTCAATGCTTGATGACTTTTGGATCTATTGTCATGATGACAGCTTTTCTCTCTACTATGCAGAGCTGCAGTTACGTAAACTCAACCACCAAAATCATTATCACATTCAGAATTAATTTCCTTTTCAGAAAAACTAACTTCCTTTAAGGGAAGGCTAGTTTGTTTCATCTTTTCAGAGATATATTTTTGTATCATCTCTGTTCAAGAAATGCAACATGGACTTTTTTATTTGAGATTACATTTACTTATGGCTCTCGTTGATGTGAGGTAACTTTTCATTAGTTTCATTTCTATATGCGTGTATACTGTGGTCTAAAGTATTACATTTTATATCTAATTGCTTGATAATGTTCTTTAACAATAGACAGATGGACAGATCCTGGTGCTCTCTGGCTTAGCAATGTCAACGTCAACAGAAAGTAATTCATACATTTTATCCTCATATGCTACTATGTTATTACTAACAATTTCATAATTTTTGCTTATCCCATCTTTTATCGCTTGTAACGTTCCCTGGCAAACTCACACATTAACAAACTGAAATTTATTTGTACCATATATGCCGCTCTGAGCAATTTGTATATATTGTAATTATTTAACAAAAAATATTATTGAATTTTGTGTAAAAGACATTTGTTATTATTGTAATATTTTTTTGTAGTAATATTCTCTCTGTATTTAGGATGGTAATATTTCTATATTAATAATGTAATTGCGAAATGTGTCAATATCTGTGATAACAGAGATGTGAAATTCAGTCAGTGGGAAATAATGTCGTGAAATTACAAAGAAATGTTAATAGTCAGCAATACTATAAAAGCACAATGCACTATGTATTCTTTGGTCTTCCTCGTTTAGAGCTGAAAGCGGTAGGAAGCTGTGTCGATGTATTCGGTGAATGGGTAGACGTCATTTGTCTGTATCTAGATTTAGCCGCCATTGAAGGAGAAATTACGAACTAATGCGAGTTGAATATTTGTTGTGGTAAAAATATATTGAAATTTATAAAAAAGTGAGTATTATTAATGTAAATTAGCTTGCCCATGTCATCTATAATATTTCTTTAAAGAGTTTTCAGCATTTTTAGCGGTGTTGCTGGGCTGTGCCGCGACCGATCGATTTGCAGCGGCGGCACATTTAAAAAATTGTTCCGCTAAAGGAAAAATCAACCAAACCCGTAAATCGGGAACAGATAGATAAAAATTAACAGTGAATTAAGAGAATGTTCTTCTTTTACAGCGATCCAGAGACTGACTGAGATTTTAAAAAATATATACACATTTGTGCATTCTTAGACGGATAGTTAACATTGAAATTTAACAATTTTGGTTCTTTCAAATAACTTTAACGTATAGCGAAATAGGTTTGATCAGTGATAATTAAATGTCGGCTTGGTAATAATTAACCATTTTCTGCTAATAGTGATAATCTTATGTTCAAAAGCTAACGCCGGGAAAGAATTCAGTAAAAATATTTAACAAAAAATCCACTGCATTTAGAAAATGTGTGCCAAGGCCGAATGATGTAAAGAATTTAATTTTCAACCAAATATTCTTAATAAGTTAATATGAGTTCACGTAATTTTTAAATGTACGTAATTCTTTTGAAAGTAAAAATTTTTATTACCACACGTAAATAAGAGAGAGGTTCTACAACAAAGTTTGCACGCAAAGAAAGTAAGGTAAAGAAAACTAACTTAAAAGAAAATTTATAATTCTTTAACGAAATAATTTCATAGCAATTTCGTTAAACGCTTCTGTCTTTTTCAGCCTCCTCATGGCCATTCTTGAATTTGTTCTTTAACTCTTCCTTTAACACCTCAGTATCCTTTCTTAACTCTTCTTTCTCTTTTTTAGCCTTCTACTGGCCTTACTTCAAGCCTTCTTGCCCCGTTATGAGATGTGTCATCATCACTTCAACTCTTCATCAATTTCTATGGTTTTTAGGTTGAAGAGATTTATAATACACTCTTTACGATTATATGCCCCATATATATATATATATATATATATATATATATATATATATATATATATGTGTGTGTCTGTGTGTGTGTGTGTGTGTATGTATGTGTGTGTGTGTGTATCTTCTGGGTAGGTTTGTTTGTGAGATTCTTGACTTTTAGTATGTTCAAAAAAAGCAAACATACTGTTTGTTGGGATTAAAGTGACTATGTCTCCCAGTTACGAGCTTTGCAACTTTGTGGTGGAACATGGAAAGGAGCGAATTTTAAGTTGAAGAGATTTATAGTATTGGGTATTAATAAGTGTAAAGAATGAGCATACAAGCTGTGGGGGGAGATTAGAGTGGCATTTTTCCACTGCAGAGCACATGACTGGGAGTTGCTATGGGGCTGTGGCGAGCGAAGGCTCTGCGGGTGCGAATATGAGAAAAATTGATAAAAACAAAACTAAGAGTTACATGGAGATGCAAGTAGCCACTCATGGACAGAAAAATATGTAAAGCGAAATTATCTAGACGCACTACAAAAATATATGTTATTGCTGTCTTAAAAACTGTAAATTTTTGAAAGGTCAAACGCTAATATCTTAGCATGCTTTGGTCGATTAACATGAACAAAGTGTTTACAGATGTGGCTAGTAGAGCCAATTTATTTCCATAATTATTTCCATAATTTTCAATGTATCATATGTGTTTTTGTGTTTAGTTTTAGAATATCCATAATTTTTTTGTCAAAAAATTTTTTAGTTAGACATTCGTTTCGAAGGTGCATAGGGCGGCCATCTTTGATGACAGGACAGTTGAGTTTGAGCACCGCTAAGAGCCGGACGTGCCGTCCATGTGAGGGTAGTATTGGGTTGTAGCCACGTTCGGGTACAAGAATGTACATAGCAACGTTCGAAAACGATCAAGTCTGGACAGCAGAGGGGGTGGGTTTACATCCGGCCAGTTTTTGGTACCCAGACACCTTTGCTGATAGGAAACTGATCGGTTGAATTTTGTTTGTACCTGGTAGAATCGGGTTAGCTTACTGGCAGGAGAATGTGAGAAATAGCGCCTGAGGTCTAAGCTGCAGCACTGATGCAGGTCAGAGGCACACCACAGAAGACAAAAAAAGGTGTAGTGCTTACTGTATGTGCTGCATAATTTCTACTAAGAAGTATAGTGCATCAGCATAAAAAGATTGAAGAAAAAGAAAAATATTTAGAGGACTTTAAGAAAAATTTCTGGTCCACCTTCGATTTGTTTATGTTTTGTTACTTACAAGCTTTGGCCAGTCATATCAGCATCATGGAAATGCTCACGAATAAATGTATTTAGCGTAAGTTTAGTTAAGTTAGAGTAGCAAGTGCTGCCACATAAGACAAAATTGGCATTTGTTCAAGTCAATCTTTTTGCTAACATATGTAGAATTTATTTTTGTGGATTATTTTGTTTCTGAGGGTGCAGATTGGGTTTGGTATTACTTTAGATACCATGCACTGCGTTTATGATTAGCAAGTGGGGGTACTTGTGTGTATACAAGCTGTGGGAGGAGATTACAGTGGCAGTTTTCCACCTCAGAACTTGTGGCTGGCAGTTGCTATGGGCCGTGCTGAGTGCCTGGTGTTTACACAGCCTTGGAAAAACCCAAGTGGACGCTTAGCAGGAGTGTGTATGGCATTGTTGGCGCACTTTCAGGAATTTATATTCCAGAAAAAAATTAATAAAAACAAAACTTAGAGTGAGACGCAGATGCGCATAGGGACTCATGGACAAAAAAGTACCTAAAGCTAAATTATCTAGACGCACCACAAAAATATATAATAGTTTAAAAGTTATTGTTGTCTTAAAAATTGTTAATTTATGAAAGTTGAAAAGCTAATATCTCGCCAATGCTTTGGCCGATTAATATGAACAAAGTAGAGCTGCATCGAGAAATCATAGCCGATTTAGCAGAATCTGTACCATTTTTGAATGAGAGGTCAGAAGAGGGATTCGACTGAGAGAAACTGTGTTTTTGTAATAAATAAATTTAAAGAGACGAAACTATCGGCAGCATTCTACAGTTTGAAGAGGTAGCTGAGTAATTAAGTATGTATTTTTATTTGTTTATTTATATTTATTGTCAAAAATCTGTGAAAAGTAAAATCACCCCACAAGACCATTATTTGTGAAAAAACGGTGACAAATACAAAAATTTGACTTTAGATTGTTATTGCCTGGAAAATTTCCATAATTTTCAATGTATCAAATGTTTTTTTGTGTTTAGTTTTAGAACATCCATAATTTTTTTTTGTAAAACATTATTTTGAGTTATGCAGTCGTTTCGAGGGTGCATAGGACAGCCATCTTTGATGACAGAAGAGTTGAGTTTGAGTAACGCTAAGAGCCAGATGTGCCGCCCATGTGAGGGTAGTGTTGGGTTGTAGCCATGTTCAGGGACAAGCATGTATGTAGCACTGTTCGAAAATGATCAAGTTAAGCGCAATGTAGGAATTTAGGACAGCAGACAACACTGTATTTTGTGAACTGTGAACAGACTATCCAATGCCGTGATTGCGACATATGAATTTTCTAGTGAAGTGTTGTAGCATCAGTTATCAATGGCCACCCTTACAGAAAAGCCTCTCAAACTGGATTTTAAGTGTTCAGTCAATATATTGAAGGCTTTCATGGGAAAATCAACGTGAGTGACTTAATATTTTAAAATTTCACTACAGTACCTGTCTGCATTGTTTGTTTTATTTTATTTCAGCTTAAAATTGATTTATAACAGGTGGGAGCTGGCACCCTATGACGAAAAACGCAGCGAACATTGACACCAGGCATATCTCTGGGCCACTCAATTAAGGTGAGTGTTCAGTGTAGCAAACATATATATTATCGTGCCATAGCATGTGGGGCTTGAGCTAACTATGCACTTCTGCCATCATAATAACAAATCTACCATCATAAGACATATATTCTTTACACTCTTTAATACCCATATATATTCTCTACAATCATTAATACCCAATGCTATAAATCTTTTCAACCTAACATTCACTCCTTTCCAAGTTCCAACACAAAGTTGCTAACTGCAAATACAATAGTTGCTATTAACCAAATGTCACAACTAATAGAACGGTATTACAACTACATACTGCAGTTCCAACAAGATCACATCCATTCTACACAGCAGAAAGAATTATTAAATGTTAGAAATTTTCTTTCAATTTCTGACTAGTCACTCACTGGGTTGTCTATCCAAACCAAATGTTGTATTGTTTCTAAAGTACAGTCAAGAGGCCTCAAAGTTGTGCCATCTCAGGAAAAGTTATGCAGTTGTCTGCAGTGGATTTCCTGGACATAACTTAAGATATCAACTTAGTGATATATAAATAAATAAAATCTATCTCTCTACTACTCGTTTCACAGTAATAAATCTTAAGTTAAACAAGATTGTCAAATTTATGTGCTATTAAACAGGTTACAGTAACTGGTGTTTGATGTGCACCAAATGCTTCATACCAGCAATGTAATCACCCCATACATAAAGCAGTTACTATTAGATATACTTCCAAAGTCTCTACTTATGAAGTTCTGTTATAAATGAATGGTATGTAACATGGTTTTGCAAATGGTATTTCCCTTTGGTGCAATAATGCCAACTTGAAATAAATATTACACTGTATTACACTGTTGTAATAAATATTACACTGTATATTCTGGAAGGAAAATTTCACAGATCTACATTATGTATATTGGTACATATGACACAACAAAATGTTAAGATAATTTTGTACTAACTATACAAATTAAAATGATCACTAGAATGTACTTTTATTCATTTACATCCTGGTAGGGACACCAGTCCACGTACTGATGCGCTAGGTATGCCTAGGCGTTATTTGTTGTCTTGTCCTTCTTCCTAGAACACAATTCCTGCTCTACATTGGTATCACTATCCTACTGGTTACTAAAACTCATCCTATTACCCTTAATTATGATTCTGTCAACTTAAGTAAAATTACCTGTTTGGTAAACTACAATGTATAAACTGATTATACCTTTACGTATTTATTTCGCCAACCTAAATAGTGAATAAAGGTAGTATAAAATCAGCAGCTAACGTTTTTATTATATTCCAATTATAAATACACAGTTTGGTGAACTTTAGTTAATAGTTCAATAAATAGTCAGTCACTACACAACCACCTGAATGTATCACTTTATACTGCACTAAAAAAATACTAGTATATCTGAACATTTGTATCGATATTAATCATACCTATTTGTGATAGTTAACAGCTGTTTTTACCAGTCTTAAATGCAGATCACGGCTGTCCAAAGGGGCGCTCCCAAATGCCATGGTGCTCCTGAAATGTTTTACTGGTGCCCTTCGTAAGTAAATTTCTGTTGTGACAATTTGTAATATTAAATCAAATTTCAGGACAAATCTGTTATTTGCACACTCAAAGCTGTACTCATTATTTCCCTGAACTAATATTAGATCTCAGTTGGTGGGAATGGGAGACATAGTCACTTTAAACCCAACAAACAGTAAGTTTGCTTTTCTTGAAAGATTTGAGAATGTAACAAGTAAACCTACCCAAAGGATACATTTCGATTCTGATTGGCTTTGAATATATTGTAGTTTAGAGCAAAATAAGAGATAAATATATTTTTGTACATGCCCAAATGGTCATTGAGGGGTGAAACACCTCCTGGAAAAAAATTTAGTTTAATATTTCCAAATGAATGCCATTGAAATGGTAAAAGATATAAAAATCTTCGAATAAATATTCTGCAGTTTTTAATGTAATTTACAATAGTGCACCCAGATTTGCTGAAACAGTCATTTCTTTTGAAATTCCACCCTCAACTCCCACTATTTTGTTCTTCGTTTCAAAATTTGACTAACTGCAAAACATGAAGCATTGTTATTACTAAATTCAGTCATATATGATGAAGTGGTATTCCAAAGACGCATTTGTCAGAAATAAAGCAGAAATACACTGTATTGCCGCACACCCACCCAATATGCATCTGCTTCAGTGCCAGTTGTCATGTTGGGCTGTTTAATAATTTTATAAACTGTGAAATATTTTGTGTTGTATTTGTGTTTTCTTTTTACACTTAATTATACTGTATTTGAAATTGTTTCCACATTATTGTAGCAACATTATTGTAAATCTATAACATATGAGGAAACACAGAATTGTTCAGGGCAAAAAGATACTGAATGCACTTTGATTTTGAGCACCAGTCACATTGGACAACTGCAATTTCATGAGAGGAGTCACATACAGGAGCATTGTTTTTAAAGCAAAAATGAGCAAGTGTCTCCCGTTTAGCTGATTTCTGTTTAATGTAACAACTTCTGTACCATACATACTTAAAATGTAGTTGAATCTGGCAGAAGAAGACAGGTTACGAATGAGGTATTGATGTTCTAGAAAATTATTCCCTAAATGCAAGTTAACATCGTAATTATATAACTACCTATGAAAAATGTTTTAAAACTTTTTCCTCAGCCAGAATGTATATACCCACAATTGTTGAATCATACCAGTGATGCAGCAGGAATCATTAAAATATTCAACTCTTTTCCATTTTAATAGACTGTGTTAAATATTTTTTGCGTTTTGTCCAGTACATGAACCTAAACACAAGATATATATTTCATTCGTATTAGGTATACAGGGTGAGTCACATAAGACGTAACACCCCTTTTATTTCGTGAAATGCAGTTTTCGGAAAATGTTAGAGTGTTGAGACGGACATTTTTTTGTTTGGTTAATGTTTTTAGCTCTGCTATCAATAGATATATTGAAGCAAGTATGTCTTTTTAAATGGAACAGTATACGTTTTATAACTGCATACATTAGCTATTGAGAAGACAATTACAGTGACATAGCGTTTGTTAATGTTGACATTGAAACCTTCGTAAAAAAGAAATTGAGAAATTTCCTAGAATGTGAGAGCACAGCGTCTGGAAACGACAATTGTGGTGTAAAACACTGCCAAGCAGGCGTCTCAGACCAGGCGTAATTGTATAGCATAAGATAGGCCTGCGCTACGAATATAAAGCTTTATTTCGCCTTGAACCAACTTACGACCTAGAAGCAGGTTCACCTATGAATGTTGTGTGAAAATACGACACAGCCCGGAATCTATTGTATCGCAAAGGTCTTAGGAAAACTTCTTCACATTTGTGTATCCCCCCAGATTTTTGTGAGCTGACACAGAGGACTCAGCTGTTCATTCTTCAAAAATAAAGATGCTACTAATGTATTAAATATCTAAATGTTAGAAATATTTGACCTAACTTTTCCCGTATGTGACTGTGTTCTTCTTAGAGGTAAAATACATGCTATCTTCACCTACAATGCTCTAAATTATATCACATGGCATACATTCGTTGAACAAAACATTTTACTAAAAATACTTTGGTGACTACCTGTACATCACAAAATAAATATTCATCTTTATGAAACGTCGTTTCATGCTGAACGTAAGTGCATATGTCAGTGTTACCATCTACCTGCAGTACACGCTGTCGATTTATATGACACTGAAATGCAAAATTGTACACATGTAAATGAAATAAACAGTTTGGCAACAATGATTTGGTAACCGCCCAAATCACATAACATAAAATTTGCCTTCCAGAAAAATAACTTTATCCTTTACTTGAGCATGTGTTCAAACTATTGACCATGGACCGAACGGCATATTTGCAATTGCCGTTTGAAAAGATGATGAACAGATGTATTATAATGGTTGATGTGGTAAAGCATACACTGGCGATTCGACGACACATATTGTTTGGCGTAGTTGAGGCTGCGCCATAGACTGCATCTTTAGAGTGCTCCCCAAAGTAAGGAATCAAGAGGAGTTAAATCATGTGACCTCCCAGGCCATTTGACAACAGAATTACTTCCTATCTAACGACGAGCAAAATTGTCATTCAGTATTTGCCTTACGACATGGGACGAGTGAGCTGGAAAATCGTCGTGTTGCAGCCACATATACTGTCGAATATCCAGTGGTATCTCTTCTAGAAGATCCGGCAGAATGTTCGCCAGAAAGTGTGCGTACGAATGTCCATTTAGAAAGCCTGAGATGAAGTAAGGTCCCACAATGTTATTTGCTATGATGCCGCACCATACGTTTACGCTCCACGGCCGTCGATGTTGCACCTGACGAAGCCAGAGCGGATTTTCGGCTGACCAGTAGTGCAGGTTGTGTAAATTTACATTAGCGTGGTTAGAAGCATTGCTTCGTCGGTAAAGACATACGTCGTCTCCCGTTGCTGAAGGCCACGCCGACAATTTTCTGTACGACCTTCTAAATCACAGTTGTCGAGTGCCGGATGTAGTGACAGATGATAGGAACGGAAATTCTATCGATGCAGGATCCGAATGACACTAGTTTGGCCGATTCCACATTCCTTGGCAATATGTCTCAAACTACTGTGCGGATTGATTAGTGTCGTAGCCAGAGCAGTTTCTTCGTGTTCTCTGTCAGTTGCAGTCTTCTTTGTTGTTTTCATTTTCACGTTCAAGCAGCCTGTCCGCACTAGCGTCTTATAATTCGTGCAATTGCCTGGCGCCTCGGACATTGGCGATCTACAGTAGATACAGAGCCCTGTACTGCTGTACTGTGTTTAGAGCATTTCTTTTACATTCACTGTATAAATGTAATATATCCAACTTCTCCTTATTGGTGTAGCTGTCTGCTCGCAACGAATGTTGAAGCAGAAAGGAGCGGCCTGCAGTGCAGACAAGCAAACAGGCAAATGTGTTGACATTCTGACACAGCGTATCACGAGAGCCCTGCTTGGCCGTGTTTGCAGCGCTAATGTCGATTCTGGCTACCATGCTGTCAAATTCTAGGACAGTTCTCAAATTTATTTACGGTAGGTTTCAATGCCAGCATTTGCTAGAATTTCAACTTCTGATCTTCCTTTGAAGGATAATGTTTTCTCCTGCATGTATTTCTAAACTGAAACTGAAGTGGTCAGAATTATAAATATTTGACACACTAATCAACACAATTTTCGATTTAAGTTTCAACAAATTTGTAAGCATTTTGCCTCAATTCTTCTTTATTCGCTCTGCACATTTGAGTGACGAATTTATTGACTTTCCTTGAAACAAGTCGATGACCTACTTTAAAATTATAAATCTATTTTGATGAAGCCATGATCAAATGTTGTGATAAATCATCATCATCTGTAGCTTCTAAACCCCACCTCTTCATATCCAGAAAAGTATCGGTAGTAATTTGCCAGCAGCAATTTGGAATTTATTGAATACATACTTGGAAATTTCTAACAGCTTTTCCTCTCTCACCCATCAGCAGCAATTTGTGTTCCCCTTTTATACAAATCTTATGTCTTTATGTCCTTTCTGTATCAGTGTTTTACAGTTTCAAGGGTGGATTTACCAGAGCACCAAAAGTTATTGATGCCCAACACCTATGTCACATTTTGGTTTTTTATTTGCTTTTCCCATTCTTCGTAATCTACTTCATAATGATCTCGAATTAGAGCAGGATCATTATATATATATATATATATATATATATATATAAACAATAAAATATTCGGAATCTCAAGGATGTGCATCAAGAGAAACTGTAGACTGTGTATCCAACACTCTCACATCACAGTTGGTGATGTGAACTAGGTGTCTTGGATAGAGTGTTTCCTTCCTATCATTTGTCTACACTTTGCTGCCTGTGCACTTGGGTAAGTTGGTCAGCCAAGAGAAAGAGGGGACTCATTTTTCCCTTCCCACTCCTGCTATGAAATTGCAATCATCCAATGTGCTTGCTACACAAAATTAAAAGAGCATGCAATACTTTCTTGACTCAAATAATTCTATGCTTTTCTATATTGTACAGATGTCCAATAATGTTACCACAATAATGTACAAATAATTTAAAATGTAACACAATTAAATCTGAAAAGGTTATACCTTGAAAACAAAAAAAATTACACCAAATGCAAAAAGAAAACTTAGATACAACTCGAGGTATTTTATATTTCATAAAATTAAAAGAAAAAACGTATAGAGAATACATATGTAGAATACATTTAGGATAAATTTATTTGGCAAAGATTTGTTAAGCAACCCAACATGACAACTGGTACTGCAGTGGATACATACAGCAGTATAAAGATATTTCTAGCTCATTTCTGACAAATGCATCTTTGGAATACCATTTCATGATATGAATGAATTTGGTATTAACAATGCTATGAGTCTTCCTATTAGTCAAATTTCCAAGTGAAAAATAAAATAGTGTGCAGGGAGGAGGGTATTTAAAAAAAAAAGACTTTTTTCGTAAAACTGGGTTCGCTGTTGTAGCTTACATTAAAAACCATAGAACATTTATTTGAAGTTTTTTTGTATCTATTACAGTATCAACAGTATTCGTTCAGAAATATTAAGCTCAATTTTTACAAGGGGGTGTTTCAGCCTGTTGATGGCTGTATGTGCACATATGTAAATATACACTCCTGGAAATTGAAATAAGAACACCGTGAATTCATTGTCCCAGGAAGGGGAAACTTTATTGACACATTCCTGGGGTCAGATACATCACATGATCACACTGACAGAACCACAGGCACATAGACACAGGCAACAGAGCATGCACAATGTCGGCACTAGTACAGTGTATATCCACCTTTTGCAGCAATGCAGGCTGCTATTCACCCATGGAGACGATCGTAGAGATGCTGGATGTAGTCCTGTGGAACGGCTTGCCATGCCATTTCCACCTGGCGCCTCAATTGGACCAGCGTTCGTGCTGGACGTGCAGACCGCGTGAGACGACGCTTCATCCAGTCCCATCCAGTTCCACCTTTCTGCTTTCCCTTCTTTGCTTAGAACTGGGTTTCCATCTGAACTCTTGATATTCATACAAGTGGCTCTCTTTCCTCCAAAGGTTTCTCTAATTTTCCTGCAGGCAGTATCTATCTTACCCCTAGTGATATGAGCCTCTACATCCTTACATTTGTCCTCTAGCCATCCCTGCTTAGCCATTTTGCACTTCCTGTCGATATCATTTTTGAGACGTTTGTATTCCTTTTTGCCTGCTTCATTTACTGCATTTTTATATTTTCTCCTTTCATCAATTAAATTCAATATTTCTTCTGTTACCCAGGGGTTTCTACTAGCCCTCGTCTTTTTACCTATTTGATACTCTGCTGCCTTCACTATTTCATCCTTCAAAGCTACCCATTCTTCTCCTACTGTATTTCTTTCCCCCATTCCTGTCAATTGTTCCCTTATGCTCTCCCTAAAACTCTGTACAATCTCTGGTTCTTTTAGTTTATCCAGCTCCCATCTCCTTAAATTCCCCCACCTCAACCATGATAAGTACAGTAAATGCTTTTCAGAGGAGGAATAAAATTATGGATTGCACATGCAAAAAGTAATTCCCAGTCATGTTTTCCAACTTTGAAATCAACTACGGAAACATTAAATGTTTGCGAATGTGATTATCTGTTCTTTGCCAAGCATTTTGAATTACTAGTTAAAGAATTTAGTAACGATTCAGCCAGTTTTCAATACTTGGTCCAGCGATTACGATTATCAATAATCCATTCGTTTCAGGTTAACATTACTTTACTTGGAGGTAGGATATGTGAGACCTACTGAAATTGTTATTTTGAAGAATCAGAAATAGAAGTTTTAAATGTTAAAAATATATATTTTTGATATCATATTTTACAACTTCAAGCAATTTCTGGACTCTGGTGTTCAGTAATAAATGTCCCATGATAATTAATGTTGTCTCGAAAATTTATCCTTGTTTTGGCTCTACATAATTTTGTGTGGTCACATATTTATCTATAAGGATCATGAAGAATAAATACTGATCAAGACTGACAAACTCACATCTAGATGACACATTAAGAATGACTTGTTCCAGCTACACACCAGATTTTCCTAAATTTACAGCAAACATGCAGTGACAAATTTCACATTAATGATGTAAGTGGCAAATCTAAACAATTTAATTATAATTCTTCAAAATACTTTTACAGCATAACATGTTTTTGCAGTAATAGTAGTAACAGTACCACCATAATACTGACATAGTGAATGTGATGGAGGTGGTGCCTGCACCACATTACATGTAACTTAAATGTACCTGAACATAAGAGAATGTTGGACAGCACTGATGTGGATACAGAAGGTGTAAGTTGTATTTAGAAACTTATTTCATTAACACTTCCATTTTTACATAGTGGAATACCATTAATATCAGTCTCTTGTTACATTTGTATCTTAAAATAGGGAAGACTTGCCTATAAAAAAAGTCAGAGAAGCTGTATCTATTAGTCTAGTAGCTTCTTAAATGTGATATGAATCATATTTATACTTGTTTCCTTTCTCAATATTTATTTACACACATAAAAAAAAGTTACAGAAAACTGGAATAGAGATCAACATAAACATCGTTTTTGCCCTTTTTATTGCTTATGAAAGACACACATTGCATGTTATACCACCATACAGCGAGACCACCAGAGGTGGTGGTCCAGATTGCTGTACACACTGGTACCTCTAATACCCAGCAGCACGTCCTCTTGCATTGATGCGCACCTGTATTCGTCGTGGCATACTATCCACAAGTTCATCAAGGCACTGTTGGTTCAGATTGTCCCACTCCTCAACAGCGATTCAGTGTAAATCCCTCAGAGTGTGTGGTGGGTCGCGTCGTCGATAAACAGCCCTTTTCAGTCTATCCCAGGCATGGTCGATAGGGTTTATGTCTGGAGAACATGCTGGCCACCCTAGTCGAGTGGAGTCGGGTGTCATTATCCTGAAGGAAGTTATTCACTAGATGTGCACGATGGAGGCGTGAATTGTCGTCCATGAAGACGAATGCCTCACCAATATGCTGCCGATATGGTTGCACTATCGGTTGGGGATGGCATTCACGTATCGTACAGCCATTACGGCGCCTTCTATGACCATCAATGGCATACGTCGGCCCCACATAATGCCACCCCAAAACAGCAGAGAACCTCCACCTTGCTGCACTCGCTGGACAGTGCGCCTAAGGCTTTCAGCCTGAATGGGTTGCCTCCAAACACGCCTCCAACGATTGTCTGGTAGAAGGCGACACTCATCGGTGAAGAGAGCGTGATACCAGTCCGGAGCAGTCCATTCGGCATGTTGTTGGACCCATCTGTACCACGCTGCATGGTGTCGTGGTTGCAAAGATGGACCCCACTATAGATGTTGGGAGTGAAGTTGCGCATCATGCAGCCTATTGCGCACAGTTTGAATCATAATACGACGTCCTGTGGCTGCAGGAAAAGCATTATTCAACATGGTGGCGTTGCTTTCAGGGTTTCTCCGAGCCATAATCCGTAGATAGCGGTCATCCACTGCAGTAGTAGCCCTTGGGCGGCCTGAGTGAGGCATATCATCGATAGTGCCTGTCTCTCTGTATCTCCTCCATGTTTGAACAACATCGCTTTGGTTCACTCCAAAACGCCTGGACACTTCTTGTTGAGAGCCCCTCCTGGCACAAAGTAACAATGCGGATGCGATCGAACAGCGGTATTGACCATCTAGGCGTGGTTGAACTACAGACAATACAAGCTGTGTACCTCCTTCCTGGTGGACTGACTGGAAATGATCAGCTTTTGGACCTCCTCCATCTAATAGGCACTGCTCATGCATGGTTGTTTACATCTTTGGGCAATTTTAGTGACATCTCTGAACAGTCAAAGGGACCATGTCTATGATAAAATATACATAGTCAACATCTATTTTCAGGAGTTCTGGGAACTGGAGTGATGCAAAAATTTTTTATGTGTGTATTTTTATTTTATTGGTACTAGGAGTGGCCTCTAGCTGTCTAGTAAGACCTCTTTCATTAACCTTTCAAATGAAAAATTTGAGCACAATATATTGCTTTTTTTTCGTCATATCAACTTACTTCTTTTAAATTAACTGATCTTTACAGGCGTCACTACTCTCTTTCTCTTGAGTTTACTTTTTTCTTTCAATACTTTTCTTAATAAGTTTGCAGTAGACGAATATTTTCTATTTTTTAATAGAATCACTCCTATTCCAGAATCAGCTACAAAACTAGCTAAAAAATATCATAAGAAACCTTTCTTAAAGTTCAATGAAGCTGGATTTCATTGATCATTAGCTGCCACTGCCACTTTATTTTCATTCGCAGTTAATAGTAATCAAATCTTCACCATTTCAAGTGTTGACTTGCAACACTGTACATGTCCCAATAAATGGTTATAGGAATGAAAGGAGCCTCAATTCAGGTATTAAAGTAACTAATTACTCTGTTGTTCAAATGATTAATGATTCCAGTAATACACTAAGAATCTAACAAGTTCAACTTGCAATCTTTGTGCTTGTATGGGTGATATGCCTGTCAGCAAAACATTAAGGCAGGTATGATCAATAGCGCCTATCAACAACAATATCTCGCAGCCGAGACTGCTCCAGAATCCACTCGCTGCAGATGCAGTCCCATCTAGTGTAACACAATGACTCGTTCTAAGGGAAAGAGACACTTTATTCAGTCACAAACAAGCGATTGTGAACCCACAGACGGTGGCTAAGATCGTTTCATATTTGTGTTGACAGCTGACATCACCTTGACAGGAGAACATGGAGGGTCAGTTTCACACTATGCTCCACACAGGGAGTTATCTTTGAACTCCGACCAGCCAATAAAGTGACAGTGTGACCGGGAAAACACATCTGCTGAGCAGCAGTATGGCTGCTCCTGTCTCATGACTGCCTTTTGCGTCCAGTAAAAAATTAAAACTTACCCCAAAATTAATAAATATTGAATCATATGTGTCGCTGAAGAGCCAGTAGGCTCATTTGAAGCGAAAAAGATGGACATTATGTGTGTGAAGATCTTCCTTCGATATCCGCTTTAGTTTATAAGTTATTGCAAATTAAATGTTATAAATAATTCCTGAGCTGTAAAAGTGAATATCTCGGCAATGTATTATGCGAGTGCAACAAACGAGGTGTCTATAAATAAATCCCGAAAAACTGCATTGGACTGTGATGGTAGATTTAGTGAAATTATTCACATATTTAAATGAGAGGTCAAAAAGTGGATTTTGCGCAATTAAAGACAGATTTCCTTACTAAATAAATGGAGAAAAATTAAAAGTAGTGGCAGTACTGTAATCTTTAGATATATAGCAAAATATTTTATGCATAATTTAAACTGTGTGTTAATATTTACGCTTATTAATCCAAAAATGGAGGAAAACTATAGAAATTATTGTTTACAAATAAACTAGACAGATACAAGCAAACTGATAACTGCATAATATTTCTGGGAAATTTTTCATGTGATCTGACGTATCATATGCGTATAAAAGGTTAAAATGAAGAATTTCAGCTATGTTCATGTTCAGTAGTTTAACTGACTTCAGTGGTGCTTCACCAAGGTTTCCTGGGTGAACAGCGGCATTCCGAGCGGAAGTCTGTATTCAGTCGCTGTTGGAGGTGACCAGGTTGTGTTAGTCTGTGTTTTTAGAAAGTTTTATCCGATGAGCAGTGAAACAGACCCTCGTTTGCACGTGTGTGTATTATTCAGAGTTCCTATTTTCTGACATACAAGTTTTTTTCCGTGTGATGGACTTATTACTATTTGGGTTGAGCGTGATATAAGCCGCACTTAGAAGGTTTCGGTGTGTAGCCAGTATGGAATTTATGGTTTGAGATACTGTAAAAGTTTAACAGTTTCCTAAATATAACTCATGCAGTTAATTGTGGTTTATTCAAACTCCTCCAGGACATTAAGAAACTCTGTCAGGCTTGAAATTAATTTATTGTAAACTGTGACTTTCGATTTTTCTATGTTATTATTGGAAATAAACTAGAATTTGTGAAACTTTAAAAGATATGTGAGTGACTATACGATTTTTTCATAGTAAAATCTGCCTGCATTTACATTAAATACTTTTGTGAAACACTGGGTGCATTGCGACGAATGTGAGTGGGCTCCCCATAGACGAAACGTAGCCAAACGTGCAAGGCCAATTGTAACAATACAGTTCAGTATTGCAAATAATTTGTATTGATTCATTATGAGTAATGTAAAGCATATTTTCTTTAATATATAATGTCTTTGATCTACTTTAAAGAAATGTAGAGTTTTTGTGACATGTTTACTCTTTGAAAGTAAAGTTGTTTGTATTATTTGGAGGAGGGTAGCATTTAATTATGTTTATTTGTGTTGACTTCTTAATATTTATTTATTTATTTATGCATTTATTTTACCTGGCAAGATTAGGGCCTTCAGGCCCTCTCTTACACCTAACCAGGCATACTCAGATTCAACAAATTTCAGTTTCTACAGAACATTAAGGACATATAACATGTTATACAGTATTAATGTTAAAGAAAAAAATAGAGATTATAAAAGTAGTACAATGATAATTATAACAATCAAAATATAAATATAACAAACCAAAATAATAATAATAATAATAATAATAATAATAATAATAATAATAATAATAATAATAATAATAGTAATGACTATGTATATGAAAGTAAACATATTTTTCTTTTATGAATGTCAGTCCTATTGCTAGTTGGGAATTTACTTGTTATATTCTTGCAGCTTGTGAGTTATTCTCATCAAGCAGAGACATAAGACGATAGAATGGGGTGAAAGAGATATAGAAGAGGTAGATAGGTTAGAGGAAGAGAAATAGAATGGTAAAATTCGAAGCTATGGTGGAGAGGAGAAAGAAAAAGATGAGAGGGGCACAACAATGGTGGCCATACTGTCCCTAATATGTAAGTCTTGAGTTTCCTCTTGAATGTTGAGTGGTTCTGGATAAGACGCAGATCACAGGGGAGCACGTTCCATAGTCGTATGGCTGAGATGGAGAATGACACGGAGAAAGATTTCGTGTTATGTAAAGGTACAGCCAAGATGCTAGACGTATCCGATCTGGTATTGCGGGTGTGGAATGATGATAGGTGTTTAATGTGGGAAGATAAGTATTGGGGGCACCAATGGCTAAGAAATCGATGAAGTAAGCACATTGTGTGGAGATCGTGTGCCTTATGTGGGCGTATCCAACCTAGCTGGGAGTATGAAGGACTGATATGATCATACAACCGTATATTGCATATGTATCTAACGCAAGCATTCATCACTAGCTCAAGGCATCTCGAATTTTCACTATTTGTGCCGTGTTGAACTACATCACAGTAGTAAAGATTAGGCAAGACTAGTGTTTGGACTAATTTTTGTTTAACATGGGTTGGAAATATTTTTCTAAATTTTTGAATTGCATGTAGGGAGGAGAGAGATTTCTGGCAAGCTGTGACTGTTTATTCTTCCCGGTTTAGGTGTTCATCCAAGATTATTCCAAGGTCTCTTCCTGTTTTTTGGTATGTTAGTTGGGTACCATTGAGGAGTATTTGAGGGACTGTTTCGCGAAAGTACCGACTGATTAACTTTGGATGAGATATAAGTATGATCTGGGATTTCTTGGGGTTTAGTTTCAGACCTAGGTTCTGTGCCCATCGAGAAACAGAGCAAAGATCTGCGTTCATACTCGCTACTGCGTCAGCAATGTTCTTGGGGCTTGCACTTATGTACAGTTGGATGTCGTCGGCATATAGATGGTAGTTGCAGGAGTGAATCACTGAAGAAATATCATTAATGTACAGTGAGAAGAGTAATGGACCAAGGACGGAGCCTTGGGGAACTCCAGAGCGCGCGTTTTTCCATGATGACTTTTCCGACCCACAAATGACTTGTTGACTTCTGTTTTTGAGGTTACTGTCGAACCAGTGTATTGCGCTGTTTGAGAAATTCAGTTGCTTCATTTTAGTTAGTAATATATCAAAGTCAACTGTATCAAAAGCCTTGCTTAAGTCAAGCAGCTTCACGTCTGTCCATAGCATGTTTAATGTCATCAGTTACTTTGATTAATGCAGTTGCTGTACTATGGTGCTTTCGAAAGCCTGACTGATATTTGTCATGGATGTTATGAGTTTTGAGGTAATCCATCAGCTGTTCATGGATGATGTATTCTAGGACTTTAGATATTGCAGGTAGTATGCTGATCGGCCTGTAGTCACCTGGCGACTTAGGGTTGTCAGTCTTGAGTATAGGTTGAATTAAACTTTGCTTCCACTCAGTAGGATATGTACTACTGACAAGAGACAGGTTGAAGATGTCTGTGATAACTGGAGTAATAGTGTCTACGACGTTCTTAATCATGCCAATGCTCACTCCATCATTTCCTACTGCCTCGGAAGAGATTCTCATAATTGCCTTGTGTACTGTGCCGGTTGATGTGATTTTTCAAAATGTGTTTGTAGGTAACTACATTGTAACTGGTTCATACATAGGAACTTTGTATAATACAAAGAAAAGCGCTATGTAGTTCCCCTCTGCAACGGAAGCGAGATGGTGTGCTAGGAAAAGGTGGATGTGGCGCTCGTCTGGGCGCCAAACGAGAGAGCACAGTAGGCAGTCGACAGCAAGTAACTGATGGGAAAACAGTGCAGGTGCCGAGTGAGGCTAATAGTATTACAAGTGGAATGGAATGGCCTCGAATTCAATATGCGGCTGTAAAAGGGTGCTCTCGATTTGGGAAAATCTCTAAAATTATTATTAACAACGCCAAGAAGAGGTAAATAGAGCTTATTATTTCCAATGGAAAGACCTCCTAACCGCCACGTACTCGCCACCTCGATTGCCCAACCACTTTGTCACACTCACGAAAGGTCAGAAATGTATTAATGTGTGAACCAGTAATGTTGTGTTTGGTTCTATGGAAATACAATCCTAATGTTCAAAAATGTGTTTGAGCAAAGTGTTCATCCTATGCACTTTTCCAAGTAAGATCCTCTCCGTTAGGTAATGAAATCCGAGAATGCATGAAAAGCATTAACAATTCTATGGTGCATTTTTTATGTGTCAAAGTTTTATGCCAGTACACTTAATGTGCTAGGCAAGAATTACTTGTTTCTCAAACCTATAACAGTGACTGTCCATGTTTGAATGTTTTGAAACATAAGTAGAAAATGAACTTAAAAATCAGCTTAGAAAAGAGTACTACTTGGAAAAGAGAGTGCTAATGTTTACTGATTTAAAACTGTTTTCAAAACTTACTTTTTTCACAAGTGGTAATATAAAAATTTTGTCTAGAGGTTGTTTGAAGTAAAATTTTACTGGAAATTGTCTCTGTTTTGTCGAGATTACTGTATGGGTAAAGAGTGTTAAAATAGTACAAACTTAATGATCTCAAACTGAAAGAGTAATCCAATCCTACCTTAATGATACACAAATTTGAAAGTGCATACAATTTTGTTGTTACAATGAAAGGGCTAGTTTGTGGGATCACATTTCTTTTACATCATAACAAAAAGAATAAATCAGCTTAGTAGGTTTCTAGCTAATGATTCTTGAAGTAATCACTGAGAAACAAAGACAGAAGATTTGTATACTGTGTGTCCTATTCGCTTCTGTACCGGTATAGTGAATGTGTATATTAATTGTACTTGACTATTATTATGTGCTATCTGGTCTTGTGTGGTTAGTGAAGGGCAGGTTTAAGCAATATTAGTTAAAGACAAAAGTAATGATTAAAGTAAACAAGAGAAGGGCTCATTTGCAAATCTTGTGACTACGTAACTATTAAAGTGACAACTACTGCTACCCACTGTGTAATTTGTCCGTTTGGGTGTGTTCATTGCACTTCATAGAACTGCATTTAATGAAAGTTCGCTTTGAAGTAGTAAAATCAGGTACTTGATAAATAATGCTTTTACATTATTATGCCTAATTAGGCTGGCAACCGTATAACAATTTCATTTAACAGTAATCAGATACTGTTACTCCTTGCAAAATTATTTCTTTCTGCCATCTGCCTACAGCTATTCTTACGAATTTAAGGTTCGATTCTAATTTTCCGTTAGGTAAACTCGGTCAAATTTCTAAATTCCTCTCAGAGTGTAACATTTACTGCAAGTTTAGGCCGTATTTGTCAAATTTACTATCGCTGTAGTGTTTTCTGTGGCTGCCTTGTGATAAAAATAAACCTTGCCGTCACTAGGTAAACTGCATGTCAGTATAACGAGCGAGGCAGTAGTGTTACACAACCATATTTACAGGGGCCCATTGAAGCGTTAGTGCTGTGTAATGTGTGGATAAATCTTTTTGTGCAATAGCACTTGGGGGCCCGAGCTAATATAGAACTTGTGAGCAGTTTACAACTTTCACTTTTGGCCTGTTGATGAGAGAGATTTTATGTTATTTCGTCATCCAGACCACATGAACATTCCAATACAAACCATATGGGCGCACTAGGCATCAACTACTGACCTGTAGTTGGTCAGAAACTCAATTCAACACCACAATCCAATGTAAAGCCTCAAGACAAATAGGTACTTAAGAAGCTCATGGCTCTCAAAACACAAATATATTACCTTTCCAAATCATCATTTTACTACCACATGAAATTATTAGAACCAATTGTTCCTTAAGAATTCAACTGAGTGCCTATCAGATTCAATCTTTGTCCACTATTTTTATACCTCTGATACCTCACGATTGTTAATTGTGGACTACCTACCTTCAAGGATAGGATCAACCAGTAGTTGTCCACTCAAGAGAGTGGCTCATCACTACCACTTGAGGAAAGTTCTATAAGACACTGTACTATGTACTGCCAACCCAGACCTGTTCTATGTTCTACCTCTTTTGGACCCCAAAACGAGATATTCAGTTTGGACCTCAGATATTCATTGTTCATTTAGTCCATGTTGAAACGCAAAAGGAACCATTAAACTTTCACAAACGACCTGATATTAGTACTTGAACAACAGGCATATTGTTATAACTAGTCTTCTGTGCTTCACAAAGTTGCCAGCTCCTGCTTGTTTGTTCCCGGGGTGTCATCGAGCTTCTATCAGTGATTCTACTTGGCACCACATCAGCTGATGCCACTATCAGCCCTCCTTCAACTACAACATTATACACAGCAAATAAAAGTAATAAAAACAAATTTACATAACAACAACCATGTTCTAATTCAGACTTAGGGTACCTAAGGTTCGGCGTCAGATTTTGTTGTGATGCCGACCACATAATGCTTCGGCACGTCGCACGAATCGCATGGGACCCCTCAGTTGTCGCTCGTTTCACTCATGGTCTCTGATGTCTAGGAACCTTGTAGCGTACCTGGTGCGGTGGATCCACCCTCATCCCGGGAGAAGTGATGGGATGTAGTGCGTTCGCTTTGTTTGAGTTGAAGAGCCAATGTGCAGAATGGTCGTCTGATCCCGCCAATTCAGGCTGTGAATGGACAGGTGGCTGGTCCTTCAGTAGGAGGAGTGAGGGTAATTCTTTTGACAGAATTATGAATACAGCTGAAATAGTTTTTACAGCAGAAGAAACTGCCTTGCTGGAGAAAAAGGCAAAAATGTTGTAGAAAGTGTGATTGTAGATCTTAAAGTAGGCCTTGATAGCATAAAAATGGACCTTCTTGCCAAACAAGAGTAGCTCATGACATGTGTAATATTTTTGAGAGACATGCAGTTAAAAACTCCTGTTAGTATGTTTATAATGAAAAACTTTATTAAAAACCTTAATGTCAAGCTACAAGAAAACAATGTTTTTATAACGAAATCCGACAAAGGGAATACTGTAAGCGTTGCTACTCAGAACGAGTGTATGCCTGAACATACAATTTTTGGAGAAGAACAATGTTTCGGAGCTAAATGAGGATCCGACCCCCACGGTACAATAAAAAATTAGACTCGCCATTAATAGCGCTACGCATTTGCCCATACATTATCATAAGAAACAGCTTATTAATATGAATACACTTCCCTCAAAATTGCGTTCCCAGTTTAAGGTACATAAAACTCACCATCTGATATGTCCGATTGAGAACAGTATGAACAGTGCGTGTGATGAGTTAGCAAGGTTTCTTCACGATAAAACAAAAAGTCCTTTGTTTTTCAAAATAATAATTCTGTTGTCAATAGTTAAAACCTAGTCAGTAAAATCAAAGGTTTGCAGTGTGATCAGAATATTAAATTGTTTTCACTAGATTTTACGAACCTATTTACTAATGTACCTGTTCAAGCAAGTATTGACATGGTTGAAAAAACCTAAATACTTTTAACAAAGAATATTTCTGATGAGCAAATAACTGACCTAATTCACTTGCTAAGAATGGTAATATAACACTTTCACTGAAAACTATTCCACCAGCCTAATGGCCTGGCAATGGGTAATCCACTGACAGGCATCTTGGCCAATATTTTCATTAATTGTCTGGAAATTCTTCAGTAATTCTTCAGCTGCTGATCTGGTTGTTTTGTCATATTCTCGGTACGTAGATGACGTTTTGGTAATATACAGTGGTTTCCCGGAAGGTACTGAGCAATTGTTTGAAATTTTTAATAATCTTCATGAAAAAAATTAGCTTTACTTGTGAATTAGACAATAATGATCGTCAGCTATATTACTTTGAAACGTCCCCCTTGAAAAATTTATACAAGACTGTGCTTAACCTGACACACAATATTTTCAGCGCAACGCAATCTGACTTTCAAAAATCCCTACAAAAGAATGGCCCTGACTAACATTAACCTATACCTTTCACAAATCACTTACCTCACAAAAATCTTCGTTACTCGAACTACTGCAGTACAGCGAGCGCCACTACTGCCAGCTAAATAAAAGATTCAAACTACGGAAGGCACTAACTACTGATATGCATAGTTAGCAAATGAAAGATTTAGATAGAGAACAAACAATGTATTTACCTTACTAGTGTTCAAAGGCCATAATATATACAGCAGTTCATGACAACCAGTGTTACAAATTTCAGAACTCCGCCATCTCTCTCCCCACATCCACCACTGCTGGCGGCTCACCTCCAACTGCGCAACGCTATGCGCTGTTCGCAGCCAGCTGCCTAACACTACAATGGTGAGTATTACAACAATGCAAAGCAGCCACAGACTGCACACAGCACAGCCAGTGATTTTCATACAGAGGTGGCGTTACCAATAAAAAAACCTAAACAGCCTACTTACATAGCCCCCATGCTCCGCACAAAAAATTTTACAAATTGTTTTGGACAGTGGCCAATAATGATTTGATAAATTTTTTTTATAATTACAATAACAAAGGTATCAATTGCACACACTTATTGAGACAATGTTGGTCAAAAGCTAAACTTTCTCACAGTCCATAAAGACAGTCCTAATCGTTCATCACAGTAAAATAGCAGTGTTTTTCTCAAAGTCTGAGCAGTAAAAGAAAATGCACACGGAAGTAGTGGATTTCCATGCAGTCTTGAAGAAGTAGCGTTGTCCTTCCAACGGAAAGACAGTGCTGACTCTCGACATGCAGACAGGTCATGGGCCACAACAGAGCAAACCCACAGCGGAGTCAGTGGAAGTTTTGAAGAGTATTGGTGGGTAGGTCATCACAGAGCAGACCCACTGTAGTCCTGGTAGAGAATATGGTATTGGTGTGCCACCAGAGGTGCAGACCCACTGTATTCGTGGTAGAGATTGTGGTATTGGTGGGCCACCAGAGGTGCAGACCCACTGCAGTCCTTGTAGAAATAATGGTATTGGTGGGTCATCAAAGATGCAGATCCACTGTAGTCCTTGTAGAGATGGCCAGCAGCCATCTGTTGTGACTATGCAGGTGCACAATCACCATTGAAGAGTCTTGCGGATAATATAGCAAGTCCATAACCACCACTTGTGCACTCACAAAGATTTTGGAATTGTCCTTAGAACCAGCAATGCTGTTATCCAGTCCCTTGCTGAATTATTAACACACGTGTAAACACTAAGAGTCCCTACTTCTCACATGTTGTCCATATACTATGACCAACAGAAACGTGTGCAGTGAAATGGAACTTACAAGTTACTTAATTTGATGAACTGGTGTCAATTACAATTTTATAACATAAGAATACAATTACAAAGATACAGAAAAATCATTAAAAACATAATAATACAGATAACATTTGTAGTAATACAGGCTTTACAAAAGAATCGAAATAACATATACATCAGTGTTACAGGAATTATAAGTACCTACATAAAAGATCAGAATAACTTTTGAAACATCAACTTCACACATGAGGAACAAAACAGAACAGATAAATAATGTCTAAACATCTTTACAAAGTAAATAACATATTATTAATGCAAAGTATATTTTGAGGATAACAGTATTCCTCATCATAGTGAATGTAGCTTAGTATTAGAAGAGAAAAAAATTCTATGAAACAGTACACAGAGACAGGAAGAAAACAAATACACAAGGGTACACAAACACATAGGGGGATAACACAAAAGGAAAGGACAGGGTTTGTTTTTAGTGTAACATTTGGTACTGCAGTCCAACCCAGAACTTCATTCCATAGATCGTCCCTCTTATTTCAACATTTGCTCCAGCCAAAAAAAAAATCCTATCCAAGCATGTTTTCTGTATTCTGTCCACATCCTCTTTCAAAAATAGTTTTTCTCCACTGTACACTACTTTTTTGGCCAAACCACTTTCTTATAGCTTCTCAATGCATTTCTTCCAATCCATCATAGCTAGTTTCTTATATAGTCTCCCCCCTCTTGTTGTTGTTGTTGTTGTTATTGTTGTTTTTGTTGTTGTTGTGGTCTTCAGTCCTGAGACTGGTTTGATGCAGCTCTCCATGCTACTCTATCCTGTGCAAGCTTCTTCATCTCCCAGTACCTACTGCAACATACATCTTTCTGAATCTGCTTAGTGTATTGATCTCTTGGTCTCCCTCTACGATTTTTACCCTCCACGCTTCCCTCCAATGCTAAATTTGTGATCCCTCGATGCCTCAAAACATGTCCTACCAACCGATCCCTTCTTCTAGTCAAGTTGTGCCACAAACTTCTCTTCTCCCCAATCCTATTCAATACCTCCTCATTAGTTACGTGATCTACCCACCTTATCTTCAGCATTCTTCTGTAGCACCACATTTCGAAAGCTTCTATTCTCTTCTTGTCCAAACTGGTTATCGTCCATGTTTCACTTCCATACATACAATTTCTCTCCTTCAGAAACGATTTCCTTGCCATTGCCAGTCTACATTTTATATCCTCTCTACTTCGACCATCATCAGTTATTTTACTCCCTAAATAGCAAAACTCCTTTACTACTTTAAGTGTCTCATTTCCTAATCTAATCCCCTCAGCCTCGCCCGATTTAATTTGACTACATTCCATTATCCTCATTTTGCTTTTGTTGATGTTCATCTTATATCCTCCTTTCAAGACACTGTCCATTCCGTTCAACTGCTCTTCCAAGTCCTTTGCTGCCTCTGACAGAATTACAATGTCATCGGCGAACTTCAAAGATTTTACTTCTTCTCCATGAATTTTAATACCTACTCCGAATTTTTCTTTTGTTTCCTTTACTGCTTGCTCAATATACAGATTGAATAACATCGGGGAGAGGCTACAACCCTGTCTCACTCCTTTCCCAACCACTGCTTCCCTTTCATGCCCCTCGACTCTTATAACTGCCATCTGGTTTCTGTACAAATTGTAAATAGCCTTTCGCTCCCTGTATTTTACCCCTGCCACCTTCAGAATTTGAAATAGAGTATTCCAGTTAACGTTGTCAAAAGCTTTCTCTAAGTCTACAAATGCTAGAAACGTAGGTTTGCCTTTTCTTAATCTTTCTTCTAAGATAAGTCGTAAGGTTAGTATTGCCTCACGTGTTCCAACATTTCTACGGAATCCAAACTGATCTTCCCCGAGGTCCGCTTCTACCAGTTTTTCCACTCGTCTGTAAAGAATTCGCGTTAGTATTTTGCAGCTGGGACTTATTAAACTGATAGTTCGGTAATTTTCACATCTGTCAACACCTGCTTAGCCATTTTGCACTTCCTGTCGATATCATTTTTGAGACGTTTGTATTCCTTTTTGCCTCCTTCATTTACTGCATTTTTATACTTTCTCCTTTCATCAATTAAATTCAATATTTCTTCTGTTACCCAAGGATTTCTACTAGCCCTCGTCTTTTTACCTACTAGATCCTCTGCTGCCTTCACTACTTCATCTCTCAAAGCTACCCATTCTTGTTCTACTGTATTTCTTTCCATCATTCCTGTCAATTGTTCCCTTATGCTCTCCCTGAAACTCTCTACAACCTCTGGTTTAGTCAGGTTATCCAGGTCCCATCTCCTTAAATTCCCACCTTTTTGCAGTTTCTTCAGTTTTAATCTACAGTTCATAACTAATAGATTGTGGTCAGAGTCCACATCTGCCACTGGAAATGTCTTACAATTTAAAACCTGGTTCCTAAATCCCGGTCTTACCATTATATAATCTATCAGATACCTTTTAGTATCGCCAGGGTTCTTCCATGTATACAGCCTTCTTTCATGATTCTTGAACTAAGTATGATTAAGTTACGCTCTGCGCAAAATTCTATCAGGCGGCTTCCTCTTTCATTTCGTAGCCCCAATCCATATTCACCTACTACGTTTCCTTCTCTCCCTTTTCCTACTACCGAATTCCAGTCACCCATGACTATTAAATTTTCGTCTCCCTTCACTATCTGAATAATTTCTTTTATTTCCTCATACATTTCTTCAATTTCTTCGTCATCTGCAGAGTAGTTGGCATATAAACTTGTACTATTGTAGTAGGCGTGGGCTTCGTGTATATCTTGGTCACACTAATGCGTTCACTATGCTGTTTGTAGTAGCTTACCCGCATTCCTATTTTTTTTATTCATTATTAAACCGACTCCTGCATTACCCCTATTTTGTATTTATGACCCTGTATTCGCCTGAACAAAAGTCTTTTTCCTCCTGCCAGCGAACTTCACTAATTCAGCAACTAAATGATGACCACTCATTGTCTTTTAATTTCAATACGATGGACTTAGAGGAATTATGGGCAAAGATTAGATTGATTGTAAACCGCGCTCTGGAGAATTATGTGCCGAGTAAGTGGATTAAGAGGATAAAAGATCCGCCGTGGTTTAATAACAAAATTCGGAAAATGCTGAGGAAGCGTAAGCTGACGTATCTCGGTTCAAAAGAGAACACGCAGATGACGGCGCCCAAAAGTTAGTAGAGAAGAACGTTGCACAAAGCATATAACAACTAACACCGTCATATTCCATCTCAGATTGCCCCTTTCGCACATGATACCCTGCTAACCATAGATAAAGAACAACAGGCAGATATCATATTCCAGCATTTCTGGAAAGCCGGCCGATGTGACCGAGCGGCTCTAGGTGCTTCAGTCCGGAAACGCGAGACCGCTACGGTAGCAGGTTCGAATCCTGCCTCGGGCATGGATGTGTGTGGTGTCCTTAGGTTAGTTAGATTTAAGTAGTTCTAAGTTCTAGGGGACTGATGGCCTCAGATGTTAAGTCCCATAGCGCTCAGAGCCATTTGAACCATTTTTTTGATTTCTGGAAAGCTTTTGACCCCAACGCAGACGATTAACGAATTATTTTCCCAGGTATGACTCGAAGAATTCTTAAGTAACAGATCCAATACGCTATACTCGACGGCGAGTGTACATCAAAGACAAAGTAATCGTAATGATAGCCCCAGGAAAATTTGACAGGAGCGCTTTTATTCTCTATACATAAATGATCTGACGGGCAGCACGAGAAACAAACTACGGCTGTTTGCTGATGAAGCTTTGGGAAGGTGTCGTCGTTGAGTGACTGTAGGAAGATAGAAGATGATTTATTAGACAATATTTCTAGCTGGTGTGATGAACGGCAGGTAGCTCTAAATGTAGTAAAATGTAAGTTAATTACGTTGAGTAGGAAAATAAAGCCCGTAACATTCGAATACAGTACTACTAGTGTGCTGCCTGACTCAGTAAAGTCGATAAAACATCTAGGCGTAACGTTACAAAGCAGTGGGAAATGCAATGAACGTGTAAGAATTGTAGTAGGGAAGGCGAATGGTCAACTTCGGTTTATTGGGAAAATTTTGAGGACGTGTGTTCCTCTGTAAAGGAGACCGCATATAGAACACTAGTGCGACTCATTGTTGAATACTGTTCGAGTGTTTGGGATCCGGACCAGGTCGGATTAAAGGAAGACATAGAAGCAATTCGGAGGCGGGTTCCCACATTTGTTAGCTGAAGGTTCGGTCAACACGCGAGTATTATGCAGATTTACCAGGGTAAATTTTACTGAAGGATCGTGGTGGTAAGATTAGAGAGATTAGCGCTCATACTGAGACATACAGAGAGTAGTTTTTTCCTCACCCCATTTGCGAGTTGCACAGGAAAGAACATGCCTTTAGTGATGCAAAGTACCGTCCGGCATGCACGATCCGGTGGCTTACGGAGTATGTATGTAGATGCAAACGTAGAGTACATTTACTCCCTAGTGGAAGAAGGGGTTAGCAACAGGAGTGAATTAAACTATACAGTTCATTACTCTCATACTAAAAGTAGAATTTTCCTTTTGGATTATGAATCACTGTCTAGAGTACAGAATGAAGTTTTATATTTTGTTGCAAAAATTTGTAACAGGTTGCTGGTAGACTTCAGGCATGGAACTGAAAATTCTCCGATACTAAGAAGCAAAAGGAAACGGATTTCATTAGGCACTCCCATAATTTATGACAATATAGTGAGTTCAAAATAAGTCTAAAAATACAAAAATAATATCTGTAACTTGTAACAATTGATTCTTAGTACTCTTCTCGTACTTCCTCTAACACTTCCTTCCTCTCGGCCTAAAGATGTAACTCGGCAAATATCTCCTCTTGTCTCCGCTCTTAGTTCCTCACTTCTTACATGTGGTGTGTAAACGTTAGTGTCCAATGGTAGCTGGTTTGGATGACGACCACCTGTCTAGAGTACAGTATCCTCCTTCCATTTGTTGATTCTGCAGTGTGCGTAGCACTTCCTCGCGGAACTACATCATCATCATCATCATCATCAGTTATTTGCTATATTAGCAGGTCCTTTGCCTCTCCATTTTCTGCGATCCATTGCTTCCTTCTTAAGGCTGCTGTATTTTGTACCGTCCATCATGTCGTCCAGTATCTGGAATCTCTTCCTTCCTCGCTTCCTTTTCCCTTCTACATAACCTTCTAAAACTGTTTTTATCAGTCCGTCATTCTTTCTTAACATATGCCCAATCCAATTTCTTTTTCTTCTCTTTATTACATCTAGTAACTGTCTTTTCTCTCCCACTCTTCTCAGTACCTCTTCATTTTTTACTCTGTCCATCCAACATCTTCTTTCCATCTTCCGCCATGTCCAGCTCTCAAAAGCCTCCAGCCTTTCTCTGTCTTTTTTCCTCATAGTCCATGTTTCAGCGCCATATAGAAGAACACTCCATACAAGACATTTTATGAGTCTCTTTCTGAGTTCTCTGTCCAGACCGCTGCAGAAGATTCTCCTTTTCTTATAAAACGCCTCTTTTGCCATTGCTATCCTTGTTTTAATTTCTGTGGTGCTTATCCTATATTTTGCTGTCCTGCTTTAATGATTCCTTCTTTCTGCATATTCCAGTACTCGTTGGCATTATCAGGTGCTTCTTTCTCTCGTAATGTGTTTAGAAAGTCCCGAGACAGCATTTCTGTAATTTGTTCTTTGTTGGACCTTATCTTCTCTAGATCCCACTTCTTCACCATTGTCGCCTTTTTCAGTTTTTTCATTCTTATTTATATTTCTGCCATAAGTAAGTTGTGGTCACTATTAATATCCGCACCTGGTAATGTGTGCACCTTCTTGATTCCATTCCTGTATCTTTCTTCTACCAGTATAAAATCGATTTGGTTTCTGTATTTATCCCCTGGTGATTTCCAAGTGTAGACCCTCCTCTTATGGTTCTTGAACCGTGTGTTTGCCGCTATCAGCTGCCTTTCCCTGCAGAAGCCAATTAACCATTCACCTCTGTCATTTCTCTTTCCAAGACCATGACTGCCTACTATGTTTCCCTCTTTCCCTTCTCCTTCTTCCCTGCATAATGCAGTCTCCATTTTATGCACAAAAAATGGCTTCCTCTCACGGAACTACAGATTACCAGAATTATGGAATGCGTCACGGTCGCCCTTGGTGGTAATGCCACATAAGGACAGGTAGCTACAGTCACTCCCCTTCTCCCACTTGAAAGGACTGGATGCTCGCTATAAACTCTACACAACACAAATGATTCAATTCCTTCTGTTATGTGACACATCCTTATCTCATCTAACTTTTACGGAATAAACTCGCTGCAATACCCACTTTTAAAAATTCTGAATATAATTTTCAGCTTATGACACATTCCTAGCAAAAAAAAATTAAAAAAACGGACTAAATATGACTTTCCACAACGTTTATCATGAACATTCTAGTTACTACATGTTTAATCTAAAGAAAAAAACAGTCTCAGAACAAAACAATTTACTTGTGCGACCTCAATATGTATGATAACTCACAAATCCATATGCTTAACAGCACATACAAGCTGCTGACAAGTAGAATATGGGGAAGAATGGAAAAGAAAACTGAGGATCTGTTAGATGACAAACAGTTTGGCTTTCGGAAAGATAAAGGTAGCAGAGCAGCAATTCTGAAGTTGTGCTTTATAATGAAAGCAAGACTGAAGAAAAAGCAAGACAGGCTCAGAGGATTTGTCGACCAAGAAAAAGCGCTCGATAATGTAAAACTGGGCGTGATATTCGAAATTCTGGGAAAACTAGGAATAAACTATGAGGAAAGACGGATAATATGCAATATGTAGAAGAACCAAGTGCGAGCAATAAGACTGGAAGACCAAGAACGAAGTGATCGGATTAAAACGAGTGAAGAACAGGGATGGAGTCTTTCGCCCCTATTGTTGAATCTGTGTATCGAAGAAGGAATGATGGGAATAAAACAAAGGATCATTAGTGGGATTAAAATTTAGGCTGAAAAGATATCAGTGATAAAATTCACTGATGACATTTCTGTCCTCGGTAAAAGTGAAGAGGGATTACATTTTTTGAATGGAATGATCAGTCAAATAAGTACAGAATATGGACTGAGAATAATCCGGAAAAAGACAAAAATAATGAGAAATAACAGAAATGAGAAAAGCGCAAAGCTTAAATATTGGTGATCATGAAGTAGATGACTTTGGTAGCAAAATAACTCATATCGGGCAAAGTAAGGAGGACATAAAAGCAGGCTAGCGCAGGCAAAGAGGGCATTTATGGCCAAGAGAAGTTTACTGGTATCAATCAAAGGCCTTAATTTGAACAAGAAATTTCTAAGGATGTGCGTTTGGAGCACCGCACTGTATGGTAGTGAAACACGGACAGTGGGAAAACCGGAACACAAGAGAATCAATGTGTTTGAGATGTGATGCTACAGATAAATGTTGAAAATTAGGTGGACTGATAAGTTAAGGAATGATGAGGTTCTCCGCAGAATAGGAGAAGAAAGGAACGCGTAGAAAACACTGACAAGAAGGGATAGTACGTTAGGGCATGTGACAAGACACCAGGGAATAACGTCCATGGTACGGGAGAGAGCTGCAGAGGGTAAAATCTTCAGGGCGAGAAAGACGCACATTGAAATACAGATAGTAAATACACTACTGGCCATTAAAACTGCTACACCAAGAAGTAATGCAGATGATAAACGGGTATTCATTGGAAAAATATATTATACTAGACCTGACAAGTGCAATTTGGGTGCATAGATCCTGAGACGTCAGTACCCAGAACGACCACCTCTGGCCGTAATAACGGCCTTGATATGCCTGGGCATTGAGTCAAACAGAGCTTGGATGGCGTGTACAGGTACAGCTGCCCGTGCAGCTTCAACACGATACCACAGTTCATCAAGAGTAGTGACTGGCGTATTGTGACGAGGCAGTTGCTCAGCCACCATCGACCAGACGTTTTCAATTGGTGAGAGATCTGGAGAATGTGCTGGCCAGGGCAGCAGTCGAACATTTTCTGTATCCACAAAGGCCCGTACAGGACCTGCAACATGCGGTCGTGCATTATCCGGCTGAAATGTAGGGTTTCGCAGGGATCGAATGAAAGGTAGAGCCACGGGTCGTAACACAGCTAAAATGTAACGTCCACTGTTCAATGTGCCGTCAATGCGAACAAGAGGTGACCGAGATGTGTAACCAATGGCACCCCATATCATCACGCCCGGTGATAAGCCAGTATGGCGATGGCGAATACACGCTTCCAATGTACGTTCACCGCCATGTCGCCAAACACGGATGCGCCCATCATGATGCTGTAAACAGAACCTGGATTCATCCGAAAAAATGACGTTTTGCCATTCGTGCACCCAGGTTCGTCGTTGAGTACACCATCGCAGGCGCTCCTGTCTGTGATGCAGCGTCAAGGGTAACCGCAGCCATGATCTCAGAGCTGATAGTCCATGCTGCTGCAAACGTCGTCGAACTGTTCGTGCAGATGGTTGTTGTCTTGCAAACGTCCCCATCTGTTGACTCAGGGATCGAGACGTGGCTGCACGATCCGTTACAGCCATGCGGATAAGATGTCTGTCATCTCGACTGCTAGTGATACGAGGCCGTTGGATCCAGTACGGCGCTCCGTATTCCCCTCCTGAACCCACAAATTCCATATTCTGCTAACAGTCATTGGATCTCGACCAACGCGAGCAGCAATGTCGCGATACGATAAACCGTAATCGCGATAGGCTACAATTCGACCTTTATCAGAGTCGGAAACGTGATGGTTCGCATTTCTCCTCCTTACACGAGGCATCACAACAACGTTTCACCAGGCAACGCTGGTCAACTGCTGTTTGTGTATGAGAAATCGGTTGGAAACTTCCCTCGTGTCAGCACGTTGTAGGTGTCGCCACCGGTCCCAACCTAGTGTGAATACTCTGAAAGTCTAATCATTTGCATATCACAGCATCTTCTTCCTGTCGGTTAAATTTCGCGTCTGTAGCGCGTCATCTTCATGGTGTAGCAATTTTAATGGCTAGTAGTGTAATTAAGGACGTAAGGCGCAGGTGCTCACTGGCATGAAGAGGTTAGTTCAGAAGAGGAACTCGTGGCAGGCTGCATCAGACCAGTCAGAAGACTGACGACTCAGAGGAAAAAAGGGCAGGGATAGAGCAGCGTTCATAAATAGGAACAGAGAGCTGCACGCGGGAGGGCGTAGTGTTCAGGGAAAAGCATTAGGCGGTATGTCTGGTGGTTAGAGTACGTCTCCGGGTTCAGACATTCTGTGGCGGACTCTTGTGGTCGGCGAGTTTGAGAGTGCTGTTTAAGGGTGGTCGACCTTGTTCGCGGGCAGTCGATTTAGAATGTGTCATGTGACTATGAATCGCCATTGGTGGTATTGAATCGTCGTAGTCGAATCAACGAGCTGTAGCATGGGCTTTCAGTGCTGCCGTAACTGGGGTACGTATAGCGTACGAATAAACGCAAATTAACGTTCAATATCTCAGCGTGGACCACTTCGTTGATGGTTTCTCGAATCAACCTCCTGACATATAGACTAGCTTTCAGTAGAGCATCCGGACACAGCTGCTCACATCGATACGTTTCGAGTGCGAATAGTGTACAGTCTCCCGCTAGACAACAAAGAACAGTGGAAGAACCATGTGCGGCTATCCATTTTAGGAAATTATCTGTGGTAAGCGGTAACATCGGTTAAATACGTCACTGAGGGCTCGTCAGCAATGTTAGCAGCAAGAAAGACAGAAACGTCGTAGTGAGATGAAAAAAATATTTATTGCGTCAGAATAGGTTTTATAACGGGTAACTGCGAACATTTTAGGTGTGGTCCACACAGACATGGCAACGAAACGGTAATAATGTCCGTAAATTCATAAAACTGCAACCGGTCACATTTTTGAATAATTATTTATTATTCCATGAATCGGTTTTGTTTGCATTCCTGCAGCTGACGCTCCTAAAGCTTCTACTTGTCGTTAATCCATATGTTGCACAACGTTGCAAATTATTTCACAGGCAGTAGAAGTAATTTAACTTCAGATCGTGAAATGACTAAGAAAATCCTGCACTATAACCTATAATTTGCAAACTGACACCTCAGTTCGTCCTGATCACTCTTTTATGACTAATAATGTTCTCTGTGAATACATAGTCCCGGAATTCGATTGGTTGAGATACGGGGTTAGGTCTTTAGGAATTAAAATGCTATAAGTATTTTGTATTTAGCTTAATTTTATGCATTTTTAATTTATTTTCTAAAAATATGCTGACATAGGTTTGTCGTGACTTTGTTCCCTGAAAGATCTGTCGTTCACCTTCTCAGTAATTCCACAGGTACTATATTTGTGGAACTGTTTCTACAGTTAGGTGAGACAGTACTACACGCAATTCTTTCCGTTCCAGACGGCGAGTCTTAAGAATAAAGTATGTTTATTATTATTGCTCTGTGAATTGTTAATTCAGGGGAAACATAGCGTGATTCACTTGTTGGACTTTTAAACAGAATAAACCTCCAAGAAGATACGTCAGTATCGGAATAATAGGCTTTTGACACTGTTCCTCAGAAGCAGGCTCTACTCAAATTGCGCGCCTATGGAGTATCGTTCCTGTAGTGCAACTAGAGTCATGATTTCCTGGCAGAAAGGTCACATATCGTGAGAAGTGATCGGTTGAAAGAGAAGTGGTATCTTGATTTCCGCAAGGAAGTGGCATTAGGGATCTAAAGACAGAGGCAACACTTTCGAACATATTATACTATTCACAAATATGACAAAGGAAATATCTATTTATTTTAATTCATGTGAATACAGGGTATTTCTCCACACACACACACACACACACACACACACACACACACACACACACACACACACACACATGCACAAATGAGTAGACGTTAGTTTTCAGCATATACTTCGTTAGGTTGGCTTCATATACGTAAACAAACCAAACAGGGTGAGATACAGGGTGTTTCAAAAATGACCGGTATATTTGAAACGGCAATAAAAACTAAACGAGCAGCGATAGAAATACACCGTTTGTTGCAATATGCTTGGGACAACAGTACATTTTCAGACAGACAAACTTTCGAAATTACAGTAGTTACAATTTTCAACAACAGATGGCGCTGCGGTCTGGGAAACTCTATAGTACGATATTTTCCGCATATCCACCATGCGTAGCAATAATATGGCGTAGTCTCTGAATGAAATTACCCGAAACCTTTGACAACGTGTCTGGCGGAATGGTTTCACATGCAGATGAGATGTACTGCTTCAGCTGTTCAATTGTTTCTGGATTCTGGCGGTACACCTGGTCTTTCAAGTGTCCCCACAGAAAGAAGTCGCAGGGGTTCATGTCTGGCGAATAGGGAGGCCAATCCACGCCGCCTCCTGTATGTTTCGGATAGCCCAAAGCAATCACACGATCATCGAAATATTCATTCAGGAAATTAAAGACGTCGGCCGTGCGATGTGGCCGGGCACCATCTTGCATAAACCACGAGGTGTTCGCAGTGTCGTCTAATGCAGTTTGTACCGCCACAAATTCACGAAGAATGTCCAGATAGCGTGATGCAGTAATCGTTTCGGATCTGAAAAATGGGCCAATGATTCCTTTGGAAGAAATGGCGGCCCAGACCAGTACTTTTTGAGGATGCAGGGACGATGGGACTGCAACATGGGGCTTTTCGGTTCCCCATATGCGCCAGTTCTGTTTACTGACGAAGCCGTCCAGGTAAAAATAAGCTTCGTCAGTAAACCAAATGCTGCCCACATGCATATCGCCGTCATCAATCCTGTGCACTATATCGTTAGCGAATGTCTCTCGTGCAGCAATGGTAGCGGCGCTGAGGGGTTGCCGCGTTTGAATTTTGTATGGATCGAGGTGTAAACTCTGGCGCATGAGACGACACGTGGACGTTGGCGTCATTTGGACCGCAGCTGCAACACGGCGAACGGAAACCCGAGGCCGCTGTTGGATCACCTGCTGCACTAGCTGCACGTTGCCCTCTGTGGTTGCCGTACGTGGTCGCCCTACCTTTCCAGCACGTTCATCCGTCACGTTCCCAGTCCGTTGAAATTTTTCAAACAGATCCTTTATTGTATCGCTTTTCGGTCCTTTGGTTACATTAAACCTCCGTTGAAAACTTCGTCTTGTTGCAACAACACTGTGTTCTAGGCGGTGGAATTCCAACACCAGAAAAATCCTCTGTTCTATGGAATAAACCATGTTGTCTACAGCACACTTGCACGTTGTGAACAGCACACGCTTAAAGCAGAAAGACGACGTACAGAATGGCGCACCCACAGACTGCGTTGTCTTCTATATCTTTCACATCACTTGCAGCGCCATCTGTTGTTGAAAATTGTAACTGCTGTAATTTCGAAAGTTTGTCCGCCTGAAAATGTACTGTTGTCCCAAGCATATTGCAACAAACGGTGTATTTCTATCGCTGCTCGTTTAGTTTTTATTGCCGTTTCAAATATACCGGTCATTTTTGAAACATCCTGTATATACTGAACTCACAGTAGTTACCTCTTTAAAGGGTAATTTTCGATCAAATATGTGCAACTAGTGACAGAAAACTAATAGCGCGCCACAACAATAAGGGCAAACATTATGAAAATTGTGAAGGAGTTCGGAACATGAAACAGCGCTTATGTTTTGTAAATGAGGCTATAGTGCGACCTCCATCATGCGACAAGATGAAAGGAAACGCAGATGCCAATCAAAAACGAGAACTGTAATTAAACACTCATTTACACAAAAAACGAGATGTGAACTGTTTTATAATCTACAGATAACACATATCAAAACAGAACTGTTTCATTCTAGATCCCACTGAAGATACCTTAAAGTAAGAAGGTGAAACGCTTCTGGGAGAAACAATATACAGTGCAGCAAGAAAAAGCGGTTTTTATTTACAAAACAAATATTTCTGTGCCTGCTACGGAGGATGGCCAAGCGAGCAAATTTGTTATTGTATTGATCACTTATTTTGCAGATGACATAACATTTGACAATTGGAGGGAGAGGAATGCCGAAAAGAAACATAAAAATATGGAGAGAGCATTTAGACAAAAGAAAAAAAGCTACTAATGGAGTCATCCAAAATATACTTCTTACGGTATGGGACGTCATTAAGCTGTTGTTAAGACTTCAAAAACTGCTTCTGGAAATTGTGCTTTTGTTATATAAGGAAAATTTTTAAGTGAACTGTTACGGATAAATAAATTTTCAATACTTTATCAACATTATCTATTTAAACATTTCATCATACCCTTTTCAAAATCCTTCAAAAAAGGAAGATCTGTACCAGCAAAAGTTGGTGAAAAGGTTGTTTTAAATTTTCGTGCTCTAAAAGGTTATTATCTGGAGTGTATAGAATACGCTTCAAAGAAAGGTGTCATTCCCATGATACTGTTGAAATAATTATCTTAACAGTGTATGTGATGTAGGAGAAAATGTTTAATGTAGCGGGTATACACTGAGGTGATAAGACTAATGGGACAGATATGCGCATGTATACAGATGGCGGTAGTATCGCGTACACAAGGTATTAAAGGGTGGTGCCTTGACAGAGCTGTCATTTGTACTCAGACGAATCATATGAAAAGGTTTCTGACGAGAGTATGGCGACACGACGCGAATTAACAGACTTTGAACGTGGAATGGTAGTTGGAGCTAGACGCATGGGACATTCCATTTCGGAAATCGTTAGGGGATTCAATATTCCAAGATCCACAACTCAAGAGTATGCAGAGAATACCAAAATCAGGCATTACCTCTCACCACGGACAACACAGTGGCCGACAGCCTTCATTTGACAACCAAGACCAGCGGGGTTTGCATAGAGTGGTCAGTGCTAACAGAGAAGCAACACTTGCCCCCCTTCTAACAGCCGTGTACCGCAAGTCTCTAGAGGAACGGAAGGTTCCAAATGATTGGAAAAGAGCACAGGTAGTCCCAGTCTTCAAGAAGGGTCGTCGAGCAGATGCGCAAAACTATAGACCTATATCACTGACGTCGATCTGTTGTAGAATTTTAGACCATGTTTTTTGCTCGAGCATCATGTCGTTTTTGGAAACCCAGAATCTACTATGTAGGAATCAACATGGATTCCGGAAACAGCGATCGTGTGAGACCCAACTCGCTTTATTTGTTCATGAGACCCAGAAAATATTAGATACAGGCTCACAGGTAGATGGTATTTTTCTTGACTTCCGGAAGGCGTTCGATACAGTTCCGCACTGTCGCCTGATAAACAAAGTAAGAGCCTACGGAATATCATACCAGCTGTGTGGCTGGATTGAAGAGTTTTTAGCAAACAGAACACAGCATCTTGTTATCAATGGAGAGACGTCTACAGAAGTTAAAGTAACCTCTGGCGTGCCACAGGGGAGTGTTATGGGACCATTGCTTTTCACAATATATATAAATGACCTAGTAGATAGTGTCGCAAGTTCCATGCGGCTTTTCGCGGATGATGCTGTAGTATACAGAGAAGTTGCAGCATTAGAAAATTGTAGCGAAATGCAGGAAGATCTGCAGCGGATAGGCACTTGGTGCAGGGAGTGGCAACTGACCCTTAACATAGAGAAATGTAATGTATTGCGAATACATAGAAAGAAGGATCCTTTATTGTATGATTATATGATAGCAGAACAAACACTGGTAGCAGTTACTTCTGTAAAATATCTGGGAGTATGCGTACGGAACAATTTGAAGTGGAATGATCACATAAAATTAATTGTTGGTAAGGCGGGTACCAGGTTGAGATTCATTAGGAGAGTCCTTAGAAAATGTAGTCCATCAACAAAGGAGGGGGCTTACAAAACACTCGCTCGACCTATACTTGAGTATTGCTCATCAGTGTGGGATCCGTACCAGATCGGGTTGACGGAGGAGATAGAGAAGACCCAAAGAAGAGCGGCGCGTTTCGTCACAGGGTTATTTGGTAACCGTGATAGCGTTACGGAGATGTTTAACAAACTCAAGTGGCAGACTCTGCAAGAGAGGCGCTCTGCATCGCGGTGTAGCTTGCTGTCCAGGTTTCGAGAGGGTGCGTTTCTGGATGAGGTATCGAATATATTGCTTCCCCCTACTTATACCTCCCGAGGAGATCACGAATGTAAAATTAGAGAGATTAGAGCGCGCTCGGAGTCTTTCAGACAGTCGTTCTTCCCGCGAACTATACGCGACTGGAACAGGAAAGGGAGGTAATGACAGTGGCACGTAAAGTGCCCTCCGCCACACACCGTTGTGTGGCTTGCGGAGTATAAATGTAGATGTAGATGCGTGAAATAACCGCAGAGATCAATGTGGGACTTACAACGGACGCATCCGTCAGGACAGTGCGACGAAATTTGGCATTATTGGGCTGTGCCAGCAGACGACCAGCGCGAGTGTCTTTGCCCTAACACCACGACATCGCCTGCAGTCCCTCTCCTGGGCCAGTGACCATACCGGTTGGACCCCAGACGACTGGAAATCCATAGCCTGGTCAGATGAATCCAGATTTCAGTTGGTGGTAGGGTTCGAGTTTGTCGCACGTCGCACTAAGCCATGGACCCAAGTTGTCAACAATGCACTGTGCAGGTTGGTGTTGGGTTGTGTTTATGGAATGAACTGGTTCCTGTGGTGCAACTGAATGAATTATTGGTTGGAAATGGCTATGTTTTCAGCCATTCATGGACTTCATGTTCCGAAACAACGATTGAACTTTTGTGGACGACAATGCACAATGTCATCGGACCACAACTGTTCGCAGTTGGTGTGAAGAACATTCTGGACATTTAGAGCAAATGATTTGGCCACCGGTCGAACATTTATGGGACGTAGTCAAGAGGTCAGCAGGTGCACAAAATACTGCACTGGCATTATGGATGCTATAGAGGCAGCGTGGCTCACCATTTCAAAAAAATGGTTCAAATGGCTCTGAGCACTATGGGACTCAACTTCTGAGGTCATTAGTCCCCTAGAACTTTTTTTTTTTGAAAAAAAAATCTTTATTAACAATACATTACAACTACATGTGAAATACAAAAATAACCCACCACCTCAATAATTAGTGGGTCTATGTATTATACTACTACTAAAAATACAGCAAGTTCTACTTTTTAATATTTTAACTGGCTAACTTTTGGACAAAGTTAATCTATTGGACTATCCTACTATTCTGTTGCATTCCGCAGCGATTACAGGTGTGCCAGTTGGTGTTACAAACCTACTGTTATTAGGCCTGCTCACTGAGCTAAACCCATGTGAGCGTGCCCCTGGCACTGGGCTGGCCAAGTCTGTATTGTCGCTGCAGTCCCTACTTGTTAGTGTTGTTAGTGTTCTAATCTACTACTACTACTAATTTAATTGGTACTATGTCTAATAGAGTGCAGTTGTCATAGCCTGTGGGGTGATGCACTCGCTCTCCTGGCCCAGTAGCGCGGCGGATTCCAGTCATGGGAGACTGGCCTGCTCCGCACCCGGCGGTATGGCGAGTACATCTCAGTCTATTCCGGTTCAATATCATCTTTCTTGGTTTCTTAAGAATTCTCGCAAAACCTTATGATACCTCGTTTGCCAGTGTGTTGAGGATACTGAAGGTATCGGAACGTCGTATTACGTCATAAGTGTCGTGATCGGGTAATTGCGTTCGCAGGTCATGCGCCACATCATCATATAGCGGGCAGTCATAGATGATGTACTCAGGTGTTCCGGCTTGAGCGCCACAGTCGCACGCTGGTGTAGCTCTTTTTCCAAACCGACATAGATATGTCGGGTATGGTCCATGTACCGTGAGAAAGTGCAATAGTCCCCTGCTTGGCTCGAAATAGGTCATCCCAAGTCGCTCCTTGATGTTTGGCAGCAGCTGAAAGACCCTTCTACCAGTTTCTTCGTTCTCCCAAGATGTTTGCCATAACTCCTCCCCCCTTCTTTTTATGGCAGGTTTATTTCCTACCTGAACCCCCAATATGTCCCTTGTCTTATCTATCTTTCCCTTAGTGACCCAGTACCATGCGGCCTGTTCCCTTATCTTTATGTCTAATGGGCATAATCCCATTAGCACCAATAAAGCCCCCCCCCCCCCCCCCCCCCAGGTGTCGTTCTGTAGGCACCTACAGACCGCATTATCATGTTTCTTTGCACCCTTCTCACGGCCATGGCCGGCATCACCCTCGTGAGCCTGTGAGCCCAGACCCCACATGCATAACCTACTATCGATGATAGGATGCTGTTGTGATATAATTTGATGAGAGCAGGTGGCAGGTGAAATCTTTTATGACCAATGTTGATTAGGTTGTTCAGGGTTTCTATTGCGCGTAGTGTAATGGTTTCGATATGAGATGTATAGTTCCATTTTTCATCAATAATTACTCCAAGATATCGCGCTTCGCGACGCCGAAGAACTGGTATTCCATCAATTCTTACTGTGGGATTCCTGACCAGACTGCCTTTTAAGAGAAGGTATATTGATTTATTTGGTGCAATTTTCATTTTAGCTTGTTGACACCATTCAGCTAGTATGTTGATTGCTCTTTCTACTTTTGGTTCAAGTTCTTCCCGGCTACGGCCGCCGACCAACAGGAGGAGGTCGTCAGCGTAGGCTATCACGTCTAGCACGTCCTCGCTGAGTTGTAGGTTTTCTAGCAGCGGTTCTACATTTACGTCCCAAAAGAGTGGCCCCAGTACGGGGCCCTGGGGACACCCCTTCGTAATGGTCTTGCTTATTTTGTCGCTAGGCGATGATAACCAGACCTCCCTGTCCATACAATAGCTCCTGAGACAGCCATAGAGGGGCCCTGGGCACTCCTTCTCACGCAAGCGGGAGAAGAGCGAGGGCCACCACAGGTTGTCAAAGGCGTTACTGATGTCCACCATAATGCCGACCACATATTTGTGCGGGGCAGAGTCACACACCTCAGCCGCCAGGGCGATTGCGTCAGACGCCGATCGCCCCGGCCGAAAGCCGAATTGCCTGTCGCTCATCCCGCACAAAGTTCTGTGTGCGGTCAGCCTGTCAGCCAACAGCTTCTCTAACAGTTTCCCCATGATGTCTAGGAGACATATTGGCCTCATGGAGCCAAAGTCCCCTAGAACTTAGAACTAGTTAAATCTAACTAACCTAAGGACATCACACACATCCATGCCCGAGGCGGGATTCGAACCTGCGACCGTAGCGGTCTCGCGCTTCCAGTCTGCAGCGCCTAGAACCGCACGGCCACTTCGGCCGGCGCTCAGTATTTCTGCAGGGGATCCCCAAGGATTTGTTGTGTCCATGTCACGTCGAGCTGCTGCCGTATGACAGGCGAAAAGTGGTTCAACACGACATTAGCAGGTATCACTTGACTTTCGACGCCTTAGCGTAGGACGATCTGGATCCTGTTGTTTCAATTAAGATGAAAATACCTCTCACCACGGACAACACAATGGTGAATGGTCTTCATTTAACAACCAAGTCCAGAGGGGTTTGCATTGAGTTGTGAGTGCTAACATATAAGCAACACTGCGTGAAGTAACCGCAGAAATCAATGTGGGACTTACAACGAACGCATCCGTCAGGACAGTGTGACGAAATTTGGCATTATTGGGCTGTGGCAGCAGACGACCGACGCGAGTGTCTTTGCCCTAACACCACGACATCGCCTGCAGTCCCTCTCCTGGGTAGTGATCATACCGGTTGGACCCTAGACGACTGGAAATCCGTAGCCTTGTCACATGAGTCCCGATTTCAGTTGGTAAGAGTTGATGGTAGGGTTCGAGTGTGTCGCAGGTCTCACGAAGCCATGGACCCAAGTTGTCAACAAGGCACTGTACAGGTTGGTGGTGGGCTGTGTTTATGTGGAATGAACTGGTTCCTCTGGTGCATCTGAATGAATCATTTCTTGGAAATGGCTATGTTTGCAGCCATTCATGGACTTCATGTTCCCAAACAACAATGGAATTTTTGTGGACGACAACGCGCCATGACATCAGACCACAACTGTTAGCAGTTGGTGTGAAAAATATTCTGGACATTTCGAGCAAATGATTTGGCTACGGGTCGAACATTTACGGGACGTAGTTCATGCACAAAATACTGCAGTGGGATTATGGTTGCTATAGAGGCAGCGTGGCTCAATATTTCTGCAGGGGATCGCCAAGCACTTGTTGTGTCCATGCCACGTCGAGCTGCTGCAGTGTGACAGGCAAAAGGTGGTTCAACACGACATTAACAGGTATCGCTTGACTTTCGGCGCCTTAGCGTAGGACGATCTGGATCCTGTAGTTTCAATTCAGAAGAAAATAAGGGCTTACAACATCAACAGCGACATGCTTAGTTAAGCTCTATGTTGGCAAAACCAATGGTAGCATTGATGATGCTTTTATTACAAATAAAGAACACCCTTAGCTGGTTACAGGCGTTGACATACGTCAACGGGAACAGATGAAAATGTGTGCCCCGACCGGGACTCGAACCCGGGATTTCCTGCTTAGATGACAGACGCTCTATCCATCTGAGCCACCGAGGGCACAGAGGATAGCGCGACAGCAGGGATTTATCTCTGGCACGCCTCCTGCGAAACCCACATTCTCAACGTATTGTCCCGCACTACATTCGTAGTGCCCCCGCCCATTACACTCATTACTCGTGGCGCATTGCCGATTCCCGTAAGAGTTCGGGCACTGTTTATGCATTCGCACAGAAAAAGAAGATGGTCAAGTGCCTGGTGAGCCTTAACTATACATATACTAAGATGGTATCTGTTCTTTTGGACATGTCCGAAAGAACAGATACCATCGGTGACCATGCAGCTCGTTAGAATGAAATTACAATTGAAGAACACCGTTAGCTGCTTACAGGCGTTGACATACGTCAACGGGGACAGATGAAAATGTGGGCCCCGACCGGGACTCGAACCCGGGATCTCCTACTTACATGGCAGACGCTCTATCCATCCTAGTCACCGAGGGCACAGAGGACAGCGCGACTGCAGGGATTTATCTCTGGCATGCCTCCTGCGAAACCCACATCCTCGGTGGCTCAGATGGATAGAGCGTCTGCCATGTAAGCAGGAGATCCCGGGTTCGAGTCCCGGTCGGGGCACACATTTCCATACGTCCCCGTTGACGTATGTCAACGCCTGTAAGCAGCTAAGGGTGTTCTTTAATTGCAATTTCATTCTAACGAGCTGCATGGTCAGCGATGGTATCTGTTCTTTCGGAGATGTCCGAAAGAACAGATACCATCTTAGTATATAGATGATGCTTTTGTCAAGTATAGTACTTCTCTTTTAATGTTTCTCACTTGCAGCTCTCAGAACAGGCCCATTTGAGGTCCATTCACAGAGACCCGTCTCTGTTGTCCCGGCTTGTTTATGTTCGCAGCTGCTGTGATGGACTGTCGGTGTGAAGGCGATCTCGTGGCGACCGAGTTTCCAGCGGTGTGGAAATTGGCGTACGGACATGCTGCAGAAAGTGGAGTAAGGGGACGACGATGCATGCGGGCCCGCGCCGTGGAAACTGCCGCGTTGCGGCGCGCGGCCACCGGCCAGCGGAAATTCCCCACTCGTCGGGCGTCGCGACGCGTTACTGCCGCTCCGGCGGACCGCCGCCGCCGCCGCCGCCGCCGGCCTAGGCTTCCCGCAGCACCGCCGGCCATCAGCGCGCTCACTGGCCCTCACCTGGCGACGCCAGCCGCCAGCCGGCGTGGTCACCACTCACGTCTGTATGCTGTCTTGCTCAGCTCTGCTCGTCTTGCTGTGCGGAACAAGGCTGCAGCAGTTTGTACTCCGGAGGTGCACTCTTGGCGGTGTGTAGTTTCAAAATGGCTCTGAGCACTATGGGACTTAACATCTGTGGTCATCAGTTCCCTAGAATTTAGAACTACTTAAACCTACCTAACCTAAGAACATCACACACATCCATGCCCGAGGCAGTCGCGCGGTTCCGGACTGAGCGCCTAGAACCGCTAGACCACCGCGGCCGGCGGTGTGTAGTTTACACAGCGTGGTCCACTGATAGTGACCGGGCCAAATATCTCACGAAATAAGCATCAAACGAAAAAAAACTACAAAGAACGAAACTCGTCCAGCTTGAAGGAGGGTATCACATGGCGCTATGGTTGGCCCGCTAGATGGCGCTCCCATAAGTCAAACGGATAACAACTGTGTTTTTTAAAAATAGTAACCCCCCCTTATTTTATTACATATTCGCGTAGTACGTAAAGAAATATGAATGTTTCAGTTGGAACACTTTTGTCGCTTTGGGACAGATGGCGCTGTAATAGTCACTAAGTACTGGTTGATCAAAAAGTCAGTGTAAATTTGAAAACTTAATAAACCACGGAATAATGCAGATGGAGAGGTAAAAATTGACACACAAGCTTGGAATGACATGGGGTTTTATTAGAACAAAAAAAAAAAAAAAAGTTCACAAATTATCCGACAGATGGCGCTCGACAGCCAAACGTCAGTGACTGCTACCGCGACGGGTGAGAGGTACGCCGATATGTTACAGAATCGCATCATCCCCAGCCTGGCTGATAAACACCTGCTGGAACGTACGATGTTTATGCAGGATGGCGCTCCACCCCATATTGCGCGCGTCGTTTGGTGATGATCGTGTGCTCAGCCGCCACTTTCGTCATGCTTGGCCTCCCACGTCCCCACACCCCAGCCCGTGCGATTATTGGCTTTGAAGTCGCAAGTGTATCATGATCGACCGACATCTCTATGGATGCTGAAAGACAACATCCGACGCCAATGCCTCACCATATCTCCGGACATGCTTTACAGTGCCGTTCACAACACTATTCCTCGACTACAGCTATTGTATTGTTGAGGAATGATGGTGGACATGTTGAGCATTTCCTGTAAAGAACATCATCTTTGCTTTGTCTTGCTTTGTTATGCTAATTATTGCTATTCTGATCAGATGAAGCGAAATCTGTCGGACATTTTTTGAACTTTGGTATTTTTTGGTTCTAATAAAACCCCATGTTATTCCAAGCATGTGTGTCAATTTGTACCTCTCTATCTACATTATTCCGTGATTTATTCAGTTTTCAAATTTATACTGACTTTTTGATCACCTGGTATAAGTACGTGGTATCGCGTAACATTCCGCCAGTGCGGACGGTATTTGCTTCGTGATACATTACCCGTGTTAAGATGGACCGTTTACCAACTGCGGAAAAAGTCGATATAGTGTTGATGTATGGCTATAAAAATGCCCAGCGGGCGTGTGCTATGTATGCTGCTCGGTATCCTGGACGACATGATCCAAGTGTCCGGACCGTTCGCCGGATAGTTACGTTATTTAAGGAAACATAAGTGTTCGGCCACATGTGAAACGTCCACCACGACCTGCAACAAATGATGATGCCCAGGTAGGTGTTTAGGTGCTGTCGTGGCTAATCCGCACATCTGTAGCAGACAAATAGCGCGTGAATCAAATGGTTCAAATGGCTCTGAGCACTATGGGACTCAACTTCTGAGGTTATTAGTCCCCTAGAACTTAGAACTAGTTAAACCTAACTAACCTAAGGACATCACACACATCCATGCCCGAGGCAGGATTCGAACCTGCGACCGTAGCGGTCTCGCGGTTCCAGACTGCAGCGCCTAGAACCGCACGGCCACTTCGGCCGGCGGGCGTGAATCGGGAATCTCAAAAACGTCGGTGTTGAGAATGCTACATCAACATCGATTGCACCCTTACCATATTTCTATGCACCAGGAATTGCATGGCGACGACTTTGAACGTCGTATACAGTTCTGCCTCTGGGCACAAGAGAAATTACGGGACGATGACAGATTTTTTGCACGCGTTCTATTGAGCGACGAAGCGTCATTCACTAACAGCGGTAACGTAAACCGGCTTAATATGCACTATTAGGCAACGGAAAATCCACGATGCCTGCGACAAGTGGAACATCAGCGACCTTGGCGAGTTAATGTATGGTGCGGCATTATGGGAGGAAGGATAATTGGCCCCAATTTTATCGATGGCAATCTAAATGGTGCAATGTATGTTGATTTCCTTCGTAATGTTCTACCGATGTCACTACAAGATGTTTCACTGCATGACAGAATGGCGATTTACTTCCAACAGGATGGATGTCCGGCACATAGCTCGCGTGCGGTTGAAGCGGTATTGAATAGCATATTTCATGACAGGTGTATTGGTCGTCGAAGCACCATACCATGGCCCGCACGTTCACCGGATCTGACGTCCCCGGATTTCCTTCTGTGGGTAAAGTTGAAGGATATTTGCCATCGTGATCCACCGACAACGCCTGACAACATGCGTCAGCGCATTGTCAATGCATGTGCGAACATTACGGAAGGCGAACTACTCGCTGTTGCGAGGAATATCGTTACGCGTGTTGCCAAATGCATTGATGTTGATGGACATCATTTTGAGCATTTATTTACAGGCAATCACGCTGTAACAGCATGCGTTCTCAGAAATGATAAGTTCATAAAGGTACATGTATCACATTGGAACAACCGAAATAAAATGTTCAAACGTACCTACGTTCTGTATTTTAATTTAAAAAACCTACGTGTTACCAACTGTTCGTCTAAAATTGTGAGCCATATGTTTGTGATTATTACAGCGCCATCTATCACAAAGCGAAAAAAGTGGTCCAACTAAAACATTTATATTTCTTTACGTACTACACGAATATGTAATAAAAAATGGGGGTTCCTATTTAAAAAGCGCAGTTGATATCCGTTTGACCTATGGCAGCGCCATCTAGCGGGCCAACCATAGCGCCATCAAGCTAGACAAGTTTCGTTCTTTGTAGTTTTTTCGTTTCACGCTTATTTCGTGAGATATTTGGCCCGGTCACGATCAATGGACCACTCAGTATACAGGATGTTTCTGTAAGGGTATGAAAAAATGTAACAGGATAGGTAGGGAACCTTGGGGCGGGGAAGCAGCTTAAGGAGATATGGAAGTAAACTTGCCTACCGCTTTGTCTAGCACGACTGTTTTCTAGGTTATTTACAACTAACATGTATACAAGTTTATATGTACTGTTCTGTTTATTTACATGTACATTCTTTACTTCCTGCAAGAAAACAAGGAGGTCGCGCCTGATTACTAGGAAGTTATGATGCAGGTTTTGTTTATATTACTTGTCGATAAGGCGGTTCTGTTGTATGGTGTTTACATTGTCCCATGACAGATTGTGCTATGAATCAACGACAGACCCATTCATTACTCAGTGCTATTCAGGGACGTACGATACAATGCGGTGGAACAGTATGGGTACAGTTTCGCAGAAGTCATTAACATGCACTTTGAGTGTGGGGAGGTACATTGTAATGCTGTCGCTGCTGAAAGGTTGTATTCAGGGAAAGATTTCCTTGCAGATATCATCCGTCACGACGAGTTGTTCTTCCTCTCGATCGATGAATGCGGGAGACTGGTTCACTGGAAAGAAGAAACGAGGAAGCTGGTAACATGAGGACCACTCGTACAGTCGATTTAGAAGAGCAGGTGCTGGAACGCGTTGCAGCTGACCCCACGACAAGTACTCGTCGTAATGCACGAGAAATAGGCGAACACTCCACGGACAACAATTACACCCATATCACTCACACAGAGTCCATGCAATGCTTGTAACTGACTTTGCACCAAGGGTCTGTGGTTGCTCCAACAATGGACTGATCGAACAGATTTCCTCCAAATCGTGTGGTTTTCTGACGAGGCCTCTTTCGATCGTGATGGTACTCCGAGCAGCAGGAATAGCCATATGTGGTATGAGGAAAACCCTTATTCTGCAATAGAATGAATATTTTCGCCGCCGCGCGGGATTAGCCGAGCGGTCTTAGGCGCTGCAGTCATGGACTGTGCGGTTGGTCCCGGCGGAGGTTCGAGTTCTCCCTCGGGCATGGGTATGTGTGTTTGTCCTTAGGATGATTCAGGTTAAGTAGTGCGTAAGCTTAGGGACTGATGACCTTAGCAGTTAAGTCCCATAAGATTTCACACACATTTGAATAATATTTGCGCCGGCATTATAGGCGACAATCTTCTACCTGGCCGTCAGAATGGCCACCTGTACTGAGGTTCGTGCAAAGAGTTCTACCTGAGTTGTTGGAGAATGTACCCTTGCCTGTTCGTGAGAGGATGTGGAAACAACATGATGGTACACCGCCTCACTTCAGTGTAGATGTCCGCAACCATCTTAATGCTGTATTTCCTGGTCGCTGGATTGGAAGGAAAGGTCCTATTCCGCGGCCTGCGAAGTCACCTGACCTGAATTCCCTTGATTATTGTCCATGGGGATATCTAAAGTCACTTGCATGTGAGACCTCAATGGATACGGAGATGGAATTAGTTGTCAGAATTGTAGCTGCATGGGATTTGATTCGAAGCACAGCAGAGATATATGTCAGGGTGCATCACAATCTTGTTCGCCGATGTCATCCTTGCATTGAAGTTGAGCGCCGTCAGTTACAACATATTTTGTAAGATACAGTTCACATGGTACGCTCATGGCAGTGGTGGTATTTACAGTTAACTGTAACTAATGTAAATAAAAAAGCACACAGTTATGTGATTTTATTCCTATTATGTCCTTAAGCTGGCTTCTCCGACCCCAGGTTTCCTACCTCAAATTGAAATGAGGGGGCTGGTGGAGTGGGTCATAACAAGAATCTTTCGCGTAGCAACCTATATTCACATCGTTTAGCGTACAGCGCTAGGCATCGTTAGACAATGTCATGGTAGCAGATCTGCAGGACAACGCTTTCAGTGTATTTGAGACATGTCGGGCTGAAGTTCTATAACCTTTACTTGCAAACGCTGTAGTCGACATAGTTGCGGATATTCCTGACGGGACGAAACTACGGGTTTTCTGCCTATTACTGGGACCTGAACGCGTTGCCTTTCGCTGTGCAAATGTCTGTTTGATAGGTGTTGCCTAGAGGGCAGCACATGTGCACACTGCGGAGTCTAGTTCGTCCTTCGTCATCAAACGGGGACGCTCTTTTGTTTGTTACCGTGTGGAGCGGGCGGGAAATGGAGCTTATTCTTTCTACATCCTCATCTACATCTACATCTACATCCATACTCCGCAAGCCACCTGACGGTGTGTGGCGGAGGGTACTTTGAATACCTCTATCGGTTCTCCCTTCTGTTCCAGTCTCGAATTGTTCGTGGAAAAGAAAGATTGTCGGTATGCCTCTGTGTGGGCTCTAATCTCTCCGATTTTATCAAAAAAATGGCTCTGAGCACTATGGGACTCAACTGCTGAGGTCATTAGTTCAAAATGGCTCTGAGCACTATGGGACTTAACATCTATGGTCATCAGTCCCCTAGAACTTAGAACTAGTTAAACCTAACTAACCTAAGGACATCACAAACATCCATGCCCGAGGCAGGATTCGAACCTGCGACCGTAGCGGTCTTGCGGTTCCAGACTGCAGCGTCTTTAACCGCACGGCCACTTCGGCCGGCTCCGATTTTATCCTCATGGTCTCTTCGCGAGATATACGTAGGAGCGAGCAATATACTGCTTGAGTCCTCGGTGAAGGTATGTTCCCGAAACTTCAACAAAAGCCCGTACCGAGTTACTGAGCGTCTCTCTTGCAGAGTCTTCCACTGGAGTTTATCTATCATCTCCGTAACGCTTTCGCGATTACTAAATGATCCTGTAACGAAGAGCGCTGCTCTCCGTTGGATCTTTTCTATCTCTTCTATCAACACCGGTGAGCAGTATTCAAGAAGTGGGCGAACAAGTGTACTGTAACCTACTTCCTTTGTTTTCAGACTGCATTTCCTTAGGATTCTTCCAACGAATCTCAGTCTGGCATCTGCTTTACCGACGATTAATTTTATATGGTCATTCGATTTTAAATCACTCCTAATGTCTACTCCCAGGTAATTTATGGAATTAACTGCTTCTAGTTGCTGATCTGCTATATTGTAGCTAAATGATAAAGGATCTTTCTTTCTATGTATTCCCAGAACATTACACTTGTCTACATTGAGATCCAATTGCCGTTCCCTGCACCATGCGTCAATTCGTTGCAGATCCTCCTGCATTTCCGTACAATTTTCCATTGTTACAACCTCTCGATATACTACAGCATCAACCGCAAAAAGCCTCAGAGAACTTCCGATGTTATCCACAAGGTCATTTATATATATTGTGAATAGCAACGGTCCTACGACACTCCCTTGCGGCACACCTGAAATCACTCTTATTTCGGAACACTTCCCTCGATTGAGAATGACATGCTGCGTTCTGTTATCTAGGAACTCTTCAATCCAATAACACAATTGGTTTGATAGTCCATATGCTCTTACTTTCTTCATTGAACGACTGTGGGGAACTGTATCGAACGCCTTGCGGAAGTCAAGAAACACGGCATCTACCTGGGAACCCGTGTCTATGGCCCTCTGAGTCTCGTGGACGAGTAGCTCCAGCTGGGTTTCACACGATCGTCTTTTTCGAAACCCATGCTGATACCTACAGAGTAGATTACTAGTCTCCAGAAAGGTCATTATACTCGAACATAATACGTGTTCCAAAATTCTACAACTCATCGACGTTAGATATATAGGTCTACAAAACTTCCTGGCAGATTAAAACTGTGTGCCGGACCGAGACTCGAACTGGAACTGGTCCCGAGTTCGAGTCTCGGTCCGGCACACAGTTTTAATCTGCCAGGAAGTATCATATCAGCGCATACTCCGCTGCAGAGTGAAAATCTCATTCTTGTGGCTAAGCCATGTCTCCGCAATATCCTTTCTTTCAGGAGTGCTAGTTCTGCAGGGTCGCAGGAGAGCTTCTGTAAAGTTTGGAAGGTAGGAGACGAGATACTGGCAGAAGTGAAACTGTGAGGACGGGGCGTGAGTCGTGCTTGGGTAGCTCAGTTTGCTGAAACAAACGTACCGGTTCGCCACACTGAATATCAGCATGATCGGCACTGCACCCAAGCTGCAGCTCCTATGTGACATGCTTCAGGCCTCTGACGTCGACGTCGCCCTTCTTCAGGAAGTACGCGTTGCCACACTACCACCAGTCTACGGCTACGACTCATGCACGTCAACATGTGATCAACCAGGGCGTGGAGTGGATTTCTACATACGCGAAGGAATCCCACTCAAGGACACGACAATCCTTCTCTGTGGAAGTGGCATGGCTGTTACCATCTTCGATACGCGCGTCATCAATATCTACGCTCCGTCTGGCTCCACGAACCGTCGGCAACGGTCCACTTTCTTCGGACGTGACGTGGCGCCTCTGTTTTCTGGACGCTATGATCGCCTTATTATGGGAGGCGATTTCAACTGCGTCCTCCCTCCGCAGGACCAAATGCCTGGTTATTCGCCATGCCCGGCGCTGCTCACCTTAATCGAAGATTCTCATCTAGTGGACGTTTGGGAGAAAATTCATGGCAATACCCCGGTTTTACCCATTATACAGCACATTCTGCAAGCAGACTGGACCGGTTTTATGTCTCTGCCCCTCCTTGGCAATGAAGTCGCCCAAGCTGAACGATGGCCCCTTGCCTTTTCGGACTACTGCGCCGTCATTTTCCCTGGCTCTGTCACCTCAGTCCGTGTGGCGCAGCAGAGGTTACTGGAAGCTTAATACCTCCCTCCTTAATGATCCACACTGTCGACAACGTATAGCCACTACATGGGTGTCTTGCGAAAGACGCCTCCCGCACTACACATCCACGTTCGATTGGTGGCTGAAATGTGCCAAACCTGCGATCAGAAAGGTCTTCATGCAATGTGGCAAGGAAGCAGCAGCATGGCATCGAGACACCACAAATTTTCATAACGCCGTCCTCCGTGAGCTCGATGCGCTCCCTTCATCACCTGAAACCCATAGGGAACGACAGCGTATTAAAGTTCGTCTCCTCTCTCTCCAACGTTCGCGACTGCATGGTGTCGTGGTGCCTTCCCGACGACAGGACCTCCTCCTCGACCAAACACCGTCCACAATCCATGCCGTATCCGTCGACGTCAACTTTTCGTCCCCAACATCACGACCTCCGATGGTGTTCACCACAAAACACAGGCGGCAGTGGTGTCTGCCTTTGCTGAACATTATCGTCAATTTTATGACGATGAACCGATGGCAACCCCACTTCCTGATGATCTCCGTCATTCCCCTGGTCAGACCCTCACCGTAGCGGAGTCAACGTCCATGATGTCTGCAATCACCGCAGAAGAGGTGGTAGATGCGATCAACAAGGGGGCCAAGAACAAATCACCAGGAGCAGATGGTCTCCCCGTGGAGTTTTACCGGGCGTTCACCACGTTAATGCTTCCTTGCTGGGCGGAAATGATTCAGGAACTCTTTACTCCGTCCTTCCCAATTCCATCTGAATTCGTCACTGGCATTCTTATACCTGTGCCTAAGCCGAAGGGAGGGTCTCATGTTTCTGCATATCGCCCCCTTACACTGATGAATGCAGGCTACAAAATCTATGCACGCCTCTTAGCAGTGCGCATGTGCACCATCTTACCTACGGTCCTTTCACCGGAGCAGACTGCACGTGGTTGTGGGGCCACCTTACATACAGCTCTAGGAGAATGCCGTGACCTCATCGCGCTGGCGCCGGTTTGTCGCCTTCGTGCAGCACTGGTATCCATCGATTTCACGAGTGCCTTTGATCGCGTTCGACACCCATTCCTCCTCGTGGTGGTGACACGTATGGGGTTCCCATTACTTTTTGTCGATGCCATTCACCGGTTAGTACTTCCCGTGGTCTCGATGGTACAAGTCAATGGGGGCTTGTAGGACCGATTCCTATACGCCGCTCTGTGCGTCAAGGATGCGCTATGTCTACTTTACTATATGCGATTGCACTTGAGCCCCTCATCACTGGTCTTACCTCTAGACTGCAGGGTCTCACTTTACGTGACTACACCTTCCACTGCAGGGCTTATGCTGACGACCTCCTCTTTCTCACCTGTTCCTCCACGGAACTCAATGACGCCATCCAATGGATCCATCAGTATGGACGTCTTTCTGGTTGCATTCTTAATGTCCGTAAATCGACTATGATGCACATTGGGCGCGGCCTCCCGGCTATGGTGCCGACCCCACTCCCAGTCAGTACCACCCTTCGTTACTTGGGTATCGAATTTACGAGCTCCACTCACCGAACAGTGGCCCTCACTTACGGGCGGCTTTTTCAATCGATTCGGCACCATGTCCGCGGTCAAGTGCACCGTAATTTAAATCAACTCCAACGTGTGTCCTATGTCAACACGTACGTCGCCCCTAAACTGGTACACATCGCCCAGACCCTCCCAATGCCGTTACTCCTTGGCCGCAGCATCCAATCAGCTTTTGGATATTTCGTGTCAGCAGGGGCACTTTTCAAAGTCCGCTACAACACTCTAACACTGCCTCCTGCAAAAGGCGGCCTCGGACTCGTCAACGTGCGGGCACGATCTTCTGCACTCTTTGTCCACACTATGTTGCGGCACGTGTCCTTAACACGCAGTCTCTTAGATATCCTCCGACCAGCTTCTCTCGATCCACCGATCAATGTGGCACCTATTTCTCCATTATTGTACCACGTCGCCAATTGTTTCATAGAACTCAGCTACGTTCGGGCCGATCTTCCAGTCACCCATCCTCCCCGTACTAAAGATTATTATCGTTTGTTTATGCTGTCCAACCCTTGCGACCTCATGATGCTACAGCACCCTGACAGTAACTGGCGAACGGTTTGGGGATGTGTACATGCACCCTTTTTACCAACGTCTGTGTCTGCACTCTGGTATGTTTTAGTCTATGGCAAATTCCCGACTAATAGTGGACTTTATCGCATAGGACTGGCCAACTTCACCCCTCTGCCCTGAGTGTCAGCTCGAAGACACAGACGAGCACCGTCTTACGTGCCCCCTGAAACGAAACGTATGGCTCCTCATCCAACGAATCGTGGGCTTCTACCTCCGCGCCCCGCCAACGACGGTAACCCCAGATTTCTTGTTGTTGCCCCAGACATTTCACTACCCTCTTGCTAAGCACCATACCCTAGTCTGGTTTCGAGGACAGGCTTTATAATACGTCTTTCAGAGTGATCCGCATACAGTCCTTGACTTCTGGTACAAAATTGTGACCGCGCATAGCACCCTCACCCGAAAACCATCTTACTGACAAACTTTTGCCGGTTATCTCCGCAGCGTCTTTCTTGACCCCCCTCAAAGTTGGAGTGTGCCATGTCCACCTGTTACATGAGGCAACACCCTTATCCACGTTCTCATGCATCGACAAAAAAAAAAAAAAAAAAAAAAAAGGAAGAAGACAGAATATGTTATATTTTGTTGTATTTAATGTTTTTCTAATATATATATGTACTGTTAGTTTGTTCAATAAAGATTATTAAAAAAAAAGGAAGAAGACAGAATATGTTTATTTTGTTGTATTGAATGTTATTCTAATATTTCGTTTAACTACCACTCATTTGTATATGTTTAAATGGTACCTTGAAGAACTGTTTCTTTGTGTATATATATATATATATATGTACTCTCAGTTTGCTCAATAAAGAATATTTTTTAAAAAAAGTAGATAGAGCACTTGCCCGCGGAAGGCAAAGGTCCCGAGTTCGAGTCTCGGCCCGGCACACAGTTTTAATCTGCCAGGAAGTTTCATATCAGCGCACACTTCGCTGCAGAGTGAAAGTCTCATTCTAGTATAGGTCTATAGTTCTGCACATCCGTGCGACGTCCCTTCTTGAAAACGGGGATGACCTGTGCCCTTTTCCAATCTTTTGGTACGCTACGCTCTTCTAGAGACTTACGGTACACCGCTGCAAGAAGGGGGGCAAGTTCCTTTGCGTACTCTGTGTAAAATTCTTTGGAAGAATGGAGAGACATGCACTGTGCTTACGCGGCGGCGGATGGAAATGCTCACGCTGCCAAACGTTCGTACGTTCGGCAGTTTCCGAATCTTCGAGTGCCAGATCCAAGCACATTTTTACTGCCACCCGCAGCTGCCTATGAGGGACAGGTCCGCATGAGGTATGTTTTCCACTGGCACATCCTCGTAATGGCACATGTGCATTTAAGGCCCACTTCGAAACCCGGAGTATTCGTTTTCCATTACACGTGCGAAGGGGTCGTCAACGCACAGTGCGTACTCCAGGGTTTGAAGAGAAGGCATTAGCACTGCTGGAAAACACCATCAACAAAGTTCACGACGTTTTGCACGGAAAATGATTATAAGCCATTCCATAATTTGGCGTGTGTGGCCTGAAGATCATTTACACTCCTACCGCTTTCAGAAGGTTCACGCCCTTAACCCAGACGGTTTTCCACGACGAGTTGAATTCTGCCAGCGATTTTTGCAAAAGTGTGCCATTCAGTCGGGCTCTCCGAACGGTGTACTTTTTACGAATGAGGCATCTTGACAAGGTTTCTCTCAGAGTATGCTGATAAAATAGCTCCATATTTAGCAATGATACAGGCTGTTACAAAAAGGTACGGCCAAACTTTCAGGAAACATTCCTCACACACAAAGAAAGAAAATATGTTATGTGGACATGTGTCCGGAAACGCTTACTTTCCATGTTGGAGCTCATTTTATTACTTCTCTTCAAATCACATTAATCATGGAATGGAAACACACAGCAACAGAACGTACCACCGTGACTTCAAACACTTTGTTACAGGAAATGTTCAAAATGCCCTCCGTTAGCGGGGATACAAGAATCCACCCTCCGTCGCATGGAATCCCTGATGCGCTGATGCAGCCCTGGAGAATGGCGTATTGTATCACAGCCGTCCACAATACGAGCACGAAGAGTCTCTACATTTGGTACCGGGGTTGCGTAGACAAGAGCTTTCAAATGCCCCCATAAATGAAAGTCAAGAGGGTTGGGGTCAGGAAAGCGTGGAGGCCATGGACTTGTTCCGCCTCTACCAATCCATCGGTCACCGAATCTGTTGTTGAGAAGCGTACGAACACTTCTACTGAAATATGCAGGAGCTCCATCGTGCATGAACCACATATTGTGTCGTACTTGTAAAGGCACATGTTCTAGCAGCACAGGTAGAGTAGCCCGTATGAAATCATGATAACGTGCTCCATTGAGCGTAGGTGGAAGAACACGGGGCCCAAACAAGATATCACCAACAATGCCTGCCAAAACGTTCACAGAAAATCTGTGTTGATGACGTGATTGCACAATTGCGTGCGGATTCTCGTCAGCCCACACATGTTGATTGTGAAAATTTACAATTTGATCACATTGGAATGAAGCCTCATCCGTAAAGAGAACATTTGCACTGAAATGAGGATTGACACATTGTTGGATGAACCATCAGCGGAAGTGTACCCGTGGTACGGAAACAACTGGTTCTCCCGTAGCACTCTCCATACAGTGACGTGGTCAACGTTACCTTGTGCAGCTTCCCCAGTCGCGAGTCATAGGCTGGAATGTTCCGTGCTCCCTAAGACGCCGATCAATTGCTTCGAACGTCTTCCTGTCGGGACACCTTCGTTCTGGAAATCTGTCTCGATACAAACGTACCGCGCCACGGCTATTGCCCCGTGCTAATCCATACATCAAATGGGCATCTGCCAACTCCGCATTTGTAAAAATTACACTGACTGCAAAACCACGTTCGTGATGAAGACTAACCTGTTCTACGTACCGATGTGCTTGATGCTATTACTGTAGAGCAATGAGTCGCATGTCAACACAAGCACCGATGTCAACATTACCTTCCTTCAATTGGGCCAACTGGCGGTGAATCGAGGAAGTACAGTACATACTGACCAAACTAAAATGAGCTCTAACATGGAAATTAAGCGTTTCCGGACACATGTCCACATAACATCTTTTCTTTATTTGTATGTGAGGAATGTTTCCTGAAAGTTTGGCCGTAACTTTTTGTAACACCCTGTATACAACCACTCGCTCACAGAAAGATCCGTACCTACAGATTGGAAAATTGCTCAAGTCACACCAATACCCAAAAAGGGCAGTAGGAGTAGTCCGCTGAATTACAGCCCTATATCACTAACGTCGATTTGCAGGAGGTTTTTAGAACATATACTGTATTCGAACATTGTGAAGTACCTCGAAGAAAACGATTTATTGACATATAGTCAGCACGGATTCAGAAAATATCGTTCTTGTGAAACACAACTAGCTCTTTATACTCATGAAGTAATAAGTGCTATCGACAGGGGATGTCAAATTGACTCCATATTTTTAGATTTACAGAAGGCTTTCGACACCCTTCCTCACAAGCGTCTTCTAATCAAACTGCATGCCTACGGAGTACCGCCTCAGTTGTGTGACTGGATTCGTGATTTCCTGTCAGAAAGGTCAAGTTCGTAGTAATAGACGGAACGTCATCGAGTAAAACAGAAGTAATATCCGGCGTTCCCCAAGGAAGTGTTATAAGCTCTCTATTGTTCCTGATCTGTATTAACGACATAGGAGACAATCTGAGTAGCCGTCTTAGATGGTTTGCAGATGATGCAGTCATTTACCGTCTTGTAAAGTCATTAGGTGATCAAAACGACTTGCAAAATGATTTAGATAAGATATCTGTATGATGCGAAAAGTGGCAATTGACCCTGGATAAAGAAAAGTGTGAAGCTATTCAAATGAGTACTAAAAGAAATCAGCTTAATTTCGATTACGCGATAAATCACACAAATATTAAGGCTGTAAATTCAACTAAATACTTAGGGATTACAATTACAAATAACCTAAATTGGAACGATCACATAGATAATATTGTGGGTAGAGCAAACCAAAGGCTGCGATTCATTGGCAGAACACTTAGAAGGTGCAACAGGTTACCAAAGAGACTGCTTACACTACGCTTGTCCGCCCTATTCTGGAGTATTGTTGTGCGCTGTGGGACTGACGGATGACATCGATAAAGTACAAAGAATGGCAGCTCGTTTTGTATTATCGCGAAATAGGGGAGATAGTGTCACAGACATGGTACGTGAATTGGAGTGGCAATCATTAAAACAAAGGCATTTTTGGTTGAGACGGGATCTTCTCATGAAATTTTAATCACCTGTTTTCTCCTCCGATTGCGAAAATATTCGGTTGGCACCCACCTACATAGGGAAAAGTGATCATCACGATAATATGAAGAGAAATCAGGGCTTGCACAGAAAAATTTAAGTGCTCGTTTTTCCCGCGCGCAGTTCGAGAGTGGAACGGTAGAGAGACAGCATGAAGGTGGTTCATTGAACCCTCTGACAGGCACTTTATTGCGACTAGCAGAGTAATGACGTAGATATAGATGTACAAGACAGCATATGTTCAATAACCACAATTAACACATGTGAGCACGGGAAAATCCGCAAGCCGCCTTTTGTTCTTGGTCACCAATCGCTTCGCTGTCAACATTTGGGTCTGCTTGGCAGGCGATAATCTGCCCGGTCATTCATGTTTCCCCGACGATTGAATGCAAACAGATACTTAATTTGTTTGCCAGAAACTCTACCAGAGTTGTTGGAACTTGTTTCACTCAACGAGTGATAGCGGATGTGGCACCAACACAATGGTGCACCTGCACACTTTGCACATACATTGCGAATGCATTTGGATGAAACCTTTGGCGATAACTTGATACGGCGCGGTGGGCATGTGCCATGGCCTGCAAGTTCCTCCCTACTTAAGGCGCATTGATTGTTTCTTCTGGAGCCACCTGAAATGTGTTGTCTATGAAACATCCACTGAGACTCATGAAGCGTTGACAGCGCGTGTTATGGCGGCCTCCGACGCAATTTCCACTTTGCCAGGAGTGTTTTAAAGAGTGCGACAGTCACTCCAGCGTCTTTGCACGGCCCGTTTTCAAGCAGAAACGCTTAACTTCGAACGTTTCTGTAGCTGTTTTCAAATGAAGGCTTTAAAACTTCACCCCGACTTCTCATTTACCTTGATGCCACAACTACATTGAAAAAGTAGCGCTGTGGTCCAGCTACCATGACGGCACGGATGGCATGTTGTGTGCCTACCCTCTTAGCGGCGCGCGACGCTGTTCAACGACGCCTAGGGATGGTAATGTGGGTTGCTATGTGAAATATGCTTGTTATGACCCATTTCACCAACCCTCTCATTTTCTGTATTCACTTCGGAGACACGCCGTATCTACAGTGACGAGAAGAATTGCGGCACTAAAAGATCATTAATGTAGAGCAACGAAATTTCTGGAATACGTTTGTCTAGGTAAGATGTGTAAGTGATGAACACTGTGTGGTCTACGTACTATAAGACCTTCAGTACACACACCATCAGATTATTTGACTTGTCGTACTAACGAAGTAGGCGAGTGTCAGCAATATGTCTCGTGGTCTTATCGTGGCGTGTTTATCTTCTGCCGTTAGGTCAGATGATAGAAATGCCACTTGCACGCTTAGAGTAGCAGATTGACGGTGACCAACTTTAAACAGAACTTGATTAATTTTCACACACATTTATTAAAATAATAACAAGCATAAAAAATTACTTAACTTGGTTCTGGATGATATTTACAATTGACAATCTGAAGTTCCTTTGGTATTGGTACGTTAATCTTATTCTCATATATATCTCTGATACTTGACAGAAGTGTCTATACATTTATCTTCGTGGCTATGTACAGGAATATGGTAATCTTATTAGGCGCAGACTGAAAGTTGACCATAGATTGGTAAAGACAAATGTAGAACTCGTACAGACTGGTACAGACTAATGCAGACTGGTACAGACTGGTGCAGACAAATGCAGACTAACTAATCAGGGGCCTGTACACTCGTTATAATACCTCGCGCGTTCATGTATCACTGCGCGAGTGTGATCCGCGAGAAGAAAAGGTTCTACGTTAGCAGCAATCTCATTGGCTGCGTTACATATTAATACGCGGATCGGCGGAAGCGGAATTTGGTCCGTCTCTATGGCAGCACCATGTAGTAGTGCAGAGACAGACGAGCGCTGTGCCTGCGCTGTTGTGCTTAGCGGGGCGTGCTCTAGTGCGAAAGTTGTGTACGCGCTGACTATGCGGAACTATGTACACAACACACTGCAAGATCACAAGTTAATGTAAGCACGATGTAAGCCACAGCAAATGTGAAGTGCTGGTACATTAACAACCTATGTAACCATCAGACGACACACTGTAGATCGTGTAGAGCTACAGAGGTATGTGGGCTAGCGTTATCCTGTTGGAGAACACCCCATGGAATATTGTTCAAGAACGGAAGCACAACGAGTCGAGTCAACAGACTCACGTATGGTTTTCGAGGCAGGGTGCATGGGATAACTTGGAGAGTGCTCCTGCTGTCATACGCCAGACCGTAACTCCAGGTGTAGGTCCTGTGTGTCTAGCACACAGACACGTTGTCGGCACGCCCTCAACTAGCCTCCTCCTAACCAACAAACGGCCGTCAGTGGCACCGAGGCTGATCCCTCTTTCATCAGAAAACACAACAGACCTCCACACTGCCCTCAAATGCCTCTCGCTTGACACCACTGAAGTCGTACATGATGGTGGTTTGGGGTCAGTCGAATGCACGCTAGAGGCCGTCTCGCTCGGAGCTGTTCTTGAACTAACCGATTTGTAACAATTAACTGTGTCACTGTGGTGCCAGCTGCTGCTGAAATTGATGCTTCAGATGCAGTAAGATGCGACGGAGCCATACGCCGAACCCGATGGTCTTCCCTCTCGATAGTGCCACGTGGCCGTCTGGAGCCGGGTCTTCTTGCGACCAAGCCTTTCCGTAACCACCGCTGCCACCAGTCATATACAATGGCTGCATTCCTGCCGAGACTTCCTGCAATATCGCAGAAGGAACACCCAGCTTCCCGTAGCCCTATTATAGGACCTCGTTCAAACTCAGTGAGGCGTTGATAATGGCTTCTTTGTCACCTAAAAAGGCCGTCTTGACTAGCATCAACTCACCACGTCCAATCTCATAGGTATCTAACGCTCACGACCGTTATAACGTGTATTTAAAATCAACACACTTACGAGGCTAGAGCGATATCTGAATAGAAATAATCTTTCACGTATATACACAAATATAGGAAGTTTCAAAGATTGAGGGCATGATTTCAGAGACAAAATTTCCCCACGTATAGACAATGAAAAAGTTCTGAGCCATGGCGGTTGGCGTTAGGATGTTATACTTGCATCGATGATATCGATATTCGGCTGTCTTGCTATCTTTGCTCCCCCCTGCGGTTTTGCGGGTGAACGTGTGACGCTAGAGTTTCCGGTCGGCGTTCAACGAGCCAACTTGTGTTTTATTTATTTATTCAGTGTATGATATATAATAATTACAATAACACATAAAATACAGTATCACAGACACATTAAAATACAGTTTAGATCTTTAAGCCATTGACCCAATCCTCCACTTCGTAAGTAACCAGGTTCGAATCCACTAGATGTCCAGGGAAGGCACGGAGGGGGCAGTCCACTGCTATATCCTTCATTGTTTGTGGAACGTCAGAACAGTCACAGTATGGGGAGTCAACCCAACCCCATTTATGAAGAATCAAAGCACTTCTTCCCACACCACATCTGAAACGGTTAAGCCTGCTCCAAGTGTTCTTGGCAAGGTGAAACCATTGAGCCTCACTGTTGGATCTTCAACTTTCAAGATGCCCTGCGGAGTAAAAGATGTTCATTCTTTCCGCCAGCTGTCTTTGGGGTCGAAATGGTTGCTTAACAATCCCATGGCCGTTTTACATGCCGGTTTACGGGACTTGTGTTGAAAAGAAGCCCGCGTCCCTAACCGTGGTGCCAGGGCCTCGCCGTGCTCGCCACCTTTTCCGTTTAATGCGCCGGATGTACGGTGCCTATCATTGGGCGCCTTGACGTGCAAAAGTGTGGTGGGTTCATCTTCTCACTCTGGACAGCTTTCCAGCTCGTAATTTGCAAGCTCCAAGTTACGTATGACTTTTATTCTGTGTTTAATTAAGAGGACTATTGAAACTTACTGTGGCATGGGTAGCTGCCGGAGATGGTTCTGAAGTTGGTTCCACAGTGGCTATTTTAAGGAGGCTGATGTTCCTCATTTAGTTTCTCCTTTTGATGCAAATTGTAACTTGTTTTAGGACATATTGACCGCTTTGGGACTGGTTGCGGTTGTGTACGTGCCCGGCAGCCGTAGAGTTAATGGTTTAATCATTTGATACGGCCGGATTTGGTATGTTTATTTAATCTTGAAAGTGCCTCAAGGCAACTGGAAGTGATCTCTAAGTTTCCTGCTAATTTACTGGGAGACGAGTAATGTCAGACTATTGCTCCATAAGAATTTGGGAACGTGCTTATTACATATTCCAGTGTGGCTGTGATTTGACCTTGTTTTCATTGCAATCTATTTGTGCTGCAGGCCATTTGTTAAGTACTTTTCCTGGTGTCGGTGCGGTTATGGATTCTTGTCAGGACCGCTCATTGTGAGGCCGGTCGGACTATATATAAATATATACCGCCTGCTAGTGAGCCTATGCACAAGCCGTGGGGAGTGAACGCTCGTATTGCCTGCCGGCCGTAGCGTTATTGCTTCCAAATACTGCTGTGGGCCTTAACGCTGTTCGCTAAAGTTAAGTGAGTCCACTTGTTAATATTAGTGTTTCTGTAAGTCATTTTACTGGTTGAGTTATTACTAGCCATTCTTATTTAACACTTATGTTAATCATTTGTGTACCTTTAATGAATGTGCAACTTGCTATTATTCCTGTGTGCCAGTTTTGCGACCTTGGTTGACCCACTGTGCATTTTTAGTATAAGCATGTTTCACTGTGGACCTTTATGTGGGCAGTTCAGTTTTATTAAGCTTCAAGATGAATGAAGTTGTGGTATTAAGTGGCTGTGTAACTTTTGGTTGGAAGTGTATAGTGTTACTAGTCTTTTGAGATATGGTTAAACAGGAAAGATTGTTTATGATTGTTCACCATGCCTACTATCTATGATTTTGGTTGCGGACGCAAAATACGATTCTTATTCGTGTTTATGTAATTGAGTTAAAGTGAAAATTTGTATATTGTATCAGTAAGAGGGCAAATGTCCAAATTGAAGCTTAAAGTCTGTTTTGAGTCAGATTAAAACTGTAAACAATCACAAGCTTGTCCGTCACCAGTGGTCTCGGGCTTCCTATTTCCTTTAAATAACTGTGGTGAGATAGTAACTTTGATTTTTCTAAAGAACTGAGTAGTACCACGGTACATGTTAATTGCAACAGTTGTCCAGAAATCATTGGTTTCCGAGTTCAGTGATGGTCATTGGAACACTTTGGACACGTAGATAGTTGTCACGACAGAAAATTTTAACATGACAGTTAATTCTGAGGCGAAGGGAGTAATCAGTGCTATGTTTGGCATTCGACATGTTCTCAAATTAGCAGCTGGCAGAAGTGTACTTCATGTACGGTAAGACGGACGGCATTTCTGCGCCAGGGGCCTTTCCTCGTGCCAGGGAACTCAGCTAACCACAGCGAGGTATTTGAACGTCTCCACCACCGTCTGAGCACTCATAAGTTTATTCTTGTTTGGAGAGGGGACGACCAAGATCTACAACTGTTGTAACCGCGACCAGAACGGTCGCGGGGTGGCTGAGAAAGAAGCGCGGGGGGACGAAACGGAGAGTGGCCCGCGAACAAACAAACGAACGGAAAGGACGGACACGAAACAACGACGGACGATCGAGCGAGACCTTACCCCGACAACACGCAAGAAGCAACGAGGTGAAAGAGATAACCAAACGAATCCAAGACGTCCACCAGTAATGAAAACAAAGAACGGTAAACACACTGTCTGTTGTCGAGGCGAGATGTCAAGAGACGCACGCAAAGATTAAGACTGACTGGCTGAGCTTTCTTTTTGCTTTATTGATTTTCGATTCCCCCCGAAGGGGGCGGGCTGGCAGCAGCTTAGTACGCTGCTCTACAGCCTACAGACTTTTTTAAAAACGGAAGAAGAAAGAAACAAGAAAAACAGGTAACGTAAAGTGTAAAATGGCGGGAAAATGCGGAAAGTTAAAACAGAAAGCAAAAGGGGTTGGCAATGTTAATAAAAGACACAGGAATCAGACAAGTAACATAGTACACACACAATTAAAAAACATGGTGACAGTCTGGTTTCTGTTCGCAAGAGATAAAAAGCACACCCAGCGTCAGTATGATGGCCATTCACAACACTTCCCAAAAAACACCACTGGCTGAGCGAGAGGCAGGTGCTTAAATATATGATCGGGGGCACCGCTATTGGCCGCTACGACCACGTGTTCCACTGTGGCGCCCTCACGTTAAACGTGAGACAGGAGGCGAGCGCCGCCACGGCTTACAGCGCGATGGTGCAGCGACCTTCGACGTCCATGCCGTCTGGCGCGGATTCAAAATGCGCGGTGCGCCGAACCAGAACAACTCCTTGAGCTACACATTTTAACGGCACCATCACAATACAGGGACTGGACAAAAATATGGAAACAACTCGAGAAATGCATGCTTGAACATAAACGCAGATAATAGCCAAGCCTACAGGTTGCAGTGTTGTATTTGGCCACAATCGGCACCTGTGCAGTGACCTCAACACGTTGGAAGTGTCAGCCGTGGTCAGCCCAGCGTTCTATGTAGTTGTGAATGCATCATGTCGGAGTTATGAATTCCAACGTTGGCAAACTGACGGTGCTAGTATGATGGCTGCTTCAGTAAACAACGAAGCCGAAGTATTTTGTGTTTCAAGAGGCACAGCATCGGAGACTTTTACCACATACAGCGAAAGCGGAAAAACTTCATAACACGAACGGACGTGTGTGTTGAGTGATCGTGACAGTCAGTCATTGAAGAGGATTGTGACGAAAAATAAGTGGGCAACAGCTGCAAAAGTTGCTACAGATCCGAATGTCGCACTCGCGAACACTGTCAGCACCAAAACAACACGAAGGGAGCTCCATAAACGGGGAATTGAAGCGCAAGCTCGAATCCCGCAATCACTCATCAGTCACGCAAATCCCTGTAACATGAAAACTTGGTGCCGAAGAGATAAAATCTAAACTGTGGAGCCACGGGAGAGATTCATTTGGTAGGACGAGTCTTGTTTCATACTGTTTACAATGTATGGCAGAGTTTACATCCAAAGAGTGAAACATGGCGGCGGTTCGGTGACGATTTCTACATCTACGTACATGGTTCGCAAGCCGCCGTACGATGCATGGCGCAGAGTATCATTAGTCATTTCCTTTGCTGTTCAACTCGTAAGTGGAGTGAGGGAAAAACGACTGTCTATAAGCCCCAGTGTAAACCCTAATGTATCTCATCTCTCTGGTTGTCGGGCAGTATGGAGGGCGATGGTCAGCTTAACATCCCGCAGCTGTCCAGGGTGTCTCCAGACACGTCTTCGTCTGTAATCGTTGCGCAGTTCGAAGCGGGACTCATCACTGAAGGCAGTTCTAATCCCGTCAATGAAATTCCAGGGGAAGACGTTTCTGAAGACGCCCAGGATAGCGATGGTCACCAAACTGTCGCCCGCCATACGGACCTAGATCAGGAGTGGTGGTCTGGGGTACCATTCCTTTCCACAGCAAGCCCACTTTGATTGCCATCGGCAGACCTTCACAGCATCTACGATATTCTACGTCTCGTTTTGTTGCCCTTCATGCCAAGCCATGCTGGGGTCACATTTCAGCAAGATAATGCCCGCCCGCACACAGCGAGAGCTTCTACTGCTTGTCTTCGTGCTTGCCAAACCCTACGTTGGCCAGCTAGTTCGCTGGACCTTTCCCCAGTTGAGAACATTTGGAGCATAATGGGCAGGCTCCTCCAACCATCTCGGGATTTTGACGATCTAACGTGTCAGCTGGAAAGAATTCTATACGATATCCGTCAGGAAAACATCCAACAAATCTGTCAATGCAAAGCCGAATAACTGCTTGCGTCATGGTCAGAGATGGTACAACGCGCTATTGACTTCATTAACTTGTAAAATTCATTCTCTTGAATAAATCATTCTATTTTTCTGGAATTGTAGTCTTTTGTATGTCTCTACAACTACATCTACCTGTTTGCGTCCCATTCGGATAATTCTTTCGTGATGCGCCGATTTTTTCTTGTCTTAAAGTGTTTTTGGCTATTTTTATTTACTTATTCATTTATTTTTTAAGAACGAGACGCGATTTCAGAGGGTGAGGTTAGGCAGGAAGCTAAGAGCGTAGTTTACGTTTTACACTAGAGAACTGCAGAAACGCCTTAACAAATCTGAATTTGCAATTCGAGTGTTAGCTGACATAGGTGACATAAAAATGAAAAAGCTTGCATACTTTGCCTGCTTTCATTCCGTAATGTCATATGGAATAATATTTTAGGGTAATTCTTCAAGTCAAACAAAAGTTTTCAGAGTCCAAAAGCGTGTAATACGTGTTATTTGTGGAATAAATTCACGAACGTCCTGTAGAAACCTCTTCAAAGAAGTGGGTATACTAACTACTGCCTCTCAGTATATTTACTCCTTAGTGAAATTTGTCCTAAATAATATATCTCTTTTTCCAACAAACAGCTGAGTTCATACACACAATACCAGGAACAAAAATGATCTGCACAAGGACTTAAAAGCACTTACTTTAGTTCAAAAAGGGGTCCACTACGCAGGAACACTCATCTTCAATAATTTGCCAGCAAACATAAAAAATTTAGTTACAAATAAAGATCAGTTTAAAAGGAGCCTGAAAGACTTACTAGTAGCCAACTCCTTCTACTCCATTGACGAATTTTTTAATAGAAACAAATGATGTATTGTATTACTCATACTATTAGTATTGTTATTTCAGCTTAAAAATGATGTATTGTATGTATTCATACTATTAGTATTGTTATTTCAGCTTAAAAAAAGTGACATGTTCCACATCCACGAGGATCTCCTCAGCACGGATCTATGGAACGAAAAACTAATCTAATCTAATCCAAACAATCCTGTTTATAATCATAGTTCTCACACATATTTCTCTGTTTCTTTCCGCATAATGCGTGGTTATTTTTAGGATTTGTTAATATGGTATCAGTATCTACATTAGCTGTATAGCTCAATTCAAGTTTCCGATCGCATGTTTTAGCATTTTAGCTATATCTTGTTCTTCTCTGTTGCGTTTCCTTTGTTTAGTTACTCTCCACACAGAACTCCATTTTCCCACGGTTGTCCCATTAATCTCTACATTTATTATTAAGAACTTCCCACAGTTATATAATTCGTGATTACGTTTTGCCGCTATGGAAACATATACGAGTGTTAGTAGTAATTTTAAAACCTTGTGTGTACCGTCTTTGATTCTGGTATGACACTGGTCAAAGCTGACGGGTGGACTCGTACGCAAGAATTAATCGAATCTACGGAGCAATAAGGTGCGTAATTTGTCTCCCGCATCACTCAACGCTGAGATTCTGTACGTTCTGGTCGCAGACGGGAGTCTAAAACAGCGCGACATCACGGAAGCTCTGAAGACAGACGAAAGAATTGTTTCACGGCTTTAGCAGGGTGTGCTAAACCTGAAAAAGATGTCATGTATCTTCGTCGCGGAACCGAGGCCAATACGAATGCCGGAGATGGTGTTAAACGGTATTAACGTGACCTCTCTTGCGAATGAATAATATTTCCCGCTACGTACTTATCTCTCCAAGTCGTCGTGACTGTCGAGTTGAAGGGTAACAATACAAGCCGTGAAGCCTTTGATGAAATTTTCTCACCTTGAAGTTCCTTGTAGCGCGAGAGGAACGCTTTACGTGGAAACGTCTGCCCACCGCTGCAGACAAAAGAGGTGAAGGCTGCGCCGCCAACACCGAGACGTCCTTGGCTGCAGCGCAGCCGCCGCCTCAGCGCGTCGCGGGTTGCATCCTGCAGGGGCAGGACTCGCCGTGTGCGGCTCTTTGGTAACGAGACGAACGTCTCTCAGGTAACGACTGGCGCTACCCAACAGCAGACACAAGTCTACGTCACCCTTATCACACCAGCCAGCATCTAGTTACTGCAGGCAACCAGAAATCTGCATCCAAAGAAGAGGAAGGAAATTCTGTGCACTTCTCGTGAAATGCAGAAGGCGCAATATTGATTCAGTTGTCTCATTGCCAATCAATTAGTACAGAAAATTGCGAAGGAGAGCTGCGTGATTCATGACGAGTTCGTTTACACAGAATTAAAGCGTCGCATGAAAGTTGTTTTTATTACAGCGCTTATAATTAAGATTGCAGTACCATGAAAACGGCGTGTAACGAACGTCAAATTGGCATAAAAATGGGGCAGTTTTACTCGTGCGGCCATGAGGAATTTGCCATGATAACCGTCTGTTTTGACCAGTGATGTAATGATAATGACTGCTGCGAAATTCCTTCTTGGTGTGCATTTTGAACTGCATTTACTTACAGCGCTCTTTGTTGTCATACTTTCACTGTGTTCGAGAGAAATTATATTTTTAATCTCTGATATGCATGATAAACAAAGTGTACACAGTGTGAATCACCAAAAACATGCATTGCATGTATTGCGGAAATGGAAAATGCAGTTTGATGTGCGGCTTTCACGGAATGGATTGGTAGTCAGGGGCTCGCATTGTTAGCCAATAAACATACTGTAATAATACTTCATAAGTTTATTTTTTATGCAAACGTACACTTTTTAAATGTAACAATGCCTATTGACATTGACAGACGAAATGTAGGGTAAATTAGAATGTCAGTGATATTTCTGCAGGATTCTAGGGCGAGGCCTTTACGAGGTATATTTTGAAAAGTTCCCGCGCAGATACTTGTATAAAATCTGTCGCAGCATACACTAAAGAACAACACAAATGCCTACACTGCTTATATGGATTCTGAGCAGTAATGAGACAATTGACCATCACAGGTTGTGATCAAAATGAGCACCGCCGGCAGCGGCAATACACGCTTCCAATCTGGTATGGAACGACCGCTGCACACTTGCTATCATTTCAGCGTAGATCTCAGAAGAAAGTTAAACTAATACATCGTTGCATATCACCGATTGTAGTTGTTATGTCCTAGTAGACAGCATTTTTCAGCTTTTCCCAGAGAAAAAAGGCTACAACTGTCGCATCCGAAGTACGGACCGGCCAACGTACATGTCCTCTACATCCAACCCAACGATTTGGAAACAATTCCTGAAGACATACTGTAGCACATCGTGCACTATGGGCTGGACAGCCATCATGTTGGTACCACAGCTTCCTCCTAGTCTGCAGAGGAACGTCTTCTAGCATCCGTGCAATATGGTCTATTAGGAGGCTGCGATACCTGTGCGCGTTCAGTGTTCCGTCTATGAAAAATGGGCCAATGAACTGATGGTTCACTATCTCATACCACATGTTTGTACTCCATAGACGCTGCATGTTTCGGCGGTTTAACTGGCTATGACTGGTAAATGTGGCTTCATCACTAAACAAGGTACGAGTAAATATTATACATTTGGAGTATCCTGCTGGGCGTTGAGACCGCGCGGTTCTAGGCGCTTTAGTCCAGAACATCGCTGCTGCTACGGTCGCAGGTTCGAATCCTGCCTCGGGCATGGATCTGTGTGATGTCCTTAGGTTAGTTAGGTTTAAGTAGTTCTAAGTGTAGTGGACTGATGAGCTCAAATGTTAAGTCCCATAGTGCTTAGAGCCATTTGAACAATTTAGGGGCCGGCCGGGGTGGCGGAGCGGTTCAAAACGCTACAGTCTGGAACCGCGCGACCGCTACGGTCGCAGGTACGAATCCTGCCTCGGGTATGGCTGTGTGTGATGTCCTTAGGTTAGTTAGGTTTAAGCAGTTCTAAGTTCTAGGGTCTATACAAGGGCGATGTACTTGAGGACAATATTATGGAAATGGAAGAGGACGTAGATGAAGATGAAATGGGAGAAATGATACTGCGTGAAGAGTTTGACAGAGCACTGAAAGATCTGAGTCGAAACAAGGCCCCGGGAGTAGACAACATTCCATTAGAACTACTGACGGCCTTGGGAGAGCCAGTCCTGACAAAACTCTACCATCTGGTAAGCAAGATGTATGAGACAGGCGGAATACCCTCAGACTTCAAGAAGAATACAATAATTCCAATCCCAAAGAAAGCAGGTGTTGACAAATGTGAAAATTACCGAACAATCAGTTTAATAAGCCACAGCTGCAAAATACTGACGCGAATTCTTTACAGACGAATGGAAAAACTAGCAGAAGCCGACCTTGGGGAAGATCAGTTTGGATTCCGTAGAAATATTGGAACACGTGAGGCAATACTGACCCTACGGGTTATCTTAGAAGGTAGATTAAGGAAAGCTAAACCTACGTTTCTAGCATTTGTAGACTTAGAGAAAGCTTTTGACAATGTTGAATGGAATACTCTGTTTCAAATTCTGAAGGTGGCAGGGGTAAAATACAGGGAGCGAAAGGCTATTTACAATTTGTACAGAAAGCAGACGGCAGTTATAAGAGTCGAGGGACATGAAAGGGAAGCAGTGGTTGGGAAGGGAGTGAGACAGGGTTGTAGCCTCTCCCCGATGTTATTCAACCTGTACATTGAGCAAGCAGTGAAGGAAACAAAAGAAAAATTCGGAGTGGGTATTAAAATCCATGGAGAAGAAATAAAAACTTTGAGGTTCGCCGATGATATAGTAATTCTGTCAGAGACAGCAAAGGACTTGGAAAAGCATTTGAACGGAATGGATACTGTCTAGAAAGGAGGATATAAGATGAACATCAACAGAAGCAAAACGAGGATAATGGAATGTAGTCGAATTAAGTCGGGTGATGCTGAGGGAATTCGATTAGGAAGTGAGACACTTTAAGTAGTAAATGAGTTTTTCTATTTGGGGAGCAAAATAACTAATGATGGTCGAAGTAGAGAGGATATAAAATGTAGACTGGCAATGGCAAGGAAAGCGTTTCTGAAGAAAAGAAATTTGTTAACATCGAATATTGATTTAAATGTCAGGAAGTCATTTCTGAAAGTATTTGTATGGAGTGTAGACATGTATGGAAGTGAAACATGGACGATAAAGAGTCTGGACAAGAAGAGAATAGAAGCTTTCGCAATGTGGTGCTACAGAAGAATGCTGAAGATTAGATGGGTAGATCATATAACTAATGAGGAGGTATTGAATAGGATTGGGGAGAAGAGAAGTTTGTGGCACAACTTGACTAGAAGAAGGGATCGGTTGGTAGGACATGTTCTGAGACATCAAGGAATCACCAATTTAGTATTGGAGGGCAGCGTGGTGGGTAAAAATCGTAGAGGGAGGCCAATAGATGAATACACTAAGCAGATTCAGAAGGATGTAGGTTGCAGTAAGTACTGGGAGATGAATAAGCTTGCACAGGATGGAGTAGCGTCGAGAGGTGCATCACACCAGTCTCAGGACTGAAGACCACAACAACAAGAAGTTCTAGGGGCTGATGACCTCAGAAGTTAAGTCCCATAGTGCTCAGAGCCATTTGAACAATTTTTTCGAACCATTTTGGAGTATCCTATCTTAATGCCCTTGTACAGAAGTTAACACGATTATCACACTTATGTCCATGCAACTCTAGAGAGAGAGAGAGAGAGAGAGAGAGAGATAGAGAGAGAGAGAGAGAGAGAGAGAGAGAGAGAGAGAGACAGAGATGTTAGTGATGGAACCTATGACGGTGGAGAATGCACAGGACCTTCCCTGACAAATGTCACTTCCTCGTGCGATTGTGCGGGAGGTTATGTGCGGATCAACTACAACAGCAGCAAGTACCTTGATTTCCCCCTTTTCTATCGTCACTTGTTTATTTCTGTTACATTACCGCTTACACGTAACAGGTTGAAGATGACTTCTGTCAGGATGTCTTGACGCATACACCGTACAAGAACGAACTGCATTCTTCCTACACTCTCCGTACACCATTAACACGTCGGCTTTTTCTGCGTTGGTAAATCAACCCTCGACTTACTGTTTGGATACGCTGACTGGCAAGTCGAAATGCCCTCAAGCAACACACAAGAACACTGCAAGAAAAAATAACATCGTACGCAATTACGTAGGTTGAATGGCACAAACCAGTGTCGGTGTGGAAACTTTTCAAAATACAATATCTCGTAAGTGATTCTCAGTAGAATCCTGTAAGATTCTAATTTAGCCAACTTTTAGTTTGCCGGCCGGTGTGGCCGTGCGGTTCTAGGCACTTCAGTCTGGAACCGCGTGACCGCTACGGTTGCAGGTTCGAATCCTGTCTTGGGCATGGATGTGTGTGATGTCCTTAGGATAGTTAGGTTTAAGTAGTTCTAAGTTCTAGGGGGCTGATGACCACAGATGTTAAGTCCCATAGTGCTCAGAGCCATTTGAACCTTTTTTTTTTTTTGAGTTTAATGTCAATAGGTATTGTTCCATTCAAAAAAGTTTATGTTTGTACAAAAAGTGCGTTTTGTAAGTATTCTTCCAGTTTGTTTATTGACCAACAATATGAGCACCTGACTGCCAATCCGTTCTGTGAAAACAGCGCATACTTACCATATCCGCAATATTTGCGGTGCAGATTTAGGTGATTCATTCCGTATACACCAGGTGTCCCTCGTAAGTCATCAGACGAATTTTCTCTGATGTTTCAGTAGAGTTTTACCCTTCAGTTTTTACAATGTGTAGCTGTTATCATCCCAAACAAATACTGTCCGTCTAGTGTTTCACGCGACACCCAGTGTTGACGGAAAGCGGCAGCCTCTTTCCCGTTACAAACTAAATGATATTAAAAGCGGAACTATACTTGCCCATTCTATAGAGCGGTCCCAAATTAGTCTATTGCGGTGTCCGTTTTCTTGATATGTAGTAACAGCGAATAAGATCCAGTACTGCAGCGACAGCACTGCCCTGGCCCGTGCTGACTGCTATCGTCATGCAGCAGCGCTGCTGAGTTGCTGCTGGAGTACTGGCTGTTCCTCATGTTTCACTGTCCCTGTCAATACATATCAGGAAAATAGATATCACACTAGACTGATCTGCAACCGTTCTGTCGAATGGGCACGTAAAGCTCCGCTTTAAAAATTATTTAGTTTGTAACGGGAAAAATGCAGATGCTTTCCGTCGCGCTATTCGTCCACGAGACTCAGAGGGCCATAGACACGGGTTCCCAGGTAGATGCCGTGTTTCTTGACATCCGCGAGGCGTTCGATACAGTTCCCCACAGTCGTTTAATGAACAAAGTAAGCGCATATGGACTGTCAGACCAATTGTGTGATTGGATTGAAGAGTTCCTAGATAACTGAACATAGCATGTCATTCTCAATGGAGAGAAGTCTGCCGAAGTAAGAGTGATTTCAGGTGTGCCTCAGGGGAGTTTCGTAGGACCGTTGCTATTCACAATATAAATAAATGACCTTGTGGATAACATCGGAAGTTCACAGAGGCTTTTTGCGGATGATGCTGTAGTATATCGAGAGGTTGTAACAATGAAAAATTGTACTAAAATCCAGGAGGATCTGCAACGAATTGACGCATGGTGCAGGGAATGGCAACTGAATCTCAATGTAGACAAGTGTAATGTGTTGCGAATACATAGAAAGAAAGATCCTTTATCATTTAGATTCAATATAAAAGGTCAGCAACTAGAAGCAGTTAATTCCATAAATTATCTGGGAGTAGGCATTAGGAGTGCTTTAAAATGGAATGATCATATAAAGTTGATCGTCAGTAAAGTAGATGCTAGACTGAAATTCATTGGAAGAATCCTAAGGAAATGGAATCCGAAAACAAAGGAAGTAGGTTACAGTACACTTGTTCGCCCACTGTTTGAATATTGCTCACCAGTGTGGGATCTGTACCAGATAGGGTTGATAGAAAAGAGAGAGAAGATCCAACGGGGAGCAGTGCGCTTCGTTACAGGATCATTTAGTAATCGCGAAAGCGTTACGGAGATGACAGTTAAAATCCAGTGGAAGACTCTGCAGGAGAGACGCTCAGTAGCTCGGTACGGGCTTTTGTTGAAGTTTCGAGAACATTCCTTCACCGAGGAGTCAAGCAGCATATTGCTCCCTCCTACGTATATCTCGCGAAGAGACCATGAGGATAGAATCAGAGAGATTAGAGCCCACACAGAGGCATACCGACAATCCTTCTTTCCACGAACAATACGAGATTGTAATAGAAGGGAGAACCGATAGAGGTACTCAAGGTACCCTCCGCCACACACCGTCAGGTGGCTTGCGGACTATGGTTGTAGATATAGATGTAGGAAGAGGTGATGAACCGTGTTTGGGCTGACTTCAGTTACACATTGCAAAAACGAAATTGCAAATGTCTCCCAAATCGTCAGAGTAAATGAGCCTGACGGCTCTTAAGAGGACACTCGGTATATATCATGTTCCCCACTACAGCTATAGTGCGTTTTTACGCCAGTGGTTCGTTTTCTATCGATAAATACTTAAAGTTCGTTTTGTGATAACCTTTTCAGAAATTTCTTATTGCCAAGATCGCATTCTAAATTATTTTTTATTGACCGATTTCGACGGAGAAGATTCATCCTCAGGTCTTCAAAAGCTTTTTTGGTTGTACGTCATGTTCCATTGTGCGTTCATTACAAGAACATGACGTACAACCCAAAACGTTTTTGAAGATCTGAAGATGGAAGTCTTACTTGTCAAAGCGGGTCAGTAAGAAATAGTTGAAACAGCTCAACAAGAAGTGGTTTTGAACCCGATCTTGGCTATAAAAATTTTCCTTAAAGTATATACGGTAATTCCCTCTCATTTCTCGTTGTGAGAAACTTCGATAACCTGTTCGATTTACTCAAGATACACAGATATATTTTTGGCTTTCCATCCCAGTATCCACTTTGGCTATATAGCGTGTTTTCTCCGATACTAGCTCATATATATATGGTGGTCTCCACGACAGCTGTTGAAATGTTTTATGATGTTTAATTAGGTTTCTTTAAGAGCAGTGGTCAAAGTTCTTCTTGTCAAGCACTTTCCGATTTTCTAGTGAAACCACATATATTCGAAACTGAGTAGTGAACGTTCCTCTTGAGCTAGTAGCTAAAGTGAACTTTTCGATACTAGCTACTATTTACTTACTATAAATAATTTTATTAATTCGTGCCATGTGTATTGATGTCCATTATAGCTATAAAACTTCAACTGATTCTTCCGGCGGTTCTTAGTAGAACAACATCATAATAAATGAAAAGCACCATGTAGCTTATGTTCTACAGTCCTGTAGAACATGAGCTGTATAGTGCTTTTCATTTATTACCTATAGAAGTTGTTTTCGGAATAATCGATTCGTTTTCTTTCTAAGAAACTTATACACCGTGAAAGTTTTAAATTTCACAATGTCTATCTTATTTCTATGTGACTGATCGTAACAGTCGTAATTCAAACTATTGCCAGCCTGAGTAACCGAGCGGTTCTAGGCGCTACAGTCTGGAACCACGCGACCGCTACGGTCGCAGGTTCGAATCCTGCCTCGGGCATGGATGTGTGTGATGTCCTTAGGTTAGTTAGGTTTAAGTAGTTCTAAGTTCTAGGGGACTGATGACCGCAGAAGTTAAGTACCATAGTGCTCAGAGCCATGTTTTCAAACTATTCTTTTAGAATGTAGTTAATTTTCATAATCAAAACTGTGTTGTTCACGTTCCGTTATATCGCCAACGATATGACCTTATAGTCGCCATATTGCCAATGTCGTTTGTCACATGTTTACTACGCCTTTGGTCAAAGCAAATCGCTAGTATCGCAGTTTCCTTATTATCTGGGGAATATGACGCATCTTTATCTTCTCATTTTCTATCCCAGTAAACGCCTGAAGATTACTGATCTCTTGTCGTTGTTGATAAATTTACTCGGAAGATGGGAGAAGCCAGCTGTTGCTGCTGAGTTAGTGCATCGATATGATAGATGTTTTGCCACCGTTCGTTCGAATTTTTCTGCTGTGTGTTTAGAGGCCAGGCCAACTGCATAATTTATTATTAAACGCACGTGCGTTTGGTATAATATTCTTATATTTCCGCAGTCAGAGATAGAATACTTATTAGACTGTGTTTCATACCTTGTAACGTATTTAATCAACCGGTGCACGCTGGGATGATTTGGCGTACAATGGCTGGGTGCGTCATACAACCACACAATACTGCATGTTGATTTTTTATTATAATCACACGGGTTGAAAATATAATAACAAATGTACAAACGCAAGCAACACTCCACAACTTTAACGGCAACGCCATACGAAGAAGTATTGAAATTTAAAGAACAGAAAAAAGAAGATCAAAGAAAATTTCGCGATCGGAAAGCAACAAATAATTACGAAGAAGAAAGCAGGTCATATTAGTACAGAAAATGCAAATTATAAAAGAAAATTTAAATTTTCATCTCGTTACAGTAGTTTAGCAGCAACATAGGCGGTGGAGTGAAGTGGCTGCGGGTTGCGGGGGCGCCAATATATTTTAGCAGTTATACACAATTTACACTACTGGCCATTAAAATTGCTACACCAAGAAGAAATGCAAATGATAAACGGGTATTAATTGGACAAATATATTATGCTAGAACTGACATGTGATTACATTTTCACGCAAATTGGGTGTATAGATCCTGAGAAATCAGTACCCAGAACAACCACCTCTGGCCGTAATAACGGCCTTGGTACGCCTGGGTATTGAGTTACACAGAACTTGGATGGCGTGTACAGGTACAGCTGGCCATGCAGCTTCAACACGACACCACAGTTCATCAAGAGTAGCGACTGGCGTATTGTGATGAGGCAGTTGCTCGGCCACCATTGACCAGACGTTTTCAATTGGTGAGAGATCTGGAGAATGTGCTGGCCAGGGCAGCAGTCGAACATTTTCTGTATCCACAAAGGCCCGTACAGGACCTGCAACATGCGGTCGCGCATTATCCTGCGGAAATGTAGGGTTTCGGAGGGATCGAATGAAGGGTAGAGCCACGGGTCGTAACACATCTGAAATGTAACGTCCACTGTTCAGAGTGCCGTCAATGTGAACAAGAGGTGACCGAGACGCGTAACCAATGGTACACCACACCATCACGCCGGGTGATACGCCAGTAAGGCGGTGGCGAATACAAGCTTCCAATGTGCGTACACCGCGATGTCGCCAAACACGGATGCGACAGAGCCTGGATTCATCCGAAAAAATGACGTTTTGCCATACGTGCACCCAGGTTCGTCGTTGAGTACGCCATCGCAGGCGCTCCTGTCTGTGATGCAGCGTCAACGGTAACCGCAGCCATGGTCTCCGAGCTGATAGTGCATGCTGCTGCAAACGTCGTCGAACTGTTCGTGCAGATGGTTGTTGTCTTGCAAACGTCCCCATCTGTTGACTCAGGGATCGAGACGTAGCTGCATGATCCGTTACAGCCATGCGCATAAGATGCCTGTCATCTCGACGGCTAGTGATACGAGGCCGTTGGGATCCAGCACGGCGTTCCGTATTACCCTCCTGAACCCACCGATTCCATATTCTGCTAACAGTCATTGGATCTCGACCAACGCGAGCAGCAATGAGCGATACGATAAACCGCAATAGCGATAGGCTACAATCCGACAGTTATGAAAGTCGGAAACGTGATGGTACGCATTTCTCCTCCTTACACGAGGCATCACAACAACGTTTCACCAAGCAACGCCGGTCAACTGCTGTTTGTGTATGAGAAACCGGTTAGAAACTTTCCTCATGTCAGCACGTTGTAGGTGTCGCCACCGGCGCCAACCTTGTGTGAATGCTCTGAAAAGCTAATCATTTGCATATCACAACATCTTCTTCCTGTCGGTTAAATTCGCGTTTGTAGCAAGTCATCTTCGTGGTGTAGCAATTTTAATGGCCAGTAGTGTAATAGCAGCTCTTTGAATGTGGGTCGTAGGTCGTGCTATTTTCGTAGCTCTTTGATGCTGAAGTCCGATCTCTGGTGACCTACAAAGAAGAGAGGCACCCTATATGATTATGTAAATCAGTTAAAGAAAATGATGATGTCAGACAACGGAAGCATCTTACTAAATGATCATTAATACTGGTGGCTCAATAAAGCATGACACAATGGGTATCAGAACACGCACACAGACATATTAATGAGAGGAGGCATTATCTTATATGTAACAGAAATAAGTGGTCACTATAACAGGTTTGTTATCGAAAAGCAAAACACTTGTCTCTCACTGCAGTAAATAATTGAACTTTTAATGATTGGATAACGAGCTCTAATAATGGACTCTAAGCATACCACAGGTGGGTAAATGCAATAAACGCAATGTAATGCGAATAATACGACCAGTGCTAACATCAGCTGCACACAAGCTAAGAGGGCTGCTCAGATTGTCTCCAAAATATTTTATACAGAGAAGGAACATCAGTGAGCTTGTATCATATTCTTGTGAAACGCCTGATATCAGTTCTTTTACTCGACGATTTTCAGTCGATTGTTGTGAACTGTAACGTTTCTGACAGCCAATCACGAATCCAGTCGCACAACTATAGGCACGTAATTTGATTAGAAGTCGCTTGTGTGAAGCGATGTCAAGTCTTCTGAAAATCTAAAAAAAATTGAATCCAATAAGAGGTCACCTGTTCATAGAACTCATTACTTCCTCGGAGTCCACCCCCAGGGCTGAGAGGTCTGCATGTTTGACTGCCATGCAGCAGGACTGGGTTCTATTCCTGACTGGATCGGAAACTTTCTCCACTCGGAGGCTGGGTGTTGTGTTGTCCTCATCATTTCGTCAGCAACAACACGCAAGTCGCCCAGTGTGGCAACGACTGAAAAGACTTCCATCTCGGCGGCCGAACTTCCCCAGGTGTTACTCCTGGCCACCAGTGCCATATGATAATTTCGTTCACTTAGTGTGAATGAGCTAGTTATCTTTTACAAGAACGATGTTTTCGGAATACGTGCTGATTGTGTCAATGAATCATTTTCTTCGAGATAATTTGTATGTTCCAAGATCCTATTGCAAATCGACATTAGTGACATGAATCTGTAACTCAGCGGCTTACTCCTGATTCCTTTCGTAAGTATTTGTGTGACCTGCGCAACTTTCGAGTCTTTATGTATGAATCTTTCCTCGAGCGAGGCATTGTTTATGACCAAGTGTGGGGCTATTGTATAAGCATACTCTGAAAGGAACAAAACTGGTATAAAATCTTGACTTGAACACTTGTTTTCATTGAGTGATTTAAGCTGCTTTGCTAGACGTAGGATATCTATTCCCAAGTTATTCATATTGGCAGCTATTCTTGATTCGTCTTCTTTGGTGAAGAAATTCTGGAAAACCATGTTTCGTAACTCTGCTTTAGTGGCACTGTCATCAGTGACATTACCATTGCTATCGTACAGTGAAGGTGTTGATTGTGTGTTGCCGCTGGTGTACTTTACAAACGACCATAATCTCTTTAGATTGTCTTTGAGATTTTGAGACTGTATTGTTGTGGTAATTATTAAAAGCATCTCGCGTTTCGATCTTCAGTTTTCGGCGAACCGAAAGCGTTGTTCCAACTGAGCTGGATAAAATACAAGAGTTGCCCAGAAAGTGATGCACCGCATTTCTTCTCTCGGCCAAAAACAATGCTACGAATGCGAAACGTTACTCATGTATTATTTGAAGTCGCCTGAGTGAGCGTGCCAAGTTTCCATCACTCCCGACAGATAGCGTAACTGCAGGACAGTTTCAAAAAGGCGTCTGCAAGTGATGTACGTTACAAGCGACGTGCCGTCATTGAATTTCTCACTGCAGAGAAAGAAACTGTGGGGAATATTCACAAACGCTGTGCAAAGTCTGTGAAGCATCTGCTATCGACTGAAGTACAGTTACTCTCTGGGCATGGAGGGTGAGGTCATCAGAAGGCGGTTCGGTGGAACTCCACGATTTGCAGCGGTCGGGGAGACCATTCACGGCTGTCACACCTGATATGTTGCAGCGAGCTGGTGTTGTCATTCGCGAGGACAGAAGCATTACGACTCGGCAGTTGGCTCTGCATCTGTCAATCAGCAAAGGAAGTGAGGATGCAATTATCCGTACTATTTGTTATTCAAAAATTTGTGCAAGATCGGTCTCGCGGCGTCTAACGGTAGAGCACAAATTGCACATAAAAAAACATTTGTCTTGATTTGTTGCAACGTTTTGAAGCTGAGGGGGAGGCCTTCTTGTCTCGGATTGTGACAGATGATGAAACCTGGTTCACCATTTAGAGCCCGAAACAAAACGACAGTTGATGGAATGGCGCCGCCTTTCCCAGTACCCACAGAAGAAAAAATTCAAAGCACCTGATTCCGCCTGTAGGGACATGATCACTGTGTTATGGGACTGAAGGTGTGATTTTCATTGATGTGATGCCGAGAGGTGGTACCATTAGTTCCGAAGCATATGTCAACACATTTACAAAACTCAAGACTCGCTTCCGGCGGCTTCGGTGCCACAGCAACCCAGGAAATGTTTCGCTGCAACACGAGAACGCTTGACCCCACACAAAGCTGGGGACTGCTGAACACATCGCAAAACAGGTTTGGACAGTGTTACCCCGTCCACCCTACAGCCCTGACCTATCTCCTCGGAATTCCACTTGTTTGGGTCATTAAAGGTTGCCATTCGTGGAAGACTTTTGAGGACGATGAGGTGGTGATTCACACAGTGAAGCACAGGCTCCGCCACGACGATAAGGATTGGTACCGACAGGGCATACACGCTCTTGTTTCGCGCTGGAGGAAGGCCATAGAACGGGATGGAGATTACGTGGAAAAATAGGGTGTATAGATAAAACACCATTCTTTCGTGTGTGTAGTTCTCATTATGTTCAATAAAGAATTGTTGAAGAAAAAAACGCGGTGTATTACTTTCTAGGCAACCTTCGTAGCTTTTGAAAATATTCAGTACCAATGTCCAGTAACACTATGTCGACAATATGTGTCTCAGTTTTAAACAGGGTGGGTGGATATAAATTCTTACTACAGTGATATGCTAGTATCCGTACATATGCTACAAAATAGTTTCTTAAGGTGATTGTTTGACTGTGCATAATATTGTCATTTTATGGCATACTAATCTTCTTCTATTTAACTTTAATGGCTCCACAGTACGTAAATTTGTTATTTAAATCTTCTAAGTGTACGATGCAGATCCTTTTATCGAAGGAGAAGTGCACAGAAATCATTCAAATCATTTCCTGTTAATGCTGAAGGTCGAAAATGCTCATTTGTGAAAGAATAAACGCTTCGTCGCTAAGATCGATAATTTACGGATGCTATTTGACGATACATGTCTGAATTATCTCCGTGTAATTGTTTCTTGAAGCTCTGATCTGATAAATCTATTAAGATCACTCTGTATAAAATAATTCAAATTATTCTTTATAATTTCCCTTTTTCTATCTTCAGAGACATTTCTGACACTGAATAGGTTTTGATTCGCACTCCAGAGAGCTGCTCTTCAATGCTGTTCGTAATATCAACGTAATTCTTTTGTGAATGACTTTGTCAAATCAAATATATTTAAAACTCATGTTGTGATTCAGACCAATACCTTAACTTTAATTAATATCTTTTTCACTAAACTGCTTGCGAGATTGTCCACTTTTAATAAAATTTGTGTAATCTGAATAACACTTTCCTTAGTTGTGGACTACATTGGTGAGGTACAGTTGTACTTGAGAGACGTATGCAGCATAATACATTGTAGATCCACATTTTATTATGCACACCATGATAGATCTTACATAAGACAACACATTACATGAACTGATACAATATTAAGTATTTTTCATCCAACTTTTGTGAATAACATAGTACAAAGTCTCTCTTGACAATGGAGTTCAGCAGCTCTTCCTGGCAACTCTACTAGTGACCTGCTCTGTCACTAGCTGTGTCAGTAGACCATGACTGGACCACCTTGTCAGGGAACTTGTTTTTTCAACATGAAACAAGCAAAAGGAAACAGATTTTAATGAAATTTTTCAGGACACGCTAGCTAATGGTTAATACACTCCTGGAAATGGAAAAAAGAACACATTGACACCGGTGTGTCAGACCCACCATACTTGCTCCGGACACTGCGAGAGGGCTGTACAAGCAATGATCACACGCACGGCGCAGCGGACACACCAGGAACCGCGGTGTTGGCCGTCGAATGGCGCTAGCTGCGCAGCATTTGTGCACCGCCGCCGTCAGTGTCAGCCAGTTTGCCGTGGCATACGGAGCTCCATCGCAGTCTTTAACACTGGTAGCATGCCGCGACAGCGTGGACGTGAACCGTATGTGCAGTTGACGGACTTTGAGCGAGGGCGTATAGTGGGCATGCGGGAGGCCGGGTGGACGTACCGCCGAATTGCTCAACACGTGGGGCGTGAGGTCTCCACAGTACATCGATGTTGTCGCCAGTGGTCGGCGGAAGGTGCACGTGCCCGTCGACCTGGGACCGGACCGCAGCGACGCACGGATGCACGCCAAGACCGTAGGATCCTACGCAGTGTCGTAGGGGACCGCATCGCCACTTCCCAGCAAATTAGGGACACTGTTGCTCCTGGGGTATCGGCGAGGACCATTCGCAACCGTCTCCATGAAGCTGGGCTACGGTCCCGCACACCGTTAGGCCGTCTTCCGCTCACACCCCAACATCGTGCAGCCCGCCTCCAGTGGTGTCGCGACAGGCGTGAATGGAGGGACGAATGGAGACGTGTCGTCTTCAGCGATGAGAGTCGCTTCTGCCTTGGTGCCAATGATGGTTGTATGCGTGTTTGGCGCCGTGCAGGTGAGCGCCACAATCAGGACTGCATACGACCGAGGCACACAGGGCCAACACCCGGCATCATGGTGTGGGGAGCGATCTCCTACACTGGCCGTACACCACTGGTGATCGTCGAGGGGACACTGAATAGTGCACGGTACATCCAAACCGTCATCGAACCCATCGTTCTACCATTCCTAGACCGCGCAAGGGAACTTGCTGTTCCAACAGGACAATGCACGTCCGCATATATCCCGTGCCACCCAACGTGCTCTAGAAGGTGTAAGTCAACTACCCTGGCCAGCAAGATCTCCGGATCTGTCCCCCATTGAGCATGTTTGGGACTGGATGTAGCGTCGTCTCACGCGGTCTGCACGTCCAGCACGAACGCTGGTCCAACTGAGGCGCCAGGTGGAAATGGCATGGCAAGCCGTTCCACGGGACTACATCCAGCATCTCTACGATCGTCTCCATGGGAGAATAGCAGCCTGCATTGCTGCGAAAGGTGAATATACACTGTACTAGTGCCGACATTGTGCATGCTCTGTTGCCAGTGTCTATGTGCCTGTGGTTCTGTCAGTGTGATCATGTGATGTATCTGACCCCAGGAATGTGTCAATAAAGTTTCCCCTTCCTGGGACAATGAATTCACGGTGTTCTTATTTCAATTTCCAGGAGTGTATTTTTTGATTACTGACATCGCTCAAGTGGGAAACTAAGACGGTACTTCACATCAAAATCTGAGGCACTACAACTTGTACTAGGGTTACACAACAGATGATCTCACTTGTGAATCAGATGCCTCGTTCGTAGCCCATTGCCCCTTACTACCATTCGCACTGCGACTGAAACTTTGTACGTCTAATAGTCATACTCTGTTGCAATTGTTGATAGTAAGTCCACAGGAGGTGGGACTCTTTATGACTTGATAGCATCAAAACTGATCAAAATGTGCACTCTAAGGAAAAAAGACATACCACTAATAAATTATCTACATGGGACGGAAACCGGTAGGTGTGATGTACATGTTCAAACGAACAAATCATTACGATTTCAGGAACATTGGATGATTTATTCAAAAGAATGAGCTTCTCAAATTGAGCAAGTGAGTAATGTGTTGTTCCACCTCTGGCCCTTACGCAAGTAGTTACTTGATAAGGCATTGATTGATAAGAGTTGTTGGATATCATCCTGAGGGATATCGTGCCAAATTTTGTCCAGCTGGCGCGTCACATCGTCAGTATCCTGAGCTGCTTAGATGGCTCTGCCTATTAAGCTCTAAACGTCCTCAATTGGAGACAGATCCGGAGACGTTGCTGGCCAAGGTAGGGTTTGGCAAGCACGAAGACAGTCTCGCTATGTGTGTGCTGTCATTACCTTGCTGAAATAATATATATATATATATATATATATATATATATATATATATATATATATATATTGCACCTCAGAGCTTTAGTCCTGGTTGTTGGGCCACCACGTTTGTATCCCACCATTGTCTGAAGATATTCGACCTGGAATCTCATTGACAGGAGTAGAACTGTATTCTGTGATGAGTCCCGGTTCGAATAGATGATGATGACCAGCGAAGATATGTCTAGAGACGCTGCGGACAGTGGTGGGATGCCACCCTAACTGTCGCCCGCCATACAACCCGACAATCAGGAGTGATAATGTGGGTGCCATTTCTTTTCAACCGGCCCAAGTGGCCGTTCGGTTCAAGGCGCTGCAGTCTGGAACCGCGAGACCGCTACGGTCGCAGGTTCGGATTCTGCCTCAGGCATGGATGTGTGTGATGTCATTACGTTAGTTAGGTTTAACTAGTTCTACGTTCTAGGGGACTAATGACCTCAGCAGTTGAGTCCCATAGTGCTCAGAGCCATTTGAACCATTTCTTTTCATGGCAGGATCCCTTTGGTTATCATCCACGTCACCCTTAGAGCTCGGTGGTACGTCGACGATATTCTACATCCCGTTTTGTTTCCTGCGCTTACATTTTAGCAAGATAATTCTCGCCTGCACGCGACGAGAGTTTCTACCGCTTGTTCAAATGGCTCTGAGCACTATGGGACTTAACTTCTGAGGTCATCAGTCCCCTAGAACTTAGAACTACTTAAACCTAACTAACCTAAGGACATTACACACATCCATGCCCGAGGCAGGATTCGAACCTGCGACCGTAGCGGTCGCACAGTTCCAGACTGTAGCGCCTAGAACCGCTCGGCCATACCGGCCGGCTCTACCGCTTGTCTTCGTGCTTGTCGAACCCTAGCTTGGACAACAACGTCGCCGGATCTCTTCCCAGTTGAGAATATTTGGAGCATTATGAGCAGGGCCCTCCAACTATCTCGGGATTTTGACGATTTAATGCGCCAACTGGACAGGATTTAGCACGATACCTTTCAGGAGGACTTCCAATAACTCTCCCGATCAGTGCCAAATGGAATAACTGTTTTCATAAGGGCCACAGGTAGACCAACGCGTTATTGTTCAAAAATATTCAAATATGTATGAATTCCTAAGGGACCAAATTGCTGAGGACATCGGCCCCTAGACTTACACACTACTTAAACTAACTTATGCTAAGAACAACACACACACCCATGCCTGAGGGAGGACACGAACCTCCGGCGGCAGGGGCCGCGCACAACGCGTTATTGGCGTGTTCAATTTGTGAACCTTTTTCTCTCGAATAAATCATCCACTTTTCTGGAATTATAATTCTTTTTCTGGACATGTAAATCATATACATCGTTCTGCGTCCCATCCGGATAACCCCTCGGTGGTGTGTCACTTTCATTTTTGCCTTAAAGTGTATCCAAAAATTTCGTGGGAAGTGAGGAGGAAATGGGAAGTATAACATGTCACAAAGGTTATAAAAAATTTGATTCTCGATGGAAAATAGAAATTGCCACGAAAGTGGGATATTTAGCAAAGGCTTTCAGCCTCATTGTATAACTGAATTTCGTCCATCTCTACTTCACTATTGCATGAGCACCTCCAGATAAACAAGTACGTCTCTTCTCTGAATGATGAGATAGTATTCTTCTTGTGTTATTTACTAATTATTCTTTAAATAGCCTGTTGTGCTGCATTTATCACTGTACCAAATAATGTAGACTGGCGATGCACATTGGTTCTCTTCGAGAATTAATACGACACTATTTTGAAGCTTTGTCAACTAGGTCAAGTGTTCCAGGTGAAACACGTGTAGTAATGCTGCCTCAGGTGGACCAATGATAAAGAAAGGAAACCCTCGTCGCCGGAAGCAACAATGTAAAGTGCAAGAGGTACTAGGTAACACCGACGGTAAATGGCATAAAGGAGATAATGGTCTCGGGCGACAATAAAGGCGCTGCTTTCTTACACAAGGACCTCGGAATAGCCAGCATGAACCAGATAAAAGGCACGTGTTCAGCTGGACGTGTTGGCTCGCTAAGAGACGACTGCAGCTGCAGATTACTGCAGCAGGACACAGAATGTCGACCAGCGACTAGCGCCTTCTCATAATGAGACGGTCGCTTGTCGTTCGCTGTTCTGATCGTTATTAATGTTTCTGAAAGATGAAAACTGTGTAACAGAACGGCATTCGTTATCCTACGTGTGCCTTTCACGGCCAGTTGAGGAGTGGGAACGGAAAACGTTCTAAGCGCCACTTTATTTTAATGAAAGGGAAGAGGACCAGAGTTTAACGTGCCGTCTAAGCGGGGTCATTAGAGACCGAGCACAAGCTCGGATTAGTGGGATGAATGGGGAAGAAAATTGGTCCTGACCTTTCAAAGAGACCATCCTGCTATTTGCCTTAAGCGACTTAGGAAAATCAATGAAAACCTGAATCTGGATGCCCGGACGCGGATTTGAACATTTGTCCTCCAGAATGTGAATCCACTGTGCTAACCACATTACTTTCCAAAATCGCATTTCCAGTGCTGTTGCATGTTTATAGATTTGTTCCAAGTGTCAGTCACGGAGAAAATGATTCAAGCGTTCATTATTAGGAACTGCATGGTCCATGCGCCGAGTTATGTTTCCCTCAGGAGTTCGAAATGTATTCCAATGCTTACAACCGAGTTCTTTGATTTTAAATATGCTGTTGAAACATCTTTATCAATGAAGGTGTGTGATATCTCCAGATGCAGTGTCATCAGACTGTCTCATACTCATCGATCTCATATACCTATTAAAAATTGTTATCCTCAAACAGAAGAATGAAATAGTGTCAGTGTATTCAAAAGAGGAAAGACCATGGCATATGTGTGCCATGCCGATCTTCATGTAAAAGACCAGCCATGTTTATCAGTCGCAAAGCAGAAGGGCCTGTTGACGATGTTGCCCTTTCTTCCTCAACAGCACGGGTAGTTTTACTGTGAACTCTGCAACATCAACATCAACAAGAATGAGTTGTGTAAGAAGCAGAAGTCAACAATGAGAGATTTTTTCACGAATTTAATTAGTTATACTTTCGTAACAAATGTAGACGAAATGAGAAATGGGTTTTGTTGCCTACAATTCCACTAGTTAAAATGTTTTTGCAGTATTTACATACTTGTAGTACCACAAATAAAACTTAGTCCTTCAGTATTAATTTAAACTGAATAAAAACTTTCTTACTGGCACTTAGAACCATTCAGTTTCCTGATGTGGCACTTAGAACGTTCTTAATAAATTATTTATTCTCTAATTTGGTTCAAATGTCTCTGAGCACTATGGGACTTAACATCTTAGGTCATCAGTCCCCTAGAATTTAGAACTACCTAAACCTAAGTAACCTAAGGACATCACACACATCCATGCCCGAGGCAGGATTCGAACCTGCGCGCGGTTCCAGACTGAAGCGCCTAGAACCGCTCGGCCACTTCGGCCGGCATTCTCTAATTTGTCTCGTTATTTTTACAGCAAATATCCTTCAACTTTCCCCACAGAAAGAAATCCGGGGACGTCTGATCCTGTGAACGTGCTTCGACGACCAATACACCTGTCATGAAATATGCTATTCAATACCGCTTCAACCGCACGCGAGCTATGTGCCGGACATCCATCATGTTGGAAGTAAATCGCCATTCTGTCATGCAGTGAAACATCTTGTAGTAACATCGGTAGAACATTACGTAGGATATCAGCATACATTGCACCATTTAGATTGCCATCAATAAAATGGGGGTCAATTATCCTTCCTCCCATAATTCCGCACCATACATTAACCCGCCAAGGTCGCTGATGTTCCACTTGTCGCAGCCACCGTGGATTTTCCGTTGACCAATAGTGCATATTAAGCCGGTTTACGTTACCGCTGTTGGTGAATGACGCTTCGTCACTAAATAGAACGCGTGCAAAAAATCTGTCATCGTTCCGTAATTTCTCTTGTGCCCAGTGGCAGAACTGTACATGACGTTCAAAGTCGTCGCCATGCAATTCCTTTTGCATAGAAATATGGTACGGGTGCAGTCGACGTTGATGTAGCATTCTCAACACCGACGTTTTTGACATTCCCGATTCTCGTGCAATTTGTCTGCTACTGATGTGCGGATTAGTCGTGACAGCAGCTAAAACACCTACTTGGGCATCACCATTTGTTGTAGGGCGTGGTTGACGTTTCACATGTGGCTCAACACTTCCTGTTTCCTTAAATAACGTAACTATCCGGCGAACGGTCCGGACACTTGGATGATGTCGTCCAGGATACCGAGCAGCATACATAGCACACGCCCGCTGGGCATTTTTATCACAATAGCCATACATCAACACAATATCGACCTTTTCCGCAATTGGTAGACGGTCCATTTTAACACGGGTAATACATCACCAAGCAAATACCGTCCGCACTGGCGGAATGTTACGTGATACCACGTACGTATACGTTTGTGATTATTACAGCGCCATCTATCACAAAGCGAAAAAAGTGGTCCAACTAAAACATTCATATTTCTTTACGTAATACACGAATATGTAATAAAAAAGGGGGTTCCTATTTAAAGAAAACGCGGTTGATATCCGTTTGACCTACGGCAGCGCCATCTGGCGGGCCAATCATAGCGCCATCTGGTTTCCCCCTTCAAGCTAGACGAGTTTCGTTCTTTGTAGTTTCTTCGTTTGATGCTTATTACGCCGGCCGGAGTGGCCGTACGGTTCTGGGCGCTACAGTCTGGAACCGAGTGACCGCTACGGTCGCATGTTCGAATTCTGCCTCGGGCATGGATGTGTGTGATGTCCTTAGGTTAGTTGGGTTTAATTGGTTCTAAGTTCTAGGCGACTGATGACCCCAGAAGTTAAGTCGCATAGTGCTCAGAGCCATTTGAACCATTTGATGCTTATTTCGTGGGATATTTGGCCCGGTTACTATCAATGGACCACCCTGTATACAACTCATTTATGGGCCATCTAAATTTCCCGCTGCCAATACATTAAGTGGCAACATATATGGTTATAGGCAGGGCCGGTTGGATAACAATTTTCATAGAAGCTACTTACCATTTGACGCGCCTCGCTCCCAGCATTTTCAGTTGTACACTTTCACGCGTGTCAGTTTTCACTAAAAATTCTGATACGTAACGTATAAAAATTTTGCCCTTAGGCGCCGCTAGTGATCTGATCCACTTGGAACGCAAAGCGGCCGCTGCTGATTGTGGTACTTCCTTTAAAGAAATCTTGCAGTTGTGACGCCTCTGGTGTCCCAAGCAGCGGCTTGTGTCGCTTGAACCTTAAACCGGCCGTTATTATGGGCAATTCATCACTTCAGAGTGTGTAAAAACGTACCTCACTTTAGACTGTGAAAAACGTTGCGTTGCAGAGTTTGCTATTTTGTGCTTAAGGACTATTTGCATAGTCCATCCGTAGTAGCATGCCTCAACAGACGATGTCAACTATGTCCAAGAGGCGTCTGCAATTTTTTCGACACTTAATTTTAGGAATTACATGTAATTAAAGATTTTTCTAGTATAGTAATACATTTAACGATTTCTACTCCACCTTATGGTGCGACAGAATAACATATGAGTAAAGTGTAAGTGAGGTAAAGCAGAATCAATTGCCTGGTTAGTTTGTCAATATCAGATTGACACAATAATATTTAAATTATACAGGATGAACCAGAACTCTTACCGATAAACGTTTAGACGTTGTTCTGGGATACCTACTGAGTATTTTATTAGGGTCCCACGGTTTCCGGCGACTCGTTAGGGAGTTACTGCATTTCGTTTAATACTAATCGATTGACCACTGTAGTCATGTCCAACTGCCGTCTCGATCAACAGTTATCACAAAAATCGACTACTACTTCTGAGGCCATGTGAAGACTCTATTTTACCAGACTCCTATCGATATTCGCACTGACATCGTTGCTAGGATTATCGCAGCCATGGAAGCATTACGGAAAACGCCTGGAATTCTTGAGTGTGTAAGACAGTCAGTGGTGGGTCGCTGTACTCTCTGCAGTGGTCATGGTGAGCGAAATTTTGACCACTACGTCTGAGGGAATAGTTCTGCATTTGTGTGCTCCACTGTACACTGGCAGAACAGAGTGAATGGCTCTGAGCACTATGGGACTTAACATCTAAGGTCATCAGTCTCCAAGAACTTAGAACTACTTAAACCTAGCGGTCGCGCGGCTCCAGACTGAAGCGCCTAGAACCGCTCGGCCACAGCGGCAGGCGAACAGAGTGAGCACATTGTGATAAAAGTTGCATGGGGTCTTAATTATTTATAATGCAAATATTTTTAATTTTAGTAGCTGTATGTCCGATTACGAAGTCTCGTAAACGGTTGGCCCTGACTAGTATTAGTACGCAATCTGACTGCATATAATAACAACAAAGAATGAAAGGAAATTTCCGTTACCACAATTAATTAATTAAGTCCCCAGCAACTATAAAAGCTACGAAACAAAAACTACGGAACAACAAAGCACAAGTGTAACTGTTCTGTGTGTGGAAGTGTGATTCAACGTACACATCTGGCTCGGTTCTTCCTCAATAAGACAAGATATTTTAAATACCATTTACACTGAATTAATTAAATAAAATTGAAATACTATAATTGCACATAGAAACCCGAATTACAGGCTAATACATGAACACAAGCCAGATGCTTTGTTGACTGAACCTGTGACCAAGAGGCATTGTTAGTTAGGAAATTTAAAAAAAAAGAACAAAAAAATGTTTTTTACCTTCATATATATTGACTAAAAATACACTCTGATCATTACAACATCTCCATTCGAACAAAATCAGCTGTCTAGCCCATCAAAACAACTGCACACGACATGGCCTCAACTAGTACAGCTATCGACATCCTCTCAGCATGGCGCTAACCACGGCAACTTCTCAACTACGACTTCCCACAGCAACTTCTGAACAAGCACTCTTTGGCGCAATCTCTGGCGCTGTGACTCAGTGTAGCCATCTTTCAAAGTGCACGCGTTTTTTTAGAAAGTTGTTGCATTACTCTGTGTTGTGTGTTGTAAGTTTTGGTTATCGCACGTCACAGGCTTCTTCACTGCTGTGAAGTTATTTTTACAAAACAAGGGTGACTGCGATATCAAAGCGAATAAATCATGATTACAGTATTACTCGCTAACGGAGACCGTTAATCAAATGGTTCAAATGGCTCTGAGCACTATGGGACTTAACATCTGTGGTCATCAGTCCCCTAGAACTTAGAACTACTTAAACCTAACTAACCTAAGGACATCACACACATCCATGCCCGAGGCAGGATTCGAACCTTCGACCGTAGCAGTCGCGCGGTTCCGGACTGAGCGCCTAGAACCGCTAGACCACCGCGGCCGGCTGTTAATCCCTTACACCAAATTATCAGAAGGTATTCCTGAACTACCTCGTAATGTTTGTCGGTAGAGTTTTGGTGCACCCCGTATAGCACGACATCGTTTCTTTTTGCTATTCTTCAAAAATCTGGAACACCCATTGTAATAGACTCATGGAACAACGAATCAGAGAGTACTGTTTTTTCTTTTGCAGTTTAGTACTTCGTACCCAGCATGTTTTAGTAATATGAGACACGAAGTAAGAGGATCTGTCACCAGCACGCTCTAACAGCTGGAGCTCGGTATCCAGTTTAAGTAAACACCACTGTCTGCGCGTGAATCTGCCAAAAATGGAGCTCACAGTCGCATTGCTCTGATTACCGTGAATCTTCTCGTTGCACCAGGTTCTCGCTACCGACTGATTATCTCTTGGATTGAAGTTTGGCAGTTCACTTTTAAGCCGGCCGTTGTGGCCGAGCGGTTCTAGGCGCTACAGTCTGGAACCGCGCTACCGCTATGGTCGCAGGTTCGAATCCTGCCTCGGGCATGGATGTGTGTGATGTCCTTAGGTTAGTTATGTTTAAGTAGATCTAAGTTCGAGGGGACTGATGACCTCAGAAGTTAAGTCCCATAGAGCCATTTGAAACATTTTCACCTTTAACTGCAAACTGTAACTTGTGCTTCGTAGTGGTTTTGCAAGATGATGCTGAAAAGTTATGTCTTCCAATTTATTACGTGAAAACTCTTAGGGTTTTTTTAATAGAGAACCAAATATTATTGTTCACGCCTACATATCTGCAGCCCACTGCCACTAGAGAGTGCGAACTGTAGCGTGTAACATGACGGTGTGTTAAGTAACTGCACAGTTCAGTCACATTAATGCAACCAGCGGTCAAATGCCTATATAACCATCTCCATCTCACCGCTGCGAGACGTGCAAGGAGAGAGTCAATGACATTTTGGTAGGTGCAGACTCCAGTGCTGTGGTCAGCTGCTCTAGGTTTCTCGGATCAGCGCCGGTTTTGGTTAACGCCATTTTGCCTTGTACGGTATCTTTAACCACGCGAACAGCTCAGACTTTTCTGTTTCTGAAGTGCTTCCATCATGGACCCGAAAGCCAATGATAATGCTCATTTGGGCGTCAGACATCACTCCGTTCCCCCATTACATCTACATCGACACGGATACTCTGCAAATCACATTTAAGTGCCTGGCAGAGGATTCATGGAACCAACTTCACAGTTCTCTATTATTCCAATCTCATATCTTTCCGTACGAGCTCTGATTTCCCTTATTTTATCGTGGTGATCGTTTCTCCCTATGTAGGTCGATGTCAACAAAATATTTTGGCATCCGGAGGAGAAAGTTGGTGATTGGAATTTCGCGAGAAGATTCATCACAATGAAAAACGCCTTTCTTTTAATGAGGTCCAGCCCAAATCCTGTATCATTTCTGCGACACTCTCTCCCATATTTCGCGATAATACAAAACGTGCTGCCTTTCTTTGAACTTTTTCGATGTTCTCTGTCAGTCCTATCTGGTAAAGATCCCACACCGCGCAGCAGTATTCTAAAAGAGGACGAACAAGTATAGTGTAGGCAGTCTCCTTAGTAGGTCTGTTACATTTTCTAAGTGTCCTGTCAATAAAGTGCAGTCTTTGGCTAGCCTTCCCCACAACAGTTTCTATACGTTATTTCCAATTTAAGTTGTTCGTAATTGTAATACCTAGGTATTTAGTTGAATTTACGGCTTTTGGATTAGACTGATTTATTGTGTAAGCGAAGTTTAACGAGTTCCTTTTAGCACTCATGTGGATGACCTCTAACTTTTCGTTATTTAGGGTCAACTGCCAATTTTCGCACCATTCAGACATCTTCTCTAAATCGTTTTGCAACTTGTTTTCATCTTCTGAGACTACTAGTCGATAAACGACAGCGTCATCTGCAAACAACCTAAGGGGGCTGCTCAGATTGTCTCCCAAATCGTGTATATAGATAAGGAAAAGCAAAGGGTCTATAGCACTACCTTGGGGAACGCCAGAAATCAGTACTTTTACTCTATGACTTTCCGTCAATTACTACGAACTGTGACCTCTCTGATAGGAAATCACAAATCCAGTCACATCACTGAGACGATATTCCATAAGCACCCACTTCCACTACTAGCCACTTGTGTGGTATAGTGTCAAAAGCCTTCCTGAAATCCAGAAATACGGAATCGATCTGAAATCCCTTATGAATAGCACTCAATACTTCATGTGAATAAAGAGCTTGTTCTGTTTCACAAGAACGATGTTTTCTAAACCCATGTTGACTGTGTGTCAATAGACAGTTTTGTTCGAGGTAATTCCTAATGTTCAAACACAATATATGTTCCAAAATCCTGCTGCATAACGACGTTAACGATATGGACTTATAATTAAGTGGATTACTCCTACTACCTTTCTTGAATATTGGTGTGACCTGTGGAACTTTCCAGTCTTTGGGTACGGATCTTTCGTCGAGCGAACGGTTGTATGTGATTGTTAAGTGTGGAGCTAATGCATCTGCATACTCCGAAAGGAACCTAATTACTATACAGTCTGGACCAAACAATTGCTTTTCTTAGGTGCTTTAAGTTGCTTCACTACTCCGAGGATATTTACTTCTACGTTACTCATGTTGGCAGCTGTTCTCGATTCGGATTCTGGAATATTTACATCGTCTTCTTTTGTGAAGGCATTTCGGAAGGCTGTGTTTAGTAACTCAGCTTTGGCGGCACTGTTTTCGATAGTATCTCCATTGCTATCACGTAGAGAAGGCATTGATTGTTTCTTGCCGCTAACGTACTTAACATACGACCAGAATCTCTTTTGATTTCCTGACAGGTTTCGAGACAAAGTTTCGTCGAGAAAACTGTTTTAGGCATCTCGCATTGAAGTCGGTGCTAAATTTCGAGCTTCTGTAAAAGATCGCCAATCTTGGGGATTTTGCGTCTGTTTAAATTTGTCATGTTTGTTTCGTTGTTTCTGCAACAGTGTTCGGACCCGTTTTGTGTACCAAGGAGGATCAGCTCCGTCGTTTGTTAATTTATTTGGTGTAAATGTCTCAATTGCTGCCGATACTATTTCTTTGAATTCTATCCACATCTGATCTACACTTATTAATTTGGAGTGAGTGGAGAATGCCTCCCAGGAAGGCATCGAGTGAATTTTTATCTGATTTTTTGAATAGGTAAATTTTTCGCTACGACAACCCTGTGTTCACTAATGCCTGTATCGGTTTTGTTGCTCGTTATTAACTCAGTATTATTTGTTGGTAAGACTGTATTGTATTCCGCCCCCCCCCCCCATCCCACCAAACATACTTCTTATACCTTCCACTGTCAGTGCTGCCACCTGCTGGCTGTTGAGAGGTCATTGCACGTTGATGGGGAGCAGAAGCTTTGGTCACTCTGATATGAATGGGCCGTCTATGCGATGCGTGAGAAACAGCGTAATAGAGTTTCGAATTCGAAGAGTTCATCAACACATGGAACACCCTCTCCTGCAGCATGACAATGCCAAACCATACACGAGCGCTGCGTCATCTGCAACAGTCCGACACCTTGGTTTCACTGTCCTCGATCATCCTCCGCAGTCACTACTTGGCCCCATCCGATTTTAATCTGTTTCCGAAACTTACAGAACACCTTCGAGGACTTCACTTTGACAGTGATGAAACGGTGCAAGCAGAGGTGAGGTGGTGGCTCCGTCAACAAGGTCAAACATTCTACAGTGACTGTATGAACAAACTTGTCTCTCGTTGGGAGAAACGTGTTCGTCGCCAGGATGACTATGTTGAGAAATAAATACGTAGACATGAAGAATACAGATGTAGAATGTTAACATCGTTTGTTTTATTTAAAAAGCTATGAAATTTCACATAAAAAATTCGGAGGCATTACTTTTCAGTATGCCCTCGTACATGCAAGGTCCTGCACCATATTTTTTTTTAGCGTACGAAGACTTTTCTGTTCCATGCTTATCTTAGCATCCACTGTTCCGTAGCTTGTACTATGCTATTGTAATACACTTTGTTTTTGGTATTGGTTAAAAACAGTCTTGGTTGCAGTTTTAGTTTTTTATTTTTCAACGACGCTTTTCGCCTTATTTAGGTATCTTCAGGTTATCTTTCCTAGATGGACACGAGAGGCACCAAGATCTGCATAACTCGTTCCCGTTCACAGGAGCTCTGTTACTCGCTCCTGTGAACGGGAACGCGTTATGCAGATCTTGGTGCCTCTCGTGTCCATCTAGGAAAGATAACCTGAAGATACCTAAATAAGGCGAAAAGCGTCGTTGAAAAATAAAAAACTAAAATCGCAACCAAGACTTTTTTTAACCAATACTGTTAAACACTGGTTTGCTACATGCCACGTATGGATTAGAAGAACTTAAACACTTGTTTTGTTTTTAGTCCTGCCTTCATCAGCCGGTTTCTATCAATATAAAGTGAACTCGAATTATAGCGACAAAATTTGTGAGGTCGTTCAGGGATATTTTCTAAGTACTTTGGCGTAAGGGACCTTTAGTCTTCAGGTGGCTCGTTTCAGCCTAGTAAAGTGATTTATTCGGACTGTCAATGCAATAATCTTACTTTTTGTGATAACACCTTCAGTACAGTGGAAGACAGTGTAATCAGAAATTAACAAAAGGTCAAAGAGTAATGCAACGACTCATCTGCAAAAGTACTGTGATGTGGTTGCACTTGTTGCGGGAGCAGCTCATTCAGTGTAGCGGTGCTGTGCCATTCTTTCAGCGCCTTTAGAGAACATATGTACGAGGTGCATATCGGCCAATACTTCACCAGTAAACTATGCATACTGTTGTGTATCAATACTTTCGTAAAACTAACACAACTGGTGAAAGGCACCCAAGATAAACGGATCAGTAAGGAATGCAAGCTTTACGATGAAGGCAGTACTATTGCCAACAGGAAGTATCGTGGGTGAATGGAACAAGTTTGTTTCCAAACATGACATACAGAACATACTGTCGACATTTTCACTGTTGTAAAAATATTTTAACTGTCGTACAGAACATGCTGTCGACATTTTCACTGTTGTAAAAATATTTTAACTGTCGTACAGGTACGAATATAATGATGGTAAGAGATCAAACGAAGAACATGTGTCCCCTGTACCAAAATACTCAGAAAATGTCCCCAAAGAGCTTCCACAGTTTCACCAGTGGCGCTCGGGTTCACCATACACAGGGGGGTCAAAGTAAAACTGGCCATGAAAATGGGTCACTCTTTCGAAGCACCGTTCTCCAATTGCGACATAGAAATTTGAAATCGGGCTCAGAGGAGCCAAAAATCCACCTCTGCAATGGAGCAAAATCGTTGCGCCCTGCGGTTTTACCCTCGAGCTTGGCGTCGTTTCAAACGCTAAGGTGTCGACACACGGGGAAACTTAGGCCAGGGCTCAGAAGTTCATGTTAGGGGTAAGGTGGGTTAATGATGCTATGTGGACGTTTAACACATTGGGAGTCTCATCACCCCATCTCTTACCCACATGTAACCCCTTCTTTTGGCGTCTCTCCGATGGAGGTCAGAACCCGAAACCCAACGTTAAAATCACGCCGTTTTCTTATAGGCGGGTGGTGTAAACATTTCGGACGCACTTCTGCTCATAATCGACACGAAATGCCCTTAGGACGTGGCACGAGGGGCGTCAATGAAACTGCCTTTGTCCTGGAGTGTTGATCCCCACAGATTTTGCAGTTGAAACCGAAATTTCGCAGTGCGATGAGCAACTGGACGACGTTCTTGACAAACTTTGTCACTGCTGATACCCTGTGGATCATTCAACCGTTCTCTAAACCATTTCCTTGGGCCAACTGAAAGTGAGCACATTGCTTTGAAGTGTAATGCGATCGCAGTTTTTTCTCTGGTGTACGGAGCCACTCGGGACCGTTCAAACCCATACGACGAAATTGGAAAGCAAAGGGGGTTTGTTTTTCTTAGTCCTTCTCTTTCGTGCCCTCCGGTGATGTGATCATCGTGGGGTTCGCCACTTACACATGCAAGAATAAAATGGCGAAGAGTCTGTACAGGTCATGTTGAGATGTAAGGTGGCAGAATAAATTGTCAGATTCGCACCTTACATGAAACCTTCACAGATTGCAATGAGGAGGTGAAGATGACACCTAACATAAATCGACAGTTATGAGAACATTTGCCTATCAGTATGTAATGAAAAAAGGGATGACAGTCAATTGACGGCAATTAACACACCATTCCTATAGAATGCATGTCTTTGAGCAGAAGGTAGAACAGGGAAAGTGAGTCGAGTCACTTTTAGTGTTGAAAAGCCAGCTCCAAAACGGCGTAGCGAAACCACGCTGCGGGAGTTACGCCGGCAACTACTTAAAGGGGTGGCAGGAAGGAGGACAGCGACCCCGGGCTAGGTGATTCAAGCTGGAGGGCCACCTGTAGTAAGGGCATCGGTGCAAGAACAGAGAAGAAGCTTTAGAAAACTGCGTTTCGAAATTCCAACGGGATACGAAAATAAGCAACTGAGGCATTTTCATCCGGCGAGTGCGACACACGGAAACTTCAATGTACTTTAGGCGTCTAGAATGGGCACAAAACGTCCGATTGGCGGAGACTCACTAGGAAGGAGAAAACTGCTGAAGTTTCGACGCAGTTTAATAGAAGAGACGTTGCGGTTGGTGGAGGGTGTTTCTACAAAATAAGAGAAACGCTCGTATAGGTCGAAAAAAGCCATGAAGTGAAAAAGGAACCCAAGTGGAGGGAGGCAGTTCTGCCATGAGTAGGACAAGAGATAAATTTTGTGGACTCTTCTCTGAACTGGCGTCAAGTGCAGAACGGAGCGCTTAACGCTCGCTTAATACTCCGTACGACGCAGAGAAGAAATTGATGTGGACACTGCGTTCACAGCGGCTGCACTCCAGCTAAAATTAGCTGTAGCAACGATTAGCTCCAACTGTGGAGAAACGAACCAGCCAAATTAGTTAACTGTTCTTGCGAGAACTGAGAGGGCACTATAATATGCACGCTGCTCCAACCGTGCGCGTGTATATCGCCACATAATAAGACTAGGGCTGAGTACATGTTTTCTCGCATAATGAGAAACATAGGGAAAGTTTCTGCTAGAAAGTTCAGCAAACGTCAGATTAGTTTTGTAGGAATTTCATTGGGAGAGAGCAGCCTTGCAGACAGCAGCACGTCACAGCTTAAGATAAATACTGCGTGCAGAGGCTCAAACTTTGTTGGTACACCAGCTTGGGTCCACTGTAAACTCGAGCTGCCTTGGGTAATCTTGCGCTCAAACTTGTCACTTGACTAACCATCCACCATAGACTTGATTGTCATCCTAAATAGTACCAAACTTTGAACCGGAATCGGACGATTTTCGTAGTACTGACCAACATCATAATGTACATGTAGGAGCAATTTTGTAAAGAAACGTCGAATTAAACTTTCATATTATTGTGCTTAGGATTAATGTAAAGAAACTTCGAATTCATAATAGTGTGCTTAAGATTAATGTTCTTTCAGAGAGTTAATATTTAATGTTGTTGTTTTTATAAGAATATACAGCCTACAGTTGCAGGTTAACTTTATCGTTTACCTAGGTTTCAACGTTAGTAATAACGTCTTCTTCAGAACCTGCAAAAAGTTAATATTATAATGTGCTAGTAAATTATATTAGATATGGTCATCCTACAGGATGCAACGTGTAGTACTTACATAAAATATTATTTAAATGTTTGCCTAAGACAAGCCATGTCCTAAGTCAACTTTTTAAAACTTGATGCATAACCATAAGGTTTTGCCACTTCTATTAAACAAGCTGTAGCAAATTCACTTCAAGCCCGTTGCATGGGTCTCGTCGTGTGACTAGAGACTGCGGACCGAGAGGGCTTCGCGGTCTGCCTCACAGAGGGCGGCGCGAATGCGCGAGACGAATAGAACCAAACTCTTATTACGCACGCGTCGGATAACATTTTTGCTATGAATTAATTTATACTTTACTATTGTAAGTTAATTACAGTATCTAGCATGACTACGTTTTACATTCTACTAGAGAACCTTATATACTGACCAACAAATCTCGTATGAACATCTGTAGGAAAGGTTCTATTATTACAGAAACTGTGATGGTCACATGCTTGTTCACCTTCTGTCCCTCCAGCTCAACTCCCGTCGCTCCGCCATTTTTGTTTCCCTTGACCTCCAAAATGCCTATGACCGTGTATGGCATCCCGGTCTCCTCTTTAAACTCCAAACCTACGCCCTGCCTATCAATTTTGTCCGTCTGGTCGCTTCCTTCCTCTCGCACCGTCCTTCCTATGTCGCCCTCCACAACACCAACTCCCGTATCTTTTATCCCACGGCTGGCGTCCCCCAGGGTTCTGTCCTCTCCCCTCTCCTTTATCTCTTGTATACAGCTGATATGCCCAAGCCACCCCCACCAGTTCACCTTCTCCAATATGCTGATGACACCGCCTTCCTGGCTCTCTATCCTACCCTTCAAAGGTCTCAACGTACCCTCCAAACCCACCTTAACCAGTTCACCACTTGGTGTAACCAGTGGCTCCTCCGTCTCAACCCCTCCAAAACCCAGGCAATCATCATAGGCCGTACCACTCGCTCCTTCCGCCTCCAAGATTTCTACCTCACCCTTTATGGTCGTCCTATCCAACTCACCCCCACCCTGAAATACCTTGGCCTCACCCTTGACCGACACCTCACCTGGACCCCTCATCTCCTGACCATCCAGCAGAAAGCCCATTCCCGCCTCCGCCTGCTGAAACTCCTGTCCGGCCGGACATGGGGATTGCATCCTTCTACCATCCTCCACACCTACAAATCCCTCATCCGTCCTATCCTCTGTTATGCCAGCGTCGCCTGGATCTCCGCCCCCACCCGCTTTTACAAGGCTCTCCAAATCCTTGAACGCCATGCGCTCCGCCTTGCCTTCCGTATCCGCCTTCCTTCCCCCACACGGCTCCTGTATGAACTGATCCCCTTCCCCCACCTCCTCTTGTTCCTCCAACATCTCTGCATCCTTTACATTGTTCGCAGGGTTGATCCCCCCCACCCTCTGGTTTCCTCCTTCCTCTCCACCCCCCGCCCGTTGCCGCGCCTCTATCGCTGTATCCCTCCCTCTCTCCACCTCCACACCCTCCATCTCCTTCATCAGGGCAATTTCCAACGCCTCCCCCTCCCGGATGACGAACTTCGCCGTGACATATACCCTTCCTTCCAACTATAACCCGGCCTTGTTCCCCCCCCCCCCTCCCCAGGGCCCCCTTCTCCTCTTTCCTCCTTCTCCCAGAGCGGATTTTCCTCCATCCCCCCCTCCCCTGAGACCCTGCACCCCATACTTGCCTCTCTCCTTCCCACATCCCTCCCTACCTGGCCCTCTTCCGAGCGCCCCCCATTTCCCCTCCCCCATCTCTTCCCCTCCCTCCCTTCTTCAGGTCTCCCTCATCTCCTTGAACCTGGCAGATCCTCTGTATTGATCAACATCAGTGTGCCACGTCAGTGTTGTGTTTCGTGCTTTTCTCGTGTGCGTCAAGAGGTGTGATTTTAATTGTGTGCTGCCTGGAGGTTCGCCGTCAGTGCTACGCTGTGTGCTATGCCAGCCGTCGACACCTTTATGCTCCAGTCATACTGTGCCTTGTGTTTCTTTTAATCGTCGCAGTGTGTGGCCTTTTGTGTGTGCTACTTTTAAACAGTTTTTTATCTCCATTTTACAGTCACCCCGTTTTTTGTATATTGCCTTCCATGATGTTCTCCCTTTTTATATCTATGTTCGCCTTCTTCTCTCCTTTGCTGTTTTTAAATGTCTTCTATTGTTTTGTTCTATGTCTTTCGGCTGAAGAGCAGCGCATATGCTGCTGCCAGCCCGCCCCGATAGGGGAATTGAAATACAATAAAGAAAAAAAAAAAAAAAAAAATGGTCACATGCATTATGAATTATGGTAAACCTAATATAGGCTGGAAGCCTTCGAAGTATGCTCTATGTTTTAGATACAGTTGATTGTTCAGTAAATTGCCTCTATCTGTAATTAGGTGTGCATAAATTTGTAGTTCCTCAAGCGTGTCGAGTCTATATCCCTTAACGTCGTGAGGTAGTAGCTCTATGTCACGTAAAGGTTTAGGTGTATGAGCCATTTGCACCAGATGTTCCGCAAAGGCTGACCCCCGTGTTCCTAATCCCTTAATTGGAAGATGTTCTTTAAACCTTACTGCTATAGCTCTGCCTGTTTGACCTATGTAATAACATGGGCAATCATCACACATAATCTTATATACCCCTGATTTCGCTGACTTATCATAGTCTTTCTCAAAGGAATGAACCAAATTTTGCTTTAAACTATTACTCGTCGAGAAGGAAATTTTAAAACCTGAATTTTTCAACAGGCGCCCTATCTTGTAGGAAACATTACCTATATAAGGAACCGACAATAATTTCTTGGTCTGATCTTGGGTTTGAGTATTTGTGTTTACTAATGTCGTTGTCCTTTTTCGCGTTTTCTTATGATATAACTGCCTCACTGTCTTTGGATCATAGCCATTATTCTGTGAAATACTCTCGAGAATTTGTAATTCTTTTTCGAGGTTGACATCTGACAACGGAATAGAAATCACCCGATGGATACTAGAATAGAAAAACGACATTTTATGCGCTTGGGGGTGGGTTGAATCGGCCGGGATATAGTGACAGAGCTACTACATCATGAAGTTAAGGGATATAGACTCGAAACGCTTGAGGAACTACAAATTTATGCACAACTAATTACAGATAGAGGCAATTTACTGAACGATCAACTGTATCTAAAAGATAGGGCATACTTCGAAGGCTTCCAGCCTATATTGGGTTTACAATAATTCACAATGCATGTGACCATTTTTTTCCCTTTATTGTGATTTTAAAACCTGTTCAACAGGCAGGCTGGCAGCAGCATTCTACGCTGCTCTTCAGCCGTAGAATAGACAATGAGAAAAAACATAAGGAATACACATAATTTACATAATGGCGGGTAATAAAACAGTAGACACATAATTACAAAACCACGGAGCCGTTCACACTCGACGATAATCCACGCTACAAACTGTTGACACGACGCACTAACACTGATGATGTCGATGGCACACGTGAACGATGGAGTGTGACGGTGAACACTAAACACACAACACGACGGCACACACGAGAAACGGATGGTGACGATCTCTGGCGCGCGAATGTTCACGTAACGTGTGCGAGTCTGGGGACCTGCCAAGGGGGGGGGGAGGGGAGAAGGGTGAGGGGGAGGGAGATGGGAGAGCAAAGATGCCAATGGCAGAGGAGATGGGAGGAGGAGCAGAGGGACGGGGGTAGGGGAAGCCTGGGGGAGGAGTGGGAAGAAAGGGAGGAGGGAGGGAAGGAGGAGAGAAGGGTGGGAGGGTGCCCAAAGGAAAAAACACAGGAAGTGGGAGGAGAGGATCAAAGTTGATAGGAGGGGTAGATGAAGGGGAGGAGGGCATCATCTGGGAGGGGGAGCTGGCGGAAGCCACGTTGGGAGAGGGTAAGGAGGGTGGAGAGATGGAGAGCAGGTGGGACGTGGGAATAGAGGAGCAGCAGCGGCTGGGGGTGGGAGAGAATGGATGAGACAAGCGGGTGAGGAGAATCGAGTTTACGGGAGGTGTAGAGGATCCGTATCCATTCAAGGAAAAGGAGGAGGTGGGGGAACAGAATTAGGTAGTACAGGATCCACATGGGGGAGGGGAGACAGATGTGATAGGCGAAGCAGAGGGCATGGCGTTCAAGGATCTGAAGGGATTTGTAAAAGGTAGGGGGGGGGGGGGGTGGAGATCCAGGCCAGATGGGCGTAACAGAGGATAGGGTGTGTAATCTCCCCACGGAAAATTACCCTCTACCACGCAATAATTAATAATTATCAATCAAATCATCCACATTTATTCACTTTTGGAAAGTATCTGATCGGATTTTCTAGTAATATATGCGCCAACAGCTCGTCGACGCCAAGGTATTTTTCTAGTACGTTTATTCTTTGGAAGAACAGAGATACATATGTGTTTTCTCCATGGTTGTTAGGGACGGATAACTAGGACAGCTTTGGAAGTATCTGTGGGAAGATTGTCGGGTTGCTAAAAGAGACATATTTGCTCTTCTTCTCGCTAAAGCGAGCTATTAACGTTTGTGCCACTAGCGGGTTATTTGAAGAGAGAGAAAAACTGTAAACGCAAATTAAGTAAGACTTGGAATCAAAAGAAAACGGAACATGTAATGGAGATGGATTGAATATACAATTTTCCTCAGAAATAAGGTTTGTGACCCTTTTATTCTAGAGTGAATGACGAATGAGTTCTCTGTCTGAATCATTGATGATTGTCTTGGCCCTGTAATTAGTGGGGAAGTTTCAGTTGTGACGAAGAGAGCCTGCAATCACCGAGATTTTATAAAATCGTCCAAAAAGGCTTCGGACACATCTGAAATTCTAAATCAGTCGTAAAATGAACAAATTGTTCAAACGATCGATTTTCCCAACTGAATGCAGCGCTTAACAATAATAATAGATATAAAGATCTTTTACAGCAAGCCAGCCGCTGAATATTAAGACGAAGGGCTCCACCAGAGATTCTATTGGGCTGAGTTCACGTAATGAAATATTATATTTAAAACTGTATATAGATAAAGGACAGAGAGAGAGAGAGAGAGAGAGAGAGAGAGAGAGAGAGAGAGAGAGAGAGCGAATGAAATTAGAGAAAATACGCAGAATCCTCCATTAGTATAATTGTTTGCCTGTCTTATCACGGATCAGCCTAAAGATAAAACAGGAGGCCCTTACTTTACTGTACAGGTTTGTGTGTGAGAGACATTACACCAAGTTAGCGGCAAGCTGCATTCACATACTTTCATCATTTACAGTATAATCCATTATAGGTGGATGAGGGATTTGTAGGTGTGGAGTATGGTGGAGGGGTCCAGATCCCACGTACGGCCGGAAAGGAACTTGAGGAGACAGAGTCGGGAGCGTGCCTTGGCTTGTATTGTCCGGATTTGGGGGGTCCAGGAGAGGCGACGTTCGAGGGTGACGCTAAGGTATTTAAGGGTGGGGGTGAGGGCGATAGGACGGCCATAGATGGTTAGATAGAAGTCGAGGAGGCGGAAGGAAGGGGTGGTTTTGCATACAATGATCGCCTGGGTTTTGGAGGGATTGACCTTAAGCAACCACTGGCTGCACCAAGCAGTGAACCGGTCAAGATGGGATTGGAGAAGGTGCTGGGAACGCTGCAGGGTGGGGGCAAGGGCAAGGAAGGCGGTGTCATCGGCAAACTGGAGAAGGTGGACGGGGGGTGACGGCGGCGGCATGTCCGCCGTATACAAAAGGTACAGAAGGGGGGAGAGGACGGAGCCTTGGGGCACACCGGCGGAGGGAAAAAAGGTGTATGAATCCGTGTTATGGATGGTGACGTAGGAAGGACGTTTGGAGAGAAAGGAGCCGATCAGACAGACGTAGTTAATGGGAAGGGCGAAGGTTTGGAGCTTGAAGAAGAGACCGGAATGCCATACGTGGTCATAGGCACGTTCGAGGTCCTCCAGGGAGAGAAAGATAGCGGAGCGACGGGAATTAAGCTGTTCGGAAAGGAGTTGAGTGAGGTGAAGGATAAGGTCATCGGAAGAGAAGGACAGACGAAAGCCACACTGGGTAATGGGAAGGAGGCAGTGCTGGCTGATGTGTCAGGTGAGGAAGGATTCCAGGACCTTGCTGAAGACCGAGGTAAGGCTGATGGGACGGTAGGAGCATGTGACCATCACAGTTTCTGTAATAATAGAACCTTTCCTACAGATGTTCATACTAGATTTGTTGGTCAGTTTATAAGGCTCTGTAGTACTCGTAGAATGTAAAACGTAGTCATGCTGGATACTGTAATTAACTTACAATAGTAAAGTGTAAAATTAATTTATAGCAAAAATGTTATCCGATGCGTGCGTAACAAGTGTTTGATTCTATTCGTCTCGCGCATGCGCGCCGCCATCTGTGAGGCAGATCGCGAAGTCCTCGTGGTCCGCAGTCGCTAGTCACACGACGAGATCCACACAACGGGCTTAAAGTGAATTTGCTACAGCTTGTTTAATAGAAGTGGCAAAACCTTATGGTTATGCATAAAGTTTTATAAAGTTGACTTAGGACATGGCTTGTCTTAGGCAAACATTTAAATAATATTTTATGTAAGTACTACACGTTGCATCCTGTAGGATGACCATATCTACACTCCTGGAAATGGAAAAAAGAACACATTGACACCGGTGTGTCAGACCCACCATACTTGCTCCGGACACTGCGAGAGGGCTGTACAAGCAATGATCACACGCACGGCACAGCGGACACACCAGGAACCGCGTTGTTGGCCGTCGAATGGCGCTAGCTGCGCAGCATTTGTGCACCGCCGCCGTCAGTGTCAGCCAGTTTGCCGTGGCATACGGAGCTCCATCGCAGTCTTTAACACTGGTAGCATGCCGCGACAGCGTGGACGTGAACCGTATGTGCAGTTGACGGACCTTGAGCGAGGGCGTATAGTGGGCATGCGGGAGGCCGGGTGGACGTACCGCCGAATTGCTCAACACGTGGGGCGTGAGGTCTCCACAGTACATCGATGTTGTCGCCAGTGGTCGGCGGAAGGTGCACGTGCCCGTCGACCTGGGACCGGACCGCAGCGACGCACGGATGCACGCCAAGACCGTAGGATCCTACGCAGTGCCGTAGGGGACCGCACCGCCACTTCCCAGCAAATTAGGGACACTGTTGCTCCTGGGGTATCGGCGAGGACCATTCGCAACCGTCTCCATGAACCTGGGCTACGGTCCCGCACACCGTTAGGCCGTCTTCCGCTCACGCCCCAACATCGTGCAGCCCGCCTCCAGTGGTGTCGCGACAGGCGTGAATGGAGGGACGAATGGAGACGTGTCGTCTTCAGCGATGAGAGTCGCTTCTGCCTTGGTGCCAATGATGGTCGTATGCGTGTTTGGCGCCGTGCAGGTGAGCGCCACAATCAGGACTGCATACGACCGAGGCACACAGGGCCAACACCCGGCATCATGGTGTGGGGAGCGATCTCCTACACTGACCGTACACCACTGGTGATCGTCGAGGGGACACTGAATAGTGCACGGTACATCCAAACCGTCATCGAACCCATCGTTCTACCATTCCTAGACCGGCAAGGGAACTTGCTGTTCCAACAGGACAATGCACGTCCGCATGTATCCCGTGCCACCCAACGTGCTCTAGAAGGTGTAAGTCAACTACCCTGGCCAGCAAGATCTCCGGATCTGTCCCCCATTGAGCATGTTTGGGACTGGATGAAGCGTCGTCTCACGCGGTCTGCACGTCGAGCACGAACGCTGGTCCAACTGAGGCGCCAGGTGGAAATGGCATGGCAAGCCGTTCCACAGGACTACATCCAGCATCTCTACGATCGTCTCCATGGGAGAATAGCAGCCTGCGTTGCTGCGAAAGGTGGATATACACTGTACTAGTGCCGACATTGTGCATGCTCTGTTGCCTGTGTCTATGTGCCTGTGGTTCTGTCAGTGTGATCATGTGATGTATCTGACCCCAGGAATGTGTCAATAAAGTTTCCCCTTCCTGGGACAATGAATTCACGGTGTTCTTATTTCAATTTCCAGGAGTGTAATATAATTTACTAGCACATTATAATATTAACTTTTTGCAGGTTCTGAAGAAGACGTTATTACTAACGTTGAAACCTAGGTAAACGATAAAGTTAACCTGCAACTGTAGGCTGTATATTCTTATTTAAACAATATCAGTTGCTGTCGCTGCATAAAAATGTTAATATTGTTGTGTATAAACTTATTTCAAAAATGATTCAAATGGCTCTGAGCACTATGGGACTTAACTTCTGAGGTCATCAGTCCCCTAGAACTTAGAACTACTTAAACCTAACTAACCTAAGGACATCACACACACCCATGCGCGAGGCAGGATTCGAACCTGCGACCTTAGTGGTCGCGCGGTTCCAGACTGAAGTGCCTAGAACCGCTCGGTCACACTGGCCCGCACTTATTTCACTTTTTGATGTTGGCAGGATGCGTTTCCCATTGCGCTGTTTTTATGCTGGCGAGTTGAAAACTTTGTGAAAAGCTGTAATTTGGTGAGAAATATTGCGACATTAAACATGTCATTTCACCTCACACAGTTGTTCTCAATTCAAGAATAAGCGAAAACAAAACCCCCGCAACCATCACAGACCTCGTCGAATGATTTTGAACAGTCCCTATTGTTTCCACCCTGTACACCAGGATAAAATTTGCGGCCGCGTTACACTCCTAAGGGATATGATCACGATCAATGTGGTTTCCGGCTCACGATGTCCTTAGAGAAGCGTTGAATCGTCCAGAGGGTTTCAGCAGTGTCAGGGGTTGTCTGTAACGTCGTTCAGTTGCTCGACGCAATGCGAAATGTCGGTTTAGATTGCAAGATGGGTGGGAATCAACGCCCCAACGGAAAGGGTGTCCCACTGATGAACTTCATGCCACACACTGAGACCTTTTCATGTCGAGTCGGAGCGGCGGTGTATCCCAAATGATATCCTTGGCCTCCCATAAGAAGACAACGTGACTGCAATGTTGGGCGACGCGGTTCTGATCTCTATCGCAGAGGCGTCAAAAGAAAGAGTGAAACATGTATGAGAGGGGGTAGGACAACCCTCCAATCGTGTGACACGTCCACCGTGCCTTTTGACAGGAATGTTGAAATCTGATGCCCGTCTGACATCATTAACCTACCTTATCCCTCACAAGAACTTCTGACCTTTCTTTCGCACGTATCGACACCTTGCTGTTTGAAATGTCGCCGACCCCGACGGTGGCGTCGCAGGGCGCCACTTTTCTGCACCGTTACAGACGAAGGTTGCTAGTTCCCTTGAGCCAAATGTCAAACATCTGCGTCGCAGTGGGAGACAAACACGGGGCTTCGAAAAAAGTGACCCTTTATTTGTGTTTTGCAGTATATTTATTACTAAAGAGGAAATGGCCATTGTTAATGAACAGGAGAACTGTCCACTACAGAAAATGCTGGAAACCATGATTTTTGTGCACCACCCGGTTATTCTCCCACGCCTGCACACGCGCATCTCCTGCGTGCTCCGTCCATAACAATTCACCGTAAGTTACGTTTGAGTGAAAGGGAGGAGAAAAATGTGTTTAGTGACAAGTTGTATGCAACATAAAATGGATAAAATGGTGCTCACAGTAAAACAGCACGTTTACATTGTCAAGTGTTATGTGATTTGAAACACGTTGATAACTTGTACAGCCGGCCGCAGTTGCCGAGCGGTTCTAGGCGCTTCAGTCTGCAACCGCGCGACCGCTACGGTCGCAGGTTCGAATCTTCCCTCGGACATGGATGTGTGTGATGTTCTTAGGTTAGCTAGGTTTAAGTAGTTCTAAGTTCTAGGGGACTGATGACCTCGGATACTAAGTCCCATAGTGCTCAGAGCGATTTGAACCATTTTTTAATAACCTGTACAGAACTCTTTGAAAAATCTCGAGCGTAGTCTGGAATGCACGTATATCCTTACAAATTTGCTGTTGTGCATAATTTGAAGCGTCCAAACGAACTGTCGCGTGTTTGTGCATCTGTCTCTTTTTCTTCTTTCGCTCAGTGCAGCGGTCGAGTTTGTTCTAGATGCTCCCGTGAGTGATGGTGCCAATTTTTTTCCAGTCGTTTCAACTAATGCTGCCATTTCGTAGACACGGAATGTTCAAAAATTACCAAGTCCCTCCGTGTCGCATATACACTCCTGGAAATGGAAAAAAGAACACATTGACACCGGTGTGTCAGACCCACCATACTTGCTCCGGACACTGCGAGAGGGCTGTACAAGCAATGATCACACGCACGGCACAGCGGACACACCAGGAACCGCGGTGTTGGCCGTCGAATGGCGCTAGCTGCGCAGAATTTGTGCACCGCCGCCGTCAGTGTCAGCCAGTTTGCCGTGGCATACGGAGCTCCATCGCAGTCTTTAACACTGGTAGCATGCCGCGACAGCGTGGACGTGAACCGTATGTGCAGTTGACGGACTTTGAGCGAGGGCGTATAGTGGGCATGCGGGAGGCCGGGTGGACGTACCGCCGAATTGCTCAACACGTGGGGCGTGAGGTCTCCACAGTACATCGATGTTGTCGCCAGTGGTCGGCGGAAGGTGCACGTGCCCGTCGACCTGGGACCGGACCGCAGCGACGCAAGGATGCACGCCAAGACCGTAGGATCATACGCAGTGCCGTAGGAGACCGCACCGCCACTTCCCAGCAAATTAGGGACACTGTTGCTCCTGGGGTATCGACGAGGACCATTCGCAACCGTCTCCATGAAGCTGGGCTACGGTCCCGCACACCGTTAGGCCGTCTTCCGCTCACGCCCCAACATCGTGCAGCCCGCCTCCAGTGGTGTCGCGACAGGCGTGAATGGAGGCACGAATGGAGACGTGTCGTCTTCAGCGATGAGAGTCGCTTCTGCCTTGGTGCCAATGATGGTCGTATGCGTGTTTGGCGCCGTGCAGGTGAGCGCCACAATCAGGACTGCATACGACCGAGGCACACAGGGCCAACACCCGGCATCATGGTGTGGGGACCGATCTCCTACACTGGCCGTACACCACTGGTGATCGTCGAGGGGACACTGAATAGTGCACGGTACATCCAAACCGTCATCGAACCCATCGTTCTACCATTCCTAGACCGGCAAGGGAACTTGCTGTTCCAACAGGACAATGCACGTCCGCATGTATCCCGTGCCACCCAACGTGCTCTAGAAGGTGTAAGTCAACTACCCTGGCCAGCAAGATCTCCGGATCTGTCCCCCATTGAGCATGTTTGGGACTGGATGAAGCGTCGTCTCACGCGGTCTGCACGTCGAGCACGAACGCTGGTCCAACTGAGGCGCCAGGTGGAAATGGCATGGCAAGCCGTTCCACAGGACTACATCCAGCATCTCTACGATCGTCTCCATGGGAGAATAGCAGCCTGCGTTGCTGCGAAAGGTGGATATACACTGTACTAGTGCCGACATTGTGCATGCTCTGTTGCCTGTGTCTATGTGCCTGTGGTTCTGTCAGTGTGATCATGTGATGTATCTGACCCCAGGAATGTGTCAATAAAGTTTCCCCTTCCTGGGACAATGAATTCACGGTGTTCTGATTTCAATTTCCAGGAGTGTATTCACTCACTAAGGAAAGTTAGTTCAGTGATCCAGGAGGTGGTAAATGACATTTATATTCCAAGAACTTTGGTGTATTTTGTCGCGAATGATAGAAAACAGGGTTAAAAATCAAGTAAGATGTAGGCTTGGAAATTCTTGCTACCAGCGAGGCCGACGTGTCCGGACGTAGCTTATGTGTAATGTTTACTCTGCTAACAAGAGCGTACTATGCTGCATCACGAGGCTCGAGAGCCGTTACAAGCTGCAACCCTTGGACACAGTGAACATAGTGGAGTACGGCCTGTTCGTCACGTAGGCATCACATGCTGCCATGTGACACACACGAAATGCTCGAGAGTTCTGTAAACTTCTAGAACAAGTGGTGCCGGGTGCACTAGCGCCTATAAAAAGGCTAGCCGCCATAGTGTTGTGGCAGTGATGGCGGTGATGGAGCAGCTGGTCAGTCGGTCAGATATGGTTTAGCTGGAGTTATGATGCTGTGAGATTGTAGTGCAGTGCTCCATAGCCACGAGGGGACTTAGGCTCATTTCCACGTAGTCAACACTTAGTCTGGTACGCCCGCCTCTGCTATATTGGGACTTGGACTCAGGGAGCTATGAGAAGTTGCACTACTAAGAAGGCAGTCAGTAGACTTTGTATATAGAACTGTTTATAAAACGGATGTGCCAGGGGTGCTTCCAGCGCATATATCCTAATGCACTGATTTATGCTTGCACCCAGTGTACCCTGAGATCCCAGCCGAGTTCCGTACTCTAACTCAACCTACAGCCCTCTTTTCAGTGGAGCAAGTGCATAGAAGGCAGCCCACTGCCATGAGACCTCCTGCCAAGTAAGTTCTTTGACACGCATTTTGCAGTCCTTCCACTCCCTCTCAGGACTCTTCAGTCTGACAAGACAGTTTGTTTCATCCCTGCAGCACGACAAAAACGCGAGATATGACAACATACTGGGATTCTTCTCCCATGATTGGTCGAGGCGTCGGTACAAATTAGGAATCTCCTCCCTGCAGATACTTAACACAAAACCGTTGAGGCTCTAAGGGCCACTTGTTGCATTGACTGTTGGCTTCCATTTCGACATCTACGCCTAAAGATTAGAGTGCAAGCGCTGTGTGTGACCGGTCACTTAATAATATTGACCGACGCGGAGGTTCCCGCTGTGGAGGAAAGCTACCACGCCCGTTTGTTCAGGGAAGCACTGAAATTCATGAATATCACAATAGTTTTAACAAGAAGGTAACACGGTAATTGGATCATGCATTCCAATGGTGCAGTGTAGGACCTCTGGGAAACCGCATAGGTAATAACTAGGGTAAAAGCCCTCACACATTGGCTTGTAGATACGTGCCTCATATAATCTCAGTCCACAGACTCGACTCCAATACGCCACCAGCAATGGAGCGTGAATTTTTGACAACGTCAGCCAATCGCGCTGGTGAAACATCAGAAACATCACTAAACAGACGTCTGCCAAAGACTCCAGAACGAAATCTATCACACAGTACGCCAAAAAGTGGCCACGAAAGCTTCAACAATTTCTAGGTATATTAGGGGGAGTCAAATGAGAGCCTTAAATATCTTTAAAAATTATTTTTCGTAAACCAAAGTGAAACACGAGTGTGTCATTTTTCGGTATAGCCTGTCCTTCAACACACTTCCTCAAGTCCGTAGGAAGAGCAAAATTGGTTCAAATGGCCCTGAGCACTATGGGACCTAACTTCTGAGGTCATCAGTCCCCTTGAACTTAGAACTACTTAAACCTAACTAACCTAAGGACATCACACCCATCCATGCCCGAGGCAGGACTCGAACCTGCGACCGTAGCGGTCGCCCGGTTCCAGACTGTAGCGCCTAGAACCGCTCGGTCCCCCCAGCCGGCGTAGGAAGAGCACAGATTCCTCTGAGAAAAAAAAAATTCTTTCGGTGATGTGCGCAGACTCCTGTGCACTCTTCATCGGAACTAAATTTCTTTCCTCACATCGTCTTTTTGAGTGGTCCAAAAATGTAATGACTCGCCGCGATGTCTAGTGAGTATGGTACATCTACATCTACATTCTACATTTATACTCCGCAAGCCACCCAACGGTGTGTGGCGGAGGGCACTCTACGTGCCACTGTCATTACCTCCTTTTCCTGTTCCAGTCGCGTATGGTTCGCGGGAAGAACGACTGTCTGAAAGCCTCCGTACGCGCTCTAATCTCTCTAATTTTGCATTCGTGATCTCCTCGGGAGGTATAAGTAGGGGGAAGCAATCAAAGTGTAGAAAAAATTGGAAATTTGTGGTCATGTCTTATGGGACCAAACTGCTGAGGTCATCGGTCTCTAAGCCTACACATTACTTAATCTAACTTAAACTAACTTACGCTATGGACGACACACACACCCATGCCCGAGAGAGGACTCGAACCTCCGACGGGTGGAGTCGCACGGACCGTAACAAGGCGCCCAGACCGCGCGGCTACCCCGCGCGGCTCAAAGTGTAGATGGTTGCAAGTGTTGCACAAGTAGTACGAGGCCGAATATTATCATGTTTCAAAATGGTAGAAGTTCACGTAGCTTTCATCTTATCGCATGATTAACATGTTGGAATGCGACGCACTGGTGATGGTGTTTGCCCTGGTGGTGTATTGTTCCAAGACAACACCTAATTCATCCCAAAAGATTGTCAGCGAAACGTTCCCTGCAGACGGCTGCTTCCGGAACTAGTTGGCTTTGATGACGAATAATGGCGTCATTCCATGCCTGCTCTCTTTGTTTCGGGTTCTGGCAGTGTGCCCAGTTTTCGTCTTCCGTAAAGATTCTCACTAAGAAGTCATCAGCTTCTGCTTCGAAGCTCCGCAAAAGTTCTTCACAGATGTGAACGCCTCACTTTTAGTTATGGTGTGAGCTGCCGTGGCACCGATCTCGCAACGCTTTGTGAAACTTAAGCACTACATGAACGATGTGCTGTGATGAGCCATGATTAACGCTCAGGTCCGGGGCTATTTCATCCATCATCACACGGCGAGTTATCATCAAGCTGGTTTCAACTGCTGCAGTAGACTCCAGTGTCAGAACACGGTGTTGTAACTGAACCGGCAACGGTACAGTCAACTTGCAGAACAATGGCGCGGAATGTCAGTTTCTAAATACGCTTTTAAGGTTTTCATTTGACTCTCCCTCGTAAAATACATCGTGATAATGTCATCCCCCAATATGGTATTGCTTGGATATAAATGACCTTCAACGCATATATTCTGAACGATGTATTCCTTTGAAATATTTAGTGAACAAAAATTGTTAACGACACAGATTTAAAAAAAAAATGTTTTTTTATATGTTTACTGTGTGATGTCCACTTGGCGTGGTTTCAGTGTCCTGAAAGGTCAACATTTCTTTCCTACACTCAGAGTTGACCTTTTGTTTCTCACTTTTTTTTACATCGTACGGAACACCACGGTGTTGTAATTGCAGCTGTTCGTTTTGTAGGCTAATGCCGGAGGGGACGATTGGGTCTAGGAAATAGTCTGTACCAAAATAGATTATTACTCGCTGGTAAAGAAACAGCTTCGCACGCGATAAAGGAGACTCTCTTTGAAAGCAATAACGTGCAGTGCAAGTGTACCGTCCTTTCTCGTTCTTTTTCATATTAAGGACAAGTCTGGCTTATGTCTTAAGCTTTATGTGATTAAGATATTTTAACGACGCAGTTACAGACTAACAAAATGGCACAGCAGTTATCCCGTACACAGAATTCAATACTTTCTGAAAAAAATTTGTAGACTGTACGCATGATGATGTGCAAGATTTATTGTAAGACTTATAAATAAGATCTGTTAACTAAGATATCTGTGATATTTTTTTCCTTTCCCATGTCTAGGCTTATGGTTTAACTCTGCCTTTGTTATTCTGTTTCCACAGACTCTTGTCAGGGGGTGTCATTTCTTCCTTTTTTTATTTTTTATTTTTTTTTTACTTTAGCGTTCAATTAAACACGTACTTTTTCTGTTTGCCATCTTCACGTCTCTCTTTATTTGGTCTTACATATCCTGTACTTTTCTAACGAATCTCATTTCCGTACAATTTATTCTTCTGGCTTATTACTTTTCAATGTCAAACGCACACGTCCTAAGAAGCAAAGCTGAAATGTCTTTCTGTGTAGAATATAGACATTGCTGCACTTTGTGATACAACTGCTTGCTTTGTGGCGTAAATATTTGTAATACTCTGTTATTTGTGAACAATGCAACTTATTCAATTCATCATATTTTTGGCTTTCTCTACATTACTTCAGTAAGGCACTCTTTTATTGAATATTATTAATCACAATTACCACCATTTCAGCATTACAGACCTTCAGTTAACAACTGCCCCTTTTGATCTGAGGCAAGACATTCTTATTACCGATTAGTGATAGTGGATATTTGGTATTTCCAGTGCTAAATGAAATGTGAGTTACAGGTAACTACAAACTGCAGGAAGAGGACACTACCCTCAAATCGAATACAAAGAAGGAACGGGAAAGCATGTAGACCAGGTGGTGTTAATATGGAACGTTAAAATATGCTGGTCCCTTTAATGACTTTAGATTATTACATTTACTTTGCGAACTCTGGAACAGGTGTAAAATACCAAACTTCTCGTGAAATTTCAAAAAGAACTATAATTTTAATAAAGGTCAAAGCACCAAATATGAAAATTATAGAACCCAGCCCATAAAATATTTGCAGAAATAATTAATAATCACCTCAAAACCATAACGGTGACTCTACTAGAAGAACAAAGTGGATTTTGTAAAAGCAGTTCATCCAATGATACGTTTACCACAAAAATATTTTTTAGAGAAACGACGAGAAGTCAGTTCAGAGACACTTACGCTAATCAGCCAGAGCGTTATGACCACTTACCTTATAGCCGGTATGTCCACCTTTGGCACGGGTAACACCGCCGACGCGTCCAGGCATGGAGGGTACGAGGCCTTGGTAGGTCATTGGAGGGAGTTGGCACCTCATCTGCACACACACACACACACACACACACACACACACACACACACACACACACACAGACAGACAGACAGACACACAGACACACATCACACATCACACACGTCACCTAATTCCTGTAAATTCCCTGGGCGATGAGCTCTGACGCCACGTTCAATCACATCCCAGATGTGTTCGATCGGGTTCAGGTCTGACGAGTTGGTGAGCCAGCACATCAATTAGAACTCGCCACTGAGTTCCTCGAACCACTCCATCAGACTCCTGGCCTCGTGACAGGGCGTATTGTCACGTTGAAACACTGCAACTGCCATCGGTAAACATGATAGTCATAAGGGGTGTACGTGATCTGCTTTGCACGAGCTCTATTGGACCCATGCATGCCCACGTGAATAGCAGTACATCTACATGTACATCATACTCTGCAAGCCACGTAGTGGTACCGAAAGTACCCTCCACCACACACCATTATCTGATCCCTCCAACCCTGTTCCACTCGCGAATAGTGCGTGGAAAGAATGATTGTCGGTAAGCTCTGTATTTGCTCTACTTTCTCGAATTTTCTCCTTGTGATCAATACACGAGATGTATGCGGGGGAAAGTAATATGTTGTCTGACTGCTCCTGAAAAGTGCTGTCCCGAAATTTCAATAGCAAATTCTCCATAATGCACAACGTCTGTCTTGTAACATCTGACAGTGGAGTTTGTTTAGCATCTCCGTAACGCTCTCCCGCCAGCTAAACGATCCCGTGGCGAAACGCGCCGCTCATCGTTGGATAGTCTCTATCTCCTCTATCAGTCCTACCTGATACGAATCCCAGATAGATGAGCAGTACTCAAGAATCGGGCGAACGAGCGCCTTACAAGCCACTTCTTTCGTGGATGAGTTACATTTCCTTAAGATTCTTTCAATGAATCTGAGTCTGATGTCTGCTTTTCCCACTATCTGTTTTATATGATGGAAAAATGCCGTGTGGTGAGGGCCTCCCGTCGGGTAGACCGTTCTCCTGGCGCAAGTCTTTCGAGTTGACGCCACTTCGGCGAGTTGCGTGTCGATTTTATATGGTCATTCTACTTAAGGTCGCCCTGGATAGTTACGTCTAGATATTTTACGGCAGACGCTGTCTCCAACTGTTTGTCATCAATAGTGTAGCTGTATAGTAGTGGATTTCTTTTCCTATGTATGCGCAATATGTTACATTTATTTAAGTTCAAGGTCGACTGCCAGAGTCTGCACCGTTCATCAATTCTCTGCAGGTCGTTCTACAAATTCTTACTATCTTCTGGCATTGCTACTTTGGTATAAACAACTGTATCATATGCGAATAGCTTTATAGAGTATCCGATGCTTTCAAATAGATTATTTATATGTATTGCGAACAGCAGCGGTCCTATCACACTTTCCTGTAGTACTCCAGATATTACCTTTACATCTGTCGTTTTAGTTCTTTTAAGAGCGACGTGTTGAGCTCTATCTGCAAGAAAATCTTGAATCAAATCGCAGGTCTGCTCAGATATCCCGTAAGCTCGCATTTCTTTCATTAAACAGCAATGCAGCACGATGTCCAATGCCTTACTGAAATCAAGGAATACGGCATCAGCCTGAGCGCCGTTCTCCAGTGCTATGTAGATCTCAGGGAGGAACAGAGCGAGCTGAGTTTCGCAGGATCTCTGTTTGCAGAATCGATGTTGATTTTTATTTTTATAGAGGATCTGTTCATTTTCCAAGAACGTCATAATTTTGAGCATAAAACATGTTCCATAATTCTACAACAGATTGACATCAACGATATGGGTTTATAATTGTGTGGATCTGTCTTACGGTCTTTCTTAAAAACGGGAATGACCTACGCTTTTTTGCAGTCGTTAGGTACCTTTCGTTGCTCAAGCGACCTACGATAAATTACTGCTAGAAGGGAGCAACTTCTTCTGCATAATCTTTATAGAATCGTATAGGTATCTCATCTGATCCTGAAGCCTTTCCGCTACTAAGCGACTGTAGCTGCTTTTCAATTCCGCGATCGGTTATCTCAATATCTGCCGTTTCGACGTTCGCACAACGCTTGGAAGGAGTGACAGTGTTACGACCTTCCGCGGTGAAACAACTTCGGAAGACCGAATTCACCTTTTCGGTCTTCTCTCTGTTATCTTCCGTTTCCGTGCCGGTGTGGTCGCTGAGAGAATAGATGATTTTAACTAACTTACTGATTTTACATACGGCCAAAATCTCTTAGGGTTTTTACTCAGGTCGGTTGACAACGTCTTACTTTCGATACAATTGAACGCTCCTCTCGTTGCTCTACTTACGCTCATTTTCACTTCGCTCAGCTTTTGTTTGTCAGCTATATTTTTACTTCACCTGAATCTGACATGAAGTGCTCTTTGTTTACGTAGCGCTTTTCTAACACGGCTACAAAACCAGGTGTCGTAGAGCTGTTCCGCTGGAAGACGACGGACTTACGCCCTCCCATCGGCACAGTGAGGAAGGTATCGGGATTCATCAGACCATGTAACGCTCTGCCAAAGCGCCAACTTGCAGTGGCGACGGTCACGTGGGCATAAGTCACAGTTGCCGGTGTCGTGGTGATAACTTCGGCACACGCAAGGGTCGTCGGCTATGGAGGCCCATCGTTAGGAGTGTTCGGTGCGCTGTGTACTCAGACGCACTTTGTAAGTACGCTGTTCAGGTTTTCTTGTTGGTAACGCCACGTAGCGCTCTGTATGAAAATCACTGGCTGTGCTGTGTGCAGTCTGTGGCTAGTTTGCATTGTTGTTCACTATTGTAGTGCTGGGCAGCTGGGTGTTAACAGCGCGTAGCGTTGCGCAGTTGGAGGTGAGCCGCCAGCACTGGTGGATGTGGGGAGAGAAATGGCGGAGTTCTGAAATTTGTAAGACTGGATGTCATGAACTGCTATATATATTATGACTTTTAAACAATATTAAGGTAAATACATTGTTTTTTCTCTATCAAAATCTTTCATTTGCTAACTATGCCTATCAGTAGTTAGTGCCTTCAGTAGTTTGAATCTTTTATTTAGCTGGCAGTAGTGGCGCTCGCTGTATTGCAGTAGTTCGAGTAACGAAGATTTTTGTGATTTGTGAAAGTGTAAGTAGGCTGTTTATGTTTTCTCTATGTAAGTAGGCTGTTTATGTTTTCTTATTGGCAACGTTACGTAGCGCTCAATATGAAAATCACTGGCTGTGCTGTGTGCAGTCTGTGGCTGCTTTGCATTGTTGTAATTCTCGCCATTGTAGTGTTAGGCAGCTGGATGTGAACAGCGCGTAGCGTTGCGCAGTTGGAGGTGAGCCGCCAGCAGTGGTGGATGTGGGGAGAGAGATGGTGGAGATTTGTAATTTGTCATGAACTGCTATATTTATATATGATGATATCAAGGTAAATACATTGTTTGTTCTCTACTAATATCTTTCATTTGCTAACTATCCCTATCAGTAGTTAGTGCCTTCCATAGTTTGAATCTTTTATTTAGCTGGCAGTAGCGGCGCTCGCTGTATTGCAGTAGCTTGAGCAGCGAAGATTTTTGTGAGGTAAGTGATTTGTGAAAGGTATAGTTTAATGTTAGTCAGGGCCATTCTTTTGTAGGGATTTTTGAAAGTCAGATTGCGTTGCGCTAAAAATATTGTGTGTCAGTTTAAGCACAGTCGTGTATAATTGTTCAAAGGGGAAGTTTCATATGTCGACCCTTAGCCTAGGATACCTCACTGGAATCTTCTGATTTTTCTTGTAGTTTGTGTATTTAGTGTAGCTTTTGTTTATTGCTAGCGCGTAATTGTAGAGAGAATCCCCTTTGTAGTTGTAGCCTTTCATTGTTGTACAGTAAAACAGTTGTGGCATGCATATAGATTTGCACCAAGTATTTCGCAGCTACGCTTGCAATTAACTAGATATTATTTTCAGTGCTATTTTAATGTGTTCTCTTATTTTTGATCTTCAAATTGTGTTTTTCTGTGTTGTCGTGTGAAATACTGTGACAATAATGGCGTGTGAAAAACGTAATACTAGGCTCCAAAGTAAACTGAGAAATGACAGTGAAAATGAAAGCAGTATGTTAGCGCCACCGAGTAATGAATTAACTGATGTTCAAAGCAGTAATTTGGTAATTGTGCATAGGGAAATGGAGCGGGCGGCAAACAATGGCGTGGACAGTGAAACAATTAGTGAAGAGGGAAGCATTATCGATCGATCGGTCGGCAATAGCTCGCCTCAGGAAGCCGAAATGACACGACACGATCTCGCAAATACTGTAGATTCAGGTTTTGGATCCTCACCGTTTTCTCAAATAAGTCAAGACACATTTTCTGCTTGTCAAAATGTGAATGTTTCCGGTGCAAATTCACTGCCGAAAAGCACTGAGGAACATGTTTCAGACACCAATGCATTGTTATTACAATTAATACAACAAATGGGACAAACACAACAAAAGCTTCAAAAGTTAGACACAATGGAACAAAATCAGAGACAAACACAGCAAAAGCTTCAAAAGTTAGACACAATGGAACAAAATCTTAAAAAGTTAGACGCAATGGAACAAAATCTTCAAAAGTTAGACTCATTGGAGCAAACTCTTGAACAAACACGTGAGGATTTAATTACCGAGTTACATCACATTGAATCGAAATGTCAAAAAGTCTGTAATGACGTAAAAACACAAATTTGTGAGCATTTCCAACCTATTTTTTCGCGTCATGAAAATGCACTACAGAATCACGAAGCAGCCATAAAAGAACTGCAAACTATTGTTCATGAAAATCATGAGACCTTGCAAGCAAAATTTGACTCAGTTGCATCTACCGATACGGTTATGCAACTTGCAAAAACTCAGGAAAACTTAAAGGACACAGTAGATACGATTTCAACACAAATGGACACTCTGAAACTTGGTTCAGAAAAACATACAGAGGAAATGATTTCACTATCGGATAAAGTAGCCGAACTTTCAGATCAGTTCACTAACTTATCTACAAAGGTAGATGATGTTCTGAATGACACAACACCTGTAGCCTTCACGGACACTGAAGAGTATGAACAAATTAGAAAATTCAAACAAAATCAAAATCAAATCAATACACAGTACCAAAGAGAAATCCGGGAAGTACAAGATCAGCTGACTCAGGTAATACAAGAATTACGTATTTCAGAGGCCACTCGCGCTCCAATACGGGAAGAGGGACTTAGAAATACGGAACAACCACAAAATAATAACACAGGACACTTCGGAAGTTGTCAAAGAAGTTGGCAAGGTACGCCGAATTTTGAGATGGAACCGCCGACACGACGTAACAATGACCGATATGCTACTCGCCGACACGATGATTTTGACTATAAGCTGTTCATTACTACACGTAAATTCAAAACGTTTAAGAATTCTGCCAACGACATTCATCCACAAGCATGGCTCCATCAATTCTCTCATTGTTTCCCTCCCAACTGGTCATTGGAGCACAGGTTAGAATTTATGTGTGGCTACTTAGAGAATGAACCAGCTGTAAGAATGCGATCGGTCATTCACGATTGCCACAGTGAAGGAGAATTTTACCATGCCTTCCTCTCAGCATATTGGTCTCAAGCCACACAAGACCGTGTAAAACATAACATCATAATGATGAAACACTTCGAACAATCAGAATTTTCCAGTCTTATGAAATATTTTGAAGACATGTTGCATAAGAATCAGTACCTGTCAAACCCATACAGCCCCTCAGAACTCATCCGCATTTGCTTAATCAAATTACCTGAACATTTACGACATATTATTTTGGCAGGACGTTGCAAAGACGACATTGAAGCTTTTCAAGGACTCTTACAAGAATTAGAAATTGACACAGACAGTCGCGGGATGCGAAAACAGGAAAACAATCACTACAGGTCACATCCGTCACAATTCCGTGACGACAGAAACAATAACTGGACACGACAAGGCTATTCTCACAACACATATCGTGACCAAAACAGACACCACCCGTATGACAACCGTTGGCAGAGTAATAATAATTACAGGGAAAGATCACCTCTCTGCGGTAATGACTATCACAGAGACATTCAGAGAAACAGACAATATGGGAACCAAAACAATTATTATTACGGAAGACAGAATAACTTGAGACGCAACGGTCCAGCGCGCAGTTACGATTCAGGGAGAAATTCTCCACCACTTAACCGACAAGAAAGAAACTACAGGAACTACCGACATGACGACAGACGATGTGATCGTAACGACAGACCTGAATTGCATCAGAACTGGCGGGATTCAAACAGAGCAGGGCCCTCTCGAGGAGGCGAATTTGTAGAAGTTAGGTCTCCTAATCCCAATAACGACGCGCGCCAACAAAGGGACAGACAATAACTCGCACCGCAGGCAGCCGCGTGCGCCGGCTGGCTCAGAGAAAAATAACATAGACGCTAACCTTGAGAAAAATTCCAGTATTCTTTACAGACGTATATCGCCTGACAATTGCATTCAAGTTCAAACTCTGAGTACTATGAAGAGTAAAGGATTGCACCACACTTCACACGTAAAACCGCTTATTGAGAGATAATCTGCTTTTTAACTTAGTCTTTGGTATAAAACTTTTCACTTCACATTTCTCGTATGCTTTGTCAGACTTAAGAAACTGTTAACATGCAACAACGTTTACAGTTAAATATCCAGTCAAGAACCAAGAGAACTTATTTAAACAGAAATTACGAATGCATTGTTATAATGAACAGACGACACAGTGTTGTTAGTTGTACATTCTTGCTTGTTAGTTGCACGATTATGGAACGACTATAAGGCTTACATACTTAGAACATTTACCAGTACTGCTAATGAGATTAATGCAACATTTTGGTTTACTTGAAAATATATTCTGGATTTAAAGTACTTTCAGTGAGATACCAGATGGCAAAGTGGTTAGTTTATGTGACAGCTACACGATTTTATCATGACGCTACTAATGAGTGACAATTTACAATGTTGCTTTTGCAGTGTTTCTGTTTTATATCTGCACAGTTTTCTGTTTTATTCTGGAAAGTAAAACATGTTTTAGTAGTAACTTTTGTGGTATAGCTACAATGAGACTGCCTTTCCCGTAGCACAACAATACGTTACAGCAAAGTACTTTCCTCATCACGGAATAAGCGTAATAACTAAGACATTTATACGCAAAGCATTTCACTTTTGTGTATCATGTGGTAAGTACATTGACTTCTGCAGAACTTAGCTTTCGGAGGACGATAACTACGACACTTCCACAGAGATTATGTTGCGACAAGATGCACAGTTTAGCGCTACAGTACACGCATTTGAGTGATTAATCTTATACTTAAAACACTTATTTTTAAAGATTTTTTAATTACAAAGAAAGTTTTCCGTGATACATTGCATTCCATTGCTGTAAATTGTAACACCTGGGAGTATAATTACATTTATCCTCAGGGGGGTACACGCTTACTTTGTGTACCATGTGTGTGGCAACCACAAGGAACCCTAGCTAATATGGTATTTGCTTATACAACTTTACACATCGGTACCATATTTCTCTAACACACAAATTACACAGCTATCTGATCATGTAACTGAGAGATAAACTTTTTTATTACATCAGTGACAGATGTTTACGCAATTACACAGTTGGATAACTTCACACTTACGAGATTGTATTTTGTCTGTACTTTGTGAAATGCTCATATTTTTTCGGAACCATTGTGATACTATGAGAGCTTTGAATGATGTATTTGGTATGGATTCATGATTTTTAAAGTACGTTTGAGGCAGATGACACTTTTGACATGAGCAGAGAATTTTTTTAATTATTGGAGGAAGCTACGACGATTTTGAGATTTGACTGAGGTGTTATGATGTTATTTTTACAACGACGATGTGTATTATGCTGCTGAGGTATGTTTATGATTAATAGGCTGAGGCTATATGAGTTATTTGATTATGCTTCATATTTATAATGACGAAATATTGACGAGTGTCGATGGATACGTATATGTGTAATAAGGTAAGGAGTGATGAATAGTGGGTAGGGACTCCTGATTTGTGGAAAAGGATGTTGGAAACCAAGAATCGTACTTTAAGAGTTATGAAATGTGTGTAAATGAGCAAATGTATCACAATGCCGGCGAAAATTTTATTTGGACACTTATATGTATAGGATTTTGTTTCTACAGATTTGCAACGCTAATTCTTGACCTGTGAAATATTTTTATATGAGACTGCCACTGTAGCAGAAACTGTTGTCGTAAATATTTCCGTAAGAAAATTAAGTGACCACCTGCACGTAACGCGTCGTGGGCACCCAGCTGTGTCAGACGCCTGGAGAAAAAGCCATTAGCGCGTGCCTTTCAGAGCACAGGAAAAAAAAAGGACGCCATTAACCTTGCTTCTGACATTCCTTTGTAGAAAGCATCGCAACAACGACACGGTCAAACTTGAAAACATATGATTACACTGGATGCCTAATGAAATGACGAGAAATATTTTTATGTCTATACACCTGATTATGACTACTGTCTCTCTAGTTGAGAGATTTTTCTACTAACTTATGAAATGCCACATGGCTATTGAACGATGTTCTTATGCTTTGCTGTGTACATAGTTGCTTATTTCATTTGATATCTAGTTTCTAGCTGCACTGCTGCATTGGTTCAAATAAAATTTTATAGATGTACTAATATAAATATTTTCTGTCTACAGATCGAGTAAATAATAATTTTTTTTCAAAAAAAAATGAGGGAGCACAAAACGACATTTACCTTCACAGTAACTGCATACATAATATTCTTTTCAAGTACATGGTAATATTTCTTTTACAATAAGTTGTTGTGGTGCACCACTTTAATTACTTAGACATTAAAATGTGATTATACATTTCCCTTATCTGCATTGTTGTCTTTAGTGTAATGTTTTTTTTTGCTTGAGCTATGTCATGTTTAGATATAAGTTATTTCTGCTGCTATTTGCCAGGCATAGTGCTACTAAATTTCACTTTGTATTACTCTGTTAAGCTAGTTTTACTATTGATTCATTTTTATTGTTGCTGCACATTGGCTCATATTAGTTGTAATTTTGCATTTTATCTGTTAATTTAGATTTGCTGCTGCTTGCTTTGCAAATTGGCATTTTTTTGTCATTGCTGTTTGTGATAATTTGTTATGTGATGCTGCATTGCCTCGTCCCTTAGTTTAGCATCTGAGCTCAGTAGATTTAAGTTAGCTTAAGAGGGGGTAGCCTCTAAGAGAATGAGTTTCGATGAATTGGAAGAAATGCATTGAGAAGTTATACAAAAAAAAAGGTACAGAAAACAGGTTTAGGTAGGATTTTCTTGGAAATAAATGTTGAGGTGGGAAATGTGTGAACATATAAATACAGAAAGCATGCTTAGATAGAATTTTTTTGGTGGAAACAAAGGATGAAGTAAGAGGAAAGATATATGAAGTTTTGGGTTGGACTGCAGTACCAAATGTTACACTGAAAACGAACCCTATCCTTTCCTATTGGTGTTATCCCACTATGTGTTTGTGTACCCTTGTGTAGTTGTTTTCTTCCTGTCTCTGTGTAGTTTCATAGAATTTTTTCTTCTTTTAATATTAAGCTACATTCACTATGATGAGGAATACTGTTATCCTTGAATATAATTGGCATTAATAATATGTTATTTACTTTGTAAAGATGTTAGACATTATTAATTCTGTTCTGTTCAATGCTCATGTGTGAAGTTGATGTTTCAAAAGTTATTGTGATCCTTTATGTATGTACTCATGTCATAATTCCACTGATGTATATGTTTATTTCTATTCTTTTGTAAAGCCTGTGTTACTACAAATGTTATCTGTATTGTTATGTTCTTTAATGATGTATTTTGTACCTTTGTAATTGTATTTTCATGTTGTAAATTTATAATTATACAGACACCAGGTCTTCAAATTAAGTTACATTTCACTGCACACGTTTCTGTTGGTCATAGTATATGGACAATATGTGAGAAGTAGGGACTGTTAGTGTTTGCACGTGTGTTAATAATTCAGCAAGGGACTGGATAACAGCATTGCTGGTTCTAAGGACAATTCCAAAAACTATGTGAGTGCACAAGTGGTGGTTATGGACTTGCTATATCATCCGCAAGACTCTTCAATGGTGATTGTGCACCTGCACAGTCACAACAGATGGCTGCTGGCTATCTCTACAAGGACTACAGTGGGTCTGCATCTTTGATGACTCACCAGTACCATTATCTCTACAAGGACTACAGTGGGTCTACATCTTTGATGATCCACCAATACCATTATTTCTACAAGGACTGCAGTGGGTCTGCACCTCTGGTGGCCCACCAATACCGTAATCTCTACCAGGACTACAGTGGGTCTGCTCTGTGATGACCTACCTACCAATATTCTTCCAAACTTCGAATGACTCTGCTGTGGGTTTGCTCTGTTGTGGCCCATTACCTGTATGCATGTCAAGAGTCAGCACTGTCTTTCCGTTGGAAGGACAACACTACTTCTTCAAGACTGCATGGAAATCCACTACTTCTGTGTGCAATTTCTTTTACTAATGAGACTTTGTGAAAAAAAACCTGTAATTACTGTTATGATGAATGATCAGGACTATCTTTATGGACTGTGAGAAAATTTTAGCTTTTGACCAACATTGTATCAATAAGTGTGTGCATTTGATTTCTTTGTTATTGTAATTATGAAAAATTTTATCAAATCATTATTGGCCACTGCCCAAAAAAAAATTTGTAAAATTTTTTGTGGGGAGCATGGGGGCTATGTAAGTAGGCTGTTTAAGTTTTCTCTATGTAAGTAGGCTGTTTATGTTTTCTTATTGGCAACGTTACGTAGCGCTCAATATGAAAATCACTGGCTGTGCTGTGTGCAGTCTGTGGCTGCTTTGCATTGTTGTAATTCTCGCCATTGTAGTGTTAGGCAGCTGGATGTGAACAGCGCGTAGCGTTGCGCAGTTGGAGGTGAGCCGCCAGCAGTGGTGGATGTGGGGAGAGAGATGGTGGAGATTTGTAATTTGTCATGAACTGCTATATTTATATATGATGATATCAAGGTAAATACATTGTTTGTTCTCTACTAATATCTTTCATTTGCTAACTATCCCTATCAGTAGTTAGTGCCTTCCATAGTTTGAATCTTTTATTTAGCTGGCAGTAGCGGCGCTCGCTGTATTGCAGTAGCTTGAGCAGCGAAGATTTTTGTGAGGTAAGTGATTTGTGAAAGGTATAGTTTAATGTTAGTCAGGGCCATTCTTTTGTAGGGATTTTTGAAAGTCAGATTGCGTTGCGCTAAAAATATTGTGTGTCAGTTTAAGCACAGTCGTGTATAATTGTTCAAAGGGGAAGTTTCAAAAGGTATAGTTTAATGTTAGTCAAGGCCATTCTTTTGTTGGGATTATTGAAAGTCAGATTGCATTGCGCTAAAAAAATATTGTGTGTCAGTTTAAGCACTGTCATGTATAATTTTTTCTAAGGGGACGTTTCAACTTGTACTCTGTCCAGCATTAAAGTCTGATGTTACTTCCACCACAGTTCGCCGCCTGTTTCGTTTTACCATTCTGGCCAGACTACGACGTCCGACATCTGTCATGAGTGGTGGCCGCCGAACCCCACGACGTCTGAACGTGGTTTCACCTTGGTTTCTCCACATATTGGAGACACTCACCACAGCACGTCTCTAACACCCGACAAGTCATGCAGTTTTCAGAATTCTTGTGCCGAGACTCCGGGTAAACACAGTTTGCCCTCGGTTGAACTGAGATAGATCGCGAGCCTTCTCCATTCTACACGCGGACAGCACCCTCACTGATACTACATTCAACGTGCGTGTGTCTGACTAGACGCCATTCCTCGCCAGGTAACGCTGGTATCGCCTGGACAGGTACGTACCGATAGTAGGTCGGATGGCTGATCAATGTATAACTTCTATTGGCTTCAATAAAGCTGTTGACAGTGTGAACAGAACATAACAGTGGGACATAATTCCTAATGCTGAATATGCCATACATATGGCTGAAGCTGTAAAGAGATTACAGGATGACATAAAATTGATAATAAGTTGGCAATATAAAACTGAAGAAATCACTACCAACAAGAGAATTAACTCTTTCGCAGGGGCATGATTCAGCATTGTATCTGATCATAATATTTTGATCAACTGACTATATTTAATTTTTGATAACATTGTCCGCCCCCGGTAGCTGAGTAGTCAGCGTGACAGAATGTCAATCCTCAGGGCCCGGGTTCGATTCCCGGCTTGTTCAGAGATTTTCTCCGCTCAGGGACTCGGTGTTGTGTTGTCCTAATCATCATCATTTCATCCCCATCGACGCGCAAGTCGCCGAAGTGGCGTCAGATCGAAAGACTTGCACCCGGCGAACGGTCTGCCCAGCTGGAGGCCCTAGTCACACGACATTTTTTTGATAACATTTTTTTTGTGATTTAGGACCGAAAACCATGGTAGTAAGTATTCTTCCGAGAGCAATTCTGTGAGCTGTTATGGGTTACCGTTACACAGTCTTCGAAATTCCATGATAACGCTAAAACATCTGTAGAAGTACATCCGCTATGCGCCGGAGTTGGAAGTTTGTCGACATCTGTTCGTTTCTACCAGTATTAGTATATCAATACGCAGTAAGTCACAATAGCACATACTTCAGAAACGGAGAACTGTGTTCCGACTTCACACGTGACAACTGTAGTGGTCTTACGGCAAAGGGAAACTGAATTTTTGTAGCAGTTCTTGTACACCTAGTTCAGCGTTCTACTACAATGTCTGTATAAAAGTTATTGTTAATGAGAAAATGTTTTAATGGTTGATTACTACTTTTGGTTATTATTTGGTTTTTAGCTTTGCCTTAGTTAAAGTTCATTAATGGAAATTGCGGCTGATATATTGTCGTTGGTTACGAGTTTACATACGTAACGTGCCGTTTATTAAGTTGCCACAGGATTTAATGAATTACAGCAATTAATAATACTTTCTGCCTTAGCTAGAATAAGAGCAGGAGTTTAAAATCAGGGGGTAACATAGGTACATCTGTGACTAGTCCTAACACACTGCTTCGTAGACAGACATTATAACACAAAATTCCATGTGAAATCTCTCACCGGAATTATATAACGAACAGTTTGGATTGACCTCAATTCTCATTCAGTTACTCTCATACTATTTACCTGAGAAAATAATTGAAATGGCTCTTCGTTACAAGCAGCCAGGCCAGCAACACAAAAACTTGCTTAAAGTCCACCTACTTGGTAAAAACCATAAAGTACTGGTTGTGCGACGTCCATCTATTCCTATGATAGAAAGTGTTATTGTATTATTACTTGTTGCACCGATGAGGGCTTGTGGAAAGAAAAAGGTTTAAATTCAGTTTTGTCGCTTAATGGTCGATAGGAGGTACTATATTGTTTTTCGATCTGCCTGCTACGAATGCTGAAATAATCTAGCTATTTGACACAGGGCACACGAAGCTATGGAATAAACGCATGAAATAACCAGTTTTAAACAATTACGTATTTTAATATATTATTCATTACATATACGGTTACAGACCTGATACGACTACGTAACCTGTTACCACATTTAGTCCAACGACAGAACCAGACAGACGACGAACAAGAGAAGGGAGCGTACACTGTCTTATATATAATAGAGAGAGAGAGAGAGATAGAGAGAGAGAGAGAGAGAGAGAGAGAGACAGAGAGAGAGAGAGAATCATAGCTAATGATTCTCATCGATACAATTACCCTAATACGTTTATACGACGCATATCGCCTGTGCTTCAGTATATATTAATACGTTTTACAAAACTAATTATTAATACGTTTTACAAAACTAACTAGGTTCTCTATACGTCCACATCATGTGTCGGCTAATTTCATACAGTCTTCTACATTTCGTCGAATTGCATTTTATGACAACATATGGGAACGCCTTACTACCACAAGTTGTCAGGCACAGCCAAAGACGGTAAAACGTTTCCCTTAAGCGTAGTAAACGCCTTTTCCGACTGGCAGACTGCTCCCTACACGGCAGTGCGAGGAGCGATCTATGATCGTGGAACATGTGACCAGCATGTCGGCTATCCCTCCGGCCGTTATTGCCAGTAGATGGGTCGTGCTTCCTTTTTCAAGCAGTTTCTCATTCTTGTCTTACGATGCCGACTGGACCCCGTACCAGGCCTCCATACCTTAGAAGAAATCTGGAGGGGTAACGCGATTTGAACCTGGGTCCTTTCTCATGAAAGGCAGCGACGCTAATCATTTCGCTAGACAGATGGTCATCGGCATAGCAAAAGTATGAAATTGATGGTTGCTATGCTTCCCGTAGTACACAAAAAGAAATATTAGTTTCGTTTAAGTATGCTTCCCATGTCCCGTGGAAAAATTACGTTGATGGTAAGTGTACTTTCCACAGACCTTTAAAACATCTTCAGTATGTGGTATACATACTTCACAGGGTCCTTGAAGGACACAAAAGACATTTTAAGACAGTTAAAGGCTGTTTCACAACACACAGAAACTACAGCTAGTGCAGCGACCTTTCGCTAGATGCCAGGAGCGTAAAGAGGTGATACATTTCTAAGAACGCAATAACGAAGTACTGTCAGTGATCAGTATACTTCCCACTGCATGCGAAAAGGTTACAAGGCCGTAGTCTGTCAAAAACCTTATTTACTGTTGGTATGAATGATTTGGTTAAGAACTAGACAGGAAATATATCCGGATATACAGTGTAGTAGGAAAATGTTAGTATTCTTCTATAATAAAAAAAAGACGCACAACGAACTAATTATCCGAATGGGACGAAAATTGGTAGATGCGATGTACATGTACAGACAAAGAAATGATCACAATTTCAGAAAAAGTGGAAGGTTTATTCACGAGAAAGAGGTTCACAAATTGAGCAAGTCAGTAAAGCGTTGGTCCTTCTCTGGCCTTATGCAAGCAGTTATTCGGCTCCTGGGGAATATCATTCCAATTATGTCCAATTAGTGTGTTAGCTCGTCAAAATACCGAGCTGGTTGGAGGGCCCCGCCCATAATGCTCCAAACGTTTTCACTTTAGGAGAGATCCGGCGACCTTGCCCGCCCAGGTAGGGTTTGGTAAACACAAAGACAAACAATGGAAAGTATCGCCGTTGCGGGCGGGTATTATCTTGCTGAAATGTAAGCACAGGAAGGCTTGCCATGGGAGCCAAAAAAACGGAACATGTAATATCGTTGAAGTACCGCTATTTATTTTTTTAGTTTTATTTATTGCCAAATTATAGACCTGTTACCTGATGTTTAAAACAGGTCGTACATCTTGCAATTTTCGTTTTTCATCTTTTTACAGTTTTCTTTTCTTTTGTTTTATCTACAACATTTACAAAGAATGATACTTTTCAAAATAACAATAATTTAAGGTTGAAATATAAATAAAATTTTGTTGTTTTTTAAGAAGAACATTAAAAGAAGATAGGATAGAGAAGAGCTTTGTTAGTACCATCACCGAATGTGACTGATGGTGAATACCTCGAAATGGTTTCGAGCCGTTGACCGCCAGTCACACACACACACACACACACACACACACACACACACACACACACACACACACTCAAATGGTTATTAGTAGAGAAGTAATGTTGCTTATCCTATTTATTACTAATCCTATGTATTAACTACTTTAGGTGCCCATCCATGTGCAGCATTTGGTGTTTTCTTGGCTAGAACGCCAGCACTTTTGCTTATTTACTGTCACATCTCAGCTTCCTCCTCCTGTACCTCCTCATTGTCACTATTTTCGCTGTCACTGTGGGTATCGCTGTCCACCCTCTGGAGATTGTTATTACGCTGCACTTAGGCATGTGTGTAATGTCGTGTCCGCATGTACTCTTCATGTGTTGTTTTTGAAATACTGTTTGTCAGTGCGTTTAATTTTGCCCATTGTTCGTCTCTTATTGCTGTGTATATATCTATGTCTGTATCTGTGTAGTCTAAGAGTAGTGTATGTCTATTGTTCGCGTATAGCCCGCAGAAAAAGACTGTGTTCTGGGGAACCTTCTTCCCCGCATGTGCATGTAGGTGTCTGCTTCAGACTCACGGGGTTTAAGTGCGTGGGATAAGGTCCGTGTCCGGTTAAGAAATGTACCATACCACGGCTGGGATCGACATGTCTCATTCTCAACCACTCCCTTAAGTCAGGGAGGAAGTCGTGCAGTCTACGTCCCTTATCACTTACATCCCACTCACCTTGCCACGTATCCAAACGCCAACTTTTAAGGTGACGCATCGTCTCTATCGGCACACCGGTTATTGTGTGTACCTTATCTAGTCTCCCCACCTTTAACCAGTACCTTGCAGCTCTGTAAGTGTGCGGCGGATGATAACCATACGGGTCGTGCTATGAAATGAAACAGCATCCCAGACTATCACTCCTGGTTATCGGGCCATATGGTGGGCATCACACTGTCTACACACGTCTTCATTTCGAAGCGGGACTCACCACTGAAGACAGGTCTACTCCAGTTGACGAGATTCCAGGCAGGAGACGCGTCTGGAGACGCCCCAGCCAGCGGTAGGATACGAATCTGACTGCCACCCGCCATACGGCCCAACACCCAGGTATGGTGGTCTGGCGCACCATTTCCTTTCATAGCAGGACCAATTTGGTTATCACCGGCGGCACACTTACGGCACAGAGGTACGCACACTATATTCTACGCCCCGTTTTGTTGCACGCCATGGCAAGTCACTCAGGGTTTACATTTCAGCAAGATGATGCCCGCCCGCACACGTCGAGAGTTTCTACTGGTTACTGGTTGTCTTCACGCTTGCAAAACCCTCCCTACCTCGGCCAGCAGTGTCGCCGGATCTCACTCCCCCATCCCTCCCACCCTCCCCCGTTTGGAGCATTATAGGCAGAGCCCTCCTGTCTACACATGTACATCACATCTACCGATTTCAATCATATTAGAATAATTCCTTCATGGTGTGTCGTTTTCTTCGTGTATATAAGCAGATGATGTAACAATTTTACAAAAAAGTGAAGAGAGCTACAAAAAGCAGTGTATAAACTCTATCAATTAGGGAAAAGAAGAATATAACTGTTGCGTACGTAGTTCCACGTATCACCCCCACCCTGAAATACCTTGGCCTCACCCTTGACCGACACCTCACCTGGACCCCTCATCTCCTGACCATCCAGCAGAAAGCCCATTCCCGCCTCCGCCTGCTGAAACTCCTGTCCGGCCGGACATGGGGATTGCATCCTTCTACCATCCTCCACACCTGCAAATCCCTCATCCGTCCTATCCTCCGTTATGCCAGCGTCGCCTGGATCTCCGCCCCCACCCGCTTTTACAAGGCTCTCCAAATCCTTGAACTCCATGCGCTCCGCCTTGCCTTCCGTATCCGCCTTCCTTCCCCCACACGGCTCCTGTATGAACTGATCCCCTTCCCCCACCTCCTCTTGTTCCTCCAACATCTCCGCATCCTTTACATTGTTCGCAGGGTTGATCCCCCCCACCCTCTGGTTTCCTCCTTCCTCTCCACCCCTCGCCCGTTGCCGCGCCTCTATCGCTGTATCCCTCCCTCTCTCCACCTCCACACCCTCCATCTCCTTCATCAGGGCAATTTCCAACGCCTCCCCCTCCCGGATGACGAACTTCGCCGTGACATATACCCTTCCTTCCAACTATAACCCGGCCTTGTTCCCCCCCCCCCCTCCCCAGGGCCCCCTTCTCCTCTTTCCTCCTTCTCCCAGAGCGGATTTTCCTCCATCCCCCCCTCCCCTGAGACCCTGCACCCCATACTTGCCTCTCTCCTTCCCACATCCCTCCCTACCTGGCCCTCTTCCGAGCGCCCCCCATTCCCCTCCCCCATCTCTTCCCCTCCCTCCCTTCTTCAGGTCTCCCTCATCTCCTTGAACCTGGCAGATCCTCTGTATTGATCATCATCAGTGTGCCACGTCAGTGTTGTTTCGTGCTGTTTCTCGTGTGCGTCCAGAGGTGTGATTTTAATTGTGTACTGCCTTGAGGTTCGCCGTCAGTGTTACGTTGTGTGCTATGCCATCCGTCAACACCTTTATGCTCCAGTCATACTGTGCCTTGTGTTCTTTTAATCGTCGCAGAGTGTGGCTTTTTGTGTGTGCTACTTTTAAACAGTTTTTTTTTTATCTCCATTTTACAGTCACCCCGTTTTTTTGTAGATTGCCTTCCATGATGTTCTCCCTTTTTTATATCTATGTTCGCCTTCTTCTCTCCTTTGCTGTTTTTAAATGTCTTCTATCGTTTTGTTCTATGTCTTTCGGCTGAAGAGCAGCGCATATGCTGCTGCCAGCCCGCCCCGATGGGGAATTGAAATACAATAAAGAAAAAAAAAAAAAAAAAAAAAGTTCCACGTAGTCAGCGCGTACACAACTTTCCCTCTAGAGCGCGCCCCGCTAAGCACAACAGCGCAGGCGCAGCGCTCGTCCATCTCCGCACTACGAGATGGTGCTGTCTTAGAGACGGACCAAATTCTGCTTCCGCCGATCTGCATATTAATATGTAACGCAGCCAATTAGATTGCTGCTAACGTAGAACCTTTTCTCCTCGCGGATCACACTCGCGCAGTGATACCTGAACGCGCGAGGTATTGTAACGAGTGTACAGACCTCCGATCAGTCAGTCTGCATTAATCTGCATTTGTTTGTAGTCAAGTTTCAGTCTGCGCCTAATAAAATTATCATATTCCTGTACATAGCCATGAAGAGAAATGTATAGACACTTTGTCAAGTATCAGAGAGATGTGAGAATAAGATAAACAAATCAAGACCAAACGAACTTCAGATTTTCCATTGTAAATAGCATCCAGAACCAAGTTAAGTTATTTTTATGCTTGTTATTATTTTAATAAATGTGTGTGAAAATTAATCAAGTTCTGTTTAAAGTTGGTCACCGTCAATCTGCTACTCTAAGCGTGCAAGTGGCATTTCTATCGTCTGACCTAATGGCAGAAGATAAACACGCCACGATAAGACCACGAGACATATTGCTGACACTCGCCTACTTCGTTAGAGCGATAAGTCAAATAATCTGATTGTGTCTGTACCGAAGGTCTTACAGTACGCAAACCACAATAACCTTCATATATCAATAAACAGAACTTACACCATAGCTCAGTGTGGGGAAACACCCCATCCACTCAAAAATAACACCTGTAAGTTATGATGTGGACAGGAGCATAGAAAATAAGATTAACAAATGTCAGTCAAATGATGAACAAACCATTCCGAAACAATATATGAAACGAAAAAAAAATTGAAATTTTATAAAACGTTGAATACATCTTTATTGCTATATGGAAGAGAGCTGTGGATCGCTAAAAGCCTTGATAGAAGTAAAACACAAGGAGCAGAACTGAGTTTTTTTTTCAGGAAAGTTAGGGTTATTACTAGGGAAGACCATACAAGAAATGAGGATTGAGCCGTGTTGCGGCTCGCATTGGTGCCGTTGGTAGGTTGGCATCGTGTAATAGGGATAGTGGCGTCTCGTTTTCTTCTTGTGTTTACTGGTGCCACGACGTTTGCTAGCGTTGTCTGTCCACAACGGTTATTAATATCTAGTACAGTGGTAATAGCTTTGGGGGATCGTCAGGTGTTTTCCAGGAAGGGAGTGTGTCGGGTAGTTCGGTTGGGATGCAGCAGCAGTGAGGTCTGACAGCGCGAGGACATGCCAGGGCCGCTGGCGGCACGCAGGCACTGCCAGATCGAGTGGCTGTAGTTGCGAGGGCGACAACCTCGTTCTCCACCGGACCCAGGACTATTGAGTTGAGTGAACATTAACCCAGTAGTGAAGCCTCCACTATTTTGAGATCACGCCATTTGTTCGCGCGTTGCTGCTCGCAGGGTCGCTGAGACGAAGAGCAGCGAGTGGAGTGTTTGGAGTTGGCGAAATTAATTAGCTGTCCTCCATCTTTTATTATTAGTCTTTGAATTACTGTTGGGGCCTTCAGCTGACAAATAAATTGAATTTCTTGTTAATAAAGCCTTCAGCCGTGAATGCAATTTGTCTAAAGAATTTTTACTTAGATATTGTCATAACAGTCAAATTTCATAATTGTTCCTTATTGTCAACCTTATATGCAACTGGTTCCAAATAAAATGTACGTGTAAAAAAAAAAAAAAAAGAAAACTGAACAACCAACAGTAACTGAGTAAGGCCTCATCCACACTGAAATCTGCCTTTCCCTAAGTACCACGTCCCAATGATATTGAAAATTATCTAGATATTTATAATCTTAATGAAGAGACTGATAAAAATACAACTTAATGGAAACATCAAATGGCTCTGAGCACTATGGGACTTAACTTCTGAGGCCATCAGTCCCCTAGAACTTAGAACTACTTAAATCTAACTAACCTAAGGACATCACACATATCCATGCCCGAGGCAGGATTCGAACCTGCGACCGTAGCGGTCGCGCGGCTCCAGACTGTAGCGCCTAGAACCGCTCGGCCACCCCGGGCGGCAATGGAAACATCACTTACGTAGAGTAAGTGAAGAGAGAATCGCACATTAGGCCATGATTTACCAATCAAGAGGAGGAAGGGACATAGAAACACCTGGTACGAGGTGGCGGTGAAGATTGTAGATGGAACAGGCAAAGGCACATGTGCCTAAACCTTGAAGTGCAGAAGAAGAAGAAGAAGAAGAAGAAGAAGAAGAAGAGGCTACTACGAATAAAAAATATTGCACGGAACCATTACTGTATTAGCTGAACGGGAAATGCCCGACTTCGTTTTATAGTGCTGCGAGCTATAAAGAAATGAGGTTAGGATTTCATAGGAAGCTCTGAAGTGCGTAGGAACGGAAAGCTGACTCTTTTGGACAATAATTAATGAAGGATCGGTTGAGGCTTTATCGAAGCTGGACGTAGGGAAACCACGGAAAAACTTAGATCAGGTAGACTGAAGGCTTATTCGAATCCACTGTTTCTCAGATCGAGTCTAGTGCTTTAAGCGCTCAGCACCGCTCTTTGTCGTGAATCACAGTCTTCGTTACAACGTCGTTTCTTCTCCTCCACCACAGGTACATATAATATACTGTTGGAAAAATAGTTTTGCAGGAAGTCATCCACTGGGCGCGTAACAGGCGGTCACGTGGTCTTCGCGCCTTGTATCTGCGAACAGCCAATAGTGCCATTGCGCAATGGATGTGGCTGGGTATTGCAGACACGTGAGGTGCATGCAACTGATGATATGTAATCAGGTTGGCTCTCCTGGATGAGGACTTGTCACTGTCAACGATGCAACCTATAAGTGTTCTCCCACGACGTGTCTTACATCCAGTCATGTTCTCAATACAGAGGCCGAAAGACGTAAGTTTCTTTCACAAGTATCTTTTGTTTACATTAAAAATAATAACCTATTTTCATATTGCCGAATGTCAAAAAGGGCTCAAAAATAGTGACTAACCTGCCATATACAATGGTGACGTATTATGGTGGAGATGATTGTGTGACACCATACACCGTGCAAAACACACTTGTCACTCACGCGATATACAGAAAGAGTCACTCAAAAGCTTCGCAGTGGCAGCAGTTAGAGAACTATGCAAGGGGGAAATAGATGGTCGCGTTTGGAAGTAATGCTTACTCAACGAACGAAGGGATACGCAGTTTATGGATAGTCAAACGTACGGCAAAGGGCATAATGTACTATGATCTATCAGACCCATTTCTCCTACGGATAGTAACCATTGTACAAAACTGTTGAAGCTTTCGTGGCCGCTTGTTGACGTATAGCTTGTTGGCTTTTGCTGTTCATCTTCGGGCAGCATTTGTTGCAAATTCCTGTGTCAGGGTAAAAATTTGTCTAACTGGCTATTGTTCGGGAGATACGCACACTCACGTTCGAGGAGCTGTTGTTTTCAGCATCTATCTTGAGATTTAGTACTTACTTCTAACATCAAAGAAACGACAGTTATGATAAGGGTACGAAAGCTGACTGAGGTGCAGACCTTCACTCTACCAAGTAGGGGTAGCTGCACCAAACGGGCCGGCCGAAGTGGCCGTGCGGTTAAAGGCGCTGCAGTCTGGAACCGCAAGACCGCTACGGTCGCAGGTTCGAATCCTGCCTCGGGCATGGATGTTTGTGATGTCCTTAGGTTAGTTAGGTTTAACTAGTTCTAAGTTCTAGGGGACTAATGACCTCAGCAGTTGAGTCCCATAGTGCTCAGAGCCATTTTTTTGCACCAAACGAACATATTTTACACCTCAGGCAGGAGCCGTAAAGAAGCCCGAACGTACAATACAAATGGTCTAAGAGAACTTCCTGCTTCTTGTAACGAGCTCCTTGACCTTGTTTACGTTGCCAGCGGTATTTGTGTGTGTGTGTGTGACGGAGGGAGAGAGAGAGAGAGAGAGAGAGAGAGAGAGAGAGGGAGGGAGGGGAGGGGGTGCGGAGAATGGAGGGGCGGCACTTTGAGTGGAAGGGTGAGGCAGACATTCGGCGCAGGGGAGGGTTGAGAGCCAGGCGAGAACACGAATTCGTTTGTTGAGACGAAGAACAGGAGGAACATAACGGAAGGGAGCAAACTGGAGAAGTAAAAAACTTCTCTGGATCCGCATCAAAGGAACGTCAGTCGAACAGCAGGTTATATCGCTTTCGCACTACCGATCTGAATCCTAGGAGGCGGGACTGGATAGTCACTAAAACAGCAAAACAGCCACGCATTGTAGGCTACTTGTGAATCTATTTCCAATAAAGCGGAGAAATTAATTCGTGGTTCAGCTACACTTGAAATTCCACAGAAGAGCTTTGCTCGGTAAAAGATATAATAACATCAACTGAGTCATTTAAACAATATATGTGCTGTTATTTCGGTACGTAAAAGTTACCATTAATTGACTCGTAAAAAAAAGGCTTTTGTATGCCTTTCACTAAATAACTGACGTAATTATTGTTGAAAGCAAAACGAATTTGTGATGCAGATGATGTTGCATAGAGGCATGACGAAGCGGAAGCAATAAAATTGCAGATAACGAACTGGAGCAAAATGTCAGCTTTACTGCAAATGACAGCTACACGAACATAAATGTGGATTTCAACCGCAAGATTAATATTCTACAACGACACTGCTATGTGATAACTCTCGAAAGAACTCTATGCTTTCTCACTGCTCCGGAATTTATACAGGATCAATAATCTCAGTTTAGCAACTGATCTTATTTTTAGAACCTTGCTTTTAATTACATGTGTTACATAGTCTTCCTCGAGCACCTAGACAGTAACGCTTAATTAAGGCGATTTCTGGTCGAGTGTTGTCCACCACCTAAATGATGTCCGCATTGTGTAGTATCGCTATCGCGGTCGGAACTGAATTATGTGCAAGTCTTACTAATTACGAACGGGAGCTCTGGTATCAAGATCGTTGGGGCTATGATACATACAGTCTAGACTAGTACTATCTTGGATTGGAAAAGGGCACAGGGCACAGGTCATCCCCGTTTTCAAGAAGGGACATGGAACAGATGTACAGAACTATAGACATATATCTCTAACGTCGATCAGTTGTAGAATTTTGGAACACGTATTATGTTCGAGTATAATGACTTTTCTGGAGACTAGAAATCTACTGTGTAGGAATCAGCATGGCTTTCAAAAAAGACGGTCGTGTGAAACTCAGCTCGTGCTGTTAGTCCACGAGACTCAGAGGGCCATAGACACGTGTTCCCAGGTAGATGCGGTGTTTCTTGACTTCCGCAAGGCGTTTGATACATTTCCCCACAGTCGTTTAATGAACAAAGTAAGAGCATCTGGACTATCAGACCAATTGTGTGATTGGATTGAAGAGTTCCTCGATAACAGAACGCAGAATGTCATTCTCAATGGAGAGAAGTGTTCCGAAATAAGAGTGATTTCAGGTGTGCCGCAGGGGAGTGTCGTAGGACCATTGCTATTCACAATATATATAAATGACCTTGTGGATAACATCAGCAGTTCTCTGAGGCTTTTTGCGGATGATGCTGTGGCATATCGAGAGGTTTTAACAATGGAAAATTGTACTGAAATGCAGGAGGATCTGCAACGAATTGACGCATGGTGCAGGTAATGGCAACTGAATCTCAATGTAGACAAGTGTAATGTGCTGCGAATACATAGAAAGAAAGATCCATTATCATTTAGCTACAATACACCAGGTCAGCAACTAGAAGCAGTTAATTCCATAAATTATCTGGGAGTAGGCATTAGGAGTGATTTAAAATGGAATGACCATATAAAATTAATCGTCGGTAAAGCAGATGCCAGACAGATTCGTTGGAAGAATCCTAAGGAAATGCAGTTCGAAAACAAAGGAAGTAGGTTACAGTACACTTGTTCGCCCACTGCTTGAATACTGCTCAGCAGTGTGGGATCCGTACCAGATAGGGTTGATAGAAGAGATAGAGAAGATGCAACGGAGAGCAGCACGGTTCGTTACAGGATCATTTAGTAATCACGAAAGCGTTACGGAGATGATAGAAAAACTCCAGTGGAAGACTCTGCAAGAGAGATGGTCAGTAGCTCGGTAGGGGCTTTTGTTGAAGTTTCGAGAACATACCTTCACCGAGGAGTCAACAGTATATTGCTCCCTCCTACGTATATCTTGCGAAGAGACCATGAGGATAAAATCAAAGAGAGTAGAGCCCACAGAGAGGCATACCGGCAATCTTTCTTTCCACGAACAATACGAGACTGGAATAGAAGGGAGAATCGATACACTCAAAGTACCCTCCGCCACACACCGTCAGGTGGCTTGCGGAGTATGGATGTAGATGAAGATGTAGATCTTTGATAAGTGAAAGAATCTGCCTTTAGTTTACAACTGAGCCTAGAGAGAGCATGACGACCAACATGAGATGGTCTAGGAAAAGTTATATGTTTGACAGCGCATGTTTGCTGCTGGCTTTCGATAAACTAATTAAAAACTTATAGAAGTTCTAAGTTCTGTTATACTACAGGTCGATATGCACTGAGGCGACAAAAGTCACGGGCTACGTCTTAATATCATGTCGGATCTCCTTTTGTCTGGCGTATTGCAGCAACTCGACGTGGCATGCATTGAACAAGTCGTTGGCAGTCGCTTGCAGAGACATTGAGCTGTGGTGCCTCTATAGCCGTCCACAACTGTGAAAGTTTTTCCAGTGCAGCGTACAGCGCAGGACCTGACTTCTCTGTTACGTCCCATAAATGTTGGATGACACTGATGTCTGGCACTCCGGCTAGCGAAATCATTCGCTCGAATTGTCCAGAATGTTTTTCAAACCAATCGCTAACAACTGTGGGCAATTGACGTGGCGTATTGCCATCCACAAAAATTCCATCCTTGTATGAGAACATGAAGTCTATGAATGGCTGAAAAAGGTCTCCAAATAGCCGAACGTAAACAGGACACAGTCCACTTCATGTAAACAAAGCCCACACGATTATGGAGCCACCACCAGCTTGCGCAGTACCTTGTTGACGACTTGGGTCCATGGATGCTTGGGGGTCTGCGCCACTCTCGAATCCTACCATCAGCTCTTACCAACTGATACCGGGACTCATCTGAGCACGCCACGTTTTTCCAATCGCCTAGGGTCCAACCGATTTGGTCTCGAGCCCAGGAGAGGCGGTACATTCAATGCAGATGTTGTTAACAAAGGCACCCGCGTCGGCCGTCTGCTACCATAGCCCATTCACGCCAGATTTAGCCGCTCTTTTAACGAATACTTCCGTTGTACTTCTCACACTGATTTCTGTGGTTATTTCACGCAGTGTTGCTTGTCTCTTAGCACTGACAACTCTACCCAAACACCGCTGGTCTCTGTCGTTAAGTGAAGGCCACGGGCCACTGCGTAGTCAGTGGTTAGAGGTAATACCTGAAATTCGGTATTCTCGGCGCTGTGAATATCAAAATACTGAATTCCCTAACGATTTCCGAAACAGAGTGTCCCATGCATCTAGCTCCGACTACCATTCCGCGTTCAGAGTCTGTTAACTCCCGTCGTGCGACCACAATCACGGGGGAAACCCTTTCACACGAATCACCTGAGCAGAAACGAGAGCTCCGCCAATGCACTGTCCTTTCATACGTTGTGTCAGAGATACTACCGCCATCTGTATATATATCCATATCGCTGTCCCATTATAACACTACCTGCACTGCTATACCATAACCTTAAAGCTGGCGGAAGTTCGTATAACGAAATTATTTTTATTCAAGCAATTATAGTATAAATAAGCAGAGAGGTGTTACCCCCTGAGAGGAATTTTGTTATGCTGACCATGTCGTTCCTAACGGAGGTGGCTTATCGGAAGTGAAAGTCAAAATTACGTAAATATTTGATCAGTAACAAACAATATTTTGCCTATCTACACTGTTCAAAGAATAATGAAAACGGTCGCCAGCCTAATTAGGCAAGAGAATGATTGACATTCTTGCTCAAGAAAATAGGGATGAGTAACTTTAACGGACAAACACAACCTATACTTTGCCACATGCGAGTGCAATGAACTCTAGCATCTTAATACAGTATGTTCACGTTAAGGTTGGAGCTACCAGATCAGAACAAACTATTTGCATAAATATAACAGATAACAAAATACACTATTACCTTGGGGACTTAGTCAAACTGAATGGTCTCAATAACGTTACTATTATTATTCACTGTAGAATCGTAAATTGGACATAGGTTTAATATTACTTTTCAAACAAAGTCCTATCTGACATGAAATATGGATATGCTCCACAACAAATTTAGTTACTGTGCATAGATTAAGTCTTTCACTACTAAACACCTTTCTAGTTAGAATGAAAATTAAATGGAATTCACTAGCAGGTTACTTCTTGCTGTCTTTTGAATAAAGAAATTATTGTTTTCATAAATAGTGGTGTTTTTGTTAATCGTTATCTAGCATGAGCACAATAGACAAACTGTTGATCCTGTTACACCATTAACATGCACTTTTAATACACAAGAGGAGCCCAATATTGTACAGAATTTAATTTGAATAGCAAGAGTAATTGTAACTTGCCATAATCAAGTAATTTTGCGCATTTGAACTACTTTCAGTGGAGGGGGCCCTTAATCTTAATCACTGTAGCAGAGCATACTAAACACACTTTCAATACACTAAAGGAACAAGCCCTTAACAAGTACGAACATGTAACCTTCAACAGTATTAGTTCTCATCTCTTACTGCAGTAGAACACAACTTGACGTGGTTGTAAGACAATAGCTCACCTTTGGGTGATTTTCAACAGCCTGCACTGTGATCCTTTAACTTGCAAATCTCTATAAGCCACAGTTTTGAGAACATTCGCTTTAGAAGCTGGCAACAAAATACTAATAAACAGTTTTAATAGAAAAAAATTATTTTCAACAAGCATCATTTACTATGTTACTCAGTTCTGCTACATAAACTTTCTTTTTACTATGTTCAAGAGGCATTAATTAATAAAACACTGGGCTTTAATGTTCTTTCAATAAGGACACTCTGTAATCACTTTAGCATGGGAAGGACCCTAAGTGGAAATGTGACAGAGGGATAAACAATCAAGGTAGGTATAAGAGTTCGAGTATAAGTTACCTTATATTTGCGTACACTAAAATATCCAATGAGCTGATCCTTGACCATAAATTTCTACTATTTCTTGGTTACTTTTCAGTGATTGCGCAATGTGCTGGCGATTGCATGTTGGTAGGTGGATTTTCAGGTAGAATTGCTAGACTTTGTCATTTCTTGATGGCGAAGATAGATAACAATTCCAGAATAGTTCCAGCTCTTTATCCATCCATCTGGGGCATTGGAAAGCGGCACGGAAAGTCTCTCTCGGCACCAGCACAATATACAACTTTTACATGGGCAGTTGACAGTTTGGTAGCTCGTCCCCGACTGACTCTTTGATCCACCTTTGCTACCTAGGCCAACCACAATTTGCGGGCGCTACTAAGTTCCGTTCCAGAGGGGAACCACACTACTTTTTACGTACAAAATAACTAAGAACCCTAAGTGAAGGTCAGCAGTTTACATAACAGCAAACAATCATTTTAAACAAAACATATCATTTGCACATATAGGTAGTTCTACACAAAAATATTTAAATAAAATTATTCAGTTTTAAAGACAACCAAAGACATTATGTGAGAAAGACAAAACATATCATTAGTTCATACTGTGCATATTACAGAGATTATACTTTATTACGTATTGAATTAATCATACACTAATTACAGAAGGTCAACGATGGGATATTGAACAAAACAGAAAGCTAAATGAATCAACAAAAGGTATGTAGTGTTTAAGCTATGGTGTTACACCATGACTTACGTCACCTTAGTGTAAAGATTCCACATACTCGTCAACACGTGTAGTATTACGATGTATGAATTTGTTTCCTTGTTATAGAGCTCCTGATAATGAGATAACGTAGTCCCGAAACATGCTGTGACAAATATTTCGCACTTTTGACAACTTTTGGATAAAATTATCAGTACTGATAGACGAGACCGTTGTTAGATTGCTTCACAAAAAAAGCAGCAACATACAAACTGACACAACTGTTAGATGTATTTTACAGAACAAAAATTAAAAGTTAAATAAAATAATTACGTAAAATTATTTGTCAAATGGACATGCAGAGGAGACTCGTATGTCTGAGCTAGGTAGACCCGTAGGTCATCCGGATTATCAAAAATTCTGATGCTTCGGAAATAACAAAGCCAAAATTAGAATGACATAGTTGATATTCCATAAATATGCACATTATTTTTACTTCCACGTGAATATACGGATGATACGCAGTTATCACATAAATTTCATCTGAATGTTAACAAAACACGGTGAGCTTCATGCACTGATATAATTAGTTAAGTTTGTTTTGTGCCATCTTTTTATGTCGTTTATATTCACCACGATCATGCAGGTATTTCACCAGCGTTAATTTGACCGAAAACATCCCCGACTGGCGTTCCAAATATATCGTAATTTTGTCCAGTTGCGCCGCCGCCCCTCTATGTGTCAAAAATTCTTTGGGCTAAGTCATCATCAGTATCCCCATTGTCTGCAAACGAACAAACAGGGATTATTTCGTCATCATAAATCATCATTTTGAAACGAAAGTCGCCATTTTATTTATTTTTATCAATTTACGTTGGTCACACATTGTTACAATGTTGTGCGGTCGTTTAGTATGCAATGAAAGACTGTGCACTATTCAGTTTGTGCGGCAGATCCTCATTTCTTTTAAATACTGTCCCATGTCTTTCTTTTCTGACATTGCAAATTGAAATGAAATGAAATGTCGTGTGACGAGGGCCTCCCGTCGGGTAGACCGTTCTCCTGGTGCAAGTCTTTCGATTTGACGCCACTTCGGCGACTTGCGCGTCGATGGGGATGAAATGATGATGATTAGGACAACACAACACCCAGTCCCTGAGCGGAGAAAATCTACGACCCAGCCGGGAATCGAACACGGGCCCTTTGGATTGACATTCTGTCGCGCTGACCACTCAGCTACCGGGGGCGGACGCATTGCAAATTAAAAGGAAGATAGTTTGTTTCTAATATCCCGCCGTCAAAGCGATTAGTAGGGACTGAATAGCGAAAAACTAGACTAGACAATGCCTGACTCCAATACTAAATTCAGCACCAAAAGTTTTCAGCACTTTTCCTTTACCATCACATGCAGTGCATCTAACATTTTGTCCTTGCATAGTACCACCTTCTTTCTCTTTGATGTCATTATACACACATCAAAAAAAGTTTTGCGTTACCCCGGTTCCCAGAACTCCTGAAGATGGACGTTGCTTGTGGATATTGTTCCACAGGCACAGTCCCTTTGACTGTTCAGAGATGTCACCCAAATATCTTTGCAACCACGACACCATGCACCGCGGTACGGATTGGCCCAACAACATGCCGAATGGACCGCTCGGGATTGGCATCACCTTATCTTCACCGATAAGTGTCGCATATGCCTTCAACCAGACAATCGTCGGAAATGTGTTTGGAGGCAACCTGATCAGGGTGAACGCCTTAGACAAACTGTTCAGCTAGTGCAGCAAGGTGGAGGTTCCCTGATGTTTTGGGGTGGCATTATGTGTGGCCGATATACGCCGCTGGTAGTCATGGAAGGCACCGTAACGGCTGTACAATACGTAAATGCCATCCTCCAACAGATAGTGCAACTATATCGGCAGCATACTGGCGAGGCATTCGTCTTCATGGACGACAATTCGCGCCCCCACCGTGCACATCTTGTGAATGACTCCCTTCAGGATAACCTCATTACACGACTAGGGTGGGCAGCATGTTCTCCAGACATGAACCCTAACGAACATGCCTGGGATAGACTGAAAAGGGCTGTTTATGGACGACGTGACCCACCAACCAGTATGAGGGATCTACCCCCAATCACCGTTGAGGAGTGGGACAACCTAGACCAACAGTGCCTTGAAGAACTTGTGAATAGAATACACGACAAATACAGGCATGCATCAGTACAAATGGACGTGATACTGGGAATTAGAGGTACCGGTGTTTACAGCAATCTGGACCACCATCTCTGGAGGTCTCGCTGTATGGCGGTACAACATGCAATGTCCGGCTTTCATGTGCAGTCATACACTACTGGCCATTAAAGTTACTACACCACGAAGATGACGTGCTACAGATGCTAAATGTAACCGACAGGAAGAAGACCCTGTGATATGCAAATGATTAGCTTTTCAGAGCATTCACTCAAGGTTGGCGCCGGTGGCAACACCTACAGCGTGCTGACATGAGGAAAGTTTCCAACCGATTTCTCATACACAAACAGCAGTTGACCGGCGTAGCCTGGTGAAACGTTGTAGTGATGCCTCGTGTAAGGAGGAGAAATACGTACCATCACGTTTCCGACTTTTCCAAAGGTCGCATTGTAGCCTATCACGATTGCGGTTTATCGTATTGCGACATTGCTACTCTCGTTGGTCGAGATCCAATGACTATTAGCAGAATATGGAATCCGTGTGTTCAGGAGGGTAATACGGAACGCCGTGCTGGATCCCAACGGCCTCGTATCACTAGCAGTCGAGATGACAGGCATCTTATCCGCATGGTTGTAACGGATCGTGCAGCCACGTCTCGATCCCTGAGTAAACAGATGGGTACGTTTGCAAGACAACAACCATCTGCACGAACAGCTCGACGACGTTTGCAGCAGCAGGGACTATCAGCTCGGAGACCGTGGCTGCGGTTACCCTTGAGGCTGCATCACAGACAGGAGCGCCTGCGATGGTGTACTCAAGGACAAAACCTGGGTGCACAAATGGCAAAACGTCATTTATCCGGATGAATCCAGGTTCTGTTTACAGCATCATGATGGTTGCATCCGTGTTTGGCGACATCGCGGTGAACGCACATTGGGAGTGTGTATTCGTCATCGCCATACTGGCGTATCACCCGGCGTGATGGTATGGGGTGCCATTGGTTACACGTCTCGGTCATCTCTTGATCGCATTGACGGCACTTTGAACAGTGGACGTTACATTTAAGATGTGTTACGACCCGTGGATCTACCCTTGATTCGATACCTGCGAAATCCTACATTTCAGCAGGATAATGCACGATTGCATGTTGCAGGTCCGGTACGGGCCTTTCTGGATATAGAAAATATTGTATAGAAAATGTTCGACTGCTGCCCTGGCCAGAACATTCTCCAGGTCTCTCACCAATTGAAAACGTCTGGTCGATGGTGGTCGAGCAAATGGCTCGCCACAATACACCAGCCGCTACTTTTGATGAACTGTGGTATCGTGTCGAAGCTACGTGGGCAGCTGTACCTGTACACGCCATCCAAGCTCTGTTTGACTCAATGCCCAGGTGTATCAAGGCCGTTATTACGGCCAGAGGTGGTTGTTCTGGGTACCGATATCTCAGGATCTATGCACCAAAATTGCGTGAAAATGTAATCACAGGTCAGTTCTAGTCTAATATATTTGTCCAATGAATACCCGTTTATCATCCGCATTTTTTTCTTGGTGTAGCAATTTTAATGGCCAGTAGTGTATATAGATACACAAATTACAACATAGGTATGGTATTGGTTTTAAGAATTTGCTAGGACTTGGCTCATAACGTTCAAAGATTTTACGACAGACAGTAGCGTTGTTGTGGCTATGATACATACGATCTAGGATAATACCGTCTTTGGTAGGTGGGCGCAGCTGCCTTTAGCTTATGATAGATCCTAGAGACAATATGTCACCAAACATGAGATGCGCAATGGAAAGTTTCACATTTGACTAGGCATGTTTGCTGCTGGCTTTCTGCTTTTGACGGTGCCTAATGACATGGGAGTTTTAAGGTCTGTTACACTACAGGACGATAAAATACTTACATAGGCGTCAGCATGTGTAGTATTACGATGTCTCGATTTATTCGCTTATTTTATAGCACTTTGTAGTGGAATAACGTAGTCCCGAAACGTCGTGATAAATGTTTGACAACTGCTGCATAAAATTGTCAGTACCTTTACTGATGTTACAACTTTGTTTTTATTTCAGACACTTTAAAGTGGCGACATAGCCTATTCTGTCCCGAGAGAACGTACGTGATATCTCCAGGTTTTAATTTTTACTCGGGCACATATGCTGATTATCGTTTTCTGGCTTGTGCTGCCGTATACGATAGACATCACACTTGCCGAACCTAATCTCAGTTGCTCGTGCCGCGCCGGATAGCCGTGCGGTCTAGGGTGCCTTGCCACAGTTCGCACGGCTGCCTCCGTCAGAGTGTCGAGTCCTCCCCTGGGCATGGGTGTGTGTGTTGTCCTTAGCGTAAACTAGTTTAAGTTAGATTAAGTAGTGTGCAAGCCTAGGTACCGATGACCTCCGCAGTTTGGTCCCGTAGAACTCACCACAAATTTCCAGTTTCAGTTATTCGTCGTTCTTAAAGTACCAGGTGGTGGCAGCACTGCACAGCATGCCTATACGAAACACAACTGAAGTTTTCATACAAAGTTCGTATTTGTGCTTATTCTGAGATTACAATAATTGTGAGAAATATGATATTTAAGATCAATTTTCTGTAATAAAGTAACTTGAAACTGCGTGGTCGTATGGATAATGGGTGAGGTAACAAGCTATCATACATGATATGTTGTTGTGGTCTTCAGTCCTGAAACTGATTTGATGCAGCTCTCCATGCTACTCTATCCTGTGCAAACTTCTTCATCTCCCAGTACTTACTGCAACCTACATCCTTCTGAATCTGCTTAGTGTATTCATCTCTTGGTCTCCCTCTACGATTTTTACCCTCCACGCTGCCCTCCAATGCTAAATTTGTGATCCCTTGATGCCTCAGAACATGTCCTACCAACCGGCCCCTTCTTCTTGTCAAGTTGTACCATAAACTCGTCTTCTCCCCAATTCTATTCAATACCTCCTCATTATTTGTGTGATCTACCCATCTAATCTTCAGCATTCTTCTGTAGCACCATATTTCGAAAGCTTCTATTCTCTTCTTGTCCAAACTGTTTATCGTCCATGTTTCACTTCCATACATGGCTACACTCCATACAAATACTTTCAGAAACGACTTCCTGACACTTAAATCTATTCTCGATGTTAACAAATTTCTCTTCTTGAGAAACGCTTTCTATGCCACTGCCAGTCTACATTTTATATCCTCTATACTTCGACCATCATCAGTTATTTTGCTCCCCAAATAGCAAAACTCCTTTACTACTTTAAGTGTCTCATTTCCTAATCTAATTCCCTCAGCATCACCCGACTTAATTCGACTACATTCCATTATCCTCCTTTCAAGACACTGTCCATTCCGTTCAACTGCTCTTCCAAGTCCTTTGCTGTCTCTGACAGAATTACAGTGTCATCGGCGAACCTCAAAGTTTTTATTTCTTCTCCATGGATTTTAATACCCACTCCCAATTTTTCTTTTGTTTCCTTTACTGCTTGCTCAATATACAGATAGAATAACATCGGGGAGAGGCTACAACCCCGTCTCACTCCCTTCCCTACCACTGCTTCCCTTTCGTGCCCCTCGACTCTTATAACTGCCATCTGGTTTCTGTACAAATTGTAAATAGCCTTTCGGTCCCTGTATTCTACCCCTCCCACCTTCAGAATTTGAAAGAGAGTATTCCAGTCAACATTGTCAAAAGCTTTCTCTAAGTCTGCAAATGCTAGAAATGTAGGTTTGCCTTTCCTTAATCTAGCTTCTTAGATAATTCGTAGGGTCAGTATTGCCTCATGTGTTGCGATATTTCTACGGAATCCAAACTGATCTTCCTCGAGGTCGGCTTCTACAAGTTTTTCCATTCGTCTGTAAAGAATTCGCGTTAGTATTTTGCAGCCGCGACTTATTAAACTGATAGTTCGGTAATTTTCACATCTGTCAACACCTGCTTTCTTTGGGATTGGAACTGTTATATACTTCTTGAAGTGTGAGGGTATTTCGCCTGTCTCATACATCTTGCTCACCAGATGGTAGAGTTTTGCCAGGACTGGCTCTCCCAAGGCTGGCAGTAGTTCTAATGGAATGTTGTCTACTCCCGGGGCCTTGTTTCGACTCAGGTCTTTCAGTGCTCTGTCAAATTCTTCACGCAGTATCGTATCTCCTATTTCATCTTCATCAACATCCTCGTCCATTTCCATAATATTGTCCTCAAGTACATCGCCCTTGTATGGACCCTCTATATATTCCTTCCACCTTTCTGCTTTCCGTTCTTTGCTTAGAACTGGGTTTCCATCTGAGCTCTTGATATTCATACAAATGGTTCTCTTTTCTCCAAAGGTCCCTTTAATTTTCCTGTAGGCGGTATCTATCTTACCCGTAATGAGATAAGCCTCTACATCCTTACATTTGTCCTCTAGCCATCGATGATAACATCCATAAAATAGTTCACTATGGTTGGGAAAACATACTGAGAATCAGTCATTGTTAACTACCCTTAACAAATAGAATTAACTCGAGAGGAGCTCTCTTGCAGCTTTAATATGTGCTCGGTAGTGACAAGAACAGCCAAAACTCTTCACTAATGGAGACTACAACATGTATTTGAAATCAAGTAACGACAGTCTAAGCGGCAGGGGATGGTCAAGCGGATGACTGGGAAATGTTATACGGGGTGTTACAAATAGCTACGGCCAAACTTTCAGGAAACATTCCTCACACATAAAGAAAGAAAATATGCTATGTGGACATGTGTTCGGAAACGCTTACTTTCCATGTTAGAGCTCATTTTATTACTTCTCTTCAAATCACATTAATCATGCAATGGAAACACACAGCAACAGAACGTACCAGCGTGACTTCAAACACTTAGTTACAGGAAATGTTGAAAATGTCCTCCATTAGCGAGGATACATGCATCCACCCTCCGTCGCATGGAATCCCTGATGCGCTGATGCAGCCCTGGAGAATGGCGTATTGTATCACGTGAGAGCGTGGAGGCCATGGAATTGGTCCGCCTCTACCAATCCATCGGTCACCGAATCTGTTGTTGAGAAGCGTACGAACACTTCGACTGAAATGTGCAGGAGCTCCATCGTGCATGAACCACATGTTGTGTCGTACTTGTAAAGGCAAACGTTCTAGCAGCACAGGTAGAGTATCCCGTATGAAATCATGATAACGTGCTCCATTGAGCGTAGGGGGAAGAACATGGGGCCGAATCAAGACATCACCAACAATGCCTGCCCAAACGTTCACAGCTTGATGCTAGTACCGTAGAGCAATGAGTCGCATGTCAACACAAGCACCGAAGTCAACATTAGCTTCCTTCAACTGGGCCAACTGGCGGTGAATCGAGCAAGTACAGTACATACTAACGAAACTAAAATGAGATCTAACATGGAAATTAAGCGTTTCCGGACACATGTCCACATAACATCTCTTCTTTATTTGTGTGTTTGTAACACCCTGTATACACTCTGGTACCCATCTCCAGAGGGACCGGATTTAGACGGCCGATAAATCCTCAAGATCCGCTTAAAAGCTTCGTGGAACGGTTTTCTGGTGTGTACTATTCTCGAAGAAAGAGGAAAGACCTTGTGAGCTGCGACTGCTTACGAGGAACTGTGTCACGTCTCGCAGCCAAAGTGTACGATAAATTTCGTGTCTTGTCGTCGGCGTCTCGCGCCCGGAGAAGTCACGTGACGTGAGAGCGGGGCTATGTTTGAGGTCGCCGCCCCTTTACGTACGCCTAGTGCTCGCAGTCCCAGGGCGGACAGGAAAGAGAGAACCGGCAGGCAGCGGTGATGGCTCGTGCGTGGCAGTCGGAGGGGTGGGGGAAGGGGTGTCACTGACATCAAGATTCGCTTAAAGCCGACCCGCTCTGCCGCGTCCAGCGATGGCGGCGAATTCGTTTCCTCACAAGTGTTGCTGCGATTGGCGTCGCGTGTATTCTCTTTATTTAGTTACTTTTTTATTCTCGATTTCTGCCCAATGGACAGCACCGAACGCTTCAATGGTTCGACGTATCGGATAAAATAGTACAGAGAGAGAAACTTAAAGCCATAACCTTGAAAGAGTGGTTCGGTGTGGGGCGGCGGAGGGGTGAAGTGGACTGCGGTAGTCGTCGTGGGGTTGTGGACTACTGCGGCTGCAGCGGGGACGGAACCTCTCCGTCGTTCCTAGGCCCCCGGTTAACATACAATACAATACAAATTAAAGCCACTGTGTGAGAATTTGAAAAAAACATATTGGAAATAATGAATGAGTTGTTAGTAGAGATCTGGTAAAGAACCCGAGAAAATTCTGCTCCTACAGTATTCGCTAAGAGCGTCTAAAGGCTCCACACTGTTCCTTGTTGACCAGTCTGGTGTGGCGGTTGAAGATAACAAAACGAAAGCCGAAATTTTAAATTTCGCGTTCAAGAAATCGTTCACGAAGGAGAATCGTACAAATGTAGTTGACCATCGGACAGACTCCCGTAAGAACGACATAAAAATGAGTAGCCCTGGCGTAGAGAAACAATTGAAGATTTGAAAGCAAATAAATCACCAGGTCCTGATGGAATCCCAATTCGATTTTACAAAGATTACTCTATGGCTTTGGCCCCTTACCTAGTTTGCATTCATTGCGAATCTCTTGCCCAGCACAAAGTCCAAAGCGAGTGAAAAAAAGCGCGGGTGACTCCTTTATACAGGGTGTTACAAAAAGATACGGCCAAACTTTCAGGAAACATTCCTCACACACAAAGAAAGAAAATATGTTATGTGGACATGTGTCAGGAAACGCTTACTTTCCATGTTAGAGCTCATTTTATTACTTCTCTTCAAATCACATTAATCATGGAATGGAAAAACGTAGCAACAGAACGTACCAGCGTGACTTCAAACACTTCGTTACAGGAAATGTTCAAAATGTCCTCCGTTAGCGAGGATATATGCATCCACCCTCCGTCCCATGGAATCCCTGATGCGCTGATACAGCCCTGGAGAATGGCGTATTGTATCACAGCCGTCCACAATACGAGCACGAAGAGTCTCTACATTTGGTACCGGGGTTGCGTAGACAAGAGCTTTCAAATGCCCCCATAAATGAAAGTCAAGAGGGTTGAAGTCAGGAGAGCGTGGAGGCCATGGAATTGGTCCTCCTCTACCAATCCATCGGTCACCGAATCTGTTGTTGAGAAGCGTACGAACACTTCGACTGAAATGTGCAGGCGCTCCATCGTGCATGAACCACATGTTGTGTTGTACTTGTAAAGGCATATGTTCTAGCAGCACAGGTAGAGTATCCCGTATGAAATCATGATAACGTGCTCCATTGAGCGTAAGTGGAAGAAACTACAATGAGCTCTAACATGGAGATTAAGCGTTTCCGGACACATGTCCACATAATGTCTTTTCTTTATTTGTGTGTAAGGAATGTTTCCTGAAAGTTTGGCCGTACCTTTTTGTAACACCCTGTATAAGAACGGCAAGGAAACGGTCCGCAGAATTACAGACCAATACCTCTAACTTCGGTCTGTTGCACAATCTTTGAACATATTGTCAGTTCGAATGTAATAAATTTTCTTGAGACTTAGGTCCACGAATCAGCACGGTTTTAGAAAGCACCGCTCGTACGAAACTCAGCTTGCCCTTTTCTCATATGATATACTGCGAATTGTGGATGAAGGCAACAGCAGAGTCCATATTTCTAGATTCCCGGAAAGCACTTGATACTGTGTCCCGTTGCAGGCTGTTAACGAAGGTACCAGCATATGGAATAAGTTCACAGATATCTGAGTGACTCGATGACTTCTTGTGTTGTCCTCGACGGCGAGTGTTCATCAGAGAGAAGGGTGTCGTTAGGAGTGCCCTAGCCCCAAGTGTGAAAGGACCGTTGTCATCTACAGTACTGGCCATTAAAATTGCTACACCACGAAGATGACGTGCTACTGACGCGAAATTTAACCGACAGGAAGAAGATGCTGTGATATGCAAATGATTAGCTTTTCAGAGCATTCACACAAGGTTGGCGCAGGTGGCGACACCTACAACGTGCTGACATGAGGAAAGTTTCCAACCGATTTCTCATACACAAACAGCAGTTCACCAGCGTTGCCTGGTGAAACGTTGTTGTGATGCCTCGTGTAAGGAGGAGATATGCGTGCCATCACGTTTCCGACTTTGATAAAGGTCCGATTGTAGCCTATTGCGATTGCGGTTTATCGTATCGCGAAATTGCTGCTCGCGTTGGTCGAGATCCAATGACTGTTAGCAGAACATGGAATCGGTGGGTTCAGGAGAGTAATACAGAACATCTTGCTGGATCCCAACAGCCTCATATCACTAGCAGTCGAGATGACACGCATCTTATCCGCATGGCTGTAACGGATCGTGCAGCCACGTCTCAATCCCTGAGTCAACAGATGGGGACGTGTGCAAGACAACAACCATCTGCACGAACAGTTCAACGACGTTTGCAGCAGCATGGACTATCAGCTTGGAGACCGTGGCTGCGGTTACCCTTGATGCTGCATCACAGACAGGAGCACCTGCGATGGTGTACTCAACGACGAACCTGGGTGCACGAATGGCAAAACGTCATTTTTTCGGATAAATCCAGGTTCTGTTTACAGCATCATGATGGTCGCATCCGTGTTTGGCGACATCGCTGTGAACGCACATTGGAAGCTTGTATTCGTTATCGCCATAATGACGTATCGCCCGGCGTGATGGTATGGGGTACCATTGGTTACACGTCTCGGTCACCTCTTGTTCGCATTGACGTCACTTTGAACAGTGGACGTTACATTTCAGATGTGTTACAACCCGTGGCTCTACCCTTCATTTGATCCCTGCGAAACCCTACATTTCAGCACGATAATGCACGACCGTATGTTGCAGGTCCTGTACAGGCCTTTCTGGATACAGAAAATGTTCGACCCCTGCCCTGGCCAGCATATTCTCCAGATCTCTCACCAATTGAAAACATCTGGTCAATTGTGGTCGAGCAACTGGCTCGTCACAATACGCCAGTCACTACTCTTGATGAACTGTGGTATGGTGTTGAAGCTGCATGGGCAGGTGTAGCTGTACACGCCATCCAAGCTGAGTTTGACTCAATGCCCAGGCGTATGAAAGCCGTTATTACGGCCAGAGGTGGTTGTTATGGGTACTGATTTCTCAGGATCTATGCACGCAAATTGCGTGAAAATGTAATCACACGTTAGTTTTAGTATAATATATTTGTCCAATGAATACCAGTTTATCATCTGCATTTCTTCTTGGTGTAGTTGAGTGACTGTAGGAGGCTACGAGATGACTTAGTCAAAATTTCTAGCTGCTGTGATGAGAGGCTGCTAGCTCTAAAAGTAGAAAAATATATCTTAATGCGGTTGAGTAGAAGAAACAAATTCGTAATATTCGGATCCAACTTTAGTAGTGTCCTACTTGACACGTCCTTGAAATATTTAGGCGTAACGTTGCAAAGCGACATGAAAGGGAACGGGCTTGTGAGGCTTGTCATACGGAAGGTGAAGAATGGTCGACTTCGGTTTATTGGGAGAATTTTAGGAAAACGTGTTTAATTTTTAAAGAATACTGTTCGAATGCTTGGGAACCACAGGAGCGGATTGAAGGAGGACATCGAAGCAATTCAGAGGCGGGCTGCTAGGTTTGTTATTGGTAGGTTCGAACAACACGTAAGTGTTTCGGAGATGCTTCGGGAACTCAAGTATGAATCCCTGGAGGGAAGGCGACGTTCTTTTCGAAGAACATCATTGACAGGATTAGAAAACGACATTAGAAGCCGTCTGACGAGTGAATCTACTTCCGCCAACATAAATTGAGCATAAGGACCACGAAGATAAGATACGGGAAATTAGTGTTCATACGGAAGCATATAGACAGTTGCTTTTCCCTCACTCTATTTGCGAGTGGAACAGGAAAGGAAATGACAAGTAGTGGTAGGGTACCCTCTGTCAGGCACCGTACGGTGGGTTGCAATGTGTCTTTGAAGATGTAGATGAAGACGTAGAACGCCAAGGGGTTGGGAAAACACCGATACTGGAAAACGAATGAATAAAATGTTTACCAATGTTGTTAGTATGTTACATTCACATGTCAAACATTTTGGCCTACTTTATAAACGACCATGGTCCATAGATAAATAGCCAGCAGACCACTAAAATTGCCAGATCAGGAAGGATGTCGCTGTGCGTATGCAGTACATCACGAGGAATATACGATTAAATTTGTAGTTCAGTAGGGGAATACAGGGTGCGAAGCACGTTACACGGAGCTCACATCTATGATAGCTATAATGGGCATAACCTGGCTGGGCATCGAGCTGAACTGAGCTTGGGTGACACATATCGGTACATCATTCCACGATGTTCCAGTTCTATGTCAGAGTTGGACTGGCGATTGGCGACCTGGCTGTCTATCTGCAACTTACGACCAAGTGGTTTCAATGGGAGAATCCTTTGGCCAGGAAAACAGACGCGATAGGTCACACAGCATAAGATGTCTTGCGTTATATTACTGAAAAACAACGTAACGGAGAACTCTAAGATAGGGCAGATCCATAGGTGCTAGCATGTCAGAAATTTAACGGGTTTTCAGGCATTTCACAGGTTCCTCGAGGTGGCACCTGTAAATTGTCTTTCAACAAATATACAGCTTTGGCACCGTACATGCCTACCCAGAGGACAACATCATAACGGAGCACTGTCCGTGCAAGTGGGGAGGTTTGCGTACTCCGATGGAACTGGAGGATCTGTCAGTGGTAGCTCAGCCGCTGGTAGGGTCACCCTGGACGAATAGCCAGACAAAGTGTGTCCTGCAACGATTTCTCAATTCCTTTCCGTTCCTTCCCCGCAAGAGCCGATTTTTGAAGTAAGTAACTCAATCTCTCTTTCTATCCTTAGTTATTCCTTTCCAAGGAAACTTGAGTTTAATTTCAAACAATTATAGTTGGTGGTGACTTTAATTAACCCTCGATATGTTGGTGAAAATACATGTTTAAATCCGGAGGTACGCATAAAACATCATCCGAAATTGTGTTAAACACAGTCTCTGAAAATTATTTCGAGCAGTTAGTTCACGAGTCTATGCGAATAGTAAACGGTTGTGACCTTTTAGCAGCAAATAATCCTGAGCTAATACAAGCATCGAAACGGATGCAGGGATTAGGGAACACAGCGTTATCGTAGCGACATTGAATACTGTATTCCCCAAATAATTCAGAAATGAACGAAAAATATACCTATTCAAAAAAGCAGATAAAAATTCCCCTGACGCCTTCCTGACAGACAATATCCACTCCTTCCAAATTCAGATTGTAAGTGGAGACGAAATGTGGCTTGAATTAAAAGTAGTAGTATCGACAGCAATTGAGAGATTTATACCAAATTAATTAAAAAAATACGGAACTGATCCCCCATGGTGCACAAAACACGTCAGAACATTGTTGCAGAAACAACGAAAAAAGCGTGACAAATTTAAACGAACGCAAAATCACTAAGATTGGCGATCTTTTACAGAAGCTCGAAATTCAGCGCGGACTTCAATGTGAGATATTTGTAATAGTTTCCACAACGAAACTTTCTCTCGAAACCTGGCACAAAATCCAAAGAGATTCTGGTCGTATGTGAAGTATGCCAGTGTCAAGACACAATTAGTTCCTTCTCTATGCGATAGCAACGACAGTGCTGCCAAAGCAGAATTGTTAAACGCAGACTTTCGAAATTCCTTCATCAACCAGGACCAAGCAAATATTCCAGAATTCGAATCAAGAACAGCTGCCAACATGAGTAACGTAGAAGTAGATATCCTCGGAGTAGTGAAGCCACTTAAGTCTTCCAGTACAGGCCTTTTACCAATTTGGTTCCTTTCAAGGTATGATGATGGAGGAGTTCCATACTTAACAATCGTATACAGCTGCTCGCTCGACGAAAGTTCCCTCTCAAAGACTGGAAAGTTGCACAGATCACACCAATATTCAAGAAAGGTAGTAGGAGCAGTCCACTAAACTACAGGCCCATATCATTAACGTCGATATGCAGCAGGATTTTGGAACATATATTGTCTTCGAAAATTGTGAATTACCTCGAAGACAAGGGCCTCACGTGTTGAAATATGTGTGAATTTCTAAGGGACCCATCTGTTAAGGTCAACAGTCCCTAGACTTACACACTACTTAAACTAACTTATGCTAAGAACACCCACACACCACACCCACCCACCCATGAGCGAGGAAAGACTCGAACCTTCGGCGGGAGGGGCCGCGCAATCCGTGACGTGGCGCCTTGGACTGCGCGGCCACTCCGCGCGGCGACAAGGGTCTATTAACACACAGTTCTTGAGAAAGACATCTGGCTCTTTACACACACGAAGTGTTGAATGCTGTTGACAAGGGATTTCAAACTTATTCTGTACTTTCAGATTACCAGAAGGCTTGTGACACTGGGCCCCACAAGCGTCTTGTAGTGAAATTGTGTGCTTATGGAATATCGTCTCAGTTATGTGACTGTATTCGTGATTTCCTTTCAGAGAGGTCAGAGATGGTAGTAATTGACGAAAAGTAAAAAAAAAAAAGTGATTTCTGGCGTTCTCCAAGGTACTGTTATGGATCCTCTGCTGTTTCTTTTCTATAGAAGCGATTTGGCAGACGATCTAAGCAGCCGTCTTAGGTTGTTTAAGATGATACTGTCGTTTATCGCGTAGTAAAGTCATCAGGAGACCAAAACAAATTGCAAAACTATTTATAAAACATATATGTGGTGCAGAAAAGTGTGAGGTCATCCACATGAGTGCTAAAAGGAATCCGTTGAGCTTTGGTTACACGATAAATCAGTCAGATCTAAACGCCGTAAATGCAACTAAACACCTAGGAATTACACTTACGAATAACTTAAATTGGAAAGAACACATAATTAATGTCGTGGGGAAGGCAAACCAAAGACTGCGTTTTATTGGCAGGACACTTGGAAAATGGAACAGATCTACTAAAGAGACTGCCTACACTACCGAGCGAGGTGGCGCAGTGGTTCGACACTGGACTCGCATTCGGGAGGACGACGGTTCAATCCCGCGTCCGGCCATCCTGATTTAGGTTTTCCGTGATTTCCCTAAATCACTCCAGGCAAATGCCGGGATGGTTCCTCTGAAAGGGCACGGCCGACTTCCTTCCCCATCCTTCCCTAATCCGATGAGACCGATGACCACGCTGTCTGGTCTCCTTCCCCAAAACCAACCAACCAACTGCCTACACTACACTTGTCTGTCCTGTTTTAGAATACTGCTACGCAGTGTGGGATCCTTACCAGACAGGACTAATGGAGTAAATCGAGAAAGTTCAAAGAAGGGCAGCACGTTTTGCGTTATCGCGATATAGGGGAGAGATGGTCACTGCAATAATACAGGATTTGGAGTGGACATCGTTAAAACAAATACCTTTTTCGTTGCAGCGGAATCTTCTCACGAAACATCAATCACCAATTTTGTTCTCCGAATGCGAAACTTTTTTTTTTTTTTTTTTTTTTTTTTACGCCGACCTACACAGGGACCAACGGAAAGATATAGGTGTTCGTTTTTTCAATGTGCACTTTTGGTGATTGGAATAGTAGAGAATTATTGTGGAGGTGGTTCTACGAATCCTCTACCACGCACTTCCAGAGTTTCCATGTAGATGTAGATGTTTTCATCAAAGGGTAGGAACTGAACCGTTGCTTGATCTCTAGGTTTCGCCATCGTCTCTAGTAGAACATATTTACCTTAGGAGGGCGTGGTTCTTGCGGAGACCGGAGGAGAGGACAGTGACACTGAGACAGGGAAGGTGAAACGGTTCGTTCGGAGGGAGGCAGCCGACTTGGAAGGTGGCGGCGAGGCGAGTAGTATGCCGGCAGTTGGTGGCTGGTACAAGTTCGGCTCTGAGCGTAGCAGCGATAACAGGAAGAGACCCAGGCGGGTTTCTGGACTGCGAACCATTACTACCTTGGGAGCGGCCTGCAGCAAACCTTTGCACGTGTGGGGCGCGTACCTAAGGGAGGAGCGTGCTGTGTGCTACAGCGGCCGACCCGACCTGGAGGGGGGCGGCGGACCGCCGCTGCGCTGAAGCTGGGTGTCGGCTCTACGCTGTCCTCTCTGGATCGTTGTACAGATTGGTCTGGTGAGCTTCCGACTTGGTTTATCGGACGCGAGGTAGCCGAGCATCTGTAGTAGACGTAGCTGTGATTGCTGTTTCCTATACTAGTACTGTGACTGTTTACTTCAATAGTTTTCTGGTTGTTTGTTCGAGGTTCACGCCCGGTTTCATATCAATCTTCTGGCTATTGATCCTGCTTCTGTCACTAAGGCCAACGACCTTGCCGCAGTGATAACAGCGGTTCCCGTCAGATCACCGAAGTTCAGAGCTGTTGGGCTAAGCTAGCACTTGGATGGGTGACCATCCGGTCTGCCGAGATCTGTTTGCACGCGGGGTGCACTCAGCCCTTGTGAGGCAAACTGATGAGCTACTTGACTGAGAAGAAGCGGCTGCGGTTTCGAAAACTGACATACGGCCGGGAGAGCAGTGTCCTGACCACATGCCCTTCCATATCTTCATCCAGTGATGATGCCTATGAGCTGAGGGTGACACAGGGCCAGTCAGTACATTTGAGCCTTCATGGCCCGCTGAGGTGGAGTTGAGTTTTAGTTTCTGTCTCTAAGCCTAAAAGTTTTCTGTGCACTCCTAAAAACTGCTGCATTTGTTTCTTTATTTAATGCTCCAATCTGAGTGTTAGTTCAGAAATTACGTATCAACTACCTAGCTCGCTGCTGTGAGGAGTCGGATTTGTGGCGGCGCCCATTTATATATGTTCTCATAGGAGGTAGGCAGCGGCCTTACTGCAGTGGATACACCGGTTCCCATAAGATCACGGAATTTAAGCGTTGTCAGGAGTGGCCAGCACTTGGATGGGTGACCATCCGGGCTGCCAAGCGCTAATGCCATTTTTCTGGGTGCACTCATCCTCGTGATACCAATTGAGGAGCTACTCGACCGAATAGTAGCGGCTCCAGTCAAAGAAAACAGTCATAAAGACTGGGAGAGCGGTGTGTTGACCAACGCCCCTCCTATACGCATCATCACCTGAGGACGACACGGCGGTCGGATGGTCCCGATGGGCCACTTGTGGCCTGTAGACGGAGGTGCCTGGGTTAAAATACACGGAGCGGAAGGCTGTTTACAATTTGTACAGAAACCAGATGGCAGTTTTAAGAATCGAGGGGCACGAGGGGGAAGCAGTTGTTGAGAAGGGAGTGAGACAGAGTTCTAACCTTTCTCCGATGTTATTCTATCTGTATAGTGAGCAAGCAGTAAAGGACACAAAAAAAATTGGAGTAGGAATTTTGGTCCAGGGAGAAGAAATAAAAGATTTGAGGTTTGCTGATATTGTAATTCTGTCAGAGGCAGCAAAGTACTTGAAAGAGCAGTTGAACGGAATGGACAGTGTCTTGAAAGGAGGATATAAGATGTACATCAACAATAGCAAAATGAGGATAATTTTGGTCCAGGGAGAAGAAATAAAAGATTTGAGGTTTGCTGATATTGTAATTCTGTCAGAGGCAGCAAAGGACTTGAAAGAGCAGTTGAACGGAATGGACAGTGTCTTGAAAGGAGGATATAAGATGTACATCAACAATAGCAAAATGAGGATAATTTTGGTCCAGGGAGAAGAAATAAAAGATTTGAGGTTTGCTGATATTGTAATTCTGTCAGAGGCAGCAAAGGACTTGAAAGAGCAGTTGAACGGAACGGACAGTGTCTTGAAAGGAGGATATAAGATGTACATCAACAATAGCAAAATGAGGATAATTTTGGTCCAGGGAGAAGAAATAAAAGATTTGAGGTTTGCTGATATTGTAATTCTGTCAGAGGCAGCAAAGGACTTGAAAGAGCAGTTGAACGGAATGGACAGTGTCTTGAAAGGAGGATATAAGATATACATCAACAATAGCAAAATGAGGATAATGGGACGTAGTCGAATTAAATCAGGTGATGCTGAGGGAATTAGATTAGGAAATGACAATGAGATTTGCTGTTTGGGAAGCAAAATAGCTGATGATGGTCGATGTAGAGAGGATATAAAATGTAGACTGGCTAAGGCAAGAAAAGCGTTTCTGAAGAAGAGGAATTTGTTAACGTCGAGTATAGATTTAAGTGTCAGGAAGTATTTTTTGAAAGTATTTGTATGGAGTGTAGCCATGTATGGAAGTGAAACATGGACAATAAATAGTTTAGACAAGAAGAGAATAGAAGCTTTTAAAATGTGATGCTACAGAATATAATGAATTTCCTTGAGACAGAGAAGTTGCTGTCCATGCATCAGCACGGCTGTAGAAAGCATCGCCCCTGCGAAACGCAACTCGCCCTTTTTTCACATGATATCTTGCGAACCATGGATGAATGATATCAGACGGATGCCATATTCCTTGACTTCCGGAAAGCGTTTGAGTCGGTGCCCCACTGCGGACTCCTAACTAAGGTACGAGCATATGGGATTGGTTCCCAAGTATGTGAGTGGCTCGAAGACTTCTTGAGTAATAGAACCCAGAACGTTGTCCTCGATGGTGAGTGTTCATCGGAGGTGAGGGTATCATCTGGAGTGCCCCAGGGAAGTGTGGTAGGTCCGCTGTTGTTTTCTATCTACATAAATGATCTTTTGGATAGGGTGGATAGCAATGTGCGGCTTTTTGCTGATGATGCTGTGGTGTACGGGAAGGTGTCGTCGTTGAGTGACTGTAGGAGGATACAGGATGACTTGGACAGGATTTGTGATTGGTGTAAAGAATGGCAGCTAACTCTAAATATAGATAAATGTAAATTAATGGAGATGAATAGGTAAAAGAATCCCGTAATCTTTGAATACTCCATTAGTAGTGTAGCGCTTGCCACAGTCACGTCGATTAAATATTTAGGTGTAACACTTCAGAGCGATATGAAGTGGGACAAGCATGTAATGGCAGTTGTGGGGAAGGCGGATAGTCGTCTTCGGTTCATTGGTAGAATTTTGGGAAGATGTGGTTCATCTGTGAAGGAGACCGCTTATAAAACACTAATACGACCTATTCTTGAGTACTGCTCGAGCGTTTGGGATCCCTATCAGGTCGGATTGAGGGAGGACACAGAAGCAATGCAGAGGCGGGCTGCTAGATTTGTTACTGGAAGGTTTGATCATCACGTGAGTGTTACGGAAATGCTTCAGGAACTCGGGTGGGAGTCTCTGGAGGAAAGGACGTGTTCTTTTCGTGAATCGCTACTGAGGAAATTTAGAGAACCAGCATTTGAGGCTGACTGCAGTACAATTTTACTGCCGCCAACTTACATTTCGCGGAAAGACCACAAAGATAAGAGAGATTAGGGAGTGGAACAGGGAGAGATGATGCTAGTTATGGTACGAGGTACCCTCCACCACACACCGTATGGTGGATTGCGGGGTATATATGTAGATGTAGATGTAGAATGCTGAAGATTAGATGGGTGGATCACGTAACTAATGTGATTTTTTTTTTTTTTTTGTTATCAGTCTTCTGACTGGTTTGTTGCAGCCCGTCCTCACCTATGCTAACTTCTTCATTTCAGGGTAGCACTTGCAACCCACGTCCTCAATTATTTGGTGGATGTATTCCAATCTCTGTCTACAGTTTTCGCTCTCTACAGCTCCCTCTAGTACCATGGAAGTCATTTCCTCACGTCTTAATAGATTTCCTATCATCCTGTCCCTTCTCCATATCACTGTTTTCCACAAATTTCTTTCCGATTCTGCGTATAATCTCCTCACTTCTCACCTTATCAATCCACCTAATTTTCAAAATTCGTATGTAGCACCACATCTCAAATGTTTCGATTATCTTCTGTTCCGGTTTTCCCACAGTCCATGTTTCACTACCATACAAAGCTGTTCTCCAGACGTACAGTCTCAGAAATTTCTTTCTTAAATTAAGGCCGATATTTGATATCAGTAGACTTCTCTTGGCCAGGAATACCTTTTTTGTCATAGCTAAGCTGCTTTTGATGTCCTCCTTGCACCGTCCATCATTGTTTATTTTACTGCCTAGGTAGCAGAATTTCTTAACTTCATCTACTTCATCAATCCCGATGTTAAGTTTCTTGCTGTTCTCATTTCTACTATTTCTCACTACCTTCGCATTTCTTAGATCTACTCTCAGTCCATACTGTGTACTCATTAGACTGTTCATTCCGTTCAGCGGATCATGTAATTCTTCTTCAATTTCACTCAGGATAGCAATGTCATCAGCGAATCGTATCATTGATATCCTTTCACCTTGAATTTTAATTCCACTCCTGAACCTTTCTTTTATTTCCATGATAGCTTTCTCGATGTCCAGAATGAACAGTAGGGACGAAAGGCTACATCCTTGTCTTACATCCTTTTTAATACGAACACTTCGTACTTGGTCGTCCACGCTTATTATTCCCTCTTAGCTATTGTACATATTGTATATGACCCGTCTCTCCCTATAGCTTACCCATACTTTTTTCAGAATTTCGAACATCTTGCACCGTTTTACACTGTCAAACACTTTTTCCAGATCGACAAATCCTATGAACGTTTCTTGATTTTTCTTTAGTCTTGCTTTCATTATTAACCGCAACGTCACAATTGCCCCTCTCGTGCCTTTACTTTTCCTACAGCCCAAAATGATCGTCACCTAGCGCATCCTCAGTTTTGTTTTCCATTCTTGTGTATATTAATCTTGTCAGTAACTTTAGCTGCGTTAGCTGTTAAGATGATTGTGCGGTAATAATCATTTCTGATTGAAACTGATATGTATTGGTGTGGCCGTATCGCCGTTTCAAAATTACCACTCACAGGTTGTGTGGCGACAGAATGTATTTTAATTGTGTTCACGGTTTTAGCCGTACATTGCGCTCGTGTGGATCTGTACAGAGGTAGACTTTGCCATAGTTTACGTCGTTAACGAACAGCTGTAGAATTTTATTGATTCAGAGTGTTACATAATTTTACTGTACCTAATTTATTTGCAATTGTTATAACAGGTTTGTTGTTCAAGTAAAACAACACTGATGTGTTTGACTCTAGTATTAATACACAAACAAGTGTTCAAATGTTAACCTGAACTCAGTCAATTGATTTCATTCTGGAAACATAACACCCAGTCCTTGAGCGGAGAACATATCTGACCCAGCTGGGAATCGAACCCAGGCCCCTAGGATTGACATGCTGTCGCGCTGTCCACTCAGCTACCGGGGGCAGACAACAATGGTGTTTATGGGTACGGGGTACTTCTGAATGATGGAAAAATCGAAGTTTTTTTTATAACTTCATTAAATCCTTCACCCTTTTCTGATTACTTTAATATGCAGGGAGTCCCAGAAACATTACATCAAACTTTGAGGGTTGTAAAGGGTGTCTTGAGGAACAAGTCGTGGATGGGAAACCGTGCTTGGAAACGTCATCCACCGACACTACAGAATGTTGAAGTTATAGCTACCACCGCCTGCCAGTAGGCCTCCCCCTCTGTACCAAATGTGACTTTGTACGCTGATGGACCATAGGCGGAACATCTCGAAGTGTTGTTTGTCATTTAGTGATCACGACCGATTGCCATGAGCGACAGTGGACAAGAAGGAACTAGCTGTTGTATAGAAAGGCCTAGTCTGCTATGAATGTGATGCTGTGTTATCTTGTTAGATGATGGTTTTGACCGTGGGTTTCCTGTGTAACGAAAAATATTGGAGACTTTAGAGGTTCCAGGAGAAAATTATCAGTGGATGGAGTCCCTTGTCCGAAACCATCACCATGCAGGGTAGCCGCGCAGTATAGGGCGCCTTTTCACGGTTCACGTGGATCCCCATGTTGGAGGTACGAGTCCTCTCTCGGGTATGGGTGTGTATGTGTTGTCCTTAGCGTTCACTTAGACGAACAATGGAGTTACACACAACATATTAATCAAGTAGCTGTAAAAGTGACAGGGGTTTTCAACAAATTAATAAGTATTGGCCAAAAACGTTTTCACGTTCCTCCGATTGCCACAAAGATGTATCATAACTCAGTGTTAGCGCCAATAGTAGGGTATGGCGCAAGTGTGTGGGTTCACAGGCTCACTCTGGTGCGCCCTACCACCAATGTCAGGAGGATTCATCGGAACATGATCATAAGGTGTGTGGGTGCCTTCAGCACCACACCGACTGATGCTTTGCTTGTCATTATGGGCTTTTGCCCATTAGATGTGATCATAAGGCAAAACGCCGCAATACACTGGCTACACAAGAGTGAATTCGCGGAAGTCCAAGAAATCACTGGTAGACACTTAGCCAATATACGAGAAACTAAAAATTGGACATTTGATACATGGCAGAGTCAATGGGAAGCGTCTGTTACAGAAAGGACCTTCAACGTCCTTCTCAACACAAGAGAAAGCACAAAATTAAAACATCTAAAGCCGATTCAAGGGTTGATTCACTTCCTGACAGGGCACGGTCCGTATCCGGTGTACTTTTGCCAGATGGGCAGTCGACCAACACCAGAGTGTGTCTGTGGCGCCCCAGAGGGGACGCCCAAACATGTGGTTTTCTAGTGTCCCAGTTTCGAGCAAGTTGCCTTGTAGCTGCGAGAAGAGTTACAGAACATTCCTATTACTGAAATCTTACATGATCCGGACACTTTTGCTACATTTTCAAGATTGGTAAATTTAATAACAATTACTGTATAAACGGTTTTTGTTCAAAATCCAAATTGAGGAAAAATTAGGAGGGAAAAGGCTTACTCCTCAGCTTTGGTTGAGAAGTATTGGCATCTGACTTATAAATGGACTAACACTACACAAGCCGATCATGGGTGGTCTGGCGGGTCCTGGCTTGACCGCCCCAGGGGCAGTGGCCTTCTGCTGTCCCAGGTGGCTTGGTGGGCCTTGGGTCTGTCCGCCACCTATGGTTGGAACCGGAGGTGTCAGGAAACACAGAGCGCAAGTAGGGTTGAGTTTGGTGAAACTACCCTGTCTATTGCGAAATAGACATGGTGGATGTCTCGGGGAGGTTCATGGTTAGGTTGCCTTCATGCTTAGACCAATACCAATAGAGACAACAACACACTGATGTTGACCAATGAAAGCTGAATGTAATATGTAAATGGTGTATATTCCATGTTGTACTGTAGTAAGAAAGTAGCGCAGAAGATTCTATGTGTTATACTATCTTTGTACTGTAGTTGTGTTTGTATTGTAGTAGTTGTGAACATTAAGGGTGGTGGAGGGAACAAATACAAAGTAACATTGTAGTGATTTCCTAGACAGTAGAGAATCTAGCCCGCCTCCACGTGGCTAGGGACTGGCAACGCTCCAGGTCATCCGGAGCGGCTAAGAGGCCAGTAATTGTAACCATTGTTGTATGTAATTACTGTAATTATGTAATAAAAATCACTATAAAATTTATTGTATCAGTAAAGTAAAATATACATTGTACAGCCTACTTTAGTTATCAAGGTGGTGGGCTATAGTTAGGAGAGGAAAAAAACAAAAAACACTTGTCCTCAGCGTAAGTTAGTTTAAGTTAGGTTAAGTAGTGTGTAAGCCCAGGGACCGATGACCTCAGCAGTTCGATCCCATAGGAACTTACCACCACCGAAACCATAGTCCAGTGAGGCAATAGAGCATCGCATTCATTGGAGACAAGGCCTCTTTCTAGGCAACAGCTAGGCTCCATGTTCTCCACTGGCGATCGTGGCAATCAGTGGCGATCACTGAATAACAAACCACATTACGGGTCGTTTCGCCTCCGGTCCATCAGTGTAAAAAGTCACATGTTCCTCTGAAGGAGTGCCTAGTGGCAGGACCGGCGCCTAAAACATCGACGTTCTGGAATGTCGCTGGGTGACTTTTCTGGACACTGGTTTCTATCCTCGGTTCGTTCCTCAAGACAACCTTTACAACCCCTTGAAATTTGTCGATACGTTTCTAACACACTCTGTACACTGTACTGAGTTTAGAGAGAAAAATGACCTCTATGCCCTAAAGTTTTATGTTACATTAGTCTTACGCTCTCGCGCTCCCTTTACGTAAATTCTAGAAAATCATTAGTATTACTGGGAAATTTTTGCTTCCAGAAATTCTATTTGGTATATATAGCAAATGTTGGTAAGACTTCTGCTTTCCAGCATCTTTGCTACATATTTTTTTCATTAGTGTCCAATAAGTACAAACAACACTACACATCAAGAAATTCGATAAAAGAAAATTCAAGGATAACTAATTTACAAACAAAGCAGTCTGTTACTATGGAGAGGAACCTGTATCTCACTTCTTCAGGGAAGAAACTCTTACGTGGTTGGCCTCCTGATGATTCAGAGTTTTGTACTAGCAGTGATGCTGTTTGTAGCAGATGCTAAACCCTTCCTTTAGTTACTTTCATGCAGTATTCACCATTAAACTGTTTACATTCCTTCACTTCCTTTATCAAAGAAGATGCTTCAATGACCAATAACTGATCATGTCATTATATCATAATATCCCCCAGAAATTTGTACTTAATGGTGAATTAGGTGAAAAATATTGGTAAACAGATAAAATTTCTTTTAAGCAACAATGTATTCATTTAGATAAAATGGCCTTATCTCCATAGTGACCTCATCTACAAAAGGAATTTAATCATTATTTTTGTTCAAGTACGTGGAAATAAATGTAACTGATATTCCTTCACCGAAGAAACAAGAAGTACTAAAAGAAATGTCGAGAGAAAGCTTCAAGATGAAATAATGCAGCAAGATGAAGACTGTGTTTCAGTAACATGTTGAGGCACAATTTAATATCTCTCAAATTGAATTCTACAATTTGCCGTAGCTTATAATTTTATAAGAACCAATTTTTTCAATGTCTTGCAACTGTCTATACCAATATAGTAGACCTGAGCTTTATTAGGGATTCAACCAAATTAATGAGAAACAATTTTTTAATTTGGAAATATATTACAAAAATTAAAATATAAGACATCATAATTTTTATTCTGGATATTACACTCAATGTGCAGAATTCAATAGGTCTAGTATCCCAGCCAGCGTGTCACATATATCTGGTAAAAACTGGTCTCCTTCACACGTGTATTGTGGGATTAAATGGTACCTGAATTTGAAAAATCGTTTTAGAAAATTGTGTGCTTCACTTTTTACTTATTTTTTAAGCATCACTACGTCATAACCTGTTTAGAGTGCTTGCAAATTATTTAGAAATATTGTACAATAACTGTTGTAAAGTAGAAAACCGTAAAACACACAAAAGGAATAATGCTGATTTTCACATAATATTGAGCCAAAGAGGTACCCTGTGCTCTTAGCACAATATTCCGTGTCAAGTCTCCCGGGCTGTCGTGAATAGAAGTGCTGATGGTTGACTTCTTTTGGCGTAATAGTTCAAATGGTTCAAATGGCTCTGAGCACTATGGGACTTAACTTTTGAGGTCATAAGTCCCCTAGAACTTAGAACTACTTAAACCTAACTAACCTAAGGACATCACACATATCCATGCCCGAGGCAGGATTCGAACCTGCGACCGTAGCGGTCACGCGGTTCCAGACTGTAGCGCCCAGAACCGCTCGGCCACTCCGGCCGGCGGCGTAATAGTCGTCGAAAAGTCACCTTCTTTTGCTGCACCAGCCCACAACATGTCTTGGGCGTACACAGTGAAAAGAGACAGCACTGTTTTCTTTCGTCCTCCATATGTCTGTTCTTCTGCGGGGCATCTTGCTTGGGGAACAGTTGGATGTACATGGTCTACTGCACATATAATTAACATCAAACCGAACTAATCACGTGATTCTGGGACGATACTGCTTGTCTACAATTTGGGGCAACAGCGAAACTTGAGTATAACACGTATTCGCCTTGTTTTATATACTTTTTAGTTGCAGTAACAGCTACCGTGTAATATCGTTGTTGCTACGGATGTCAATAGAAGAAAGTGAAATGAGAACCAGTTACTTTTCGTAGGTATATACAAAAAATGTTTAATTGTAAATGTCATATTGAGATGAGGCACTTTATATGTCGAAAAATATTGAGACTTAGTATTACTATGTCTTGCATTGTAGAGGTAATTTCTGAGATTCCATGGGCATGTGTTTATGAGACAATTTCTGGATAAATCTGCAACTGTATTGAGTGTATACATTGTATACATAACAGTCCTATGTTCGTATGCATATAAAATTTATAACTGACAGTCCTACGAATTTCCTCCGATTTATGTTTGTACTCAAATCCTTACGTGTATCTAAGTATTTCTGCATTAGACAGTGTCTCATACAGTGACACTGAAGCGTAATTAATTAGAACAGATTCGACAATATGAATCAGTACAATAGAAGAACCTACAAGAAATTGTTGGCTCTCACTTCCTTTAATACTGCAAAAATTCCAGGTTTGGTCTTGTAATTTTTTGTGTGCAGTGTGTAGTTTTACTTTCTGGTGAGATGGTGTAAAATGTAGTAGATATTTTACTTGCCTGTAAAAAGCAGAAAGATAAATAAAGAACAACTGAAAATAATAATGGCCAAGTAGGTGGTGCAAATCGCTAACTGTATTTTCTGTGACAATATCATAGTTTCAAGCGTATTGTGTCTTCCTAACACTTCAGCATCGTTTACAGTGCCATCGTAATGTAATTAGTGAGGAAAGATATTCTAAAATATGAATAAATGCAAGAAAAAACATAAAAAAGATTGTAGGCTGTAACTTCTTATCCCGATACCGAAAAAACATAAATAAAAACATAAATCAGAGGTGTACGTGTATTGTGGAGTATGGGTGTAAGTAAGATTTATGTGGATGTTGATGAGGATAACAATCATCTTCTTAATGATACTGAAGGGCTACGAGAGCGAAAGTAAAGAAAGTGAAATGTTTGTACCGCGATATAGGTAATAATTGTTCTTAGATAGCTTCCACAGTAGTGTAATTTGAGCTTTGAGAGCACAACGCCGTTGCTTTTCACATCTGCAAGCCAACTTTAGTTACTGGTATCATATTGTTAAGATCTCTGTAAATCACAAATTCACAATACTTCCGAAGGTGAGCTATCTGTAGCAGCAAAGAAATAACACTCAAAATACGCTAAGAGCTATATGCTCTAAAATTCGCCGTCCCAAAATCACGTGACTTGAGATGCATGATATGTTGCGGACAGAATTCTCGTTCTGCGGATCCGAATGCTCACTCCATAGGTATTTATGTGGGATGTACCATCGTTCGTCGTCTGCTAGGATATCGTTTGACGGCGACAGCAAAGTCCAAGTTCGCCGAGTTCATTCTGCTCATCACGTTCGACTGATTGTAAGATTGGTACCAAAGACTGATCCACCTCATCCTCAACATTCTCTATTGCCTCTTGACGTATAGGGTCAACGTTCATGGCTGCTGTCACTTGTACGCTCGGTTCGACTCAGGCTCTTACAAAATTCCATATTTCCCATACAACCTGGCGTATGAAGAAGTGAGTTTATGGTGGTCTTCCACAACTGCAGTAGGAACCACATTTGTTCGACGATCATTCTTATTTCGTCCTAATATTTTTCTGTTGCATTTCCTTGATGCGCTGGCACCAGACGAATTCTTCTGTTGTTGTTATGTCCTTTATCAGAAGAGCGTTGTACATGTGTTCTGCGACTCATGTCATCAGTCGTGAGATTTTGTCACCTTATGTCATATTGGGATTCAGAATCTTGCAAAGGACCAAAACATTCTATATGTGTGACAGAGTCATTGTATCATTTGGCCATGACGTTGAGTCCTGTTCTGTTCTCCTGCTAAGCGTGCTTGCTATTGATTGTCACAAAATGTTTCTCAGTTCGGCCTGGAATTTGCACCGACTATAGAGCTCCTCTTCGTTGTTCTCGAAGCACTACTGTACTGTGCACTCCAAATAAACGTATAAATTTGGCAAGAACATCATATCATTCCAACTATTATATCTGCTGTTTCGGTCGAATCCTTTCACCCATTTCGTCGGATGCTGACGAATGTCTCCAGAGAAAACACTGAATGAAGCCTCACGTGGAACTGGCTTACTACTGTTTTGGAACCAACCCGTCTCCTGAATATTCTTAAGAATATGTGCTGCTTATATTCCGGCTCCTGTCCGTGTAGAAGACATGTTTTACGTTGTCTAATGAGAGCCACAGTGATATATTGAAGTACCTGGCGTCTCCATTTCGAAAATCCGAATGCTGGATCGTCAATGAAATACAATACTTAGCATTGCAAGCATGTGTATTATGAACATAAACGTACAGCCAGACCAAAACTGTCCACCTGGGCGATAAGTGCAGCTATTTACACCAACGCCGAATAATCAAGAATGTTAGTATTTATACGAATGTAGAATATACGAACATTACAAATACACTACTGACCATTAAAATTGCTACACCAAGAAGAAATGCAGATGATAAACGGGTATTCATTGGACAAATATATTATACTAGAACTGACATGTGATTACATTTTCACGCAATTTGGGTGCCTAGATCCTGAGAAATCAGTACCCAGAACAACCACCTCTGGCCGTAACAACAGCCTTGATACGCCTGGGCGCTGAGTCAAACAGAGCTTGGATGGCGTGTACATGTACAACTGCCCATGCAGCTTCAACACGATACTACAGTTCATCAGGAGTAGTGACTGGCGTGTTGTGACGAGCCAGTTGCTCGGCCACCATTGACCAGACGTTTTCAATTGGTGAGAGATCTAGGGAATGTGCTGGCCAGGGCAGCAGTCGAACATTTTCTGTATCCAGAAAGGCCCGTACAAGACGTGCAACATGCGGTTGTGCATTATCGTGCTGAAATGTAGGGTTTCGCAGGGATCAAATGAAGGGTAGAGCCACGGGTCGTAACACATCTGAAATGTAACGTCCACTGTTCAAAGTGCCGTCAATGCGAACAAGAGGTGACCGAGACGTGTTACCAATGTCACCGCATACCATCACGCTGTGTGATACGCCAGTATGGCGATGGCGAATACACGCTTCCAGTGTGCGTTCACCGCGATGTCGCCAAACACGGATGCGACCATCATGATGCTGCAAAAAGAACCTGGATTCATCCGAAAAAATGACGTTTTGCCATTCGTGCACCCAGGTTCGTCGTTGAGTACACCATCGCAAGCGCTCCTGTCTGTGATGCAGCGTCAAGGGTGACCGCAACCACGGTCTCCGAGCTGATAGTCCATGCTGCTGCAAACGTCGTCGAACTGTTCGTGCAGATGGTTGTTGTCTTGCAAACGTCCCCATCTGTTGACTCAGGGGTCAAGACGTGGCTGCACGATGCTTTACAGCCATGCGGATAAGATGACTGTCATCTCGACTGCTGATGATACGAGGCCGTTGGGATCCAGCACGGCGCCCCGTATTACCCTCCTGAACCCACAGATTCCATATTCTGCTAACAGTCATTGGCTCTCGACCAACGCGAGCAGCAATGTCGCGATACGATAAACCACAATCCGACCTTTATCAAAGTCGGAAACGTGATGGTACGCATTTTTTCTCCTTACACGAGACATCACTGCAACGTTTCACCAGGCAACGCCGGTCAACTGCTGTTTGTGTATGAGAAATCGGTTGGAAACTCGTGTCAGCACGTTGTAGGCGTCGCCACCGTAGCCAACCTTGTGTGAATGCTCTGAAAAGCTAATCATTTGCATATCACAGCATCTTCTTCCTGTCGGTTAAATTTCGCGTCTGTAGCACGTTATCTTCGTGGTGTAGCAATTTTAATGGCCAGTAGTGTATATTTCAGGTGCCTGTTTGATGTAGGGGGAACCAAAGTTGTAAAATTCTGTTTCTTACTTAATTACTAGATTCGGGTTACTTGAACCCACTTTCAAATCATCCAGACAGACAAAACACCAGCTTCCGTTATAGCATACAAACCATGTTAAGATTTTACATTCACTTACACTGTTGTTGTTGTTGTGGTCTTCAGTCCTGAGACTGGTTTGATGCAGCTCTCCATGCTACTCTATTCTGTGCAAGCTTTTTCATCTCCCAGTGCCTACTGCAACCTACATCCTTCTGAATCTGCTTAGTGTATTCATCTCTTGGTCTCCCCCTACGATTTTTACCCTCCACGCTGCCCTCCAATACTAAATTGGTGATCCCTTGATGCCTCAGAACATGTCCTACCAACCGATCCCTTCTTCTGGTCAAGTTGTACCACAAATTTCTCTTCTCCCCAATTCTATTCAATACTTCCTCATTAGTTATGTGATCTACCCATCTAATCTTCAGCATTCTTCTGTAGCACCACATTTCGAAAGCTTCTATTCTCTTCTTGTCCAAACTATTTATCGTCCATGTTTCACTTCCATACATGGCTACACTCCATACGAATACTTTCAGAAATGACTTCCTGACACTTAAATCAATACTGGATGTTAACAAATTTCTCTTCTTCAGGAACGCTTTCCTTGCCATTGCCAGCCTACATTTTATATCCTCTCTACTTCGACCATCATCAGTTATTTTGCTCCCCAAATAGAAAAACTCCTTTACTACTTTAAGTGCCTCATTTCCTAATCTAATTCCCTCAGCATCACCCGACTTAATTAGACTACATTCCATTATCCTTGTTTTGCTTTTGTTGATGTTCATCTTATATCCTCCTTTCAAGACACTGTCCATTCCATTCAACTGCTCTTCCAAGTCCTTTGCTGTCTCTGACAGAATTATAATGTCATCGGCGAACCTCAAAGTTTTTATTTCTTCTCCATGAATTTTAATACCTACTACGAATTTTTCTTTTGTTTTCTTTACTGCTTGCTCAATATACAGATTGAACAACATCGGGGACAGGCAACAACCCTGTCTTACTCCCTTCCCAACCACTGCTTCCCTTTCATGTCCCTCGACTCTTATAACTGCCATCTGGTTTCTGTACAAATTGTAAATAGCCTTTCGCTCCCTGTATTTTACCCCTGCCACCTTTAGAATTTGAAAGAGAGTATTCCAGTCAACATTGTCAAAAGCTTTCTCTAAGTGTACAAATGCTAGAAACGTAGGTTTGCCTTTTCTTAATCTTTCTTCTAAGATAAGTCGTAAGGTCAGTATTGCCTCACGTGTTCCAGTGTTTCTACGGAATCCAAACTGATCTTCCCCGAGGTTGGCTTCTACTAGTTTTTCCATTCGTCTGTAAAGAATTCGTGTTAGTATTTTGCAGCTGTGGCTTATTAAACTGATTGTTCGGTAATTTTCACATCTGTCAACACCTGCTTTCTTTGGGATTGGAATTATTATATTCTTCTTGAAGTCTGAGGGTATTTCACCTGTTTCATACACCTTGCTCACCAGATGGTAGAGTTTTGTCAGGACTGGCTCTCCCAAGGCCGTCAGTAGTTCCAATGGAATATTGTCTACTCCGGGGGCCTTGTTTCGACTCAGGTCTTTCAGTGCTCTGTCAAACTCTTCACGCAGTATCGTATCTCCCATTTCATCTTCATCTACATCCTCTTCCATTTCCATAATATTGTCCTCAAGTACATCGCCCTTGTATAGACCCTCTATATACTCCTTCCACCTTTCTGCTTTCCCTTCTTTGCTTAGAACTGGGTTTCCATCTGAGCTCTTGATATTCATACAAGTCGTTCTCTTATCTCCAAAGGTCTCTTTAATTTTCCTGTAGGCGGTAGCTATCTTACCCCTAGTGAGATAGGCCTCTACATCCTTACATTTGTCCTCTAGCCATCCCTGCTTAGCCATTTTGCACTTCCTGTCGATCTCATTTTTGAGACGTTTGTATTCCTTTTTGCCTGTTTCGCTTACTGCATTTTTATATTTTCTCCTTTCATCAATTAAATTCAATATTTCTTCTGTTACCCAAGGATTTCTACTAGCCCTCGTCTTTTTACCTACTTGATCCTCTGCTGCCTTCACTACTTCATCCCTCAAAGCTACCCATTCTTCTTCTACTGTATTTATTTCCCCCATTCCTGTCAATTGCTCCTTTATGCTCTCCCTGAGTCTCTGTACAACCTCTGGTTCTTTTAGTTTATCCAGGTCCCATCTCCTTAAATTCCCACCTTTTTGCAGTTTCTTCAGTTTTAATCTACAGGTCATAACCAATAGATTGTGGTCAGAGTCCACATCTGCCCCTGGAAATGTCTTACAATTTAAAACCTGGTTCCTAAATCTCTGTCTTACCATTATATAATCTATCTGATACCTTTTAGTATCTCCAGGGTTCTTCCATGTATACAACCTTCTTTCATGATTCTTAAACCAAGTGTTAGTTATGATTATGTTGTGCTCTGTGCAAAATTCTACCAGGCGGCTTCCTCTTTCATTTCTGTCCCCCAATCCATATTCACCTACTATGTTTCCTTCTCTCCCTTTTCCTACACTCGAATTCCAGTCACCCATGACTATTAAATTTTCGTCTCCCTTCACAATCTGAATAATTTCTTTTATTTCATCATACATTTCTTCAATTTCTTCGTCATCTGCAGAGCTAGTTGGCATATAAACTTGTACTACTGTAGTAGGTGTGGGCTTCGTATCTATCTTTGCCACAATAATGCGTTCACTATGCTGTTTGTAGTAGCTTACCCGCATTCCTATTTTCCTATTCATTATTAAACCTACTCCTGCATTACCCCTATTTGATTTTGTGTTTATAACCCTGTAGTCACCTGACCAGAAGTCTTGTTCCTCCTGCCACCGAACTTCACTAATTCCCACTATATCTAACTTCAACCTATCCATTTCCCTTTTTAAATTTTCTAACCTACCTGCCCGATTAAGGGATCTGACATTCCACGCTCCGATCCGTAGAACGCCAGTTTTCTTTCTCCTGATAACGACATCCTCTTGAGTAGTCCCCGCCCGGAGATCCGAATGGGGGACTATTTTACCTCCGGAATATTTTACCCAAGAGGACGCCATCATCATGTAATCATACAGTAAAGCTGCATGCCCTCGGGAAAAATTACGGCTGTAGTTTCCCCTTGCTTTCAGCCATTCGCAGTACCAGCACAGCAAGGCCGTTTTGGTTATTGTTACAAGGCCAGATCAGTCAATCATCCAGACTGTTGCCCTTGCAACTACTGAAAAGGCTGCTGCCCCTCTTCAGGAACCACACGTTTGTCTGGCCTCTCAACAGATACCCCTCCGTTGTGGTTGCACCTACGGTACGGCTATCTGTATCGCTGAGGCACGCAAGCCTCCCCACCAACGGCAAGGTCCTGTGGCGTTTGCGTAGAGTTGTCAGTGCTAACAGACAAGCAACACTGAGGTCTCGAAATTCATGAGGTAACACTACGGACACACACAAATGACGCAGTATCCACACAAGATATAAGAGATCAGTGCATTGGCGGAGCTGTCATTTGGACGTAGGTGATTCATGCGAAAAGGTTTCTGACGTGATTTTCTACAACTACATCTACGTGATTACTGTGCTATTCACAATAAAGTGCCTGGCAGAGGGTTCAATGAACCACCTTCAAGCTGTCTCTCTACCGTTCCACTCTCAAACGGCACGAGGGAAAAACGAGTACTTAAATTTTTCTGTGCGAGCCCTGATTTCTGATATTTTATCGTGATGATCATTTCTCCCTATGTAGGTGGGTGCCAACAGAATGTTCTCGCAATCGGAGGAGAAAACTGGTGATTGAAATTTCATGCGAAGATCCCGTCGCAACGAAAAAACACCTTTGTTTTAATGATTGCCACTCCGATTCACGTATCATGTCCGTGACACTATCTCCCATATTTCGCGATAATGCAAAACGAACTGCCCTTCTTTGTACTTTTTCGATGTCATCCGTCAGTCCCATCTGAGGCGGATCCCACACCGCACAGCAACTATGGGGGTTAACAGATTTTTAACGCGGAATAGTAGTTGGAGCTAGACGCGTGGGACATTCTATTTCGAAAATTGTCAGGGAATTCAATATTCTGAGATCCACAGTGTCAACAGCGTGCGAGGAATACCAGATTTCAGACAGTGCCTCTGACAACTCAGTGGCCGACGGCCTTCGCTTGATAGCCGAGACCTGTGGCGTTTGCGTAGAGTTGTCAGTGCTAACAGACAAGCAACACCGAGTGAAATAACCACAAAAATCAAAGTGGGGCGTACAACTAATGTACATCTTAGCACAGTGCGGCGAAATTTGGCGTTAATGGGCTATGGCAGCAGACGACCGACGCGAGTGTCTTACTAACACAGCACGACATAGCCTGCAGCGCCTTTTCTGGGCTCGTCATCATATCATTTGGACCCTAGACGACTGGAAACCGTGTCCTAGTCAGATGAGTGCCGATTTCAGTTGGTAAGGGCGAATGGTAGGGATAGAGTGTGGCGCAGACCCCATGAAGTCATGGACGCAAGTTGCCAACGCAGTATGCAAGCTGGTGGTGGCTCCATGACGGTATAGCAGTGTTTACATGAAATGAACTGGGTCCTCTGGTCCAACTGAAGAAATAATTGGCTGGAAATGGCTATGTTAGGCTACTTGGAGATCATTTGCAGCCATTCCTGGACTTCATGTTTCCAAACAGCGATGTCATGTCACCGGGTCACATCTGTTTGCGATTGGTCTGAAAAACGTTCTAGACAATTCGAATGAATTATATGATCACCCAGATCACCTGACATGTGTCACATTGAACATTTATGTGACATAATCGGGAGGTCTGTTCGTGCACAATATCCTGCACCGGCAACACTTTCGCTATTATGGACGGATATAGACCGATATATAGACAGCATGGCTCAGTACTTCTACAGGGGACTCCCAGCGGCTTATTGAGTCCATGCCACGTAAAACTGTTGCACTATTCCCGGTAAAATTAGATTTGACACGATAGTAGAAGGTATCCCACGACTTTCGTCAGCCGCGCGGGATTAGCCGAGCGGTGTAAAGCGCTGCATTCATGGCATGTACGGCTGGTCCCGGCGGAGTTTCGTGTCCTCCATCGGGCATGGGTGTGTGTGTTTGCCCTTAGGATAATTTAGTTTAGGTAGTGTGTAAGCTTAGGGACTAATGACCTTAGCAGTTAAGTCCCATAAGATTTCACACACATCTGAACCTTTTTTTTTACTTTCGTCACCTCATTGTATACCAAACTCAAGTTTTTCTAGGAACAGGGTGCGGAAAATTTACAACCTATTAATCAAGCATACTGGAAATACAGTAACCTTCCAGTAATAATAAAGACTAACTAAAAAATAATTTCTAGGGGTGGGGTTCGAACTGGCGACCCGCAGCAAACCAGCCAGCGATGTTAACCACTGCTCTGTTCTGCACATCACAAAACTTGCGGCGTTGTAGAGTACGGTACATCGAGCAGGCGGCGAAGTTCTCTGTGACTTTGCATAACTACTGCACCACCAAAAGAATACACATCACCTCCTTCTTGTTTACCGAAATTTCCTGTCCGCTCGCAGTCCACCTTGTATAGAACCCAAGTTACGGCGAAATGCCGTTCTTTTGTGTACCGCAGGCAAATCAGGAATCAGTTAGGTTGGTAGTGACAGATTTATAACTGATCAGTGCCTACTAATTTTTGTGCATAAGGTGAGAACTGTTTCGCACTTTAGATAGGTGGAGCCTATTTAAACCCCCACGACTGCGGAGTTGCGTAATCGACGGGGCACAACTTATGAAGCCTACTTTCGTTGTAAATTTGGGCGCTGAAACTTGTTTAATTTTCTCTTACGTCGTAACGTTAAGCAAAGTTTATGGCCTAATTATTATTCCGTAACAAGTAAGCGAGACGCTGAAGTGGAAGTTAATTATTTCGAAGTCGTTGACACCTTTCCGATATCACACCTTAGCGCGCAGTTGGGGAGCAGACACAGTGCGTTGGTGGAAACTGTCAGACGTTGCCCCTGCTGTACTCATAGACGTTCAGTATAATGTGAGCAAGAACGTCCAGCTGCTTGATTCAGCTTTTAATCAGAGTGTTGTTCGACGCACAAATTTCAGTGTTCAGCACTAATATGTTGTGCATTACCGCTTTTCCTCAGTGAACCGAAGAGTCTTTCTACCAAACGTCACGCCATTTTATCTTCTGAGTTAATTTGTTACAGTCGCAGGCTATGCTGCCGTCGACAACTACTTGGTGTATGTGGAATCCCAGTAAATGTTGTTTTGAATAATGTAAGAAGGTTACCTGAGATAAATGCTGTTATTCTAGTAGAATGCAGGTAACGTTTCTGTAAGGTTTCACCACCGAAAATGTACTCCTCATGATTCACACATGTTTAAAAATTGTAAATTAATTATTTATTGTTTTACATACGGCACGCCACCATAAATCAACTGCACACCACGTTTCACAGGTATTATTATTTGTGTTACAGTCCAAGATACAGTAATAAAATAGTTTCTACCTTTGATAATCATTTATCTGTATAGTCCTGTAACTTAACACCACATCACATTACTTAGCTACCTAAAAAAAAAGTGAAAACAAAGTGAACTAGAGAAGTGAGAGAGACGGAGGGGAAGGAAAGAAAGAGATGGAGTAATGCAGAATGCTCTGTAATCTTAAAATACAATTAAAAAATATTACAAGTAATGGTAAAAACGGTTAAGAATTTAGTGAGATACTGCTAGGCATAAGTAATAATTGCTGATGATTCTCTTATTATCTGGAGGCTTTCCTAGCCGTGTGAAATCTCTCAAGTTATTAATGTGTGTCATGTTGCTCATCAAATTCGTACCTCATCAAATGAACGTTTCAATCCCTCTACTGGGATATTCTTCAGGATCATCTGATATAAGCTGAATGCATGTGGTTCAGCTTACCAGGAACACGAGAGGAAAAATGGATGTTTCGACACCTCTGCTGGGTTCTTACTCATGATCTTCTGGAGTTTCTGGTAGGCTGAATACATGCAGTTCAGTTTACTTGGGACACTAGAAGATCCTGAAGAAGTGCGCAACAGAGGTGTCGAAACATCCATTTCTGAGGAAGAAATCTGCAGAGGAACATGACATAGCCTAATAACCTAGAAGACCATACTCAGTTATTGTTGTATGTGTAGCTGATGGAGGGTATTCCACCATGCGCAGTCTGTGACTGTTGAGGAAAATAACAATTGTAAGCGAATGATGTGGGATGGGGGAAGGGAGGGAACAGAATAACCAATGCTACTAAGAGTAATGAAAGGTGGTTTTACATTTGACTATAAAATTTTGTATATCCACATCTTTAATGCTTATATGAATATTAACTGCTAGGGGGTAGTCAATCCACGTTTACAACATTTACTGTAGTAAAATTTTGGAGGAAGTTAATGAGAGCAATGTGTGATAAGAATCACATCAATTTTTTTAGACTTTAACAAACATAGAAGGACTGGCTAGTACACAAAGCCAGTCCTTATGGAGGATGAAGCATGAAGATATTGTTAATTAATTTACAACCCAAGATTAAATTGTATATCCAAACTGGAATCTATATGTAATATATAATATGTTTATGAGGAATGTCCTGATACAAATATGGGGCAACTTCATAAACATATCAGTTAATGAGTAGAATGCATACATTAATTTCTAGTGCTAGCTTGCTACAAAAGTTGTACAAAGGGAGTAATGAAAACACATTCTTCCTTATATTTTAAAACAGTTAAAAGGGAATTTTAGAGACTTTCTAACTGTTACTAATGACAGACTTGGACTATGTGAACGGATATGCTTTACTGACAAGGAAATGTATTTCATTCCAATCTGATTTCTTTTCATGTACAAATAATGTAAGGAATCATGGTATTTACACACTGTTTGTCGTGGTTGCCCGGTTTCTTATTTTTGTGATTTATGCTGCTATTGTTTTTTCCAGTTTTTTCATTTGAAAATGATCTAAGACCAAAATCTGGATTATATAACAATTGCAGGGAGAGCATAAGGGGACAACTGACAAGAATGGGGGAAAGAAATACAGTAGAAGAAGAATGGGTAGCTTTGAGGGATGAAGTAGTGAAGGCAGCAGAAGGTCAATTAGGTAAAAAGACGAGGGCTAGTAGAAATCCTTGGGTGACAGAAGAAGTATTGATTTTAATTGATGAAAGGAGAAAATTTAAAAATGCAGTAAATGAAGCAGGCAAAAAGAAATACAAAGGTTTCAAAAATGAGATCGACAGGAAGTGCAAAATGGCTAAGCAGGCGATGGCTAGAGGACAAATGGAAGGCTGTAGAGGCTTATCTCACTAGGGGTAAGATTATCTATCTGCCTACTGGAAAATTTAAGAGACGTTTGGAGAAAAGAGAACCACTTGTAGTAATATCAAGAGCTCAGATGGAAACCCAGTTCTAAGCAAAGAAGGGAAAGCAGAAAGGTGGAAGGAGTACATAGTGGGTCTGTACAAGAGCAAGGTACTTGAGGGTAATATTATAGAAATGGAAGAGGATGTAGATGAAGATGAAATGGGAGATATGATATCGTGTGAAGAGTTTGACAGAGCACTGAAAGACCTAAGTCGAAACAAGGCCCCAGGAGTAGACAACATTCCATTAGAACTACTGCCAGCCTTAGGAGAGCTAGTCCTGACGAAACTCTACCATCTGGTGAGCAAAATGTATGAGACAGGTGAAATACCCTCAGACGTCAAGTAGAATACGATAATTCCAATCCCAAAGAAATTAGGTGTTGGCAGATGTGAAAATTACCGAACTATCAGTTTAATAAGTCACGGCTGCAAAATACTAACGCGAATTCACTACAGACGAATGGAAAAACTGGTAGAAGCCGACCTCGGGGAAGATCAGTTTGGATCCCGAAGAAATATTGGAACACGTGAGGCAATACTGACCCTACGACTTATCTTAGAAGCTAGATTAAGAAAAGGCAAACCTACGTTTCTAGCATTTGTAGACTTAGAGAAAGCTTTTGTCAATGTTGACTGGAATACTCTCTTTTAAATTCTGAAGGTGGCAGGGGTAAAATACAGGGAGCAAAAGGCTATTTACAATTTGTACAGGAAGCAGATGGCAGTTATAAGAGTCGAGGGACATGAAAGGGAAGCAGTGGTTGGGAAGGGAGAGAGACAGGGTTGTAGCCTCTCCCCGATGTTATTCTATCTGTATATTGAGCAAGCAATAAAGGACACAAAAGAAAAATTCGGAGTAGGTATTAAAATCCATGGAGAAGAAATAAAAACTTTAAGGTTCGCCGATGACATTGTAATTCTGTCAGAGACAGCAAAGGTCTTGGAAGAGCAGTTGAATGGAATGGACAGTGTCTTGAAAGGAAGACATAAGATGAACATCAACAAAAGCAAAACGAGGATAATGGAATGTAGTCGAGTAAACTCGGGTGATGCTGAGGGAATTAGATTAGGGAATGTGCGTTTTGCTATTTGGGGAGCAAAATAACTGATGATGGTCGAAGTGGAAAGGATGTAAAATGTAGACTGGCAATGGCAAGGAAAGCGTTTCTGAAGAAGAGAAATTTGTTAGCATCGAGTATAGTTTTAAGTGTCAGGAAGTCGTTTCTAAGAGTGTTTGTATGGAGTGTAGCCTTGTATGGAAGTGAAACATGGACAATAAATAGTTCGGACAAGAAGAGAATAGAAGCTTTCGAAATGTGGTGCTACAGAAGAATGCTGAAGATTAGATGGGTAGATCACGTAACCAATGAGGAGGTATTGAATAGAATTGGGGAGGAGTTTGTGGCACAACTTGACTAGAAGAAGGGACCGGTTGGTAGGACATGTTCTGAGGCATCAATGGATCATCAATTTAGCATTAGAGGGCAGCATGGAGGGTAAAAATCGTAGAGGGAGACCAAGAGATGAATACAGTAAGCAGATTCAGAAGGATGTAGGCTGCTGTACGTACTGGGAGATGAAGCAGCTTGCACAGGATAGGGTGGCATGGAGAGCTGCATCAAACCAGTCTCAGGACTGAAGACCACAACAACAACAACAATAACAACATTCTAGTGATGGCATCATCATTGAAAAGAATCTTTACATTTTTGCCACGACCAATGACGAAAGTGATAATTATAGGGCATATGTTACTTAAAAGTGGAATAGATGGTTTTGTCTATCAGCCAACTGATTATTTTGGACTGGAGTATGTATTAAAAATAGGAGATTGTTGAAGTGAGTATGCAAGTATTGAAAGTTTAAAAAAGGCAAACAATATTTTACCTGATGTCTAATTGGAGTAAACTATATCATTGATTGTGTATTATTTTTTCTACCCGATTATCCCCCCATTATAACCCACCTGACCCTTTTGTTTATATTCATGTCCCACATCTCGACCAAACCTCTTATCTTCCCTCTCTCGTATCATTTCCAGGTGTTGGTAATTCCAATTCCAGTGAACGTTCAGCGACTCTTTCAATGATAGTAGCTGAAATGATGTGTGTTGTCACAGTGGTTTCACAAGTTTCGTGGTAATCTGATATTTATCAAACGTGGAAGAAGTGGTATAAATTTTTTTTTCTTTTTGTTACTAAGAAACATTACTTAAATTCTACTAGTTTCTTCTGCCATTACGATCTGAGTCATTTCTAGTTATTTTGGGTATTTAAGAACGACTTGGCAATGATCGGTTATTAAATTAAGCTGATAGTGTACGGAAAGTCCTTAATAAAATAAGAAAAAAGGTTTAATTATACTTTTTAAAACTGCCATCAGTTGTGAAATAGGTGTAACCTTCGAAAAGCATACAGCTTTTGTGGATTCAGTCACAAAAAAATTTAACAGAACAATTCTATAATTCACTCAAGATTCATTTATTTATTGGAAACGACATTTACATCATTATTTGAGCTGATACACGCTTTTTGTGAGCCAGGTGCCTATTAGTTTTCAGATCGGAGCACATGTTACGCGACCTGATGGATGGTGGACTTAAGTCAGATAGAGGCCCCGAAACCGAGTAACAGGGCCAAGCGCTTTAAGCTCTTGGCTTCTGGAACTGGGACGTGGCCTAGCTCCGCAAGAAAACGAGATCTGGAGTATCGGATATCGCGGAATGTCCAGTGTAAGGTGCCGTTGTTTGCTGTTCCCGAATGCATGCTGAAATGATTTTGTGTCCTTCACATCTATATTGTGGAAATTACTGCAATTTATTCACCGTAGAGCATTTTGAAGTGACAAATATATGATTGTGTCCATTCAGTGGTTGGAGCATCGAAAGAATGACTGCTATCTACGATAGAAATTATTATACAAAGTTTATTTTCGATTTCATTAACGAAGCTGAAGGAGCCTTTTCTGTACCCCAAGCTCGTGTGAATTGTACCGAAGTTAATACTACTTGAATAGAGAGGGTAATAATTTTTTTATAACTATCGTAGGAGATATCTACTATCAAGCCAATGAATTACCTCTTGCTATTTACTAAAACTATGCTATTTTGGGCTCTCATATCAATAATTTTTAACTCTAACTACTTTTACAATACTGAGACCGTTTGCTACTCATTAATCATGCACGCAAAGAATCCTTCAATGTGACATTTCATGAAGTGTAGAGCTTATGTCTCTCTGCATTAAGAGCTAAGTGCTTGCTCTCCAAGTATCTCATTAGGGCATTCACAGATAACACTGTCATCTACGGGGAGTGTGAGATTTCAATCAACACTAGGCCTTAGTAACAACGAAAAGTAGTAGCTGCACCATACTTCTTAGGAAAATGTTAGGAATTATTTCTGTATTTTAAAATGACTTTCTGCCCATGTTGAAGTACAGTCCTTTGTATTACACTTGCTACAATGTGAACACATCGTTTATTATAGTAACTATGGAAGCACTGTAATAGCTTGATAGTTAACACTTCCATTCCATCCTGGGTCATCGTAAATTGTAGAACATTCCAAGAGGATGCCGATCGTCTGGGGTCAAGCAAAACCAACAGTAATCAATAGAATACCAATGCATAACGTAGTCAACTTGAAATCCAGTAAACAGCTAGGTCATAAAAATATAGTTGAAATGAGATAGAGACTTTAGCACAGCACGATTCGAATCTCGAAGCAGACAGACTCCCAGGTTTTGTGCCCAGGTTGATGTCTGTGACCTGGCCCATGTGACAGCTTACTGGTGCCTCTTGTTGTCCGCTAGAGGAGCTGTTGACAGCGGACACTGCAGGGAATCGACCTCACTAACGGTTGACATGTATAGCATACCTCCCCTATTTAAATGGAGCGTAGGGCCAAACTATCCCCGCCAGTACTGTGATCGCCATACCAATACGGAGGGAAATGTTATGGGCAAGCCAGCTAAATGTTTGCAGCCTATCTCGTCATCTGGTGCTGTAATGTCTGCTTGTGGGGGAAGAGTCGTGCTGAAACTAGAGTTGGTTGGAGCTGGTCTCTGGGTCTGTACTGGAAGTCACTGAAACTGGAGTTGGAAAATAATCCCGTTCCATGGGATACAACCTCCGACAGCGGTGGACCTGGGAATGTGAATCTGTCAGATGCCTGTTCTTTAAAGCCAGCTTCAGGGGGGGGGGGGGGGGGGGATGGGTGCTGCTAATCTGGAGTGGACCTCACTGAGCATGGACATAGCTGGTGCGCTTGGCATACCGGCGTAATGCCACTTCTGGGACCTTCCCAAAGGTGCGAGTCCAAACCTCTGTGTCCAATGAATAGCGAGGACGACTGCTGGCCTGAAATGTGCATTTTTTAGGCCTCATGAGGTGCCAGAGGTCATGGAGAATGGCCATAAAAAATATCTGCAGTGTGCCACTGTATCAATGTGTTCCTTTAAGAGGCCAGGGACTGGGTCAGGACCAAAACTTTGGTGGAGCTGACAGTGTCTCCCATATCTCCAGCTTAAAGGTGCACACCATCTGCTCGGCTTCATCAATGGAGGCTAAGTGGGATGGCGCCATTGTCCAGTATATTAACCTGTCCTGGTAGTAAAAATCTACATCTACATCTACATCCATACTCCGTAAGCCACCTGACGGTGTGTGGCGGAGGATACCTTGAGTACCTCTATCGGTTCTCCCTTCTATTCCAGTCTCGTATTGTTCATGGAAAGAAGGATTGTCGGTATGCCTCTGTGTGGGCTCTAATCTCTCTGATTTTATCCTCATGGTCTTTTCGCGAGATATACGTAGGAGGGAGCAATATACTGCTTGACTCCTCGGTGAAGGTATGTTCTCGAAACTTCAACAAAAGCCCGCACCGAGCTACTGAGCGTCTCTCCTGCAGAGTCTTCCACTGGAGTTTATCTATCATCTCCGTAACGCTTTCTCGATTACTAAATTACCCTGTAAGGAAGCGCGCTGCTCTCCGTTGGATCTTCTCTATCTCTTCTATCAACCCTGTCTGGTACGGATCCCACACTGCTGAGCAGCATTCAAGCAGTGAGCGAACAAGCATACTGTAACCTACTTTCTTTGTTTTCAGACTGCATTTGCTTAGGATTCTTCCAATGAATCTCAGTCTGGCATCTGCTTTACCGACGATCAACTTTATATGAACATTCCATTTTAAATCACTCCTAATGCGGACTCCCAGATAATTTATGGAATTAATTGCTTCCAATTGCTGACCTGCTATATTGTAGCTAAATGATAAGGATCTTTCTTTCTACGTATTCGCAGCACATTACACTTGTCTACATTGAGATTCAATTGCCATTCCCTGCAAAATGCGTGAATTCGCTGCAGATCCTCCTGCATTTCAGTACAATTTTTCATTATTACAACCTCTCGATATACCAAAGGATCATCCGCAAAAAGCCTCAGTGAACTTCCGATGTCATCCACAAGGTCATTTATTTATAATGTGAATAGCAACGGTCCTACGACACTCCCCTGCGGTACACCTGAAATCACTCTTACTTCGGAAGACTTCTCTCCATTGAGAATGACATGCTGCGTTCTGTTATCTAGGAACTCTCTAATCCAATCACACAATTGGTCTGATAGTCCGTATGCTCTTACTTTGTTCATTAAACGACTGTGGGGAACTGTATCGAACGTCTTGCGGAAGTCAAGAAACACGGCATCTACCTGGGAAACCGTGTCTATAGCCCTCCGAGTCTCGTGGACAAATAGCGCGAGCTGGGTTTCACACGATCGTCTTTTTCGAAACCCATGCTGATTCCTACACAGTAGATTTCTAGTCTCCAGAAAAGTCATTATACTCGAACATAATACGTGTTCCAAAATCCTACAACTGATCGACGTTAGAGATATAGGTCTATAGTTCTGCACATGTGTTCGACGTCCCTTCTTGGAAACGGGGATGCCCTGTACCCTTTTCCAATCCTTTGGAACGCTACGTTCTTCTAGAGACCTCGCTGCAAGAAGGGAGGCAAGTTCCTTCGCGTACTCTGTGTAAAGTCAAACTGGTATCTCATCAGGTCCAGCGGCCTTTCCTCTTTTGAGCGATTTTAATTGTTTCTCTATCCCTCTGTCGTCTATTTCGATATCTACCATTTGGTCATCTGTGCGACAATCTAGAGAGGGAACTACAGTGCAGTCTTCCTCTGTGAAACAGCTTTGGAAAAAGACATTTAGTATTTCGGCCTTTAGTCTGTCATCTTCTGTTTCAGTACCATTTTGGTCACAGAGTGTCTGGACATTTTGTTTTGATCCACCTACCGCTTTGACGTAAGACCAAAATTTCTTAGGATTTTCTGCCAAGTCAGTACATAGAACTTTACTTTCTAATTCATTGAACGCCTCTCGCATAGCCCTTCTCACACTACATTTCGCTTCGCGTAATTTTTGTTTGTCTGCAAGGCTTTGGCTATGTTTATGTTTGCAGTGAAGTTCCCTTTGCTTCCGCAGCAGTTTTCTAACTCGGTTGTTGTACCACGTCGGCTCTTTTCCATCTCTTACGATCTTGCTTGGCAGTAACTAATCTAACACATATATACGATGGTTTTGAACTTCGTCCACCGATCCTCTACACTACCTGTACTTGAGACAAAACTTTTGTGTTGAGTCATCAGGTACTCTGAAATCTACTTTTTGTCACTTTTGCTAAACAGAAAAATCTTCCTACCTTTTTTAAAATTTCTATTTACGGCTGAAATCATCGGTGCAGTAACGGCTTTATGATCGCTGATTAGGTGTTCTGTGTTAACTGTTTAAAAAATTCGGGTCTGTTTGTCACCAGAAGGTCTAATATGTTATCGCCACGAGTCGGTTCTCTGTTTAATTGCTCAAGGTGGTTTTCAGATACAGCACTTAAAAAAATTTCACTCGATTCTTTGTCCCTGCCACCCGTTATGAACGTCTGAGTCTCCCAGTCTATATCCGGCAAATTAAAATCTCCACCCAGAACTATAACATGGTGGGGAAACCTACTCGAAATATTTTCTAAATTATCCTTCAGGTGCTCAGCCACAACAGCTGCTGAGCCAGGGGGCTATAGAGACATCCAATTACCATGTCTGAGCCTGCTTTAACCGTGACCTTCACCCAAATTATTTCACATTTCGGATCTCCGTAAATTTCCTTCGATACTATTGCACTTCTTATCGCTATAAACACGCCTCCCCCTTCACTGTCCAGCCTGTCTCTGTGGTATACATTCCAATCTGAGTTTAGAATTTCATTACGGTTTACGTCTGGTTTCAGCCAACTTTCTGTCCCAATTGCCATTCCCTGCACCATGCGTCAATTCGTTGCAGATCCTCCTGCATTTCAGTACAATTTTCCATTGCTACAACCTCTCGATACACCACAGCATCATCCGCAAAAAGCCTCAGTGATCTCCGTCAATTTCCTTCGATACTATTGCACTTCTTATCGCTATAAACATGCCTCCCCCTTCACTGTCCAGCCTGTCTCTGCGGTATACATTCCAATCTGAGTTTAGAATTTCATTACTGTTTACGTTTGGTTTCAGCCAACTTTCTGTCCCAATTGTCCCAATTGCCATTCCCTGCACCATGCGTCAATTCGTTGCAGATCCTCCTGCATTTCAGTACAATTTTCCATTGTTACAACCTCTCGATATACCACAGCATCATCCGCAAAAAGCCTCAGTGGGCATTGTGACCGTTTATTAATGAGAGCAGTTCCGGGACCTTTCTATCCACGCTCCTGCAGTTTACTATTAGCAGATTAATTTTGTTATTCCCTGTTGCATTTTGCCTACTCCTACCTTGCCACGTCTCAGGAGGCGTCTTGTCGGGCCTAGGGAGGGAATTCTCTAACCTAAACAACCCACATGTGCACTCCACATGTACTCCGCTACCCTTGTAGCCGCTTCCTGAAACATAGTGGATGAATATTGAAGGCTATTACCCAAAACGATTTTTTCCCCTTTAGTGGTCAGTCTTATTGTCTTCCTTGCTGTAGTATTTGATATTCGGAAATTTGGAAAATTATGACGGTGAACCACATCTCTCTGAGGAAGGGGCTGTCGGAGGCTACACTGACGCACTCCCATGGGCACTGTGGTGTTGACCAGCCATCGGATCACTGTGGGGATGCTGACTTGGTCGACGTACAGGGCTCGCAGGAGCTGTCTGTCCTCTGGATGTCCTGCATAATGCTGGGGCAGTAGGAGCGCGAGCCGCCTTCATGCGTGTCAGCCATCAGTGGTCTGCATGCAGTAAGTTTATGACATGCTGATGCAATGGGGGAGGGGGGGGGGGGGGAGGGCTGACCACACACCAGTCCTCCAATGTCACCATCATGACACCCTGTACCATCTGGATCCTGTCGTTTAGGGAAAATGTGTGTGAAGTCCTGCAAAAGAGAGAGTGAGAGGCGTTCAGGCGAACCTTGGCGAATGTATCTCATAATTTGTCTGAGGAGAGTGTCCTCAGTTAGTGAGGTCGATTCCCTGCAGTGCCGCTGTCAACGACTCATCTAGCGGCCAGTAAGAGGCGCCAGTGAGCTGTCACATGGGTTAGGCTACAGACATCAACCTGGCCACAAAACCTGGCAGTCCGGCTGCTACAAGATACTTCGAATCGTGCTGTGCTAAAGTCTCTACCTCATTTCCACTAAATTTTTATAACCTGGCTGATTACGGGATCCTTCTGTTACAGATGCAGTGAGAGGAAATTATTGTAGACGTTTATTAGGGTATCTGTTTATAAGGACAGTGTCTCCCGATCGTAAAATGTGGAGTCTGATCCCATTAGGTAGTCTGGATAAGGCATGAGTGTTTGCGTGTTGTGCTGTTGGTCAATAGTGAATCGAGTAACTGTAGTTGCTAGGAAAGAAGTTCTGCACTGTATAAGCTGAGGTGTCTTTTCCTGGAAGGTGCTTCTTAGGATCAGACAATGAAATTAATGGTTTATATGTGGCGTCTATTCTTTCAAGTGAGGACAGCTAATTATCTCTTTTGTGCGGATGGACAATCGGCTCCAACTCATACAGGAATTAGTGAAATGCCAGGAGTAATGAGAATATTGGGCAAGGACAGTGCATTAATCGTGTGTGGACAAGATGAGAATTTGGGACTGACAGGAGGCCTAATAAGTAGGAGACCTGGGTTATAATTTTCCTCATTGGTTCATATCAGTGCCCACTAGCAGCCAATGTGTGTAATTCCTTTTATGTCTAAATTCATGGTTTATGGTCGTTATCACGGGAAATTGTGTGCTATAAAAAACGTATGGAGTTTTTTATATGAAATGTGATAACCAGTGCATCTTTTTCGATTTGTTCGTCGTTAACGTGGGCTGAAGTGAGCATTTTAGACACATATGCGATGGGCTGTTTATACTATCTTCGCTTTTGTGAGAAAGAACGTCCTCGATGCCGTATTGAGATGCGTCTGTGGTCAGGATAAGCCTTTTTGGTGGGTTATAGGTCGCCAGACAAAAAGCAGATATTAGATAATAATTTGTGAAAGATCTCCTGACTTTTCTGTGACCATCCATATTTTGCACCTTTCGTACATACATTATTAAGCGTAATGCATGGAATTTCGCGTAAATTTTGCGTAATCATTTATTTTGCCAAGAAATATCTAAAGGTCTGTTACGTTAGTAGGGTCTTGAAGGCCTTTTCCACTCAGTATGTGATCTAAGTACTCCACTTGCTCTTGATAAAATTCACAATTTTGTAGCGTGCGTTTTAGCCCATTTATTGTAGTGTCTGGAACAGCAGATGTATGTTCACAAGATGATGCTCTGCTCTCTTGTAGCACAACTTACTAAAATATCATCCAGATAAGATATTGTATTCGGATAGTTTTGGGCTGCTGCAAAAAACCTTGCAAAATTGTTGATGCGCTAGCAATTCAAAAATGCTTTTTGTTGTATCTGTGCAAATTAAGTGCAGTGTTGATGGCAGTGAATTGGCAGGACTGTTCGTCTGCAGGAGACTGTAAGTATGCTTTAGATAGATGAATTTTTGAGAGTACTGCCCACCTGGTAGTCTTGACATGAATTTTTCTGGCCTGGGTATGGGATAGACATGTACCTCTGCTTATACATAAAGTCACCACAAACCTTGTCCTTAGCTAAAATCACTTCACCAGATTAAGTCTGGTGTCATCTCAAAAGTGGTGTGTAATTCACTGCAGTGGATCCAACTGAAGAACAGGAACAGCCAGTTGTTCAGCTGACCCTGGGGTGTTTGAAAGAATTCTTAACTCTCTGCAGAGACGAGTGCAGATAGTATTGCATCAAAATGTAAGGACTACACGTGAATATCTCCTTTAGCAGGAACAAGTGTACAGTAAATTGTAACATAAACGTGGTGAAGCATTGTATTACTTGTTAAGATAAGCCGTGGGTGAAATTTCAGCCCAATTAGATGCGGACTTAGTCGACAAGCTTAGACGCCAAATATGTTGCATAATGGAGCTAGTACTGTTGTAATATATAACAAGCTGAAGCAGTATTGTATTACTTATTAAGGTTGGACGTAGACCAAGTATCACAATTATCTCGCAAATGATGTGTTTACTGAAATATTTTTGCTTCTATTAACGTACCTGTGTCAGTTATTGCCATTAACGATGGCACGACCTGTGTATTATCAGATACTGAACAGACTGTGCTCGTAGATTTTCGGTAGAAGTAAGAGTAGATACTGTTTCTCCAATGGTTCATCTGCATCCTTTACATATTTGTTTAAATTTTATTTATATCCTTTTGCATGACTATTACCTCGGAAAAATACAGTTTCACAAATAATTTTTTGTTTGTTTGCAGGTACACGATGACAGTTCTGGCCCATCCAGACTCTCGCAACACAATGTTGTAAACAACCACTAGAGGAATCATAGCACAATGGAGTAGCCCAATTGCAGAACGTTAATTACGTAATATTATTTTTTGTGGAAGAAATAAAAAATGGTTCAAATGGTTCTGAGCACTATGGGACTTAACATCTGTGGTCATCAGTCCCCTAGAACTTAGAACTACTTAAACCTAACTAACCTAAGGACATCACAGACATCAATGCCCGAGGCAGGATTCGAACCTGCGACCGTAGCGGTCACGCGGTTCCAGACTGAAGCGCCTAGAACCGCACGGCCACACCGTCCGGCGTGGAAGAAATAAAACTTTATAATTTCTTCATGTATGGGTGCGCAGCCTCGCCGTAATTTCTGAATGATTAAACCATTTGAAATATCCACCTAAGCTGTCAAGTTCTTCATACTGGGTAACCATTTTATCACTAGCTGCACCCCGTGTTGGTATCCGTGATCAATCAGTTATTTACAAAGAAATATGTAAGAATGTATTTATTCCAACCTTCTCTTAGTCCATCTCCACCTCTCCCCTCTCGCTACTCATTTCCGCCTCTCTCCTCTGGGTTCATCTCCTCCTCTTTTGTGAAAAATGACTCTCAGTAACAGCAGCGCACCGTAATGCAAAATTTGTAAAAAGGCAAGCAATTTACTTTTAATTATTTAAAGACTGAATTGAAATCAGCAACTGATTTACTTTTAACGTAACTATAAGGTATGTACCAAGCCAGCAGAAGTTACTCGCTAAGCTAAATACTGAGTAAATGAAATTGCGCACTCTTAATTTGTGCTGTATTTTTAGTTATTAGTTTTGCCAGTGAGTTTTTACGTTACTTTAAGTGAGTGAAGTTAATACTCAAAATTGTTAATTAGTTGCGCGTCTGTTATGCAGTACAAGAATGAACAGTTACTGAGTTAGAAAATTTAGACAAACTGGTCATTATACAATGTAGGCTTTCACGGCCGGTATTGTCTTCACTTAAAACTTCCGGGCTGATAGGCCATGGAAGATGTATAAAACGCTCCCCTGACATTTCGTCTCCGACTGCGGAAGACATCCTCTGAGGTAAAGCGGCCCATCATAGTTGCTGCCTTCCAAGACTGGGCAGCCGGCCGTAGTGGCCGAGCGGTTCTAGGCGCTTCAGTCCGGAACCGCGCGACTGCTACGGTCGCAGGTTCGAATCCTGCATACACCTATCCGTATATGTCGGATTTCGGCGAACGCTATGTCCTAGGTTAGCATCTGGGTTTTTGTAAACCATGGCATCCAAAAATGGAAGAGCCCCAACGCTTTCAACCTCCACGGTAAATTTAATGCCGGGACGAAGACATTTGAAGAGGGCCAAAATCTGTTGAGAGCTTCGCGTCCATGTGGACAGATGAAAAAGGAGTCTTCTCCGTACCTCTAGAAGCAGAATGGTTGCAAAGCCAAGTCCTCTATGCCATATACTCGAGCTCTCCGAAAATAAAATTGCGAAAGTGGATGATAAAGGACTCCCATTATTCCGTTCAAAAATGTAACTTTGGCAGACCGCACAAGCTAGGCGAGACGGTGGCATCAGGATGAAATTTGTCACGTAGATCTTCCGATAACGAGCTCTTTTCCAAAAGTGAAAGTGTATTGCGCTTTATCCTTTCTGTGGAGTCACTTGATAGTCTTCTGCAAGCCCAGTCGTTGAGTAGTAAATCCATTTTAAGGACGCAACATCCCTTATCCGTACAACCGTGGCGTTCTCTTCATCAGCTGGTAAAAGTACTACATCATCATTACTGAGGGAACAAAGAGCTGCTCTCCCTAAGGAAGAGATGTCGGAGAGGAGATGCTCAAACGTACAGAAGTTGGATAAACTTCGGAGGTAGAACGGAAAGCTGCAGTTCGATTCGCACAATTCAGGACAGATGCGTGGAACATCGCCGTCATACGACAACCGGAAAAATCGGCTGTAGCAGAACAGTGCATAAACGAGGGACATGGGATGAAATTTGACGAGACTGTGATAGTTACCAATACTTCCGGTTTGTGATACAGTTCTTATAAAGAGGCAACGCAAATTAAGATGGCAGACACTTTGATTAATAGAGACAATGGATTTCCTCTTAGCAGAACATGGAACCTGTACTATGTCGCATCAAACCAGAACGATCTTCGGCATGGCCAGTCTCAGTGTTTGAAAGTAGTCTTTGAGTGCGATACATCATTGCCATCTGTTCAGTCCTGGAGGACGGCAACTAGACTACTGACCATTAAAATTGCTACACCAAGAAGAAATGCAGATGATAAACAGGTATTCATTGGACAAATATATTGTACTAGAACTGACATGTGATTACATTTTCACGCAATTTGGGTGCATAGATCCTGAGAAATCAGTACCCACAACAAACACCTCTGGCCGTAATAACGGCCTTGATAGCCTGGGCATTGAGTCAAACAGAGCTTGGATGGCGTGTACAGGTATAGGTGCCCATGCACCTTCAACACGATACCACAGTTCATCAAGAGTAGTGACTGGCGTATTGTGATGAGCCAGTTGCTCGGCCACCATTGACCAGACGTTTCCAATTGGTGTGAGATCTGGAGAATGTGCTGGGCAGGGAAGCAGTCGAACATTTTCTGTATCCAGAAAGGTCCGTACAGGACCTGTAACATGCGGTCGTGCATTATCCTGCTGAAATGTAGGGTTTCGCAGGGATGGAATGAAGGGTAGAGCCACGGGTCGTAACACATCTGAAATGTAACGTCCACTGTTCAAAGTGCCGTCAATGCCAACAAGAGGTGACCGAGACGTGAAACCAATGGCACCCCATGCCATCACGCCGGGTGATACGCCAGTATGGCGATGACGAATACACGCTTCCAATATGCGTTCACCGCAATGTCGCCAAACACGGATGCGACCATCATGATGCTGTAAACAGAACCTGGATTCATCCGAAAAAATGACGTTTTACCATTCGTGTACCCAGGTTTGTCGTTGAGCACACCATCGCAGGCGCTCCTGTCTGTGATGCAGCGTCAAGGGTAACAGCAGCCATGGTCTCCGAACTGATAGTCCATGCTGCTGCAAACGTCGTCAAACTGTTCGTGCAGATGGTTGTTGTCTTGTGCTGTTGACTCAGGGATCGAGACATGGCTGCACGATCCGTTACAGCCATGCGGATAAGATGCCTGTCATCTCGACTGCTAGTGATACGAGGCCGTTGGGATCCAGCACGAGGCCGTTGGGATCCAGCACGGCGCTCCGTATTACCCTCCTGAACCCACCGATTCCATATTCTGCTAACAGTCATTGGTTCTCGACCAACGCGAGCAGCAATTTCGCGATACGATAAAGCGCAATCGCGATAGGCTACAATGCGACCTTTATCAAAGCCAGAAACGTGATGGTACGCATTTCTCCTCCTTATACGAGGCATCACAACAACGTTTCACCAGGCAACGCCAGTCAATTGCTGTTTGTGTATGAGAAATCGGTTGGAAACTTTCTCACGTCAGCACGTTGTAGATGTCGCCACCGGCGCCAACCTTGTGTGATTTCTCTGAAAAGCTAATCATTTGCGTATCACAGCATCTTCTTCCCGTCGGTTAAATTTCGCGTCTGTGGCACGTCATCTTCGTGGTGTAGCAATTTTAATGGCGGTGTAAGATGGGCGGCGCAAGCGCCGTGTACCGTACGGAGGCCTGTACAGGAGGAAGATTTGCAGCCTTGGCATCAGTTTTCAGTGGGACTCAGCAGCAACAGCGTTCCCATGATAATGACGGGCAACTGGATTGCCAAAATATCGAATTGAATTGATTCCAGGATCTGGAAGCAAACCCGAAGATACTTTGAAGTTCTCCATAGTCTGCCAGTACCGATACCTACCTCGCTTGCATGCACCACCAAGAACGTCCCGGTCTCTATGATGACCCAGCCCAAGCAGGCTCTGTCACTTGGGATAATATCTTCCACGTAAAATTAGTTATGGTTTGTTTTATTAACATCAATCGAGATATATCTCGGAGTTTTGTTGTCTGTACTCACACACATACAAGCAGCAGCTCTGATCCGCAGCTGTTCCATACAAAGCTCTAAGGCTCTAATACATCCTGTGATAGAGTTCACAGTGGGTGCGCAGTAGAGGACCACATCACGATTCTTTACGGCATCGAGAGCATTTTTACGAGACGAGCGCCGCTCAGCTAGTGGTACTTCTGACAGCCTGGTTACACGAGATCAAAAAGTTCTGTACCTGGGGAATGGCTTCCAAGCAACCCTTGGTGTCCTCTTCGAGGTAATACGGTGGTCACGAAACAAGGTAATCCTGAAGCTAGGCGTCACAGTATGTCGTAGCATTCACTGCCGTTGAAAACCCCAGTCAACCTAAGCAACAGTGGGAAGGAGAAAGAAAGACGAAGGGATACAACCAGAATACAAACAAACATTTTTAAAGCCGAAGTACCGTGTGCTGACACACCATCATACTCAGAATGGAAGACAAGGCTGGAATTTCTAATTTTGGTGGGGCAATTTCTTTCTCCCAGGGCTGCGCTGACGTCCCTCCCCCACCCTCAATGGAAAGGCCGTCAGCCTTGTCAGTCAGAAACAAGCAGGCCTAAGTCACAGAATATAATTTACTCCTTTCATTATTCTGAAATAATTCCCTCTCCATATAGGTCAGCAAATCGAGTGATTGCTCCAGCCGTTCGAAGAGATTCATCCTCCATCTCGCAGCGAAGGAGGTGTAAACTGGCCAATAATGGAGTTTCCTTCCTCAACCCTTCCCTCGCACGCACCAAACTACCTATTCACTCTTCTGTTCTTAAGTATTGCTATTTTCGTTACTTAATTAAGGTACACTATCTGATCAAAAATGTGCACTGTTAGTGGACATTTGTGTGACATGTGTCCACCCTTCGCCTTTTTTATTGGTTGAACTCTGCTGGCGATACTTTCAGTGAGCTGTCTAAATTTGTGAGGAGGACTGGCATTCCATTCCTCTTCAAGAGCCGAAGCCAGAGAACGTACTGATGTTGGACGTTGGGGGTCTGGGGCGAAATCGAATCTGTAACGCATCCCAATGGTATTCCACTGGGCTCAGGTCGAGACTCTGCCGAGATAGGGACCAGCTCAGGGAAACGGTCATCGTCTGTCTTCGAATTCTTCCTCCACTGTATGTAGCACACAATGCTATAAAATGTATTCAACCCTTCAGCATTTTTATCGTCTTCTTAAGCACCATGACGGGATCGCACCAGAAAGTACACCATAGCACCACGTCCTCCGTACTCCCATGTTGGCACTACACATGACATCTAGTAATATTCTCCAGACATTCGTCAAACCCAACCGCTTCCATCTGACTGCCACAGGGTATAGCAAAATTCATCAGTCTGAATCACTTGTTTCCAGCCTCCATTAACCATTGCCCTTTGCACCTCGTCAAGGTCATGTAGCACTGACTGCAGAAATGTGTGGCTTATGAGGAGCTGTTCGAACATCGTACTGCTCTCTTTCAACTCCCTTCGCACAGTCATTGTGGTAGCTGGAGTGCTGGTCGCACTTTGGTATTCACAAGTGATCACTTTCGCTGGTTTCACACAATTTCTTATACCCATCCTCTGAAATATTCCACGGTCCCTCTCTGACACGTGTGGACCACACTGCATCCTTACTCCCTCGCCGTTTCTACTTATTAATGGAGATATTATATACGGTCGAAAAAAATAATACATGTGTGAAGACTACGTAGATTTTGATCCGCTGACGGCATATGCCAGCTGGGGATAGTAGATATACTGATAATGGTTTCAACGTCATTCAACAGGTGGCGTAGTAGGATAGCTATCAAAGCACCATCTGTGTCTGCCCTTCAGTAGGCAATGTTCACAACCAGAAGGCTCAGTGTGGGGTAGAAATGTGAAGCAACGAGGCAATCACGTCACGGAGACGCACACGTGCTTCCAACACCCAACTGAGCGTGTTTGAAAGGGGTCTTACTGTAGCCTTCCGAATGGATACAGTTCTTATAAAGAGGCAACGCAAATTAAGATGGCAGACACTTTGATTAATAGAGACAATGGATTTCCTCTTAGCAGAACGGGGAACCTGTACTATGTCGCATCAAACCAGAACGATCTTCGGCGTGGCCAGTCTCAGTGTTTGAAAGTAGTCTTTGTTTCACACAATTTCTTATACCCATCCTCTGAAATATTCCACGGTCCCTCTCTGACACGTGTGGACCACACTGCATCCTTCCTCCATCGCCGTTTCTACTTATTAATGAAGATATTATACACGGTCGAAAAAAATAATACATGTGTGAAGACTACGTAGATTTTGATCCGCTGACGGCAACAATTGCCATGCAAGACGGATGTGTTGCGTCAGTTGTGCAACGATGCTCGTACCGTTGGTCACGTGAACATTCTCACACCCGTGGACGATGTTCTGGACGATCACTCAGCACAGGCGCCAGCTACGATCGTCGCTAACCAGCGCTTGGTACGTGCAGAATGTTGTCAGACCCGTTCTTTCGCCATTTTTTGCGACAGGATGGTAATATGTTGTTCCAAATGGATAGTGGTCGCCCACACATTGCGCGTGAAATTCATCGTGCTCTGCAAGGCGTGCAGCAACTTCGCTGGCCAGCTCGACCTCCGAACCTGTTTCCAATCGAGCACGTGTGGGATGTGATGGGACGAGAAGTGACTCTTGCGACTCGTCAACCAACAACTCTTACAGAACTACGTGAACAGGTTGTGCAGGCGCAGCATAATGCATCCCAGGACAGTATTCGCCATCTGTACGATCTACTGGATGCCAGAGTGAGCGACTGTACTGCCGCCTGTGGAGGCTACACTCCATACTAATAGCATGGGCCGGTACCTAATATCTCAGAACCGCTTTTGCTATTGATCTGAAAATGTCCAAATGCACTTTTACAACAATAAATCTTGAGTGAAAGGTACACTGCCGGCAAAGTACGCTAACCTTCACTAATCAGAATAATACTAAATCAAAACAAACATCAAGGAGTAGAAGGCAGCTAATAACTTCCGCCAACCTGATATAATCCACTTGTTGCAGCTGGTCTGACCGACCCTGAGAGCAGCAACATGGAAACAACAACGAGATCTCAAACAGAGGAGGTTTCAGTACTGGACACGATTCACTCAACTTCAAACGTTCTGGGTTCGGTCGTCGGCTACAGCCCCTCAGTCCGACAGTGCCTGCACGCCGCCAGCTGTCCCAGCCTGTCCGCGCGCTGCGGACCTCCTCCCAAACCTTGGGTGAAGTGGAATTTTTTCCGGCAGTTTATTTTTACGATTCCGTATCTCTGTCGGTGGAAACGGAATTCTGTAGTTCGCCCATCTACCTGTCAATTAAGATCCTTTCTTCTGAGAAAGGTAATCGAATAGGAATTTATGTCAATTACGAGTGTCAACGGTCCTTTGGCGGTCTATAAGTTTAAGCTACTAAGTCAAGGTAATTGGGCATTTATGTCACATATTTTGAAAGTCGCAAACACACTCATCAAAACCTGTAGATAAACTATCCATATAAATAATTAAGTTTCTACAGAACTCTCGAAGCGCTTATCCTACTGACACTTGCTCAGTTTTTAGTTATAACCTCATACCTAGAGAAAGGCTGCAGAGGCCCATGAGGTCTTGTAACACCAATATCAATTGTGAGTAGGTCATACTATGCAACTGTGTGTATGTAACTATGAAGTGGTTGTTCTTTACTAGTGAAGGTCATTGAATTGTCAGAGAGAAAGTTGAAGTTTAAATATATTTATTGTTATAGCTATGAGATATTTTTAAAAAATGGGATTTTATAATATATGTCTGCTCATAAAAGAGAAATTGTACTTTGAATGCTGGTTCATGCTTAGGGAATTTGTATTGTGCAGTACAAAAGATGTAGGGAACCCCCTCCGCTACGGTAGTGGCTTGGCGCACGGTAAAAGGTGGTTTTGGCGGTCGATCTGGGCGGCTACTGGGTGAGCACGCGGCGCAGTCAGTGGCTAGCCGTTGTACAGCTAATATCGAGGATGCCAAGTGAGGCATTTGGAAGCTAATCTATATTGAAAACTTGCCTCGGATGTGGATTCGGCTGTCGGATGCCTCTTAACATTGTGGAATGGCTCTAAAATGAGGAAATTACGTCGCCAAGAAGAACTGGTAAAGAGCATTCAACTTCAAAAGACCGTGGGACCAGTTAACCACCACACTGCTTGCCACCACTATTGTGCCACTGCTCCGACAACTACAGGAACACAGATATGTATAATAGCATGGACCAGTACATATGTGCGAGTGTTTTTCTCAATAATAATTCAAGTGCTATAAACCTGTGTTTGAACCCTGACATTATCCTAGTCGTGAACCGATGCAGGATCCCATCCCAAGTGTGCGGAAATCCTAGCACCCTGTTTCTAAATAAATGATAATTTGGTTTTGATTTAAATGTACAAAAGAACAGTGCCAGAGTGTGTAAGTGTTAATGTAAAAATACCTGCTTCACAGGTGATGAAAACGGCACATAATTTGAACTTACATGAAATGTAATTTTGCACTGATTATTACCATGAACTACTTTCTACAGTTAATTAAGCTTAGTGTTTGAGTAAATTGCAATTTGTTTATAAAATATTCACAGAGTTTGCCTGTAGAAAAACTAACAGTTTATGGTTCCTCACAGTAATCTTCTCTCAATTTAAAAGATAATTGGGAATTTCATTGCTATTGACATTCTAATAATGAGAGTACAAAAAGTGTCTACATATGATTATTTAATTTCATTTGTGGTACGTAAATGTTAACTAAATCAGGACTCTTTTCATACCCAGCTTTAGTCCAGTGTGTACTGTGGTAACATCTCAGGGCAGAGTTGATTAATGATTGATTTAGTAACAGCTATTATTATGTGTAAAGTACCTTTCTCTTCCTGTGATTACTGATTTTTGCAAATGATAACTACTGCTATCCTCTACTTAGTTCGCCCTGTAGTCGTGAGTATCCAGTGCGCCATTCAAAGAGAAAATTAATGAAAATCACTTTTGCAAAATCACATTTAAATTCTTTAAATATAATATTTCAAATTATTATGCCTAATTAGGCTGGCGACCGTTTGTTGTTTCATTCACGTGAACTTCATTACTGGTATCCTCTCCAAAGTGAAGCGTGTTAAGTATTTCTATTAACTGCCATTTATACGAAATTAATGTTCGATACCCTCTGACCATTAGGTAATGACACGGTGAAACACAAAAATCCTCTCAGAGAGTAACACTTGTCTGTGAGTATAGCGTTATACTTGGCGCAAACTCGCGCCCAAGTGTTTAGTCTCTCGTGTCGACCCTAGTTGACCTTAAGCCGTCGGCACACGGACCGTGCATCCGAACGTTGAACGTTGAGCGTGCCGAGTTTCTGACGTCATAGCGTGGAATAGCACGTTCGGGAGTCTTTCCGAACGTGCAGAGCAATATGTGGCATGTCAGATATTCTGAGCGTGCGTCTGAGCGTTGACCAATGAGATGGCACAACACCACCTACGTCACACGCACGCCGTCTGCCTTCAGTACAGAGTTGTGAGACACCATATTGGCATTCGTTTCAAGCCTATAAGTATATATGACGTTTCTGAGCACCAGAAAATTGAGAATCACTGGAAAACCCGTTGTTAACTGTGTAATTCGTTCCAATAAAATAATGAGAAACATCATATTCGTGGCAAAAGAATTATTGAAATTTGCTTGTTATGAGAGTAGGCTATTTGAAGGCAGCGACACACTGAAGAGCCACCCAAAACGCATTGTTCTTGGTACAACTTGTTATAATTAAATTTCAATTAGTAACATATCTACCATTAAGGTTTTCAGCAAAGGGTAATATACTATGTTGAGTGCTAAGTGTGTACGGTATGTTTAGCGTAATGCGTAGCGTCACTATCCTATGTAGAGTCGATGGTCGGTAGCTCACTTCCAAATTTTTTTTCTTAACATTCGCGTTTTTATTAGGTTCTGATACTTTATTATTAGTTTAATACAAGTATATACACTAATATTTGATGTTATGTAAACATAAGTTCACCTTTTTTTTGAGGAGTGACTTCGTTCTATTGGCTTAATCTACAGGACAGCTTGCGCTATTTGTATAAAGATATTTTGCTCCTTTTTCTTTTACGCTTCATAATTCACATGTTGCAAAGATTCTGCTACTGGGTAGGAACAGTGATCAAGTAAGACTGACCTTGGGGCTTTACTAAAATGTGGGAATGATGAAATAATGTCGATCTTATGCGGAGAAGTATTCCTAATTGGTACCACACTGTTTGTCATGGAACTTTTATAAGCCTATGTCCTTATTGATTGGACATGGTACTTTCCTTTTCGCGAACGATGGAGGAAATGTGCGTTTTAATAGAGCTAAGGTGGGAATTTTAAGCGCGCCCGTTGAGTAAACAGTGTGATTTACGAACTAGAAACATCCCTCAACTGCCGCTGGAGTGCGTTGCGATCGCGTATACCACGTTGGGGCCCACGTACCGCGTGCACAAGTCGTATCGTTCCTGAGCGTTCAGCAGCACGTTGAACTTGACTAGGGACTGGGTAGCTCGCCCTTGTTACGGTACCGTTATCTTTTCTCTCCGGTTCCATTGTCTCCGCTGCAAAGGTCACCAGACCTGGCCGAAAGCAATCTCCAGTGCTGGGAACATGTCCACGTACATTCTGTTATTAAGTGGCCCGTCACAACTGTCCCCACAAAGAGCACTGCAGGTCCAGATACCTGCGCTTCGTCGTCTCCAAGTCTACCGGAGCGCAGAGCGGCCTGCTGGCCGCTACTCACACCTGGCCGCCCTCGCAGCTGGAGTCTCAGACTGCCCCAGCCACCGCGCATCTGCCACATCTGGGTCTCGGCGAGCCTCTTATAGCCGCCGCAGGACTTCCGGCTAGCCGAGCCGTCTCCAAGGCCGGCACACCGGCTACCGCACTCTGGCTTCGCGCCAGCCCTTTCTCTCTCACTACAAGGGACAAGTCCGCAGCTTGAGGTCTCGCGGTAGAGTTCTCGCTTCCCGAGCACGGGGTCCCGGGTTCGATTTCCCACGGGGGCAGGGATTTTCACCTGCCCCGAGTTGACTGAGTGTTGTTGTGTCGTCTTCTTCATCATTATTCATCCCCATTACGGTCGGAGAAAGGCAACGGCAAACCACCTCCACTAGGACATTGCCCAGTACGGTGGTGCGTGTCTCCCGCACTGTTCCCCTACGCTCTCTCAAGAAGCATGGGACTTCATTTTCATTCCACAAGAGACAAAGTCGGGCTGATTGCACGACACTGGAGATCACTACTGTGATGTACTGAAGCTTTCAATGTCATTGCGTACAGATGATTCCATTTACTAGTAGAAAAACTCGTATAAAACTACATTTTCCAAAAGTTATTATTTCATGCATAGCTACGCTGACGGAAGAAAGAATCGCAACGCCAGGAAGGAGTTGTGCGATATAAACACAAGATGACAGACGTTTCTACACTACTGGCCACTAAAATTGCTACACCAAGGAGAAATGGAGATGATAAACGGGTATTCATTGGACAAATATATTATACTAGAACTGATGTGATTACATTTTCGCGCAGTTTGGGTGAATATGTCCTGTGAAATCAGTACCCAGAACAACCACCTCCAGCCGTAATAACGGCCTTGATACGCATCCGCATTCAGTCAAACAGAGCTTGGATGGCGTGTACAGATACAGCTGTCCATGAAGCTTCAAAACGAGACCACAATTCATCAAGAGTAGTGACTGGCGTATTGTGACGAACCAGTTGCTCGACCACCATTGACCAGACGTTTTCAATTGGTGAGAGAACTGGAGTATGTGCTGGCCAGGGCAGCAGTCGAACACTTTCTGTATCCAGAAAGCCCCGTACAGGACCTGCAACATGCAATCGTGTATTATCCTGCTGAAATGAAGGGTTTCGCAGGGATCGAATGAAGGGTAGAGCCACGGGTCGTAACACATCTGAAATGTAATGTCCACTGTTCAAAGTGCCGTCAATGCGAACAAGAGGTGACCGAGACGTGTAACCATGGCACCCTATACCATCACGCCGGCTAATACGGCAATATGGCGATGACGAATACACGCTTCCAATGTGCGTTCACCGCGATGTCGCCAAACTCGAATGCGACCATCATGATGCTGTAAACAGAACCTGGATTCATCCGAAAAAATGACGTTTTCCCATTCGTGCACCCAGGTTCGTCGTTGAGTACACCATCGCAGGCGCTCCAGTCTGTGATGGAACGTCAAACGTAACCGCAGCGATGGTCTCCGAGCTGGTAGTCCATGCTGCTGCAAACGTAGTCGAACTGTTCGTGCAGATGGTTGTTGTCTTGCAAACGTCCCCATCTGTTGACTCAAGGACCGAGACGTGGCTGCACGATCCGTCACAGCCATGCGGATAAGATGCCTGTCATCTCGACTGCTAGTGATACGAGGCCGTTGGGATCCAGCAAGGCGTTCCGTATTACCCTCCCGAACCCACGGATTCCATATTCTGCTAACAGTCATTGGATCTCGACCAACGTGAGAAGCAATGTCGCTATACGATAAACCGCAATCGCGATAGGCTACAATCCCACCTTTATCAAAGTCGGGAACGTGATGGTACGCATTTTTCCTCCTTACACGAGGCATCACAACAACGTTTTACCAGGCAACGCCGGTCAACTTCTGTTTGTGTATGAGAAATCGGTTGGAAACTTTCCTCATGTCAGCACATTGTAGGTGTCACCACCTGCGCCACCCTTGTGTGAATGCACTGAAAAGCTAATCATTTGCATATCACAGCATCTTCTTCCTGTCGGTTAAATTTTGCGTCTGTAACACGTCATCTTCGTGGTTTAGCAATTTTAATGGCCAGTAGTGTATTTCATGCATAGCTACGCTGACGGAAGAAAGAATCGCAACGCCAAGAAGGAGTTGTGCGATATAAACACAAGGTGGCAGACGTGTTTCTATATCTGAAAGATGATGTATATTGAAATTTCACTAGTAGCGCCACTATCACGATGCAAATCAGGATTGCTTTAAATAAACGTCGTATCGGTCGCGAATGCTAGCTACCTTTGAGACTGGGCGTGGTGACTTAAGAATGCCTTCAGGGCGACAAAGATGCATTACCAACACTTCATTGAGTTTGAACGAGGTCCTGTAATAGGGCTACGAGAAGCTGGATATTCCTTCTGCCTGTGCAGAAAGACTTGGCAGGTATGTAGCTACTGTACGTGATTTCTGCCAGCAGTGGTCACGAGAACGAACGGTCGCAAGAAGACCGGGCTCCGGATGACCATGTGGCACTACCGAGAAGGAAGACCATCGCGTTCGGCGTATGGCTCTGGCGCGTCGTACTGCATCTTTAGCTGCAGTTTGAGCAGCAGTTGGCACCACGGTGACACAACGAACTGTCACAAATCGTTTACTTCAAGGACAGCTCGGCCCAGACGCCCTGCAGCGTGCATTCCACTTCCCCTAAAGCACCGCCGTTTGCGACGTCAGTGGTGTCAAGCGTCAGCTCATTGGAGAACACGGTGGAAATCTGTTGTGTTTTCTGATGAAAGCTGGTTCTGACTCGGTGCCAGCGATGACCGTGTCTTGGTTAGAAGGAGGCCAAATGAGGGTATGCTACGAGCCTGTTTGCTTGTTAGATACACTGTGCCTACATCTGAAGTTATGGTCTGGAGTGCGGTTTCGTATAACAGCAGAAGCATCCTCGTGGTTATCCGACACACCTTGACTGCAAAACTGTACATCAATGTGGTGATTCAACCTACTGTGCTGCCATTGTTGAACATCATTCCAGGGAGTGTTTTCCAACAGGATAACGCTTGTCCACATACCACTGTTGTAACCCAACGTGCTTTACAGGGCGTCGACATGTTGCCTGGCGGGCCGGTGTGGCCGAGCTGCTCTAGGCGCTTCAGTCTGGAACCGCGTGACCGCTAAGATCGCAGGTTCTAATCCTGCCTCGGGCATGGATGTGTGTGATGTCCTTAGGTTAGTTAAGGCTTGGCCTTGGCCCAGGTCTGTATCCAATCGAGCACATATGGGACATCATCGGAAGACCAGCGTTATCCACAAACAACGTTAACCGTCCCTGTACTGACCGACCAAGTGTAAGAGGCCTGGAACTCCATCCCACTAACTGACAAGAGGCACCTGTACAACACAATGCGTGCACGTTTGCATTCAACGTTCTGGTGGTTAAACCGTTCATTATTGTACCAGCATGACTCATTTGCAATGGCGTATCTCGCGCTTATACTAACCGGTGATCTAGCGATGACAATCACTTACATACGTTATCTATACAAATGTATTCACGGAATATCATTAATCTACGTTTATTATTTTTTGCTGTTCCGCCCTTTTTCCGTTATTGTATTTACAGAAAATCAATTTCCGACCTTCAGTGGTCGTAAAATGATTACAAATGCCACTAATTTCAGTTCAACATAAATGAGGGCCCAATTAAACCCATAACTCACAAACGTTTAGAAGCCTTTTATATAGAACCAATGTGTTGTCCAGGTTTATATACGGAAGAAAATTAACACAATATCTTTCAATAAAAATTAGTCATTACATTAATCATGACCTGAAACAACACACACACACACACACACACACACACACACACACACACACACACACACACACAGCCGGCCGGTGTGGCCGAGCGGTGCTAGGCGCTTTAGTATGGAACCGCGCGACCGCTACGGTCGCACGTTCGAATCCCGCCTAGGGCATGGATGTGTGTGCTGTCCTTAGGTTAGTTAGGTTTAAGTAGTTCTAAGTTCTAGGGACTGATGACCTCTGATGTTAAGTTCCATAGTGCTCAGAGCCGTTTGAACCATTTTGAACACACACACACACACACACACACACACACACAGACAAACACACAAACAAATCCCTCCCCCTCCTCATAAACCCCTCGCCTCTCAGTTGCACATCTACTTACCATTCTGTTTCTTTTTACACAAAACAAACACAATCTCACCTCACCTATAACACCCTCTCAAATACCCACATAACTTAGCACTATCATTAAATGAAGCCACAAGCATGCTAATCTCTGATGTCAACATCATAACTAATATGTATAGAAAATTGTCTGCCACAGTCACAACTTTCAGATTCAACTTTTGTTCTACGTATGCGAAATTGCAGACTCTCTGTAAAGCTGCTTCTGTACCAAACAATGGATAACTGGAAGAATCACAATCGTTGACTAAATGAGAAGAGATACCTCAGGTGGAAACAAATTAGTGAGTGACAAAGTTAGCCAGTGGAAGGGAAAGCGCCGCGTTTTCCGGTGGCAACTGGTGATTTAAAAGGACGAAGCAAGTTCTAGACTGTCTGTATGGGTTTCTGATCGGTTCGCTTCCGTGTGCAGAGGCACAGCTGAATATTAAGTAGAATTGAAGTTATTTTCTGTTGATCATTTTCAGATATCGTACCCTAAATTTTTCAGGTTTCTGGTTTATATCGCGAAGTTTGACGTAATAGTATTTGTAGCATTTCTAGATCTGCATTGCATATGTTCAAACTTAATGTTCAATGTTCAGTGAGATTGTCGGAATTGGGTTTACTTTGGACCATCTGAATACTAGGGTAGTTGAATTCATCGCATCCTAGTCTAGTAAACTATATTCACACTTCCTAGTTCATATGAAATTCTTGTTGCTTAAATCTTTCTTTTTAGTGATACGTAGTACCACGTGTTTCACGCTCGGACTATTCAGTGCTTCATTGGGGCCTTGATTATCCTTTAAATCTGATTAAATTCTCTTGAATCCAAGAGTATGGGCTTTATTGGTAATTCCTTGGCACTGTTTAAAATTCTAGTTATATATATATATATATATATATATATATATATATATATATATATATATATATATATAGGGTGAGTCACCTAACGTTACCGCTGGATATATTTCGTAAGCCACATCAAATACTGACGAACCGATTCCACAGACCAAACGTGAGGAGAGGGGGCTACTGTAATTGTTTAATACAAACCATACAAAAATGCACGGAAGTATGTTTTTTAACACAAACCTACGTTTTTTAAATGGAACCACGTTAGTTTTGTTAGCACATCTGAACATATAAACAAATACGTAATCAGTGCCGTTTGTTGCATTGTAAAATGTTAATTACATCCGGAGATATTGTAACCTAAAGTTGACGCTTGAAACCTCCGACGTTCAGTTGCGTGTTGTAACAAACACGGGCCACGGTCGGCGAGCAGCATCTGCAGGGACATGTTTACGATGACGACCGTGTTTACGAGTGTGGCTATAGTGCACTGTTGTGGTTTGGTCTAGCTGTCGCAGTGTCCGCATGTAGCGCTTGCTGCTATTGTTATTCTTCATTCGTCTCCGCACGCAGACCAACTGTAGTACACCGTGTTACCAGACGTCTGTGATAGTGTAGTGTTGTAGGAACTGTGACCATGGTGTATTGGAACTCTGAAAAGGCGGAGATGATACTCATCTATGGCGAGTGTCGACGAAATGCAGCTGAAGCTTGCAGGGTGTATGCAGAACGGTACCCGAACAGAGAGCATCCAACGTGCCGCACATTGCAAAACATCTACCGCCAACTGTATGCAACAGGTACGGTCGTAGCACGCACACAGGTCCGTAACAGGCCCGTCACAGGAGAAGCGGGTGCAGTTGGTGTGTAAGCTGCTGTTGCCATGAACCCACACATGAGTACACGGGACACTGCGAGAGCCGGTGGACTGAGTCAAAGTAGTGTCATGCGCATACTACATCGTCACCGCTTTCACCCGTTTCATGTGTCGCTACATCAGCAATTACATGGTGATGACTTTAATCATCGAGTGCAATTCTGTCAATGGGCATTAACAGAGAATGCGTTGCAGTTCTACCTGTTTACCGATGAAGCGGGTTTCACAAACCACGGGGCAGTGAATCTACGGAACATGCATTACTGGTCCGTGGACAATCCTCGCTGGCTCAGACAGGTAGAGCGACAGCGACCGTGGACTGTAAATGTATGGTGCGGAATCATTGGCGACCACCTCATTAGTCCTCACTTCATTGCAGGGGCCCAAACAGCTGCAACATACATCGCGTTTCTACAGAATGATCTGCCAACGTTGCTCGAAAATGTCCCACTGTAAACGCGTCGACGTATGTGCTAACAGCATGATGGTGCACCTGCACATTCCGCAATTAACACTAGGCTGACCCTTGACAGGATGTTCGACGGGCGTTTCATAGGACGTGGAGGACGCATAAATTGGCCAGCCCGTTCTCCTGATCTTACACCTCTGGACTTCTTTCTGTGGGGTACGTTAAAGGAGAATGTGTACCGTGATGTGCCTACAGCCCCAGAGGATATGAAACAACGTATTGTGGCAGCCTGCGGCGACATTACACCAGATGTACTGCGGCGTGTACGACATTCATTACGCCAGAGATTGCAATTGTGTACAGCAAATGATGGCCACCACATTGAACATCTATTGGCCTGACATGTCGGGACACACTCTATTCCACTCCGTAATTGAAAACGGAAACCACGTGTGTACGTGTACCTCACCCCTCATGGTAATGTACATGTGCGTCAGTGAAAAAGACCAATAAAAAGGTGTTAGCATGTGGACGTAATGTGCTGTTCCAGTCTCTTCTGTACCTAAGGTCCATCACCGTTCCCTTTGGATCCCTACGTAATTCGGTGCTCTCCGATACACAGGATCGAACAGCAGAGGAGTGGTACTCAAGCGTCAACTTTAGGTTACAATATCTCCGGATGTAATTAACATTTTACAATGCAACAAACGGCACTGATTACGTATTTGTTTATATGTTCAGATGTGCTAACAAAACTAACGGGGTTCCATTTAAAAAAAGTAGGTTTGTGTTAAAAACATACTTCCGTGCATTTTTGTATGGTTTGTATTAACCAATTACACTAGCCCCTCTCCTCACGTTAGGTCTTTGGAATCGATTCGTCAGTATTTGATGTGATTTACGAAATATATCCAGCGGTAATGTTAAGTGACTCACCCTGTATATATATAAATATATAAAAATATATATATATATATATATATATATATATATATATATATATATATATAATGTGTGTGTGTGTGTGTGTGTGGTTTAGGCTGGCTGAGGTGGCAGAAATAGTAGAAAAAATAAGAAAGAAATCGTATCATGTTTAACTCCTGTTATAGCATCTCTCTTGTGAAACTTAGTAAGTACTTTATGCATGTTGAGTCGAGTCTCTCTGCCGCAATTCTTTGTCGTGGATTCTTTATGGAAGACTACTTCGTTGTGCTATGCAAAGAATAGTGCACGCATCTAGACTTAATTCAAAGAACGCAGAAAGATGAAAGTTCAGTCGTCTGCTGCGTTGCTGAAATAACGAACTGCATGTCAGCGAAAAAATGTTTTTAACTACTTTTGCGAAAACGTTTTACTTGAAGCACAAAAAAATAAAACACCACATATTTTGGATTTACATGTTTTTCGCTACGCAATTATTCTCAAACTATTTCAGGGAAATTATTAGCTAAATATTTGATTGTAGCAAATGTCTCACGTCTCTGCTTGATGATGAGGTGGTTATCTTTTTGTTAGTGGTCACATATATACAATACTTCAAAGCTGAATAGCTCACTGACCGTTTTTCAAAGAATCCGCAGTGAACTAAGAATGCGAATTGTGACTGGTAATCTGAGGGACCAGAAATATTTCGAAATCTTGTGTATTCATCCACGAGAAATTTCTGAATCCCATTCCAGAAGATTGTACATGTTTTGTATCCCTCCAGGATAGGCGGCGCGTGGATCTGCTCCTGTGAACTGCTTCTGCAAAATAGGCTGAGAGTGAAGGAAGCGAGTAGGAGCAGGAAAAGGTGAAGTACTTCGATACTGCGTATAGGTTAAAGCTCTTTTACTGGTGTATGAACATATACAAATTATAGTATTACTTAACTTTGCGTGCAGATGAGCGAGTAGGTGCGAAGCCGTTCATGTATCAAAGCTAACAGTTACAAGTAGTTGGACAAACTATCATTGAAGTAACAAAGGCAAAGTCTGTAATGGCTAGTCCCCTATGATGTAGAAGCTAAGTTGCTTGGTCGTCTGCTCTTGAGCAAATGGACAGAATCTGGAGTGGCGCTCGTAGAGCAGCACAGCGCCGGCTAGAGGGCGCTGTCGTCGGTGTCGGTGTCGTAGTGCCAACCTACGAACTTTTACCTTCGCCGTGGCTTCGTAGCTATCGATACCACAGTAAACATGAACTTTAAAAGGTCGATATTCGTTTACCAGTCTTCTGCCTAATTTGAAAGTATAAAAAAAAAAGGTCTTACGCGCCAGCACTCAGAGAGTCATGTTCACATTTTTGTTTGATTCGCGGAAAACGAAAGCTGAAAGTTGACTTAACTGCTGCACTGCTGCAAAACTTTCTTCATATAAACGATATAAAACTACATCCCATGCTGCATTTTACTTTATGCGTGACTAATAATTGAAAGCCGCAGTTTTCTGCCTCACAAGTTTTTTCGTTGTCCAGTTGTACTGAAACGACTGCAATCAACTGGATGTCACTCAGACGACTTGCATGTGACTGACCAAGGGGAGTTGCAGTGAAACGTGGAATCCGAGCCGCGTTTGGTTTCTGTGTGCACACCACTGGGAGGTGAATGTTAGGTTAAAAGGAAGAGTAAAAAGAATTGACGCAGCCAGGTTTCCATCCTACATCCTTCCATTTATAATCAAGTCCTACACCATTTTTATTTCTATTTATTTATTTTCATCGCAGAACTATCTACTTACCTAAATTTCATCTTAGAGAAAAAGATACAAAACTGAAAACTACTCGTACTTGGCTCCACCACTTGTAGCCTACCACAAAAAAAAAAAAAAATGAACTATCCCTCTTCAAGCATTACCCGTAATTATTCCCAAAAAATTCTACCTAGGCGATAGGTTTCACGGTTCAGTACTTCTTCTGGTTCATTTATTTTTTATTTTATTTATCTTTTATTTTTTCAGTTACATGATTATAATTAGTAAATATGTACAAATGAAAATTCTATAAAAGTAATGCTACAAAAAATGTTATTCAAACCATTAGGTCGCCACACCAGATGCGAATTCTGTCACGCTTTCTTCTGTCTCAATGCTCTGCTGCCCTCTCGAGTTATGGTGGCTGCTCGCAGAGTGGCAGTGGGATCATATTCACATCTTAATTTTAATTCATCATAATTCAGACAATTTGTACGAAATATTTATAAATTATACGCCGAAACCTTCCTCGTGAATCAGCGTATCTGTTAGTGAAAATTTGATCAAAATCCCTTTAGTAGTTCGTGAGATTAGCCTGCACATATTGAGAGATGCAAGGAGGTGACTTGAATTTATATGGAGAGAGAGAAAAAGAGAAGAAGAAGAAGAGATTCAAACGTTCATTGATACTCACTGCTATTTTCTTGTGTAAGATGAACTTACCTATCCTGAAATATCTTCTATCCTTTTCAAAGACTACAGTCAGACAGCGTTATAATATCATTTTTGCATCTAATATTTATTTAGACAATGAAATTTTACTAAGGGCACGTTTCAGGATCCATATTTGCACGTAATTCATAGTGGAAGTACAGGTAGCTTACAGTATTAAGCAAGAATAAACCTATTAATCGTAATTTCTATAGCAAAAATTATAGAAGAAACGTCATGTGGAACTCGAGTTTTGTAGACGTTGTGAACAGAACGTGTTAATTTTGCAACAATGATTACATGTTACTTTTGTAATATGGAATGTAATTTAAATCGCTATATAAATATACTTATTGTGATCAATGTTCGGCTTTCGTAGATGCCAGTTTGTTGAAAGAAAATTTCAGTTTCAACGAAAAACCTTTGAAAGTCTAGTCACACACTTTGGTTTGCTTACATGCCGTAAAGAACGTGAGACTCGACGCCTCTCTCAAAATTTGTCTCGTCCTGTGGAATTAACATAAATGGACAACATGTTTTCAGATTAATGTGTGTACGAGGATTAAACACAAGGATGTCCTTGTAAGTAATACGTTGACGTCCACTTATGGTGTAAATTATTCATTATACCTTACCACATTCGGTGCTTATTTGTTTCGTTTGTCTATCTTCCCACAACGAACAAAGATAACCACAATGCTCAAGCAGTCCTTAATAGTATACTACCTGTACTACCCCGCCGCCTATGCCTTTAGTTAATTAACCTGCTTCAGTAGGTAGATGCCCAATGAAGGCTGTAAACTATCATTTGTTACTCACGGATTTTTTATTAAAGCTAAATTATGACCCTTCAGATTCCAAAAGGGTGGCAGAATCGTGAAACTGTAATTTAATTTTGTGAGTAGGTGAGATACATAAATAAGGAAAGTCAAAGTTACCAAAAGTCCTACTGTTTATTAAAATCCTCACACTAAACGAGTGCAATAGTTGCACTGAAGTATAACAGAAACTTGTTTAATAACATCCTATTCACTGAAAAATGATGACAAGAACATAAACACTCACAGGTAACTAAGGTTAGTGGAGATTCAAGACAAGTAACCGTTAGGCACATTAATACATTATTAGTGCACTGACCCGTTTCCGTGATCTGACAAATTTGAGTTCATGAAGTTATACATGCCAGAAGTGCGCCTTTTTCACACCCTAGCGTTTACTTGGTATATTGCGACTTATACACGCCGAAGCCACTTGAAGATCTTACAGTTTTTTTTAACAGCATAGTTGTGTTGTCCACCAGTGCTGCTCTTGGAGGTCGCTGTGTCAGACGATGTCTGTGAATCTTGAAAACTTTACATCGTGCTCCAGTTGGAGCTGCAAAGTGAAATAACTACTTCTCAAATAGAACTCTGTGAGCAGAATTCGAAGTGATTCTCTCACTAGCAGTTCCTCGCATATCCCTTCGTACCAATTCCCCTTCTTCGAGAACCAATACTAGCCTGTCGCGAGCAGTCATCCAGTGACAAGTGTCAGTTCTGCTGCAGCGTCCCCTCACTTCAACAATTTTCCAAAATTACTATTTCAGACCAGGCTTACCAATGAAATTCCCACATCTTCGTCCCCAGAGGCCCACAGCTAAAAAGAAATGAATGTGTCTGGCTCTGTCCCGTCAGTGCCTCAAAAGGAGCACGTTAGCATGTTGTTTCCTATGCCCCTGTCTGCTTTATGTATACATGAGGGTCCAGTTACAGGTATTTTTTGGATGAGCATGTTTCATTCTCACACTTGTAGAATCCCCACACTTCGCCTGCCGTGTTCTGCAAAGAGCATAGAGCCATAGATACCTGTAGCTTTCACAAAGAGTGCACAGTGTCCACCGACATGTTGCTCTCCTATCGGCAGACTGGCGCCATTTTCTCCGCTCTCTCCACAATATGTCCATTGTTGTCTGCCTTCTGGGACCTTTACCGTACTTTACAACGCCCTCACCGCAGATAAACTCTTTAGAAACGAGGGTGTAGCGGTCATCTCGTGCAGAATTGCAGTGACTCCTCTGCGGCCATCTGGATGACCGCTGCATTACCTTCTGTCCGGACTGTATCGACTGGCGACGGGCATCTACCTCTACATCTACATTTATACTCCGCAAGCCAAACAACGGTGTTTCTGTTCCAGCCGCGTATGGTTCGCGGGAAGAACGACTGCCGGAAAGCCTCCGTGTGCGCTCGAATCTCTCTAATTTTACATTCGTGATCTCCTCGGGAGGTATAAGTAGGGGGAAGCAATATATTCGATACCTCATCCAGAAACGCACCCTCTCGAAACCTGGACAGCAAGCTACACCGCGATGCAGAGCGCCTCTTTTGCAGAGTCTGCCACTTGAGTTTGCTAAACATCTCCGTAAAGCTATCACGCTTACCAAATAACCCTGTGACGAAACGCGCCGCTCTTCTTTGGATCTTCTCTATCTCCTCCGTCAACCCGATCTGGTACGGATCCCACACTGATGAGCAATACTCAAGTATAGGTCGAACGAGTATTTTGTAAGCCACCTCCTTTGCTGATGGACTACATTTTCTAAGGACTCTCCCAATGAATCTCAACCTGGCACCCGCCTTACCAACAATTAATTTTATATGATCATTCCACTTCAAATCGTTCCGTACGCATACTCCCAGATATTTTACAGAAGTAACTGCTACCAGTGTTTGTTCCGCTACCATATAATCATACAATAAAGGATCCTTCTTTCTATGTATTCGCAATACATTACATTTGCCTATGTTAAGGGTCAGTTGCCACTCCCTGCACCAAGTGCCTATCCGCTGCAGATCTTCCCGCATTTCGCTACAATTTTCTAATGCTGCAACTTCCCTGTATACTACAGCATCATCCGCGTAAAGCCGCATGGAACTTCCGACACTATCTACTAGGTCATTTATACAGGGTGTTTCAAAAATGACCGGTATATTTGAAACGGCAATAAAAACTAAACGAGCAGCGATAGAAATACACCGTTTGTTGCAATATGCTTGGGACAACAGTACATTTTCAGGCGGACAAACTTTCGAAATTACAGTAGTTACAATTTTCAACAACAGATGGCGCTGCAAGTGATGTGAAAGATATAGAAGACAACGCAGTCTGTGGGTGCGCCATTCTGTACGTCGTCTTTCTGCTGTAAGCGTGTGCTGTTCACAACGTGCAAGTGTGCTGTAGACAACATGGTTTATTCCTTAGAACAGAGGATTTTTCTGGTGTTGGAATTCCACCGCCTAGAACACAGTGTTGTTGTAACAAGACGAAGTTTTCAACGGAGGTTTAATGTAACCAAAGGACCGAAAAGCGATACAATAAAGGATCTGTTTGAAAAATTTCAACGGACTGGGAACGTAACGGATGAACGTGCTGGAAAGGTAGGGCGACCGCGTACGGCAACCACAGAGGGCAACACGCAGCTAGTGCAGCAGGTGATCCAACAGTGGCCTCGGGTTTCCGTTCGCCGTGTTGCAGCTGCGGTCCAAATGACGCCAACGTCCACATATCGTCTCATGCGCCAGAGTTTACACCTCTATCCATACAAAATTCAAATGCGGCAACCCCTCAGCGCCGCTACCATTGCTGCACGAGAGATATTCGCTAACGATATAGTGCACAGGATTGATGACGGCGATATGCATGTGGGCAGCATTTGGTTTACTGACGAAGCTTATTTTTACCTGGACGACTTCGTCAATAAACAGAACTGGCGCATATGGGGAACCGAAAAGCCCCATGTTGCAGTCCCATCGTCCCTGCATCCTCAAGAAGTACTGGTCTGGGCCGCCATTTCTTCCAAAGGAATCATTGGCCCATTTTTCAGATCCGAAACGATTACTGCATCACGCTATCTGGACATTCTTCGTGAATTTGTGGCGGTACAAACTGCCTTAGACGACACTGCGAACACCTCGTGGTTTATGCAAGATGGTGCCCGGCCACATCGCACGGCCGACGTCTTTAATTTCCTGAATGAATATTTCGATGATCGTGTGATTGCTTTGGGCTATCCGAAACATACAGGAGGCGGCGTGGATTGGCCTCGCTATTCGCCAGACATGAACCCCTGTGACTTCTTTCTGTGGGGACACTTGAAAGACCAGGTGTACCGCCAGAATCCAGAAACAATTGAACAGGTGAAGCAGTACATCTCATCTGCATGTGAAGCCATTCCGCCACACACGTTGTCAAAGGTTTTGGGTAATTTCATTCAGAGACTACGCCATATTATTGCTACGCATGGTGGATATGTGGAAAATATCGTACTATAGAGTTTCCCAGACCGCAGCGCCATCTGTTGTTGAAAATTGTAACTACTGTAATTTCGAAAGTTTGTCTGCCTGAAAATGTACTGTTGTCCCAAGCATATTGCAACAAACGGTGTATTTCTATCGCTGCTCGTTTAGTTTTTATTGCCGTTTCAAATATACCGGTCATTTTTGAAACACCCTGTATATATTGTGAAAAGCAATGGTCCCATAACACTCCCTTGTGGCACGCAAGAGGTTACTTTAACGTCTGTAGACGTCTCTCCATTGAGAACAACATGCTGTGTTCTGTTTGCTAAAAACTCTTCAATTCAACCACACAGCTGGTCTGATATTCCGTAGGCTCTCAGTGTGTTTATCAGGCGACAGCGCGGAACTGTATCGAACGCCTTCCGGAAGTCAAGGAAAATGGTATCTACCTGGGAGCCTGTATCTAATATTTTCTGGGTCTCATGAACAAATAAAGCGAGTTGGGTCTCACACGATCGCTGCTTACGGAATCCATGTTGATTCTTACAGAGTAGATTGTGAGTCTCCAGAAACGACATGATACGCGAGCAAAAAACATATTCTAAAATTCTACAACAGACCGACGTCAGAGATATAGGTCTATAGTTTTGCGCATCTGCTCGACGATCCTTCTTGAAGACTGGGACTACCTGTGCTCTTTTCCAATCATTTGGAACCTTCCGTTCCTCTAGAGACTTGCGGTACACGGCTGTTTGAAGGGGGGCAAGTCCTTTCACGTACTCTGTGTAGAATCGAATTGGTATCCGGTCGGGTCCAGTGGACTTTCCTCTGTTGAGTGATTCCAGTTGCTTTTCTATTCCTTGGACACTTATTTCGATGTCAGCCATTTTTCCGTTTGTGCGAGGCATCCTTTCATCCTGTCCAGTACACACAACAGCTCTCGCCGAATGCTGTCCCACCTGGCGTCTGTGTCGCCCTCAACAACCTGCGTTAAATCAGTGGTGCCCTTTGACCCGCTTTGATCTGCTGTCTGTCTGTGAAATTACCAGTCCAGCGAAACGTAATTCTCAAGATATAAAACGCTTACAAGTACTTCATGTATTGGCAACCACTATTGCATAATCTTTAATACAAGTAAAGGAATACGCTATATATCGGTAACGTGAAAGTCGACGAAATCGTCAGTTTCGCCGTCTTTCAAAAGTATGTACCATCTGATGATGAGTCGCTAGCTGACATGAAATCTGTCATAATATAATAAAAACTGAACTATCACGATAGGTGGCTTGTTGCAGTTATTTCTGAAAACTTATTAAACACAAGTGCAATGTTCCTCATCTATTATCTTTTAGTCCAATGTTTCTCCTTTTTAATTCTACGTAATTGGATTTGTCATGGCAGATTTGAGAAAGAAAGTGTTAATACAGTATTTGTTAACTCCAGGAGCGTCTGTGGAAAATGTTCCATAGCTGGTCTCTCTAATAAACGGTTACATTACCCACATAGTACTAGGGACAGAAAGCTGGTTGACACGATGTGTCAACAGCAATGAAGTTAAAATTCCTGTTGGAATGTATATTGCAAATGTAGGTTGAACGCTGGTGTAGGGTACGAGTTTAAAACACTATAAGATAGAACAATATGTAGTGAGGTTAGCACAGATTCTAAATGAGAAATAATTTTGGTGAAAGTAAGTGTTAGGAGGTCGATCAAACACGGTGACTGGATGCTGTTTTAGACCTCCTGTCACAGTAGCAGTAGTGGCAAAATATTTGAGCACAAACTTGGAGAATATTTTGCCTAAATTTTCTGGCCGTGTTACATGTCCCCTGTAACGACAGTGTTGAGCATCAATATGGATAAGTTTCAGGAGTATGTTGCAATATGCCCCAGGTCTTTGCTGAGCAAAGTTGTTAGGAATGAGAAAGACCCATTGTGATTCGTCAGCCATTTTAGAAAGCTGTTACGAAAGCAAAGTAAGCTTCACTGCAAATTTAAACTTTGCAAAAGCCTCAAAGACAAGCAAAAAGTGAACGAAGCCAAAATCAGCATAAGGGAGCCTGGCGTGAAGCGTTCAACGAATTCGAAAGTGAAATTCTGTCTGCCGAAATGACAGAAAATCATAAGAAGTTTTGGTCTTATGTTAAATCAGTAAACGGACCGAAGCCATCTGTCCAGTGACAATAATGGCATTGAAACGGGAGATGACAGATAAACGGCCGAAATACTAAATGTCTTTTCAAACTTGCCTTACTGAAGAAGATAGTAGTGCGGTTCATTCTTTCAATTGTCCCATGAACGTCAAAGTGACAGGCATCGAAGTAAGTGGCCAGGGGACAGAACAGCAACTGAAATCGCTCAGTAGTGGAAAGATTACTGAACCTGCCGGAATACCAATACGATTCTACACAGACTGCAGTACGTAAAAGAATTTGCTTTTCTTCAGACATGAGAATATTTACATGCAATGATACTGCTTTCTTTAAAACGAAGTGATTTGATGTAGTATGAGAAACACCACATGACGTTACTGGCCTAACGAAGAAAGAAATTTGATGATATTCGAAAATGTATTAAAAAGAGATACACAGTTCCTATCCACGAGCAGTTGAAAAGCTCAAGGATTGCTTCTGGAAAATTACCAAATATCAGCTATAAACACTCCCTGTCCTTCCGGTTGGTTAGGATTTAAAAGAATCGCGTACTTCAAGTTCCCCCTTGCAGGGGGAAGACATCTGCTCCGAAAAATCGATGAAATCCATGAAATGTAGATGCAATTGTAACCGCGTCGCCAACACTCAGTACATGCAACAATGGCGACAAGAAAATAAAACTCGGTGAATGTAAATGAATATAAAATTGGGTAGGATGGGTCTACAGTGGTTAGTTAAATTTTGAAAATGTTACATATTTGATTAATGAATCTACGAAAATTATTGGTCGCCAGCTCTCTACGTGAATAAAATTACTGTCTCTATAACTACAGTCTGTTAATACTGAGAAACTCACGTGAGAATGCTTCGTTTTATTGAACAGCGAAAATTGCTCAAAATTGGTAAATATTGCCCTGCGTAGATACAAATGGATATGTTACTGTCAATAAAAATCTTGTAGTTAAGTAGTAACTCATGAAATTCAGTAATAATCAAAGAATAACAAAAACGCATCAGTAGTAAACAGTTACGTAAATGCAGAAACTTGGTGACGTCACTCACTGTAATGTTTACTGTCTTTTATTTTACTCAGAAAGTTACTTACGAATGCTGTCATTTAGCTTGAAAATTATCGTAATGATATAGCGCCATTCAATAACCACTCTCCTGTGAGTTAATGTTACGAAATTTGCAAAGTCAAAATTTCGATTGTAAACGAAGGGGAAGTTTGTGATATGATTTTACTGACTCACTGGTTTCGTGAACTTCAACTCTTATTGCTATTCATTAACAATATTACTGCTAATCACTTGGTTAATTACTACTCTTATTTGCTCAAGACGTTAACAGCCATTTTTGACTGATGCTTGAAACTGAGAACTTATTTATCCGTGAAAAACACACAAAAAATATCTTTTAGTGAAGCTTACTCTGTTAAGTACTGTCTTTCAGACAACTGTGTACTAGGCTTCAGCACTTCCGTTAATGGTAGTCCTGCAAATTATCGAAATTTCAATTATTATTATTTCTTACATAAAACACTGCTATAGTTTCTCAGTCATCAGGGGTGACAAAGGATGCAGGCCGAACACAGGGTAGATACAGGAACCATCGGTGTAACAGTTGTAAATTGTCGCAGCAGTGTTGGGAAAGTACGAGAGCTCCGAGCGCTAATAGAAAGCACTGATGCTCAAATCGTTATAGGCACTGAAAGCTGGCTAAGGCCGGAGATTAGCTCAGCCAAAATATTTGCGAAGAACCTAAAGGTTTTCCGAAAGGATAGGCTAAACACGGTTGGTGGTGGCGTGTTTGTTGCTGTTAGAAGTAGTTTACCTTCTCGCGAAATTGAAGTAGACAGTTCCTGTGAGTCAGTATGGGCAGAGGTCACTGTTGGCAACCGGAATGAAACAATAATTGGATGCTTTTATCAACCTCCCAATTCAGATGATACAATTGCTGAAAGGTTCAAAGAAAACTTGAGTTTGATTTCAAATACATACCCGACTCATATGAGTATAGTTGGTGGTCATTAATTTACCCTCGGTGTGTTAGCAAAAGTACATGTTTAATTCCGCAGGCACGTATAAAACATCATCCGAAATTGTGCCAAACGAATTCTCTGAAAATTGTTTCGAGCAGTTAGTTCATGAGCTCACGCGATTAGTAAACGGTTGCGAAAACACACTTGATCTCTTAGCAACAAATAATCCTGAATTAATAACGAGCATCAAAACGGATACAGGGATTAGTCAACACAGTGTTATCGTAACGAGATTGAATATTGTAACACCCTAATTCTCCAAAACTAAACGAAAAATATAAGATCCGTACCCAAAGACTTGAAAGTCACATCAATATTCAAGAAAGGTAATAGGAGTAATCCACTAAATTACAGGCCCATATCATTAACATCAATATGCAGCAGGATTCTGGAACATATATTGTGTTCGAAAATTACGAATTACCTCGAAGGAAACGGTCTATTGACACACAGTCAACACCGATTTAGAAAACATCGTTCTTGTGAAACACAACTAGCTCTTTCTTCACGTAAAGTGTTGAGTGCTACTGACAAGGGATTTCAGATTGATTCCTTGTTTCTGGATTTCCGGAAGGCTGTTGACACTGTATCATACAAGCGGCTTGTAGTGAAACTACATGCTTATGGAATATCGTCTCAGTTATGCGACTGGATTCATGATTTCCTGTCAGAGTTCGTAGTAAATGACGGAAAGTCGTCGAGTAAAACAGAAGTGATTTCTGGCGTTCCCCAAGGTAGTTTTATAGGCCCTTTGCTGTTCCTTATCTGTGGCCGAGCGGTTGTAGGCGCTTCAGTCTGGAACTGCGCGATCGCTACGGTCGCAGGTTCGAATCCTGCCTCGGGCATGGATGTGTGTGATGTCCTTAGGTTAGTTAGGTTTAAGTAGTTCTACGTTCTAGGGGACTGATGACCAGAGATGTTAAGTCCGACAGTGCTCAGAGCCATTTGACCCATTTTTTTTTGTTCCTTATCTACATAAAAAATTTGGGAGATAATCTGAGAAGCCGTCTTAGGTAATTTGTAGATGATGCTGTCGTTTATCGACTAATAAAGTCATCAGAAGATCAAAACAAATTGCAAAACGATTTAGAAACCATATATGTACGGTGCGAAAATTGGCAGTTTATCCTAAATAACCAAAAGTGCGAGGTCATCGACATGAGTGTTGAAAGAAATCCGTTAAACTTCGGTTACACGATAAATCAGTCGAATCTAAGGGCCGTAAATTCAACTAAATACCTAGGAATTTCATTTACGAACAACTTAAACTGGAAGGAACACACAGAAAATGTTATGGGTAAGGCTAACAAAAGACTGAGTTTTATTTGCAGAACACTTAGAAAATGTAACAAATCTACTAAGGAGACTGCCTACACTACGACTGTCCGTCCTCTTTTAGAACACCGTTGCGCGGGGTGGGATCCTTACCAGACAGGATTCACGGAGTTCATCCGGAGAGTTCAAAGAAGGGCAGCACGTTTCATATTAACGCGATTTAGAAGACAAAGTGTCACTGCAACGATACAGGATTTGGGGTGGACATCATTAAAACAAAGGCGTTTTTCGTTGCGACGGAATCTTCTCAAGAAATTCCAATCACTAAGTTTCTCCTCCGAACACGAAAATTTTTTGTTGACACCGACCTACATAGGCAGAATAGATCACCATGATAAAATAAGGGAAATCAGAGCTCGCACGGAAAGATATTGGTGTTCGTTCTTTCCGCTCACTATACGAGTTTGGAAGAAAAGAGAATTGTACCAAGCACTTAAATATGATTTTCAGAGTATCCACGTAAATGTAAATGTAGAACAGGAATCTCTCGGATCATCAGTAACTGGTAGGATGGATCCTACAGATGTATTTTGTTTTAGGTATAATTGATGGTCAACACTGTAGAATAACTCGGTATTATTCAAATACAAAACGAACAACGACGCTGGCTGACCAATTAATTAGTTGGATCTTACTGCAGGTTGAGACGTCTTCAGCGTAATGGAAGGCATTGTTCGTTGACAATGTGTGGCACAGGCTCTTCTTCTTGCAACAAATGAAATTTGATCCACGGTACTGTTCATGTCGATTTGCATACGCCTGCTGTAATTATACTGTGTCCGTTTAATGCCAAGTACTTCGCTCGTCTACGACAAATTATTCGCCGAGTCATTACATACTTTAGCACCACTGCGTTACGACCGTTTCTCAACGAAAGAGTCGCTACGCGACTCGACTGGACTGCCTCTCTCAACACTCCGCTATTTCGCCTCTGCACAGTAATGAAAAGATGGCGCGCTTAGGCGCCCAGCGATAATGCAACTGCCAGTTCACTATACTCTCCGACAATGTCTTCACTAAACCAGCGTGACTACTTGCACTAGTTTACAACTAAAATTTATTTAACTTTACAATGAGGAAACATTTCGTTTCATGATACAAACATTTGTACACTTACTTACGAACTTTGGTTCATGAAGAAATACATCGAAAAGCAAAAATACACGGTCTCTAGGACCAAATAGAATAATCTATATTACACATACTTTATATTAAATGGAAACTGCTTCATTGGTTCAAATGGCACTGAGCACTATGGGCTTAACATCTGAGGTCATCAGACCCCTAGAACTTAGATCTACTTAAACCTAACCAACCTAAGGACATCACACACTTCCATGCTCGAGGCAGGATTCCAACCTGCGACCGTAGCGGAAACTGCTTTATTCTTGCTACAATATAACTAAGATAAAAAAGACGGACAGTATTGTCTTTTAGTTCCAAATGAAGAGAATTAATACGGCCTACGTAGGGGTGGAATTTATTGTTTGGAGCAAGGTCGCAACAAGCGAATCAAATCTTCGGAAATCAATCGTACCGTCGTACCCAGAGGTCCTCTTGCCATATACTCCACCGTAGAACCTGTGCCAGCATTTGATGGAAATCATAAAGGAAACTACAGTGTCAACAAAAGATTGACACAGACCCGTAGGCGTCCTCAAACAGACTTTTGGCTACGTCTGCTGCTCACGAGAAGCAATAAAATCCCTGTTTCTCCTAAGTGGTATAAATTTTCATTCAAATCCAAGCCGGGTAACTACCTTGCAGCACACAACAAATTTGCACTATATATTTACTATGATACATCTCCTGCAGTTATTTCGGTTTTCATATAGCTCTGTTTCAGAATGTCACATGACTCACTAGGCGCTTGAAAAAACTAATTTTCTGAACAGATCGAAAAGACAGTGCGAGCGGGGATATCAGAGTCACCAGTTTCGGCGTTAAATTAACGACCGATTTTAGGATTTTGGATAGGCGCAAACAGATAAATTTACCTTGTGCTGCCAAATTACGATCCTTTTTTTATTCCCTTACCTTGTCCCCTTCGGTTCTGGGAAATGTGATTCTTACGAGACCTCCCGAGCTAACAAGATCGTTAGCTTTGCAAGGCACTCTGGTTGCGAGGATGAACTAGATGCTTTGACGAGGGCTGAGATCACGTGACCGGTGGCCGGGTGGATTCCGCTGCACGTGAGCCTGGCCGTGGCACGTAATCACCGCACGTGCCGCGGGCGCGGCGCCGACCCGTCAGCGGCAGCTATTGACTTCCCGGTAGTCGCGCCGTCTGCCTTCAGCGCGTGCAGATTAACGCCTAAACCCGATACCGGCCGCGTTTCCGGTACAGAGACCTGTTCCTCCTCAGGTAGCTACGCAAATTTTAATTCCTTCTTAGAAAAGAGTCTGACAACGTGCAAGAGCGTAACTGTTACGAATTTCATAAGGCACCTAGAATTATCTAGAGTTGTTATATTATGTGTAGAATTATATTAGAATACATACATTCAATGCATTATTACAATAGGCCCATCTCTGCGTGATTGCCATCTCAAGGTTATCTGTGAAAAGTATGCAGTTTATTACGGCATTTCATGTTTTTTAAGTAGAAAATTTAACCTGTTATAGAATTATGATTTGCTACGAATATTAGTTGGTCTTGATACCCATATGACGTCGATGTCTCAGTTGCCCATTTCTGCGTGATTGCCATCTCCAGGTTCAAATGGTTCAAATGGCTCTGAGCACTATGGGACTTAACATCTGTGGTCATCAGTCCCCTAGAACTTAGAACTATTTAAACCTAACTAACCTAAGGACATCACACACATCCATGCCCGAGGCAGGATTCGAACCTGCGACCGTAGCGGTCACGCGGTTCCAGACTGGAGCGCCTAGAACCGCACAGCCACACCGGCCGGCTGCCATCTCAAGGTTACCTGTGAAAAGTATGCAGTTTATTACAACACATCTTGTTTTTTAAGTAGAAAATTTAACCTGTTATAGAATTATGATTTGCTACGAATATCAGTTGGTCTTGATACCCATATGACGTCGATGTCTATGTTCGCTCTTTTGATGCTGCTGGAGCTGTAGTAGATATTAAATTTTTGTTGGAATAGTAATTTATGTAACTCGAGTAATTTTCTGTCTGTGTGAAATTCTACGTGAACAGATCGGAATGAAGCACAAATATTCCACGGAAAATTTTATTAAAATTATCGTTCCAAACAAGACATGAACTGAAAAACAAAATCTACACTACTGGCCATTAAAATTGCTACACCATCAAGATGATGTGCTACAGACGCTAAATTTAACTGACAGGAAAAAAATGCTGTGATATGCAGACGATTAGCTTTTCAGAGAATTCACACAAGGTTGGCGCCGCTGGCGACACCTACAACGTGCTGGCATGAGGAAAGTTTCCAACCGACTTCTCATACACAACCAGCTGTCGACCGGCGATGCCTGGTGAAACGTTGTTGTGATGCCTCGTGTAAGGAGGAGAAATGCGTACCATCGCGTTTCCGACTTTGATAAAGGTCGGATTGTAGCCTATGGCGATTGCGGTTTATCGTATCGCGACATTGTTGCTCGCGTTGGTCGAGATCCAATGACTGTTAGCAGAATATGGAATCGGTGGGTTCAGGAGGGTAATACGGAATGCCGTGCTGTATCCCAATGGCCTCGTATCACTAGCAGTCGAGATGACAGGCATCTTATCCGTATGACTGTAACGGATCGTGCAGCCACGTATCGATTCCTGATGGGGACGTTTGCAAGACAACAACCATCTGCACGAACAGTTCGTCGACGTTTGCAGCGGTATGGATATCAGCTGGGAGACCATGCCTGCGGCTACCCTTGACGCTGCATCACAAACAGGAGCGCCCGCGATGGTGTACTCGACGACGAACCTGGTTGCACGAATGGCAAAACGTCTTTTTTTCGGGTGAATCCAGGTTCTGTTTACAGCAGCATGATGGTCGCATTCGTTTTTGGCGACATCGCGGTGAACGCACATTGGAAGCGTGTATTCGTGATCGCTATCCTGGCGTATCACCCGGCCTGGTGGTATGGGGTGCCATTGGTCACACGTCTCGGTCACCTCTTGGTCGCATTGACGGTACTTTGAACAGTGGACGTTACATTTCAGTTGTGTTACGACCCGTGGCTCTACCCTTCATTCGATCCCTGCTAAACCCTACATTTCAGCAGTATAATACACGACCGTATGTTGCAGGTCCTGTACGGGCCTTTGTGGATACAGAAAATGTTCGATTGCTGCCCTGTCCAGCACATTCTCCAGACCTCTCACCAACTGAAAACGTCTGGTCAATGGTGGCCGAGCAACTGGCTCGTCACAACACGCCAGTCATTACTCTTGATGAACTGTGGTAACGTGTTGAAGCTGCATGGGCAGATGTACCTGTACACGCCATCCAAGCTCTGTTAGACTCAATGCCCAGGCGTATCAAGGCTGTTATTACGGCCAGAGGCGGTTGTTCTGGGTACTGATTTCTCAGGATCCTCTGCACCCAGATAGCGTGAAGATGTAATCACATGTCAGTTCTAGTATAATACATTTTTCCAAGGAATACCCGTTTTTCATCTTCATTTCCTCTTGGAGTAGCAATTGTAATGGCCAGTAGTGTACAAACTTATCACAGATGAGGTTACCACAAAATTTAAAGCAATTACTGGAAAGCATGCATTTACGTGAACAACGTCGGGGAGCTGTTACGAAACTCCTGCACCTTAACACTATCTGGCATAACCAATTCCATAAAAAACAATGGATTAAATTATCTATTATGGTAGAACCAGATGAATACGAGTCATACATGTAACAGTAACATAACTGATAAGAACAAAGATATGACCTAGAGAATATCAAAGAAGCAAACTGCCTGTAACCCTGTGACACGGCTGTTACGAAACGTAATTACGAAATAAACTTTCAGAATTCGGCAGTTACACAAACAACTGTTCTAACAAAATTCAAAATCTACTACAACTCCAACAGCACCAAAGGAGCAAACGTATAAAATAGTATGAATCATCGACATTGTATGGATATCAAGACCACCTGATGTACGTAGAAAAACATAATTCTATAATAGATAACTTATCTACATAAAAATTGAAATATCGACGAAACTGCGTACTTTTCACCGATAACCTGAAGACGGTAGTCACGCCGAAATAGGCTTATTCTAATAAACAATATACTCAAAACAGCAGCGTCTTTGATCTCACAACATAATACAATAATGTCCTCGCATGACATATACAACGCAGAGGGCCCAGGTGAACGTAGGCTGCCCCTAGAATTAGTATATCAGATGATTTGAACAAAGGTTGATCTGACATATTAGACGATTATCTTCTCTATTTTCCCCTGTAAAACATACATTTGGGTTGATGTACCTGTTGTTAGTACTCCATCATCAACAGAGGTAATTTTTCATTCCCTGATGGACTTTCAAAAACCTCCACGTTTTGAGATTCTCACCTTTAGAGAGAGGAATTTGTTTAGTTTGTTTCCTGCTCTTACCAACTCTTCTCGCGTTGGCTCGGCTTCTAGTGTTTCTTACCACGAAGAATCCGTGAAAGAAACATTTTGGTCATCCTTCGTTTAATCCGAGTTTCTTCAAGATAATGAAAAGGTATTCTAGAGACCACTTCCATCGCGAATCTTTTGTCAGTTTACTTAAATTATTTAATAAAGCAACATGTTTATAGGCGCAAAACCTTGTCTTCAGGCTAAAACAGCAGTCCGAAAACACCTATCAAGAGCTCGCATAGATATTAAAGTTGTTCTTAACAGTCTTGGAATGTAATGTGGTCACCCTGCGTAGAAAGAGAAGCATAAGCTGAGGGAACATCTACTCTGTTTGTTACTCTGCTGTTCACATAAATCTTTTTAAAATAACCACTTACTTTGTTCGTATGAAATGGCTGTTTTCTTGTAGTGTGTTCAGGTGTACTCATTGGTGTTGCTTAGATCTTGTTAATTACCGTTTATGAATTTTATAGACAGGTGTCTGACGTCTCACAAACAGTTGATAAACCGAGAAAAACAGGAATTTATAAAGTCACTCCCAGTCAATGTAGCAAATACTACATTGGCCGATGGTACAGACATTTTAAAACACATTTTAAGGAACATATTGACTGTTTCAGATTTGATGAAGCTAACAAATCAGCTTTAACGAAACAGAACATAGTATTGCAATAGATAACAATTATAGTTCTGCACACTTCAGAGAAGAGCTGGAAAATGTACATCTCATAGTAATGGAAAAATTTATCCATGATCAAATGTAGAAAAATGAGATTCTAAACGAAATTACAAATCTGAAGAATTCACTTTTTTTCAACTTCAGTTCAGTACTGTTAAAGTAGTAATATGTAACGCTGAAGACTGTATAGTGTGAGGCAGCTAAGAATGAGTGAATGTATTGAAGAGCGGTTTTCACCAAATCACAGGTGACAATATGGCGGGTTTCCTGACGTTAGGAAGTACCTTTTATCGTATATAGTCGCCGAAATACAACGCCGACTTCCTTTTTTTTTTTTTTTTTTTTTTTTTTTTGTAAGGAACTAGATATTTTTTTCAATGGCATTTGAAAGAAACTTGTAAGACAACTTCAACGACATGATATGTACCGGACTTGATTAAATAGTATCGGGATAACAGCGCCGCAAACCACTGCCCCGCCTTCAGGAGAAGAGGTTCCACAAACGTATGCTCTATTACACCACATGAAGACATCCTTGCGAACCAAGTGAGTGATTATTTAAAAATATACGTAAACAGCAGACTAATAAGCGAAGAAATATTCCCTCATATTAGGTTATGCTTCTCTTTCTGTACCGAATGGCCAAAGCACATGCCAAGACTGTAAATAACAACTATTACATCTATATGTTCGTTTGTTAAATGCTTTTTATTACCGTTGTAGCCAGGAGATAATATCTGTGTGTCGAAACATGTTAGTTATTAAACAATTTAAATAAATCACCAAAAATTTGTGACTGGCAGCAGTCTCTGGAAAAAAAAATTTCAGACCAATTTCAGAAAAATTGGATGATTTTTCAAGAGAAAGAGCCTCACAAATTGATAAAGTCAGTGACGCGTTGGTCCACATCTGGCCCTTGGGCAAGCAGTTACTTTGATTGACGTTATTTGATCGAGTTTTTGCACATCCTCCTGAGGGATATCGTGCCAAAATTCTGATCGATTGGCGCATTATATCGTCAAAACCCCAATATGGTTGGAGGGTCCTGTCGATGATGCTCCAAATGTTCTTAATTGGGTAGGCAACTTGCTGGCCAAGGTAGGGTTTGAGAAGCACGAAGGCAAGGAGTAGAAACTGTCATCGAATACGGACGGGCATTATCTTGTTGAAATGTAAACTGGGCGTAGAGTATCGTCGGCGTACCGTTGTGCAGTAAGGCTGCTGCAGATGACAACCAAAGGTACTCTGCTGGTTGTAGGCCTATATGGGGGGGGGGGGGGGGGGCGGAGGGAGGCGACATGTTGGTATCCCACTCCCTTCCGGATCGTCTCCATTACATCTTGGTCATTGGAGCTCAGTTCGAAGTGACTCCATCAGTGAAGACAATTTTATTCCAGTCAGAGGGATGCCAGACCGAATACGTACCTGAAGACGCTCTGAACACCGATTGGATACCAGTCGGACTCGCCCTCATTCGGCTCGACAGCCAGGAGTGATAGTCTGGGGTGCCGTTTCTGTGGTGTCACCGCCAGACACCACACTTGCTAGGTGGTAGACTTTAAATCGGCCGCGGTCCGTTAGTATACGTCGGACCCGCGTGTCGCCAATATCAGTGATTGCAGACCGAGCGCCGCCACACTTCAGGTCTAGTCTAGAGAGACTCCCTAGCACTCGCCCAGTTGTACAGCCGACTTTGCTAGCGATGATTCACTGTCTACATACGCTGTCATTTGCAGAGACGACAGTTCGGCATAGCCTTCAGCTACGTCATTTGCTACGACCTAACAAGGCGCCATATTCAGGTACTATTCTGAGCAGATAATATTGTGACTCATGTACTGTCGAGAGCGACATTCATCATTAATGGATTAAAGTTAAGTATAAAACTAATTACGTCCGCTTCCTGAATTCTAATTCCTTGTCATGTTCCAGACCTCACGTCAGTATAGTTCTTCCCTCCTCACACCAGCCTGCGTGAGCTAAAACGCATGCAATTCGGCCTCCTCTAGTAACACGGTGTTGGCTCTTCCGCCAACACAACAGTTTCTTTTCGTAGTGGGACCTCTTTGGTTGTCATCCGCTGCACCCTTACAGCACAGCGGTACGTCGACCATATTCTAGGCCTCGTTTTGATGCCCTTTATGTCAAGCCATCCTAGGCACACATTTCAGCAAGATAATGCCCGTCTGACAGTTTCTACTGCCTGTCTTCGTGCATGTCAAACCCTAGCCTTGGCCAGCTAGATCGCTGGATCTCTACTCAACTGAGAACGTTTGGAGCACTATGGGCATGGCTCTCCAACCAGCCGTTGGAGACCGTCGCAGTTATTTGAAGACAAATGTTGATGGTGTTGAGACAGCAACCAGCCACAAATATTCTTATATTTTCAGCCAAATATTCACACATTTTTGCTTAGCTAACTTGGTAGATCTAGTTATGCCAAAGGTTCATAAAGAAAATTGTCCCATTCGCCCGATTGTTAACTCAAGAAACAGCCTTGCATACTTCATAAGCCGTAAATTGAAAGACCTCATTACCAAATACTACACATTTGAAAATAACTACACCATACATAACACACATGAAATCATAAGCTTAATTAAAGACATCCACATCCCACCTACAGCTAAATTAGAATCACTAGACATAGTCAACCTATACACGAACATCCCTGTCAGAGAGGCTATTAAGATTATAAGAAACAATCTGCTTAAATATAAGAAAATTAGTATCGCAGAGATCTATGAACTCATAGAAATACTTACACTTATTCTAGAGCATAATTACTGTAGCTTCAACAACAAGCTTACCAACAACATGATGGTTTGGCAATGGGAAGTAGCTTAGCTAGGATATTGGCTGATATTTACATCAAACATATAGAACAAAAATTCTTCTTAACCAACCAGCACATCTCAAACAAAATAATCTACTACAGAAGATATGTTGATGATACAATCTTGCTTTTTGAAGGTACAAACAATGAAATTGATGCATTAGCAGCAGATCAAAGCAAAATGCACAAAAATATTAAATTCACAGTTGAACATGAAACTAATAAAAGCATTAACTTTCTTGACCTGAAGATTTACGATAGTAACCATAAACATCAATCTAGTATTTACAGAAAACCTACCATCACAGATGTCAGTATTGCAACTCATCGTGCCACCCTCGCCAACAAAAGATGGCATACTTCAGAGCCATGGTACATCGAATTAAAAAAGTACCAATGAGTGACACAGACCAACAAAATGAAATCAATAAATTAAAACAGTAGCTCTTAATAATGGATATAAACTCACAATAACAGAAAAAATCCACAACGAAATGCAAACAAAAACCACAGTTCCAATAAACAGCAATCCACACAACATGCACTCCAAGCCAAATGAGTGTGTGACAGAAGCCAAACCTAAATATGCTGCTCTCCCATACAAAGATCCCTTATCATACAAAATAGCAAACTTATTTAAAAAGAAAAATTTGTCAATCAGCTTTTCCACAAATAATAAATTACAACAAAAAGTAATCCACGATGTAAACACCTCCAAGGGCCCCTAAAGTGAATCAGGAATATACAAGCTCAAATGTGATACATGCCCAAAATTCTGAATTGGACAGACAGGCAGAAGTTTCGAAGTTAGATAAAAAGAACACATTGATGCTTTAAGGCTTGGCAACGTGAACAAATCTGCATTTGCAGCCCATATTGCTGAAGAAAACTACTCTGTGAGAAACAGTGAGAACAGCTTAACACTTTTAGATCTAGTAGAAAAGGGAGCCACTATGAATGTATTGGAAGAAAAAGAAATACACATACACACACAAAAACAGCACCCCAGACTATATCGTTAATGAACAAACAGAGCTGGCTAACACTCCTTTAGTGAAAAATTTCCAAAAATTAATAACCACCCTCCAAAGTAAATAGTATTCCTACACTTATCTGCAGATCAAGTAGCAAATTTATCTGTTACTACAATTCTCAATAACATCTTTATAATTAGTGTAGGAGTATTCGCTCTAATCTTCACAAATTCAATACCTCTCCGTACTCGTGTAAAAGGCGTTTCAGCTGCATAAGTGACGAAACAGCACTGACCATTAAAATAGCTACAACAAGAACACATGCAGATGATAAACGGGTATTCATTGGACAGATATATTATACTAGAACTGACATGTGATTACATTTTCACGAAGTTTGGGTCCATAGATCGTGAGAAATCAGTACCCAGAACAACCACTTCTGGCCGTAATAACGGCCTTGATACGCCTGGGCATTGAGTCAAACAGAGCTTGGATGGCGTGTACAGGTACAGCTGCCCATGCAGTATCGACTGGCGTATTGTGACGAGCCAGTTGCTCGGCCATCATTGACCAGACGTTTTCTATTGGTGAGAGATCTGGAGAATTGCTGGCCACGGAAGCAGTCGAACAATTTCTGTATCCAGTAATGCCCGTACATGACCTACAACATGCGGTCGTGCATTATCCTGCTGAAATGTAGGGTTTCGCAGGGATCGTATGCAGGGTAGAGCCACGGGTCGTAACACATCTGAAATGTAACGACCACTGTTCAAAGTGCCGTCAATGCGAACAAGAGGTGACCGAGACGTGTAACCAATGGCACCCCATACCATTACGCCGGGTGATACACCAGTATGGCGATGACGAATACACGCTTGCAATGTGCGTTCACCGCGATGTCGCCAAACATGGATGCGACTATCATGATGCTGTAAACGGAACGTGGATTCATCCGGAAAAATTCCGTTTTGCCATTCGTGTACCCAGGTTCGTCGTTGAGTACACCATCGCAGGTGCTCTTGTCTGTGATGCAGCGTCAAGGGTAACCGCAGCCATGGTCTCCCAGCTGATAGTCCATGCTGCTGCAAACGTCGACGAACTGTTCGTGCAGATGGTTGTTGTCTGGCAAACGTCCCCATCTGTTGACTCAGGTATCGTGACGTGGCTGCACGATCCGTTACAGCCATGCGGATAAGATGCCTGTCATCTCGACTGCTAGTGATACGAGGTCGTTGGGATCAAGCACGGCGTTCGGTATTACCCTCCTGAACCCACCGATTCCATATTCTGCTAACAGTCATTGGATCTCGACCATCGCGAGCAGCAATGTCGCGATACGATAAACCGCAATCGCGATAGGCTACAATCCGACCTTTATCAAAGTCGGAAAAGTGATGGTACGCATTTCTCCTCCTTACACGAGGCATCACAACAGCGTTTCACCAGGCAACGCCGGTGAATTGCTGTTGGTGTATGAGAAATCGGTTGGAAACTTTCCTCATGTCAGCACGTTGTAGGTGTCGCCAGCGGCGCCATCCTTGTGTGAATGCTCTGAAAAACTAATCATTTGCATATCACAGCATCTTCTTCCTGTCGGTTAAATTTCGCGTCTGTATCACGTCATCTTCGTGGTGTAGCAATTTTAATGGCCAGTAGTGTATGATCTTTTTCCAAACATGTAACATCTTTGTAATATTACGATATATCATAACATCTTTGACACTCATATGTTTGTAAACACTATGTATCTATCAAAACGTGCGGTGCATGTTAGAAGTCTGTTCTGTGACTAAGCATAAGTGCTAAGTGACACAAATTTACGTGTGCAACGATAGAACTGTGGTGGAAATGCATTCAGTGACAAATCTGAAGCGCTCAATTACGCAAGTTTATGTGTGCAATGATGCGGATGCAACGAAAACTACACACTTTGTCAGCTGAACGAAAAATATGAAAACAAGCACTCCAAACCGACATTTCACGTGACTCACATCCCAATTCAAATCTGTAGCTCAGCCATCTTTGTGACGTGCTTATAATTATGTATTATTTATATTTTAGGATAACTAATCCGTAAAAAACGCAGCACATGTTGTTATGAAAGCATGAAAGACGTATGACGATGAATCGTAATGATTCGAAACCGGTAACGTTACCTTTTGAATAAAGGAACTTAAAATAAGTTTGTGGCTGGTTGCTGTGTCAACACCATCAACATTTGTCTTCGAATAATAGCCACGGTCTCCATCCATGTCGTCGTATGACAAAATCGCACTCCAGTAAGTTTCACCACATATTCTTTTTATGAATAACGCCGTATATTTACTGTCGTAATATTTCGGAAATTTATTCTTTCTCGCTGTCATTATCTGAGTTTCCCTATGAGTGGTGGGAATAAAAAGATACTTCGATGATTCTTATTCAAATACTGTGTACCTACTCTGGAAAAAATAGAGAGATAAAAGCCTTATCTCACGTAACAGCTACCAATTTAGCTAATTTCACTGCAAACGAACTATTCTGACTACGCCAAAGCTGTGACAGTACACAGGAAACAGGCCATACCGGTTAGCAACTACTTATAGTGGTTCACCGTTTTTCAGACACGACGCTTCCGTTGGCTTGGAAGATGGAAGGATAGTGTCTAACGTCTCCCCAGTGACGAGGGGTGTAGTCTCGGATTGGCCACGACGAGGAACGAAATCTGCCATATTCTTTTCGATAGAATCTTTCCGGTATTAGCGTTAACGACTTACGTAAAGCACAGAATACCTAAATCGAGATTACAGGGCGGAGATTTGAACCCAGTTATTCCCGAATGCGAGTCCAGTGTTTCAACAACTGTGTCTTCCCTTTCGGAAATATATTTGCAATTGCGAATGCGAACAATCATTCGCTGTATAAAGGAATGGTGACAATTTTTTTGTGTGTGTGTGCTGGACTGAAACTAGTACATGGGTTTCCCATTTTACGCCAGCGGTCACTTTAATCGCTTTAGTTATCCGTGCACGACTCACGGTCAGATCCAAAGTGTCATATGTCGATGTCTTTCCCGCGTCACCTGTACTCGTAAACATTAGCTGTACATTGGGTATTTCCCGTGCAGGGAAAGCCATTTCAACTGAAAGTCGCTTCCTGGTATCGGCGCATAAATACGATATCGGAGTGCCTGTGTTGTTAATAATAACTATGCAATGTTTCTTCGGATTTTCTTGTATTTCATAATTGCTGTAGTCACCGCAGAGCCTGTTCCTTCGGACATACTTGCATCAATCTTCTTAACAACACAGCACTGCAGTATCATCTCGTTCGATTTCTGCTTTCTAGCCGAATGGAGTTTTTCACCACATCACAACACTCTGTTGATGTCTGACCTTGTAGTGTGAGAATTAAGGATTATAAAAGATAAGAACGATTAAAACTTTCAAAATATTTATAAATTATGGCATTGAACCTAAAAGTAAGCGAAAGAAAGGAATTTTCATATACAGACGACTGCTTCAATTAAATGTCTAAGAAGCAATGAAGAAAGAGAAATGCTAGAAGAAAGTATATGTGTCTTTGAAGTCTTTCGCGGCGCTACGCCCGAATGAAATCTTCTCGGTTTGCACGCCGCGTGTTTTGGGATAAAATACTCGAGCTTTCAATGGCCATCGTTATCAGGAGAAGAAAAACTGTGACGGCGGAGTTAGCAATCGAAATTTATTCGAAATAACGCGGCTTGAAGACCGGGAGGATTTTATTTAAGAAAGTAATCGCATATTTCTGTTACTACTCGGAAGAGGCAGCTCTTTTGGCTTAGTTTACGGAATACTTAGAAGAACCGATGAGTGGAATGGACTACCTACTTGCAACAGAATTTAGAAGAAGATTTATAGCAGTAATAACTGAACATTGAGGACATCAGAAAAGCGAAAAAACTGTGCTGATTAAGAAGAATGAGCACTACGGTTATTGATGCTTTAGGGAAGTCAGAAGTTATGACGACAAAAGCTACATTCGCAACAAACGGGTATAACTCAGTACTGTCAACTGACACTGTACCAGCCTCTTTATTTGACAACTGGCGGAATTTAATGATAGCCGTCGACGAATTTTGCTAGTCGAGCTCTAGTTTGAAATACTGTACAGTTACTGTACTAAAAAGCTATAAATAATTAAATTAATTCGAATGACCCGGAGGTTAATGAGGACCGTATAAAGAGGTTCCACCTTGTTCGGTAAATTTTCCCTTTAATTGTGGCATTACGGTACGCGTGACAACATTTCTTCTTCGAATATTTTAGAAAGAAGCTCAGGACTGAAATTGGGCGGTAATTAGTTAGTTACTTCCTCATCACCTTTCTTATAAATACATTTAGCTAAGGTACACACTGTTGTTGTTGTTGTGGTCTTCAGTCCAGAGACTGGTTTGATGCAGCTCTCCATGCTACTCTATCCTGTGCAAGCTTCTTCATCTCCCAGTACTTACTGCAACCTACATCCTTCTGAATTTGCTTAGTGTATTCATCTCTTGGTCTCCCTCTACGATTTTTACCCTCCACGCTGCCCTCCAATGCTAAATTTGTGATCCCTTGATGCCACAGAACATGTCCTACCAACCGGTCCCTTCTTCTTGTCAAGTTGTGCCACAAACTTCTCTTCTCCTCAGTCCTATTCAATACCTCCTCATTAGTTTTGTGATCTACCCATCTAATCTTCAGCATTCTTCTGTAGCAGCACATATCGAAAGCTTCTAGTCTCTTCTTGTCCAAACCATTTATCGTCCATGTTTCACTTCCATACATGGCTGCACTCCATACCAATACTTTCAGAAACTTCCTGACACTTAAATCTATACTCGATGTTAACCAATTTCTCTTCTTCAGAAAGGCTTTCCTTGCCATTGCCAGTCTACATTTTATATCTTCTCTACTTCGACCATCATCAGTTATTTTGCTCCCCAAATAGCAAAACTCCTTTACTACTTTCAGTGTCTCATCTCCTAATCTAATTCCCTCAGCATCACCCGACACTAATAAGCCAAAACATAAGACGCTTGCCCTACCACGACCTTCCATTCCGCCTGGTGGCGTTGCGGTCACGTGACGCGCTAACAAAAGTATGTAACTGGAACAGACACGGGATCACGCTAGTGCAGATATCGGCTGAAAATGGGAAAATACATTGAGATAAGCGACTTCAACAAATAACCGATTATTATTATGCAGAGCCAGTGAACGATTATTTCGAAAACGGCGAAACTGGTCGAATGTTCACGTGGTACTGTCGGGAGCATCTACGGAAAAAAGTAGAAGGACAGTTAAACTGCAAGTAGGCGCTATGTGGTTGGACGTCCACGACTCTGCACAGAACGTCAGGTTTCGAGGCATGTCTGCTCTGTAAAGTAGGATAGATGGTGACCTGTGGCGTCTGACAAAATATCACAGTAATGGTGCACGTGTAAGTATTTCGGAGCGTAACGTTCATCGTACATTGTTGAACCTGGAGTTCAGCAGCAGATTACCCCCACGTGTTCACACGTCGACCCAACGAATCGTTAGTTGCGATTGCAGCGGGCACGGGACCATCAGGATTCGACGGTCGATCAATGGAGACGCATCGGCTCTTCGGGTGAATCACATTTTTGCTACGCTAGGTCGATGATCGTTTCCACTAACGCCGCCATCGAGATGGGAAGCGTGCCACGGACGCGGCCTGGTGAGAGGAGTATTGCGCTATGGGAGACATTCTCGCGCGCTTGCATAAAAGCTGTGGTAGTAATCGCAGACAAGATGACAGCTCCGACGGCGATGACGTTTTTCAGCAGTACAATTGTCAATGTCTGGGAGCCAGAACCGTTCTACTGTCGTTTGAGGAGCCTTATGGTAAACTCACGGTCATGTTTTGGCAACCATATTCGCCTGATGTATACACTATTGGCCATTAAAATTGATACACCAAGAAGAAATGCAGATCTACATCTACATCTACATGACTACTCTGCAGTTCACATTTAAGTGCTTGGCAGAGGGTTCATCGAACCACAATCATACTATCTCTCTACCATTCCACTCCCGAACAGCTCGCGGGAAAAACGAACACCTAAACCTTTGTGTTCGAGCTCTGATTTCTCTTATTTTATTTTGATGATCATTCCTACCTATGTAGGTTGGGCTCAACAAAATATATTCGCATTCGGAAGAGAAAGTTGGTGACTGAAATTTAGTAAATAGATCTCGCCGTGACGAAAAACGTCTTTGCTTTAATGACTTCCATTCCAACTCGCGTATCATATCCGCCACACTCTCTCCCCTATTACGTGATAATACAAAACGAGCTGCCCTTTTTTGCACCCTTTCGATGTCCTCCGTCAATCCCACCTGGTGAGGATCCCACACCGCGCAGCAATATTCTAAAGAGGACGATCGTGTGTAGTGTAAGCTGTCTCTTTAGTGGACTTGTTGCATCTTCTAAGTGTCCTGCCAATGAAACGCAACCTTTGGCTCGCCTTACCCACAATATTATCTATATGGTCTTTCCAACTGAAGTTGTTTGTAATTTTAACACCCAGGTACTTAGTTGAATTGACAGCCTTGAGAATTGTACTATTTATCGAGTAATCGAATTCCAACGGATTTCTTTTGGAACTCATGTGGATCACCTCACACTTTTCGTAATTTAGCGTCAACTGCCACCTGCCACACTATACAGCAATCTTTTCTAAATCGTTTTGCAACTGATACTGGTCTTCGGACGACCTTACTAGACGGTAAATTACAGCATCATCTGCAAACAACTTACGAGAACTGCTCAGATTGTCACCCAGGTCATGTATGTAGATCAGGAACAGCAGAGGTCCCAGGACGCTTCCCTGGGGAACACCTGATAAACGGGTATTCATTGGACAAATATATTATACTAGAACTAACATGTGATTACATTTTGACACAATTTGGGTGCATAGATCCTGATAAATCAGTACCCAGAACAACCACGTCAGGCTTTAATAACGGCCTTGATACGCCTGGGCATTGAGTCAAACAGAGCTTGGATGGCGTTTACAGCTACAGCTGCCCATGCAGCTTCAACTCGATACCACAGTTCATCAAGTGTAGTGACTGGTGTATTGTGATGAGCCAGTTGCTCGGCCACCATTGACCAGACGTTTTCAGTTGGTGAGAGATCTGCAGAATGTGATGGGCAGGGCAGCAGTCGAACATTTTCTGTATCCAGAAAGGCCCGTACAGGACCTGCAACATGCGGTCGTGCATTATCCTGCTGAAATGTAGGGTTTCGCAGGGATCGAATGCAGGGTAGAACCACGGGTCGTAACACATCTCAAATGTAACGTCCACTGTTCAAAGTGCTGTCAATGCGAACAAGAGGCGACCGAGACGTGTAACCAATGGCACCCTATACCATCACGCCGGGTGATACGCCAATATGGCGATGACGAATACACGCTTGCAATGGGCGTTCACTGCGATGTCGCCAAACACGGATGCGACCATCATGATGCTGTAAACAGAACCTGGATTCATCCGAAAAATTGGCGTTTTGCCATTCGTACAACCAGGTTCGTCGTCGAGTACACCATCGCGGGCGCTCCTGTCTGTGATGCAGCGTCAAGGGTAACCGCAGCCATGGTCTCCCAGCTGATACTCCATGCTTCTGCAAACGTCGTCGAACTGTTCGTGCAGATGGTTGTTGTCTTGCAAACGTCCCCATCTGTTGTCTCATGGATCGAGACGTGACTGCACGATCCGTTACAGCCATGCGGATAAGATGCCTGTCATCTCGACTGCTAGTAATACGAGGTCGTTGGGATCCAGCACCGCGTTCCGTATTACCCTCCTGAACCCACCGATTCCATATTCTGCTAACAGTCATTTGATCTCGACCAACGCGAGCAGCAATGTCGCGATACAATAAACCGCAATCGCGATAGGCTACAATCCGACCTTCATCAAAGTCGGAAACGTGATGGTGCGCATTTCTCCTCCTTACACGAGGCATCACAACAACGTTTCACCAGGCAACGCCAGTCAACTGCTGTTTGTGTATGAGAAATCGATTGGAAACTTTCCTCATGTCAGCACGTTGTAGGTGTCGCCAACGGCGCCACCCTTTTGTGAATGCTCTGAAAAGCTAATCAATTTGCATATCACAGCATCTTCTTGCTGTCGGTTAAATTTCGCGTCTGTGGCACGTCATGTTAGTGGTGTAGCAATTTTAACGGCCAGTAGTGTACGTAACTTGGGCAGACACTGGATCACTCTAGTGAAGATATCGGTTGAAAATGGAAAAATCCATTGAGATAAACGACTTCGACAAATGGTGGAGTATTATTATGCAGAGCCAGTGAACGATTATCCCAAAATCGGCGAAACTGGTCGAATATTCACGTGGTACTGTCGAGAGCATCTACGGAAAGAAGGAGGGCAGTGAAACGGCAAGTAGGCGCTATTTGGTTGGACGTCCACGACTCTGCACAGAACATGGGGTTCCGAGGCATGTCTGCTCTATAAAGTAGGATAGATGGTGGGTCACCTGTGGTGTCCCTGCCGAAAGAGCACAGTGCTGGTGCACGCACAAGTCTTTCGGAGCACACCGTTTACTGTACGTTGTTTAACATGAAGCTCCACAGCGGATTACCCCCACGTGTTCACGTGTTGACGGAACGACATCGTTAGTTGCGATTGCAGTAGGCACGGGACCATAAGAATTTGACCGTCGACCAATGGAAAGCCGTCGGCTCTTCGGGTGAATCACTTTTTTGCGACATTAGGTCGATGATCGTCTCCACAAACGCCGCCATCGAGATGAACGGCATTTCGAGACGTGCAGCGTGCGATGGACGCAGGCTGGTGGGAGGAGTATTGCGCTACGGGAGACATTCTCCCGCGTTTGCAAAGACCTGTGGTAGTAATCGAAGACAAGATGACAGCTGCGAACCACTTGCACCGCTTCATGCTTGATGTCTTCTCCGACGGCGATGACGTTTTTCAGCAGTGTAATTGCCCGTGTCTGGGAGCCAGAACCGTGCTACAGTGGTTTGAAGAGCCTTATACCAGGTGTACCGGTATGAAATGAGCGTTTTTTCGTGAAAATGAAACACTAATTTTGAATTGAAAAGTAAAAACATTTTATTCAAAGTACTGACCATTGCTTTCTATACATTTTGACCACCTTTCTGGCAATTTGTGGACACCTCGCCAATAGAAATGTTCGTCTTTTGAAGCGAATCAGACACCCAATTTTCGACTTTTTCGTAGGAATCGAAGTGTTCCTCAGCCAATGCGTGTCCCATTGATAAAAACAAATGGTAGTCGGAAGGGGCCAACTCTGATGAATACGGCGGGTGGGGCAGCAGCTCCCAGCCAAGTGTTTTGATTGTATCCTGAACCAGTTTTGCTTTGTGTGCAGGTGCATTGTCGTGTAAAAAATTACTTTGCCATGTCTTCTGGCCCATTCTGGTCTTTTTTCGATTAATGCATAGTTAAAATTGATCATTTGTTGTCTGTAGCAATTAGTACTCACAGTTTCACCGGGTTTTAGAAGCTCATGATACACCACACCTTTCTGATCCCACCAAACACAGAGCATTGTCTTCTTGCCGAATCGATCTGGTTTTGCAGTTGATGTTGATGTTTGTCCCGGTTTAACCCATGATTTGTCCCGTTTAGGATTCTTAAAATAAATCCATTTCTCATCGCCAGTAACAGTTCGATGCAAAATTGATTTTCTGTCATGTCTTTCAAGCAAAATTTGACAAATGGTTTTTCGGTTTTCCATCTGTCTTTCATTCAATTCATGTGGCACCCATTTTCCACATTTTTGGATCTTTCCCATAGCTTTCAAACGGTCAGAAATTGTTTGTTGTGCAACATTTAGCATTGCTGCCATTTGCTTCTGACTCAAAGTATCATCTTCATCCAATATTGCTTGCAATTTTTTGGTGGTCTTCCACGTTCTTCATTTCTTACATCAAAATCATTATTTCTGAACCGTTGAAACCATCTTTTGCATGTTGCTTCTGATAGAGCATGATCACCATATGCCTCGACAATCATTCGATGCGACTCTGCAGCACTTTTTTTCAAATGAAAACAAAAAATTAATGCTTTCTGCAGATCATCACTTTCTGGTACAAAATTCAACATTGTGAACACAATGGAAACATATGATGTAGTTTGTTCCATGAATTGATGTATACTAAATACAAACAAAAAAAAATTATTCTCGTTCACAACAAATGTTCCCTATCGACACATTTGTATCTTAACGCTCATTTCATACCGGTACACCTGGTAGCTCGTGTTTTGGCGACCAGATTCGCCTGATCTGTAGCTTATGGAACCGATCTCGGTGACTATCGGACGCCATCACCGCGAACGGAAATCAGCGGCCTGTTATTTAAGCGAATTACGTGACCTGTGCTTAGACGTCTAATGCCACGTACCTCCATAAACCCACCAAAAAACAGTTTGATCCCCAGTAGTCAGAATCAGCGATATACAGCGTTCCAAAGACGGACGAACAAATTATTAAGCAGGTGGTCATAGTGTTTTGGCTCATCACCGTATTTTAATCTGTTGGAAAAATTCTCAAATCATGAAATGCGTGCAGTCACTGACCGCTTTACGTCTCTCAGTCTGTAATGCTATTGTAAATATAATACCGCCATTAATCTGTATATTATAAAATTTTTTGTTCCATAATAATTTTGAAAAAATTAAGCAAATACTATAACGTAAGTAAGCTTTTGTTAAGTGTAATTTATCTCTTTAAAATAACGTCTTTGACGTAGGAGAAATAAATGTATCAAAACATATTTCGTAAATAATTATGTAATATTTCAAGTACAACTGTAATTAATTATGTCAATTTTGTATGCATATGCTGTCATGCAATTGTAGCTGGTTCATACTTAGGGTTTTTGTAAGCAGAAGTGTAAATTGAAAAGGTGTAGGGATCACAGGTAGAACGGAACTCCGTTCTGTGGTGGAATGGAAAAGGTGGTGGGGCGCGCGAGTGAGAATTGGCGCACAAGTGGCTCACACAGTCGGTAGCTGCCCTGCAAATGGTGAACACGCATTACGTTGGTCAAGCACTAGAGGCCCCCAATTTACCCGCAAGACTGGGTTTTGGCCTCGGACGTGTTCTGCATGATTGGCGTAGTACGGCAATAAATTAATAGCTCATAAAATTTGCAATTTTATCGTCGCCACCAAGAGGAAGACAGAACTATATACATCAAGAGTCGTACCTGTGCAGTGTTACTACGCAGCACAGCCTCACGCCACCTTCGACATCAGTAACAGGCAAAGTACTTTATTTAGAAGTGTATCACTGTATGAACCATCCATCTTCAATCAGTGGAGTAAAAGTGTTAAATCTACCTTTGTGTTTAACCGTAATTTTCCTATTTCATTTACCTCAGTAGGATTCCTTACCTAAACGAATTTATTCCGAATATCCTGATGTTTACTGAAGCTTGAATAATAGTAAATTACTGGAAATAGTACTTTTTTGGTAGTAAATTCTGAAAATCATTATTAAATACTAAAGTTTGCACGTGTCAGTTTAAGGGCCACCGCTTTGCGTGACCATGAGGATACGTTTTTCAGTAGCATTTCTGAAAGTAATGTTACATAATTGTTTAACTGCAACAATCTTAACAGTAATTGTTCGTGTTGCTTCTCCATGTTAAAGAAAGCCAGACAAATATTGGCGTTAGTGAAACATTAATAAATAACAGTCCTAAAGAAATGAAACTTAGTCGTGTTAAATAATAGTTTTGGTCATATGAATGATAGCTATAAGTTTAATATTTTTTTGTGTCCTTGTTGAAACATACGTGTGTCTTCTTTAAATAATTTCTGAAGTATAGTGATAAATTCCATATGTAATAAATGGCTCTGAGCACTATGCAACTTAACTTCTGAGGTCATCAGTCGCCTAGAACTTAGAACTAATTAAACCTATCTAACCTAAGGACATCATACACATACAAACCCGAGGCAGGATTCGAACCTGCGACCGTAGCGGTCGCTCGGCTGTAGACTGTAGCGCCTAGAGCCGCATGGCCACTCCGGCCGGCATATGTAACAGAAAGTGGGATTAATAGTACTTACTGCCAAGTGACTGTTGTAATTGGAAATTAAGTGGTTGTGTTTCAATTACGTAGTAAGTGTGTAACACCCCACCCATCACTTATCTGGTTTTGGTATGTGTTCACCCTAGGTAATTGACTAACAGATCAACAGAGAGTGCAAAACTGCCGCAATATCGGATAACACAAAGAAAGTAATAAGGCCCTGTGACTCCTGATTGAACTGTGGTGGCAGTGTTGACACTAATTGATTCAGAATTGATCCCTTTTAATTAAAACAGGGTGCACATTGATGTTATAGTCAGCTATTGAACACCAGATGCAAATGTTGAACATAAAATCAATTAAGAAAGTGACTTGGGATTTCAACTACTTGATTGAAAACAGATGCAGTCGATTAGCACAGATTTATTTTAACTCACGACCTTCAATCATCACATTACATGACTCTCCTAATAGGCAGTGGTAATAAATTGCATTTGCGTGGAGTAAAGCGCGATAAATCAAAAGTAATTCCTATCGACTGGCCCAGGCGTAATGCGAAATGCGAGAAGAATTCTACAATACATGGCCCATGAAACTCTTGTGGAAACTTTGCCGATGTGATCCAACAAATTAGTCAGTGGCCGGAGTGGGCACAATATCACTGAATTCAGCATGGTGGTGCGGCGTCGTTGTGTGGACGTCGGCTGACCTTGTGGTGCTGCAAGGCTGTGCTCATCTATTCACTCCTAGCTATCTTGCTCAGTACATAGCTGAACCAAAACTTTCTATCTCCAAGCTCAATCGTTCCATTTGCTAAGTCCTAAACTGCAGAGATGCTCACTCTTTCTCAGGCAAGCTGAGTCAAGAACGCCATGTCTGCACTCTAGGCAAGCTGGGAACGGAAGACCTCTACTGAGACTTCTGCCAGTCCGCTCTTCGCCTCAGTTTCCCCTCCAGCAAAATTACTTACGCCAATTGCAGCGCAAGTCGCATTAATTATGCATTGCTTCCCAGCGCCGACCAATGCCTGCCCTGGGAAGTGAACAAATTCCCACAAAATTTCCCTTCCTCTCAGCTTCTTCTATTTAGCTCCCCCCAGGCCACCCATCAAGGTTAGCTTCTGCACAAACACCAAGTTTTCCGGAATTCTGACTCCCAGGAGAGTACTTCAAAATCTTTGGTCCTACATTCCGATCGGAGGCCAGCGTATTTCATTCTGTCGCTCTTCACCTGATTTACTTCAGACTCTGCGGACCGTGAATTCAGCGTGAAGTCATGAACACGCATAATTTGACCTCTGTTGACTGCTCCACCATAGCTTTGTGCGGCTTTCTCGCATGTTTCACAGAAAATGGGACGACGGACATTTATCAACAGGTGTACAAGTTCTCCGTCTGTTTCCCGGTACACCAGCATGGAGCCGGGGTCAACCACCCACTCACTGTCACTCATCTTAAGGCGGCTGGAGGCCGCGCACCGTTACCGCTTTCTAAGAGCTTGAGCCGCCCTAAGCTGCCTATTGTCACTTCCCTTAGCCACTCCCCGGGCCGGCCGTAGTCAACTCTAAATACTTCTCTGGGGTAAACTAGCGTCCAGTAAATCGACTTGTTTCCACAAAGTTTTCATGTCGTGTGAATTACTTTAAAACCATAACCCGACATTAATTATTCCACTATGGCCATACTATACCCTCTACAAGATGCATTGTGCCTTGTCAGTGCCCGCAGCTCGTGGTCGTGCGGTAGCGTTCTCGCTTCCCACGCCCGGGTTCCTGGGTTCGATTCCTGGCGGGGTCAGGGATTTTCTCTGCCTTGTGATGGCTGGGTGTTGTGTGATGTCCTTAGGTTATTTCGGTTTAAGTAGTTCTAAGTTCTAGGGGACTGATGACCATAGATGTTAAGTCCCATAGTGCTCAGAGCCATTTGAACCATTTTTTGCCTTGTCAGTCATTTTGTTCAGCCCTACTGTTCGCTCAACGTGAGTTAGGTGATCTTTAACGACTTCATGTAAGGGGCATAGTTCTTGCCATCTTACAAGTGAAAGTAGTTATTTATTCAGTATCGAAGATTGACTTCATCTTTTTGTGTAGACACTGTGCCCAATTTGGGCTGGCGGCCGTTTTATTAAGCGAAATAGTTTATTGTTATAACAGGCTTTGTCTGATAAAAGGTCTCCAAAAGTAATTATTGTCACTGCTTTTCCCACAAACTGTATGATTCGGAGAAAAATAGTTCGATACTTTACCATTAGGTTGAACAGGGTAAAAATCTCTCTCCGAGAGTCGATGGTTTGGAGTGTTAGTGCTGTGTGATTTTGTGGTGGTGTTACTGCCGCTACTTACTGCACAGTTCTGACATTCCGAATCGCGGATCTCCCGTCTTTACGGTGGTAGAACTTGAACGTTCTGGTACCGTATTAACGAGAACGCGAAAGTAACGTTGCAAGTCTTTTCCGTCCTGAGAGAGAATGCCCTCTATCCTGTCACTTTGTCGAGAGCGGCGGAATAAACAAACAAAGAGGCAGAGAGGGGTCAGCTACGACCACAGCACTGCTACCTGCGGCCGCGTGGCACAGGCGGCGTGGGCGACCATCCGGTGCTGGCGACCCCCGCCACGGTGTCAACGGCCCCGTCCCCCGCTCCTCCCCGCCACGCCCTCACCCTTTAAACTGAATTACTGGCCATTCGCGGGCAAATTGTCGGCAGCTCGGCACTGATTGGATGCCTCGCGGCACGCACACCTACCACCGGTACGTGGCGCGGGGGAGGCAGTCCGGAGCCAACAACCTGCTCCAAGGACTCGGCGGCCGCCGATATTTCCCTGTGGCTCCCCGCCACAATTCCAGGTGTGTAGTTTTGATTTCCCTCGCCGCAAGGTCTGATTTCCTGTTGCCTCGTTATGTCGCACTGACGTGAAACTCGGAAAGGGATTTTAAATTGGAATTGTGTTGAAGCCTTGAAGTTATCATATAAATGTGAGTATACGTAATTACGTTCGGTGTTACTGAACGCCGGTCACTGAGCGAATTGGTCAGTTTTCCGCCTAGGGATATACATGGGGTATCTTCGTAATGGTGACACTGGCAGAAAATTTCGCTGATGATGAAGGGTAGATACAGGGTGTCCATAATTAAAGTTTCAGTTTCAAAACACTGTAAAAAGAGAAACACTGCTCAGAATGAAGTCAAATTTCAAAAACATAGCCGGTCGGTGTGGCCGAGTGGTTCTAGGCGCTTCAGTCTGGAACCGCGCGACCGCTACGGTCGCAGGTTCGAATCCTGCCTCGGGCGTGGATGTGTGTGATGTCCTTAGGTTAGTTAAGTTTAAGTAGTTCTAAGTTCTAGGGGACTGATGACCTCAGATGGTAAGTCCCATAGTACTCAGAGCCATTTGAACCATTTGAACCAAAAACACAGGCCTTCCGGGGTGGCCGAGCGGTTCTAGACGCTACAGTCTACAACCGCGCGACCGCTACGGTCGCAGGTTCGAATCCTGCCTCGATCATTGATGTGTGTGATGTCCTTAGGTTGGTTAGGTTTAAGTAGTTCCAAGTTCTAGGGGACTGATGACCTCAGAAGTTAAGTCCCATAGTGCTCACAGCCGTTTCAAAAGCATATTATTGACGCAAGGGGAAACGTCATGGTATTAAAAAAAAAGTAACGAAAATTTTATCTATATATGCCGCTGTAAGTGCCTTAACTTAAATGGTGTCTCCTACAAATGACAAATGAGTCGCTATACGATGGATCCGGTTTGAGTTGCAAGTTACCCCATCATTACTGTTCAATATGAATAACTGCACAACTCAAACAGTCACCAGTGGTGACAATGTTTGATAGGATAGGAAAAATCGGTCATTAATTGTGCTGAGGCCAAAAACTGCACGAAAAGCAAAATGACATAACTTTTTATTTTTCCTGTGGCCAAAAACTGCGTAAAAAGCAAAATGACATACGTAAAAAGCAAAACGATATCGATTTCTAAGAGTCGTGAGATTAGAGCAAGACGGGTCGAATATGCTGTCCACCGTTTTCTGCCACAATCTGAAATCAAGAAAAAGCATGGTCAACAACAGGTCGATGTGTCTCTGGAATCACATCCAGACTGCATTGCGTAATGCGTGCCTTCAATTCATTTACGTTCGTAATTGGTGCATTGAACACAACATCTTTCAGGTAGCCCCACAGTCAGAAGTCACACAGATTAAGGTCAGGTGATCTGGACGGCCTGGTTGTAGGAAAATGACGACTGATAATTACAGCATTTCCGAAATGCGTCTGTATCAGCCACTTCACAGGCTGTGCAATATGCGGAGGTGCGTCATCCTGCGTAAAAATACATCCACGCTGTTGAACGTTGGAGTGACATTTATTTTTTATTTACTTTTAATTTTAATAATTAACAGCCTCAGTGTCACCGTTTGCCTAGAATTTACCTAGGTTTCAGTCGGGATAACCCAACCTTCTTCAGAATATATATATATATTTTTTTTTATACGTCAAGTCAAGAGCATATCTCCAAGGTCATGGAACTTGTCAGTACATGAAATTACAACATAAAAGTAATAACAGATAAAAATAAATGTTTATGAACCCGAAAAAATTCAGTCCATAAGTTTAAGTAGACGCAATAAACAATACAACATGAATCAGCTTAATTTTTCAAGGAACTCCTCGACAGAGTAGAAGGAGTGACCCATGAGGACACTCTTCAGTTTCGATTTGAAAGCACTTGGATTACTGCTAAGATTTTTGAATTCGAGTGGTAGCTTATTGAAAATAGATGCAGCAGTATACTGCAAACCTTTCTGCACAAGAGTTAAGGAAGTCTGCTCCAAATGCAGGATTGATTTCTGCCGAGTACATTGGTGCGCCAAAGACTCTCATAGCGTTTTTCACTAACGTATAGGTACCGGACCCGTAAGACTCATCTCATAGAAATAATACGGCCCTACGAGAAAAGACGTCAACCCACACCACGCAGCCACTTTTGTAGAAAGAAATGGTACCTGTCGATGTGCTTACGGGTTTTCCGTTTCCCATATTCTGCGACTCTGCCTATTGACGTGACCTTGGAAATGGGCTTCGTTTGTCCACTGAATGTTCCACGGCCATTCATTGTCTTCTTCCATGCGAGTAAGAAATTCCAGAGGGAACATCTCTCTTGCTGGCAGGTCAGCAGGGAGCAACTCATGAATATAGACGATTTTATGCGGATAGTAATACAGGATGTTTAGTAGGATGTTACGCACCATGCTTCCAGGCATATCCGACATTCGGGAAATTCCAGGTGCGGTGCATGTTTGCACACCACTGCTCGACCCCTCCTGCAATGTTGTGGCCACATTTTCGACAGACGTCGGATCAACTGCTTTCCTCGCTCTGACACATTGCAGTTCAAAGGACCTGTCTCTTTGCATCTTGCAATAATTTTCTCCAGAGCCTTAGCTGACATCGGACCAGTGCCTTTTTTCATAGGCTTGAATGTCCGGAACTTCAGCAGAGCTATTGGGGCACTGTCGCCGTTCTTGTTAAGAGAGCTTCACTAGCAGCGCTCGACCGTTCATGGAGATGCGTTGGGCAAAGGGAGAAAAAGCTGTGAGCGTATTCTGACGCTTTCAGCACCATCTATTGGTCAAATTTTCGTTATGTTCTAACATTCTGCGTGGTGTCTGTTTGTTCTAAGTCGTGTCTCCCTACCACTTTCGCGCAACGACGCTCTGAGCGTGTTTTTTAGGGAATTGACTAGTTTGAATCTGGGACCTGTTGCTGGTAAGGAGACGCCAGACCACACATGACATGTAGAATTCAGAAGATTTCAGTGAGACTAGCGATGATATAATCAAATACTTAATGATTTCAGCGTCAGCTCCACTGCACTCCCTGTAAAACAATCTTAATACTAACTAAATTTAGTGGAAGGGGTTCAAGGCTTTCCCATTTTTAGTTAGCTGGTAAAATAACGTCGAAAAAGCAGTTAAGTTTACCATTGGAAATTTTATTCTGCTCACAAGACATTGTTTATAAATTGCACTATTGATAAAAGGAAATATTTTAATACAGGATGATAAAAACCAACTGTGTTCAACAAAAATGTGAACGAATATTCCCTGAATGGGTTTCCAAGTTCTACAATGGATCGAAGGATGACCTATGCCATGTCACATCTGTAATCTAGATTTAAGTTAAGTTTCATAAAAGAGAAAACTATCAAAATGGTCTACAGTGACCCTCAATTATCTTTAATTACTTATTTAACTTGTCGTAAATTACAGTGGCTGATGTGGCTTCTCAATAATTTTATAACAGAAAAATCATCACGTTTCACATTTTAACTTCTAGTAGCAAATGCGAATACCATGAAAGTTAATTGACGATAGACACTAGTATTACGTAAAAAGGGGATGTAACAGATGAGACTTCTGCAGTTCTGAGTGAAGCCTTATGCACTCAAAAATGCAGCATCGCGTGCGTTCATTACCTTGTCGTTGGTTAGGCAGTGTCAGGGGGCGGCGGGCGGCGCAGCTCCACACATCTCGCCATCCCTGAAGCAACTCTCTCCTAACTTCTCCTTACTACAATTTACCGAAGTTGGTTTAAAAAGAGCTATCTGGCGTGTTTTCAACTGACCAATCAGGGTCTCAATGTTAACCTTAAGCTCCGCCTACAAAATTCTGTCTATCCAATGAGAAACGTTATACTTTTCGCGGTGGGGCAATGTTTTGAACGTTTGCAATGTAACAGAGACGCGAAAAAGTCTCACGTTAAAACTTGCAGCTGGTCTGGCCCTTTTAGTGTTATTGTAAGATTTATACTGTTCTTCTGGAGGGCTCCATCTTGTAACATGGGCTGTGGGGTGGTTTTGGCGGTTAGCTGGCGACGTGGGTGTCCGTCCCTTATCGTAGGGCCTTCTACCTTAACACGGTTCTGCTCTCGGCTTCTGTTCTCGTTTCTTCCCTCGGAACTGCGCCTGTTTCACGGTGGGAAGGTATGACATGCATTTAGGCATTTTTGTGTTAGTCTGTAGTATTCCATTTGCTCACTCGTTGATCGTATTACTTTGGTTAATTTAATGTCAGGATTTATTCGGAGCTATGTGACATACTGCCGGATTTGCTATTCATGTCAGGGTTTTCATGGAATGTGTTGGGTTTGCCTGACACCTTACAATGTTTTTGCTTTTTTTTTCCCACGACGATTCCCCCTGAGTCGATAATATGCTGTACAACTTTAAGGTCGTTATGAGCAGTGACTCTCCTTATACAGCGTTTTGAAACTGGAGCTTTAATTATGGACATCTTGTTCATCAGAGATAAGGAGTCAAGTTCAGGAAATGACTGACAAAGAAACTGTGTGGATTCAAACCCTCAGAACCGCACTAAAATGTGCTTAGAATATAAGTCGCTGATTCAAGAACAGTAGTGTGCTTCCGTTCTCCTCACTATCTCTAATGGTCGCCACACCCACCCCGCTCCTCGCCCTGACATCCCTCCTAAACTTGTCCATGATTATTCCCGTGCCAACTGGGATGCCTACCGGGACTCCATTCACGCCCAGGTCGAAGGCCACGACCTTACCCTCCGATCTCCTGATGACATCTCCTGCACTGCTGCCTTCCTGCACCAGACCTTGTCTGACGCCGTCGCAACCCATATCCCCACCAAAGCCATCCACCCTCACCGCCCAGCCCTGCCCCCACAGGCCGTCCTTCTCCTTCTCCTGCGCTTTCGTGACCGGGACACACTCACCCTCCACCGGCAATTACAACGACACATCCGCAACCTGCTTACTGCGAAGAAATGCCGCACGTAGCGCCAAACATGTACACAACTCAACACCACGCTCCCAATAAACTCTTACAAGTATTGGTCTGCTTTCCACCAACTTACTGGGAACCGCCCCACCCCCCAGTACCCTCTTCTCGTGACAACCTCAGTAAAGCCAACCACTTTGCCTGTTACCTATCCAATGTTTTTCCATCCCAGATGATCCCCAGTTTGATTATTCCTTCTTCCTTGATGTCATCGACTGTACGAATACCTCTGTTCCTCCCCTTGCTCCTAGCTTCCAGTACTTGGGGCACACATCACCATGTGAACTTAACACTCCCATCACTACACAGGCCATCAACCTCACACTCCACACTAAACGCAACACTGCTCACAGCCACGACACGTTACCTACCGCCACCTCAAACACTGCCCTCCCTCCTTCCGTGCAGACCTTGCCACCCTTTACAACGTCATCCTTGCCACCGGCTTCTACCCCGATCTGTGGAAAACCTCTCATATCCTGATGTTCTCCAAACGCAATAAGCCTCCATCTGATGCCTCTTCCTATCTCCCTATATGTCTCACCTCAGTGTTCAGCAAGCTCTTGGAATCCATCCTTACCCGGTGCATCCATCACCACCTCCGCTGAAACCACCTCCTCCCCAACACCCAATGTGGCTTTCGACCTTTCTTCTCTGCCGAGGACCAACTCCTACGCCTCATCATCTCCTCTCCCTCCAGCTTAACTCCCACCGATCTCCCATTTTTGTCTCCCTCGACCTCGAAAAGGCCTACAACTGTGTTTGGAATCACAGTCTCCTGTTTAAACTCCAGACCTACGCCCTTCCTGTCAACTATGTCTATCTGATTGCCTCCTCCCTCTCCCGCCGCCCCTCCTATGTTACCATCCATAACGCCGATTCCCACACCTTCTACCCCTCTGCAGGTGTGCACCAGGGCTCTGTCCTCTCCTCTCCCCTCTACCTCCTGTACACAGCCGATATGCCCCAACCCGCCCCTCCAGTACACCTCCTGCAGTATGCTGATGACACCACATTCCTTGCCCTCGCTCCTACTCTCCAACGTCCCAATGCCTTCTCCAGAATCACCTTGACCTTTTCGCCGCATGGTGAAACCAGTAGCTCCTGAAAATCAATCCTTCCAAGTCCCAGGCAATCATCGTAGGTCATACCACTCGCTCCTTCTGGCTCCTTGATTTCTACCTTACCATTTGCACCTGTCCTGTCCACCTCTCCCCCACGCTCACCTACCTTGGCCTCACCATTGACCGTCACCTCACCTGGATCCCTCATCTCCACTCTGTCCAATCCAAAGCCCACAACTGCCTCCAACTCCTCCAACTCCTCTCTGGCTGGACATGGGGGTTGAACCCCTCTACCATCCTCCACACCTACAAATCCTTAATCTGCCCAATCCTCTGTTATGCCAATCCTGCCTGGATATCTGCCCCACCATAATTCTATAAGTGACTCCAGATCCTCGAGCACCATGCGCTCTGCCTCGCCTTCTGTATACGCATCCCATCCCCCACGCAGATCCTGTACGACCTGATTCCTTTCCCCCAGCTGCTCCTATTCCTCAAACATATCTGCATACTCTACACCTCCAGCCACCTTGATCCCCTTCATCCCCTGGCTGCTCCTCTCCTCTCCAACCCCTGCCCTCTGTCATGCCTTTCCTGTTGTGTCCCCCCTACCCTCCACCTCTACACCCTTCATCTCCTTTCCCAAGGTGGCTTCTGCCAACTCTCCCTGCCGGCTGATGCCCTCTCTCCCTCCATTTATCCCTCCTTTTCTCTATCCTTTCCCCAGGCTCCCTCTTCCCCCCTTGCCATCCTGTTTTTTCCCCACTTACCCTCTCTCTGCCTCCCTTCCCCCCCTTCCTTTTGCATTCCCCTCCTCTGCCTTTCCCTACTCCCTCTCGCGTCTGCCCAGCCCCCCCCTCCCTCCCATCTTATGAGTCCTCGTCCTCTGTCAGCTCCTTTCCCTCCTCCTCCTCCCCCCACTTCGTTTTTTCCTCTTCTTCCCCCTCTTCTTTCCCATCATCTGTCCAGGTTCCCCTCATCTGCCCTCAGCTGTGGTGTGTCATATTTGTGCCAACATTTTAGTGCAGCATTCAAGTGAGTGTTCAGTGTTGTGTGTCTTCCAAAGTGTTTGCGAACAGAAATCATGCTGTGGCTGGGTGTGATTTTTATATCTCTTGCGAACAGAAACCAGACTGTCGCTGAGTTTTTAGTTGTCTGTCTATTATTTTACCTGTCTGCTTCCTGTGTATTTTATTCGCATCGCCACCACTTTGTTTTATATTTTAAGTTCCACAATCTTCCGCCATTTGACCATTTAAGTCACCGATTTTATCGCCTTCTTTTATTATTTATTATCTTCATTTCTTTAAAACAAATTCTGGAGGCTGAAGAGCGGCGTACTAAGCTGCTGACAGCCCGGTCCCTTCGGGGAGAATCGAATAATAAAGAAAAAAAGAATAATAAAGAAAAAAAAGGAAACACTAGTGTGAACCATTCACATGCAAAGCTGCGCATCTTATCAAGAGAGAAATATGAATGATCAGCTATCCAATGTCTAAGACAGGAACTTAGAAAATGCGAAGAAACAAAATATCGATATAAAAGGACTAAAAACACACCAAAGGCAATAAAACAATGCCAACTTCTTCATGTATGCTTCTTTAGGCAGTACAAGCTCTGCATAACAAATATAGTTCATTTTTTAAGACTGCAATGTGGTAAACCACAAGTAAAGTTTTACGATCTACATCTTATCTTCAGACCACTCCTCGCTGTACAATCAACTTTCTGCACCGCAGTACAAGCCTGTAGTACAGTATTCTTGGTAAAAGACGGTTATAACTTTGACGGACCAGTATCATCGTTTCAAAATGTAATTAGCGTGACGTTTGATACTGGACTGCTGGAACGCAGAAGTGGTGCTGATTGTGAAAAAGCGATTTCATTCAAAGGTGTACGTTGATCTGACATGAAGAAAAAAGCAGTCTTGGTTGCAGTATTAAAATTTATATTATTTTCCAATGACACGTTTCACCTTTATTTAGGCATCTTCGGATCGGCTGATATTGTTCTGTTCCACTCACTGTCACTCTGACCACCTTAGTGAAATCCCGCACCTGCACTTCGAAGGCTGAATAGCTGTGTAACACTATTAGATCAGTAGAAAACATTTGTTATTGAGGTAGCGTAATTATTTTAAGCAGAGGGAAATATAACAATAAGTCACGACAGTGAAATAAGTATGTTTTCCGTTCTGTTGTACCGATATTTTGTTTCTTCACGTTGCCAAAGTTTCTCTCTCAAACGGTGAATAGGCGGTTGTTCAACTATCTCTCACGGTAAGGCGCGCATTTTACATACGAATGGCTCATACCACAGTTTTTGGATGACTTCTATTCTTAGCACATTTTCGTGCGGTTCTCAGCGTTCGAGATCACACACTTTGTAACATCGCAATAGGTGTCGTTACATGATTTATAAATGAGTGATGCAACTAATTAATCTCAGCCCCAACAACCGCATGCCTGTAGAAGCGGTGTGGGTCTACACATTTATTTTTTTATTTTCATTCTTATGTGCACGTCCTGTGCCCTGATTTCCATTTTTCACCCTTCCTCAAAGTGTGTGGTCAAGTGTGAATGATTTGAATGCAGTAGCAGACGAACCAAAGAAGTGGTGGGTTTCCTAATCTTCTACCAACCTAAATGGTGTCGGTGGAAGGGAGAGAGCAGGAACAGGAGGGCTTGGCCAAAGATGAGTAAAGCAAAACGTTTCCCTAGCAGAGGTTGGTCGTGGGCCCCCCGCACCACCTCGGGCGGTTCGGAGACCTCCGCGCGACTGTTACAGTTTGAGTTGTTCTGAACTCTGAAGACAGGTAAGCGACCAGACGTTCCCTCAGAACGTCTGTGTTTGAACAAGGGACAAAAGGTATTTGAATCTGTTAATAATAATTTGTTAATCTCAATAATTTCTTCTCTTAACCATTTCTGAATTACCATTTATGTTCTCGTTACAATCAATTTTTGGTTCAGTTAATCAGTGTCATAATAGTGTGATTTCCTTTAGGCGCGACCACGCGGTCTATAGACACAAAGCGCAACCCAGGCCTTAAAAGTTACTGTCTGCCATTTTATTTTATTTGTGCGGGAAACTTTAAATTACCAATAAAACTGTACCGACTGCATATTCGGCAAGCTGAATCGATTTGATTCCAAGCGCTTCACGCAAAGAGATGCAGCCACCAAAATCCTGCTCGATGCCAGCCACGAGACGCATACAATTCTTCCCACTAATAAATGCTGTCGACGTTTTGTTTGCCGTGTGAATTAGTGCATGTGAATGCCTATGTTCCAGACTTGAGCAGTGACCACGTGCTCCCCAGATTTTCACGCCCCACAGAACTCTACAGATTAAGGCCAACGTAGTTTGTTATTCTGGTATGACAAAGCCATAGGATCGTATATAAATGTACCAGGAATGTTTTGTCCATCTATTAAATACAAAAAGATTACTGTTAACATGCGAAATATTAGTCAAAAATAAATGTTTTATGATTTGAAGCTATTTCCATGATCGTTAATTTAGTTTCAATACATCTTGAAATAGTGTCACATTTGTAGTAATGATGATTACGCTCCTAAAATCCAAAGTGCTTGGCTCAAGTTTCGCTAACGGTACGTAGCTTTCTCTGAATGCCCCATAGAATACCATTGCGTTATGCGTAGCGACCTTAATAAATACAATCAGTGAAGGAATTGTTCCTAAACATTTATTTCAAATAACGGGCCAAACTATTCAGAGAAGATTATGCCGCCAAAGAAAAATAAGAGCGAACGTCGACAGGACATGCCATCATAGCAGGCTGGAACAAAAGAAATAATAATAATCAAAAGAAGCTCCTGCTAGTGAAAGTAAGTAACTCTCCATAGAGTGCCACTCAGTGAATAGTAAGAAAACCAGTGGTGTGTTACAACTTTCCTTGTGAGTCGAAATTTACGAAGCCAATATGTTGTGAGATAACTCTGCCAGATGAATACTAGTACCTTCGAATCATTATTTCAACGATGTCAATCTGATATACAGGGTGACCCGAAAGTCCTTTAACATCTGAAAATTCAGTATTTCACGGCATGATGTAGGCAGAAAGGTAAAAATTGGCACAGATAGTTGAAATGACACTGGGTTTTAACGAAACCAAAAAAAGTGTAAAAAGTGACCAACAGATGGCTCTTCGTATGATACAAAAGGAAAAATTAGCATAACAACTGATTTTTAGCGAAGACAATGGTCTTTATAACAAATGATCAGCCGTTATTCATCAATAATACCTGTAGTTGAGCGACAATGTTGCGAACAGCACAGTACAGTATATCGGTAGGTATGGTGAGAAACTGCCATCGGATGTTATCTTTTAGCACCCCTAACGAGGCCGGACGATCGCGGTAGAAATGCTACTTCAGGTAGCCCCACAATCAGTTATTACACGGATTGAGATCTGGGGATATGGGAAGTCAAGCGTGACAGGAGTCGCAGGATAGCAAGCGATCCTCACCAAACGATGTGCCAAAGAGATCTTTCACACGTAACAATATGGGGTGGAGCACCATCCTGCATAAAAGTCGTACCTTTCACCAGGTGTTTATCAGCTAGGCTAGGGATGATGCGATTATGCAACATATCGGCATTTCTCGCGCCCGTCACGCTGACTTTTTGAAAAGCACCACCCCGCTTTTTCTCGACGACAAGCGGCCCGATCGCGTCTGATGCGGTAAGCCCACACCACACTTCGACTTTTTTCGTCATGCAGCGGGGTTTCCGCGACAATTCTAAGATTTTCAGTCCCCAAATTCTGTAACTGCGGGTGTTTACAGACCCTCGGATTGTGGAACGGGCTTCGTCAGTCCACAACGCGTGCAGACAACCAATCAGCATTTTCTTCCATTTTCGGAAATGCCCACACTGCAAACGCTCTCCGTGTTACACGCTGGCCGATAGTGTATGATGACGCTGGATTTTGTACAGATAGCGTCTTAGTGAACTCCAAACAGCAGTTCGTGGAATGCCAGTGCGACATGCGACTTGACTTGCGTTGACTTCGCCATGCGGAGATCAACCATAAAAGCTCCATTTCTTCCTGGATTGTTCGAGCGTCAGTAGCACTTGTGTCCAGTCGCTCAGTGCGGGGCTGATCGACCCAACAACCCGCGGCATCGAACTTCTTAATCATTTTCTTCACAGGAACACTTGTCACAGGATCTTTACCCGTTCGAATGCCCTTCTTATAACGATAGGATCGTCAAGCTTGTAAGAGGACCATGACTAAGGAATTTATTGCTAGCGCACTAGAGCAGATGTAACTTCGATGGATTGCTCACGCGCTGCTTGCGGTATGTAAGCTATAATAGAATCGCAGACCAGAGAGCAGGGTCGGGAGCAGCAGTAGTAGTAGCAGCTCGCAATCGGGCAGTTGGGTCAGGTCGATCTTAGAGAGCAGTTGTCTAGTTGTATAGCTCACAGAGAGCACTTGTGTTCTGCATGGAATTACCAAGGCCGGTTGTGGAGAACTATGGCGGTGCCTGAGCGATGTAGTATAAGATAAAAGCAAAAATTATTATTATTTATTGCCGCGCGCATATGTAATATGCTACAACTCATTTTGTACTATTGTTATATCAAAGTCACACGTAAATATTTTTCAATAATAATCTTTATTATAAAAACTTTTGACAGTCATTCATCTGAATTTAAAGTTTTTCCTAATTTCTCCTATTCGTAGTCATGCCAATTATCGAAAATAAAATCAGTTGTTTTTCATACATAACAAAATCTAGTGGCCAGCATTGCACTGGGCTGTGCCAGAAAAATTTCTTATAGGAGCAGATAGATATACACGCGTTATCCGGCGACATAATTGAGGTAAGAATCTCCAGTTTGTTCACAATGACTTTTCAGTGCCATGACGCAGCATTACTGACGTCTATATATTCCAGTTTAGATTCACAGTCAGTTAATTATTGAAAGGTTATATATGAGTCACATTTTCATTGGGAGGTTAGTCAAAAATGTCTTCAAATGTGTGTGAAATCTTATGAGACTTAACTGCTAACGTCATCAGTCCCTAAGCTTACACACTACTTAACCTAAATTATCCTAAGGACAAACACACACCCATGCCCGAGGTAGGACTCGAACCTCCGCCGGGACCAGCCGGAGGTTAGTCAGATTTTTATTCCGAAGTTACGGAAATAATCTGTTCGGAGGTTACACTTGTCGACAGCCTGCCAAGACGTATTTTTTTGTGAATTTCTGAGAAGTAGTCAGTTATATATCTGCTCTTATTTACCTATAATATAGTTTGTATCTGGCGCTACGCATTTACTAATTTATCACTCCTTCTTTCACAGATAATTGGGCAATTTATTGCTCCTTGTTCTTATTGTATTTGTACCATTCTTGCTTTGTCTTTGTTTGATTTTGTGCCCACCTTTCAGCCGTAAAAATGCCGCGAAAAACTGCCAACAGTACATCGCGATGCGTAGTGAGTGCAAAAGCCGAGTTGAATAATTTGACTGATAATACTAGCGACACTTAGTGTCATAATGATAATCCTCCAATTACAGATAATCAGTGCGTGTAGACCACCAGTAATGATTTTAATCTAAATGATGAGCAAACAAATTCAATTATGTCCACAGTAAATTTAACGACAATTGATGACGCGGCACGTTCCGCTACAATGAGCGCTGCCCGGTTTGACACACCAGATTTGCAAAATTTACACAGTGAACAGATAAATGTTTCTAACGAAGATGGACAATGTACTCAAAATACGTCAGATTTATTTGATTCCGATGTAGTGACCAACAGTGCACGTCCAATTAGCAAACCTTTTCGTGAATCAGACAATGACCAAATGGTTACACAAAACGTGACAAATGAAGATACGCGATCACACAGCACAGAAAACAGAGTCTCTAATTTTGGCGTGGATCAAGTTATGGCAGTATTGCTACAACATAATGAAAATCTCAAACAGTCGAATGAAAAACAAGACAACAATTACAGACAGCTTAATGAATCGAACAAACAACTTAATGAAAGTTTCAAACAATCGAATGAAAAACATGACAGGTCGATCAAACAAATTAATGAGAACTTTAAACAGATTAATGAAGAGATTACAGCCGTTGCCGTGCAATGTCATGATACTGAATAACAGTTATGTGAGGAAATTAAGGCTTGTGCTAGGAGCAGTAGTGAAGAAATTAGATCCGTTGCACAAGAAATACACAATTCACATGCATCCATAACAGAATTACTTAGAGATGAAATCAGAGCAGTTGTTAAACTATGTTCAGAAAACGCAACACAGTTACACGATGAGTTGAAATTAATGTCAGCAGAACTTTCATGCACTCAGGATGCGAAAGTCGACAAGAAATTTGAACAACAAAACTGCCAAATTGACGAACGTTTTAATCACCACCGACAAAACAGTGAAACGCGTTACGGTAGATCCATACAGGAACAGAACAATGTAAAGAAACAAGTCATGGAAACAATTGCTACACAGAGACAGGAAGACAAGTGTAAGTTGTTTACGAAAGCAAAAACATACGCAGACACCTACATTGCAACAGTATCAGACGAAATCAATACTATCAAAGAGTTGAACACTGAATTGCATGGTGAAATCTCCGATCTAAAAACAAAAATAGACACTAATATTCAGACTTTGGAAAATAAATACACAGTAGACTTTCAGACCGTGACCAGCAGACTTGAACAATTGGAATTAATAGAGGATCCCAATGACATTAAAGCAGACGTAAAGAAATTAAACAAAACCACACGTAAAATGCAAAAACAAATTAATGCTTGTGACACTAAAAATGACGACCAGATAAATGCACTGACTGAAAAATATGATGAATTGGCCAGTCGTATTGACGTTATCGAACATAACAATGACACCAAATCAGACGATACGTCACCAGTTTCGTTCAATCAAACACCCAAATTCCAAAACATACAACAGACAATCAGTGAGACAGGTACGTCCAATAATATATCACATAGAAAACTGTCATCTTTACATCAAGAAGTGAAAGAAATGAAAAATGTTTCAGTCTCTAACACGTCACAGCATATGCTACATTCTGAACATTTGTCACACACACATAGCCAGTATAACTTAGGTAATTTACAGAGAGTACGTGACTTAGATACCGAACAGACACAGACAAACAGATTCTCATACAATCCTGAACCTGCTCAGACATTCAGAGACAATAATTTTGATTACAGGCACTTTCTATCCGTTTGGAAATTTAAGGAATTTAAAAATGATAAAACACAGATTCACCCCTTGGACTGGATACAACAATTTGCTTTTGCATTTCCACCAGCTTGGCCTGTAATACAAAAACTAAAATTTATTTGTAGCTTTTGGCCTCAGGGGATTCATTACATTTCGATGAATATGTGCCGTAGCGTGCACAGGGCCCCGAGCCGTAGTAGTGGTATTTCTTCTTTAGTTTTCTGCACTGCTGCCTACTCTTTTACGATCCTTTATAATTATCAAAACAGCTCTTCAACTATCGATCTATCTAGAATTAGGAATGAGTAAAGAAAACCTGATATGACAAGTTTTACCTGAAAGTGACAGTTTTCATTAGACACTCCTGAAATGACAAGAACTACCAGCATAATTTTAATACCAGACAAAATTTTAATTATCAGTATCGTCAAAATCATCAGCAACAGCAAACACTTTTTGGCATCAGTAGAGGGTTTTCCCCACAATAACAACAAAACCAGCCGGTTAGCATACCTAACCAACAATGTAATGTGCAAGGTCAACCAAGCTTTAATGTTTCGCCGCCTAACGTATAGCGTCGGCTCCGCCAAATAGTAACGCACAGCAACAAGGAAATCACTTCGTACAGAAGACACATCATTTCAACTCCTGTCGCAACGCGTCGTATAGTAATGACTATCATGACAGACGTAAAGGTAATGAGCACAGTTTTCAGCGCACGTTTAATAACAGTAGGTCTTATCAGCAGCAGAATCATCCACAACAACAGATTATCATGTATGAACCAGACAGTTGATACCATCCCCAACCTAATACGTCAGGACGAAATAACAGAACAGTACAAGTAGTCGAAATGCCACAGCATCCTCTCGCAAATAACAGCACGTCAGAAAGATTTTGACTAGATACAGTACAGGTTACATCTTCCAGCAACGTAAGCAATACTTTTGATACACAGAATCTTGTCCACAAAAATGTTATTACTTTTGACGACATCCGAGACACACTTTTACTCGAAAAACCAGTTATACAAAAAAAACATTTCTCACCCTTTTATTGAAGTAAAGATTGGATCATCCACATTTTCAGCAGTAAGCGATTCTGGATCACCTATGTCAGTTATAAATGAAGAAACTTTTAACGAATGCAACAAAGAGAACACCTATCCTACGTTACCGCTATGCAAAACTAAAGTAAAAGGAACAGTATCTGGTAAAGGGGTAGATGTAAACTTACACACACACTTATTATTTTGTTCTGTAGGTCATACGTTGCACACAAATTTTTGGATTGTTCCTTTATTGACAACAGACTTTATTTTAGGTACGAATTTTTTGGTACAATATGACGCAATTATTGACTTTCAGAGTTCCTATTTAATGTTAAAGGATGAAAAATTACAACTGGCATTGGAATTTCAGCACACTTTATCAGCAGACGAACAGGAAATTAATCGGACAGAGGTCATTTCTATATCGCGTAACACAGACTGTCATTCCACATTGTTCACAGATACGTACGTACACAGCTAAAATACACTAGACGAAGCCGACTATGACCTCATGCAAATGATTTCTGAGAAGGTAAAACAGAGCAGTGCAAGTACAGATGAATAACGTACAGAGATACGCAAAATTCTTTTACACCAAGCTCCAGTTTTTGACACCTTCCCTGGTACTATGACCGGTTTTATGTATGAATTTCAAGTTAAACAGCACGACACGTTTAAAGCCAAACATTATCCTATTCCATATATCCACAGAGAACAAGTCAAGAAAGAGTTGCAAGCTATGCTTGACCAAGGTATTATTGAACCGGTAGTCAGTTCGTATATAAACCCGCTCCATATTGTTAAGAAAAAGGACGGGTCACTTCGCCTCGTACTTGATTCGCGTCATGTCAACGACTTTTATTATTAATGAAACAGATCGCCCATATACACTGGAAGAACTTCTACAGAAATTTCATGGTACTGCTATTTACTCCACATTAGATTTAAAATTGGGATTTTGGCAAATTCAGCTCCATCTGAACTACTGAAAGTACACAGCATTTCTCTGTTTTGGTGATTGTTATCAATTTTGCAAATTACCGTTCGGTCTAACAATTTCTTCAGCAGCATTTATTCGCGGTTTGAATACTATACTTCCGACAGAACTTAAAGACAGAATCGCAACGTGTCGTAGAAGCTAACTGGTCTGAACACAATATGATTCTTGAACAACTGTTGCAAACTTTTCGTGCACAAGGACTCACAGTTAATCTTAGTAAATCGCACTTTGGCAAAACTTCCATAAAATTTCTTGGACATGTAATTTCAGCAGAAGGCATTACGTTTGACCCGGAAAAACTTCAAGCTTTACGTGACATTACTGTTCCAACGACCAAGAAACAACTACGCAGCTTTCTGGGATTAATTAACTTTTTCCGTAAATTTATTCATTACTCTGCTTTAGACACCCCTAGATTATGCCAGTTGACGGGTAAAAACGCTATTTGGTCCTGGGATAGCCAAGCAGTCTGAGTTTGTTAATCTGAAACATGCCTTGTTGAACGCACCACTTTTGTCACCCCCATTTCCTACCATAAATTTTTCCATTGCCACCGACTGTTCTAAAACCGCTCTAGGGGTACACATTTTTCAGGAAATTGAAGAAGACGGTACTAGAGCAATTAAAAGCATCGCCTTTGCAAGTCGCATTCTGTGACGTGCTGAACGGAATTATTCTGTTACAGAACTTGAAACGTTATGTGTTATATGGACATTTACCAGACTTAGGTATTTTCTTTATGAAAGACATACTACCGTTTATACAGATCGTAGAGCAATACAGTTTTTACTTTCCGCTAAATTTACACATGGCAGGTTAAGCAGCAATCAGCAAGACATCGCAACCGACTTCTGCCAACCAAATTTTAGCCTCACGTATATTCAACAAGTTGCATTTGAAAATTTCATTTTGTCGTCATTACGAGACATAGCACAAGCGCAGAGCAAAGACAACGTTTGGAAAGAAATTAAACACCTTTGGCAAGATAGGAATAACGTTACCATTAGAAACAATAATATTGTACGCAACAGCATTCTGTTTCGCCGCTCACACCCTGACAGCAACAACTGGTTATTATGTATTCCTGACAAGCTTGTTAACAAATTAATTTGGTATACTCATTTAAGTTACGCACATTACAGAGTCATAAAATATTTTCTTATACTGAGACAGAACTGTTATTTTGCCAATATGGAGAAGCGTATTCGACGAGTTTTAGCGTCATGTAAAATCTGCCAGAAAGCTAAATCAGACAAGACTTCACATATTCCTCCGTTACATCACATTGTACCCATTAACTTGAGACATATGGCTGCTGTAGACAGTTTTGGACCGATTCCCAGATCTAATAGAGGTTTTTGTTACATCTTTGTCGCTGTTGAACTCACTTCGAAATTTGTTACCTTCACTCCGTTACGCAAAGCTACTGCTAAATACATTTCGAACGCATTTGTAAAACATTTTCTATTTCATGTAGGGCATGTATTGAAAGTAATTTCCGACAATGGACGACAATTTCGATCTGTTCTATGGACACATATGTTGAGAGCTAGGAACATTTCTCCGATCTATATATCCAGGTATCACGCTTCTTCGAACCCTTCTGAACGATTGATGAAAGAAATTGGTAAACTATGTAGAACATACTGGCATAAAAGACAAATTGATTGGGACACACACATACTCTCATTCCAGGATGTGATTGACTCTATACCAAATGAATCTACTACGTTATCTCCGACTGTTATATTAAAAAATGTTGAACCACCCCACAAAATTAAAGAATTAGTATCATTTCCTACATCTCGTCGATTACGCCACCATGAAATAATTGACATTGCGCTGAACAACATCAAACGTGCCGCAGAACGCCGCAGAAGACAGCGAAAACAGGTTTGTACACGCCGTGAATTTCACATAGGACAGAAGATATTAGCACGCACACACTGTATATCCAACAGAGGAAAGAGTAGATGCAGTAAATTTGAGCTTCTATACGCTGGTCCATATAGAATTCGCAGCATTCCTCACCCCAATGTATTACATGTCGAAACTTTGAGAACCAGAAAAACCGAGGGCAGTCACCATATTTCCAATATTAAACCCTTTATTGAATGAACATACTTTATGATTATCACACTGAATGCCGTTTCCAGATATTTATATTACCACTTATTGATGATTATCATACTTTTTCTTGGCATGTGCCCGGCAAGGTAAGATTATCAGGTCGCTTTTCTTGTCGTTATATATCAGACCGTACACATTTTCCATATTTTATGTATATATGATGGTTTTCCTATTGAAAGTAGAATTTTCTCTGTACGCACTATGAAATCTTTAAGATATAACAAACACCATTGAATTTGACATTTTGCCTTTGATATCCCAATATCTTGACTATTCTACATTTTTTTGGTGCTACATTATGATATTGTGTGTACATTTTTTGCACTTCAAAACTGTCTATGGTTCTGACCTAACACGTTTTCTGTCATGCTATGCTGTACGCTTAGTTATATCACTAGAAACAAGTTTTTATTTCATGGGTGTATGAATTAAATGCAATATATTAATCCATATTCATCATTTTCAGAAGGCAATATCGTGTAAAAGAAATTAATTAAACAACCACAGTGGTTTGCTATTGATGGCTTTAAAAATAACTACATACCCTCCGACTCAAACCTGAAATATTAAAAGTTTTGGCTGGTTTCGTTGTCTAGGGGCTGGGATACGTTGTTGCCGCATTACAGGCCAAGTACTGCTGAGTCTACAGTATGCACTATGAATAGACAGATGAATCGAATGGTCAAAGGTTCTTATCATTCGGCAATTGCGAATTAATATAGAAATTTATAAATGAAAGATTACAATCAAATAAAATCTGCAGGTACTATTTTAACGACTTTAAATGATGAGTACGATAGTAGAAGTACTTTTGAGAATGCGGTGTATTTCTGCAAAACACTTGTTGGTGTCGATGGTCCTGCAATTAAATAAAATGTAAGTTGAATAACATGGAAACAACAGAGTCCTACTTCACGTAATTAGTTATGAACAACAACATAGCTCGCGAGATATTCGCTTCCAAACGCATACTTCGTCTTCACTGCAGAAGCCACGGAAATCACACAAGAACACAGGTCGGCACTACGAAATATTTCTACCTCTCGCGATCACGCGCAAACTGCTCCAGTCCAAGTCTTTCCCGCGACTGTGCGTTCGGCCCACCGTCCAGCACTTTCCGTGTCCTGTCCCGTACTTCCCGTCGTCCTCTCCGGAGACGATGCTCCGATCCAGTCTCCCCATTCACGAGTGCTGTGATTGGCTAGAGCGCTCACGCCATATCTTCACACCAACACACCGACACACATATTTAAGCACATACGAAATACTGGATTTACATTTAAATAACATGAAATTAAATAAATATTCCTATGGCTGGACCATAAACACGCTCTGACACACATCATTAGATACATAAACAATTAAATAAACACATATCAAAGGAAAAGAAGCAAAACGTAGGCCAGGAGCTTAATGTCTCTGTGCTTTCTAAAACACAGTAAATAATTAACCAGTTTCTTCATCAATAGCATAGATTGTATGTTAACAAAGACATAGATGAATCAGTATATTTATAAGCATGCTACTACCGTTTTTCTCGTGTATCTGTGGAGTACTTATGGCCTGACGCAATCGATAGTTCAAAACGGTTCAAATGGCTCTGAGCACTATGGGACTTAACTTTTGAGGTCATCAGTCCCCTAGAACTTAGAACTACTTAAACCTAGCCAACCTAAGGACATCACACACATTCATGCCCTAGGCAGGATTCGAACCTGCGACCGTAGCCATCGCGCAGTGGCAGACTGTAGCGCCTAGAACCGCTCGGCCACTTCGGCCGGCGCGATCGATAGTAATCGGCCACTTTGACCTCCAATAACTCATGCACTATTTAACTTACATGCCTGTAATTCTTACCAATTTAGGTTTACACTAATAGCTTTCTAAAGACACGGCCATTGACAAAATCGTATGAAGCGTTCATATTTTGGAAATTCGTTGCTGGATGTTAGTTGTATAATTTGCCGTCAGATACTAAACTTTAAACTAATAACGATACAGAAAATCTGATTACACCATCAGAATCGTCGTGCAAATAATAGTAATGTACATGATTCTTTTTGAGGTATCATGATTAATCTGGCTACTGTTTCTATACGAATTGTGAAATGTCTGCCATGAAGGTTTCACAAAGTCCGCCATCTTTGGCGCTCCCGGCATAGACATCTCCTTCATCGACACAAAGCACCGTCCTCGTCACAGCGGAATTCCCAGTCACGCGGCTGGACCATGCGCTGGGGCTACCCCTCTCGTCCGGCTAACGTTTGCCACCACGTGTCTGCTAACGAGCTCGGCCCTGCCGCACGGCTCGAGCGGTGGCCGCCAACTCTGAACTTAGAATATTTCCAGGGCGCCGCAACTTACCCGTTACCTCTCACTATGAAATGGGAATTCCACCATCGGAATGAACGAAAGAAAATGCAATACCTTGTCATTAACAAAGATTACCAAAATAGAGTATATGCACCGTATGATAGCAACATTGACTAATTACTTTCCTTTCAGAATATGACGCTTTGCGGCAGACCGTCGAACATAGCTATGTATGTTAATTTTAGTGATGAGGTATGCTAGAAGTAAGAAACTTAGTAATTTATTAAATGATGACGCTGATGAATGATGCTGATAAATAAGATAATGAATAATGAACTATTTTTGCAGAGGATAATAAATGATGGTGTCTAGTTACTTGAAGAAATGGTAATGAATGATGAAGTTTTTTTTCTCTTTTTTGCAGATGATGATGATGATGAAGTTTATGTAGTTATTTAAGTATCTGTTGTAGTTCTATTTGACATTATGTCGTATATTGCGTAGTATAATGATTTAATGTTTTGGAAAGGGACAACTAGAGTACATGCATGTTAAGCAGATGTGTCATTACCTATTAATTACAAGTTTACCACTATTCAGCATAATATACACATCTTATTTCAGCTTAATAGTCCACTTTGTATTTTTTCCAGAAGCAGCTTTTCATGACATTAAAATGATTTATGAAATATGTCGTTGTGTTATATGCTACAAGCACTTAGTTATTAAACCTGTTCTAGTACTTGCATTTTTTTACCCAGTTGTCTCTATCGTTCATGAATGTGGTCACATATACTCTACTTGTTTGACAACCTTGCTACAGCTGACTCATAACGAATGACATTGATAATCCTTATTTCCAGCAATAACTCAAAGACAAATATTTTCATGCCCAAGCAATTGACTACTGATCCCAACATATTGCTGGCACAAAAAAATTATTACTAGTCCCAACTACTAGCAGTAGACAACTAAATAATGCTACCAGTTTAAGATATATTTCTAGTCCCGAATATAATGCAAATTTTTCTGATGTATTAATTCCATTATGTCTATGTATTATTGGACTAAACACCTTGAGTACTAGTTCCAATGTCTTAATTTTGAATATGTCTTATGTCACTTGCATGATATCAAATATAGTCACTAGCAGCTTGTTGCTACACGCAATAACTGCTATTTTAAATGATGACTTCTGAATAATGCATAGTAAATGCTTTGTAACTGACCAACGAGTGACAATAGTTACTGTAATGAGATGACTTATGAGTAATGTTTTGTAATACTCCATACATACCACATAAATGCTTTGCAACTGGCCAATGAGTGCCAATAATTACTGCAATGAGATGACTTCTTAATAATGTTCTGTAGTACTCCATAAATACTTTGTAACTGGCCAATGAGTGCCAATAATTATTGAAATGAGATGACTTATGAATAATGTTTTGTAATACTCCATAAATGCTATGCCAATAATTACTGCAATGAGATTACTTATGAATAATGTTTTGTAATACTCCATACATGCTTTGTAACTGGCCAGTGAGTGCCAATAATTGTTCAAACCGGATGACTCACTAGTGTACGTCTGAATGATGACTAGCATAAGACTTAATGTATCGTTCACCTTCTGACCTAATTACCACCAATTACTGCAATATCCGAATGTCCTGTCCATCCCCATGATCATGGAGCACTCTATTTGGTTTTTGCACTAATTCCACATTGACGTAAGAGTATGGATTCTACAAGAATGTGGTGTTGACATCAAGCTGTCCACCACCTTGAACGATGGAGATGTTATTATGGATCTACTGTTTGGTGTACCTAATGTGCTACCAAAATGATAACATACAATATTAATACAACATTTCAGTCACTTGGCTACACTGATAAACACTTCAGGGAAGATAACTTCAGATTGTCTCACTTGGTGTTGTGCTTCTGTATAAAGATATGGACTTCTAGTGCAGCTATGTGCAACCCACTGTGCTTCAACCATGATGCTATCCTTCCCATTCCTTTCCTAGTTCTTATAAAAATGCTAAAGACTTATACAGTGCATATGCACTTCATTTCACTTGTTAATATGATCAGTTCTCGTAAAAATGCTAAAGACTTCTACAGTGCTTGTGCACTTTATTTCACTTCTCAGTGTGTTCAGTTCCCGTGAATCGCTAAACACTTATACAGTGCATGTGAACTTCATTTCATTTCTCAATGTGTTTAATTCTTTAAATGAAACAACAAGTTTACTGTTACCCCGGTTCTGCCAATACCCAAGACATCAGGCGGAATTATTCCCTTCCTCATTCCCGCCCTTGCAGTTCTCTCAGCGATGGGTTCAGTGGTTGGTGCTGCTGCTACTATTGCCAGAATAGTCAAGAACGCACAGAACTCCCAGAAGAAGTTGGAGGAGTCAAGGAGACATAACCGCATGATGAGATCAGCAGCCTTCGGAGAAGGACTACACCTGAAACCGTGCAAGAAAGGTTTAGGCATTTCATAAATTAAAAAAAAAAAAAAACTTTTAGCTATCCTACTGGATAGATCACTTAGAAATATAGATCGGCTTCAGTTCGCCTGGAAAAAATTCAGCATTACAAGATTCCATGACGCGTTTATGCGAAATACATTACTGAAGACTGTGTAGAAGTCCAGAGAATGTGGAACTGAGAATTTAGATGTTGCTGGGGGACCAGGAACCGACTGATTGGTGTATGTTCAAAAAAATACAAATAACATCTAATATTGCGACTCATTTGGAGACCTGCAGTCATCAGAAGAGTTATAACGATATTTCACCAACAGGAGACGTGGTTCTATAATTTCCATCGCTACAGACACTTTAATACTTACCTGTGTGGATATCTGAGCGTTATATTCCTCCTAACGTTTATGAAGAAGCATATATAAGGAGATGCATTAAGCATCCACTTATCAGTTGATGTTTAGGTGTAATGTCGTATTCTGCGACTTAAAAAGAACGATCGTCAGTGTTATGCAGGAATTACTTCCCGTCGATTGATTTAAGCAATGTTGAGTGAAGTATTGCGCTGATTGGACTGGACATGTACAACAGCATTCCAAATATCAAAGAAGGTTAACTATAAACTTCGTCTGAAAATTAATGGTAGAGAAGAAAGTTTGGAAATAGAACCTAGTGCATACGAATTTACGAATTGAATGACCTATTAAAACTGTCTGAAAAAGGGATTGTGCTACGTGTAAGCATCAGTACACTTAAATCTGCAATAAAGACACCAAATACAGCAACTGATTTTAAGCAGAAAGGTCCACTAGGACAGCTATTGGATTTCACAGGAGGGTAGGCTTTGGAGAAGGCCCTAATAAATTTTACAGATCTGACCAGTCAGTGGATATACTTTCTGTCAGTACAATCCGCATAGAGCGTAATATTGCAACAAACTCCCATCTCAACAAAAGAGTGATTCATACAATTTACTGATTCTTCCCATGAGTTGGAACTGGGTATAAAATTATTCATACCCCTACCAACGCTATATACCGCCTAGTGACTGTTCAGACATTGGACTATCTGGAGCTGCATATTATGGACGAGGATAATCAACCTGTCGACTTTCGTGGTAAGGAAATCACTGTAAGACTAAATCTAAAAAGAACCAGCAGTGACCTCGAACATGCAGAGGTATGTCAGCGGCGGCAGCGACCTTCATCCAGTCAGGACGGGGAGCAGTGGTGACCTTGAACTTGCTGGACCTGAAGCAACTGTGACCTTCAACCAGCCAGGCCCTACTGAAGGCGGAAGCAACGACAAAGACCTTCAACTTGCTGGAACCAGATGCCACGGAGACCTTCAACTTGCCGGAGCTCACAGGAGCCCCCAGCTCCCCAGCATCTGCATGTTGACAATGAGGACAGGACGGGCATAAAACCAACGTGCACAACTCATAGCGCAGCACTTCACAACAGAGTAGCAAGGTGATGACACATGTGAATTACGAGTCTCCTAAACCAGTAGACCAGAAACCTTACAGTAACTTTGTCTAATGTAACTAACCTGGTTCAATATGACAAGCCTATTATACCTATGGAATACTTCTCGCATAAATCTTATGCTTCAACCACATTCAACAAGAATGATGAAATAAAGATTGTTATCCAACACCATGACGCTTTAACCCTCACATGCACGAGTTTTACATACCTTGATGGATTATTTACGAAAATGTATGGTACTGCTACCGTAGCACTGAACCTTACACATAATGCTTTAGTTTTCCTATTTCATTAGATATGATATGAACTTAATAGGGTTGAGATTGAGTGTATACACAATGTAGGCATACCAACTCTTAAAACGTATTCCTCTGCTTCTCCCTCGGATCTCAACGATTCAGAAAATTCTGAATGGTTCACTGACGAGCCAGTGAGTAGAACATTGGAAGAATACAAGAGATTTACTGCATGCATACATTTAAAACTGCTTATGGGATACTTTTAAGACATTTTGTGAATTGTTATGAAAGCTAAACAGGAACTTATTCTGGTATGGAGTGTAACAGATAACAACTAACACATTCACACGTGCGATTTCCGGCAGCGCTGCTGACAAGGGAACCTCCCCATCGCACCCCCGTCAGATTTAGTTATAAGTTGGCACAGTGGGTAGGCCTTGAAAAACTGAACACAGATCAATCGAGAAAACAGGAAGAAGTTGTGTCGAACCATGAAAAAAATAAGCAAAATGTACAAACTGAGTAGTCCATGTGAAACATAGGCAACATCATGGATGATGTGACGTTAGGAGCCACGTGGTCCCATGGTTAGCCTAAGTAGCTGTGGAACGAGACGTACTTGGTTCAAGTCTTCACTCGAGCGAAAAGTTTAAATTCTTTATTTTCGCAAAGTTATGATCTGTCCGTTCATTCATTGACGTCTCTGTTCACTGTAATAAGTTTGGTGTCTGTGTTTTGCGACCGCACAGAAAAACCGTGCGATTAGTAGACGAAAGGACGTGCCTCTCCAATGGGAACCGAAAACATTTGATCGCAAGGTCATAGGTCAACCGATTCCTCCACAGGAAAACACGTCTGATATATTCTATACGACACTGGTGACGGCGTGTGCGTCACATGACAGGAATATGTTGTCGACCCACCTGACTTGTACACTTGGCGAACGGGTAAAAAGATTCCTCTACCATGCCCGATTTAGGTTTTCTTGTGGATGTGATAATCACTTCCAAAAAAGTGATGAAAACATAAGAGTTTGTTACATAAATTGCAACAAATGAGTGCAACAGTTTCACAGTCGCACATTTTTCCCTGTGCTCTGTCAAAACTTTTAATGTTTTCACATTTTTCCGTGTGTAGACCGTCAAATCCCGCTTATGTCCAAGAAAATCTGAACATGTCCTGGAATTTTGGAGAGCGAAGTTGATTATATGTGAGTGACTGAACTTTGATAATTGTCTGAAAATAAAAAATTAAACTTTTGAGTCGAGGGAAGACTTGAACCAAGGACCTCTCGTTTCGCAGTTGCTCACGCTAACCACGGGAATTTTTTTTTTTTTTTTTGTCAGACTCATAACTTTAGATGAGGGCCTATATGCGGTAAGGAAAAAAAAAAAAAAGAAAAAGGCGATATGGTTGGACGCGAACGCGTGACTATAAGTTCACAGTGCACGACTATTACCACTTTTTTTTTTTTTTTTTTTTTAAGAAAACAAAGACTCCAATTCTACTGGTTTCTCCGTCCAGTAAACAAAAATGAGTCTCCTTCGTCTTCTTAGCGAAGAAGCAATCTTTTGGAACAATTTTTTTTCCAAAGCCAAACTCAAACTTCTTTTTCCTTTAAGAACAAATTATGAGGAATAAATAAGGAAAAGCTTTTTAAGTCGTCGTGCGACTTGTAGTTAAAGTCCAGTTCTTACAGGAGCTCCTGAAGTGTATCCGCCTACAGTATGCCAGCTCGTCCAAACGTGTCTTCTCATGGCGTAGGCGTGGGTTCTGGGTAGCAGATCCATTCAGTTCGGTTCGATTTATACAGTTTTCAGCTTCTCAGGGCTTGGACGTTCCAGCTACTAGATGGGTCATCGAAAGTGCTCCGTAAGAAATTGGAAAAATATTGTTTATAGCGTGGGTTGCGTATCAGGACGCAGTGTCGTTCGTTGAGATAAGTCCAATATCCTAGCGTAGACTTGTCGCCAGAAGTAAAAAGATAGCGGATCGTGTGGCCACAGATCCAATTCACAGAGTTAGTTTTGGCGGAGGGGTAGAAAGTCTTATCGGGATACAAAAGCATGTGGACGTCGATCTGAGCCGGTGTCTGGCGAGTAAGAAACGCCAAAATTCGCCGCGCAAGTGTCCAGACGTCTAGCGCTGTGCCACAGTGGAACCGGTGGACATCCGTGTCATCCACTCCACAGTGGGTGCAGAGGGATGAATCGGCGAGATGGATGCGGTGCAGACGATCTCGGTTAACTTGTTTGCCATTCACGGTGATGTACCACGCTGATTGAACGTCTGATTCGAGAAAACGCGCATGGATCGCCTTCCTTATGTGTCGCCACGCATACTCTGGATACTTACGTTCGACGGGGTTGGACGGGCGGCACTGTTGTAACAATTCGGAGACTGTTTTCGTGAGGTACAAACGTGTAAGTGGTAAGGACCGGTAGATATAACTGAACTCCAGGAAAAATCGTTGGATGTAAGAAAAGGGTGTTGGAATGGTCGATACCAGTAGTGGGGCGGACAAGGAGGCCGGTGCAAAGTTGTGAAGCAGGAGGCTAGTAAGGCTCTGCGGGCAACGATGCCAAAGTTTTAGTTGGGAGCTGACGTATAGTGCCTTGACACGAGTCGGCACGTGGATGAGTCCCACCCCGCCACGATCTCGTGGCAGTGCAAGGGATTCATACTGCACCTTGAATAACATCCCCGAGCTGACGAAGGAGCCGAAAGCCATCAACAGTCGTCGCGCCAGGAGATTTGGGACTGGTAGTACTTGAGCCACGTGTGGTATACGGGAAGCATGATACATGTTCACGTATTGCGCGCGATGGATAACGTCGAGAGCTCGTAGCCGGTGATCTGCAAGATTTGCTCTGATTGTCTGTAGCAAGCGTCTACCATTGACAGTCGCTGAGCGGCGCAGGTCTGCTGTGAAATCAAGTCCAAGACACCGTATGGTGGCGGCGACACTAAGGGGGGGCAGCGCATCTCTCCGGCAAGCCCTCACCAATGAGCAGGACCTTGGATTTTGACACGTTGAGGCAGCTCCCCGACGCTTCTCCGTAAGTCGCCACCCATGTCAGTGCTGCTCGTACTTCATCTTCACTGCGCAGATATAGTACTATGTCGTCTGCGTAGGCTGTACAACAAAAACGGTGGCCTTGCACAGCCATGCCTTCCAAACGTTGGCGCATGCCATGGAGCAGGGGTTCCAAGGCGAAAGCATACAAAATCGTGGAAAGAGGGCATCCTTGTCGTACAGATCGTGCGATGACCAGGGACGGTGTAAGACGACCATTGTACATGATTTTAGAGGTTGCACTACTCAACAGGCGCATAACCACTGTGACAAATCCGCCAGGAAAACCCATATGCTGAAGAACTGTTCGTAAATAGAAGTGGTCAACACGGTCGAAAGCCTGGCTAAAGTCCAGTGAAGCCAAGGCGCCAGGGAGACGCTGATGATGCGCTAATGCTATCATGTCTCTGTAACGGCAAAGGGCCGTACGGATGTTGTTGTCGCCTCCTAGGGAAGTCTGGTCGCAGGATGTGACGTAACGTGCGACCTTCTTGAGTCCCGATGCCAGTAGCCGTGTGAATATTTTCATGTCGCTGTTGAGCAAAGTAATTGGTCGATAGTCCTGGACCCTCGATAACCCGCGCGGTTTATGTACGGGGATAATAAATCCTTCTAGAAAGGCGCTCGGGACCACTGTCATCGGTGACATCAGCTCTTGTGCGATTGCCGTCCACGTGGAAGCCAACAAATACTGAAAACTTTTATAAAATTCGATGGGTATACCGTCAGGTCCAGGAGATCTGTTATCGGAACCCGCCTTGATAGCGTCTACCACTTCATCTGTGGTTACGTCGTCTTGGAGGTCATGCACTGCATCCTCCGGAAGAGTGTTCGTAGTAAGCTGAGCGACTTCTGTGACCAGTGCTGCAGAATGCGGTACGGCTGCGTAGAGCCCGGCAAAATGAGCATGGAGAGCACGACCGATGCTTTGTTGGGTGTCGTGCCGGCGCCCTTCCACATCAGTGAGGACTTGGATCAGAGCTCGTCGTCGCCGTTGTCTGTCCTGAAGGAGGTGGTACATCGACGGACGTTCTTGAGGGATTCGATTAGAAGCTCGAGAACGTACTACAGTGCCTTCCAAGTTACGCCGCATGATCTAGGAGATCTGCGCCTTCGTGCGATGGACCATCGACTGCCGGGCTGGCGAGAAAGGCATCGTCGTACAGTCACGTAGAATGGTGTAGTAGAAGTGCAGGGTGTTAGTCTGCCACGCCTTTAATTCCTTCCCATAACTCATCAGAGTCTTCCTGAGGGTCGGCTTTGCACAGGAGAGCCACCATGATAAGGTGGAATCATAGGCTTCTCGACGATGGTGGCAGCGTGCCCACGAGTCTTCGACCATACGGGGACAGTCTGAGGAGGTCCGGTGAGCGACATTGAGTTTCCACAGACCACGACTATGCCACACTTGCTGTCGGGCGAGAGTGTCGTCACAGAGGTACGCATCATGGTCTGAAAAGGCCAAGGGCCAGACTTCCGCATGACGTGTGCCATCAGCAAGGGAGCGGGTAACGTAGATGCGATCTATGCGGCTTGACGAGTGAGAGGTGTAGAATGTATAGCCCGGAGCTTCTTCCATGTGTCAACAAGTCGGAGACGGTCGATGACCACTGAGAGAGATGCACAAGGGGAATGTCGCGGGAGTTGGTCCGCGGGCTCTTGTGTCGAGTCAAAATCCCCACCGAGTACCAAATCGTCCTGCGGACCGGTGAAGAGGGGTGTGACGCTTTCGGCAAAAAAAGTTTGTCGGTCATGTCGGCGGCCAGTGCCGGACGGAGCGTAGATATTAATAATACGCACGCCGAACAGTGTGAGGGCCATACCTCGCGCAGTGGGGAGGTAGATGACGTCCTCTGCAGGGAGTCCGTCGCGTAGCAGGATGGCGACGCCGCTTCCGGTATCGGATGGGGGGGAAACATGGGCGTTGTATCCGGTGGGAACTAGGAAGTAGCCACAAACACCTCTTGTAATAGTGCTATATCCACATCCGCAGAGTAAATAGTGTCTCTGAACATGGCCAGTTTATGGGGGGCACGAATGGTGGCAAGATTCATCGTGGCGATACGATATTGCTGTGTACGGCCACCCTCAGTATTTGTAGAACGTGCGGTAGATGTAGCCGGCAGGTGGAGACCCGCCGGTGGTCCCGCCGTGGTGATAATTACTGGCGGGGCGCCAGCCCCAGTGTCGCCGAGGTGGACTCCTGTGCAGACACGCTGGCAGTCTGTTCCACTTCTTCTTCAACGTCATCGGCCCAGGAAGCTGACGACGTGGACATGTGACGGTCACGTACTTCCAGAATGGGTGTTGTGGATTCCGCAACATGAGTGGCAGGGGGACCGCCGTCATCATTCGTTGACAACGGCGAGGACACGTCTCTGGCTGGGAGAGTAGGCGTCACAGGAGGGGCGCCTGTTGCTGCCACATCGCGTGACTGGACGCAATGTGGGAGATCACCGTCAGACATCAGGTCGACATCTCGTGGGGCCGTCTGAGAAAGGGCGTCATCGGAAGGCATTCGTCGTCGTTTCCTGTGTTTGCGAGGTGACCGCTGTTTTCTGATGTGGCCTTCTGGATAGAGGTGACCGCTGTTTTCTGATGTGGCCTTCTGGATCAGAATGTGGTCGCCCGTCGTCTGACGCCGAACCCGTCTGGACAAAGGCAGACGTCGGCACGACACCGAGGTCGACGTCCATGGTTCCAACAGGAACATCGGTTTCGGTCTGCAAACCGGACGGTCCTGAAGCGAGCACTGGAGGCGACGCCGTGCTTGTGTCCTGGGCGCGTTGTGCTGCGGCGGGTGGCGTTGACGATGCTGCTGGCGGAATCGAGATTGGTACACGGGGTCCTGTGCAACCTTGGCGTAGGTGATGGGTAAGGACGTGACCGTCGAAGCCTGGGTCTCTTCACGTAACGGCGTCTGTATTAAACGGCGGCGTAAGCATCCGGAACGTACATGTCCCTCCTGGCCACATCCTGCGCACGTTCGTGGCTGTCCATCATACATGACGATGGCTCTCACACCGCCAAGCAGCAGGTACGATGGGACATGTTTGGTCAGCTCAATTTTTATTTGTCGGACGCCATTTAATACGGGGTAGGTCGTAAATGTTTGCCACTTCTCCACGACGTGACCCAAGACGGTGCCATATGGTTGGAAAGCGGCAATGAGCACATCCTGAGGCACCTCGAACGGGAGCTCAAACACCCGCAATGTCCGGAGACCGAATCCAGCATGGGCGACCGTCACAGCACCCATATGTCCATCAGAGTGTTTAAATTTCAGTCCGGTGGCATGATGGTGAATTATGTCATTGCAAATTTTCTCCGTCGACATCTTGATGTAGACAACACTTCCAGTGATGGAAAAATGTATGCCGATTACGTCCTGGGGGTTCAAACGTAGATCCTCACGTAGGAACTGTTCGACTTCGAAAGCTCTGGGTCGTGGATGTTCGGCCTGAAACGTTACTTTGATCGTTGCACGGCGGTACGAGTGCGCCATGGTGTACGTTAGTACTGGACTCGATAGACACAAACACCGCGACGCGGAGGTAAACACCGCCGAGAGCGGAGCGTCGGACGGCGCGCGGAGCAGCTCCGCACGCTAGCACGGCTGAGAGCCGACTAACCACGGCGCTCCTCAGCTTATATCATCCTTGATGTTGCCTATATTGCGCATGGACTACTTAGTTTGTATCTTTTGTTTATTTTTTTCAAAGTTCCACACAACTTCTTCCTGTTTTCTCGATTGATCTGTGCTCAGTTTTTCAAAGCCTATCCACTGTGCCAACTTATAACTAAATCTGAGGGGGGTGCGATGGGGAGGTTCCCTTGTGAGCAACGCGGCGGCAGCGGTCAGCGTTCCATAGTGCAAATAGACGGAGCATTTACACACGTGGTGATTCGTACGCCAGCGGCAGGGGAAACCGCGCAACCATCTGAGCACGTGTGGCTGCCCGCTGCTGGCACCGGCGTTTTCACACCTGTTACCTTTCACACATGGCGTTTCACTAGCGTATCACTCGTTCTCACAGCACCATGAGTTTTGATACTGAGCGATTAATTTGTGAGGTAGAAATGCGTCCTGCTATTTGGGACTCAAGATGTAGCGAATACAGCAACTGGATTGTGGAACGCAGAACATGGGAAGAATTGTGTGAACTGTTTATTCCAGGGTTTGCAAATGAAACAACAGATTCCAAAAACCCAAAATTATTTATTTAGTATTGTATGTACAATATGTTATATTATTATGTACAAATCTTCTAACCCCCAGATCGAATTTTGTTCAATTGCCAACTCACTGCATGTTCTTCACTTGCAAAGAATTCAGCAATTTTATATCTGATAACAGCGGTTGATTTGTGCCTTGTCCTCGGCATTAGGGCTTCCTCGACTCCATGTAGTCCAACGATGTTCAGTGTGTCTTCGAATGTATACCCATCTCTACGACGCACGAAGTTACGTAATACGCAGCATGCTTTTATTGTATCTGAGGACAAATCAATTGAAACATTGACTGGGCGATGGAATATTCTCCATTTGTTGCCGAGTATTCCAAATGTACTCTCTATGAAACGTCTCGCTCGTGATAAACGACAATTATGCATATTTTTGATGACTGGCAAATTATTTCCACCATAGGGTCTTTGCATACATTCTCTCAAACCAAATTTTTTATCACCAACGAATGTTTTTAAAGATTTGTGAATCTGAACTTTTGCCATAAGACCCGTCATCTGTGTAAACGAAATTATAATTTGCATCACAAACGGCTAATAACACAATTGAGATAAAGTGTTTGTAAGTAAAGTAAAGCGAGCCACGATGCCGGGGTTCAATCAAACGCATGTGTCTACCATCTATTGCCCCTACAGAGTTTGGAAAATCTGCATTTGTCTTGAAACCTTCTGCAATATTCAACCAGTCCTCTTCAGTAAGCATCGGAAAAGTAGACTCTTTCAACACATTCCAGACATTTTGACAAGTGTCCTTTAATATACCTGAGATGGTAGAACCTCCACATTTACATATGTAATGTAGATCTTTGAATGTATTTCCTGATGCAAGACATCTTTTTATTCAACAACACAGTTACAAAATGGTTCAAATGGCTCTGAGCACTATGGGACTCAACTGCTGTGGTCATAAGTCCCCTAGAACTTAGAACTACTTAAACCTAACTAACCTAAGGACAGCACACAACACCCAGCCATCACGAGGCAGAGAAAATCCATGACCCCGCCGGGAATCGAACCCGGGAACCCGGGCGTGGGAAGCGAGAACGCTACCGCACGACCACGAGATGCGGGCAAAACACAGTTACAAAAGAGGTGGAAAAATGTAAGAGATTCGTACACTCGAGAGCTGCAAAAACAGAAAAATGTGAAGAGTGGTTCAGCGGCAGATGCCAGAAAGCAGTACATTTTCTTCGAGCAACTTTCGTTTTTGCCGCCTATATGTGGAACTAAACCTCCTGTTGAAAAAGAAACAGACAATATGACAAATGAAAAGTCAAGCACTTATCAAGAACCATCTCATAATGTCTCAGGCTCTGGCGTTCCCAAAAAGAGACTTTCAGAAGAGCAGAAATTGTTTAGGACACTTGCAGAAAGTGTTCAAAAGAAATCAAAATGGATGGAGGAAGATCGTGATAGATTATTTCTCTTGTCTTTACTACATCATTTCAAGGCCATACCTGAAGAAAAGCAATTTAATGCAAAATTTGAACTTATGAGTGTGTTGCAAAAATACATTACAAATGATACTGCTTATGGAAACGTGGCTGTATCACAGAAAAACGTAAGTGGAACGCACTTTCTGGAAGATGGCTCACCTGCTTCCGTGACCACTTACGATGAACAGCTAGCTCAGTCAGCGCACAGGGCGTCGTTGGAATCACCATGTCAGTTTTCTGATACATCAGCGTACGAAGATTTGTATTGTATTTTTTATGTAAGACAAATTATTAAATTAAAATATTTTACATCAACTATTTGTACCTAGCTAGATGTGATGGCCAACCTTTCCTCTGCAGAAGTACAATTTCTCATGCAAGTGTTCTGGCTTGAAATTTGAGTTTTCAGCAAATGTAGTAGTTCCTCAAAGGTCGGTACTGACATCCTGAATTAGTTGAAGAACTTGGCACTGTCTTCACGTAACTCACTATATACAGTATAGAAGTGTCTGTATATTGTACGAATGGTGCACTTTGGGTGTTGCCAGAATTTACGTTTACGACGTTCGCGCCTGAGAGAGAGAGAGAGACCGCGGTGACCTACTCATACTGCTCAGCATCAGCAGCGCTTCTGAAGATAAAATCGCCCATTGTAAGAGGCCTAGAGGTCAAGAGGAGAACAAGATCATCGTCAGCAAAATAATATGGAAAATACCACAAATCACTGTGTCAGACTAGCAGCATTTGAAGCTATTAAAAGTTATGAATTCCAGTGTATTTCTACCATTAACTTTCCATTCATGGAAGCTTTTAGATTACCCAGTGCTACCAACTGCTAGCAGACAGACGCAGGCTTTTAAAACCTCTGTTCAATTGGAGACCTTGTAACAACAACAACGCTGTACTATTGTACATATAATAATTTTTTCTTCTGATTTTCTATAAATTAGTGTAATCGATGTTCTGATTTCATTTCTTTTTTTGTGTCATGTCACTGTGTTAAGAAAACTGTAAACAATTTTCAATGTGGTTATTAATGTTTATGTCAAATTTCAAGCAATATTGTAATAGAATTGAAGTGTAACAAATGTTGAAACTGTTGTAAGATGTTAAAGTTGTAATTGTGCGTCTGGTCCATACGTAGGCAATGTATTAGGATATGTAGAATGCAAAACCTCGGGTGAATACCCGGCTTGTAAGGGAGTGGTAAAAGGTGGATGGCAGGCGAGCGCGGGAAAATACACAGGGGCGCTGTACGGCATAATGGGCTCAGCAGTAGTAGTCGGAGTTGGGCATCGGTCTGAGCAACACGTCCTGGATCGAGGAGGCTCTCCTGGAAGACGTAGTTTCATTGAGCCTCGGATATGCCGTTCCGACGCCTACACAGCATGGCAAAATTCCATAGGCACTAAATGGAAAAGTATTGCGACGCTAAGAAGAAGTAAAGTGCCGATACGTCAAGAGCCATTGCTGTGGTTGTATGTGTGCTCTGTGCCTCGCCATCTCGCCGCCCGCCAACTGCCGCATCGATACGAACAGGTTGAACTTTTTAGTACTGTATTCGTATGGACCAGTGTTACTTTTATTCCATACTGTTCAATAACAATTTAAATTTTACCAGAACTGTCCTATCATTTAATTATCCTCACAACTAACCTAGACAGGGTCCTTTCCAAATGTTGTGCAATCCGAGTGTCCCGAAATGAAGAATTAAAGTTTATGTTAATAATGATTACCTGCAGACGTAGCTATGTTAGAAAGATGTTTAAAGAACTTTTTTTGTTAGTGAACTAATAGACGAATAACAAAGGTCTGACAAAGTTGGAAGATAATTTTGATATTGATTTAGTAATGAAACTTAATTATTTCGAGACAGATATAATGGTATTTAAATGGGCAGGAAATAAGACAAAAAGAGTAGTAAATCATATATTGGAAATCTTGAGGGCATAATGATTTCATTAATTAATTGTTTTAATACAATGATCATACCAGTTTCAGGGTCCCCCCCCCCTTTTTTATTCATTTGAATTCTGAAGTGTTCTAAACTGATTTGACCAGCAAAGTCAAAGCCAAAACAGAAACCAAAATTTATCAGTGTTTTACCTTTATCAATTGTGTGTGTGTTTCGAAAGTGCTATTTCTAGGGTAACCTATGCCCAATTTTAATCAGATCAATAGACAGTACGAAGTTTTGTAGTAAACATTATAGTGTAATGTTATGTATTTATAGTTTATCCATATTAGTACAGAAAGTGAAATTATCAGTTCAGTAGATTTTCTGGTTCTAAAATTTACATATTATGCAGTGTTATTACGTGTGGTTTTGCATGAACGTACATCAACTTGTACAGGGAAGAAACTCAGTTAATGCCTAATTAGGCTGGCGACCGTATTATTATCAAATTGGTAGCATCTTCTATGTTGTTTCTTGTCCGTCTTGACGTGTAGTTGCATTTCGGACTTGCTTGACGTATCATTGTTATGAAAGAGTGGGTGTAAGTCTGATTTGCCTCCATTCAGGTACACGCGGTCAATTTCTATACAAAAATCCTTTCTCATAAGGTGAAGCCCGTCAACTTACCATAGTACAGGCTTTAAGGAGTATCGTGTGCCCCACGCGCAGCGATTACAGCCCCCAGATTCATCATACTTGCGTCTCAGACCAACTGAAGAGGGAATAGAGCAAATGATTCCACGAAATTTGACAATTGCAAGTTAACGAATGCCAGAGTCTACCTGAACTCCGAATTCTTCCTGTATGGTAAACTACACCCGCAGCGGAATGAAAATGTAAACAGTCTAGCATATGACATGTATGCAAGGTTCTGTGATTCATACTGTGAAGATGAAGGCTGTCTACTCAGCACATGGAAATTCATGGAACTGGCGCCAATCATCGTAAGTCTGCTCAAAACAGAACGATATAAATAAATCTGGACGTATAGTTGTACGAATCGAATCTGAATTGTCAGCAAATTTCTCCGAACACACTGTAGCATATGCTCTAATTCTACATGACCGTGTGATTAACTATTGGCCGCTAACTGGTATTGTGCAATGAGCTGTATAAATGAACAGGTGCTGCGCCATACCCAGAGCTTTTTACAATGGCATCTTAAGGTGTGAACATCATTACAGATGCTCTGGGTTTCTATGATGATGAGTGTAGACAGTTCGTATTTAAAGATTTTGCATTTACGGCATACACACAAGATGTCAATGTAACATAAAATTTCTGAACAAGCATTGGATCGCCAAGGTCTTTCAAGGATGTTCTAAAACACAGAGGAGTGCAAAGTGGTTAACACGTTACTACTATGGAATTCACTGGGATGATCCTGGTTTACCCTATAAAGATATGGTAAGCTGGCTCTGTTGTTTGACCACACAGATACAGTTATCTGTGTCAAAGGTGAGGAGAAGACCACATGGATGCATCAAACCTTCAAGGTTTCTGCTACTCAAAACCTGGAATTCTATGGGTGTCTTGTTCTCCATACGCTGAAGAAGAAGAATAAGGCGTATGAAAATAGTATTGTGTCTTCTTAAAGAAATGCAAAATTATTCTTGAGTTGGATGAGAAATAAATGAATTCACAGTCTATGTCATTTCTTTCGCACTTTGTCAGTATGTTACTTTATCCAGATACCAACTGTGGCTCTCCTCGATCGCAGGAGCTATAATATTAGACACATTTGCTATGTGTCTCTGGAAGCGGACACTGTCATGTGCCAGGTGCTCCAATAACATAACGCTTCCTTCATAGCACTCATTTTTAATGTAATTTGTGACTGCCGTTGTGGCCGAGCGGCTCTAGGCGCTTTAGTCCGGAACCGCACTGCTGCTATGGTCGCAGGTTCGAATCCTGTCTCGGGCATGGATGTGTGTGATGTCCTTAGGTTAGTTAGGTTTAAGTAGTTCTAAGTCTAGGGGACTGATGATCTCAGATGTTAAGTTCCATAGTGCTCAGAGCCATTTGAACCATTTTTGTAATTTATGTCTCGCACATCCTTTACACATACAGGTGGGATAGGTTTTCTGTAAATAACCACAAAAAGTCGTATGGTAACGACTTTTTCATCTAGTGGTTCTTGAGATACAGTTTATTTCTTGAGGTACGATTTAGTTTTTGAAACACCATTTGATTCTTGAGACATAATTTGGTTCTAATATTTCAATGCAGAGATACTAATAACTGTGACTGCATACAGTATGGTTCTAATAATTTCAATGCAGAGACACTTTAAACTTACACTCTATTACTATTACTAATACTAATAATTGTGACCAAAAAGGACCAGCAGCACTGGTTGAGAATATTTACAATTCACAGTAGCGCTGGTTGAGAACAGTTTTTACAATTTTAGAGGGTAGAATAGCACTGGATGAGAATATTTTTATAATTTTCCAGGGCATAGTAGCATAGGTTGAGAATATTTTCTAGATGGACTGGGATTTATCTACACTAAAAACTAATCAGACTGGATGGTTGGCAGCAGGTGAAACTTAAACACTAGACAATTTACACTGTACACAAACACATGGTACATGAATACTTGTATCTACAGATGCATACTGACAAAACGTCCACTTGCTGTGGATATATTTGTTGATACATTGACAAAACCCAAACCCACACATAGTATATATATATATATATATATATATATATATATATATATATATATATATATATATATATATCTCACACACACACGTACACAACAGTTACCTCATACTGATCTACAAGCGTATAGCTCCTGAGAAAGTTGTACACAGATAAATGGTATGAAGGGATATGACAGCAAACTATTACTGAAGTGTAGGAAGAGTTGCCTCTTACCATTATACAAGTGTATACCTGCTGAGGAAGTTGTAGATATGCACATGATAAGAATGGATAAGACAGCATACTATCACCAAAGTGTGGGAAGAGTGGCCTCCTACTGATCAACAAGTGTATACTTGCTGAGGAACTTTTACATATACCCACAGATACACGGTTTTAACGACATCTGAACTGCTGGAGACGAGAATATGCATTCAAACAGCTATTTGTCTTAATCCAGTCTCAGACATTTGCAGCTGGCACTGCCAGTTGATGAAGAATGGTTCATGATGATCACAGAGAGGCAAACAGATACAGGCTAAGGCAGAATGAAGAAGACTGTGGAAGGGTTATGGTTTATATACCACAAGTTCCTTCCCCTCTTTTGGCAAAAGCCAATAGGATTACAGGAATCCAACTATCATGTCGGCTAGTCTGTTTGTCTCAACATTTTAGACTGAGAGCCTGTTTCCTGCAGGCAGGCACCTGTCAACGTACACGTGTTCCTTTCGTCTTTGACGGGCAGAGACCTGATGACTCCTACTGGGTGGTCTTAGTGAGCATACTGCTTCTTAGAAGGAGCCGGTATATCGCTAAACGAGATAAATTGCTGTTTCAGACATAGCTACGAATTCTCACAAGAGGCAGAGCCTTGCTGACTCCTACTGGGTAGTCCTGACTCCATTGTCCTTCTTAGAAATAGATCACTATCACCCCTGATATCGAAATATTTTGTTCAGTTTCAGAAAAAGCTACAGGTCCGACGTTTCCTGGTACACTCGCAAACATGACCAGGAACGCAGCTGTTGAGTTGTGTATTGTTGAGGCGCCGGCAGTTATTCTGGGAGACACACTTGCTTCCAGCTAGGACAACAGTCCAGGCAGGACGTTAAGAGGCAATTTGTGACAGGCATTTGTCTACAGAATTGGTAGGGACGGATGCAACTGTGTATTAAGGACAATTTTCATGGATACAGAATGAAGTATTCACTCTGAAGCGGAGTGTGGGCTTATATGAACTTCCTGGCAGATTAAAACTGTCTGCCAGACCGAGATTCGAACTCGGGACCTCTAACTTCTGTGGGCAAGTGCTCTAGCAACTGAGCTACCCAAGCACGACTCACGACTCGTCCCCACAGCTACTGGCGGAAGTAAAGCTGTGTGGAGGGGTCGCCTGTCGTGCTTGGGTAGCTCAGTTGCAAGAGCACTTGCCTGCGGAAGTCAGAGGTTCCGAGTTCGAGTCTCGGTCGGGCATGCAGTTGCTTTCTGCCAGGAAGTTTTAATTTTCATCGATATTTTTCTCGTGCTATCCAGTTTTGTTGTGTGACTATTTTTTCAATGTTTTTTTTCGAAATAAACGTGTTTTTATACTTGTACAGACGAAATTATTGTATCTATAGTAAGCAGTATGCTATTAGAACAGGTGTATTTTGGTTGAATTTATCGAGATATGTAGTGAGCTGTAAGGCGTTTTTCGATGTGTAGAGGAGATTATAGTCGTGTTTCAGTTATCAATTTTTGAGTGTTTTTCTATATATGGACGATTGGTTTTTTCACGAGAGCATTTTGTCGTCAGAAAATCTCAAGCAGATGTGCTTATTTCAGTTACAAGCAGCAAGAATGTAGGATAATTTTTGGTTCGGTTTCTTCGCCAAAAGCAAAGAAAATTCTTCCTGCAGTGGCTGTAGGACAGTTTCCCGCCAATTTAGAGCGATGTTGTGGACTGCAGCAGTCGGTCTTCAAGCTTTGAGGTGAACATACACATGCATGGTCAGAAAAAAGTGCGGCGGGGGGGAGGCGGCGGAAAGTGCTGTCGGGGGGCGTCGGAAAGTGCAGGCATCTGTAGAACAATCTAGCACTGCTATAACACCGTCAAAAATAAATAAGTAAATAAATACTTTACATCCTTTCCCTCGAGTAGCTCAGCAGAAACTGAATCTATTTTCCACCAGTTCAGTGGGGGAGCAGGGGGAAGTGGAGGAGGGGAGCAGAAGTGGGGAAGAGGGGACGAGTGGGATTCGAGATGTCATCAGTGCGACATGGCCACATTTAATCCCTCTCAACTCCCCCCCCCCTCCCCCCACCCCCCACAGAGAGGATGTGGCAGGGCACCCCGGGGGGAGCCGCCATCTTGAATAAATTAAAATTGTCCCAGCTCTCTTGTTGCCCTTCTACTGTAAACATAGGCTCTAAAATGCATACCTTAAGATCTATGAGGAATTTTTCAGTAAAAGCGATGTGTATCACAATAAGCGAAGATGAACAAGTGCTCACAGCACTTACGCTATGCACTTTAGAGCCAATATTTGTTGAACACTTTTTTCTGTTCTTTTTCTTCCATATTCCCAGCTCTCAAAATAGAGAAAGCATAAACATTGTAGTAGAAGGGATTTATTTCACGGTATCGAAGATGAAGTGGTCATAGCTCTAAAGGTAAGCATTTTAGAGCTTGTGTGTAGTAGACTTCCTTGCTTCAGATAATCGTTTATGTCATATCCATGAATACTGACAATTACTCCTGGGAACCCTGTACGTAAAAATGTAGAAGAGGTATGCGACAGTTGAGGCAGTCTGCATTAATTGTGAATCGGGCAGTATTCACGGTATAAGCTACCTTTGTGGAAAGCAGTTTGTCTGATGTTATCCGACAAAAACTCCAGCCACAACACAGCTCGCCGCGCGTGCAGAGCCAGAGAGATGCGAACGTGAGCCTGCTGGATTGTTGAAGATCATCATCCAACTTCACAGCAGTCAAGACGTCGGCAATTTGTAAAGAACGTAGTTTCGACTGCTTAGCGTTATAAGGCAGTACCTGTGCTTGTGTCGATTAAATTGTTAGGAGAAAGTGAAACATCAAGGCCGAGAGATGTGATTACAAGAAAATTATTCCACTGATTATCAGCATAACATTACACAAATGATTTACAGAACTGTACGTGCACTGTGACTGTGGGAATTAAGTAAGGAGTAGTGGCGCCTCGTTCTGCAATCAGAGCCGTTAGATGTCGTGGCATGGAATAAAAGAGCACCTGAATATGCCGCTGGGGAATACTCTGCCATGTGATTTGTAGGTGCGTCCACAAAGCATCAACTGTGGCTGCATGAGGATCCAAGCGAATAAGTTTCCGACTGACCTTATCCCAGACATGTTCGATGGATGACATGTGAGGTGAACGAGCAGGCCAGGGAAGCAGTGGTACTCGTCGTTCTTCGAAGAAGGCTTGCACATACCTCGCCACAGCTGGCCAGGCGTTGTGCTGCTGGAATACGGCATGTGGTAAAGGCTGCAGGAGGTGCAGTACCTCGGAAAAAAAGAAGATTGGGTTTAGCGACCCGTCGACATCGAGGTCATTAGAGATGGAGTACAAGCTCGGATTGTGTCAAGGAACGGAAGGAAGTCGGCCATGCCCTTTCAAAGGAACCATTACTGAATTTACCTGGAGTGATTCAGGGAAAACACGGAAAAACTAAATCTGGATGGCCGGACGTGGGTTTGAACCGTCGTCCTCCAGAACGCGAGTCCACTCGAATGCCTCACTTTTGAAACAGCGTGCCCTGTATGAGCTGCAACGTTGCGGAACGACAAACCAGCCTCCCGGAGACCAATCATTCTGTTTCAACGCATTCAGATGCCGGTATTCCACCCGTGATGTTGGTGAGGCATAGTAGCACTTACACACTTACATTTAATATGACAGCTCCACACCGACTGAGCGTTGCATAACATTGTCCCTTCTTCCTTTTTTAGTAATACTTACTATCAAAAACAGTCTTGATAACAAATTATTTATTCCGGATACCGGTTTCGACCACAACTGTGGTCATCTTCAGACCATTGAGCAAGAATCTCCTTCTGGTGGTAAATCACTACTAGTGCAAGAACCTCCTTCTGGTGGTAAATCATTAATAATATAGTGATTTTGCACCAGAAGGAGATTCTTGCCCAATGGTCTGAAGATGACCACAGTTGTGGTTGAAACCGGTACCCGGAATAAATAATTTGTTATCAAGACTGTTTTTGATAGTAAATATTAGTAATAATACTGATCACTGGTTGCTCCCACAATGTATTCAAAAATAATTGTCCTGTCTGATCGAATTAAAGGAGGCTCTGTTGGACGTACGTGCAGGCCAACTCTGAGTGTATCATACACTGGACAGTACCTCTGGGGTCGTAACTTCCCTGATTTGGACCCAAGCACTCCGGACTCTGTCGTTTCACAGCTCTAGCTTGGGTTCTTCTGTACTTCGACCTAGGCTCCCTCTTTTATTTACATAAATATATTCTAAGAAAAAAAAAAAAAGACGCACCACGAAGGAACCATCCGAATGGTACGGAAGTCAGGAGATGCGACGTACATGTACACACAAACAAATGTTTAAAATTTCAGAAAAAGTAGATGGTTTATTCAACAGAAAGAGCATCAGAAATTCAACAAGTCAAATAATGCGTTGATCCACCTCTGGTCCTTATGCAAGCAGTTGTTCAGCTTAACATTGATTGACAGACTTGTTGGATGAAATTATAATTAAATCCAGACCTTTAGCTCCTTACAGGCGTTGATAACTATCAACGGGGGCAGTTGAATGTCCTCTTGAGCGATACCGTGCAAAATTCTGTCCTATTGTCGCGTTAGATCGTCAAAGTCCCGAGTTGGTTGGAAGGCACCGCTCACAGTGCTCCAAAAGTTCTCAACTGCGGAGAGATCCGGCGACTTAGCTGGCCAATGTAGGTTATGGCATGCTCGAACATAACATCTACATCTACATGGTTACTCTGCAATTCACACTTAAGTGCCTGACGGAGGGTTCGTCGAACCATTTTCATGCTACTTCTCTACCATTCCACTCTCGAATGGCCCGTGGGAAAAAGGAACACCTAAATCTTTCCGTTCGAGCTCTGATTTCTCTTATTTTATTATGACGATCATTTCTCCCTACGTAGGTGGGTGTCAACGAAATATTTTCGCATTCGAAAGAGAAAGTTGGTTATTGAAATTTCGTAAATATATCCTGCCGCAAAGAAAACCGCCTTTGTTTCAGTGACTGCCACCCCGACTCGCGTATTGTATCAGTGACACTCTCGCCCCTATTGCGAGATAACACGAAACGAGCTGCCCTTCTTTGCACTTTATCGATGTCCTCCGTGAATACTACCTGGTAAGGATCCCATACCGCGCAGCAATACTCCAGCAAAGGACGGACAAGTGCAATGTAAGCTGTCTCTTTAGTGGGTTTGTCGCATCTTCTAAGTGTTCTGCCAACAAAGCGTAGTCTTTGTTTAATCTCTCCCACAATATTATCTATGTGGTCTTTCCAATTTAAGTTGCTCGCAGTTGTAACACCTAGGTGGTGGTGGTTGTTAGTGTTTAACGTCCCGTCGACAACGAGGTCATTAGAGACGGAGCGCAAGCTCGGGTTAGGGAAGGATTGGGAAGGAAGTCGGCCGTGCCCTTTCAAAGGAACCATCGCGGCATTTGCCTGAAACGATTTAGGGAAATCACGGAAAACCTAAATCAGGATGGCTGGAAATGGGATTGAACCGTCGTCCTCCCGAATGCGAGTCCAGTGTGCTAACCACTGCGCCACCTCGCTCGGTGTGTAACACCTAGGTATTTAGTCGAACTGACACACCTTAGATTTGTGCAATTTATTGTATACCCAAAATTTATCGGATTTCTTTTAGTACCCATGTGGATGACCTCGCACTTTTCTTTGTTTAGTGCCAATTGCCACTTTCCGCACCATACAGAAATTTTCTCTAGATCATCCTGTAATTGGAATTGATCGTATGATGATTTTACTAGACGGTAAATTACAGCGTCATCTGTAAATAATCTAAGGGGGCTGCACAGATTATCACCTAGATCATTTATGTAAATCAGGAACAGCGGAGGGCCTATGACACTACCTTGCGGAACGCCAGATATCACTTCTGTTTATGATTAACCGTCTATCACTACGAACTGTGACCTCTCTAAGAGGAAATCACGAATACAGTCCCAGAACTGAGACGATACTCCATATGCACGCAATTTCATTAATAGTCGCTTGTGAGGAACGGTATCAAAAGCTTTCTGGAAATCTAGGAATATGGAATCGATCTGAGAGCCCTTATCGACAGCACTCATTACTTCATGGGAATAAAGAGCTAGCTGTGTTGCCCAAGAACGTTATTTTCTGAAATTCTTGTTGGTTGTGTATGAATAAGTCAATTTCTTCAAGGTTGTTCATAATGTTCGAGTACAGTACATGCTCCAAAATCCTACTGCGAATTGAGGTCAGTGATATGGGTCTGATACTCCTATTTCCTTTCTTGACTATTGGTGTGACCTGTGCTACTTTCCAGTCTGTAGGAACAGACCTTCCGTCAATGAGCGGTAGTATATGATTGCTAAGAAAGGCACTATTGTGTCTGCATACTCTGAAAGGAACCTGACTGGTATACCATCTGGACCGGAAGACTTGCCTTTCTTAAGGGATCTGAGTTGTTTCGCAACACCTAAGATATCAACTTTTATGTCACTCATACTAACAGATGTTCTGGTTTCGAATTCTGGAATATTTACTTCGTCTTCTTTCGTGAAGGAATTACGGAAATCTGTATTTAGTAACTCCGCTTTAGTGACACCATCATCGGTAACATTTCCATCGCTATCTCGCAGTGACGGTATTGACTGTTTTTTGCCACTGGTGTACTTCACATACGACCAGAATGTCTTTGGGTTTTTAGCCATATTTTGAGACAATGCTGTAGAAACTCTCGCCGTGTGTGGTCGGGCATTACCTTGCTGAAATGTAAGCCCAGGATGGGACACAGAATGTCGTCGTCATTCAGCTGTGCTGTACAGGGTGACGCTGATGACAACCAAAGAGGTTCTGCTACGAAGAGAAATGGCATCTTTGACTATCACTCTTGGATGTCGGGCAGTATGGCGTTCGAAAGGCAGGCTGGTATCTCACCACCGTCTCGGGCGTTCCAGACATGTCTTCGCTGCTCATCGGCGCTCAATTCGAAGCAGCACTCATTACTGAAGACAATTTTACTCCAAGAAGTGAGATTCCAAGTCAAATGTGCCCGACACCACTGTAAACAGCTTGTTTGTGTGCAGAGGTCAATGGTAGTCGGCGCTAGGGGGGCAGTGAGCTCAGTCCATTCTCTGTGAGCAACCTATTAATTGTCCTTGTGGTCACTGAAGCACAAGTTGCATGTCGAATTGATGGCAACGATGATTCTGGGGGTCTGAGTGCCTCTCTGGGGATTGCTCGATCTTCACGTTCTGTCATCTGTCTACGTCGACCATTTCCTTCTTGGAGCTGTGTTCGGCTATGGTCCATCCATTCCTGTCGACACTATCGAATAGTGGCACCGCCCCTATTCAAATGAGCGATTCGCCAATTACTCCATCTGGCTTCTTTAAGCCCAACTACAGGGTTATTACAAATGATTGAAGCGATTTCACAGCTCTACAATAACTTTATTATTTGAGATATTTTCACAATGCTTTGCACACACATACAAAAACTCAAAAAGTTTTTTTAAGCATTCACAAATGTTCGATATGTGCCCCTTTAGTGATTCGGCAGACATCAAGCCGATAATCAAGTTCCTCCCACACTCGGCGCAGCATGTCCCCATCAATGAGTTCGGAAGCATCGTTGATTCGAGCTCGCAGTTCTGGCACGTTTCTTGGTAGAGGAGGTTTAAACACTGAATCTTTCACATAACCCCACAGAAAGAAATCGCATGGGGTTAAGTCGGGAGAGCGTGGAGGCCATGACATGAATTGTTGATCATGATCTCCACCACGACCGATCCATCGGTTTTCCAATCTCCTGTTTAAGAAATGCTTCTGCTTTAGCCTTTTCCGTAAGATTTCCCAAACCGTCGGCTGTGGTACGTTTAGCTCACTGCTTGCTTTATTCGTCGACTTCCGCGGGCTACGCATGAAACTTGCCCGCACGCGTTCAACCGTTTCTTCGCTCACTGCAGGCCGACCCGTTGATTTCCCCTTATAGAGGCATCCAGAAGCTTTAAACTGCGCATACCATCGCCGAATGGATTTAGCAGTTGGTGGATCTTTGTTGAACTTCGTTCTGAAGTGTCGTTGCACTGTTATGATTGACTGATGTGAGTGCATTTCAAGCACGACATACGCTTTCTCGGCTCCTGTCGCCATTTTGTCTCACTGCGCGCTCGAGCGCTCTGGCGGCAGAAACCTGAAGTGCGGCTTCAGCTGAACAAAACTTTATGAGTTTTTCTACGTATCTGTAGTGTGTCGTGACCATATGTCAATAAATGGAGCTACAGCGAATTTATGAAATCGCTTCAATCGTTTGTAATAGCACTGTACATGTCCTCTCTCAAATGCTGACATCAACAAATATTGTTCGTGCTTTTCTGCAAGACAGAGTTACTGTCCAACTGTATACGGAATGAAAGTCGCAAAGACTTTTTTTTCTTTTTTTTTTTCGAGCGTACTTCGCGTTGTTCGTGTTTGCGTGTTTGTTCATGGGTACCAAGTGCCTTGTTAGAGTGTTTTTGGATTTCTGTGAACGCTTTATCTCACTAACAACTATCTTTTCTCCCATTCCCTGTTACATTCGTGAAACACGTGTGGGGTGAATGATTGTTTGTAAACCTCCGTATTAGTTACAGTTTCACATTTCGTCGTTGCGGTCATATCGCGAACGGTATCTCGAAGTAGTAACATATAGTGCGGCTCCCAATTTCGACAGTAAACCAGCTCTAGTGACAACGAGAGAAGTCAGAAGGGAGAGGCATCATAGGAGATTGTTGACGATACAAGTTTGCTACTAGTATTCTTCCTGAGAAGGGTAGTGGAAAGAGGAAAGGGAGAGAGAGAGAGAGAGAGAGAGAGAGACGGGTAATCATAGTAAATTTCTTGTCAGAAAATGTCGACACGAACTCTACACACCTGTAATGGCAGAATACATTCTTTCACGGAGGAAGGCAATCGTAAGCCACCTCCGCTAGGGCCTTGCCTAGTCGGCGGTAAGGGTCTCCCGCATCGTCCGCCCACGCTCCTCGGAGAACGGGACCTCATCATCATCATCATCATCATCATCATCATCATCAAATTGTTTCACAATAACTGAAAATTTACTTCTCAGAGTAAAAACTTCCGTTTCGAGTCCCCTGTCTCATTCTACTGACGGAAATGTTTGAACATATATTCTCAGTGAGATGTAACCTTGTGTTGCCTCTGAATTTGCCACAACCATTCCTTTGTGAGTGAAGGAAATTGAAGTTCACAATTTCCCTCAGTCAAGAAAATTAATATCACACGTGACACAACTTTGGCATGATTTCCTAGAAGGAAAACACAAGCTCTGTTTACCACAGAGTGTGGTAAAAGACAAACTGAGGTTTTGGACCATGAGTTATCTAGCATCATTGCTTGGGAACGCAGTTCCATGAAAGTGTGGAAAGGAATTCGCAAGAAGCGGAGTGACGCTAGTGGAACGGTGCCAAAATTAATACGCTACGCTGACGTAAGAAGATTAACAGGTGTTCTAGTAAGCTCGTTGTTTTTGTTGCATTTTGCCCGTTTGGGAACAGACTTTTAATTTTTGTACATCTTGTGAAGGTATCTAGAAACAGAGTCTTTACCAACTCTCTCTATTTCTTTCAAAATGTAAATGTGTTTCTCCAGTCTCTAATGGGCTGTAATTGATATTGCCGGAAAGAAACCCACGTTTCTACATCTATATTTATACTCCGCAAGCCACCCAACGGTGTCTGGCGGAGGGCACTTTACGTGCCACTGCATTACCTCCCTTTCCTGTTTCAGTCGCGTATGGTTCGCGGGAAGAACGACTGCCGGAAAGCCTCCGTGCGCGCTCGAATCTCTCTAATTTTACATTCGTGATCTCCTCGGGAGGTATAAGTAGGTGGAAGCAATATATTTGATACCTCATCCAGAAACGCACCCTCTCGAAACCTGGACAGCAAGCTACACCGCGATGGAGAGCGCCTCTCTTGCAGAGTCTGCCACTTGATTTTGCTAAACATCTCCGTAACGCTATCACGCTTACCAAATAACCCTGTGACGAAACGCGCCGCTCTTCTTTGAATCTTCTCTATCTCCTCTGTCAACCCGACCTGGTACGGATCCCACACTGATGAGCAATACTCAAGTATAGGTCGAACGAGTGTTTTGTAAGCCCCCTCCTTTGTTGATGGACTACATTTTCTAAGGACTCTCCCAATGAATTTCAACCTGGCACCCGTCTTAGCAACAATTAATTTTATATGATCATTCCACTTCAAATCGTTCCGTACGCATACACCCAGATATTTTACAGAAGTAACTGCTACCAGTGTTTGTTCCGCAATCATATAATCATACAATAAAGGATCCTTCCTCCTATGTATTCGCAACACATTACATTTGTTTATCTTAAGGGTCAGTTGCCACTCCCTGCACCAAGTGCCTATCCGCTGCAGATCTTCTACATTTCGCTGCAATTTTCTAATGCTGCAACTTTGCGAGGCCTCCGTGCGATAAGAAACGGCTAAACGGGCCATAGGGACATGTCTTGCTTTTTTGACTGTCTGGTAAGTTGAAGTCAGTACAACTATTCGTATTTGAGACGGCGGTGAGGAAATAAAATTTTACTGTGTTCTGTGACAGATGAAAGACGCTTTTAGCCATCGTACAACATTAGACATTTTTTTCTGGCTCTTCCTACGAAGAGCAACAAAGGTTCGTAGATACAACCTCGGTCGCATGCCATCTGCTGCAATTGCTCCAGGACATTAAGGATATACAATAACATGCAAGGAATTATTTGCTTGTTAGATGGCTACCAGCTTCGATTTAGGAAAGGTAAAGTCACCAGAAAGGCAGTTCTGACGTTGCGGTTGATAATGGAACAAAGACTAAAGGAAAATCAAAACATGTTAGTAGGATTTGTTGACGTGGGAAAAGTGTTCGACAATGTAAAATGGTGCAAGGTGTTCGATATCCTGAGAAAAAGAGGGGTACGCTATAGGGAACGACAGATGTCGGGTGTATACAATATTTACAAGAACCAAGAGGGAACCATAAGAGTGGAACATCCAGAACGAATGCACAGTTTAAAAAGAGAGTAAGACAGATGTAGTCTCCCGCCCCTGATGCTCAGTCTGTATGTCGAAGAAGGAATGACGGAAACAAAAGAAAGGTTCAAAAGCGGGATTAAAATTCAAGGTGAAAGGATATCAGTCGTAAGACTGGTTGATGATATTGCTATCCTGAGTGGAAGTGAAGAAGAATTACAGGGTCTGCTGAATGGAATAAACAGTCTAATAAGTACAGAATATGGATTGAGTGTAAATCGAAGAAAGACGAAAGTAATTAGAAGCAGCAGAAATGAGAACAGCGAGAAACTTAACATCAAAATTGGTGATCACGAGGTAGAAGAAGTTAGGAGCAAAGAGGACATAAGAAGCAGACTAGCACTGGCAAAAAGGACATTCCTGGTCAAGAGAAGACTACCAGTATCAAACACAGGTTTTAATTTGAGGAAGAAATTTTCCGAGAATGTACGTTAGGAGCACAGTGAGACACTAACTGTGGAAAAACCGGAACAGAAAGGAATCGAAGCATTTGAGGTATAATGCTACAGAAGAACGTTGAAAATTTGGTAGACTGATAAGGTAAGAAGTGAGGAGGTGCTACGCAGAATCGGCGAGGAAAGGAATACTGACAAGAAGAAGCGACAGGATGATTTGACATCTGTTAAGACGTCAAAGCTGAACTTCCATGGTACAAGACGGAACTGTAGAGGGTACTGTTTTTAAGGACTACATCTACATCCATACTCCGCAAGTCACCTGACGGTGTGTGGCGGAGGGCACCTTGAGTACCTCTACCGGTTCTCCCTTCTTTTCCAGTCCCGTATTGTTCGTGGAAAGAAGGATTGTCGGTATGCTTCTGCGTGGGCTCTAATCTCTCTGATTTTATCCTCATGGTCTCTTCGCGAGATATACGTAGGAGGGAGCAATGTCCTGCTTGACTCTTCGGTGAAGGTAATTTCTCGAAACTTTAACAAAAGCCCGTACCGAGCTACTGAGCGTCTCTCCTGCAGAGTCTTCCACTGGAGTTTATCTATCATCTCCGTAACGCTTTCGCGATTACTAAATGATCCTGTAACGAAGCGCGCTGCTCTCCGTTGGATCTTCTCTATCTCTTCTATCAACCCTATCTGCTACGGATCCCACACTGCTGAGCAGTATTCGAGCAGTGGGCGAACAAGCGTTTTCGGGTTGCATTTCCTTAGGATTCTTCCAATGAATCTCAGTCTGGCATCTGCTTTACCAACGATCAACTTTATATGATCATTCCATTTTAAATCACTCCTAATGCGTACTCCCAGATAATTTATGGAATTAACTGCTTCCAGTTGCTGACCTGCTATTTTGTAGCTAAATGATAAGGGATCTTTCTTTCTATGTATTCGCAGCACTTTACACTTGTCTTCATTGAGATTCAATTGCCATTCCCTGCACCATGCGTCAATTCGCTGCAGGTCCTCCTGCATTACAGTACAATTTTCCATTGTTACAACCTCTCGATATACCACAGCATCATCCAAAAAAAGCCTCAGTGAACTTCCGATGTCATCCACAAGGTCATTTATATGCACTGTGAATAGCAACGGTCCTACGACACTCCCCTGCGGCACACCTGAAATCACTCTCGCTTTGGAAGACTTCTCTCCATTGATAGTGACATGCTGCGTTCTGTTAACTAGGAACTGTTCAATCCAATCACACAGTTGGTCTGATAGTCCATATGCTCTTACTTTGTTCATTAAACGACTGTGGGGAACTGTATCGAACGCCGGCCGAAGTGGCCGTGCGGTTCTAGGCGCTGCAGTCTGGAACCGCGAGACCGCTACGGTCGCAGGTTCGAATCCTGCCTCGCGCATGGATGTGTGTAATGTCCTTAGGTTAGTTAGGTTTAACTAGTTCTAAGTTCTAGGGGACTAATGACCTCAGAAGTTGAGTCCGATAGTGCTGAGAGCCAACTGTATCGAACGCCTTGCGGAAGTCAAGAAGCACGGCATCTACCTGGGAACCCGTGTCTATTGCCCTCTGAGTCTCGTGGGCGAATAGCGCGAGCTGGGTTTCACACGACCGTCTTTTTCGAAACCCATGCTGATTCCTACAGAGTAGATTTCTAGTCTCCAGAAAGTCATTATACTCGAACATAATAAGTGTTCCAAAATTCTACAACTGATCGACCTTAGAGATATAGGTCTATATTTCTGCACATCTGTTCGACGTCCCTTCTTGAAAACGGGGTTGGCCTGTGCCCTTTTCTAATCCTTTGGAACGCTACGCTCTTCTAGAGACCTACGGTACACCGCTGCAAGAAAGGGGGGGGGGGGGGGCAAGTTCCTTCGCCTACTCTGTGTAAAATCGAACTGGTATCCCATCAGGTCCAGCGGCCTTTCCTCTTTTGAGCGTTTTTAATTGTTTCCCTATCCCTCTGTCGTCTATTTCGATATCTACCATTTTGTCATCTGTGCGACAATCTAGAGAGGGAACTACAGTGCAGTCTTACTCTGTGAAACAGCTTTGGAAAAAGACATTTAGTATTTCGGCCTTTAGTCTTTCATCCTCTGTTTCAGTGCCATTTTGGTCACAGAGTGTCTGGACATTTTGTTTTGATCCACCTACCGCTTTGACATAATACGAAAATTTCTTAGGATTTTCTGCCAAGTCAGTACGTAGACCTTTACTTTCGAATTCATTGAACGTCTCTCGCATAGCCCTCCTCACACTACATTTCGCTTCGCGTAATTTTTGTTTGTCTGCAAGGCTTTGGCTATGTTTATGTTTGCAGTGAAGTTCCCTTTGCTTCCGCAGCAGTTTTCTAACTCGGTTGTTGTACCACGGTGGCTCTTTTTCATCTCTTACGATCTTGCTTCGCACATACTCATCTAACGCATATTGTACGATGGTTTTGAACTTCGTCCACTGATCCTCAACACTATCTGTACTTGAGACAAAACTTCTGTGTTGAGCCGTCAGGTACTCTGTAATCTGCTTTTTGTCACTTTTTCTAAACAGAAAAATCTTCCTACCTTTTTTAATATTTCTATTTACGGCTGAAACCATCGATGCCGTAACCGCTTTATGATCACTGATTCCCTGTTCTGCGTTATCTGTTTCAAATAGTTCGGGTCTGTTTGTCACCAGAAGGTCTAATATGTTATCGCCACGAGTCGGCTCTCTGTTAACTGCTCAAGATAGTTTTCAGATAAAGCACTTAAAAACATTTCACTGGATTCTTTGTCCCTGCCACCCGTTATGAACGTTTGAGACTCCCAGTCTATATCCGGCAAATTAAAATCTCCATCCAGAACTATAACATGGTGGGGAAATCTAATCGTAATATTTTCCAAATTATCCTTCAGGTGCTCAGCCACAACAGCTGCTGAGCCACGGGGCCTATAGAGACATCCAATTACCATGTCTGAGCCTTCTTTAACCGTGACCTTCACCCAAATTATTTCACATTTCGGATCTCCGTCAATTTCCATCGATACTATTGCACTTCTTATCGCTATAAACACGCCTCCCCCTTCACTGTCCAGCCTGTCTCTGCGGTATACATTCCAATCTGAGTTTAGGATTTCGTTACTGTTTACGTCTGGTTTCAGCCAACTTTCTGTCCCTAGTACTATATGGGCGTTGTGACCGTTTTTTAATGAGAGCAGTTCTGGGACCTTTCTATAGACGCTCCTGCAGTTTACTATTAGCACATTAGTATTGTTATTCCCTGTTGCATTTTGCCTACTCCTAACTTGCCGCGTCTCAGGAGACGTCTTGTCCGGCCTAACTGTAATAGAAGACAGAGACTGGGATGCATCCAGAAAATAACTGACGTCGTAGGCCAGAAAATAACTGAGGTCGTAGGTTGCAAGTTCTACTCTTAGATGAAAAGGTTGGCACAAGAAAGGAGTTCGTGGCGGGCTGCATCAAACCAGTCATAAGACTGACGACTCGGAAAGAAAAAGAAGCTTAAAAATCAGAATTACGTTTTGATACCTCAGTGTCTATTACCCTATATGAAAGTGCTTCAAGGCATTAGTTAATACTAAAAGTTTGAAAAGCCAATTTTTCTTCGACTCTCTTGCAAGGAATAAACGATTAGTGAGAATACATTCATTACATCTGGTTCTTCCCCTGAACACGTTATACTTTAGAACACACCCTGCAGTGTTACGATAACACAGGAAATGCTAGTTCCTACAGGTTAAACTATATGGAGACTCCCATCTGAGTATCGCTGAAGTTTCCTTCGGAATAGGGGTTTCTACCCTCTTCGTGTGAACAAGCTGGAATTGGCGTAACAGATAATCAAGAGAATCTATGACAAAATGTGTCTCTCCTGTAACACAAAAATTAAGCGCTCTATAGCGGTATATTCTCCAGAGAACTCAGCAGGCAAATTCTCTCAAACAAACTTCAAATCCAGGAGAGCAAGAAAATTGTATAGACGCTGGAATCATTCAAGGCAAGTAACAAATACGATGAAGATACTGTGAAAAAAATCGCGGATGTGGCCAGGAAGAGAGGTGCAGCTATCTATGGACATATCTACATAATACATCTCAGCATGTTGACCAGCCAGCTTCTCGCATACTGTCAAAAGAGGATGAACAAGTCACCATAGTTAATGGAAGTAATAAAATAGTTGGAACTCGGAGGTACAGATGACACTTAAAAGACCGGACATCACTCATGAAAATGCTTAAGCAACACAGGTCCCAAGACGAAGCACAAAGAAAGGCGAGAGCCACCTTCTCCTCGAAGTAAAGGAACAACGCAGCCAGAGGATGCGTAACTACTGGGCGAATATCAAAATCATTTCCAAACACTATAATTCACTGTCATATAGTTAGCCTACATGAATCAAAAAGAAGAAGAAGAAGAATGTTCAACGAGTACTTTCCTTAGATGGAACTCTTTGAGCGCAAGCTCGCAAAAGGCAACGATGTTTACGACATACGACGCCTCACATATTGTCTGCCATACAACCGCAATGTTGGCTGTTAATAGCACCAGGGCACGGGACTGGATGTACCCAGCAGTAAGCATAGCATGAGGCTACAGAGCGTTGTTGAACTGCTTAGTCGACGAGTAACAACAGTGCTACAGTGCTAGTAGTGTTGATGCAAAGCAGAGCCATGGTAAAGATATACAAAGTAAACATTGCATTGCATCTACAGCAGCTGGCTGATTTGACATTTCGTCAGAAAGGAACCCAAGGAACTGCGCAGAGTGAGAAAGAAGTGGCAGATGAAATATTAGCGTTTCTGCAAGATGAGTCAGTGGAGTGTGTGGTGTCGTATATGCTCGACTGTGCTGAAAATGTGCATGAGGAGTTCCATGATGACGATACGTGCTTAACAAATGAAACTGATATTTAAACAGGTGTCTAGCCATGTAGTTCATCATCCTTGTGGGACAGGGAGGCATAAATCCCGTCCTCCGTGAAACGTAGTAAAAGACAGTTGTTGTCCAAGGTTCAAATGGGTCTGAGCACTATGGGACTTAACTTGTAAGGTCATCAGTCCCCTAGAACTTAGAACTACTTAAACCTAACTAACCTAAAGACATCACACACATCCATGCCCGAGGCAGGATTCGAACCTGCGACCGTAGCGGCCGCGCGGTTCCAGACTGTAGCGCCTTTAACCGCTTGGCCACCGCGGCCGGCTGTTGTCCAAGGACTGGGTTGTTGTTGTGGTCTTAAGTCCTGAGACTGGTTTGATGCAGCTCTCCATGCTACTCTATCCTGTGCAAGCTTCTTCACCTCCCAGTACCTACTGCAATCTACATCCTTCTGAATCTGCTTAGTGTATTCATCTCTTGGTCTCCCTCTACGATTTTTACCCTCCACGCTGCCCTCCAATAGTAAATACTAAATTGGTGATCCCTTGATGCCTCAGAACATGTCCTACCAACCGATCCCGTCTTCTGGTCAAGTTGTGCCACAAACTTCTCTTCTCCCCAATCCTATTCAATACTTCCTCATTAGTTATGTGATCTACCCATCTAATCTTCAGCATTCTTCTGTAGCACCACATTTCGAATGCTTCTATTCTCTTCTTGTCCAAACTATTTATCGTTCATGTTTCACTTCCATACATGGCTACACTCCATACAAATGCTTTCAGAAATGACTTCCTGACACTTTAATCTATACTCGATGTTAACAAATTTTTCTTCTTTAGAAAAGCTTTCCTTGCCATTGCCAGTCTACATTTTATATCCTCTCTACTTCGACCATCATCAGTTATTTTGCTCCCCAAATAGCAAAACTCCTTTACTACTTTAAGTGTCTCATTTTCTAATCTAATTCCCTCAGCATCGCCCGACTTAATTCGACTACATTCCATTATCTTCGTTTTGCTTTTGTTGATGTTCATCTTATATCCTCCTTTCAAGACACTGTCCATTCCATTCAACTGCTCTTCCAAGTCCTTTGCTGTCTCTGACAGAATTACAATGTCATCGGCGAACCTCAATGTTTTTATTTCTTCTCCATGGACTTTAATACCTACTCCGAATTTTTCTTTTGTTTCCTTTACTGCTTGCTCAATATACAGATTGAACAACATCGGGGAGAGGCTACAACCCTGTCTTACTCCCTTCCCAACCACTGCTTCCCTTTCATACCTCTCGACTCTTATAACTGCCATCTGGTTTCTGTACAAATTGTAAATAGCCTTTCGCTCCCTGTATTTTACCCTTGCCACCTTTAGAATTTGAAAGAGAGTATTCCAGTCAACATTGTCAAAAGCTTTCTCGAAGTCTACAAATGCTAGAAACGTAGGTTTGCCTTTCCTTAATCTTTCTTCTAAGATAAGTCGTAAGGTCAGTATTGCCTCAAGTGTTCCAGTGTTTCTACGGAACCCAAATCGATCTTCCCCGAGGTTGGCTTCTACTAGTTTTTCCATTCGTCTGTAAAGAATTCGTGTTAGTATTTTGCAGCTGTGACTTATTAAACTGATAGTTCGGTAATTTTCACATCTGTCAACACCTGCTTTCTTTGGGAGTGGAATTATTATATTCTTCTTGAAGTCTGAGGGTATTTCGCCTGTTTCACTGGGTACTAAACATAATTACGTGGGTGGAAGATCATCGGCAGCATAGCAAAAGAAAAAAAATTATGAACAGATTTCGAGGAAGTCCGTAGCAGTATGACCGTGTAGTGCATAAGAAAAACTACGGATATCCAAGGATGGACAAGGCGCACTTGCTACAAAAACTAGTGTTTGCTCGTTTCAAGGATGCTTGGTACAGTTTAAAGGGTGTGCGTGATAGTGACCTACTACGATATTTACATCAAATTGCGTGCGACATAGATTACAGTGATTTCAAGGGAAGCTGTGGATGGTTGCATAATTTCAAATAGTGCTACAGAAGGCCCGCATCTCGTGGTCGTGCGGTAGCGTTCTCGCTTCCCACGCCCGGGTTCCCGGGTTCGATTCCCGGCGGGGTCAGGGATTTTCTCTGCCTCGTGATGGCTGGGTGTTGTGTGCTGTCCTTAGGTTAGTTAGGTTTAAGTAGTTCTAAGTTCTAGGGGACTGATGACCATAGATGTTAAGTCCCATAGTGCTCAGAGCCATTTGAACCATTTTTTTGCTACAGAACTGGAAGACGTAAGACACGAAATTTCAAACGAAGTATCAACTTGACGATGCACAGCAAACTGCGGAATCGGTCCGAAAATTTATAGATGAGATGAACATACTTACCCCATCGTTCAGTAAGGTTGGCTGGATGGCTGTGGGAGGGGACCAAACAGCGTTGTCATCGGTTCCACAGGATTAGGGAAGGATGGGGAAGGAAGTCAGCGGTGCCCATTCAAAGGAATCACTCCGGCATATCCCTGAAGCGATTTAGGGAAATCGCGGAAAACCTAAATCAAGATGGCCGGACGCGAGTTTGAACCGTCGTCCACCCGAATGCGAGTCCAGTTTGCTAGCCATTGCGCAACCTCGCTCTGTGTTCATTAAGGAATTTGTTTTCAACTTCGATCAATCGGGATTTGAAGAGGAAATGCCTATGAAAGGAACCCTGGAAATTAGAGGCTGTAATAGGGTGGTATCGAGGTCAACTAACATCAATGCCTTAACGCATTCCTACACAATTATGCTGAATGTTAATGTGGATGATAAATTGGCTCGAAAGTTATTTACTGTGCTGCCCCGTAAATTCTTTCTCGTGTACGTGATCTTGCGAGGGCGGTGGGAAGTTTTTACGTCACAGCAAGCAAGAGTGGAGAAATGGGCGTAAGAGAACTACAGTAATGGTATGAGCACTGCTTTTGGCCAATAGCTGTTCAAAATAACTTGCTTTTGTTTGATTCCTAGTCTGCGTATAAAACTCTTACTCCTTTCAAGCAAGCTATTCCTCCTGAAAAGTGTGTGACTTTCCAATTCATACCACCTGAAACCACTGCACAAATCCAGCCTCTGGATATTTGTTTTTTTCCGTGCCTATGAAACATGTTATCACACTACCTGCAGTTACGTCGTAAAGGATAGCCAGTTCACGACAAGCTCCTCGACAGATTATTTCCCATTCGGTTGCCTGACCGTTTCGCATTCGGTGGCATGCCATCACATTCCATCAGTTCTCATCACGCTGTCACAGCTACATGATTCCAAATGCATTCTGTTAGAGTGCACGGTTTGTAACTCCCACGGAGTTCGCCTTCGATTTTGATGGGGCGAACCTTTGTCATTAGTGTGGCGTACCATTTTTCATTCGGTGTTCATGGTGCAAGTTAATAGTTTGTTTCGAACATTTCCTGACTGTTGACGATATCCATTTTGTGAAGTGTAATACGAGGTTTGTCCGGAAAATACGTATAAAAGTTGAATAATGTCTTTATGTTACAAGTTGCAGTCACCGCCAGGTGGGACTACTGCTGTAATCAATCCCATCAACGCTCAGTTCGAGTCAAAGCACTCTGCGTGAAGGTGGGAGTGTGCGGCAGCTTGTTGACAGTTACCCTTTTTCACCTGCCGTTGGCATGGAGCTCTCTCTGACTGAGGAACAGCGCGTCAACATCAAGTTTCTTGCAAATCTAGGCAAGAATGGCCGTGAGATTTTAGAGTGTTTGAAACAGGTTTACGGAGACAATTCTCTGAAGGAACCAACCGTGAACAAGTGGTTAAAAAGGTTCCGGGATGGCCGAGAAGAAGTCAATGATGACCCTCGCCCACGAAGCCCGTCTACATCGAGTTCCGATGCAAATGTTGAACGAATTAGGGCTTGTGTTCTTAAAGACCGTAGATTGACAATCAGAATGATTGCTGACGAGCTGTCAATCCCCAAAACAATCGCTCACGAAATCCTGACACAAAAACTTGAAATGAAGAAACTATGTGTGAAAATCGTACCGAAGCTTTTGACGCCAGAACAGAAAGCAAAGAGGGTTGAGTGCTGTGAGGATTGGTTGGAAGCAGAGGAACAAGGGGACTTTCTCAACCGAGTCATCACTGGAGACGAGTCCTGGTTTTACGAATTCGATGTGGAGCTCATATCTCAAAGCAAGGAACGGAAACTAGCAGGAGAACCGAGAACGAAATAGTCGCGAAAATCGAGGTCCAATGTGAAGACAATGTTGATTGTTTTCTTTGATTCTAGGGGCATTGTTCACAAGGAATTTGTCCCTCCCGGCCAGAGAGTGAACGGAAATTTTTACGTTGAAGTTCCGACACGTCTCAGAGCTCGTGTGGCCCGAGTTCGACCGGAGTTGGCAAAAGGGGGCAGGTGGCTCCTTCATCACGACAATGCGCCCGCTCACACGTCGCTCGTTGTGCGTGAGTTTTTGGCCCGAAGCTCAATCACCGTGACAGACCACCCGCCTTATTCACAAGATTTAGCCCCGTGTAACCTCTTCATGTTCCCGAAATGCAAAATGGTGCTTCGGGGGCGGGACTTGGGCGATGTGGAAGCCATCAAGGCGGAAACGACACGGCAACTGAGTAAAATCACAACTGAAGACTTACAGCAATGTTATCAACAGTGGAAACGGCGTTGGCAGAAGTGTATCGCGTCTCAGGGCGAGTACTTTGAAGGAGACCATATTGTAATACCTGAATAATTGTAAAATAAAGTTATTATTCAACTTTTATACGTATTTTCCGGACAAACCTCGTATATACAGCCCATAGGTTGATCTCTGGACCACCCGGACACGTGGTGAGTCATTAACAGCTAATAATTGTTAACACAACACTTTCAAACGAGCGTTACTGAGAACTGAACTTGTGACTTCGCAGTCGAGGCGTTACTTGTTAGTCTAACAAAATCGAAGCTGCTTTGGTGAATTCCAGCCATCTTTCAAAAGCACAAAATGAGAATGTTGGCTCTATAGGAGAATTGTAAGCTTAATTTTATCTTACGAGAGAAACATTTCTCACTTTGCACCTTACAAGAACTGTTCTGAAAAATGCTGGCTGATATTCGATACATATTTCCGGTTACACACCTAAATTCCTATGCTGTGATTGCTTTGATAATTAGCAAGTGCTAAGCATAGCTGTGCACATGTTCTTACTTCTATGTATACGATTTAAATAGCAGGAGAACTCAACACGTGACATTTGCTGAAGGGAGCCGGCGTTCACGAGACCGCCACCGCTTCCACGCATCCGCGGCTCGTAGGTGGAGACACCAGATTAACGCTTTTTCTTTTTTAATGTAGTCACCCGTTTCCACAAGCCAATGACCATCACAAGACTATTTACAGTTAATAAAGGGGTGAGGGGGGGGGGGAGCAGAAATTTTAAAATAGAATTAGTGAGTTCTACCAGCCACTGATCATCATCACTCCGCCTATAAATAATAACGAAAGGACTAGAACCCTAATAGAATTATAATAATCTATAAACTATAATGAGTCTTGTTGCCTCCTCTTTTTCATCTGTAGGTACTGCGATGATGACCACTGCTTCCCCGAAACTTGTAAAAATGTTTTTGCATCTGTTGGCGAATAACCAGTGCCTGCACGTGGCGCTGTGTACACATGCGCAGCTATTATAAACCTGTTATTCTTGATTAACAGAATACACGTGCCATGTACACACCGCAAAAGTTTTCATAGCAATGAAACCTTAATCCTGGTGGTGGGACGAAGTGGTAGAAGCCGATATGATGGAAAGAAAGGAGAAGATCAATAACTGTGACGCTATTTCACTTAATTCCAACGCAACGGATTAGAGGCACTGACTCATCTCCTCAAATAGCCTCTTAAACACGGCGAGTTTTTTCTAACTGTGTTGGAAGTCTGTGCCGGTATACCATTCTGTACTTACACTATGTTCTCAAAAGTATCCGGACACCCCAAAAACATACGTTTTTCGTGTTAGCTGCATTGTGATGCCATCTACTGCCAGGTACTCTATATCAGCGACCTCAGTAATCATTAGACATCGTGAGAGAGCAGAATGGGGCGCTCCGCAGAACTCACGGACTTCGAACGTGGTCAGGTGGTTCGGTATCACTTGTGTCATACGACTGTACGCGAGATTTCCACGCTGCTAAACATCCCTAGGTCATATGTATCAGATGTGATAATGATGTGGAAACGTGAAGGAACACGTACAGCACAAAAGCGTACTCTTCTGTTGACTGACAGAGACCGCCTACAGTTGAAGTGGGTCGTAATGTGTAATAGGTAGACATCTATCCAGATAATCACACGCGAATTCCAGGCTGCATCAGGATCCACTGAAAGTACTATGACAGTTAGGTGGGAGCTGAGAAAACTCTGATTTCATGGTCGAGCGGCCAGTCATAAGCCACACACCACTCTGGTAAATGCCAAACGACGCCTCGCTTGGTGTAAGGAGCCTAAACACTGGACGACTGAACTGTGGAAAAATGTTGTGTGGAGTGTCGAATCACGGTACACAATGTGGCGATCCGGTGGCAGGGTGCGGGCATGGCTAATGCCCGGTGAACGTCATCTGCCATCATGTGTAGTGCCAACAGTAAAATTCGGAGGCGGTGGTATTATAGTGTGGTCGTGTTTTTCTTGGAGGGAGCTTGCAGCCCTGGTTGTTTTGAGTGGCACTATCACAGCACAGACCTACTATTATATTTTAAGCACCTTTTTGAAATTCGGGGATGGCGATTGCATCATTCAACACGGTCGAGCACGTGTTCATAATGCACGGCCTCTGGGGGAGTGGTTACACGACAGGAACATCGCTATAATGGACTGGCCTGCCCAGAGTCCTGACCTGAATCCTATGGTACACCTTTCGGATGTTTTGAAACGCCAACTTCGTGCCAGGCCTCACCGACCGACATCGATACCTCCCCTCAGTGCGGCACTCCGTGAAGAATGGGCTGCCATTCCCCAAGAAACCTTCCAGCACCTGACTGAACGTATGCCTACGAGAGCCGAAGCTGTCATCAAGGCTAAGGTTGGGCCAAAACCATTTTGAATTCCAGCATTACCGATGGAGGGCGCTATGAACTTGTAAGTCATTTTCAGCCAGGTGTCCGGATACTTTTGAGCACATAGTGTATGACGGCGTGTATCGTCCGTGGTTTACGACGGGAACGTGTGTGAAACATTCTCCCCCTGATATTATAAAATCTGCCCAAAAATGGTTCAAATGGCTCTGAGCACTATGGGACTTAACATTTGAGGTCATCAGTCCCCTAGAACATAGAACTACTAAAACCTAATTAACCTAAGGACATCACACACATCCATGCCCGAGGCAGGATTCGAACCTGCGACTGTAGCGGTCGCGCGGTTCCAGACTGAAGCTCCTAGAACCGCTCGGCCACACCGGCCGGCCTAAAATCCGCCGTCGTTAATTATTTGCTAGTAGGGTTGTATTTGTTTTCTGTACCCTCACAAGATTATCGTCTAGGCGATGCTAATTTGTGACGATTACCGTTTAGTCCACTTTTTCTCTCTGACTTCTCAAGTGGCTAGATTTGCCTTTCTGCTTTGGGAGTGGCCGAGCGGTTAAAGGCGCTACAGTCTGGAACCGCACGACAGCTACGGTCGCAGGTTCGAATCCTGCCTCGGGCATGGATGTGTGTGATGTCCTTAGGTTAGTTAGGTTTAAGTAGTTCTAAGTTCTAGGGGACGTATGACCAGAGCAGTTGAGTCCCATAGTGCTCAGAGCCATTTGAACCATTTTTTTTTTTGCCTTTCTGCTACAGTGGGCTTTAGACGCAAGGGTACCGCTGCTGACTATGTTGTACTATCGTGCAACATACAATAATCATAAGAGAGTCCAGCCGATAACATCACAAGAAAAATACTATTTACCTGAAGTCCTGAATCTACGGAAAACTTCACATTCACGTCTCCTGATTTAGCATTGCGATAAGCACTTCACAGCAGTATCAGCACCTATTTGTTCGTTTGTGTTCTTGTCTGAAACGAAAATCCCATACGTACCCTAGTTATCTTATTTTCAAAATTAATACGAGAGATATGCGATGAAGGAAGTAGATTTACTGTTATGTTTAAACTTTCCATTGTGACGGAATGGAGGAACGCTGTCGTATGATAAGTTCAGATTAGAAAAAAAATTTGCCTTTCACTGCAAAAATTATCTTCAGTTTATTTTTATAGTGTCGTGACAGATCGATTACGGATCTGTAGCACAACCGTTAGACGCACCTGTGAAGAGTTCTCATCTCCTGGCGTGGTATATACACCCTCCACAAAAGAAATTCCGAGACTGATCTTTTTCCTAGTACATAAGTGACGTGAGCGCACTAAATGTGGTGGATGCTGGAACTAACAACTTTAAACGACGGATGTGCAGCCGACCAGTCAGTTGTGAGCAGGCAGTGTTAAATAGTGTGTCAACTTTGTTGTGTCACTAAACGCTACTGAGCAACACCTTTACAACAAGAATCCAAGAAATTCTTCACAATATTTTGAAGGAGAGAAAAGTGTGTGCAAAATTTTTCCCGCACCTTTTGACTCCCTAACAAAAACAACGCCGTGAGTACGCCTGTCGCGACTTGACAGGAACGCAAAACGCGAGAAAATTTTTTCTGGAAAGAAATCGTCATGGTGTTATGAAAATGAACCTATCAAAAAACGCCATAGTGTAGAAATTCACATGAAGGTTCAACGCTTTGACTACAAAGTCGTCGTTCTAACCGATAAGGACTTTTATGATGGTTTGACATGGTTGTACGAACATTGTATACGTTTATTCAAGTCCGGGTAGACTATCTACAACATCTGAAGAATTGAAACCCCCATAATAAAAGCTCTCTATGTTTCATTCACCTAGTGTTGAAAATTTTTGGACTGATGGAACGCAGGAACACATTTATATGATAATCTGATATCAAGAATAAATTTGGCTCTGACTACAAACATAGTCTTCAATTTCTTTTCGTTGTGTCGTAATCAATTTCGAGGCTACCTGTGAAGAGTTCCCATCTCCTGACGTAGAATATGAAGATCATTTTTACAGTGAGAAGCCAATTTATTCCTAATATCTTCATACGATTGCGTTCCCGCCTTTCATCACGATGTGATGTACGTTACTTCCAGAAGCGCATGTCTGATTTACCTCGAGGTATATATTCAGCGCTGTTTAGTAAGGGCACTAAACGATGAAGCAGTACTCTAGAACAGATCATGCTAGAGTTTCCTTAATACATACAATGTACACTCCTGGAAATTGAAATAAGAACACCGTGAATTCATTGTCCCAGGAAGGGGAAACTTTATTGACACATTCCTGGGGTCAGATACATCACATGATCACACTGACAGAACCACAGGCACACAGACACAGGCAACAGAGCATGCACAATGTCGGCACTAGTACAGTGTATATCCACCTTTCGCAGCAATGCAGGCTGCTATTCTCCCATGGAGACGATCGTAGAGATGCTGGATGTAGTCCTGTGAAACGGCTTGCCATGCCATTTCCACCTGGCGCCTCAGTTGGACCAGCGTTCGTGCTGGACGTGCAGACCGCGTGAGACGACGCTTCATCCAGTTCCAAACATGCTCAATGGGGGACAGATCCGGAGATCTTGCTGGCCAGGGTAGTTGACTTACACCTTCTAGAGCACGTTGGGTGGCACGGGATACATGCGGACGTGCATTGTCCTGTTGGAACAGCGAGTTCCCTTGCCGGTCTAGGAATGGTAGAACGATGGGTTCGATGACGGTTTGGATGTACCGTGCACTATTCAGTGTCCCCTCGACGATCACCAGTGGTGTACGGCCAGTGTAGGAGATCGCTCCCCACACCATGATGCCGGGTGTTGGCCCTGTGTGCCTCGGTCGTATGCAGTCCTGATTGTGGTGCTCACCTGCACGGCGCCGAACACGCATACGACCATCATTGGCACCAAGGCAGAAGCGACTCTCATCGCTGAAGACGACACGTCTCCATTCGTCCCTCCATTCACGCCTGTCGCGACACCACTGGAGGCGGGCTGCACGATGTTGGGGCGTGAGCGGAAGACGGCTTAACGGTGTGCGGGACCGTAGCCCAGCTTCATGGAGACGGTTGCGAATGGTCCTCGCCGATACCCCAGGAGCAACAGTGTCCCTAATTTGCTGGGAAGTGGCGGTGCGGTCCCCTACGGCACTGCGTAGGATCCTACGGTCTTGGCGTGCATCCGTGCGTCGCTGCGGTCCGATCCCAGGTCGACGGGCACGTGCACCTTCCGCCGACCACTGGCGACAACATCGATGTACTGTGAAGACCTCACGCCCCACGTGTTGAGCAATTCGGCGGTACGTCCACCCGGCCTCCCGCATGCCCACTATACGCGCTCGCTCAAAGTCCGTCAACTGCACATACGGTTCACGTCCACGCTGTCGCGGCATGCTACCAGTGTTAAAGACTGCATGGAGCTCCGTATGCCACGGCAAACTGGCTGACACTGACGGCGGCGGTGCACAAATGCTGCGCAGCTAGCGCCATTCGACGGCCAACACCGCGGTTCCTGGTGTGTCCGCTGTGCCGTGCGTGTGATCATTGCTTGTACAGCCCTCTCGCAGTGTCCGGAGCAAGTATGGTGGGTCTGACACACCGGTGTCAATGTGTTCTTTTTTCCATTTCCAGGAGTGTATTTCACATAATTCTCGTAGAAAATGGATCTTCCATTCGCACTATTGGTTTCACGCGTGCCTGCTTTTTAATATTGCTTTATAGTGATAGTAGCTGACAAACCTAGATTTTCCCGGGTATTCATTTTGCCACTTTTCTGTCAGAAGCGATAACAAAAAATGGAATGCATCTTTATTGTGATATCGAAAAAAATCATTTCCCTGAATTCGCAAATGCCTCTTTGAAATTACGAAACAGTCGTACAAAGAAATAAGTCTAATGTACAAATGTATAAGTACCGTATCAAAATTAAGAAATATAGTATTCAGAATACAAATTCTCTAAAAATCGCTCTTAGCACTATGGGACTTAACATCTGAGGTCATCAGTCCCCTAGAACTTAGAACTACTTAAACCTAACTAACCTAAGGACATGACACACAGCCGGCCGGAGTGGCCGTGCGGTTAAAGGCGCTTCAGTCTGGAACCGCGTGACCGCTTCAGTCGCAGGTTCGAATCCTGCCTCGGGCAAGGATGTGTGTGATGTCCTTAGGTTAGTTAGGTTTAATTAGTTCTAAGTTCTAGCCCACTGATGACCTCAGAAGTTAAGTCGCATAGTGCTCAGAGCCATTTGAACATGACACACATCCATGCCCGAGGCAGGATTCGAACCCGCGACCATAGCGATAGCGCGGTTTTAAACTGAAGCGCCTAGAACCGCTCGGCCACAACGGCCGAAGCAAATTCTCTGTAAAGGTTATTTAACTTATGCAGTAGAGTCGGTGTGATATGATCCCAGCACTATTTGTATCCTGGGCGGAGCTGCTTCGGTTGTCTACGACGCGATTTTGCTAACGTCTCTATGCCACCGCTTCTTCAGAGCTCTACAAACGGCTACTTTCTCTTACAGCCGATTGCACTTCGCAGTTGAAAGCTGTCAAAAGCACTACCAGGTATCAGGGATTTCTTTAAGTTAACTCGACTGGAGTTGTGTGTTAATAGTAAAGAATAAATGTATTAAAACTTCATGCATGATGTGAAATTGTTCCATTATCTCAGTATTTACGCGGTCATATCTTTTGCACTATGTGCCGTACAATGACATTTGTGTAGATACATTCAGCAGCAGACATGGTACTGTCTGCGAAATGTATTGCGATAGAGCTAGTAGCAAAGACATCACAAATTTACACGTCATGTATGATGCAACAGTTTTTATGTGTTTATGACGTCGTATCTCGTGATCTATCTGATATGATTTTGTAGGTACATTTAGCGGCTTGTGCGGATACTGCATGCAAAATTTCATGTGAATAGATTTAGTAGGAAAGACGTAATAAGTGTAAACGTCACGTAACTGTTTGTGACGCCATATGTTCCGGACTACGATAGGCACGTTATTCTTACCCCAACAGAGAATGTTGGCTGACAGTAAGGGATACACCGGGTGATCAAAAAGTCAGTATAAATTTGAAAACTTAATAAACCACGGAATAATGTAGATAGAGAGGTAAAAATTGACACACATGCTTGGAATGACATGGGGTTTTATTAGAACCTAAAAAAAAACACCCCATATTGCTAGACGGGTGAAAGATCTCTTGCGTGCGTCGTTTGGTGATGATCGTGTGCTCAGCCGCCACTTTCGTCATGCTTGGCCTCCCAGGTCCCCAGACCTCAGTCCGTGCGATTATTGGCTTTGGGGTTACCTGAAGTCGCAAGTGTATCGTGATCCACCGACATCTCTAGGGATGCTGAAAGACAACATCCGACGCCAATGCCTCACCATAACTCCGGACATGCTTTACAGTGCTGTTCACAACATTATTCCTCGACTACAGGTATTGTTGAGGAATGATGGTGGACATATTGAGCACTTCCTGTAAAGCACATCATCTTTGCTCAGATGAAGCGCCATCTGTCGGACATTTTTTGAACTTTTATATTTTTTTGGTTCTAATAAAACCCCATGTCATTCCAAGCATGTGTGTCAATTTGTACCTCTGTATCTACATTATTCCGTGATTTATTCAGTTTTCAAATTTATACTGACTTTTTGATCACCCGGTACGTACCGAGTTTAGTGGAAATCGGTCCAGTGGTATAGGAGGAGATGGTAGATCATACATCCACCGATGTCCAAAATTAAAGCAACAAACACTGACTTCCGCGTTTTGTGTCTAATTCACGATGTAAACATACAAACTGTCGACAGATCCCCTTAGGATCGTGTTCTGCACGGAAGATGGCATTATGCCCAACGAGCAACCACGCCAGCGATGACGTCAGGGCATCTATAAAAAAAAAAAAAAACATGGTTCAAATGGCTCTGAGCACTATGGGACTCAACTGCTGTGGTCATCAGTCCCCTAGAACTTAGAACTACTTAAACCTAACTAACCTAAGGAAACCACACAACACCCAGCCATCACGAGGCAGAGAAAATCCCTGACCCCGCCGGGAATCGAACCCGGGAACCCGGGCGTGGGAAGCGAGAACGCTACCGCACGACCACGAGACGCGGGCAGGGCATCTATCAAACCGGGTAGTGTTTGGCAGGTAGTCACTCATCCATAACTGATGTGTACACAGTCACAGACGGTACAGTATCGCACAAAGAAGACGCCTACCAGACTCTCTGCGGTGGAGGGCCATAGGAAGAATGGAAGCAGGACGGTCGCAAACTGATGTGACCCAATGGCTTAATGTGAATCGTTCTGTTGTTTCTCGGATGTGGCGACGATTTATACAGACCGAAATTGTGTCCCGAAGACCAGGGCAGGGCCGACCATTTGTGACATCAGAAAGAGAGGACCGTTATTTGGTTGTAAGGGGACGACGGTACCGCCTTAGTAGTGCATGGCAACTGGCATCTGATCCCGCAGCATCTACTGGACATGTTTCGAGGCAGACGGTGTACAGAAGGCTTCGGAAGAGTGGCTTTTATTGTCGGAGATCCGCTTTATGTGTACTTTTGGCGTGTCTTCACAGTAAGGAAAGTCTAGAGTGGAGTCGTCCGTAAGTCGAACAGTGGACCAATGTTCTTTTCACACAAGAGTTCCGATTTGATCTGGAGAGTGATTCTTGGCGGATTCGCATCTGAGGGAACGTGACCTCTATTTCTGGACCCAAACACTGAAGAAAGAGACCAATATCGTGGAGGATCCCTGAGGATGTGAGCAGGAATTACGTTAAGCACACAAAATTGTATGGGTGAACCGGAAATGTTTAACTGCTACCAGGTAACATGACGATACCTTGGGACCTCATCTGCGGTTGTTGCGATGTGCTGTAGGCCCAGATTTCGTATTGGTGGCCGATAATGCTCGACGTCTTAGAGCAGACAGTTGATGTTTTCTTGGAACCGGAAGGTATTGCACGCGTGGCGTGGGCTGCTCGATCGCCTGATCTGAATCCCACAGACCATGCTTAGGATGCACGGGGAGGTGGGTTGCATCACGTCAGTTTCCACCGACCACTCTCCAGGACTTGCGAGCAGCGCTGCAAGAGGAATGGGCGTTATTGCCTCAACATGAGATTGATAACATCATTCACAGCATACCCCGTCGTTGTCATGTCTGTATTGCTGCAAGAGGTGGTCACGCCCCACACTGAGCACATTAACCAGTTGTCAGTAAGTGCGTGGAAATCGTTAGGTTGCAAAAAATGAAGAAAATTTGTTCTACCTCTATGCATGTTGCAGCTGTTTAGGTTCTGTATTCTTCACGTTGTTTCTACTTAATTATCACCTGTGTATACTGTTTTGTGTCAAAATAAACACAACCTTGCAAAACTTTCGTTTGTTGCTTTAATTGTGGACACCAGTGTACATACATACATACATTTCTGTAATGTGGGTGGATGGACTGACGGAAATGGGGAGTGTTACACGACGATCGGCTTATTCGAATGATACCAAACTCATCCTCCAGTATTTCCATGCCCGCGAGAAATGTTATGCTCAGGGGAAATGCACGCGCAGCTAATCGCTTATCGTTATCTTTCCTACTTTGAGGAAGGTCGAACCATGATGTGATGGAATTCGTAGCGTTGTAGCGACAGGTCGGCCAGACAGTTGGCCATAGAGCAATCAACAACTGCAGATCGCGTAGTGACGTGATGGACTCGGGATAAGAGTCTGGCAAGGAGAGCAGGCACTGTTTCCCACAGATGGACTAAATTACGAGAAGATCATAGGATCGCTCGACTGACTAATGCGAACATACGGATGACAATAGCTGAAATACTGGCAGAGGTTACAGGAACAGTCAGGTGGGACATTGAGTGGCATTCTGTGATGTTCAGTGACGAGTATCGCATCCACCTGTGGGGGTCATACCAAGCCAATGTGTCCTTAGAAGACCTCGTGAAAAGTTACAGTCATCAGCGATACTCGAGACCCACACCTCTCGAACTGCATGCTAGCAAAGCTGGTCCAGTAATTGCAGCAGGGAGGCAGAGTACTCGCCAGTATACAGCGAGACTTATAAACCATTTTGTAATACCCATGACGAAAGTACCGCATGGCATGTTCCAGCAGGGTAGTTCAAGATACTACAGTGTAGTCACACAATGACAGCCTTGAGAAATGTGTAGATCATTGACTGGCCTACTTGGTCGTGTAATTTATCACCCACAGAGGATGTGTCGGATGCTATGGGAAGACGTGTACATTCATATCTGCCTCCACTCAGCAAATTTTGTGAGCTGACACGGCATGAGCTTATGACATAGCAAGAAATTGCTGAAGACGACATTCAGAGGCTGTTTGCTTTCGTGGCTCAACAAACCCATAAGAATGTGTGTGTGTGTGTGTGTGTGTGTGTGTGTGTCTGTGTGTGTGTTCCACATCTCCTACTAAACAACTGGACCGATTTCAAAAAAACTTGGTACACATGTACTGTCAGACAATTACCGTTGTGGGGTCAGAACCACATAGCTACCAAAGGGATGGGGATGACCAAGAAGCGTAGCCGGCGGCGCGTCAATTCCCCTATTTCATTAACCCAGTATTTGAGAATGAGAGCACTTAGTGACTTGCAACAAACTTTACACATAATTTCAAACCCTTAGGAAATATTTACTCGCTGACAACTCTTACAAAATGACGAAAGGAAAGAAGTTTATCGCTTACTACTTTTCAGCTGTTCAAGCAGTCAAAGTATGGCATGAGGCATGATATTACAATTTATTACTTCTTTATTACTAACTGTATACGCAACACATTTTGCAGACAGAATCCACATATGCCGTTGAACGTAGTACATGAATGAAGTCGTAATACATTTAGTCAATCCTACAGTCAAGTCAACTCAAGGATGACCCTGACACCTGAGAGCACTTCTGACAGCTTTCAACTGCAAAGCACATATGGCTGTCCATAGAGCTATGAGGAGGTGTTGCCATAGAGATGTTTACAGAATCGTGTTCTAGACAGTCGAAGCAGCTACTCCCAGCGTACAGAAACTGTTTCATAATTTCAAAGGTGTTTTCACGTGTGCATGGAAATGAAATTTTTTCGATAGTACACTGCAAACACAGTCCATTTTTTATTTTCGTTTTTAATAGAAAATTGGCAAAATAAATACCCGTGTAGTGCCAAATTTGTCAGCTAGTACAAGAATGTTAATAAAACATTCTCGGGTTTCAAGCCGCGTCAAGTGGTTTACTGCCCACGAGCTCTCGGCAGAGATCTCCTCTGCCGTTGTCAAGTGGATGACTGTCGTGTGGTTGTTATTGCCGTGCTTATATAGCCGCGCCCTCGCTCGTGACGTCACTGGTGCTCGGTCCCGCACCATATATGGTGATATTTTGACGGCGCGACCCCTGAGCCCACTTCAACTCCCTCAACTCCGGATCCCACGCTCTACTCAGCTGCAATCCACCGTCTCTATTGAAGGTGTTGTCAGAAATTCTAATCTCTATGGCTATGGCCTCGTTTATGACGCTATCCCAGAAGCCATTAGTCCGTTTAATAATAGACGTCTCATCGAAAAAAAAAGGTTCAAATGGCTCTGAGCACTGTGGGACTTAACTTCTGAGGTCATCAGTCCCCTAGAACTTAGAACTACTTAAACCTAACTAACCTAAAGACATCACACACATCCATTCCCGAGGCAGGATTCGAACCTGCGACCGTAGTGGTCGCGCGGTTCCAGACTGTAGCGCCTAGAACCGCTCGGTCACACCGGCCGGCGCAGACGGTAACACCTTTTGTTGTGTCGGTAGCTGGGCCGACACCGTGAAGTTGAGATTGCTGAAAATGAACTCTAGACTAACGCTGTAGCCGATAGTGCACGCACGGCTAAAGCAGACGGGCGTGAAGTCTGGAACATGAGAACTTATAAATGAATAAGAAGAAAAGTATGTAGATGCTTATTACTTATCTTTTAATTAGTCCTTGGAATACATCTCTCTTGAATACTCGTAAGCTATAGGCACTGATACAAATGGCGCCTTGCTAGTTCGTAGCCATTAACTTAGCTGATGGCTATTCTGTCTCTCGGCTAATGAGAGAGAAAGGCTTCGTACATCTGGTCGGTAGCTAGGTTCTCGTACAACTGGGCGGTAGCTAGGTTCTCGTACAACTGGGCGGTAGCTAGGTTCTCGTACAACTGGGCGGTAGCTAGGTTCTCGTACAACTGGGGCGGTAGCTAGGTTCTCTTATCACGAGACCTGCCTTGGTGGTGGCGCTAGGTCTGCGATTACACAGTGGCGACACGCGGGTCCGACATGTACTAAATGGACCGCGGCCGATTTAAGCTACCACCTAGCAAGTGTGGTGTCTGGCGGTGACACCACATTCCTCCCCCGCAAATCGGCGAACGGTCGTGTGATAAGGCTTCCGCCCGCCGTGGGGAGGACCACATGTTGACGTATGCGATGAGGTGGGGAGCCTAACAACAGGCGAGGCTGTGCCACCCGCACCCGGCCATCCGGTCCGAGGGGAGCTAGGAAACGCCTGAAAAACTAGTCCAGGGTGCACGTCAACATGCGGTGTATGCGCCCGTAAAGAGACAGGAGGTACCGAAGGGTCGACCTCCATTGCGTCGGGGTAGCCGACGCGCGATGACGTCATGTGGTCCGGAGCGGGCGGGAGTTCCATGGCGGAGGACAGCTGGTCACGGGAAGCGATCGGCGGCGCGAGACCCTGGGAGGCGCTTGGCGGCTGCAACGAAGCGTCGAATGCGGGCGGCGCCGGCGGGAGAACAAGCGGCGGCGGCAGCGGCTGCTGCTGCTGCGGCGGCGGCGGCACGTCGCCAACGGGCAAAATGGAAGGCATCGTCGGTAACACCTGGGGATGAGGCGAGCCAGTAGATGGGTCCCCAGGGCGCTGACCGGACGGCACCGACGCTGAAAGCAGACGGGGAGCGGCAGAACCCGAGCGACGACAGAGGCGCAGCTGATTGAGATGCCGACGCACCCCACCAGAGGCCCCCAAAACCAAATACATCGCGCGGCCGAGGCAGCGAAGAATGCGCCCTGCGAGCCAACGCCGTGAACCGCGATAGTTGCGATAAAATACAACGTCGCCTGGAGCAAAAGCAGGAGTCTGCCGCTGCACAGGAACCTGATGCGGCGGATGCAGCAAAGACATCAAGGTGCGATGAGGACGACCGTGGAGCAACTCAGCCGGCGAGCGACCATCTCGGGGCTGAGAGCGGTACGAAGACAAAAAGAGCAACAATGCGTCCTCCCGAGAATGCGACTCTTTCAATTTCAACATCTGTGACTTGAAAGTCCGGACCAATCGTTCAGCGGCACCGTTGGACTGAGGCGAAAACGGCGCGGATGTCAGATGTTGAATACCATTGGCCTGGCAGAATGACTGAAATTCTGCGGACATGAATTGTGGGCCATTGTCGGAAACAATAGTCTGCGGAAGACCTTCAATGCAAAAGATAGCAGACAACGCTTGGATGGTGGCGGAGGACGTCGTGGAAGACATCCGGACAACAAAAGGAAAATTACTGAAGGCGTCGACCAGAACCAACCATCGAGCATTCCAGAATGGACCAGCAAAATCAATGTGCAAGCGTTGCCAAGGGGAAGTGGCTTTCGGCCATGCAAAGACTTTCCGCGGCGGTGCGGATTGTTGTTCGGCACACGCCGGGCACGAAGAACACATATTCGTAATCGCAGCATCGATTCCGAACCAAGTACAGTGCTGACGAGCAAGTTGTTTCGTTCGCACTATACCCCAATGTCCTTGGTGAAGAAGCCGTAAAACAGAGGACTGTAACGAACGTGGGACCACGACTCTGGACTGATCATTATCAGAACGCAACAACAAAACACCACGACGAACAAAAAGTCTCTCCTTGTGAGCAAAAAATCGGCGAACCAACGGATCCTCGATCCGAGACTTTGACAAAGGCCATTGCGTAGCAACAAAACGTAAAACAGTAGCAAGGACAGGGTCAGCAGCTGTGGCTGTAGCGACACGACGAAAATCAATCGGAAACGATTCGACCACTTCATCGGTTTCCGAATCAATGAACATGCAAGCAAGTTCGGAAGAATCGAATGCTTTATCCTCAGCAACAGGCAAACGGGACAACGCATCGGCGTTTCCGTGCTTAGCAGTGGACCGATACAAGATATCGTAGCGGTACTGCGAGAGGAAAATAGCCCAGCGAATGAATTTCGGCGCTGTACGTGGAGGTACAGGCTTGGTCGGATGAAAAAGCGATGTCAAAGGTTTGTGGTCTGTGATGATGGTAAAGTGACGACCATACAAGAAATCATGGAACTTAGTAACACCAAACACGAGAGCCAAAGCTTCTTTCTCTATCTGTGAATAATTTCTTTGCGCAGACGAGAGCAATTTGGACGCAAAGGCAATAGGGCGATCATGGGAGCCAACTTTGTGCGCAAGCACAGCACCGATCCCGAAATCCGATGCATCTACCATCAACAAAAGGGGTTTCTGGGGATCGAATGGCGTAAGGCAAGTATTAGAAAGCAACGCCGATTTCAACTGGCGAAAGGCGCGTTCGCATTCCGTCGTCCAGAGAAACGGAACACCTTTACGGCGTAAGCGATGAAGCGGAGCTGAAATGGAAGAGGCATTGCGCACATATTTATTGTAATAATTAATTTTACCCAACACACTCTGTAGCTGTTTCAGATTTTGAGGGGAAGGCAAATCTTGTATGGCACGGAGGTGCTCTGGACTCGGATGTATGCCTTGGGCATTAATGACATGTCCCAGGTATGGTAAGTCACGAGCAAAAAACACACATTTGTCCTTCCTCAAGCGAAGACCATTTTGCCGCAAGACCTGAAATAATGTTCGTAAATTCGCAAGATGATCTTCTTCTGTCTGTCCGGAGATCACTATATCGTCCAGATATTTTGCTGCAGTAGGGACCGACGCACAAATAGTTTGTAAATATTGCTGAAACAAGACAGGGGCGGATGCACACCCGAATGGCAGTCTTTTGAAGCGGTACAATCCAAGATGCGTGTTAACCACCAATACGCGCTGGGATTCGTCGTCCACCGGTATTTGCAAGTACGCATCGGCTAGGTCCAACTTTGAAAAATATTTTCCCGGGCACAGTTTAGCAAAAAGATCTTCCGGGCGGGGCAAAGGAAAAGTAGCAGTCACTAGCTGTGGATTCACTGTGGCCTTGAAGTCCACGCAAAGTCTCAATTTTCCGGAAGGTTTTGGCAAAATTACTAAGGGTGAGGCCCAGAGAGAAGCTTGCACACGTTCAATTACACCCTGTGATTCGAGATCGTGTAACGTTCTTGCGACCTCATCACGCAATGCGTGGGGAACATTGCGCGCCCTGAAAAATTTCGGTTGCGCGTTTACCTTCAGTTCTAAATGTGCTTCATAGTTTTTAGCGCAACCTAAGCCCGGTGCAAAAATGTCTGCAAATTCGTCACACAGCCGAGAAACACTGTCTGCAGGCACAGTGTGATTCACTGATAGGACCTGATTTACAATAGACATGTTAAACAACTGAAATAAATCTAGACCAAACAAGTTCACTGCAGAAGAAGAACGAAGAACGTAAAATGACACAAGTTTTGTTTGTCCCTTGTATGTTGCAAGAAGGCTGCACTGTCCTAACACAGGAATTTTCTGTCCGGAATACGTGGTGAGCTTAACATTTGCGGAACGCAACGGAGGGTTGCCCAGTTGTTTGTACGTGTCGTGATTGAGCAATGAAACTGCAGCTCCGGTATCGAGCTGGAATGGTATCACTTTGCCTTCAAATTCTAAGTCCACAAAAAGTTTATTGTCCTGCTGACGACAAGAGCGACTGTTTTGTGCAATTGGAACAGACACTGGTACAGAATCACTTGCTAAGTGACGTGATTTCCGGCGACGTCGACGCACAGTTTTTGTGGGACGATCACAGTCACTGTTAGAGAAAGTGTCACTGGACGAAGCGGAATTAACGACATGAATGTCCATAGGCGAAGGTCCACGAGCCTGAGTGTCCTTGGTTCGATTCCGGCGCGAAGCAAAGGGCCTGGAATGATTGCGATTGTCTGATCTGAGCTTTTTCTGGCAAACACTTTGAACATGTCCTTTCTTATTGCAGAAAAAGCAAATAGCTTGGCGTGACGGGCAATGTTCACGCGAATGTCTAGTAGCACACCGCGGGCATGATTTCACTGCATTTGTGTGCCAGCGCGGCACCTCTGGCTTAGCACGCGGCGGCCGCTGTGCGGACGTGCGCGAGGCCCGTTTACCGGGCCGCGCAGCGCGTCCAGCGGGCCGGTTAATGTTACACACGGCTGGCGAAGTTTCAAAAGATTCCTGAGCACAGTCAAGTGTGTCCTGTCTATCCAATATGTCTATCACTTGTTGAAGGGAGGGATTAACTAGTTTCAAAATTTGCTCCCGTATGCGAACATCAGAAACGTTCTGTGCAATTGCATCACGTATCATTGTATCTGAATAAGAAAGACCACAGTCACAGTCAAAGGCACAGTCCCTAGTAAGTCCTTGCAATGTTGCTACCCACTCCCTATTAGTTTGACCGGCCGTACGTTTTGTACGAAAGAACGTATACCGTTTTGCAACCACATTAACTGTTTCTTTGAAATAGGCATCTAAAGCAGACAAAATTTCCTCGTAGGACAGAGTTGCTACGTCGCGTCGGGGAAACAATTTCACTATCACACGGTATGTGGACACACCGACACAAGAAAGCAAAAACGGCTGCCGCTCTTTACCTTGAATTCTGTAGGCTGCTAGATGAAAGTTGAACTGGCGAGACCACTCGTGCCAGGTCTCATCGGCTGCCACGTATGGTCGAAAGGGAGGTGCAACAGCGTTTAGTGGCAGCGGTAGCGAAGAAGCGGCGGCGGCCGCATCGGTTTGAATGGTACGTTGACCCTGGACGAGCTGTCCAAGGGCATCCAATAACGCCTGCGTCTGCTGATTCTGCAAGCGATAAAATTCGGACAGTACATCTGGAGAATGTGGCGAAGCCATGACACAATTAAATGTAAGCAATCAGAAAACTTTAAATCGTCGCCAATGTTGCAAACGAATTAATACAAACTCTTTTGCTCGTCGCCAATAAATGTTGTGTCGGTAGCTGGGCCGACACCGTGAAGTTGAGATTGCTGAAAATGAACTCTAGACTAACGCTGTAGCCGATAGTGCACGCACGGCTAAAGCAGACGGGCGTGAAGTCTGGAACATGAGAACTTATAAATGAATAAGAAGAAAAGTATGTAGATGCTTATTACTTATCTTTTAATTAGTCCTTGGAATACATCTCTCTTGAATACTCGTAAGCAATAGGCACTGATACAAATGGCGCCTTGCTAGTTCGTAGCCATTAACTTAGCTGCTGGCTATTCTGTCTCTCGGCTAATGAGAGAGAAAGGCTTCGTACATCTGGTCGGTAGCTAGGTTCTCGTACAACTGGGCGGTAGCTAGGTTCTCGTACAACTGGGCGGTAGCTAGGTTCTCGTACAACTGGGGCGGTAGCTAGGTTCTCGTATCACGAGACCTGCCTTGGTGGTGGCGCTAGGTCTGCGATTACACAGTGGCGACACGCGGGTCCGACATGTACTAAATGGACCGCGGCCGATTTAAGCTACCACCTAGCAAGTGTGGTGTCTGGCGGTGACACCACACCTTTCATGTTCTATGCGGCGCTGTTCTACAGTGCGAACAGTCTGGCCGACATAGAACTGCCCACAGCCACACGGTACCTTGTAAATTCCTGGCGTTATGAGGCCTACATCGTCTTTCACAGATTTCATTAGTTGCCGGATCTTTGTCGGAGGCCTGAAGATTGTGTCTGTTTTATGCCTCTTCAGGAACTGACTGTTGTCGAACCACAAAACGGTAAGGATGCAACCTGCTTGGTGTCTTCTTCAGAGGTCTTCTTCCTTTGAGGCTTGGATGACATTACTTGTGAGATCTGTTTGTTGTTGTAGCCGTTTTCCTTAAAAACTTTGCGTAAGTGGCTCAATTCTCTCGGAAAGTTTTCAGCGTCTGAGACGGTTTCATCTCGAGGTACTAAGGTCCTCAGAACTGACTGTTTCTGTGCTGGGTGATGGAAGCTGGTGGCGTGCAGATACCGATCCGTGTGGGTGGGCTTGCGGTAAACGCTATGACCTAGAGACCCGTTGGGTTTACGGCGGACAAGCATGTCCAAGAACGGCAGGTAACCCTCCTTCTCTACTTCCATTGACAAGTTGATGTGGTTGTGGATGCTGTTAAGGTGTTCCAGGAACTCTTCTAACTTTTTCTTGTCCATGTGGCCAAATGACGAAGGTATCGTCGACGTAGCGATAAAAACAGCTCGGCTTTGCAGGAGTCATGTCCATGCCTGTATATAAGAAGGGCAGAAGGACGGATCCTCAAAATTACAGACCAATATCCTTAACATCGGTTTGTTGCAGGATTCTCGAACATATCTTCAGTTCGAATATAATGAATTTCCTTGAGACAGAGAAGTTGCTGTCTATGCATCGGCACGGCTTTAGAAAGCATCGCTCCTGCGAAACGCAACTCGCTCTTTTTTCACATGATATCTTGCGAACCATGGATGAAGGGTATCAGACGGATGCCATATTCCTTGACTTCCGAGAAGCGTTTGACTCGGTGCCCCACTGCGGACTCCTAACTAAGGTACGAGCATATGGGATTGGTTCCCAAATATGTGAGTGGCTCGAAGACTTCTTAAGTAATAGAACCCAGTACGTTGTCCTCGATGGTGAGTGTTCATCGGAGGTGAGGGTATCATCTGGAGTGCCCCAGGGAAGTGTGGCAGGTCCGCTGTTGTTTTCTATCTACACAAATGATCTTTTGGATAGGGTGGATAGCAATGTGCGACTGTTTGCTGATGATGCTGTGGTGTACGGGAAGGTGTCGTCGTTGAGTGACTGTAGGAGGATAGAAGATGACATGGACAGCATTTGTGATTGGTTTAAAGAATGGCAGCTAACTCTAAATGTAGATAAATGTAAATTAATGCAGATGAATAGGAAAAAGAATCCCGTAATGTTTGAATACTCTATCAGTAGTGTAGCGCTTGACACAGTCACGTCGATTAAATATTTGGGCGTAACATTGCAGAGCGATATGAAGTGGGACAAGCATGTAATGGCAGTTGTGGGGAAGGCGGATAGTCGTCTTCGGTTCATTGGTAGAATTTTGGGAAGATGTGGTTCATCTGTAAAGGAGACCGCTTATAAAACACTAATACGATCTATTCTTGAGTACTGCTCGAGCGTTTGGGATCCCTATCAGGTCGGATTGAGGGAGGACATAGAAGCAATTCAGAGGCGGGCTGATAGATTTGTTACTGGTAGCTTTGATCATCACGCGAGCGTTACGGAAATGCTTCAGAAACTCGGGTGGGAGTCTCTGGAGGAAGGAGGCATTCTTTTCGTGAATCGCTACTGAGGAAATTTAGAGAACCAGCATTTGATGCTGACTGTTGCACAATTTTACTGCCGCCAACTTACATTTCGCGGAAAGACCATAGAGACAAGATAAGAGAGATTAGGGCTCGTACAGAGGCATATAGGCAGTCATTTTTCCCTCGTTCTGTTTGGGAGTGGAACAGGGAGAGAAGATGCTAGTTGTGGTACGAGGTACCCTCCGCTACGCACCATATGGTGGATTGCCCAAAAAGGATGGTCGGATTTGAACTCCGTAGTACCATTGAAAGGTGAGGAGGGGGGACCACTGCCGGCCGTCTGCAAGTCGGCCATTACACCCAGTTTGCCACGAGATGGCGCAGTGGACGGTCGAGCATCGTGTTTTTGCTGTGGAACAGTTTTTCAGAAATGATGAATCGTTTATTACTGTGCAACGATTGTTTCGACAACGTTTTGGTGTAGCGCGTGATGGACCCATTCCAGATCGCAGATCCATATCACGTTGGGTGACTGCATTCCGGACAACAGGGTCTGTCAAAAGTGGTAAATCTACAGGGCGTACACGTACGGCAGTTACTCCACAGAACATTGATGATGTTGGAGCGTCAGTGCTGCAAAGCCCGCGTCGTTCCACTAGGCGTCGTGCTCAAACTTTAGGCCTCAGCCGTAGTTCGTTGCAGCGTATTTTAAGCCGTGAGTTACAGTTTCACCCATACAAAATTATGATCACGCAAAAGCTGTATGATCGTGATTTTGAGCAGCGAAGACGATTTTGTGAATCAATGCTTGACATTTTGTACTCTAATAATGATGTTGTGCTTCTTATGTCAGATGAAGCCCATTTCCATTTAGACGGCTATGTCAATAAACAAACCTGCAGGTATTGGGCAGCAGATAATCCCAGAGAATTGCACCAAAAGCCTCTTCATAGTGCTAAGGTAACAGTCTGGTGTGGAATTTCAAGATTGGGGATTGTTGGTCCTTATTTTTTTGAGGAGAACAACGCTACAGTCACAGTGAACTCGAAACGTTACGTTAACATGCTACGTAGTTTTTTGGTGCCGAAACTGCGAGAGTTACATGTAAATCGAGATCGAATTTGGTTTCAACAGGACGGGGCCACGGCCCACACAGCCAATGACTCCATGTGTGTTTTAAGGCGGATGTTCCCCCACCACATCATCTCGCGTTTTGGAGATGTCCACTGGCCCGCGAGATCACCTGACCACTCAGCCTGTGATTTTTTTCTTTGGGGATACCTAAAGTCAAAAGTCTACGTAAAGAAGCCCCGAAACTTAATTGATCTGAAGGAGGCAATCAGTGCGGAAATTATGGCAATTCAAGAAGAAACAGTAGTGAAAGTGATGGAAAATTTCGAGGAAAGACTTATGGAATGCATCACCGAGGAAGGACACCATCTTCCGGAAGTCATTTTCCGTACATGATTTTTTGTGGTTAGTTCTTGTAATTGGGTGCCTGGGAGCATTTAGTTACGTAATTGAATAAAATTAATTTGTAAAACTGATGGAGTTATAGTTATTTAAAATGTGACCATCCTTTTTGGGCCACCCTGTATGATGACGTCAGAATGTGTTAAATAAATCCACGATGGTGTCGTCAAAGAGCTGGGACAGTAAGTCAACAGAGTCTGTGAGAGGGACACACGTGAATATAGAAACCACTTCGAAGCTAACCATAATATGCCCTTCAGCAAGTCGCAGAACTTAAACCGATTGATGAAGTCCGCCGTATTATTTACGTATATGGTGTCCACAGTGTCCAGCGTGTGTAGAAAGGAGGGTGGCCAGATGTTTAGCAAGTTTATAGGTCGGCGATCCGGTGGTACTCACTATCGGCCTAAACAGTGTGTCCTTCTTATCCACCTTCGGCAGAACCTCCTCCCCAAGGCACCAAGACCGCCCACGTTCTATGGTCTATGAGACGCCTATTATTAAACAGACTAATGGCTTCTGGGATAGTGTGATAAACGAGGCCATAGAGATTAGAATTTCTGACAACACCTTCAATAGTGACGGTCAATTGCAGCTGAGTACAGAGTGGAATCCGGTGTTGAGGCAGTTGAAGCGGGCCCGGCGGTCGCGCGGCCATAACATTACCGTATATGGTGCGGGACCGAGCACCAGTGACGTCACGAGCGACGGCACGGCTATATAAGCACGGCAATGACAACCACACGACAGTCATCCACTTGACAATGGCAGAGGAGGTCTCTGCCGAAAGCTCGTAGTCAGTAAACCACTTGACGCGGCTTGAAAGCGGAGAATGTTTTACTAACGGATATCGCTGCGAAAGCATGCATTCGTACAGCACAAGAATGTAGTTGTTCGCACGATGGTCATACTTCATACAGTCCTAATGTTGACGACGGGCAACAGTTCTGAATGGAACGAAAATTTAATTATTTAATACTCGTTATGAGATGGACATATCACAAAAGTTTCATATCCAGTGTGCTCCATTGATCGTGACCGGGCCAAATATCTCACGAAATAAACGTCAAACGAAAAAACTACAAAGAACGAAACTTGTCTAACTTGAAAGGGAAAACCAGATGGCGCTATGGCTGGCCCGCTAGATGTTGCTGCCATAGGTCAAACGGATAACAACTGCGTTTTTTTTTAAATAGGAACCCTCATTTTTATTACATATTCGTGTAGTACGTAAAGAAATATGAATGTTTTAGTTGGACCACATTTTTCGCTTTGTGATAGATGGCGCTGTAATAGTCACAAACGTACCGCTCACAATTTTAGACGAGCAGTTGGTAACAGGTAGGTTTTTTAAATTAAAATACAGAACGTAGGTACGTTTGAACATTTGATTTCGGTTGTTCCAATGTGATACATGTACCTTTGTGAGGTTATCATTGCCGGCCGCGGTGGCCTAGCGGTTCTAGGCACCTCAGCCCGGAGCTGCGCGACTGCTAAGGTCGCAGGTTCGAATCCTGCCTCGGGCATGGATGTGTGTAATGTCCTTAGGTTAGTTAGGTTTACGTAGTTCTAAGTTCGAGGCGACTGATGACCTCAAAAGTTAAGTCGCATAGTGCTCAGAGCCATTTGAACCATTTTGAAGACCGCCAGCGATAAAATGGAGGCCAATTATCCTTCCTCCCAGAATGCCGCACCGTACATTAACGCGACAAGGTCGCTGATGTTGCACTTGTCGCAGCCATCGTGGATTTTCCGTTGCCCAATAATGCATATTGTGCCGGTTTACGTTACCGCTGTTGGTGAATGAAGCTTCGTCGCTAAATAGAACGCGTGCAAAAAATCTGTCATCGTCCCATAATTTCTCTTGTGCCCAGTTACAGAACTGTACACGACGTTCAAAGTTATCGCCATGCAATTCCTGGTGCATAGAAATATGGTACGGGTGCAGTCGATGTTGGTGTAGCATTCTCAACACCGACGTTTTTGAGATTACCGATTCTCGCGCAATTTGTCTCCTACTGATGTGCGGATTAGCCGCAACAGCTGCTAAAACACCTAGTTGGGATTATCATTTGTTGCAGGTCGTGATTGACGATTCACATGTAGCTGAACACTTCCTGTATACTTAAATAACGTAACTATCCGGCGAACGGTCCGGACACTTGGATGATGTCGTCCAGGATATCGAGCAGCATACATAGCACACGCTCGTTGGGCATTTTGATCACAATAGCCATACATCAAAACGATATTGACCTTCTCCGCAATTGGTAAACGGTCCATTTTAACACGGGCAATGTATCACGAAGCAAATACCGTCCGCACTGGCCGAATGTTACATGATACCATGCACTTATGCGTCTGTGACTATTACATCGCCGTCTATCACAAAGCGAAAAAAGTGGTCCAACTAAAACATTCATGTTTGTTTACGTACTACACGAATAGGTAATAAAATTGGGGGCTCCTATTTTAAAAAAACGCAGTTGATATCCGTTTTGACCTATGGCAGCGCCATCTAGCGGGCCAACCATAGCGCCATCTGGTTTCCCCCTTCAAGCTAGACGAGTTTCGTTCTTTGTAGTTTTTTCGTTTGACGCTTATTTCGTGAGATATTTGGCCTGGTCACTATCGATGGACCACCCTGTATATCTGACTGATGCTTTATGGTGTAATACTTTTGATTTCCGTCGATGAAGTAGGGGTTTCAACAATGTGATAGGTTCCAGAACCTTACCAGTAATGCTGACATCTCATACGTTTCTATGTTTAAGTATAGAACGTTTGCGTTTCTGTGGATAGCGCGTCCAATTAGCGAAATAAAACCCTTTCGGAATGGTTCCACTAACTTGCCGCTGTTTACCTGTTCTTCGTTTTGTACCCAAATACATACTTTCAACAGTAATCCGGGCTATATCGTCGAAAAAAAGCGTGCAGCTCCCGTCTGGCAGGATGTGGGTGCGTCGTTAATGCCAGCGCTATTAGTCAGCCTTTTAATGACTTACACAATGGCGATGCCTGTGTAGTCTGTAACGAGGCTAAATATTATGCGGGATCCAGTTTGGGTTGCGGTCGCAGCTGCCTGGACCAGAGGAAGAGGTAGAGGTAGATAGATGGAGAGAGAGACGTGTTTGGTAATGGGTGCGAGGGAGAGAGATGAGGAAGGGCCTGGTGTCGCTTCGTGGTTCGCGTTCCTGCCGCGGCGCGGCGCTGCGGGCAGGGGTATTCCCGCTGGCTCGGATCCAGCGACAGCTCAGCCGGGCGGCAGCTGAGGCGGCTGGCCACTGCACGCGACCTGGAAACGGGGCCGCGGCAGCGCCCGCCGATACAGCACAGTAACCTACTGAAGTCCGTCTCACCCCTCCTGGAAGTTGAGCTCCGGCCGTAAAATTTTATGAGGCTACTGTTCGTTAAGAGTGTAGCGCAGCTGACAGCAGTCCGTAGCTATTTCTCCGACCAACAGACTCCCACGTTGGGCATTCCTGCACAAATGAATCCGAGCGACAGGACTTACAAGGCGACTAAAAATAGAGATTTCATTTCCACGCCGGCAGTCGGAACCGTTTTGGGCTTGTTCTTGTGAAACAACGCTTGACTCCAGTGACGACATGGAATATAAGCTGTCTGCTTCCTGTTTCGTAATACAGAGGTGACAAAAAGTCATGTAGGAATCAGCATGGGTTTCGAAAAAGACGATCGTGTGAAACCCAGCTCGCGCTATTCGTCCACAAGACTCAGAGGGCCATAGACACGGGTTCCCAGGCACATGCCGTGTTTCTTGACCTCCGCAAGGCGTTCGATACAGTTCCCCACAGTCGTTTAATGAACAAAGTAAGAGCATATGGACTATCAGACAATTTGTGTGATTGGATTGAAGAGTTCCTGGATAACAGAACGCAGAATGTCATTCTCAATGGAGAGAAGTCTTCCAAAGCGAGAGTGATTTCGGGTGTGCCGCAGGGGAGTGTCGTAGGACCGTTGCTATTCACAAAAAAACAAAAAAAACAAAAATGGCTCTGAGCACTATGGGACTTCACTTCTGAGGTCATCAGTCCCCTAGAACTTAGAACTACTTAAACCTAACTAACCTAAGGACATGACACACATCCATGCCCGAGGCAGGATTCGAACCTGCGACCGTCGCGGTCGCGCGCTTCCAGACAGTAGCACCTAGAACCGCTCGGCCACTCCGGCCCGCTCACAATATACATAAATGGCCTTGTGGATAACATCGGAAGTTCACTGAGGCTTTTCGTGGTTGATGCTGTGGTATATAGAGAGATTTTAACAATGGAAAATTATACTGAAATGCAGGAGGATCTGCAGCGAATTGACGCATGGTGCAGGGAATGGGAACTGAATCTCAATTTAGACAAGTGTAATGTGGTGCGAATACGTAGAAAGAAAGATCCTTTATCATTTAGCTACAATATACACTCCTGGAAATTGAAATAAGAACACCGTGAATTCATTGTCCCAGGAAGGGGAAACTTTATTGACACATTCCTGGGGTCAGATACATCACATGATCACACTGACAGAACCACAGGCACACAGACACAGGCAACAGAGCATGCACAATGTCGGCACTAGTACAGTGTATATCCACCTTTCGCAGCAATGCAGGCTGCTATTCTCCCATGGAGACGATCGTAGAGATGCTGGATGTAGTCCTGTGGAACGGCTTGCCATGCCATTTCCACCTGGCGCCTCAGTTGGACCAGCGTTCGTGCTGGACGTGCAGACCGCGTGAGACGACGCTTCATCCAGTCCCAAACATGCTCAATGGGGGAGAGATCCGGAGATCTTGCTGGCCAGGGTAGTTGACTTACACCTTCTAGTGCACGTTGGGTGGCACGGGATACATGCGGACGTGCATTGTTCCCTTGCCGGTCTAGGAATGGTAGAACGATGGGTTCGATGACGGTTTGGATGTACCGTGCACTATTCAGTGTCCCCTCGACGATCACCAGTGGTGTACGGCCAGTGTAGGAGATCGCTCCCCACACCATGATGCCGGGTGTTGGCCCTGTGTGCCTCGGTCGTATGCAGTCCTGATTGTGGCGCTCACCTGCACGGCGCCAAACACGCATACGACCATCATTGGCACCAAGGCAGAAGCGACTCTCATCGCTGAAGACGACACGTCTCCATTCGTCCCTCCATTCACGCCTGTCGCGACACCACTGTAGGCGGGCTGCACGATGTTGGGGCGTGAGCGGAAGACGGCCTAACGGTGTGCGGGACCGTAGCCTAGCGTCATGGAGACGGTTGCGAATGGTCCTCGCCGATACCCCAGGAGCAACAGTGTCCCTAATTTGCTGGGAAGTGGCGGTGCGGTCCCCTACGGCACTGCGTAGGATCCTACGGTCTTGGCGTGCATCCGTGCGTCGCTGCGGTCCGGTCCCAGGTCGACGGGCACGTGCACCTTCCGCCGACCACTGGCGACAACATCGATGTACTGTGGAGACCTGACGCCCCACGTGTTGAGCAATTCGGCGGTACGTCCACCTGGCCTCCCGCATGCCCACTATACGCCCTCGCTCAAACTCCGTCAACTGCACATACGGTTCACGTCCACGCTGTCGCGGCATGCTACCAGTGTTAAAGACTGCAATGGAGCTCCGTATGCCACGGCAAACTGGCTGACACTGACGGCGGCGGTGCACAAATGCTGCGCAGCTAGCGCCGTTCGACGGCCAACACCGCGGTTCCTGGTGTGTCCGCTGTGCCGTGCGTGTGATCATTGCTTGTACAGCCCTCTCGCAGTGTCCGGAGCAAGTATGGTGAGTCTGACACACCGGTGTCAATGTGTTCTTTTTTCCATTTCCAGGAGTGTAGCAGGTCAGCAACTGGGAGCAGTTAATTCCATAAATTATCTGGGAGTAAGAATTAGGAGTGATTTAAAATGGAATGATCATATAAAGTTGATCGTCGGTAAAGCATATGCCAGACTGAGATTCATTGGAAGAATCCTAAGGAAATGCAATCCGGAAACAAAGGAAGTAGGTTACAGTACACTTGTTCGCCCGCTGCTTGAATATTGCTCACCAGTGTGGGATCCGTACCAGGTGGGATTGATAGGGGAGATAGAGAAGATCCAACAGAGAGCAGCGCGCTTCGTTACAGGATCATTAGTAACCGCGAAAGCGTTACGGAGATGATAGATAATCTGCAGTGGAAGAATCTGCAGGAGAGACGCTCAGTATCTCAGTACGGGCTTTTGTTGAAGTTTCGAGAACACACCTTCACCGAGCAGTCAAGCTGTATATTGCTCCCTCCTACGTATATCTCGCGAAGAGACCATGAGAATAAAATCAGAGAGATCTACATCTACATTTATACTCCGCAAGCCAACCAACGGTGTGTGGCGGAGGCCACTTTACGTGCCACTGTCATAACCTCCCTTTCCGGTTCCAGTCACGTATGGTTCGCGGGAAGAACGACTGCCGGAAAGCCTCCGTGCGCGCCCACACAGAGGCATACCGACAATCTTTCTTTCCACGAACAATACGAGTCTGGAATAGAAGGAAGATCCGATAGAGGTACTCAAAGTACCCTCAGCCACACACCGTCAGGTGGCTTGCGGAGTATGGATGTAGATGTAGATAGCGGTTATTCACATACAGATCGTTTCCGTAAGAGCGTGCATAAATTTAACAGGACATAGGGGATCCTCCACTGAACAATTTGAGGTAGGGAACCTGGGATCGGAGAAGCCAGCTTAAGGAGATAATAGGAATAAAATCACAGTACTGTGTAGCTTTTTATTTACATTAGTTACAGTTAACTCCAAACACCATCATTTATGCAATGAACTTACCATTTGTACTGTATCTTACAAAATGTGCTGAAACTGACGCCTATCAACCTCAATACAAGTACGACATCGGCGAACAGGATTCTGACACAGCCTTTCAAATACGCACCCTCACAAATATCCCTGGTGTTTTTCGAATCACGTCTCAGGCAGCTACATTTCTGGCAACTAATTTCTTCTCAGTATCTACTGGGGTCTCATAAACAAGTGACTTCAGTGGCTCTGAGCACTATGGGACTTAACATCTGAGGTCATCAGTCCCCTAGAACTTAGAACTTCTTAAACCTAACTAACCTAAGGACATCACACACATCCATGCCCGAGGCAGGATTCGAACCTGCGACCGTAGTGGTCACGCGGTTCCAGACTGAAGCGCCTAGAACCGCTCGGCCACCACGGCCGGCAAGTGACATCAATATCCCTATAGGAAATTATCAAGGGGACGCAGGTCAGGTGAACTCGCAGGCCGTGGGATAGGACCTCCCCTTCCGATCTAGCGAGCAGGAAATACTTCCTAGTAAGCAGCTCGTCTTCATCGTGTCCATGCATTAAATAAAGAATGTACATGTAAATAAACAGCACAGTACGTGTAAACTTGTACACATGTTAGTTGCATATAAGCTGGAAAACAGTAATGCTAGACAAAGCGGTAGACACGTTTACTTACATAACTACTTAAGTTGGCTTCCCCGATCACAGGTTCCCTACCTCAAATTGTTCAATGGAACATTCTCTGTGTTGTTACATTTTTGCACGTTCTCACGGAAACACCGTGTTGACAGATGGTGGTAGTATCGCGCACACAAGGCATAAAAGGGCTGTGATTGGGTGAAGGTGTCATTTGTACTCAGGTGCTTTGTAACCCGCCTGAAAGGCGGCACGTGGGTGTGCTCCTGAAAACTGAAAGGATGGGCGAACAAAGGAAGCGAGTAGGAGCAGGTGAGGTAAAACACGTCAGTACTGCAAGTAAGTAAAAGTGGTTTACTGGTGCATGAATATATACAGAGGCATACATAACTTTGTACAGAGGAACACGTAGGTGCGAAGCTTTAGACCCACCGTAAGTCGTGCAAAGTCTCTGTATGAAGCGAAGCTGAAGCGAAGTGTTCCGGCCGTCAGCTCTTGATCAAAATGGGCAGAATCTGCAGCGGCGCTCCTAGAGCTGAACAGCGCCGGCTAGAGGGCGCTGTCGTCGGTGTCGTAGTGCCAACCTATGAACTTGCACCTCCGCCGTCGCATCGTAGCTATCGATACCACAAGGTGATTCATGTGGAAAGGTTTCGGAAGCGATTATCGCCGCACGGCGGGAATTAACAGACTCTGAACGCGAAGTGGTAGTTGGGAGCTAGAAGCATGGGAAATTCTATTTCGGAATTTTGTTAGGGAATTCAGTATTCCGAGACCCACATGGTCAGCAGTGTGCCGAGAGTACCACATTTCAGGCATTACCTCTCACCAAGGACAACGCAGTGGCCGACGGGCTTCGTTAAAGGACCGAAAGCAGCGGTGTTTGCCTAGAGTTGTCATGCTGACAGAGAAGCAACACTGCGTGGAATAACCGCAGAAATTAATGTGGTGCGGCGAAATTTGGCGTTAACGGACTATGGCAGGGGAGTGCCTTTGTAAACCGTGGCTTGATCAGATGATCTGCGATTTCAATTGGTAAGAGCTGTAGGTAGGGTTCGAGTGAGGCTCGAACCCCACGAAGCCATGGACTCAAGTTGTCAACAAGGCATTGTGCAAGCTGGTGACGGTGCATTATTGGCGTGGGCTGTGTTTACGTGGAGTGGACTGGGTCCTCTGGCCCAACTGAAAGCTGGCTAAAGCCGGATATAAGCTCAGCTGAAATTTTTGCGAAGAACCTAACGGTGTTCCGAAAGGATAGGCTAAACACGGTTGCCGGTGGCGCGTTTGTTGCTGTTGGAAGTAGCTTAACTTGTCGCGAAATTGAAGTGGATACTTCCTGTGAGTTAGTATGGGCAGAGGCCATTGTTGGCAACCGGAATAAAATAATAACTGGATCCCTTTACCGACCTCCCAATTCAGATGATACAGTTGCTGAAAGGTTCAAAGAAAACTTGAGTTTTATTTCAAGCACGTACCGGGCTCATAGGATAATAGTTGGTGCTGACTTTAAATTACCCTCGATATGTTGGCGAAAATACATGATTAATTCCGGAGGTACGCATAAAATATCAACCGAAATTGTACTAAACGACTTCTCTGAAGCCGGCCGGGGTGGCCGAGAGGTTCTAGGCGCTACAGTCTGGAACCTCGCGACCGCTACGGTCGCAGGTTCGAATCCTGCCTCGGGTATGGATGTGTGTGATGTCCTTAGGTTAGTTAGGTTTAAGTAGTTCTAAGTTCTAGGGGACTGATGACCTCAGAAGTTAAGTCCCATAGTGCTCAGAGCCATTTGAACCTTCTCTAAAAATTATTCCGAGCACTTAGTTCATGAGCTCACGCGAATAGTAAACGGTTGTGAAAACACACTTGACATTTTAGCAACAAATAATCCTGAGTTAATAACGGGCATCAACACCGATTCAGGGATTAGTGAACACAGGATTGTCGTAGCGAGATTGAATATTGTAATCCCCAAATCCTCGAAAAATATACCTATTCAAAAAAGCGGATGAAAATTCACTTGACGCCTTCCTGAGAGACAATCTCCGGATTTATAATATAAGTGTAGACCAGATGTGGCTTAAATTCAAAGAAATAGTATCGGCAGCAATTGAGAGATTTATACCAAATAAATTAACAAATGACGGAACTGACCCTCCTTGGTACACAAAACTGGTTAGAACACTGTTGCAGAAACAACGAAACAAACATGCCAAATTTAAAGAGACACAAAATCCCCAAGATTGGCGATCTTTTACAGAAGCTCGAAATTTAGCGCGGACTTCAATGCGAGATGCATATAACAGTTTCCACAAGGAAACTTTGTCTCGAAACCTGGCAGAAAATCCAAAGAGATTCTGGTCGTATGTGAAGTATGTTAGCGGCAAGAAACAATCAATGCCTTCTCTGTACGATAGCTATGGAGATACTATCAAAGACAATGCTGCCAAAGCAGACTTACTAAACACAGTTTTACGAAATGCCTTCACAAAACAAGACGAAGTAAATATTCCAGAATTCGTATTGAGAACAGCTGCCAACATGAGTAACGTATAAGTAAATATCCTCGGAGTAGTGAAGCAACTTAAATCACTTAATAAAAGCAAGTCTTCTGCTCCAAACTATGTACCAATTAGATTCCTTTCGGAGAACGCTGATGCATTAGCTGCATACTTAACAATTATATACAACCGTTCGCTCGACGTAAGATCAGTACCCAAAGACTGGAAGTTGCATATGTCACACCAATACTCAAGAAAGGTAGTAGGAGTAATCCACTAAATTACAGGCCCATATCGTTAACGTCGATATGCAGCAGGATTCTGGAAAATATATTGTGTTCGAAGATTATGAATTACCTCGAAGAAAACGGTCTATTGACACACAGTCAACATGGATTTAGAAAACATCGTTCCTGAGAAACACAACTAACTCTTCATTCACATGAAGTGTTGAGTGCTATTGATAATGGCTATCAGATCGATTTCGTATTTCTAGATTTCCGGAAGGCTTTTGACCCTGTACCACACAAGCGCCTCGTAGTGAAATTGCGTGCTTATGGAATATCGTCTCAGTTATGTGACTGGATTTGTGATTTCCTGTCAGTGAGGTCACAGTTCGTAGTAACTGATGGAAAGTCGTCGAGTAAAACAGAAGTGATTTCTGGCAATCCCCAAGGTAGTGTTATAGGTCCTCTGCTGTTCCTTATCTCCATGAACTATTTGGGAGACAATCTGAGCAGCCGTCTTCGGTTGTTTGCTGATGACGCTGTTGTTTATCGACTAATGAAGTCATCAGTCAAAACAAACTGCAAAACGATTTAGAAAAAATATCTGAATGGTGCCCAAGGTGGCAGTTGACCCTGAATAACGAAAAGTGTGAGGTCATCCACATGAGTGCGAAAAGGAACTCGTTAAACTTCGGTCACGCGATAAATCAGTCGAATCTAAAACCCGTAAATTCAACTAAATACCTATGTATTGCAATTACGAACAACTTAAATTGGAAGGAACACATAGAAAATGTTGTAGGGAAGACTAAACAAAGACTGCGTTTTATTGGCAGGACACTTAGAAAATGTAACAGATCTATTAAGGAGACTGCCTACACGTTTGTCCGTCCTCTTTTAGAACACTGCTGCACGGTGTGGGATCCTTACCAGATAGGACTGACGGAGTACATCAAAAAAGTTCAAAGAAAGGCAGCACGTTTTGTATTATCGCGAAATATGGAAGAGAGTGTCACAGAAATAATACAGGATTTGGACTGGACGCATTAAAAGAAATGCGTTTTCCGTTTCGACGGAATCTTCTCACGAAATTCCAATCACCAACTTTCTCCTCCGAATGCGAAAATATTTTGTTGACACCAACCTACATAGGGAGGAACGACCACCACGATAAAATAAGGGAAATCAGAGCTCGTACGGAAAGATACAGGTGTTCGTTCTTTCCGCGCGCTATACGAGATTGGAATAATAGAGAATTGTGAAGGTGGTTCGATGAACCCTCTGCCAGGCACTTAAATGTGATTTGCAGAGTATCCATGTAGATGTAGTTGTAGAACCTATCATTGGCTGGAAATGGTTACGTTTGGTTACCTGGAGACAATTGGCAGCTACTCATGGCAAACAACGACAGAATTTTTATGGATGACAATGTGTCATGTCGATGGACCACGACTGTTCGCGTTTGGTATGAAGAACGCTCTGGACAATTCGAGCGAATGATTTGGCCACCCAGATGGCTCTACGTGAACCATATTCAACATTTACGGGGCTTAATCGAGAAGTGTGTTCGTACACAAAATTCTGCCCCGAAACACTTTCCCAATCGTGGACGGCTATAGACGCAGTGTGGCTCAGAATTTCTACAGGGGAATTCCAGTGACTTGTTGAGTCACTGGCACGTCTAGTTGCTGCATTACGCCGCGCAAAAGGAGGTCTGACACGTTATTTGGAGTTATCCTATGATTTTTGTCACCTCAGTGTAAAGGAGAGGCCGTTCTAACACTCTCCGCCGCGGATGTTGCATCTAGATCTACAGTGGTTGGACGAAAATATGGGAACACCAAAATCACAACACAATACCACTCCCAAAACGGTACAGGGAAATTGTTAGCATTCAAGATAGCTTACAGTTGTCTCGGAACGGATAAAAATGGGTCCTGTATTATTTTCAAGGGAATATTGTACCATTATTCATGCGAAATAGTGTCAAGTTCAGGTAAGTTGACGGAGTTGGGTAGCGATCATACCTTTCTCTACAAAGTAGACCAAAATGACTCAACAATATTGTGGTCTCGTGACCTCCGTTGCCAGGGGAGATGCGATGATTCATCTTCGTACTCACAAAAACTCACGCAGACAATGCCAGCTGTGTCAATCGGATCCCTGCTACATCTACACTTCTCAAGCCACTTTGCGGGGTGTGGCGGTACTTAGTGCACCACTGTGACTTTCCCCTTTCCTGTCCCAGTAGAGAATGGTTCGCGTAAGGAACGACTGCCCCGTGTGGGCTCGAATTTCCCTGACTTTATAAAAAAAAAATGTTCAAGTATGTGTGAAATCTTATGGGACTTAACTGCTAAGCTCATCAGTCCCTAAGCTTACACACTACTTAACCTAAATTATTCTAAGGACAAACACACACACCCATGCCCGAGGGAGGACTCGAAACTCTGCCGGGACCAGCCGCACAGTCCATGACTGCAGCGCCCGACTTTATATTCATAGTCTTTTCACGAGATACACTTAGGATGAAGCAATATATTGGCTGGCTCATCTAGGAACGTACGCCCTAGAAAGTTTAACTGTAAACCATAACATGATCCAGAACGTCTCTTTTGCAGCATTTACCACTGGACTTGATTATCTCCGTGACGCTTTCATGGTTACTAAATAAGCCTGCAACGAAACGCACTGTTCTTCTTTGGATTTACTCTACTTTCTCTATCAACTGTGACTGGTACGGGCGTTTTGATTATGAATCAAAGGCGCTACTCCTGTTTTTCATCATGTTCGTTAACGTTCGTTCTATTTGGTCGTAGCGGACATCAAATGACAGCCGTTGAAGTTCTTGTTGATCCCTTCACTCAGTTTTTTTCTGTTTATTACAGAGACCAGCCAGCACTCTGACCGAACACGCTGAGCTACCGATCCGGCCACCCTAGACCACATGTCTCATTAATTGACGATGATGAGGTCCCATACTCCGAGGAGCGTAGGGGACGACGAGGGAGACCGGCACCGCTGACTAGGCAAGAGCAGAGGTGGTTTGCCGTTGCCTTCCTCCGACCGTAATGGGGATGAATGATGATGATGAAGACGACACAACACCCGGTCATCTCGACGCAAGGAAAATCCCTGACCCCGCCGGTAACTGAATCCGGGACCCCGAGCGCGGGAAGCGAGAACGCTACCGCAAGATCACGAGATGCGGACTCCCATTAATTGGCTACATATTATTGTTACTGTTACTGGCAATGTATGCCACTCTACAAATTGTTATTACAGCTTACTGGCGTTTTATGCCGCCAGGGTAGTGTTTCTGTTAATATGAAGTGGTTCGCAAGTGGGGTGTACAGTATGTATTTCCGCTTTAACGACTTGAGGTTTTTAGAGTATCTTATGCTACACTTCATGCTTGCCTTTCACTCGTGTGCTAAATGACAGTCATTGAAGGTTAATTGGCGTACGTTTGCACAACTTTAAATACACTACTGGCCATTAAAATTGCTACACCAAGAAGAAATGCAGATGATAAACTGGTATTCATTGGACAGGTACAGCTGCCCATGCAGCTTCACACGATACCACAGTTCATCAAGAGTAGTAACTGGCGTATTGTGACGAGCCAGTTGCTCGGCCACCATTGACCAGAGGTTTTCAGTTGGTGAGAGATCTGGAGAATGTGCTGGCCAGGGCAGCAGTCGAACTTTTTCTGTATCCAGAAAGGCCCGTACAGGACCTGCAACATGCGGTCGTGCATTATCCTGCTGAAATGTAGGGTTTCGCAGGGATCGAATGAAGGGTAGAGCCTCGGGTCGTAACACAACTGAAATGTAACGTCCACTGTTCAAAGTGCCGTCAATGCGAACAAAAGGTGACCGATATGTGTAACCGATGGCACCCCATACCATCTCGCCGGCTGATACGCCAGTGTGGCGATGACGAATTCACGCTTCCAATGTGCGTTCGCCGCGATGTCGCCAAACATAGATGCGACCATCATGATGCTGTGAACAGAACTTGGATTAATCCGAAGAAATGACGTTTTGCCATTCGTGCACCCAGGTTCGTCGTTGAGTACACCATCGCAGGCACCTATCTGTGATGCAGCGTCAAGGGTAACCGCAGCCATGGTATCCGAGCAGATAGTCCATGCTGCTGCAAACGTCGTGGAACTGTTCGTGCAGATGGTTGTTGTCTTGCAAACGTCTCCATCTGTTGACTCAGGAACCGAGACGTGGCTGCACGATCCGTTACAGCCATGCGGATAAGATGCCTGTCATCTCGACTGCTAGTGATACGAGGTCGTTGGGATCGAGCACGGCGTTCCGTATTACTCTCTTGAACCCACCGAGTACATATTCTGTTAACAGTCACTGGATCTCGACCAACGGGAGCAGCAATGCTGCGATACGATAAACCGCAATCGCGATAGGCTACAATCCGACCTTTATCAAAGTCAGAAACGTGATGGTACGCATTTCTCCTCCTTACACGAGGCATCACAACAACGTTTCACCAGGCAACGCCAATCAACTGCTGTTTGTGTATGAGAAATCAGTTGGAAACTTTCCTCGTGTCAGCACGTTATAGGTGTCGCCACCGGCGCCAACCTTGTGTGAATGCTCTGAAAAGCTAATCATTGCATGTCACAGCATCTTCTTCCTGTCGGTTAAATTTCGCGTCTGTAGCACGTCATATTCGTGCAGCACTCATAAGCAAGCACAGAGACATCGTGGTATCAACTCCACCCTAAGAGGTTAAAATGTAACCTATTTCATACATAGAATAGATTCTAACCTAACCTGACCTCCTTGGCCCTGCAAAAAACTGACGAAGGACATCGGACGCACTGCGACCACGCTGTCGGTCGATATTATCGGACGACCTCTGGCGACAGTGTCTGACCACCACTGTCGGTCCCACTGTGAACGCAGCCTTAGCGGAAACTAGTCGGCAGTCGGAGGAGCAAAGTCTAGTCCGGAGAAGGCAGATCGGGAAGGCGCGCGATCGGCCATGCATTGAGTTGATTGCTGCCGTGTTTTTCTGCGGGGCTTGCTGTGGGCTGGAATGGTGGTTGTCTTTATCTTGCTGCCATGGATTTGTCGTACGTGCCTTACCAGCAAGTGTCTTAGCTTCCTTTCGCCTTTCCGGTTTTTGGGCGAATGGGAAGGTGAAGATTTCTACTATTTGGAAATAACGGTATTACATGCTGTTATACTCTCACTCCATGCTTTGGGTGTCGGCTCTGCCTAAATTGTGACTTGCTGATTGTGTGAGGAAGAAAGTGTCCTCTGAATTGCTGTGAGGGATTTGCGCTCTGGTATATTTATACAGGGTGTTACAAAAAGGTACGGCCAAACTTTCAGGAAACATTCCTCACACACAAAGAGAGAAAATATGTTATGTGGATATGTGTCCGGAAACGCTTACTTTCCATGTTAGAGCTCATTTTATTACTTCTCTTAAAATCACATTAATCATGCAATGGAAACACACAGCAACAGAACGTACCAGCGTGACTTCACTTTGTTACAGGAAATGTTCAAAATGTCCTCCGTTAGCGAGGATACATGCATCCACCCTCCATCGCATGGAATCCCTGATGCGCTGATGCAGCCCTGGAGAATGGCATATTGTATCACATCCGTCCACAATACGAGCACGAAGAGTCTCTACATTTGGTACCGGGGTTACGTAGACAAGAGCTTTCAAATGCCCCCATAAATGAAAGTCAAGAGGGTTGAGGTCAGGAGAGCGTGGAGGCCATGGAATTGGTCCGTCTCTACCAATCCATCGGTCACCGAATCTGTTGTTGAGAAGCGTACGAACACTTCGACTGAAATTTGCAGGAGCTCCATCGTGCATGAACCACATGTTGTGTCGTACTTGTAAAGGCACATGTTCTAGCAGCACAGGTAGAGTATCCCGTATGAAATCATGATAACGTGCTCCATTGAGCGTAGGTGGAAGGAACTAAAATGAGCTCTAACATGGAAATTAAGTGTTTCTGGACACATGTCCACATAACATCTTTTCTTTATTTGTGTGTGAGGAATGTTTCCTGAAAGTTTGGCCGTACCTTTTTGTAACACCCTGTAGAATACGTTTTGTATGTTACCGCTTCTTAAGGCTACGAGTTGTTTGATTGACTTCTTACAGGACTTTTGCTTTACGTAAGGAGCACCTCCATGTCATATTGAATGTAAATTCTATACACTGGCTCGCCTAATGTCGAACTTTACTGTGTTCTAGTGTTGCCTACGGAGCTCCGGTCAGACTGTGTGTAATCCGTCAGCTTGCGTTCGTGCCGGTTGATGTTCTGGGTGTGTTATTTTGCCCGTGTGTGCTGGCTGGAACGGGACAAACTGTATGCTAAAGGCACATTTCCTACTCCTCAGAGTGCTTAAACCTCACTGAATTTCAATGTATGACGTACGCCCTCTCAGGGCTCTGAGCTGTTTGTAGTTTTAAGGTGTTATGAAGTTGCTTTTAATTCCTAATTACTAAGAAAGATTCTTGTTTGGAATTGCCACTCATGATATTCTGTGCCTTCCAGGCAAAAAATGTTTAAGAGATGTTATTGTTTTGTGTTGATTACTCGATACACGCCATTAAAATTCCTCAACTGTACTTAGGCCGACGTTTTTGAGATCATTTTTAGCTGGTGCAGCCCCTCGTTACACACCTGGTCTACTTTAGAACTAAAATTTATTCGAACTGGCCATCAACAATTCCCATAATTTACATAAAAACACGAATTCCCATTTTAAAGTTAAATAAAAGAACAGTAAGAGCTAATGCAACAGAGTATTACATAGAAAATAGCAGTGGGCCTTTTTGAACGTGTTTCTAACGAAAGTCCTTTTTGTGTCACAACTACTGTGTAACGCACGTATTGTTAACGTCTTTGGAGTTGGGAGCCTTTAGTGTTTGATAGTCTTTAGCGTTTGGGATTTTAAAGCATCTGGGAGTCTTTGTGTTAGAGATTTTAGTGTCCGAACTTTTAGCGTTTGAGTCCTGAGTACTCACCTCTCTTAAGTTTACACTCCACTGCGTGAAATAGTTAACTTCATTCGAAGCCCGGTTAATTAGAAGTAAATTTCTGTTCGTTTAATTTACTGCCGAAAGTACGAAAACTGACAGAACTGAGATAACGTTAACATTCAGCGAACATCTCAATCCATAAAAGGTCGCTTCATTAATTCCAATTTAAGAATTTGAATTGTTGCCTAAGCTACCACTCAAACATCGCGTCTCAACTTGACTTTCGATTAAAGGCCCTGTTTGGCGATTTATTATCGGGCTTAAGTGTGACCATTCATACCATTGAATGATATCAGAGAAACCGTGTTATTAAAAACTGACTTAAGGAAAAACTGTAGTGTCCTATGATTTCGAACGAAGTATTACGAGAAGTGAACCGTATATTGAATTATCTCTGAACAATAATAGTTTATTTAACATTAATATTAAGGAGAATAATTTTCAACGTTCAAAACATTGTGCTGTGTTGAATGAAGCCTGTGACTTCTGACGAAATTAATTCGGTGTACTTGTGCTACGCAAATCAAAGATATCAATTCATTTTGAAACGCGAATCGGTCGCCTAGTAATTGCTAATGAGCATCTTTGACGGTAACTGCTAAACAACGCCACTAGCCGATAGTAATGTTTTGAATCTAAACTTATTGACAAGAGTCTGACTCATATTAGTGCAAAAAGCGGACATAATCAACAAACATTGATTGCAATAACAGATAGTGTAGTGTTGCCTTTCTTTCACGTATCTCGACGAGGTGGAGAATACTGGTTGGGCACAAAAAGGACGCTACACTTTGGCCGGTCGTGGAAGTTGTGGTGTCACCGCCAGACACCACACTTGCTAGATGGTAACCTTTAAATCGGCCGCGGTCCGTTAGTATACGTTGGACCCGCGTGTCGCCACTATTCTTCCCTCCTCACGCCAGCCTGCGTGAGCTAAAACGCGTGCATTTCGGCCCCCACTAGTAACACGGTGTTGGCTCTTCTGCCAACACAACACAAGTACCAGTAGCCAGCAATAGGAGGCGTCACACTCGGCCGTAAGGATTTCGCACGAAATGTTGATTCAGCGCCACTGTAGATAGACAGAAGCTGTGAAACTTGTATTTCCGTTTCTTGACACTTATTTGGGCAATTGTTCGTAATCATAATTTGCACATTAGCTATTGAGTGTCTCAGATGGGCACGTGATATTGTAATTCAGCTAATAACTCTTTCTGTACTCGAGGCACGCCTTCCGTATTGGTAGCGTAAGTGAGCTTGTAACGGTCTCCGCTCTCGGGCGTACGTTAACTCTTTAAAGCCTGTACTATGATAAGTTGACGGGCTTCACCTTATAAGAAAGGATTTTAGTAAATATGTTGACCGCGTGTACCTGAATGGAGGCAAAATCGGACTTACACCCACTCAGTAACAACAATGATACGCCGAGCAAGTCTAAAGTGCAACTACACGATAGTACGGGCAAGAAACATACACAGCAGATGCTACCAATTGTTAATAATACGGTCGCCAGCCTAATTAGGCATTAAGTGAGTTTTTCCTTGTACAAGTGGATGTACGTACAAGCATAACAACACGTAGTAATACTGCATTATATGGTAAATTTTAGAACCAGAAAAATCTACTGAACTAATACTTTCATTTTCTGTACTAATTCGGACAAGCTATAAATACACAACATTACACTACAATGATTACTACAAACTGTGTTTTGTCTATTAATCCGACTGAAATCGGGCATAGGTTACCCTAGTAATAGCACTTTTGAAACACACATACAATGTCAATTTTAATAGGGGTAAACATTGATAAATTTAGGTTTTATATTGACTTTAACTTTGCTAGTCAAATCAGTTCAGTACACTTCAAAATTTAAATGAATAGAAAAGAAAAGAGTGAAAGGGGGGGGGGCGACCCTGAAACTGTTATGATCACTGTGTTGCAACTATTAACTATTGGAAACATTAATCACTCAAGATTTACAAAATATGAGTTACTACTCTTTTTGTCTTATTACTTCCTCATTTAACTACCATTATTTTTGTCTCAAATTAATTAAGCTTCATTACTAAACCAGTTCCAAAATTAACTTCCAACTTTATCAGACCTTTGTTCTTTGCTTATATTTTCATTAACAATAAAGCTCCTTAAAAATCATTCTAGCATAAAAAGGTCTGCAGGAAATTCTTATTAACATAAACTTTAATTCTTCATTTCGGGGCACTCGGATTGCACAACATGTGGAAAGGACCCTGTCTAGGTTCGTGATGAGGATAATTAACTGACAGGACAATTCTGGTAAAAGTTAAGTTGTTATTGAACAGTCAAGAACAAAATTAACACTGGTCCACACGAATACAATTCTAAAGATTCAACCTGTTCGTGTCGATGCGGCGGTTGGCGGGCGGCGAGATGGCGAGGCGCACAGCACACATACAATCACAGCTATGGCTCTTGCTGTATCGGCACTTTGCTTCTTCTTAGCGTCGCAATCCTTTTCAATTCAGTGCCTGTAAAATATAGCCATGCTGTATTGTCGTCGGAAACGGCACATCCGAGGCTCAATGAAACCACTTTTTCCAGGATAGCCTCCTCGATCCGGAACGTGTTCCTCAGACCGATGCCCAACTCCGACTGTATTACTGAGCCCGTTATGCCGTGCCGCGCCTGTGTGCATTTTCCCGCGCTCGCCTGCCATTCACCTTTTACCGCTCCCCTATAGATACGGTATTCACCAAAGGTTTTACATTCCACATATCCTAATACATTGCCTACGTATGGACCAGACGCACAATTACAATTTTAAACATGTTACAATAGATTCAACATGGCTTACACTTCAATTCTGTTATAGCATTGCTTGAAATTTGACATAAATATTAATATTCACATCGAAAGTTGCTCACAGTTTCTTTAACATAATGACACGAAATAAAATCAAAACATTGCTTAGACTAATTTATCGAAAATCAGAAAAAAATTATTATATGTACAGTTGTTGTTGTTACAAGCTCACTCGCGATTACATAGCTGTGACTTTTTATTGTTAAGGACACATTTCTTTCATATTCTTAACCTATTTCCAAGTTGTGTAACGAGTTCATGCTTCTGTGTTTAGCTTAAAGGAGAGCGTGTATTTGCTCAGAAATTCAGATGCCTTTAATATTTTCCTTATTACCGAGTTTGGCACAGCTAATTGTTATTAGGGTCCTCCTAAATTATTTCAGCTATCTAATATCTCGTATTTGTTTCCGGAATTTGTTTCTTAGTGTAATATAGTTGCCGGCCGCGGTGGTCGTGCGGTTCTAGGCGCTCCAGTCCGAAGCCGCGCTGCTGCTACGGTCGCAGGTTCGAATCCTGCCTCGGGCATGGATGTGTGTGATGTCCTTAGGTTAGTTAGGTTTGATTAGTTCTAAGTTCTAGGGGACTGATGACCACAGCAGTTGAGTCCCATAGTGCTGAGAGCCATTTGAACCGTTTGTAATATAGTTGCATTTGTAGTTTCGATAAAATGGTGAATATTGTTGAAAAGAAAACATTCCATTTGGGTCATTTGCTGGCGTTCTTTAGGCCGTCAATTCCCTGTAGCACAGAGAAACTCTTCAACGAGCCCCGAGCTTTGCGAAACTCTGACGAAATAATCAGTTCTGGGTAAGAATCGACACAAATAGCACTTCGTGGTGTCGCATTCGCTTTTGAACGTTTTACTACAGGGTATCATTTACAGATACGTGATTACATGACGTTCTCCGGTATCGTATTGCTTGCATCGTTCGCTTTCCCATTTCGTTATGAAAAGGATTAAGGTTGCAGCGTTTACCTTAGGGCACTACTTGGTAAGTTTGTTGGTAGCCGGATTAGGAGACTTTCTCTTCGTGTGTTTGTCATTTGGTTCGCGGACGGCCTCCGTCCTTGGTGTTGTGACACCACTACATCAGCGGAGCTGGCAGTGATGTGAGCATCTTGGACTGCGGCAATGGGGACATGGCGGGACGCTGCCCGCCGCATTCTGGTGCGGTGTTGACATCGGCGCTTGGCCCCTTGCCCTCCCTTCCTCTCGCACAACAGCTGCCTCGTGTGCTCCTGCCGTTACTGCGGGAGTTTGTCAAACATATACGGTGAGTAATATTCGGACAGTACGAGATTTACACTCTGTTGCATCACAAATTTATTCTTGACAAAAAAATGGAGTACTAAATGAAGGTAAATTTCCAGTTAATAATAGTATGAAATTATTCTACACAACTTATTTTTTGAGTCATCAGTCTCCTGATTGGTTTGATGAGGCCCGCCACAAATTCCTCTCCTGTGCCAACCTCTTCATCTCAGAGTAGCAATTGCAACCTACGTGCACAGCTATTTGCTGGATGCATTCCGATCTCTGTCTTCCTCTACAGTTTTTGCCCTCTACAGCTCCCTCTAGTACCATGGAAGTCATTCACTGATGTCTTAACAGGTGTCCTGTCATCCTGACCCTTCTCCTCGTGAGTGTTTTCCACATATTCCTTCCCTCTCCGATTCTGTGCGGAACCTCCTCATTTCTTACCTTATCAGTCCACCTAATTTTCAACATTCTCCTGTAGCACCAGAAGTTTTTCCACAGTCCATGTTTCACTACCATACAATGCTATCCTCTAGACATACATTACAGAAATTTCTTCCTCAAATTAAGGCCTATGTTTGATGCTAGTAGACTTCTCTTGGCCACGAATGCCCTTTTCGCCAGCCTTTGATGTCCTCCTTGCTCCGTCTGCCATTAGTTAGTTTGCTGCCTAGATAGTAAAATTTCTTAACTTCATATACTTCGTGACCATCAATCCTGATGTTAACTTTCTCGCAATTCCCCACAAAGCAAGAACGTAGGTAGGGAGAGAGGGAAGATGCACCGTTCTCCATATTATCTGACAACTGTATCTCCGAGTTCTTCCGTTCGACCACATTGCGAAATTGTTGCTGAAGGAAGCTTTGATATATGTCTTTCGTTGTGGACAGCCTGGTCTCCGGCAAACTGTCCTGAATGTAACTGTAATCGACGAAAAAGTCCCGAAGGTGTACGAGCCGTGCCGTGATGTGGCCAACAGTGACTGGTGGACAGAGTGAATGGGAAGCCACTTCGTTAACCACAACGCCCATTAAGGCTACTTGCTCGGTTCTCCAATAGCGTTGCATCGTCCTAAGAAATAACGCACTCGCCCTATTCCTCACGTTTTCGACCCCGATGCCTCCTCTCTGTGGCAGTGTCATAGGCAGCGATGTCATCTGCTGTGGCGGGTGCTGGGTGTCCCGAGGTAGCTCTACGAGACGTCTCTGAAGACAGTTTGGACATGACCTTCCTGCACGCAGCCAGAGCAGGATTTGGGCTGACCATCGTATATAACGATGGCTCGACAGCCGCCTATTCTCACACAAGATGGTATGTGCTTCTGGAGTTCAATTCTTAACTGTCACACTCCGTTGAGTGCGGGATACCTCTCGAAGCTGGTCCATTTCTCCGCAGCGTGATTAAGGACCGTGCAGTAGGGGCGAAGTGTTGTGATAACCATGTCTTCAGGAACTTCGAACGGAAGTGCGAATAGGCGTACTGTTCTCATTCGGAGACCAGAATGATCAACAGAAACCACACCCACGCTCCCATCGGCGTGGCAAAACCGGTAACCGTCCTTGGATCGACGAATGAGGCTGCATCGTCTATGAGTTCTACGTATATGACGCTGGCCACTATTGATAGGTGAAATCTTATCAGCTGCCGGGGATCAAGTTTCACCAATTCACGTATGGAACTTTCGATTTCGTGTGCTTTTAGTCTTGTGTATTGTTTGTCGAACGTGAACTTGGTAGTCGCCTTCCGGTAAGAAAGAGCCACCATGATCTGTAGTAAAATGGTTCAAATGGCTCTAAGCACTACGTGACTTAACATCTGAGGTCATCAGTCCCCTATAACTTAGAACTACTTAAACCTAACTAACCTAAGGACATGACACACATCCATGCCCGAGGCAGGATTTGAACCTGCGACCATAACAGCCGCTTGGTTCTGGACTGAAGCGCCTACAACCGCCCGGCCACCGCGGCCGGCGATCTGTAGTAATCAATGCACCTCTATGCGAAGCCTCACGGTGTAAACGAAACTCGCGCTAAACGGGGCGCAGCCAGTGTGCTAGGCAAGGCGGACTGCCCCTAGACCACTTATTACAGTTGTTAAATAATACGGTTTAAATAAGATAAGCCTCGATATTCATGTTACTATAATATTCGGGCGATTTGCAGCGTAGCACTTCTTTTGATCGTTCACCAAAAGTTATATAGTCAGGTGACAAAACGCCTGGGATACCTGCGACTATCGTGTTGGACCAGCAGATTGCACAGTAACGTGTTGGCAACTTCGGTCCATGGCTTCGTGGGGTCGGCTTTGAAATCTGGTTTCGCAGGATGGAGCGGATCAGGTTATGGTTTGGAAGGGGCCGTAATCAGTTACTGTTAGATGCACAAAACACACAAATTTTACACTCCAGGAAATTGAAATAAGAACACCGTGAATTCATTGTCCCAGGAAGGGGAAACTTTATTGACACATTCCTGGGGTCAGATACATCACATGATCACACTGACAGAACCACAGGCACATAGACACAGGCAACAGAGCATGCACAATGTCGGCACTAGTACAGTGTATATCCACCTTTCGCAGCAATGCAGGCTGCTATTCTCCCATGGAGACGATCGTAGAGATGCTGGATGTAGTCCTGTGGAACGGCTTGCCATGCCATTTCCACCTGGCGCCTCAGTTGGACCAGCGTTTGTGCTGGACGTGCAGACCGCGTGAGACGACGCTTCATCCAGTCCCAAACATGCTCAATGGGGGACAGATCCGGAGATCTTGCTGGCCAGGGTAGTTGACTTACACCTTCTAGAGCACGTTGGGTGGCACGGGATACATGCGGACGTGCATTGTCCTGTTGGAACAGCAAGTTCCCTTGCCGGTCTAGGAATGGTAGAACGATGGGTTCGATGACGGTTTGGATGTACCGTGCACTATTCAGTGTCCCCTCGACGATCACCAGTGGTGTACGGCCAGTGTAGGAGATCGCTCCCCACACCATGATGCCGGGTGTTGGCCCTGTGTGCCTCGGTCGTATGCAGTCCTGATTGTGGCGCTCACCTGCACGGCGCCAAACACGCATACGACCATCATTGGCACCAAGGCAAAAGCGACTCTCATCGCTGAAGACGACACGTCTCCATTCGTCCCTCCATTCACGCCTGTCGCGACACCACTGGAGGCGGGCTGCACGATGTTGGGGCGTGAGCGGAAGACGGCCTAACGGTGTGCGGGACCGTAGCCCAGCTTCATGGAGACGGTTGCGAATGGTCCTCGCCGATACCTCAGGAGCAACAGTGTCCCTAATTTGCTGGGAAGTGGCGGTGCGGTCCCCTACGGCACTGCGTAGGATCCTACGGTCTTGGCGTGCATCCGTGCGTCGCTGCGGTCCGGTCCCAGGTCGACGGGCACGTGCACCTTCCGCCGACCACTGGCGACAACATCGATGTACTGTGGAGACCTCACGCCCCACGTGTTGAGCAATTCGGCGGTACGTCCACCCGGCCTCTCGCATGCCCACTATACGCCCTCGCTCAAAGTCCGTCAACTGCACATACGGTTCACGTCCACGCTGTCGCGGCATGCTACCAGTGTTAAAGACTGCGATGGAGCTCCGTATGCCACGGCAAACTGGCTAACACTGACGGCGGCGGTTCACAAATGCTGCGCAGCTAGCGCCATTCGACGGCCAACACCGCGGTTCCTGGTGTGTCCGCTGTGCCGTGCGTGTGATCATTGCTTGTACAGCCCTCTCGCAGTGTCCGGAGCAAGTATGGTGGGTCTGACACACCGGTGTCAATGTGTTCTTTTTTCCATTTCCAGGAGTGTATTTTCCTAAGAACCACTTAATTACATATTGCCATAAAAGGATCAAATTAAAACGATACAGCTGAAGGCCTAGCTAAGAAAACTTATATACCTCCTGGGCTGAAGGTCGAAAACCACACCAAAAACAATAACGGCTGAAGGCCTGAACACAAGTATAAAAATTACTTTAAAGAACGCACGCAGCTGCCGCTCGGAGTGGCCGCGCGGTTAGAGGCGCCACGTCACGTACAGAGCGTCCCCTCCCGCCGGAGGTTCGAGTCCTCCCTCGGGCATGGGTGTGTGTGCTGTTCTTAGTATAGTTTGGTTTAAGTTAGTTGAAGTAGTGTGTAAGTCTAGGGACCGATAACCTCCGCAGTTTGGTCCCTTAAGAACACACACAAGTGAACAATTGAACTATACACGTAGCTGAAGGCCTTACTTAAAAATTTATTTTTCACGTAAATACTCGGCTAAAGACCACACACAAAACACTGAACAACTCAGGGGTTATGGCCTGGATAACAAGAATTTCAGATAAGGAATTTTTTTTAAAAAAATTACTTTTAAACAAATTAATTTTCAAAATTTTAATACATATGATCAAACAACTAAAAGGCTGTCGAACTACACGCCGTGCCGGACAGTATCAACACGGCGAGGAAAACACACTGCTGGAAAACTACGCTAACGACCAGGGCAGGTAACTGGGGTGTTAACGGCCACAAGGCAGAAAATACCGCTGGTGTACCTCATTGATAAGTAACAACCAATTTAATAGTTAAACACCATACAGGAAGACCTGCAACATTTCGTCGACTTCAACACACCATACGTTGCTGCTATCTGGAACGGCCCAGGAAGCAACAACCAGCAATGAATGAAGAGATGTGGCAGGAGTTGAGGTTTCATAATAGGTTAACTGATCACTCAACTTCAGTGTCCAGGTTTGGTGGGCAACGAACTTTGTAGCTCTGGCCGCTAGCGCCTTACAATCCGACCACACGTGCACGCCGTCAGCAGTCTCGGCCTGACCTTGCGCCGTGGAGACTTCCTCAATGCTCTGTCCCAACCGACTGACTACCACACACACCACTACACAGAAATGTAGCGGTCACACCAAAGATGGTACAGCAGTACTAGTATCGATAAGTGCTGCTGCTGCCACTGACGGGGGCAAGTATTGGTAGTAACTCAGGGAGAAATAACACGCCACTCGATTGCGACAAAATGCCAAAGAACAAACGGCATGAACACGAGCCGGCCACTCAAATTCTACCATCAGCTCTTACCAACTGAAATCGGGACTTATGTGATCAGGCCACAGTTTTCCAGTCGTCTAGGGTCCAACCGATGTGGTCACGAGCCCAGGAGAGGTGCTGCAGGCGATGTCATGTTGTTAGGAAAGGCACTCGGTCGTCTTCTGCCGTACCCCATTAACGCCATATTTCGCCGCACTGTCCTAACGCATACGTTAGTCACACATCCCACATCGATTTCTACGGTTATTTCACGCAGTGTTGCGCGTCTGTCAGCACTGACTGAAGACCTTAAGGTCACAGATGTTAAGCCGCCTGTAAGGAATAAAGGTGAGAGTGTTCTTGTGTGTGGCTGTGTATTCACATTTGGTCAGGGCGAATTAGTGTTCAACAGTATTATGGACAAATATGTCTATCTAAACAGACTAAAAAACAATTAACGCGAAAGTGCTGAGAAATGAGGATGCCAAACACGTTCACGACAATGACCCGGGACATAAGGCTCGTATTGTGCAGGATATCTGTCATCCTATTACCCAAAAGTCTTACAATCACCATGTCAATCACCAGACCTCAACCGTATTGAGGATGTGTGCGGAGAACTAGAGCGACGCGTTAGGAAGGCATCAATATCTTCCAACGAAACTCTGAAACGTCAGATAAAGGAAGAATGGGACGGTCTATATACTACTTAAAAAGGTCATTAGTAGTACGCGACAGCGTTTGAAAGAGCCGAGTGGTTCTAGGCGCTTCAGTCTGGAACCGCGCGACCGCTACGGCCGCAGGTTCGAATCCTGCCTCGGGCATGGATATGTATGATGTCCGTAGGTTAGTTAGTTATAAGTAGTTCTGAGTCCTAGGGGACTGATGACCTCAGATGTTTAGTCTCATAGTCCAGAGACATTTGAACCATTTTTGAGCGGTTGAAAGAAATGATGCAACGACTAACTACCTGACACGACATGAAACCGTATTTTCCACAAAAGTTTGTCTTCAAATAATTAGTCCTGAAAATTATCCAAGTATTGAAGTAACGTGAAAATAGAATTGAGTTTTATTTAAAGCGTATTATTAAAGAACTTTTATTAATAATGTTCAACGCTTATGCTATTATTTACGAGCATGTAATGTAATAGAATGCTTGGTTATTGTTTTTGGTTTGTTAAGAATATAGTTATGATGCTCAGAAGTAAAAGTCTTAGTGTCCGAATTTTATCGTTGCTTACTGCAGGTACGCTGTCGCCTTCCAGTTTCGCCATAACCTTTAACCCAAAGAAGTGACCATGTGAAAATATAGATGATGTGGCTTCAACAGGTACATAGCTGTAAAACATTTACCGTTGCTCTTGAGTGAAAGAAGAGTTATAGGAGGAATCATATTTTGTCAACTACCTCATAACATGAAACTTTCCTGTCAGATTAAAACTGTGTGCCGGACCGAGACTCGAAGTCGGGACCTTTATCTATCGCGGACAAGTGCTTTGCCCGCGAAAGGCAAAGGTCACGAGTTCGAGTCTCGGTCCGGCACACAGTTTTAATCGGACAGGAAAGTTTCACGTCAGCGCACACTCCGCTGCAGAGTGAAAATCGCATTCTGGAAACATCCCCCAGGCTGTGGCTAAGCCATGTCTCCGCAATATCCTTTCTTTCAGGAGTGCTAGTTCTGCAAGGTTCGCAGGAGAACTTCTGTAGAGATTGGAAAGTAGGAGACGAGGTACTGGCAGAAGTAAAGCTGTGGGGACGGGGCGTGAGTCGTGCGTGGATAGCTTAGATGGTAGAGCACTTGCCCGTGAAAGGCAAAGGCCCCGAATTCGAGTCTCGGTCCGGCTCACAGTTTTAATCTGCCAGGCAAGTTTCATAACGGGGCACACTCCGCTGCAGAGTGAAAATCTCATTCTTCCTCATAACATATGCATATTCGTCTATGTACGTTGTCGTTAGGAATATTTCACTTTCATCAAAAATTAATGAAAAGAATGGACAGAAAACAATCTCTGCAAATACTTCAAGGGTTAAAGTCAGTACAGAAAGGAGTCAGATACATGTATTCAATAACAAACCAGAGCACATTAAAACGGAGTTTAAGACAATTTAAGCACTATTTGGCAGCTCCTTGTATTCCACTGCAGAGTTTCTTCTGGCGAGCAGATTGATGCCGTATTCCTGGACTTCAGGAAGGCATTTGATACGGTTCCGCACTTACGTTTAGTGAAAAAAATACGAGCTTACGGAATATCGGACCAGGTTTGTGATTGGATTCAGGATTTCCTAGAAGAAAGAACACAACATGTCATTCTTAACGGTTCAAAATCTGCAGATGTAGAGGTAATTTCGGGAGTACCGCAGGGAAGCGTGATAGGACCTTTATTGTTTACAATATACATAAATGACTTAGTTGACAACATCGGTAGCTCCGTGAGGCTATTTGCAGATGACACGGTTGTCTACAAGAAAGTAGAAACATCAGAAGACTCGTACGTACTCCAGGAGGACCTGCAGAGGATTAATGCATGGTGCGACAGCTGGCAGCTTTCCCTAAACGTAGATAAATGTAATATAATGCGCATACATAGGGGCAGAAATCCATTCCAGTACGATTATGCCATAGGTGGTAAATCATTGGAAGCGGTAACGACCGTAAAATACTTAGGAGTTACTATCCGGAGCGATCTGAAGTGGAATGATCACATAAAACAAATAGTGGGAAAAGCAGGCACCAGGTTGAGATTCATAGGAAGAATTCTAAGAAAATATGACTCATCGACGAAAGAAGTAGCTTACAAAACGCTTGTTCGTCCGATTCTTGAGCATTGCTCATCAGTATGGGACCCTTACCAGGTTGGATTAATAGAAGAGATAGACATGATCCAGCGAAAAGCAGCGCGATTCGTCATGGGGACATTTAGTCAGCGCGAGAGCGTTACGGAGATGCTGAACAAGCTCCAGTGGCGGACACTTCAAGAAAGGCGTTACGCAATACGGAGAGGTTTATTATCGAAATTACGAGAGAGCACATTCCGGGAAGAGATGGGCAACATATTACTACCGCCCACATATATCTCGCGTAATGATCACAACGAAAAGATCCGAGAAATTAGAGCAAATACGGAGACTTACAAGCAGTCGTTCTTCCCACGCACAATTCGTGAATGGAACAGGGAAGGGGGGATCAGATAGTGGTACAATAAGTACCCTCCGCCACACACCGTAAGGTGGCTCGCGGAGTATAGATGTAGATGTAGATAATTTTATAATAAAAATTGCTAATGTAATACAATTTTTTCACAATATTTCATTTCATTATCTTCTTCTTCACTTCCTTAGTGGTTTCGAGCGTCGGAGTAACCTCGCTCTATCCATTTCTTCCATCACATTCTGTTCTCGCACGATCTCTTCATTTGCACACCTTTGTCCCGATTTTTCGACCGTGCCCTCCCATGTGGTGCGGGCTCGTCCAGCTCTTCCCTGCACATGCATTTCAGCCAGTTATTTAGCTTTTCTTTCCTCTCCCACTCTCTTAACATGCCCTTACCACTTCAACTGACACTCCTCAACCACCGCACTCATTGCTTTCTTCTGCCCAGTCTCTTTTCGAATTCTTTCATTTCTAACTCGATCTCTTCTGGTCTTTTCTGCTACTCCCCCCCCCCCCCCCCCCATTATTTTCATTTCTGTGGCATTAACCCTGATTATGTATTTCTTCTTTACTAAAAACTCTCCAAACCATACGCTGTAATTGGTTCCATAATTGCATTCTTAATTTCGTTTCATACTAGTCTATTTCTTCCATACCATTGTGTCAGTCATATGATTGTATGCTTACACAACTTTCATAGTGATGTGGTTACCTGACATGATCAGTCAGTGATTAAGGCGATCTATAAATTTGTACCACAGCCTTCTTATGAAAAACTTTTATTTATTTACCAGGTTCGCTATGTTAACACATTAGAGAGTTACTAGTTTCGGCAATATAAAGTTGCGAGGTGCCGGGGTGGAGAAGAGTTTGTACCTCTTTAATTCAGACGAATTTTGCATGAGAACGAGACATGCACTCGAACCCCTCCTTATCTACCAGCTAATTAATTATGAGCACAACGGTAATGGAAGAAAATGACGGTGGATCCTGCTAGTTGGTAAAATAAGGAGTGCACACGCACAATAATTTAATAAAAATCGTAATCTACTCAGAAAAAAGAGAACTTTATCATAATAAACATCAGGAAATGGGATTGTGCCTGTATCTACGAAATGGTATGCGGATTAAACCTTACAATAAGATTTATTATATGTCAGAAGACAAATGCACATGATTGTCGACACACACGGTAGCTTAACGGATAGGGTATACTGAAATATTATGAGAATAAGAGTTGGCTCGAGAACAAGGGGCTCCTACTCTCTGTGATGCAATAGACTGATGATAATGATTGGAAGTCTTAATGAATCAAATATTAATCTCCCGACTATATAGCAGTATGACAATCAGTAGTGGGAGCTCAAATGGGTTCACATGGAGAAACAAGCAAGGTGGACTTGTATCAAAGCGAGCGCGCATGCTGCTGAGGGACTCAGTATAAAATTGATAAGGCCCTATAATGCCGGAGCCGCAAAATACTGTACCAGTACTGAAATCTGCAGCACGTCGCCGGTAGGCAGCGTCCTGTATATGTAGGCGCCGACTTCTGCCGTGCAGCAACTCTGTGTCAACCCCTGGCCTCGAAGGCTGTCGGAGAATTCTAAGTTCTTCCGAAAACAAGCGACCAAGTCGCAAGCCCGTCCGACTCCAATAAAGATCCCGAATCCCCTCTGTGATGCGATGCAAGAAGATTGCTCAACTCCCTACTCTCCTCGAAAACGGCGAATCAGCATTCATTTCTGATCACAAAATTCCCCCACACTGTCTCAGAACATCATTCACGCCAATAGCGACCATTCCCTCCAATTTCGAGCAGGGCTTTATGACGTCAACTAGCCTCAGTTTGTCCGCTCCTCGTGGTCTCGCGGTAGCGTTCTCGCTTCCCGAGCACGGGATCCCGGGTTCGATTCCCGGCGGGGTCAGGGATTTTTCCTGCCTCGAGATGACTGGGTGTTGTGTTGTCTTCATCATCATCATTCATCCCCATTACGGTCGGAGGAGGGCAACGGCAAACCACCTCCATCACGACCTTGCCTAGTACGGCGGTGCGGGTCTCCCGCATCGTTCCCCTACGCTCTGTAAAGAAGCATAGGACTTCATCTCATCTCAGCCTCAGTTTAAGTTGACCAATCATGCCTCTGATATTCAGCTAAGCACTGAACTTGCCGTTTGATCGGCTATGAAAACAACCTGCCTAGACCACCGGCCATCCGGTGCCAGCCAGTCGCACCCAGCAGGGCACAGTCCACAAGTATTCTCAGAATCATGCGGACAATGCAGTCAGTCGGTGCCAGGAATCTTCTTTCCGGACGCGCTGGAACGGTAAACACATGAACTGTGGTGACACTCAGACATCTCGCAGATCGTTTCGCCCTGCATACAATAGGCGAAACTCGACCGACATCAGACGTTCCGCCAGGCGCTTAAGCCTATTGTACGAACCCCTCAGAATTCAGGGAAGTGCAGCTCCCAACCGGAAACGCAGTGTGCCGCGTCCTACGATGCTCGCCTCGCCCAGGCCACCCATGGAAGTAAAACAACATGTTTAGCAATCAAGTGAAAAATATTTTTTTGAGCTCTCAGTACAAATACTCTCATTACAATAACCTTATTCGGTCTGTTACTACCATGCAATGACATACAACATTAATAAAATTGATGAAAATGAGAGGAGACATGCAAAAGAGGGCATGGAACCTCTCAAAGTGTGATCTTCAGATATATAAAAGAATATATGCCAGGGTTACAGGCTTAAAGCAATATACAAACACAGCACGGTATACATAAAAACTCAATGAAAAAAGAAGTACCCATCCATAAAACCGCGCAGTCGTAGTTATACCACACAATGATTTAAAACACTCTGTCACAAGAGAAACATACAATGAGCTGTGAATAATAACTCTCATAAAATTCTGTTCGTATCGGTGGATGAAATCCAGAGTCAGAATACAATAATGAAATAGTAACATATAATAAGTAAAGTTAAATAAAAATACATCACAAGAAATTAGAGGTATTATATTAACATGTCATACGTGCAACCATAAAGTATGTACAACTTAGAATTCGTATGGCATGAACAAACGCTGCATAATGTCGTTTCATTGTTTGATACTATGTTAGCTACTACAGAGTAACAGCGGAAATGATGAATGCTGAGAGGTTCCACCAGATGGCGTTCTGCATGCAACACGTAAACTACAAGTAATTTAATAGGGCACTGACTTTTGTATGACATTAGAATTAACAAAGGTAATTTGACAGCAATATGAAATCAACGTTCTCGATTTATTCTGGATTTCCATCTGTACCATTAATATACTATTTTGGCATTTGATTCAGAACTTAGGCCTCGGTTTGGTCTGGCCTAGACCACCGACTGCTTGGCCCTTACAGCTTTGTGTAATTTTCATGACGAAGCCTATCCCGAATCATTTTATTTGCTTTACTGTTTCGTTGTTTTTGGAGAGTGTTTAGTCTTACTTTGTAACTACGCGTTTAACAGACCTCTTAGCTTGAGTGTTTTGTTATAGACCGTGAGATTTCTTGCAATCACAAGCCCACTACCACTATTGTCACAACAAATACGGGTGACTTCTATTACGTAATAGATTTCAAGCCGTGTTATGATACCGTAGGCTGCAAATACGATTGTAGACTTTTTAGTATGGTTTTTTTGTACTCCGTTTAAGTCTACGCTATTTTGCATAAGGCAGCTAAATACGGTTGCTTCTTCTAGTATGAAATCAACCTTCACCATTAGGCCTAGTTCACATTTGAGTTTTGATTTAGGGCCTAGACCTCGAGTTAAGGAGTGTCATTCCGATTTCGTCAAATCGTCTGCGTGCTATACGACATTACTCTTATCCACTTACACGTTGTACTTTAGTACTAATAAAAAAGTCTCACTTTGCATCGTCACAGGTCTTAAGAGAATAGTTGTAATACGTGGTGTTGTTACATACGGAGTGGTCAGAAATAGTCTGAAAAGCTTACAAGGGACAGCAGAGTAGGTAGTGCTGAGGAATAATTGTTACGAAAACATTCAACACGTTGCGCCGTTTCCGAGTTAGTTAACACCGAAGTTGGCCAATCAGACCGTTGCGCGCGCAGACTCAAGCATCCCACCAGACACAATTAGTGTCAGCTGTCCTCGTAGCGTAGATGATAGCACACGAGATAGCTCGGCCTCCGGCTCGGGTTCGATCCTTACTAACATCCCATGTCCAATTTTTGTTTCGCTCTCTGTTTACGGCTTAGGAAACCAAACGAAGAGCACGTTTTGTGACACTTTCTTTGGCAGGCTGCTTGAATTTGCGAGTGCAACGTCCTGGTTGGCTGATGTCAGTGATAATTAGCTCGGAAACGGGGCAACTTTCGATTTTTTTCTTAACAGTTGTTTCCGAGCACAATCTGCAGTGGCACCACCTACTATTATATATACGTTAAAACAAATAAAGGCGATGCCAAGACGCTCTTATATTTATTTAAATGTACAGTATAAAAATAAGGTTCTTCTAGTGTAATTAGTTTCTCACAACAAAAATATTGCCTTGCAAAAAGAAATCAGTTGCTCCACACATAAAAATTGGCACACGTACACAAAAATTAAGTTAAAGTCTCTCCAATTCACGTTAACTCAGTTACTCTGACAACACTGTCTGGCCTTCCGCTTCCCTGTAGAAAGACGTTTTAGAAGTTTTCTATCCATGTGTGCTCCCTTCTTGGAGCATTATATAATAATCATTCCCGAGTTTTCAGAGCAGTATGTTTAGAGTCGTTGTCTTGTTGAAAGTAAAAGACATCTTCACGACCCAGTTTATGTGCACTGCTGTGTAAATGGCCTCGCAACACACCTACATATTTACGATGATCTATGACTCCTGCAGTAATTGCCAAGTCACCAACACCAGAAGATGCCATTCATTGATACCCAAACTACTATGCTTCCTCCCTCATGTTTTACTGTAGGTAGGACATGTTGTGACTGGAGCTCTGTGTTTGATTTGTGTTGCACTTATCCCTATCCATCAGATCCACACAAGTTAAACTTCGATTCGTGAGAAAATAGCACAGCATCCCAAAATTCAATCGATTTATTGGCATAATCTTTGGCGACCTGCAAACATTTTCTTCGGGTAACTTCCGAACAAAATGGTTTCTTCTGGGGAGATCTTTTATCAATATCAGCTGCGTTCAAACATTCCTAACTGTTTACTTACCTGCTTGCTGGACGTTGACTTGATGATCGATACAACCGACCCTGCACTTGTAAAACGCTCTTTTCGTGACAGACGAACTATCGTTCGACGCTCCCTACATGTAAGAACTCTTGGACGTCCGGATCCGCCTTTACTGTCTGCTGTACCAATCTTTGGATACTTCTTGATGATCGCCCGCACTGTTGCGTAATTAAACCGATATCACGGTAACTTTTACCCTGCGAATGCAATAAAACTGCCGTGTTGCGAAAGAATACGGAATGCTCCTTCCCCATCGGACGCATCTACATCTATATCTACATCCATACTCCGCAAGCCACATGACGGTGCGTGCCGGAGAGTACCTTGAGTACCTCTATCGGTTCTCCCTTCTATTCCAGTCTCATATTGTTCGTGAAAAGAAAGATTGTCGGTATGCCTCTGTATAGGCTCTAATCTCTCTGATTTTATCCTCATGGTCTCTTCGCGAGATATACGTAGGAGGGAAGGTATGTTCTCGAAACTTTAACAAAAGCCCGTACCGAGCTAATGAGCGTCTCTCCTGCAGAGTCTTCCACTGGAGTTTATCTGTCATCTCAGTAACGCTTTCGCGATTACTAAACGACCCTGTAACGAAGCGCGCTGCTCTCCGTTGGATCTTCTCTATTTCTTCTATCAACCCTATCTGGTACGGATCCCACACTGGTGAGCAGTATTCAAGCTGTGGGCGAACAAGTGTACTGCTACCTACTTTCTTCGTTTTCGGACTGCATTTCCTTAGGATTCTTTCAGTGAATCTCAGTCTGGCATCTGCTTTACCGAGGATTAATTTTATGTAGTCATTCCATTTTAGATCACTCCTAATGCGTACTCCCAGATAATTTATGGAATTAACTGCTTCCGGTTGCTGACCTGCTGTATTGTAGCTAAATGATAAAGGATCTTTCTTTCTATGTATTCGCAGCACATTACGTGACCAGTGAATGTCCCTTACAGTGACCGTGAGGCAAGCGACTGAACTGTTTATCATCTCCGAGTGCACAAATCTGGTATGCGCGGTGGTGTCTGTCAAGCACAATGAAACGTCGTACAGGGTGCCAATACTTTTTTGAGCAGGAGAACCCCTTATTTAAATGAGTACATGAGTTTCTTTTGTGTTGGGAAAATATTTTAAAATACAAATTATTTCCTTTATTGAGTTAATGGTCTACAAAACAGTGGTTCCCAACAGGTGGTCCGCGGACCCCCAGGGGTCCGCGAACTATGCCAGAGGGGTCCGCAAGATGCTATTAGAACAAAAAATATATTAAATATATTTCGTATGATAACAGATTTTTTGTTTTGGCCACTTGCTGCATGAGCAGAGCTTTAGCGAACGCTAACATCTGAGTCTAGCGTCTTCCTAGAGTGTAAAGAGATCGGCAGTGAGCATGAGCAACTTCTTATTCATACGGAAGTAAGATGGATTTCTCGAGGTAGGATCTTGTCAAGAGTTTTTGAACTTAGAGACGAGGTTCGTCTCTTCCTTCTTGACACAAAGTACGCGGATTTTCTCACTAACTTCTCTTGGCTTCGCTCAGTTGCCTACTTAGCTGATGTGTTTGAACACTTGAATGTGTTAAACTTGAGTTTAAAAGGAAAAAAATGTAGACATGTTCAAAGTTGAGGATAAGATTAATGCTATGGTCAAAAAGTGTCAGATCTGGGCGTCAAGGATAGAAAACGAGGCACTAACTTTTATACTTTAAAATAATTCTTGGAGTCATCAGAGGAGAGTTTGCCTGACCAGATCAAGATCTACGTAGCCGAACATCTACGCAGCCTTGCCACCACTTTTAGAGAGTACTTCTCTGAACCTGACCCTGACCACAGATGGATTCGAAATCCCTTCCGCTGTGAAGAAATAGACAAAATCCAAGGCCTCACTGTAGAAGAGCAAGATCAACTTGTGGCTCTGTCCAGCTGTGGTACGATGATAAACATTTTCATCGGTGATAAAATTACAGAACTCTGGGTATCAGCATGAAAGTACTACAAGAAACTTGGAGATAAAGCAATGAAAAAGATCCTTCCGTTTGCAAGTACATTTCGGTGTGAGCAAGCATTTTCTTCCATGTATTTCATGAAAAACAAATGTAGGAATCGGCTCGACATGTGGTCGGATTTCACAGTGAAAGTTTCAAGTTTGGAACCTAATATTTCAGAAATGACGGACTCAAAGGTCAGATTGAACTCATCTAATTAAGAACTGAAAATTAAAACTAACTGTATACTGATGGAGTACTCTGTTGTAACTGTATTTTTTCAAATAAATTGGGTTTGGGTTGTTTGGGGAAGGAGTCCAGACAGCGATGTCATCGGTCTCATCGGATTAGGGAAGGATGGGGAAGGAAGTCGGCCGTGCCCTTTTCAAAGGAACCATCCCGGCATTTGCCTGGAGCGATTTAGGGAAATCACGGAAAACGTAAATCAGGATGGTCGGACGCGGGATTGATTCAAATAAATACTACTTTGTATGAAATTAGTGTTTTTTTTTATTTTTCACACATGTCTACTCATGCAATCTCAAATGTAGTACACTTGAAAGAGCAATACACTCAGTTTTAATTTTTTCCTGTCTTTTCAGTTCATACTCAGTTTTTATTTTTTTAAGGAGTTTGTTATACTAAACACCCAGATTTCAAGACAAAGATTTTGAGCAATAATTAAAAATTTAACATTAACAACGATGAAAAAGTTTTAAGCTCAATATTTTTTCAATAATGAATATGTCGAAGTTTTTTCTAAGTACCAAAAATAGAAAACGTATAAAAAGTCTTAATTTGACGTTTTTAGGTACTTGATACTGTGATATGACAAGGTACAAATCATGCTGAATGAGGGGGTCCCCGAAAAAATTTTGTTGGGAACCCCTGGTCTACATATAATGTATCTAGTATTTATACGTTTTGTATTAGATCCGAAAAGGTGTCTGTGCCAATACTCTTTCATACTACTGTACTTACAAATTAAATCCAGCTCGATTGCGACACTCGCTATGAACCTAATGTTGTTTCAGAGCCGTTTTCCGCAAAAACTATCCCCCCCTCTTCCCTGTCACAGCGCGGCATCTCCACAGTCGTACTGTAGCGCATCCGGGGACGCATACCGACCTCGGGCAGCCTACTCGGTAAATGGCTCGGCTGCCACGAGAAACGGCGAGCTGTGGGGGACGGCTGCAAGCGGCCGCACTGTGTCCTCTGCGGCGAGGTTGCGGTTGGGTTACACGCGCCTCTCTCCCTCCCCCCCCCCCCCCTACCCCACCCCTCATGCGCCTAGCTGCTCACTGCGCTGCCAGATGGTTTCGGAAGTCAGAGATTTCTTGGCCCCCAGCGTGTGTACATTAAAGATCTCACTTAAAACGGTATTGAACACTCACAATATTCAGAACGCCCGCTTTTTCTGTGTTTATATGAATCGGGTGGCGATTAATAGTTATTTTAGAGGTAAACCTATAAAATTTAAGGTTACTGAGAATGAAATGTAGACCGTTACTGCATTTTTATTCTAAGGTGCCAGGACATGGGCACTTACACGTTAGTATTATTTAGTATTAATAATAAAGGGACTGGCAAGGGCATCAGATCATGACTCTATTGAATTATGATAAATATGAGGCACTCCCGAGCAGGTATTCCATGCATGTCTGCATGATTAAGTCACTAACTTAAAGCCTTGGTGAAATGTGTCGGAAATTGAGAATTGTGGAATATGAAGTCTGCAGATGGCCGTAGCTCGCCGGGCCGCCGTGGGCGGCAGGTAGCAGTCACCGGAAACGTGGGACAATATGGCGCTTTTGGGGATAGCCCGGTATTCGGAGCCACCTGTGCTGGGCAACACGTGGCGAAGACGGGAATTTAGTTTGCCTAGGGGCGATATGACCTACTCGATCGTTGGGTAGATCTCAGTTGGAGGGATTTCGGCGATGATAGAGCTTTCGACATTGGCCGAAACTGAATAATCTTCTGCCGCGTTTTCGTACGAGTGGGAAACGGGAGAATTGTGGAGAGAGTGGACTTCGCCTTCAGCCATCGAGCGGTACGGACTTGGAGACGGCGTCTTGGCCATTGTCTTCGAACGGAGATATACGGTCTGTATCGCACCACTGCACCAAAGCGTGTTCCGATGCAGAGTTCTGAGGTTAGAGCTCTTTGTGTGCTCAGAAGCGAGATTTTCACCAACGCTTGACCACTTCCAACAACTTACCTAATATTTTTGATCTGGTAGTTATCCTTGCAAGGTGCCGAGTATTTATCAACGTAGCTGCCGGTAACAGGGGCGCGTAATTGCAAATTGTTAATGTGCCGTTCTCAGGAGTGTGTGGGTGGACAAAGAGATTCACTTTTTTTGGTATATTTTGTCAGTTCTGGGGGATATCAAATTAAAATGCCAGTATTACAATCGGATTATCGACTTCATTGTAGCTAGCATTTACCCTGTCCCAGTAAGCTTTACATGTACTCTAGTCACTGCACAGCTTGGCCAGACGGGAAGGAAAGAAGGTTTGCAGTCTTCTATGTCAGCGACGGACAAATAAGCTTATATGTCATACAGTCATAGTCATACCAACAATTGATGTAGCACATGAGCATGAGTCAGTAAATAGGGTAGAATGCTTCAAATTTTTGGACGTAGATACTGACGAAAACATGAACTGGATGAAGCATGTTACTAAACTTCTCAAACAGGTAAGTTCAGCTACTATTGCTCTTCGTGTAATTACTGATCTTGGAAAGAAACGTAGGCATCAACTTTCTGATATACGAGAGCTTTTCGGAACGCAAGGAACGATGGGTTGCAAAATGGAAACCACAGTGAAAATCAAAACTGTTTTATTTGCAGCAGTTACCTACACTTTCCAGCTACTTCTCCGCTTCTCCGCTTCTCCGCTCCGATTTAGACATATGTCTTAGAGTTGTACCATCCTTCCAGTATGCTCGTCATAGAAGGCAGCCTCCAGGGCATTCTCAGAAGTTTATATGCTGGCCTACAGCTCATTGTGTGTTTGTGTGTGTGTGTGTGTGTGTGTGTGTGTGTGTGTGTGTGTGTGTGTGTGTGTGTCTGTCTGTCTGTGTGTTAATATCTTGTCTTCATAGCGAGCGGTTTCTATGAGTAGAAACCAGAAGGGGCTAAGTGTTGGTTCATCACTTTTCATCGAATACGCTGCAGAAGCGTCCTCAAGGCTCCTAAAGTTTGCAGCTGAGAACTGTCGTGAAGAAGGAAGCACATGACATTTAATGTTTTGTGTGCTGCGTCACATTAGGTGAAATCGATCACTGGGCTCTCATACTTGGCGGAAGACACCATTTTATAGACGTCTTTACATTCTCATTGAGCGTTCATAACCGAGAAGAGCGACGTGACGTGACGCTATCTGCTGACATGCTAGAGACACTGCCCAACACATCTATGCATAGCTTTATCGGATTTTCACTGTAGTTTCCGTTCCGCGAGCGATCGTTCCTTACTTTCCGAACAGCCCTCGTGTAGTTGTTGTGGTCTTCAGTCCAGAGACACGTTTGATCCAGCTCTCCATGCAACTCTATCCTGTGCAAACTTCTTCATCTCCCAGTACCTACTGTAACCTACATCCTTCTGAATCTGCTTAGTGTATTCATCTCTTGGTCTCCCTCTACGATTTTTACCCTCCACGCTGCCCTCCCATATTAAATTGGTGATCCCTTGATGCCTCAAAACATGTCCTACCAACCTATCCCTTCTTCTAGTCAAGGTGTGCCACAAATTTCTTTTCTCCGTAATTCTATTCAATACCTCCTCATTAGTAGTGTGATCTACCCATCTAATCTTCGACGTTCTTCTGTAGCACCACATTTCGAAAGCTTCTATTCTCTTCTTGTCCAAACTATTTATCGTCCACGTTTCACTTCCATACATGGCCACATTCCATACAAATACTTTCATAAACGACTTCCTGACACTTAAATCTGTACTCGATGTTAACAAATTTCTCTTCTTCAGAAACGCTTTCCTTGCCATTGCCAGTCTACATTTTGTATCCTCTCTACTTCGACCATTATCAGTTATTTTGCTCCCCAAATAGTAAAACTCATCTACTACTTTAAGTGTCTCATTTCCTAATTTAACATTCCATTATCCTTTTTGATGTTCATCTTATATCCTCCTTTCAACAAACTGTCCATTCTGTTCAACTGCTCTTCCAAGTCCTTTGCTGTCTCTGACAGAATTGCAATGTCATCGGTGAACCTCCAAGTTTTCATTTCTTCTTCGTGGATTTTAATACCTACTCCAAATTTTTCTTTTGTTTCCTTCACTGCTTGCTCAATATACAGATTGAATAACATCGGGGAGAAGTTACAACCTTGTCTCACTCCCTTCTCAACCACTGCTTCCCTTTCATGCCCCTCGACTCCTATGACTACCATCTGGTTTCTGTACAAATTGTAAATAGCCTTCCGCTCCCTGCATCTTACCCCTACCACCTTCAGAATTTGAAAGAGAGTATTTCAGTCAACATTGTCAAAAGCTTCCTCTACGTCTAGAAATGCTAGAAACGAAGGTTTGCCTTTCCTTAATCTATTTTCTAAGATACGTCGTAGGGTCAGTATTGCCTCGCGTGTTCCAACATTTCTACGGAATCCAAACGGATCTTCCCCGAGGTCGGCTTCTACCAGTTTTTCCATTCGTCTGTAAAGAATTCGTGTTAGTATTTTGCAGCCGTGGCTTATTAAACTGATAGTTCGGTAATTTTCACATCTGTCAACACCTGCTTCCTTTGGGATTGGAATTATTATATTCTTCTTGAAGTCTGAGGGTATTTCGCCTGTCTCATACATCTTGCTCACCAGATGGTAGTCCGCCCTGGTAGCTGAGTGGTCAGCGTGACAGACTGTCAATCCTAAGGGCCCGGGTTCGATTCCCGGCTGGGTCGGAAATTTTCTCCGCTCGGGGACTGGGTGTTGTGTTGTCGTAATCATCATCATTTCACCCCCATCGACGCGCAGGTCGCCGAAGTGGCGTCAAATCGAAAGACCTGCACCAGGCGAACGGTCTACCCGACGGGAGGCCCTAGCCACACGACATTTCCATTTTTTACCAGATGGTAGAGTTTTGTCAGGGCTGGCTCTCCCAAGCCTGTCAGTAGTTCTAATGGAATGTTGTCTACTCCCGGGGCCTTGTTTCGGCTTAGTCTTTCAGTGCTCTGTCAAACTCTTCACGCCGTATCATATCTCCCATTTCATCTTCATCTACGTCCTCTTCCACTTCCATAACATTGTCCTCAAGTACATCATCCTTGTACAGATCCTCTACATACTTCTTCCACCTTTCTGCTTTCTCTTCTTTGCTTAGAACTGGGTTTCCATCTGAGCTCGTATTCTGCATATTTCAGCTCAGTGATGTCTTATGGAACAATTTTGTGGTATAACTTACCACTTAGAAAGAAAGTATCGATTGCACAAAAGCGATCAGTAAGAATAACAAGGGGTGTGCGCCCACGGATGTTATGTAAGTATGTCTTAGAGGGGTTAGGCATTGAAGCTGTGCCGTCACAGTACACATATTCGTTAACGAAATTCGTCATAAATAATCCATCACAATTTGAGCGGAACAGGTACGTCTACGCCCATAGCACTAGAGGGGAAATGACCGTATTATGCACCGTTAAAGTTGTCAGTGACTCAGAAAGGATTTAATATGCAGCAACAAAAATTTTGATCATTTGCCCAATAACATGCTGTCTGACAGGTAGCTAAGCAAGTTTTAAATCGAATTTGAAATTATTTCTATATAAAATGTAACTAACTACCTAACCACTACTTCCAAGTATTTGTATTTTGCTTAGCACAAACAAATTTACAGATGTTGTAAGATGTAGTTGCAACATATTCAGAGTAAAGCTAGCCAGAACACAATTCCGGTCAGATTACAGCATTTCGGAATTCTATACGATTCTCAAATTGTCTAGTTTACATTTAAGCTATACGTCATTTAGAAAAGACATTGGATTAATTATGTGATTAACTCGCTTTCACGTCTGTGACAGGGAATATTTTCCATTGTCTGTGTAACTCATCCAAAATCGGCTTCATTAACAAGAAACAAATTAGTGGTAAGTTCCTACGGGACGAAACTGCTGACGTCATCGGTCCCTAGGCTTACACGCTACTTAATCTAACTTAAACTTACTTACGCTAAGGACAACACACACACTGCCCAAGGGTGGACTCGAACCTCCGACAGGGGGAGCCGCTCAAACCGTGGCAAGGCGTCTCAGTTCATTACTGACTGCATTATGGTCACCAGGAAGCTCACAACATTCCAGGTGACCATAATATATCATAATAATAACCGGCGATGGTCGACGAAATAGTAAAATGAGTTACCTATCAGCAGATTGGATAAGGAATCTTGACATTTGAGCTGCACAGTGTAAGTTAACAAATTTGACACCAATAAGACTTGGTTGTTTAAATACTGAGGTGTGGAACGAATTAGTATGTTGTTTTCTTCACTAAAAAGGCTTCAGTTATTGTTGTTACTGTTGCTGTGGTCTTCAGTCCAAAGACTGTTGTGATGGAACTCTCCTCGCTAATCTATCCTGTGCAAGCGTCTTCAGCTCTCAATTACTGCTGCAACCTACATCCATTTTAACTTGCTTACTGTATTCAAGATTTGTTCTCCTCCTACAATTTTACGCCCCCCCGCCCCGCACACTTTCCTCCAATACCAAACTAATCACTCCTTGATGTTTCAGAATGTGTCGTATCAACCGACCCCTTCATTTACTAAATATGTACCATAGATTTTTTTCCGTCATATCGATTCGATACCTTCTCATTAGTTGTTCGATATATCCACCTAGCTTTCAACATATTCCTGTTGCACAACATTAACAAGATCTTTCTTTCCTCTTGTCCGAAATGCTTGCCGCCCCGATTTCACTTATCACGACTTAGCACGTTGGTAGAATTCAGTCAAGTGTTCATCTATGCACATTATTATTACACTGTGCTGTGTAAGCTACTCCTATGTTATAATTACCTGACACTGTGAATTTCTGGAGAAGTTATTTAAATAGTGTTGCAATCTCCTTCTGGAGAACTTTCTATTTGCCAATTTTCTTCTCTTGCGATCTTGGCAAATAAAAAGCTTTCCAAAAGAAAACTGCAAATTTGTTTTCCTACATTCTCTTGTTCTATCCAGACAGCGTTGTCATATCACTTCACAGGCTAAACTAAATTTAGACGCGGAAATTTAACTCAGGACAAGTTGAAACCTTCCCGTCTCCTCTAGATCTCTTTTGTTACGCAACCTTCCCTTCTACAATAACCTATGAAACCTTCCCTTAGGATTCCTATCTCTTGCTTAATAAGAACAAATGAAATCTTCCCTTTGAAATTAATTCTCTTTCTCAATAATAATAAGTACAATATTCGCATACAAATTTAAATGTTGCTTATTAAAAGTGATTTCCTGATTGTTTCGGCAAAAAATAAAATGTCGTCGTCGTCGTCCTCAGTCGTTACCAGCAATAACCCAAAACTGGATCGCCATCTGACTGCTACATCGACCTGCGACATGAATATACTTACTCTGTTTTAGTATACTCTATTAGCTGCTGGTGGGCTGTCAAAATAAGTGGCTGTATTTATTACCAAAGCTGACGTTATTCTTTAATAGCAAAGCTGACGCTATTCTTCAATTAATTTGACTGAAGTTACGTAATTCATAGTTAAACTTTTTCTTGAAAACAATAAATTTTGCAAAGTTTTACGTTGATGTTTTTTGGATGGATTATAATCAGTAATGCAATATTGCTGGCAAAAATTAATTATATTCTGAAAACGATTCTTCAAATATTTACTGTTGGTAATGAAATGATTTTACAAACGTTCAAATGGGACTTACTTTTTACAATAATCATACAACTAGCATTGCGCAAACATACCTTAGTAGTCTTGAGTTTCTCAAAAAAAAAAAAAAAAAAAAAAAAAAAAAAAAACAGTTAGCTGATGTCTCTGTACATCCGTTAATAATCTCTTGTAAATCATAGCTGGTGGCTGGCAGGCACACCGCTCCTCTCAAACTCTCGCTTCAGACCTGCTACCGACTCGCTTCACATCTCGCTTACTACTGACTTCCTACGAACGCTTAAGTGCGGTCTCTCGCACCAACAATGCTTTCTGGTGCAGACAATCCCTGCTACCATTACAAAATGTATCAATGCGCGGTATTTCCCGCTCTTTTCTTAAAATGTATCCATACGCGGTCTCTCCCGCCCTTTTTAAAATTATATCACTGTGCGGTATCTCCCGCCAACAATACTTAGGTGCAGACATTCCCGGCTACCACAATTATTTCCAAAATGACAAATATTAATTGTCCCTACTTAATCCTATTAATAAAATATAAACATCTTTCATAAATTGTGGTTTGACAATAGACAGTAGAAATATACAAGTCTTACAAAGTTTCACGATACGTTTTTGCGTGTAATCCCAATAAAAAAGAGAATAGGAATTTTATAGCATCACGAACTGAAAGTGGAAAATGAAGAATAATATAGCCATTTGTTTGCTACGTGAACTGTGAATGAGATTCGTAAGTAAATACTATAGGAACTTTACGCATATATTTCACTGTGACTTGTGCAGTATGGATGCAGATGCAGCCGTAGAAGAAACTAGGCGTTTCTCCAGCAGCACTCGCTTGTCCTTGAAGCCCCCAGAGGAGAGAGAGATCCGCAACACGGCGTGACAGCTCCGGTGCTGGAAAGCAGCGGACCGTACTCCACAGACTCAGCAGGGCTCTTAAAAGTCGGCGCCTGTTTCGCTGTTTACGCAAAACCGGGCGTAAATCCCCGGGATTAATATGTGCGCCGACGGGGCTGACCCAGATAGAATACAGCTTACTGCTCTCTTCAGACGCGCTTTTCGTAAAAATCTCTCTAACTAGGTCATGGGGAATTCCAGATTTTGCGTTCGTTAATATTCATGTAACCACAAGGTTTTATGTTGAGCCCATTTCGGCAAAGAGACCTTTTCATAGCGAGTATATTAGGCTGGTGCATAAGTTCGTAGCGTTTTTGTTTTGCATATTGGTACTCCTATGGGTCTATTTATCGATTGTCATTTTTTATTTGTAGTTCACTCTAGTTGTTTTTTAGATGTCATTTTGTCATTGGGGTTAATGGGTGGAGCTGTGGACGCTGGAAAGCGGAGTACCAAGTGGAGAAGTCGGAACATTTCCTACATAATCCTTTGTTTTCCAGTAGAGGTGTGAGAGCAGGGAAGGCAGCCAGAAATATTTGCTCATCGTATGGGGATAATGCCACTGGATAGCGCACGTCCAGAAAATGGTTTGCTCGTTTTAAGGGGGATCGTTTTGACGGTAGTGATTCTCCATGTTCAGGAAGATCTTCGGCATTTGATGAAGACTGTTTATGCGCATTAATCCACAATGATTCACATCAGTGTACTAAGAACTGGAAAATGTGATAAACTGTGAACATTCCACCATCACACGACGCTTCTATGCAATACAGAAGGTTCAAAAATCGGCTATATATGCACCGCATGCTCTAAGCCAAAATCACGAAAATCACCGGTTATCATTTGTGCATCTCTGCTTGCTCGTCATCAATTAGCTCGTCAACAACTCCAAACATTCCTGTCCTGTGTCGTTACTGATGTAAAGAAAGAGTGTCTTTATGCTATAAGAAGGATTAGCTAGTCTACTTTTTATGCCCTCTCTACTTTTTAAGCCCTTCTTGCTTCGTCCATCGTGGGTTATTTTGCTTCCAAGGCAGCAGAATTCCTTACTTTCGTCTTCCGTCACGACCAACTTTGATGTTAAAGTTTCTCGGTATTCTCGTTTCTGCTACTTCTAATTACTTTTGTCTTCTTCCGGTTTACTCTCAATCCGTATTCAATCCGTTAGACTGTTTATTCCACTCAGAAGATCCCGTAATTCTTCTTCAGTCTGTCAAAGGATAGCCATTTATCAGCGACTCTTTTCACTGATATTCTTTCGCCCTGAATTTTAATCGCATTCTTGTGCCTTTCTTTTATTTCCGTTATTGCATCTTTCACCCTTTTTAATCCTAGCAATTCGTTCTTGGTCTCGCAAGCTTATTGTTCCCTCTTCGTTCTTGTGCGTTTTGTATATTACCCATCTTTCCCTGTAGCTCACTCTATTTTTCCCAGAATTTCAAACATCTTGCAGTGTTTCTCATTATGAAATGCTTTTTTAGATGGACAAATCCTTTGCGCGTACGTCGACGTTTCTTCAGTCTTGCTTCCATTATGAAGCGCCAAGTCAGAAAAGCCTCCCTGGTACCTTTACGTTTCCTGAAGCCAAACTAATCGTCGTCTATCAGAAACTCAGTTTTCTTTTCCGTTTTTTTCCGCATATTGTTCTTGTCAGCAGCTCGGATGCATGAGACGTTAAGCTGAGTGTGTGATAGTTTCGGCACCTGACTGCCTTCCTATCTTCGAAATTGCGTGGGTAATGTATTTCTGCTTTATTTGATCTCAAGTCTTTCAGAGCTCTTTTAAATTCTGACTCTAATACTGGATCCCTCTGTTTTCCTTGTCGAGTCTAGTCCCTCTACTATCAAGTCAGTAGCAGACAAGTCCTCTCCCCATTTCAGTATCTCTGTTCACTTACATATTCTTTCTTCTGTCTTTAACAGTGGAATTAGCATTGCACTTCTGATGTTACCTACCTTGCTTTTAATTTCACAGAATGATGTTTTGACTTTTCTATATGGTGAGTCAGTCATTCCGGTAATCATTTCTTTTCGATTTTTTCACATTTTTCCTGCAGCCATTTCGCCGTGGCTGCCCTGCTCTTGCTATCTATTTCAATCCTAAGGGAGTTATATAGCTATATTCCTGTCTTTCCCGGAACATTTTTGTACTTCCATCGGGTGAAGTACTTTTTCTGTTAGCCATGATTTATTTGGAGTTACTTTCCTTGCACCTATGTCTGACTGTCCATTTTTCATCTACTGCACTGCCTACTGCGATATTCTTATCGCAGTATCCACATCCTCAGATAATTTCAAAGGCGTCTCATCATTCCTCCGTATCTCAGTACCCCACTTCCTTTCGCACTGATTTTCCGTACGATTCCCTTAAACTTCAGTCTATTCTTCTTCACACCTAGATTATGATCTGAGTCTATATCTGTTCCTGGCTACACCTTTCAATCCAGTGCCTGATTTCGGAATCTCTTTCCGATAATAACGTAATCGCAGGTAGATGCATGGCATGCAATATCCTTGCTATTGTTCGCACAGGCTTTGGTGACCTATGCCGTTTCCCCATTGCAAATGCATCATCTGAGTCGTCATATTTCTCCACTTCTTTGTTTTGTAATCTCTGTTGTGAATACGAAAGTATAGCTCGTTGCCGAACGTAGACCCAGCGCTAGATCGAAAAAAAAATGTTTAGCTGTATTGTTGTGAGGAAATCAACAATTAATTCTTCTGTATCACGCTATATATTGCCACATTACAGTTTAGTCTAAACATATTCTAGTTCAAAATTACTAAAGGACGCCGGAATTACCTTTATTTCTCGAAGTCATCATTACACCGAAATAGACAACTTTCTTCAATAAAATCCTGAAACATGCAGGTAGCATGCAGAAACTAAAACAAGTGATGTGCAGAAAGTACAAGGTGTAAAGTATAACTAGACTCAGGAAAAGCAAGCTCAGTTAATTTCCAGAATCAGAAAGAAATAAGCTGGCTGTAGCATAAATATGCATGAGGACTGAGAAGGTTAATAAATTTAAAAAAATGTTTTGTGTAAAACCTATGACACTGGAGACACAAAGATATCCAAGGTTTACAATTGCGCGAATTACCTCAGTCAGCTTAACAGCTGAGACTCATTTCCTGACAAGGATAATGTTCAGAAAAATTTCAAAGGAACTGAGGATCTGGTAGATAACAATCAGTGTGCCTTTAGGGAAGGTGAGGCTATGAGAGAAACGGTTGTGACGCTCCGCAGATGCTTGATAATAGAGGCAAGACGTGAGAAAAATTTAGACTTCTTCGTAGGATTTTTTACTTAGGAAAACAGTTCGACAATGTAAAACGGTGCAAGATGTTTGAAAATCTCAGCGGAATAGGTACAAGCTAGAGAGAAAGACGGTTAATGTCTAATGTATGACATCCAAGAAGGAAAGCATGAGGGAAATGCTCGGACTGGAAACGACATAAGGCAAGGATACTGTCTTTGACCTCTTCTGATCTACGTGTACGTCTAAGAAGCAATGAAGGTAAAAAAAAAGAGTCGGGGGCGGACTGAAATCCATGGTGAAATGGTGGCCTTGAGAAGATTCGATGATAACGCTGCTGCCCCAGAGGAAATTAAGAATTACCGCATCTGTTAAATAAAATGGACAGTCTGAAGAGTACAGAAAACTGTCTGAGGCTAAACCAAAGATAAACTGGTGACGAACAGTCAAAATGGAATGAGCCATAAAATTGACATAAAACATGGGTACCAAATAGTAGACGAGGTCAAGGGATTTCGCTACCTACGAAGCAAAATAACGCATGACGGACGAAATGAGAAGATGCAGACCAGCAAAGGCATACAGGACATTCCTCTCTAAAAGAACTTTACAAGTATCAAACATAGGCCCTAAACTGAAGCAATTTCTGGTAATCTTACTGTAAGTCTGGAGCACTTCGCTGTATGGTACTGAATCGCAGATTGTGCTAAAATCAGAAAATGGGAGAAATAATGCCTTCGGGACTTAGTATAACAACAGCATACTGAAAATTAAGTGGGGTGATATAAAGTGAGGATCTCACTAAAAAAAATAGATAAAAGTAATGGTCACTACTATATGAGGACTTTAATCATCTCCGTGAATGTATTTAAAATGAATATATTTAACCCTTTTTATGACACGTGGAATTTTCTTGTGAATGGTGAAATGTGGGCCTTTTCCGTTAACCACTCCAAGTCATGCACATTCTGTTTTGTGATTGCCCAAAATGTGTCATTCTTAACTTTCAAATGTATAACAATAAATGTAAGTGCAGTAAAAGAACATTGTCACCATTATTTCTTCCAAATTTTTTATTAAAAACTCATTTCAACGTAAATATATGAAAATAATTCAAAACTTTAGCAACTTTTCTTGAATAATAATGAAAATAGAACATGGTTTCTTACCTTTGAATAATCAGGGAAAAACAATTCTCATTTCTTTGTATGTAATATCCTCATTTCTGCAATAAGTAAAGCACAAGACAAACAATGGCTCGGTACATGAGTATAAGAAATGACTAAAAATTAACGTAGTTGTATCCTTCTATAATTAACTGTTTTTCTGCTCAGTCTTCCACAGTTATAAAAGTCTAATTATGAAATTAGAAGACATTTCGGCATAACAGACATAAATAATAGTTAATTACTGATTGGCATCAGTCGCCTAGTAGTTGTACTCAACTAGAAATTTTATTCAGAAAAGTAAATACAAATTAGTAACAACATGGAAATATAAAATCTAGTTTATACAAAATACCAAAATACCATGAAAACAGAAAATAACGCTCCATACATTTCAGATTGGCCATTGTACATCATTACCTACGTCATTCAAAACCACTTGTTTTTGTTTTGGAGGCAAGAAGTATAGATTTTCCTTGAACATTGCGTACAAAGAGGCTCTTGGCAGTAGACACATTTATTAGCTGTCTCGCTACGTTGGGGGCAAAGATGACAGTATTTTTTCTCCAGGTTATCATTCATCGGAATGGTTGCGGCAGATATCTCAATTTATAGTATTTTACGTATCCAGGATGTGACAGTGTTACTCAATGAAGGATTTGCTAGCCTTGCTCTCAAATGTGGTTCCCTAATTTGCATACCGAGTTTAAAACTGAACCTGCATTCCACTGGGCTGGAGACAAAACTTTTGTGAATAGTGTAGCTCTTTACTATGGCAATGTTTAGTATTCTAATAAATACATCTGTCATCGTTTCGTTGTGTTGAGTAGTTTGTGAATTGTTAATCCGCCTCGTTGACGACCCTCTTGGTAGCATGGTAAAAAAGGTTGATTAAGATTTATCATTTTTACCTGTTCTTCGAAGGTGGTGTATACAGCATGCGATATTCAAAGCCTTGTTGCTTTTCACTTTTGAAGAGAACAAGGTACTTTTACCACCTAAGGAAAATCGATAGAGCGAATCATCGGGGCATCGTCTTTTAGTGGTGGTGGTCTCTAGGGGTACTTCCTTCCAAAGTGCTTCTTTTACAGCCGCGGAGCGGCGAAAAGACATGGCAGTTCGAAAAATAGGACGGCCTTTACACCTGGCGGAAAAGAGAGCCTGAAGGTTTTTATGGTTGGATTTGTATAGCGATGTCAGTACCAGTAGCCCAATTAACGCGTCCAATTCGTCGTTTGTTATATCGTAGTTGTTCCTTATGATGGACGAACTGGCGCTTGACTTGATTTGGTTTATGTGTAGGGCAGTGAATCGCGAAAACCTGTTCCATTACCTCTCCATCAATGAATTGTTTCCACACGTCCGACACAGGAGGTTCATCGCCCAAGCACTACAGTGCACACCTACCAGGACCTGGTAACTTAAATCTCAAAATATTGTACGCAGGAGGTCTCCCTCTCCTTTCTGGCCCTGTGGTTTTTCATTCCATTCAATTTATAGCTACTCAGATTTTGTCGTGAACCACATGGCTATCAGTAGCTGATTCCTCGTCCGAGTCATCTTTTTCTCCACTTTAAGATAGGTCAGTTTCACCATAGCTACAGTTTGGGGAATAAGCTGGGCCCTCATCTGTATCATCTACGTCCGAATCTAGCCGCGCGGGACACCCGCGCGGTCTTAAGCCTCTTGTCACGGTCCTCGCAGCTCCTCCAAAAAATGGTTCAAATGGCTGTGAGCACTATGGGACTTAACATCTGAGGTCATCTGTCCCCTAGAACTCAGAACTACTTAAACCCAACTAACCTAAGGACACCACACACATCCATGCCCGAGGCAGGATTCGAACCTGCGACCGTACCGATCGCGCGGCTCCAGACTATAGCGCCTAGAACCGCTCGGCCATCCCGGCCGGCGGCTCCGCCTGTCGGAGGTTCGAGTCCTCCCTCGGGCATGGATGTGTGTGTCGTCCTTAGCATAAGTTAGTTTAAGTTAGAGTAAATAGTGTATAAGCTTAGGGACCAATGACCTCAGCAGTTTGGTCCCATAAGACCTTACCACGAATTTCCAAATTTTATGTCTGAATCTAACAATGCAATAGCTGCAGGAGGACACATTGGTTTCTGTACTTCCATCTTTCTAATTGGAAGCTTCAGGGACTTCGACCGTTCACATATGTAATAAAATGGAAGAAAGCCGTCCTTACGATGTTGTTTATTATATGGCTATCCGTTTCGGTCCTTCATTGAACCATCTTCAGATCTTAACTGACGCTGAGGCGGTTGACTCCAGTTGTACACACGATTCACCAGTGGCCAATTGGAGTTAACCCCCTCAGCGTCAGTTAAGGCGTCAAGATAGTCCAGCTAAGCATCGAAAGTGGTAGCTATATAACAAATACCATCATAAGGATGGTTGTAGTGGTCAGTTTTATTACATAATGGTTTCTGTTGATTTTCGTCATCTTCGTTAAGCATATTTGTATCATTATCACCATTATCCGGGGGTAGAATTATAATAGCCAAAATGCATTTGCCAAAACCTATTTAGTCAACTCGAAGTATTTTCCACACTGAACAGTTTTTGGATGTACTTGGTTGATCCTTTTGTACAAAATACGACAACAGTCCGACACAACACGAGTAAATGTATTCACTGACACGCACATTAAAATAGCTGGGGTGACATGTGGGCCGAAATGGCCCATAGTATTGTGCGGCAGGCCGGAGTGGCCGAGCGGTTCTAGGCGCTACAGTGTGGAACCGCGCGACCACTACGGTCTCAGGTTCGAATCCTGTCTCGGGCAGGGATGTGTGTGATGTCCTTAGGTTAGTTAGGTTTAAGTAGTTCTAAGTTCTTGGGGACTGATGACTTCAGCAGTTAAGTCCCATAGTGGTCAGAGCCATCTGAACCAAGTATTGTGGGAAAAACAAAGTTATATCAACCTTGAACCAGCTGAGGACGCAAGCACGCCACCACCCATTCAAAAAGTAGCTGAAAGGTATTCACACTGGTGCTCCGGGCTCTCATGACCTCCACTGTTGACAACACAACCCCTTTAATTTACGCCATCTGTCACAAAGCCCTGTGTTTCACGCAGAGGGTTAAAATACTAAAGGAAATTTTAAATGAAAAAAAATGGCTTATCCCGTCAACGCGCCAGATGGTGCTACTTCGGCCCCTCTCTGCAGCATAACACTGGACGCAACCTTCCCTCCCGATATATTCCTCGTGACATTCACTTAGCGTGTGAGAAGAGGAGCCCGGTATTTTGGGACAGCCGGTGCCAGCGGCGGCAGGTGTGGATTCTAGCCGCCGAGGCTGGAGCCCTGGCCCCATAACGCTCGCGCCTCATTAGCAGCGCATCCCAACAGGTGAGCGCTGCCAGCGAGCTGCTCTTGGGACGTCCCGGCGAGCTGCAGCTCTGGACAGCTCGCAGCTGCCGGCTACACACGGCTGCCATCTGCTACACTACTGGCCATTAAAATTGCCACACGAAGAAGAAATGCAGATGATAAACGAGTAATCATTGGAAAAATATATTATACTAGGACTGGCATGTAATTACATTTTCACGCAATTTGGGTGCATAGATCCTGAGAAATCAGTATCCTGAACAACCACCTCTGGCCGTAATAACGGCCTTGATACACCTGGGCATTGAGTCAAACAGAGCTAGGATGGCGTGTACAGCTACAGCTGCCCACGCACCTTCAACACGATACCACAGTTCATCAAGAGTAGTGACTGGCGTATTGTGACGAGCCAGTTGCTCGGCCACCATTCACCAGACGTTTTCAATTGGTGAGAGATCTGGAGAATGTGATGACCAGGGCAGCAGTCGAATATTTTCTGTATCCAGAAAGGCCCGTACAGGACCTGCAACATGCGGTCGTGCATTATCCAGCTGAAATGTAGGGTTTCGCAGGGATCGAATGAAGGGTGGAGCAACAGGTCGTAACACATCTGAAATGTAATGTCCACTGTTCGAAGTGCCGTCAATGCAAACAAGAGGTGACCGAGACGTGTAACCAATGGCACCCCATACCATCACGCCGGGTGATACGCCAGTATGTCGATGACGAATACACGCTTCCAATGTGCGTTCGCCGTGTTGTCGCCAAACAGGGATGCGACCATCATGGGGCTGGAAACAGAACCTGGATTTATCCGAAAAAATGAAGTTTTGCCATTCGTGCACCCAGGTTCGCTGTTGAGTACACCTTCGCTGGCGCTCCTGTCTGTGATGCAGCGTCAAGGGTAACCACAGCCATGTTTTCCGAGCTGATAGTCCTTGTCGCTGCAAACGTCGTCGAACTGTTCGTGCAGATGGTTGTTGTCTTGCAAGTGTCCCCATCTGTTGACTCAGGGACCGAGACGTGGTTACACGATTCGTTACAGCCATGCGGATAAGATGCCTGTCATCTCGACTGCTAGTGATACGACGCCGTTGGGGTCCAGCACGGCGTTCCATATTACCCTCCTGCACCCACCGATTCCATATTCTGCTAACAGTCATTGGATCTCGACCAACGCGAGCAGAAATGTCGCGATACGATAAACCGCAATCGCGATAGGCTTCAACCCGACCTTTATCAAAGCCGGAAACGTGATGGTACGCATTTCTCCTCCTTACCGAGGCATCACAACAACGTTTCACCAGGCAACGCCGGTCAACTGCTGTTTGTGTATGAGAAATCGGTTGGAAACTTTCCTCATGTCAGCACGTTGTAGGTGTCGCCACCGGTGCCAACGTTGTGTGAATGTTATGAAAAGCTAATCATTTGCATATCACAGCATCTTGTTCCTGTCGGTTAAATTTCGCGCCTGTAGCACTTCATCTTCGTGGTGTAGCAATTTTAACGGCCAGTAGTGCATATAATGGCTGTCCGCATCACACAATAGTTGTGATCTAACTACACCTTCAACAATACCGGTACTACCCTCTTAGTTTGGTGTCATGTGACACTGTTGCAGTAAATCCTACACTGAGATAACAAAAGTCATAGGATAGCGATTTACACATACGCAGATGGCGGTAGTATCGCTACACCAGGTATAAAATGAAATACGTTGACGGAACTGTTATATGCACTAAGCGATACACGTGAAAAGGTTTCCGATGCTATCAAGTTAATTAAGGCATGTTCTTGTGAGATTAGTACAATTCTAAGTTACTTGTGTAACCAGTCATTATAACTGGGACATTTCCTGACTGGCTAAAATATGCAGATGTTAAGCCTCTATTGACGAAATACCATCAAACTACAGACCGATTTCACTTTTACCAGCATTCTCAAATATTTTACAAAAAGTAATGTACAGGCAGCTTCTCAACCATCTGACCACAAATGACATATTATCAAGAACACAGTTTGGATTTCTGAAGGGTTCTGACATCGAGGAGGCTATTTACACCTACAGTGAAAATGTACTTAATTCGTTAAATAACAGATTACAAGCAGCAGGTATTTTCTGTGATTTGTCAAAGGCATTTGATTGTGTGAATCACAACATCCTTTTAAATAAATTAGAATTCTATGGTGTCACGGGCAGTGCTGCAAAATGGTTCAAGTCATACCTCACTAACAGGAAACAAAGGGTGTCAGTGCAAGGGAGTGCAAGGAAGTCATCAGTCATCATCAGAATGGGAAGAAATTACATGTGGTGACCTACAAGGATCCATCTTAGGGCCACTGCTTTTTCTTGTGTACATTAATGATCTCTCATCAGTTACACTGTCAGAAGCAGAGTTCGTTTTGTTTGCAGATGACACAAGTATTGCAGTAAATAGTATGTTGAGTGTAGTTCTGGAAAGATCTGTTAATGATATTTTCATAGATATTAATAAATGGTTTAAAGCCTACTCACTGACAGTTAACTTCGAAAAGACTCACTATATGCAATTCAGAACCTGTAACAGGTTTCCACACAGCATATGCATAAAGTATGAAGAAGAGCAGATAGAAGAGGTTGACAGTCTTAAATTCCTGGGATTACAACTTGATAATAAATTCAGTTGGGAGGAGCACACCACGGAACTGCAGAAACGCCGTAACAAATCTGCATTTGCAATTCGAGTGTTAGCTGACATAGGCAACATAAAAATGAAAAAGCTTGCATACTTTGCCTACTTTCATTCCATAATGTCATATGGTATAATATTTTGGGGTAACTCTTCAAGTCAAACAAAAGTTTTCAGAGTCCAAAAGAGTGTAATACGTATTATTTGTGGAGTAAATTCACGGACGTCCTGTAGAAACCTCTTCAAAGAAATGGGTATACTAACTACAGCCTCTCAGTATATTTACTCCTTAACGATATTTGTCCTAAATAATATATCTCTTTTTTCAACAAAAGGTTCAAATGGCTCTGAGCACTATGGGACTTAACATCTGAGGTCATCAGTCCCCCAGAACTTAGAACTACTTAAACCTAACTAACCTAAGGACATCACACACATCCATGCCCGAGGCAGGATTCGAACCTGCGACCATAGCAGTCGCGCGGTTCCGGACTGAAACGCCTAGAACCGCTCGGCCAGCCGCGGCCGGCATTTTCCAACAAACAGCTCAGTTCATATATACAATACCAGAAACAAAAATGATCTGCACAAGGACTTAACAGCACTTACATTAGTTAAAAAAGGGGCCCACTGCTCAGGAGCACTCATCTTCAATAATTTGCCAGCAAACATAAAAAATTTAGTTGCAAATAAAGAATCATTTTAAAAGGAGCCTGAAAAAACTACTAGTGGCCAACTCCTTCTACTCCATTGATGAATTTTTTAATAGAAAAAATGATTTATTGCATATATTCATACTATTAGTATTGTTATTTCAGATTTAAAAAAAAATTGACATGTTCCACATCCACGAGGATCTCGTCTGCACGGATATATGGAACGAAAAACTAATCTAAACTAATCTAATTATGATCACACGATGAGAATTAACAGATTTTGAAAGCAGAATGGTAGTTGAATCTACACGCATAGGACAGTCCATTTCAGAATTAGTTCGGAAATTCAGTATTCTAAGAGCCACGGTTTCAAGAGCGTGCCGAGAATACCAAATTTCAGGCATTACCTCTCACCACAGACAAAGTGACGGCCGTCACTTAACGACCAAAAGCAGCGGCATTTGTGTAGAGTTGTCATTGCTACCAGACAAGCCATTCTGCGAGAAATAACCGCAGAAATCAATGTAGCACATACGATAAACGTATCCATTAGAACAGTGCAGTAAAATTTGGCGTTAACGGGCTATGGCAGAAGACGACTGACGCGAATACCTTTGCTAACACCACGATCCCGCCTGCAGCGCCACTCCTGGTCTCGTGATCCTATCTATAGGATCCTAGACGACTGGAAAACCGTGGCCAGATCAGATGAGTCCCGATTTCAGTTGGTAACAGCTGGTGGTATGTTTCGAGTGTGGCGCAGACCCCTCGAAGCCATGTACCCAAATTTTCAATAATGCACTGTGCAAGCTGACGCTGTCTCCACAATTGTGTGGGCTGTGTTTACATGGAATGGGTCTTCTGGTCCGTCTGAACCGATAGTTGGCTGGAAATGGTTATGTTCGGCTACATGGAGACCACTTGCAACCATTCATGGGCTTCATGTTTGAAGAAGATTCCTCCCAATTCGAGCACATGATTTGGCCATCCATAAAACATTCGTGGGACATAATCGGAAGACCAGTTCGTATACAAAATGCTACACTAGCAGTAATTAATGATGGCTAGAGGCAGCGTGGTTCAATATTTCTGCAGGGGACTTCCCAACGACTTACCAACGAATCCATGCCACGTCGAGTTGCTGCTCTATGTGGGAAGAAAGAGATCTGAAACGATATTATGAGGTATCCCATGACCTTTGACACTTCAGTGTACATACTTAGATACAGCTAATGACCCCCTAGTGCGTACAAAGGGCCAATTGTCAAGCAGTGACATTAGCGCAACTATCTTAGGTGGCAGATAAGTCTGTCCATACTGGCTTTGAGTCGGGCATTTTTTCCTTGTCTTCCATGAAGTACTTTTGTCACTACAACTAATCATGATGCTTCAGAAAAAGAGTAATGAAAATGTATGAAATCTTATGGGACTTAACTGCTAAGGTCAGTAATCCCTAAGCTTACACACTACTTAACCTAAATTATCCTAAGGACAAACACACACACCCATGCCCAAGGGAGGACTCGAACCTCCGCCAGGACCAGCCGCACAGGCCATGACTGCAGCTCCTTAGACCGCTCGGCTAATCCAGCGCGGCAAGTAATAACAATAACAATAATAATAATGATAGTGGTACATTCATGATGAGTAGTAAAATGAAAATTTAAGTATCGATAAATTGGTGCCCATATGAACGAAATACTGAAGAACTATCTGCTATGGATGATGTACACAGTACTTATGTTATGCACACTCATGTATGGACGCATAAGTTCTTATTTCATCACTGTTCCTCGACATGACTGTATTATTATTATTATTATTGTTATTATTATTATTGTCATTATCATTTTTTATTGTTAGTCCTTTCAGAAGAAACATGATTCTTTGTAGTGTTACAAGTGTTAGATGAAAGATTATGAAGCCAATTGTTTAAATAAAAATAAATTTTTAATATAACACGTTTATAAATCTGATTAAAAAATGTTAAATAATTTCGCCTAATGCCAGACGCACTGACAGTTCTGAGAATTTGTGCTAGTGAATTTTTAATAGTTATGACAATACTTGTAAGATATACAACGAAAAGCACTGAATGTGTTCAATACATATTTGTTCCTTGTATAGTTCATGTCCTGTATATTATCTGTTGCAGGCACCCCATGAATTTTGTTATAAACCTTAAGAGTATTGTCGCAACTATTAAAACTTTACAAGTACAAATTTCCGAGACTATGTTTACGGAGTTAGGAACCTCTATTTGAGCCAGTGGAAATTATTTGATACTTTTCAGTCTTATTTACAAATGTGCGATATTAAAATTTTATTTTTATTTAAATAATTATTTTCTGCTTTTTAGTCTTGTATGAGTGAAATTTCTCAGTGGATTTTGATGACTTTATGTTTCTTATTTAAGTAAATATATAATCCTTGTACCTGCATCTTCAATCATGTACTTACATTGCCAACATCCCCTTCTCCACCTCTCTCTGTTCATCTCCTCATGCCCACTTCTCTGCTCAGCTGTGCCTGTCTGCTCACATACCACATGGAAAACATTCCGATACTACCCTCACAACGAGCTGGTCATGCAGGACAGCCGAGATGTCAGGCGTTACCGAATGTTTTCACCCTCACTCCTACCAAACAGACCGACAAGAAAGCGAGTTACTATTGCATTGTCATCCATTTCTGAGCTGCATTTAAAATTTCAATTGTCTAGTTCATCAGGTAGTTAGTTTCAAATCAATTGCAAAAGTTTGTGCTGAACAGAAAGATGGACAGACAAGAAAGCGACCTATTTAAACATGTGAAATGACGAGGCTCGAATGCAGTTCAAGCGGACTTCTAATCTGCCACATTTGCCTTTTTTTGCTCTAACGCTGCTGCTCGAAGACTGCTGCTTTTGCATGCTACTGAACAGGTTCATAATACTTTGAACTTTGATTCCTCGAAAACGCTTGGAAAATGTATCGTACTAGAGTACTCTTTACTACCATCGTACTAACATGTAAGATGATAATATACCAGCAAGGAACGTGAAGAGTGGAAATGCTAACCTGTTTGATGCACTGTTGGGCTTAGGGATTTACATCTCCATCTGCCTACATACTCTGCAAAATAAGGATCCACAGCGTGATAGAAACCGTAAATTATGAAACGGATACTGCGATGGCGTCACTGAAACGTGAGGTGCAGAGGACGCAAAGAAGTAATTGAGTGTGGATTGAGTGAGGGGTGGGCCAATTTTATGTCATCAAAAGTGAAACACACCCAGACCTTTCCTCATAATTCCAAATAATTCTAGTTTCGACTCAATGTTATCGTAATTGCTTTTCCTACTATTAAAATAGAAAATCAGGATGTTACAATATTATGATAAGAATAGTTGTTGCTAACCATATAGCCGAGACGTTGAGTCGCAGATAGGCACAACAAAATGACTGTCATAAAGTGAGCTTCCAGCCAACAAGGCCTTCGTCGGAAATGGAAAGCATACACACACACACACACACACACACACACACACACACACACACAGTAGCCAGAGGCATGTGTGTGTGAGCTGCGTTTCCGTAAATGTGTTTATGTATGCGTGTATGTTGTCCAATTCCTACGGAAGCCTTGCTGGATGAAAGCTCACTTTCTGAAGTATTTTAATATTATTATTGTTGTTTTACGTAATCATTAGATTTATTAAGTTTATAATGCTAACTGTTGTCAAAAGTACTGTACACTAATGATACAGAAAAAAGTGAGAAACCAGAAAAATGTTTTTTATTCCAGTAAATTACGAAGGAGGCCCTCTATTGAGCTTGCGAGAGTATGGGTTGTTCTGATGGTCAGAAGAGTACGTGACATCTTTAAGTGCGTTCAGATATTACAGGCAGTGACGTTAATAGACAAAAAGACCATCTTAATGCATAGCAAGGCGAGAGTGACAGCTAAGGCAGAGTTTAGTGTCACATGTTCTGTTAGACTTGTCAGTATTGTTATATGTGGGTTAATTAGCAAAGGTGGCAGTGACAAGAGCTAGGAAGTGGAATCAGGAGGAAGTATGGATAGAGTATAGGCGTTGTATGGCAACCCTTCTGTTCAAGTCACATTTTGTTTCCTTATTTTCCAGTTTTACAGTTTTGTATTGCATCTGCGGATATCACGTAGCATTCAGTGAGTAAAGCGGTACTGCAGAATGCACACAGTCGGGAGTAAGATTTCAGTTCCCTCGCTGGTTGAAGGAGTCGGTGGAACACAACGGCGTTGCCAGTGGACAGTGGAGTGAGGCGCTGTAGCTGGACATGAGAACTCCATTACGTCAGTGGCAATGTACGTAGAGAAAGCACAGTTGTTCTGGCCCTAAGCAAGTAATCTCAAGAAATATTCCCAGAATGGCGTGAGTCGTGCTTCGGTAGCTCAGATGGTAGAGCACTTGCCCGCGAAAGGCAAAGGTCCCGAGTTCGAGTCTCGGTCGGGCACACAGTTTTAATCTGCCAGGAAGTTTCATATCAGCGCACACTCCGCTGCTGAGTGAAAATCTCATTCTGGAAACATCCCCCAGGCTGTGGCTAAGCCATGTCTCCGCAATATCCTTTCTTTCAGGAGTGCTAGTTTTGCAAGGTTCGCAGGAGAGCTTCTGTTAAGTTTGGAAGGTAGGAGACGAGATACTGGCAGAAGTAAAGCTGTGAGGACCGGGCGTGAGTCGTGCTTCTGTAGCTCAGATGGTACAGCACTTTCCCGCGAAAGGCAAAGGCCCCGAGTTCGAGTCTCGGTCGGGCACACAGTTTTAATCTGCCAGGAAGTTTCACTTAAGAAATATTGTTAGTAAAAGTCACTTTTTCCAATACGATATTAGGAGAATCCTAAAGGTCATAAATACTTTGTTACACCAATACTACAACGCTAGAAATCATGCAGCTTAATAAATAAAGGAATAATGTTTGAAGTTAAAGAAAATGTACCAATGACTACGGAATATCACAAGTATAAGTACGAGGTGCAGGCTGCGAGTCTTACTCACCAGTCGCCAATAGGATGCTTTCCGATCTAGTTCTGTTGTAAGACCATGCTCTCAAGAAATTCTTAGTTTTCAGTTAATCATTATTAATTGTGTCGATATTATCAGTTTATGGTTTTTAACGAAAGATATATCTTAATGGCACCCCTTTTGAATGTTGTGCGATAATATAGCTTGTCGCTTCATCAATGAGAATCACAGGCAGTAGAACTGAACTTTAGAGAAAACCCGACGGCACTGATACTGCTTCTGCGATGGACATAAACTTCGAGAGTTTCACGGCAAAACGTAAAGAATCCTACACGACGACTCACTAAGATAGTACAAGAACACGTTACCTTAATCTCCGCAAAACTCGAATCAAAAAGCATGGCATGTCATACTGTAGGCCTCTTACACCATCCTCTGCGAACTGACTGGTTACACTGAGACATTTCTCGAGGTGTAGTTCAAGTGGACCCTCATTCTACCAACAGCCTTTTCAAATAGGGTGGAAAAGTGGACAGAAGTTGAGGGCACACCTAGGGGTAGGAAACTGCCCCTAAAGGCCGAAGAATCAGCAACCATCAATGGCATGAGGATGCAGAAGGCAGTGGAAAACACGTAACATGTATCCACAGGACATGTGGCCTGTAATTGAAAAAGTGTCATTATGACCTCTCCATTATAGCCCCCATTTGGATCTCCGCGAGGGGACTGCCAAGGGGGAGGTGACCATCAGACAAAGATTGGATAGTCAGCGAGAGGATAGCGTTCTAGGAGTCAAGGCGTGGAATGTGGGAAGCTTGAACGTGTTAGGGAAACTAAAAAATCTGAAAAGGGAAATGCGAAACATCAATCTAGATTAGGGATCAGTGAAGTGAAATGGAAAGAAGACAAGTATTTCAGGTCAGGTGAGTATAGGGTAATATCAACAGCAGCAGAAAATGGTATAACGGGAGTAGAATTCATTATAAATAGGAAGGTAGGGCAGAGAGTGTGACACTGTGAACAGTTCAGTGATAGGGTTGTTCTTATCAGAATCGACAGCAAACCAACATGGAAACGATAGTTCAGGTATACATACCGACGTCACAAGCTGAAGATGAAGAGGTAGAGTGAGTATACGAGGATATTGAAAGGGTAATACAGTATGTAAAGGGAGATGAAAATCTAAGAGTCATGGGGAACTGGATTGCAGTCGTAGGGGAAGGAGTGGAAGAAAAGGTTACAGGAAAATGTGGGCTTGGGACAAGGAATGAAAGAGGAGAGAGACTACCTGAGTTCTGTAACAAATTTCAGCTAGTTACAGCAAATACTCAGTTCAAGAAACACAAGAGAAGGAGGTATACTTGGAAAAGGTCGGGTGATGCGGAAAGATTTCAGTTATATTACATCATGGTCAGACAGAGGATCCGAAATCACATATTGGATTGTAAGGCGTAACCAGGAGCAGATATAGACTCAGATCACAATATAATAGTGGTGGAGAGTAGACTGAAGTTTAAGACATTAGTCAAGAAGAATCAATATGCAAAGAAGTGGGATACGGAAATACTAAAGAATGACGAGAAACGGTTGAAGTTCTCTAAGGCAATAGATGCAACAATAAGGAATAGCTCTGTAGGCAGTACGGTTGAAGACGGATGGACATCTCTAAAAAGGGCCATCACAGTAGTTGAAAATAAAAACATAGATACAAAGTAGGTAACTGTGAAGAAACCGTGGGTAACAGAAGAAATACTTCAGTTAATTGATGAGCCGGCCGGAGTGGCCGAGCGGTTCTAGGCGCTTCAGCTTGGAACCGCGCGATCGCTACGTTCGCAGGTTCGAATCCTGCCTCGGGCATGGATGTGTGTGGTGTCCTTAGGTTAGTTAGGTTTAAGTAGTTCTAAGTCTTGGGGATTGATTACCTCCGATGTTAAGTCCCATAGTGTTCAGAGCCAATTGATGAAAGGAGAAAGTACAATAAAGTTCTGGGAAACACGAATACAGAAATACAGGTTACTGAGGAACGAAATAAATAGGAAGTACAGGGAAGCTAAGACCAAATGGCTTTTTAAAAAATGCAATGAAAACGGAAAAGAAATGATTGTTGGGAATACAGAATCAGCATACAGAAAAGTCAAAACAACCTACAATGACATTAAAAGCAAGGGTGATAACGTGATGAAATTAAGAATGCAACGGAAATTCCACTGTTAAATGCAAAGGAGACAGCGGATGGGTGGAAAGAATACATTGAAAGCCCTTAAGAGGGGGAAAATTTGTATTATGTGATAGAAGAAAAAACAGGAGTCCATTTAGAAGTGATAGGGGATCCAGTATTAGAATCAGAATGTAAAAGAGCTTTGAACGACTTAAGATCAAATAAGGCAAAAGGGATGCATAACATTCCCTCAGAATTTCTAAATTAATTGGGGGAAGTGGCAACAAAACGACTATTCGCGATGGTGTGTGCAATGTATGAGTCTGGCGACATGCTATATGACTTTCGGAAAAATATGGTCCATATCATTCCGAAGACTGCAAGAGCTGACAAGTGCGAGAATTATTGCACAATCAACTTAACAGCTCGTGCATCCAAGTTACTGACAAGAATAATATGCAGAAGAATGGAAAAGAAAATTGAGGATGTGCGCCGCGCCGGCCGCGGTGGCCGAGCGGTTCTAGGCGGTACAGTCTGGAACCGCGCGACCGCTACGGTCGCAGGTTCGAATCCTGCCTCGGGCATGGATCTGTGTGGTGTCCTTAGGTTAGTTAGGTTTAAGTAGTTCTAAGTTCTAGGGGACTGATGACCTCAGAAGATAAGTCCCATAGTGCTCAGAGGCATTTTTGAGGATGTGCTAGATAATGATCAGTTTGGCTTTAGGAAAGGTAAAGGCATCAGAGAGGCAATTGTGACGTTGCAGTTGCCCGAACTCCATGGATAAAATTTCGACAATTCTTCGTAGATATTGTATGAGTATTTTTGCAGATGGAACGGGTCGTCCCCAGTGGCTCGCTAATAAAATAATGTAAAAATGATTTATTGTGTTTTTTACCATAATTAATTTGTTTCTATGAAACAAACTTGAGAACAGTAAAAAAGCCTATAATGTGGAATCACCTAACGTACAATACAAAACAAACAATAATGCCACATCTTTCAGATACAAAATACTGTGTGCCGGCTGCCGCCACTGCATGAAAAGGTCAGCATACAATCGTTGTTTTGTTGTTTCCATAGAATTCAGTGAGCCAGTGCACAACGTATATATCCACCAACTATTCATGACTAATCCTATCCATACTTCTGTGTATCACTGTGTAACTAAAAATGCCAGAAAATTAAACCTGAAACAGAACGAAGCAGCACTGAATTCAGGCTTCAGAGCGAAGGTTAACGTGGCCATTACTGTTGTCAACAGCAAGTACCTTGAGAGAATGGAAGAAGTTAGTTTCCAGTCAATAAACACAGCGCGCGTCGTCGACATTTGCGCTGTTGTGCAGATATTTCATTGCAGTACAGATACAATGATAAATGGTGATAAGAAATCAGACGAAACACGATTACACTGTAACGAGCCACCGGAGATATCAGGTCCGTCATACCGAAATACTCGGAAAATATATCTGAACAACAACTGAAATTTTGTCTGTGGAGTTCCGGTTTACTATATAAAGAAATTTCGATGCTGGTGATGATTTTCGTATTTGTGATGAAGCTCGCGGTGGTAATATTTTGGTTGGACGTAAGAGATTGGCATGCAGTGGTTTATACAACAGATGATTAGTAAATACATGAGGTAGGTAGGTAAGAGTAGGAACTTAGAAATAAAGGGGTGCGTGATTTACTCAACACGAAACGAAGGGTGTAGCCAGGAAGAACTTATCAAAGGATAAATTGGCTTAAATTTATTTGTGAGGCTAATTTGGAGAAGTGGAGGGAGTTACGAATGAGAGAAAGATGTACGGTATCAGTGGCCGAACTAGGGTATGAAATCTGGGCGCGTGTCCTGGGCGACATTTCTGTTATGGTGCATTTTTGTGGCGGTTGAAAAAAAATCTGACTTAAAAAAAATTGGGATGTGGGAGATCGGAGTAGAAAGGAAAAAGTATTAGCGGAAGAAAAAAGTATTACGGGACATTGAAACGATAAATGGGTGGAGATTCGAAATGGTCTCTGTTGAACAGCAGTTGCATACGACCTAGCTCTGCGTAGTATGGAAACAATAGTGTCTCGTTTTCGGCTACTAGATGGAGCTACTCTCATTTTATCGGGTGAACGGAAAGAAACTGGAATGTGCGTATTTTGATTTTGTTTCTTGTTTTTTAAGGCTTCGCACTGATCAGCAATGAAAAAATAAGAAAGAAATTTAGATATTATTCCAAGAAATGTGACTTTGGACTGTGTCTTTACATTACACAGGTATTAATGAAATCAGCGTTGCCAGGTCTTTTCTGAACAAAATCGAAATTTCTTTAAGTAACCTAGACAAAACAAACACGCGCCTGTAATTCAAAATACCATACAAAAACCTTTGCATTCTCTGTCAGGAAATCGACGAAACTGCAGGCATGTAAATGAGTAATTCATCTTCACGATTGATTCGGCTTCTAACTCATGAAGTGTTCCTCATGAGACCGAAAATTCTTTCTAGAGCAGCATTGTAGTGATGCACAGAAAACACGAAACAGAAAATATTGAACAGGTTTTCACAGTTTTCATGGCGACGAATTCATCCACATATTACCAGACTTCATTTAAAAATGATTTAAATGGCTCTAAGCATCATGGGACTTAATATCTGAGGTCATCAGTCCCCTATACGTAGAACTACTTAAACCTAACTAACCTAAAGACAGCCCACACATCCATGCCCGAAGCAGGATTCTAACCTGGGACCGTAGCAGCAGCATAGTTCCGGACTCGAAGTCCTAGAACCGTTCGGCAGACTTCATTTAAAAAAAAATTATCTTCATCGTTGAGAAAGGTGTTTGATTATACATATTCTTCGAACATCAAATACTTGTCTGCACTACGTTTGTCCCCCGCCCCGCCAACAGTTTTTCAAATTTCAAAACCAATTTCAATTTTCTGGGTCTTAATTGACAAGACAAAAATGACACCGCTAGAAGAATATATCCAAGCTTAGAATACGGCGGTAGGGATAGGACTTCTAATTTCAACGTTTCCATGTATATTTTGACGGGCTTTGCGACATGGGGTCGCGCACTGACCTGCTGCAAAATTACCTTTACGTATCTATCGCTGTATAGTGGCCGTTTGTGTTTCAGTGCTGGGCTCTATCACGTCAGTTGCTTTCGATAATGGTGTCCTGTGACTGTCTTCGTCTGTTTCAAAAAATGTTCAAATGGCTCTGAGCACCATGGGACTTAACATCTCTGGTCATCAGTCCCCTAGAACTTAGAACTACTTAAACCTAACTAACCTAGGGACATCACACACATCCATGCCCGAGGCAGGATTCGAACCTGCGACCGTAGCATTCGTCTGTTTCAGTAGCTACGAAAACGTTCTGTCTTCCACCGCCATGCCGGTCTTCGACATCAAAATCACCGTTCTTAGGGCGTTGGAAACATTCTCTGCACGTTCTTCCACTAATAGTTCCCAGCATTTTAAGAGCCACAGCCGCTGATTTCTTCATGTTAAAGCAGAAAATTAAAACTTCCCGAAAATGGCGAGAAATGGGTACGTAAGTTGACATACTTAATCGAGAATAACCTTATGATGCAATCATAAATCGACTAATATTTTTATGGAATTATGTTTACAGAAGCCGAAGCTTATTGTATTACACCTATGACCAACCACCTGAGCCCCACTTGCCGCTACTCCCGTCTATTGCAAGACGGCAGAAGCAAAGTTGTAGACCTAATAATGTAGAGTAATGCTATTGCCGGCCGCGGTGGTCTAGCGGCTCTAGGCGCTCAGTCCGGAACCGCGCGACTGCTACGGTCGCAGGTTCGAATCCTGCCTCGGGCATGGATGTATGTGACGTGCTTAGGTTAGTTAGGTTTAAGTAGTTCTAAGTTCTAGGGGACTGATGACCACAGATGTTAAGTCCCATAGTGCTCAGAGCCATTTGAACCATAGTAATGCTATTTTGGGAACAGATTTGTCTTGGTAACATATTTAAGCAATTGACGTTGCAACATTACAGGTTAATGTAAGTGCGAGAACAACCACTGCAATTTTGAAATTCTGGTACATTAATAACAGGTGTACCCGCCAAACGTGCATGCATTGTGTCGTACAGGAGCTGGATGTCAGTTTTTGAGATGGAGTTCCATGCTTGTTGCAGTTGGTTTGTCAATACAGAGGCGGCTAATGTCGTTTGTGAATGCCACTGGAGTTGTCGTCGGATGACGGATTGCAGTCGGGATGCGCTGGATTAACGCTCCTGCTGTCATACGAAATCGCAACCCAGGCCCGTTACCACAGGTGTAGGACCAGTGTGTCTAGCACGTAGACAGGTTGGCTGCAGGCTCTCAACTGGTCTCCTTGTAGCCATCTCGCGACCATCACTGACATCAAGGTAGAACCGCTTTCATCAGAAAACGCAACAGGCCTCCACCCTGACCTCCAACGAGCTCTCGCTTGATGCTCTTGAAGTCATAAATGGCGGTGGTTTAGGGTCGCGGAATGCGCTCTACAGGGCGTCTCGCTCGGAGCTGTCCTTAAAGTATCAGATTTGTAACAGATCCTTGTGTCACTGTGGTGCCAAGTGGTGCTCGAACTGCTGCTTCAGATGCAGTGGGAGACGCGCCGCAACCATACGCCGGCAGTGCCACGTGGCGGTCCGGATACCGGTCTTCTTGCGATCATACAATCACGTCACCACCGCTGCCAGTAACCATGTACAGTGACTACATTCCTGCCAAGTCTTTTTGCAGCATCACAGGAGCAACGTGCAGCATCTCGTAGCCCTATTTCAGACCTCGTTCAAACTCAGTGAGGTGTTGATAATGGCTTCTTTGTCGCCTGAAGGCATTCTTGATTAACATCAACTCAGAACTTCCAGTCTTAAAGGTAACTAACGCTCACGACCGTCACAAAGTGTATTTAAAGCAAACCTGATTTGCATCCTCGTAGAGGAACAGAAGTCATCTTTCAGATGTAGAAACACACTTATCAACTTCCGTTTATCTCGCACAACTCTTTCAAGTTTCTGGGACTTTTATTCGTCACTGTACATAATAACCATTCATACACAGCCGATAATTTAAATTTTAGTACTATACAAGTTTTCATGCTCAGTAATTGTAAAATATGTTTAAACCGGGTTTAAAGTGGCATACTTTAGCAGTGACATTGAAGTATTTGGTCTGAGTCATCCGTAATGACGCAAAAAGTGGCTTAAAGCCCAGATTTTTCAAGGTTTTTCAAGAGGATCTCCATTATAGACCCCCTGTAATCTGTGCGCTATCTGTCGAGTTCCCACCTTTCCCAACACACCACCGTACAATAATTTAGAGCTCGTGACGCCTGCGGGTTTGTTGTTAAATGCCGGCCGCCGTGGCCGAGCGGTTCTAGGTGGTTCTGTCCGGAACTACTCTGCTGCTACTGTCGCAGCTTCGAATCCTGCCCCGGGCATGGATGTGTGTGATGTCCTTAGGTTATTTAGGTTTAAGTAGTTCTACGTCTAGGGGACTGATGACCTCAGTGCTTAGAGGCACTTGAATCATTTGTTGTTAACTAGCTTCAGTACACAGGGTGAATCACTTAAAACTTGCACCGCAAGTAATGCGGAAATGGGAAGTGCATTTTTTGACATAACGAATTGGTAGCCAGAACTCTTATTGTTGACCAGTCAACGGATTGTATTAATACTTGTAAAGTGCTTTTTTTTTTTTTTTTTTTTTTACAAACAGCGCTTTTTTGAATGGAACAATGCCTTCTGACATCAACAACCTAGAATTAGGGTAAATCAGAATGTCAGAGGTGTTTGTTGCAGGATTCTACAGCGAGTCCTTTACGAGATATTGTACTTTGAAAAGTTTCCACACCGGCATTTGTACAATACCTGTGGTAGCACACCCTAAAGGACGACACAAGTGCTTACACCATTTGTGTGAGTTCTGAGCAGTAACGAGACAATTGGCCACCATAGGATGTTTTCAAGATGACCACCGGCAGCGGCAATACACCCTTCTAGAATGGTATGCAACGACTGCTGCACTCGTGCTAGCATTTCAGTGGAGATGTCCGAGCAGGCTGCAGTGAAACGTCGTTGCATATCATCGGGTGTAGTTGGTATCTCCTTGTAGATAGTTTCTTTCAGTTTTCGTCATAGCAAAAAAAGTCAAATCCAGGGAACGAGCCGGCCAAGTTACAGGTCCTAAGTCCAATCCAATGATTGGGAAACAATTCGTGAAAACATGCTGTAGTACATTCGTGCGCCGGCCAGTGTGGCCGTGTGGTTCTAGACGCTTCAGTCTGGAACCGCGTCACCGCTACGGCCGCAGGTTCGAATCCTGCCTCGGGCATGGATGTGTGTGATGTTCTTAGGTTAGTTAGGTTTAATTAGTTCTAAGTTCTAGGCGACAGATGACCTCAGAAGTTAAGTCCCATAGTGCTCAGAGCCCAGCCAGTACATTCGTGCACTGTGGGGTGGAAGCTAGTCTGCAGCATTCGCAGAATATACTCTGTTAGAATTCCTCCTAGTCTGCAGAGAAACGTCTTCTAGCATCCGTGGAAGATGGTCTGTTAGGAGGTTGCGATACTTGTGCTTGTTCAGTGTCCCGTCTATGAAACACAGGCCTATGTACTAATGGTTCATTATCCTAAGCCACATGCTTCCACTCCATGGACGTTTTGACGTTCCATCTGACGAGGCCAACGAGGATTATCAACAGACCAGTAGTGTATATTTGGCTGTTCATTTGGCCACTTTTGGTAAATGGGGTCTCATCTAGAGTATCCTGACTTAATGCCCACATACACAAGATAACTCGGGTCTCATAATCTTTTCCATGCAGCTCTTGATGGAGAGAGATGTGATAGGCATGGAATCTTTGTCGATGGAAAATATGTAGGATATTTGCCTGACTCATGCCACTTCCTGTCGCGATTGTGCGTGAGCTAACGTTCGGATCAACTGCAACAGCATCAAGAACATTAATTTCCCCCTATTCTGTCGTGACTTGTTTCCTTCTGTTCGTTGTCTAGGTGTTACACTGCAGTTTCACGCAACTAGTTGAAGAATTTTATAAATAATTACCAAGATGGTTGACATCTATTGGGATATCTTGCCGCATACATGGTACAAGAAAGAAATGCCACTGACGCCATACGCTCATTTCCATTTCCATCAGGAATCCGGCGAAACATCAAATCTCCGACATCGCTTTGGCCGGAAAAAGATCCTGCAAGAACGGGACCAACGACGACTGAAGAGAATTGTTCAGCGTGACAGAAGTGCAGCCTTCCTCAAATTGCTGGAGACCTCAAAAATAATGTGTGTGAAATCTTATGGGACTTAACTGCTAAGGTCATCACTCCCTAAGCTTACACACTACTTTACCTAAATTATCCTAAGGACAAACACACACACCCATGCCCGAGGGAGGACTCGAACCACCGCCGGGACCAGCCGCACAGTCCATGACTGCAGCTCCTTAGACCTCTCGGCCAATCCCGCGCGGCTCTGGAGACTTCAGTGTTGGGCTATCAACAAGTGTCAGTGTACGAACTATTCAACGAAACATCATCGATATGAGCTTTCGGAGCCGTAGGCCCACTTGTGTGCCCTTGATGACTGTTGAACACAAAGTTTTACGCCTCGCCTGGGCCCGTGAACACTGACATTGGACTGTTGATGATAGGAAACATGTTTCCTGGTCGGACGAGTTTCGTTTCACATTGTATTGAGCGGATGGACGTGTACGGGGATGGAAGCCCGCCCGGTTAGCCGTGCGATCTAACGCGTTGCTTCCCGAGCGGGAAGGCGTGTCGGTCCCCGGCACGAATCCGTCCGGCGGATGAGTGTCGAGGTCAAGTGTGCCGGCCAGCCTGTGGATGGTTTTAAGGCGATTTTCTATCTGCCTCGGCGAATGCTGGCTGATTCCCCTTATTCCGCCTCAGTTACACTACGTCGGCGATTGCTGCACAGACACTGTCTCCACGTACGAGTACACCATAATTACTCTACCACGGAAAACATTTGGGGTTACACTCGTGTGGTATGAGAAGTTCCCGGGAGGATCCACTGGGGGCCGAACCGCACAGTAACCTTGGGTTCGGGGTGGGGTGGCGGTGGGGCGGGTAGACTGCTGTAGCTTGTTGTGGGGTTGTGAACTACTGAGGGCTACGGTGGGACGAAGCCTCTCCGTCGTTTCTACGTCCCCGGTTCAATACACAATACACAATACATGGTTATGGAGACAGCTTCGTGAATCCATGGACCCTGCGTGTCAGCAGGGGACTGTTCAAAGTAGTGGAGGCTCTGTAATGGTGTGGGGCGTGTGCAAATGGAGTGATATGGGTCCCTTGATAGTGTAGATACGACTTTTACAGATGAAACGTAAGTAAGTATCCTGTCTGATCACCTGCATCCATTCATGTCCATTGTGCATTCCGGCGGACTTGGGCAGTTCAAAGAGGACAATGCAACGCTCCACATGTCCAGAATTGCTACAGAGTGGCTCCAGGAATACGTCTCTGAGTTCAAACACTTCTGCTGGCCACCAAACTCGCCGGACACGAACATTATTGAGCATATCTGGGATGCCTTGCAACGTGTTGTTCAGAAGAGATCTGCACCCCCTCGCACTCTTACGGATTTATGGACAGCCCTTCAGGATTTATGCTTTCAGTTCCCTCCAAAATTATTTCTGATATTAGTGGAGTCCATGCCACGTCGTATTGCGGAACTTCTGCATGCTTGCGGGGGACCCTACACGATATTAGGCAGATGTACCAGTCTCTTTGGCTCTTCAGTGTATAACAACATCGTACCTAGCAAGTACGCAGGCTGAATGGCACAAACAAGTGTCGGTCTGGAAACTTTTCATATACGATATCTCGTAAACGACTAGCGCTAGAATCCTGAACAAACATCACTGACATCCACTGACATTTTAATTTACCCTACAGTTACTTTGTCAATGCCAATAGGTAGTGTTCCATTTAAACAGTATTTGTTTGTACAAAAAATACACTTCCATCCTGTGGAATCTTCCCTGTACTTGCCCCAACGGCAGGATAAGGAGGTGCCCTTCTGCTGGGTGCCTGGTCATGTAGGAATATGGGGCAATGGACAGGCCGATCGGGCTGCCAAGGAGGCCTGCAGAGAGCAGGATGTGATCCAGTGTCCTATTCCATTGCAGTCTGTCATTTCTGCACACCACAAGAAAAGCATGGAGTTGTGGGAGGAAAAATGGCTGGCGGTGACGGCCAATAAACTGCGGTTGGTGAAGTCAACAACTCGGCGTTCCTCCTGCCGGTTGCTCAGGCGGGAAGAAGTGACCCTCACGCGTCTTCAGACTGGGCACTGTCCTCTCACACATAGCTTTCTATTACGGCGGGAGGATCCTGATGCTTGTGGTGTGCACATCTCTGTCCGACACATTTTAACAGACTGCATTTTATACCGTGATGCAAGGGCAGAAGCACAAGTTGATGAGGATCTGCCCTGTGTTTCAGCTAATGATGAGACGTGTGTGTCTTGGGTTTTAAAGTTTTGTGATGTGTTTGGACTCTGGCCTAAACTTTTAGGCTGTAGGTTCTAGTGTGTTGGACAGTGGCTGGCTCCTCCCTTTTTCCTTGCGGTAAGCCAGCCATTTCCATCTGCTATATCGTTCTAGCTCCCTCTACCACTTTCTTCCTGTGTTGTCCATGTTTTACTGCTGGCGGCATGCTTCGTCCCACGCTTCGGTGTGGGTAGGCCCATATTTTTCCAAGTTTGTAACCTGTGTTTTACGTTCTGTTTTATCTTACTGTTCTGAGTCTTCTCTTGACACCGGTCTCAATCTGTTACTGAGCGGGCGCTGAAGACCTTGCCGTCGGTCTGTAGTGGGGTTACATAATTTTTGCTACTTTCTCTCAGTTTCGAAAGGTATCCAGTACCATTGAAAGAGGTGCGATGAGTTGTGGTCCAGGAGGGAGCATGAAATTAGTAGCAACTTTTGTGCTTCTACTAGTGGGTGTTGCAGAAATGTGCGCAAAATGTCCGTCTGGGTTCTTCGAATGCAGTAACGGCGCCTGCATACAGGAACGTCATGGGGAGCACTTATATCGGTCAATTGTCCGATCAAAGCTGGATTATGGGAGCTTTGTCTACTCTTCCGCCCGGCCGTCCATCTTACGCCGTCTAAACTCTAACCACCATCGGGGATTACGTCTGGCGACCGGAGCATTCTACACCAGCCCTGTTGAGAGTATGTATGCCGAAGCTGCCAAATTACCGCTAAACTACGGGCGCGATATGTTGCTTTGTCGGTACGCCTGCCTACGACTTTTCGAATGGGTGAGAGCCCGACGCCACCTTGGCTCCAGACTCAGGTTCGCGTTCACCTTGAACTCAGCTCTCTCCCAAAGGAGAGGACCGCGGATTCGATATACCGCTCAGGGTTTGTCGAACTTTGTTCGAGGCTCGCTAATAACGTCTTTATTTGCACAGATGGCTCCAAGACTACTGCTGGTGTCGGATGTGCCTTTGCCGTTGGAGATGATACCTTTCAATACCGGCTCCTTGACCAGTTTTCAAGCTTTACAGCTGAGCTTTTTGCTCTCTATTAGGCTGTTCAGCATATTCGCCACCATCGTCATTCTCCCTATGCCATCTGCTCTGATTCTTTTAGCGCCATTCAGAGTCTCCGTGACCCATATTCGTACCACCCTCTCGTGCAACGAATTCAACGGTCCCTTCTGTCGCTAGCTGATACCGGCGCTCGTGCCTTTTTTCTATGGGTTCCTGGCCACGTTGGTGTGCCTGGGAACGAAGCTGCTGATGCTGAGGCCAAGGCAGCTGTCCTCCTGCCTCGGACAGCTTTCTTTTGTGTCCAATCAACTGATATTAGTGGGGTTCTTTGTCGACGCGTTTCATCACTGTGGCATGAGGCTTGGTCCTCTCTCCATGAAAATAAGCTTCGGGCCATCAAACCGATCCCGACGGCTTGGACGACCTCCGCACGCCCTTCCCGGCGAGATGAGGTCATTTTGGCCAGGTTGCGGATTGGGCATTGCCGATTTAGCCACCGCTACCTGTTGTCCGGTGACCCCGCCCTGCAGTGCCTCTGTGGTCATCCATTAACGGTGCGCCTTGTTTTATAGTCCTGTCCCCGTTTTATTCACTCACGTGTTGTCCTACTTCTGCCGTCTACCTTACAGGAACTTTTAGCTGATGACACTCGAGCAGCTGCTCGTGTCCTTGGTTTTATTACACTGACGGACTTGTCCAAAAAGATCTAACTCTTTTATTTTGTTTCTCTGCGTCTTCGTAAGTACTTACTGATGTTGTTCCCTTGCGTTTTTCAACGCTATTAAAGTTCAATTCTTTTATCTTGGCGGTTCGCGCATGCCCGCCCAGACGCGGGAGATTGCTGTGTTGCCAGTTGCACGCGCCAAGCAAACTTACGTTTAGGGGGGAGCGCGCTGTTTATGAAGTAAAGCCACCACGGCCGCATTAACCCTTTCGCTGCTACAGAGACGTGCTCCCCGCATTCCGCGCTGTGCGCGATTTTGTCATCACTGCACTGCTCGCCTGTGTAGACACATGGTGTTCCGACTGCTTTGACACACTTATCATTCGACTTCACAAAAACTATTTGGCCCAAAAATTTGATTTTTACACATCTTCTTGACTGATATCTTCCTCCCATAAATGACTTAATTTTGTTTCGTTGTTCAACGCAGTTATTGTGCAGCATTAAACGTAGTAAACCACTGCACGAAATTTTGAAGAGTTTGCAGAGGTAAAAGTCCATAGCGTATACTTTCTGTATGGTTGATTTCAGTTGTCACTAGAAGTTTCAAAAAATTACATTCAAACGAATAAAATCCATGAAGTAAGATATTTCGATATTGTTTCCAAATAAAGAAAATATTACAAATCGAACAGGGTTTGAACTCGGAACCTCCCACTTGGCAGGCAAACACTTTCACCATTACGCTAACGTAGCTCGTCGTTCAGTACACTTCTTGAAGGACTTTAAACTAGGACGCAAAATACCAACAAAGACTGTTGGTATGACTGTGAATTACTCACGTTTCGTCGAAGTACAATAGGAAATAAATAATTACCGCTGTTCTTTATTGCGAAAAAGCGGTTAGTGAGAATGATACAAACACCTTTCCTTGCTATCGCCTCAATTAGGAGGCTTATTGCTTGTTTGGTTTAATTAATTAATAGAATATGAAGCAATTGGTATAAAGAATGCTGTTTCCAACTTTCTGTAAAACTAATTCTGCTATCAAGACATTGCTTTCGTTCAGTTACTTTATTTATGACTGAACGTTTCTAAAACTGAAGACACTCGTCCGTGCTCTGCACTGCAGTCGAGCTCTGGCAACGTCGCTCTCTGTTCATTGGCTGACTGTGTTTTGTGACGTCAGATGTGCAGAACGAACCTAAACTCGGCCGCCGTCATAAATGACGCGCACGTTAGTGCACTAACATTTGCGACTGGGCGCTAATGACCTTACTAGTTGAGCGCCCTAAAAAAAAAGAAAAATCCATCATTGCCGCAATATTTGCGGTGCAAGTCTTAGGTCAGGGCCGGCCAGAAATTCAGCACGCGTGCGGTGCTCCTGCACATGTGCAACTTCCGGGTCACTGCGTGCACGCCGCAGCCGTCAGCGTTCATGTAGTGCATGTTTCTACGCACAGATGTCGCTTTATCCACTTGCTGGGATACTCTGTACCGGCGAATTCTAGTGCTCTTTCCACAGCTTGCAAGCCAACCATGGGAAGGTGTTTCACGTATTAAACATTACTGTCACAGTCTGCTCATTGAGACGTCTACTTTTATGTTAACAGTTAAACCCAGTAAGACATGCAATACAGTTAACAACCGTGGGTTTTTATTAAAGCAACTTGACTGACGGCACGTAAATACGTGTAATGTTTTTGATCTAGTATTTAAGAAAGAGAGCACTTAGCGACTTCCAACGAACCTTATTCGTGATTTCAAATAACATTAAACTAATGCAAGGTTTCCTATAACTAATTCTCTGTGCCCTCAGTTACACCCACATAATTTCTGTCCCACTGACCTCTGAACAGAATGATAACCGCAGACCTCTCCATTATCACCTGTTATTTCAATACGATTATTGCTATATCTTTTATCAATTCCGTCTGAAATCTGCATAATAACCGACAATTAGATGAATGTTATGTTTTATCGACTTCAGCTTAGCTTAGCCCTTCACACATTAATAAAAACCCCTAAATGTAAGTATACATTGGAACAATCGGTTTAATGACCAATTTTCCTGATAATAATGTAACATGGAGCAGAATGAGGCAATAACGCACAATTAGTAAACAATAATTTTTAATTATGAAAGGAATAAATCCAAACACGTTTATCACTGATCATGAGAAACGATATAGTTAAGATCGGGCGCAAAAGCACGGCTCATTGACAAACGCAAGCAGTTGCGAAGATTTTCATCACTTGATGAACCCTTGATTTATTCATTTTCGTCACCGAGAAAAATCTTTCACACACAAGCTCTTGCGTGTACCACATAAACAGGGAAGTGGAGCCGCCGCCGTTCATTTAGGACACATGTCTAATAACAGATGTCGCTGTCGCACACGAGCGCACATGTGCAGCACTTCCGCACGTCTGCACACTGTGCAGCGTTTGGCCGGTCCTGTCTTAGGTGATTCACCATGTATGCTTCCCCATCTCGTCACACAAAGCAGCCACGTAACATAGTGGCGTATGATTCAGGTGGGGCACTACGGTGACTGGCACAACACAGTAGATCAGGTCACAGAGAGAGAGAGAGAGAGAGAGAGAGAGAGAGAGAGGGAGGTATTGCCCAGCACCCGTTTGTGAGCTCTGTGTCTGTGAAGCCGCCGCGCCAGCCGCCAGTGCGTGGAATGCAACGCCGGCCCACCTGCGGCTGTCTCGCGTGGCGTCGCCGCCCGGCGTTTACGGTGTATAGGCTATGTCGCGGCGGGCTGAGCGTTGACCCGGATTCTGGCCGCCGCCAGACGCCATACCACGCCACGCCACGCCCGGCCCCGCTGTTTGTTTGCGCGGCATTCTGCAGGGCTGCATTCGGCGGCGCTGCCCGCGTTTTGTGCAACGCGCCGTCCCTAATGGCGAGCCGACACCGGCCTGCCGGCGCCGGCAGCTCGTATACCGCCGAGCCGGCGAAGACAGCCGCTCTCGGCACGCGGGACTCTCGCCTCGCGGCGCCGACAGCCGTGTTTAATATGACTGGCAGGCCGGCGAGCCGATAAACCCCCCCCGTCTGAAATGCCGTCCTAATGGTGCACTATTGACAGGGGAGGCGGACACCGAACGGGTCACCGGATTTGCTCATCCTTTACACCGTCGTTGTACATGTTTGAGGTCGGCTTGCACCTGTGCACTAGGCTTGTGGAAAACCGATACAGGTATTTCAGTAGTGAATAACCGGTACTTTTCGGTGTTTGTTTGGGGCGGTTATAACAGGTGCTTTTTCATGTATTACTAATAACCGAGTTAAAAAAAAAGAAAAAAAAGAAATATTAGCCATAGCTGGCCGTGGTGGCCGAGCGGTTCTAGGCGCTTCAGTCTGGAACCGCGCGACTATGTTATTCCATTTGTATCTAGAAAAAGAATAAATAGCCACAGCAAACTTTATCCATATTCCATTAAAGAAATCGACCCAATTAATACACCATATTTACAATATACTAAAAAGCGAGAACAAGAATTAGAAAATTTAAGTATGCAAGAAAGAAAACTTGAATATTTAGATAAAACACAATCTTCAAAGGAAGAATACAAAAATGCTTTGGAAAAAGAACAAAAAATAAGAGAAATAGAAGAAGAATTAAAAAATTATTTCAAACAAAATGGATAGATTTCCCTACATATGAAGCATTAATATCTATGCTTTTGTGGTGAACGATAAAAACAAGTTTGCATATGTTGGTGTATTGGGTGAACAAAACGGTAAAAAATCTGTTTATATTGTTGAAGGTTACAATAAAAATACATTTATAGAAATTAACAAAGATAGAGATATTCTTAAAAAAGAAGGATTTGTTTGTATTCCGTATAACAGTCTCCGACAAGAATTAGAAGTTTTTGACCATCCAAAGGAAGAACCATTTTTAGAAATAAAAACAGATGGTATTTGTACTTTTAATGGACATTCGTTTCCTAAAATAATTTACTTAAAAACAATAACGATGTTCGACGACAAAGATAGTTTATTGTATAAAGAAGAAGATATAGAAATAATTGAAAATATAAAAATGGGCCAAATATTAGGAAAAATAATAATTAAAAACTGTAAACGTTAAGAAGATCTAGAAGAAGGATTACAACTAATTATTTCTAACATTAAAATCGAAAAATATGGAGGAAAATATAGATACATTTTTAAATTTAAAAATATACCAGATTGTTATTGTTCCAATTATTGGTTGGAAGAAGAAATTAAAAATAAAAATGTAGATCTAAATTACAAGATTAAAGTTAAAATAGATAAAATTAAAACAACACCAAATAAGACTAAAGAAAGACTTGAGTTTGTTGTCTAATTTTAATGTACAGATTGCAAATCACTGGTGGTTGAGTGACAGTTAATTTGCTATATATTTTAATGTTTGTTTCTTTTTATCTTTTAAAAATCTATCATGTGGTTTCCTAGTTGTTTATTTACTCCAGGGCTTGTTAATTGGCAAATAATTTAATTGTAGATTTTAACTCTAGAATTAGAATTGATCCGTGTAAAACAATCTTTACCAGCAGAATTATTGTTGTTAACTATTACATTACAGTTATCTTTATATTGTCCTTGCATTCTAAAATTAAAATTATTTCTTAAGTATTTGATCATTTCTTCCTTGTTAAAAATTCCTGCAAAATCCTGTGTTATGTCTAAATCTAATAAATTATAATGTTCCTTTCTAAGTTCTTCTAAGATTTCTGGTGATTCTCTTAAAAGTGTATTAAGTTTAACATCTGCTAATTCTATTTTGTAAGAAATAACAACAGGATTTTTGTACCTTTGTTCTATAATTTTTATATCTTTGTTAATAATTTGTTTAGTACCTATAATTATTTGTGTATTGGAATCTAATAAATATGGAACTTTTGCTTTAACTTCATGTCTTGCCAAATTAAATTTAGAAAATCTAGATCTTAAAAAACTATCAAAACTTCCACAAACTTCCTTTTTTACAAGAAATTTTCCATTTTTCATTTCTCCTTCACAATCTATAAAATCAGTTATTTTAATTACCATTATATTATCGCACAATGGTTCTCTAATTGGTTTAAATTCTTCTAATCTTTGATCTTAATTTGTGTATATTATATCTCCAATTTTTGTAATAAGATTATTATTATTTAAATTTTCTGTAAGCAATCTTTCCTTTGTTGGTTTTTCTTTATTTCCAAGCAGTTCTGTTATGGACTATTTCTTTTTGTTTGTAGTGGGCATATTAATTTCAACTTCCATTTATAGAGGAAAAAATTTATTAGACTTGCAAAAAAGTAGTTAGAAGTAAAGATGTAAAATTGTTAATAAAAGACATAAAATTTTATTGTTTTGAAAAGGTAGTTGAAACTTAGTTGTTGAAAGGATAGCGATGTGATTTTTTTACATATATGAACCTTTGTGCAACTTTTAACGATAAAATTCCAAATTATACACTTGCTTATGTAATTATGTATTGTAAAAACTGTTATATCCTAGCCAGTAATGCCACCCGAGCCCGCTGCCAAAAGGTTGGCAGCATCAAAGTCCGGACGCCGTCCGCATAAGCAGCGCCAGTGAGACAGGAAATCGCCGCAAGTCTGCGCGCGCCACCGCTGGCTTCTGGTTTCTTAAGCGCTGGAGTCGCGAGCGCTAGGACAGTTCTGTATTCGCCGCTCAGTTGTATACTCGCCACCGAATGGTGTACTTGCTAGTCAGTTGTGTGTTCATCGCAGCCGAGTTGTTGTTTGTCGTCAGCCGACGCTGACCTAGCCGCTCCGACTCGAACTAGACAGATTTCTGTAGACACGGAGTTCACTACTGTATTTCTGTATCTTCGTTAATAAAGATAAGCACCGACTTTTATTTAGTCAGAGTGTTTGGGTTTTCATCTTTCTGTTCACTGTTCCAGCGGACCGGTCGGCCCGCTATTAAAAGTGTGGCGGTGACTTCGTAAGCCGTTTCTACAGCGAATTGTTTGTCGCTACGAACGCCGCCACAAAAAAAAAACAATCTTACATATGATGCACAACATAGATTGCTTAATGAAAATTTTTAATTATTAACATTTGCTTCGATATAAATGAATGAAAAACTTAAAAAAATTATAAAAGTGTTAAATTCATGCTTAAACACATTTATGAAACATTTTAAGAAAGATAGAAAATATAAAAACTGAAAATTTTAGTATCTTACTTTTTTAAATGATTCTGATTTATTTCATTTAATCTTATAGCTGCTAAAGCAGAAAGTAAATAATTTTATGTGCTTATTCTTTAATATAATTTTAAAAAACACGTATTTCACAATTGTCAAAAATAGGACAATTTTGTGGGCTAAGAAAAGTTATAAAAATGCTTTATAAAAAACCTGATTCGAAAATAATTTTGAAGAATACTTTTTCACAGAAGTAAAAAATAGGATAATTTTTGAGGCTAAGAAAATGATGTAAGGCATGTCTTCTTAAAAAATTGTTTTTAAAATAATATTTAATTCTCTAATTTATTTAATTACATTACATTCACCTATGGGAAATGTATATAAAATAAATGATTTTTTATTATAGCTATTATTATATTATTATATTATATTATATTATTATTAGGTAAAAGGGATAGTAGATTATTTTTGTATGTGTGAACCATTAGATCAATCCTATGGAAAATAAAAGCGTTAGCAAGTAATTTTTTATTTTTTAGAAGATTGGTCTAGTGGTCCAGAACATACAAAAACAATCTGCTACTAAACGATCCTGTAACGAAGCGCGTTGCTCTCCGTTGGATTTCTCTGTCTCTACTGTCAACCTTAACTGGTGCGGATCCCACATCGGTGAGCAGTATTCAAGCATTGGCTGAACAAGTGTACTGTAACCTACTTCCTTTGCTTTCGGATTACATTTCCCCAGGATTGTTCCAATGGATCTCAGTTTGGCATCTGCTTTACCGACGATTAATTTTATTTGGTCATTCCATTTTAGATCACTCCTAATGCCTACTCCCAGACAATTTATGGAATTAACTGCTTCGAGTTGCTGACCTGCTATATTCTATCTAAATGATAAAGGATCTTTCTGTCTAAGTATTCGCAGCTCATTATTTTTCAGTACAATTTTCCATTGTTACAACCTCTCGATATTCTACAGCATCATCCGCAAAAAGTCTCAGTGAACTTCCAATATTATCCACAAGGTCATTTATATATACTGTGAATAGCAACGGTCCTACGACACTGCCATTCGGCACACCAGAAATCACTCTTACTTCGGAAGACTTCTCTCCATTGAGAATAATATTCTGCGTTCTACTATCTAGGAACTCTTCAATCCAATCAAAAAATTGGTCTGATAGTCCATATGCTCTTACTTTGATCATTAAACGAGTGTGGGAAACTGTATCAAACGCCTTGCGGAAGTCAAGAAACACGGCATCTACCGGGGAACCTGTGTCTATGGCCCACTGTGTCTCGTGGACGAATAGCGCGAGCTGGGTTTCACACGATCGTCTTTTTCGAAACCCAATGAAGTACAATGCTTATGCGCCTTAAAAAATTAAAGATTTGTTTGTCATTTGTATGAAATAATAGAAGTCGAAGGAAACTTTGATAAAAGTAATAAATAAAAAATTAACAACAGCTGCTTCGTAGTGTGCATTAAAAATTGAAAGTAGCTGAAATGCATACTGTTGATACGAAATAGACCTCTATCTGCTTTTAGCCATTGAAAACGGACAAATTAACTGTAGAAACTGAGTTCTTCACTCTCAGTCTTCACCCTTTACCACTGACTATTTGTGACTCCCAAATAGTGGTAAAACATTTTTGAGCAGAGTTTCAAAAAATTATAATCAATAGAAGAACATTGATGATTTTTCGGGAAAAGCAGCGAACAGCGGACGGACTAAGTTTTTCTTTGGTTATTTTAGAGATCGGTTACTTTGAGCGATTTTTAATAGTTAGGTTAAACTAGCGTGAAAAAACGATGTAAAAAAAACGATATAACAGAAACCATTTGTTTCACCGATAGCTGTCATTCTTACTGTGATTCTTGCGCGTAGTTGCTGTGTGGATACGCAGTTACGTTCGACCTCCTGCGGGAATACCCAAGTAGCTAGCACGATGTGCACGGACGGTGACTGCGGATTGCGGATAGTTGGCGCTAGGGGGAGTGTGGGTTGGCCGGGAGGCGTGCCGAGACAGGCTACGCAGATTCCATAAACATTGTGTCCGGGTGGCGGACTGGTTAATGCAAGTGCCTAGTACGTAAGCAGGTGATCCTGGATTTCAATCCTGGTCCGGCACACATTTTCACTCGTTGTCACTGATTCCGCATCAAGTCCCGATGCTGCTGGCTTCAGTAGTTCTTTCCCTTTCCTTTCCGTTCTCCCCCTCCACCTTCAATTTACATAGTATGTATCACAGCTGCGGATTCCGCAGACACCATGCATTCATATAGTTGCCACATTATCATGTTGTGAAAGTAACACTTGTGCATTGACAATCGATCTGCAACAAGCATAATTTGTTCCAACTCTTACACACTCGGACATGTTCTGCTTACGCCAAGTTTCATGTTACTACCTGTGTTCATCTTCAGAACAACAGTGAGTCAATAATGTAATTGTCGTATGAAGGTGAATGGTCATGTCCAGCTAAAACGTAGCGTCATGTCTATTCCATGTTCTGAATTTCACTAAAAATACCAACAATGTGACTGGTAACAAAAGGAAACTTGTGATTTTGAGTAACACCTGCTGTGGATAAAACAGAAACCGTGTACTTACTTGTATGTACATGTTTATGGCATCTTGTGGAATATTTGACTGCGTATAACGTACGTATTTGGATTCAGAACACAGTTTTCTACCTTGTGATGGAAATTTTGCCTTAATAGAAAAGTGAAAGAAGGTAGTTCAGTCTCATGTACACGATGATTTACAAGAATTAATTACTTCACCATGCCCTTGTTCGTCATTTATCAAATAAGAATTGAGGTAAAAGACTGCTGACTTCCGCATTGCTGCCGATAAAGTCACCAACTCAAGAAAGCTACACATCAGTTCTGTTGCACAAATTAAAATACAGGGTGATTCAAAAAGAATACCACAACTTCAAAAATGTGTATTTAATGTAAGAACCATAATATAACCTTCTGTTATACATCATTACAAAGAGTATTTAAAAAGGTTTTTTTTTTCACTCAAAAACAAGTTCAGAGATGTTCAATATGGCCCCCTCCAGACACACGAGCAATATCAACCCGATACTCCAACTCGTTCCACACTCTCTGTAGCATATCAGGCGTAACAGTTTGGATAGCTGCTGTTATTTCTCGTTTCAAATCATCAGTGGTGGCTGGGAAAGGTGACCGAAACACCATATCCTTAACATACCCCCATAAGAAAAAATCGCAGGGGGTAAGATCAGGGCCTCTTGGAGGCCAGTGATGAAGTGCTCTGTCACGGGCTGCCTGGCGGCCGATCCATCGCCTCGGGTAGTTGACGTTCAGGTTTCATAACTAACCTTTTTCGTAGGACTCTCCATACAGTTGATTGTGGAATTTGCAGCTCTCTGCTAGCTCTGCGAGTCGATTTCCCTGGGCTGCGAACAAATGCTTGCTGGATGCGTGCTACATTTTCATCACTCGTTCTCGGCCGTCCATAACTTTTCCCTTTGTACAAACACCCATTCTCTGTAAACTGTTTATACCAACGTTTAATACACCACCTATCAGGAGGTTTAACACCATACTTCGTTCGAAATGCACGCTGAACAACTGTCGTCGATTCACTTCTGCCATACTCAATAACACAAAAAGCTTTCTGTTGAGCGGTCGCCATCTTAGCATCAACTGACACTGACGCCTAGTCAACAGCGCCTCAAGCGAACAAATGTACAACTAAATGAAACTTTATAGCTCCCTTAATTCGCCGACAGATAGTGCTTAGCTCTGCCTTTTGTCGTTGCAGAGTTTTAAATTCCTAAAGTTGCGGTATTCTTTTTGAATCACCCTGTACATTACCTGGTATAGTATACAGGGTGTTACAAAAGGTACGGTCAAACTTTCAGTAAACATTCCTCACACACAAAGAAATAAAATATGTTATGTGGACATGTGTCCGGAAACGCTTATTTTCCATGTTAGAGCTCATTTTATTACTTCTCTTCAAATCACTTTAATCATGGAATGGAAACACACAGCAACAGAACGTACCAGCGCGACTTCAAACACTTTGTTACACGAAATGTTCAAAATGTCCTCCGTTAGCGAGAACACATGCATCCACCCTCCGCCGCATGGAATCACTGATGAGCTGATGCAGCCCTGGAGAATGGCGTATTGTATCACAGCGGTCCACAATACGAGCACGAAGAGTCTCTACATTTGGTACCGGGGTTGCGTAGACAAGAGCTTTCAAATGCCCCCATAAATGAAAGTCAAGAGGGTTGAGGTCAGGAGAGCGTGGAGGCCATGGAATTGGTTCACCTCTAGCAATCCATCGGTCACCGAATCTGTTGTTGAGAAGCGTACGAACATTTCGACTGAAATGTGTAGGAGCTCCATCGTGCATGAACCACATGTTGTGTCGTACTTGTAAAGGCACATGTTCTAGCAGCACAGGTAGTGTATCCCGTATGAAATCATGATAATGTGCTCCATTGAGCGTAGGTGGAAGAACATACTGACGAAACTAAAATGAGCTCTAACATGGAAACTAAGCGTTTCCGGATACATGTCCACATAACATCTTTTCTTTATTTGTGTGTGAGGAACGTTTCCTGAAAGTTTGGCCGTACCTTTTTGTAACACCCTGGATATATAAAGGACATTAAATGATGGTGAGTAGTGAGAAAGCATCAATTTTCTAAAGAAAGGCAAAACTGCTGACGATTTCATTCATACACAACTTTCAGTAATGCAACATATCTCACGATTGTCTGATGAAAGAAAGGAAGGACTTGCGTGCTATGGTACCTTTCATACCACATCATCATTGACAGTTATTACCGATTTGTTTAATGATACTAAAAACTGATGATTCTTGTTTTGTATTATTTACATGTCTTAAGATATTTGTATTTCGATATCTTTGTAAAGCATTATAGCAAGATATCTCTGTTGTAATTAGCCCATTTAGCCTGAATAAGGTAATGTGTAAGACACCTTTTGCTCCCAAGTTTTTAATTTCATTTTTTTGGACAATTCGTTACAATTTCCTCTCGCCTTGCAATATAGTTTATGTTTACTGGACGATAATAAATGTTTAGTACTATAAAATGAGAATGTCAATTTCGTCTGTCATACAATATCCTTTTTTTTTGCTATTTCCCAAAACGTTACTTTTGCCTCTTCGCACGTTCAGAATGTTAGATCCTCAAATATTAAGTGTGTGAGGTCCCTTTAACTCTGGAACGCCTAAGGTGAATATCAGAGACTCATTACATTACATCTTCTTTTTTATTGGCTGTAAACATTTGTACTGCAATTTCATCGTTCATCAGTTCTCCTAGCATTATAGTTTGCTCCTGTAAGTGATAAGCATTAAGTTTTTCATGTTGTTGTTGTTGTGGTCTTCAGTCCTGAGACTGGTTTGATGCAGCTCTCCATGCTACTCTACACTGTGCAAGCTTCTTCATCTCCCAGTACCTACTGCAGCCTACATCCTTCTGAATCTGCTTATTGTATTCATCTCTTGGTTTCCCTCTACGGTTTTTACCCTCCACGCTGCCCTCCAGTACCAAATTGGTGATCCCTTGATGCCTCAGAACATGTCCTACCAACCGATCACTTCTTCTAGTCAAGTTGTGCCACAAACTCCTCTTCTCCCCAATTTTATTCAATACCTCCTCATTAGTTATGTGATCTACCCATCTAATCTTCAGCTTTCTTCTGTAGCACCACATTTCGAAAGCTTCTATTCTCTTCTCGTCTAACCTATTTATCGTCCATGTCTCACATCCATACATGGCTACACTCCATACAAATACTTTCAGAAACGACTTCCTCACACATAAAAAAATGCTCGATGTTAACAAATTTCTCTTCTTCAGAAACGCTTTCTTTGCATTGCCAGTCTACATTTTATATCCTCTCTACTTCGACCATCATCAATTATTTTGCTTCCCAAATAGCAAAACTCCTTTACTACTTTAAGTGTCTCATTTCCTAATCTAATTCCCTCAGCGTCACCCGATTTAATTCGAGTGCATTCATTTATCCTCGTTTGCTTTTGTTGTTGTTCGTCTTATACCCTAATTTCAAGAGACTGTCCATTCCGTTCAACTGCTCTTCCAAGTCCTTTGCTGTCGCTGAAAGAATTACAATATCATCGACGTACCTCAAAGTTTTTATTTCTTCTTCATTGATTTTAATACGTACTCCGAACTTTTCTTTTGTTTCCTTTACTGCTTGCTCAATACACAGATTGAATAGCATCGGGGAGAGGCTACAACCCGGTCTCACTCCCTTCCTAACCACTACTTCCCTTTCATGTCCCACGACTCTTATAACTGCCATCTGGTCTCTGTACAAATTGCAAATAGCCTTTCGCTCCCTGAATTTTCCCCCTGCTACCTTCAGAATTTGAGAGAAAGTATTCAAGTCAACATTGTCAAAAGCTTTCTCTAAGTCTACAAATGTTAGAAACGGAGGTTTGCCTTTCCTTAATCTTTCTTCTAAGATAAATCGTAAGGTCAGTATTGCCTCACGTTATCCAACATTTCTATGGAACCCAAACTGATCTTCCCCGAGGTCGGCTTCTACTAGTTTTTTCATTCGTCTGTAAAGAATTCGCGTTAGTATTTTGCAGCTGTGACTTATTAAACTGATAGGTCGGTAATTTTCACATCTGTCAACACCTGCTTTCTTTGGGATATGAATTATTATATTCTTCTTGAACTCTGAGGGAATTTCGCCTGTCTCATACATCTTGCTAACCAGATGGTAGAGTTTTGATAGGCCTGGCTTTCCCAAGGCCGTCAGTAGTTCTAATGGATTGTTGTCTACTCCCGGAGCCTTGTTTCGACTTAGGTCTTTCAGTGCTTTGTCAAACTCTTCACGCAGTATCATATCTCCCATTTCATCTTCATCTACATCCTCTTCCATTTCCATAATATTGTCCTCAGGAACATCGCCCCTGTATAGACCCTCTATATACTCCTTCCACCTTTCTGCTTTCCCTTCTTTGCTTAGAACTGGGTTTCCATCTGAGCTCTTGATATTCATGCAAGTGGTTCTCTTTTCTCCAAAGGTCGCTTTAATTTTCCTGTAGGCAGTATCTATCTTACCCCTTGTGAGATATGCCTCTACATCCTTACATTTGTCCTGTAGCCATCCCTGCTTAGACATTTTGCACTTCCTGTCGATCTCATTTTTGATGCGTTTGTATTCCTTTTTGCCTGCTTCACTTACTGCATTTTTGTATTTTCTCCTTTCATCAATTAAATTCACAATCTCTTCTGTTACCCAAGGATTTCTACCAGCCCTCGTCTTTTTACCTACTTGATCCTCTGCTACCTTCGCTATTTCATCGCTCAAAGCTACCCATTGTTCTTCTACTGTATTTGTTTCACCCATTCCTGTCAATTGTTCCCTTATACTCTCCCTGAAACTCTGTACAACCTCTGGTTCTTTCAGTTTATCCAGCTCCCATCTCCTTAAATTCCCACCTTTTTGCAGTTTCTTCAGTTTTAATCTACAGTTCATAACCAGTAGATTGTGGTCAGAGTCCACATCTGACCCTGGAAATGTCTTACAGTTTAAATTCTGGTTCCTAAATCTCTGTCTTACCATTGTATAATCTATCTGAAACGTTTTAGTATCTTTCAGGGTTCTTCCATGTATACAACCTTCTTTCATGATTCTTGAATCAAGTGTTAGCTATGTTTAAGTTATGCTCTGTGCAAAATTCTACCAGGCGGCTTCCTCTTTCATTTCTTAGCCCCAATCCATATTCACCTACTATGTTTCCTTCTCTTCCTTTTCCTACTCTCGAATTCCAGTCACCCATGACTATTAAATTTTCGTCTCCCCTCACTACCTGAATAATTTCTATTATCTCATCATACATTTCATCAATTTCTTCATCATCTGCAGAGCTAGTTGGCATATAAACTTGTACTACTGTAGTAGGGGTGGGCTTCGTGTCTATCTTGTCCACAATAACGCGTTCACTATGCTGTTTGTAGTAGCTTAGCCGTATTCCTATTTTTTATTTTATTATTAAACCTGCTCCTGTATTAACCCAATTTGATTTTGTATTTATAGCCCTGTATTCACGTGACCAAAAGTCTTGTTCCTCCTGCCACCGAACTTCACTAATTCCCACTATATCTAACTTTAACCTATCCATTTCCCTTTTTAAATTTTCTAACCTACCTGCCCGATTAAGAGATCTGAAATTCCACGCTCCGATCCGTAGAACACCAGTTTTCTTTCTCTTGATAACGACGTCCTCTTGAGTAGTCCCCGCCTGGAGATCCGAATGGGGGACTATTTTACCTCCGGAATATTTTAGCCAAGAGGACGCCATCATCATTTAATCATACAGTGAAGCTGCATACCCTCGGGAAAATTACGGCTGTTGTTTCCCCTTGCTTTCAGCCGTTCGCAGTACCATAACAACAAGGCCGCTTTGGTTAGTGTTACAAGGCCAGATCAGTCAATCATCCAGACTGTTGCCCCTGCAATTACTGAAAAGGCTGTTGCCCCACTTCAGGAACCACACGTTTGTCTGGCCTCTCAACAGATACCCCTCCATTGTGGTTGCACCTACGGTACGGCTATCTGTATCGTTGAGGCACGCAAGCCTCCCCACCAACGGCAAGCTCCATGGTTCATGGGGGGGGGGGGGGGAGTTTTTGATATAGTTTCTTAATACCTAAATTAATTTTTAAAAAATTCATGCATTAATACCGCAGCCGAGTCTCTCAGACTTATTCACATATTTTTTATTCCTTTGCTTCATTTATAGTTCAATCTTGATTGCATATTTGTAATATGTAATGCACCATTGTTGAATGATACCTGGTAGCTACAGAACGTATTAGCTGTTAGTCTTATAACGTATCCAGTAGAAAATTGGCAGGCGAAAAAGTTCTTCGAGAATTAGAAGAATGTGATGATCCCAGGGGATTTCAGTGATGAAGATTCGGACTACATAACAAATGTTATGAGAGCTGCATCAATCCAGTCTCTGGACTGAAGACCCCAACAACAACGACAACAATAGCAAATGTTGAAGATAAAGATGAGGAAGACGATCAAGTAAGTGTTGTCAGTGAAAAAGTTATCTGCATGACTTAGGAGATATTTCGAATCTAGAAGATGAAGATGATACCAATAACACTGAAAGTACTGAAGGTGTATTTCTTGGAAGAAAAGAATTGGTGTGGAATAAAATTCCAACTGATGAAACAAGCAATAAAACATAATATAATAAAACAGTCAAGCTCAATCCTGTTGTAACACCGACAGACGCATCTCAGCTGGACACCTCTTCAGATATTGTAGAGAAAAGTGTACACTTTATTAACGAAGAAGCTGAAAGGGTGTATAAGGAAAAATTTTTTGAGAGGAGTGGTAAAGCAGGAATGAGAACTCCGATTGGTCTTTTGATAACAGCTGGTCGTCTAAAAAGCAATTTGTCCAATTTAAGAGTACTATGCAGCAAAAAGAACGGTCCACCAATATTTAGTGCCACAATGGGTTGTCACATATCTGAAGACGAGTTATTGTTTCTGCTGTTCGATGATAAAAATACAATAAATGTTCGAAGAGAGAAAGATAAATTTCTGCATTCAGATACATTTAGGAGGATATAAATCATAATCTTGGGAAGTATAATATACTAAACGAAAATTTCACGATCGATGAACAGTTATTTCCATTCCGTGGACGATGAGCATTTAAGCAGTATATGAGTTCAAAATCTGATAAGTACAAAACAAAAAATTTCTGGGTATATGACTCTAAAAATTTCTATCCGCTGAAAGGGATACCATATCTTGCAAAAGAAGGAAACAAAACAGGTAAAAATGTTGGTTTCAATGTTGTCACTCATCTTGCAACAGACTATTTCGGTAGTTGCCGAAATATCACAATGGGTAATTTCTTTATATCAGGGATGTGGCAGGTTTTCTACTTCAACGTTGGCTGACATTTATAAGAACAGTTCGACAATATGAGATATTTACAATTACAGAATTTTTGCCAAAGGAAAGCCAGGAGACACATATTAGAGAACAAGACTTCACTCATGATGATCGACTGCCATATGTTCCAAAAAACGGTGAAAGCATAATGCTACTTTCTGAAGTATATCATACGTGAAATGTAATTACGAAAAACGCGCCGGCCGCGGTGACCGAGCGGGTCTAGGCGCCTCAGTCCGGAACCGCGCTGCTGCTACAATCGCAGGTTTGAATCCTGCATCGGGCCTGGATGTGTGTGATGTCCTTAGGTTAGTTAGGTGTAAGTAGTTCTAAGTCTAGGGGACTGATGACCTCAGATGTTAAGTCCCATAGTGCTTGGAGCCATTTGAACCATTTTGAACTAAAGACACTTCTAATCCTGACGTAATGAAGTAATATAATGAGACAAAAGTGGGATGGGCTCATTAGATCAGATGGCACATACTTACTCCAGAAAAAAGAGAAACAAGAAGACGGCCCCTGGCTTTATTCATGAACTCAGTTGATGTATGTGGAGTTGCAGCATATGCGGCATTTTCGAATAAATGTTCGACATATCACATGAAAAAGATGAAATCTAGGTGCCAGATTATTCTAGCCGAACTAACTGAAGATTTGGCTCAACTACATTTTAAAAGAAGGCCAAAACCAGGATTTCCTCACTGTCTGGGAAGTGTTGTGCATTAATTTCAGGACTCCAGTACAACAGTAAAAGTAAGAAGGCCAGCAAAGAAGAAGCATTGTTACATGTGTGACCCTAACAAAGGGAGAATGCAGAAAATTGCTTGTAGTAATTGCACAAGAAACGTATATGGTGAGCATTCAATCTCTGTATTGAAGAGCAGCAATTGCTCTTTGTGAAAACAAGACACAAAACCGAACTTTTTCATGAATATAGTCCATAATTACAATATAAAACATTTATAAGAGATATACAGAGCCTTATTTTCCTGAGTCTATTATTCAACGAATTTTAGAAGAAGAAATAAAAATGTTGTTTCTTAAGAACAATAAATATTTGTATTGATATTAATAATACGTTGCTCGAATGGTATTAACTCATGTTTTCATTGTTGCCTTAGTGAAAAAATAACATTGAGTCTCGAAGACTCAGCTCAGATGTATACCGTGTATTCTAAGGTTAAAGCACCCCTCTCTGAAGCGTAGGAACCACCGCAAACATATCCAGACCCGTCTCTAAAATTACGTGATTCTATATTGACACAAAAATTTCATTGTGCCACTAAATTCTAGGTATGTGTGGCACCATGGGGTGGCGATACGTTCCATGAATTGCGTGTAACTGGAATCAAACCATCCCTACACTCCTAATGATAATGAACCTCGTGAGGATATTAATAACACAGAACACGGATTACAAATAATTCAAGTATTAAAGTGTAGCTCCAGTTCATCCACAGTAGACTCTGCCTGCTGCAGAATGGCCTGTTGCCTTGAACCTACTGGGAGAACTGATCTGCCAGCACATAGCGCAAATTCGTGCTGCACAGAACACTGCAAACTTTGGTATCTCTCAGGTACTTCCCTTCGTCTCTAAATGTGACCATATGACAACACATTCATCTTCAGCACACGCAGCTGGGATATGATCCCTGTCCTTAGGAGATACATCTTAACGCACGTGAGGGCTGGACGTGCCTCATTTTGTGCCGCTCACCGAACTAGTCAGTGAACCTTTCCACCCATCGACGCAATGTCCTATTAAGACTACCAACGTTTTATTTCCAACCTGTTACGGAGCCTGCATCCTGAGATCAACTACACTCCGTCTATGTCCCTCCTATACTCGTAAAGCCAGTACACGGTCAACCGCTTGATGCAGAAGAATAATCCGCGGGTGCGCTCTGCCGGGGTGGTCTTTCATGTTCCCGTGATCCTCAGAAGTACTGTATTTTAGTAACGTACTCTCTGGTAGTGAGCCCACAAACCATCTCCAAACGGGATAACAGGCATCAGCATAATGTTGAAGTGCTGTCGAAAGGCGTTTTGAGGAACTTTATAGTTCACAGTAGTGATCCTGGCGATCTTTTCATTGACTTTACATAATTTGCCGCAAACCTTTGGGATGATTTTGTAAAAATTTCATCTTTCACCGAGGTGTAGTCCCAAGTGCAGCATCATGACATGTCTCTGTACTGACGCACCCCGCAGTTTATCTGTGGAGGAGCTTTGACGTGACAAACAGCCGTTTCCTAGAAACCGCTATGAACCGTGGCGAGCTGGCGCCAGTGTTATTTTGTTCATGTATCGTTGAGATCGATTGTGGTTGAGCTAAGCTATCTTTGCCTTTCGCGTGTCATCCGGGTTGGCGGGCGAAGCGAGTTTGTTGTTAGCCTTCGACGGGTGGCCCTGGAGATCTCGTGACATTCGCTGGGAGACGAGTGTCAACGGCTGTCGAATGAGTGTGATGACCGTTTTATGTTGTGGTGTGAAGTTGGTCAGGCGGTTCGGGGACATGGGCAGCTATTAGACAAAAGTTCTGTGACTTCGTTGGGAACAAAATTTGAAGTGAAGTGGTGAAGCTGTGGAACCCGCTCCCTCGTATTGTGTAAGTGATATGAAGGAAGTGATCGTAATTGTTTTGTTGCCCGAAGCACTCAGAGCCATTTAAACTTTATTTCGTGCTGAGATTTTCATAGTCGAACTTAAAGATGGTGTGGAAGAGTTCAGTTGGCCTAATTAAATGTTGGCCGTTATTTGAAAGTTTTGTCACAAGTTTTACTATTGCTTTGTGTCTCTTGTAATCAAATGATTTTACGTTGGCATTTTCAGAGCCTGCACTATATTAATGCAGTTGTTGATGTGTAAAATGGTGCAGGTCAAAGTTGCGATTTTGTCAGTAGTGTAACGTGTTCCTTTACACGGTTACCCATATAACTAGTCAAAGGTTCTGCAGAGTGTTTCTATATTTCAGAGCTATTTATAGAAACCTGATGCATAACAATTGTCAATTACCAGTAAAGGGTAACTTAATGACACTTGAACACGAGTGCCAAGCTAAGATCCAATTACATAACATGATAGAACCACTTAAATAAAAAGAACTACACAATTTAATTAGGCCAACTGAACTCTTCCACACCATTTAAAAGTTCGACTACGTGCATTCCTTAATCGTACTACGCTTTCACACCATATCTTAAGTACCATAGAAGAGGAAGCGGGATTGTCCGCTTTGCCTGTGTTAATGTACTTTTTATGTCTTCCTCGCTTCGTCCGCCATTGGCTTGCTTCCAAGTTAGCAGAATGTAGATTCATACGGACAAATACAGTAACTCAGGGGTATATAAAATGAAGTGAAAAAATTGTCGGAGTACGTACATTTGCCAGACTGGAAGAGCGTTTAAAACACGTTATAAGGAACATTGCAATTTAAAGTCAAATGATACAGCGTTGGGTGTACATTTGAGAACAACTGACCATACAGTGAGTGAGGCACAAGACGGTATGAAAATTATCCACACCGCAGCTGAGGGTGCACTGTTAAATGTTTTAGAAAAATCGGAAATTTTCATAGAAAAAAAGAAAAATCTGCAAAATTTATTAAACAAGGAAAACTAATTTAATCTACAAGAGTTCTTCCAGTTATATGATGGAGTGCTGTAGATAAGCAACCAAAATATAATGCCTGCCGTATCATCCTAACAGAAATATTTTTAAAAACGGTAGTTTTGAATGCATTTTTGTGTAGACATTTTTAAACATCAATTTTTATAATGTGTTTTGAAAGATTTTAATTTTTAAAGACGTACTCGTTTTTTTTAAAGATAGGGAGATATGTACAGCTCTGAGATCTCTACACACACGCCCATAAAAGAGGCGATTAATGAAATTTTCGTTTTCTGTAATTGTAAATTACCTTTGGATGGAAGTTACAAGTAATGTTGTTCAAAATGGTTCAAATGGCTCTGAGCACTATGGGACTTAACATCTGTGGTCATCAGTCCCCTAGAACGTTGAACTACTTAAACCTAACTAAGCTAAGGACATCACACACATCCATGCCCGAGGCAGGATTCGAATCTGCGACCGTAGCAGTCGCGCGGGTCCGGACTGAGCGCCTAGAACCGCTAGACCACCGCGGCCGGCTAGTAATGTTGTACAGTCAGTTTTATCTTTGACGCTGTCAATGTCAATGTAATCATTTACTACTGTACTTTAAAAGTACTTTAAATGTAAATTTAAGTTCTATAGTACAGCCAAATTAATCTTTAGACCTGTCAGCCAACTGTAAAGGCAATCTTTAATGCTGTCAGCCAACTTTAAACGTAAGTCACCACACTGGGAGCAAAGTGTTTATTTTACGTAACGTCAATGTAAGTTTCCCATATTGTCTCAATTTGTATCTTTTACAATGTATATTATGATGATACTCTAGTTCATTTGAAGAACAAAACCGGTCATAATAAAAAATACAAAGTGCGAATTGTGACTGATTTAGAAAACTTTTCTTGCCATACGCTTGCTGGAGTATGCAGTGTTGCGACCAGTGCTCCTCGGCATTGATTCGATCTATGGACCTCAGTCTCCTTCACTCACCACAGGATCTGTGACCGTATCTACAGATCAAACCCGAAGCCACGATATAACGCGAATCCAGGCTCTCTTCCAAACATACGATCCAATTCGTCTCGAGACCAAAGCCCAATTCCTTTCTCCACCACTTTACTCTCGTTTCCAACATCAGTCCAAGTGGAGCACTGTTGAAATATAAAACCACCAATCGAAATGAGGCAGCTCTTCTTTATGACAGTCGCGTAACTCTCCTTTCTCAATACGGCTCCCCTCCAGAAGGGCAGGTAAAATCCTGTCCTCCATTCCTATAGCTTTCCGCGACAGAGAACAGATTCCTTGTGGTATGTCTTCTGACGTTATTGTCGGATTACCACTTCAAGACACAGTTTGTCTGCTCATGCGGGAAACCACTTGACGTGGTTGCCTACGTGACGTCTAAAACACGCAACGGCTATCCCGGTGACACTGTGTCGGGCGTTCAACTGCAACGGCTCATTTCAACCATCGAGGGGAAATGTTTTTACGATCCGTATAGATACGGATTTTACAGGAAGGTTCATGGAAAAACATCGAGTGGATACTTGCAGAATCTCAAAGTGCACTCTCCTTGACAGGGATCAGTTATCAGGCTGCCGGTCCGCCACGCTTCAGCTAACAAAGTCGTAAAAGACTCTGCTGCAAGCCTCTAGGAAAAGGCACTGTGGCCCACTAAGAGCACTTCTCTGCATGTAGCTGGGGGCCCCCTGCCATTCTGGCCATGTCCTCAAGTTTGTCACTCTCTGCATAAATGCAGGCCTGCCCGATATGCCTCTGCCTGTGTCCTTCTTTGTTCTCCGAACTGACCCCAAGGATGCAGCCTTTCCAGTGTCTCTTGCAAGCGAATTTTCCCTTGCCCAGCTGCAGCCGTAACTGTCCAACAAAATATTCTACCATACACTAACCCAGTCCCTTCACATCAAATATCAACGAACTCAGTATCCAATCACTGTCAGACCTGTTTCGTAAGCGTCATATTGGTCACAAGGCCTTCCTAACTAGATATATGTGTCCTAATTGCACAGATATCAATGATAGGAACAATTAAAGTGAAGGAATGGCCAGTTCAAAGGATTTGCCGTCATTCAGCTTTGGCATGACTACTGACTTATCGTCATTGGTTTACTGTCGAATCTGACGAGAATAACCCTTTCACTGAACTGTGCACAGTAGTTCAATCTCAGCCCAGATTTCCTATTCATAACGAATCATACTTCCTTTATGCCATTTTCTGCTGCTTTTGATGTTACCATACATTCGTCTGACCAGAAATCCTTTTCTTCTTTCCATTTCCCTTCAATGACCCACACTATATCTAGACTGAACTTTTGCATTTCCCTTTTCAGATTTCCCAGATTTCCTGCCATGTTCAAACTTCTGACATTCCAAACTCCGACTCGTAAGATCTTACCCAGTCGACGGTTATTCCATTTTTTTCCTCGTTATATCTCGATTATATCTCTTCTCAAATGTACTGCAGTGGCTAATATCATTATTGCTCCTTTCCCAAGGAACGTAGCGATACAAAAGGGTGTCTTGGATGATGAGGAATTAAAAAAAAAAAGAAAAAAAAAACCACGACAAGCCTCAAACGCAGTACTGGCAGAGCTATAGCCTGACGATGTAATCGGATGTGTTAATGCCGCAGCTCGATTGCTAACGCAATGACACGATATTTAACAGCCCCGTAATAATTTGAACCTCGATTTTTCGGCAGCGCTTGAGAAACGCGTAGTACTAGAACAGCATTCATTACATCTAAGTACCTACCACAATTGTTTTGGGACTTCAGATTCACAGTTACACTGTTTTTATTTTATTAGTTTATCTTGCGTTCTTGCTTCTAGTTATGGGTTCAAAGTGCCATTGTGACACAATCATTTCTGCCATCATACAAGCCGTCAGTCGGGGTTCTGGCATTTGAACTGGCCATCTTTCGTGACTAGCAAGAAGAATGGAGAAGCGAAAATGGATACCAGAAAAAAATTGTATTATCAAGCAATGTATGATGTGTTGCTTTAAAGGAAGAGGGAATTTCAGATTTTGTGATGCGACAGAAAATAGGTTTGCCAGCAATCTTAGAAACCAAGAGGGAACCAAAAAACATATCCGGTAAGTGGGAGTAGGAGTCTAGCTCCTAGGGGTCTCTGCAAACTTAGTTATATATGTAGATAGTTCATCCATCCCGGCAATCGAGAATTACAATGGTTTTTGGCTGTTATCGGTATCGATACTAACAGGCGGTTAAAACGCTTGACGTAAATAACTATATTTTTTTATTGCATTCACGTACAGGTTTAAATTTTATACAGTTACAGTAGACGTTAGTACGTGACGTAAATTTCAACTTGATATGTCCACCCGTTCATGAAAAAACGGATCTTAAGAGCCGGAATGACAGACAACAAAGTATCCCTACAAGGGTTCCGTTCTTATCGATTCACGTATGGTATCCTAGAAAGTTGTAAATGTTGGAAACCATGTAATTCTGTAGAGTGGTATAGATTTTGCAGAATAGAGGTGCAGCAGTCTTCATGCACTATAACTGTGAAAAATATTAAACACTAAGAATATATTTATGAAAGAACTATAACAGTAATAAGAAAATCGAAATAAAAGGATTTAACTCCACTAGCTGTGTATGCGTCAGAAGCGAGCGCACACCATGTACCCAGAGCATTTTATGCTAAATCAAGTAATCTAGTTAGAGGAGCGAAATGTGTCAGTACGAAGTAGCCGCATACGCTATGACTTTGTAGGCTTGCCTTAGAAGTCTCCTTGGGTTTACTGCCGGGTTCTAAAATTGATTTGATGCAATATTTCGGCGATCCAACTGTCCGCCATCTTCAGGAGAACGTTTCTGTTGAAGAGTCCTGCCAAAAACTGATGCCAAGGCTGCAAATCGTATATGAGCCTCCGTAGCGCACATGGCACATGCGCCGCCCATCTCAGTCGCTGCCCTCCGAAACTGGGCATATGGCGCTGGCCTCAGTAGATCACCGGTGGCAACGATATATCTTACTTTTCAAACAATCGGGCCGGCCGCACCTATGAACGTTCTGTTTTGATTTGGGATAGTACAGGGATCCATGCCTTACTAAGACACAAGAGTGGAAAATCTGATACAAGCATACCTCTGGCAAGATCTTATCTTAGAAGACAGTTTAAGGAAACGCAAACCTACATCTATAGCATCCGACACGCCAGGGTAGCCGAGAGCGCTAACGCGCTGCTTCCTGGACTCGAGTAGGCGCGCAGGCCCCGGATCGAATCCGCCCGGTGGATTAACGACGACGCCCATTGTGCCGGCCAGCCTGGATGTGGTTTTTAGGCGGTTTTCCACATCCCCCTAGGTGAATACCGGGCTGGACCCCACGTCCCGCCTCAGTTACACGGCTCGCAGACATCTGAACACTTTCGTACTATTCCATGGATTACATTAGTCGCAGACGGTTGGGGTACACTGTTTCCCTCCTGGGGAGTACGAGGTGGCGGCAGGAAGGGCATCCGGCCACCCATTGCACTAACATTGCCACATCCGATTAACCATGCCGACCCTGCGTATCTGCGGGAAAAAAGGCACAAGCAAAAGAAAGAAGAAAGAAACCTACATCTAAAGCATTCGTAGGCTTATAGAAAGCTTTTGACAATATTGACTGGAATACTCTCTGTGAAATTCAAAAGGTAGCAGTGGTACAACTTGTACAGAAATCAGAAGGCAGTTATAAGAGTCGAGGGGCACGAAAGGGAGGCAGAGGTTGAAAAGGAAGTGAGACGGGGTTATAGCCTCTCCCCGACGTTATCCAATATGTGTATTGATCAAGCAGTAAAGGAAACTAAAGAAAAATTCTGAGTAGGAATTGAAGTTCATGGAGAAGAAATAAAATCTCTGCGGTCTGCCGATGACATTGTTATTCTGTCAGAGACAGCAAAGGACTTGGAAGATCAGTTGAGCGGAATGGACAGTGCTTTGAAAGGAGGATATGGGGTGAACGTCAACAAAAGCAAAACGAGGATAATGGAATGTAGTCGAATTAAATCTGGTGATGCTAAGGAATTCAGATTAGGAAGCGAGAAACTTAAAGTAGTAGATGAGTTTTACTGTTTGGGCAACACAATAAGTGATGATGGACGAGGGACATATAATAAGGATATAAAATGTAGACTGGCAACGGCAAGAAAAGCATTCCTGAAGATGAGAAATTTGTTAACACCGAATTTAGATTTAAGCGGTAGGTAGTCTTTTCTGAAGGTTTTCAGAAATTACTGCAACCAGTCGCCTTTTATGTAGATGTATTTTATTTAACCATGACCGGTTTCGAGCTGCCTAGCAACTCATCATCAGATGGTATATACATTTAGTGCTTGTTTGTACCCATTGTGTGGGTGGTTGAGTATCTGTGGAGATAAATCTTTCTGCAGGTATATATATCTCTTTTAGGACGTATTTTTGAAACCATTGTGTCTTGTTTTTCACAATTTCACAAGTTAAAACTTTCACTAGATGTATATTACTTTTATGAGGCACTGTTGGAAACATATATCTTGTTTTTCGTAAACATCGCTGAACACACTTAGCCACAGATACGAATACAGGATTTACACATTGTTTATAATGTGTAAATCCTGTATTCGTATCTGTGGCTAAGTGTGTTCAGCGATGTTTACGAAAAACAAGATATATGTTTCCAACAGTGCCTCATAAAAGTAATATACATCTAGTGAAAGTTTTAACTTGTGAAATTGTGAAAAACAAGACACAATGGTTTCAAAAATACGTCCTAAAAGAGATATATATACCTGCAGAAAGATTTATCTCCACAGATACTCAACCACCCACACAATGGGTACAAACAAGCACTAAATGTATATACCATCTGATGATGAGTTGCTAGGCAGCTCGAAACCGGTCATGGTTAAATAAAATACATCTACATAAAAGGCGACTGGTTGCAGTAATTTCTGAAAACCTTTTCACACCACAGTCGCAGTGTTCCACATCCACAATGGATAAAAGTCTTCTTTTTCTGAAGGTATTTGTCTTACATGTATGGAAGTGAAACATGGGCGCTAAACAGTTTGGATAAAAAGAGAATAGTAGCTTTCGGAATGTGGTGCTATAGAAGAATGCTGAAGGTTAGATGGGTCTATCACTTAGCCAGTCAGGAAGTACTGAACAGAACTGGGGAGACAATAAATTTGTGGTACAACTTGACCAAAAGAAGGGATCGGCTGATAGGACGCATTCTGAGACATCGAGGGATCACCAATTTAATACTGGAGGGAAGAAGAGTCTGTGTGTGTGTGTGTGTGTGTGTGTGTGTGTGTGTGTGTGTGTGTGTTTGTGTAGGGGAGGGGGAGGGGCCCTAAAAGTCACATATATACAATAAGGGCGACGCCCCTTTCCAGCCTTGGGGGCAGCTACTGTGATGGGCGGCACATCCGCCGCGTGCGGTACGGAGACCTATATAGGAGGACTATTTGCGGTCTTGGCATCATTTTTCAGAGACATTCAGTAGCAGCAGCGTTCTCCTGAAGATGGCGGACAGCTGAATTGTTTAAATGTTGAATAAGGTTGATTTTAGGATCGGGCAACAAAAGCTGTAACACGTACATCTGGTGGAGGCTCATTTCACTGAGAAACTGTAGAGAACGAGCCATGAATGGAAATGAACGATTCTAAGAAGTGACTGAGGAATAGATACAGAACAGATCACTTGCGTCAACAGTTTAAGTGTTTAGTTAACAGTTCATTCAAGTTGTTAGGCTAATTTTACGACAAACGAAAAAAAAAAAAAATTCATTTTGAGGAACAGGAAAAGTATCTTACTGCTTGCTGTACCATTATCATTTAACTTTCAGTTATTTAAGATATTAAGAAGGATGGCCTACAGCTCATTTTAAAAGCGTTGTCTTTTTGGGAATGTCAAAACACGCCCGGATGATTATCATGGCGTTTTCCGTTAAGAAGTTACGCGAGGCCTGTTAAGGAATACGCCTGGCGCGAGGCCTATTAACGAATACGCCTCAGCGACCATTTGCTCTATTTTTTCATATCTGCCAAATTTAGAAAGCAGACTCACCCCCGCTGTTCCTAAATAAGGAAAGAAGAGGGCTTATGCTGCTGCTAATGAGTTCGTTTGGCATCGAGGCTGCTTACGTCACTCCTCCGTAACCAAGGTAACAAAAAGCACTAATCTGATTTCATTCTCTCACATCTTCAGCTCATGTTAACTCAATCTCGAATCAAGTACGTGACTTCGTGTTAGCGCAGTACTGACACCAGCACTCTTTGATCCGAGACGCTAACGGTATGTATGAGCGATCGTAGGCATTAATACAGAACGCTTTCTGATTTACCTCGACCGTACTCTGCTGGGCGCTGCTCCAGAGAAGACACGCCATCTAGATCCCTGCCAACGCAGCTACCATGAGCTAATGTTGCCACCAGTTATCAGATTCTCTTCTCGTTCTCCTTCTTGTTCTTCTTATGCGTTTCACTGATTACCCCAATCGACCTGTTCTGGTTTCAGGTCCATCTGTAACTGGACGTCCTATGTCCCTCTTTCCTTTGGGTTTGTATTGTGAGGCCATATTTTGGAATCCTTTTCTGTTCTATTCGTTACTTATGTTCCTTCCAGTTTTGTTTTTCTTCTATTTCGTGGTTAACAGCAAAAATATTCACCTCTCTGCACAGCCACGAAGCAAGATAATTCACTTTCCCTTACACTAGTTGACGATCTTTCCAGTACTTGCTTAGTTGTTCTGTGTACGTACTTATTTTACCAAACTTAACTCCTACTCAATAATGACGGCTACTGTATACAGGATACCGCCCCCCCCCCCCCAGCCCACCCAAAACAAAAAGCCAGAAAACTTAAGGAACAGCTTACTCATACAGAAATAAGTAAAAAACGTCTAGTAAACTTGGTCCCTATACTTTAAAAGGTATGAATACTTGTTCATCTACGATACTATGAAACAGATCTCTTCTACTGAAAGGCCTCTGCTTTCCATATTCTGTGACGAGGAAGTATTGACCAAAACAAAAAAGGCTAATAAACATGGGATGTAAAACGCGTACTTCAAGAGCTATGAGCACTTGTTCATCTTCGCTAGTGTGAAACACATGTCTCCTACTGAACAAGTCCTCGTATTTCTTAAGGTATACCCTTTAGAGCCCTTGTTTACTAGACATTTGTTTCTTGCTTTTGTGTAAGAAACCTGTCCATAAAGTATTTCGGTGTTTTTTTGGGACACTCTGTATATACAGGGTGATACTTATGAACGTTTAAAAAACCCCAAAGATACGTAAATGATGCCCAGACAGACGGAGCCGCAAATGTCAGGAAATACACGACAAATAGATGACAAACTTTTCTTGATGCAATAATTTACCAATACCGTCACATTTTCAACATTTGTCATCTATTCTATCTTCTTCTTCGTTGATCCATTATGGATCGTGGGACGACGGCTGGCTTGAATTTCTTGATGCAACGATTCACCAACAGCCGTATGTATTGTAGAAATTTATTTTATTTTATGAACTTTTATGTGCTACCAGTTTCGACATTACATTGATGCCATCTTCAGGCCCCTGTACAATGAGTAGGAGAAATGTACTATTATAAAAAATTATAAAAAATATAGAACATACGTTAACAATTTACAGGTATCATGTTAACTATGTAAGTGGCTCAAAGAGATATATTGTATATCATTAAAACTATATGTAACATTAGGGTACATATGCTTCTGCCTATGTCATGCTGTTGTTAATACTTTTCCCTATTTTATTCAAATAACGCATGATATATGAACATATGTGTGCGCTATTATTCATAAAACCGTAACACACAGTATTTCTCTTTTTCTCCCTTTCCTTTTTATTCAATCGATTCCACTTGGTATAATCCTGCATAACTGTATAGGACTCATATGTAGGGAGATAGACATTTCTTGATATACAGAGATTGAGAAACTTCTTTGCAACCATGACTACATGAAGCAGCTACTGGCAATGCATTAATCCACTCAGCGTAACGTGGGGTTGTCCTACATAAGGGTCGTAATGAAGTGTCTACGATGACCAGATGTTTGATGATTTTATAGTACGATTGCATTGGTTTACTTCGGGAATGCAATTGGGTTTTAAGACAAACTCTTTAATGCTTTTTATCGTTAATATTGCGGCAGCTTTTTGTCGTACCACACATAATACGACCTAGACCTCACATAAGTAACTATGTATTCTGACACGGTTGTCACATTTTCTTGTATTTTAATTTATTTTATTGTTGTTTATATTAGTTAATTTTTATTAAAAATAGTTCTTTCACTGTTCCACTGGACATACGAATGTATGCAGTGCATCTGATGTGTTGCATGGCCTATTACAACTGTGTTTTACGGTTTTATGAATAATAGCGTACACATATGTTCATATATTATGCGTTATTTGAGTAAAATAAGGAAAACTATTAACAACAGCATGACATAGGCAGAAGCATATGTGCCCTAATGTTACATATAGTTTTAATGATATACAATATATCTATTTGAGCCACCTACATAGTTAACATGATACCTGTAAATTGTTAACGTATGTTCTATATTTTTTATAATTTTTTATAGTAGTACATTTCTCCTACTCATTGTACAGGGGCCTGAAGATGGCATCAATGTACTGCCGAAACTGGTACCACATAGAAGTTCACAAAATAAAAGAAATTTCTACAATACATACGGCTGTTGGTGAATCGTTGCATCAAGAAATTCAAGCCAGCCGTCGTCCCACGATCCATAATGGATCAACGAAGAAGAAGATAGAATAGATGACAAATGTTGAAAATGTGACGTCACCGGGTCATGTACCTCGCGGCAAGTGCAGCGATTGGGCTTGTCGAATGTATCCTCGCCGGTAGGAGGATAGTGTTGTACATTGCTCCGCTAGGTTACTCTTTTCTCGAACACCTTTTGTAAATGTGATCTGTTGTGGACGAGAAGTTTCAGAATTATTGTCCTCGCTGTAACCAAGCAAACGCTGAGCCATGTTGCGGCTCGCGTTGATGTCGTTGGTAGGTTGGCATCTTGTAATAGGGATAGTGCCGTCTCGTTTTCTTCTCGTATTTACTGGCGCCACTACGTCTGCTAGCATTGTCAGTACGCGAGTGGCAGCAGCAGCGGTTATCGATATCTAGTACCCTAGTACTATCTTTGGAAGGACGTCTAGTGTTTTCTGGATCGGAGTGTGTCGGGCAGTTCGGTTGGGACGGAGCAGCATTGAGGTCCGGCAGCACGAGGATATACTGGAACCGCTGGTGGCATGCAGACACTGCTGGATCGAGGGGCTGTAGTTGCGAGTGCCACAAACTCGTTGTCCACCGGACCCAGCACGTTTGAGTTGAGTGAACATTAACCCAGTAGTGAAACCTCCACTATTTTGAGATCACGCCGTTCGTTTGCATGTTGCTGCTCGCAGGGTCGCCGAGACGTGGAACAATAATGAGTGGAGTGTTTGGAGTTGGCGAAATTAGATAGCCGTCTTATTATTAATCATTGACTTCCTTGTGTTTATTGATGGAGTTCCACCAACGGTATTTTTCTGCCCAGTGGACGCTAACGCCTCAGTAACCTGCTCTGGAGGTTAGCGTATTTTCGCGGCAGCGTACCTTTCCTCGCCTTCTGCTGCTGTCCGGCAAGGTATATAGTTCGACAGCCTCCTTGATTGTGGTTCGGATATTTTGTTCTTTTGGACTACCTTGGTCGTAGTGGTTACTTCTGTTTCTGGATGTTCTAAACACCAGATTCTGAAGACGCATTGCTGTCCGCCGGTTCCGACTTGCCTGGGTTATTCCGTCATTCTGTTAGTTACCAGATGCTAGGTTGATTTTTTCAAGAGTGTTGGTCTGTGTTTAAAATGTCACTAGTTTGAATTGCCATCCGGTCAAGTGAATAAAACTCTTCGCTGCCTGTCTCATCGGTTCCGAAGTTGAGCGACTTTCACAGGCTGGTCCTTGGAGCACTGTCTGAGGCGCACTTCTCTCTTGGTTGGACCTGATTGTGATGATTGTCTTTTTTTTTAATATTTTAATTTTGAGTTATTACTATTGGGGCCATCAGCTGACAAATAATTTGAATTTCTGGTCAGTAATGCCTTCAGCCGTGAATGCAATTTGTCCTAAGAATTGTTAATTAGATCCTGCCATCGGATCACCACATTGTGTACCGTGATTCGTCCCACCACACAATCTTTTTCCACTGTTAAATCGTCCAATTTTTACGCTCCTTACACTAAGCGAGGCGTCGTTTGGCATTTACCGGAGTGATGTGTGGCTTATGAGAAGCCGCTCGACCATGAAATCAGACTTTTCTCAGCTCACACCTAACTATCATAATACCTACAGTGGATCCTGATGTAGTTTGGAATTCGCGTGTGATTATCTGGATAGATGTCTGCTTATTACCCATTACGACCGTCTTCAACTGTCGGCGGTCTCTGTCAGTCAACAGACAAGTTCGGCCTGTACGCTTTTATGCTGTACGTGTCCCTTCACGTTTCCACTTCTCTATCACATGAGAAATGGTGGACCTAGGGATGTTTAGGAGTGTGGAAATCTCACTTACAGACGTATGACACGAGTGACATCCAATCACCTGACAACGTTCGAAGTCCGTGAGTTGCGCAGAGCGCCCCATTCTGCTCTCTCACAATGTCTAATGAATTCTGAGGTTGCTGATATGGGGTACCTGGCAGTAGGTGGCATTACAATGCACCTAATATGAAAACGTATGTTTTTGGGGGTGTCCGGATACTTCTGATCACACAGTGCATTTACTTGGCCGCAATACGCAGGTTTTTTCTTACATGTGTACTTTTCAGTATACCAGGGGGACCACGAGACCTGTGAAATGTATAATGGCAGTGTCACACCAAAATCACAATAGTAATCCGTTGTAGTTGTTACATATTTTATTACAATCAAAAGCATTATAAAATCACAATCACAATAATACAGGAGACTGCCTTACAAGGCCAGATCACTTGGACAGTAACAAAAAAATTTCTTTAAACGGAACAAGACCCATAAAACTTGAAATTTGAATATGACTGGGTAAATATACTCATGTAAGGCTTTACTTAAATAGTACAAATGTCCATACAATTCCTATCAGAACTCTGATTACTTACAATGAGCTGAGGAACAGATTAAGGGTAAGAACCCAGATCTTTTAAGGTTTGGCTAGCCAACTTTCCCAAACAAATTATATACAAATGAGTAAAACAATTAAGGAGGTGCTTTACTTTGACCAAACCAATCTTCAAATTTACTTACTCGGTTGATTAATCAACAATATTCATAGAATGATTACAACTAGAACATGGCCACGTGACAATACCCCTAAAATGAGGTTGCTTCAATATCGCGTGTGAATTAGCGATATACGCGAGCAGACTAAGGATCCAAATCAATACGAGAGAGCCACGAGACAGGAAATGACATAGATATGTACTCAACTTTGCACTGCAATTGAACTTCATATGCTATTATTTTCCACCGGGAAGACGGAATCACGCAACGGTGGCAACATAACCCAAGATGTAAAGGAGAGGACAGGGCCTTAAATACGTCTCTGCCCCGTGGTGCTCTGCTCCCAGTAGGCTCACGTCGACCGCTGCCAATTATCTGTAACACAACACACATCAACGGCAGACAATATTCTGAGACATAAACTATACAATCTTAGCCTCCGTGAGTTACTTGGCAAGAGCCAGCCCTTAAACTTTGATTAATAAGTTCGCTAAAAATTATGCCCTAAAGTTCACAAGAATTATCTCGGAGCACATTTACACGCTAAACTACCAAATGAACTACAAGGTAGACTAGAGGACGTATCTAGGCGTGTCTTGAAACGCCAGAGCCGGACTTACTCACTACTCGTTGCACTTGTAGCTGCGTCTTTAACCACGCTTCATGTCGGTTGGTTGGGCGTAGCCACACTTCTTCAACTATGGTCAAGATAGTTAGTCACGACACCGAGGTAACTGATAAACAACTACAACAATTCCAAAGGATTTTTAGTACACAGCCATATTGAATTAAGCCGCACGTAACCCACCGAAGCAACTCGGCGACTCCAATTCAATCGGCCGGCGTAGCTTAAAACAGACTCGAAGGAGCTTGTCCTCCCGACCTCTAGGGAAACCAAATCACCATGGGCGGTGGATCTGCCCTCACGACTCAACACGCCGCAGCCGCTGGCCCCGCTCCTCCTTTGTCGGACTCATCCTCTTGCCGCCCTGCCTACGTACACAGTACCACGTGACTCTCGCTCACCGCCGATCCCGACCCACCTCCCCAGCAGAGCGCACACGCTGCTGTTAAATCCGAGCCGCCAAAGATGAGCAGAAGACAAATAAGCATCGAAGTCGACTCAAAGATCAAAATGACGATCGATGGTACTGGTGCCAGAAACGCACAGCTCAACCGGTAAATGTAAACTCATAATTATATAATCCAATGAAAAACATACTTCCTGCCATACCAAGATTCGAAACCTAAGCTTCACGCGTTATAGTGCCGTGCACGTGGGCCCTGAGTCACACCGACGTGAACAGTTCACTTGGCTTGAAACGATCAGGCGCGACAGATCAGTAAGCTCAACCACTGCACGTGCAACGAGGTAAGTCACTTGGACAGCATTTGTCATCGAACTTTCTGCTGTTTCCCGATATTTGCGGTCCCATGTGTCTTATTACTTGTCTCATAGTCATCAACGTTGCTTCGGGGATTTTTAAACGTTAAGGGGCTCCGGAAAGGCTCAAAATCATGAAAAGTTCAATTTTTACTTTTTTGCGTTTTCTGAATCTGCAGACTATTACCTTTTAATAGATATATAATTTATTCAATTCCGAAGACTACAACTATTATTAATTTTTTTTAAAATTTGTTCTACATGGGCGTGACCCACTGTGGCGCTGTTAAACTGCAGTCAAATGGTGTTATTATTAACGTCCGTATTCATCAGGTACATTTTAGTGATGTGAGATAAAGTATGTGTTGTGGCTAACCTGTGATGGTTCAATATATATCGCTGGTGTGATTGTCGATTGTTTCATGTTTATTTACTCTGTCGTTATCTCGAAAATATTCGTAATTAATTCTGTTTTTTGAGTCTCTGTTTTGTTGAAGTATAGTAATGAGTAAAAGTAAAGTTATTAGAAATCCTCTGAAGGCTTTTAAGAAAAGGAGAAATGTTGGAAAGCCAAAGGTATGTGTTATTACTGTAAACATTAAAGACGATAACCAAGTGAGTGAACCTAACCTCTCAAGTACACCTGCCCATAGCAGTCAAAGTGGGAAAGAAAATACTTCACAGAAGAAGCTTGGTTCAATGAGTGAAAACTATGAATGTTTTATGGGCGAATCGGATGTGAATGAAATATTTGGTATGTCGGTTCTCAAAGGAATTTTTTCAAACTGTGTAAGATGTATTCATTGTAGTGAAGTGGGTCTGGAACTCTCCATACTAAAGCACGTAGGACTTGCTAGTGAAATACAACTGAAATGTGATAAGTGTTCATACATGACCACCTTTTGGAACAGTGTTGGAGTAACTGCAACTGAAGAAAATGGTAGCAAAATCTACGAACACAACAACGAGCGATGCTTGCTTTAGACATGGAACGCCTTCGGGCTGCAGACAGGGCTGTAAAGAGTCTAGAAATACAAGCAAGAGTAAACAGGAGGAGGAACAAGAGGAAGCTGGAGGAGGAGTTTGCAGAGGATGAAGATAATCCATCCTATGGACCTGGAATGCACTAAAAAGTTAATCCAATCTTTGTCGCTCGATTCCCAAAACTTTTATTTTCTCATACTAATTACGTGTTTTCTAAGGATCTTCCAAACATATTTGTTTCAAACTTCCAGTAAATGTTACACAGTACCTTCTGCATAATTTAACACAGCCTTTTTCCAAAAAACTGTATATTTTTGAATATATAAATAAAAAATTGCAAAAAAATGTTGTGAATTTTCATTACAATTGAAAAAAAATCATCTTTAATAACTGAACTAAAATTTTGTAAAATCCCTGTGTTAAGTTGTAGCCCATATTCCAATAAATAATCTGTAAAAAGTTCAACTTCCTACCTCAAATATTTGTGAGGAAAGATGTAATTTATAAGCGTTATTTTAACATTGCAAGTATAGGGCGTTCCGGAGCCCGTTAATAAGAATGAAGCCATTTTCAACACCTCACTGAGTGTCAACGAAGCCTTATAAAAGGGATACAAGAAGCTAGATGTTTTGCAGAAAGACATGGCAGGCACGTAGCCACTGTACATAGTTGCTGGCAGCGGTGATCATGAGAATGTGCGATCGCAAAAAGACCAGGCTCCAGACGGAGACGTGGCACTACCGAGAGGGAAGACCGTCGTGTTCGGCATATGGCTTTGGCGCATCCCCGCATCTGCAGCAGCAATATGAGCAACAGTTGCCATCACAGTGACCCAACATACTGTTACAAATCGGTCACTTCAAAGACAGTTCGGAGCCAGCATTCCACTGATCTCAAACCACCGCCATTTGCGAATTCAGTCGTATTAAGCGAGAGCTCGTTGGAGGGCAGGATGGACGTCTGCTGTGATTTCTGATGAAAGCTGGCTCTGCCTTGATGCCAGTAATGACCGTGTGTTGGATAGAAGCAGGCCAGCTCGGCGCCCACAAACAACCAGTGTCTGTGCTAGTCACACTGGACCTGCATCTGCAGTTATGCTCTGCGGTGCACTCTCGTGGCTATCCCACGCACACTGACTGCAAATTTGTACGTCAGTCTGGTATTTCGACCTGTTTTGGTGCCAAAGCATTTCAGGGCGTCTTATCCAATAGCATAACTCTCCGACATAGATCACTGTTGTAACCCAACATTCTCTACAGAGTGTCGACAAGTTGGCTTCACTTGCTGGATCACTAGATCAGTCTCCAGTCGAGCACTTGTGGGACGTCGTCGGATAACAACTCCGGCGTCATTCACGAACAGCATTAACCGTCTGTGTGTTGACCTATCATGTGCAACAGACATGGAACTGCATCCCACCAATAGACATCCTATTCCTGTACAACACATAGCATGAACGTTCGCATGATTGAATTCAATATTCCAGCGGTTACATTGGTTATTAATGCCTAAATTATGGAGAGCAGCAGCATGTTCTGCAGAAATGACTAGCAATTGAACGATGTCGGCCCACATGTTCAAGGTCAGCATCGAACATCGAGTCACGGCGCAACACAGTTGACTGCATGACGGCTGAAGGCCTTATCACAGAAAAAAATTCCACAACTTTAGGGCCGAAGGCAACCAACAATAACCTCAAACAACAAACGGCTGAAGGCCTGAATTAGAAGTTCAAATGGTTCAAATGACTCTGAGCACTATGTGGCTTAACATCTGGGGTCATAAGTCCCCTAGAACTTAGAACTGCTGAAACCTAACTAATCTAAGGACATCAAACACATCCATGCCCGAGGCAGGTTCGAACCTGCGACCGTAGCAGTCGCGCGGTTCCGGACCGAAGCGCCTACAATCGCTCGGCCACCGCGGCCGCCGAATTAGAAGTCAGAAGAACAATTACAAATAGCACATTTTAAGATAAATACTTCGTTTTAAAACAAATTATAATGCGGCTGAAGGCCTTATTACGAAAGAGGTGAAATTATTGCTCGGCTGAAGGCCACATCAACAATAATTAGAAAGTTACAATATCCTTAAAACAAAAAAAAAATGTTCAAATGTGTGTGAAATCTTATGGGACTTAACTGCTAAGGTCATCAGTCCCTAAGCCTACACACTACTTAACCTAAATTATCCTAAGGACACACACACACACCCATGCCCGAGGGAGGACTCGAACCTCCGCCGGGACCAGCCGCACAGTCCATAACTACAGCGCCTCAGAACCCTTAAAACAAACATCAGCATCTAAGGAATCAGGAGAAGCAAGTGTTCCAAGGGTCGGCCTGGGAAGGTAACTCAAACATAATGTAAGGTGAGACAGGCAGCCAAGAGTTGTACTCACGTAACAGGATGGCAACTCAAACTAGGGGCAGCTTAAGCGCCGACCGACCGACCAACCAATGCACCTAAAGTCCGATACCCGGTACAACGATGGGCTATTTTTAGGCAAGGGCGAAGAGATAGACAGCACTATGCCTTCAGAAAACACCAAGGGTGAAGGAAACATTAGAACCAAGGTAGACCCCCCAGCCAAAAAAAAAGAAAAATATGCACAGTACAATACAAGAGGCTGTCGAACTACACGCCGTGTCAGACAGCATTAAAATAATTGCTCATTCAAAACCACAAGATACACACGGATCCGAGAAAACAATTCCACCAACAACTCACTATACTAAAACCAGTCACTGTGGAACAACAAAGACGAATTATAAGCCGGCAAAAACACAGAGAAGCCAGAAGCGGTCGGAAGACCAAATGCACGTCGTCCGCTGCGACGACCGACCGAACGCCAAACCAACGGTCGTCCTCACTCAAGTCAGGCACGGGAAAGCTCCCAGTCAAAATCGTGGACTGACAACTTATTGCCATGAGGTCACTTCGACACACACACACACACACACACACACACACACACACACACACACACACACAAGTGAAAGTTGCACTACTCGAATATCACGGACCATTCAAGTAAAACTCGCTGAATCCCGTCCTTGACGTGGTCGTGTACTCTCGCGACCACATCCTTCCGTCGGACAGTACATGTGTGTCGCCAGCGGTCGGGTGAGTACTGGCTGTCCGGACCTCACTGCTGCTCCGTCCCAACTCCCCTCCACTCGACACACGACGAGCCGGAAATACTAGAGGCCGCTCCAAAGATGGTACCACAGTACGCGCTATCGATAAGCGCTGCTGCTGCCACTCACGGACAGACAAGACGAGCAAATGTAGCGGCGAAAGTGAATACACTCAGAAAACGAGACGCCACTATCGCTATTACAAGATCAACGGGAGCCGCACATGGCTCAATCACCTATCGATAACATGTGCCTGCGTCTCTCGTTGTCGCAATAAACCGAAGATAATGGATCAGTGTGATCTGACGTGCAGGATGCCCCGTAGACGTGTACGAACCGTACCGTCGAATCAGTGGATTTGAAAGAGGGTGCATTATTGGCATGAGAGAGTGTGATGGATCCATCCGGGGAACTGCTGCGCATGTGAGACGCAATGTTTCGGCAGTGTAACGGGTGTACGCAGAATGGTTCACGGAAGGTATTAGAACACGATGGGATGGGTGAGGTCACACCACCCAGACCACCACAAGAGAAGATAGATATCTCACCCGAATGGCACTGAAAGATACACTACTGGCCATTAAAATTACTACACCACGAAGATGACGTGCTACAGACGCGAAATTCAACCAATAGGAAGAAGATGCTGTGATATGCAAATGATTAGCTTTCCAGAGCATTCACACAAGGTTGGCGCCGGTGGCAACATCTACATCGTGCTGACATGAGGAAAGATTCCAACTGATTTCTCATACACAAACAGCAGTTGACCGGCGTTGCCTGGTGAAACGTCGTTGTGATGCCTCGTGTAAGGAGGAGAAATGCGGTTCTAGGCGCTTCAGTCTGGAACCGCGCGACCGCTACGGTCGCAGGTTCGAATCCTGCCTCGGACATGGATGTGTGTGATGTCCTTAGGTTTAGTTAGGTTTACGTAGTTCAAAGTTCTATGGGACTGATGAACTCAGATGTTAAGACCCATAGTGCTGAGAGCCATTTGAACCATTTTTAGGAGAAATGCGTACCATCACGTTTCCGACTTTGATAAAGGTCGGATTGTAACCTATCGCCATTGCGGTTTGTCGTATCGCGACGTTGCTGCTCGCGTTGGTCGAGATCCAATGACTGTTAGCAGACTATGGAATCGGTGGGTTCAAGAAGGTAATACGGAACGCCGTGCTGGATCCCAACGGCCTCGTATCACTAGCAGTCGAGATGACAGCCATCTTATCCGCATGGCTGTAACGGATCGTGCAGCCACGTCTGGATCCCTGAGGCAACAGATGGCGACGTTTGCAAGACAACAACCATCTGTACGAACAGTTCGACGACGTTTGCACCAGCATGGACTATCGGCTCGGAGACCATGGCTGCGGTTATCCTTGACGCTGCATCACAGAGAGGAGCGCCTGCGATGGTGTACTCAAAGACGAACCTGGGTGCACGAATGGCAAAACGTCATTTTTTCGGATGAATCCAGGTTCTGTTTACAGTATCATGATGGTCGCATCCGTGTTTGGCGACATCGCGGTGAACCCACATTGGAAGCATGTATTCGTCATCGCCATACTGGTGTATCACGCGGCGTGATGGTACGGGGTGCCACTGGTTACACGTCTCGGTCACCTCTTGTTCGCATTGAGGGCACTTTGAACAGTGGACGTTACATTTAAGATGTGTTACGACCTGTGGCTCTATCCTTCATTCGATCCCTGCGAAACCCTACATTTCAGCACGATAATGCATGATCGCATGTTGTAGGTCCTGTACGGGCCTTTCTGGATACAGAAAATGTTCGACTGCTGCCCTACGTCTGGTCAGTGGTGACCGAGCAACTGGCTCGTCACAATACGCGTCACTGCCCTTGATGAACTGTGGCATCGTGTTGAAGCTGCATGGGCAGCTGTACCTGTACACGTCATCCAAGCTCTGTTTGACTCTATGCCCAGGCGTATCAAGGCCGTTATTATGGCCAGAGGTGGTTGTTCTGGTACTAAATAAATAATGGCGTGTGACGAGGGCCTCCCGGCTGGTAGACCGCTCGCCTGGTGCAAGTCTTTCGAGTTGACGCCACTTCGGCGACTTGCGCGTCGATGAGGATGAAATGATGATGATGATTAGGACAACACAACACCCAGTCCCTGAGAGGAGAAAATCTCCGACCCATACGGGAATCGAACCCGGGCGCTCAAGACTGACAGTCCGTCGCGCTGACCACTCAGGTACCGGTGGTGGACGTTCTGGGTACTGATTTCTCAGGATCTATGCACCCAAATTGCGTGAAAATGTAATCACATGTCAGTTCTAGTATAATATATTTGTCCAGTGAATACCCGTTTATCATCTGCATTTCTTCTTGGTGTAGCAATTTTAATGGCCAGTAGTGTAGACCTGTAGCCTCCTGGGCTCTGGCGCAATAGTAGAATAGTGGAACACTTCGTACACTGTCAGCGGCGACAGTCCGTTGCTTTTTATTACAGCATGGGTTTCGTGCGCGTCTTCTGCTTCTCCGCCTACCGTTGACCCATTTGTAGAAACACCTAGATGGCAATTGTCTATGGAACAACGTCACTGAGGACAAGAAAGTCATCAGATAGTGTTTTTGTTCGAATCCTGGTTCTGTTTCTTTTGTTTCCCAGGTACAAACTACCAAATGGAACGTTGGACATAATTATAACTTAGAAGATTTATTCTGAAAACAAGATGAAACATAACTCTGCATAGCCACTATTGTCCAAGTCCGTAGTTAAAGTTCATCTGACGGCCGTGGTGACCGAGCGGTTCTAGACGCTTCAGTCTGGAACCGCGCGACCGCTACTGTCGCAGTTTCGAATTCTGCCTCGGGCATGGATGTGTGTGATGTCCTTAGGTTAGTTAGGTTTAAGTAGTTCTAAGTGCTAGGGGACTGATGACCTCAGATGTTAAGTCCCATAGTGCTCAGGGGCATTTGAACCATTTTTAAACTTCATCTCCCGTAAACACTATCACAGAAACAGCGTCGCGACTGAGAGGAGACTTGCTCCGTACTCAAGGAGGTCCACCAGACGACTACCCTTCCGGGGCGCGACGACGCGACTTAATCATTGTAAGTAGGCTGTTTAGGTTTTTGTGTTGGTAACGCTACGTAGCGCTCTGTATGAAAATCACTGACTGTGCTGTGTGCAATGTGTGGCTGTTTGGCATTGTTGGAATATTAGCTATTGTAGTGTTGGGCAGTTGGATGTGAACAGCGTGTAGTGTTGTGCATTTGGAGGTGAGCCGCCGGCAGTGGTGGATGTGGAGAGAGAGATGGCAGAGTTTTGAGAGCGGACGATCTAGACGTGTGTCCGCCAGAAAAAGGAAATTTTTAAGAGTGGATGTCATGAACTGATATATATTATGACTTTTGAACAGTAGTAAGGTAAATACATTGTTTGTTCTCTATCAAAATCTTTCATTTGCTGACTATGCCTATCAGTAGTTAGTGCCTTCAGTAGTTAGAATCTTTTATTTAGCTGGGAGTATTGGCGCACGCTGTATTGCAGTAGTTCGAGTAACGAAGATTTTTATGAGGTAAGTGATTCATGAAAGGTATAGGTTATTGTTAGTCAGGGCCATTCTTTTGTAGGGATTATTGAAAGTCAGATTGCGTTGCGCAAAAATATTGTGTGTCAGTTTCTTGTTGATCAGAATAATTAAAGAGAGAAAAGTCTGAGCACGTTCAGTTTTGCTCAGCTGTTTGAAAATCAAATAACGTAAGAGGTTTATCAGCACAGTCATTCGTAATTTTTTATAAGGGGACGTTTCATCATGTGGAGGCTGCATCCTCATTGGCTCTGTCGACTCAGCGGTATGGCCACTGCATCTCTTGTGGCGCCCCCACTTTGACCGCTTTGAAGTATGCGGCGCTGCTGCCATTGGAGCGTTGGCACACGGTGCTCGAGAAGGCGGTGACCGCGTCTTACGTGCCGCAACCACGGATCAACAGTTTCTTTGAAAATAGTTGCCGCATTTTGGTTCGCCGCAGAAAGAGGGAGCGGAATCACAGTGACTGCATTCGCACAAGACATAGAGTGCCAACCAAGGCTCCGTGGTGTGGGATGCTGCTGGGTACTACGGCAAGAAAGAAAGAATGAATTGATTGTTGGTGTTAATGACGATCATCCTCCTTTAGCTCCTCTGCATTACTGCAGATGACGTCTCACTGAACACATTTGTTCTGTGCATGCAGTACACGTGAGGCGCCTAGTTGTTTCCACTGCACTGTGTGGAATACGAAGGTTCTGTTATAGTTCACTAACCTGCTGTCTTCAGGTTGATGTCCCCAGCGCAGAAAACAGCACGCAGGTCGTTGGTTCTGTATCTTGAGGCTGAAACTGGCTTTTAGCGAGGTTCTGTTCTGAAATAATGTATCACTTCTATGGGATGCCACTCGCGTATTTTAATATAGCCACACGAGAAGACTACATGACCTTAATACAACACCTTCTGATACAGCAAAGTACATGGCCAAACACAATGTTTACGAAAATGTATCTTTACACTATTTGTGGCACGTGTATGTGCCTCATAACTACCGGAGTGAATCTTTTAATACTGAATACTAACAAACACATCCTGCCACAGACAACATGACTGTACATCTCGACTGCCTAATCCAGAGTGACGAACGGGAACTCAAATAAAAATTGTAAACACGTCATACGATAGACAACATGTCTGTTCTTCTCAACTGCCTAATGCAGAGCGACGAACAGCCCGAAACACTTCGCGCCCCATACCAGAAAAGGTGTGACCCGAATGCTTCCGAAGTGTTTCGTCTGCAATTTTGTCAGTATTTTGTTTTTGATTTAAATTGTTTTTAATGATTCTAAAATGACTGATTTATAGTCAGCTGTTGAGAGATATTTATAAACTACTGGCCATTAAAATTGCTACACCACGAAGATGACATGCTACAGACGCGAAATTTAACCGACAGGAATTAGATGCTGTGATACGCAAATGATTAGCTTTTCAGAGCTTTCACACAAGGTTGGCGTCGGTGGTGACACCAACAACGTGCTGACATAAGGAACGTTTGCAACCGCTTTCTCATACAAAATTAGCAGTTGACCGGCGTTGCCTGGTGAAACGTTGTTGTGATGCCTCGTGTAAGGAGGAGAAATGAGTACCATCACGTTTCCGACTTTGATTAAGGTCGGTTTGTAACCTATCGCGATTGCGGTTTATCGTATCGCGACATTGCTGCTCGCGTTGGTCGAGATCCAATGTTAGCAGAATATGGAATTGGTGGGTTCAGGAGGGTTATACGGAACGCCGTGCTGGATCCCAACGGCCTCGCATCAGTAGCAGTCGAGATGACAGCCATCCTATCCGCATGGCTGTAACGGATCGTGCAGCCACGCCTCGATCCCTGAGTCAACAGATGGAGACGTTTGCAAGACAACAACCATCTGCACGAACTGTTCGGCGACGTTTGCACCAGCATGGACTATCAGCTCGGAGACCATGGCTGCGGTTACCCTTGACGCTGCATTACAGACACGAGCGCCTGCGATGGTGTACTCAACGGCGAACCTGGGTGCACGAATGGCAGAGCGTCATTTTTTCGGATGAATCCAGGTTCTGTTTACAGCATCATGATGGTCGCATCCGTGTTTGGCGACATCGCGGTGAACCCACATTGGAAGCGTGTATTTGTCATCGCCATACTGGTGTATCACCCGGCGTGATGGTATGGGGTGCCATTGGTTACACGTCTCGGTCACCTCTTGTTCGCATTGACGGCACTTTGAACAGTGGACGTTACATTTCAGATGTGTTACGACCTGTGGCTCTACCCTTCATTCGATCCCTGCGAAACCCTACATTTCAGCAGGATAATGCACGACCGCATGTTGCAGGCCCTGTATGGGCCTTTCTGGATACAGAAAATGTTCGACTGCTGCCCTGGCCAGCACTTTGTCCAGATGTCTCACCAACTGAAAACGTCTGGTCAATGGTGGCCGAGCAACTGGCTCGTCACAATACGCCGGTCACTACTCTTGATCAACTGTGATATCGTGTTGAAGCTGCATGGGCAGCTGTACCTGTACACGCCATCCAAGCCCTGTTTGACTCAATGCCCAGGCTAGCAAGGTCGTTATTACGGCCAGAGGTGGTTGTTCTGGGTACTGATTTCCCAGGATCTATGCAACCACATTGCGTGAAAATGTAATCACATGTCAGTTCTAGTATAATATATTTGTCCAATGAATACCCGTTTATCATTTGGTGTAGCAATTTTAATGGCCAGTAGTGTATTAAAAAGTGAAGTCATTCCAATGAGTAGTTCAATTAATAATAATAATAATAACTATACTTTAACGTTTTGGTGCCCTTGCTCCGAACACAGCAGCCAATCACAGAGCAGTAGCATTATGCAGGAGGTCTTTCTCACGGGAATGGTACCGAATCTAACATCTGTCACTGGTACCTCACACAACATTTCGTCATCTATATACTTCTTGCATCTCCACTGCTCTGGGAACAGCTTCTTGGAGTCTAATATGGTGGCTGACTGAGCCAGAAAGATTACAGTTCAAATCACAAACCACAGTTGGTGTTTGTCCAGTGCACTGTGACCAGTGTGACTTACGTGAATGACATCCTGCGACACGTAGCCATACTTTCTTTGCGCAATACCCCAAACGTCATTTTTCAGCTAGAGAATGCACAACCACATGTTGCTGCACGAACACGTGCCTTCTTGGTGTCACAAAATGTGTCGTACTCGTATGTGGTGAAACGACAGATGAAGCACTGTGACCCAATCCCAACCACCACAGATGAATTTTGGAACCAGATGAATGCAGCGTGCATGGCTATACCTCTGGACGCTATTCGCGCCTTATACGCGTCGATGCCTCAACGCTTGGAACAAGTTATCAGTGCCCATGACGGACCCTGTGTCTACTGGGCAACAGGATACGTGCTGAACCGAGGTGACCGAAATGCTAACCATTTGTGCAGAACATACTAATGTACTTGTCCTGTGAATATGAACGTTGTATCTTTAGTCGTCCAACGTGTCCTGTTTTTTTTTTTTTTTTTTTTTTTTTGTTGTAATGTAACTAAATCTAGCTTTCAAAAACTCGTTTACGATATAGGACTGCAGCACCATTCCCCCTTTCAATTATCGAACAAACGAAAGGATGGCTGACATAGTGTTTAGTGTATCTGGGATTGTAAAACTGTTAAAATCCTTTAGACACCAGAAAGACATCTGGCCCAGATGGTATCCCCGTAAGATTTTATGTTGACTGTGCTACAAATATAGCACCATTCTTATCCGTCATCTATCAGAGATCATTTGAACGGCAGAAAGTTCCACGGGACTGGCAGAAGGCCCAGGTCATAGCTATCTATAAAAAGGGTAGAAAATCGGATGCACATCATTACCGGCCAATTTCACTGAATCGATATGTTGTAGAATCATGGAACATATTTTGTGTTCAGGCATAATGACCTTTCTAGACTCTGAGAAGCTCATCTGCAGAAACCAGCACGGTTTTAGAAAACAGCGGTCATGCGAGACACAGCTGGCCCTCTTTGTGCATGATATACAACATATTCTAGATACCGGCTCCCAGGTTGATGCCATATTTCTCGACTTTCGAAAGGCGTTCTACTGAGTTCCGCATTGCCGCTTGCTACAGAAAGTGCGCGCTTGCGGTCTATCCAATGACATATGCCGTTGGATAGAAAGTTTTCTAACAGACAGGGAGCAGTATGTCGTCCTGAATGGGGTAACTTCAGCAGAGGCAAGAGTAACTTCAGGTGTGCCCCAGGGCAGCGTAATAGGTCCGCTGCTTTTTACTATTTACATAAACGGTCTGGTTGATGGTATTCGCAGCGGCCTTAGACTGTTTGCCGTTGATGCTGTAGTCTACAGGAAAGTAGTATCACACGATAGTTGTGAACAAATCAGTGAAGAAACTTACGAAACTTACTGGCATATTTCATATCAGCGCACACTCCGCTGCAGAGTGAAAATCTCATTCTGGAAATCAATGCGGATTTGCAGAAAATAAAAGCGTGGTGTAATGACTGGCAGTTATCTCTCAATTTTAGTATGTGTAATCTAATGCGTATAACAAGGCGAAAATCCCCATTAATGTATGAGTACAAATTAAATGCCCAGTCTTTGGAAGCGGTAACGTCAGTCAAGAATCTGGGTGTGACTATTCGAAATGATCTCAAATGGAATGATCAGATTACACAAGTAACGAGTAAGGCGAACTCTAGATTGCGGTTTATTGGTAGAATCCTGAAGCGATGCAGTCCTTCAACAAAGGAAACAGCTTACAATACGTTAGTTCGCCCAGTCTTGGAGTATTGTTCGTCTGTATGGGACCCTTATCAGTTGGGTCTGATTCAAGAGACTGAGAAGGTCCAAAGAAAAGCGGCAAGATTCGTGACTGGTACGTTTAGCCATAGCGAGAGCGTTACAAATCTCATAGAAAGTTTGAAGTGGGACATACTTGCAGATAGACGGCGCGCTAAACAGAAGGGGCTGCTCACTAAATTCCGAAATCCTATCTTCACCGAGGATGTAGAGCATATATTGTTACCACCAACTTTCAAATCGCGCAGTGATCACCATTCAAAGATAAGGGATATAAGAGCTCCTACTGAGGCGTTCGGACAGTCGTTTCTCCCTCGCGCGATCCGCGAGTGGAACGGTGGGGGGGGGGGGGGGGGGGGGCGGGGGCGGGGGGGGGGGGCGGCGGAATATGACTTTGGCGCAAATTGTGCCCTCCTAGCGGAGTATATATGTTGATGTAGATGTGTGTGTGTGTGTTAAATACGGGTCTTGATTCCTAAATGTTAATAATTGGCAACCAATGCTGTACAATCGCAATAAAGTCATGAGATGTTCAATTGACTCTTTTATTAGAATATGTTACGCAGACCTCAGACGGGATTTTATGTCCTGTATATCATCCTTGATTCCTAGACAACTTATAGTGTTGATGTTAGATGTAGCTGCTGACTGTAGCTGTGACTCTCCAATCGTTTGTAAACAAGGAAGACATGAATGTACTGCAGTCAAAGCAACACATGATTCTTATTCATTATATGCATTACGTGATTTTAGTAGTGTGGTTTCGCCCTTTAGAGCTTGTTGTATCCACATGTAATGTCGATCTTGTCGAGGCACCAACAACATAGTCACCTGAAACTTCCTGGCAGATTAAAACTGTGTGCCCGACCGAGACTCGAACTCGGGACCTTTGCCTTTCGCGGCCAAGTGCTCTACCATCTGAGCTACCGACATAGTGTTAGCACGGAGGGTAGGAGACGAGATACTGGCAGAAGTAAAGCTGTGAGGACAGGGCGTGAGTCGTGCTTCGGTAGCACAGATGGTAGAGCACTTGCCCGCGAAGGGCAAGGGTCCCGAGTTCGAGTCTCGGTCGGGCAAACAGTTTTAATCTGCCAGGAAGTTTCATATCAGCGCACACTCCGCTGCAGAGTGAAAATCTCATTCTGGAAACATCCCCCAGGCTGTGGCTAAGCCACGTCTCCGCAGTATCCTTTCTTTCAGGAGTGGTAGTTCTGCAAGGTTCGCAGGAGAGCTTCTGTAAAGTTTGGATGGTAGCAGACGAGATACTGGCAGAAGTAAAGCTGTGAGGACCGGGCGTGAGTCGTGCTTCGGTAGCTCAGATGGTAGAGCACTTGCCCGCGAAAGGCAAAGGTCCCGAGTTCGAGTCTCGGTCGGGCACACAGTTTTAATCTGCCAGGAAGTTTCATATCAGCGCACACTCCGCTGGAGAGTGAAAATCTCATTCTGGAAACATAGTCACCTGTTGATTCTGATCCGAAGCCTGTATTTACCGTCGTACCAACTTCCACATAGATTGTTACGATTAATCTCATAAAACTACATTCTCTGGCGTTGCACATGTTGATGCAAGGAGTATCAAGCAAGTTCTCTCGCTCTCATGAAAGATGGAGCTCTTCACGGGGACCTCTACTCCACTGTCTCTAAAACTTTCTGGCTGACGATTAGATTAGATTAGATTAGATTAGTACTTGTTTCATAGATCATGAATACGACACTTCGCAATGATGTAGAACGTGTCAGTTTAATAAAAGATGTCTATACAAGATATTACATTAGACAAAATATTACGTGACACTCAATATTTTAATTTTTTTATTTTTTATTTTTATTTATTTATTTTTTTGTTGTGGGGTTGGGAAATTATCCACTTACTATATCCAAAAATTCATCTAATGAGTAGAAGGATAAATGCTATGTGGCTATCTGTCAGACTTTTGATGCTATTAGGTAAGTGACCAAAGACTTTTGTGGCAGCATAATTTACTCCCTTCTGAGCCAAAGTTAGATTTAACCTTGAGTAGTGAAGATCATCCTTTCTCCTAGTGTTGTAGCCATGTACACTGCTATTACTTTTGAATCCGTTCGGATTGTTAATAACAAATTTCATAAGTGAATGTATATATATTGTGAGGCAACAGTGAAGATTTCTAGCTCTTTAAATAGGTGTCTGCAGGATGATCTTGGATGAGCTCCTGCAATTATTCTGATTACACGCTTTTGTGCAATGAACACTCTTCTACTCAATGATGAGTTACCCCAGAATATGATGCCATACGAAAGTAGAGAATGAAAATAGGCGTGGTAAGCTAATTGACTCAGATGTATATCATCATAATTTGCAATGACTCTAATAGCAAAAGTAGCTAAACTCAAACGTTTCAGAAGATCCTCAGTGTGTTTTTTCCAGTTCAACCCCTCATCAATGCATACACCTAGAAATTCTGAATATTCTACCTTAGCTACCGATTTCTGATCGAAGTCTATATTTATTAATGGGGTCATTCCATTTACTGCGTGCAACTTTATATACTGTGTTTTGTCAAAGTTTAATGAGAGCCCATTTGCAGAGAACCAGTTACTGATTTTCTGAAAAACATCGTTTACAATTTCACCAGTTAATTCTTGTCTGTCGGGTGTGATAGCTATACTTGTATCATCGGCAAAAAGTACCAGCTTTGCATCTTCGTGAATGTAGAATGGCAAGTCTTTAATATATATTAAGAACAGCAGAGGACTCAAGACCGAACCTTGCGGCATCCCATTCTTGAGTGTTCCCCAGTTTGGGAAATCACCAGTTTTTTTGCATATTATGTGAACCGTTTATTTCAACTTTCTGCACTCTCCCAGTTAGGTATGATTTATACCATTTGAGCACTGTCCCATTCATACCACAGTACTTGAGCTTATCTAGAAGTATTCCACGATTTACACAATCAAAAGCCTTTGATAGATCACAAAAAATCCAAACGTGTGACTTCCGGTTACTCAGAGCATATTTCATTAGTGAAAGTATATATAGCATTTTCCGTTGAGAAACCCTTCTGGAAACCAAACTGACATTTTGTTAAAACTATATTTTTACAAAGGTGTGAAGCTACTCTACAATACATTACTTTTTCAAGAATGTTTACACGATGACATTAACAGGCACTGTAGATGCATATGTTAGTCTCCTGACGAAGAGAGTGCTGGGGAAGAACGATACATTCAATACATTCAATTGTAGACCATCATCGAGGCTGCTATTACAGAACGAGTCTATTATACGAGGGCGCTTCGACGAAAAACTGGACATCGTCTGTTATAGTCCACTGGGTGACCGCTGGTGGTGTCGATGGCAGTTTCTGGACTCCGGGCGCGTCGTTTCGCAAGCCCAGGGCGCCGTGGCGCCGCTGTGGCGTCCCGCTCCCTCCCCCCTCCCCCTCTCATTCCCCTCCCCCACCCCCTCTTTCGGTCTCGTCCGCCACTGGGCGCTCTGCCAGGGAGGAGCGGCGCCCGGCCGGACCGTAAACTGAAGACGGGCGACAAGCGCCACAGCCGGACGCTCCGTCGTCGCCGCGGCTGATGGCCGTGTATCGCTCGTCCGCACCTCGAAGTAGATCACTGGCGCTGGCGATACAGTTTCGCGGGTCGTGTATATTGTGACTAACAGCTTACCCGCGCCTCCTCGCTTGACACAAATATGCTCACTCTCGCAAAAGCGATCGCAACACCATTCTCGTGTTTCATCACCTCTCTCGCAGAACGCACTTGCAGCTCGTACTCCCGATGGGCAACTGCACCCTGACCTCGTGGTAGGCAGCTGCAGTCATGATAAGCTCACCTCCCTTAAAGTGCACAGTGGTTGGTTTGGAATTCCTTAGGCGCTACAGAACTGCTGCTAAGTGGTCATGTGGTCCTGACTTTAAGTCATGCCACTGGAGTGATATAATGTTTCCGCCAGGTTTTGCATTTGGACTACCAGTGAAAGTAAATCCGAATATGCCCTCATTCGAAAATTACCCAGTCTCAGACACAAAATTTTGACTCGTGAATAGTATTCAGTAACGCGATTTCATTGTAAAGAGATTATAGATAATTACCTAGTCAGTTACCACTTCGTTAGCGCAACGATCTATATTGAGCGTACGAAAACAGTTGTATTTAAGTGAGCAACAATGTCAGATATCTCACTAAGCATCTTCTTTCGTTTTCGCTACTGCCCTTATCCCGCATTGCACACAGAGTCGGCAGGGTTAAGAACGGATTTGGCATGGTGAATTTTAGGGGGTGGCCAGATGCCCTTCCTGCTGACACCCCATACCCCCCCCCCCCCCACCCCAGGAAGGAATTAGTGTACCCCAGCTGTCTGCGTCGAGAGTAAATCGACAAATAGTGTTCAAAAATGGTTCAAATGGCTCTGAGCACTATGGGATTTAACATCTGAGGTCATCAGTCCCCTAGGACTTAGAACTACTTAAACGTAACAAACCTAAAGACATCACACACATCCATGCCCGAGGCAGGATTCGAACCTGCGACCGTAGCAGTCGCGCGGTTCCGGACTGAAGCGCCTAGAACCGATCGGTCACCGCGGCCGGCTGAAATAGTGTGAATGTGTTTCAAATGTCTGCGAGTCGTGTAACTGAGGGGGGACGTGGGGACCAGCCCGGTATTCACCTAGTAGGATGTGGAAAACCGCCTAAAAACCACATCAAGGCTGGCCGGCACACCGGCCGTCGTCGTTAATCCGCCGGGCGGATTCGATCCGGGGCCGGCCGCCTACCCGAGTCCAGGAAGCAGCGCGTTAGCGCTCTCGGCTACCCTGGCGGGTAGATATCTCACTAAGCATAAAAGTGTTTAAATAACACGGTTTATGAATTGTTGGCAGAAGAGCCAACACCGTGTTGCTAGAGGAGGCCGAAATGCACGCTTTTAAGTTCACGCAGATTGGCGTGAGGTCTGGAACAGTTAAGGGAATTAATAGTAGCAAATAAAGTACGTAGTTGATGTAATACTTAACTTTAATCCATAATTGGAGAACATCGCTCTTGACGGTACATGTTTTATAATTTCAATATTAACTGGTAATGGCGCCTTGCTAGGTCGTAGTAAATGACGTAGCTGAAGGCTATGCTAACTATCGTCTCGGCAAATGAGAGCGTATTTGTCAGTGTAGCATCGCTAGCAAAGTCGGCTGTACAACTGGGGCGAGTGCTAGGAAGTCTCTCTAGACCTGCCGTGTGGCGGCGCTCGGTCTGCAATCACTGATAGTGGCGACACGCGGGTCCGACGTATACTAGCGGACCGCGGCCGATTTAAAGGCTACCACCTAGCAAGTGTGGTGTCTCGCGGTGACACCACATTTTATATCCATTTTCAGTGCAGTGGGAATGTGCTGCCAGTTTATTGTCGTGATACACAAAACACGATACATCTAGTAAATACACTTTTCGTAGAACAAAGCACAGTGGCTCTGCCACCTATCTTTCGAAATTACTTCGCTGGCTGCGAACTCCTTGGTGCCAAATTTGTGGAATTGTCAACCAGGAGAAACGTGATCTGTTGTAAATTTTTTGTTTATGTTGGGGATTCAAAACCCATGAAGTCAAGATCTCACATGAAGTCTTCTTTATTTGGATAGATTACTAGTTGCGGCTAATAATGCAGCCGTCTCCGGACGTCAGCTTTTCTCGATTACTGTTGGCGCCAACACGGCTTCACATATCGTTAAATTATTTCTTAAAATAACAACATCCATATGACATAGTTAGAAAGATCTTTTAATTTTTTGTTTCCAGAGTAAATAGATACAGATCTGCTACACAATAGTGACCTATAAAAATTTGTGTCGTATCGAGACCGGAAACTCGATTTCCCGCTTGTCGCGAGCAGTCACTTTCACTACTTCGGTTTCCATGAACGCTTCCTGAACCGGCCCAGACTTCTACATGTCACACTATCTACATGATTATACTTAGGTCCACTAAATTCGCCACCTAATGCTCGGAATATTAGTTTGCTTGAATCCCCGAAACAGGGGGACTGAGGCAACGGGAAATCGTGACCAACGTTGTTATCTTTGTGTTCCCTTCTAGGCTTGTAATACTTACATCGTCTGAAAGAACAGGCACTGCTGACGATCCACTGCTGTAAGAAATGCTTCGTCGTTTCGGACATTTCAGATCAGACGGGCACACGATAATAACTGCAATGGTCTTTCATCGTTGTCTCATTCTCCTTGTTGAGGAAATCCAAGTAATGATGCCTGCATGAGGTGATGAATTTAGTGGACTACGATGTAAGGATGTACACGGCGTGACATTAGGAACTTTGGTTCGGTCTGGGGAGCGTATAGCCGAAGTTGTGAAGGCGACCAATCGCGATTATCGGGGAATCCGAGTAAAAGTCACACTCCGTACAAATTTTCATATGTCGCTTTTGGGTGGTAGATCTATACCCATTACAGTTGATATCAAGGAGTTTGCATTAAACAAATTAATTTGGATGTATTTCGCATAGCTTTGGATCGCCAATAGTGTCTGTTCTTTCAGGCATTCATGTAAGTAAGGAACCTTGCTTGTCTGCTGGAAACGTGCACAGAAATGTGAAGTATACTATTCATCGTGATTACGCCGATGACATTGTAATTCTGTCAGAGACAGCAAAGGACTTGGAAGAGCAGTTGAACGGAATGGATAGTGTCTGGAAGGAGGATATAAGATGAACATCAACAAAAGCAAAACGAGGATAATGGAATGTAGTCGAATTAAGACGGGTGATGCTGAGGGAATTAGATTAGGAAATGAGACACTTAAAGTAGTAAAGGAGTTTTGCTATTTGGGGAGCAAAATACTGACGATGGTCGAAGTAGAGAGGATATAAAATGTAGACTAGCAATGGCAAGGAAAGCGTTTATGAAGAAGAGAAATTTGTTAACATCGAGTATAGATTTAAGTGTCAGGAAGTCATTTCTGAAAGTATTTGTATGGAGTGTAGCCATGTACGGAAGTGAAACATGGACGATAAATAGTTTGGGCAAGAAGAGAGTAGATGCTTTCGAAATGTGGTGCTACAGAAGAATGCTGAAGATTAGATGGGTAGATCACATAATTAATGAGGAGGTATTGAACAGGATTGGGGAGAAGAGAAGTTTGTGGCACAACTTGACTAGAAGAAGGGATCGGTTGGTAGGACATGTTCTGAGGCATCAAGGAATCACCAATTTAGTATTGGAGAGCAGTGTGGAGGGTAAAAATCGTAGAGGGAGACCAAGAGATGAATACACTAAGCAGATTAAGAAGGATGTAGGTTGCAGTAGGTACTGGGAGATGAAGAAGCTTGCACAGGATAAAGTAGGATGGAGAGCTGCATCAAACCAGTCTCAGGACTGAAGACCACAACAACAACAACTGCTACAGTTGGCGTGAACTAAATTGAGAAAATCGGAAAATTCAACTGTTGAGTGCAAATCGGGCTAATTCGTTTCAATAGGAAAATGCATGCCAAGGAGAATGATTTTAAAGAAAATAAATTAATACAACAAATGTCAGAAAACTGTGTAAGTCACAACGATACAGGTACTACATATACCTAGAGATCACGTGGCACAATATTAATTGCAAACCACTTACAAATGTCCCTAACAGGTAGAGAGACTAAATTTATTGTATGACAGTTCGGATGAATTAATATCACGCACATTCTATACCGAGCCACGCAGTATACTCGCCACACAAAGACACAGACGATAACCACATGTTAGGCTGCGTTCACACTGCCGGCCGGGCCGGGCTGACGCCTACTGGCTCGGCTCGTGCCTAGCCAGCTCAGGCCGACGAGTAGTGCATTCAAATTGCGCGCCGCGCCGAGCCGGGACGGCGAAATGGGGGAAAATCCACTTCTCCGATTTTCATGTTTTAAAAATTCTTAGCGGTATATAAGACTTTGCCACATCGTTTTATGAACTTATTTTTTCCTTAAAAGCGTTACTTACGTCGTGAAAAAAGAAAAAGTCTACTTTTCGTTTCGCGTGATTTCTTAGTTTCATAACGCTTCCCAACCGATTTTGAAGGAAGTATGCGGCTAAAGAATCTGATTTTTGTACACGTGGTAGTGCAACATCTTAGCTTCGTATTGAATCATTTATCTTTCCATATATCTTAACAGTCATTGTGAAATGATGCTATTTGTCAACGTTGTGCACTTGATTTACAAATCTTGTAGTGAGAAAGTTATGTAGCGGGTAGCTTACTGTTAGATCAGTTTTAGACCATACGTTGTTGGGAATGAAATGTAGCTAAAAGTACCAAAAAGTTTTTGAAATGATAATGATACTGGTATCTGTCTGTGGTCTCAAGTAATGCGAGCTATTCAGTGGCGTCAGTGCCGCGTCCGCAAGCCACGGAGTTCGCGCGGTTACAGCTTGGTTTAGTGTAGTCATATAGTGCAGGACAGAAAAAAACTAATCACTAGTGATCAGCGCAGACCTAGTGCCGGTCCCTCTTATTTTTTTAATGGTCTCATTCTCTAGATAAATCGAAATGTATAAGAAATTTTCCCTCGGCTACTGGACAATCATCTGCTATGCTTTTATAATTGGCCACACGTTGCATCACAAAAGACAAACAATTATTTGTCATCAACATCCTACAATTAGTATGATGTACATTTCGTATTTCGAACTAAAAGATAACTGAAGCGCAATTCTGTAGTCTCGTTGTCTACTTTGACAGAAAAAATAATGGAGAGTTAATGAAACTACTGTAGATCGGCACAGATGTGCGTTTCCTTGTTCTTCATTGTTTTTTTTTTTTTCTTCCTTGGCGGGCTGCGCTGCACTGTCAAGGTAATCCCCACTCCTTGGCTAAATGGCTGACGGGAGGCCAAATAAATAAATTTAAAAGATCTCCACCCTTCGACAGCTGACAAGAAAGTCAGTAGAAAACGCAGCTGCAGTCAACAGTTGCTCGCCTTTAGCTGGTCTGTGCTGTCGTGTAGAACAATGTCTTCACTCTTTTATTGGTATTGTTTTGACTCTGCAGTAACTCGTCGAGTTTTGAAGTACAGAAGAACTAGGAGGTTATGGATTCATCCCATGAATAGCGACAGACATTTAGGAGAGTTTTTTTCTTTATATGAAGAACTTAAAAACTATCCTTAAAAATTTTATTCAGATTACAGAACGAATCATAATACATTTCAGTATGTGCTGCAGAACATTCAAGACAAAATATCTAAACAGAACACAAATTTTCGCAGAAGTATAACAGCAGAAGAAAAATTGTGTATAACGATAAGGTAAGATTCGTTAGTACACACTTTTTGGCTCGCAGTAGAACTTTGTACAGCATTCACTACCTCCAGTTAATTGTAGTCATGCTTTTGTATTTTAAATTTCACAAACGCTTACCCTTACCTCTGAGGGGAAGAGAGTTTATGGGACTCCAGAGAATCATTAGGAAGTAATTAGCTTCGTCATTTTAGGTAATGTCTTGCTGTGCTTTCAACGAAGAATCGCAGAAACACTCCTTCAGAATTTTGTAACTTTTTTCTTCTTTTTTCTTCATGATGCAGCGCTTGGCAGTGATGATGGTTCATCATGTGGAGCCACTGATGACCTCACAGAATTCTTTTCATTACCTTGTAAGATAGACAGATTGATAGGCGAAGAGTTTTGAGATAATGCCCTTTGACTCAGTGGTTCTATCTCCACTGATAGGGAACTGCCACAGCATGACTTTACAATGCATTATCATCTGGTAGGGACACATTTCCGTCCCTCAGTGACACTCATATCTGTCTCCGTTTACAAGTAAATGCGAACTATTCAGTGGCGCCAATGCCGCGATCGCTGGCAAGCTATTGTTGTAAATGCATGTAAATACGGTAGATTAAATAAATGAAATAAAAGTAATTTCGCATGTATCATTATAATAAACGTAATTTTTCCTCACTGATTGTGAAATGTGGGGTAACATATTAAAATAAATGGCATGTGCAGTCACACTTGTGAAGAAAGCAGAAGGGAGACGTGTGATGCGTGTACTGCAGGAGCTGTAGTGCTGCTCCACAGGCTCGCGCCTGCGGTCGGCTCGCGCCGGCAATATTAAACACTCGGGATGTCGCCGGCTCGGCTCCGGGAGGCTCACGCCGTGTCGGCGCACCCCGGGCGCCAGTGTGAACACCGCAATTCAAAACCATGTGTTTGATATCGAAGCGGGCGGCGGCCCGGCCAGGCTCGGCTCGGCCCGGCCGGCAGTGTGAACGCAGCCTTTAGACGCGAGTGCAACCTGTGAAAGTTATACCAGTTTGGGGTCACGAATGGAGATAAAGATGAATCATTTGTACACCGTGAATAGTTAACAAAATCATATTGCAAGTGTACATTTCCTGCACGCAACTCAGCTAAATGTTACTACTTTCCCTTACAGTAACCCACGATGGTCGACACCAAGTACGACTTCTCTCCTCGCGACAGAACGTAAGAGATTGAATCAAACCGCCGCGCCAGCAATCTCAGCGATTAGGCAATGATTTCATTGGTTCGGTCACCCGGAACCCAAAGAAGATTTCCAGGGTGCCTCAAAGACTAAACCAAAAGATAACTAACTTGTTTATACTCGATACTATGTACAGAACAGCATCTTAGCAGAAACCCTGTAATAATAAGTACTCGAAAATGACTGAATTGTAAAATTAAATACTGAATGTTGCAACGCAACAGTCAACAGTTAATGCGTGTGTGCCTGTCCGTTGTATAATATCAGCGCAGGAAGACGGATCGATGCTAAGACATGACAATGACAGAATGCTAGAAATGAACTATCATGTTTGGATGAGTCCTTAACCAGCGGAGTTGTTGGTATATCAGCGCCTGTCCAGCCTAAGAAAAGGAGATCCACTCGCAGCAATGTAAGACGACGAGACAGTGATCATAAAAAGATTCTAACCAGCAGGGACTAGAGACGAAAGTCATGCCTTGTCTGTAACATCATCATCATCATCATCATCATCACCACAATCTTCTACTGTTTCCGCCCCCGTCCTGGGTCTGCTGGGAATATAAGCTTCTCCATCTTCTCCTGGTCTCCCACCACATTTTGCTCTCCACTCTGTCCCAGTTTTCTCCTCTCTTCTTCAAAAATTTCTTCGCTTCCTCGATCCATCTGTCTGTCGGTCTTTCTTCGTATCTCTTCCCTCCTACTGCCATTTCATACGCCTGTCTCGGTATCCTGCCATTCTGCCAATTCTAAGTCTTTTGCCCGCACGGTGTAGCCACGCCACGGCTTGCCACGGTTCGCGCGGCTCCCCCCGTCGGAGGTTCGAGTCCTCCCACGGGCATGGGTGTGTGTGTTGTCCTTAGCGTAAGTTAGTTTAAGTTAGATTAAGTAGTGTGTAAGCTTAGTGACCGATGACCTTAGCAGTTTGGTCCCATAGAACCTACCACAAATTTCCAACATTTTTTTCTAGTTCTTGTAACGTGTCCACACCATCTCACTCTTGCTTTTTTCTATGGTCTTCTGCATGGAATTCTCTTTCACTGTTTCTCTCACTCTTTCATCACTTGTGTGTATGTATGTATTGAATAGGAGACCTAGAAACGACGGAGAGGCTTCGTTCCGCCATAGCCCTCAGTGGTACACAACCCCACAACAGGCTACAGCAGTCCACTCACCCCACCGCCGCCCCATACAGAACCCAGGGTTATTGTGCGGTTCGGCCCCCAGTGCTGTCGTAGCTGTAGTATCTGCCACTGCTGCCCTTACAATACGACGATTCTGGCGGGCGTCTTTGTTGGAATTGGGTTCACTCATAGAGCTTACCGTGAACGTGAACCATTATGTTCGTCTGAAGATTCTCGGTTACCAACCGTTGCTTTTTCGTCTCAATCTTCATCTGTGGACACTTCCAGCTTCCAAGAGGGCAACAGCCGCCGTGTTCCTCCACTGAAAGCTTACGTACCTTTATTGTTTGTCGATTGGCCCGTTATAAATGGCTCTGAGCACTATGGGACTCAACTGCTCAGGTCATTAGTCCCCTAGAACTTAGAACTAGTTAAACCTAACTAACCTAAGGACATCACAAACATCCATGCCCGAGGCAGGATTCGAACCTGCGACCGTAGCGGTCTTGCGGTTCCAGACTGCAGCGCCTTTAACCGCACGGCCACTTCGGCCGGCGGCCCGTTATAGCACCAGATCTGAATACTATAGGTAATTTCTGGGAATAGTTAGAAGAACAGGTGGGACGTAGCAATTAACATCCCCGCAAATGGTGACTCCGATCGTCCATGTACCTACAAAAGTACCTACGTCTCTTGCTTTGCCTTCTGTATGTTCGCAGGTGGTCCCTGATATGACAACGTCTATCTAGGATAAAATAAACTGAGATTATTGTACAGTACATTGATTTTATTTGTGATTCGCCTCATGATCACCGTAGACTTATTTTTATCTCCGTTCAAAAAAGCACGCTTGTTGCTACCCTGGCCGATGTCACGTAATGTGAAGTCGATTGCACTTTGTTGAAATTTAAAGTCAGCGGAAGTGGTTATTTGATGTTCTTTCTGTCACGATAATTTCTCTTTTTCTCTGTATACGAAATCTCAGTTTCCTTCACTATAATTGTGTTTACTTTCAGGTGACTGGAATCTTTATCACTATGTTACTCTTGCTTAAATCTCTGCATTTTACATAGGTCGATAGACTGTCTTAAATAGTAAGGTATTAATATGCTAGAACTTGGTTGAAAAATTTTATAGTTTTGGCATATGAACGTGAACAAATCACAAATCCTAGTTCCAGTTAAGGTACCTAGGGATTTCCTCTTCTCGTGACAGCGGTAAATGCTTACCGTAAAACATAGGGTAATAACGGTAGGCGCCTTTACATAAACTCTTAAGCTAAATAATTATGAGGTGAGGCGAAGATCTCTTACTATAGTGTCGCATCTCCCTTTATCCGGCGTAGTGCAAAAGTGACATGGACTCAATAAATCGCTGGGAGTCCCATGCAGAAATATTGAGCCGTGCTTTCTCTATATCCGTCCATAACTGCGAAAGCGTTGCAGGTGCAAGATTCTGCGCACGAACTGACTTCTCGATTATATCCTCGGATTCATGTCGGGAGATCTGGATGGCCAAATTATTCGCTCTAATTGTACAGAATGTTATTCAAAACAATGGCGGACAGTTATGGCCCCCTCACGTGGAGCATTGTCATCATAAAAATTCCATCGTTGTGTGTGAATATGAAGTTCATGAATGGTTGCAAATGGTCTCACTTGATTAAGCTGAACCAGATGATCCACTCCATTCCATGTACACACAACACACACCCTCATGGAGCCACCACTAGCTTGCTCAGTGTCTTGTTGACGTTTGGAACCATGGCTTTGGGGTGTCTGTGCCACATTCGAACCCTACCGTCAGCTGTTACCAACTGAAATCGGGACTCACCTAATCAGACCACGGGGTTCCATTCCTGTACGATCCAACCGATACCGTCACGAGCCCAAGAGAGGCGCTGCAGGCGATGCCGTGCTATTAGCTAAGGCACTCCCATCGGTCGTCTGCTCCCGGAGCGCATTAACCCAAAATTTCAAAAAAATGCTCAAATGTGTGTGAAATCTTATGAGACTTAACTGCTGAGGTCATCAGTCCCTAAGCTTACACACTACTTAACCTAAATTATCCGAAGGACAAACACACACACCCATGCTCGAGGGAGGACTCGAACCTCCGCCGGGACCAGCCGCACAGTCCATGACTGCAGCGCCCCAGAACGCTCGGCTAATACCGCGCGGCGCGCAAAATTTCGCCTAACAGATATGTTCGCCGTACGTTCCAAGTTGTTTTCTGCGGTTATTTCACGCAGCTCTGCTTGTCTCTCAGCTCTACGCAAACACCACAGCTCTCGGTTAGTAAGTGAAATCCTTTCGGTCACTGATTTGCCCGTAGTGAGAGATACTGCCTGAAATTTTGTATTCTCGCTACATTCTTGACATTCTGGATCTCGGAATGCTGAATTCAGTGAAGTTTCCGAAATGGAACGTCCCATGTGTCTAGCTCCCATAACGATTCCGCGTTCATAGTCTGTTGATTTCAGTCGTCCGGCCATAATCAAATGGGAAACCTTTTCACATGTCTCACCTGAGCGGAAACAACGGCTTCGACTGCCCTTTTATACCCCGTCTAGGCGATGTTACCGGCATCTGTATATATGCATATCGCTATCCCATCACTTTTGTCACCTCAGTGTAAATCAAAGAGCTCATAGTTGTGACTTGTGTAACATCTCTGGCTAACCAAATTTACCTTTTCTTTGGATTGTTAAGTGACGCTAGAGATACTCACAAGGGAACCTCCCCATCGCACCCCCCTCAGATTTAGTTATAAGTTGGCACAGTGGATAGGCCTTGAAAAACTAAACACAGATCAATCGAGAAAACAGGAAGAAGTTGTGTGGAACTATGAAAAAAATTAGTAAAATATAGAAACTGAGTAGTCCATGCGAAGATATGCAACATCAATGACTATAGGACTCAAGGAGCGCCGTGGTCCCGTGGTTGGCGTGAGTAGCTGCGAAATGAGAGGTCCTCGGTTCAAGTCTTCCCTCGACTGAAAATTTTAGTATCTTTATTTTCGCAAAGTTACGGTCTGTCCGTTCGTTCATTGACGTCTCTGTTCACTGTAATAAGTTTAGTGTCTGTGTTTTGCGACCGTACCGCAAAACCGTGCGATTAGTAGACGAAAGGACGTGCCTCTCCAATGGGAACCGAAAACATTTGATCGCAAGGTTATAGGTCAACCGATTCCTCCACAGGAAAACACGTCTGATATATTCTATGCGACACTGGTGACGGCATGTGTGTCACATGACAGGAATATGTTGTCTACCCACCTAACTTGTACACTTGGCGAATGGGTAAAAAGATTCTTCTACCTTGCCCGATTTAGATTTTCTTGTGGATGTGATAATCACTCCCAGAAATTGATGAAAATGTAGGCGTTTGTTACATAAACTGAAAATAAAAAGTTAAACCTTTCACCCGAGGGTAGGTTTGAACCAAGGACCTCTCGTTCCGCAGCTGCTCACGCTAACCACGGGACCACGGCGCTCTTGAAGTTGCATGAACCTTGATGTTGCATATCATAACTATGGACTACTCAGTTGGTATATTTTGCTTATTTTTTCATAGTTCCACACAACTTCTTCCTGTTTTCTCGATTGATCTGTGTTCAGTTTTTCAAGGCCTATCCACTGTGCCACCTTATAACTAAATCTGAGGGGGGTGCGATGGGGAGGTTCCCTTGTCAGGTAACCTCCGGATCCGCAGGCGGTGGTTTCGTAATTTAGCATGTCATAATGTTTGGCAAGCTGACGTAAAGCGGGCAGTGTTGATGCCTGCGGGCCCAACACGCTGCCCGTGGTAAACCTCGCGTCGCCTCGCCGGCTGTCCGGCGAATGTTTGCGCTGTGGGTTAGTCCTGAACTTGCAAGCGACGTTGCGCAGCGGCCCTCCGTGACAGGAGAATGGGGCAAGGTCCTGGCACGCGAGCCAGCCGTTTGCGCAAGCGGCGGCGCGGCCGTCGGCCGCCCGGGTGTCGGGTGTCCCGGCGACAAAGCCTCCTTCAAACACTTAGCTGCCTCTCCCGCCTCGCCGGGCCTTAGACGATTCCGCCCCGCAGTGGATACATCTGATAACAAACCTGCCCCAGATACACGTCTCCTTTGGGTCCCAGGACCTTGTGATATGATGCCGACACGACTCCGGATGAAAGGGCCACTGTGCCTCAGTGTTTACGCAGATGCCCACGCTACTGTTTTCATTCATACATTTCCCCTGTCTCTTTTCCTCCGCGAGCTATAAATTATAAACACGCGTCGCAGGGCCAAATACCTTGATCTGCGTCACATCAACAGACAGACGACAGTGTAAGAACGATTTACTGCCTCCTATTCCAGGATTACCATCTCTTAGTGGAAGACTGGAAAGTGGTGAAATGCTTAATCACTTATGAAAATCCAGACATTGTGACAACAGAAACGAGTCATTAGAATTATATTTGGTGTCAGTACTAGATCATCATGCAGAGACCTCTTTAAGCAACTTGATATTCTAACTATTTACTATTTCTCAGTGCATATACTCATTGATGTCCTCTGTCATTTCCAACATGTAGAACCAAAAACATTCTGTATAAGGACTATAAAAGCCTTACATTAGTAAAAAAAGGAGCCAAATACATGGGTAGGCAAATATTCAGTAACTTACCAGAGCATATAAAAGGTCTTTTAAGTGATAAAGATCGGTTTCAGAGTGAATTAAAGAACTTCCTATTGGCCAACTCCTTCTACTCCATCGATGAGTATCTTCACAAGGATTATAGCTCATAACTCTGTCTGCTTAAGAATTGTACAATATCCATGTATCTGAGTTTTAAAAAAAAGTACATTGACTCTTTCCACATACTGAGACTCCTCTCCAAGGGATCCATGGAGAACGATAAATGTAATGTAAAGTTACGCTCTACCAAAACCACGGTTCGGTAGTTTTGGTACAGTACAAAAATGGCGTAGTAAATGGCAGTATTACCGGCAGCACTGGCAGGGAAAGAAACATAACTGAATGTGTAAATGTGAAACTGGGAGCCGACGACTTCCATTTTTGTTTGTCTGTTTTGCACATAATTGGAACCGCACATCGTTCAGTGTTAGGCTATCGCGTGTTTTATAGCCTAAATTATAGTGGTTGCCTGCACTCACCAGGACGAATACCCTTGAAGAAAATTGGTTCCGATCCTATGACAGCAAAATTAATCAGTTTCTGGACACATCAGTCCTCCATCAGCGAGAGTATTTGAACGGAGCCGGCCGCTGTGGCCGAGCGGTTCTAGGCGCTTCAGTCCGGAACCGCGCTGCTGCTACGGACGCAGGTTCGAATCCTGCCTCGGACATGGTTGTGTGTGATGTCCTTAGGTTAGTTAGGTTTAAGTAGTTCTAAGTCAAGGGATCTGATGACCTCAGATGTTAAGTCCCATAGTGCTTAGTGCCATTTGAACCATTTTTTGAACATTTGAACGTTTAATCTTATCTTTGACAGCAGAGTGAACATGTTGATATTCAGCTTTGAATAAAGAGGTACCCATAGAAGGCTGGCTAGATGACTCATAGTGAGGGCGACTTAAATGAAAAGCTTTCCTCCAGTTTTGGGTCTCTAACATCGATAACGAGCGTTCTTAAGCATAGACAGCTCTAGAGACAACTGCGTCTGCGTCTGTCAGTTGTTGTAGGAGTGCCCGAGGAAGCTGATGATATTTAGTTCGAGAGACCAGATTTCTCGTCAGTTGTGGTCGCTGACATAGTACACATCGACGTTTCATTAGTTCTTTTAATCTCGTCGACGAGTAGTCACTGTATAATGCGTGTGGTTCCAAAGTGCTCGCCGGCCGCTGTGGCTGAGCGGTTCTAGGCGTTTCAGTCTGGAACCACGCGACCGCTACGGTCGCAGGTTCGAATCCTCTCTCGGGCATGGATCTGTGTGATGTCCTTACGTTAGTTAGGTTTAAGTAGTTCTAAGTTCTAGGGGACTGATGACCTCAGGTGTTAAGTCCCATAGTGCTCAAAGCCATTTTTTCCCATAGGGCTCGCACATGGCTTCTGTCTTGTTTTCGATGGTCTTTTGTATTGTACAGTACCCACAGCTCGAAACAATAACGCATGCTGAAGAACGATCGTCGCTTACTAATGTTCAGTAGGTAATATCGCTTTCTATCCATCCTCGGTTTTTAGACGTTCTTCGCTTCCGGTTGCAAGGGGAGTCTGGTAAGACAGTGATGGCGTAACTAATCAAAGGGATCGAAATGAGGTAACGCCTAATAGATATGCTACATACTAAACGTACAGGTAACACGGGTAGGCTCTTAACTGACCAAGAGAATTGGGAAAACTTATTTATGATAGGCTATTGTAACCTACAACAATAATTATGACCACCTTCGGTGGATTTTAGAAGTAGACACTGAAGCATTGTTCTTCGGTCTCTACATTTCCTCAGAGTAGAATATGAAAGTGGAATGTGGCACCATTACAAAGCTCACGTTCCCATTCAACTTCTTTGAATAATCAGTTTATTTTTTCGCAACCAGTTTCTTTTGCAGAACATGTAGCTAAACCCGAAACTACTTACTGGTAAATAAAACGTTCATTCATCGCAACCATGGCTGTTTCTCTTTCTCACATCCTGTACAGCTGCAAAATATACAGGATGTTAATAAGAAGGTATTCAGTATTCTGGGAAGTGGTAGTATGGACGAAAAGAAGAAAAAGAAGGTCCAATAAACATCGGCTCTAAAATGTGTACCTTGGAGACAGAAGCACCTGTTCATCTTCGCTTATGTGAAATACATGTATTCTACTGCAACCTACGAACGACCTACAGAACGCAATAAACAAATCGGTAAACGAGAACGCGTTATAGTATCCTACGCTCTGGATATTTTTCGGCAAACGGGACATTGGCTAGATGGTGCTTTACATCTGCCATATCGTAACAGAAAACGATGTCTGCCATCTCCCGTGTGTCATAACAGGCTTTCATTATTCTGGTAAGTAGATAGATAAAACTACAATGAAAACTCGTGTCACAATCTTATCAAAACACAGACCGGTTGCATTAGAATTAATGTATGCACTTATCCAGAACTGTAAGTACGGTTTATAGTAACAATACTCACAGACGTTTACTGCATGCTGCATCCATCGAAAATAACAGAGGAATGTGTCCTCTTTTGTTCACTGCACACTGTGGGTCGTTTCTACTAGCAAAGAGTTGGCGGTAGAAGATACTCCACAGCAGCGAAGTGTAACAAGTGCTTGTAGCTCTTACGATATGCATTTAGAGCCCATGTTTACTGGACAGTTATGTCTTGTTTTGATTCTACCACCTCCCGAAATATGGAATACTATTATAAACGTGTAATGTATCGAGACTGTGGGTAATGACGTGGAAAGTCCTATTGGAGCAATTCAAACATTTATTTTACGGATTTTTCCAAGGTCGCCCCTGGGATGCAAGCTAGAATAGGAAAATCGCCTGAAGACAGTAACATTTGCTATCGCGATGCTGATGAAATAACTTATACATAAGCCATAATGAATTAAACCATGATTTGTGGAGCAGAAGATATTTTTAAACTGAATGACTGGTGTACTTACTCATCCTACCTGACAGAACTACCAATATATTAAATAGCTCAATCAAACAACAAATGCCGGCCGGTGTGGCAGATTGGTTCTAGGCGCTTCAGTCTGGAACCGCTACGGTCGCAGGTTCGAATCCTGCCTCGGGCATGGATGTGTGTGATGTCCTTAGGTTAGTTAGGTTTAAGTAGTTCTAAGTTCTAGGGGACTGATGACCTCAGATGTTAAGTCCCATAGTGCTCAGAGCCATTGGAACCAAACTAAAAATCATATGTGAAAGCCCACCAGCCTCGACTGCTAAAATAGCTAAGTCAGAGCCTGTACTTTAAGCTTTCGTGTTAGTCTGTAACACGCACTTCGCCGCACAGATCGGCTAGCGAAGAGATCGATCTTGTCGTTCGAAACTGTCCTCTGACTCCCAAGAAAGGCGGTGCAAACTGGAGAATCAGTTAGCTTCGCTTCCCTCCCGCCAAGCTTATTATTTAATTGATTATTACAATTTTTGCGATTAAATTAAGATGCTTGCTGTCACTTGTATTCAACATGTGAGAACTCCACTGCGACTTTCCCGTGCCGTCTTTTACTCATTTGAGAGATATGTACCAAATACATTAATGAACGACGTAGCGGATCCTCCTTGGTACACAAAACGGGTCAGAACACTATTACAGAAACAACGAAAAAAACATGCCAAATTTAAACAGATGCAAAATCTCCAAGACTGGCGATCTTTTACAGAAGCACGAAATTTACTGCGGTCTTTAACACGAGATGCTTATAATAGTTCCCACAACGAAACTTTGTTTCGAAACCTGGCAGAAAATCCAAAGAGATTCTGGTCGTATTTGAAGTATGCTACCCGCAAGACACAATCAATGCCTTCTCTGCGCGATGGTAATGGAGATAGTATCGAAGACGCTGCTGCCAAAGGAGAGTTACTAAACACAGACTTCCTAAATGCCTTCACAAAAGAAGACGAAGTAAATATTCCAGAATTCGAATCAAAAACAGCTGACAACATGTGTAACGTAAGAGCAGATATCCTCGGAGTAGTGAAGCAACTTAAATCACTTAATCACAGTAGCTCAACACTTAACAATCACATAGAACCGTTCGCTCGACGAAAGATCCATACCCAAAGATTGGAAAGTTGCACAGCTGACACCAGTATTCAAGAAAAATAGTAGGAGTGCGCCGTAGTGTGGTGAGGTTTCGGTTCAAAATGGCTCTGAGCACTATGGGGCTTAACATCTGTGGTCATCAGTCCCCTAGAACTTAGAACTACTTAAACCTAATTAACCTAAGGACATCACACACATCCATACCCGAGGCAGGATTCGAACCTGCGACCGCAGCAGTCGCGCGGTTCCGGACTGAGCGCCTAGAACCGCTAGACCACCGCGGCCGGCCGGTGGGGTTTCGGGTTCCGCTGGATAGGTCAGGAGTCCACTACACGCAGCAAGCGGCTCCACGGGTAGCAGGGGTTGTGTGGCGTGGCCTTGGCGGTTTTTTAGGTTAGATGGCCTCGGGCAAGTACAGAAAGGGCAACAGCCTCAAAAGGTGCGGGGCAAAGTCAGGACATGCAGGGACCAAGCAGCAATCGCTATTGTAATTGTAAACTGTCGAAGCTCCATTGGTAAAGTACCGGAACATCAAGCGCTGATTGAAAGCACCGAAGCTGAAATCTTTATAGGTACAGAAAGCTGGCTGCAGCCAGAGATAAATTCTGCCGACATTATTGCAAAGGCACAGACGGTGTTTAGAAAGGACAGATTGCATACAACCGGTGGTGGCGTGTTTGTCGCTGTTAGTAGTACTTTATCCTGTTGTGAAGTAGAAGTGGATAGTTCCTGTGAATTATTATGGGTGGGGGTTACACTCAACAACCGAGCTAGGTTAATAGTTGGCTCCTTTTACCGACCTCCCGACTCAGCAGCATTAGTGGCAGAAAAACTGAGAGAAAATTTGGAATACATTTCACATAGATTTTCTCAGTATGTTATAGTCTTAGGTGGAGATTTCAATTTACCAGATATAGACTGGGACACTCAGATGTTTAGGACGGGTGGTAGGGACAGAGCATCGAGTGACATTATTCTTAGTGCACTATCCGAAAATTACCTCGAGCAATTAAACAGAGAACCGACTCGTGGACCTACTGATAACAAACAGACCCGAACTTTTCGACTCTGCAGTTCCTTCTCTAAATCCTCGCACAAACGAAAAAATGGCTGACATCGAAATAAGTGTCCAAGGAATAGAAAAGCAACTGGAATCACTCAATAGAGGAAAGTCCACTGGACCTGACGGGATACCAATTCGATTCTACACAGAGTACGCGAAAGAACTTGCCCCCCTTCTAACAGCCGTGTACCGCAAGTCTCTAGAGGAACGGAAGGTTCCAAATGATTGGAAAAGAGCACAGGTAGTTCCAGTCTTCACGAAGGGTCGTCGAGCAGATGCGCAAAACTATAGACCTATATCTCTGACGACGATCTGTTGTAGAATTTTAGAACATGTTTTTTGCTCGCGTATCGTGTCATTTCTGGAAACCCAGAATCTACTCTGTAGGAATCAACATAGATTCCGGAAACAGCTTTATTTGTTCATGAGACCCAGAAAATATTAGATACAGGCTCCCAGGTAGATGCTATTTTCCTTGACTTCCGGAAGGCGTTCGATACAGTTCCGCACTGTCGTCTGATAAACAAAGTAAGAGCCTACAGATTATCAGACCAGCTGTGTGGCTGGATTGAAGAGTTTTTAGCAAACAGAACACAGCATGTTGTTATCAATGGAGAGACGTCTACAGACGTTAAAGTAACCTCTGGCGTGCCACAGGGGAGTGTTATGGGACCATTGCTTTTCACAATATATATAAATGACCTAGTAGATAGTGTCGGAAGTTCCATGCGGCTTTTCGCGGATGATGCTGTAGTATACAGAGAAGTTGCAGCATTAGAAAATTGTAGCGAAATGCAGGAAGATCTGCAGCGGATAGGCACTTGGTGCAGGGGGTGGAAACTGACCCTTAACATAGACAAATGTAATGTATTGCGAATATATAGAAAGAAGGATCCTTTTTTGTATGATTATATGATAGCGGAACAAACACTGGTAGCAGTTACTTCTGTAAAATATCTGGGAGTATGCGTGCGGAACGATTTGAAGTGGAATGATCATATAAAATTAATTGTTGGTAAGCCGGGTACCAGGTTGAGAATCATTGGGAGAGTGCTTAGAAAATGTAGTCCATCAACAAAGGAGGTGGCTTACAAAACACTCGTTCGACCTATACTTGAGTATTGCTCATCAGTGTGGGATCCGTACCAGATCGGTCTGACGGAGGAGATAGAGAAGATCCAAAGAAGAGCGGCGTGTTTCGTCACAGGGTTATTTGGTAACCGTGATAGCGTTACGGAGATGTTTAGCAAACTCAAGTGGCAGACTCTGCAAGAGAGGCGCTCTGCATCGCGGTGTAGCTTGCTCGCCAGGTTTCGAGAGGGAGCGTTTCTGGATGAGGTATCGAATATATTGCTTCCCCTACTTATACCTCCCGAGGAGATCACGAATTTAAAATTAGAGAGATTCGAGCGCGCATGGAGGCTTTCAGACAGTCGTTCTTCCCGCTAACTATTCGCGACTGGAACAGAAAAGGGAGGTAACGACAGTGGCACGTAAAGTGCTCTCCACCACACACCGTTGGGTGGCTTGCGGAGTATAAATGTAGATGTAGATCTACTAAATTACAGTCCCATATCATTAACGTAGATATGAAGCAGGATTTTGTAACATATATTGTTTTCGAACATTATGAATTACCTCGAAGAAAAAGGTCCGTTGACACCCAGTCAACATGGGTTTAGAAAACATCGTTCTTGTGAAACGCCGGCCGGAGTGGCCGAGCGGTTCTAGGAGCTACAGTCTGGAACCGCGCGACCGCTGCGGTCGCAGGCTCGAATCCTGCCTCGGGCATGGATGTATGTGATGTCCTTAGGTTAGTTAGGTTTAAGTGGTTCTAAGTTCTAGGGGACTGATGACCTCAGAAGTTAAGTCCGATAGTGCTCAGAGCCATCCTTGTGAAACACAACTAGTTCTTTACTCGCATGAAGTGTTTAGTGCTATTGACAAGGAATCCCAAATTGATTCCGTATTTCTGGATTTTCGGAAGGCTGTTGACGCTGTAGCACACAAGCGGCTTGTAGTGAAATTGCGTGCTTATGGAATATCGTCTCAGGTATGTGCCTGCATTCACGATTTCCTGCCAGAGAGGTCACAGTTCGTAGTAACTGACCGAAAGTCGTCGAGTAAAAGTGAAATGATTTCTGGCGTTCCCCAAGGTAGTCTTATAGGCCCTTTGCTGTTCTTTATCTGTAGAAACGATTTGGGAGACAATCTTAGCAGCCGTCTTAGGTTTTTTGCAGATGACGCTGTCGTTTATCGACTAGTAGTTATACGAAGATCAAAACAAATTGCAAGACGGTTTAGGAAACATATCTGTATGGTGCGAAAATTGGCAATTGATCCTAAATAACGAAAAGTGTCAGATAATCCACATGAATGCTAAAAGTAAGCCGTCGAACTTCGATTACACGATAAATCAGTCTAATCTAAAGGCCGTAAATTCAACTAAATACCTAGGAATTACAATTACGAACAACTTAAATTGGAAGGAACACACAGAAAATGTTGTGGGGAAGACTAACCAAAGACTTCGTTTTATTGGCAGGACACTTAGAGAATGTAATCGATTTACGAAGGAGACTGCCTACATTACGCTTGTCAGTCCTCTTTTAGCATATTGCTGCCCTGTGTGGGATCCTTACCTTATAGGACTGACGGAGTACATCGAAAAAGTTCAAAGACGGGCAGCACGTTTTCTATTATCGCGAAATAGGGGAGAGAGTCACTGAAATGATACAGGATTTGTGATGGACATCATCAAAACAATGGCGTTTTGTTGAGGAGCAGCCTTCTCACGAAATTCCAATCACCAATTTTCTCCTCCTAATGTGAAAATATTTTGTAGACACCAACCTACACAGGGAGAAAGGATCATCATGATAAAGTAAGGCAAATCAGAGATCGTACGGAAAGGTATAGGCGTTCGTTCTTTTCGCGCGCTATTCGAGATTGGAATAATAGAGAATTCTGAAGGTGGTTCGATGAACCTTCTGCCAGACACTTAGATGTGATTTGCAGAGTATCCATGTAGATGAAGATTTAGTTCATCACTACGTTACGCCTCGGCTCCAAAGATAGACCGCCTGGGTCGTTGACATCGACCGATTCGTGTGGCTGGGTGACGACACTTGGTGCAAGAGAGGTTCTTCCCTGCTACAGAACTACTTACATGCATAAAAACGAGCACCGACCTCACAGTGGGTCCTCGGAAATTGTTCTTACTTCCTCTGCGGAAACCTCAGAATGTAGTTGCCACTCAATAATACGAAATCTCCAACGGTTCGGATGGATCTTATTTTTTCCTGCTCTTTCGTAATATACCACGAGGGTAGTGAAGCCAAAATTTATGAATTAATTAATCCAGGGCAATGGCGTACACTAAGCTGAGAAACAACGACAGACCATCAGCTCTACCTCCCTTGCGATCAAAATATAGAGGAAAGAAGTTTCTTCCATCATAAGGCTTAGATCTGGACGCCTGTAAGTCGAGTGTTACTACAGTACGTTATAGTAGCGACCTCGGCTTATAGCGACGTATTAATCTATCTTTAATGTGCAAAACTATATACGCTGGAGATACCTTGAAATATGGACTAATATCAAAGTGAAACAATATGAAGTATTCTAATATTATCCGTGTTAAGGCTTGGAGGAGAAGCGTGTACTTAAACGTTCTCGTTGTTTAGCCTACATTCCACAAATGTGAGGAACGTAATCCACAAGGCTATTAGTGTACCAATGAGTGCAGTATATAGATTAAATAATTAACAATTATCATATAAATAGCCATTAACAAAGGATATACCTTAAGCATGGGAATCGTCTTACGCGCAGAGGAAAAAGGAAAAAGAAACAAGAATAAGCTAAGAATAAAAAGTTCGTAAGTGTACCGTGTTTTGGTAAAATACCAGAGAAATTGGCGAATATATTTGAGGCATACAATGTCGTGCTAGCATTCAAAGCAAAAAACTTACTGAGATACAGTTAAGGCATGTGGCTGGGAACGGGATAAGTAAACTATACAAGCAGGTGTACGTAAAACCCAATCGGGTGACGCGAAATGTGTATGACAGACGGGGAGAAAATGTTCGACGGCGCATAAAGACCACACTGCGCAATTATGGTAAATTGCCGATAGCCAAATATTTTCAGGGTGGTTAGAAACAATTTGAAAAGTTTGTAAGGCTGTTGAAGTCGAGGTTGTGCTGAGAAATAATTGTTAAGGAAAAATTCCAAACGTTGCACCATTTCCGAGTTATTTAGCATTGAACTCAACTAATCAGGTCGTTAGCGTGTAATTTAAAGCATTTGCACGGGCCAAAATGCGGAAATGCACAGACATCTGTTGGTCCTTCAGTTACCATCTGTTTTAATGCTCATTACCAGCTATAATGTGCCTTTTTCAGAAGCGATAAATTGAAGCTACGTGAGCAGAATGAAACCGCACGAAGAACAAATTTCGTGACACTGTCTCTGGCAAGTTGATAGAATTTGCTCTCCCGGCTACCTGATTGGCTACATTCAGTGCTAGATGATTCGAAAACGGCACAACGCATTTAATTGTTTTCTTAACAATTACTTCTCAGCGCAATCTCCCTCCAATACGCAGGTTCGAGTCCTGCCTCGGGCATGGATGTGTGTGATGTCCTTAGGTTAGTTAGGTGTAAGTAGTTCTAAGTTCAAGGGGACTGATGACCTCAGATGTTAAGTCCCATAGTGCTCAGAGCCATTTGAACCATTTGAACCTCCAATACGCTTCCAAACTTTTCAGACTGTTTCTGACCACCCTGGACATGAGACAGATAACCCTCTAAAGGGCATTGAAGAGGATTTAGAGGTGACCGAAAAAGTAAGAAATCTTGACCTACTTGAACAATTGGGAACTGCAATTCGCCGAGAGAAATTTGACAAAGTGCTTAGTATACAAACGGGAGAGAGGGGTAAGGCTTTTTGGTATTGTTTTTACAACGGGTTTATAGATCTTTTTTCAAGTTAGCAGTAATTCGTTATACTCGCATAGGTAACTATTGTTATATTCTTTCACGTTTCGTGTTCAATCTTTGGACTAATGTGGAACAGCTGATGGCTCAGTGCAGCCAGTCCTAGCCGTATACTTGTTTACAGAATTAGTCAGTGCTCGGAAAGGTTCAAATGGCTCTGAGCGCTATGGGACTTAACTTCTAAGGTCATCAGTCCCCTAGAACTTAGAACTACTTAAACCTAACTAACGTAAGGACATCACACACATCCATGCCCGAGGCAGGATTCGAACTTGCGACAGTAGCGGTCACGCGGTTGCAGACTGTAGCGCCTAGAACCGTACGGCCACCGCGGCCGGCTGCTCGGAAAGGCAGCTAGTCTCACTTGAATCAGATGTGGCCGGTGTTACCGCTACAGGGAATGAGCAGTCCGATGAATGGGCAGTAGTACGCAGTAGAGAAGCAGTGTTGCTGATTTTAGAGTTGGATTTTATGTCCGAATATTTCTATTTTGCTTTTTATGACTACTTCGCGACCTTTAAGTGCGTATGTGTGCAGGGTTGAAAGCAGACAGTCGGAAGATAGGAGCTTGAGTTCTGAGACAATTGGTTGTGCATTACAGTCCACACGTTTGTGTGTTGTAGGCTAAATAACAGCAACGAGAATGAAGTATGTTGCCAAGATTAGAAGCGTCCCTAAAAAAAAAAATTCTTAGTTATTACACGAAATGTATTCGCAGTTGCGAATATGGAAAAACATCAGCTGTATAAAGGAATCGTGACAATGTAAATTTGTGCCGGTCCGGAACTCGAACCCAGATTTCCCTGTTATCGCGAGCTTAGGCTTTTTAACAGATGGCTAGGCGCTGTCGCTATTTATGTCCAAGTATATAATTTTCACCTTATTTTATATCATGACAATGCACATTTAACCATCCGCTATTCAGTTATGTATTCACTATTTGTTGACGTTCGGACTAGTCCGACACCTGTTGCGCTACTCGTCAGTAGGTAACTTGCCTTTCCCTTGTAGTATGATGGTCGCTAGTTTTCGTGTGTCCGGATTTCGGCTCCACGTGCGGCTGGCATTCGCCCGCAGCCTGCTATTCACAAGGCAACGGCCTTGCCGCAGTGGATACACCGGTTCCCGTCAGATCGTCGAAGTTAACCGCTGTCGGGCGTGGCCGGCACTTGGACAGGTGACCATCATGGCCGCCATGAGCTGTTGCCATTTTTCGGGTTGCACTCAACCTCGTGATGCCAACTGGGGAGCTATTCGACCGAGTAGTAGCGGCTCCGGTCAAAGAAAACCATCGTAACGACCGGGAGAGCGGTGCGCTGACAAACGCCCTTCTTACCAGCATCCTTAACTGTGGATGACACGGCGGTCGGATGGTCCCGATGGGCCACTTGTGGCCTGACGACGAAGTGCTGGTATTCACAGTACGCTGCGGCTACGCTGCTCACGGAGCAAGTTATCTTACGTTGTTCGGTGATGTGTTATTAGTATTTCTCTCCCGTTTTCTTTCTTCGACCACTCCTTATGTTGTCTTGTCGCTATCTGGTGTGCCACCGATGTTTTCATTCTGACTAAACCGACGGTCTCAACCTCGTATTTGTTGTTAGGCAGTGAATCCCCAGCACTATCATAACAAATAAATTTAAGTCTTATACAATCTCTTACCATAGCTCCGTCGTTTCCTTTTGTAGTCTTGTACACCCGAAGATGGGCTTATGATTGCCCGAAACTGCTCGTGATTTTGAACTAATAAAACTATTTACAACTGAAGCGGTTGATTATCTACCTCTGATATGTAAAGGGCTACGCAGCTTTCTTAGCACAAAGTAAAGGTGGCAACCTGTCGAGTTTCGTTTCGTAAAAATCTGTTAAAGTAAATGAGGCCTGCGGGGATGGCTGTTGGGCAGATGAAGCGTATAAATCTTTGACACAGTTATCCCTAATATACGAACGGCCGTGACAAATATAATAACAGGAGCCCGCGGTAGGTGTGAGGACACCTTGGTAGCCTGCCAGCTCACCCCGGGCCATCCCGGCTCGCGGCAGGGAATCTGGGATCCCCTGGCGGGCGGCCAGCTGCCGACTCATCGGCGCGCCCGGCACAGCTCAACACATCACAGGGCACAACACATCCCATCACACGGTACAGCCGGCGCCGCCGCAGGCGCCCGCAGGGCTACCGCCACCTCTCGCTGCTCCAGACGTCCCAAAAACCCCACACTATTTTCTATACTAGTCGATAGTAGCAAGCGCGGAACACGGTGTAACCAGCCGATGTGCGAACTGCAAGTAAGCTGCACGAGAATGATCCTCGTCAACGGAACTGCGGCGCACACAAAACCGACCTCTACATCTACATCTACATCTACATCCATACTCCACAACCACCTGACGGTATGTGGCGGAGGGTACTTTGAGTACCTCTACCGGTTCTCCCTTCTATTCCAGTCTCGTATTGTTCGTGGAAAGAAAGATTGTCGGTATGCCACTGTGTGGGCTCTAATCTCTCTGATTTTATCCTCATGGTCTCTTCGCGAGATATACGTAGGAGGGAGCAATATACTGCTGGACTCCTCGGTCAAGGTATGTTCTCGAAAGTTCAACAAAAGCCCGTACCGAGCTACTGAGCGTCTCTCTTGCAGAGTCTTCCACTGGAATTTATCTATCATCTCCGTAACGCTTTCGCGATTACTAAATGATCCTGTAACGAAGCGCGCTGCTCTCCGTTGGATCTTCTCTATCTCTTCTATCAACCCTATCTGGTACGGATCCCACACCGGTGAGCAGTATTCAAGCCGTGGGCGAACAAGTGTACTGTAACCTACTCCCTTTGTTTTCGGACTGCATTTCCTTAGGATTCTTCCAATGAATCTCAGTCTGACATCTGCTTTACCGACGATTAATTTTATGTGGTCATTCCATTTTAGATCACTCCTAATGCCTACTCCCAGATAATTTATGGAATTGATTGCTCCCAGTTGCTAACCTGCTATATTCTAGCTAAATGATAAAGGATCTTTCTTTCTATGCATTCGCAGCACATTACACTTGTCTACATTGAGATTCAATTGCCATTCCCTGCACCGTGCGTCAATTCGTCGCAGATCCTCCTGCATTTCAGTAACATTTTCCATAGTTACAACCTCACGATATACTACAGCATCATTCTCAAAAAGCCTGAGTGAACTTCCGATGTCATCCACAAGGTCATTTATGTATATTGTGAATAGCAACGGTCCTACGGCACTCCCTTGCGGCACACCCAAAATCACTCTTACGTCGGAAGACTTCTCTCCATTGAGAATGATATGCTGCGTTCTGTTATCTAGGAACTCTTCAATCCAATCACACAATTGGTCTGGTAGTCCATTGCGCTTACTTTGTTCATTAAACGACTGCGGGGAACTGTATCACACGCCTTGCGGAAGTAAAGAAACACGGCATCTACCTGTGAACCCGTGTCTATGGCCCTCTGAGTCTCGTGGACGAATAGCGCAAGCTGGGTTTCACCCGATCGTCTTTTGCGAAACCCATGCTGATTCCTACAGAGTAGATATCTATTCTCCAGAAAAGTCATTATATTCGAACATAATACGTGTACCAAAATTCTACAACTGATCGACTTTAGAGATATCGGTCTATAGTTCTGCACATCTGTTCGACGTCCCTTCTTGAAAACAGGGATGACCTGCGCCCTTTTTCAATGTTTTGAAACGCTACGCTCTTCTAGATCTCAATTTCTTCTCACCCATCTGTCCATCTCCTCCCGCCCCCTCGTCTCACATTGAGACATTTTTTGTTGTTATTACATATTCAGATTCTGTAGTAGTATCCTAATCATAAACCGATAAGCCATAAATGCAACATTTCTGCTTGTTGACAACGTTTAATAATTAAATATATTATATGTATTTATATATTAAAGAAGTGTAGCCTAAGTCCGTGCGAATGTTCATCAGAGTGTTTAAAGTAAATCGCTCAAGAACTTTTCGAGATTTTTGAGAATAGCTTTCCCCTTATTTGGTGACTCAAAAGAACGGAAATACTGGAACGTGTTATTGCAACGCTGTGAGGTTGGTGGCGCCGAATGACATACAGAATGCTTCTCGCATCGTTTTGCCATTTAGTAAACAGTAATCATGGAGCAGTGGAACGGTGTGCAGCTTGCCTTCGTTGTAAAAGCCTGGTGCAAGAATGAAAGTGCAGATGCTTCACGTTGCCAATTTCGGCGTCACTTCAACATCAGATGGCGCGGACGTGTCGCTCAGCGCATGCAGTCAACACCTCGGTCCACGATCTTGAAGCAACGGAGCATTGGAGAAGCAATCTGCAGAGAGACCCCGAACCGCTCGTACGGGAGAAAATATCGAGGTTGTGCGAACTGCTTTCGTAAGAAGACCACAGCGCTCTGTTGGACTTCACGCAGAATCTCTACAGTTGCATCATTCGACTGTGCAGCGAATACTGAAATTGGATTTAAAATTTCATCGGTACAAGCTGTAGATTGTTCAGCAACTTCAATCTAACTAACTGCTAATGCGTAGACATATGCTGAAAGCATGTTAGCAAAAATGCACGACGTCCACAGTTCCATTAAGAAACCGTGGATGTCGGACGAAGCTCACTTCCACCCCAGTCGTTTTGTTGAGAGACAGATTTTTCACTATTCGTATCAACAAAATCCACGTCAGCTACACGAACGTCAATTGCACAGCAACAAGGTTATTGAATGGCGTACCATGTTATCGAGTGGAGCGTTATCCTCTCATAAGATGACGATGGGTGCGCATGCAACGTCCGTTCGATATGTTGCCACGTTGGGAAGTTTTGTTGCACATGAACTGTCCCATATTCCTGCCAAAAGTTGGTTTCAACTCGACAGAGCATCGGCGCGTACGGCATGGACATCGATTGTAATCGTGTCGCTTCGAGGCATGATGACACTGCACGGTCCCAAAGATCGCCTGACCTGACAGCGTATGATATTTTTCTGAAAAGCGTATTTTACCGTACTAGGCTTGCTACCATCGAATAATTGAAAGCGAGAATACAAGGGGAATGCTACTGAAATGTTAGCATAAGGAATCCATCAGACTGAAGGAAAGTGTACGCTGAGGGGGAGCTTATCCATCGGATGTGATCTTCAAGAAATAAAAACACTTGTGACCCTCATTAATGGCATACTCTCTACTATACGTTTACATAAATACGAGGGTTGTCCAGAAAGTAAGTTCCGATGGGTCGCGAAATGGAAACCACTGGGAAAATCCGGTAAAGCTTTGCACAGATGTGTTGGGTAGTGTCTCTAGTACGCCCGTCGATCGTGTCGCGTCGCTCTTTTCAGTTGTGAGTGAACAGTGAGCACGTAAAGATGCGTAGGGAATTGTGTCTGCCAAGTATGAGGGCCTGGTTAGAGATTTCACCTGTGGCATCCAGCCCAGTTTCTTCTTCGTGCCAATTCTCGGCCGCACACTGCAGGGGCAATGAAGGCGCTCCTGCAGCGTTTTCGATGGGAAGTGTTTGATCACCCACAATGCAGCCCGTAATTGGCTCCCCCTGAGTCTCATCCCTGCTCACAAGAACCGCTCGCTATGAAGACAAAATTTTTCCACAGACCAGTGCAGATAACTGGCCGAAAGCACAGGCGGCTGCTTTCTATGACGAGGATATTAGAAAGTTGATACAACACTACGAAAAAACTCGAAGTTGGAGCGGTGACTATGTAGAGAAGTAGGTGGAAGGTGTATCTAACTGTTGCAAATAAAACGTTTCTGTTTTTCACTGTGGTTTCCATTTCGCGGCCGGTCGGAACTTACTTTCTGGACAACCCTAGTAAATAAGTTCATGCATTATCTCCATTCCAAAATTTCCCATTCTTTTGAGTCACCCTGTTTATTACAACTTTTTTTATATACTACACATACTAAAAATACACTCCTGGAAATTGAAATAAGAACACCGTGAATTCATTGTCCCAGGAAGGGGAAACTTTATTGACACATTCCTGGGGTCAGATACATCACATGATCACACTGACAGAACCACAGGCACATAGACACAGGCAACAGAGCATGCACAATGTCGGCACTAGTACAGTGTATATCCACCTTTCGCAGCAATGCAGGCTGCTATTCTCCCATGGAGACGATCGTAGAGATGCTGGATGTAGTCCTGTGGAACGGCTTGCCATGCCATTTCCACCTAGCGCCTCAGTTGGACCAGCGTTCGTGCTGGACGTGCAGACCGCGTGAGACGACGCTTCATCCAGTCCCAAACATGCTCAATGGGGGACAGATCCGGAGACCTTGCTGGCCAGGGTAGTTGACTTACACCTTCTAGAGCACGTTGGGTGGCACGGGATACATGCGGACGTGCATTGTCCTGTTGGAACAGCAAGTTCCCTTGCCGGTCTAGGAATGGTAGAACGATGGGTTCGATGACGGTTTGGATGTACCATGCACTATTCAGTGTCCCCTCGACGATCACCAGTGGCGTACGGCCAGTGTAGGAGATCGCTCCCCACACCATGATGCCGGGTGTTGGCCCTGTGTGCCTCGGTCGTATGCAGTCCTGATTGTGGCGCTCACCTGCACGGTGCCAAACACGCATACGACCATCATTGGCACCATGGCAGAAGCGACTCTCATCGCTGAAGACGACACGTCTCCATTCGTCCCTCCATTCACGCCTGTCGCGACACCACTGGAGGCGGGCTGCACGATGTTGGGGCGTGAGCGGAAGACGGCCTAACGGTGTGCGGGACCGTAGCCCAGCTTCATGGAGACGGTTGCGAATGGTCCTCGCCGATACCCCAGGAGCAACAGTGTCCCTAATTTGCTGGGAAGTGGCGGTGCGGTCCCCTACGGCACTGCGTAGGATCCTACGGTCTTGGCGTGCATCCGTGCGTCGCTGCGGTCCGGTCCCAGGTCGACGGGCACGTGCACCTTCCGCCGACCACTGGCGACAACATCGATGTACTGTGGAGACCTCACGCCCCACGTGTTGAGCAATTCGGCGGTACGTCCACCCGGCCTCCCGCATGCCCACTATACGCCCTCGCTCAAAGTCCGTCAACTGCACATACGGTTCACGTCCACGCTGTCGCGGCATGCTACCAGTGTTAAAGACTGCGATGGAGCTCCGTATGCCACGGCAAACTGACTGACACTGACGGCGGCGGTGCACAAATGCTGCGCAGCTAGCGCCATTCGACGGCCAACACCGCGGTTCCTGGTGTGTCCGCTGTGCCGTGCGTGTGATCATTGCTTGTACAGCCCTCTCGCAGTGTCCGGAGCAAGTATGGTGGGTCTGACACACCGGTGTCAATGTGTTCTTTTTTCCATTTCCAGGAGTGTAGATGTATAAAACATGCACGTAATCGAATGCAACATTGCTTCAAAATTTCAAAGCAATCGGTGAAGAACTTCTTGAGATTTAAGGTTTTGAATAAAGGAACATTAACATTTTTGTTTATGTAGATTATTTATTAGTTGCTATTTTTATTATCAATTGCACTCTGGAAGCTAGTATAGGCTGTGTTTCGCATTTATTATTAAGATCCACAGTGCAGTAATAAAACTGGGTTTTCCATTTATAAATAGTTACCTGTATAGCCTCGTAGCCCCAGGACTACTCATCTAATGAAATAAAAGGAACAATGAAAACAAAGTGATTTTGAACAGAAGAAAATTAAAAGCTGACGGTGAGAATGACACTGATAAAGGCAACGGACTGTCTACCCAGTAACACACCCTGCATCTATATGTCACAAACCATCTTACGGTGTGTGGCAGAAGGTACTTCTGGTACCACATGAGAGGCGCCTGTTCATTCGAAGCATTCATTTCTTCACATCAAATTTTGTTTCTAGTAGTTCGGGGTATTGATCTTTGTCACACTTTACGTTAGTCTGCTACAATCAGTTTCGATTAATCGACACAAGCGCTGCAGCAACGTCTTTGCTTGGTCACTGATGCCATTTTAAGTTGTGAGTAATTAATGAAAGAAATATTTCAGGGCTGTATAGGTCTAGCTGCATACTGTCATGTTGTTTCTCTTTGCGTTATCGTCCACCATGTTTGAAGTCACGCTACGGCCTTCGCTCCCTGCCGGTTGGGAGAGATGGCCGTACTATCTTCAGCGTAGTTACGCACCCGGTAAAACTTTACTTTTTAGTTTTTAGGTAATTAATTTTTTTTCACGGATGCAAACGTTTCCTAGATTGGTTCTCCTAAAGACAGATGGAGAAAAGAAGATTTCAAATTGTTGTTAATAAAGTAAAATATTATAATTATTCAGTATGAAAAGATTATATAGAGTGCAATATTCCAAGGAAAACCTTAGAGTGAAAAATGAAAACCAGGTGGGCTTAAAAGACTGCAGTTGATCCAGGTTCCTGTTTGAGATTAGCCACTGAGGAACGACTTGTATCATTTCGTCTAATTTTCTTTAAAAATCGTTCAAATGGCTCTGAGCACTATGGGACTTAACTGCTGAGGGCATCAGTCCTCTAGAGCTTAGAACTACTTAAACCTAACTAACCTAAGGACATCACACACATCCATGCCAGAGGCAGGATTCTAACCTGCGACCGCAGTGGTCGCGCGGTTCCAGACTGCAGCGCGTAGAACCGCTCAGCTACTCAGGCCAGCTTTTTTTAAAAAAAACAAAAACAAAAAAAACAAAAAAAAACTAAGCTGTAAAAAGTAGTTCAACTAAAATATGTTAAGGTTATTGGAAGCCCTTTTAATGAGATTTCCTTTTTGTTTTTAAACTGCTTTTCCAAGCTGCACAGCTCGACATCTATCCCTTGCGTGTCTAGACATCTACCCCTGATACACGGATGAGATCGTCAAGTGTTACATAATTTTAAAAATGTCGTTATTTTCAAATTTCGTCTAACTTTGTAAACTAAATCTTATTTTGTATTTAATGAACATATAAAGCAATGTTTGTAAATTTCCCAGAGCCTTTTGTGTACTGAAAAAAAAGTGATGGCCATCCATCCCTGTTTTATTCTATGCAGGAAGACCTGATATCTTGTTGGACCACCTTGGATGACATCGGAGGCTCCATGAGACTGTTCGCAGACGAAGCTGTTGCCAATATCAGATGTAAGAGTAATCAAAAGAAGCTAACGGTAGTTGTAAGAAAAAAAGTTAAAGAAATTAGATAATTCTAGTTGTAAGGAGTAATTGTTTATGATTCGGTTATTGTTTTATGTGCACATGATGAAGGGCAGTCAACAAATCGCAGTCTATAACTCTGTATCCGAAGTTCCGTTGCAACCCAGCTTGCGTCATTCCGGCATATGTTCACCTGGTTCCAGGTTTTTGGCACTTAGGGTGTCATCCTCGTTTGTCCGGCACTACAGATCCTTCCTTGTCGACATCGGCCATTGCTTCTCTGCACTGTTTTCTCCGATGCTGGATCTACAACGATGCAGTGCTATTAGACATTACCGAGTTTCATGTTCTCCTCCTGTATGAAGTTGTTGCTCTGTGTTATTGCTAAGTCCATACAAACTACACGCCTCCTACTCTATATGTCTTAGCTCCGACTTAGAGACTTTGATTTAAGTACGTCATTTTCAGATATTAAAAGTTTCTTCACATTGGCATATGTCGTTCGTTGCTTCTTATATAAAATTTGTAGAGACAGTGAATAGAAATAGAATTTGTAATGCCACTTCCTCGGACGAAAAATGAAAAAAGAAAAAATAGCAACCAATACCACAAAAATTTCCCCAAAACAAGTTCCAAATTCCATGAAAAGTTCCATTTAACACTATTATTTGGATAATAACCAGTAATTGAAACAAAAACCTTATACTTAGTAATTCATTAACTTGCAAAAGAAAAATAGAATCTCAGTAAACTCAAACTCAAAACCATAGTAAATTTCAAAATCATCGTAATTAAAATTACCAAAGTAGAACCAGCGACCTCAAATAATACTTCTTGTGAGTACTCTTTGAGAATCGTGAGTAATGGCTAAGGAATTGATCCATTGTCACTACGTTCCGAGAGTTGGCTGAAGCTGGTCAGACTTGTTTGAATACTCGTATATGTAGGCGCCGTTAGATTGTTTTTCGGGGATTGATAATTACGATCTACTATGACGCAGTAAAACGAAACATTGACTTCAACTATAACATCGTTTAGAATTCAGATAGAGGACTACCTTATATCAGACTGAAGTGAACTTTTTAAATTGGATAACTCGAACTCAACTCTAGTTAGCCATGAGCAGTGATAGACAATTAACTTCATTCTTAAATGCAAATGGACTCTGGAACTTGGCAACAGTTTTAAAGCAGACAATTTATAAATTCGTGTAAGGAGGAGAACATCACGTTTCCGACTTTGATAAAGGTCGGATTGTAGCCTATCGCGATTCCGGTTTATCGTATCGCGACATTGCTGCTCGCGTTGGTCGAGATCCAATGACTGTTGCTAGAATATGGAATCGGTGGGTTCAGGACGGTAATAGGGCACGCCGTGTTGGATCCAAACAGCCTCGTATCACTAGCAGTCGACAAGACAGGCATCTTATCCGCATGGCTGTAACGGATCGTGCAGCCACGTCTCGATCCCTGAGTCAACAGATGGGGACGTTTGCAACACAACAACCATCTGCACGAACAACTCGACGACGTTTGCAGCAGCATGGACTATCAGCTCGGAGACCGTGGCTGCGGTACCCTTGAAGCTGCATCACAGACAGGAGCGCCTGCGATGGTGTACTCAACGACGAACCTGGGTGCACGAATGGCAAAACGTCATTTTTTCGAATGAATTCAGGTTCTGTTCACAGCATCATGATGGTCGCATCCGTGTTTGGCGATTCGCGGTGAACGCACATTGGAAGCGTGTATTCGTCATCGCCATACTGGCGTGTCACCCGGTGCGATCGTATGGGGTGCCATTGGTTACACGTCTCGATGACCTCTTGTTCGCATTGACGGCACTTTGAACAGTGGACGTTACATTTCAGATGCGTTACGACCCGTGGCTCTACCCTTCATTCGAACCCTGCGAAACCTTACATTTCAGCAGGATAATGCACGACCGCATGTTGCAGGTCCTGTACGGGCCTTTCTGGATACAGAAAATGTTCGACTGCTGCCCTGGCCAGCACATTATCCACATCTCTCACCAATTGAAAACGTCTGGTCAATGGTGGCCGAGCAATTGGCACGTCACAACTGAACTGAACTGAACTGTGGTATCGTGTTGAAGCTGCATGGGCAGCTGTACCTGTACACGCCATCCAAGCTCTGTTTGACTCAATGCCTAGACGTATCAAGGCCGTTATTGAGGCCAGAGGTTGCTGTTCTTGGTACTGATTTTCAGTATCTATGCACCGAAATTGCGTGAAAATGTAATCACATGTCAGTTCTAGTATAATATATTAATCCAATGAATACCCGTTTATCACCTGCATTTCTTCTTGGTGTAGCAATTTTATTGGCCAGTAGTGTAGAAAGAGGGTGGGGGCGGGTGTTGAGTGTAGGGAGGGGATTTACTATCCAAGCACAACTCACGACCATCCTCATAGCTTTACTTCAGCCAGTTCCTATTACCGAGCGAGGTGGCGCAGTGGTTAGCACACTGGACTCGCATTCGGGAGGACGACGGTTCAATCCCGTCTCCAGCCGCCCTGATTTAGGTTTTCCGTGATTTCCCTAAATCGTTTCAGGCAAATGCCGGGATGGTTCCTTCGAAAGGGCACGGCCGATTTCCTTCCCCATCCTTCTCTAACCCGAGCTTGCACTCCGTCCCTAATGACCCCGTTGTCGACGGGACGTTAAACAACACTAACCTAACCTAACCTAGTTCCTATTCCCATCCAGTTCAAGATCCATATAAATTCTCTTATATGCTCTGCGGACCTAGCACTCGTGAAAGAAAGAATATTGCGGGGAAATGTCTTATCGACAACCTAGAGGATTGTTTCCAGAAGGAAAGAGGGAGTTCCCAGGTTCGAGTCTTGGTCTGGTATACACTATCAGTTTGGCATTAAGTTTGAAGGAGGGCGTGTATCTATACGTGTATCAGTCCGTCATTCTCTGAGCGCTTCGTTCGAAAAAACTGCAGACTGTGTGTAACGTAGCGCTGGGGCAGCCTTCTTACTATCGGCAGCATTACAGAGGCCCCGCCTATTGGTTGAGTTTTCCGCGCCCCTTGAAAGCGCCTGGAAGTGTTCCACTCGAAGACTAGTGTCACATTTGCTAACTCTACGAATCGGTTATGCAATTACAGGATATAAAGTATCATGTGTGTGTGTGTGTGTGTGTGTGTGTGTGTGTGTGTGTGTGTGTGTGTGTGTGTGTGTGAAATCTTATGGGACTTAACTTCTAAGGTTATCAGTTCCTAAACTTACACACTACTTAACCTAAATTATCCCAGGCACAAACACACACACCCATGCCCGGAGGAGGACTCGAACCTCCGCCGGGACCAGCCACACAGTCCATGACTGCAGCGCCTTAGACCGCTCGGCTAATCCCTAAAGAATCATTCCTCATCACTGTATGTCCTTGAATATTACCTCCTGTTGGACGTATTCATACCGCGTTGTACTGCCCATCCAGCTTCTTGATGATTCCTTGACACCAGTCGGTGAGTTCAGGGTGACTAGATAAGCGACTAGGAAGAGTGATGATGACAGTACCTGTGCGTTTACGGCGAAAACCAGTCACATTACACTGTTAATTGAAACCAGTTGTTGCTGATATGAAGCTATGTGCTTAGAACTGCCACACACAATCTACGCTTAAGTCTAACACAAAACACATCTGTGTACTATAAGATTGTAATTAAATCTATTGTAGGAGTTAGCTGTTGTTTATTTGTCGTATGGCGCAACATATAGTCTAAATGTCGCCACCCATCACCAACTATGGACATACTTCGAACCCTGATGCACCGGGCACATGTTGTGTCTGATGGAGACAGCCTTGCGAGGGAGCTGCAACGCCTCCAGTCTGTGTTAAAAGATAATGGATATCCTCCACATCAGATTAACACAGCTTAACGTGTGAAGAAACGTTAACAGGTACAAGATCAAGAGGACAAGGAGCGATTCAAGCTAGGGACGTAACTCCCGTATGTCGCGAATATTTCGTCGAAATTGGGCAGAATCTTACGGAAACAGTATGTCAAAGTAATTTTCCTCCCATCTACAACGGCTTGTACTCTTTTCGATTCGCCAGAACTCAATCTGGGATTGCAGATTGCTGGAACCTACGGAATATCTCGCCAGTCTGCCAAAGCCTAAACTGGTCAGACAACGCGCACAGTGCGTGAAAGATGCGTTGAACATGATCGCCACACTCGCCCTTTCGCAGCCCAGTAAGTCAGTCATAGCCGAGCACTGTACCTCCACAGGACATTCCATGGGTTATTCTGCCACGTAAATCTTGGCCTCGACGAGCTCCTTCTGGGAATCATTTGTTAAAGAATCGTTGCAAATACGTTTTGGGGAAACATCTTATTAAAAGTGATGGCGGCTTTCAGCTGGATACGGCGTGGGACCTGGTGATTTCTTTAATTTCTTCAGAAAGAAAACATTTTATGCGTAATGATACGTCTAGCGACAGTTGATTTTACTATTTTTGACATTTGTATTTTAGCTCCATGAGTGAGCATTCCAATAGAGAGCGCGCGTGTAGTATCCCCATTACGCATGTGCCTGAGCGATAGAAGGAGCAATATACAAAGTGAGGGCGAAACTCGACAAAGGTCGCTCATGTAAGCGGCTGCTTTTGTTAAAAAAAATGGCTCAAATGGCTCTAAGCACTATGGGACTTAACATCTGTGGTCATCACTCCCCTAGCCTTGTTGTTGTTGTTGTTGTCTTCAGTCCTGAGACGGGTTTCATGCAGCTCTCCATGCTACTCTATCCTGTGGAAGCTTCTTCATCTCCCAGTACTTACTGCAACCTCCATCCTTCTGAATCTGCTTAGTGTATTCATCTCTTGGTCTCCCTCTACGATTTATACCCTCCACGCCGCCCTCCGATACTAAATTGGTGATTCCTTGACGCCTCAGAACATGTCCTACCAACCGATCCCTTCTTCTAGTCAAGTTGTGTCACAAACTTCTCCCCAATCCTATTCAATACCTCCTCATTAGTTATCTGATCTACCCATCTAATCTTCAGCATTCTTCTGTAGCACCACATTTCGAAAGCTTCTATTTTCTTCTTGTCTAAACTATTTATCGTCCATGTTTCACTCCATACATGGCTACACTCCATACAAATACTTTCAGAAACGGGTTCCTGACACTTAAATCTATACTCGATGTTAACAAATTTGTCGTCTTCAGAAACGCTTTCCTTGCCATTGCCAATCTACATCTTATATCCTCTCTACTTCGACCATCATCAGTTATTTTGCTCCCCAAATAGCAAAACTCCTTTACTACTTTAAGTGTCTCATTTCCTAATCTAATTCCCTCAGCATCAACCGACTTAATTCGACTACATTCCATTATCCTCGTTTTGCTTTTGTTGATGTTCATCCTATATCCTCCTTTCAAGACACTGTCCATTCCATTCAACTGCTCTTCCAAGTCATTTGCTGTCTCTGACAGAATTACAATGTCATCGGCGAACCTCAATGTTTTTATTTCTTCTCCATGAACTTTAATACCTACTCCGAATTTTTCTTTTGTTTCTTTTACTGCTTGCTCAATATACAGATTGAATAACATCGGGGATAGGCTACAACCCTGTCACACTCCATTCCCAACCACTGCTTCCCTTTCATGTTCCTCGACTCTTATAACTGCCATCTGGTTTCTGTACAAATTGTAAATAGCCTGTCGCTCCCTGTATTATACCTCTGCCACCTTTAGAATTTGAAAGAGAGTATTCCAGTCAACATTGTCAAAAGCTTTCTCAAAATCCACAAATGCTAGAAATGTAGGTTTGCCTTTCCTTAATCTTTCTTCTTAGATAAGTCGTAGGGTCAGTATTGCATCACGTGTTCCAACATTTCTGCAGAATCCAAACTGATCTTCGCCGAGGTCGGTTTCTACCAGCTTTTCCATTCGTCTGTAAAGAATTCGCATTAGTATTTTGCAGCTATGACTTATTAAACTGATAGTTCGGTAATTTTCACATCTGTCAACACCTGCTTTCTTTGGGATTGGAATTATTATAGTCTTCATGATGTCTGAGGGTATTTCGCCGATCTCATACATCTTACTCACCAGATGGTAGAGTTTTGTGAGGACTGGCTCTCCCAAGGCCGTCAGTAGTTCCAATGGAATGTTGTCTACTCCGGGGGCCTTGTTTCGACTCAGGTCTTTCAGTGCTCTGTCAAACTCTTCACGCAGTATCGTATCTCCCATTTCATCTTCATCTTCATCCTTTTCCGTTTCCATAATATTGTGCTCAAGTACATCGTCCTTGTATAGACCCTCTATATACTCCTTCCACCTTTCTGCTTTCCCTTCTTTGCTTAGAACTGGGTTTCCATCTGAGCTCTTGATACTCATACAAGTGGCTGTCTTTTCTCCAAAGGTCTCTTTAATTTTCCTTTAGGTAGTATCTATCTTACCCCTAGTGAGATAAGCCTCTACAGCCTTACATTTGTCCTCTAGCCAGCCCTGCTTAGCCATTTTGCACTTCCTGTCGATCTCATTTTTGAGACGTTTGTATTCCCTTTTGCCTGCTTCATTACTGTGTTTTTATATTTTCTCCTTTCATCAATTAAATTCAATATTTCTTCTGTTACCCAAGGATTTCTACTAGCCCTCGTCTTTTTACCTACTTGATCCTCTGCTGCCTTCACTACTTCATCCCTCAGAGCTACCCATTCTTCTTCTACTGTATTTCTTTCCTCCATTCCTGTCAATTGTTCCCTTATGCTCTCGCTGAAACTCTGTACAACCTCTGGTTTAATCAGTTTATCCAGGTCCCATCTCCTTAAATTCCCACCTTTTTGCAGTTTTTTCAGTTTTAATCTACAATTCATAACCAATAGATTGTGGTCAGAGTCCACATCCGCCCCTGGAAATGTCTTACAATTTAAAACCTGGTTCCTAAATCTCTGTCTTACCATTATATAATCTATCTGATACCTTCTAGTATCTCCAGGATTCTTCCATGTATACAACCTTCTTTTATGATTCTTGAACCAAGTGTTAGCTATGATTAAGTTATGCTCTGTGCAAAATTCTACCAGACGGCTTCCTCTTTCATTTCTCTCCCCCAATCCATATTCACCATGTTTCCTTCTCTCCCTTTTCCTACTCTCGAATTCCAGTCACCAATGACTATTAAATTTTTGTCTCCCTTCGCTACCTGAATAATTACTTTTATCTCATCATACATTTCATCAATTTCTTCATCATCTGCAGAGCTAGTTGGCATATAAACTTGTACTACTGTGGTAGGCATGGGCTTCGTGTCCATCTTGGCCACAATAATGCGTTCACTATGCTGATGGTAGTAGCTTACCCGCACTGCTATTTTTTATTTATTATTAAACCTACTCCTGCATTACCCCTGTTTGATTTTGTATTTACAACCCTGTATTCACCTGACCAAAAGTCTTGTTCCTCATGCCACCGAACTTCACTAATTCCCACTATATCTAACTTCAACCTATCCATTTCCCTTTTTAAATTTTCTGACCTACCTGCCCGATTAAGGGATCTGACTTTCCACGCTCCGATCCGTAGAACGCCATTTTTCTTTCCTCCTCTTGAGTAGTCCCCGCCCGGAGATCCGAATGGGGGACTATTTTACCTCCGGAATATTTTACCCAAGAGGACGCCATCATCATTTAACCATACAGTAAAGCTGCATGCCCTCGGGAAAAATTACGGCTGTAGTTTCCCCTTGCTTTCAGCCGTTCGCAGTACCAGCACAGCAAGGCCGTTTTGGTTAGTGTTGCAACGCCAGATCAGTCAGTCATCCAGACTGTTGCCCCTGCAACTGCTGAAAAGGCTGCTGCCCCTCTTCAGGAACCGCACGTTTGTCTGGCCTCCCAACAGATACCCCTCCGTTGTGGTTGCACCTACAGTACGGCCATCTGTATCGCTGAGGCACGCAAGCCTCCCCACCAACGGCAAGGTCCATGGTTCATGCCTTAGAACTACTTAAACCGAGCTAAGCTAAGAACATCACACACATACCTGCGCGAGGTAGGTTTCGAACCTGCGACTGCAGCAGCAGCGCGGTTCTGGACAGAAGCGCCTATAATCGCTGCTTTTGCGTATGGTCTCCAAAGTTAGAGATATGAACTAGCAATCTGCATTGAAAAATGCTCAACTGAGTGACTGTCAGCCATCTTATCGTGGCGAGAAGTCGAATTAATCTGGCTGCAAAGCCGAATCGTCATGGAATATATTACTACTACAGTTATTTTGTATGGTATTTTAGTTTGGGGCAACTGCAGCCAAATCCCCACATTTTGAAAGAAATAATCAGCACTGGCTGCAGAATACTTTTTATTAAAAGTCGCGACCGGGTTCGCCCTACGAGAAGCCGCATCCTTAGGTGATAAAGATTTTTTTTAACAAATCATCGCCGAAAGGTAACTGCCTTCGGAACACTCATCATCATTCATGTCAAGTTGTAAACAAAAAGCGCACAGTACAGGTTTGGCTGTTGCCGCTCAGCCACCTTCCTGTTTGTGGCGCAATTCGGCTATCCCCTTCGTTTTCAACATGATTACCTTCTTCTAGCGTCCTTTTTGTTTACAACTTCAAGTGAATGATGAGGTGTGACTCTTCGACGGTGACTTGTTGAAAAGAATCTTTATCACCTGAAAATGGCTCGAAACCGGTAGTGACTTTTAATAAAAAGTATTCTACAACCAGTGCGTATTATTTCTTCCAAAATTACGTTATAGCCATAAACCATGACACTAATGACAATTGATGAAACATAGGATACAAATGTCTTACACATTCCAGAATGTATTTCATACTGCAGCGTCGTGTGTGCTGATTGAAATTAGAGCACAATCTGCTACAGCGTGAATATTCACTCTGAAAACAGTCCCCCAGGCTGTGGCTAAGCCATGTCTCCGCAGTAACCATTCTTCCAGCAATGCTAATCCCGCGAGATATGCAGCAGAACTGCGAAGGAAAGAGACGAGGCAGTGGCGAAAGTAGAGCTGTGACAGCGGATCGTCAGTCGTGCTTGGATAGCTCATTCGGTAGAGTACTTGTCTGTGGAAAACAAAGGTCCGAGATTCAGCTCCCTGTCTCTCCCAAAGTTCTGACCTGCCAAAAAACTAAACTCCATCCTAGCAGATCTTGGAAGGCCAACCGACCGCCGTGTCATCCTCAGGCCACAGGCGTCACTGGATGCAGATATGGAGGGCCATGTGGTCAGCACACCGCCTTCCCGCTCGTATGTCAGTTTAAGAGACCGGAGCCGCTACTTCACAATCAAGTAATTCCTCAGTTTGCCTCACAAGGGCTGAGTGCACCCCGCTTGCCGACAGCGCTCGGCAGACCGGATGGTCACCCATCCAATTGCTAGCACAGCGCGACAGCGTTTAACTTCGTCGATCTCCGGAACCGGTGTTACTACTGCGGCAAGGCCGTTTGCGTTTTGACTTGCCAGGAAATCTTTGAGTTGTGACCACGAGTCACTACTCCTGGTAGTTAGACTTCCTTCCACCAATAGAGGCTAAACGGGACAGCCTAAGCGCCCAGGCGAAGCGTCCGCCTGCAAATTGAAACACAATCTTATAGAGTTTGCTAATAGACCAGAAATATGTTTCATGTCGCACATCACGTGGAACAGATAGTGCGGAGATTAGTATCACTATGTGCCAGGATGTAAGTTGCGTGCCGCAGCTTAATCAAGAGGGTTCCTGCAGAGGGTCTTCGTGTGTGTGCTATAGGGTTAAGCCGAGGCTTTCAGCAAGAGCCAGTTCCAGACGCAGACGCTGCTGGAGTTCCAGTCATCGCATCTGTCCAAAGAACGATTCACCACTGTTCAACAAAGCATGATACCGCCACGGCAGCACCTACGCGGGTAAACAACTGTATTGCGCCCCGATTGGACATAGCCTCAGAACATCACAGATAAAGAACGTTGTACAATGTTTATACTAACATTTCGCTTGACGAAACTTTGGAAATCATTCGTGAAAATTTTTTGAAACATAAAAAAATTAAGTTTGGCGAAGCTCACAAATTTCTCGACTTTATGCACCTCATCTTTTCCTTCAATTATACTGTGTTCCGTGGTGTTAAAGTTACGGGCTCGTGACGAGGTGTAGCTTATCTGGTGTTTTTATTAACGACTTAAAGAACACGAGCTTCAAAAATAATTTGTCAGTCACGGATAGAACTGTTATTTATCGTATATACATGGACGACACTGTAACGGTGTACACGTGGTAGTGAAAGTGATACTTGAACTTCGCACAGGCTCTGAAGCAAGTGCATCCTACAACTTGTTTCACTTTTGAATTAGATAGTAATATGTCGACTTCTCTAGATCTTATGATACGGGAAAGGTTGCCTCACCTACGTCAGGTAACTACCGTAAATCAACAGCTACCGACATTATTATCAGTAACGACTCTAATAAACCATTTGCACGCATGTTTTCATACAGCGCATAAAAGATCACTCAAGTTAGATGTCAGAACTGACTGCTTGAATAAGGAAACTGATATAATAGTGCAGGTGAGTCACGCCAATGGTTACTGAGATTCCTTTATGCGCGCCACGTCGCTAAAAGAGATCTTCAGTGTACTGCAGCCTCATTAAAACCACTTAATGCTTCTGTCTCTTATTCAGATTCACATAGTTAGACTACTGCTAGTGCGTTTAGGAAAGTGAAATGCATATTAGCTTTCGTTCACGGAAGAAATCTGGTGTTTTGGTACGAAATTATGTTGATGAAAAACCTGATAAATATAACAACTCAGCTGTTTACAAAATTAAATGTAGTTCCTGCGATTCAGTTGACTTGGGCAAACCGCTAGGAACTTTGTCACTAGATTTCGTGAACACACTTATGAACCTAATTCTGAATTTGGTTGTCATTCATCACAGGAGTGGCACTTTAAGGTAAGGGTCTCATTTAAAATGATGGAAAATTCGATTTTATCGCATTTTTTGAAATATATTTGTGTCTAGAATGTTAGGACGAAAAGGTTTCTTAATCTGTATGGTTACAAAAGCTTCTACAGCTCATTGTTGGAAGTAGTGTCACGGACGGCTCGCAGCCGGAGACGCCCGACTCAGGTAGAAAACTTCTCACGCCGTGACGCACGTTCAAAACATGATTTACGTTGCAGTATGCTTTCGAACAAACTCTCTGGAAACGCTGAGAATAGCGTGTGCAGGCTGACGATCGCAGCATATCCAGATCCACCAGATCGGCTTTTCTCGCCAAGAAGAACGAAGGAATTGAAACTTCCTGGCAGATTAAAACTGTGTGCCGGACCGAGACTCGAAATCGGGACCTTTGCCTTTCGCGGGCAAGCGCTCTACCATCTGAGCTACCCAAGCACGACTCACGCGCCGCCCTCACAGCTTTACCTGTGCCAGTACCTCGTCTCCTACCTTCCAAACTTTACAGAAGCTCTTTTGCAAACCTTGCACAACTACCACTCCTGAAAGAAAGGATATTGCGCAGACATGGCTTAGCCACAGCCTGAGGCGTGCTTGGGCAGCTCAGACGGTAGAGCACTTGCCCATGAAAGGCAAAGGTTCCGAGTTCGAGTCTCTGTCGGGCACACAGTTTTAATCTGCCAGGAAGTTTCATATCAGTGCACACTCCGCTGTAGAGTGAAAATCTCATTCTGGAAACGATGGAATTGCTCTCCAGCAACAATCAGAGGTAGAAGAAGGGTTAATATACGGTTGTGGAATTGCAGACTAAACGTACTTCTTTTTGGTCAAATTTTGGTCAAAACTGGCCAAAATATGTTTGGTCTGCTATACTGGATTAGCCATTTTAATTTTGAAAATCTAACTTCAGATTTGTGTTCAGCTACATCAAAAATATGTAATAACATGTAGTTTTTATGCACACATCTAATAATACACACATAAGTTTCCCTAAACTTTAAACAGGTTTTTTTAGAGAAGCGATTTTTCAAAACTGCGTGCAGCGTAAAATAAAAACGGGTTAACCTATTAGCTTCTACCTTTGACCCCCCAAAGAATAAAAACTTTTCTTGGAGCTTATATTCATAATGTATGAAATTTGCTAATATTAACAGTTTTTTGGAAAGCCATATAGAGTGAATGAAAAACAAAAATCGAGCTCAAATCTCGACTTAACAACATGCCTTTAAATTTAATGTTATTTCAATCTGGTTATGTATAAGCTTTCACAAATTTAATGAAGTATCTGCTGATGTTATTTTTGAGTTCAGATAACTCCTGAGGGACTACACTGCACACAGTCTGCGTACTCCAGAGACGCAGGCTGTTGATCAGACCATAATTTCGGGCACCATTCTTTTGTATTGTAAAGCTAAAATAAAGTTCAAAATATGATCAATCATTATACTCTAACAGATAATTTATACGTTTTTTCATTTCCTCAAACAAATTTCCAAACTTTACATATTTTTTGGTCATTTGAATGAGAACCTTGCCTTGAGTTACCCGTAGACAAAGGGCTGCAAATGCTCCGCATTGAGACGAAAGGGCGCAAGCTGTATATGTTACAGGAATTAGAAATCTATGTGCACCAATAGCTTTGATTTTGAACGAACAGCAAGTGATGCTTTAAAATATTCCATGATATATTAGGTCTGTAATTCCAAACATTCGAGCATTTATTATCCCATTCTCTATATCTATACCTCTATGCTAGTAATTTTTGTTATATGTGTTTCTTCAGAGTTCCAGTCCCCGGTGTCCTTGACATATAGTATTATAATTAATGCTGATGTAGCGAATAAGCTGTTGTTATCGCTTAGCCTAATGCCTTTGGAAATTATATTACGCCCTATATTTTGATTTGTGTGCGTACGGTATTTTATTATCACGTTATTTATTTTATCTATCAGCTAGTTTATCTTTCAGCTAGTTTTACTTGCAAAATCTTCCTGACCTAATCTTACGACGGTTTTCGGTCCTTTTATTATTTCTATTGTATTGTATCTTATTAAATCGTTTTGCTTCGCTTGTCTTATTTATGTAATTTTGTATGAAGGTTTGATTTTTTTGTAACTGTTCTGGAATTTTTGTTTTGTTTATCTGGCAGTTTATATGGATGTTCTTTCGTTGATAGTTTTTTTCTATATAACTGTAATTTTATGTTCTTCTTCCATGTAATTATTCTGCCCTTTGTAAACTTATGTAAAAGTTTAATTTTGTATACTACATTTCTTATGAAAAAGAAAAGAATCTGCTTTTATCGCTACGTGTTACTACTTTTTTATTCATCACCGCTCTCTGGTGGCTTAAATTGCCTTCCTTTTTATCGCGTTGTAGCTAGCCAGTCTGCCGTAACATCTTTGTTTGTTACATGCTCTCTTTATATATCTGATTAACAAGATGTTGATGGTGTGTATTTCAGCTGTTTCATTTTGATGATACTTGTAGATTAATTCTCTTGTATATTCTCTGTATAGTTACATTTTCTCTTATTTGCTGTGTTTTTCTGGTTTGCAGACAATTAGAGGACGAGTTCTATCGAAACTCTTAAAATAAAGTCGTGGGTTATCAGCTGATGCTTTCGTATTAAATGATCAGCAAAGCAATTATGCAGCGCTCCTATTAATATAATGTGGAAGAATATACTAAAAAGAAAATTTCATGTGATAACCATGTACGCATGCACTGGTTGACAATATTTTGTGTTTAGAGTAACTGAAGACAAGGGCCGGATGAACACTAAAAGAACTAAATAGAGGAATAGAAATCGGTTGAAGTGCCCTAAGTAAACCAAACAGGTTTTTCAAAACTAAGCTAGTCAGAGGCAGGGAAAAGAGAGCTTACTATCAATGGGTGTTACCGCTTTTGATGATTTATGGAACAATTAAAAAGCTGAGAGACGCTCAGCATTCAGGGTGAGATGCATGTCAGAACTTACTAACAGCAACAGGAAAATAAACAAACGGTTCGAGGAACAGACTGGAGAAGAAGGCGTAATTACGCTCGTAATGAAACTAGAATATATGGGCGGTAAAATAATTCAGGCGACTTAATGGTGGATAGAACAAGGAAGTTCTCTGTTTGTTTCCAAGAGATAAGTTGAAAGCAAGACGACAATCTAAAGGGAAGTTACTAGGATATCACAAGGAATTAAGAGAACCTGACACTGACAAATGACAACTTCACGCTAATTACCTTTTATCGTGTAGTTTCCATTTTTGAACAGTCTGTTAGTGTTGATTAAATACGTATTAAAAACAGCGTGCCAGTAATTAGAATTTACAAGCTGCTTCTGACTGGTACTGACAGGAAAAAATATAATTAGACATTGTGTATTGGGGTTCCATTGGCCGTTATGCCGAGCCATTGTACGTGCTTATAATTGCTCTCGGCAATTAACGCTATTAAGTGATTCATTGAAGCTTCAAACTGCAACCTACACGCGTGTTACATAAAAGCTCTTCACACGACTGGGGCATTCATTACTGACAGACGTTATTGTACGGTCACATCTCAGTCAGGTACTTAACAAAAGACATATCAGTCCCCCTTTTGTTGTTCAGGTCACAGAATAGGAAGAAATCAGCATGGATATGTTCAGTTTTACGCAACTTCTTTTTAACCATACGACATCACATGTGGAAATGAAGCTACCAACCTCTGTTTGCAAAACACTTTTTGCGGAATGTTCTCAGTCCGACACCTGCCTGAAGAGTTGACTGAAATGTTCATAATGCAGTAACATTCTGTCAGTATGAATTACCAACAGTTACATAACTGACTCAATGGGAGAGAATTATTCGTGAAATTGATATTTTCAGTGATGTGTTGACTGATTAGCAAGATTCGTTGTCTCTTTTGTTGTACCTGGCAAACTGGCGCTATTTAACATAAACAGACTATAATGATCTAATTATTGCATAGTTATTACGTATAAAGAGGAAACAAGGTTATTAGAAGAAATACTTTGAGATATAAACACAGAAACGCTTTAAACTCCGTTAATCTTCCTAAAGAATGTTTTATTTGAAAGCGAAAACTGTCTTATTTCATTAACGAAATCGTGTTTCGCATATTCAAATAATGGAAAAATTTCCAACCGAATTAATAGGTCGCACATTATGAACTGAAAAAAACTTCCTCATGTGAAGCTGCAATGTTTTCTATGAAAGAGACACGGCGTTCTCTCAGAATCAGTGCAACATATCCTGTTCACATTCTCCAACGTTGATTTCCAGTGTTTTCCAGTGTTCGTTCCAGTTTCTACGTCTTCATGATGCTATCCTTTGAAACATGGTCGACATAACTATTTCAAGGTGTTGTGATCATATATTAGCGGCTCATTTCCCATTGTTATGGTCAATACCTCGCATTTATCGGCGTTTAGAGAGAGCGGCGATATTTACACCAAGTGGAAATACTCTGAAAGCCGTTCTGATTTTCCTTACACTCGTCCGGTAACAAATTAAAGAAAAATGACGTGCAAGCCTTTTTATTCTTAGGCCGCTTCGGAGACTTACGGCCACGTTTGCTGGTTATACATTTTTCAAACAGTTTCGCATGCAGAAAAAAAGGCTGAATACACATCACTCCTAACTTTACCATCGCATAAAAATCTCAGGTGATTATCAGAAACCGAAGCCATAACTTTCACAGCATTACTCAATGATACGAATTATTAGATTACGGGGTTTCTGATTTTTTATACATGTATAATGTGTTTCCTCTTGGTGATACAAACGTAAATTTTCAGTTTTTATCAACTTTATTTCCAAAATCAGTCTACAGTCTGAACCGATATATGTCAGGATTTATTTAATGCAGAACTCTATTTGTTGTCCACATTTTTCTATAGCCAAAGGTACATGAAAGTTATGTTACTTCCAGAATGCGACTTGGAACGGCAGCTGATATTGTAGTCTTTGTATTCGCTCAAAATTGGTCGTTAGTACTGATGATAGTCGGTGACGGGTTGCTATACTACAGGAGTCTTTGGAAATGAAATATAATTCGAACGGTTCATATAGGGATTTTGAGACAGGATGGATATTAAATGAACGCAGACATCTATTTCATCAGTATACGATTGCACGCCATTGTATTCGAGCAAATGGGAAATCTTTATTGATTATTAACTACAAGAAATTACACTTATTATTGCCTAACAAGGTCACTAGTTACCTTATTTCGTTCTACAGCACAATTTACGTAAACTCCATTGCAAATTGTAAAGTTCTTTCTCTGAATTAGTATGACAGTATAAGAACTCTCTATTGCGGTTACTTTTTTTCCACACCAATAATTAATTGTGAGTTTCTTCTATTGTCCCTCCAACCAGTCAAAATAACACCATTAACTCTTCTCTACTATTCTTCACCTGTCTTCGTATCGTAGTTTCTCTGATTTTGCAGAGATACAGTGTGCCGAAAAACAATTTGGACGGAAGTGTAGAGCAGAAATACAACATCAAACTAAAGGAATCTAAGTGTAGGAACGAAGTCTTTGCAGTTGCATGTTTGCGGCGCTATATGAATCAACATAATCTCCGCCTGCCCGACGTTCTTCAAAACTGAAACTTGTTTGTGTTCGCCAGAAGTAAACAAACTGTACGCTATTCACTGTGGCTAGATGGGGCTCATATGCAGTGCACAACGTTGGTCTGAAGTATACTTTCATTGTATTCAGTACGTATAATGTTACCGAATGGGATAGCTCAGTGTTTAGCACACTGGACTCACATTCAGGAGGACGACGGTTCAAACCCGCGTCCGGCCAGCCTGATGTAGGTTTTCAGTGGTTATTCTAAATCGTTTAAGGCAAATGCCGGAATGGTTCCTGCGAAATGGTAAGACCACTTTTTTCCTCCCTCCTTCCCTTACCCGAGCTTGTACTCCGTCTGTAATGACCTCGTAGCTGGTGGGACCTTGTAACTAATTTCCTCCTCCGCCTCCTAATCCTCCTTCTCCAGGTACAGTGTTCCGACTACAGTGGGTAGCAACGAGTGAATAAATGTTGCGAAGTAGAAAAATGGAATATGGCTTCACAGGGAATGAGTTAAGTGGCACGAAGTTGGCCTGTGGCGATGCAAGAGCGGCTAGTAAGATTTGTATGGGTAGAGTGTGTACACGCTGTGTGCAGACGCAGAGGGAGCTGGCCACAGTTCGTGAAAATGAAAATCACAGTCTAAAACCATCAGAACAGTGGTGCTAAGAAGTGTTCCGAGGTTTCGGCCTGAGGAGGTAGCTCTAACGTGAGGTGGGGTGAGACACGCAGCCAAGAGTAAGGTTAGATAATCTGATGGCAACACGACCCAGGAACAGCTGAAGGACCGACCAACAACCTAATCAATTCCCTTCCACCCGACCAACGGTACGACAACGAGAAATATGAGCCGAGGATGAAGATACCAGCAGCACTACGTCTTTAAAATTGGCGGCTAAGAACGGCCAAGGCACAATAACCACTCTTAAGAAAAAAATATGAACAAACAGAACCCCCGACACAGGACGACCAGGAAATACTAGCGGTCGCTCCAAAGATAGTACGATAGTGCTCTTATCGATAAGTGCTGTTGCTGCCACTCACGGGCGGGCAAGCCAGCAACTTAGTGACGACAGTAAATCGAATAAGAAACGAGTCGACAGTACCGCCGAGACAAGATGTGAAGCAATACGGCTCAACCTCCCCCCTCAAACATCAACCCCGGGGTCACAAGCCCAAATAAAATTGACTGGCAGCTCCTTAACGAAAGCTAAAGACAATGGCCATGAGGAAGCCGCATGCGAGACACTCGCTCGGACCCACACATGCAGAGGGAACACCTGCCCACTGGGCACCCGACATCCCTACATCAGGAAGGGACCTACCTAAGTCCCGCAGGCTGACCAATTCAGGTACCACTGCTAGCTCAAAAACGAAAAGAAGCGAGATACCCACTCGAAGCCAACCAGGCAGAATGAACACATGCCGATAGGCAACCCAACATCCCTGCACTGAAGAAGGTACCGAGTTAAGCCTCACAAGATGACCAACTTGAAGAACTATTCGAAGTTGACAACGAAAAGAGCTACCAGAATTTAAGGTAATAAGATGATGGTTCAAATGGCTCTGAGCACTATGGGACTTAACATCTGAGGTCATCAGTCCCCTAGAACGTAGAACTACTTAAACCTAACTAACATAAGGACATCACACACATCCATTCCCGAGGCAGGATTCGAACCTGCGACCGTAGCGGTCGCGCGGTTCCAGACTGAAGCGCCTAGAACCGCTGGGCTACACCGGCCGGCCAATAAGATGATGTCTTGGAACAAATGCATTAACTGTGCGCGCACCCTGTCTGACTGCCATAGGTTGAGTGCCTTCCAAAACATAAATGGTGTCCTCAAGGCCCCTAATAGCCTTAAACAAAACTCACCCACCACATCCGGCGTGACGTCAACCGGGTGAAGAACGGTAGCACGCAAACGGGCCACTAAGTGGGGAACACTGCCATCTATAGACTTGCGCCTTATCGCCAGCTCATAAACAAGGTGGTCCTTCCTCAACAGGCCGATCCCCGGTCACTGCTTGACCACCATAAAAATAGGTCACCTGAAACAACCAACAACCAAACCAATATGGTGCAACACTAACAGAAATACAATCCAAACCAACAGCAACTGTAACAGCAATCGTAACCACGCTCTGCTACCAGTTGAAATCTGTTTTCCCAGGATGGAGCGGATCAGGTTATGGCTGTGGATGGGGGACCGTAATCAGTTACTGTTAGATGCACAAAACACACAAATCTTTATTTTCCTAAGAACCACTTAATTACACATTGCCTTAAAAGGATCAGATTAAAACAATACAGCTGAAGGCCTAGTTAAGAAAACTTTCGATACCTCCTGGGCTTAGGGCCCAAAACCACACCCAAAGCAAGAACAGCTGAAGGCCTGCATACAAGATATAAAGAACTGCTTTAAAGAATACATGCTGCTGAAGGCCTTATTTAAAAAAAATATCACATAAATACGCGGCTGAAGGCCACACATTGAACAACTCAGGGCTTAGGGCCTGGATAGCAAGAATTTCAGATAGAGCAAATTTATTTAAAAATAGGTTTTAAACAAATCAGTTTTCAAAATTTTAATTAAAGACGGCTGAAGCCTTATCTTAAAAACATTTCACGTAGAAGCTCGGCTGAAGGCCACACACTGGACATTGAACAACTCAGGACTTGGGGCATGGATAACAAGAATTTCAGGTAGAACAAACTTTCAAAATTTTAGTTATTAATGAAATCAGTCTTCAAATTTTTAATTTAAGTTGGCTGAAGGCCTTATTTAAAAACAAACTAAATTAATAGACAGCTGAAGGCCTCGCACAGTACATCAGACTAAAATGAAAATCACAATCTAAAATCAACAGAACAGTGGTGCTCAGAAGTGTTCCGAGGGTCAGCCTGAGGAGGTAGCTCTAGCGTAAGGTGGGGTGAGACAGGCAGCCAAGAGTAAGGTTAGATAATCGGATGGCAACCCAACCCAGGGACGGCTGAAGGACCGACTAATAACCTAATCAAATCCCTTCTGCCCGACCAACGGAACGACAACTGAAAATATGAGCCAAGGATGAAGATACCAGCAGCACTACGTCTTTCAAATTGGCGTCTAAGAACAACCAAGGCACAATAACCTCTCTTAAGAAAAAAATATGAACAAACAACTAAAAGGCTGTCGAACTACAAGCTGTGCTAGACCGCATCAACCAGGCTAGGAAAAACGCACTGCCGGAAAACTGCGCTAACGACCAGGGTAGGTAACTGGGGCGTTAGCGACCACAAGGCAGAAAATACCACTGGTGCACTTCACTTATAAGTAACAACCAATTTAATAGTTAAAGACCATACAGGAAGGCGGCTGGAACGGCCCAGGAAGCAACAACCAGCAATGACCGAAGAGATGTCACAGCAGTTGAGGTTTCATAAGAGGTTAACTGATCACTCAACTTCAGTGTGCAATTTCGGTGGGCAACCAACTTTGTAGCTCTCGCAGCTAGCGCCTCACAATCCGACTGCGCGTGCGTACCACCAGCGGTCCCGGCCTGACCTTGCACCGTGGAGAGTTCGTCGCTGCTCTTTTCCAACCGACCGACTCAATCGAGCACACAGACAGCATTAACATAACTGCTCAGTCAAAACCACAAGCTACACACGGTTCCGCGAAAACACTTCTACAAACAACTCGAACAATACTAAAACCAGTCACTGTGGAACAACTAGGAGGAATCACAAGTCGATAACACAGAGAACCCGGGAGCGGTCAGCGACCAAATACACGTCGTCCAATGAGACGACCGATCGAACGACCAACCAAGTTCGTCCCCACTGAAGTCATGTGTGCCGACAACGGTCGGGTGAGTCATGGCTGTCAGGCCCTCACTGCTGCTCCGTCCCCCCACTGAAATCCCGACACACGGCGACCCGGAAATACTAGCGGTCGCTGTAAAGATAGTACGATAGTGCACTTATCGATAAGCGCTGCTGCTGCCACTCACAGGCGGGCAAGCCAGATACTTAGTGACGACAGAAAATCGAATAAGAAACGAGACAGCAGTACTGCCAAAACAACATGTGAAGCAAAACGAACACGAGCTGCGCACGGCTCATTGTCCTCGACAGTGAGTGTTCATCAGAGACGAGGGTATCGTCAGAAGAGCCCCAGGCAAGTGTGATATGACCACTGTTGTCCTCTATACACATAAATGATTTGGCGACTAGGGTGGGCAGCAATCTGATGATTCCATTGTGTACGGCGAGGTGTCGAAGTTGAGTGACTGTAGAAAGATACAAGACTATTAAGACAAAATTTCCAGTTGGTATGATGAATGGCAGATAGCCCTAAATGTGGAAAAATGCAGGTTAAAAATGATGAGTAGGAAGATCAAGCCTGTAATGTTCGGATAAAGTATTACTAGTGTCCGGAGGCCCTAGCCACATGACATTTCATTCATTCAGTGTCCTGCTTGACACTGCCAAGTCGTTTAAATATCTGGCGTAACGTTGCAAAGCGATATGAGGTGGAACGAGAGTGTAAGAATTGTGATAGGGAAGGGAGATATAGACTTCGGCTTATTGGGAGAATTTTAGGAATGATTGGTTCACCAATAAAGGAGACTGCATACAGGAAGCTGGTGCGACCTATTCTTGAGTACTGCTCGAGCGTTTGGGATCCGTACCGGATCGGGCAGATGGAAGTCATTGAAGCAGTTCAGAGGCGGGCTGCTAGATTTGTTACCGGTAGGTTCGAACAATACGCAAGTGTAATGGGGATGCTACGGGAACGCAAATGGGAATGCTTGGACGGAAGGCCACGTTCTTTTCGAGAAACACTACTGAGAAAATTTAGAGAACCGGCGTTTTAAGTTGACTGCCAAACGATTCTACTGCCGCCAACGTATATTGCGCGTAAGGACCACGAAGATAAGATACGAAAAATTAGGGCTCATACGGAGGCACATATATAGTCGTTTTTCCCTCGCTCTATTTGCCAGTTTAACAGGAAGGGAAATGACCAGTAGTGGTACAGGGTACCTCCGCCATGCACCGTACGGTGGCTTGCCGAGTATCTACGTAGATGTAGATGTAGATTTACCAGGAACGTTAACCACATCACATTCTGCCTCAGAAAGATACGTATGAGTTGAACTTGTCGAAAACGTGTTACATCGCATAGAGCAGTATCTAGCGGCAAGGACCAGACGAATCGCTCATGAACTTGCCGTGGACCAGTGTCACGTTAAGGGGACTACGGCGGCGTCTGTTAACGAGACCCTGAAAACTATTTTTGTGGTCAGCCAGAAAGCGAAGGAGAAGATACTGGCCATAGTTTCCAGTGTGTAAGTCTACAGTCTTGTCTTTCCCATTGAAAGAAATGTTTCTACTCTCTGTTTCCTCAGTGGAATCGGGATCTACGATTATAAATGAAAATTTTGAGATCTAATTGATAGATATATTTGATAACTTTCACACGCAGAACATACTAATATTCCTGACGATAACAACACTAATGCTGTCTCTATCATGCCGGCCGGTGTGGCCGTGCGGTTAAAGGCGCTTCAGTCTGGAACCGCGTGACCGCTACGGTCGCAGGTTCGAATCCTGCCTCGGGCATGGATGTGTGTGATGTCCTTAGGTTAGTTAGGTTTAATTAGTTCTAAGTTCTAGGCGACTGATGACCTCAGAAGTTAAGTCGCATAGTGCTCAGAGCCATTTGAACCATTTTGTCTCTATCATGAACAGTACTATGAGCACTTCAAAGGCGACCTCTACGGTAAGCTCTCCATAAATCGACTTTCGCTCACACTTCTAATAATCCAAGTCAATTGCTCGCCACAAAAGTGGAAAAATAATGTCACCACTGGCCACGCGGTTTTGTCAACATTGCGGGTGGCACACAAACAGTTACTTCAGCGAAATCTAAACGATTCTGGACGGTGTTCAGTCCTCGCGAGTTCACTTTCTATTATTACTGAAAATATGCGTATAATAAAATCCTGTCTGTGACGTCATCCGAAGCAGCGCGTACCCCGGCGTTTGAACGACGCGGACTGTAAGGCATCTGAGCGCAAAGTGAAGTCTAGTCACTGCTCCTCAGGCCGTATTTATACATATGGGCGCAGCGGATGGACAAGGGAACACCTGCCGTCATCTGCTCTATGCCCCCGTAACTGCCTCTAAATGACAGCTTTCTCGGATACATAATATTTTATAACACTGTTGTGTATTAATTTAGAAGTTTCCTAAGTTTTGTATGAATATAATTAAGTTGGTTAAAATCACAGAAAAAGATTTAGCACGACTGCATTTAAACTTTGTCGTCTGGAAATTTTAGAACGGAACCGACAGCAGAACATGACCTATGAACTACATCTTTAACGAGACCATGTATTGATTGTTATTTACATGAAAGTCTTCAAACTTGTTATAGCATTATTATTAATGGGTTTAATAATGTGCTGTGGTCAGAACTTTCTATCATTACTGTAAATAATATTTAATCTGCTACAAATAGCCTGTCGGAGTGGCCGAGCGGTTCTAGGCGCTACAGTCTGGAACCGCGCGGCTGCTACGGTCGCAGGTTCGAATCCTGCCTCGGGCATGGATGTGCGTGGTGTCCTTAGGTTAGTTAGGTGTAAGTAGTTCTAAGTTCTAGGGGACTGATGACCTCAGCAGTTAAGTCCCATAGCGCTCAGAGCCATTTGAACCTTTTTTTTTTTTTTGCTACAAATTTAGTTTTCAGTAAATTACAAATTTAGATCAATTTAAAATAAGCTAATTCGTATACGCATACATTTACAGATTTATAGTTAGAAACAGTCATTAGATTTACTCCTGGTATACAATACATTTTTTTACAAATAATTTATTAAATAATGTAATGCCACATTGTTCACTTATATCTCACTATCAGTCACTGCACACACTATACACACATTGTTTCATAGCACTTCACTCACTACACACGCACACACACACACACACACACACACACACACACACACACACACACACTGATGATCTCTGGGCCATTTTCTGTACCGCAACTTCCCATTTGCTATCCTGAAAAACTGAGTCAGCGTCCCTCCTTAATGGGTGAGATGATGAGCTTAGAAAGGGGAAGAGGTGCTAGTACTGTGTCATGCATAGCTTGGGGGTAAGTATTTCTAGAAAGGAAAAAAAGAAGGAAAAAGAAACATAAAGTGAAGCTGTTATGTGGAATGTTGTATATTTTATAATCATAATTATTATTATTATATATTTGTGTAACATTTTTTATCAAACCCCTACTCTATTTTAGCTAAGTAATCTTTCAATGTATAAAATGTATTGCATAACAGGTACTTTTTAGCTGCCTTCTTAAATAAGTGTATTTTTGCAAGTTCTTTAATCTCTTTTGTTAATTTATTGTTCAGTTTTATTCCTTGGTAGAAAATGCTATTTTGAGTTTTATATTAATTTTTTCTTGGTAAATGTAAGTTGAGTCTATCTCTTGTTGCATGGTCGTGGACAGAGCTGTTTGTGCAGTAATTACCAATGTTATTTTTGATGTGTACAACTGACTGGTAAATGTATTCACATGGAGCAGTTAAAATCCCCAGTGTTCTGAACAGATCTTTACAATGAGCTCGACTAGTATTTTTGATTATTATTTTTATGGATCTTTTCTGGAGTTTGAAAACTGTGTTCATATCTTGTACACTTGTTCCCCAAAAAAGAACGCCATAGCTAAGAATTGAGTGTACATATGTAACTAAAAGACACTGCATGTTACACACTGATGATAGGATTCCAAGGGCATAACATGCTGATGACATTCTGTTTGGAAGTACCTTTGTGTGTTCACACCACTTCAATTGAGAATCAACATTTATTCCTAGAAATTTTGCATTTGTTACACAGTCTATAGAGGTACCATCTACATTTTATTTAACACTGTCATTTTTCCTCTTCAAGCTGAATTTCATGGCATTAGTTTTCTTTATGTTCAATGTCACTTTATTACTTATTGACCAATCATAAACCTCCTTGAGAGTTTCATTTGCTTTCTCGGCAAGGAGTTCTCTTGTTTTCTCAGTGACTATAATATTGCTGTCACGAGCGAAAAGGAGCTTTTCACCATGAGTAACACTACTGGGAAAGTCATTGATGTATATCAGATACAGCACTGGTCCTAATATGCTACCTGGCAGAACCCCTATATTAATGTATTTTGGTTCTGATCAGTGTTTCACTAAATGTTTGGATCTATTTGAAGTATGTGTTATCTCTACTCTTTGTACCCTGTCTTTTAGATATGATCGAAACCAGTCATTAGCTACCTCTCTTACGCCTAATGCTTCTAATTTATTTAATAGAATCTTGTGGTCGACTGTATCAAATGCCTTAGAAAGATGCAGAAATATGCCTGTAACACACTCATCTTTATCAAGAGCATCAAGTACAATTTTTGTGAATTCTACTGAAGCTGACTCCACATTTTTGCCACTTCGGAAACCAAACTGTAATTCGCTTAAAAGATTGTATTTATTCAAGTAATTCATTAATCTGTCTTTCATAATTGGTTCTACTATTTTTGAAAATTCTAACAGCAGGGAAATGGGCCAGTAATTTTCTATGACTTTTGCATTACCTTTCTTAAGCAAAGGTACAACTATTGCCTGTTTTAACTGCTCTGGAAATGTCCCTGATGTGAAGAATTCATTCGTTAAGGGGCCTTGTATAATCTCTATGCATTGTTTCAGTACACACATTGGTACTTCATCTAAGCCTACTGACGTTTTATTTTTTAGTTTTTGAGTTGTTTTACTGACTCCATTCTCTGTGGTTGGAAGTAACATCATTATATTTAGTGCAACATTATTTACATTGGGGGAATTTTTGCTGTAACGTCTGTGCAATACTTGAAAAATGCTCGTTTACATAGTTTGATAAGTGCTATGGATCATTTATTACTTTATGCCCCTCCCTCAGCAGTATGTTATCTGCGTTTGTTCGTATGAAATTGAAAATCAAAATTTATGTCTAAAAACTTTGTTAAAATATAGTTTAGTGTAATAATGTTCGAAATACCAAGTTTTTATCTTCTAGAGCTAACAGTTTGCGCAAAAAGGTCTTTTGAAGAGAAAAATATGCTTACTGCGCTATTCCTCATTGCTGTATCTATAGCCTTAGAGAATCCCAAGCGTATCTTGCCATTACTTAGTACTTTCGCATCCTACTTCTTTGCGTATTGATTCTTCCAGAGTAATCTCTTAAACTTCAGCCTACTCCTCATCACTACCACATTGTTATCTGAGTCTATATTTTCTCCTGGGTACACATTACGATCCAGTATATGATTCCGGAATCTCTGCCTGACCATGATGGAATCTAACTGAAATCTTCCCATATGAACCGAGCTTTTCCAACTATACCGCCTCCTCTTGTGATTCTCGTACAGAGTATTCGTTAACACTAGCTGAACTTTATTACAGAACTCAATTAGTCTTTCTCCTCTCTCATTGCTTGTTACAATCCGATATTCTCCTGTGACCTTTTCTTTTACTCCTTCCCCTACAACTGCATTCAAGTCCTTCATCACTGTTAGATTTTCATCTCCATTTACATACTGTATTAGTCTCTAAATACCCTCAAATACTTTTTCTATCTCTTCATCTTCAGCTTGTGACGTCAGCATGTACACCTCACCTATTGTTCTCCGTATTGGTTTGCGTCGATCCTGGTAAAAACAACCCCTTTCACTGAACTGTTCACAGTAACACACTCTCTGTCCTATCTTCCTATTCAAAACGAATTCTACTCCCGTTATACCATTTTCTGCTGCTATTGATTTTACCCTGTACTTATCTGACCAGATGTTCTTGTCTTCTTTCCATTTCATTTCACTGACACCTACTGTATCTAGATTGAGCCTTTGTATTTCCACTTTCAGATTTTATAGCTTCCCTACTACGTTCAAACTTCTGACATTCCACACCTCGACTCCTGGAACGTTAACCTTCCGTTGGTTATTGAATCATTTTCTCCTTGTCACTTCCTCTTTGTAGCCTCCTCCTGGAGATCAGAATACGGCATTATTTCGTAATCTTTTGCCAATGGCCGGCCGTTGTGGCCGAGTGGTTCTAGGCGCTTCAGTCTGGAACCGCGCGACCGCTACGGTCGCAGGTTCGAATCCTGCCTCGGGCATGGATGTGTGTGTGATGTCCTTAGGTTAGGTAGGTTTAAGTAGTTCTAAATTCTAGGGGACTGATGACTTCAGATTTTAAGTCCCATAGTGATCAGAGCGATTTGAACCATTTTTTTTTTGCCAATGGAGAGATCATCTTGCACTTTTGCAATTACAGGCCACATGTCCTGTGAATACACGTCATGTGTTTGTAGCGCAGTTTCCATTGCCTTCGGTATCCTCATGCCGTTGATCATTGCTGATTCTCCCGCTTTTAGGGGCAGTTTCCCACACCAGGAACAAGAGAGTGCCCTGAATCTCTATCCGCCCCTCCGCCACCTTTGACAAGGCCATTGGCAGAATGAGGCTCACTTCTTATGCTGGGAGTCTTTGGCCACTAGTACTAATCATTAATTATAATTTAAGTGGTGGTGGGTTTCGCAGCCGGGACCGAGGACGTTTTGATTACTAATCGAAGACGCTGCCCCTACGCCACGGGTGCTAAGACAGACTCACGTTAATCAAGTGCTACCAAGTTTGTATACAAGAGCATAAACACTTTTCATTTACTTTGACCCTTTTAGGACATGTTGTAACAAGAAACTAAGGCATGTGTTTGTCTTCATTTCTAAAAAAAATGATTCAAATGGCTCTAAGCACTATGGGACTTAACATGTGAGGTCATCAGTCTCCTATACTCAGAACTACTTAAAGCTAACTAACCTAAGGACATCACAACATCCATGCCCAAGGCAGGATTTGAACCTGGAGCGCCGATAACCGCTCGGCCACAGGGGCCGGCCTTCATTTCTAAAGAAATACCGGATGGGACATCAGCTAAGTACGATACACTTGTATGTCATGCTTGTAGTTTTTCCTCTTCTCACCGTGACGATTAGTTAGTCCAAATATCTCTTTCACGCATACATTTTCTGTGAGTTAATTTTCATTTTGTGCGATGATGTCCGTATGTCAGATTTCAAATACGTCCACGTGGCACCGAAAATATGCAATTACAACTCCTTGTTCCTATACTCAAACTTCTTCGTTTGATGCTGTCTTTCTGTCCTTCACTTTTGTCAAATTGTTTTTCCTCAACCTGTATTAATTCCTCTGTGCATACCACTCGTATAATACACTACTGGCCGTTAAAATTACTACACCAAGAAGAAATGCAGATTATATACGGGTATTCATTGGACAAATATATTATACTAGAACTGGCATTTGATTACATTTTCACTCAGTTTGTGTGCATAGATCCTGAGAAATCAGTTCAATTGGTGAGAGATCTGGAGAATGTGCTGGCCAGCGCAGCAGTCGAACATCTTCTGTATCCAGAAAGGCCCGTACAGGACCTGCAACATGCGGTCGTGCATTATCCTGCTGAAATGTAGAGTTTCGCACGGATCGAATGAAGGGTAGAGCCACGGTTCGTAACACATCTGAAATGTAACGTCCACTGTTCAAAGTGGCGTCAATGCAAACAAGAGGTGACAGAGACGTGTAACCACTGGCACCCCATTCCATCACGTCGGGTGATACGCCAGTATGGCGATGACGAATACACGCTTCCAATGTGCGTTCACCGCTATGTCGCCGAACACGGATTCGACCATCATGATGCTGTAAACAGAACCTGGATTCATAAGAAAAAATGACGTTTTGCCATTCGTGCACCCAGGTTCGTCGTTGAGTTCACCATCGCAGGGGCTCCTGTCTGTCATGCAGCGTCAAGGGTAACTCGCAGCCACGGTCTCCGAGCTGATAGTCCATGCTGCTGCAAACGTCGTCGAACTGTTCGTGCAGATGGTTGTTGTCTTGCAAACGTCTCCATCTGTTGACTCAGGGATCGAGACGTGGCTGCACGATCCGTTACAGCCATGGTGATAAGATTGCCTGTCATCTCGACTGCTAGTGATACTAGGCCTTTGGGATCCAGCACGGCGTTCCCTATTACCGTCCTGAACCCACCGATTCCACATTCTGGTAACAGTCATGGGATCTCAACCAACGCTAGCAGCAATGTCGCGATACGATAAACCGCAATCGCGATATGCTACAATCCGACCTTTATCAAAGTCGGAAACGTGATGGTACGCATTTCTTCTCCTTACACGAGGCATCACAACAACGTTTCACCAGGCAACGCCGGTCAGCTGCTGTTTGTGTATGAGAAATCGGTTGGAAACTTCCCTCATGTAAGCACGTTGTGCGAATGCTCTGAAAAGCTAATCATTTGCATATCACAGCATCTTCCTCCTGTCGGCTAAATTTCGCGTCTGTAGCACGTCATCGTCGTGGTGTAGTAATTTTAATGGCCGGTAGTCTAGAAAGTATACATGTATAACATTTTGTACACAAGTTAACGTATAATTTCGTACATAAATGGCATGAAAGAAAGAAAACTAAGATAAAAGGAAACGTCCAGACGAAATTTCGCCACATTGCTTTCGACAGTCACGCCGAGGGTCACGACAATATGAGACGTACCACAGTCCTGTCTCACCCCGGACTATTTCACTCTCTGCAGTAACAGCAGCACTCTGTCTTCAACACTGAAGATCTCTGTAGTTGATTTGATTACGAATCTGTACTATGAAAACCGTGTTGGATTGTACACTATGAAGGGTTTGGGGCTGGCAATGATAGCTAACCCGTGAAGGTCTCTGCTGCGACCAGACGGTGTTACGGAACTCTCATTACGGCTGTCTGCCTCTGTGTTCGCAGTATGGTGCCTGTCCTCCTCCCCTCCTCCCCCCCCCCCCCCCCTGCCACGCGGCAGACGCCTTACACAACGCTCTTTCTCCCCGTGTCTCGTCGGACGCAAAACGCTGCAGACGAGAACCACACAGCGTCACGTAACAAGGCTGTGCAGGTAGTGGCGGCTTCGAGGAAGACCCTCATTACGATAGCAGCTGTGCCCTCGCAGTTTTCTGCGCACAACATCAAACGTCTCAGGCCGCACCGCGACTGACTGGATTTCGGCGAACCAGCGTTACGGTACTGCTCACAGATACAATAAATGGCAGAAGCAGGAAACTAGTTTGATTCCTGCATATACGTATTCTTCCCTCCACGGCTGTGTCATCTGAAACAAAAGAGTCACATTTCCAAACCGTTACGAGCTGCTGATGAAATGATTCTTTATTTACTATCGTTTCCGTCCGGCTTTTTTCTTATGTAGGTTGCAGCCTACTCTTTAATATATACACTAACGAAATCGTACAGCAATGGAAAATGAAACTGCAGAAATTACACCTACAACTTTAACCAATAATATTATGTAATGGCAATGCTATTCGCAGATGATACAGTAAAAATCTATAATAGTGAAGATGGATTACAGAGAGCTGCCTAAGAACTTCACAAAATATGCCAGACATATAACATGTCAATATCAATATAAAAGCGGAAATCATGACTTTCTGTGGAAAAACGCAATAAAAACGATAACAGTATCAGAAAAGACCATAGTGTAAGTAAACAGATTAAAGTTTCTAGGGCCCATGCTATTGTACACAGGAGACCTAGATGAAACTGACAAAATTGAGTTCAGTTACCTAAACGGTACGATTAGAAGATCTCTGTAAAATAAAATAAGAACAGACATTTATTATAAATTTCATAGAGTTATGTCGGTACCAGCACTGTTGTATTGGAATGACTCTTGAGTAATGAAAAAAGAGATGAAATTACTCACTATTTAGGAGGATAGAGAAAGTTGCATCATAAAAGAACTTTTGATACTCGAAAGGAACTGAAAATATTTTACATGAATGAAAATTCAATCTGTTGCGAATGGAGAAGTCAAGTTTATCACTAGAGTTTTGACAATATATTCCGCAAGGTAAACGATGCACTGACAGACCAGCAAAAGAGATGGAAGGAACAAATCTACCCGCAACAGGCCGAGCAAGGCTTAACACATGACAGAAGCGGAAGAAGAAGAAAATTTACTAAGGATTTCACTCTTATGATCGCCTTCAGTTATCATTAAATTATTTACAACAGACTACATGCCAGTTTTCTTACTGAGAGTTCAACCAAAATTAAAAATCATATTGCTAGACATTTATTTTATATTAGGCTGCGGTAAGAAAGGTTCCATGTAGGCCTCATAAGTACTTATGATACCAAAATACTGTCGGAAGATCGAAACCGGTCATAAGTGAAGAATTATTTAAAACGAAAACGAAACACTCTCTTAATCAGTACAATGAAAAACCACCCACAACTGCAAATTCCACTTTTTTTATTCGCTCGATGACTAGTTTAGGGCCGGGCCCCATAGTCAAATATGATAGTTCCGAAAATGCAAAAAAACATATCAAAGATGTGCAAACCAACAGTTACAGCGCGAGTTCAGCAAAACTGTATTTATTTGATCACAAATCGATTGAACTTTACATTTCATCAGTTGTTCATTGTAAAGATATCCATAAGAAACACATTATTTTTCATTGCTCTTAATATTTGCCGGCAAGAAAACGTGATAGAAAGTAATTAAAACTGCTTTGAAATGTTCTCGAGTATTCTGCAGAGAGCCGTCGTAGAAATGAATTTACTATAAAACCGGATTAATGTTAGCTCTAAAATATTAAGACAGACGATGATAATACACTGATAGACAAAAAGTAGATGTGCGACGTAAACAACCGTAGGCGTGTTTCTACTGAAAGATAATGTCTATTCAGATTTAGAGCCAGTCAGATAAGTGTGTCGCTGGTAGCACCACTATAAGGATGCAAATCAGGCTTACTTTAAATAAAGGACTTAGTGGGGTGATGTTAGTCAACAATGCCTTGAAAGTGACAACGACTGCGAGAAGCTGCATGTTCCTTCTGTTATACTACAGAAATACAGGGTGATTCAAAAAGAATACCACAACTTTAAAAATGTGTATTTAATGAAAGAAACATAATATAACGTTCTGTTATACATCATTACAAAGAGTATTAAAAAGGTTTTTTTTCACTCAAAAACAAGTTCAGAGATGTTCAATATGGCCCCCTCCAGACACTCGAACAATATAAACCCGATACTCCAACTCGTTCCACACTCTCTGTAGCATATCAGGCGTAACAGTTTGGATAGCTGCTGTTATTTCTCGTTTCAAATCATCAATGGTGGCTGGGAGAGGTGGCCGAAACACCATATCCTTAACATACCCCCATAAGAAAAAATCGCAGGGGGTAAGATCAGGGCTTCTTGGAGGCCAGTGATGAAGTGCTCTGTCACGGGCTGCCTGGCGGCCGATCCATCGCCTCGGGTAGTTGACGTTCAGGTAGTTACGGACAGATAAGTGCCAATGTGGTGGCGCTCCATCCTGCTGAAATATGAATTGTTGTGCTTCTTGTTCGAGCTGAGGGAACAGCCAGTTCCTGGGCTGCGAACAAATGCTTGCTGGATGCATGCTACATTTTCATCACTCGTTCTCGGCCGTCCAGAACTTTTCCCTTTGCACAAACACCCATTCTCTGTAAACTGTTTATACCAACGTTTAATACACCACCTATCAGGAGGTTTAACACCATGCTTCGTTCGAAATGCACGCTGAACAACTGTCGTCGATTCACTTCTGCCGTACTCAATAACACAAAAAGCTTTCTGTTGAGCGGTCGCCATCTTAGCATCAACTGACGCTGACGCCTAGTCAACAGCGCCTCAAGCGAACAAATGTACAACTAAATGAAACTTTATAGCTCCCTTAATTCGCCGACAGATAGTGCTTAGCTCTGCCTTTTGTCGTTGCAGAGTTTTAAATTCCTAAAGTTGTGGTATTCTTTTTGAATCACCCTGTACTTGGCAGGAATGTAGCCACTGTAGGTGGTTACTGGCAGTGGCGGTCACAAGAATGTTCGCGTGGAAGAAGACCAGGCTCCGGACAGCCAGGTGGCATTACCGAGAGGGAAGACCATCGTGTCCTGTGTGAGCTGTGGCGCATCGTTCTGCATCTACAGCAGAAATATCAGCAGCAATTAGCGCCACGGTGACTCTGAAAGGTCTCTGTTGAATTCCTTTCATGTTAATTTCTTAAAACTGTTGTCATTGAAGGCATGCATACATTCCACTTTGTCACACAGTCCCATACGGAGCCTACATCCACTTTCTTTTATATACTGTATAAGATAAGATACTGTCATCCCCCTTCCCATCTGTGTGAAAGGATGAATGAGCAAATGTATTTCTAGTTGCATGCTTGATGGTAGCAGACAAGCCTGTCTGCTAGAGAGCAGTAGGACCAACATCGGAACAGGTAGCTACGCTTTCTAAAAGCAAAGAGGTTTCTACTCTTAGTATGGTCCTGTCCGTCCCTTGTCATGTTGGTATAGGAAGCTGCCTTTCTGGTCACTTCCGTTTGTATCTGTGGAAGCACGCTCGGTAGGGGCGCAGGGCAGTCTGTCCGCGGCGAGCGTCTAAAGTGGTAAGATCTCCGGGTAAGCGTGTCTCGGCTAAGTCCATAGGACAATAGATTTCTTAAGTTCAGCCTACCTGAAAATTTAATCACCTTTATTTTAGGTTTAGATCTAAAATATCTAATGTTATCTTAAATTGCAATGCAGTGTAATTCGAGCGTTCAGAATATCTTCCAGTAGTTGCTTTGTCACTACTTTGTGAGTAAAGTGGAACCACGTGTGGATGATCCGTAACTGTCACTAAGATCATCAATCTTAAATGCGAATGTGCGTGAGATTATAACGTCTCGTCTTGACAATATTTTTCAATATAGCAACTTTTCTTTATGTTCAACTTATGTGGGGTGTACTTTGTGAGACCAGTACCACGTGCTTATACAATTGTTTGACCCATCAGGTTAATAGTAAGACGGTAGTAACCAGTTCGAGGTTTTTCTTTTGTAATTTGTGTTTCGATGTAATTTATTTTAATTATCAGAATTATTGTGGAGTTACACTCTTTGTGTAAACCAAGTTGATCACGTGAAGCATGTAGTGTAATCATCAAAGTAGCCCTCAGCTATTCTTTTCGGGAAGATTTCACAGAGAGTTAGTATGAATTTAGTATACCAATATGAGGTAATTTCATGACGGACAGGATTGTGCTACGAACGTAACTTCTTTGGGTGAAAATTGAATCGATTGGTTGTGGTTAATTTCCTCTTGAATATGTTTCAATGTTCTTTGTGTGTTATTTTATGAATGCAGTGTTGTATGTAGTCTCCCAATCTTGGCTCCTTATTTGAAGTGTTTCGTAAGATTACAAACTCACATTTTCACAATCCTAAATAGGGCACCAGTTTAGTTATGAATCAAGTTTAATATACTGAAATTTTAACGGAACAATGATCAATGTTAAAATAAATGTCCAAAAATAAACTGATTTATTTCTTTTTATTTAAATTGTCTTTATATATATATATCACCGGTTATAGTAAGATGAGTACTAAAAGATTATAATTAATGTTAGTCTGGTTGGAAATTCGGTAAGCTAGACTGGATACCTGGTGAAACAGTTGCTCAGTAATGCAAGGTTAACTTCCCCTGATAGCTCACAGCTTTCAACCCGCTTTTGTTGTCTTGAATATCAGTACCGCTTTCAGAACAAATTAAAGCATCAACATTACAACTCAACGAACAGTTACAAATCGGTTACTTCAAAGACCGAGCCAGATGCCCTGTAGCTTGCATTTCACTGAACCCTACTCACCGCCATTTGCAACTTCAGTGGTGCGAAGCGAGAGCTCATTGGAGTGCAGGGTGGAGGTTTGTTGTGGTTTCTGATGAAACGTGATTCTGCCTCGGTGCCAGCGATGGACGTGTGTTGTTAGAAGGAGACCAGCTGAGGGCCTGCAACCAACCCGTCTGTGTGCTTGACACACAGAACAAACACCTGGGGTGTCAATACCGTATGATAGTGGGAGCATTCTAGTGGTTATCCCACGCACCCTCATTGCAAATTTGCATGTCAGTCTTACTTGTTATGCCGCCACAGAATTCCATGTGGTGTCTTCCAATAGGATAACGCTAGTCCACATACCGCTGTTGTAACTTAACATGCTACATCGAGTGTCGACATGTTGCCTCGTCCTGATCGATCGCCAGACCTGTCTGCAGTTGACCACATATGGGACATCATGGGATGACACAAGGACATCATTGGATGATAACTCCACAAACAGCGTTAACCGTCCCTGTATTGACCGACGAATTGAACAGGCGTGGAACTCTATCCCACAGACTGACATCCGGCCCTTGTGCAACACAATGCATGTACGTTTGCATGAATGCAGTCAACATTCTGACGGTTACAACAGTATTTAATCTACCAGCATTTCACATTTGCAATGAATTATCTCGCACTCACGTTAATCTGTGATCTTGCAACGTTAGTCACTTAAATGTGCAACCTAGACAAATTTATTCCCGAATTTTCATTACTCTATATTAATTACTTTTTGGTGTTGTGATTCTTTTCCCGTCATTGAATATTCGTTGAGAGTAGATAGCATTTTTGCTTTAGTTTTGAGATTCCCAAGTTCCTGACCTGTTTTACTCAGCAAGTTACCGAATATAGAGGGAGGATGTACTTGTTTTGTAGCTGCCTGTTGATGAATAATCGGTTTGTGGCTTTCTCCGGATGTCTCTTTTTCTATGAGTTTTATACTGAAGCCTCTGCTGCATTAATCACAGATAGTGCATTAGCTCTAGAATATGGTGGGAAAGTGGACAATGAGTGGGTGACGGAAATGTGTGGAGTTATACACACATAAAAAAAGTTTTGCATCACCTCGGTTCCGAGAGTTCCAGAACCTGTACAGAAAATTCGAGTACAGATCATCATAAACATCAGTTCCTCCCTTAGTATTGCTCATGAAAACCACACATTGCATGTTGTACCATCATACAGCGAGACCTTCAGAGGTGGTCCTGATTGCTGTACCCGGGTACCTTTAGTAGCTTGTAGCACGTCCTCTTGCATTGACGCATGCCTGTATTCGTCGTGGCATACTATCCACAAGTTCATCAAGGCGCAGTTGGTCTAGATTGTCCCACTCCTCAACGGCGATTCGGCGTAGATTCCTCGGAGTAGTTGGTGGGTCACGTAGTCCACAAACAGCCCTTTTAAATCTATTCCAGGCATGTTCGGTAGGTTTCATGTTTGGAAAACATGCTGGCCACTCTAGTCGAGCGATGTCATTATCCTAAAGAAAGTTATTCACGATGGGGGCGCGAATTGTCGTCCATGAAGACGAATGCCTCGCCAATATGCTGTCGATATGGTTGCACTAACGGTCGGAGGATGGCATTCACGTATCGTACAGCCGTTACGGCGCCTTCCATACCACCAGCAGCGTACGTCGGCCCCACATAATGTCATCCGAAACAGCAGGGAACCTCCACCTTGCTGCACTCGGTGGACAGTGTGTGTAAGGCGTTCAGGCTGACCGGGTTGCCTCCAAACACGCCTTCGACAGTCAACGTCTATCTTCAGGAGTTCTGGGAACCGGGGTGATGCAAAACTTTTTTTGATGTGCGTATTTAAAAACAACTGTTGCACTAACTGTACACAGACAGAAAAACCCAAATGAAAGCAACCACCTCTCCTTGTCTCGCCGACTAGCAACGGTAGGTGCGTGTAGCCGGTGCTGTACACTGTCTGAGAACTGATGACACATTTTGCAGCTCCAGAGTGGTGCCATTGCCGTCTTGTTGCAAACGAAACAAGAATTTTTCAACTATACAACACAGTAGTGTTGGTTTGATGATTAATTATTTTGCGTCCGTCACAATGTCAAAGTGCACCACTTCTCCCTGGCTATTCCGTTTGCTCTCAAGGATAATAATAATAATAATAATAATAATAATAATAATAATAATAACAATAATAATAATAATAATGATTAACAATGATAATAATCTTCAGGCAGTGTAAAATATTCTCGGTAATCAGACAGCGTGAAATCAGAGATAAAACTTGAGCTTTCGAAGATGATCACCAATTTCTTCGTCAGGAGACGACTGTTTACCGGCAGGGAGGTCTGTCTTATTTATAGTTGCGTTAAAGCTTGTCATTGGTCCACTGACGCCGTTTGGAATTTTAACTTCTGTTGGCGCAGTAATGTCATCAGGAAGGTGGGATTCATATTGGTAAATGTGGAAATCTGGCAGTGAGGCAGTAAGATCCACTGTGCCATGAGACTGTGATTTAGGGGCAAAGAAGGAAGAAAGACTTCGCTCCCTGCAGTCAAGTCAGCTCTTGACGAAGAATATGATTTTTGAAAGCTAGAGCTTTAATTTAGATTCGATCAGGTATGAACACCGAGCAGATTTTACAGAAGGATGCGTCCCTGAAAAACTTCGATGTCAAATCCTTCACTCTGCTAACAGCTACAAAAAGAAGCTGTCAATTTTTAATTGTCAAATTAGAATCTTAGCTCCGTAATCGACGTGGTGTACCAGTGTAAGTACATATAGTTAATGTTCTCTGATGTGGATACTCTAAGACTGGAAAGTTCATCTAATATGGACCTAGAAGATGGACTTGCCCATTTGGATGACTTTGGCCTATTACAGTTACCACACCAATACGTTAATGGGATGTAGTTTTGGTGGTGTATAATATCGATCACAGAGTTAATTGGCCAGAATTTGCATCGAATCAGTCGGAGGTAAGCGGAAAATACAGCTGAGTAGAAGAAAAGTGGTAAGAGAGTAGCCTTTACTCTCCATAACAAAAATAGTTTACTTTCGGGTCTTCTATTAGAAAGAGAGGTTAGAGTTTTTCTTAGCAATAATAGAAATCATTCCATTAATAAAATCTTCTCAGGCTTATAGCCGCGTCTAATGGTTAAAACCCCACGAGCTTTCGGCCGATCTCTCTTCGGCCGTTGTCAAAGTTGTAAATGATGCCATGTCGGCTTGGCGTCACTGTTAGGTAGCCGCTGTGGCGCTATCGGTGGGCTCTCCCTCGGCAAATATGGTACAGGTAACGTTCTCGTCCCGCGTCCATCGCACTCGCTTCAATTTCGCGATGGTTGCATCCCAGGTAGTACTGAGATGCAAACCACCGACCTTACTGATGGTGTTTTCAGATATTTTTATGTCTATAGCTTCTTCTATAGCGCTAACCGGAAATCCCTTCGTTCTCATAATGACAGATGTTTCGTCGAATAGATTTCGGTGTCGGTTATCTAAAGTGTGTTCTGCCACGGCTGATTTTTCGGGTATAGCATAGACGTGAGCACCTCTCGTGTTCCGTCAAGCGTTATTCCGCAGTGCCTACTGTCTGGCCGACGTAGTAGCAGCCACACTGATATGGTACCTTGTACACTCCAGGCGTTCTGAGCCATATCACCCTTCACAGGCCTCATGATCTGTCTTATTTTTTCCGGAGGCCTGGCTATACGGGATGTTATTAAATTCCCGTTAAAAACTTCTATGGGTTGTATAGGGGTCTGAGTACATAATATCTTGAATAGAGAGCTATGTCTGGAAACGTACTTTTTCCGTTCTACTACGGTTTCAACTCACTTGTGTAAAGTCTCAGAGTTGCTTGTCCTGGTATGTAATAGGGCACACAGGATAACGTGGACTACTTCTTGTGGGGTTATATGAAAAGTTATATTTACGAGACTCTTGTAGAGACAGAAGAAGATCTACTGACACAAGTACTGACCTCTGCACTAGAAATTGAAGAGACACCACGTGGAATGGAGGGTGTGCATCAGAAAATGCTTCATAGGGACAACGTCTGTAACAACGTTGGTAGTCGTATGGAGGAACCGGTTTATAGTATTTCGTTACTTCAATTACTTATAAATGATATTTCAGGTACGTATAAGAAAACCAAAAATAAAAAAAGTTACCGATTGTCAGCGTAACAATTCGTTTGATCTCAAAACTGATTATCCCGGCTAATATTTGTCACTGTGTAAGGAAATTTCCACTAGACGTTGTGTAGAAATGTTGTCTGTAAAGTCCTGTGAGTGGCACTAAACTGCACATCATTTATTAGAATTTACACAACTGTTACTTAAGATGGAAGCACTTTTCTCTAGCAAAAGGAACATTTAGTCACAAAATACTACCCGTGCACAACATTGGCGTATGTCTCCTATTAAAATATTTCATGTAAATCGTCCGAAATAATTAGGCTTCATATATCAGCAAATAAGAAATTGATATTACGTAACGTGCTGTGAGCACTATTTTTAAAGATTCTATCAGAGTTGAATTCTGTCTTTTAAAGTAGATTCTGGATCACGGGTGCACATTTAATCCATTCATTTATATCTAACTACATTTATGTTTGTTAAAATTCTCGATTCAAAACTGCCGCGGGGATATTTTTGCTAAGATCGCGGCAGACAGACGATAGTCAGTTTGTCTATTGTTACTCTCGATTCCTTTTATATCCAGTTAATATATTCAGATAAAAGTCTTTAAGCATTTTGTTGTCTATTCTTTAGCATTTAAAAGTATTCTCAATGAAAAATGTTTCATATCTTTTATACCAGCTACTAGTAAACTCCGCTGTAAGTTACTATCGCTAATGGCTGCGCTCCTAAATGCGGAGCTGAAAATTAACACTTAAAAACATTAATTAGGTTGGATTGCAACTGAAATAAATACAAATTCACGTCTAGACAGTAGCGACTCTATTTTTCAAATAATAATTAACAGTATATACAGTTACAGGTTTTCCTCTTCACAGACGTCACACGTCTCAAGTCAGAACAGTTCATCGGCTAGCACAGGAAGAACAACTGAACCACAGTTATCACAGATAACAAAAACAGATTATAATTGTCGTTGTATATGAATGTAGTTCCCTGATGATAGTTTTAATTCACACAGAAATTAAATTATTACAGAAATAATGAAATAATTATCGTCATTTTTACACGATACAATCTTTTTTATACGTAATATCGATGATATTTGTTGAGGTTTGTACACTTAGTTCATTTTAACATCTTGTGGCTAGAACATAGTGTCGCGGATGCTAGAGTCGTCACGTCGAGCCGTTGTTGTAGGGAATCAGTACTGTTCTGTACGTAGAGTATCCTGGGTTCTTTTTTATTTTGCAGTAATGTAAACACGTAATGTTTGAGCGTTGATACAGTCAAATGTGCTTCAGTGATAAGTGGATGTTTCTGTATGTTTACTTTCTAATTGTAACCTAGTGTATTGCGTCACGCCTTATCCAATTCCTCAAGCGGAAGTGGGTGAGTTAAACATCTGAATGGAAACCGTCCTACAACGGAAACGGTACGTTTCCAGAAATGGATTCATATTAAAAAAAATTATGTACTCATTCCATTCTACAAATCTCAGAAGTCTGTAACGAAAATTTCCGGACATCCCGTATCACGCCGAGGCCATGGCGGCACGGCTGTCAATTGACACTTGACAGTGACCGGGAAGAGCTCGGTCGGAAGCTTGTGGGTTTTCAGCCACGTGACCGGCTAGAAGCCCTATACGATTTTATTAATTCACATCACCGCAAGACCAGGTATTCATGCAGAACCATTCGACGCCTGAAATATTTGGAAAACCTCTAAATGGATTTTGGAGCAAGTACTTACGCAGGAAATTTTCGCTAGAACAGAATCATAGCAATCATACTTTTCTAAATGCAGGGTATTACTTTAGTCACTTGACTACGTTTGAAATACACGTGCCGCCACGCCATGAAACTTACTACCGACGAACCTTTTGGCAGACACACCTCTGAATTCTGCTGGTGCGTGCCGTTTGCTGTGTGCTCTCAGTAAGCGACAGTGACGTAGTTGGCGGGCGAAATGGAGGGTGCTACGATATCCGAGATTACTACGTCACTGGCCTCCTACGCTGCAGGCGAGTCGCCCCTGCATGTAGGCCGCACGTGATGCGTCAGCAGCAGCAGCAGCAGCTAATGACACACACTCACATGTGATCAGGCACGGCTTGTGGCATGCTTGTCTGTGGTGAGAGCCGCCCGGCAGCTGCTGCTTGCCACGGGCCACAAGGTCCGTTCAGTGTGAGCAAACAAGGCGGACGTGCTCGGGGCGCGGACAGCCCGCCTTTATCTGTTAAGCCTCAATAAATTAACGCAAATGTTCCCCCAGAGACCTGCAAGCCACCACATCTGTAAACTGCGCAGTTTTCTCATCCCCTCAGCCCCCTCCTCCCCCCCCCCTCAAAAAAACAACTAACCGACCTAATATGGAGGCTGCATCTCTCCAACTTGTTCTGAAGCCTTATTCCGATCATTTCTCTCTTATACTAAAGTCGCAGTCCACCTCCGTAACGTAGCGGTAGCGTTACTGGCTACCGCGCAGGGGGCCCAGGTTCGATTCCCGACTGGGTGTTGTGTGCCCTTCAGCATCATTTTCATCATCATTGACTCGCAAGTCGTCGAAGTGGCGTCAACTAAAAAGGATTTGCAGTACGGTTGCCGAACTCCCCCGAAAGGGGCCTCCCGGCCAACACTGCCATCCGATCGTTTGATTTTTCACTAAAGTCGCATGTGTGTCCGCTCCACCAAAATTTTGCAAGTCTCTCCAAATTCTCGAACACCCTGCTCATCCTGCTATCTGCCTTGTATCCGTCTACCACCATCCACTAGGATTGTGTATGTGCCTCTTAATTTACTCTCTCTCCTCTCTTGCACTGAATTTCGAATTTCCTATACTTCCCACCAACTTCAGACCAACCACTATATTGTTTCATCACTGTTTATTAACCTTCATGTTCTGCCACATTTGTATCAACACATTCCTCCAACAGTATACCCTCAACTAAAACTTTACCCTCCTCTCTCTACCTGACCATGAGATCCAACTAGATCTCTGCTCATCTTTCCAGCTTTAACCCAACACTCCTCTTCCATGTCAGGGCTCTTTTTTTCCTTCCCTCGTTATCCTATCACCCTTTCCAAACGTTTGGTTCGGGGTCTTCCTCCCAAGCCCATCCATCCTACATCCATAGAAAAACACTCTCATATCACCTTAACGAACTTTGTTGTAATGACCCTGGAACCAATGGTAAACGGTCGTCTGGTCTGGTTGTTCAGGCAACTCCTTAGTCGCTCTTAATCTGCATTCTGGCGGTTTCGATCCGCTGTCGGTAGCCTGACCTTACTTTGACTCCAGTAAGGCGTGTTACACTGTTTGGAGACAAGATGTTTTGGAGTAGTTTCATCAGTGGGCCTTTCGTGGCTACCTCCCCATCTTGATGCGGTCTCACCTGTCTAAGCGGGTTTTTAGGCCCCGCCTTGGACACATGTTCAGATCGTTGAGCAGGAGAATCCAGTCCCTCAGGGCAACGTTTTGTGTAACCGTCTCTGCCTCAGACGTAGACAGAATCATGTCTACAGTGAGGACTCCTGTACAAAGCTTCTTACTTGTGGACGATTTTGTTGTTTTCCGTCCACCCTCCAATGCTGCAACAGGGACTCGCCAGTCGCAGGTTACAGTGCGCAAATTAGAGAAGTGGGGTGCAAAGACAAGTTTTCAGTTTATAGCATTTATATCGTTCTGATCATATTTTTATTTTACCTGCCTTGCATATGAGGGCACCAACCTAATTTTTAAAGACTCAGTGAGGTTTCCAGGTCTCATTTTTGATTCAAAATAGCCGAGGCTGCCACACCTGACAGACTTGAAAGCCATAACCCTGAAGGCACTGAATATCATAAAGTGTCTTAGCCACTGGTCTAGGGCAGCAGACAGGGCACGTATGCTCCAGTTTTATAGGGCTTTCGTACGTTCGCGGATAGACTATGGGTGCACAGTGTATCGATCGGCGAGACCTTATGACGGAGATTAGGCTGGCCACGGGGGCTTATCGGATCAGCCCCATACCCTGTCTCTGTGCTAAGGTTAATGAACTGCTGCATAAAATCCGACGGCAGCTCCTCGTGGTGCGTCAGGCATGTAAGCTCATCATATCTTTGCATTCATCTGCATACCATGCTGTTGCTCGTCCAACTCTGGAATGCCTTTTCTGCAGTCGCCCATGAGCAATACGGACATCTGGGATCTGCGTGTGGCATGTTTTGGAGTCACTTGGTGTGGAGCAAATAGAATCCTAAGTCCATAGTTTTAACACTCTGACGCCCTGGTTACTGCAGAGGCCCAGAGGAATTTAGACATACACTCCTGGAAATTGAAATAAGAACACCGTGAATTCATTGTCCCAGGAAGGGGAAACTTTATTGACACATTCCTGGGGTCAGATACATCACATGATCACACTGACAGAACCACAGGCACATAGACACAGGCAACAGAGCATGCACAATGTCGGCACTAGTACAGTGTATATCCACCTTTCGCAGCAATGCAGGCTGCTATTCTCCCATGGAGACGATCGTAGAGATGCTGGATGTAGTCCTGTGGAACGGCTTGCCATGCCATTTCCACCTGGCGCCTCAGTTGGACCAGCGTTCGTGCTGGACGTGCAGACCGCGTGAGACGACGCTTCATCCAGTCCCAAACATGTTCAATGGGGGACAGATCCGGAGATCTTGCTGGCCAGGGTAGTTGACTTACACCTTCTAGAGCACGTTGGGTGGCACGGGATACATGCGGACGTGCATTGTCCTGTTGGAACAGCAAGTTCCCTTGCCGGTCTAGGAATGGTAGAACGATGGGTTCGATGACGGTTTGGATGTACCGTGCACTATTCAGTGTCCCCTCGACGATCACCAGTGGTGTACGGCCAGTGTAGGAGATCGCTCCCCACACCATGATGCCGGGTGTTGGCCCTGTGTGCCTCGGTCGTATGCAGTCCTGATTGTGGCGCTCACCTGCACGGCGCCAAACACGCATACGACCATCATTGGCACCAAGGCAGAAGCGACTCTCATCGCTGAAGACGACACGTCTCCATTCGTCCCTCCATTCACGCCTGTCGCGACACCACTGGAGGCGGGCTGCACGATGTTGGGGCGTGAGCGGAAGACGGCCTAACGGTGTGCGGGACCGTAGCCCAGCTTCATGGAGACGGTTGCGAATGGTCCTCGCCGATACCCCAGGAGCAACAGTGTACCTAATTTGCTGGGAAGTGGCGGTGCGGTCCCCTACGGCACTGCGTAGGATCCTACGGTCTTGGCGTGCATCCGTGCGTCGCTGTGGTCCGGTCCCAGGTCGACGGGCACGTGCACCTTCCGCCGACCACTGGCGACAACATCGATGTACTGTGGAGACCTCACGCCCCACGTGTTGAGCAATTCGGCGGTACGTGCACCCGGCCTCCCGCATGCCCACTATACGCCCTCGCTCAAAGTCCGTTAACTGCACATACGGTTCACGTCCACGCTGTCGCGGCATGCTACCAGTGTTAAAGACTGCGATGGAGCTCCGTATGCCACGGCAAACTGGCTGACACTGACGGCGGCGGTGCACAAATGCTGCGCAGCTAGCGCCATTCGACGGCCAACACCGTGGTTCCTGGTGTGTCCGCTGTGCCGTGCGTGTGATCATTGCTTGTACAGCCCTCTCGCAGTGTCCGGAGCAAGTATGGTGGGTCTGACACACCGGTGTCAATGTGTTCTTTTATCCATTTCCAGGAGTGTAGTACAGTATACGACATATTGCACTCCTGCATATGTTATCAATACAGTATTTAAGAAATTTTAACTGAGCACCACGGCCTTACAGCTGTTGGGTAGTAAAAGGTTGACTCTGTTGGCAGCTCTGTTGTTTTCCTGATAGCGTCCTGAACGGCCGACTGCCTCAAGACTGTATTGACTTCGACACGGAATTGTGTGTCGTCTTGTAGGCACTGGAGCAGATGAGACGTGATTCGAGTACTAAATTCCTTGCCTGTGCCGATTTTCTGAGTGCCCTTTACTCTTTACAACGCTTTTACCCAGCATATAAAGTAGTCCGAATATCCAGGACGCCCTCCATCAACTACAACGTCTGGGAAAGATGGTGATGCCAGGCCATATGGGTATTGCGGGGAAAGAAAGGGCAGACGTAGCAGCGAAGAAGGACTGCCACGGTGCTCAATTAGTTTGGTGTGCCGTCCCGCTCCATGCTAGCGTCTCGCTGTTGAGATACAGAGGCTTGTGCCGATGGGAGGATGAGGGGCCGGAAGTGACAGACAATAAGCTCCGTCTGGTAAAGCCCTCAACTCAGCAGAAGCGTACCTCCTTCCAGCCACGACGACGGGACGAGGTCCTCCTCACTCGTCTTAGCATAGACCATAGCACTATGACGCATGGCTCCTTGCTCCAGCGAGAGGACCCTACAATGTGTGGTCCTTGTGGCGTACAGACCGCTGTGCGCCACATTTTCTCACATTCTCCTTTGCACTACTGGCCATTAAAATTGCTACACCAACAAGAAATGCAGATGATAAACGGGTACTCAATGGACAAATATATTATACTAGAACTGACATGTGATTAAATTTTCACGCAATTTGGGTGCATAGATCCTAAGAAATCAGTATCCAGAACAACCACCTCTGGCCGTAATAAAGGTCTTGATACGCCTGGGCATTGAGTGAAACAGAGCTTGGATGGCATGTACAGGTACAGCTGCCCAAAGTTCATCAAGAGAAGTGACTGGCGTATTGTGACGAGCCACTTGCTCGGCCACCATTGACCAGACGTTTTCAGTTGGTGAGAAATCTGGAGAATGTGCTGGCCAGGGCAGCAGTCGAACATTTTCTGTATCCAGAAAGGCCCGTACAGGACCTGCAGCATGCAGTCGTGCGTTATCCTGCTGAAATGTAAGGTTTCGCAGGGATCGAATGAAGGGTAGAGCCACTGGTCGTAACACATCTGAAATGTAACGTCCACTGTTCCAAGTGCCGTCAATGCGAACAAGAGGTGACCGAGACGTGTAACCAATGGCATCCCATACCATCACGCCGGGTGATACGCCAGCATGGCGATGACGAACACACGCTTCCATTGTGAGTTCACTGCGATGTCGCCAAACACGGACGCGACCATCATGATGCTGTAAACAGAACCTGGATTCATCCGAAAAAATTACGTTTTGCCATTCGTGCACCCAGATTTGTCGTTGAGTACACCATCGCAGGCGCTCCTGTCTGTGATGCAGCGTCAAGGGTAACCGCAGCCATGGTCTCCGCGCTGATAGTCCATGCTGCTGTAAACGTCGTGGAACTGTTCGTACAGACGGTTGTTGTCTTGTAAACGTCTCCATCTGTTGACTTAGGGATCGAGACGTGGCTGCACGATCGGTAACAGCCATGCGGATAAGATGCCTGTCATCTGGACTGCTAGTGATACGAGGCCGTTGGGATCCAGCACGGCGTTCCGTATCACCCTCCTGAACCCACTGATTCCACATTCTGTTAACAGTCATTGGATCTCGACCAAAGCGAGCAGCAATGTCGCGATACTGTAAACCTCAATCGCGATAGGCTACAATCCGACCTTTATCAAAGTCGGAAACGTGATGGTACGCATTTCTCCTCCTTACACGAGGCATCACAACAACGTTTCACCAGGCAACGCCGGTTAACTGCTGTTTCTGTAAGAGAAATCGGCTTGAAACTTTCCTCATTTCAGCACGTTTTAGGTGTCGCCAGCGGCGCCAAACGTGTGTGAAAGCTCTGAAAAGCTAATCATTTGCGTATCACAGCATCTTCTTCCGGTCGGTTAAATTTCGTGTCTGTAGCACGTCATCTTCGTTTTGTAGCAATTTTAATGGCCAGTAGTGTATTTTCAGACCAGAGGTTAGCGGCAGATTTGCAAACAAACCCGCCCTCTATTGTTTTAAAGCTTTGTGTAATGTCCAACAGTTTTCCGAAAATTTTAGGGAGATGGTCTTAATGTGTTGCCAGGATGATTGGGTCACGCATGTTCTTTGTAAGTCGTCAGCCAATCACATTTGCCTCTGACGTTGTTTTAGCTCATCTATCGTTGTACTTGTGTTTTAATCGCTGGTATTATACCTTTCGCTCTTTCTACCGTGTCTTAAGGTGTTTGAGATAGAGTGATTGTGTGAGTGAATACGAGTGCGGTGGAAAAAAGTGGATGAGTGTCATTTTTAGGTTTTGTTATCACTGTGTCCAACAATTTTAGCGATTTTTTTAAACATTCGTTCCTTTTAAGATGTACAAACACTCTTCCACCACCACTTTCCTTTCCCAACGAAACTCTACTCGACTTCCGAGAAGCTGAAATCCCTATCCCCTGTCTCTTCAAATTATGGTGATTTCATTCATTTTGAGCTAAACTTACGAACTCCATATAGCTACTACATCTAGCACCCTCCAATATATGGGTGAGTTTATTTTAATCGTCAACTAATGTAAAATATTTCTCTTCCAGTTGCAGTACCATACTTTAATTTTCATCTAATCCAAAAAATGTTTCTCTTCGTCTTCCAGTACCATCTCAGCGATTCCTGCATGATGTAACGAGGCTTGATTTACCTACTATTGAACATATGTGATTGTTAGATATCATATCCCTGTTATAAAGTGTTACATCCAGGTACTTGTATGAATTTAAACTGTGACTCGTTGACACTATGTTTTTTATTTTTTTCGTTTTGTGAAGTGCACAGTTTCTTAGTGTCGAACGTTTAAAGCAAGATGGAAATCTTTGCACCACTTTTAATTTTATCTAATTGAATATGTGTGACGCATTTTTCGGATAGTACATCATTATATATAAGTGCATCATCCGAAAAAGTCTGAGGTTGCTATTAGTACTATCTAAGAACATTAACAGCAACGGTGCTAGCACAGTTCCGTTAGGCACACCGAAAGTTAATTCTACACCTGCAGATGACTCTCCACTGAATATAACATGCTGCGTTGTCCACGCGAACAAATCCTCAATCCAGTCACGAATTTCGCTTGATACCCCATACGATCGTACTTTTGGTGTCCGCCCCCGGTAGTTGAGTGGTCAGCGCGACAGAATGTCAATCCGAACGGCCCGGGTTCGATTCCCAGCTGGGTCGGAGATTTTCTCCGCTCACGGACTGGGTGTGGTGTTGTCCTCATTATCATCATTTCATCCTCATCGACGAACAAGGTGCAGAAGTGGCGTCAAATCGAAAGACTTGCACCCGGCGGACGGTCTACTCGACGGGAGGCCCTCGTCACACGACATTTACGTCGTACTTTTGGCAATAAGCGTAGATGTAATACTGAGTCAAACGATTTTCGGAAATCGAGGAGTACTACATCTGCCTGACTGCTTAAAAGATGTCATGTGAGAAATCTGTAAGTTGGGTTTCACAAGGTCGATGTTTTCGAAGTACATGCTAGTTGGCACGAAGGAGGTCAATCTGTACGAGTTACTTCGCTACATTCGAGTTAAAAATATGCCGTAATATTCTATAACGAATGGACGTCAAGGATATTGGACGGTAGTTTTATGCCACACATCTTGTATAGGAAGTGACCTGTGCTTTCATTCAGCTACTACGCACGGTTTTTACTTAGAGAGATCTACGGTAGATTATAGCTAAAAGAGGAACTAACTCAGCCTCGATGAGTCGCAACGTTGCCTCTTTGAAAATTCGCAAGGAATAGAGTGCACTGGCGAGTAGCAAGCAGTGTGTGGTGTGCCAGTACGAGAACGCACTCATTCTTTACCGTGTATTTGAACCACGATGTTTTTCTGATTTAGCTCAGAGACAAAATATTGCCCCTTCATCCACATCTTCATGACGAGTCTGTTGTGGGCACTCCGTCTTCCAGGACGACAGCAGCCGTGTTGACAGAGGTGCACTGCTACGTTTCTTGGTTTGACGAATACTTAAAACCCTATCGCACATTCATGGACCTGCTGAATCACGCTATCTTAATCCCATAATAAACGTCTCGGACTATTTGCAACAGCGATTGAAACGTATCAATTAGCATCCACGCAATTTCGTACCTCAGCGGCATCAAATCATCTGTTAGGACTTCATATATATCTAGATATTTGCAGACTCTTCCTCATCGAACTGAGACCATTATCAAAACTAGAGGTGATGTTACGTGGTATTAGCATGATGTATCCTGAGGGTGACTAATCTGTTTTACCGCATGCTTATCTTGAATGAGGTAAACAGTGTAGGGCTGCGCAGTCGAATGGAGTGCTCAATTTATTTCGTTTTTGGTTTTGTTAATTTTCGTACATGTTGCACTCGTTCGATATCTGGTGGGGTAGTAACGTGCCGGTTATGCAATATACCCGCGACACTTGTACACGTTATCTTCCGTTACGACAAACTGAATTGAGGAACAGTCAAAGACGTGACGGACGTGTTGAAATCGGAGAGATGCCTGGCAGGACTAAATATGAATAAGTGTTCATATTTTCCTCTCACACGTCGTTTGAAATATCTTTCACGTAAGGTAATGATATGTCTCTGTTCATTTAGAAAGTATTCTACACAATGCATAGCACTGCGTTGTGCGTGGTATTTTACACACTACTGGCCATTAAAATTGCTGCACCACGAAGATGACGTGCTACAGACACGAAATTTAACCGACAGGAAGAAGATGCTGTGATATGCAAATGATTAGCTTTTCAGAGCATTAACACAGGGTTGGCGCCGGTGGCGACACCTACAACGTGCTGAAATGAGGACCGTTTACAACCGATTTCTCATACAGAAACAGCAGTTGACCGGCGTTGCCTGGTGAAACGTTTTTGTGATGCCTCGTGTAAGGAGCAGAAATACGTACCATCACGTTTCCGACTTTGATAAAGGTCGGATTGTAAGCTATCGCGATTGCGGTTTATCGTATCGCGACATTTCTGCTCGCGTTGGTCGAGATCCAATGACTGTTAGCAGAATATGGAATCGGTGGGTTCAGGAGGGTAATACGGAACGCAGTGCTGGATCCCAACGGCCTCGTATCACTGGCAGTCGAGATGACAGGCATCTTAACCGCATGGCTGTACCGGATCGTGCAGCCACGTCTCGATCCCTGAGTCAGCAGATGGGGACGTTTGCAAGACAACAACCATCTGTACGAACAGTTCCACGACGTTTACAGCAGCATGGACTATCAGCGCGAAGACCATGGCTGCGGTTACCCTTGACGCTGCATCACAGACAGGAGCGCCTGCGATGGTGTACTCAACGACTAACCTGGGTGCACGAATGGCAAAACGTCATTTTTTCGGATGAATCCAGGTTCTGTTTACAGCATTATGATGGTCGCATCCGTGTTTGGCGACATCGCGGTGAACGCACAAAGGAAGCGCGTATTCGTCATCGCCATTCTGGCGTATCTCCCGGCGTGATGGTATGGGGTGCCATTAGTTATACGTCTCGGGTCACCTCTGTTTCGCATTGACGGCACTTTGAACAGTGGAGATTCAGAAGGATGTAGGTTGCAGTAAGTACTGGGAGATGAGGAAGCTTGCACAAGATAGAGTAGCATGGAGAGCTGCATCAAACCAGTCTCAGGACTGAAGACCACAACAACATACGACCCGTGGCTCTACCCTTCATTCGATCCCTGCGAAACCTTACATTTCAGCAGGATAATGCACGACTGCATGTTGCTGGTCCTGTACGGGCCTTTCTAGATACAGAAAATGTTCGACTGCTGCCCTGGCCAGAACATTCTCCAGATCTCTCACCAATTGAAAACGTCTGGTCATTGGTGGCCAAGCAACTGGCTCGTCACAATACGCCAGTCACTACTCTTGATGAACTGTGGTATTGTGTTGAAGCTACATGGGCAGCTGTACCTGTACACGCCATCCAAGGTCTATTTGACTGAATGGCCAGGCGTATCAAGGCCTATTACGGCCAGAGGTGGTTGTTCTGGGTACTGATTCCTCAGGATCTATGCACGCAAATTGCGTGAAAATGTAATCACATGTCAGTTCTAGTATAATATATTTGTCAAATGAATACCCGTTTATCATCTTCATTTCTTCTTGGTGTAGCAATTTTAATGGCCAGTAGTGTAATGGAGCCCCAGATTTATAAATGTTGTCTCCGAGCGTCGCTCACTCTCACATTACAATACGAAGTATAAGGGCGATCAAGACGTTTCGGTATGAGGGCGTTGCTGCCGTGCATACGCAAGGTAGTGCGACTCTGATGAGAATATATAAGCACTGAAGTATAGGCAAGGGATTAATGTGGGATTCGTGTCTTTCCCGCGAGCGTGCAGTAAATGCGGAAATGTGAAATACGGTGACGTTATTACCAAATGCGTACAAACAGGACCCTTGTGCTGTTATTTTTTTCTTGGCTGCCCAAAAATAAACTCTAGTAGGCATCCATCCGAGAGCAGAAGGATCTGAATGGTATCATGCATCGTCGCCTGGTCCCATGAAGTTCAATAGCCATCCATCTTACTGTGATGCCCGCCCTGTTCTTTGATTACACGGGCCCACTGCTTATTGATCTGGAGAAACCTGGTGTCTCCATTACTGGGGAACGGTACTGCACAACGCTGGAGAAATTACTGCGTGTAATAAAGGCTAAACGGCCGTGAAAACTGCTACAAGAGGTGTTGCTGCTTCATAATAACGTACGTTCCCATGTCGCAAAGGTCGTAATGCGGAAGTTCCGCCAACTCAACAGGGAAACACTCGACCACTCCTGATCACTCCCTTGTGATTATCACGCCTTCGGTCGCTTAAAAAAGGCGCTGAAAGGTCGACGATTCCTGTCGAAAGAAAGGTGCAACAGGCGGACAGTAGGACTCGGTGTTTTTCCGAAACGTGTATCTTCAACCTGGTGCGTCAGTGGGATGATTGCCTCGTTATTCACTGCAATTTTTCCTAACTGTCATACCGATTATGGACTGTACGGCCTTTGAACAGAAACTTTTTGATCACTCCTTATGTTGTGTTGGCAGAAGAGCCAACACCGCGTTACTAGTGGAGGCCGAAATACACGCGTTTTAGCTCACGCAGGCTGGCGTGAGGAGGGAAGAACTATATTGACGTGAGGTCTGAAACATGACCAGGAATGAGAATTCAGAAAGCGGACGTAATTAGTTTGATACTTAACTTTAATCCACTAATGATGAACGTCGCTCTTGACAGTACATGATTCACAATATTATCTGTTCAGAATACATTCGTAGTAACTGAATATGGCGGCTTGCTAGGTCGTAGCAAATGACGCAGCTGAAGGATATGCTAAACTGTCATCTCTGCAAATGAGAGCGTCTGTAGTCAGTGAACCATCGCTAGCAAAGTCGGCTGTACAACTGGGGTGAGTCCTAGGGAGTCTCACTAGACCTGCCGTGTGGCGGCGCTCGGTCTGCAATCACTGACAGTGGCGACACGGGGGTCCGACGTATACTAACGGACCGCGGCCGATTTAAAGGCTACCACCTAGCAAGTGTGGTGTCTGGCGGTGACACCACACCTTATACACTCATGAGCCAGGATATTACGATCACTTGCTTATTAGAGAGTTGGTCCACATTTGCAACGCAATACAGCTGTGATACCGTGCGACTTGGATCTGACAAGTACACAGTATGTTTCTGAAGGAATGTAGCAGCAAATGGCTGGACGCAGTTCGCAGTTCCCGTGATTTACTGGTCGGTGGTTACCCGTCGCGGATGTAGTGCCCGATAGCGTCCAGATGTGCGTCATTGGGTTCAGATCACAAGGTTTTGTTAGCCAAATTCATTATCATATTCCTCAAACCACTGCAGCTCGGTTCTAGGGTTTTGACACTAAAATTTATCCTGTTGGAAGAAGTCTTTGCCATCGGTGAAGAAGCATCAAGCATGAAGGGTCCACAGTAAAGTTCTCGCTGTCCGCAGTAGTCATGGACCTACGATTACTACCACATGTTTCGTGCAAGACCAGGTGAGTGCGCCAACTGCCTGCCTCCTTGATGTGCACATATCGAGCACTTGTTCGCGTGGTTGACTTCTTGGACCTGGTGTAACACTAAACGTGATCAATACGGCCAGGCGACACGTTTCCACTCATCCACTGGTCACTCTCGGTGATACCGTTCCCACTACAGTCGTAATTGTCAATGTCGTTAGTCAATGTAGACTGCAGTGGTAGTCTGCTGTGGAGGCTCATGTTCAGTAAAGTGCGGTGAAGAGTGTGCTGCAAAAGATCTTGTGTCTGCACCGGCATTGTACTCTGTAGCAGGTCTACCACAGATAGCTGTCCATCCTGTTTTACTGAGCAGAGAAGTCTCCGAACTCCTCGACCTGTGAGGAAGTGTGGACATCTGACACCTTGACACCTACTCGTGGTTTACACTGTCTTTCAAGTCCGCAGCTCGTAGTCTAGTGGCTAGCGTTGCTACCTCGGGATCCCGGGTTCGAATCCAGGCCGGTTCGGGGATTTTTCTCCGCCCGGGGACTGGATATTTGTATTTTCCTCATCATCGTTAGGGTAGTGGCGAGACTAGAAATGGAAAGAATGGAACTTGTATGGGCGCTGATGACCACGATGTTGAGCGCCCCACAAACCAACATCATCATCACACTGTCCTCCAACCCCTATTCATAGCTGCTCGACACAGTGGTTCACGATTAGCTTCGCAATTTCCGAAATTCTCGGTTCTTGGCGCCTGGCCATAACAATCTGCCGTTTGTCAAAGTCGTTTACGTCAGTAAATTTCCCACTTTGCGGACCACATCGCAGCTAAAGTGATTCCCCAATCGTTTGATTTACTCTTATACACTGTCCTTGCCGTTTCACATGCCCACAGAGCCACCAGATGCATTCAGTCTCGTGATCGTCGGTCGTCATGAGGGACGTTCAGTAATTTATGATACACAGTTTTTTTCTGAAAGCAGGTAGGTTTATTCAAGATTGCAATACATCACATTATTCTTCACTCTTTTGGCAACAAAAAACTATTTTTCAATATAACAATATAATCTCCGTTCCATCTTACTGGGAAGGGGGGCGGGAGGGGGGGGGGGGAACCCGCATCGTACAAATCTGCTTGGTCGATCTCAGAGCCAACGTCTTTCTGCATCAGTTATCTCCCCATTATCCACGTACTGCAACTCAGAAAGTGCGCCCTTCATTGGGCGAAACAGACGGAAAAGTGCGAGAGGGGCTGAGGAGGAACAGTCCAATGAAAATTTGTGAGCTCCTTTCGGGTGCGCAGACCTGCGTGAGGCCATGCGTTGGAGAAGTTCCTTTGCATTTTTGTGGCGACGAACACCATGAAGTCGTTTCTTCCATTTCCTGAGGATAGCACAGTACACTTCAGAGTTGATCGTTGCACTGTGTGGGGGGATTATCAAACAGAATAATCCCTCCAAAATTGCAGAAGCCCGTCGCCATGACTTTACTGGTTGAGATTGCGACTTTGAACCTCTTGCTTAGGAAAAGAGATGGTATATCGCCACCCCATGGATTGCCGTTTAGTTTCCGGTTCGGAAAGATAAACCTATGTTCGACAAAAATTGTCACGATCAGCCTCGTAATCAGTTCCGGACTGATGGTCCTTCGTTACTCTTTATGGTATTCTGTTAGGCAGCGAGGAACTCAGTCGGTACACACCCGTGTCAGCACTATCAACAGAGGCACCCAGTTGAGCAGCAAGTTATTTGATTGTGATCCGCCGCGCGGGATTAGCCGAGCGGTCTCAGGCGCTGCAGTCGTGGACTGTACGGATGGTCCCGGCGGAGGTTCGAGTCCTCCCTCAGGCATGGGTGTGTGTGTTTGTCCTTAGGATAGTTTAGGTTAAGTAGTGTGTAAGCTTAGGGACTGATGACCTTAGCAGTTAAGTACCATAAGATTTCACACACATTTGAACATTTGATTGTCATCTGTTGAAGAGAGTGTCCGGACGTTCCAGCATGTCAGAAGTCACAGCCGTGTGCGGCCGGCTGGCGCACGAGAGACCGGACAAGTCTGCGCAAACTTGTTGCGATGACGACACGCGTCGCCCAACAACTCACTGTGCTTTTGTTCACTGCCAGGTCTCTGTAGACGTTCTGCAAGGGCCTATCAATATTGTGGATGTTCTGGTTTCCGCCAAAAGAGACTCACTGACAGCGCTCTAGTTGGATCACATTTCTGTTACAGACGCCATTTTCAAGGCTACATATAGCGGTGCCATCTGTCGGTACTTCGTGAAACTGTATGGGCTGAATCGGAATGTTCCACCATATCCCACAACATATTCCGCATTTTTCAAAACCGAAATTGGCTGAGGAGAAAGTGCTGCATTACTTATTGAAATCCCCTCGCAGCGTTTTGGCTTATAGTTGTATACGCTAAGAGGTACGATAAATGAATGAGTGGTACGTATACTGTAGTATGTATATGAATCTGCAATTCGAGGTTTAAGAATAGTACTACTGAAAATAATCCTATTCTGAAAGATTTAGTAAACCAATTTTGGATGTTACTTAAGTAAGTTTACCACGTTTACTTTTACATTTGCTGTTTTTAGCGTTTCTGTTAATCTTAACTTTTCTACGGTATGTACCTGAGTGTTTTCGAATTGTAAATTGGTGTTTCATCTTTCTTATATTCTTTCATCATTTAGCATCTCTCAAGGTGAATCAACTCATTTTCATGGTTATAGATAGGGAAATACTTCGAAATTTCTATACTCATACAAATCCAAACGAGCCATATTTCAGAAACGCCAAGAGATGGAATAAATCTTTGCTAACTGCCAGTTTCGATTCTCGCATCACCTTCAGGTATCATAAAATTATTTACAGCAGTCTTTATGGCAATATTCTTCCTATGGCTTCAAGTAAAATAAACACAATCCTAAATCACTGACGCCAATCGTAATCTGCTTTAGGCTGTCGACAGCAAAATGCATTGACGGCTGTGACTCTGGAAATTGTTAATTTTATTTTGCGGAATAGTAAGGATATTGCTACACAGGCTGTTGTAGACAGTTTTCTGACACATGCTGAAGATCAAAAGATGGAAACTGATAGCTTATAAATATTTATTTATCAGCAGCCCTTGACAGTTCTTAAATGTGCTAGCTATTCTTTAAGAACGTACGAACTGTGGGCACCATCTGCACAAAATTGCCAATTGAATATAGAGCGACAATCCGAAATAGGGCTGCAAAATAAAAATGTATATAGTTCCTACATGGTGCACATTATTGCTTATAAAAGTTCTCTTTATTTTATGTTTGTATTTTTCGATATAATTATTGATATGGAGTAATAGGAACTGTCACTTATATATACTGCAAAGAACTCTGCAGTGGCCACGAGTAAGACAAAACAATAGAACGATTTACTGCACTGATTTAATCGAACGGGACAGATAGTGTTAATAAGCTTCAAACTGGGTTCGTCTCAGAATCAATTAAGGCATTTCCTTTTGAGTAAATAGTTTCTGAGCACTCTACAGCTCATAACTTTTCTGTGAAATATGTCATACCAAATTGTTCCATAGCAGAGAATGTAAACGTTGAACTTCAGTACATCTCACGTCATACACACAACGTGACCGATTTATTTAATTTTTTTGTACTTTTATGTGTGATTTTCTAAGTACATGAGGCACCAGAATGTAGGAGAATTCACATTTACGAAAAATTCCTTGTGAGTTGCACCTCGTTGTTTTAGTTAGCGTTAGTTTGTGTATCTATGACCACCACACAACGTAATCCTGCATAAATCAAGTTTTCTTCCGCTGTGCACTATAAATAACTAAACTCGGCGTAAACACATAAATTATTCTCTAGCCTTCGTAGCAGTATCTTCGCAATACCGTGTCGAAACTCAGGCCATCTTTCTGGAAAAGCACATATTATTTCGTGTTTCTGGAGACACTCTACGCTTTGTACAGCGCGGCCTTAGTTTAGTACTCTTTTAAGTTAGCGTGTCACTCTCTTCATGATATACAGGTACTTATTTGATCCATCTCTCACGTTCAAATAGCTAGTAATAAGTAAGTTGCGTTGTATCCATAATTGCTTCAGTTGCTAATATGTTTTAAAGAAGACGGAAATGTTAGCATGTAGTTGCTCGTCACATATGAAAAACCGACTGGAAGTTTTCTCTAATTTTAAATGATACGATTTCTTTTTTCATTTTTTTTTAAATCAATAAAAGTCATTTGAGAAATGATATTCTAACATTACCTCAACCGATAAAAACGGGACTCTTATAGGAATATTCTCTTGTGCTTCCGTCTGGCAGTCTGTTTAGACCCCTCTTTCTCAGGAACAGATAGAGGTATGAAGTTTAAATTTATGACAAGTACTGTGATCTACAGTGGCTTTGCGGTGTAAAAAAGTTAAGCTTGTCAGTCAGCGCAGTCAAAAGATTCCGCCATTTATTTCACATGTTTTGACAGTTGCACACCCTCTTATCAAAACCTTTAGATGATCTATCTTTATACAAAATTAATTTTGCACGGAATTCTCAGAACGCGAGTCCTACTCAAACTTGTCCAATTGTTTTTATTTACTGATTTTTTTTGTGTTGACAACATTAGGCCATCAGGCCATCTGTTACTTCTAAGCAGACACTCTACAAGTTTTAGATTATGTTAATTGCAACACACGTGTTATAAAAACTTTTTGATTTAACAAGGGAACTAAATGCAACATGCATATTTGAAAGCAATGCTAGTTTTGGAAGGAAAGGAAGAAAAATTGAAAGAACAGAGACAGACTACAGAAGATAGATTTAAACTGACGATATGGGAAGAAGGGCACGTGCGAGAAAGAGTAAGATAGGGGGAGGAAGAGCAAGGTGATGAACAGAACAGGAGCAATGGAGAGATCTTATGACAAGTGGCGCGCCTGACTGAGAAAACGAAAAGAAAACGGAGAGTCACTGGGAGAGGATGGTAGTATTTTCTTTTATGTTTCACAGAAAGAAATTCGCCTTATACGGTAACTAACGCAGTGCCGTCTGCTTCGCTCGCGTTGACCGTATTGTCTGCACAAAATTTTGTGTTTTCCTTTGATCGGATTTTTATGTTGTTCACAAATTAAAATCCCTTCTTAAACGACGCCCACATTATAAGATCAACACCCTCTCTAAATTTCAAGTTCCTATCCTTAGCGGTGTAGGCTGGCGGATGACGAGTCAGTCAATCAGGACATCGCCTTTTATATATAGAGATTTCCTAGGGAGAAGTTATGAGACGGACAAAAGGAAGTGCCTCAGCTTTTTCTTAAATACAACAGGGCACTGAACTGTATGCAGCGTGCAGGACAGCTTTCTCCAGAGGCCGATAGCAGTAACAGAGGAGGAGTCTCTGTTTTACGTTTGTGGATGGACTCAGCTAGGATATGAGATGAGTCTGGTAGCCGGTAGATTTTCCAGATGAGAACAGCCTGCGCTATCTGACCGGCACTTACTGCTCCCAGTATTTTAATATCTTGGTTTTGGGTATTAAAATGTGTGCGGTGAGTCAGTTCAAATACATCGATCGGAACAGACGAGGTTATCATGGCAATTTCAGTACTCATATTAACAACCAATGTAGCACATCTAATTTCCTTCCTCTTATCATAGGCGCAAAAGTTTACTATCTGTATCACCTAACCTAAAAACCATCCACCTCTGTAACCGAAGTGACTGGAGATTGAAGCAGACGGCTGCATGTCGATCGGATTAGTGAGTAATTAATCTGAAGCTTCGTTCTAACTAGGCGCACAATCAAGTGCCATTTTACGTAATTTTTTTGATAAGCATGGTGCAAAAAGAAAGAAGAACGTTTGAATACTTTTGAACACCTTGTAAAGTAGTATGAAACACTGTAGTTACTCCCTTGCAATATCTCTTTATATTCGATGAATTATTTTGATACAATTCTACCCTTGAATGACGTTTACTAATTTTCTATCTTCATACCCGCAGAATCCATGCGCAAAGTAGTTTCATACAATAGCTATGCCATGAGCGCATAATTATTCTTTGTAGTACTCTCTCTGGTGGTTGTTAAAAAAAAAAAAGCTTCCGACATTGTCTTCGTGCCGATTAGCCTGAGCTTTGTTTGAAGAATTGTAATCTGAATATTGCGATTTATGACAAAAGATAACTGATACGAAATTCTTCATACAAAAGGTGTGTATTTGACAGTTGAGAATTAATGATATTCATCGATATATTGCGTAGTTGTTAATCAGAAGGGAACTTCGGAAAGACTGCATACGAACCTGCATTTAATAATCCAAGAGCTCCATTACTTCTTCGCAAGGTTAAACTTCATCAAAGCCAAATGTCCGCTTGATCTGAGGTTTCCCGACTGATTATACAACGCTCCCAAACTTACGAGGCATTTTATTTGTACAGATTAGCAGACTGCCACAAAGCACGAGCCTGCAGAGAAGAAGAATCATCGCCTGATTTCATTCCAACAAGTAAAATTTCTGAATCATTTTGAGTGACTGAGTTATGATTGTGTTTCCCATTATGAATGATTGCTTGCTTGAACGAATTGAGAACTACATAACTACATAATTACATAGATAGAAGGAAAAATTACACCCTTTACATAATTTTTGGAGAAAACGTTTGTGCCTGTAATGTGAAAGGAATTTATTTTGTTTGTTTACTGAAACTACATTTCGATTGGGTTGCCTCATTTTAATAGTACACTGTGATTGGCTGGAGGTGGTTGGGGGTGGGGGGAGAGGGGCAGGGAGAGTTGGGGGCAGAAGGAGGAGCAGGGATGAGGTGGGGAGGGAGGAGGATGAGGGGCTGGGGAAGGGAGTGGCATGATTACGTAATGCGTTAAAGGTCATTGCCCCTGCCCCTGCCCCTCCACATAAGCAACTCAAAATTCACCACAACGCTCCACTAAACATTTCTTATGGAAAAAAAACCTATCCATCCTACAAAGTAGCGATTGCGAGGCGCACGCCTTTTGCTGTCTACAGCGTAGCCCCAGTACGCACTGGCCAGGAAGGAGACTCATACCCGATCTGCATGCATGCGCAAAATACAGCTATTGGAAAAACGACTGGCTTCTGAATAGTAGTATAGAAGTCGTTAATTGGTTCTCTCTGCTACATTCGGAAGAAGGAAAAGGAGGAAGGCCTACTACATAATAGGGTAGAGACAACAGCAAATGCCATTGCATAACAGAGCCCAGACCACAATACAGTCTATAGTAACAAGTTGTCATGGCTAGATCTCAGAGGTCTCTATCAATCGGAAATCTGATGTCGCGATTGTTGTTTTCAAGCACTATAGAATTCCTAAAGTGGTTCACTACATTCAGATGGAGAGAGGAGGGATTTATAGTATGATGGAATAGAGACAACAGCAAATACCACAGCAAGACAGACACCACTGCGATATACTGAGAAGACACACTTAAACCATGATCCAGTCCCTAACAATAAGCTCAAATGGTTCAAATGGCCCTGAGCACTACGGGACTTAACACTTGAGGTCATCAGTCCCCTAGACTTAGAACTACTTAAACCTAACTAACCTAAGGACATCACACAAATCCACGCTCGAGGCAGGATTCGAACCTGCGACCGTAGCAGCAGCACGGTTCCGGACTGAAGCTCCCAGAACCGCTCGGCACAATGGCCGGCCAGCAATAAGCTGTCAGGGCTAGATGTCACAGACAGCTGAAAACACTCGCACATCTCACGTACTCACCTTCTGGACATCCACAAACAACACGCCCTGAGCCAATCACTGCAAGACAGAGATCCTGAGCCAACACGCACGATGTACACTGACATTACTACATAAAGAGGTCAGTGAAAATTGCCGCAGGCGCAGTCGTGGACGCGCATGTATGCCAGAGTGCAGCACCCCCAGCCATGGAGGACATTTGGGGATTATTGGAGTGGTACGAATTCAGATGTTATCAATGCCTCCAGGTCAAACATCCATCATTGTAAATCTTCTCACATCCGTTTATGTCGTGGTCAATCAGCACACTGGTTTCTTCGGCAGTCCTCGCTGCCGCAGGGAAGATCAGGCAGGTAGGTGCATTCATTGTACACGTGGAAGGCTGAGCTAATCCGTTACTTCCAGTTACCGACTCCTCGTATTTGCACTTTCAGGCAGCTGCGGTGCACTGAAAAACAAGCAGCTGCAGCTTGGATGTACACAGCAGGTCTAAACAATTCCGCCCTGACATAGACCCACCAGTTTAGGAAATCTACTTTACCCAATCTGAGGTTGACCTCGAAAATCTCACGCGAAATGTAGATTCTCACCGTTTATGCGAGTTATTTTCGAAGGTAGAAGAAATCGGACAATACACGTCGCTAAAGTATCGTTACTTGTTGTGAAAATTCTGTACAGGACTATGTCATAGGCTATATTCCCTCTAAATGTTCTTTCATCAGGTAGAAAAGTATCTTTCCTTATCTGTCATGTCATGCAATACAGGACTAGAATATTAAATTCATTTTTGGCTGGAGTGCTAATATCTACCACAGTCACAGGACGCCTCCTCACTTTCGATCTCTCTCTTTATGGTCATCAAACGTCTCGCCACATACGAATTATCTTCAGGCGACAGCACAGAGAAGTTGTAAATACTACATATCACTTTATAAATTCGGTAACACATCTGATTTTACTATGATGATTGTCTCTCTCTGTATATGCGGACGGTTGAAATACCGTTAAAAGATATCGCTGGAACGAAAAAAGCGCCAAGTGAAGAATCATATCCATGGTGCGCTCCCCATCGCCTACGCCCGCTAGGCAGCATCTCACTGACGTCAAATTGATAGGGTTATTAATTAAATTGATCATGTGGGTCACTTTGCATGGCGAGTAATTTTTCTTTTCCAATAGTAGGGTTACATTCATCAAGTAGTTCAAATGGGAATCCCTGGAGGGAAGACGATGTTCTTTTCAAGGAACCCTATTGAGAAGCGACATCTGAAGCTGACCGCAGAAGCGTTCTATAGCCAGCAACATACATTACGCATAAAGATTCTACAGGCACAGACAAGAGTCGCTGATAGTATAACGTTTTCTGGTAGAAACGCTGCCTGCGATGTGAAATCTAATCTCGTGGGTCCTATGGAGACGTCTTTTAATGATTACAGCAACTGGTTAATAATATTTGTGCCACTCTCATATCCTGAAACGAGTGACCTTATAACACTGCCCAACAGAAAGTACTGTACCGGGAGAAACCAAATACAACACTATACTGCGCCGTTTGTTACACTGGCACAACGTGTATTAACAAATATGCTATTACGTAGCAGTACATGTTACCCTCTGGTAGTATTTAAGTAAATAGACCGTGAGTTACCTAATGGATTTGGATTATCGAACACGAATTTAATATAACAGTAGAACCCAGAAATCTAAAGATTGAAGTTTGTAAAACTGCTTAAGTTTAGTTAAATGAAGAAAAAAAATACGGTCGCCAGCCCAATTAGGCATAGTAATATGAAACATTACTTTTAGGAATCTGTATTGAATTTTGGTAAAGGAAAGCTACTATTACTTCTTTCCCAGGGAAGTGTAATGAACTCTGCCATAACCAGATAAGTGGTATAGTGATGCTAGTAGCTATAAATAGTATATGCAAATTCTCACAGAAACCATTAATGGCTTATTTCTTCTCAATAGTATTTACTTTGTTATATATGAATTATGTGATCACCAAAAGTTATGAAAGTCAGTACTAAACCAGAAATTGGACATGGACTTAGTCCTATTTCAACAGTTACTTTCTAAATAGTACAAATATAATTAAAAGTCACTTGCAGTAGTATCTTTACACTCATTAAGAAGTATTATTGTTTCTGCTGTTATGGATAAGGGCAATTACAGTAACTTTATCTTTCATAGGCAAAGACTTAGGTGGGGGCCCTCAAACTGTCTTTCCAAATTTTACTACACAAAGCACACACAACTATAGAATTTCTTCAAAATTGTTCAAGAATGTTTTCTCATATTAAGCAACACAGAAGTGAGGACCCTTAAACTGTCAATTACCATAAAGTAAACTAAAGACACTTTTCTGAGACAAATTGTGAGACGCAAATTTTGGTATTACTCTTTCATTAATTTTACTTACGTTGCAGGACCTTTAAAACTATTAATTTCAGTGATCTTTTATACAGGTCCTCAAGTATGACTTTACACGCAGTTTATTCTAACTAACTCAAAATAACGATCTTCCTTTTGTCATTAGCAGAACTAGTAATTTTCACTGACAGAATTAGATGCAGTTAATCTTTAAAGCACAAAACTTTGAATTGAAACCAAACATTATGGAGGTTTTCACAGATGCAATGCTAACTGCCTCCCTTTATATCAATGAAACCCACAGTATTTCTATATATCTTGTTGCATTCAAAATTAAGCAACACCAACCATTACTCATTTTCAATCGTTTTTCTCATACTCGGATGTTAGTAATTACGTGGAATGGATCCTAAAATGTATGATGGGAGGAATCAATTCAAGGATCAGACACACAGTTTAACATAATTTGCCTTATTATTGCAAACTAAACATCACTTATATGTACTGGTCCATACTTTGACATAAATCTGACCTCTGAAATTTGCTGAAGTGGTGGCGCAATATTGGTGGCGAGTACATAGTGGCTTCCTGGCCTTTCCTCTGGATGTGATTTGCCCTATTATTTTCTTCTTAGCGACGAAATTGCCAATTTAGAACCTTTTCCAATAAGAGAGCACCATTTTAGAGCCGTACACACATCCGAGGCCTTTCCATATTAATCCAGGTACTGGATGCTACCCTCGGCACTTGCGCTGTTCACTCACTTGCTGCTCAGACCAGACCAGACTTGTCCAGTAGCCAGCTGCCGACTGGCCACGTTCTCTCACTTGGCGCCCAGACTGAGCGCACCACCTTTTAGCCCGCGCCAATCGCTTTTCCGCACGCGCCGACTCACTTCCGTTACAAATGGGAAATACTGTGCTTTTCATTTATAGATTAGGAAGAATTGGTGGTGGAGTGTTTGTGTCTGTCATTAGCAGTTTATCTTGTATTGAAGTCGAAGTAGATACTCCGTACGAATTGGTATGGATGGAGGTTATACTTAACAGCCAAACCAAGTTAATAATTGGCTCCTTCTACCGACCCCCAGACTCCGATGATATAGTTGCTGAACAGTTAAGAGAAAATTTGAGTCTCGTAACAAATAAATACCCCACTCATGCGGTGGGGACTTCAACCTTCCCTCGATATGTTGGCAAAAATACTTGTTCAAAACCGGTGGTAGGCAGGAAACATCTTCCGAGATTGTCCAAAATGCTTTCTCCGAAAATTATTTCGAGCAGTTTGTCCACGAACCCACGCGAATTGTAAATGGTTGCGAAAACACACTTGACCACTTAGCCACAAACAATCCAGAGCTAATAGAGAGCATCATGACTGATACAGGGATTAGTGATCACAAGGTCGTTGTAGCTAGGCTCAATAGCGTTTCTTCCAAGTCCACCAGAAACAAACGCAAAATAATTTTATTTAAAAAAGCGGATAAAGTGTCACTAGAAGCCTTCCTAATAGACAATCTCCATTCCTTCCGAACTGACTATGCAAATGTAGACGAGATGTGGCTCAAATTCAAAGATATAGTAACAACAGCAATTGAGAGATTCATACCTCATAAATTGGTAAGAGATGGAACTGATCCCCCAATCCTTACCAGGTGGGATTGACGGAGGACATCGAAAGGGCGCAAAAAAGGGCAGCTCGTTTTGCATTATCACGTAATATGGGAGAGAGTGTGGCAGATTTGATACGCGAGTTGGGATGGAAGTCATTAAAGCAAAGACGTTTTTCGCCGCGGAGAGATCTATTTACGAAATTTCAGTCACCAACTTTCTCTTCCGAATGCGAAAATATTTTGTTGAGCCTAACCTACATAGGTAGGAATGATCATCAAAATAAAATAAGAGAATTCAGAACTCGAACAGAAATGTTTAGGTGCTCGTTTTTCTCGGGCGCTGTTCGGGAGTGGAATGGTAGAGAGATACACTCCTGGAAATTGAAATAAGAACACCGTGAATTCATTGTCCCAGGAAGGGGAAACTTTATTGACACATTCCTGGGGTCAGATACATCACATGATCACACTGACAGAACCACAGGCACATAGACACAGGCAACAGAGCATGCACAATGTCGGCACTAGTACAGTGTATATCCACCTTTCGCAGCAATGCAGGCTGCTATTCTCCCATGGAGACGATCGTAGAGATGCTGGATGTAGTCCTGTGGAACGGCTTGCCATGCCATTTCCACCTGGCGCCTCAGTTGGACCAGCGTTCGTGCTGGACGTGCAGACCGCGTGAGACGACGCTTCATCCAGTCCCAAACATGCTCAATGGGGGACAGATCCGGAGATCTTGCTCGCCAGGGTAGTTGACGTACACCTTCTAGAGCACGTTGGGTGGCACGGGATACATGCGGACGTGCATTATCCTGTTGGAACAGCAAGTTCCCTTGCCGGTCTAGGAATGGTAGAACGATGGGTTCGATGACGGTTTGGATGTACCGTGCACTATTCAGTGTCCCCTCGACGATCACCAGTGGTGTACGGCCAGTGTAGGAGATCGCTCCCCACACCATGATGTCGGGTGTTGGCCCTGTGTGCCTCGGTCGTATGCAGTCCTGATTGTGGCGCTCACCTGCACGGCGCCAAACACGCATACGACCATCATTGGCACCAAGGCAGAAGCGACTCTCATCGCTGAAGACGAGACGTCTCCATTCGTCCCTCCATTCACGCCCGTCGCGACACCACTGGAGGCGGGCTGCACGATGTTGGGGCGTGAGTGGAAGACGGCCTATCGGTGTGCGGGACCGTAGCCCAGCTTCATGGAGACGGTTGCGAATGGTCCTCGCCGATACCCCAGGAGCAACAGTGTCCCTAATTTGCTGGGAAGTGGCGGTGCGGTCCCCTACGGCACTGAGTAGGATCCTACGGTCTTGGCGTGCATCCGTGCGTCGCTGCGGTCCGGTCCCAGGTCGACGGGCACGTGCACCTTCCGCCGACCACTGGCGACAACATCGATGTACTGTGGAGACCTCACGCCCCACGTGTTGAGCAATTCGGCGGTACGTCCACCCGCCCTCCCGCATGCCCACTATACGCCCTCGCTCAAAGTCCGTCAACTGCACATACGGTTCACGTCCACGCTGTCGCGGCATGCTACCAGTGTTAAAGACTGCGATGGAGCTCCGTATGCCACGGCAAACTGGCTGACACTGACGGCGGCGGTGCACAGATAGCGCCATTCGACGGCCAACACCGCGGTTCCTGCTGTGTCCGCTGTGCCGTGCGTGTGATCATTGCTTGTACAGCCCTCTCGCAGTGTCCGGAGCAAGTATGGTGGGTCTGACACACCGGTGTCAATGTGTTCTTTCTTCCATTTCCAGGAGTGTAGTATGATTGTGGTTCCATGAACCCTCTGCCAAGCACTTAAATGTGAATTGCAGAGTAATCATGCAGATGTAGATGTACAACGCACGTCCCTAGGTATGAACCAGCTAGTACATAGTTGTAAACAAACATCTTTTAAAAAATCTTAATATTTAAATATATTTACATGTCAACACAAAAGCCACATAATTATATAACATTTTCCTTCAATTAATACAAAGAAATTAAATGGTAAAGAGAACACATTTTACACAACTTTTCACTTCATTACAATAGGTCAAAGACATTATATAGTAAAAAAAGATGCATGCTTGACATTAAACAGAATTAATCAGTACAAAATATATACAAAATGAATTTTGGTGTTACAACCTTTTCGAACCTATCTGCTACAGCAAAACTCAAACGTGGCGTTAGTCCCCATGCATTTTGTAACTGCTCCTGAATCTCTCCCCGCCATATCTGCAGCTTCATCCATATGACCGCCCTAATTTAAGCCGGAACTGAGCAGAAGTCAGAGAGCGCTATATCTACCATCTTGTGTGACTCGTGTAGAATCAGGGTAATCTGAGTTAATGAGACAGGGCCATGTTTCGACCACTCAATGGAAATGCGAACATATTGTCGTAGCTCTGCCAACAGTGTACAGTGTGTAAGGTCAGCGCCAAAACTAAGCTTCCTCCTGCAACATGAGGTAAAGACAGTACGAACAGTTATGGTGCTGTTCCTTATTGGGAAAATTAGAAGATTACACATCATACAGGAATTGGAAGAAGGATGAGGATTTTGCTATTGCACTGCAATGCATTTCCAAACTACGTATAGGTACTACAGTCCGAAGGAGATCTGGTCCCTCAGGATGCATTCACGTCTCTCACACAAATATTCTATCGTCTTCATTTTGTACCATCCAACAAGGAGAAACTACGAACTATGAAAGTTCTGCTAACTTCAGCTGACAGAGAACTTGGTAAGAATTTGGCTCATCTCTCTCTTCCAATATATCGAAAACAAAAGACCATCTACATGTCAGCATCGAGCATGTGTAGCGATCCTAATAAATATACAGGTATTAATACACAGGAGCAGGTGGCCAGGGCTTGAAGTCGCTTGTACACACCAGTGGAAAGTTTCATCACCTGTACTGTAGGAGGACCATATCATACAATATATCAATTGCAAGAGAGGTTCCTTGTTTAGTTGTTTGATGCAATGTGATTTTATGCTGTAACATGCTTTGTACACTGCATTCATTTTGTTTTTTCCACCATGACTTCGAGGTCTGTGTCAGGTTCTAAACTGACATCAATATGTTTAGATCCGTTGGCTCTCACAGAAAACTGGACATCACACGGTGCAAATCATGTTGCTGCTGCTCCCACAACACACACTCTGGATGACTGAAATAAAAGACAGTCACAACATAAGGAAAATAGGAGAGTTTTGCAGGATTGTGGAGCATTTCCAAACTGCTGTCCAAAGGTGATTCATGTCCTCTAAATTTAAGTTCATGTTTCACAGTGGTGGGATAGTTGATGGTTCAGTGTTCCGTTTTGATTGATCCATGATATTGCAGGCATGTGAACGATCACTATTTCGCTATTTGCCATCCCCAGAAGGAGTTGCCCCTCCACCAAGGCTTTTTCTCCGTCTTTAACAAGCGATTTCAGTTAACCAACAGTGTATCTGTGGACGGATGGGACGCAAAAGACACCACTGATGTGCTGTAATAAGCATCACAGTTGATAGTGCGATCAATTTCAGCAATTTTACCATTTCTTTACTTCGCCGACCAATGACACGGCAGATGTTCCCAATTTCTGTACCATCGCTAGACGGGCCCTCCTCTACTTTGTGAGTACCATTACGAATGTAGATGACTGTGCAGTACATCTATTCATTGTTAATTCTCTAACATATACACCAAAGCATACCAGACAGCGATCTACATATTTCTAACACTTCGATCATAGCGGTCTCTTCGGCAGCCCCTCTACTGTGGGCAAGATGACGCAGGTAGGTGAATTCTTGTATACATCAAAGGCTGAGCTAATCCTTAACTTGTTGTTGTTGTTGTGGTCTTCAGTCCTGAGACTGGTTTGATGCAGCTCTTCATGCTACTCTGTCCTGTGCAAGCTTCTTCATCTCCCAGTACCTACTGCAACCTACATCCTTCTGAATCTGCTTAGTGTATTCATCTCTTGGTCTCCCTCTACGATTTTTACCCTCCACGCTGCCCTCCAATGCTAAATTGGTGATCCCTTGATGCCTCAGAACATGTCCTACCAACCGATCCCTTCTTCTAGTCAAGTTGTGCCACAAACTTCTCTTCTCCCCAATCCTATTCAATACCTCCTCATTAGTTACGTGATCTACCCACCTTATTTTCAGCATTCTTCTGTAGCACCACATTTCGAAAGCTTCTATTCTCTTCTTGTCCAAACTGATTATCGTCCATGTTTCACTTCCATACATGGCTACACTCCATACAAATACTTTCAGAAAGGACTTCCTGACACTTAAATCTATACTCGATGTTAACAAATTTCTCTTCTTCTTCTTCAACTTCCAGTTGCCAAATCCTTATGACCGAACATGCAGGCAGCTGTGGTGCATTGTGACAGAACTGGACATGTACGTGTTATGTGTGAAATATTCAAAATGGTGATATTTACACTTGAGGTACTGATGACATCCGATTTTCTACCACTCCAATCTTCCCACGAAGCTCTCCATGGCTGGGGGTGGCGCACTCTCCCGTACATGTGCGTCCACCACTGCGGCTGTGGCCGCGCCGGTAATTTTCACTGACCTCTTTATGTGGTGCTAGTGGTATACATGAGGATGGGTGCATTGGGTGTGGACGTCCGGAAGGTGAGTACATGGGATGTCTGAGTGTCTTCAGCTGTATCTGACATCTAGCCTTGATAGTTTATCGCTACAGATTGGATCATGGTTTAAGTCTGTCCTGTTTAGTGCTTCTCAATACATCGCAGTGGACTCAGTCTTGCAGTAGTATATGTTGTTGTCTCTGTTCTGTCATGCACTGGAACCTTCGTCCCTCCTTGCGAATGTAGCAGAGAGAACCAATTTAGGAATTCTATAGCGCTTGAAAAATCCAATTGAGGTATCAGATGCCTGATTGATAGAGATCTCTGACAATGACAACTTGTTACACTACTGGCCATTAAAATTGCTACACCAAGAAGAAATGCAGGCGATAAACGGGTATCCATTGGACAAATATATTATACTAGACCTGACATGTGATTACATTTTCACGCAATTTGGGTACATAGATCCTGAGAAATCAGTACCCAGAACAACCACCTCTGATCGTAATAACGGCCTTGATACGCCTGGGCATTGAGTCAAACAGAGCTTGAATGCCGTGTACAGGTACAGCTGCCCATGCACCTTCAACACGATACCACGGTTCTTCAAGAGTAGCGACTGGCGTATTGTGACGAGCCAGTTGCTCGGCCACCATAGACTAGACGTTTTCAATTGGTGAGAGATCTGGAGAATGTGCTGGCCAGGGCAGCAGTCGAACATTTCCTGTATCCAGAAAGGCCAGTACAGGACCTACAACATGCGGTCGTGCATTATCCGGCTGAAATGTAGGGTTTCGCAGGGATCGAATGAAGGCTAGAGCCACGGATCGTAACACATCTGAAATGTAACGTCCAGTTTTCAAAATGCCGTCAATGCGAATAAGAGGTGACCGAGACGTGTAACCAATGGCACCCCATACCATCACGCCGGGTGATACGCCAGTATGGCGATGACGAATACACGCTTCCAATGTGCGTTCGACGCGATGTCGCCAAACACTGATGCGACCATCATGATGCTGTAAAAAGAATCTGGATTCATCCGAAAAAATGACGTTTTGCCATTCGTGCACCCACGTTCGTCGTTGAGTACACTATCGCAGGCGCTCCTGTCTGTGATGGAGCGTCAAGGGTAACCGCAGCCATGGTCTCCGCGCTGATAGTCCATGCTGCTGTAAACGTCGTCGAACTGTTCGTACAGATGGTTGTTGTCTTGCAAACGTCCCCATCTGCTGACTCAGGGATCGAGACGTGGCTGCACGATCCGCTACAGCCATGCGGTTAAGATGCCTGTCATCTCGACTGCCAGTGATACGAGGCCGTTGGGATCCAGCACTGTGTTCCGTATTACCCTCCTGAACCCACCGATTCCATATGCTGCTAACAGTCATTGGATCTCGACCAACGCGAGCAGTAATGTCGCGATACGATAAACCGAAATCACGATAGGGTACAATACGACCTTTATCAAAGCCGGAAACATGATGGTACGCATTTCTCCTCCTTACACGAGACATCACAACAACGTTTCACCCGGCAACGCCGGTCAACAGCTGTTTGTGTATGAGAAATCGGTTGGAAACTTTCCTCATGTCTGCACGTTGTAGGTGTCACCACCAGCGCCAACCTTGTGTGAATGCTCTGAAAAGCTGATCCTTTGCGTATAACAGCATCTTCTTGCTGTCGGTTATATTTCGCGTCTGTAGCACGTCATCTTCGTGGTGTAGTAATTTTAATGGCCAGTAGTGTATTATAGACTGGGTGGTGGTTTGGATGAGTTGTTTTTACTGCTCTCAATACACCGCTGTGGGCTCTTTCGTGCAGCTGTATTTGCCGTTATCTCTACCCTATCATGCAGTAGCCATTCCTTCTTCCACTTCTTCCAAATGTAGTGTTAGAGAAGCAGCTTAGGGGTTATACAGTGGTTTTTAAAAACCCAATGAAGACGTCAGATTTCCAATTGCTTGCGATCTCTGACATTTAGCCATGAATAGCTTATTACTACCTATTGGACCGCGGTTTGAGTATGTTGTGTTTAATGCTTCTCAATTCGTCTCAATGGGCTCTGTCACGCAGTGGTATTTGCTGTTGTCTCTATTCTATGATGCAGTAGAATCTTCCTCTCTCCTTCTTAATGTAGTGGAGAGAACCAATCGCTGTATTGCGCGCATGCACACGTTTGAGTGTTGGTCTCTCTCCCACCTGGTGCAGAAGGGGGCTACGCTATAGCAAGACACACGCCTCGCAATCCCTAGTTTGTGTGATCGGTAGGATTTTCTCTCTCTCTCTCTCTCTCTCTCTCTCTCTCTTTTTCTTTTTTTTTTAGAGGTGGAGCCCCTCCACGCCCACACCGGCATGATGGCCAACACAAAAGGTCTGCTGCCATCTCTGCATAGGGGTTAGTATTCACTAAAGTCAGGTGTCGCAGGATGTGGGTACTGCGATGTTTGCGTACGTCTGGTTAGGATTAACCATTAATACGCGCTCATCTGGAGATAGATTGGTCGAAATCTGACGAAGGGTAGCGGTTTGAAGGGCAGAGGAAGAAAAGTGCCGAGGCAAGAGCCAAGGGAAAAAAAACCTCTGCGAAAGTTCGGTCGGGTGGTAAGAGCAGTAGCGGTTGTCTTGCTGCCTGCGATAGGTTGTGCAAGGATAGGCTTTGTTAGCAGTGGGTATCATGCATGTCGATACTTCGACGTTGTGCGTTTGTGCTGCTCGGCGGCTGGCGCTGGGTGCTGGTACAGAGTCCTCGTTCAGCGTCAGCAACCTGCAACAGTTAGGTTTGTTGTCGATCTTGTGTCCGATAGGTCATATACCGGAATCACAGTGTGAGGGAATGTTGGCAGATTGTTTGTGCGTCTGTGGGCGAGCTCGTCGGTGTCCCTGCTGTGGCCTGTTGGTCGGCTCTAATAGCAGCTGGTAGTTACCAGTCAGTGTTGCTGATATGCAGGGGCTTGCCGACGTTTGTCGCTGTTTGCGTATGTTAGTTTGCCATAGGTGGCTATGCCCTAGCTAGCAGTGTCTTTGGCCGCTTGAGCTTCCACCTGTGGTTGTGATCGTAGTTTCCCAGAGTGAAGATGAAAGGATTGTTCGAGTGTCTCGAGTTCCTGTATAGTCGTGTGGCGTGTTTTTTGAATAGTTCCTTGAGGGTATCAAGGCGGTATTCATGGTGAAGATCCACGGTGCGTGTGTAGCGTGGAGCGTTGCTAGTGATTCGTAGCACCTTGTTCTGTATGATCTGCAGGCGGCGCAGTCGTGTAGGAGCTGCATATCCCCAGACGGGAGCTGCGTACGTCATCAGAGGTCTAATCAGTGTCATGTATATGGACCTCGACACCCTCCTATTCAGTGTGCTTTCCCTGTTGAGCATTGGGTAGAGCTGTTTGAGCCTCGCGTGCGCTCGGTTGGCAACGTATTCGATGTGGTCCCCCCATGTAAGTTTCCGGTCCAGCCAGACACCAAGGTACCTGACTTTCTCTCGGAAACGTATTGGGCGTGTATGTAGTGTTATTGGTCTACAGTGTTGGTGTTTGCGCAGTAGTTTCGGTCTGCGTGTGAACAGAACTGCTTCGCACTTGTCGACGTTTACTTTAATACGCCATCGCTCCAACCAAGGCTCAGCTGTTCTGAGTGCTGTCTGTATTCGTGAATTGATGTTCGACGGTTTCCAGTCTTGCGCGAGGATGGCTGTGTCATCCGCGTAGACGGCTAACGTCGTGTTTTGAGTCGCTGGGAAGTCATTAATGTACAGGTTAAACAAAATGGGCCCTAGGATGCTTCCTTGGGGTACTCCAGCTTTTCTCAGATGTATGTAGCTCTATGATCCTTTTGCGGTGGAAATTTCATTACTTGATTTGCATAATGTTTGTGTGTGATACTCAAACGTTGAAAATATGCTTTTAATGAAGAAGGAGATGAGTGTTTTAATCAATCTATTTGACTGCTGTAAATTGTTAAACAATCAATTTGAAAGTGTTGTGCAAATTGGTTATTTCTCTCTATTTCTGGTATCGAAACTGTATCAGCTCTCCCTTTGTGCCCAGCAGTAGCCAATAGGAGCACTGTATTCTGAGGAGAGATGCAAACCTCCGTCTGCATATTTCCCGATGTTGATTCACACAGACAATCAGAGAGTGGCCTCTTGAGAAAGACGGAGACAGGAAGCGAGTTTGGAATTTTCCAGTCAACAGAATGCCGCCACTTGATGTTTTGTTTGGGGGCCGCAAGATCAAAGGAGGCCGATATGTGGTCTGTGGTCGGTGGTATTTGGTAACGCATGTGTATTTAGGTCATCCTGTGGTTCTGACCTCTTTCTGCGGTGCCCTGACGACATGCACGGGAGAACCCAAATGGTGACTACTATTCATTCTGTTTATGATCTGTAGACCACATTCGCAGGGTTTAACTGTCAGTGCAATATGATTGCTGTATGTTTCTCGACCTGTACAAAATAGTAGTCTGCTGGGATTCTAATAATTTGTGTGTGTGTGTGTGTGTGTGTGTGTGTGTGTGTGTGTGGTTTGAGGTTTTCGGGCGCTAAACAACACGGTCATCAGCGCCCAAACGCATAGAAACAGGAACACATGCGGTCATCAGCGCCCAAACGCATAGAAACAGGAACACATGCGGTGAAGGGACGAAGACGGACAGCGAACAAGGAGTACGGCTGAAAGACACAGACCTGACGTAGTTCCAAATCCTCACATACAGAGGCAAAACAAGAGGAGAAGAAACGCACTAAAAAAGGAAAGGAAACACAAGGAAAAGAGAACAGAAATCGAAGTGAAACAAGTAGGTAATCGTGACTGGCGGACCTCTTACCTAAAACCTGGGTGAGCCAGTCACCCAGCAGCACATTAAAATCCTCTCCCTAAAATCCGAGGCAACAAATTGAACAGGACACAAAACCGTAAGACCTTAACCACAGTCACTGCGTCGTCTTGCAAAATAATTTGTCCACCTGCAAAAAGTGACGGTTTGTTTCGAAATATGTCATGAACGTTTAGATATGTAATTGTTCTTACTTTTCCGTCTGTGCTGAGACACCAGTGTGTTGCGATAAGTGAGGAAAATAAATAATAAGAGCTTTAAAATCCCTGACTCCAGCATCAGATATAAACTAAGCATACTCAGTGCTTCCAAGCGCTTTCAGAGTAAAAAAGCGCCGCAATTGTTTAAATATCGCAAACTGAGATCAATTTCCTGACAAAGTCTTTAAATAAACCACATTCCATACACAATCTTGTGTCCTGTAAATTGTTCAAATAAACAGTATTCCATACACTGCAGTCAATTTCCTGTCAGATTCTTTAACTAAATAAATAAACTATATTCCACACAGCGCCTTGAGTAGTGTGGATGCTCCAAAACCAGAAATGTCACAAACTCATTTTCTATTTCTCTTCGTAATCGCATTAATAATGGATAACGCAAAGAAACATAACGTACTAGCGGTACAGTAATCGTTTGGTGTATAAGTTTTCAAATTACTCTGTTATCTATGTTTGGTTAGAAACATTGGAAAGCCGGTGTGGCCGAACGGTTCTAAGGGCTTCAGCTTGGAACCGCGTGACCGCTACGGTCCCAGGTTCGAATTCTGCCTCGGGCATGGATGTGTGTGATGTCCTTAGGTTAGTTAGGTTTAGGTGGCTCTAAGTTCTAGGGGACTGATAACCTCAGATGTTAAGTCCCATAGTGCTCAGAGCCATTTGAATCAAATTGTAATTCCTAGGTTCACCCTTAATGGTACTTGAATTACGTAACCATTGCGGCAGCTCACCTGAACCTCTTGATACCAGTAATATTCTACTGTGTTTCTGCAAAGTAGTTGACATATTTCTGAGACAACATTCAGATTTGATTTCATTTGTGATACATCGATATGTTTATGTTGCAATGATATTATTCTTATGTGTATTCCTCCTTTTGTCACATTATGAGTTAGTTAGATGTTGAGCTGTTTGAGAGTTGGACCTAGAGAAAGTCAAGTGTTGGACGTCATGTTGGAAAGACGCGTAACGTAGTCCACTTATAAAATGTGAACCTTAATAGTGACTGTGAGAGAGATGTTTTCAAGTATGTTTTGTATTGTGATGTTTTGTGTTTACGTGATATTGCAATAAAAGCAGTTAAAAGGAAGTGTAAGTTAAATTCGGAGTGCTGATTGCTTTTTTTACATCATCATTGTCCTGAAAAAGTGTAATCTTGAAGAATGTTTTGTGAAGTGCATCTACAAAACTTCTGAATGTAGCAGGATAAAACCTAGGCCTTTTTGCATCCGAACTTGGAATCATAACCACCTAGATTTTCAACGATTGAGCCATGATTTTACGACGAGACCAGCGTGGGAAACACAAAAAGATGAGTGCCCAGTTTTCTGATTATTACATGAAATGACTTTATTAACTGTGCTCTGGTGACACCTGCCACATAATATGACTGTTGTTGCCCGATAATGCAGTATTTAGCGGCGTGAGGAACACCACAATAATTAAAATTTTGACCTTTGTTGTGGTAGGGTTGTTAGAACCCCCAGTGTTTATTGTTCGAAGTGAGCGAAGGTAATCATAACGTGTGACTCATTTCATTGTTTATGATGACATGTGACAAACGTCATTGCTCTACCGGCATAAACAACGTAGCATCAAATCTTCAGTCTTTATCGCGGACTTGGTATTCGGTAGAGTGCAGTGGAAGAGTGTTCAAGTGCAGGGTGTTCAGATGCCCGTTTCCTACGTGTTAGCACATGGCAATGGCCGTGGCCCTCGGTGTTTGAGTCGGGATGCCCGTTTTAAACAACTGGTCGTCGTCTTACAGAGCATGGTATGTCTAAGCCTACTACTCGCGACTGCGGAAGGTCTAGAAAGACGAGGACCCTTACGTATTGGAGGAACTTCTTCTGGTAGTTGGCAACAACTCTAGTGTCAACGTAAGGCAGTTAGGTGCGACAAGTAATGTTGATCACGTGACTGTCTGGAGAGTGCTACATGAGAGCCTGCTGCATCCGTAAGATGTGTAGAAATTGAGTTCTAACATGGAAGTAAAGTGTTCTCGGTCTGAAACACTACAGATTAATATGTCGTCGATTGTTATTAACCGAAACAGCAGCCTAGCTTTAATTTTGATGTGACCATGGCGTAATAGACAACTGCTAATAGGATTTGACTGCTTCAGTAATTGTTTCTCATCAGTATGTGGCTGCCCCACATGTTTACACAACGATACACTGTTTCGCAGTGTTAAAATATTTTACACTGTTTGCCGGCCGGTGTGGCCGAGCGGTTCTAGGTGCTACAGTCTGGAACCGCACGACCGCTACGGTCCAGGTTCGAATCCCGCCTCGGGCATGGATGTGTGTGATGTCCTTAGGTTAGTTAGGTTTAAGTAGTTCTAAGTCTAGGGGACTGATGACCTCAGAAGTCAAGTCCCATAGTACTCAGAGCCATTTGAACCATTGTTACACTGTTTGACTTATATATTCATTTTCGACACACTTCGAATTACGATTGATCTCGTCACAGGTTAGGATTTTAAGTATTACGTCAAACGCTGTAACAGTGGTCACCACACACAGACCTTACTGTCATCCATGGCCGGCACAGTTGACGAGAACGGGAAAATATGGCGCACTGTAAACCACTATAAAAAGAAACTTTACAGAAATATCATTCGTCATGAATCGCTAATATTTTGCTGAGGGTGAGCCCACGATGGAGGGAGTCACTTAGCCGATACGGCACAAGACGTAGCTTAGGGGTCCGCCTGCATTTGACGGATTCCAAACGCGAACTGAAAAGACACTTCACTCACTTAGTGCTAGTGGCACTTGACAATCGATTTTGTCCATCATCGGCCTTTGTGAGGCACAAAATCATGTTTATCGTTGTGTAAGGGACTGGGGTTCCATGTTTGTATAACGTATAACATATCTGCTTTCTCTACGTCTGAGGAATGGTTCCCGAAAATGCGGTCATAGCTGTTGGTTACACACTGTATTTTGCACTCACGTGTGCTCCCACGCGAATCTCCCGCTATCTAAAGACGCTAACTTAATGTGTGCTTAATAGCCTGGGACGGGCGTTAAACTCTGGGCAAGGGGTGGAAGACAGCAGCAGGTGTCGCCTATAGTTTATGCGGTGCACTCAGGAATGCGCACTAATAGCCCGCGAGCCACATTTCTGTTGACTGCCTCTAAGTATTTGCAGCCACTGCACTGTTGCGTAGGCAGCAGCGCAGGGCTGCCATAAATCGGCCGTTCCCGCTGCCACCACACCGCCCACGCCGCGGCTCTGCATGTGTTCATGTTCCCAGGCGGCGCAGCTGACTCACTGCAGGTGTTGCGTCGGAATGCGAAAGTGCCCAGAGTGGTCCTAAAACAGACATCTACGAAATAATACAACTACTCTTATACGTTCATCCGGCCAGTGTGGCCACGCGGTTAAAGGCGCTTCAGTCTGGAACCGCGCGACCGCTACGGTCGCAGGTTCGAATCCTGCCTCGGGCATGGATGTGTGTGATGTCCTTAGGTTGGTTAGGTTTAAGTAGTTCTAAGTTCTAGGGGACTGATGACCTCGGCTGTTAAGTCTCATAGTGCTCAGAGCCAATCGTCAATCTTATAAGTTCACCGTTATCACGTGTCATATGATTTGAAAACGAATGGCGGAACGGTTTTGTGATTTCATTAGGTTGGTGCGTAAGTTCTCAGCGTTTTTGTTTTGCCTTTTGGTATTCCAACTGCTGTGGATTTATTTATCGATCGCCATTTTTTATTTGTATTTCACTGTTGCGATATGAGTTTCCATATTGTCATTTTGTCATTGAGAGATAGTGAATGGGACCGTGGACGCTAGAAAATGGAGTGCCATGTGGGTAAATTGGAACATTTCCGACATATTCTTATGTTTGAGTTCAATAGAGGGGTGACAGCAGCCGAGGCAGCCAGAAACGCTTGGGGATAATGCCACTGGACAGAGCGCGGTTAGAAAACTGTTTCCTCGTTTTACGGAAGATCGTTTCGACTTTTCCCGCGTTCAGGAGGACCTTCAGGGTTTGATGAGGATCGTTTAAACGCATTAGTACTCAATGGTGCACATCAGCCTACTCGAGAGCAGTGATCACTCCACCATCATGCGACATTTTCAAGCAACGGGGACGTTCAAAAATGGGTTTGTGGGTACCGCATGCCCTAAGCCAAAATCACGAAAAATCTGTAGACGGCCATATGTGCATCTCAGCTTGCTCGTCAACAATTGGCTCGTGAACAACCACCGTTTCTATCTTGTATCGTAACTGGTGAAGATAAATTGTGTCTTTATGCAAACATGAGGAAAATGAGGGAATGTTTGAACCCAAACAAAGCAGCAATCCCTGTACAATGACATGTGTAGATCCGTAAAAGATGATGTTATGCGTCTGGTGGAACAGCGAAGGTGTGCTGTACTAAGAATTGCTTCCCCGATGGGTAACCATCACTGCTGACAGTTGTTATCAAAACCTAAGACGTCTTGCAGACACATACCGAGAACAAGTGATGCTAATCCACAGTAACTCCCGCCCGCATTCAGTTAGACTGACACAAAACGTTATACAGAAGTTGTGTTGGGAACTCATTCCGCACCTCTCTTATTCAGTTGCGCCCTCAGGTTTTCACCTTCCTCACTTACTAAACAAACATCCGTCCAGAAACTTCCTTTCTGCTTGAAAATGCGATCCGAACATGACTCGATGACTTCTTCGCCTCGAAACCACGTGGTTTCTCCAGTCGCGGAATCGAAATGTTACCCCTCCGTTGACAACTGTTGTAAACAGTGAAGGAGAATATATTACTGATCACTAAAGTGTCCGTTATGTTGTAAGTAGCGTGAATAAAATGTCGCTATGTGTAAAAAGCGTGAAGAGCACTTTGAATACATCCTGATGGCGAAAACAGCTACTCGCACTTTGAATAAGAAAATGCTATCTGACATTGAAATCAACGTAAAAGCTTGGGTCGCCACCAACCCTGGCCACACGACAAATACGAGGTAGCACTGAGTCGAAAAATTTATTCATAAGAAAAACTCACAAAAGGAGATTCTTTGTCAAGTCACTGATAAAGAATGGGATGTATTTATTAATATGATCCAGGCATTGTTCCCGTAAATCAAATATTGAATAAAGCAAAGAGTGCGCGAACACTGTGCATAAGTGCAGCTTGCAGCAATATTCCTGAAAACAACATCTGTTCCAGAGCATTTGTTTCAAAGAGAAAAAGGACACTAATTATTGGACCTGTGCACATGGAAACGCTATGGATGGGCTAACACGGAAAACTACAAGGTGAATGGCGTAGGTAACGGAGACGTAACATCGGTACACTGGATAAGATTGGAGGCAAAATTATTTATTCCTTAAAACATTGATGTAATGCATCTATAGACTGCTATTGCCTGGTAACTAAGTACAATTGCTTGTATAACGCTATACGTTTCACAACAGACTCGTGTGCCCGTGTGGTTCGCGGAGACACAATTTCTACCTATCGTGCCCAAATTTTAGTAACATCAAAACACACAGTCGCGAACGATTAACATCTTACAGAGGAAACATTTGAATAGACAATGGATAATGGCAGAGGGCCAAAACACGTTAATATTAACCCATGCGGATGGTTTCCACCGGACATAAAGCAAGGAGACAAAGAAGATTCACAAAGAAGCAAAAATTAGCAAGATTCGGAAAAAATTAGAATGCATACACACACAATTGCAGGTACACAAACATTCACACTGAATCGAGGACGCTTCAAAATGTGCAACACCTTTGTGCTACGTTCTTCTTACGGATCAAAGTCAAGTCTGCATTAAGAATCAAACTGAAAGTCTGCAAAAGCTATGCATTCCTGGCTGCGACCCAGCAAACCAATACTTATATGATGAAACGCGAAACCAAAAGCTAAAAGCTCCCTTCTTGCTATGAGACAACGAGCCACGCGGTTAAGTCAACTCACCCTTCTTCGAAGAGACTTCGGCTGCAGACACTCGGCGAGCTAGAACCGGATTGACCCTCTCACACACTCCAACGTCTCCCACGCCACCCCGTGGCTGGAAAACCCAGAGGTGAGGCTTCCGCCACCAACCTAACACCAGTAACTTTCACACAAGGCGAGCAAACCTCTTTGCCTACCCGAAAACTACAAGGGTTGGTCATTCTGTACGACTACCACTGCTTCTCTGCAGCAGATTAAGCCACCGTATAGCAACATGATACACACCCACATTCATTCACTCACGCTTGCCAGGGAGTTCTGTATCACTGAAAAGCAAATAAAATGATAATGAAAGGGAGCCACAGGACCCTTTCAATGTGTATCTGTTAAGTTTATCAAAGTTACGAAATAACAAATGGTTCTGAGCACTATGGGACTTAACATCTATGGTCATCAGTCCCCTAGAACTACTTAAACCTAACTAACCTTAGGACATCACACAACACCCAGTCATCACGAGGCAGAGAAAATCCCTGACCCCGCCGAGAATCGAAACCGGGAACCCGGGCGCGGGAAGCGAGAACGCAACCGCACGACCACGAGCTGCGGACTACGAAATAACTCTACTAAGTTATGCACGAACCTAATACTTACGAAAATTTACTCTTGAAAACGAATACCGCAGTAGACGGTTAAGTTGAAGAGGAATGGACGTATTTAAAAAGAGGCAATCATGGAAGTTGAACAGACAAATACGGCTACAAGAAGGTACACGCGAAGAAACCTTACGTAACAGAAGAAATACTTCCATTCAACGACGGAAGAAGGAAGCACAAAAATGTCGGGGGAAGTTTAAGGATACAGCAACTAAGGAACGATATCCATAGGAAACGCAGGAAGTCAGCAGTCAAATGGCTCCACAAAAAAGTGCAAAGAAAATGAAAAAAAAAAAACGGTCGTCGGAAAAAAAACGATTCAGTATGTAGAGAAGTCAAAACGAATTTCGGTAAACTTACGATCATGGGCATCAACAGTAAGAGTGGAAGTGTTATTGCATTGTTAAACAAACTGAAAGCCGCCTCTACGTGGAACTGGAACTATCTGATGTGATAGAAGAAATGTTAGTGGATATGGAAAATGGAAGGCTGGGAAGTACAGAACTGACAGTACAGCCGGCTGCAGCTCTGCCAATGTAAGCCCCACAAGGTAAAAAGGTTCACGTCATTTGTTTCACACGGCCGGCCGCAGTGGTCGAGCGGTTCTAGGCGCTTCAGTCTTGAACCGCGCGACCGCTACGGTCGCAGGTTCGAATCCTGCCTCGGGCACAGATGTGTGTGATGTCTTTAGGTTAGTTAGGTTTACGTAGTTCTAAGTTCTAGGGGACTGATGACCTCAGAAGTTAACTCCCATAGTGCTCAGAGCCATTTGAAACATTTGAACCATTTGTTTCACAAATATTCGTGTAATTTAAGAAATATAATTAGAAAATGTATTTTTACAGAAAAATATTCACACAGTCTAATTTGACACATGGTACTTCGTTGATTCCACAATGGCTTTGATGTTTTGGTCAGCTTTTGCCAGTTTACGAGAAGGAGGGGTGAGGACAGGTGGCCATCAGATCAATGGCGCGCCGCATGTGGCCTGCGGGCCCTGTTGTAAGCGATCCAATATTAGAGTCAAATATTGACAAAGCTTTGGAATATTTGCGACGAAATGGGGCGGAATATCTGAATCTACTGAGGGAACGAAACGACCATTCACGTTGGTGAGCAGAATCTATGATACTGGAGGGATACCATCAGAATTTCGGAAAAATGTCATCCACACAAATCTGAAAAAAAAAGCAACAGCCGACAAGTGCGACAACAAGCACAAAATCAGGTTGGCAGCTCATGCTTCCAACTTGCTGACAAGAGTACGAGACAAAATAATGGAAAACAAAACTGAGGAACTGTTAGACGGCTGTCAGTGTGGCTTTGAGAAAGGTAAAGGCATTACAGATGCAGTTATGACGCTGCACTTGATAAAACAAGCTGTATTTGTCGACCCCAAAAAGTAATGTTCAGCAATGTAAAATGGTGCAAGATGATCGAAATATTTATGAAAATAGTGTAAGCCAGGGGAAAGAATTGGTAGTATACAGTACGTGGGAAAACCAATAGGTAAAAATAAGAACGGAAGACCATGAACTATGTGCTCGGATTAAATAGTGAGTAACACTTGAATGCGGTCTTTCGCCACCATTGCTATACACCGAAGAAGAAGTGATCGAAATAAAAGTAAAGTTCACGAGTGGAAATAAAATTCAGCGTGGAAGGCATCAACGATGACATCGTTACCCTCAGTGAATGTTAGAAAGAGCGCTAGGACCTGCTAGATGGAATGAACAATCTAATGACACACACTGTGAATTGAGAGTAATACTAAGAATGACGAATGTAATGAGAAATAGCAGGAATTTGAGTAGCTTGATGTCAAAACTCGGGAGCACGAAGTAGTTGAAGTGAAGAAATTCTGCTACCTTGGAAGCAAAGTAACTCATGACGAACGAAGCAGGAAAGGCGTAAAAAACAGACAAGTACAGGCAAAGAGGGCATTCCTGGCAAAATAAATCTACTAGTATCAAACATTGGCCTTAATATGAGGAAAAAATTACTGAGACTGTGCGTTCGCAACACAGTGTTGAGTCAATCATAGTGTGTGAGAAAATCCTTGAAAGAAGAGAATCAAAGCATTTGGTATGCGGAGCTAGGGAAGGATACTGAAAATTTGGTGAACCTATAAAGTAAGAAATGTGGATGTTCTCCGCAGATTTGGAGGGGAAGAGCGCATGGAAAACCGTGACAAGATGAAGGAACAAGACATGTGTTATGACATCAGGGCATAACTACCACGGTACTAGAGGACGCCGAAGAGAGGGAAAACCGTAAAAGAGAGGAGAGATTGGACTTATGGTAAAAAAATTGAAAAGTGTTTCATTCAGATGGGTACCAGGTACTAGAGTACGCCGTAGAGAGGGAAAACTGTAGAAGAAACCAAGCGTTGGACTGATGGTAAAAAAATTGGGTACTAGGACCTATAGAAATATACAGGAACAAGTTGGTAGGTGCAATAACCCAGCAACAGTGGCTCAGTGCTGGTAAGTAATTGTAGAGGTTCACTATCGCGCTCGTCGCAAGAAGAACGAGTGGCAGCTGGTGAAACAAAATATCAGTTGCCTGGATATCTCCTTTTGTCCAGTTAGGTATGACACCTACGAAACCTATACAGGATGATAACAGATAATCTGCTAAAATATCTTCAACATTTCGCGGCCCTGTCAGCACCTGAGGCTGTTAATTATTAAAATTAAAATTCATACATAACTTTCTACTTCTCCTAGAGGACCAGTCCATGCACAGTGCTCGTGGGGTACGCATAATGGGATCATCAGATCTGATAAAGAAATAACTGTGTCACATGTTCAGAATAAAGTCAGAATGCGTGTTTCGCAGCTCCTGTGTCCTTTTTTTTTTTTTTTTTTTTTTTCGTTATCAGTCTTCTGACAGATTTGATACTGCCCGCCACGAATTCCTCTCCTGTGCTAACCTTCATCTCAGAGTAGCACTTGCAACCTATGTCCTCAATTATTTGCTGGTTATATTCCAAACGTTGTCTTCCTCTACAGCTTTTACCCTGTACAGCTCCCTATGGTGACGTGGAAGTCGTTCCCTCATGTCTTAACAGATGACCTATCGTCCTGTCCCTTCTCCTTATCAGTTTTTTTCCACGTATTTCTTTCCTCTCCGATTCTGCGCAGAACCTCGTCATTCCTTACCCTATCAGTCCACCTAATATTCAACATTCGTCTGTAGCACCACATCTCAAATGCTTCGATTCTCTTCTGTTCAGGTTTTCCCACAGTTCATGTTTCACTACCATACAATGCTGTACTCCAGACGTACATTCTCAGAAATTTCTTCCTCAAACTATGGCCGATATTTGATATTAGCAGACTTCTCTTGGCCAGGAATGCCCTTTTTGCCATTGCTAGTCTGCTTTTGATGTTCTCTTTGCTCCGTCTGTCATTGGTTATTTTACTACCTAGGTAGCAGAATTCCTAAACCTCATCTACTTCGTGACCATCAGTTCTGATGATAACTTTATCGCTATTCTCATTTCTACCACTTTTCATTACCTTCGTCTTTTATCGATTTACTCTCAATCTATACCCTGTATTCATTAGACTGTTCATTCCGTCCAGAAGATCATGTAATTCTTCTCCACATTCACTCAGGATAGCAATGTCATTAGCAAATCGTATCATTGATATCCTTTCACCTTGAATTTTAATTCCTCTCCTGAACGTTTCTTTTATTTCCATCGTTGCTTTCTCGATGTACAGATTGAACAGTAGGGGCGATATGCTACATCCGTATGTTACACAAAAAACAAATACTAAAAAAAAAAAGGTTGCATGGCGCGAGATTCGATCCGGCGACCTTCGGATTACGAACCCGAGCGCTTACCGCTGCGCCACGACGCTGTAGGAAATTATTAATCGTAGAGAGTATTTGACCGCAACGGTTTCTTTTAACTGTCGATTTTCTCGACAACGGCTGAGAAGTGCATCTTGGTGCTTTGCCACATTACACCTCTGGCCATGAGCTTTTATTATGCGCAGTATTAATCGAATTTGAATTTCACAATTGGCAGCCTCCCCTTGTAAGTACCGCCTCCAACTACACCAAACATGTTGAAACACGTATGTAACGCAGCAGCGATGGCGAGGCATTGTAGCATCTGTGACCAGAGAGTATGCGCTTGACCGCGCGAGTGTTGCGAGCGGTTCTCTGTCTGTCAGTAGTCAGTCTCAGTCTGTTAGTAGCTGTAGGCCAGTGCAGTACAGTCTGTCGTTGCGAGTCTGTCAGTAGCAGTCGTTGCGAGTCTGTAGCTCTGTCTAGTTGAGAGCAGTACTGAGTCTGTAGTCGTCATGCAGAGCGGTCGGTCAGTAGTAGCAGCCCAGTGCGGTTGTGTGATGTAGGCGGTCGGCAACACTGGTCAAGATGGTGAATAAGGTATACTGTTAATTAATATAATCATTAGATAATGAAAAATTTTATTTATTGTAATTATTCTCCAACAAGTCTCCCAATAATAATTTTTTATTTCAAAAGCATTTTCTCAAAAATTTAATTTTTTTATTGAACTCAAGATTTCGTTGCACTTCCCATTTCATTCCACTTCTTTTGAAGAAAAATTCCAGTAAAATCACAAAAAAAGAGAATATTATTATTTGCAATGCAGTTCCTCCAAGCGGTGCGCAACAACAACAGCAGATATGTGACATTGATTTATTCTGAGGTAAGACTTTAATTCTGATTGTTTTATACAGGGCCAAAGACCGATATTTCGGTTTAATTGTATTTTCTTGTCACTGAACGGACTTTAAATTTTGTGAAGAATTTATATTTGAGTCAGATTGCGTATTTCACATTTTTGTTGCCATTGTCAGTACATTTCATTGTGGGCAGGTTACGCTTAGAGCAATGTCCATCCGCATTTCTATTAAGTATTGTCTATTTTCTTTCTTTAAAAATTGCGGTGGGGAGGTTACACTTGGCGACACCCAGTCCAGGATCGTATTTCGTTGAGAGTCTTTTGAACAACAGTCAGATATCTGCTCTTGTTTGCTTAGATATAATTAGGATTTAGCGCAACGCTGTTAATAATATTGTGACTTTCTCTCTACAGGTCAACGGCAATTTGTTGCTCTATTGTATTTGTGTGTTGTTTTTGCATTTGTGCTTATTGTTTTGTGAAAAATTGTGACTATTGTAAAAATGCCGCGAAAGACTGTGAATAGTGTATCGCGAAGTATTACGAACGAAATTACCGGCTCAAATGACTTTACCGATAGGACATGTGACACGCAGTGTAATGATGACAATCCTGCGTTCACTAACAATCAGTGCATTCCAACCACTAAAGATGACTTTCACCTTAATGATGAACAAACGAACTCAATTGTCTCGTCTGTTAACTTGACGACAATTGATGACGCAGAATGCTCTATGGTAATGAGCGCTGCCGAGTTTAACACACCCGATTTAGAAAATCCAAGTAATGTACAGACGAATTTTTCGAATGAAAATGAACAGGATACACAAAGTAAGACGGATTTATTTAATTCCGAAATAGTGAGTGACAGTGTACATCGGACTGATAATCCTTTTTGTAAGTTGCAAAATGACCAAATGGTCACACAAAGTGCGGCAACTGCAGGGATATCATTAAACAGTACTGAGAATAGAAATGCTAATTTTGGTTCGGATCAAATTATGACACTATTGCTGCAACGAATTAACCAAATGATGGAAAACCAAGACAACAGTAGTAAAGATCTCAAACAACAACTTAGTGCAGATATCAAACAACAGAGTGAGAAAACAGACAACAATTTCAGACAACAGAGTGAAGATTTTAAACAACTTAGGGAACAGAACAGACAGCTTAGTGAGCAAATTAGAGACGTTGCCGCGCAGTGCCATGACACTAAGGAACAGTTGCGCGTGGAAATTGAGGCTTGTTCTCAAAAAAATAGCGAAGAAATTAAGACTGTTGCACAAGAATTAAGGGAAATGCAGACAGCCGCAACAGATACACTCAGAGACGAAATTAGCGGAGTCGCCAAACAGTGCTCTGAAAAAGTTACACAATTACGGGACGAGTTTAGAGCAATGACGGTAGAACTTTCGCGCACTATGGACGCAAAGATAGACGCGAAATTCGAACAGCAGAACACTCAGATTAACGAGCGCTTTAATCAGCACATACAGAACAGTGATACGCGTTTCCGCAGATTTATTCAGGATCAAAACAAAGTAGAACGACAAGTCATGGAAACAATCACTGCTCAGAGACAAGAGGACAAACGTAAAATATTCGCGAAAGCGAAGACGTATGTAGACAATAATATTACTACAGTGTCCGACAAAATTAATACCATAGAACAATTGAACGCGGAATTACGGGATGAAATTTCTGACCTTAAATCAAAAACAGATACACACACAGTAAATATTCAAACAGTGACAGATAGATTCGAACAATTAGATCTAACACAGGATTGTGATGTTATCAAAGGTGATGTTAAAAAACTGAGCGAAACTACGCGCAAGTTGCAAAAACAGATTAATGCGTCTGATTCTAAAACCGATGATCAGGTTAAAATACTGACTGAAAAATGTGATGAATTGGCCAGTCGTATTGATGTTATCGAAAATACTAATGACAATAAATCAGACGATACTGCACCGGTTTCTTTTATCCAAACACCTGAATTTCAAAATTTACAGCAGACAATTAATGAAATCGATTCATCTAACAACACGTTACGTCGGAAGTTATCAAATTTACAACAAGAAGTAACAGAAATGAAAAACATTTCAGTTAATAACATATCACAACAGACGCCACTTTATGAACATGTGTCAGACTTACGCAGCGTGTATAATGTGAACAATTTACAGCAACTACGCGACTTAAAAGCCGAAAAGCCACGCGACTTAAAATCTCAAAAGCTACGCAACTTGAAATCCGAAATGACTCAGACGAACAGATTCACACACAAACCTGAACGTGTTATCAAACTGAGTGACGAGAACGTAGATTTCGAGCAATTTGCATTTGTAAGAAAATGTAAGGAATTTAATAATGACAGCGTACAGGTACACGCTTTGCACTGTATACGACAATTTATCTTTGTACATTCACCGCTATTGCCTGTAATGCAGAAGCTAGCTTTGAACCAGATGCGACAATTTATTTTTGTATTTACAACAGCATTGCCTGTAATGAAGAAATTTGAATTAGCACGAATACAACAATTTGCCTTTGGAATTTTACCGCTATTGCTTGCAACGCAAAAGCTAAAATTTATTTGCAGTGCGTAAAAGACCTCAGGGGATTCATTACGCTTTAATGAATATGTGCCGTAGCGAGCATAGGGCCCCGAGCTGTAGTAGTGCTGTTTCATCTTTAGTTTTCTGCACTGCTGCCTTCTCTTCTGCTATCCTTTATATCTATCAAAACTGCTCTTCAACTATTGCTCTATCTAGGATTAAGAATATGTAAAGAAAACCCGATGTGACAAGTTTTTTGCGAATGTGACAATTTTCATTAGGCACTCCAGAATCACGAGAACTTAAATAACAGATAAAAATCGTAATCATCAGTATGTGTAAAATTAACAGCAAACGCATTTTTTTGTAACAATAGACGTTTTTCACCGCAACAGCATGAAAGTCAACCGCTTAGCATACCTAACCAACAATGCAGTCTACAAGGTCAACCAAACTTCAATGTTTCGCCGCGTGCACGTATAGCCCCAGCCCCAACAAATAGTAACGCATGGCAGCAAAGAAATAACTACGTACAGACAACACACTATTTCAACTCGCATAGCAATACGCCGTATAGAAATTACTATCTTGACAGACGTAAAAATGATGAGCACAATTTTCAGCGTACATTTAATAACAGTCGATCTTATGAGCAGCAACAACATTAGCAACAACAAATAATCATGAATGATCCAGACAATAGGTGTCATCGATAGCGTAATACGTCAGTAAGAAATAACAGAACAGTTCATATAGTGGATATGCCACAACATTCGCCCGTAAATAATAACACGTACGATAGATTTTAACCAGATACAGCACAGATTGCGTATTACAGTAACGCAAACATTACTTTTGACACGCAGAATTTTGTCCACGAGAATGTTATTTGAAACATGCTTTGTTGAATGCTCCACTTTTATCGCACCCAGACCTTACTAGAAATTTTTCCATTGCTACCGACAGTTCCAACACCGCTTTAGGCGTACACATTTTCCAGGAAATAGAAGAAGATGGCTCTACAGTAATTAAAAACATCGCATTTGCAAGCCGCATTTTGTCACCTGCTGAACGAAATTACTCCGTTACAGAACTTGAAACAGTATGTGTTGTATGGGCTTTTATGAGATTTAGGCACTTTCTTTATGGCAAACATACCACAGTTTACACAGATCACAGAGCGATACAATTTTTACTTTCAGCCAAATTTACTCACGATAGATTAAGCAGATGGAAACTCTATTTACAGGAATTTAATTTTACGATTGTTCACATTCCCGGCACGCAAAATGTTATAGCACACGCACTATCGCGTTCTCTCAGCAACAATCAGCAAGACGTAGCAACCAACTTCTGCAAAACAAATTTCAGTGTCATGTACATTCAGCAAGTTGCATTTGAAAACTTTATTTCATCGTCTTTACAGGACATAGCACAAGAGCAAAATAAAGACAATGTGTGGAAAGAAATTAAACACCTTTGGCAAGATAAGAATTATGTTACGATTAGAAACCACTACACTGTACGCAATGACATTCTGTTTCGCCGCTCTCATCCTGACAGCAACAATTGGTTATTATGCATTCCTGACGAACTGGTTAACAAATTAATTTGGTACACTCATTTAAGTTACGCACATTACGGAGCAAGAAAATGTTTTCTTATACTGAGACAGAACTGTTATTTTGCCAACATGGAGAAACGTATACGACGAGTTTTAGCGTCTTGTAAAATTTGCCAGAAAGCTAAATCAGACACCACTTCACATATTCCTCCATTATATCCCATTATACCTGTTAAATTAAGACACATGGCCGCAGTAGACATTTTTGGTCCGATTCCGAGAACTAACAGAGGTTTTTGCTACATTTTTGTCGCTGTTGAGCTCACTTCAAAATTTGTTACTTTCACTCCGTTACGCAAAGCTACTGCCAAAACTGTTTCAAATGCATTTGTAAAACATTTTCTATTTCATGTAGGGCATGTAATGAAAGTAATTTCTGACAATGGATCTCAATTTCGTAGTAGCGTATGGACACGCATGTTACGAGCCAGAAACATTTCTCCGATCTATATATCCAAGTACCACGCTTCTTCGAACCCTTGTGAAAGATTAATGAAAGAAATTGGTAAGCTGTGCCGAATATACTGCCACAAAAGACATATTGATTGGGATACACACATACTCTCATTCCAAGATGTAATTAATTCCATTCCAAATGAATCCACTATGCTATCTCCGACTGTTATACTGAAAAACGTTGAACCACCGAACAAAATTAAAGAATTAATAGAATTTCCCAAAAGTCGTCGCCTACGACACCACGAAATAATTGACATTGCGCTGAACAACATCAAACGTGCCGCAGAGCGCCGGAGAAGACAGCAAAAACAGGTTTGTACACGCCGCGACTTTCACGTTGGACAGAAGATATTGATACGTACACACTATTTATCCAGTAAATTAAAAGGTAAGTGCAGTAAATTTGAACTTCTATACGCAGGTCCATATCGGATTCGCAGCATCCCTCACCCCAATGTTGTACACGTCGAAACTTTGAGAACCAGAAAATCGAAAGGCAATCACCATATCTCAAACATTAAACCGTTTATTGAGTGAAACCACTGTATGATTCAACACACTATGATGCCATTTACTAATGCAATTATTTCACCTGACTAATTACTGATGATTATCGTATTTTTTCTTGGCAAGTGCCCGGCAAGGTAAGGTTAGCAGGTCGCTCTTCTTGTCGTTACACATCAGACCGTGCATATTTTTCCAGATGAATTTACACATTTACGACTATTTCTGCAATTATATTTATGTGACTACTTATTGATGATTATCGTATTTTTTCTTGGCAAGTGCCCGGCAAGGTAAGGTTAGCAGGTCGCTTTTCTTGTCGTTACACATCAGACCGTGCACATTTTTTACTTTTTTGTGTATATGATTGTACTCCAGTTTTGTTTGTATGCACTATGAAATAGTTAAGATATAACACACACCAGTCGACTTTGACATTTTTTTTTTGCCTTATGACATCTCAACATCGTGACTGTTTCACATTTTTTTTGCTGCTGCATTGTATTATTCTGTGTATATCTTTGTTTTTGAACACTGTCAATGTTTTTGACATATTACGTTTTCTGTCATGTTATGCTGTAGGGTTAATTATGTTACCATAAACCAGTCATTATCTAGTGGGTATATGATTTAAATGCAGGACATTAATCTTTGTTCATCAATTTCAGAAAGGAATGATGATTCTAAGAAATAAATTTAACATAAATGGAATTTCACCTACGGAATAAACGAAAGGAGATGCAATAACTTCATGAGGAAGAGTAAATGGATCAGGATTAACAAACATTAACAAGAATATACTATACTCATCGAAGAATAGCAGTCTTAACTAATTTTTTCTTTCAGAATACAAGGTGATTGATGCAGGCTGTCAGAGAGAACTACACATCTTAGTTTTAGTGATGAAATATGTTAGAGATAAGGGATAGTTATGTAATGAGTAATGAAGTGATTTTTTGCAGATGATAGTGAATACTGATGAATAATGATGAAGGAAATGGTATTATGAATAATGAAGTTTTTCTTTACAGGTGATGATGATAATGAAGTTATGATAATATGGATAATGAATAATGAAGTTTTTTTTTTACAGACGAGGATAATGTTGAAGTTATGTATTTATGCTATGTAGTTATTTAAGTATTTGTTGCAGTTTGCTTTGACAGCAGGTGTTACATTGCATAGTAGGATGACTGAAAGTTTTGGAAAGGACAGCTATGAAACACATTTTTATACACATTTCGCTACCTGTTAATTCGAAGTTCACTACTTTTCAGCATAGTGTGCGTTTCTTCTTTCAGGTCAATAATCCATTTTGTAATTTTTTCCAGGAGAAGCTTTTCATGACACTTACTAAACCTGTTACTTATTATACCTGTTCTAGTACTTGCATTTTTATATTTTTTACCCATTTGTGTTTATCATTTATAAATGTGATCACATGTACTGCCTTGTTACATAATCTTGCTACAGCTGACTCATGACGAATGACGTTACCTATCCTCATTTGCAGCAATAGGTCAAAAGCAAAAAGTATTATGCCTCAGCAATTAATTATCGATCCCAACGCAATGCATTGCTACCAAAAAAAAAATGTATTACCAGTCGCACATAATGTCACTAGTTTATGATAATTCTGAATAATACTGATCAACTATGAATAGCATGTCACTTGAGTAATGACCTCTTAATGAGACTATATTCAAAATAATGCTTTGTCACTAGCTAATAACTGCCACTGTCTATTATAATGATACTACGTATAATGCCTGTGATTATTAATGATTTGACTGTAATTAACTGATTTTAATAATGCCTTTGTAATGATCTGAATACTACTGAAGGAGGAACACTGTTTATTGTAATGTTACCACTCATAATGCTTGTGATTACTAATGATTTGACTGTAATTAACTGATTTAGGAACACTGTTTATTGTAATGAGTACTTGTAATGCCCATGATTATTAATGCTATGACTGTAATTAACTGATTTTTAATAATGACTTCGTAATAACCTGAATAATACTGAATGATGATTCTATTCAATACTTGCTGGCCACTGAGTGCCAATAATTGTCACTTGAAGAATTGTGATTAATTATGCCATTGATTAGCTCTTGTTTCCAATGTTGATACTTTGTAACCAGAAAAGAATGTGACTGTTTAATAATGCTTTGTAATTAATTAAGGCTAATAATTCTTACTATATTGAAATGACAAATGATTAATTAATTAACTGTAATTAGACAAATGATTAATTAACGACAAATGATTAATTAACTGTAATTAGACAAATGATTAATTAACTGTAATTAGACAAATGATTAATTAACGACAAATGATTAATTAACTGTAATTAGGCAAAGGCTAATGATTATTGGAATGACAAATGATTAATTAACTGTAATTAGGAGAAGGTTAATGATTCTTAATTATACTCTGTAACTGAAAGGAATGCGATTTTTTCATAATGCTTTGTAACCAGGAAAAGAAGGCTACTGATTCTATGTACAACAATTAATGAACATTTTTCTGTAATACTACATACTTGGTACAGAAATGTTCAATAACTGGGCTATGAATGCCACAAACTACTAATTAAGTCTGTAATTGTCAATATTATGTGACTTGATGTCCTTCACCTCATAAGCTGACTACCCTGAATTATTGCAATGTCCATGTGTCCTGTTTATCCCAGTGATCATGGAGCACTATATTTGGTTTTGCACTAATTCTACGTTGGTGTGCCTTGTAAGAGTGTGGTGTTGACACGACATGCTGTCCACCACCATGAGCAATGAAGACGTTATTATGGTCCCACTGTTTGGTGTACCTAATGTACTGCCAAAATGAAAACATGGAACATTACTACGACAGTTCAGTGTCTTGGCTACACTGATAAATTCTGATGGGAAAAGAACTTCAAGTTGTGTCACTTGGTGTTGTACTTCTGTGGAAAGATATGGACTTTCAGAGCAGCTGTGTGCAATCTAAAGTGCTACAACCATGATGCAATCCTTCCCTTTCCTATCCTGATTCTTGTCACATAAAGAAAAATTTTTTGGTAACATCATTTATGTTCATAGGTTATACATTTTTTCGATTCGCTAAACTCCAGTGCGAGTACACTTATGTCACTGGTCGACATGATGTTTGCCATTATGTTTATTTGTTGTGAAAATGCTAAAGACATTTTTCAGTGCATGTGCACTTGTCAACATAATATTTTTTGCCAGTCTGTTTATTTGTTCTGAATATGCTAAAGAATTTTTTCAGTGCCTGTGCAATTTGTTATCTGTCAAATAATTTGTATATACTTTTCTGATTTGCTACTATGTTTTGTACTCACATTTTGTCTTTGTCTGATAATATTTTGTACTTAGTGCGTGTGCACAACATTTAAATATTCTGTAAGTTGTAGAATTTTGTTAGTTAAAGAAAAATTTTGCCGCGATTGGCAAGTCCAAATGACTCACCATCGCTGCCAAATTTTTGCCCCCCCAGTGGAGGGTTATGAAACACGTATGTAACGCAGCAGCGATGGCGAGGCATTGTAGCATCTGTGACCAGAGAGTATGCGCTTGACCGCGCGAGTGTTGCGAGCGGTTCTCTGTCTGTCAGTAGTCAGTCTCAGTCTGTTAGTAGCTGTAGGCCAGTGCAGTACAGTCTGTCGTTGCGAGTCTGTCAGTAGCAGTCGTTGCGAGTCTGTAGCTCTGTCTAGTTGAGAGCAGTACTGAGTCTGTAGTCGTCATGCAGAGCGGTCGGTCAGTAGTAGCAGCCCAGTGCGGTTGTGTGATGTAGGCGGTCGGCAACACTGGTCAAGATGGTGAATAAGGTATACTGTTAATTAATATAATCATTAGATAATGAAAAATTTTATTTATTGTAATTATTCTCCAACAAGTCTCCCAATAATAATTTTTTATTTCAAAAGCATTTTCTCAAAAATTTAATTTTTTTATTGAACTCAAGATTTCGTTGCACTTCCCATTTCATTCCACTTCTTTTGAAGAAAAATTCCAGTAAAATCACAAAAAAAGAGAATATTATTATTTGCAATGCAGTTCCTCCAAGCGGTGCGCAACAACAACAGCAGATATGTGACATTGATTTATTCTGAGGTAAGACTTTAATTCTGATTGTTTTATACAGGGCCAAAGACCGATATTTCGGTTTAATTGTATTTTCTTGTCACTGAACGGACTTTAAATTTTGTGAAGAATTTATATTTGAGTCAGATTGCGTATTTCACATTTTTGTTGCCATTGTCAGTACATTTCATTGTGGGCAGGTTACGCTTAGAGCAATGTCCATCCGCATTTCTATTAAGTATTGTCTATTTTCTTTCTTTTAAAATTACGGTGGGGAGGTTACACTTGGCTCCCATTTCTATTAAGTATTGCTATATTTTCTTTAAAAAAATTGCGGTGGGGAGGTTACAATGTGCATAGGTAAAGAACAAGAAACTAGGTCGAATGGACATGCTCCTACGAATACATTGTGTCAAAACCTGTCTTGTTTCGAAACTGAACTATTTCGCGCATGTCCTTCCTTTGATGATTACGATGGCCGACAGATTTCAAGCAGCATATGGACATTTCGTGAGCGTCCGATACGTCACGCTGACATAGCCACAGCGGGCGGGCGATATCGGTCTAATACATGTCTACATTCGCGCGCAAGCACTCTGTGTCAGCACTATGCTTGAGCTCGGACCTGTGTCGACGCTAGTCTGACGGCAGTTTGATAGGTGAAGTGGCACCACACTCTGTACAACCACCGATTTCCATGGGGCACATTTCACCGGCACTCGTCCACATCAGAGAGTTCTTGATTGGCCTGCTGTCGAGACGGATGCCCAGCACGGAAGACTATTATTCTCTTTACCAACAGCAACAACCCATCAGTACAGTCGTACAGGGGCATCCTCAAGTTGTCTGGAACACGGTGTGGCGTGCAGAACACACGGCTTTTCTAAGTACGTCGCTGCGTTCGTGGAACGTGGCGGTGAACGGGGAATTCGCTACTCGTCAGCGGCTGCACTTCATTCACATGACGGATGAGCTCTTGTGTCTGAGATGCGCAATCGATGATTCGGGTGCGCACGCGCCTGATTTGTGACGTGAGCGGCGACTGCTGGCGGCTAAAGTAGCGTATGCTAGCATTGCGGTTGCGGTGATAGCCTGAGAGTGTTCCCCGAAGATGTATTGCGACCAGACAGAGTACATTTCCCAACAGCCGTAGCGAATGCAGTTAATTGACTAAAAGGCATGACTGTTTACTACATGTTTCGCAATGCACACAAAAGCGCTCTCGACTTCTGGTCCCTAGTGACGAAGACACTTGGGTCTTTCAGCCGCCACCCGAAGTACAGGAACCACTTCGCTAATTATTCAGGTTCATTTTTTGCGGACTCTCCTGTTCATTGTGGCGTTCCGGGTATGAGACGCGGTCCTGTTCCCATAACGGTTCCCTCGATGAAAATAAAAAATAAAAGAGAAGTGGTAGAGAGTGTGACTGGAAAGAGAAAAGTTGTGGGATCGACTGCTAACAGGGTCATTTTTCTTCCACACTACCTTTTAACCTAGCATTTACCTCTCTATCACGTAATATGCATTTCGAAATATGACAATTTCAGATTGTCAGTTTCTGCTTCCCTCAGATTAGCAGTTGCTATTTGCACTCTTACTTCATTGCAAATTCTTCGAACAGAGGGCAGTGAGCTGCTCAGCTTTTAAAGTATCATAATAGATGTGATAAATAACCAAAACACTATGATTGATGTGAGACTTACAATCTGCAATAATCAAATGTTTTTAACGAATAGTTTCGTTGAAATAGTTTTAGAGGAATTACGTAGCGAAAAAACGTGCAAATCCAAAATGGGTGGTGTGTTACTTTTCATGTTATAAGCAAAATGTTTTCCGAAATACTACTTCAGTAATTTCGCCTCCGGGTATGAGACGCGGTCCTGCTCCCATAACGGTTCCCTCGATGAAAATAAAAAATAAAAGAGAAATGGTAGAGAGTGTGACTGGAAAGAGAAAAGTTGTGGGATCGACTGCTAACAGGGTCATTTTTCTTCCACACTACCTTTTAACGTAGCATTTACCTCTCTATCACGTAATATGCATTTAGAAATATGACAATTTCAGATTGTCCCAGAGAACCCAGCGCTGCTCAGGTATCTATTTACTCTAATTCTGTTAGTCAATTCCCTGCGTACCCCCTCTCTGTCCGTCTCATCTGCCCCTTCTCTGTCCGTCTCATCTGCCCCTTCTCTGTCTACTTCTCCCCCCCCCCTTCCCCTTCCACCTCCTCCATCTTCTCGTGTCCCTCTCCGTGTCCGTCTGCTACTCCTCTTATTCTCCATCCCCCTGCTCTTCCCCCTGTCCATTTGCTACTTCCTCTATGTCCATCTCCTTCTCCTCTCTCTAAATTTATCTCCTCCTGTCAGCTCTATCCCCTCCTCACCATCTCTATCTCCCCCTCTCCCTTTGCCAGTCCAATTCTCTTCCTCTCTCTGTCGAACTCCTCCTCCTCTCTTACCATCTACTCCTTCCCTGCTCATTTCCTTTTCCTTTTCTCTGTCCATATCATCCTCTTCCCATACATCTGTGTCCGTCTCTTACTCCCCCATCTCTCTCCACGTTATCACCCGGATCCCAATAGGTGGTTGCTGGTTCTTAGCCCCACAGTCTTGCTCCTACATAGTAAGTAATATGTGTACCATTTTGGTTGGACTCTACCCAGGGGTTTAGGAGAAATTTTTTCTCCACGGATTTGCCCACATGCACACATGTAAATATATTTCACATATATTTAACATATTTCACACATATTTGTTCATCATTCCACCTCTATCTCTAGCGAATTTCGTCCTACAGTTTCGTTCTCATGCAGCTGAATGTTTATGATGTCATATCTCCTGAACTATGCGTCGTACAATAATATAACTTTTCAGGCACCTTCATTGGCATAATGTGAACACTATCCGTAAAGTTTGTCGCAATATCAGCTAGTAGTAAACAAGTAATAAATAGAACGTCACGCCTGATGAGACAGTTTTACTGTATGAACAGCGGAAATCTAGTAAGCGTTAAACTTTTGTAATTTCATAAATGAGTGGGGCTCGTCAGCAAAAAAATTATGTATGAAGCTTGCTCCAAGTCACTAAGTGATCTCATTCTCAAATACTGAATGAAAGAAGTCTGTGAATTCGCGCGTCGTGTTCTACACTTCTTTTGCACCCTCACCCTCATCTTTGATAGGTAGCTAGTTCTTATCTGCACAACGATTCTTCACAGATAATAAGTGATAGGCCTATGTGTACCAAGTTGTGAAACATACGTATGAGGTGTGCTCAGTAAGTAATGCAACACATTTTTTCCTGAAAGCAGATTGGTTTTATTCAGGATTCCCCACCTGTTTTTCAATATAATCCCCGTTCAATGCGACAGCCTTATGCCATCTTACTGGGCGGACATGTATGCCGGTACGGTACCAGTCTACTGGTCGACATCGGAGCGAACGTCTTTCGGCATGAAAAACCTCGCCATACTCCGCGTACTGCTTCCCACGAAGTGCATCCTTCATTGGGCCAAAAACATGGGAGTCGGAAGGTGCCACATCCGTACTGTAGGGTGGTTCAGGAAGAACAGTCCAATGAAGTTTTGTGAGCTATTCACTGGAGAGAATGCTAGCGTGAGGCCTTGCGTTGTTATGGAGAAGCAAAAGTTTGTTTACACCTTTGTCACGAAGAACACGCTGACGTCGTTACTTCAATTTACCAAGGGTAGCGCATTAGACATTAGAGTTAATCGTTGTACCACGAGGGAGGACTTCAAACACAATAACCCCTTCACAGTCCCAGAAGACCGTCGGCATGGTTTTACCGTCTGAGGGTGCGGCTTTGAACTTTTCCTTTGGAGGAGAGGGGTGAAGCGCCACTCCATGGATTTACGTTTTGTTTCATTTTCGATAAAAGAACTGTCACGATCAGCCTCGTAGCGCGCAAAAAATGGATCTCGACCAACGCGAGCAGCAATGTCGCGATACGATGAACCGCAATCGCGATAGGCTACAATCCGACCTTTATCAAAGTCGGAAACGTGATGGTAAGCATTTATCCTCCTTACACGAGGCATCACAACAATTTTTCACCAGGCAACGCCGGTCAACTGCTGTTTGTGTACGAGGAATCGGTTGGAAACTTTCCTTATGTCAGCACGTTGTAGGTGTCGCCACCGGCGCCAACCTTGTGTGAATGCTCTCAAAAGCTAATCATTTGCAGATCACAGCATCTTCTTCCTGTCGGTTAAATTTCGCGTCTGTAGCACGTCATCTTCGTGGTGTAGCAATTTTAATGGCCAATAGTGTAACATGTATACAATCAATGTAAGTATTATATGCGAATTATGTGTATATGCGTGTGTGAGTGATCCAGTATGTATGGGAGGGTGACTGGGGTGGCACAAATGAAAGGGGAAAAAAAAGGGAAAAGCATGCATGACGTAATATTTAGCTCGTGTTACAGCACTCCTCTTGTGAAGCTTAGTACGCATTGTGATGCATTGTTCAGACCCATTACTACATTTTTTTCTCGTCAACTCTTTATCGTAGACTTCAGCGCAATGCCACGCAGAGAGTTGGGTTCCCACGTAGGTTTGGTTTAAGGAAGGCAGAAAGCTGAAAATTGAGTCATTTGCTGCGCTGCTGGAAGAATGCATACTTATTGTAAATATAGATGTACCTATGCATGAGGGGCGTTCAATATCTAATGCAACGCCTTTTTTTTTCTCAGACAATTTCGGTTGAATATATGAGGAATATTTGTGGAACATCTTGGAATATTCCTGCTTCTGGTCCTGGAGTTCCACGAAGTTCCGATAGGTGACAGCGCTATACATAGCCTTCAAAATGACGTCTGTAGCGGAGATGCGGTCCAAGCAGAGTGCTGTCACTGAGTTTCCTTTCACGGAAACCCAGAGCATCGCAGTTATTCATAGGCTCTTTCGCAATATCTACGTAGACCAGGAAGTAAACAAAAGCACGGTGAGTCGTTGGGCGAGGCGACCGCCATCATTGCAACAAGGTCGCGTAAACCTGTCTTGTCTCCCACGTGCCGGACGGTCGCACACAGCTGTGGCTCTTGCAGTGTTGGAACGTGCGGACACTCTCATTCGAGGTGATTGCCGGATCACAATCAAATATATCGCTGCCCAATTGGACATCTGCTGACACACTCGTCCACCATCTGAGGCGAAGGTGTGTGCCCGCTGCTTTTCTCGCCACCTAACAGAAGACGGCAAAAAGGAACGAAGTAGTGGGGGATGGGGGTGTCTCAGGGAACGAACTGACGCTGCAGCAGTTGCCCCCGGAACCCTGGAGAGTGCGCATTGCTTGCAGCGTGAGCACGTGTCATTGACCTCGGTCGAAAAGTGGGAGAGGCGAAAATGGAACAACACTTGGAGCAGCGTTATGCGATTACGTTTTGCGTGCGACTGAACAATACCGCGATGGAGACTCTCGGTATGATTCAAGAGGCCTTTAAGGAAGAAGCCGTGTCCCGTGCAATGGGCTTCATGTGGCAAAAAAGTTTCAGAGATGGCCGCGGGAATGTGGAAGACGACGAACGCTCTGGAAGGTCATCATCAAGCTGAGTGGATCAAAATGTGGAGAGAGTGAGGGAACTTTTAAACAATGACTGACATCTTAATACTAGCTTAATTGCTGATGAACTGGGACTCAGTCAGAGTACGGTGTGGAGGATTGTGATGGAGAATTTGATGATGCGAAAAGTGTGTGCCAAACTGGTGCCAAAAGTTTTGTTGGTGGATCAGAAGAAACGGCGCTTGATTGTTTGCCAGGAGATGGTCCAACGGTTGAATGCTGATCCGAACCTTCTGGAGAAAGTGGTTACTGGTGATGAGACCCGAGTCTACAAGTACGATCCTGAGTCGAAGCGTCAAAGCTCAGAATGGCACACTGCTTCCTCGTGGAAGCCCAAGAAAGCTCACATGAGAAGGTCGTGTATGAAGTGCATGCTGATTTTTTTTTTTTAATGGTAAATGAGTGATTCACAAGGAGTTCCTTGCTGATGGGCAGACTGTCACAGGTGACTTTTACGCTGGAGTGTTCCGCTGCTTGAGGGATCGAGTTCGCCGCGTCCGCCCGGCGATCAAGGGCGATTGGATTCTCCACCACGACAACGCGCCCGCACGCATGTCGCGCGGCGCCGCTGAAGTTTTGGTCAAGTTAAAAAAAAAAGTGTGTGAGATCTTATGGGACTTAACTGCTAAGGTCATCAGTCCCTAAGCTTACACACTACTTAACCTAAATTATCCTAAGGACAAACATACACACCCATGCCCGAGGGAGGACTCGGACCTCCGCGCCTTAGACCGCTTGGCTAATCCCGCGCGCATTGGTCAATTTCAACGTGACAACACTGCTGCAGCCACCCTGCAGCCCCGACTTGGCTCAAAACGACTTTTTCTTCTTCCCCCGAATCAAGACAGGCTTAAAAGGGAAGCGATTCGACTCCATCGAGGCCACCCAGCAGGCTTCGACGAGAACCCTTGGCAGGATGACGCCTGAGGCCTTCCAGAAATGCTAAGAACAGTGGAAAACGCGCTGGAAGCGCTGTGTTGATGCTGAAGGATCATATTGTGAAGACTTGTAGTCCGATGTTCTTAAAAGTCAAATAATTTTCTAGTTCTGAGTTAATTCTTGAAACTTTTGAATCACACCTTGTAAACTTCATATCATCTTGAAGTTTACTGCGTGCCATCTTCATGTTGCAGCTGTATAATGGTATTACTATTGCTCTTTATCTTACTTTGTTCAAATAAAGCTGCATAGTTTAATAATAGTTATCCTTTATGGTTTTTACAACTAGGGTTTTTCTGGAGGGTTTTGGACGCTTATATCGTCGTTATTGAACACCTAGAAATGAAAAACACAGTAGATGGTGTGAAGATACTTATTGTACAACGCTGAAGTGGATTATTAGACCTAAATGCTTAGAGAATACAGTGACCGAAGGAGGTTATCGATTTTACCTAATAAATTCAATTTTGAATATACACTACCGACCATTAAAATTGCTACACCAAAAAGAAATGCAGATGATAAACGGGTATTCATTGAACAAATATATTATTCTAGAACTGACATGTGATTACATTTTCACGCAAAATGGGTGCATAGATCCTGAGAAATCAGTACCCATAAAAACCACGACTGGCAGAAATAACGGCCTCGATACGCCTGGGCATTGAGTCAAACAGAGCTTGGATGGCGTGCAAAGGTACAGCTGCCAATGCAGCTTCAACACGATGCCACATTTCATCAAGAGTAGTGACTGGCGTATTGTGACGAGCCAGTTGCTCGGCCACCATTAACCAGACGTTTTCAATTGGTGAGAGATCTGGAGAATGTGCTGGCCAGGGCAGCAGTCGAACATTTTCTGTATCCAGAAAGGCCCGTACAGGAACTGCAACATGCGGTCGTCCATTATCCTGGTGAAATGTTGGGTTTCGCAGGGATCGAGTGAAGGGTAGAGCCACGGCCACGTGTCGCAACACATCTGAAATGTAAACGTCCACTGTTCAAAGTGCCGTCAATGCGAACAAGACGTGACCGAGACGCGTAACCAATGGCACCCCATACCATCACGCCGGGTGATACGCCAGTATGACGATGACGAATACACCCTTCCAATGTGAGTTCACCGCGATGTCGCCAAACACGGATGGGACCATCGTGATGCTGTAAACAGAACCTGGATTCGTCCGAACAAATGATGTTTTGCCTAGGTTCGTCGTTGAGTACACCATCGCAGGCGCTCCTGTCTGTGATGCAGCGTCAAGGGTAAACGCAGCCATGGTCTCCGAGCTAATAGTCCATGCTGCTGCAAACGTCGTCGAACTGTTCGTGCAGATGGTTGTTGTCGTGCAAACGTCCCCATCTGTTGACTCATGGATCGAGACGTGGCTGCACGATCTGTTACAGTCATGCGGATAAGATGCCTGTCATCTCGACTGCTAGTAATACGAGGCCGTTGGGATCCAGCACGGCGTTCCGTATTACCCTCCTGAACCCACAGATTCCATGTTCTGCTAACAGCCATTGGATCTCGACCAATGCGAGCAGCAACGTCGCGATACGATAAACCGCAATCGCGATAGGCAACAATCCGACATTCATCAAAGTCAGAAACGTGATGGTACTCATTTCTCCTCCTTACACGAGACATCACAACAACTTTTCACCAGGCAACGCCGGTCAACTGCTGTTGGTGTATGAGAATTTGGTTGGATACTTTCCTCATGTCAGCACGTTGTAGGTGTCGCCACCGGCGCCAACCTTGTGTGCATGCTATGAAAAGCTAATCATTTGCACATCACAGCATCATCTTCCTGTCCGTTAAATTTCGCGTCTGTAGCACGTCATCTTTGCGGTGTAGGAATTTTAATGGCCAGTAGTGTAGTTCCCCTTTTTGGCTTTTACAACTAGGGTTGTTCTGGATGGTTTTGGACGCTTATATCGTCGTTGTTGAACACTCATAAATGACAAACACAGTGGATGGTGTGAAGATACTTATTATACGACGCTGATGTGAATTATTAGACCTAAATGGCTAGGGAATACAGTGGCCGAAGGAGGTTATCGATTTCACCTAGTAAATTCAATTTTGAATATATACACAAAGAACGAAATTATTATAGATTTGAGAAACATAAAGCCAATGAACAGAAACAGGGAGATACGACAAGGATGCTGTTTTTCCCATCAATATCTACGTAGATGAAGTGATCAGTAAGTGAGAAGGTAGAGGAATAGGAGTATGTTTAGATATTGCCATTCGACCAGATGTATAGGATTTTGTATGTCCATCCATTTAGCAGGAGGTCTCTGGGACGACGGCCGTTTACTATGCGAACAAGAGGTGACCGAGACGTATAACCAATGGCACCCCATACCATCACGCCGGGTGATACGCCAGAATGGCGATGAGAAATACACGCTTCCAATGTGCGTTCACCCCGATGTCGCCAAACACGGATGTGACAATCATTATGCTGTAAACAGAACCTGTATTCATCCGAAAAAAAGACGTTTTGCCATTCGTGCACCCAAGTCATCGTTGAGTACACCATCGCAGGCGCTCCTGTTTGTGATGCAGCGTCAAGGATAACCGCAGCCATGATCTCCGAGCTGATAGTCCATGCTGCTGCAAACGTCGTCAAACTGTTCGTGCAAATGGTTCTTGTTTTGTAAACGTCTCCATCTGTTGACTCAGGGATCGAGACGTGGCTGCACGATCTGTTACAGCCATTAGGATAACCTGTGATCTCGATTGCTAGTGATACGAGGCCGTTGGGATTCAGCACGGCGTTCCGTATTACCCTCCTGAACCCATCGATTCCATATTCTGCTAACAGCCATTGGATCTCGACCAACGCGAGCAGTAATGTCGCGATACTATAAACCACAATCGCGATAGGCTATAATATGACCTTTATCAAATTTGGAAACGTGATGGCACGCATTTCTCCTCCTTACACGAGGCATCACAACAACGTTTCACTCAACTGGTGCTTGTGTATGAGAAATTGGTTGGAAACTTTCCTCATGTCAGCACGTTGTAGGTGTCGCCATCGGCGCCAATCTTGTGTGAATGCTCTGAAAAGCTAATCATTTGCATCTCACAGCATCTTCTTCCTGTCGGTTATATTTCGCGTCTGTAGCACGTCATCTACGTGGTGTAGCAATTTTAATGGCCAGTAGTGTAGTAAGGACGGTTGTAGGTGTTTTCATTTTTTGTCACGATAGATGTATAGGGGCGATCAAAAAGGTCCCCTTCGAAGGCCGCACAGTCCCGAAAAGGTATGCAATCAGGCAAAATGGCCGTGAACATCCCACTGTCACACGAAGTCGCAGATATCCGTTTGGTAAAACACCGTTTCTCGCTGCGTGAATAAGGCCGTAACTGCCTGCTGCACATCCTCGTCCGACAAGAATGATCCACCCTCCAACGCCTTTTTAAAGGACCGAAGGCGTGGTAGTCGCACGGGCGGAGATCGACACTATAGGGGGGGTGCCCGAGTGTCCCCCATTTGTCTATAATGGAGGAGGCTGGCTGCCAGAGGTACCATCCTGTTGTGCCGTAACGACCAGCACGAAATTTGTCACAACTTTCCACTGTGGTAATTTTCGACAGGCATACTGCGACATACATGATCTTCTTTCTTCTGCTGTTGTCTACCGGTGTTTGTCCTTCGGCAGCCAAGAAAAGATTAAGAGCACGTTGGTCCGGTTTTGTTTGTTTGGACGCACTTGGTAATAACGTCGCCATAGTTCAGTTTTATGCATTTACCCCACGCGCGTTGTAAAGATACGAATACCACTCTCATCCGTTGCCTACATGCTGGTGCTTATATACCCGCATCGGAGTCGCGCATATACGCAGCAGCAACGCCTCCAAAAGGACCACCCCTTATAGTTTTATATACAGAGCCTCTAATTCTGATTGCAGAGAATGAAGATGACCTTCGGATGGGGTTAGGTAAGTTGCAGCAAATAGCAAGGGCTACAACACTGTCACAATGCACAACTAGCTACTGCAACGTCGTGGAGCTGCAGTCTCCAACGGGAACGATAATTATCATCAACATGTACTTTCAGTATGGAGACGATATCGAGAGACATCTGGGACATCTGGCCACAGTGATTACGGCGTTACAGCGGCGGAGAGTAATAATAACTGCTGATATCAATGCTAAATCCCCCCTATGGTACAGCGGCACCAGGGACACAAATGGAGAGAAGGCAGAAGAGATCATCATGGCCTTGCAACTAGTGGTGGCCAACAAGCCAGGCAACCCCCCGACCTATGTGGCGGGAGGTGGTCAAGGAACAAATATTGATGTGACCCTGGTCACGCCTAATGCAGTCAACCTCATTCAGCAATGGAGGGTAGAAGAGAACGCCACCACTAGCGACCACAATCTCATTACCTTCACCATAGGAGACAAAGAGAGCCGCTGCGCCATGGGGTGGGAGGTGCAATACAACTACAAAAGAGCCCACTGGGAACGACTAGCAAGGGAGTGCGACATTCCTGCACTGCCAGAAGGTGACTGACACCAGGACATCGACGTGGACACAAGAGCTGAGGAACTGGTGAACGTAATAACTCGAGCGGTGAAAGCTGCTGTACCTACTAGGAGGAAGGCCATGGCGTCCTCTTCGTCACCATGGCCAGTCGAACTGAAAGAGATGCGCCGGTCTGTCAGAAGGCTCAGGAGGCACTACCAGCGCAGTGTCGTCTGGCTGGAAAGACAAAGGTGGTTGCAATTATACCAGGAAGCTAAAGACAGGTTTCAAAAAGAACTGCGCGAAGTGAGATCCAAAAGCTGGGAACACTTTGTCCTGAATCAACTAGCCTTGGACCCATGGGGAGTCCCCTATGAGTTAGTCCGTGAAAAAATCCGCTCTCCCATGGAGCTGTCGACCGTCATACACGGGGGCGGGATGACGGAGTCTTGGCAGGAGACTGCTGAGGTCCTTCTGCAGTCCCTGCTGCCTGACGACACTGCGCATGGGGAGACCGATGAACAACAACAGCTGCGTAATGACGACAACAATGAGTACGAAAATGCAACGGCAGTCTACCCCTTCTCTGAAGAGGAGGTGGTTGCCCATGTAAAATCTCTACAGAGATGGAGAGCTCCCGGGCCGGACGGCATTGTGGCTGAGGTGGTGAAATTCCTGGCCCCCCAGATAGTTGCGCCACTAACTCACCTTTATAACGAATGCCTTAGGCAGAGAAAGTTCCCACGAATTTGGAAAACTGCAAAGGTGGTGATAATCAAGAAGGGACCCGACAAAGACCCAGCAGAAACGAAGTCTTATAGACCAATCTGCCTGCTCGACCTGCTTGGGAAGATCTTAGAAAGACTACTGGCTGACAGACTGGCTGCACACCGAGTGCCATGCGGGATGAGCAGCAGGCAGTTCGGCTTCAGGTCTGGGCGGTCGGCATCTGATGCAATTGCCATGGCGGCCGAGGTCTGTGGCTCTATCCCGTACAAGTACGTTGTCGGCATCATGGTTGACATCAGTGGCGCCTTTGACAACCTGTGGTGGCCTTCGCTCTTCTCCTGTTTACGGAAGAAGGAGTGCCCAGGGCCTCTATATGGGTGTCTGAGGAGCTATTGCGAGGATCGGGAGGTCTGGCTACCATCCCCTAGCACAAGAGTGAGAAAAACTATTACTAAAGGATGTCCCCAGAGCTCCGTCCTAGGTCCCCTGTTCTGGGACATCCATATGGAGCAATTACTTGACAAATTACAGCAAAGTAATGTAGTGCTAGAGGTGATAGCCTACGCAGATGACCTCCTCTTACTGGTCGGCGGCCGTAGTGGTGGTGGTGGTGGTGGTTAGTGTTTAACGTCCCGTCGACAACGAGGTCATTAGAGACGGAGCGCAAGCTCGGGTTAGGGAAGGATTGGGAAGGAAATCGGCCGTGCCCTTTCAAAGAACAATCCCGGCATTTGCCTGAAACGATTTAGGGAAATCACGGAAAACCTAAATCAGGATGGCCGGAGACGGGATTGAACCGTCGTCCTCCCGAATGCGAGTCCAGTAGGCGGCCGTAGCCGAGAAGGTATAGAGCCCAAGATAGAAAGTGCAATAGAGATACTACAACTTTGGTGCCGAAGTACAAAGATGAAAATTTCACCAGGCAATTCCACCTACCTTCTTCTGAAAGGACAGTTAATTCGTAACCCGACAGTCAGGATTGAGGGCTCACCAGTTCTTCGGCGACGAGAGACTCGATACCTTGGAATCATCATTGATGAAAGGTGGTCCTTCGGAAAGCACATTGACACCGTAACTCAGAGAGACCTTCAAGTACTTAATAACCTCATTTCGATTGGACACAAAAGATTTGATCTCCCACCACATCTCATCAAATTATACCACAATAGTATATACACATCAATAGTGGGTTACGGCTCGGGAGTCTGGGCACACAGATTCAATTTTTTTTATACAGGGTGTTACAAAAAGGTACGGCCAAACTATCAGGAAACATTCCTCACACACAAATAAAGAAAAGATATGTGCGCATGTGTCCGGAAACGCTTAATTTCCATGTTAGAGCTCATTTTAGTTTCGTCAGTATGTACTTCCTCGATTCACCGCCAGTTGGCCCAATTGAAGGAAGGTAATGTTCACTCGGTGCTTGTGTTGACATGCGACTCATTGCTCCACAGTACTAGCATCAAGCACATCAGTACGTAGCATCAACAGGTTAGTATTCATCACGAACGTGGTTTTGCAGTCAGTGCAATGTTTACAAATGCGGAGTTGGCAGATGCCCATTTGATGTATGGATTAGCACGGGGCAATAGCCGTGGCGCGGTACGTTTATATCGAGACAGATTTCCAGAACGAAGGTGTCCCGTCAGGAAGACATTCGAAGCAATTGATCGGCGTCTTAGGGAACACGGAACATTCCAGCCTATGACTCGCAACTGGGGAAGACCTAGAAAGACGAGGACACCTGCAATGGACAAGGCTATTCTTCGTGCAGTTGACGATAGCCCTAATGTCACCGTCAGAGAAGTTGCTGCTGTACAAGGAAACGTTGACCACGTCACTGTATGGAGAGTGCTACGGGAGAACCAATTGTTTCCGTACCATGTACAGCGTGTGCAGGCACTATCAGCAGCTGATTGGCCTTCACGGGTACACTTCTGCGAATGGTTCATCCAACAATGTGTCAATCCTCATGTCAGTGTAAATGTTCTCTTTACGAATGAGGCTTCATTCCAACGTGATCAAATTGTAAATTTTCACAATTAACATGTGTGGGCTGACGAGAATCCTCACGCAATTGTGCAATCACGTCATCAACACAGATTTTCTGTGAACGTTTGGGCAGGCATTGTTGGTGATGTCTTGATTGGGCCCCATGTGATTCCACCTACGCTCAATGGAGCACGTTATCATGATTTCATACGGGATACTCTACCTGTGCTGCTAGAACATGTGCCTTTACAAGTACGACACATCAAGTGGTTCATGCACGATGGAGCTCCTGCACATTTCAGTCGAAGCTTTCGTACGCTTCTCAACAACAGAGTCGGTGACCGATGGATTGGTAGAGGCGGACCAATTCCATGGCCACCACGCTCTCCTGACCTCAATCCTCTTGACTTTCATTTATGGGGGCATTTGAAAGCTCTTGTCTACGCAACCCCGGTACCAAATGTAGAGACTCTTCGTGCTCGTATTGTGGACGGCTGTGATACAATACGCCATTCTCCAGGGCTGCATCAGCGCATCAGGGATTCCATGCGACGGAGGGTGGATGCATGTATCCTCGCTAACGGAGGACATTTTGAACATTTCCTGTAACAAAGTGTTTGAAGTCACGCTGGTACGTTCTGTTGCTGTGTGTTTCCATTCCATGATTAATGTGATTTGAAGAGAAGTAATAAAATGAGCTCTAACATGGAAAGTAAGCGTTTCCGGACACATGTCCACATAACATATTTTCTTTCTTTGTGTGTGAGGAATGTTTGCTGAAAGTTTGGCCTTACCTTTTTGTAACACCGTGTATACATGTGGAAGAGAAAGTGACAAAACAAAGCTACAAGGGAGGGGACTCAGGCTCAGGGAAGCATATTCGCAAAAAGCGTTTGGTATCGTGGCAACCGCGTTCAACGACATAGTGAACGTAGTAACCCAAGAGGCAGGCAATCGTGTTCGTTTTCGTCTGAGGAGAAAGGGAGGTGTCCTGAGGTAGGAAAATGTTGTCTGGGAAAGCAGTTTCAGGCCCTCGAGTAAGGAAAGCTAATTGACTGCGGACCCAGACCCAATAATCTCGTCCGCAAGAAACAAGACTGTGAAGTAAGGTCTCAGTTTGATCACATTCCTCACGTTGATCAGTCGGACGAAGGCCAATACGAAAAAGACGATCACCAGTAGGTATCAGACGGTGAATGACCTTATACCACGTTGAAACAATCTCGATCGGCAACATAGGAAGACTAAGATCAGACCAGGCTGTTTTCCAAGACGTTGACGTGGAAGCAAGTTCAGCATAACAAAGGGCACATTGTGCACCCCAACGAGATGATAGCATGTTGGTAGTAATATGCGTCACGGCAAGTATATCAGCACCTGGGATACCGATAATTAGAATGTATTCACGAATGTGCCGCAATTCAGCATTAATCCGTTCAACATCAACAGGAGGGGTCAGAGAGACCGGCCGGAGGCGGGAAAGTAAACGAGAGGTAACTGAATGCGGAGCCCGCGTATAGGTTAAGACCTACGGCGGGTAAATAAGACGGATGTCTTCACTTTGATATCGGAGAGACGCAATCCTCCAAGCTTTCGAGGCCTGGCCACGACATCATACTGGAGACGAAAGATATGGCGTCGCCACAGGAATCGACCAGACAGCTGTTTCAGTCTGCGGGCCATCATCGCGGGAACCGGGAAGAACTACGCAACGTAATATACGTTACCGAAGACATAGGTCTCTAAAAGCCGTACCTGGTGAAGGAGGCTAAGGGAACGCCATTCATGTTCAAGGATCGCCCCGTGAACATGACTCGTAACCTCACGCCAATTTAGTGTCGCCATTTTGATCGGATTGCGATCCACTAAGATCAAATGGTTCAAATGGCTCTGAGCACTATGGGACTCAACTGCTGAGGTCATTAGTCCCCTAGAACTTAGAACTAGTTAAACCTAACTAACCTAAGGACATCACAAACATCCATGCCCGAGGCAGGATTCGAACCTGCGACCGTAGCGGTCTTGCGGTTCCAGACTGCAGCGCCTTTAACCGCACGGCCGGCCCACTAAGATCCCTAAGGTCTTATGGCGATTGACGACCGTCGCCCAAGGAATGACGACTTGATCGAAGCCTCTCAACGGCAGGAACGTGGATTTACGATCATTAATACGAGCACCGGCAAGACGATAAAATGAATCCAAGGTTCCTTAAGCCTCGGTATGTCCTCGACGTGTCGTACTAAAACCATGACATCATCGGCGTGTGCACGGACAGAAAAAAGTTCTCCCAATATAGTCCAGCCACGTAATTGCATGGCGAGGCGGCGAAGTAAGGGCTCTAACAACAAGACAAAAAATGACATGGATAAGGGGCTTCCCTGGGGTAAACCCCGTCTGATCGATATCCTGGAGGTAGGGTGACCGTTCACTATCACCGAGACACTGACACCGGTAAAAAGGCGAGTTAAGACCCGTCGTGCATCATTATTAAAGCCCACAGCGGTGAGCACTCTCGTTGAAAAATCATGGCTGATACGATGAAACGCTTTTTGGAAACAAAGAAAAAGCAAAGCCCGTGGGATTTTAGCGGCAGTCGCCACCGAAATTACATCGTGACATTCGAGAACAGAAGTCATTATCGTGCGTCCGGACACACAGCTTTGGTGGGCGACAATAATGATATCGAGCAGCTTAGAGAGACGGATATTAATTGCTCGCTGGCTAGAGTGGCCGAGCGGTTCTAGGCGCTACAGTCTGGAACCGCGTGACCACTACGGTCGCAGGTTCGAATCCTGCCTCGGGCATGGATGTGTGTGATGTCCTTAGGTTAGTTGGGTTTAACTAGTTCTCAGTTCTAGGGGACTGATGACCTCAGATGTTGAGTCCCATAGTGCTCAGAGCCATTTGAACCATTAATTGCTCGAGTGACAATTTTATAATCGAAGTTAAGAAGAGTAATTGGACGGAGGGAATCAATCGCAGGGCGACGTGAGAATTTCGGGAGGAGGACCAGTCGGACTTCCTGAAAAGGAGCAGGAAGTGAGACTCCTCGCATCACTTCAATTACCATTGACGCTAAGGTGTCACCAATGAGTGGCCAAAATTGAACATACAACTTCTTAGGAATACCGTCTAATCCAGGCGAGTTGCGGGCCTTTGATCCTGTAACAACATCATATATATCATCCTTGTGAAAGGGACACCACTCAGCTACCAGAGGCGGACAGTCTCAGATTACAACCTAACATTGTGATGGAAATGAGGGAATACAGTCAGTAAGGTCTAAAATAGTCCCGAATAATAAAATCCGGGAGCAAGCTAAATATTTTAAACATCTAGGATACATCACTTCCGAATGTAGCTATGACGTGAGCCAAGCATTAAATAAATTTACTTACATGCGAGGGTAAGTCAATTATTATCCTCAAAGTAGTTATAAAATTTTGTTGTAATCAAATGGGAAGCTTACAAGAACATCATTTCCCGACATAGTCTCCTTGCGTTTCAACGCACTTGGTCCATCGTTGTACAAGCTTCCTGCTGCCCTCATGGAAGAAGGTTCTCGGTTGAGTTGCGAGCCAGGAAGGCATCGCTTCTTTCACTGCTTCGTCCGCGGCAAATCGACGACCCTTTAATGCCTGTTTGATTGGAACAAACAAGTGGTAGTCAGAAGGGGCAAGATCAGGACTATATAGAGCATGATCCAGTACTTCAAATTTGAGTTTCTGGAGCGTTTCAGCAGTGTGGGCAACAGTATGCGGACGGGCATTGTCGTGCAACAACACAACACCCTTTGACAGCAATCCTCGGCGTCTGCTTCGAATGGCAGGCTTTATCGTGGCAGTAAGCATCTCACTGTAACGTACACTGTTTATTGTTGTGCCCATTTCCCCATAATGTTCCAGTACTGAACCTTGTGCGCCCCAAAGAACCGTAAGAATCAGTTTACCTGCGGACGGTGGAGTCTTGATCTATTTCTTGTACGACGAATTTGGATGTTTCCATTCCATACTCTGCTGTTTACTCTCCGGCTCTTAATGATGGATCCATGTTTCGTCACCAGTAATGATCCTGTCCAAGAAGTTGTCCCCTTCCTTACCTTAGCGATCCAAATGTCTTTTGCAGATGTCCAAGGGCATTTGTTTATGCAGCTGTGTGAGTTGGGAAACGCATCATGCACAAACTTCATGAAACTCATGTCTGTTGCGTATGATTTCGTAGGCAGAACCGTGACTAATTTGCAGACTATGTGCCACTTCGTCAATAGTTAATCGTTTGTCTGAGAGAATCATTTCACATGAACGCTCAGTGGTTTCTTCAATTGTGGGGGCAAACGGTCTTCCAGCTCCTTCATCGTGCGTAACACTTGTGCGACCATTTCGGAATTTTTCAATCCATTCGTAGACACTCCGTTGTAGCGAAGCTCTGTTGCCTTACTGTACCGAAAGTCTTCGATGAACTTCGGCCCCTGATACGCCTTCTGACCACAAAAAACGGATCACTGAACGCTACTCTTCTTTGGTGCAAATAGACAGCGGAGCAGTCATGATTAACAGCACGGATGCGATAGCGAAAGTAACGTAGCAGCTTGAAAATTTCGAAGATGCAACAAATAATCAAAGCATGTATCATCAACGTAAAACGGGGGTACTACCAAAATAAGCAAATACATAACTAAATTTCGGATAATAATTGACTTACCCTCGTACATAGAACGACCGCGAAAATTTACAGAATAAGAACACAAAAGAAACTCAGCTGCAGATTTCTGAAAACTTAGCAATACCAACCTTTACTTATGGAAGTAAAACATGGGAGACAACAAAATGCCAAGGAAGTAGAATAGAGGAGCAAGAAATGACGTTTGTAAGACGAGTGAGAGGGCGTACAAGAAAAGATAGTCAAAGAAATGAGGATGTAAGGAAAGATTTAAGAATATATGAGCTAAACGAAAAATATAAAGGAAAATAGAAGAAAATGGGAGGAACGTGTAGACTTTATGGGTTGAGAAAGACTCTCGGCAAAGGCTCTCAGTTAAAAATGCACTGGAAAAAGGGTGAAATACACGTAAAAAATGCACTGGAAAAAGGGTGCAATAAACGTAAACGTAGAAGTCAATGTGGGGTGTACGACGAACGTATCTGTTAGGACAGTGCGATAATATTTGGCGGTAAAGTGCTGTGGCAGCAGAAGACCGACGATGGTGCTTTGCTAACAGCTTGGCATCGCCTGAAGCGCCTCTCCTGGGCTCTTGAAAATATAGGACGAACGTAGACGCCTGGAAAACCGTGACCTCGTGAGATAAGTTCCGGTTGCAGTTGGTAAGAGCCGATGGTAGTGTTCGAGTGTGGTGCAGACCCCACAAAGCCATGGACCAAAGATGTCAACAAGGTACTGTGCAAACTGGTGGTGGCTCCATAATGGCGTCGGTTCTGTTTACTTGGAACGTACTGGGTCCCCTGGAACTGATCATTACTGCAAATGGTTATGTTCGACAACTTTGAGACTATTTTCAGCCATTCATTAACTTCATGTTCCCAAACAACGATAGATGACAAGGCGTCATGTCAGCGGGCCAAAAATCGTTCGGGATTCTTTTGAAGAACATTCTGGGCAGTTAGAGAGAATGTCGAGTCCTTTCCAGTCGAGTGGTTGCCCTACACCGGACAAACGGACATCCGGCAGTGTGTTAAGAGGCATCCCATTACTTCTATTACTTCAGTGCACAAGGGATGCAGCACCGTAACAGGCAATTTGCCTAATATTGTCCATAAAGAGCAGATGCAGTACGTTATGGGCAACGTACTTCTAACGGTGACATATGAAAGTGTACTTCATATGAGAAGCTGTAAAACACATTTAGTATTTTCGAAAATTAATTGATAAATACACTACTGGCCATTAAAATTGCTACACCACGAAGATGACGTGCTACAGACGCGAAATATAACCGACAGCAAGAAGATGCTGTTATACGCAAAGGATCAGCTTTTCAGAGCATTCACACAAGGTTGGCGCCGGTGGCGAAACCTACAGCGTGCTGACATGAGGAAAGTCTCCAAAAGATTTCTCATACATAAACAGGAGTTGACCGGCGTTGTCTGGTGAAACGTTGTTGTGATGTCTCGTGTAAGGAGGAGAAATGCGAACCATCACGTTTCCGACTTTGATGAAGGTCGTATTGTAGTCTATCGCGATTGCGGTTTAAGGTATCGCGACATTGCTGCTCGCGTTGGTCGAGATCCAATGACTGTTAGCAGAATATGTAATCGGTGGGTTCAGGAGTATAATGCGTAACGCCTTGCTGGATCCCAGCGGCCTCGTATCACTAGCAGTCGAGATGATAGGCATCTTATCCGCATGGCTGTAACGTATCGTGCAGCCACATCTCGATCCCTGAGTCAACAGATGGGGCGTTTGCAAGACAACAACCATCTGCACGAACAGTTCGACGACGTTTGCAGCAGCATGGACCATCAGCTCGGAGACCACGGTTGCGGTTACCCTTGACGCTGCATCAGAGACAGGAGCGCCTGTGATGGTATACTCAACGACGAACCTGGGCAAAAAGTTATTTATTCGGATGAATCCAGGTTCTGTTTACAGCATCATGATGGTCGCATCCGTGTTTGGCGACATCGCGGTGAACGCACATTGGAAGCGTGTATTCGTCATCGCCATACTGGCGTATCACCCGACGTGATGGTATGGGGTGCCATTGGTCACATGTCTCGGTAACCTCTTGTTCGCATTGACGACACTTTGAACAGTGGACGTTACATTTCAGATGTGTTACGACCCGTTGCTCTACCCTTCATTCGATTCCTGCGAAATTTACATTTCAGCAGGATAATGCACGACCTCATGTTGCAGGTCTTGTACGGACCTTTCTGGATACAGAAAATGTTCGACTGCTGTCCTGGCCAGCACATTCTCCAGATCTCTCACCAACTGAAAACGTCTCGTCAGTGGTGGCCGAGCAACTGGCTCGTTACAATACGCCAGTCACTGCTCTTGATGAACTGTGGTATCGTGTTGAAACTGCATGGGCAGCTGTGCCTGTACACGCCATCCAAGTTCTGTTTGACTCAATACCCAGGCGTATCAAGGCCGTTATTACGGCTAGTGGTGGCTGTTCTGGGTACTGATTTCTCAGGATCTGTGCACCCAAACTGCGTGAAAATGTAATCATATGTCAGTTCTATTATATTTGTGCAATGAATACTCGTTTATCATCTGCATTTCTTCTTGGTGTAGCAATTTTAATGGGCAGTAGTGTACATTGATATAACGTCGTAATGATCCTGTCCAAATTCTACGTCTTTTGTGCACCCGAAGGTTGTCAGAAGGAAGTCTGAGGTGGCGAGTTCACTCGGGGCAATGGTCGCTGCGGGACGCCGAGCGTGTTGTACGGTTAGCCGTGGCCTCGAAGAGCCGGCAGGGAGGCAGATACACTTCTGGAGAGGCGGCTGGCGCGGACCTGGCAGCGGTCGCCGCAAGTGCGACGCCACGTCTCGGGGGGCTCCGGCGGCGCCGTTCGCAATGGACTCCATGCAAACACTCGAGAGGCGCCGGCCTCGGCGTCCGTTAAAGTACGGGACGTTGCCGGGCGCGGCGACTCGCTTCACTGTGTCGCCAGTAGCTGGTGAAGGTCGATTTGATTGGTCCACTCACGCAGCAGCAACAATAAGTGTTACGAGAACCATGTTCATCAGACCGACAGTGAAAGGTTGCTACTAGGCGAAGTGAAGGACTTCTGCTATCCTGGAAGCAAAATAACGCGTGACAGACGGAGCAAGGGCGTCATAGGAAGCACAGGTGGAGAGATAATTCCTCGGCACAGCAAGTTTACTAGTATCAAACTTAGTCTTAAATTGAAGAAGAATTATGTTTTAATGCCCCGTCAAGGACTAGGTCGTTAGAGACGGAGTACATTCTCGGATTGGTGAAGATCAGAGAGGGAAATTTTCCATGTCTTTTCCAGGGAACCAACCCGATATTCGCTTTAACCAATTTAGGGAAGTCGGGGAATAGCTAAAGCTGGATGGCCGTAGCATGGATTTGGAACCGAATATGAACACAGTGTCTTACCACTGCTCATACTCACTGGGTACCACAGTTTGAGGAAGAAATGGAAAGATTCACAACGTCCTCAGACAAATTGAAAGATTCAAAGCTGACATCTTTGGAATCAATAAGATTCTTTAACGTTAATGGTAATCGAGTACATTATGCAGGCAACAATGATTCACACTATTTCCATGGATTAGTGTTCATAGTACATCCAATTACAACGCAACACTCAAGAAATTTGCCCTGGTGATTTATAGGATTAGTTTCCTAAGTTCAATGCAAAATCTGTTATGCTGAATACTATCCATATGTATGCCCCAACAGATGATGACATCGAAACTTTTTACAATCACGTCAAGACAGCTTTGTCTTTCTCAAATGCAACTGACAGTACTGGAGTGGTAGGTGATTTAAATGGCAAGGTAAGCCATGATCGGCTCCCAAATACAGACGGTAATTTTGGCATAGGGTTTGGCAGTTATAAACTCGATCGACTAGTCCAATTACGACAAGAGGAGTAGTTCATAATAGCAAACATTCATTTTTCTCTTGACTCTATGTCCTCTCTACACGTGGACCTCAGACACACAGACATATCAGGAGTCAAATAGCCTACACCCTCTTCAATGCTCGATTCAGAAATTCTGTAAGAAGTGTTTAGACATATGCTAGTACCTATGACACCCAATTGCCAGCTACAGGGAATACGAAAATGAAAAAGCGTCGTCCAGTGCAACAAAGAAGTCGAATTGCGATCACTAAACTCCAGGATACGTAACTAAGGAATGAAGTTCAAACGGCATTGTGTACACAACTAGATTATATTCAGTCAAAAACAGATATAAATAGTGTTGGATATATCTGGAAACAAATCAAATCTATGACGAAGCAAGTGAGACGAAAAAAAAGAAGAGAATCTAAAGGGAACAGAGAGTAAGCAACGTAAATGCTGGTTGACAAATGAAATTGTACTACTGATCGATCGCAGAAAGTATTCAAAAGTAAACATCCTGTAATGTACAGATAAATGCAGAAAGTAATACAGAGGGAAATAGGTATTGCAAAAGAACAACATACCTCAAAGGGATGAAGCACTGAACGCAAAGCACGACTCATTCAGCATGTATCAGAAAATATGGCAAGCAGCAAGGATTTACAGCAGAACAGGCAGTGGCTTTTCATAAACAAAGATGGCAACATCCTTCCTTGTGCGAGGGATGGCATTCCGAATGCTCAGTTTTGTGATGACTATAGAATAACCATTTTAATGAGTCCATGGGGTCAAATTAATCCCCAAAAAATTGCATTGGAAAATACAGTAAATGCGAGGAGAGCATTGGAGACTCTCTGTTAGAATTCAAGAGTGATTTCTGGACTAGGGAGGTAAAACTCAGTCTTCAGGTATTTATTCGATGGTGTGATGTTTATTTCGAGGTTGTGCTTGCTTAATCGATTATGAAAAAGCTTCAAATGCAGTTCAACATAAAAAGTTGATGCATGGTTAATACACACACAATGACCGCATGCAAGATACAACCGAGCAAGAACCCACTCATAAGAGAAAATTGCACGTAACCTACAATAGTAAAATAGTTCTCAGAATAGGCAATATTTGAAAGAATCAGGCACTTAAAATACGACACAGAACAGAAAACGAGAAACAGAAAAAGCTCAGGACACAGGAAACACAGCAAGGACTCAATGATATTATTCTTTGTTAGTATTCAGCAGTTTAATTTGAAAGGAGAAATACGTTTTATTGAATGGGAAATAATGCTATTATTACAAGAAAAGACTGACATACCATTTGGAATGTAATAATGCTGATTAACAACTTTTTGTTAACATAAGAGAATATCTCTGTCAATTTTTCAAGTCTAGTTTGTCTTGCTCACTCTTTTCTTATTATCTATTGTAACGGATCCATATGAGCCGCTACATGGCTTGTTACAAGAGTCACATACTCAAAACACACCTGGGTGCCCTTCCGACACTCAGAGAATTTTAATCCGGAATTATGTTATATTATCGCTATTAGTGTAGTCTGCAAATGTGAATGCTGGTCGTGTGCTGACGTATGCGTGGGCTGTCTGCTGTGGGTTCACTGAATGTGGAGATGCAGTTTAGCCAACCATTGTATCAAGTAGTGTGCGACTGCACTGGACCAGAGAGACATAAGTTCCCTTTGCGTTAGCAGGCCCTGTTAGGTTGGCAACTAGCCGCTGTGCAGACTCTCTGAGCCCTTCCGGCCACCGTGTGTGGACCCCGGACTAGGGGAGACGGTTAGGCATTCCCTGCTGAGACTCTGGTGAGTACAGACGCTCTGCATGATGGCTCCTATAGTCATCTTAGTTAGGACAGATAGTCAGGTTGCATAAAATTGCTATTTTTTTGGTATCACTGATGACGGGCCAGCATTTCATATAACCGTACCATTAAGTAAAGTGAGTGATCAAGGAGTTATTTTCATGATTTTATTAAAGAAAATGTTGTTGTTTTATAAAATTCTTTGTCTCACAGCAACATCTTATTTCTGTTACCATTCAACTTAAAGTTAATCAATAATCAGAAATTTTGTAGTGATATTTGCTCATACAAACGGTCGTAGGCGTCTTTCACAAAAGATACATGTGCCATCTTCAAGTTGAGGATGCCTGCCAAGGCTTTGCAGAAAGCAAGTATGATGCACTGTTCTTGTTTATCTCTGTAAAGACACATGTGGTCCATATAAGATTATTATTTGTTCAATATTAACTTGAAATCAAAATGAATTGACTGTATTGTGGATTTATTCAATTTAATCACAATATTACATTTTATCAGTTCATTTGATGAAAGAAATGGTGAGTTTTTTAACCAGAATTAGGTGGCTTGGTCGCGATCTGTTGAGTCACCACTGCGGTCATCTCACTGAGATAATAATTAATTACATTTCTCACATAGAACCTCCATATTTTTATTTGACAAAGCCCAATGTACAAATGGGAACTGAAATTGGCTCTCCCCATGGACTACCAATAGCATTGGTGTGGAGGTCTGTGTGCCTCAGTGATCCACTGAGCTACGCTGGCTGTAGCAACGCTCCTGGCACGGTCACCCATGCCAGACTGGTCAGTTGGTGAGATTCCAGACCAAGTGTAGTTTCCATAGGGGGTTCCCTTCGGGGGGATTATGTAAGTGGCAAACACATGAGCCCTGGCATTACTTCTTTTGTGGCGACGTTCGTAGCGACAAACAATTCGCTGTAGAAACGGCCTACGAAGTCACCGCCACACTTTTAATAGCGGGCCGACCGGTCCGCTGGAACAGTGAACAGAAAGATGAAAACCCAAACACTCTGATTAAATAAAAGTCGGTACTTATCTTTATTAACGAAGATATAGGATATAACACTCCTCCCCCCCCAAATCGCCGCACCGTCGTTGAATAATGACGTGGTGAGCGTCGACGGCGGGGGAGGGGTCTGGCCGCAGGCGTAGCAGAAGAGACCGGGGCGGAGACTGTTGTCGGTGGCAGTCCCCGGTCCGCACCCCAGCATTGGCTGCGCGGGGCCTCGGGAAACACCGACTGAAAACCGAGGTCAGGGTGCACGCCTGTGACCACGGGCGCAGCTTCTGGTACTGGACGCGACGGGGCGTCGGGACCCACGAAGAGAGGCAGCGTCTCCTGACGCTGCGGCGACGGCTGCTGAGTGGGCGCCGGACAAGGCGCTGCGGTGTCAGACTCCTTGGGGGTGCCCAAGGAAAGCGGCTGCAGGACAGGCTGCACAGCCACCGCTTGGGAAGGCGGCCCGGCTGAGGGGTCGACGTCCATCAGCTCCGAAGGCGGTGGCGACTGAAGAGGGACCGCAGGCGCCGGAGCGACCGCCTGGGGCGCTCCCGGATGAAGCTGCGCGGGAGGCATCAACGGGACGGGCTGTCGGCGTGGTAGCGGCGACGGCTGCTGCTGCTGCCCTAGGGGCGGCAGCGAAGTCGGAAGGCGCGGCTGGAACCCGCCGTGGACCAAATCTGTGGACAAAGAACGAGCGGCAGAATCCGGGCGGCCAGCGCGGCGCAACTGGTTCTGATGCCTCCTGTGCACCCCAGTAGCACCTTGAACAGTATAAAAACCGCGACCCTGGACACTTATCACGGTACCACGTTCCCAACGACGGCGACCGTGATAAACTCTGAAAAAAACGGCGTCGTTGCGCTGAAAACGCGTGCGATGCTCAGAAGCGGCGGGTCGATCCGGGGGGTGCAACAACCGTAGTAGGGTGCGATGACGACGGCCGTGGAGAAGCTCCGCAGGCGAAGGGCCGTCGCGTGGCGTGGTCCGGTACGACGACAGGAACGTGATGAGGGCCTGCTGACGAGAGTGCGTAGCACGAAGGTGGTCCATATGATCCTTGAATGTGCGTACAAAACGTTCCGCCGCACCATTCGATTGAGGGTGGAACGGCGGAGTAAGAACATGGCGAATGCCATTGGCAGAACAAAAACTTTCAAATTCAGCAGAGGTAAATTGTGGACCATTGTCAGACACTAAAACTTCTGGAAGACCCTCAATACAAAAAATTGAAGTCAACGCCTGTATAGTTTGTGCGCAACAAACGGAAAATTACTAAATGCATCTATCACGATGAGCCAACGAGAATGCCAATATGGACCAGCGAAATCAATATAAACTCGCTGCCAGGGACCGGCAGGGCGTGCCCACTCAAAATAGCGTTGAGGCGGAGCAGCTTGGTGCTCGGCACACGTCGAACAATCTGTAGACATCTGCGTAATCTGCTTATCAATGCCGATCCATGTACAATGACGGCGGGCAAGCTGCTTGGTGCGGACCACTCCCCAATGACCTTGATGCAACAAGTCGAGGACCTTGGGTTGGAGCACTTGGGGAACCACTACACGAAGCTGGTCATTCTCGGTGCGTAACAGCAAAACTCCGTGCGAAACAGACAACAGATGACGTTGCGGATAATAGCGACGAACCACAGGATCCGATATGTCCTTTGCCTTGGACGGCCAACCACGTTGAACAAAACGTAATAGTAAACTCAGATGAGGATCCGTAGCTGTGAAACGGGTTGAATAACACCGTTGTTTTGCCAACGACGAAGTTCATCTGCTACAGGTGCCCGGAGGGCGTGAGGCACTGGACGAGCACGAAAAAATCGAGGCTGAGCATTATCTTTTAACGTAATATGAGCGGCAAAGTTCGCAGCACAACCTAGTTCGTCTTTAAATACGTCACTGTATTGTTTACACAAATCGGTGATGCTGTCTTGAGGAACAACAACAGAATTAATTTGCAACACATTGTCTTGGATAGACAGGCCAAACAAGTCAAAACAGTCTAATCCGAAAATGTTTACACTGTCTGTAGCGCGGAGCACTGTGAATGAAACTGTTTTTGTATTGCCACGGAATGTGGCTGGCACGCTACATACACCTAACACAGGAATTTGTTCTCCACTATAAGTAGCCAAAGAATGTTTGGCCGCTGAAAGTTTAGGGCGGCCGATAGCCGCATACGTAGCACTATTTATGAGAGTCACAGACGCACCAGTGTCTAATTGAAAATTGAAGGTCTTATCCTGGATGCGTAGCTTCACAAATAGTTTATTACACTGTCTCTGGATCGGTGCAGTGGAGGCGAAAGACACAAAATCTGCGCGTTTAGCGCGTGTTCGCTGCTTACGACAACTCGTGGGTTGGGCGGGTGGAACAACAACTCCCGCTTCACTAGCAGTCTGTACATTACTTTTTACAGCGTTTGAATTACGCTTGGGTCGCATAGCAGAGGGCTTGGATGGGTGGCTTATTGCGAACAAGTTTATTACCCACACGAACCGTGGAAGAGTCTTTAAACGCGACCTTCTGGGCGGGCTGGCTTTGAAGAACATGAATATCCATGGGCTGGGCAGCACTAGAATTGTTCTTGCGTTTACGCAAACAAACAGTCTGGATGTGTCCTTTCCTTTGACAAAAGTGACAAACCGCTTTAACGGGCAACATTCACGAGGATGAGCAAGAACACACTGAGGGCAAGACTTAACTCTATCATTTTGCACACGCGGCTGACGAATGTGTTTAACATGACGCGGCCGGCTAGTGTTTACAGTCTGACTCTGCCGGTGGGGCCGCGGGCGTGACATAACTTGCTTAGCACAGGCAATTTGAGAAATACATGGCTGATCTAACTCACACTCAGCATAGTCAAAAGTATCTTGGGCTTCAATGATGTTCATCACAGTCTCTAATGACGGGTCAGGCAACTTTAAGATAGCAGCACGAATACGAGAATCTGCAATGTTTTGAGTAATAGCGTCTCGTAGCATGACATCACTGTAGGAAGCTCCACACACACAATTAAATCGGCACTGACGGGTGAGGCCCCGTAAATCTGTTAACCACTGTTTATTAGATTGATGTGGCAGTTTCTTTAATCTGAAGAACTTGAATCTGGCTGCTGCCACATGAACTCGCGACTCGAAATACTCAGCAAGCTTGTTAACAACAACGTCATAGTCTAAAGCTTCTGGCTGGGATTCCGGGAACAACTTACAAAGTAGTCGATAGACTTCCACGCCTGCAGTGGAAATTAAATAAAGCTGCCGCTCAGTACCTGTGATTTTGTAGACTGTCATGTGCGCCTGCAACTGCGCGAAATATTCTCGCCATTCTTCTCTTGATGCATCAAAAGCACGGAAAGGTGGTGCTGCCTGTGCTTGTTCCTTTTGTGTTGGAGGATTAGCCGCTTGTTTGGCGATTGCTTCCACCAGACTTTGTATTTGCTGACTCTGTAACAAGATCAACTGTTGTAAGTTCGCAGACATAGTGAACACAAATTAAACCAGCCCCCAAAATTTTATCGCTATAATTAGTATAACCAGAAACAAGTTGAACCAGCCCTGCACACGGGTTCGGAAGTCCTCGTCGCCAGTTTTGTGGCGGCGTTCGTAGCGACAAACAATTCGCTGTAGAAACGGCTTACGAAGTCACCGCCACACTTTTAATAGCGGGCCGACCGGTCCGCTGGAACAGTGAACAGAAAGATGAAAACCCAAACACTCTGATTAAATAAAAGTCGGTACTTATCTTTATTAACGAAGATACAGAAACACAGTAGTGAACTCCGTGTCTACAGAAATCTGTCTAGTTCGAGTCGGAGCGGCTAGGTCAGCGTCGGCTGACGACAAACAACAACTCTGCTGCGATGAACACCACAACTGACTAGCAAGTACACAATTCGGTGGCGAGTATACAACTGAGCGGCGAATACAGAACTGTCCTAGCGCTCGCGACTCCAGCGCTTAAGAAACCAGAAGCCAGCGGTGGCGCGCGCAGACTTGCGGCGATTTCCTGTCTCGCTGGCGCTGCTTATGCTGACGGCGTCCGGACTTTGATGCTGCCAACCTTTTGGCAGCGGGCTCGGGTGGCATTACTGGCTAGGATAGAACAACTTACACTAGCCTGTGTCACTGTGTCAGGCTTTTTCTGCTTTTCCTTTTCGGTGGCCTCCCTTGGCCAACCTTTTCTTTTGTAGACCTTTTTATTTATTTATTTATTATTTATTTATTTATTTTTTTGGAACCCACGGTATTAGGTTTCGAGGTCAGAGGACGTCACATTTTCATTTTGCTTTTCCTTTTCTATCTCTAATGGTAAAACAGTGGCAAAGGATCTCAGAATCTGTTGAGGCTGCCGATACCTGCTCGGAAACAAAACTCTGAGAAACGTCCACTAAAATTTGATGAACGAATCAGACCTTGAAGAATTCAAGGCAGCTCTGCCAACAAACCCTACACCCATGTTCAAGAAGACATGAGTCGTTCACCCACTGCTCAATGCGAGGCATACAGTGGCTATACCATACATAGTCAATGGGAGAGGATGAGAGGGGAGTTTTCCGGCGTCTTTAAATAAGCAGAACGCACCGGCTAAGGGAGATAATCCCGAAAGAAAATCCTGGTCCTCCTAAGAAAGGAGTTGAGCAGATGGGTGATAACCAACTCTCGGAAAACACTCAATAATGCTATTAATCCAAGGAGCTTCGGAAACAGGATGGTCTCAAATATTAGTGACGAAGCTGTGAAAATGAACAAACGAAAATGGATCAACGGATGTATCAAAGTAGCAACCGGAATGATAGAGGAATTTCCAAAAAAAAGAGACAGAACTAGCAAATATATATAAAGACATGAATATCGATTCTGAAGCAATCACAGGAACGAAAATGAAAATGAGAGGTAATAAATATGTAATTTATTGTATTATGTTCTATGGAGGAGTCGAACAAAATGGAAGAGCAAGCAAAGGTGCGTCATGACTCCTGCATAAGAGATGGGAAAAAGAGATCAAAACTGCACACACATAAGCGGAATACTCATAGTCAGACTAAAACTAAGAAGAGGTAACGCCACCATTATAAGCGTACATGCACCTGAAGAAGGAAAAAAATATGTTTCTAGAAATTTCTTTGAAGAACTGTAGAAGACCGAATAAATACAGTGCAACTGCTTAGATTATTATGACAGATGATTTCTATGCCATAATAGGAAATATACCAGTAACGAATATTATAGGTTCTTTTGGAGAACTGGTGTGTAATGAAAATGGAAAAATGCTGAGAGATTTTGTCACTTACAACAAACAAAAAATAACAAAATCACTTTTTAAGAAAAGAGATATACATAAGTGTACGTGGGCCAGTAAAGATCTTAGATCAATAACTGACTACATTTTAGTAAACGATAAGCTAGCTGGTAAAGGATACAAGAGTTTATAGACGTCAATATATAGCATCAAATCATTTTGTATTAAACTTCAAAATAGATCTTTTTGCGAAGTGGAAGGAAGTGACCAAAAAATTAGTAACCAATAAGACCAAAGCATTTATAAAGTATACTTTCTGGAAGAGGATAGCAACAAACATGTTTACCAATGTAGATTGAATAAAGAGTTATCAAACTTGTAATCTGAGGATAATATAGAAGAAGAATGACAAAATGTAAAGAACGTGACATGTCTAGAGTAACAGGAGAAGCTCTCAGTAAAAAGAAAAATAAATAAGGAAAAGGAAGGTCCTAAAAATGTGGAATGAGTATAAAAGAAAAACTGTTAATGAGAACCAGACGCATATGTAAAATATATAAGCAACACCACAGCTGAAAACATGCAATCTCATAAGGTGAGAAGAAATATTGCTAAATGTGTGTAAGCAAGGAACACCAAGATCACTGGAATATATTTATTTATAATACCGAGAATGATGATCACAGGAGACAGGAAATGATCTATAAGGCTCTAAAAACTTTAAGCACAACAGAGAGATACAGAGAAACAATATTGAAGAACAGTGGGTAAATTATTACAAAGCATTACCGTATGAAGATGCAGCACAAGAAACTGAAATTGAAACAAGGATTGACAAGGGATTAGATGAAATACAGCCTGAGGAAATAAAATCTGTCGTAACAGCACTTAAGAACAGAAAAGCGACAGGAAGACATGGCATTAAAGGTGAATCGGTAAAATATGGAGGGATGAAGCTACAACTACGACTGTTACGTCTCTTAAACGAATGTTGGAAGAGCAAAAGCATACCCGAAGGCTGAAACATTGCTATAGTGATATTCAGTTTTTAAAAAAGGAGGCAATAGCCTATGGAGCAACTACAAAAATGTAAGTTTACTGGACAGAGCATACAACATGTATGCTAAGGTTTAAACACAAAACGCTCTACGATAGATGCAGCTTTTATTTTAAAACAGATAATTAAAAATGCAGAGAATATAATAAAGAAGCGCACATTGCGTTTATCTATTTTAAAAGTAATTTTGACAATATCAAGTGACAGAAACTTCGGAAGGTAATGATGAAACGCGGATATGCAAAAAATCGAAGAAATGCGATAAAAAGTTTGAATCAGAACACGAAAATCAGTCTAGATCTCAACGGAAAAATGACTAATGAGATACCAACTAACAAAGGAGTGCGACAAGACTGCTGTATCTCCCCAATTTTGTTTAACATTTACATACAAGAAATAGTGCATGTATGAAAAAAATAATTTTTAAAAAGAATTGTACCTGTGTACGGCAGTATAGGCATTGAAAATTGTACTATTTTCTATTTTGCATGGAGCATGTGAACGAGGTCATCTGTTTCTGCGACAGTAAGACTTTGGCCACTAATGTTTCAGAGTTCATATCAGTCAACCCAAGAATATCTGTTCTAACAGTGGACGTAAAGCATATTAAGGCGACTTTTGTGAACTGTCATGGTCCCACGGAGGAGAGCGAAAGTGAAGTGATAGACGAGTTCCATGGACGGCTAGAGGTAGTGATGGACGCTATACCAAATGGACATCTGAGGATCCTCTTTGGTGATGTGAATGCCAAGGTTGGGGAAGAAAAGATATTCCAAGACACAACAGGAAGGCACAGTCTACACGACCTAAGCAATGATTATGGGGTGAGGTTCATCAGCTTCGTTACATCGTCAGGGTTGTTCATCTCCAGTGCAAACTTCAGGGGAAAAACATACATCAGGGAACCTGGGTGTCACCAGATGGGAGAACTATAAATCAAATAGACCATGTTGCCATTAATCTATGAGCCAAGAGATGAGTGTTAGACGTTAAGACAGCGCGGGGTGCCGAAGGTGGGAGTGGCCATTTCCTGGTCAGAGGCCTTTTAAACGTACAGTGTAAAGGAAGAACGGGGCCTAAGTTAAAAATTGTTGAAAGGTACCGTGGGCAGAAACTAAAAGATGAAGCAATGAAGACAGAATACCAGGTGCAACTTAGTAACCGCTTTGAAGAACTCGTGAAATGGACGCGAATCAGGATCTTGGACTATTCTGGGGAAACGTCCGGAGCTCAGTTGGGGATACGGTAAAGGAAACTCTTATGGAAAACACAGTGGGCAAGAACATCTGGTTTGTAAAGGAATGTGCAGATACCTTGGAAAGCAGGAAGGAATCCACGAGCAAGACGCTGACGAGGACAAATCTGGCACAGGGCAAAGCACAATTTGAGGAGGTCCGAAAGACTACACAAGCAACAATGAGAAGAACAAAGAGGAAATATATAACGGATATCGTCATTGAAGCAGAAACAGAATTCAAAGGACAAAAGACTAGGGAAATGTTTCTGAAGATGAAGTACTTCTGCAAAGGTCACCAGGCCAAGCAGAAATTTGCCAAAGATTCCCATGATGAGATCCTGACGAACGATAGCGATATAGCTGAGAGGTGGAAAGAGTACTTTCGACAGCTGCTAAATTGTGATGAACCCGAACTGCAGTTTGATTTCCAGTACCCAATCACAGTCAATGAAGATTATCCCCCATCTACCCTGGATGAGATAAAAACCAGAATCAGATACCGTAAGCATAATAAGAGTCCAGGTGAAGATGGAATACAGGCTGAAATGATCCTGCAAGGAGCAGAGAAACTTACCGGAAAGAATACACTGACTAATGTCAGTGATGTCTGTCAATATGGACCAAAGAAGAACTACCAGCATTATGGAAAACAGCTCTGATTTGTCCAATACATAACAAAGGCGACAAAATGAAATGTGACAACTATCGAGGAATCGCTCTGCTTCGTCTGCTATAACATCCTGTCGAATTGCCTCTTACGTAGAATTCAGCCTGTGGCAGAATCGGTGAGCACCAGGGAGATTTCTGGCCAGGACAATCAACAGTAGATCACACCTTCAGTCTCCAGCAGTTCACCGTTGATTTTAAGAAGGCGTATGATTGCATACATCGCAAGAGCCTGCTCAGATGTTTAAGAGAGTTTGGCATGGTAGAGAAACTCATCAGTCTGATAAAGACCTGCCTGAGCGAAACACGTGCAAAGGTGAAGATGGAAAATCGCGTAACTGAGGAATCTGAATATTGTGACAAGACTCAGGCAAGGAGATGGGTTGTCTTCTACCCTGTTCAACTTTGCCCTCGAGAAGATCGTACGTGAGACCTGCCAAGAGAACGAAGGGATTGAAATCGAAGGAAAGGGACCGGCATAATTAGCCTATGCCGGCCGGAGTGGCCGAGCGGTTCTAGGCGCTACAGTCTGGAACCCCGCGACCGCTACGGTCGCAGGTTCGAATCCTGCATCGGGCACGGATGTGTGTGATGTCCTTAGATTAGTTAAGTTTAAGTAGTTCTAAGTTCTAGGGGACTGATGACCTCAGCAGTGAAGTCCCATAGTGCTCAGAGCCATTTGAACCACTTGGCCTATGCAGACGACATCTGTTTACTCTCTAGGTCTGAAGAGGAGTTAGAGCAAATGACCAGACCACTAAAGGAGGCTGCTAGCAAATTTGGGCTAGACATAAACGAAGCCAAGACGGAGTACCTCGTTATGACACATGGTCAAAGTCAGACTGTTGGTCATCTACAATCACTGCAGGTGGGAAGAGATCAATGCCAGAATAAAAGCGGGAAACCGATATTACCACAGCCTAGCACAACTGCTTCGGTTCAGATGTCAATCCAGACAGTTCAAGATTCGACTGTACAAAACCCTGATCCAGCCTGTTGTTCTATATGGCTGTGAGACATGGAGTATCCGGAAACAGTGTAAGTGACTAAGGAATTTATTGCTAGTGCATTCGAGCAGATGTAACTTCGATGGATTCCTCACGCGCTGCCTGCGATATGTAAGCTACAATAGCATCGCAGACCAGAGAGCAGTGTTGACTGCAGCTTCAATAGTAGCTCGCAGTCGGGCGGTTGGGTCAAGTCCCTCGTAGAGAGCAGTTGTGGAGTTGTATGCTCTTGTGTCCTGGAGTTGGGACAATGCAGTCCATTAGTGGTGTTTTGTAGCTCGAGAAGAGCAGTAGAGTTATGGAATTACCAAAGCCGGTCGTGGAGAACGATGGCGGTGCCTGAGGGATGTAGTATAAGGTAAAAGCAAAAATTATTGTTCTTTATTGCCACGCGCATATGTTAATTGCTACAATTGATTTTTGTACTATTGTTATATCGAAGTCCCATGTAAATGTTTTCAAAAAATCTTTCAATAATAATCTTTCTTATAAAGATAACTTTTGACAGTCATTCATCTGAATTTAAAGTTTTTAGTAATTTCTCCCATCCATAGTCATGCCGATTATCGTAAAGAAAATGTTTTTTTCATACATACGAAAATCTAGTGGCCAGCATTGCATTAGGCAGCGCCAGAAAAATTTCTTACAAGAGCAGATATATACGCGTTATCTGGCGACATCATTGAGGTAAGAATTGTTATTTTATTCAGAATGATTTTTCAGGGCGTGCAGCACTGCTGACGTCTAGATTTATCACAGTCAGTTAATTATTGAAAGCTTACATTACGAGATTTCTTTTGAAACAGTCAGTTAATTATTGAAAGCTTACATTACGAGATTTCTTTTGAAAGGTTATATATGAGTCACATTTTTATTGGCGGTTAAGTCACTTTTTTATTGCGAGGTTACGGAATTTATCTGTTGGGAAGTTGCACTTGGCGACAGCCGGCCAGGATCTTATTTTTCTTGTGAATTTCTGAGAAGTAGTCAGTTATATATCTGCTCTTATTTACCTAATGTTAAATGTAGTTTGTATCTGGCGCAACGCATTTACTAATTTTTCACTCCTTCTTTCACAGATCATCGGCAATTTATTGCTCTTTGTTTTTATTGTATTTGTTCCATGTTTTGCTTTGTCTTTGTTTGATTTTGTGCCTACCTTTGACTTGTGAAAACACTGCGAAAACCTGCCAACAGTACATCGTGATGCGTAATGAGTGAAAAAGCTGACTTGATAATTTGACTGATTATACTAGCGACACTCAGTGTCATAATGATAATCCTCCAATTACAGATAATCAGTGAGTTCCGACCATGATTCTAATCTAAATGATGAGCAAACAAATTCAATTATGTCTACAGTAAATTTAACGACAATTGATGACGTGGCACGTTCTGCTACAATGAACACTGCTCTGTGTGACACACCTGATTTGCAAAATTTACACAGTGAACAGATAAATGTTTCTAACGAAGATGAACAATGTACTCCAAGTACGTCAGATTTATTTGATTCTTATGTAGTGACCAACAGTGCACATCCAATTAGCAAACCTTTTCATGAATCAGACAATGACCAAATGCTTACAAAAAAGTGACAAGTGTAGATACACCATCACACAGCACCGACAATAGAGTCGCTAATTTTGGCATGGATCAAGTTGTGGATTATTGCTACAAATTAATGAAAAACACTACAACATTTACAAACAACATAGTGATCAGATTACAGCCAGTTTGTTGGGGCTAGCGATGTCTGCCACAGACCAGTGTCTCCTGAAAACGTGAAGTGTGTAGTAGTAATCGGTGACTATAAAACCTTATAATTAGGAGTACCCTCCTCCCCTCCCTCCCACCTTTCCCCGGTAAACTGTCGTATATCGTATTTGCGCCCATGAACGCACACTCACACTCACCCACACACAAACACACACACACACACACACACACACACATACACATACACATACAGGGGGAGAGAGGGGGAAGGAGGAGAAAAGTACATAAAATTCAAATCTGTTGTCAAACTGACTCGAGAACAAGCGAGCGCCAACTGGGACTAGAAACACAACAGCAACGTTAGCATTGGGTATTGGTAAAGTGAAAAGCGTTATTTGGAAACGAAGTTTCGGAAAATACGTGTAGTGTTTATGTGTGCTTCGCAACAAATTATGGGAATGCAGATGAAAAAGTACTTTAGGAAGCTAAATGTAACTAAACGCAGATACAGACGCGAAATATTTTCGTATAACAAAATAAAATGATGCGTTAACTAGCTAACAAAACTCACAGTAACATAATTTTCTTAAAAATGACAAGTTAACAGTATCAAGTAATTTTCAAAGGGCTCTACACACACAAATAATGTAGAAAAATTCAAGTATTACTTGTCAACAAAAGACAAAAACTATTTTTAGGCCTAGTTTTCATAGAATAGTTATCACTTAAAGCATGTTTACAATTGATAGCCACTTAAAAAAGTACAGGGACGTTGAAACAAGTTTTGGTTTATGCGACATAACGGAGTTGCGTAACAGGAGACCTTGTATGCAGTAATAGTGGAACTACTTCATTTCACTAGCAAGTGTTCCATACTTCAACCGAATATAACTCTGCCATAACTCCATCTTGTTATCCTATTTACTTTATCACACATATAAATATATGAAATACGACTATCCCTTAACAACAGTGATATTAAGTAATCTAAATTAAAATTAAAATATTGAGGGCAGAAAATTGATTAGCCTGTACAGTGAGTGAAACCAAAGCTAGATTTTTTTAATAGCCGTGCTGGCATTAACGTATAAAACCACAATTTGCTGATACACAGTTTTCGTTGAATGACAACCTTCTCCAGATACATGAAAACAAACTGTTATGTGATTTAACAATTTTTGAGGAATATTTAAAAATTATAATGTAAAATAACGAAAAATGTGACAGGCTTGTTAGAGAATTAATGTATAAGCACAATGTTGGTCACAACACTGTCGTTACTGCGTGTAACTCAGAATTATGGAATAACGGAAAATGTCTTTCAGTTAGTGTGAACACCTAACATTCCTGAGAACATACATTACTGAAAAGATTTTCTTGAGTCAGCTGAAAACTTATATATATGTTGCTGACCCAGACTAAACTCCTGTGCTGGATCTGCTACAGTGGTAGCTGAGTGTTGTTATTGGGTAGTTCATCAATCTTATCTAGGCAAATTCTGTCCTTCTTTCCCATTCCCTACTAATGAATATAAATTTTAATGACGAACATAAAGATGAGGTACAGGACCACGAAAATGCAAACAATGTCAGGAAAGAACGAGACAGCTATCGAAAATATTAGGGGGCAAGTCACCACTCAGTTAAGTATCACGAAATGTCTCCTAGGCATTCGGAGTGACATCAAGTGTAGAGCACATCTCACCAGTCTAACTGTTTACGCAAGCACTACTGAAGTTATCTGTTTGTTCGACATCAGAAAACCCTTTAATCATTTGCATACCTCGTAAACTGTCGCTCCACACGTCATGGCTTCAATGGAGATCTCAGCTGCATGAAATAGAGATGGGTCGCCAACCTCACTTTGCACCTCGAGAGGCAGGAAATGCAGAAAACACTGTGCGACAAACATACGAAAATAGCTCTCGGAAGAGTTCTATTGACTCGCAAAATGTCTCTCTCTCTCTCACACACGGGCGCTGGAAATACCACGACTTGGAGGCCATGCGAAAGCTGCTGAAGACAAAGAGATGAATCCCAGGAGGAAACGAATCACTAAGGTGTCTGGAGGTCCAAAAACTGACGTCATGTTATTTGCTCCAACCTTTCGCCAAAGTTGTAATAAATAATTATTTACTTATTACAGGCGTCCCACGCAAACATGTAACAAAAGAAAATGTATAGAAGCCTCTTTCTGTGTGTGTGTGTGTGTGTGTGTGTGTGTGTGTGTGTGTGTGTGTGTGTGTAGCTTGTAGTAGTTATGCGAAGATGAACAGGCGTGGGAGAACTGCATAAAGCCAGCCTTCGGAGAGAAGACTACAACTACAGCTACTAAAACTGAACAAAACACCAAATAGCTTGTCGTCAATGTGATCAATTACTTGTAGAACTAAAGGACAGAAAATCTAAGATAAGGTTTCATAAACACTTAAGCCAAAAGAGTTAGTCAGTATTTGGCGGTCATTTGGAACAGCTCAGACATAATGCCGGCGCTGTGAAAGAATGGATTAAAATCTTTCACCCAGTGTATATGGGACAGTTTACGATTACTTTAGAGGAGATTGAGATCTACATACAAATGAAAAGGAGCCCTACAAATATTCTAGATGAATAGATAGACCTGAAGAACAAAAGGTACCTAGACAACTTTGGTAAAATCTTAATGATCATAGGTGAGCTAGATATCCATTTCATGTTAGCTGTATGTGACCCCATCTTTTAATTTTCTTGACTGACTAGTAGTATATTCTGGCAGTGTATTACACTCCTTTACAAATCATAAAATAATTTCTGACCTTTTAAGTTTAAAAACAGAAACACACACACACACACACACACACACACACACACACGCACACACACACACACACATATATATATATATATATATATATATATATATATATATATATATATATATTCAACTACCCTTCTTAAGGGTGATTGTAGTGTGCCTTATTTTGAACCACAGTAATCTGAATTCTTTGTGTAAATCACTGATAACATGAATATTATAAGTCCTTAGGCTCACTACGCTCATCATTCAGTGTGCAATGAATGTAACCTCATGTTATGGTTTGGATTTATCCTGCTGCCAGCTTGGATTAAGACTCTACAATTTCCCTAATTACATCAAAAACTCCTTTCAGCTAAGGCACGTCATCCAATACAGCATCTGTGTTGGCGTTGTTGCAATAAAAACTTGTTACATTTTTTCACTTTGTTAACACTTCTCAAATGAAATGTTTAATTCATTCATTTCTTCGAAATCTTTGAATGATGCATAGCATATGGAGTGTAGTCGAATAAGCTTTGAACCACGGTTTACAAATTCTTACAAATGTCAAGGAACGTTTGTAGAAAGAAAATACAGAAAAGGTGAAGAAGATGCAAAGATAATGCACAGGCGGAAAAAGTTAGTACACTCTTTTAGAAGCTTACGATTCACTAAAGGTTTATTGTTGCAACAGTGCGTGTAAGTACATGAAATGATTGCATTTACAGATCAATAGTACGAGCGATTCTGAGTTTCCAGGTATCGATCCATGCCATAAACCCATTTTAGTACATGGTATAGCCTCCACGGGTGGAAGTGCATGAACTGACTCTGGCATTCGGTCGATCGTGCAGGTGGCTAATACTGTCTTGAGAGACTTTGTACCGTGCCTATTCGCCTGCTGATGCAGTCCTGTAAGCGTTGTGGTTGACGAATCACACGAATAACTTCTCGTCTCATCATATCCCACAAGTGTTTGATTGGAGGAAAGTTCGGAGATCGTGCTGGCCAGGGAAGTTGCTGCACATCGTGCAGAGTACTTTGAGATGCACTGCCAGTACGTGGGCTAGCATTGTCGTGTTGAACAACACATCAACTATCTGTTGCAGGAATTGGAAACAATAGGGTCTAACAACATTTTGCAAGTACCGAGCACAGGAACACCAAAGGTGAACGAGGCTTGGTGTCGGGCAAATCTGTCCTGGACGAAAGCACTACGAGACAGCGCTTTCCAGGTCTACGTCGCACGCACAAACGACCATCAATTGCGTGCAGGCAGAACCTGCTTTCATCGCTGACGACACGGCGCGCCATGCCATCTTCCAAGTGAACCAGTCGAGTTATGCACGTCGACGCTGTTTCGTGAATGGGAGACGGGATCGTGGCGTGCTTGCCCGTGGTACCACTGTTAATAATGGGTTTGCAACAGTTCGTGTTACAAGTCTGGGCTCACAAGCTCTCTTACCTGAGCTGTGGTGGCTGTATGATCTACCACTGCTGGCTTTGCAATACGATGAGTCCGGCAGGCGTCTGTGCTGGGTGGACATCCTCGTGTACAGGTGTGGGAATGTTCACGCGACCACTGATGCAAACATCGTTGCACAACTGATGTAGCACATCCAGCTTGTGTGGCAGTTCTCTGCAACAGCCATTCGGAAGGCCACAATTTGACCCCTTTCAAACTTGCTCAGTACGCTATAGGAAGCACGAGTGCATCTCCGTGGCTTGTTTGGCCTCTTGCTTCGCACGTTTGCACCACACTAAGCCCTCTGGCTGTGATCATTCTCTGTTAAAGGGAAGACACAAATGGCGCTCTGGTAGCTAAGCCAGCACGCTATCTGTTGGCAGACGACTTTGGAACCATTGTCAGTACATCTGCTATCCACTAGGTGGCACATGCCATCATCAGATCAAAATCGAGGTCGTTTTTCCAGATGTACTAATTTTTTGCGGCAATGGAATTACAGACTGAAATATAACCCTAATCTAATATCCGCGACGTATCTGAGTCACCTTAAAACGAACCTACGACAAGGACGAGTCATCCAATTGTCACAGACGAGTACAGCCAATCAGTTAGCACCCCACAAGGAATTGAAGTGACACCGTTGGCATCAATAGTCCCGTCTCCATCATCTGGTTGCAATTTTGTGATCAAATTATTTCCTCAATTTTGAACATCTTATGTGCTCGGTGCTCTGCAGCTTGTTTTTCGGCCCATCGCCCGTGGCATGTGCTGTGTACTCCTATTTCAAATGATGTAAGTATCAAGTGTGAAAATTTCATGACGTTAAAATCAATGTTAATATCATAAAAGTCTCATATGTGATACACACATTATAGAATTTGTACCGGCAATGGGATCCAAACACAGATCTGACTAGACAGTGTCTCGTAAAATAACTAGTCTGTGCCTTTATTTTCTGTCTCTTTACTTTCTCAAGGTCAAATAAGGAAAAGACAGGTGTTTTGTTTCAGTTCCGGTGCGTGACATCACCAACAAATTTAATCTTGGCACAATTCAGTGCACCTTTAACCCATACGGACACAGACTCTGATTCATTTACTTTACGACGATTCCTTGTCCTAAGAACCAACGGCATTGCAGGAAAATAGTAAGATGAACCACGATCACTGTTATGCACCTCACATATCTGATATGTACGATAAGCAGTAACTTCTCGGCTGTTAAAAGTCTCTAGCCCTGATACAGTCTCCAATTTACCACCACTTGCTAGAGCCACAGTAACCCAAACATTACCACGTGCACTAGCAGCAGCATTAGTTAAGTGTAAAATTCGGTACGCATCCACAAAACACTGATGGACCATTCAGAACAACTTGCACATCTACTCTGCTTTTCGTAGTAATATCTATATTACCAATAGCTCGTTTACTCTATTTCGATCATTGCTAAGATGCTATTGCAATATCAGAGAGCCTCGGCAATATTTATGCGGTTTAGAAGGGGAATAACAATAAGTTGAGGCGCCAGTTGGAATTTATATCGGTTAGCGGGAAGTGCTAGGGCAGTTTGTACAGCTGTGTATCTGTTGCGCCAGAATGGCGTAACGTATAGTGCATCTGCCTCGTAAGCAGAAGACCCGCTTTTGAGTCCCAGTGTTGGTACAAACTGTAATTCATTTCTTTGGTGTACATCATTATCATACAAGGTGCATTCAAGTTCTAAGGCCTCCGATTATTTTTCACCGGACTGGAAAGAGATAGAAACATGCGCATTGTTTTAAAATGAGGCCGCGTTCATTGTCAATACGTCCCAGAGATGGCTGTACCGTACGGCAGATGGAATTTTACCGCCAACGGCGAGAATGAGAACTGTTTTAAATACTTAAAATGGCGACGTTTTCCTTACTTGAACAGCGTGCAATCATTCGTTTTCTGAATTTGCGTGGTCTGAAACCAATTGAAATTCATCGACAGTTGAAGGAGACATGTGTCGAAAGTGCATTCGTGGGTGCGACAGTTTAATGAAGGCAGAACATCGTGTGACAACAAACCAAAACAACCTCTGGCTCGCACAAGCCGGTCTGACGACATGATCGAGAAAGTGGAGAGAATTGTTTTGGGGGATCGCCGAATGATTGTTGAACAGATAGCCTCCAGAGTTGGCATTTCTGTGGGTTCTGTGCACACAATCCTGCATGACGACCTGAAAACGCGAAAAGTGTCATCCAGGTGGGTGCCACGAATGCTGACGGACGACCACATGACTGCCCGTGTGGCATGTTGCCAAGCAATGTTGACGCGCAACGACAGCATGAATGGGACTTTCTTTTCGTCGGTTGTGACAATGGATGAGACGTGGATGCCATTTTTCAATCCAGAAACAAAGCGCCAGTCAGCTCAATGGAAGCACACAGATTCACCGCCACCAAAAAATTTCGGGTAACCGCCAGTGCTGAAAAAATGATGGTGTCCATGTTCTGGGACAGCGAGGGCGTAATCCTTACCCATTGCGTTCCAAAGTGCACTACGGTAACAGGTGCATCCTACGAAAATGTTTTGAAGAACAAATTCCTTCCTGCATTGCAACAAAAACGTCCAGGAAGGGCTACGCGTGTGCTGTTTCACCAAGACAACGCACCCGCACATCGAGCTAACGTTACGCAACAGTTTCTTGGTGATAACAACTTTGAAGTGAATCCTCATGCTCCCTACTCACCTGACCTGGTTCCTAGTGACTTTTGGCTTTTTCCAACAATGAAAGACACTCTCCGTGGCCGCACATTCACCAGCCGTGCTGCTATTGCCTCAGCGATTTTCCAGTGGTCGAAACAGACTCCTAAAGAAGCCTTCACCGCTGCCATGGAATCATGGCGTCAGAGTTGTGAAAAATGTGTACGTCTGCAGGGCGATTACGTCGAGAAGTAACGCCAGTTTCATCGATTTCGGGTGAGTAGTTAATAAGAAAAAAAAAAAAAAAAACGGAGGCCTTAGAACTTGAATGCACCTCGTAGATACCAGTAGCACTTAAAATATGACAAAGAACACAAAAGTAACAAGATCAACGAAATGTTGTAAGCATAATTCCAGATTACCTAAAAACGACACAAGTTCCCGCCGTAGTCGGTAGCCCTTCGGATAAATGCGAGTGTGTAACAGAAGAGAAACCAGAGCACGCATTTTGCGAGGGTAGGGATTTGGACAGTTAGATCCGGATGGCAAAGACATATAGGTAGTCCATGGGTATAGTTGGAGAAGGCGTCAGTATGACAATGAAGAACGCAGTCTGACAACATTATATCTCCGTGGGACGTCAACACCCGTCCACTGCGCTGCTGCACGCAGATACCGGACTCGTCCGGCTAGACGATGTGGCGCCACCCGTCTGTCCACGGCTGTTGTTGGGTACAGCACTATCAGCGAGCCTCTTTCTCTGTTGGCGCATCAAGAGACCCAAGGTGCAAGACGTGGCTGTACAGTCGAGCACGGCCAAAACGAAAAATATGTGATTCCTCTGAATCGCTAGTCGCACAAGGCAACATACAGGTCGCATGGCATTGAGTATATGGACCTTCTGAACTCATTGATTCCATGTTCACATGACAGTTGTGCAGTCCCACCAATGCGAGGACCAATATCATGTTACGATATACATTAAGGTGACTAAAGTCATGGCATACGATACGCACTTATACAGACGGCGATAGTATCGCATTCACAAGGTACAAAGGGGTAGTTCATTGGCACAGCTATAGCTTCACTCAGGTGGTTCCTACGAAAAGGCTTCAGACGTAATTATGAACGCACGACGGAAATTAACAGACTTCGAACGCGTGGGACATTCCATTTCGGAAATCGTCATGAAATTCAATTTTTTGAGATCCACAGTGTCAAAAACGTGCCGAGAATAGCAAATTTCAGACATTACCTTCCACCACAGACAACGCATTGGCGAACGACCGTTACTTAACGATCGAGAGTAGGAGCTTCCGCACATAGTCGTAAGTGATAATGGACATGCAACACAGCGCGAGATAACGGCCAAAATCAATGTGGGACATACGACAAAAGTATCTGTTAGGACAGTGCGGCGAAATTTGGTGTTAACGGGCTATGGCAGTAGACGACCAATACGAGTGCCTTTGTTATCGGCGTGATATCGTCTGCAGCGTCTGTCCTGGACTCGTGACAATGTCGAATGGAGCCTAGACTGGATTAACTTCCCCCAAAACATTTTCTATGTATTCCTTCCATTTTAAGTTGTTTGTAATTGCAATTCCTAGCTATTTAATTGAATTTACGGCCTTTATATTTGACTGATTTATCATGTAATCGAAGTTTAACGAGTTCAAAATGGTTCAAATGGCTCTGAGCACTGTGGGACTTAACTACTGAGGTCATCAGTCCCCTAGAACTTAGAACTACCTAAATCTAACTAACCTAAGGACATCACACACATCCATGCCCGAGGTAGGATTCGAACCTGCGACCGTAGCGGTCGCGCGGTTCCAGACCGTAGCGCCTATAACCGCATGGCCACTCCGGCCGGCTTAACGGGTTCCTTTTAGCACTCATGTGGATGACCTTGCACTTTTCGTTATTTAGGGTCAACTGCCAATTTTCGCACCATTCAAATATCTTTTATAAATTGTTTTGCGATTTGTTTTGATCTTCTGATGACTATACTAGTCGATAAGCGACAGCGTCATCTGCAAACAACCTAAGACGGCTGCTCAGATTGTCTCCCAAATCGTTTATATAGATAAGGAACAGCAAAGGGCCTACAACACTACCTTGGGGAACGCCAGAAATTACTTCAGTTTTACTCGATGTCTTTACATCAATTAGTAATGTTACTCCGAGATACAGATTGCGCGCAGTAGGTGATATAAAATTAGATGCACTAGGGGCAGCACAGCTCAAGTTTAAGATAGGGAACGTGTGGTTCCGGGACCAAATAGAGGTGTTGCCAACTGTGGGACAGGGATTTTGAGCGATACTTGGGTTGGACTTTCTGATTAAACATCACACCAAACTCGATATTTCGCAACATACGCTGGAACTTGATGGGAACTTGTTCTCAATGGGTACAGCCGTTGCAAATGTTTCAGAGTCACAAGGTGCATCGATAGCTAAGGTGATACCGACTAAACTGCGTACAAGTGCATTAAAGGTGATTTCGTGTGACAAAGTACGAACAGGTACAGGGAAGTTGATCTGGGTACCGGTGGATGTCGATGTTCCACAGTAGGGGTTATTCTTGGTAGAGCCACTACCGAATAACGACGTTTTAGACGAAAAGCATTGCTTTATTCGTAGGAGTGTATCACGGGTAACGGACATAAACGGGCAGTTTATAGTTCCGTTGAGTTTAGATTGCTTCGGGAGGGATGATGTAGATCTGCTGAAGGGATTAGTAATAGCTACAGTAGAGTTAATGGATGAAGAGGACATCGATAGTTGGAGGCTAGAATATGATGTAAAGCAAACCGTCAGCACGTCTGCACTTCGGGACAAGGTAAATCATTTGAGAGGAAATGATCGTTCGGGAATGGAAGCATTATTACTAAAGTATAAAGCATTGTTTGAAGCACAGGGTACGTCACCTGCTACACCGATAACACAGCATTCTATTCCGACAGGGAATCACGCTCCGGTGTATCGGAAGCCGTACAGACTACCGAAACAATTACAACCAGTAGTAGAGCAATTAAGAGAGCAACAACTGGAAGATGGGATAATCCAGCACAGTAATAGTCCTTGGTCTAGTAGCGTGGTCCTAGTTCCGAAGAAGGCACCGGACGGGTAGAAAAAATTTCGCTTTTGTTGCGATTACAGACATTTTAATGAACGGACAGTATCGGAGGTATATCCGATTCCGAATATCACAGAAACGTTAGACAACCTAGGGCAGGGTAAATTTTTCTCCGCTATGGTTTTGCGAAGCGGTTGTCACCAGATTGAAGTATGTCCGGAGGACAGGCCAAAAACAGCATTTACGACGCTTTGTGGTCACTTCGAGTATAAAAGAATACCGTTTGGACTAAAAAACGCTCCAGCAACATTTCAGAGGTTGTTGGATGGAGTCCTTCGCGGGTTGAAACCGAAAAAATGCATGACGTATCTGGATGACATTATACTTTTTCAAGAGATATAGAGCAGCATGTGGAACGGTTAGAGGAAATGTTTAAAAGATTAGAGGCAACACGGCTAACATTAAGTTTGGACAAAAGCCATTTTGCGCAAGTAGTAGTAAATTATCTCGGGCATGTTATCAGTCAGGCCGGGGTACAGACAGATCCTCGTCTCACTTCTGCAGTACGAGATTTTCCGGTTCTGTGAACGGTTAAACAACTGCAATCGTATATTAGTCTTGCGAGCTATTATCGAAAATTCGTACAGGGGTTTGCAGAAATAGCGGGGCAACTTACTAAGTTGCTAAAAATAGATGTTACCTTCCAGTGGACGTCAGAGTGCGAGAAAGCATTTCAAGAGTTGAAACGGATACTGACATCAGATCCAGTTTTGAAGTTTCCAGACTTTTAGAAGGAGTTTATACAACAATGTGACGCATCTAATCACGCTCTTGGGGTTGTACTTGGGCAAGAAATTGATGGGAAAGAACATCCTATTGCGTTCGCATCTCGTCAACTTAAGGCGGAACAAAATTACTCCACGACGGAGAAGGAATTGTTAGCGGTAATGTACGGGATTTCTTACTTTCGATTATAGCTGCGCGGTAGAAGGTTTAAGGTTGTGACGGATCATTCAATTCTGAAATGGTTATTAGGTCTGAAAGATCCAGCGAGTAGGCTAGTGAGATTGGCGACGAAACTCAGTGAGTTCGATTATGAGGTAATACACAAGCCAGGAGTGAACCATGCCAATGCTGACGCGTTGAGCAGGAAAGTGGCAGGAGAAAATTTGACGTATATTAACAACACCTTGGATTGTACACTTTTACAAACGATAGATAAACTATTAGATTCGGAGAAAGGTCAAATTTCAATGCAGCAATTATTAAGGCATGTGGAGGAGTACGATACCAGGTGGAAACGTAACATGGTGACCATTGGTATTTCAACCAGTACTATTACCGTGTTGATTGTATTTATCGGTGTGCTATACGTCTTGTTAAAACGGAGGATTCAGCTTGTTAATGCAAGACCACTCCATGAGATTCCTGTAGAATGGATTACCAGTAGGGCATGAGTCAGGGCAATCTGGATGTATATAGGGAAGAAGTAGAATATAGAATAGAAGTAGAGTTAATGTATAGGGTAAATTCGGGGACGATTTTAATTTTTAGGGAGAGGCAGTGCTGCGGCCACATGTAAAAGCGTTGCTTCACTCAGTGGAGAATGGCAAAACAGAGGCACGCCGGCGACCGAGGCATTGCGAAGTAGGCAGGCACAGATAGCCTTGCTGACAGTTGCAGTCTACCAACAGGCTGACGCAAGGACGCACACAGACCGAGCGCCGAGCGAAGCCTGGAGAGTGCTGAGTAAGGGGAAGTGAGGCCAACACGCTAAGTTACGCTGCAATATACTGCGGGAGTAATAACAAACAGCTACTATCGAGGGTAAAAAGCGTCCTCTTGCCTGATATAAATAGTGGAGCGTAGGCAGCAACAGACAGAAGCCATTAGGAAGCAGTTCGGATCTGAGGACGGACGTGGTCCGTGTCCAAATGTTCAATCTTCGTAGGTGACGATTCCGGAAGTCTGTTCCAGCTCGTAGGAGTCATCTGTTCGCTGCCAGAAGTGAACTTCAGCTCTGGAGGTCGGCCCGAGTTTGGTCGGCACCATGGCTGACTAACTACAACCAGAAATTCCAGCAGGACCGGCCGCAGCGCGGTCTTGGTCACGGGTGCCGCCGGGGACTGACGCCCGTACTTCACGGCAACCCGGCTTCACGGCGCATGGTCCGCCCATGACGGGACCTCGTGGACATCCCGACTGACGGCTTCCCAGCGGCCGGTGCAGCAGGCGTCGGCAGCTGACCTCACGGCGACGCGGCTCCGTGGGTGTGCCCGTGCCGGGGCGCCGAGCGGCGACGAGTTCATCTCAACCACAGGGCATCCTGGCTTCAGCGGAGCACTGCTGGCCTGAGGCTCCCGAGTGCGATCAGCGGCGCCCGTTTCGCGCATTGTCGGAGAATCTGCACAGCGGCAGCCAGGCAGAGGGATCCGCAGGTCTCGGCAGCGACGATGACGGATAAATTGTAAAGAAAGTTCAATAAATAATTGTCAAACTCCACGCCATCTCAGTCTTTGGCACAACCACTGTGTCTGCTGCTAACAAGTGGTGCAGAAGTCATAACAGTACGAACTGTGACCTCTCTAGCTGGAAATCACAAATCCAACCACATAACTGAGACGATATTCCACAAGCACGCAATTTCACTATAAGCCGCTTGTGTGGTACAGCGTCAAAATCCTTCTGGAAATCCAGAAGTACGGAATATATCTGAAATTCCTTGTCGATAGCATTCAACGCTTCATGCAAATAAAGAGCTAGTTGTGTTTCACAAGAACGATGTTTTCTAATCCCATGTTGACTGTGTGTCAATAGACCGTTTTCTTAGAGGGAATTCATAATGTTCGAACACAATGTATATACCAGAATCCTGCTGCATATCGACGTTAATGGTATGGGCCTGAAATTAAGTGGATTACTGCTACTACCTTTCTTGAATATTGGTGTGACCTGCGCAACTTTCCAATCTTTGGGTATGGATCTCTCGTCGAGCGAACGGTTGTTTATGATTGTTAAGTATGGAGCTACTGTATCAGCATACTCTGAAAGGAACCTAATTGGTATACAGTCTGGACCAGAAGACTTGCTTTTATTAAGTGATTTAAGTTGCTTCACTACTCTGAGGATATTTATTTCTACGTTACTCATGTTGGCAACTGTTCGTGATTCGAATTATTTATTCGGCCGCTTGGTGCAAGTACAGCGCCGCTTGAACGATTTGCGAGTTTTGTGATCAGAAGGAAGTAATATGACTCGGACAAGACAAACAACCAGTCCCCAAGAGAATAAAATTCAATCCAGCGTGGAATCAAACCCGGGACCTTACGGACTACCTCCAGCAAGGCTGACAACTACTATCCTTTTTCTTCGATCTCTTTGTTCGTCATCTTTCTTACAGGGGGAGGAGGGTTGTGTGTGGTTCTCGCATGTCTTCTCTGAAAAATCTGTCGTTTAAAACTTGACTTAATTTTTTATTTTTTATTTCAGATGGTGGTTAACCTGCAGACGGAACTTGCTGTGCTGTTGTGGCGGCAGCCACTCGACCACGACGCACTGATAGTCGTTGGTGAAAATAAACCTAGTTACAGTGTTTGTGAAAAATAACTTAATATAATCATTGCTTCTTTTACCTTGTGTATATACGAAGAAGATTATTTCAGTATTGCGTATTATGGGATTTTAGTCAGCTGCTTAAATTTATATGAAAATCTTACAATTGATAAATTGTTCCAGCCTATTATGTCGTGGTTACTCAGTCAGTAGGGAGCCATGGTGTGAATCGGACAGCCGGCCGGAGTGGCCGAGCGGTTCTAGGCGCTACAGTCTGGAGCCGCGCAACCACTACGGTCGCAGGTCTGAATCCTGCCTCGGGCATGGATGTGTGTGATGTCCTTAGGTTAGTTAGGTTAAAGTAGTTCTAAGTTTTAGGGGACTGATGACATCAGCGGTTAAGTCCCATAGTGCTCAGAGCCATTTGAACCATTGGTGAATCGGATACTCCAAGAAGCTACGATCCCTCTTGAAAATGTTCTCCACAGGTGCGGACGAAACTTTGCGTTTAAATGTGAAATCCATTCGACCACGGCATAACAGCCCGGAACATTTTATTACCTGTGACATTTCCGGCTGTGACAGTTAACATTTTACAATATGAAAAAGTTATTTTAAACTCTGAGATGCTCTAAACGCCAGGAATATGCGTTTGGTTTCATAATACACAGGTGTGCAAAAGGACGACAGCGACTTTCGCGCGATGTGCCACTGCGAACTAACATAGCTGGATAATACTTGCACCGCGCACAGAAAGAACTGCTACAACATATTACTGACATATTACACAAGCCAACTGAAGGAAATACGCAATGAGATGAACAGAAATGACACTTTCTTTCAAAAACAGTAGTTGCACTCAAGTCACCGCGATCTATGATGGTCCCTTGGACATTAAGAAAGGGTGGACGTGGTACTAAATGGGGTGTGTGATCACCACGGACGGGAATGCACGTTGTGCAAAGTGCGCCCACACAGGCCACAACGTTGGTAACGAGTTATTCTGGTACAGTACTCCATTTCTACGACAGTGCCATTGGCAGCTGCTGACGGCTTTTAGTGCACGTGGAAACGCCGCAGTACGTCTTCCCTGCGCATGCCACACGTGCTCGATGGGGCTGAAGTCGGGGGAACGGGCACGCCAACCCTTTCGCCGAATATCTACTAGTTCCAAGAGTCTTCTGCCTCCACTGCTCGATGCGGTCGCGCGTTGTTTCCCATAAAAATGAAATCAGGGCCGTATGCACCACTGAAAAGACGCACTGGTGGAGTCATAGTACGATGTCACAATAACGCCGAGCGGGGACCGTGCTGTGTTCAAAACTTGGAGGTAAGTATGCCCATGCCTCATTAAGCCTCTCCACATTTGATACAAAGACCACCAAAACAACTATACGAGACGGTGGTTCAAAATGGTTCAAATGGCTCTGAGCACTATGGAACTTAACATCTGAGGTCATCAGTGCCCTAGACTTAGAACTACTTAAGCCTAAATAACCTAAGGACAGAACACACATCCGTGCCCGAGGCAGGATTCGAACCTGCTATCGAAGCGGTCGCGCGGTTCCAGACTGAAGCGCCTAGAACCGCTCATCCACAACGGCCGGCTGCGCGACAGTGTTGCCGGGTGCATTACATGATGAACCTATCGCCATATAAAGGTACGTCCAGAGTTCTTCACAGCTTCTTCAAATACACTACTGGCCATTAAAATTGCTACACCAAGAAGAAATGCAGATGATAAACAGGTATTCATTGGACAAAAATATTATACTAGAACTGACATGTGTTTACATTATCACGCAGTTTGGGTGCATAAATCCTGAGAAATCAGTACCCAGAACAACCACCTCTGGCCGTAAAAACGGCCTTGATACGCCTGGGCATTGAGTCAGACAGAGCTTGGATGGCGTGTACAGCTGCAGCTGCCCATGCAGCTTCAACACGATACCACAGTTAATCAAGAGTAGTGGCAGGCGTATTGTGATGAGCCAGTTGCTCGGCCACCATTTACCAGACGTTTTCAATTGGTGAGAGATCTGGAGAATGTGCTGGCCAGGGCAGCAGTCGAATACTTTTTGTATCCAGAAAGGCCCGTACAGGACCTACAACATGCGGTCGCGCATTATCCAGCTGAAATGTAAGGTTTCGCAGGGATCGAATGAAGGGTAGAGCCACGGGTCGTTACACATCTGAAATGTAACGTCCACTGTTCAAAGTGCCGTCAATGCGAACAAGAGGTGACCGAGACGTGTAACCAATGGTACCCCATAGCATCACGCCGGGTGATACACTAATATGGTGATTACGACTACACGCTTCCAATGTCTTTCACCGCGATGTCGCCGAACACGGACGCGACCATCATGATGCGGTAAACAGAACCTAGATTGATCCGAAAATATGTTTTGCCATTCGTGAACCCAAGTTGGTCGTTGAGTACACCATCGCAGGCGCTCCTGTCTGTGATGCAACGTCAAGGGTAACCGCAGCCACGGTCTCCGCGCTAATAGTCCATGCTGCTGCAAACGTCGTCGCACTGTTCGTGCAGGTGGTTGTTGTCTTGCAAACGTCCCCATCTGTTGACTCAGGGATCGAGATGTGGCTGCACGATCCGTTACAGCCATGCGAATAAGATGCCTGTCATCTCGACTGCTAGTGATACGAGGCCGTTGGGATCCAGCACGGAGTTCCGTATTACCCTCCTGAACCCACCTATTCCATATTCTGCTAACTGTCATTGGATCTCGACCAACGCGAGCAGCAATGTCGCGATACGATAAACCGCAATCGCGATAGGCTACAATCCGACCTTTATCAAAGTCGGAAACGTGATGGTACGCATTTCTCCTCCTTACACGTGGCATCACAACAACGTTTCATCAGGCAACGCCGGTCAACTGCTTGTTGTGTATGAGAAATCGGTTGGAAACTTTTCTCATGTCAGCACGTTGTAGGTGTCGCCACCGGCGCCAATCTTGTGTGAATGCTCTGAAAAGCTAATCATTTGCATATCACAGCATCTTTTTCCTGTCGGTTAAATTTCTCGTCTGTAGCACGTCACCTTCGTGGTGTAGCAATGTTAATGGTCAGTAGTGTAGCGTCGCCGATTGTCTGTCCGACGAGAAAATCAATAACCGAAATTTACGACAATTTCAGAAAGTGAATACTGGAAATAACGTTCCTATCTTTACCATACACTACCTCAAATGAGGCGAGCGTACAGATATTCATGACATTAACAATATACAGTGAAATTTTATCAATTATCAGATGACGTGGTAGTGAAGCGGCAGCACATGGTCAAAACACCACTGACTATATTCCACGCCATTGTTTCATAAACAAAAAGGGACCCGTTTCCCCAGCAGAGCAATTTTACTGTCCCGTCGAACTGTGGCACGAGCATCGTGCTCGGAATAAAGTGTTGATTTTCACGGACCGCTTAATGTTCCACATTCCGGAGTATTGGCAGCTGCCCGCCGCGGTGGCGAGGATCCGCCTGGCGCAGACAGCTGTCCCAGGGGTCGCTGAACTGTGGCCGCAAGGCGCTCCGCCGATCCCTAGACGGCCGCCGCCTCGATACGCTCCAGAATTACACAGCAGACCACAGCCGGTTTAAGCTCAAACTGTCTTCGGGCGCTCCCCGTTCTCTCGCAGGACTGTGAAGCTCGTGGTTGAGTGCTGAAACGACCGCTAAGTTGATTAGGAACTTGTGGCTCCGAAAGCTACGGCTGAGATCTCTTAGCGTAAAGCAAGTACTGTTAATTGTAATTAACGACTTGCTTTGCTCTGCCAGTGAGTCACGACAGCCTGTCTGCACGACCTTTGTGTCAAAGAAAAATGTACGAGGTCCTTCTAAAAATAAAGAACGCTTTGATCTGACGATCCCTGCAGTTATCCACCCATTCTCGCCCCCGTGTCTTATCAGCTCACCAGAGAATAAATTAGTTACACCAGTGCGCACGCATAGATCATTCTTTAAACCTATACAGATGGCGCAGCCATCGTCTTACTTGGCCAATCATTCGTGCAGTGTCTCTAAACAAATATAAGGCAGTAGCTATCATCATGTCGTGGCAACGGCCTTGCCGCAGTGGCTACACCGGTTTCCGTCAGATCACCGAACTTAAGCGCTGTCGGGCGCAGCCGGCACTTGACTGGGTGACCATCCAGGCCGCCATGTGCTGTTGCCATTTTTCGGGGTGCACTCAGCCTCGTGATGCCAATTGAGTAGCTACTCGACCGAATAGTAGCGGCTCCGGTCAAAGAAAACCATCATAACGACCGGGAGAGCGGTGTGCTGACAACACACCCCTCCTATCCACAACCTCACCTGAGGATGTCACGGCGGTCGGATGGTTCCGATGGGCCGTTTGTGGCCTGAAGACGGAGTGCTATCATCATGTCACAGACTGCGCAGCCACTCCTGCCGGAGGTTCGAGTCCTCCCTCGGGCTTGGGTGTTTGTGTTGTTCTTAGCATAAGTTAGTTTTGGTAGTGTGTAAGTCTGGGGAACGAAGACCTAAGCAGTTTGGTCCGTTAGGAATTCACACACATTTGAATATTTGAGTAGCTATCAGGGAGATACTTATGTTTCAATTATATGAATGCGTGATGGCTGTTCTTTTGGACATGTCCGCGTGGAAGACATCAGTAGGGGCTGAAAGTGGTGGTGCTAGATGGGAACGTGGGTCAGTCGAGGAGTGTGTCCGGGTGGCGCAGTGGTTAATCCAGCTGTGTAGTGAGCAGGAGATCCTGGGATTGAGTCCTGGTCCGGCACACATTTTCCCTTGCCACTGCTGATTCTTAGCTCTGATACATAATACGTAAAAATCAAGGAGAAGAAGGGAGAAAGGAAAGAAAAGGGAAGGTACTGATGACATCAGCTGCATCAGAACTTTATGCAGAATCAGAATCTGCCACATTTCGAGACAGAGTTTTGTTGTGGAAACGGTTAAAAGTATCGTGCATTGAAGTTGTTAACTCCAGATGGAATTCGACGTGCAGTATTGTTTCTCCAGAATCACTTTGTAGCGTGCAGCAGTGCTCACGTTCAACATACTGAGTACTCGGTATGACAGCCGAGATAATAAACACGAGTTACGTGTTTACTTATATTTCAGGAACGCACAGTCATTAACTTTTTATTTGTGAGTAAAATGTTTGGCAAAATTAACGAGCCTGCCAAGTGTGAGATTCGGTAGTCTAATACAGTACGCGAATACAAAAGACAGTCCACCTTATCGGAGTTTACAGGCATCTACATCTACATGATTACTCTGCAATTCACATTTAAGTGCTTGGCAGAGGGTTCATCGAACCACAATCATACTATCTCTCTACCATTCCACTCCCGAACAGCGCGCGGGAAAAACGAACACCTAAACCTTTCTGTTCGAGCTCTGATTTCCCTGATTTTATTTTGATGATCATTCCTACCTGTGTAGATTGGGCTCAACAAAATATTTTCGCATTCGGAAGAGAAAGTTGGTGACTGAAATTTCGTAAATAGATCTCGCCGCGACGAAAAACGTCTTTGCTTTAATGACTTCCATCCCAACTCGCATATCATATCTGCCACACTCTCTCCCCTATTACGTGATAATACAAAACGAGCTGCCCTTTTTTGCACCCTTTCGATGTCCTCCGCCAATCCCACCTGGTAAGGATCCCACATCGCGCAGCAATATTCTAACAGAGGACGAACGAGTGTAATGTAAGTTGTCTCTTTAGTGGACTTGTTGCATCTTCTAAGTGTCCTGCTAACGAAACGCAACCTTTGGCTCGCCTTCCCCACAATATTATCTATGTGGTCTTTCCAACTGAAGTTGTTCGTAATTTTAACACCCAGGTACTTAGTTGAATTGACAGCCTTGAGAATTGTACTATTTATCGAGTAATCGAATTCCAACGGATTTCTTTTGGAACTCATGTGGATCACCTCACACTTTTCGTTATTTAGCGTCAACTGCCGCCTGCCACACCATACAGCAATCTTTTATGAATCGCTTTGCAACTGATACTGGTCTTCGGGTGACCTTACTAGACGGTAAATTACAGCATCATCTGCGAACAACCTAAGAGAACTGCTCAGATTGTCACCCAGGTCATTTATATAGATCAGGAACAGCAGAGGTCCCAGAACGCTTCCCTGGGGAACACCTGATATCACTTCAGTTTTACTCGATGATTTGCCGTCTATCACTATGAACTGTGACCTTCATGACAGGAAATCACGAATCCAGTGGCACAACTGAGACGATACCCCATAGGCCCGCAGCTTGATTAGAAGTTGCTTGTGAGGAACGGTGTCAAAAGCTTTCCGGAAATCTAGAAATACGGAATCAACTTGAGATCCCCTGTCGATAGCGGCCATTACTTCGTGCGAATAAAGAGCTAGCTGCGTTGCACAAGAACGTTGCTTTCTGAAACCATGCTGATTACGTATCAATAGATCGTTCCCTTCGAGGTGATTCATAATGTTTGAATACAGTATATGCTCCAAAACCCTACTGCAAACCGACGTCAATGATATAGGTCTGTAGTTCGATGGATTACTCCTACTACCCTTCTTAAACACTGGTGCGACCTGCGCAATTTTCCAATCTTTAGGTACAGATCTATCGGTGAGCGAGCGGTTGTATATGATTGCTAAGTAGGGAGCTATTGTATCAGCGTAATCTGAAAGGCACCTAATCGGTATACAATCTGGACCTGAAGACTTTCCCGTATCAAGCGATTTGCGTTGCTTCGCAACCCCTAAGGTATCTACTTCTAAGAAACTCATGGTAGCAGCTGTTCGTGTTTCAAATTCTGGAATATTCCATTCGTCTTCCCTGGTGAAGGAATTTCGGAAAACTGCGTTCAATAAATCCGCTTTAGCGGCACAGTCGTCGGTAACAGTACCATCGGCATTGCGCAGCGAAGGTATTGACAGCGTCTTGCCGCTTGTGTACTTTACATACGACCAGAATTTCTTCGGATTTTCTACCAAATTTCGAGACAATGTTTCATTGTGGAACCTATTAAAGGCATCTCGCACTGAAGTCCGTGCCATATTTCGCGCGTCTGTAAATTTTAGCCAATCATCGGGATTTCTCGTTCTTCTGAACTTCGCATGCTTTTACCGTTGCCTCTGCAACAGCATTCGGACCTGTTTTGTGTACCATGGGGGAACAGTTCCATCTCTTACCAATTTATGAGGTATGAATCTCTCAATTGCTGTTGCTACTATATCTTTGAATTTGAGTCACATCTCGTATTTGCGTAGTCAGTTCGGAAGGAATGGAGATTTTCTCTTAGGAAAGCTTCTAGTGACACTTTATCCGCTTTTTTAAATAAAATTATTTTGCGTTTGTTTCTAGTGGATTTGGAAGAAACGGTATTGAGCCTGGCTACAACGACCTTGTGATAACTAATTCCTGTATCAGTCATGATTCTCTCTGTTAGCTCTGGATTGTTTGTGGATAAGAGGTCAAGTGTGTTTTCGCAACCATTTACAATTCGCGTGGGTTCGTGGACTAACTGCTCGAAATAATTACCGGAGAAAGCATTTAGGGCAATCTCGGAAGATGTTTTCTGCCTACCACCGGTTTTGAACAAGTATTTTTGCAGATAATAGAAGTTTATGCAAATGTGATAAATGAAGCTTGCGTTCGAAAACTGTGCTTCGTATTCAGTGCGGACGTACGAATATTCATAATAACGAACAAACAAACTGACTTTCAGTTATATGTGACGAACTCTGTACAAGTATTGAGGAAAACATTCGACAGGACAGACGTTCAACTATTGATGGACTGGGCTTGTGCGTTCCTGAAATACAAGCAAACACGTAACTTGTGTTTATTATCTCGCCTGTCATACCGATTGCTCAAAACGTTGAACTTGAGCACTGCTACACGCTACAGAGTGATTCTGGAGAAACGATACTGCACGTTGAATTCCATCTGGGGTTAACAAGTTCAATGCGCGATGCTTTTTAACAGTTTCCACAACGAAACTCTGTCACTAAATCTGGCACGAAACATAAAGAGATTCGGTCAAATGTAACGTACACCAGCGGCAAGATGCTCTCAATACCTTCACTGCGTGATAGTAATGGTGATGTCACTGATGACAGTGTCACTAAAAGAGAGTTAATAAACACGGTTTTCAGAGTATGTTAATGCAACAGCTCCATTGTTTCCATTCATGTACAACCACTCTTTATTCGAAAGATTCCTACCTAAAGACTGGAAAGTTGCACAAGTCGCGCCTATTCCCAAGAAGGGACAAAATTCGCTGAATTACAGAGCCATAGCATTTGCAGTAGGAATTTGGAACATATAACCTACTGTGATCGAACATTTTAAATTACCTCGCAGAAAACGATATCTTCACAAGCAGTCAGCACCGATTCAAAAAATATCGTTCTTGTGAAACAGAACTAGCTCTTTATTCTCACGAAGTAATGAGTGCTATCGACAGAATATGTCAAATTGATTCCATATTTTTAAATTTCCGCGAGGCTTTCGACAACGTTCCTCACGAGCGTCTTCTAATCAAATTGTGTGCCTATGGTGTATCGCCTCAGTTCTGTGGCTGTATTAGTCATTTCTGGTCAGAAACGTCACAGTTCGTACTAATTGTCGGAAAGTCATCACGTACAACAGAAGTAATATCCGGTGTCCACCAACGAAGTGTTATAGGCCCTCTGCTGTTACTGAATCCGAATTAAATCGAGTGATTATGGGGGATTAGAAGTTGGGTTGCTATGGGGGGAAGAGACCAGACAGCGAGGTCATCGGTTTCATCGTATTAGGGAAGGACGGGGAAGGAAGTCGGCCGTGCCCTTTCAAAGGAACCATCCCGGCATTTGCCTGGAGCGATTTAGGGAAATCACTGTTACTGATCCACATAAATGACATGGGACACAATCCGAGGAGCCCTCTTAGATTATTCGCAGGTGATTCAGTCATTTACCGACTTGTAAAGCGGTCAGACGATCAAAAACAATTGCTAAATGATTTAGACAAGATGTCTGTGTGGTTCAAAAAGTTGCAATTAACTCTAAATAATAAAAAGTGTGAAGTCATCCACAAGAGTACTGAAAGAACTACGCTAAATTTCGGTTACACAATAAATCACAAAGACCTAACGCTATTAATTCAGCTAAATAATTAGGGATTACTGTAACGAGTATCTCAAATTGGAACTATCACACAGCTAATGTTAAGGGTAAAGCAAACCAAAGGCTACGATTTTTTGTCAGAACACTTGCAAACTTCAGCAGGTCTACTAAAGACATTACTTACACGACTGTCGCGCCGGCGCTTTACTTTTCGCCGTAACATGTCGCGAAGAGTGTTGGTGGTATTCTATAGAATAGCTGCCTCAATACCCTTTCATGTAATCGTCATTCCTAACACCTAGCTGACTCTGAATTAGTCCAACAGACTAGTCTTCTGCTATTTTTCGTTATTATCTGCATATCTCTATGCTGGAGAAGGATTCCTAGAGACGCATTTTTATTCATTATTATTTTTGGGTTTCACATCAGCAACGATTTTTCAGTAATGCCCACCATGAATAAGTTTGCAAATCTGCATGTACATATATACTCTGCAAACCACCGTGAAATTCATGGCAGAGGCTACTTCCCATTATAACATTTATTAGGATTTCTTTCCGTTCCATTCACGTATGCACCGCGCAAAGAATGGCTGTTTGAATCCATCTGTGCGTGCTGTAATTACTCTAATCTTGTCATCAAGATTCCTATGTGAGCGATAAGTAGGGATTTGTAGTGTATTCCTAGAGTCATCAATTAAAGTCAGTTCTTCAAATTTCATTAGTAGCCTTTGCCGGGACAGTGAACGTATATCTTCAAGAGGCTGCCAGTTTAGGTTCTTCAGTATGTCTGTGACACTTTTCCACGGATCAAACAAAACTGTGACCGTTCGTGCTGCCCTTCTTTGTATACGTTCAATATCCCCTGTTAATGCTATCTGGTATCGGTCCCACACACTTGAGCAATGTTCTAGAACCCGTTGCAAGAGTGATTTGTTAGCAATCGTCTTTGTAGACTGATTGCACTTCGACGTTGTTCTACCAATAAACCGAATTCTACCACCTGCCTTACCCACGACTGAACTAATGTGATCATTCCATTTCATATCCTACAATGTGCTACATCCACGTATTTGTATGAGTTGGCCGATTCCAGTAGTGACTCATTGATATGATAGTCACAGGATGCTACGTTTCTTCGCTTTGTGAAGTGTATAGTTTTACATTTTTGAACATTTAAAGCAACTTGTCAATTTTTCACCGCTTTGAAGTCATATCAAGATACGACTGAATATTTCTGCAGCTTCTTTCATTGTAGAGAAATGCTTCATCTACAAAAAACCTGAGGTTAGTATTAATATTGTTTTCAAGGTCATAGTATACAACACACACTGCTGTGGTCCCAAGACACTTCATTGGGGCACACCCTAAGTTACTTCTACATCTAACGATGCTGCTTCTTCCCTACCAAAACAAGTTCTCAATCCAGTCACAAATTTTACTTGATACTGTATATGATACCTTGCCCTGGAGGTGTGATACTGAGTCAAAATGCTTTACGGAAATCAAGAAATGCTGCATTTGCCTGTCTGCCATGATACAAAGCATTCACTACGTTATGTGAGAAAATTGCGAGTTGCGTTTTACACCACCGATTTTTTCGAAATCCATGCTGGTTGGCGTGGAGGAGGTCATTCTATTCGAGATACCCCATTATGCTTGAACTCAAAATATGATCTAAGATTCTGCAATAAATCGATGTCAGGTATATTGGAGGGTAGTTTTGTGGGTCACTTCTACTACCCTTTTGTAGACGGGTGTGACCTGTACTTTTTTCCCAGAACTGGGCACGGATTTTTGTTCGAGGGGTTTACGAAAGATTACAGTTAGAAGGGGGGCTAGTTTTTCTTTTGGTCAAGCAAGCCAAGGCTTGAAGTCGTGGAGATTTCCCACCGAACTCTGATGAAACGTTTTCCTGGTAAATTGGTATGGGTCTAGAACAACAACTTCCAGCATGTTTAAACTCTCTCCAGACTGGGCAAACGCCTAGAGCCTCTTCAGCGTTTTTGCGATTGGTGATCCACCGTTTCCTCCCCCCAACCCCACCCCTATCCATTCACCAGCACTCTGTAGGGATGTGTCGCTAACGAGGGGATCTTGAAGGATTTATTGGCACTGTTCCTGGTGGTTGTCATGAGTGGATAGTTCTCTTCAGCGTACGCTTACTGTAAGTTTCAGTTTTGTCGGTATCCGTTAAGCATTTCGCTTTCGAAGTAAGTAAACATGGCCTTTACTTCTATTAATCACCAAGAGAATTTGGTATTGTGTTAAGTGAACATTTACCTAGATTCGTTGTTTCCTTTTCGCGAACCATGAGTACCATTACTGCGTTAAATTATTACCCTAATAATCAATAACTACTTTTCACACTAACTGTAACAAATTCCTGGATACATGTACACTAGCGTGTGCCGAATTTTAGCAGCCTTCATATATTTTTCACTAGTTGATTTTGAAGTTAGCGTCCACTCAGAATAGAACGATGCAATCATATCCTTCAACCAGCGAAAAAATACTCCTGTCGGAGCACAAAAAGGCGAAATCGTTCCTCTTTAAAAGACTCTGGCAGGAAAGTGGGGAACCACCTGCCTCCAACCTCATTCAGCTTTCCCTACCAAAAATTTTGGCTTGGGAACATAATTGCACTCTTTCAACACAGAACATTCTAAGCCCTGACTCTCTTAGTACTCAGGCTGTCATACTCTGCATCTCCGTGCATCTCCCATTGTCTCCTTTTTCTACCACCGACTTACAGTGTATCCCACTACCGTTGTCTCGTCTCTCTCTTAAACTGTCTCTTTTTGTGTTTCTTTCCTACTGCCATTGCCTCCACCACAATTCGACAGCTCCTCCGTGTTACAGGTTACCGTTGTGGGAAGGTACAGATCCTACAAACCTATGAATGGTCTCCATTCATCTGTATTTTTCATTTCTACTCTCTCTTTTGTTCCACGAATATTGGCTTCACCAGCCTCGCTTTATCTTTCGCTATTACTTTCACTTTCCCTCCATCACTGTCTCCGCTCTCTTTCTCTCCTATTGACACTCCTCTCTCTTCCACCGTCACTGTGTCTCTGATACCCTCATTCCGCAAAAAAAGCGCAGATATGTTCGCCTGCCAAAATTCTGGTCAGGAAGGCGGAATGGGGATTGAAGCAGCTGTATTACCACTTTTCTGCCAGAGTCTCTTAAAGAGGAACGATGTCGCCCGTTTTGTGCTCCGAGAGGAGCATTTTCCGCTGGTTACCTTCTTTTGCCTGCAACAGCAGGGTGTGTTGCTCACATAAAACGAATTCTACAGATCAGTAAAGTTTTGACAGTTTATCTATCGACAAATTTATATACTTCGACACATACAACCAACAGATAAGTACACCTAATATAAGGCGAACACGAAATCGTTTGCTTTACATTTTTCTGATTACTTTCTCGTCGATCGCAGTTCATTTTTAGCGTCTGGCTTAGAATCTATGCTTTAAAAGAGTAAAAATGTTTTTAGAAATATTTTACTGAATTTACCATATTTCCAGTTTTGCTGGTTTTTCGCAGTTATTTTGTTTCTGTCCTCAGAACCTATATAATTACAGGGACTTTTTGAATATTTCCACTATGTCATTCTACCAAATACAAACTGAAACTGGGCCAAACGATCAGCGTTCGTTTAGATGTATTCATACTGAAATTTCGAAGTTGATTCCAAAAAACAACAATAATGTGATTAAGAGTCGGCCATACAGGTCAATATGAACTGAAAATGTCAAACTACTGTTAATGGTTGCCTTGATTAAGATATATAAAACTGCGATGGAATTCATTCGCGTAGTAAATAACGCTTGTTGAAAATTAAAGAAACATTTCTTATATAGTTAATGTTCAAAACTGCCAGTGTAAGAGAAGTAACTTTGGGAACTATCGCCTGGAGTAAACATCTACCTTACGATCCCACATCCCACAAAAACCACACTCCAATTATCTTATTGTCGTTGAACAATCATTCCATCCTTCCACCTATTCTCTCTTGTTTGTTTCCTGTATTTGAATGAATCAATGAAACCAAATCACAATATACGTTAACCCATGAACCGTTTGTTTTTGAAATAGAGGTACTCTGTTACTATCCATTTACATCTAAATAGTAAGAAAAGCACCTATTTTTAAGTGCTGCAGCTTAAGTTTTTCTAGAAATTTAAAATTTTAGTCCGATCTTCAACTGTCCATTGGACCCTTAGAAATTACAGTGACTTGAAAAAAGTTCTGTTCCCGTAAGCAACCCTCACCATGTAACACCATAATTGATAGTGAGTAGTTTATTATGTGAAGTATGAAGTGTTTACTCTTTTCTGCTTAATGTCTTTGCATTACTGTAAGGAAGTGGAGTTTAGAGAAATACGTTTTGTGGAATTATAACTGTGTGTTTAAATAATGAAACTTAATTAAATATGTTTGTTTATGTATGAGAAACTACAATGTAAAAACTGGTTCATACTTAGGGATTTTGTATTGTATAATACAATAGAAATAGTGACTCCCCAACGCTACGGAAGAGGTTTTGGCTCTCAAAGAAAAGGTGGAAGTGGCGGTCAGGCTAAGCGGGAAGCGAGAGAGCACGATAGGAGTCAGTGACCAGCAGTTGTGGAGTCAACACCGCAGGTGTCGAGTGAGGCGTTCGGTATCCTCATCTATGACGGGACGGCCTCGGATGTGTCTACTGCTATAAAAGGGTGTTCTCGCATTGGGAATGGCTCTAAAATTAATATTTATGTCGCCAATAAGAAATGAAATAGAGCAATAATCCGCCAGATGAGAGACCAGGTAGCTACCACGTGTTCGCCACAGCTATTGCGCCACTGCTCCAATAACATCACGAGGTTAGAACTCATATCAGTGTGAACCAGTGTGTTTGTGTGTGTTTAATTTTGCGGCAATAGAACAAGTGTTGCAAAAACTGGTATTTGAACAACGAAATTTTCCCCTTCAATCAACCAAGCAGGGTCCTTTCCTCAAAGTATTTAAGCCCGAGTATCCTGAGTGTGAAAGACTGATATTAAACTATTTTATTTTACGTGGAATTTATGGAAAGCTCCAATTTACTTTGAATAGCTTCTAATTTACGAGTGTCATTGTTCAATGTGTAGGAACATTAAGATTATCAGTGAAAACTACTCCTTCACGAGTAACATAAGGGGCACATAATATTTATCAGTTGAAAAGTTTTTAATTTACTATGAAATATAGGAAAGTGCCAAATGGTTTGTACCAATGAATCTAAATGTGACTGGTTAAAATTACTTGCTTCACGAGTGATGAAAGAGACAGAAAAATTTGAAACCTTTTGAATATTTGCTTTAACTTGAACTTACTTACCAATCCAGATAGAAATATTGCTCGTGTACATTGTTCTCACGCTTTGAAGGCTAAATGATCTTAAGTGGGTTGTAGTTCAGCATTTATTATAACGCGAGGATTTTCTGTAAAGTGCGCTTGTTGTTATTGTGGTCTTCAGTCCTGAGACTGGTTTGATGCAGCTCTCCATGCTACTCCATCCTGTGCAAGCTTCTTCATCTCGCAATACGTACTGCAGCCTACATCCTTCTGAATCTGCTTAGTATATTCATCTCTTGGGCTCCCTCTACGATTTTTACCCTCCACGCTGTCCTCCAATACTAAATTGGTGATCCCTTGATGCCTCAGAACATGTACTACCAACCGATCCCTTCTTCTTGTCAAGTTGTGCCACTAACTCCTCTTCTCCCCAATCCTATTCAATACTTCCTCATTAGTTACGTGATCTACCCATCTAATCATCAGCATTCTTCTGTAGCACCACATTTCAAAAGCTTCTATTCTCTTCTTGTCCAAACTATTTATCGTCCATGTTTCACTTCCATTCATGGCTACACTCCATACAAATACTTTCAGAAACGACTTTCTGACATTTAAATCTATACTCGATATTAACAAATTTTTCTTCTTTAGAAACGCTTTCCTTGCTATTGCCAGTCTACATTTTATATCCTCTCTACTTCGACCATCATCAGTTACTTTGCTTCCCAAATAGCAAAACTCCTTTACTGCTTTAAGTGTCCCATTTCCTAATCTAATTCCCTCAACATCGCCCGACTTAATTCGACTATATTCCATTATCCTCGTTTCACTTTTGTTGATGTTCATCTTATATCCTCCCTTCAAGACACTGTCCATTCCGTTCAGCTGCTCTTCCAAGTCCTTTGCTGTCTCTGACACAATTACAATGTCATCGGCGAACCTCCAAGTTTTTATTTCTTCTCCATGGATTTTAATACCTACTCCGAATTTTTCTTTTGTTTTCTTTACTGCTTGCTCAATATACAGATTGAATAACATCGGGGAGAGGCTACAACCCTGTGTTACTCCCATCCCAACCACTGCTTCCCTTTCATGCCCCTCGACTCTTATAACTGCCATCTGGTTTCTGTACAAATTGTAAATAGCCTTTCGCTCCCTGTGTCTTACCCCTGCCACCTTCAGAATTTGAAAGAGATTATTCAAGTCAACATTGTCAAAAGCTTTCTCCAAGTCTACAAATGCTAGAAACGTAGCTTTGCCTTTTCTTAATCTAGCTTCTAAGATAAGTCGTAGGGTCAGTATTGCCTCACGTGTTCCCATATTTCTACGGAATCAAAGCTGATCTTCCCCGAGGTCGGCTTCTACCAGTTTTTCCATTCGTCTGCACAGATTTCGCGTTAGTATTTTGCAGCCGTGACTTATTAAACTGATAGTTCGGTAATTTTCACATCTTTCAACGCCTGCTTTCTTTGTGCTATTTGTGGATAACGGAGTGGTCAGTTTGTAGGATTCCACTATAATATTTAATAACAGAATAAGTGAAACAGAGATTAGGTTTCTGTGGATGAACCTGAAACAGTGACAAAATGAAATGTATATGAAATGTGAGTATTGTGAGTTTTATTGCATTTGTGATATGTATAAGAGTGTTAACCTAAACTGAAATCTGGTCAGATGCAAGTCAGTCTCGTTTTAGTCTTTGAGAACATTTTTTGTGCTGAATTATTTAAACACTGAAGTAGTGATTGTAGTCAGCAGGAATAAAAAAAGTGTGTCAAATCTTTTTGGACTTAACTGCTAAGGTCATCAGTCCCTAAGCTTACACACTACTTAACCTAAATTATCCTAAGGACAAACACACACACACCCGTGCCCGAGGGAGGACTCGCCCTCCGCCGGGACCTGCCTCACAGTCCATGACTGCAGCGCCTCAGACCGCTCGGCTAATCCCGCGCTCAGCAGGGATAAAGTTTCTATTTTATTTCTGCGAATGCTAGTCTTTGCAATTGAGTGCTACTGCTACCCACTGTGTAGTTTCGGCTGGTTATTGTAGGTGTTCATTGCGCTTTTCTGAGAAAGAATCTATGAAAGTCACTTTTGCAAAAGTATATGCAAATCCAATGAAAATAATGTTTTCACATTATTATGCCTAATTAGGCTGGCGACCGTTTTATTATTTGATTTATATTAAATCTGTTTCTGTAATTTCTTATCAAATTTTAGTCTTTCTGTTGTCTACCAACTGCCACCCTTACGATTTCATGTTCAATACCCTCTTTCTGTTAGGTGACACACGGCCAAATTCAAAAATCCTCCCAGAGGGTAACACTATACTGTGCAGATTTAAACCATTTTTGGTAATTATTAATCCGCAGTAGTGTCATAACCAACAATCAAGAAAAAAAGTCATGAAAACCAAACAAGCCTCGATCTTCAAGGTCTTATCTGCTGGCAAAACACGAATTTCTGATAAGGAGTGAGTGGAAAGGGAAAGTAAGCCATTTTGATCAATACAAAACAGCCAGTGTAATGTTTAAAAACGTTTCGACAAGTCTTATACTACATGAGACCTTCGTCAAGTAAATTCTGTACATCCCTATTGAAGACGTTCACATGTGGTGCGGCATGTTTATGTGTAATGTGCGGAGATTCTCCTATTTACACATTTCGTGTTGAGTTCAATCACTTGAAGCACATTTTCCACGCACTAGACAATTGTAATTAAACTTTAGCTACCTTGAGGGACCCCATGTAAAACGAGTCAACGTAGGACAATGAAACATTGTGGAACCGTTTATAAATATGTGCAGAAGAGAAATAACGAATAAACCGTTGTGAGAAAGACATTTTAACATCCAAATGAGGGATTAACATTTGTTAATTGCGTACCATGTTTATGTTCCAGGTTACAAACGTTGCTCATGTGACGGCCATCTGCATCCTCATGGCCGGGAAGTTTGAACAGATTCCATTTCACAATTCTTCACAGCACTTTTGAACGGTGGACCATGGAATATTCAGCTGTCACATGACAGCTTGTGCACTACTTGAAAATCACACATTGCGTCCAGCATTCTCAGCCATGGCAACAATAACATCTTCAACGATTTGTGGCTCCTAGGGGCAACTTCCAAATTTTCAGTTAATTCGAACTTCTTCAACATCGGTGCAGGAAAAGAACCTTTCCGCATTCCTTTAATACGACATTGGTCAAAATCAGCAGAACTATTGCTGTTGTTTTGATAAAACAGCTTTATGATGAAAGCCCTGATCACCCTGTCCAGACAAATATTGACTGCCTGCAACTGTAATTCACACTGATGCTTGTGTTTCAACTCTACACCGTACCAACACCAGCGCATAGCAATGAGTCATTACATAAATGCTGCAGCGCACAGAATGTATGCGATTTAGTGAATATAGAATCAGGTGGGGCCAAAACCGAAGAGGAACAGATAGCTGTAAAAATAAATGAGACTTTGGTAAGGGGTTATCAGGTTTGGTGAACAGTGCAATGTAGTATGTTACACCCGCTACAGTCGCAGGTTCGAATCCTGTCTCAGGCATGGATGTGTGTGATATCCTTAGGTTAGTTAGGCTTAAGTAGTTCTAAGTTCTAGCGGACTGATGACCTCAGCAGTTAAGTCCCATAGTGCTCAGAGCCATTTGAATCATTTTTTTAGCATGTGACACCAGTCTTTAAAAATAACTTCAGTAAAATGGGAATGACAATCACATCTTCCAAAGAAGTAGCATTACTCATAAAATCCTTAAACTCGAAGTATTCTAGTGGAAATGATGACATATCAACGAAGTTAATCAAAGAGTGCTCATGCGAGTTCTATCCTAAATTACATATGTAATAACTCTCCTGTCAGCGGACACATTTCAAGACTGGCTAAAACATGCCGAAAAACAAGAAGGGGGATAAAGAGATACCATCAAACTATCGACCAATTTCACTTTTGCTGGCTTTCTCAAAAATAATTGAAAAGGTTGTGTTCAAGCGTCTACTTAAGCATCTGACTGCAAATAATATTTTGTCCATGTCACAGTTTGGTTTCCTAAGGGTTCTGATATAGAGATAGCTATTTACACTTACTGTGAGAATGTACTTACTTCATTACATAATAAATTAGAGGCTACTGGCATTTTCTGTAACCTGTCAAAAGCCTTTGACTGTGTGAGCCACAGCAATCTCTTACGTAAATTAGAATATTATGATGTCACTGGCAACCCTGCAAAATGGTTTGAGTCTTATCTATCTAACAGGAAACAAAGGGTGTCGTTACAAGATAGCTGTGCAGTAAGCAGTCAGGCTTCATCTGATTGGGAATTAATTGCATGTTGTGTTCCTCAAGGTCCCATCTTGGGTCCATTGCTTTTTCTTGTGTACATTTACGACCTCTCGTCTGTTACATTGCCAGGTGCTAACTTAGTTTTGTTTGCAGATGATACAAACATTGTAATATGTAGCAAGTCAAGTATAGATTTAGAAATAGCTGCTAGTCAAATTTTCACTGACACTAATAAATGGTTTATAGATAATTCACCATCATTAAACTTTGGGAAGACCAGCTATATGCAGTTCAGATCCTGTAAGAGAATCCCTTGTAGCATGTGTATAACATATGAAGACTTGCAAATCTAAGGGGTTAACAGTGTTAAATTTCTGGGATTACAACTTGATAATAAATTCAGTTGGGAAGGGCATCCCACAGAATTGCTTAAGCGCCTAAACAAGTCTGTATTTTCAGCGAGAAAGATGTCAGAGGTAGGAGATGTAAATAAAAAAACTTGCATACTTTGCTTACTTTCATTCTATTGTGTCATACGGGATCATATTCTGGGATACCTTATCAAACTGAGCAAAAGTTTTTAGCGTGCAAAAGCGTGTAATAAGGATCATTTGTGGTGTAAATTCAAGAACAAAATGTAGAAACCTGTTCAACGAACTTTGTATTCTAACCACTGCTTCTCAGTCTACTTATTCCTTAATGAAATCTGTTGCAAGTAAGATATCCCTATTTTCAGCCAATAGCTCAATGCATACTATCAATACTAGGAATAAGAATGTGGTACACACCACTTCTAACAAACACCGAACAACGCGCTCCAGTACGCGGCCGCCAAATACATCGCTGGCCGCACTTCTCTGGGCGGCCCGCTGCTTCCATCGCTGGCCGTCTTCACACGCACGCTCCCTTACGTGGCCGACAAATACATCGCTGGCCGCACTTCTCCGGGCGGCTCGCGGCTACCATCGCTGGCCGCCATCGCGCACGCGCGTTTGTCAGCACACAGCAATTGGCTACGCCAGGAAACATTTGTTGAGTCTAATCGAATCTTATCTGAATATCAGTCTTGTAAAATTCGGTAGTGATACAGTGAATAGTTTTCCGTTTGCACTGGCTCAGGTGGCGGTGTTTCTGAATGACATAAGAACATGCTACTTTCCATTCAGTAAGGTGTCGTGTTGGTTCGTTGCACCTACATCTATTTATAACTTAAATAAAATTTTCAAATTCATGTTACCCGTAGTATTGCTAAGGGTTTCACCTTCGTTTTACATGAGAAATCATGCTTTCTGCTGTAAAGCTACATGACTGAATTATAGGTACTGTGGCACAGTAATTTACATTTCCGTCATAGGCTGTGTAAAGCAGGCGTTGTATATATTTGATATATTGTATTGCGCTGATGCATTTCTATACCATGTTTGATCCTATTACATCCTTCTCTGATCCCTACCGGTTCCTAGACAGAACGAAGATAATGCACATTATTTTATCGCCATGCTATGTCATTCTTTTAACTGTTCATAGTACTTGTCACTTAAAATGCATACTTGAACTTCTATATTCAATATGTTTAAATATTGTTTTTTATGTATATGACCTTTATGTTATACTACATGTTTAATTACTTTGTCTTGGGATTCTAAACAATGTTTCATAAAATCTGTTTTTATATATAAGATTATTTTGCACTTAGTGGCACGCCAGAAAAGCATATAATATAGAATAAAGTACATTATCGATAGTCATTTCTCTTATATCTGAATGTATTCTTTAGTAGAAATTAGAAGAGCTGATTTCTGTCGCAGTCTGTATGTGGGAATGTTATGGTTTACACATGAAATGACTTGGATATTTGCTTCTAAGTCGTTGTTTGGATCTCAGTTTGCAATGTAGATGTATTATTTCACGTGCGGATGAACATATTTATCGTAGATCGCTTGAGCAGCGAAGGGTGTCCGGCGACTGGAAGAAGGTGCAGGCCATTCCCATTTTTAAGATGGGTCACGGGACAGATGCACACGAATGTAAACCTACATCGTTGACGTCAATCTGTTGTGGAATTATAGAATATGTTTATGCTAAAGAATGATGACGTTTTTGGAGAATGAAAGTCTCCTCTATAAAAATCAACATGGGTTTCGCGCCGAAGATAACGTGTCTCGCGTTGTTGATGCTTTATCCCCTGATTTTATTAACGCATTTCATACCGTCCCGCAGAGCCTCTTAATGACAAAGATACTAGTTTATCGGGTATAGGAGCAGATTTGCGACTGGATTCCAGACTTCGTTGCGGGTAGAACTAAACACTTCTCTCTTAACGGAGCAAAATCGACAGATGTTAAGGTAATTTCTATCGTTCCCCAAGGAAGTGTGATAGGATCCGTACTGTCTACTATATATATATATACATCTACATCTACATGGTTACTCTGCAATTCACACTTAAGTGCCTGGCAGAGGGTTCGTCGAACCAAATTCATATTACTTCTCTACCATTCCACTCTCGAATGGCGCGTAGGAAAAAGGAACACCTAAATCTTTCCGTTCGAGCTCTGATTTCTCTTATTTTATTATGATGATCATTTCTTTCTACGTAGGTGGGTGTTAACAAAATATTTTCGCATTCGGAACAGAAAGTTGGTGATTGAAATTTCGTAAATAGATCTCGCCGCAAAGAAAATCGCCTTTGTTTCAGTGACTGCCAGCCCAACTCGCGTGACATATAAGTGACACTTTCATCCCTATTGCGCTATAACACGAAACGTGCTGCCCTTCTTTGCACTTTTTCGATGTCCTCTGTCAATTCTATCTGGTAAGGATCCCACATCGCGCAGCAGTATTCCAGCAGAGGACGGACACGTGTAATGTAGACTGTCTCTTTAGTGGGTTTGTAGCATCTTCTAAGTGTTCTGCCAACAAAGCGCAGTCTTTGTTCCGCTTTCCCCACAATATTATCTGTGTTGTCTTTCCAATTTAAGTTGCTCGTAATTGTAATGCCTAGGCATTTAGTCGAATTGACAGTCCTTAGACTTGTGCCATTTATCGTATACCCAAAATTTGTCGGATTCCTTTTAGTACCCATGTGGATGGCCTCGCACTTTTCTTTGTTTAGTGCCAATTGCCACTTTTCGCACCATACAGAAATTCTCTCTAGATCATTTTGTAATTGGAATTGATCGTCTGATGATTTGAGTAGACGGTAAATTACAGCGTCATCTGCAAACAATCTAAGGGGGCTGCTCAGATTATCACCTAGATCATTTATGTGACTCAGGAACAGCAGAGGGCCTGTGACACTACCTTACGGACCGCCAGATATCACTCTTGTTCTACTCGATGATTAACCGTCTACCACTACGAACTGTGACCTCTCTGAGAGGAAATCACGAATCCAGTCACACAACTCAGACAATACTCCATGTGCGCGCGATTTGATTACTAGTCGTTTGTGAGGAATAGTATCAAAAGCCTTCTGGAAATCTAGGAATACGGAATCGATCAGAGATCCCTTGTCGACAGCACTCATTACTTCATGGAAATAAAGAGCTAGCTGTGTTGCGCAAGAACGATATTTTCTGAATCCGTGTTGGTTATGTACTAATAAGTCAGTTTCTTCAAAGTGATTTATAATGTTCGAGTACAGTATATACTCCAAAATCCTACTGCAAATTGTCAGTGATATAGGTCTGTAATTCAATGGGTTACTCTTATTTCCTATCTTGAATACTGGTGTGACCTGTGCTACTTTCCAGTCTTTAGGAACAGATGATCTAGTAGAAAGCTTCGCCGGCCGGAGTGGCCAAGCGGTTCTAGGCGCTACAGTCTGGAACTGTGCGACCGCTACGGTGGCAGGTTCGAATCCTGCCTCAGGCATGGATGTTTGTGATGTCCTTAGGTTAGTTAGGTTTAAATAGTTCTAAGTTCTAGGGGACTGATGACCTCAGCAGTTAAATCCCATAGTGCTCAGAGCCATTTTTGAGAAAACTTCGGGAGCTCTTTAGGGACATTCGCAGAGGATGTGGTTGCCTGTAACAAAATAACAACACCAGAAGATAGCAACGACTTGCAGAATGACTTCCAGAGAATTGATGAATGGTGCCGGCTCTGACAGTTGACGCTGAACGTAAATAAATGTGACATATTGCGCTTACACAAGGATAGAAATCCACTACTGTACAACTACGGTATTGACGGCAAACAACGTGAAACAGTTTCTATTGTACAATATCTATGAGTAACTATCCAGAGCGACGTTAAATGGAATGACCACATAAAACATATACCTAGCGGGAAAAGCAGATGCCAGACTCAGATGCATAGGAACAATCTTAAGGAAATGTAACTCATCCACGAAGGAAGTGGCTTATAAGGCGCTTGTTCGACAAGTTCTTGTGTACTGTTCATCTGCAGTATCTGGGGTCCCTACGAAGTGGGAATGATAGAAGAGATAGAGAGAAGGTCCAACGAAGAGCGGCGCGCGTCGTCACGGGATCATTTAGCCAGCACGATAGCGTTACTGATATGCTCAACAAACTCTGTTGGCAGACGTTGTGCATCTGGTTTAACTATTGAATTTTCGAGAGAATACTTTCCGGGAGGAGTCGGGAAACAAATTACTCCCGCCCCCCTCCATACGTCACGAGGAGAAAATTTAAGACATTACAGACAATACGGAAGCTTACTGATAGTCATTCTTTCCAAGCGCTATTCACGAGTGGGACAGGGTTGAAGGGCACAGTTAGTGGTACAAAAGGTACCCTCCGTCACACACCATTAAGTGGCTTGCATAGTGTGATGTAGATGTGGATATGGAACAGTTTTTTCATTTACGTGCTACAATACGTAAGGCATATGCATAATTCTTATGTATGAGTAACTAAGACTAACTCAAATGAATGTGAACAAAATTGCAATTATGTTTAACGATACTCCGTTTTTAAGGTAATAGTGATCTATGTTTATCTATTTTTTTGTACTTTAAAATGACTTAGAATCGTAACTGAACAATCGCACAACGACTGAAGGATATAACTATTCAGCCTACTACGAAAGATGATGTCATCCACAAAATTCTTGCACACTGTGGTCCCTCATATGAACAAAATGTTTACAGCAGTTTACTTCGTTTTCATTCGGACCAAAGGGTGTTTTGTAGCATATCGAAGGACAAGTGAGTCAGGCACGCGTATGACCTGTATGGGGAGAGGCAGGTAGGCCGCACTTGGACAGCAGGCCTGTCATAAACGCACGCGGTCGGACACTTCGCTCACGTATCCGGTGAGCGAAAAACTTTAGGTTTCAAGTAAACTCTCAGAAGCGTATTTCGACGATACCTGTATGATGACAATAGGGAAGTCCCTGTTTGAAGGGCTGCAGTGTAGAACATCGAGACGACACTAATTAGTGCTCTTGTTTAATTAGTTCCTCGGTTACCTTGTATTAATGGAATTTCATAGTAAGTGTAGATGTGAGGAAATGAGTCCTAGTACAGGAGATTGCTTGCTCATACATACATAACGTTAAGTTATCAGTCTGTAGTCTCGGTGTTGGGTCATATGTGTGGTCTTTCGGAGACACACATACGAGTGTAACTTGTAATGCAACTGGTAAATAGGTCTTACGCTACGTATAGTACTTGTCGATTCATCTGCAATTGATCTGTTACGTAAAACAACTTATTTGATACATAGATACTGTCCATTTACATTAACGTGATCAACTGTCAAAAGCCTGAATAACCACTTTTGAGGTGCGGACCGCTGCCAGACATGGAGGAAGAGGGTCAGTGAGATTGGGGAAGGTATCGACAGGGATATGGAGACATGCCGACTCTAGTCACATGGCTAGCTGCGCTAGGTTTCTCGGTTGAGAATCCGTGACGGAAACAGCCCGATCGAGGTAGTTCCACAGATTCTTGACTGGACTTAAATCCGGGGAGTATGGTGGCCAGAGGAATACGGTACACTCATTATGGTGCTCTTCGAACCACGGACATATACTGCTAGTTGAGTAACACTTTACATTTTTCTGCTGATGTGTCGAGGAAAAACAAACTACGTGCAGGTGGGTTCAAATGGTTCAAATGGCTCCGAACACTATGGGACTTAACTTCTAAGGTTATCAGTTCCATAGAACTTAGAGCTACTTAAACGTAACTAACCTAAGGACATCACATACATCCATGCCCGAGGCAGGATTCGAACCTGCGACCGTAGCGATCGTGCGGTTCCAGACTGTAGCGCCTAGAACCGCTCGGTCACACAGGCCGGCTACGTGCAGGTGGAGAAAATGTCTCGAAGAATATATGCATACTTGTGTTGATCCACTGTGCTTTACAGAGTGATGTGATCGCCCAGGGAATGTCGCGAAAACGCTCCCCAGACCGTAACGCTCCGTCCCACAACCTGGACCCTTTGCTTTCAGACGTTTCATGCCGTACACGCCGACGGTAATCTGTCGGTTGGAGCATGAAACGTGATTCATCTCAAAAGGCCACCTGTCGTCAGTCAGTGGATACGTTATGTTTAAGTAGTTCTAAGTTCTAGGGGACTGATGACCTCAGATGTTAAGTCCCATAGTGCTCAGAGCGATTTGAACCATTTGAACCTCCCCCCCCCCCCCCCACACCCTCCGACAAGTTTTATATTCCCTTCACCGCTAGTGCCGCTACCTGCCATCTGTGACTGGTTATTGCACGTCGACGTCGAATATTCGCGGTGGTCTTAATGTGACACAATCGTGTATGATGTTTTATTCTTCGTGGCTAGTAGTTGTGAGTAGTTGCTTGGGACCTGGTACCAACGAAACAGGATTGGGTTGCGATTGTGGACGGGGCAATAACCAATCACTGTTGGTTAGTTTATTTTTCAATCACGTACACTTTATTTGGAAACAACAACAAAAAAAAGGTGACAATAAATTTAGAAGTGTTCCACGGCTGAAGGCCTTCATGACAATTAATTTCTCGAGTGAAGGCCCCAACAGTGATAATTTAAAAAACTGTTTCACAGCTGAAGGCCTGAATAACCAACTTAAGAACCAGTTAAATTATTTAAAACTGCAATTACAGTTATTAAAATATTTTTAAAAGAACATAAATCAAAATCTCATTGCTAGCATACAATTGTCTAATTAAACTTTTAAGACAAGTAACACTCACGGCTTAAGGCCTTAATGACAACAAATTCAAACTACATCTCGGCTGAAGGCCCCAATACTAATAATTTAAAAACTGTTTCACTGCTGAAGGCCTGAATAGCAATCTTTCAAGAACCAGTTGACTTCTTCAACTTGCAATTACAGTTATTAAAAAATTTTTAAAAGAACAATAATCAAAATCTCACTGCTAGTATACAATCGTCTAATTAAAATTTTAAGACAAGTAACACTAACGGCTTAAGGCCTTAATGACAACAAATTCAAACTACTTCTCGGCTGAAGGGCCCAATAGTAATAATTTAAAAACTGAAACTTCCTGGCAGATTAAAACTGTGTGCCCGACCGAGACTCGAACTCGGGAAGGTCCCGAGTTCGAGTCTCGGTCGGGCACACAGTTTTAATCTGCCAGGAAGTTTCACATCAGCGCACACTCCGCTGCAGAGTGAAAATCTCATTCTGGAATTAAAAAACTGTTTCACAGCTGAAGCCCTGACTAGCAATCCTTTAAGAACCAGTTAAACATCTTCAAACTTGAAATTACAGTTATTAGAATTTTTAAAAAAATCATCAAATCTGACAAAACCAAGAGGGTGGGGGGGGGGGGGGGGAGGGGGGGAGGGGCCGCAGTCGTTGCTCCAAGGATCGACCTGGGGAAGTCCCTTACAACTCCGCAAGCGATGAGACAGGCAGCCAAGAGTTGCATTTACTTTACGAGATGGTAACTCAGAGTAGTGGCAGTTTAAATGCATGAGCAATAAACATTTACCGAATCTACCTAACGTCCAATGACCAATGCAACGATGGAATAATGCACGCAAGCTGGAACTGGCGGCCGGTCGCAGTGGTCTACGGTTCTAGGCGCTCAGTCCGGAACCGCGCGACTGCTACGGTCGCAGGTTCGAATCCCGCCTCGGGCATGAATGTGTGTGATGTCCTTAGGTTAGTTAAGTTTAAGTAGTTCTAAGTTCTAGGGGACTGATGACCACAGATGTTAAGTCCCATAGTGCTCAGAGCCATTTGAACCATTTTTTTTTTGGAACTGGCGGTCAGCACTATGCTTACAGACTCCGGTGTTTACAGCATCCAGAAGCAGAAAGGAGCCATTACCACCAGAGTAGGGAGAAATTAAACAAAAAACACCAGCTGGCCCACAAATCAAGGAAACTGTCGAACTACATGCCTTACCAGAGAGCATCGGCAGGGTGAGGAAAAGTACACTGCCGTAACATACACTAAGCTCCACGGCAGGTAACTGGGGCGTTAGCGGCCACAGGAAAAATACCACTGGTTGAACTTAACAAATAATAACATATAGAATGCAACAATCAATAATAAGAAGTGGAGGAAGGCTAGTTAGGTTCGCCTTCCCCAGACGCTCCACTCACTGCTCTTCGTCTCGGCGACACTGCGAGCAGCAACATGCAAGAAAATGGCGAGATCTCACAATTGTGGAGGTTTCACTGCTTGAATTAAGGTCCACTCAACTTAAACTTCCTGGGTCCGATTGACAACGAGGTTGTACCCATCGCGACTACAGCCCTTCCATCCGGCAGTGCATGCGTGCCGCCAGTGGTCCCGGCGTGTTTCCGCGCCGCGCTGACCTGGCTGCTCGTCCGTCCCCAACCGAACTGTGGACTCACACGACGGAAACACCACAACGTCGCCCCAAAGATAGTACCACCGTTACTAGGTATCGATAACCACCGCTGCTGCCACTAGCGGACAGACAACGCTTGCAAACGGAGTGGCGCCAATGAACACAAGAAGAAGACGACAACCGTAACTATAACAACTAAACGATGCCAACCTATCAACGGCACCAACGCGAGCCACAGCATGGCTCATTACTGTAAGTTGGCTTGAAGCTGATGTACTTGTGTGCCATATCGTATGCTGAGATTCAGACGTAACTGAACGTTGGAATAGGGATGTCTCGTAATGAAGAGAATTAAATGATCAATGACAACAACAAAGCGCATCGAACAAGTTGTTTCAACACATGTATTTTAAACAGAAACCAGAATATCTTCCCGTAAGCACACATATACTTCTAGTTGTTAGCTAACAAAGATTTAGAAATATATCGAGTGAAGACAATTCATTAAGCAATAAAAATTATTTATTTAATTTTATTGGATTATTTACTTTATAATAATTCAGCTTCTGCTCATATCTGATTTCAGTGGCAGAACATATGAAGCAGACAGATGCAAAAAATAATTTGTGAGATTTGTTATGAAAATTCGTAATAAATACGAGTACAGAGACGTTTGAAACTCTAAAATACCTGAAGTTACCTCATTACTTTTGTGTTTGTTTACAGATAAATGTCTGTAGTCCTAGCTCACAGCGAAATGCGCACGCTTTAGTATACCAACATGCCACTAGAGAAGCCAAAACATAATGGCGCAGCCCAATGAAAATGTGGAGTAGCGTGCATTAATACATGTCTGTGTTTGAAGGGGAACAACGCTGCAGCATTCCATGCTCTGTTGATTAAAGTGTACAGAAACAACGCATCATGTTATAGTATAATGGTTTCGGTGACGCAGACACTTCCGGTGTGGTCAGACAGGTAAAAAATGTCTGAGAACGAATTGGTAGACCATATATCTGTGAAGAACCGGGAATCACTAGAGAACTGGAGCCTCTGGTGCTCTAGGATCGGCGTATCACACTCGACGCGATAGGGGAGGAACTGGAAATCAGTCGTGGATCAGTTTTCAGTTTCCTGCACGACATTTTGAACGCGACGAATGTCGCCCCCATGACTGCACAGATCCATTCAAAAAGTGCACTGAACATAGGCAATAGCTGATGCGTTACAGCTGTGTGAGGTCAGTCCAGTGTCTTCTTTCAGCTCCTAATCACTACTGAAGAGTGTTGTGGGTATCACTATGACCCGAGACCAAGGAACAAAGCAAGATATGGACACATGTGGAACCAGTGCCGTCGAAAAAAGGGAACACCTAACCATGATCGAGCAGCTTTATGCTGGGTGCTTTTGTGACTGCCATGCTGAGGTGCTAATGTATTGTGCTCGGTAAGCTATGATTCAAACAGCCACAGGACGGTTTAAAAAAAAAAAATGGTTCAAATGGCTCTGAGCGCTATGGGACGTAGCATCTGAGGTCATCAATCCCCTAGAACTTAGAACTACTTAAACCTAACTAACCTAAGGAAATCACACACATACATGCCCAAGGAAGGATTCGAACCTGCGACCGTAGCAGCCGCGCGGTTCAGGACTGAAGCGCCTAGAACCGCTCGGCCACCGCGGCCGGCACAGGACGGTACTCCAGAACTCTTCTCAAGAGGTTAAAGGAGTTTTCAAGACGAAAACTGTCCGAAGGCGTGTTTTGGCTCAACGACGAAGCTCGTTCTACACGGGAAACAGTCGACATGGTGCTTCTTTCGGCTGTACACTTTTGCCCCAAGCCCATGTATTCTTGTCCTGGCACCAAGCGACTTCCATCTCATTCCTCGGATGAAGAAATGATTTGCAGAATTACGACAAAAAATGACTAACACAATCAAGTTTCATAGTCGTGACTGGATTTTTAGTGGAGATAATTAAAAGTTTGTGGCTACAGCTAGTATTAACAGCCCGCTACGTTCCAGAGTCATTAATGCCTAGTTTATATGCGTCGTATACTATAATTAACGAGAAATTTAGTGTTCTCTTTGGCGTACTGGGTTCCAAAACGGGTTGCATCGTTAAAAATACGAGGGTTGTGGATCCACCTCGATACCGGCTGACACCGAGTGTCGCGCGCCCCCTCCTGCCGTTGTGTTTACATTCCCCGCGGTCGGTCTGCGGCTGCTGCGAGGTCGCTGACATGCGACACGCCGCTGCGCCTGGAAATAGCGCCGTCGCGACGCCGCGCAGAGCGGCGCCCGCCGCTAATCCACGCGTCAAGTGTGTCTGGCGCGCCACATACCTGTCCCCCATCCTTGCCCTATAATTCTGTTACGCCTAATTTTGTTACTGTTCGCCCTGAGCGATTTGCGGTACTCTTACATCACATCCTCGGAATGTAATCCACAAAAAGATTGCGTTTCGGCTTCCGATGGAAAGTTACTGATTGTCATCTAATCCTCTTTAGATGACGATCGGTTTGACTTCACGAAAGGCGAAGGCGTCAGGAAAGCAGTTCTGACGTTAGGGTTGATACTGGAAGCAAGATTTAAGAAAAATTAAGACAAGTTCACAGGTGCAAGATGTTCGAAATCCAGAGAAAAAAAGGATATGCTACAGGGAAGACTGGTAATATACAATGTGTACAACATCCATGACGGAACTATAAGACTGGGTACCAAGAATGAAATGCACGGATTAAAAAGAGTGTAAGACAAGGGTCTAGTCTTTCGCCTCTGCTGTGCAATTTGTATGTCGTAGAAGCAAAGTAGGAAATAAAAGAATGATTCAAGAGTGGGATTAAAATTCAAGGTGGAAGGATATCAATGTTAAGATATCCAGCAACTACTTGAGGACGTAGAGATGCAAAGGTTGGCACAGGAGAGCAGTTAGGGCCAGGTCGCATCAAACCAGCCAGAGAACTGATGACCCACAAAGGAAGAGAAGGTACCACCTATAGCTATCAGGTGCTGCATGGAAGAGTAATGAACTTCATACACCCCTGGGGATAAAAATTGCAGCACCATGAAGGCAGCACGTAACAAATATCAGACTGACATCAACAGTAATACTTGCTTGGATATGCAAATGATCAGCATTTCAGTCCATCCATATAAAGTGAGAAGCAGTTACCCCTATCTATTTATGAAAAGAGATGAAAATTCAATTAACGTCTTCCTAAGAAACTGTCTTATTCCTTCCAAAAAAAAAAAAAAAAAAAATATGAGCGTTGAGAAGATGTGGACTAAAACAGTATATGGGCTCGTTGAGCGAACTAAATAGAAAAATTATGACCGTATTTGTGAAGGGTAAATTTTAAATTAAAAATCAAACTATGAATTCATGATCGTATTTCACAGGGTGAATTGCAGACAATGAAATTCATTGTCATTATTTTTAAATTTATTCATTGTCTTGACTATAAATTTAACCTTTCCATCTTTAAAAACTTGAAAATCCCAACCATTAATTAATTTATGGTAATTAACTGAAAAATAATTTGAACGTAATTATTGAGCTCAACAGAAATTTTTTCTCCACATCTAGTATTCAAATATTCACAGCCAGTAATGTTATACAAAACATTTACTTGTAGCTCACTATTTTTTAAGCAAATTACAATTGCTTACACTGTTGAGCTACTTGAGTAGTCCATTCATTTTTACAGAAAAATTTTTTAATGAGATAAAAATTTGCATGCTCTAAATGGACTCCAATATACACACATAAAAAAAACTTTTGCATCATCCTGGTTCCCAGAACTCTTGAAGATAGACGTTGATTCTGGATATTGTATCACAGACACAGTCCCTTTGACTGTTCAGATATGTCACTACACCCGCCTAAAGATCTAAACAACCATGCCTGAGCAGCGCCTATTACCGCGGTTCTATCGCGTCCGCATTGTTACCCTGTGCCAGGAAGGGCTCTCAACAAAGGAAGTGTCTAGGTGTCTCAGAATGAACCAAAGCATTGTTGTTCGGTCATGGAGAAGATACAGAGAGACAGGAACTGCCGATGACCTGCCTCGCTCAGGCCGCCCAAGGGCTACTACTGAAGTGGATGACCGCTACCGCGGATTATGGCTCGGAGGTACGCTGACAGCTACACAACCGTGTTGAATAATGCTTTTCGGGCAGCCACAGGAAGTAGTGTTACGATTCAAACTGTGTGCAATAGGCTGCACGATGAGCAACTTCACTCCCGACCTCCATAACGAGGTCCATCTTTGCAATCACGACACCATGTAGCGCGGTACAGATAGGCCCACCAACATGTCGAATGGACTGCTCAGGACTGGCATGATGTTCTCTTTACCGATGAATGTCGCATATGCCTTCAACCAGACAATCGTCAGAGACGTGTTTGGTGGCAACCCGGCCAGGCTGAACGTCTTAGACACACTGTCCAGCGAGTGCAGCAAGGTGGAGGTTCACTGCTGTTTTGGGATGGCATTATGTGGGGCCAACGTACGCCGTTGGTCGTCGTGGATGGCGCCATAAGGGCTGTACGATTTGTGAATGCCATCCTCTGACCGATAGTGCAACCACATTGGCAGAATATTGGCGAGGCTTTCGTCTTCATCGACGACAATTCGCACCCCCATCGTGCACATCTTGTGAATGACTTCCTTCAAGATAACGACATCGTTCGACTATAGTGGCCAGCATGTTCTCCAGACATGAACCCGATCGGACATGCCTGGAATAGATTGAAAAGGGCTGTTTGTGGACGACGTGACCCAATAACCACTCTGAGGGATCTACGCCGAATCGCCGTTGAGGAGTGGTACAATCTGGACCAACAATGCCTTGATAAACTTGTGGATAGTACGCCACGACAAATACAAGCATGCATCAGTGCAAGAAGACGTGCTACTCGGTATTAGATGTACTGGTGTGTACAGCAGTCTGGACCACCACCTCTGAAAGTCTTGCTGTATGGTGGTACAACATGCAAAGTATGCTTTTCATGAGCAATAAAAACGGCGGAAATGATATTTATGTTGATCTCTATTCCAATTTTCTGTAAAGGTTCCGGAACTCTCAGAACCAAGGTGATGCAATATTTTTTTTGATGTGTGTAAAAACAGGGAGTCTTGTTAACGAACATAATATATATATATATATATATATATATATATATATATATATATATATATATATATACTTTCCATGTTAGAGCTCATTTTATTACTTCTCTTGAAATCACATTAATCATGGAATGGAAACACACAGCAACAGAACGTACCAGCGTGACTTCAAACACTTTGTTACAGGAAATGTTCAAAATGTCCTCCGTTAGCGAGGATACATGCATCCACCCTCCGTCGCATGGAATCCCTGATGCGGTGATGCAGCTCTGGAGAATGGCGTATTGTATCACAGCCGTCCACAATACGAGCACGAAGTGTCTCTACATTTGGTACTGGGGTTGCGTAGACAAGAGCTTTCAAATGCCCCCATAAATGAAAGTCAAGAGGGTTGAGGTCAGGATAGCGTGGAGGCCATGGAATTGGTCCGCCTCTACCAATCCATCGGTCACCGAATCTGTTGTTGAGAAGCGTACGAACACTTCGACTGAAATGTGCAGGAGCTCCATCGTGCATGAACCACGTGTCGTACTTGTAAAGGCACATGTTCTAGCAGCACAGGTAGAGCACCCCGTATAAAATCATGATAACGTGCGCCATTGAGCGTAGGTGGAAGAACATGGGGCCCAATCAAGACATCACCAACAATGCCTGCCCAAACGTTCACAGAAAATCTGTGTTGATGACGTGATTGCACAATTGCGTGCGGATTCTCGTCACATGTCCACATAACATCTTTTCTTTATTTGTGTATGAGGAATGTTTCCTGAAAGTTTGGCCGTATCTTTTGTAACACCCTGTGTATATATATATATATATATATATATATATATATATATATATATATATATAAGAAAATTATTTAAATGATAAAGAGGAAATATTTGCAGTCATACAGTGTTGTAAAATAGGATTATACTCCAAAATTCTTGTGAAAAAATAGAAACAGAAAAAGTTTTTGATTCCTATAAATGAATTAATTAAAAAACTTGAGAATAACTGAACAAGTCTATATGCCAAATATGAATGTTTATATAATAATTGTAACTTTTTCGAAAAATATTGGATAAATAAGAAAGAGTGTGTAACTTATATTTAATAAACCTTGATACATTAAAAATATTTTACAAATTTCTGTTTTTCTGTTACTGAATTTGATATTTTTCATTATTCGCAAAATTATGATTTATAAACAAATCTAGAGAGGAAATAGATTTTTAAAATAGAAAGTACAAAAAAATTGTATTTTTCTAATTGATTTGAAAGAAATCCTAATACAAAAATTATTTTTAGACTAGAAGATTTAATTTTAGTTCCACACTGCATTGTATCACAATTTTTTAGAACTACTCTTCTGTCATAAGGAAATGAGAACTCTTCCTTAGCTTCTTTGTTGATCAAATTTTTTGTATTAACATGTCTGGTTATCTGATTGTATTCTAATTGTGTCCTCTCTCCCACTTCACCCTCAATTAATCTCACCATAGATTCACCATTCAACTTTTAAATATTCTTGTAGTCCAAAGTAAAACCCTTAATCTCATTACAGTGCTTTTATCATTTTTCTCAAAATAATTACTTTTAGGTCTAGTCAATGCCCAATTTGTAATCCAATTGTTTCCTAACTGATCAGTCCATTCGCCCATTCTAGATATACTGTTTCCACAGTATTGTAAACAGCATCAATATATACTGTAGAATCAGGATCAAAATATACAGTGTGATTTTATCCACTATGTACAAACTCTAGGGATTGTTTGATGAGAGATTATGGACCAAAAATGGTCTAATGAACTTATGTCTGCAAATGCATGGTTTCCATGCTAGAGACAATTAATTAAATCATACTTTGGTACAGACACTGTGTTCTAATACGCACTATACCATGCAGCCACAGTTACAGTACGCATGGTTTCCTCCTAGAGGGTGGTACTGTTCCTCATATGTCATGCCCTAGCACCCTCATCTGCCGTATTAATTGGTAATGTTGTGTCCAATTCAGTTCTGTCGCTGACTCAGCTTGTAAAGGATGTGATACAGCGCTATTCGAATCGAGAGCTTGCCAACTGTTTACTTATGGAAAGGCAAACGGCAACGAGCAGTAGGCAGCACCATTGTACCAGGAGACCTATCCCGGCCGACAACAACTACAGCATTCAATGTTTGAAACAGTGATGCAGGATGTACCCGAAATCTTCGGACACCAGACTTGGAGGAAAATGATTAACACTGTGGATGGCGACCGCCATGTCAGTACCAGGCAGCTGGCCTGTCAGTACAGTGTAAGCCAGATTACCATGTGGGACTTTCTCCATGACAATTGTTACTACTCTTACCACTTACAGCGTGTGCATGGCTTACCACCGACAGACTTTCCACGGTTTTGTCACTGATTTCTTCACCAGGCAACAGCGATTCTGGGATTTTTGTCATTCATCCTATTTGTGCATAATGCTACCTCTACATTGAATAATTGTCTTCAACTTTTGTAACAGTCGTCTATGGGATAGTATGGGTACAGCAAATCATCAGCATTGGTACAGCCAGAATATGTGGGACAGGATTATTGACGACCGTATATTGGGATCAGCCTTCCTTCCATGTTGCCTAACAGGCTGCAGCTATCCGTGTTTCTTGTGGGTGACTTTGTGTCCCCTACCAGAAGAAGTGCCATTAATGACTGGAAAGGTTATGTGGCCGCTACATGATAATATTCCAGCCCACTTCTTCGTTAGCATCCGGACGGATTTTAATCATGTCTCCCCTGTTCAATGGATCGGACGAGTTAGTCCAGATGCGTGGCATGCTTGTTGTGTCTAGGTCCCTAGACACAACTCGGTTCGCTCGAAAAACAATCAAACAACTCGTAGTAATGAGTTTTATTACAACAAGTACAAATGATTAACTTTGATATATGTGTTGCAAGTAAAGGGCGACATACAAAGTAATCAGTCTTCTTCAGAATAGACAAACACAAGTCTGTGCTATGTAGAGATCGCTAATGACAGAGACTACAATGCATCAGCTAACGAAGTGGCTAACGTTGCAGATGCTATCAAAGTGAACTGCCACCAGTGGGGCTCGGCTCATATGTCCTTTTCACCTAGGTGCCACTGTTGTCAACGTTGTCGGCCTGGAGGGAGGTCAGTCAGTGTGCGTTTGGCTGACAGCTTCTCACAGCTGTCTCCTCTTTGTCATTCTGGACTGGTGTTCCAGCGCTGACTTTACGCTGTAACACTGCTCATTCACCAGATCTCAACCTGTGCGATTTCTGGTTATGGGGCCATCTCAGATGTGGAGCTACTGGAGCAGCATATTCATGCTGCCTTAGAGACTGTTTGGATGCAGCCCGGAAGATGTGAACATGTGAGACAGAACATGCTATGGCATGTGTTGAGGTATATGGAAACCATTTTCAACGCATACTGTAACTGTGGCTGCATTAGTAGAGCAAGTGTTAGACTGCAGACTCCCTAACAACGTATGATTAAATAAATGGTCTCTAGCATGGAAAATATGCATTTCTGGACATAAGATCATTAGACCTTTTCTGTTCCATATCTTCTCATCGATCAATCCCTAGAGATTTTACGCAAGGGAAAATTCACCCTGTATAACAGATTCTCCTAGCTTATCTGACATGTCATACCTTGCATTTCATGTAGAAATGCTTCTATGAAAATATTTGTAGAGATGCTATATTCCACACAATAATCTTTAAAATTGTACTTCATCTGATCTATATTCACATTAATGAAGTTGATATGTATGTTGTCTAATCAATCATCGAATAATATCTCATAAATTTGATGTCAACCTGTAACATACTTGGTTTTACTCATATTTTTTCGATGTGCAAATGTTCTGCATAATGAATTTAGACATATCATAACAGCAGCACATTTTCCTGGATTTTTCTTTGTCTTGTCATAATCCAGTTGAATCCCCTATTTTCTGCCACAGATTGTATATATAACTCTTTGGATTCAAAATCATGTGGGTTGGTTTCTAATTTTATTCTGATAAAGTCTTTTATGGAGTTTCTAAAGATATTGCTTTTATTTCTAGAATCCTGTACTTCATAGGCATCAAAAATCTTTTACCCTTTTTCTATAGCTTTATTTACTTCATGAGTTGTCCAGGTTCCAACAAAACTTCTTTTGTAATCGTTGTGGTTACATTTATTTATTTTCTCCTCTGCAGATTCGACACACAAACAAAACAAAAGTTTTTCATTTTTATTGATCTTTATTTGTACCGACAAAAATGCATGATAAAATCCTTTAGGTGCCATTTCTTTATATTTTATAAACCTATATCATTTTAGCATATCATCTTCATCTATACATATGTTTTTAGATGTCACTCAGGATATTAATCATAATATGGTATAGTTGGGTAAGGACTACACAAATTAATACATTTTATTTTTCTGATAACGCTATCAGCTATAGTTCTTAATATTATTGTATTAGTTTGACCATCATAAAAGGCATCTTTTAGATTGAAAAGTTCGGTAACATCAGGTATTGTTTTAGTTTCTTAACTTTTTTGTATTCTACTGAATTAATTTCACTTCTCTTCTAAATTTTACCCACAATTTCTTATTTTTGTAGTTCTTGTTGACGTCTTTTGATATGGGTCATTCACTGATTCGCTATTGTTATTGTTAATCGTTTCAGCTTTAAAACTTTTTGAAACCATGCCAACATTATATTGATAAACAATGTTGGTTTCCTTATCAAAACAATATATTTTCGCTACACCTGTACTTCACCACTATTAAGAAAAATGTTGTATATTATTATTGTTTAAAATGCTCAACCAAGTTATAGACTCCTTTTTATAATTTTCTGTATGTTCTTTATACAATACAGCCATTTTTATATGAGTCAAATATTTAGCCCTGTATACTGTGAAACAAAAGAAAAATCGGAGTAGGAATTAAAATCCATGGAGAAGAAATAGAAAAAACTTTGAGGTTCACCGATGACATTGTAATTGTGTCAGAGACAGCAAAGGACCTAGGAGAGCAGCTGAACGGAATGGACAGTGTCTTAAAAGGAGGATATAAGATAAACATCAACAAAATCAAAACGAGGATAATGGACTGTAGTCGAATTGAATCAGGTGATACTGTGGGAATTAGATTAGGAAATGAGACACTTAAAGTAGTAAATGAGTTTTGCTATTTGGGTAGCAAAATAACTGATTATGGTCGAAGTAGAGAGGATATAACATGTAGACTGGCAATGGCAAGGAAAGCGTTTCTGAAGAAGAGAAATTTGTTAACATCGAGTATAGATTTAAGTGTCAGGAAGTCCTTTCCAAAAGTATTTGTGTGGAGTGTAGCCATGTATGGAAGTGAAACGTGGACAATAAATAGTTTAGACCATAAGAGAATAAAAGCTTTCGAAATGTGGTGCTACAGAAGAATGTTGAAGATTGGATGGGTAGATCACACAACTACTGAGGAGGTATTGAATAGAACTGGAGAGAAGAGAAATTTGTGGCGCATCTTGACTAGAAGAAGGTATTGGTTGGTAGGGCATACTCTGAGGTATCAAGGGATCACCAATTTAGTATTGGAGGGCAGTGTGGAGGGTCAAAATCGTAGAGGGAGACCAAGAGATGAATACACTAAACAGATTCAGAAGGATGTAGGTTGCAGTAAGTACTGGGAGATGAAGAACCTTGCACAGGATAGAGTAGCATGGGTAGCTGCATCAAACCAGTCTCTGGACTGAAGAGCACAACACTATCACACAAACTCCAGAAATTGTTAGATAATGGAATGTATCTATGTTAGCTATTTCTAGGAACAGTTTCCCTAGTTGTAAACAACCTTTTCTCGAGATATCTACATCATAATTACAGTATTCATTAATTTCTTTCCTCTTGTTAAATACATAATTTTCATAAACTTTTTGTCTATACCATTTAAAACTATTTCTCTGTTTTTTAGTTTCACAGTTTCAGCACAACAGTACTGACATCACGAGTGGTCCTACATAAATTTCATTTTCTTGATATTGAATAGATGTGAGAAACAACCTTCTATAAATTCTTGCAAATCAAATTTTTTGGGAAGCTACTAAATGGACCTTTTACAAAGATACCGCTATCCATAACTTTTAGACCCAATCTCCAATAACATCAGTTTAGTTCTTCTGTAGATATTATATACTTTTATTTCATTTTCAACACAATACTTCAGAATGTGTTGTGAATCATAATCTTTAGCATAATGAGGTATAAATGTATAATTGTGTTGTTTATCTAATTTCATCCACTTACTAAATTTATCATTCGCCTTAAATTTGTTAAACAGTATCACCATTAAAATCTTGAATTATTATTAGATTTTGAATATTTATTCCTGTTTCTTGTCGAGCTTCATAATCAAAGCAGATGTATATTTCAGTATAGGTACAAGGAATTTTGTTTGGGAATCTGTCATCACAACATTCAAACTGTTTAAAGGGAACTATATTATTGCATTTGAAACATTCGAATACTTAAAGATCTTTGTATTATCCATTAATAGTACATCCATTTTTGCTGCATTTTTGGCAGCCTTTAAGCATGATCTCACCAATCTTTCTGCATATACACCAACTTTTTGTTTATTATATTGTACATAACATTGATGAGTTTAAGGTCTACTTCAAATTGATAGTTTCTACATTTTTGCAAACCCACATTTATGTGCTTCAGATCTCAAACAAATGGGCTTACATTCTTCATACTGATAAACTGTGTCACACACGTCTTGGTGATTGTTTAAGCATTCTTCATTATAGCAATATCTACTGCAGTTTTCACAGTACATCTTTATTTTTAACAGTAAAGTGTTCTTCACTGTTCTTAACATAAGGACTTCCCTTTCAACTCAGCACTTATATTTTGTTCTTGTTGTTATATGCCTTAATAAATTTTAATCTTTACAAATGAACAAGATCGAGAGGTATCAATTTCACTCATCCCTATGGTATGAGAAAATTAAAAATAATCTAAATCTTCCCAACAAGGACACAAAAGATTAACATAAATATTGAGGATAGTTGGTTTCATCCTAATCACGTTCACCTTTACATGACCTCCAGTAAACTGGAACTGATGGTAAAAATTATCATACATATGATGGAAAATCCAACAGTAAACTGGTTGACAACTATATGGCAAAGCTTTTCAAGGTTATCGCCGTAAAGGAAAGAACAATATTTTTCTAGAATGTATCATCCTTGTATGTCTTTACCTGTTCTTAATCGATTGTCTTCGTCTCTAGCCAATGAGTTTACTGTGGAAAGCCATATCTTCAATACTGGGAAGATAAAAAGTAAGAAAAATGAAGTACTTTTATAACTAGACTTGCTTGGTGGGTTCTTTGTCGATGGGCTGACCATAATCAAGTTATTGTTGAAGAAGTGACCACATTTCACAAGGAAGGCAAAATTATTGTAAAATCAATGGAATGCCGTGTTCCTGTGGTAAGATATGAGCCGGAATATTCACTTCAGCCCTAGCAAGAAAGATAAAAAATCCGAAAATTTCCATATTTTTCTTTGAATCACAAACCATAGAGATTGCAGGAGTGAATGTACCTCTGTGTACAAATATATTAAGGAGGTCCGACACGATATCAGGAGCTATCCCATGAGTTTTGTTACCTCAGTGTACTTGTATACTTATATTGTGCACATGAAGAAACGGGTTTGTCATTGACATATCGCGTTTGGATGTTGGGCGTCTGTGAGATGATCGTGATATGCCTAGTGGAAAATGGAGTATTATCTATCACCACGTGTCTAAGTTGGATGAAGGCAGGTTCGAGTCTTATCTAGACTGCAGCCTCATTTTCAGTCACACTGAAGCTTGCGTAAGTCGAGATTCTTCGACTGTCCTCCGAATATGGAATATGTGACTGGAGGAAGGCCGTAGACCACTGAACGTCATGCAGTATCTCTATGGCTCCATACAACTTGCACGCAAGAGGACAGATATATCGTTAGCTTGGCCATGTAGAACCTTACAGCCATGTCACGTATCTTGAGTCTGGGAAAGGACCTATCTGAAGTAGGACGAGCATCCGCACACACAGTACAACGACATCTGGAGCACTATGGAACGTCAGAAAGGCGACAATTTGTGCAGCTACCCTGAGGCGGTAGCAGCTGGAGGCACGCCGACACTGGTGAGCCCATTGGCAATGCTGGACACTGGAGTGACGCAGTGCGTACTGCATCACAACAGACATAGCAATGTTTGGAGGCTCCAAACAGAAGGAACATCACCAGACTGCACTTTTGCGGTCGTTGTACGTACCCCGCACCTGACATGAGGAATAAAGTGCCTTTTATAACAGGCAATTTGGATGGGAGGCGTTACATAAAAGTCATGACAAACCTGATGGCTGTGCTCTCGTTCCTGGTCTCTGTACGTTGTGTCTCAACAATATAATGCAAGACGGCTACTGCGCTGACCTGTGAGTGTCAGTCAGATGGAAACCAAACACGTAGCACAACGGCACCATAATGTGGTTCCATTCAAACGTAGTGTTGCGGCCACAGGTAGTAAGTGTTGCTTCACGCAGTGGAGAGTGGCAAAACAGAGGCACGCCGGCGACCGAGGCATTGCGAAGTAAGCACGCACAGATAGCCTTGCTGACAGCAGCAGTCTACCAACAGGCTGACACAAGGATGCACACAGACCCAGTGCCGAGCGAAGCCTGGAGAGTGGTGAGTAAGGGGAAGTGAGGCCAGCACGCTAAGTTACGCTGCAATATACTGCGGGAATAATAACAAAAAGCAACCACCGATGATAGAAAACATCCTCCTGGCGGATATAAATAGTGGAGCACAGGCAGCAACAGACAGAAGCCATTAGGAAGCAGTTCGTATCTGAGGATGGACGTGGTGCATGTCCGAATGTTCAATCTTCGCAGGTGACGATTCCGGAAGTCTGTTCCAGCTCGCAGGAGTCATCTGTTTGCGGCTAGATGTCAAATTCAGCTCTGAAGGTCGGTCTGAGTTCGGTCGGCACCATGGCTGACTAATTAAAGTGAGAACTTCCAGCAGGACCGGCCGCAGCGAGGTCTTGGTCACAGGCGCCGCCGGGGACTGACGCCCGGACTTCACAGCAACCCGGCCCCACGGCGCGTGGTCCGTCCATGACGGGACCTTGTGGACATTGCGACTGACAGCTTCCCAGCCACCGGTGCAGCAGGCGTCGGCAGCTGACCTCACGGCGACGCGGCTCCGTGGGTGTTCCCACACTGGGGCACCTAGCGGTGACGAGTTCGTCTCAACCACAGGGCATCCTGGCTTCAGCGGAGGACTAGTGGCCTGAGGCTTCCGAGTGCGATCAGTGGCGCGCGTTGCGCGCATTGTCGGAGAAGCTACACAGCAGCAACCAGGCAGAGGGATCCGCAGGGCTGGGCAGCGACGACAAGGGAGAAATTGTAAAGAAAGTTCAACAAATAATTGTAACACTCCATGCCATCTCAGTCTTTGGCGCAGCCACTGTGTCTGCTGCTAACAAGTGGTGCAGAAGTCGTAACAGTAGTCGAGCACTGGAAGATCCACAACCGCACCCACTCTTGCACTTCCTCATCCAACTGAAACTGACGTCTATGCATGTATTTCTTCAGGTTGCGGAAGATACTGGAATCACACTGTGAAAGATCCGGGCTGTACGGAGGATTTTACAGTATTTTCCAGCCAAATCGGTGAAAGCGTTGTCTTCGTCCGATTGGCAGAAGTGCAGACGCTATCGTGCGACAGGATTGTTACGTCCGACAACCCGATGGCAAACAGCAAAGCCAAAGTGGAAACATCGGACATCTCCCTTGCCAAATAGATCCAAAGCTGTTCACACAAGCTGCGGTAAGGTTATGAGGACCTTCTTCGTCGACTCCAAGGGCTCTCTGCTCTTCGAGTTCTTCGGGGGTGGAGTCACAGTCAATGTAGAAACTGCCTAGGAGTGTTGTCGGAAGGAAGCGTCCTGTTGATCGATACCGCCCGCCACCTCACTGCCAATCGAACGAAAGCCGCGTTTCAGCTATCTGGTTGGAAACCACTGCACCAACCTCTGTACCGTACGGGTCTTTCACCGCGCGATTTTCACATCTTTGACAACTTGAAGAACGACATACGTGGATGTTGGTTTCAGTCGGACTAGGAAGTGCAAGAGTAGGTTCGTTTGTGGATCCGTCAGCGGCCGACCTCATTCTGTGAAACAGGAATTGATCGTCCTGTCTGCCAGTTGGATAAATATCTTAACGTGTGTGGCGAACACTTTTCAATGGAACCATTTGTAAGAGTACAGTACCCTTACGTAGTATCGATTATGCAGTCTGCAGAGATCATACATGGTTTAAGCAAAGACTGCAGTGCAGTCAACAATGTGCGAGTGGGTAAGCAGTAGTTGAGTGTTGGAGTCCGTGGGTGGAAGTTGGGTATGAGAGGCTAGAGAGAGATTGCTCGGTAGCGAGGCCGGAGATGAGTGGCAGAATGGCACACAGTGTTTGATGTTCATAAATGTTTATAAATTGAGTGATTTAATTAATAAATTCCAGAATTTAAGAAAGGGGATGTTATCATTTAGTAGTTTTCACAATAACGGAACTGGACAAGAATGAGTCTCATGACAAGGAGGAAAGATATATATTATGCTAAAATTATTAAAATATAACTTCACCTACAGCGTATGCGAATAATATAGTTTGATGCGAAACTGGGGGGAGGTTACATATGGCGACGTGTGTGTCGGCCTTCGATTCCACAGCAATCTTCGGAAACGACGGTGAAGACAACACAGCAAACGGTGAGTCCGCAGCATTTCAGCACAGCAGCGCTTCGAAATTAAGTGAACTCAACGTTGTGTAGGAATGAACAGCAATAGGAAAAATCAATGGTGTTACTGGCGTTTAAGTTGCGAGTGAACTTTTCAATTTAGAGCAAGCATAAGTTATAACGAACAGTGATTGTTGTGAACAGTGTTAATATGGCTAATTTAGAACAAGACGGTCGTGTTACTAAAGACAAGGGAGGACAATTTAATAACGTGGTTGACGGAGAACAAATTAATGTGATGTAAAACACTACAGTAAATTCGACAGAGGACAGTGGTATTCTTAGTTTTGATTTGCCTAACAGAAGTTCAACATCGGCGGTTATCCAGCAAACAGAAACTGCTATTGTCAGTAAAGATTGTATATCTCAATTGTTAGAAGCAATTAAAAATGTTCATGAGGAAAATAGGCAGGCGCTTGTAGGAATAAAAGCCTTTCATGAAGAAAATAGACAGGCACGTGTAAAAAAAAATTCCTCAAATGGCTCCGGCTAGGCACGTGTAAAAACAAAAGCTTTTCATGAAGAAAATAGACATGAGAGTGTAGAAACAAGAGCGTTCCGTGAGGAAAATAAAAAGGTACTTGAGGTACTTGAGGGAATAACAAAATTTTATGAGGAAACAAGAAAGTTCCACCAGGAAATCAAAAATTAGTATCAGACACTAACTAATGCGATTAGCAATTTGCGAACGGAACTCACCAGCTCATTTGAACAAAAGCATGATGAGCTCCGAAAAGAAAGTCAAGACAAACATGAGCCCATTGGCAGCGAAATTACACATCATAAAATTCAAGTTAACGGACGGTGTAGGCAAACGGAAGATTTTATTTGCTAAGTTAATGACAAAGTTAAGGCTCAAGATGACGAAATCGTCAAAATTAAAAGTTCTTGTAAAGCCAAGAAAGAGTCGATAATTAAGATGGTTAACGGAGGACAATATTATGGAAATGGAAGAGGATGTAGATGAAGATGAAATAGGAGATATGATACTGCGTGAAGAGTTTGACAGAGCACTGAAAGACCTGAGTCGAAACAAGGCCCCCGGAGTAGACAATATTCCATTGGAACTACTGACGGCCGTGGGAGAGCCAGTCCTGACAAAACTCTACCATCTGGTGAGCAAGCTGTATGAAACAGGCGAAATACCCTCAGACTTCAAGAAGAATATAATAATTCCAATCCCAACGAAAGCAGGTGTTGACAGATGTGAAAATTACCGAACTATCAGCTTAATAAGTCACAGCTGCAAAATACTAACACGAATTCTTTACAGACGAATGGAAAAACTAGTAGAAGCCAACCTCGGGGAAGATCAGTTTGGATTCCGTAGAAACACTGGAACACGTGAGGCAATACTGACCTTACGACTTATCTTAGAAGAAAGATTAAGGAAAGGCAAACCTACGTTTCTAGCATTTGTAGACTTAGAGAAAGCTTTTGACAATGTTGACTGGAATACTCTCTTTCAAATTCTAAAGGTGGCAGGGGTAAAATACAGGGAGCGAAATGCTATTTACAATTTGTACAGAAACCAGATGGCAGTTATAAGGGTCGAGGGACATGAAAGGGAAGCAGTGGTTGGGAAGGGAGTAAGACAGGGTTGTAGCCTCTCCCCGATGTTGCTCAATCTGTATATTGAGCAAGCAGTAGAGGAAACAAAAGAAAAATTCGGAGTAGGTATTAAAATTCAGGGAGAAGAAATAAAAACTTTGAGGTTCGCCGATGACATTGTAATTCTGTCAGAGACAGCAAAGGACTTGGAAGAGCAGTTGAATGGAATGGACAGTGTCTTGAAAGGAGGATATAAGATGAACATCAACAAAAGCAAAACAAGGATAATGGAATGTAGTCTAATTAAGTCGGGTGATGCTGAGGGAATTAGATTAGGAAATGAGGCACTTAAAGTAGTAAAGGAGTTTTGCTATTTGGGGAGCAAAATAACTGATGATGGTCGAAGTAGAGAGGATATAAAATGTAGACTGGCAATGGCAAGGAAAGCGTTTCTGAAGAAGAGAAATTTGTTAACATCCAGTATTGATTTAAGTGTCAGGAAGTCATTTCTGAAAGTATTCGTATGGAGTGTAGCCATGTATGGAAGTGAAACATGGACGATAAATAGTTTGGACAAGAAGAGAGTAGAAGCTTTCGAAATGTGGTGCTACAGAAGAATGCTGAAGATTAGATGGGTACATCACATAACTAATGAGGAAGTATTGAATAGGATTGGGGAGAAGAGAAGTTTGTGGCACAACTTGACCAGAAGAAGGGATCGGTTGGTAGGACATGTTCTGAGGCATCAAGGGATCACCAATTTAGTATTGGAGGGCAGCGTGGAGGGTAAAAATCGTAGAGGGAGACCAAGAGATGAATACACTAAGCAGATTCAGAAGGATGTAGGTTGCAGTAGGTACTGGGAGATGAAAAAGCTTGCACAGGATAGAGTAGCATGGAGAGCTGCATCAAACCAGTCTCAGGACTGAAGACCACAACAACAACAACAACAACGGCGTACAAAAGCGATGTGATGAACTAAGTGCTGAGGTACATGAGATACGCCAAAAGGTAACGAACATCGACACAATGTCAAATGGAATTAATAAAGAAATTTTGTGCGATGAAATTAATACACTATAATGTAAACCAGATAATAATACTATTGGTTTGCCGCAAGTAATTGTTGGCAATGGACTGATCGGTCTAAAATTTCATGAATATGAACCGAAACAAGGCATCCACGCAGTTGTGTTCATTAGACAATTCAAACATGCGTTTCCGAGGCATTATACGGGACGTGCTAAAATTGATACTTGTGTCAGTCACATGAAGGGTGAGGCACATATTTGGGGTATAAGTGTATCCGACAATTACACAAAGCATGAAGAATTTGAAACAGCATTTTTAAAAACAATTTGGTTGAAAGAAAAACAGTGGGACGTAAAATTAAAAATTCTCACACCGCCAAATTATGCAAGACATCACGGTACAATGCGTGAGTTTATGCAAAGGTACTGGAACGACAATGCATACTTGGACGATCCGGTTAAATGGTTCAAATGGCTCTGAGCACTATGGGACTTAACATCTGTGGTCATCAGTCCCCTAGAACGTAGAACTACTTAAACCTAAGGACATCACACACATCCATGCCCGAGGCAGGATTCGAACCTGCGACCGTAGCAGTCGCGTGGTTCCGGGCTCAGCGCCTAGAACCGCTAGACCACCGCGGCCGGCGATCCAGCTAAAGAAGAGCTAATGCTTATATTAATCCAGAAATTACCATTTTTGGTGCGTGAGAAGTTAGTACTCACACCACAGTTAACAATGGAGCAAGTGTGTTTGCTAATTGACCGAATGGAATTGCTCAATGCCGAATGCGATCAACGTGAGCGACACAGTAATAACAATTACCCGAATCGTCATAACGGCCCAGCGTGGGAAGGTATCCCAAGTTACGAACGACCGAAAGTATTTGATCCCCGAAACCATGATAGACGCAGGACAAACGAATACAATGTACAAGACGGATTCAGGACAAATCATCCGCCGAACCGGCCACACAACGACAGAGACAGAGGACAGTATCGATCGCCAGAACTTCAAGAAGCCGCGATTGCAATCAGCGAGATTCTGAACAGTTAAACTAAGCAAAGTTTCGGAGACGACCCGCTCCGGAACTCTGTCACATGGACAAGGGTCGGATATTATGATAAATTCCATAAAGAGTGAACATGTAAATGATGTCAACGAAGATTTGTGTCGAGAAAATGAAGAAACTAATAAAGAAATTATGATGCCATTTGTGGAAGTCGAAGTATGTGGTATTGTTATGGATGCATTAATTGATTCAGCTAGCGAGGCAAGTGCTATTTCTGAAAATCTATTTTCGCAATTAAACAATCTTGTCGCTATTCCCACATCTCCTGTTAACGGCGTACGTATTGTCAGTGCAGTTGGAAACCGAAGCAAACCAATTAAAGGACAATCATTACTAAGATTTCGTATTCAAGGGGACGAATATGAGCAGAGTGTGTTAATCGTTGGTTCTCTCAATGTTGGGCTAGTTCTCGGAGTTGATTGGTTGTCGGAGACGAGATGCTGTATTAATTTTGAGGAGAATTGTCTGCGGACGTGGAGAGATAATAAAGAAGAAGAATTGTATTAAGAGGGTTTATTATGGATAATTAGGGCGCTGCAGGCGTGAAAATAAGGATGACGCGTTATAGAGGAGAATATGAGGCTCTCACTTTAAACAGTTCAGAGAACTGCGCTAAGCTGCAAGAGAGGAAGGAGGAGGATACTCTAAATTGTATTCAAACCAAGATTCGAGCGTTAGTGAACTTGACTGAAGCAGAACGAGAAGGACTGAGGGAACTACTGAGTTGCTACGTCGATATATGTTCAAAGATACCAGGATTAATTAAAGGATATGTTTGTAAAATTAAAGTAAAGGACCATGAATCATTTCGCAGTAAGCCATACGCAACAGCATTGGCAAAAAGGGAAGCTGTTAACAAGGAAATACAGAGGATGTTGAAGAATCAAATAATTGAGCGCTCAGATAGCGAATATTCAAACCCAATACATGCTGTAGCAAAGAAGGATGGCACAGTTCACATTGTTCTTGACGCCCGTGCAATGAATCGCATAATTTTACCACAGCGTGATCAGCCAGAAAACCCGGAGTTTTTGTTACAAAAATTCAAAGGAGTCAAATATCTAAGTAGCCTTGATTTGACTAGTAGTTACTAGCAGTTAATGCTAGAAGAGAATAGTAGAAAGTATACAGCATTTATTTATAATGGTAGAAGTGTAACAGTTGTGATACTAAATGTAACTGGGTTTTCTCTTTTGATGCTAGCCAATTGTCAGGATGAGCACTACTGTAATGGGCATTTAATTCTAAAGCATTATGTCAGGATGAAAATACTAAATAAATTAATTTTTCTCTCTTAACAACATGTGGCCAGGGTGGGTTCTTCCTTGGCTCGGGTATGAGGTAGAATGAAACAGCATTTTTACATAAGATAACTTTTATTGAAGATTTGCACAACTGTTTCCTTACTCAATGTTCTGGCTCGGAGAGCGGCAGCTGTGTCGTTTGCGAAGCCTTCTGCTGCAGCAGCGGCGGCGTCTGATTACGTGTGGCAGTGTGTATCTCGTGTAGCCGTCTCGCCCAGCTGACTGGAGATGCGCAGCGCGAGGTGGCCCGTTTAATTATTGCGAGCGAAGTCGTGCATCGGATGGTGATACCTTGGATGTGGCATCCCAGTGTTTCTCTTCTCAAGCAGCCGTGTGTGTTGTGTGTCGGCCAGCGAAGCCGCGCGGCAGGGGATGGCCACTGTCCCGGACTCGAACAACGGACTCCCGCTTGCCAGTCTTCAGCTGTCAGGTCTTCATCCCAGCTCACAGGTGACTGCTGATGCGTGGCCTTCCCGTCCTCACGAGTCACCTGGGTACGTAAAAATCAGACTTCAAATACCTTTTAACTTCTGTCTTCTGGAGCCGAGGCTGCTGCTTGCTATTCCATTACAGCGGCGGACTTGGTGCGTCTGTGCATGATGTAGTCTCTTCTTGCATGACGGTCTTCAGCACCGAAACTGACTGGAAACTACTGCTACTCTTCTTCACTTCTTCGCTTTGTCTCTCTTCCTCCATCGGGCCCACTGCGTCTTGGGTATTTATTCACTTCAGTCCACTGGAGGTGAACGACTTCACGGTCATTAGCTCTTCTGTCATGTTGAAAAGCTTCTCAAGGAATCTTCTTAACGTCGGTCATTGGCTCTTTGAATGTAGACGAGGTCCTTTGCTCACATGTGACGACTGAGAAACACGTGAGCCGGTCATTGCCTCTTCTGTCACGCTGAAAATTTTGTCGAAGAATCTTCTTAACGTCGGTCATTGGCTCTTGGAATTTAGGCGAGGGCCTTTTCTCACATGTGACAACTGAGAAACACGTGAGCCTGTCGGGCAATGCCCTGATGGATGAATCGACAGCATCCACTTATGTGGAACTTGCTGACTTCACAGTCATTGTCTCTTCTGCTCTGCTGTTCTGCCCGCTGTTTGCCAGTATGTAACTCTCTAAACTAAACCAAGTTTTTCATTTATATTCTAATTTCTACTTCACTTTGATTTCACTAATTTATTTACTTAAGTACCACTCAACATTCCTCCACCCTTCGGAGAAATTCGCCCTCGAATTTACCACTCAACATTCCTCCACTCTTGACATGGCAAAAGCACTAACACAAGCAATGAAAATTCTCGACTTAGAAGATTACACACGCTTCACATTAAGTATGTTGAAAATACTTTATCACTTTACTAAAGCACTGTACGCTCATGAATCACATAGTTCACACATAAATGGTTGTAGTAAGTGTAACAAATCTTGATGACAATGAATAAACAAAAATAGATTTTTCACTTAGAAAATTACATAGCAACACCTGTTTAATCTACCCTATATTAATGCAAGAATATCTATTCTACAGTATCGTTTATTTTACCATGAGACTGTTTAATAAATACTGAAGTACAATAAACAAAATTAATAAACTAATGCTCAAAAGTAACCACTGAAGTACACCAGTTAAGAGAGTGGTATCCAATTAACAGGGATTTGATGAGGTGGTATATTATTATTTGGCTTATTTTTTCGTCTTAAATAAAAGAAAACTGTACAAAGCAGAAACACCAACATAAAGGTTCCAGATATACCCGATCCTAGCATTATAATTTCAGTTTTGTGTTCACTTTTTAATTTTAAGACATGTTGCATCATAACATTGACATCAATTTTGCCTTGCTGTGAGTTTATGAACATATCTAATGACTTCAGAAGGGAACTGTCAAGGGAGTCATTGAGTTAGGGTAGGTTTTGTGAAGGAAATGCTTGTATGGGATTTTCTGAAAAAAGCAAACAACATGGTTATGGACCTACCAACCTAGTAAAAACAAAAACAAAGAGAAGAAGGAATACATTGTTAACTACAAGTTCAACTATTTTTTCTTAAAAACTAAACCATTATCAGTTATTAATTATTTACATTTGTATACTATCCACAGTCTATTGTGATTCAACTACGACATTCGCACCCTTGGTCGCAGACTGTATGGCGCCATGTCTGTATGTTGTGCTGGCGTGGCCACTCTTTTTCCTTCGGGAACTTCCTCCATCCTTCGGAAAAGCAGGCACTATTGTTGAAGGAATTACATCTGGAGCGCCCTTAACAGGTTTTAAACGACTTGCATGGACAATAGTAGTTCGGGTGGGCAGTTGCAGTTTAACGTTGACTGGTGATGTGATCTCAATAATTTGATAAGTACCTCTGTAGTTTATTACAAATTTCTTCGTTTTTCCTTTCGCAATGTATGGGGTTGACAGCATCACCCACTGACCGATTTTTTAATTTGGATATTTACCTTTGGCATTACCTAATCTTTCCTGTCGTTCCAAAGCCTTTGTATTAGATTTTTGAACCTTTTTCCATACATCCTTCATCATTCGACTGAAATCTTTTACTGTTTCTCCGACTTTTCCGTTTTTCTGCCTGATTACATCAAAAGGGGACGGTATTTTTCTCCCATAGACCACTTCATAAGGTGACATTCCAGTTACTTCATGCGTTTTGGCGTTGTATACCGACACGATTATTGGTAAATACATATCCCAATTAGAATGTTGTTCGTTAATATAATAACTAAGCATCTTGCCAATTGCCTGATAAAGTCTTTATGTGCGTCTGTTGCACTGAGGGTGTAACGCAGTTGTGCGGAGTTTACGTATTTTTAGTAAGTGGCATAGCTGTTCCATTAATTCAGACATAAAATTAGATCCCTGATCTGTGATAATAGCTTCAGGTACGCCAAATTTAAGTATCCAGTTGTTAACTAAAGCTTGGGCAACTGTATTTGCTTGCTGATCTGGGAGACTCACCATAGCTAGATAGCGTGAAAAGTGATCTATAATCGTAAGAACATACTTATTACCAGCAGGTGTTTTATGAAATGGTCCGTAGAGATCCAGTCCACAGATTTGAAATGGACATGAAGCCTCGGGGAGCCTCTGTAAGGGTATTTTTAAACGAGAAAGTTCAGCTCGTTGTGCGCACGCAATGCAATTGCGAACGTATTGCGCCACATCCTGCTTTCTGGTTTGCCACCAAAATCGGTCTGCTACACGTCCTTCGGTTGTCCGCTGTTCACTGTGTCCTGCCAGGATATGATCGTGGGCCTCTGCCATTATTTCTTGTCTAAGGTGTTGGGGAAAAACAATTCGTGGTCCAAGTTTTGTTTTACGGCATAATACACCACCTTCAAAGCAAAATTGTTTTTGAGTTGCGTATTTTTTGCATTCTGTATCCCCATCTTGTGCCTTTCTCCAGTCCTCAGTATCTCGGCCTGTTGCTTCCAAAAGTGCTATTTTCCGACTTAGACAATCTGCATTCGTGTGTTTTTTGCCTGGTTTATGGATAACTTCGAAATCCATTTCGGAAAGACATAGGGCACAACGGGTGAGACGACTAGTTTAAAGCTGTGTGGTCTGTAATAATGTTGAATTTCCTACCATACAAGTAGCATTTGAAGTATTTGATGCCATGAATAACACTTAACAATTCTTTCTCCGTTGTGGAATAATTTCTTTCTGCCGTTGTTAGTTGTCTCGAAGCGTAGGCTATGGGGTGTTCCGGCCATTAATATTCTGACTCAAAACAACTCCTACTGAATGACCACTTGCGTCACAAGATAAAATAATACTGGACTGTGTGTTAACTTATCTTTAAGGGTTTGAAATGCTAATTCACAATCTTCAGACCAATGAAATTTTGCACCCTTTTTCAATAATTGGGTTAAGGGTCGGGCAATTTCAGCAAAAATTTGAACATATTTTCGGTAATACGATGCGAGACCAATGAAACTTTGTACCTCCTTAACGCGTTGTGGTGTGAGGAAGTCCTTAACTGCCGAAATTAATTGAGGATCTGTTTTAATTCCTTTTTCACTAATGACATGCCCTAGATATGTAACCTCTGTCAATGCAAAACTACATTTTTCCATATTTAATGTTAATTTAGCTTTTCTAAGTCTCTGAGAAACATTACACAGACACACAGCGTGTTCATTAATGTCTTTGGAGGATACAATAATATCGTCTAGATATACACAACACTGCTGAGTTTTGAGTCCTCGCAATACTCCATCGAGTAATCTTTGAAAAGTTGCTAGTGCATTTTTCAAACCGAAAGGCATTCTTTTACATTGCCAGTGGCCTCCAGGGGTAGAAAACGCTGTTTTATGCCTATCTTCAGGTACAACTTCCAATTGATGATATCCGCTACGTAAATCGATTGTTGAAAAGTATTTACTGTTACCCAAACTGTCAATGATATCTGTAATGTTTGGAAGAGGATAACATCTGAGATAGTTTGTTTGTTAAGGTGTCTGTAGTCACAACAGAATCTATATCGTTTCGTACTGTTGGGAGACTTTTTTGGAATAATTACAATATTTGAATTATAAGGTGTATCAGAATATTCTAAATTCCATCTTTTAGATGCTGTTCTAAAAATTCATCCATTACTGGCTGTAAGTGATGCGGAACTCTATAAGGCTTCCTATAAACTGGGGGGCTATTTCCTTTTGGGATCCTATGCTGTGTGATATCTGTTGCTGGCAGTGGACCTTCTGCATTAAATAAATCTTGGAACTCAACTAAAACTGCTTCTATCGTGTCTCTATCATTTCCTTTCAAATGCTCAATCTTCTGGCGTAATGCGGTTTTACAGGCGTCTGGTTTCTGACCGCCAGTAATATCTGACCAAATGAAATCTTCTTCTTCAAAAGTACTGACTGTAGCTACTAATATTCCCTTATGCAACTCTTTGTCCTCCACTCCTAAATTGTCAATATGTACCGGTACTTTTCTTTCTCCCTCAACGTCTTGAACCCGTACAACACTTCTTCGTACAAAAAAATGTGATACATCTAATTCCTTATTTTCCTCTAGTGGCTCTATTAGACATATTGTATCTGTAGGTACCTCGGGGTCAACGGTCATCCAGAGAAGTTTTCCTGAGCCAAATGGTATTTTATCCCGCGAATCAAACTTCAAGGACGTTGCACGCAATATAGTTGATTTTGCCTTCCGATTAGGGTAATCTTGCGGCAGCGGGCCCTTTGCAGCGGTGTCACCTAGCTGAAACACTATTCCGCTAAGTTCTACAGTTTGCTGTTTGAGGTCGATTTTAGCGTGATGTTTATTCAGGAAATCCAACCCTAGGATCGCGTCGTACCCGTCAGTTACCTTTGTTACCACTTCTACATCTTCTTGAAATTGTACACCATGAATATAGAAAATCAATGATGTACATCCTAATGAGTACACTGTACCTCCTCCTACTCCACTCAATCTATACCTTGGAGGGTCATATTTCTTTTCTCCAATACATTCATTACTCACTATTGATACGTTTGCGCCTGTATCCACCAGTATCCTTGCCTCTTTATCCTGTAGGGTAGCAGATAACCAGCATTCCGCCTTCACGTTCGCCTTAACGGCATGAAATTTTATTGGGAACGCCTGGCAGCGGCTCCGACATTCCCGTTGGAGTTTAACTGATTTCTATTTCCAAAAACTTTCTTAGACCTGCATTCCTTGAATGTGTGACCTATTCTTCGACAATTAGTGCATTGAGGTTGTCTGCAGTTTTTTGCTGTATGTCCCTGTCGATCGCACCTAAAACATCGTAATCCTGCTGAAAATTCATTTCTCTTCTCCTTGTATCTGGTGGCAATGTCTATTTCTTCGAAAGCCGTCGCCACATATACAGCTTCCGCTAAATTTTTAGGAAACTCTGCCCTGACACAACGGGAAGTTTCAGGAGGTAACCCACGTGAATATGTATCCAGAGCTCTTTTTTCTGCCTCTTGTAAAATAAATTTATTTGCTTCATCACTAGTTGTGCTATCTACAAAGCTTTCTAACGACTCGTTTTGCCTCTGAGAGATAGTGCTTAATTTTTCCCTATAAAATCTACAGCTGTTCTGTTTTTGAAAACGTTTAAGTAATCCTTTCTTCAATTCCTCAAATGTTGGAGCATTCCGTAATTCTTCATGGTATAATACGTGTGCTTTAGCCTCTCCTATCAATCTTAACTTTGTCATTTGTAAGAGCTGTTCATCTGACCATGATCCTAACTTTGCAGCTGCTACTAAATCATTAAAAAAGGCTGTTATGTCTTCGCCCGGTTTACCTGAAAAAGGAGTTACCAAGGCTGCTGCTAAGGAATCTAGGGTGGGAGGGATTGAACTGGGTTGCTTAATCTCACACAACTGTTTAAATAATGCATTATTATCACTTTTAAGCTGTGCTATCTGATTAACTAAGCTCTGAATAGCTTCCTCAGTAGAAACCGCTTGTGGTGCTGACTCTGACTTTGTACGATTTCGTGTCATCATTTTACAAACTGTTAGTTACACAATCTTTCTACACTGAATGAAAAAGATGTTTAAATATTTTCGACAAACTCTTAAAATTATAAGAGAGAACAAACTTTTAAATAAAGAAAATATTACGACTGCTATGCAAACGTCTATTCTTTCACACATTAAACAATATTAACTGTGGACCTTTAGTGACTGTCATTCACCTCATATTGAGCCAAGGGTTTTTTCTCTGACACCAAATGTAACAGTTGTGATACTAAATGTAACTGGGTTTTCTCTTTTGATACTAGCCAATTGTCAGGATGAGCACTACTGTAATGGGCATTTAATTCTAAAGCATTATGTCAGGATGAAAATACTAAATAAATTAATTTTTCTCTCTTAACAACATGTGGGCAGGGTGGGTTCTTCCTTGGCTTGGGTATGAGCTAGAATGAAACAGCATTTTTACATAAGATAACTTTTATTGAAGATTTGTACAACTGTTTCCTTACTCGATGTTCTGGCTCGGAGAGCAGCAGCTGTGTCATTTGCTAAGCCTTCTGCTGCAGCAGCGGCGGCGTCTGATTACGCGTGGCAGTGTGTATCTCGTGTCGCCATCTCGCCCAGCTGACTGGAGACGCGCAGCGCGAGGTGACCCATTTAATTATTGCGAGCGAAGTCGTGCATCGGATGGTGATACCTTGGATGTGGTGTCCCAGTGTTTCTCTTCTCAAGCAGCCGCTTGTGTTGTGCGTCGGCCAGCGGAGCGGCGCGGCGGGGGATGGCTAGTGTCTCGGACTCGAACAACGGACTCCTGCTTGCCAGTCTTCGGCTGTCAGGTCTTCATCCCAGCTCACAGGTTACTGCTGATGTGAGGCCGTCTCCTTCCCGTCCTCACGAGTCACCCGGGTATGTAACAATCAGACTTCAAATACCTTTTAACTTCTGTCTTCTGGAGCCGACGCTGCTGCTTGCTATTCCATTACAGCGGCGGACTTGGTGCGTCTGTGTATGACGTAGTGTCTTCTTGCATGACGGTCGTAAGCACCAAACTGACTGAAAACTACTGCTACTCTTCTTCACTTCTTCGCTTCATCTCTCTTCCTCCATCGGGCCCACTGCGTCTCGGGTATTTATTCACTTCAGTCCACTGGAGGTGAACGACTTCACGGTCATTGGCTCTTCTGTCACGTTGAAAAGCTTCTCGAAGAATCTTCTTAACGTCGGTCATTGGCTCTTTGAATGTAGGCGAGGGCCTTTGCTCACATGTGATGACTGAGAAACACGTGAGCCGGTCATTGCCTCTTCTGCCACGTTGAAAATCTTCTCAAAGAATCTTCTTAACGTCGGTCATTGGCTCTTGGAATGTAGGCGAGGGTCTTTGCTCACATATGACAACTGAGAAACACGTGAGCCGGTCGGGCGGTGCCCTGACGTCTGATTCGACAGCGTCCGCTTATGTGGAACTTGCTGACTTCACGGTCATTGTCTCTTCTGCTCTGCTGTTCTGCCCGCTGTTTGCCAGTATGTAACTCTCTAAACTAAACCAAGTTTTTCATTTGTATTCTAATTTCTACTTCACTTTGATTTCACTAATTTATTTACTTAAGTACCACTCAACAGACGTTACCAATTTCAGAGAAAGCCTTTCGGCCTCTTGATTTCTTCAGCGGCTTTCACGAGAGCACTGGATAAAGTTTTAGGCGAAGATCTGTTGAAACATGTAACGCTTTATGTTGACGATATCTTGATTAGCACATCTTCATGGAAACAACATTGGGAAATTATTCATCGGATACTTGAAGCATTTAGGAAAGCTGGAGTGACTGTTAACCTGGAAAAATCGGAATTCGCCAAGTCGCAAATTAAATTCCTTGGGCATATTCTTTCGTCGCGAGGGATTGAACCGGATCCAAAAAAATGGACACAGTTAGAAATTTTCTGTCACCTAAGTGCCGCAAGCAACTTAAGTCGTTATTCGGTTTCTGTAATTCTTATCGTCGTTTTCTTTCTGGATGCTGCCTATCTTCTCTTGTCTTAATGGACTTGCTGAAAAAGGATGCTATATGGAAATGGACTCATGAACATCAGGAAGCGTTTGATTCAATAAAAAACCAACTGTGTGAAGTATCTATCCTTCACCACCATAATTTAAGCGAAAAGTTTTACCTTGGCACCGATTCAAGTGATTATGCGCTTGGCGCAGAATTATATCAATTAATTGAAGTCGATGGAGTTATTGAACATCATACTATCGCATTTGCGAGACGCGCACTCACAAGCTGGGAGCGAAATATACTATCACGGAAAGAGAAGCACTTGCCATCGTTTGGAGCTTCGAAAAGTTTCGTTTTTATCTATTTGGAAGGCATACTGTCGTAGTGACAGATCACAGAGCATTACCATTCTTGATGAATTGCAGACTGATCCACAATAGGCTAACTCGGTGGTCGTTAATGCTTCAGCAATGCAGTTTTGAGATTCAGTACATACCAGGAAAGCAGAACGTCGCACCGGATGCGCTGTCAAGGCTATCAGAAGGACGAGATTCAGTTAACGTTGCGCATCCACGCCAGAAAGATATAACGATTCATTTTATGCGAGGTGTCGAAGGCGAGCGTCATATACGCAAGATTCTGCGGAACATCAAACAGGAGCAGGACGCAGACGAAATATTGAGGATGGTTAAAGAAAAATATGATGATCCGAATGCCGAGAGTAGTGGCAAGATACGTCAATATTATTTAAAACAAGATGGTATCCTTTACCGGCGAAGCAACTTGAATTCTGATCATTGGAGGCTATGTATACCTAAACATGTAGTGGATGAATTAATAAGATATGTTCACGTGAGCTATGCTCATTTTGGGACACGTAAATGTATACTAAAATTGCAAGAGAACGTCATCTTCGATAACATGGTACGAAAAGTACGATCAATTCTAAAATCCTGCGATTTCTGTCAAAAAACTAAAGTGTCTAAGATTCAGCACAAAGGTTTCATGCATAGCATTATACCTCAAAATCCTGGTGAAATTTCAGCTCTCGATCTCTATGGACCGCTACCCAGATCAAAAGGGAATTACTCAAATTTTGGTTGTGATGGATGTCTTTTCGAAATTTGTACGTCTTTACCCACTCAGGAAAGCCTACAGTAAGATCATAATCAATAAATTCAGGGAAGAATACTTCGTAAATACTGTCAAGCCAGAGTGCATTTTATCGGACAATGGTCCACAATTTCGGTCACACTTATGGAAAGATTTTATTAATGATGAAGGTATTCGGTACATTGCAATTTCGTCTTTCAGACCCGCGTCCAACCCGACTGAACGTCAAATGCGTGAACTCGGACGTTTATTTCGTGCACATTGTGGGAAGAAACATAAAAGATGGATAGAACGATTGACAGATTTTGAAACAGTAATTAATAGTTTGTCGCATGATTCAACGGGATTGCCGCCATATACAGTTCTCTTTGGAAAGAAACCTGACATTATCTTTCATGAATACATTTCCTTTCCGCAAGAAAAAGAAATTACGCTAGAGGAGCGCTTTAAAATCGCGTTGGAGTCGATGATGAAACGATCAGAAGAACGGAAGCTAGCACATGACAAGATAGTGAAGCCCATTACGTACAAAGTCGGTGATTTAGTACTTATTCGAACTCATTCGAAATCATCAAGTGCAAATGAAGTGATAAAAAAGTTTCATCACTACTACAGAGGACCATTCAAAATTAGAAAACTTGTTCACCGTAATTCGGTTGAAATTGAAATGGTGCAGTCCAGTCAGTACCATAGCCTACAACATGTAGAAAACATTTAACCGTATCATCTATAAGATGTCAGAGACAGCAAAGGACTTGGAAGAGCAGTTGAATGGAATGGACAGTGTCTTGAAAGGAGGATATAAGATGAACATCAACAAAAGCAAAACAAGGATAATGGAATGTAGTCTAATTAAGTCGGGTGATGCTGAGGGAATTAGATTAGGAAATGAGGCACTTAAAGTAGTAAAGGAGTTTTGCTATTTGGGGAGCAAAATAACTGATGACGGTCGAAGTAGAGAGGATATAAAATGTAGGCTGGCAATGGCAAGGAAAGCGTTTCTGAAGAAGAGAAATTTGTTAACATCCAGTATTGATTTAAGTGTCAGGAAGTCATTTCTGAAAGTATTTGTATGGAGTGTAGCCATGTATGGAAGTGAAACATGGACGATAAATAGTTTGGACCATAAGAGAATAAAAGCTTTCGAAATGTGGTGCTACAGAAGAATGTTGAAGATTGGATGGGTAGATCACACAACTAATGAGGAGGTATTGAATAGAACTGGAGAGAAGAGAAATTTGTGGCGCATCTTGACTAGAAGAAGGTATTGGTTGGTAGGACATGTTCTGAGGCATCAAGGGATCACCAATTTAGTATTGGAGGGCAGTGTGGAGGGTAAAAATCGTAGAGGGAGACCAAGAGATGAATACACTAAGCAGATTTAGAAGGATGTAGATTGCAGTAGGTACTGGGAGATGAAAAAGCTTGCACAGGATAGAGTAGCATGGAGAGCTGCATCAAACCAGTCTCAGGACTGAAGACCACAACAACAACAACATCTATAAGAAGTGTTGCAAGACAAGAGATGCTCTGTAAAAAAAAAAAAAAAAAGAATGAACATTGTGTTATTTGTGTACATATAATTTTGCCTGTGTGAAAACAAATGGACAATAGTCAGTAGCTATTGTGAGTTAGTTACAGTGGACAGTAGTAGGTAGGGACTGTGAGCTAGATGCCGTCACCTAAACATTATGCTGTGCTTTAGTCAGAGACACATCTATAAGCAATTATAGTAAAGCGTGGCGCGAGTGTTGTGGTTACTGCAGACTGATTGACGTGCGCACGCAGTGTATTTTGTTTCCCCACTGCCGTAATTCCGGTTTGTGTTTGTATGTTGGCGAGCCGATGTGGAGCCACCGACGGGAAGCGATGCGCGCGCAGCGAGGTCGTCGCATGTTACAACTGCGGTAGAGGATGTACCAAACCCTACGAGGACCTAGCACCCAGCGCGACTGTCGCCTGTTCCAGCGCTGCTCTAGCCTGTCAGGTTGGCGAGCTGTGTGGAACGCGGAACCATGGGATGCTGACGTCAGCGGCCAGCTGATCAACAACAACAAGCTTCACGGCGCGGGAGTCGCTGTTATGACGCTGTTACTACAATTCCACCAATTTGCAGAGACGAGTCTACAGTCTCCGGCGGCTTCGATGCCACAGCCCTATAATTCATCGAATGCTACGAATATGTGTGTTTTGCATCGCATCATATAGGGAAGTGAAAAAGCATAGTGAACAGTGAAAGTGTTATTGTTATTGTTATTGTGGTGGTGTATCCCCGGCGACATCGATGCCACACCCCAGTGCATAGTGAACCAGCGTGTCTGCGCGTGATTTACGACTCAACATATAGGCAGGGACCTAAAGCAGAGTAATTAGATATGAAGTGCTACGTACAAAAAAGTGTTTTCCAAGGTGATTATTTGTTTATGGATTAATTTTCAAGGTATGTGCCTTTTGTCAAATTTTTTGTATTACTAACCCTGTAAACTGTGTGCCATAAATATTACAGTATCGCATTTTCAAAATATGCTGCCACTTGGAGTGTTAATTTATGTGGAGTAGTAATAGAGTATTTTCTTGTGAATATTGTGTAGTAGTTACAGTTGTCTGTTTATTATTTTGTTTATTTTTTGATCACATTCATTCAGTTAGGCCTATGTTTCTATTCATTCAATACAGTGATTATTTGATCATTAGTATTTAATTCATTAAAAAAATATTCATGAACAAGCTAATAGACAATTGTTATTCGTGTATCACAGTTAGCCATACTATTTATTTGGGACGTTACAGCATTGTGTTTCATGTTGCTATGTTAATTCAATGACATTATGCAGTGTGCACAAGCATTTGCGATTAACCTGACTTATCTTGTTGCTAATTAGTGAGTGATTTAATGATATAATTTTATTAATGTACTGTGATTAAGTGATACTTGAATTTCTTAAACATCATTTTCCTTACACAAATGAGAATTATTCTTAATGACTTGAGGTTCTCCATTAATAAGCAAATAGTTTTGACTAAATAATGTAATTTTACAGTTTTTCCTTTTTTATTTTTCTATAAATTTTTCTACTTTAATATTCAAATCTAATATCACTATTACATTTTTTCATCTTAAATTAATTTTTTGGTGGGGATATGTAAGGGTACAGTACCCTTACGTAGCATCGATTATGCACTCTACAGAGATCATACATGGTTTAAGCGAAGACTGCAGTGCAGTCAACAATGTGTGAGTGGGTAAGCAGTAGTTGAGTGTTGGGGTCCGTGGGTGGAAGTTGAGTGTGAGAGGCTAGAGAGAGAGGTTGCTCGGTAGCGAGGCCGGAGATGAGTGGCAGAATGGCACACAGAATTTGATATTCATAAATGTTTATAAATTGAGTGATTTAATTAATAAATTCCAGCATTTAAGAAAGGAGATGTTTTCATTTAGTAGTTTTCACAATAATGGAGGTGGGCAACAATGAGTCTCATGACAAAGAGGAAAGATATATATTATGCTAAAATAATTAAAATTTAACTTCACCTACAGCATATGTGAATAATATAGTTCGGTGCAAAACTGGGGGGTGGTTACACATTCCATAGCGGATGGGCAGGGGCCGTTCTGAATCAATATTAAGAGAAAGATTAATCCGTACTTAATTTGGTAATAAAGACATTAAGTTATCCAGCAGACAGAACGCTTGGCATTCTTTATGACCACATGGCTTCAATCATTTCTCTATGGATTCATTCCTCATACTAAGCGCGAATATATACTCGGTACCATAATTATGAGAGAAGTCACTTGGGGAAAGTAATTACATAATCATTTAACACGTGTGAGAATGTTGATAGGAGTGGAGAATGAGGGAAACATGAGTCAACTAGGAATCAGTTTCAGCACTTTAAGGTTTATTACGTAGAATTGCTTCCCCACAACGAAATGATTCATTACATCATGAACAACTATAATGAAGGGGTTCAGTTAACGCAATGATGGGATTCAGTCAAGACTCCTGTGTTTGTCTGTAGTGTGCCGAGCATGGTGGGATGAGGAGCACCAATTCACGCTCGAGAGGGTCGAGAAACTATTATTCAAAACAAAACATATATTAACAAGAAATACATGATTATCTTCCCCAGGAGATGGCAGAGCAATCGGGCCAGCGGTGCCTGGAACCAGTCAGCAGTAGCAGGATCGACTGACATAGCTTCCCCTATGCTATGGAACAGTTGCAACTAAGAGTGAGACTACGAGAGGCACAGTACATGGTGATTTTATCCACTGCGTACAAGCTTTAGGGAGTCTACATGCTAGAAACCATTTATTCAATCATACATTGTTACAGAGTCTGCGGTCTAATACACGCTGTACCAAGAACCCGCAGTTACAGTACATGTTGAAAATGGTTCCCATGTACCTGAACACATGTTCACAGAGGCCAGGCTGCATCTGAATAGTGTCAAAGGCAGCATGAATACGCTGCTCCGCCGGCCGCGGTGGCTGAGCGATTCTGGGCACTTCAGTCCGGAACTGCGCGACTGCTATGGTCGCAGGTTCTAATCCTGCCTCGGGCATGGATGTGTGTGATGTCCTTAGGTTAGTTAGGTTTAAGTAGTTCTAAGTTTTAGGGGACTGATGACCTCCGATGTTAAGTCCTATAGTGCTCAGAGTCATTTGAACCAATGCGCTGCTCAAGTGTCTCCACATCTGTAATGGGTTCTGGTCACACGATGCTTTTGAAATGGCCCCTTAATCAGCAATCACACGGGTTGAGATCTGGTGTATGAGCAGGTCGTGCAACTGGATCCCCTCAAAACATCCATCGGCCAGGGAAGAGACGATTGAGTTGCATCCGGACATTAACGGCGAAGTGCACTGTAGCACCATCACGTATCAGCCACCTAACCCTTCGAATCATCAGTGGCACTTCTTCCAGCAGGGGAGACAAAGTCACCCACAAGAAACGCCAATAGTTCCGGCCTGTGGCAACGTAGAAGGAAGATTGGTCCCAAAATACGGTCGCCAGTTATCCCGGCCCACACATTCCGTCTGCACCGATGCTGCTGATTCACTGTCACTGTGCCTTGAAGGTTCTGCATACTGTCCTATAGATGACTGTTGTGAAAGATGAAGATACCTCTCCCTGCAAAAGTGGCCTCACCTGTGGATAGCATGGATGACACAAATCCCGGATTCGTGGTTGCCTGGTGAAGGAACCAGTAACAAAACTGCTTCCGATGTGGAAAGTCTGTCGCTAGTAAGCCCTGCACACACTGTAAGTGATAAGGGTAGTAACAGTTGTCATCGACAATATTCCACATGCTCGTCTGACTTACCCTACGCTGGCGGGCCAACTGCCTGGTACTGACATGGCGGTCGCTTTCCACAGCGTCAATCATTTTTCCTTCGAGTCTGGTGTTCGAACATTTCGGGTACGTCCTTCATGATTTCCTATTTCCTGAAACAGCCCTGTCTCAGGAAAATGGCGAAACTCTGTTGCAAACTTTGAATGCTACTGTTGTCGTCGGTGGAGATAGTCTCCTGATATTACCTTCCTCCCCGCCGCCTGTTGCCATTTGCCTTTCCACAAGTAAACATCATGTTGGCCAGTTCTTCATTCGAAACCATTGTGTACAACGCTGTATCACATCCACTACAAGGTGCGTCAGCAACAGAATTCAATCGGACAGAACATTACCAGTTACTATGGCAGGAGAGGGTGCCAGGGCATGACGTGTGAGCAGCTGTAACACCCTCCAGGGGGAAACCATGCGTACTGTAACAGTGGCTCTACATGGTACAGCGCATATTAGGCCACAGTCTCTATAACAAAGTATGATTGAATAAATGGTATCTAGCATGAAAACCATGCATTTCCAGATATAAGATCGTTAGACATTTTTGTTCCGTATCCTCTACTCGATCAATCCCTACAGTTTGTACACGGTTGGAAAAGTCTCCCTTTATTTATGTTGGCACTTTCCGTGCGCTGTGCTGCGGTGGAGACAGTACTGCCACGAAGTGCACTAGTTTTCTCGTTTGGTCAGCTTTCCTAATGGCTCCAGACATTCGTTACTTCGTATTGCGGACGTTATTTTCTGCTGCATCAGTGGCTGACTAGTTACTCTTGTGTTATAACTGGACCTTCTTGTGTGACACACTGCACCGTCACCCAAATGATAATATCTGCCTGTACCTTGAGGTTTGCGGCCTGGTCCGCTCTGCCAGTCCCACTTGTCGCAATCTCTTCCGTGTTCACCTAGGCCTGCTCAGCATTTTCTCCTAACTGGCAGTTTGCTGTTCACTGACTCAGGCGGCTTACTTCTGGTGTCGCCAGTGAATAACTCCAACAAGTTTTTAGTACTAGCTCGCGATACCATTCCGGGGTGCAACAATAAGTTCTCCAAGGCCGCTTGCACAATGAAATATTTATCTCGAAGGAATTTTCACTTTTTAGCCAAATATGCAGTTATATGAAACTTCCTAGCGGATTAAAACCGTGTGACAGGTGGGGACTCAAACCCGATGCCTTTGCCTTTCGCGGGCAACCGCCCTACCAACTCAGCTACCCTAGTATGGAAGGTAGGAAACGAAGTACTGGCGGAAGTAAAGCAGTGAGGATGCGTTGTGAGTCATTCTCGCGTAGCTCAGTTGGCAGATCACCTGCCAACGAAAGGCAAAGCTCCAGAGTTCGAGTCCCGTCCGGCACACAGTTTTAATCTGCCACGAAGTTTCAAGTGGTTATCAAATTAATGAAATGATCAGCAAGAACTGGGTGATCTCATGCTTAGGAAGGTAATAAAAGCAACAGGGGCGATTCGTCCCGAACAGCCAATCACACAAAGGTAGGAGAAATATTTAGTTAATCACGCCTAGCAAAATCCAATTACTTCAGTAAAATCCGATCAACGAAACGATTAACAAGCATACATGGATTCGTTATACCTCGCAATTAAACAGAGAATCTTTGGATAGACAAGATAAGGACAGAGCCGCTTCGTGAAACAAAGCACAATTATTCCAAATAAAATCGGTTTACTGAGATTCGCAAGCATTTGTGTAAGAATTCGTTACACCCAGTGAACTGTACGCTAATAGAAAATGCCAATGACTGTGAAACCCAAATTCAAAAACACATGGTGAACAGTGCCACACAAAATATGGGTTCAAACTAGCGGAGATTTGATATGGAAACAAGAATCGCTCTTGAACTTAACGTCGCTGAAGGCGATTAGCTGAAAGAATAATAAGCGGAAATTTGGACTGTAAGGGGATTGTAGGGTGAAACGTCACACATGACACACACCAAAAAAGTCCACTACATCAGAATAAATTCATTCGCGTCGCGCGCCACGACAAATTAACACTCCATGGAGACACTGGCATTGAACAATCACATAGAAATATGAAATATTAAACTTAGCAACAACTAACATCAATTTCCCACGTAGCTGTACAACCTTAGCTATCCATGAAATCTTAAATCATAAAAGGGGGTAAAAAGTCGCAACCCTTTCATCACAATGTATCTATTAGAAGAGATGCGTTTCACAGTGGCGACGATAAGTAAGTGCTCTTCCGCCTTAAGGTATGCACTAAAAGAGGGTATGTTCACTGGATGTTTTTTTTCTTTTGTTGATCCATACTATCACTTCTCAAAATATGGAAGCGAAGCGTTTGCAGTAGAAAAGATTTTTTTCACAGTATCGAAGATAAAGAAGTGCTCATAGTTATCACATTATGCATTTTAGAGTTCACGTTAACTAGACTTAGTAGACTCTCTTTCTTCGAATGATCGTTCCTGTCATATCCCTGAATATTCCCCATTCCTCCTGGGACAACCGGTGTAAAAAATACGTTTTCTATTTATCTATGCATGTTCTGGATTTGTACGGTCGTAGCATATACATAATAAGAGTGCTTTATGAATAAAATGGAGTCAGTCGTCAGTCGCCTTCTGTGATTTGCCGGAGGCAGATGTACGATATCAACTATTGGTTGTAGGTGCACACCTGTGTGTGATTGCTGTTTGACTGACTTCACGTCGTTTTTTATAGTAAGCATTATTCGAATTAAACAGTGGTACTGCGTTATTTGATTCGCAGGACAATTAATTTCACCATCATCTTTTTGTTCTGTTTCCGCTGGCCGCCATTACATTTCGTGTGGCATTATAAGAAAGAAGTGCCGCTATTATAAAATTCACTACATGAGAGGGGAATTTTAACTGGAAACAAAAAAAGAAACTACACTCCTGGAAATGGAAAAAAGAACACATTGACACCGGTGTGTCAGACCCACCATACTTGCTCCGGACACTGCGAGAGGGCTGTACAAGCAATGATCACACGCACGGCACAGCGGACACACCAGGAACCGCGGTGTTGGCCGTCGAATGGCGCTAGCTGCGCAGCATTTGCGCACCGCCACCGTCAGTGTCAGCCAGTTTGCCGTGGCATACGGAGCTCCATCGCAGTCTTTAACACTGGTAGCATGCCGCGACAGCGTGGACGTGAACCGTATGTGCAGTTGACGGACTTTGAGCGAGGGCGTATAGTGGGCATGCGGGAGGCCGGGTGGACGTACCGCCGAATTGCTCAACACGTGGGGCGTGAGGCTTCCACAGTACATCGATGTTGTTGCCAGTGGTCGGCGGAAGGTGCACGTGCCCGTCGACCTGGGACCGGACCGCAGCGACGCACGGATGCACGCCAAGACCGTAGGATCCTACGCAGTGCTGTAGGGGACCGCACCGCCACTTTCCAGCAAATTAGGGACACTGTTGCTCCTGGGGTATCGGCGAGGACCATTCGCAACCGTCTCCATGAAGCTGGGCTACGGTCCCGCACACCGTTAGGCCGTCTTCCGCTCACGCCCCAACATCGTGCAGCCCGCCTCCAGTGGTGTCGCGACAGGCGTGAATGGAGGGACGAATGGAGACGTGTCGTCTTCAGCGATGAGAGTCGCTTCTGCCTTGGTGCCAATGATGGTCGTATGCGTGTTTGGCGCCGTGCAGGTGAGCGCCACAATCAGGACTGCATACGACAGAGGCACACAGGGCCAACACCCGGCATCATGGTGTGGGGAGCGATCTCCTACACTGGCCGTACACCACTGGTGATCGTCGAGGGGACACTGAATAGTGCACGGTACATCCAAACCGTCATCGAACCCATCGTTCTACCATTCCTAGACCGGCAAGGGAACTTGCTGTTCCAACAGGACAATGCACGTCCGCATGTATCCCGTGCCACCCAACGTGCTCTAGAAGGTGTAAGTCAACTACCCTGGCCAGCAAGATCTCCGGATCTGTCCCCCATTGAGCATGTTTGGGACTGAATGAAGCGTCGTCTCACGCGGTCTGCACGTCCAGCACGAACGCTGGTCCAACTGAGGCGCCACGTGGAAATGGCATGGCAAGCCGTTCCACAGGACTACATCCAGCATCTCTACGATCGTCTCCATGGGAGAATAGCAGCCTGCATTGCTGCGAAAGGTGGATATACACTGTACTAGTGCCGACATTGTGCATGCCCTGTTGCCTGTGTCTATGTGCCTGTGGTTCTGTCAGTGTGATCATGTGATGTATCTGACCCCAGGAATGTGTCAATAAAGTTTCCCCTTCCTGGGACAATGAATTCACGGTGTTCTTATTTCAATTTCCAGGAGTGTATTTTGTGCAGTTTTCGGTGGACGAAATTCACCTGATGTCGCAGCTGTGGATAGATTGTTTAGCAAATTTTAAGATTGACGATAACCATGAAAAATATCATTGATGTGCTTGTACTACCTGTTTTATTAAAGACGTAGCGGCAGTAGCGGACATTGATTAAGTTAGCCCGAGAAATCAATCGGCCCTTTATCACAATAATTAGCCGCTTCTAGAAGCATTGTTCACAGAATCTTAAAATATATTCTTCTGAATGCCTGTAAAATCAAACTGCCACAAGAACTCAAGCTATGTGAAGGTCTGAAGCCTTGAGTAATCGACGGCTGGATATCAGATAAGAGTGAGAGAGACAATAATTTTTTCTCGTTGAGGAAAGACACAAAAATAAAGTTTTATAATGCAATGGCCGCCCCTACATTAATGTTTGGAAGTGAAACTTGGACAACTACTAAACTGCAAGGAAGTAGAATCCAAGCAGCAGAAATGAAATTTCTAAGAGGAGTGAAGGGTTGCACAACATTAAATAGACTAAGAAATGAAGACTTAATAGCAAACCTTGGGGTATACACTGTAAATGAGAAGATCAAGTCTAACACGAGAAAGCTGGGTAGAACATCTACAAAGAACGCCACGTCCTAGACTACCACAACACACCTTAAATTTCAGACCTTTAGGTATAAGATCTGTATGAAGATCTAGAAAGTGATGTCCTGATACTTAGAAGACAGAACAGGCCTATGGCCTAGACCCTGATCATTGAACAAGAAGATTTTGTAAAACTCAAAGAAGAACTGTGTAATCTGTATTGAGCGTCGGCAAGGTAACTGGTCTCTAGTGCATCGAAAATGGGAACCACATCACTTTTTATCAGTCGGCAAAGCTTTCAGCATCATTTTGCAAAAACTGATTCTCAAATATTTCGATTTTCTTCTTTTCCCTTTCCCCGTGTGGTAACAACAAAAAACACATAGTAGACCTATATGTCATAAAAATAAGTTATAATTGAGTTAGTTACTGATTTTCGCTGGACACCATGGTTTTCGAGTTATTGAAGAAAAACGCGTTTGAAGGTCAGTTTTGTGAGTTTTTCTTGAAAAATCCCTACAAAAATTTAATCTTCATTTTTCCCTGTAGGACTAATAGTTCGGGTGTTGTGAGCGAGCCGGCCGCTGTAGCCGAGCGGTTCTAGGCGCTTCAGTCCAGAACCGGGCTGCTGCTACGGTCGCAGGTTCGAATCCTGCCTCGGGCATGGATGTGTGTGATGTCCTTAGGTTAGCTAGGTTTAAGTAGTTCTAAGTCTAGTGGACTGATGACCTCAGATGTTGAGTCCCATAGTGCTTGGAGCCCTTTGAAACATTTTTGTAGTGAGCGAGTGAATATAAAAATCTTGCATATGATATTTGAATGTGTTGCAGGATACGTGAAACTCATAACTAGGGGCAGCTGAATCAGCCTGTATACGTCATCATTACATCCATATGTAGAACCTTCTTCTTTTCGTTTGGGCCTACTTAAGACCACGGGGCTTGTTTTAATTCTTCACCCGCCTTTTTGGTTCTTCTTAGCCCCGAAAACTTTCATTTTCTAGCCGTGAGCAAGTTTCCTCTCCTCTGTCCGCTGTGGTCTGCTAGTTCCTATGCTGTTTTTTCCGGTAAGTGACAATGGGAATTCACATTGTCGTGTGATTTGCCGGAATTTGGACTGGTCCTGCGAGGTTTCTAGTGTAATTTCAAGTTGCTCCAGGTCTGATTTCACTGCGGTAATCCATTCGTTCTTGGAGTTTCCCACTACCTGTCGTGGTAAAGATACTATTCGTTCCTCTGCAGTGATTCAAGTGGGTCAAATGCCCACAGAAGCCCAGTCGCCTTTTCCTCTTGGAGATGATTATATCTTCTTGCAGATGGCACAGCTCACTGTTGTATCTGGACCTGTAGGTTCCATCCTCTTCTCTTATTGGTCCTAGTACTCCAATTAGTGTTTTCCGTTCCTTAACCCTTAGTGTAATGAGTTGACCTTTCTGTTCGTTAAGAGGTGTGCTATATGAGGGCCCCGTCACTGAACATAAAAGTTTAAGTTTAAGGCTCTTTGAAAGGTATTGAGAGACGTAAATGTTCTTGTACGAGAGGTAGTCCGTCTCCAGCTTGGCACAACTTGTATCTTTTGCCAAGTTCTCACTTTCATTTGCTGCAATCCAGTTTCCTAAATACTTGATTGCAGGGACTTTAAGAATGTTGGTGCCTTCTGATAGAACCTCAGATGGGGATCCCTTAATACTCATATTAGTTATAAACGCAGATTATTGTACACGAACCCTTAAGCAGGTCTCAGTTGCGACCTTCTAGAGACTGCAGTTCGTGAGTAGCCTACTCTATATCGATGGCTAACAAGACAGGGTCATCTGCAAACGTTAGGAAGGGTACATTGACGTTATCTTTCTCGTGTCCAGTCTTCATTCCAGTTTCCGATGGCAGTGTGCTAGTGCATTCAGCGATATTTTTCTCCAGTATGCAATTGAAGAGCATGCTCGATAGGCCATCGCCTTGTCTAACTCCGGTTTGAATGGGGAAACTCTGTCGCGCGGGGTAGCCGTGCGGTCCGAGGTGCCTTGCAACGGTTCGCTCGGCTCCCCTCATCGGAGGTTCGAGTCCTCCTTCGGGGATGGGTGTGTGTTGTCCTTAGCGTAAGTTAGTTTACCTTAGATTAAGTAATGTGTAAGCCTAGTGACCGGTGACGTCAACAGTTTGGTCCCATAAGAACTTACCACAAATGTCAAAATTTCCAACAGTGAGACTCTCAGAGAGTTCGCCTCTAAATTTCGCTTTGGAGGTGACGTTCCGCATAGTGGCTTGGGTTAGACTGGTGGCCTTCTCATCTAGGAGCAATTCTCGTAGGGTGAAGATCAGGGCCTGACTGCCTATCGAATCATATGCCTTTTCAAATTTCATAGAATGGCTACCCATGGATGTCCGCCTCGAGTCCGGTATGTAAGGACGTTATGAGGTTTTATATTTGCTCTGTGCAATATCTGCTAGCTCGAAAGCCTACCTGATATTCATCTAGTTGGGAATCAAGTTGGTTGGTGACTCTAGTTCGTAGGGCTCTAGTGTAGGTGACAGATATGAGAGACATACTTCTATAGTTGCTGAGGTCGGTCTTACTACCCTTCTTGTGAAGAGAATGGATCACAGCTGAGATCCATCCTTCTGGTAAGATCTCTTTTACCTATATGTCCTATATTATCTTGTGGATGCTTTTTTCAGTGTGTTCATCTGCATGTTTCCACATCTTTCATACTATGTCATTTTTACTTGAAGCCTTATTGTTCTTGAGAATCTTGATAATCTCCTCTACTTTTTTCACCTGGTTGGTGGTATGGATCGTGTACTCCTAGAAGGGGGCTCATGGAATTATTTCTGTCTTTAGGTTTCTCTTCATCTGGAAGTAAACTAGAAGTATGTTGGTGCAGTATTTATTGTTTCACCGAAGCTTCCCATCAGATCTAAAATGGTTCAAATGGCTCTGAGCACTATGGGACTTAACATATGAGGTCATCAGTCCTCTAGAACTTAGAACTACTTAAATCTGACTAATCAAAGGACATCACACACATCCATGCCCGAGGCAGGATTTGAACCTGCGACCGTAGAAGTCGCACGGTTCCGGACTGAAGCGCATAGAACCGCTCGGTCACCGCGGCTGGCTCCCATCAGATCTGCGAAGCTGAAGAGTTGTTTTTACTGACACCCTCATTCTATTTGATGCCACAGAGGATGAGGTGACAAACCTTTTTAACAAATTCAGTAGGCTACATAAAAATATTCAATTCACCCTTGAACAAGAAGAAGACAACACCATACCTTTCCTTGACACAAAAATATCAAAACAGAACCAAAAGGTAGCTTTCAATGTTTACAGAAAACCTACTGGCAGTGACACCATTATACCAAACTTCTCAACACCTCCCTCCTCCCACAAAAAAGCTGCTTATAAATCAATGTTGTACAAAGCACACAAATTTCCACTTCAACAAACAGAACTCCAACAAGAAATAGAAACCATAACATACTGCAATAAACAATGGATATGACCCTTCTCTAATTAATACCATGTCACAAAAAATAAAAAATAAACTGAACAAACAACATCAAACTACACTCACAACCGACAGCGCCCCAGCAGTCAAATATTTTTAAAATACCATATCTTGGAATAGTATCTGACAAATTAGCAAGACTATTCAAAAACACATAAGTAAAAATCAGCTTCAGCACCAACAACAATCTAAAAATGGTTCAAATGGCTCTGAGCACTATGGGACTTAACATCTATGGTCATCAGTCCCCTAGAACTTAGAACTACTTAAACCTAACTAACCTAAGGACATCACACAACACCCAGTCATCACGAGGCAGGGAAAATCCCTGACCCCGCCGGGAATCGAACCCGGGAACCCGGGCGCGGGAAGCCAGAACGCTACCGCGCGACCACGAGCTGCGGACAACAACAATCTAAGCAGGAAGCTTATTCACAATACAAAACCACTTTATACAAGTCTTGATGCACCTGGCAATTACAAAATTACCTGCAGCCAGCGTAATAAATATTATATCGGCCAAACAGGCAGTAATTTCAGAACCCGATTCAAAGTACATTTAGACTGCTACAGGCTTGATAAATGTAACAAATCAACAGTAGCAACTCACATTAAAGACACAGGCCACCCTTTGAAAATCGAAGACAACCTCGAAATTTTACACAAAATAGGAAAAAGTAAAAGAATGGATATCATGGAAGAAATGGAAATTTTCATACATAAGAGAAAGCGTGCAGATAACATTCTTAATGAAATAACCAAATTCAAAAACTCAAAATTCTTCAACAGTCTTAAGCCAGTTCTAACTCAATAGATTCAAGATATGTCAATGTAAATAATTAACTAAAAATCTGTCAGTACCAAGAATGTCGATACAAAACCTCGATAATCGATACAGACTCACATGCTACAATCCGCCATCTTGTGTTGTGTGTATGACATCGAAGCAGTTTGTGCAGTGAATTACGTTGGCATCAGTGACAACATATAATGTGCAATAGTGTAATGTCAACCAACAGCTCCGCCATTACACCAGTGACGCAAATGAAGCAGCAAGATGATGAAATTGTAAGTGATCAAATATCATATAAAAGCCTTTCACACTATTTTCGTAACACCTGATGCAAATCTATCTGCATCCTGTACAGGCTGTGATATACATAGTCAACCACAAAGAAGAAAACCAACAGAAGACATCACTGATTTCGATTCCTAGCCATGCACTGCCCCCCTCCTTCCCCCCAAATTCCACACCAGCAGCTACAGTAAAAAACAGTGGACGAAGTGTTCTAGATTAATCTAATTTAAGATTGTTTATTTTTAAGTAACTTTTTTCTATGTATGTATAAACGCCTGAAGATGAACAGAACATGTTCGAAACACGTTGCATTCTGTTAAATTAAGCATAAAATAAAAAGTGACTGGCAGCAGAAACTTGAAATAAATAATTATCCCACACAGTCATGGTTCACAAGCATAGCCATTATGGATGAAAATCATAATGTTAAATATATGTGACATGTGTGTATGCGGATCCATTTCAACCAAATTTTGTGCACATATTACTTAACGTCTGGAAAGAAATACTATGGAGATTAGAACAAGCAACTTCATGCTGGTGTGGGAGTGATAACATGGAGAGAGAATAGGTATAGGAAGAGATGGATATAAAGAGAGGGGGAAGGAGGAGATAGACACAGATGGTGGAGAGGAGGAGGTTGATAGGAAGAGGGCGAGGAGGAAATTGAAATTTTCAGAGGAAGGGAAGAGAGGGTGATGGGCAGAGAATGGGAGCAGGAGAAGATGGTCAGAGAGATGGGGAAGAGGAAATATACAGAGAAAGGTAGTAGGAGACATACAGAGAGAGAGAGAAGGAGGAAATGGACTGAGGAAGGGAGAGGAGGAGACGGTCAGAGACAGGGGGGAGGGGGGCAGAGTAAAAAATGGTTCAAATGGCTCTGAGCACTCTGGGACTTAACATCTATGGTCATTAGTCCCCTTGAACTTAGGACTACTTAAACCTAACTAACCTAAGAACATCACACAACACCCAGTCATCACGAGGCAGAGAAAGGGGCAGAATAGGTACAAGAGGTAAGGAAGAGATAAAAGCGGTTCTAGGCGCTACAGCCTGGAACCGCGCGACCGCTACGGTCGCAGGTTCGAATCCTGCCTCGGTCATGGATGTGTGTGCTGTCCTTAGGTTAGTTAGGTTTAAGTAGTTCTACGTTCTAGGGGACTTATGACCTCAGAAGTGAAGCCCCATAGTGCTCAGAGCCATTTGAACAATTTTTTGAAGAGATACAAGGGCGTGACAAGATGGATTTAGAGGGAAAGGAGAAGACTGATGGGGAATGGACAGTGGCGAAGGAGGTAGACAGAGGGAGGGGGAAAAGTAGATGAACATGTTGGGGGAGGGGGGGGGGGGTGCAGAGGAGATGGATAGAGAGAGGGGAAATGAGGAGACTTACTAGTAGAATTGTATTAAACGCATAACTGTGTAATGCGAGGTGCTCAGCTAATAGTTATATATGAGAGCTCTACGTTTATTAACGTCTGTAAGGCTGTGCAACGGAAACTATGAAGAAGCTTTGCACAGATGTGGAGGGGAGTGTCTCTAGTACGCCTGTCGAGTGCTTAACGTCGCCTTTTTCAGTTCTGAGCGGTCAGTGCACCCACAGAGTTGCCTGGAAAATGGTGTCTCCCGCCAAATATGGGTGCCTTCTCGGGGATGTCGCCTGATTTCATGCAGCCCACATAACGAAACTGTCATGCATTTCTTTCTGTACGACAATTATCGGCAGCTTACTGCAGAGGCAATGAAGACGCGCCTGCATTGCTTTCGATGAGAAGTGCTTGATAACCCACCACACAGCCCGGACTTGACTCCCTCTGAGCTTCACACCTCTGCTCACATGAATCGCTGATAATTAAGAGAACATTAAGGCACAGGCAACGTAAAGAATTGTGGAAAGCTCAGACGGCTGCCTTCTATGACGAAGATATTACAAAGTTGGTACAACGCTACGACAGATGTCTCAGTCGGAGCTGCGATTATGTTGAGAAGTAGCTAGAAGGTGTGACTAACTGTTGCGAATAAAACATTTTGATTTTCACTGTGGTTTCCATTTCGGGACCGAGTAAACGCGTAGCCCTCGTATTAGGTTAGTCCACGAGTCAGTGACGTTTTTATTCGATACGTTAATAATAAACTGAAAAGAAAGTGTTTACTGTATGTCATCTACCGTACGTTTCTTTTCGGTAGTTTGTTTCCATCCGCATAATCCGAGGTACATTTACACAATCATTTGAAAATAAAAGAAAAAGAAATGATTTGCTGCAGATGGAAACGTTCTATACTTCATATCGCATCATGCAACACTTTCACTGTGTGAGAAAGCTTAAAAAAACAGAAGGTGGCTATGAAAAGTTTAAGTTCAAATCACAAAATAATAGTTGATAATCTGTTGGACAGCTGGGCTGCTCGTGAATAACGTCAACAATTCGAGCAGAGGACAGTCTTTGAATTTATTTAATCTATCCACAGAGCATTATATCCGGTGTCCTAAACAATGTGTCTTGAAGAACGAACAGCTTGTGGTGAGTGTAATCGTATCTTAATTAAGTTATTTAATGCCATATGTTCTGATACGTTACTGTCTTAATTGAAAAACTACAGTCAAGAGATTTAGATTAAGAGATGCTACACAGCGCTAATGCACTCCCGCACTATGCTAGCATGAGAGAGTGTGTATCAGGAGCTTGGTTTGAAAATGACGCTTCATTCGTCTTCCAACATAGAAACTTCTAGCTTTTCTAATACCTGTCCAAACGTCAAAGAAAGGGCTCCACGTATTTATTTTTAAGTTTTAATTTTTTAGCTTTCTTCTTACCAGAAAATCTGTACAGCGTTGCCTACCAGTCGGGCCTCTCAGGCCCGTGTTGTTTAAATGGACACTGTTTCGACGACTTATGATGTGAATGAATTTTTATTTACTTAAAGTTTACAGTTTAAAGTACACAATATTTTCACTTTTACTGTTCGCTTTTATCCTTATTGCAAGTTCGCAGACGGTCTACAGACAACAGCAGAATTTTCGAGCATACAGGTATGGTGCAATTGGAAATTGGAAATTTGTGGTAAGGCCTTATGGAACCAAACTGCTGAGGTCATCGGTCCCTAAGCTTACGCACTACTTAATCTAACTTAAACTAACTTACGCTAAGGACGACACACACCCCATGCCCGAGGGGGGACTCGAACCTCCGAAGGGGTGGGGGGGAGGGGGTTGGTGCACTAATAACATGTACACTACTGGCCATTAAAATTGCTACACCAAGAAGAAATGCAGATAATAAACGGGTATTCATTGGACAAATATATTATACTAGAACTGACATGTGATTACACTTTCACGGAATTTGGGTGCATAGATCGTGAGAAATCAGTACCCAGAACAACCACCTCTGGCCATAATAACGGCCTTGATGCGCCTGGGCATTGAGTCAAACAAGCTTGGATGGCATGTACACTTACAGATGCCCATGCAACACGATACCACAGTTCATCAAGAGTAATGACTGGCGTATTGTGACGAGCCAGTTGCTCGGCCACCATTGACCAGACGTTTTCAATTGGTGAGAGATCTGGAGAATGTGCTGGCCAGGGCAGAAGTCACACATTTTCTGTATCCAGAAAGGCCCGTACAGGGCCTGCAACATGCGCTCGTGCATTATCCTATTGAAATGTAGGGTGTCGCAGGTATCGAACGAAAGGTAGAGCCACGGGTCGTAACACATCTGAAATGTAACGAACCCTGTTCAAAGTGCTGTCAATGCGAACAAGAGGTGACCGAGACGTGTAACCAATGGCACCCCATACCATCACGCCGGGTGATACGCCAGTATGGTGATGACGAATACACGCTTCCAATGTGCGTTCACCGCGATGTCGCCAAACACGGATGCGACCATCACGATGCTGTAAACAGAACCGCAGCCATGGTCTCCGAGCTGATAGTCCATGCTGCTGCCAACGTCATCGAACTGTTCGTGCAAATGGTAGTTGTCTTGCAAACGTCCCCATCTGTTGACTCAAGGATCGAGACATGGCTGCACGATCCGTTACAACCATGCGGATAAGATGCCTGTCATCTCGACTGCTAGTGATACGAGGCATTTGGGATCCAGCACGGCGTTCCGTATTACCCTCCTGAACCCACCAATCGGTGCTAACATTCATTGGATCTCGACCAACGCCAGCAGCAATCTCGCGATACGATAAACCGCAATCGCGATAGGCTACAATCCGACCTTTAACAAAGTCAGAAACGTGATGGTATGCATTTCTCCTCCTTATACGAGACATCACAACAACGTTTCACCAGGCAACGCCGATCAACTGCTGTTTGTGTAATTAGAAATCGGTTGGAAATTTTCCTCATGTCAGCATTTTGTAGGTGTCGCCTCCGGCGCCAACCTTGTGTGAACGCTCTGAAATGCTCATCATTTGCATATCACAGCATCTGCCTCCTGTCGGTTAAATTTCGCGTCTGTAGCACGTCATCTTCGTGGTGTTGCAGTTTTAATGGCCAGTAGTGTAATTTGACTTTTTCTATCTTTCTTCTTTCACTTTATTCTCATTTTCTCCTTTTCTTAGCTGGTGGTTTCACTTTTCTTCCTCGATCCGGTACTACTGATGAGTTCATTGATTTTTTTTTACTCACACTAGTCGCTTTTCCAAATTGATGATGAAAGTCGACCGTCACATTTTTTATTGGTATATTATCCAAATTATATGTGCCTTCATTACACTTACATCGATCATGTTGGAAAAAACAACCTACAGCCAGTTCCTTGTTTTCCTCTTCACACTATAGCATCGCATCTTCTGATCAATGGTGTCAATGCCGTCCGTTGTGGCGCTGTATGTCATTATATCTTCAGGCTTCTTTACTCGTGATGGTGACATCGTTTGCTGGTCATTAAGAGAGCTAAGGACGGTAATAGTTTTTCTTAGGAACATAAGAGGCCCTCGTCACATCCGCTTGAAACCCAAATAGTGTAAAGTACAATTCGCGTCATTTAGGTGTTAGAAAATCGGCAGGCATGTCACCGCTGTTTTTCGGATAGTGCCGACCAGTGTCAGATCTTTTGACGAGAAATAATGAGCTAAATCGAGTGATGTAAAAAAATTGTCACAAGCTATTTTACGTCCAGACTTTTGAAGTTCAATCACCAGGGTTTTCATAACTTTCTCTCCAAATCGGTCGGTTCTGGTATCTTCCACCTTCCCAAAATACACTTTCATCTTCAAGCAGTAGCTCCTTTCATTGTCGCAAATTGCCCAGAAATACGTTCCGTGTCTACCATGTTTTCATGGGATGCATTGTGGAAATGGACAGCGACTTCGAAATGTGACCAACTGCTCATGCACCGTCATGCACCATCCTGGAACATAGTTGTCCCTAAGGATAATTAACACATTTCAAAGACTTTTCTGATTCGCATCAATTTCTCACTGATCTACGTTCACGTCGGGCTGCTGCATTGTCAAAGCGCAACACCCTCAGAATAGCATGGAAGCGGCTGCGAGACATGATTTCATTGAACTGTGGTCGGCCGCTCTCAACATTCCAAAGCTGGCTGATATAGTTGTTTCTTGACTTGTAAACTCCAGTCAGGATCAGAGCACTACGAAGCTTTTTCATTCCATGCATATCTATATGCGCACAGTCCTCGTAAGCGATTCGACCTTCCTTGTTGGTTCACATACGCACTTTGTGAAAGAGGGGTAAACGAATGAACAACACAAAACAAAATTGTTCAGTATCGCAATTCGTAATAGGTTCCTGGTCTTTTTTCAAAACATCCTCTTTGTTCCACCTACTAGACATTCCAGCTTGCAGAGCTGTAGCCTATATTCCACTCCCATTACGAGAAAACAATAAGTCACGCTCAACAGAATTTACACTAAATTGTTCTTCTCCGTATTTGAAGAGTGATTCTTCATGATCGTCAGCTTCGTGTACTTCTGAGTTTTGAGCGACATATACCGCATTTTAATCACCACTGGAAGATTCACATTCACTAGGTGCGTTTCCAGAAACAGGATACTGCTTCAATAATTCCTATATCTCCTCATATGATAGTCCTATTCTTTGTAAAATTTTCAGTATGTGCATCAGCCAACTGTTATCAGCGCGAGTCAACAATGGAAAATGACGTAACACATGTTGTGCATACAGAAATCTGGTGGTTGAACATTTGCTTCTAACGGCACGGACCTGCGAGACCCGTACGGGAGCAAGCATGCACCAACACTTTAACAATTCTTTACAAAGTTATGACAAACTTGACAGGTTAGAAAGAGTCATAAAATTTCATTAAAATAAAATATAGCTGCCAAAATAGAAAACAAACCAGTAAGAACAAAAGTCTGGCTTCTGGTACCGTTGAAGTGTACGGTTTTTACTCTGTTATGAAGTTTTATAATAGCGCACAAGATGAGGGATTCGATTTGAATCCATTCTCTTACATACTGCAACGAATTTCAAGGTAGAGTGCGTGTGGACAAGAAAAGATTGTGATGTGTGATAAATTATTAACACTCAGTACTTTTACTGTAGCAAGTATGTGGATTCGACGCAAGAGTCTCTGAGATGGAAGGAGATGAGGAAAATTTAACTAGTAACAGTCGTGTGAAACTATATATATCGGTTTCTTCTTAAACAGACAACAAAATCGGCAGGCTGTGGCTTAATGTAATGATGAAATGATGGGGATACACGTTTAATAGAACGTGGTGACGACACTTGCAGCTTGTATTTATACATACCAAACATCTCGAAAGGCCGACCACATTGCTACCTCAGCATAAATTGTCAGTGTGCTGCAATACTATGAAGTCTTTTATGTACTCAAACCTAGTTGTCTCTTCAGAAATTTTTGAATCTCAGACCTCTCTGTAACTGCAAGGACGCATGTCGGATCGCAAAACTATTCGAAATTCTAACGGAAATCTTACCAGAACTAATGATAAGGGTCTTTCGGATGGCTTTTGAGGTCCAATAACACTTCACAAACGTTTTAAGAGTCCTTTAGATTGCAGTCTGTTGATGTTAGCAGTTAGTGACTGAATTGCAACTTGGGTCACTCATTTTGTATCATTAAAAACACTTTCGAACTTCATAACTACACTGACGGAAAGAAATCGCAACGAAAACGAAGTTGGAGGCGTGTTTCTACATCTGAGAGAAGGTGTCTGTTCACAGATCGCGCCAGTCGCACAAGAGTAGCTCTAGTAGCGACACTATGAGGATGAAAATCAGTTATTTTTCTTTTTTTTTAAAAAAAAAAATACGCTGTAGCGGTTGTGAGCATCAATTACCATTGAGATTGGACAAAGTGACAAAAGCGCCATTATGAACACCACACTGGGTTTGAACGAGAACGTGAAGTATTGCTAAGAAAACCTGGCTGTTCCTTCTGCGATACTGCAGAAGGAATTGGTAAGAATGTAGCCGCTGTACATGGCTCCTGGCAGCGGTGGTCCCGAGAATATACGGTAGCAAGAAGTCCGAGCTCTGGGTGGCCAAGTGGCACTACCGTTTTGTTCGGCTTATGGCTCCGACGTATCGTACTGCGTCTTCAGTAGCAATTCGAGCAGCAGTCAGCACCACAGTGACACAACGAACTGTTACAAATCGGTTGCTTCAAGGACAGCTCCAAGCAAGACGCCCGTAGCGTGCATTGCACTGACTCCAAACCACATGAAATCACACTGAGAAGGAACTCCTAATACAGTACAAGTGCAGGGCCGCCGTCCTCCAACAGTCCGACGGCAAGCTCCCGGTGGGGCGGCACCGGACATATCCCGAGACAAGAGAGGCGCCCCGCTCTTTTTGATGGCCACGGGCGATCTCATAGCACAGGCCCGTTGGGCATTTTGATCACAATAGCCATACATCAACACGATATCGACCTTTTCCGCAATTGTTAAACGATCCATTTTAACACGGGTAATGTATCACGAAGCAAATACCGTCCGCACTGGCGGAATGTTACGTGATACCACGTACTTATACGTTTGTGACTATTACAGCGCCATCTATCACAAAGCGAAAAAAGTGGTCCAACTGAAACATTCATATTTCTTTACGTACTACACGAATATGTAATAAAAAATGGGGGTTCCTACTTCAAAAAACGCTGTTTATAACCGTTTGACCTATGGCAGCGCCATCTAGCGGGCCAACCATAGCGCCAACTGGTTTCCCCCTTCAAGCTAGACGAGTTTCGTTCTTTGTATTTTTTTTGTTTGATGCTTATTTCGTGAGATATATGGCCCGGTCACTATCAACCCTCCGGTCACTATCAACCCTGTATATGTACACTGAAGTGACGGATGAAAATTTGTTTTGAGGATGAGATTCGAACCCGGGTCTCCTGATCACTGGGCAGATGCGCTAGCCACTACACCACCCTGACACAGTGGCTCTGCACGACTGTACGGACTACCCTTCTCAATCCAAATTCCCACTGACGCCTCAGTCCACTTGTATTCCCCTAAACTCGACGGCGTTCATTTCATTAAAGAACCTATCCTTGAATTTAAGGCATTATCCCCCGTTTCGTTCTACGCTGAGGAGCTAGTCCAATGCAGCTGGAGAACCTCTGCAAAGCTGTTCGAAATTAGGGGGAATATCAAGTGGGTTGAGGCGTGAGTTGGAACTTGAATTGAGGGGGGGGGGGGGGGGCGTGCTACATTAGCCCATGCAGTTACGCAAAGCCAAAGAGTGGTGTAGTGATTAACGCATCTGCCTAGTAAACAGAAGACGTGGCTTCCAATCCCGGCCTTAGTACAAATTTTAAATCGACGCTTCAGTTTGCTTATACACATCACAGATGTCTGAGACTTAAAAAGGGCTCTGGAACCATAGCGTTTCTTTTCAGCATGTACCACCTTCCCCAAAATTAATATGAAATGTCTGATACCACCTTCTGTTTATATGTACCCGGATAGTTATCGGGCAATTCAGTACTTCCTAAGGCCTTGTATGTATGTCTTTATATATATCATTCCCTCCTATTTGATAAAAAACCTTGATATTCATTGCGAAGGCGTGTGAAATGTTCTAGAATGTCGTGCGTTGTCATCATTATCAAGAGACTATTGTCATTAACAAAATTATGTACAAATGCTGGATTGAATGTATAATAAAGAAATTGAAGGGATAAATATTTGGCGGAAAATATTAAAATGCTGTGGAAGTGTTGGCACAGGTGGCCGGTGCCTCTAAGTTCCATAATTATAATCGAGTGACGAGTTAACACAGAAAACACCTTTATCTTAAGAAACAGCTTACAAGTTATTACCAAGCGATGTATTTTCATTTGTAATTTATTTTTATGTCTTCCTCTGCAATTAATAGTCCTTGTAATTACATTTCTAATCAACTCTCCAATTGTTTACATCTCACAGTTTTGCAATTTACAGAATCTGAGGCCTTATTTGTACGTTCTATGAATTAAATCGGATAAAGCACGAGCTCTGTACTACCATTACATGTTAGTAACCAAATCCAAACTGTAATTAATTACGTAACTAAAATAATACGAGAGACATTATTGTAATTAAAGTTCAGAACGCTTTTCTTATGAAAAACCAAAGATGTTGCTAGAGAAGATTGTTACTCAAATATTGTATTTTTTACCTTATTACGCTGTAACATCAATCTCTTTACGTTTTCAAAAAATGGTTCAAATGGCTCTGAGCACTATGCGACTTAACTTCTGAGGTCATCAGTCGCCTAGAACTTAGAACTAATTAAACCTAACTAACCTAAGGACATCACTCACATCCATGCCCGAGGCAGGATTCGAACCTGCGACCGTAGCGGTCGCTCGGCTCCAGACTGTAGCGCCTAGAACCGCACGGCCACTCCGGTCGGTCTTTACGTTTTGTAAATTTTAACTGTAACATTGAAATTGTACAAAATTAATAATGGAATATTTTGGAAGCTATTGTTAAAATCCTATATAATTCGATGCTGTGAGGCTTCGAGTTAGTTGTTGAGTTGTTCTTGTAGAGTCTGCTTGAGAGTCTGTTTGTAAAACAGATCAGTGATGTCTGTGAACTGCTTTGGTTAAACGTGTCGAGAATGCAGTTCTGCTGTCAATAAATAATGAGAAGTTGCAAAATTATGTTCTTTCATCAAAATGAACTCCAGGAAAAAGATAAGTAGTTTTAAGTAACGATCAAGAAGAATGTAGCATGGTTATATCACCTTGTAGCACACCTGCTGAGCGGCAGAGACGAGGATTAACTCAGCCACTTCTTAACAAACAGGGCTGGGAACCGCATGTGCTTCTCTGGAGCATCTGGTACTGTGTGAGGTGGTACAAGATGGATCAGACAGGAATGGGAGGTTAATACGTATCTCACACCATTGCAGCATTAGTTCATAGGTTTGGAGTAATGTATGTTGCGTATAAGGCGAATGACATTTTATGTTGTTCGGTTAAGATGCATCAACCACATAGGTTGGTGCAATTAAGTTAACCCTTCGAAAGTATTTAAGCGTTCTGAGTTTTCTTGTAACAATCTACGCACTAGTATCAGTATAGCGGTTTCCAGATGAAGTCTAGTGGCCACCCGATATCGTTACTATGTGGAATTTTCTGGACACTTTGGTAAGAACCGATGCTCAGTACAGAGGCCAAAGACAAATCCAGGCAAGCTATGTGATGGGAAGTGAGATAACAAACATGGAGTCACTGTGAAGGCAACTCACGACCTCAACATGCACATCCTCACTCCCATCTTGTCAACCCCTAAACAAATAGTTATGCTGCAGGCTGTGGCCGATTATCCCCAGTTGCTTGGCAAGCGTGCCACAAACGCGAACAATAGGGCGTGTTAAAAAGGTACTTCATAGTTTCAGTGGGAGTAGTTTGGATCAAAACAAGAAAAAAAGGCCGGAAAATGTTGGCTCTAAAACAGATATCTTAAGAGCTTTGAGCACTTGTTCATCTTCGCTGCTGTGAAACACATCTCTTCTACTACAAACTCTTTGCTGTTACGAAAGATCTGCAGAATGTAGTGAACAAATGAGTAAACAAATAAAAACACGTTGCCGTGTTACTGTGATACAGCAGACCTAATTTAATCTGCTTGCTATTTCGTACTACCTGCTCTCGCGAGTCACCGCAAAAGGGGTTGCTCAAAATGATGTCCATTTCCCGCAGGCTTTCATTATGCGAGAAAGTGCAAAGATAAAACTACAGTATACAAAGCATTCCATAAACTTGTCCAAACTGAAACTGGTTCCGTTACAACTAGTGTATGCGCAGCATTTATCCAGATCTGTGTACACTTTTACATTAAAAGCAGTACTAACAGAGGTTTCCTACATGCTGGAGAGCAACAGAACAGCGTATCCTCATTTCCTTATTGAATTCTTTAAATCTTTTATAACAGCAAAGAGCTTACAGTACAAGACATGTATTCCGCAGTAGCGAAGATGAACAAGTGCTCAAAGCTCTAAAGATATGCAATTTAGAGCTCGTCTTTACTCGACATTTTCTTTTGTCTTCTACTATATTACCGTATCTCAAAATACGAACTACTTTTTTAACACTTTGCATTATTCCAAATTATTCCTACAGAGCTGTAATCTCTTGTGTTGAGCAGTGCTGATGATGCTGTGATTCGTGGCTACATTTTTCCACCCACCTAAGTGTAAATTTCGTATAAATATTTTATACTGTGTGGCAACCACAGCGTCAAACACAACAAGGATAGTTGTAGAACACTAAGATTTAACACCTCATGGCTGAAGCAATGGCCAAGATAGGCAGCAGATCTTTTTGTCTTCGTTTGTTGAGATGTCTCTTCGCAGTAAATAAAAAGTATCCTATAGTTTCACGAAGAGTCTACTTGTGCGTAGTCCTACACCAATATCCAGTTGTTCCGATACCAGTGTCCATTCTTGTTGTTAATTCATGGAATGTACCGGTAAATTTAACGCTTTAAAGTGCTAAATCTTTACTATTTTGTGTTTCGTTCGCATGTATAAGAAATGCAGCAAGAGATCTTGCTTAGCCTAGTTTTTAACAAAGAAGTGTACAGGAGTGTCCCAATCCTGTTTGTCTGTGCAACAGCGAAAGTAAACCCGGCATTTGTACTGAGAGAATGGGCGCGCCACACAGCTACATAAGTGAATTTATAGCTTCACGCTCACAGCAGACACCCTAAATACTCTCCTTCTATGATTTGTGGCCGAGTGTACGGCTCACTTCACAGAAAACGTCACCAGCTTTCAGGACAGTAGACGTTAATGAGGTCCTGTGAAGGATAGCCTCAGAAGAAAGCCCTCATGATGCGACCTGTTGGTTCTTGGAGACAACTGAAAAGAGACGTGAATTACTATCACATTAAGTGACAGACAGACTCAAATAAAAAATAAGAGACTGTCATAGTGTGTAGGTTAGAAATGAGGAAGTGAAACAGGACACGGTCGGTGGCAGAAAATGCACTCCAACACAAACGCTGCTTTAAACTCTCCCGTAACTCGTCTCAAGCCCAGCTGAGAAGGAGGAAGGGGTGGAGTAACACTGTTTTTTAAAGAATCTGTTCCACCTGGCCCAGGCGATAGTATATTGTAAGTGTAACTTTCCAAAGTTACGATGAGGCCTGCAACGATATACAAAGCAGCGTGGGATTATGTGCTTCTTACAATGGCTGAAGAGCGTGTAGCTCAGGCACTCTCCTGTGTCACACAAGACCTATGAAGAAGCCACGACTGCAGCCCTGTCGAGGCTCCCAACAAAGAGAGAGAGAGCTGCTAATTTAACGTACATTTCCCATCACTGATTCGGATTGATTGGGAAACTGAAAAAAAAAAGACAGCCACAGGTTGACCAGATTATTAATTCATGAATGACGTCGAAACTGTCGGTTTCGTTGACTTTCAAGTTATCCATATTTGATACGCAAAGTATTTGTCGAGAAATTAAAATTGATTTAATTTGATTTGCAAATAACGTATTTCTTTACTTTTGTTAAAGATTACCCACGTATTCGCTTCATTTAATTTTATTATCGACGGTGATTTCTAATACATGTAGTACTTGCAGTAGCTCTATTTTTTGAGAACTACGTTTGGTGGACTGGCAGTGTTACAGACAGATAAAAGAGAGAAGCGGACGGAAGGGTACCATTAACATATGTTGTAAAAAAGGTGACTTCAGGTAGGACACCATTCGCTGAAGGAAATTGTGTGCAGTGAGAGGAGGTTAGGGGGACGCCTGTGAAGAGTGGAGACAATGCATCCAGAAAGGTAGCTTCCCTGCGGCGGAGGGCAGCCTTTAGCTCTCCCCGTTACTATTTGAAGAAAATCTAGACCACCTGACCGTCGCTCCCACGTCATGAATAATTTTTTCTACGGAACACTTACATGTCTCGGCTAGCGAGCAGCAATAGTCTTTGTGATGAAACGCAGTGGGAGCACGGCACCAGTCTGTCCATAGGAAGACAATGCACCACTGGACACCACGCCTCTGTGAAAGCAACGGGGAGATATGAGAAGGCATTTACGCCCCTACGCTCTCGGCAGAACACGCCACGAGAGGAGCGAGAATTTCATGAGTGTGAGACCGCAGTTTTCTCGTCTCAGGATACTTCCTGCCTTTCCCTCGTGAAAAAAGCGGATAGTAGTCTTAGGAGGTTCGGGGTAACATGATGTTACAATGAATATCAGGCTTCCTTGATATAGCGAGAAGACAGAACCTAAACAGTTTCCTTTCTTTAACTGAAGTCACGTAGCCCACTGGGACTGAAAATACTTTCGAAACTTATTCAGAAGTAGGGGACGCACTACATCCACATCGAGACTTTGAACTTGATTTCCTGAAAACGACTTTCTTAAAAATATTTGACCCATTATCTCAGGAACTATTAGAGATATCTATACCTAATTTTACACTTTATTACCTCTCAGTACGCTGTAGCTACTGAACCACCAAAACAGATCTATCTCTCACAGTTTCTTCCATATAGAGCGAAAAGATTGCATTTTTAAAGAAAAATTGAACGTAATTAAATATTTGTACCTAATTAATTGGTTGTCTATATGTCCTGGATCTCGATGAGTAATCAGAATATGAGTTATATAATAGCTCCTAAGAATTTCAGGTCACAAAATTTATAAGATTATGGGTCATCAATTTTGCGGTTTTAACACAGTAGGTGTAAGGTGTACATCCTCTTCTTAAGGAAATTTATTTTCGAGATCGTGTGCCGTGATGTTTGAAGCCACCGAACTGTTTTGCTTTCTTACTTCAGCCCCGGGTTCCCCGTACTTGTTACAAATATAACCTTTTGAGATTGATTATACCATTTGATAGATTAAAAGGTGATGAATAAGTGATGGAAATTCAACTTCCTACTTGTTGAATTTCTCGTCGAAGTGCTCGCCAGCACATGCCCTTGCGTCCTGTACTCACTGGATACTTTGCCCTGCAAGAGAAAATTACTAAATATATTAGGAAAGTGTGATCCTTGATCGGTCGCTCTGAACTTTAACAATTGAAGTCCGTTGCGCAGGTTTCTCCCTAGGACCGAAACTGGGGCTAGAAATATTTGGAAAATTCATGGAACGTGAGACGATTTGGCACTCAGGTCTGAATAAACAGTGTTAATCACTTTATTAATGAACAGTTGTCGTCCAGCTAGTTGAAGTCTTCGCCTTTTAGGCGAAGTGACGCACTTTAGGAAAATTATATAAGATGGGACCACATTCACTACATTTATACCTAATACAGCTCATGTCAAAGAAATCTTAGTCAGAAAGTAAACTTCGAATTATTTCGTACAGCTGTGGATCGTCAATAATGTCTGTTCTTTCAGACACGCAAGTGAAGTAACTGTACCCCTACTTGCCGTGGTGCATCAAAACACCATAGATCAAAAAATGAGGTCTCAATAATGATTATATCCAAATGGGCCAAGCAAATGACCGATATTCAAAGCTGGACCTCGTAGTCTATGAACAACCTACTACTATCACAGGGATATATACAGTGACGATGAACTTTACAGTGAGTAGAATAATTGTTTTTTTAAAAAGTTGATGACAGCTTGGAAAAAATAACCTTCCACAACAGGGTAATATTATTTGAAGATTTAAACAGCAGGATTGGATACAAAGACGCAGATGTGGTAGGATATTATTGAGAGGAAGTAAAAATTATCATTGGTCAAAGAGTAACACTGATATGTCGAAAATACCAAGAATACATAGTTGTCAACACCTTACTTCAACACAATGATATATGAACGTTACTTGGGAAGACCCACCGCGAGGAATTGTGTGTTTCACTTTACTTGTGATAGCTCACAGAAACAGATAATTCGGGGTAAGATGTAAAAGTATATAGGCAACGTCAGTGTGGAAGGGTGGTATGGGAAATCATTTATCCGTTCAAAGTAAAGGGATGTACTGTAGGAAAACGCAGGAGAGAAACAATACTGCAGGATCCCATATTTAAAAAAGGCCCTCTGAGGCCAAATCCAGTAGTATTAAGACATTATACCAAAATAGGCTGGAAAACAAGCCATTTTTGATAGGGTGTGTACACCAAAACAGTTGCACTGGAAAAGTGCTGTCTCCCCCGTCGTCCACAGAAGCTTAGGTGTTGTGACAAAGAGTAACACATATGTAGAATATTCTGAACATTGGATTACGGAGAAGAAGAACTCTACCTGAAATTGTCATTGGAGAAGACTGTTCAATCTAGTAAGGAGAATATATTGATCTAAGGAACAGGATCCAAGCGATCGTAAAAAAAAGAAAGAACCTCACTGGAAAAATGTTTGTACAAGCATCGATAATACCACTGGTTACAACAAATACATTTTTGTATGGTAGGCCATAAAAAATATGAGAACTATTACAAGAGGCAGAGAAACGATACAGGTAATATTACCAGATTAGCGAATAACAAATTCCATTGCACACTTACAAGAGTACAGGCAGCAGTGTACGACAAAGGAGATGGTTTTAGATTATGAGACGACGGAGGAGGAAGTAACAAGGGAGATGTGAAGAAAGCTGTAAACAAAGCTGAAAGTAACGACCTTGCATGTTTAAGAAATGTTAGGCTGGAACTCTTGAAACATGGAGCTGAAAGGATGGGAAAATATTTACGTGCGATTTATAACAAGTGAAAAATATGCCTAGAGAATGGAACATGTCTTTTATTTGTAACATCTATAAACATCTATGAAAAGGGTGACAGGAAATCTTGTTTGAATCAAATCAAATCAATGTAATACTGTCCGTACCAAAACCCTTCTCTGAGATATTCAAGGAAAAGATTGAAAAGGATGTGACAGTTTTCTTAGTCATAGACAAACCGCTGGAGACATGGTACAAAAAATGTTCAGGAACGACTGTGGTAGTTTAACAGGACGGAATGGACTCTCAACTTTTTTCATATCCTTCTTCTTGGCTTCTGAGGGATTCGGCGCCCCTGTACCGGTCTCATGTGTTGCCTCCAAATGCTTCTGTCTTGTGCTACTTTCTCTCAATTGTTTATGCCCCCATCTTGTTGCATATTGTTTTAATTTCATGACTTCTCCATGAATATTCTTGAAACCATTTAATCCTCTTTCATTCTCATCAGATGGCCTGCCAATTAAAGCCTTCTGGAATTTATGATGCTCATTATTGTTGCTTGTCACCGTAGCAAGTGGATTTCTGTGTCGCGTCTTCTCTTCCAGCTTTGCGATTCATTATCGTAGTATGGATCAAAGATTTTCCCACAAACTTTGATTTCAAACACTTGTAATTGGTGTCCTTCCCTTTCAGCTGAACTCCATATTTCTGCTCCATAGGTTAGGACTGGTGTGATGATTGTGTTAAGAAGTTTCATTTTAGTTTTACTTGTTAACAGTTTAGATCCTAAAAGTTTTTGTATTGCGTAGTAGGCTGTATTACCGTTTTTCAGTCTTCTTTTCACTTCAACGTGTCTCTGAATTTTCTCGTCTATCACTGCGCTCAAAAATTTGAACTGTTCAGTGCGTTCGAATTTATGTTTGCCGATTATTAGATGTGATTGGTTGCCTTGCTCGTCTCTACATCTTTGCACTAAAATGAGTTTTGGTTTCTGATCGTTTACGTTTTAGGCTAATCTTGAATACTACTTCTGTGGGCTCCGCAAATAGCTGTCTGATCTGTATTTCACTCTTTCCAGTGAGCACTATATCATCTACACATCCTAACTTTATTTCCCTGCTGGTACTAACAAGAGTTTCCTGACAGTCTATACAAGGCTACATTAAAGAGGAGAGGGGACAAAACATCTCTGCTTTAGTGCATTCTTATTTTTAAGAGCCGCGCGGGGTAGCTGCGAGGTCTCGGGCGCCTTGCCACGGTCCGCGCGGCTCCCCCCGTCGGAGGTTCGAGTCCTCCCTCGGGCGTGGGTGCGTGTGTTGTCCATACCGTAAGTTAGTTTAAGCTAGATTAAGTAGTATGTAAGCTTAGGGACAGATGACCTAAGCAGTTTTGTCCCATTAGATCTTACCACAAATTTTATTTTATTTTTAAAGCAGTCAGAATTTGTTTCATTTACCAAAACTCTGCTTATAGTAACATGCGTGCACATTTTATAAAGATTTATAAGTTTACTTGGAAATCTCACGTCCTTCGTTACATTTCACAGGGTTTGCTTGTGCATAGAGTCGTAAGTTTTCATAAAATCGATGAACAAGTAATTGATTTTTGTTTACGTTTCTATATTTTTTTCATTTTCGTTACAAATGTATTGTCAGTCTTGATCCATTTTTGTGAAATCACTTTTGATTATCCCCCATTATATTTTCTGTGTGTGGTTGGAAGCGGTTTAGCAATAGACAGGATAAAACCTTGTAGGCTCTGTTAATTAATGATATTCTCTATAGATTCTTAATTCTTCCCTGTTTCCTATTTTATGTATCGGAATATTAATGATTCTTTCCATTCTGTCGCTATGGACTCAGTTTACTGAGTACCTCTATCAGGTGAAACAAACATCTTTTTCTTCAGATGATGAAATAATTTTGTTAAACAGCAAAACGATGTAGAACATATGCTGGGTAAACTGCAAAAGGAATACGCAAGACTGGACCAAAAAATTAATTTGGAAAAGACAGAGCACACGTGTGATAGCAAACAAGTAAGGAATTTAGTTCTCGATGATGGAAAAATAAAAAAAAATGAAAATTTTAAATATTTAGTTTCAGCTATAGCCAGTGAAGACACTTGTGACAAAGATATTGAGATCAAGATAGCGATTGGTATACGAGCTGAAGCATTCATGGGCAGACCGACGTAATTTCATGTACATGTAACGTCTGAAAAACGACGGAAAGCACAGAGATGTGCACTTATCAATTTATTTACTGTACATAATTTCAAATCTAACTATATTATGTTAATTATTTTGTGAAATGTAACTAATATTTCAAAGGTATATCGGCAGTCAGCCTGATTGTAATACGTTTGTTTTGTTTTGTTTTCTTACTTTTTTAAAAAACGGAAAAGATGTAAGTGAAGAGCATATCTGCTCGCATCTCTCTCTCTTGTCTGTTAGAGTTTATATCGATAGGACGTACTGTACTTGCGTTCCTTGCGTACGTTTAATTAATCTTTCTTTTGTGTAGACAAGTAGAAAAATGCGATGTGTCATGTATTAGTTTTAGAAGCATTTGCAATTAAATTGATGTGAATTAGTTAAGTCTCACGAGTTCTCATTTTAACAGTTCTCCTAGTAAATATGGTGTACATGAAATATTTTCATGCTTTACTGTTACAGCTAACGACGAGCTTAGCGGATCGTTGCATGGAAAAGCAATGGCGGAATACAATTAATATTCTGTCATTTATTCATTTGAAACCTGCTACAGCGTCCCTGAGATTAACTGCCGATCATCACGAAGCGTTTTGCAAACTTTAATCCAAGCGCAGAACCTTAAGTGATCTGACCACAGTCTCCAAGCTATGATCCCGTTTCGCCCGTAAATAACAGATACCGGCCCCGCAAAACTAATGGTGGTATTTCTAAACTGTATAGTATTTTTCCAGAAGTAGATTTGGCCTCTAACGAAGATGTATCCACCATCCACAACAGCCGTCTGCTCCAGTTAATTTTAACAGTTTTGTTTCCAGTGTTTAATTTCAATTTCTGTTTAAAACCAAAATTATTATCACACATTTTAGTAATCCTGCGTGAGCAAACTCGTCAGAGCGACGATGTCTACATGGACTGATTGGAGCAAACAAAAAAAGGGACATTCCTTAGAAATATTGAGAATGTAGCGCAGAAATACAGCCCTTTACAGATAAAAGAAGGAACAAGATCAGGACAGTGGAATTAGATTTCAAGAGAAGATGCCGGTAGGTCACTCGTAATTAAAGATGAAACCATTAAAAGTAAGGGAAAAATGGGAGTGATGCAGCCAGCCCATAACGAGCAGACTGAAGAATAAGCCTTCAATAGTTTGGGAATGTTAAAAGAATGAACACTGACAAGTCGCCCAAGGAGGTGTTTATATGGGTCCTCGAGAAAAACAAAAGGCAGTGGGCCATCTTTGTCATGGAAGTTACATATTGATCAGGCAATGGATGAAAAGAAAGTGACAGCTTTCAATTAGAGTGCCAAGTTGTTTCACTGTTCTACGAATGTGGGGAAGACTAGCAATAGCTGCGTACTCTTCCTGGACAGGCCGCCCCTTCGTCCATGAGCACTGTTTTCCTTTCAGTTTACAGACAGACTTTATCTACCCGGCATTTTCTCTCCAGTTTTTTCATGTGAATGGCCAAAAATTTTTACTGATCTCGTGCTTATACAGTGGAATTACATTTTACTGAGCATTTATTTCCAGTTGTTAAATGATCTGTTACGCAAAACAGCTCAACAGCTGGACCTATCAGCTGTCTATCTCATTGAAGAGACTACCCCAAGTGTAACATGCTGTCAACATGTACTCAACAATGTCAGATTCATTGCCTCCACAATCAATAGCTGGAATACTTTTCGCAGCTTGAGGGTATCAAATGCCCAACCCCAGCCTCAGTTCTAACGGAATCTTAAGGGGCACAAAATAATTAAATTGTCTCCCTCTGTAACAGCTGTAGGTAGCCAGATGTTATAGAACTACAGAGATATCAACGTAAGTCAAGCAATGCATTGTAGCACATTATTGTTCTAGACTTGAACTTGATCAGTTCTAATCCATCAGATATAGTGACAACCACCTAACGTGGATGTAGGTAAGCTGCTCCACTCAGTGCAGCACATTTTACAAGAGCCAGTAATTCTTGCGTGGAAGAAATTTATGCAGTCTATCAGTAACACAGTTAATGGTGATAGAAGCACAGAAACTTTCTGGTCATTCATTAATTCGTCACCAAATGACTATAACATGGTTACGTAGCTTTACAATGTGCTGTCAGAGACAAAGAGCGGCAAGATGCCAATTTAAATAATTCAGTCTCTTTCCCACCAACACTATATAGGTCACTGACACCATCACACTTATAAATGAAGCACTTCTCAACCATTATTTATAGGAACGTATTTTACGTAAAAGCTCACCTAACAACTGCAAATAAGTAATCAGTAAGCTGAAAATAAATCCACTTTATACACACGAGGTCTGTGAAGTTATTTTCTCTAGTTACTTAAGAGAAATACACAGGAAATGCTGGAGAACTGAAGACAGTTTTTAAACTGAGAAGCAAGGGGCACCCGTTGCAGGGAAGTTGCCTTTCCCAGAAGAACGCTGTAAGTTCCATACAGGATGACTAAGGATAAATTTCACTTTATCATTGTAGAACAGTGTGCAGAAATTTCTGTAGATTCTGTCCATATTGTTTCTTCCATTAGTATTATTAAAAACTGATGTCTGTACTCCATGTAGTGCTAGTCAAAGTATTTTGTGGAAAGTAAACAATGCTGGGTGCGGCTGCACACTGCGTCACCATTGATTCAGTAGACGAACTGGAGAAGGGCCGACATAAATTTGTGAAATACCCTGCAGATGGATTTTGTGACGTAGTGTTGTAGAGAGATAGGAGAATCGTCTGGTCGCTATTCCTTTTGCAGACCTGTGAAGGAGGAAAGTGCATGACCAGAATCTGACGACCTGCCTCCCCTTACGCATCTAACCTCCGCACCCTCTTTTCAGTCTAATGCACCCCCACAACACGGTTTACCCCTTAATACGTCTCTACTGCACTTAGGTATGGTACACACATTTAATATTTGTTCTTAACCGACTTTATATACACTCCTGGAAATGGAAAAAAGAACACATTGACACCGGTGTGTCAGACCCACCACACTTGCTCCGGACACTGCGAGAGGGCTGTACAAGCAATGATCACACGCACGGCACAGCGGACACACCAGGAACCGCGGTATTGGCCGTCGAATGGCGCTAGCTGCGCAGCATTTGTGCACCGCCGCCGTCAGTGTCAGCCAGTTTGCCGTGGCATACGGAGCTCCATCGCAGTCTTTAACACTGGTAGCATGCCGCGACAGCGTGGACGTGAACCGTATGTGCAGTTGACGGACTTTGAGCGAGGGCGTATAGTGGGCATGAGGGAGGCCGGGTGGACGTACCGCCGAATTGCTCAACACGTGGGGCGTGAGGTCTCCACAGTACATCGATGTTGTCGCCAGTGGTCGGCGGAAGGTGCACGTGCCCGTCGACCTGGGACCGGACCGCAGCGACGCACGGATGCACGCCAAGACCGTAGGATCCTACGCAGTGCCGTAGGGGACCGCACCGCCACTTCCCAGCAAATTAGGGACACTGTTGCTCCTGGGGTATCGCGAGGACCATTCGCCACCGTCTCCATGAAGCTGGGCTACGGTCCCGCACACCGTTAGGCCGTCTTCCGCTCACGCCCCAACATCGTGCAGCCCGCCTCCAGTGGTGTCGCGACAGGCGTGAATGGAGGGACGAATGGAGACGTGTCGTCTTCAGCGATGAGAGTCGCTTCTGCCTTGGTGCCAATGATGGTCGTATGCGTGTTTGGCGCCGTGCAGGTGAGCGCCACAATCAGGACTGCATACGACCGAGGCACACAGGGCCAACACCCGGCATCATGGTGTGGGGAGCGATCTCCTACACTGGCCGTACACCACTGGTGATCGTCGAGGGGACACTGAATAGTGCACGGTACATCCAAACCGTCATCGAACCCATCGTTCTACCATTCCTAGACCGGCAAGGGAACTTGCTGTTCCAACAGGACAATGCACGTCCGCATGTATCCCGTGCCACCCAACGTGCTCTAGAAGGTGTAAGTCAACTACCCAGGCCAGCAAGATCTCCGGATCTGTCCCCCATTGAGCATGTTTGGGACTGGATGAAGCGTCGTCTCACGCGGTCTGCACGTCCAGCACGAACGCTGGTCCAACTGAGGCGCCACGTGGAAATGGCATGGCAAGCCGTTCCACAGGACTACATCCAGCATCTCTACGATCGTCTCCATGGGAGAATAGCAGCCTGCATTGCTGCGAAAGGTGGATATACACTGTACTAGTGCCGACATTGTGCATGCTCTGTTGCCTGTGTCTATGTGCCTGTGGTTCTGTCAGTGTGATCATGTGATGTATCTGACCCCAGGAATGTGTCAATAAAGTTTCCCCTCCCTGGGACAATGAATTCACGGTGTTCTTATTTCAATTTCCAGGAGTGTAATTATAAACATCAGTTTTATCCAATTAAAACACTATATTTAATAATCTGTGGTTTTTCCATCCCCTGCAACACAGGTATTAGTCCTTGTGAAAAATATTAGTAGGAACTGTTTTTCAGTACATTTAATGAAGTTTAATTTTATACTGGGAAACATTATTACTAGGAGCCGCCATTTTCGAGTTATTGGAGAAAAACCCAAAAAAGTGACATTCAAACGGCCCTCCAACCACGCCATCGCTCGCACCCCACAGGCTTGGACTGTTTGTTGTTCAGGACACTTCCTGCTAGCACTGTGCAAAAATTTGCTACTACACGAATTTTTTTCCCGCTAATTTTCCTTCGTTGACTGGACTGTGTCCCATCTAAGAGTCGCCAGCCGCATTTTATCTGATGTCCCGGCAGTTATTTTCAATTTCGTTTCTTCTATGTGTAGTTGGAGTCAGCCCAAATAAATACTGCTTGTCATGTGTTCCATGTCACGCCCGATCCCGACTGAAGGCGTCAATTTCTTTCCCATCGCAAAGAAAGCGATTTTTAAAGCGTAATTTTACGTGCCCATTAGTTAGAGCGGTCGCAGATTGTTCTTGTGCGATATTCGTTTTATCGATGTGTATTAACAGAAACATTAAAACACGAAGAATCATCTGCACTGCAGCAGCGACTGAGTTGCGCTGCTGCGTAGCGGCAGCGCTCAGTGCGTTCCGGGGAAATTGCAGAAAACGTGACGCTGAATAGCCGCACAGGAATTTGAACTACTGGCCTCCAGATTGTGAATCCACTGTGTTACCAGTGTACCCTCTCGATCGTTTATTAAAAGAAGAAAGCGATGGACGCTGTAAGAACTACTCTACTGGCCATTAAAATTGCTATACCAAGAAGAAATGCAGATGATAAACGGGTGTTCATTGGACAAATATATTATACTAGAACTGACATGTGATTAAATTTTCACGCAATTTGGATGCATAGATCCTCAGAAATCAGTACCCAGAACAACCACCTCTGGCCCTAATAACGGCCTTGATACACTTAGGCATTGAGTCAAACAGAGCTTGGATGGTGTGTACAGGTACAGCTGCCCATGCAGCTTCAACACGATACCACAGTTCATCAAGAGTAATGACTGGCGTATTGTGACGAGCCAGTTGCTCGGCCACCATTTACCAGACGTTTTCAGTTGGTGAGAGATCTGGAGAATGTGCTGGCCGGGGCAGCAGTCGAACATTTTCTGTATCCAGAAAGGCCCGTACAGGACCTGCAATATGTGGTCGTGCATTGTCATGCTGAAATGTAGGGTTTCGCAGGTATCGAATGAAGGGTAGAGCCATCTGAAATGTAACGTCCACTGTTCAAAGTGCCGTCAATGCGAACAAGAGGTGACCGAGATGTGTAAGCGATGACACCCCATATCATCACGCCGGGTGATACGCCAGTATGGCGATGACGCATACATGCTTCTAATGTGCATTCACCGAGATGTCGCCAAACACGGATGTGACCATCATGATGCTGTAAACAGAACCTGGATTCATCCGAAAAAATGACGTTTTTGGCATTCATGCACCCTGATTCGTCGTTGAGTACACCATCGCAGGCACTCCTGTCTTTGATGCAACGTCAAGGATAACCGCGGCCATGGTCTCCGAGCTGATAGTCTATGCTGCTGCAAACGTCGTCGAACTGTTCGTGCAGATGGTTGTTGTCTTGCAAACGTCCCCATCTGTTGACTCAGGGATCGAGACGTGGCTGCTCGATCCGTTACAGCCATGCGGATAAGATACCTGTCATCTCGACTGCTAGTGATACGAGGCCGTTGGGATCCAGCACGGCGTTCCGTATTACCCTCCTGAACCCACCAATTCCATATTCAGCTAACAGTCATTGGATATCGACCAACGCGAGCAGCAATGTCGCGCCACGATAAACTGCAATCGCGACAGGCTACAATCCGACCTTTATCAAAGTCGGAAACGTGATGGTACGCATTTCTCCTCCTTACACGAGGCATCACAAAAACGTTCCACCAGGCAACGCCGGTCAAGTGCTGTTTGTGTATGGAAACTTTCCTCATGTCAGCTCGTCGTAGGTGTCGCCACCGGCGCCAACCTTGTGTGAATGCTCTGAAAAACTAATCATTTGCATATCACAGCATCTTCCTCCTGTCGGTAAAATTTTGCGTTCGTGGTGTAGCAATTTGATGGCCTGTGATGTAAGATTGTTAACGTGCGTATCGATATCTGTAGACTGATTTTTTTTTCACCACAGGTTCTCTAACCATATTTCGCGGATATTTTTTTCCTTGTTAGTACAAAAATCTGTATTTTTTTCAGTAAAATTTTGTAGAGGTGTACGTACGTGTTTACATACCCTACTGGCTAGCCAAGCGCGTTAGATGGCTGCTTCTGGGATTCAGGGAGGCGGGCAGGCCACGGATCGAATCCACTCGTTTGAATAACGACATTAGCCTGTGTCCCGGCCATCCTGGTTGCGGGTGTAGACTGTTTCCCATATCCGTCTAGGTGACTACCTTACACAATACGCTAACATTTCGAAAACGTTCTCACAGATCCACGTAAGGTAACAGACGACGGGACGCACATGCTACGCCCAAGAAAGGGCGGGAGAGGGGGATGGGCGACAGGAAGGCCATCCTGCCACTCTCTACTATTAAACGGAAAAATCCTACAACTGGGCTAACTGAAGAAACAAAACAACTCAAGGAGACACGCTACACATCGGACACACAAACAGCCCTCTCCTGAAAATCATGTTACTCACAAGCAGAAGCGGTAGAGAGTCAGTCAACCCTTGAGAAATGCAAAACTCAGGCCTGCTTATATATTAACTGACAACAGAAATGGACCAAATGTCCTATGGAAAAACCTAACTAAACCTGCAGCTGATCCCACTGTCCCAGCCGATAAACTGAACCGGTACTTCACATTACCTACAACGACAAATGATCCACAAACAAAATAGACACTCATTGATTACTTCATAGGGGTATACGACTGCAGTCAGGAAAAATTCTATCTGAAGCAAGTTACTTCAAATGGCTCTTTGCTCTGAGCGCTATGGGACTCAACATCTGAGGTCATCAGTCCCCTAGAACTTAGAACTACTTAAACCTAACTAACCTAAGGACATCACGCACATCCATGCCCGAGGTAGGTTTCGAACCTGCGACCGTAATGGTCGCGCGGTTCCAGACTCAAGCGCCTAGAACCGCCCGGCCACAACGGCCGGCCCAACTTACTTCCAACACCGTCAATAATGCCATTACGCGTGTCGCATCAGCATATACTGGACACTTAATCCATTCGATGAAGCTTATTATTGAACAACTATTCACTATAACAAATAACTTCAACTGCTTCTTAACCACAAGTGCTTTCCCTTATGACTGGAAACATGTACTAGTTAAACCATTACATAAAAAGGGACGCTGCCACAGCACCCTCTGCAGTGTCCACGGCCTTAGAGCATATAGTCTACGACGAGATAACGAATTATCTAACTACAGACAACGTACTAGATGAATACCAATCCGGCTCCAGTAAGAATCGCAGCTTGATAAAGGTAACAGATGACTCGAAGCTTGCCATGGATGCACAAAAGGAAACTATCATGTACTTCTTAGATTTCAGAAGAGCCTTTGACACCATCGACTACGACATTTTACTTGGCAAACTTAGCAGCCAATTTATCGGCAAGTGGAGTACAATGGTTTTGCTCATGCCAGAAATGTGTCATGTTCGGTACCAAAAACTCACAATGGTGGCAGATAGTGTCAGACGTCCTCCAGGGTTTGGTAATACGTCCTATACTCTTTTCATTGTACGTAGATGATCGTCAGTCTTGTCCTATTGCAAATATCACATGTACCTTGCTGAACTCCAATTTTTTCTAAGGGCAAGACCTACAGACCTGAAGATAACTACCGAGAATCTTAATAATGACCTGCGTGTACTATCAAAACGGGCGCAGGATATAGCATTAAAGCTCAACCCATCCAACACCCGATCAGAACTGGTTGGTGATTCAAGGTTCATTACCCTGAAATACCGGGAATCCCTACACTCTTTAACAATTAATTGTGTAAATATCAGCTTCACTCCTTCAGAAATGAGTCTAGTAGTAATAATAGATGAAAATATAAATTGAACTGAGCAAATAACTGCACTGTGCAATAAGGCATTAGCATGTGTCGATGCCGTATAAAAATATAAAAAAACTATTGTCTCTTAACCTGAAAAAGAAACTTGTACAAACACTTATAGTTCCAGTTATTGATTACAGCAATGTTATTATTCAAGGCTTTTCTGAGGAAAGCTCAAGGCGTCTGGAACTGGTTATGAATACCTGTGCCCACCATATCTGTGCTCTTCGAATCTTTGATTACATTTCACCATCTTCCTGTTTGTGTGAAGGCAAGGGCAGTGATTTTCATACCCTCTGTCTTCTCTACTTTCTTATTAATGAACGCTGCTCCTCATACCTCTCATCAATGTTAATGCTCTTGCCTGAACAACACGGCAGTTGCACCTAATCCCATCAGAGTGGAATCCTTTCTGTTTCACTCCATCGTTCACCTAGTTTCTCGAAGCCTTTCTCAGTAGCAGGAACCCGAACCTGGAACAACCTCTCGCATTATATTAGAGAACTAAGTAACATCTCCAGCATCAGAAGACAAGTAACGAGATACCCACGAAAGCAACAGTAGGGTTATCATTGTCCCTGTTTGCACATCCGTATTTCCAAAACGATCTTCATCATTTACCAGTATTCTTGGCGGGTGCAGTCTCCTTAAATTTCCTTCACCGGGAACTCGCTGTATCAGAAAACATCTGTTTTCTAGATCTCTAAATTGTTCCTTCATCTGCCACTGTTATTGCTCTTGTTAACGACACAGTTATTTTCATTAATATTATTATTATTATTATTACTATTAACAGTATGAGTGGGACCGATGACCGTTGCAGTCTGGTCCCTTTAATCCCCACAACCAACCAACCAGTATGAGTGGCTGCGGTTGCAGTAGTACAAGTGATGCCACTATTAACTTCTTTAGTTCATAGTCAGTAGAATTTGCTAACACCGTCACTGAAGATACTGAAATCATTTTAATATTAGTTGTCACACTTCTGTATTTTTTTAGGTAACTTTGGTGTAATACACTGAAGAGCCAAGGAAACTGGTACATCGGTCTAATATCGCATAGGGCACCCGCGAGCACGCGGAAGTGCCGCAACCCGACGTGACATGGACTCTACTAATGTCTGAAGCAGTGCTGGAGGGAAGTGACACCATGCATCCTGCAGGGCTGTCCACAAATCCGTAAGTGTACGAGGAGGTGGAAATCTCTTCTGAACAGCACGTTGCAAGGCATCCCAGATACGCTCAATAATGTTCAAGTCTGGGGAGTTTGGTAGCCAGCGGAAGTGTTTAATCTCAGAAGAACTCTGCAGCAGTTCCGGACGTTTGCGGTGTCGCATTATCCTGTTAGAATTGCCCAAGTCCGTTGGAATGCACAATGGACATGGATAGATGCAGGTGATCAGCCAGAATGCTTACGTACGTATCATCTGTCAAAGTGGTATCTAGACGTATCAGGGAACCCATATCACTCCAACTGCACACGCCCCACTCCATTAAAAAGCCTCCACTAGCTTGAACAGTTCGCTGCTGACATGCAGGATCCATGGATCCATGGGTTCATGAGGTTATCTCCATATCCGTTCAAGTCTATCCACTCGATACAATTTGAGACGAGTCTCGTCCGACCAGGGAAGTTGTTTCTAGTCATCAACAGCCCAATGTCGGTGTTGACGGGCCCAAGCGAAACTTAATGCTTTGTGTCGTGCAATCATCAAGGGTACACGATTGGGCCTACGCCTCCGAGAGCCCATACCGATGATGTTTCGTTGAATGGTTCTCACGCTGATATTCGTTAATAGTCCAGCATTGAAATCTGCAGCAATCTGCGGAAGGATTGCACTTCTGTCAAGTTAAATGATTGTCTTCAGTCGTCGTTGGTCCCATTCTTGCAGGATCTTTTCCTGGCCGCAGCGATGTTCGAGATTTGATGCTTTACCAGAGTCCTGATATTCACAGTACACTCGTGAAATGGTCGCATGGGAAAATCTGCACTTCATCGCTACGTCGGAGATGGTGTGTCCTACCGCTCGTGCGCTGACTATAACACCAAGTTCAAACTGACTTAAATCTTGATAACCTCCCATTGTAGCAGCAGTAAGCGATCTAACAACTGGGCCGGTGATTTTGTGTCTTATATAGGCGTTGCCGACCGAAGCGTCGTGTTCTGCTTGTTTACGTATCTCTGTATTGGAACACGTATGTCTATAGCAATTTTTTGGTGCTTCAGTGTATGCACTGTATGTGTGAAAGTCTGGTGCGATGTAAGAGAGGGCCTGATGACCCAATCAGTTCACGTTACATAAATAAATAAACGAATTAAGTGGGCAAATCCAAAATGTCGACCTCGTGAAGATACGGGATCAAGGCCAGGAGAAAGAAGTACATATGTATCAACCTCTAACTAATGAGTTTAATACTTAATTGTTATATAGTTGCTTTACAAATACAAGCAAGTTTTCTTCCAAACTTGCAATCACATAAAAGATAAGGGAACGTTATGTTCGTTCTTAGTTCAGTTACTGGTTGACTGGATCTTGTTAAATAGATTTGTAATTAAGCGCGGAATACAGAAGTGACGAATCTAAAACATCTGTTTACTTGTTTGCGTAACTTCACTCACACGTGACGAGTGCTCTACGATGTATTTCGGCCAGTTCTGTCATGCGCATCGCGCTGACGCACGGGGAGTGGCGAAAAGGTATGTAGAGTGGGTTACGGGGCTGTACGATGCGGCTGAAGCGGGCGCCGACATTCGTCGCCCTTGCGAGGCTGCGCCCCGCTCTCTGGTCGGCAGCCGCCTACCCCGCCTCTCACGATGATAACTTTCGGGTGCGAAACGTCGCCGTCGGCGGCCTGTTGCTGCTGCTGCTGCGTCTGCATACCGTCAGCTCCCGGCGACCAAGGTCTCGAGGAAAGCGCGGTAGACCACGCAGAACTGTGGCTTCATGCATTCCACACCGCCTTCGGTCGACCTAGATCGGGCACGAACAGAAATGCCTGAGTGTTGGTCAGTAGTTTCACACATACTTCTGCACAAAGGAGGTACACCGCAGCAGCGGCAAGACCGCAAACCAAAACACCAGTTCCATATTGCTTGCTCATGACCAGAACATTCGTATGAAGGCGGAGGTCAAGATCGACTTAATCCAGCACTACAGGAGAGAAAAATTGTATTTTCAAAATTATTTCTTCTGTAATTGGCGAGTGTACTAAAAGTGGCAAGTGAGCTACACTTACAATTATGTGAAAAAAAAATCTATCTACATGGCTTCATTTATTCATTTACAACATCATATGAGCTACCGTGATAATCAAATGAAAACCTCCGACTTGTAAATCAATGTTGAATGTCGGTTTCAGTAAAACTCGTATTTAAGCTGGGAGTCAACACTGAACGTTGTGTTACAAGTTCTGTGCTTTCATCTGATTATCACAGTAGCTCAGAAGACGTTATATATAAAAAAAAAAGAATACACGGAGCGATGCAGACGGCATTTCTTTTTTTTCTACAAAATATCCGCAAGCACTGCAGATTCATTCCGAAAAATTTTGTTTCGCTTTTTAATAAAAATACACTTATTTTAAGCCCTAAATGTGGTGTTATTATGCATCGTTGTTGTATACTTATCTGACTTATATGCTTGGTGAGCTTTAGTCACCACTAGTCTCTTAATCATGCAGTGAGTGTATTTCTCCTTTATAATTATTAGAATTGCATTATTATACAAGAGCCACTACTCAAGGAAGCGTGCAGCTTTTAGATAAACAGGAATGAAGTTCCTATAAATTTATTTATTATAAATTAGTTAATATGAGGGCGTGTTGAATAGTAATGTTGTGCTTTTTAAATAAAACTAACGTTACTAATATTCCGCTTCTGCATTCTTCAGTTCTAGATATTTATTTCTCAACATAGTTGCTGTGGTGACGAACAAGTTTCTCGCAATGAGAGATCAGTTTCTTCATACCGTCACTATAGAACGTTTAACATTCTTGACGAATGACATTCTTGTCTCTGCTGGCATCGATTCATTACTATCAAAGCGAAGTCCTGAAGTTCTCGAAGGTGTATTAAGCTAGCGAATGGATTTAATCGGATAGGGTCAAGTCAGGATTGCATGCGGGAAGATAGCTGATTTTGAATCCCAGGTGTGGGCTATTGCACGTGCCACAGTTCTCGTGTGTAGTGTGGCGTTATCGTCTTCGAATTCGTGCTTTCAGTTTCCTGAGGATCTTGCAGAATTCATGGTGGTGCCTTTAGTCTTGAATTCCAAATACATCACACGTTGATGTATTTGGATGCCTACAAAATTGAGCTCTACCTTTGTCTGGGTGCCGCGTGTCTTTCTAGCACCACCGGACTGCTCATGTTAAAAGCACGATACAATGGTCTCTTTTCTTGTAGGACATAACATAGATAGTGCGTCTTTGGTGAATTTTGGCCCACATGCAATATACTATTCTGACTTTCTACCTGCGGTTCTCATACCCTTGGTAGACTGCGTTCTTCGAAAATGCCTGTGGTTCACCTAATAGCTGGGCGGTGGTTATTTCCCGTAGCTCGTGTGCCCTCTGCCCATCCTGTACTCAACTCCAATTTACATTTAAACAGAGCTCCAGAAGAAGAATTTAATTTGGAACTCCTGTCATTGGATGTGGAATTCACTGACATCAGTTTAACCGTATTCTCGTTTCTTGCTTGAGATTAATTAAGATTCATTGGACTTGTTAATTTATTTGAATTTAATTATGGTATATGACGTTTTTGCCAGAAGTAGTCCCATAACACTATGTTACTGTGAAAACTGGTTTATATATTACCCATTGCAGCACAGCTGTTTTTTGATACGTATAAATTTTGGTGCTATGATACGATTTTCGTTTATTTGATTTAGCTCGACCAACTTCTGTGAATAATAACCATTTTCAAGTGCGTTTCTGGCGTACTGTAGCATTTGTAAACATGACGTTCGCTATGTCGAACAGCTGAAATATCCTGGTAATTTGCTATCTTGGGAACATGTGAAATTTTGCAATTACTTATCTGTCTTTCCCAGTAGTAGGGCTATGGCGACATGGGCTACTTTTTTCATTGGTAAGTTGAAGTCATGACGTTGAAGTCATTGACCTAATGACATCATTATTCTAAACCAGTGGTAGTGACACTGGTCCCTATCGGCTAATAATGAGCGATGCTGCATTCATAGTGGGCGGTAGGCAGTGGGGGTATTAAAAAATTTAATTAGGTTTTTATAAAATTCTGACACATAGCGTTTGGTAAGTAACTACTATTATACGTTTTAACATGCTATAACTCTGCTTTACAAATTTTATAAAGAAAAATATTACTCCCCTACTTTATAAATCATCATTAGTGTGGAATGAGAGACACTTAGAAAATCTTACTACTGACAGAGACAAAATAATGGGCAGTAGCTATTAAAGGTTGACTATCCCTGTTCTAATCATTTACATTATCAGTGACATTATCACTTTTATCATTTATGTCACTTATCATATCAGGGGATAGATAGACCCCTTCCCTCCTCCCCCCTTATCTTCACCCAACAAAGCACTATATGAAAGAGCAAATGGAATAACCAAAGATGGTAGAGATAGACCAGTTGTATTAATGGAAAATTAAAAACACTCCCCATTCTTATATCCAGCCAACCACAGTGTAATATTAAAATCCAAAGAAGATGGAAACAGTTGCGTGGTTTGAACCCTTTCTCCCTCTTTTTTTCCACCCAAGCAGAGCATAGTATTAGAAAATACTAAAAATGTGCTAGTGAGAAATTGAAGATTCTCTCTCCCCTTTCCCCTTGCAATCTCCAGAGAGTCATAGTGCAGTACTGAAAGTCCAAGGTGATGGAAGCAAGACAATTGTGCTTTATAATCCTCGTTCCATCCTCCCTATCTCCATCCTATCAGAGTGTCATATTTAAACGATATGTAGAAATGATTTCAGATTACATTATTTCCAATTTACTCCTCCCCATCCCGCTTCCTCTTTCCAAACAACTGGATCAGAGTATTAAAAAATGGTTCAAATGGCTCTGAGCATTTTGGGACTTAACATCTATGGTCATCAGTCCCCTAGAACTTAGAACTACTTAAACCTAACTAACCTAAGGACATCACACAACACCCAGTCATCACGAGGCAGAGAAAATCCATGACCCCGCCGGGAATCGAACCCGGGACCCCGTGCTCTGGATCAGAGTATTAAAATGGTGTGTGCACGTAGTGTCAAATTACATTATTTCCAGAAGAAAAGCATTTTATAGCTATCTGCTGTAAACATTCAACGTTATTCTTTACCAGTTTAGGTTACTATAACCATAATCATTGGAACACTAAACAATAAAAACAAAAAAAAACAACATACTTAGTGTACAGACACAAAAAGTAAGAATAATTTCAAAATCGTAGTTAAGTACATCTAAGTTATAGGCAGTGCTTTCAAAGCAGTACATCGGATGGCTCAAAAAATGCGTACTACATATAAATGACTCAAAGGCATACCAAACATAACGATGTCAAAAATAAGAACATAAAAGCAATAAATCTAGAAATCTAAACCTGGGTTACATACATTATCGGTCTTTTCCATGAATCATTTTGCATGATAAATGGTAATAATGTGGAATCGTAAATTAATATGTAAGTAAGGCTACATGCTTAACAATTCAGCGCCTTTTTTGTGTAAATATGCAGACTTGAGTCAGTAATTCCTACGCACCACCTCTTACATATGACAATAACAGAAATTCCCTTCAGAATAGAAGGAGTTGTCAATGATAAACTTTTTTAGTTTGTTTTCAGATTTTATTTTGCTGTCTGTCAGATACATTATGTAACTGAGTGAGTGATCAAACATTTTAGCTGCAGTATTCTGCACCACTTTTGTGCTAAAGAGAACATTAATGTTAAGTAACAAATATGATTTTTTCTTCTGTTCTAATTATGTACATCACTGTTCCTTTTGAACTGTAGCGTATCATTTACAATGAATTTCATGAGAGAATAAATGTGCCGTGAAGCGGTAATTAGAATGCCCAGCTCCACAAACAGAATCAAAACACACTCATAGGCTCTACTGACGTACTAAAAGGGTTGGACAATGTCAAATAGTGCACGATGTTCGTAATTCTGAAGAAAAATGGGGGCTAAGCTATAGGGAGATATGGGTAAAATACAGTATTTACAAGAATTAAGAGGGAACGATAAGAGTGAAAGACCCAGAATGAAATGCTTGGATTAAAAGGCTGTAAGATGGGGTTGCAGTCTTTCGCCTCTGCTGTTCAATCTACACATTGAAGAAGCAACGACTGAAACAAAAGAAAGGTTTGAGAGAGGAACTAAAATTCAGGGTGAAAGAACAGCAGTGAAAAAATTCGCTGATGACACTGGTATCGGTGAAAGTATGGAATGAACAGTGTTCTGAGTATAGAATATAGACTGAGAGTAAATCGAAGAAAGACGAAAGTAATGAGAAATAGCAGAAATGAGAACAGCGAGAAACTTAACGTCAGAACTGGTTATGATGAAGTAGATTAAGTTAAGGATTTATGCTACTAAGGCAGAAAAATGACCCATGACGGACGGAGGAAGAAGGTCGTAAAAAGATTAGCAGGACTGTCAAAAAGGGCATTCCTGCCCAAGAGAAGTCTATTAGCATCAAACATAAGTCTTAATTTGAGAAAGAAGTTTCTGAGAATGTACGTCAGGAGCACAGCACCTTATGGTAGTGAGACATGGACTGTCGGAAAAGCGCAACAGAATATAATCGAAGCTTTTGACATCTGGAGCTGCAGACGAATGTTGAAAATTAGGGAGACTGATAAGGAATAGGAGGTTCTGTGCGGAATCGGCGAGGGAAGGAATGTATGGGAAACACTAACAGCAAGAAGGGACATGATGACGGGACTTCTGTTAACACGTCAGGGAATGATTTGCATGGTACTAGAGGGAGCTGTAGAGGGTAAAAGGTGTAGAGGGAGACAGACGTTGGAATACATCCAGTAAATAACTGAGTACGTATGTTGCAAGTTCTTCCCTGAGATAAAAAGTTTGGCACAGGAGAAGAATTCGTGGCAGCAGCATCAAACCAGTCAAAAGACTGATGACACAAGCAGAAAATGCTGGTGTATTCTCCAAGTGTCTTACAACTGAATGCGTTCCAAACATAGCACGCCGTTTGGTTCTCAGCCTCTGCTATCGTTCTGCTTGTTAGCACCGTTTTTAACTTATCGATAGAGGACTAGCTATCTTCCAGGAGAATCGATTAGTTACATTTTCGTAAGGGAGATATCCTCTCTGATTAACAAGACTGAATTCAGAATTATCAGAAAAATATGCCTTCATCACACTGAGTACATTTGCTTTTAAGTAAGACGCACTGTTTTCGAGGTATCAGAAAGTGTATCAAACATGAGGAAACCATTCCATGCACTCTCTGTCTCCACACGATTTAAACTGAGAATATTCCTGATTATAGCTGCAATGTATGTAGAAGATGACAATGAATTGTCTATGGAAATGTGAGATTTCGTGTCAGAACGGTAACAGTTCGTAGTAATAGACGGAAAGTCATCGAGTAAAACAGAAGTAATATCCGGCGTTCCCCAAGGAAGTGCTACAGGACATCTGTTGTTCATGAAATATATACTCCTGGAAATTGAAATAAGAACACCGTGAATTCATTGCCCCAGGAAGGGGAAACTTTATTGACACATTCCTGGGGTCAGATACATCACATGATCACACTGACAGAACCACAGGCACATAGACACAGGCAACAGAGCATGCACAATGTCAGCACTAGTACAGTGTATATCCACCTTTCACAGCAATGCAGGCTGCTATTCTCCCATGGAGACGATCGTAGAGATGCTGGATGTAGTCCTGTGGTACGGCTTGCCATGCCATTTCCACGTGGCGCCTCAGTTGGACCAGCGTTCGTGCTGGACGTGCAGACCGCGTGAGACGACGCTTCATCCAGTCCCAAACATGCTCAATGGGGGACAGATCCGGAGATCTTGCTGGCCAGGGTAGTTGACTTACACCTTCTAGAGCACGTTGGGTGGCACGGGATACATGCGGACGTGCATTGTCCTGTTGGAACAGCAAGTTCCCTTGCCGGTCTAGGAATGGTAGAACGATGGGTTCGATGACGGTTTGGATGTACCGTTCACTATTCAGTGTCCCCTCGACGATCACCAGTGGTGTACGGCCAGTGTAGGAGATCGCTCCCCACACCATGATGCCGGGTGTTGGCCCTGTGTGCCTCGGTCGTATGCAGTCCTGATTGTGGCGCTCACCTGCACGGCGCCAAACACGCATACGACCATCATTGGCACCAAGGCAGAAGCGACTCTCATCGCTGAAGACGACATGTCTCCATTCGTCCCTCCATTCACGCCTGTCGCGACACCACTGGAGGCGGGCTGCACGATGTTGGAGCGTGAGCGGAAGACGGCCTAACGGTGTGCGGGACCGTAGCCCAGCTTCATGGAGACGGTTGCGAATGGTCCTCGCCGATACCCCAGGAGCAACAGTGCCCCTAATTTGCTGGGAAGTGGCGGTGCGGTCCCCTACGGCACTGCGTAGGATCCTACGGTCTTGGCGTGCATCCGTGCGTCGCTGCGGTCCGGTCCCAGGTCGACGGGCACGTGCACCTTCCGCCGACCACTGGCGACAACATCGATGCACTGTGGAGACCTCACGCCCCACGTGTTGAGCAATTCGGCGGTACGTCCACCCGGCCTCCCGCATGCCCACTATACGCCCTCGCTCAAAGTCCGTCAACTGCACATAGGGTTCACGTCCACGCTGTCGCGGCATGCTACCAGTGTTAAAGACTGCGATGGAGCTCTGTATGCCACGGCAAACTGGCTGACACTGACGGCGGCGGTGCACAAATGCTGCGCAGCTAGCGCCATTCGACGGCCAACACCGCGGTTCCTGGTGTGTCCGCTGTGCCGTGCGTGTGATCATTGCTTGTACAGCCCTCTCGCAGTGTCCGGAGCAAGTATGGTGGGTCTGACACACCGGTGTCAATGTGTTCTTTTTTCCATTTCCAGGAGTGTATTTACGACGTAGGAGACAATCTGAGTAGCCCTTTTAGATTATTTGCATATGATGCTATCATTTACCGTGTTGTAAAGTCATCAGATAACCAAAATGAATTGCAAAATGATTTAGATAAGATATTTGTGTGATGCGAAAAGTGACAATTGACCCTGACTAAAGAAAAGTGTGAAGTTATTCACATGAGTACTAAAAGATATCCGCTAAATTTCAATTACGCGATAAGTCACTCAAATCTGAACGCTGTAAATTCAACTAACACTTGGGGATTACAATTACAAATAACCTAAATTGGACCGATCACGTAGATAATTTTGTGGATAGAGCAAACCAAAGACTGCGATTCATTGACAGAACACTTAGAAAGTGGAACAGATCTACTAAAGAGAATGCTTACACTACACTTATCCGCCCTATTCTGATGTATTGCTGTGCTGTGTGAGATCCGTATCAGGTGGGACTGACGGATGACATCGAAAAGGTAAAAAGAAGGGCAGCTCGTTTTGTATTATTGCGAAGTAGGAGAGAAAGTGGCGCAGACATGATACGTGAATTGGAGTGACAATCATTAAAACAAAGGTGTTTTTTATTGCGACGGGATCTTCTCATGAAATTGCAGTCACCATCTTTCTCCTCCGATTGCGAAACCATTCTGTTGGCACACACCTACTTAGGGAGAAATGAACTTCAAGATAAAATAAGAGAAATCAGGGTTCGCGCAGAAAAATTTATTTGCTCGTTTTTCCTGCGCGCCGTTCGAGGGTGGAGCGGTAGAGGGACAGCTTGAGGGTGGTTCATTCAACCCTCTGCGGGGCACTTAATTGTGAATAACAGAGTAAACACGTATATGTGGATATAGATGAAAGATAAGGATGGAAAAGGGAAGTTTACATTGGAAATAATGTAATTTGACAGTATCTCCAAACATCCTTCAAATACTACACTTTGACTGGAGTTAGGGAGGAGAGGGCATGGGGTATAAAGTACAGCTGGTTTGTTTCCAAGATATTCGGTTTTGAATTGTGCGCTATGACTGTCTGGAGATCGGGAGGGGAAAGAGTGTGATTGTTTTTAATTTCCCACTGGCAGAATTGGTTGCTCTGATGGGTTGGTAAGAAGAGGGGGAGGGGGTATAAACTACATAATTGGTGTGACTGGCTGAATATAAGGAGGGTGGAGAAGTCTTAATTTTTCATTTTTGAACCCTCTTCGGTTTTTCATTTGCTCTTTCATTTTTAATATGCACCATGACTGGCTGGAGATAAGGAGGGAAATGAAATGGGAAATGGTTTCCCACAGATAAAGGTGATGACGTCACTGATAAGGATGATGACATCATTAGGTCAAAGACATCAGTGCACCATAGTCGCCAATGTAAACAAAGGGTCCATGCTCGCCATACACAAACCACCTTTCGATGAACATAATGGTGAACTTGTAAGTAACATTTAGTAAGCATTTGTTGTTTCCCACCTATGTTACAGAGAACATGTTACAAAGTTAGTTACGTACTAAAAGCTGCACTACTCATACTATGTAAGTAGTAACATTTTACTGAAAATCCCGGAATGTACAAATACTTGACCGATTTATTTCAGATTTTTACACGATACTCTAAGAAACGTTCATATTTTCTTAATATGTATAAATGGTTTGTAAATATGTATATACTATGCAAAGGGACAAAGTTATTATTAAAAATCTTGAACTATACTTGATCAATTTACTTCAAATTTTTAAATTATACTCTTACAAACGTTTGGACAGGCATGTGGTATACAAATGTATGTACAATAATTCAGAAAGAGAAAATACTGATAGCAAAAATTTCGAAAAGTTCTCGACTAATACACTTGAAAATTTTACACCATATTGTAATAAACATTTGCACTGGCATAGGATAAATATCTTTAGTATATGTTATGTATAAATATGCATAATATATAATTTGGAAAATTTGCTAGCAATAATCTCGAAATTCTTTTGACCGATTTTTTTTATAATACTCTGTAAATGTTTTAAATTTTACAGTTGAACTTAATGCAAAAATTTAAGTCTCAGTAGTAGATATCGCTTTCCCCAATGAAAATCATGTTCAACATTCTCAGGTTTAGGACCGTAGTTAAACATTAGTATTTTATTAAAAAGTATGTTGTGAGCAAAAGTGAACAAGAATTAACGAGATTTGCATTTTTAAAATATTGTTTTGGCGTGGGCATGAAGTAACCTCTCCCTCTTTTCCCTTTTGCAGAAAATGTTACTGAAAATGTGTATGATATTTTCTTGTTCATCACGCTACTAATACACCAGTACCTCTTTAAAGAGTATGTCCTTAGTACAAGTCAGCAAGAATTAGCGAATTTAGTTTTATTTCAAGTTTTTTCGCTATGGTGGGTGAAAAGGCATACAGAACCTTCCCACCCCTCCGTGATGCATGTTATGAAAAATACGTTGAGAAGGAGATGGACATAGGGAGGGGCGAGAAATTGATGGATTTAGAGATGGAGGAGGAGGGAGAGATAAAGAAAGAGCGGGGAGGGAACGAGCTGGACAAAAATAGGGGGGAGAAGCAAATACGGAGACTTACAAGCAGTCGTTCTTCCCACGCACAATTCGTGAATGGAACAGGGAAGGGGGGATCAGATAGTGGTACAATAAGTACCCTCCGCCACACACCGTAAGGTGGCTCGCGGAGTATAGATTTAGATGTAGATGTAGATCAGGACGTATATCCAATTCCCATTGCGAAGCTTTCATGGGTTCGCTTGAACTATATAAAGACAAATATAAAAGAATAGATAGTAAAGGAGATAGGAATGAAGGTAAAGTTCCGCGTACTGGCTCCAGACCGATCAATCGGACCCGACCGTTAGCCGTGTCATCCTGTGCTAAATGTATTATGGAAGGGCATGCGGTCAGAACAGCGCTCTCACAGTCGCTGTCGGGTTTCTAACCAATCGATTAGTCCTTCAATTGGCATCACGATTCTGAGTGCACCCCATACCAGTCCTCTTACCAAGGAAAAATCCCTAGCAGTATCGGGAACCGAACGCGGGTCCCCCTCATGGCAATCAGCCGTGTTCACGTCATCTACAACGCAGCTGATACAGCATATGTACTGCAAATACAAAACAGTAACAAGTCACTAACAGATAAAGTTCCTCGCAACATGAATTACTAAATCTGGTTGTGTGACACTGTAGCGTTCATAGAGCTTCTCCAATTCACGCGATGGCAAAGTGACTATGGCAGAGTGGTAAAACTCTCTGGCACTCTCACTCATGCAGTGATAAAATGTAGAGCCCACAAGATTGTGATGAGTGTGAACTCTGCGTCTGAAGAGAGGACGAGGTCAAAAAACTAGATTCCCCCTAAATATTCGACAGGAAAAGGAAATAATTTAAATAACGAAAGGACTCTTCGACAGCTATAACCAAAACAATACAACGAATATTGTCAGCACCCATAAAGAATACTGAAAATAATTATTTGATACTGACACCACTATGGCATGTCCTGCAGTTGCGACTAGCGTCTTCTGTGGCGATAGATTCGCTATAAAAGTCGTCAACAATTTTTAAAAATATATTAAAAAGGAAATAAGAAATCTAGAAACTTTGTCGACCAGAAAACTTGTGGTTGTTAGTTTTTTGTTTCACTAAAAGGATTTTCTTTCTGTATTTTATAGAACGTAGATGGAGAATTCTGAACCCTACTATGAGGCAATAAGAAAACTAAAAAAACATACCGAAAGCAAGTTACGCGGTCTCTTGGCTACCCTTGTCTTCTTGCACAGTTCTTGGCTACATTCTCATCGACAAATGAATCACAGGGATTGTTGAATAGGGTTCTAATTAGATGCTTCCGAATAGCCGTTCTATAGCCCAGATTTTGTATCAATTGATTTTCACTTCTCCCTGCACATGGAGAAGTGTCTCGGTCGAACGAATAACTTGTAAACCATTTTTCCGTAAATGAATACACTTCCTTAAGATTCTTCCAATGAACCTCAGCCTGATATTTATTTCTCCCACAGCTAATTTTATTTAGTAATTTAAGTTTAGGTCGCTCTGGAATACTCTTACATATTTTTCAGTACTTACTGTTTCTAGTAATTTGTCGCCGAGAGTGCAATCAAAGTGTTGATCTATTCGCCTACTGTCGATCCTCTACAGGTCTTCTTGCGTTTTGCTACTATCTTCTAGCGCTCCAACCCTCCTAAGGACGTAAGCATCGTCCACGAATAGCGTTACAGCGACTACAGTGAAGAGCCAAAGCCTCTGGTACACCTGCCCAATGTCATTTGGAGTCCCCGTGAGCACGCAGAAGTGCCGCAACACGACGTGGCATGGACTCGACTAATGTCTGAAGTAGTGCTGGAGGGAACTGACACCATGAATCCTGCAGGGCTGTCCATACATCGGTAACAGTACGAGGGGCTGGAGATCTCTTCTGAACAGCACGTTGCAGGGCAACTCAGGCATGCTCAATAATTTTCGTGTTTTGGGAGTTGGGTGGCCAGCGGAAATGTTTCAACTCAGAAGAGTGTTCCTGGAGCCCGTCTGTAGAAATTCTGGACGTGTGGGGTGTCTCACTGTCCTGCTGGTATTGCCCAAGTCCGTCGGAATGCACAATGTACCGGGTGATCAAAAAGTCAGTATAAATTTGAAAACTAAATAAACCACGGAATAATGTAGATAGAGAGGTAAAAATTGACACACATGCTTGGAATTGCATAGGGTTTTATTAGAACAAAAAAAAAACAAAGTTCACAAAATGTCCGACAGATGGCGCTGGACAGCAAAACGTCAGTGACTGCGCATGACAATCGTGTATAAAAGGAGCTGTAATGAGAGAGAGAATCAGATGCGCCAGCAGTCGCAGCATGTTGACGTTACCTGAAAAGGCGCTTTTAGTGAAGCTGTATTATCAGAATGGGAAATGTGCTAGTTCAGCGTTACGATCCTATCGCCATAGGAAGGGGATTCGAACGGGTAAATGTCCGTTGACAAATGGACCTGTGCCGAGATTGATTTCGAAGTTCTAAGCCACGGGTGGTTTAGACGATAGACCCCGTAGTGGCCGACCGAGCACAAGGCGTAATGCTGCTGAGACAGTTCAGGAAGAAATGGAGACAGTAGCGGGTTCGTCTACGCTCGGGGAAGTCAGCGCTCGTTTGGTCGCACTTCGCACCGGCATTCTGTACACTACTGTTTGGTTGACAGTTAGGCATTCCCTCCGATGCTATCCGTACAAAATCCATCGGAATCATGAACTGTTACCTGGCGATTTAGTGAAGCGGAGGGCATTTGTGTTGTGGGCGTTTCAAAAGATGGCGGAAGATGATGATTGGATGAGTAACGTGTTGTGGACCGACGAAGATCATTTCACGCTGCGAGGGTCTGTCAACGCCCACAGATGCAGAATTTGGGCTACCGAAAATCCTAGAACTGTCGTGGAAACTCCATTTCACGACGAGAAAGTCACTGTATGGGTTGGATTTACCACATCTACCGTTATCGGGCCTTTTTTCTTCGAGGAAACGCGTGATTCTGGTTTTGTAACTGCTAACGTGACGGGTGAGAGGTACGTCAATATGTTACAGAATCGCATCATCCCCAACCTGGCTGATAAACACCTGGTGGAACGTACGATGTTTATGCAGGATGGGCTCCACCCCATATTGCTAGACGCGTGAAAGATCTCTTGCGCGCGTCGTTTGGTGATGATCGTGTGCTCAGCCGCTACTTTCGTCATGGTTGGTCTCCCGGGTCCCCAGACCTCAGTCCGTGCTATTATTGGCTTTGGGGTTACCTGAAGTCGCAAGTGTATCGTGATCGACCGACACCTTTAGGGATGCTGAAAGACAACATCCGACGCCAATGCCTCATCATAACTCAGGACATGCTTTACAGTGCTGTTCACAACATTATTCCTCGACTACAGCTATTGTTGAGGAATGATGGTGGACATATTGAGCATTTCCTCTAAAGAACATCATCTTTGCTTTGTCTTACTTTGTTATGCTAATTATTGCTATTCTGATCAGATGAAGCACCATCTGTCCGACATTTTTTAAACGTTTGTATTTTTTTGGTTCTAATAAAACCCCATGTCATTCCAAGCATGTGTGTCAATTTGTACCTCTCTATTTACATTAGTCCGTGATTTATTCAGTTTTCAAATTTATGCTGTCTTTTTGATCATCCGGTACATTAATGGATGCAGGTGATCAGACAAGATGCTTACGTATGTGTCACCTGTCAGAATCGTATCTAGACGTATCAGGGGCCCCATATCACTCCAGCTGCACACTCCCACACCATTACACAACCTCCAACTGCTTGAACAGTCCCCTGCAAACATACAGGGTCCATGGAGTCATGAGGTTGTCTCCATACCCGAACACGTCCATCCGGTCGATACAATTTGAAACGAGACTCGTCCAACCAGGCAACATGTTTTCAGTCATCAACAGTTCGATGTCGGTGTTGATGAGCCCAGGCGAGGCGTAAAGCTTTGCGTCGTGCAGTCATCAAGAGTACACGAGTGGGCCTTCAGCTCCGAAATCCCGTATCAGTGACGTTTCGTTGAACGGTTCTCACGCTGACACTTGTTGATGGCCCAGCATTGAAATCTGCAGCAATTTGCGAAGGGCTTCACTTCTGTCCCGTTGATCGATTCTCTTCAGTCGTCGTTGGTCCCGTACTTGCAAGATCTTTTTTCGGCCGCAGAGATGTCGGAGATTTGATGTTTTACCGGATTCCTGACATTCGCTGTACAGTCGAGAAGTGGTCTTACGGGAAAACCCTCACTTTATCGCTACCTCGAAGATACTGTGTCCCATCCCTCGTGCGCCGATTGTAACACCGCGTTCAAACTCAGTTAAATCTTGATAACTTACCATTGTAGCAGCAGTAACCGATCTAATAACTGCGCGAGATGCTTGTTGTCTCAATTAGGCGTTGCCGACCGCAGCGCCGTATTCTGCCTGGTAACATATCTCTGTATTTGAATACGCATGCCTGTACCACTTTCTCCGGCACTTCAGTGTACAAAGTCCGTGTAAAAATCAGCAATAAGTATGGTAATATAATTCACATTGTTCAAAACCACTAAGTCAAATGGATTCAATAGCTCTCAAGTCCTCACCTGACTGTTTCCGTCCTAAAGTGTGAGGTTCCTGTAGCTCAGGTCACAATACAACTATCGTCTTCATCTTGTGGACCCAAGGAGCTACAATGGACGGTGGTTAATGAGTGGCATTTTCATCAAATAGCTTCCACAGCTCCCATGGCGAAGCGTCCGTATTCCTACTTCACTGTGTCGCTAATTGTGTTCGTCGACGCTTTTCTTTTACTGGACGTATTGACCTGGAAATAAAGACGAGTAATTAAAGACATTGTGATCAAAGATCTTAGGCAGCTGATAGGTGAGACCACAGAGTGCTTACCTCGCTGCTGGATGGTCCAGTACCAAAGGCACTACTGCCTGACGTTGTCAGCTCCAGTACCTCGTCAATTGGGGACAGCGTCGGAACTCTAAGCGTGGTTGTGCCGTCCCGTTTCGGATCACGATCATTCACTTCGGACGCCTTTGGTCCTCTTTTCCTAGGCGAAATTGTAGCACTAGACGATGGCACAGTCCTCTCATTACTCACCTGTTGTCCTGAACCTTGTGTGAGTTCCACTTTTCTCTGGAAAAACCTCACAACACTTCGCCACGCTCTTACAAATATTCCTTCATCAGTTTCTTTTGCCCTTAACTGGGTGGTTTTTATACCAGTATTCTTGGGCGTGCTTGGGGAATGTGCAGATCTTCTACTTGAAACCCTTGGTGTCGACGTTGTAGACGACACGTCTTGTGCAGGGACATTTATATCGTAGTCTTTCAGCTGCTGTGGATTCATGTCGAACATTTTAATTACAGCATTTTTCAAAAACTCTATCTCAAATCTTTCCCTTGAGGTGTCATGAATTTCACAATAATTGGCAACCGTAGGAGTAGTTGTCGTCTTAACCTCATTAACACTCGTTTGTTGTTCATTGTTCAAAGAGAGGGGCTGAACAGGGTCGTTAAGGCTTCCTGTTCCCGACACAGGGACATGCGCGCTCTCTTCCCTTGGCGCATCTTCTTTCTTATCGGTGTGCTCGTGTTCTGGTGCCGACGTCAACGCATGTCTGAGATCTATACACTCCTCCTCGTCTTTGGTTCTTCGTGGGGAGTAGGTCGAACTCGCACTTCCTGACGAACTCTCAGCGTCTGAGAACGCGCTACCAAAGTTCATTGTCGTGAAGAACAAATTAATATCCGACGACGTGCTGTCGCTGTCATAAAAATGCTCATCCACGAGGCTCGAAAAGCTAGGTGATTTGTTAAAGTAAAGGCATCGCAGTTCGTCCCCGAATTTCGATGCCGTGTGCGATCTTCGATAGGCGTACTCTCTACGCCCGGTGTGCCTCATTCTCCTGTCGAAGTCTGGGACAAAAGTCCATCTGTCTGTATCCTTAAAATTATATATCATAAGATCTTTGTCTACTTTTAAGAAATTCTTTTCGCAGGCGTTCTCTGTCGGTACCTTACACAAAGGGTCTCCTAATGTTAAATCTTTCTTCGCAGTGTCTTTCCCGTCACATGGTAGACCACATTTGACAGAGGTACTGCTACTTACTGTGGATTTACTTTGAAAACGGAACAGCTTATTAAAGATACTCTGCGGTTTCGTTTTCTGAACTTGAGTTATAAGCATCCTATCGGTGTTAGGATCAGTCAAAGGGTAATTCCTGTTATTGTCTGTATCTGGGTTCACTTGAGGCGGGGGCGATTCATGCTCCACGACCCACTCGCCACCTCTCATGGAGAACGTTCTCTTACCGGAGAAGTGAGACCTGGAAGTGCCAGGTGTCGACACACTGTGGGACTGTGCTGCTTCCATTCTGGTTGTGACAAACGGTGCTCTTTCAACTTCTTGCCGATGGCTCCCAGTAGTGGCACTTGTTCCAGATGTTTGTACCAGATCTCGCTGAGAGCATGTTGCCGTCCTCCAGTTCGGGAAGGTATTTTCGTCTTCCCGCGAGGATGATTGCAAGTGCGGAGCATTACGCGACTTGTCCGACGCAGCTGTTGTATCGCAACCGTGGCGTCGGTCCACAGCGCTCGACTGAGGGATCTCACAGCCAGGGGTTTTCGGGGTTCCGAGCGGCCTGGGGCTCTGAACGTCGGCCGGGACCCGCGCCACATCATCGGTCTGCGTCCCGCTGCTGATTACACACCGCTGAGGTCGGAGGTCCTGGAGGTAGTTGCGTCGCAGCCGCGTTTCGAGGAAAGTGAGCAGCGCTTCTGGGTAGGAGGGGTCCATGTGTGCCCACCACGGCCAGGTCCCCCTGGGCGGCAGCGCGAGCCCTGGCAACCGCGGCAGTGGGCGGGCGGTGTCGGTGGGCGACGCAGGGGCAGCGCCGCCCCCTCCAGCGGTTTGTCCCCTCGCCAACCGCGGCCGATCTGTCAGGGCAGGAGACATGAGATGCTTCACCGGAGCGTAGCTGTTAAGAAGTGCCATGAACAGGCGAGCACCGCGTGCTTAGATAGGTTCTGTCGAATCGCAACACGTATCTGACTAAATAATCACCATTGGCTACCCTCGGGCATATATTTTGGTACACTAATGTCGTACCAAGAAAAATCCAATCTGATGCTGATGATATGCTACACTACAGGCCATTAAAATTGCTACAACAAGAAGAAATGCAGACGATAAACAGGTACTCATTTGACAAATATATTATACTAGAACTGACATGTGATTACATTTTCACGCAATTTGGGTGCATAGATCCTGAGAAATCAGTACCCAGAACAACCACCTCTGGCCGTAATAACGGCCTTGATACGCCTGAGCATTCAGTCAAACAGAGCATGGATGGCGTGTACAGGTACAGCTGCCCATGCAGCTTCAACGCGATACCACAGTTCATCAAGAGTAATGACTGTCGTATTGTGACGAGCCAGTTGCTCGACCACCATTGACCAGACGTTTGCAATTGGTGAGAGATCTGGAGAATGTGCTGGCCAGGGCAGCAGTCGACCATTTTCTGTATCCAGAAAGGCCCGTACAGGACCTGCAATGTAGGGTTTCGCAGGGATCGAATGAAAGGTAGAGCCACGGGTCGTAACACATCTGAAATGTAACGTCCGCTGTTCAAAGTGCTGCCAATGTGAACAAGAGGTGACCGAGACCTGTCACCAATGGCACCCCATACCATCACGCCGGGTGATACGCCAGTATGGCGATGACGAATACACATTTCCAATGTGCGTTCACCGCGATGTCGCCAAACACGGATGCGACCATCATGATGCTGTAAACAGAACCTGGATTCATCCGAAAAAATTACGTTTTGCCATTCGTGCACCCAGCTTCGTCGTTGAGTACACCACCGCAGACGCTCCTGTCTGTGATGCAGCGTCAAGGGTAATCGCAGCCATGGTCTCCGAGCTGATAGCCCATGCTGCGACAAACGTCGTCGAACTGTTCGTGCAGATGGTTGTTGTCTTGCAAACGTCCCCATCTGTTGACTCAGGGATCGAGATGTGGCTGCACGATCCGTTACAGCCATGCGGATAAGATGCGTGTCTTCTCGACTGCTTGTGATACGAGGCCGTTGGGATGCAGCACGGCGTTCCTTATTACCCTCTTGATCCCACCGATTCCATATTCTGCTAACAATCATTGGATCTCGACCAACGCGAGCAGCAATGTCGCGATACGATAAACCGCAATCGCGATAGGCTACAATCCGACCTTTGTCAAAGTCGGAAACGTGATGGTACGCATTTATCCTCCTTACACGAGGCATTACAACAACGTTTCGCCAGGCAACGCCGGTCAACTGCTGTTTGTGTATAAGAAATCGGTTGGAAACTTTCCTCATGTCAGCACGTTGTAGGTGTCACCACCGGCGCTAACCTTGTGTGAATGCTCTGAAAAGCTAATCATTTGCATACCACAGCATCTTCTTCCTGTCGGTTAAATTTCGCGTCTGTAGCACGTCATCTTCTTGGTGTAACAATTTTAATGGCCAGTAGTGTATTACGTGGAAGATACTCTGAATGAATGGTTTTCGTGGATAATATTGTAATAGGCAACGTATTACTACTGCGTTGAAGTTAAAAGTTCGGAGCAATGCGTTCTGCTGAAACGCACGTTCGCCAGCAGAGAACAAGCTCCCTACGTAGTTCAAAAAAAGTATTTTGTTTTGTATCATTTGTTTAAAAAACGTAATGTAAAAGCAATATTTGGTTAGACAGGTGATGAGGCATCAATGGTTATAAATAAAGAGAAAAAATATAAACCAGTGTGTCGCTGTTATGTTAAATCGTAAATTCTGTTTCATGATAAGGAATTTTTTAGATAGCTGCGTGCTGCCTCTTCACAATGCAGCGTTGAGTATCTGTTGAGTGGTGTGCACTGTCTCAGGCAATGCAATGTTGACATACGTCTCTCTCCAGGGTGGTACAAAATGTGTTTAAATAAAGACGCTATTGTTCCAACAGGATATGATTATCTTACTACGCACGGCAGTGGAAGATACTAAGAAACATACTGGTTGTATTAGTTTTAAAGTTGGTACAATTGCTCCAGTAATGACCGATCATTTTTAACTTAGGGTTCGTGGACTTTTGAATTTCTTAAGGTTTCAAACTTAGGACGGATGATTTTTTTAAAAATTTAAAACAATTTTAAACATGGGGTAATTGGGATGGAGTAATCCAATTAAATTGTGATGTCATAAGATTGATGGGGTACTATTTAAACTTTGGACAGAAGGGCTAGCAATATTTAAACTTGGGACAAGTGATCTGGAACGTCACCGGAGTGGGAAAACAAAAGATTTTTTAAATTTACTTGAATTTTAAACCTAACACAAGTGATACGGAAACCAAGTATACTGCAGAAGTATCCCCAGATCTCCCGTCTAAACTTACACAAGACACCTGGCAACGAAGTATATTGCGCTAGAATCCCATCATCCATCTTTTGGAATTCTGACATCATAGGAACGATAGAAAAAGCAGTGGTCCTCCTGAATCACTGTCTTACGTTTGCAATCATGTGCACTGGACCAGTAACCAAGGGTCGCCATCTTGAATTCTATAATTAGAATTTGTGACCTACTTGGAATTTCAACCAGGATAGTATAAGTGCCCAATCTGGATTTTTGAATTTATCACCAGTTTGCACCTAGGAAAAGCACCCAACTTCCTTAGCAGCTTCTTAGGAAAGGGGAAACCCTCATTATTTGCATTCCTCACCAACCTTTGTATTTCACGCATTTTTGTGTAGGGGTTGACAAAATATATAGGGGAACACCACAAACACATCACATTAACATATCTAAAACGGTGTCGGAAACCCCTTGGATTCAAAACAGCTTCCATTCCACTCGGAACGGGTAAACACAGGTCCAGTAAGGTTTTCAAGCGAAACTTGTACCAATCTTTCTGCTAAACAGCGGTAAGTTCAGGTAACGGTGGTGCAGATGGGTAGATATCACGCAATCTTCTCTCAAAAAACTCAGTAATACTGTGGTCTGTTGGCCGTGGTGGTCAGGGAAGATTCGGCAGTTCCAGCTCCGTGCTCACAAAACCAATCCGGGAGGATGTGAGCTATGTGGACTGGGACCATATCGTCCTGGAACACAGAATTATCAATATGGAACAAACACTGTACCATGGGATGCACCCAGTCGGCAAAAATCTTCACATAATGTCTAGCAGCAGTACGACCTTGTAGAGTACCGATTTGGCCCATGGAGTACCATAATATGGCTGCCAAAATCGTCACTGAAGCCTACCATGCTTCACTCTTGGGACGTAAACTCATCCAGAAGTGGGTAAAAGTCTGAATCAAGACTCATCCAACCAAATGACATTCTTCCATTGTCCATAGTCCAAGTGTTTTGGGCTTCGGCACCACTTTTTCCTGTTTGGGCATTTGCATCAGTACGTACGTACTGATTCGCCATCTTGAATTCTATAATTAGAATTTGTGACCTACTTGGAATTTCAACCAGGATAGTATAAGTGCCCATTCTGGATTTTTGAATTTATCGCCAGTTTGCTCCTAGGAAAAGCACCCAACTTCCTTAGCAGCTTCTTAAGAAAGGGGAAACCCTCATTATATGCATTCCTCTCCAACCTTTGTATTTCACGCATTTTTGTGTAGGGGTACGTAATTGATTACGTAATTTCAGCTCGTCCTGTAGTTCCTTGCCCTTGGAACTCCTTTCTTGTTGTTTTTGGGCTAGCAGGGTTCGAGAGCGTGACATTCAGTTCAGCAGTCAGTTTTGCAGCTGTCGTCCTCTTATTTTTCGACACAATCCTGGCCATCTGTCACGATCGCTCAACAAACAATTTCGTCCACGTTGTGACTTACCGGATGATGTTTCTCAGCTTTCCTTGTATGCGATATAAATCTTCAATAAGGTGCCTCTTTAAACACTAAAATTGTTCAGCTTCCTTGGTTACGATAGTACCCAACGTACGAGCAGCAACAGTTTGCCCACGTTCGAATTCGCTCAGCTCCGACATAACGCGTTCAACAACTACACAGAACACAGTCTGACCATGACTGTCACTTGCAGTGTGTTGAAGACACTGCACAGGCGCTGTTTGTGGTTAAATACAACGTGCTTAGGTAGGGTCTACATATAAATTCCAGCATGTATTTCTCAGGGTGTTTCCATATTACTATCCAACCAGTATGTATAGGACAACTGGTATATGTCAGAGGGATGGGGGAATGGGATAAATAAAGCAACGATGCATAATAACGTCATCGATGACGACATAGGTGAAGGAGAATGGAAGGGAATGTTGTATCAATCAAGACTGCACCAGAACCTGCTAGTCTTGTTACTGATCTGAAAATGTAAGATCATATGAGCTTGTAATTGTGCACGTTTACCCACATATGTTGTTTATGTGTATTTGTTTTCATGGTGTGATAAATGAATGAATAACTACATCATAAGATTTGCAAATGATTAACATTTCAGCAAAAACCCTTATAATAAACGGGAGTGACGCAATTGAATTTATTTGTGTAAGGCAGCAGTTTCCAACCTCTTTCGACTCGCGACCCCATTCTACAACGATCTACAACGACCTGAGTAGGGAGAACCACTGGCTTTTAAATGTACATACGGCAGACGTGCAAAATTTAATTCCAAGCACAAGATATAATAAACTTAGATTAACTTAACCTTTAACGTTTGATGACTAAGCGACTCCACTTACGGCTTAGAAGTTGCACAACGTCTAAGCCAAGTTGCAGTAATAAGTACAAGTTTTTATTGTAATTACTGACTTCTTCCTTGGAATTCAGCGAGAAGGTTGCGGCTGCTTTCCACGGCTCAGAGCTTTGACATCAGGAATCACACAAGTTGAATAAAGTCTCAAATCACTTTCAGCACAAAGTCTGTATCTGTATCTGTATTCACAAAAATATGTGGGAAGAAAGGGTAATAAAGCGGCTATGGTTTTATGCGCTAACGCTGGGAACTCCTTTAAGCTTAACCGAAAACCAATAAAGGAGAAAGATTTGTAACTTTCCTGTAGCTAAAAACTAGTGGAAACTTCAAGAAGCTGTTCTTTGTCATTTACGCTTAGTGTGGATTTTAAAGTAGTTGACTCTTCGAGGGATAGCGAATACAATTGTTATTATTGGGCATACCAGAGAAATATACTCTGAAGGGTTTTCCAAGTTCCTTCAAATGTTCATTAACCACGTTCTTGACATTTTCGTCCAAAGATAGATGATTTTCCATCAGGAAGTCATGAAAGGCATCAAAGCACTCTCTTTGATTCCTGTTAAAATACGTTTCCCAAAAACTATGTTTTTAATGAATGATTTGATACTATTTTGAACAATATAAACGTTTATATCTGACCCCTGCAGAGATAAGTTTAAATTGTTAATTCTTTAGCAAATTTCTGCCAAATAAGCTAAAGTCTGAAGCCAGATTTCATCTTTCATGCACTTTGCTTTGTGAAACGCACGGCTGGTGACAAAAACGTAAACATCATCCTTAAGCTCATACAGTCTGAAAATAGTTCTACCTCGAGATAGCCGCATAACCTCAGTGTGAGACAATAAGTACTCATAAATGCTTTCTATTTCATCAAAAAGCAGTGCACAGATGTGGGAATTTGTAGGGTGAGCCTTAATAAAGTTAATTATTTTCACTGCATCGTCCAGCACAGATTTCATTCCATCGGACATGCGGTTAGGATCAAGAGCTTGTCTATGAATGCAACAATATACCCAAGAAGCGTTCAGCTCTAACAGTTTCATTTTGCAAACCTAGCATAACATCCTGTCATAGATATCGCACCATCTGAACAAAAGGGGGAATCCAGCCCATTCACCTTTCGCGAATGTATTCGTCGGTTAACTTAAATACATCTCCTCCCGTAGTTCTCTCTTTTAAGGGTCTGCAGAACAATAGCTCCTCGTTTACAGCCCCCACTCCCATTAATATAACAGACGAAAAGTAATAAAATGGCTAAACAGGCAACATGAATGGATTCGTCAAGTTGAATCGCAAAAGTAGGACTGGTACGAACTTTTCCAAAATTTTATTTTCGACATGATTTGATACGTCCTTAATCCGGCGGTTAATCGCATTGTAGGACAATAGTACAATACTGACTTTTTTGTGAAAGATTCTCCAGAGGTGCACTATACTCCATCATTTATCAATAGCCGGACTAAATATTGAGCTATCGAATGAGATTTTGCAGTTTTACCAATACCGTATCTGACGCAATAAGACGCTTCAAGGGCATTCTCACTGTCACTGTTTACGATGGATACAAAAGCAGTTAAATCGTTTTTCCACTCGTTAGATTTTTATGTAAAAATATCGGCAGGTTTGTTTACGTGGGTGGGGTGCTTAGTTTCTTAATGGCTTTTAAGTAAAGAGGGTTTCAGGCTACTATTAGCAGGAATGTCGCCACAAACAACACACTGTGGTCTTGGTCAGTCCTGGACTCCTATACATGAACTCGAAACTTTATATAATTATCTTCGTACTCCCTTTTCTTTATACACGTGTCACTTTTTTCAGACTGACATTCACCACTAGAATATGAATTACCTGTTACCACAACACTTTACTTACGATTTTGTTGAACCCTGTTTCCCTATCGAGCTTAAACTTTTCAGCCAGTTATCCATTTTAATGCGAACGGTAACCATTCTGATAGACAGCCGACAACTTATTGCATTTTCCACAAGGAATGAAGAAATAGGCTATTGTTGAAACTCGAAGGCCTGACTGCCATGTAACCGTTCCTTAGTGGGGTCACGGTACTGTTGTTGGTATTGTTAGAATACAAAGAAGCTGGCAGACTAAATTTCCATTGTAGCGAAATCAAATGCATTCCTAACCTCGCTACACAACACTATAAATCAGTCATTCGCGGTAAGATTGGCAGCAGAGCATCACTATGCCTATCTTTCAGAAGAAGGGAAATTTCGCTAAGTGCACCAACTACCGTCGAATTCGACTTCTCTGCCACACCATGAAAATCTTTGAGTGTGTTCTGGACCAAAATATCCGTGAGATCACACAGATTTCCAGTAACCAAGTTGGATTTGTGAAGAACTGCGGCACAACTGATGCGATTCATGCTGCAAGACTCTTAGTCGAGAAACAGCACGAGAAAACCAAGCCGCTGCATCTAGCATTCCTGGATCTCGAAAAGGCCTTTGTCGGGTGCCAAACAGTCTTATCTGGCTGGCACTGCGACAGGATGATGTGCCAGAGCAGCTTATTAGCTGGGTGCAGTTACTTTCTGCACAGCCGAGAAGTTATGTCCGTACAACCTCAGGACTGTCCAAGGACTTCTCCATCACAGTGGGCGTCCATCAATTTTCTACTTTATCACCACTTCTGTTCATTCTCGTAATGGACAGTGTGACAGCTACCTGCACCGGCCATTACCATAGACACTACTTTATGCTGACGACGTGATGCTGGCAGCAAAAAACAAGCTTGATTTGCAGAGCCCAACTCAAGAATGGAGTGACCGGTTGGCGCAACACGGTTTGCGCCTTAATTTGGAGAAAACCGAGTACATGACATTAGACAGACATGAAATGGGAACCATCACGATTAATAGTGGAGACCTGACTGGTGTGAGTAAGTTTAAGTACCTCGGTTCCAAGATCACCTTTAAGGGCTGACACACCGAAGAGGTCAACACCAGAACTCAGGCAGCCTGGATGAAGTGGCGAACAACAACCGGAGCCACTTGTGACTGCATGATGAAAGATCATTTAAAATAAAAAATCTATCGCACTGTCATCCGACCAGTCGCCTTGTATGGTTGTGAGTGCTTGCCAACTACAGTTGAGACAGAACGCCGCCTAGGTGTAATGGAAACGAAGATGCTAAGGTGAACAGCGGGCCTCACTGAGTTAGATCACGTTTCTAATGACAGCAGTTTGGTGTTGCACCGATCTAAGGCAAGATGCGTGAGAGTCGACTTCGATGGTTTGGGCATGTTTTACGGATCGGTGATGACTCTATTGCCAAGGCGGGTTACACACTTGAAGCCGTCGGCAGTAGACCCAAAGGATGACATAAGCAACCTTGGGCTGATACAGTTCATAAAGACCTTAAATGCGTGAACATCCACCCAGGTGCAGCCCGTGATAGAGCGAAATGGAGACAACTTACCCATGTAGCGGACCCCGCAGGCACGCGAGACAAACGCTGAAGGAAAATACTAATAATAATGACAATGCTGCTGAAACTAAGGGAACAATAAGAGACCTAACGTTGAAACCAGCTATTACGGAAAAGGGTTTTGGCAAATCACTCGAAATATTTGGCGAACCCACTGGGGGTTCAGTAACTACAGGTTGTGGAACAATGGTATTAGTAGCCGATTCTCATTCCGAAGTTGCATTTGAATGTTGGTTATGTGTGGGAAGACTGTGTTAGGCCTTATGAAAAAGAAGAAAGAAATACCAGTACCTCCCGGAGCCGGCCGTTGTGGCCGAGCGGTTCTAGGTGCTTCAGTCCGGAACCGCGCGCTGCTACGGTCGCAGGTTCGAATCCTACCTCGGGCATGGTTGTGTGTGACGTCCCTAGGTTAGTTAGGTTTAAGTAGTTCTAAGTTTAGGGGGCTGATGACCTCAGATGTTAAGTCCCATAGTGCTTAGAGCCATTTGAACCATTTTTGAACCTCCCGGAATTCGACTGTGGCGCCGGCCGCGGTGGTCTCGCGGTTAAGGCGCTCAGTCCGGAACCGCGCGACTGCTACGGTCGCAGGTTCGAATCCTGCCTCGGGCATGGATGTGTGTAATGTCCTTAGGTTAGTTAGGTTTAAGTAGTTCTAAGTTCTAGGGGACTGATGACCACAGAAGTTAAGTCCCATAGTGCTCAGAGCCATTTGAACCATCGACTGTGGCAAGGTCGTAAACTTAAGAAAACGCAGTTTATCGTTCCGTGATATTTCTACTTGTGCTGATCGGAACCGCACGACTTTGATCCAGATATGGAATCAATGAGTTCAAGAGGCCCACACTCAACACCAGGCAGGAACTTAATGGGACATCACGACTAGCGCCCAGGACGACGGGCATATTGTGCACCCGGGCGTGCACGATCATACAGGCACGTCACGTAATTTGAGCGAGAAATGGGCTTGTTCGTAGCAAGAGCAACATCCAATAGCACAGTGCGATGTCGTGGGGCAGTGGATGTCGCCAATCGAGCAGCAATAGCGCCCCACAGATATTTCCACTCAGTGCGTATCCTCGGCCACGGAGGTGGGCTCCTTATAAACAATTCAGAAATAATCATAGCGAAACTAAACTGTTTTGTGTGTTCAAAAACACTCGTTACTAAGCAAACTCCGGATGATGTGGCGATTTTTCAAAACAAAAAACAAAAATTTGGGAAAGAATAATTTTAAAATTATAAAAATGAAATGTTTTGCTTTGTTTCTATCAGTCAGTTTTAACAGAAAACCTGTAAATGGCTGTGTTATGGTGCGAATGCAGATACTTTTCCTGCAACTACGTATCAAAATGAATACGGCAGGACATTTGATACAGTGTACAGCCTGTTGTTGATCATGAAATTACGGATTTCGCATCCTCTGCGTTTGACACTAACCTGAGGCAAGAAATTGACTATTACCGCAAGATTCTAGTGACTCTCGATTACCGCAAGATTCTAGTTAATATCGATGGAACTTTTTTCACCTTTTTTTTAATGCTGAAAAGGATAAGGAATATAACATACAGAAGTAAAGTGCACTGCTGATTACAGAATCGGGCCAGGATCAGGATGCGGCTCAAGAACTCTTCAAACAACAATATAGATATATCGCCGTCTTGTACTCGTATCTTAAAAATGGCATGCATGGGCTGCAGCACTGATCACTAGCACCAGCTGGGGACAATAGGAAGTTCCACGGTGCTGAAAAATGTGAAACCGATGTGAAGTGACGGAAGTTCTAGCTGTCCCACCAAATATGTCTCTGCCTCCATTATTTCAAAAGTGATGATGCTGGATACCTGTCGTACAACCATGAGCGTGTGTGATCGTGCGTATGTGTCATAGACCCCATGCGTATTTAACGTTGTATAGAAAAAAGCTATCGCCTTCTGGTGTATTTGAAACACTGTTGAACTTTGAAGGCATTCTGCTCCACAACAATCAATGAAAACACAGTAAAATGTATTCCAATCTTTAAGACATGTTCACAACTGAGCTTTCACATATGTAATAAAATTATGGGGAAATATTTACTATTAACAAAGAGGAAAATATATTTGTTTGAAATGACACCTTGGTGGGGATTCTTGACGCATTTCTCTTTGTGACGTTAGCTCGAGTGGTAAAACCATCAGGTGTAAATAGTAAGATTTTAGAAACGCTCTTAAAAGCCTACGAAAATAATTTAGCTGTAAAATTATTAATTACTTTACTCGAAAGTTTTAGGAATCTAAGAATGTAGCGATTGCAGAGTTTAGTAATTCTGACACATGCGGTGGCTGTTGTGGCGCTTTAGATTGCTTCATACCGTTGACGACTAAAGAAAGCCACTAACCACCAAGCGTTTTCTTCTTCTTTTTTTAACATGAGCAACAAAACTCTTTGAAACTTCTTTCTTTCACGATCATCGCACTTTAGCGACTCTACAGTAAAACAGTTCACTTTTAGACTGTGAAGTTATGAGAAATTATAATTCCTGACATTTCTTCCTCGGTAGTCTTTAAATTCAACTCTACGTTATTACTATACTGCTGTAGTCATCAACGCAACAGTGATAATCGTTGGTTTTTGAGTGCATATCTCATGAAACTTCCAGGGATTTCATATGTTGATTTGTAGAAAAGAAGTTTTCAAAGGTAGATTTTTATATCTAAAATCATAAATACATAAACGATATTAGAGGATAGTAGCCCTTCATTTAATTACTTCAATTTCTTGCTAGAGCTACGTTCATCATATGGTTATTCAGAATCACGCATGAAACCAACATTTATAGTATGACTGTAGGATCTTATTTATTCTGTAACGATTTCGGTACTAGCTACCATCTTAAGAGATAATAGTGCATATCAGTTGATCAAAAATACATACCAGCTGACGTATGCTGTTATCTCCTGTGAAGTTGGTAGCCAGTTAAAACGATTTTTTCAAAATATTTATCTGCTATAGATAACCACTTGAGGACAGTTTTTAGTTATGTTATGCTCAAAATGACGCCAACGTAAAGAACAGGATAACTGCAAGTCGTTTCAAGTTAGCCCACTGTTTCAAGTAACCTCATTTTACAGTACCTATTTATTCATCATATTCAAAAGAAAAATTTATAATATGTTCTGATCCTATTGCAAAATCTAAAATCAGTTGTGAATAGTCTGCACATTACACATGTAACGCCATTGGCTGTGTATATACTAAAATGCAACTTTCACAGCAAATATGCAAAGCACAACCCGTGACATTTCTTTTAGAAGGAACCAAAATTCAGATATTTGCCGCTGCTCTTTACAGGTCATCTGTTACAACTGCGAGAAACAAAGCAAAACATCAAGAAACAAAGCAAAACATCACATATTCATTATTTTATAATAATCAATTTTCAAACGATTCTTTTTCAAATTCACCATATCATATATAGCCCATGTAACGCCGAGTGTTTTTGAATACACAAAACAGTTGAGATTCTTATTGACATTTATGAATTATTTAATACAATGAACCCACCTCTGTGACCGAGGACTCGCTCAGACTTGAAATATCCATGTGACGCTATTGCCACAAGAGTGGCAGTATCCACTGCCATGTCTTCTGGAGTCCCACGCATTTTCAACACGCGACCATTATTGCGGCTTCCCTTGACGCGGCAACAGAGAGAAGTGCGCCAACCGCGGTACCCCAGTGATAATACTTGGCAAACGACTGGCCCCATGGCGTCTTTTCAGAGAACTCTCTGTTCAGCATCACGATGGGCGTAATCGAGCGTGAAGAATGCAATGGGATCGAATGCTGTCATTGGTATATAGGTCCAGCGCCTGGTTTGATAGTAAAGCGACCAGTGAGTGCTCGACGCGATCACCTCTGGTTCTCATGGCTATTAATTTGGAGATGTGCAGCTGCATTTCTTATGCGTTAAGGCCTAATTTCGTAATTGAAATCAATGAGCGAGTCACGTTATGTTTCAACAAGATAATGCAAGATCACATGTTGCCCGTGCTGTGACGATGTACCTCGATACCGAGGGTGCACAGCTGTTGCCCTGTCCAACATGATCACTAGGTCTCTCACCCACTGGCAACATCTGGTTACGGGTTGCCAAGAATCTGGCAGACCACGACCTGCCAGCCACTACGCCTGATGAACGTTGTCGGGGCGTTTAAGCAACATAGAGTGACTTGCAGATCTGTACCATCTAAGTGCAGTCCGACTCGATATTCAGCCGGGCTAGAGCCGTAGTTGATGCCAAAGGTGATAACTCTGTTTACTTGGCACCTTGTATACCCCCTGCCCTAATCCCCTACTAACTGTAGCCGTGTATTCTTCCTGCTGTATTGTATACCCACAACAAGTAAAACTTTTGCTGTTTGCCATCATTCCTAGTGTCGCAGTTATAATGTACAGCAGTGTAGTTTTCTGCTAAGGATATTTCAAGATGAAGAGTGCGTGACGATGTGACTGAGGAACTGAAGATGAAAATCCCCGTGTTTCCGGCGCAAAGTGTTGTTCTCCCTTATTTATCTCCTTCGACATACCCGATGAGTGCCAAATATCAGTTACTTCTTACAAATATGATAGTATCATGAGGTTTGGAAATTAAATACACGATTAAAATTATCAGGCTATTTAGTTGTATAGCTGTCTAGAGATTTGTCATCCTTCGCTTGACGATGATGAGAGCCACTACCACAATTATAAGATAAGTATTCCAGCGTGTATTGTACTCCAAAAAACTGCCAGTCAGTCTACAGGGTAATATTTTTCACCGTGTACAAACTCTAGGGATTGATCGATGAGAGGATACGGAACAAAAAGGTCTAATGAACTTATATCCGGAAATGATGTTTTTCATGCTACAGACTATTTATTCAGTCACACATTGTTACAGAGACAGCGGTCTAATCCGCGCCGTACCATGCGCCACAATTACAGTATGTGTTGAAAATGGTTTCCATGCACCTCGACGCATGCGTGTACGCGCCGTAACGTGATCTGTGTCACACGTTCACATCGGCCAGGCTGCATCCGAAGAGTCTCAAAGGCAGCATGAATACGCTGCTCCAGTGTCTCCACACCTGGAATGGGCTCTGCATACACGATGCTTTTGAGATGGCCCCATAACCGGAAATCGCGCGGGTTGAGATCCGGTGAACGATCAGGCCATGCAACTGGACCCTCTCGTCCGATCCATCGACCAGGGAGAACACGACCGAGATGCGTCCGGACGTTAACGGCGAAGTGGGCTGGAGCACCATCATGTAGCAGTCACATAACTGCTCGAATTGTCAATGGCAGTTCTTCCAGCAGGGGATGCAAAGTCATACGCAAGAAACGACTATAGTTCCGGGCTGTTAGGTGACGTCGAAGGAATACTGGTAACAAAATACAGTTGCCAATTGTCTTGGTCCACACATTCTGGCTGCGCCGATGGTGATGATTCGCTGTCAACCATGGGAGCTCTGCGTACTATCCCACAGATGACTGTTGTAATAGTCGAAGATACCACTCCGCTTAAAGGTGGCCTCATCTTTGAACAGGTTGGTGACACAGATCCAGGAATCGTGGTTGCGTGGGGAAGAAACCAGCGAAAAAACTGCTCCAGATGTGGAAATTCTGTCGTTAGTAGGCCCTGCACACGCTCGAATTGGTAAAGGTGCTAACAATTGTCACGGAGAATGTTCTACACGGTCTTCCGGCTTACCCTGTACTGGCGGGCCAGCTGCCTGATACTGACAAGACGGTCACCTTCCACAGTGTTAATCATTTTTGCTTCGAGTCTGGTGTCCGAACATTTCGGATACGTACTTCATGATTTCCTGCTTCCTAAAACGACCCTGTGTCAGACAAATGGTGAAACGCTGTTGAAAACACTGAATGCTGTGCTCTGCAAATGGACTCTCACTAAATTTTGAGAAAACACAGTTTATACGATTCTGTAGAGTAAATGGCATACACCATTGATAAATATAGACTATGAGCAGAAGTCTGTTGCTAAGGCAGAATTGTCAAAATTTGTTGGTGTGTGCATTGATGAGAAATTGAATTGGAAGAAACACATCGATGATCTGCTGAAACGGTTAGGTTCAGTTACTTATACTATTAGGGTTATTGCAAATTTTGGTGATAAACATATCAGTAAATTAGCCTACTGTGCCTATTTTTATTAAGACTGCTTTCATATGGCATATTTTGGGGCAATTCATCTTTAAGACAGAAAGCATTCATTGCAAAAAAGCGTGTAATCAGAATCATAGCTGGAGCCCACCAAAGATCAACTTGCAGACATTTATTTAAGGAACTCGGGATATTCACATTACTTTCGCAGTACATATATTCACTTACGAATTTTGTCGTTAATAACCCATCCCAATCCAAAATAACAGCGAAGTGCATAGCTACACTAGAAGAAAGGATGATCTTCACTATTCTGGATTAAATCTTACTTTGGCACAGAAATGGGTAAATTATGCTACCACAAAAATCTTTGGTCGTTTGACAAATAGTATTAAAAGTCTGACAGATAGGGAACCAACATTTATCCTCTCACGAATCAATCCCTAGAGTTTGTACCCTGTATAACATTATTACGAGATTTTGTTCGTGACAGAATTCTTCCCATCAAAAATTATTAATAGTTTGTGGTCTAACAGTAGCCTACACGAGATAATTGCAAATCTTTTCGTTAGGTAAGTTCTAGAAAATGGCTCTGAGCACTATGGGACTCAACACCTATCATCAGTCCCGTAGAACTTAAAACTACTTAAACCTAGGTAACCTAAGGACATCCATGCCCTAGGCAGAATTCGAACCTGTGACCGCAGTGGTCACGCGGTTCCGGACTGAAGCGCCTAGAACCGCTCGGTCACATCGGCCGGCTGAGTTCTAGAAAAAAAAATTGTGTGATGTGTTATTGACAAAGGTGCTGTAATTTTTCTTTGACTGATTGTGCACTACGTTCCTGCTTTCACATCCTGCATAATCTCTTGACAAAACTAATGGGGATTTTCTGAACTGAAATAATCGATTGATAAGCGAGTTCTCATAAGACGACAAATGCAGCAATATACCACCACATAAATGTGTGTTTCTGTAACAACTGCTCCAATTTCTCCAACTCTGGCACGCAAGAGACTGAGCAATATCTGAATTTACTTTGTAAGGCTTCATTTGGTGTTTATGCTCACGGTACTGAGCAGATGCTACTCACGCGGTGCCACACGGCGTATTTATTTTCCTGGGCTTCTGATTCGTCTAGTTTTTCTATGTCAAAACTGTCACGTCTGAGGAACTGTCCGAAGCGTGATACAGAGACTGAGGTCTCTCTCTCTTTCTTTCTCTGCAGCGCGCGCGCGCACACACACACACACACACACACACACACACACACAAACAAGTGGAGCGAAGAAGAAGCATAACATCTATACGCGCCCTAATCACTCATGTTTTACTCTCCTGTTATATGAGGCAGATATACAGGGCGAGTATCGTATAGGGCGAGTAGCAGTATCAAATAGTCCGCCGAAGAAGCTGTTATCTACTTCTGCTGTTATTCTTTGGAAGATCGTAAGGAACTGCTCGATGATTTGGTGTGCTTAACGTCAGCTTACTCTAAATGTGGACAAATTTAAGTTTATAACCCTGAAATGTTCGAACGCAGTATTGATGGTGTGCTGACTCACACAATCACATCGATTAAATATCTAGGCGTATTAAAGCGACGTGAAATGGAACTAGCATTTACGGAAGGTTGTAGGTAAGACGATTCGACTTCGGTTTATTGGTAGAATTCTAGGAACGTTTAGCTTATCTATAAATGAGACGGCATGCAGAAGGCTTGTGCGATCCATTCTTGAATACTGGTCATGTGTTTGGGATCTCCACCAAGTCGGATCAAAGGAAGACATCGAAGCAATCCGGAGGCATACTGGTACATCTGTTACCGGTAGGTTCATCAGTATGCGAGTGCTATGGAATTGATGCATGAAGGCAAACGGGGATCCCTCGAGGGAAGAAGACGTTAGTTTCGCGAAGCGCTATTAACGAAGTTGAGAGAATCGGCGTTTGCGTCGGTAAGGAACAATTCTACTGCCACCAACAAACATGTCGTATGAGGATCGCGAAGAGAAGAAAAGAGAAATCAGGGATTGTGTGGAGGCATACAGACAGTCATTTTTCCCTCACTCCATTTGTGAAAGGGTATGTCTGAATGTGGACTTCCCCTCCGAAGCCGCCAGAAAGTGACGAATGACACTCTTTGCAACGTTTCAGTATTTTGAACACCGCCTCCCGCCTCCCGGCTGGAAATCCGAGAAGTTTTCATCATCAGGAACAGCACCATTTTGTAACACAGGAAGTAACTATTGTTAGAATGTTATAATTTTTTGGTAGAATAGTTTAGAATGACGTAGATGTAATAAATACTATTATTCAGTTATATCCAATAAGTACTTTTCATAAAAATCGCTATTTTCGTAGTGTATCATTTGGCGAGAGCAAAGAGATGCAAAGTTGAAATTTTGACAGTATATGTGTTTTGACGTAAAAAAAAGATGTTGGTTTGGCGAAATAATCTTCAATACTTTTACAGATTTTTAAGAAAATTCGCCATCTAAAAAAGTCAGAATACTTATATTACCCTAAAGATAAAAATAATGCAGACTATAGAACATGCAGCACTATGATCAATATAATAATTAATGGCCATATAACAAATTACAGAGATGGTAATGTTCAGAGGACAGAGCCCACTCATAGTGCCAATGAAAGAATCACAACGTCATAACTTGTAGGATACGAATGTAAAATTGTGATGAGATGATTTTGTAATACCTATCCAGAATAGGGAAAGTTACTGAGGGGATAGATCACAAGTAAAGAAGTTATTAATGATTAAGTATACAAAGATTGCTTTCTAAGCAATGAGGCAGGTGCGCTAACTTTTTAGACGTGAGTATCCCTTTTAGCGGTCATTTCCGGAAGACATGGAGGGTATATAAGGAACCATGAAGCTGCCTCATGGTTGATTCGCTGAAAGACTTTCGCCAAGTTGCCAACTATTATTTGTACGCTGCCCGTCGTGTTCTCAATTCGTGTGGAGTAATCGTTGCCACTTTTAGATAAGGAACAATATAATATTGCTAGGGAATTTTAGAATTATTAGTTTCAGAATTGTAACTAACACGAAACGGAATGTTCAGGAGATTTAGGGTCTGGAGTGTGCGAATTGTTAGTTACAGTAGTAACAACTGACATGTTTTATAAAAGATTTTTTTGCATGTGAAACAATAGATTTTTTAGTAAGACAGTGACCTTTTAAACTATCCGCATTCTTTCCTTTCGAGGTCGAGAAATGACTATTTTACAGTTCAGGCGAGCTGAAATATTTACAAGGCAATGTAACTTACGAATATCAAGTTTCAGAGTACTCCTGGGTGCTCATCGACGCAACTATTTTACAGTTCAGGCGAGCTGAAATATTTACAAGGCAATGTAACTTACGAATATCAAGTTTCAGAGTACTCCTGGGTGCTCATCGACGCAACTTACAAGTTATTGCGGCATCTACATCTACATTACGTGATTACTCTGCTATTCACAATAACGTGTCTGGCAGAGGGTTGAATGAACCACATGTAAGCTGTCTCTCTACCGTTGCACTCCCGAACGGCGCGCGGGAAAAACGAGCACTTAAATTTTTCCGCGCGAGCTCTCATTTCTCTTATTGCATCGTGATTATCAGTTCTCCCTAAGTAGGTGGGTGCTAACAGAATATTTCCGCAATCGGAGGAGAAAACCAGTGACTGAAATTTCATGAGAAAATCCCGTCACAACGAAAAACGCATTTGTTTTAATGATTGCCAATGCAATTCGCGTATCATGTCTGTCGCACTATCTCCTCTATTGCGAGATATTAAAAAACGAGCTGCCCTTCTTTGAACGTTCTCGATATCGTCCGTCAGTCCTACCTGATGCGGATCCCACAACGCACAGCAGAACTCTAGAATAGGGCTACAAGTGTAGTGTAAGCAATCTGTTTAGTAGATCTTATAAGTTTTCTGCCAAGGAAGCGCAGTCTTTGGTTTTCTCTGCCCATAGCATTATCTATGTGATCGTTCAATTTTAGGTAATTTGCAACTGTAGTCCCTAAGTATTTATTTGAATTTACAGCCTTCAGGTTTGTGTGACGTATCGCGTAATCGAAATTTAGCGGATTTCTTGTAGTGCTCATCTGAATAGCTTCACACTATTCTTGGTTCAGGGTCAATTGCCACTTTGCGCACCATACAGATCTCTTATCTAAATCACTTTGAGATGCGCTTTGGTCATCTGATGACTTTACAAGACGGTAAATGACCTTTCTGACAGGAAAACACGAATCCAGTCGCACAACTGAGGCGATATTCCATAGGTACGCTTGTGAGGAACGTTGTAGAAAGCCTTCTGCAAATCTAAAAATATGGATTCAATTTGACATCCCCTGTCCATAGCACTCATTACTTCATGAGTATAAAGAGCTAGCTGTGTTCCGCAAGAACGATATTTTCTGAATCCGTGCTGACTATGTGTCAGTAAATCGGTTTCTTCGGGGTAATTCGTAATGTTCGAATACAGTATATGTTCCAAAACCCTATTGCAAATCGATGTTAGTGATATGGACCTGTAATTCAGCGGATTACTCCTGCTTCCCCTTTTGGGTATTGGTGTGACTTGAGCAATTTTCCAGTCTTTGCAATTTTTCTGTGAGGGAGCGGTTGTACCTAATCGCTACATATGGAGCTATTGTATCAGCATACTCTGAAAGGAGCCTGAATGGTGTACAATCTGGACCGGAGGCCTTGCCTTTCTTAAGTGATTTAAGCTGCTTTGCTACACCGGGGATAGCTACTTCTATTTCTCTCATCTTCACTGTTCTTCTTGATTGGAATTCAGGAATATTTACTTCGTCTTATTTTGTGAAGGAGTTTCGGGAAATCTTGTTCAATAACTCTGCTTTAGTGGCACTGTCATCAGTGACTCCACCGTTTGTTATCGCGCTATGAAGGTACTGATTGCGTCTTGCCACTGGTGTGCTTTATGTATGACAGAAACTCTTTTTGTTTTCTGCCAGATTCCGAGGCAGAGTTTCGTTGTGGAAATTATTAAAAGCTTTCTCATTGAAGTACGCGCTATATTTCGAAATTCTGCGAAACCTGACCATTCATGAGGATTTTGCGTTCTTTTCAATTTGGTATGCTTTTTCGTTGCTTTCGCAACAGCGATCTGACCCGTTTTGTGTACCATGGGGTATCAGTACCATCACTTATTAATTTATATGGTATATGTCTCTCAATTGGTGTCGATACGATCTCTTTGAAAACATTCCACAACTTTTCTACACTTACATGATCAGATCGGAAAGAGTGAAGACTGTCTCTTAAGAAGGCGTTAATAGCATTGTTATTAGATTTTTAAAATAGATATACTTTGCGTTTCTTTCTGACGGTTGTAGGTGTTACGATATTGAGCCTAGCAGCAACTGCCTTGTGGTCGCTAACCCCTGTATTCGTCACGATACTCCCTATTTCTCCAGGGTTATTTGTTGCTAAAAGGTCAAGTATGCTATCGCAAACATTTACGCTTCGAGTACGCTCATGAACTAATTGTTCAAAATAGTTTTCTGAGAAAGCAATCAGTACAATTTCGGATGACGTTTTATGTCTGCCGCCTGCTTTAAACGTTTAATTTTTCCAGGATATCGAGGGTAGATTAACGTCAGCACTGCCTATAATTGTATGAATATGAGTGGGGTACATGTTTGAAATAAGACTCAAATTTCCTTTGAACTGTTCAGCAACTGTATCTTCTGAGTAGGGGGAGGGGGGCGGGGGGGACGGAATTCGGTAAAACGATCCACTTAATAGTTTAGTCCTATTGTCAAGTATAGCGTCTACCCATACTACTTCGCAGGAACTACCTACTTCAGTTTCACTACAAGGTAAACTACTTCTGACAGCAATAAATACTCCACAACCATTTGTATTTAATCAATCATTTCTGAACACTGTTAAGTTTTTCTAAAAAAAAAAAAAATCGGCTGAACGTACTTCCGGCTTTAGCCATCGTTTCGTACTTACAACTATTAGGACTTCAGTGCTTTGTATAAGGGTTTGGAACTCTGGTTCTTTCCCAGCACAGCTACGACAATTTACAACTACAATACTGATTTTGGTTACAACTACCTTACTGTGTTTTACCTCCCCCCTTTTAGACGGACGCCCTTTCTGTGGTTTCCTGAGACCCTCTAACCTAAAAATCCGCCCAGTCCCTTCCACACTGCCCCTGCTACACGTGTAGTCGCTTCCTCTGTGTTGTGGACTCCTGGCCTATTAAACGGAACCCGGAAATCCACCACCCGATGGCGCAAGTCAAGGAATCTGCAGACTACACGGTCACAGAACCGCCTGAGCCTCTGATTCAGCCACTCGGCTCTGCACCAAAGGACCACAGTCGGTTCTGTCAACGATGCTGCAGATAGTGAGCTCCGCATTAATCTAGGAAGCAAGACTGGCAGTCTTTACCATTTCCGCTAGCCGCCCGAAACAAGAGAACTCTCCTCCGATCCAGAGCGACACGCCATTGGTACTGATATGGGCTACCACCTGCAGTTGGCTGCACCCTGTACTATTCATTGCATCCGGAAGCACCCTTTCCACATCCGGAATGACTCCCCCCTGTATGCACACAGAGTGCACACTGGATTCCTGCCCCTCCTTGGCAGCCATGTTGCTAAGGGACCCCATTATGCGCCTAAGAATGAAGCTTCCAACTACCAGTAAACCTACCCTCTGGGAATGCCCATACCTTGCGGGCAGACAAGCTTCCTCTGGAACAGGGAGGACGACTGCTTGCGGCTTAGTCACTTCATCAGCCACAGATAACACTCGAAACCTGTTCGTCAAATAAACTGCAGAGACCCTACGATTGGCCCTCGGAAAGTCTTTCGCTGCCTGCCACTCTTTGGAATGATCTCCCACTCGACCAAGGGTGAGAGGTCAACTACAGTGCACGCAGTACCCGGGGCGGCCACAGCAGTGGATCGATCGGCGGGTATGTAACAAACGAATGGTGTACTCGGCCTATAAGCAGCAGGAACTCACTAATGATCTAACCGACACTGAGCTATACTAGCCAAAACAAACAAAAGCCTGTACGATACGAGGGTCGATACAAGCGTCGATAACAACGTATCGAGTTAACATTCGCATGTAAAGAAGTTACATAATAAATAACAAACCCACAGCCCCACAGAACGACTAACAGTTGGACAAGGTACCCTCCGCCATGCACCGTATGGTGGCTTCCGAAGTATGTTTTTGGACCCCTTTAAATGGAATACATGTAGGATAATGTCTACAGCAAACGGATAGATCCCAACAATATCAGTTTAAAAGATTAGTGGTGAACATCTTAAGCTCATCGTATCGTTTGAATATGCGAACTGATGTGAAATAGGAGAACATGTAAAATCAGCAGTATGGAGAATTTGTTGGAAGGGTTGGGGAAAACTTAACAGAATCATCGGATGAGGTCGATGTACCCCACTCTGAAATGGAAAGTGCCGAGAACTTATATTGTAAGTAAGGTGTCTTGATATCGCATAACACGATTTGGTACATTTAGTGAACCGATATTCGAGAACGATTGTGTGAGAATTCTGCAACTACTCTCGTACATATCATGTATGGATCACGAGAATAAGACAAGACTAACCAGGGCTCAGTTTTTTTCTTCATTCGATTTGAGATCAGGAGCGAGATAGATTATCACTGTCATTATTACGACGTAAGGAGGCTGGTGGAGTATGTAATTTGAAATGTCTTTCTTCCGCATCTTTATTTTCTCCTCTTCCAGTTTTCTTTTTATGTTATGTTATTGTATTGTATTTTATTTTAACGGATTCTTGTGAGTTATATATCAAACAATTGTACTGTATAAATTTTGTAGTGCGCAGTTATGATGCGAGGTATTTTTTGCAGTAGCTGCTTGTGACTACAAAGTGCTTTCTGTGCGAAATTTTTATTTTCTTTGCTACTGGGGAGAGGGAGTTGACATTTCCCTCCTCCTACCGAATTCGATAAATGAGACCTTTGTAAACGCTGTGGACTAGCGTATGAGACTTACTTTCGAAAATAAATGCATGTGACAGTTTCATTTTGCCTGTAGCATATTAAATGCGGAAGAAACAACAGTAATTCTTTTGAACATTCTGTAAGCGCCCCCGTCGGCAACTGCACTCAGGCACCTCTAAAAACCCGTGTGCTGTCCGACTACAAAGTGAATGTTCACATCATGTGACATGTGCAAACAGCTTCATCATCTGTACATAATATGATGAAGATATAAGAATACAAAAATATGTAGTAAGAAAAAACTATAACTGTTTCAAGGACCATTGAACTAGATAAAATAAACGTGCGCGGTGCTCTGACTGTTGCATTAATAACTAACTGTAACTGAAGATATAAATATGTCAGAGGAAAGTAGCAAGGCAATAATATTTTTATGACTTCAGTCATCTTATTTCTGTTTAATCTTGATATAGGTCTTAAGCAAGGGAGCGTGTTGTATTACCTTATTTCATTACGAAATAGTAGCATTCACTTTAGTGCTGTAATCTTTACCTGAAATCACAAAGATTAGTCCAGAAAAGTCAGTTTTTCCCACATGTGGAAAACAGTTCTAAGATCAAGATGCTCATGTACCAAGGAATAAATATTCTGTTCAATTTTAGCAGTATTGAAATCGAGTAAATCTTGTTAATATTCCATTTAATAGTCTATGTGGTACATTACTACTCTACTTCACGCCAATTGTCTGTTAGTGAAATCCAATTAAGAAGAAGTATAATCAAAAACCGGTTGGAATTTGATAATATTTTGAAATAGAAACTATTGGTAACTAGCACAAATTTTATTTTCAACACCAGGAAAATTGTTAAGACATTGATGAAACATAGTTCACCTGCAAATAACACGCAGAAGATCTTTTTCCGTTTCTATGTACAAGGTGCTGAACGATTTTAATAATGTACAGCATTTTACTCACCATAAAACTCTGTAAGTGAAGTTTTGATATGTTATACAACACTTAAACATACACAAAGCACAGCTTCATGCCTCAAAACAACAAAAACAGTAAAAAATGGCGGTTTTTAATGCGAATTCCTTCATATCATTCTAAAACCAGCCACTATATTAAACCAGCGAACAGGAAATTTGACATGTTGCTATGTACGCTATTCTCCACTATAAAAGGTATATTACACTCATTTCTGAATGTCAGAGTTATTGTACGGTTATGCAGTCCTGCTTGTTTGCGTACGAGGGTGATCTGAAAAGTTCTTGGTCTCGTATGTAGATCGCTGCAATAAGTGTGAAATTACAGATCATTCAGTCCAATAGTCGGCTGCAGGCACAGTCTGAACAAGTCACGGTGAGCGGATTCTAGGAAATGAAGAAACCGAATGTCGTTTAGTGATGTTCACGCCAATTGGAATTCATTAGATGCTCGTAAATGTGTACGGTGTCTTTTATCAATCAATTTAATTTCCCCCTTTATTGAAGTGGCAGCGATATTTAAACAATGCTGTGATACTGTTTATTTTGCATGAAGATATACGCATGGAGTACATTTGTGGAGAATGGGTGCTGCACCTGTTCACAGCAGACTGCAAACGAATTCGCATGACTATTTTCAAACAGTGTGTGATGCTACTTCGTAAAAGGAAAAGAAATTCCCTTCATCAGTATGTGACAAAGGATGAAACGCAGATTCACCACTACACACCAGAAAAAAAGACTATAAACGGTGGGCACAAGCCAATACTTCAACCGAAATGAAAGCGAAGACGATGACATCAGCACGGCATCGATGTTATGAAATGCGAAAGGAACTATATTGATGAGCTGTCTTAGAAAGGTAAAAAAGCAGTAGTATATTACGATAATCCTCTAACGGATCTGGGTGTAAAAATCGAGAAAAGAATTCCGCTTTGAAAACTAAATTCGTTGAAGACAATGCTCCTTTTCACAGAATTGTCTCGGCAATGGGCAAATTAGGTGACATGCGGTATCAAATTGTGACGTACCTAACGGTTATTGCTGAGTAGATAGTGTTCCAAATAGCATCCTATAAGAGCAAACCAGATGCGTCTTTACCTGTGGTTACTCATAGTTTGGGTACTTTGACTGTGCACGGCTCTGTTTTAAAAAGAATAGCTCTATGCAGTCGGAGCGTCGCTTTCACTCCCAGCAGCTAATTCTCTGCAAATAATAATTAGTAGTTGTGATCCTGTAGTCAAATTGTCTATGCATTGGCCAGAATTGCTAGTTAACAAAATACAAAGAAATAAAAAAGTAAAAGTTATATGAATACTTTAATAACGGATTCTATTCTAACGTCTATAATAGATGTAGAAGACAGAGAATTACGTTGAATCACGTTTATTCGATTAAGGACATCTCAAATAAACGAGAAGTGGTGCTACGATATTCAGTTAATATGTAGACAGAAAATACCCTTATCAAACGCAGTGAAGTTACGTTGCGAGCATTACGAGAATAGTAGCAAAATGCCCAGAATAAATGGTCATCGAAGATACGTAGAAATTAAGTCAATTTCGTGCTCACAATACACGAAATATTCACCAGCTCAAAACAGTTCACAGTTCAACATGACGATTCACTAATGAACACGCGCGATGTAAAGAATAGTAACTCATACTCCGTCTATTCGCAATTCCGCAAATCAAGCTCCAAAAGTTGGAGTCCTATCGTGGAGCACATTCAGCCCTCTAGAAGTCTAAAGTCCCTTCAGAAGTATGACAGCGGCCGACCACTGCCCAGAACCAAACACTTCCACGATAGAATCAATCACGTTACGTCAGACAGCGCTGCCCTCTTCAAGGACTCCACATAAAGTGCCGACAATCGCTCCCTTGAACTCTTCAGTCGAAAAGCTTCAGTCTTCACTTGACTCCCGCAGTGCTCCGCTACAATCTGCTTCTCCATTGGCTGAAAGTTGTTCCTACCAAAAATACATTGTTCTTAAACTCTAAAGACGTGATTTGACTCAAAATGACTACTTCCTGGACTAAACTAGTACGTTAGAACAATAATTAAATAAAGAAATATAATAAACAGTCGGTTACACTCAGATTATTCGCAACACTTACGAATAAATATTTGTTCGTTAATAAGAAAGCCATCCTTCTTTTACAAGTGCGCTTGCCTTAAATGACAACAGATTGTCGCTAAAAATTGCTTCAGCAATTATTTATGCCTCCCTGACAGAAGCGTCTTCTGGCGCTCTTTTCAATTGCAGCATCCGCTAAAACATGCGATTGACCACTTCCAAATTAGCACAGTTTTTCAATAGCACTTGCAGTCAAACATTTAAATAAAGTGTAAGTAGGCTGTTTAGGTTCTTATGTTGGTAACGCCATGTAGCGCTCTATAAGAAAATCACTGACTGTGATGTGTTCAGTCCATGGCTGGTTTTGCAATGTTGGAATTTGTTATTGTAGTGTTAGGCAGTTGGCTGTTAACAGCGCGTAGCGTTGCGCAGTTGGAGGTGAGCCGCCAGCAGTGGTGGATGTGGGGAGAGAGATGGCGGAGTTTTGAGAGCGGATGATGTGGACGTGTGTCCATCAGAGACAGTAAATTTGTAAGACTGTATATCATGAACTGATAGATATATATTATGACTTTTGAACATTATTAAGGTAAATACATTGTTTGTTCTCTATCAAAGTCTCTCATTTGCTAACTCTTCCTATCAGTAGTTAGTGCCTTCAGTAGTTAGAATCCTTTATTTAGCTGGCAGTATTGGCGCTCGATGTACTGCAGTAGTTCGAGTAACGAAGATTTTTGTGAGGTAAGTGATTGATGAAAGGTATAGTTATTGTTAGTCAGGGCCATTTTTGTAGGGATTATTGAAAGTCAGATTGCGTTGCGCTAAAAATATTGTGTGTGTCAGTTTAGTGATGATCAGAATAAGTAAAGAGAGAAATGTCTTGAGTACGTTCAGTTTTGATCAGCTGTTTGAAAATCAAATAATGTAAGGGATTTACCAGCACAGTAATTCACTAACTGTTCTAAGGGGACGTTTCAAAAGTTACTGGCGAAACTGTAAATAGTTCATTAAATAAAAATACAAGTATAACAATATGTGAGGTAATGAGGCTGTGCTCATTAGCTGTGTAACTGTGGCGGATACGATATTCTGACAAAAAATGGTTCAAATGGCTCTGAGCACTATGGGACTTAACATCTATGGTCATCAGTCCCCTGGAACTTAGAACTACTTAAACCTAACCAACCTAAGGACATCACACAACACCCAGTCATCACGAGGCAGAGAAAATCCATGACCCCGCCGGAAATCGAACCCGGGAACCCGTATTCTGACAAACATCTGCATAATGAAACAGATATGAAAGTCGTAGTAAGTCACTAAATAAAATAGATACAGAAACGCAGCTTTCAGGGATGAGAGCTATAGTGCAATGATATCATCTAAGATATAGTTTGTTGAAATCTCATGAAAAAAATTAAAAGTTTTTAATTCAGAGGTTCATTCTGTAAATGTTTATTCGCTGTCAAATATTAACTTCTTCGGTTTTAAAGATATTGAAATATTGTTACGTCACTGGATGCGCCTCATTTACTTGAGATCGTCGATGTATTCAGATTTGCATGAATACTTTAATGAGAGTTATTGTCGAATCTCAATGCGCTGTAACGTGGCCATCTCTAGGAGTGTCTGAAAATCAGCCATTTGCTGAAGCATATTCTGCACAAAGGCAATGCGGGCATCAGCCTTCCAAATTCCCAGCTCTGGGATTTACCCGTTTCCGGTCAAGCCGTTTTGCCCGCACCTGGACTCGCTAGCAACGTTCGCTGCCTTTGAACAGGCCGTGGCATTTTGTCGCACCTTAGGCCTCAGCCGTACATGTAAATTTCTTACCTCGTATTCTGGCCGGACGATTAGCTCGCCTACATACACGTAACGTCACAAAGTGTTGAAACATTGGCCTTGTTCTCCACATTTGTCTTCCTCGAATTTCCATCTCATCCCAAAACTCATTTGTTAGCAAGCCAATATCGTCCAACTAAGAAACTACTACAGCTGTAGACAAGTACACTACTGGCCATTAAAATTGCTACGCCAAAAAGAAATGCAGATGATAAACGGGTATTCATTGGACAAATATATTATACTAGAACTGACATGTGATTACATTTTCACGCAATTTGGATGCATAGATCCTGAGAATTTAGAACCCAGAACAACCACTTCTGGCCGTAATAACGGCCTTGATACGCCTGGACACTGAGTCAAACAGAGCTTGGATGGCATTAACAGATACAGCTGCCCATGCGACTTCATCACGATACCACAGTTCATCAAGAATTTCCATCTCATCCCAAAACTCATTTGTTAGCAAGCCAATATCGTCCAACTAAGAAACTACTACAGCTGTAGACAAGTACACTACTGGCCATTAAAATTGCTACGCCAAAAAGAAATGCAGATGATAAACGGGTATTCATTGGACAAATATATTATACTAGAACTGACATGTGATTACATTTTCACGCAATTTGGATGCATAGATCCTGAGAATTTAGAACCCAGAACAACCACTTCTGGCCGTAATAACGGCCTTGATACGCCTGGACACTGAGTCAAACAGAGCTTGGATGGCATTAACAGATACAGCTGCCCATGCGACTTCATCACGATACCACAGTTCATCAAGAGTAGTGACTGGCGTATTGTGACGAGCCAGTTGCTCGGCCACCATTTACCAGACGTTTTCAATTTGTGAGAGATCTCGAGAATTTGCTGGCCAGGGTGGCGGTCGAACATTTCCGTATCCAGAAAGGCCCGTACAGGACCTGCAACATGCGGTCGTGCATTATCCTGCAGAAAGGTAGGGTTTCGCAGGAATCGAATGAAGGGTGGAGCCACTGATCGTAACACATCTGAAATGTAACGTCCACTGTTCATAGTGCGTCAATGCGAACAAGAGGTGACCGAGACGTGTAACCAATGTCACCCCATACCATCACGCCAGGAGATACGCCAGTATGGCGATGACGAATACACGCTTCCAATGTGCGTTCACCGCGATTTCGCCAAACACGGATGCGACCATCATGATGCTGTAAACAGAACCTGGATTCATCTGGAAAAGTGACGTTTTGCCGTTCGTGCACCCAGGTTCGTCGTTGAGTACTCCATCGCAGGCGCTCCTGTCTGTGATGCAGCGCCAAGGGTAACCGCAGCCACGGTCTACGAGCTGATAGTCCATGCTGCTGCAAACGTCGTCAAACTGTTCGTGCAGATGGTTATTGTCTTGCAAACGTCCCCATCTGTTGACTCAGAGATCGAGACGTGGCTGCACTATCCGTTACAGCCATGCGGATAAGACGCCTGTCATCTCAACTGCTAGTAATACGAGGGCTTTGGGATCCAGCACGGCGTTCCGTATTACCGTCCTGAAGCCACCTATTCCATATTTTGCTTACAGTCATTGGATCTCGACCAACACGAGCAGCAATGTCGCGATACGATAAACCGCAATCGCAATAGGCTACAATCCGACCTTTATCAAAGTCGGAAACGTGATAGTACGCATTTCTCCTCCTTACACGAGGCATCACAACAACGTTTCACCAGGCAACGCCGGTCAACTGCTGTTTGTGTATGAGAAATCGGTTGGAAACTTTCCTCATGACAGCACGTTGCAGGTGTCGCCACCGGCGCCAACCATGTGTGAATGCTCTGAAAAGCTAATCATTTGCACATCAAAGTGTGGTGTCACCGCCAGACACCACACTTGCTAGGTGGTAGCCTTTAAATCGGCCGCGGTCCGGTAGTATACGTCGGACCCGCGTGTCGCCACTATCAGTGATTGCAGACCGAGCGCCGCCACACGGCAGGTCTAGAGAGACTTCCTAGCACTCGCCCCAGTTGTACAGCCGACTTTGCTAGCGATGGTTCACTGACAAATTACGCTCTCATTTGCCGAGACGATATTTAGCATAGCCTTCAGCTACGTCATTTGCTACGACCTAGCAAGGCGCCATTATCATTTGCTATTTATCTTGTGATGCATGTACCGTCAGACCGATGTTCACCAATTATGGATTAAAGTTAAGTATTCCAGAAGCTACGTACCTTTTTTGCTAGTCTCTATTCCTTTAACTGTTCCAGACCTTACGCCAGCCTGCATGAGGTTAAACGCGTGCCTTTCGGCTTCCTCTCCCGGTGGCTTGGCTGTCTGGCCAAGTCACAACACACAGCATCTTATTGCTGTCGGTTAAATTTCGCGTTTGTAGCACGTCATCTTCGTGGTGTAGCAATTTAATGGCCAGTAGTGTATTTTGCATCAATTCCAGATGAGCACAACACAGATGCAATGTTATCATTGGAACAGAGGTGGATGGAGAGTGTTAATTTTAAACGCGATGTTGTTGCAAAATAAAAAGCCTTTGAAAGTTCTCACTTTCAGTATCACGCCGAGAACCTTTCAGACCACCGTCGTATCGTCTTGAAATTGATCAGTGACATAAAGTTCATTTCAGCCCCATGTACCTTCATTGTTTTTGCAGATTTCACAACTGCTGATGTACTTTTGTTCAACTAAAAGTAATATGTAGATAGCAGTTCTGATAGGCAAAAGTGTAATTGTTGATATGAGCTGCCAAATGCTTTGAAGTAAGTGGTGCATTTGAAAATATAACTTACAAAGGAATGCACAGCAGTCCCGATTTACTGCCATCTCCTCTGTTACCACTCAAGAGCGTTTCACAAAACTTTGCCTCGAAAACAGTAGACTACAAGTGTGTTATCAACATTCTTTATCACACTTGTTAGGGGTTGCATTTATCGCCCGCGGTTTGTATTAGTATCGTTGGACCCGTGAGTCGCGACCAATTCTGCTAGCGCCGCTCCGCGGCTTGTATCAAGTTTCTAGCGAGCTGTCGTACACTCTTGCTCGGAAGTCAAGTAGTAAAGTAGCATAACCTTCAGATGATAGGAAGCAACCTATTACGAGGCGCTTGGTAACGAATAGCATAATAGAGGCCTCAATTGCTATCTGTTTATAATTATATGTATGCAGCCAAGAAGAATCCTGTACAACCAGTTAAGTACAATATACACTCCTGGAAATTGAAAAAAGAACACCGTGAATTCATTGTCCCAGGAAGGGGAAACTTTATTGACACATTCCTGGGGTCAGATACATCACATGATCACACTGACAGAACCACAGGCACATAGACACAGGCAATAGAGCATGCACAATGTCGGCACTAGTACAGTGTATATCCACCTTTCGCAGCAATGCAGGCTGCTATTCTCCCATGGAGACGATCGTAGAGGTGCTGGATGCAGTCCTGTGGAACGGCTTGCCATGCCATTTCCACCTGGCGCCTCAGTTGGACCAGCGTTCGTGCTGGACGTGCAGACCGCGTGAGACGACGCTTCATCCAGTCCCAAACATGCTCAATGGGGGACAGATCCGGAGATCTTGCTGCCCAGGGTAGTTGACTTACACCTTCTAGAGCACGTTGGGTGGCACGGGATACATGCGGACGTGCATTGTCCTGTTGGAACAGCAAGTTCCCTTGCCGGTCTAGGAATGGTAGAACGATGGGTTCGATGACGGTTCGGATGTACCGTGCACTATTCAGTGTCCCCTCGACGATCACCAGTGGTGTACGGCCAGTGTAGGAGATCGCTCCCCACACCATGATGCCGGGTGTTGGCCCTGTGTGCCTCGGTCGTATGCAGTCCTGATTGTGGCGCTCACCTGCACGGCGCCAAACACGCATACGACCATCATTGGCACCAAGGCAGAAGCGACTCTCATCGCTGAAGACGACACGTCTCCATTCGTCCCTCCATTCACGCCTGTCGCGACACCACTGGAGGCGGGCTGCACGATGTTGGGGCGTGAGCGGAAGACGGCCTAACGGTGTGCGGGACCGTAGCCCAGCTTCATGGAGACGGTTGCGAATGGTCCTCGCCGATACCCCAGGAGCAACAGTGTCCCTAATTTGCTGGGAAGTGGCGGTGCGGTCCCCTACGGCACTGCGTAGGATCCTACGGTCTTGGCGTGCATCCGTGCGTCGCTGCGGTCCGGTCCCAGGTCGACGGGCACGTGCACCTTCCGCCGACCACTGGCGACAACATCGATGTACTGTGGAGACCTCACGCCCCACGTGTTGAGCAATTCGGCGGTACGTCCACCCGGCCTCCCGCATGCCCACTATACGCCCTCGCTCAAAGTCCGTCAACTGCACATACGGTTCACGTCTACGCTGTCGCGGCATGCTACCAGTGTTAAAGACTGCGATGGAGCTCCGTATGCCACGGCAAACTGGCTGACACTGACGGCGGCGGTGCACAAATGCTGCGCAGATAGCGCCATTCGACGGCCAACACCGCGGTTCCTGGTGTGTCCGCTGTGCCGTGCGTGTGATCATTGCTTGTACAGCCCTCTTGCAGTGTCCGGAGCAAGTATGGTGGGTCTGACACACCGGTGTCAATGTGTTCTTTTTTCCATTTCCAGGAGTGTATATTATTTTTTACCAACCACTTCTAATTATTTTACTTTTTGCAGGTCCAGACCATGTGGGCCAGCACCTTATCGACGTTACTGACAAACCTGCTGTGATTTATATGTTTCTATTTAGCGTTGGCCACCAGTCAACGTTGGCGACGACTCGTTCGTCGTGATCATAACAGCAAGACTTTGAATAGTCCATTTTTCTACATACAAGGTGAGGCATCTAAGCAGCCCATGCTAAAGATTTGCAAAGCGAGCAAATACATAGAAGTGTGGTTTGCGTTAAGCTATAACGAACAGTGTGGCGAAGTTTCAGATGTACGCAAGTATAATTTAATTTTTATATCTATATTCCGAATTTGGACATCACTCGACTTTTTGTTTTTATAGGAGCTGTGTACATTTTTCTGTGGCACTGGAAGAGTACATGAAAAGGACCATAACGACATAACACGTAAGAAATTTGATCAAATACAAACAAGGTAACAGCGGCCAAACCACTGTTCGTCTGTCAGAACAAGACGTTCCACCTACATCTGCCCTAGTACACCAAATGTAAGCATGCTCGTAACTCAAGTACTGTGCGTGTATCTACGTGTGCACATGAAATAATAAGTCTGTGCGCTGCTGTTGAAGCGATCAAACAACTTGGTCGTGAAGCTGTTATGTTATGGTTTTCTTTTATGGCGAATGTCGCTAAACTTCTTGAGCGACGCGTTTTTATGCTAAAACGTTTCCTGTCAGTGCAAATGCCTCGTGATCTGTCTTTCCAAATGCTATTTTTTCTTTTTAAATGACGAGTTCATATGATATATTATGACTTTTGCTGCTCTCACTCATTTCTTTCTTGCTGAAGCTGTTCGGGGAATAATTCCCATTTCAAGAGCGTTTTCCACGTACTACGATGTTTTCGTGAGATGATGAATTACGTTATTGTTCGGTTGCCTAATTTTACTATGTAAATACTCATTTAGTATAGTTTGTAGTAAGTCATGGATCTTTCTATGTAGATAATAGCTGATGTGGAAAACATTTTTCTTGCAACACTCATATACAAAAACACACACATATCCGACGTCATTCAAGTCATTCACTGCACAAAGTACACTTTGAAGACAGAATATATAGTAATAAACAGAATGATACGTAACATATTGTCAACAGAGATACAATGCTACGGACTGTATACAGAATATGTAGCATTCTTTTCGAATGTAATATCACTCATTATTTGCTTGTGTATTAGTATCACTAATCTACTTACTTATTTAAGAAAACCATAGGAGCATCAGAAGAAGTTCACTGAGTCACTTCCCAGTTTTTATTCAATGTTTTGTCTCGGTATTTCTTGTGATGTGAATACATCTCCTAGTTTTTACAACAGATCCATTTTATGATCTGTATATATCTGGTGGATTACTTCGACATATTGCTCCAAATTTGCAAATGAGTGTCCTGTATAGTATATGTGTATGGCTTTTCCTAAAGTGTGTCTATTTTGCGTATAGGCTCTAAAGTCCCCTTTATACCTAATGTGGAAATCCCGCCTGGTTTGTTCTGTGTACGACATGGATCACTCGTGATATATTCCTTGAGACATTCTAGAATCTGGATATAGTCATGATCGCACTTTCTATTACGTACTTCTTAGGCAAGGATAAATCAATTTTTTTTCCTTGTGTAAAAGCAATGTGCTTGGCTTCCATCACTTAAAATTTTCAGCCTTTACTCATCTATACAAGAAGCTGTAGCAGTAATCCGAAAGAAAATAATAAAACCAAGGACTTGCATACCCACAGAGTGTCTTCACGGAACTCCTCTAGCTAATTTTAAGTTACAATCATTTTGCAGTTCATGGCAAGGAGCCAGATGATCTGGAAACTGGATCTTGTATATCTGGTACCGCAGACAACATATGCATAAGTGATTTGAAACAAAAAATTAACAACCTAAGGGCAAAATAGTTTTTACTGCAGATGTGTTGGTGACACACTACTTCTAATAAAAGGGGATAGGAAGAAAGTACTGGTCGTTATAAACTGCTTCAATAGTCTACATAAGAAAGTTATATTTGCAGTGGAAGATGCACATGACAAAAACATCACGCACCTGAGCCTAAAAATCAGAAGAATATGGATCAGTGGTGCTCAGCGCAAACAAAATATCTTTGAAACAAGAAGGCATGCAACAGGAAACAGATTGAGGTTACCGATGGCTACACTGTTTCCATATTTGACGCAATTATGGACAAAGTAAAGAAAAGTTTAAATAAAAACTACACCACGGAAAAGAAACATAAAAGAAGATTTGTATTCACAAACAAATACATTTATAATAAATGACAAAAGATTTTAATGCTTCAAACACAAAAGTTAAAAATTTGATTCTCCACATCTAATAAGCTACAGCAAAGCTGAAAGATAAAGTAAAGTGTGATCATAAGCCACACTCATATTCTGAAACATAAAATAACAAGCCAGGAATCCTCGATGTCCTACCTACGACAAACAGTCCAAAATTTCCTCACATGGTATAAAGAGTACATTAGAGACTAGTCACACAACAGACACACAACATCAACAATAGCAACACACGCACCAGGTACACAATATAGGACAGCCATTTGGATTGATAGTGCAAAATTACAATGTACTACACCGACCAAAGAAGGGGTGTAAAATGAATTTGTTGTAAGAACTGAGGATGTATTCGTATCACAAAAAAATGTGAAACAAAATACTGAATGAAAAACAGAAAAACGAATCATTGAATTTCTTCATGCCCCTGGATAGAAGCCTTAAATACGCAATCAGGTAGTGATACACAGAAATAAAGGCTTTTGCAACTAACATATAAGCAAATTATGATTCAGGTTACATCTAAAAAGAATACTACAAATTATCTGCGAGCGATCTGTAATATCATACACCTGTGGATACCATCTAACATAATTTCTGCAAGAAAATGATGAGATATTTTTTTCTAAATTTGCTGATAACTACAGTGGGAAGTATATCATTGATTACAAAACTGCGCACGTTTTTAGAAAACACTGAAGATCACAGAATAATACAGCAGCTGACACATCGAATACAACAGACATAAATGCCATAATAAAGGAAAAAAGCACTGAAATTGTTTCTCGAAACGCCTTCAAAATAAATTTTGTAAAGGAATTTCGCGAAAGACAGAAGGTATTTCTCAAGAAACAAGGACATCGTTTATTCAGTTGCAGCTTTTCACTGACCGTTTCTAATGGATAAAATAAAATTAGAAAAAAAGAAGTTCAAGGAATAGGTGTGTAAAGAATGAAATACGATAAAGAAAAGGATCAGTAGGTGCTCAATATTTTAGCTGAGGTAAAACACATTTCCCTGCGAATTGGATCAGCGAAAGCCGTGTTCTATATACACTATATTCCAAGGCCTTTAATCCTTTCCAAATTTTCATTCAACAACAGCTTCATGGCAACGACTCTCAAAATCAGTTACAGTGGTCCTATGGGTGAGTACGAAAACTGCAACGGATGCCGCGTCTCTACATAAGATTTTGTTTACAGATGGAGCGCCGTTTACAGGTTACGAGAAAACAGATCTTTGCAATATGCACTATTGGACTGTCGAAAATCAGCTCCTTCTATGACAAGTGGATAAACCGCGAACATGGTGTTGGCCATGGTCAGGACTGTTCAAGAACCGTGACGTTATTCCTTGGTTTATCGACGCGATTCTAAGCAGTGGCAAGGATCGATAGTTAGGTACTTGATACGTCCCTGCTGTTACTGGAAGACATCCCACTTGACATCAGACAGTCCATGTGATAAGGACGTGATGAATGTTGTGCCCATTCCGCACAGATATTTTTACAGCCCTCCTTAACAGAACATTTGGTGGTCGTTGGATCTGTTGTTCGGGAAACAAGATGGCCTGAACGCTCACCAGACGTACGACCTATGAACTATTGTCTGTGGGGTACATTAAAACAAATGACATTAAAAATAAAGACCGATGACTCCCGAAGAAATGAAAAACCCTACTGCATGGCCTCGTCCTGCGTTAAGTGTACTTGAATTTCAACTTATAGTTCGTCTGTCTACTCCGAGTCACTATAAAGAATTCATCAACAATCGAGGCCAACATTTTGAGCCTGAGTTATCTGTTGGCTTACATTTAGTATAGTAGGGCAGACGTTTGGTTGACCTCTTTTCCTAACGATGGTACAGTGGTTCGTGGAACGGTTTCGGTGTTTTTGACCACGTTCCACACATTCTATGTCACTGAAGTGCTCTTAGAATGCTTTTTCAACGCGAAAGAGGAAAAAAATGTATGTATAACTCAATTTAAAAATGCAGTGCCATAATTCGGCAGCTAATAATTACTTGCGTACGTCAGAAAATTCGTCACTTTCTCTACTATAACTTAGCGAATGAGGCACCTCGATACATTTTATCGTCCTGAGTATGTTTGCGCAGCTTTTCTCAAATGTCCTACTGCGTATATTGTCTACAAAACGACTAATTTAATTATTTTTGGTAATTTTTATTCTTAATCTCAGTTGTGAAAGTGGTGTTGATAATATTACCCCAGTCGATCCTTCATAAACTCAGAGGGAAATTATAAATGTCACAATATTAACTTCAAGAAATAGCAAATTAAGTAATGCACTTCCGACAAGAGAGACATTTCTCAAAACATTTTTCTGAGTTTGCCTTTTGCACTCACCATTCTGAACTACTGATACATCAGTTTAAACTCTAACAAAACTAGAAGTTATTAGTGGCAGCAAAAGTTTCCACTACTTACCATTTGACGATTTTAAAGTTTTTCGTTGGGCCATGAACGCAGATCTCTGTGGAATCACTTGTTAGACAGCCTTGGAGTCCTTGAAGAACGAGAATAAACCTGCGACAGATGTTTGTTTCCCAAGGACAGACGTATAGTCAGTTCTTTGTAGCAGTAGGTTGTAAAAATGATTTATTTCGATTAAAGTTTTCGGATACTTACTTGTAGTTGAAAAAGATTGTGACTAAAAAGACTGAGGGATAAACCAGATACCATCTGTCGACTTTATCGAATGACGTCATAGCAAGCCCCGCAATGCAAAACAAACATGAGTTCAAAGTGGTAACCAACGACATCGCTCGTCCCCATGGCACTAAAATAGAAACAACAGATACAGAATCGTAGAAATTAATAATAATAATATACATTAAGGCAAACTGGATAATCACGGGAAATAAGAGTTTTTGAGTGGGTATAAACTAACATATAAAATGACAACTACAAAATCTAAAATATACAAAACAAAACAACCAGAGATAAACGACACAACCTTTGGTTTCAACCAACTACATCGATGTATCGAAAACATCGAGAAAAACTAATGTCAACACAAAAAGCCCAAACAGATACCAAAAGAGAAATATGGAAACCGATACCAATACAGAGAGCCAAAAACACATGTCTATTTACGAAACGGGATATCGAAATTATCTCTTGACCTATATAATAGACCGATACGAATATATAAGACAAACAACTGCAAAAAGTTCACTTACGGTATCCGTTGCTGTTTCGTTGCCTGCTGCTGCTTGTAACGGCTAATATGAGGAAGGATGGGAAGAAAACACGAAAAATCATGATTTGCATGTGGTCAACTTGACACTTTGTTCGTCCGTAATTTCCTGTGCTTCCTAAATGAAGTTAGCTACTCGGTGTCACCAAAAAACACGATCTCCAAATTCGCGATATTTTACAAAAAAACAATGAAATATCTATGACAACCAAGATGAAAAACTTCTTTGGTTCTCGTTTCACTCGCAGCAACTAAAACTGTGGTATCATGTCCAGACTATTGATAACCTCGGAAACCGTGACATTCGGAAGAAACATCCAAATATTTGTGATACCCATGATTATAAATTTCGTAAGTGATTCTCATTGGCTACCGTATACTGTCATCTGATTGGCTTCGATCAATGATATCCTGTTGCCAACTGTAACTCGCAACGAAAGAAGCGGGGACACCATTCGTGTACTTTAGTAACGACAGATATCAACACAGAAAACCAAAAATGGCAAGAACTAACTAAAAACTGAATTTGAAATTTGCTTGACCACCGTAGCTCAATTGAAGAGGCCGATACACTTACAGAAAGCCAAGGTCGAAAATTAATATATGAAGTAAAAAAGTGATATCAAAGAAAAAAAAGGTTAAAGTCACTATAACATAAAAAAGCTGAGCTTTGATCTCTCAAAGAAAGCAAACCGCACCGAGAAACAGTTTTATATTCGAAAGGAAAATATATTCACAATAAATGCCAAGTTAATATAAATTGTAACCTTGTTTTTCCTCGTTGCTAGGACAACCAAAGACAATGTTTCATCTCTGACTGGTCATCAGCGTACGCACATTATCTTCTGTCCTAGTAATTAAACTTGTAGATTTAACAACGTACCCACACCATCACAATTTGAAAACCCTCTGCAAAGCCAGTAGGAACTACAAAAGTGACGCTAGAATAGTGCTCGGGTAAAGACGAAACTGAGATACTAGCCGTCGGCGTTGAATAATGTTATAACGTAGTGAACACGGGAAGAATGTAAACAATTTGGCACCTACAGTGTCATATCGTTGGCGATGTTTTGAATAATAAGAAACGCAGGAGGATTTATTACACGAATTTGCTGCATTGCGGAAAATATTTCGATTTTTAGTGTCAGCTACTGTTACAATTTTACGTCCGAAAGTCGTGATTGCGCTATGTAACTATAATTACTGTAGTGATAATTTGCGCATTGGAAGGAATTTATTTAATAGTGTATACAATGTGAAACCTATGTAAGAGACAATGTAAGTACTGGGTGTTGTGTGATGTCCTTAGGTTAGTTAGGTTTAAGTAGTTCTAAGTTCTAGGGGACTGATGACCACAGCTGTTAAGTCCCATAGTGCTCAGAGCCATTTTGACAATGTAGCTACTGGAGTACTCGTGTATATTCTGACCTGTCAATATTTTATAGCAGGAATCTTTGAAGAACTCTGGATTACTGAAGGATGGGGTACAGCTCGTCGGCTGTGACCAATGATGTCAGAAGTTACCAGAGCTGATGTTTTGCACAGATATAACAGCAAAGACCAATGATGAGAAACAAGGGAATGTAGGCAGAGAAATCAGATGGTAGACGTATGTCATGTACATTCATATTTAGAACGCAATGTTAAGTATATCGCTTATTTGAGTTGTAGTATCCTACTCTTCAGTTGACCTATATAGCTAAACTAATGAACGGAATACTGCAGAAAGAAAAAGAAAAGGGACAGAAGTGACGTTAGCATGGAATCCCTCAGTTAATACACACATAAAAAAAGTTTTGGATCACCTCGGTTCCCAGAACTCCTGAAGATAGACGTTGAGTGTGGGTACTGTATCACAGACACAGTCCCTTTGACTGTTCAGAGATGTCACTAAACCCGCCCAAAGACGTAAACAACCATGCATGAGCAGCGCCTATTAGAAGGAGGGGGTCCGACAGCCGATCAGCTCCAGTCATTCCACCAGGAAGGATGTACACGGCTCGTGTTGTCTGTAGTTCAGCCATGCCCAGAAGGTCAATACCGCGGTTCGATCGCGTCCGCATTGTTACTTTGTGCCAGGAAGGGCTCTCAACAAGGGAAGTGTCCAGGCGTCTCGGAGTGAAGCAGAGCGATGTTGTTCTGACTTGGAGGAGATACAGAGAGAGAAAGGAACTGTCGATGACATGCCTCGCTCAGGCCGCCCAAGGACTACAACTGCAGTGGATGACCGCTACCTAGGGATTATGGTTCAGAGGAACCCTGACACCAAAGCCACCATGTTGAATAATGCTTTTCGTGCAGGTACAGGATGTCGTGTTACGACTGAAACTGTGCACAGTAGGCTGCATGATGCACAACTTTACTTCCGACGTCCATGGCGAGGTCTACCTTTGCAACCACGACACCATGCAGCGCGGTACAGATGGGCCCAACAACATGCCGAATATTCCGCTCAGGATTGGCATAACGTGCTATCCAGCGATGAGTGTCGCATATGCATTCAACCAGGCAATCGTTTGAGACGTGTTTGGAGGCAACCCGGTCAAGCTGAACGCCTAAGACATACCGTCCAGCGAGTGCAGCAAGGTGGTGGTTCCCTGCTGTTTCGGGGTGGTATTATGCGGGGACGACGTACACCGCTGGTGGTCATGGAAGGCGCTGTAACGGCTTTACGATACGTGAATGCCATCCTCCGACCGATAGTGCAACCATATGGACAGCATATTGGCGGAGCATTCGTCTGCATAGGCGACAATTCGCATCCCCATCGTGCGTATCTTGTGAATGACTTCCTTCAGGATATCGAAATCTCTCAACATAGTGGTCAGCATGTTCTCCAGACATCAATCCCATCGAATATGTCTGGGATAGATTGAAAAGGGCTGTTAACGGACAACGTGACCCACCAACCACTCTAGGGATCCACGCCGAATCACCGTTGAAGACTGGGCCAAACTGGACGAACAGTACCTTGATGAACTTGTGGATAGGATGCCACGACAAATACAGGGTTACATCAATGCAAGAGGACATGCTATTGGGTATTAGAGGTACCGGTGTGTACAGCAGTCTGGACCACCACCTCTGAAGGTCTCGCTGTATGGTGGTACAAAATACAAAGTGTGATTTTCATGAGCAATAAAAATGGCGGCAATGGTGTTTATGTTGATCTCTGTTCCAATTTTCTGTACAGGTTCCGAAATTTTCTGAACCGAGGTGAAGCAAACCTTTGTTTGGTGTGGTGTATATATGTGAACTGCATTCCGAAATTCAAATAATCTGTATAGGTTAGCTGCAGTACGGTGTACAAATGTAACGTATGTCGACTTTTTCGCCTTCGCTAGCACTGGTATCCTATTCTTCTGTTGACCTACGTAGGTCAACTGAAGTACGGGATACAATCTTTACAGGTGTTGCTTTTTCCTCCGCCTGTGCTACTACTAGCAACCTAATCTTCAACTAATACTGCTACTAGCGAAGGCGAAAGACCGACATTCGTAAAATTTGTATCCCGTACTTCATTTGACCTATATAGGTCAATAATGGTAGCGAAGACGAAAAAAATCTACATACTTAACATTGGCATCCTATACCTTAGCTGAAGTACGCAAGGCAAAAAAAGGAAAAAAGACGTACATAAAATTTGTATCAACTATATAGGTCAACTGAAGTATACCTGTATAGGTCAACTGAATTACGGGATAGAAACCTTTTATTCGCATTAGATACTAGTAGTATCGACTGAAAATTATCATAACGTTAGTAGCGACGGCAGAAAACCTACAAGAGTAAAATTGACCTATGTAGGTTAGCTGAAGAATAGGATACTAGAGTTATATCGCTAGCACTAGTATTACTACGATGTTTTTCAGTCGACCTTATAGTTCAACTGGGCAATAGAATACTAGGGCAACCAAAGACGAAAAAAGCGACGTACGTAACAGTTGAACTGTTCCTCAGTTGACCTATATAGGTCATCTGAAGTATGGGATACAAATTTCACCTCTGTCAAGTTTTTCGCCTTTGCTAACAGTAGTTTCCTATTCTTCAGTTGACCTACATACAACTGAAGTACGGGATACAAATTTTATGTACATCGCTCATTTTTTACGCCCTGCATAGATCAGCTGAGGTACAGGATGCCAATTTTACGTACGTAGATCTTTTTCGTCTTCGCTAACTTTAGTATTCTATTCTTGAATTGACCTACATTGGTCAAATGAATAAGTATCAGCTGAAGAATAGGATGCTAGTAGTAGCAAAGGCGAAAAAAGGAGCACCTGTAAAAATTGTATCCCTTGCTTCAGTTGACCTACGAGACATTCTCTTTATCTATACAGAAATAGAAATTAACATGAGACACTTGTCTATGAGACTGGAAAAAAAAGAGAAAACATTGTTACTTCCTGGACTTTAGGTGATTTAGATGGGGATTGGCAATGTGCTGAGCCATGAGTTGGAATTGTATCGGGGAGGGAGACGTACTAGCATAATTCATACAGTAGTGGTAAGTGCAGTGCCAGTGTGGTGTAATTGTTAGTGCTTCCATCTAATACGAGGAGCCTTTGGTTCCAATCATGGCGCTGGTGCATACTTGAATTCGTTGCTTCTGGTATTGTATTGATGGCTACGATGCCACGGCGTAGGTGCAAGTTCATACGTTGGCACTACGACATCGACACCGACGACAGCGCCCTCTAGCAGGCGCTTTCAGCTCTGCGAGCGCCGCTGTAGATTCTGCCCATTTGATCAAGAGCAGACGGCCGGGGCAATTTGCTTCATATAGAGACTTTGCACTAATTACAACGAGTCTAAGGCTTTGCACCTCAGTGCAAAGTTATGTATTCATCTCCTTGCTGAAGTAAAGTTTTCAGGAGCAGACCCACGTGCCGCCTTCCAGGCGGGATACAAAATCAGGCACTTCAGTCCGGAACCACGCTGCTGCTACGGTCGCAGGTTCGAATCCTGCCTCGGGCATGGATGTGTGTGATGTCCTTAGGTTAGTTACGTTTAAGTAGTTCTAAGTTCTGGGGGACTGATGACCTCCGATGTTAAGTCCCATAGTGCTTAGAGCCATTTGAACCATTTTTTTGTTGCTTCAGCCTATATTACTATCGCAGATAAAGATCAGACTCAATATGTCTCAAGAGCATCGACTTCATATGATTAGTATATCACCTACACCTGAGATACAGGCAAGGTTAAACCCATTCCGCTCATTCCTAAGGTGCCATTCCCATACTGGAGAGCCTTGGGAATACTGATGCGAGTTTAGTAGTGGAATAACAATGCGCTGAGCTGTGAGATGGAATCTGTATCAGGGAGGGAGATGTACTAGGAAAATCCATGTAGCTGTGGTATCGATAGTGTCAGTGTGGCGTAACAGTTGTTGCAGCTGCCTAAAAAGCGGAACGTCCAGGTTCAAATACTGGCCGTGGTACAAATTTTAATTCGTTACTTCAGCCTACATCGTTATCGTAAATAAAGGTGAGCCTCAATATGTTTCAAGAACATCAGCTGTATACGGTTAAGAATGAAAGTGTTCGGCATTATTAGAATAAGAAAACAAATTTAAATTGATTATACAATTTCTGCTCTTCCTAGACTATGATAAGGTCTGTGATAAGTTAGGTAGGATGAAATTATGCGAAATACTCACTGAGTACCATGTACACATAAATTTGTTGAATGGCGTTAAATCACTGTACGATAACACTAAAATTAGCATAAATGAAGATGTATTGACAGTCCGCAAGGGACTAAAACCAGTTTGTGGTCTATAAGTTCTAGAAGAATGGAATTCTAAAATTTCCAAGAAGCTGGATCTAGAAAGGAACAAATTTATTAACAAGATTTTGTTCGTAGATGACTAAGTTCTCATAGAAGACAGTGAAGGACCTTTCCAAGAAGATGTGGTTAAATTGAATAACGTCTGGCGAAGTTATCAAAAGGTTATACCTGTAAAGAAAACAAAAGTGATCTCAGCCGAAGAGAGACACACATAAGAAGAGAAAAAACAGTGATAAAAAAAATAAAACAACAGATAAATTAGTTTAAATATCTCGGCACTAAAATATCAATATCTAAAGTCGACTCAGATGTCGTTCAAGATGTACATAAATATAATGCTGTAAATTGACACATTCCGAGACATCAAGGGATCACCAATTTAGTACTGGAGGGAAGCGTGCAAGGTAAAAAACGTAGAGGGAGAGCAAGAGATGAATACAGTAAGCAGATTCAGAGGGATGTAGGTTGGAGTAGATATTCGGAGACGAAGAGGCTTCCACAGGGTAGAGCAGAATGGAGAGTTGCATCAAACCAGTCTCTGGACTGAAGACCAGCACAACAACAACAAATTGTTGAATAAGTAGGTGTCTTGGAAGTACTACGAGCACAGAAACGACGCTAAGATTACACAATGCGGTGACTAAGCCTGCTCTAATGTACGGTTGTGATAATTGGATTCTAAGAAAAGGAGCACACAAAATATTTTAAAGTTAAGGGGAAAACAATATATTGGAACTACACGCATTTTTATGAACGCTTACATAGTGACCAGTTTTTCGTACCGTACCTAAGAGGGTACCTTTGTCACTGCCATCGTAACAGGATCCCATGTTTGTTTTTCTGATTTCGAGGCACATTTTCTAGGCATCTTCATGCCCTAGTGTTTGAAAGAAAGCCAAGCGGCTCTAGCAGACCGGTTTCAGTCCGACTTTTGTATGAGGCCAAATGTAACACATCACAGACGCTTTTAAATAATTTAGCTTAATTAATTCAAAATTATCACAAAGGGACAGAATAGTGGATGATATCTTTATGCATACAAGTGTCTAGAAGCCAGTTTTATCTGTTGTGTTATACGTGATTTTGGAGGCAACTAACTCTTACGAGGGTGACCACCTTGGCCATTTTTGCCGACAAGCATTGTGGCCACATTCCCCGGTAGGACGCCATGTCGGCAATAGTAGTTCACAGAAGAAACTATCTAGCTGAAATAAATAACAAAGAACTACGTTTGTAGGCCAAACATTGATATTGTACAAACCTGTTACTCTCCACATGAGTGAGACAACAAAAACATTTTACATCTGACGACTCAAAAGCAAAAGTGTTATAAGTTTAATTAATATTGTCTTTATACTGGTCCCTGGTGAGGAGGAAAGTTAGTTATTAGTATTTTATTAATGATCTCATTCATAAGCAGCCATATCACAGTCATCACAGTCGCTCAAGAAAATTATATTAAGCTTCACTTGTTTAATCAGAATCGGACGATGACTATCCTTGTCCACAGTCTCGATGATTGGAAGCGATCTGTAATCCCGTGTAAATAAAATGTCTTGGTTTTCTTGCGTTGCGTAGTCAGTCGGGAAACCTCAGATCAAGCGGAAAGTTTGCTTTGATAGAGTTTAATTTTCCGAAGAAATAATGGAGCTCTTGGATCTAATAATTGCAGGTTCGTTTCCAATTCATCGGAATTACCAACGAAACGACACCTCCGTGCAAATTTCCAACTAAAGAATATATATATATATATATATATATATATATATATATATATATATATATATATATATACTCCTGGAAATGGAAAAAAGAACACATTGACACCGGTGTGTCAGACCCACCATACTTGCACCGGACACTGCGAGAGGGCTGTACAAGCAATGATCACACGCACGGCACAGCGGACACACCAGGAAGCGCGGTGTTGGCCGTCGAATGGCGCTAGCTGCGCAGCATTTGTGCACCGCCGCCGTCAGTGTCAGCCAGTTTGCCGTGGCATACGGAACTCCATCGCAGTCTTTAACACTGGTAGCATGCCGCGACACCGTGGACGTGAACCGTATGTGCAGTTGACGGACTTTGAGCGAGGGCGTATAGTGGGCATGCGGGAGGCCGAGTGGACGTACCGCCGAATTGCTCAACACGTGGGGCGTGAGGTCTCCACAGTACATCGATGTTGTCGCCAGTGGTCGGCGGAAAGTGCACGTGCCCGTCGACCTGGGACCGGACCGCAGCGACGCACGGATGCACGCCAAGACCGTAGGATCCTACGCAGTGCCGTAGGGGACCGCACCGCCACTTCCCAGCAAATTAGGGACACTGTTGCTCCTGGGGTATCGGCGAGGACCATTCGCAACCGTCTCCATGAAGCTGGGCTACGGTCCCGCACACCGTTAGGCCGTCTTCCGCTCACGCCCCAACATCGTGCAGCCCGCCTCCAGTGGTGTCGCGACAGGCGTGAATGTAGGGACGAATGGAGACGTGTCGTCTTCAGCGATGAGAGTCGCTTCTGCCTTGGTGCCAATGGTGGTCGTATGCGTGTTTGGCGCCGTGCAGGTGAGCGCCACAATCAGGACTGCATACGACCGAGGCACCCAGGGCCAACACCCGGCATCATGGTGTGGGGAGCGATCTCCTACACTGGCCGTACACCACTGGTGATCGTCGAGGGGACGCTGAATAGTGCACGGTACATCCAAACCGTCATCGAACCCATCGTTCTACCATTCCTAGACCGGCAAGGGAACTTGCTGTTCCAACAGGACAATGCACGCCCGCATGTATCCCGTGCCACCCAACGTGCTGTAGAAGGTGTAAGTCAACTACCCTGGCCAGCAAGATCTCCGGATCTGTCCCCCATTGAGCATGTTTGGGACTGGATGAAGCGTCGTCTCACGCAGTCTGCACGTCCAGCAGGAACGCTGGTCCAACTGAGGCGCCAGGTGGAAATGGAATGGGAAGCCGTTCCACAGGACTACATCCAGCATCTCTACGATCGTCTCCATGGGAGAATAGCAGCCTGCATTGCTGCGATAGGTGGATATACACTGTATTAGTGCCGACATTGTGCATGCTCTGTTGCCTGTGTCTATGTGCCTGTGGTTCTGTCAGTGTGATCATGTGATGTATCTGACCCCAGGAATGTGTCAATAAAGTTTCCCCTTCCTGGGACAATGAATTCACGGTGTTCTTATTTCAATTTCCAGGAGTGTATATATATATATATATATATATATATATATATATATATATATATATATATATATATATATAAAAATTCCTTACACACCTTTGATGTAAATGCTCAGTATATATTTTCTTGAGTAGCATGCAATATATTTTCAGTCACTTTCTTCCAGGAATCTCGATAGCAAAATTAAAATTATTCAATGCAGCTATTCGACACGGAGAAGATCTTAGAAGTCCTCTCAACACACCAGAGAGAATATTACAAAGAGTAATTATGCACTCATGGAATAGTAATACTACTGTACTACTTTGCACATCGATTCTACGAGTATATAGAGGGTCAAGTAGGAAACGTAATTCACTCACAGAATTGTGCAGGGATAATTAGTAGAATATAAAGAGATATTACAGCGTTTTTACTAAAAAAATAACGGAACAAGCTTTCTTTGTCAATCTCACTGACAGCAATGGCGATGGCAAAACTAATCTCACCACTTTTCGGCAGGCAGCAGTGCTGTTTAGGGCAAAAAATATGCAGCGGCCACTTTTATCGTCATGACTACTTCACCACACCGTCCTCTACCGATCTCATTATTAATTTTTAACCTACATAGGTTAATATTTCATCTTAATTAGTAACAGAAATATGAGACACAGTCGCGAATATTTACTAAAGGTTTCGAATGTAATTTATTTCTTTTACTCATTGCATTGCATTGTTGTTGTTGTGGTCTTCAGTCCAAAGACTGGTTTGATGCAGCTCTCTACGCTACTTTATCCTGTGCAAGCTTCTTCACTCCAAGTAACTACTGCACTCTACATCTTTCTGAAGCTGCTTAGTGTATTCATCCCTTGGTCTCCCACCACGATTTTTGTTTTCCACTCTGCCCTCCAATACTACGAGGGTCACTCCAAAAGAAATGCACACTATTTTTGTAAAAATATAGTTTTCATTCTGCATGTGTGAAAGTTTTACAGTGTGTAGATACATCCTTCTCGCTTGTTTTCAAACTTAGTTCAACCTGTTCCCGTGAATGGCGCCGTCACAGCATGTCTTCAAGATGGCTGCTACAAAATGGTTCAAATGGCTCTGAGCACTATGGGACTCGACTGCTGTGGTCATCAGTCACCTAGAACTTAGAACTACTTAAACCTAACTAACCTAAGGACATCACACACATCCACGCCCGAGGCAGGATTCGAACCTGCGACCGTAGCAGTCGCACGGTTCCTGACTGCGCGCCAAGAACCGCGAGACCACCGCGGCCGGCTGGCTGCTACACTTGACGTTCGTCAGAAGCAACGTGCTGTCTTAGAATTCCTGTGTTGTGAAAACGAGACAGTGGGAAACGTCTACAAGAGGTTTTAAAATGTGTATGGAAATGCTGCTGTCGATCGCAGTACAGTTAGCTGGTGGGCAAGCACGTTACGTGATGAAAGCGGGCACGGCGATATTGAGGATTGTCCTCGCAGCCTCGTACTGCACACACTCCAGACAATGTGCAGGGAGTTAACGAATTGGTGACTGCTGACAGACGCATCACAGTGAACGAATTGTCACGCTACGTTGGGATTGGGGAAGGAAGTGTTTGCAGAAGACTGAAAGTGTTGGCGTTAGAAAAGGTTTGTGCCAGGTGGGTTCCCAGGATGTTGACAATGACTCACTTAGAAACAAGAAAAACTGTATGCTGCGAACTTTTGGAACGGTACGAGAATGGTGGAGATGAATTTTTTGGAAGAATTGTGACAGATGATGAAACATGGCTCCATCGTTTTTCACCAGAGACGAAGAGGCAATCAATGGAGTGGCATCATGCAAATTCACCCAAGAAAAAAAAATTCAAATCCACACCTTCTGCTGGAAAAGTTATGGCTATGTTGTTTTTCGATTCCGAAGGACTCTTGCTTGTTGACATCATGCCAAGTGGAAGAACCATAAATTCTGGTGCGTATGTGACGACACTGAAGAAACTTCAAGCTCGACTGAGTCGTGCTCAACCACATCGGCAAAAGCAGGATGTTTTGCTATTGCACGACAATGCACGGACACATGCCAGTCAAAAAACCATGGAAGCGATCACAAAACTCGGATTGACAAGACTGAAACACCTGCCTTACGGTCCTGACCTGGCTCCATGTGACTATCATCTCTTTGGGAAACTGAAAGGCTCTCTCTGTGGAACAAGGTTTGAAGGTGATGACTCCCTTGTGCACGCTGCCAAACAGTGTCTCCAACAGGCTGGTCCAGAATTTTACCGTGCGGGTATACAGGCGCTGGTTCCAAGATGGCGTAAGGCAGTTGAGAGGGATAGAAATTATGTGGAGAAATGAAAATATTGTTCCTAAAGGATGTTTCTACACACTGTAAAATTTTCAGACATGTAGAATAAAAGATGGATTTTTAAAAAAAATAGTGTGCATTTCTTTTGGAGTGACCCTCGTAAATTGGTGATCCCTTGATGCATCAGAACATGTCCTACCAACCGATCCCTTCTTCTTGTCGAGTTGTGCCACAAATTCCTCTTCACACCAGTTCTATTTAGTACCTCCTCATTAGTTACGTGATCTATCCATCTAATCTTCAGCATTTTTCTGTAATGGAGAGCTGCATCAAAGCAGTCTGTGGATTGAAGACCACCACAACAAAATTCCACTATCCTCGTTTTGCTTTTGTTGATGTTTATCTTATATCCTTCTTTGAATACACTGTCCAGTCCGTCCATCGCATTACAAAAGCCTTAATTGCATATACTCTTCCTTACTACAAGCATGTACAACTTTTAAAGATGGCCATCTCTATAATGCGCGTCCATGAGTACATGTTACTCTCACTTGAACTTTATACCAAGCAGCTGACCAGTGCTAGTTGCGCACGCTCGTGAGTTGTCAGTATTGGAAGATAAAGTATTAAATACTGTCCCTCTTACTTCTATTAACTCCGCAGTGGGCGTGCTGCGTACCTCTCTACCCCTGATGTAAGCGGCAAACTAAACTTGGCTCTCGGCCGAATTCACCAACGTCAACTAAAATTAAGCCCATTTTAAAATATTACTGCCTCTGTAAATATTTTTGTTTGTTACTGAAAAAGAAAAATACATTCTTAAGGAGCCCTTATCGTTAGTTGACGTTTTGGATTCTGCAGTTAGTTTATAGAACCATACCATTATAAAATACTTCTGAGTACCGGAAGTGCACGGACAATTGGCCCGAGAGCCACAGTTTGACGACCAGTGATGTATGACAAAACTATAAAGGGCGTTCAAAACGAGCCAGAGGCATAATTGCAGAAACCAGTACCTGCATTTTAGAAGTATTGACCCTGGCTGGTGAAACACTTGTCCCACTATGACACAAGGTGGTGAATGGGTCTCTCATAAATTTCTCGGGCTGCGATGTTAACCTTTTCCGCACGTACAGCTGGACGTCGTCGTCCGAGCTGAATCGTTTGCCCCTAAGAGCCTTTTTAAGGGGACCAAAAACGGCGTAATCACAGGGAGAGAGGTCCGGACTGTATAGAGGGTGGCCGAGAACCTCCCATTTGCATTTCTTCAGGATTGCCACGACCGGTTTGGCCGTATGAGGTTTAGCATTGTCGTGGAGCAAAATGACCCCACAGGTGAGATTGCCTGATCGTTTTGATTTGATCGCTTGGCGAAGGGTGGTCAAGGTTTGCGAGTAACGCTGGGCATTCACTGTTGTCCCGTGATACAGGAAGTGAATCACAAAGGGGCCATCTTGGTCAAAGAAGAACGTAAGCATAACCTTTCCTGCACTTGTGTGGATGGCCTTGGCGTTTTTGGTGGTGGTGACCCTGGATGCTTGCACTAGAGACTTTGTCTTTTTGATACCGGTTCGAAGTGATGACACCATGACTCATCTCCAGCCACCACTCGTGCTACGAACGCATTCCCTTCCCGAGAATAGCGCTGCAGATGAACATGACAGTTGGTCATTCGACGTGCTTCCTGGTGTGATTGAAGACTGTGGGGCACCTATTGGACACACACTTCACGCACGTGCAGTCGTTCCTTCATGATGGTGTGAACACTTCCCACGCTCAGTCCGACCACAGCGGCTGTGGCTTTCACTGTCACTCTGCGGTCCTGGATAACGAGAGCACCCACCAGCTGGACGATGTCATCGGTAACGCAGTGCAGTGCTCCAGACCGTGCATCATCGGCTAACAACACCCGTCCTCCCTGAAGCGCTTGTGCCATGCCTTGACCCTTGTAAGGGACATGCAGTGTTCGCCGTACACTTGTGACATTCGTCGATGAATGTCCGTTCCTCCTACTCCTTCCGCTGTCAGAAAACGAACACCTCTTTGCTCTTCTTTTGACACCTCCATGTCACTGTTTGCGACTGGCAGCGTTGGACGATTGATGCATGCTGCTGCTAGCTCTGTATAGTCACGTGACGTGCACGCATGCCCTTAGCGACGGCCAGTGAATTACCACGCTCTGGTCGGAACCACACCTCGTTATACATGCCACGATATTAGCCTCATGTCCCCAGTTTGCGCATTCCAGACCCGGGCTCGTTTCTTTTTTAACACCCCTTATGGATATATAAAACAAGAATGGTTCAAATGGCTCTGAGCACTATGCGACTTAACTTCTGAGGTCATCAGTCGCCTACAACTTAGAACTACTTAAACCTAACTAACCTAAGGACATCACACACATCCATGCCCGAGGCAGGATTCGAACCTGGGACCGTAGCGGCCGCTCGGTTCCAGACTGTAGCGCCTAGAACCGCACGGCCACTCCGGCCGGCAAAACAAGAATGACAGAAGAGATTAAACAATACCAAAAAATGGTATGACAACATCAAATGGATGCCAGTAAATTAATTTGGTATAGCAAGGCCCATCACCCACTAGTTGAAATGGAAAAAGAAGAAGAAGAAGAAGAAGAAGAGAAGAAGTACTTTTGAGAATTTTTATGTGAGAAGAAATTATCAACATTTTTATTACATTTCTGTTTCGGCAATATTAATTTTTATGTTAACCTATACTGTAGTATAGTATGTTGTAGCAACTAACTTTAACTTACCTACGAGTGGAGAATAAATCCAGACATAGATATTCCAGTTTTTAGCCTATTAGGGTTTATACATGTCCGAACCTACTAAAGTGACGAAATCTGTGTCCCCTACGATATATTCCTCTTCTTGGCTCCACTTCGTATTCCTACGTTTTATGAGGAAAAAGATTTCAGCCTACAGTCTTTTATACAGTTAACTCAATTACGTACATTTTTTTTATTAGAAGTGAAGTGCAGTTTTTAAAAGTGAATATTAGGTATTTGTCAGTATAATGTAAAACGATTTGTTTACTTACTGTGTACGATAACTTTGCGCTATTAAGTTACTATTTGCCACGTAATTGGCACTGAACTTATGATAGTCTTGTCTGAGATGTGTAACACCATTTATCACTGCAAATGATGTTCAAATAATGATGTGTACAAGAAAAGAGCTTTAATCACTTAAGAAATTTTACAGGTTTCTCACATATGATGCACTCCACCAACCATCATTTTAAGGGGGAGAGAGGATGGTAATGTATGATGATCCACACAAAAAAACATAATTGGCGTTGCAGAGGTTACGTTCCCTGGTACAGGTAACATTCGTTCTTATCTACATGATAAACTTGAAGTAGCAATCGAGGAAAAAGTGACTTAAAATGTTAAAAGTTTAATTATTGGCTGTCAGTCACTTCCATCACAGACCTACATACACAAACACCCTCGTTTAACTCTACAAGACAAGACAGATATCTGAGGCCGCGTGCTTGACTCCAGTCTGCCACCTGAAATGGATGGTGGACCTTTGACAATGCCAGCCACTCATGCTGGCGGAACGGCATGAAAATAGTCAAACAGACGTAAGCCGAGGTCCAGAGTCGAATAATAGCAGGTAATATATAGAAAACGAACATTATAATAACTGAAGATGTTATCAATCAATTATCGAAGGATGTTTTCGCCTGAAAAAAAATACGGCTTGATTATTTTAGCTTACTAGTATGAGCAACGAGGATGCCTTAAAAGACTGACTAGTCGCCATTTCTTTGATATCTGTAGCTGGGATGTGCACTTAGAAGACAAGCTACTTTACAAGTTTCGAAAAGCTTGAATTTCAGTTGGTCATGAACGGCAAGTGATGCTATTACTGAATAAAAAACATATTTCCTAATCTTTTCATCATCCCTCTGAGACATACGATTACTTTAGCGTCTTCTGAAATATCTACCCTTAGGAATTCGTCGTGGGGAAAGTAAAGAACATCCAGAAATTCTTAGTGGATCATTAACTTGCTTTGTTGCCTGTTGGCTGATTAGAACGGTGGTTGCAACCAAATTTCGAGAAGACCACTGTAAAGAAACACATTGGTCATGACATCTCAAGGTTTTCTAAAATGGCGAAATAAGACAGTGTATACTCTCAATTTCCAAGCATAAACGCTCAATACGTCCTCGGGCCTTTCTAGTAGAACTCAGAAACTGATGTGTGAAAACCTGTGTAATGCAGAAATTTTCAGTAAATGAAATACTGTGATGTTACTATGAAGAACTTGCCACTCATTTCTGACTGCAAAACTACAGTCTATAAAAGTCGGCATCTGATGGAACGAGGTTAATTCAACCAATCGTCCTCACTGAGTGTTCACTTGCTTTTTTAAGTTCTTCAGCCGAATGCTGGGATAATGGCGGCAGATATCCTCTTACATCATCGACTAACAGAAGTAGTGTTCGGTCGGCTATGAGCTCGGTCTCAAAGCGTACTGAAGTCTGATTCTTCCTTCAATAAGACAGTCTCATTGTGGGAGTCGTCGCATCATGATTCTTTTGGGAAGTCGGCTGTGATACTAGGAACGTCAATCCTCACAAGAAGTTCGTGCATTTTTTTTTTTCAAATTTCACTTGCTCATTACTAGTACAGTTCTCAGTGACCGACAAGATGTGAAAATTAAGTGACAGTGGTTTAAATCGAGTTGTTTCACGCTCTTGTCATTTGAAACCGGCCCTTTAGCTTCTTCACGTGTGTTGTATCTACTGCCACATAGAACGCATCGCTTAACGTGAAATTACACTTCTTTTTGGTGTAAAGCTCTCGGCTTTCCAGCCGGATGGAAATATTAAAATACTGCAAATTTTCGACGAGTATTGTGGTGTCACCGCTAGACACCACACTTGCTAGGTGGTAGCCTTTAAATCGGCCGCGGTCCGTTAGTATACGTCGGACCCGCGTGTCGCCACTATCAGTGATTGCAGACCGAGCGCCGCCACACGGCAGGTCTAGAGAGACTTCCTAGCACTCGCCCCAGTTGTACAGCCGACTTTACTAGCGATGGTTCACTGACAAAGTACGCTCTCATTTGCCGAGACGATAGTTAGCATAGCCTTCAGCTACGTCAGTTGCTACGACCTAGCAAGGCGCCATTATTATTTGCTATTTATCTTGTGATGCATGTACCTTCAGACCGATGTTCACCAATTATGGATTAAAGTTAAGTATTCCAGAAGCTACGTACCTTACTTGCTAGTCTCAATTACTTTACCTGTTCCAGACCTCACGCCAGACTGCGTGAGTTTAAACGCGTGCCCTTCGGCCTCCAGTCCTCGTGGATTGGCTGTCTTGCCAGTCCACAAAAAGTATCATAGTTGCTGAGGTACTGCTTGACACTGCTGTCTCAAAATTTCGAGCTTCAAGTAGTTAAACTGTTCGAACATGCGCTGATGACCACCTACTTAAAGTGTAACGGAGAATTTTACGAACAGACGGATGGTGTGGCCATGGGCTACAAGCTACAGGGATCGCAGCTACATGGAGCCCTTTGGAGCGTTGGCTGTCCAAACTACTCACCAGAAACCAAAGCATTTCTTCCTCTAAATGGACAACACTTATGTGGTATGGGTGCATTGGAATCAGGCACTGAAAGGCTTTTTGGATCACTTAACAACATCCATCACAACATTGCTTTCACTATGAAAAAAGAGGAGGCTGGTTATCTGTTGATTGTACGCTATGCCTTTCAGTATAGGAAAAACGTTGTAAGAGGTCCATGACTAAGGAATTTATTGCTAGCGCACTCGAGCACATGCAATTTCGATGTATTGCTCACGCGCTGCCTGCGATATGTAAGCTATAATAGAATCGCAGACCAGAGAGCAGTGTCAGCAGTAGTAGGGGTAGTAGCTCGCAGTAGGGCGGTTGAGCCGGTCGCGCCTGAGCGATGTAGTATAAGGTATAAACAGCCGCGCGCATATCTAATTTGTTAGAACTAACTTTGTACTATTGTTATATCAAGTCCCATGTAAATGTCTTAAAAAATCTTTTAATAATGATTTTTTTTATAAAATTAACTTTTTGATAATCATTCATCTGAATTTAAAGAATTTACTAATTTCTGCAGTCCATGGTCATCCCGATTATCGTAAAGAAAAATCAGTTGTTTCTTTTTATACATGACAAATCTAGCGGCCAGCATTGCACTGGGCTGTGCCAGAAAAGTTTCTTATGGGAGCAGATATACTATACGCGTTATCCAGCGACTTCATTGAGGTAAGAATTTTCAATTTATTCAGGATGGTCTTTCAGGGCCATGACGCAGCACTGCTGACGTCCAGATTTACCAGTTTAGATTCACAGTATTGGGAGGTTAGTCACATTATTATTGCGAGGTTATGGAATGATAAACTGTTGGGAGGTTACACTAAATATATAATTATATATTTTTTCTGTTGGGAGGTTACACTGAATGTGAAGGTTATAACTATTTTTTCTGTTGGGAGGTTACAAGGTACACCAGCATGCAACGAGCTGCCATTATCCAGTGCAACAGCAGTAAGTGCTGATCACCCTGGTACATAAAGCGCACGTCATCTGTGGTAAGGAAAGCCTCCCAGACGAGCTGCAATCTCTGAACGAAGTACTCCACAAAAATGGGTACAGAAAGCATAGATTAATAGGGCATTCAAGAAGAGACAAGATGCTGGAAACCGGGAAGAGGAAGAAGAAAGACAAGAGACGCTCTTTCGTTCCGTACATGGGACGGCTCTCAGCCAAAATTGCTAGGCTACTCGAAAAATCCAATAAAAAACTGTCTTCCGACCACCGCCGAAGACGAAAGAGTGGCTCGTATCTGCGGAAGACCAACTAAAAATTAACGTTCTCGGAATATACAGCATCACCTGCGAATGTGGCCAATAATACGTTGGGAAAACGAACTGCTATGTTTCGAAACGCAGCGAGAAGCACATCAGACATGTTCGACTGGGACAGAGAGGAAAATCAGCTATAGCAGAGCACAGCCACGAGGAAGACCACACTTTTTGACTTCCAGAACACCAAGTTGCCTTGCCGAGCATGAAGGAGTCCATTGAAATGCGAGTCAGCGACAACCGTGTCAACACAGACGATGGATACCAAGTAAGTGCGGCATGGAATTTGGCGTTAGTGACAACACGACGAGAGCGCGACCAGCGCCGCCCAACTATCAAGGCGCGACAGGAATGCCCACACAGAGAAGCAGGCGAACAGAGCACCTGCTATTCGACCACTGCAGCTTCACCCCTCCCCCCCCCCCTCTTCCAACCACTCCGCGCATCGCCCCCCCCATCCCCCCCCCCCCACCACAGTCTAGCGGCAAGACAGTACACGGCCGCCCGTAGCTAGGTGGAAGTTCGCACTCCACTAGTATAAATACCACATCACCACATCACCAAACATCGGCAGTTCGTGTTTTTCAACACACACGGCTGGAACCTCCCAGAACTTTTTGCCAACAGTATACATCGGTAGAACCTACGTTCACATATACTTACTGCTCTTAATTCGGAAATTATCTAAAACGATAGCCACCTTCGACAAAACAGAAGTGCCCAGCTATTTTTATTTGTTTAATATTTGAAACTGGTAGAAGCCGACCTCGGGGAAGATCAGTTTGGATTCCGTAGAAATGTTGGAACACGTGAGGCCATACTGACCTTACGACTTATCTTATAAGGGAACCTCCCAATCGCACCCCCCTCAGATTTAGTTATAAGTTGGCACAGTGGATAGACCTTGCAAAACTGAACACAAATCAATTGAGAAAACAGGAAGAAGTTGTGTAGAACTGTAAAAAAGTAAGCAAAATATACAAACTGAGTAGTTCACGGAAATATATGCAACATCAACGACCCTACAAGTGCGGGACGGCCGTGGTCTCGTGGTAACGTGTGCAGCCGCGGGGCGAAAGGTCATTGGTTCAAATCTCCCATTGAGTGAAAATTTTAATTTTTTATTTTCAGTTTATGTGACAAACTCTTATGTTTTCATCACTTTTTTGGGAGTGATTATCACATCCACAAGAAAACCTAAATCGGGCAAGGTAGAAGAATCGCCATGTGTACAAGTTAGGTGGGTCGACAACATATTCCTGTCATGTGGCGCACATGCCATCGCCAGTGTAGTATAGAATATATCAGATGTGTTTTCCTGTGGAGGAATCGGTTGACCTATGACCTTGCGATCAAATGTTTTCGGTTCCCATTGGAGAGGCACTCCTTTCGTTTACTAATCGCACGGTTTTGCGATGCGGTCGCAAAACACAGACACTAAACTTATTACAGTGAACAGAGACGTCAATGAACGAACGCACAGATAATAACTATGCAAAAATAAAGAAAGTAAAATTTACACTCCAGGGAAGACTTTAACCAAGGACCTCCCACTCTGCAGCTTCTCACGCTACCACGGGACCACGGCGCTTCTAGGCTCACAATGTCCATGATGTTGCCTATGTGGCCCATGGACTACTCAGTTTGTATATTTTGCTTATTTTTTCACAGTTCCACACAACTTCTTCCTGTTTTCTCAATTGATCTGTGTTCAGTTTATCAAGACCTATCCACTGAGCCAACTTATAACTTAATCTGAGGGGGGTGCGATGGGGAGGTTCCCTTGTTAGAAGAAAGTTTAAGGAAAGGCAAACCTACGTTTCTAGCATTTGTAGACTTAGAGAAAGCTTTTGACAATGTTGATTGGAATACTCTCTTTCAAATTCTGAAGGTGGCATGGTTAAAATACAGGGATCGAAAGGCTATTTAATTTGTACAGAAACCAGATGGCAGTTATAAGAGTCGAGGGACATGAAAGGGAAGCAATGGTTGGGAAGGGAGTGAGACAGGGTTGCGGCATCTCCCTGGTGTTATTCAATCTGTATATTGAGCAAGCAGTAAGGGAAACAAAAGAAAAATTCGGAGTAGGTATTAAAACCCATGGAGAAGAAATAAAAACTGTGAGGTTCGCCGATGACATTGTAATTCTGTCAGAGACAGCAAAGGACTTGGAAGAGCAGTTGAACGGAATGGACAGTGTCTTGAAAGGATGATACAAGATGAACATCAACAGAAGCAAAACGAGGATAATGGAATGTAGTCGAATTAAGTCGGGTGATGCTGAGGGAATTAGATTAGGAAATGAGACACTTAAAGTAGTAAAGGAATTTTGGTATTTGGGGAGCAAAATAACTGATGATGGTCGAAGTAGAGAGGACATAAAATGTAGACTGGCAATGGCAAGGAAAGCGTTTCTGAAGAAGAGAAATTTGTTAACATCGAGTATAGATTTAAGTCTCAGGAATCGTTTCTGAAAGTATTTGTATGGAGTGTAGCCATGGATGGAAGTGAAACGTGGACGATAAATAGTTTGGACAAGAAGAGAATATAAGCTTTCGAAATGTGGTGCAACAGAAGAATGCCGAAGATTAGATGGGTAGATCACATAACTAATGAGGAGTTATTGAATAGAATTGGGGAAAAGAGGAATTTGTGACACACCTTGACAAGAAGAAGGGACCGGTTGGTAGGACATGTTCTGAGGCATCAGGAGATCACAAATTTAGCATTGGATGGCGGTGTGGAGGGTAAAAATCGAAGAGGGAGGCCAAGAGATGAATACACAAATCAGATTCAGAAGGATGTAGGTTGCAGTAAGTACTGGGAGATGAAGAAGCTTGCACAGGATAGAGTAGCATGGACAGCTGCATCAAACCAGTCTCAGGACTGACGACCACAACAACAACAAAAACAATATTTGAAACATGATAGCACATTAAAACTGTGTACCGAAGAGGGGCGTTCCCTTTTGCGGACAAGACTCTCTCCCACTGAGCTACCAAAGCACGTGTTAGCACCTGTCTCCACAGCTCCACTGCTCCTGCCGCCTCTCTCCAGAAGTGAAGCAGTGATGGCGATTGTCGGTCGAGAGTGAGTGGCTCAGTCGGTAGGAGTGTTTGCCGCGAAGCGTTAGGTTCTGGACTCATTTTCCGTCCTTCTCACAGTTGCAATCTCGAGGAAATCGCACAACAGCAGACACAGCGGAGTGAAACATTCAGTCTGGATATTATAACTGTTTTGTCAAGCACTTTTGCAACACTTCTCTCGTTTGCAAATAGCTACCCGGCCCGGTTCCATACGGGTAGCTCTAAACTGAAGCGCCAAAGAAACTGGTAGTATAGGCATGCGTATTCAAGTACAGAGATATGTAAAATGGCACAATACGTGCTGCGATTGGCAATGCCTGTGCAAATTCTGGCGCAGTTGTTAGATCGGTTACTACTGCTACATCTACATCTCTACCTACATGGATACTCTGCAAATCAAATTTAAGTGCCTGGCAGAGGGTTCATCGAACCACCTCTCTATTATTCCAATCTCGTATAGCGCGCGGAAAGAATGAACACCTATATCATTCCGTACGCGCTCTGATTTCCCTTATTTTATCGTGGTGATCGTTCCTCCCTTTGTAGGTCGGTGTCAACAAAATATTTTCGCATTCGGAGGAGAAAGTTGGTGACTCGAATTTCGTGAGAAGATTCCATCGCAACGAAAAACGTCCTTCTTTTAACGACTTCCGGCCCAAATCCTGTATCATTTCTGTGACACTCTCTCCCATATTTCGCGATAATACAAAACGTGCTGCCTTTCTTTGAACTTTTTCGATGTACTCCGTCGGTCCCATCAGGGAACGATCCCACACCGCGCAGCACTATTCTAAAAGAGGACGGACAAGCGTAGTGTAGGCAGTCTCCTTAGTGGGTCTGTTACATTTTCTAAGTGTCCTGCTAATAAAACGCAGTCTTTGGTTAGCCTTCTCCACAACATTTTCTATGTGTTCCAGTTTAAGTTGTTCGTAATTGTAATACCTAGGTATTTAGCTGAATTTACAGCTTTTACAATAGACTGATTTATCGTGTAACCGAAGTTTAACGAGTTCCTTTTAGAACTCATGTGGATGACCTCACACTTTCCGTTATTCAGAGTCAACTGCCACATTACGCACCATGAAGATATTTTTGCAGTTTGTTTTGATCTTCTGATGACTTCATTAGTCGATAAACGACAGCGTCATCTGCAAACAACCGAAGACGGCTGCTCAGATTGTCTCCAAAATCGTTTATATCGATAAAGAACAGCAAAGGGCCTATAACACTACCTTGGGGAAAGTCAGAAATCACTTCTGTTTTACTCGATGACTTTCCGTCAGTTATTCCGAACTGTGACCTCTCTGACAGGAAATCACAAATCCAGTCACTTAATTGAGACGATATTCCACAAGAACGCAATTTCAATACGAGCCGCTTGTGTGGTACAGTGTCAAAAGCCTTCCGGAAATCCAGAAATACGGAATCGATCAGAAATCCCTTGTCAATAGCTCTCAACACTTCACGTGAATAACGAGCTAGTTGTGTTTCACAGGAACGATGTTTTCTAATCCCAAGTTGACTGTGTGTCAATAGGCAGTTTTCTTCGAGATAATTCATGATGTTCGAACACAATATATGTTCTAAAATCCTGCTAAATATCGACGTTAACGGTATGAGCCTGTAATTTAGTGGATTACTCATACTACCTTTTTTGAATATTTGTGTGACCTGTGCAACTTTCCAGTCTTTGGGTACGAACCTTTCGTGGAGCGAACAGTTGTATATGATTGTTGAGTGTGGAGCTAATGCATCATCGTACTCCGAAAGGAACCTAATTTCTATACAGTCTGGACCAGAAGACTTGCTTTTATTATGTGATTAACGTTGCTTCACCACTCCGAGGAGCCGGCCGGTGTGGCCGTGCGGATCTAGGCGCTTCAGTCTGGAACCGCGTGACCGCTACAGTCGCAGGTTCGAATCCTGCCTCGGGAATGGATGTGTGTGATGTCCTTAGGTTTAAGAAGTTCTAAGTTCTAGCGGACTGATGACCACATATGTTAAGTCCCATAGTGCTCAGACCCATTTGAACCATTTGAACTACTCCGAGGATATTTACTTCTACGTTACTCATGTTGGCAGCTGTTCTTGATTCGAATTCTGGAATATTTACTTCGTCTTCTTTTTTGAAGGCATTTAGAAAGGCTGCTTTGGCAGCACTGTCTTCGGTAGTATCTCCATTGCTATCGTGCAGAGAAGGCGTTGATTGTTTCTCGCCGCTAACATATTTCACATACGACCAGAATATCTTTGGATTTTCTGCCAGCTTTCGAGAGTACGCTTCGTTGTGGAAACTGTTATAGGCATCTCGCATTGAAGCCTGCGGTAAATTTCGAGCTTCTGTAAAAGATCGCCAATCTTGGGTATTCAGCGTCTGTTTAAATTTGACATGTTTGTTTCGTTGTTTCTGCAACAGTGTTCTAACCCGTTTTGTGTACCAAGGAGGATCAGCACCGTCGTTTATTAATTTATTTGGTATAAATCTCTCAATTGCTGCCGATACTGTTTCTTTGAATTTAAGCCACATCTGGTCTACACTTGTATTATTAATTTGGAATGAGTGGAGAATGTCTCTCAGGAAGGCGTCAAGTGAATTTTTTTCTGCTTTTTTGAATAGGTACATTTTTTGCTTATTTTTTGTGAATTTGCGGATTACAGTATTCAGTCTCTCTACAACAACTCTGTGTTCACTAATCCCTGAATCGGCTTTGTTGCTCGTTATTAACTCAGGATTATTTGTCACTAAGAGATCAAGTGTGTTTTCACAACCGCTCACTATTCGCGTGGGCTCATGAACTAACTGCTCGAAATAATTTTCAGAGAAAGCATTTAGCAAAATTTCGGATGATATTTTATGCGTACCTCCGGAATTAATCACGTATTTCCGCCAACATATGGAGGGTAAATTAAAGTCACCACCAACTATTATCGTGTGAGTCCGGTTCGTGTTTAAAATCAAATTCAAGTTTTCTTTGAAACTTTCAGTAACTGTATCTTCACCGCGCGACTGCTACGGTCGCAGGTTCGAATCCTGCCTCGGGCATGGATGTGTGTGATGTCCTTCGGTTACTTAGGTTTAAGTAGTTCTAAGTTCTAGGGGACTGATGACCTCAGATGTTAAGTCCCATGGTGCTCAGAGCCATTTGAACCATTTGAACTGTATCTTCTGAATTGGGAGGTCGATAACAGGATCCAATTATTATTTTATTCCGGTTGCGAACAATGACTTCTGCCCATACTGACTCACGGAAAGTATCTATTTCAATTACGCGACAAGTTAAACTACTTCTGACAACAACAAACACGCCACCGCCAACCGTGTTTAGCCTATCCTTTCGGTACACGGTTAGGTTCTTCGCAAAAATTTCGGCTGAGCTTATGTCCGGCATTAGGCAGCTTTCAGTGCCTATAACGATTTGAGCATCAGTGCTTTGTACTAGCGCTTGTAGCTCTGGTACCTTCCCAACACAGCTACAATGCCATTTTAGCAAGATTTAAGTGTGTTTGAACGGACGAGTCTCGTTTCAAATTGTATTGAGCGGATGGACGTGTACGGGAATGGAGACAACCTCATGAATCCATGGACCCTGTATGTCAGCAGGGGACTGTTGAAACTGGTGGAGGCTGTGTAAAGCTGTGGGGTGTGTGCAGTTGGAGTGACATGGGACCCCTGATACGTCTAGGCTAAGGCTTAACTTGATACGTCTATCTGTCCGTGGAGAAAAGGATTTTCAGCAGTCTGACAGACAAACAAACAGTCAGACAACAAAGTTATCCTACAAGCGTTACGTTTTTACCCAGACAGCGATGCTGTCTGGAATTTCGGATGCCGTTTACTGCTTTTCCCGCCAGATACCGTCTCCTCGCTAGGTGGCCAGATCAGATTATGGCTCCCACCACTGCCACCAGATGTCACTCCTAACGCCAATCAAATACGGAACAGATAACAATACATATACAGTACGAGACATTCAAAACTGGTTGTCGGAATATTTGGCGAAATACTCATCGGATTAAAAACAAGTGGTAATAAACGTTGTTCGCCTCTAAGAAGGACATCCATTAACATAACGCTCGACCCCCGGCACCATCCCCCTATTTTTATTGGAGATTTGCATGTTGTGTTAAAAAATATCTAACTTTTCTATGAAACTTTTATTTCGTTTCAAGATAGATGGCGCTGTTATTGGCACAAAAGAATATGAGGTGACAATTGTTTCAAAACTGTAATATCTCACAAAAATACACATCCAGTCAGGAAAATCAAGGTACATTATTTGACATTTGGGAAAATGATATTATGTGACACCATCTACTCTCCCGCAGTTTATTCTTAGACTAAATTTAGCGTTACCCAGGAACAACTACATGGATATAGTAGTAGTGTGTTCCCTTCGGGGTGCTTGATTTTAGTGAGTCCCCTTGCCTCTCGCTATCTCGGAGTGCTTGATTACTGTGGGTCCCCTTGCCTTTCACTATCTTGGGGTACTTGATTCCTGTGAGTCCCCTTGCCTCTCACTATCTCGAGATACTTGATTACTGAGTCCCCTTGCCTCTCACTATCTCGGAGTGCTTGATAACTGTGAGTCCCCTAGCCTCTCACAAGTATTTCAGTGGACCAGATGTTCGAAATGTTGACCGTTGTTTCCAATGGACATTGCAACTGTGTCTGAATGACAATCAGACTGTGTTAGTGTCTCTACTTTGATGTTTGCACATTCATTGCGAATTCGCTGCCGCGTATCTTCAGATGTTGTTCTCGCTTCCCACGCCCGGGTTTCCGGGTTCGATTCCGGCGGGGTCAGGGATTTTCTCTGCCTCGTGATGGCTGGGTGTTGTGTGCTGTCCTTAGGTTAGTTAGGTTTAAGTAGTTCTAAGTTCTAGGGGACTTATGACCACCGCAGTTGAGTCCCATAGTGCTCAGAGCCATTTTTTTTTCTTCGGATGTTGTAGGTACATCCATGTAAAGTCTCTATTTTAGCCATCCGACAGGAAAATGTCGGTAGAAGTCAAATCGGGTGAGCGTGCGAGCCGCGTTTGAGGACCTCCTCGTCCAATCAATTGACCTGGATAGTTTCTATTCAAAGCTTCTCAAGCTAGTCGTGAATAACGCGCTGGGCATACATCGTGTTGAGACCACATATCTAGCCCCGTTTTAAACGGAACATCGTCCATTAGTATGGGTAAAACATTATCCACAATGTCGCTGTATATTTGACCTTCAGATTAACTTTTATGAAGTGTGCGCCAATTACCTGCATACCTAAAATGTCGCACCAAACATTGACACTCGATGGGCGTTGATGTTCAACTTGCCTTACCCACTGGAGGTTCTCCACTGACCAATAACGCTTATTATATCGATTCACTTGGTCACGATTCGTAAAATTTGATTCATCGTAAAAAAGTATCCGTGAAATGAAATTATCATAAACTGTCACTGTCAGAAATTCAGGCGATTAAGAAACTCGTCACCATGCAATTCTTGATGCAGCGATAAATGAAATGTATACCACTTGTGTGCATGCAGTATGCATAGAACACTTCTTTGCGAAATTCCTGAACGTCGCGCAGTTTGCCGAGAACTAAATGAGGATTTGCAGTAACCGCAGCTAAAAATATTCACTGTGTTATTTCCGTTTGTCACAGGCCGTCGTCGGACTCTCAGTTGACAGGGTGAACAATACTGAGAAACGTCGTTTCAGACTGAACATTCCTGTCGAAGAACAGAGTAGCATAACCTTAACAAGCCTCGAAGTACGTGCAAAAATATCGAGCCTATCTGCAGTCGTCAACATCGTGGAACAATTGCGACGAGATATGTAGAGTCCGAATCATTGAAGTAACATGCACAGTCTGACCGCGGGCTGAGCGCATAAACATGGTCTGTGCTTTATTCGATTATGGGAGCTGTCACATGATAGCATTATCAAAACTATCAAAAAATACTTCGATTATCTTCATCGGATGTGTATTTGCTTGAGACAGTACCGTTTTGCAACAATTGTCACCTCATTTCCATGTTTGCCGATTACAGCTCCATCTATCATAAAACGAAAGAAATATTTCACGGAGATCCAAATCTGCAATAAAAAAACAGGGATCCCTATTTAAGATTTCAAAGTCCGCCCCCCCCCTCCGCCTCCCGCCCCCGAGGGTGATGCAGTGGAGGGGGAGGGGGGTCGTGCATTATGTTAATGGATGTCATCTTCGAGATGAACAACGTTTATTACCAATTTGGTTTTTAATCCGATGTTTATTTCGCCAGATATTCTGACAAACAGTTTTAAATGCCTCACCTACCATATCTGACTCCTCACTACCACAATTATAGGTTATACACACAAACCTTCCTCCTGAATCAGTGTGTGTGTGTGTGCGTGTGTGTGTGAACAAACTGCTGTCATCAGTCCCTAGACGTACATATTACTTTACGCTAAGAAAAATACACACACACCCATGCCCGAGGGAGAACTCGAACCTCCGACTGGAGGAGCCGTGCAATCCGTGACATGGTGCCTCAAACCGCGCGGCGACTCCGCGCGGACGTGAATCAGTCTATCTATTAGAGGAAACCACATAAAATTCACTACAGTGGGTCTAGAGATTAGTGTTCATCCACAGACAAAAAATATGTTGGGGGTGGGGCTTTAAATTGTAGTGCTATATACTAATATCATATATTATTATTATACAGGGTGATTCAAAAAGAATACCACAACTTTAGGAATTTAAAACTCTGCAACGACAAAAGGCAGAGCTAAGCACTATCTGTCGGCGAATTAAGGGAGCTATAAAGTTTCATTTAGCTGTACATTTGTTCGCTTGAGGTGCTGTTGACTAGGCGTCAGCGTCAGTTGATGCTAAGATGGCGACCGCTCAACAGAAAGCTTTTTGTGTTATTGAGTACGGCAGAAGTGAATCGACGACAGTTGTTCAGCGTGCATTTCGAACGAAGTATGGTGTTAAACCTCCTGATAGGTGGTGTATTAAACGTTGGTATAAACAGTTTATAGAGAATGGGTGTTTGTGCAAAGGGAAAAGTTCTGGACGGCCGAGAACGAGTGATGAAAATGTAGCACGCATCCAGCAAGCATTTGTTCGCAGCCCAGGAAAATCGACTCGCAGAGCTAGCAGAGAGCTGCAAATTCCACAATCAACTGTATGGAGAGTCCTACGGAAAAGGTTAGTTATGAAACGTTATCGTCTGAAATTGGTTCAAGCACTGTCTGCAGCTGATAAGATTAAAAGAATCGATTTCTGTGATGTTATCCTTGCTCAAACGGTAACAGATGAATCTTTCGTTTCAAATATTGCGTTTAGTGATGAAGCAACTTTCCACACTAACGGGAAAGTCAACCGTCACAATGTCTGTATATGGGGCACTGAGAATCCGCGGGAAACAACTCAGTATGAACGTGACTCGCCTAAGGTGAACGTTTTCTGTGCCATTTCAGCCAATAAAGTTATTGGTCCCTTTTTCTTCAAAGGTGCTACTGTAACTTGACTACAGTATCTGGAGATGTTAGAGAATTGGCTGTTCCCTCAGCTCGAACAAGGAGCACAACAATTCATATTTCAGCAGGATGGAGCGCCACCACATTGGCACTTATCTGTCCGTAACTATCTGAACGTCAATTATCCGAGGCGATGGATCGGCCGCCAGGCAGCCCGTGACAGAGCACTTCATCACTGGCCTCCAAGAAGCCCTGATCTTACCCCCTGCGATTTTTTCTTATGGGGTTATGTTAAGGATATGGTGTTTTGGCCACCTCTCCCAGCCACCATTGATGATTTGAAACGAGAAATAACAGTAGCTATCCAAACTGTTACGCCTGATATGCTACAGAGAGTGTGGAACGAGTTGGAGTAACGGGTTGATATTGCTCGTGTGTCTGGAGGGGGCCATATTGAACATCTCTGAACTTGTTTTTGAGTGAAAAAAAAAACCTTTTTAAATACTCTTTGTAATGATGTATAACAGAAGGTTATATTATGTTTCTTTCATTAAATACACATTTTTAAAGTTGTGGTATTCCTTTTGAATCACCCTATATATTCATATACATTATCTAAGTAAAACAACTACGAACACGAAGTTAGGATAGAGCAATGTGCAGTTTTTGCCTTGCTCTGACCTGAACCCTGACACAGACAGGTTAAATAAGGTGTAACCTGCAAAAATTATGCTACGAGAATTGGGCTGATGGGAGATCGAATCACCAAACTTGGGATCTACATTCTGACGTACTGTAATTAATCAGAAAATAGTTTTAGTAGATCAATAACTAGGAAGGAAACGGCTTCTATGTGTTGACAAACTGAACAGACTGAATTAAATGACTGAATGATTTCACTGTTGTAAATAGCGTGCTGTTACCTGCCAACTGACGAAGCTGTGCTGAATATAGCCGGCCGGAGTGGCCGTACGGTTCTAGGCACTACAGTCTGGAGCCGAGCGACCGCTACGGTCGCAGGTTCGAATCCTGCCTCGGGCTTGGATGTGTGTGATGTGATTAGGCTAGTTAGGTTTAATTAGTTCTAAGTTCTAGGCGACTGATGACCTCAGAAGTTAAGTCGCATAGTGCTCAGAGCCGTTTTGCTGAGTATATTTATATGTTTTGACGATGCCATTACGGCTTTATTACATTAGGACATGGTGTAGAACAGATCTGAAGATGGTCGTTACTGACAGAAACCAGTCATAGCCGAAGAACTTTATATTGTGATCAAAGACTGGAATAAAAAAAAAATTTAACCTTAAGATATGTTTCAGGAAAGTTCCGCTTCATCACTGGGAGAATGCCAGTCTCCACATTTCGTCATGCATAAGTTCGTCTAGTCCTCTGCACTGAGAAGTCTTGACACTGACACGTGTTTCGCTTAGTCGTAATAGAATTCGCAAATGGACCTGGTGAGGCGTTGACTGGATTGATTGTTGCTTCATCTGACCCACCGTAAAGTTCGGTTTTTGTAGCGAAATATCAGGCGATCTGGTCGGGGGGAGAGCGAGTCCCAGCTGCAAAACTTTGAGAGGGGTTTCGTGATTATAGCATTTCCCTTACGGTAAAGAGAAATCCCTCTAAAATCTTCCTCAGAACCAGGAGACTGGAGCTAAATCTGCTTGCTCCTCGGATAATGTGTTCCTGATAAAAATATGAAGACATGTTTGTCTATCTGTGAGTGCGTATAGAAGATGAAGGCCGGTGACTTGCTCGACAGGTGCAGTCTACTGAAATGACAGCAACGGACCAATTTTATCCTCCATTCTCTGAATGGAGACAGAGCCGACGTTAACTTAATTCATTATGTTGGGATCGTATTGTGACGATGGTGACCGAAAAACTAGGGACGGGTGACGTGCAGCCAGCTTACTTAAAGTCAATGGACGCGATTTTATACAGGGGTGTTTTGAAGAAGATTGCCCCTGTCTTTGCAGTCTTTATGCTGCACAGTAAAGGATATATTTTCAGAATTTGTTGTTAGTCACGTACACTAGGCCGGATCTGCGAGGTTCCTACAACAGTGAGTAATCAGAACTAGTACTATTGGGCTCTAGTGGCCGAACAGCAGTCTAACGCAAATGCGTACCAGAATGTCTAAATAATAGACAATCAGCTTTGTGGGACTTTGCACTGATTCGACTGTTTGTGCAAACAGATACTAGGAGGGCCTCGCGTTCGGATAAACTCGTGGAGGCTCTAATGAACAAATGGAGGATTATGTATTCAAACAGTGACACAATATTATGTGAAGGTCTCTACATGTTCATAAAACTGTCTCACGTAGGTTGTTGTGGTAGTCGTTCGCATGATTGTTTTATATGGTCGTGGTTGATATCACAAAGCGGGTCATGTTTCACTACACTAGTCCAATTTCCTCACTGACATCATTTTTTTTCCAAAGTATTCAAAACAGTAATGGACTTAAAGAGTAGGCTCATGCTTAAGTGGAAACAATTTACTTAGTATATCAGTTAGGATTCCAGAACGGTTGCTCAACTGGGAATGTTATTTATACATTCACTCATCAAATAGGAAATGCTTTAAATAATAAAATATATCCAGTTGGTATTTCTTGTGATCTTTTCAAGGCATTTGATTGTGCAGATCAGGTCATTCACGCAGAATAACTCAAGTTTTATGGAAGTGATGGCTTTTTGCACAGCTGGTTTGAATCATGCTTAACAAACAGAATGCAAAATATTGTGCTGAATAATCGCAACAATGTCGGATGGTAGAAAATTTTAGTGACTGGGGAGAAATCACAAAGGGAGTCCATGGGGTTCAATTTTGGGTCCACTTCTACTCTTTCCATATGTGAATGATCGTCCACTTAACATTCAACAGGCACAACTGGTTCTTCTTACAAACGACACTAGGGTTATGACAAATACCATTAGAAAGGAAGCAAGAGAAGAGATGGTAAATGATATTTTCCAGAGAACTGAAATGTGGTTCACGGAAAATGGACTCTCCCTAAATATTGAAAGATGCACTGCATTCGGTTCTGTACAATAAAAAGCGTCATATCAACAGCAAGTATAGAATATGAGCAGAAGTCAGTAAATAGTGCAGAATGCTCCAAATTTTTGGATGTACATATCGATGAAAACTTGAACTAGAAGAAACAAATTAGAGGGCTTCTTAAACAATTTTAAGTTCAGCTAGTTTTGCTCTTCGTATCATTAATAATCTTGGAAACAAATGGATCAACCTCCTCACGTAGTTTGCATATGTACACTCAATAAACTCTTATGAAATAAATTTCTGGGGTATCTCATTACTTGAAAAGAGAGTATCGACTGCACAAAAACGAACAATAACAACAACAACAACATGTGGTGCTCACCGACGGACGTCACGTAGCGCCTGTTGAAGGAACTACACATTTTAATTGTGCCATCACAATAGATACTTTCGCTAATGAAATTCGTCATGAATAATCCACCACAATTTGAGAACAGTGATATCCATACCTGGAGCACTAGTTATGAAAAGACCTTCGTTACCCATTACTGAAACTTTCAACGGCTTAGAAAGGAATTTAGTATCCAGCAACAAGAAACTCTGATTTTGACCAATAACGTAAAAATCTGACAAGTATCAAAGCAAGTTTTAAATCTAACTTAAAATCATTTCACATGGACAACTTCCCCTATTCCACTGATGAATATCTACTCAGAAACGTAAGCCGAGGTCCAGAGTCGAATAATAGCAGGTAATATATAGAAAACGAACATTATAATAATTGAAGATGTTATCAATCAATTATCGAAGGATGTTTTCGCCTGAAAAAAAATACGGTTTGATTATTTTAGCTTACTAGTATGAGCAACGAGGATGCCTTAAAAGACTGACTAGTCGCCATTTCTTTGATATCTGTAGCTGGGATGTGCACTTAGAAGACAAGCTACTTTACAAGTTTCGAAAAGCTTGAATTTCAGTTGGTCATGAACGGCAAGTGATGCTATTACTGAATAAAAAACATATTTCCTAATCTTTTCATCATCCCTCTGAGACATACGATTACTTTAGCGTCTTCTGAAATATCTACCCTTAGGAATTCGTCGTGGGAAAGTAAAGAACATCCAGAAATTCTTAGCGGATCATTAACTTGCTTTGTTGCCTGTTGGCTGATTAGAACGGTGGTTGCAACCAAATTTCGAGAAGACCACTGTAAAGAAACACATTGGTCATGACATCTCAAGGTTTTCTAAAATGGCGAAATAAGACAGTGTATACTCTCAATTTCCAAGCATAAACGCTCAATACGTCCTCGGGCCTTTCTAGTAGAACTCAGAAACTGATGTGTGAAAACCTGTGTAATGCAGAAATTTTCAGTAAATGAAATACTGTGATGTTACTATGAAGAACTTGCCACTCATTTCTGACTGCAAAACTACAGTCTATAAAAGTCGGCATCTGATGGAACGAGGTTAATTCAACCAATCGTCCTCACTGAGTGTTCACTTGCTTTTTTAAGTTCTTCAGCCGAATGCTGGGATAATGGCGGCAGATATCCTCTTACATCATCGACTAACAGAAGTAGTGTTCGGTCGGCTATGAGCTCGGTCTCAAAGCGTACTGAAGTCTGATTCTTCCTTCAATAAGACAGTCTCATTGTGGGAGTCGTCGCATCATGATTCTTTTGGGAAGTCGGCTGTGATACTAGGAACGTCAATCCTCACAAGAAGTTCGTGCATTTTTTTTTTTCAAATTTCACTTGCTCATTACTAGTACAGTTCTCAGTGACCGACAAGATGTGAAAATTAAGTGACAGTGGTTTAAATCGAGTTGTTTCACGCTCTTGTCATTTGAAACCGGCCCTTTAGCTTCTTCACGTGTGTTGTATCTACTGCCACATAGAACGCATCGCTTAACGTGAAATTACACTTCTTTTTGGTGTAAAGCTCTCGGCTTTCCAGCCGGATGGAAATATTAAAATACTGCAAATTTTCGACGAGTATTGTGGTGTCACCGCTAGACACCACACTTGCTAGGTGGTAGCCTTTAAATCGGCCGCGGTCCGTTAGTATACGTCGGACCCGCGTGTCGCCACTATCAGTGATTGCAGACCGAGCGCCGCCACACGGCAGGTCTAGAGAGACTTCCTAGCACTCGCCCCAGTTGTACAGCCGACTTTACTAGCGATGGTTCACTGACAAAGTACGCTCTCATTTGCCGAGACGATAGTTAGCATAGCCTTCAGCTACGTCAGTTGCTACGACCTAGCAAGGCGCCATTATTATTTGCTATTTATCTTGTGATGCATGTACCTTCAGACCGATGTTCACCAATTATGGATTAAAGTTAAGTATTCCAGAAGCTACGTACCTTACTTGCTAGTCTCAATTACTTTACCTGTTCCAGACCTCACGCCAGACTGCGTGAGTTTAAACGCGTGCCCTTCGGCCTCCAGTCCTCGTGGATTGGCTGTCTTGCCAGTCCACAAAAAGTATCATAGTTGCTGAGGTACTGCTTGACACTGCTGTCTCAAAATTTCGAGCTTCAAGTAGTTAAACTGTTCGAACATGCGCTGATGACCACCTACTTAAAGTGTAACGGAGAATTTTACGAACAGACGGATGGTGTGGCCATGGGCTACAAGCTACAGGGATCGCAGCTACATGGAGCCCTTTGGAGCGTTGGCTGTCCAAACTACTCACCAGAAACCAAAGCATTTCTTCCTCTAAATGGACAACACTTATGTGGTATGGGTGCATTGGAATCAGGCACTGAAAGGCTTTTTGGATCACTTAACAACATCCATCACAACATTGCTTTCACTATGAAAAAAGAGGAGGCTGGTTATCTGTTGATTGTACGCTATGCCTTTCAGTATAGGAAAAACGTTGTAAGAGGTCCATGACTAAGGAATTTATTGCTAGCGCACTCGAGCACATGCAATTTCGATGTATTGCTCACGCGCTGCCTGCGATATGTAAGCTATAATAGAATCGCAGACCAGAGAGCAGTGTCAGCAGTAGTAGGGGTAGTAGCTCGCAGTAGGGCGGTTGAGCCGGTCGCGCCTGAGCGATGTAGTATAAGGTATAAACAGCCGCGCGCATATCTAATTTGTTAGAACTAACTTTGTACTATTGTTATATCAAGTCCCATGTAAATGTCTTAAAAAATCTTTTAATAATGATTTTTTTTATAAAATTAACTTTTTGATAATCATTCATCTGAATTTAAAGAATTTACTAATTTCTGCAGTCCATGGTCATCCCGATTATCGTAAAGAAAAATCAGTTGTTTCTTTTTATACATGACAAATCTAGCGGCCAGCATTGCACTGGGCTGTGCCAGAAAAGTTTCTTATGGGAGCAGATATACTATACGCGTTATCCAGCGACTTCATTGAGGTAAGAATTTTCAATTTATTCAGGATGGTCTTTCAGGGCCATGACGCAGCACTGCTGACGTCCAGATTTACCAGTTTAGATTCACAGTATTGGGAGGTTAGTCACATTATTATTGCGAGGTTATGGAATGATAAACTGTTGGGAGGTTACACTAAATATATAATTATATATTTTTTCTGTTGGGAGGTTACACTGAATGTGAAGGTTATAACTATTTTTTCTGTTGGGAGGTTACAAGGTACACCAGCATGCAACGAGCTGCCATTATCCAGTGGAACAGCAGTAAGTGCTGATCACCCTGGTATATAAAGCGCACGTCATCTGCGGTAAGGAAAGCCTCCCAGACGAGCTACAATCTCTGAACGAAGTACTCCACAAAAATGGGTACAGAAAGCATAGATTAATAGGGCATTCAAGAAGAGACAAGATGCTGGAAACCGGGAAGAGGAAGAAGAAAGACAAGAGACGCTCTTTCGTTCCGTACATGGGACGGCTCTCAGCCAAAATTGCTAGGCTACTCGAAAAATCCAATAAAAAACTGTCTTCCGACCACCGCCGAAGACGAAAGAGTGGCTCGTATCTGCGGAAGACCAACTAAAAATTAACGTTCTCGGAATATACAGCATCACCTGCGAATGTGGCCAATAGTACGTTGGGAAAACGAACTGCTATGTTTCGAAACGCAGCGAGAAGCACATCAGACATGTTCGACTGGGACAGAGAGGAAAATCAGCTATAGCAGAGCACAGCCACGAGGAAGACCACACTTTTTGACTTCCAGAACACCAAGTTGCCTTGCCGAGCATGAAGGAGTCCATTGAAATGCGAGTCAGCGACAATCGTGTCAACACAGACGATGGATACCAAGTAAGTGCGGCATGGAATTTGGCGTTAGTGACAACACGACGAGAGCGCGACCAGCGCCGCCCAACTATCAAGGCGCGACAGGAATGCCCACACAGAGAAGCAGGCGAACAGAGCACCTGCTATTCGACCACTGCAGCTTCACCCCTCCCCCCCCCCCTCTTCCAACCACTCCGCGCATCGCCCCCCCCCTCCCCCCCCCCCCACCACAGTCTAGCGGCAAGACAGTACACGGTCGCCCGTAGCTAGGTGGAAGTTCGCACTCCACTAGTATAAATACCACATCACCACATCACCAAACATCGGCAGTTCGTGTTTTTCAACACACACGGCTGGAACCTCCCAGAACTTTTTGCCAACAGTATACATCGGTAGAACCTACGTTCACATATACTTACTGCTCTTAATTCGGAAATTATCTAAAACGATAGCCACCTTCGACAAAACAGAAGTGCCCAGCTATTTTCATTTGTTTAATATTTGAAACTGGTAGAAGCCGACCTCGGGGAAGATCAGTTTGGATTCTGTAGAAATGTTGGAACACGTGAGGCCATACTGACCTTACGACTTATCTTACAAGGGAACCTCCCCATCGCACCCCCCTCAGATTTAGTTATAAGTTGGCACAGTGGATAGACCTTGCAAAACTGAACACAAATCAATTGAGAAAACAGGAAGAAGTTGTGTAGAACTGTAAAAAAGTAAGAAAAATATACAAACTGAGTAGTTCACGGAAATATACGCAACATCAACGACCCTACAAGTGCGGGACGGCCGTGGTCTCGTGGTAACGTGTGCAGCCGTGGGGCGAAAGGTCATTGGTTCAAATCTCCTATTGAGTGAAAATTTTAATTTTTTATTTTCAGTTTATGTGACAAACTCTTATGTTTTCATCACTTTTTTGGGAGTGATTATCACATCCACAAGAAAACCTAAATCGGGCAAGGTAGAAGAATCGCCATGTGTACAAGTTAGGTGGGTCGACAACATATTCCTGTCATGTGGCGCACATGCCATCGCCAGTGTAGTATAGAATATATCAAATGTGTTTTCCTGTGGAGGAATCGGTTGACCTATGACCTTGCGATCAAATGTTTTCGGTTCCCATTGGAGAGGCACTCCTTTCGTTTACTAATCGCACGGTTTTGCGATGCGGTCGCAAAACACAGACACTAAACTTATTACAGTGAACAGAGACGTCAATGAACGAACGCACAGATAATAACTATGCAAAAATAAAGAAAGTAAAATTTACACTCCAGGGAAGACTTTAACCAAGGACCTCCCACTCTGCAGCTTCTCACGCTACCACGGGACCACGGCGCTTCTAGGCTCACAATGTCCATGATGTTGCCTATGTGGCCCATGGACTACTCAGTTTGTATATTTTGCTTATTTTTTCACAGTTCCACACAACTTCTTCCTGTTTTCTCAATTGATCTGTGTTCAGTTTATCAAGACCTATCCACTGAGCCAACTTATAACTTAATCTGAGGGGGGTGCGATGGGGAGGTTCCCTTGTTAGAAGAAAGTTTAAGGAAAGGCAAACCTACGTTTCTAGCATTTGTAGACTTAGAGAAAGCTTTTGACAATGTTGATTGGAATACTCTCTTTCAAATTCTGAAGGTGGCATGGTTAAAATACAGGGATCGAAAGGCTATTTAATTTGTACAGAAACCAGATGGCAGTTATAAGAGTCGAGGGACATGAAAGGGAAGCAGTGGTTGGGAAGGGAGTGAGACAGGGTTGCGGCATCTCCCCGGTGTTATTCAATCTGTATATTGAGCAAGCAGTAAGGGAAACAAAAGAAAAATTCGGAGTAGGTATTAAAACCCATGGAGAAGAAATAAAAACTGTGAGGTTCGCCGATGACATTGTAATTCTGTCAGAGACAGCAAAGGACTTGGAAGAGCAGTTGAACGGAATGGACAGTGTCTTGAAAGGATGATACAAGATGAACATCAACAGAAGCAAAACGAGGATAATGGAATGTAGTCGAATTAAGTCGGGTGATGCTGAGGGAATTAGATTAGGAAATGAGACACTTAAAGTAGTAAAGGAATTTTGGTATTTGGGGAGCAAAATAACTGATGATGGTCGAAGTAGAGAGGACATAAAATGTAGACTGGCAATGGCAAGGAAAGCGTTTCTGAAGAAGAGAAATTTGTTAACATCGAGTATAGATTTAAGTCTCAGGAATCGTTTCTGAAAGTATTTGTATGGAGTGTAGCCATGGATGGAAGTGAAACGTGGACGATAAATAGTTTGGACAAGAAGAGAATATAAGCTTTCGAAATGTGGTGCAACAGAAGAATGCCGAAGATTAGATGGGTAGATCACATAACTAATGAGGAGTTATTGAATAGAATTGGGGAAAAGAGGAATTTGTGACACACCTTGACAAGAAGAAGGGACCGGTTGGTAGGACATGTTCTGAGGCATCAGGAGATCACAAATTTAGCATTGGATGGCGGTGTGGAGGGTAAAAATCGAAGAGGGAGGCCAAGAGATGAATACACAAATCAGATTCAGAAGGATGTAGGTTGCAGTAAGTACTGGGAGATGAAGAAGCTTGCACAGGATAGAGTAGCATGGACAGCTGCATCAAACCAGTCTCAGGACTGACGACCACAACAACAACAAAAACAATATTTGAAACATGATAGCACATTAAAACTGTGTACCGAAGAGGGGCGTTCCCTTTTGCGGACAAGACTCTCTCCCACTGAGCTACCAAAGCACGTGTTAGCACCTGTCTCCACAGCTCCACTGCTCCTGCCGCCTCTCTCCAGAAGTGAAGCAGTGATGGCGATTGTCGGTCGAGAGTGAGTGGCTCAGTCGGTAGGAGTGTTTGCCGCGAAGCGTTAGGTTCTGGACTCATTTTCCGTCCTTCTCACAGTTGCAATCTCGAGGAAATCGCACAACAGCAGACACAGCGGAGTGAAACATTCAGTCTGGATATTATAACTGTTTTGTCAAGCACTTTTGCAACACTTCTCTCGTTTGCAAATAGCTACCCGGCCCGGTTCCATACGGGTAGCTCTAAACTGAAGCGCCAAAGAAACTGGTAGTATAGGCATGCGTATTCAAGTACAGAGATATGTAAAATGGCACAATACGTGCTGCGATTGGCAATGCCTGTGCAAATTCTGGCGCAGTTGTTAGATCGGTTACTACTGCTACATCTACATCTCTACCTACATGGATACTCTGCAAATCAAATTTAAGTGCCTGGCAGAGGGTTCATCGAACCACCTCTCTATTATTCCAATCTCGTATAGCGCGCGGAAAGAATGAACACCTATATCATTCCGTACGCGCTCTGATTTCCCTTATTTTATCGTGGTGATCGTTCCTCCCTTTGTAGGTCGGTGTCAACAAAATATTTTCGCATTCGGAGGAGAAAGTTGGTGACTCGAATTTCGTGAGAAGATTCCATCGCAACGAAAAACGTCCTTCTTTTAACGACTTCCGGCCCAAATCCTGTATCATTTCTGTGACACTCTCTCCCATATTTCGCGATAATACAAAACGTGCTGCCTTTCTTTGAACTTTTTCGATGTACTCCGTCGGTCCCATCAGGGAACGATCCCACACCGCGCAGCACTATTCTAAAAGAGGACGGACAAGCGTAGTGTAGGCAGTCTCCTTAGTGGGTCTGTTACATTTTCTAAGTGTCCTGCTAATAAAACGCAGTCTTTGGTTAGCCTTCTCCACAACATTTTCTATGTGTTCCAGTTTAAGTTGTTCGTAATTGTAATACCTAGGTATTTAGCTGAATTTACAGCTTTTACAATAGACTGATTTATCGTGTAACCGAAGTTTAACGAGTTCCTTTTAGAACTCATGTGGATGACCTCACACTTTCCGTTATTCAGAGTCAACTGCCACATTACGCACCATGAAGATATTTTTGCAGTTTGTTTTGATCTTCTGATGACTTCATTAGTCGATAAACGACAGCGTCATCTGCAAACAACCGAAGACGGCTGCTCAGATTGTCTCCAAAATCGTTTATATCGATAAAGAACAGCAAAGGGCCTATAACACTACCTTGGGGAAAGTCAGAAATCACTTCTGTTTTACTCGATGACTTTCCGTCAGTTATTCCGAACTGTGACCTCTCTGACAGGAAATCACAAATCCAGTCACTTAATTGAGACGATATTCCACAAGAACGCAATTTCAATACGAGCCGCTTGTGTGGTACAGTGTCAACAGCCTTCCGGAAATCCAGAAATACGGAATCGATCAGAAATCCCTTGTCAATAGCTCTCAACACTTCACGTGAATAACGAGCTAGTTGTGTTTCACAGGAACGATGTTTTCTAATCCCAAGTTGACTGTGTGTCAATAGGCAGTTTTCTTCGAGATAATTCATGATGTTCGAACACAATATATGTTCTAAAATCCTGCTAAATATCGACGTTAACGGTATGAGCCTGTAATTTAGTGGATTACTCATACTACCTTTTTTGAATATTGGTGTGACCTGTGCAACTTTCCAGTCTTTGGGTACGAACCTTTCGTGGAGCGAACAGTTGTATATGATTGTTGAGTGTGGAGCTAATGCATCATCGTACTCCGAAAGGAACCTAATTTCTATACAGTCTGGACCAGAAGACTTGCTTTTATTATGTGATTAACGTTGCTTCACCACTCCGAGGAGCCGGCCGGTGTGGCCGTGCGGATCTAGGCGCTTCAGTCTGGAACCGCGTGACCGCTACGGTCGCAGGTTCGAATCCTGCCTCGGGAATGGATGTGTGTGATGTCCTTAGGTTTAAGAAGTTCTAAGTTCTAGCGGACTGATGACCACATATGTTAAGTCCCATAGTGCTCAGACCCATTTGAACCATTTGAACTACTCCGAGGATATTTACTTCTACGTTACTCATGTTGGCAGCTGTTCTTGATTCGAATTCTGGAATATTTACTTCGTCTTCTTTTTTGAAGGCATTTAGAAAGGCTGCTTTGGCAGCACTGTCTTCGGTAGTATCTCCATTGCTATCGTGCAGAGAAGGCGTTGATTGTTTCTCGCCGCTAACATATTTCACATACGACCAGAATATCTTTGGATTTTCTGCCAGGTTTCGAGAGTACGCTTCGTTGTGGAAACTGTTATAGGCATCTCGCATTGAAGCCTGCGGTAAATTTCGAGCTTCTGTAAAAGATCGCCAATCTTGGGTATTCAGCGTCTGTTTAAATTTGACATGTTTGTTTCGTTGTTTCTGCAACAGTGTTCTAACCCGTTTTGTGTACCAAGGAGGATCAGCACCGTCGTTTATTAATTTATTTGGTATAAATCTCTCAATTGCTGCCGATACTGTTTCTTTGAATTTAAGCCACATCTGGTCTACACTTGTATTATTAATTTGGAATGTCCGCCCCGGTAGCTGAGTGGTCAGCGTGACAGACTGTCAATCCTAAGGGCCCGGGTTCGATTCCCGGCTGGGTCGGAAATTTTCTCCGCTCAGGGACTGGGTGTTGTGTTGTCCTAATCATCATCATTTCATCCCCATCGACACGCAGGTCGCCGAAGTGGCGTCAAATCGAAAGACCTGCACCAGGCGAACGGTCTACCCGACGGGAGGCCCTAGCCACACGACATTTCCATTTCCATTAATTTGGAATGAGTGGAGAATGTCTCTCAGGAAGGCGTCAAGTGAATTTTTTTCTGCTTTTTTGAATAGGTACATTTTTCGCTTATTTTTTGTGAATTTGCGGATTACAGTATTCAGTCTCTCTACAACAACTCTGTGTTCACTAATCCCTGAATCGGCTTTGTTTCTCGTTATTAACTCAGGATTATTTGTCGCTAAGAGATCAAGTGTGTTTTCACAACCGCTCACTATTCGCGTGGGCTCATGAACTAACTGCTCAAAATAATTTTCAGAGAAAGCATTTAGCAAAATTTCGGATGATATTTTATGCGTACCTCCGGAATTAATCACGTATTTCCGCCAACATATGGAGGGTAAATTAAAGTCACCACCAACTATTATCGTGTGAGTCCGGTTCGTGTTTAAAATCAAATTCAAGTTTTCTTTGAAACTTTCAGTAACTGTATCTTCACCGCGCGACTGCTACGGTCGCAGGTTCGAATCCTGCCTCGGGCATGGATGTGTGTGATGTCCTTCGGTTACTTAGGTTTAAGTAGTTCTAAGTTCTAGGGGACTGATGACCTCAGATGTTAAGTCCCATGGTGCTCACGGCCATTTGAACCATTTGAACTGTATCTTCTGAATTGGGAGGTCGATAACAGGATCCAATTATTATTTTATTCCGGTTGCGAACAATGACTTCTGCCCATACTGACTCACGGAAAGTATCTATTTCAATTACGCGACAAGTTAAACTACTTCTGACAACAACAAACACGCCACCGCCAACCGTGTTTAGCCTATCCTTTCGGTACACGGTTAGGTTCTTCGCAAAAATTTCGGCTGAGCTTATGTCCGGCATTAGGCAGCTTTCAGTGCCTATAACGATTTGAGCATCAGTGCTTTGTACTAGCGCTTGTAGCTCTGGTACCTTCCCAACACAGCTACAATGCCATTTTAGCAAGATTTAAGTGTGTTTGAACGGACGAGTCTCGTTTCAAATTGTATTGAGCGGATGGACGTGTACGGGAATGGAGACAACCTCATGAATCCATGGACCCTGTATGTCAGCAGGGGACTGTTGAAACTGGTGGAGGCTGTGTAAAGCTGTGGGGTGTGTGCAGTTGGAGTGACATGGGACCCCTGATACGTCTAGGCTAAGGCTTAACTTGATACGTCTATCTGTCCGTGGAGAAAAGGATTTTCAGCAGTCTGACAGACAAACAAACAGTCAGACAACAAAGTTATCCTACAAGCGTTACGTTTTTACCCAGACAGCGATGCTGTCTGGAATTTCGGATGCCGTTTACTGCTTTTCCCGCCAGATACCGTCTCCTCGCTAGGTGGCCAGATCAGATTATGGCTCCCACCACTGCCACCAGATGTCACTCCTAACGCCAATCAAATACGGAACAGATAACAATACATATACAGTACGAGACATTCAAAACTGGTTGTCGGAATATTTGGCGAAATACTCATCGGATTAAAAACAAGTGGTAATAAACGTTGTTCGCCTCTAAGAAGGACATCCATTAACATAACGCTCGACCCCCGGCACCATCCCCCTATTTTTATTGGAGATTTGCATGTTGCGTTAAAAAATATCTAACTTTTCTATGAAACTTTTATTTCGTTTCAAGATAGATGGCGCTGTTATTGGCACAAAAGAATATGAGGTGACAATTGTTTCAAAACTGTAATATCTCACAAAAATACACATCCAGTCAGGAAAATCAAGGTACATTATTTGACATTTGGGAAAATGATATTATGTGACACCATCTACTCTCCCGCAGTTTATTCTTAGACTAAATTTAGCGTTACCCAGGAACAACTACATGGATATAGTAGTAGTGTGTTCCCTTCGGGGTGCTTGATTTTAGTGAGTCCCCTTGCCTCTCGCTATCTCGGAGTGCTTGATTACTGTGGGTCCCCTTGCCTTTCACTATCTTGGGGTACTTGATTCCTGTGAGTCCCCTTGCCTCTCACTATCTCGAGATACTTGATTACTGAGTCCCCTTGCCTCTCACTATCTCGGAGTGCTGGATAACTGTGAGTCCCCTAGCCTCTCACAAGTATTTCAGTGGACCAGATGTTCGAAATGTTGACCGTTGTTTCCAATGGACATTGCAACTGTGTCTGAATGACAATCAGACTGTGTTAGTGTCTCTACTTTGATGTTTGCACATTCATTGCGAATTCGCTGCCGCGTATCTTCAGATGTTGTTCTCGCTTCCCACGCCCGGGTTTCCGGGTTCGATTCCCGGCGGGGTCAGGGATTTTCTCTGCCTCGTGATGGCTGGGTGTTGTGTGCTGTCCTTAGGTTAGTTAGGTTTAAGTAGTTCTAAGTTCTAGGGGACTTATGACCACCGCAGTTGAGTCCCATAGTGCTCAGAGCCATTTTTTTTTCTTCGGATGTTGTAGGTACATCCATGTAAAGTCTCTATTTTAGCCATCCCGACAGGAAAATGTCGGTAGAAGTCAAATCGGGTGAGCGTGCGAGCCGCGTTTGAGGACCTCCTCGTCCAATCAATTGACCTGGATAGTTTCTATTCAAAGCTTCTCAAGCTAGTCGTGAATAACGCGCTGGGCATACATCGTGTTGAGACCACATATCTAGCCCCGTTTTAAACGGAACATCGTCCATTAGTATGGGTAAAACATTATCCACAATGTCGCTGTATATTTGACCTTCAGATTAACTTTTATGAAGTGTGCGCCAATTACCTGCATACCTAAAATGTCGCACCAAACATTGACACTCGATGGGCGTTGATGTTCAACTTGCCTTACCCACTGGAGGTTCTCCACTGACCAATAACGCTTATTATATCGATTCACTTGGTCACGATTCGTAAAATTTGATTCATCGTAAAAAGTATCCGTGAAATGAAATTATCATAAACTGTCACTGTCAGAAATTCAGGCGATTAAGAAACTCGTCACCATGCAATTCTTGATGCAGCGATAAATGAAATGTATACCACTTGTGTGCATGCAGTATGCATAGAACACTTCTTTGCGAAATTCCTGAACGTCGCGCAGTTTGCCGAGAACTAAATGAGGATTTGCAGTAACCGCAGCTAAAATATTCACTGTGTTATTTCCGTTTGTCACAGGCCGTCGTCGGACTCTCAGTTGACAGGTGAACAATACTGAGAAACGTCGTTTCAGACTGAACATTCCTGTCGAAGAACAGAGTAGCATAACCTTAACAAGCCTCGAAGTACGTGGCAAAAATATCGAGCCTATCTGCAGTCGTCAACATCGTGGAACAATTGCGACGAGATATGTAGAGTCCGAATCATTGAAGTAACATGCACAGTCTGACCGCGGGCTGAGCGCATAAACATGGTCTGTGCTTTATTCGATTATGGGAGCTGTCACATGATAGCATTATCAAAACTATCAAAAAATACTTCGATTATCTTCATCGGATGTGTATTTGCTTGAGACAGTACCGTTTTGCAACAATTGTCACCTCATTTCCATGTTTGCCGATTACAGCTCCATCTATCATAAAACGAAAGAAATATTTCACGGAGAATCCAAATCTGCAATAAAAAAACAGGGATCCCTATTTAAGATTTCAAAGTCCGCCCCCCCCCCTCCGCCTCCCGCCCCCGAGGGTGATGCTGTGGGAGGGGGAGGGGGGTCGTGCATTATGTTAATGGATGTCATCTTCGAGATGAACAACGTTCATTACCAATTTGGTTTTTAATCCGATGTTTATTTCGCCAGATATTCTGACAAACAGTTTTAAATGCCTCACCTACCATATCTGACTCCTCACTACCACAATTATAGGTTATACACACAAACCTTCCTCCTGAATCAGTGTGTGTGTGTGTGCGTGTGTGTGTGAACAAACTGCTGTCATCAGTCCCTAGACGTACATATTACTTTACGCTAAGAAAAATACACACACACCCATGACCGAGGGAGAACTCGAACCTCCGACTGGAGGAGCCGCGCAATCCGTGACATGGTGCCTGAAACCACGCGGCGACTCCGCGCGGACGTGAATCCGTCTATCTATTAGAGGAAACCACATAAAATTCACTACAGTGGGTCTAGAGATTAGTGTTCATCCACAGACAAAAAATATGTTGGGGGTGGGGCTTTAAATTGTAGTGCTATATACTAATATCATATATTATTATTATACAGGGTGATTCAAAAAGAATACCACAACTTTAGGAATTTAAAACTCTGCAACGACAAAAGGCAGAGCTAAGCACTATCTGTCGGCGAATTAAGGGAGCTATAAAGTTTCATTTAGCTGTACATTTGTTCGCTTGAGGCGCTGTTGACTAGGCGTCAGTGTCAGTTGATGCTAAGATGGCGACCGCTCAACAGAAAGCTTTTTGTGTTATTGAGTACGGCAGAAGTGAATCGACGACAGTTGTTCAGCGTGCATTTCGAACGAAGTATGGTGTTAAACCTCCTGATAGGTGGTGTATTAAACGTTGGTATAAACAGTTTATAGAGAATGGGTGTTTGTGCAAAGGGAAAAGTTCTGGACGGCCGAGAACGAGTGATGAAAATGTAGCACGCATCCAGCAAGCATTTGTTCGCAGCCCAGGAAAATCGACTCGCAGAGCTAGCAGAGAGCTGCAAATTCCACAATCAACTGTATGGAGAGTCCTACGGAAAAGGTTAGTTATGAAACGTTATCGTCTGAAATTGGTTCAAGCACTGTCTGCAGCTGATAAGATTAAAAGAATCGATTTCTGTGATGTTATCCTTGCTCAAACGGTAACAGATGAATCTTTCGTTTCAAATATTGCGTTTAGTGATGAAGCAACTTTCCACACTAACGGGAAAGTCAACCGTCACAATGTCTGTATATGGGGCACTGAGAATCCGCGGGAAACAACTCAGTATGAACGTGACTCGCCTAAGGTGAACGTTTTCTGTGCCATTTCAGCCAATAAAGTTTTTGGTCCCTTTTTCATCAAAGGTGCTACTGTAACTTGACTACAGTATCTGGAGATGTTAGAGAATTGGATGTTCCCTCAGCTCGAACAAGGAGCACAACAATTCATATTTCAGCAGGATGGAGCGCCACCACATTGGCACTTATCTGTCCGTAACTATCTGAACGTCAATTACCCGAGGCGATGGATCGGCCGCCAGGCAGCCCGTGACAGAGCACTTCATCACTGGCCTCCAAGAAGCCCTGATCTTACCCCCTGCGATTTTTTCTTATGGGGTTATGTTAAGGATATGGTGTTTTGGCCACCTCTCCCAGCCACCATTGATGATTTGAAACGAGAAATAACAGCAGCTATCCAAACTGTTACGCCTGATATGCTACAGAGAGTGTGGAACGAGTTGGAGTAACGGGTTGATATTGCTCGTGTGTCTGGAGGGGGCCATATTGAACATCTCTGAACTTGTTTTTGAGTGAAAAAAAAAACTTTTTTAAATACTCTTTGTAATGATGTATAACAGAAGGTTATATTATGTTTCTTTCATTAAATACACATTTTTAAAGTTGTGGTATTCCTTTTGAATCACCCTGTATATTCATATACATTATCTAAGTAAAACAGCTACGAACACGAAGTTGGGATAGAGCAATGTGCAGTTTTTGCCTTGCTCTGACCTGAACCCTGACACAGACAGGTTAAATAAGGTGTAACCTGCAAAAATTATGCTACGAGAATTGGGCTGATGGGAGATCGAATCACCAAACTTGGGATCTACATTCTGACGTACTGTAATTAATCAGAAAATAGTTTTAGTAGATCAATAACTAGGAAGGAAACGGCTTCTATGTGTTGACAAACTGAACAGACTGAATTGAATGACTGAATGATTTCGCTGTTGTAAATAGCGTGCTGTTACCTGCCAACTGACGAAGCTGTGCTGAATATAGCCGGCCGGAGTGGCCGTACGGTTCTAGGCACTACAGTCTGGAGCCGAGCGACCGCTACGGTCGCAGGTTCGAATCCTGCCTCGGGCTTGGATGTGTGTGATGTGATTAGGCTAGTTAGGTTTAATTAGTTCTAAGTTCTAGGCGACTGATGACCTCAGAAGTTAAGTCGCATAGTGCTCAGAGCCGTTTTGCTGAGTATATTTATATGTTTTGACGATGCCATTACGGCTTTATTACATTAGGACATGGTGTAGAACAGATCTGAAGATGGTCGTTACTGACAGAAACCAGTCATAGCCGAAGAACTTTATATTGTGATCAAAGACTGGAATAAAAAAAAAATTTAACCTTAAGATATGTTTCAGGAAAGTTCCGCTTCATCACTGGGAGAACGCCAGTCTCCACATTTCGTCTTGCATAAGTTCGTCTAGTCCTCTGCACTGAGAAGTCTTGACACTGACACGTGTTTCGCTTAGTTGTAATAGAATTCGCAAATGGACCTGGTGAGGCGTTGACTGGATTGATTGTTGCTTCATCTGACCCACCGTAAAGTTCGGTTTTTTGTAGCGAAATATCAGGCGATCTGGTCGGGGGGAGAGCGAGTCCCAGCTGCAAAACTTTGAGAGGGGTTTCGTGATTATAGCATTTCCCTTACGGTAAAGAGAAATCCCTCTAAAATCTTCCTCAGAACCAGGAGACTGGAGCTAAATCTGCTTGCTCCTCGGATAATGTGTTCCTGATAAAAATATGAAGACATGTTTGTCTATCTGTGAGTGCGTATAGAAGATGAAGGCCGGTGACTTGCTCGACAGGTGCAGTCTACTGAAATGACAGCAACGGACCAATTTTATCCTCCATTCTCTGAATGGAGACAGAGCCGACGTTAACTTAATTCATTATGTTGGGATCGTATTGTGACGATGGTGACCGAAAAACTAGGGACGGGTGACGTGCAGCCAGCTTACTTAAAGTCAATGGACGCGATTTTATACAGGGGTGTTTTGAAGAAGATTGCCCCTGTCTTTGCAGTCTTTATGCTGCACAGTAAAGGATATATTTTCAGAATTTGTTGTTAGTCACGTACACTAGGCCGGATCTGCGAGGTTCCTACAACAGTGAGTAATCAGAACTAGTACTATTGGGCTCTAGTGGCCGAACAGCAGTCTAACGCAAATGCGTACCAGAATGTCTAAATAATAGACAATCAGCTTTGTGGGACTTTGCACTGATTCGACTGTTTGTGCAAACAGATACTAGGAGGGCCTCGCGTTCGGATAAACTCGTGGAGGCTCTAATGAACAAATGGAGGATTATGTATTCAAACAGTGACACAATATTATGTGAAGGTCTCTACATGTTCATAAAACTGTCTCACGTAGGTTGTTGTGGTAGTCGTTCGCATGATTGTTTTATATGGTCGTGGTTGATATCACAAAGCGGGTCATGTTTCACTACACTAGTCCAATTTCCTCACTGACATCATTTTTTTTCCAAAGTATTCAAAACAGTAATGGACTTAAAGAGTAGGCTCATGCTTAAGTGGAAACAATTTACTTAGTATATCAGTTAGGATTCCAGAACGGTTGCTCAACTGGGAATGTTATTTATACATTCACTCATCAAATAGGAAATGCTTTAAATAATAAAATATATCCAGTTGGTATTTCTTGTGATCTTTTCAAGGCATTTGATTGTGCAGATCAGGTCATTCACGCAGAATAACTCAAGTTTTATGGAAGTGATGGCTTTTTGCACAGCTGGTTTGAATCATGCTTAACAAACAGAATGCAAAATATTGTGCTGAATAATCGCAACAATGTCGGATGGTAGAAAATTTTAGTGACTGGGGAGAAATCACAAAGGGAGTCCATGGGGTTCAATTTTGGGTCCACTTCTACTCTTTCCATATGTGAATGATCGTCCACTTAACATTCAACAGGCACAACTGGTTCTTCTTACAAACGACACTAGGGTTATGACAAATACCATTAGAAAGGAAGCAAGAGAAGAGATGGTAAATGATATTTTCCAGAGAACTGAAATGTGGTTCACGGAAAATGGACTCTCCCTAAATATTGAAAGATGCACTGCATTCGGTTCTGTACAATAAAAAGCGTCATATCAACAGCAGGTGTAGAATATGAGCAGAAGTCAGTAAATAGTGCAGAATGCTCCAAATTTTTGGATGTACATATCGATGAAAACTTGAACTAGAAGAAACAAATTAGAGGGCTTCTTAAGCAATTTTAAGTTCAGCTAGTTTTGCTCTTCGTATCATTAATAATCTTGGAAACAAATGGATCAACCTCCTCACGTAGTTTGCATATGTACACTCAATAAACTCTTATGAAATAAATTTCTGGGGTATCTTATTACTTGAAAAGAGAGTATCGACTGCACAAAAACGAACAATAACAACAACAACAACATGTGGTGCTCACCGACGGACGTCACGTAGCGCCTGTTGAAGGAACTACACATTTTAATTGTGCCATCACAATAGATACTTTCGCTAATGAAATTCGTCATGAATAATCCACCACAATTTGAGAACAGTGATATCCATACCTGGAGCACTAGTTATGAAAAGACCTTCGTTACCCATTACTGAAACTTTCAACGGCTTAGAAAGGAATTTAGTATCCAGCAACAAGAAACTCTGATTTTGACCAATAACGTAAAAATCTGACAAGTATCAAAGCAAGTTTTAAATCTAACTTAAAATCATTTCACATGGACAACTTCCCCTATTCCACTGATGAATATCTACTCAGAAACGTAAGCCGAGGTCCAGAGTCGAATAATAGCAGGTAATATATAGAAAACGAACATTATAATAACTGAAGATGTTATCAATCAATTATCGAAGGATGTTTTCGCCTGAAAAAAAATACGGTTTGATTATTTTAGCTTACTAGTATGAGCAACGAGGATGCCTTAAAAGACTGACTAGTCGCCATTTCTTTGATATCTGTAGCTGGGATGTGCACTTAGAAGACAAGCTACTTTACAAGTTTCGAAAAGCTTGAATTTCAGTTGGTCATGAACGGCAAGTGATGCTATTACTGAATAAAAAACATATTTCCTAATCTTTTCATCATCCCTCTGAGACATACGATTACTTTAGCGTCTTCTGAAATATCTACCCTTAGGAATTCGTCGTGGGAAAGTAAAGAACATCCAGAAATTCTTAGCGGATCATTAACTTGCTTTGTTGCCTGTTGGCTGATTAGAACGGTGGTTGCAACCAAATTTCGAGAAGACCACTGTAAAGAAACACATTGGTCATGACATCTCAAGGTTTTCTAAAATGGCGAAATAAGACAGTGTATACTCTCAATTTCCAAGCATAAACGCTCAATACGTCCTCGGGCCTTTCTAGTAGAACTCAGAAACTGATGTGTGAAAACCTGTGTAATGCAGAAATTTTCAGTAAATGAAATACTGTGATGTTACTATGAAGAACTTGCCACTCATTTCTGACTGCAAAACTACAGTCTATAAAAGTCGGCATCTGATGGAACGAGGTTAATTCAACCAATCGTCCTCACTGAGTGTTCACTTGCTTTTTTAAGTTCTTCAGCCGAATGCTGGGATAATGGCGGCAGATATCCTCTTACATCATCGACTAACAGAAGTAGTGTTCGGTCGGCTATGAGCTCGGTCTCAAAGCGTACTGAAGTCTGATTCTTCCTTCAATAAGACAGTCTCATTGTGGGAGTCGTCGCATCATGATTCTTTTGGGAAGTCGGCTGTGATACTAGGAACGTCAATCCTCACAAGAAGTTCGTGCATTTTTTTTTTTCAAATTTCACTTGCTCATTACTAGTACAGTTCTCAGTGACCGACAAGATGTGAAAATTAAGTGACAGTGGTTTAAATCGAGTTGTTTCACGCTCTTGTCATTTGAAACCGGCCCTTTAGCTTCTTCACGTGTGTTGTATCTACTGCCACATAGAACGCATCGCTTAACGTGAAATTACACTTCTTTTTGGTGTAAAGCTCTCGGCTTTCCAGCCGGATGGAAATATTAAAATACTGCAAATTTTCGACGAGTATTGTGGTGTCACCGCTAGACACCACACTTGCTAGGTGGTAGCCTTTAAATCGGCCGCGGTCCGTTAGTATACGTCGGACCCGCGTGTCGCCACTATCAGTGATTGCAGACCGAGCGCCGCCACACGGCAGGTCTAGAGAGACTTCCTAGCACTCGCCCCAGTTGTACAGCCGACTTTACTAGCGATGGTTCACTGACAAAGTACGCTCTCATTTGCCGAGACGATAGTTAGCATAGCCTTCAGCTACGTCAGTTGCTACGACCTAGCAAGGCGCCATTATTATTTGCTATTTATCTTGTGATGCATGTACCTTCAGACCGATGTTCACCAATTATGGATTAAAGTTAAGTATTCCAGAAGCTACGTACCTTACTTGCTAGTCTCAATTACTTTACCTGTTCCAGACCTCACGCCAGACTGCGTGAGTTTAAACGCATGCCCTTCGGCCTCCAGTCCTCGTGGATTGGCTGTCTTGCCAGTCCACAAAAAGTATCATAGTTGCTGAGGTACTGCTTGACACTGCTGTCTCAAAATTTCGAGCTTCAAGTAGTTAAACTGTTCGAACATGCGCTGATGACCACCTACTTAAAGTGTAACGCAGAATTTTACGAACAGACGGATGGTGTGGCCATGGGCTACAAGCTACAGGGATCGCAGCTACATGGAGCCCTTTGGAGCGTTGGCTGTCCAAACTACTCACCAGAAACCAAAGCATTTCTTCCTCTAAATGGACAACACTTATGTGGTATGGGTGCATTGAAATCAGGCACTGAAAGGGTTTTTGGATCACTTAACAACATCCATCATAACATTGCTTTCACTATGAAAAAAGAGGAGGCTGGTTATCTGTTGATTGTACGCTATGCCTTTCAGTATAGGAAAAACGTTGTAAGAGGTCCATGACTAAGGAATTTATTGCTAGCGCACTCGAGCACATGCAATTTCGATGTATTGCTCACGCGCTGCCTGCGATATGTAAGCTATAATAGAATCGCAGACCAGAGAGCAGTGTCAGCAGTAGTAGGGGTAGTAGCTCGCAGTAGGGCGGTTGAGCCGGTCGCGCCTGAGCGATGTAGTATAAGGTATAAACAGCCGCGCGCATATCTAATTTGTTAGAACTAACTTTGTACTATTGTTATATCAAGTCCCATGTAAATGTCTTAAAAAATCTTTTAATAATGATTTTTTTTATAAAATTAACTTTTTGATAATCATTCATCTGAATTTAAAGAATTTACTAATTTCTGCAGTCCATGGTCATCCCGATTATCGTAAAGAAAAATCAGTTGTTTCTTTTTATACATGACAAATCTAGCGGCCAGCATTGCACTGGGCTGTGCCAGAAAAGTTTCTTATGGGAGCAGATATACTATACGCGTTATCCAGCGACTTCATTGAGGTAAGAATTTTCAATTTATTCAGGATGGTCTCTCAGGGCCATGACGCAGCACTGCTGACGTCCAGATTTACCAGTTTAGATTCACAGTATTGGGAGGTTAGTCACATTATTATTGCGAGGTTATGGAATGATAAACTGTTGGGAGGTTACACTAAATATATAATTATATATTTTTTCTGTTGGGAGGTTACACTGAATGTGAAGGTTATAACTATTTTTTCTGTTGGGAGGTTACAAGGTACACCAGCATGCAACGAGCTGCCATTATCCAGTGCAACAGCAGTAAGTGCTGATCACCCTGGTACATAAAGCGCACGTCATCTGCGGTAAGGAAAGCCTCCCAGACGAGCTGCAATCTCTGAACGAAGTACTCCACAAAAATGGGTACAGAAAGCATAGATTAATAGGGCATTCAAGAAGAGACAAGATGCTGGAAACCGGGAAGAGGAAGAAGAAAGACAAGAGACGCTCTTTCGTTCCGTACATGGGACGGCTCTCAGCCAAAATTGCTAGGCTACTCGAAAAATCCAATAAAAAACTGTCTTCCGACCACCGCCGAAGACGAAAGAGTGGCTCGTATCTGCGGAAGACCAACTAAAAATTAACGTTCTCGGAATATACAGCATCACCTGCGAATGTGGCCAATAGTACGTTGGGAAAACGAACTGCTATGTTTCGAAACGCAGCGAGAAGCACATCAGACATGTTCGACTGGGACAGAGAGGAAAATCAGCTATAGCAGAGCACAGCCACGAGGAAGACCACACTTTTTGACTTCCAGAACACCAAGTTGCCTTGCCGAGCATGAAGGAGTCCATTGAAATGCGAGTCAGCGACAATCGTGTCAACACAGACGATGGATACCAAGTAAGTGCGGCATGGAATTTGGCGTTAGTGACAACACGACGAGAGCGCGACCAGCGCCGCCCAACTATCAAGGCGCGACAGGAATGCCCACACAGAGAAGCAGGCGAACAGAGCACCTGCTATTCGACCACTGCAGCTTCACCCCTCCCCCCCCCCCCCCTCTTCCAACCACTCCGCGCATCGCCCCCCCCCTCCCCCCCCCCCCACCTCAGTCTAGCGGCAAGACAGTACACGGCCGCCCGTAGCTAGGTGGAAGTTCGCACTCCACTAGTATAAATACCACATCACCACATCACCAAACATCGGCAGTTCGTGTTTTTCAACACACACGGCTGGAACCTCCCAGAACTTTTTGCCAACAGTATACATCGGTAGAACCTACGTTCACATATACTTACTGCTCTTAATTCGGAAATTATCTAAAACGATAGCCACCTTCGACAAAACAGAAGTGCCCAGCTATTTTTATTTGTTTAATATTTGAAACTGGTAGAAGCCGACCTCAGGGAAGATCAGTTTGGATTCCGTAGAAATGTTGGAACACGTGAGGCCATACTGACCTTACGACTTATCTTACAAGGGAACCTCCCCATCGCACCCCCCTCAGATTTAGTTATAAGTTGGCACAGTGGATAGACCTTGCAAAACTGAACACAAATCAATTGAGAAAACAGGAAGAAGTTGTGTAGAACTGTAAAAAAGTAAGAAAAATATACAAACTGAGTAGTTCACGGAAATATATGCAACATCAACGACCCTACAAGTGCGGGATGGCCGTGGTCTCGTGGTAACGTGTGCAGCCGCGGGGCGAAAGGTCATTGGTTCAAATCTCCCATTGAGTGAAAGTTTTAATTTTTTATTTTCAGTTTATGTGACAAACTCTTACGTTTTCATCACTTTTTTGGGAGTGATTATCACATCCACAAGAAAACCTAAATCGGGCAAGGTAGAAGAATCGCCATGTGTACAAGTTAGGTGGGTCGACAACATATTCCTGTCATGTGGCGCACATGCCATCGCCAGTGTAGTATAGAATATATCAGATGTGTTTTCCTGTGGAGGAATCGGTTGACCTATGACCTTGCGATCAAATGTTTTCGGTTCCCATTGGAGAGGCACTCCTTTCGTTTACTAATCGCACGGTTTTGCGATGCGGTCGCAAAACACAGACACTAAACTTATTACAGTGAACAGAGACGTCAATGAACGAACGCACAGATAATAACTATGCAAAAATAAAGAAAGTAAAATTTACACTCCAGGGAAGACTTTAACCAAGGACCTCCCACTCTGCAGCTTCTCACGCTACCACGGGACCACGGCGCTTCTAGGCTCACAATGTCCATGATGTTGCCTATGTGGCCCATGGACTACTCAGTTTGTATATTTTGCTTATTTTTTCACAGTTCCACACAACTTCTTCCTGTTTTCTCAATTGATCTGTGTTCAGTTTATCAAGACCTATCCACTGAGCCAACTTATAACTTAATCTGAGGGGGGTGCGATGGGGAGGTTCCCTTGTTAGAAGAAAGTTTAAGGAAAGGCAAACCTACGTTTCTAGCATTTGTAGACTTAGAGAAAGCTTTTGACAATGTTGATTGGAATACTCTCTTTCAAATTCTGAAGGTGGCATGGTTAAAATACAGGGATCGAAAGGCTATTTAATTTGTACAGAAACCAGATGGCAGTTATAAGAGTCGAGGGACATGAAAGGGAAGCAGTGGTTGGGAAGGGAGTGAGACAGGGTTGCGGCATCTCCCCGGTGTTATTCAATCTGTATATTGAGCAAGCAGTAAGGGAAACAAAAGAAAAATTCGGAGTAGGTATTAAAACCCATGGAGAAGAAATAAAAACTGTGAGGTTCGCCGATGACATTGTAATTCTGTCAGAGACAGCAAAGGACTTGGAAGAGCAGTTGAACGGAATGGACAGTGTCTTGAAAGGATGATACAAGATGAACATCAACAGAAGCAAAACGAGGATAATGGAATGTAGTCGAATTAAGTCGGGTGATGCTGAGGGAATTAGATTAGGAAATGAGACACTTAAAGTAGTAAAGGAATTTTGGTATTTGGGGAGCAAAATAACTGATGATGGTCGAAGTAGAGAGGACATAAAATGTAGACTGGCAATGGCAAGGAAAGCGTTTCTGAAGAAGAGAAATTTGTTAACATCGAGTATAGATTTAAGTCTCAGGAATCGTTTCTGAAAGTATTTGTATGGAGTGTAGCCATGGATGGAAGTGAAACGTGGACGATAAATAGTTTGGACAAGAAGAGAATATAAGCTTTCGAAATGTGGTGCAACAGAAGAATGCCGAAGATTAGATGGGTAGATCACATAACTAATGAGGAGTTATTGAATAGAATTGGGGAAAAGAGGAATTTGTGACACACCTTGACAAGAAGAAGGGACCGGTTGGTAGGACATGTTCTGAGGCATCAGGAGATCACAAATTTAGCATTGGATGGCGGTGTGGAGGGTAAAAATCGAAGAGGGAGGCCAAGAGATGAATACACAAATCAGATTCAGAAGGATGTAGGTTGCAGTAAGTACTGGGAGATGAAGAAGCTTGCACAGGATAGAGTAGCATGGACAGCTGCATCAAACCAGTCTCAGGACTGACGACCACAACAACAACAAAAACAATATTTGAAACATGATAGCACATTAAAACTGTGTACCGAAGAGGGGCGTTCCCTTTTGCGGACAAGACTCTCTCCCACTGAGCTACCAAAGCACGTGTTAGCACCTGTCTCCACAGCTCCACTGCTCCTGCCGCCTCTCTCCAGAAGTGAAGCAGTGATGGCGATTGTCGGTCGAGAGTGAGTGGCTCAGTCGGTAGGAGTGTTTGCCGCGAAGCGTTAGGTTCTGGACTCATTTTCCGTCCTTCTCACAGTTGCAATCTCGAGGAAATCGCACAACAGCAGACACAGCGGAGTGAAACATTCAGTCTGGATATTATAACTGTTTTGTCAAGCACTTTTGCAACACTTCTCTCGTTTGCAAATAGCTACCCGGCCCGGTTCCATACGGGTAGCTCTAAACTGAAGCGCCAAAGAAACTGGTAGTATAGGCATGCGTATTCAAGTACAGAGATATGTAAAATGGCACAATACGTGCTGCGATTGGCAATGCCTACGCAAGTCTGGCGCAGTTGTTAGATCGGTTACTACTGCTACATCTACATCTCTATCTACATGGACACTCTGCAAATCAAATTTAAGTGCCTGGCAGAGGGTTCATCGAACCACCTCTCTATTATTCCAATCTCGTATAGCGCGCGGAAAGAATGAACACCTATATCATTCCGTACGCGCTCTGATTTCCCTTATTTTATCGTGGTGATCGTTGCTCCCTTTGTATGTCTGTGTCAACAAAATATTTTCGCATTCGGAGGAGAAAGTTGGTGACTCGAATTTCGTGAGAAGATTCCATCGCAACGTCCTTCTTTTAACGATTTCCAGCCCAAATCCTGTATCATTTCTGTGACACTCTCTCCCATATTTCGCGATAATAAAAAACGTGCTGCCTTTCTTTGAACTTTTTCGATGTACTCCGTCAGTCCTATCAGGGAACGATCCCACACCGCGCAGCACTATTCTAAAAGAGGACGGACAAGCGTAGTGTAGGCAGTCTCCTTAGTGGGTCTGTTACATTTTCTAAGTGTCCTGCTAATAAAACGCAGTCTTTGGTTAGCCTTCCCCACAACATTTCCTATGTGTTCCAGTTTAAGTTGTTCGTAATTGTAATACCTAGGTATTTAGCTAAATTTACAGCTTTTAGAATAGACTGATTTATCGTGTAACCGAAGTTTAACGAGTTCCTTTTAGAACTCATGTGGATGACCTCACACTTTCCGTTATTCAGAGTCAACTGCCACATTACGCACCATTAAGATATTTTTGCAGTTTGTTTTGATCTTCTGATGACTTCATTAGTCGATAAACGACAGCGTCATCTGCAAACAACCGAAGACGGCTGCTCAGATTGTCTCCAAAATCGTTTATATAGATAAAGAACAGCAAAGGGCCTATAACACTACCTTGGGGAAAGTCAGAAATCACTTCTGTTTTACTCGATGACTTTCCGTCAGTTATTCCGAACTGTGACCTCTCTGACAGGAAATCACAAATCCAGTCACTTAATTGAGACGATATTCCATAAGAACGCAACTTCAATACGAGCCGCTTGTGTGGTACAGTGTCAGAAGTCTTCCGGAAATCCAGAAATACGGAATCGATCTGAAATCCCTTGTCAATAGCTCTCAACACTTCACGTGAATAAAGAGCTAGTTGTGTTTCACAGGAACGATATTTTCTAATCCCATGTTGACTGTGTGTCAATAGACAGTTTTCTTCGAGGTAATTCATGATGTTCGAACACAATATATGTTCTAAAATCCGGCTAAATATCGACGTTAACGGCATGAGCCTGTAATTTAGTGGATTACTCATACTACCTTTCTTGAATGTTGGTGTGACCCGTGCAACTTTCCAGTCTTTGGGTACGAATCTTTCGTGGAGCGAACGGTTGTATATGATTGTTAAGTGTGGAGCTAATGCATCATCATACTCCGAAAGGAACCTAATTTCTATACAGTCTGGACCAGAAGACTTGCTTTTACTACGTGATTAACGTTGCTTCACCACTCCGAGGAGCCGGCCGGTGTGGCCGTGCGGTTCTAGGCGCTTCAGTCTGGAACCGCGTGACCGCTACGGTCGCAGGTTCGAATCCTGCCTCGGGAATGGATGTGTGTGATGTCCTTAGGTTAGTTAGGTTTAAGTAGTTCTAAGTTCTAGCGGACTGATGACCACAGTTGTTAAGTCTCATAGTGCTCAGAGCCATTTGAACCATTTGAACTACTCCGAGGATATTTACTTCTACGTTACTCATGTCGGCAGCTATTCTTGATTCGAATTCTGGAATATTTACTTCGTCTTCTTTTTTGAAGGCATTTAGAAAGGCTGTGTTTAGTAACTATGCTTTGGCAGCACTGTCTTCGATAGTATCTCCATTGCTATCGTGCAGAGATGGCATTGATTGTTTCTCGCCGCTAACATATTTCACATACGACCAGAATATCTTTGGATTTTCTGCCAGGTTTCGAGACAATGCTTCGTTGTGGAAACTGTTATAGGCATCTCGCATTGAAGTCTGCGGTAAATTTCGAGCTTCTGTAAAACATCGCCAATCTTGGGTATTCTGCGTCTGTTTAAATTTGACATGGTTGTTTCGATTTTTCTGCAACAGTGTTCTAACCCGTTTTGTGTACCAAGGAGGATCAGCTCCGTCGTTTATTAATTTATTTGGTATAAATCTCTCAATTGCTGCCGATACTATTTCTTTGAGTTTAAGCCACATCTGGTCTACACTTATACTATTAATTTGGAATGAGTGGAGATTGTCTCTCAGGAAGGCGTCAAGTGAATTTTTATCTGCTTTTTTGAATAGGTACATTTTTCGCTTATTTTTTGTGAATTTGCGGATTACAGTATTCAGTCTCGCTACGACAACTCTGTGTTCACTAATCCCTGAATCGGCTTTGTTGCTCGTTATTAACTCAGAATTATTTGTTGCTAAGAGATCAAGTGTGTTTTCACAACCGCTCACTATTCGCATGGGTCATGAACTAACTGCTCGAAATAATTTTCAGAGAATGCCTTTAGCACAATTTCGGATGATATTTTATGCGTACCTCCGGAATTAATCATGTATTTCCGCCAACATGTGGAGGGTAAATTAAAGTCACCACCAACTATTATCGTATGAGTCGGGTACGTGTTTGAAATCAAATTCAAGTTTTCTTTGAAACTTTCAGTAACTGTATCTTCTGAATTGGGAGGTCGATAACAGGACCCAATTATTATTTTATTCCGGTTGCGAACAATGACTTCTGCCCATACTAACTCACAGAAAGTATCTATTTCAATTTCGCGACAAGTTAAACTACTTCTAACAACAACAAACACGCCACCGCCAACCGTGTTTAGCCTATCCGTTCGGTACAGCGTTAGGTTCTTCGCAAAAATTTCGGCTGAGCTTATGTCCGGCATTAGGCAGCTTTCAGTGCCTATAACGATTTGAGCATCAGTGCATTGTACTAGCGCTTGTAGCTCTGGTACCTTCCCAACACAGCTACAATGCCATTTTAGCAAGATTTAAGTGTGTTTGAGCGGACGAGTCTCGTTTCAAATTGTATTGAGCGGATGGACGTGTACGGGAATGGAGACAGCCTCATGAATCCATGGACCCTGTATGTCAGCAGGGAACTGTTGAAACTGGTGGAGGCTGTGTAAAGCTGTGGGGCGTGTGCAGTTGGAGTGACATGGGACCCCTGATACATCTAGATACGACTCTGACGGGTGACTCGTACGTAAGCATCCTGTCTGATCACCTGCGTCTATTCACGTCAATTGTGCATTCCGACGGGCTTGGGCAGTTCCAGCAGGGCAAAGCGACACCCAACATGTCAAGATTTCAGACCCCCTCGTACTCCTACGGATTTATGGACAGCCCTGCAGATTTCATGGTGTCAGTTCCCTTCAGCACTACTTCAGACATTAGTCGAGTCCATGCCACGTCGTGTTGCGACACTTCTGCGTGTTCGCGGGGGCCCTACACGATATTAGGCAGCTGTACCTGTTTCTTTGGCCCTTCAGTGTAGAACCTACAGCGAGATGACTTGTCTGGCGTAGCGGTGGTAAATTATGTACGCACAGCTGCCTCGCAAATCAGTCTATTAATGAGAATCTTATCAAAATCTGTGCAGGACTTCCTGAAATTAGTGTTCAGATAGACAGAAAAAATGGTCAAGTGCACGTACGCCTCGCGTTCTGAGGGTTCCGTAAAAATTAATTTTGTATATAGACATCCCAAGAATGTAGAATCTCGACAGTTTTTGCCTGTTATTGACACTGATACTGGCAATATATCGGTCCCCGGAATTCCAAGGCTTTTGAGAATGTTTTCATTTGAATTTGGAATTCGGCTAACAAATGACAAAAAAATATACAAATTCTGTTCTTGTGTTGTAATTACAAATTAACAATTTTATGATTGTTTTCACTTACTTGTACAGTGTAACTTTGTTTCTTGCCAATATTCAAGGTTCTAGGTCAACGGGAAGCATCCTATAGGTTTTAATGGGTGACTTTGGGAGTGTCAAAATATGTGACATAAATGACCGTATATTTTGATTGCACTGATTTAGAAGCTTCAGCTTTTTACATCGTCATAGAATCGTAGACGTTAGTATGCGAAATAAGGCTTAACTTGATACGTCTATCTGTCCCTGGAGAAAAGGGTTTTCAGCAGTCTGACAGACAAACGAACAGTCAGACAACAAAGTTATCCTACAAGCGTTACGTTTTTACCCAGACAGCGATGCTGTCCGGAATTTCGGTGGCTGTTTACCACCAGATACCGTCTCCTCGCTAGGTGGCCAGATCAGATTATGGCTCCCACCACTGCCACCAGATGTCACTCCTAACGCCAATCAAATACGGAACAGATAACAATACATATACAGTATGAGACATTCAAAACTGGTTGTCGGAATATTTGGCGAAATACTCATCGGATTAAAAACAAGTGGTAATAAACGTTGTTCGCCTCTAAGAAGGACATTCATTAACATAACGCTCGACCCCCGGCACCATCCCCCTATTTTTATTGGAGATTTGCATTTTGCGTTAAAAAATATGTAACTTTTCTATGAAACTTTTATTTCGTTTCAAGATAGATGGCGCTGTTATTGGCACAAAAGAATATGAGGTGACAATTGTTTCAAAACTGTAATATCTCACAAAAATACACATCCAGTCAGGAAAATCAAGGTACATTATTTGACATTTGGGAAAATGATATTATGTGACACCATCTACTCTCCCGCAGTTTATTCTTAGACTAAATTTAGCGTTACCCAGGAACAACTACATGGATATAGTAGTAGTGTGTTCCCTTCGGGGTGCTTGATTTTAGTGAGTCCCCTTGCCTCTCGCTATCTCGGAGTGCTTGATTACTGTGGGTCCCCTTGCCTTTCACTATCTTGGGGTACTTGATTCCTGTGAGTCCCCTTGCCTCTCACTATCTCGAGATACTTGATTACTGAGTCCCCTTGCCTCTCACTATCTCGGAGTGCTTGGTAACTGTGAGTCCCCTAGCCTCTCACCAGTATTTCAGTGGACCAGATGTTCGAAATGTTGACCGTTGTTTCCAATGGACATTGCAACTGTGTCTGAATGACAATCAGACTGTGTTAGTGTCTCTACTTTGATGTTTGCACATTCATTGCGAATTCGCTGCCGCTTATCTTCAGATGTTGTTCTCGCTTCCCACGCCCGGGTTTCCGGGTTCGATTCCCGGCGGGGTCAGGGATTTTCTCTGCCTCGTGATGGCTGGGTGTTGTGTGCTGTCCTTAGGTTAGTTAGGTTTAAGTAGTTCTAAGTTCTAGGGGACTTATGACCACCGCAGTTGAGTCCCATAGTGCTCAGAGCCATTTTTTTTTCTTCGGATGTTGTAGGTACATCCATGTAAAGTCTCTATTTTAGCCATCCCGACAGGAAAATGTCGGTAGAAGTCAAATCGGGTGAGCGTGCGAGCCGCGTATGAGGACCTCCTCGTCCAATCAATTGACCTGGATAGTTTCTATTCAAAGCTTCTCAAGCTAGTCGTGAATAACGCGCTGGGCATACATCGTGTTGAGACCACATATCTAGCCCCGTTTTAAACGGAACATCGTCCATTAGTATGGGTAAAACATTATCCACAATGTCGCTGTATATTTGACCTTCAGATTAACTTTTATGAAGTGTGCGCCAATTACCTGCATACCTAAAATGTCGCACCAAACATTGACACTCGATGGGCGTTGATGTTCAACTTGCCTTACCCACTGGAGGTTCTCCACTGACCAATAACGCTTATTATATCGATTCACTTGGTCACGATTCGTAAAATTTGATTCATCGTAAAAAAGTATCCGTGAAATGAAATTATCATAAACTGTCACTGTCAGAAATTCAGGCGATTAAGAAACTCGTCACCATGCAATTCTTGATGCAGCGATAAATGAAATGTATACCACTTGTGTGCATGCAGTATGCATAGAACACTTCTTTGCGAAATTCCTGAACGTCGCGCAGTTTGCCGAGAACTAAATGAGGATTTGCAGTAACCGCAGCTAAAATATTCACTGTGTTACTTCCGTTTGTCACAGGCCGTCGTCGGACTCTCAGTTGACAGGTGAACAATACTGAGAATCGTCGTTTCAGACTGAACATTCCTGTCGAAGAACAGAGTAGCATAACCTTAACAAGCCTCGAAGTACGTGACAATAATGTCGAGCCTCTCTGCAGTCGTTAACATCGTGGAACAATTGCGACGAGATACGTAGAGTCCGAATCATTGAAGTAACATGCACAGTCTGACCGCGGACTGAGCGCATAATCATGGTCTGTGCTTTATTCGATCATGGGAGCTGTCACATGATAGCATTATCAAATCTATCAAAAAATACTTCGATTATCTTCATCGGATGTGTATTTGCTTGAGACGGTACCATTTTGCAACAATTGTCACCTCATTTCCATGTTTGCCGATTACAGCTCCATCTATCGTAAAACGAAAGAAATATTTCACGGAGAATCCAAATTCATCGGATGTGTATTTGCTTGAGACGGTACCATTTTGCAACAATTGTCACCTCATTTCCATGTTTGCCGATTACAACTCCATCTAGCATAAAACGAAAGAAATATTTCACGGAGAATCCAAATCTGCAATAAAAAACAGGCGTCCCTATTTAAGATTTCAATGTCCGCTCCTCCCCCCCCCCCCCCCCCACGCCTCCTGCCCCCGGTGGGCGATGCAGTGGGAGGGGGAGGGGGGTCGTGCATTATGTTAATGAATGTCATCTTCGAGATGAACAACGTTTATTACCAATTTGGTTTTTAATCCGATGTTTATTTCGCCAAATATTCTGACAAACAGTTTTAAATGCCTCACCTAGTATATCTGACTCCTCACTACCACAAATATTAGTTATACACACAAACCTTAAACCTTCCTCCTGAATCAGTGTGTGTGTGTGTGTGTGTGTGTGTGTGTGTGTGTGTGTGTTCAAATGGTTCAAATGGCTCTGAGCACTCTGCGACTTAACTTCTGAGGTCATCAGTCGCCTAGAACTTAGAACGAATTAAACCTAACCTAAGGACATCACACACATCCATGCCCGAGGCAGGATTCGAACCTGCGACCGTAGCGGTCGCTCGGTGTGTGTGTGTGCGCGTGTGTGTGTGAACAAACTGCTGTCATCGGTCCCTAGACTTACGCATTACTTTACGCTTAGAAAAATACACACACACCCATGCCCGAGGGAGGACTCGAACCTCCGACTGGAGGAGCCGCGCAATCCGTGACATGGTACCTCAAACCGCGCGGCGACTCCGCGCGGCCGTGAATCAGTCTATCTATTAGAGGAAACCACATAAAATTCACTACAGTAGTTCTAGAGATTAGTGTTCATCCACAGACAAAAAAATGTGTTGGGGGTGGGGCTTTAAATTGTAGTGCTATATACAAATATCATATATTATTATTATATATTCATATACATTATCTAAGTAAAACAGCTACGAACACGATATTAGGCTAGAGCAATGTGCAGTTTTTGCCTTACTTTGACCTGAACCCTGACGCAGACAGGTTAGGTAAGGTGTAACATGCAAAAATTATGCTACGAGAATTGGGCTGTTGGGTGATCGAATCACCAAACTTGGGATCTACATTCTGACGTACTGGAATTAATCAGAAAATAGTTTTAGTAGATCAATAACTAGGAAGGAAACGGCTTCTATGGGTTGACAAACTGAACAGACTGAATTAAATGACTGAATGACTTCGATGTTGTAAATAGCGTGCTGTTACCTGCCAACTGACGAAGCTGTGCTGAATATAGCCGGCCGGAGTGGCCGTACGGCTCAAGGCACTACAGTCTGGAGCCGAGCGACCACTACGGTCGCAGGTTCGAATCCTGCCTCGGGCATGGATGGGTGTGATGTCCTTAGGTTAGTTAGGTTTCAGTAGTTCTAAGTTCTAGGGGACTTATGACCTCAGATGTTGAGTCCCATAGTGCTCAGAGCCATTTGAACCATTTCTAGGCGACTGATGACCTCAGAAGTTAAGTCGCATAGTGCTCAGAGTCATTTTGATGAGTATATTTATATGTTTTGACGATGCCATTACGGCTTTATTACATTAGGACATGGTGTAGAACAGATCTGAAGATGGTCATTACTGACAGAAACCAGTCATAGCCGAAGAACTTTATATTGTGATCAAAGACTGGAATAAAAAAAAAATTTTACCTTAAGATATGTTTCAGGAAAGTTCCGCTTCATCACTGGGAGAATGCCAGTCTCCACATTTCGTCATGCATAAGTTCGTCTAGTCCTCTGCACTCAGAAGTCTTGACACTGACACATGTTTCGCTTAGTTGTAATAGAATTCGCAAATGGAACTGGTGAGGCGTTGACTGGATTGATTGTTGCTTCATCTGACCCACCGTAAAGTTTGGTTTTTTGTAGCGAAATATCAGCCGATCTGGTCGGGGGGAGAGCGAGTCCCAGCTGCGAAACTTTGAGAGGGGTTTCGTGATTACAGCATTTCCCTTACGGTAAAGAGAAATCCCTCTAAAATCTTCGTCAGAACCAGGAGACTGGAGCTAAATCTGGTTGCTCCTCGGATAATGTCTTCCTGATAAAAATATGAAGACATGTTTGTGTATCTGTGAGTGTGCATAGAAGATGAAGGCCGGTGACTTGCTCGACAGGTGCAGTCTACTGAAATGACAGCAACGGACCAATTTTACCCTCCATTCTCTGAATGGAGACAGAGTCGACGTTAACTTAATTCATTATGTTGGGATCGTATTGTGACGATGGTGACCGAAAAACTAGGGACGGGTGACGTGCAGCCAGCTAACTTAAAGTCAATGGACGCGATTTTATACAGGGGTGTTTTGAAGAAGATTGCCCCTGTCTTTGCAGTCTTTATGCTGCACAGTAAAGGATATATTTTCAGAATTTGTTGTTAGTCACGTACACTAGGCCGGATCTGCGAGGTTCCTACAACAGTGAGTAATCAGAACTAGTACTATTGGGCTCTAGTGGCCGTACAGCAGTCTAACGCAAATGCGTACCAGAATGTCTAAATAATAGACAATCAGCTTTGTGGGACTTTGCACTGATTCGACTGTTTGTGCAAACAGATACTAGGAGGGCCTCGCGTTCGGATAAACTCGTGGAGGCTCTAATGAACAAATGGAGGATTATGTATTCAAACAGTGACACAATATTATGTGAAGGTCTCTACATGTTCATAAAACTGTCTCACGTAGGTTGTTGTGGTAGTCGTTCGCATGATTGTTTTATATGGTCGTGGCTGATATCACAAAGCGGGTCATGTTTCACTACACTAGTCCAATTGCCTCACTGACATCATTTTTTTTCCAAAGTACTCAAAACAGTAATGGACTTAAGAGTAGGCTCACGCTTAAGTGGAAACAATTTACTTAGTATATCAGTTAGCATTCCAGAACGGTTGCTCAACTGGAAATGTTATTTATACATTCACTCATCAAATAGGAAATGCTTTAAATAATAAAATATATCCAGTTGGTATTTCTTGTGATCTTTTCAAAGCATTTGATTGTGCAGATCAGGTCATTCACTCAGAATAACTCAAGTTTTATGGAAGTGATGGCTTTTTGCACAGCTGGTTTGAATCATACTTAACAAACAGAATGCAAAATATTGTGCTGAATAATCCCAACAATGTCAGATGGTAGAAAATTTTAGTGACTGGGGAGAAATCACAATGGGTGTCCATGGGGTTCAATTTTGGGTCCACTTCTACTCTTTCCACATGTGAATGATCGTCCACTTAACATTCAAGAGGCACAACTGGTTCTTCTTACAAACGACACTAGGGTTATAACAAATACCATTAGAAAGGAAGCAAGAGAAGAGATGGTAAATGATATTTTCCAGAGAACTGAAATGTGGTTCACGGAAAATGGACTCTCCCTAAATATTGAAAGATGCACTGCATTCGGTTCTGTACAATAAAAAGCGTCATATCAACAGCAGGTGTAGAATATGAGCAGAAGTCAGTAAATAGTGCAGAATGCTCCCAATTTTTGGATGTACATATTGATGAAAACTTGAACTGGAAAAAACAAATTAGAGGGCTTCTTAAACAATTTTAAGTTCAGCTAGTTTTACTCTTCGTATAATTAATAATCTTGGAAACAAATGGATCAACCTCCTCACGTAGTTTGCATATGTACACTCAATAATCTCTTATGAAATAAATTTCTGGGGTATCTCATTACTTGAAAAGAGAGTATTGACTGCACAAAAACGAACAATAACAACGAACAACAACATGTGGTGCTCACCGACGGACGTCACGTGGCGCCTGTTGAAGGAACTACACATTTTAATTGTGCCATCACAATAGATACTTTCGCTAATGAAATTCGTCATGAATAATCCACCACAATTTGAGAACAGTGATATCCATACCTGGAGCACTAGTTATGAAAAGACCTTCGTTACCCATTACTGAAACTTTCAACGGCTTAGAAAGGAATTTAGTATCCAGCAACAAGAAACTCTGATTTTGACCAATAACGTAAAAATCTGACAAGTAACAAAGCAAGTTTTAAATCTAACTTAAAATCATTTCACATGGACAACTTCCCCTATTCCACTGATGAATATCTACTCAGAAACTGGAAGCCAGAAGAAAAGTAAACCTTGTTTGTAAGTGTAAATGCAAGAGTACTACTAAAATAATAATGTGTTCATTGTTGTTAAAGCTAATCGTGTTCATACATTCTGTAAACTATCTCGTTCTACACCATTTTTATTAAAGAACCGTTCAGCTGATCTATGGAGCATGTAACTAACTAAATAGTGTACTGTGGACCCCCCAGCTTTATAAGGAGACACTAAGAAGTCTACAAACAATGGTAACCAGAAAACGTCTGTTATAACCTGCGTCAGCCCTTAATTGAAGCGAGAACTTGGAAGTTCTTACGTAAGCGTAGTGAGGAATCTTACAATTCATATGCTATGTTGTGCTAGGGTAATTTTAAACGTATTATAAAGTTTCAGTGTTGTTCTATGTCAAAGAATCACATTTTAAATTATTTTGTCTGTGAGAAGTATGCTCTTTGACAACATATTATTAGTGCTGGTGGAGTGTATCGTAAAATTTGGAGCTGTTGTCTGTGTGGAAACTGCACAAAATGAGTTCATTGGTTGCATCAAAATATGAGTGAGAACGAGTATGAAAAACAGTTGATGTATCTGCAGGTGCACGTAGAGGCATATTACAGAGGCGCATCTCATATCTCTGAATCGACAATGCCGATGAAGCTCCCTCTTCTGCGATCAGTCAAAGGTAGTGGGTATGTCAAATTCCACACACTACTTAATCTAACTTAAACTAACATACGCTAAGGACAACACACACACACGCACACCCATGCCCAAGGGAGGACTCGAACCTCCGACGGGGGGAACCGCGCAAACCGTGGCAATGCACTCTAGACAGTGCGGCTACCCCGCCTGGCTCCTCCGTTATTGCTGTTAGGCGTTCCCTTCTTTTCCCATCTTCCTTAGTCAGATCTAGGAGTGACTTTTCCATAGCCCTCCGAGCTGTTCGAAGTTTTCTTTTGAAAAACTCTTTCAAAATCCAAGTTTCACAGTCGTATATGAGTACAGAAACAATACACTGTTCGAAAGCAAACTTTTTTTAAGTTTGCTGATAAATTAAATTTAAAAAGTGGTAGCGTTACTTTCGTAAGCTCTCCAGCCTAGGTTGATAAGGAGGAAAATTTCAGGTAGTAAAACTCCTTTGATATCAGTTAACTGACAGACATAAACATATTCGTTAACACTGAAGTTGATGTTCAGTATTATTTGCCGTTACGCGCTTGTTGTGCATAATATTTGTTCTGAACAGATTTATCACAGGGCCCACTTCTTCGCAACATCGAGTATAGATTTAAGTGTCAGGAAGTCGTTTCTGAAAGTATTTGTATGGAGTGTAGCGATGTATGGAAGTGAAACATGGACGATAAATAGTTTGGACAAGAAGAGAATAGAAGATTTCGAAATGTGGTGCTACAGAAGAATGGTTCAAATGGCTCTGAGCACTATGGGACTTAACTGCTGTGGTCATCAGTCCCCTAGAACTTAGAACTACTTAAACCTAACTAACCTAAGGACATCACACACATCCATGCCCGAGGCAGGATTCGAACCTGCGACCGTAGCGGTCACGCGGTTCCAGACTGAAGCGCCTAGAACCGCACGGCCACATCGGCCGGCTACAGAAGAATGCTGAAGATTAGATGGGTAGATCACATAACTTATGAGGAGGTATTGAACAGAATTGGGGAGAAGAAGAGTTTGTGGCACAACTTGACTAGAAGAAGGAATCGGTTGGTAGGACATGTTCTAAGGCATCAAGGGATCATCAATTTAGTATTGGGCGACAGCGTGGAGGGTAAAAATCGTAGAGAGAGACCAAGAGATGAATAGACTAAACAGATTCAGAAAGATGTAGGTTGCAGTAGGTATTGGGAGATGATAAAGCTTGCACAGGATAGAGTAGCATGGAGAGCTGCATCAATCCATTTTCTGGACTGAAGACCACAACAACAACAACATTCTAATTCATCTGCATTTTCAAATAATTTTCGTCGCCGCTATCTCAAGAACTGCTATAAATAGTCTCGGGTACACAGGATTACTCAGCATTATTATTCTTTCAATGAAAAATTCCCTCATATGTTTTCCTATGCTTATAGAAGCCATAGCGTTGTCACATACGATAACTAAATTTTTATGCATAATGTTTCCACATCTTGTTCGTTCAGTGCCTCTATAACTGCAGTGTGGCTGATAGAAATAACTCTTTTCAAAATCTATAAAAACAATGCATACTGTCATTTCATATTCGTGGGTTCGACCAATTACTTCAAGCAGGATGTGTGTATCCTTTATTGTGCTATAATCACTGCGGAATCCAGCTGCTCGATAGGTTGTGCGTTTCCCACGATGGCGCAGACGCTGCTTAACAAGGCTTTAATAAAAAAAAGATTGTAGATAACAGGGAGTAAACTGATGGGCTAGTAATTCCTTGTTTGTGTAGAAGGATTATCTTCGCCTTGCCCCAGGAGGCGGGGATGCTGCCTTTTTGTAAACAAACACGTAAGATTTTAGCTTCAAATATTTCAATCGGGTGACGCCATGCTTTACCATTCTGATTTTCATTTATCATTTTTCTTATTTCTTTTGGGAGGATTTCTGAATGTTCGTCAGTTTCATTTGCATTAGGCATTTTCAGTGGTTCATGAGTTCTTTCATATACTGTAGTCAGCTGTAGAAATTCCTTGTGTACTCCAGAACATCTTCATTATTTTTTATGCATTGTCAACTGTTATTTTTCAGTTTTACGAGTCATAAGCTTTTGTTTAACTTTTTTACAGATCATTATATTCTCTAGAGCTAATTTACGGCATTTTAGTTGTATCTTTTGACTCATATACCTGGTTTTATTTTTCTTCGTTAGAAGCTTACATACGTTAGCTTGCTCAATACGTAAAATAAGAGACAGCACTGAGGGAGGTAGCTGACAAAATCAGCGACTGAATGTTCCAGGAACTGATAGGTTGTGAGGATAGTTGTTACACCATCGTTCACAATGTTTAGGGTAGCGGAAGAGAGTTCCTAGTTTGAATGACAAGCAGAAAGCTAGCACAGGTGATAAGACATCGTTCAAAGGTGGGCAAAGACCTACCTTTTCTGCAAGCCATTGTCACAGATAAGCATGAAACTTGAGTGCTACCAGTTCAGCTGTGAGTAGCGATCCATAACGCTCGCCATGTACAAATGTCTGCATCACATTTCGGAGGATTTAGAAAATTGTGGAAAATCAATGTTTTTAGCGATTCCTAAGCAAGTCCACGCTATTACTTCTGTCTAAAGTGTACCACTGATGATAAAACTGTGTTATGACCGACTCAGGTTACTCTGAAGACAAATCGAGGTATTTTGTTCGAAAAATATGTTTTTACTTTTTATACCACTCACCCAAAATTTTTGAAAATCTTGGAAGATCAAATTATTTTCACACAAATTTTATCATACGTGAATGTGCTCTGAGGTTAGGTACGGGGTATTTCATTAAAATGCAAAGTAAAACACAAAGTTATTTATTTCAGTTGTTTGTATGCAAATATAAAAGTCTTAAAGCTAGGTATCACAGACGTTTTTAATTTAATAAACTGTTGCATACTTCTAATAATGTTCTTCATCCATTATTGTGTAACATTCGCCAATTTATAAGCAAAAATTTTATGATTATGAATATGTGATTTCTTCCATACATCTCACATTAATTCTCTAACTGCAATAATCTTTGGTAAGGTTTATAACATTCTTTTACAAATTTCAATAATTGTTTGCCACTGGTACGGTATTAGTTAAGAAAACCTGTAATCAGCTTAATAGCAGCAAAACATGGAGATCAGAAGGATTAAGTATCCCTTATACAGTTATCTGAAAGACACCTTATACACGAAGCTGTCTTTCCGACAGGAAAGCGGTGCCTCAACACTCAATGAATCGTCTTGCAAAAATTGTATAATATGGCTGAGTTTACATCAAGACGTTTATCAGAGTATCATGGCAGCTACATGAAAGTAAGCTGTTCTAGTGGAGCCCATCGATGTTATTGTAAGAGAACAGCTAACGCTAATGTTATGTACCGATCAATAACATTTAGAGGAAGGAAATTTAGCCACTAAAAATTCTTTACATAACTGAGATTACAAATACGAAATTACTTTGTGTCAAGGTGCAGCCACTTTTGGTTTCCATTAGTGGGTGCGCGGTATTGACCCTGCATTAACGATGCCAGAATGCTTAAAGCATTAAAATACTGAAAAATTATCTTGTCGAGGAAAAATTGTATTGCATTACCCATAAAAGACATGGTAATTTACTCTGTTGTAAAATACATTGAGATCTGAACATTGAGGATGGTTGGTAGTCTATAGTTCTCATATACTGACGAACGTTTTTTAAATAACACCTTGAGGCGAGAAGCATGGCAACGTCCTACGTTGAATATCAGAACACAAGAATCGGTTTTCTATCGTAGCTAGCATGAGCTGTTGCTTCTACCTCACGCTTTTAATACGAAAACATTTTTTTTTTCAGCAATTTGAACATGTTGGTTCATGGGCCGCCAGTGTGGTAGTTACAGTATCAGTTTTATTGCCGGAGACTACTACCAGTTTCAGCTGCCAAGGCCATTTACGAGAGATTAAGGGTACTGCGTAGTGGAGCTTTACAGATAGACTCGGCACTAGGCTCATAACCTCTTGAAAATGGTTTAGGTGGCTGAGACCACTCGTGGTGCTTGAAAATGTAATTGTGATTGATGCTGTTATTTGATTCCAAAGAGATACCATGTACTTACGTCGTCATATTTTTACAAACTTCCTCCTTCAGTAAAGAAACGTTGGCTCTTGCTGAGCTGTATACGTGAAGCCAACTTCGATGTGATTAATGGGAGTCGTCCTATAATGGGCCAGTCCTGTACAGTGTTGGAATAGTAAGTAGCTTGTGAACAATTGAAAGGTGTGTTTTTAATATCGATTACTGACATCGTCATCTGTGTTACCATATATTTTTTGGAAACCAGGATACTTTTCTAACGTCCAGCAGCGACATAAAATGTCGCTCTATGTTGTGTAGTTCCTGGCGCCCCTCTCAGTTGGTAACTTGAGACGCTCTTGTCTCAAACCGACCATGATTACTGTTATGTGCGAAGATAACAGACTTTCAGGCTGCACATTATTACTGTTGATAATTAATCAACATACGTGATCGATTTTCGAATGCACATTGCGTCATCTGATATATCTTTGAAACCAGTCACATCTATGACACATTTATATCGATTCAATGAAATACGTCGATGCATGGATAGCCGACAGAACCACCGGTAAGTTGCACTGACACTTTACTATGTAGGTAAGATAACGTGAATTTATGCGAAAATCTGCCTTTTTTTTTACTTTTTTGTAACACATGTGAAGCCGAAACCGACAATGGAGCGTACCAACCAAACTTTTGATGAGAAATCAGTGTACGAACTTCCAGCATTCTGGAGTAATTGCTGGGCAGCAACTTTTGTTACCCAATGCGGTGGAAAAACAGCCAAAGCTGCAAATTTTGCTTTTATCTACTTAATGAATAGTTTCGCGCAGGGTCACGTTTTCATATCATACAATTGGTCGAAAACGCTATTTCCCAAAATATAGCAACTATGTCGAGATAAAAAACATGTAAAACTTCCTGGTAGATTAAAACTGTGTGGCGGAGCAAGACTCGAACTCGGGACCTTTCCCTTTCGCGGGCAAGTACTCTGACGACGGGGCGTGAGTCGTGCGTGGGTAGCTCAGATGGTAGAGCACTTGCCCGCGAAAGGCAAAGGTCTCGAGTCCGAGTCTCGATCCGGCACACATTTTTAATCTGCCAGGAAGTTTCATATCAGCGCACACTCCGCTTCAGAGTGAAAATCTCACTCTGGAAACAAACATATACGTACAACAAAGTGCAGATGAACGGTTAGAGAACATAGCGATAAGCTTATCTATAGTTTTCTATATGCTCTGTAACTATTCGTCTCCACTTCGTTGTGCGTATATGTTTGTTATCTCGACATGGTTACTATGTTTTGGGAATATCATTCTTGACTATCTGGATGACCCGAAAATGGTCACAGCCGGAAACTACACTCCTGGAAATGGAAAAAAGAACACATTGACACCGGTGTGTCAGACCCACCATACTTGCTCCGGACACTGCGAGATGGCTGTACAAGCAATGATCACACGCACGGCACAGCGGACACACCAGGAACCGCGGTGTTGGCCGTCGAATGGCGCTAGCTGCGCAGCATTTGTGCACCGCCGCCGTCAGTGTCAGCCAGTTTGCCGTGGCATACGGAGTTCCATCGCAGTCTTTAACACTGGTAGCATGCCGCGACAGCGTGGACGTGAACCGTATGTGCAGTTGACGGACTTTGAGCGAGGGCGTATAGTGGGCATGCGGGAGGCCGGGTGGACGTACCGCCGAATTGCTCAACACGTGGGGCGTGAGGTCTCCACAGTACATCGATGTTGTCGCCAGTGGTCGGCGGAAGGTGCACGTGCCCGTCGACCTGGGACCGGGCCGCAGCGACGCACGGATGCACGCCAAGACCGTAGGATCCTACGCAGTGCTGTAGGAGACCGCACCGCCACTTCCCAGTAAATTAGGGACACTGTTGCTCCTGGGGTATCGGCGAGGACCATTCGCAACCGTCTCCATGAAGCTGGGCTACGGTCCCGCACACCGTTAGGCCGTCTTCCGCTCACGCCCCAACATCGTGCAGCCCGCCTCCAGTGGTGTCGCGACAGGCGTGAATGGAGGGACGAATGGAGACGTGTCGTCTTCAGCGATGAGAGTCGCTTCTGCCTTGGTGCCAATGATGGTCGTATGCGTGTTTGGCGCCGTGCAGGTGAGCGCCACGATCAGGACTGCATACGACCGAGGCACACAGGGCCAACACCCGGCATCATGGTGTGGGGAGCGATCTCCTACACTGGCCGTACACCACTGGTGATCGTCGAGGGGACACTGAATAGTGCACGGTACATCCAAACCGTCATCGAACCCATCGTTCTACCATTCCTAGACCGGCAAGGAAACTTGCTGTTCCAACAGGACAATGCACGTCCGCATGTGTAAGTCAACTACCCTGGCCAGCAAGATCTCCGGATCTGTCCCCCATTGAGCATGTTTGGGACTGGATGAAGTGTCGTCTCACGCGGTCTGCACGTCCAGCACGAACGCTGGTCCAACTGAGGCGCCAGGTGGAAATGGCATGGCAAGTCGTTCCACAGGACTACATCCAGCATCTCTACGATCGTCTCCATGGGAGAATAGCAGCCTGCATTGCTGCGAAAGGTGGATATACACTGTACTAGTGCCGACATTGTGCATGCTCTGTTGCCTGTGTCTATGTGCCTGTGGTTCTGTCAGTGTGATCATGTGATGTATCTGACCCCAGGAATGTGTCAATAAAGTTTCCCCTTCCTGTGACAATGAATTCACGGTGTTCTTATTTCAATTTCCAGGAGTGTAATAATCAAGTGCCGGCCAGTGTGGCTGAGCGGTCCTAGGTGCTTCAGTCTGGAGCCGCGCGACTTTACCGGTCGCAGGTTCGAATCCTGCCTCGGGCATGGATGTGTGTGATGTCCTTATGTTAGTTAGGTTTAAGTAGTTCTACGTTCTAGGGGACTGATGACCTCAGATGTTAAGTCCCATAGTGCTCAGAGCCTTAACAATCAAGTAAATAAAAGCGAAATTCGCAACTTCTGCTTTTTCGCCGTAATAAAAATCAGTGTAGCTTGAGGAAGGCTATCCTCTTTGACATAGTAAAATACATTAGACTACCGGCTTATGACATGCAATCGCCAACATCGACAAAGAGATTAATATGTGATTATTATTTATACGACTAAACACATGGAAGAGTTCTCCTTTGTAAATATGAAAACAGACATCATAATGGAAAGAAAACGTGTTATTCAGAAAGACACGCGGAGATTAATAGTCTACACACGTAACTTGAGTGCGAAGCGTCTCACATTCAGCCAGACACTAGAGAGACTTGTTTCTGGATTGAGTTGTCGTATAGTGCCATATGAGAATATTATCCTAATACTACAGGTCATAGACATTTCATATTAGCTTTTGTATAGGCCGGCAATGTTGGCCGGAAATATTGGAGCCACATGTTAGGCAATACTGTCAGCCACGGTGCCCAGTAATGTTCGTGGCAATACATTTCCATCTCAGAACTGTGCACGTAAGCCACAGCATTGGATGAAGTGGTAATCACTACTGTGAGACATGACTCTGCGAAGAAAATCATCGGATTTATACACTGACACTTCGGTTTTAGGTTTCGTAGCCTCCAAGAAGCACCTGCGCCTTCAGTGAATTCGCTACTTGCTAAGGTCGCCGACCTGAGACAACGCTCATTCTATGAGCCGACGGGAATTTTGAGTGATGAGATGTAAAGCACCCGCCCTGCGACGGAACACCGCCAGCCGGCCAGCGAGGGATTGCGTGCAGCCCGTGAGGAGAGGTTGCAGTGCGGTGGATGACGTCACGAAGAAGCGGCGGCCACCAGGTTGATCCTGCGGCTGTGGCGGCGCGACCCGTGCGCCTCCGCGATGTGGAACTCGACGACGGTGCCGCCTCCGGGGGCGGCGCCCGCGGGCGGCGGGGGCGGCTGCGTCTGCGGCTTGCCGATGAGCGTGCCCAGCATCTTGGAGACGGAGAACTTGCGCGCCTTGGGCTGGTGCTGCTGCGACGCGCGGGCCTCGGCCAGCAGCGAGTCGAATGCCTGGTAGAGGCCGGCCGAATCGTCCACGGCAGACACCTCGTAGAAGGCGCAACCACCCTCAGAAGCCGCCCGCCGCCCCTCCTCTTCTGTCACCTGCAGCATACGTCACGAGGTGTCAATATTCAAGCTGCCATAGAGCAATATTTTTTTACACATACACATACTTGATACACTGACCGATACGCTCTCATTTGCCGAGACGATAGTTAGCATAGCCTTCAGTTACGTCATTTGCTACGACCTAGCAAGGCGCCGTATTCAATTGATATTTATTATGTGAAGCATGTATCATCAAGAGTGATGTTCTACAATTGTGGATTAAAGTTAAGTATTACATCATCTACGTACTTTATTTGCAATTCTCAAGATATTGTCCTGTTCCTGACCTCACGCCAGTCAGCGTGTAATTAAACACGTGCATTTCGGCCTCCTCTAGAAACACAGTGTTGGCTCTTCTGCCAACACTACATATTGGCGACGAGTCTCAAAAGGGTCTTCTTTTTTCTACTTGCTTAATTTACTTGTGTCATGGCTTCGCCACAATCTCCAGATGTACTGTCCGAATTTTATGGCTTGCAGAATCAGCAGACGCAGGCGTTATTGGATGCCCTTGGACAGCTCGTCCAGGGTCAACGTGCAATGCAAACCGATGCGGCAGCCGCCGCTCCACCGCTACCGCAGCCACAACATGCAGTTGCACCACCTTTTCGTCCGTTTGATGCGGCACTGGAAAGCTGGACGGAGTGGTCACGCCAATTTGGATTCCATCCCGCCGCCTACAGAATTCAAGGTAATGAGCGGCAGCCTCACTTATTATCGTGTATCGGCGTCCAGACGTACCGTGTGATAGTGAAATTATTTCCCCGACGCGACGTAGCAACTCTGTCCTACAAAGAAATTTTGTCTGCATTAGATGCATATTTCAAGGAATCCGTCAATGTAGTTGCAAAACGGTATACGTTCTTTCGTACAAAACGTACAGCCGGTCAAACTAATTGGGAATGGGTTGCAAGTTTGCAAGGCCTTACTAGGGATTGTGCTTTTGAGTGTGAATGTGGCCTCCCTTATTCAGATACTATGGTACGTGATGCAATTGCACAGAACGTTTCTGATGTTCGTATACGGGAGCAAATTTTGAAACTAGTCAGTCCCTCCCTTCAACAAGTGATAGACATATTGGATAGGCAAGACACACTTGACTTTGCTCAGGAATCATTTGAAACTTCGCCAGCTGTGTGTCACATTGACCGGCCCGCTGGGCGAGCTGCACGGAACAGTAAACGGCCCTCGCACACGTCCGCGCAGGCACGTGTGCCGCGCAAGCACGCACATGCAGTGAAATCATGTCCGCGGTGTGCTACTAGACATTTGCGTGAGAATTGACCGTCACGCCAAGCTATTTGCTTTTTTATGTAATAAAAAAGGACATGTTCAGAGTGTTTGCCAGAAAAAGCTCAGATCGGACACTCACAACCATTCCAGGCCCTTTGCTTCGCGCCGGAATCGGAATCGAACCAAGATTACTCAGGCTCGTGAACCTTCGCCCATGGAAATTCATGTAGTTACTTCCACTCCGCCCAGTGCCACTCTCTCTAACAGTGACTGTGTGCATCCCACAAAAAGTGTGCGTCAACGACGACGGAAATCCCGTCAAGTCGCGAGTGCTTCTGTCCCACTGTCAGTTCAAACTGCACGAGACAGTTGCTCTTGTCGTCAGCAGGACAATAAACTTTTTGTAGACTTGGACATTAATGGCAACGTGGTCCCATTCCAGCTCGATACCGGAGCTGCAGTTTCATTGATCAATAAAGACATGTACAAACAACTGGGCACACCTGCGTTGCATGCCGCAAATGTTAAGTTAAATAGTTATTCTGGTCAGAATATCCCTGTGTTAGGACAGTGCAGCCTTCTTACAACATACAAGGGACTAACAAAACTTGTGTCTTTTTACGTCCTTCATTCTTCTTCTGCAGTGAACTTGTTTGGTTTAGATTTATTTCAGTTGTTTAACTTGTCTATAGTAAATCAGGTCCTCTCAGTGAACCAGACTGTGCCTTCAGCCAGTGTTTCTCGTCTATGTGAAGAGTTTGCAGACATTTCTGCACCGGGCCTTGGTTGCGCTACGAACTATGAAGCACATTTGGACCTGAAAGTAAACGCGCAACCGAAATTTTTCAGAGCGCGCAATGTTCCCCACACATTGCGTGATGAGGTCGCAAGAACATTACACGATTTAGAATCACGAGGTGTGATTGAACGTGTGCAGGCTTCTCTCTGGGCATCACCCTTAGTAATTTTGCCAAAACCTTCCGGAACATTGAGACTTTGTGTGGACTTCAAAGCTACAGTGAATCCGCAACTAGTGATTGCAACTTTTCCTTTACCCCGCCCGGAAGATCTTTTTGACAAACTGTGCCCGGGTAAATATTTTTCGAAGTTGGACCTAGCAGATGCGTACTTGCAAATACCAGTGGACGAAGAATCCCAGCGCGTTTTGGTGGTTAACACGCATCTTGGTTTGTACCGATTCAAAGGACTGCCATTCGGGTGTGCATCCGCCCCTGCCTTGTTTCAGCAATATCTGCAAACTGTTTGTGCGTCGGTCCCTACTGCAGCAAACTATCTGGACGATATTATGATCTCCGGAAAGACGGAAGAAGAACATTTAGCCAATCTCCGAACATTATTTCAAGTCTTGCGACAAAATGGTCTTCGCTTGCGGAAGGACAAATGTGTGTTTTTTGCTCGTGACTTACCATATTTGGGACATGTAATCAATGCCCAAGGCATACATCCTAGTCCAGAGCACCTCCGTGCCATACAAGACTTGCCTTCGCCGCAGAATTTGAAGCAGCTACGGAGTGTGCTGGGTAAAATATATTACTACCATCGCTATGTGCGCAATGCCTCTTCCATTTCAGCTCCGCTTCATCGATTACGCCGTAAAGGTGTTCCGTTTGTCTGGACGACGGAATGCGAACGCGCCTTTCGCCAGTTGAAATCGGCGTTGCTTTCAAATACTTGCCTTACGCCATTCGATCCCCAGAAAGCCCTTTTGTTGATGTTCGATGCATCGGATTTCGGGATCGGTGCTGTGCTTGCGCACAAAGATGTATTGCATGATCGCCCTATTGCCTTTGCGTCCAAATTGCTCTCGTCTGCGCAAAGACATTATTCACAGATAGAGAAAGAAGCCTTGGCTCTCGTATTTGGTGTTACTAAGTTTCATGATTTCTTGTATGGTCGTCACTTTACCATCATCACCGACCACAAACCTTTAACATCGCTTTTTCATCCGAACAAGCTTGTACCTCCACGTACAGCGCAGAAATTCATTCGCTGGTCAATTTTCCTCTCTCAGTACCGCTACGAAATCTTGTATCGGTCCACTGCTAAGCACGGAAACGCCAATGCGTTGTCCCGTTTGCCTGTTGCTGAGGATAGAGCATTCGATTCTTCCGAACTTGCTTGCATGTTCATTGATGCGGAAACCGATGACGTGGTCGAATCGTTTCCGATTGATTTTCGTCGTGTAGCTACAGCCACAGCTGCTGGCTCTGTCCTTGCTACCGTTTTGCGTTTTGTTGCTACGCAATGGTCCTTGTCAATGTCACGGATCGCGGATCCGTTGGTTCGCCGATTTTTTGCTCACAAGGAGAGACTTTTTGTTCGACGTGGAGTTTGGCTGTTGCGTTCTGATAATGATCAGTCTCGGGTCGTGGTCCCACGTTCGTTACAGTCCTCTGTCTTACGGCTTCTACACCAAGGACATTGGGGTATAGTGCGAACGAAACAACTTGCTCGTCAGCACTGTACTTGGTTCGGAATCGATGCTGCGATTACGAATATGTGCTCTTCTTGCATGGCGTGTGCCGAACAACAATCCGCACCACCGCAAAAATTCTTTGCATGGCCGAAAGCCACTTCCCCTTGGCAACGCTTACACATCGATTTTGCTGGTCCATTCTGGAATGCTTGATGGTTGGTTGTGGTAGATTCATTCAGTAATTTTCCTTTTGTTGTCCGGATGTCTTCCACGACGCCTTCAGCCACCATCCAAGCGTTGTCTGCTATCTTTTGCATTGACGGTCTTCCACAGACTATTGTTTCCGACAATGGCCCACAATTTATGTCCGCAGAATTTCAGTCATTCTGCAAGGCCAATGGTATTCAACATCTGACATCCGCGCCGTTTTCGCCTCAGTCCAACGGTGCCGCTGAACGATTGGTCCGGACTTTCATGACGCAGATGTTGAAGTTGAAAGAGTCACATTCTCGGGAGGACGCGTTATTGCTCTTCTTGTCCTCGTATCGCTCTCACCCCGAGATGGTCGCTCGCCGGCTGAGTTGCTCCACGGTCGTCCTCATCGAACCTTGATGTCTTTCCTGCATCCGCCGCATCAGGTTCCTGGCAGCGGCAGACGCCTGCTTTTGCTCCAGGCGACGTTGTATACTATCCCAACTATCGCAACTATCGAGGTTCACGGCGTTGGCTCGCAGGGCGCATTCTTCGCTGCCTCGGCCGCGCTATCTATTTGGTTTTCGGGGCCTCTGGTGAGGTGCGTCGGCATCTCAATCAGCTGCGCCTCTTTAGTCGCACGGGTTCTGCCGCTCCCCGTCTGCTTTCAGCGACGGTGCCGTCCGGTCAGCGCCCTGGGGACCTATCTACTGGCTCGCCTCATCCCCAGGTGTTACCGACGCTGACTTCCATTTTGCCCCATGGCGACGCGCCGCCGCCGCCGCCGCCGCCGCCGCCGCCGCCGCCTGTTCTCCGGCCGGCGCCGCCCGCAGTGGACGCTTCGCTGCAGCCGCCAAGCGCCTCCCTGGGTCACGCGCCGCCGATCGCTTCCCGTGACCAGCTGTCCTCCGACATGGAACTCTTGCCCGCTCCGGACCAGATGTCGTCTTCGCCCGTCGGCTGCCCCGTTCTGATGGAGGTCGACCCTTCGGCCCCTCCTGTCTCTCTATGGGCGCATACACCGCACGTTGGCGTGCACCCTGGACTAGGTTTTCAGGCGTTTCCTAGCTCCCCTCGGACCGAATGGCCGGGTGCGGGTGGTACAGCCTCGTCTGTTGTTAGGCTCCCCGCCTCGTAGCATACGTCAACGTGGGGTCCTCCCCACGGCGGGCGGAAGCCTTATAACACCACCGTTCGCCGATTTACGGGGGAGGAATGTGGTGTCACCGCCAGACACCACACTTGCTAGGTGGTAGCCTTTAAATCGGCCGCCGTCCATTAGTATACGCCGGACCCGCGTGTCGCCACTGTCAGTGATAGCAGACCGAGCGCCGCCACACGGCAGGTCTAGAGAGACTTACTAGCACTCTCCCCAGTTGTACAGCCGACTTTGCTAGCGAAGCTAACACTGACCGATACGCTCTCATTTGCCGAGACGATAGTTAGCATAGCCTTCAGCTACGTCATTTGCTACGACCTAGTAAGGCGCCGTATTCAATTGATATTTATTATGTGAAGCATGTATCATCAAGAGCGATGTTCTACAATTGTGGATTAAAGTTAAGTATTACATAATCTACGTACTTTATTTGCAATTCTCAAGATATTGTCCTGTTCCAGACCTCACGCCAGTCAGCGTTTAATTAAACGCGTGCATTTCGGCCTCCTCTAGAAACACAGTGTTGGCTCTTCTGCTAACACTACACTACATACTTCTAAATCTGCCTAGTGTATTCATCTCTTGGTCTCCTTCTATGATTTTTACCCTCTACGCTGCCCTCCAATACTAAATTGGTGATCCCTTGATGCCTCAGAACATGTCCTACCAACCGGTCCCTTCTCCTGGTCAAGTTGTGCCACAAACTCCTCTTCTCCCCAATTCTCTTCAGTACATCGTTATTATTTACGTTATCTACCCATCTAATCTTCAGCATTCTTCTGTAGCACCACATTTCAAAAGCTGCTATTCTCTTCTTGTCCAAACTATTTATAGTCCATGTTTCACTTCCGTACATGGCTACATTACAAACCAATACTTTTAGAAACGACTTCTTGACACTTAAATCTCTACTCGATGTTAACAAATTTCTCTTCTTCAGAAACGCTTTCCTTGCCATTGCCAGTCTACATTTGATATCCTCTCTACTTCGACCATCATCTGTTATTTTGCTCCCCAAATAGCAAAACTCCTTTACTGCTTTAAGTGTCTAAATTCCTAATCTAATTGCCTCAGCATCACCCTACTTAATTCGACTACATTCCATTATTCTTCGTTTGGCTTTTGTTGATGTTCATCTTATATCCTCCTTTCAAGACACTATCCATTCCGTTCAATTGCTCTTCCAAGTCCTTTGCTGTCTCTGACAGAATTACAATGTCATCGGCGAACCTCAAAGTTTTTATTTCTTCTACATGGATTTTAATACCTACTCCGAAATTTTCTTTTGTTTCCTTCACTGCTTGCGCAATATACAGATTGAATAATATTGGGGAGAGGCTACAACCCTCTCTCACTCAGTTCCCAACGACTGCTTCCCTTTCGTGTCCCTCGACTCTTATAACTGCCATCTGGTTTCTGTACAAATTGTAAATAGCCTTTCGCTCCCTGTATTTTACCCCTGCCACCTTCAGAATTTGAAAGGGGGTATTCCAGTCAACATTGTCAAAAGCTTTCTCTAAGTCTACAAATGCTAGAAACGTAGGTTTGCCTTTTCTTAATCTCGCTTCTAAGATAAGTAGTAGGGCCAGTATTGCCTCACGTGTTCTAATATTTCTACGGAATCCAAACTGATCTTCCCCGAGGTCGGTTTCTGCTAGTTTATCCATTCGTCAGTAAAGAATTCGCATTAGTATTTTGCATTCGTGTCTTATTAAACTGATAGTTCGGTAATTTTCGCATCTGTCAACACGTGCTTTCTTTGTGATTGGAATTATTACATTCTTCTTGAAGTCTGAGGGTGTTTCGCCTGTCTCATACATCTTGCTCACCAGATCGAAATAAATTCGCTGAATGCGAATAACTTGGCGTCGTCTGTAGGAGTTACAAGCGTTCTATCCGGTCCGCCACAAACTTAAGTATGTCACCAACAGGTAGAACATCGGTACCTAATACAGATCACGCCATTTATTCGCAGTTAGCCAACTGCCTTCCAGACAAACAAAAATTACACGAAGCTAAATGTAGTGTGAAGAGGGTTATGCGAGAGGCGTTCAATGAATTCTAGGTAAAGTTCTGTGTACTGACTTGGCAGAAAATCCTAACAAATTTTGGTCTTATGTCAAAGCGGTAGGTGGATCAAAACAAAATGTCCAGACACTCTGTGACCAAAATGGTACTGAAACAGAGGATGACAGACTAAAAGTCGAAATACTAAATGCCTTTCTCCAAAGCTGTTTCACAGAGGAAGACTGCACTGTAGTTCCTTCTCTAGATTGTCGCATATATGACAAAATGGTAGATATCGAAATAGATGACAGAGGGGGTACAAAAACAATTAAAATCGGTCAAAAGAGGAAAAGCCGCTGGACCTGATGGGATACCAGTTCGATTTTACACAGAGTACGCGAAGGAACTTGCCCCCCCTTCTTGCAGCGGTGTACCGAAGATCTTTAGAGGAGCGTAGCGTTCCAAAAGATTGGAAAAGGGCACAGGCCATTCCCGTTTTTAAGAAGGGACGTCGAATAGATGTGCAGAACTAAAGACATATATTTCTAACGTCGATCAGTTGTAGAATTTTGGAACACGTATTATGTTCTAGTATAATGACTTTTCTGCAGACTAGAAATCTACTCTGTAGGAATCAGCATGGGTTTCGAAAAAGACGATCGTGTGAAACCCAGCTCGCGCTATTCGTCCACGAGACTCAGAGGGCCATAGACACTGGTTCCTAGGTAGATGACGTGTTTCTTGACTTCCGCAAGGCGTTTGATACAGTTCCCCGGAGTCGTTTAATGAACAGAGTAAGAGCATATGGACTGTCAGACCAATTGTGTGATTGGATTGAAGAGTTCCTAGCATGTCATTCTCAATGGAGAGAAGTCTTCCGAAGTAAGAGTGATTCAGGTGTACCGCAGAGGAGTGTCGAGGGACCGTTGCTATTCATAATATATATAAATGACCTTGTGAACAACATCAGAAGTTAACTGAGACTTTTTACGGGTGATGCTGTAGTATATCGAGAGGTTGTAACAATGGAAAATTGTACTGAAATGCGAGAGGATCTGCAACGAATTGACGCATGGTGCAGGGAATGGCAATTGAATCTCAATGTCGACAAGTGCAATGTGCTGTGAATACATAGAAAGAAAGATCCTTTATCATTTAGCTACAACGTAGCAGGTCAGCAACTGGAAGCAGCTAATTCCATAAATTATCGGGGAGTAGATATTAGGAGGGATTTAAAATGGAATGACCATATAAAATTCATCGTCGGTAAAGCAGATGTCACACTGAGATTCATTGGAAGAATCCTAAGAAAATGCAGGGGAAGTAGGTTACACTACACTTGTTCGCCCACTGCCTGAATACTGCTCACCGGTGTGGGATCCCTACTAGATGAGGTTGATAGAAGAGATAGAGAAGATCCAACGGAGAGCAGCGCGCTTCGTTACGGGATCATTTAGCAATCGCGAAAGCGTTACTGAGATGACAGATAAACTCCAGTGGAAGACTCTGAAAAAGAGACGCTCAGTAGCTCGGTGCGGGCTTTTGTTGAAGTTTCGAGAACATACCTTCACCGGGCAGTCAAGCAGTATATTGCTCCATCCTACGTATATCTTGCGAAGAGACCATGCGTATAAAATCAGAGAGATTAGAGCCCACACAGAGGCAGACCGACAATCTTTCTTTCCACGAACAATAAGAGACTGGAATAAAAGGGAGAAACGATAGAGGTACTAAAGGTATCCTCCGCCACACACCGTCAGGTGGCTTGCGTAGTATGGATGTAGATGTAGATGTAGATGTCTTGTCGCAAAGTTTCGACGAGTTTCCCACTCGTCATCTTCGGCCTAGTAGACCGAAATAAATTCGCTGAATACGAATAACTTGGCGTCGTCTGTAGGAGTTACAAGTGGTCTATCCGGTCCGCCACAAACTTTAGTATGTCAACAACAGGTGTAACATCTGTACCTAATACAACTGACGCCACGTATTCCCATTTAGCGAATTTTTTTTGATCTAATTTCGAATGGATGTCAGTAATTATGAACGTAAATATTATGTGCTGTGGCCAGTACCAGATAATAACCCACAGGTCTCGATTCTCAGGATCTTATTCTCCCCAATGTGAGAATACAGAATTAAGTTGCCACCGTTCAATAATGGAGATAAGAGACTATGGTACAGAGATATACATCTACATTTACGTGGTTACTCTGCAATTCACACTTAAGTGCCTCCAGAGGGTTCATCGAACAATTTTCATACTACCATTCCACTCCCGAATGGCGCGAGGGAAAAAGGAACACCTGAATCTTTCCGTTCGATTTCTGATTTCTTTTATTTTATAACGATGGTCATTTCTCCCTGCGTAGGTTGGTGTCAGCAAAATATTTTCGCATTCGAAAGAGATAGTTGGTGATTGAAATTTCGTAAATAGATATCGCCGCAAAGAAAACCGCCTTTGTTTCAGTGAGTGCCACCCGAATTCGCGTATCATATCAGTAACACTCTCACCCTTATTGCACGATAACACGAAACGAGCTGCCCTTCTTTGCACTTTTTCCATGTCCTTCGTCAATCCTCCCTGGTAACGATTCCAAACCACACGGTAATATTCCAGCAGAGGACGGACAAGTGTCGCATCTTAAGTGTTCTACCAACAAAGCGCAGTCTTTGTTTCGCGTGGTCTTTCCTATTTAAGTTGCTCGTAACTGTAATTCCTAGGTATTTAGTCGAATTGAAAGCTCTTAGATTTGTGCGATTTATCATATACCCAAAATTTATCGGATTTCTTTTAGTGGTTCAAATGGCTCTGGGCACTATGGAACTTAACATCTGAGGTCATCAGTCCACTAGAACTTAGAACTACTTAAACCTAACTAACCTAAGAGGATTCGAACCTGCGACAGTAGCGGTCGTGCGGTTCCAGACTGAAGCGCCTAGAACCGCTCGGCCACACCGGCCAGCTTTCTTTTAGTACCCATGTGAATGACCTCGCACTTTTTTTTATTTAGTGTCAATTGCCACTTTTCGCACCCTGCAGAAATTCTCTCTAGATCATTTTGTAATTGGAATTGATTGCCTGATGATTTTACTAGATGGTGAATTACAGCATCATCTGCAAACAATCTAAGGTTGCTGCTCAGATTATCACCTAGATCATTTATGTAAATCAGGAACAGCAGAGGGCCTATGACCCTACCCTACGGAACGCTAGATACCACTTCGGTTCTATTCGATGATTTAACGTCTATCACTACTAACTCTGACCTCTCTGAGAGGAAATAACGAATCCAGTCACACAACTGAGACGATATTGCATATCCACGCAATTCGATTAATAGTCGCTTGTGAGGAACGGTATCAAAAGTCTCGGAGTGCCTGGGTCAGTCCAAGAGGAGTGTACGACTAGTCTAACGGCAAAACGACCGCTTGGGATAAGCGGGGAATCGAGACCCAGTCTGGCACAAATTTTCATACGTCACCAACGGGTGAAACATGTGTACCTAATACAGCTGACGCCAAGTCAGTCGAATTCAGCGAATTTATTTCGATCTAATTTCAAACGGCTGTCAGTCGTCATCAGGGTAAACATTCAGGCAAACTGTCGGGTTCATGTACAACTTGGTCCTTTGTAGACACTGGACTGCGAACCCCACACCCGTGCGCCCAGCGGGCGGGCCAGTGGCGTGTCTCCGGAAGAGATGTTCTGGCCAGTGGTCGAACTGGTCATGAACTTGATACATCGCCTGAAGATGACCAGTAGGAAGCTCGTCTAAATGTTACGACACGAAGATGAGACGACTTGGCTGATAACGTGAGAAGATTTGATCAATATTTTGAAATGGAGATTTTTTATTAACTTTTACGTGTCGATCTGTATATGACATAATTTGTTCATTCTCCAATTTTACTGTCTAAAATGTTGATAATGTAACCCTTTTTTTCACGTGTTTAATTACTGTCTAAGTTTTAATTAAAATATGATCTCAAAATATGAGGGAATTTCAACAAGTAATGAAATGCATTTTTTCTTCGAACAGTTTCAGTTGAAAAATGCAGTATTTGTTGTGGGAAATCGTGGAATATTTTGGATTCAGTTCCTAACGTTTAGTGAAGTTCCTACACGTGGTGGTTCTATAATAGCCTTCAATATGGCGTATGTAACGGAGGTTGTTTCAAGCAGTCAGCTGTCATTGAGTTTCCTTTGACGAAAACCAGAGCATCGCAGATATTCACAGCCGTCTGCAGAATGTCTACGGAGACCTGTCAGCGAACAAAAGTTGGGTGAGTCGTTGGGCGAGGCGTCTAGCGTCATCACAACGAGGTCGCGCACACAACTGTGACTTCTGCAGTATTGGAATGCGCGGAACATCTCATTCGAGGTGATCAGAGGGTCACAACCAAACACCTCGTTACTCAGTTGGACGTCTCTGTTGGAAGTCCACTAATCCATCAGTTGGGGCACTGAAAGGGGCGTCTTCGCTGGGTTTTCCATCTTTTAAAAGTAGAGCACAAAGAACAACTTCCATCAATTTGTTCCAATAAAGGATGCACTCCAAGGGCAGCAGTACGTGGGGCTTAATCATGCAACAAGACGTTCATTCCAATGTCGACCAACAGAATGTACATTACAGTGTTACCATGTGGGCATACAGGCGTCCGCCCCCCACAAACACACAGTAAGGTGGTGTCAGGCTGTAGCATTGAACGCATTGAACGGAGATTATATGAAAAACGGGGATTGTACTCAAACGAGTGGGAAATAATACGGGGTATTGTAATCCTGAATAAAGCCAACCTGCTTTCAGAAAAAAATGTTGCCTCACTTATTAAACGTTCAAATGTTAAAATGTGTGTCAATTGCTAAGGGACCAAACTGCTGAGGTCATCGGTCCCTATACTTACGCACTACTTACACTAACTTAAACTGATACTAAGAACAACACACACACCCATGCCCGAGGGAGGACTCGAACCTCCGGCGGGAGGGGCCGCGCAGTCAGTGACATGGAGCCTCTTATTGAACGCCCCCCGTATTATTCCGTACATAACGTAATGCGGTGACAAAGTTTGGGATATATTTTACCTATGTTAAATTTTGTCAAGACAGAGAAGATATTTTTGTTGGGACGAGAGAATGTCGTGTTGGGAGGAGGACGCATGAATGGATGCAGACTCGCAATGTGGGAATACTAACTTGATTATGAGACATTTTGGTAATCGTTTTGAATTGTTGCAGAAGTAATTCCTCAGAGAATGTTTGTTTTACTAGGCTAAGTGAAAGCGACGGGGACATCGTGGAATAGTAATTTTGTACGCTATATTATTATGCAAATGGAGGTTACTGATCTACTAAATTTGAAAATTACTAAAATATTACGCTCGTGGATATAAAGTATGTGGGAGGTAGAAGGTTAACAGGTGAGAATTCCTGATATGATGTGATAACTGCGTTACTTAGATCTCGAAGTGTATAGGACTATGATATTGTTCTTCTCGGCTGTATTAAGTAGAAACCAACATTTTAAGCAATCGACTTTGATGTGCACTGCAAGTGAAGTTTAAACACACAGAAGCTGACCTTTAAATGGGTACTCCGCTCATTTCATGTGTTAGGTGTGAACACTAAAATAAACATGCAAACTAACAAAATGCGCTTGCCACATATTTGTACTGCTTGTAGTATTAACCTCGTTTTACCATAACTGGACATCAAACTTTTGCGAATGCTGAGAGTTTCAGCACGTCGCAAAATGTAGAACGGCGGACTTACAGCACACACTTTCAACATCTTGAATTTTAATTTGATGTCCTCTGATATTAAACCTTCGAGTTACGCTATTGTTTCATTGCCATCAGCGAGGATACGTCGTTCCAAGGCAAATATTCTCTGACATCTGGGCAGAAATGACAAGGAAAGACGGTGCGGCTTTTCATAGAATTGTAACTCAATGTTTATTTATGGGTATAAACTTTACGGTTACGAAACTAGAATCAGTATTAAAGTTAGTAAAGGGGTAAAATGTTATCATTTCCGAGAAAAAACTCATTTGAATCTAAACAAAAAAGAAGAAGGAAGAAAAATGGTTATCTTATCAACTGTAGAGGGTTTCATGATGTAACCAATCAGCTTTTTTGACGGGTGAGTACTTGATTGACAATTTGGCAACAGAATTCGAAAAATTATTCAAATTGAATTCAATTGTAGTTTTATTTGCTATTTCATACAGATAACTAAAACAGAACAGAAAACAGTTGATGTTAATCAAGGAGTTTTGAAATGCCAGATATTGAATGTCTGATGGAAATACGTCTCACAGACGTCTTTTCTCATTAATCATTATATTTCCAACCAAACTTTACATCCATTACGTTGTGGTTGCTTACACAGCATAAATCAGACTAGAACTTGCAGTACAGCGTAATTGATTTCAATCAGTCTAGAACTTGCAGTACAGCGTAATTGATTTCTACAGTATAATGTATATAATTAATCTTGATTTATCGGTTATTTCGAATCAGTGGCATGTAATATGAATTTATTGTTGGTTGGTGGGATTCAGAGAGGTTACGCCATGTGTTTGAACAAGTAACGCTTACCTCTAACAGACAGCAAGTGAATACAGCACTGCGGTAGAAAAATGACGGGATTCGTTTTAGCGAGAACAGGCTAGTTGGAGTAGGCTTTCATTTAGTTGTTATATCAAATTAGATAACAAAGCAAGTACATTCGGCGAATGAATAAAAATGAGAGGAGCAGGAGGAGATTAGCGTTTAACGTCGCGGCAACAACGAGGTCACTAGAGACGGAGCGCAAGTCAGATTAGGGAAGGATGGAGAAAGAAAGCTGCCGTACCCTTTCTAAGGAACCATATCGGTATTTGCCTCAAGCGATTTAGGGAAATCACGAAAACCCTGAATCAGGATGGCCTGATGCGTCTTCCAGAATGCGAGCCCAGTGTGCAAGCTACTCTGAATAAAAATATGTATGTTCTAGTTTCCATGGCGGTCTGTATGAAATTCAAATAAAAAAACATTACCTAAATGACTATTGAAGTTAATGGGTAGAGCTTGTAACACTTTCGGAAGAAAATATCATCCACACATTCCCGAAGACAGCATGGACAGCAATGTGCGAGAACTATCGCACAGTCAACTTAACATCAGCTGCATCCAAGTTACTGACAAGAACAATACATAGCATGGAAAAGAAAATTGACGATCTGTCAGATGACGACTTTACGAAATGTAAAGAAATCAGAGAGGCAATTGCGACTATGCGCTTGATAAGGGAAGCAAGACTGGAAAAGATCTGTGGATGTAGAAAAAGCGTTCAACATTCAACGCCGTAAATGGTATAAGATGTTCGAAACTATCAGAAAAATAGGTGGACGCTATACATCTACATCTACGTGATTACTCTACTATTCACAATAAAGTGCCTGGCCCTACTGGAAAATTTGTAATATACAGCGTGTACGAAAACCAAGAGGAGAAAATAAGATTGGAGGACCAAGAACGAAGTGCACAGATTAAAAGGGATATGAGACATGGATGTAGTCTTTGTCTGCGACTGTTCAATCTGCACATAAAAAGAGCAACGACGGAAATAAAAGAACAGTTCAGGGATGTAATTAAAATTTAGGGTGAAAGGATAACAGTGATAAGAAAGGAGAAACTACACGATATGTTGAATGGAATGAACAGTCTGCTGTGTACACACGGTATACTGAGAGTAAATCAGTGAAAGACGAAACTAATGGGGAGTACCAGAAAGAGATTACCGATTAAGTTGACTTCTAAATTGGTGACCATGAAGTGAAGAGATTCTGCTACACTGGGTGCGAAGTAATATGTGGCGGATGAAACAAGGAGGACATAATAAGTAGAGTATTATAGACAAAAAGATCATTCCTGGCCGAAAGAAGTGTACTAGCATCCAAAATCAGTCTTAATTTGAGGAAGAAATTCCTGAGTATGTATATTTAGAGCACAACATTGATTGGAAGTGAATTGCGGACAGTGGGGAAACCAGAAAAGAAGAGAATCGGTGTGTCTGAGATGAATTGCTACAGAAGGCAGTTGAAAATTAGGGGGACTGATAAGAAATGATGTCGTTCTCCATAGAATCGGCGAGGAGTAGAACGTGCGGAAAACATTGACAAAAAGAAGGGACAGGATGGTAGGACATATTTTAAGACATTAGGGAGTATGTTGCTTGGTTCTAGATCGAGCTGCAGAGGGCAAAAAGTGTAGGGGAAGGTAGAGATTGGAATACATCCAAGAAATGATTGTGGAGGTTGGGTGAAAATGCTGCTTCTGAGATATAAAGGTCTGCAAAAGAGAGGAGTCCGTGGCTAGTTGGATCAAACCAGTCAGACTGGAGAAAATGTGGAAACTGGAGTACTTGACATGATGGTACAAGAGGCCAAAAGCAGTCAAGGTGTAACGCAGGATTGTTCATTGTAAAATTTTTATGTAATTTCTGTATTGAAGAGGCAATTAAGGTCATCAGTTTCGTTTCACTGACGACGCAGTAGTGGCGGTCGAAAGTGAACAGGAACTAAGACGGTTGCTGAACGAAGCAGATCATGTGCTAGCTGTCACCTTCAGTAGAACATAAACAAACTGGTGGGTGGAGCAAGCGTACATGCTCGACGGCTTATGGTAGAAATAGGACAAGAGACACTTGAATAGATGGACATATTTTGATGACTTGGACGTAGAACAGGTAAATAAGAAATATTCACGAAAGAGCTAGTAACAAGAAGTTCACAAGGCAAAACGGCTTTCTACGTAAAGAAATAGCTACCAACATTCTAAAATATAAAACTCGACAGCAGAAAAATATTCACGAAAAGCTATGTTTGGAACCTAGCTCTGTTGGCTGTGGAATTTCGACTATGGGGAAAACGGAAAAGAAACGATGTGGTGTTACAGGAGACTGTTGTAAATCCATTAGATTTGTCGTGCATGGAACGAAGAAAGAACGGTTCATCGAAAGGATATACTGTGGTGTCACCGCCAGACACCACACTTGCTAGGTGGTAGCTTTAAATCGGCCGCGGTCCATTAGTACATGTCGGACCCGCGTGTCGCCACTGTTAGTGATCGCAGACCGAGCGCCACCACACGGCAGGTCTCGAGAGACAGAATAGGACTCGCCCAGTTGTACGGACGACTTTGCTAGCGACTACACTGATGAAGCCTTTCGCTCATTTGCAGAGCAGATAGTTAGAATAGCCTTCAGCTAAGTCAATGGCTACGACCTAGCAAGGCGCCATTAGTAGTTTATTGCCTGAATCTACAGAGTCTCACTTGTATCGTCAATAGCGATGTACAACAAGGATGGATTAAAGTTAAGTATTCCAGCAGCTACGTACTTTTCTTTATAGCATTCATTACGTATCCTGTTTCAGACCTATCTCTAGCCTGCGTGAGTTAACGCGTGCCTTTCGGCTACTTCCGAGTGGCGTGGTTGTTAACCTACGCCACAACATATACCTAATAAGGAACCTAATGGAACAAAGAGGTAGGATGGTGGAGAAAAACGTCGTTGCTGAAAATAGTAATGAAAGGGAAGTTAGAGGGAAATAATCGCAGCGTCAGTGTAGGCGTTTCGTTCTGCTTATCAAGGTGGGACGTAACCTTTCCTCAGTAGTTGGCTCTCTTTGAATTACAACACCGCTAGCGCAGCTGATAGTCATTACAGTAGAGATGGTGATGATGAGTAAGAGGCGATTAATGTGCCTTATCGATTATTTAAATGAATCGTTTAACTTTATCGATTAACTGTACACTAATAAACTGTTATTCGATTAGTAGTTATGTTACAGGATGCACAGCCACATTGTCGTTAAAGAATTGCAAAGGAGAAGGATTTTGGTTGATTACAGGTTGATGTAAGTAAAGTCGGTCTTCAGAGATACACTACGTGATCAAAAGTATCCGGACACTCTCAAAAACATACGTTTTTCGTATTAGGTGCGTTGTGCTGCCACCTACTGCCAGGCACGCCATGTCAGCGACCTTAGTAGTCATTAGACATTGTAAGACAGCTCCTCGGAAATCACGGACTTCGAACGTGGTCAGGTGATTGGGTGTCACTTGCATCATACATCTGTACGCGAGATTTCCACACTCCTAAACATCCCTAGGTCCATTGTTTCCGATGTGACAGTGAAGTGGAAACGTGAAGCGACACGTACAACACAAAAGCGTACAGGCCGACCTCGTCTGTTGAGTTGACTGATAGGGACCGCTGGCAGTTGAAGAGAGCCGTACTGTGTAATAGGCAGACATCTATTCGGACCATCATACAGGAATTGCAAACTTGATCAGGATCCACTGCAAGTACTATGACAGATAGGCGGGAGGTAAGAAAACTTGAATTTCACGAGCAAGCGGCTACCCATAAGCCACACAGCACGCCCACGCCCGCAAATGCCAAACGAAGCCTCGCTTGGAGTGAGCGTAAACATTGGACAATTGAACAGCGGAAACACGTTGTGTGGAGTGACTAATAACGGTACACAATCTGGCGATCCGTTAGGAAGGTGTGGGTATGATGAATGACCGGTGAACCTCATCTGTCAACGTGTGTAGTACCAACAGTAAAATTCGGAGGTGGTGGTGTTACGGTGTGGTCGTGTATCTCTTGGAGGGGGCTTGCACCCCTTATTGTTTTGCGTGGCACTATCACAGCACAGGCCTTCATTGTTGTTTTAAGCACCTTCTTCCTTTCCACTATTGAAGAGCAATTCGGGGATGCCGCTTGCATCTTACAACACTATCGAGCACCTGTTCATAATGCACAGCCTGTGGCCGACTGGTTACACGACATAACGTCCCTGCAATGGACTGGCCTGCACAGAGTCCTGACCTGAATCCTATAGAAGACCTTTGGGATGTTTTGGAATGCCGACTTCGTGCCAGGCCTCACCCACCGACATCGACGCCTCTCCTCAGTGCAGCATTCCGTGAAGAATGGGTTGCCATTCCCTAGGAAACCTTCCAGCACCTGCATGAACGTATTCCTGCGGCAGTGGAGGCTGCCTCAAGGCTAAGAATGGGCCAACGCTATACTGAATCCCAGCATTACCGATGGATGGCACCACGAACTTGTAAGTCATTTTCAGCGAGGTGTCCGGATACTTTTTATGACATAGTGTAAATCCTGATTATTTGGGCTTACTGTCTTACTGTGGTAGAGCTTTATTTCTACTATATTGAAAGTAATACATCATGAATGCCCCACTAATCATGTTCTGCAGTAGCCGTTAACGGCTTTGATTACATTGTGTACCATCCTCTTCTTAAACAATGGCACCTAACGTGCTAACGATGGTACTTATTGTCCAGTGATTTCACAGTCTTGAAACAGAGCTTATTTACATAAATCCTTGTCACCTTTCTCAAAATATTTCCATACTACACTTGATATATTTGTTGCCATGATTTTAACTTAGCGCCTATCTACACATATTAACTTGACAAGTGGAACACCAATAAGGCTTAGTTACGGACCTTGTCATGGGCAGGGGGAGAGGGCGGGATGTGGGGGGGGGGGGGAGGGGAGGGGTACGGAGTGGAGGAACAATGACGTTGCTGCCGCGTGCTGAGGGGACTGGAAAAGGGGAATATGTACATACTTCCAACCAGTGCTGCAACTCAAAGGTTAGGGCACCTTCTGGCGATCAGCAGTTACGGTATAAATTACGACAGAAACAACAAGGTTAGGTAGTAGCACACCGTAGGGACCAATGACGTAACCAGGTTAACGACAAAAGAGGGATCCGATTTGTTAAAGAGGACCTCAAAAAGATTCATGGTTTTCGTTTATTCTGAAAATTTCCAGAAAGAACGATGAACCATTTTATTTGAATATGATCTATGGTTTTCACCAAGCGCAGATGTAATTTCATTACTTACAAGAGCTGCATTGTGATAAACCACTAAGAAGCAATCAAGCTCCTTTATGCCTTCACACTCCAATGTCATTTTATACTCCTCTTCTTTCAGTCTGGATTTGACCTGAGGAAGTGATCAGGAACGCAAAAGCGCAAATTTTTTTGGTCAAAGTGATTATTACTGACAGTGATTCTGGAATAAAATGATATATCTGTTCGACAGAGAAGCTAGAATAATTTTTGATGGTTAAAATGTAAAGGGTATTTCCCAAATTTTATCATTTAAGTATGCATCTGTCACTTCCTGCCATGTAAGAAACATCACTTTCTGCATTAAAGAATGTCCCGGCAGACAAACGCATCAGCCTGAATGAGAAGAAATTCGAGTATTACTCATTTATCATATAAATTTTACTACTGGGAGTCTCCGAAGAGGAGCTCGGCTCGCCATTGCTGCAGATATTTTCATTTAAACAGAAGAGCTTTAAGCAAATTGGAACCTGTCCAGAAATTGGCTGTGGCCTATAGTAAGGGACCTCTCCGGCATTTTTCTAAATTGAAAATGTGAAACCACGGAAATCATTTTCAAGATTGCTGGTGGATGGATTCAAACCAACTCGCCTCCCGAATCCAGTGATTGCTAGCTCATAGGCTCAGCACGCAGAGCTACCCCAAGGCGGTGGAGAATCGGAAAAAACTGGTTGTGGTACACCGCTCTAAAACAAAATAAAATGCATCACAACAGAAGATTGAATTCTAACCGTGCATGTTTTTTTCCTTAATTGTGCATGTTCAGTCATTTGATAGTACATGAATGCACGCATAGTTTAGGATTTACTTGTACGTGGAATCTTGGGCCTCCATTAGCTATTATAGTAGGCTATTATAAGAGTGTAAATACAGTTTGGACGAAAGGGGGAGAGAGGGATGTAATGCGTAGTTGGCTCGGTCGAATTCAAACAGCCCGCTGCGAAATGTTTTTAGAAACGAACGAACTATAGAATGTACTGTCATCACATATCCATCACGCTCTTCACAAACGCCTCCGCATCATTCCGTATCGGAACTGGTTTTCGTAATTGAGTACCAATCGGTGTGACAACACTGGGCGTTATTTTGCCATTTAGGCTGCTAATGATAGAATATTGAACAACTTTCTAAGGATATACTACCATCAGCATTTGGATGATATTTTGTTGATCAACGCCGTGTTTGGGCTACACACACAAATCCAAGTGCATTTTTATGCAGTGATTTTCATTTAACGTTATTTGTAATGACATTTACAGTTCCGCTGCCTTGTGAAATACTGAATTATTGCAAACCCCAAAGTTCTAGCAGCCTCCAAATAACGACTCCACTGCTAACATCACACAGCTATAGATAGGTAACTAGACTTTTATAGCAGAGCGTACATATCTTCAAGTTACCATAAAGCTAGCGGACGAATCAAAATCGGTTTTCCTCTTCTTTCATGTTGCAAAATTATCCATAGTTAGAAACCATCACAACTGCACACAGCATAAAAACAATAAACGGCAACACTTACATTAAATTCAACTGCAAATAAGAATTGCACTAACAATCAAAACAACAGCTGGGCTCAAAGATGGCCAATAATTGGTCTTGGCTACAATAGGAATAGGTAATTTGACTACCTGGCATTTCAAAATTATCTGATCAACATTAACTGTTCTCTGCTCTGTTTTAGCTATCTGTATGGAAAAGTGTAGGTAACAGCAATTGTACTCAGTTTGAATAAATTGTCGAATTATGTTCCAACCTGTCAATCAAATACTTCACTCGTCAAAAAAGCAGATTTTTTAATGTTAAGAAACTTTTTGCAGTTGATCAGATAACCATTTCTTTCTTTCTTGTTTGGTTCATTACAAATGAGTTATTTCTCGGAACTGATAACATTCTACCCCTTTACTAGCTTTAATTCTGAAACTATTTCATAACTGTAAAGTTTATACCCGTAAATAAACAGTGACGTACAAATCTGTCAACAGCAGCGCCGTCTTGTCTTATCGCTGATTTCCGTCCAAGGAAAGAGGGATGTCAGAGAATATATAGTACTAGCTCTATGAACGTATAGATACTTTAAATACATCGTTGGCCTTGCTATCGATAATACGTATTCCTTTTTTGTCATATGATTGAAAATCAATATATCTTTCAATTCCACTACAAGGTAATTCTGAGGAAACCTTCGCGTGCTGCTTGATTTCCTCAGAATTCGATTTGTATTTATGAAGCCTACTTTCAATTCTATAATTCATATGGCGTACATTATAATGAGTAACTACTTTAGTTTGCTTTTCAGTTTTTTTACATGGTATGCTTTATCATTCACGACTACTTTCCCTAGTACATTACTTCATAGGTTATAATTACCTCAGCCCCGTCACGCCTTTTTGCTTATATTTTAATTTACTTTATTGTTTTTATGAGTATCTTTTCTTTCAGGTTTGTTACGTACTGATTGATACGGCTCTATGTATTTATGCCTTTACTACATTATGTTAACATTTTCTACGAAGTGTACTGGACTTATGTACTGTTACTTAGCACATTCCCGTATTTATTTACAATTTCTTCTCATACTGCTTTATGCACTGATATGCAAACAATTAGCACTGTTTACCTGAGCCTGCTTGCTCTTTACGTGCTGTATGACTTTAACGCCCCCTCCCCCCTTCTACCCCTCCCCCCCCTTCTTCCCTTTTCATTAGTCTTATTCTTTTTTAATCGCAGCTATTAACCATTTTATTGGCTGAATCAGGAATTGGTTGCTTGGTGCGGCTATGTGAACTCTCGTTCGCCCAGTAAGCGCCACCTACCGTAGTTTACTGATTGCCAGTGCCTGCACATTTTGGTCAGTCGGCTTATATCACTAACCTTGTATGTGCCATACTAAATGTCTGTTGGATCCAATATCAGGTGTGTTTTATTTTAAAGTTTTACGAATAAACCCTATAGTATTAGGCTGCTACCTTAACTATACATTTTAACTGTGGATATTTGTAGGTGACATGCACATTATACTAGACAAGAACCTTATGGTTCTAAAGTCCATTTTTGTTATATGCGATTCTACCAGTGTGTATGCTTCCTAAAACAATTTTTATTTGTTGTTTGTCGAATTTGCTTCCTTCTCAGATTGAGATTCGTAACTATATTATAATAATTTGTTCATATGTCCATTTTCCTTCCAAAGACGACAAATTTATATTTCTAGAAATTATTGTAAACGGTAAATAAAACTTTACTTCTGCTACTGGTAGGCTATTATTTTCCAATCTTATCAAGTAGTCGGAATGGACAGGGCACACGGTCATTGTAGAAGCGAATACGAGCAACTAATTACACAGACCGATTGCCGAAAATTACTTAAAATGTGATGACAGTTTATTCTGAAGAGTTTACAGTAGGCCTATATGTGAGTACGTGAAGTAGACTGTCGATGACGTGATATACGGCAGTCATATTCAGTTCAGCTGACGTGGACAGCTGGTAAGCGACAGGGATGGAGAACCAAGCTTAGTGTTGGTGACCGAAACAACCACGGGCATCCAGTCACTAGCGATGGAGCATGAGCTCGAATTGGAAACCAATTCCTCAAAAAAGAAATCAGCAATCACACTTTAATCCAATTTGTATTTTTATTGCAGATCCATATTTCATCTATCCAGTGCTAAAAATACAAGGAAATATGCATGAACCATTAACTGGACAATGTATACTAAATCCACGTTTTATAAGAGTAATGACAACATATTAGGTAACGTACCGTTTAAATCGAGTCACATAGACTTATCAAGCTCGTCACAACACATGTTACTATTCGACTTTAACATGTACGTAGTCAGGTTCTAACTGAGGCTGTTGTTTACAGGGCAGCACAAGTAGGCAAAGCTTACGTCATACGAGTACAACCATGCCTTCTATTAACACTAACATGAACATATAATTAACAGTTCAGTTTATTGTACAAAATTGTTATTAAAATTTAAAAGAAGTGAACTGGCAGTTTTTCATCGGTGCTAGTGGTTGCTCTACCCTTATAAGGTAAGCTGTGGCTGCTGGTACTGCTTTGAAAGGAACAATCTCCGTTGGAGTCAGGCTATGTACATGTTAAAGTCATATAGTAACATGTCTTGTCACACGCTTAAGAAGTCTATATAAATCTACGTTGTCACTACTATTTTCAGTTACTGATTCGTGAATATTTTCTTGTATTTTTAGCACTGAGGATAGCTATTCAACAGCTGAAATCTACATGTTCAACAGAAGCACAGACAGAATTTGCGACTGATTGCTGAATTTCTTTTCCGTTTTTGAAATACACCACAGTTGCTGCGCACAACTCTCCCGATAGAATCAACCTTGAGTGAAAAACAATGGGTATGAAAATCGATGGTGTCATTTATAATGCAACCATGTGGACATTCATCTTAAGCGATTTTAGCGAAAGTAAAGCAAGGCTAAATCACGATAACCAACCGAAGATTTGAATCCTTATCCTCCCGAGTAACGAACCAGTGTCTTAATCATAAAGCATCGTATTCCTTAGTAATTCTCATTGCAAGCGAAGTTCATGCCGCAAGATGTTACCGCGTTAACCGTGCTAACCCCAGAAGTTAAGCTGGCCACGGTGGCCGAGCGGTTCTAGGCGCTTCAGTCTGGAACCGCGCGACTGCTACGGTCGCAGGTTCGAATCCTGCCTCGGGCGTGGATGTGTGAGATGTCCTTAGGTTAGTTAGGTTTAAGTAGTTCTAAGTTCTAGGGGACTGATGACCTCAGATGTTAAGTTCCATGGTGCTCAGAGCCATTTGAACCATTTTGAACCCAGAAGTTATGCGCTTTGTCAAATTGCATCTGGAGGGCTCCGGCGGATGAAGTGCAAGAGTACATCTTAAGAGGTCTGCTGGCTTTGGGTCTATTAAGATATCCCTGTGTCTCAATGATTTTGTAGATACATTCAGCAGAATATGTGGATACTGTCACCGAAATAAATCCTGAATATAGTTTGTGGCAAAGAAGTAATAAATTTAAACGTCGTGCACAATGCGGCAGCTTTTCACACATCTCAATGTTTATGATATTACGGTGCATTTAGTGGATGCTGCCTGCGAAATTTATAGCGAATACAGTTAGTAGCACAGGAGTAATACATTGAAATTACCGGTGAATAAATATAATGAAATGATGCAGCATATATTGACTACCTCAGGTTATCTTGGAGTCGACGTTAATGTGTACCAAGCCCCCATATGACGCAATGTTTCGGTCATATGTCTTGTCGTCACCATCAGGTGCAACTTGAATCACAGAACTGTCCAGTGTGGTTAGTTTGAATCACGATTGCGGTGTTGCTGGGTAACAACGAAGAGATAGGGATCGTTCCGTCACGAAATCAGTGCAGTGCACTCGGATGGGATTGTGGCTCTTATCACACCATCTGCTAGCCTCCTACGAATTTGTGTATATTTTTATCGGCGATCACACAGAATTCGCGAGAAGTGTGGCCACTATACCTGATAGCACGATAACAGTGACACCACATGGCATTTCGTGACACTCATTTCAAATGTGCTCTTGCAGTACGACAGTATCTGTAATCTCATATATAAGCTTAAAGGAAAAACAACATTCGCAAGGTATGTAAATACTTTCGTCCGTCGTTAAGATATGTGCATCTATTGCATAACCAATAACGGAGACGTTTGTATTTCATTTTTTACCTGAATTGGAGCATACAGCTCCATTGTGGAATACAATGGAGAACAGTAATTCTAGAAATTCAGTCTCTATTTCTCTCTCAGCACTTAAGTCTCGGCTTCAGAGTGAGTCGCTAACTAAAACGCTCACAGGAAATGCAACAGAAAAATCAATACAAGATATACATGGCCGCATAAATGTACGTGTACTAAAGTACAAAGTACTGCAACTATTATTAACAGCCGCGTTTGTGTGCCAAAAGAAACCTTCCAATTCAGATCTGGAACTCTAAGGAAGAGCGTTAACGTGAAGTAATAATTAAAAAATTGTTCGTAGCTGCGGTTTGTAGTCATACAAAACGTTTTGAAAGATAACATTGTCTTCTGTGACTGTTAAAACTATTTATGCATGACATCAAACAGTGAACGTGTGTAGTAGTCCCATGTTACTCGTATTTATGCGAATGATGCCAACAATTTCAAATATTTTTGAAAATAAGTGACATACTCTGAAGCACAAAATTTTCCCTGTACTCTACTCGCAAATGGATAACAGCCAGAACAGCAACAGTGAATTTTATTACGAGGAGCGTACAATAAGTAATGCAACATATCTTTTTCGCCAATTTCGCTTGACATATGTGGAATTTGTTGTGGGGTCATCGTGGAATATCCCCGTTTCAGCCCTGAAGGATGGGTGGCGGCAGTATCGTAGCTTTCAAAAGGGCTTTTGTAACTGAGGTGCGTTCCAAGCAAAAAAGAGCTGGCATTGACTTTCTTTTGGCGGAAAACCAGAGCACTCCAGTTATTCATACGCGCTTGCAGATTGTCAATGGAAACCAGGCAGTGAGCAAAGGAACGGTAAGTCGTTGGACGAGGCGTATGTCATCACTGCTACAAGGTCGCAACAAACTTGTCTTATCACCCATGTGCCGACGTTCACACGTAGCTACGACTCCTGCAATGTTGGAACGTGCGGACACTCTTATTCGAAGTGACCACAATCAAAGACCTCGCTGTACAATTGGATGTCTGTTGGAAGTGCTGACACAATCGTCCACTAATTGGGCTACTCACAGTTGTGTGCCAGGTGGTTTCCTCACCGCCTAACAGAGGATCATAAACAGCCATGAAGAACCATCTGTGCGAAATTGCTGGCGCTTTACGATGCTGATCGTGACAAGTTCTTGTCGAACATCGTCACAGGCGATGGAACGTGAGTTCGTCACTTCGAACCGGAAACAAAACGGCAATCCATGGAGTGGCATCACACCATGTCTCTTCCGAAGAAAAAGTTCAGAGTCACACCTTCAGCCAGTAAAGTTATAGCAACGGTCTTCTGGGATTCGAAATGGGTTAATCTGTTTGATGTCCTCGATCATGGTGCAACAGTGAACTCTGAAGTCCACTGAACTATACGCAGGATGTTGAATAAACGACTTTAGCGTGTTCGTAGACACAAAAATTGAAACGAACTTCTCTTTCTCAATGGCAGTGCAATGCCTTTGACAAGTCTGCAGCCTGAGAGAAGCTTGCAGAATTTCATTTTACTGTTCTTCCTCAACCACCCCCCCCCCCCCCCCCCCCCCCCCACTATGGCCCGGATATCGCTCCTTCCGATATCCGTTTGCCCCAATGAAGGACGCACTCCGCGGGAATCAGAAAGTGGACGATGGGGAGGTTATTGTTGCAGCAAGACGTTGGCTCCGACTTTGACCAATAGAGCGGTACCATGAGGGCATAGAGGTCCTCTAGGTAAGGCGGCGTAAGGCCGTCGCATTGAACGGAGATGTTGAAAACGAGGTTTTGTAACCAAAAGAGAGGAAAATCATATGGGGTATTGGAATCCTGAATAAAACCAACCTGCTTTCAGGAAAAAAATGTGTTACATTACTTACTGAACGTCCCTCGTACTGTATGGCTATAACACTGAACAGCGACGTCCATCTTTTTCAAAATGTATAGCAGAAGATGTTGCCGCTATTTAAACTGTATATCTGTTGAAGACTATCATTTAAAGCTAACAGAAGAAAACTTGAAGTAAAAAAAATAAGTGAATTTATGGAGCTTCTGTAAAAAAGTGTAGTTTGGTATATTTATTATCAAAACTTACTTAGAATTTCTCCAACAAATCACTCTATAAACAGTACCTTAACGAAATGAAAAATCCCAATACGGCGATGTAACTCAAAGGTAAAAACTCTCTAATGTCCTACACTATAGAAGAGATAATATCCACAACAAAATTAGGCGAGCTAGCTCCAGACGAAGCCTCCGTCAAAGCAACAACATTATGCAGACAACAACTAATGCCAAGACAAGCTTTTAGTTTCGATGCATAAATTACAATCCGTCGCAAGCGTCTATTTTCATTCATATACAAGACACAGTATCGTGAAATCGGACTGGAACACCCTCTGTTTCTTCAATAAAAATGTTAAGCAGATATCGATAGAATTCGTAGATAAAATATTCTTGATTCCCCTGTTAAGCCGAATTAATTGCAAACGACGAGCTTTCGACCATAAAGGCCATTTTTCGTCAGAAGCTAATAAAACTAAATTTTGAAAATATACCAGTAATCGACTAGTGAACGTAGAAATAGCCGGAGAACATCGTATTGACAATCAATTCGTAAGTAATTTACAAATTATGTAGCACAGCCCTCATGATAAAAGAATACGACAATGCTACCAGTTCAACCTGTGTGTTGTATGGCAAACAGCAACTAGCTAGTTCAAATGTTCAAGTGTTTGTGAAAACGTATGGGACTTGACTGCTAAGGTCATCAGTCCCTAAGCCTACACACTACTTAACCTAAATTATCCTAAGGACAAACATACACACCCATGCCCGAGGGAGGACTCGAACCTCTGCCGGGACCTGCCGAACGAGCTAGTCTACTAGAACAACCATTAACAATACAGGAAAAACATTTTCATTGAGACTTATGTATCTCAGCTTTACGTTCTTCATCTTCCATCACGAACAATGAATTGCCAACCGATTTCAAATCTTCTGATAGGCATTACTTTAAGGACTCCACCCGGTGTTTCATTTGTACTGTATAGAACTATGCTGTTCATTGAAGTTTTTCATGCTGCACTTTGAAGTTATAAAAAGCTTTCAAGAATCACCCCTTCGTGCATTCCAGCCCCAACGTTATGGGGGAGATATAAAGTTGAATACAGGGTGCTTTAGCTGTCCTACCGATGGGTTTTATGCAATCCATAACACCTTCAAATATCACATGCAAGATTTGTATATTGTTTCGCTCGCTACGCGCAAACTATTAGTCCTATAGAAAAAAAAATGAACAGAACATTTTGGTTGTGGTATACGTTTACGTTAGAGGCCGTAGTTTCCGAATTATTCATGAAAAACGTACTAAAATGACCTTCAAATGTGTTTTTCTTGGATAACTATCGAACTGTGGACTCCAGCGAAAACGTATCCCGATACAAAATTTAACTACATTAAATTTTCTACAGAAATGTCCTGCTCATTTTTTATGTAGGACTTATACACTGAAGAGCCAAAGAAACTGATACACTTGCCTAATATCGTATAGGGCGCCCGCCAGCACGCGGAAGTACACAATACGACGTGGCATGGACTCGACTTATGTCTGAAGTAGTGCTAGAGGGAAGTGACGCCAAGAATCCTTAATGGCTGTCCACAGATCCGTAGGATCTTCACGATGGAGTGGAGATCTCTACTGAATAGCACGTTGCAAGGCATCCCAGGTATGCTCAATAATGTTCATGTCTGGGGAGTTTGGTGGCCAGTGGAAGTGTTTAATCTAAGAAGAGTGTTCCTGGAGCCACCATGAAGTAATTCTGAACGTGTGGAGTGTCACATTGTCCTGCTGGAATTGCTGAAGTCCGTCGGAAAGCACAATGGACATCAATGGATGCAGGAGATCAGACTGGATGTTTACGTACGTGTTACCTGTCAGAGTCGTATCTAGACGTGTCAGGGGTCCCATATCACTCTAACTGAACACGCCCCACACCATTACAGAGCCTCCACCAGCTTGAGCAGTCCCCTGCTGACATGCAGGGCCCATGGATTCATGAGGTTGTCTCCACACCTGTACACGTCCATCCCCTCGATACTATTTGAAATGAGACTCGTCAGACCAGGCAACATGTTTCTAGTCATGAACAGTCCAATATCGGTGTTAACGGGTCCAGGCGGGACGTAAAGCTTTGTGTTGTGCAGTCATCAAGGGTACACGAGTGGGCCTTCGGTTCCGAAAGTCAAAATCGATGATGTTTCGTTGAATGGTTCGCACGCTGACACTTGTCGATGGCCCAGCAATTCACGCACTTCTGTCACGTTGAACGATTCTCTTCAGTCGTCGTTGGTCTCATTCTTCCAGGATGTTTTTCCGGCTGCAGCAATGTCAGAGATTTGATGTTTTACCGGATTCCTGATATTCACGGTGCACTCGTGAAATGGTCGCATGGGAAAATCTCCGCTTGATCGCTACCTCGGGGATGCTGTGTCCCATCGCTCGTGCGCCGTGTATAAAACCACATTCAAAGTCAATTAAATATTGATAATCTGCCATTGTAGCACCAGTAACTGATCTAATAAATGCACTAGACACTACTTGTCTTATACAGACGTTGCCGACCGCAGCGCCGTATTCTGCCTGTTTACATATCTCTGTATTTTAATATGCATGCGTATACCAGTTTCTTTGGCGTTCCATTATAGTTTACACATTGTGAGCGTGAGAATTTGGAAATCTTGTGCCTGGTTTTCGAAGTTATTGCGGGTTGTGTAAAACCCACTGGTTGCGGCAGTTGAATCAACCTGTATTTGTCAGGATTGTTCCTGTTTCTCCAGAGCTCGCTTACATGTCACTAGTTTTTCTTTCCGCGCAAAAAGAACTCATAGGTGTGTCTTACCCTTCAGTAATTGTCTCAAGTGAGAAAACAGACATGTGCACTCCCTCCACCACTCCAACATCTGTCACGTGTTAGAATGACGTAGCTGTCAAGATTTGTCAAACTTGTGGTAATACTTGGTTTGAGGCAGGTCTCTGACAGAAGTGTTTCTACATATACATTTATACTCCGCAAACCACCCAACGATGTGTGGTGGAGGGCACTTTACGTGCCACTGTCTTTACCTCCCTTTCCTGTTCCAGTCGCGTATGGTTCACAGGAAGAACGACTGCCGGAAAGCCTCCGTGCGCGCTCGAATTTCTCTAATTTTACATTCGTGATCTCCTCTGGAGGTATAAGTAAGAGGAAGCAATATATTCGATACCTCATCCAGAAACGTACCCTCTCGAAACCTGGACAGCAGGCTAAACCGCGATGCAGAGCGCCTCTCTTGCAGAGTCTGCCACTTGAGTTTGCTAAACATCTCCGTAACGCTATCACACTTACCAGATAACCCTGTGACGAAACGCGCCGCTCTTCTTTGGATCTTCTCTATCTCCTCTGTCAACCCGACCCTGTACGGATCCCATACTGATGAGCAATACTCAAGTATAGGTCAAACGAGTGTTTTGTGAGCCACCTCCTTTGTTGATGGACTACATATTCTAAGGACTCTCCCAATGAATCTCAACCAGGCACCCGCCTTACCAACAATTATTTTTATATGATCATTCCACTTCAAATCGTTCCGCACGCATACTACCAGATATTTTACAGAAGTAACTGCTACCAGTGTTTGTGCCGCTATCATATAATCATACAATAAAGGATCATTCTTTCTATGTATTCGCAGTACATTACATTTGTCTATGTTAAGGGTCAGTTGCCACTCCCTGCACCAAGTGCCTATCCGCTGCAGATCTTCCTGCATTTCGCTGCAATTTTCTGCTGCAAATTTCATGGATTCCACTCAAGCACCCACCCACACTCTCATATTCAAGAATGTGCACACATCCATGTTTATTAACTGTATGAAGGAATTATGGTAATACAAGTTCATAGGATTTCAAGTACTGTGTCAGTTCGAATAACACTATATTCGGTGTAAGGCTGCATCACCATAAAACACTAAAACACCTTTGCCAACGACGTTTCGACCGCCTTAGCAGTGGTCGTCTTCATACTGTCTTATTTCGGTTGCCAGGTGACTACTAACGTAAAATTCCCGGATGTCACTGCACAGTTTCAAATGAAGATTCCATAATTTGATGCCAGTATCCACATAACAACTGAAATAAATCTGCATATATTGCAGATCAACCGCGGATCTAGCGGAGAGTTATCCTGAAGAGGACTGCTGCAAAGACGGTAGAAACATCGATGGTGCGGTTGTTTCAGCGTTTTGTCCATCCAAAGTGGGCAATGTGAAGGCGGCTCACCTGCCTGAGGTGGTCGAGGTCGGCCTTGTTGGCGAGCAGGGCTGTGGGCTTGGCCGCCTGGCTCAGCTGCTGCAGCACCTGCAGGCTGTAGTCGAAGGAGCGCCGGTCAGTGATGGAGTAGACGAGCACGCACGCGTCCGACCACTCCACCTGCTCCGCGGGCAGCGGCCTCTCGTTCTGGAGCAACACGTGGCCATTAGTAGTGTAGGCAACCCGGGACGCAACGGTGACAACGGGTAAGAGAATGTACCTTCTCCTTGAACTCACGACAACATTGCGAAAGAAAGTGATACACATAGTCTGTAACGTAAGATCGTTGTCAGGTTAATCAGTAAAAAAAAAGTATTCGACAAGAAACTAAAACATATACAAACCCCATACATTAACAAAAGGAAGATGCAATTACATCCAGTCACCTGCAGCTTCGATAGCTGTTTGATAACTCCGAGGCATGCTTGAAACCAAGTTTTAGGCGTGTTCATCGGAGGTGAGGGTATCATCTGGAGTCCCCCAGGGAAGTGTGGTAGGTCCGCTGTTGTTTTCTATCTACGTAAATGATCTTTTGGATTGGGTGGATAGCAATGTGCGGCTATTTGCTGATGATGCTGTGGTGTACAGGAAGGTGTCGTCGTTGAGTGACTGTAGGAGGATACAAGATGACTTGGACAGGATTTGTGATTGGTGTAAAGAATGGCAGCTAACTCTAAGTATAGATAAATGTAAATTAATGCAGATGAATAGGAAAAAGAATCCCGTAATATTTGAATACTCCATTAGTAGTGTAGCGCTTGACACAGTCACGTCGATTAAATATTTAAGCGTAACATTGCAGAGCGATATGCAGTGGGACAATCATGTAATGGCAGTTGTGGGGAAGGCAGATAGTCGTCTTCGGTTCATTGGTATAATTTTGGGAAGATGTGGTTCATCTGTAAAGGAGACCACTTATAAAACACTAATACGACGAGTACTGCTCGAGCGTTTGGGATCCCCATCAGGTCGGATTGAGGGAGGACATAGAAGCAATCCAGAGGCGGGCTGTTAGATTTGTTACTGGTAGGTTTGATCATCACGCGAGTGTTGCGGAAATGCTTCAGGAACTCGGGTGGGAGCCTCTAGAGGAAAGGAGGCGTTCTTTTCGTGAACCGCTACTGAGGAAATTTAGGGAACTAGCATTTGAGGCTGACTGCAGCACAATTTTACTACCCCCAACTTATATTTCGCGGAAAGACCACAGAGATAAGATAACAGAGATTTCGGCTCGTACAGAGGCATAAAGGCAGTCATTTTTCCCTCGTTCTGTTTGGGAGGGGAACAGGGAGAGAAGATGCTAGTTGTGGTACGAGGTACCCTCCAACACGCACCGTATGGTGGATTGCAGAGTATGCATGTAGATGTAGATGTAGATATTCATGGAAAATTGGAAATTTGCGGTAAGGTCTTATGGGACCAAAATGCTGAGGTCATCGGTTCCTAAGCCTACACACTGCTTAATAGAACTAAAAATAACTTACACTATGGACAAGACACACAGCCATGCCCGAGGGAGGACTCAAACATCCGTCGGGGGAAGCCGCACGAACCGCGACAAGGGGCCTGAGACCACGCGGCTACCCGCGTATTCATGTGCCGAATTTGCGTTGACAGCTATTTGAAAGTGAATACCTTTTTTCCTTGAAATTTCTTTTTGATGTAAGGCCGTACATTTGCAATAGAACTAACGTCAGGTGATTGTGACTTCCAAACCAGTACGTGCTATGATGTATCATGCAGTGTAACTTGCTGTGACAGTGTGTGAGAGAGAGAGACAAAGATATCGTTTATTACTCTGTGGCGGTCAGCGCTTACATAATTATTCTTAGGATATAGACTTATAGAGCTTTTGTTCTTGTTAAGAGTAATTTTACAAGAGAGAGTCATTCTTGTGATGTAAAAAATCGACGCCATTGCGAGATTTTGATTCACATTGTGAAATATATGTGTATATGGAAGGAAATCAGTTAATAGAACAATAAAATATTGTTCATTTCAAGAAGGTACGTGTTATTCTACAACCAGCGTATACTTCTATTGTGATTTAATAATAAATACCAGCTTGAGAACAGTTCCGACGGGAGCGTTCAGTTCTAGTGAAATACTTCGATGCTTTCTTCGGAAAAGAAGTCACTGCATGGATCATTCAAATCCACAATTGCACCTGGACATTTATCAGAACTGAAATCAATCTGATTGTTATGCAACAGAGCCCCGAAGAATATTTCTCCGTACTTTGGTTACCACTTTCAACACGGTATCTGCAGCAGCTGGAGCAGATTTCTACAACAGCGGAAGCATGTAATCGCTATAAGTTTCACACATCGCCCAGTGTGCGCTGTATGTATTTACCCACAACAGTGAACATACAGTTACTCACACACAAAGAAAGACAATACAAGGTGGTGTGGGAAACATTTCTGTATAAAGGTCCTGTAGAGCTAAACAGTAATTAGCCTAGTAGTATTAGCAAACAATTTTTTTTTTCAAAGGAGCCTTTATTGTGCCACCATTCTCCTTTCTCCAGTAGCTGCAAAGCCTGTTGCGGTGCTTCAGATCATTGCACTCCTGCAGTACCCATCTTCATTTTTGTGGATGACCCAACGTTTGGCAGTCGGCATCAAACATCTTTGACAAATGCTGCACGTACAATAAACTCATGCATTTTCGTGTGTATCTCATTCAAAAATTCAAAGTAAGCTCATGCTTCATGGATATAGCATGAAGGGCAAAGGTTCCTTCTGTTGGATTGTACAAGAACTAAGGCGCTATCTTTTACCATCTGTGTGTAATGTCGATCACGCTCTTACTTAACAGACTGTAAAATAACCATGAATTAATAAATTATTAATCATATCATTTGCCCCATGGAGCATCTTTTCTACTTGGGTAAGTACTGGAATACAGCACAAAACAGAGACAAACAGCAGAAATATTCACAGAAAAATAATGAATTATATGTGTCCGCCTTCTTCTAAGAACACAGTTTTGTTTTATTGCCCGAACAGGTTTCATTACATTTATGGCATCTTCACTCGATTTTCCTTTTACAGATTGTGAAATATACCAGGGTTGGAGCTTTCATAGTGGCAACTATTTATTTACAGCTCGTAAAAAATAGATACGTGTTTCAAAGTTTTACTGGCCTTCAAAGTAGTCACCAGCATTGTGTATAACACGTTGTCAGTGATGTGGAAGTCGTAGGATACTCTTAGCAGTACCAGTTGTGTTGACAGTTCGAGCGGCGCGGTCTATTGCCCGACGAATTTTTAGCAGTTCTGAAGCGAATGCCGTGAAGTGGTTCCTTCAGTTTAGAAATCGAGTTGAACACATGAGGGCTTAATTCAGGGGAGCATTGTCCTGCAAAATGATGGTCAAGTCCTGCAGAAAGTGTCATCACTTCTGTCTCTAAGCTGGTTGTAGTTTGTGTTCCAAAAATGAACAGCGTAGAAACAGAAGTGATGGCGCTTTCTGCAGGACCTGACCATCATTTTGTAGGACAATGCTCAAGCACGTACAGTACAAGCTATTACTGATTTGTTTGACTGATGGGACTGCTAAGTGCTGTACCACCTACTGCACTCCCCTGAATTAAGCCCTCATGAGTTCAACTCGATTTCTAAACTGAAGGAACCACTTCACGGCATTCGCTTCAGAACTGCTACAAATTCGTCGGGAGATAGACCTTGCCTCTCGAACTGTCAACACAACTGGCACTGCTAAGAGTATCCTACTACTTCCACGTCGCTAATAACGGGTTATACACAATGCTGGTGACTACTTTGAAGGCCAGGAAAACTTTGAAACACGTATCTATTTTGTACGAGCTGTAAATAAATAGTTGTCACCATTAAAGTTCCAACCCTCGTATATTTATAAAATTTTATGTAGATTGGAATATGTTGACTTCAGATTTTCTGTTTAGATTACGCATGTGAGGTAAACTTTATCTTTTCGTTCATTGTGTGTGTTCTGTCGCTGTCTAACGAAATCAGAGACAAGTACACATTAATACAGACTGTTATTCGTAATACAGGGATGTTAAGGCAATATCTGTTGTAATATTTCTGCCTTTGCAGCCGTCATATTCAGCTGGACGAAGCTCTTCTTAGAGCAGTTGAGAAGGCAGCAGTGGAAAGATGACGTAATGTGGTGTGAGATACCGGTGACAGATGTTTTATTCGGTGTATGTATCGCGAGAAAGGCGGTCTGTCTTCTCCGCGATTGGCTGCTGTTTTCGGAAGCAGTGCGCCAAAATGATAGAATTCTGTTACTAATATTAGAAAAACTAAACAGGGAATTTACTTGAATTTGATAAAAGAGTACCTGTCAATACCAGGCTAGCATTCCATTATTTCAAAAGTGTTGGTTACCAGCACAATAATAAACAATTGCATACTGAAAAGGCAAACGAAGCACTTCGAGAGATGTTCGGGTCGAGTCTATACCTTGTATATTTGTAAAAGCTTTTGCTTTTGTTTCCTTGTACTCATTGGTGAACTGTGACTGTAATTTCACTGCAAGCTCATATGCATATTTTATTATACATTCTACGTTGCAGAGGGACAATTAGCATTCATTTGTCTGTTTTGTTTACAGTTGCTGGCCTAGAAGTTTGAATTTATTCAGTTGTATTTTCATTTTGTGTGTGTGTCTGTGTGTGTGTGTGTGTGTGTGTGTGTGTGTGTGTGTGTGTGTGTGTGTATGCGTGCACGCGTGTGTGTATGTATGTATGTGTATGTGCATGTTCACGCGTTTATTGCGTATTACTTAAACTGCTGAATAATGTTCTGTTGCAGAGTTGTTTGGTCACTGTCTAGTGTTTTGAAATGCATAATATTTGAATGTGGAAATTATGTTTTGTAGTCAACAGTTGCACTTTAGCTTCTTGTGCCCTAGGCTCCGGAGGTATCGGAGGTATATTTATACGCCATTAGAGTAGTGATTTCAATGAGCCGGCCTATAAATGTGAAGTGCCTCGTTTTCCAATGTATTTAAAAATTCTAGTAAGAAGGCTGACTAATTCAATTTATTATTACTTTCTGCAACCATGGGAGCAATGCTTAAATTCCATTACGATATAGAATGTAGGCAGCTGGGAGCATACGAATAAAGATTACACAAAAGATTATAAAATATGAAATACAAGTTAGTAGAATCTTATAGAAGGGAATTAGGATTATATTAATAAACACTTTCAGTATCTGATGCATCTAAGTAATTCGCATCTGTTTATAAATACACCTGCGACATGACATGAAATAATCAGTGACCTAAACAAAAAAGCAGTATCAGTTTGGAAGTTGACCCTGTGCTCTTTGAATTTATTTTGACCTTTTACGTCCGTATCTCATTGTCATATTTCACTCAAGTGCATCATGTCCACCATCCTAGAAGTTTCAGACTGACTTGATGGGCAAGCGGTTATGTAATGCTGGGCTACAATTACGCATCTCAAAGTCTGCTGATCATTAAATTAATTTATTGATTAACATTGAAAATGGAAACATTTCACAAGGTGTAGTCATACGCAAAAACTTGTAAAAATACTATTATATCGTGATCGCTCATATAAAATAAAGATATGAAAAATAATTAAACACAGCCCGTTCTGTGGACGTGCAAGTGCAAATAATTCGTATAATAATACATGCAAGGCCTTAACCGTTCTAATCTAGCTGACTAAATACTCGCCAAGCCTTAGAGCGTGCTGGAGAATGACAGGAGAGATTGAACTGATGGAGTCGACCATTGGAGTTATCATTCTTCTCACTCGTCTGACTCGACCCGCAAAGGATTTTTTTCCAGAGGCATTAATGAATATTTCGGAAGAATTTGGGGTAGATGATACATCAAGAAAGATGAACAAAAAAACTCTCACCAACACAGCGTCAAAAATAAACATTATGGGTGAGATTTCAGAAGCCTTTACAATTAGAATGGGTGTAAGACAAGGAGATGGACTATCCCCGCTCCTTTTCAACTGCGTCTTGGAAAACGTCATTCATTCGAAAGTGGAGAAAGTTGTTAGCCCAAGAAGAAACAAATGAAGAGCGGTTCGCACTTGGTCCTAAGAACAAAGGGGTGTACATTGACTGCTTGGCCTTTGCGGATGATCTGGCCATTTTCGCTAACAACATAGAGTCAGCGGTCAACAATATCAATAGGCTGTCAGAAATTGCTGAAAAAGTTGGACTCTAGGTCTCTACTCAAAAGACAAAATATGTGACGAGCATCTGTGATGGAACTGAATGGATGATCAGCAATCTGGGGAAAATCGGACGAGTTAAGTATTTCAGGTATCTCGGTGAAGTCATACAAGAGAATGGATTAGAAGAAGAAGCAGTTAATGTCAGGATGAGGAAGTTAGACCAGGCATACCAACTGACAAAGAATACCTATAGCAAAAAGTCTATGACTGTAGGGTCCAAGTTCCGACATTATAATACAGTTGTAATACCTGAGGGCTTATATGCGTCCGAGGCTTTGACCATGCGTAGACAAGGTCAAGCTGAGCGGCTAGAAAAGCGAGAGCGTAAGACATTAAGTAAAATCCTTGGTAATAGATGGGTTGCGGGACAATGGCGAATGAGAGCAAATGAGGACTTGTACAGCAAGATAGAACCTATCACAGCATCCATTAAGAAGAGACGATTGTTATTTTACGGCCGTCTCATGAGGATGGACGGTAACTGACTAAGATAAAGAATATGGATTTTTCATCCAATCTAAGAAAACAAGACCGAGATGGTTCGAAGAATGTGAAAAAGATCTTAGGCAGATTGGTATCTCAGAGAGAGAAATTTTTGACAGGAACAAATTAAGAAGATTGGTGAACAACTACCAAGGTTTTAAAATGACATAAACGTCCAAAAGACCGAGAGGACCTTTGTCCGAAGAACATAAACAGGCACTTCTTGGTGGGTTCAGAAGATATTAGCAGGAAGTGAAAGCTGGAACAAGAACAAGACCTAGGGAGTAAAATAGCTGTTACCACTCAGTCCATAGAGGTTCAACTCGAAATTAAAAAAAAAAGAAGAAAAAAACCTTACACCCTCCGTCGTCAATTATTTGTTGGATATATTCCAATCTCTGTCTTCCCCTACAGTTTCTACTCTCTACAGCGGCCTCTAGTGCAATAGAGATTATTTCCTGATGATTTAAAACATCTATTATTCTATCCCTTCTTCTTATCAGTGTTTTCCAAACGTTCCTTTCTTCGTCAATTATGCGAAGACCCCGTAATTCCTTGTTTTATTAGTTCACCTAATTTTCAACATTCTTCTGTAACACCAGATCGCAAACCCGTCGACTCTCTTCTGGCTTTCCCACTATCAGTGATTCACTACCATACAATGCGTGCCCGGAATATACATTTTCAGAAATTTCTTCGTCAAATTAAGTCCTACGTTTGATATCAGCAGAAGTCTCTTGGCCGCAAATTCTCTCTTTTCCTAAGTTGATCTGCTTGTTATGTCTTCCTTGCTTTGTGCGTCATCGGTTATTTTGCTTCCAAGGTAACAGAATTCCTTAAATTCATCTACATCTTGGACTCCAGTTTTGATATTAAGAGGGCGGTTTAAAAAGTTCTCGGAACGGAATAGAAAAAAATGTACTTACGTCACTGAAACTTTCTTTATTTTTCAATGTAGTCTCCTTGTAGATTAATGCAGTTGGTCCAACGATGTTCCAGTGCCTTGATGCCATCTCGAAAATGAGTTTCCTCCAGGCCTGCAAAGTAGTTGTCCGCTCCGACTATCAATTGCTCCCATTATCAAGCGCAAAGTCAGAACTGCCTCTGTGGTACCTTCAACTTTCCTAATGGCAGACTGAGCCTCAAATTTCTTTAGCATTCTTCTGTATATTATTCTTGTCTGCAGCTTGGATGCATGAGCCGTTAAGTTGATTGTGGGATGGGTTTCGCACTTACCTTCCCTTGCTATCTTCGGAATTGTATGGATGATGCTTAACCGAAAGTCACATGGTACATCGCCAATCTCATACATTCAACACACCAACGCGAATAATCGTTTTGTTGCCACTTCACCCAATGATTTTAGAAATTCTCATCGAATGTCATCCACCCCTCTGCCTTAGTTGATGTTAAGCCGTCTAAAGCTCTTGTAAATTCTGACTAATACTGGATCCCCTATCTCTTCCCAGTCGACTCCTGTTTCTGCTTGTATCACGCCATCAAGGAAGTACTGACCCTCATAGAGGCCTTAAGGTACTGTTTCCCCCTACCCGCTCTCACTTCTCTGCGATTAACGGTGGGATTTCCATTGCACTCTTAATGTTACCACCCTTGCTTTTAACTTCCTTTTCGATATGCTGAGTCAGTCCTCCCGACGCTCGTTTCTCTTTTGATTTCTTCACATCTTTGCTGCACTGATTTCGCCTTGGCCGCACTGCACTTGTTATTTGTTTCACTCCTACTGGATTTATATTGCTGTATTTCTGTCACTGGTTGAACATTTTTGTACTTACTTCTTTTAATTATCAACTGCACAAAGAAATAAATATTAACAAGCAGAAATTTTGGACAGATGTACATATCCATCTGAATTACTCAGACATGAGCTAAAGGGATTATCCATGTTGCAGGATGTTGTTAGCTTATGGTTAGTACTCAGTCAAATATTCATGAAGGAGACCCCATTGAAAATAGGAAAATCTAACAAATAGAAAGCAATACGCGAATACTAAGAACATGAAAAGGCTTTGCAAGTAATATCGAGCGCTTTTATCCGACCAAAAACAGCGCACTCCTGCAAGCATAGCGGTCGTGCTCTCAAGAGGGAGTAATACAGACTGAAATTCTTGAAACGTATTAGTATACCCGAGGAAAATTTAGAATAAACAGACCTCCCAAAATCTTTGCGTTATTCTTAAAAAGGAACTGTACCAAATTAACCGCACACTAAAGTCGAACTAATGTAACCAAGTGCTTTGTCCATGATGGTAGGGTAATGCGCACAGAAGCGTTCGAATCACAAAGCCCCGACGAACAATGCATGACATATTTGTGCGATAATGCGTTCGCCTCGCGCCAGTGGCGGGGGAGAAGACACGTTGCCAACTAGGCACTTGTGCCTTGTGAAACGAGACTACCGACCCCCCTTCTACTGAACAGCAGCTTTGGTTTTGGCACAAGCTATCTAAAGGTTAAGTTGGCACTACAAAGCTACGACTCTATCAAGGTCTCTGAAAAGGCTGGAGCAGATTTCAAATTACTCATATCCTCCCATCTACTCTCTTTCTCAAACACATACTCACATACAGCACACATACACACACACACACACACACACACACACACATTCAAACACGCACGCACACACAAGCAACACATACACATGCATGCAAACACACACATACACACACGGGGAAAATAGAACGACGGTTCAATCCCGCGTCCGGCCATCCTGATTTAGGTTTTCCGTGATTTCTCTAAAGCGCTCCAGGCAAATGCCTGGATGGTTCCTATGAAAGGGCACGGCCGACTGCCTTCCCCGTCCTTCCCTAATCCGATGAGGCCGATGGCGTCGTAGTTTGGTCTCTTCTCCCCTCACCCCCCCCCCCCCCCCCAAAAAGAAAAAAAGGGAAAATAGATATATGAATTCAGACGCACTCTCCTTTGCCAGAGGCTATATTTGGATGTGGCAGCGTAGATACATACAAGAAAGTCATCGCTGTCAGCACGTTAAGGAACAAGTTGCGCTGAAAAACTATGAAACGGGTCCTACTGACCACTCTTCAATCTGAAGCAATGGAAGAATGTATACGGCTGTGTTACTGAGGCAATGTTGATCTAAGCTTACGGATATGGAGAGGTAAAAAACAAAAATTTATATGTACAGCACAATGTCAAATAATGAATGCAACATGAAATCACCGTACACGTGCGTCTGGCAACGTGTGTGCACTGCATGCTGAGGCAACGCTTTACGTACCGACTCTCCAGAGACGTCCACTATTTCTACGTCTACTGGCCCATTGTTCACGTTCACGGTCTGCCGGTACAGTAGATCTGGAAAGAAGTATTACACACAAGTCAGAGCTGTTCCTTCTCAAAGACAACTAAATAGAAGCAGAGTAGCTTCTTGAGATGGATGGTACAAGGAAATGCGCAGTCATCTGTTCCTGTAGAACAAAAGGAAATCAGTAATGAATTCTGAATTCTCGTCAGACAATCCTCCTAGACGTGAGGCATTAACTATATCTGAAAAGTGTGTTTCCAGAGAGCTTTTTCCCAAGAAACAAAAACCCATGAAATGCAAATTTTACATAACGTACTTAGTTTTCCTTCTTGAAGTGCAATTTTTGTCACATTACTCCATTTTTACGTTCTAAATGTAGACTTAACAAAAAGAAAACTTTTGGTCGTTAGAATGTGATCGATAATGCACTTTGGGACTGAAAATAACTGAGTTTCCAGCAAAATCACTGATATTATCTACAGAAATAAGTACAATTTTTATGTTTTTAGCGTAAAAAGTCAAATATCATTTACATCACCCCAAACATTAATTAAATTATTGAATTTAGGAAAAATAGTGTTTAAAATAGGCTGAAAATACGGAGAAAAGGTTTTAAATTTCATAAACGAGTTAGCACAGTGTGGATCAGTTATTTAAAAGTTGATTTGCAACATCAAGTCTTTTCTGCTTAAGGTTTCTTCCGCGTGGCTACACAGTAGCTGCAAGGAATTACACTCCTGGAAATGGAAAAAAGAACACATTGACACCGGTGTGTCAGACCCACCATACTCCGGACACTGCGAGAGGGCTGTACAAGCAATGATCACACGCACGGCACAGCGGACACACCAGGAACCGCGGTGTTGGCCGTCGAATGGCGCTAGCTGCGCAGCATTTGTGCACCGCCGCCGTCAGTGTCAGCCAGTTTGCCGTGGCATACGGAGCTCCATCGCAGTCTTTAACACTGGTAGCATGCCGCGACAGCGTGGACGTGAACCGTATGTGCAGTTGACGGACTTTGAGCGAGGGCGTATAGTGGGCATGCGGGAGGCCGGGTGGACGTACCGCCGAATTGCTCAACACGTGGGGCGTGAGGTCTCCACAGTACATCGATGTTGTCGCCAGTGGTCGGCGGAAGGTGCTCGTGCCCGTCGACCTGGGACCGGACCGCAGCGACGCACGGATGCACGCCAAGACCGTAGTATCCTACGCAGTGCCGTAGGGGACCGCACCGCCACTTCCCAGCAAATTAGGGACATTGTTGCTCCTGGGGTATCGGCGAGGACCATTCGCAACCGTCTCCATGAAGCTGGGCTACGGTCCCGCACACCGTTAGGCCGTCTTCCACTCACGCCCCAACATCGTGCAGCCCGCCTCCAGTGGTGTCGCGACAGGCGTGAATGGAGGGACGAATGGAGACGTGTCGTCTTCAGCGATGAGAGTCGCTTCTGCCTTGGTGCCAATGATGGTCGTATGCGTGTTTGGCGCCGTGCAGGTGAGCGCCACAATCAGGACTGTATACGACCGAGGCACACAGGGCCAACACCCGGCATCATGGTGTGGGGAGCGATCTCCTACACTGGCCGTACACCACTGGTGATCGTCGAGGGGACACTGAATAGTGCACGGTACATCCAAACCGTCATCGAACCCATCGTTCTACCATTCCTAGACCGGCAAGGGAACTTGCTGTTCCAACAGGACAATGCACGTCCGCATGTATCCCTTGCCACCCAACGTCCTCAGCGTCGTCTCACGCGGTCTGCACGTCCAGCACGAACGCTGGTCCAACTGAGGCGCTAGGTGGAAATGGCATGGCAAGCCGTTCCACAGGACTACATCCAGCATCTCTACGATCGTCTCCATGGGAGAATAGCAGCCTGCGTTGCTGCGAAAGGTGGATATACACTGTACTAGTGCCGACATTGTGCATGCTCTGTTGCCTGTGTCTATGTGCCTGTGGTTCTGTCAGTGTGATCATGTGATGTATCTGACCCCAGGAATGTGTCAATAAAGTTTCCCCTTCCTGGGACAATGAATTCACGGTGTTCTTATTTCCAGGAGTGTATTATCTTTTACCACTTTTTAACGTTGTGTGGTTATATATTGCAAGTAAATCAGAATAATATTCTTTGCAAGAGCTCGAGATCTCACGTATCAGCATGAAGTGTTTCTATTGGCTGTTTAGAAACGCGACAGTTTAGAAATACAACGCAAAAAAGAGATACTTCACTTTACACACAACACTGATTTTCTGATACAGCTTTGAACAGGATAATCTCCGCACCGACAAAAAGAAAAAAAAAATGGAAGAAGTAGCAAGATGGGAAAATGTCTTAACAACGTTTTGTAATTTTAAACGTAATATTAGTCTGAGCTAGAGATACATGATGTAATATTAGTCTGAGCTTTAGACACATCACGTTGAAAATAATCTCTTCAGTTCATCCTCATGCTCTGGAGAACAGTGGAGCCCATTTGGAAATTGTTCTCCTGGAAAATACCATGAGCAGTGAGGAAGACAACTGCTTTAAACGATGGTAGTGAACGACACTAACTGAAACACGTTCTATAAATTTACAGAACCATCAAACAAGCACAGGTCCCAAGAGGGCACAGTCCATTTCCCAATGAGCACAGTACTTACTGCTATCATTAGTGACGGTCCCCTCGTCTGAGTAATAAAGCTAGGTCGACGTGAAGGAACTGCCGCTAGGCGTCAGAATTAAACTCTACGTGGGTGATAAAGCATATATTAATTTTTTTTGAACAGCTGTAAGAAAAATTATATGCCACCGCACAACAATTCGTCTCGCTGGGGAATGCAGTACCTAGCCTTTCCAAATTGTGTGGCGACGGCAATATTATAATTGGTCTACCAGCAAGGAACGTCTGAAGGCCAATGTCATCTATCGAAAATTTCAATTTAACTCTGTACTAATCAGCATTTGTTTTGTACAGAGTGAACATTAATAAAACCGACAAACTGCAGGGGCAGATTCTTGACTACATCAGATCCACGTCACAACAGATGTTCGAAGTGCCCTCATAAGATGCAGTGCACGCGGTTGTCATGCAGGATATACACAATTGTACTTCGACTTACACCATGTCGGCGGACCATTTGCCTGGAGCTTGTACTCGGGTTAGTATCACAACTCTTTAGAACCTGGTTCTCCGGCTGGTCCCGGCGGAGGTTCGAGTCCTCCCTCGGGCATGGGTGTGTGTGTTTGTCCTTAGGGTAGTTTAGGTTACGTAGTGTGTGAGCTTAGGGACTGATGACCTTAGCAGTTAAGTCCCATAAGATTTCACACACATTTGAATATTTTATGGTCCTCCACATCTGGTGTACTCGAAGTCTGCCGCCTCCTTGCACGATAGTCTGAAAGGACCCATTATCACATAAACGCCCAAAAACGGCTTGAAATGTTATGTGATGTGGTTGGTGTCTATGAGGGTACTTGATTTGGTATAGCCGTGCTGCCTCTCGACCGCTTCCATCAGCTTCGTCATACACAAACACTATATAGGCTTGTTACCTATGTGAACACCTGATCATTCTGCTGCTTACAGTACGCTGATCAATTAAACAGCCTGCGACACACGTGGAATACACGGCAAGTGCGTAGCGTCCCAAGTTTGTTCCGAGCGAACGTTTGTTTAAGGATAGCTAGCTGCATGTAACTTCGGGCGCTGACATCCGTAGGCCTAGCTGGGAGACACGCGCATCTGTCACTACCTGCCGTGGGTCCAACGTCTCTTATTGGACGCGTAGATTCACCACCTATAAGAACCTAAATAAATGATATTAAATATTATTCAATCATTTTCAAAATCGGTACCCTACCTTTTGACCTTTTGACATTCAGGAGAAGATTATATCCAAATTTCAGTTTTATAACTATCATAGTTTCAGAGATAAAAAAGAATTGCTAAAAAAGTCGAAAACCGACACTTAGGAAACTAAATTCAGTTAGGAACTCACATTTTCATATTGAAACTTTAATTATTTTTCGTTTTTGTAATATAGAAATCAGACAAAATTATTATTGATGTCTAAAATTGTTGTGGGAGTATATGTGAGTGAATGAGAGTGTGTACACGGGACATTCGTCAAATTTTAATGTTGAATTATATACCATCTTAAGTAACCTGCAAGAGTTACGCAAGCCTGTCGTGGGAAAACGTTCATGGAGCATTTACCCACTTTGATGACGACGTATGTCTAGGTGTGATTGCTATTGTAACAGAGCAGCCAGAAAGTCAGCGGGAGTATTATCTATATCTAAAGGATATTTCCAGATTTATTGCCTTTTTGTTTTCGTTTATTAAACATTTCTTTAATAGTTGTTTATTAGAATGATGTAGATGCATATGTATGTAAGGATTGGTGCAGGCCAGTTTTGGCGCGACCATGATCATGAGCGAGCATTCTGATTGGCAGCGAGTATGGTTAGTCAATAAGAACTGAGACGGTTCCCGCTCGTTACCTGATATTTATATTGGGAGTGAGGCCACAAAAGGCAGTCTCTTGCAAGCTTCGAACGCGGACGGTCATGTTACTAGTATGAGTCAAAATAATGTATAAATCGGAGGAATACTGAGTTCCTTGCGTTTGATACGTGTCGTGACTAATGCCGATGTAGTTACGGACAGTTTTGTGAAGTTTGATATTCGCGTGTGAAACTTTGGCCTTCGTAGTATCCACGTGACATGTTTCAGTAATCAACCTCTGAGCATTTTTGGCGAGCCATTTCTTTTTTGAAATCCACCAGAAGGACCGAATGTAATAACTCATGTTAGTGGTGGAATCATTGACAGTGGAAACGTTGTTTAACTCGGATCGGATTTCGACAGGTTTCTGGCTGCTGTGCATGCAAAATGAGTGTATGAATTGTGAACTTGACGAAAATAACCATTAGTTTAAATGTGAACTGAATAGTACCGTTTCTTTGGTTATAATAACAAATAAACATTTTTGTGTGGAAATTTCTGACAGTATTTTCCAGAGGCCAATACATTATTTTACCGGCCGATAAGTTTTTATTGACAGTTTTTCTACAGAACTTTACTTCATTACTAGAGTCGTGCGGCCTCAGTAATTGTAGATATCAGATGGCGTTTCTTATCAACGCTGCTTTTACATCATCTTCTAAGTATCTACAATGCCGAGTGAAGGGACATCGAGCAGACGCCGTTCTGAGGTAGGTGAATTTCTAATTTGCAGCCTGCACAGTACTCGTAATTTCAAACCAACGCTACACCGCAAGTGGTCACAGGAACTTTCATCCGTTAGTGCTACAGTGCTACCGTGGCAACGGTTGCATTTCCGGACTCATGACCATAGGACATTTTTTCCTCCATTTTCAGTCAAGAATCCGTCCCTGTATTTTGTCGCTTTTATTAGTATTGAACTTGTATAAATAGCGGACGGATTTAATGTATATTGTCCAGACCAGATTATTTGAATGAATCTATTGTTAATACCGATTGGAACATTAAAAGGACAGATTTAGAAGGTACAGTGCTTTTAATACCTATTTTCAGGGAAACAGTCAAAGTCACGTTCTTCAAGAAGTACGTTGTATTTATAGGTGTTTAGAGAAAGTATGAGTGGCAAAGTGAAATTTTAGTTTATTACACTCAGTGCAAGATTTTTTATTTAATATGAAGAATATTATGTGAAATTAGAAAAGAATATTCGTTTGTTGGAACATACAAATACCCTCTGAAATTCAGATTTTAGATTTTGGTACATAGGAGAGAAGTTAATTTAAAATGAAGTCACTTGTATATTTAGGACCACAAATAGAGAATGTTAACCACTATCTACTGCGTATATGCCAGTATTTGTGTATTAGGCCCCTACTGATGGACGTTTCACTTGGCGCAAAACTTTATTACTATTCGGGGGCTCAGAAATGGGAGTCTAGAACAGTTAGATGCAAGCTGCCCGTTACTCCAACACCCATAACAGAAAAACTCCACGCTGGCAACCATGCAGGATTTACTGGCAGCGGAGTAATATCAGAAAGACTTCGATTGACAGAGCGCGAGTGGTGCAGTCAGCGGCAGTGCGACATCTACAACCTGAGATGCTGGGTGCTGTTGCAGCTCACCTCCCATGCCATCTGCTGCGGCGCTTCGAAGCTTTGGGTGGACTGCGTGAGACCGGTGTTCCAGACAGTGGTCCTTGGTTCGACTGCGGAAACTTCAAGGTGGCACAGGTGGTAAGCTTAGACAATTTGATTTGCCTGGAGCTGGGAATTTTGAATCTGATGACTTCGTGTCGAAACAGGTAACCAAAGAGTACCAGACTTAAAATTACTCCCGTCTAGAATACACTTTTGCTTTACTGACGTGTTCAGAATTAGTAAAAGGGGTGTGGTGAAAAATAAAACAAATAAGGAAAAAATTAGATACATAGTCTCTCTCGGTATTACTCATCTTCTCTAAGATTACCATTAATTTAACAGTGATATTAAATTTACCATTAATCCTAGAATTGGTTAGGTACATAGTTGCTCCTGGTATTACCCATCTTTCTTTTAGCCTTAATTTAACACTAATATTAAACTTAACATTAAAGCTAGAATTAGTTTGGTGTAATGAAAGCAGATGTGTCTTGCAGCAGTTTTGACACTTCACTTTCTTGCAAGAGTCTTTTTTTATTGACTGTATGCGTCTGTTGCTGAAATCATGTACGAAACCTGCTTTTAGCTGTCAGTTGTACAGTGAACTTTTGTGCGAGCACCTGTGCCATCCGACCTTCACCTCCCCAATGTGGACCAGAGTGCAGGTATGGTTGTAGCTCTTTGTGTGAATCTTGAAATGTCACAATGTTTTTTTTCACTCTTGAACAGTGTAACTCATCTCGAGTGAATGATGACGTTTAATAAAACTTAAAATTTTACCTTTCCACCTAGCGAGGAAATCACATAATGTTGAAGTATATGTATATCAAAGGTTTATGTAGTCTCTTTGTAAGGCTGATTAATTGTTTGTTTCCATATGTAAAAAAGACTGTCAATTTCGTATCCTTCAGGTTTTTCTCCTTCTTGTAACTTTTGGGAAGGAAGGTCCATGCACGTGTTCCTCAGTAATAAGGAATGTCTCAGTAGTAAGATGTATAACATGCTTACTAAATACTGATTGCTCATTATTTTTTTGAGTTTTTGTGACAAGAATTAGCCGGCTTGGTCGCGTTTTGCACAGCCGTCATTGTGGTCATCTTACTGAGGTAATTACTAGTTACTTTTATCACATATAACCTGCATGTTTTATCTTAACGAAGTCCGTTCCATCAGCACGAACAGAAATTGATGACATTATAATTTTGATGATTCAAGGTCATAAAATTTTAAACCAATCCAGTTAATTCTAAAAGAAATATTTTGCGTTCACATATTTAATGAGATCGAGAGAGAGAGAGAGAGAGAGAGAGAGAGAGAACGAGAGAGAGAGAGAGAGAGAGATGTTTAAGAAAAGTAATATTATTAAGAAAATCTAGGGACAGTTCTCTCTTTCACAGATGTAAAGGGTGTTTTTGTTTGCTTTGAAACCACGATTCGCTATTGAATCAGTCCGACATTCGACACTGTTTAAACTAAAATATTTTCGTAATTCCTTCTTTGTTGAGATCGCATACAAACGACTTTACAAGGTCTATTTGTTGCCACAGAACTCAACTGACATGATAGGTGGCACAGGCTTTAACTTGCGATGAGACTCTATTCCTTTTCAAGACTTACCCTATTAACACTGCACTGAATCACCACATGCTTTTATGTCCTGACATAATCACATGTGCATTTACTGAGAGCGGTCCTATATATTTTGTATATGCAACAGGTAGTCATAAAGTTTTAATTATGTCCTCGATAAAATCAATCTGCGAGCATGAAAATTGGTGACGGAGTTCGTTCTGCTCTATATAGTCATACTCACCCTTCTGTGAGACATATTTCTTACAAAAACGGATGACTTGGCGGAGAACTTGGTTGTAGAAATATGCGTTTTGTTTGACGAAGAAACACGTGCTGTCGAGGCGGAACATGTCTTCCAATCATATGAGTACATTATTTTTGCTGCTGTAGCAACATTCATACCTATAATGCCACGGTTTACGAGATATTAATGAAGAATTATTTACGTTTGATTCACGGATAGCATTCTTACTAAGTGAGCAACCCAGACAGGCCTCATAGCGAGATAATTTCAATAACCTGAAATTATTTTCCTCCTACCTTAAGAATACGTTTTCCCACAGTCTGACACCCCTTGGAGAAGGGATGTAACGGACATTGTCCCGTTTCTAGAGTGAATCGTCCGATTTGCAGCGAATGAACACTTAAAGAGACTTCTTGTCAAAGTAATTAGTTTCAGAGACGACAAAGGCACTGAATTCAGTTTCAGTCTATTATCTTATAAGCTATCAGGTATCACATCAAAGTGAACGCATTCGTTTTAATTGATACATTAATTAATAAAATGTGTACTCAATATTTTCTGAAGAACGAACAATCATAGAAGTGTTTAATGGTTTTGACTGATAATTCTCAGCTACCAATAACAATGTTAAAGTTTTTGTCCTATGTCTGCAACTGAATAATTGTCAGTTACATATTTTTGTCACATTCATTTCCTCTCATTTTATAAACTTCAGTAGCTCGAAACATATTTAGTTTTACTTACAAATTCTGGAACAATATTTTTTTGGTCGCAGAATGGAGTCGCCAATATTGCTGACACTAGTCAATACTAACAGATTTCCAGAGGAAGACAATACATAAAACACAATGATAACACCACACAGAAGGAAATTATTGATACTCAGTGTCTAACACACAGATGTGAATAGAAAAAATAAATAAGAACTCTAAGTTGTATATAAAACAAAAGCACCCTCGGAAACAGCATGGCCATGATTTCGCAAATAAGGGGAAAGGAACACGAATAAATAAGCATAGCAAATGTGTTACTCGAATTCAGGAATGGTATCATGTCTACATTGCACTAATAGACGTAATTAAAGCTAATAAATAACAAAAATCACACACACACACACACACACACACACACACACACACACACACACACACATAATAAAATACACAAATTAATTCCTGGATCGCAGACGCCACAAAATATATTGCACAAGTGTATCGCTAAGCCAAGCCAAGTCCACGTCAATTGAACGTTTAACATATCACGAAAACACATATTCAGCGAGAAAGCATCTAATCTCACTATAACCTAAAAATAAAATGTCGGTATATATAAAATATCGTGTTACTTGTGTATTTTAACAGTGATCTTATTTAAAGCCAATGAAGACTTTTTTAAACAAAATGCTTGAAAATTGTACCAATTTTTACATAAAATGATCAGGTCGCTTGATGCATGTGAAGGGGAATACACAAATTCTATTAATTCTATTACACAAATACGTACTCTCGGCATCGTTAATACAGAAATAATTCCAGAATTTCCCGTGCTATCGTTGATGAAATGAAATCAAATTTTCAAATATCTTAAGTTTGACCGGTGCAAGACAGCATGCTGAATGATTCCGCTGAAGTCCGAAATTCATTTAGCACAACCATAGGCAGATACTCCATTCACCAGGGTCGCATAATACACAATGAACCTAATCTGTCCATGTTTGGATTCTGGAGTAGGTAAAACACACACACTCAAGCCACATGTTGGTATGAAAGTGTGCTAGGAACCAACTGTGTGGGTCTGGAGACATGCCGGCCGCGGTGGCCAAACTTCAGTCCGGAGCCGCGTGACTGCTACTGTCGCAGGTTCGAATCCTGCCTCGGGCATGGATGTATGTGATGTCCTTAGGTTGGTTAGGTTTAAGTAGTTCTAAGTTCTAGGGGACTGTGACCTCAGAGGTTAAGTCCCATGGTTCTCAGAGCCATTCTGGAGACATCTAGGACTAGAAGGGGGGTCAGTATCGTTTTTTTTCTGATGGTCACTCGTTTCTCGCTGCGGTTCCAGTGTTGGTCGTTTACTATCGGGCTGTAGTCCCTTCTGTTCATTCCATTCGCCCGTTCTCGTTGTCTCGAATTCTAGTTACTAGTGTGCCTTTCAGGGTCCACGACCGATGCTTTATAATCGTGTTATATTTATATAGTATCTTAGCGCCCGCTGCCTCACTAGCGTATAACGTATGATCTGTACAGATAATTTTTTTATTTTTCTGCAGTCTAATTTTTATGTTGTTCACAAATCGCAACGCCTTCTACACTTTACACGCTAATTAAGGCCATAAAAGGAATGTCTTTTCCGAATGTGCTTCTGCCCAAAAAGCGAGTCTGCTAGCTGGATTTCTAGGTTTCTGTTAATCATGCCTTTTGCGCTCTTCTCGGGATATTTCCGTAGAAACTTTCGTCTCCTATCACATATATAATTATATCTAAGTGAGAAGTGAAATACCAGTTTTGCTAGATTTAGCTTCTTTTATTAAAACGAAATAATTTCTTAAAAATTTTCATCCATTGTTTAACCTTCTTTGGGGTTGAAATGCTAAAGATAGTGAAAAACTTTATTTTTATACCTAAAAAAGAAGCCAAATAAAAATTTTCATAGATTGAGCTTTGAAAATGATTTCATAGTGAAATAATTTCATAAAACTTTTCATCCCTTATTTCTCCCTCTTAGCATTGAAATTCCGAACAATCCCTTCTTAAAATTTGCCTACAATATAAGATCAGTATCATCTCTAGTTTCAAGTTTCAATCCTTAACAGTTTGGGCTGGGTGATGATGACCCTGTTGCACCTCCTTTTGGGTTGAATTTACAAAAAGAGTAAAACTCGTATTTCTTCGTTTCCAACCGAGAAGCCATATACCAATCCTCAAAAATTTAACTTTAAAAATGTTTTCACAATGAAATATTTTCATAAAGCATTTCACCTCCTATTTCACTTCCTTAGGGGCTTATTTCTAAGAGAGAAGTTAACCACAGATTTTCATAGATTTAGCTTCAAGAATGCTTGCATGATGAAATTTTTCCGCAAAAACTTTCATACCCCGTTAGTTTCTGATTTTTTAAATTTCTAACCAAGAGGCCAAATTCAAATTTTAATAGGTTTAGCTTTAAAAACACTTTCATGAGGAAATATAATCATAAAACGTTTCATTCCCTGTTTCACCCTCGTTGAATTCCCGAAAACACTGAAATAAATATTTTTTATTTGTAACCGGGAAGTCAAATAAAATTTTTTATAGACGTAGCTTTAAAAATACTTCAGTATTTCTTTAGTAATGATTTATTTTCAAAAACAACTTACACACACTGTTTTACCCCTATAGGGGTAAAATTTTCAAAAATGCTGAAACAAGTATTTCTTTATTTCTGACCGAGAAACCAAACACCAATTTTCGATGTTCTAGCTTCAAAATTTCATTACTAGCGACATTTTCGAAGAGGCTATTTCACTCACTTACGGATAGCATTTCAAAAAATCTCTATTTAAACGACGCCTATAGCATAACGTCAACACCCTGTGCAAATTTCAAGGTTCTGTCCTCAGTGGTTTGGGCTGGGCGATGATGAAACAGTGAGTGAATCTATCGATCGGGACATTTCCTTTTATATATATATATAGATTAAAATTAAAACAAGATGTCTCGGTTCGTTGTATCTCGCATTTCTACATGCTAGTACGTGTTCCTGAAAAAGATTGTGCTCCTGACTTTATACCCTAGCTTTCACAAACAATATTTTGGAATGGCAATGTTTAAGTTTGTATACATAGGGTTATGCTCTGCGTTTTGTTAAAAAACACAATTTTATTTTGGAATTTAATGAAAGTATCAAAACAGTTCCCTTTATAATTCATTTTCCAGCTACTGAGACTTACATGTTAATCCTGCAAAGCGATTAGTCGGACTACCAAGGGTCCACTGTAATCTCAGTTTCGTTCGCTCATGTCACTAACTATTTTAGTTGTAATTTCAAAAATTTCTGGTCCAAATTGTTGATTTTTTAAAAGGAGAACTTTTTGTCACCTATACATACTTCTTTTTTATTAGAATGAACTCCTTGTGGCGAGAGAAAGCGTTTCCATTATAAACAATTCATGAATTTTCATTTAGAAAAATTGTAAATTTAATGCAATACGGTAAAACCTCGTTATTGTAGGGCGTAAGCACACCTAGTGGGGCGGGAAGGGGCACAGCTGTTATATCCCTTCCTCTAAAAGGAACTCATGCTTCCAACCCGACCTCGCATTATACACAGCCACACCACAGACGTATTAGATCAATCTCCGTTTGTAGTAAGGCGAATAAGACGTAACATGCACCACATACTGAGTAGTAGCAGAATAGTTTGTCATGAAATCGCAAAACCATTTCGTCGTTCACCGCGAAAGTAGTTTAAGTCACAGCAAACCAAACTCCTCTCCCTCTCCTCAACCCCGTTCCCACTCCCCCCTGCCCACCCATCACTGTTATAAAACCTATTCAGAATTTGACAATTAGATAAAAAAGGAATGGTGAATGGTTAAAAATGAACGTGATCCATTAAAATCCAGTCATCAGTGAACTACACTGTGGTAAAAAATTGCACTACTGGCCATTAAAATTGCTACACCACGAAGATGACGTGCTACAGACGCGAAATTTAACCGACAGGAAGAAGATGCTGTGATATGCAATTGATTAGCTTTTCAGAGGATGGCGCCGGTGGCGGCACCTACAACGTGCTGACGTGAGGACAGTTTCCAATCGATTTCTCATACACAAACAGCAGTTGACCGGCGTTGCCTGGTGAAACGTTTTTGTGATGCCTCGTGTAAGGAGGCGAAATGCGTACAATCACGTTTCCGACTTTGAAAAAAGTCGGATTGTAGCCTATCGCGATTGCGGTTTATCGTATCGCGACATTGCTGCTCGCGTTGGTCGAGATCCAATGACTGTGAGCAGAATATGGAATCGGCGGGTTCAGGAGGGTAATACGGAACGCCGTGCTGGATCCCAACGGCCTCGTGTCACTAACACTCGAGATGGCAGGCAGCTTATCCGCATGGCTATATCGGATCGTGCAGCCACGTCTCGATTACTGAGTCAACAGATGGGGACGTTTGAAAGACAACAACGATCTGCACGAACAGTTCGACGAAGTTTGCAGCAGCATGGACTATCAGCTCGGAGACCATGGCTGCGGTTACCCTTGACGCTGCATCACAGATAGAAGCGCCTGCGATGGTGTACTCAACGGCGAACCTGGGTGGACGAAAGGCAAAACGTCATTTTTTCGAATGAATCCAGGTTCTGTTTACAGCATCATGATGGTCGCATCCATGTTTGGCGACATCGCGGTGAACGGTCATTGGAAGCGTGTATTCGTCATCGCCATACTGGCGTATCATCCAGCTTGATGGTATGGGGTGTCATTGGTTACACGTCTGGGTCACCTCTAGTTCGCGTTGACGGCTCTTTGACAGTGGACGTTACATTTCAGATGTGTTACGACCCGCGGCACTATCCTTCAGTCGATCCCTGCGAAACCCTACATTGGCTGATTCAAATGGCTCTGAGCACTATGGGACTCAATTGCTGTGGTCATAAGTCCCCTAGAACTTAGAACTACTTAAACCTAACTAACCTAAGGACAGCACACAACACCCAGCCATCACGAGGCAGAGAAAATCCCTGACCCCGCCGGGAATCGAACCCGGGAACCCGGGCGTGGGAAGCAAGAACGCTACCGCACGACCACGAGATGCGGGCCCCTACATTTCAGCACGATAATGCACGCCTTAATGTTGCAGATCCTATACGGTCCCTTCTGGATATGGAAAATGTTAGACTGCTGCCCTGGCCAGCACATTGTACATATCTGTCACCAACTGAAAACGTCTGGTCAATGGTGGCCGAGCAACTGGCTCGTAACAATACGCCAGTCACTACTCTTGATGAACTGTGGCATCGTGTTGAAGCTGCATGGGAAGCTGTACCTGTACACGCCATCCAAGCTCTGTTTGACTCAATGCCCAATCGTATCAAGGCTGTTATTATGGCCAGAGATGGTTGTTCTGGGTACTGATTTCTCAGGATGTATGCACACAAATTGCGCGAAAATGTTATCACAGGTCAGTTCTAGTATAACATATTTGTCCATTGAATACCCGTTTATCATCTGCATTTCTTCTTGGTGTAGCAATTTTAAAGGCCAGTAGTTTAGTACATCCTACTTGTTTCCCCATTCACTCCAGATTTATTATTGCAAATGGCTCTGAGCACCATGGGACTTAACATCTATGGTCATCAGTCCCCTAGAACTTAGAACAACTTAAACCTAACTAACCTAAGGACATCACACAACACCCAGTCATCACGAGGCAGAGAAAATCCCTGACCCCGCCGGGAATCGAACCCGGGCGCGGGAAGCTTTATAATTGCAACTTTGCATTCAGAGAACATTAAATGTTTACATTTACAGATCATTAGGCGGTTCCGAGGTACCAGGTGTCGATCCGTATTCGTATGTGGTGTAGCTTCCACGGGCGACAGTGCAGGCGATGACTGGTATCAGTTTATCGTACAAATAGTAAAAACTTTTCTGCTCGACCTTTTCGCATACTTCTGTAAGAGTTGTTGAAGGCCGAGTTGCACGAGTGTCTTCCCGTCCCATCATTTCCCACACGCACTCGATTGGAGACAGGTACGGAGATTGCGCTGGCCAGGGAAGTTAACTGCACGTCTTCCAGATCGCGTTGAGTGTAACGGGGTGGATGAGCATTATCCTGTTGGAACAACATACCAGCTTCCAATTTCAGAAACGGCAAAAGGACTCGTTTAAAAGCACTCTGCACGACCGAGAGCTTGTTAGCATCCCCTCTAGAAACTGCAGAGGTGAACGAGAGTTGTAGCTTGTCCACCTAAACCATAAGGCCTGGGGTGAGGCCAGCGTGTCGGAGAGGAATGCACTCTATGAGACAGCGCTCGCCAGGACTACGTCGTACTCGCAAACGACCATCATCGCTGAAGACCACGTCGCGCCAATCCATCTTCCAAATAACCCGATGACGGTACCAGTCGAGCCTAGTACATCGACGCTGTAGGTTGAGTTGAAGACGAGCAAGAGGTGTGTGTGCCCATAATTCCATGGGTAATAACCAGTTCGCAACATTTCTTTCTGACACGTCCGGGTTCATAACCCATCTCCTCTGAGCTGTGGTAGCTGTATGATCTGCCACTCCTACCCGTACAATACGACGATCCTGGCAGCGTCTGTGCTGCGTGAAAGTCCAGAATCTCGTCAACGAGTGTGGGGTGTTCACTTGACTACTGATACCAGCATAGTATCATAGCTGGCGCAGGACATCCAGCTTGTGTGGCAGTTTTCCGAAAGGACCATCGTATCACGCGTCAGCCCACAATTTGACCCCTTTCGAACTCGCTCAATTGGCAGTAGGCAGCACGAGTGCGTCTCCATTGCATGGTTGGCTGCTTGCTCCAAACGTTTGCACCAAACTGAGCCTTATGGCTGTGAGTATACCCTATTAAACGGTAGACACAAATGCGCTCTGGTAAGCTGTACCACTACACTATCTGCTGGCGGACAAAGTTGAAACCATTATTAGCACGTCTACTGTCCCTCACAACGGCCTTGCCGCAGTGGATACACCGATTCCCGTCAGATCACCGAAGTTAACCGCTGTCGGGTGTGGCCGGCACTTGGATGAGTGACCATCCGGGCCACCATGCGCTGTTGCCGTTTTTCGGGGTGAACTCAGCCTCGTGATGCCAATTGAGCAGATATTCTACCGAATAGTAGCGGCTCCGGTCACAGAAAACCATCGTGACGACCGGGAGAGCGGTGTGCTGACCAAACGCCACTTCTATCTGCACTCTCATCTGAGGATGACACGGTGGTCGGATGTCCCGATGGGCCACTTGTGGCCTGAAGATAGAGTGTTTTTGCCTTTACTGTCCCCCAGGTGCCATATGACGTAATCTGGTCAAAATCGATGTCGTATTTCTAGCTGTAATAATTTTTTTCCGATAGTGTAGTTCCAACAGATGAATTACACTCATGCTCATAAATTAAGGATAATGCTGATACATGGTGAAACAACACTCTGGTGGGCGGTTTGCGGGTTTAAATCACCTCGAGGTATGACCATGCGGTGCATTTGAACTGAAGTCGTCTTACGATGGCGCTTGCAGCAGTCCACATATGCAGAAGTGTGTTCGTGCATGTCAGAGTACGGTGCAGCGAATAAGTTTGCAGACCTTTTAAGACGTGATAATAGTGACTGTGTGTTGAAAATGGCTCAAAGAACACATATTGATGACATTATGAGGGGTAGAATAGTAGGGCGACTGGAGGCTGGTCAAACACAGCAGGTCGTAGCACGGGCCCTCCGTGTGCCACAAAGTGTGATCTCAAGATTATGGCAACGATTCCAGCAGATAGGAAATGTGTCCAGGCGCTACAGTACGGGACGTTCACAGTGTACAACACCACAAGAAGACCGATGTCTCACCATCATTGCCTGCAGAGGGCCACGAAGTACTGCAGGTAGCCTTGCTCGGGAGCTTACTGCAGCCACTTGAACAGTTGTCTCCAGACACACATTCTACAGACGACTGAACAGACATGGTTTATTCGCCCAGAGACCTGCAAGGTGCATTCCACTGACCCCTGGTCACAGGAGAGCCCTTAAAGCCTGTTGTCAAGAACACGGTATATGGTCATCGGAACAGTGGTCCCAGGCTATGTTCAGGGACGAGTCCAGTTATAGTCTGAACAGTTATTCTCGCCGCGTTTTCATCTGGCGTGAACCAGGTACCAGATAACAATCCCTTAATGTATTTGAAAGGGACCTGTATGGAGGTCGTTGTTTGATGGTGTGGGGTGGGATTATGATTGGTGCAAGTACACCCCTGTATGCCTTTGACAGAGGAACTGTAACAGGTCAGGTGTATCGTGACGTCATTATGCACCAGTATGTCCGCCTTTTCAGGTGGGCAGTGGGTCCCACCTTCCTCCTGATATATGATAACGTACGGCCCCACCGAGGTGCTATCGTGGAGGAGTACCTTGAAACAGAAGATATCAGGCGAATGGAGTGGCCTGCCTGTTCTCCAGACCTAAACCCCATCGAGCACGTCTGGGATTCTCTCGATCGACGTATCGCTGCACGTCTTCAAACCCCTACTCCAGGAGCTCCGACAGGCACTGGTGCAAGAATGGGAGGCTATACCCCAGCAGCTGCTCGACCACATGATCCACAGTATACCAACCCGTTGTGCGGCCTGTGTTCGTGTTCATGGTGGTCGTATCCCATATTGATGTCGGGGTACATGCGCAGGAAACAGTGGCGTTTTGTAGCACATGGCCGGCCGGTGTGGCCGAGTGGTTCTTGGCGCTTCAGTCTGGGACCGGGCGACCGCTAGGTTTAAGCAGTTCTAACAAGGAAACCTGCCCATCGCACCCCCCACAGATTTAGTTATAAGTTGGCACAGTGGATAGGCCTTGAAAAACTGAACACAGATCAATCGTGAAAACAGGAAGAAGTTGTGTGGAACTATGAAAAAATAAGCAAAATGTACAAACTGAGTAGTCCATGCGCAAGATAGGCAACATCAAAGAGAGTGAGAACGAAGGTGCGCCGTGGTCTCGGAGTTAGCGTGAGCAGCTACGAGAGGGGTGGTCCTTGGTTCAACTCTTCCTTCGCGTGAAAAGTTTAATTTCTTATTTTCAGTTTATGTGACAAACTCTTATTTTTTCTTCACTTTTTTGGGAGTAATTATTACATCCACCAGAAATTCTAAATCGGGCAAGGTAGAAGAATCTTTTTACCCGTTCGCCAAGTGTATAAGTTAGGTGGGTCGACAACATATTCCTGTCATGTGACGCACATGCCGTCACCAGTGTCGTATACAATATATCAGACGTGGTTTCCTGTGGAGGAATCGGTTGACCTATGACATTGCGATCAAATGTTTTCGGTTCCCATTGGAGAGACACGTCCTTTCGTCTATTAATCGCACGTTTTTCCGGTGCGGTCGCAAAACACAGACACTAAACTTATTACAGTGAACAGAGACGTCAATGAACGAACGGACAGATCATAACTTTGCGAAAATAAAGAAAGCAAACTTTTCACTCGAGGGAAAACTTGAACCAAGGACCTTACGTTCCGCAGCTGCTCACGCTAACCACGGGACCACGGCGCTCCTAACCTCATACACTCATTGATTTTGACTATCGTGCTCATGGACCACTCAGTTTGTATATTTTGCTTATTTTTTTCATAGTTCCACACAACTTCTTCGTGTTTTCTCGATTGATCTGTGTTCAGTTTTTCAAGGCCTATCCACTGTGCCAACCTATAACTAAATCTGAGGGCGGTAAGATGGGGAGGTTTCCTTATAAGTTCTAGGGGACTGATGACCTCAGATGTTAAGTACCATAGTGCTCAGAGCCATTTGAACCTTTTTTTTGTGTCGTGTGTGTTCCCTATGTGCCTATGCTATTAGCGCCAGTTTTGTGTAGTGCCACTTTGTGTGGCACCGCATTCTGCAATTATGCTTAATTCATGAGCATAAGTGTAGTTTCTAGAATGAAATTTTCACTCTATAACGTAGTGTGCGCTGATATGAAACTTCCTGGCAGATTAAAACTGTGTGCCGGACCGAGACTCGAACTCGGGACCTTTGCCTTTCGCGGACAAGTGCTCTACCAACTGAGCTACATTTTTTTTTTTTACTGTCATTTTGTTCGCTTTCTTTCGTTGCATCTGCTCGGTGCGGAAGTCGTAAGACATCCGTTTCAGTAGTTCGTTATTGATCCATTAACTCAGTTTTTTTATTACTGAGGGCAGCTAACCCTCTGACCGAACACGCTGAGCTACCGCGCCGGTGCTACCCAAGCACGACTCACGCCCCGTCCTCACAGCTTTAAGTCCACCAGTACCTCGTCTCCACCCTTCCAAACTTCACAGAAGGTCTCCTGCAAACCTTGCAGAACTATCACTCCTGGAAGGAAGGATATTGCGGTGACATGGCTTAGCCACAGCCTGTGGGTTGTTTCTAGAATGAAACGTGACGAGGCGTGAGTCGTGCTTGGGTAGCTCACTTGGTAAAGCACTTGCCCGCGAAAGGCAAAGGTCCAGAGTTCGAGTCTCGGTCCGGCACACAGTTTTAATCTGCCAGGATGTTTCATAAGTGTAGTTTGTCCATCTCTGTCGACGACACCTCTGCAAAAGTCCTGAACGCCGGGATTAGAACCAAAGAAGTGGGCGGGACGGGGCCGTGCATGTAAGAGCGTGAAGCACTGCCGGTGAGTGCGGCGGTCAAGCGCAGTGTCGTTGACTCTGTGGCAGGCGGTGGCCGCGCCAAGGTAAACGCCGGCAGGCCGGCCTCCAAGCTGAGGGGCGGGAGACGGGAGGCGGCGCACAGAGGACAGGAATAGCGGCGACCGCAGCACACCTGGGCCCTGCCCGCCTCAGCCCACTGTGGGCCCACCAGCACCGGCTGGCCGGTGCGTAATTATGTCTAACGAGGCTCTCTGGACGCGTCTGGTGGCCGCGGGGTGGCCGCATCGATTCTGTCTGTGGCAGGGGCGGGAGCAGCAACCGCGCTTAACAGCCGCATCTCTTCCAGAAAAAGTCTCAGCGACCACTTGTGGCGTCCCCACAGCTACGTACAAGAGTTGGGCAAAAATATAGAAATGCGAGGAATGCACGCTTTACATAAATGAAGATGTAAGCCCAAGTCTACAGACTGATCTGCTGTATATGCCCACAAACGACAGCTGTACAGTGTTCTCTATACGCTACAAGTGTCTGTCGCTGTCACACTGAGCTAACAAAAGTCATCGGGTAGCGAAATATACAGATGGTGGTAGTATCGCGTTTGTTGTTGTGGTCTTCAGTCCTGAGACTGGTTCGATAGAGCTCTCCATGCTACTCTATCCTGTGCAAGCTTCTTCATCTCCCAGTACCTGCTGTAGCCTACATCCATCTGAATCTGCTTAGTGAATTCATCTTTCGGTCTCTCGCTACGATTTTTACCCTCCACGCTGCCCTATAATACTAAATTTGTGATCCCTTGATGCCTCAGAACATGTCCTGCCAACCGGTCCCTTCTTCTAGTCAAGTTGTGCCACAAAGTTCTCTTCTCCCCAATCCTATTCAATTCCTCCTCATTAGTTATGTGATCTACCCATCTAATCTTCAGCATTCCTCTGTAGCACCACATTTCAAAAGCTTCTATTCTCTTCTTGTCCAAACTATTTATAGTCCATGTTTCACTTCCATACATGGCTACATTCCAAACCAATACTTTTAGAAACGACTTCTTCACCCTTACATCTATACTCGATGTTAACAAATTTCTCTTCTTCAGAAACGCTTCCCTTGCCACTGCCAGTCTACATTTTGTATCCTCTCTACTTCGACCATCATCAGTTATTTTGCTCCCCAAATAGCAAAACTCCTTTACTACTTTCAGTGTCTCATTTCCTAATCTAATTCCCTCAGCATCACCCGTCTTGATTCGACTACATTCCATTATCCTCGTTTTGTTTTTGTTGATGTTCATCTTTTATCCTCCTTTCAACGCACTGTCCATTCCGTTCAAATGCTCTTCCAAGTCCTTTGCTGTCTCTGATAGGATTACGATGTCATCGGCGAAACTCAAAGTTTTTATTTCTTCTCCATGGATTTTAATACCTACTCCGAATTTTTCTTTTGTTTCCTTTACTGCTTGCTCAATATACAGATTGAATAACATCGGGGAGAGGCTACAACACTGTCTCACTCCTTTCCCAACCACTGCTTCCCTTCCATGCCCCTGGACTTTTATAACTATCATCTGCTTTCTGTACAAACTGTAAATAGCCTTTCGCTCCCTGTATTTTATCCCTGCCACCTTCAGAATTTGAAACAGAGTATTCCAGTCAACATTGTCAAAAGCTTTCTCTAAGTCTACAAATGCTAGAAACGTAGGTTTGCCTTTCCTTAATCTTTCTTCTTAGATAAGTCGTAGGGTCAGTATCGCCTCACGTGTTCCAACATTTCTACGGAATCCAAACTGATCTTCCCCGAGGTCGGCTTCTACCAGTTTTTCCGTTCGTCTGTAGAGAATTCGCGTTAGTATTTTGCAGCTTTACAGCTGTGACTTATTAAACTGATAGTTCGGTAATTTTCACATCTGTCAACATCTGTTTTCTTTGGCATTGGAATTATTATATTCTTCTTCAAGTCTGAGGGAATTTCACCTGTCTCATACATCTTACTCACCAGATGGTATAGTTTTGCCAGGACTGGCTCTCCCAAGGCTGTCAGTAGTTCTAATGGAATGTTGCCTACTCCCGGGGCCTTGTTTCGCGTACACAACGTAAAATGGGCAGTGCTTTGGCGGATCTTTCATTTGTAATCAGGTGGTTCATGGGACGAGGTTTCCGACATTATTACGCTCACACGACGGGAATTAACAGACTTTGAGCGCAGAATTATAGTTGGAGCTACATGCATGGGACATACCACTGCGGAGATCTTCCGTGACCCCAGAGTCAAGTGTCTGCCGAGAGTACCAAACTTCAGGCATTACCTCTCGCCACTCACAACGCAGCTGCCAACGACCTTCACTTAACGTTTGAGAGCAGCGGCATTTGCGTAGAGTTGTCAGTGCTAACAGACAAGCAACACTGTGTGAAATAACCGCAGAATTCAGTGTGGGACTACGACGAACGTATCCGTTTGGACAGTGCGGCAAATTTTGGCGTTAATGGGCTACGGTAGCAGACGACCGACGCGAATGCCTTTGCTAACATCACGGCATTGTCTCCAGTGCTCTCCTCTGCTTGTGACCGTATCGGTTGGTCCGGGACGACTGGAAAACCATAGCCTGGTCAGACGAGTCCCGACTGCAGATGGTGATAGGGTACAAGTGTGGCACAGACCCCAGGAATCCATGGACTCAAGTTGTTAACGATGCACAATGCAAGCTGGTGGTGGCTCCATGATTGCGTGGCTTGTGTTTCCATAGAATGGACTAGGTTCTTTGCTCCAACTAAACAAATCATAGACTGCAAATAATAATGTTCGGCTACTTGGAAACCATTTGTGGCCATTCATGGCCTTTACTTTCCCAAACAACGATGTAATTTTTGTGCATGACAGTGCACCATATCATGGAGCCACAATTGTACGCGACTGGTTTAAGGGGCTCCGGAACGCCCTATACTTGCAATGTTAAAATAACGCTTATAAATTACATCTTTCCTCACAAAGTATTTGAGGTAGGAAGTTGAACTTTTTACAGATTATTTATTGGAATTGGGCTACAACTTAACACAGGGATTTTACAAAATTTTAGTTCAGTTATTAAAGATGATTTTTTTTCAATTGTAATGAAAATTCACAACATTTTTTTGCAATTTTTTATTTATATATTCAAAAATATACAGCTTTTTGGAAAAAGGATGTTTTAAATTATGCAGAAGTTACTGTGTAACATTTACTGAAAGTTTGAAACAAATATGTTTGGAAGATCCTTAGAAAACATGTAATTAGTATGAGAAAATAAAAGTTTTGGGAATCGAGCGACAAAGATTGGATTAACTTTTTAGTGCATTCCAGGTCCATAGGATGGATTATCTTCATCCTCTGCAAACTCCTCCTCCAGCTTCCTCTTGTTCCTCCTCCTGTTTACTCTTGCTTGTATTTCTAGACTCTTTACAGCCCTGTCTGCAGCCCGAAGGCGTTCCTTGTCTAAAGCAAGCATCGCTCGTTGTTGTGTTCGTAGATTGTGCTACCATTTTCTTCAGTTGCAGTTACTGCAACACTGTTCCAAAAGGTGGTCATGTATGAACACTTATCACATTTCAGTTGTATTTCACTAGCAAGTCCTACGTGCTTTATTATGGAGAGTTCCAGACCAACTTCACTACAATGAATACATCTTACACAGTTTGAAAAAATTCCTTTGAGAACCGACATATCAAATATCTCATTCACATCCGATTCGCCCATAAAACGTTCATAGTTTTCACTCATTGAACCAAGCTTCTTCTGTGAAGTATTTTCTTTCCCACTTTGACTGCTATGGGCAGGTGTACTTGAGAGGTTAGGTTCACTCACTTGGTTATCGTCTTTATTGTTTACAGTAATAACACATACCTTTGGCTTTCCAACATTTCTCCTTTTCTTGAAAGCCTTCAGAGGATTTCTAATAACTTTACTTTTACTCATTATTATACTTCAAGAAAACAGAGACTCAAGAAACAGAATTAATTACGAATATTTTCGAGATAACGACAGAGTAAATAAACATGAAACAATCGACAATCACACCAGCGATATATATTGAAGCATCACAGGTTAGCCACAACACATACTTTATCTCACATCACTAAAATGTACCTGGTGAACACGGACGTTAATAATAACACCATTTGACAGCAGTTTAACAGCACCACAGTGGGTCACGCCCATGTAGAACACATTTCAAAAAAAATTTAATAATAGTTGTAGTCTTCGGAATTGAATAAATTATGTATCTATTAAAAGGTAATAGTCTGCAGATTCAGAAAACGCAAAAAAGTAAAAATTGAACTTTTCATGATTTTGAGCCTTTCCGGAGCCCCTTAAAGAACTTTCGGGTCCATTCGAGCGAATGTTTTGGCCACCCAGACAAACCAACGTGAATCACATCGAACATTTTCGGGACATTATCGAGAGGTCAGTTGGTGCACAGAATCCTCCACTGACAACACTTTTCCAATTATGGACGGCTACAGAGTCAGCATGACTCAGTATTGCTGCAGGGGACTTCCAGCTACTTGCTGCACTACGCCGGGCAAAAGGATGTCCGACACGATGTCACGAGGTATCCGAAGAGTCTTCTCACTTCGTTGTATGTTGGAGCTAAGTCAACTAGAACGTAAGCAAATTGTTGCTCGTATGGTGGGTGCTTTCGTAACTATCGCAGGTGAAGTCTTGGTGTTTCATGAGGCAAGCAATCGAAGATCTATACCGAAATCAGAAAAAGCTGAAAAACAGCATCCGATAAAAAGAAACACGGACGAAAGAGTGTGTCGAGTGACCTTCATTAACTGAATCAAAAGCAATCAAAGTTGTTAGTACAAAAATGCTAGTATTCCTTAGGAGAATTTCTGAATGATACTGTGAAAATCTGGACATGAAAGCAAATGGTTGTTTATCAAGCATAGCTGTTTTATGTCAAATGACTGCAATAATTGTTTTTCTTATATGAACGCTATATGTTATATATTATTTTTATAATACATTTGCGTTATTCATCCCGTGGTCTACAGGTGGCTTCTTTGATTAATAATCAAAACGTCCTCGGTCCCCGCGCCACCACTTAAATTTTTAATAGAAGTCCTCAGCTCTGGCGGCCGAATACTTCCAGGAAAAGAAGTCACCCTCATTCTGCCAACGGCCTTGTCAACGAGGGCGGAGGAGCGGACAGAGCTTCAGGACACTCTCTTGCCCTTGAGGTGGCAAACTGTACCTAAAGGGGGAAGAATGGGCAAAGATCAACGGCATGAATATGCAGAAGGCAATGGAAACCATTGCATTAAAGACACAGGACATGTGGCCTGTCACTGAAAGAGTCCCATTGCCAAAAGACTCCGGAACACTGCCCCATTCGCATCTCCAGTAGGGGACTGCCAACGGGGAGACGAACACGACAGAAAGACTGAGTAACCAACGAAAGGAAAATGTTTCACGAGTCGGGACGTGGAATGTCAGAAGTTAGTTAGTTGGTTGCGTGTTCCATAGATTAATCGCACGGTACGGTAGCCGCTATGATGTGGAACGTGGAAAGTGTCACGTGCACAAGAAATGCACATATGAAACAAGATATATATATATATATATATATATTGACAGGAAGTGCAAAATGGCTAAGCAGGGATGGCTAGAGTACAAATGTAAGGATGTAGAGGCTTGTCTCACTAGGGGTAAGATAGATATTGCCTACAGGAAAATTAAAGAGACCTTTGGAGAGAAGAGAACCACTTGTATGAATATCAAGAGCTCAGATGGCAACCCAGTTCTAAGCAAAGAAAGGAAGGCAGAAAGGTGGAAGCAGTATATAGAGGGTTTATACAAGGGCGATGTACTTGAGGACAATATTATGGAAATGGAAGAGGATGTAGATGAAGATGAAATGGGAGATAAGATACTGCGTGAAGAGTTTGACAGAGCACTGAAAGACCTGAGTCGAAACAAGGCCCCGGGAGTAGACAACATTCCATTAGAACTACTGATGGCCTTGGGAGAGCCAGTCATGACAAAACTCTACCATCTGGTGAGCAAGATGTATGAGACAGGCGAAATACCCACAGACTTCAAGAAGAATATAATAATTCCAATCCCAAAGAAAGCAGGTCTTGACAGATGTGAAAATTACCGAACTATCAGTTTAATAAGTCACAGCTGCAAAATACTAACGCGAATTCTTTACAGACGAATGGAAAAACTGGTAGAAGCCGACCTCGGGGACGATCTGTTTGGATTCCGTAGAAATGTTGGAACACGTGAGGCAATACTAACCTTACGACTTATCTTAGAAGAAAGATTAAGGAAAGGCAAACCTACGTTTCTAGCATTTGTAGACTTAGAGAAAGCTTTTGACAACGTTAACTGGAATACTCTCTTTCAAATTCTGAAGGTGGCAGGGGTAAAATACAGGGAGCGAATGGCTATTTACAATTTGTACAGAAACCAGATGGCAGTTATAAGAGTCGAGGGGCATGAAAGGGAAGCAGTGGTTGGGAAAGGAGTGAGACAGGGTTGTAGCCTCTCCCCGATGTTATTCAATCTGTATATTGAGCAAGCAGTAAAGGAAACAAAAGAAAAATTCGGAGTAGGTATTAAAATTCATGGAGAAGAAGTAAAAACTTTGAGGTTCTCCGATGACATTGTAATTCTGTCAGAGACAGCAAAGGACTTGGAAGAGCAGTTGAACGGAATGGACAGTGTCTTGAAAGGAGGATATAAGATGAACATCAACAAAAGCAAAACGAGGATAATGGAATGTAGTCAAATTAAATCGGGTGATGCTGAGGGAATTAGATTAGGAAATCAGACACTTAAAGTAGTAAAGGAGTTTTGCTATTTAGGAAGTAAAATAACTGATGATGGTCGAAGTAGAGAGGATATAAAATGTAGACTGGCAATGGCAAGGAAATCGTTTCTGAAGAAGAGAAATTTGTTAACATCGAGTATAGATTTAAGTGTCAGGAAGTCGTTTCTGGAAGTATTTGTATGGAGTATAGCCATCTATGGAAGTGAAACATGGACAATAAATAGTTTGGACAAGAAGAGAATAGAAGCTTTCGAAATGTGGTGCTACAGAAGAATGCTGAAGATAAGGTGGGTAGATCACGTAACTAATGAGGAAATATTGAATAGGATTGGGGAGAAGAGAAGTTTGTGGCACAACTTGACTAGAAGAAGGGATCGGTTGGTAGGACATGTTTTGAGGCATCAAGGGATCACAAATTTTGCATTGGAGGGCAGCGTGGAGGGTAAAAACCGTAGAGGGAGACCAAGAGATGAATACACTAAGCAGATTCAGACGGATGTAGGTTGCTGTAGGTACTGGGAGATGAAGAAGCTTGCACGGGATAGAGTAGCATGGAGAGCTGCATCATGCCAGTCTCAGGACTGAAGACAACAACAATATATATATATATATATATATATATATATATATATATATATATATATATATATATCGTTTCAAAAGACAGAATTTTTGTGTACGAAATTTCATATACACAGTTTGAACACAAAATATGGAAAAATAAATAGAGTAAAACATTTTAAATACCTAGGTGAAATTTTGGAGTCAACCGGAGGAGAGAAAGTTGCACAGAAGATCAGACAACAAAAAATGAAGAGAGCATATGGTATGACACATGAAATATACAATAAAAAATGCATCTCCTCGAACACAAAAATCAGACACCACTGCGCAGTAATTAAGCCAGCAGCACTATATGCTAGTGAAACGCTCACACTCCACACAAAATGTGATTTAGAAAAAATACTAAAAGAAGAACGCAAAATTATGAGAAAGATTTTAGGTCCAAAATTAACAGAAGAAGGATACCGGATACAATCAAGAAGAACCACAGAAACTATATCAAACCTGGCAGCAGACATAAGAAGGCGAAGATTAAAATTTTATGGACATGTCACTAGACTTCCCCCCACACGACTCACCAACAGAATTCTCACTTACATAGAAAAAGTCAAATCAACAACACCATGGATTAGCCAAGTAAAATTAGATTTACAAAAAGCAAATAATGAACTTAAAGATGTCAAAGATAGAAAATCTTTTAGAAATAAGGTGGAAAAGTGGATTGTTTTGTCGGAGAAGGAAGCACTAAAGAGACCAGGAACAAAATGGACAGAAGAAAGAAAAAGAAAACATGGAGAACGAATTAAAGAAGTATGGAAGAAACGACGTCAGAAAGCTTTGCGTGATCCTTCTGGGTCCATTCGCGATAAGTAAGTAAGTATATATATATATATATATATATATATATATATATATATATATATATATATATATATTACAATACAGAGTTCAAGATTAATAGATTAATATTTCTATTATTTACAACAATTGCCGGCCGCGGTGGTCTCGCGGTTCTAGGCGCGTCAGTCTGGAACCGCGCGACCGCTACGGTCGCAGGTTCGAATCCTGCCTCGGGCATGGATGTGTGTGATGTCCTTAGGTTAGTTAGGTTTAACTAGTTCTAAGTTCTAGGGGACTGATGACCTCAGATGTTAAGTCCCATAGTGCTCAGAGCCATTTTTCAAAGTACCACAGAACAGGTCTGTAAACTTCGTCTGTTGCAGCCCCTGATTTGTAAGTGCTGTCATTTTTCTTTTTTTCTCGTGTGTAATTCGTTTGTAATGTATTAATTTTCTTCATAAAAGTATCTTTAGTTGCTGATGGCTCTATTTCTTTGTACTTTGTGAGAAGCACCTCATTATGCCGCGTCTCTTTTCATTTCATCGTGATATTCTTTACTTTTAATATTCCATAAACATGGGTGTCTTTCGTAGCACCTAATAAATTCCTCCAGCACTTCCCGGTCCGACATCAGAACGAAGAATGAAACGACACAAAATCTAAATAAACGAACCCTTCCACAGTCTGTGTCCGAATGACAGATGTGTGCTTGTTCAAGCCTCCCTACTCTAGGCACGCACGAGCAAGCATGGACACGCTTGGAGGCTTGCACAAGCACGCATAATCGAAATTCGGTCAATCGTCAAGCTGCTTGTGCAAGCCTGATGCTTGCGCTAATTTACCCTAGACACGGTCAAGAAAGCTTGCACAAGCATGCTTGCGAAAGCGTGATTGGCAAGCATGCAGTAGCGTGTGTGGGGGCCTTTAGACAAGTTGTTTCTCCTATGTATATTCTTTCTCCTTATACATAATTTTAAGCAAAATGTGTACACACAACAATGTGCCGTTTCGTTTTATTCCTCGCAGACGGTTGTAACAGAACACAGGTAAGTTCCATTTATGGTTTACCGGACGGTAATTATAATGTTGTTATGGAATCTGATTTGTACAAAATAATCCCACCCGTTCGCAGATTAAAACCATGCGAAATATTGTCATTGAAGCTACTGCCCTCACAGATCCAGCAGCTGCGGAGGTCTCTCTCATGCTCTGTATACCGATGACCCCAACCTGTTTACCCATTCATTTTAAGCGACTTCGATTCCTAATCAAGCTTTCTTTTGCAACATCTACAACCAATGCTCAAAGCCAGTAAGAGGGGGTGGGGTGAGGACAAAGAGATGGGCAGAGAGAGGACAGGTAATGAGTATAGAGAAGAAGGAGGAGATTGGCAGAGTGAGGGGGAGGAGGAGGTCGACAGAGAAAGGAGGGAGGAAGAGAAAGAGAGAGAAACAGAGAGAGAGAGAGAGAGAGAGAGAGAGAGAGGGGGAGAGAGAGGGAGGGAGGAGGAAGTGATGTAGAGAGACACTGGGGACTAGGAGTAGATGGCCAAAGAGGAGGAGGTAGGAGAAGATCGACAGCAGAGGGGGAGTGGGAAGTTACGACATACATCTAATTCCCATACATATGTAGCAATTGCGAACCATTGCCAGGTTCATTAGTATTATATATTACCAATCTTTCCCTATAGTTTATACCTATTTTTATGAGAATTTCGAGCATCTTGCGCCATTTTACATTGTCAAACGATTCTTCTAGGTCGATTAACCCTATGGTGTCAGGTTTTTTCTTACTTCTGCTATCAAGTTCAATGTCAGAACGGCCTCTTGCTCTCCGATGAATTTAGCTTACTTAAGTGGAACTCATCGCCTTTTAACACATCTTCAGTTTCCTTTTACATTCTTCTGCGTTGTATTATTCTTGTCAGCAACTTGGTTGCATGAGATATTAAGCTGATTGTACGATAGTTATCGCACTTAATTGCGGTTCCTATCTTAGGGATTGTGCAGATGACATTTATTGCGAAAGCCTCTTAGAGTCTAAAAACAATCAAACTAAATAATCGTTCGGTTGCCACTTCCTCCAGTGCTTTTAGAAATTCCGAAGGGATGTTACCTTTGCCTTTCACCAAATTTGGTCACCAGTCTTCCAAAGTTCTGTTGAGGTCTGACTTCAGTATTGTTCCCCCATGTCTTTCATATCAATTCCCATTTCTTGTTCTGTCACACTATTATTCTGTTCCTCGATATTCTGGTTGCCTGTGAACAACAGGCAGTAATCATCCCCCAATACAGCTGCTCGGAGACTGCTGCCGTGTTCCTCTCCGCATACCTTCTGTTTGTAAGGTAGTCGGTAGCCGTAAAAGTGTTCTTTGCAAGGCCTCAGTATCATTGGATACACCACACTTCCATTGAAAAGGCCGTCGATGATTCTATTGGAGTTACAAGCCATTCCTGTATTGAAGTGGTAGAGACCTCAGTAAAAGGAAGTCCTTAGATAATTTACTTGGGAAATGCCTAGTCATCCGTGGCATTTGTGGTTCTCGTCTCGGTGAACGGAAAACTTTTTTCCAGTTTAGTGATAATGCTGATCTTGTTGTAACTGATTGACACGGTGAACGACGGCCCTCTTATATGGAGCGGAATGCCAACAGCGCATGCACCGTCAATCGTCGATGCTGCCTCCTAGAGCCAGTGAACGTACAGCTTGAAAACTGGCAAAAAACGATGCATCTTTGTCGAGTAGGGTTCTCAATATAGTGTGCCGGCCGAGTCAAAGATGATTGTTTTCTTAATGCCAGATAAAACTGTATTCCAAAACTTGCTTCAAAAGTAATCATTTTCTCTGTTTGTAATATTGTCTTTCAGTTTAATTTCGACATATTCCTTTAAATCACAGCGCCAATAGTAGGACGCAGGGGCACCTGTTTAAGGGGATACGGAATCGGATTTTGGGTTAAAAAATCGAATTTTTTTTTTATTGGCGTATTATATTCTGCCATGTTTCCTCTTTAAAATGACGTATCATACATAGCTCTACTACAATTATAACTATTTTATTTTTATATATTTGTGAGATCGGGTATTGCGCTTTAGTTATACACGTCTCTCGTGGCTGACCATGAACTTTTTGGCAGTACCTTTAAAGTGACATGAATTCAAATATCCCGGTTTCCAGCGACTATTTATACACTAGTTGCCCGAAAATGTTTCTCTCTGGTTTCCTCAAGTTACTCTTTGACTTTGTGGCGGGACTGTTTTGTAAACAGTGTGATATAAGAAAGTAGTTGTTGTTGAGTTATTTCGTATTTAGTGCTTCATTTTTCGCAGTGAAAATGCCTAGAGCTAAAGCAAAAGTATTTAAAAAGCGTGTGAACTGGCAAAAGAAAAGAAATAATGATTCATTAGCAAAGCAAAGCAGTTCATCATCATCACTGTTGGAAAATGTGAATCCACTTATTACTGATTTGCCGAACGAACTTACACCAAATGAAAACAGTGCTTCTCATAAAAAACTAAGAGATTTGGAAGAGAAATATAATTTACTTGATAGAGGGAATGAAGTTTTTGAACTCATTGATACGAATATATTGTGTGAAGCTCTTGAAAACAGTTTGTGCTGCAAAAAATGTCATGGAAACGTTTCTCTGAAAGTAGAATCCCATGTTGGCCTGGCTGCCCAGTTTAATTTAATATGCAGTGTTTGTAAATACAGCTGTAAGTTTCCAAGTTCGGTTTCAGTAACTGTAAATAATGGATACGAGAAAACTGAACTTTATAGTGTAAATATTAGGTTAGTTTATGGATTGCGAGCAATTGGTAAGGGCAAAGCAGCTGGTGATATGCTATGTGGTGTTCTAAATCTTCCAAGTGCACCTTCAAAGTTTGAAGCTTACAATTATGTACTAGGATCTGCAGTTGAAGATGTAGCACAGAGTCAATGCAGGTTGCTGTGGAAGAAGCAGTGGAAGAAAATGACGGCAGTCGTGACCTCACAGTGGCGTTTGATGGCACGTGGCAGAAAAGGGGCCACACCTCCAACAATGGTGTTGTAACAGCAACTAGTGTTGATACTGGCAAGGTTATTGATGTTGCAATAATGTCTAAATACTGTAGGTGCACAGGCAGGCTGAAAAATGAACACAGTGATGACTGTATTGCTAATTATTATGGTAGTAGTGGTGGCATGGAGGTTGCTGGGGTGAAGAAAATTTTTCATCGCTCTTCACAGTGGTATAATGTTCGCTATGTCAAATATCTGGGAGATGGTGACTCTAAAGCATTCAAAGAAGTTTTGGAAAGCAAACCATATGGGAACAGTGTAAATATAAGCAAACTTGAATGTATAGGACATGTGCAGAAGAGAATGGGTGCCAGGCTGAGAAGGTTAAAATCAGTTATGAAAGGGAAAAAACTAGATGATGGGAAAACCTTGGATGGCAGAGGAAGATTGACTGATTCCATAATAGACCACATTCAGAACTGCTATGGCCTTGCAATCAGGCAAAATACAGGCAATCTTGAAGAAATGAGGAGAGCTATATGGGCTTTATATTTCCACACCGCATCCACGGATGAGCATCCACAACGTGGTTTGTGCCCCAAAGGTGAAAACAGCTGGTGTAAATACAATAGGGGACTAACAACAGGAGAGAAATACATTCACCACCACAGTCTACCATCAGCCATCATGGCAGAAATAAAGCCCATTTTCAGAGATCTGGCTGACAGAAGTCTTCTGATGAAATGTCTTCACGGAAAAACGCAGAACCCCAACGAGTGCTTGAATAGTGTGATATGGCATCGTCTCCCAAAAACAGTGTTTGTCGGAATTAATACACTACATTTTGGTGTGTATGATGCTGTGGCAACCTTCAATCTTGGAAATATAACTAAATGCCAGGTCCTTCAAAAGTTGGGTATGTGTGTTGGTTCCCGTACGGTACGTGCTATGTTCTTTTTAGATCAGCACAGACTAAGGCATGCTGATAATATAATCAAGACATTAGTGAAAAAAGCAAGACAGGTGCAGAGGAATGCCAAAAGAAGACTTGAAGATGATTATGAAGACTGTGAAGGGGGTATTAGCTACGGATCAGGAATGTTTTAATCTTCTTTCTCCGTTTCCCGTAAGTTTACTTTTTACTTCATCTAGGAACATTATCTCAGGTACTGGTCAACCTAGAAGTCTGAAATTTTTATGACGTAGTGACATAGGTCCCTATTACATACTGAAGCAACGATTTTTTAATTACTTGATTTACAAAAGACTTAGGGGTGATAGTCTAGTAAAAAGCGATGGAAAAAATTTACTTAAAAATAAATGTACAATATCTCTGTAAGAAAATACTTTGACAATAAACTGTTGTTTCAGTATTGTTGTAACATATGAATGCACATACAGTAAAATTTTTACCTCTCTGTCTCCAGTAGTTTGTGAGAAAATGTTCCCTATAGTAGGCATATATTAACATTGCGGGGATAGGTGATTCCGTATCCCCTTAAATCTTATCATAACTGGTTGTTGGAATTAAAGCGCAGGTCCACTGTGGGCTGTAATTATTTTATGCAGCGGATCTTGGAAGATATGCTAATGCGTTAATCTGGAACTGGCGTACGCTGGAAAAAAATTAGTTCCAATTTTGGTCACCAGGTGCAAATCTGTCGCTGTACAGAAAATTGTCGACGTCACCGGTGTTCATATTAAACTGAACTGTCTGGCCAATACACGATTTGCCACAGTGGCAACCAATTATATAAAAACCAGGCTTCCCAATCCCAGGTCATCTTTTATGGATCTAAGGAGAGCGCTAATCTGGGATGGCGGGCGAAATACACTTTCGATATTATATCTTCCTAAAATTTTTTCTACGTTTGACGATATGCCCCCGGCATACGGTAGAAACGGCACACATATACATGCACCTTCTCGTGGTTCCGATGCCGGTCCAAACTCGAATGTATGGCGGACCCATTTGTCTATGTAGAAATTCTTCTTAAATACGAACTTAAGGTTATCCAGCTATTATGTCAAAGTCTGAGAGCGAATGAACAATCTTTGCGAACGTCCGGAGGACCTCCGAATGTTGGTATGGTGGATAGCAGCATGCAGATAGATACTCGTCCGTGGGCGTTTCCGATAAACAGTCCTTTCTGTAGACCAGTATGTCTAGAAATCTAATCCTTCCATGTCTTTCGACCTCCATCATCAACTTGATGCTGGGATGAAGGCAACTGAAATGATCCAGGAAACGGTTCAGAGCATATACACTACTGGCCATTAAAATTGCTACACCACGAAGATGACGTGAAACAGACGCGAAATTTAACCGACAGGAAGAAGATGCTGTGATATATAAATGATTAGCTTTTCAGAGCATTCACACAAGGTTGGCGACACCTACAACGTGCTGACATGAGGAAAGTTTCCCACCGATTTCTCATACACAAACAGCAGTTGACCGGCCATCCAAGCTCTGTTTGACTCAATTCCCAGGCTATCAAGGCCGTTATGACGGCCAGAGGTGGTTGTTCTGGGTACTGATTTCTCAGGATGTATGCACCCAAATTGCGTGGAAATGTAATCACGTGTCAGTTCTAGTATAATATATTTGTCCAATGAATACCCGTTTATCATCTGCATTTGTTCTTGGTGTAGCAATTTTAATGGCCAGTAGTTCATTCCACGTGTCCATACCATAGACGGTTGACGTATTTTCAAAAATAGATGTATATTAAATACGCCTTACAAATAATGTTCCGACATATCGATGGAGGACAGTACCAGGAAACTGAGTTATTAAACTCTGTTTTCTTTCAATATCTGTCACAGTTCCGATGATATTTGTTTGTTGTGACTAGTTCCGGACAATTACGTCCATTTTCAAACCAGTGCATTAAATGCAAGTCTTATCATACAGTTCCTACCAACGAATACGTGAGTAGCGAAATATGCTTTATAACAGTCCGCCCCGCGTAGCTGAGTGGTGAGCGCGACAGAATGTCAATCCGAAGGGTCCGTGTTCGATTCCCGGCTGGGTCAGAGATTTTCTCCGCTCAGAGACTGGGTGTTGTGTTGTCCTCATCATCATCATATCATCGCCATAGACGCACAAGTCGCCGACGTGGCGGCAAATCGAAAGACTTGCACCCGGCGGAACGGTCTACCCGACGGGAGGCCCTAGTCACACCACATTATTCCTCACTGTTGACCATTACTTATATACGACATACGTGGGGGAGTTAGAAAATCAGTTTCCCCTGTTGACTGTTGTCAGAGTTGTGTGTGAAAGGAGAAAAAAGGGCATGAGACATAAGACATACCTATATTTTTCTACATAATTTCCAAGTGCATTGTCATAACGCTTTATAAGCTTCAGAAAGCCTTCCAAGAAAAAATCAGGGCGGTGCATACGGAAGAAGTGTTGAACGGCTTGTTTGTCGTCAGCACTGCTGCCAAAGCGCCTTCCGCCGAGTCTTCTTCAAAGCAATAAACAGATGGAAGTCACTTGGTGTGAGATCGGGACTGTAAGGCGGATGGTGTAGGCGCTCCCAACCAAGAGTTGCAATATGGTTTTGCGTTGCCGTCGCCGTGTGTGGTCTCGCAATGTCATCCAACAGCAGAACGCCAGATCAGAGAAGGCCAGGCCGCTTTTTCCGAATCACCTCTTTCAATTTCGACAGTGTGCCACAGTACAGCGCAGCAATGATTGTTGCATCCTCCAGAAACTCCAGCAGCAAACTCCTCTGGCGTCCCAGAATACGGTCAGTAGCACCTTACCTGCAGACGGAGTGCTTTTGAACTTCTTTCGGACAGGTGATGACGGATTTTTCCACTCCATGCCTTCGATTCGGGCGTTTAATGATGGACCCACTTTTCATCCTCCGTCGCAATCCGAAACAGGAGGTCATTGCCAGATTCGCGGTAACGCACGAGCTGTTCCAGGCTGAACGCCATGCGTTGTTCCATGTGTGTCGGGGTCAGTTGGCGGATCACCCATCGTGCTGACACCTTCCTGTATCGAAGAATGTCGTAGATGTTCTTGTGAGCTCGTTCATGTCCGATTCCAAGTTCTGCCGCTACCTCATCGATGGTGATACGCCGGTTCGCTTTAATCATGTCATCCACCTGCCTGACATCTGCTTCTCTAGTGGCCGTGCACGTCCGTCCAGGTCTCGGTATGTCCAGCACTTGCTGACGTCCATCACTGAATTGCTGGCACCATCTCCGCACCATTTGCCTCGACATCACACATGACCCATACACCTCAACAAGGCGGTTATGAATTCCTGTACCTGATTACTCCACGTGCCCATTCATAGCGGATAACAGCTCTCACTTCCGCATTTGACCACGACTCCAAAACGCACCTTCTCTCCATAGCTCCAGAAAAAGACCGTGCGGCTGGCCTCCGATTTGCGCAGGCACTGCGACAGCGCCATCTGCTTGATCGCGGTCAAACTCTACCCAACGGTGTATAGGTGTCATGCACGTGCGCGTTCACCTGCCGTGTCGTCTTTCGCCCATATCACACTACTCTGCCCACAGTCGACAGGGGAAACTCATTTTCCAACTCCCCCTCGCAATAAACGTCGTATGAGCATATTTACATCTACATCCATACTCCACAAGCCACCTGACGGTGTGTGGCGGACGTATTGTTCGTGGAAAGAAGGATTGGCGGTATGCTTCTGTGTGGGCTCTAATCTCTCTGATTTTATCCTCATGGTCTCTTCACGAGATATACGTAGGAGGGAGCAATATACTGCTTGACTCTTCGGTGAAGGTATGTTCTCGAAACTCCAACAAAAGCCCGTACCGAGCTACTGAGCGTCTCTCCTGTATAGTGTTCCACTGGAGTTTATCTATCATCTCCGTAACGATTTTGCGATTACTAAATGATCCTGTAACGAAGCGCGCTGCTCTCCGTTGGCTCTTCTGTATCTCTTCTATCAACCCTATCTGGTACGGATCCCACATTGCTGAGCAGTATTCAAGCAGTGGGCGAACAAGCGTTCTGTAACCTACTTCCTTTGTTTTCGGATTGCATTTCCTTAGGATCCATCCAATTAATCTCAGTCTGGGATCTGCTTTACCAACGATCAACTTTATATGATCATTCCATTTTAAATCACTCCTAATGCGTACTCCCAGATAATTTATGGAATTAACTGCTTCCAGTTGCTGACCTGCTATTTTGTAGCTAAATGATAAGGGATCTTTCTTTCTATGTATTCGCAGCACATTAGACTTGTCTACATCGAGATTCAATTGCCATTCCCTGCACCATGCGTCACTTCGCTGCAGATCCTCCTGCATTTTAGTACAATTTTCCATTGTTGCAACCTCTCGATATACCACAGCATCATCCGCAAAAAGCCTCAGTGAACTTCCGATGTCATCCACCAGGTCATTTATGTATATTGTGAATAGAAACGGTGCTACGGAGCGGTGTCTAGCACGTGCGCGTTCACCTGCCGTGTCGTCTTTCGCTCGCCCATATCACACAACTCCGCGCACAGTCGACAGGGGAAACTTATTTTCCAACTCCCCTCGTAATAAACGTGGTATGAACGTATAACATGAATTCCTCCCAGTCGAACGCTGCATTCCCTTCAGCGACATTACACTCAGGAAGTTTCCTCAACTGGTTGGCCCGGTGTGTGTTGTGCTTCACAGGAAGGGCCAGAGTCACGACTTTTATGAACAGCGCCAAGACGCGGTCTGTTTACGTCAGCAAGGTGTACCAGACGCCAGCGGGTGACTCGCGCTGCAGCCGGCTTCCCTGTTCTGGCAGCAAAGAATGCGACTGGCAGCGGCTGCCCGCAGCTGGCACCGCTCCCCGTGTCAGACTTCAGGGTCGCTACGCGCCCAAACCGGCTGCCGCCTGCTCGCCAAAAACCTAAAAAGTGACCGTTTCTGTTTCAAGCGAGGGAAGCTACAGGTAAGATTTCTCTAGTTGTTTCACTCCTATACCTGTCTCACTATCTCAATTTTGTCAGACTTCCACGAGTGTGAAACTTGCTGGCAGATTAAAACTGTGTGCCGGACCGAGACTCGAACTCGGGACCTTTGCCTTTCGCGGGCAAGTGCTCTATGAACTGAGCTACCCAAGCACGACTCACGCCCCGTCCTCACAGTTTTACTTCTGCCAGTATCTCATCTCCTACCTTCCAAACTTTACAGAAACACTCCTGTGAACCTTTCTTTCAGGAGTGCTAGTTCTTCTTGGTTCGCAGGAGAGCTTCCGTAAAATTTGGAAGTTAGGAGACGAGATACTGGCAGAAGTGAAGCTGTGAGGACGGGACGTGAGTCTTGCTTGGGTAGCCCAGTTGGTAGAGCACTTGCCCGCGAAAGTCAAAGGTCCCGAGTTCGAGTCTCGCTCCGGCACACAGTTTTAATCTGCCAGGAAGTTTCATATCAGCGCACACTCCGCTGCAGAGTGAAAATCTCATTCTGGTTTCGCGAGTGTGTTTGTATTTATCTGTGTGTGTGTTTGTGTGTTTATATGTGTGTATCCAGGGCGCTTAACAGCGAATGTGGTTACGAAAGGTAAACCTAAACACGAATGAAATTCAAAGTAGGTAAAAATAAACACGTATGAAACACAAATTCACTTCAAATCACAACCTGTCTCTCCAATTGTCATGCACATACAGCTATCAGACCTCGAAAGCATCAAAAATGGCAACTTATTCAATGATAAAAGAGTCTCTAGTTGGCCTAAAATGTGCAAATGGCTCTGAGCACTATGGGACTTAACATCTGAGGTCATCAGTCCCCTAGAACTTAGAACTATTTAAACCTAACTAACCTAAGAGCATCACATACATCCATGCCCGAGGCAGGATTCGAACCTGCGACAGTAGCGGTCGCGCGGCTCCAGACTGAAGCGCCTAGAACCGCTCGGCCACTCCGGACGGCGGGCCTAAAAGGATAAAAGGAAAAAGCTGTGGCTCGATAATGATGTACAAAAAACCATGATGAGCCAGCCACAGAGTTAACTCATCAGAATCGTATCCCTAATGATCTAGAAGCCAACTACTACAGACTGTAAACTCTTCAACCTCTAGAATATACGGGGCAGTCAAACAAGAACTAGACAGTGGAGTAAGTTAACTGTTTATTATGTTGTCAAGATTGTTTCGACTACGCTGCAGAAGTTTCGCTGGAAAGCCCTTACACATCTTCCCTACAGTCTCAATCCCTCCCCAAGCGATTTCCATATTTTTGGAGTCCTCAAGAAAGACATCCCCGCGGCCGTCGACTTGCTTCAAGCGAAGGGGTGTAGGCCTACTCCTTGCTGCAATCGTGGCTCAGTAGGCAAATTTAAACATTTTCCCATGAAGACATTGACCGTCTTATGACACCGTGTGGTAAATGTATTACCAGTTATAGCAATTACTTTTTCATTTTCATTTGAGATCTATCAGCTGGTAAACTAGTCTTCGCCTTTTGTTAGGATGTAATATGCACCAATGGTAGTGGCCACGACACGAAATCTCAAATCAAAAACCAGCCACACAGTTCAAAAATGGTTCAAATGGCTCTGAGCACTATGGGACTCAACTGCTGAGGTCATTAGTCCCCTAGAACTTAGAACTAGTTAAACCTAACTTACCTAAGGACATCACACACATCCATGCCCGAGGCAGGATTCGAACCTGCGACCGTAGCGGTCTTGCGGTTCCAGACTGTAGCGCCTTTAACCACACGGCCACTTCGGCCGGCCCACACACAGTTCACCGCGCAATCGTTTTAATTATCATGTACGTGCATTTTTCTGTCTTACTAACGTAATAGTATCACAGGCAAAATTGGGATTTTTATAACGCAATTCATCGCTTGTAGGTGAATTGGAAATACCATATATACAGTTTGTTGAGACTAACGAGACGCTAGCCCGCATCTCGTGGTCGTGCGGTAGCGTTCTCGCTTCCCGCGCCCGGGTTCCCGGGTTCGATTCCCGGCGGGGTCAGGGATTTTCTCTGCCTCGTGATGGCTGGGTGTTGTGTGCTGTCCTTCGGTTAGTTAGGTTTAAGTAGTTCTAAGTTCTAGGGGACTGATGACCATAGATGTTAAGTCCCATAGTGCTCAGAGCCATTTAACGAGACGCTACCTTCTAGACAGCTAGCCATTAAAATTTCAGCACCTGGGAGGATAGTAAATACTGACATTTTACATATTGTTTGTATTCGAACAGTGAGAAGAATAAAACTAAAGTATTAAGGATTTGTGAGGAGTGAAAACAGGCTGGTTAGAACAAAAAAATCATCCCAAGCAAGGGAGTGCACTATCGCCGATATTTTTCATCGCAGTTACGGATGGGGATTTTGTTAAGAGTTGCAATGGATATAAATATTAGAGACCAAATACTAAAGAAAGACGAAACGTTCAGGTAACTGAGAGTATGGCTACCAAGCCTTTGATTCACAGTTCAAATTTTTGCTGCTAATTGGCACTGCAATCGACGAAAAATTGAAGGTGTATGTGGGAGAAGATTAAAAAATGAAGAATTTTGGTGCAGGAAATTTAAAAAAACGTAAAATGGCAATGATGGGAAATTTAAAAAACCAAGACGTGGTTCTGAAATAAAAAAATTAAGATGGCGTGGTGGTGCGAAGTTTAAAAAAATACAAGACGGCAGAACTAGCCCAACTTTATAATTTGTTTGTCTGCATGGCCGTCTTCCGCAGCAGCTGTTATTACTGGTTTTCCGTGCAGCAATCTCAAGACGGAAAACCAATAATAACTGATAGCCCAATTGTGCTTTGTACTCCTTCTCCCTCCCCTTTTCAGCAACTTACCCATCTCCAGCCAATGTTAGAGTAGTACTAAAATAAGCAACCAATCACAGCACAGTGTTTTAAAAGGCATTAAATGAGGAAGCCAGTCATAATGAGGCTGTCAAATTATACAAGCTTCTTTATAATTGCGTAAAATGGCTCCAAGTTAAAAAAAAAACAGTATTTCAGAAAAACTACGTAATCTTCACATGAATTCGTGACATGCTTAAAAATATTTTACTAAATTCGCACACATCTTTTGTATTTACTATGATAAATATTATACTCCTCACATGTGCATTTCTTAATTACAAAGTGATGTAGAATTGTGTGCTTTCTATGAAAGCCTTTTCTTTATGCGCATGCACACACACACACACACACACACACACACACACACACACACAAACAGTATAATTTTGCAGCTCTGTAAATACTTTACTGTCTCGTCATTAAATTTTCTCTCACAAGTGTGCACACAACATTTCCAAATCTCCCTCCTGATCAGCATCTCTTTGATTTGTAGACCATAGTAAATTTCTTCTCTCTTTTTCCACTGTTCCGTCATTAGATTTCATCTCATTTCTGTGCAAACAATGTGAAAAACTTACGTGTGATATTCCCATATCTGCCTAATTATTGTCTCTCTGATTTATACACCACAGAAAGCCACCGGTGTTAACACATTAAAAATGTGACAGCTACTATCCAAATTGCCGGTTATGAGACCTATAGGTGATTGTGTTGTCTGCCCAGTGGCATCCCATACTATCAAGGGAGGTGCTGGTCCCATACCACGATGACGAAAGCATTCAGGCAACGTTCATTCTGCCCAGAGCCTTAACACTAATACGTCCCTCGTCTTTCCATCCGGAGGAACGGGACTCGTCAGAAAAGAGGCTACTGTGTCCAGTGTAGTCGTCTGGCGTATCTTCGTCGGCGGGCCTCTCTGTTACAGTGTCGGGAGTAGCCACAACAATGGTCGCATACGATTATTAGGATGTCCTTCCACTGTCCTCTGGATAATCTGATTGCTGAAAACAAACTGACTTGGTATGTGACGAGGCTATACGATCGTGCACGGTCGAGAAAACACTGCTTCTGTTCTCTCGGGCGCTAGTCACGTAGAGTAGAATTCCTGCATAGCGTTCAGTATTGCCCCTACCCATTGATTCCTCATTTGCGAAACACTCATGGAATCACGACTAATGGGAACAGAAACATCATACAATGATAAATTGTAGTCTCAAGGGGATACGATCCTGTCACTGTCGAATTTCGACAGTCATGCTGATAGATGTTCCATTTCCTTACACGAGGTATAACACAATATTTTCACAAACAAAAATGAAGTGCGATTTCTGATTGAGAAACCATATGAGCTACCTTTCCTTGTACTCATAAGGTAGACGGCACTCCTACCTACATTGTGTGGCTGTAATGAAATGCTAATCATTTGAATAAATAAGCACAGACTATGAAGGTTATGTGTTTTTCCACATACGATCGTCGCGAAATTAAAACCACAGTGAAAATTCGGTGAAGACTTTCGCAGACGTATTGTGCATTATCTCTAGTAGGGCCATGTGTCGTGTCACATAGCACTTTTCATTTCAGAGCTCACAGTGAGCACCTAAAGATTCCTATAAAATAGTAAGTGAGAAGTTCTACTGGAAGGTTTCGTCTTCTATGAAGAAGATATTTGGAATGTTGGTACCACATGCAGAGGGGAATGTTGGATGAGGATGGAAACTGTCAGGCTGCGCCATATTAAAACTCGTCTGAGTTTCCCAAGTGATTTATTATTTCCAGTTACAGTGCCCCCCTACCTCTCAGTCTGCATCACCAGGTTCCACAATGCTGAGGGCACCACTTCGCTGTCTGCAAAACGGCTTGGCGCAGAAAGGCTGCCTCAGCGACCTGTGCAACGCCCTGCTGTGTGTCAGCCTTGCACGACCGCGGAGTCGTAACGACGTCAGTATGCATCTGCAGTCGACTCAGCAGTCTTCATCCCCATCGTCTCAGCATGCTCGCAGGAAGCTGCAGTGTGGGCTGCTGCATGCTTCTTCGCCATCGTGGTTAGGATCATGGTGACAACAAGCGCCTGTGATCAGGCGTTCAAATCTGTGGCCCTCGCCTCAGGATGCCTCCGGTATGTGTTTGGAGCCACAAGACTGCCCACAGCAGCAAGCCATGGTGTGGCCCACCAGTGGCTGTCTGCAGACCCCCCATTGGCCGCAGAGGGTTGAACCACTGACCTGTCATGGACTGGAATGCTGGTGCCTCATCTGCTGCTCCCTGTAGCTCCTGCTGTCCAGGAGAGCTGTCAGACTTGAATGCCTTGTTAGTGAATCGGCACCTATTTTTACGCGGCTGTGCGCCCCTGTTTTGCTAACGCGCTGCTCCAAGTCATGTACTCATAACACCTGCGTTGAGCCAGTGGTCCCCTTCTGCCTGCAACTTGCGCCATGCAAACCACTGTGCTTCTTCTTTTCAGTGGGTCTATGGCACAGTGGCCGCCATTCTACTTTGCAACCTCTGGTAGCGCAACTTAGTAGCGCAACTTACTGTCAACAGGCCCGTGCCTGGCTGTAACTTGAGCACTCAGAAAAACTGGACCGAAACTATTTCCCATCTTAAACGGTGGAGCTGCTACACACAATATGAGAAATGTCTAAATCGGAGGGGCGAGTATGTAGGCAAGTAGTTGGAAGGTGTAGCTAAATACTGCAAATAGAATTTTTTAGTTTTTCACAGTGGTTTCCACTTCACGAGCAATCGAAGTTGAATAAACAATATCCCGTGCTCTCTTCATACTAATCTGATATTTATCCCATTTCCAAAAAGAGTAAAACACGTATTTCTTCGTTTCTAACCGAGAAGCCAAATACCAGTCTTCAAAAATTTCACTTTAAAAATGTTTTCATAATGAAATATTTTCATAAAGCATTTCACCTTCTACACTACTGGCCATTAAAATTGCTACACCAAGAAGAAATGCAGATGATAAACGGGTATTCACTGCACAAATATATTATACTAGAGCTGACATGTGATTACATTTTCACGCAATTTGGGTGCATAGATCCTGAGAAATCAGTACCCAGAACAACCACCTCTGGCCGTAATAACGGCCTTCATACGCCTGGGCATTGAGTCAAACAGAGCTTGGATGGCATGTACAGGTGCAGCCCCCCATGCAGCTTCAACACGTTACCACAGTTCATCAAGAGTAGTGACTGGCGAATTGTGGCGAGCCAGTTGCTCCGCCACCATTGACAAGACGTTTTCAATTGGTGAGAGAGCTGGAGAATGTGCTGGCCACGGCAGCAGTCGAACAATTTCTGTATCCAGAAAGGCCCGTACAGGAGCTGCAACATGCGGTCGTGCATTATCCAGCTGAAATGTAGGGTTTCGCAGGGATCGAATGAAGGGTAGAGCCACAGGTTGTAACACATCTGAAATGTAACGTCCACTGTTCAAAGTGCAGTCAACGCAAATAAGAGGTGACCGAGACGTGTAACCAATGGCACCCCATACCATCACGCCAGGTGATACGCCGGTATGGCGATGACCAATACATGCTTCCAATGTGTGTTCACCGCGATGTCGCCAAACACGGATGCGACCATCATGATGCTGTAAACAGAACCTGGATTCATCCAAAAAAATGACGTTTTGCCGTTCGTGTACCCAGGTTCGTCGTTGAGTACACCATCGCAGGCGCTCCTGTCTGTGATGCAGCGTCAAGGGTAACCGCAGCCACGGTATCCGAGCTGATAGTCCATGCTGCTGTAAACGTAGTCGAACTGTTCGTGCAGATGGTTGTTGTCTTGCAAACGTCCCCATCTGTTGACTCAGGGATCGAAACGTGGCTGCACGATCCGTTACAGCCATACGGATAAGATGCCTGTCATCTCGACTGCTAGTGATACGAGGCCGTTGGGATCCAGCACGGCGTTCCGTATTACCCTCCTGAACCCACCGATTCCATATTCTGCTAACAGTCATTGGATGTCTACCAACTCGAGCAGCAATATCGCAATACGATAAACCGCAATCGCGATATGCTACAATCCGACCTTTATCAAAGTCGGAAACGTGTTGGTACGCATTTCTCCTCCTTACACGAGGCATCGCAACAACATTTCACCAGGCAGCGCTGGTCAACTGCTGTTCGTGTATGAGAAATCGGTTGGAAACTTTCCTCTTGTCAGCACGTTGTAGGTGTCGCCACCGGCGCCAACCTTGCGTAGATGCTCGGAAAAGATAATCATTTGCATATCACAGCATCTTCTTTCTGTCGGTTAAATTTCGCGTCTGGAGCACGTCATCTTCGTGGTGTAGCAATTTTAATGGCCAGTAGTGTAATATGATAGCTATGTTATCTCAACCTCCGGTCGCTGACGAAATTAAAACCAGAGTGTAAATTCGGCGAAGCTTTAGGCAGATGTGTCGCGCGGTGTCTCTTGCACTCCAGTCTGCAGCCTCTAGTCGGACTTTTCGGTTCCCAGTGCGCAATGAGCACATAAATATACCTAGAAAATAGTGAGTGGAGTCCTGCTGAGAGATTTTCCCTCTACGGCGGTGCTATTTAGAAACCTCGTACCACACTACAAACTGAGCAGCGACTATGTAGAGAAGTAGCTGGAACATGGAGCTAAATGCTGCAAGTACGACATTTTTGATTTTTATTGTAACTACCTTTCGTAACTTATCGGAGGTTGAAAAAAAAAATAAAAAGTTGAATAGTCCATGAATACTAAATGATATTTAGACATTTTTTTCCACGCCACCTTCATTTAGTTACAATTGTAATGACCAACGGGCGTAACAGTTCTAGCTTTGTGACTGGCTGGAGTTCACAATCCATCAAGAACACCAAAATCTCGGAGTTTACATGAAATCATAAAGACTGCATGAACTTTTACAGTGCTATTTATATACTCCGACTTTTTCTATGATGCCGTTTCATTCCTGCAGTGAGCCTGTTTCCACGGCTTGTTGTCTGTAACGAAACCCTGAGTCCCAGTTGCGTCAGAAGTTTAAATTGAGCACTTCTTGAGAGAGCCAATGTGTTTTGTAACGGAGGAGTTACGCCGTAAGTAGCGCGCGAAAGTGCTTACACAGCTGCACTAGTATCGCGCAACCGTCCAGTTTATCATTCCAGATAATCTAAATTTTTGTTAAATGAAAATAACAAAAACCATTTCTTTAATGATCACTGTGGTGCTTAATAAGACTAACCGCTTTCGAACATCTATCTGACCACTCACTGCTGTCGTATACACACATTACATATTTCGCTGCTCTCTCTCTCTCTCCCTCTCTCCCCCTCTCTCTCTCTCTCTCTCTCTCTCTCTGTGTGTGTGTGTGTGTGTGTGTGTGCGTGTGTGTGTGTGTGTGTGTGTGTGTGTGTGTGTCTGTGTATGAGGACCAAATCTGACAGCATTAATGTCAAGGACATGGAGAAGTATTGCAGAATCAATTCAATTGAAATACTTTTAATGTGCTGCTACAGCACATCATACCATCACATACCGGTACCATTACTGCTACAAAAGGGACTCAATATGGCGTCCATCAGTCTCCAAAAGAGCCTGAATGTGCAGAACTGCATTCTGCACACCAGAAAGAAGCATGTCTGTAGGTATGCTGGCTAACCTCTCTTCACATGCTTCGCTTCAGATCAGCACATGTATCAATGTTCACCTGGTAAACGCTTTCCTTCAGGTAGCCGCACAAACAGAAATCACTGGGAGTGAGATCAGGTGATCGTGTCGGTCAAGCATCTGGAAACGATCGGCTGATAATCTGATCGTTTCCAAATGTGATACGAAGAAACATGTGAACTTCACGAACGATGTGCGATGGCCAAGAAAACTGTTGAGTTCAATGCGCCTCTCTCCTGTAGGGCAGGTATGGCATGCTGGAGAAGCACATCGCAGTAGCGCTGGCCAGTCACACTGCACGTTTTGGATCCTTTAGCGCCAACCTGTTCAAAAACGAATGAGCCAACGATGAACGTAGCCGCAAAGCCACACCTTCACCATATAGAGGAACCTCATGCATAGTGAATCGAGGTGAAGATCCCCATACTCGGAAATTCTGTGTGTCCACTCTATCCGTCAGAGAAAAATGAGCTTTGTCTGTCCATAGGGCGGTCCAGGACCAGTACTCGCGAACTTCAATCCTTTTGAGAAAGCGGAGAGCGAAGTCGAACCGTCGTTGGGCGTCCAGTGCTGCAAGCTGCAGTACGATATGGATCTTGCACGGATACTATTTGAGAATAGCTCAAAGTACCTTCCGTACAGTGGACCACGTGATGTTCAACTGTCATGATACAGCACCCGCACTGCCTCACGATTGGGAATTGCGCGGAGCGTTGTCTACCACAGCAGTAGCGATTTCATCAACCACCTGTGGTGCAACCGGTCGTTGTCCTCAACCGGTCGTTGTCCTCTTCCCGGAGAGACGTCCGATTCTCCAGCTGATTCGACCCTCTTCATCATGCTCCTCACAGCAGGTGGAGAAAGAGGACCCTTCCGTAATCCTTTCATCCGGCGATATTCTCGAAGTGCAGTTGAATAATATTCACCAATAATGCCCTGCTCCTTTTGTCCAAGCTCGTGTTGACACGTCAACCAATGCACTGAGACTGGTCAGGTGTGTGAGACTATGAATCACAACGACTGATCAAGGCACCTGGTGGCCTTAGTTGGAAGTGGATGGAGGCGCTGTGACGCATGGAAATCATATAGCTCATACTCTGGACATTAATGCTACCAAGTTTGGTACTCGTTCGGTAATTAGTCTTTAACTTATAACGTGTTAAATAGGGAAATTTTAATTACAACCACCCAGTATATATATATATATATATATATATATATATATAGGAAAGTTTAATTATAACCAAGGGAAAGTTTAATTATAACCACCGGGTGGTCCATTGATAGTGATCGGGATATCTTCTTTCCTTCCCCCATGTCCTCTGCCGCTGGCATCTCCACTCTCCCTTCTCCCTTCTCCTCCACTTTTTTTCCCCTTTTGGCAGGTCCCTGGACTCGCACACGTCACGTGAACATTAGCGCGCTGGAGGTCATTTGTGTGTGTGCTGTCGTGTTTGTGCGTCAGTGTTTCTCGCTGCCCACTCTCCATCGTTCACGTGTGTCGTCTCAATCATCAGTGTTTGTGTACAGTGCTGACAGTCTTTTGTTTTTCTTCGCATGTGAACGGCTTCGTGTTTTTTAATTACTGTGTCTGCTGTTTTTTGCCCACCGTTATGTTATATTACTTCTGTGTCTTCATTGTTTTTCTCTCTTTGTACTGCCTGTGGCTGAAGAGCGGCGTAAAATTGCCGCTGCCAGTCCACCTTGTGTAAGGTGTAAAATGACAATAAAGGAAAAAAATTGATAGTGAACGGGCCAAATATCTCACGAAATAAACATCAAACGAAAAAACTACAAAGAACGAAACTCGTCTAGCTTGAAGGGAGAAAACAGATGGCGCTATGGTTGGCCAGGTAGATGGCGCTGCCATAGGTCAAACGGATATCAACTGCGTTTTTTAAATAGGAACCACCATTTTTTATTTCATATTCGTGTAGTACGTAAAGAAATATGAGTGTTTTAGTTGGAGCACTTTTTTCGCTTTGTCATAACGTATAAGTACATGGTATCATGTGACATTCCGCCAGTGCGGACGGTATTTGCTTCATGATACATCACCCGTGTTAAAATGGACCGTTTACCAATTGCGGAAAACGTCGATATCGGGTTGATCTATGACTATTGTGATCAAAATGCCCAACGGGCGTGTGCTATGTATGCTGGTCGGTATCCTGGAAGACATCATCCAAGTGTGCGGACCGTTCGCCAAACAGTTACGTTATTTAAGGAAACAGGAAGCGTTCAGCCACATGTGATACGTCAATCACGACCTGTAACAAATGATGATGCCCAAGTAGGTGTTTTAGCTGCTGTCACTGCTAATCCGCACATCAGTAGCAGACAAATTGCGCGAGAATCGGGAATCTCAAAAACGTTGGTGTTGAGAATGCTACAGCAACATCGATTGCATCCGTACCATATTTCTATGCACCAGGAATTGCATGGTGACGACTTTGAACGTCGTGTACAGTTCTGCCACTGGGCACAAGAGAAATTATGGGACGATGACAGATTTTTTGCACGCGTTCTATTAAGCGACGAAGCGCCATTCACCAGCAGCGGTGACGTAAACCGGCATAATATGCTCTATTGGGAAAAGGAAAATCTACGACGGCTGCGACAAGTGGAACATCAGCGACCTTGGTGTGTTAATGTATGGTGCGGCATTATGGGAGGAAGGATAATTGGCCCCCGTTTTACCGATGGCAATCTAAATGGTGCAATGTATGCAGAATTCCTACGTAATGTTCTACCGATGTTACTACAAGATGTTTCACTGCATGACAGAATGGCGATGTACTTCCAACATGATGGATGTCCGATACATAGCTCGCGTGCGGTTGAAGCGGTATTGAATAGCATATTTCATGACAGGTGGATTGGTCGTCGAAGCACCATACCATGGCCCGCACGTTCATCGGATCTGACGTGGGGAAAGTTGAAGGATATTTGCTATCGTGATTCACCGACAACGCCTGACAACATGCGTCAGCGCATTGTCAATGCATGTGCGAACATTACGGAACGCGAACTACTCGCTGTTGAGAGTAATGTCGTTACACGTATTGCCAAATGCATTGAGGTTGACGGACATCATTTTGAACATTTAATGCATTCATGTGGTATTTACAGGTAATCTCGCTGAAAGAGCATACGTTCACAGAAATGATAAGTTCACGAAGGTACATGTATCACATTGAAACAACCGAAATAAAATGTTCAAACGTACCTATGTTCTGTATTTTAAATTAAAAAACCTACCTGTTACCAACTGTTCGTCTAAAATTGTGAGCCATTTGTTTGTGACTATTACAGCGCCATCTATCACAAAGCGAAAAAAGTGGTCCAACTAAAACATTCATATGTAATCAGTCTGCGCTTGGCGTACTGCGCGGACGCACGATGTTGACATTCCGGCGCCTGGATCTAGCGGCGAGCGGAACTGGAGTGCGGAAGCAGTCACCGGTCAACATAGGCTCTGTTTAAGATTCGTGTCTATCTCGAATCCTGAGGAGATCGCTGGAGTTTACCCTGGCGTTTATGTTAACTGCGACCTCTTGGACCAACTTTAAATGGTGAACCATTTTGTGGTGGAACTTTTGGATGCGATTACTCCCTGTAGCCAGTTTGATTTTCGCTAGTCATTCCTCAAACCACTTATACGTGGGTCCGGGGTGCTTGGTATTGCAAGTCCATGTAACTGCGCTGTGTCCTCGTTCCGTTGCATTTATTTTGAATTAGAAGTGTGGCCGATATTCGGCGATTCCTTTTTTATCACTATTGTTAATATATTAAGTGGTCAATTTTATGAATCAAAGTTTGTTCTCTGTATAAAACTTCAACCGCTAATTTAAATTGGAATTGCAAACTTGTTGCTTATTGGCAACTATAATAGTAACAATTGTGGGCCGTCAAACGCTGCTTTGGTTTTTAAGGTTGTGTGAAGATTATCTGGTCATTATTAGCTTGAGGTACTTGTGGTTTATAAATTTATCAAGTTAAATTTCATGCCATTGGAGATTGTTTCATGACCTACTGCTTTAACAGTGCGGTTGTCAGCCTATAACGTTTAACTTTTCGCCCTGCATTTTGCGCTACACAGGGATTGGATGTTGGTTTTAGTATTTTAGTGAACTGTGTATTGATGCTGGGTTTGTGTGTTCTAGAAGCCGTTAGTGGTGTGCGCACGCCCTCCTGCCGGTTGTTGACACTCGAGCTCTCGGGCACGGAATTCAGACGCGCGGCTGACGTGAATGCCAAATGGCGAGAATGTGCTCATTGCTGTATAGATCTTTCAGGCAATCATAACATCGCATTGCCGAATGTTTTCCATATTAGTGAATTCATCTATTTATGACCTCTTGCTGTTTGAGTATTTTTGAAACCTAACAGATTTTAAAAATTGTTATTTTTCATATTCACAAGGGCTGACAAATGACTTAATTTCACAACTAGTGTGATCAGATCTGCAGTTATTTTAAATTTATATTTTTATTAATTTAGAGTTGAGGCCATAGGGCTGTTTCTCTTTTAAAATTTGTAAATTATCCTCATTACTTCTATACAATTGAATAATCGGTGTACATCAGCGCAATTTGCAGATGCTAATTAATCATTATGTTGTTGCCAGTACTCTGTTTTAATTAATGTAGTGAAAATACACACATCAAAAAAGTTTTGCATCACTTCGGTTCCGAGAGTTCCGGAATCTGTACAGAAAATTGGTACGGAGATCAACATAAACATCATTTCGGCCCTTTTTATAGTTCATGAAAACCACACATTGCATGTTGTACCACCATACAGGGAGACCTACAGAGTTGGTGGTCCAGATTGCTGTAAACACCGGAACCTTTAATACCCAGTAGCATATCCTCTTGCATTGATTCATGCCTGTATTCGTCGTGGCATACTATCCAAGTTTATCAAGGCACTGTTGGTCCATATTGTCCCCCTTCTCAACGGCGATTAGGCGTAGAGTGGTTGGTGGTTCACGTCGTCCATAAACAGTACTTTTCAATCTATCCCAGGCATGTCCGATAGGGTACATGTCTGGAGAACATGCTGGCCACTCTAGTGGAGCGATGTCTTTATCCTGAAGGAAGTCATTCACAAGATGAGCACGATGGCGGTGCGAATTGTCGTCCATGAACACGAATGCGCCGGCCGGTTCAAGGCGCTACAGTCTGGAACCGCGCTACCGCTACGGTCGCAGGTTCGAATCCTGCCTCGGGCATGGATGTGTGTGATGCCCTTAGGTTAGTTAGGTTTAAGTAGTTCTAAGTTCTATGGTACAGGTGAACTCAGAAGTTAAGTCCCATAGTGCTCAGACCCATTTGAACCATTTGAACACCAATGCCTCGCCAATAAGCTGCCGATATGGTTACACTATAGGTCGGAGGATGGCATTCACATAACGTACAGGCATTACGGCGCCTTCCATGACCACCAGCGGCGTACGTCGGCCCCACATAATGCCACCCCAAAACATCAGTCAATCTCGACCTTCCTGCACTCGCTAAACAGTGTGTCTGAGGCGTTCAACCTGAGCACATTGCCTCCAAACATGTGTCCGACGATTGTCTGGTTGAAGGCATATGTGACACTCATCGGTGAAAAGAACATGATGCCAATCCTGAGCGGTTCATTCGGCATGTTGTTGAACCCATGTCTACCGCACTGCATGGTGTCGTGGTAGCAAGGATGGACGTCACCTTGGACGTCGGGAGTGAAGTTGCGCATCATATAGCCTATTGCACACAGTTTCATTCGTAACACGACGTCCTGTTGCTGCACAACAAGCATTATTAAACATGGTGGCGTTGCTGTCAGGGTTCCTCCGAGCCATAATCGGTAGGTAGCTGTCATCCACTGCAGTAGTAGCCGTTGGGCGGCCTGAGCGAGGCATGTCATCGACAGTTCCTGTCTTTCTGTATCTTCTCCACGTCCGGAAAACATTGCTTTGATTCACTCCGTGACACCTGAACACGTCCATTGTTGAGAGCTCTCCTGGCACAAAGTAGCAATGCGGACGCGATCGAACTGCGGTATTGACCGTCTAGGCATGGTTAAACTACAGACAACACGAGCCGTGTACCTCCTTCCTGGTGGAATGACAGAAGCTGATTGGCTGTCGGACGCCCTCTGTCTAATAGGTGCTGCTCATGTGCGGTTGTTTACATCTTTGGGCGGGTTTAGTGACATCATCTGAACAGTCAAAGGGATTGTAACTGCGATACAATATCCACAGTCAATATCTGTCTTCAGGAGTTCTGGGAACCGGGGTAATGCAAAACTTTTTTTGATGTGAGTAAATTTTGGTATCCTCAAATGGTGTCAGTATTCCACTCCAGCAGCCAATGTGCCCTGCTTACCAATCCTATACCTTACCAATTTTCTTGGGACGGCACATTCCCGCGACAAGTCCCTTGCCAAGTCTCTCTGCAGTATCGGAGAAGGAACATCCATTTTCTCGTAGCCCTATTACACGACCTCGTTCAAAATGAACGAAATGGTGCTAATGGCGCCTTAAAGGCATTCTTAACTAACATAATCTCACCAGGTCCGATATTCCAATATAAATGGTATACAACGCGCACGACCGTACAGTGCGTGTTTAAAAGAAACCTGTTTTGCAACCTGATAGTGGCGTTACTGGAGCCACCCTTATGTAATTGGAGCGAAATGTTAATAGACGTAATATTTCAGATACAGAAACACGCCAAAAAGCTTTCGTTAATGTCGCACAAATCCCTTTCCGTCAATGTATATAGCGTGGAGCGATGTGGACTAGACGACACCTGGGTAGACTACTGAGCATTGTTCACTCGGTATTGTGGAGGCAGTAATTTACTTCGGACATATTCGTAGCCATCCAGTGTAGCCTACTTTTTTCTTTTACCGATAACAGCAGTCGAAGCTCGATGATTTTAATGGATATTCACGTCAGAATTTCAATGTTACCACGACAGTGACTGATTAATACAACCAATGGGGCCGATGAGACGCATCACGGCACATGGCTAAAAATTGCAACAGTACAAGGTGCTAATGCAAGTTGGAGTCTTCGATGGCCCTTATCCGATCTGTTTCCGAATTAATACCCCAGAGGGAAAGGTAGGACATAACTATTTCAGTAAGACGCAGAATCTGATCCACTTCTGCCTGAAAAGTAGGCTATAAGACTGCAGTACTTGACACTGAACAACTGGTGTAATAAGAAAGTAAATCTTATATATGGATAAATGTGAATGACGTGCAACCAGATTTTGACGGTTAGCTCTGAGCTAAATAGGGGACTGATTAGTGCATTCGGTAGTAATCACAGATATGTATGTTCCATGAAGCTCAGAATTTTCAGTAATGAGTCAACTGTTACGGCTGGTATCAACGAAATCCCCCCGCAAGTGTGGTTCTTCGTGATGGACCAATTGAGCGTTGGATATGCTACATCCAGAGCCCGGTACACTCTACGACACAACGATTCGTACCTGATGTAAATACCATATTCGGCTTTACACACTACTGCGAAGTGTGGAGGTGTTTAGAAACAATTGTTCTTGAGATTCTGGTTGTTACTTGTGTAACCAGATATATAACATACAATGTGGTTACGAACAACGTTGAGGCGTAGCACTTTGTATCGAGCCTGTGTAAGTCTGATGGTGGCGTGCAGATAGCTTCATGCGCGTACAAGAGTCTTGTTACTAGCACGACAGTTGTTTAAAGAGGGAGTTATTTTGATACTTGCGGATTTTATGAGTGTGCCCTTTTAATATATTGCTCATGAAAGCCATTAACGTTTGATGAGTCAAATGTAAAAGACGCAGGATTGCGCGGTTTAATTCTGATATGGGATTGGCCATGATGTCCCTCAGTCAATCACACGACAGTACATTCCCGTGTATTTTCTAGTTTTTACGGTTTTCGGATGCATGTGTTAGGAGCTGTGATAGATGTGATAATTTCGCGGATTTATTAGTTGAACTTAACTGTAGAAAACCGAAAAGTTAACGCGAATGTGTGTGAAAGACGTGAAAGCAAAATTTCATTTTTTTGTGTTCACACTGTGACCTTTGAATAGCCAAAACCCGCGTGGCGCTTTGTGCAAGTCGGGACCGAGAAGTAAACGTTCAAAGGGATCGAGCTGTGAAATGTTTGAGCGACCATTCTGTCACAGACAATGTTTCTGTAATCTTTCTTATAACAGGTTTCTTGTATACGATAAGCTGGCTATTACGAGTGACTGTGATTCTACGTGAAGCTGTTTCAGATTAACACGGGCCTGGCACTATTATGTACCAAACAAGTAGCATTGCAGTGAAGTGATCACTCACAAACTGTCTATCCCTCAATAGCTAAGTTAACCTGGACACTAAAATCTTTAACGCGACCTGTACATACAATTAGTGCGGCTGGTTCTGTTACAGCTTGTCCAGTCGAGCAAAATTGATATGGCAGGAAAGGCGTGTGTTCGAGCTGCAGAAGACGAGAAGAACACGGCAAGGTGAGTGGACATTTCTACTGGACCAACAATAAACCGCACTGTCGCCATTTGCCGGCCGGAGTGGCCGTGCGGTTCTAAGCGCTACAGTCTGGAACCGAGCGAACGCTACGGTCGCAGGTTCGAATCCTGCCTCGGGTATGGATGTGTGTGATGTCTTTAGGTTAGTTAGGTTTAAGTAGTTCTAAGTTCTAGGGGACTGATGACCTCAGAAGTTAAGTCCTATAGTGCTCAGAGCCATTTGAACCATTTGTCGCAATTTCGGATGTAGATAACGCTTAACTCTTGCTTGAAAAATATATGAAGTGAATTATATGACTTAGGAACCACGTGCACAGGAGGGGTTCTCAAATGATGTTTGCCTATAAACGGCAGCATCAACCATGCTGTACTTAGCTTTCAGTAATTCCTCCTGCTATCACTTGGTGGTCTTCTCTGTGCCCATATTCCCAGCATTGTTTTGAGTATTCAAAGGTTTTGGTAACATTTTCTGGCAGCAGTGAACTCGTAAACTACACAAAATACTTGAAAAAAAAAAACCAGTCTAGATCACGATGTTATTCTACTAAAATGACTGGTTTCGGCCTAGGCTTAGGCCATCTTCAGACAGCACCATCAGCTAAAGTAGACGGTGGGTAGAACAGTCACTCGCCACCCGTTTGACAATCTCCATTTGAACGAATCGACACTATCCCTTTCCGGTAAAAATTCCAACGGTTCTGGTCAGTACTAGGAAGGCTCAGCATTTGCGCCACATAATTTTCCTGTGGCCTTCTATTTTCACGTACTTACTGCTGTAGGAGATACGAAGAAAGTGTATTTGGAATTCAGTGAGTTAATTACCAGATTTTGACGATTCAGAGAACGCACTTCACTAACTTCAACCTTCCAGAAATTGTTTCTGTCTTTTTCGATGAATATCACGAAGAGTAATGCCAGCCAAAACGTGGACATTATCAGTAGGTGTCTTGCGGTATAAATAAAATTCCCCCTACTTGCTTGGCAAGAGCATATTTGCAGCACGCAGGACAAGTATAGTCTCCAACGATGCAATGAAGTATTCTGGCTGATACTCTGAGTGTCATCGGCTGGCCCTCCAACCACACCCTGTGCCTTTAGGAATGCTGTTAGTTCCTGTTGTTGCCGTTTTATATTTAGGTAATTTATGAATCTTCAATACAATCCCTCTTTAAAGGTAGCACATGTGTGCTTACTTGTAAAGCAAAGTCCTTAGAATTTACTATGAGTTTCAGTATAGTTACTTTGTTTCAGAGATGGAAGGAACAGACTTTTTGTAGGTTTGTCTTGTTGGAAGTTATGGATTTATGTTCTATGTCAGATACTTACAATGCGATCTGCAAAGTTTCGTTAAGCCATTTGTGAGGCTCATGTAATGATTACATTGTGGTAAAGCAATTGATTTAGTGATGTAAGCACATCGACGTTGTACAGCTCTTACGTTTCATTCAGTGGAACTGTTATGTTTGACGTATAACTACAGTCCTCACGGGCTGTATTTTTAGGCGGTATTGAGCGTAACAGCAACGCTGAGATGGCTGTTACAAAAGACTACGGGCATACACTGATGGGCTAAAACATTATGACTACCTGCTTAATAGCTTGTTTGTCCAACATTGGAACAAAATACATCACCAATTCTGCATATCAGGGATCCGACAGTTTGTTAGTAGATTTGTGGAGATATGTGGAATTATATGTCTACAAACAAGTCATGTAATTCACGTAAACAACGAGCCGCTGAGTTGTGTAGGCAGTGATGGCGCTCTGTACGACCCAGATGGGTTCCATAGTACACTACTGGCCATTACAATTGCTACACAAAGAAGAAATGCAGGTGATAAACGGGTATTCATTGGACACATACATTATACAAGAACTGACATGTGATTACATTTTCACGCAATTTGGATGCATAGATCCTGAGAAATCAGTACCCAGAACAACCACCTCTGGCCGTAATAACGGCCTTCATACGCCTGGGCATTGAGTCAAACAGAGCTTGAATGGCGTGTACAGGTACAGCTACTCATGCAGCTTCAACACGATACCACAGTTCATCAAGAGTAGCGACTGGCGTATTGTGACTAGCCAGTTGCTCGGCCACCATTGACCAGACGTTTTCAATTGGTGAGACATTTGGAGAATGTGCTGGCCAGGGCAGCAGTCGAACATTTTCTGTATCCAGAAAGGCCCGTGCAGGACCTGCAACATGCGGTCGTGCATTATCCTGCTCAAATGTAGGGTTTCGCAGGGATCGAATGAAGGGTAGAGCCACGGGTCGTAACACATCTGAAATATAACGTCCACTGTTCATAGTGCCGTGAATGCGAACAAGAGGTCACCGAGACGTGTAACCAACGGCACCCCATACCATCACGCTGAGTGATACGCCAGTATGGCGATGACGAATACACGCTTCCAATGTGCGTTCACCGCGATGTCGCCAAACACGGATGCGACCATCATGATTCTGTAAACAGAACCTGGATTCATCCGAAAAAAATGACGTTTTGCCATTCGTGCTCCCAGGTTCGTCGTTGAGTACACCGTCGCAGGCGCTCCTGTCTCTGATGCAGCGTCAAGCGTAACCGCCGCCATGGTCTCCGAGCTGATAGTCCATGCTGCTGCAAACGTCGTCGAACTGTTCATGCAGATGGCTGTTGTCTTGCAAACGTCCTCATCTGCTCAGGCATCGAGACGTGGCTGCACGATCCGTTACAGCCATGCGTATAAGATGCCTGTCATCTCGACTGCTAGTGATACGAGGCCGTTGGGATCCAGCACGGCGTTCCGTATTACCCTCCTGAACTCACCGATTCCATATTCTGCTAACAGTCATTGGATCTCGACCAACGCGAGCAGCAATGTCGCGATACGATAAACCGCAATCGCGATAGGCTACAATCCGACCATTAACAAAGTCGGAAACGTGGTGGTACGCATTTTTCCTCCTTACACGAGGCATCACAACAACGTTTCACCAGGCAACGCCGATCAGCTGCTGTTTGTGTATGAGAAATCGGTTGGAAAATTTCCTCATGTCAGCACGTTGTATGTTTCGCCACCGGCGCCAGCCTTGTGTGAATGCTCTGAAAAGCTAATCATTTGCATATCACAGCATCTTCTTTCTGTCGGTTAAATTTCGCTTCTGTAGCACGTCATCTTCGTGGTGTAGCAATTTGAATGGCCAGTAGTGTATTTACATCAGACGAAATTGGTCGCCGAGACATCAAAGTGAGTTCACTATAATATTCCTCAAATCACTGTAGTAGGGTTCTGGCTCCGACACACGGACAATTCTAATGCCGAAACATGACATCACCGTCGGAGGAGACATCAAACATCAAGGGATGCAGGTAGTTTTCAGCTGTCAGCATGTCTTAAATTACTACCACAGGTACCATGCAAGAGCAGGAGTATGTCTCCCATAGCATAATACTGCTCCTACCAGCATGCGTCCATGGCGCGCTGCACGTCCCGAGCTGCCGTTCACCTCATGGCGGCGTTTGTTTAGATGAGCATCGACCTACCACAGCAAAAATATGTTTCATCCGAAGAGCAGACACGTTTCCATTTACTGACGGCCGAATCCTGGTGGTCCCGTGCCCACTGTAATCGTAATTGACGGTATCGTTGGGTCAACATGTGAACACGTAAGGGTGGTCTGCTGCGGAGCTCCACCTTCTACAATTTATGATGAATGATGTGCGCCGCGCAGAGTGGCCGCGCGGTTAGAGGCGCAATGTCACTGACTGCGGGGCCCCTCCCGGCGCAGGTTAGAGTCCTCCTTCGGGCATGTGTGTGTGTGTGTGTGTGTGTGTGTGTGTGTGTTGTTCTTAGCATAACTTAGTTTAAGTAGTGTGTAAGTCTAGGGCCGATGACCTATGCAATTTGGTCCCTTAGAAATTCACACAGATTTGAACATTTGAACGATGTGCTCCGAAACACTTGTGCGTTCGCCAGAATTGTGCTCTTTCGGCAGGGATGCCACAGATCACCATCTATCTTACTTTACGGAGTAGGCAAACCTCCGAACCCCACGTTCTGGGAAGAGTCGTGGACATCCAACCATTTAGCACCTAGTGGTAGTTTCACTGTCCTTGTTCCTCTTTCTGTAGATGCCCAAGACAGTAGCACGTGAACATTCGACAGCTTCTCCGTTTTCGAGATATTCGTTCACAGGCTCTGCGTAATAATAATCTGCCCTTTGCGATGGTCGCTTATCTCAGTGGATTTCCGCATTGGCAGCCCATAACTTCGACAGTGTGATCCTACGTCCATCTCTACTCTTCTTACATACTTTTGCTACTGCGTCACGTGTCCGCAACGCCAGCAGTCGGAATCCAACGTTGTGGTGGGCAGTGGTATCACTGTTTCGGCTAATCAGTGTATGTGAGCGTAGAGTGGACCAAAACATGTCAGATGAGCAATGCCGCCAGTCGATTTCCTTCTAGCAAGTCGAACTAGGTAGGAGTCAGCTACTCAATAACGCTTATACAGCAGTCTTCTGCATTGGCAGGCCTCCGAGATATGGGCCTTTTGTGGTGTACGTAGTTGGAAGAAATGCTTCGGCACAACAGGTAATACTGAACCGGTATAAATGCTTGTTGTGTACTGCTTCATACACAACGAAAAGGGGAGGTGGGCTACAGAGTGGTGCAGCAGCTGTCATCGGGGGGAATCTGCTCAGGAGCAGAAATGATTAGCGAACACGTAAATACAGTAAACAGAAGTTTTAATTATAACTTTCCCCAAGCGCTGTAAATAAACTTTACAAAAGAACAAACAACAATAAAGTCAAGCGATCACAAGAAGTAACTAATGAGCATTTAGTGTGAGCCCCCCCCCCCCCCCCCCCCCCCCGTCTCCCCACTACCAATGCACGAGCGAACTCTCGAAGACTAAGACTGAAGACTGTGGAAGATTGTCTCTGAGACTGGGCCATGTAGCTGATGATGGCCATCCTATATCGCAACGTAAGAGGGCGCTCGTAGTCGAAGCCACTGAAGGCGTTGCCTAGCAGGCGACCATAACTGGATCAGCTGGGTATCCGCGCTGCCGCTTTCGGTGCCTGTCAAACGTACGTTTCCGTTCCCAACTATGAGGCACTGGTGAGGGTGGTACTTCTGAAAACTGGCAACACTATGTGTGAAAGGAGGACTACGCTTATTGTCGGATCCGCGTGGTCATGCAAGCAGCCAACTTGAGAACTGTCATCCACTAACTGCAGTCCTACTGCTGGCGCAAAGTCCGCCGCTGTGGAATTAGCGCCTTCCAGCTGGTGGGCCGCACTGGGACCCCTTCAGCCTTAGTCAGCCTTCTGACCTGGAGGGCAGCTGGTCGAGACCAGGGCTGTGCAGCCGCTCAACTACCCCTGCCTTGGTGGGCATATTGACGCTATTCGTCCTCGCAAGAGCAGCAATGTAGAGGGTTGCCTTCCTGCGCAAGAATCACGGTAGGTTTCCGTGTCTAACGGCGCGCCCTGTCATCAGCTGCAGCGCCACACCAAGATGGTACACGCTGTACCAAAGTCTGCGCACATCAGCATTCCTGCTCAACTGCTTCACCTTACGAAGCATCTATACAGCGCTGGAACAGGTGCGTATGAAATGGCCATGTGGTTCGGGGGCGGGCGGGGGACCAAGATGTTAATGCTTAGTTCCTATATAAGCTAGGAACCGTGGTAAAAGGTTTTTCGTTTAGCCCGGACCAGCTGCCATTTGTATAGCCATTCGGACATCTGCCTTACTGTCGCCATGTTACAGTGTAATAAGAAAGATTAGAACGACAAACTGAAGCTAGTGATCAGGCAAATTGAACGAATTTAATTTCTTTTGCAAAAGATTTTAATTGGACTGAAATTAATACTCAGCTAATGGCACTATTTTCATGTACACCGTTCGGATTTTAAGGACATAAACAATTACCCACGTTCGGATTTTACGTGCAAAGACAGTCTGCCTGAAAGAATTCCGTATTGAAGGGAGACTGATGGTTAAAATCTGGTCCACGTCTGTGTTGGATCTTGATCTTAAACTTTTGGTCCACCGGTATATCGGACCTTGATCTAAGATAAGTTTTAACTGTTTGAATAAACGTTGCTTCGTTTGGATTTTAAGAGCAAAAAACAAGATTTTCTGGGAGCTCTTTGAAGCGTGCCACTTCTATATTTTAAACTTGTACCAGTCGGCTCAAACTTTGCGCTAAGGCAGACAAATGGATGAAGTCAAAACTAAGTTTTTTCCAAACAATCTTTATCCTTTATTGAGATACGATGATTTGTAGTCGAGCTAAACGTAACACGTAAAATTCGTTCCCACGTGCGTAGAACACGCGGAAAACGGTTCAAATGAATCAGATAAATAGAAAGTGCATTTTTACGGTAAAATTAAAAACTCCCCCGCAAAAATCTAGGTTTATTCGGATTTTACGTGCGAACAACACGTTTTTGTTGAATTTATGTAAGCGAGCCGCTTATATGTTTCAAACTTGTGCGCATCGGTTCAGATTTTGCAGAAATGTGCAAAAATGCATGTAATTAATGGTTTTCCTGTTTTGCAGTGAAAGCCGTATCCATTGTCACAATATATGCGACATGGTTCCAAAGCTCCTATCATTTTTCGAAGATTTAAGTGGTGCATGAACTATGTACACTACCAGAATGAAAAATGCTCCTATCGTAGCATACAAAAAGGCGAACGTGCCCCTGCCAAAGTCGGTGATGTAAAGAAGGAAACTAACTTTTCGATTCATTTTCAAAGACATTTAAATCAAAACATTTTGACATTTTCTTGCTTTCGTACGAGTTAAGCCTAGCTCCCCAGCAGCTTCACCACACATAGTAAGCAAAATTGGCCTATAATATCATATGACTGAAGAGCATAAGCGTAACGGGTAAAAAAGTTTTTCTGGGGGGATAAAATTTCCTGGGGGGAAACGCGAATATGTTTTGCCGCGCGGGTTAGCACCTTGTCACGGGGCGCCTTGTCACGGTCCGCGCGGCTCCCTCCGTCGGAGGTTCGAGTCCTCCCTCGGGCATGGGTGCGTTTGTTGTCCTTAGCGTAAGTTAGTTAGATTAAGTAGTAGGTATGCTAAGGGACCGATGACCGCAGCGGTTTGGTCCCATAAGACCTTACCACAAATTTCCAATCTTTTTTTTCAGGATGTTTTGATTTAAAAGACTTTGTTTGGAGCTTCCAGATGAGTTGAAAAGCTAGTTCCCAGTTTTTACGTCCTTAAATGAGGCCAGGACATATTCGTCCCTTTTTTGTTCTACGACAGGAGCATTTTGATTTCTCGCGGTGTATATACTTTAAATCTTCGAAATTCCTGAGCTAATTAAGCTGCACACAATTCGGCGGACCTAAACCAAGGACTTCAGTCCGAAGGCTGGTTTGATTCAGCTTTCCTTAATACTTCATCCTTCAGAAGCCTCTACATAGCTATTGCAACCTACATTCATTTAAACCGGCTTAGTACATTGAAGCACAGGTCTCTCTTTACAATTTTTACCCCATACCCACACACACACACTCTTCCCCTCATTACCAGTTATCCTGTCATCACTTTTATTCAATTTGCGCCATAAATTTTTTTCTCTCCGATTAGCTTCAATAACTCTTCATTAGTTAACCAATACAGCCCCGTCATCTTTAGTACTTATCTGTAGCACACTTTTTAAAAAGTTTCTATTCTTTTGCTGTCTGTATTGTTCATCATCAACGGTGCACTGCGCACAAGGCCACAGTCAACACAGATACCTTCAGAGAACAGTTCCAAACACTTCACTTCGAGTTTCACAAATGTCCATTTTCACAAAGTATGCTTTTTGTATCGTCCCTACTTCGGCCATAGACAGTTATTTTGCTGCCTAAATAGCAAAACTTTTCTACTACTTTTAGTAGCTAATTTGCTAATCTAACAGTGTCAGCATCACTTATTTTGATTCGACTAAATTCAATAATATTTATTTTACTTTTGCTTTTGGCTTTGAAAGATACTGACCATTCTGTTTAACTAATCGTCGAAGTTATTTGTCGTCTGTGACAGTACACAGTGACCGACAAATAAAAAAAAAACAAAAAAATAAAAATAAAAACCGCTGCTTCAGTTTCTATTTTCTTTCGAGATTTCAACTTCATTTTCCCTTACTGCTTGCTCAATGTACAGATTCTGTAAAATGTTAGGTATATCGCATTCATAGCATCGAGTACATTGTCACTTCAAGCATAAGTCTGCGGAGCTGCAGCAGCTTGCCAACTTCGTCCGAATTGGATGGCACTGCCCCTGCCTCGGAATCAAAAAATGTCAAAGTAAACTAATATTTTTTCTTTTCGCCTCCTACCTGTTAACCAGTCTGCATTTTTAAAATATTTTTCCTGCTATCTTTGGGAGTATCCGTAAAATCAGAACAGTAAGTAAATTCTTTCGTTCTTTCGAGCACACTACTCAAGGGATCTATTGCTTTATAATTCTTTCTCGTTGAAACTGTGTTCAGCAATAACTGTTTTACAGATACTAATCGAATATTTACTGAAACATGAAATTAATTTCTCAAGTCAGTATTAACCGTACGAAAATTTTCTGTACTAAAAGACCAGAGAGACATGTAGATAGATTTTTTTCTGCTTAAGGCTAAAGTCAAACAGCTAACGTGAACGCTGCAAAAATTGTCACTGAAGTGTCTATAAATCGATATTTGACTAACAAATTGTTCCACGAAAGCATTCATAGCTTCGGTGAGGTAGCAATCAAAAATATGCGTAAGATCTCGAAGAACCTAAAAAGTGCGAAGCAGAGTACGTAAATATGTAATAATTCAATGAATATCGGAATATTTGCTATAACAGATGTGCTTCAAGGACTAAATTTCTCCTACTACTAATTAACAAAGCTGTCAGCCTGTGATATAAAAGTAAATCTTTACTGCGAACAAGTGACAAGTAAGTTGTGAAAAATGAAAGTCTAAGTTGTTCAGGTGCAGAATTTATTTACAACATAATCGATTGTAATAAACAAACTGAAGCGTTTGTGTTTTCCTGTACCCGCTGCTTTTTACTTTAACTGTTTAGAATATTGACTGCAGCTTGCCAACAGTAGAAGTGACAAATAAGGTACGACATTACCCGTAAACTACGATGAAGGGTTCTCATTATCTACGGTGAAAGAAAGCGAAGTAAAGCGGATAAAATCTCTGCCTACGGCCGCCACAGCTTCGTTAAGAGTAGATGCTTCGTTCGGTGTATCGCCATCCTGATTTCTGTACCTACCGCCTCTAACAAGGCAGACGTAATCCCACAACTGAATGAGGCTTGAAGGACGAACGGGTGAGTTATTATTTACGCCAGTATTCCACGAACTGCCCCCGGTAGCGTTGGTCTCTTAACAGCGGGAGACTTAACACCGGACTTTCTCTCCCTTGTATAGCGGAATTCCTCGAACTGCTGTTGTTATTGTCCCAACTCTCAATCTCCTTTTGGTCTCCTCGAGAAAGGTTAAGGAGGAATCATAGAATTTGAACGAAACTGTATATTAAAATATTTCCGGAAATAAATTGTAATTAGTGCTAGCATGGATAGATTTTGTTTATATAGCGACATCCTCTTACATGTGTCCATAAACAACAAGATACCGGTACATTTCGAATCGTATTGGGAAGGATTACCTTTGTCACATATAGTGTAAATTCAGAAACGGCTTGTGACCTCTTGTTCATATGACATCACTGTGTATATTCTTCAGTCGAAGGTTTCGTGGTTTTGGTAATATTAAAAAAAAAGAAAAGAATGAAACATCTTCTCACATACATGAACGATTCATACCCTAGTAAAACAAAGGTAAATCAGTGAAATTGAACAACATTTTGGCACCACAGTCTTGAATTTCAGGAAACCAGCAGATGCATTCATTAAAAAAAAAAAAAATTATTAGGCAGAGCCTGCGGGAAGTACAAACCTAAAATTTTCAACGAAAATATTAACCTAAAAGCTCTATACTGCTGTAAGACCTGTGTAATCCGTCTGTTATGTTTCCAATTAGTAACTGTGTATTTACTGGAATGGTGCTCAGTTACAACGGAAAACAAAGAGTATTGTTTCAAGTATCTGTGCAGGAATGTATTAACTTCCTTGTTAAATTATTTTCCTTACAATAGCTAAATATACAGCTTGAAATGAGAATGTGATCTACCTCGAAAAAGAATAAAACAATCCGAATGTTATTTACGTGAAGTATTAGTCACTTACCAGTATCAGACCGATATTCGCCTATATATCGCCTGGTCAGGTAGCGGACAGTCAAGGCTGAAACATAATAAAGTATCGTTTCAGAACGTGATATAATATAAAGAGCTACAATCAGGCAACAGATAGATTTCCTAGAACGGCGAAAGGGTGTAACAGACCAAAGTCACTTAGAGACAGAAATATTAGAAAGTATCACCCATAGTCTAGAGCAATAAAATTCAGGTGAAAGGAATAAATTGTACACAGATGTGAGCAAAGACTCTCCTGACAACGTACATTACATTTCTGACCGTTAAATTGCAGTATCAGGCAGGATAGCAAATAAAGAAGCTTCGCTTATTAAGCATGTGAAGATCACTAAGAAGAATACATGATCAAATTTGTATGCGGTTTGGATGCGACTTCGCTAGTTGCAGTGGACATCAAAGTTCCATGGAAACTGCCTTGACTAAAGATGCTCTCTTTACATATGAACAAAACCCAAAGAAATAATGTTACGCTATCTGACTATCGTCAGGAATAATTGATCACAGACACTCATGCATAACGCAATGGAAATTCTCTTGTAATCTGAAATGGTCTACTATTCACTACGGTGACCCGGGAATATAGCGCTATCACGGAACATAATAATGAGGCGACAAAACACGAGCTACATAGAAACTCTAGAAGCAAACTCACCTTCCTAAATCTGCAAATGATTTACTAATACTAAGAAAGACTTGTTATATGAATTAATTGCTCGGAGCAAAAGTGGCTTCAATTGAACCATCAACCGAATTAAAGAATATACTTGTAGTTACCTCTGCATAAGACGTTGGAGCAAGACTTATGGTTACTCCGTGCTGCCATCACTTTTCATTTAAATTGATGAAAGTAACGAAGTAACAAGGAAGACACAAGATTTAGTTTCGGGAATATTATTAGGTCTCAAAATTCACAAGGATTCTACAGATAGCAGTTAGATTAATGTCGAATGATTCACGTGTATCCTCAGTACAGAGATACAAACACGTGTTCCATAACGTGGATCTGAAAACAAACGTCGTATCGGCCGGCTACATCCGATCTCAAATCAGAATCATAGCCAAACAAAGCGAGGTCCGTGACTATTATCCTGATAGTCGTTCGATAACATAGCCTAAGCAAGCACACTGTTGTAATATAGCTCAGAAGCTCGTAAAATAAAGACGGGTGTGATTTTTCCTTTTCTCCAAGAACTGGGCTCGGTTTTCTGTTCTAGAAATCTACGATAGATTATAGTTAGAAGAGGAGCTAACTCAGCTGCGAATTCGATATAAAACCTGACAGGGATTCCATCGGGCCCTGGAGCTATGTTCAATTTTAATGATTTCAGCTGTTTCGCAACACCATTGACACTAATACTTATTTCATTCATCTTTTCAATGGTACGAGAGTTAAATTGGGGAAAAGCCTCCAAAGATCTCCAAAATGCAAATTGGCCAGTTAATCACTTCCCCCAGCCGCCTCGGTTGTATAAGAAAAATCCAGTGTCTGAGAAACGTTTGGAGATCTTTATTACACTTCATAGCTAGGACTAACAAGCTCCAAGGCACAAGCGATTTAGCTAAAGATCTTTGAGATTGTATCTGTTCGTTTGTTGCTGTGGGAGGAGACATGACTTGGGAAAAATCATCTTCACCCTCTGCAAAAATTTAAAAAAAGCCAATAATTAGCGGTTTCTTTTTTTCAGAGACACAGGTTTCTTAACTCTTGGCCTGGTCCGGCATGAGTTTGTGCTGTCGTGTAGGAGGGGAAATTTAGCCCCTCTAGAGCCATGTGATTGGCTCAAGATGGAGTGAAAGTAGTGCCGTTCGTGCACTTTGAGGTGCACTGGAGAGGTGCGAGGCACTCGGTTGCAGGACTTTGGTCTAGTAAGCACTTCTGGTTGATGCTCTGGATGTGTGGTTGGTTCTTGGGACCTGTCCTGAGGGTGACTTCACTTGCGAGTAGTTTGGACTCAGGAGCCTATGGTAAAGTTCTTACTGTACCGGCAGTGTGACATCCAATGTCTCGGACTGCTCATTTGCCGAGGGCCCACTTATTCGTTTTTGGTTTACCAGTCTTGGCGTTTGGTATCCTTGTGTGCTCTGTCGTATAAATGAGCCAAATTGGTCCTTGGTACGGTCAGCGAATGGGTGTCACTCACAGAAATCTACCGTGATTTCAGGGCTCTGGTGGAGAGTAGATTGCGATCCTTCTGCGTGACCACTAGGCCATGAGATTTTTGCATTTCTGTTGTGGCTGCTATGGATTCATAGTTGCTGCCTTCACATGTCCCCTCCACCGTACACATCTCGCCAGCTGCAAGATACATCACCGCACGAAGGAAACAGGGTAACGTACTGCCGCGCTCTCATTGTCATGGTGTGCAGACCTCAATCGTCACTTGCTCTCAGCTGCACCTCTGTAGAGAAACTTCAGTAGATTTGATCAGTCAAAGTCTGCTCAGCGTCAGATCAATTCAGACTGCGTTATCCACATTTTTAGGGCGAGAGTACTTGACTCACTCCACTAGTTAAATTGTCTCTGCCACCCAGGATCCTCGTCCAGAGTAGTCTTAAATCACCTGTTAGTTGCTTATGGTATTCAACCAATAACTTGTTTAGCATAATTTATGTCTGTTTTGGGAAAATAAACGTTGTTAGAACAGTAAAATTATGGTAAGATTCCCAATCAATTAAATAGTCGCACTATTGACCGTGATTTAGAATGGTCCTCTGGACATTGCAAAACGCGGGTCAAGGTTCTCATTAGTGTTGCCGGCCGCTGTGGCCGAGCGGTTCTAGGCGCTTCAGTCTGGAACCGCGCTACCGCTACGGTCGCAGATTCGAATCCTGCCTCGGGCATGGATGCGTGTGATGTCGTTAGGTTAGTTAGGTTCAAGTAGTTCTAAGTTGTAGGGGACTGACGACCTCAGGTGTTAAGTCCCATAGTGCTCAGGGCCATTTGAACCATTAATGTATGTTATTATTACTGACATCATTGCATGCTCTGCAAAGTGCTCATATGCTGGCTAAAAGGTTGTTAAGGAGTTATTGTGATAGGGCGTTCCATTCATCCATCGGCATGATTGACAACTTTTGGGTGACTGGTGGTGCATGTCGTCGTTCTGCAACACGTCTCCCCAATGCTCCCACAGTTGCTCGACGGGATTTAAGTAGAAGGAACGCACGGGCCAGTACATACGCCGAATATCCTCTCGGTTCACGAGCTCCCCGACCTGCACTGTTCGGTGCGTCCCCGTCAGCCGCAAGGTAAAGTCAGGACTGAATCCGCACCAGACAGCATGGACCTCGATTACCACTAGAGGTCTCTGCAGCCGTCGCGCCGTAAGCCGCGGCTGCGTGGGCCACTGTAGAGCACGTGGTCCCAGCGGCCAATACCGACGTAGCGTATCATCTATTTAAGCACCTGCCTTTTACTCAGCGAGGCCTCTCTTGGCAGGTCCCCGGACTCGTACACGCTCAGTGAACATTCGCGCGCCGGAGATCATCGCCATCAGTGTTTTGTGTGTGTGCATCGTTTTGTGTTTCGTGCAGTTACAACTCAACTGTTCCCACGTGCCGTCGCCGTGTTTTGTGCGCCGTGTCTCCAAGTGTTAGTGTTTTTTTCGTCCAACGTGAACGGCTTCTTGTTTGTTTTTTGTATCTCCATTTTTTGCCCGCCGTTTTTTGTATTGTATATATCACCTCTCTGTCATGTTTTTTGTTCCACTTAAGGCTGAAGAGCAGCGTACTATGCTGCTGACAGCCCGCCTGTATGGGTGTTTAAAATTACAATAAAGAAAAAAAAAAAACTCAGCGAGGCAGTCTGATATCCGCGTGAGTCTCTAGATATCTCACTTACAGATATTGTGTTTACTTCCTTGTTTCTGTGTCCGAGTGGACGTTTTTGATTTCGTGAGGTTTTCGCTTGTGACCCCATTGCTTCATGCGTGTTGCTGTTCTTGGTGTCTTGCTCAGTCGTCTGTCGTTGTGTGTCTCCATCTTTTCCCATTCGTCCATCTTGTTTATTCGTGGGCCACTCCTGTTCAGTCCCTCCGCGCTTTCATTCATGGCCACCCTGCAACCATTCTGGTCGCGGTTACAACAGAATGCACCCCTGCAAAGAAGCACAGGCGGAAGGAGTATAGTGCTGCAATAACGTTGACAGGTGAATTTACCATGTTCAAAGATTCGTAGGTCAGTGCGCCCATGCAACGTTATGCCCCACCATACCGTAACACCTGGACAACGAAGTCGATCATGTTCGACAGTCTGCTTGGAATACATGTCCACACCTCTATGTATAATGGTACGTAATTCACCCAGAAACAATCTCGAACATGAACGTTTTGGTGGTCCAGCTGTTATGGCTAGGGAGGCATACTGTTGTAGAGCGCACTGACATCCAAGTCTTTGAGACACGTCACTAAGCGGTTAACACTGTTGTGACGCCTTACTCCTTCCCATTCGCTCCTATTCAAAAGTGCATTCGGCCATAACTTCATTTTTATGGATGATAATGCGCAACCGCGTCAGACAGCGTCGGTAGAGGACTTCTTGGAACGGGGGGATATTCGGCGAATGGACTGGGTTGCCCATTACTCCGTTTGAACCCCGTCGAGCACGTTTGGGATTCGTTGTAGTGATGCACTTCAGCACGTCCTCATGCACCATCGACCACCCAGCTGTTGTCAAACGCGCTAGTGGAGGAATGGATCGTCCTGTCACAAGAACTGCCTACTAATCATGTGGTCAGCTTGGAAGCACGTTGAAGAGCATCTGTGACAAACACACGTTATTGAGAACCGCGTCCCGCCTTCTGTAATGTCCACGGGGGCATCATAAATCGCGGATACCGTAACGTAGTTACTACCACTGAATAAAATTGTTATTTCTGTTCGCATAATTGCGTTTTTCTTTCAAAACTTTCTGTACTCTTCGTACCAGTTCTTTCTGAGGCCCAAGTTTCATTGAGATATGATACTTCGCAGTGCGTATTTTAGATGTATATTTTGTAATACCTTTAAAACATTTCTTCATCTACATCTACATCTACATACATACTCCGCTAGCCACCAAGCGGTGTGTGGCGGAGGGCACAATTCGCGCCAAAGTCATATTTCCCCCCTTCAGTTCCACTCGCAGATCGCGCGAGGGAAAAACGACTGTCTGAACGCCTCAGTGCGAACTCTTATTTCCCTTATCTTTGAATGGTGATCACTGCGCGATTTTAAAGTTGGTGGTAATAATATATGCTCTGTACCCTCGGTGAAGATCGGATTTCGGAATTTAGTGAGTAGCCCCTTCTGTTTAGCGCGCCGTCTATCTGCAAGTGTGTCCCACCCCAAACTTTCTATGAGATCTGTAACGCTCTCGCGATGGATAAATGTACCAGTCACGAATCTTGCCGCTCTTCTCAATCTCTTGAATCAGACCCAACTGGTAAGGGTCCCATACAGACGAACAATACTACAAGACTGGACGAACTAACGTATTGTAAGCTATTTCCTTTGTTGAAGTACTGCATCGCTTCAGGATTCTACCAATAAACCGCAATCTAGAGTTCGCCTTATCAGTTACTCGTGTAATCTGGTCATTCCATCTGAGATCAAAAAATGGTTCAAATGGCTCTGAGCACTATGAGACTTAACTTCTAATGTCATCAGTCCCCTAGAACTTAGAACTACTTAAACCTAACTAACCTTAGGACATTACACACATCCATGCCCGACGCAGGATTCGAACCTGCGACCGTAGCGGTAGCGCGGTTCCAGACTGAAGCACCTAGAACCGCTCGGCCACAGTGGCCAGCAACACCAATGAGAACCTTGACCTGCCTTTTGCAATGTCCAGACGACCATTCTAAAGAACGTTGGCTAGTGGGACTATTTAATTGATTGGGTATCTTTCCATAATTTTACTGTTCTAACAACGTTTATTTTCTCAAAACAGACATAAATTATGCTTAACAAGTTATTGGTTGAATACCGTAAACAACTAACAGGTCATTTAAGACAACACTGGACAAGGGTCCTGGGTGGCAGAGACAGTTTAAGTAGTGGAGTGAGTCAAGTACTCTGGCCCTAAAAATGTGGATGACGCAATCTAAGTGATCTGACGTTGAGCAGACTTTGACTGATCAAATCTACTGAAGTTTCTCTACATAGGTGCAGCTGAGTGCAAGTGGCGATTAAGATCTGCACATCCTGACAATGCCAGAGCGATAATAAGTTCCAGATTGTAGCGCCTAGAACCGCTCGGCCACCACGGCCGGCATCTGAGATCATTTCGAATAGTCACACCCAGATACTTGACGGACGTTACCGCTTCCAAAGACTGGGCATTTATTTTGTACTTGTACATTAGTGGGGATTTTCGCCTTGTTATACGCAGTTGATTACACTTACGAACATCGAGAGACAACTGCCAGTCATTACACCACGCATTTATTTTCTACAAATCCTCATTGATTTGTACACAACTTTCGTGTGAAACTACTTTCCTGTAGACTACAGCATGATCGGCAAACAGTCTAAGGCCGATGTCAATACCATCAACCAGATCGTTTATGTAAATCGTAAAAAGCAGAGGACCTATTACGCTGCCGTGGGGCACACTTGAAGTTACGCTTGTTTCTGTTGAAGTGACCCCGTTCAGGATGACATACTGCTCCCTGTCTGTTAGAAAACTTTCTATCTAACCGTGCATATGTCATCGCATAGACCGTAAGTGTGCACTTTTTGTAGCAAGCGACAGTGCGGAACTGAGTCGAACGCGTTTCGAAAGTCGAGAAATATGGCATCAACCTGGAAGCGATATCTAGAGCCTACTGTATTTCATGCACAAAGAGGGCCAGCTGTGTCTCGCATGACCGCTGTTTCCTAAAACCGTGCTGGTTTCTGCAGATGAGCTTCTCAGAGTCTAGAAAGGTTGGTTCAAATGGCTCTGAGCACTATGGGACTCAACTGCTGAGGTCATTAGTCCCCTAGAACTTAGAACTAGTTAAACCTAACTAACCTAAGGACATCACAAACATCAATGCCCGAGGCAGGATTCGAACCTGCGACCGTAGCGGTCTTGCGGTTCCAGACTGCAGCGCCTTTAACCGCACGGCCACTTCGGCCGGCGAGAGTCTAGAAAGGTCATTATTCTTTCTGAAGAAGATACCGTTAGTGGTATCGAAACGTGGTCAAGGCTTATTAGAATAAAGTTTATGTAACCGATTGGCTATATACATCATATAATGAAACACATATATACAGGGCTATTACAAATGATTGAAGCGATTTCATAAATTCACTGTAGCTCCATTCATTGACATATGGTTACGACACACTACAGATACGTAGAAAAACTCATAAAGTTTTGTTCGGCTGAAGCCGCACTTCAGGTTTCTGCCGCCAGAGCTCTCGAGAGCGCAGTGAGACAAAATGGCGACAGGAGCCGAGAAAGCGTATGTCGTGCTTGAAATGCACTCACATCAGTCAGTCATAAGTGCCACGACACTTCAGGACGAAGTTCAACAAAGATCCACCAACTGCTAACTCCATTCGGCGATGGTATGCGCAGTTTAAAGCTCCTGGATGCCTGTGTAAGGGGAAATCAACGGGTCGGCCTGCAGTGAGCGAAGAAACGGTTGAACGCGTGCGGGCAAGTTTCACGCTTAGCCCCGACGAATAAAGCAATCAAGGAGCTATTTTCATCTTTCAACAGGATGGTGCTCCACCGCACTTCCATCATGATGTTCGGCATTTCTTAAACAGGAGATTGGAAAACCGATGGATCGGTCGTGGTGGAGATCATGATCAGCAATTCATGTCATGGCCTCCACGCTCTCCCGACTTAACTCCATGCGATTTCTTTCTGTGGGGTTATGTGAAAGATTCAGTGTTTAAACCTCCTCTACCAAGAAACGTGCCAGAACTGCGAGCTTGCATCAACGATGCTTTCGAACTCATTGATGGGGACATGCTGCGCCAAGTGTGGGAGGAACTCGATTATCGGCTTGATGTCTGCCGAATCACTAAAGGGGCACATATCGAACATTTGTGAATGCCTAAAAAAACTTTTTGAGGTTTTGTATGTGTGTGCGAAGCATTGTGAAAATATCTCAAATAATAAAGTTATTGTAGGGCTGCGACATCGCTTCAATCATTTGTAATAACGCTGTATATAACGGAAGCAAATCCTAATTCTCGAAATTGAAAATTTTTGTTATTATAAACCTTGGGCAAACCCTTCGTATAAATGCCGTCTAAGAATTGGCAACCTTGCATAAACATACATAAACATACAGTGTAGGGTCGTAGTTGTGATGGCGAGTCCACGCGAAGAAAGTACTTCTGAAGGGGAGCGTTCTGTAGTCCATTTCGTACTTCCGCAGAGTGTACAACCATCGGAAATATTAAATATGCTCTCGGGTGAGCAAACAATAAGCAGTGGTTGCACGAAACGAACGAGTTTCTACGCATGGCTGAAAAAGTTTAAAAGCGGCCTCAAAAGCGTAACCGAAGAGACCCTCTCCGGGCGTCCCGTAGCGGTGACGAACTCCCCGATGAGGGCTCGTTTCCATTGACTTATGGAATACTGACGACTTAAAATTGAACACATTGTAGGAAATGTCCAGTAAGCGTGGGCACAACTCGGTCTCTCACCCCAAAGAAATTAAAATACGGTAAGACTTCTGCAAGGTAGGTTCCAGAGATTTTAACGTTCATCGTAAAGAAGAGTAATTTCGCAATCACCCTGACACCAAAACAAATTTCAGCAGCAAAGATGATGAATGTTTGGGTCTATTGTCCTATAAAATCCTGTTAATCATTCACCGCTGGAGTGCTTATTGCCACGGTTCGATATTTTTAATTGGGAGGACCAACGCACTGACTGTCTACAGCTTATACTGCTCGGGCACGATTGGGAAGCACGTCAAAAAAACATGGTACCCCCCGCCACGTACCGTACGGTGGCTTACGAAGTATCTATGTAATAATGCTCGATCTTATACATCACGGCTGACATTGCAAACAGCCGGCGAGGATAGTGGCGAGCTACTTATAGACATTCGGAAGGCCGACCGCTGTGACCGAGCGGTTCTAGGAACTTCAGTCCGGAACCACGCGACTGATACAGTGGCACATTCGACTCCTGCCTCGGGCACGGATGTGTGTGATATCCTTAGGTTAGGTTTAAGTAGTTATAAGTTCTAGGGCACTGATGACCTCAAAAGTTACGTCCCGTAGTGCTCAGAGCCATTTGAACCTTTTTTTTTTTTTTTACCTTCGGATTGTTATCTGGCTGATCCTATGAAAGACGAGTTGCGTGGCATCAAGTTCAACGACAACGAACAGGTAAAGAAAAAAGTACGAAACTAGTTTCGATGTCAAGGTAATGAATACTTCGCTGAGGGGATAAGACTAGTAAGAAGATGGGACAAGTGCGTAGAATTTCGCAGTGATTATTGGTACGTTCCGTTTAGATCTATCTATTGTCAGCTTCGCTTCAGACTCTTTGAGCAGTCTGTCGTCGCGAGAGGGCGCGCGGGGCAAAATGGATGCTCTTCTTAAGCCGTGCGCAAGCCCGGATTGTGAAGGTTGTGACAGCTGCGGGCTGGACGGAGCGCGCTCGATGCTGGTGCCTGTCAGCCATCTTGGACGCCGGACGTGATCCTTCCTGAGCCAGCGCGGTGCAAGACAGAGGCACCTGCGGAGGAGGTGTAGTGCTGTTGTCGGTGTGAACGAGGACGAGCACCGCAGAACAAAGAGACCGGCGTCTGAGCGAGGAAGGGCGTGGTGCCGGGCGTGGTCTCTGCATTAAGCCGAGGGCCGTGGCCCTAATGACCGTCTTGTTCATCAGAAGTTGGTGAGCATCTGCCGGATTTTTCTGTTTCCTGTAAACACAAAGTTGCCTCCAGCTGTTACTTTGGCTGTCAACATAGACAAGTTCAAGTGCCCTTGTACAGACTGTATCTAAAACATTTTTGTAGGATACGCGGTCGGCTGTGGTGATACTCAACTTTAAATCCTCCAAAGGAAAGTAAAAATTCAACTTACGTCGTAACGGTTCTGTTCCATTGACTGAGTACGTGTCTCGTGGTCGTTAGGCCAGTTATTGAGGCCGTGATTCGATTCAGTTGTAAGGTGGCTATAATTTCGCACCTTACAAGCACTCATCCACATACTTTGTCGTGAACTACAACCACAATTAGGTATCATTTGATAAGTTGTACATCGTATGTATGAATATTTAAAGGAGACTGACGTTGTCACGTACGCCTTGTAAATAATTGTTAACGCTTATTCCATGAAAGGAGCCGGAATGTCTTCATTAACAGAAAGGCTTAATGAATGATTGCCTGTACTAGTAGAGGTTGGAACCCCAGTGGAGATGAAGGACTCAAGTTCTGGGATGGCCCGCACAGGTGGTGGTCCTGCTTAAACACATGTAGTAGCTTGACGGACGTCGTGGCACCTGAGCTCTGGAGCACAATAGGGTGACGGGCGGCCGCTATTGTAGCAGGACCAGAAGAATAACCGGGAACTCTGTAAATCTTGGACGCAGGTGAGAGGAACGAAGAAGCGGCACATCGGAAACCACGCAAGCTGGGTTGTTTCCAAGGATTTTTACTAAGAAGCGCACCATTGTAAGAGTATAGGTTCTTCCTCGCAAACTTTCCACGCTGTACGACAAAAGACTAAAATATGGCTGGTCGGCGTTTGGAAGAATCTGTAAAGAAAGAGAATTTTCAGTGGTTTCGGGAATATGATTCGTTCCCGGAGTTAGGAAGGTGGGGAGCCGAGCCTTGCTGGAAAGCCAGCGGATTTTTTTTTTTTTTTAATCTCATTTTGTTCGTTATTGTTCGTTTCTATTGTTCGTGGCGGACTTCACCTGACGCCCGTTGAAGTTCGTTATTGATCCATTCACTCAGTTTTTTTATTACAGAGGGCAGCTAACCCTCTGATCGAACACGCTGAGCTACCGTGCCGGCATGGTGGAGAGACGAGGTGTTCCGTTCTGAGCACCCGTATGCGACGGTCGCTCGGTATCAGCTTTGTTGGTACAGACGGATTTGCTGTCTTTGCTCTCAGGAGAGTGTATAGTTAGAACAGTTAGGCACTGTACTGTTGCGAACCTATATGATTCTGGACTTCACCTCCGGGTTGGAAGTCGTCGTTGAGCACGCAGCATTCATTACTGAGAGAATTTCTTCTGCCTATACTTATGTTGAGACGTTATTTGAACTCCGTCCTTCATCATTCATATATATATATATATATATATGTATATATATATATATAAGAGAATTAAGAGATCCTAAGATCTGCTTCAGGGGGTAGTCAGACAGGACGAAAACATCATTTCAGCGCTTATTATTTTCTGTTGCGCACATTCATTTTACACCCACCTGCAGTGGCATCTTGGACAATATTAAACTGTCCAATATAATTGTTTTATATTGCCTAAAACTGAATCACTTTTGATATGCACGCGCCAGTTCTTGCGAGACACGCTAGAGCAAGTGCACATGATTTGCTTCATTATTAAACCGTGCACTGTTACCTTATTGCGTTTGCTAGAATTGAATCCTTTTGCTATTTACGAGCCATTTATTGCTAGGCACGTTACAGGAAAATTCTTGACGTACATTATTTTCTTCAGTATTAATCTGTACACTACTACATTTTTTGCGTCTGCTAAAACAAAGTCATATTTGGCATTTATGAGCATTTCTTGTGAAGCACGGTACAGGAAGATTTCGGTGCATATGATTGATTTATCATGTCACGTAAACGTACTGTATTTTTTTGTCTGTTACGGAGGATAAATTGTCTACTGTGTACTGTAAGGCGTCCCAGTGCAAGGTGCGGCTCACAGGCATGTTTTACTTGTGTGCTGGTTACGAAGTTTGGCTTCGGCCTGGTATGCCGCATTCACGAGCAACTTCCACTGCTTCATTTTCCTTAGTTATTACTAATGTAACATCTACATCTACATTTACATCCATACTCCGCAAGCCACCTATCGGTGTGTGGCGGAGGGTACCTTGAGTACCTCTATCGGTTCTCCCTTCTATTCCAGTCTTGTATTGTTCGTGGAAAGAAACATTGTCGTTATGCCTCTGTGTGGGCTCTGATCTCTCTGATTTTATCCTCGTGGTCCCTTCGCGAAATATATGTAGGGGGGAGCAATATACTGCTTGATTCCTCAGTGTAAGTATGTTCACGAAACTTCAACAAAAGCCCGTACCGAGCTACTGAGCGTCTCTCTTGCAGAGTCTTCCACTGGAATTTATCTATCATCTCCGTAACGCTTTCGCGATTACTAAATGATTCTGTAACGAAGCGCGCTGCTCTCCGTTGGATCTTCTCTATCTCTTCTGTAAACCCTATCTGGCACGGATCCCACACCGGTGAGCAGTATTCAAGCAGTGGGCGAACACGTGTACTGTAACATCTTGTCTTTAAGTTCTGTATCTTGCTCTGGCCAGATCACTAAAGTTATTCCTGAACATTTTGGGTAGCGCCTTAATTAAACTGTCAGTTGTGCTTTAATGATTTCAATCAATTTACATGTCTTTTTAATTTAAAATTTTTTATTGCAGTTATCCGTTGTGTTAAAGATTTTAACCAGTCCACTTAATTTGAATTTAAAATCTATGTTAGTAAATGTCAATTGTGTTCAAAAATGTTGGTCAATTTCCATGTCTTTAAATGATAACTATTTTATTTGTAACTATCTTAAAGATTTCTGAGTGGATAAAAAAGTTTTGTGACTACAGTTAACAATTACATCTTAAAGATTTCTGACTAATTAACTTGTTCTCTCCTGTAGCTATGTTGTTCAAGTACTAATGTACGCAAGTATTTGACTTTCAGTAAATGGTTATAAGTGAAATCTTAAGGCAAAAACCCAGTGACTTGTCAGCTACAGATCCCTGTATCCAAGGTTTCCTGCTCAGCCGCACTTAGTGCACATCAGTTACGTGAAAAAAGACAAAAATCGTTTTGATTTAATAAACCGCAGCTATTTGTTTAGTTATTGAATGATAATCGTAGTGGCCGGCCGCTATGGTAGAGCGGTTCTAAGCGCTTCAGTCCGGAACACCGCTGCTACTACGATCGCAGGTTCGAATCCTGCCTCGGGCATGGATGTGTGTGATGTCCTTAGGCTAGTTAGGTTTAAGTACCGGGTAATCAAAAAGTCAGTATAAATTTGAAAACTTAATAAACCACGGAATAATGTAGATAGAGAGGTAAAAATTGACACACATGCTTGGAATGACATGGGGTTTTATTAGAACAAAAAGCAAGGTTCACAAAATGTCCGACATATGGTGCTGGACAGCAAAACGTCAGTGACTGCGCATGACAATCGTGTATAAAAGGAGCTGTAATGAGAGAGAGATTCAGATGCGCCAACAGTCGCAGCATGTTGACGTTTCCTGAAAAGGCGCTTTTAGTGAGGGTGTATTATCAGAATGGGGAATGTGCTAGTTCAGCGTTACGATGCTATCGCCATAGGAAGGGGATTCGACGGGTAAAGGTCCGTTGACAAATGCCGCTGTGGCGAGAATGATTTCGAAGTTCGAAGCCACGGGTTGTTTAGACCCCGTAGTGGCCTACCGAGCACAAGGCGTAATGCTGCTGAGACAGTTCAGGAAGAAATGGAGACTGTAACGGATTCGTCTATGGACGGGGAAATCAGCGATCGTGCAGTCGCACGTGGCACCGGCAATTCATACACTACTGTTTGTTGGCACGGAGGCGTACCCTCCGATGCCATCCGTACAAAATCCATCGGCATCATGAACTGCTACCTGGCGATTTAGTGAAGCGGAGGGCATTTGCGGTGTGGGCGTTTCAAAATATGGAGGAAGATGACGATCGGTTGAGTAACGTGTTGTGGACCGACGAAGCTCATTTCACGCTCTGAGGGTCCGTCAACGCCCACAACTCCAGAATTTGGGATACCAAAAATCCTAGAACTGTCGTGGAAACTCCATTGCACGATGAGAAAGTCACGGTATGGGTTGGATTTACCACATCTACCGTTATCGGACCTTTTTTCTTCGAGGAAATGCGTGATTCTGGTTTTGTAACTGCTACCGTGACGGTTGAGAGGCACGCCGATATGTTACAGAATCGCATCATCCCCAGCCTGACTGATAAACAACTGCTGGAACGTACGATACTTATGCAGTATGCCGCTGCACCCCATACTGCTAGACGCGTGAAAGATCTCTTGCGCGCATCGTTTGGTGATGATCGTGTGCTCAACAGCCACTTTCGTCATGCTTGGCCTCCCAGATCCCCAGAACTCAGTCCGTGCGATTATTGGCCTTGGGGTTACCTGAAGTCGCAAGTGTATCGTGATCGACCGACATCTCTAGAGATGCTGAAAGACAACATACGACGCCAATGCCTCACCATGACCCCGGACATGCTTTACAGTGCTGATCACAACATTATCCCTCGACTACAGCTATTGTTGAGGAATGATGGTGGACATATTGAGCATTCCTGTAAAGAACATCATCTTTGCTTTGTCTTACTTTGTTGTGTTAATTATTGCTATTCTGATCAGATGAAGCGCCATCTGTCGGAAATTTTTTGAACATTTGTATTTTTTTGGTTCTAATAAAACCCCACGTCATTCCAAGCATGTGTGTCAATTTGTACCGCTCTATCTACATTATTCCGTGATTTATTCAGTTTTCAAATTTATACTGACTTTTTGATCACCCGGTAGTTCTAAGTTCTAGGGGACTGATGACCTCAGATGTTAAGTCCCATAATGTTTAGAGCGATTTGAACTTTTTTTTGAACACGTAGTAAAACTAGCGACCCTGTACATGTTGGACAAACAAAGAGAGAGTAGTGTTTTAGGGAAGAGTACCTCCAGGTTCACAGAGCGCTTGTATACCGTAGTTGTAGAGGTTTACGGAAGACACGTGGCCTGGGCGAGGTGCCAAGAGGTGGCCCCCGGGCCAGCGTTGCTGGAAGCGTCCGCCGTGTTGTGGACGGCGGTCGGCAGGAAGCGGCAGGTGGCGGCTTGGCAGAGGCTCAAGTGTGGCTCTGGGGCGGACCGCGCCGCATAGTCTCCCATTCACGCGAATGACCGCCTCGTGCCTTTTCCCGGCGTGCAGCAAAGTCCTTGACAATGATCGTTCATCTCAATGTCGCTGCTACCATTTGGAACGTAATTTATTATTACTTCTGAAAATGGCGGTTGCGTAGAGGAAAAAAGGTGCAACATCCTCAAGGACAAGATCATTTTATTGTTTAGTGTGGTGACTGGTTGTTCATGACAGTAGCAGTATATGATAACGAATGAAACAGGCACGTCACAGTAAAGGGTGCCGAGACAGTCGCATCGAAAGACATTGTGCCTCCTCTGGTGGTAACGCAGACGTCTATTCTCGCATGCAAACGACCATAAAGGTGACTGCGGTAGATTGTCCGAGGCATGGTTCTTGATGGGCCTGGAGAACGACTGAGTTCCCTCTTCCTTAAGCCCCTTACGTGTTCAATTGGCGAGAGATCTGGCGATCTTCCTGGTCAGAGCTGTGGTTGTACACTACGAAGAGCGCTTTGCGTCACAGCAACTGTCTGTTGACGTGCGTTGTCCTGCTGAAAAAGCACATTTCTTTCCTGCTGAAGAAATGGCAGTAGAACGGGTATGCTGGAATAGGCAGCTCGACAGGTCTACCTCATAAACGTGTTCGTCATTCGCATGCAAACAGAACCTATTCTTATCATTTAACAGAACAAAGCGCCAATCCAATTCCCAGTCAACTCTTTCATGACACCGCAGTAACTGTGCTTTGATGGCGTCACATACTGTGGTAACCGGGCCTGAGACACATGTGATCTTGTCCTGCTTCAAGCAGACGGTTGCCAGTGATTCCTGATGACACAGCAAGTGGAATAAATGCTCTGATCTTGTCCGCGGATGGTGTTCGGTTGGACGCTGCTGTTCGCTCAGTGCGTCTGTGCTACGCGGGCGCCCAGAAGCTGGTCAACAGGTGTGGGAATTTTCCACAGACCACTGTTGAAAGCTGTACCGCACCACCGATACTTTATGCCCAACATGGGCAGCCATTCCTCGATACATCCATAGATGTTTCCCTAGGCAGACACTTTTCACTTCTGAAAGCATAGCAGTTGTCTGCAGACGACTGATCGTCTATGACAGTGACAAATGAATCATTAACACTTCAGACTCTATGTATGCAGAAACTATACCCTGGAGCCACAGACTACCGTCCCTGAGAGTGTTGCAATTCCGGCAGTGTATCAAGCGAGAAGATGCAAACGATGTCCTGCGAACTACGTACGAAGAGCAGCAAGCGGATTCCATTTTCTTAGGTCTCCAGAAAGCGCTTGGCACAGTGTCCCACTACACGTTGTTAAAGATGGGTCGTGCATATGCGGAATAGCTTCCAAGGTATGTGAGGGGCTCGAAACCTTCTTAAGTGATAAATTCCAGTGCGTTGTCTTGAACGGTGAGTGCTCATCAGAGACAAGAATATTTGAAGAAGTTTATAAGGATCGCCTTTGTTCTCTCTATACATAAATGATATATAGTCCCCTAGAACTTAGAACTACTTAAACCTAACTAACGTAAGGACGTCACACACATCCATGCCCGAGGCAGGATTCGAACCTGCGACCGTAGCGGTCGCGCGGTTCCAGACTGAAGCGCCTAAAACCGCTCGGCCACATCGTCCGGCTAACAATCTAAAGTCCAATTATTATATCTGCCACCGTTTCTTCACAAACAATATTCTTATGGCGTGATTTCGCTTTTCCCGGTTTTTGATACTAAACAAAAAAAAACAAATAAAAATAAATATTTAATTACTCACCTCCCTCTTTAAACTTTAGAATGCTGCAGCTAGTTTCGTCTCTTTAAATTTATTCATTACCAAAAAACACAGTTTCTCTCAATCGAATTCCATATGCCAACCTCTCATTCAAAAACGGTACATATCCTGCTAAATCGGCTGTGTTTACTCGATGCAACTCTACTACCCTCATCCGTAAACACTTTGTTCATATTAATCGGGCAAAGCATTGCCGAGATATCAGCTTTCGAATTTTCATAAATTTACAATTTTTGAAACAACAGTAACTTCTAAACTATTAGATATTTTTGTGGCACGTCTAGATAATTTAGCTTTACATATTTTTCTGTCCATGAGTGCCAACTCGCACTTCTATGTCAGTCTTAGTTCTTTTTTTATAAGTTTTTCTCTGGCATATAAATTCCTCCAAGCACGAAAACACGGCCATACGCGCCCCTGCCAAGCTTCTCCGAGGGGTTTTTCCCTAAGCGATAGCCACTCGTCATGGCCCCATAACAACCGACGGCCACGTGCTCTGCGGCGGGAAACTGCCGCTCTAAACTCCCGCCACAGTTTGTACGCTCACAGCCACCACCTCTCCTCCCCTTGCCATCCAAATACTGGCAATCAAAATTTTATTCACCACCGGGATTAGAACCGGCTTCCTGCCGACTCGAGTGCCACCGCACACCCCTGTGTTAGCGACCTCGACTACGAAGGCCGCAAGGGCGACATATTCTTGAGCACTGCTCTAGTGTTTGGGCGCCCTCAGTTCGGATTAAAAGGAAGAGAGTGAACCAACTCAGAGGCAGCTTTGCTCGATCAACAGGCGGGTGTTACGCAGATACTTTGTGAATTCAAAGTGGGGTCCTTGGAGGGAATACGACGTTCTTTGCCAAACGCTGTTTAGAAAACTTAGAGAATCATTTGAGCCTGACACCGGAACGATTCCAAAGAGGCCGACGTCCATTTCTCGTAGGGATCGAGAAGACGAGGTAAAATAAATTAGGGCTCGACTAGAGGCATGTAGACAATCGTTATTCCGTTGTTCCATTTGCGAGTGGAACAGTTTCTCCCAGCGTATTTCCCGATCGAACAGTCCACAGGTGTACTGCCATCCACTGTGTCTTATGGACGCAGAGAGCGGAGGCAACGGGTTGTGGAATGAGGGGATATAACTTAGCCGCTCCCCCTCAGGAGTTCAGTTCGTCAACACACTTGACGATGGCTGCTTGTCTGATCGTCAAAATATTGTGCCCGTTGGACACAGTGGACTGGCAGTACACCTGTGGACTGTTCGATCAGGAAATAGAATTATTAATAATTGTTCAAGGTACGCTCCTCAACGCACCTAATGGGGCCTTGCGGAATATGTACGTAGAAGTCGATGTAGATAAAGAAACAGTACTTGGGAAACCACATGAAGGGTGGAAACACAACCAGGGCAAAGCGGAGCGAAACTTTTCAAAAACTAGAGCTACTGCAAGCCGACTAACGTGCGCGCGCAGATGATATGCTGTATGGCCAAAATACGGCAGCAAACGTAGAAAATATTCAGCAAACGGCATCAGACATAGAAACCATACAGCGATTGAAAAATAAAAATGTATTATAAAACTATTCACACAATACATTATTTCGAAGCAAACAGACCACATGTAGTAACGTTTTGTAATGTTTTGTAACGGTGCTAATTTCGCAAGTTTTAGAATAAAGAAAAACCACAAATAATGGTGATACTGTCGCTGAAACCAATCTGGAGAGGAAAGTGATCAAAAGTGTTTTCTTCACAAAAAAAAAGGTTCAAATGGCTCTGAGCACTATGGGACTTAACACCTATGGTCATCAGTCCCCTAGAACTCAAAAGTACTTGAACCTAACTAACCTAAGGACATCACGCAACACCCAGTCATCACGAGGCAGAGAAAATCCCTGACTCCGCCGGGGATCGAACCCGGGAACCCGGGCGCGGGATGTTTTCTTCAAGGCGGACTCACAATTCTATATTGTTATCATGCAATCACGGACATGCAGAGAAGTTTCCAGTTTACGATAAACGGAAGTAAGTGAAAATTAAAAAATAACGAGAAACTGCTAATCTCACCAGCCCCATCAAACCCATATTGGAAAGAGGACGACCCAGTTGAACAGAATTCTAAGATCAAACCACTCAGTTTGACAATGTCTTCCTCAAACAGATCTTGGTGAAACGTAAAACTCACGTTCCAGAAGATATGTAAATCCAATCACCTTGCGAACCATAGTTAACCATTTAGATGTGCAAATATTAAACCAAACACGCTACAGAACACCGTAGATAAAAAGAACAGGAAGAGTAAGACACATGGAAATTACTCAAATTACATTTGATTATTTGAGGCTTGTAACTTAGTTTTTCAGTTCTTCTGGAAGTTTCTTGAAAATGAAACATGCTGAATAATACACACTTTTTCGGTAAATTGCATTGGATGTGTTATCCAAGAGGAAATAGTTTTCCGGCCAGTTTCCACTGGTTGGATGTCGCAGTTTCTTCTGAATGCGACCATATTGTCAACACAAGTACACAAGGATGCGAGGCAGAGTGCTGAGACATGTGAACAACGGCCTGCAAGAAGCTCTCGATTTGACACCGTATATCCGTCTGACCACCCTTTTGTAGGCTAGGAGCGTTATTGGCGAATGCATGGAGTTTCATCAGAATGTAATTTGACTGTCGACAACAAAGTGGAAGAAACGAAATTAAGCAGGCGATCATGTTTGTCACAGAGAGCTGAAGACAGCAGCATTCTCGTAGCTAATTTTTTGCTGCCAAAATAACGAAATGTTACCATGGCGTGTTGCACTTACAGTCGCACCAGCGTTATACTTGGGGGCATGAATACATTTACTTCTATAATATGAAATACATTAATTAGGGAAGACGTTAATACAGACATATGAACTTCAGGTTACATTGATAATGTACATGTTTCTAAATCGCATTTGCAAGAATTTACACTGCTACCTGCGAACTTCACTAGCAACAATAGAAAGGCAGTTAGTCTCTTGCCTCCTGCTACTCTGTCCAGTCACATTCATGCGAACATCGCCTATATTGGACGTCAACTTGCAATACCACCTACAGACGGCAGGTGGCAGAGATTGAAGTGGGGAGTATATAAAGCCTGTCAGAGTGAAGCGGAAAACAATACAGTGGTTGTCGTAATGCAGAAACGGAGCGATTTATCTGACTTCCAAAAGGTATGATCAAATGGTGCAAATGGCTCTGAGCACTATGGGACTTAACTTCTGAGGTCATCAGTCCCCTGGAACTTAGAACTACTTAAACCTAACTAACCTAAGGACATCACACACATCCATGCCCAAGGCAGGATTCGAACCTACGACTGGAGCGGTTCGCGTGGTTCCAGACTGTAGCGCCTAGAACCACTGGCCACTCCGGCCTGCTAAGGTATGATCATTGGCTTTCAAGCCAAGGGTGGAAACATTTCCGAAACGGCTAAGTTTGTTGACTGCTCGCGTGCCGAGGTGGTAAAAGTATACCATTCATGGCAAAATGGCGCTATCCAATATTTACAGTCTACACCCTTCATCTACTTTCCCAAGGTGGCTTCCGTCGACTCCACCTCCCGGATGATGCCCTCTCTCCCTCCATTTATCCCTCCTATCAACTCCGATCCTCACCTGCCCCTCCTTTCCTCTGTCCTTTCCCCAGGCTTCCTCTTCACCCCTTCCTTCCTGTTTTTTCCCCACCTACTGTCTCTCTGCCTCCCTTCTCTCCCCCGAGTACTTTCTGCTCTCCCCACCACTGCCTTTCCCACTCCTTCTCGCGTCCGCCCAGCCCCTCCTCTTCTATGTCCCCTCCCTCCATCAGCGTCCCCTTTTTCGTTTTCCTCTCCTCCCCCCCTTTTCCCTCTCATAGATCCGGGTCCTCCCCCACCCCCACCCCCCATCTGCCGCCGTGTCATCTGTATAGTGCTGTTATAAGTGAGTGTTCAGTGTTGTGCGTCCCTTGTCAATGTTGCGGACAGCCGCCATACTGTCGCTAGTTGTGTTTATTATCTCGTGCGACAGGAAACCAGACTGTCGCCGTGTTTTTTGATTGTGCCTGTCTACTTCTTGTGTATCTCCATTTGCATTGTCACCACAGTGTTTTTATATTTTAAATTCCACAGCTTTCCGCCATGTTTTCAGGTTTTTACAGCGTCACCGTTTTATCACCAGTTTTTCTAGTTTGTTTCTATTCTCATTATGTTTTTTAACTTTTCTGTAGGCTGTAGAGCAGAATATTACGTTGCTGCCCCCACCCTCCAGAGGATCGAAATCCAATAAAGAAAAAGAAAACTATCCAATACCGACGTTGAGGCAGCTGTGGTGATCCAAAGGGGTGAAAGGCGGCTCTGGAGATGTGTACGGGCTCATAGGTGTGCAACTATTGAGCAGCTGACTACCCAGCTGAACCAGGGGGCTGCCAACATTGTCTCCTCAACGACCGTTTAGCTAACGTTGCTGCCTATGGGTCTCCGCAACAGGCGCCTGGTTCATGCACCCGTCCTGACCACTGTTCGTCGGCGACGCCCAGCCCAGTGCCCAAGAAAACTGTATCCGCCACACTACCGTAATTCCCAATAGTATAATGTAACTCATATTAGTTATGTCAATACCAGTGTCTTCATAATAAAAATAATCTCCGTTGTCTGTAACGAACATGATGGCTTGCTTACTTTCATTTCTTACATTCAGTGGCGATAGGTGGCCATTTCGGAAGAATCATATTTTGTCCTCCATCTGACTGAAGACCGTTGGCGTGTACGGCCCTGCAACAATTGCGAGAACGGTCTAGGCCGGAGGAGGGAGCGTTATCGTGGCATTTCCTGGGTGATTTCGTTGTTCTGGAAGGCTCAATGGATCAACTCAAGTATCCTCCATCTGTGGACAATGTCCTCTCCCATATGCGGTTTACCTTCCTCACCACGGTGGCATCTACCAGCAGAACAATCCAATGTGTCACCCGGCTCACAGTATACGTGCTTGATTCGAAGAACACCACGATGAGTTTATGGCACTCCCCTGGCTACCAACCCCCTCCCCTCGCACGCCCCACCCGATTTAATCACAATGGAGAATCTGTGGGACCATCTAGGTCGGGCTATTCGCGGTATGGGTCTTCAATCGTGAAACTTAGCGCAACTGGCCGGCATTAGAGTCGATATGGCTCCGCATCCCTGTCAGTAACTTCTAGAACCTCATTGACACTGCCGGCCGCGGTGGTCTAGCGCTTCTAGGCGCTCAGTCCGGAACCGCGCGACTACTACGGTCGCAGGTTCGAATCCTGCCTCGGGCATGGATGTGTCTGATGTACTTAGGTTGGTTAGATTTAAGTAGTTCTAAGTTCTAGGGGACTGATGACCACAGCAGTTAAGTCCCATAGTGCTCAGAGCCAGCCTCATTGACACTCTGCCTGCACGTACACGCTGCAAAAGGTGACTGCAACGTGTAAGAGTTTACCTCCCTGTCGTCAGAAGGGTGCAGAACGCCTCACTGTTAGTAAGTTTCTATCATAGACATTACACTCACCGGGCGGCCTACTTACCAGACTTCCCGACGTTGGTCTGCCCCAGGACTGCTAACCTCACACGAGGTGTGCTTGCACTCTTCTCTTCAGTAGTCTTCATTCTGGTGGGTTCTGGAACAAGAAGCATTTTTCAGAAGAATACTTGAAGCTAATACTCGGCATCTAATGCAAATACTCACAGAAATGAGACTTTTATTTGTTATGTAACTCGTTGCATTATTCGAGTCTTTACATGATAATTAATTTGAGGCCAATTTATAGAGAAAAGCGCAGTGGAAACTCCCTTAATTTAGTTGGATACCATAGGTGCAAATTTGATGGACAAGAATAAAGATGACAAACAGATAAAAGTGATTGTGTCATCCAAGGTAGGTAGGGCTCCTATAGAAGCAATTGTAAAACTAAGTAAAGGAATACACTGATCGTGGTACAATAATATAGAAAAATGCATGGGTAAAAGTGAAAGCAAATTGAAACTGTATTTTGTTGAAGTTGGCGGTTTATTGATTGAAGTCGTTACTTGGTGGCTCTCTGTGTCGTTATAATTCACTGAAATGTCTCATGTCCTAAGGGACAGTAGCATGGAAAAACTGCACTATGGAAGGCACGCGTGTAGTATGTATAAATCGCCTCAACGTTACCAGATCGTTCTTTTACTGGAGTAGTGATCGTACATTGACTGGTGGTATAGCTTGATGGCGGATGTACTGTGACACAAGCGGGGTTATAGCGCGGACTGGTAGCTCGTACTTGATGGATACAGCCTTATGTTTCGGGGAATGCAGAGCTCAAAGTGAAGAGAACATAGTACCGTCACAAGGAAATCTTTTGGCTACCAATGTCTGCATTATCACCGTAAATAGTGTCTCAGAAATATGTCTCATTGTCTTTGGAAGTCCAGTCGCTATGGGGTCGAATTGGGGGATGAAAGCTATTGTGGAAATACTTCATTAAGGAAACATTTTTGAAGGTAAATCTACGAAAATGTGTATTTGGCTTCTCCGTTAGAAATAAATTTAAAAAATGCGCATTTCAGTGTTCTCGGAAATTCAAGCCGAAAAGGGGAGAAGTAGGGGGTTAAATGTTTTATAAAATATTTCGTTGTGAAAGCATTTTTAGAGCTAAACCTTTGAAATTGGTACTTGGCTTCTCAGTTAGAAATGAAATACGCGTTTCACTGATTTTGGGAATTCAACCCCTAAGGGCGTGGAATAGGGTCTGAGTTATTCACTGGGTCATCACCGCCAACATCAAACCGCCAAAGATAGAAACTTGAAATTTGGAGAGGTTGTCGAGCTTATATTTCAGGCATCGCTTAAGAAAGAAATGTTCGAAATTCCACTCCTAACGGTGTGAAATCAATCACTAAGGATGTAAAATACTATGTGAAAGTCTATGAAAACTGGTATTTGATTTCTCGGCTAGAAATTAAAGAAAGACGTCTTTCACTGTTGTAGGAAATTCAGCCGCTAAGGCGGTGAAATAGGGGATGGAAATTTTTAAGAAAATATTGCCTTATATTAAAGAAAATTTAAAGCTAACTCTCTAAACGTTGGTATTCGACTTCTCAGTTAGATATAAAGAAATATGTGTTACGGGATGAAAGTTTCTATGAAAATATTACCATAAGAACACAAAAGGCATGACTAACAAAAACCTTAGGTTAGAAGTACATTCGGAAAAGATCTTGCTTCTGTGGCCGTAATTAGCGAGAAAAGTTAAGAAGTTGTTGAAATTTGTGAACAACATAAAAAGTCGATTAAAGGAAAATGAAGTATGTGCGAAGCATTCAGTCGCCGCGAGGGAAGCAGCGGGTGCTAAGCTAGTGCTAGTACAATAAGTCGATTATGACCAAGTCGATAGTAAAACACATTGGTCCAGAAAAGAGTCGATGAACGGGGTGTGGTGAGGTTAGCTTTCTCTCTAGACCAAAAACGTAGTATTCAGATCGACGAAGTTCGAAAAGTTGTAACGAAGACGAAGTTATGGTGAGAAACATCGAGTATCGATGAGTTGTTGTCTGACGTCAGTAGGTACGGTAATAAGGTGTACCTGAGTAGAGAATCGTCTTTCAGCTATACACAGTGCAGGGTGGGAAGAAACCTTGCATTATTAGCAGTGCGCAAATCCTGTTGAATGATTACCCTGAGTTATTCAGTGTTCATACATCTACACCTACACATACGGAATCATAAACAGTCCGAAAAGTTTGTGTGTTGCAGGGTAGGATACGCTGAGAAACAATTGTTAAGAAAACATTCCATACAATGCACCGTTTCTGATTTAGTTAGCACCGAAGTTAGCCAATCAGGCCGTTACGAGCGCAAATTAAAGCGCCCCCGCCAGATACAATAATTACTGGCAGTCGGTCTAACAGCGCAGGAGACTGCTCGGGTTCGATCTTACCATCACTTTTGTTCGGTTTTAGGAAACCAGACCAACAACATGTTTGACAACATCTTCTCTGGCGGGCTGCTTGAGTTCGCGCGTGCAGCAGCTTAATTGGCTAACTTACATGCTAATTAACACGGAATTTTTTCTTAGCAATTATTTCTCAGCACAACCTACTCTCCATCACCATTACAAGTTTTTCAGACTTTCCGACCACCCTGTGTATACTCTGCAAGCCACTATACAGTGGATGGCAAAGGGTATTTCATAAAATTATTAACAATATTATGAGCTACTGCACGAGAGTACTGAGAGAGGACAAAATGTCAATTCTGCAGTCAACGCCATACTCCGCAGCAGTCAAACACTAAGACAGCGAAGCTACCTGTACCAGCGACCTCTGTGTTACCCGAGTGTAAAACTTTGGTCTCCGAGTGCAAAATTGCAGCGTGCCTGGATATTCACGCAGTCTGCATCATTCGCCATGTGGCACTCAGACAAAACATTTTCCCGACCTGTAAATGACTTAGGATTATTCACCATGTTTAAATTGTAAGCGTTATTTCATGAACTATAAGAATAAGTGAAGCCGAGAATTATCTGATCAGCACGCGAAAGCAATATTTTATTAGGTGACACCTACGAACCAGAATAATTAATTCCTTCGCGAAAATAGTGTCAGAAAAATTAATGCTCCAAATACTTAGTGTGCTTTGTATCTTTACTGATACATCCCGAAGGAAATTGACAAAGCATTTGCTACACTATTCTCAAAAAATGCATTATCAGTTACCTCGCACGTTTATCCGTCTTGTCAAATTAAACAACATGTAGCACCCATAAGTGCTGATAAATTTCCTGAAACGATATATTTAGTGGTATTTTGAAGGTAAAGCACCCAGAAGAAATGATGGGCTGTCACCTCAGCGGTAGATATACATGGTGGTCCATTGATCGTGACCGGGCCAAATATCTCACGAAATGAGCGTCAAACGAAAAAACTACAAAGACGAAACTTCTCTAGCTTGAAGGGAGAAACCAAATGGCGCAGTGGTTGGCCCGCTAGATGGCGCTGTCATAGATCAAACGGATATCAACTGCGTTTTTTAAATAGGAACCCCCATTTTTATTACATATTCGTGTAGTACGTATAAAATAAGAATGTTTTAGTTGGACCACTTTTTTCGCTTTGTGATAGATGGCGCTGTAATAGTCACAAACATATGGCCAACGATTTTAGACGGACAGTTGGTAACAGGTAGGTTTATTAAATTAAAATACAGAACGTAGGTACGTTTGACCATTGTATTTCGGTTTTTTGCGATGTGATACACGTACCTTCGTGAACTTTTCATTTCTGAGAACGCATGCTGTCACAGGGTAATTACCTGTAAATACCACATTAATGCAATAAACGCTCAAAATGATGTCCGTCAACCTCAATGCATTTGGCAATAAGAGTAACGACATTCCTCTCAACAGCGAGTAGTTCGCCATCCGTAATGTTCGCACGTGCATTGACAACGCGCTGACGCATGTTGTCAGGCGTTGTCGGTGGATCACGATAGCAAATATCGTTCAACTTTGCCCACAGAAAGAAATTCGAGGACGTCAGATCCGATGAACGTGTGGGTCATGGGATGGTGCTTCGATGACTAGTTCACCCGTCATGAAATATGGTATTCAATACCGCTTCAACCACACGCGAGCTATTTGCCGGACATCCATCATGTTGGAAGTACATCGCCATTCTGTCATGCATTGGTAACATCGGTAGAACATTACGTAGGAAATGAGTATACATTGCACCATTTAGATTGCCATCCATAAAATGGGGGCGAATTATCCTTCCTCCCATAATGCCGCACCATACATTAACCCGCCAAGGTCGCTGATGTTCCTCTTGAAGCAGTCGTCGTGTATTTCGCGTGACCCAATAGTGCATATTATGCCGGTTTACGTTACCGCTGTTGGTGAATGACGCTTCGTCGCTAAATAGAACGCGTGCGAAAAGTCTGTCATCGTCCCGCAGTTTTTCTTGTGCCCAGTGGCAGAACTGTAAACGACGTTCAAAATCGTCGCCATGCAATTCCTGGTGCATAGAAATATGGTACGGGTGCAATCAATGTTGATGTAGCATTCTCAACACCGACGTTTTTGACATTCACGATTCTCGCCCAATTTGTCTGCTATTGATGTGTGAATTAGCCACGACAGCAGCTAAAACACCTACTTGGGCATGATCGTTTGTTGCAGGTCGTGGTTGACGTTTCACATGTGGCTGAACACTTCCTGTTTCCTTAAATAACTATACGGCGAACGGTCCGGCAACTTGGATGATGTCGTCCAGGATACCGAGCAGCATACAAAGCACACGCCAGTTGGGCATTTTGATCACAATAGCCATACATCAACAAAATATCGACCTTTTCCGCAATTGGTAAACTGTCCATTTTAACACGCGTAATGTATCACGAAGCAAATACTGACCGTACTGGCGGAATGTTGCGTGATACCACGTACTTATAGGTTTGTGACTATTACAGCGGAAAAGGTGGTCCAACTAAAAAATTCATATTTCTTTACGTACTACACGAATATGTAATAAAAAATGGGGGTTCCTATTAAAAAAAACGCAGGTGACAACCGTTTGACCTATGGCAGCGCCATCTAGCGGGCCAACCATGGCGCCATCTGGTTTCCCCCTTCAAGCTAGACGAGTTTCGTTCTTTGTAGTTTTTTTGTTTGATGCTTATTTCGTGAGATATTTGGCCCGGTCTCTATCAATGGACCATTCTGAATAAACGGTTAGAGTTGCAGTTCCCTGTTGTAGGTAGAACGGTGTTCACTAGTGCTGTTCCTGTTTAAGTTTTGTTACCAGGACTGGTAGGCATGAACAGTGTCGGAGGTGGAGTGGTTACAGTGAAGGACACGGAGATGTCCAGTACTCCTGTGAGACAGCGTTATGAACACCAGACAGAGTTTGAAAGGGGCAACGCTGTGGGTCTCCACCTGATAGGCTGGTCGAATCGTCCAATATACACATTTGTTGAGCATTCGGATGTAACAGTTTCTCGATGTTGGTCACTGTGGACACGTGAGGGCATGCGTTCTCGTCGCCAAGGTACCAGCCGACCACGTGTGATCCCACAAGAGTGATCATCAGCCCCCTTGGTGATTCTCGAGATGAGCGGGCCATGTGCCTGCAGCCCGTTAGACACTCTCCCTGCCCTCATAATCTCCTACACGAACACGACACTGCACTACCGCAGACACCCATTACAATCGCCTACACTTTACCGGGTGATCAAAAAGTCAGTACAAATTTGAAACCTGAATGAATCACGGAATAATGTAGTTAGAGAGGTACAAATTGACACACATGCTTGGGATGACACGGGGTTTTATTAGAACCAAAAAATACAAAGGTTCAAAAAATTTCCGACAGATGGCGCTTCACCTGATCAGAATAGCAATAATTAGCATAACAAAGTAAGACAAAGCAAAGATGAAGTTCTTTACAGGAAATGCTCAATATGTCCACCATCATTCCTCAACAATAGCTGTATTCAAGGAATAGTGTTGTGAACGGCACTGTAAAGCATGTCCGGAGTTATGGTGAGGCACTGGCGTCGGATGTTGTCTTTCAGCATCCTTAGCGATGTCGGTCGATCACGATACACTTGCGACTTCAGGTAACCCCAAAGCCAATTATCGCACGGACTGAGGTCTGGGGACCTGGGAGGCCAAGCATGACAAAAGTGGCGGCTCAGCACACGATCATCACCAAACGAAGCGCGCAAGAAATCTGTCACGCGTCTAGCAATATGGGGTGGAGCGCCATCCTGCATAAACATCCTACGTTCCAGCAGGTGTTTATCAGCCAGGCTGGGGATGATGCGATTCTGTAACAAATCGGCGTACCTCTCATTCGTCACGGTAGCAGTTACAAAACCAGAATCACGCATTTCCTCGAAGAAAAAAGGCTCGATGACGGTAGATGTGGTAAATCCAACCAATAGCGTGACTTTCTCGTCGTGCAGTGGAGTTTCCACGACAATTCTAGGATTTTCGGTAGCCCAGATTTTGCAGTTGTGGGCGTTGACAGACCCTCGGAGCGTGAAATGAGCTTCGTCGGTCCACAACACGTTACTCGACCAATAGTCATCTTCCGCCATCTTTTGAAACGCCCACACCGCAAATGCCCTGTGCTTCACTAAATCGCCAGGTGATGCCGATGGATTTTGTACGGATAGCATCGAAGGGTACGCCTCAATACCAACCAAACAGTAGTGTATGGAATGCCGGTGCGACGTGCGACTGCACGAGCGCTGACTTCCCCGTGAATAGACGAACCCGCTACAGTCTCCATTTCCTCCTGAACTGTCTCAGCAGCATTACGCCTTGTGCTCCGTCGGCCACTACGGGGTCTATCGTATAAACAACCTGTGGCTTCGAACTTCGAAATCATTCTCGCCACAGCGGCATTTGTCAACGGACCTTCACCCGTTCGAATCCCCTTCCTATGGTGATAGGAACGTAACGCTGAACTAGCCCATCCCCATTCTGATAACACAGCTTCACTAAAAGCGCCTTTTCAGGAAATGTCAACACGCTGCGACTGCTGGCGCATCTGATTCTCTCTCATTACAGCTCCTTTTAAACACGATTGTCATGCGCAGTCACTGACGTTTTGCTGTCCAGCGCCATCCGTCGGACATTTTGTGAACTTTTTTTTTGTTCTAATAAAACCCCATGTCATTCCAAGCATGTGTGTCAATTTTTACCTCTCTATCTACATTATTCAGTGTTTTATTCAGTTTTCAAATTTATTCTGACTTTTTGATCACCTGGTACATTTACGAACACAGCTCTCACGTGCCTGCAGACGTGAAGAATATGGGAGAACTTTCCAATTAGGCATCTGAACCTGCCCTCGGTGTCTCCCATCCACTCATGGCTTTCCTCTTTTTCGTAAATACCTTTGGATTCAAGGTGACCACTCACTGAAAAAGCAGAAGCATTGAGTAGTCGATAGGCACAATAAAAAGAGAGAAAAGTTGCGACCTTTCGGAGTTTTCCTTTGACGACCTGGAGTAAAATGCAGAGATAGTTCAGCTGGCACCATGTAGGGGCGTGTGTGTCTGTCTCTCTCTCTCTCTCTCTCTCTCTCTCTCTCTCTCTCTGTGTGTGTGTGTGTGTGTGTGTGTGTGTGTGTGTGTGTTTCACTCTAGCTCGTCAAAGAATAACTCTGAAAGCTGGCATGTTTTCTTTCTCTTGTGTATGCCTATCGACAACACCTAGCTTCTGCTTTTCGGTGGGTTGTCTTCTTTAACACAAAATTATTTATATTGTACAAGAAAAATCCTACGACTTCACTGTTAACCCACTTGAACAGTCAAGGAAGGCTTCCAAAACGACCAGAACTCGACCCGAACTTGCAGCTAATAGTGCCTGTACTGTTGTGGGAGTAGACAAAGCCTTCTAGATACAAGGCCGACGCACAGCGGCCATATTGGCATGTGACGTCACAAACTGTTGGTCATCTTATCTTTAGTCGGCAGTCCTGTTGGCGTGTATGTTGTGTTGAAAGTGTGTGCCACGTGAAACTGAAATATATTTCATACAGTATTCGCCTACAGTTCTTCGAAGTATGGGATACAAGTGTTGCGTTCCCTTTTTGTCAGGGAAATTATAAATCCCAAAAAGGCATGATAGTGCACATGTTTCGATTTTTCAAGTGTGTGGAGTTGAGAAATCGCTGGATTGCAGCTATTCCCAGACAGGAATTTGTGTCTACGCATCATTCAAAGGTAAGTAAATGACAAAAAATTTATAGCGTGTTATTTGTTTCCATTGCACCACATTTTCCAATTATTTTTAAAAGCAGTTATGTATCATGTACCAGTATAATTTGTTTCTTAATTCTGGACCATTGCTGCGAGGTTAATACGAAGCTGGCTGTGAAATGTCTCTCATATTTGCAACTATTGTCACACAGAATAGTTATATCAATGAGAGCGGCTCGAAAATGTTTAGTATTCCTTATCATTCCTACCAGATTATTGAGTTTCCAATACTTTTCTACAGAATTATTTGGTTCAGTTATACATATACAGCTACTCGGAAATAATTTCAATTTGAGTATACTACTTTAGAAAATTGTTTTACTAAATTCAGTGTACGACAGATTAAGCAGTACAGAAAGCATAATTTCGAGGTAAGTGCATTGTGATTAAATTAACAGCACTCTGTGACACGAATTTCAGTCAAGGATATAGGTGAAACAATCTTTTCATGTTTAAGGTTCTAAAGTTCTGGAGAACAGGGAAACAGAATATTTTCTCGGGTTTTTTGATTTATTAAACATTATGTCAGGACATGCTCCATTTCGTCGAATGATTTCAGTTTCGTGTGAGGTCAGCAAATTTTGAAGTGGAGAGGAAAATTTACGAAAATAACCGGAGAAACAAATTCTTAAATTCTGTAGGAGTTCCAGCTGCTTTGTTTAAAATCGAAAACGTCTGCTTGTTGTTGCGTATTGCCGATTTTTTACTGCAAGAAAACTTAGCTCTTGAAGTCAAATTTAAAATTACAGGTTGTATGCAAGCCTAGAAACGCGTATTTAAGGCAAATCGTCAAAATAATTTCACATCTTGAAGTAACATAGGGCAGTTTTGTTCACTTACTTAACGCAATGATAGGGATTTCCATACTTCCATTACAACGCCATGTAGAAGAGGAAAGCACGAGAATCCCTATGCGGTCTCAGCTCTAAAACTCGTAAAAGTTCGTATAGCTGCAGAGTGCTTAACAGGAGCGTTCCGATACAGACCCGGCCATCAGTATGTGACGTCACAAGTGTGCGCGCAGGCCTGTAGTCTTGGTTGTTTTGGAGTAGCTTGCTGAATGGACTCTCTCACGGTTTCTGCTCGAGACTCGTTCAGAGAGGCGGGGATGACGAAGATCGTCGCAGACGGTGGCAGGTACGTGGCAAGAGGACCGCTTTGCGTCAGGAACGTTGCGGCAGTCCGGCTGCGAGGGAACATCCTGTTTGTCAGCAATGGCGGCCGGTCGGCAGCCGGCGCCGCGCGCACACGTGTAGACCAGCCGCCAGGGGCCTGCTGGCGTCACGTGGGTCTGCCGCGCCGCCGACCTTCGCTCCCTAAATTATGCCACCGGCGAAAGTGCGCGAAAATTCTGCTAAATTTACCGCTCCTCAGTTCGCTATGAAAAACTCGTATATTCGTGTGAAGATATATGCTTTGCTAAGAGCGTATTTCCACCTAATATAAGGGCCCATTATGCGTCACATTTTACATTCCGTTCTTTTTAATGACGACCGTCTATTGCACTAAAAGACACGTTGTGGTCAACACGCCGAGTGTTAAACGTTCCTCATGCTGTGGCGGAACTCGTGCGAATTTGTAGTTAAACTGTTTCAGTAAACAAATACATTATTAAAGGATTTCAAGTACAGCTAATTTTGATCTGTCTATGATTACCGCACTAAATACAGGGTGGCGCAGGGGAACGGGAAATTTTGAACGTTACAGTTGGCAGCACTGTAGCGCCGGCAGATGTTCGAAACTTTGCACAATTGATGTGAACGTATTGCCATGGAGAACTGGACTGGTGCGGAACGTGCAGTAGCTGTGAGAGCGTTTTACAAAAATGGTGGTAGTGCGACTGCCGCGCAGAGAACATTTCGACAGCATTACCAGCTTGGACGTCATGGACGTGTCCCATCTGCGCATGCGATTACAACATGGGTGCGTAATTTTGAAGAAACAGGATCTGCCTTGAAAAAGTAACCTCCAGGTGGCATTCCAGCGGTACGTACCCCAGAGAACATTGCAGCTGTTAGAGCTCCAATCGAGTGAAGTCCTCGTCGCTCCGTTCGACACCATGCATCTTCGCTAGGGATTAAGCGACGAAGCTTACAAAGAATACTGCACGAATTAGACTTCCATCCCTATAAGTTGCAGATTGTGCAACACTTACATGAACAAGACCCAGCGTGACGTATGGAGTTTAGTAGCCAGATATTGGCTAAAATCAACGAGGACGCGAATATCCTTGGTAACTTACGGATGTCAGACGAAACCCATTTCCACCTGAACGGATTGGTGAACAAACAGAATTTTCGTTATTGGGCACAGGACAATCCTTGTGAATTTCACCAGCGACCACTACATAGCGCCAAGGTCACAATATGGTGTGCTGTATCATGTCATGGTGTTATCGGCCCTTATTTTTTTGAGCGTGAGAATGGTAGTGCAGTGACAGTAACATCCGCTCGATATGTTGAAATGCTTCAAACATTCTTTACGCCGAGACTGTACCAGCTTAATCTTAACGTCGAAAACATGTGGTTTCAGCAGGACGGAGCCACGTCACACACTGCTCGACAATGGATGGCAGCAGTTCGTCAATTGTTTAGAAGACGCATTATTTCACGTAACGGTGACATTGCATGGCCTGCAAAATCCCCTGATCTTAGTGTGTGCGACTTCTTCCTGTGGGGATATCTTAAAGGCAAGGTGTACTGTACACGTCCTGCAACAATCCATGAACTGAAGGAGAACATTGAAAACGAAATCACTCCCATTCCCCAAGATTTGCTACACCGCGCATTCCAGACTTTTCATAACAGGCTGTTAGAGTGTGAACGCCGAATGGGAGCACATCTTTTCGAGGTCATCTTTAAAAAGTAAAGAGACACTTTTGGACATTTTGTTTGTAAAGACATACTGAATAATGACATACTGAATACATTCACTTTCGTTAAATAATTACTAGTTTTATGAATTTATTCATGGAAATGACGTTATTTCGAAATTTCCCGTTTCCCTGCGCCACCCTGTATTAATCATCACTAAAAGAGCAGACTGGTCACTTTGGAGCGCTGTACATAGTGCAGAACTGGTAATATCCAGTCGTGTAGCACAGCATTGCTATTACTTCTTATGTAATAGAACCCAGTACGTTGTCCTCGATGGTGAGTGTTCATCGAAGGTGAGGGTATCATCTGGAGTGCCCCAGGGAAGTGTGGTAGGTCCGCTGTTGTTTTATATCTACATAAATGATCTTTTGGATAGGGTGGATAGCAATGTGCGGCTGTTTGCTGATGATTCTGTGGTGTACGGGACGGCGTCGTCGTTGAGTGACTGTACGAGGATACAAGATGACTTGGACAGGATTTGTGATTGGTGTAAGGAATGTCAGCTAACTCTAAATATAGGTAAATGAAAATTAATGCAGATGAATAGGAAAAAGAATCCTATAATGTTTGAATACTCCATTAGTGGTGTAGCGCTTGATACAGTCACGTCGATTAAATATTTGGGCGTAACATTGCAGAGCGATATGGAGTGGGACAAGCATGTAATGGTCGTCTTTGGTTCATTGGTAGAATTTTGGGAAGATTTGGTTCATCTGTAAAGGAGACCGCTTATAGAACGCTGGTGTGACCTATTCTTGAGAACTGCTCGAGCGTTTGAGATCCCTATCGGGTCGGATTGAGGGAGGACATAGAAGCAATTCAGAGGCAGGCTGCTAGATTTGTTACTGGTAGGTTTGGCTCAAATGGCTCTGAGCACTATGGGACTTAACATCTATGGTCATCAGTCCCCTAGAACTTAGAACTACTTAAACCTAACTAACCTAAGGACATCACACAACACCCAGTCATCACGAGGCAGAGAAAATCCCTGACCCCGCCGGGAATCGAACCCGGGAACTCGGGCGCGGGAAGCGAGAACGCTACCGCACGACCACGAGCTGCGGACACTGGTAGGTTTGATCATCACGCGAGTGTTACGGAAATGCTTCAGGAACTTGGATGGGAGGCGTTCTTTTCGTGAATCGCTACTGAGGAAATTTAGAGAACCAGCATTTGAGGCTGACTGCAGTACAATTTTATTGCCGCCAACTTACATTTCGCGGAAAGACCACAAAGATAAGAGAGATTAGGGCTCATACAGGGGCATATAAGCAGTCATTTTCCCTCGTTCTGTTTGGGAGTGGAACAGGGAGAGAAGATGCTAATTGTGGTACGAAGTACCCTTCGCCACGCACCATATGGTGCATTGCGGAGTATGTATGTAGATGTAGAAGTTAGGGCAGTGTAGTGTTCTGTCGGTTCCGTGGGATCAGCACAGTAACATGAGCCGACTTACGGAAGTGACAGAATGGAAGAAAGGAGCTATCGTGTTTGGACGTTTTCAATGACGTTGTCTGAGTTGTTTTTATATCAGCGTGCCTAGAAGGAATGGTGCACCTCCCACAGAAGTGTAACACGGAGTAGATCGTAAAAATAATCTAACCGATAACGGTCGTAGACAAGTGTCACGGCTTCTCAGTGACAGTCGGTTTCAAGCCCGAAAGTTGTTGACGCTCTCGGTGAATGCAGGTCCATCTCGGGCTCCTTCCGAGCTAACACTGCGGAGGAAAATTCTTTCGGTGGGCTTTTGGAGTAGCGTACCTTGCAAGAGACCATTATGCATAGCGGCACTTGAAGCAGCATGCCTATATTGTGGCAAAAAGTTCATTAACTAACAGTGGGGGACAGGAGGCGAGTACTATGTTGCAACGATTCGCGGTTTTGTCTTTTTGTCAAATGATGCAATGCCTCGATAGCGCCTACGGCCCAATGTGTGTGTGTGTTGGGAGGGGGGCGAGAAGAAGTTCAGGCCGAAGATGTTTCGCTGATATTTTGCGAATATTTCTCATACCATGATGACATTGCACTGTTTAATGAGGTCACCGTGGACATTCTAGGAGCCCACATCTTCCTGATAAGTATGACATGGATACTCTCATCTTATGAAACATTAACAGCCGTATTCGTAGTGCTGCACGAAGTCGTTGCTTGTTTGGCGAATACTGAGGCTCTCAAACGCACCTCCACTGTCCTGCCAAGTCAACCGCCATTTATCCCATAGGAAATGTCCGCGACTGTTCGGTACCGTGGTTGACGTACTGGTCAACATCGCCGCCGTTTGGTAGCTGTGTGTGTCCTACTCTTCGATGATCGGCTTCAGCTTTTTATAGCACTCCTAAAGAAGCTTGTGGACTCTCTTCAACGCTGAATTAAAACCACTATCAAGGCTAGACTCTTTGATAGCTCGACGGGATCTATGCGTGAAAGAGTGGCCTCAGCTGAGTGTGGCATTCCCAAAGAAACTTGTAGATTTTCTTCATCGAAATGAGACGATTATCACGTCTAAAGACAGTGTCACACGGTATTAGCGTGACGTCTCCCGGAGCATCCGATTTTTCACCTGCGTAGCTAGTTTGCAAGACATCAGGTTAGCCGGAACAAGTCTAATGCACACGGCGGATAAAGATGCACTGCTCTTGTACACTGGCCAACCAGAGTTTGGTTTTTCCGTGGTTTATCACTCTCATTTTGGCGAATGACGAGTCGGTGCCCACACAGAACACAGTTTTTCGATTCAAAAGCAGATATAAAACACGATTTCCTCCCTTAGGTTAGCAACAGACGACTGAGGTAAAATGTGCTTAACCGCTTTTTTATCCTCTCTTGCAACGCAATGCAACACGACTCGTGATTCTGCATGACGTGGTTCCGACAGGTCATTGTTTTCTTTCTGGCGGCATGTGACAAGAAAGATCTACGGACGTATTAAGCAATTCCAGCAAATTTCCGACCAATGGTTTTTGAGTGCGAAGCAGGAGCTCGATGGCGTCCCTGAAATGTTCTGTCGGAATTACACCAATAGAATTTGGTGGCCAAAACAACATCGTGGGTTTATTATCACTTGCCCCAGATCACTGTAAGAAGATTCTGACTTTGTGATACGGAACATGATCCGTCTAGGAGGTACCATGGCCGTCAGACTAATCATCATGCATAACACTGCACTCACCTGCCTAAGTTCGTATCGGCCTGCAGCCGTCGACATGGATGACGGCGTGCCCGGGCACTACAATCGACGTGGTGTAACGTGATTCTTTCGACCTGGCGACACGTTTGTATTACTCGACGATCAAATCTCGATGATCCCGCACCCACTGAAATCGTCCTTGACGATGTCGTTGGGTCATCATAGAAAAACAAAGAGGTCGTCTGCTGCGGAGCCTCATGTTCAGCAACGTGCGCTGAACGCTGTGCTCAGCTTTATACAATGTCGTACGACCTGCCACGGATCACTGCCTATCATACTTTAGAGGGTGGAGAAGCCTCCACGTTTCGTGATGAGACTTGGTCGTCCAACACACTGTCGCCTCCTCGTGAGCACCTGTGGAAAGTGGCCAAGGGACGGACATATCACGACTGTAGCTCGAGCAGCCGACCACTTTGTTGTTTGCGAGATGCTCGTTCCCAATTTCAGCTCCATACGAATCTGCGATTCTCAAAGTTGCTTGCCAGTGCAGTTTCTCATTTGAAGCATGCATCGTTACAAGACTGAGTCCCTATTCGTCTCTGATCCATGTGTATATTTTCCTAAACGCCTCGTGTGCCGACAACACCACCATGCGGCCCTCAAACTTGCGGTGCATAATTATTATAATATTTTGTCTCATCAGTATATTTCTCACTAAATTACTAAAGGAAACTTTCTGACTGTACTGTCAGCGACGAGTGGATTTACGTATGTAAAAATGTATAAAGACTCAAGAGGCAGGTGTCAGTTTCAGCCTACTTATTCCATTTCGCTATCAGGCTATTTTGCATAAGGCTCCTAAGTTTCGGCAAGGATAAAAGATGACTCCGATTTTGGTGATGAAGTGTTATTCTATTGCCGCCATAGCTCCGCACGAAGCGACTTGTGCCTGATTTTCCAATATCCTACAACAGAAACTAAACTGCAGGGACTAAATGGTTCAAATGGCTCTAAGCACGATGGAACTTAACATCTGAGGTCATCAGTCCCCTAGAACTTAAAACTACTTAAACCTAACGAACCTAAGGACATCACACACATCCATGCCCGAGGCAGAATTCGAACCTGCGACCGTAGCAGCAGCGCGGTTCCGGACTGAAGCGCCTAGAACTGCTCGGTCATAGTGGCCCGCAAATTGCAATGACTATCTCTAGAGGTGCACAGAATCCTTCTTTCTTGTGTCCATCTTCAAATTCGTATTTTTTGCATTATTTATGGACCATGTTTTGACACACGATCTAGTTTTCTAAATTTGGCCGTAATGTGTCAGGTTTGATTACAATATCAAGTTACGATCAATGTATGATATTTTAGGGCTGTGTATGGTACGCTGGCCGCTGCGGCCCAACGGTTCTAGGCGCTTCAGTCCGGAATCGCGCTGCTGCTACTGTCGCAGGTTCGAATCCTGCCTCGGGCATGTATGTGTGATGTCCTTACGTTAGTTAGGTTTAAGTAGTTCTAAGTCTAGGCGACTGATGACCTCAGATGTTAAGTACCTTAGTGCTTAGAGCCATTTGAACCATTTGTGTATGGTACAGCTATTGAACTAGTTCTCAGGCAACTACGAGATCAGGTTTATAAGTGATCCATCCTTCACGAGAGGATTCTGAATTACGGAGATTCCATCTGTCATTGCATCTACAATGCCGAACACAACCAAAAGATCCATGTAAATGTTTCCCATTGCGACGTAGAAGTTTGAAATTTGGCTAAAATGTGCTTACGAACTACCTCTGTAATGGTTCAAAAGCGCGGCACCCTGCAACGTCAGCCTGGCGTTCGGCGTTGCCTCAAACAGCAAGGTGTCGACATATGCGCAAAAAAGGGCACACTTGAGAAGTTTACGTGAGGCATAGGGTGGCTTAATGATGCTACAGTGGCACCATATTTCACCACAATTCTGCCCATCGTCTCCGTGGACGTGTCGCATGATGATAAAGTCGTCGCACACCCTGTTATCCACGTCTTACCTCTTCTTTTGACGCCTCCGCTATGGAGGCCACAACCGCAACGTCCAGCATTGAAAACACGCGGTTTCCTTATGAGTGGCCAAGAAAAACATTGCAGACAAACAGGCGTTCAGAATCGACACGAAAAGGCCTCGTGGGCTGCGTAAAGGGCGTTAATGAAACCACACCTTCCTTGGGGCTTTGATTCCCACACATCTCGCGGTCGAAAACGGCATTTCACAATGCGATGAGCATCAGGACAACGGTTGACACTGCTGACCCCACACTATCGCTCCTGGTTGTCGGGCGACAATCAGGCTGGTATCCCACCTTTGTCTGGAGCGTCACCAGACACGTCTTCGGCCTTGAATCTCACTCAGTGGAGTAGAATTCTCTTCACTGGTGAGTCCCGCTTCAAACTGATCCCCGATCACCAGCGAAGACGGTTCTGGAGACACCAACCTAACTGTCGCCCACCATACGGTCCGACAACGACGAGTGATGCTCTGGGCTTCCATTTCCTTTAATAGCAGGAAGCCTTTGGCTGTCGTCTTCGGTGCATTTAACAGCACAGCGATACGTCGACGATATTCTACGCCCCGTTCCGTTACCCTTCATGGCAAGCCATCCTGGGGATACATTTCAGCAAGATAATGCCCGCCCATACTCGGTGAGAGTTTCTAATGCTCGACTTCGTGCTATTCAGACCCTGCCTTCCCAGGTGAGTAGCCGTATCTCTTCCTAACTGAGAACGTTTGGAGCATTATAGGCAGGACCCTCTAACCAGCTAGGGATTTTGACGAACTAACGCGCCAATTGGACTGAATTTGGCACGATATACCTTATGAGGACATCCAACAACTCTGTCAATAAATGCTAAGCCGAATAATTACTTGCATAAAGGCCAGAGTTGGACCAACGCATTATTGAATTGTACTATTTGTGAAGCTGTTTCTCTTGAATAAATCATTACATTTTCTGTACATGTACACCACTTTTTCCGATATCAGTTCCTTGGGATGATTTCTTCGTGGTGGGTCCTTTTCTTTCTTGTTTTTTTGTGCTGGGGTGTATTTACGATTTAGGGACTATCTCAGTGTCATTAGAGTTGGATGCAACAATGCACAGGATACACAAAAACATTTTTGTACGTTTTTAGAAGAAGACAAGGGTAAGTATTAAACACTGTCTGGGCTACTGCCAAAAGGAAACAAACACTATTATAACAAGAGATCAAAGTGCCTGCTTCTAAATTAGCTGCACGACCACGCCCCGTCTGATGATGTTCTCACTGAAGGATTCGAGTCTCAGAGGGACAATTTTCCTTTGCAGCATTTACACTGACAGCTAAATCCCCGTCCGATTCTAGCCGAGTTTTGTAGCCAACACTCTTCAGTTGTCTCTAAAGAAAGAAGTCTAGCGGGTTCAGATCAAGTAATGTGGGGTTTCGGCTGTGGGGCACAGAAACTCGTGCTATTAATCCCTCCTGTCATAGTTTGATGATGTTCCCAGTCGAGATTTGTTGTCTCCAGTATACCCAACCCAGCACCTTCGACAGTACCTCGAAGTTTTTAGATATCATTTTCAAACAGTTTGTATACTGATAGTCCATATCAAACACTGCTTCACCACACTGAGAAATCCGCTCTCTGAAGGAATTGGTCAGTGGTCGAATGAAGTTCATTCTATCTCGTGGAGTAACCCGAGGAATATTTCTGGCAGCATATCCATGTAATCCAAGAGTTCCGGTTTGGTGGTAGTGACAAACGTAGTGGTAGGGTTGAGAGAGTGAAAGTTGAGATGGAAGGGGGAGGACGCAGATAGGGTGAGGAGAGTAGGCATGTGGAGTAAAAGATCGAGAGAATCACCCTCGCGATCCACAACTGTTCGGAGAATATTTGTTGTAATGTACTTCCACATTAAATTAATTATTGTCGAGATGTTTGTGACCTGCTCGTATAGCGTAAAGTGCAGCGCGCTAGCGTACTAGATAATATCGACATAGTGTTACTCAGTACACTAAATGCGCATGAATCACAGTTATGACTCTGTGCAAGAACGAAAACTCGTACCTCTTAAGAGAACACTACGTCTCCTGTGCAACAGCAGGATACCTCAATTACAGTTCATATGGCCACCACACGTTTTACCGCTGTTAGTGTGACTACAGTGCCATATAACAAATAATTTTGTGTGACTTTCACATCTGAGTTTATCTTCGGCAGTTTCCTAATCGAGGCTTATGAAGATGTAACAAAGGACGCATGTACAACCACACCGTGATTCACGACACAACGTAGTTTCCTGTAGGGTTTATGGACTCGTTGTTGACTATATTTACAGATGAAGCAATGTCATTAGTGTAACATCACTGGACGCAACAGGGATTTAATCTGTGGAATGTGACTTAACAGTTTTCAGTTATTTGTGTAATTCTTCTGTTATGGTTACACGCATATACTGTTACTGTTTAGAAACTCTAAGGCTGTAAAACTAATGAATCTGTGGTCACTATTGTGCCTATCTTTCTCGGACTGAATATTTTGTTTATAAGAACACGAACACTGTTTTAACAGCAACAGTTCTTTCTCGAATCAATGAAAAATTGCGCTAGAAGTAGAACGAAACAGACGTCTTTTTTAGCGTGTAGTTACAGTGTCAAATAACATGCGACGTTCCCAGTTATGTTTCACTGATGTATGCTTAGGCGGTATGAAGCAACATAAGTTCGTTACATAAGCGTAAAATATTAACACTGAAACTTAAATCGTGAATGTATTTACATACTTTCTTCTACAAAGGATCCAGTAATTAAACATAACATTTGGATTTATAGAAGGCTATCGTCATCTGAATTGTGTGGCTAAATACATATATGCGAGTATAGTCTATTGGAATTTTCGTGGTAGTTATTAAGAGAACTTTTCGCTAATATAGTTTGCAGCAACGTCTTGATTTATTTAATGTGTATGAAGCCTCAGGTAAGTGAAAATACTCTTTCTCAGTCATTACGTATTTTAGAAATGGCATTCTTTGAGTAATTAATCTTGTTTCTACACTTTACATCGAAGATGTACAGCCCGCATCTCGTGGTCGTGCGGTAGCGTTCTCGCTTCCCACGCCCGGGTTCCCGGGTTCGATTCCCGGCGGGGTCAGGGATTTTCTCTGCCTCGTGATGGCTGGGTGTTGTGTGCTGTCCTTAGGTTAGTTAGGTTTAAGTAGTTCTAAGTTCTAGGGGACTGATGACCATAGATGTTAAGTCCCATAGTGCTCAGAGCCATTTTTTGAAGATGTACATAAACAAGGCGTTGAAGTACTTCAAAGGGAGAGGGACGTCGGGAACATGCCGGTAATATAAATGTGAAAAGGAGTGATAAGGAAAGTGAAAGTCAACTGGCGTATTTTCGACGCAAGTACTCTTAGGAACAACTACAGATACATTAGTTTTAACATCGTACATTGTATTAATTCGTAAATGTATAGAACAAGCATTGTGTAAGTCCACCATATACAGCAAGTGCTGTCAGTAATAACATCATTAAGAAATTAAATAAAAACGCATTTAAAAGTAAAATGTTAGGAAAGACAAAGAAACAATTGAAATTTGTTAAGTATGAATGAAGAAAATGCGTGGAATTTCGAGAGATAGTGCGGGATTAATAAACAACCCATGGCAAGATGACTGTTGCAGATTTATTCGTGCTGAAGAACAAAAATGTTGTGCATGTCAGCCTTAACCATAGCTCTGTCTTACAAACGAGAAATCACCCGTCAAAAGGGCACTAATATACAAAAAGGTTCGTGGTTGACATATGAGATAGGGATGAACCCCTTTTAAGTACGTGTACATTTACGAGTATACGAGTTCGCGACCACCGTGGCTCATAGAATGCTCAAGCGAGGCTCTCAGCTTCAGTTTCTCACCCTAACAGCTCACGAGCCACACGCGATCACGTTGCACGCAAGTGTACTTGCACGTCTCCATCGCAAGTTGTCGGTGCGCGCTACTCACCTGCTGCCCCTAGGAGGCCTACCGCACCGCATCACACACGCGTCTGTAGCAGCGCTAGCTCAGGCTGTGCGAGTGCTGTGCTGTGCTAAGCTGCGGGGACGCTGGCGGCCACTGCGGCTACACGGGACGGCCGCGCCGTTTATAGCTAGCAACCGTTTCCACGACAACGGCGCTCCGAAGCGTCTCCAAGCCGCCGACGATGGCGCTGTCTGTGATGGCCCCCCTCACTAACTTACACTGCGAATGGTTCTCTGCTGGAAATGAGACATGCATCCGCATTTCAACGTCCACTCTCTGATATGTAAGTTACCATAAATAATGTGAAACCATGAAACATCAAATCTGCCTGTAATATTACCAGTGTAGTGTGCCGAAACTGTATTCATACAACTGAAGGCAGAGTACATATCCTAAATATAAAATATTGATGTCAATGTCTTTAAAAAAGTAAAAAAAAAACTGCAAATATGTAATAGGAGACATACTTCAGAGGTGCCATATGGGAAGTACAGAGTGATTCTGTTGCCCCTACTTGTGGCATTTATGGAACATGCAACGACTTCAAAAACAATGTGCAATATACACTCCTGGAAATTGAAATAAGAACACCGTGAAATCATTGTCCCAGGAAGGGGAAACTTTATTGACACATTCCTGGGGTCAGATACATCACATGATCACACTGACAGAACCACAGGCACATAGACACAGGCAACAGAGCATGCACAATGTCGGCACTAGTACAGTGTATATCCACCTTTCGCAGCAATGCAGGCTGCTATTCTCCCATGGAGACGATCGTAGAGATGCTGGATGTAGTCCTGTGGAACGGCTTGCCATGCCATTTCCACCTGGTGCCTCAGTTGGACCAGCGTTCGTGCTGGACGTGCAGACCGCGTGAGACGACGCTTCATCCAGTCCCAAACATGCTCAATGGGGGACAGATCCGGAGATCTTGCTGGCCAGGGTAGTTGACTTACACCTTTTAGAGCACGTTGGGTGGCACGGGATACATGCGGACGTGCATTGTCCTGTTGGAACAGCAAGTTCCCTTGCCGGTCTAGGAATGGTAGAACGATGGGTTCGATGACGGTTTGGATGTACCGTGCACTATTCAGTGTCCCTCGACGATCACCAGTGGTGTACGGCCAGTGTAGGAGATCGCTCCCCACACCATGATGCCGGGTGTTGGCCCTGTGTGCCTCGGTCGTATGCAGTCCTGATTGTGGCGCTCACCTGCACGGCGCCAAACACGCATACGACCATCATTGGCACCAAGGCACAAGCGACTCTCATCGCTGAAGACGACACGTCTCCATTCGTCCCTCCATTCACGCCTGTCGCGACACCACTGGAGGCGGGCTGCACGATGTTGGGGCGTGAGCGGAAGACGGCCTAACGGTGTGCGGGACCGTAGCCCAGCTTCATGGAGACGGTTGCGAATGGTCCTCGCCGATACCCCAGGAGCAACAGTGTCTCTAATTTGCTGGGAAGTGGCGGTGCGGTCCCCTACGGCACTGCGTAGGATCCTACGGTCTTGGCGTGCATCCGTGCGTCGCTGCGGTCCGGTCCCAGGTCGACGGGCACGTGCACCTTCCGCCGACCACTGGCGACAACATCGATGTACTGTGGAGACCTCACGCCCCACGTGTTGAGCAATTCGGCGGTACGTCCACCCGGCCTCCTGCATGCCCACTATACGCCCTCGCTCAAAGTCCGTCAACTGCACATACGGTTCACGTCCACGCTGTCGCGGCATGCTACCAGTGTTAAAGACTGCGATGGAGCTCCGTATGCCACGGCAAACTGGCTGACACTGACGGCGGCGGTGCACAAATGCTGCGCAGCTAGCGCCATTCGACGGCCAACACCGCGGTTCCTGGTGTGTCCGCTGTGCCGTGCGTGTGATCATTGCTTGTACAGCCCTTTCGCAGTGTCCGGAGCAAGTATGGTGGGTCTGACACACCGGTGTCAATGTGTTCTTTTTTCCATTTCCAGGAGTGTATTTTGAGTCTCTCACTTGCTACGTCACTGCTATTAAATACTATTAGTCCTACATATAAAATGAACAGTAGCTTTTTTTTTAGGAAATTTAATGTAGTTAAACCTTGTGTTGTTTTTTTTTTTTTGTTTTTTTTTTTTTTTTTTTTTTTTTTTTGCTACAGGCTACAGTCTTCTAATTATTTAAGAACACGCGTCTGAAAAATTGAACAGGACCATTTTTTAGGAAATTTAATGTAGTTAAATCTTGTATTAGGATATGTTTTTGCTAAAGGCCACAGTTTTCTAGTTATTCTAGGTAAACGCATTTCATAGTTACTTTTGTACAGTTTTCTTGAACACCTCAGAAACTACGGCCTCTACTTGACTATAGAAATTGTGAAATCATGAAACATCAAATCTGCCTGTAATATAAACAGTGTAATGTGCCATAACACTATTCACACAACAACTGAAACCAGAATCTGTATTCAGAATGTAATGTAATAATATCATTATCTTAAAAAAGTGAAAAAATCAGCAAATATATATGAGGAGAAACATATCAGAGGTATTATAACTGGGCATGCACGGCGATTCTCCCGCCCCTACCTATCGGTTTCATGCAGCCTGCAACGCATTCGAAAACCACAAGTGAGATTTTCATTATTCTCGCTTGCTACGCACAATGTATTAGACCCACAGAGAAAATGAACACAACATTTTCCTAGGAAATTAAATGTACTTAAACTTTGTACTGGGATACATTTTCACAGGAGGCCACAGTTTTCGAGTTATTAAAAAAAAAGTGTTTGAACTCAATTTCTGTGTATATTTCTTGAATAATTAGAAAACTACAGTATAGTTAAAATGTTTACCAGAACAAAATTTAACTACATGAAATTTCCTACAAAAAGATATTGTTTATTTTTTCTGTTGAACTCATAGTTTTGCGCATAGCGAGCAAGACAATATTAGAACCGTTCATGTGGTATTTGAAGGCATTTCGGGTTGCATAAAACCAATGGGCAGGGACAGCTGAATCATCCTGTATGCCTACATTGAATGCATTGTGGTGTGTATGTTGCAGACGACGCTCCCGGGGGAATTCGGATAAACAAAAAAATTATAGTTACACAAGAGGTTTTTCGGAATGAGAAATCGCGGTTGAAACTGCCTCGATTACTCTCACAATAAGATGCTGCATATAACTTTGATATTTAATCTATGGAACTGTTTGCTGCTTTGGTAATAAGATGCTTTACCATGTCAGCCAAGTTACACAGGTAGTTGCGCGAATTCACGCGACTGCTTCCAGGACGGTAGGATAGGAACACGGTGGGCGGGGGGGGGATCGGGGGGGGGGTATGAGGTACGTCGGCCCCGGATCGAATCCTTCTATTGGATTAACGACGAGGGGTAGATGTGCCAGCTCAGGGTGGATGCAGGTTTTAGGCGGCTTCCCACATCGCACTTGGTGGTTCCCATGTTCCGCCTCAGATATAATCTATGCAAACATTTAGAACACTTTCTCATAGCTGCACACAGAATTTACACTAGTCGCTGAAAGATTGGGTGCATTTCTTCTGCCTTGGAAGGTGAATAGTCTCCTTGAACACTTACTTGGCGTCACCACGTCAGCCAAATGTAATGTCCTTTCCACATTTGTGTTCACATGAATTAAGTAGAATGCTTCAGGCCAGTTAGGTGACGTAACACGAGATGTTCAAAGCGTGAACCTTTAGACAGGGAGTATTTGGTCCACAATAAGGCAACTCTCTGCCGGAAAACCTTGGTCAGAACTGCTCTATTTTTATTTCGATTCTGCGATAATATGTCCCAGACAAAAAAGTCATGTGTGTAACAAAGTTACGATGCTGAACGTTTCGACATGTGCGGTGTCCTACCTGTTCAAGTTACTGCTAACTTACTTTTTCCCTTTTTTACATCCTACCTCTCCTCATTCACAAACATTTCTATCAATACCAATTATTTTAAAATATTACAAAATATAAAGTAATTATAAGCATTATTAAATTTACGATTACACATTAACATGTTTGAAAAATATGATTAAAACTGACGAAGCCTTTCACTGCACTACACGGTGAGGGCTCGCAATGATGGGGAGTAACCCGGGAGCAGTGAAACTGACTGGATGATAATTTCTGATGGGCGTATGGGCGTAATGGGAGAGAGGGAGTGGTAAGAAAATATGGAAATTCTATTAAACAAGTGTAACTAGGATGGACGCCAGACCACGGATATGAAGAGGAAAGAGTAAAACATTACGGGAACTGAGAACCCTGATGTGGAGGTGGATAGAGAGTGGATTAGGTATGGAACGGATGGTAAATGTCGGAGCGGGTTTGTTATTATAAATACAGCAGCTTATCAGGATTGGAAACTCGAGGGTAATTATGGGATTGTTGGGTTGGAGTTTGCAGCGTGTATGATGTTCAGTATGTGTGAGGAAGAAAGGGAGAGTGTTGGACTGGTAAAGAATTCCTGTTGTGGAGAGAAAAAGGATGGAAAAGAAAGGCTGTCTGTGTGCCGTTCAAGGATTTGGAGGCATTTATAGAATTTTCGTGGAGCAGAAATCCAGGTTATATTGACATTGTCGAGAAAGGCGTGGATCAAGGATGTGGAGTCGTGAAGGCTGGCCGAGGAATGCAATCCTTATCTTCAGCCAGTTATTAATTTTAGTTGTCTTAGGCTTTCTTTTGGAGGGTGAGAGGGCGTAGTTTGCATGTTAATTTACGGATACGGATTAGTTCAAGGTATTTTAGTGAATCCTTGGATTATAGGGTTATAAATGTTTATAGAAAAAGTCATGGAGACAGATACTGCAAGTAGCAGTTACAGGCAGAAAGAAAACTGGCGTTCTACAGATCGGAGCGTGGAATGTCAGATCCCTTAATCGGGCAGGTAGGTTAGAAAATTAAAAAAGGGAAATGGATAGGCTAAAGTTAGATATAGTGGGAATTAGTGAAGTTCGGTGGAAGAAGGAACTAGACTTCCGGCCAGGTGAACACAGGGCTATAAATACAAAATCAAATAGGGGTAATGCAAGAGAAGTTTTAATAATGAATGAAAAATAGGAGCGCAGGTAAGCTACTACGAACAGCATAGTTAACGAATTATTGTAGCCAAGATAGACGCGAAACCCACACCTACCACAGTAGTACAATTATAAGAAGAACATCAACAAAATCAAAACGAGGATAATAGAATGTAGTCGAATTAAATCAGGAGATGCTGAGGGAATTAGATTAACAAATGAGACACTTAAAGTTGTAGATGAGTTTTGCCATTTAGGGGCCAAAATAACTGATGATGGTCGAACTAGAGAGGATATAAAATGTAGACTATCAGTGGCAAGGAAAGCGTTTCTAAAGAACAGAAATTTGTTAACATCGAGTATAGATTTAAGTCTCAGGAAGTCTTTTGTGAAAGTATTTGTATGGAATGTAGACATGGATGTAAGTGAAATATGAACGATAAATAGTTTAGACAAGAAGAGAATAGACGCTTTCGAAATGTGGTGTTACAGAAGAATGCTGAATATTAGAAGGGTAGATCATGTAACCAATCAGGAGCTACTGAATATAATTGGGTAGAAGAGGAATTTGTGGCACAACTTGACTAGAAGAAGGGATCGGTTGGTAGGACATGATCTGAGGCATCACAGAATCTCCAGTTTAGTACTGGAGGGTAAAAATCGTAGAGGAAGACCAAGAGATGAATACACTAAGCAGATTCAGAAGGATGTTGGCTGCAGTAGTTATTGGAGATGAAGAGGCTTGCACAGAATATAGTAGCATGGAGAGCTGCATCAAAGCATTCTCCAGACTGAAGACCACAACAACAACACTTCAAGTAGTTCATCGTGCATCTAATGCCTGGTTTTATCGATAGGTAAATGGAAATGTCGTGTGGCGAGGGCCTCCCGTCGGGTAGACCGTTCGCCTGGTGCAGGTCTTTCGATTTGACGCCACTTCGGCGACCTGCGTGTCGATGGGGATGAAATGATGATGATTAGGACAACACAACACCCAGTCCCTGAGCGGAGAAAATTTCCGACCCAGCCGGGAATCGAACCCGGGCCCTTAGGATTGACAGTCTGTCACGCTGACCACTTTTTTTTTTTTTTTTTTTTTTGTCGCGCTGACCACTTTTTTTTTCATTTTTTTTTTTATTTTTTTTCACCAGGAAAAGGGTAAATGAAAAAAAAAGATCTTTATTGGTACAAACTTAAATACAACAGAAACGCCATCCTTCCGGCGAAAATAACACAAGACAATATACTCGTACAAGGCGAGGAATTTTTTTTTTTAGGAACATGGTGTAGGGAGAAAAAGAATAATAGGTCTGATGTAATCTAAGAGGTGTGAAGCAATATACAGTGGAGTGAGGGAAAGACCAGTGTTGTCTGGGGTAGTGCATTAAAGAAAGGAGGCGCGTGTCCATGCGCCTACTCCACTGTGGGTTACAATGTAGAAAGTAGCGCGGGGAGTCTCAGATGTCAGCAGGGGGGGGCGGGAGTGCTGTCGGCGTGTGGCACCATCCAACTGAGCGGGGGTGAAGTAAAGATCGCATGTAGGTAATTGGCGAAGAAGGCGCGGTAGCGCGGTCGCTGTTCGACTTCACTGTGGGCGGTTTGTAAGTACTGCCAGAAATCAAGGCGTGATTTGTCGCCACCATTATACATGTAGGTGATCGTCCATCCCTTGACCCAGACAATCGCATGATTTTTGGAGGCGGGGAAATAAGTATTCTCAGGATGGATAAAAGTCCATGGGTCAATCGAGTCCGGCGGAACGCGGAGGTAACAGGCAACGAACTGTCGGGCAAGTTTCCAGACGTCACTGGTGGCAGTACAAGTCAGTTGATGGACATCGTCATCCACGAGGTGGCAAATGGAACAAAGTGGAGAGTCCTGTAGTCCGATGGCGTGAAGGCGATGGTTTGTGGCGAATTTTTCATTTGCGACTTGGTACCATGTTGCCCGGACGTTGGAGGGAAGAAAAGGCTGGTGGATGTGACGCCAAACCGTTGGCCACCGAGTGGATGGATGTCTCAGTTCGATATTGTTGTTGGATATGGAACGAAGGAGAGGGGTGTAAAAATCTTTAGGTCGAGGAGAACGCGTGGTCGGTAAGTGTGTGTGAGCATAACTGAAGTCGACGATGAAATCAGAAATGTGCGTCAAATGGTGCTTGATGTGTCCGACTGGTACTGGTGGTGTTATGGTCGCGGGCACAAGAATTTCCAGCAAGCTGCGCGTAAGGGAGGTGCCCCCGTGCCACTGCTTGTGCATGGTGGACATGTACAAGGACGCCGCTCGGAGTCGCACATTGACAAGGCCGAGGCCTCCTGCTCGCGGGGGAAGGGTGAGCGTGTCGCAGCGGACCTTAAAGATCGTACCGGCTGTAAGGAAGTACCCGAGGGCAGCCTGGAGGCTGCGTCCAATAGTTGATGGCAGCGGGAGGACCTGTGCGATGTGGACCATTCTGGCCGCCACATGTTGATTGAGGTATTGGACACGTTGTAAAGAATCGAGTCGTCGGAGAAGATTTTGTCGCACCGTCGTGCGGATAGTTTGGAGGGCACGCCGAAAATTGATGGCAGCGGAGCGGCGCACGGTGGAGGTGAAAATGATACCAAGATATCGTAGTTGTTGTACACACGGGAGAGGTGCTAAGTCTTCGTGTGAGAGGCCGCGTCCAATGGGCATCGCCGCGGATTTAGCCACATTCATGTTACTGCCCGCTGCAGTGCCGTACGCTGATATCAAATCAAGTACCGTGTGTGTTTCACTCCGTGAGCGGATCAAGAGGAGGAGGTCGTCCGCATACGCACGACACCGAAAACTGTGCTGTCGCAAAGTGAGACCAGAAAGGTGGCTCGTCAGACTCCCGATGAGTGGCTCCAGGCTTATGGCATAGAGTAGGGTCGAAAGTGGGCAGCCTTGCCTTACGGAACGCCGGATCGCCACTGGTCCCGCCACACGGCCGTTAACCTGAATCAGAGATTCGGCGGTGCCGTACAGGCGCCGGATCACGTCGATAAAGGCTGGTGGAAAACCCATGCGGTTCATCACTGAGAACAGAAAAAGATGCCGCAATTTGTCGAATGCGCTGCCAAAATCAATGGCAACCACTGCGGCGCGGAGTCTGCACGCCGCTGCCAGTGCAATTAAATCGCGACATTCTCCTGTGGCCGTTTGTATATTAACTGAGCCGCCCGGAGTTGTCTGTTCCGGGGATAGAATGCTAGGCAGGATCTTGCGGCATCGCGTTGCCAGTAGGCGTGTAAAAATTTTACAGTCTGCGTTAAGCAGAGTCAGGGGACGGTAATGTGCTGTCGTCACACCTGGTGTCGGTTTGTGGATGGGTATAATAATTCCCGTGACGAAGGACGGCGGTACGGCGTTCCCTATCGTCAGCAGTTCATTAAACATCGTTGTCCACCGTGATGCCATTAGTGTGAAGAAAGCGCGATAAAATTCTATCGGCAATCCGTCGACACCAGGTGACTTATTCAGAGCACCTTTTTTGATTGCATCGTGGATTTCGTCACGCGCAATGGGCTCCATCAGCTCTTCCGCTTCGTCGCTGGTGAGGGTGCGAGTTACGTGTGGTAACACAGACTCCTCAGCGTGGTTGTTGGTAGTCTCCTCCTGGTACATTGTGCGGTAGTGGTCGACAAAGGCACTGACGATTTCGGCCTGGCAAGTAACGTGCTGGCCGCGACAGGTGGTGATCTCGGTGATGAGTTGTCGTCGTCGATGTTTCCTATCGGAGGCGATATGATGCATGGTCGGATGTTCTTGTTCCGCCGAATCTTGACGTCGGGTTCGCACCATAGCCCCCTGCAGTCTACGGCGTGTCAAAGTTACAATTTGCGCCTTAATCCTGCTGCGTTCCCTCTGGGTGTCGGGGGTGGGCGGTTGGGCGTCCAGGTCGCGGAGAACGGCGTAGAAATAGTCGGTAGTGTGCCGGCGCCACATAGCAACTTCCTTTCCATACTGAATCAAAGTACGTCGAATGGCAGGTTTGGCACATTCTAGCCACCAGGTCAAGGTCGTGCAGTATTTAGGTAAGCGACGTTCACAGGTGGCCCATGTCTCGGTAACACGTTGAAGACATTCGGGATCATGAAGATGGGAGGTGTTTAGCTTCCACGGTGCACGACTACGCCAGACCACTTGCTTGGGGAAGAGAATGTTGCAGATGTAGGCACAGTGGTCCGAAAAGGCCAGGGGCCAAAGTTCTGCACCTTGGACTGCAGGTGTGAGTTCCCGGGAGACGTAAATTCTATCAAGGCGGCTCGCGGAGTGACTCGTCTGGTAAGTATGTCCAGGCGCGTCGCCGTGCCGAACTTCCCAAGTGTCGCGGAGCAACAGATCTCGGACGACAAGACGCAGTTCTTGACAGGTGTTGTAGTGGGGCACTTGATCTTTAGGGTGCAGGACACAATTAAAATCACCCCCAAGCAAGTAATGGTCGCAGCGTCCAAGAAACAAAGGAGCGATTTCTTCTGAATAGAAGAGGGCCCTGTCGCGTCTGCGGGTGGAGCCTGACGGAGCGTAAATGTTGATGATACGCGTCCCCATGACGGTGACGGCCATGCCTCTGGCAGATGGAAGGTATGTGATATCGGTCACTGGAATGCCTTCTCTGGCGTAGATGGCTACGCCGCGTCCCAGGTGGTCACCAGGAGAAGGATAAGTGTTATATCCCGCGACGTCTGGTAGTGTGGCCAGGTGTACTTCCTGTAGTAGTGCGATATCGACGTCCGACGCCCATATCATCTCTCGCAGCAGTTGAAGTTTCACGGGTGAGCTAATGGTGTTAGTGTTGATCGTCGCTATTCGGTAGGTTTGGAGCTGTAACCCGCCGTGGAGGGGAACTCCACCGGCGGAGGATGAAGAGGGACGAGGCAACGGTGAGTCGTGCCGTACGCCACCTGACGGCATTATCAGCGGCGTAACGATGCTTCCGTCTGGGGTAACTCTGTCCCCAGCGTGTGGTCCGGCTCCTCATCGACGTCCTCACTCCACACCATTGAAGGCGTTGTCGTTGTGATGGTCGTACGTTCCACTTCGGTCGTAGGGGCAGAGGACGTCTCGGCGGCAGTCGCATCTGTGGAGTCCATTGGTTCAGGAGCACCTGAGCAAGCCAGTAGAGTAGGCATCGATGTATCCACAGTCGGCGTCATGTTGTCGTCATTCGTATCGTCGTGTACGTTCTCCGAGGCCTTGTCGGGTCGGACGGCCTCTGGAGCATCGGGGGGTGGTGATCCGTCTCGTTCCGAGACCGTACGGCGCCTCCTCTTGCGCCTCTTAGGTGAACGTTGTTTGCGGGTTCGTCCCTCCGTGTCGGAAGACGGGAGGGAGTCGCGTCGCTCTGAGAGGAAGGCCGTCGCGGGAACGTCAAATGAAGGGGCGTCCATATGTTCAGGCGGGTGGGTGTCGGAAGTCGTCGCTGTTGGTAGTGGCGCCGGAGTAGCGTCAGGCTTTGAGCGCGACGCGTCGGCCCCAGCGGTATCCGTAGCAGCTGGAAGGGTCACCGGTGCATGGTCCGATGGGCGGCGGCCGGTGGGAGGAGAACAGAGCGCCGATGCGTAGGTGATCGGTAAAACCGTAGTCGGAGCCGGAGGTGCCACGGTAGCGGCTGGCAATTGGGTGATCCGTCGCTGAAGACACTCAGATCTGAGGTGGCCTTCTTTGCCGCACCCGGAACAGGTCTTGGGTTGGCCGTCGTATATGACAACCGCGCGGCACCCGCTAATTTGCAGGTAAGACGGCACGTGGCGATGGAGGTCGATGGTGATCTGCCGTACACCGTTAAGAACAGGGTACGTTTGGAATTGCGCCCAGCGTTCGGCAGTGTGGCCATGTACAGTGCCATAGGGGCGGAAAGCCGCGATAACGTCTTCCGCTGGAAGCTCGAACGGGAGTTCGAAAACTCGTATGGTGCGCATTCCTAAGCCGGCATGGTCGACAGTGACCGCTCCGACATTGCCGTCGGCGTGGCAAAAGCGTAATCCATGGTTGGTGTCACGAAGTATTCTTTCACATACCGCGTCATTGACGACTTTGACGTACACAGTACTGCTTAATATGGACAAATGGATGCCCAAGATGTCAGAAGCTGGGATCTTAGCAACGTCGCGTAGGAAGCGTTCCACTTCCAAGGCCTTTGGTCGTGCGTAGTCGTTGCAGAAGTTGAAACGTAAAGTTGATTTTCGAAAACGGTTGGCCATGGTTCTAGCGCACGTAAGCGACACGTAAGTGACGGCCGCTGAAATGTAAACAACAGCGAGCGCGCGCGCTCCGCAGGCGGAAATAACAACACGTCCGCACTGCACGGCGGCGAAAGCCGGACTGTCATCTACCGGGGCGGACTATCGATAGGTTTTTCTTGAGCACTCACTGGTTACACCAGGAGATAAATGTGTTGAGATGAAGGGACCTTTGGGTATTATGGAGGATAGGGTAAATTGCTAGGGAGGCGTTGTCATAAGCGCATGTGAGGAGATGGACCGGATGCGATTGTATTGTATTGTATCATATGTGAACTGGGGGCCTAGAAACCGCGAAGAGGCTCCGTTCTCGCCGCAGCCGCAGTGGTCTCAACCCTGCGACGACTGCCGCAGTCTACTTCACCCCTCCGCCTCCCAACACCGATCCATTCTTTCAGGGTTATCGTGCGGTCTCTCACCAGACTAGTGTAACCCCTATGTTTGAGTGGTAGAGTAATGGTGGTGTACGCGTACGTGAACATGTTTGAGCAGCAATCGCCGACATAGTGTAGCTGAAGCGGAATAAAGGGAACCAGCCCGCATTCCCCGAGGCCAATAGGCCAATGGAAAACCGCCTAAAAGCCATCCACAGACTGGCCGGCTAATCGGACCTCGACACAAGTCTGCCGGGCCGATTCGTGCCAGGGACCAGGCGCTCCTTCCCAATCCGGAAAGCCGTGCGTTAGACCGAACGGCTAACCGGGCGGGCACCGAATGCGATTACTACGACATGTCTCTAGCGTAAATAATTTACAGGAGCGGATAGAGAACGGAATCTTGAGACATTCCTGCAGCTGGATGGAAGATTTGGTGATAGGTATTGTCAGTGGGTGATTGGTTAGAATAGGTATATTAATGTGGATATAGTTAATGGGAAGTGTTGGAAGTGGATAGGTCTAGAGTTTCAAAAATAGCTTTTTTTCGAGATCAAGAAATATCAAATGGAGTATTTTCGGACATTAATCTGATGGGATAGGAAATGGGTGAGTTATAGGAACTAGGCCAGAAGCCCCACTAGTTAAAAGGAAGCGATAGATACTGGTTCACAGTAGCTACGAAAAGATTTGCCTCGAAGAGAAAAAAAATAGATAAGTTCATGTTCAGAAACGCTTTGCTTATTTATTTGACTGCCTCTGATAACATGCCCAGAACTTCTTTTAATTTCGCTACTGGGCTAATACGTAGTCCTGATCTGCACGACTGTAGGTTGTTTCCCGTTGTGGGTCAACGGTTCATGTCATTTAATAGAAAAGAATATTACAGACATTAACTCTCTCTTTCTCTCTCTCTTTTTCTTCCAGGTTACCCACAAACAAGCATACAGACGCCCGCACGCTCGCACGAGCGCAAACACGCACAAATAACGTAGATAACGAACGCAGAGCTAACCTTTGCATTATTTTACCTTTTCTCTCAAGGGTGCTATGCTGTGTAGCGAGCCTAAGATGCGAACTCTCTCTCTGACATACGATAATCCTTTCAGTTTCCTCGTTGCTGCTCACATGTGTAAAGCAATTATGTGACTTATTCAGACATAATTCCCTGTTGTAATTTGATTCCTACGCCGATGTCTAAAGCAAATACAACCACCAGAGACAAGTGAAACTGAACGTAAACAACTAGCACAGTCTCCTGCAACTCATTCCCACGTGTAAAGCAAACAGCGCCGCCAGAGAGAAGTTATACTGAACGTAAGCAATTAACGTCTCCCGAAACTCGTCTGATAAGCTGAATGAACGTAGGAGTGCGATTCCACGCCTTAGTAGCTAAGCGGATCAGCAAATGGTTCAAATGGCTCTGAGCACTATGGGACTCAACTGCTGAGGTCATTAGTCCCCTAGAACTTAGAACGAGTTAAACCTAACTAACCTAAGGACATCACAAACATCCATGCCCGAGGCAGGATTCGAACCTGCGACCGTAGCGGTCTTGCGGTTCCAGACTGCAGCGCCTTTAACCGCACGGCCACTTCGGCCGGCGCGGATCAGCACTAAAGGTCATTTGTTACATGGCAAACGGACGGTATATTTGAAATTCAGCCAAAGGGTTCTGACTAGGTATTGTTCAACACTGCAGTGAAATATGCATGACTGCAGAGGGCGTTCACCTCTCTATAGAAGTCGTGGTTCAACGACGAAAAATAATCATAACTGGATGTTTCTGCCTGCCTGTAACTATCTTATACTGGTGGCAGCGTGACGGGTGATGTCATTGTTGGCTGGCAGGGTCTCACTCTTTTGTAAGGCATTTCTGTACTCCTATAGGCTGAGTATGTTGCGAAAACCAGCCAACGAGGCAGTGGAGCCTAAAGGAAGACGAATTTAGCTCTTTATTCTGATATGTCGAATTCCAAATCGTCATACCCACAAATCGTCATAGCCACAAACAAAAATCTCCAGACTTGCTTCCTGCCTTAGTCGGTGGCGAAAATCACGTTTGTCATTGTGAAAAACACTGCTACTGGGCGATGACGAAAACGTTTACTCTAATATTGCAAGTCGTTGTGTTTTAAGAATTACGAAGTTTCGACAGGACATTATTGTCAGCGGATCTGACGGGACCATTGGCTGGGTGTCAATTTAAGCTACATTGAACGAGTAACTCTTAACACATAGGTATCCTGTTAGGACGCATACGGATTTCCCGTTCAACCTCCAAGTGGCAAAAACGAGTTCCTCACTTGTTCGAGTACGAAATTTGCCATGATCAGGGCCCAGGTGATTGTTAAACACTGATTAGTAATTACACGCAACATTTAATACGCGCTCTATCTTCCTTCGTTCTTTGACGTCTAAAAACCCTCTCATTGGCCACACACATCCATACTCTGAGGATACTAGCGTCCTCTGCATGTGTACGTAAAATGAAACTGCACTGAGCCTGACAAGTCACTGAACAGCTTACAAGCTATCTTACTGCGATGGGAACTTACGATCATTATCTACCTCCTACTGTACGCGGCTTGATTGAATTCGGCATATTAGAAATACATGTTAGAAAGTACCAAGCTGAAGAGTCGTTCAAATCAAATGTTCAAATGTGTGTGAAATCTTATGGGACTTAACTGCTAAGGCCATCAGTCCCTAAGCTTACACACTACCTAACCTAAATTATCCCAGGGACAAACACACACAGCCATGCCCAAGGGAGGACTCAAACCTCTGCCGGTACCAGCCGCACAGTCCTTGACTGCAGCTCCTTAGAGCGCTCGGCTAATCCCGTGCGGCTTGAAGATTCGTGTTAGTTCTTAAACGCGCTTGCCTAACTTTATCGTAACATCAGTGTTTTGCTTGCAGTGTAGATTTCGATCGGTACTATTCAGGAAACATCTGTTATCATGGACAGGACTGCACCAGCCTACTTCACAAATACACTCAGCTGGAATCTTAGACTGAAGAGATAAATGCACCGCCAGTTCTGGAAGAATCGAAACGAAGGGCACCCTGCGTTACTGTGCTGCTACCTCCATCTGTAACGGCATCGACATCTGCGTCTGCCTGTCTTCGCTAAATGGGTCAGTTGCCAGAAGGCTCCTAGCTCGAACCTCGGCCCATTGGAGGTGAGTATGGGCTGTACGACGGGTGATCGTCTGCGACGACAGACATTACAGATTGAACCAACGGTCTAAAGTACAGCGGCAACGGTCCTCTGGGTTGCAAGGCGGAAGCCCGCTCCGCAACGGTGGCCGACTGAATGCTCTACACCAGCTCCGTGGCTAGTACTTATATGCGTAATGGCCACGGGTGCTGACAAGAAAATGCTCCAGACATGAGGTAGTCCCCTCTGTCGAAATGCCGAAGAAGGGTATTGGAATTTGGTAGCACGGCTGGTTGCAGATCAGTTGGTGGTACAGATGTACTGAGGTTTACAGTGATGGATAAATGCTGCGATGGCAGCTGCTTCAACCAGCGCAGTTTAGTGCCACGAAACATCTATTAAGAACGACAATGATTCATCCACACGCCGGCCGGGATGGCCGAGCGGTTCTAGGCGCTACAGTCTGGAACCGCGCGACCGCTACGGTCGTAGGTTCGCATCCTCCCTCGGGCATGGATGTGTGTGATGTCCTTATGTTAGTTAGGTTTAAGTAGTTCTACGTTCTAGGGGACTGTTGACCTCAGAAGTTAAGTCCCATAGTGCTCAGAGCCATTTGAACCATTTTTGATTCCTCCACCAGGCACGTAATTCCACCACTACGCGAACTGGGCTGTTATGTTCCGTGGACAGAGCCTCTCGGACTGAGTGAGATAACGGGGCTATTCAACGCCACTCTTGGCGACTGCTGTTAATCGCCTTGCTTGCACCTCTAGATAGGTTAGAATGAATTCCGTGATGACTGTATTTATTGACAGTAACATAAATGTACTTGAAGCATTGCTTGCACGTTAATAGTAAATAAAGTGGTTAAATTTTTTGTTTGCGGAAATGTAAACAAAGTGCTTTAAAATCAACTTACTTCTCAAAATGTGTTTCACCACAGCAAGTGAACTCCAGTCATTCAATACAAAACGCCTTAACAAAAGAAAATCTTTCCATCGTTATGATTAAAACAAAGAAACAACAATACGATCATTATATCAACGAAAATTTCTCCGATTCGGTTTCTAGTGTTAGTTTATCATCGCTCGCAGACGGACATTGGACTGCTGTCTATGAGAGCAGTGCTCAGCTTCATGTCTTTGCATGTGATGAGTTTTCAGTGCCATGGTTCACTGAACACAGGAATTGACAGGTAGTGGCGTTGGACGATGATAAGTGTGTGAAGGTGGCTACGGTTCCACCTTCATGGTCCAGGGTGTAGTGGACCTCTAGAGTTAGTGGCAAGGATACTCACTGAATGCCGTCTCAGCTCATCATTCTCTCAAGAAGGTTAGCATCGAAGTCGCCTTTATTAAGACCATCCAACCTAACTCTCTGTTAAGTATTCAATGAGCATTTCCATACATCTGATTCGCCAGCTAAGGTTATTATTATCACTAAACGAATTATTTAACTGTAGTTTTAGTTGATGTTCTACACCACCCTCATTGTCCTCAACAGAAAGGCACTCTCACTCGCTGAGAAGGATTTGCTCTGAAAGCAGTCCATCGTTATCTTCCAGTTTCTGAAATATCTGCAATCTGGTGGGTGCGTTCATTTAGCAGCTCCTTTTTAAAAAGTGTCTTTATATCTCAGATTCTCTGTATGCATATATCAATTCAATACACAGGCTTTGCGCACAACTATCTCTTTGATCAGGAAGTTGTGCTTCGACGTACTCCTGTGATGAATTTCGCTGTTTGGCTCCAGATTCCACCCTTTGCCCTCACCCTCTCCCATCCTCCTCCATCCTTCTCCATTTTTCTCTAGATCAGAGTGGCCGCGCCTTTGGTCTTGCCATTTCAACTTGAATTCTACAACTATTGTGAATGAAATCATCCTAGCATTCGTTCTGTTTTAGTCACGGTTCACTGCTCCACAGTCTCAAAAGTGCTCTGCACGACTCTGCACTTCTACTGCAATTGGTTTTGGCATTAGATAATTTAAAATCAATATATACACGGACAAGTTGGTTCTTTAGAGAAATGGAATAGGGAAGTATCAATAAAACGTCATAATTGAGATAGTACAAGAAATCCGTTGCGATTTGTTTTCAAATATTTCTAGAGTAACGACATATTTTTTAAATCTTCAAGTCAGTCCAAACTTCTATTCTTAAAATTACGTCAATAGGCGCTTAACATTGTTTACTCGGATACTGAGAGCACTTAAACATGAGTTACCATGTTTACTTGCTGGGCGAGTTACCGAAAGATTACTGTGAAATCTCTCTCAGAATTAAAGCATCCGAATTGTTTCTGTTTATGATACTAAGATTTGCACTAAAAATTTTTGAAATACTGTAACAAAGCAAACTTAAAACTTAACTTGAAATTCGGCACTGTATAAAATTGGTTTTTGAAACAATGTATAAAACAAACTTAAAAATTAATCTATAAATCATCAATATACAGAACTGATTTTATCATCGCTTTACTAGACCGTATAAAATGTTAAGCATGATCCTTAATATTTCTGGTACCACACTGTCATGTAAGTCCCCGTAAACAATCGTAAGGCACACATTTTAACATTATTTACTTGCTTAAGGCTCTGAGCACTATGGGACTTAACTTCTGTGGTCATCAGTCCCCTAGAACTTATAACTACTTAATCCTAACTAACCTACGGACATCACACATATCCATGCCCGAGGCAGGATTCGAACCTGTGACCGCAGCGGTCACTCGGTTCCATACTGCAGCGCCTAGAACCGCTCGGCCACTCCGGCCGGCTTTACTTGCTTAAAGAATTATTCACGTTTACCTGATGAGCAACATCTTTTGAATTTTAGTTGCATTCAGGAACGTGTTCAGCATCTTTATCTGAGATGCAGCTATCCACATCATCTTCGCATTTATACAAATTGTCTCTCAAAAGCATTCTCCTGGCAGGAATACCGCTCGCGTTATCTCTACTCGCGGCCGTATTTCTGGCACTTACAAATGTCTACAGGCACACGTCCTGACGAAGTTCCTCTAGTGAGAATCTGAAATTAGAGACAGAGCTGCCATTTTTATTGTGGAACTATCAACTGAAGTGAATAAAGCACCTCATGTAGAAGGTTTTCATGCATTAGTTCTGCTTCCCTTCCCTAGCTCCACCCAGAGCAAATTCGCCTTTTTTTTGTTTGTTCTATGATAAGAAGCATTTTTCAATTTGGTTTCGTAATCATCCAGAACTATCTTCTATCTCAGAATCCCATTATAAGTATTTCCCATATCCTTGGAGCCTAATATTAAATATGATTGCTATTTCCGAGAATAGCTTTCTTCAAACAAATTATTCATAAAACTTTGATTTCCATTAATGAAAATTAAACATCATACGTGCACCACAATGACAATTATACAGAGTATATGTCTACGTTATCTCATACAGATCCTTCTCTCGCCATCTCTGAAAGAACTACGAAACACGTGTCCGCCAGTGAAAACGAAGTCATTGATTCTATGCAGTAAGTGAATCTTTGCCAACAAATTTAATCCAAAAGATCATATTTTTCTTGTACTCTTTCCCTGCATCAGCACAGGATCCTAATCGTTATTTACGGATTTGGCATCATTAACTTAATGGGTGGTCAGATGCACTTCCTGTCGCCATCCCGTTACCCCCCAGGACGGAGTGTATGTACCTCAGCTGTGTGCGCGTAGTGTTTATCATGTGGAAGTGAGCGAAAGTTTTTTATATGTTTCATGTAACTAAGACAGGACTTGCGTACCAGCCCTGTATTGACGTGGCGAGATGTGCGAAACTCCCTGAAAACCACATCCAGGCTTGCCGGCACAACGGCCCTCGCCGTTAATCCACCGAGAAGATTGGATACGGCTCCGGCTCACCTCACCGTCCCGGAAGCGTCGCTTTAACACGCACGGCAATCCGGACATGTTAAAACTGAAGCAAAAGGTCAATAAACTTTTTATCGAAATAATTGAAAAGCCAAGATCGCTTAAATACTGATTACTGGATGACCGGTTTCAACACACATAAGGTGCCACCATCGGATCTGTGAAGATATTTCATGACAGGTTTTAGGGAGGGCTTACATGAGTTACACAGTACACATTACTATTAGTACAGTACCACATAACTGAATGTAGCTTAACATTTATAAACCATTTGGATATAACGATACATGAGGCAGGCCAGTTGATGTAAAATCATTGTCACAAAAATAAAAAACAATTGCTCTTATGGTCATTCTTTTCCGTCAGATATGTAAAACCGAAGTCACAAGATAAAACTATTTGGTACATGACCGCTGCTTGACTAACAACGGTCGGCATAACACTGCCCTATTCCGAGCCGGTTTACCGGCTGCTATTCTAGCGGTTCACAACCGGCCACTAGATAGCGCTGTCCCAGCAGTGGACACACAGCCCCCCGTATAACCACTCATTACTACCACAATTCAACTTTACTATTACTGCTAATCAAATACCCATGCAAAGAATACTTTCGCATACACTTACTGGACATACTATACATACTATGCATACTATACATACTATGAAGTACATCAGTTACAGAGTAAAAACATCTCAAGCAAAGACATTATCCATATTAGCGCCATACAAAACTACATATTATAATTTACCCTTATGGCAGTGTTATGCCGACCGTTGTTAGTCAAGCAGCGGTCATGTACCAAATAGTTTTATCTTGTGACTTCGGTTTTACATATCTGACGGAAAAGAGTGACCATAAGATCAATTGTTTTTTATTTTTGTGACAATGATTTTGTATTAACTGGCCTGCCGAATTGAAATTTCTACTATTTACAAAACTTACTGGGGATTGAGAGAACCAGACTCTAATTATAAATGTTCAACACTTCACGTCTGGAATTGTATAAATGAACTAATCGGTGATTCACATCTCGAAAAACAAAACTGAATTCTCGGATACCCCTTCTCATGATAACTCAACCTCTCGCAGATACCATAGGGTAACACTATGTGCCTTTCACGTACGCTGTTGTGGAGTAGCGGCACAGATGTATGCAGGGTGACTCCGTGATGAGATTACAAACAATCAGGGACGATGGAGAAGGGTAAATGTATCAATCTGAAGTAGGGGATACTGACCCAGAAACGAACGAGCAGAAAATTATAAGCGAAAATTGTTCTGGCAGTAGACTTCTACTACTACAAACTCTTTTCTTTCCGTGTATTGGGAGGGAGCAGTTTGGACGAAACAAGAAAAAAGTGTCCAGTGAAGATGGACACTAATTTGCGTATCTTAAGAGCTATCAGCCCTTCTTGATATTGGAAACAAATCTCTTCTACTGAACAACTGCTCATAGTCCTTAAGGTATGTATTTTACAGCCCATGTTTACCGGACTTTTTTTTTTTTTTAGTCCGTGCTAAATCCTCTCACAATATGAAAATCAACAAACTTGCAGGTTCTTAGCTTTCTACTAAGTCGTTTCTGGAGCAGTTCTCCTTACCTCCAATTGTTACATTTAGCCTTCTCCACCGTCCCTGAATATTTTTAACATCATCTCGGAAGTATCCGGTGCACAGGGTGAATCACCTAAGACTTTCACCGCAAGTGTTTGATAATGGAAGATGCCATTGATATGCGGATTTCACAGACTGTAAATGGCAGACTGGGGCTCGCCTTTGCAGCCCATGCACAGAGTGTTATGAGTTTCAAACGTATATTTATTTACAAAAGGTACAAATATTTCAATGGAGTAATACCTCCTGACAGTACTACAATCAACGTAGACTAAATTAAAAAGTCAGTCGTGTTTTTTGTAAGAGTCTAGTGCAAGTAGTTTACGAGATATTATAGTTTGAACATTGTAAACACCGACAGTTGTTTGTTCCATACTGTAGCACAAACGAATTTGAATTTCGCATGGGTGCGTATGTGTTGTTAAATGGGACATTACCTAGGACAAATGAAACACAGACGGAGGTGCTGACATAAGTAGAATACAGTACCTCTGTGTGATCTGAAACGTAAAGAGCCAATCTGCTTTCAAAGCCTGTGCTCAAAATGACCGCCACCAGCGTCAGTACAAGCTTGCAGTCTGCCACGCTACGATTTCTGCTCACGTTCTAGCATTTCAGAGGAAACTGCAGCACGAGCAACAGTGTTACGCCGTTTCACATCATCTGTAATTGTTTGAAGATGATGAAGAGGTTGTCGTCTATTGGTATATCCTTCGGTGTACACGGTACACGAAAGAACGACGTACTTCCTACATTCGCCATAAACCATCAGCACATCCGTTTTTTTTTCGCATTTGGAAATGCCATCTTCCAAGCACGACTTATTACGTTATGTAATACCCCAACTATAGAATCCATAATGAATACCGATTCGTTGAAAAAAGAAATAGAAGAATCAGTCATCCTGACAGTCATGATAGCTACTGACAACAAAATTTACACTCGTGACAGTTTGATTAACAAGAATGCTATGTAAATACTAAAGCTTATCATAAAGAAAGACCGAATGAAAGGATACCATATGATAAGAAACAGAAACTTTAAAGAAAGAATCCAAAAAATTATTATTTACGAAGGTTAAAGCCCTGACCATAAGCTGACCAAAGATAACATTTATCCTAGAAGAAAGTTGTAGCCGCATCGAGCTGTAAGTTCGCTGTGACTACAATGTAACTCGGCAATGGAGATGTTAACTTCACTTCTCTCTTGTACTCTTGCAATAGTAGTACGCATGTTAAGCACTACTGGATTGTTTTGAAAACGATCTGCAGTTTAAAAGTTTTACGGTTGGAAGTATTGGTCAGAAGTCTGAGTGAAGTAAAATCATCTTTACCGTTTAGACAGATAACAGGATAGTTGATATATGTGACACAAAAATAGCTAGTGTGATTGCTGATTTGTGACGGGACTTAGCCTTCGTTACACTTAGTAGTCACGAACATCAAAGGACACAGAAAGAGATTGATCGCCGACATAAACTCAATTATTAGACTTGGGTAGGCAACAGATAAACGCAATCACGATGAACTTGCGCTGTGTTGTCAGAAGCTATCGTCAAAGTCAGAATTGCTGATGCTAACAGACGGAATTCCCTGAATGAAAAATCTGTGTGTGTGTTCAGTGTAGGGACAAATAATTACAAAGAACAATACACTTTAATTCAAGTTCAATTCTTCGTGTCGCATACATCATTTAATGGACATTTAAAGTGTATTTGTGGAATTGACTGATTCTTCGGATAACATAAAAGTGAAAAGTGATTTAGTCACAATTTAACGGTAAACAACAATAGGCTTACACCGAAATACGACGCATTCTGAAGATTGCTCAAGAGTATGTTATCTCTGGAATTACGTCGCGTAGTTGTTGAATACGCGACGTAGTGACGCCTTGACGAGGGAATAATAATTAACAACTCAATATCCTCGCAAAATCATAATGTGGCATCGGATTGGGTGATGGGTTGGTGATTCAAGACATTGTATTTTCAAAGTTTGAATACCCCTTCTCAAACCGGGCATAAGAACTACAGTCAGCAAGTTCGCGTAAACTGAAAAGTTTTGGTCATCATTTCAGATCAAGGGAGTCATCGCGTTATCAAGTGGTGCTGTCGCTATATTTGTAAGTGGAGAAGTTCGGCAGACATGGAACACCATTGCTTTAGTTACAAGCAAGGGCGGTGCACACACTCCGGCGTGCTGCTCCATCGAGACGTTGATATCAGTCTTGAGAGACAGTATCTCGAAAATAACCAAACCGCACGAGAAGTTTGTTTTTCTAACAGTTACAGAATGGCGTTGTCGTGATCGACGGACGCCGTTGCACGTCATCTCGACTGGGACAACCATCACCACTATCACACAATAAGTGACAAGACCGTCGCAACGCAACCACAGTGTACTCACAACAAAATGTAAACCAACTTAACATCGTCACCTAGCGTCTAAGCAATAGGATGAAACAAACAACTGACGATGTTTGCAGTATTCGCAGTACTATAACAAGTAAGCCACTTGATCGAGCGAGGTGGTGCGGTGGTTAGCACAGTGGACTCGCACTCGGAAGGACGACGGTTCCATCACCCGTCCGGCCATCCTACTTTACGTTTTCCGTGATTTCCCTAAATCGCTCCAGGCAAATGCTGGGCTGGGGCCTTTGAAAGGGCGCGGCCGACATCCTTCCCCATCCTTCCATAATCCCATGAGACCGATGACCTCGCTGTTTGGTCTCCTCCCCCAAACAATCTCCCCCCCACCACCAATCGTAAGCACTTTGCACTAGTTTCTTGCAACAAACACCATCAACTTTCTCACTTACGGTATTTTTAGGGTTTTACTTTCAATAGGCAGAGCACTGAAAGACCTAAGTCGAAACAAGGCCCTGGGAGTAGACAACATTCCATTCGAACTACTGACAGCCTCAGGAGAGCCAGTGCTGACAAAACTCTACCATCTGGTGAGCAAGATGTATTAAATAGGCAAAATTCCCTCAGACTTCAAGAAGAATATAATAATTCCAATCCCAAAGAGAGCAGACGTTGACAGATGTGAAAACTACCGTACTATCAGTTTAATAAGTCATAGCTGCAAAATAATAACGCGAATTCCTTACAGAGGAATGGAAAAACTGGTAGAAGCCGACCTCGGGGAAGATCAGTTTGGATTACGTAGAAATGTTGGAACACGTGAGGGAATACTGACCCTACGACTTATCTTAGAAGAAAGATTAAGGAAAGGCAAATCTATACGTTTCTAGCATTTGTAGACTTAGAGAAAGGTTCAAATGGCCCTGAGCACTATGGGACTCAACTGCTGAGGTCATTAGTCCCCTAGAACTTAGAACTAGTTAAACCTAACTAACCTAAGGACATCACAAACATCCATGCCCGAGGCAGGATTCGAACCTGCGACCGTAGCGGTCTTGCGGTTCTAGACTGCAGCGCCTTTAACCGCACGGCCACTTCGGCCGGCTACTTAGAGAAAGCTTTTGACAATGTTGACTGGAATACTTTGTTTCAAATTCTGAAGGTGGCAGGGGTAAAATACAGGGAGAGAAAGGCTATTTACAATTTATACAGAAATCAGATGGCAGTTACAAGAGTCGAGGGTTATGAAAGGGAAGCAGTGGTTGGTAAAGGAGTGAGACAGGGTTGTAGCCTCTCCCCGATGCTATTCAATCTGTACATTGAGCAGGCAGTAAAGGAAACAACAGAAAAGTTCGGAGTAGGTATTAAAATCCATGGAGAAGAAGCAAAACCTTTGAGGTTCGCCGATGACATTGTAATTCTGTGAGAGACAGCAAAGGACTTGGAAGAGCAGTTGAACGGAATGGACAGTGTCTTGAAAGGAGGGTGTAAGATGAACATCAACAAAAACAAGACAAGGATAATGGAATGTAGTCGAACTGCGTCGGGTGATGCTGAGGGAATTAGATTAGGAAGTGAGACACTTAAAGTAGTAAAGGAGTTTTGCTATTTGGGGAGCAAAATAACTGATGATGGTCGAAGTAGAGAGGATATAAACTGTTGACTGGCAATGGCAAGGAAAGCGTTTCTGAAGAAGAGAAATTTGTTAACATCGAATATAGATTTAAGTGTCAGGAAGTCGTTTCTGAAAGTATTTGTGTGGAGTGTGGCCATGCATGGAAGTGAAACATGGGCGATAAATAGTTTAGACAAGAAGAGAATAGAAGCTTTCGAAATGTGGTGCTAAAGAAGAATGCTGAAGATTAGATGGGTAGATCACATACCTAATGAGGAGGTATTGAATAGAATTGGGGAGAAGAGGAGTTTGAGGCACAACTTGACCATAAGAAGGGATCGGTTGGTAGGACATGTTCTGAGGCATCAAGGGATCACCAATTCATTACTGGAGGGGAGCGGGGAGGGTAAAAATCGTAGAGGGAGACCAAGAGATGATTACACTAAGCAGATTCAGAAGGATGTAGGTTGCAGTAGTTATCGGGAGATGGAGAATCTTGCACAGGATAGAGTAGCATGCGGAGCTGCATCAAACCAGTCTCAGGACTGAAGACCACAACAACACAACTTTCAATAGGCACTGTTCCATGTAAAAATTTGAAACTGTTGTAAAGAAATCTTGCCCTTTCGTCTGTATCTCCAAATCTGTGTATTTTCTGCACCTTCTTTGTCCGAAATACTTGCGGCGCAAGTGTTAGGTGATTCACCCTGTATAGACAGAAAAACACCCAACTGGTACTTGTCGTTACTATTACAGTTTCAATGACGCTGACCCGTTACCTATATTATAGCATAAATTCTGTTCCAGACGAACTTTTACACCTGATGTCTGTTCCGCATAATTTCGTACCTCGCAAACAAAACTCTTAATGTCGTTTTATGTTCACTCGGATCCTGTCGTAGCTCTTCAAAATTTCTGGTGCCCTGATTTTGTATGACAGACACGCCTACACCACCGCCTCCCCCGCCTTGGAGAATGGCCGCAGCGGTTTGGCCGCGCCTCGCGCTATTGGCTCACACTGACGCCTGGCTAACGGATGGGGCGCCGCTGTTTGTGCCAGACCGCGCCAGACCAACGCCGGCCTTGATCGTCCTAACAGTCGCAAGTTTAAACGCGTCCGATATCAACTGACAGATATTAGCGCCACGAATATGATGAAAAGACTGCTTATGACTTCGAACATGTTTGGAGGAAAATTAAACTTGTCTTTTTAATCATTGATTCTAACATAATATTGATAAAAGAACGCCGGCCGAAGTGGCCGTGCGGTTAAAGGCGCTGCAGTCTGGAACCCCAAGACCGCTACGGTCGCAGGTTCGAATCCTGCCTCGGGCATGGATGTTTGTGATGTCCTTAGGTTAGTTAGGTTTAACTAGTTCTATGTTCTAGGGGACTAATGACCTCAGCAGTTGAGTCCCATAGTGCTCAGAGCCATTTGATAAAAGAACGGGACATCTTGTGCCGCTAATCGCTGTCCATATTACGGCGTGAAAGGTTCAACGTGTAACTAAATCACTCACGTTCGTTCACCCACCGAAATTAAGGCCGAACACAAAATTTTAATTTTATGGTAAATACTGACAGGCTGATGGAGAAATGCGTTTCTTGTCTTCAACGCTATTACGAAGTTACGGACGAATCTGGATTGATATGAACCAGCGGTCGTAATTTATTCCAAAACTGTTCAACAGTTTTCATGTAGGAGCTGAGCAGGTGGGTAAAGTAAATGTTCCTGATTTGCTCAGAATCGTGAAGTAACAGGCCTCTATCCGTGGAGATCACTAGTTATCATCCTTTCGTGTTTAAAATTTATTTTGCATATATTTCAAAAAGAAAAAGTTATAATGTGTCTTGCTCTGTGATAATAGAACACTTTCGCTATCAAATACTTTTTAAACTGACCGATTTTGAAAATCGGTGAAGTGACACAGGTTGTAAGGTGGCTATAATTTCGCAACTTACAAGCACTCATCTACATACTTTGCCGTGATCTAGAAACACAATTAGGTATCATGTGATAGGTTGGACATCGTAGATATGAATATATAAAGGAGACTGACATTGTCACGTACGTCTTGTAAATAATTGTTAATGCTTACTGTATAAAAGGTGACGCAGTGTCTTTATTATAAAAACGGCGTAAAGAATGATTGCTTATACTAGTAGAGATTGGAACGCCAGTGGAAATAAAACGGCTGGCGGAACTGAAGCCCTGGGTGGAAGGCCCACATAGGTGTGTTGGTCCTGCTTCAACACAGGAAATAGGAAGACGGACGTCGTAGCACATATGCGCTGGAGCACAACAGAGTCGCGACCGGTTGATTTTGTAGCCGAACTGGAAGGAATATACTTCGGAAACGCTGAAAATCTCGGACGCAGGTGAGAGGAACGAAGAAGCGGCACCAAGGATTTTTACTCAGAAGCGTACCATTGTACGAGTATAGGCTTTTTCTCGCAAACTTTCCGCGCTGGAAGACAAAAGACTAAAATATGGTTGGTCGGCGTTCGGAAGATTCTGTAGAGAGGGAAAATATTCCGTGGTTTCGGGAATACGATCCGTTTTCGGAATTACGACGGTGGGGAGCCAAGCCTGCTGGAAAGCCAGCGCTGGAGAGACGGGTTCTTTCGTTGTGAGCGCCCGTGTGTGGCGATCGCTCGACGTCAGATTTTGTTGGAACAGACGGACTTATTGTCTTTGCCCTCAGTAGTTTTTATAGTTAGAACAGTTAGGAACTGTACTGTTGCAAACCTATACGATTCTGGACTTCACCTCCGGGTTGGGAGTCGTCGTTGAGTATGCAGGCGTTCAGTAATTGAGAGCACTTCCTCTACCTATACTTACGTTGAGACGTTATGTGAACTCCGTCCTTGTGGTTGGGAGTTTTTTTTTAAATCTACAATAAATATATATGCAGGAACAAAGTTTATCATTTAGGAGGATTAGTTGCCTTCATCATTCATTTATGTTTAGATTGTAATTTATAGAGCTAAGAGATACTAATATCTGCTTCAGTGGTAGTCAGACAGGACCAAATCTTCATTTTAGAGTATATTATTCTCCGTTGCGCACGTTCGGTTTACACCCGCCTGGAGTAGCATCTTGCAAGGTGTGTCTCACGAACCTAACGAGATCCATGTTTTCAAGTGATCCTAGGATCTTCAGAGACTGAATTTTTAATTTTAAAATAGTTTCATCTGGATGACGATTATGGAAAAATAATATAACAAATCAGTATCAAAACACATTTATTCTTCTCACAATGTAAAACAGGAAATCTCGCATAAAAGTTTACACCACTATATTTGAAGATGTCTTTGACATATCACAGGCCGGCCGGAGTGGCCGAGCGGTTCTAGGAGCTTCAGTCTGGAACCGCACGACCGCTACGGTCGCAGGTTCGAATCCTGCCTCGGGCATGGATGTGTGTGATGTCCCTAGGTTAGTTAGGTTTAAGTAGTTCTAAGTTCTAGGGGACCGATGACCTCAGATGTTAAGTCCCATAGTGCTCAGAGCCATTTCAACCATTTGAACATATCACACACCAATTTTTTCTGTACTCTACATTTTATTTTAGGGAGAATATGTGTCCCACTACACAAAAATTACGTGCAAATCAGCCTGCTAGCCACGGTGGCCGAGCGGCTCTAGGTGCTTCAATCCGGAACCGCGCGACTGCTGCGGTCGCAGGTTCGAATCCTGCCTCGGGCATGGATGTGTGTGATGTCCTTAGGTTAGTTAGGTTTAAGTAGTTCTAAGTTCTAGGGGACTGATGACCTCAGATGTTAAGTCCCGCGGTGCTCAGAGCTTTTTTTTTTTTTTTTTTTTTTTTTTTTGCGAATCAGGTGTATTATTGAGGTTTCTAGTAATATTCGAAAACAATGTCTACAACGTATAAGAAATTACAATTAGTTACTTCTGACATTCGTGGAATGGAGAGGGAATGTTTTGATCTGATTTTCGTGAAAGAGACGCACTGTGCTACCTATCAACTCAAGCCGCCTCATTTGATTTCTCACAGACTTCTATACATCCATCTCGTGGTCCGTAGCACTTTTCTTCAAGTTCTGAAAGCATCTCGCTACATCTTAGCCCTAGACAGGTATGAGATATAGACGTCCCAACCCTCAAAACTGTGTATTACTTTAGTAGGACTTGTGCGTCCCATCAGTCACGAGAGGGTTAAAACAGAAAATGTCCGATTCAAGAACCACAGCGGTGGCAGTGTGTTACTGCCTACAAATTGTTTTTGAAGTTCTGCGTTAATTTTTGCATATGTAACAACTAATCTTTGAAGTCAAATATGCTGAAGTAACTCTCCATTGTCGTGATGAACCTGTCCAGTATGTTCACTATCATCAATCACCCTTACGCAAATACCGATTGTCAGAAATCTGTCAGGTCTACCTACGCACAGCCGTTGGAATGGCCCACCATTGGCCATGATTGATCACTCCATCTTCCTTTCGACGCCGTTGTTCGCATCAGTTACACGATTCACTGCGAAAGCATACCACGTTTTGAAAATTTTCAACTAAATGTTCATATGAAGTTTTCAATAAGTTTCACCCTGACTTATAAGCCGTATTTTGAAATATGGATCCCTGTAAGCTCAATCTTACTCGAAAATTTTTTATTAACTTGGTAGAACATCCGCAAGTACAAAAAGGGCTTTTGTGAAGCATCCGTGACTATCACAGATTAAGTATTGAGTACACTGCCTAACAGAATCGGTTCGTGTAGGAAACGTTTGCTTTCCGTCTGTTGAATTCACCACTTCAGAAACAGTATAAACCATAAGGTTGTGGTTGTACGTATAGACAAAACAAATCCTCTACTGCAGTAAGTATGCGTACGCAAAACTCGATAAACGAGTGTTACACTGTTCAACATAATCGTACAGAAATGGTAATTTCACATGAAAGTGCAATTCGTCACTACAAGTGATGATGATGTTTGGTTTGTGGGGCGCTCAATTGCGCGGGTATCAGCGCCCGTACAAATTCTCAACCTTTGCTCAGCCCAATACCGCCACTTTCCTGAATGATGATGAAATGATGAGGACAACACAAACACCCAGTCATCTCGAGGCAGGTGAAAATCCCTGACCCGGCCGGGAATCGAACGCGAGACCCCATGCTCAGGAAGCGAGAACGCGACCGCGAGACCACAAGCGTCACTACAATTGTTGTAAAAGCTCGCAAATTACTTGATCATTTGAGTAGACTAAAAATGAAATTGCAAAAATTTAACCTTTGCCTTTCAAGAGAGCGTCGGCGCTTATGTGTTCCATTTTCACTCTAGCTACGAATACAGAAGCCTCCGGAAATTGTTAAAAAGTGTCACTGGCGACTGAATGGTCATTTGCTCTTATTCGTTTATTTCGTAGACACACTACTGTGGCGGCTGGGCTTAATGCTGTGATGGCATTTCCAGTTCACATTACCGAGTGAGGTGGCGCACTGGTTAGGACACTGGACTCGCATTCGGAAGGATGACGGTTGAAATCAGTTCCCAGCCATCCCGGTCTAGGTTTTCCGTGATTCCCTAAATCGTTCTAAGCAAATTTCGAGATGGTCCTGATGAAAGCGCATGGCTGATTCCCTTCCCCATGTTCGAAACAATCCGAGCTTGTGCTCTGTCCCTGATGACCTCTACGTAAACGGAATGTTAAACACCTGAAACGCTTTTGCAGTTTAACGAGAAGATAGTGGTCAGCCGTTAGAGAGATGGCACGAGAAGTTCTGATACTGAAGAGGCCAATAAGTGTAATCCTTCATATGGACGAGTATGATTAACAAACCTGCAAATGGCCAGGGATGAAATATCTAACGGAATGATCAAACATACATGTATCTGCGCAGTTTGACTTCACACGAATGTCTCTGCTCGCAAATCCCATCTATGTTCGCTAATCCCAACCAGAAACGCGTCCATGATGCTAGGACATTGCAACTTCACATATAGATTCCCAAATTTACAACAAATCTCACACATGATGCGTTGATGGGGGAAGAGTGGTGACTTTTTTCCACATAGTTTATTTTTCGTCGCCACTGATAGCCCCTAAAGAGACTTTTTACATTCAGGTGTAACTATAGAGCGTGCCTTGATGACTTTATTTGGTCTTATTAATCACAATGTTTCGACAGGGCTCGAACATCGGCATTGACTAGAGGACAATTTCGTTTCCGAAGAATCAGAACTGCCTCCACACCTGAAATGCTTTTAAATACTCCATATCAACCCAGATGTCTTATGCAAAGGCATGAGAGCCTTTTAAGCAGCGTGATGGAAGAAGACATCTTGAGATTTGGTTAAAGATGTGCAACACATTTTCTCTGTACCTATCAAAATACAGCGATTGTGATGGCAATAACCTTCTACTTCTAATATTCTAGATAGCCGGTGCCACGATGATTGCCCTCCATTCGATCTGACATACCGGAATGTATGTAGAGTCATTACAGCTTATTAATGGTCTTCAGCGCTACCTATCGGCTTCCTTATGCCCCGAGTTTGCTGCCTCAAACCATGATAGTTTAGGGCCACAAACATCAACCGTTATACTGGACTAGCAGGAGCTATAACACTATGATTAGTATCAACAATGGTCGTTCCTATAAACGCTTTCTACTTACCAGGTAACCACTATTTCAGACAGGTTAATTATAACAACACCAATGCCTTTCTTATGGTCCGGAACCATTCAAAGGGCAACCATCGGTTTCGACAAACAGCGAACGCAGGAAACATGAGGTAGGAAAGGTATTACTCTAAGAACATTTTACTGAGGTATTTTTGCTGTTGGCTGAGACACGCATACCGTAGTCTGGAGGCCCGGGGTTTGAAATTCCCTTATTTCTGTCGTAATATGAGTTTCCTGTGATTCCCTTCAATCGCCTCATCTTACGACACAGCGAAGACCGGTTCATTCTGCCGTCCTCCTCTAGTGTCTCACTTTCGATCTGATATTAAAACTGATCCTTCCTCGGATTTAACAAAGTGAAAGGTAGGGTAATGGCCCCTAAAACACGACCGCCACCTCTAATTAGTTTGCGCTACTCGCGGCGTACATATTTTAGAACGTCACATTTCAGCTTCAGTCCCAGTCTTTGCCACTTAACTTACATAACAAGAGCCAATTGTGGCACAAATGTCAGAGTTACCTAGCTTCATTTCTAAACTTATACGGAATAATTTATAATGTTTATCCCATCCATGTTTATTATATCTTCTGCAGCCATACACTCGCTGACCGATTATTGTGATAAAGACCTTTTTACCTGTCTGATTCACTTCAGAACATTTTTATTTCTAGTTTATATAACTTCCGTGGTTGCAGTCTTGCAAATTTTCAAACATTTTAATGACAATCATCTCTGGTTGTTTTAGTCAAGATGTTTGTGTGAGCATACGAAGCGGTGGGATAAATGAGTTATTAAGCCCTAAAAATAATAATTTAACCAATTGATACTTGTTTCGGTGAGGTTACACAATCGTCATTGTATTAAAGTCGACATAGAAATACCTGAAGAAATGCATTATTTTGCAGAACAAAGTACGTGCAAGCGCGGATGTGTTAATCAGTGTTACTAATAATTTCCCCAAAACGCTACCTTGGCTGTGCAGCATAAGGTGACATTTTTAAACAGTTTGTCATTTGCTTTACCATTCCTTCTATGAACCAAAGTCCCCTCCCCCCCCCCCCCCCCCCCCCCCGATAGCTGAGTGGTAGCCGGCACGGTAGCTCAGCGTGTTCGTGTTCGGTCAGAGAGCAGGCTGGTCTCTGTAATAAAAAACTGAGTGAAAAGATCAACAACAAACTTCAACGGGTGTCATGTGAAGTTCGCTACGACGAAATACAACAAACCATAACGAACAAAATGAAAAAAAAGTGGTCAGCCCGGGTTCGATCCCCGGCTGGATCGGAGATTTTCTCCGCTCAGAGACTGGGTGCTGTGTTGTCCTCATTATCATTTCATCATCATCAGTGAAAGGCCACGGGAAACCATCACTGGAATCACTTCCCTAGACGCTCATGCAGTGGACCTCTCTGACGAGGCTTCCCCCATGACAAGACCTGCCGTAAGGCACAACACAAAGTTTTTTTTCTATGAACCAAAACAGAGCTAAATGTATAATTACTGCTATGTGATCATTATTTAAACTGGTTATTTTCTTTCTAAACTGTATGCTAGTGTTTGCTTTTTACTAGTCCTGTGAAGCCGCTGTTGTACTGATTTCTACTATTAGAAACAGTGCCTTTGCTTATATTTTCATGATCGACTATTTAAATGTACTTGCATAAAAATAGTACATGAATATAACTCTCAGGTTAAAGTTTTGGTATTTACGAATTTCAGGTAACATTTTAACAATATCAGTTTACATTGGCCGCTGGTAATTACGGTTTTCACTTGGTCACAACTATCGCTGTATGAAGAAAATGTACTATTTCTACGACTACTGATCACTTCTTAAGTTAAACTGATATAATTACAGAGTCGGCTGGTGTGGCCGAGCCGTTCTATGTGCTTCAGTCTGGAAACCGCGTGACCGCTACGATTGCAGGTTCGAATCCTGCCTCGGGCATGGATGTGTGTGATGTCCTTAGGTTAGTTAGGTTTAAGTAGTTCTACGTTCTAGGGGACTGATAACCTCAGATGTTAAGTCCCATAGTTCTCACAGCCATTTGAACCATTTACAATTACAGAAACAAGTTGGCACAAACATTGCAGACTTTAAACTGTAGGAAAGGTAGGCGTACATTTCGGCTGACAATCATATGAGCAAATCATACGAGCAATCAATGGGCTACTACAGTACCAATTTAGTACAAAATCTAGCAGCGAAATTGATGACCATTACAAAATCTGTATGTAATTGCTTTAATGATATAACGCATGTCTTATAGTTAGAAAAAAAAATGTGGCGATACCCTAGCGGTGCTGAAAAATGCACTTGGTCAGTAAGAAAGAAGCAATTTTGTATTCCGCAGTTACCTTTTAAATTATATACTGACAGGAAAACATCTGTATAGTTAGTGAGTTATTAATAAGAACGTCAAGATAATCGTGATAATCCATCGCTACTTACACTCAAATATATCTCATCTCATATATCTCTGCTTTGTGTACCAAAGGAAGGCATTTTTGTAAATGACTTACATGTGTTCTGATGAATTCGATTCCACTATTAAGTGTGATATATGCATGTAATTACATTACATTCATTCAGGCTCATTAAAGATTTATGTAAGTAGTGGAAATGTGTCTAAGAAAATTACATTTAAATCTTTAAAAAATTCGGTAACTATACCGCTCTCAGTTCTGGGGAATGAATTTTCGTCGGAAATTCAATATGAAGTACTATCCAACTGTACGATGATCTATTCTAGTTACAGTCATATAAAATACACTGTAGCCAGCTGATTTATTTGTTCGGAAGAAACAGCTGCAGGCGGATGCGAAACAAGTGTGGGCGATGAACTGTGTGCTGCCTGTCGCACAACCAATATTGGATGTCCGCGACACGGAGAGATTGGTTGCACAGCCCACGACTGTTATTTGCGTCTAATTGCACAGCTAAATTATGCTTCACGTGACGCCAAAAATATGTCCACGCTTTTATGAATGATAACTCGCGACGCAATAGCCGTGACGTCACTGCATCGCGTACGTAGAACACGTTTTATCGGTCACACGTCATACAACGAGAACCCTGCTTCCAGTTGTAATGCATGTAGTTACATGCAAAACTGATACACAAGGTAAGTAATTTGTACGAAAGCACATTTTACATCATCTCTAACGAGCCCGAAGCGTTGTGCGAGATAAGATTTTCTTTCTATCCCTCAGAAGTAAGATTCTTTGGATCGGCGCATAATACTTGTTTTCAGCGTTGATAACATTTACCTGAAATGGCTTCAATTGAAGCACTTTTAATTATTCAAAAATCATTAGTTTCTGTTAGGCAATTAAAATATTAATATGGATTTAAACAGCAACATAAAAAGAATGAATACTTTTATTTTCACGTTACAACAAGTTACAAAATCTTCATTTCTTGGATAAGCAGCCATCACATGGTCTTGAGGCGTCTCTACTCCAGTACCTGCAACGTGATTCCAAGCACAGTACTGAACACACTAGCACCACAGTTCTTTATCTTTTGGCCGGCCGTGGTGGCCAAGCGGTTAAAGGCGCTACAGTCTGGAACCGCGCGGCCGCTACGGTCGCAGGTTCGAATCCTGCCTCGGACATGGATGTGTGTGATGTCCTTAGGTTAGTTAGTTTTAAGTAGTTCTAAGTTCTAGGGGACTGATGACCTTAGAAGTTAAGTCCCATAGTGCTCAGAGCCATTTGAACCATTTTTTTTATCTTTTGCTATTGCAAAACAGAGGCAACAGAATACACTAGGTTCTTTCCTATGCTTAAGTAGTGATTTCAAAGTACCAGTAAACTGGTTATCGTCATCATAGTTGTGGTGTCACCACCAGACACCACACTTGCTAGGTGGTAGCCTTTAATTCGGCCGCGGTCCGTTAGTATACGTCGGACCCGCGTGTCGCCACTATCAGTGATTGCAGACCGAGCGCCGCCACACGACAGGTCTAGAGAGACTTCCTAGCACTCACCCCAGTTGTACAGCCGGCTTTGCTAGCGATTGTTCACTGACAAATTACGCTCTCATTTGCCGAGAGAATAGTTAGCATAGCCTTCAGCTACGTCATCTGCTACTACCTAGCAAGGCGCCATTATCATTTGCAATTTATATTGTAAAACATGTACAGTCACGAGCGATATTTACCAATTATGGATTAAAGTTAAGTATTCCAGAAGCTACGTACTTTTTTTACTAGACTCAACTCCTTTAACTGTTCCAGACCTCACGCCAGCCTGCGTGAGCTTAAACGTGTGCCTTTTGGCTTCCTCCCAGTGGATTGGCTGTCTTGCCAGTCCACAACAATAATCATCGTCATCATCACAAATGCTGGAAACATCCGATAATTTCTATGACTGTGGCGGTTTTCCTTACTTCTGGTTTCCTTTTTCCTGGTTCCTGGCGACACACGTACAACCTTCCCAACCTTGCTTCCCAATCCAGTCTGTTCTGTCTTCTCATTCCTTATTTTCTTCTTCATTTCAGCTTTGTGCCGTGGCGGGACCGACGCCAGTAGTGTCTCTGACATGAGCACGATAGATTTCCTACTACAGAGGTTTGTCTTTGGGCTTGGGCCGGCTCGGAATATAAGCGAGTGCCGACCGCGAATAATGGGAACAACGCTTTGAGAACGGAAGGCGGCGGGCAGAAGCGAAGACGGCGTGCCTGAGGCCGGGCGGCGGTCATCACGTGGCTATACTGGAGGCAGCGGGAGTTGGCCGGTGCTGTGGATTCTCCGGCAACCTCGTGAGCTGTGGAAGTGCCCGCTTCCTTGGAGGGACACGCTGTTAAGGTCTTGCGAAGTGATGGTCTGACATCTTCGCAAAATCGCCCCAGCATCAAGATACACAGTTAAGTACTCTAATTGCGAAGAGAGCTTAGTTAACTGTGATTGTGATCGCTCTTGGTACAGTAAGACTTTGCCGGACGCATGATGTTATGTGTGTTCGATTTCATTTGATGCCTCTTAGTAAGCGTGTGCTCTGCTTCCGCATAATATTGATGTATTTGCAGAATGATAGTTCATTTGCTATTATTAGCAAGTGTTTAATTTGCTTACGATATCGGTTAATCCATGTCAATACGTCCTCTGCGGGCAATCTGAATTTTCATTTCTAAAGGTTACCGTGTTGAGCTTTGCAGGCCCACTTAAGGGCCGGCCGGTGTGGCCGAGCGGTTCTAGGCGCTACAGTCCGGAACCGCACGACCGCTGCGGTCGCGGGTTAGAATCCTGCCTCGGGTATGGATGTGTGTGATGTCCTTAGGTTAGGTAGGTTTAAGTAGTTCTAAGTTCTAGGGGACTGATGACCTCTGAAGTTAAGTCCCATAGTGCTCAGAGCCATTTGAAACATTTTGAACCCACTTAAGGTGGCCGATATGTGTATCATTAACTTCTAATGAATGTCGGTTCTCGTTTGTTTATCAGGTACTGTTTCTCTCAAAGAAAGCACTTGTGTTTGAAAGTAGTTGTTGTTTAACCTTGATTTTATAGTGTCAATTTACTGGTCAATCTTGAATGTTAAAGTTAAGAAAAGTTTTTTGGTCTCCTGTTGTCTGGTGTAGTCTGTGTTTCAGTGGGCTGAGGCAGCGGGCAACCGAAGTGCAGAGCTTCCCTTTAGATTACGAGTTCGGCTTACGGGCGGTGGACTTCGCGTGAGCTCGTGTGTTCCTCTTCGGTAGCCTTTGCTGGGTTCACATTTCGGTGGCCTACTCGACGTGGGGTTGCAAACGGAGCTACGGCTTGGTTCGAAGTTAAGTATTACTTCCCTTAGTCGGTTCCACCGTTCGTCGTTAAACTTCTGCCTTACAAGCTTCGGCCTTACTTCTGTTGTTACATATTTATGATTGTACAAAGTTGTAACTTTTTATCCCCTAAAAGCCCATCTTACAATTCAATGGGCATTTGAATAATGTCGTGGTTCGCTCTGCAAGGTTCTCTAGTCTAGTAATTTGCAAGATTGCCCAAGTTACGATTTAATAAATATGTTCTAAGTATTTGTGTTAAAATTAAGGCAGTGTGTCCACTGTTGTTTTACATGTAATGTTGAAGTATTGGAATTGATAGGGCCTTAAATAACGTGCCTTAACTAGAGTTGTTTTGTTAAAGTTATGGTCGGATTCAGCCTTAGTGGCTTCTGTCAATTTTTATATGAGGTCGTTGCTAATGGTTTATTATGCAATGAGAGTTTCTTAAATATTTTGCCTGAGTGGCAAAACGGGAGATTTATTAACTTGCTTATGATTTTATGTAATGAGTGTTTCTTAAATAATCTTGCCTGAGTGACGTTTGCCAATTTTTATGTGAGACTGTTTTTGGTAGTTAATAAACACATCGGAATTGAAATGTCCACTTTATTGGGTCAGCCCTTTCACTTCCTTTAGATTTAAAGGTTAAACAAAGCAGATGTTAAGTAAAAACGTACCAAGCTTCTTCCAGCTTCGTTTCTAAGGAAATGCTTGTTAATACTCTTGTTTGTTGTTTTTTACTTGACTTTCTCCTTGCCTTTGTGTTGGTTTTTAGTTTAAAAATTGGTGCAATTACAGAATGTTGTGGCTTTTTTGGTACTTCGAGTACTGATTCGACTTGAGTGTTGGAAAAATTAGGAGATGTCTCGGAATTCTAAATTACCGGGTTAAGTGTTCTTTCTACTGTAAGGTGACTCAATTCGTTGTCTAGGGCGAAATCATTTCCTGAAAATCTGTCTGGTTTGAATTGGAACATTCGCGCAGAGCGAAAGCCTGAAAACGCATTCTCTATGGTAGCAACTTCAATGGCTGACTTGGGTGACACATCTGCTGGATCGTATCCCGTCACTCTTAGAACCCCTTACTCCTTACTCTACTGAATATGTTGAAGTTCCTTTCTGACCGTTTCACGGATGAAGAGTGGGAGAATCAGTGTTTGCTGGCAGTTATCTGCCTAGTTTTATCTGCGTGGTCTGTACAGGAAAGCTACTCAGTGTGCTGAAAACAGTCGTAGTTAATGCACTGAAGGGAAGATCCTGATTTTTTTTTATCTTGTTCCCATGGGACGTACTGCTACTATCATTAACCTGCCAGTTAAAATTCTTCAGTATATCCATTACATACTCTCACGACTACCACAGACCTGTCGCCAACGGTATTTCCCCTCGGTGTGTACAGGCTAATTCCTTGCCTAATCCGGTCTGGATCCAACACACACATGCAGTATTGAATTATGGGTGGGCTGTAAGAATACTTCGTATGCTATCTTTTCAGTGTTTCTGTGGTGTCACCGCCAGACACCACACTTGCTAGGTGGTAGCCTTTAAATCGGCCGCGGTCCGTTAGTATACGTCGGACCCGCGTGTCGCCACTATCAGTGATTGCAGACCGAGCGCCGCCACACGGCAGGTCTAGAGAGACTTCTTAGCACTCGCCCCAGTTGTACAGCCGACTTTGCTAGCGATGGTTCACTGACAAAATACGCTCTCATTTGCCGAGATGATAGTTAGCATAGCCTTCAGCTACGTCATTTGCTACGACCTAGCAAGGCGCCATTACCAGTTACTATTGATGCTGTAAAACATGTACCGTCAAGAGCGATGTTCACCAATTATGGATTAAAGTTAAGTATTCCAGCAGCTACGTACGTTTTTTGTTAGTCTCATTTCCTTGACCTGTTCCAGACCTCACGCCAGCCTGCGTGAGCTAAAACGCGTGCCTTTCGGCTTCCTCTCATTGTGGGTTGGCTGTCTTGCCAATCCACAACAGTTTCAATGTACTACCTTCTCCACTTATACTTCGAATACAACCTTGGTGTGTGTGACCTCCGTTCCTTATTCCATTCGCGTAAGGGCGTGGGTAGAATGACTGTCGGTAAACTACTGAATGAGCTCAGTTTTCTGTGATTTTTCTCGTCGTGGTCATTTCGCGACACGTATGGGGCTGAGTGATATGTATTCAGACTTTTCCTGCAACGTACATTATTAGAATTGCAACAGTGAATCTGTTCGTGCTACTGATGTTGAGCATCTACACTGGTGTGCAAACCTTAAGAACGAAAGTAACTTTTAAGTTATGTGCCATAGCTAAGCAACATAGCACGATGAATCTTGGACCATATACAGATAGAACTGCTACAGTATAGTTCAGTACAGTACAGAAGGTAACAGGAGTAATAGGCAATGAGACGAACAGAAATTATACTTTTATTTAAACACAATAATTATAGTGAAATCATCGCGGTTCGTGATGGTCCCCTGGACATTAGAAACGGCGGGACATGGTTCATAATAGTGTGTGTGATCACCAAGGACAGCAATGCATGCTCTGATACGTGCTCCATGTTGACCACAGGGTCGGTACTGAGTTTTTGTGGTGGGGCGAGCCATCACCAGCGCGAGTGACAATTGCTGGATGGTCGTTGGTACATGCGAATGTCCTGTAAAACGTTTCCCCAGCGCATGGAACGGGCAGAGCAGTCCATCAGCCGAATATCCTCTCGCTCCAAGAGCTCCTCCACCGACGCTGTTAGACGCAGTCATTCTTCGTCATTCACAAACATGGCCGAATGCTCCCCTGAAAAGTGACACATGGAAAACGAAAATAACGTTGACATGTAAGTGTGCCGTGTTCAAAGATTTGCAGGTCAGTACGCCCATTAAACATTTGGCTCCCCACATCATACCATCTGTACCACCAAAACATCAATGTTCTAAAACGTTCCTTGATACATTACGTTCTCCCACTTCTCGCTATTTGAGGCTATGTCCAACATTGTCGAACGTGAGCGGTAGTGACTCGTTGCCTCAGAACTGGTGCGGAAGAAAACTTCAGTAGATGAGGCAACATGACCCACTAGCACATATTTAAGCGCAAAACTCCGCCATGGGACACATATGCATGTACACACACACACACACACACACATACACACACACACACACACACACACAAATATATAAAACATGCACACATATTGACCCATACACACACACACATATACATCCATACACACACACATATACATCCATATACACACACATATACATCCATACACACACACATATACATCCATACACACACACATATACATCCATCCACACACACACATATACACCCATACACATATACACATATACACCCATACACATATACACATGTGCATCCATTCACATGTACACATATACACACATACTCATATACACATACACACATACACACACCTACACTTATACACATGTACACACACATACACATATTGTTACAAACTGCTCGCTCTATCTGTGGAGGTTTGACTAGCTGTTATTTCTTGCCAACTGCACTATCTCACTTGTATCGATACTGCTGCTTGGCATCGATTTCGACTGTCAGATACAAGAGAAGGGTGTAGTACATAAATTGTTTTGGAATGAATGTGGGGTTAAAGTGTAGAGTATGAGGACCCCGAACCGGACACTTGGAAAGAGGGGAATGAGAGTGGAGGGGGGAGGAAGGGGTGAAGAGCAGCCCTGGTGTAGAGAGGGAGTATCGCACTAAACATAGGTTTGTGGACTTCCCTGTTTGTTGTCGTTAATGGAAAAAATCTTCTAACTAGTTATGCCGCATAACATTCCTCTTGAAACTTATCTACTGCTCGATGTTTCGACCCTTCTGCTGGTATCGTTTTCAGTATTATATAGAGTCTCTCGATGACTTAACATTCAGCCATCAGTTTTGAGCCATCCACGGAAACTACTGTAATCCTCAGACTGTCGCAGAACAGGGATCGCAATGTCGAACATTGAAGACATTTGAAGAAGTACTGTGCGTGACGTGGCCTAACGACTCATAAGATTTTAACACCTATTTCGTTAGAGTTGATTTCAATAAGTTGCTGGAGCTGATGAATATTTCGTTGGATGAGGATGTGAGGCATGTATAGTTGTGTGGTTGAGGGGATATGCTGGTACGACTGAGTAGAGTGGTTAACAATCAGAGATAAAACATTAGGATGGTTAGTGTCATGTTTGCGGTAAGTGTAAGAGCGTGTGCTTTACTGGCCTCAGTCCATTTGAATAAAATCCTTACGCGTGCGTGACTGTATCCTATGAGGTAATACTTTTGACATTTTCATTGCCATTGTAGGATTTCAGCAGGACGACTACGTGTAGTTTGTGGTTATTGCTTTATATTTAATATTTGAATATGGTTAACGATTTTGCTACACTATATTTTTATTGAGTGGCTGCATCAAAGAGGATGAGTATCAGATGCATCTTTTCAGTAACATTTCATATTAATTTTTATTGCTTGCTATCAGCGAATCGGGACTGTGATACATACGGCCAGTTCAACCCACCAAATCGGAGGCGGGAGAAAGTGAAAACAGATATGGTGGATCTTTACAATTTAAAGAAACCTGTGCTTAGCTCCGCAGACACTCACGTACAAACGAAAAATCAAGGAGGGTGTCAATATAAGCAAAGCGCCCGTCGTACGTGAATCGCCAGAAGAGCTGCAGACACACAGTCTGGTTTGTCATTTATTGGAAACCAGTGGCAGCTGCTCAACTATGTGGCATAAACACCACAATGTAGGCAACAGAGAGGAATGACGGCCCACTATGTAAGCTACGTCACCATATTCGTCGATAACAACCGATAAACATCAACAACCGATAAATATTCCCGCCTAGAAGCATCTCATATCCATCCCCCTTGATATTGTCACCCAATCAAAATACATGCCAGAACACTCGGGTGTTAACAAATAATAAATATAAAGCAGTAGCTTTAGACCCCAAGTAGTCACCATAATGACATAATGAAGGCGATCAGCAATGTGTGTAAATAAAAATGCGTATGTTCGTTTGTTCAAAATCGTGTATCTCCGAAAGTTCTTGAACGATTAATTTAAAACTTTGCCTCAGCTTTACGTTGTAATATAGGGGTATTTTTGGATATATATATATATATATATATATATATATATAATTTTGAGATTTTCGTATTATTAAATTTATTACAATTATATATTAAATATATTAAAATAGGTATATGAAATCGCACGCCCATCCCGATGCAATGCTGTGTTAAACTTTCAAAGCATTGAGTCAAAAACTTTCAGAGATTTGTAATCAGGAGTATTTACGATTTTTATACAAGTACAAACGTTAAAGTTCGTTTCTTCAAAACATCAAATCACCGAAGTTTTTCAACGATTGCTTTTAAATTTTGGCACAACGCTGCATTCGAATACTCAAGTATTTCTATATGCCCACTGGGACGCCACTTATTACAGACGTGCCTTTTATGTAATTAAGGGAAAACGTTTTAAAAATGTAAATGTTGGTTTGTTCAAAATCGTTAATCTCTTAAGTTCTGGAAAAATTGCATTGAAATTTTGACAGTCTTGATTTGAAACACCTAATTCCTTAACACATGGCTATCTGATTTGCGATGACAACGAACATGGCTCAAGGTCAGAAGGAGGGGGGAAGACGAGATGGACAGACGGAAGGAAGGAAATGGACGTAGCAATCGGGAAGGAGGAGGTGGGCACAGAGAGGGAGCAAGAAGAGAGAGAGAGAGAGGTGGGGAGAAGAGGCAAATGGCTCTGAGCACTATGGGACTTAACATCTATGGTCATCAGTCCCCTAGAACTTAGAACTACTTAAACCTAACTAACCTAAGGACATCACACAACACCCAGTCATCACGAGGCAGAGAAAATCCCTGACCCCGCCGGGAATCGAACCCGGGAACCCGGGCATGGGAAGCGAGAACGCTACCGCACAACCACGAGCGGGAGAAGAGGATAGAAAGGGGAGAGGAGGTGACAGTCTGAGAGATGGAGGGGGGAGGGGGACAGGAGAAGATGGAGACAGAAAGAATGGGTGATGAGAAGGTGGATAGAGAGAGGGGGAGGAGGTGATGGACAGAGAGGAGGTGTGGAGGACGAGATGTAAAAGGAAAGTTGGAGGGGGAGATGGACAGAGAGGAGAGAAGATTATGACGTATATCCGTTTCCCATACATATTAGAAACGTATGCTTTCTCTTTCCTTTTTTCCCCATTGAAAGAGACTCAACTACAGCAAAGTGTGGCCGGGTACAGCTAGTGCTACAATAATCGTTGCCAGATTTATCCCATATAACACGATCACACGCAGAAGAATATTATTGATTTGCGAAAAGTGTAGAAACTCGGGTTTCAGTGTGGACGGTGAGTGAGGGAAAATTTCATTCCTGAACATTAAAATCGCTACAAAAGGAAGAACACCATAATACATAGTTTTACGTATTGTACATTACAATACAAAGTAAAAGGTGATTTGTGATTATACAGAGTGCGAAATTCAGCTGGAACCTTTGGCATCAACAGTGACTCTAAGGCGGATTTTCATCGTGTCTGAGCTTGCGTAGCAGCTACTTCGACGTTGTTTCAACTCGATCGCAGAGTCCGTCACTCGTAGTCGTTAACGAGTGGTAGTGTGCTATTTCAATGGGTGACGGATCTGGAGAATGTGTTGGCCGAGACAATAGTCTAACACCCTCTGCATCGAGGTATGTCAAGACAGTAGGGGAACATGCGTTCTTGCATCATCTTCATGAAAGAGAACGTCACTAAGATGCCGAAGATGTGGCACTACCAAAGTTGAGCGCATGATGTACCCAATGACATCCCATACCATCACGCCACATCTGACTTCATAGGGCAATTACTAATTCTGCCTGGCGACGTTCGTTCTGCGACGTTCGTTCTCGTCGGAACCTTCCCGCACGGATTCGTCCATCGTATGTTGTACGTGGAGCAGGAACGCTCTGGAAAGATAATGTGGTGCAATTCCTTTGCCTAGTGTCATGGTTGAACGTACCTCTGTTGTCACGCCCTCACTGCCCTCATGTCAAGAGAATATGCAGCAATTGTCTCCTTGCTGACAATGCTCTGGGTGTCGTCGTACTGTTTGAGTATCCACTACCGTTGCTGCAAAAAAGTCCCATTTCCTGACTAAAAGCATGTGACGCAGAAGTACGGTTCTGCGTCACCAAGTGAACAGTAAGTCTGTCCTCTCGGGTGTTATTAGCGGAGAGCCGGTGACAGACTCCACATCGTTGAGTATGGCAATCCTGAACTCATTCATAGCTTATTCGTACCAGAGTATAGGAATACCAACTAACTCGAGGTAGCAATATCACGGAGCTATCAAATGGAGTCACGATAGGTCAGGATTGTGTCTCTGCCGAATTACGACACGTCTAGTAGACATATTCCCTTGTTACACGAGTCATAACACGACCGTCGCACAAATAAGCAACATTAGAATGCGATTTATAAATAAGAAAGCCGCTGCATAGTTTTTCCTGATATATAGGTTGTAAGTGACATTACCAGTAGCTACTTTGTGAGACTGTACATGTTGTTACTATGAAACTACTGTATGTACAGACGTCTATTTCTATACCGCAAAGATGAACGTCATTTTTGACCAGCACAAGGATTTTATACTAGACGGACACGTCGGTTCATGTAGACGTGCAAAGCTTTTGCTACTGACGATGGGCTATATTCCAGAATGCCAGTATGCAAACAAATACTTCTGAAGTGCAGCTCATGAAGTACATTAAGATGTATTTTATCAGATTTAACAAATCAGACATTATGAAGATGGCCTCTGTATTTGATTAGGCATTGAAGAAAAATGCGAGCTGAAGCCTTCAGAATTTCTAGCGTGACCACCTATATCAACCCCAAATGAGAACATTATGAATGTAGCTTGGGAAGATAATTCTTGGCAGTATAATATGAGTCACTTCATGGCGTGGAGGTATAGTGGCTGGCTATTTCCTGGATAGATAACGAAAATCGATGGTGATGAATTATTTGCTTCTGCCCAGGTCGAAGAAACGAACCTTTGTAAATAACCAGACTTTCCCGACACAATCTGGTGGCACCACAACAGAACTGTGTGAAAATTAAAACCACAACTTCAACTGAGCGACCTACCAACTTGCTTCGCGGTTATAAGGCTGTGTTTGATATCTTTCCTAGCCACCATTTTTAATTTTTTTAATGAACCCTTTTTATTTTTATTAATTATGTGAGTGTATAGTCTTTCTCTGATTACAAAAATTTATTTCCAAGGCATTATGCTACAGACAACAATGGGCTTTGTTGCAAAGGGTAGCCCAGCCACACACCTCCATGTGTGTATGTCGTTTTTTATAAATGGTAGCTTACTGTGACGTCCCTTCCCTCCTTCTTCACTCGCCGGGAGGAGATGCGACTCGTAACGATGTTTGTCCCCGTCGGTGTGACGTGGAACAGCACCTGTAACTCTCGAGAGAACGCAACTCCTCGCCTGGTTTAGAAATATTCTGTTATCTGTCCGCAACAGTCTTCTCAGCTTGTGCGAACTGGTAAACTGCAATCGTTTATTTTTATTTTTATGCTCGGTTAGTTCCGTGACGAAATAAAATCTTGATTATTGATTTCATCATTACGTTCGTTTTTCACATCATACATAGCGAGGATGAAATTTTGCTGTCTACTATTCCGTTTCTATGGCGTTGCTCCGCCAAGTTATTAATAACAGCCCGACGTAACTCCAGAGATAACTTATGTTGGAGTAAATGATTTTTTTTTAACACGCCGTAATACTGGTTTAAACTAATCACTTTTCACTGTCCATTATTCATGTACTCACTTAGTCACTTAAAATGTTTAAAGAGTCAGTCAACTTGCATTAATACACATAGTATTGTCCGTTTAATGAGTTAGGCGACACGTACGATTTATTTTTTGACTCAGATTTTATTGTTCTTTCTGTAATTAATTATTTGTCCCTCCAACACACGCACACCGATATATCATTCAAGATTAACTTCTGTTCAGTTCAGTAATCGTGACGCTGACGACAACTTTTGACTAATCGGCGTACTTGTCTTTCTTCGTGTCTTCGTTTTACTTTGTCCTACACAAGACTACGAAAATTTTTTCTGTCGTTGATTCATTGCTCTCAAGGTTCGTAACTACGAAGGCTAAGTCCGATAAACGAATATCACTCAATTGAAGTCTAACACTCGTCTTACTATACCGTCGCGTTGAGAATGGTAAAGATTAATTTTCGTTTGTCTAATGACTGAGCAATACTTCAGTCTCTACCTCACGAATTATCAAACTTCCAAAACTGAAACAATCTAATAGCGTTTGCGTCCAAAGAACTATCGCAGAAGTACTCTAGAGTGATTCAAGAGCAACTAACTAACTGAACATTTCCATATCCGAGTTGCATTGTAGTCGCATTGAATTTCCTTCTCGATGCTGCTACAACTCTCTTCCGTGGTAAATGTTATCTTTGAATTACTTTCTTGGATTTAACCTTCGTTCATATGATTTTGAATTTATTCTATAGATGTTTGATAAAGAATCTATGATAATCCTCTCCTTTTATCTCCCCTTTTTGTATGCTATTCTCAGTATTTGAATGATATAGTTGTTAATCAAAATATTACCAGTGTAAATTTTATCGTCAATAGTTGCCGCCACTGTCAAGATGACTCACTTCCCTACTTTAAGTTCCCATAAAATTTGTTAATTGGGGTTTTCTGTCCTTGGTGCGTTACATTAGCTCATGAAGTTTTTATAGATACACATCTACATGTATTCTGACAGCATATGATTTGTTTCCTCCCTCCCCCCCCTCCCCCCTTATTCTTGAAGGTACTGTAATTTATAAGAGACTGTCATGATGGTGTCAATGCTAGAGGGAGCGCAATGTGTTTTGCTGTTTATTGAAATACGATCGCCTATTACAGTTCAGCGACAGTTTCGAGGTGCCTAGGGTCGAGATCTGTCAGATACGAAGAACATCAAAGGATGGTATGAAAAGTTTAGAGAGACTTGTAGTGTTGGTGAACGGCAAGCTACGGTACACCTGGAGTGTGTTACGACACTGCTGATAGCGTGTGTACTGTATTTCAGGGAAGTCCACGGAAGTCTACACGTTTCCAGAGAAACAGGCACACCTCAAAGTACTGTGGTGAAGAATTTGCGCAAACGGCTGCATTTGCATGCATAAAAAGAACAATTGCTGCAAGCCTTGCAACTAGATGATAAGCTCAAACGTGCTGAGTTTGATAAGAAAATTCTGGAACGAATCGATGGGAATGCCTAATTGAAGTTTGTTTTTCCGATAAAGAGACTTTTCGTTTCTCCGGAAAGTCAAAAAAGTCGATGTAGACCAGTACTCAGGGAACTGGAATGGGTGAGCAAATTCTGGAATCCTGCAGCGTCGCCGTGGGCGTTATACTGAAGGTAGGTTTTCGTTGCCTCCCTGCGACCTGATATGGATTGTTATTTGTTTATCTGTGTTGCATGCATGACAGTGAAACGTGAGGTATAGAGTTCGTTTATGTTGTTATGAGTGAGGAGATGGGACGGTGAAATCTTGTGCTCGTGAATAGCCTACTCCTTGCGAAAACCACCAAGATGGCCGCTAAACTTAATGTTCCCATCCGATGGATTGATTACCAACAATGTATGGATTACCAACAATGTCCTCGCTCCATGAGGCACTGCGAAGAGATTTGATTTTCGTCCAGGAGATTTCCGTGAACACTGGTGATAAAGAAGCTCACGTCACTGCCTCTCCTCTCTTTGCCAGCCAAATGTATGAAAGTGTTCCTCCTCCAGGTTTCCAACTGGTTCATCTCTGTGTCGAACATCACCATACAAGCGTGCATTAGTGATCTTAGCTATGGACGTGAGTATTCTTGGGAAATAACAGGTTCAACGTCCTGATCTGTGGTCAGAAAATCCACGTATCCCATAGAAATTGAATGACTGGCGTGGCTTAATTAACAACACAGTTATTGGACAGTTCTTATTTCTCTGAGTGTACCATTATTCCAACAATTCACCTGGGTATGTTGAGGCTTCTTGATTCACATCAGCTGAAAATTCAGTCATGGTTAGTGTTTCGGCATGATGGTTCGCTTTCACATTGGGGTTACTTGTTCGCCAGGTCTGGGATGAAACTGTTCCACACCGCCCTACTCCAGACATGGTCCAACATCATGGCCACTACATAACCTCTTGCTGTATCCGACATCCCTTCCCCTCCAGGTAGTCCACTCTTTGACGAAGCGGCGTGTCAGCGTGCCTACACGAAGGTGAACCCAAGAGTGGCGAGGACATCGGCTGTTGTCCACAGATGCCGTCAGCAGAGACGGCACTATTTCGCCATGCCTCATCATAGGCACCAATCGCACACAACGATGACATCAGTCTGCTTGTGGAGTCAGCGAGTGGGGTGCCTGCTATTGCCTGCAGCATCAATCAGCCAATAGAGAGGATTCGTTTCATAACTCGGGGCTCAGCAGGTCTGAAGCCATTCATCGATACATTTACTCAGCAGTTCATCATCGTGGAGCCAAGCGTCCATCATTCCCCGACAACCAGCAGTATATCATGAGCAGTTAGGACTCTGTCTTCACCGGTTCTCAGACGACATAAGCTACGCGGGCTGGGGCTCTCATATTAGCAACAGCCGAAAGAGGACCGCCACCGGCCCAGAATCTGCAGCACACACATTAACTTCCCCTCGAGGATAGGCACTGCACAGCCAGGGTTGCCACTTGGTAACTGATTTTGTCTCTGGACGGCTGTTTGTTTCTGGAGGTGATGGCAGTTCAGGGAACTTAATTGGCAGCGTGGACAGATGCAATGTTGTTTTTTCTTACATGGATGTAAGTGTTGCAATAAAAAAATCGCAATGCGGCGGCAAGAGCAGTGACACAACTCAAAAATGCAGTACTTGAGAAACATAGACTTAAAGAATTCAATAAAAACTTGTACTTAAATAATTCAATAAGAACTTGTACTGAAACAACGCAGAGGGGGAAGTGGGCAAATAAATGTGTCCCGGACATTTTGAAACCATCTGTGGCAGCATTAAAGCAAGAAGAAGAGACCTATATTTATTTCCAACAAGATGAACCAACTGTCCACACAGCCGGCCGAACACTGGAATACATTTACACCATCTTCACGCCTGACACAGCTGTCAGCAGAGGTCAGTCTGGTCGCATCCCTAACTAGCTACCGCGGTCACATGATATGTCTGTACGCAATTGCTTTGCGTGCGTTTTCCCTCAGGTTCAAGGTGTATCGCAACAACCCTTATAGCCTTCAAGAATTGCAGCAGAGCATTTCGGATGAGATTCCAGCAGTTCCAGTAGTTCAGCTTAGATCTGCCCTCAGCAACTTGCTGAGCAAGGCCCGAAGGTGCCGAGAGATCAATGGTGGTCGCTTTTAACACCTGCTACAGTCAGGTTATAAATGTCTTTCCTTTCCTCTAATGTGTCCGTTCTCCGTCTCATTTTTATTTGCCCCACCCTGTATACGCTTCCTTTAAATTTCAAGCAAGTAGTTTTCACAGTAAATTCCAGTATATTCTACACAACACGAATATGGACATGTTGTTATGTTCTTGTCGAATGTGAGGTGTTGTGAAGTAACTGTTAAGTAGGTGTTTAAGTTGAGACTTCTTTTGTATTCCTAAAAACATTTTGTTTGTGTTATGATCCCTCATGTAATACTTTTGCCACTTTTCCACCACAGATAATATATTTTTTTAAATTACTGTAATATAAAACGAGATTCGAACCACCATCAGAAAATTTAGTACTTACGAGAGTAGAAAATAAAGAACAAATTGAAACTGTTTTATTAGAAAAATACAAAAATCAAAATTATAATATATGAAATCCGTACAATGCAATACGGAACATCAGTCAGGTACGATTCAAGGAACGCAGTTTACAGATCACAGAATCATAAATGGGCTTACATAATGTAGAAATACTTTAAGCCAAGAAAAGGGATCAAACATGAACTTTCTTTATAGCAGAATAGCGGAAATTTTCATTTTTTTTACACTGCAACGCCAGAAACTTCTGAATATTTACAGCAGCTGTTATCGTCAAAGCAGTGTCATATACACTCCTGGAAATGGAAAAAAGAACACATTGACACCGGTGTGTCAGACCCACCATACTTGCTCCGGACACTGCGAGAGTGCTGTACAAGCAATGATCACACGCACGGCACAGCGGACTCACCAGGAACCGCGGTGTTGGCCGTCGAATGGCGCTAGCTGCGCAGCATTTGTGCACCGCCACCGTCAGTGTCAGCCAGTTTGCCGTGGCATACGGAGCTCCATCGCAGTCTTTAACACTGGTAGCATGCCGCGACAGCGTGGACGTGAACCGTATGTGCAGTTGACGGACTTTGAGCGAGGGCGTATAGTGGGCATGCGGGAGGCCGGGTGGACGTACCGCCGAATTGCTCAACACGTGGGGCGTGAGGTCTCCACAGTACATCGATGTTGTCGCCAGTGGTCGGCGGAAGGTGCACGTGCCCGTCGACCTGGGACCGGACCGCAGCGACGCACGGATGCACGCCAAGACCGTAGGATCCTACGCAGTGCCGTAGGGGACCGCAACGCCACTTCCCAGCAAATTAGGGACACTGTTTCTCCTGGGGTATCGGCGACGACCATTCGCAACCGTCTCCATGAAGCTGGGCTACGGTCCCGCACACCGTTAGGCCGTCTTCCGCTCACGCCCCAACATCGTGCAGCCCGCCTCCAGTGGTGTCGCGACAGGCGTGAATGGAGGGACGAATGGAGACGTGTCGTCTTCAGCGATGAGAGTCGCTTCTGCCTTGGTGCCAATGATGGTCGTATGCGTGTTTGGCGCCGTGCAGGTGAGCGCCACAATCAGGACTGCATACGACCGAGGCACACAGGGCCAACACCCGGCATCATGGTGTGGGGAGCGATCTCCTACACTGGCCGTACACCACTGGTGATCGTCGAGGGACACTGAATAGTGCACGGTACATCCAAACCGTCATCGAACCCATCGTTCTACCATTCCTAGACCGGCAAGGGAACTTGCTGTTCCAACAGGACAATGCAAGTCCGCATGTATCCCGTGCCACCCAACGTGCTCTAGAAGGTGTAAGTCAACTACCCTGGCCAGCAAGATCTCCGGATCTGTCCCCCATTGAGCATGTTTGGGACTGGATGAAGCGTCGTCTCACGCGGTCTGCACGTCCAGCACGAACGCTGGTCCAACTGAGGCGCCAGGTGGAAATGGCATGGCAAGCCGTTCCACAGGACTACATCCAGCATCTCTACGATCGTCTCCATGGGAGAATAGCAGCCTGCATTGCTGCGAAAGGTGGATATACACTGTACTAGTGCCGACATTGTGCATGCTCTGTTGCCTGTGTCTATGTGCCTGTGGTTCTGTCAGTGTGATCATGTGATGTATCTGACCCCAGGAATGTGTCAATAAAGTTTCCTCTTCCTGGGACAATGAATTCACGGTGTTCTTATTTCAATTTCCAGGAGTGTATGTTTCAAGGACGTAGTAATGTAAGATACGGATACTGCGTAAACACGCACATTGTAGTAATTAGTGAAAGTAAAAATTAGACCCAGCTTATTTATACACGAAAAGTGTCACAACTCAGAGTGTGCGCCTCTTCGGAATGACCCATGCACACTTGCCAGTAGCAGCACTGAGAGTCACTGTTCTTGCCTCGAAGTAGCCGACAAAGAAACTGAGGGAACTACTCTGAAGTGAACAAACTGCGAGACACAGACGTGACGACTTCCGCGCACGTTGGGGCACTTCAAACGTATTTTTTAGTGACGTAAACTAAAGAATGCCGTTTTTTGACTTATGTCACTTTCCTTGCCGAGGTATGAAATGTTCATGTTCTTGCTGTAATAAGTCGTGTACAGCGGTGTTGCAGACCCTTTACACCACCTCGTCTGACATTTTTGTGGGGTTGTTGGGGATAAAGCATTCGGTTCACCAGTTCCTGATGTGCGGACTCGTACACCATGAATGCGTGGTGCTGTTGAGGCGGTGATGGGGAAGATGTTGGCAATGATCTAGAGAGAAATTCAGTATCATCTAGACCGGCAACAAACGTAGCGTATGTGGAAATGTCTTCCTAATGAAACCTTTCTGAGTTAAGCTACCATTTACAACAAACTGCATACCTGTATGTAGCACAGTTCCTTAAAATACGGTAAATTTCTGTAATCAGACAAACACTTTACGCAGACACTCATATAGTATTTATGTTTAACATGTACAACACATTTTTCAATATTTTGTACCGAAGTAAAAGTTTTATAGGTAGTGGTATTCGTTTATTTCTTAAATCTTATTTCTCATCAGTCCGTGCCGCCTTTCGCATACCGTATATAAACTTGCCCCTTGAGTGCGTCAAATTGGAACAGTTGTTACCTTTTCGTACACATTTTTTTACGAATACATTGTATAACAGTCTCCTCGTTTATTAGTAACGAAAGAGTAATACTGTCAGCAGTGTCGATGACATACGTAGTAGATATTATAGGGAAAAACAAAAAAATAAGCAAAACCAATTGCTTCGTTAATAAATAACTTTTCTGCTGCCAGTCACGATTTTTGTTTATTTATATTTTGCACAGCACTTCTCGGAAAATCATTCATATCATAAATTGAATTTCTCTTTCTGTACTACGCCATTTTTTCGTAATGTTTTTGTTGCGTGAGGTTACGCATTGTGCTGTTGACGTTACTGCGATATACAGGGTGTTACAAAAAGGTACGGCCAAACATTCAGGAAACATTCCTTACACACAGATAAAGAAAAGATGTTATGTGGACATGTCCGGAAAAGCTTAATTTCCATGTTAGAGCTCATTTTAGTTTCGTCGGTATCTACTGTACTTCCTCGATTCACCGCCATGATTTCATACGGGATACTCTACCTGTGCTGCTAGAACACGTGCCTTTACAAGTACGACACAACATGTGGTTCATGCATGATGGAGCTCCTGCATATTTCAGTCGAAGTGTTCGTACACTTCTCAACAACAGATTCGGTGACCGATGGATTGGTAGAGGCGGACCAATTCCATGGCCTCCACCCTCTCCTGACCTCAACCCTCTTGACTTTCATTTATGGGGGCATTTGAAAGCTCTTGTCTACGTAACCCCGGTACCAAATGTAGAGACTCTTCGTACTCGTATTGTGGACGACTGTGATATAATACGCCATACTCCAGGGTTGCATCAGCGCATCAGGGATTCCATGCTTGTATCCTCGCTAACGGAGGACATTTTGAACATTTCCTGGAACAAAGTGTTTGAAGTCACGCTGGTACGTTCTGTTGCTGTGTTTTTCCATTCCATGATTAATGTGATTTGAAGAGAAGTAATAAAATGAGCTCTAACATGGAAAGTAAGCGTTTCCGGACACATGTCCACATAACATATTTTCTTTCTTTGTATGTGAGGAATGTTTCCTGAAAGTTTGACCGTACCTTTTTGTAACACCCTGTATAGGGTGTTCGTTTTAAGAGAAGAAGTTGAAATACCTCGAAAAAACTACACAACGGATCAAAAAAAAAAAAATCCAATTGTTTGTCTCGGAGCGGGACATCTAATGATACCACACTCGAGAGCTGGGTTTCAGACGATCGTCTCTTTCGAAACCCATGCTCATTCCTACAGAGTAGATTTGTAGTCTCCACTGGAGAGTGTACAATCCCCACTGGTTATGGCTGGTTTAGCACCAACGTCCTTGGTTGGTTAACGTATGGTGCGGCATCATGGGGGGAAAGACACGTTGGTTGCACATAGCGAACGATTTTGGAACAGGAACTACTGGTTCTGCTGCAAAATGTTGCCATGGACGTTCGACAACATATGTGGCTTCAGCATGACATTTGGCAAGGGCATTAAGCAACCGAAGCCCGCGAGGTATGAGACCGCTTTTACACTGGAGGTGGCCCTATTAATTGGTCCCCTAGGTCGCCGGATTTGACGTCACTGGATTTTTTTCTTTGGGGGTATTTAAAGATCTGGTGTAACAGTAAGTGCCAAAAGGCAGTGAGGACATGGTCGACCTCATCAAAAACGCCTGTGCTGACATTCCTGCATATAAGCATCTGTCCCATGCGCCTTTTTATATTCAAGGGCCATTGAGTATCATGTTTGTTCGTCCGATTACAGAAATGAGAAAAGGAGAAAATGCTCCAGACCAAACTTATTTAAATTTTTGCCGTAAAATCGTAATATACAATAAAAAACGGGAGTTGCTATTGAAGTTTTCAAAGTTGCCTCCCACCACACACGCATGGGGTGGGCTGGCGGTTCGAGTGTGGTATCGTTGGATGCCCACTCCAAGACAAAATATTGGAATTATTACTTTCTTGATCCGATGTGTAGTTTCCGAGATTTTTCAGTGTTTTGAGTTAAAATGAACAACATAAAGAGTAGTTTTTGCGTGACTATCGATCTCAATACACTACTGGCCATTAAAATTGCTACACACGAAGATGACGTGCTACAGACGCGAAATTTAACCGCCAAGAAGAAGATGCAGTGATATTAAAATGATTAGCTTTTGAGATGATTCACGCAAGGTTGGCGCCGGTGGGGACACCTAAAACGTGCTGACATGAGGAAAGTTTCCAACCGATTTCTCATACACAAACAGCAGTTGACCGGCGTTGCCTGGTGAAACGTTGTTGTGATACCTCGTGTAAGGAGGAGAAATGCGTACCATCACGTTTCCGACTTTGATAAAAGTCGGATTGTAGCCTATGGTCTAGATCCAACGACTGTTAGCAGAATATGGAATCGGTGGGTTTAGGAGGGTATTACCGAATGCCGTGCTGGATCCCAACGGCCTCGTATCACTAGCAGTCGAGATGACAGGCATCTTATCCGCATGGCTGTAACGGATCGTGCAGCCACGTCTCGATCCCTGAGTCAACAGATGGGGACGTTTGGAAGACAACAACCATCTGCACGTACAGTTCGACGACGTTTGCAGCAGCATGGAGTATCAGCTCGGAGACCATGGGTGCGGTTACCTTTGCCGCTGCATCACAGACAGGAGCACCTGCGATGGTGTACTCAACGACGAACCTGGGTGCACGAATGGCAAAACATCATTTTTTCGGATGAATCCAGGTTCTGTATACAGCACCACAATGGTCGCATCCGTGTTTGGGACATCGCGGTGAACGTACATTGGATGCGTGTATCCGTCAACGCCATACTGTCGTATCACCCGGCGTGATGGTATGGGGTGCCATTGGTTACACGTCTAGGTCACCTCTTGTTCGCATTGACTGCACTTTGAACAGTGGACGCTACATTTCAGATGTGTTACGAGCCGTGGCTCTACCTTTCATTCGATCCCTGCTAAACCCTACATTTCAGCAGGATAATGCACGACCGCATGTTGCAGGCCCTGTACGGGCCTTTCTGGATACAGAAAATGTTCGACTGCTGCCCTGGCCAGCACATTCTCCAGATCTCTCACCAACTGAAAACGTCTAGTAACTGGTGGCTGAGCAACTGGTTCGTCACAATACGCCAGTCACTACTCTTGATGAATTGTGGCATCGTGTTGAAGCTGCATGGGCAGCTCTACCTGTACACGCCCTGTCTGACTCAATGCCGGGCGTATCAAGCCCGTTATTACGGCCAGAGGTGGTTGTTCTGGGTACTTATTTTTCGAGATCTATGCCCCCAAATTGCTTGAAAATGTAATCACATGTCAGTTTTAGTATAATATATTCGTCTAACGAATAGCCGTTTATCATCTGCATTTCTTCTTGGTGTAGCAATTGTAATGGCCAGTAGTGTACATAGTGGCGAAATTTGGAAGAACTTGTACCTACAGTATTTTTACGGTCCGTTTGTGCCGTCTCACGTACACTAAACATCACAGACAATTTTCTGTGTAAAGTATGTATCGAGAACAGCTACGTTAGAGAAAAACGCATTTTCAAACGGGAATTACTTCCCGAAATGCCACGAGTAAAATGTAAATGAACGTAAGCCATTATTGGTAGGAAAAACGTTATTTACAAGCAAACCTATTATTTTCAGAGTTGCGGGCATTATAATGGGCCTTATCAGATTTAAAAAAATTAGAACTGTGCCACCTAACCCCATTCATTACTCAATAAGAAACTTGACTCATGCCAACTAATTACCTTGTGGCGCCCGTAAGAGTGAATTTTAGATTTTCGAGTTGGCGCAGAGCAGCGCCAGCATAGGGAACGGCAGGCGCCAGAGCGTTGCTAGGAATAAATATTGTGGCGGCGTTGCGCCACCGCTGACAGCACGCCGGCGGCTGTCTTAATTAGTGGCGCCACCACGGCAGCCCGATGGTGTGAGTGAGGCAACGCCAACAGCCAGCGATCGCGACGCCAGCCACCCTGGCGGTCGCTGCCCAGGTACGGCATCCGAGCGGAGTGGTTGCCGCTTCAGCGGGGCGTGGCTGCGCCTGCGCCGCCAACTGGTGCCAAGGCTACGCGCCGCGATTAAGTGCTTTCAAGTCCAAGGCTCCGCTGTTTACAGCAACCACTAATTCAGCAGGACCCGCTCCGCTAGCAGCCGCTTCCGCAGCTTCCTGGCCAGCGAGGCTCACGAGAAAGACAGGCTGTGGCGTATAAGTTACAGCATGTGACACTGTAGAGCTAACGAGTACTAGCAGCCGTCTCCGGTTGGGAGAGTGTAACTATTTCAGACGATTTATGTGCTTTTCAGGCAACTTTCAGCAGTCGATGTATGTTTCAAGAAATTCGCGACACTAAGCTGCATTAACTGACCTTTATTAGTACTAATGTTTTCGGCCGTAAGTCATCATTCGTTACGAAAATCACTTAAAACATTTCATTTGTCATAAATATTCAAATATACACTGCAGCGTAAAAAAAAAAAAAACTGGTACAGGCATGCGTATTCATACAGAGATATGTAAAAGGGCGCTGCGGTCGGCAATGCCTATACAGGGTGGTCCATTGATCGTGACCGGGCCAAATATGACACGAAACAAGCGTCAAACGAAAAAACTACAAAGAACGAAACTGGTCTAGCTTGAAGGGGGAAACCAGATGGCGCTATGATTGGCCCCCTAAATGGCGCTGCCATAGGTACAAACGGATATCAAATGCGTTTTTTTAAAAATAGGAACACCCATTTTTTATAACATATTCGTGAAGTACGTAAATAAATATGAATGTTTTAGTTGGACCACTTTTTTCGCTTTGTGATAGATGGCGCTGTAATAGTCACAAGTATATGGCTCACAATTTTAGGCGAACAGTTGGTAACAGGTAGGTTTTTTAAATTAAAATACGGAACGTAGGTACGTTTGAACATTTTATTTCGGTTGTTCCAATGTGATAGTGTACCTTTGTGAACTTATCATTTCTGAGAACGCATGCTGTTACCGCGTGATTACCTGCAAATACCACATTAACGCAATAAATGCTCAAAATGATGTCCGTCAACCTCAATCCATTTGACAATACGCGTAACGACATTCATCTCAACAGCGAGTAGTTTGCCTTCCGTAATGTTCGCACATGCATTGACAATGCGCTGACACATGTCGTCAGGCGTTGTCGGTGGATCACGATAGCAAATATCCTTCAACTTCCCCCACAGGAAGAAATCAGGGGACGTCAGATTCAGTGAACGTGCGGGCCATGGTATGGTGCTTCGACGACCAATCCACCTGTCATGAAATATGCTATTCATTACCGCTTCAACCGCAAGCGAGCTATGTGCCACACATCCATCAGGTTGGAAGTACATTGCCATTCTGTCACGCAGTGAAACATCTTGCAGTAACATCGGTAGAACATTACGTAGGAAATCAGCATACGTTGCACCATTTAGATTGGCATCGATAAAATGGGGGCCAATTATCCTTCCTCCCATAATGCCGCACCATACATTAACCCGCCAGGGTCGCTGATGTTCCACTTGTCGCAGCCATCGTGGATTTTCCGTTGCCCAATAGTGCATATTATGCCGGTTTACGTTACCGCTGTTGGTGAATGACGCTTCGTCGCTAAATAGAACGCGTGCAAAATATCTGTCATCGTCCCGTAATTTCTCTTGTGCCCAGTGGCAGAACTGTACACGACGTGCAAAGTCGTCGTCATGCAATTCCTGGTGCATAGAAAAATAGGACGGGCGCAATCGATGTTGATGTAGCATTCTCAACATCGACGTTTTTGAGATTCCCGATTCTCGGGCAATTTGTCTGCTACAGACGTGCGGACTAGCCGCGACAGCAGCTAAATCACCTACTTGGGTATCATCATTTGTTGCAGGTCGTCGTTGACGTTTCACACGTCGCTGAACACTTCCTGTTTCCTTAAATAACGTAAGTATCCGGCGATCGCTACGGACACTTGGATGATGTCGTCCAGGATACCGAGCAGAATACACAGCACACTCCCGTTGGGCATTTTGATCAGAATAGCCATACATCAACACGATATCGACCTTTTCCGCAATTGGTAAACGGTCCTTTTTAACACGGGTAATGTACCACGAAGGAAATACCGTCCGCACTGGCAGAATGGTACGTGATACCACGAACTTATAAGTGTGTGACCATTACAGGGCCATCTATCACTTCGCGAAAAAAGTGTCCAACTAAAACACTCATATTTCTTTACGTACTACACGAATATGTAATAAAAAATGGGGGTCCCTATTTTTAAAAAACACAATTGATATCCATTTGACTTATGGCAGCGCTTCTAGCGGGCCAACCATAGCGCCATCTGGTTCCCCCTTCACGTTAGACGAGTTTCGTTCTTTCTAATTTCTACGGTTGATGCTTATTTCGTGAGATATATTGCCCGGTCTTTATCAATGGACCACCCTGTATAAGGCAACAAGTGTCTGGTGCAGTTGTTAGACCGATTGCTGTTGGTACAGTGGCATTTAAGTGAGTTTAAACGTGATGTTGTAATCGGCACACGAGCGAAGGGACACAGCATCTCCGAGATAACGATGAAATAGGGAATTTTCCTGTATGAACATTTCACGAGTGTACCATGAATATCAGGAATCGGACAAAACATCAAATCTCCGACATCGCTGCGGCCGGAAAAAGACCCTGTATCAACATGACGGAATTGCAACCTTTCCGCAAATTGCTGCAGATTTCAATGTTAGGCGGTCAACAAGTATCGGAGTGCGAACCATTCAACGAAACATCATCGATATGGGCTTTCGGAGCCGAAGGCCCACACGTGTAACCTTGATGACTCCAAGACACAAGCTTTGCACCTCGCCTGGACCCGCTAACACCGACATTGGACTGTTAATGACTGTAACATGTAGCTTGGTCGGACGAGACTCGTTTCAAATCGTATCGAGCGAGTGGACGTGTACGGATACAGTGACGGCCGCTGAATCCATGGAACCCGCATGTCAGCAGGGGACTGTTCAAGCTGGTCAAGGCTGTGTAATGGTGTGGGGCGTGCGTAGTTGGAATGATATGGGAACCCTGATACGTCTAGATACGACTCTGACAAGTGACACGTACGTAAGCATCGTGTCTGGTCACCTGCATCCATTCATGTTCATTGTGCATTCAGACGGACTTAGGCGATTCCAGCAGGACAATGCGACAGCCCATGTGATCAGAATTGCTACAGAGTGGCTCCAGGAACCCTCTTCTGAGTTTAAACACTTCCGCTGGCCACGAAAATTTCAGAAATGAACATTGTTGAGCATATCTGGAATACCTTGCAACGTGCTGTTCAGAAGAGATCTCCGCTCCCTCGTACCCCTACTGGTTTATGGACAGCCCTGCAGGATTCATGGTGTCAATCGCCTCCAGCACCACTTCAGACATTAGTCGAGTACATGCCACATCGTGTTGGGTCACTTCTGCGTGTTGCTGTGGGTCCTACTCGATATTAGCGGTTCTAGGCGCTACAGTCTGGAACCGCGCGACCGCTACGGTCGCAGGTTCGAATCCTGCCTCGGGCATGGATGTGTGTGATGTCCTTAGGTTAGTTAGGTTTAAGTAGTTCTAAGTTCTAGGGGACTGATGACCTCATATGTTAAGTCCCACAGTGCTCAGAGCCATTTGAACCATTTTGTAATTCAATGGGTTACTCCTATTTCCTTTCTAGGATATTGGTGTGACCTGTGATACTTTCCATTCTTTAGGAAAGGCCCCATTGTTTCCGCGTATTCTGAAAGGAACCTGATTGGTATACCATCTGGACCGGAAGACTTGCCTTTCTTAAGTGATTTGAGTTGTTTCGCAACACCTATGATATCCACTTTTATGTCACTCATGGTAACAGCTGTTCTGGTTTCGAATTCTGGAATATTTACTTTGCCTTCTTTCGTGAAGGAATTATGAAAAATATTTTAAGAACGGTCAGGGTCATGAATTACTTTATCCTCGCGAAGCTCTCTGTTCTCGTTTTACCTCAGTTGGCATAATGTTGCCGATCACAGTTACATTTTAAGGTATCTGTTGTAATCCTCAAGGTTTCATTAAGTTCCACGCTGTGCAGTCACACTAATGTGACCACCTGCCAACAGACTGAATAACCATCTCCTTCAGCATAGGCCGCTGCGAGATCTGCAGGAAGAGAATCTGGAAAAGGATCTGGAAGGTACGGATAGAGGTGCGAAGCCATGTCGACTCCAGTGTAGCTGGCAGCTGCGCCAGGTTTCTCCGTTGAGGATCCACGGCGCGAACAGCCCGATAGTGGTGGTCACACAGATTCATTATTAGGTTTAAATCCTGCGAGTTTCGTGACCAGGGGAGTACGGTAAACTCATCCACGTGCTCTTCAAACCACGCACGATTCACTGTGAGTGGTGCGACGCGTAGTTGGTAGATGCCATCGTGCGGAGGAAAACAAACTATGTAGGACTGGACATTGTCCCAAAGGATAGATGCGTACTTGTGTTGATGTAAGGTACCTTGCAGAAGGACGAGTTCAACTAAGGAGTGCCATGAAAACACTCCCCAGACAATAACACTTCTTCCTCCTGCCTGCACCCTTCCGACGATTGTTCAGGGAGTTTGCTTTCAGACGTTTCACGCCGTTCACGCCAACGGCCAACTATCCGCAAGAGCATAAAACGCAATTCATCTGAAAAGGCCACCTGTTTCCATTCAGTGGATGTCAAGTTGCGGTACGAGTGTGCAAATTGAAGCTTTCGTCGCCACGAATAGCAGTCTGCAGTAGTGCATGAACCAGGCGACTGCTGCAGAGGCCTATGTGCAGCAACATTCGCACGATGGTCTTTGAGGGGACACTGTTGGTAGCCGAGTGACCAGTTGCTCAACAGTTGAGCGTCTAGTCGCCCGCACACGCCTCCACAGCCGTCGTTCACCACTGCCGTGTCCGCCCCGATAGCTGAGGGGTCAGCGTGACGGATTGCCATCCTACGGGCCCGGGTTCGATTCCCGGCTGAGTCGGAGATTTTCTCCGCTCAGAGACTGAGTGTTGTGTTGTCTTCATCATCATTTCATCCCCATCCGGCACGGAGGTCGCCCAATGTGGCATCGATTGTAATAAGATCTGCACCAAGGCGGCCGGACCTGCCCCGCAAGGGGCCTTCCGGCCCGAGGCAGGATTCGAACCTGCGACCGTAGCGGTCGCGCGGTTCCAGACTGAAGCGCCTAGAACCACTCGGCCACTCCGACCGCCCATTTAATTACAGATCCATATCACTGACCTCAATTTTCAGTAGGATTTTGGAGCATATTCTGCACTCGAACATTATGAATCACTTTAGAAAATGACTTATTGATTCAGAAAATATCGTTCTTGTGCAACACAGCTAGCTCTTTATTCCCATGAAGTAATGAGTGCTGTTGGCAAGAGATCTCAGATGGATTCCATATTCCTAGATTTCCAGAAGGCTTTTGATACAGTTCCTCACAAGCGACCATTAATCAAGTTGCGTGCATATGGAGTATCGTCTCAGGTGTGTGACTGATTTCGTGATTTCGCCTCAGAGAGGTCACATTTCGCAGTGATAGACGGTAAATCATCGAGTACAGTAGAAGTGATATCTGGCATTCCACAGGGTAGTGTCATAGGCCCTCTGCTGTTCCTGATTTACATAAATGATGTAGGTGATAATCTGAGCAGCCCCCTTAGATTGTTCGCAGATGACGCTGTAATTTACCGTCTAGTAAAATCATCAGACGAGTAGTTCCAATTACAAAATGATCTAGAGAGAATTTCTGTATGGTGCGAAAAATGGGAATTGGCACTAAACAAAGGAAAGTACGAGGTCATCCACATGGGTATTAAAAAAAAAAAAGATAAATTTTGGGTGTACGATAAATCGCACAAATCTAAGGGCTGTCAAGTCGACTAAATACATAGGAATTACAATTACGAGCAACATAAATTGGAAAGACCACATAGATAAGGCGAAACAAAGACTACGCTTTGTTGGCAGAACATTTAGAAGTTGCGACAAACCCACTAATGAGACAGCCTACATTGCACTTGTCCGTCCTCTGGTGGAATATTGCTGCGCGCTATGGGATCCTTACAAGGCAGGATTGACGGAGGACATCTAAAAAGTGCAAAGAAGGGCAGCTCGTTTCGTGTTATCGCGCAATAGGGTTGAGAGTGTCACTGATATGATACGCGAGTTGGGGTTTTCTTTGCGGCGAGATCTATTTACAAAATTTCAATCACCAACTTTCTCTTCCGAATGCGTAAATATTTTGTTGACACCCACGTACGTAGGGAGAAATGATCCTCATAATAAAATAAGAGAAATCAAAGCTCGAACGGAAAGATTTAGGTGTTCGTTTTTCCCACGAGCCATTTGAGAGTGGAATGGTAGAGAAGTAGTATGAAAATGGTTCGATGAACCCTCTGCCAGGTACTTAAGTGTGAATTTCAGAGTAACCATGTAGATTTAGATGAAGCATATGACTGCAAACGATCTACCACAACCTGGAGGTCTCAGAAAAAAGTATGGGACACTATCACAGAATCATACTTTCATGTTAATGAAGAATGAAACAGATAAATAAGTATCAGCCACTTAAATATCGCAGATGTCACTCAAGAGCTTCCGGTACAGAATATTGCCTGGGGTGTCCCTGGCGTGTGGACAAGGCACAACAGTACTGTAAAACATCTTCGAAGTTGCAAACCGACGAAGCATATTCGGGTTGTATCAGTTTCTGACGCTTATGAGAAAACTGTTCATCAAACCGTGAAAAAGCAGAAAGCAAGAAAGAATCAAAGATCTGTGGGAGATGTAATCGAAGCAACTGATTATGCTATTACCTGCTTGACTTCATTTGACTTGGAAATCTAATATAAAATAACCTCCAGTAATACAGGGTGTTACAAAAAGGTACAGCCAGACTTTCAGGAAACATTTCTCACACACAAATAAAGAAAAGATGTTATGAAGACATGTGTCCGTAAACGCTTAATTTCCATGTTAGAGCTCATTTAATTTCGTCAGTACGTTGTATCACGTTGGAATGAAGCCTCATCCATAAAGAGAACATTTGCACTGAAATGAGGATTGACACATTGTTGGATGAACCATTCGCAGAAATGCACCCGTGGAGGCCAATCAGCTGCTGATATTGGCTGCACACGCTGTACATGGTACGGAAACAACTGGTTCTCCCGTAGCACTCTCCATACAGTGAAGTGGTCAACGTTACCTTGTACAGCAGCAACTTCTCTGACGCTGACATTAGGGTTACCGTCAACTGCCTCGTCCATTGCAGGTGTCCTCGTCGTTCTAAGTCTTCCCCAGTCACGAGTCTAGGCTGGAATGTTCCGTGCTCCCTAAGACGCCGATCAATTGCTTTGAACGTCTTCCTGTCGGGACACCTTCGTTCAGGAAATCTGTCTCGATACAAATGTACCGCGCCACGGCTATTGCCCCGTGCTAACCCATACATCAAATGGGCATCTGCCAACTCCGCATTTGTAAACATTGCACTGACTGCAAAACCACGTTCGTGATGAACACTAACCTGTTGATGCTACGTACTGATGTGCTTGATGCTAGTACTGTAGAGCAATGAGTCGCATGTCAACAGAAGCATCGAAGTCAGCATTACCTTCCTTCAATTGGGCCAACTGGCGATGAATCGAGGAAGTACAGTTCATACTGACGAAACTAAAGTGAGCTCTAACATGGAAATTAAGCGTTTCCGGACACATATCCACATAACATCTTTTCTTTATTTGTGTGTGAGGAATGTGTCCAGAAAGTTTGGCCGTACCTTTCTGTAACACCCTGTATATGTTATATTTTTGTGGTTTCACAGCTCTACATTTTCAGTACCAATGTGCTGGTATTGTGTATTGAAAAACCAATCTGGGGTAATGAATAAATGATCCCAGAAAATTCATGTCCTGCGGAGGAATTAAATAAAAACGACTTACTACTATAGTGCCAAATTTTGATTAACTAACGAAACACAATATTTCTAAACTGTCGGAACAGTTAGTTAGTGCACTAAATTGTTCATATTTGAGCTGGAGCTCTAGTGGTTAGAAGCGTTGCCTTTGGTTTACGGGGTCCCGGGTTCGAGTCCCGTTTCATATCCTATCAACCACAGAGAGGCGCAAGTCGCCAGAGTGACGTAAAATAGAAATACTTGCCTCAGGCTGTCGAACAACCCAAGGCAGGGTTTTCTGGTGAAAAGTGCCATAATTTCCACTTCCAGCGCACTAAATTGTCACCTATTCTCGCCTATTTCTTCTTTCATCCCATTAAATATGACACTGATCGCACTTCTTATTTAAATTAATTATAATTTTGCCACGAAGTAGAGTGTACTTGATTTATAAGTGCTGGTACAAGGGAGGGGGAGGGGGAGTGATTACCCTTCTGTGAAGGTGCCACGACTTCCTGTCCTATGTCACCTTCGTCTCAGACAAGCACTTGCGCCAGACGTCCTCCATTAGTGGCTGGGTATATTTCAACCTCTGTCTTCACCTACTACTTTTACCGTCTACGTCTCTCTCTAGTGCCACTGAAGTTATTTTCTTATGTATGACGTGTTCTTTTATTCTACTCTATGATGACGAATGCTGAGGGAATTAGATTAGGAAATGAGACACTTAAAGTAGTAAAGGAGTTTTGCTATTTAGGGAGTAAAATATCTGATGATGGTCGAAGTAGAGAGGATATAAGATGTAGACTGGCAATGGCAAGGAAAGCGTTTCTCAAGAAGAGAAATTTGTTAACATCGAGTATAGATTTAAGTGTCAGGAAGTCGTTTCTGAAAGTATTTGTATGGAGTGTAGCCATGTATGGAAGTGAAACATGGACGATAACTAGTTTGGACAAGAAGAGAATAGAAGCTTTCGAAATGTGGTGCTACAGAAGAATGCTGAAGATAAGGTGGGTAGATCACGTAACTAATGAGGAGGTATTGAATAGGGTTGGGGAGAAGAGAAGTTTGTGGCACAACTTGACTAGAAGAAGGGATCGGTTGGTAGGACATGTTTTGAGGCATCAAGGAATCACAAATTTAGCATTGGAGGGCACCGTGGAGGGTAAAAATCGTAGAGGGAGACCAAGAGATGAATACACTAAGCAGATTCAGAAGGATGTAGGCTGCAGTAGGTACTGGGAGATGAAGAAGCTTGCACAGGATAGAGTAGCATGGAGAGCTGCATCAAACCAGTCTCAGGACTGAAGACCACAACAACAACAACAACAATGATGACGAAAGTTTTTGTGATCGTAGACTGGAATGAATGAAACAAATTACACCGTTCCTGGATCACTCTTTTTATTCGCAATTACGTCGCAGCTAGTGATTCCCTGATGTCATAACACAAGTCCTACCTTCCTTCTTCTTGCCACTGTTGTCCATAAGTTCTCTTACGCATCAGTTCCGCCGAGTAACTCTTCTCTTATCTTATTAAATCACCTACGAGAGTGAGTTGTGAAGTAATGCTTCCGAATTTTTTCGCGAAAACTCTTAAAGCTGTTTAAATAAAATAAAAGTTATCAATATTCTATATTTTTATAATTCGTGTTTAAATATTTGCAGCCCTCTGCCGCTAGAGCGCTCCGAATCGAAACGTGTAAAATTGGCTGTGTGTAACGTAACTACAGTATCTCTGTGCGTGGGCAATAGCGAGCTGTAATCGAGTTCCGAATTCGAAGAGTCTGTGCACACATGCATCACTGATTGCTTTAGCATGACAATGCCGGACAGCACACGTTGTCCCAATGCGATTTTTGTCTGTTTCCAAAACTTAAAGAACGTCTTCGACCATTTCATTTTGATAGTGATGAAGCTGTACTGCAAACAGTGGTAAGGTTGTGACTCCATCAGAATCGAACAATCTACAGTGACGGTCTCAACAAATTGCTCTCTCGTTGGGAGAAATGTTATCGTCACCAGGTTGACAATTTTGAGAAATGAATGTGTAGACATGAAGAATAAAATTGTAGAATGTTAATAACGTTTATTTAATTCAAAAAGCCGTAAGAGTTTTCACATAAAAATTCGTAGGCATTACCTTTCGGCACGTCTTCTCTCTTTCAACATCTTTCTGTGGCACCACAGCTCAAACCATTCGCTTATTTTCTTTTTCCGTTTTCCCAAAGCCCATGATCTACTTCAAGACAATAATGTGCTCCAAATATACACTCTCAGATATTTTTATCATCAAATTAAGGCCGACGTTTGGTACTAGGGAAAGCCTGTCATTACTTTAATCTGTGAGTTAGTAAGAGTATGAATCAGTTTATCAATGCCGTGAAACATTCCCCATTGTGGCCCAGAAGTATACAAACGCAATCTGACTAGCTTGCTAGCTAAAGCAAAACGTAATTGAATCACCATTTCTTACAAGAGAGCTAAGGTGACTAGACGTTATCTCTTTTTATACATTACAATTTGTAGGTGCAATTCGTGCAATGCAAATTTGCTGGTATCCTGCATCCTACAACAGCTAATAAAATCAATATACCTGAGGCAGAGTGACGGAAAATTATCGTATTCGCTGTCACTTCAGCCATATGTCTTAAAGTTCCACGTCAACACAAGCTTCCTTGACCAGCTGAAAAATTGGTTTAAAAATGAGGTGCCATCACTTATTCTCTCAGTACTGTATAAACGAAAAGTACTCCGACGAGAACTTACTTCTTAAGTGAACATAAGCAAAAATTTGAATAATGTTCAGAGACGTAAGAAGTACTGTGAAACCTGGTTGGTAGGTACTCAGAGAGCGCACAGGATAAGGTTACGATTGTGGATGGGGCCGTAAACAGTTGCTGTGAGCTGCACAATCAAACACACAACTTTATTTTTCTAAGAACAACTTATATACTCATTGCTTTAAAAGATCACAAGTACATAGTACGGCTGAAGGTCTACTTAAAGAAATCTTGAGATGCTTTCTGGGTGAAGGCCCAAAACCACACCAAAAACAAGAACGGCTGAAGGCCTGGCTTAGAAATAAAAAACAATTAAAAATAGAAGGTAAAAATTTAAAAGAAAACATGCAATTGAAAACAATTAGCGGCTGAAGGCCTACACTACACGTCTGAAGGACAACTATAATTAAAACACATTAATAAACAATTTTTTCTAACCAAGAAATTTCTTTTTAAATTTACAACAGAAAGGCCGAAAGCCTAATTAAAGAAATATTAACTTATCGCACGGCTGAAGGCCACAAACAAATCTGAAACAACGGCTGAAGGTCTGAACAACAAGTAAGAAAAGCAAATTTAAAATAAACCCCTTCCTTCTTATAAAAAATTTTCCTTTAAAGAATACACACGGCTGAAGGCCTTATTAAATGGGATTCACGTAAATCTTTGGCTGAAGGCCAAACATAACACATTGAAGAACTAATGGCTTCGGGCCTGGATTACAAACAATTTCAGATAGAACAAATTTTAAGGAAAAATACTTTTTTAAAATAAAATCAATCTTCAAAATTTTAAATTGACTCTGCTGAAGGCCTTTACGTAAAATTTAAAAGGAACAGAATTAATATATGGCCGAAGGCCTCGCACAATACTTGAAACTAAAATAAAAATCACAATCTAAACAAGCAGAACAAGTGGTACTCAGAAGTGTTCCAAGGGTCGGCCTGAGAAGGTAGCTCAAACGTAAGGTGAGGGGAGACAGGCAGCCAAGAGCTGAAGTTAAATAATCGGATGGCAACCCAAACTAGGGATGGCCCAAGGACCAACCAACAGCTTAACCAATTCCCTTCCGTCCGACCAACGGCACAACGATGGAAAATATCGGCCGAGGACGAGGATATGAACAGCACTACATCTTCAGAAATTGGCGTCTAAAAACAGCCAAGGGAACAATAACCACTCTAATCAAATATGAACCAAACAACTTAAAAGGCTGTAGAACTACACGCCATGCTGGACAGCATCAACACGGCGAGGAAAGGCACACTGCCGGAAAACTACGCTATCGAACACGGCAGGTAACTGGAGCGTTAGCGGCCACAGGGCAGATAATACCGCTGGTGCACTTCACTGGCAAGTAACAGTCAGTTTAATAATTAATCACAATATAGGAAGACGGCTGCAAGATTTCGCCGACTCCAACACATCATACGTTGCTGCTAGCCCAAACGGCCTAGGGAGCAACAATCCACAAATGAATGAAGAGATGTCACAATATTTGACGTTTCATAACAGGTTAACTGATCACTCAATTTCAGGTTGGGTGGGCAACGAACTTTGTCGCTCTCGCAGCTAGCGCCTCACGATCCAACAGTGCGTGCACGCTGCCAGTGATCCCGGCCTGGCCTCGCGTCGTGGAGACTTCCTCGCTGCTCCGTCCCAACTGGCTGACCACCACGCACACCACCACCACCCGGAAATACTAGCGCTCACACCAAAGATAGCATGACACTACTAGTATCGATAAGCGCTGCTGCTGCCACTCAAGGAGGCAAGCCAGCAACTTCGTTACGCCAGTAACCAAGGAAGAAACAAGACAGCACTCGATGTAAGAAAATGCCAAGGAACAAACGGCATGAATGCGAGCCGCACACGGCTCATACTGAGTAAATATTGTTATATTGCTTCGAAAAAAATACCGAATCTGATATTTCGCATTCATATATGTGAAATCACATTTATAAAAGACAGGAAAAATCAGCCTATATACTTATTAGCGCCAGCCAGATTATATAATAGTGGAAAAGTAGTGGAATAAGCAACTTGCAACTGACTGAATAGAAATGGTATTGATTCGCACGTGTTCTAACGAAACTGTGAACTCATACAAAGAACGGATATTCCCCGCATTGAAAGCGACTGCAAACTACAGGCTGGCAATTACTGAACTATATGAAATAAAATCGTCATAACGTCTGAAAGGTTGGCGTCAGGACATTCAAACTGCTCGGTTGGCCGCGGGGCATGATGATAATTGGTACGTGCTGCGTGGTTTGGTTTAGCGAACAGCCCACATTCATTTGAATGGGTTCGCCAGCAAGCAAAATTGGCCCATTTGGGGGCATTTCGCGATCGAGAAGTCTCTTCACCCTCAGAGGGTAATTGTGTGGTGTGGAATGTCCAGTCATGGAATAACCGATGCAATATTCCTTGATCGCACGGTGACCACCGAACGGTACGTGCAGGTTTTGGAAGATTAATTCATCCCCATTATCCAAAGTGATCCTGACTTCGACAATATGTGGTTCATGCAAGACGGAGCTCGACCCCATCGAAGCAATAGAGTGTTTGATGTCCTGGAGGAGCACTTTGGGGACCGCATTCTGGTTCTGGGTAACCAGAGGGCACTGGTATGGGCCTCGATTGGCCACCATATTCTCCAACTCTGAATACATGCGATTCCTTTTTGTGGGGCAACATCAAAGACAAGGCGTACAGCAATAACCCCAAAACCATTGCTGAGCTGACAACAGCCATTCAGGAGGTCATCGGCAGCATCTATGTTTCGACACTTCAGCAGGTCATACAGAATTTCGCTATTTGTCTGCGCTACAGCATCGACAATGACGGCAGGCATCTCGAACATGTCATAACCTAAATCCGAATATCGGCAGTGACGTTTACATGTTGAATAAAGTGTGTGCACGCTGTAGTTTGTAACTAATTTACGTTATCCTTTCATATAGTTCAATAATTTTCACTCTGTATCTCGCATAAATAAATCTGAGGTGCCAAAAACTACAGAATGATTACTGAAGGGCAGCGCAGCTTCATCTACATGATTATTCTGCAATTCACAAGTAAGTGCCTGCCAGAGGGTTCATCTCACCACTTTCGAGCTATTTCTCTACCGTTCCACTCACGAACAGCGCGGGAAGTCTTCCCGTGCGAGCTCTCGTTTCTCTTATTTTATGATGATGACCTCTCCTTCCTATGTAGCTGGCCGCAAAAAAATTTTTTTCATATTCTGAAGAAGCTGGTGACTGAAATTTCATGTGAAGATCCCGCCGCAATGAAAAATGCAACACAAATTGACGTACCATATGCGTGGCGCTCTCTCCCGTATTTCACGATAGTAAAAAACGAGTTGCCCTTGTTTGAAATTTTTCGTTGTTGTCCGTCGATCCTATCTTACGCACATCCCACACCGCACAACAGAACTCCAGAAGTGGATATACAAGCATAGTCTAGCTAGTCTCTCCAGTAGAACTTGTGCATTTTGTCAGTGTTCTGCCAATAAATCGAAGTCTTTGATTTGCTTTAACCACAACATTATCTATTTGATCATTCGATTTGAAAGTTTTGTGTTTGTATGTGGTTGGTATCTGATAAATGTATAAAACTCATCTTGATATTGAAATACTTTAATCTCAGTGCATGGCAACAGAACTGTGTTAAAATTAAATTTTGAACTGAAGTACGTGAAGTCCAAGCTAGCCAGTACATCAAACAATTCGCCTGCGAAAGAGAGGTCCGTCTTCAATGGACTGAGAAACAAATGACTTAGATTAAAAGTGTTGCCCCTGTATATAGCTAATCCATATCTTTAGCCTATCAAACAATTAGTGTGTCAGAACCGTTATTGTGAATACAGAGAAAGTGAACCTAAAAATTAACGCATCTGAATTTCTGTGAAAACTGCTTGAAAATTCATAGGGTAACACCTTTCTGAAATCCTTTAGTGATTTGAAACCTCTGTAATGATACGATACTTCCACAAATACACACACAAATACCACACATACTCACTTAGAAAATTTCCCTTCTTACACTCTTGCATTCATATCATCTCAATTCTACAAAACGTTTCCTCAGAATAAATTAAAACAACATCCTTTTCAAATAATCCTGGTTCCGCTACACAGCAGATAAGCTTCCATCCTTCCCAAAGCAAGTACATTGCCAGACTGCCTAACACACTGCCTGCTGCTCTCTTCAAAAGAAGTAATCTCTCTGACGAAGAACTCTGGTAGCAGCAACGGACTTACAACGAATATGGTCCTACCGACACTAAACAGACTGGGTGCATTTTTTAAGTTGTTAACTTCTATTACATTTATGATCAAAACTCCGTGAAAATCATAATGACAAAAAAGACAGTCCCCTTTCGCAGTATAAGTTATTCGTAATTGTAATCCCCAGGTACTGAGTTGAATTTACAGCCTTCAGATTTGTATGATTCATCGTGTAACCGAAATTTAGTGGGTTTCTTTTGATACTCATGTGGATGTCTTGACACTTTTCATTATTTGAAGTCAATTTCCACTTCCCGCCCCCTACGGATATCTTGTCTAAGGTCATTATGCAATTTGTTTTGATCTTCCGATGACTGTATAAGATGGTAAATGACAGCACCACCTGCAAACAACTAAGGGTGTTACTCAGATTGTCTCCTAAATCTTTTATTTATATCAGGGACAGCAGAAGGCCTATAGCACTTTCTTGGGGAACGTCAGATATTACTTCCGTTTTACTCAATTACTTTCCGTTGATTGATACGAACTGTGACCTTCCGGACAGAAAAACACGAGTCCGGTCACAGAACTGAGACGGAAGTCCATAGGCACGCTTTTTGATAAGAAGTCGCTTGTGAGGTACGGTGTCAATAGCCTTCGGGAAATCTAAAAATATGGAATCAATTTGACATCCCCTATCAATAGCACTCACTACGTCACGAGAATAAAGAGCTAGTTGTCTTTCCCAAAAATGATATTTTATGAGTCTGTGTTGGCTGCCTGTCAATAAATTGTTTTCATCTAGGTTACTCATAAACTTCGAACAAAGTTGTATTACCCTCGTCGAACATTTATGGGACTTAATCGAGAGGTCAGTTCGTGCGCAAAATTTTGGGTCGGCAACACTTTCACAATTATGGGCGGCTATAGAGGCAGCATGGCTCAACATTTCTGCAGGGGACTGTCAGCGACTTGTTGAGTCCACGCCTCATCGAGCTGCTCCACTACGACGGGCAAAAGCAGCTCCGACACGATACTAGGTGGTGTCCCTTCTGTTACCTCAGTGTCCTTCGTGGTCTCCAATTCTGACGTTAAGTATGTAGCTAATCACATTTCTGCTAATACTCATTATTTTTGCCTTACTTCGGTTTGGCCTAAGCGCTGTTCTTTACTTCGGGCGTTAGGGGTCGACAGTCCGGCGGATGGCGTACAGCACGTGCGGCGTGTCCGCAGAATGACGTGTCTTGCCAACTGTGGGAGGTACGTAGCCTTGAGTTGAGTAATGGGATTTCTTTCGGACAACCCAGTTTCAGTTGGCAGTCAAAGCTACGTAGTGGAAGAGCCATTAAATGAACGAATCTTTACGGCGGAACTATAAAGCCGGCAGCTTCCCATTTTCTGGGCGGTAGTTGCTCAATCGGTCTGTTCGTCTCGGGCGGCGCCGTTGCAACTTCATCGAGTGCAGCGAAAACTTTTAAGAAGCTTTACTACATGCCAGTCTGTTTTAATATACGACGGTGTGACGTATTCATTGACATAGTTTTCTATACTTCACAATGTTGAGAATACTTAACTGGAAGTGTTATAAGCCTATATTTTGATGAACCTGATAGCGAGTTAACCACCTCTAAAGCTGGCAATCTAGTGCTGAAACCGACGGCGTAAACGTTATAATTTTTAAGCGATCTTGGACGTAACTGCTGTATTTCTCACACGAGATTACACCGTCTCGTCATTGCTGTGATTTTTTCGTACTCCAGAATCTCAATTCCTGGCTGGAATACTTTGTGCATGACTAGCTGTTCAAAAACAATGTTTTTCTCTATGTGGTATACAAAAAGCTATCAGTGCCAGTGAACCCAAGGCGTCAGGCAGTTGCAGATGTCGCGGCGCTCGTGTGTGGTCTGGCATTGTAATAGTGAACGAGAGGCTGCTCCATATGCGGAGGAACTCTTCGAAACCCGATTACAGCACGCTATTCCTCATTCACTGACAAAGTTACGTTACACACCGCCGAGTGACACACTAGAATTCCGAGTCTTCTGCGGCAACAACTACATATGTGAGGACATGAAAGATAAAGATGCAGAATGTTACACTACTGGCCATTAAAATTGCTACACCAAGAAGAAATGCAGATGATAAACGGGTATTCATTGGACAAATATATTATACTAGAACTGACACGTGATTACATTTTTACGCAATTTGCGTGCACAGGTCCTGAGAAATCAGTACCCAGAACAATCACCTCTGGCCGTAATAAAGGCCCTGATACGCCTGGGCATTGTGTCAAACAGAGCTTGGATGGCATGTACAGGTACAGTTGCCCATGCAGCTTCAACACGATACCACAGTTCATCAAGAGTAGTGACTGGCGTATTGTGAAGAGCCAGTTGCTCGGCCACCATTGACCAGTCGTTTTCAGTTGGTGAGAGATCTGGAGAATGTGCTATGCAGGGCAGCAGTCGAACATTTTCTGTATCCAAAAAGGACCGTACAGGACCTGCAACATGCAGTCGTGCATTATCGTGCTGAAATGTAGGGTTTCGCAGGGATCGAATGAAGGGTAGAGCCACTGATCGTAACACATCTCAAATGCAACGTGCACTGTTCAAATTGCTGCCAATGAGAACAAGAGGTGACCGAGACGTGTAACCAATGGCACCCCATACCATCACGCCGGGTGATACGCCAGTATCGCGATGACGAATCACGCTTCCAATGTGCGATCATCATGATGCGGTAAACAGAACCTGGATTCATCCGAAAAAATGACATTTTGTCATTCGTGCACCCAGGTTCGACGTTGAGTACATCATCGCAGGCGCTCCTGTCTGTGATGCAGCGTCAAAGGTAACCGCAGCCATGGTCTCCGAGCTGATAGTCCATGCTGCTGCAAACGTCGTCGAACTGTTCGTGCACATGGTTTTTGTCTTGCAAACGTCCCCATTTGTTTCCGCAGGGATCGAAACGTGGTTGCACGATCTGTTACAGCCATGCGGATAAGATGCGTGTCATCTCGACTGCTAGTGATACGAGGCCGTTGAGATCCAGCACGACTTTCCGTATTACCCTCCTGAACCCACCGATTCTATATTCTGCTAACAGTCACTGGATCTGGACCATAGGCTACAATCCGACCTTTATCAAAGTGATGGTAATGGTACGCATTTCTCCTCCTTACACGAGGCATCACAACAACGTTTCACCAGGCAACGCCGGTCAACTGCTGTTTGTGTATGAGAAATCGGTTGGAAACTTTCCTCATGCCAGCACGTTGTAGGTGTCGCCACCGGCGCCAACCTTGTGTGAATGCTCTGAAAACCTAATCATATGCATATCACAGCATCTTCCTCCTGTCGGTTAAATTTCGCTTCTGTAGCACGTCATCTTTGTGGTGTAGCAATTTTAATGCCCAGTAGTGTAATAACTTCTGTTTTAATTGAAAAGCATTAAGTGTTTTCACATAGAAAATTCATACGCATTACTGTTCAGCGCGTCAACGTAATTTAAATTTTCATTTCATGTTTGACTTACGTGGCAGAGAAACAATGTTTTGTTCGTTGGTATTCCAGGTTGCCGTGAGTGAAGCATAATGACAACAGTTCGAGAAAAGGCATTGTGTGTATAATGGTTTATTCAGACAACATCGGACACGCAGACTCAAGAGGAACTTCCGAACACAGTATGAGAAGCAAACACTACCCAAAGACATCGATACACTGTGCGTACAGGAATTTTTTGGACATGGGAGGCATTGATGCGAAGCATTATCCTGAACAACCTGGAACAACTGAAGCCGACACAGTATGGATGCTGTTGGCTTTTCAACGTTCACAACAGTATTCTGTTCGGAGGGCGTCCCAGGAGCTATAAATCGCTAGGGCGACCGTGCACCGGGTCCTTTGGAAACGTTTACAGAAACTGACTGCAGCTGTTGCACCCAGTGAAAGCAGACAACACGGCACAACACATGCAATTTACTGCGGTTGTTCTTCGCCGTCAGTTTGCCTGACATCACTCCGATGGACTTCTACGGGGGTACGTCTAGGACAGAGTCTCCAAATTGCCTGTCAACCACATCAACGATTTAATGAACGAAACCGTTCCTGCCACTGCCACAGCATATGTTGCGCCGGATGTGGATAGAGCTTGAATTCAGGCTGCTGTTTGTGCGTGCCACAACAGGCGCACATCATTGCATAGCATAGAAACTTTGTGAAATGTGTAATATAAGTCAACCACAGTGGGAGTATCTTATTTAATTTCGGTGCTATAACACACTGAAGTTGTATTGTACATTCTGAAATACCCCGTATCGTTTCATGTAAATTTAAGAAACCCTTTGTCCATGCTTAAGTGCTGTGTGATGAGTGTCTGATAAAAAGGACGCAGATACACTCTACCTTCTACGCCAGGGACAATATAAAATTCACTGTCATCAAAACTACAAGAAGCTGTCCCGAAAATAGGTAAACAGATGTAGACAGTCTGCGCGAGCACAAACTGCAGTTATTCTAGACACGTTTCATGCGCACAATGACATCTTCTGGTCATCATCACCCGTTTCTCGCTCCCGATATACCAAAGTACTGGCAAGGATTATATTGTAGAATATCAGGAACTGTTTCCTTGTTAATGTTATTGCTACTTCTGTCAACGCCGAAGGAAAATTCAGTTAAATCGCTAACAAAACACTGACTTGCGCTAATGCCCCTTGTACTCTTCTCTTCCTTCCTCGATCTCACAAATAACATTCAAGGAACACTGTGAGTCGAGGAAGCAACGTCAAGTTGTAATAAAGTATCTGTTACTAATACAATGTTTCAGTAAAAAAAGGCTACGTCTGACATTCTAGGCCGGCCGGTGTGGCCGAGCGGTTCTAGGCACTTAAATCTGGAACCACGCCACCGCTCCGGTCGCAGGTTCGAATCCTGCCTCGGGATGGATGTGTGTGTCCATAGGTTAGTTACGTTTAAGTAGTTCTAAGTTCTAGGGGACTGATGACCTCAGATGTTAAGTCCCATAGTGCTCAGAGCCATTTGAACAATTTTTTTTTTGACATTCTAGAAAGCTTTCACTTTATAACTAAGATCCACGAATATGAGTGTTTTATTAACGTTAATCGATACAAGAAATGTATGTCGGTAATATACAGCTGCCTCTGTACTCTGCAATCCATCTTACGAAGTGTGGGAGAAGATACTTCTAGTAGCACTGTTAGTTTTGCTCTTCCCGTTTTCATTTCTGAATCATGTATTGGGTAAACCACTGTTGGTAAACCTCCACATGAGGTCTAATTCTTCTGATTATCTCGTCGTTGTCATTTCGTGACACATCTGTAGAAGAATCTAATATTATACATTCACAGTTTCAACATTGAAACTCTTCGTGATGCACAGCATCTCTGTTGATCGTCTCAGTAGCGGTAGATTTGTGTACTCTCAGTGTTATTAATATAAGAAATATTATTAAACACTGTTAGGTTACTTTAATGCAACCACTTGTCTAAAGACTGAATAACCATCTTCTGCAGCGTGAACCGCTACGAGTGACCTGGCCAGCCGCGCTATGTTTCTCACTTCAGGGTCCATGGAGCGAACACCGCGATCGAGGTGGTCCTACAGATTTTCATTGGGTTTACATTCGGGGAGTTTGGTGGGCAGGGGAGTATGGTAAATTTGTCCTCGTGCACTTCGTACCATTCACGTACACTGCAAGCTGTATGAGTCGTTGCATTATCCTGCAGGGAGATGGCACCGTGCTGAGGAGCCGGACGCTGTGGCCGAGTGGTTCTAGGAGCTTCAGTCCGGAACCGCGCTGCTGCTATGGTCGCAGGTTCGAATCCTGCCTCGGGCATAGATGTGTGTGATGTATTTATGTTAGTTAGGTTTAAGTGGTTCTAGGTCTAGGGGAGTGATGACCTCAGATGTTAAGTCCCATAGTGCTTAGAGCCATTTGAACCATTTCTTCGTGCTGAGGAAAAGCAAACTACATGTAGACACATCTGTGGAAGAATTTAATACGTTCACAGTTTCAACATTAAAACTGGATTCGTGATTTCCTGTCAGGAAGGTCGCAGTTCGTAGTAATAGACGGCAAATCATCGAGTAAAACTGAAGTGATATCAGGTGTTCCCCAGGGACCTCTGCTGTTCCTGATCTATACAAATGACCTGGGTGACAATCTGAGCAGTTCTCTTAGGTTGTTCGCAGATGATGCTGTAATTTACCGTCTAGTAAGGTCATCCGAAGACCAGTATCAGTTGCAAAGCGATTTAAAAAAGATTGCTGTATGGCGTAGCAGGTGGCAGCTGACGCTAAATAACGAAAAGTGTGAGGTGATCCACATGAGTTCCAAAAGAAATCCGTTGGAATTCGATTACTCGATAAATAGTACAATTGTCAAGGCTGTCAATTCAACTAAGTACCTGAGTGTTAAAATTACGAACAACTTCAGTTGGAAAGACCACATAGATAATATTGTGGGGAAGGCGAGCCAAAGGTTGCGTTTCATTGGCAGGACACTTAGAAGATGCAACAAGTCCACTAAAGAGACAGCTTACACTACACTCGTTCGTCCTCTGTTAGAATATTGCTGCGCGGTGTTGTATCCTTACCAGGTGGGATTGACGGAGGACATCGAAAGGGTGCAAAAACGGGCAGCTCATTTTGTATTATCACGTAATAGGGGAGAGAGTGTGGCAGATATGATACGCGAATTGGAATGGAAGGCATTAAAGCGAAGACATTTTTCGTCGCGGCGAGATCTATTTACGAAGTTTCAGTCACCAACCTTCTCTTCCGATTGCGAAAATATTTTGTTGAGCCCAACCTACATAGGTAGGAATGATCATCAAAATAAAATAAGAGAAATCAGAGCTCGAACAGAAAGGTTTAGGTGTTCGTTTTTCCCGCGCGCTGTTCGGGAGTGGAATGGTAGAGAGATAGTATGATTGTGGTTCGATGAACCCTCTGCCAAGCACTTAAATGTAAATTGCAGAGTAGTCATGTAGATGTAGGGTAGACATGGTCCCTAAGGATAGATGTATACTTGTGTTGATGCACTGTGCCTTCCAGAATAATGAAATTACCCAGTGAATACCATGAAAACATTCGTCAGGCCAAACGCTCCCTCCTCCGGTTTGGACCCTTTCGACGACTGTTGCAGGGTGTTTGCTTACGGATGTTTCACGCCGCACACGCCATCGACCATTTGTCCTATGAAGTACAGGAAATGCTTTGTTTGAAAAAGCCACCTGTCGCCACTCAGTGGACGTCCAGTTGCGGTGTTGGTGTGAAAATTCAGACCCTCGTATCCGATGGAAATGGAAATGAGCGTTCGGCGTCATTGGCCAGGAGGCCTCTTACGGGGCAGGTCTGGCTGCCTTGGTGCAGGTCTTATTACTTTTGACGCCACATTTGGTGACCTGCGCGCTGGGTGGTGATGAAATGATTATGAAGACAACACAACACCCAGTCCCTGGGAGGAGAAAATCCCCGACCCAGCCGGGAATGGAACCCCGGCCCCTTAGGACGGCAGTCCGTCACGCTGAGCATTCAGTTATCTGGGCAGACCTCGTAGCCAATGAACACCAGTCAGCATGAAACAGGCGCCTGCTGTGGAGGCCCTTACGCAGCACCGTTCGCTGAGTAGTCGTCAAGGGGACGCTGTTAGTAGAACCTTGGATCATCTGGATGGTCAATTGCTCAAAAGTTGCACGTCCATTCGCCTGTACACATCTCCACAGCCGTCATACACACCTGTCATCTAAGGTCCATGGTACACCATTGTGCCAGTTTACGAGAGCGCCATTTTGCCATGCACGGTATACTTTAACCACAGCGGCACGCGAACAGTTCACAAACTTTTCCGTTACGGAAATGCTTCTGTCCTTGGTCTGAAACGGATCATGCCCGTTTCGACCACAGATAAATCTCTCCGTTTCCGCAATACAACGACTGCAATGTTTTCCGCGTCCGCTGATGCTCTTTGCATCCCTCAACTGCTAGTGCTGGCACTTACCATCACTGAATGGTTTTAGCACGGACGTCGAACACTGGCGGGATTCACATTAATGTAACTGCACCGTGTAGCTGTAAGTCAACACAGAACAGAAAAGAGAATCCAATCGCCTCGCTATTATTTTACGCTGCTGTAGATATAAACAGAAAAATTTTGAACCCTTTTGGAATAGAAGTAAGTAACGTATATTACTGCCCGCCCAGTTAGTCGTGCGGTCTAACGCACGGCTTTACAGATCGGGAAGGAGCGCCTGGTCCCCGGCACGAATCCGCCCAGCGGACTTGTGTCGAGTCGAGGTCCGGCGAGCCGGCCAGCCTGTGGATGGTTTTTAGGCGGTTGTCCATCTCCCTCGGCAAATGAGGGCTGGTTCCCCTTATTCCACCTCAGCTACACTACGTCGGCGATTGCTGCACAAACAAGTTCTCTACGTATGCGTACACCACCATTACTCTACCACACAAACATATGGGTTACACGCATCTGGTGTGAGACGTTGCCTGTTGGGGGGGGCGGGAGGGGGGGGGAGTGGAGGGGTCCACCGAGGGCCGAACCGCACAATAACCCTGAAAGAGTGGTTCAGTGTGGAGTGGTGGAGGGGTGAAGTGGACTGCGGTAGTCGTCGTAGGGTTATGGAACACTGCGGCTGCGGCGGGGATGGAGCCTCTCCGTCATTTCTAGGCCCCCGGTTAACATACAATACAATGTATATTATTACAATAGACGAATTGTTGCAGCATAAGCAGTAGGCAGACCTTAACCCACCAAAGGGTATGCAGACCAGCCATTGAGTGCAGGTGGCATTGCAATAGTGGTGGTGTAGTACCTTGCAACGTGGCGTTCTACCTACAGAGGTGGAATAGATTGCTAAAAGCTGTAACATAACGCAACATTTGCACAACCAGTCCAGAGCATTTATATATGCTTCCAGTCCAGCCAGTAGCAGCATACCTTCTGGTCCAAGCATGCGATCAGTACAGTCTTCGCTCCAGTTATCAGTCTGAAGTGCATTATGCTACTACAGCTGTCAACCAGCCGTAATGGTTCCAGGCTTCGTAACTATCCCCCCAGACGAGGCTGCCCCTTGGGTGCCATCGCCTGCTAGTCCAATCAGTCTCTGAGAGTCTTATGTTCAACTTGCGATGCCTGCACGGGTAGCGGATGATGCTCATCGGCCCAGCTGACAAGCCCCCTGAGCCATACAGCTGACTCCCGATCTGCGTTAGCAAAGACACTTCCCGCCACAGCATTCAGCTGACTCAGAATACGTCACTGGGTTGCCCGCTGGCTTCGTTCGGCTTCTGTGCCGCTGTCAGTGCTATATGAAAGGCAACTTACATTCAATTAGTAATGGAACACATATTCTTCTCGGCCAATCTCGCGAAATTAAATGCGGTATGTGTTGTTGGTCAAATATTCCCACTGCAGCTCCAATAGTTTCATGAAGTTCCGACAGGTAAAGGCACTATACATGGCCTTCAAACTAGCATCTGTAACGGAGCTGTGTCCCAACTATGCAGCTGTCACTGAGTTTCTTTTGGCAGACAACCAGAGCCTCGCAGATTCTCATAGGTGCTTGCAGAATGTCTAAAGAGATCGGGCAGAGAACAAAAGCATGGTGAGTCGTTGGGCGAAACGTCTGTCATCACTGCAACAAGGTCGCGCAAACCTGTCCAATTTCCCACGTGCCGGCCGACCACGCACAGCTGTGCTCCCTCACAAAACTGAAGAAACGACTTCAGCGTGTTCGTCGCCACAAAAATGCAAATAAACTTCTCCATGACAATGCAAGTTCTCACACACTTCTGCGCACCTGAGAGAATCTCACTGAACTTTATTGGACCGTTCTTCCTCATCCATTGTACAAACCGGATCTCGGACCATTCGACATCTATTTGGCCCTTTAAAGGATGTGCTCCATGGGAAGCAGTATGTAAATGACGGGGAAGTTATTGCTGCAACAACATGTTGGATCCGACGTCGACGAGTAGACTGGTATCGTGTGGACATACAGGGTCTCCCAGTAAGGTGACGTAATGCCGCCACGTCGAACAGAGATTATGTTGAAAAAGAGTGCTTTATAGCGAAAAGAATGGGGGCTAATAAGGTGTACTGGAATCCTGAATAAACCCAACCTGATTTCAGAAAAACATGTGTGTCATTACTTATTGAGTGCCCCTCGTAATAAAAAAGATTGTTCCTGCAGAGAAAGGATTGTACACTCACCACAGGACTGGAGAATGCACCCTACAGCTCGCCACACACGCTACTCTGGTTTGGGAAGTGATTATCCTGTAAGACTTGTGTCAGGCAGCTGTAAAATAGTAGAAGTGCAGTCGAATCATTTGTCTAATGTACGTTTTTTTCCTTTACTGTAATTTCACACTCCTGCCCTATATGGGCAGGGGAGGGCTGGCAATGGCAAAGTCTGCCGCTCTTCAGCCGAGTGGCCTTACAGACACAGAAAGTGGGGGAACTCATACATAAAAGTTGAAAAAAGGGGGCTCTAAGAACACAGAATGGGAGATAATGGAAATTAAAATATACACTAACACGGGGAAATGGACTTAAAAAGTCGACATACAGTTAAAAGAACACATCACTTAAAACACACTGGAGTGAAATACAAGTTAAACGTCGGCCACAGTATAAAAATCACACAGAGTTAGACACTTAAAAAAAACCACTGGAAACGATGGAGCACTCATGAAGAATAAAAACCGCTAGTAGGGACCTGCTGAGGGGCTGGAGGCTGGAGAGGAGGGAAAAAGAGGGGAAGAAGATGCAGTGGAGGGGGAGAGGTTCTGGGGGGCCAGGGGAAGAGGAAAAAGGGGGCAGGGAGTGCACCAAGCGACAGGAGATGAGCAGGGTGGGAGATGAAGAGGGAACACAGACACAGAAGGGGACCCAGGAAAGGGAGGAAAACGGCTCAGGGGAAGGGGAGGGGAGAAGGAGCCCTGAGGAGTAGTGGGGAGGAAGGTTGGGTTAGAATTGGTAGGAGGGATAGATGTCAGGGCGAGGCTCATCATCTGGGGCTGGTAGGAGCTGGAAGTTGCATTGGGAATGGAGATGGAGGGTGTGGAGATGGATAGAGGGTGGTACGCAACAGTAAAGGCGCGGAAATGGGTTGGGGGTGGAGAGGCAGGGGGACAGCGGGGGGTTGGAGGAGATCGAGTCGGCGGACGATGTACAGAATGCAGATGTGTTCAAGGAAAAGAAGAAGCTGGGGAAAGGAGATGAGGACGTAAAGTATGTGTGTGGTGGACACAACACAGATACAGAAGGCGAAGTGGAGTTCATGGTGTTCCAGGATTTGGAGGGCTTTATACAATCTGGGAGGGGCAGGAATCCAAGCAATACTGGCATAACAAAGGATGGGGTGTATCAAGGATTTGTAAGTGTGAAGGATGGTGGAAGAATGCAATTCCCATGCCCGGCTGGACAGGAGTTTCAGGAGGCAGAATCTATTGTGGGCTTTGTGTTGGATCATAAGGAGATGGGTAGTCCAGGTGAGGTGGTGGTCAAGGGTGAGGCCAAGGTATTTTAGGGTAGGAGTGAGGTGGATAGGACTACCATAAATGGTTAGGTAGAAATCATGGAGATGGAATGAATGTATTATGATTGCCTGGGTCATGGAGGGGTTGATACAAAGGAACCACTGGTTGCACCAGGTGGTGAACTGGTCAAGGTGGGTTTGTAGGGAACACTGGGACCGTTGAAGGGTAGGATAAAGCGCCAGGAAGGTGGTTCCATCACCAAACTGGAGAAGATCAACAGGTGGGGGAGGTTTGGGTGAAGCACATTGTGAGGTTCCATAATAACGAGGTGGTGCCTGAAATTGTAATGGAGTGCAAGTAACGATTAGTACATGAGTCACTTGATCTAAATTAGTTGCTGGAGTCGAGGACGAATGTACTTCACTATTGCTGATATACCATGCTCATGGAGTCCCAAAAGTCTGTTAACATTTGAAAATGCATTAATTCACGGATTAATGTAGGTAGAGAGACAATACTTGACATAAATGCCAAAAAATGCCAAGAGATTTAGTTGAAATCAAAAAGAGTGCAAAAACCGGCCAACAGATGGCACTGGATAGCAATACGTCAATGACGCCGCATACGAGTCGTGTATAAAATGAGTTGTAGTGAGAGAGGGTTAGATACGCTAGCAGTCGCAGTATGTTCGAATTACCACAAAAGCCACTGTTAGTGAATCATTTCTATCAGAATGGAGAATCGGCTTCTGCAGGTTTACGATCCTATCGCCATAAGAAGGATATTACCTGTAGAGTAGGTAATGGTCCTGTGACAAGTGTCGCTGTGAAGAAAATGATCACGAAGTTCGAAACCACTTGTTGTTTAGACGATCAGCCACGTAGTAGACGACCAGACACAAGTGCTATTGCTGCTCGGACAGCTTAGGAGAAAAGAAAAGAATTTTGTGGGTGTTGAGGTCAGCGCTTGTGAAGTTGGACGTCGCACTGGCATTCCACGCACTACACAGTGCTCTTTGGTAAACAGTAAGGCATATTCTCCAATGCTATCCATACAAAATCCAGCATCATCATGAACTGTTAGCCACCGATTTTGTGATGGCAATTTTATCACCATACGTAATGATACACTGAACGGTTCTGTTCACAATATTGTCCCTCGACGACAAGCATTGTGATGAATGGCGGCAGACATGCTGAGTACTTGTTTTAAAGAACATCGTCTTTGCTAAAAGTAAATTTTTGTGATAATTATTGTTTTCGTATCAGACAAGGCGCTATCTGTTGGCCATTTTGTGAACTTTGTTATGGTCTCAATGAAATTCCATGTCATTTCAAGCATGTGTGCCAATTTTTACCTCTGTACTTACTTTATTCTGTAAAGTACTGAATTTTCAAATGTTAACGACTTTTGGGTCAACCTTTGTATACCAGCCTATCTGCAACAGGTAACGTTAGTTTTCACTGTATGGAAATAAAACCTATTTTAACAACTTTGCATCTAACTTTTGCCTCAAAACTGATAATGGTGCTAAGTCGCATCTGAATCGAAAACAATCATGTTAATAAACAAAAAGTAAACATGCGCGAATGTTCAAATTAAATGGCATGGTTCTAATGCTAATAAAAACAAAACGCTATATAGTTCATTGAATTAATAGCCATACGAACTGTTCAGTTGAAAAAGAGGAAAAGAGTACGGTACACATTTCAACTAACGTCAGTATGGGTATTTCGTAAAACACTGTAATAATTACACTACCACACGAATGATTAGTTTGTGGACCATAAATTTTTCCTTTCGAACACAGTTGTATTTGGGGTTTTACAATCCTATCTCTTAATGGAATACTCATGCAGAAACAACGATTTGCCAACATAAGCTGACATTAATTTGCGTTCTCTACATGTTGATGCTACTTCAGAACGAGCTATATTGGCCAAGTTATCATTTATCCTAGAGAGGAGAACTCAAATCGTTTAGATGTTCCTGTCTTATTGGGATCAAGTTACTGAAATAGATTTTCTAATTTATAATGACGTCATATATATGTGTCAATGCATTCTTCTTTGTTTCTGGTTTCTACATTTTGATATTTCTATCTCAATAATATATCCGTGTCTGGTTTCTGAAAACTGCTTCCGTAAAATTTTGTAATGTTGTTTGTACGAACTCGTCGTCGAGAGCTTGAATCCCCAATGAATGTCGTCTGTCCGCCACGTCATCCTCCGCCTTGTGGCGTCATGCAGATACAGTATGGAGGAACATGTGGTCACCACACCACCTTCCCGGACGTTCTGCCACGGGGTACCTGCGGCTGATTCAAGTAGCTTGTCAACTGGCATCACCAGGCTGATTGTACCAGTCCTCTCACCAAAGAGAATTCCTCGGCGGTACGAGGAATTGAGCCTGGGTTCCTTCACGTAGCAGCTGCCTACGCTGATCACTCAGCTAGGGATGTGGTCCTGTAATAATATTTACTGTGTGCTAAAATAGGTACTGAAAAGGAGTAACATGTAAACAGAATAGTAGGTGCCTCTCACTAAAAAGAATGGTTCTTCACAAAAATAGTTACCTTATAGCTTATTACTGTCACCGTACATAGTCTAATTTGTCACTTTTATGGCAGCGATAACAGGTCACCTATGGGATTGGTGAATGGCGTGGTTTCCACTCTTAGTATGAAGCCATTCTTTTGTTTGCCAACCACAAATCTGAACGTTTAAAACTTTTTCCTTATGTAACAATGATTGAGTTTAGTTGCGGACATACCACGTAAATAGAACCTTATTACATAATAAATAAATATGATGATTAAAACAATGTGCGAGGTGGTACACAGTGCACAGCACTTAATAAAAGTTCACGGAGACACACCATGGTAAGTGGTAGCAAATTCCCTTTTTTTAGACCTTTGACGGTAAGAAAAGGTGTTGGTACAGTACACTAGTTTGATTTAAAATTGAACTTTTACATTACACCGGAATTTAATAAGGTACAGGTGAGCGTTACAGTGTTAAGGCCCTATTGTCTGAGAGATTATAGTCTGACAGAGACGTTCTTCATGGGAACAGCTACAACTTCTCAAAAAGTCCATGGGCATATTACCTATATTGCTAAAACCATTTATTCACACAGATGACCGGTTTCGGCAATTCTCTATCTTCGGATTTGCAAAAGATGAGACTTAAAATACTTGGGTACAGCTACTAACGAAACACCAGGCATAATTATGTCAAAAATTTTCAATACATGAAAGCGACATATCTATGTTTATATTATTACATAATCTCCTCCATCACTGCAGTAGGTAGCGCTATACAATGTACGAGTATGTCCATGGCGGGCTTCTGCGGTAGCTCACGATACCGGCATGGACATAACATTCTGTAGCACCACTTACTGAACCGATGGAGAAGATTATGTAATGATGTAAACATTGGTAATATTACTATTCCATCTACTGTGAATTTTGGACACAATGATGTGTGCTCTCATATTAGTATCTGTATCCTGGCATTTTCGTTCCCATTTTTTGCAGATCCGAAGATGACGACAGAGAATTGTCGAAACTGATTTTAGCTATCTTGGCAGATGAGAATGCATTCAGTGTTCTTAATACTACAGATCTCACCCACGCTGACAATGTCAGAAGTGTATATTGCATATTCAGTTACAACGATAGTTGTAGTGCTCGAGAGAAATTGTGCTACAGTTATTTAAGCGAGATGGTTAATCAATGTTTCACAAGTCGTGGTGTTAAACTGAGAATAATAAACACACACAATTCACAACATGTCATAGATACGTAATCGAGCTGACTTACTTCAACCGAGAAGCAGAATCTCTTCTATTTTCATTAACTCATAAAAAAATTGCTATTTTATGTCAGCATTCGTATAATGACAGTGAACCCAAACAAAATACAAGTGGCTGATTACGCCCCAAAAGGATTTTTCTACAGTTCTCACAGAATACAGTTAGCATTGCACTCTATACTGCTACATCTACATCTACATTGATACTCCGCAAGCCACCCAACGGTGTGTGGCGGAGGGCACTTTACGTGCCACTGTCATTACCTCCCTTTCCTGTTCCAGTCGCGTATGGTTCGCGGGAAGAACGACTGTCTGAAAGCCTCCGTGCGCGCTCTAATCTCTCTAATTTTACATTCGTGATCTCCTCGGGAAGTATAAGTAGGGGGAAGCAATATATTCGATACCTCATCCAGAAACGCACCCTCTCGAAACCTGGCGAGCAAGCTACACCGCGATGCAGAGCGCCTCTCTTGCAGAGTCTGCCACTTGTCGTACCTCGGCTGAGAACTGTGGACGAGGGGTCATTGCCCGAAACTCCAGTCACACAGATATCTAGGCCGCCGTAGATCGTGACCGGATGCAATGCTCTGGCTGCTTCGAAGTTAATTACGGTATGCGGCGAGATAATCGGATTACAATGCGGCGGATGTTAAAGGTCAAAGAGATGTAGGTTTCCGTCAATAACTGTAGCGTTCCTAGACTCTGAGGGCAGAGCACTGAAACAGTAATTGCTAGCCTAGCCTCCAGAACGGCTTTCCTATACAGACGCGAAACGAAAGGGAAATTGCCAGACAGTCTAAGATAGCTGGACCAAAAACGGCTTCCTTACAAGAGAAGCGCCTCTCAAGAGGAACAAAGTCGATATTAGACTACGAACGCCCTTGTAGAATATAAAGTGCTTCTGCCTCGTCTGCAGACGTTCTACGTCTTTTGCTGTGTGCAAAGATGTAACAGAAACTGGACTCAATGTACATACGACTGAAAACACTAACCAGCCTGATATGCTCTCGCAAATTATTTCCTTTTCCTGCAACGTAGTAGTAATCATATCCGCCAAATCATTTGTGAGTAGTAGGAATCTGTCGCTAACAAGTATTGGACGCGAGAAAATCATAGTAAAACAGCTCTACTGTCAAACAGCACAACGACAAAAATCAAAAATTCATCTATAAGCGGCTACGACGTCACGACGCGTAGCCATAGTGGTAATTTACTGTATAGTGAATCACACTAGACACCAATGAAATTACATTATAATATCAAACCACACAACTTAATGCAAACTACCACTGCTAGTGAAAGACATATAAACTTGCAGCTGAGCCTCTTGACGGAATATACCATCCCTGAAAATAATCGACACTTTTCTTAACCCCCGGTATACGAACGTTTTGAAGTGTGTAATTCATATCATTAGGTACTATAATTGGTAACAATCACGACACGTCCCACTTCATAATACTGTTTCATAAGCATTTCTGATTTAAGGTAATTCCGTCACAGTTGCGTGTTTTTAATTATGTTCTCTGGTAAGATGTTTTAGAAAATTGTGAGTGCTGATTACTTATTTGACTAGAATAACACTGTGTGTAATTTCAGTGGCGCTCATGCTTTCCCTTCTTACCTTCCAAACACAAGAAATCATTTGCTAATATCCGTAATTCTGGTCCAGACTGTCGATATTGTCGATACTGATGCTAACACCACAAGAATAATGAGAGTAACAAATGTAACACAACTATTTCTAAATTAGTACAAAGTCACAGTTCAAGATAAATATGAAGTTTATTATAACTTCAGTTCTTCTGATACAGATGTTACTGAGACGTCTCGTTCTGAACTATTTAAGTAAACAGGTGATTATAATTAAAGTTGTTGTTTCCAAACCCTGTAAAAAAAATATTCGCTGTTGAGAATGACATTAAATGTGAACGGAATATTATCGAAGAGGGGGGAAACGTTATGGAATATGCAAAATAAAACGATGTGGGGCACACGCTTTTTCCTCGCTTTGCGCCTGAAACAGTCTGTGTGACTTGTGTCAGCACAGGTTGCGAGCAGTTTTTAAGGCTCTTTTATAAGAACGGTGACTGTGCTCCAGTAGCCCTGCAGGAGTTCCGGACACTCAAGGCCATGAAAAAAGGCGTTGGTCCGATTTCCCCGAGGGTCTAGAGAAAATGGTTACGGAGTTCGAAAAGACAGGTTTTTTGAGCAGCAGTGTGGCAGAGGGAAGAAAGCACTTTATCCGATGTCAGTGGAAGATGTGGCCACAGCAAAATTAACCATGTTCAGGAGTTGATTCAAACAATTGATCTAGAATGTCATGCTCGCATGGATGTGGAGAATGAATCGCCATGGAACATTCTGTGGACAGACAAAACCCATTTCCATCTCCAAGGACATGTCAATGCACAGAGTTGCAGCACATGCAGGACGGAAAATCCGCTAGCACATCAACCGGTACCGTTTCATCCCGCATAGGAAACTGTGTGGTATGGGTTGACGGCATCGTTTATCGTAGGGCCGTATTTTTTCGAGGAGATGGTTCCTGTGGATCATGTTACCTGTACCGTCCAATTTCAACGCTATGAGAGACTTTTCATACGGTCATGCACATTGCGCAGTGCAATGTTGCGCTTATGTAGGCGATCTAATCTGCCTCCGAGAATTGGTAGAAGCTGAGGTGAATTTTTTTGTACATCTGAACTCTAGCCGGAGGACCCTGGTCCAAGGTCGCGCCACGGATGGTCCAGCTATGCGATTGGTATGGCGAAGAGGCGCAGCGTGGCGGGAAATGGGGAAACTCACAGAAGGGGGAGCTGAGCAGTGGCTATTCGCTTAGACGAATTCCAAATGCACCAGCAATGGCAGACTTTGAGACAATCTGAAAGATGACTTAAGTACAACTTTTAGAAATCACAGTTACATAATAAATCAAATCTGAATACATCAGTTACCAAAGTTAAATAAGGTACATCTAATGACACAACAATAATTTTCAATATCTTAAAAACTTAATATTTTACAGTGACTAAACATTTTCGCACTGAACCTCTCAATTAACATCTTTTAAATGCTTTATGTGATTCCAACAAACGATATCTCAAATCATAGCACTGTACCATAACTATCATCCCTGAAAGCTAGTATCTGTATCGATTTCAGTTCTTGATTAATTAAGTTTTCTATATCGTTTCATTATGAAAATATTTGTCAAATGTCGTACTCTCCTTCATTACGCATCAAAAGACTCCAGTATGAACATCTCTATCATGTTAAACTTGTGTAGTTATTTAATGAGTATGTTACTGTATTTGTCAAATATTTATTTAACTACTGATTACGATTGCTGATACAAAATCATGGTAATTTAAGAATCGGTCAGATATATTTGTTAGCTGACACTATCATTGTAAAGAGTGCCATATCACGCTTTTGTCAAGCATGCCTAAGTAACTTTTTAAACGATATTTAGCAACAGTCTTTTGTCATCTAGAGTGAGTGTACTTGTGTAAGAATGCTGGCTTACTTACTTATGAACAGAATATTTCTTACATTAATCGTAAATGATTTGAGTGTGGCCAAATGTTTATAATATTTGTTTTATTTAAATATTGTAGCAATGTATTACTTTAGTGCTGAAAGTGGTCTGGTCAGTGAGAACAATGTATTTTTGGTAAGGGATGGCCTCAGCCAATGGAAAAGCAGGCAGTGGTGGAACACCACAGAAGTCAAATGGAGACAAATGTCTTTCAAGTGAAGAGTTCAATGAAGTGATTGTGGACACTTTTACGTTGATTCTTGAAGAAGGCAGACCTGTTGGTGATACAATGCGTTTATTCAATCGTGAAGGTGATTGATTCTGGGCGGTGACCGGCGGCTACGATAATCTAACGTTCCCCGATTGTACTGCGGAACTGGGAATAGAGAGTGTATGAGTTTCTACAGGTTATCTCGCATGTGTTACTTTGTCAGTCATCATGTTGAACTCTGAACTGTTTTGAACTGGTGAATAATTCGTGTATTCTGATCACAAAATGGACATAGTTTTCGCGTGACTTGGATGACTATTTAGCATGGACTCTACTACCATTTTCATAACGCTCTCAATGCAGATTTACTGCATTTACGAAGAGAATTTGTGTCTGTATTATACTAAATTATTGTAGGACAATTTTCCTTTCAGCTTCACCCGCTTGAATAAATATTACTCAACATAATTCTGTCGTCCGCATCAATTATAGACCTTAGAATAAAACCCTTTTTATTGATTATTCATTTATCTTTTATTTAATATGAAGTTTATTTGATTAATTCACAATTCTGTCCCATGCATAGACCATTTGACTACAGGATTACAGTTGCAGGGTATTATTTGCAGTGAGATAACTACTGGGCGTGAAAGCAGATGTTCATAGCACGACTTTATGACTACATCAAATTATTCCTTTTAAAGATAACCGTGCGTTGCCCAATTACCTAAAGTACAAGTAATATTAGTTAAAGCCGCAACTGGTTTGCTCGTTTGGGACTGCTGCTTAGAGTGCAACTACTTAGTAGAAAACGATTAAGTAATGTCGCAGCAGTACCATTGGTTTAATGTACAACTCACACGATAACCGTCGTATGGCAATTCATCTGTTATGTGCAGTCTAAACCACTTACGTTGTGATGCTTATAGCGCCATATAGTGAAAAAATTTTAATTAACTTTTCTTTTGTTTCCATGACGTTTCCTCCTTTTAGCATAAAATTCCGTTCAAATTTGACATTTTGAGCAGTGGTACTTCTTCACAACTTTTTAAAATTGAAATTTTGATAAAAATCTTGTAATAACTCTTTCGCATTTGGCAGGAGCCAGTGACAACATAGAAAATCCAGGAAAACGTAAGCTACACTAACAACAGTACAATTATTAGAAGTTGAGCTCGCAATCTTTGAACTGCACAGTACTTTGTATTACTGGGCACTGGTGTAGAGATACAGAAATACAATATGTAGTATTATCATTGTATGAAAGGGCGAACTCTTACTGCAGAACTACCCCAAGGAGTGGAGGAACATGCATTTATATCAGAAAAGGAACACAGATCAATTCAAGATATGACCTCAGTACAATAGGTAAAGACAAACAATTTGAAATATCAGCTTTTTAATTAACAGGGCTTGATATCACCAAGAAATTAATCATTTTGTGTGTATATAGATCTCCCAGTGGTAGTGCGGATAATTTTTTCAATAAATTAACAGAAATTCTAGACAAAGTCTCAAGGACTAAGGTCAACATAATTCTGTGTGGGGACATTAACATCAACATTAATATCATAAATATATCCAGCACCAACTTCATAAGCATCCTTCGAAGTTTTGGCTTGCCGCTGTTCGTCAATAGTGCAACAAGGCTTACTACAATGACTGCATCAGTAATTGACCATGTGGCCACAAATATGGACATTGAAAAATGTGATGTAGGTGTAAACGACCTCAGGCTATCAGACCATCTCCGTCAAATAACAACAGTAAAATCAGGCATCAAATCATCCCCTAAACTACAAGCCTACAAACGACACATATCAAAAATCAAACTAAAAGATTTTCAAAAGAACTAGAAAATCATAGCTGGGATGAAGTGTATAAGGAAACCAATGTGAATATGGAATTCTCTAAATTCTCCACATTGTTTAAATTGAACTTTGAAAAGGCGTTTCCAAAAGCATGGACGTCTGTATCACCATCTCACAAAAAAGATGGATAACTGCAGGTATTAATAAGTCCTCCCAAACACATAAATACCTCAGTTCTATGAAGAAGATTCGCAATGATCCAGAATTCTTAAATTTCCATCATAGATACAAAAAGATCTATAGGAAGGTTCTGATTGCTGCAAAAAAGTCATTTAATGACAAAATAATACATAATGCAGAGAATAAAAGCAGTCTGGGATGTTATAAAGAGGATATGGGGAGAGGCAAACAAACACAGAATAACATACTGCTAAGGGAGGGGGATAAGGTAATAAATGATCCACAACACTTAGTGAACTATGTAAACGAGCATGTGTCAAGTATTGCAGAGAAGTTACAGCAAAAATTCCCAAAACAATTATGTTGTTGTTGTTGTTGTGGTCTTCAGTCCTGAGACTGGTTTGATGCAGCTCTCCATACTACTCTATCCTGTGAAAGCTTCTTCATCTTCCAGTACCTACTGCAACCTACATCCTTTTGAATCTGCTTAGTGTATTCATCTCTCGGCCCCCCTCTACGATTTTTACCCTCCACGCTGCCCTCCAATACTAAATTGGTGATCCCTTGATGCCTCAGAACATGTCCTAGCAATCGATCCCTTCTTGTAGTCAGGTTGTGCCAGAAACGTCTCATTTCCCCAATCCTATTCAGTATCTACTCATTAGTTATGTGATCTACCCATCTAATCTTCATCATTCTTCTGTAGCACCACATTTCGAAAGCTTCTATTCTCTTCATGTCCAAACTATTTATCGTCCATGTTTCACTTCCATATATGACTACACTCTACACAAATACTTTCAGAAATGACTTCCTGACACTTACATCTATACTCGATGTTAACAAATATCTCTTCTTCACAAACACTTTCCTTGCCATTGCCAGTCTTCATTTTATAGCCTCTCTACTTCGACCATCATCAGTTATTTTGCTCCCCAAATAGCAAAACTCCTTTACTACTTTAAGTTTCTCATTTCCTAATCTAATTCCCTCACCATCACCCGACTTAATTCGACTACATTCCATTATCCTCGTTTTGCTTTTGTTGATGTTCATCTTATATCCTCCTTTCAAGACACTATCCATTCCGTTCAACTGCTCTTCCAAGTCCTTTGCTGTCTCTGACAGAATTAGAATGTCATCGGCGAACCTCAAAGTTTTTATTTCTTCTCCATGGATTTTAATACCTACTCCTAATTTTTCTTTTGTATCCTTCACTGCTTGCTCAATATAAAGATTGAATAACATCGGGGAAATGCTACAACCCTGTCTCACTCCCTTCCCAACCACTGCTCCTCTTTCATGTCCCTCGACTCTTATAACTGCCATACGGTTTCTGTACAAATTGTAAATAGCCTTTCGCTCCCTGTATTTTACCCCTGCCACCTTCAGAATTTGAAAGAGAATACTCCAGTCAACATTGTCAAATGCCTTCTCTACGTCTACAAATGCTAGAAACGTAGGTTTGCCTTTCCTTAATGTAGCTTCTAAGATAAGTCGTAGGGTCAGTATTGCCTCACATGTTCCAATATTTCTACGGAATCCAAACTGATCTTCCCCGAGGTCGGCTTCTACTAGTTCGCGTTAGTATTTTGTAGCTGTGGCTTATTAAACTGATTGTTTGGTAATTTTCACATCTGTCAACACCTACTTTCTTTGTGATTGGAATTATTGTATTCTTCTTGAAGTTTGAGGGTATTTCGCCTGTCTGATACAACTTACTCAGCAGATGGTAGAGTTTCGTCAGGGCTGGCTCTCCCAAGGCCGTCAGTAGTTCTAATGGAATGTTGTCTACTCCCGTGGCCTTGTATCGACTGAGATCTTTCAGTACTCTGTCAGACTATTCACGCAGTATCATATCTACCATTTCATCTTCGTCTACATCCTCTTCCATTTCCATAATATTGTCCTCGAGTACATCGCCCTTGTATAGACCCTCTATATACTCCTTCCACCTTTCTGCTTTCCCTTCTTTGCTTAGAACTGGGTTTCCGTCTTAGCTCTTGATATTCATAGAAGTGGTTCTCTTTTCTCCAAAGGTCTCTTTAATTTTCCTGTAGGCAGTATCTATCTTACCCCTAGTGAGATAAGCCTCTACATCCTTACATTTGTCCTCTAGCCATCCCTGCTCACCCATTTTGCACTTCCTGTCGATCTCATTTTTGAAACGTTTGTTTTCCTTATTGCCTGCTTCATTTACTGCATTTTTATATTTTCTCCTTTCATCAATTAAATGCAGTATCTCTTCCGTTACCCAAGGATTTCTACTAGCCCTTGTCTTTTTACCTACTTGATCCTCTGCTGCCTTCACTATTTCATCCCTCAAAGCTCCTAATTCTTCTTCTACTGCGTTTCTTTCCCCAATTCCTGTCAATTGTTGCGTAATGCTCTCCCTGAAACTCTGTACAACCTCTGGTTTAGTCAGTTTATCCAGGTCCCATCTCCTTAAATTCCCACCTTTTTGCAGTTTCTTCAGTTTTAATCTACAGCTCATAACCAATAGATTGTGGTCAGAGTCCACATCTCTCCCTGGAAATGTCCTACAATTAAAACCTGGTTCCTAAATATCTGTCTTATCATTATATAATCTATCTGATACCTTTTAGTATCTCGAGGATTCTTCCATGCATACAACCTTCTTTTATGAGTCTTGAACCAAGTGTTAGCTATGATTAAGTTGCACTCTGTGGAAAAATTCTACCAGGCAGCTTCCTCTTTAATTTCTTAGCCCCAACCCATATTCACCTACTACTTTTCCTTCTCTCCCTTTTCCTACTACCGAATTCCAACCACCCATAACTAATAAATTTTCGTCTCCCTTTACTATCTGAATTATTTCTTTGATGTCATCATACATTCCATCAATTTCTTCATCATCTGCAGAGCTAGTTGGCATATAAACTTGTATGACGGTAGTAGGCGTGGGCTTGGTGTCTATCTTGGCCACAATAATGCGTTCACTAAGCTGTTTGTAGTAGCTTACCTGCACTCCTATTTTTTTTATTAATTATTAAACCTACTCCTGAATTACCCCTAGATTGATTTTGTATTTATAACCGTGTATTCGCCTGACCAAAAGTCTTGTCCTCTTGCCACCGAACTTTACTAATTCCCACTATATCTAACTTAAACCTATCTATTTCTCTTTTTAAATTTTCTAAACTACCTGTCGGATTAAGGGATCTGACATTCCACGCTCTGATCCGTAGAACGCCAGTTTTCTTTCTCCTGATAACGATGTACTCTTGAGTAGTCCCCCGCCCAGAGATCCGAATGGGGGATTATTTTACCTCCGGAATATTTTACCCAAGAGGACGCCATCATCATTTAACCATACAGTAAAGCTGCATGCCCTCGGGAAATATTACGGCTGTAGTTTCCCCTTGCTTTCAGCCGTTTGCAGTACCAGCACAGCAAGGCCGTTTTGGTTAGTGTTACAAGGCCAGATCAGTCAATCATCCAGACTGTTGCCCCCGGCAACTACTGGAAAGATTGCTGCCTCTCTTCAGGAACCACGCGTTTGTGTGGCGTCTCGACAGATACCCCTCCGTTGTGGTTGCAGCTACGGTACGGCTATCTGTATCGCTGAGGCACGCAAGCCTCCCCACCAATGGTAAGGTCCATGGTGCACGGGGGGAAAATAATTATAAAACCTGTGAATAATTTTGCACTAAATACAATGATGTTACTTCCAACCATAGAGGATGAAGTCAATGAAACTGTTCAAAAACTAAAACATAAAAAGCCAATAGGCTTAGATGAAGAACCGGTGTGTGTACTGTAACAATGCATTGGGATTATACAAGCCCCCTTAACAAATATAACAAATAAGAACTTCACATTAGGGACATTTCTAAAGCAGTTAAAACAGGCAATAGTTATATCTTTGCTTAAGAAAGATAATGCATAAGACATAGAAAATTACAAGCCCATTTCCCTGCCGCCAGGATTCTCAAAAATAATAGAAGCAATTATGAAAGACAGATTAGTGAATTACCTGAATAAATACAATCTTTTAAGAGAATCGCAGTCTGGTTTCAGTAGTGGCAACAATACTGTCAGCCATAGTTGAATTAATCAGAGTTGTACTTGATGCTCTTGATAAAGATGAGCGTGTCACAGGCATATTTTTGGATCTTTCTAAGGAGTTTGATACAGTGGACCACAAGATTCTATTAAATAAATTAGAAGCATTAGGAATAAGACAGGTAGCTAATGACTGGTTTTGATAATATCTAGCAGATAGGATACAAAGAGTAGAGATAACACATACTTCAAATAGATCTAAACATTTAATAAAACACTTATCAGAGCCCAAATACATTAATATAGGGGCCCTGCAAGGTAGCATATTACGACCAGTACTATTCCTGATATACATCAATGACTTTCCCAGTAGTGTTGCTCTTGGTGAAAAAATTCTCTTCGCTGATGACAGCAGTATTAAAGTCACTGAGAAAACAAGAGAACTCCTCGCCGAGGAAGCAAATGAAACTCTCAAGGAAGTTTATGTGTGGTTAGTAAGCAATAAAGTGACACTGAACATAAAGAAAACTAATGCCATGAATTTCAGTTTGAAGGGGAAAAATTACAATGTTAAATTAAACGGAGATGGCACCTCTATAGACTGTGTAACAAATGCAAAATTTCCAGGAATGTATATTAATTCTCAGTTGAAGTGGTATGAACACCAAAAGGTAATTGCAAACAGAATTTCATTAACATGTTATGCCCTTAGAATCCTATAATCATTGTGTAACATGCAGTGTCTTTTAGTTAAATATTAATCATAATTACTCTCAATTATTAGCTATGGCATTCTTTTTTGGCGAACAAATGCAGAAAATATGAACAAAATTTTCAAACTTCAGAAATGAGCCATAAGAACAATAACCAAAAATTCTACTTGAGCTCATTGTAAAGATCTGTTCAGAACACTGGGGATTTTAACTGCTCCATGTGAATACATTTACCAGTCAGTTGTTCACATCAAAAATAACACTGGTAGTTACTGCACAAACAGCTCTGTCCATGATCATCCAAAAAGATATAGACTCAACTTACATTTACCAAGAAAAAATAAACATAAAACTCAAAACAGCATTTTGTACCAAGGAATTAAACTGTACAGTAAATTATCAAAAGAGATTGCAAAAATACACTTATCTAAAAAGGCAGCTGAAAAGTACCTGCCATGCAATACATTTTATACATTGAAGGATTACTTAGATAAAACAGGGTTCAATAAAAAAGTTATACAAATAAATAATAATAATTATTATTATAAAACATCCAAGATTGAACATAACACCTTCACTTTATGTTTTTTCCCTTCTTTTTTTTCCTTTCTAGAAATACTTACCCCTAAGCTATGCATGGCACAATACTAACACCTCTTCCTCTTTCTGAGCTCAACATGTCACTCATTATGGAGGGATAGCGACGCAGTTTTTCAGGATAGCAAATGGGAAGTTGTGGTACAGAAAATGGCCCATAGCTCACCAGAGTGTGTGTGTGTGTGTGTGTGTGTGTGTGTGTGTGTGTGTGTGTGTGTGTGTGTGTGTGTGTGTGTGTGTTTGTGTGTTATGAAACAATGTGTGTATAGTATGTGCAGTGACTGATAGTGAGATATGAGTGAACGGTGTGGCATTAATATGTTATTTGTAAAAAAAATTATTGTATACCAGTAGTAAATCTAATGATTGTCTATGAGTAGAAGTCTGTAAATATATGTGTATACGAATTAGCTTATTGTAAATTGGTCTAAACTTGTAAATACTTTGACGTGCCCTATATCCTTGTAGAAATAGATCTGCAGGTGAATAAAGCTACTACTACTATTACTACTATTGCAAAGGAAATATAGTAAACCACAGTAGAGAAATTACATTAAAATTAAAAATTTTAATTACAGGTCTAAAAATATTAATCAAGTGGACAGAATTACGGCTTCCTTCTGAGTTTGTATTAGTTTTAATTTTTTCCTCTGTAATCTAACTCTTCCAATGCAAAGTGTGTGCATAAAGTGGGTCTCAATCCGCAGGTAGGTTTCAAGGTTTCAGTGCGGAGTGAATAACTAGATGTGATCTTACCGTTGACAGTGCTTCAAAAACTCGGTCACTCGCCCCCGAAATCCGAGCCACCATTTAATCCGAGAAGGGTGACGGATGGTTACTACGTTAAAGAAAATGAAAAGAATATCACGGATAAAGTCGAATACACTCAGGGAGTGGGTTTGATCAACGGCCGAGATGCACGCGAATACTCTGTGTACAATCGTGCCCGCTTTAGACGCTATCGTTGTTTCACCCACCGCCAATCAGCCAGTATCTGCTTAGGCTCTGAGCGGTGTGTATGCATAGTCGGGTCGTGTTACGTATTTATTGTTGTTCTTGCAATTTTTCGTCAGTATGATCGCTGGAAATTTGTTTCTCTGGAGAGGATGGTTCTGGCACTGAAAAACTAGACAGTGGTGAGACTAAAAAAGGTAGCGGCATACTTGAGCGTTGGCGAAGTGACACTAGCTCACTCGCGACATAGGAATTAGCGATGCACTACGTGGAGCAGCAGAATCTGACGACACCAGGAGTCGTTATGCTTCTACGAAGATGGCAATATACGTTGATAAGAGCAGAAGTTCTTCACAAAAAAGAAAATTCGTTCTTTTCTCCAAGAATAAAACAAGTGCGGTAGTAAAATTCAATCCTCAGTTGTAAAGCTATTTTTACTTTGTGTTACTGGTTTTGTACTCGTAGATAAATCTGTCAACTTCAGAAGGTTAATATTTTTTTAGCAGATGTCAGTATCTTCTTCGCAGAAACATATTGCCAGGATATGTTACTTGCTGCTAGCACAACTTGATTATGTGCGTAGATGTGAAACATTTACTGTAAATTAACGATCTGTGGTTGTAATTACCACATACAATATGCATATTGTCGGACATGTCACAGCATTATGCTTCTGTGAAGAAGATACTGTTATCTGATGAACCAATAAAAGCTGCCGAAGACCACAGACTAATTTGTCGAAACCGGAAGAGCAAAATAAAAAATGGCTATGCAGCTGATGACAGAATTTTATTCTGAAAAAAACACCATACTTCAGTTGTTCGGAAAGTAAAGGCTATGAATAAAATGTTGATAGTAACAGCTGTACAACAGTTTTTGCAATACGCTTGTGTTAGGAGTAAATCTTTGAGTCAGACATAACTCTCGTAGGGTTTCTAATGACTAGAGATTGTACTCTTACCTCCATGCAGCTGATCCAAATGTAAGATATCTCCATTTTTTCTTACAACCACTTAGATAACCTTAGAATTTCCTATTCAGATTACGAAGGCATTCTATATTGTATTTGCACTCAGTTGTGACAATCCAAAAGGCTGAATTGTAAGTTGCACTGCGGAATTTACCTGTTGCTGGGATGATTCTTAACAAGCCTAATGACATTTCACCCTTAGACATTTAGCGAGACTTGGAAGAGGGTGACACGGTACTGATCGAAAGTGGCTAACATACATGGCATTCAGAGTTTCTATGCTGAATGATAGCCCTGATGACAGTTGGCGAAACTAGACATGGGGTAGCAGGCATTAAGTGGAATGTGTGAAACAATATCAATCATTCTTGTCACATATGCCATACATTGTCTGCAAAAGCAGCAAGTGTAAGACATGCCTCACTCCTAGAAGTTCAGTGGGGTAGGGACGCTGATGGCACAGAAAAAAAATTTAATATGACAGCTATTAGCGCTTTCCGTGGCGTTGGCGAATTCATTACTGTCACAGCGTCATTTCACACCTAGTTGCAAGTAGGGTTGAGTATAAAACTAATGTTAAGTATTCAGCTTTTGTATTTGCAGTTCTTATATTTCTTTTTCAGGTTTTCAGATAGATTTACTGGATGTAGGTTCTGCCTTTTACGCAATAACAGTTTTTCCTTGTTCCACAAGCATGTTTTGGAACCTATAGTGCCCTTATGAGTGGATCTTCAAGGACAAAAACCCACTGATGATGACACAGAGATGTCGAAACATTTTTGGATAACAAGAAAAATGAGTGCCTTTGCATAAAAGGCGAAACCTACATCCAATAACAATAAAACTAATGTGAAGTGTTGGTGTGAAGTGCTGGCTGAGCAATTTATCATACCCAGAGATGCTGCAGAATCTATTTCTGATGACCTGTAGTGAAGAATAACTCTCCACAAGATCATGCAGGTTAAAGGAAAACAAGTTCACCAATGGATAATGTTTCAATTGGTTAAATTACCAGCTCTAAAATATGGATGTCTCTTGTCACGTCGATATATTGATAATGGGATCCATGAAACTACGAAGAGAATCTCTGGGTCACTAAAAAATTTTGATTTGTGGCTAAAAGGTATAAAATATTTTCAAAGTTGAATCAAGAATACAGTAAGATACCAAATGAACGAGAGATTGTATAAATATAAGATAACCTTGACATAGGTGTGTGGACACAAGATAGAAACGATATAAAACTGAGCTCATGAATAAGAACAATGATTGTGGAAAAATGAAGTAGTCACAGACAGGCTCTGGAAAAGCATGAAAAAACACCAATACTTTCCTCTAAGAGCATACTGGGTGCTGGTACGTGGCTGTCAAATTAGATTACCAAAACGAAACCCTGATGCATGATAACAGATTTCACATTCGCCTCGTCTCAGAGAAATCAGATACAGCTCGTTCTCATAATCTAATGATGTACAAGAGCAGAAACTGGCTGCAGTACTGGCTGAGAATCTTAAGTTCAAAAATGGCATCTGAGTTCTACTCAAAGTTTAGACTTCTCACTCTACCGCTCTAAGACGAAGTGTAATGCATCAAGCCCTGCGGAGAAGCGTCTTCTACAATGTTCCTGTAGTGAGTGTGGTCTTACTCCCCTCTAAAAACCTCAACTGTTTCTGCCAGCATCTGGAGGCTCCCGTCGAATTTGCAATAGGTCTAGCGAGTTTCGACCAAAGGTAATTTAATAAGCGTACTAACAAAGCCCTAATCTGCAATTATGGATTCTGCTGTCGTTAACCTATGAGGTATATTTCTCCCTTGGAGCGGAGTAGAAAGCAGAAAATCTTCGCCACTACATAACAGATTACTAATTATGACCAGTTGGAAGGCATCTACTTGCACATGCATAGGAACGCTTCCCCACAACCAGAATAATTGCTCTGGGCCAATCAGAGTTCTCCTTACTAAATTTTGAACAAACATTACACTGGCCTCCTTCAGACCTAATGGCTTGTCCCATGCTACCAGCCTTGTGTTTTTTTCCCGTCTTTCAGATCTTTATCTTTGCTAAAAGGGATTTGCTCTGCACACAATGAAACTTCATGATGGGCTAGCCACTCACACTAGCCAGCCGTGTTGCGTTTGGTCGGCAGACTGCACTTCCCTGTATTTATCTGCCCAAGACTTCAGCTTTTGCAGGAACATCTTTATTACCAATTCTGGTCACCCCAGCGATTCTCACATTTTGTCAGCTAGCCAAAGCCCCAGCTGAGTGAGGAATATTACCTCTTCGCTGTACCAAAAGGAAAAGAGACAGAGCTAAGAAGAAGACCAGTCATTGCCATTTTTCATTACTGCTTGCAGTTTTCATTCAACTTAGTAATTTGATTTGATTTGCTAGTCAGATATGCGTACTGGATTATTAAACACTGACTGTTTTGGAAAAAACTGCCACATAACACAGAGTAACTGGAAAATACTGCTGCAAATGATAACATCGATTCCAGATGCTTAATGTTGCTTCAGGCTGCAGTGATAATGCTTACAGATTCTTTTAGGTGCACAATTTCTAGGCTTTTAGAACCAGTTTAAGGCAATTTGAGACCTGAAATAGTAAAAAATGTCAAACAAATACTACAATAATATAAAAATACACTACAGAAAAAAATTGCGGCATCAAAAAATAATAATTGTAGAGTAATAAAATTTCGGGAATGCATTTATCTAGGTAACAGTTTTAAGTGATTGACATTGCAAGATCACAGATTAATGTAAGTGTGATATAAACCTTTGCAAATGTGAAATGCTGGTAGATTAATAGTCAGTGCAACCGCCAGAATGTCGAATACAAGCACGAAAACGTGCTTGCATTGTGGTGTACTGGTGCCGGATGGAGCTGAATGCCTGTTGCACTTGGTCGGTCAGTACAGGGACAATTTATACAGTTTCTGGATAACACTGGAGTTGTCGTCTGATAATGCCCCACATGTGCTCGATAGGAGATGGATCTGGTGATGGGGCAGGCCAAGGCAACATGTTGAAGCTCTGTAGAGCATATTGTGTTAAAACACTGGTATGTGGACGAGCGTTATCCCCCTGGAAAACACCCCTTGGAATGCTATTCATGAATGGCAGCACAAAGGTGGATTATACGATAGAGGTACAAATTTTCAGTCATGATGTGTATGATAACCATGAGAGTGCTTCTGGTATCATACGAATTCTCACCGCAGACCATACATACAGATGTTGGTCCAGTGTGTCAAGCACGCCGACAGGTTGTTTTCAGACCCCCAATTGGCCTCCTTTTAACCAAACGCCGGCCGTGACTGGCACCTTGGCAGAACAAGCTTTCATCAAAATACACAACACACCCTGACCTCCAATGAGCTATCACTGGAGACGTCTAAAGTATCAAATGCTGGTAGTTTTCGATCAGTGGAACGCACGCTGCAGGGCTTCTGGTTCTGGGCTGTCCTTGAAGTAACCGACTTGTAACAGTTCACTGTGTCGCTGTGGTGCCAACTGCTGCTCAAACTGCTGCTGCAAATGCAGCAATATGCACCAGAGCCATTCGCCAAACACAATGGTCTTTCCCTCCCGGTAGCGTCACGTGCCCCTCCAGCGCCCGGTCTTCTCGCGACCGTACATTCTCGTAAACACCGCTGCCAGCAATCATGTATAGTGGCTACATTCCTGCCAAGTCCTTCTGCAATATCGCAGAGAGAATATTCAGATTCTCGTAGCTACTACACGACCTCGTTCAAAATCAGTGAGCTCTTGATAATGGCGTCTTCGTCTCCTTAAAGGCATTCTTGAGTAACTTCAACGCACCACGTCCACTTTCAGACGTAATTAATGATCAAGACTGTTACTGCGCCATTTAAAACAAACCTGATCGCACCCACATAGTGGCGCTATATCTTTCGTTTGTGTCCCACAACTCTTTGTTGGTGTTGAGATCTTTTCCCCGTTAGTGTACAACATGTTCCTAAGAGTACGCACGCACACACACATACACATACACACACACACACACACACACACACACACACACACACACATTGAAACATAGCCTCTATTTCGCCTCGTTTCATAACTTGGCATGAATAGTTACACACGCCTAAATTTTTAAAGACGCTTAAATGTATCAGTTGATGGTACGCCCTGAGAGACAATCTTTTTGGGCTGACACACAACAGGATGATGGTAACATTCCATGGGCCCGCCCGGTTGGTCGTGCGCTCTAACGCACGTCTTTCCGGGCGGGAAGGAACGCCTGGTCCCCAGCACGAATCCGCCCAGCGGATTTGTGTCGAGGTCCGGTTCAAATGGGTCAAATGGCTCTGAGCACTATGGGACTCAACTGCTGAGGTCATTAGTCCCCTAGAACTTAGAACTAGTTAAACCTAACTAACCTAAGGACATCACAAACATCCATGCCCGAGGCAGGATTCGAACCTGCGACCGTAGCGGTCTTGCGGTTCCAGACTGCAGCGCCTTTAACCGCACGGCCACTTCGGCCGGCCGAGGTCCGGTGAACCGGCCAGTCTATGGATGGTTTTTAGGCGGTTCTCCATCTGCCTCGGCGAATGAGGCCTGGTTCCCCCTATTGCGCTCAGTTACACTATGTCGGCGATTGCTGCGCAAACAATTTCTCCACGTACGCGTACACCACCATTACTCTACCACGCAAACATAGGGGTTACACTCGTGTGGTGTGAGACGTTCCATGGAGTGGTCCGCCGGGGGCCGAGCAGCACAACAACCCTGGGTTCGGTGTGGGGCGGTGGAGGGGTGAAGTGGACTGCGGTAGTCGTCGTGGGGTTGTGGACCACTGCGGCTACAACGAGGACGGAGCCTCTCCGTCGTTTCTAGGTCCGCGGTTAACACACAATACCATACAATACAATATCCCATGCAGTTCTTTGGAGCGGCGGCCTATCACAGCTTTGCGGGCAAAGTATCAAAAGGCCAACTTTGTATTGAATGCTGGTTATATAACATCAATACTTGTTAGGCGCAGATGAAGACTGAGTCGCATGCTGATTCACTTGTTGAGACCACCCGGTGCTCTTGCGAATAGTGAATAAATTGCTATTAATATTTTCTGCGCTAACTCACAAGAAGTCATTGTCCTTCTGATGTTTCCATTATACATGGAAAATCCATTAATCAGGTGGCAGCTCACGAGAACCGAAACTCGCGAGTTGCGAGTGAATTCAGAACTTGCACCCTTGTTGCAGAGGATTTCCACTCAATCTTTCATCATGCCTTTCTGCAAATAGCGCATGTAGCTTCTATGATCTGGAAGCATATCAGTTAATTAATTTGAATACTCCCTGACGTACATTATACCTGCGTCGCCTTCTTCTTCTTGTTCCAACTCTTCTGCTTCTATCCTTCATGGTTGAGGCACTTGTGCCAGTTTCATCTTTGCTTTTCAATGCCACTCCGTTCTGGGTCTTCGTATATCCTTTCTTTCTCTTGTTTGGTAAAGCAAGGCCTAACGTGGAATTCCCTCCACATTCATTCTTTGTAGGTGATGCTTCAATAACGTTTTATTTTCACCAATCTTTGCATTAATATTGTTTCTCATACGGTCCCCTCGTAACACCGGTCATTTTCCTGCGCATCGTCATTTCTGGGGGTGCTAGTTTACTTTTGTTACGTTTTTTGTGGACCAGTGACTCACTTGCAAATAGCAATATAGGTGTAGGCATGGTTTTGTACAACTGTAGGTTTGTTTTATTCTGTATTTTGTTCTGGAATGTTTTATCATTCCGAGCACTCATTGATATTTTTTAATTTCATTGTCTGTATCCTTGTCCATATCAAAACTTATGCTGCATCTTAAAAAATTAAAATTTGAGATGGGCTCAAATGGTGTACTATCTACTAGTTAAAGTGTTGTCAATACATTATTTAACAGTTGTTTTCAATTGTGTAACTGAAGATCACATGTATGGACGGCGGGTATTATTATTTCCATGGCCGTTGTATTGATGTTTCATTACTTATATTATGCTGTTACTTCCTCATATCTCCATTGTTAGTGGACCTCTTATTGCTTTCTTATATTGTTACATATCGAGTCTACCTTACATACCAGCTGTGTTCCGTAAAATGTCATCGGCTGACTATGAATCCAAAACAAACCTCTTCCTGTTATGAATATTTTCCTACGTGATTTTCTTCGGTCTTTCTCAGTTACCACCCATGCCGGATCTTCACGAGCCTGCAACATGCGATGCTATGCGCACGATCCTATTTAACTGTTCACTGCCCTCCATATGTCTTGTAGCAACAGCTGCGTCTTAAGTCTTTTGTCCAGCTGCAATTTTCAGTCTCACAAGGTAAGTCGACGCGAAGTTCATGCAACGACCATGTGCTGCACATTTCTTTAAATTAGAGACAAGTCACCTCTCTCCAAATGCTGAATTAGTACCTTGGAGTCTGTGTCCTCTCATTTGTTTGCTTTTCAGTACATAAACATCAGTTCGCATGTTTTACTGATAGCTCTGACGAATTCATTGGGCGAGTGATTGCTATAAGAGTGAACCCAGTTACTTTAAAATTCACAATTACGTGTTACGATTTCAGCACCTAACTATTCATACACTACTGAACCTGTCCGCATCGCGTGATCTAGTGGCTAGCATTGCTGCCTCTGGATTACGAGATCCCGTGTTCGATTCCCGGCCGGGTTGGGGATTTTCTCTGCCTGGGGACTGGATGTTTGTGTCGTCCTCATCATTTCATTGTCATCATCATTCGTGACAGTGGCTGCATTGGGTTGTGTAAAAACTGGACTGTGAAAATTTGGGACTTTGTACGGATGCTGATGACCACGCAGTTGAGTGCCCCACAAACTAAACATGATCATCATCACTATTGCACCTAAATATTATGACAACTTATAGAGCAGGGTATGTCACCATAGCAGCTATTCCGTGTGGCATGGATTCGCAAGTCCTTGGTGGGTTTCCAGAGGCGTCTTGCTCCAGATTTCTACGCACAGATCACGCAGTTGGCGTAAACCGCGGGTGATGTATTGTGGGCGCTAAGCTGGCGCCCGAAAGGTCTCAGATGAGTTCCATCGAGTACATATTACGCGAATTTCGTGGCCAAGATATCAACTGGAATTCACAAGTGTGGGGGGGGGGGGGGGCGTACTGTAAGACGATAGAAATGTCACTTGCACGCTTAGAGTAGCAGGTTGACGGTGACCAACTTTAAACAGAACTTGATTAATTTTCACACAAATTTATTAAAATAATAAAAATCATAGACATTACGTAACTTGATTTTGGATGCTGTTTACAATTGACAATCTGAAGTTCCGTTGGTCTTGGTACATTAATCTTATTCTCACATATCTCTGATACTTGACAAAGTGTCTATTGATTTATCTTCATGGCTATGTACAGGAATATGATAATCGTATTAGGCGCAGACTGAAACTTGACTATAGACTAATGCAGACTAATGCAGACTGTCTAATCGGAGGTCTGTACACTCGTTATAATACCTCGAGCGTTCAGGTATTACTGCGCGAGTGTGATCCGCGAGGAGAAAAGGTTCTACGTTAGCAGCAATCTCATTGGCTGCGTTACATATTAATACGCGGATAGGCGGAAGCAGAATTTGGTCCGTCTCTAAGACAGCGCCATCTCGTAGTGCCGAGATGGACGAGCGCTGCACCTGCGCTGTTGCGCTTAGCGGGGCGCGCTCTAGTGGGAAAGTTGTGTACGCGCTGACTACGCGGAACTATGTACACAACAACAAGCATACTCCTCACACCACTTTAGTACGACTCTGTCCCTGTGACACGATAGCTATCCGTCTCGAAGACTTAATCGCTATTGAGGAAGACATCGAACAAGAAAGAACACAGGTGGTCTGCGATAATAACTACGTATTCCACAGGTGACATGATGCCTTCGAATTCGACATCGATCCAATAGAATCACAGGTGAATGTAGCCCACAGCAGGCCAGTGTCCGCGGAGTGGTGCATGTTTCCATCAACCATCGCGTGGATGACGGCGTCTCCGGACACGACCATCGACCTGGTGTAACAAGAAACGACATTCATCCGTCTTACATCATGGTTTCCATTCACAGTCCCACATCGAACATCCCATGTCCAGGTATCGTAATTGACGAAGTTATTGGGTCAACTCGAGAACACGTAGCAATGGACCGTTACGGTGCCCTATGTTCAATAATATATCCTGAACGGCGTGGTCTGGATAACTAGTGTCTGTAACAGCACTGTACAGTGTCGTCATATTCGCCACATGTTCGCCTGTCCTGGTTTACAGAATGGTCCAGTCACCGACTTACACATTTTGTGATCAGACGTGGACGTCCAAGTCGTCGTAGGCGTGGCTTCACCTTCCCTCTACTACTGTCCATAGAACGTCACTACAGTAGCGTGCGAGCAGCACAACAGATTGGTCGTTTCCGAGATGCTAGTTCCCAGCTGCAGGGTAAGAACTATTTGCCTCTTGTCGAAATAGTTTATGTAAAAGGATTTCCCCATCTGCAGAAGTAAAATGCAATGAGGATAAGGGTTTCTGGTCAGACGAACGCAGGATAATATCAACAGTAGCAGAAAATGGTGTAACGTGTATAGGATTCGTTATGAATAAGAAGGTTTTTACCCTCAACCATTCCCTCTAGTATCATTGATGTTACTCCCTGATACCTTGACACTTGCACTACCATCCCGTCATTTTTTTCTTGTCAGTGTTATCGATATGTTCATTTCTTCGCCGATTCTTCGGAGACCCTATCCTTATCTTTCATTCTGAGTTTCTCTACCAGCACATCTCCAACGCATCAGTTCTCTTTTCTTCCGATTTTCCCACTGTCTATGATACACTACCACACCATGCTGTGCTCCAAGCGTACATTCTTGAAAATTTCTTCCTCAAATTAAGGCCTACTTTGATACCAGTAGACTTCTTTTGGCCAGGAGTGTCCTCTTTGCCTCTGCTAATCTCTTTTTTATATCTTCCTTGCTTCGGCCTTAAAGGCTTAATTTGTTCCGAGTAATCAGTTTTCCATAACTTCGTCTACTTCTTGAACATTAAATTTGACCGTAAATTTCTGGCTTTTCTTATTTCTGCTACTTCTCATTAGGCTACTTTTGTCTTCTCCTGTTTATTCTCTGTTCGCATTCTGTACTCCGATTGTTCATTCCACTTAACACGTCCTGTTATTTTTTCACTAAGAATAGCAATGTCGTCAGTGAGTACTATTTGTATCCGTCCAACGTGAATTTTAATCCAATTCTTGATCTATTCTTTTATTTCCATGATTACTTCTTTGATCTATAGAGTAAACAGTAGATGCGAAAGAAAACGTCCCTTACACCCTTCCGAGCACTTTGTTTGTTCGCTCTTGGTTCACGTGCATGTTCTATAGACCGGTCTGTCCCCATAGCTTACTCCTATTCTTCTCAAACTTTCGAAAATTTGTCCATTGCACATTGTGGATGCCTCCGTAGTGCCTTTACCTTTCATAAAGCGTAACTGGTCCTCATCTAACAGATTCTGAACTGTTTTTTCCATCGTTGTGCGTATTATTCTTATCAGCAACTTGGATGCATGGGCTGTTAAGTTGATTACGCGATGGATCTCGCACTTTCCTATCCTTCCTATCTTCGGAGTTGTGTGGATGATATTTTTTTGAAAGTCTGATGGTACGTCACGAATCTCATAGATTTTAAACACAAAACTGAATAGTCGTCTGCTTGTCACTTACCCCAATGTTTTTAGAAATTCCTGTGGAATGTTATCCCTTTTGCCTTATTTGAACTGAAGTCTTCCAAAGCTCTTTTAAATACTGACTCTAAAACTGTATCCACAACGTCTCCCATATGGACTCCAATTCCTTCTTCTTTCACGTTCAAACACTAGTCCTCCCCCTCACACAGGCCTTCAGTGTTCTCTTATCATCGGTGGTGTTTCGGTTATGCTGTTTAGCACACCCCTAAATTCTATAGTCCGATCTCTGATGACCTTCAGAGAAGGTAGGCACTCTACACGATCATGAAAATTAATTTTAAGGAAATGATAATGTCACACAATGGAGAACACTTACTGAAATGAATAAGCGTAAGGGCACCACAGCACCACATAGATATACTAGTGAGAGGAGGGATCTCCTAGCTATAATGGAAACAAGCGGTCACTGGTCACTATGTCAGGTTTATTGTGGTAAAAGAACAACATACTGGTTACCCACTGAAGAAAGTCAATAACGGGCAAAGCAAGGACAAGGCCGATGGTACAGGTTGGTGGGCACGATGAAAGAATAGTTATGGTAATAATTCACGAATACGAGAAATGACAGCAAGTATGGTTGGTGAATTGCAGAAAAATCACGGGAAAATATGTATAGAAACCAGAAAGATCGCCAAACTATGTAGCGATAGCAACTAGCTGGCTACGAGACATTAAAACTGTGTTGTTGTTGTCTCCTGAAGGTTGTTTTATTTATTTATTTATTTATTTATTGATTTATTTAACCTGGCAAGATTAATGCCATCAGGCCCTCTCTTACATCCAACCAGGCATTCTACTTATTTTACATTCATATGTTTTAGTAGGCATGTTAAACTACATCTAGTACAAAAAGTGAAATAAACAATTTGAAAGGTACACCAGGAAAAATACATACATATAGAGTTTATATTCTTAGGTCACAAGTACTGTTATAATTAGACATTATTGAAGAGACAGATTTTAGATAGGAGTGCCGGCAGCAGGGAGTATGAGGGAGACTCATGGTGAAGGGAGGAGAAGAATAGAGACATAATGAAACATAATTAAGGAAATATAAAGGAAAAGAAGATTGCGTGGCTAATAGAGAAAGATGAAGAGGAAGGCATCTCAGGAGCAAGATAGGAGACGCTAGCTTTGCTATTTGACAGATGAGGGGATTGTCCTTGTACATTAATTTTGTGGAGAACTTTGTGAGGATGATAGTAGGAAATGCTTCAACTTCTTCTTAAAAGCAGCAGGAGATCGAATTTTGCGCAAGGTAAGGGGCAGTTTGTTCCAGAGGCGGACAGCGGCAACTGAGAAGGTGTTTGCAAAAGTTTTTGTTTTGTGAGTGGGCACAGTTAGGATACCAAATAAGAGTGACCTCGTGTTTCGATTATGATGACATGACAGGTTTTTAATCTCTGAAGCAAGGTACTGGGGTGCTTGCGCGATGAGGAGTCGGTGGAGTAGACATAGAGTGTGGTAGTCACGCAATTTGTCCGGCCGCAGCCACCCTAGCTCGGAGTATGAAGCACTAACATGATCATATCGGCGAATGTTGCAGGTGTAACGCACACAGGCATTCATGGTTAGCTCTAGCCATCTTTTGTTTTCACTACTCATGCCTTGTTGAATCACATCACAATAGTGGAGGTTCGGTAGAACGAGTGCTTGCACGAGCTGGCGTTTCAAGTCCTGTGGAAATATGTTCCGAAACTTTTTGAGAGCATAGAGACAAGCAGACGTCTTTCGGCACACTGCGACTGTATTCTCCGCCCAGTTGAGATGCTCATCCAAAGTTACACCAAGTTCTTCACTGTTTTCTGATATGGTATTGAGTACCGTCGAGCAGAATAGGAGGTAGCCGTTCGCGGAAATCTGAACTTATTAATTTCTGATGGGCTATTAAGATTACTTGCGTCTTTTTTGCATTTAGTTTAAGCCCCAGGTTTTTCAAAAATGGTTCAAATGGCTCTGAGCACTATGGGACTCAACTGCTGTGGTCATCAGTCCCCTAGAACTTAGAACTACTTAAACCTAACTAACCTAAGGACATCACACACATCCATGGCCGAGGCAGGATTCGAACCTGCGACCGTAGCAGTCACACCAGGTTTTTCGCCCATCTCACTACTGAAGACAGATCATCATTCATCTGAGCGATTGCAGTGTTTACATCTGCAGGTCTGACGCTTAGGTAGAGCTGGAGGTCGTCGGCATAGAAATGATATTTACAGGAGGACAGAACCGACGAAATATCGTTGACATATAAAGAAAACAAAAGTGGTCCTAAGACTGATCCTTGTGGCACTCCCGAGGAAACATGTTTCCAGGAAGATTTTTCATTTACGCAGACAACACATTGCTGTCTGTCTTTTAAGTAGCTTTCAAACCATCTCATTGCACTATCAGAGAAATTAAGCTGTTGCATTTTTCTGAGCTATATGTCAAAGTTAACAGTGTCAAAAGCTTTGCTGAAGTCCAGTAGCGTCAATATTGTTGCCTTTCGATTGTCGATGGCATATTTCAGGTCATCAGTTACTTTAATTAGAGCAGTGTTTGTGCTGTGATGTTTACGGAAACCGGATTGATATTTGTCATATAGGCTGAATTCATGCAAGTGTTCAGTGATTTGGTCATGAACAATATATTCAAGTGCTTTGGAAACAGCAGGCAATATGCTAATTGGTCGGTAATCACTAGGCAGTTGCGGGTTTTCGATCTTAGGGATGGGTCGAATTAGGCTTCTTTTCCATGCAGTGGGATATATTCCGTTCACGAGGGAAAAATTAAATATGTCAGTTAAGACAGGTACTAAGATATCGGCAACATTCTTAATCGTGGTTATACCGATACTGTCGTTGCCTATTTCATCAGAAGAGATTCTCATTATTGCTTTTCTTGCCGTATTTGTTGTTACATGTTTTAAATGGAAGGTATCGTTGTTAGTTATTCTGTTTGGGGATTCTTGTGGGCGGTAATTATCAGCTGTGCTGGTATTCAGAGGTGCAGAGAAGAATTCATTTAATTCGTTAGCTGGCACATGAAAAGTAGTTTCCGATTTTGCCTTTCCGACCCCCAAGCTACGGAGATTCTTCCATAGAGTCGTGGGCGTCAGATCGCTGCATACAAGGGAGCGAGCGTGCCTGATTTTAGCATTGCGAATGCATTGTTTCACTCTGTTCCGTAGCTTTCTATATTCTTCGAAACGCTCGGGTTTCGGATCTGCCTTGAAACGCCTGTGGGCAGCATCCCTATAAGTCATCATTTGACGTAATTCAGCTGTCAGCCATGGAGCAGGAGATTTTCTTACACGGATTGTGCGCACACGTGCATGTTTGTCCTAGAGGGCAGTGAGTTAATCACCAAGTTCATTAATTTTGCCGTCGATTGTGGGTTTTCTGATTATTTGATGCCATGAGATTTCTGAGCAATCGGCTGTTAGAGCGTCAAGGTCAATACGTTTCATGTTCCTACAAGTTATGTAACGCGATTTGATCCTTGGGGGCTGCACAGAGTAGGCCAGGAATACTACATCATGTGCTGAGAGGCCAGGGCCGATGTTTGACCAACATCTCTTACTTTGTCAGTCTGTCTCGTTGCGATTACGTCTATAAGAGTAGGACTGTGCGCCGTATGGTGTGTAGGTTGTAATGGAAGAATGTTCATGCTATTGCAACTAAACAGTCTTCTTAGGTTTATTGCGGAGGGAGTGTCTCTTAGCAGGTCTATGTTCAAGTCACCCATTACGATGACATGTTCGTATTGACACTGAAGTGAATGTAATTCCGACTGGAAGGAACTCATTGAGCTTATTTTTGGCGGCTTGTACATGACGCCAGTCAAGAATTTCCGACTTTGTATATTTATTTCAATGAACATGAATTCAGCCTCTTTTTCTTTGGCAGGATTTGACGTACATAAGACTTTCGCTTTGAGATCTGTTCGTATATGCGCGCCGACCCCGCCACCTCGCTTTATTGATCTGTCTGCCCTAAGAAATGTGTACCCTGGGAGACGAAAAGATGCAGAGGATATGTGTGGTTTCAACCACGTTTCGGATAAGAGGATTACGTGGTAGTTTAGTTGGTTGAAGAGGAGGCTAAGTTCTTCGTAATGCGCAGGTAAAGACTGGATGTTGCAGTGAGCTGCTAAAAGCTCTGACGCGTTCCGCCGAGCAGCCTGGAGTAGGGTGGCAGACTGGTTTGTCCCTTTGTTAGGCACTACCTGCCGCGAGGGGCACTGGCCGCTGCTTCCGCCAAGTGACATACCACAGGGGTGTCCGAGATTTTGCGCGCCCTGTTTGTGACACCGCGAGTGCCGAAAGAAAGGCGCCTGCTAAAGATTTCCTGAGGTTGCGGGAGTATAGAAAATGGATTAGTGGTATTCTGTGCAAGGAGAATATGACCAAAATAGTGACGGCTGTGTGTCACTGTGTATCCTCTGTCGTACGAGGAGAAATGTAATTAGCGTATTTGAAACAGCTTAGGGTGGAAATAAGGGAGTGATTTAAGAGGCCGATGCTGCCAGCAGAGAGAAGTAAGCTTAGTAATTAATAGATTATCGTAGGAAGCTAGAGTTAAATTGAAATTTACTAAAGTGATACTGGTAGTGATTATCGTAGGAAGCTACAATTAGATTGAAATTTGCTAAAGTGATACTGATAGTGATTTTTGTTATGAACAATTTAAACCGAAGAGATGGGTGATTAATGAACTAAAGGAGAGACTAATAATTGCAATAGAACTATTTCAGAATGGAAGAGAATAAACTGAGAAAATGAAAAAAGAATTAGCAGTAACTAAAATTAAGTAATGGTTAGAGCTACAGACACAAAAAAATAGTGAAAAGTTAATACAGTTACAAAAACAATTAGTTGAAGGTACAAATATGGGTATAATCAAAAAATTAATAAAATTACAAGACTATATCTGAGTATTGGGGCTGTTACAACTGCAAATGGTGTTAAGTTTGCACTTTTGGCTCGAGTAGCTTCACTTAATACTATTCAGCTCTGTCATGTTTGTGACTGTCTTCTTTCCAGCTGCTGTCTTAATGATTACTCTGCCATCCTGAGTCCACACATTCTGAAGACTGAAATGGGATATGGCACTGTTTAAAATCTTTAGCCGTTCGTGTGTCAGATCTTCCCTTATTGTAAGCCCTGTCCTTGCTAACTTCTTCTTCTGGGTAAAGATCTCTGCCCTTTTTCGGTACGAGACAAATTTAATTATTATTGGACGAGGTTTGGTGGCACCTGGTAATTTTCATCCCAACCGATGGCTCCTGTCAATTTCAGCCTTGGTCACTTCATCGCCTAATTTTTCACGCGCAACCTGTATAAGCAGGTTGTCCGTGTCTTCTTCCTTATTTTCTACTACTCCAAACAGTCGTAGACTATTTCGCCTTTGGTACTGTTCTAGTTCGTCAGTTGCGGCAGATAGTTTGACTTCCAACTCTCGTGCCTTTTTCTCGTATTCAGACACAGACTTTTTTAGTGCTGTAATTTCGGCAGTATTGGCCTCAACAGTTTCACGCATTTTGGCCAATACTGCTGCCGTTACAGTATCTGATATAGTGCCTGCTATCAGATCGAGATTGTTTTTATCGCGAAGCGCAGCGTTTACCTCAGAGCGGACCAGCTCCGCTATACCGCGAGCCGCGGCCGCGCCTTCCGCCAAGAGCGGGCCCGCCGCACCTGCTGCTTCCCCGCTGCTGGACGCGCTGCTGTTCACTCTTCTGTTTACCATTTTCTCGAAGATATTGGCGGAGCACAGAAAAAAAATAGCACTACTGCACAGAACACTGTTGTTTTCACGATTTCCACTTGTACTAGACAACACCACCTGCGAGAACACCTTCGAATTCAACTAAATTTCGCGAGCCGAACTTAACACGTGTTACACTGCAGCCGCCATCACGACCGAACCGCATCAGTGTTTGCACGGCTCTCCCATTATTACCAAACTCGAGTAGTGTGAATGTGGAAAGTGGCAGTGTTAACGGTTGGAGATAGTGTTGTGACTTGGCAAGACAGCCAAGTCACTATGAGAGGAAGCCGAAAGGCACGCGTCTAACTCACGCAGGCTGGCGTGAGGTCTGGAACAGGTCAAGTAATTATACTAGCAAGAAAAGTACGTAGCTGCTGGAATACTTAACTTTAATCCATAATTGGTGAACATCGGTCTGACGGTACATGCATCACAAGATAAATAGCAAATGATAATGGCGCCTTGCTAGGTCGTAGCAAATGACGTAGCTGAAGGCTATGCTAACTATCGTCTCGGCAAATGAGAGCGTAATTTGTCAGTGAACCATCGCTAGCAAAGTCGGTTGTACAACTGGGGCGAGTGCTAGGAAGTCTCTAGACCTGCTGTGTGGCGGCGCTCGGTCTGCAATCACTGACAGTGGCGACACGCGGGTCCGACGTATACTAACGGACCGCGGCCGATTTAAAGGCTACCACCTAGCAAGTGTGGTGTCTGGCGGTGAGACCACAGATAGGACTTCGCTCTGTATTAAGTGCTAAGCAGGGGACATCCTTCTATACGACAGCAAGGCTCTCACCAAGTGGTTACTCTTCTATCGCGTAGTAGCAAATAGTTACTCTTCCGTAGCCTAGCAGCAAAATTTTCTTCAGGTGTGCATTGTCCAGTGTTCCCTATCTTAACGCTCTGAAACTTGTCTGTTTTCATCAGAGCAGGAATCTCGCCAGCCATTGGTGGCACACATCATATTGATAGCGTACGGTTGAAGAAATTTTGTAATGAAGCATATGGCCTTATGTTACATTTGAAACAAGTGTCAAGGGAGCCAATTGTACAGAGGAGAGTTATTAACAAATATTTTAAGGACTTGTCTAGTTGCGAGAATTCTATGAAAAGGTGTATTGTTGTTACGGCTTAATGAAGCGCAGTTTAACTTGGAGTCTTCCTGTTTATTCATCAGTCGTTAAGATGAGTTCCCCATTTTCATTTACTTTCATGACTCTGTTTGCACACTCGCACTGAATATCGCGAGTTGTGCACTGTGAAGCATTTATGAAAATTGGTAATATACATCTTGCATTGCACATCGCGAGTAAGGCAAATGAAATTTGATTATGACAGTCACATCATTATTCCCAATAGGAACAAGTTACACAACAATCGAGCGTTCCTTTTACCGGTATTAAGCCTCTGAACTCATACTGACATTATTTTCACAGATACACTCTGCCATTCACTGTGCCTTACAGTTGACATGAACTTCGATGGTAATTAAGTTTGCTGGCCTACCTCTGCGCAAAAAGTAGGCAAAAAAATTAATTACCAACAAAGCTCATGTCCACTGAGTAGTATTCAATGAACTGTGGATGACGCCCGACCAACAGGCATTACATGTTGTTGTTGTTGTTGTTGTTGTGGTCTTCAGTCCTGAGACTGGTTTGATGCAGTCTCCATGCCACTCTATCCTGTGCAAGCTTTTTCATCTCCCAGTACCTACTGCAACCTACATCCTTCTGAATCTGCTTAGTGTATTCATCTCTTGGTCTCCCTCTACGATTTTTACTCTCCACGCTGCCCTCCAATACTAAATTGGTGATCCCTTGATGCCTCAGAACATGTCCTACCAACCGATCCCTTCTTCTGGTCAAGTTGTGCCACAAACTTCTCTTCTCCCCAATTCTATTCAATACTTCCTCATTAGTTATGTGATCTACCCATCTAATCTTCAGCATTCTTCTGTAGCACCACATTCCGAAAGCTTCTATTCTCTTCTTGTCCGAACTATTTATCGTCCACGTTTCACTTCCATACATCGCTACACTCCATACAAATACTTTCAGAAATGACTTCCTGACACTTAAATCTATACTCGATGTTAACAAATTTCTCTTCTTCAGAAACGCTTTCCTTGACATTGCCAGTCTACGTTTTATATCCTCCCTACTTCGACCATCATCAGTTATTTTACTTCCCAAATAGCAAAACTCCTTTACTACTTTAAGTGTCTCATTTCCTAATCTAATTCCCTCAGCATCACCCGACTTAATTAGATTACATTCCATTATCCTTGTTTTGCTTTTGTTGATGTTCATCTTATATCCTCCTTTCAAGACACTGTCCATTCCATTCAACTGTTCTTCCAAGTCCTTTACTCTCTCTGACAGAATTACAATTTCATCGGCGAACCTCAAAGTTTTTATATCTTCTCCATGAATTTTAATACCTACTCCAAATTTTTCTTTTGTTTCCTTTACTGTTTGCTCAATATCCAGATTGAACAACATTGGGGAGAGGCTACAACCCTGTCTTACTCCCTTCCCAACCACTGCTTCCCTTTCATGTCCCTCGACTCTTATAACTGCCATCTGGTTTCTGTACAAAAACAATAGTGCATTGAGAATGGCTAGTTTGTAGCTGAAATCTAGATCAGCCAATAAAATTTAAAAGGTACGACTGATATCTAAAATCTATTATTTACTGGTCAATGTAACAGTCGCTGCGTGCAACAGCCTTCTGAATGGAAGGCAACCTGATAGCAATACAATTTCCTTCTTAACTTTGAATGACACGGCCAGCAGCCTTGCACAAATGTGGTTTCTCATAAATAGATAAAGAACAAAAGTACCTAATATGCACTAAACTCTACCGCAAATATTCTATTACCTAATGATTCAATAAAGTATCATGCAGTCATCGTTCAATGTGTTTTGTGTCGAGGGAATGATGATCTGATGCTTAACTGAAAATACTGATAATTTAAATATAGCCTACTATATCTTTTAAACAAATAAAGTTACAGAGTTGATATTTACAACGTTTGTCATTTCAATGTTGCGCTTCTATATGAAATGTCGATCGTTAAGATCGACCGAACCGTTCAGATTTTAGCATTCAGGTCTTTGTTACAAAACTTGTTAATTTCACTTTGACAGTACATCTACATCTACATCTACATACATACTCCGCAATCCACCATACGGTGCGTGGCGGAGGGTACCCCGTACCACAACGAGCATCTTCTCTCCCTGTTCCACTCCCAAACAGAACGAGCGAAAAATGACTGCCTATATGCCTCTGTACGAGCTCTAATCTCTCTTATCTTATCTTTGTGGTCTTTCCGCGAAATGTAAGTTGGCGGCAGTAAAATTGTACTGCAGTCAGCCTCAAATGCTGGTTCCCTAAATTTCCTCAGTAGAGATTCACGAAAAGAACGCCTCCTTTCCTCTAGAGACTCCCACCCGAGTTCCTGAAGCATTTCCGTAACACTCGCGTGATGGTCAAACCTACCAGTAACAAATCTAGCAGCCCGCCTCTGAATTGCTTCTATGCCCTCCCTGAATCCGACCTGATAGGGATCCCAAACGCTCGAGCAGTACTCAAGAATAGGTCGTATTAGTGTTTTTATAAGCGGTCTCCTTTACAGATGAACCACATCTTCCCAAAATTCTACCAATGAACCGAAGAAATCCTAACCGAAGAAATCCGAACTATTATAAACATGATCAGTATTCAAGTTTTATTGGGATCACGAAGAAAATTTATGGAGGGTGGTAGATTAAAATTATTGTGGCATCATTGCCTGCATTGCTAAAGAATTAAATAGTTTCCATAAACAGCCGATCTTCGGTCAGCTACAAACCGATTCTACTAGGTTTTCGTATGACGTAGGTTCTCGTCTGTCTCACTCGCCCACTACAGCGCTTAGGCTTCAATAGACAATAGAATCCTGTGAGTTTCCCCATCTTGTGGTGAATCTGCGCGCTTTGTGGCGCACGGTCCTGAACGACAGGGTTCGTTTACAATTCCTGTAGGCAGACTCTTTCGGCCACAATCTGGGTAGTTTCATGACATGACACTGCAGAATGAACTATTGATTCCAGCTCTGCAGGAGGTTTAGCAATGCGCTACAACGCAGTAGCTAAAGTAGTACACTTTATAGAGTTGCATCCTGTTGTAAATTAAGGCAGCCGGCAGCTGGCAGCGAGAACAGCTGAGCTGTAGCGACACGTGTCGGCTGTACCGTGACGAAATTTTTATAGAGTGCAGGATGTGTCGGTGGTGTTGACCATCAGGTGCACGTGCCGGAGCTGAAAATGTGAAGCAATCCCCGCATATTTCACGTTTATTGGAATCGAAAAACACTTTTATTTCCATACCAGTCAGGAACGCAGATAGCGGGACCGTGCAGAATTAAGCTTCATTACGGTTCTCGCAGATTTAATTATGATTTGGTTTTTGTCTCTGACGTACTTCGAATCATCTGATGGGAGCTTTCTCTGATTATTTACGGTATGTTATCCAACAAGAATCTACAGAAGAGAATCAAAAACGTCATTGAGTCTAGTGTTCCGATATACACAGTTGAACTAAAATATTGCGATTACTGGCCACTGGGAAACTGAATGGCACCTGGTGACGTTGGGGGCACGTTTTGCGACAGCAAAAGTACTGTATATAAGCGATACAGGGACGAATGGTGATTCATCACACTAAAGCGACATACGTCACGGGGTAGCGATATGCACATATACATTTCGCGGTAGTATCGCGTAATAAAGGTATAAAACAGAAGTCCGTTTGTGGAACTGCCATTTTCATTTAGGTGATTCACGTGAAAATTCCACGTTGGGCGCGAAGTGTAATGTAATAGTTTTGTGACTATTAGTGTAATGTAATAGAATAAAATCTGAGCCGTGGCTTATACAAAAAAGAAACACACACTAATGCAATGGCTCAGCATAAAAGAGAAATAACTAGTGTAGGAATATTATTAACAGTGTAATACGTTGTTTAATTTAGCCCGACGTGTATAAGCACTCAGTAAACTAGCTCAGTTCTCAGGGTAGTTACGTAGTCGTCGATACATCGTGGTTTCGTCTCGATTCCCCAATATAAGATAACAAGAGTAGCATATACAAATGAAATCCTATAATGGAACTGGAATCCTGTGACCAGACCTTTTCTGCCTCGGATGTTATCTCGTTATATAAGGAAAATCTGTAAATAAAATTGTTAAATTATTTGTAGCTGCCTCCAGTCTCGTGATATCTGAAATAAAGTTAATTGTCCTAACCGATGGCACGTCTCGTAGATGAGCTAAAAGAAAAATGTTAAAGATTTTTCTAAGATGGCGCCTAACAATGAAAAATTTTTGTTAACGCCCATATCTATTTAAGACACTCAAAGTGTCAAATTTACAATGGATTGACTTTTGTGGACTGGCAAGACAGCCAACCCAGTAGGACGGGAGGCCGAAGGGCACGCGTTTAAGCTCACACAGGATGGCGTGAAGTCTGGAATAGTTAAAGGAATAGAGACAAGCAAAAAAGGTACGTAGCTTCTGGAATACTTAACTTTAATCCATAATTGGTGAACATCGGTCTGACGGTACATGCATCACAACATAAATAGCAAATGATAATGGCGCCTTGCTAGGTCGTAGCAAATGACGTAGCTGAAGGCTATGCTAACAATCGTCTCGGCAAATGAGAGCGTAATTTGTCAGTGAACCATCGCTAGCAAAGACGGCTGTACAACTGGGGCGAGTGCTAGGACGTCTCTCTAGACCTGCCGTGTGGCGGCGCTCGGTTTGAAATCACTGATAGTGGCGACACGCGGGTCCGACGTATACTACCGGACCGCGGCCGATTTAAAGGCTACCACCTAGCAAGTGTGGTGTCTGGCGGTGACACCACATTGACCACATACACAAATTCTTTTCACAAAATAACCATTATATTTTTCGGGTTTTAAGTACAACTTACATTATCAGCTGGTACAGCAAGATAAACTTTACACAAGAACGTCCTCTTAGGTCCGAATCCGAGCAGATAAGATAAGCGAATGACAAAGGAAAGGTAGCTCATGCATAGAAGCGCAAGAGTCCATGGAATAACATGTCCATTGTAGTTCTATCTCTTCTTCTTTGGCGTACTTGTCGATTATTTATAAAATTTGTCGTAATATTTAGTTTACATTTTTTTTAAACCCAAGTCCACCCAGGAGAAATAGTACAGTTGGTGGAACTGGCATTTGCATTCAGGTGATTCACGTGAAAACACTTCCGACGTAATTGTGGCCGCACGACGGGAATCAGCAGACTTTGAACGAGGGATGTTACGTGTTGCTAGATGCAGGGGCATTTCATTTAGGAAATCCTTAGGAAATTCAATATTCCGAGATCCACAGTGTCGAGAGTCTGCCGAGAATAACAAATTTCAGGCATTTCATCTCACGACGGAAACGCACTGGCCGATGGTCTTCAGTTGACGACCCAGAGCAACAGCGTGCTAATACACAAGCAACACTGCGTGAAACAACGGCAGAAAACTATATGGCACGTACGACGAGCTTATCCGTCGTGACAATTCCGCGAAATTTTGCGTGAATGGGCTATGGCAGCAGATGACCGCCGCAAGTGCCTTAGTAACAGCACGACATCGTCCACAGTGGCTCTCCTGGGCTCATGACCATATCGGTTGGACCCTAGACGACTGGACAACCGTGGCCTGGTCCTGTGAGTCCCGATTTCAGTTGGTAAGAGCTGACGGTGGGAATCGAGCGTGGCGCAAACCCCACGAACCCATGGACCCAAGTTGTCAACAAGGCACGGTGCGAGCTAGTAACGGCTCCATAAAGTGTAGAAAGAGTTTACCTGAAATGGACTGTGTTCTCTGACCCATCTGAACCGATAATTAACTGTAAACGGTTATTTTCGCTGCTTGGAGACCATTTGCAGCCATTCATGGTCCTCATCTGCCATGGACAGCAATGGAATATTAATGGAAGACAGTGTATCAGTTCGCTGGGCCACAACGGTTCACCATTAGTTTGAAGAAAGTTCTGAACAATTCGAGCGTATGATTTGCCCACTCATATAGCCCGACATGAATCCCAAGAAACCCTTATGGGATATAATAGAGAGGTCAGCGTACACTAAATCCTTCACCCGCAACACTTTCGCTATTATGGATCCCTGTAGAGGCAATAGGGCTCAATATTTCTGCAGGGGACTTCCAACGGCTTGCTGAGTCCATGATAGGTCAAGCTGCTGAACTATGCCGGGCAATACGAACTCTGAAACGATAGTAGGAGATATCCCACGACTTTGGAAAGCGGTTGGAGAAGGGTGAAACCACACGTGGGCCACAAGGTGTTGAGTTTCACATTTCATTGCAGATAATCGAAGTCGGAGAATAGCTCGCTCGCACTGTAAAGCACGATAGGCTGTGATCTGTCGCACATCTGATGAAAAACTTAAATTCTGGTGCATACCAAAGACTTTTGCAGCACACAATTCAGCATGAACTGTTATGGGAACTAGCAGACGACCCTTAAATGTTACCATGTTGATCCAGCGGCATCGTCAGACATCGGATGATCATGAGTTCGCCAAGACTGAGCGGTGGACCAACGGTAACCTGCTACCTGGTGACATTAATAACATTTATTAATAGGCCAGCCGGTGTGGCCGAGCGGTTCTAGTCGCTTCAGTCTGGAACCGCGCGACCGCTACGGTCGCAGATTCGAATCCTGACTCGGGCATGGATGTGTGTGATGTCCTTAGGTTAGTTAGGTTTAAGTAGTTCTACGTTCTAGGGGACTGGTGACCAAAGAAGTTAAGTCCCATAGTGCTCAGAGCCATTTGAACCATTTATTAGTATATCAAGTCAATGTGTGAAGCGGCGAGTAATAATCAAATGGTTATTACTTCGTTATGTCGCTATGAAAAGAATCTTAAATTGTCTGTTTTCCACGTAACTTCACCGGCTACAAGATCCGGAAAACTATTTTTGCGGTCAGCCAGAAAGCGAAGGAAAACATACAGATCATAATTTTCAGTCTGAAAATCCACATTGCTCTTTGTGCTCTTTGAAAGAAAATCTTCCTCCTTGCTATTTACTCAGCAGGATCAAGAATTATGATTATGATTAAAAGTTGTAACTGATTGATATATTGTGTAAAAGTTCACACCCTCAATATATGTAGTTACTGTATCTAATATCCCTATCAGAAGCAGCACTATTAACAGTTCAGAGGCGACCTCTACGGGAAGCTCAAAGTAAAATGGTCTATCGCCCCAACTCCTAATCACACAAAGTTAATTGCTCACCTTCAAGCTGCAAAATAATCATGAACGCAGTGGTACACAAACAGTTACTTCCGTGAAATCTAAGCGATCCAGGTTGGTGAACAGTCCTCACAAGTCCACTTCCTACTTTTACCGAAAACACTTTTAAGTTTGTCAAGCTCTGATGTCGTCCGAGGCAGAACCCATCTGGGCGTTTGATTGATGACACCTAGGTGCGAACTATGGCCTACCACAGTCTCTCTGGCTATATTTATATAGAGGCGCAGTGGAACGCCAAGCGGAACATCCGCTATCGACCGCCATAGGCCAACGGAGCGGCGGGCGGAGTGGCCGAGCGGTTCTAGACGCCTCAGTCTGGAACCGCGCGACCGCTACGGTCGCAGGTTCGAATCCTGCCTCGGGTATGGGTGGGTGTGAAGTTCTTAGGTTAGTTAGGTTTAAGTAGTTCTAAGTTCTAGGGGACTGATGACCTCAGATGACCCATAGTGCTCAGAGCCATTTGAATCATTTGAGCCAACGGAGCAGTATCTCAGTATCTAAATGGCCGCTTCCTCGGCCACGAATTAATTGTTAGCTGTGTCGTTTAACAATTTAAAATCTAATCGATTTTTATATAAATAAAGTAAAGTTTGCTTTACTTATTGAAATGTTTATAGCTCGACTGCGTTTAAACTTTGCCAACTAGAATTTTTAGAACGGAATCGACCGTAGAACACGAGTTCTGAACTGCCTCTTCAAGTTTCCTTATAACCATTGTTATTCAGAATACACTCTTGAAACTTGGTACAGCTGTATTATTTCATGAATGTAAGCGACGTCTGTAATTAGAATTTTCTATTGCAAACAGAAATGATACTTAATCCGCCATGAATAATGACGTTTTCGATCCAAATTTGGCCTTTACTAAACAACTTGAAACCTAAAAGAGAAAACTTATTGGTGTCACAGATCTAATGTTTCTATATGAATCTGAGGCTACGTATGATCTTTCAGCTTTCTGAGTCTGTAAATTAGCGGCTCCAAATTTTCGTAGAAACGTTAGTTTTAACCAAAATATTTCTCTGATCAATTTGAGACTTGTAACTTTTAATTGTGTGATACATTTTCATAGCTCTCTAGTTTTATTATTCAGCGCCATTTTTTTTAAGATTTTATATTTTGCTTAACATATTCATATGATCATTCTGAGACCTCACAACTGTTATAATCATATAATGAAGCACACATTGATTATGTCTGGTAGAGCTGTTTTCATTTCACTCTTAAGTTATTGTGCAATCCGCTGTCTGTTTGGCACAGGCACATTATGACGATGTGGCGTTGGTAGTAGTGAACTGCGGTAGACTTTGGCCCACTCTCTCACCTATATACCTCTTGCAATGGTACAGCGCTTGCTTCACGTCAAATGCTCGTGTCCACATACATCATCATGCAAGCAAACGGTTCCTCAAAACATGCACTGCCCCGTGGATGCGGGTATGTGTGGTCTGTTTTATCCTATAAGACCCATACACCTTGGGTACCATTGGATCTGTTGTAATAACACAAGGCGCTGTAGCATCTGTGGGCTACGTCAAACTTATGGAGGGCTACCTGGATCGGTTCACATCTGATGTCTTCCCTTATGGCGACTGCACCTCCCAGCAGAGTAATTGTTCTATTCATAAGGACGAACAGAATGCAGAAAGTGTAATATTACGAGTACGTGAGCGAGTTTTCATCCAGTTAGGGCTGGTGTTGAGGGGAGGTGTATTTGCTTGCTTGGCTGGATGCGAGTCGGCGGCACGAGGATCTCAGGCAGACGCTTCATGTGAGCTTAAGTGCGGAGACAAGATGCGGTGGCCGGAAACGGGTAAATCCCAGTACGGGGAATTTCTGCTCTTAGGACAGACAATGCTCCAAGAAATGGTGGCGTGTCACACAAAGTGAGAGACGGCTTCTTAGAGCTCTTCAAGAATGTGCAATAATTCACTTCCAAGTATTAAATCTGAATGGACCTGCAATCTCATAAAAATGAGGCGTATCCAGTGACATAAGAATAATCCAACATCCTTAAAACTACACAAGTTAATATTTCACAGCGAATTAACATTTTCACAAAGAACGTATGAATTAACATTTAATTGCTCCATGTGATTTCAACATACGATATCTCAAATGATAGCATTGTACTATAGCAGTCATCTCTGATAGCTCTTTTGTCTATTTTACTTTTTGACTTATTACGTTTTTCGTATCTTTTCATTACGCAAATGTTTGTCAGAACAGCGTATCCTCCACAGTTATACAGCAAAGGTATACAGCATGATTACCTCACATTTCGTCATACTTCTGTATTTATTTAATGAACAGTTCACTATTTTGCCAGTAACTTTATTTAAATATTAATTAGAAGTGACAAAACAAAAATTGTGATAATTTAAGAAGCGGTCAGTCGAATGTGTTAGCTGACAACTCATTTGTAAAAGAGCGCTATAAGACTGTAACTTCCCCTCACTTACCGACTTTAATGACAGTGAAAAACTAAACCGCGTGTACCTAATGGAAATTTGGGAAAAGCAATCGTCACCGAAGTTAAACTGTCGGTAAAGAGGGAGGAAGGGTTACATCTAAATGAAAGGAAAAATGCAAATGAAATTGGTGGAAATTAATTTTGAAAAAGGGTAAAGTTAATAAAGAAAGTAAATGCGCGGTCGGTACGTTAACAATTAACTGGCGTTAATTAGATATTTCAGATTTGGGGAAAATTACGGTCGCCAGTCCTATGGACAACTACTATAATAACTGAAAAAGAAAGGTTAATGCACATATAGTTAGCACTAAAAGCGTGGCAACTGAAGGTTGACACGTGTTGTGTGAAAACTGAATGTTCGTCAGAAGTAATAAATTTCGCTACACTCTGACCTAATTTAGCAAAAGAATTAATATAACCGGAAAATTGAAAGTTAATTTAGTGACTGAATTTAATAGTGAACTTTGTTTCTGAAGCACTACGAATTTAAATAAAATAAGGTTAGTCTCGGGCTACCTCAACAATCATCTCAAAAGCAACTTGAATCTACGCAATTTAGAAGTAAGAGATTTAACTTTAAACTTGAATTAAATGATGTTGAACAATTAACAATAGTAAAATTTAGTACGTACCAAGCTGAGCTGCAGCAACAGGTAAGCTAAAATATGGTAACAAAACTCGCACTCTTAATTTGTGCTTGTGTAATCTAAATATAGTTCTGTTTGTTTATTGTAGCCAGCTATGAATACTTTAACTGAACTTTGAAATTAAAGCAGTGAAATGGAATGATATTACTTTAATGCTGGCGTTTAAATTTCAACGACACTCGGGTTCATTTCGGAAAAGGAAGGGACGCTGCTTGGTAATGGAATTGGGACAATGAGCAACAAAGGTTCATGCTAAGTTGCTGTATTTCAGTGATGCAAATGGAACAGTTTGAAAAACTGAGGTCTACCATACAGTTCTAAAACTTTACGTGTTTTCAGTCTTCCTTGTTGGTTGATTGAAGGTTTGAAGTCGTCGATCGAGGAGGTGGCGACAATCACTTATTGTCGGCCGTCGCTGTTGCAGAAGCTGGATATTGGCGCGCCTTCTTCTCGACACGTTCACCAGGGGAAACTGGCTCTTGATGTGTGCCATCTAATGCTTCCCGTCCCCAACACCGTGTCAGAAACTATCATAGCAAGTTGAGCGCAATTACATGCTGCCAAACCTCGAAAGCGCGGTGACCCGCTGGAGCAGCTCTACCGCCCAACTCCAGCCAGACTCTGCTCTTCCCGCGCTCCACGTGGCAGAGTTAACACTACCCAAGATCCTAAACACTTTGGTTCTTCACACGGCCTATCGATGCAATCGTTCGATAGCATAGTTTTCCCTAGGCAAGACCCAGCGTAAAAATACAAATAATATTTACAAAAGAAAACAATTATACATAGACATGAATGCATATATATATATATATATATATATATACAAATTGTAAAATAATTATAATATATAAAGACACCTAAATGTCATATCTTCAGGTAACAAAATAAGGAAAAAATTTATAGTACAATAGATGTAAATAGGAGGATATGCATTTCCGGCGTTAGAAGACGATTCTGACAAGCGGTCCTAAACAACCATTTAAACATTATTTAACGGCAATCTGTTATCATTAACATGAGCGCACTTGAGCAAAAATACTGGCTTATTTAGTTATGGACAAACCTTTGTTTATATTTATTGTTAAGGTACTGAGTGTGACTTAATGCTTATAACATTTCTTTATTTAAGTACTGTTGTAGTATATTAGTTTACTCTAGAGCAGTCAAGTTGAGTCGGATGATATCTCTAGAACTTAACAGAGATCTATTTTTGGTGGGAATGGTCTTCAGCCAATGGAGAAGAAGAGAGTGTCGCAACACTACGGAAGTCAAGTGATGAGGGACGTTTTTTCGAGGAAAGAACTCATGGGAGCATTTCTGGGCAATTTTACGCGAGTTGTGGAAGGATGCAGACTTTCCTGTCGTAATGAGTATTCGGTCGGGGAGATGTTTGATTCTGGGCAGTGAACGGTCGCTACCACACTTTAACTTCTGAAGGGGATGTGCTCCACGGTAAAACTATAACTTTTTCCGCTTGTATTACAGAACTGAGGATTGACACAGTGTGACTTACTATTCCTTGTATCGCCTGAGACAATTTGTAAATCATCATGTTGTACTCCGAACTGTTTTGAGCTGTTGAATATCTTGTGTATAGTGATTATAAAGTGGATTCAGTTTTCACAAATCTTTTATTACAATTTAGATTCGGGAGATTGCTACCACTCTCGTAACGGTCTTAATGTAACTTTACTATATTTGATAATGGCGTTTTCTGTCTGTATTTTGACTGAAGATCGTAAGACCACTTCCTGTTTGTTTAAGATGTCTTTTCTTGAATCAACATTATTCATAATAATTCCCTATTGTCTACATCAGTTACAGACGTTACAACAGAACCATTCTTATTAAATTATTCATTTAACTTTTACTTTTTATTTCTGTGTGGTTTATTAATCCAAAATTCTAGCAAATGCATCGACTTTTTAACTGCAGGATCATAGCTGTAGGTTATTATCTGCAGCGAATTAAGTGCAGGGCATGAAAGCAGATGCGTGTGGGTCGACCCTACGACTACATCAAGCTATTCGTTTTAACCAGAGCCGTGCATAGACCGATTGCCTAAAATATGAGAAACCACAGGCAAACACAGATGGTTGGTTTGTGTGGAATGCTGATTAGAAGAGCAACTACAGTAGCAGCAACCGTTAGATAAAATCGCAGGAGGAAGATTAGGGTTTAAGTTAATCCCGACAAAAACTGTACCATCTAGTGAGCAAGATGTATGACACACGCGAAATACCCTCAGAATTCAAGAAGAATATAATAATTCCTATTCCAAAGAAAGCAGGTGTTGAGAGATTTGAAAATTACCGAACTATCAGTTTCATAAGTCACGGCTGCAGAATACTAACACGAATTCTTTACAGACGAATGGAAAAACTGGTAGAAGCCGACCTCGGGGAAGATCAGTTTGGATTCGGTAGAAATGTTGGAACACCTGAGGTAATTCTAACCCTACGACTTATCTTAGAAGATAGGTTAAGGAAAGGAAAACCTACGTTTCTAGCATTTGTAGACTTAGAGAAAGCTTTTGACAATATGGACTGGAATACTCTGTTTCAAATTCTGAAGGTGACAGGGGTAAAACAGGGAGCGAAAGGCTATTTACAATTTGTACAGAAACCAGATGGCAGTTATAAGAGTCGAGGGGCATGAAAGGGAAGCAGTGGCTGGGAAGGGAGCGAGACTGGGTTGTAGCCTATCCCCGATGTTATTCAATCTGTACATTTAGCAAGCAGTAAAGGAAACAAAAGAAAAATTCGGAGTAGGAATTAAAATCCATTGAGGAGAAATAAAAACTATGAGGTTCGCCGATGACATTGTAGTTCTGTCAGACAGAAAAGGACCTGGAAGAGCAGTTGAACGGAACGGACAGTGTCTTGAAAGGAGGATATACGATGAACATCAACAAAATCAAAACGAGGAAAGTGAAATGTAGTCGAATGAAATCGGGTGATGCTGAGGGAATTAGATTAGGAAATGATACACTTAAAGTAGTAAATGAGTTTTGCTATTTGGGGCGCAAAATAAATGATGATGGTCGAAGTAGAGAGGATATAAAATGTAGAATGGCAATGGTAAGGAAAGCGTTTCTGAAAAAGAGAAATTTGTTAACATCGAGTATAGAGTTAAGTGTCAGGAAGTCGTTCCTGAAAGTATTTGTATGGAGTGTAGCCATGTATGGAAGTGAAACGTGGACGATAAATAGTTTAGACAAGACGAGAATAAAAGCTTTCGAAATGTGGTGCTACAGAAGAATGCTGAAGATTAGATGGGTAGATCACATAACTAATGAGGCAGTATTGAATAGAATTGGGGAGAAGTTAAATTTGTGGCACAACTTGACTAGAAGAAGGGATTGGTTGGTAGAACTTGTTCTGAGGCATCAAGGGATCACCAATTTAATACTGGAGGGCAGAGTGGAGGGTAAAAATAGTAGAGGGAGACCAAGAGATGAATACAGTAAGCAGATTCGGAAGGATGTAGGTTGCAGTAGGTATTGGGAGATGACGGAGCTTTCGCAGGATAGAGTAGCGTGGAGAGTTGCATCCAACCAGTCTCTGGATTGAGACCACAACAACAACACTAGCTCGGAATGATTCAAACATGGGGTACGAAATCGGCTGTGCCGCTTCGAAGGAACCATCCTGACATTTGCCTGGAGGGATTTGTGAAAATCACGGAAAACCTAAATCTGGATGGCTAGACGCGGATTTTAACCATCGTTCTCCCTCCCACTCTGTGACTCGTAAGGCCACAATAGTGCTGCAATGTTTTGATGTCGTGACCACTAAATTTGTCTGGCGTTAATCTGATGAAATACATCTGGGACGCTACCTTGGCACCCACAAACCATCGACCCGTAATATACGGGAATAGCGTGACCTGTACGCAGACATCTGCTGCTGCGCACATGCACCCGGAAAACTACCAAGGACGTTGTGCAACAGATGATATTTTGATATTTCTCTTCTTCAGTTTTCTTTCTTCATGTTATGAAACATTTCACTAGATAGAACTTTACTTTGAGTTTCAAGACCGCCGACTGTACATTTCTGGTTCTTAAAGGGAACGATATCATTTTAATAGTTATTAGAATTCTTCTCAGATATCATAATACATGTCATATGGTAGGCAAAGAAAATTTCGCGAAAATAACTGGGAAATACAAGTACCAAGGTACTCGGCAAAACGCTTAAGACGCTGAGGAACTATCGACCCAATGCTAAAAAGAGTGTGGGCTAGCTGTCGCTGTATCATGTGGATTATTAGCGTCTTTGTGTTTGTGACGAATCGTGAAGCTTTAGTCGACAACAATATTATTGCCCTTGGGAGTTTAGATACTTCAATCGGCTTTCCGTGAGTTTTTATCTTGATATTTCACGAGGACGTTCTGATCCACTTGACAGTATATGAAGAGTTGCCCTGAAAGCATTCCCAGTGCGAATCGTTTTGCTTAGTCACTAATGAACTCTATTACTGCAACGTCACCAAACGGTGGCCAAGTGCACACCGAGTGAGGTGGGGCAGTGGTTCGTACACTGGACTCGCATTCGGGAGGAAGACTTTTCAAACCCGCGTCCGCCCATTCTGATTTAGGTTTTCCCCAGGCAAATGCGAGGATGGTTTCTGTGAAAGGGCACGGCCGACCTTCTTCCCCTTCCTTCCCTAACCTGTTCGGACCGATGATCTCGTGATTGGTCCCCTCCCGCAAATCAAACAACCACCCAGCCAAGTATTATTTTGGCCACGTGGTGTGTCACTCAGTAATGGATAAAATACCGGAATGAAATTTTCACTCTGCATCGAAATGTGTGCAGATGTGAAACGTCCTGGCGGATTAAAACTGTATGCTTGAACGGGACTCGAACTCCGTATCACTGCCTTTGGCAGGCATGTGCTTTATCAACTGAGCTACCGAAGCACGACTCACGAGGTCATGGTTGAATTCTGACATTCCTCACGCATGCTGCTCCTGACCAAATAACAACGCAAATGATGTTGCTCCCGAACGACGTTTATTACCAGAAAACAAAGACTCATCTCTGTGAACTGGTCCGCGGCCTTGCAGTTCGATATTTTTCTGCCACTGGAGATAAGATTATTCTCGATTTTTGGACTTACGTGAGAGAACGACATTACGCCATTGTACGTAATCCGAAATACGGTCAACACTTTTCCAGCTTCGTTTGGAGTGCTTTCTACGACGCGTTGTGCAGTTTAAATATTCCTGTAATGAGCAGCTGATCTGATGCAGTCATTTTTGTTTTTCGGGTTAAAGTGGAGGTGGCAAATTTACCTATTTTATTATTTGTTCCTATACAACCAGAAAAAATTCGCAAACGCACTCTTGTGCAGTGGCGCTACATCCGAGAACGGAGCACTTGCCCGCGAAAAGTAAAAGCCCCGAGTTCGAGTCTCGGTGCGGCACATAGTTTTAATCTTCCAGGAATTTTTAAGAAAATACCGTTTCCCTAACAAAAATAAAAGATTTATTTTATCAGCAGCTCTTGGAGGTTCGAAAAAGTGGCACTGTTTTCGGATATCCATGAAGCTTTGGACATCACCTGCAGATATTAGTGTTTTAGTTAACTGTAAATGTGACAGCAATACCAAACAAGCCGCCAAGGTTGTACGTTGAAAAGTACGCTCCTATGTCAATGAACGATTTTTCAAATTGTAAATACGAAGGCGCGGTGCTGGAGCCACATAACTCAAAATACTGCATTTCAATCAAGCCGCGGCAATCGTCCACGTGTCGTTGTTTTTATTTGGACGTCGGGTGTGCGGGACAGACTTCGAGCACCCTTCTTTTTGTCAAAACGTTCTCGAGAATGTTGGAAGACCTGATTTATAGATGTTGCTACATTGCAATTTGTGATACAACAACGTTGACACATCACAGCTGCATCCACTACCGAACATTGTCTGCTGAAACGGACTGGTCGGCGCGCATCTTCTTCTACTTACATTTTTTTACATCTGTTATAAAAAAAAACAGCCACCATGATTATTACACGGACGTCACTTATGCGCCAGAAATGAAATCATTCTCGGAGATTTTTGTACGGATGGTGTTCACATATCGCCTTTTAAGCCAACATATGTTTGAAAAAGGTATGTAAAACTTGTTTAGATTTGTTGCCTGACAGACCATATGGGTTAGAAACAGCTGCCTAATCTGAAAGGGTTTTCTTTCTCCCATCACTCGGTGGATGAAATATCTTAAGTGTTTCTGCTGAGGGTAGGTTGTAATGAGCGTATGTACAGTGGGGTGTCGTAAGATGATAGAAGAATGGAGAGGATGAAACTCCTTATCGGCGCACACTGCCTACAAATTTCGAATGGTATTACAGAAGTCGCTGAGCTTAGCGTCTGCGTCCGACAGATGGATCAAAGTCATCTTTCCTGACGAGGATCACCTCAGAGGCACGCCTTAGTGACCTCGGTTATGGAGACAGTCAGCTGTTGAAGCTGTATCCCCTAGTCCTAAGCCAGAATAGATGGTTTCAGTATCTTAGTTGTCCCATACATCGTACTTAAGCACGAAGACGGACACTGAAAGACACATCCCCATAGCGATAAATAGGACTCGGTGACATTGTTGGACTGACTTCACGCTCTCTTGACCTCATGCCAATAGATTTTTTTGTTACCAAAAAAAAAGTACCAGACAGCACAAACGACACCAAATGCTGTGAACAGTAGTTTTATGCAAACCTATTGCCACATCAAGCATAAACGTCTCTTACCGTTCTTCGCACTCTGTATACAGGCTATCTGAAACCTTTTTGGTCGTTTTGAAACAAGTTTTACTGGATCCACTACCGATTGTATTGACACAGGGAACCAGTAGTCGAAAATGCTCAACACACACTGCATAACAACATTGTAGCTCGCAGTAACTGTTCAAAGTGACGACTACCAGTTTCAATGCATATATTGAACTGTACATAGAGATCTGCCGCAATCTTGCAAATATCCCAGCTGTCTTTTGTACACTGGAAAAGGACGACTGCCAAACAGACGTACTGAACGCAGCTTAGCTCATCGTACCCACACACACCACTGTCCCCGCTATCAGTTGTCCATTACATCAAACAGCTTGTGAGATGTCCATGTCGAGGTGTGTTACTACGTACAGTGCATGACACTTAGACAAAGATGGAAAGTTACTCATCATCTGAGTTGGCAGAAACGCATTTAATGCATGGTGTGGCAGGATTTAGTGCCTGTAAAGGAGCACAGATGTACAGAGAACGCTTTCCCAACAGGCATCATCCTAACTGGAAGAAGTTTATCTCTGTTTAAGCCAACTTACAAGAGACAGGGCCGTTAGTGCCGTGGAGATCAAGAAACAAAGGTTCCTGTCAAAGACACGTCTGAACACCAGATTTTGAGGAGATGGGGTTGGATTATGTGGCCGACCACCCAGCAATAAGCATCCATTAACTTGCCCGTGGAATGGCCAATTCGAGGAATACAGTGTGGAGAGTACTGATGGAATAGGTATCATAAAGAATGTTTGCTAACGCTGAGACCAACAGTTTTTGAGATCCACGTTCACTTCTGTTGATAGATTATCCGCTGCAGTGCTGTAACGTTGCACTATGTAAAGTTTGTATTGTTGACAGGTCAGGCCTCACTCACCTGTGATGGTGTTTTCATCAGCAGATACAGCTAAGTCTGGAGTGAGGACAATCCCCACGCCACCCACATCGACGGCCACCAGCAACGGTTTTCTGTCAAAAACTCACCTAATATCATCTTATTTGCTGTCTTCCTGTTAGATTTACGTTGTCTGGTATTCCTGTGAAAAGTGGAGACTGGCTCTTTTTTTCCAGAAAGGAAGGTGGTTTCAACACAGTGGTGCACTATCCCACTTCGACGCTAATTTGTGCAAGAGCCTGAACAACACATATCCTCATCACTGGATTGGAAGGAGAGATCCTGTTCCATTGGTAGTGTGATTGGGGGATCTCACACATCTGGAAATTTTCCTCTGGGGTTACATCAAGACAATGGGAGAAATGGATGAAGATATGCTTGCTCAGGTTCAAGCTACCTGCTACCTCCTGGTGCAACAGACTACAGCGATGTTCAGGAAGGTGTGGCTGAACATCATGCACCATTGCCACGCATGTATTGAGACTGGTTGTCATCACTTTGAACAATAATATGAGCTATGTTGTTGTTATGCACTGTATGCTGTTTATGCCCATCACACAATAAATACGCACACCTTTATCTGTTTGACCCGAATGTTTGAGACATCCTGTATTCGTTTACCAATATACACAAATGTCGATGGAAGTTATGTTCAACATTTAATCTAAGAATAAGCTGTTTACAATTTCGAAGAATACTGTTTAATGTACATGCGTGTTTAATTTGTACTTCTATTTTTATGCCACAGTTTATACCTTGAACAAACTCAGCTGTCTAATCAGTACAAAAATAATACACTGTTCGAAGATTTTATCATCGTGATCATCATCTCTTTCCAAAGATTAGGTGTTCTGGTCTCTGTCATCCATCCATCCATCTCTTACAACGTCTACCTGGTTCTCTCTTTCCAGTTGGCCGATAATTCAAGACCTTTTTGGCAATTTGTTTTCTGTCATTCTATGAATATGATCTTCCCATTTCATTCTATTCTCTTTTATCTTGTCATTAATTGAAAACACTTTACAATCTGACCTTATTGTTGCATTCCTTATTATATCCACAATATTTGTTCTGAAATTTTCTCATTTATTATTATTTTCGATCTGACAGTATACGTTCCTTTGTCTTATTTGTAGATATATATTTGCATATATACTACGTTTTGGTTCAGACTGTATCCCACTCCATGTAAATTATCTTCTGTTTCCTGTATAACTGCCTGGCCATCGGCATATAACACAATATTTAATGACATGGTAGGGCCTATTTTAACGCTTAAGTGTGTTCCATCTGTCCACTTTACAGGTAGGTGATCAATATATAACTTAAATGAAGTGGGTGATAGACTGCACACTTGTGGTACCCCTACATTAATTAAAATTTCATGTGATAATTTAGAACCTGAAGTTATAACTATTTTTGTACTTATGTATAGGCTGTTTATAGTATTAATAAGGTGTTTAGCAAAACCTTTCATTTCCAATTGTTCCACAGAATGGGTCTTTCTACATTATAAAATGCTTTCTCAAAATCAATAAATACTAAATGCATTTCCAAGCCATATTCCCGACGATTTTCAGTACTTTGTTTTATCATTACACAAATGTTTCTTTCTGAAGCCTGATTATTCTTCTGAGATTGTGGTATCAGCAATAAATTGTAGTCCTTGATTAAGAATTTTCCCATAAATTGTATATCCTATATTTAGTAACCTTATTCCTCTATAATTTACTGTGATTGTCCTATTACCTTTTTATGTATACAGAAATTACTTTAGCTGTTTTCCATTCTTCAGGTGCAGAATATTTCTTCCAAAACATACATAAAAACTGGAGGAACTAAAATTCTAAAACGGTTCCATCATGTCTGATTAATTCAGCATTAATGCCATCTAAGCCAGTAGCTTTTATATGTTACTCCTTTTAAGGCTGCTTGTAATTCTGTAATGTCTATTTGGTCTACAGAGTTATTATCAATTTCTGGAGCACAAGTTTCTTCACTGTCTCCATCATACCATAAATTTTTGTAATGGTGTATCCTTTGATTTTCTCTTATCATATTCATGTCTGCAGTAATTTTCTCCATTTTACTCATATGCTTCATAAATTTAAATGCCATATTCTGTCCTCTGTGAATGTCATATTCAACATTAGCAGTGACTTTTTCCAAGGATGGTATCCTTTTATTACATTATCACTTTTATTTCCTTTTTTTGTTTATGTACATCCCATACTTCATTTGTTCATGTTCATAAACATGCATCATAAACATTTTGCTCTCTTTCAATTTTTCTATTCCATGTTTTCAGACCCCTTTTCTGGCTTGATACTTTACTTTTCCCTAGTACCTCCTCAGGTATTTTCAACATTATTGTTTTCAATCTTTCCCATTCTTCTTCAATATTGTCTTTAGTTTCAACCATTTGTAGCGTCTACTTGAGGCTTGTTGATATAAGTTCCTTAAGCTTTCTTACTTTAGAAGATATATTTGATATTTCAGGTTTTGGAACTGGGTTTTCTTTAAATTTGTGTGTTTCTTCCATATTGCCCACATTTCAATCTCCAAAGCAACTAGGAAATGATCAGAGCCTATCTCATTATCTGTAAATGTGTGACTATCTCGAATTTGAGAGCTTATTTTCTTATTAACTATTACATGATCAGTTACTGAGTGTGATTCTTTAGCATTCCAGGTGTATTGATTTATTTCTTTCTGAAGAAGGTATTTGTAATTTTTCACTGAATAAATGTAGCAAAACCTCTTAATGTCTTCAAATTTCACTGAAGTTATTTCTCCAATGTGCCTACTGTACCTACTAATTGTAACTTTCCAAGTATTGCATTTAAGTCTCCTTATTTTAACAAATGATCAGTTTCATTATATTTATTTACTTGTTTTTGCAGTTCTTCATAAAAGATTTCAGATTCTTTACATTTTCCTTCTTCGGGTTCATATACTCCTATGACACACAAATGTCCTCTACCAATTCTGAATCAAGCAATTACTATCCTTTCAATTGTGTAGTCATAAAAATCCATCTTTTTTTCCATTTTTCATCTATAAGAATGCCTACTCCACTCACTGCTCATTTTCTTTGTTCAACTCCACGTTAAATTAATATGTAATTATTTAAATCTTTTCTTTCTTTGTTTCTGTTACTACAGCAGTGTGTATATTTTTGGTTTAAGCTTTTCTTTAAGCTCCAATTACTTTGTATTAAAACCTCCTCTTATATTCCAGGTACCTACACATGACATATCTTTGCTACCAAATCGTTTTCCTTCATCATGGCCTTGTCACTGACTGAGTACTATCTCACTTCTACCTTAGAGACTTGCGAGTTATGTTTTTTTTTATGTATGGGTACTAGCCCACTGCACAAGGCACACCCACTGGGACCAGATTTCAAATGAGAGTACGTTTCCGTTGGTAGAATGTCAACCAGGACTTAAGAGTTCTACTCAACTTTTCTTCTCTGTCAGTTGAACACCAGCAGAGAGGGTTGCTGCTTTCACTCTTTGAGTCACTGTAGGGAGCACCTGATCTCACATTGTCTCGTTGACTGTTGCAGTCTTCTCAGTCACAAGGTACTATCACCCAGGCCAATTGTACCAATGTTTTTTAAAGGGACGTTGCTCCTCCCCCTCCACCTTTCTCAACTGGGCTTGGGATAGTGTATGGTGTCGATTTTGTTTTGGAATAAAGTCAGTGTGGAACGTTTAAAATCATAGCAGTGTAAATCACTTTTTTCCTATTTTGAGGGCCTACCGAGGTTAGTGTATTTGTTAGAATAATCCATTGCATACTATGTGTATTTTATATTATTAATAAATCAATTTTCATGTATTATTTGAGCAAATGAACTAAACAGTTGATTTATTACGAATGGAAGTAGTCGAAGTGGTTAAACCCTCGAAAAAATTTTACATCTCATCAAATATATTATATTGTCTTTTAAAAAACTGTACTTCCTTTAATAGCTCAGTATACAGACCACAAGAACATTCTGTAGTACTAATTCTGCTGCTATGTGACAATCTGTTGAAACTAGTCACTGCCAATTTACAGTCGACAAAACATAATTTTCGCATGGAAAATTGTTAAGTCCTACATCGGGCAGTCTCAGTTTGTACAACCATGTCACAAACTATGGCAACACTTTCGCCCTATTAATGCCCATGTTTGGTTATAGCGGTAACATATTATCATATGAATGGGATGTACTACATACCAAATTTTAAATTAATACCAGTTAAACATTATTTGTGGAATTATAGGATGTCGACAGCAATCACAGAATACTAGTTGCTTATAATTAAACTAATGGTGTTTCAAGTGCTGCAGTGTGGGCTGTATGCTTCGCAGGACGCTGCAAAATTATAGGTATTTTCATTAATTAGTGTACTCACGGAATGTGCTGAAAAATAGTAGTCCCATTTTCTGCCACCAGGTGGGAGTATGGCGCTATAGACAGTCAGAATGTGGTGTGGGTGTTGCAAAATTGGAGGTTCGATCAAACACATGATAACGGTGGTTATGGAGTGTTTATTAGTATATAGTCACAAATTACAACATGCGCCCAATATGATCTTCTGCCTCAGAAACATGGTATGATCGACAGTTAATCGCAGCATATCCAGTGTAATCAATGTGATACATCATTGTATGTTATCTTGCAGATGAGGAAGAGTCCTGATACGTCCCTGATAGACATATCTTTAAGATATCCCCACAACCAGAAATCATATGGATTTAGGTCAGGCAGTCTCAAAGGTACACAAATGAAAACTGTGTTGAGATGATGTGGTCGTTACCAAAGCTTTCTTCAAACAAATCTTTCTCTTGGGAAGTGTCGCCCCATCAAGCGTAAACAATGAACATAGTAGTGTGGAGACAGTTCCTTCCACAAAAAGCTGGAATCATGTGTTGCACAAGGAGGTCCTTATAACATGCTGTAAGGCGTGGTCGCCTCGATGAAAAATGCATAGAGAATGAATGACCCTGTGAAATCACATCACTCGGTCACATAATCTGAGTGCAGTGGGTGTACCTGCACAAAATATGGTGGAGTAGAGCCATGTATAAGACAGTTGTGTGCAACCACAGTACTGCACAGATTAAAACATGCCTCATCCATCCAAAAAATCTACCCTAGCCATATGTCATCTATTTCCAAGTATGCCAAAAAACCAGGGACAAGCTCACGACATTGTGGCTTATCTTGGAGCTTCATTTGATGCACATTTGGAATTTTGTAGGGGTAACAGTGTAGAAAGTGCCTCAAAATCTTTTGAGTAGTTGACTGGTGGAGAGACATTTCTCATGACACAGCAAGAGCACTGGCTGCAGAATTTGAGGCAGGTGCTGCAAAGTGAGTTAGAAGTACAGGGACTACATCAGTGAGTGCCATGTGGATGGACGCCTCCGTCTCCCTGCTTCACCACAACTTCACCTGTTTCTTCAGATTTCTTGCTTATATTCTTTATCATAATTATCGACATGGGCCCTCTTCACACCTGTTTCCATTGGCGATATTCCACATAATACAGTGTTGCTATTGCTGCCATTACGATAAAACATTTTTACCTGCAGTGCACCGTCTTTCTTCTCAATGGCCATTGCATTTTTTTTGTGCAAAACTTCATTGCTGTCAACTCTTTACACCAACATTCACTTCACAAAAGAAATCAAAGTGCATCGCCAATTGACAAACAGGATACTGACATCAAAACAGGGAAGATTTCACTCTCTGACTGTTCACAGCATCATACTTCCATCTCGCGACAGAAAGCAGAACTATTACTTTTTTAACATAAGCGCACTGATTGATGAGCATACCTACTATGTTTCAGCACCCTACAATTTATATAGCCTGCGCTGTAGTATTCCGATCACCAGCCGTTCAATTATAACAACCTGGTTCAAACGTATCAGATACATAGTGCAACACAAAATGCCATGGTGTTATTAATTTGTCACAGTAGGTCAGTGCACCTCCAAAACACAAATGCAGAGTGAAAGAACAAATAGTTCTACATCTACATCTACATTTATACTCCGCAAGCCACCCAACGGTGTGTGGCGGAGGGCACTTTACGTGCCACTGTCATTACCTCCCTTTCCTGTTCCAGTCGCTTATGGTTCGCGGGAAGAGCGACTGTCTGAAAGCCTCCGTGCGCGCTCTAATCCCTCTAATTTTACATTCGTGATCTCCTCGGGAGGTATAAGTAGGGGGAAGCAATATATTCGATACCTCATCCAGAAACGCACCCTCTCGAAACATGGCGAGCAAGCTACACCGCGATGCAGAGCGCCTCTCTTGCAGAGTCTGCCACTTGAGTTTATTAAACATCTCCGTAACGCTATCACGGTTACCAAATAACCCTGTGACGAAACGCGCCGCTCTTCTTTGGATCTTCTCTATCTCCCCCGTCAAACCGATCTGGTACGGATCCTACACTGATGAGCAATACTCAAGTATACGTCGAACTAGTGTTTTGTAAGCCACCTCCTTTGTTGATGGACTACATTTTCTAAGCACTCTCCCAATGAATCTCTAAGTGAGGAGGGAGTCCCAGTAATGTTGAGGCTGACATCAGTGATCCTGGGAATTTTTATGCCTACATTATCAACTCTGGGAATGGTGATACTTACCTCATTGATATCAGGAATCCTGATACCAAAAACTGCTGACATCAACAATTTAGGCCAGAATGCCCACCGCCTTCTTCCTCTTGACAGCCCCTCCTGCAGATTAGAATGGTAGACTAATCTGGATGTTTTTGGCAATGGAGGGATCATCTTGTACAGGCGATGTATCATGTGTTGTGTCCTTAATGCAGTGGTTACCATTGCCTTCTGCTTCCTCATGTTGTTGGTCGTTGATGATTTTTCTAGTTTCCAACTTTCAAGAGCAAATGCTTCTCTCAAGGGCAAGACAGTGCTCCTAGCGTCTGTTGACTCTTCTTACCACCTCGACAAGGATGTGACAGAACGATGGTTACTCCTTATTATGACGAAGATCTTCGGTCATCACTGAAGATGATTTTTATTCAAAGTTTAAGCACTGGCTGATGTCGAACCAGGGCTCAGAGTGGCTTCATTAATGGCCAAAGCACTATTGTCACATCATTGACGTTAACATTGCGGATAGAAAAACCAGTTTGTCGAAATTTTCTGGGTGTTTAACCAAAAATTGGCTGTCCTTAATTTTCTGCTTCCTATGTAGCTGCCTACTTCGCCCGTTTGGTAGAGTTGGTTCTTGGACTAACATGTGGTGAGTATGGTCACAATATTTTGGCTCAGCATTGCATTTGTTGTTCCATAAATTCCATTATCCCATGAATTACTTCAAAAAAATGCAGCGATTATTTCTTCAAAGGGTGCATCGCCCTCCTAATATTTCTGTTAGAATTTATTGATGGAAAATCAAGCTGCGATGTAATCGTGATCATACTCTCAGTGGTCCAGGAATTTCTTTACTTCCAGTGTATCATCATAACATAATGTTCCCAGAATGCGAAGCCGGCCGCGGTGGTCGTGCGGTTCTAGGCGCTCCAGTCCGGAGCCGCGCTGCTGCTACGGTCGCAGGTTTGAATCCTGCCTCGGGCATGGATGTGTGTGATGTCCTTAGGTTAGTTAGGTTTAATTAGTTCTAAGTTCTAGGGGACTGATGACCACAACAGTTGAGTCCCATAGTGCTCAGAGCCATTTGAACCAGAATGCGAAGGGAAGCAAATGGAATTGACAGGATCCGAATTTAAGTTAAATAGAGGTAAAGGTGATGAAAAGAAGCAGGAAGAAGAACAGAGGCTTAAGATGCAGAGAGGGAATATAAAACTAGTAAAGATTTCGACGAGTATTTAGCTCAACTAACGTAGAAATATTGCTGAAACAGGCAAACATTGAGAGACGTAAGGCAAATAGTAAATATTCACGAATGGAAACAATAGCACATGGTAAGGAATAGGCTAGAAGGTGGTGTAAACACAATAGAAATACTGACGAATTAGCTGGAGAAACATATAACAATAAAAAGGTTTCATCGCAGTGAAATACGGAACGATGAGCCGTGTAGAAAGCTTGGTGTGCACAGGCGGACAACAGCCATTGAAACAGTGCACGGGGTCCATTGTTTACGCTGAAGGGAGCAATTATGGCGACCGTAAAGAGGAGGTGACATTGTTGTCCACCCGGCGCTCACAGTATAGCACGCTCGCTACTGTGGCGGGTGCTGATAATGATAACGCGTCTTCCTTATTGCCCCAGTGGCCGCGATCCGCCGCCAGATGGCTCCCCCTGCAAACAGGCCACTTTGCTGCGACCCGCTGCGCACAGTAACGACCCGTCAGCCGTCATTCCACGACCCAGAAACGGGGTCGCGCAGATTCCCTGCGGTGTCACCTACGTAGGGAACGACCTCTTAAATTGGGAAGCTTTCTCTGCCCAAGGGAAGCTGTCGTAATAAAGCATTATAATCAAGATCTGCATCCGTGGCTCAGTGAGTTTCACTACTGCCAGTTTTGTGTTTCATAAATGCCAATTTTTTTGTATTTTTTTCGAGTCATCAGTCTTCTGGCTTGTTTGACACCAGTCTTTCAATCACAGAGTATCGCATCCATCCTATGTCCTCAGTTATTCACTGGATGTCTCTTAATCTCTGCCTTCTTCTGCAGTTTTTATCCTCTACAGTTCCCTATAGTACCATGGGGGTTATTCCCTGATGTCTTAAAAGATGCCGTATCATCCTATACCTTTTTATTGTCAGTGAATTCCATATATTCGTTTCCTTGCTGATTCTGCGGAGAACCTCCTCATTTCTTACCTTATCAGTCCACTGAATCTACAACATTCTCCTGTAGCACCACATTTCAAATGCTTCGAATCTTTTGACTCTCTAACTGCCATATGATTCTGTGCTCCAAACGTACATTCCCAGAAGTTCCTTCGTCAAATTAAGACCTATGTTTGATGTTAGTAGACTTCTCGTGGCCAGGAATGCATTTTCCAGTCCTAGTCTGCTTTTTATGTCCTCCTTGCCCCGTCTGCCATGGGTTATTTTGCTATAGCTTACCGCTACTTTTCTCAGGATTTCGAACAAGCTGCACCATTTGATATTGTCGAAGCTTTTCTCCAGGTCGAAACAACCTATGAAACCGTCTTGGTTTGTCTTCAGTCTTGCTTCCATTATCAACCGAAACTTCAGAACTGTCTCTATGGTGCCTTTGCCTTCCCTAAAGCCAAACTGATCGTCACCTAACACATCCTCTATTTTCTTTACCGTTCTTCTGTATACTATTCCTATCAGCAACGTGGATGCATGAATTGTTAACCTGTCTGTTCGATAATTCTCGCAATCGTCGGCTTTTGCAGTCCATGAAATAGTGTGGATAATGTTTCCTCGAAAGGCAGGTGGTATATCGCCTGATTCATACATTCTTCACACCATCGTGAATAGGCGTTTTGTTACTGTTCCCCTCAACGATTTTCGAAATTCTGTGGGAATGTTGTTCTATCACTTCCCCCTTATTCGATCGTAAGTCTTTCAAAGCTCTTTCAAATTCTGATTTTAATACTGGATATCCTATCTCTTCTTCATCGACTGCTGTTTCTTCACCTATCACGTCATCAGACAAATCTTCCCCCTCATAGAGACTATCAATATATTTGTTGCACCTATCTGCTCTCTCCTCTGCATTTTACAGTGACATTCCCGTTGCACTGTTAATGTTACAACCATTGCTTTAAATTTGACCGAAGTTTGTTTTGACTTTTCTATATACTGGGTAAGTCCTTCTAGCATTGTTTTCAAGTTCTTCACATTTTTCATGTAGACATTGGCTTCTCTGCACTTCGTATATATTTCATTCCTAAGAGACTTGAAGTGTGTATTCCTGAATTCCCCTTATTATTTTTGTACTTCCTTGTTTCATCGATCAGTTGAAATATTTCTCCTGTTACCCATCGTTTCTTTGCACTTAGCTTCCTTGTACCGATGTCTTTCTTCAACCTTGTGTGATTGTCCTATTTGGAGATGCCCATTCCTGTTCAGATGAACTGCCTATTGAGTTAGTTATTACCGCAGTAGCTATAGCCTCAGAGATCTTCAAGCGTATCTCTTCATTCCTTAGTACTTCTGTATCCCACTTCTTTAGGTATTGATTCTTTCTGACTTTTAAACGTTAGCCTATTCTTCATTATTACCAAATTTTTATCTGAGTCTATATCTTTCCTCTGGGAACGCCTTACAATTCAGTATCTGACTCCGGAATCTCTCCCTCACCACGATGTAATCTTCCCGTATCTCCATGGGTTTTCCATGAATTCCTCCTACTCTTGTGATTCTTGAGCAGAGTAGTCACTATTACCATCTGTAATTTATTGCAGAAATTAATGAGTCTCTATCTCCAACAAATTCCTGTATTCCTTCCTCTAGAACCGCATTCCAGTTCCCCACGATTACTACATTTTCATCGCCCTTTAAGTATTGAATTTCGCGTTCGGTATCCTAATATACTCTCCCTATCTCTTCATCTTCTTTTGCGACGTCGGCATGTTCACCTGAACTATTATAGTTGGTGTTGGTTTGCTGTAGATTATGATGAGAACAACCCTATCACTGAACTATTCACAGTAACACACTCTTTGTCCTGCCTTCCCATTCACAACGAATCCCATTCCCGCTATCCCTGCTGATGTAGATAATCGTCTGAACAAAAATCATTATCTTCTTTCCGTTTCACTTCACTGACGTTCACTATATCTAGAAAGAGCTTTAAATTTAGCTTTTCTGATTTTCTAACTTCCGTGCCACGTTCAAACTTCTGACATTCCACGTCCCGATTCGTAGAATGATATCCTTTCGTTTGTTATACAATCTTTTTCTCACGGTCACTTCCCGCTTGGCAGTTCCCTCGCAGAGATCAGAATGGGGGACTAATTCCCAATCTTTTGCCAATGGAAAGATGATCATGACACTTTTCAATTACAGGCCACATGTCCTGTAGATATACGTTATGTGTTATGTGTTAATGCAGTGCTTTCCATTGCCTTTTGTATCGTCATTCCTTTGGGCACTGCTGATTCTTCCACCTTTTAGGTCTTGTCTGTCTCTACTAATCCAATACGGAAAGGATCCCAGACTGATAAGCAATGATCCAGTATCGTTCGAGCATGTGCATTATCAGCCACATTTCCTTAAGATACTTCCAATAATCTCAACTTCGCGTCTTCCTTTCCTACTGTTTGTATCGTATGATTTTATGTGGTCATTACACTTTAGGTCGGTCCTGATGGAGACACTTGAGTACTTTATGGTGATTAATTTCTACATTACCTTGCCGCCAATAATGTAATCGTACAGCAGTGGATCTCTTGACCTATTTTTGGTCAATACGTAACATTTATATACGTTCAGGACAACTATCAGATCCTAAACCAACCTACATCTACATTTACATCCACATCAATACTCTGGAGTTACATGACGGTGTGTGGCAGAGGGTATTTCTGATACCAGTTACTGAACCCCCACTTACCTGTTCCATGCGCAAATGGGGCGCGGGAGGAATGACTGTAGGGTAATCCTCTGCTTCAGCTCTACTCTCTCGCAAGACGTATATGGGTGGAACTCATACGTTGTCCAAATCTACCTGGAAAGTACTCTCTAGATATTTCCGTAGTAAATCTCTCCGTGATGCTCAACACCTCTCTTGTAGGGTCTGTTGACCTTCACTGTAACGCTCTCGCGCCAACTAAACGATCCCCTGACGAAACACATCGCTTTTAGTCCGATCTTCTCTATCTCCTCTTTCTGTCCTATCTGGTAATGGTCCCATACTGGTGAACAGTAGCCAAGAATCGGTCGAACAAGTGCCTTGTAAGCCACTTCTTTCGTGGATGAGTTAATTCCTGTGAATCTCACATTGGCGTTTGCCTTTCGTACTATTTTACGCGATCATTCCACTTCGGGTCGTTCTGCATACATTTTACGGTAGATACTGTTTCCAGCAATTATCAGTATTGTAATTTTACAGTAGTGGATTGTTTTCCCTATGTATGCGCAATGTGCTATATTTCTTTACGTTCAGGTTCAACTGCCAGAGAATGCACCATTCATCAATCCTCTATGGGTCATTCTGCCAATCGACAGTCTTCTGGAGTTGCTAATTTCTTACAGACAATCGCATCATCTGCAAACAGTCTCAAAAAGCTTCGTATACTTTCTACCAGATCATTTATATACAGTACATTGTAAACAGTAACGGTCTTATCACATTTCTTTGGGTACTCCGGAAATTACCTTTAAATCTGTTGATTTTGTTCTGTTATGAGTGACGTGTTATCTGCAAGGGAATCTAGGATCCAGTCGGAAATCTGGTCCATTGCTCGGGTAAGCTAGAATTTTTTTTAACGACAGTGCGGAACAGTATCAAATGCCATTCTGAAATCAATGAACACGTCGTACAAACTAAGCGCCGTTGTTTACAGAGCCGCGGATTTCATGGAAGAACAGTGCGAGCTGATTTCTGTTTGCAGGATTCCTGTTGATTTTAATGGAGGACATTTTGTTTCTCCAAAACGTCATTAGTCTTGAGCATAAAATCCATGCTATGAATCCATAGCAGATGATATAAAAGATATGGATCTATAATTATGTGCATCTGTCCTCCGACGCGTCTTGGAAACGGGAATGACCTGCACTTTCTTGCAGTCGATAGGTACCCCTCGTTGATCCAGCGAACTGCGATAAACTCCTGCTAGAACGGGAGCAAGTTCTTTGGCATAATCCTTGTAGAATCTTAACAGGTATTTCGCTGGTCCTGATGCTGTTCCACTGCAAAGCGACTGTAGTTGCTTTCCTATTCCGCGATCGATTATTTCGATATCTGCCATTTCGACGTTCGTAAGACAGTTGATAGGAGGCTCGGTATTACAGTCTTCCGCCGTGAAACGATCTCGGAATACCGATTTCAGTATTTCGGCATTCTGTCTGCTATCTTCCGTTTCGGTGCTTGTATGGCCACTGAGTGAGTGAATAGATTATTTCAAACTGCTTACTGGTTTACGTAAGAACCAAATCTCTTGTCGGATTTAGCCAAATCTGCTGACAACATTTTACTTTCAAAAGCTTTGCGCGCTTCTCTAATTGCTCCCTCTAAGTTCAGTTTCACTTCTTTCAGCTTTTGTTTGTCTGGTGAGATCATGAGTCCCCTGCAGACCTTCCTGGAGTACGCTACAGTTTTCTAGCTTTGTTACACACGTATGAAAAACAGCAGCATCTGCGACTAGCCTTCCGTTGTTATCGACTAGATCATTTGTACGTAGTTTAACGGGTAACGGTGCTATCACATTTACTTGGAATTCTCTTGAATTTTACATGTGTCACTTTTGTTCATTGGAGAGTGATGTGTAACACTGTGTCTCCAAGGAAGCCTTGAATGCAGTTACAGATTTGTCCGATACGCAGTAAGTTCGTATTTTGTTCGCTAAATGACGGGCGGGCCTGTACCGAATACTTTCTTGACCATCGATTTCTACGGCAGTCTGAATCTCACGGACGGACACACCAAGCTGAATTGGGAAAGAGCTCTGTTTATGGGAACCATGTTGGTTTTTATGCAGACAATGTTCGTTTTCCAATAAGTATTGACATAGGTTACAGCAGGACTATGATTTGTAGGAAGGGTTCCAGGAAAATACAGGGCATTTGTGAAGAAAGGCACATTATTTTATGACCAATTCTAGAGTAATAACATGACATAGAACGAATTCAGAGACGCACTTTTAGGATCGTAACGCGTCTGTATAGCCAATTGTAAAGTGTATCCAAAATGGTCGGAAAATTAAATTCGTTTCCTTGGAAGAAATATTTCGTGCTACTTAAGAAATCCTGATGGCTAAATTTTGAGATCCTATTTTCGAAGAGGACTGAGTGTTCCTTCACTGCCGGCGTGGTGAAGGGACCTTGACAATATGATAAGGGAGAGTAGGGGATGTACAGAGGCATTTGGTAACTTTTTTGCTTCGTAGGCGAATGGAGTAGGAATGAAAAATGATGAGGTTGGTACGAAGTTCCCTCCATCTGCGGAGTATATGGCGTGTTTCATAATTTATTACTGGTACAGGCTTATATGGGTTGGAGAGGGGACATGGTACAGTCTGAATAAGGAACCCATGCCGCAATACACCTTTTGCATGTAAAGCGAGTCTGAAGAAAGAATCAGTTTCAATTATCCGGCCTCATGGTACGGACACACCGAAGACAGCACTGATCTTTGTGCCCTAAAGGAGGTGCTCCGCCGGCCATTGTGGGCGAGCGGTTCTAGGCGCCTCAGTCTGGAACCACGCGACCGCTACGGTCGCAGGTTCGAATCCTGCCTCGGGCAGGTTTGAGTATTTCTAAGTTCTAGGGGACTGATGACCTCAGATGTTGAGTCCCATAGTGCTCAGAGCCATTTGAACCATTTTTTGAGCTACTCCACGTAACAACCCAGCTGTTCGTAGCACAAGGTGTAACTACGACACTGTCTACAAATCATGGAGCGCGTCTATGGAGCACCTCAGTCAACCCTCTTCGTTGTGAGCGAATCAATGTCTGACAACTACTGCTGTAGTCGGACAGGACTGGTATGTGACGGGCTGAGGCAACCAGAAAAACGTTCTCGGTCAGAGCGTTGTGCAGCTCTACCATCATGTACCACACTTTTAAGTGAAGGGTCTTCAAATTTATCTAACATCCAAACGGTACATTTTCGGACTAGGATACGTTATCACGACTTTAAAACCCCTAGAAACATGTAATAGGAACCGTGAAACGTCCTTTATATGTACATTTAGATGTACACAATGTGTTAAAAATACTGTCAGTTATTATGAGAGGTGGGCTACTCATCGAAACAAGAAAACCAAATACACCGTACAACGGCCCAAAACGCATACTTTTAGTCTATGACTTGTTTATAGGAATGACTTAATATGTCGTCCATTCATAACTTCTGTTCATAGGTAATTTTCACCATGACGGCCATTCATGGCAATGCAACTTTTTACCCTTCGCCTAAGCGATCACGCTCTTCTTTCAGGATGATCCTTTTGTTGTTGTACATGCTGGCATTCACGTATGATAGGTTTATGTACTATCTGCACGTCGTTGACTGGAGTCAAGTAGAGCCATTCATTCAATTATCCCTAAACAAATGTCTAGAGGATACAGGACTGTGGCATAAGGGGGGGGGGGGGGGGGTGAGCCGTGGGGTCACGCCTCACATTACTGCTGCAGTACTATCGTGAAAAAAAATCACGTCTACACCCTCAGTTGACATGGAACATCTTCCAGTACGGTAGGCAATATGTTAACGAGCACGTTCTGATACAGAGCCCCATTTCATCACTGTTGTAGCACTTACGGCTGTTTTAATCAATCGCTAGGAAAGTCTGTCCCTAGTTTGATATAGGGATGGGAAAAACCAACCGATTAAAACGATACCGGTATTTTAGTTTTGAGTTACCAGTATTTTTTGGCATTTGTTAGGTCCTGGTTATGACAGGTGTTTTTTAATTTTTACTAATAACCGAGTTGTTGTTGTTGTTGTCGTGGTCTTCAGTCCTGAGACTGGTTTGATGTAGCTCTCCATGCAACTCTATGCTGTGCAAGCTTCTTCATCTCCCAGTACCTACTGCAACCTACATCCTTCTGAATCTGCTTAGTGTATTGATCTCTTGGTCTCCCTCTACGATTTTTACCCTCCACGCTGCCCTCCAGTGCTAAATTTGTGATCCCCTGATGCCTCAAAACATGTCCTACCAACCGATCCCTTCTTCTAGTCAAGTTGTGCCACAAACTTCTCTTCTCCCCAATCATATTCAATACCTCCTCATTAGTTATATGATCTACCCACCTTATCTTCAGCATTCGTCTGTAGCACCACATTTCGAAAGCTTCTATCCTCTTCTTGTCCAAACTGGTTATCGTCCATGTTTCACTTCCATATATGGCTACACTCCATGCAAATACTTTCAGAAACGACTTCCTGACACTTAAATCTATACTCGATGTTAACAAATTTCTCTTCTTCAGAAACGATTTCCTTGCCATTGCCAGTCTACATTTTATATCCTCTCTACTTCGACCATCCTCAGTTATTTTGCTCCCTAAATAGCTAAACTCCTTTACTACTTTAAGTGTCTCATTTCCTAATCTAATCCCCTCAGCATCACCCGATTTAATTTGACTACATTCCATTATCCTTGGTTTGCTTTTGTTGATGTTCATCTTATATCCTCCTTTCAAGACACTGTCCATTCCGTTCAACTGCTCTTCCAAGTCCTTTGCTGTCTCTGACAGAATTACAATGTCATCGGCGAACCTCAAAGTTTTTATTTCTTCTCCATGAATTTTAATACCTATTCCGAATTTTTCTTTTGTTTCCTTTTCTGCTTGCTCAATATACAGATTGAATAACATCGGGGAGAGGCTACAACCATGTCTCACTCCCTTCCCAACCACTGCTTCCCTTTCATGCCCCTCGACTCTTATAACTGCAATCTGGTTGTGTACAAATTGTAAATAGCCTTTCGCTCCCTGTATTTTACGCCTGCCACCTTCAGAATTTGAAAGAGAGTATTCCAGTTAACGTTGTCAAAAGCTTTCTCTAAGTCTACAAATGCTAGAAACGTAGGTTTGCCTTTTCTTAATCTTTCTTCTAAGATAAGTCGTAAGGTTAGTACTGCCTCACGTGTTCCAACATTTCTACGGAATCCAAACTGATCTTCCCCGAGGTCCGCTTCTACCAGTTTTTCCATTCGTCTGTAAAGAATTCGCGTTAGTATTTTGCAGCTGTGACTTATTAAACTGATAGTTCGGTAATTTTCACATCTGTCAACACCTGCTTTCTTTGGGATTGGAATAACCGAGTAAAAAACCGAAATATCAATTGTCCATTGCAGCAGTGCCAAAAATTTTTCCTTTTTAAATAAATCTTTTTTAAAAAAAGAAATAGTTTTTATTGTAAAATGTGTATTACTATGAAATATAACGTTGTTATGGAAAACGGAAAAAGCGATCAGCACTACTTTAATGACAATGCCGACAGAAACGAGGAACAAACACACAGCACAACAATTGGTTCAGCATTGCTCATTACTGAGATAATGACATCTCCGTTGCCTTGCGTCGTGGCTTAAGGTACGCCTGTACCTGCCGTGTGCAAGATCTGCCCTGGCCTGATCGATACGGTAGTTTTTCGCTGTCGTCACCAGAATCCATGAAATAATAAAAGAGGAAGGAAGCTATGGTAACAGCAATAAATTAAAAACGTAACAGCACTTTGTACATAGTAGAAAACAAAAATAAGAAGTAGCTGACCTGGGTCTACATAAAATGCCGTTATATGCTTGTATCCCTATAAAATAGACGAAAAACACAGAGATTTTCAACCTCAGTGTGCGATATTTATCACTAATTATAGGAGAATAAGGCAGATTTATTGTAGTATTCAACCACTTATCACTTTTCTAGAAAAGTAGCTATCGATGGACGGAATAGTTTTCTTTTACTTGTTTATTTCATTTAATATTTTGACTCTACGTATCTTGAAATAAGAGAGTCAAAAATTTTCAATCTTTCTTCAAGTTCTACATTCATTATAGCAAGTAACAGGAGTAAAAAATCTGTGAGCAGTAGGTATATGGACATGGCCTTTTGGACAAGAGCTGTATGATTTTAAATATTTTAGCGATGACAAACGTTTATAAGGTGCTGAGTTTTATCCATTTCACACCTTGTGCTTGATGTCGGTGTGAAATGAACAGACAAAGAGATGTAATAAAAACGAATTAAAAACGAGCTGGACATGAACATAATAAAATGAATGGTAATCAAAGGAACCGTTCAGACAAGTGACAAACTAAAGAGTCTGCAAAAGCATAGAGATATGGAACATAGACAACACAGCAAGCAACATCATATCTGAAAGAATAAACAAATGATACTCTGTAATATACAGAGTGAGATAGTTCAGACAGGCCAACGCAAATATATCTAGAATGAATAAATATATCAATGTGCGGTTTCCGCCAGGTTATAGCGGACAATATGGCGAATTTCCCGACATTTGCAACAAATTTTCTTTCATATACTGCAGCTCACACACCTGCAACATCCTATCAATACGGTAAGAACCAAACGCATCCTGCAACGTGCCAGCTCGGCCTTGGTGAGGGAGCACGTACGCATCACACGGCCTGAACTCGACAAAACTGAACGTGCCTTACTAGCATGCCACATGAAACTGGCTTCGACACTCTCCCCTATCACATGTGGGTTGTTGACAATACCTCCGCCTCCAGTGAACTGTGCAAGCGGAAGGCCACCACGAAACAACAAAACAAGTTCCAACGATTACCAGGGGACAACTACAGGAGGTCGACACCGAGGATCGAGGACCATTGTCAACCTAACCTGCAAGGAACTGGATGAGGCGACAACATCCCTGCTATCCAAAGCATTAAACGTTGCACCGGTTCCGAGCACGTTACCAAACCTAGAGATGATCAGCAGCGTTGAACAGACCATCCGCGGCCTGCCGTCTGAAACTGGTGAGAAAGGAGACCTGCAGAATCACAGACAGAGCGAGAATGCCTAAAACCAACATCTCGGCAGCGGAACGCAGGGCGATACGCAGCCTCAGAGAAGATGAGGATACTGTCATTCTACCAGTGTGTAACACCATAGATTAGACACTAAATACCTTTTGTTGATTCATTTTGCTTTCTGTTTTGTTCAACATTCCATTGTTGAGCTTCTGTAAATGAGTTTGATTGACTCAATAACACAAAATTGCATACTCCTTTGTTTGTAAAAAAATCTTTGATGTCTTTTAGAATGTAGGAAGTGTAATCTCTGTAATATGTACAATATGAGCAAATTATATGTTTTGTCTTTGTCATATAATCTCTTTGGTTACATTTAAAATTAAATAATTTTATTTAAATTATTTTGTGAAGGACCACCAATATGTGCAAATGTTCAATTTTATTTAAAATATTTGTTTGCTGTTATGTAAACTGCTGACTTTCACTTAGGGTTCTTAGTTATTTCGTATGTAAAAGGGGTTGTGGTTCCCCTCGGGAACGGAACTGTGTATCACGCGCAAATTGTGGTTGGCCTAGGTAGATAAGGTGGAACCAAGAGTCAGTCGGGGACGAGCTACCAAACTATCAACTGCTCATCTAAAAGTTGTATATTGTGCTGGTTCCGAGAGAGGCTTTTCCTGACGTTTTCCAATGCCTTGGATGGATGGATAAAGACCTGGAACTATTCTGAAATTGGTATCTATCATCGCCACCAAGAAATGACAGATTCCAGCAATTCTACCTGCAAATCCACCTACCAACATGCACACGCCACCACATTGCGCAATCACTGTAATAGAACAGAAGAACGATAGTAATGTACAGTGAAGGATCAGCTCATTGGATGTGTTAGTGTGCTGAAATATAAGATAATTTATAACTGAATTTATGTACCTACCTCGATTTTTTCCTTATCACAACACCTCTCAGGTTCCTTTCTGTTTGAACTATGATACCCGGCGTCCTTTATTGAAAGCATATTAAAATTAATATGGCAATACAGTATGCTAAGATTAATAATGTTTGTTGAAAGGATCTAACAAATATCTCAATTTTTGTGTTTCACTGCAGTAAAAGTTCAGAACTGCAACTGTTGAGAGTTATATGTTCATGCTTGCTAAGTGTTTCACTGATGTAATGAAAGTGTGTTTAGTTTGCTCTGCTACAGTGGTTAAGATTAAGGGGCCCCTTCCATTGAAAGTAGTTCAAAGGCACAAAGTTACTTAATTATAGAAAGTTTCAATTACTCTTGCTATTCAAGTCAAATTCTGTACAATATTGGGTTCCTCTTGTGTATTGAAAGTGTATATTAATGTTGTAACAGGAAGCATAGTTTGTATATTGTGCTCATGCCACATAACGATTAATAGAAAGACAACTATATATGAAAACAGTAACTTCTTTATTCAAAAGACAGTGAGAAGTAATCTGTTAGTGAATTCCATTTAATTTTCATTCTAAATAAAAAGTGTTTAGTAGTGAGAGACTTAATCTTTGCACAATAACTAACTTTGCTGTACACCATATCTATATTTCATGTCAGATCCGAAAATGTTTGAATATTGAGACTATGCCTATTTTATGATTCCACAGTGAATATTGATAGTAATATTATTGAGGCAATGTAGTTTGACCAAGCCTTGGGGGCAAAAGTATATGTCATTTTCTGTTACCGTTATGCATATAGCCATGTTCTCTTTTAATTGTTAGCACTTTCTTTAACGTGAACATATGCAGGTGCAAGAGTTCATTGCACTCTCGTGTGATGAAGTATAGGCTGTGATTGCCCATTGAAGTTACTTATTTTCAGTTTCTTGAGTAAGAATGTTACTCATTCTTATGCCTTATTAGACTGGCGACCGTTGTTATTATCATTTGGACACCGTGGATAGGCAGATGATTGTGTGGGTAGGCAAATGATTGTTTGTTACTGTTTAAATATTTACGTAATTCTGACTTTCGCTTCCGATAAGCCACCTCCGTTAGGCACAACACGATCAACATAACAAAATTCCTCTCAGAGGGTAACACTGCTCTGTAGCTTTACGCCATAATTACTTTAACAAAATAGTTCCATTATACGAACTGCTTCCAGCTTTCAGGTTATGGTATAGTAGTAGCAGACGGTAGTGCTATACGAGGCTTTTCCGTAACAGGACTATTTGTTCTGTTGGGGCATAGTGCGTAATAAACCAAATTTGGTATGTGATTGCACCAGCTACATAAATGCACTTGCAGTGTTATAAGCGGACAAAGGGAACGCGACGGTACTGCTAAGAGCGGCTGACTACTGGAACAAGATTAGTTCGCTGCTGCAGGACGAGGCCTAGAAACAAGTGGAGAAGGACCCTACAACAGCTGTGACTAGAAAGAACATCGGTCCTCTCAGCAACTCAGGTCTGGATCAGGATATGGTATAAATGCTTTACTCCAGAGCTCTGGTTCCACCACAGTTATACGGCCTCCCCAAGATACACAAGAGGGAGGTTCCACAGGCAGTAGACACGATCAGTTCTCCTACCTATGGCACAGCCAAACACGTGGCATAACTACTTAAACGTCTCGCGGGTAAATGTCCCCACAACATCAAGAATTCCACTGAGTTTGTTAAGACTCTCAACGAGTGGCATCTTGACAAAAATGACCCTCTTCACGAGGGTACCGCTAGAGGACTCCTTGAAAGTAGTTTCGACGAATACTCAATGGAATTATTACGCTATGCACCCACGACCACATATTTCCAGTGTGGGGACAAGTTTTACCAACAGGTGGATGGAGTCGCTATGGGATCCCCACTGGTACCATGTATCGTCAATCTGCACATGGAATACTTCGAGTATATCGCCTTGGAAACAGCACGCCTTAAACCCAAGGTCTTTTATCGGTACGTGGACGATACTTCGCAATCTGACCGCACGGCGAGGACACTCTACCGGCATTTCTCAACCACCTGAACAGCATGCACGAGAACATCAAGTTCACAATGGAACTGGAAGAAAATGGATGCCTACCCTTCCTCGATATCCTAATAAAAAAGAAAACGGAAGCCACACTGGAACACTCGACTACCGAAAGAAAACACACACAGACCTGTACCTCAACCCCAACAGCTGCCTTCACCCAGCACAACGGAAATCCGTGCTCACTACCCTTGTCCGCAGAGTTCGTCTACTGAGATTCAGCACCTGAAGAAAACCTTCCAGAAGAATGGCTACACCGAAACGCCGATTAGACGCGCTCTCAAGGTGAACAACAAAAAGAAGGAGGACCTACAGGAAGAAGAGAAGGTCAGGCATTCCTCCTGTACGCAGGGTCGCCCACGGATACTGGAAAAGAACAAGTTAAAAACCATCTTCCGTCCTCCAGCAAAAAACAGGAATATGCTGGGCTCAATGAAGGAAAACTTGGGTCTAAGAACACCGGGTGTATACAGCATTTCCTGTGAATGTGGAAAATAATATATAGACAGACGCAGCGTTCCATCACACAGCGCATCTCTGAACATGTGAGAAGCGTTCGCCTCGGACAAAAGGAAAAATCCGAGATAGCGGAGCACAGCCTCAGTGAAGAATACACATATCAATTTGAAGAAACCAAGAGACTGTGTAGAGTAAAAGGTTTCTCGGACTCTATTATTAAAGAGGCAGTGTATATAGAGTGTATTATATTTGACGCTTGGCACCAGGGTATTTCACAGTAGAATACAATCAGGGATGCACGATATTTCGTTAAAAGAAACTGACCTAATTAGATGCTGTATGTCCTGCCTATAAAGACAGCTTCTAATGACACTGGAAATCCTGGTTGACAAGATGGTATCATTAAATGTAGTTATAAAATAAACAGTAGGTCACAATGCTAACTGAAATAATCATATCTGGTAGTTACTTAGCAATTACATCTTTTGTTATATCAGAAACTGGGTTTAGTTTAACTCTATTAGACATTTCAGTGCAAGGGCATAAGAACAGGGAATCCAGGTGCTGGGACAGCTAATTACAATGTACCCCAATAGCTAGTCTGGAACACCTCTTACAGCACGAGCCAACTCAACTAGACACATCAGATTCTGATCACACACCTTACTAATTTTTATGCTCCTTACATCTGCACCTCATCATTATAACATACATATGAGCTCCCTCATCGACAGTGGGAAAAGTGGAACAAAAGAGAACTGAAGAATTTGAGGTATAGTGCTACAGACGAATGCTGAAAATTAGGCGGACTGATAAGGTAAGGAATGAGGAGTTTCTGCGCAGAATCGTAGAGGAAAGGAATATGTGGAAAACACTGACAAGGAGAAGGGACAGGATGATAGGACATTTGTTAAGATATGAGGGAAAGACTTCCATAGTAGTAGAGGGAACTGTAGAAGGCAAAAGCTGTGGAAGAAGACAGAGATTGGAATACATCCTCCAAATAATTCAGGACACAGTTTGCAAGTGCTATTCTGAGATGAAGAGAGTGGAACAGTAGAGGAATTCGTGGCAGGCTGCATCAAATCAGTCAGAAGACTGACGACACAAAAAAAGGTCCGTCCAATACTCATTTCAACTTAGACAGGTGTGCTTTGCCCATGAAACAGGTATAGATAATCCAAAATTGCCTCAGAGATAGCAGTGCTCTGGCTGCAGGATCACCATTATCCCAGCTTCCACAGAAACCCCAGCCTGTATCTGGCAGCGTCTGCACACACCGTTCAGCTACATCAGATGCTACCTACTTTTGCACTCACAACTCTGGCTTCTCGAGCAAACTTGTTTAAATAAATAATAAAAGTACTGCACAAAGCTCCATATTGATTGTGACAGAGCAGGAGCAGCACTCCTAGATTGTTTAAATAAAACACGTGGGCACATACGGAAAGGGGAGGGGAAAGAGGGATGTGGTATTGGAGGCAAGGGGCTAGGTGAATTCATTGTTGTGGAGGGGGGAGGAGGGGTACTGGTGAGATAGGGAGAGGGTGGCATTTGGAGGGTTACTAAGGGAAGACCTTGAAGGATGACCAAGAGGGAGAGAGTGTGGTCGTGACTTGAGGCGGTGACATTCAGGGAGAGGTGGAGGGAGGGGCCTTGAGGTGTCGTACGACTGTCTGCCTTAAGCTACTTGGGAGCCAATACCGATGAAGCAGAAGGTGCTTCAATGATTATAGAAACAGCAAACAGGCGTCCATCTAAAACAAAAACAAGGTTACTAATCCTTCCATAAGACGCCATTACAGAGGAACGAAAGATATGCAACGAAACATGCTGGTACAAACAGTACAAGGACATTCACATTCTCGACTTAATTTCAGATGGCACAGCGTACATATTCGCGATTGACAGGTATCCATTGATGACCGCTTCGTCTAAGGTGTTTGTTTTACAGTTTATTTAAAATTGGAAAGTGAGTATCCGATACTGAAGCCTACTGGAAGAGCGGATACAGCATATCAATCGAAGGAAGTCACACCCGATAAAGTATATCCCTTTTAAACAACGCAATTAAATAAGAAGCAAGAGAATGCTATAAAAACTTGCACAGATAAGTATTCCCATTTTACTGTATTATTATCTTTGTCAAAAAGTGTTCCTTCTTAGTCAAGAATATCTGTAGCTACTTTGAACCACTGTTGTTCGTTCCCTTGATCGACTGTAATGTTTGAATACTCCATTAGTAGTGTAGCGCTTGACACAGTCACGTCGATTAAATATTTGGGCGTAACATTGCAGAGCGATATGGAGTAGGACAAGCATGTAATGGCAGTTGTGGGGAAGCCGGATAGTCGTCTCCGGTTCATTGGTAGAATTTTTGGGAAGGTGTGGTTCATCTGTAAAGGAAACCGCTTATAAAACACTAATACGACCTATTCTTGAGTACTGCTCGAGCGTTTGGGATCCCTATCAGGTCGGACTGAGGGAGGACACAGAAGCAATTCAGAGGCGAGCTGCTATATTTGTTACTGGTAGGTTTGATCATCACGCTAGTGTTACGGAAATGCTTCAGGAACTCGGGTGGGAGTCTCTAGAGGAAAGGAGGCGTTCTTTTCGTGAATCGCTACTGAGGAAATTTAGAGAACCAGCATTTGAGGCTGACTGCAGTACAATTTTACTGCCGCCAACTTATACTTCGCAGAAAGACCACAAAGATAAGATAAGAGAGGTTAGGGCTCGCACAGAGGCATATAAGCAGTCATTTTTCTCTCGTTCTGTTTGGGAGTGGAACAGGGAGAGAAGATGCTAGTTGTGGTACGAGGTACTCTCCGCCACGCACCGTATTGTGGATTGCGGAGTATGTATGTAGATGTAGATGTAGACTCGCAAATGGAGCGATGGATAAAATGCTTTATATATGATTCTATGTGAGTTGTATGTTGTTGGCATTAGAATCCTCTGCAGGATGTCACCCACGCTGGTTTTCTGAATTATCTCATTAGTGTTTCGCGAAAGGAATGTCTATCTGCAAGGAATGCCTTTTGAGTTCATGAAGCACTTCTGTTATACTCGGCTGGTGATCAAACCTGCCAGTAATACTCCCATTAGCACACCTGTCAATTGCTTCGATATCTTCCTTGAAGCCGACCTGCCGACTTTGAGTCGAGAAGCACTCGAGAATGGGTCGGACAAGTGTTCTCTACGTGGTCTCCTTTCTGGAGGCTACACTTTCCCAAAATTCTCCCAATAAAGCGAAGTTGGCCGTTCTTCTTCTCTACAATCGACGTTATGTCCTCGTTCCATTTCATGTCGCTTTGGAACGTTACGTCTAGACGTTCAATCGACGCAACTGTGTGACGCAGTATGACACTAATACTGTGTTCGAACGTTACATTTCCATCCCATCTGATTTAACCTAGGTTTTTCCACCTTTGGAGCAAGCTGCAGTTGATCATGACAAATAGAAAATTCGTACAAGTCATTCTGTATCGTGCTACAGTCATTCAACAGCGACGCTTTGCAGTACGTTACAGTGCCATCAGGAAATTGTCGCAGAATGTTGCCCCCCTGTCCATTAGATTAGATTAGATTTGATTAGTTTTTCGTTCCATAGATCCGTGCTGAGGAGATCCTCGTGGATGTGGAACATGTCAACTTTTTTTATGAAAAGCTGAAATAACAATACTAATAGTATGAATATATATACAATACATCATTTGTTTCTATTAAGAAATTCGTCAATGGAGTAGAATAGTATGAATATATATATATATATATATATATATATATATATATATATATATATATACATCATTTGTTTCTATTAAAAAATCCGTCAATGGAGTAGGAGGAGTTGGCCACTAGTAAGTCTTCCAGGCTCCTTTTAAACTGATCTTTATTTGTAACTAAATTTTTTATGTTTGCTGGCAAATTATTGAAGATGAGTATTCCTGAGTAGTGGACCCCTTTTTGAACTATAGCAAGTGCTTTTAAGTCATTGAGCAGATCATTTTTGTTCCTGGTATTGTATGTATGAACTGAGCTGTTTGTTGGACAAAGAGATACATTATTTAGGACAAATTTCATTAATGAGTAAATATACTGAGAGGCAGTAGTTAGTATACCCAGTTTCATTGAAGAAGTTTTTACAGGACGTCCGTGAATTTACTCCACAAACTTTTTTTTGACTTGAAGAGTTACCCCAAAATATTATACCATATGACATTAAGGAATGAAAGTAGGAAAAGTATGCAAGCTTTTTCATTTTTATGTCGCCTATGTCTGCTAACACTCGAATTGCAAATACGGATTTGTTAATGCGTTTCTGCAGTTCTGTGGTGTGCTCCTCCCAACTGAATTTATTATCAAATTGTAATCGCAGGAATTTAAGACTGTCAACCTCTTCTATCTGCTCTTCTTCGTAATTTATGCATATGCTGGGTGGAAACCTGTTACAGGTTCTGAATTGCATATAGTGAGTCTTTTCGAAGTTTAATGTCAGTGAGTTGGCTTTAAACCATTTATTAATATCCATGAAAACATCATTAGCAGATCTTTCTAGAACTACACTCGGCATACTACTTATTACAATACTTGTGTCATCTGCAAACAAAACGATCTCTGCTTCTGGCAGTGTATCTGATGAAAGATCGTTAATGTACACAAGAAAAAGCAATGGCCCTAAAATGGATCCTTGTGGGTCACCACATGTAATTTCTTCCCATTCTGATGATGACGGATGACTTAATTCACTAGTCATTTGTGCATCTAGATAAGAAACACCTTCCTATGACACTTTACAGGGGAAGTCCAGGAGATATTTCAGTCCATTATGAACACTAGCCGTCAAGGAAACCGTACTGGGTTCTGTTACTTAAGTGTTCGGATTGCTCACGTACGTGAGTACGTCAGTATGTGTTTCACATATGTGGACCATTGTTTACAGTCAGTGTGTGCCATAAACTATAACACAGAAAAGGCGTTTACGTTGTGTATGGTAACCGTGTCATTTATCCGGAGAATACCGGTCTGCCGTCCTCGTAACACCAGCTGGCGGGCGACTGATAACCGCGACCGCTTTGTCGTCCCCGTGTTGCAAGGACGCCGCCGGAACACACTGGCTGGGAGCCAGCTAGAGAGACCAGACGGCAAACGCAGTGTGTCCGAGCTGCCCGTCAGAAGCGCCTACTGAGTCACTTCCAACTCCCAGTTCCGTCGATGTAGGTAAACAAGGCCGTGATGCCGTGTCGTATCTCGTACCTCGTAGCGATTAGTTTAATTTTACTGACGTCGGTGATATAATTACTGAAGCTTAACCATGGAAGAGATTCTTCGCCACAAAAAGTGTAAGAGAAACAAAAGAAAACTCCATTTTGTGATAATTACAATGAAAATAGTGTCTGGATCAAGACGCCCGGAAGATTAACTATAAAATTGTTATACACACGCTGAGAGTTGGTGCCATCCTCATATGAACACAATACCTAACTATAAACTATGCATGGGCTTCGTGACTTCGATGCTCCGCACATTATATCTGTCTAGACTGCCGATAATATAAGAAACGAAATGAGACTGAATCGGTGTATAGGGATCAAATTTTTCCTCTAAGTTTTTATTTCAAACAAAATCTTGTAAATCCAAGTTGCTGATAAGAATAATATACTGAATACTGAAAAAGTAAATTGAAAATTCCTTAGATGAGGACCAGCTTCGCTTTGTAAAAAGGAAAGGCAACAGAGTGGCACTTCTGACTTTGCGCTTTATAATGGAAGCAAGAATATATATATATATATATATATATATATATATATATATATATATATATAGGAATTGTGGACCTAGATAAAGTACTCGGCAATATAAAATGCTGCAAGATGTTCCGAGTTCACAATGAAATAGGTGCAAACTAAAGGGAAAGATGGGTAGTGTGCAATATGTACAAGAAACAAGAAGAAAGAATAAGAATGGATGATCTAGAACGAGTTGCTCGGATTAGAACGGGCATACTGCTCAATTTACACAGGAAGGAGATAACTGTTGTTATTATTATTTATTTATTGAATCTGATCTGGTAGGGCCATCAGACCCTCTGTTAGATTTGATCATGGTTTCTTACATATAGTATCTTTTTTACATTAGTCACCTAAGAGATAACAATTTTAATATGACAAACAGTATTAAAATCATCTGAGTGTCTATAGTGACAATGTGAGCAAATAATACTGACTATGAACTAATAAAGTTAATACTCGCAATACTTGTATTACTACTGCTGCTGCTGCTTCCACTAATACTGATAATAACAGTAATAATGACATAATAATAACAATAATAATGATAATAGTGATAGTAATAACGACAATAATAACTGTAATGACAGTGACAGATGTAAAAAGAATCTATAGTTGCGCAAAAAAGAACTTTTCTCATCTAGCGAGATCTGGAAAAGAAACTTTAAGGAGACTGCAACAGCTAAGAATAGTGATAAATGAGGAAGATATTGGAAAGAAGGATGTGTAAGGCTACGGAGTGCTTACTGGGACAATGGTAATCATTATTGTTGCTTTGGTAGGTATGTAATTAGCTGTTTTCTGGACCTGGAGATGTTGTTCAGTTCTGTGACATAATTCGGTAAATTATTCCACAGTCGGATTTGTGCTACTGAGGAGGACTTCGAAAATGTGGCTGGATGGTGGAGTGGCACAGACATTATTTTTCTCTGACAAGAGCGTTAATGTTGAGGAGAGATATGGGGACAGTGTACACTGATTAGACCGTACAGAAGATAGAGGGTAGAGAAATCTCTGCACACCAAGGATAGTTGAACATGTGATGCTAAAATGTGATCAAAGAGTAGAATATCACAGATATAACGAACACCGGTATTCGTAATCAGTTCCACGTGCCGTGAGCTTTACTGAGAAGGATAACATCGCTCTAATCGTTAATTGGAAATGTGTTTGTACAAGTTTCTTTGTCAGATTAAGAAGGAAGAGCTTTTTATATTTTTGTAGGGCGTGGAGAGACGCTTTTGCTTTCTTGCAAATTTCAATTACGTGCTCAGTTCCATTTATATTTTCCTCTATTATTATGCTTGGGCTCTTTGATGAAGGAGAGAAGTTGAAACTTGTCCCATTTAGGGTCAAAGATGGTATGGATTACCGATCGTTCGACGTAATGAGCCTGGAATGACCGACCAGTACCGTTTGGGTTTCGGGTTGGTTGAGCTTGAACACCATATGCTGCAGAAATAAGAGAAAGGTTCTGGAAGGGAAATACAATTTAGAGAGAAAAGATATCTATGACAAGATTCGCTGATGAATTCCCTATCGTCAGAATTTCTCCACCTGTAAAGCTGAATGAATAATCTATTGAGCAGACAATGTGGATTGAGAGTAAATGGTAGAAAGACAAAAGTAATGAGACGTAGCAAAAATGAGATTAGTGATAAGCGATGATAAACATCAACGTTGGGTGCCACAAAGTAGACGAAGTGAAGCAACTGTGCTACCTTGGAACCCAAATAGCAAATGATGGACGAAACAAGGACACAAAAAGCAAACTAACACAGACAAAGAGTATATTCGTAAGGAATCTACTGGTATCAAACTACTTCCTTAATTTGAGGAAGGAATCTCTGAGAACGTACGCTAATAATTTCGTGTGACTCGAGGGCCTGTTGCAAGTATATTAGTTGGACGCCACTTTGGCACCTTACATGTCCCCAGTCTACCCCAGTTATCCAAACGGTGAAAGGGACGTTTCAGTTTAATGTGGAATCCAAACCACATGATGTTCCTGGCTACATGGTTTAGAGGGGAAGGCTAGATTCAAATTTCCGTGATTGATCCTATTGGATGCTGCCACCTCTCTTTTCATGCATGCGCTTCACCAAGAATGTAGGTTTGCAGCACAGAATTGGACTGAAATGAATTGTGGACTATGGGAGAATTTGAAAAGAATAGAATTGAACCATTTGAAACGCAGTGCTTTGGACGGATGATGAAAATTAGGACTGATAAGTCAAGAAATAAGGAAGTTTTCCGCACACTCGGCAAGTACAGGAACATATGGTAAACACTGACAAGAGGAAGTGACAGGGTGATAGTATGTGTATTATTAGCAAATCAACGAATATCTTGCATGGTACTAGATACTGCTTGCAACGTAACCTAACGATTACTGCTGCTGAGTTTCTCTTCTAGACAGCATCCCTTACAAGCAAACCAGTTGCGTCTTTACCTGTGGTTACTAGTCCCTTAGGTACTTGGGCTAAAGCTCGATTTAGTCAAAGGGTTGAGCCGAGCACGTCTACTTTCATGCCCAGCGGCTAATATGCTGCAAGTAATAACCTGTAGCTGTTATCCCGCAATGATATAGTCTGCGCAATGGCTAGAATTGCGAGTTAATAAAGTACACAGAAATAAAAAATAAAGGTTAAATGAATTATTTAATAACAAGAGTTCTATTCTAACGTCTGTATAATTTTTATTCAAGAAAGGACATCTCAAACAAACGAAAAGTGTTCCCACAATATCCGGTTGAAATACAGACAGAAAATACCCTTATCAAATGCAGTAACTTTATATTGGGAAGGTTACAAGAATGTTAGCAAAACCTCCAAACTAAATAGTCATCAAAGATACGCGACAACTAGGTCGTAATCACAATACAAGAAATACTCACCAGCGCAAAACAGTTCAGAGTTGGAGATGATGATTTACAAATTGTCACATGCGATACAAATATTATTAATTTATACTCTGTGTATCATCATTTCCGTAACACCGAGCGAGGTGGCGCAGTGGTTAACACACTGGACTCGCATTCGGGAGGACGACGGTTCAATCCCGTCTCCGGCCATCCTGATTTAGGTTTTCTGCGATTTCCCTAAATCGTTTCAGGCGAATGCCGAGATGGTTCCTTTGAAAGGGCACGGCCGATTTCCTTCCCAATCCTTCCCTAACCCGAGCTTGCGCTCCGTCTCTAATGACCTCGTTGTCGACGGGACGTTAAACACTACCCACCACCACCATTTCCGTAACACAAGAGGCACTGGAATCTTACTCTTGAGCACATTCAGATCTCTCGAAGTTTAATGTTCCTTCAGAAGTTAGAGTAATGAAGCTGCCATTCAGTGCCCAGAATCAATCACATACACGATCGAATAACACTCGTTACCACTGGTGGATTTGCCTCCAAGTACAAGACAAAGCATCTAGGCGCTCCCTTGAGCAGTTCTTTCGAAACATCCCAGTCTCTCCAGAATGAGATTTTCACTCTGCAGCGGAGTGTGCGCTGATATGAAACTTCCTGGCAGATTAAAACTGTGTGCCCGACCGAGACTCGAACTCGGGACCTTTGCCTTTCGCGGGCAAATGCTCTACCATCTGAGCCACCGAAGCACGACTCACGCCCGGTACTCACAGCTCTACTTCTGCCAGTATCTCGTCTCCTACCTTCCAAACTTTACAGAAGCTCTTCGCAGGAGAGCCTTACGCTGAAGTATATTTTTGACGTCATATACCTTAGGCATTCCGTTAGATTTTAACAAACTAGGTTGCAATGGAGAAGCCCCCATAGCCTACAACAACCAGATGTATAGTTATTGTTGTGGCGTAACAAGCTAGCTACGCCACACTGGGAAGGGAGCCGAAAGAAAGGCACGCGTACACACCCGCCGCCTGGCGTCAAGTCTGGAACAGGATAACTATTGAATGGTAGCAAGAAAAGTACGTAGCTGCTTTATACTTAACTTTTAATCTTTGTTGGTTTACACGTTCTTCTTAAGACATTTATACGATAACTCTCAAACTAGGTAAGGCTAATGGCGCCTTGCTAGGTCGTAGCCATGGACTTAGCAGAAGGCTATTCTAACTGTCTCTCGGCAAATGAGAGGAAGGCTTCGTCCGTATTGTCGCTAGCAATGTCGTCCGTACAACTGGGGCGAGTGCTCGTCCGTATCTCGAGACCTGCCTTGTGGTGGCGCTAGGTCTGCGATCACACAGTGGCGACACGCGGGTCCGACATGTACTACATGGACCGCGGCCGATTTAAGCTACCACCTAGCAAGTGTGGTGTCTGGCGGTGACACCACAGTTATTATTACAGTTTGTGAATGGACTCGCATCAGCAATTTTGAGTCTTCTGTCTGAGAACTGCAAAATAAACATACCCCATCAACATTTTCTTTCTCCTAATCATCAACAATAATGTTTATTTTATTATATTTTAATTAATTTATTTATTTAAGAAATTTTGTTTGAGAAAAATTCTTTGCTTCTTATTTATTTCTGGTATTTTTAGTTATGATTTCCAGTGGTTTTATTTAGGTTTTAGCTACAGTCTTTCAAAAGCTAATGAATATAAGTCTTTGGTTTTAAATACCACAGGAGAGCTAGATATATGTCCCGCGCGTTGATCTCACTGATACTCCTCGTCGGAACTGCTCCACCTGAAATCTTGTGTTTATTTCGCTACGAAGATCGTTCGGCACAACTAGGTGCTATGTTGCATGATGCGTATGGACTGATGTGTCCAACTTTTTTATCAACGAAAAGTTTATTGTTTCTGAGATATTCTCTCGTAGAATATTTTCTGAAAAAACTGCAGGCCCTCACTATCATTCCACACTGCACCTCCGATCGATCTATGTCACGTGATATCTGAAGAATGTTTGTCAAATCTTTTATAAATTGATAAATACACCTATGGGAGCCTTTATATTTTATGAAGTAACAGCTTTTTCATGAGATGAGAAAACATTTTATTTTCCAAGCACAGATCAAAAACTAACAACAATAAACAACTCGTAACCAAGCCGACTACGACAAAGATAAATATCTATCTGCTGCAGCTTTCACCCGCTGTTTTTGGCGCAGTGGATAAATGACGTCGCCACATCAGCCCCCCTCCTTTTGAAACCGGGTGCACCAGGTATGTGGGGAAACTTGCACTTGATTTTTCTACTAGCTCTCGTGAAAACATCTGGTGCAGGCAATGGCTGCTCCTGTTCTGCACTTGCTGCTTCGTTGTCCTCTTCTGAAACCGAGGGCTCGGCGAGACTATCTGCTGTTTCTTTGGCCTCCACGTTTGAGGGTGATTTTGCAGACCGAGGAAGGAGTGTACCCTCTTCGGTGTAAGCAGGTTTAAGCCGCTCAATTGAGACTGTCTCTTCTTTACCATCCTTATCGATTTTGAAGCTGTGGCTTCCTCTTGTGATTACCCTGTATGGTCCAGAGTAAGGCGAAACAAGCGGCGGGCCCACCGTATCATCCCTAAGCCACACGTGGGACGTTGCTTGCAGGTCTTTATGTACAAACTCTCTCCGGTCTCCATGTCTGACCGGGTTAGTGGGTTTGATGTTTCTCATTCTAACGCTGAGTTGCCTCGCGAATTCCGTGCATAGCTCAGGGGCGAACGGCTGTGTAGATGCTTGAACGATAAATTCTCCAGGAACCCTCAATTGCTCGCCAAAAACCAATTCTGCGGAAGAGTATTGTAAGTCCTCCTTCACGGCCGTTCTCAATCCGAGTAGGACCAGCGGTAGTGCTTCAGGCCATGAAGTGGAACTACACATTAATGCAGCTTTGAGCGTGTGGTGTAGTCGTTCCACCATTCCATTACTAGATGGATGATAGCTTGTGGTGCGTAGGTGGTTGTACCCGCACAGTAGTAAACGTTCATTGAAAAGTTGGCTTTCAAACTGCCTTCCGCGATCTGTTGTTATGTTTTGCGGAACGCCAAACCTGGAGAACCATGAATGCAACAGTGCTTTTGCAACCGACTCCGCAGAAATGTCTTGTATTACAACTACTTCTGGCCACCTGGTAAAACGATCAATGATTGTGAGCAAATAGCGTTGTTCTGAAGAGCATGGTAGCGGGCCCACAATGTCCACATGTATATGTGAAAATCTTTCACATGGCGTCGGGAAGTCAGCAATAGGTGCAAAGACATGTCTGCTGATTTTATTACGCTGGCATGTTAGGCTTGCACGCGCCCATGCACGACAATCTTTTTGTATTCCAGGCCACACTACTTTAGAGGAAACTAACGTGGCTGTAGCTCGTACTCCAGGATGTGATAGGTTATGTAGTGCACTATAAATCTTGCGACGATATTGTTCTGGTATGTAAGGTCGCTCTTTTCGTTTTGCTACATCGCACCAAATTCCGTCTGGAACATTTGGGAGAGACACACGTCTGAGCTGCAGCGCAATTCTCTGTTCCTCTATTAGACGGCGCAAGAAAGGATCTTCTCGTTGTTTAGACGCTAACTCGGTCCAACGAATTGAATTTAAACTGGCACAATTCCTAGACAGGCAACTGCGACCAGGTTGTCTTTTCCTGCAATGTGACGCACGTCAGTTGTGAACTGTGCGATGTACTCGACTTGCCTGCACTGACGTGGTGAATTGAGCACTGTGTCTCGTTGAAATATAGCTACTAACGGCTTGTGATCGGTAAAAATTGCAAAGTGCCTCCCTTCGACAGACGTGCGAAAATGCTTTATGGCTAAGTAAATAGCTAGCAACTCACGGTCAATAGCACTCCATTTTTGCTGCTGCCGAGTCAGGTTTTTATAGAAAAATGCTAGCGGCTGCCATCTGCCATCAACTTCTTGCAGTAGCGCTGCACCCACTGCTGTTTGGCTCGCATCAACCATGAGCGCTAAAGGAGCGCTCCATCTTGGTTGTCCCAGTAGTGTTGCCCGAGAAAGACATTTCTGTAAATCATGGAAAGCTGCTTCAGCATCTGGACTCCATGGAATTTTACGATTTCCTGTTGTATTTTTACCTGCAAATAACGTTGTGAGTGACTCTTGGGCGGCAGCTAATTTAGGTAACAGACGTCTGTAATAGATGAGCATGCCTAAAAATCAGCGAAGTCCTCTGTAAGTTGTGGGAAGGGGCATCTGTTGTACTGCTTCAACCCGCTCAGGCAAAGGTGACAGGCCTGCTGCTGAAACCAAATATCCCAGGAACTTAACCTCGCGTTTTCCAAACGTGCACTTTGTTTCGTTAATAATTATGCCATACTCTGTCAGACGGCGGAAAAGCTGCCGCAGATGTTCGACATGCTGATATACAGAACCAGAGAATACTAAAATGTCGTCCATATAACAAAATACGAATGGTAATTCTCGAAGCACCTCATGCATGAATTTTGCCATGTTTGGGCAGCGTCTCTGAGGCCAAATGGCATAAAATTGCACTCAAACAAACCGAATGGTGTGATAACTGCTGTTTTTTTAATGTCAGATGGAGCCATGGGAATCTGGGAAATGCTTTGGCGCAATCAATCACACTAAATATTTTGGCATTGCTAATCGTACTGTTAAAATCAGTCACATTGGGTACTTCGTAGCGGTCGGGAATTGTGTGGGCATTAAGCGCCCTGTAGTCTCCACATACTCTCCATGAATTGTCTTTTTTACGGACCATGTGAATTTGAGATGCCCATGAACTATCAGACCTACTTACAATACCTGTTTTTAGAAGTCTGTCGAACTCAGCTCGCGCCGCGAGCAGCTTCTCTGGAGGCAGACGCCGCGGGCGGAAGGCAACGGGTTGACCTTGTGTCGTGCTGATGTGGTGTTGAGTATTGTGTCTGCATTTCCTGGTTGCGTTGACGGGTTCGGTAAGTGCTGGAAAGTATTGAAGCAGTTTAAGAAAAAGTGATTCCTCCGACAGTGCTCTGATATTGCCTACAGTATACGAATCGTTACGACTGTCGGGTGTCTTTTTGCGTGACGCACACGTGTGCGCCCCGCTTAGTTGCGGGTACGAAATCGTATCACAATATCCCGACGCGGATGACGCGTTAGAGGAGCCGGAAATCTTCGTGCGGAAAGACACGGGCACATCGCACTGCACTTGAACCGACGCGGAAGACGCAGTAGGCAATATCCCTTCTGTGGGAACTGTCACCAAACGACGGTTAACCAGGTCGGGCATAAGTCGGTAGTTCCGTAAAAAGTCCGCTCCAATTATAGGACTCGGCACATCAGCAACCACAAAAGTCCATTTTGGATGGAAGTTGGAATTCAGATGTAATGGCATCTGTTTCTCACCATAGGTAGATATTCTGGAATTGTTTGCCGCAGTCAGCACATGTTGCGTTGTTGTCGTGAGTATATCACCTCTCTTTCATGGATAAACACTGACTTCTGAACCTGTGTCAATCAAAAACTTCTCACATGAAGAGAGGTCCAACACGAACAATCGGTGTGATTAGTTGACTGCAGACACCTCTTTGAATGACGCTATGACTTGGGCGCCTACGTTGTTGTTGACGAACGTTAGCGCCCTTGAACGCCCGCCTTTTAAGTTTGGGTAGCTGCAGTGTTGAATACATTGACGGGCAGTGTTACCGAAGCGTCTGTGGTACCAGCACCATTGATCTGTCAAATCCTGTTGGACAGCATTTCTTCGTCTTTTCCAACTGCGACTTCGTAGCTGGTGGTGGTGTGAAGTTACTTGCACGTTGAGTTTTGCCACTTGTGCTGCCAGTTGCTGTATGGTGGGTTCGGTCGATGAGCACTGCTGTTGGGGAGTATTATTGCATGTTCCTGGCTCACTGACGTCAGATTCCATCACACTACACGTTCTTGGGCCTCTATCCTGGCTGTAGTTGAATTCGGAACACGCAGAAACTTCGGTTGTTTGCGATGGTGTCTGCCTTTTTTGCTAAGACTTGCAATGGTAAGTCTGTTTCTGCTGCAATGACGGCACGGATGTTGGCAGGAAGTTTACGAATCCATATTAGACGTAAAGACTCTTCAGGTATGAGTTCCGGGCCGGCTAATGTACGTAAGGCTTTGAGTACTTGTGACGGAGTCTTGTCGCCCAAATCTTCGTATGCGAAAATTTTTTGTAGTCGCAAATCTGGTGAAAACGAATAATGCCGTATGAGAGCTTCCTTTAGCACAAAGTAATTTTGTTGCGACAAGGTTTCTTCTACTTGCTCTATCACTTCTAAATTTAGATGTGAAACCACTATATTAAATTTCTCAATGTTGTTAGACACCCCACGCTGCCGAAATATGCATTCAGCCTGCGTAAACCAAAGCTGGGGGCGCGTCGGCCAGAACGCGGAAAGTTTAACATTTCTGTGCCGCGCGTAGGTACTCCCATCTTTTGCGTTAACGTCTGTCGTTCCGTTTTGTGGCAAATCAAAGGGCGTGGACCGCGATCCTTGGTCGAATAGACTGTAGTCTTCAATCTTGATTCCACTGCCCCATGCTTTTGTCTCTGAATTCATTATTCTCGTCGGTATATATATTTTCTTTATGCTTCTGCTACGATTTTTCAGGGTCACCACTATGGGAGCCTTTATATTTTATGAAGTAACAGCTTTTTCATGAGATGAGAAAACATTTTATTTTCCAAGCACAGATCAAAAACTAACAAGAATAAACAACTCGTAACCAAGCCGACTACGGCAAAGATAAATATCTATCGGCTGCAGCTTTCACCCGCTGTTTTTGGCGTAGTGGATAAATGATGTCGCCACACACCCCTTGAATGCGTATTATTTTCTTGAATTTGTTTATTGTGCCATCGACTAACTGAACATTCACCATGGAGCTTAATAGCGTAGCACAACAATAGCAAAATCTCCCCAACATAAAACCCGTCCGATCTTTCTTTGCCTTCGCTTCACACAGAATCCTCCGAAATACATCTTTGGCTACTTATTCCAGAGAGATGCGTCCGTAGCACGGAATGTCCAATTCTCGCAGGCAGTTTATACTACCCTCGGTGCTACATCTGAGTCAAAGTTTTTCACCATTTGCAATCCATTACAATGCCTTGTTTCGGGCGCGGATATTCTTTATATGACGATAAGGGGCGAAAATTGTCATAAAATGGACCCTACTGTTTCCTGCAATATTACTGAGTGGAATATGCTTGCGGCTGAAGACAACTTTTGCCATTTACGAACTTTGTGTAGCTTTCATAAACACTCGCTACTTCTCATCAGGTTAAATATTTTGACACTAGCCGTTTAAGTAATTCTGTAAACGGTTCATGTGGCCATGGACTTTCGAACAGAAGAGCCCCTCATTCAGGCAAGGGTTCCTGAGTGAAACCATGGAAAACCTGGAACAAGGCTAATTAAACCTTATGTTCCACCCAGTAATTTTCAAAAATTAATTAAAAGTTTTAATAACAGATCTGACATTGTCTTTATATAGAGTTTTCTGGAATTGGTGGAACAGGGTAAGTGTGCAGATGTCTTGGTAGCGACGTCAGCATGACGTCTGTTAGAAGTTACAGGACAGGTGTGTGTAGAGACGGAGAATGACCCTCTTGCTAGTGTGTGTGAGATGGCAAAGATGGTCAGGAACAGGATTGATCCTCAGGTAGGAGAACGGCTGGATCGTACCCCCATAGGGCCATTCACAGGGCAGTGATGTGTGAACACGTAACATACCCCGGAACAGGTATCAATGCTAATCATTACTGATGGGGAAAGCGCTATGAGAGAAAGGGGTTAGTACATATACTCTTCATTCTCACGCTACTGGTCTGAATTTAGTGATTCGGAAGAAGTAATATATATTTTGTTACTCAATATCCGGGTAATCTTTCGCCACAATTATCGATTCTTTTCTCCTTTACACATCTGTTTATTAATATCAGAGTACCCTTGGTAAACCCTAGTGATAATTCTTATTCGTGACTTCACCTTTTTCTTCACTGAAGCACAAAATCGTTTTCGAATATGACACACATGAGTATATCCTTGCTTATTAGGACACAGATAACCACTCTTGTGTCTCACCACAAATTTCTTTTTATGACAGTGCACCAGCACGGGTTCACAATTTATTTTGTACCCGGAAACACACAACACTTCACGTGAAGTTCGTTGTTGTTCACGGAATACATCACTACTCTGCACTTCTATCAGTCTGTGAAACTGGGTCTAAGCTTTACAGAATACAACTACGAATTTATCTACTTCCCCCGAATCTACACGAATTCAGCCCAGTCGTTTCTCTACATCATTTATCATACTCCAGATAATTACAATTTAATACCACACACCCCACAACGATCACACATATCCCTCTCAGTCTGGTCATCTGGTCCAGCATTGTCCTTCCAAATACTGACGTTGGTAATATATCTCAATAAAATTTCCCAAAACTGCACCCAGTGAATTGACTTTATTCTTTAAAATAATTAATCAGCTATATTGCTGTGTCGTTGCTTTGAATATATATATATATTCCTATGCCTTTAACATGAATATTCCCAGGTACCTATCACTAACAATTACATTAAAACGGAAACAGATATCCAATATAACTATATTTTTTACTGAAATTAAAAAAAAATCAAAATTACTTTTCCTTAAGAATACACAAAATCACGTTGCTGAAAGGAAACATGTATATTTACATAATCATTATAATTCATCTCTTATGGATCCCTGTCGTCCCATCATAATCTTATCTGAAATTATGTAAAAATTACTTATATTACTATTAGGAAAATTATCTTCCATTTCTTACTTTTTAAATCGCGATGAGGATATAATCCCTTTATATTTCTGGTCTCAGGATGATAGAGAATCTTTGCATTAGACAAAACTTGTTTGATTGCTTGTAATGCTCGTTGACATTCCTCAGTCCAATGCCAATGCACGTTCTTCCTAAATAAATTTAATAACGGCACAGAATTCATCGACTGATCCTCTATGAACCGACGAAAAAACGATGCAAGACCTAAAAATACTTTTAACTGGCTTTTCGTTCTAGGAACAGGAAAATTTTTTATCGCACTTATCTTCTTTTCATCTTGAATTTATTACATGCACTAAGAATTTTATTTTCTCCAGGTATAAATGTGAGTTTTGGAGATTAGCTACTATTTCCACTCTAGAAAATCTCTCTAATACTCTTGTCAGTAGATTCACATGTTTTTCCCAGGTATTTGTAGCTATGAAGATGTCATCCACAAACAACGTTAGTTGCCACCTTACTTCAGGTCCTAAGTCCTAATGCTGCATCCAATGCGTATATGAATACTCCTGCACTGATATTCAAACCAAACGGAAGAACCTTGAAATGATAACTTCTTCCGGTATCTACAAATGCAGTATACTTTCTCGAATCTTCATCTAACTTGACCAGGCAGTATGAAAACGCAGATCGATTGTTGTAAAATACTTCACTCTGTTGATCTTTTGGATCGCCTCATCTATATTTTCTGTGTGAGTACGTACTGGTACAATAATTGTGTTAACTACATGAGCATCGAGTACAAGACGTACTTTTCCACTTGGTTTAGGCACAACGAGATGCGGACTGCAGTAAGAACTGTTTGACGGTTCAGTTAGATTCTAATATAACATCCTCTGCATTTCTTGCTCCACTGCATTGGTTTGTTTCCAAGGAACAGGATAGAAACTACTGCAGTATGTTTTGTGTGGCTTGACATTGAAATGACATGTATAACCCTTAACAATACCGGGTTGTTCTTCAAACACTCTCATATACTTGCTTAATAGGATAGACAATTGTGTCCTATGCTCATGCTTAAGGTGCCATGGCTCGCTCAACCTCTGTTCTATCTGCTCGGATATTTCTACTAAAGGATGACTTTAATCAGACTTGTTTTGTATTGCCGGCGCTGTTTCATTATCAATTGCAACTCTGCCCCACTGCAGTATCTTCCATGTTTTCTTTCTTTCCTTACCAAGTCTACGTGGGCTAGGGCTCCGTCGATCCAAAAATTCACTTTCCCGGTAGAGAAGTCTAATTCTGCGTCCTTCTCCCGGATAGTTTCTAATCCCAGAACATAGTCTACTATTAATTTATCCACTACTAGGAACGCGCATGTTATCGCTGCATTTCCTAGATCCAATTTTAGCATCGTCTGTGTCTTCACAGGTTGTGATCGCGTGCCCTCCATACATTTAGCTGTGTCACCAGAAAGCTCCTCTTCTATTAATGTTCCTTCGTTGACGTCATATTTACATTCTGCTCATAGCCCCTATACCTTTTCTCTGTCGCTCTTCTGGGGTGCAATTCGGTCGGAATCAGTTTTCCGAGCGCGATTCTATTTGCATGAACCGCACCCTCTCTCACATCTATAATAACTGATGTTCGTTGCCTCCAGTCACAGAAGATTGCGTCTGTCTAAAAATTGTTTTGCCAATTCGTAGAATTCGAGTTCACATTATAACCTAGATTGTACCTTCTGTCATGTCAATTCTGTCTGTTTTCCCCGTATCTGAAATTGCTTCCGTTACCGCTACGCGGAATGCTATGTTGATCGTAATTATTGCAGCACAGGGGAACGCGATTTGCATATGTCCCCTGTATCAGCTGATTACTCGCTCGGCTGCTGTATGCATTATTCGACTGCGAGTACGCGCTGTGTCTGTCTACTCTTGCCTTTATATCCTCCTGAATCAAATCAATGGAGTCCAAGACTGACACGAATTCTTCTAAATTCTCCTCCGATGCATGTATTAATTTCTCTCTCGTGTCAGCCAGAGGTTTCGCCTTCAAAATCCGCAGAATATCCTTGTGCGTTATAGGTTCGTCCCAGTATCTTGCTTTATTTAAATACTTCTCAAAGTATCACCGTAGACTTACTGTTTTTACACAGAGCGGCTTCGGGTTAAAGACCTCTTTTCTTAATCGTTCTTGCACACCTGGTGACCAATACTTAGCAAGAAACGGCTTCTCAAGTTCCTCGTACGTTGCGCATGTATCCATCGTATCCGTGGCCCATAACGCACCATCACCTTGAATATATCCTGAAACGTAACTGATCTTTCTCGCTTCAGTCCATGCCGTTGGTAGTACTCCACGAAATCCTCTTATAAATACCACTGGGTTTATGGATTTTCGGTCAGGTGAGAACGTCTGAAACTGCCTATGTTTCACCAATTTTTCCTCCATTAGGATAGCAGCGTTCATATTATTAGCTTGCGTCTCTACATGCATTCCGTTATAATTTATATTTCCCTCCGGCGAAGCTTGTCCGTTACCATAACATGATTCATGGATCGCATCTGTTCCATATCTCTGGACATATTTTCAACAGAATGGTCTATTTCGTCTTCCCATTGTTTAAAATTCGCCCATAGTTGTTATTTTACCTCTTTAATGTCTTCTTTAATATTTTCTGCAATTGGTAAGCTGTCAATAGGCTATTTGCTTACCGCTTCTTTAATACTTGCATCTACATACAGCATCACCTAGTTTTCCTTAGCGGATGCCCATTCACGCAATTTATTTGAGAAATCCTGTTGATGTTACTGAAATTCTCTCGTATCAATTGATCGCATCCAGAAGCTATGACAGTCACAGTTTCTGTTAATTCCACTACGGAAGAATCTACTTCCCCCTGCTTCGATTTCACGTTTTGCATTTCTTCGGCAACCCTTTTGATATCCAAAGGAAACTGCTTTTGCGCATCTCGCAAATCGGATATCTCATTTGAAATTTGTTGTTGCTGGCTAACTAACGCCTGAACTGCAGCTGCCACGTCTATTTGCTTTAGACATAAGTCTGCTTTCTTTTGTGATACTGTTTGTACAACCAGTGACATATTAATTTGCTTCTGTGTCATGTCTTCCTGCATTTGTGATACTGCTTGTACCACACCTGAAATAGTCGTTACCGATACTCACAAAAGTCTTAGTTGTTCTAAGATTTGAGCCATAGGATTTGTCTCCTGCTGAGAAGAAGCTGCTATCTCCTCTAAACTCGTATTTTCACTAATTTCCTGAACTTCTAACACTTTCTCATTATCCATTTTAAATTGTGATCTAGTTTTGACCACAACAAAATTTGAAAACGCAAAATACTTATATGTTTGTACACACTTAAATACACTATCTAATAAAACAATTCCTCCTGAAAAGAATACACCAAATAAGTGTCTGTGACTACTTCTGAAGAAAATACGAAAATAAAGTGAAAATATAGAACTATATAACACTATAAAGACTGAGACTATTCAGCTTGAAGGATCAGATTGAGGTGAGATTGCTAATAGGTGTGTGTGCTTGCCTTATGCAGCTTGCAGCGATGGGAAGTTCTGCGGTGGAGATCGGGACTGCTCAGCTCACGCGACCAGACTCCACCAGTTATATTGCACATGAAACACACACACAATATATGGATTAGTACATGCACAAATTTATGAAATACACACACACACACACACTTAATTGTCGGGGCCTTCCTGTACCCGGGCGCCATTTATATATATATATATATATATATACCCGGACGACATTTCATTATATGTTTATTTATTTATTTATGTATTTAAGAAAATTTGTTTGAGATAATTCTCTACTTCTTATTTATTTTTGGTATTTTTAGTTATAATTTCCAGTGGTTTGATTTAGGTTTTAGCTACAGTCTTTTAAAAGCTAAAGAATATGAGTCTTTGGTTTCAAATACCACAGGAGAGCTAGATATATGTCCCGCAGCGTTGATCTCGCTGATACTTCTCGTCGGAACTGCTCCACCTGAAATCTCTAAAATGTTTGTTTCGCTACGAAGATCGTTCGGCACAATTAAGTGCTATGTTGCATGATGCGTATGGATTGATGTGTCCAACTTTTTTATCAACGAAAAGTTTATTGCTTCTGAGATATTCTCTCGTAGAATATTTTCCGTGAAAAGCTGCAGGCCCTCACTATCATTCCATACTGCACCTTCGATCGATCTGTGTCACGTGATATCTGAAAAATGTTTGTCAAATCTTTTCAAAAATGGTTCAAATGGCTCTGAGCACTATGGGACTTAACATCTATGCTCATCAGTCCCCTAGAACTTAGAACTACTTAAACCTAACTAACCTAAGGACATCACACAACACCCAGTCATCACGAGGCAGAGAAAATCCCTGACCCCGCCGGGAATCGAACACGGGAACCCGGGCGTGGGAAACGAGAACGCTACCGCACGACCACGAGCTGCGGACTCAAATCTTTTATAAATTGATAAATACACCCCTTGAATGCGTATTATTTTCTTGAATTTGTTTATTGTGCCATCGACTAACTGAACATGGAGCTTAATAGCGTAGCACCAACATAAAACACGTCCGATCTCTGTCATCGCTTCACACAGAGTCCTCCAATATACATCTTTGGTTACTTATTCCAGGAGGTGCGTCCGTAGCATGGAACGTCTAACTCTCGCAGGCAGTTTGTACTAATCTCAGCATTAATTTCAGTCTTGGTTTTAACAATTTGAATTTCATGTGTTTCAATGCCAGATTTCTCAGTCACTCACCTTCAGACGAATCAGTATGTGTTGCAATGCGCTTGTACGTAATACTTGTCGTTCTCGGATATAGAGCCAGATTCCTGAGTTACTCACCTTCAGACGAATCAGTATTTGTAGTAATTAATTCTGGTTTATAAGAGTTGCATATTACTAACCTCATATCGCTCTGTTTTCAGAATCTGTAGAATGCAATAAATGAGGAAGCTTAATTTAGGACTTTCTGGGTTTCCATTATAAAGTAACTTCACTGCTCAGCAGTTGGCATCTCACTGATGAAGATCCCTCACGAGCGCCACATGAAAGCTAAGTGCCATGGCATGTTTCCTTCAATGCTCCTGTATTTTTTCGTACAAACTGAAGCGCGCCCTATAGCTTCCCGCCATGTTCAACGTATTCCCTCCGACGCCTACCGCTAGAGGCGTTGACCATCTCTGTGACACCCTCACGTTGACGAGACAAGCCAGTGGTAACAATTTTATATTTAACTTTTTAGAGATGCCTAACGTTTGACATACACTCAAGAGTTTTGCATTATCTTTCGGCCTTACATCGGTATCAAATTCCTTGTTTCATATGAAACTATAATATCTAGCTATAAAATAGATTTCACGGCATTTCGCTCTTCAAAATCCGATTAGTGTTGTCAGAGTAATTACAGTATTTACAACTTAGAACTTTTCTGTTGTGAATATTAAACTTATTGCTATATTACGTGGCAGTTCGTTCAAATGGCTCTGAGCACTATGGGACTTAATATCTGAGGTCATTAGTCCCCTAGGTTTAGAACTACTTAAACCTGACTAACCGAAGGACAGCACACACATCCGTGTCCGAGGCAGGATTCGAACCTGCGACCGTAGCAGCAGCGCGGTTCCGGACTGAAGCGCCTAGAACCACTCGGCCACAACGGCCGGCCCTGGCAGTTCGTGATTTCACTCCGTCACGTTGGATAAGAAATAAACTGTGCACCACTGCATAGCGATGTAAAAGGAGCATAGAAGAAATATAACTTTCATTCCCTCCGTGCGTAACACGTATTTCGAGTACTAGTTTCACAGAAATTATGTCGTTCACAAATCGAGAGAAACTAGATACGCTACTTCATTACACAGGATGTAGACGGAACACCAAGATTACAATTGATTTGTAGACACGAATGCGTCCTTACAGACAGTGTCCAACAAGCAGGGCTTAATTTCAGCCGGAATGCGCCGGAACGGCATTCCGGCAACTCCCAAAGGTCCTTTTTTTTCACTGAAACAAGTCGGCACCGGAGGTTTAATTTAAAATAAAACACGTTATAACACTCCCCGTCTGCTAACTACTGTACCATAACCTCAATGCCAGAAGCAGGTTGTAACATAAAACAATTTTGTAAAAGTAACTATGGCACAAAGCAACAGAGCAGTGTTACCCTCTGAGAGGAATTTTGTTAAGTTGACCGTATTGTTCCTAATGGAAGTGGCTTATCGGAAATGAAAGTCAGAATTACGTTAATATTGGAATAGTGACAAACAAAATTTTGCCTAGCTATACTGTTTATAGAATAAGTGAAACGGTCGCCAGCCTAATTAGGCAAGAGAAAGATTAACATTCTCGTTTATGAAAGTAGGTATAAGTAACTATAATGGACAACACAACAGACACATCCTAGACTTAGCAACACGCGAGTGCAATGAACTCTAACACACATATGTTTTAAGATTGAAGCTAACAGTTGGAGCAGCAGGAACTATTTTCAAAATTATAACAGGTACAGAAAAACACTATCACTTTCAGGGTTTACACAAACTGAGTGGTCTTTATACTGTTAATATGCACACAAGAGAGACAAACACTTGGCATACATGAGAATGTAACGTTTCACAACTGCAGCTTTCTCACTTTTACTACAACGAAACACAATGTTGACAAAATTGCAAGGAACTGACTCTCCTTTTTAGAATTTACTACCGACAACAACGTGATCATTTACTTTATAAGACTCAGCCTAAAGTTTGAAGTAGGTAACAGCACTTTAAATAACAGTTTCAATATGAAAATTATTATTGGACAAATAACATTTGCCTTAACTCACTCTGTTACCACATTAGCTTTAACTACCTTTCTAATAAGTTCAAGAGGCATTATTTAACAAAGCTCTAGGCTTCAACGTACTTTCAGTAAGGACACTCGGTAATCACTTTACTTCAAACGGAGAGGACCCTGAGAGGTGTTATGATGAGGAGTAAAATCAAGGTAGGTAAATAAATTCCGATGTGAATTACCTTATAATTCAGCACACTAACACATCCATTAGGCTGATCCTTCACTGTACATCAATATAGTATTACGTTACAGTGATTGCGCAATGTGGTGGCAACTGCATGTTGGTAGGTGGAATTACAGGTAGAATTGCCGGACTTTATCGTATCTTCATGGCGACGATTCATACAAATTCCAGAATAGATCCAGCTATTTATCCACCCATCCGAGGCATTGGAAAGAAGCAGTAAAAGCCTCTCTCTGAATCAGCATGATATGCACCTTTACATTGACAGTGCACAGACTGGTAGCTCCTTTCCGACTGGTGGCTCGTCTCCGACTCGTAGCTCGCCTCCGACTGACTATCAGTTCCACCTTTTCCACCTTGGCCAACCACAATTTGCGCGCGCTACACAGTTCCGTTCCCGAGGGGAACCACACTACCTCTTACATACAGAATAACTAAGAACCCTAAGTGAGGATCAGCAATTTACATAACAGCAAACAAATACATTAAATAAAACAGAACATTTTCACATATTGACACTTCTACAAAAAATTATTCACACAAAATTACAATTACATACAATAAGTTCTGTTCCCTCCAAATGGGACAAAGAATACAAATTGCAGATACACTACTTTGCATAGAATCAAATCACGACATCAAAGGTTTGACAAAGAAAAGAATACACAATTTTATGCTATCGATTTGAACACATTCACAGGCGATCAACAATGTAACATTAAATAAAGCAAAATGAATCCATACAGCATAAGAGCTGTGGTGTTACAACGTGCATTAAACAGCAACGTAAGTATACTTAATCTCTTCGTCGTCATCAGTGTGAACGTGACAATGTGTGACCTACGTCATGCGATCGGCAAGGGCGTGGGGCGAGATACCGTGTGTGTGTGTGTGTGTGTGTGTGTGTGTGTGTGCGTGCGTGTGTGTGTACAGTAGACGCAAGGTACGTTCACTGAGCAACTACAATGGAACTGTTTCAACGCTGCTGCTGGCAGCAGTTGAAAACATGACGTCATAGTCACGAAGCTACCGACGTGTGTCGACGAGTGCTACCTGGACAAACGGTAGCTCTGTTGTTTATATTACGTCATGTGGTTCTACTGTTGTGATTGCAATAAATTATATTTTAAAAACCTGCATTTGAGAACACTCTTTTGTAAAAAATTATTTTTGTTTCTCGTTGTTCCTTTTATCATAATTTTTCAGAAAACGAGGGTTGTTGTGTCTTGGGGGACGGGAGAGGTGGGTCGTTGTATGGTTGAAGAGGTGCGTTCTGGCACCAAAAACGTCAGAAGTTAAGCACTGCCAGCAAGGAATAAAATTCAGAAAATGTGGAAAGGAATTGTTATTGGAAGGGTACTGGAATATTACGCAGAGGGTAAGGAGGATAAGTTAGCCAATGGATGATTGCAGATTGTTCGCAAACACTTTCCACCTGTGTCATGTGTGACTTCACCAGTAGATAAACTGTCGAGATTGTACAAGACGCATGGAGTTCGGTCATGTGGTTCTGGTGCGACTTCGGGACAACTGCTTCTTTCTTGAAAGAATTCTCTTTACCTGTACAAGTCATGGTTAGTTGAATATAAGTCATACGAGTATGCAATGCAGGACCGCTGAGAAACCTCACTGTCAGAGGCCGATTTAACATCATAGGCATGAACGTTTGGTGCAGGTTAATGGAGACCGCATATTCGCTCTGTCTTCACAGAAGAAATTTTAACGGGTGGGAGATACACCAATTACGTACCGTCACTCCCCTAGATCAAGCACCATCACAGCTCACCACTCGCTTGTGGCTAGGATAGTGAGCAGCCACCTCTTTCATGGTCGCTTTGTAAGTGACGGCATTATACACTGACCAGAAGAATTAGGGTAACACGTGTATTAACGTCTGGCATGTTAATCTCTTCTGTCAAAGGCAGTTACTATGGTCTTATCGCACAGCTTGAGATATTCGCTTTCAATGTAGGCAACAATTGCAGTCATTTGCCATCTATTGGCTATGTTATGCAGAGCAGTGTCAGGTAACCCTCAGAAGGAAATGAGATAACGATCAACCCGACGAAGACGGCAGCCGTTCTGTTCACACGGAGGAAACCAGTCCTGAACGACAGACTCCAAATAGCTGACCAATTTATCCCATGGTCGCCGGGAGTGAAGTATCTCGGTGTCTAACTTGACAAAAAATTGCTCTTTACGCAGCATATCGACGACAAGAAGACGGCAGCCCAGAAGATGGCCAGGTCATTGATTCCGTTCCTGAAGAGTAAGGATCTCAACCCTAAGACTAAACTCCAATTGTATAAGGCAACGGTGGAACCCACAATGTTGTATGGCTCCACCTCGTGGGGAACTACGTGCGTCTCCAACTACAACAAACTCCAAGCGCTGCAAAACATTTGCTATCGATGGATCACAGGAGCTCCATGGTTGACAAGAAACGTCGACATCCGCACCGCACTCCACGAGACCACTATACAAGCGAAGGTCCATGACAAGGCTCTACGAGTTTTTGATAAGATCGATGCCCTTAGGGACGAAGTTCGACAGTTACAATCTGTAGGAACGGTAAACCCTGCAAGATGGCACAAGTATCGAGTACCGAAGTCAATAACGTTTCACCCCCCATAGGCAATCTGTCATAACACGAGGAAGCAGTCATACATAACAGCCTTGACACATTTAACCCTCCACAGGAGGTAGACATCACCAAAGACAGCAGGCTAAAGGACCCATTGCGTGCCCAAGCCTAACTGAATGTGTAATAAATAAAGTGTTTTCCTTTTATCCTTACATCCCATCCTAGAAGAATAAGTCATCAAGGATGATCTCTTCAGCCCACACTACACACTACATTTAAAAAAAAACTAAAGAAGGAAATGAGTACTGGTGTCCCTGTGTTTTCTTGTGAGATACACAGATGGCACTTGTTTTTGGACGTTGTATACAACCAAGCACATGCAGTGCGACAACTTAATGGAGTGCAAGTTGCAAAGGCGGTCTGTTTGACCCAGAATGGATTAACTTTCGGTCAGACGCAAATGCCTCCCCATGTGTCACCCGTAGGTTGTGGACACGCTTCAGGGCAACAAGTCAGTAAACAAGGCGAGCTGAACAAAGTCTCTGACGCATTACAACGCCTCGGAAAGACCGATATTTGGCGATCTTTGGACTGCGGCGTTGTGCGGATACCACCATAGCATAGCGTGGCGATCTCAGAAGGACCATTGCAGCCGCTGCACCCAATTACGAGGGTGAGTCAAATGAAAACCTTAAATTTGCAATAACAAATCGAAATTTCTCGCCGTTATCCTGTAAGTTGGTAAGCGTGCTACAAACAACGTGCAGAATGGCCTGTAGGTGGCAGCATAGTGCAGCTGCAAAAAAAAAAATGGTTCAAATGGCTCTGAGCGCTATGGGACTCAACTGCTGAGGTCATTAGTCCCGTAGAACTTAGAACTAGTTAAACCTAACTAACCTAAGGACTTCACAAACATCCATGCCCGAGGCAGGATTCGAACCTGCGACCGTAGCGGTCTTGCGGTTCGAGACTGCAGCGCCTTTAACCGCACGGCCACTTCGGCCGGCAGTGCAGCTGCACACATACCGTCGCAGTATCAGTATAAAGATGGCCGCCTCACTTTCGACTTGCAGCAGGGAACAACAGCGTTCTGTTATTCTGTTTTTGCGTAGTGAAGGTGTGAAAGCTATTGAAATTAATCGACGAATGAAGGTTCAGTACGGTGGTGCATGTTTGTCACAGCAGCAAGTATACGAATGGAGTAGGAAGTTCGCAAATGTGGTGACTTCAGTGGAAGATGCTCCTTGTCCAGGTCAGGCACAACGAGTTGTGACTCCACAGAACATTGCAAAAATTGAAGCCATAGTGAAGGACAAACTGCCGAGTGACACTGAATGACATTGCAGCATGTTTACAGATTAGTTATGGGTCAGTACACCACATTGTGCATGATGTGCTCCAGTTTCACAAACAGTCTGCAAGATGGGTGCCACGACATCTGACTCCTGAAATGAGAGAACGACGTGTTGATGTTTATGAAGAACTCCTTCGGCGCTTTGAACGAGAAGGTGATGGTTCCTTGCAAGAATCGTTATTGTGGACGAAACCTGGGTTCACTTCCACCAACCGGAAACGAAGAGAGCGAGCAAGGGATGGCGCCATTCCTCATCACCAAAACCAAAGAAGTTTCGAACAGAAACATCATCAGGGAAGATTATGCCGAATCTCTTTTGGGAGGGAAAAGGCGTCATTTTGGAGCATTACATGCCTAGAGGAACCACTGTCACCAGTGCATCATACACAGATCTCCTAAAAAATCATCTGCGGTCTGGAATCAAATCAAAGCGACGTGGATTGCTGTCAGCAGGTATCCTTTTGCAACATGACAATGCAAGGCCCCACACTGCCAGTACAGCAGTTGCAACAATCACAGACCTGCATTTTGAGTGTCTTCCTCATCCACCATACTCACCAGACATTGCCCCAAGTGATTTCCGTATGTTTGGGCCACTCAAAGACGCAATGGGAGGAAAGAAGTTCCGTTCTGATGAAGAGGTATGCCACGCGGTGCATGAGTGGTCGCGCGGACTACAAAAAGAATTTTTTTCTAAAGGAATTTATGCACTTTGTAAGCGCTGGAGGACTTGCATTGAGCGTGGGGGAGATTATGCTGAAAAGTGATACAGCTTTGTACCACCAAAATAAATAATATTTAATGAAATATTTAAGGTTTTCACTTGACTCCCCCTCGTAGACCGTAAAGGACAGGTTATGAGAAAGGACCTTGCGACCCAGACGTCCTGTTCGATTACCCTGCTTGACACAACAACATCTTGCAGCTCGCCTGCAGCTCTGCCGTTTCCACGTCAACTGGGAACTTCGTCACTGACGAAACGTGTTGGTCGCAGACGGGTCCAGATGTCCTCTAACACAAGGTGATGGTTGTGTTCGTGCGCGGAGAGCAGTGTTGAGTGGTATCTGCCAAATGTTGCCGAGGATATCGGCAGATTTCCAAAGATCTGTGAAGTTTTGGGAAGGCACCAGTGTTGACAGCCATATGGATCTCGTCGTTGTCCATGGTTGCCTTACCGCCAGACAGTATATCGAAGCGATGCTGTTGGACCATGTGGTGGCTGCTGCATACGGTGGTAGTCCTGAATTCCTTCTAATACCAGGGAGTATGTGGAGGGTGTCAGCAGGGATGTCTTGTGAAGGCTGGACATCGAAGTAATGAAATGGCCGGCGGTAGTCCCGACCTAATTCAATGGTGTATGTAAGCAACATGCTTGACAAACGTATTCGTGGCCATCATTTTCCACGATAGACGGTCTAAGAACGCGTGGGATCTCATTGGTACCGCAGGATGATCTCCGCAGACGTATATAGAACATGCCACTTAGGTGACAGGCAATGATAATGCTCACTGAAGGCATCACGTAATTGTAGTTCCATTTATGTAAACGATCGAGGATGTAATCATATTTTGTTTTGTTCTTAATTTGTCAAAGATATAAGGCAAACGGTTCAGGAAATACCTGAGGCGAACAGCTCAGCTGAATCACCATATTACAGTATGTCTCTCCCAAGAGTTTTCAGGCCCCTTTTCTCTGGATTTTCGGCAGATATTTGCAATCTATTTTTTGCAGTGTACAGACGGAATTAGCCCAAGCAAATACTGCTCGTTTCATCATTCATATGACACAGGATGATCGCCGATGGAAAGTGTCGGTTTGTTTCCTGGCAAGAATAAAATGATTTTTAAAACAGTATTGTAAGTGCCTTTTCGATAGAGCAACCCCTAATTAGTCTAGTGCGGTTCCTGATAATCGTCCTGAAGAGGATCTCAGCAAGTCGGTGGAAACGTCGGCAGTTTAACTTTCTAGTAGTTGCGACGACGCCGTCCAATACGCAAAATTATTTTACAGAAAATGACACTGGCCATGGAAGGCTACGAAATTATATTAGTGCGATATTTGTTTTATCGATGTTAGTTATAGGAACAGCAAAATACAAACAATAACCATTACTTTGGCAGTGACAGCAAGGACCCGACCCGCACCACCTGCTACTGCCAGGCAGCAGCACTTCTCAGTCGCTTCTAGAGTACCGGTTAATCATCGTCTTCCACTGTTTGTTCTTATCAATAAAACAACAAAAAAAACTAATTTAGAGCCGCTCTGCTGAATGGGCACATAAAATCCAATCTAAATATGATTCTATTCGTAAAGGGAAACAAACCATGCTTTTCCGTCGCCACTGGGCGTTGCATCAATGACATGATGGGCAGTAATTGTTTGGAATGACTCCAGTTGCACAGAGCATAAATGAAATTGCTAATTTGTGCTGAAACACATCTCTCTTAGGAGAGACAACCTGTAGGCAGGGTACTTGTTTTAACTTGAGGCAACTAAATATCTCGAAAACGACGCATTGTAGGAAAAAACAATGTTCTAGGTCAAAAGTGAGTATTAATAAAGGGGACAAATGTCTGTGCTACAGTTGACCACCTCATAACCAACCCTTCTGCGTGGGTAGGGTCAATTGTGTATTTTCAGATAGTAACTCTCATTTTTACTGCATTTTCTGATTCCACACTAAAAAATACGTACGGTTTACTCAAACCGCTGTTTTCCACTCATAATACACCGTGCCTCAATCATCAAATATCAAGTGCCTATTTTTGCAACTAAGACCACACATTTCTGACTGTAATAAAATCGAATATTGCGTATAGGTTAATAAAAATCTCGTACATAGATGGTCAGCATTTGAGGAATATGTTCATTGAGAAAAGGTATTAATTTGATAAATTAATGAATTCCCTTCCGTAATTAGTAGTCCCAAACACGATCGATGAAGTGGAAGAATCCTAACTGACAGGAGAAACAATTATCTCTGACTGTAGTTGTCCGTGACCGAGCTTGATTTAATAGTTTTGAAATACTACAGGCGTATTTCGCATTTCCTAACGACGAATACTTCCCTTTGAATATATATATATATATATATATATATATATATATATATATATATATATATATTGTGTTTCTCCAATGAAGTTTGTAACGGAACCCTGAAATTCGCCAATCATGGGCATAGATAGCTACAACACACAGAAAATTTCGGTGCTTATATATCACACCAGATTTACTTACATCGAAGTGAACACCATCACAGAGAACGTGATGTTGCATGTAACAGTCACTTGTGTGTTCGACAATATCATTCGAACTTCTCCGTTCTCCTGTAATAATTACACATAGGGTACCAGGACGAATGGTCAGTATTCAGGAATACGACAGGATTGATCCTTCGAAGCAAAAATGTCCGGTAAATACGGGCTCTAAAATCAAACCTTAAGACCTATGATCACTCGCTATGAGCACTAGTTCAGCAGAAGACATGTTTTTCACGAGAATGAACGTGTGTTCATAGCTCTTATGGTATGGGCGTTAGAACAAATGTTTACTGGAGGAATTTTCTTGTTTTGGTCCACACCACCACCTCTCATAAGAAGGAAAGAGCTAGCAGAAGAGTCTTTTTTTTTTCACGGTGTCGAAGATGAAGAAACGCTCATAGCTCTTATGGTGTGCATTTTAGAGCCCATGTTTATAGACTTTTTTGCTTAGAATGATCATTCGTGTCATATTCCTGAATACTGACAATTCCTCTAGGGTCTCCCTATATCGGAATGTTGTACCTCAGTCTATTAGGGATATAATATTTTCCGTTGAATGTTCTGTCTGAAATGTTCAATAACTTTCTCACTTCATTACCACAGTCGTAATATTCCTTCCTCAGGCCCGTGTCGAGTCTTCAAATTTTTCGAAAATGGCATACTGATACAGAATATATTATGGATTAATAACTTCACCCAACCATCACAAATCTTAATCAAAATATCCACGGGTGTACTGCCGGTCTACAGTGTCCAACGGGCACAATATTTCGGCGATCATACATGTCGCCATCATCAGGTGAACTGACGGACTGAGCTCCTGTGAACGTGCCGGCACGGAGATCCGTACGCTATGGCTGCTCAGAGGGAACTCTGAGCAGCTATAGCGTACGGATCTCCGTGCCGGCACGTTCACAGGAGCTCAGTCCGTCAGTTCACCTGATGATGGCGACATGTATGATCGCCGAAATATTGTGCCCGTTGGACACTGTAGGCCGGCAGTACACCCGTGGATATTTTGATTATCAAATACGCCGGGAGAAACTCAAGAATAACATCACAAATCTTATTTCTTTGGAAACGTCAGTCTGAGAAATCCACATTAATTTTCAGTCATTCTCACTGAGGATAGCTGCTTCAGATGTATTCAGTTCCTGGCGTTTGGCATTTTTTTAAGGAATTTTTGCCTGTAGTCCGTATATAATAAGCATAGGTCAGTTTGAAGCCTGGAAGATGTTTCCAACGACGAATAATTTAGTTGAAGAATCACATCAACCATCTACCTTTCATACAGATTGCTGCATGCTAAGACACGTTAAAAACTTTCACCCGTCTTCGGTTGTCGTAATACCTTACTGTAAGTGAAAACGCGAAAGGTTTTTTGGCATAAATAAAACTATAAAATAGTTGGTTTGCCATAAGTTTTCAAATTAGTTTAAACCACAGCCAAGGATCTCATCCAAAACCATTATGGATAAAATAATGTAAATGTGAAACTCCCGAGTTCGAGTCTCGGTCCGGCACACAGTTTTAATCTGCCAGGAAGTTTCATATCAGAGCCCACTCCGCTGCAGAGTGAAAATCTCATTCTGGTAATGTAAATGTACTTGTTTCGTGGGAATATAATGGTAGATATTTGCTAGATTAGTCTGCTGCCACAAGAAAAGTTGTTTGGTTCAAATGGCTCTGAGCACTATGGGACTCAACTTCTGAGGTCATTAGTCCCCTAGAACTTAGAACTAGTTAAACCTAACTAACCTAAGGACATCACACACATCCATGCCCGAGGCAGGATTCGAACCTGCGGCCGTAGCGGTCTCGCGGTTCCAGACTGCAGCGCCTAGAACCGCACGACCACTTCGGCCGGCAAAAAGTTGTTTGCTGGCAAGTTAAAGCGACTTCTTGATTGTGTTACTTTCGTTATGTCTGTAACGATTTAATTATCAGTTAATTTACCTTAATGCTACCTACCAGTGTATTTAAACTGCAGCATTAAAATAACAAGAATTGAAGCTATTACGTTTCCACATACATAAAGAGTTGTTACGCATCGTGACAGAATTTTTAAATGGGAGGCTTGCAGGTAACAAGGATTTAGGCCTTATGTACAAGTTCGTGCAGTGTGTAGAATATTCAAAAATACGACTATGATTGTCATCCATTCAACTACATTCTGATAATATTTTTATTTAATTCCGTGGTTTCTGAACTGCCGAACACAACAGAGAATATGAGGTTAAGATGTATGGCCTGTATTGATTGAATAGTAATTACTTTTTGCTAGACGACTAGCAACAATGAACAACGATGTGAAAGCTAGCGAAGTGCTTCAGGTAACCAGACAAAGCATACTGTACAGGTTGGCAGTCTCATCATGGATCCACACAAATTAACAAGATTCATTATCTTTTCATTTCTCAGTCCATGCTCAGTTCTACCAGCAAGGTAAACGTGCCACTCGATAGGTGTTAGATGCTGAGCTAGTGGACAAAATTCGAAGAGCAGTACTGGGCGCGCATGAAGACGCAACGTAGCCCAGCATTCTTTCAATATCCAGTCACGAGGCGTGGCAAACAGTCCACGCGACTGCAGAGAGTCGGTTGTGCGTCTCGCTCTCTTGTAATTAGTGTCTGTTATAAAGGATACGGCCTTCCGACTCTTGCCTCCGCTTCTTGTGTTTTGCGCCTGTCTGTCTGTCTGGCTCTTCTAATGTGATTCTGCTACGGGAACAGAGAGACCGTTTCCATCTGCTTCCTTCTATTATTCTGCATTCGCCCTGAAAAATCTCTGTTCTTTTCGTGCATATTTTATCTTTTGCACTCACCGCAGTCCCTCGTACAACTGGCACTCTTTATAACTCCGTCTTTCTTGGAGGGTCTCACTGTAAACCGTATGGCAGCGGGGAACATTTCTATTTAGTTCAATTGCGCAGTAGTGGTAATGATAAAAAGTTTTAGTCGTTTGTCACGGAGTATTTCCCGATGGGCTGCAATATGCTGAATTCGAGAGGTGACGAAATACCAGTCCAATATCGTGAAATTAAATTTTCCCTGACTTTCTAGAAAATGTTACCCAAAGATCATATACAGGGTGGTCCATTGACCGTGCCCGGGCCAAATATCTCACGAAATAAGCGTCAAACGAAATAACCACAAAGAACGAAACTTGTCTAGCTTGAAGCGGGAAACCAGATGGCGCTATGGCTGGCCCGCTAGATGGCGCTGCCATAGGTGAAACGGATATCTACTGCATTTTTTTAAACTAGGAACCCCCATTCTTTATTACATATTCGTGTAGTCCGTAAAGAAATGTGAGTGTTTTAGTTAGACCACTTTTTTCCCTTTCTGATAGATGGTGCTGTAATAGTCACAAATGTATAAGTACGTGGTATCACGTAACATTCCGCCAGTGCGGACGGTATTTGCTTCGTGATACATTACCCGTGTTAAAATGGCTATTGTGATCAAAATGCCCAACGGGCGTGTGCTATGTATGCTGCTCGGTATCCTGGACGACATCATCCAAGTGTCCGGACCGTTCGCCGGATAGTTACGCTATTTAAGGAAACAGGAAGTGTTCAGCCACATGTGAAACGTCAAACACGACCTGCAACAAATGATGATGCCCAAGTAGGTGTTTTAGCTGCTGTCGCGGCTAATCCGCACATCAGTAGCAGACAAATTGCGCGAGAATCGGGAATCTCAAAAACGTCGGTGTTGAGAATGCTACATCAACATCGATTGCACCCGTACCATATTTCTATGCACCAGGAATTGCATGGCGACGACTTTGAACGTCGTGTACAGTTCTGCCACTGGGCACAAGAGAAATTACGGGACGATGACAGATATTTTGCACGCGTTCTATTTAGCGACGAAGCGCCATTCACCAACAGCGGTAACGCAAACCGGCATAATATGCACTATTGGGCAACGTTAAATCCACGATGGCTGCAACAAGTGGAACATCTGTGACCTTGGCGGGTTAATGTACGGTGCGGCATTATGGGAGAAAGGATAATTGGCCCCTATTTTATCGGTGGCAATGTAAATAGTGCAATGTTTGCTGATTTCCTACGGAATGTTCCACCGATATTACTACAATATGTTTCACTGCATGACAGAACGGCGATGTACTTCCAACATGATGGATGTCCGACACATAGCTCGCGTGCGGTTGAAGCGGTATTGAATAGCATATTTCATGACAGGTGGATTGGTCATCGAAGCACCATACCATGGCCCGCACATTCACCGGATTTGAAGGATATTTGCTATCGTGATCCACCGACAACGCCTGACAACATGCGGCAACGCATTCTCAATGGATGTACGAACATTACGGAAGGCGAACTACTCGCTGTTGAGAGGAATGTCGTTATACGTATTGCCAAATGCATTGAGGTTGACGGACATCATTTTGAGCATTTATTGCACTAATGTGGTATTTACAGGTATTCACGCTGTAACAGCATGCGTTCTCAGAAATGATATGTTCACAAAGGTACAAGTATCACATTGGAACAAGCGAAATAATGTGTTCAAACCTACCTACGTTCTGTATTTCAATTTAAAAAACCTACCTCTTAGCAACTGTTCGTCTAAAATTGTCAGCCATATGTTTGTGACTATTACAGCGCCATCTATCACAAAGCGAAAGAAGTGGTCCAACTAAAACTTTCATATTTCTTTACGTACTACACGAATAAGTAATAAAAATGGGGGTTCGTATTTGGAAAAACGAAGTTGATATCCGTTTGACCTATGGCAGCGTCATCTAGCGGGCCAACCATAGCGACATCTGGCTTCCCCCTTCAAGCTAGACAAGTTTCGTTCTTTGGAGTTTTTTCGTTTGACGCTTACTTCGTGAGATATTTGGCCTGGTCACGATCAATGGTTTCTTATCCATCTGAATACAAATAGTGTATTGTCGAAGTCTCAGTTTGGGCTTATAAATAGGTCCCATATTTCGAAGGCTATTTACTTGTATAGCGAGAGTTAGAAAATAAATTACAAGCTACTGATTTATTCTGTGATCTGTCAAAGGCATTTGTCTGTCTAAACCACAGTATCGCTTTATGTAAATTATAATAGTTTGCCGTAACAGGAAACGCCACAAGATGGATCAAATGGTAACCCTGTGACAGGAAAAAGAGGGTGTCAACAGAAAAGTGACTTGTGTTAGCGTATCAGTCATCAATTAATAAGGAACTAATTAAATATCGTGACATACAAGGTTCCATCTTAGGATCCTTACATTTCGTTATGTTTATTAGTCACAAGTAATCAGTAACGTTGTCCGCTGCTCGTGGTCTCGCGGTAGCGTTCTCGCTTCCCGAGCACGGTGTCCCGGGTTCGATTCCCGGCGGGGTCAGGAATTTTTCCTGCATCGAGATGACTGGATGTTGTTGTGTCGTCTTCATCATCATCCTTCATTCCCATTACGGTCGGAGGAAGGCAATGGCAAACCACCTTGCCTGGTAAAGTGGTGCGGGTCTCCCGCATCGTTCCCCTACGCTCTGTAAAGAAGCATGGGACTTCATTTCCATTTCATTTCAATCAATAACATTAACTGATGCCAAGTTTGATTTCTTTAAACATGATACAAAAACATTAAAATAAATAGCAAATCAAATATAGTTTTAAAGAGATCAGTCTCTTCCTAGTACGTGTCTAAAATAGGACGAGAAGTGTCTAGAAGTCGGCAGTGTAAAAGCCAATTCTTTTGAAGTGCTCACACAAACATTCAGTTGCAACGCAGAAGATGTCAGACGCAGATGACTTAAAAATACAAAAAGTTAACTTACTTCGCTTACTTTCCTACCATAATGTCGAACGGGATCAATTTTTGGGGCAATTCATTAGCTCAAACTAAAGGTTTATGTGAATAAATTGAGGTCTGTAGTAAAAACTTCTTGTAGAGGCCTGTTGAAGGAACTGGAGCACTAACTGCGGCATTCCAGTTTATTTAATCTTTATTTAAATTTGTCATACATAATTAATTCCTTTTTCAAACCAACTGCTCAATTCATGTAATTTAAATACCACGAAAATTAGAAGTTTTCAAATCACGGAAGGTCCAAGAGTGATGAGCACTATTCAGGAACATATATTTTCAATAAACTGCTTCGAGTCATAAAAAGCTTCACTAGAAATAAAGTTCAATTTAAGCATAGTCCAGAGGGTATATTGGTGACAAACTCATTCAATTCCACCTCCAAATTTGTTAGTAAAACCGACTGCTGTATATATTATTAATAAAATCATCAGTGGAGTAATGTCATTAATACCAATAAATGTTGTGAAATGATTTCTTGTTGGGTGTTGCTTGGATGTATGTATGCACCAGTGTGTATAGTACATTTGTATGTTTTGTACAAAGTTGGCTGTTACCTTTTCAAAGAAAATATGTTCAAGAATTTTCAGCTACTACACTTCCACGATTAACATTTCACTTGCAAAGGATCTGTGGAAGAGATATTAGCAAATTTCTATTTTCGTACATACGTACTACATACTCTTTTTCTGTGTCGAATTATACGTTAATGAGGATATCCTTACTATGGATCTCCGAAGCAAAAGCATATCTACTCTGATACAATCACTTCTTCCGTTGTGCTTACAACCCAGTCGACGTCTTGTTTCTATACTAACAAAGCTTGATCGAAAATGAACCCACTCGTTATTTCGGCAAGCCTGCGACAAATATATCTAATATATAGCACCCCGCATCCCTCCTCTCCCCTCACCCTCTCTGACCCAGCGGTCGTTTAGTTCCTCGTATCATCGTTACAATATTTTACAATTCATTACGGAAGCATCGGTGTTTCCCCCCTTAATAATGATATATCTATGACATCGTGGAGTCTTTCGAACGGAAGGTTAAACAGGGAGAATTCCTACTCCTCCTGCCTTTAATAACTAATGTTCTCCAGAGATAAATATAACTAGAAATTATTACATCCTGTAATCAACAGCAGATCCTGAGAACTTTCACAAGTCACTATTTTTCTCGCTTTTGATCTTACGCCAAATTGCCAGTCTCGAAATATTATGTATTGAGCGTCGCCTAACGTTGCCAAGAGTCTTCGAAATTTGACCTAAGTCTATCCGTTGCTTATTTTGGTAAGGTCGTGAGTGATAAACGTTCAGTGATATTTCATCAGAAACACCGGGACTAGGTCAACGAAGATGTGGTGCACTCGACCTGGTTGTAGTTTCTGAAGGCCATGGGAAATGAGCACACACGGCTACCATTACCCGTCCAAATGATAAAAAGCTGAATCTGTCGATCTTGAGGAAGATTCAGTTCTGTTCTTTATTCAGTCGTGAACGTGGAATAATATTTATTTTAGTTTGATGCTGATCCACGTATTTTGCTAACGATGCCAGTTCTCTATTGTGCAGGTACTGGATGAGGGAGCTTAAAGTGCCAGGTGCAAACACTATGGCACGAATGGAACCGAAGTAGCACACACATACACACCCTCCCTCCGCCCTCTCTCTCTCTCTCTCTCTTTCTCTCACACACACAAAAATGGTTCAAATGGCTCTGAGCACTATGGGACTTAACATCTTAGGTCATCAGTCCCCTAGAACTTAGAACTACTTAAACCTAACTAACCTAAGGACATCACACACGTCCATGCCCGAGGCAGGATTCGAACCTGCGACCGTAGCAGTCGCGCGGTTCCGGACTGAAGCGCCTAGAACCGCTTGGCCACTCCGGCCGGCTCTCTCTCTCTCTCACACACACACACATACAGATGCGAGGGTACACATGCCTAGGAAGTGAGCGGTACTGAAACGGAGGAACACGTTAATTATTAAAAGGTGAAACTAATGCAATACACACTTGACTGGGAATGAAACAGCTACTTAATTTTTCAAAATTTTGTGTTATGAACGTCAGAAAAGGCCTCGTCAGGTAATCTGTATTTTAAGATTGTTATAATAATGAAACATATAGGGAGATTCTTATTAACGTTTAAAAACCTCCGAAGTGGTGTGGATGACACTGCGACAAGTAATTTAATGTATGACACATGGATCCACGAATGACGGGAAATACGCTAAAAATTGATGAGAAATGTTGAACATGTGACGTCAGTAGATGAAGTACCTCGTCGCAAGTGTCGAGGTTGGGCTTCGTGGTGAGGGGCTGAATGAGTGATGCAATACATGAATTCGAGCAGACTATGCAAATTTCGAACACGTTTTGTAAACGTGACCTCTTGTAAGTGTAGAAGTTACAAAATTATTGTCTTCGCTGTAATCAAGTAACAGCTGTTCTTTTTCGTGTCGATTTCCTTTTGCCCAATCTAACTTTGCTTACCGACATTATTTAGTAAAGATAACGTAGGTCTTGTCTGGTAACGAAGCAATTCGGAAACTTATTAACTTGCGAGCAATACGATAGGTTTTTGTTGTACTGCACTTTGCAATAAACCAGTGGAGACCGCGAGACCGGTAAATAAAATAGTAAATCTCACCTTAATGTAAACACGTGGCTCTCTAACGCAATGAAAAAAAGTACTGCCTGCCAGACTCTTACCCTGAGCTCTACGCGCAAATGTCACGCACGTGGTTCCAGAGCCACACCGACGTGGGCAATTGTTGTTGGGATTATTAGGTGCGACAGATCGATAGGCCCAAGAGCTGCATGTGCAGCGAGCTACGTCATCTGGGGAAGTAACAAGTTCAGTATTTGTCATTCACTTCTGGATGTATCTCGACATTTTCGACCCCATGTTTCTTGTATTAAACTAGCTGTGGTACCCGACCTGGTTCAGAAAGTTGATACGAGATTGTGTATCAGTTGGAATAAAAGGATAAACATAAAGAGGTAAAAACTTTTTATTGAAAACATGCTCTATTTACTTGTTTACAAACAACATTTTTGATTTTGTTATCCGTGCAGTGCATATACAAATTTATCAAATTTCCTACTTGAGAACAAACTGTGTGTAGTTGACAATGAGGGGAGGAGGAGTCTTTGAGGCTAATGCCGCAAAATTTTAAAGTTTGCCCTAGCGCTTTCTTAATAGTAAAACTGTAGGCTAATTTGATTTTAAATTGCAGTCTTTCAAATTGGAATGGCTGTTCAGTAGATATAAGTGTCCTTTGTACTCCATGTGACCAAAAGTATCCGGACACCTGGCTGAAAATGACTTACAAGTTCGTGGCGCCCTCCATCGGTAATGCGGAATTTAATATGGTGTTGGCCCACCCTTAACCTTGATGATAACTTCCACTCTCGCAGCCGTATGTTCATCAGGTGCTGGAAAGTTCCTTGGGGAATAGCAGCCCATTCTTCACGAAGTGCTGCACTGAGGAGAGGCATCGATATCGGTCGGTGAGGCCTGGCACGAAGTTTACGTTCCAAAACATGCGAAAGGTGTTCTATAAGTTTGAGGTCAGCACTGTCTGCAGGCCAGTCCATTACAGGGATGTTATTGTCATGCAACCACTTTGCCACAGGCCGCGCATTTTGAACAGGTGCTCGATAGTGTTGAAAGAGGCAACCGACATCCCCGAATTGCCCTTCAACACTGGGAAGCAAGAAGGTGCTTAAAACATCAATGTAGGCCTGTGCTGTGATAGTTCCTCGCAAAACAACAAGGTGTGCAAGCCCCCTCCATGAAAAACCCGACCACACCATTACACCACCGCCTCCGAGTTTTACTGTTGACACTAAACACGCTGGCGGATGACGTTCACCCGGCATTCGCCATACCTTGACCCTGCAATCTGATCACAACATTGTGTACCGTGATTCGTTACTGCACACAATGTTCTTCCCCTGTTCAATCGTCCAATGTTTACGCTCCTTACACCAAGTGAGGCGACGTTTGGCGTTCACCGGCATGATGTGTGGCTTATAAGCAGCCGCTCGACCATGAAATCCAAGTTTTCTCACCTCCCGCCCAACAGTCCTGATGCAGTTTGGATTTCCTGTGTGATGGTCTGGATAGGTATCTTCCTATTACACATTACGATCCTATTCAACTGTTGGCGATCTCGGTCAGTCAACAGATGAAGTCGGCCTGCGCACCTTTGAGCTGTACGTATCCCTTCACGTTTCCACTTCACCACCACATCGGAAGCAGCGGAGCTAGGGATATTTAGGAGTGTGGAAATCTCGCGTACAGACGTATTACACAAGTGACACCCAATCAGCTGACCACGTTCGAAGTCCGTGAGTTCCGCGGAGCGCCCCATTCTGCTCTCTCATGATGTTTAATCACTATTAAGGTAGCTGATATAGAGTACCTGGCAGTAGGTGGCAGCAAAATGTACCTAATAAGAAAAACATATGTTTCTTGGGGTGTCTGGATACTTGTGATCACAAAGTGTACTTTCCAGTCATAAGATCGGCTTCGATGATGTTATTCTATGGCTGTTGACGTTCATCCTTGTTCCATACACAGTTTTAATAAGTTGATGTTTCTGAGCAGTGTGATCAGAGATCCAGTTTTAAGTCGAAGGCAGTGTAATGCAATTGTTAGTACTTGCAAAGAGTTTAAAAATTCTGTATGGAAGTTCACATTTTATTCAACGTTTACCATCGTGTCGACCGATTTTCATAGTTATTATTTGTAGTTGCCAAAACTGCCACTTTCAAACAGCCAGTCCATACTGGTATAATTGTGAACAATGTTTATAGAAATTTAGTCCAGTGGTTCGTTTTCAGCAGTGATGATGTTTTATGAATCATCGTGTTGAGTTTAATCATGCTGGTCAGAGGAATATGTCACTCCGCCTACTTATAAAAGTTGTTGAGCAAAATTTGCTGTTAAGAAACTTCCTGGCAGATTAAAACTGTGTGCCGGGCCGAGACTCGAACTCGCGACCTTTGCCTTTTGCGGCGAAAGGCAAAGGTCCCGAGTTCGAGTCTCGGTCCGGCACACAGTTTTAGTCTGCCAGGAAGTTTTATATCAGTGCACATTCCGCTGCAGAGTGAAAATCTCATTCTAAAATTTGCTGTTGTTTCGTCTTACGATATTTCAACTCTCAGATATTTTGTGAGACCTAGTATTTGTATATGTGGGCAGAGATGTGATTTTCTTAAGCATGCAATGATCTCGTCTGCTGGTGTCGACTTGGGGATAATTAGAAATGTTTGTCGAAACTCTTCTGAGAGTATGAATAGAGCTCCTCCCAACACTTCAGAATTTCATCGGAAGACTTGTAATGTCCTGTCCATGGCTTCGAGTGATTTTTACGTGCCATTGAGACACTTCATATTCGACCCAGAAGATAATTTTAACTTACTTCAGAATTTCACCCCGACAGATGCTATTGACATTTTACACACCGGGACTTGTTCTTCGCCTATATTCAACGGTATCTATAGGGCGGAATGGGCAGTTCGTCCTCCTTCCAAAAGTGTGGTTGCAATTCAAGATTATGTCATTGCAACTGCCATATCTTATTTGACACGCATTTCCGCCAGAAATGGATTTATTAGAAACGTCTTCCCGGTGTCGCTTGGTGCGTCGAAGTAAATAAATTCACCAGTGTTGTTGTCGATATCGTCCATGATAGCGTCGTATACATCCTTTTTAATTTCACTTTGGAATGGTTTGTTGTGAGCAATGTAATGAAGTAGTTTGTTGACGTTGTGGCATTTTTCCTGTGTAATTTCAAAGTTTAGCACACTGATGTCATTTTCTCGTGGTGCTGGCACCCCAAGTTGTATTAACGTCTGGTTATTTATTGCTAAACATTTATCTTCTGGCGAATGAGTGTTTCACTGAAGACGTCGTTGAATTCTATGGTCAGTTGAGGATGAGCTTGTCAGTTTCGGTATAGTATGCGTCACTCACACTTTCTTTGAAGGAGTCCCATAGCTGTTTCGGATTAGATGGGTTACGTATTGTTAGAATTATGGCGAATAAATATCTCATTTCTTCATCTGAGGCTGTGAGTTAGGCTTCTTATAGTGTTACTTCCCACCGGTTGCCGTTTGCCAGTCAATAGTCATCAGATCTGTGAAATCGTGTAGCAACATCCGGAGATGTTAACGTTCCGGTCTGAAGAGGTTCGCTTGCAGTTTTTCTGGCAATGTCCCTCCGTCCATTCTCAGAATGTAGACGTTGCGTAGCTGGTTCGCGTTCGTGTGTGGGAAAAATGAAAATCCGCCATGGTGCTTCGTTACTGTTGATGTATCTCCCTATTTGCTACACGAAGACCTCGTCGTTTCCGTTTGTTGTTCGCTGTCTTTGGCTATTTGAGATACTGCAATGTCACTGCTTTTGTTCACATACTTACAGACGTATTTGATGGATTTCACTGGATTGTAGTATTCTACGTTTACATGTGGCTGGAACGTTTTCGAAAGTAGTTTTTTATATGGTACTACACACTGATATCTATTACCAGTTCTTCGCTGCCTTGTAATCATATTTTGCTGTGACGCCACCTTTTTTCGGTGATCGTCTTCTTTATTTGGGTTATCCATCAACTTATGTTTGTGTGCCACCCAAATATGGAAATATGGTCTCGTTATGTTTTTTTTTTTTTTGTACATTTTCAGTCACTCACACATGACGAATTGGGGTTTAATGGCCCACATGGTCCCTGAATCATGTTTTTCACTACTATGTCGTGCAGTTCCTGATCTTCTTCTGGATTGAGAAATTCACCTTGAATGAGTTTGTCGATATCCGTGGGATGAATTCTGCAGTGTAGCCATATTATGTTGTGTTAGTAAGGCAGTCTTCGTATTTGGCATTAAATCGTGTACATCCGTTAACTATTGGTTCCATAGATGTGGTATTCTGAGAAGGCTTCAATAAATCTCATTTATTTTTGTGGAAAACTTGGGCTATTATGTTGTGTCGATGCATGGGAACTTGTCTGCATCTTAGTTTTGCTTTGATTTCTGGCCGCGACGTGTTGCATTCGAATGTTATGAAGAGGTCAGGTCGTCCATATTTTCTTAAGTAGGCCATGGCATCTTGTGTATTTGGGCGGGTGTCTCCAACTTCCTACGTATGATGAAAGTAAGAGTACCACTCTCCCAGTGTTTTCAATGTTCCTGTCATTTATGATTGCGTCTCGAAGGTGGATGTGCTCTTCCGTGGGTAGTTTCCTCTGATTCAGTCTTATGTAAAGCATCCGGCCCGCTTCTATTTTTGTATACATAGCTACCAGGAAATGTTGGAATAAACGGGGAATAGTGAGAATGCAATTGTACGTTTTATTGTCTCGGATCACTGAGCGGTATGCGTAGAACTCACAGGAAGTGACATCTTTGTTTGTTTCTACGCCAGTTTCGGGTTGGATTTACTTCACATTAAAATGATATTCGTCCTTGAATTTTATATATGGCACACAAGCAGAAACTTTAATACCAGGTACACAGAACACAAAAGAGCATTAAAAAGTAACAGCTGTCATTCCACATTTGCTGAATACCTCAGGGACAAGAAACGTAACCCAACATCAATACGGATTTGAAAATTCTCAAATGCAGCAACAGTCCCCCACAATATCTAATAATTGTAGAAAATTATCAGTTACAAAAAGCCATAGTGGAAGGCAAACCAGTGAGAAATGAATACACAGCTCCCTGCAGTGGCACTCTGTTCTCTGCCCTGAAAGAATTATTAGACAACAGCAACCAATAAGCGGTGTGCACGTGATCATAGTTCACATGAATTGTATCGACAAGCCAATTTCTACAGACCCAGGCTGCACATGTAACGATGTTTTTTCGAAAGTGAAGCTCACAGTACATTTTCGTGGCACCCACGTGAAAACAATGGTAGCCATAGCGGAGCGGCCGATGCCGCTGTAAGTAGACGAACACAAACAGACAGTACGGCGGAGCGTAGGCGCTACGACTCACTCAGCAGACAGAGCAACACTAACGAGGAAAACTTCACACAAGCGACGCTGAGGCAAGTGAAATAAACAAGAATCTTCCTGCTCGGCGCTCGAAGAGAAACTGAACCAACGAGGACACAGAGTATAGTGCGACTGCAGGGACTTATCTGTGACACGCTCCCTGTGAGACCCACATTTCCAACTTACTGTCCACACACTACATTTGTAGTGACCCTGCCCACTACATCATTACTCGCGGCAGTCAATCTACCGATTCCCGTAAGAGTTTCAGCAATGTGAGTGCATCCGCACTGAAGATGATTGGCCGGCAAGCCTTATATATATATATATATATATATATATATATATATATATATATATATATATATATATATATATATATATATCAGGATGGTATCTGTTCTTCCGGACATGTCCGAAACAATAGATACTATCTTCGTATGTCATCTATCAGAGATGCATTAAATCGACGTTCGTGTTCTCCTCGCCTCGAATTATATATATACAGTATTTGTTATAACAGTGAAAATACAATGTTCGTGTCAGAAACGAGTCCCGGTACGATCAATGGAGTTGTATGGTGTGGTAAGCCCTCTAACCCTCATTCATGAAGAAGGTTCCCGTTTTTATCTGAAAGGTGTACTTTTGAGCATATAAGGTCCGGGAAATTACACCCTTTAGAAATTTCTAGAACATTCGAGAATATTCGAGAACATTCCAGAACATTCCAGAGTATCCGGGAGCATTCCACAAGATTTCAGAATGGTCTGTGGAATGTTTCACAATGAACATGGATGTTCGGGAACAGTCTGGAACATTAGCTAAGATTCCAGAATGTTCCGGAACATCCTGAAACATCCCAGATCATTGCGGAACATTCCAGAACGCTCTCTAATGTTGTGGAATGTTGTGGAACATTGTGGATCGTTCGAAGCCTTTCTGGTATGTTCTGGAATTCGCCGCAGGGGGGTGGGGGAGGGGGGGCTACCCATTGGTGGGGGTATATAAAGCAAGACCCGTCGTGGGTTCGAACGTCAGCTTCTTATCATTGACGAAGGGAGAAATCGAAAAAGTAGTGCAGTGAGTGAATAAAAACCAACAGTGAAGTGTGGGTAGTGAAAATGTTGCAATGATTGACTATAAATCGAAAATGAAGTGTGTAAAGTGTACGTAGTGTGTTTCTTAATAAAAAGGTAATTTGATTTATTTTTTACACTTAAAAGAAAATTACCGATAAAGATAGAACATAGAGATTGATCGACATGATGGTAAACTTTGAAGAAAGTGTGAATTTCCCTACAGAATTTCTGAACTCTTTGCAAGTACCAAGAATGTCGTTACATTGCCTTCGACTTAAAATTGGATTTCCGATCCTACTACTGACAAATCTCAACTCACCAAAACTATGCAATGGAGCATGGATGATCATCAAAAAGCTATCGAATTATATCATGGAAGCCAAACTTATGACTAGAAAGTACAAAGGACACACACTGTTTTTCCCCGGAATACCACTTATCTTACTGAACTGCCTTTCTAATTTAAAAATTTACAGTTTCCAATCAAATTAGCCTAAAGTTTTACAATTAACAAAGCACAAGGACGGAGTTTGAATTACTGCGGCATCAACCTGAGAGACTTCTGCTTCCCTCACAGTCAGCTGTAAGTAGCTTGCTCACGAGTAGGAAATTCGAAAAATTTGCATCCATGTATCCCGGATAAGAAAATGAAAAGTTTTGTTTATAAACAAGTATTGCAAATAGTTCGAATACGTTTTTAATATTTGTTTTTTACTTTCTATTTTTTAAAGTTTATCCTTTTATTCGAACTACCACACAATCTCATAACAACTCCCTATGCGTAGCCCGGTAACCCATTCATTAACATGATAGTCATCACAAATCATTTGGTCCAGTGCTGGTTTGAATATGTCAATCAGTTGATATTATTCGTCTAAGATCCTCTGTACATCTCGGGCAACCTCTCGTCTCAGTCCACTGATATTTGTGCATCGTTGATCTATTTCTATTTCTTCATCTCCGATGAAATATAGTTGCAGAAATTTATGATCTTGTTGGGTGGTGGTAGTAATGATCCGATGTTGTGATACATTTGTTCTTGGATAGAAAAGATATGATCGATTTTATCTCCGTTAGTGTTGATAGAAGTGAAACCAAAAGAAGTCATTTGGCACCAGGGAATTGTACTCTTTTATATCTTGAAGAAATTGTTTTCACTCTGGAGTTTCCACGATCACGTAATGTAAAAATTCCTCGAGGTGTGCTTCCAACGCTGGTAATCTAATTTTTCAATTCATGCAACAGAATCTTGATGTTTCTCTTCAAATTTTTTTCTCGGTGGAAATTGGCAGATACTATATACTATGCATTTTTTCGATTACGACGTGTTTATTAATAGTCATGGGTGACTGGAATTCGAGTGTAGGAAAAGGGAGAGAAGGAAACATAGTAGGTGAATATGGATTGGGGGACAGAAATGAAAGAGGAAGCCGCCTGGTAGAATTTTGCACAGAGCACAACATAATCATAGCTAACACTTGGTTTAAGAATCATGAAAGAAGGTTGTATACATGGAAGAACCCTGGAGATATTAAAAGGTATCAGATAGATTATATAATGGTAAGACAGAGATTTAGGAACCAGGTTTTAAATTGTAAGACATTTCCAGGGGCAGATGTGGACTCTGACCACAATCTATTGGTTATGACCTGTAGATTAAAACTGAAGAAACTGCAAAAAGGTGGGAATTTAAGGAGATGGGACCTGGATAAACTAAAAGAACCAGAGGTTGTACAGAGATTCAGGGTGAGCATAAGGGAGCAAGTGACAGGAATGGGGGAAATAAATACAGTAGAAGAAGAATGGGTAGCTTTGAGGGATGAAGTAGTGAAGGCAGCAGAGGATCAAGTAGGTAAAAAGACGAGGGCTAGTAGAAATCCTTGGGTAACAGAAGAAATATTGAATTTAATTGATGAAAGGAGAAAATATAAAAATGCAGTAAGTGAAACAGGCAAAAAGGAATACAAACGTCTCAAAAATGAGATCGACAGGAAGTGCAAAATGGCTAAGCAGGGATGGCTAGAGGACAAATGTAAGGATGTAGAGGCCTATCTCACTAGGGGTAAGGTAGATACCGCCTACAGGAAAATTAAAGAGACCTTTGGAGATAAGAGAACCACTTGTATGAATATCAAGAGCTCAGATGGAAACCCAGTTCTAAGCAAAGAAGGGAAAGCAGAAAGGTGGAAGGAGTATATAGAGGGTCTATACAAGGGCCATGTACTTGAGGACAATATTATGGAAATGGAAGAGGATGTAGATGAAGATGAAATGGGAGATATGATACTGCGTGAAGAGTTTGACAGAGCACTGAAAGACCTGAGTCGAAACAAGGCCCCCGGAGTAGACAATATTCCATTGGAACTACTGACGGCCCTGGGAGAGCCAGTCCTGACAAAACTCTACCATCTGGTGAGCAAGATGTATGAAACAGGCGAAATACCCTCAGACTTCAAGAAGAATGTAATAATTCCAATCCCAAAGAAAGCAGGTGTTGACAGATGTGAAAATTACCGAACTATCAGCTTAATAAGTCACAGCTGCAAAATACTAACACGAATTCTTTACAGGCGAATGGAAAAACTAGTAGAAGCCAACCTCGGGGAAGATCAGTTTGGATTCCGTAGAAACACTGGAACACGTGAGGCAATACTGACCTTACGACTTATCTTAGAAGAAAGATTAAGGAAAGGCAAACCTACGTTTCTAGCATTTGTAGACTTAGAGAAAGCTTTTGACAATGTTTACTGGAATACTCTCTTTCAAATTCTAAAGGTGGCAGGGGTAAAATACAGGGAGCGAAAGGCTATTTACTATTTGTACAGAAACCAAATGGCAGTTATAAGAGTCGAGGGACATGAAAGGGAAGCAGTGGTTGGGAAGGGAGTAAGACAGGGTTGTAGCCTCTCCCCGATGTTGTTCAATCTGTATATTGAGCAAGCAGTAAAGGAAACAAAAGAAAAATTCGGAGTAGGTATTAAAATTCATGGAGAAGAAATAAAAACTTTGAGGTTCGCCGATGACATTGTAATTCTGTCAGAGACAGCAAAGGACTTGGAAGAGCAGTTGAATGGAATGGACAGTGTCTTGAAAGGAGGATATAAGATGAACATCAACAAAAGCAAAACAAGGATAATGGAATGTAGTCTAATTAAGTCGGGTGATGCTGAGGGAATTAGATTAGGAAATGAGGCACTTAAAGTAGTAAAGGAGTTTTGCTATTTGGGGAGCAATATAACTGATGATGGTCGAAGTAGAGAGGATATAAAATGTAGGCTGGCAAGGGCAAGGAAAGCGTTTCTGAAGAAGAGAAATTTGTTAACATCCAGTATTGATTTAAGTGTCAGGAAGTCATTTCTGAAAGTATTTGTATGGAGTGTAGCCATGTATGGAAGTGAAACATGGACGATAAATAGTTTGGACAAGAAGAGAATAGAAGCTTTCGAAATGTGGTGCTACAGAAGATTGCTGAAGATTAGATGGGTAGATCACATAACTAATGAGGAAGTATTGAATAGGATTGGGGAGAAGAGAAGTTTGTGGCACAACTTGACCAGAAGAAGGGATCGGTTGGTAGGACATGTTCTGAGGCATCAAGGGATCACCAATTTAGTATTGGAGGGCAGCGTGGAGGGTAAAAATCGTAGAGGGAGACCAAGAGATGAATACACTAAGCAGATTCAGAAGGATGTAGGTTGCAGTAGGTACTGGGAGATGAAAAAGCTTGCACAGGATAGAGTAGCATGGAGAGCTGCATCAAACCAGTCTCAGGACTGAAGACCACAACAACAACAACAACACTAATTACACTTTAAACACTTTACACACTTTATTTTCGATAAGAAACTGACCTTCGAACCCACGACGGGTCTTGCTTTATATACCCCTCCCATTGGGTAGGCCCACCAGCGGCCGTGGCGGAAGATACCAAAAAGGCTGTGAACGTCCCACAATGTTCCAGAACATTCCAAAACATTACAGTGTGTTCTGGAATGTTCCACAATCATCTAGGATGTTACGGAATGTTCCCGAACATTCTGGAATCTTAGCTAATGTTTCAGACTATTACTGAACATTCCAGAACATCCAGGATCATTGTAGAACATTCCGTAACATTCAGGTAAAAACGGGAACCTTCTTCATGGATCGGGGATAGAGTGCTATCACACCATAGAACTCCTTTGATCGTAGCGGGACTCGTTTGTGAGTTTTAGCGGCACCCATATTGTACACTTACTTTTATAACACGTATTGATTACTAGCCTCAGCGTCATATATATCGCTCCGGAGGTTTAAATGCCGGTAACAATCACTCTGTATGGCATTTTCTCATCTCTATGTAGCCCTACGGGAGTATATTTCAGTCATATGAACTCACGAAGTACATGTTTTATTACTTTTAATATTAATGTTGCATTACATCACTTTCTGTGATCAACGCATCAACACCAAATCAAATGGTAACAAGCGGTCGATTCCTCAATATCTTTTTATTACTTTGACAAGTTTTTCAGTAAACTTCGCATTAATTTTGTAACACATCATGAGAACTGTTAATGTAAGTTGCAGCTTGTAGTCACCTTGCGGAAGTCAACGACGGAAACAAGTAGCGCGAAAGTGGCGTGCGTCGTAGATGAAGAAATCTATCTTTAGTGAACATAATCCACTGCTCAAGGAGTACGAAGGCAGTTACCGTCATGTAAACCACACTGAACTTGGTATGTGTAGGTGTGTAATAAAATAATCAACAGTATATTATTTAAATGATACTATTCTGATTAAGGGTTTTACATTGCCTTACCCCTCCCCCCCTCCCCCCCTCCCCCCCCCCCTCCGCGGTGCAGTATGGCGCACCTCGGTAGCTGCGGAGTCAGAGAGGCAGATTCTTAAGCGGAGGGTCCCGGGTTCGATTCCCGCGCGCGTTGCAATTTTCTCCCCTGGACTGGATGTTCCGTAACTTCGAATTGTCAAGACTAGCACACAAAGTCGCCTCAAACACAATGTCGTATCGTCTGTGAGATGGCTGTATTCGCAGGAACCGAAAACAAATAAAATGAGATTTGAAGAATTCATTATGGAGGAAGAAGGATTACAGATAATATACTGGTACTGGGACCTGGAAAGACATACATCACCAATGTAATACGACACTTGTTGAGTAAAGTGCAGAGGCGATGTTAACTAATTTATAACTGTAGACAAGGAAAGGTACAGCTTGGATTTAAATACGAAACACAGGATTTACAGTTTTTTAACCGAGATTCTAAACATCTGTAATTTGTTAAGTGAAATATCTTTTGGATGTATATCATAACGGCATAGAATACTACAATTTAGTGCGAGAACTAGTTTTTCTTCCCCTCCTTATATCTGCAGTCTACTTAACACGCACATACCTGGCGGAGATGTAACACGCGATTATCACCACTACTGACAAAGGAAATAACGCTGGCATTTACTGAGTAGTCTTATAGACCACGAACACCTCACCAGACTTACTGCATAGCCCATATATCTATTTATGATACAAAGCGTGGAGTGTTGCTGCAGTCGTTGCGAAACTATCCACAAAGCTCCACGATAAGGGGCCCTGCATTAGAGAAACCTCGCTAAATGTCCTGAGGGATGCTGAAACAGTCTTGAGGAATTAACATTACACAATACTCATGTGGGTTTAAAGGCATACACGTGACGTGTTTACCACTAAGTTAGTTCAAATGGTTCAAATGGCTCTGAGCACTATGGGACTCAACTGCTGAGGTCATTAGTCCCCTAGAACTTAGAACTAGTTAAACCTAACTAACCTAAGGACATCACAAACATCCATGCCTGAGGCGGGATTCGAACCTGCGACCGTAGCGGTCTTGCTGTTCCAGACTGTAGCGCCTTTAACCGCACTGCCACTTCGGCCGGCCCACTAAGTTAGTCCTGCGAAATTCACCTGATGCATAAGAGAGGGAAATTTTCGTTTATTGACAAACTTCAACAATAGCCGTGGGTACAAAACATTGTGATAATAAAGACTGTCTCTTTAGGGTACTGAGCAATATTGGGTTCTGGAGATTAAAGCATGTGTCGACTAGCCTAATTTATACTTTTTAACAAAAACGTGAAGCACTCAGAAAACATGGTCGGGTGTAAATTAACTTCGTACATGTACACACCATCTGCGGATAGGTGAAGGTTTGGAGTTACGATTCTCTGTGGCAGGTGCATCACAGTGCGTTAGTGTTCTTATTGTTTAGTGTTGTTACCAGGCCTGTCATGGTCTATGGAGGGCATGAACAACATCAGATGTTGATTTATTACAGTGAAGGACATGGAGATGCCGCGTTATCATATGAGACTACGTTACCGCCACCTGAAAAATTTAAAAGGCGTCTCATTGTGGGTCTACATTTGACCTGCTGGTCGAATCGCGCAGTAACCAAGTTTGACGGGCATTTCGATGTGACAACGGTCCGCTGTTGGGCAGCATGGGGACGTGAAATAAGGCACATTCTTCGTCAAGTTTTCGGTCTGCCACGTCTGACCACCGCAAGGATTGATCACCGTATAGTGCATAGTAGGCCCTTCACAACCGCTCCCGCCACTCGACAAATAGTAATGGACTCCCTGCAAAATTCTGTGTAATCCCGCACCATCGATCGGAGGCCAGAGGCAGGCGGACTAAGGAAACACTGCCCCACACGTAGGCTATCGTTAACATTACAACACAAACGGTTGGGCTCGAAGCAGTTCGGTACCGGGAAGTACAGACTGCTGACGAATGGCGTCACGTTGTGTTGGGGGATGAATACGGTTCTGCACTACAGCCGGTTGAACATCGTCGGTGAGTATTGCTAAGACTTGGGGCAAAGTATGATTCTGTTAATTTTGTGGAGAGGCACAGCTGTACAACAAAATTACTACACATCTCTACTACTCCCAGCATCAAGGAGAGCCGTTGCGTACGGCTTCAGGACATGGGTGACAGTAGAATGAGAAACTAGTGCAAAGTTGGAAATTTTTCTTTTAATTCACTCGATGTCTAGTTTCGGGCGGAGACTCATTTCCATATCATCGTAACATAGTCGAAAATAGCATATCCGGATACCTCAAAAATGGGAAATGAACAGTTACAGCGCCTACAGATAACTGTAATCACTGTAATTACACATTTTTGAAGTCTTTGGAAATGCTATTTTCGGCTGTGTTACGATGATATGAAAACGAATCTCTTTCCGAAACTAGACATCGAGTGGATAAAAAGTAAAAATTTGCATCTTTGGACTGTTTTTTCATTCTACTGATTAACAGAAGTTGCTGACACAATCTACTCCAGCATGCTGGAAGTTCGTAAACGGGTGATGGTGTCTGAGGCAACTCTGATGGAACATCAGAATGTCAGGGACACCCTGTGATCCACCCTTGTGGTGGTCAGACGTGGCAGACCGGAAACGTGCGACAGTTTCGTAGTGTGTTTTTTCAACAGGACGATGCTCGTCGTTACATGGCATGTTTCCGTTGCCATACCCAGAGCTATCCGTTGTAGAACATGTGCATGATGAGCTCGGATGTGAACTTTGTACCAGAACCAAGATCCGGGATGTCAGGGATTAGGCCATCTGTCGCCATTTATGATATCCCTATAGGCGAAATCAATTCGTGCATCCGGATCAAAAGAATACACCGTCGAACTCACAAGTGGGCTCATACAGCCGAGCTGTTTGCAAATTTGACTCGATGTTTTAATCACTGAAACAACATCACACATTCTTTCAACAAGTGTGGTTTCACTTCATTTCCTCACCTTCGGCAGCTCGATGTTTTCAACAATTGTACAGCCTGCCGTTGTGGCCGAGCGGTTCTAGGCGCTTCAGTCCGGAACCGCGCTGCTGCTACGGTAGCAGGTTCGAATCCTGCCTCGGGCATCGATGTGTGTGATGTCCTTGGGTTAGTTAGGTTTCAGTAGTTCTTAATTCTAAAGGACTGATGACCTCAGGTGTTAAGTCCCATAGTGCTCAGAGCCATTTTAACCATTTTTTTCAACCATTGTACTTCTATACACTTTTCCTAGATCATTTCAGACTAATTTAGGGGGTGGCTCCTTCAATAGGCCTTTGACCAGTTTACCGTCCAAGTCGTATCGAATCCGAGATCGTGTTTGTCCCTCAATAGCTTAGAGGTAAGTAGAGTGTTAAACCATTTACCTACTTCACATCGTTTTGGCAACATCAACTGCCTCGTAAGGAAATTTTCTGACATAAATTTAAAAGGAAACTCTTACACAGCAGATTCATGACATTTGGCTGCATTATAACTATTTTTTAATTTGCCACAAACTGCGAGATGGTTGCGAATCGAACAGTTAGCCAGAAATTGTAGTCCTTATTTCCGCCTATCATCACAAACTTGTAACTTCTCAGAATGATGTTTTCGGTCAGCAATGACCATCTTCAGCTCTGTTTTAATAACATGTCCTTGTGTAACGGAGCCATAGTGGAGTTGTTAAGGTGTTGCTCATTTCGTGTTTATCTTTTGATGATGCCTTTATGGCTGCATTATATTAGAACATGTTTCCAAGACAGATCGGAAGGTGGTCATTGCTGACCGAAACCGGTAGTCTGAGGACCTAACAACTTTCTGATCATAGACGGAAATAAAGAAATTTATTAATCTGCTACCAGTTTCAACCACTGACCACCACCCGGCACAAAAAAGTGAGTACTGCAGGTCACATGTCAATTATGCTGAACCGTGCAATCATATTAACTGTCAGTTTCATGAGTGATAATATAGAAGAAGCCTACCTCACGCACGCGCAACAGGTCTTCAGGAAGGTTGTTGTTGTATGAAGAAGTATTGTTCTTCTGTGTGATTACTCACGATTGTGTGGTTCAGTATGGTGACATGTGGCCAGCGGTAGCAAATGTTTCGCTCCAGATGATGGTCAGTGACCAAAACCGGTAGAAAATTAAATAAATTGTTCTAATACAGCCAGGTGCCATGAATTTCCTGGAACATATATCCGCTACTGACAGTTGCATGATAAAAACCTCCGAAAGTCTGACACATTCCTCTGAAACCACAGAAGCTAAAAATGTTAAAATGAATTGCGGATGTATATACACGGGATGAAAACCAGAAGTCCCGAGATTTCAGTTCGCTTATCGTTTATGCAGAAACCTACTAGGTAGTTCAATATCCAGATATACTCTCCCACATAAATGTAGATTCGAGTAGCAAGTATGTGTTATATAGTGACTTCTTTGAGTGAATAAGACTATGATGATCTCGATTATGATAAATACTTGGCTGACGGTTCCGATGAAACTGACCCGTAGATGTGTTATGGGGAATATTGTCCCGGAAGAAGGGCTAATGCTGTACAATTTATTTAATTTGCAGTTAGTAAAACATGTAGTGCAGATTATACAACTGTCAAAGAAAATCCCATGTTTTTCAGTGAGCTTAAACCTATCTTTGTGCAGCTATCGGTCCGCAATTTGCGTTCTCCACACTCAAAATTACAATGTTTAAACGCCTTCGTTTTGTAGAGGGATACGTGAGAGTAACAAAACTAGGCTTTCGTCGCTGAGCGAGGATGCCCTCGCTGATGCATCACAGTAGATACTCGCTGGGAACACGATCTGGTTTTCTGGGTCGGGGAGGGGCCAGTATCTCCCTGCCGACGATGGACGGGCTATCCGGGTCAGATCGTGCTGCTTTTGCGACGTGGCCAAGTGCAGCGAACACGTGGGAATTCGCCACGTGTGTGGAGAGCCCTTGGCCACGCTCCCGATTCTACCGCAGAGCGGAACTGCGCCGCTATTGCTGCAACTGCACCCCCAGTCGCCGCTTGTCCGACACGAGGCAGCTGTTACCAACATCGCTTCATTGATATATACTTTCAGGGTCCAGTAATGCGGACGAGGACGAGAAAGACAGGTGGATTTAAATACAATATAAAAATCAATGCCAACTCCACTTGTTTCAGTTTACGAGTGTTTGTAATACCGTGGTCAATGAATGCTACGAAACACAATAGTGCTGGAACGTTGACATTGAATTCCCTTGTCGTGGCGAATTGTCGGTGCGCGTTGACAGGTAATTAGCGAAACAAAGCTTCAAACAAATTCATGCCAATCATACATAAGAGGTGCTACTGACATTCAAACTACATATCAAAAGAGCGGGAAATTATTCCTCTCAAAGGATCTGAATTGTAAAGGTTTTTTCATCTTTATTCATCATTAAATGTTTTTGTGTCTCTCATTGTATCCTTCAGTTATTTCGTTTTGTTCGTCAGAACAAAAATTTTCGTTTCGCTTAACTTGGCTCATTTGAAAGAGATTACAGCGCAATTCGTAACCAGGAGAATCTTAAGAATTTTTGTGTAACTGAAATAATAGTTAACACACAGTTCTGAAGAATGTTCGACATACTGGCAGTGAGGTATGGCTTGCAACTAACTTCGAAAGATATCTATTGGAAAACTGTTCTACAGTGTTCTTCACTGAAACTTTGTGTTATGAGAAATACACAAAATGTAACCTTTGTACACGAAACGGGAGCTGCCGTAAAGGATTTAAATCCCAAGGCTCGTATAGGTTCACCCCCGCTCATCGATAAAGGTAATGCTACCACACAGCGATCACATGCTTGTATGTGAGCTCCGTTTCCTTGACGCTACAGTCGAATAACAGGACACTCTGCAAATATTATTTTACGAAAGGTATTTGCCATTTTATGCTTGCATTTAGATTTAAAATTTCTTACGCATAAATCATCGCAAACTTACGCTTTATTTGGAGGCATATTCTCTTTCCAAACTTCATAAGCCCGTATATCAACGTTAATTTATTATTAGACACTAGAAGTGCTGCAACGAATCTATGGGACTTGGGGTGGTTTTTTCCTCTTTACTCTTTCAGAGTTTTGTGTCTTCAGTTCCAGATAGTCAGGCTTGATGCAATTCATACCTATTCAGTACAGCTGCATTTCGATAGAATGAATCAAAACTTTGAAATACTATGAAAAGGAAGTGCCTCATTCCAAAACAAACAAGTTTCCTAAGAACATTTGTGAAATTTTTTAAAAATTTGCAAAATTTTTTTTCAGTTTTGCCGAGTGATATGTCGAACTGAAAGCTATCGATTCAGTACTGCACCGTACTGTATATATCCCTTTCACACCACGACCATCCATCTCTTTTCTGTTTCCCGTCATCCCCAGTAGTTCCATCCTCTCGCACAGTTTTACACTGTCGTTCTCTCGATTTTCTCAGTTACCTTTCCCTCCTTTCCATGCCATATTCCCAGGCTACCTTTTACCCCCATTTCCATCTTGACCCTTACCAATTTGCAATCCTTACTGCCCTGTTGTCGACACCATTCCCTCATTTACCTGCTTCCTACCTTGCCACCCTCTTTCCCCTCTCCTACTCCCCTAATTTTCTATCTCACTTTCCCCGCCACTCCCACTCTTTCTCCCACACTTCACACCCTTCCCCACCAATTTCGCCGTTTCTTTGTTTCCTCTCTTGACTCCCATTCACCTCTCTACTTCCTCTTCTCCCACGCTGCTCCCAGTTTCCTCTTCTTCTCATCTTCCCCCTTCCCATCTCCTCCACCCCAAATCTTTCCACCTTCTCCTTAGTTCCTATACACTGGACCTTTATACCACACGTTACCTCCAGTTCCCCATACCGTATCTCCCCCATTCCTATACACTGTTCCGCCCTTTTCAGCCTTATAATCAACGTTTCAAGGCCTTATTATCAGACAAGGTGCCCTAGTACTCAAATTTAAATTTGATATTAAGGTATTTCTCTTTATCAGAAGAAGATTTCTTGTAACTGATTGTCTGCACTTTATACATCCCCGTTACTCCTGCCTTGGCCCGTTATTTTGCTATTCAGATTATAAACAGCTATTATAAATCTATAAAAACACAACACCATAATTACAAAAACAGCTCATCGAAACACATTTGTCCTCATGGGCAAAGAGCAGTACACTAAAAAGACACAAAATTCACGAAGAGAAATGAAAATTACAAAACTATCCTCAAATTCTACTAACATTTACGAGACTAAGATGAGAAAAGTTCTGGAAGACAATGAAGACCACACTAGAAGAGAAAGATAAAAGAAAAATTCTATCAACGAATCGTAGTGCGCCCGTTCTCCAATTCCAGCCGAAGTCATGTAAGACAAATATCCCTGCCTGATCTATTTTTCTCACAGTATCTTATATCCCATTTCAGCAACTTTTTCTTACCTTTCTAAAGCACTGTCTTCATGTTTGTTTCCTTTGTATAGCACTTCTATACTTTTTGATTAATACTGGCCTGCCATTAGAAGTCTGTTATTCATGTAGCTACTTCGCTTTTCACCAAAGTTTCGTTAATTTTTGTGTAGGAGACTTCTCTATCTCACCTTCAGTCGTGCAGTCTTCTACAGCTTTGTATTTCTCCTGTGGACATGCATGTTTTGACACTGCACTTTCTGTCGATCTAACTTTTAGACGTCTGTATTCCATATTGCTTTGTTCACGTGCTGCGTTGTTACACTATATCCTTTCGTCTATTAAATTCAGTTAGCTGTATGTCACGAAAAGATTTCTACAGGACTTTGTCTTTTTTTCTGGTAGTTCCTCAGCGAACTTTACGATGTCTCATACCTACTCCTCTGTCTCCTATTGCGTTCCTATTTCAGTTAACTGTTGCCTTCACTCACACTGAAGTTCTTCACAACCAATGGTTCTTTTAACTTACCTAGTTCCCACATACGATTTTCTCATCTATCTGTTTTTTTTTTTTAATTTTTATTTTAATTTTTATTTTAATCAGCCGTTCATGGCCAACAAACAATGGTCAGGGCCCACTTTCGGCTCTGGAAATGATTTGCAGTTTCAAATCGGGTTTCGATGCCACTTATTATTATACAGGGTGGTCCATTGATCGTGACCGGGCCAAATATCTCACGAAATAAGCGTCAAACAAAAAAACAAGAAAAAACGAGACTTGTCTAGCTTGAAGGGGGAAACCAGATGGCGCTATGGTTGGCCCGCTAGATGGTGCTGCCATAGGTCAAACGGATATCAACTGCGTTTCTTTAAATAGGAACCCTCATTTTTTTTACTGCATATTCGTGTAGTACGTAAAGAAATATGAATGTTTTAGTTGGACCACTTTTTTCGCTTTGTGATTGATGGCGCTGTAATAGTCACAAACATACGGCTCACAATTTTAGACGAACAGTTGGTAACAGGTAGGTTTTTTAAATTAAAATACAGAATGTAGGTCGTAGGTACGTTTGAATATTTTATTTCGGTTGTTCCAATGCGATACATGTACCTTTGTGAACTTATCATTTCTGAGAACGCATGCTGTTTCAGCGTGATTACCTGTAAATACCACATTAATGCAATAAATGCTTAAAATAATGTCCGTCAACCTCAATGCATTTGGCAACACGTGTAACGACATTCCTCTCAACAACGAGTAGTTCGCCTTCCGTAATGTTCGCACATGCATTGACAATGCGCTGACGCATGTTGTCAGGCGTTGTCGGTGGATCACGATAGCAAATATCCTTCAACTTTCCCCACAGAAAGAAATCCGGGGACGTCACATCCGGTGAACGTGCGGGGCATGGTATGGTGCTTCGACGACCAATCCACCTGTCATGAAATATGCTATTCAATACCGCTTCAACCACACGCGAGCTATGTGCCGGGCATCCATCATGTTGGAAGTACATCACCATTCTGTCATGCAGTGAAACATCTTGTAGTAACATTGGTAGAACATTACGTCGGAAATCATTCCACCATTGCACCATTTAGATTGCCATCGATAAAATGGGGGTCAGTTATCCTTCCTCCCATAATGCCGCTCCATACATTAATCCACCAAGGTCGCTGATGTTCCACCTGTCGCAGCCATCGTGGATTTTCCGTTGCCCAGTTGTGCATATTATGCCGGTTTACGTTACCGCTGTTGGTGAATAACGCTTTGTCGCTAAATAGAACGCGTGCAAAAAATCTGTCATCGTCCCGTAATTTCTCTTGTGCCCAGTGGCAGAACTGTTCACGACGTTCAGAGTCGTCACTATGCAATTCCTGGCGCATAGAAATATAGTACGGGTGCAATCAATGTTGATGTAACATTCTCAACATCGATGTTTTTGAGATTCCCGATTCTCGCGCAATTTGTCTGCTACTGATGTCCAGATTAGTCGCGACAGCAGCTAAAACACCTACTTGGGCATCATCATTTGTTGATGGTCGTGTTTGACGTTTCACATGTGGCTGAACACTTCCTGTTTCCTTAAATAACGTAACTCTCCGGCGAACGGTCCGGACACTTGGATGATGTCGTCCAGGATAGCGAGCAGCATACAGAGGACACGCCCGTTGGGCATTTTGATCACAATAGCCATACATTAATACGATACAGACCTTTTCCGCAATTAGTAAACGTTCCATTTTAACACGGGTAATGTATCACGAAGCAAATACCATCAGCACTGGCGGATTTTTACGTGATACCACGTCCTTATACGTCTGTGACTATTACAGCGCCATCTATCACAAAGCGAAAAATGTGGTCCAAGTAATACATTCATTTTTTTTTCGTACTACACGAATATGTAATAAAAATGGGGGTACCTATTTTTAAAAAAAACGCAGTTGATATCCGTTTGACCTATGGCAGCGCCATCTAGCGGGCCAACCATAGCGCCATCTGTTTCCCCCTTCAAGCTAGACAAGTTTCGTTCTTTGTAGTTTTTCGTTTTATGCTTATTTCGTGAGACATTTGGCCCGGTCACGATCAATGGACCACCCTTATACTGTATATAAAGTATTCTTATCTCCAGGTCTTCTCCTCGGATTTCTATGGTTCTTATACAAAGTGTTAGTATGATTAAATAATGCCCTGTGGAAAATTGTATCAGGCGGCTCCCTCTTCACTTATTTCCCTCTGCTCATGTTCTCTTACTTTCTTACTCTTCTCTTTCCTCTCGTTCTGTCGAATTACACTCTTCCGTCATAATTAAATATCAACATAATTCTCCTGAATACTTTCTTGCATATCATCGTATATTCTTTCAATCTCTACACCAGCGATGGAGCTAACAGGCATACTTGTACTGCTGTGGTGAATTTTTACTTTGCGCCTGTTTTGGCTACAGTAATTCTTGCCCTATGCTGATCATAGTAGTTACCACCCTAATGTATATGACTTCGGAGAGTAAGTGACGTATGCCCTCCAAACATTGTCGGGAAAGAGTGCATGTTCCTGGTTTCAGGAAGACACTGTTCTTCTGCTGTACGAGCAACAAGTACATCACAGTGAGCATTTGAAATGAAGCAGCATCTGCAAATGTGCTTGTGAGCAAAATCTCTAAACTGCACACAGGTTCCACACGAAGTTCTTGTGGAAGAAGGGCCAATTTCGCGTCCACCTGTAGGGATCTGGTATCAATAATTCGACAAAGTCTGCACATAAGTGGATGATGCTGGTCGAGACGTGCAAATCCTGCAACATGAAATTTCCATCTTTTCGGAAAACTGAAAAAAGCATGTTGAAGGAAAGAGATTGGGCAAAGATGAGGATGTTCACACAGGTTCTTGACTGACTCCTTGACCAAAGAGCGGGTTGTAGCCTCGAGGAATTAAACGATTGTTAGAACCTTCCGACCATTGATTCAGAGATTTGGTGACCAACAAAATAAATGACCAGAAGACGTTTCTGGCTGCCAGCATAACTTGATTAGAGTTGCAATTCTCTGATATCGTTAGAACGGGCAGTTTAGTGCATTAGTGTAATTGATGTTCAGTGTTGTTATCATGCCTGGTGACGTATATAAGAAGCGTGAACAGCAACAGAAAATGAGTAAGCGCTGTGAAGGGCGCGGAGATGCAATGTACGGCTGTGAGACTGCGTTAGCAGCAGCTGACAGAATTTGGAGTGGCGTAATTGTGGGTCTCCATTTCGCCTGCTGGTCGAAGCGTGCAAGATCCAAGTGTGTGAGACAATCGGATGAGACAGTTGCCCGAAGTTGAGCTGCATGGGATACTCTTACCAACGTTCCAGTCGGCCAAGTCTGACCACCACAACGGAAGATAGTCGTATGGTGCATTAAGCATGCGGTAACAACGTCACATCCGCGCTGGGTATTCGAGAGTAAGCAATGAACTCCCTGCGAAATCTCTCTGACTCGAGGTAGCAGGAATATGGAATTACGCTACCACGCTTAGGCAGCCGTTAACACAAAAATACAATCATCTGTTTTGGAGTGGTGCCGTGACGGTGAAGGATTGACTGCACATTAACAGCGCTGCACTGTGTTCAGCAATGAATCGTGGTTCTGCATTGCCCCAGAAGACTGTAGTCGGTGGAGAGGTGACCTGTGGATAGGTCCCATTCTTCCCGCCTTTTGTAGACGCACGGAGGTGTTACTTCCAACATCCTAGTATGGGGAAAAGAATAGATGACGTGAGTTCACGTCTAGTGGTTCAGGGAGTTATGACTGCACAAGAGCATGTGACGCCCTGCGTCGACATGTATTAATTCTCGTGTGACAGTCGTGTTGCCGGTTTTACACAGCATGATGTTCGCGTCCACATGACATAAGGTTGTACGAATCGCCTACACTCCCATTGCCAGCAAAGTCCCGAAATCTGTCCCTGGTAGAACAGGTATTGGACCAACACGTACGCCAGCTCGGTCCCAGCACCAGGATCCGGGATGTTAAGGACCAGTTGCTACAGCTGTGGACCACCTAGCCTAGGAGGAGGGCTCCTGACACCTTTCCCAAACGAACGAGTGCTTGCATCCAGTATATAGGGATGCAACATCGTACAGATGAGCGGGATCTGAGACGCATCGTATTGCTGCCTACTCACACTTCCACCATCAGCGAAAGCGTAATGTCTTTTTTCTATGCCCAGCCAGATTTTTCACTTCGTCGAAAAGCGAGGTGACACGACACTATCTATTCAAATGGTTCAAATGGCTCTGAGCACTATGGGACTTAACTGCTAAGGTCATCAGTCCCCTAGAATTTAGAACTACTTAAACCTAACTAACCTAAGGACACCACATGCCCGAGGCAGTATTCGAACCTGCGACAGTAGCGGTCGCGCGGTTCCAGACTGTAGCGCCTAGAACCGCTCGGCCACACCAGCCGGCCACTATCTGTTATTACAGTCAAAATTTGTTGGTAATGTCCGCACTTCCTGCTAGTTTCATTTTACATTCGGGGTTACACAAATATATTAAAGCCTCTTTCGTTAATAAGTTTAGATTAAAATTGTAACTCTTCAGGCTTTCCCGGCGATCTAATGACATCTTGGGTTGTTGGGTGTTCTACCGGATATCAGCGTCGTACTTGCACGATATTTCGGTCAAGTAGCTCGTAACCTTCATCAGGTGCGACCTGAGACTGCTCCTCGAGTGGACCTGGAGCAACGGGGCCAGCTGCAACACTACACAAACAGAAGAACCAGAGACATGGAGATGGAAAACGAGCCCCTGACGGACTGCCAGGCGCACCAGACCGAAGATGGAACACCCAGAAGTGGGACTGGTGGGCGCGGACCGCAGAGGGAACATCCAGAGCCGCAGCGGACGAAAAACGGAGCGGCAACGCTCCAACAGGTCGTGGTGAGCGGGCGCGGACCGCAGGGGGAACGCTTGGTACCCCAGCCCGTAGATGAAACCCCCAGGAGCGGGTTTGGTGGGCGCGGACCGCAGAGGGAACACCTAGAACCGCAGCGGACGGAAAACGGAGCAGCAACGCTCCAGCAGGTCGCAGGGAATGGGCGCGGACCACAGAGGAAGCGCCTGCAGCCGTCGGTGGAGGGGGAAGGCCATAGGCATAAATACTGGACCATGTCCACTCGAGGAGCAGTCTCAGGTCGCACCTGATGAAGGTTACGAGCTACGTGACCGAAATATCGTGCAAGTACGTCGCTGACATCCGGCAGAACACCCGACAACCCAAGATAGATTAAAATTGTTACTATCGGATAGCTGCGTTGTTTAGCGGTTCCCACCAAAGACGCTCATTAACAGTTACTAGGAGGCGGATTCAAAATGAATTGATATCGTTGATTAGAGTAGCACACGGACACTGAATTCATTCCTTCAGAAGACACAGGGTTCATTTAACACAGTACGATGTTTCGTCCGTTGAAAATTATTCCCTTTTTAATATAAATGTGAAATAAACTTCTATTATTATTGACGAATTGTTCCCAGAAATGTAAGGCGTTAAGCAAATAACTTGATCAATTTTTCTTTGAGTTCTTCTTGTTCTTCCAATAGGCTTTCATTCTGAGAAGGCTTTTTTACGCTCATCCGACCACTTTGGTCTGTACCGTTTTTCTTTTGGTTGCTCTCATATAACTTACTATTTGTCTACTTTCTGTCTGAAGGTGTTTCTATAATGTCGCCTGGTCTTATGTTTCCATTATTTAGGTCCTTTCGAATTTCACCCAGCCAAGGTGTGGAATTCTTAAGTAAGGTTACGTGATCTATTATTCTCTTCATCAATCGATTCTCTGGTAGTCGGCTGAGACTTTTCTTAATATCAACTGCGATGTTTGAAAACTTTTCAGTTGTTTTAATTGATTGCTATAGTTATAACCGTCTCGGGTATGTCTTCCTCCCAGAATTTTCCGGATGATCTTTCTCTCTTCTTTTTTGATGTCTTCAAGTTGTTTTCTGTTAAGGGTTAGCGTTTCACCTACGTAGAGTATTGCTGGATATATGGCAGTATTGTAGTGTCGAATTTTTGCACCTCTTGACATAGATTTTTTGTTGTAAAGGTTTTGCGTTAACCCTAATGCTATTTTAATTTTTTGGAGGCGATGTTGCTGCGAGATTTCTTTCGATACCTGTCGGTTCGATGAATTCTCAAAGGTATTTAAAGTATGAGACACTGTTAATTTTACCATATTTTGTTTTCAGACTTGCAATTTTAGTTTTTGAACAAAAGAATTCAGTTTTCTCAGATCTAATTTGTAAACCTACTTTGACTGCAGTCTGTTGATCCTCCGTTAGTATCGCCAGATCGTCCGCAAATGTAGGATATGGTCTGTAGTGGTTGTTTATTATTATTATTATTATTGTCCAGAGATAATCCAATACACGGTTCACCTGATAATCTGTATGAAATCATACGACGCTAGAACACTGCACTTTTTCATTTGATATGATTCGCTACTCTGAATGGTCACACTTTAGCTCGATAGTAAATGTCCGTTCAGGGTCTATAATCGAAAGTCAATTTATGACGCGTCTTTGGATAGTAACTTCGGCAACAACTGAAGTTCTTAAATTGGAATTAATGATATCGATTTTTTATCAATTAAGATGTTCGCTCGATGTTTGCGTTATCTCAGTTCTATCAGTTTTCGTACTTCTGACAATAAATTGAAAGAGAAGAAATTTACTTTTATTTAGCCCGGCTTCTAATGAAGTTAAGTATTTCACGCAGTGGCGCATGAACTTAAGGATTCAAACGCTAAAAGTTCGTACACTAAAACCTCGAACACAAAGGCTCGCGGATGCTCTAGACTCCCGATGCTAAAGACGTTAACAGTACGTGTGTTGGGTTTATACAGTAATTGTGAAACAAAAGGGACGTTCTTTAGGAACTCTTTGCATAAAGCTCCTTGTTACTTTGCATATAACACTGTTCCACTGGCACTTATTATCCTTTTATTTAATTTACTCTACTTTGAAACGGGAATTAATGTTTTATAAGAACTATGGGAACTGTTTATGGCCAGGTCGAGTAAATTTTAATTTCTAAAAAGACCAGACATGTAACGAGGGATTACAGCTCATACTGCCAAGCTCTTTTTAAATTTGTCTAGGTACCCTGTGATACTGTGTTTTTTAAATGGTTGTTTGTATGTTTTTTTGTTTTGTTTCCTTCTCTCCTTCTGAGAACTTCACTTTTTTATGCCAAACGCCAATACTTATTCATATTCTGCTAGTATATTCTGATGTAACATGGCAGTTCTGTTTCCAGCCATAAGCGTTCTGCTAGCGAGGGAGGAAGACTGAGCTCATTCAATAAATGTCTGCAATCAATAAATTGATAAACGTGGGTCGCAGGGCGGCGGGCTAAAGCTGTGCTGATATGGGTCGATCTGGTGCCACTCGCAGCGATTAACCAGTGCGATAACCTAGTTTCATTGTCATTTGTGACATAATGCTGAAACGTATCTTGCTGCAAACAGCGGCAGATTACAAAGCGGAACTCGCTATAGAGTAACGTCGCAGCGTAATTAGTTCGAATCACTGAATAAAGCCGAAACCTAGGCGTGTAAACATTATCAGGGAAATTACTCAACATGTAGGCCACTGCAAAGAGGAAAGTACTGTTACCTGGAAAGCGAGCTGAGACGATATTATAATTAGATTGGTGAATTTCCTCATGTGCTACACAGATTTCCGTATGCTCTGCATCATTTTACTTCGAAATGCCAGTAATATCACCTCAGTTCAGTCTACGTATTTCGTACGATTTTGTATACAGCCGTAATGTAGAGGTATCTACTGGATTATTACAATGAATTCCACTTAATTTTATAGGTAACTAAGTGTACAGTAAGCTAATAACTGTCGTAGGAATAGTGCAAAAAGAATTTGCTTCATCGCTGAATAGTAAAAGTTTGGTACGTATTTGCAGTTCAAAAATGGTTCTAATGGCTCTGAGCATTATGCGACTTAACTTCTGAGGTCATCAGTCGCCTAGAGCTCAGAACTAATTAAACCTAACTAACCTAAGGACATGACAGACATCCTTGCCCGAGGCAGGATTCGAACCTGCGACCGTAGCGGTCGCTCGGCTCCAGACTGTAGCGCCTAGAACCGCACGGCCACTCCGGCCGGCTGTATTTGCAGTGCCTTATGTATTACTCATACAATCTAACTAATATTTTTGCGGTAGTTCGACATGAGTAGAGGAGGAATACATTATGTCATACTAAAACTAGGCAAGACTGATGAAATATTTTGTTTCAAAAGCTGACAAAAATGAATCATATCAAATCCACAGCACGATAATCACATTAGCAACAAATATCCACAGCAATCGAAGCAAAGTTCGATCATCTATAAGCCCCGCCAGTGTCGGAAGAATTGTCTGACACAATATACAATCCATTCCGACCCCAGTGATTCGTTAGTATAAAAAAATTATCAATTTAATTTCCAACCTCTTAACGAGCCGTCCATGAATTTCTATAGACTGTGGAAGTAAAAAATACAACCAAGGCCCGTTTTAACGCCTCAAACTGGGGCGCCGTGTTGCTTGACTGTCGAACAGCTTGGTATATAGCTCACACTTTTGTTTACTGAGTCAGATTAAAAATTTTCCTAGTACCGGACAAGATTTGTCACTGGACTCAGGACTTCATTGCAGGCAGAGAGCAATACGTTGTTGTCAATGGTTCAGTGACACAAATCGACTTAAAGAAATGAGAAATATGCTGATTTTGAGGTGGGTTGTGTAGAAATCGATTTCAGGGATGCGAAATACGTTCATTTTGAGGTGGATAGTGTATATCAGCTATGTTTCCAGTGTTTTACGGCACAGTATGCTAACTAACTAACAATATGCTCTGCATTCTTGAGAATTAACGTATTTGTGGCAGCGAAAGAACGAGTCTGCGAGAATAATTTATGTGTAACCGTTGCTACTCTTTACAGAATTAGCGCCCTTAGAACTGGATTAATCAGGGTAACACTCGCTTCACAACGCTTTCCGCATTTGTGGCGTCGTTTTGACATAACGTGCAAATAAACGATCGCAGGAAATGCAGTTGACTTTCGATAGCGTAGGATTCGGGACTCTCACGAGACTTCGTGCACTCGTGTCGGAAATTTATAAAAATATGCCATACTTAGAATGATTTTTATAATTATTGTTGTAATTAAAACACACATAATAATTTATCGACGCTTAATGCCTTCCTATAAGAATGCTCCCTCAGAAGTTAGCTGTTATTGTCAGTAATTTACAAATTAAGCATGAAATACGCTTGCTTTATACAAGGTAATAGAACATTGAAAAATTTATGACAGACACGTCTTCATTATCATCAAGTGTCAGTTAACAACGCGGCAGTGATATAACCCTTCAAGAGATACTATGATAACAAAGTGAAGAGACAGGTGACATGAGTAATGGATAACTTCGCTGTTTGTGGCGTCAAAAGACGTAGGTTCGCAGCTCACAATATGCAAATGTGTATATATTTTTCATGCCAGCGTTATTAATGCATTCTGGGACTTGCTTATGAATGTAATACAAGTATGATCTGCAATATTCGGTGTTATTTAGATTTCGTCTGATCAGAGAAGGAACGATGAAATAAACATTTAGCGATTTCTGAGCGTGTGATTAATCAGGAACTTAAAGAGACAGCTTACTTTATTGCTACTGAAACGAGCAGCAATAAAATTTATATTTTTCCTTCTCACAAATACACTACTGGCCATTAAAATTGCTACACCAAGAAAAAATGCAGATCATAAACGGGTATTCATTAGACAAATATATTATTCTAGAACTGACATGTGATTACATTTTCTCGCAGTTTGGGTGCATAGATCCTGAGAAATCAGTACCCAGAACAACCACCTCTGGTCGTAATAACGGCCTTGATACGCCTGGGCATTGAGTCAAACAGAGTTTGGATGGCGTGTTCAGGTACAGCTGCCCATGCAGCTTCAACACGATACCACAGTTCATCAAGAGTAGTGACTGGCGTATTGTGACGAGCCAGTTGCTCGGCCACCATTCACCAGACCTTTTCAATTGGTGAGAGATCTGGAGAATGTGCTGGCCAGGGCAACAGTCGAACACTTTCTGTATCCTCAAAGGCCCGTACAGGACCTGCAACGTGCGGTATTGCATTATCCTGCTGAAATGTAGGGTTTCGCAGGGATCGAATGAAGGGTAGAGCCACGGCTCGTCACACATCCGAAATGTAACGTCCACTGTTCAAAGTGGCGTCAATGCGACCAAGAGGTGACCGAGACGTGTAACCAATGGCACCCCATACCATCACGCCGGGTGATACGTCAGTATGGCGATGACGAATACACGCTTCCAATGTGCGTTCACCGCGATGTCGCCAAACACGGATGCGACCATCATGATGCTGTAAACAGAACCTGGATTCATCCGAAAAAATGGTTTTGCCATTCGAGCACCCAGGTTCGTCATTGAGTACACCGTCGCAGGCGCTCCTGTCTCTGATGCAGCGTCAAGGGTAACCGCAGCCATGGTCTCCGAGTTGATAGTCCATGCTGCTGCAAACGTCACAGAACTGTTCGTGCAGATGGTTGTTGTCTGTTGACTCAGGGATTGAGACGTGGCTGCACGATCCGTTACAGCCATGCGGATAAGATGCCTGTCATCTCGACTGCTAGTGATACGAGACCGTTGACATCCAGCACGGCGTTCCGTATTACCATCCTGAACCCACCGATTCCATATTCTGCTAACAGTCATTGGATCTCGACCAACGCGAGCAGCAGTGTCGCGATACGATAAACCGCAATCGCGATAGGCTACAATCCGACCTTCATCAAAGTCGGAAACGTGATGGTACGCATTCCTCCTCCTTACACGAGGCATCACAACATCGTTTCACCAGGCAACGCCGGTCAACTGCTGTTTGTGTACGAGAAATCGGTTGTAAACTTACCTCATGTCAGCACGTTGTAGGTGTCGCCACCGGCGCCAACCTTGTGTGAATGCTCTGAAAAGCTAATCATTTGCATATCACAGCATCGTCTTCCTGTCGGTTAAATTTCGCGTCTGTAGCACAACATCTTCGTGATGTAGCAATTTTAATGGCCAGTGGTGTATTTGGCTCTTTTTTTCCGAATAAGTGGCTACTTCCGAGTGTATAGTTCGGCAGTAGCCTAAGAGGACAGCTTTAATTGCTATGACGAAACGAGCAGCAATAAAATTCATATTTGCCATTTTTTAAATATTTGGCTCTTTATTTCCCAAAATGTAGAGACTTCTGAACGATAACGCGAACGCGAATTCTAACACCAGGAGCTCCACAAGAACATTCGTAGACAGTGCATTTGGCTACGTGAAGGCTGCAATGCTAGAGGAGTGCAGAAGGCAGTAAGACTACAGACGATCGCTAATGGTATAGGTACATGAAGCAGATCATGAAGACGAACAAATATGCGAAGCGATCCATTGCTTTTCGTTTAACTGTTGGCAGTAAATCGCTGGAAACAGTAACATCGGAAGGCTTCATAGACAGACAGTTGTTGAACCAGAAGGATGTGTCTTTTATGACGAAAAAAATGACTTCACATTGATTCGAACATGAGGCACGTCGTTTGTTTAGCTACAGTGACCATTTTATGTATACAGTATCTATTCAGTAAACATGCTCTATATCTAGAGATAATATCAGCATATTCTGCTTGCAGAAAAGATTTTTTGCCTCCTTGGAACAGATCTGGAATACTGTGATCAGTTTCCTGTAATTCTTTAAATAATACTTCCTCATTTGCATATTCCCAAGGTAAATAGAAAAATATTTCAGGCTACATTACATTCAAAACAGTGCTGTACCGGACTTTAGCTGTCGCTGCGATTCCAGCCGGCGAATTTTCGTGCCACCTAGTGTACTATGACATGCAATATCTCTAATTTAAAAACGTATGAATGGTTGCAAAGCTGAAACTGAAATGGTTTATACAGACTGAAATAAATAACGGTCAAACTGCGAAAGGATCATCATTTTGGCTATTATATTTGACTGTGACTCCTAATAATATGTAAGTCATCAAATTTTATGCGCGTACGTTGAATTACGGGAGTTTCATTAGCATGATCACCATAATATTGTTGCATTAATAGATGCTCAATGTATCTCCTATGGTCTCTCTGTTGCTGAACAGGTTGTCTAATGTTCATCAGTTGATGTTAACTGGTAATGAATAAAGGCTTATTCTACCAGCACCCCTGGTGCCTCTTGAAAATGACTTTCTTCAAATGGAACTGCTGTTACTTGAGTGGGAACGTCCATGAAACTCACACACTATTTAAAAGATGCAACAAATCCATTATTTTAAATATATGGTAATGAAATATTATACCATGCTTTAAATGAAATTTACACATTTAGTCTTAAGTTTCTTGGATTATATCCATTTAACTTATGTATGGAATTTAAAAGTTTTATTTTCAGGAATAATATATCTACTTTTCTGTCAGAAACTATTTAAGAGATTTCCACAAAATTTTCTCTGTTTAATCTCTTTGTATACAGTAAGCTTCTCTCCCGAGATTTCTTGAATATATCGGATAGGAGAATGTTAATATTTTTTTAAATTATAATTCTGTAAGCCTAATATAAATTTCATGCAAAAGTCCAGGCAGTTTGCCCCATATCTCAGCTTACACTCAAAATTTCAAAACTTTATCCTGAGACAACATCTATTAAGTTTATAACAACATGTGTGAAAAATTTCATAGTTATTGCCTTCATAGATTCTGAAAAAGAGATAAATAAACTTCAAAAAACGTAATTTCGAGTAAATGCAATTTTAAGTTCAACCTAACGTTTTCGTTGTGTCACCTCTTCAGAACGCCCCATATTTCTTCTCAGGGTCCTCTTTCCCTTCAAGGATTCTCCTGTGGTTTCTTGTTTTCTTTTTTTTAGCAGGCCTTCACCTGACTGCAGCTGCAGAAAGGCGCAGCTAATATATATTTCTCAAGATGTCTTGAGTGATCCCAGTCTCTGTTATACCTTCATTCCTCGAACATTCCCATCATTAAATATAAGAAGTGTTTCTTATATTGCGATTCCGAATGGCTCAAATGGCTCTAAGGACTATGGGACTGAACATCTGAGGTCATCAGTCCCCTAGACTTAGAACTACTTAAACCTAACTAACCTAAGGACATCACACACATACATGCCCGAGGCGGGATTCGAACCTGCGACCGTAGCAGCAGCGCGGTGTCGGATTGAAGCGCCTAGAACCGCTTGGTCACAACGCCCGGCTGCATTTCTGACAAATGTACTAGACGAAAATATGATTTTAGGGCATCGTTTCAATATGAGTGAATTCAGAAACTCATTTCGATTCTGTTATTTGCGATGAACACACTCTTTTAGCAGTGCAGCCGGCCGGCGTGGCCGTGCGGTTCTAGGCGCTACAGTCTGGAGCCGCGAGACCGCTACGGTCGCAGGTTCGAATCCTACCTCGGGCATGGTTGTGTGTGATGTCCCTAGGTTAGTTAGGTATAAGTAGTTCTAAGTTCTATGGGACTGATGACCTCAGAAGTTGAGTCCCATAGTGCTCAGAGCCATTTAGCAGTTCAGTCACCTAGATGTATCCCATGCAAGTTTGCTTGAAAGTAATCCACGGAATCACTGTTCGTCAAGATAGTATTAAAGTGTTACTTTAAGATGTGTTTGTGGCAGGGAGGTCGCGTAATACATGTGTGGTGTCACCGCCAGACACCACACTTGCTAGGTGGTAGCTTAAATCGGCCGCGGTCCATTTAGCACATGTCGGACCCGCGTGTCGCCACTGTGTGATCGCAGACCGAACGCCACCACAAGGCAGGTCTCGAGATACGGAATAGCACTCGCCCCAGTTGTACGACGACTTTGCTAGCGACTACACTGACGAAGCCTTTCTCTCATTTGCCGAGAGACAGTTAGAATAGCCTTCAGCTAAGTCCATGGCTACGACCTAGCAAGGCGCCATTAGCTTTACATAGTTTGATAGCTATCGTATGAAATGTCTCATCAAGAATGCTGTATTCACATCAAAGAATAAAAGATAAGTATTCGAGGAGCTGCATACTTTTCTTATTACAATTCACTACTTATCCTGTTCCAGAATTCACGCCCGCCTGCGTTAGATAGCGTGCATTTCGGCCTCCTCTATCTACAAGGTGTTGGCACATTTGCCAACACATCAACATGCAACTATTTTTTCAGGCACTTTGAATGCGATTACATTATTGAAACTCTGGGAACTTTTTGAGCGCGAGTTCTACTGATAAATAAAAGAATAGCTGGAAACTGACACTTTCGGTCGATTTCATGAATGTTCCCCCTTAAGTGTGCAGGCTGTGCTAACCAGCCATGTTAAAGGAGAACGAGGAGCAGACATCCGTGAGGCACGTGGCCTAGTTGTTAGGCGTCCAACGATCTCCTAACGACAGCGAAAGCGGGGACGCCCCGGCGCGGTTGCAGGCTGCTCGGATTTCCTCTGGTGACGGATGGCCGCGGCGACACGCCCCCGCCGCGACGCCCCCGCCCCCCGCCCCCGCCCCCCGCCCCCCGCCCCCCAGGCAGGCGCGGGACGCATAGCCGCGCGCTGACTCAGCCGCGATCGGCCGCCACCCGCCCCCCAACCGCTCCTCCAAATTTACTGCCACGAGCCGCGCCACGCAGTGTCGCAACGTGCGGCCCCACCTCAGCGCCAGCCACGGGGATTTCCCCTCCCGCTAATAGTCACGCTTATCGGCTACACCTGTCTCTCGTCGTTATCTGTTCACCTTGTCCATAACTCATCTCCGACCTTAATATCAGATTAGATGCCAAACTAGCGAGCGAATAGGCGTGGACGTATCTAGAACCAGGTTAACACAGTCCTTATATTTACTATTAAAAACAGTCTTGATCACAATTTATTTGTTACGGTGACCGGTTTCGACCACTAATGTGGTCATCTTCAGACCTACAACTCGTATACAAAGCTTTAATTAGAGGGCTACATACATTAATGAGGTTCTTACTCATTGATAATTCATCGTTTTATAGCTTTACAACTTAATGTATTGTCTTTAATGTATGTAACCCTCTAATTAAAGCTTTGTATACGACTTGTAGGTCTGAAGATGACCACAGTAGTGGTCGAAACCGGTCACTGTAATAAATAAATTGTGATCAAGACAGTTTTCAACAGTAAATATTTGTAACACATTAATCAGGATCACTCCCATAATGTATTCAAATGTAATTAACACAGTGCGGTTGACTGTGGTTAATTTGAATTTGTTATTTCATTTTCAGAATTTCTTTATTGCTAGTACTATACTTGTCATTGCCTCTTGTCTCTGTAAATGAAAAATGGTTGCAAATGACCACAAAGACCAGCCCAAAACCATAACTCTGCTGCCTTTATGACACAGTTTTATGTTCTTTAACTTGAATCAGTGATCACAAATTGTCCTCTGACTATCGATTATGGTACATAATGACCACCTTCAAATCTGCGAGGAAATAAATTATTAAACAATGAAAAGGTTCTGATTTCACATGTATATAGAAAACAAGAGAAAAAAATGTGATGAAACGTACCTGATTAAGAAAGAAGAAGCTTTGTGTCACCCAAATCTAAGGGGCGTCGTCACATGACATAAAGAAAGTTAGATTTGCATCACCGAACGGGTTCAAGCCATGCCAGTTCCAAGAGAATCATAATGAGAACGATGTTGCTGTTCATAGCAAAGTGGAGTGCATGTAAAGATAAAACAATTTTGTGAGGTAACTATGTCCGATGTAGAGCAGTGAAGTGAAACATGTACAATTAGGAAAAAAAGCTTTCCTGTAACTAACAAGTGTTACAAGTTGTTACATTAACAAAATTAAACACAACAAAACAGTAAATTGGGATACTTAGTTCTTTAACTGTTTAACAGGGAATAGCAAAATGACAATATGTGATGACGATAAACCGTAACGGTGACATTGTGTTACAGTAATCATAGAAATGCGCATGAAATCTAAGCAGCTAACAAAATTACATAAAATAACGAAAATAAGTAATAAAAAGATACCAAATATTAAAAACTACGGGTGAAAGTCTGCCGGCCATGGTGTTCGAGCGGTTCTAGGCGCTTCAGGCCGGAACCGCGCTGCTGCAACGGTCGCAGGTTCGAATCCTGCCTCGGGCATGGATGTGTGTGATGTCCTTAGGTCAGTTAGGTTTAAGTAGTTCTACGTATAGGGGACTGATAACCTCCGATGTTAAGTCCCATAGTGCTTAGAGCCATTTTAACCTTTTTTTTTGTGAAAGTCTACATACCTGTCTCACACGTTTTGTAAATCGAGCACTTCGTTCTCGGTGTCCCACTCTTATTGTTCTCTCTTGGTTCTTTTACATATTGCATATTACCCGTTATTCCCATTAGCTAACCTCTATTTTTCTCAGAATTTCGAACATCGTACACCATTTTAAATTGTCTAACGCTTTTCCAGGTCGACAAATCGTATGAACTTATCTCGATTTTTCTTTAGTCTCTCCTGCATTGTCAACCCCAACGTCAGAGCTGCCTATCTAGTGCCTTCACCTTTCCTAAGGCCAAACTGATCCTCATCTAACACATACACAACTTGTTTCCCCATTCTTCTTGTCAGTAATTTGGAAGTACGACCTGTTAAGCTGATTGTGCCTTAATTCTCTTTCGCACTTGTCTAGTCTTACTGTCTTCGGGATTGTATGGACGATATTTTTCCGACAGTCAGGTGGTATATCTCCAGACTCATACATTCTGCACACCACCGTGAATAGTCATTTTTTCCACTTCCCCCGATGTTTCTCGATTTTCTAGTGGAATTTTAACTATTTCTTCTGTCTTATTTGATCTTAAATCATCCAAAGCTCTTTTAAATTCTGTTTCTAATACTGGATCCCCTATCTCTTCCATATCGACTCCTGTTTCTTCTTCTATCACGTCATGAGACAAGACTTCCACCTCGTAGAGGCCTTCAGTGTCCTTTTTCCTTCTAACCGTTCTCTCCTCTGTATTTAATTCCCATTGCACTCATATTGTTACGATCCTTACTTTTAATTTCACCGAAGGTTGTTTTGACTTTCCTATATACTGAGTCAGTCCTTCCGACAGTCATTTCTTTTTCGATTTCTTCACATTTTTCAGTAAGCCATTTCGCCTTAGCTTTCCTGAAATTCCTGTTTATTTAGTTGATGAGTGACTTTTATTTCTGTATTCCTGAAATCCCCTGCCTATTTTCGTACTTGCTTCCTTCATCGGTCAGCTGCACTGTATCTTCTGTTAACCATGGATTCTTCTCAGTTACCTTCTTTGTACCTATGCTTCTTCCAACTTGTGTTATTGTTGTCTTTGGAGATGTCCATTCCTCTTCAACTGAACTGCTTACTGAGCTATTCCTTTTCGCAATTTCTATGCCCTCATTGAACTTCGAGCGTATCTCTTCATTCCTTAGTATTCCATTATCCTTCTTCTTTGCGTATTGGTCCTTACACTCAAGTCTCTTAAACACCAGCCTATTCTTCATCACTATTAAACTGTGATCCGAATCTACATCTGCTCCTGGGCACTCCTTACAATCCAGTATCTGATTTTGGAATCTACCCGACCATCATTAATCTAACTGAAATCATCCCTCATCTCCCAGCCTTTTCCAAACATAGCCCCTGCTCTTGTGAGTCTTGAACAAAGTATTCGCTATTACTAGCTGAAATCTACTGCAGACCTCAGGTACTCTTTCTCCTCTATTTCTGTTGACAGTTGCATATTCTACTGTAACCATTTCTCCTATTCCTTCTCCTACTACCAAATTCCAATCCTCCATGAATATTAGATTTTCATCTCCCTTTATGTACTGAATTGTTCAAAAATGTGTGTGAGATCTTATGGGACTTAACTGCTAAGGTCATCAGTCCCTAAGCTTATACACTACTTAACCTAAATTATCCTAGGAACAAACTCACACACACCCATGCCCGAGGGAGGACTCGAACCTCTACCGGGACCAGCCACACAGTCCACGACTGCAGCGCCCTCGACCACTCAGCTAATCCCGCGCGGGTGTACTGAATTACCCTTTCAATGTCTTTGAGCCATGGCGGCTTTAGTTTTGGCAGGCATTCTACTCCATTGGTGTCACTAACTACCTACACAGCCGATATCGATCCTGATAATATGCCAGGGCTAGGCTCTTAGTTCTGAGAGTGTGTTGGGTTTAGCAGGCCGTGGTACTGGCAGTTAGCTGGAGGGCACGTGGTTGGTTTTGGGGGGGACTCCTGCTATCCGGTAATGGCCTCGAGAAGCCACGAGTGGTTAAATAGGTCGAAGGCAAGCCTTGCCGGCTGGGTTATGGATTGATAGCGGCGATTTGCTGGAAGAGCAGCGGATGCCATGTACAACCTGGTCAGCAAATTCCAGGCAACTCTGAAATTTTAAGGCACCTGGAGATCACTTGTATGAACTGGAAGCAATAACACCCTTTCTTGGAATCTTGGAAATTACGGCTCCTCCACAACTGAGTGGAGTTAGATGTTTTTTTGTGCTTCTTATAGTAAGGCCACTTCTGTGTTAATGTGGAATTAGACCTGTCACGTTAACGCGTCTCCGAGTGATTGTGTGGGTGGCCATTTATCAGTGTAACTGATATTAGTTTTTTGTTCCAAGCCATGCAATTGTATAAGCATTCTCTTTTGTAAACTGAATTGATGAAACTGAAATTGCAACGTAGTCTGTGTCGAAGGCAATGCACCTTTTGTAGATGGGCACGCCCTAGTAATTGTCTTTGCAGTCACTGATATTTCACCTTGTTAATTTTTAAGTGATTTTAAGGAGTGTTTATATAGTAACTTGTATGTGTTGACCTTTCCGCAACAAGTTAATATTGCCTATATCCTACACATTGTGGTTTGTAGTCTTATTTGAGCATATTATTATTCCCTTCTGATGTGTGATGTCAGGGTAGCTCTTCCAGCATACGACGCTTTCCTGTTTCCTGGGCCCAGGGCAGAGACGTGTTTTCTTCCTCCTGTGGGGACGCTTCCGACGTCGCACGACGTCTAGGTTGGTCCGCAATCAGGTACCGTTACCAGCCACGTCGTGTTGGCTCAAGATAAGTAAAATAGTTGGTTTGATATGTGGCACGGCGGAGCGTCGCCATTTAAATCCAGAACTCTTGATCTAATCAGTATTGTGAATTCAGCAAGCACATTAGCTTTGAAACATGTTCAGCAAGTCCGAAGTACCTTGCCACTACATTTGCACTTTAACTACTTGTTTAAACCTAGCACCCTTATTACTAGTTCCGGAGCATGTTAAGTTTTCAAGTCCTTTACTTTCTTGTATGAGGTATTGAGTTCTTTCTATTTTATCCAGTCATTCGCTAACTTCCTTCCCACCGAAATTTCCCTGCTTGTTGCCTGTTGGCTGCGATAGTCGTTTGCTGTAATTTGCCACCTTTTCTTGTGTAGTGTTGCTAGAGGAGGCCGAAATGCACGCGTTTAATTACACGCTGACTGGCGTGAGGTCTGGAACAGTTAAGGGAATTAATAGTAGCAAATAAAGTACGTAGTTGATATAATACACGCTGACTGGCGTGAGGTCTGGAACAGTTAAGGGAATTAATAGTAGCAAATAAAGTACGTAGTTGATATAATACTTAACTTTAATCCACAATTGTAGAACATCTCTCGTTACGGTACATGCTTCACAATATTAATTATCAAATGCTATGGCGCCTTGCTAGGTCGTAGCAAATGACGTAGCTGAAGGCTATGCTAACTATCGTCTCGGCATATGAGAGCGTATTTGTCAGTGATCCATCTCTGGCTAAGTCGGCTGTACAACTGGGGCGAGTGCTAGTACGTCTCTCTAGACCTGCCGTGTGGTGGCGCTCGGTCTGCTATCACTGACAGTGGCGACACGCGGGTCCGACGTATACTACCGGACCGCGGCCGATTTAAAGGCTACCACCTAGCAAGTGTGGTGTCTGGCGGTGACACCACATCTTGTATTTCGGGGAATGGATATTTATTTAAGGCTCATTGGCAATGTTTCTGCTGGTGTGTACCAGCTGGGAGTCACACTTAAATTGTATGCCCTCCCAGCTTTTCTTGCATTTTGGGGGATTGTGTATTTTGTTGCTTAAGGGATTTTATTAAGGTTACAAATTGTTAAGGGCTTTCCAGCAGCCACAGTCATGGGGTGACTTGTTAGCCTTGCTGTATCTTGGGTGAGCGTTGTTTATTGTGTAATGTTTTACCCACGCTTGGGAATTGTTAGTGCCTTCAGTGGCAGTCATTTGTAATTTATCTTAGTGCTAAACTCAGTTTGTTTGAACCCGCTTGTAATCACACCTAGTTGGTGTGACTTCTTACTTGTTGTTGCGACTTTCTATTTCTGGTTTTAAGCTCTGTTCATAATGGTATAAATTATTAAAGTTTTTTATTAATGAATTGTTCCTGTTCAAGTTGTTTAAATTATTGTGAGCGTTGTTTTTAATTTTTTGATAAGGTTTTTAATTTGTAATCATAAAAATTTTTGTGAAGCAATAAAGTGTATTTCATGAAATGACGAAATATGTGTTTCATCTTCCACGCGTTTCTCTTTAAAATTATTCCATCCCTTGTAGTGAGGTATTAGTCTTCATGCATGAATTGCGACCTATTCATGGATATTTGAATTGTCATTGTCGCTAAGCGTTTTCAGTCGACTCTGATGAGAAAAAGCCTCACACTAATTCAACTTTCTGCCGTATCTGGCTATTCATAGCGAATCTTATCCCAGTTATAGCATATGAGGAAAAATCCTAGTCTTCTTTCTATTTCACTTCGCTGGCCTCCGCTAGATCTAGATTGAGCCTTTATTTCCTTTTCAGATCTTCTAGCTCCCCTCCCATGTTCAAGCGTTCGACATTGAACGCCTCGACTCGTAGAACGTTATCGTTAGTTATTTATTTAGTCTTTCTCTTTTCTCATGCTCACCTACCCTGTGGCAGTCCGCTCCCAGAGATTCGCCTGGGGGTCTAGTCCGGAATCTTTTGCCAATGGAGAAGTCATCACGAAACGTTTCAGAAACAGATGGCATGTACTGTGGATAAAAATTACCTGCCTTTAATGCAGTGCTTTCCATTGCCTTCTGTATTCTGATGCCGTTGATCGTTGCTAATTCTTCCGACTTGAATGGCAGTTTCCCATTACAAGGGTAATACTGTGTTCTGTCTGCCCTTTCGCCCTCCTTGACAAGGCCGTTGGTTGCATGAGGAAGACTTCTTATGCTGGAAGTCTTCGGCCTGCACTCCTGAAGATTTTTATTCAAAATGTAAGTGGTAGCGGGGCTCGAGCCCAGCACAGAGGACGTTTTGGTTGACAATTAAAGAAGCTGTCCCCTTTTTATCGTTTCTTTCCTTCCCCTTATAGCCATTCCATGCGCTCACCTTAAGTTGTTTTTTCGGCGACGCTTCTACGCCTTTAATCTTATCTTTTAAAACACAATTGCTCGTCTGGAACACAGAAGAAATTAACTAGTGCAAATACATCGTTTTATGCTAAAACTTCTGAATTTTTCTTTATTTATTTAAATTAAATTTCTTCTTAATTCTGAATTAAATGATAAGAAGAATTTTCCATTTCGTGGAACTGAAAAAGAAAAGTAATAATGCAATAAAGTCCCTATTGATGGTTGTACATTCTTCCACCTCAAAATGTAAAACAAATTTTCCTTCTCATGAACTCCTTCACGTCGCTCTTCCTTCTGAAAACCAAATGTACGCTTCTTCAAAATGCAAAGTAATCTGATATTTTTGCGTAAATCCAATCGCTTGTCGCATATAGAAACTGAGATTTTTGATTCTTTGGCAGAAAAATTACAGAAATAAATAAAATATATTTCTTCTTCCTCACTGTAGCATCCCTAGGCTACGGGCAGTTGGTAGTATCCCTATTATTTGAGCTACGCAGCTCATCGGAGTCCGGGTGTTCCGAAGTCATGAAACCTCAGAGCGCAGCCGCCCGGCCTGTTCGTCATCTTCTCTTCACACCAACGGTATCAACAAGACAACCTCACATGAACGCGATATGTTCTTGCCGCCTCCAAACAGACTACGGTTGGCCTGTTCATTACTTTGAGCAAAAGACAGTGATGTTGTTTACCTATAGGAATCACCGTTTTCAGTCACCATCCGTGACTACGTCAGGCTGTTGCCGTGACGTGACAGTCTTCGCCATATTGTAAGCAGTCATCGCAACCACCACTGTTTGATAATTATGTACGTTGCCTGCTGCAGTCATTCATTACTATCTCTCTATGTTTCGAAGTTGTTTATGTGGGATGTTGCATCCCTCTCAGTAATAGGAAGCTGTGACACGCTGAGTAAGAGCAGTTGCATATGGAGTTGTGAATTTATCTCATGTTCCATAAACGATACCATACAGAAAGCTTCGAAATTTTTGTCAATTTCATAATTTCATGTACAGTATTTAACGACTGGTGGTTTTAAAATGCTTAAAAATTAAATCGCGTCGAAATTGCAGTCGCAATAAATAATGTTTTTACAGCCTAAAGCGGAAATGTTCTGTCTGCTACCAGAGGGTACGCAACAACCTCGATACGACGTTTCAGCCATCCAGGCGTCCTTCACGAACTACATTGTAGGAGTCCTTTAAAAGTGTTCAGGAAATAACTTTGCAATATAACACGATCTACAACCAAGTCCAATATTGATACCTCTTTCTACATGGAACTATTGCCTGAACACGCAATAAAATTGAATCATGAAATTTTATCTTTGGCAAAATAAAAGGCAAAATACGACGAAAAATCTGTAAAATTGAAAGTTATATCAAGTCCGCTAGTAATGATTACGATTTACTTGGAAAGATATAGCTTATTAGAATGATGTTCTTTCGTTATGTCTTTACTCTGCGTCTTCATTGAAGTCAATAAAAAATACTGCACTGTAATGCAATATCGATTAGTAATATTCTGAACCATAATAAAATGTCACTTTTCACTTTCGTCTATGAGATTGAAGTCGAAGAGCAAAAGTATATCTGATAGCAGTAACTTAAATAATCTGCGCTGCGTCTTTGTGTAGCAAGCACTCACTGCTACACCAGAGACGTAAATTAGTTACTCGTAAAGCACTGTATTTCAGATACTCGCTGACTGAAACGCTATGTAACACCCGGTGTGAAAAGACGGGTTAACTGCAACAAATCTGGCACCATTCGAGTTTTACTAGCTACCTCGTCATTAGTAAAAATGGCTCTGAGCACTATGCGACTTAACTTCTGAGGTCATCAGTCGCCTAGAACTTAGAACTAATTATACCAAACTAACCTAAGGACATCACACACATCCATGCTCGAGGCAGGATTCGAAACTGTGACCGTAGTGGGCTCTCGGTTCCAGACTGTAGCGCCTAGAACCGCACGGCCACTCCGGCAGGCCGTCATTAGTAATTTTAAAGCTACTTCCACAGGCAGTATTTATTTGGTTGATGGCCTTAATGATATTTCAACTTCAGAGCGGTTTTTATTTGTATTACAAGTTCGCTTTTTAAGACGTTATACTACGCTACTCTGGAAATGGTCTTCCAAGGATTGGAAGGAATACGATCTGCCATTGCTGACTCGCAATACACAAGTTTGTCGGTGAGCCCTTTATGCGCAGCAAGTACAAAAATATTCGCTTTATAAATCGAAATGCTCTTTTCTTGCTGCACTCTATGTTGCAGAAGTGTTTCGCCCTTAAAACTAAGGCATCTTCGATGGATATAACCTGAAATAACAGCAGACATTTTTCGTTTGCGAAAGTTATTGATCAGAAAACAGTTGACGTAATTATTTCTACATCAATAAATTGCTACTAACGGTCTTGTTTTTTTTGTTTTTTTTTTCTTTCTCGGAGTGCAAAACCAAGAACTGTAGGTACCAATTTATTAATCTAAGAATTATGAGCTGACCAATTTTATGATCTACAAGTATCTCATAGAAAAACGTACTGTGTTATTCCAGATGAAATCCACTGAAGATGTTTTAAGGTAAAAGGCGAAACGCAGCTGAAACTTACGTAAATATAGATTGTCGCAGAAAACTAGCGTTTCATTTTATAAAAAGAGCGCAGTAAGTTAATCTGATATTATACAAAAGTCTCCCAAAATAAAGCTGCGTCAGTAACAGGTTTAGAAATATTTCAAATGCTTTACGTTGAAAGTTCTGTATTGGAAGTTAAATCTGGAAATGAAAGTTTAAATTGCGTGCACAAATATTTACGAGTAATAGTGTAAAGAATCAAGTTAACTGGTTAAAAAAATTGTAAACAATTCAACTTAGTTACGTAGATTTCATGTCATAACAATTTTTGTTTTCTCAAAATTGGTGAGCAGAAATATATTCTTCATGAGACAATATTTATTATCTTTCTTATAGTTCGCTATCACAGTGAGACTGGGAAGAGCTTGCCTTGGTTATATATATGCTCCCCATTCGCTTATAGGATATGGATAACGAGGGGAAACTCAGAAGCTGAGCTTTAAATGAGTGTGAACAGTGTTTAGCCTTTCGGAAACGGTTTGCATAGAATATTGACTTAAAGATGAGTGTAGAAATTTATAGCAAAATATACAGGATTAGACAATACTTGCGAATTAGTTCATAGGGAAATTTGGGTCTGCCGGCCGGGGTGGGCGAGCGGTTCTAGGCGCTACAGTCTGGAACCGCGCGACCACTATGGTCGCAGGTTCGAATCCTGCCTCGGGCATGGATGTGTGTGATGTCCTTAGGTTAGTTAGGTTTAAGTAGTTCTAAGTTCTAGGGGACTGATGACCTCAGAAGTTAAGTGCCATAGTGCTCAGAGCTATCTGAAGCAAATTTGGGACTGGCCTTTATTCGTGCGCGGATAGCCTAAGGTAAAGGAGACCGCTCGCAACAAGCGGGATAACTGGGTTCGTGTTCCAATCCGGCACAAATTTTCATTGTCGTCAGTCCATTATACAGCTGATGCTTGTCCATATACACAACTGCGAACAGATTTCATGTAAACAGGAACTGTCTAAGACACAAGGAGTACCTTATGGAGATGATGCGTACTTGTACGCGCTGACCAACCTCCCTAATGTCTGACCAACAGTCGTCCTGCACACGTAAGTCACAGGTAGAATGCAGAACCGACGGCGGCTTATTCATGATGCGCACATGTGTTCGACTTGTCTATTGGAATTGCATACAGAACTGGGACCGCAACATGCAGGTTATTGATAATGGCTGCGCTCCTTGGCCCAAATGTAGCTCTCAATGCTTTTTCTGTTAAACGCAGCGCCCGTCGCTTACAGCGGACTGGGTGTGGGCTGACGGTTCCCTGCGGCGTGGACAGGCAGCAGGGCACAGCACGTCACCGGTGCCTTGACACAGATGTGCGTGGGAAGGGACGGCCGCAGCGGCACGGGCTTGGACGAGGTGGGATGGGATGGGATGGGATGGGATGGGATAGCGTGTAGCCGCGGGCAGCCAAGGCAAATACTGTGCGAAAACAAACAGCGGCCGCTGTTTATGTGGCGCGGCCGGCGCTGCATTTCCTGGGCGCTCGGCTGCCTACCATTCAGCCAGCTGCCAAATCACCAACGTTCCGGAACGGTTCAGATTCTGGGTGTTGTGAACAATGGTCCCTAGGGCCCGAAGTCTGTTCTCTCGTTACAACACGCGCCGCCTTGCCTTCCAGATGGTTGTATTGTGACTGCACGAAAAGGTGGTACAACCATAGCAAGCGCAGGTCTACACCGCTGACACTGAGCTGTAGCAACAGACATAACTGGTAGGGGATCTGTCAGAAGTTTTTCTTGCCACAGGGGAGTGTCGTAGGACCATTGCTATTCACGATATTCATAAATAACCTTGTGGATAACATCGGAAGTTCAAAAATGGTCCAAATGGCTCTGAGCACTATGCGACTTAACTTCTGAGGTCATCAGTCGCCTACAACTTAGAACTAATTAAACCTAACTAACCTAAGGACATCACACACATCCATGCCCGAGGCAGGATTCGAACCTGCGACCGTAGCGGTCGCTCGGCTCCAGACTGTAGCGCCTAGAACCGCACGGCCACTCCGGCCGACATCGGAAGTTCACTGTGGCTTTTTGCGGATGATGCTGTGGTATATCGAGAGGTTGGAACTATGGAAAATCGTACTGAAATGCAGAAGGATCTGCAACGAATTGACGCATGGTGCAGGGAATGGCAATTGAATCTCAATGTAGGCAAGTGAAATGTGCTGGGAATACACAGAAGGAAAGATACTTTATCATTTAGCTACAATATGGCAAGTCAGCAACTGGAAGCAGTTAATTCAGTAAATTATCTGGGAGTACGCATTAGGAGTAATTTAAATTGGAATGATCATATAAAGTTGATCGTCGGTGAAGCAAATGCCAGACTGAGATTAATTGGAAGAATCCTAAGGAAATGCAATCCGAAAACAAAGGAAGTAGCTTACAGTACACTTGTTCGCCCACTGCTTGAATATTGCTCATCAGATAGGGTTGATAGAAGAAATAGAGAACATCCAACGGAGAGCAGCGCGCTTCGTTACAGGATCATTTAGTAATCGCGAAAGCGTTACGGAGATGATAGATAAACTCCAGTGGAAAACTCCGCAGGAGAGACACTCAATAGCTCTTTACGGGCTTTTGTTGAAGTTTCGAGAACATACCTTCACCGAGGAGTCAAGCAGTATATTGCTCCCTCCTACGTATATCTCGCGAAGAGACCATGAGGATAAAATCAGAGAGATTAGAGCCCACACAGAGGCATACCGACAAGCTTTCTTTCCACGAACAATACGATACTGGAATAGAAGGGAGAACCGATAGAGGTATTCAAAGTACCCTGCGCCACACACCGTCAGGTGGCTTGCGGAGTATGGATGTAGATGTAGAGTAGATGTAGAGTGTCTCCATTACCCCAGAGAACGGTTTCGAACGCTGAAAGTAGAGTATGTTACACTTAAACTGCCTAGTTTATCAAGCTAAGTTTTGAGCTTTTTTTTCCTACAGCTGGATTTTTAGAGTGGGACTTCACCATTTTTTCCCTTCAACTGAGCCACCGACCCCACAGTTAACAAATATTACGCACATTCCTATGAATTCTTAAAGAGATTTCTAGCGAACCAACTGTTATCAATTTTCGTATAGGCTTTTGTAATGACAGTTTTTAACGACAGTATGAAATTCATTGTAATATGTAGAGGGAATCAATAACAGCGGAATGAGTCCGTCAGGAGAGCTCGTTGTTTTCGAATGTGGACTAGACATTGATTGTTACCCGAGTAAATAATCCACCAGGCACATACATACTCTTCTAAAGCTGCCCACGATGACTGTTAGTGATGTAACTACGATATAAAAGTGGGAAGGAATAACAACAGCTAAACCAAGACCAGGTACAACTCATTTGGATTGTGTAATGTGTTTGTAAAAGTCCCATGAACTCAGCTTGTTGTCTTGAGTGGCCATGAGAGACTTATCTAGTATGGCTGCCGGCAGTGTAGACTTTCCGCCGTCCTGCATTAGCAGTTCGTTGCCCGGGGTACACCATCTTGGAGATTGTCTACACGTCGCAGCCCAGGAAATTAGCTGAAACAATCACTCTTGAGTTCCAAAGAACAACTGGCAGTCCATCTAGCAGAATCAATGTGCGTAGGGAGTTAAGACTAGAATAGAATGGTCGAGAAGCTACTCATAAGCCACAGATTTCTGTAGTCAATAGTAAACAGGGGCTGAGATTGTGTAAAGGGCGATATCACAGGACACAGGATACTTGGAAACGAGTGATCAGGAATGACGCTGTGTCCAAAAATGGTTCAAATGGCTCTAAGAACTATAGAACTTAACATCCCTAGGCCTAGAACTACTTAAACTCAACTAAGGACATCACACACATCCATGCACGAGGCAAAATTCTAACCTGGGACCGTAGCAGCAGCGCAGTTCCGGACTGAAGCGCCTAGAATCGCTCGGCCACAGCGGCCGGCACGCTGTGTCCTGTGGCAAACAAATGAAAGGGTTTGAATTTGGCGAATGCCTGGACAACTTTTCCTGCCATCATATTTCGTGCCAAGAGTGAAGTACAGAGGAATTGGTGTTGCGGTACGGGTATGTGTTTCGTGGTTGGGGCGTGCTTCTGTTACTGCACCTACGAAAACGCTAAATGCGGAAGGATATGGAAACATTTCATGGCATAGTGCGCCACGAACAACAGAGGAACACTTCGTAGACAAGGATTGTACCAGCATGACAATGTACAAAGTCATAAAGCAGCGTCTGGGAGCACATGATTTGTGAGCAGTAACGTTTCTGAAATGGACTGGCCTGCCCACAGTCTCGACCTGAAACCAATGTAACCCCTTTGTGATGAGTTAGAACGTCCCGTTTCCTCCAAATGCTAGCGTCCAAAATCACTGCCTTCTTTGGTTTTATGCGTGAAGGAGGAATGAGCCACCGTTCCTCCACAGACATTCAGACACCTCACTGATGTGTCCCCAGCAGAGTTGAAGCCTCTGTAAAGAAGAGAACCGTAAAGTCGTATGGCATCTTTGGCTGCGGGAGTCCCAGGGGTAGATTCAGCAGCCTAATATCAGAGCGGTATCTACAGTGGACAGTGGCCACCACAAGATCCTGAAGAAGATCCCAGCTGAGGTGTCGAAACATTGGTTGTTTGAAGAAATATGACGCGGCCTAAAACACAGAAGATTTTCGTTTTCCCTATCCTTCTCGCGCACTACCGCCTTTTCTTCGCGAAGTGTGAGATTGGTGTGTTCAGCGTAGATAAGTGCAATGGCTGCGTATGTGATATTATGTCATGATTGGACTGTATGATGATGAGAGAAGGATGAGGGTGAAACTCAGTGCTCGAAGATAGCCTACTCCTCTTGAATAACTCCAAGAATGGACTTAGAGCTCGATGTCCCCATCCAACGGGAAGAACACCATATTGTCTGAGTGAATGAAAAGTGGAGGGAGAGGGTGAATGCGTCATCTATGTGAAGTATCAATAGCCGAAGTTGTTAACAACGAAACATGAGAGCGTAACAATCAAATTATGGCACCTCGCTATGAGTCACACGCATGAAAGAAAGCACCAGTTTCCAGTATCTTAGTAATGTAATTGTTACTGTGGTCCTTTAGGTGAGTAAAGATGGGTTGTTCCCCTTTTACAGCTTTTTGGAATTTATTAGCTAGAATTTTTATACTAGTTGATTCTGGAATTCGAATTAATCGAAATAGGGTGATTACCGGCTGGAATAAGTTTAAATAGCAAGCCGGCTGGTTACTGTGTTATTTGGCCAATATGGAAGAGATCTTTAGCTGGCTACCTGAAAAGCCGGCCGCTGTGGCCGAGTGGTTCTAGGTGCTTCAGTCCGAAACCGTGCTGCTGCTACGGTCGCAGATTCGAATCCTGCCTCGGCATGGATGTGTGTGATGTTCTTAAATTAGTTAGGTTTAAGTAGTTATAAGTCTAGGGGACTGGTGACCTCAGATGTTAAGACCCATAGTGCTTAGATCCATTTTGGTCTACCAGGAAAAGATTTTGTGCGTTCGGCTCTCGAAGTCCGTGGTCAGCTCTTGTGATGGGAGGCCATAAAACCCAGATCTATAGTGCTTTTTGTCCACACCGTGCAACATTTGATTATGAATAATGGGATTAGATGGGTAGATCACATAACTAATGAGGAGGTATTGAATAGAATTGGGGAGAAGAGGAGTTTGTGGCACAACTTGACTAGAAGAAGGGATTGGTTGGTAGAACATGTTCTCAGGTATCAAGGGATCACCAGTTTAACATTGGATGGCAGCGTGGAGAGTAAAAATCGTAGAGGGAGATGAATACACTAAGCAGATTCAGAAGGATGTAGGTTGCGGTAAGTACTGGGAGATGAAGCAGCTTGCACAGGATGGAGTAGCACGGAGGGCTGCATCAGACCAGTCTCAGGACTGAAGACCACAACAACAACAATGGGACTGATTTCTAAAGGTTTGTCATTGGTAATGTAAGGACGTCTACGTCTACGGAAGTTTCATGTGTTTTTGGTGAGAGCTAAGACTTTCTTTGGAAGGGCATAAATTCCGTATGACGTGCTCTGCAGCCATAGCCATGAACTTTCAGAATACAGAGACGTGATGACGTGCTTAGTATTCAACCGAGCATTCCAAAGCATTAAACATTGCGTGTTTTTACAAACTGGTCATTAAGCGATAAAATAGTGTGACACTTTGAATAACAGAAAGTGAGTTCAAATCTGAAGCTCGCTACTAGAGAGAGAGTGCAGCAAGTACAAAAGAATTAATACAAAACTTGATTATTTTGATACCTTCATTCCTCGAACTGAGTGCTGAAGAAGATTTCGTAGCAAAATTTTTTTAATCGAAGCCACACTAGAAACTCGATATTTTATTCAAGAATTTTTTCAGCTAGTAGTTACAGCCAGATCTAATCAAGTTTTATCCTTTACGGGGACCAGTCAGTTACAGCCAGATCTAATCAAGTTTTATCCTTTACGGGGACCAGTCAGTTACAGCCAGATCTAATCAAGTTTTATCCTTTACGGGGACCAGTCAGTTACAGCCAGGTCTAATCAAGTTTTACCCTTTACGGGGATGTCAGTTAAATCCACGCACCCTTCGTTCGTAGTTTTCCTCACCTAAAAAACGTTATACGTTGTTACCTCCCCTCAGATAAATAATATTATATATCATTTAGATTTAGTGTAACATCCCAACAGTAAAAAATATAATTATATCATTCACATTCTGCGTAACCTACCGACAGATAAATTATGTACATTGCAGTCACATTTAGCCTAACCTACAAACAGATAAATTCCGAAACCTACCAATAATACAATGTGACTAATCTCCTAATAAAAAATGTGACTCATAGATAATCTTTCAATAATTGACTGTGAATTTAAACTGGTAAATTTTGGACTTCAACAGTGCTGCGTCATGGCCCTGAAAGATCATTCTGAATAAATTGAAAATTCTTATCTCATTAAGGTCGCCGGATAGCGCATATATATCTGCCCCTATATGAAATTTTTCTGGCACAGCCCAGTGCAATGCTGGCCGATAGATTTGTCATGTATATAAGGAAACAACTGATTTTTATTTACAATAATCGGGATGACCATGGATTGGAGAAATTAGTAAATTCTTTAAATTGAGATGAATGATTGTCAAAAGTTAATTTTTATAAGAAAGATTATTATTAAGAGATTTTTAAAAACATTTACATGGGACATGATATAACAATAATACGTATGCGCGACGCTGCTTTTACCTTATACTGCAATGCTCAGGCACCGCCATCGCTCCACACGACCGGCCCAGCCAACTCGATACACACGACTGATAGCTACTACTTACTCCTACTGCTACACAGTTCCTACCGCAGCTACCACTGCTCTCTGGCCTGAGATTCTCTTATAGCTTACATATCGCAGGCAGCGCGTGAGCAATTCATCGAAATTACATCTGCTCGAGTGCGCTAACAACAAATTCCTTACCGAGCGAGGTGGCGCAGTGGTTAGACACTGGACTCACATTCGGGAGGACGACGGTTCAATCCCGCGTCCGGCCATCCTGATTTAGGTTTCCCGTGATTTCCCTCAATCACTCCAGGCAAATGCCGGGATGGTTCCTCTGAAAAGGGCACGGCCGACTTCCTTCCCCATCCTTGGCCGGCCGAAGTGGCCGTGCAGTTAAAGGCGCTGCAGTCTGGAACCGCAAAACCGCTACGGCCGCAGGTTCGAATCCGGCCTCGGGCATGGAAGTTTGTGATGTCCTTAGGTTAGTTAGGTTTAACTAGTTCTAAATTCTATGGGACTAATGACCTCAGCAGTTGAGTCCCATAGTGCTCAGCGCCTTTCCCATCCTTCCCTAATCCGATGAGACCGATGACCACGCTGTCTGGTCTCCTTCCCCAAAACCAACCAACCAACAAATTCCTTAATCATGGCCCTCTTACAACGTCGTTTAAGAAAAGATTGTGCTTCTCAAGAACTCACCACGGTAAGTAATTTCAAGATCAGTGGAAACGCGGGGAGGACGTATGGCCACAACGTCAAATTTGTTATAGAAATTTGCAACATATATTTTGCTAGTATTATGGTGTTTCTGGAGGCCAAAACACTCGTGTTTAGAAATGTCCACAGTTCGTGGTCTAGTGGCTAGCGTTGCTGCCTCTTGATCACGAAGTACCGGGTGCGAATCCCGGCCGGGTTGGCGATTTTCTCTGCCCGGAGATTGAATGTTAGTGTTGTCATCATCATTTCATCATCATAATCATCGTCATCATCATCATCATTCCTGACAGTGGCTGGATTGGACTGTGTAAAAAAATTGGACTTTATAAAAATTGAGACTTCGTACGGGTATTGATGACCGCGCATTTGAGCGCACCACAAACCAAACATCATCTGTAGGAACAAATATGGATTACACAAACAACGAAACCCAACTCGCTCTTGACATCGATGAGACCTAGAAGGCAGTAGATATCAGCGCCCAGGTTGTTACCCTTTTTTGTTGACTTCCGGGCGGCATTGTCACTTTAGTGACCGTTTGGAATAGCATAGCCAGCTTTGTCATTCGATTGAAACTTCCTATTAAGTAGATAGCGACTTGTAAGTCTTATGGGGGAGAATTTTAGGACGTAGTAGTGGCTTCTGGGAGACATCATTGATACGTTACATGACCATAGTCGTTCACAATATATGTAAATGATTTAGCAGAAAACGTCGAAGTTCCACGAGGCTTTTCGCGATTTGTACCGTGGTATATAAAGAAACTGTTCAGTTTGAAAGCTGGAAAGAAATTCATGAAGACCTACAGAAGGTCGACGCTGGTGCAGGGATTGGCAGTTGACACAGATCGTACAGCGAATAAATAGGCGGAAAGAAACATTATTGTATGATTGTAGGATTGCGGAGTTATCACTGGAGTCAGTAGCATCCATTAAATATCTGGGAGTGTGCACTTGGGGCGACTTGATTTAGAATATCAGGAAACAAATATAATCATAGGGAAGACAAATACTAGACGTGGACCTTTGGGAAGAATCGCGCATAAATGTGCGCCTCCCACGAAGATGGTAGCATACAAAATCCTCGTACGACCGACACTATTTGCTAATCAGTCTGTGACACTTAACAGAGGCGACTGATAGACGAAAAGGAGGAAATACAAAGAAGAGCAGCACGTTTTGTCAAAGATTCGTTTAGTGAGCATGAAATCCATCGCGTAGACGGCCATCCAGCCCCAGAGGGAAACGCTACAAGGGAGATCTTGTGCGAGATTGTACGCACCAGAAACAATCAGCCAATATACTGCTTCCCTCTAGGTATACCCCACAAAGAGACCATGAAGATGAAGTTAGGGAGATTCGAAATCACATGGAGCCCTACCAATAATCATTCTTCTCTCGTGCCAGTCACAACTGAAACAGGAAAGGGAAGCAGTGACTGTAGTAGCAGACGTATCCGTAGTCACACGCCATAAGGTAACTAACTGAGTATAGACGTAGCTGTCACGCATTTGCTAATACGGAATTGAAGTGTCAGTTTGGAGTGTTAGGAATATTTTGACGCAGCTTTGTTTTGACGTCCACTGCTTAGGAATGTGTTTTTTCTTTTCGTCTGAGTTCCCAAAATTTCATCAGAATGTTTGATGCGATGGTCATTTATGACAAGGTGAGTGATTACCTCGGGTCGCGACACACTGTTGTCTCCAATATTTTGTTTTTTGTTTGTTTTTCTAGTCGTTGCCCTACGTTAATTATCGGCACACCACAATTTTCTCTCTTGTACCTATCTCTCCATCTAAGAGCAACGTTTACAACCGAGATTATTTGTTCCACATTTTTCCTCTCCCATGCATTTTCCGCTTTCGCAAGAATCTATAATAAACTTTCATACATTACACTGTTCACGACGCATATTGTCAGATATTTCTCTCTGAAATGCAGGCATATGTTGGATCAGAGCTTACTTCTTTTGAGGAACTTTTCGCGTCTATCTGCCTTTCCAAAATTATAGGATTTCTTTTTTCGGTTTTCCCACAAAGCACGTTTCAGTGTAGCGTAATAGCGCACTCAAGACCTACTGTATAAGCGACTGGCTTGGTGAAGTAGTATAGCGCTGTGGTCACATTCTTGAGGATGGTGGTTCACATTCATGTCCGGGCGTCCAAAATAAGATTTGGTTTTCCCTTCTTTTCGTAAATTGCTTGTGGAAAATGCAGGGAAGGTTGCTTTCAAAATAATATGGCTCATATCTTTCACCGTTTCGAGTTTTCTTTCTGTATCTATGGACTTATTTTCCGATGGGACATTAAAACCGAATATATCCTTCCTTCTTTCTAAGACACGAAGCTCAGCCTAGAATACTGGATCCCCTATGTCATCGATTTATTATGGAATCATTTTTCGGAACAGTCATACAACATATGTAAATTCGTATAAATTCGTATTAGAGATCCACTCTCGACCTGAATAATTCCAGTCAGAGAAAGAATTAATGTTAAATTTATGATTGATTGTCGGCTTCCATAATAATCTAAAACAGAATTTCATAATAGTTCGAAATGGTTTCTGGAGGGACACTGGCTGACACAGTTGCAGAGCCAAACGCCAGAACGGTCAGGAACCCCGCTGAGTACTTCTTAGAAGGCCAGCAAGGGGAGGTGGTCAACGCAATGGGCAGATCCCGCATGCGCGTTTGAGACACTACAGGACGCCACCATGCAGATGCACGACAGCTACGGTATCCAGCAGTGATAGGTAGTGTAAATGTTTTTACAGAGTGAAGGTCAATTTTTAGCGAAAGGCACTAGTGCCAGCCAAACGTAGAAAGCCAACTTTTGAGATGGATGCCACAGATCAGTATCTTGGAGGTGGAAAGGGAGCTCTGAGCGAGGCCTTTGAAAACCATGAGAAATCACTGATTACCTAGCTCTTACAAAAAACTTCGTTTCATGATGTACGACCTATGGACAGTGGTTCATCTAAACTTTTTCCAGAGAGACAGAGAAGCACGACAGTGTTGACGGGAAGCTGCCTCATTGGTTGAGGAGAGAGACGGAATCAGCGAGGAATGGCTTTTTGAGGAGAGAGTGGTGACATCATTGATTAAAACGTCACCCAATATCTCTAAGGAGCATTTTGATCGGTCAGGGCTTGGAAGATTCAGGAACCAGCCAATCGAATAAAGCATATAACGAAAAACGCAGCGACGAGAATATTCCTTGTCGAATACCTTCACTCATACTCATCACCCACCAAATCGCCTTTTTCTTTGAGAGTCTTTTCTTGGAGTACTGTTGCTACTGCTTCACTATATTTGTCGGTTTCAGCCGCCAGCTAATCGGATGCGTTCGGGGGGCTTAGAAAATTTTCTGCCCAATCAACACTTAGCCGCTGCCACTGCCACTGAATGTAGTCTACATCTACATCCACATTCATACTCCGCAGGCCACCTGACGGTGTGTGGCGGAGGGTACCCTGAGTACCTCTATCGGTTCTCCCTTCTATTCCAGTCTCGTATTGTTAGTGGAAAGAAGGATTGTCGGTATGCTTTTGTGTGGGCTCTAATCTCTCTGATTTTATCATCATGGTCTCTTCGCGAGATATACGTAGGAGGGAGCAATATACTGCTTGACTCCTCGGTGAAGGTATGTTCTCGAAACTTTAACAAAAGCTCGTACGGAGCTACTGAGCGTCTCTCCTGCACAGTCTTCCACTGGAGTTTATCTATCATCTCCGTAACGCTTTCGCGATTACTAAATGATCCTGTAACGAAGCGCGCTGCTCTCCGTTGGATCTTCTCTATATCTTCTATCAACCCTATATGGTACGGGTCCCACACTGCTGAGCAGTATTAAAGCAGTGGGCGAACAAGCGTACTGTAACCTACTTCCTTTGTTTTCGGATTGCATTTCCTTAGGATTCTTCCAATGAATCTCAGTCTGGCATCTGCTTTATCGACGATCAACTTTATATGATCATTCCATTTTGAATCACTCCTAATGCGTACTCCCAGATAATTTATGGAATTGACTGCTTCCAGTTCCTGACCTGCTATTTTGTAGCTAAATGATAAGGGATCTATCTTTCTATGTATTCGCAGCACATTACATAGTATGTCTGTCGCTGACAGATACACTACAGAGAGAGAGAGAGAGTGAACTACTACCACATGAGAAGTAATGACTTTCAAGTTAGTTGCTAATTTTAGAACCTTAGTACCTTACTCTGAAGATTTGCCTTCAGAATTCATGAGTAGCGTGCTTCCAAAATCCATAATAGGTGAGACATGTTGCCCTCATTACTTCTACGTATTACCATGAGTAGTTCTATTCTACGTCAATCACTTTTATTCAGTTCTCTAGTGATTATTCTCAGCTTTCACCCACAGTGTCATGTTAGATGCGTGATATATCTGTTATCACTGGTTGGCTTTATTAAATATTTATTCATAAGTTGTCACAGGACACCATTATGGTAAATGAACGTCAATGAGAGTAACGGAAGATCTTTTACCTAAACTTTACAGTGCCTGACAATTGATATGAAAATAAACCCAAGTAATTAGAATTCATGTATCACTGAACATTTTATATATACCTTACCTTGTCTGGCTTTTGATATGGAAATAAAGGCAATTAATTAGAATATGCGTATCACTGAACATTTTATGGACACCTCCCAACTAATGTATACTACAGAATCAACATCTATTTCTTCTTATTACACAATAGATGTTCCATTGCTCACAAAGTCTAAAATTTTCAATTTTTCTTCGAGGGAAACTTAACGTACGGGGATTATTTATGATTTCTATGAATGTTTGTGTGCAGAAATATAGCGCTTCATTTTATAATCTTCTACTGATGACTGAAATTAGACAATTACTTTTTTTCTTTGTTCCAAGAAATGAGTACAGTGAAAAAAATGTAATCCTCTCTAATTTAAATTAATTAAATTCGTTATTACTAGAAAGCACCTATTGTAATTTAATTTCTGCTACAAACTGTCCGTGACGCTGACGCTGTTAACTGATGGCTGTGCGCTGAGACTTACGTTGTAGATACCTGGTTCTAATCTCGCTGGTGGAAGAAATTTGCTATGTTACTAGTCGGGAATAACAGATGTTGGTCTACAGTTCCAGATAGCCATAATGTGTAGCACTCTCGATGTTTAAGCTCGGAAATTTTCTGCAGAACCTCATTTAGTGATGACAACCGATACCATTTAAGGTCCACCAGATACATACAGTAATCCCAGGGACTATAATGCTGTTACAGATACATAGCTCTCCAATGTTTCTTCATTATCGCAAATGAACGGGTAAAGTCTACATGGCATTTCTATAGTCACAGTACTGAGAGACATACTGTAATACTTTAGCGTAAGTACACAACTGGTACCCCTGAATCGCTAGAGCTCTTGCAGGTGACTCTGTTATACATGCAGTTTTCCAATCAATAAAGCCTCAAGCGTCGTTCCTGCTGTTACAAGCTGAAGTAAATACCCCAATCCGCTACACTTTATACACTTCGTTGATAGACGCCAGCAGTGTTCTGCCTTTTGCTTAGAACTTGTAAATGGCTTAAAAATCAAATCAGCTAGACGACTGTTACTTCAGTCTAGCTTCAGCAGCTATTTATCAGGTTCACAGAAGTCAATCTGTGCCGGGAAACTGTGGTGTCACCGCTAGACACCACACTTGCTAGGTGGTAGCTTAAATCGGCCGCGGTCCATTTAGTACATGTCGGACCCACGTGTCGCCACTGTGTGATCGCAGACCGAGCGCCACCACAAGGCAGGTCTCGAGATACGGAATAGCACTCGCCCCAGTTGTACGACGACTTTGCTAGCGACTACACTGACGAAGCCCTTCTCTCATTTGCCGAGAGACAGTTAGAATAGCCTTCAGCTAAGTCCATGGCTACGACCTAGCAAGGCGCCATTAGCCTTACAGAGTTTGATAGTTATCGTATGAAATGTCTCAACAAGAAGAACGATGTACAAAAGAATAAAAGATAAGTATTCGAGGAGCTGCATACTTTTCTTATTAGAATTCACTACTTATCCTGTTCCAGAATTCACGCCCGTCTGCGTTAGATAGCTTCCTTTTCGGCCGCCTCTATCTACAAGGTGTTGGCACATTTACCAACACATCAGAAACCTATTTGGATTCCAAAGAAATCTGAGTAACTTTTTGACTGGCATCAGTAATGAAACGAGGCAGCAGTGCAATATGTTCCAAGAACAGGACTCCCCTGTTTCGTTCAGAAAACTTTTTTAATAATCCTTTCAGTCACAGTTTAACGGTATTTTTACTAATGTCTTTATCAATAGATAGTTGCAGAATTTGTGACATGAAGCCGGAAAATAAACTGACTACTTTACTGAGCATAAAACAGATTCTTTGTATATCATTCTCCTACGAAAGTTCAGTTGATACAGATTTTTTAGATACACGTAATCGATGCGCCCAGAAACATGAATGATGATGGGATAAAGCGGTGTGGATGAAAATATACGTTTTATACAAGTATTACGTCAGTGTCTACCAAATATTACGCAATGTTAATTAAAAGTGTGTGTGAGCGGCAGATAATCCTTGCACCGAGAGCCACGAATGAAAATGTGCAGAGTAAAAACGCCCGTGCTCTGAATTCCCAGCTGACAGGTAAACATGATGCAGCCGCAACCAGAGGCCGCGGCGAAGGCCTGCCGACATGTTTTTCGTCCGTCCGCAGGTTGACTTCCTGTCGCAGTTTGTTTGATGAAAGATTAAAGCGGATACCGGCGGCGGCTGACACAACTCCAAGGTTCCGTAAACCTATTCGGGACGGAATAAAACAGAGAGGTCAAACGGTTCGCGTTTCGACGGAACGTAAGGACATTTCTGCGCTAACATACCGATTTGTCCTCCGCTACTGGGTCACAGTGAAATTACGCAGTGTGTTAACGTAAATTTTACGTTTCATCTTCAGTCATCTAAGAAAGACATTTCCGACATCTCGTGGTGTGGACGTGCTGTTTCTGGTTTGTAGGTTCCTCTCTCACGAGAGAACTTGCTTCATCCTCCTTGGATCCACTTTTAATGCCAGAGAAAGAGTGCATAACAAATTAATCCCACAGTTAACGTGGAAACTGATACAATGGCAGACATAGAATTCGTATCCAATAATACATGTGACCGTGTTGTTGGCGATTATCCTTGAGTAATGCTCGAGCTTTTGAGATCCCTATCAGGTCGGATTGAGGGAGGATATAGAAGCAATTCAGAGGTGGCCTGCTAGATTTGTTACTGGTAGGTTTGATCATCACGTGAGTGTTACGGAATGCTTCAGGAACTCGGGTGGGAGTGTCTAGTGGACAGGAGGCGCTCTTTTCGTGAATCGCTGCTGAGGAAATTTAGAGAACCACCATTTGAGGCTGACTGCAGTACAATTTTACTGCCGCCAACTTATATTTCGCGGAAAGACCACAAAGATAAGATAAGAGAGATTAGGGCTCGTACAGATGCATATAGGCAGTCATTTTTCCCTCGTTCTGTTTGGGAGTGGAACAGGGAGAGAAGATGCTAGTTGTGTTACGAGGTACCCACCGCCACGCACCGTATGGTGGATTGCGGAGTATGTATGTAGATGTAGATGAAGTGTTTTAAGACCATACTATTCGAAGATGTATCGATTCCATTTAATAACTTGTACTTAAAGAATAGATAAAAAAGACTAACATAATATTATTTTTAACTTCGTCAGGAATTTTCTTTTGGATCATTATTTCACGGTAACATCCTTATTTTTATTTGAGTAGAGCATTATTTTTGCGGATAAGGGATAAAATGATGAATAGTTTCTTCTATAACAAAAAGGAAATTCATTTATAATTTAGATTTTGTTGAACAGTTGTAGTACAGCCACTAGTCTCGTTCCACCAGTACGGGAGGGAGAGTGTAGGGCAGTCGCAGGTGGGAGGTCGATGTCCGCGATCACGCGGCCTCCACGCGCCTTGCCGCAGCTGACCTCGTGACGACACCACTCCCGCCGCGCCGCTCCTGAGTCAACAAAGTCCACCACCCGCCACGCGGGCGATGCGTGGAGTCCGCTCTCCAGGGGCAGCCGACAGGCCACCCTCCGCCGATATACGGCACTCGTCTGTCAACGTAGAATGCCGACCGCTCACGGCGTCACTTTCGCTTCGCAAACAAAGTACTCGACAGTGTCTCTCTGAAACTTCAGTCGTAGTGCAGTATCGTTTATAAGATTGAAAACAATACCACTGTCGATAAAGGATGCATGGGAAGCTTCAATACTTAATTAAGTAATATTACAGGAATGTAAGCATTAGGAAATTTAATTGTATACTAAAGTATCTATCATACACATTTATCTTTGCTAATAAGACGTTTATTAAATTATTATAATCTATTTACGCTACTGGCCATTAAAACTGCTACACAGATAAGAAACGCAAATGATAAACGAGTATTAATTGGACAAATATATTATACTAGAACTGACATGTGATTTCATTTTCATGCAATTTGGGAGCATAGATCCTGAGAAATTAGTACCCAGAACAACCACCTCTGGCCGTAATAACGGCCTTGGTACGCCTGGGCATTGAGTCAGAGCTTGAATGGCGTGTACAGGTACAGCTGCCCATGCAGCTTCAACACGATACCACAGTTCATCAAGAGTAGTGACTGGCGTACTGTGACGAGCCAGTTGCTCGGCCACCATTTACCAGACGTTTTCACATGGAACATTTTCTGTATCCAGAAAGGCCCGTACAGGACCTGCAACATGCGGTCGTGCATTATCCTGCTGAAATTTAGGGTTTCGCAGGGATCGAATGAAGGGTAGAGCCACGGGTCGTAACACATCTGAAATGTAACGTCCACTGTTCAGAGTGCCGTCAATGCGATCAAGAGGTGACCGAGACGTGTAACCAATGGCACCGCACACCTTCACCCCGGGTGATACGCCAGTATGGCGATGACGAATACACGCTTCCAATATGCGTTCACCGCGATGACGCCAAACACGGATGCGACCATCATGATGCTGTAAACAGGATCTGGATTCATCCGAAAAAGTGACGTTTTGCCATTCGTGCACCCAGGTTCGTCGTTGAGTACACCATCGCAGGCGCTCCTGTCTGTGATGCAGCGTCAAGGGTAACCGCAGCCATGGCCTCCGAGTTGATAGTTCATACTGCTGCAAACGTCATCGAACTGTTCGTGCAGATGGTTGTTGTCTTGCAAACGTCCCCATTTGTTGACTCAGGGGTCGAGACGTGGTTGCTGCAGCCATGGACTGTGCGGCTGGTCCTGGCGTAGGTTCGAGTCCTCCCCCGGGCATAGGTGTGTGTATTTGTCCTTAGGATAATTTAGGTTAAGTAGTGTGTAAGCTTAGGCACTGATGACCTTAGCAGTTAAGTCCCATAAGATTTCACACACATTTGAACATTTCTTTTGTGACGTGGCTGCAGGATCCGTTACAGACATGCCGATAAGATGCCTGTCATCTCGACTGCTAGTGATACGAGGCCCTTGGGATGCAGTACGGGGTTCCGTATTACCCTCCTGAACCCACCGATTCCATATTCTGCTGACAGTCATTGGATCTCGACCAACGCAAGCAGCAATATCGCGATACGATTAACCGCAATCGCGATAGGCTACAATCCGACCTTTATCAAAGTCAGAAACGTGATGGTACGCATTTCTCCTCCTTACACGAGGCATCAAAACAACGTTTCACCAGGCAACGCCAGTCAATTGCAGTTTGTGTATGAGAAATCGGCTGTAAACTTTCCTCATGTCAGCACGTTGTAGGTGTCGCCAGCGGCGCCAGCCTTGTGTGAATGCTCTGAGAAGCTAATCACTTGCATATCACAGCATGTTCTTCCTGTAGGTTAAATTTCGCGTATGTAGCACGTCATCTTTGTGGTGTAGCAACTTTAATGACTAGTAGTGTATTTCACCGTGCCTGTCAATTTCATTTATATTATTTACATATCCATTGAGTTATACAATCACTCGTAGGTCTACATTTCCACTTCTGTTCACCGCCATTATCTATTTTTATGCACGTAAATTTACCACATATGTAGTGCTTACGACAGCTAAAAATTCAGGTTTAGATGTAGAGTGCTTCACTAAGTGATGAAAAATATCCGAAGACCTATAAACAGGCATTAATGTGGCGTGTGCGCACCCTTTTCCTTTATCACTACTAGGTACTCTTTCATCGAGGTACCTGTAAATTTGGGGAGGAATGGTAATCCATCCCTCCTCAAGAGCCCAAATCACGGAAAATAGCAATGTAGGATACTAATATCTGGAGGAAGTTCGACGTTTAAGCGGTTCCCAAAGATGTCCCATTGGTTTCAGGTGAAGACTCTGTGCAGTCCAGTCCATTTCAGCAATATTGTTGTCCACATACCATTTCCTCACAGATGCTCCTTTGCGAAATGGCGCAGAGTCATACTAATGCAGACAGCCATTGTCTCCAAGCTGTTGCTCTACTTTACACTGTAAAATGTGTTCCTAACTTTCCGCATTTAGCGTTTTACTAAGCACAATAGTAAGACCCACCTTAACCACGAAAAACAGGACCATAGCGTAGTACTAACTCCGTAATTCCCAGTTGGCTCTACACACGATGCAGGCAACATTCTCCAGACATTCGCCAAACGCAAACCCTTCCACCGGGTTGTCGCAATGTAGGGTGATTCATTTTTCCAAATCTTTCGATTCCAGTCATCCACAGTCCCGCAGCGTCACTCTTTATGTCACTTTAACGTTGACTTTGGAAATGAAGAGGTGGTCGGGCAGAGTACCCCATTCATTTTGAAATCCCCACGCACAGTCATTGCAACACTTTGGAACTCACGAGTGGTTATCTTCGCTCATCTGCTACGATTTTTACAACGGCACTCCACACTTTTCGATGCTCCCTATGCGTTAGTACACGAGTTCTGCCTGGTCTCGGTTTAAACGTGGTTGTTCATCACGTTTCCACTTCACAATGGACGTGGGGGCAGCTTCGGACGTGTTGAGATTTCTCTGATCAGTTTGTTGGTCAGGTGATATCCAATGACGAGTTCACTTCCAAAGATACTGAGTGCTTCACCCCATCTTGCTGTTACTGTTTGTCTACTGTCAACACAATACTCTTTGCATCTTTTGCACTAGTGGACCCGTCTTTCAATACATCTAGTGGTCAGTTCAGCATTATATAGGATGTCAGTATTCTTTTGACAAAGTAGTGGATGTTTCTGCTCTTGTTGTCATCGTTCCATTCGACCTTACCGTCGAACACAAACACATCTTTTTTCTCACTGTTTGGTCCTATAGTTTTTATGATATGTTCCTTTGCATATATTTAAGATTTAACTTAAACATTTTCTATTACTTTTTTTGTGTAACGTTATTCTTTGCTCTAATATATTTGAAGAAGTTCATGTTACTATAACTTAAACATTTTCTATTACTTTTTCTTGTGTAACGTAATTCTCTGCTCTAATATATTTGAAGAAGTTCATTTTACCATCATGAGGTACTTTTAGCGAATAGTTCCTTACTGACTACTACTTTCTGCAGAAAGTACCATTCGGAAGTCGACCTGTGTAAGAAGAAGAAAACTGCAAGAAAATATTTTATAGAAATAAGTCATAACAGAAATGTACTGAACGGTGTAATGTGGGCTCGTCTACTGTACATATGTGGTACAGTGCGCCATATGATGTTCTGAGAACAATATTTTCTTTCAGGTTTTTATATAAATTTCCTGACCTAGTGAACTGTTAACATGGATACAACGTTTCATGTGTTAACCTATTCTACCAAGGAGTTTTTATTGTATTTTTACTTGAGTACGTAGTCAAAGATTTCTAGCACATTTCTATTGTGATTGTCATCTGTACAAAATAATAGCATAATCCCTATTTTCTTGTGGTACTCCTTCACCTATGTTGATCGTCTTGAAAGTGATACAACCTACTGAAACTAGTCATTAAAGCGCTATACAAAAGAACCAATTGTACGGGTAACATGGATGTCCTTTTGATAGCGTTACACAGCTGTAACTTAGTGATGTCCATGCAAGCGAAAAACTGATTCACTAAATAAATCAGTACGGTAGAAAATTCCCTTTTTCTGTGCTTTTCATTTATAAACGTTGAGTTCATTCAATAACTGACAACACTTAGGTTACTGACTGTCTTCAGCCCTTTTCAGATGTACGTAAACGCATGTAGAGGTATGAAACTATACAAAAGTAACAGAGCTGTAGCTAACTTTTTGATTCACATATTTTCCTAGCTCCACAGTTAAATGCAAATGTCGTGTGACTAGGGCCTCCTGTCGGGTAGACCGTTCGCTGCGTGCAAGTACTTCGATTTGATGCCACTTCGGTGACTTGCGCGTCGATGGAGGTGAAATGGTGATGATGACAACACAACACCTAGTCCCTGAGCGGAGTAAATATCCGACCCAGCCGGAAATCGAACCCGGGCCCTTAGGATTGACAGTTTGTCGCGCTGATCACTCGGCTACCGTTGGCGGACGGCTCCATAGTTAAAAAGAAATGACAGTAAACGATAAAGAAGAGCAGTATTTAACACCCTATCGAAATCGGTGCTATTAGTGAAGAAGTACTGGTTCGTTTGGGTGAGGACCAAAGATGGGAAGGGGCCTAGACTTCAAAGAGTCACGTTCGGCATTTCGATGAATCGACTCATAGGAGGGGTAATTATCCTAATAATCTTCATAGATCGTTTTCTACCCATTTGAAGATTCTAATATACTGCACGGAGATCGTATGACTAAACTAGAGTATTTTTTTATGTGCTGCATACTGTGGGTGTAAATGGAATCGTCAACTTGGTAAGCGACTTGAAAACATAGTAATGACACATGGCCCCGAGAAAACCTTAAAGAGCGTGTATTTACGTTGCTTACCAACATAAACAAGCATTCACACGGTGCTGAAAAATTGCAATGTATTTCTTGCTGATGACAAGTCAAACACTTCAGATAAAGCATAGGAAAGAACCAGGAGATGGCGGCTTGTAAAACTAATGGCTACATAGACTAATATCAGATAAGTATTCATATAAAAACTTATAAGCTTATAGTGCATTTGGAACTGAAATTTATACCAGAAACGAGGTAGAAATCAACTGCCAGGAACACAGACTTCGAAAACGCTACTTGTCGCGCCTATCGCACTGAATGACTGGAAACAGTTCTAAGCGAGTGTGGATGTAGACCTTCCCAATTTATACAACAGATGTAAACACTCGGTGTCCAGGCGGGTGGCAGTGTTGAGATAGCGCTTCTTTTTGACGAGTGTCAAACCTGATGGTTACAAATAAAGTGCAGCTGCTGACGTAGGTCCAGTGCTGGCTGTAATTATCTTATGACAGCGAAACTAGGTAGGTACTCAAGGAGGCGAATGTGGAATCCACTTTCCCTGCAGGAAAATTGGTTTCAGTTTTCGAGACCAGATGAACGCTCTGCAGCATTTCATTGACGTCTCCGGTGTTCATATTGAACAAACTGTATAAGGAGCAGTTAATAATAACACAAACATTATCCCTGTCTCACTTGTTTGATATTTTCTGATCACGTTCTGTTCTTAATCCATTACATGGAAACATTTCTATGCGTCTTTGTTGCATTCGCAGCGCCAAATTTGCACCTAGTGGCCAAAATTGGAAATAATGTTTTAACCGCATAAGTCGGTTCCGCTTTAACACATTAGAATATCTACCAAGTTCTGCTGCCATACACAATTACAGACCTCTGCGAGTAGGTGCACTTTAATTATAACCACCCAGTACTTAACATCTTCTGGAGAGGTGTGCAGCCATTTAGTTGGAAATAACAGTGTGTCTCATCAACCCTAGTGATTTAAAAATTTGCAGTGGAGGTGTTACGGTTGTTGCTAATGAACAACTGTTCCAAATATTGACAGATTTCCAATATCTGGAGAGAGAAAAATCAAAACCACTTATGAAGCAATTAAAGACTGCGATCTAAAGACCTTTTGTTAGGTTCTGAAGAGACTTGTTCGCTTAGGCTAGTAGGCAAAAATATCTTCATATGGCCAGATTCAGTGAAAGAAAAATATGTGCTTCGTGTCTAGTGAAACAGACCCACTATTACAAAAATGTCTTGAAATGCAGCAGGTCACAAGAGGTGTATCCACATACATCTCAACAGCTACTGAGCAAATGTGGACAATCATCTCCTAGAAGAAATGGACAGCAATAACAAAATCGTCTTCCTAGTAAACCTCCAGAAAGTGTTTATTTCTTCATTTCCAGGAATAAAGAAGTCGACAGGGAAGGCAGATGAATGGTTGTGGAACGGTAGCGTTTTTTCTTCACTAATGACGATCTTCACACCATCGAAGAGGCCCTGATGAAACCATGTGGTTCATTTCTTCTGATGATGGAGCCATCAACGCAGAAAAACAGTAGAAACAACTGAACATTATCTCTCTGCTTCTCTTGACAACTTTGCTTTCTATTACTGGGAGATACATCTCCCGTCAAATCGTAATAAATCGCACACAACATCACCCTCAAGAACATCAAGAACGGAGAATCTCCCTCAGTTGAGAAGGAACCCTATTCAAACATTTTTATTAGACTTCTTCCGAAGTTGAATGGACGTATAATAGGTTTAGTAACGTAAATTAGTTTTCCTACACTTTTCTCATATAAAATACGCATCCCGTACAGGGTACGGACGTGATATTTCCGTATGTTAAAATAAAATGTTTGACGTTCCTGCACCGAACCGCAAACGCCGTGTATCAACTGATTTAAATTAGACTGTAAGATATCAGGATATTACCCGTAATGGTTGTCAACATAATTACGAAAAGAAATATATATCTTTCACAGTCAAGACGTATGTTTCAGAAATATACCGATGTTCACGTAAGACGTTTACACTGAATTCTCCTGAAGTGTAGTGGTTTGCAATGCGAGTAATGCATGTAAGACGAAGCATTATACAATATTGTAAGGAGGTCATGTCATTTTAATTTTTGTAAGTTATCGATATGCATGTCAGAGAGAGAGCAAGTTATGTTACCGTTGAACAATCTTTGATCTTGTTGTGGCACAGTCTTGCCTCTGCGTAGTCTGATACACTCTTAGTTGAAATGTGACACGGGATGGATCTATTCAGTACTGCTGTGTTGACTTGTGATTGTATCTGTTACATGAAGAAAGACTTTTTGTTAAGGACAGCATGGATGAACATCATGTATATATCGGTCGGCGAAAACAATATAAATTTTGAATAATGTTATTATTTTTCAAGAGAAGAAGTTTGAGGTAAGGCTGCAGCACTCTCGGAATGAGTGTCAGCTAGTTAACTTGCTCAGAGCTGAAAGAGAGACCATCCTGATTCCCTGAATGATGCATTAAGATACCAACTGATTAAGCTGTTCGACTTTTATAGGAATTCTCTGTTAACATTGTACCCTTTTCAGATCATTGTTCACTTTTTTAAGCATATTATTGTTCAGACCAATGTTATGTTTGAAGAACAAGCGAAATTTTACTCTCTCTTTTTGAGTACACACTTGATTCTAAAATTGTTGTCTTGAAATATTTCATAAGAATAGTTACTCTCCCCTTCCATTGTTTAAAGAAGGTTTGCCACTTCGTATAACTACATTGCACCTAGTGGTAAGCAACAGATTAAATATTGTTTGCAAATTTATTTAAAAGTAGAAATCCAACTTGTCCGGTGCCTGCTCGCTGTTTGCTGATATGCTTTCGAGAAATCTGCAACAATGTTGTCAAGACGCGAGGTAAATGGAAATTTTGATTATGCTCAGATAACTGTTTTACTTCAGTTGCGCACAAGTTGTGTTGAGACCAGTTACAGTTTAATTCAGATTAGGTTCTGTTTAAGTTGAATAAAAGTTAGTGGGTACATAGTTTTGGTAATACGTAGACTTCTTGTAGAGTGAAAGGTAGATCTGTGCTAAATTTCATACAAAAACATATAGTGGAGAGGTTACAATACGACACCGCCTGCAAACGAGATGAATCTTATAAAAACTGATTCCTGAAGCGAAAGCCTAAGAACTTACGTGAGTCTTTGCAATATCCAACATACAGTGACAAAAACCTTGGTCGTAATGTATTATTTACCTAGTAACGAAATTATATAAAAAATAACACGAAACTGGATGTCGTCGCTAAGCATATGGTACAGTTCGAGAATATTTGCGACTGGATATGAATGAGGGTTGTCATTCATTTATACCCCATTATCGGCTATGTCATTCAAACCTTTGCAAAATACCTTAGCGCCAATTTCTGTGCTTTCTACTTGGAAAGTGACAGAGTTTCAAGGAAATATTACGAGATATCGTGTCGTATGGAAGAAGCAAATTTCCCAGACGGCTTGTGACGGGTTAAGTAAGAGGTACACACTAACGATTTTCCTGTCTGGTCGGATGGACGCACTTGGTAAAACCCGGCGCTGGACGTTCATCGTGCTGGGGAATGAGATAAGGGAGCAAAAAATCTATTTGGTGGCATAGACATGTTTGATCAGAGTCAAGTGCTCTTTATGTTCCCGTAATAGTCACTAGGACTAATGAATGGAAGAACATCCACTGATTTTTTTATCATCGGCGATGATATGCCGAATTCAGGAAAGTCACAAAATTCAAACATGAGTAATTATAGCTGTATGATTATTGATCCGAAGGTTTAGTAAATTCAAGATTTACTTTACGACACAGTGCTTTAACAATTTGCTATCCAGCACGAAAGCTGAAGTGACGCCAGCAAACGAGTCCCCTAGAACAAGTACTCATGCACTCGCAGTGCACTTGCTTACGTTTGCAAGTTTGCACTGCTCCGTAATTCAACATGTAACAAGCAGGACTGTAATTTTATGAGTGTGGTTGTCCCTAGTTACACAAGGTACTTTTTCAATGTACTGTTTTTATTTACGACAAACCCGACAGGCTTAACTGAAATGAAATGAGCGAATGGCGTTGATGTCTGGGAGTCCCCACCTGGCGATGTTCGGCCACCGAGATGCATGTCTTTCCAGGGATTGCCACGTTGGACGACTTACGTGTCGATGATAAGTGAATGATGATGGGAACAACACAGCATCGAGTCTCCGAGTGGAGAAAAGCATCAAACCCGACCGGTAATAGAACCCGTGCCGGCTGCGTGGCAGTCCGACGCTCTGCCCAGTAACCTAAGGGACAGCCGGTCAGCGGGACAAAAATAGTATTGAACGCTATTTTTCCTCAAACAATAATGATATTCCTTCAAAGAAATGACAGATCGCTCCTTCTTATCTGTAATTATGAGACATTTGAAAAACTTATTCCCTTCGACCCAGTGTCTCTGGAGGAAAGTTACTGTCCTGGTTAAACGATTACTTCTGCGTCAGCATTTTTGGCATCCAGGGTGCGTACAACTTCAGATATTTCAAGACTGTGTCATAATTTCATACAGAACACTTCTTGAGGTGTGGGTAATGGCGTGAGATAATATTGAAATCGCGAAGCGTCGTTTTTGAAACTTCTATCGAATTTCAGCTCCATCTCATTACGACGGACTGCCACCCATTTCATATATCACCGTGCACACTCATGCGGCCTTCTTCAAACGCACTACACGATTTTATAATCTAGGGATCGATGACCTCAGCAGTTTGGTCCCTTAAGAAACGAATAACAGGGCGTATTTCACAATCAGAAGTGTTTTAAATCTGCTGAGCCATTTGAAACACCCGTAAATGAGCATTCATTCAAGCTAAAGCTACCGCAAGAAGTTTGTGGGTGGCTAACAGGCGAAGGTACTTCGCAAGAGTATGCAGTACGGTGACCATAAAACTTCAACGCTCATGTTTTAAAAAACTTTAAAAACGCGTCTCATATTAATCAAAAGGCTCCCAGGTTAAATACGTTCGTGAGACCACCTGTACAGGTTTAAAAGTTTTCAAAAACCGAATAGACTTGTGTCGTGGCCTCTGACCAGAGCACTCCTGTAAACTAATGCCGGTCGCGGTGGCCGTGAGGTTCTAGGCGCGTCAGTCCGGAACCGCGTGACTGCTACGGTCGCAGGTTCGAATCCTGCCTCGGGCATGGATGTGTGTGATGTGCTTAGGTTAGTTAGGTTTAAGTAGTTCTAAGTAGTAGGGGACTGATGACCTCAGATGTTAAGTCCCATAGTGCTTAGAGCCATTTGCACCATTTTTTTGTAAACTAAAGGTCATCGATTCGAATCTCACCTCCGCTATGATTATGCGTTATATAGTCTAAGACATAAAAAAACAAACACCACGAAGGAATTACACAAATGGGAAGGAAATCGGTGGATTTTACGTACATGTACAGACAAATAAATGATTACAGCTTCAGAAAAATTGGGTGACTTATTCAAGAGAAAGAGTTCCACGCACTGCGTAAGTCAGTAACCCGATGGTCTACCTCTGGCCCTGGCTGCGTTCACATTGGCACTGTCAAAGATCGTCAGAATCCGTCGCCAGAGGCAGCGCGATAACTTGTGCCGACGGCTAGGTCACAGTTCATCCGATCTCCTCCGTCAGTTTGTAGCAGGGTCAAGGAGGTTAGGTTAGGTTTGAACCTATTCTGTGTATGAAGAATAGGTCGGATTTTAACCTTCAACGCTACAGTCTGGAACCGAACGACCGCCACGGTCGCAGGTTCGAATCCTGCCGCGGGCATGGATGTGTGTAATGTCCTTAGGTTAGTTAGGTTTAAGTAGTTCTAAGTTCTAGGGGACTTATGACCACAGCAGTTGAGTCCCATAGTGCTCAGAGCCCTTTGAGCCATTTAACCTCCAAAAGTGGAATGGATAACAGGACGCCTTTGTACTTGGAAATGAGTGTTGCGGTGCGGCGCCTGTCTTGCAAAGAACGTGGCGAGTACCGTACACTCTGTCATCAGTTATTGGAACTACGTGACAAGTTTTATGAATATGAAATGAAGGGGAAAATGCTATGTTACAAAAGATAAAAATGCTTTAACTTTCTGACAACTTTTTCTTTCTCCCACCCCAGATTATCATCAGAAGGAACCGCTACTTTTGAATCTGAAATGCCATTCTTGATGTGTTTCATGTTTATACGTGCATACACCGCATTAAGGCTCTTTCCCAAACGCTTTCTTCTGAGTATGGTTCAATATGCTACTGTGGTAGGATGTGCGACTTCGTGTATAAAGGTTTTATCAATGAGATTACGATCACATAATGGTTATGTTGTGCGGTGAAATCAAGAGCTGTTTCTGTTATATGATGCACATATAAAACTTGTGTGACAGTAAGGGAGAATTACGTAACTATTGAAAGATGGATTTGTGGTTTCACAGCAGCTCACCTTATTCTAAAAGTAGTGATAATTAATGCAATGATGGCAGGATATTTCAGATAATCAGATTCTAGTACAGGAAACTCCAGTGCATTTTAGACACTTGCTCAATGGATTTAAGAAAGGAAGTAACAATGTTACTGGTGGCAGTATTTTTTTCCGTTAAATTAAACTTTTACTAAAGGAAATCATCTACAACTTATCACACTGTCTTTTTAGTGCACTTGCGCAAAGTGTAGCTTCAAAATTCGGCATTAAATAAATTGAACATTTCGTAGTATTTGCGGTGAAAAAGTGAAGACAGTAGCTTCTAAATTAACCTTAGGCCATCGTAAATAGCATCCAACGTGTCAAACAAAAACTTTGAAATTGTACTTTTCACAACGTGGTATAGGCTTGCATACTGGAAAGATGTAATCGCCAGGTGTCAAATATCGAAGTGTCACATCTACTTTTACTTGAGACAGAACTGCATCTTTAATGTATCGACGCGCAAGTCGCCGAAGCAGCGTCAAACAGAAAGACTTGCTCCCGGCGGACGGTCTCCCCTACGGGAGGCCCTAGTCACACGACATTTATTTTTTATCTTTAATGTATCAGATTTTCTAACTGAGCCACACACCTCTACAATTAGCTTTCGTTACCCGAAAGTGTTTCACGTGTGAGTCTTCGGCTTTGCATACCCAAGACCCTTAGTGATGAATCTGAAAAGTGACATTACAAACACTACTTTTCGCTGAATTTATTTGAAGTTGTGCATGCATACGTCAATTAACCATCAATAACTGTCGTTTCGCTTATGTGTGAAAAATAAACAAAATTTAGAAAAATTTACTCCGAAAACGTAAAGCACTGAAGAGTCGACAGACGTATCACCATCTTCGCAAGTCACTTCATGTGACAGAATCGCCAGTCCACTGGTATAAAGACGCCACTAAGCAGTAATAACAATTTGCAGACAGCTGATGTCCACCTACTGCACTCCAAAAGAGATCCACTAAAGTAACTTTAAGCCATCCTTGTCAATTGCACAATTTATTTTTTGAGGTTATAATTCACACTTAAAATTTCCGATAAAGATTTGCCTACTTGTAGTTTCCAATAAATCTGCGATGTCAGTCCATAGACTCCGAACTGTATCCAGATTATGATATTTTTATCCTCTGGCTGCCACAAATTCATTCTTTCTTGGATTAAATATCAGTTTCTTACGGCTCATATGTGAGAACATCGGTCTGTTTGACCGACGAAAACAAACTGATCTGAACTTCACCAACAGTCATCCGAAGTCTATACGTTCGGGCGATGAGATCGAATACAATGTGACCGCGCTCCTAGTGGCGTACGGATTTTAAAAGTTCGGCCGTCTTCTGACGATGCTGGTCGTCGGCGAATCCAGCGATATAGATGCCACTATGACCACAGCCTTATGCCACGACTTTATAGGGCTTGGCATTGACTGACAAAGCTGTTGGATGTCCTCCTGAGGGATACTGTGCCAAATTCTGTCCCCTAGGTGCCGTAGGTGTCAAAATCCAGAGCTGGTTCGAGGCCCCTGCCCTTAATGCTCACCGGCCGGTGTGACCTAGTGGTTCTAGGAGCTACAGTGTAGAATTGCGCGACCGCTACGGTCGCAAGTTCGAATCCTGCCTCGAGCATGGATGTGTGTGACGTCCTTAGGTTAGTTAGGTGTAAGTAGTTCTAAGTTCTAGGGAACTGGTGACCTCAGAAGTTATGTCCCATAGTGCTCAGAGACATTTGAACAATTTTGAACCTTAATGCTCCAAAAGTTCTCAATTGGGGAGAAATCTGGCGAACTTTCTGGCCTAGATAGGGTTTGGCAAGTACGAAGACGAGCAGCAAAAACCCTGCGAAATGCTTGCTGAAATGTAAACCAAGGATGGCTTGACATGAAGAGCAACCAAACGGGGCATAGGACACCGCCGACGAACCGCCGTGCTGTAACGGTGTTCCGGATGACAACCAGAGGGGTCCTGCCATGAGAGAAAAATGCCACTCATACTTGTCAGACCGTATGGGAGTGACAGTGACAGCTGAACAGAACATGGTACGATATCACTCAGGAGGACATCCAAGAATGACTGTTTCCATAAAGGCCACAGGTGAACCAACACGTCACCGACTTCCTCAGTTTGAGAAACTCTTTCTGTTGAATAAATCATCCAATTTTTCTGAAACTGTATTCATTTGTTTGTCTGTTCATGTACGTCCGTCCCATTCGAGTAATGCCTTAGTGGTGCGTCGTTTTTTCATTGTCATAGTGTGTATATGTGTCGTCAATGTGCGCAGTGATAGACTGCCTATATATCCAAGTATGAAATGATCACAGTGTTAAACTTACATAATATGACGTTACAGAGCCTGGACAATTATTGATTCCTTTGTGCCAGATAGGAGCGAGGCTAAGGCGTGGAAAGATGTAAACAAGTGCTGGGGTGTGGGTAATCTGCGGCTGAGTAATTGTTTTTGTGCGTGAGCCTGGGCCCTGAACACGTGATCGTCAGCTGGCGGCTGTTATCGGCTTACTGTCAGGCGCAAGGCTGCCGCCGACGCCGCCGCCGCCAACGGCAAACAATTAGTTCTAAAGCGGTGCGGTGGCGCGATGGGCACTCGGGCGGCGTGGCGGTGTTTTCCACCTCGTAACCTATAAAAATATTTTATTGCTTCGGAATTAATCACAACGTTTACCGCTACCGCAAGCCTTTGGATTTTATGCCACTTTTGTATTATGTGCGCAAGGTGGCAATAGTTTTGGCTCAAATGGTTGAATTGGCTCTGAGCACTATGGGACTTAACTTCTGAGGTCATCAGTCACCTAGAACTACTTAAACCTAACTAACCTAAGGATATCACACACATCCATGCCCGAGGCAGGATTCGAACCTGCGATCGTAGTGGTCTCGCGGTTCCAGACTGTAGCGCCTAGAACCGCTCGAATAGTTCTGGTTAGGTTATCTTTTAGGAGGGACGTACGAGAAAAATAAATGTACATACAATGAGGCAATACATACAGCAGAACCCCAATACCTGAGCCAACGTTAAAGGAAGTAAGAGATGCAATCAACAAATTGAAAAACAATAAAGCACCAAGATCAGATTGCATAACTGCAGAATTAGTTAAAAATGGGGGACAGAAATTGGTGGAAGTAGTTCACAAAGTGATAACTAAAGTATGGAACTCAGAGATGATACCTGAATAGTGGCAGGAGTCGATTCTGATCCAAATTTTGAAGAAAGGCGACAAAATGGATTGTAGTAATTATAGTAATATTACCAGTATGTTCCAAAATTTTCTCGAATATTCTGCTAAGCAGGCTTACACCATATGCAGATGAAATTGTGGAGGATTACCAAGCCGGCTTTCGGAGGAACAGATCAACTATAGACCAAATATTCACCCTGCGTCAAATATTGGAAAAGAAATGGGAATACAATAAACCAGTTCATAATCTTTTCATAGATTTTACAAAAGCATATGATTCAGTATTGCAATCAAAATTGTACAGAATTCTTTTGGAACTTGGAATACCAAAAAAGTATGTTAGACTTATAGAAGTGAGTTTGAAAAACACAAAAGGTAGAGTACGCGTGAGGAAATTGGAGTCAGAAGAATTTGTAATAAAGAACGGACTTAAGCAGAGAGATGCCCTGTCTCCGCTACTTTTTAATTTAGTCCTAGAATATATTGTACGAATGGCAGCAGATAATTCAGAGGGTGTGGAGTTAAATGGAAATATTAAGATATTAGGGTATGCAGATGATCTAAACATCATTAGCAATAGGAAAGAATCTGTAACAGCAAATGCGAATGCGTTAATCAAGGCTAGTGAAGATGTAGGTCTAAGGATAAATGAAGACAAAACTAAATACCTGGTTAATACTAGAACTCTAACAGCAGTAGATCAGAAAATGTTAAGAGTTGGAGACATGCAGTTTGAAAAAGTGAACGCATTTAAGTATCTAGGCGTGGACATCACTTCGAGAAATGAGATTGAATCTGAACTGAAGAAGACATTACGGGCGGGAAATGCGTGCTACTTCTCACTGAACAGATTACTTTCATCACGGATATTGTCCAGGAATTTAAAGATTAGAATATACAAAAGTATTATTCTACCAGTTATGCTGTATGGGTGTAAGACTTGGTCTCTCACTGTGCAAAATGAAAAGCCCTCTCGAGTATTTGAAAACAAAATTTTAAGGAAAATTTTCGGAGCAAAAAGGAATGAAATTAGCGGAGAGTGGCGAAAACTGCATAATGAAGAGGTTCACCAACTCTATTCGAGCCCTGACATAATCAGTATTATTAAATCACGTAGGCTGCGGTGGGCGGGTCACGTAGCTCGAATGGATGAGGGCAGGGCAGCGCGCAGAGTACTGGTAGGGCACCTAGATGGAAAAGGTCCTGTGGGGAGACCGAGGCGTAGATGGGAGGACAATGTGAAGGCCGATTTGAGGAGCCTAGGTATTGAAGGTGAATGGAAGGAAATAGCCCAAGACAGGGACAGATGGTGAAAATACGTTGCTGCGCTAATGGACTCTCGAGTCCGGTATGACCAGTGAGTAAGTAAGTAAGTTCAATGAGGCAACAAAAGTCATGAGATACCACCTAATACCGTGTCGGACCTCGTTTTGCCCGGCGTAGTGCAGCAACTAAACATGGCATGGACTCAACAAGTCGTTGGAAGTCCCCTGTAGAAATACCGAGCCAGCTGCCTCTACAGACATTCATAATTGCGAAAATGTTGCCCTGCAGTATGTTGAGCCAAGAGCTGACCTCTCCATTGTGTCCCAAAAACGTTCGATAAGATTCATGTCAGGCGATCTAGGTAGCCAAATCATTCTCTCAAACTGTACATGTTGTTGTTGTTGTCTTCAGTCCTGAGACAGGTTTGATGGAGCTCTCCATGCTACTCTATCCTGTGCAAGCTTCTTCATCTCCCAGTACTTACTGCAATCTACATCCTTCTGAATCTGCTTAGTGTATTCATCTCTTGGTCTCCGATTTTTACCCTCCACGCTGCCCTCCAATGCTAAATTTGATATCCCTTCATGCTTCATGCCTCAGAACATGTCCTACCAACCGGTCCTTTCTTCTTGTCAAGTTGTGCCACAAACTCCTCTTATCCCCAATTCTATTCAATACCCCCTCGTTAGTTATGTGATCTACCCATCTAATCTTCAGCATTCTTCTGTAGTAGCACATTTCGAAAGCTTCTATTCTCTTCTTGTCCAAACTATTTATCGTCCATGTTTCACTTCCATACGTAGCTACACTCCATACAAACACTTTCAGAAACGACTTCCTGACACTTAAATCTATACTCGATGTTAACAAATTTCTCTTCTTCAGAAACGCTTTCCTTGCCTTTGTCAATCTACATTTTATATTCTCTCTACTTCGACCATCATCAGTTATTTTTCTCACCAAATAGCAAATCTCCTTTACTACTTTAAGTGTCTCATTTCCTAATCTAATTCCCTCAGCATCAGCCGACTTCATTCGACTACATTCCATTATCCTCGTTTTGCTTTTGTTGATGTTCATCTTATATTCTCCTTTCAAGACTCTGTCCATTCCGTTAAACTGCTCTTCCAAGTCCTTTGCCGTCTCTGTCAGAATTACAATGTCATCGGCGAACCTCAACGTTTTTATTTCTTCTCCATGGATTTTAATACCTACTCAGAATTTTTCTTTTGTTTCCTTTACTGCTTGCTTAATACACAGATTGAATAACATCGGGGAGAGGCTACAACCCCGTCTCACTCCCTTCCCAACCGCTGGTTCCCTTTCATGCCTCTCGACTCTTATAACTGCCATCTGGTTTCTGTACAAATTGTAAATAGCCTTTCGGTCCCTGTATTGTCCATAATGTTCTTCAAAATCAATCGCGAACAAATGTGACCCAGTGAGATGTCACTGTTGTTTGGGAACATGAACTCCATGAACGGCGCAAGTGATCTCAAACTAGCTGAACATAATTTTTAGCCAATGATCGGTTCACATGGACCAGAGGACCCAGTCCATTCCATATAAACACAGCCCCTACCATTACCTAGCTTGCAGAGCACCTTGTTGACAACTTGGGTCCACGACTTCGTGTGGCCCGTGCCACTATGGAACCTCACCATCAGCTCTTATCAACTGAAATTCGGATTCATCTGATCGGACCACGGTTTTCCAGCCGTCTAAGGTCCAACCGATATGGTCACGAGCCCAAGAGAGTCGCCGCAGGCGAAGTCGTGAAGCTAGCAAATGCACTCGCAGCGGTCTTTCTGTTGCCATGGCACATTAAGTTTGGCAGCACTGTCCTATCAGACAAGTTAGTCGTACGTCCCACATTTACTTGTGCCGTTATTTCGCGCAGTTTTGAATGTCTTTTAATGCTGACAACTCTACGCAAACTCTCTCGATCCTTAAGTGTAGGCCATCAGCCGGTGCGTTGTCGGTGGTGACCCTGAAATTTCTCGGCACATCATTGACATTGACACTGTGGATCTCTGAATATTCTATTACCTAACGGTTTCCGATACTGCATGTCCCATACGTCTAGCTCCAACTACCATTCGACATTCAAAGTCTGTTAGATCCCGTCGTGTGGCCATAATCACGTCCGAAACTTTTTCACGTGATTCACCACACATGGCAGCTCCGCCAACGCACCGCCCTTTTATATCTTGTGTACGCTACACTACCGCCATCTGTATATGTGCATATCGCTACCCCGTGAATTGTTTTCACCTCACAGTAATATTGACAATGGCTACACGGCGTAAGAACTGTGTCCCATAAGGGACAGGGATCCTACATCAATGCCACGCCTTGTCAATGATAAATGGTTTCAAATCGACTGGTTTAACGCTACTATTAATGAAGACAGTTCTATGTCGACCAGTTTCAGACTGAACACTGCAAAACGAAAAGAATGTAATGCGCATCTGGAGTATGGCAAGTCACAAAAGGCCACTAATCACAGAGACGAATGAAGTTGCGCGTCTTCAACTTGCCGCAAAACACAGAAACTGGACAGTAACCGACTGGAATGTGCGCTGGTGCAACGAGTGGCGATTTTGACCTTTTCAGTTGGTGCAAGGCGTCATGTTGACTGATGGTAAGTGAAGCACTTAAACACAACGCATGGACGATGTAGTTTACGCTCTAGGTGATTCTGCGATACTTTTGACGTGCTTTTCGTACCATGACTTGGTTCCATCGATTTAAACATGAACCAGAAAGTTAATTTCAATATACGTGGTGATTAAGTGCCTCATCTCCACAACAGATATAGTGTGGCATTCCTGTCTTCCAGAGGACAACACCTTTGTTCGCCGGCTTGCTTGCATACATTTTTTAATTGGCGAACACTCAAGCAATATACCGCACTTTTACCAGACCATTAAAACATGCGACCTTAATTCCGTGGGAAAATTCTGGGACTGTTCGGAATAACTGGCGAAACGTAGCAAAAAACATCTCCCCAATGTGGTAACTTCACTAGATCCAACGCATTAGTCGCCTCAGCTAGATATACGATACCGGAAGAAGCTTCCTCGTGGAAATAAGGCCTTTATGAAGAAACCAGGCAGTGATGTTTGCAGAGGGTGAGTAATCTTTTTGTTTTTATTGTTGTTCTTGTGGTCCTCTGTCCGAAGAGTAGCTTATTGTAACGGTCCATGATAATGTACTGTGCAGTCCTCTACATAGCTGCATAAATGCTGCAGTGTATACCGACCTGAAACTGCTGTCTCTAGTCAGAATGTAGTCTCCCTCTGCAACACCCCCTCCCTCCACCCTGCAGCCCATATACACACTTTCTTCCATTGCTTCTGGATGCTCCAGAATGTGACCTTTCAACTTAAAAAATAAACACCGCTGCAACATATGTCTCACGGAGGGCCGGAGGGTAGCACCAAGCACGAGTCGAGATCGGTCTACGGAGGCACAGTAGGCTATTTTGTGCTCCACTCAACAATGTAGGCTACAGAACTGCGATGACCACAGCTGCTTTTAATTCGTTAGCGGCCACCATTATAGATCATTTGGATGGCGGGTTTGTCCGATAAAACGTCGCATAAGGCATTCACATCCTGTAAACAATGTTGTCAGTTGAGATTCCAATTGCAGTCCGTCGTTAATGGGTTCAGGGCAATGGAATGCGACGCAATTTAAATTGCTTATTATTAAAAAAAAAAGGTTTAGTTCTTCAGAACAGCGAAGTCGAAACTTGTTGCAGTTTTCCAGATAATAGCCAATAGCCGACCGAAACTTATAGATTACTATCATATCTAAGAACAAGTAATGTGGTCAGTCTGTCACATTGGGTTTCCCACTATGCGCTTGTTGCAGTTAATGACGACTGTATGTCTGAGCAGATCTAATGCTTGTGGAGAGATGCAGCCAAACGCACAAACACGATAGTTTGTAAAGGTGGGGTGGGGAAGGGGGGGCGGGTGGTCCGAGCGGTCTCAGGCGCTGCAGTCATGGACTGTGCGGCTGGTCCCGGCGGAGGTTCGAGTCCTCCCTCGGGCATGGGTGTGTGTGTTTGTCCTTAGGATAGTTTAGGTTAAGTAGTGTGTAAGCTTAGGGACTGATGACCTTAGCAGTTAAGTCCCATAAGACTTCACACACATTTGAACATTTTTTTTAAGAGGGGGGGGGGGGGGGGGGGAGGACGGGTGGGCATGAAGACGAACGGCGACTTGTAAGTAGCCATAAAAAATTCCAGTTCCGATTTTGTTAAAAACGTACGTAATACTGAGTTTTAAATCATTTTGTTGTTGACTACACTTTATTTTTTCCTTACTTTTCCCTTGCCCCCGGGCATGGGCACCCTTCGATGTAGCAACTGTTGCAAATTTATCACACTATTTTCTCAAGTTTCCGATTTATTATAGGTTATTATCGATTTCGGTCCTTATCGGCCGTCATCTGAAGGTATGAGTCCAGTTGAAATTCAGCGCATCACCCATTTGTCGCAAATGGTTGCCTGAACTTAAGAGACTGTAAAATGCAAAACACGTTGCTAACGCCATGAAATGTGCACAGAAGACTTATTTTATCTCAAAGTATCAGTTAGTGTTCTCTAATTAATTTAACAGAACAAAAGTATGGTTAGCATGGATACAGTTAGTTACGAACAGATACGACGCAGCATTACGATTGAGACTGCTGCCCATTAATAATGTTATTCAGGAAATGCATCAGTATGGGCCCATGAATATGTAGCTCTAGTGAGCTTATATAAACATATTTCCTCCTTTTTATTATTTTTATTCATTATTTTTGGTAATAAATTACATTATATTCATACACAGAATAGGCCAAGAACTGGTACACCTGCCTATTATCGTGAAGGGACTCCGCGAGCACGCAAAAGTGCCGCATCACGACTTGGCATGGACTCTACTAATGTCTGCTGTAGTGCTGGAGGGAACTGACACCATGAATACAGCAGGGCTGTCCATAAATCCGTAAGAGTAAGAGAGGGTGGAGACCTCTTATGAACAGCACGTTGCAACGCATCCCAGACATGCTCAATAATGTTCGTGACTGGGGAGTTTGGTGGCCAATATATGACATGCAACAACTGCAAGGAATACGATAGACACCAGCCTTACGCAAGCCAAGATCATCTTTTACGGACGCCAACAGTGCCTTAATTTTAGAAGGTGGTCGAAAAACACATTTCACATCATATTTCCGCAAAATGCGGCCAATCCTGTTGGAAATGCTTCCTGCGTAAGGCTGGTGTCTATTGTGTTCCTTGCAGTTGTGGCATGTCATATATTGGTCAATCAGGACTGTGGAAGACCATTGTATCGAACATAAGCGTCACACACTCTTACAACAGCCGAGCAAATCCGCTATTGCATAACATTGCCTTGACACCGGTCATCCTATGGAATACAACAACACGGAGAGTCTGGCTTGCACGTCCAGCTATTGGGATAGTGTTATTAAGGAAGCTGTTGAAATCAGACTATCAAACAACCTTATAAAGAGAGATGGTGGATTTTGTTTAAATGCTGCTTGGAATCCTGCTCTGTCTCCCATCAAAAAACAGAGGGACAGAATTAGTGCTATCTCACCTGTTGATTAGTAGTCACTATCGATATTTCTGATGTTGGTTATCTTTGGTTGTGCGTTGACTCTGTTGTTACTTGTTCTGTGTTGTGGTATCTTCCTTTTTTCTCCTCTGTGAACCGAGGTATTAAATTCCCTTGTACATTGCTTCCTCCTTGCAGTTGTGCCTTGAGATCGGCAGGGTGTGCTCCTGTCGAAATATCGGTAGTGGTCGACGATTTCACCCGGCAGCAAACCCGTAAGTTATTTGATTATTTTATTGTGCTACCAGCTTCAGCGGTTTACTGTGCCATCTTTAGGCACCTGACCGATGTGCAGGATGTTCCACCTCGGTTCTGGTGAAATCAGGGGCCGGCATTCAGATACTGGTATCTGTAGTTCTACTTTTGTAGCGATCACTTCAACCATCATTTACCGATAATGGTTGAAGTGATCGCTGTAGTAACTAGAAATTTAGAGAGCCCAATATTTGAATGCTGTCCCCTGTTTTGGCCAGAACCGAGGTGGAATCTCCTGCACATCGGTCAGGAGCCTGAAGATAGCACAGTAAACAGCCGAAACTTGTAGCACAATAATAAAAGTTTGGAAATTAGACGGCTGAAAGGTGTTTGATTTGACACCCTGCAACGAATAGCCGAGACCCGCAACCATCTCTGAAAAGATGGACATACAGAGACCTCAAATACATACATTATGTGAACAGTATGAACTTGAATTGCAGAAAGACAGTGATTACTGTTGAGTGAACGGTGAATTGTGCGGTGTGCTTCAATTTCTGGATGAAGTAAATTTCTGCATGTGCAACGGTCGCGTACGTATGAGTCGCTGGTGAAAAACACATACGTGTGCACGATATACGTACTGGTCATTACAAGAACAGAGCTTTGATGTGACTAATCTTTGAACTGGGCCGTGTCAATCAGTGAACTGAAACTGTTCCACGTGAGTCACGGAGAAGGACATCGTATAGACAAATATACTCCGCAAACGCCGGCCAGGGTGGCCGAGCGGTTCTAGGCGCTACAGTCTGGAACCGCTCGACCGCTACGGTCGCAAGTTCGAATCCTGCCTCGGGCATGGGTGTGTGTGATGTCCTTAGGTTAGTTAGGTTTAAGTAGTTCTAAGTTCTAGGGGACTGATGACCTCAGAAGTTAAGTCCCATAGTGCTCAGAGCCACTCCGCAAACGCCCTGACGTGTTTTTTAAATTGTGCACAATCTGGAATGCAGTTCCACAACTTCAAGACCCCCGACGACAGGAGGGAGAGAATACCGGAATCGTATCGTTGTCTGGAACAGATATACAACAGATATGGGGACATTATTTGCAACACAGAATCGTCGAATGCCAGCAATGGCACCTCTTCGTCCCCTAACTGCCTCGGAATCCTGCAACGAGATGAGGAGCAGCTAAACCGGAGTTTTGAAACAGGCTCCTAGTTAGGATCAGGCTCTGAATTGCAACAGTTGTTCATTATTTGCTTTCCCTTTAAAATCGATTGTTGTTACATTTTTTGGTATTATCTTAGGAGGACACTGGTGTCACAAATTGCTGCAAATATACTGACATATTATTGTAGTGCTTACGTCACATCCCTCCCTATAATTTTTCTGTTAATTTTTAAAATAGTAGTCAAACGTACTGCTATTAATCCGCCCATTTGCATGTTCCGCTGGATCTGATTTCTCACGTAATATAATTTAAACTGTGAAGTCGACAGATTTGCAAACGGCCACTGCGCAGTGTGCCCGCAAACCTATTTGTTCTGATCGCAGGCGCTGAATTCAAATCTGACAGTTGGTGTATACCTGTTTGGGCTGATTCTTTTACGATATTGCGCGAGTAGCAGCGGTTGGGCACGTTAATGTATTTCGAGTGAATGAATAAATTTCTGGTTGCGTGCGTACTTGGTACTTTATACTCGTGGAAACTTCGTGTAATGCCATAGATTTATGTTTATTTTCTTTTCCATTCTTAAGTAAAGTACAAGGCAAGGAAATTGGCTTTATTTTGATTCTGACAGTAAGTTAAATTTACCTTTTTACTCAGAATCCTACACGTAGAGTTAACCACCCTTTACTTACAATTTCGAGTTGATTCAGTGATAATGAGATTAGGTAACCACTTGATTACATGGTCATTTACACTACTTAGAGATAAGTTCAGCATCTCGTTGTCGTATATTTCCTCAGAGAATAGGGAAGCGTCTTTGCATATAACAATTTCTACATCCATACTGTTGTGGACTGGCAAGACAGCCAATCCACAGTGACGGGTAGCCGAAAGGCACACGTCTAAGCTCACGCAGGCTGGCGTGAGGTCTGGAACAGTTAAGGGAATTTAAAGTAGCAAATAAAGTACGTAGCTGTTGGAATACTTAACTTTAATCCATAATTGGTGAACATCGGTCTGACGGTACATGCATCACAAGATAAATAGCAATTGATAATGGCGCCTTGCTAGGTCGTAGCAAATGACGTAGCTGAAGGCTATGCTAACTATCGTCTCGGCAAATGAGAGCGTAATTTGTCAGTGAACCATCGCTAGCAAAGTCGGCTGTACAACTGGGGCGAGTGCTAGGACGTCTCTTTAGGCCTGCCGTGTGGCGCAGGGAGAGCGGCCTGAGCTGGCGAGGCGAGCGCATCGCTGCTGTTGCGCGCTTCGCTTACTCGGCCGTTGAGAGCTCGTGAAGAGGTTTTCTGTGCTGTGGGCGCTGCGGAGAGCAAATTGTCGTGCGTTGTTTTGACAACGCGTGCAAATTGTCGTGTTCCGCGCCTCGCAGCATGGGAAAGAAGGGTGCGCAGAGGAAACCTGCCGCTACGAAGGGTCCTTCGGTTGTGCGACTCTCTGAGTCTGCCGACCGTGCAAGGAACTCCCGAGAAGACGAGTCGCGGCCTGTCCCCCCTTTGTACGTCAAGTGCAAAGGCGGCTGGACAGCGCTGTTCGACACCATGACGAATTGCGCTCGGAACGAGGTGGTCTACGAGTCTGTCGATACAGACTCGCTGATCTGCGTTCGAGCCGCAAACGTGGCCGACCACAGGGCGATCAAGGTCGCAGTGGCCGACCACATCGTCGACGCGCCGCCGGCGCGTGAGAAGGCACCTTCCGTAGGAAGGATGAAGACGACTAAGGCACTCCTCAGGGGGTTGCCTCGGTGCTGTGACGAGGCAGCGGTCCGGGAAGGGCTGCTGCGAGCCGGGTTTGGTAATGCAGCCGCAAGGTTGCACAACTGGACCAACAGGAAGAGGGCGCCGCTCTATGCCGTGACCGTGCAAACGGTCGACGGCGGGAGCGACAGCTTCGACTTGCGGAAGTTGCTGGGCATCCCGGTTACGACGGTGGCTCTCCCGACCGCCATGGATCCTCAGCCCCAGTGCTTCAGGTGCCAGGGCGAGGGCCATGTTGCGAAGTACTGCCGCAACGCGGCGCGGTGCGTCAAGTGCTCAGGTGAGCACGACAGCCGCGCCTGCGACCGCGGCAGAAACGCTCTGCCAACTTGTGTCCGGTGTGGCGGCCCGCACGTCGCCAGTTGGCGCGGTTGTGCGGCTTTCTCTAGCCGCAGCCGTGCCGGGGACGGCGAGGCGGCCGCGGCCGCACCGACGCAGCAGCAGAAGAGAAGACGACGTCGGAAACGGCGTAGGGCGGAGATCAGCCCGGTGCAGCTGAGGGACGGCGCAGCAGCAGATCCACCTGCCAGGGGCGGGGACGGCCGCTCGGAAACGGGCAGCCAGGACGCAGCTCGCCCTCCCGCGAAGAGATGTGACCTCGAGCTCGGCATCGCCGTGAAGGAGGCCACAGCAGCTCTCAAAGCCGTCATGGCGGCGGAGAGGGCTGCCTTCGCAGCCGCCGTGGCTGCAGAGAAGGAAGAGGCCTTGAGGCAACTGCGAGCAGTCTTCGCCCAAGGCCTCAGTGCAGTCGTACCTGCGAACACTCCTGCGACCTCGCAGAAGGATGTTCGCGCGCCTGCCCCAGCGGTTGCCCCAGCAGCACCGCAGGTGAAAGGTGCAAAGAAGAAAACCGCCAGGGCAGTCTTCATCGCGCAAGCGTCGCCGCGCTGCCGCGCCGAACTTTTATGTTACAGTGAGTAAGCCACTGCGGCCGGCCCAGGAGACAACGAGGGAGCCCAGCCGCGGCACCGGACTGACCCAGCGAACGACCACGCAGTACATAGGTAACGTTGCACGATACCTCACGCTAACCCCCCTCACCTTGCATGCTCTGTCGCAGCTAGCAAACCGCTACTGCTCTTACTACCCGTCCTACTGTCGCAGAGGTTTTTTTCCCTTGGCGCTGGCCTTGGCACTTTTTTTCCTCTGCTCTTACAACCGCTACCCTTCGATCGTTTTCGACCACTACTATCTCCTGATGGACCATGTTAATGAGTAGCCTTACCCAGACGCATGGATAACATCACAGCCTGCATCCTGTGACGCCTTGATTCAAAACTAACATGCATACGGAGGTGACAGTAGAACTTTTGTGTTGGTCACCACGTTGGTGCGGGCGTGGAGGGGCCCCATCCTTTGCGGCGTTGCCGTGTGGGGGCGCTCGGTGAGCAATCACTGACAGTGGCGACACGCGGGTCCGACGTATACTACCGGACCGCGGCCGATTTAAAGGCTACCACCTAGCAAGTGTGGTGTCTGGCGCTGACACCACATTCCTCCCCCGCAAATCGGCGGACGGTTGTGGTATAAGGCTTCCGTCCGCCGTGGAGAGGACCCCTTGTTGACGTATGCGACGAGGTGGGGAGCCTAACAATAGGCGAGGCTGTGCCACCCGCACCCTGCCATTCGGTCCTAGGGGAGCTAGGAAACGCCTGAAAACCTAGTCCAGGGTGCACGCCAACATGCGGTGTATGCGCCCGCAGAGAGACAGGAGGGATCGAAGGGTCGATCTCCATCGATCCGTGGCACCCGACGAGCGAAGACGTCCTATGGTCCGGAGCGGGCAAGAAGTCCATGGCGGAGGACAACTGGTCACGGGAAGCGATCGGCGGCGCGTGACCCAGGGAGGCGCCCGGCGGTTGCAGCGACGCGTGCACTGCGGGTGTCGCCGGCGGGAGAACAGACGGCGGCGGCGGCGCTTCGCCATGGGGCAAAATGGAAGGCAGCGTCGGTAACACTTGGGGCTGAGGCGAGCCAGTAGATGTGTCTCCAGGGCGCTGACCGGACGGCACCGTCGCTGAAAGCAGACGGGGAGCGGCAGAACCCAGGCGACGACAGGGCGCAGCTGATTGAGATGCCGACGCACCTCACCAGAGGCCCCCAAAACCAGGTACATAGCGCGGCCGAGGCAGCGAAGAATGCGCCCTGCGAGCCAACGCCGTGAACCTCGATAGATGCAATAGTACACAACGTCGCCTGGAGCAAAAGCAGGCGTCTGCCGCTGCACGGGAACCTGGTGCGGCGGATGTAGCAAAGACATCAAGGTTCGATGAGGCCGACCATGGAGCAACTCAGCCGGTGACCGACCATCTCGGGGCTGAGAGCGATACGAGGACAAAAAGAGCGATAACGCGTCCTCCTGAGAATGCGACTCTTTCAACTTCAACATCTATGACTTGAGAGTCCGGACCAATCGTTCAGCGGCACCGTTTGACTGAGGCGAAAACGGCGCGGATGTCAGATGTTGAATGCCATTGGCCTTGCAGAAAGACTGAAATTCTGCGGACATGAATTGTGGGCCATTGTCGGAAACAATAGTCTGTGGAAGACCTTCAATGCAAAAGATAGCGGATAACGCTTGGATGGTGGCAGATGACGTCGTGGAAGACATCCGGACAACAAAAGGAAAATTACTGAATGAATCTACCAGAACCAACCATCGAGCGTTCCAGAATGGACCAGCAAAATCGATGTGTAAGCGTTGCCAAGGGGAAGTGGCTTTTGGCCATGCAAAGAATGTCCGCGCTGGTGCGAATTGTTGGTCGGCACACGCCATGCAAGAAGAGCACATATGCGTAATCGCAGCATCGATTCCGAACCAAGTACAGTGCTGACGAGCAAGTTGTTTCGTTCTCACTATACCCCAATGTCCATGGTGGAGAAGCCGTAAAACAGAGGACTGTAACGAACGTGGGACCACGACCCTGGACTGATCATTATCAGAATGCAGCAGCAAAACACCACGTTGTACAAAAAGTCTCTCCTCGTGAGCAAAAAATCGGCGAACCAACGGATCCTCGATCTGTGACTTTGACAAGGGCCATTGCGTAGCAACAAAACGCAGAACGGTAGCAAGGACAGGGTCAGCAGCTGTGGCTGTAGCTACACGACAAAAATCAATGGGAAACGATTCGACGACGTCATCGGTTTCCGAATCAATGAACATGCAAGCAAGTTCGGAGGAATCGAATGCTCTATCCTCAGCAACAGGCAAACGGGACAACGCATCGGCGTTTCCGTGCTTAACAGTGGACCGATACAAGACATACAATTTTGATTATGCCCGTAGAGTGCTCATGTGCTAGAAGTTTGCAAATTGCTACTAATTAGCTCTGTTAAAAGATATTAGTAACATTTAAGGTATTAAGTGCGTTTTAGCAACTCACATGACCTCCCAAAGTATCGAAAGTGCTTCACAGTAGAACTGAACCACGGCTATATCTCGGTGTTCATTTCAAGCAGCATTCCGAATTTTCGCATGCCGTGTTTTCTCCGTGTAGCCAGACGATAAGGTCCTCTATAGAAGACATCAGGTTAATACTGAATCTCCATTACTTGTTGACAGGCGTTGTCGTAACTACGCACGTAACTGGGGTATAGACACAAATAATACCCAGTGCTGGTATTGTAGATTACAACATTCATGTACGAGTACACTCACCTGTCGTGAGGTTCCTGGGTAAGTAATGTACTTCTACGGCAGGAGCACTCCATACTCGAGCCGAAATATCACGGTATGAGAACTGATTCCCTATGACAATTGATTACCTGGAACATGCTCACATCCAGATGTGGCGGGCCTTTTCGTTGACCAGACGTGCCGGTACTTTGTTTCATTTTTAATTTCTTTGATTATCCTTTAGTGACTGACACTGGAACACTCCTGATCTTTACTGTCACATAAAGAAGCTGCTTTGCCTACTTGTAATCCATCTCTGTGCGATATACATCCGCTATTACTCTCACTCCGATCCCAGCACCTTTCAGTTAGGATTTATTAGGACAATTTATTCCGGGTATTGCATTTATACAGACGTTAATGTAACTGCCTGAGGCTCTTTGCAGATCAGTACATGATGTTCACATTATTATAACTTGTGTTGGTAATGCAGAACAAACTGCAGATTGTTAACACAGACCAAACACTGGCAGAGGAGAATGCAATAAAATTATGCGCAGCCCATTGCTATGTTAGGACCCATTCTCCTCAATGAGCCTATAAAAGAAGAGATCTTACGACAATTTTTGGAAAAATTAATGAAGGAATCAACGTAAATTTTTTGCGCATTATTTATTCATTCTTGAACAATGTTTCCTGATTTATTTAAGAAAATAAAAACACACGGAACAATAAAACAGTTTCTTTCACTGTAAATTTGAAAAATAATAAAACGGCCGACATTTGAAACAAAGCTGTAGATTTGTCGTGTGTTTTTGGTCACTTTTTTACAATGATTAACGTATAAATTAAAATAAATGTAGCCTATTTCTCCTTGTGGAGATGCCCAATGAGTAATTCAGTCAAATTTCAGAAATATGTCTTTATTAGAACGCCCGAGATCCATTCCATCAGCTTGAGATACACTGCATACGTAGCGGGTACACAAATAAAAGATATCCTTTCAGAAATATATCTTTCTGAAAGGCTCCTTGGGCGTGTCCGCAAAGAATAATAGGTTAATTTTTGTTATTTTAATTTATTCGTTAGTTACTGCAAGAAACCTGACCAAAACTGCACGCCAAAACTACATCTCGGTTTCAGACGTCCGCCACTTATTTATCTTTTAAAATTTCTAAGAAACTGTGTGACGGCTCAGTACACAGCACCCTTTACATGAAGAAAACTGATTTTTGGCTTCAGATAAGATTTGAAGAGTACAGGACTTCCGTCATGGACACATCTCATTTTGGCCACAGCAACTTTAAGTCCTTAGATTGAGCAGGGTTGGGGGGGGGGGGAGGGTTGTAGGGTGGCTTAATCATTACTGAATTTCTTACGTAAAACTACTAACGTTGTTCAAGAATCAATAAATAATGTGCAAAAATTGTACGTTGAATGCTTCATTAGTTTTTAAAATATCGTAAACATCGCTTGTCTTAAACGCTGACTGATGAGAGTAGACCGTTAATGTGTAATGGTCACACATGCTGTTGGGAGGAGGCTGGATACCGAACTTACATTCTTTTGGAGAATCCGAATGAAGTGTATTTCTCCAACGAAGGACATGACTCTACAAACGTTTGTTCGACTGATTACTATGTATATTTCATCAGTATGCGAGATTTATCAGGTGCGTTTATAAGACGAGGTAGGGAAAATTTAAAGAACAGCTTCACTATTCGTTCCCGGTTATTACGTCAGCACGAGAGGTTTCCAGACAGCTCGGTAATATCTGGTGGCAGACGTCGCAGGTAAAATATTTTATGACGCGTAAAGAGACTCCTAAAATTCCGAGAAAGTGCTTTTAAGGATAAGTCAAGAAACGTAGTAAGTCTCCCATGAGGCCTGCCGTAGTAAAATCAAGAGTAGTTCGGGCAGATACACAGGTTTATCTACTGTCGCTCTTTCACAGTGTAGAACGCGAATACAGTCGAAAGTTTGTTAAGTTACGGAGAGGTAGGCTGTGGTTTAACGTCTTTTCAGTAACTTATTAATCAGACAAGAAACGATAGTTCCAACTGGAACAGGATTCGAGAGGATGTACAACGGATGGCTGGTTGATTTGGGGAGGGGGAGAAAACAGCGAGGTCATCGGTCCCATCGGACGAGGGAAGGATGGGGAAGGAAATTGGCTTTACCGTTTCAAAGGAACCATCCCCTCATTTGCCTAAAGAAATGAAGGGAAATCACGGGAAACCTACATCTGGATGGCTGGACACGTGTTTGAGCAGTAGTCCTCCTGAATGCGAGCACAATGTGCTAACCACTGCGCCACCTCGCTCGGTTACGCAACATCAAAATAGTGACAGAAGTATCAGTTGCGTGTGGATGCAGTGCAAAGAAAGGAGAGTACTGCATCTATGACACGTAATTATGACATAAGGAAGAAGTGTGGAGTAGAAAACATCTATCGCGTTCGACATGCCAAGCAGAAGGTAATATTTTCTAGAGGCATGAAGCACCTCCTAAGAGTTTTAATTTTTTTAAATATGGAATGAAATCGGTTTGACCTTTGAGGCAGATTTGTGTCTTTGATATGTGATAATCCTTAAATGTACAAAAATGTAAAGGAAAGAACTAAAATATTAGCAAACGAAACATGAAATTTTTTATTGGTTCCACCTTCAGCCATTTTTTGCATTACTGCTCATACTTTTACTATATTTGTTTGTTTTATTTATTTGTAGTTAATTCATTCTCTAAAATATTCAGAAGTTGAAGTTCTTGTCACGTTTAACTGAAAAAATTGTTATATTTTAATGGCGAATGTCTAAATTACACTACTAACGTTTAATTTTTTTAGTCTTCAGTCTTTTTATTCACTAAGAGTTCATCACCTGTGCCAATCCCTCAGAGTAGCACTTGCATCCTACGTCATTCATTGGATCTAGTTCAATCACATAGTTTTTGCCGCTGCTGCTGCGTCTAGTACCACGAAAGTAATCGTCTGGTGTCTTAATAACTGCCCTGTCGTCTTCTCATTTCTGATAGACAGTGTTGGCGGTATGTTCCTTTTATCGCCTAACCTAATGTGACGAGAACCTCTTCATTTTTTACCAGTCCATGTAATTTCCAGCATCCTTCTATACCATTAGATCTCAAATGCTTCTATTGTCTTCTTTTCCGGTTTTCCGACAGGCCATGACTCTGCACTACCAATGCGATGCTATGCTCCAAACTTACATTCTCAGAAATTTCTGCCTCAGATTTAGACATGTCTTTAATACTTGTAGACTTTTTTTTGGTCACGAACGTGATGTTTACCTGTGCTAGTTTGCTTTATACGACTTCTTTGCTTCTCCTGCAATGTCATTTTGCCTCAAAATCAGCAGAATTCCTTAAATTCATCTACTTCGTGGTCATTAATTTTGATATTAACTCGATCTCTAATTTCGTTTGTGGTACTGCATATTACTTTCGTTTTGCTTCAGTTTACTCTAAGTTCATATTCTAGTCATAAAACTGTCCATTCCCTATCGACAGTTCTTGTAATTCTTCAGGTCTCCTGTACTTTCACTGACGACAACAACGTCATTAGCGAATCTTACCACTGATAGCCTTACATTCTGGATTTCAATTATTCTCAGTAAATATTTGCTTATTAAGGGGTGGCTACTGTGCCTTCCACCAGCGGTTCTTGCCCTCCAAGATTTATAACTTTTCCGTATTACTTAATATCAGGTCTACTGTTAATCAGTTCAGTTTACAACCCTACATTCGCCTTAATTGCATTTGGAAAGTCGGGGAGCGCGGCTTGTCGGATGGTGACGTTAAGCGTTAATCCCCCTTCGGCAGCACATCAGTCCAATAAGCTAATCGCTATATTATCTCACTCCAGTCCATTGTGTACCTGACTTCTGATGTATAGATGCCGATGTGAGGCAATTATTCGCATAAATGCTAGTGCACATTATACAGTGGCGAAAGAATCCGTAGACGACAGGAGTATTTAACGCTTGCAGCAAGGCATGCTTCGTTTCATCTGAGAGGTTAATAATTCTCATGAGACTGATTGCTTCTCCTAGCTACTTTAGACGATTCTGTGTTTGCTGTGTTTGCTGAGTAATGTGTTCCTGATGTATTGTTGTATAGGATTTGTAGCCATCCAAGAGACGGCAAGATTTCAAAAGTGCTATTTTCGATATAAGTGGCTGAGTTTCAGAGCGTGTCATGCCTCAAGAAATACATCTGGCATGAAATGTACAAAGCTTATTCTACTTTAAATGTTTGACAGTAATACCGTCAAAAGTTTTTGAGAAGAGATGATTGTTATAAACTACTGGCCATTAAAATTGCTACACCAAGAAGAAATGCAGATCATAACCGGGTATTCATTGGAGAAATATATTATACTAGAACTGACATGTGATTACATTTTCACGCAATTTGGGTGCATAGATCCTGAGAAATCAGTACCCAGAACAACCAACTCTGGCCGTAATAGCGGCCTTGATACCCCTGGGCATTGAGTCAAACAGAGCTTGGATGACGTGTACAGGTAGAGCTGCCTATGCAGCTTCAACACGATACCACAGTTCATCAAGAGTAGTGAACTGGCGTATTGTGAAGCGCCTGTTGCTCAGCCACCATTGACCAGACGTTTTCAATTGGTGAGAGATCTGGAGAATGTGCTGGACAGGGCAGCAGTCGAACATTTTCTGTATCCAGAAATGCCCGTACAGGACCTCCAACATGCGGTCGTGCATTATCCTACTGAAAGGTAGGGTTTCGCAGGGATCGCATGGAGGGTAGAGCCACGGGTCGTAACACATCTGAAATGTAACGTCCACTTTTCAAAGTGCCGTCAGTTCGAACAAGAGGTGACCGAGACGTGTAACCATTGGCACCCCATACCATCACGCCGGGTGATAGGCCAGTATGGCGATGACGAATACACGCTTCCAATGTGCGTTCACCGCGATTTCGCCACACACGGATGCTACCATCACGATGCTGTAAACAGAACCTGAATTCATCCGAAAAAATGACGTTTAGCCATTCGTGTACCGAAGTTCGTCGTTGAGTACACCGTCGCAGGCGCTCCTGTCTGTGATGCAGCGTCAAGGGTAACCGCAGCCATGGTCTCCGAGCTGATAGTCTTTTGCTGCTGCAAACGTCGTCGACCTGTTCGTGCAGACGGTTGTTGCCCTGCAAACGTCGCTACCTGTTGACTCAGGGATCGAGACGTGGCTGCACGATCAGTTACAGCCATGCGGATAAGATGCGTGTCATCTCGACTGCTAGTGATACTAGACCGTTGGGATCCAGCACGGCGTTCCGTATTACCCTCCTGAACCCACCGATTCCACATTCTGCTAACAGTCATTGGATTTCGACCAACGCGAGCAGCAATGTCGCGATACGATGAACCGCAATCGCGATAGGCTACAATCCGGCCTTTATCAAAGACGGAAACGTGATGGTACGCATTTTTCCTCCTTACACGAGGCATCACAACAACGTTTCACCAGGCAACGCCGGACTACTGCTGTTCGTGTATGAGAAATTGGTTGTAAACTTTCGTAATGTCAGCACGTTGTAAGTGTCGCCACCGGCGCCAACCTCGTGTGAATGCTCTGAAAAGCTAATCATTTGCATATCACAGCATCTTCTTCCTGTCGGTTAAATTTCGCGTCTGTAGCACGTCATCCTCGTGGTGTAGCAATGTAATGGCCAGTAGTGTACCTTAAAGGCGAGCGTATTTGATTAACGTATCCAAAGTGCATCCAAATCTACATCTACACTCCGCAAGTCAACTTGCGCTGTGTAGCTGAGGTAAATTTGTGTAGCCCCTTCCCTGTTCCAATTGCGAACAGTTGGCGGGAAGAGCGATTGCCGATAAGCGTGTGGGTTCCAAACTCTCTAATTTTATCTTCATGGTCTCTGTGCGGAATGCATGTAGGAGAGAGCTATATATTTGTTCATTCTTCAAGGGACGTACGCTCTCGGAACTGGAACAATAAACTACTTTAAGATGCAGAACGCCTCTCTTGCAGTTTCAGTCACTGGTGCTGGCTGATCATCTCTGTGACGATTTCGTGCTTACTAAATAAACCTGCAACGAGACGTACTGCTCTTGTTTGTATCTTCTCTATTTTCTCTATGAGTCCTGTCTGGTACGGATCCCGTATTGACAAGCATTCGTCGAAGGAGTGTTTTTTAAGCCACATCTTTTGGTGATGGACTACGTTTCTTCCAATGAAACTCAGTGTAGCATTTGGCTGACTCGTGACTAATTTTCTGTGGTCATTCCATATCAAATAGCGGCGTACACGCACTCCTACATTCTTTACGGAAGTAACTGCTTCTAGTGATTGTTCTCCAATTGTGTAATCATACACTAAAGGGTCTTTCTACTATTCAAAATACGTTACTTTTAATTATGTTATGGGTCAATTGCCACTGCCTGCACCAAGCGTCGATTCCCTGCAGGTATTCCTGAATTTCGCTAAAATTTTCTGGCGTCGTGAGTTCTTTGTACACAACTGCAATATCCGCGAAGAGCCTCATGGAACTTCAGACGCTAGTATATCGTTTATTTGTATTGCGAAAAGTAATGGTCCTTTAACACTGTCCTGGATCACGCCAGAAGTCCGTTCAGAATGAATTGCTCTGTCCCGTTTACTAGAAACTCTTCAATCCATCGACACAGCTGGTCAGATATTTCTTACGATCGCACTCGTTTACATCATTTTATATCATTACAATGAATATCCAGTAGAAAAGTTTCGAAAATAGCGGTCGAATTGGTTGATAGAAACCTCGCTTGAAATCGTGGGGCTGAGCGTTATTGTGTAGCCGCGACAGGTAAAGTACAGAAAGAGTAACTCTGTGAGTGGCGGACTGGGTTGTACTCCAGATGACCTAAAGACCATAAAGTGAAAAAAACTTCCAAATTCCTTTCTTACCTTATTATTTCAAGATTTTTCTTCTCTTTTTGGATCTAAAGCTTTAGCATATTTGTGGTACAGCACGATATGTGTTGTTCATACACTGCTACAATCGATCTACCGTGTCAAACTCAATAAAGTCTCAGCCTGCCTTTACGGGCCAAATGCAAACTTGCTGTTAAACAGCTGTGTGCAGCAGGTTGTTATGGGAATTGGCGACGTGTGATGTCCAGGTAAACCGCAGTCTTTCCGTAGTTCCTTAAAGCTTCCCATTTCTCAAGCATACAACGCCGAAACCTTCGCCAAGACAAGAAAACGGTATAATTTGTCGTGAACAACCTGGCATCCAGACAGCGTGTCCTCTACATTTCGGTAACGCAAAATTTGCGATTGGGCGGAACCAGGAACATTAATTTCAAGGAATGTGTGATAATTCTGAGATCAATAACAAATCTACATCATTCCAATAGGGCAACCCCTCCGATCGCCTATCGCTGTAACTTCAGGCAAACGGTGAATCCAGTGCTGAGTCGCAAGTAACCTACAGCTTGAAGCATCCTGGAAAGTTAAAACGGCTTACCTTCCCGTCTGAGCTACCCAGCCACGATCCTCGACCCTCCCTGACAGCTTCACAACTGCTGCTACCTCACTCTAACCTTCTTTGCATATCAAAACAGTTGTTGGACAGAACATATCTTTCTGCCTGAAGATTATATTTGTGGATGTTAACGCTAAATACCAAAAAACCTTCCTACGTACTGAAACAGAGTTGTCACCATTCCGCTTAAGAGAAAATATCTTTTTCTCCCTCTCGACCTGTTCTCTTTCGCTCGTACAAGTACCGTATATAATACGTCTAATGACAAATAGTAATCCTAATTCATGTTTTTCTTCCTTCATTCTCGCCCAATATTGCTTGTAATGACCTGGTAGACGATGAGTCTTGAAATCTTAAACATATTTCCTTCTGCTTTACGTTTGTTCCTTTCCCAGTTTATGCAAATTCAGCAATGCCCGAACTTTGATCTCAAAATGTTTTTAGAAGTAAGCGAGATGTTGCAGCTGGAGGAAGAAACCACCGAGTAGACGTGCTGATGTTTAAGAGACACGTTGTATGTCGAAGTGGAAGGCCATAATGGCAATACGGAAAGTCAAACTGCACGCAGCTGTTACTTGGAAATGATTACCAGGCTTGAAGCGGATAAGCTTGGATGAATGTTTTCCTTAAAGCATCTGGCAAATGCCTATGACGCTCACGACGTAGACGAGCGGGCAGTTTATACCTTTTAACCAGCGTGCTTGTTTGCAGACTCGAATTGTTCTAAAACCAACCGGTATTCTTTTTTTAGAATTGTTTCAACAGCATCGGCTGATTTAGGTGTTCCACGGTTTCCGGGAAAATAGATGTAGAATGGCACTTAAGGATTAATGTATCACAGTTGTGGTATCGTCTTTTTAAAAGACTCTATAGGTGACAAAGAAGTTTCAGAATTTATTGTGATCCATTAGAGTCTTACAAAAACAAGAAAGATTTGAATACGAGGGAGTAGGCTTTCCACGTTTGGACGCCGAGGGTTGCGTGTCTGGAGAAACTGAGCCACAAAAGCCAGTACCAAAGAATATTTCAAAATTTGTTGAACATGTTCAGCAGTTTATAGAGAAAATGGAAACAGTAAACAGTCACAGTACAAAGAGTATTACCGAAATTTTATCATCAAGTAAACAAGCGGTACGGCATATTCAATTTCAAATACTAGATGCACACTGGAAAACTACTTGGAAAAATTTCTCTGACCGGTGTGGCTTATGATATACGCTCTCACTCATACGTCTTCATCAACGATCTTTCCCAAACTGCAGAGCGACAGCATAGGCTCCACCTAGAGGAGAACCTATACCGTCAGTACTGCCATATGAGTTACAACGCCACATACACAATACGTGTCTGTTCGAAAACGCAGACGTTTGAAAATGGGCAAAGCAACAAGACCTATCTAACAGGAAATTGATTTACTTAGACATTCGATCCTTTCCATTTCCGGAAGTGAGAAAATTAATGTGGTTAAATTTTAATTATACACTACCCAACATTGACCTGGTATGTATGTATTTGAATCTTTCTTTAGTCCATCTCCTCCTTCACGCTTTCTCTGTGCGTCTCCTGCTCCCCACTCTCTCAGCATGTCTTCCGCTCTCCTCTCTCTGTTAACCTCCATAGCCACCACCCTCTATCAGTCTCCTCCTGCCATGCTCTCTGTCCATTTGCTCCGCCGACCCTCTCTGCCCATTTGCTCCATTCCTTCTGTCCATCGGCTCCTCCTCTGTCTCTACCTTCTCTCCACCTTCTTCTCCTCCTCCATCACTCTCCTTCCTCCTTCCCCCCATCTCCTCCTGCCCATATCTTCCTCGCATTCGGTGTCCATCTCCTCCGTCCCCATCCGTCCGTCCATCTCTTCCTCTTCCCTTTTTCTGTCCACCTCGTCCTCCCTGTCTCTCTGTTTATCTCCTCCCCTTTCTCTGTCCATCTCCTCCTTCCCCTCGCATCTGTCTGTTCATCTGCTCCTTTCCCTTCTCTCTCCATCACCCATTATTATCCCCACCCCAATAGGAAGTTGGTGGTTCTCTCACCCACTGTATTTCTCTGCGATTAGGTTGGTTGATATCGATCCAGGACTATAGGAAGGGGTTTTTATATGCCGTTTTACTTGGGTTCGCATATGTCACATATTTTTCACCTACATTTGAATTATTTCACTCATATTTGTACACATATTTCAGCCGTATCTCTAGCGAATTACTCCCTGTGGTTTCGCTTTCACGCAGCTCAATGTTTATTACGACATATCTCTAGAACTATGTGTCTTACAGTGACATATTTTTGCAGGTATAGTCAGTGGTATATGTGAATACTGCCTGCGTAATGTAATGCGAATAGATTTAATATTAAAGAACTAATAAACTAAAACATCATGCATAGTGCGGCAGTTTGTCACGTATGTAAGAGCTTGACATCATATCTCCTGAGCCGTGCGGGATTAGCCGAGCGGTCTGGAGCGCTGAAGTCATGGACTGTGCGGCTGGTCCCGGCGGAGGTTCGAGTCCTCCCTCAGGCATGGGTGTGTGTGTTTGTCCTTAGGACAATTTAGGTTAAGTAGTGTGTAAGCTTAGGGACTGATTACCTTAGCAGTTAAGTCCCATAAGATTTCACACACATTTGAACATCATATCTCCTGAACTGTGTATCATATAATGAAATGCTTTTGCTGGTACATTCAGTGGCATATTTGAATACTACCACTGCATCTGCTGGGAACAGATTTATTTGTGAATATGTAATAAATTAAAATGTCATGATTGACGCGGTAGTTTTGCCGTATGGACAGTGAAAATGTAACAAGCTGTAAACATTTCTCCTTTCTTCATTTTATTGAAGATGTCAGCACGGAAAGTCTCGAAAAGGTTTGAAATAATGTGTTTCAAGTTGCAAGTCACTAAGTGCTCTCATCCTGAAATATGGATGAATAGATTCTGGCTACTTTCGGACCATGAGCTAAGCTCCTTTTTCATCCCTACTACCTCCCCTTTGAATGGTAGGTGGTTCTCATTCCCAAAGAAGTTCTTCCCACACAGTAAGTGATATGAGCACCAAGTTTGGTTGAAATCGATCCATTGGTTTAGTACGAGATGTAGAAAGTACATAAGTTTTTATAATATGTATGGTTGTGATAAGACACAAAGAAACAGTACACAAAAGTTACCAGGACCACCTAACGGAAGAGAGTTGGAAAATACTACGAAGTCCGAAGCTATACGCAGCCATATAATACCTAACATTCTAAAGAAACCTTCTGTCATCTAATTTATACAGTGAGAGAGTGTCTCTATTCGTACATACATGAACTTCAATTTGCCGCAAAAGACATTTTTGGGTAACAGCCTAAAAACGTGAAAGAGTGGTAAGTGAAATTTATATGTAAGGTAGAAGCCTGAGATATCGTTGACAGTATGCATTCTACTAACGTCCCATACAGCTGCCCCACGTTCCTGACAAAAAGTTTTATAACAAAACTCCACTCTCACAAATTATAATTTCTTCTTTCTAATTTTTTTCCTTTTCCGGAGGTGTGAACTTTAGAGACAAATATTCTAATTTATTCGCCATGAAGAAGCGCGAAATGGATTGATATAGAGACCTGAAAACAAAGTAATACCGAATAAAACAGGTTAGTGGTTAAGTTATTTGACGAGTATTTTGAATGTCATAGGTTGGAAACTGGTCGAGTACATAAAATTATTTTTTGCATCTTTGTCGAAACGATTGCGATTATTAATTTATTCTATGAATCGACGTCAATATAAGTTTTTCTCACGTCTAATCCTTTTACATTTCATTACAGTTACCGTATTGTCTCTCTTACTTGCTCTCATTTTCTGTTTCCTTTTCATTATTCTTTAATTTGCAATCTTTACCCGCGTAATTTTAAATATTTTTAACCATCTATCGTAATATTTAAAATATACATTGACAAAACAGACCTATCGAATACAAACCAAATGACTATATAATTTATTCATTCTCGCTGTGCAATGTTATAAAAAATTTATTTTTCGTTACAATATGTGCATTTTTCGGCTGGTAAGCGTCGTACATACATTTATAACATTAATTATTCTCGTATCATGGGCCATAAACGCAGATCAAGATTTATATACAAGGTGTTATAAACAATACGAAATTCAAGAAGAGTTAGAAATAGAAATAACAATTCCAATGGCATGGACGAAAATCTACGTTGAGGAAAAGGAGTTAGATCGAAGTAAACATACAAAGACACAAACGCACACATACATATGCGCCTATCACAGAGTAAAAATAATAATTGCAGTTGTTTCGATGAGAAAAAAAAATGAATCTAATGTGATTGGAAGCCACAGCTTTTATATTATCATCCAAATAACTTAGCTTCTTTGGTTTTCTAAGGCTCTAGTAGATGACAGGAATTTTTTTCTCGATTACTCGCAAATGAGAGTCTACTAGGGAGAATGGCTGCGGGTGTGATACATAGGTCCCTTACACAACCGTATACATTGTTTTAAAAAGTCAATCCTAACCTTGTAAACGTTTCCGTGTAAGTCTGTGAGACCCTTGGTTATATCATTTTGCATAATATCACATTTACGTATTTGTTTTATTTATTTCTCAAGTAAAAATCTGCTGCTTCTTATTATATAGCAGGTCGTATATTTTGTGATTTTTCCTGTTATATCATACAAATTGAGTTCTGTTACTAGTACATTTTTTGAGAATTTTACGAAACAATAAAACTAGAGAAAAGACAGACAAAAAGGTACAATTGTATATAAACAAGTTTGTTTAACTTTATTGCTAATGTTGATAATGATAACAAATAAGACACATATTAGGTTGTGGATGTAATTTAAGCTAAAATTAAAATTGTAGTTAGTGGAAGAAATAAGAGATGATGAAGAATTTCACTAAGATATGTATATTTTCTATGTGTTTGGTATACATCTGTTAAATATGTTGTCTTGACTGTTGTAACGCCGGAAATGTATATCTTCCTATTTCCATCTATTGCACTGCAAATTTTTTTCCTTATTTTTTTACCTGAAGATATAACATTTCCGTGTCTTTGTATATTGTAATTCTTTTACTATTTGTATATATATGCATTTATGTCGATGTATAATTGTTTTGTTGTGTAAAGATTATTTGTATTTTTACCCTGGGTCTGGCCAAGGGAAACTATGCTATCGAACCATTACATCGATACGTCATGTGGAGAACCAAAGTGTTTAGGATCTTTGGTAGTGTTAACTCTGCCGCGTGGAGCGCGGGCAGAGCAGAGAGAGTCTGGCTGGGGTGGTGCAGTGGAGCAGGTGTGTTGTGTGAAGCTCCCGCGAGTTGCCGCTCTTTCGGGGTTTTGCAGCATGTAATTGCGCTCGACTTGCGATGATAGTTTCTGACATGGTGTTGCGGATGGGAAGTATTAGCTGACGCACATCAAGAGCCCGTTTCGTCTGGTGACCGTGTCGAGAAGAAGGCGCGCCAACATCCAGTTTCTGCAACAGCGTCGGCCGACAATGAGTGACTATCGACACCTCCTCGATCGGCGGCTTCAAACCTTCAATCAACCAACAAGGAAGACTGGAAGCACGTAAAGTTTTAGAACTGTATGGCAGACCTCAGCTTTTCAAACTTTTAAAATTGTTGCATCACAAAATTACAGCAACTTAGCATGAACCTTTGTTGCTCATTGTCCCAATTGCAATGCCAAGCAGGGTCCCTTCCTTTTCCGAAATGAACCCGAGTGTCGTTGAAATTCAAACGCCAGTACCATTCGATTTCACTGCTTTAATTTCAAAGTTCAGTTAAGGTATTCATAGCTGGCTACAATATTTAGATTACACAAGCACAAATTAAGAGTGCGAGTTTTGTTACCGTAATTTAGTTACCTGTGACTGCAGCTCAGCTTGGTACATAATAAATTTTACTATTGTTAATTGTTCAGAATCATTTAATTCAAATTCAAAATTAAATCTCTTATTTCTAAATTGCGTAGATTCAAGTAGCTTTTGAAATGATTGTTGAGGTAGGCCAAGACTAACCGTATTTTACTGAATTTCGATGTGCTTCAGAAAGAAAGCTCACTATTAACTTCAGTCACTAAATTAACTTTCGATTTTCCGGTTTTATTCATTCTTTGCTGAATTAAGTCAGAGTGTAGCGAAATTTATTACTTCTGACAAACTTTCAGTTTTGACACTACATGTGTCAACCTTCAGTTGCCACACTTCTAGTGCTAATTATATGTGTAATAATCTTTCTTTTTTCAGTTATTATAGTAATTTTCCTTAGGACTGGCGACCGTAATTCCCCCAAATCTTAAATATCTAATTACCGCTAGTTAATTGTTAACGCAACGGCCGCACATTTACTTTCTTTATTAACTTTACCCCTTTTCAAAAGTAATTTCCACCAGTTCCATTTGCATTTTTCCCTTCATTTAGATGTAACCCTCTCCTCCCTCTTTACCGACGAATTAACTTCGGTGACGATTGCTTTTCCCAAATTCCCATTAGGTACACGCGGTTTAATTTTTCACTGTCATTAAGGTCGATAAGTGAGGGGGAGGTTACACGTGGCGACCATGACAGAACAATCTTCGAATTTGAGGTGGTTCTGGACACGAATTTTGCATTGTGCAAATCTCGAAACAAAGTACTGGTTACGAAATGGTCGATACGTCAGCGACAATATTAGTGTGAGGAATCCTCATTAGATTTGAGATTTGGCATTTATATTGAAAATTATTAAAATGAGTGAAGGCAACAATTGCCAAAATGTGTGTAGACTTGGATACGGAACAATCGGTCGAACAGTGGGAAACGCGCACCACGGTACCCATTATTCAGGGGCAGGCGGCTAGCATGAAAGACGCGACCGCCGAAACGCAACAAAGAGCAGAAATGGAATTCCAAACTTCAAAAAATGTTTCGGAATCGGAAGTGAAAATCAAATCTGAATCCCTTGATGACGAATACGGGGAGACAATTAAAGAGGAAGCCGCTACGGAAGAAAAACCGGTAGTTTCTGGGAATTTAACTGATTTATTGAATGTTTTGATTAACGTAATCAAGAGTCAAACGGCAGAAATTAAAGCTCTGTCTGCCAAGCAAGAAGCTCAGGCTGCCAAGCAAGAAGCTCAGTTTGAAAAAATTGAACGAAAGCTAGACAATCAGAACAAAGCTATTAATGTTGGAATTGTTAACACAAAAGTTGAGAAAATCAAAGAAGATATTTTTGCCATTAATACCGAAATCGGTAATCTTAAACGGGAAATGATAGGCGTTCAGGCGGAAATAGCAAGTATAAATACTCGTTTTTATTCCGAAATTAGCAGAATCGAGAAAAGTGTAGGAGAAGCAGTTGCTCCGATCATCCAGAATAAGGTGACGGAACAAATTCAATTAGTGAAAAAAGAGGATCAAAAGAAGGTGGAAACTTTAAAGGCTTTAGTATCCGAAGTAGATACCAAAGAAACAAAGCAGGCTAATACCTGTGAAGAAAAAAAAAAGGGAAGTAGAAACGCTTGCGACAACCACTTGCCAAGTAATTACGAGAGTGTCGGAATTAGAAAAGAAACTTGACGAAAACAGAGCTATGTGCCAATCTGTGCACATAGTTCGGAATTGTTGGCCTAAGAGGAGCGGTTCGACCCCTTGAAAAAAGGCGGTGTACACGCGACGAATTTGATTAAAAATTGTGAAAGAGTTTTACCCAGATCATGGGCTAATGAGAGAAAAATTAATGCGGTTATTGATGTGTTGGCTGGTGATGCCAAGCGTTGGGGCTTAAACCTCAACATTACGAACCTGACTTTTGACGAGTTTAAGAATTTGTTTCTGGCTGAATACTGGTCAGAGCAAAACCAGCAAAGTGTCTGGCGCGAATTTGTCGTATCGAGGTCTTTCGATGCGAATTCGCGCGGCTCGATGAATGAGTTTTTTGAGGGCTGGATCTGCAAGTTGGAATATTTGCGTGATCGCCACACGTAATCCGAAATAGTCTGGGAACTCTACAAGAAGCTTCAAGATGATACAAAACGTTACGTAGGAAGCAATTGCAGGACAATCAATGATTTCCTGGAAAGAGTTGAGGACGAGGACTCTTGGCGCAATAGTCGCGATAGTGGTAGAGGCCGTGGTAAAAACAACGGGTACCACAGCAACCACAACAATGATAAATATGGGAATAATGCATTCCGCAACCATGGCAGCAATAACAATAATGGTTCGGACCGTAATAACAATCGGTACAATGCAAATAATAACAGGAATGACGGAAACCAGTATCATACTAACGTGATACGGGCTTCACAGAATAGTAATAACGCCAGAGGGTGTGATCAGCCGCCTCAGCAGCATCCGGGGAGCGTATCTGCTGGGACGAGACAGGGAAACCATTAGCCGCGCCGGTGAGGGGCCGACCGGGCGTGGAGAAATTTTGGCGGCCCAATAACAGGAGAAAACCCAGGTGTCGTCGTTATGAAAATTCCGTATGGGATAATCAACGGCGGGAGAGTGTGCCAGTGTTAAGAGAAAGGAGTGCGCCCACAAGTAGTAGATCAACTGTATACACGGCAGTAGAAAGTACATCCACTGTCAGTGAGAACAATTTAAGTAGTGTTCCGGAAATCGATTATAAAGTGGCAGCTGTAATACCCACAGCGGAACTGGAGATGGAGTTTAAGAATGATTCGCAAGTGTTGAGAGAAGATCAGATGTCGGATAAAACGTCCGTCATCGAGCGAGGGGATGCAGAGAGGGATGAGGTCTGGTTAAGGCAGTTCGGTCCCTTATACGACGAACTAAGAGATTATAGGGGCCTGTACGGGAGAAGAGTTTATGGGGAGCGCGGACAGGATTTGCCGCGTCTCGTCCCACGGGAAGATAGTATTTGTGAAGTGATAGAAAGTTCTGGCCCTAACCGGCAGACTTCACTAGAAATAGTTGATATTAATGGGGAGCACGAGCAAGGTTCGTCGTGTTTCGTCCAGCAGGAGTTGGATGTTGAAGCAGTAACGGAAAGTTCTGGCCCTAACCAGCAGACTTTACCGAAAGTTATAGTGGTAGAAGTAGCCGGCCCATCCGACGCAAACCTCCAGTTTAAACATTGCGAGAGTATTAAGGAGAAAGATTACGAAAATTTTAGTGATAGCCGGACACGATTGGTAGAAAAGCACATAGATTACAGCCTGTATGAGGCTAGAGCTGACATTATACGGTCAGACGGTAGCAATGTGGGTTGCGCAGATCCAGAGGAAGTAATTGCAGATACTACTGGGCACATTCCTCCAGGTAGATTGGCGGATGAGATCAATCTGGCCAAAGAGGAATCAACGAAGGTGACAATTAGTGAATTGATAGCAAAGCAACACTCACTAGTTGATGAGTTACAGGAAAAGATTTCGGTATTGGAGGCGAAGCTACAGACTAAGCCTCAGGACAAACGTGTTGAAATTAAAACTGTATGTGAACAGAGGCTAAAAAGGCCGCCAGATAAGCCGGATTTAGGATCAAGGCCAGATGGTTTTTTTCTGGAATGACCTGGATATAGACGAGGATTTACTGTGGAAAACTAAAGAAACAGTCGAGGACAAGTGTAGACAGATACTAGTGTCTGATAATATGCACGACCTACAACTAAACGTGTTGATTGACACCGGTGCAGAATTGAGTGCTGTATCTGGGAAAATATTTGAGTTCCTGAAAGACAGACCCGGCATCGTAGTTATGCCAGTAACAGGAGTGAAAATTATCGGTGCTACTGGGAAGGCCAGTAAACCGGTCACAAAATAGATTTTTGTCAACTTCGAGATTTGTGGGGCACGATTTGAACAAGAGTTTGTCGTCGTGCCAGACTTAACTACGGAAGTAATTATCGGGGTAGATTGGCTACTAAACTACCGTGCCGTGATTAATTGCGAAAGCAAAACTTTGACATGTGCGTCACAAGAAAGAACAATATTAGTTAGTTTTGATGAGGCAGGAGACGGTGTGCATAGGCAATACCAGCCTATACACATTGTTAAGTGGCCGGATGCCATTGACATAGGTATGAATTTGAACTACTGTAATGTGAGGAATCTCGGCATTGACAATAGTGTAGAAAGTGAATTGGAAAGTATTGTAGACGGTGTGTCAAACGTAACACACGAACAAAGACGAGGCCTGTATGAAGTGATAATTAGGAATAAGAGTGTGTTTCCAGACAAACCGAGTATTGGTGTGAAAAAAGATCGTTTGCCAGAAATAATGAAGCTAAAAACCGATGCTCGCATACGTCGTCATGACGCTAAAGCGCGTTTTGCTATGTTTGTAATCGGAGACTTAGTACTTGTAAAAGCTTATGAGAAATCGAGCGAGATAGACAATGAAATATCTAAATTTAAGTTTGTTTATAATGGGCCATATAAAGTCATTGGTATACCTCACACAAATGCTTATTGCTTAGAGTATCCAAGCTCTGGAAAACTATTAGGTATACTGAACATTGTAGACTTTAAATTGTACCAACCTAGGATTGATTAATACCACAGAATGGGTAATTTGTACAGTATGTAAATATAGAGTGTAAGATTTAAACGATTTGCTAGATTGCCATGCTTTTGCCTGACCAAGAGGACATTAAAGAAGTTGTAATTAATAAGTAATTAATTTTTACTAAATGATTTAAGAGAGAGTGATTATTTATCAATTGAAAAATCCAAGCTGCTAGTTTAAATTTTCAGCTGAGTCACAGTAGATTAAGCAATGTAAATATGATTTTGTAACTAGCTGTAAGATTTCATGAATATGTGTTTTACTAGTCGTTGCCGATGTACTTAAGACGCTGTTTTAAGTTTCAGGCTAGTACATGCGTGTGATGATGGACAGTGTTGAGTTATCCACTGTGATAGTGTTAATGGACTCCTTGAGATTACTCGGGAGTGAGTTTTTCCGAAAGAATTCAGTGAAACGGACGTTCTGAAAATGCCGTTACAAGGGCGAGTGAGATCAAGCGTGCCGCACAGGCGGGCGCAACAATACTGGCGAGGCGGAGCCGCTGTCGGCTCTTGTGCCGCTGTCGGCACTCTTTGCACTTGCGAGTACGGAAGGCGGAGTTGTTTTTCTTCCCGGACAGCTGAAAGAATTCTGCTGTCAAAATTTATGGGTTTTTCGATCTGCTGAATATTATTTTCTTGTTTAGCGTTAATTGGACTCTCATGACGAGAATATTAATTATGAAAACGTTACATAAAAATGTGCATAATATGTAATTAATAACTAATTTGAGTATTTTGATCTACCTGTTTTTATGACCATGTACTCTGATTAATTTTGTAAATAGTATTCCATTTATTCATACTGTTAGGAATTTTGACGATTTTAGAATAGCTAAACCATTTTCTATGTTTTCTATGAATTTTTTATGTTGTCAACCTGTTTTATTTTGTGCAAGATGACAGAGTGGAATAAGGTTAGGAGTGTCTCCACTCAATTATTATGGTCTAAAAATTGATTTATGCTTAATTAGACGAATGCTAAATTTTGTTGATGTTTTGAGCATATGCATTTCCGCTGTTTCTTTGTTTCTTTTTTGGGACATTTTCTGAGTCTGTTTAGGTTACACGAACATCTTCAGACAATGTGGGGCACGTGTAACGCCGGAAATGCATATATTCCTATTTCCATCTATTGCACTGCAAATTTTTTTCCTTATTTTGTTACCTGAAGATATAACATTTCTGTGCCTTTGGTTGTAATTGTTTTACTATTTGTATATATATGCATTTATGTCGATGTATAATTAGTTTGTTGTGTAAAGATTATTTGTATTTTTATGCTGGGTCTGGCCTAGAGAAACTATGCTATCGAACCATTACATCGATACGTCGTGTAGAGAATCAAAGTGTTTAGGATCTTTGGTAGTGTTAACTCTGCCGCGTGGAGCGCGGGCAGAGCAGAGAGAGTCTGGCTGGGGTGGTGCAGTGGAGCAGGTGTGTTGTGTGAAGCTCCCGCGAGTTGCCGCGCTTTCGGGGTTTGGCAGCACGTAATTGCGCTCGACTTGCGATGATAGTTTCTGACATGGTGTCGCGGACGGGAAGCATTAGCTGGCGCACATCAAGAGCCCGTTACGTCTGGTGACCGTGTCGAGAAGAAGGCGCGCCAACATCCAGCTTCCGCAACAGCGACGGCCGACAATGAGTGACTGTCGCCACCTCCTCGATCGACGGCTTGAAACCTTCAATCAACCAACAAGGAAGACTGGAAGCACGTAAAGTTTTAGAACTGTATGGCAGACCTCAGCTTTTCAAACTTTTAAAATTGTTGCATCACAAAATTACAGCAACTTAGCATGAACCTTTGTTGCTCATTGTCCCAATTGCAATGCCAAGCAGGGTCCCTTCCTTTTCCGAAATGAACCCGAGTGTCGTTGAAATTCAAACGCCAGTACCATTCGGTTTCACTGCTTTAATTTCAAAGTTCAGTTAAGGTATTCATAGCTGGCTACAATATTTAGATTGCACAAGCACAAATTAAGAGTGCGAGTTTTGTTACCGTGTTTTAGTTACCTGTGACTATTACTATTGTTCAGAATCATTTAATTCAAGTTCAAAGTTAAGTCTCTTATTTCTAAATTGCGTAGATTCAAGTAGCTTTTGAAATGATTGTTGAGGTAGGCCAAGACTAACCGTATTTTACTGAATTTCGATGTGCTTCAGAAAGAAAGCTCACTATTAACTTCAGTCACTAAATTAACTTTCGATTTTCCGGTTTTATTCATTCTTTGTCAGAGTGTAGCGAAATTTATTACTTCTGACAAACTTTCAGTTTTCACACTACACGTGTCAACCTTCAGTTGCCACGCTTCTAGTGCTAATTATATGATAACCTTTCTTTTTTCAGTAACTATAGTATTTGTCCTTAGGACTGGCGACCGTAATTTCCCCCAAATCTCAAATATCTAATTACCGCTAGTTAATTGCTAACGCAACGGCCGCACATTTACTTTCTTTATCAATTTTACCCCTTTTCAAAATTAAATTCCACCAGTTCCATTTGCATTTTTCCTTTCACTTAGATGTAACTCTTTCCTCCCTCTTTACCGACAAATTAACTTCGGTGACGATTGCTTTTCCCAAATTCCCATTAGGTATACACGGTTTAATTTTTCACTGTCATTAAGGTCGATAAGTGAGGGGGAGGCTACACTGTGATAGTAATTAACGTGTTTCCGAACTTAAGGTAACAGTGGAGATTTAAAGTCATAGTCAGCTGCATCAGGTGCGATAGTTTGCCAAAAAATCGAGCCAGTCACACATGATGCAGCGAGAGAAGACAAAATTTCGTTTTTTCATATAGTGTTACATGTTATGAAATGGTATAATAACTAACTACATAGTTGCATTTTCAGATTGATCCGATTTAGTGTTGGAAAACTTTAGCTTACTTTTCTATGTTTGTATGTGTATCTCGTCTTGTCGTGTGTGTGTGTGTGTGTGTGTGTGTGTGTGTGATATAGCATCCGAATCAGAGTCTCTGTTTGTTTACATAGTGCCCCTCATCTTTAGTCATAAGCGCGTAACTGCGTGTGAGATCGCTCCCCAAGTTTTCATTTATTTTTAGGTTTCAGATACATATTTTAACGGTTTTTGTGATAATATTTACTATATAACTGACTTATTAGTGGTTTCTTCATTCACCTCTGCCTTTCTTGTGTTGTGACCTGATATTTGTGAGTGTTTCGTATCGAGCAACTTAACCTCTTACCCGTGTTTACATTCCGCGCTGACCTGTTGCAGCTGTAGTGGCGCATCGAAAGTTAAGTACAAATTAATTGTTTGTGTATAGTAGTTTATTTAGGAACTTTAGTAGTCTTCAACCGGTGTTCTTAGTGTTTTCCGGTGAAATAACTTCATAAGAAATTTTTGCGAACTGCTTTCAGTTTCGTTACTGTGTCATTAGACGTTTGATTTTCTTTCTGTGTTAGTATGTTGTTGTTGATTAATACTGTCAATAATAGTAGTTACTTCCCTTGTAGAGTAAGTTTGTGATTATTGTAGTCAGTTTTTAACATCTTCTTAGTGTAGTAGCAGAACTTAGATAAAGTTGTTTTCTTGTTTCAATAACTGTAATATTTTATCATGAGTGAGAAGTGTGTGCTTTGCCGTAGGTTCGTGAGTAGTGGATTGCGGTGTGAGACTTGTTCGAAGTATTTTCACCGGGGGGAATGGAGTGGGCATTCTGGTGAGATCCTCTCCTGGAACTGCAGGTTATGTAGCAAGAGTAAGTTGATGGAGGAGCAGGAGCGTAAGATCTGTGCCCTTCAGGTGCAGTTGAAAAACGCACAGGAGGAGCTAGATAGGATGAGGAGGGAGAAGGGGGTTTGGGAATGGGAGCTGGCTGTTGGCAAGAGATCTGCTAGGAGAAGGAGATTTTCAGATAGTTTTACTATTGGTGTTTGTAATAGATATGACCAGCTGTCAGAGTCTAGTGGAGAGGAATCTCTAGTAGCTGTAGATGTAGGAAGTATGCAGCAGACCTCAGCAGTTACGGTGGCTAGGACAGTTGCAAAGTCTAAGAGAAATAAGAAGGTTCTGCTGTTAGGTAGTTCTTATGGTAGAGGTGTAGGCCAGCAGTTGCAGGATGTGTTGGGGAGTGAGTACCAGGTCACCAGCATTGTGAAGCCTAATGCAGGATTGGCTCAGGTAACTGTTAACATAGGGGGACTCTGTAGGGATTTTACTAAAGAGGATTAGGTAGTGATTGTGGGTGGGGCTGGTAATAGTATTGACACGGATGGGGAATATGATATAGATGGTGACCTGGAAAAGATAGCCACTCAGACTGGCAACACGAATGTGCATTTCGTGGAACTGTTTCAGCGTCACGATCAGCCTCATCTTAATACAGCCGTCAGGCGTAATAACATGAGACTTTGGGGGTGCGCGATGACAGAAGGCATGAGTCACATTTCAGTGGTGTCGGTGGAGTCTATCAGCAGGACGGGTTTTACTAGACATGGCCTGCACCTCAACAGGTATGGAAAGGGGAGGTTGGCAAAGCTTATAGGTGACAGCATAGGTGGGGGTGGTGGGATCACTCATGGGAAAATTCCGGTAGTTGTGGGTGTTAGAGCTGTACCTTTTTTAGATTGAAGTCAGCTGATAGGTATTCCTGTTTAAGGGAAGTCTCTCTAACAAAGAAACCACTTTCGACAAAGCTAAGGTATCTGATTAATGAGGGAATTAGTATATTTCATCAAAATATAGAAGGTATTAGAGATAAAGTTAGTGAACTGCTTATAGATGCTGACTCTGAAATTATTGGTATATCTGAACACTTCTTAAATAAGGAGATAATTCAGAGGCTTCCTTTACCAGGATACAGGTTGGCTGGCAGCTTTTCTAGGAGCTCTTTGCGGTGTGGGGGAGTAGCCATGTATGTGAAAAACGTTAAGTCTCAGGATAAAACTAAAACCATTTGGTCAGTCGTAAAGGAAGTGGCTAGTCTGCAGAGACAGGTCGACGATATAGACTCAGCGCGTAGTGGGAATGTCCGTGTTACTGATAAGTCGCATATATGTACAGTATTTAATAATCACTTTCTGAATATAGCAGGTGAACTAAATAGAAACCTAGTGCCAACAGGGAATCATATAGCGCTCGTAGAAAAAAGTGTTCCGAGACTGTTACCTGAAATGCTCCTCCATGATACTGGCAAGAGGGAGATTGAGTTAATAATTAAATCACTAAAGACCAAGAACTCTCATGGATATGACGGGGTATCTAGCAGAATACTGAAGTATTGTTCCATGTATGTTAGCTCAGTACTTAGCCATATCTGTAACTTCTCCTTTAGGAGTGGTCGGTTTCCTGACTGATTAAAATACTCGGTAGTGAAGCCACTTTATAAAAAGGGAGACAGGGATAATGTTGACAATTATAGACCTATTTCTATTCCATCAGTGTTTGCTAAAGTTATCGAGAGGGTTGTATATACAAGGTTACTGGAGCATTTAAATTCACATAATTTGCTGTCAAATGCACAGTTTGGTTTTAGAAATGGCTTAACAACTGAAAATGCTATAGTCTCTTTTCTCTGTGAGGTCTTGGCGGATTAAATAAGAGGTTGCGAACGGTACGTGTTTTCTTTGATTTAACGAAGGCTTTTGACTGTGTTGACCACAAAATATTACTGCAGAAGTTGGACCATTATGGAGTAAGAGGAGTAACTTACAATTGGCTCGCCTCTTACTTTAAGAACAGAAAGCAGAAGGTAATTCTCCGCAATATTGAGAGTGGTAGTGATGTTCAGTCCCAATGGGGCACTGTTAAATGGGGCGTTCCCCAAGGGTCGGTGCTGGGGCCACTGCTGTTTCTTATTTATATAAATGATATGCCTTCTAGTATTACAGGTGATTCAAAAATATTTCTGTTTGCTGATGACACCGGCTTGGTAGTGAAGGATCTTGTGTGTAATATTGAAACATTATCAAATAATGTAGTTCATGAAATAAGTTCGTGGATTGTGGAAAATAATTTGATGCTAAATCACAGTAAGACACAGTTTTTACAGTTTCTAACTCACAATTCAACAAGAACTGATATTTTAATCAGACAGAATGGGCATATTATAAGCGAGACGGAACAGTTCAAGCTCCTAGGCGTTCGGATAGATAGTAAGGTGTTGTGGAAAGCCCATGTTCAGGATCTTGTTCAGAAACTAAATGCCGCTTTATTTACCATAAGAACAGTATCTGATATAAGTGACATTTCAACACGAAAAGTAGTCTACTTCACATATTTTCATACGCTTATGTCATATGGTATTATTTTTTGGGGTTATTCTTCTGATTCAAAAAGGGTATTTTTGGCTCAAAAACTGGCTGTTCGAGCTATGTGTGGTGTAAGTTGGAAAACCTCTTGTCGCCCCCTATTCAATAGTCTGGGAATTTTGACATTTCCCTCACAGTATATATTTTCTTTAATGTCGTTTGTTGTTAGCAATATTAGCTTATTCCCAAGAGTTAGCAGCTTTCACTCAGTTAATACTAGGCAGAAATCAAATCTGCATGTGGAATGCACTTCCTTGACTCTTGTGCAGAAAGGAGTGCAGTATTCTGCTGCATCCATTTTCAATAAGCTACCACAAGAACTCAAAAATCTTAGCAGTAGCCCAAACACTTTTGAGTCCAAACTGAAGAGTTTCCTCATGGCTCACTCCTTCTATTCTGTCGAGGAGCTCCTGGAAGAGCTAAAAAATTAAGCAAATTCCAGTGTTACATTCTTGATTTTCTTCATTTAAACTAACGACTTGTCGCCTGAATATGTTTCTTATTTTTCATTTTATCTGTTTCTACAATCTACAACTGTATATGTTTCTTATATTTCATTTTATCTGTTTCTACAATCGTGTTATAATTTCATGTATTGACTCGTTCCATGACCATGGAGGCTTCTCCTTAATGTGGTCCCACGGAACAATAAATAAATAAATAAAATAAATAAAATCTTGTCTGCATATTAAGTCCTGTGTCTTGGTTCCCTGACCTCAGTCCTGTAAGTCCTAGGTCATCGCAGATGAGCACTCTGTGTTCAGGTGTGCCATTCTCACCGCAGGCACAAGTTTAAGCCCATGTTAGGCAACACCCGTGAGGTGCCATTAGAAAGTGCACCGTGCCACATGATGGGTTTGTGTACTTCAAATTTTTTGTATCCCCCTGGAAAGCCGCGTGGGTCTGCTCCTGTGATCTACATCTACATCTATATCCATACCCATACTCCGCAAGCCACCTGGCGGTGTGTGGCGGAGGGTACCTTCAGTACCTCTATCGGTTCTCCCTTCTATTCCAGTCTCGTACTGTTCATGGAAAGTAAGATTGTCGGTATGTCTCTGTGTGGGCTCTAATCTCCCTGATTTTATCCTCATGATCTCTTCGCAAGATATACGTAGGAGGGAGCAATATGCTGCTTGACTCCTCGGTGAAGGTATGATCTTGAAACTTCAACAAAAGCCTGTACCGAGCTACTGAGCGTCTCCCTTGCAGAGTCTTCCACTGGAGTTTATCTATCATCTCCGTATCGCTTTCGCGTTACTAAATGATGCTGTAACGAAACGCGCTGCTCTCCGTTGTATCTTCTCTATCTCTTCTATCAACCCTATCTGGTACAGATCCCACACTGGTGAGCAGTATTCAAGCAGTGGGCGAACAAGTGTAGTGTAACCTACTTTCTTTGTTATCGGACTGCATTTTCTTAGGATTCTTCCAATGAATCTCAGTGTGGCACCTGCTTTACCGACTATTAATTTTATATGGTCATTCCATTTTAAATCACTCTTAATGCCTACTACCAGATAATTTATCGAATTAACTGCTTCCAGTTGCTGACCTGCTACATTGTAACTAAATGACAAAGGATCTTTCTTTCTATGTATTCGCAGCACATTGAGATTCAATTGACATTGCCTGCACAATGCTTCAATTCGTTGCTGATCCTCCTGGATTTTAGTACAATTTTTCATTGTTACAACCTCTCGATATACTACAGCATCATCCGCAAAAAGCCTCTGTGAACTTCCGATGTTATCCACAAGGTCATTTATATATATTGAGAATAGCAACGGTCCTACGACACTTTCCTGCGGCACACCTGAAATCACTCTTACTTCCGAAGACTTCTCTCCATTGAGAATGACATGCTCCATTCTGTTATCGAGGAACTCTTCAATCCAATCACACAATTGGTGTGATAATGTATGCTCTTACTTTGTTCATTAAACGACTGTGGGGAACTGTATCGAACGCCTTGCGAAAGTCAAGAAACACGGCATCTACCTGGGAACCCGTGTCTATGGCCCTCTGAGTCTCGTGGACTACTAGCGCGAGCTGGGTTTCACACGATCGTCTTTTTCGAAACCCATGCTGATTCCTACAGAGTAGATTTCTAGTCTCCAGAAAAGTCATTATACTCGAACATACGTGTTCCAAAATTCTACAACTGATAGATGTTAGAGATATAGGTCTATAGTACTGCACATCTGTTCGACGTCCCTTCTTGGAAACGGGGATTACCTGTGCCCTTTTCCAATCTTTTGGAACGCTGCGCTCTTCTAGAGACCTACGGTACACCGCTGCAAGAAGGGGGCAAAGTTTCTTCGCGTACTCTGTGTAAAATCGAACTGGTATCCCATCTGGTCCAGCGGCCTTTCATCTTTTGAGCGATTTTAATTGTTTTTCTATCCATCTGTCATCTATTTCGATATCTGCCATTTTGTCATCTGTGTAACACTTTAGAGAAGGAACTACAGTGCAGTCTTCCTCTGTGAAACAGCTTTGGAAAAAGACATTTAGTATTTCGGCCTTTAGTCTGTCATCCTCTGTTTCAGTACCATTTTGGTCACAGAGTGTCTGGACATTTTGTTTTGATCAACCTACCGCTTTGACATAAGACCAAAATTTCTTAGGATTTTCTGCCAAGTCAGTACACAGAACTTTACTTTCGAATTCTGATCTGCAAAATAGGCCGAATGAAGGAAGCGTGTAGGAGCAGAAGAGGTAAAGCACTTCGGTACTGCATGTAAAGTAAAAGCACATTTAATAGAGAATGTTAGTAAATGACATCTTCTTAACTTAGGCTTGATGAGCACGTAGGTGCGATGCTGTTCATGTATCAAAGCTAACAGTTACTATTAGTTGGACAAACTATCATTGAAGTAACTAGGGCAAAGTCTGTAATGGCTAGCCCCGTACGCAGTAGAAGCTAAGTTGCCTGGTCGTCTGCTCTTGATCAACTGGGCAGAAAGCAAAGCGGCGCTTGTTGAGCTCCACAGCGCCGGATAGAGGGCGCTGTGGTCGGCGTAGTTCGTCCGCTCTCGTAGTGCCAACTTACGAGCGTTCACCTACGCTGTGGTATCGGAACTATCGATACCACAAAATTCATTCGCTCTCGGATACTGGAGAAGGAAGAATAGACCCGTCTTCCCTTGTCAGTTGTGTCCCATTCTGTTTGCCATGTGTCAGTTCTCCAATGTCAGTTCTCCAATTGTTTAATTTCCGATTCTGGTTATATCTTTGCCAGTTTCTACTCCTATTTTGTCGCGTCTTTCCCTCTTCAGACAGTAGACCGCTGGTCTGTGGCGAATTGCAGTGTCTATAGAGAAAACTCCAGGTGCAATACACAGTGCCTTAACTAACGACGTGCTGAAAGCTCCCGAGATTCTGACTAGAATACTCTAGCCACGCGTCAACGGTTTTATGCCTACCTAAGCATAATGAATGTGCCCGAGCACTGGACACAGAATGAGTTATTGACTCAAAGCGTGCTGTGTAATACGCTCTGACTGTCTGTAGGGGCTGTCTATAGAGTTCAGCCGTACGAGTTTCTACACAAATTTAGTCCCTTTGTTGATTGTTAGTCTGGCATCTTCGTTAAAGTGTAAATGCTCGTCACTATAAAAACCGAGGTGTTTTGCATAGCTTTTGTTTTTATAGACATGTTGTTTAACTTTATAACTGGATTTATTTTCAAGGTGCCCATAGAAGTAGGTAAGCAGTTCTGTTAACTGGTATTGTAAGTTTGCTGTTCGTACAGCAATCACTGGTGAACGCGAGGAGCCGCGTGGTTTATTCTCTAATTGGAACCTGGAGCTTGAACATACCATGAACATTAAGGTCATCAGCGTACGCATCCACCACGTTTGCCATTTCCTTGCCTTCTAGTGCATTCAGTAGCAGTTCTGTTGCTATGGCCATGGTCCGCATCTACATCTACATCTACATGATTACTCTGCAATTCACATTTAAGTGCTTGGCAGAGGGTTCATCGAACCACAATCATACTATCTCTCTGCCATTCCACTCCCGAACAGCGCGCGGGAAAAACGAACACCTAAACCTTTCTGTTCGAGCTCTAATTTCTCTTATTTTATTTTGATGATCATTCCTACCTATGTAGGTTGGGCTCAACAAAACATTTTCGCATTCGGAAGAGAAAGTTGGTGACTGAAATTTCGTAAATAGATCTCGCCGCGGCGAAAAATGTCTTTGCTTTAATGACTTCCATCCCAACTCGCATATCATGTCTGCCACACTCTCCCCCCTATTACGTGATAATACAAAACGAGCTGCCCTTTTTTGCACCCTTTCGATGTCCTCCGTCAATCCCACCTGGTAAGGATCCCACACCGCGCAGCAATATTCTAACAGAGGACGAACGAGTGTAGTGTAAGCTATCTCTTTAGTGGACTTGTTGCATCTTCTAAGTGTCCTGCCAATGAAACGCAACCTTTGGCTCGCCTTCCCCACAATATTATCTATGTGGTCTTTCCAACTGCAGTTGTTCGTAATTTTAACGCCCATGTACTTAGTTGAATTGACAGCCTTGAGAATTGTACTATTTATCGAGTAATCGAATTCCAACGGATTTCTTTTGGAACTCATATGGATCACCTCACACTTTTCGTTATTTAGCGCCAACTGCCACCTGCCACACCATACGGCAATCTTTTCTAAATCGCTTTGCAACTGATACTGGTCATTGGATGACTTTACTAGACGGTAAATTACAGCATCATCTGCGAACAACCTAAGAGAACTGCTCAGATTGTCACCCAGGTCATTTATATAGATCAGGAACAGCAGAGGTCCCAGGACGCTTCCCTAGGGAACACCTGATATCACTTCAGTTTTACTCGATGACTTGCCGTCTATTACTACGAACAGCAACCTTCCTGACAGGAAATCACGAATCCAGTCGCACAACTGAGACGATACCCCACAGGCCCGCAGCTTGATTAGAAGTCGCTTGTGAGGAACGGTGTCAAAAGCTTTACGGAAATCTAGAAATACGGAATCAACTATGGATCCTTGCGGACAACCTGGTTACTCAGTTTGTAACCTGTTGCCGAATAGTCGTCCACTGTCCTGTTTTTAGAATAACCTCTAAGGCTGTTGTACAGAGCCAGCGGAATACCCATCTCCCTCTCTTAGTGCCGGACGCCAAATGCTGTCGAACGCCCCAGTTATGTCAATTAATATTTCTACTATGTATTTGTCAATGTATTGTCTATGATCCTGTTTATTGCATCGTCGATGGGTTTATTTAGTTGACAGACAAACTGACGTGGGCTAAGGGCGAAGCGCTGCTGCCGGTGCGACTGAAGTCTTTCGCACAACAATCTCTCCTGTACCTTTGCCGAATGTCAAAGAGGCATATTAGTCTGTCTGTTTTAGGGTAAATCGGATTCCTATCCCCTGCTTTCTTGATTATAACAGCCTTTACCGTCTTCCATACATCCGGTACACGTCCTCCTAGTACTTCATTCAGGAAGTCTGTCAGATTTAGTACGATAAGTGGAGTTGCTTGTTTGGTGGTGGGCTCACAGCCTTTTCATTTTTCTTTATTTTGTGTGTATCTGACAATGCAACTTCCTCGTAAGAAAAGGGGAGTCTGCAAAGGTAGGTGTGAAGTTGGTAGTCCTGAGTGTGGGTCATCATCAGGAAGTAGTTTGTTGAGGAGATATTCCGCTGTGCATCTTCAGCCTCTTGTGGTAGCACCATCTGGTTTCTTCAGTGTCGACGGTACCGTAGTGGGCTTGATACGTTCAGTCTGCTGTTTAGATGGCTCTCCCGAGAAACTGTTCTGTAAGTTTGTCATAACATATACACTCCTGGAAATTGAAATAAGAACACCGTGAATTCATTGTTCCAGAAAGGGGAAACTTTATTGACATATCACACTGACAGAACCACAGGCACATAGACACAGGCAACAGAGCACGCACAATGTCGGCACTAGTACAGTGTATATCCACCTTTCGCAGCAATGCAGGCTGCTATTCTCCCATGGAGACGATCGTAGAGATGCTGGATGTAGTCCTGTGGAACGGCTTGCCATGCCTTTTCCACCTGGCGCCTCAGTTGGACCAGCGTTCGTGCTGGACGTGCAGACCGCGTGAGACGACGCTTCATCCAGTCCCAAACATGCTCAATGGGGGACAGATCCGGAGATCTTGCTGGCCAGGGTAGTTGACTTACACCTTCTAGAGCACGTTGGGTGGCACGGGATACATGCGGACGTGCATTGTCCTGTTGGAACAGCAAGTTCCCTTGCCGGTCTAGGAATGGTAGAAAGATGGGTTCGATGACGGTTTGGATGTACCGTGCACTATTCAGTGTCCCCTCGATGATCACCAGTGGTGTACGGCCAGTGTAGGAGATCGCTCCCCACACCATGATGCCGGGTGTTGGCCCTGTGTGCCTCGGTCGTATGCAGTCCTGATTGTGGCGCTCACCTGCACGGCGCCAAACACGCATACGACCATCATTGGCACCAAGGCAGAAGCGACTCTCATCGCTGAAGACGACACGTCTCCATTCGTCCCTCCATTCACGCCTGTCGCGACACCACTGGAGGCGGGCTGCACGATGTTGGGGCGTGAGCGGAAGACGGCCTAACGGTGTGCGGGACCGTAGCCCAGCTTCATGGAGACGGTTGCGAATGGTCCTCGCCGTTACCCCAGGAGCAACAGTGTCCCTAATTTGCTGGGAAGTGGCGGTGCGGTCCCCTACGGCACTGCGTAGGATCCTACGGTCTTGGCGTGCATCCGTGCGTCGCTGCGGTCCGGTCCCAGGTCGACGGGCACGTGCACCTTCCGCCGACCACTGGCGACAACATCGATGTACTGTGGAGACCTCACGCCCCACGTGTTGAGCAATTCGGCGGTACGTCCACCCGGCCTCCCGCATGCCCACTATACGCCCTCGCTCAAAGTCCGTCAACTGCACATACGGTTCACGTCCACGCTGTCGCGGCATGCTACCAGTGTTAAAGACTGCGATGGAGCTCCGTATGCCACGGCAAACTGGCTGACACTGACGGCGGCGGTGCACAAATGCTGCGCAGCTAGCGCCATTCGACGGCCAACACCGCGGTTCCTGGTGTGTCCGCTGTGCCGTGCGTGTGATCATTGCTTGTACAGCCCTCTCGCAGTGTCCGGAGCAAGTATGGTGGGTCTGACACACCGGTGTCAATGTGTTCTTTTTTCCATTTCCAGGAGTGTATATTCCAGTGATCTTCCCTTGTCCTATATAGTTCGTCTTTGAATCGTATTTTAGAGTCTTGGTAACCTGGCTGTCTTTGATTTTTGATGTCAGGTCAATTTTCTTAACTTGTTAATAGTGCTGACAATGATGGCCTTTGTTGAGTGCGTCGCTTATTGCAGGTATTGCTGTAGCTTGAGCTCTTTGTAAGACGTCTGTAAGAACGTGAGCTCTGTAATACATGCTTTCTCGGGTGACACACAGTAGAAATTCTTCAGTCATGTGCCTTAGTTTTTGCCAGTTTGCACTGCGTAGCAGCAGCCTTAGGTGTTGTGATGTGTCTGTGGCTGTGTTTGTATTAGTGCATATAATTACTACTTTATGATCAGTGGGTATTCTCGTATCGAGCACCTGCCAATTCGAGACTTATATTAATGATCTGTCGTTTGCCAGAGAAATGCCTATGCTGCGGCCTACTCCAGTATTTACATACGTCGATGATTCAGCTGTCGTTTAAAACACTGTGTACTGTTGCAAAAAAATTTACTCAAAGTATATGTTACTGTACTACGGAGCGCTGGCTACTATGAAACTTCTTAAATATTAAATCTTTGTACCACATCGGTCCTCCAACCAACGCCATCGCCTTTCGAAGTCACAGTTCTTATCCAATGTATTTCTAGACGCAAGATAATAAGGGGTTAAAATCCGAAAATACTTAGTACAAGCTACAACTTTCCTTTGTTTAAATGCTATGTAATGCAGATTGCAACCCGGCTACTAATAGATGAAGCTTTCATCTCTTCCCTGTTTTCAATACAATTTTACAAACAGCGTTAGAAAATTTGATAAAAATTAAATTTGCAAGAATTATTTATAATAGTTTTCTATATAGCTAGAGGCGGGTCAGGAAGCTTGGAGAGAATGTTCATCGTCCAGTCAGGGAACTGACTGGTAAAAGAGGGCACTACCATAAAATGGTACACAGAAGGGAAAATTAGACAAAAAAAAAGCGACGCATCACGAAGGAGTTAAGTAAATCGGTCACAAACTGATTTTCATACTGTATAGATGGAAAATGCAAAACTGTAAACTTTGTCTACCGACGGATGAATGTGTGACGCTACAGTGTAATTTCACAGCGCAGCTGGCAAGGATAGCAAACAGGGACCATGTCGCCACCAGCACGTAAGGACTGCGAATTTCATTCCGTGTGTTCAGCTTCACAGAAGCCTGAAAGATTACCGTCAAACCTCCTTGCCTAGGGCCGCCAGATGAAAGTTGATGTCGTCAAGCCCTGAATCAAAATTGCGCAATGGATAACCGGGGAGGGAGCTTGAGAGCGCTACCTAGAGAGCGTGCCCTTTGTGTACGATACTAGGCAAGGGGCTGGAGGGCTCACACGCTGATGTGTGGGTCCCTGCATTCTATATCTTTTATTTTAAATGAATTCCTTTAACTTGACTCCTATGTGATTTTTAGAGTATGTTAAAGAATGATGACAATTGGTTACCTACTTATTTTAAACATTATCACTCGACTTTACAGCGATTGCAGCAATTGTTCCAGTTTACAGATATTACAATTTTACAACTTATAGCTCGGGTATATTATATACTAATCTGCACGCACATTTCTACGGGCAAGACGGAATTGCGTTGGCCAAATGTGTACCACCAAAGTCTCCCAATATTTTACATGTGACATCCACTATGCGAGGAGGATAACGGGCGAACTGGGGACCAGATACATTAACACAGGGGGTCATATTTCCGAAATTAAACGAGAACATTCATTTCCTCACACAATCTGAAGCTGGAAATAAAAGAATTAGTAAAAATATTCAAATACCTCTCTTCCACGCGTGAACATCGAGACAGACGCACTGAGGGCACGTCTGCTCACTTACCCGTCTTCAGTGACACTCCCAGAATATCGCGGGCACACTGAGGTCTTCCTGCACCCCGGTGGAGGGGATGGTCGAACCACTTGGCCGTGACCAACCTCTCCACTCCAAATCTTGTGACACTGGAACGTCTCTGACTTTGACCTGCCTGTGCTGTCTCTCTGATCCCCCACCAGGAGTAAGGTTGGAATACTATACTATAGAACTACTTTCCAGCTAAGATTGGCCACGCTTTACGGAAAGGCGTGAGGAGGATTAGGAAAGTTCATGTGCAGATTCACATTCACGTACAACAAATGCATAATACACGACACATATAAATATGTATTATGAAGCCTGACACATCTCTTTCCACCCGTCCACATGGGTTCTGCTGCACCCGCGGCCGGCCGCGTCGTGCAATAACATTGGTGGCGGAGCCGCCTCCGTTTGTATTTCCCGGTGCGAGCGAGCAGTGAAATCTGCTGCTTATGGAGCGGAAACTACTGTACCGTTTCAAGCTCTTCTGCGAACCTTGCAGAACTAGCACTCCTGGAAGAAAGGATTTTGCGTAGAGATGGCTTAGCCACAGCCTGGGGGATGTTTCCAGAATGAGATTCTCACTCTGCAGCGGAGTGTGCGCTGATATGAAACTTCCTGGCAGATTAAAACTGTGTGCCGGACCGAGACTCGAACTCGGCACCTTTGCCTTTTGCGGGCATGTGCACTACCATCTGAGCCACCCTTTGCGAAAGACAGAGGTCCCGAGTTCGAGTCTCGGTCCGGCACACAGTTTCAATCTGCCAGGAAGTTTCACTAACGTAATTATTCCCTGCATGATGGGAAGTATAATTTGAAATTATGTTCCCAGCTGTATATTTCTTAGCACAGAAATTACCGGTGAAGACCTGTTTCTAGTAGCGACTGAATACCCGTAGTAACATTTTTAATATCGACTGCAAGCTAATTTCAATACTGATTTTTTCCCAATTTATTTATTTAATTAATTAATACGGTAACATTTGTCTTTAGCAGAAAGACCAGATGTTGACAGTGTTCAATGAGAAAAAATTATGCTTGTCACGTATTTTACAAAATTATTACTAAAATGTGTCTCATCGTTGGGGGAAAAATTATGCTGCCGTCCATTTTGTCAAGACTGTGTTAATGTCACGTCGACAACTGCTAGACAGCGACGACGCTCCAGATAGATAATCACAATGCGCAAGGAATCATCCGTGATAAAGTGCCACACCATATCTAGACGATAAAATGATGAACAGAATCTGTAGGATTCCTAAGCCAAACGCGCTGATCTGCAATCTCTAATCACTCTTTTAAATTTCGAAGTTGGGTTTTTATTATGCCCCATGGCACTTTATTTCTTGTGCAAAACACTATATTCGTGCGATACAGTGTTTGAAAAAACGGACGTAGCTGCTGTAGCTCCGAAATTCACTTCTCATTTTAACTAAATATTCCAGACGAAGGTATATCGATACAGGTTAAAGGACTGATGAATTGCGATAAACCTGGTTGTGGAAACAGTTTAAATTAATTAATCACACGCCCAGGAAAACAAGTATTGTTGCACCATTATAGTATCATGTTAAACAATTTTCTAATCTTTCCTTCCACTTTGTCGTCTTTTGACTGACAGTTTAGCTGAAAACCATAGTTGCGCTGCGTCACTTAAGAACACAGACACAAAATAAAATAAAGCACTGCAGTTTAGGCCTGAGACTGGACTCCTGCGGAAAATCAAAGCAATTGAGATGAAACTGTCAAGTATCAACGCCGAGATAATGGCTCCGTAATAATCTGTTTTGCAGGTTTACGTTGCCTCCACGTTGCCGCTAAAAGCGGCCACGGACGACGTTAAACTGACAGGCCGAGCCGCGGCATGGCAACGACTTCCGGACGTAGCTGGCCGTCACGTGACCAGCAGGTGTGTCCACTTATCTAGCGCGGCCTTCACGTGTTCGCTCGCCCAATATAGCGCGGCTTCATTGCCCCCCCGACAATCTCGATGCACACAGAAGCTGCCTAATCAATAAAAGCGCGCACAGGCAGGATCACAAAAGCTCCCGCGCACACGGAGAAAACAAACAAACTGACACACACACTGCCCTGCCTGTGTCACAAAGGGCGAGAAGGAAAGGAAGAGAGACTCATATCGGACAGTATGTAAAGCACCGTAGGTTTTCTATTTTTGTTCTTCGCTAAGCTCACCAATCTAAACAAGTGCCTTATCTTTGATACATTCGCCGGCCGGAGTGGCCGAGCGGTTCTAGGCGCTTCAGTCTGGAACAGCGCGACCGCTACAGTCGCAGGTTCGAATCCTGCCTCGGGCATGGATGTGTGTGATGTCGTTAGGTTAGTTAGGTTTAAGTAGTTCTAAGTTCTAGGGGACTGATGACCTCAGATGTTGAGTCCCATAGTGCTCAGAGCCATTGAGCCATTTGATACATTCGGCCATCACGCGATGTATCCATCTTTATGGAGACTATCTCAATAAAATAAAGTACAATGAACAAAGAGTATATATTCATTTGATTAAAGGTGTACAAATAATAACACACCAGTGTTCGCATTTGCATTATGATGTATAGTACAAATAATTTTTCGAGTGTATAATTATCATATCTAAGATGTACTGTCGGAAATGGAAAGTGTTACATCATAAAGTCCGATATTTATAAAATGACCTTTACTCGTCTACATTGCAAATATGAGGGCGTTCGATAAGTTATGCAACACTTTGATTTCTAGGCCAATTTCGCTGGAAACAATGCAGAATTTCTTATGGGACATCGTGGAATATTCCCGCTGTAGCCCTTATACACAACTGGCCATTAAAATTGCTACACCACGAAGATGACGTGCTACAGACGCGAAATTTAACCGACAGGAAGAAAGTGCTGTGAGATGCAAATGATAAGCTTTTCAGGGCATTCACACAAGGTTGGCGCCGGTGGCGACACCTACAACGAGCTGATATGATGAAAGTTTCCAACCGATTTCTCGTACACAAACAGCAGTTGACCGGCGTTGCCTGGTGAAACGTTGTTGTGATGCCTCGTGTAAGGAGGAGAAATGCGTACAATCACGTTTCCGACTTTGATAAAGGTCGGATTGTAGCGTATCGCGATTGCGGTTTATCGTATCGCGACATTGCTGCTCGCGATGGTCGAGAACCAATGACTGTTAGCAGAATATGGAATCGGTGGGTTCAGGAGGGTAATACGGAACGCCGTGCTGGATCCCAACGGCCTCGTATCACTAGCAGTCGAGATAACAGGCATCTTATCCGCATGGCTGTAACAGATGGTGCAGCCACGTTTCGATCCCTGAGTCACCTGATGGGGACGTTTGCAAGACAACAACCATCTGCGCGAACAGTTCGGCGACGTTTGCAGCAGCGTGGACAATCAGCTCGGATACCATGGCTGCGGTTACCCTTGACGCTGCATCACAGTCAGGAGCGCCTGCGATGGAGAACTCAACGACGAACCTGGGTGCACGAATGACAAAACGTCATTTTTTCGGATGAATCCATATTCTGTTTACAGCATCATGATGGTTGCGTCCGTGTTTGGCGATATCGCGGTGAACGCACGTTGGAAGCGTGTATCCGTCATCGCCATACTGGCGTATCACTCGGCGTGACAGTATGGGGTGCCATTGGTTACACGTCTCGGTCACCTCTTGTTCGCATTGACGGCACTTTGAACAGTGGACGTTACATTTCAGATGAAAGTCTTTTCGGGTTTGCTGCCGGATCCTAAAATCAACTTGAATCGATATTTCGGCGATCCAACTGTTCGCCATCTTCAGGAAATGCCGCTTCTGCTGATGAGTCCCGCTGAGAACTGACGCAAGATTGCAATTAGACGTCCTATATAGGCCACCGTTCAGTACACGGCGCCGTGTACTGAACGGTGGCCTATATAGGACGTCTAATTGCAATCTTGCGTCAGTTCTCAGCGGGACTCATCAGCAGAAGCGGCATTTCCTGAAGATGGCGAACAGTTGGATCGCCGAAATATCGATTCAAGTTGATTTTAGGATCCGGCAGCAAACCCGAAAAGACTTTCAAGACTTATTACGCCGGAAAAGCCTACGTAGTCACATTTCAGATGTGTTACGACCCGTGGGTCTACCCTTTTTCGATCCCTGCGAAACCCTATATTTCAGCAGGAGAATGCACGACCGCATGTTGCAGGTCCTGTATGTGCCTTTCTGGATACAGAAAATTTTCGACTGCTGCCCTGGCCAGCACATTCTCCAGATCTCTCATCAATTGAAAATGTCTGGTCAATGGGGGCCGAGCAACTGGCTCGTTGCAACACGCCAGTCACTACTCTTCATGAACTGTGGAATCGTGTGGAAGCTGCATGGGCAGCTCTACCTGTACACGCCATCCAAGCTCTATTTGACTCAATACCCAGGCGTGTCAATGCCGTTATTACGGCCAGAGGTGATTGTTCTGGGTATTGATTTCTCAGGATCTATGCACCCAAATTGCGTGAAAATTTAAATACATGTCGGTTCTAGTATAATATATTTGTCCAATGAATACCAGTTTATCATCTGCATTTCCCCTTGGTGTAGCAATTTTAATGGTCAGTAGTGTAGTTTCTTAAAGTTCCGATGAGTGGAATCGCTGTAGTAGTCTTCAAAATGGTGTCTGTAACTGAGGTGCATTCCAAGCACAGAACTGTCGTTGAGTTTCTTTTGGTGGAAACCAGAGAATGACTTGTATTCATGGGCAAAACCAGAGAATGACTTATATTCAAGGGCGTTTGGAGAATGTCGGCGGAGACCTACAAAAACATGGTGAGTCGGTGGGCGAGTCATCTGTCACCATCGGAGCAAGGTAATGGAAACCTGTCCGATCTCCCACGTGACAGCCGGTCTCATACAGCTGTGACTCCTGCGATGTTGGAACGTGTGGACACTCTCACTCGAGGTGATCTACGGATCGCAACCAAGCCCCACACTGCACAACTGGACGTCTCTGTTCGTAGTGCTAGCACACTCGTCTAGCAGTTCGGGTATTCAAGGCCGCGTGACGTCAGGGAGTTCCCACAAAAATGTAAACGAACTTCTACTTCTCCAGGACAACGCAAGACCTCATACAAGTCTGCGCACCCGAGAGGCGCACACGAAACTTCATGTGACTGTCCTGTCTCGTGTACCCTACTGCCCAGATCTCGCTCCTTCCGAGTCCTCGGGAAGCAGTACGTGGATGATGCGGAGGTTGTTGACGCAGAAAGACTCTGGCTCCGACGTCGTCCAGTCGCGGGTGCTCGGGCCCTCCCAGTATGGTGGCGTAAGGCCATCGCATTGAACGGAGATTATGTAGTGAAATATGGGTTTGTAGCCAAAAGACTGCGGAATAATATGGTACATTGGAAACTTGAATAAAAGCAAACTGCTTTAGGAAAAAGTGGTCTCTCATTACTTATTGAACACCCCTGGTATACATAAAGATACGGCCGCTTCCAATTTTGCAAACTATCATGTTGAGATCTCAGATAGGTAGAAAAAAATCTTCATGAAAAGTTCTACCTAGTTTCAATGCATACAGTAAAGGAGAGAAAATTAAGAACGAACTATAAAATGTCGTTAAAGACACTAAGGCATCATACGTTCTACAATCAATTACTGTGTCATTAAAATCACTGTGTGTTTAGTTATCATGCAATTTAAGATAAAAACAAACGTTCACCTTCTAGAGGACATCACTGTATGCACAATTACGAAATATAATACTAAAACAAGATTTAACATTACACAAAAGAATATTGACAGCTTGACTCACGATAGTAAGAGCTCAACAGCTGAAAATAATAAAGTGTGGGAGGAGTAGATGAGAAGATAAAAGAATAATTCTAAAGAGCGGTTTGTCAACTGATAATGAAAAGTATTCTTTAAAAAATTATGAATTACTTTTAACAAATAAAATGCAAGGTATGAAAGGGAATGAAGTACCGTCAAAAAGTTCATTTCACATTGGTAAACTAGGAAATAATTTAATAAATAAAATGCAAGATACTGAACAGCAGAGACGAAACCTTGCTCCACTGGTAAGTTCAGTGCATCCATCAGTGGTCACTTCCTTGCGGCGGGCAGTATATTACAGTTCCCCTCAGTCACCGATGGACTGTTGACAAGTGCTGAAGGGCCTGCCTTCAAACTAGCCAGTTATTTTCAGAACCACAACTGTATCAGTATATCATTGTATCACAGTTGAACATACATCAGTTTATCAGAACACTAGAGCATCTCAAAAATGTAAAGCAATTCGTTCTGATTTAACTAGTTATTTATCAGATTTCGTGAAGATGTTCAGGACATAATGGGTATTAAATGAATAAACTTTCATTTCACTAGGAACCGCACCATTTAAATAGAGATGAGGCCCTCCACGCCCGCACCAGCGTGGTGACCAGACCAAAAGTTCTACTGTCACCTCCGTCAACGTGTTAATTATCTAATAGGTGGATCACAGAATGCTGGGCTGTGATGTTATCCGTGCGTCTGGGTAAGACTACGCATTAACACGGTCCATCAGGTGATAGATAGTGGACGAAACGCGAATGAGGGTAGCAATTGGAAGAGCTGAGGGAAAAAAGTGCCAAAGCTCGTGCAGAGGGAAAAAAAACCTCTGCGACAGTGGAATGGGTAGTAAGAGCAGTAGTGGCTTACTAGCTGCGATAGTTCATGCAAGGTTGGGTTTGTTAGTGTGGGTATCATGCATCATTACCGTGGCAGTCGATGGCGATGAATTCCGGTTTGCTGCAGCCGCTGCATTCCTGGAACAATCAGGATCGTTATATATTTGTGGGAGATCCTCCATAGATCATCTCACTGTGTGTGTGTGGGGGGGGGGGGGGGGGGAGGGTGTATAGCTTGTCTGCATGTAGTTTACGGTACGGCTTCCTTGCGTGGTGCCAGTTATTCGGCAAGTGTGTTCCATCTGGATATCCAGTAATTGTGGCTGATTAACAGGGCCTCACCTGTACCGTTGTGTTTGCGTGTAATTGGCCATACATGTTAGGTCCTTGCAAGTATGTCTTTTGGTCTGTTATGTTTCCATCTATGGTTGTGGTCGTAGTTCCCCAGATTCAGAATGAACGGGTTCTGCGGATGTCTGGAGTTTTTGTATAGTGTTGTGGTGAGTTTGTATATTACCTCCGTGAGAGTCTCAAGTCGGTATTCCCGGTGAAGATCCGCGATGCGTCTGTATCGTGGAGTATTGCTTATGATTTTGAGTACTTTGTTTTGTATGATCTGCAGACGGCGCAAGCGTGTGGGCGCAGCGTATCCGCAGACAGGGGCTGCGTACGTCATCAGGGGTCGAATAAGTGTCATGTACATGGACCTCGACACCCGTTTGTTCAGTGTGCCACGCCTGTTGAGATTAGGGTACAGCTGTTTGAGCCTCGCGCTTGCTCTGTTGGTCATGTGTTGTATGTGGTCCCCCACAGTAACTTCCGGTCCAGCCAGACACCAAGGTATTTGATTTGACTTTCTCGCGGAAGCGTATTGGGCGTTCAAAAATGGTTCAAATGCCTCAGAGCACTATGGGACTTAACATCTGAGGTCATCAGTCCCCTAGAACTTAGAGCTACTTAAACCTAACTAACCTAAGGACATCACACACATCCATGCCCGAGGCAGGACTCGAATCTGCGACTGTAGTGGTGGCGCGGTTCCAGACTTAACATCTGAGGTCATCAGTCCCCTAGAACTTAGAACTACTTAAACCTAACTAACCTAAGGACATCACACACATCCATGCCCGAGGCAGGACTCGAACCTGCGACTGTAGTGGTGGCGCGGTTCCAGACTGAAGCGCCTAGAACAGCTCGGCCACACTGGTCGGCTCGTATTGGGCGCGCATGTAGAGTTATTGGTCTGCAGTGTCGGTGTTTGCACAGTTTCTTCGGTTTTCTAGTGAACAGAACGGCTTCGCACTTGCCGACGTTTACTCTAACACGCCATTTCTCTAACCAAGGTTCAGCCACTCTGAGTGTGGTCTGTAATCGTGACGTAATGTTTGATGGTTTCCAATCTTGCACGAGGATGGCTGTGCCATCCGCGTAGATTGCCGTCGTTGTGTTTTCTGTGATTGGGAGATCGTTTATGTAGAGGTTAAGCAGTAGGGGCCCTAGGATGCTTCCCTGGGGTACTCCCGCGTGTATACCGTGTCGTGTTGATTGTTTTCCCAGCACGTCAGTGTTGAAACTCCTGTTTGCGAGGTATGAGTGTATGAGACGCACCAGCCCATCGGGGAACACCGCGTCGCCGAGTTTTCGAATGAGGCCATTGTGCCATAGACGGTCGAAAGCCTTTTCGATGTCCAGAAACACTATGTGTTGTATGTTCAACGAACTGTAAGAGTTGTTGTGTTGTGGAGTGGTGATTCCTGAAGCCGAATTGCTCCGGTTCAGGATGTCATTTGTTATGCAGTGCCTAGTGATGCGTTTGAGAATCACGTTCTCAACAATGCTACTGAGCGACTTCAGAAGACTTACGGGTCGGTAATTTTGTGGGAGGCTGTGGTCTTTCCCCAGCTTCCTGAACATCAAGACCTTGGCCGTCTTCCAAAAGGTGGGGAAGTGTTGGTGTTTTAGTATGGCATTCGTTATGTGTGTTAGGTATTCTGTGGATTTATCCGTGAACTCCTGGAGGACACGGTTTTGAATACCATCATGACCAGGGGCTTCCCTAACAGCGGAATGTATTATAGCCCAGGAGACTTCGGCTGTACTAGCACGTCGAATGTCGTGGCGCGATGGTTGGGCTCAAATACGTGTAAACTCCTGGTCAGTATCAAGTGTGAACACTGGATCTGATGGTACCAGGTTCGGTGTGAATGACGCTGCGAGTGTGCGGGCCGTTAGTTCTGCTTTCTCCTCCGCTGAGTATGCAGGTGCGTCAGGCCCTTGGAACGTTGGGTTGTGCATTTTCTCCCTGGTGAAGTGTCGAGCTAGATACTACACGCCAGGACGCGCGGTGTTCAGACCTTCAAGTTTTTGGTTCCACTGTTGTGTTCTATGTGTTTGTATTTTGCGTGTATGATGCTCTGTAGCCTTTTAATGTGCCGTCTGGAGTACTGACGCCTGGTAAGCTGCCATTGTCTCCTGAGACGATTCCTCATTGAGATCAGGCCCAAAATTTCTTGGATCAGGGCTGCACTGTGTTGTTGTGAGGTGTGATCAGGTATGGTGCCCGCCATTGCGACCTGGACGGCGTTAGTGAGGGTTTCTACTGCCTCGTCGATTTGTGCTGTTTCGTTAATTTCGTGTATGGGTGGGATGTGGATATCGAGCGTTTCCTTGAACAATGTCCAGTTCGCACGCCCGTAGTCCAACATCCTACGTTGTTCCACGTGCTGCAGTGTTTCCTCAATGTATAGTATTACAGGTTGGTGGTTTGAGGGCAGATCGTTTTCAACGGCGACGTTGAGTGTCGATGTGATGCCCTTGATGAGAGCCACGTCTATCTCATCTGGCCAGTATGAATTGTGACCCTTATGGGCACTCGTACACTCCGGTGTTTGTTGTGGTATGGAAGAAAACATGGTTGCGAATTTTTGCTATATATGACTATCACATCATGAATATTGCTGGCTGGAGGCCATTACGGAAGTAATCGTCTTCTCATCGCGTCCCATATATAGTGAGTAAGAAATCACGGACCAGGAAGACCAGTCGATGGTCCGTACATTCCTCAAATTGAAGGGTTTGTGGTGTGAAGTGTGTATGGAGGGTCTTGTATAATCCTGTTCGAATATGCCATTTGGTGCCCTAGTCATGATGGGTATGACAAACCTTTCCTGACACATACTGGCCAGCATTAACCTCAATTACAATATTCAGTTGTGATGTCCAACATCATGGCTAGAATCTTCGTACACAATAAATCGACAATTTAGTGAGGTAAGGGCCTAGAAAGTCGCTGCTTTCCGTGACCTTTCTCCAGATCAAGTCCTACGACGTGTTGGCCTCGATCTGGCCACTGCAAGGTGTAGGAAGACCAATTGCTGAGCCGCATACCTTGTCACTCAGTGTCCCAATTGGCTGTAGCTCTGCCCATGCTAGTCCCTGTTGTTTGTCGTAAATGACTCATGCAACCTCGAGATCTTAATACAGTTTCCAGTAATCTGTTCCCAATGGTTCGTGGTTATACTGAATGACCCAAAAGTCTTTTAACATTTGAAGATTCAGCACTTCACGGAATAATGTAGGCAGGGAGGAAAAGCTGACACACCTTACTGAAATTACGTGAGTTTTATTGAAACAAGGAAAAGATTCGAAAAGTGACTAACGTGTGATAGAAAAGCAGTAATTAGTGTAACATTTGATTTTTAGCAAAGACGATGTTCTTTCTAACAAATGCTCAACGTGTCGGCCGTCATTCAGAAACAATATCTGCAGTCGAGTGACAATTTTTTCAACAGCACTGTACATCATATCAGTAGATATGGTGAGAAACTGCCGTCGTATATTGTTTTTAGCATCCCTAATAATGATAATTACCAACATGGCAAGGTCGGTGGCAGCATGCCTATTGAAGTGGAACTATCGCGGTAGACTTGCCGCTTGAGATAACCCACAACCAATGGTACCTAGCTAGCCAAGCGCGACGGACATGGTGGCTCAGCATACGATCCTCGCCAAACGACGAGCGCAAGAGATCTTTCATCCAGCATTAAAGACGTACCTTCTAACAGTCAGTCGGAGTGGGAATGATGCGATTCTGTAACATAGCGGCGTACCTCCCATCCACCGCACTGACTATTTGAAAAGTAGCACCAAACATTAACTTGCAGAAAAAGGGTCACACCATGACTGATGTAGTAAGTAGACATTGTCTTTTTGCAATGGGTTTTCCACGACAGTTGTAGCATTTTCGCAGCACGATTCTCATGCTACCTCGCTGACGTGTCGCTTTCCAGGGCTATTTGTTGACCAATGATTGCACTCGTTTTTGGTTCCTATAAACCCACTGTCATTTCAGGCATGCGTCTCAAATGTACCTCTCTAACTGCACTATACGGTGAATTAATGCATTTCCAAATGTTAAAGGACTTTTGAGCCACCCTGTACTCGGCTTGTAATCTCTTCCTGGATTCATCCTATTCGTCAGAGCCGCTCAAACGATCGTACGAGCTTGTCGTGGTGTCTTTCTAAGAGGCCCGTGCCTATGCCCCGTACTGCAAAGTTGTCCTGAGTGCTCTCGTGACCACTAGTTCAATAGACCTGTAGACAACGGTCACGTGATTTGTCGGTACAACGATCTCATGTCCCTCATGCTAAAGATTCGACCATTGTCAAAGACGAAAGGTGTTGATGATTTCCACGAGTTCTGGGTATGCTGTCCAGGGCTATACACACATGTCAGCTTCCGGTACCGTTAGACACACTCAGTATCTGTCTTGTACCTACTCACAACGTTCCTATTTTATAGAAACCGTTTTTTCGGAATAAAAAATACGAAATGTAACCTTATATAAGGATTACATTTTAATCAATATATCCAACATGCAAGGAAATAGTAGAGTTTTAGATTATTAATGATCTATCAAGGTCTTCATGTAACACTTTCCTTTAGCGTAGTTCAGTAGAATAAGTAATTCAAAAGCCAAGATCGCTTAAACACTGTTTACTAGATGACCGGTTCAAATGGTTCAAATGGCTCTGAGCACTATGGGACTTAACTGCTGTGGTCATCAGTCCCCTAGGACTTAGAACTACTTAAACCTAACTAACCAAAGGACATCACACACATCTATGCCCGAGGCAGGATTCGAACGTGCGACCGCAGCGGTCGCGCGGTTCGAGACTGTAGCGCCTAGAACCGCTCGCCCACCCTGGCCGGCTAGATGACCGGTTTCAACACGCTAAAGGTGCCAACATCGGATCTGATTGTAGCTTAACGTGCATAAACCATTTGGATATAACGATACATGAGGCAGACCAGCTGATGTAAAATCATTGTCACAGAAATAAAAATTAAAAAAAACTGCTCTCATGGTCATTCTATTCCATCAGATATTTCGGTTTTATATATCTGATGGAATAGAATGACCATGAGAGCAGTTTTAATTTTTATTTCTGCGACAATGATTTTATATCAGCTGGTCTGCCTCATCTATCGTTATATCCAAATGGTTTATGCATGTTAAGCTACATTCAGATCCGATGATGGCACCTTTAGTGTGTGTTTAAGCGATCTTGGCATTTGAATTATTTATACAACAGAGTGATCGCCCCACAACACACTATACCAGTGTTGTTGGGTGAAAGTCGTGAATATTCAGCATTGCTGGTTTATCAATTTTGGAGGGGTTCTTTGTATGTTTTGTTGGCTAGTTGTTTGATGGTCAAGTAAATTCGTTGGGAGATGTGAGGGAAATTATAATCGATGAGAACGCGGAATTAGGAGAGACGGGAGAGGGCTCTCAGGTGTAACCGTTTATCAGAAATGGAAGTTATTTCAGGTAACGAAAGCATGCCAGTAATGGGAGAGTCAGTTTCAGTAAATATAGAACCACTTGTTTCAAGCATGGACAAGCCAGCACCCAGTGCAGTAGTTGGTTTCTCAGATGACGGAAGAGGAAGTGAGAGTATTGAGGCTTTAGACACGGTAGTACCGCACCCCGTGGATGCAGTAGTCATAATGAGGGAGCAAAAAGAGTACTACGAGGTAACGCCTGTCAACGCAAGCATGTCAATATTTGAAGATGAAATTGTCTTCTGGCAGACTGATGGGCAAAAGAAGTAAAGAGGATCATATTTTTCTTGAACGAAGGCGATCTGGTTTAGAATAAAATCTGGACTTTTTAGTAGTTGTCACAACTGTGGAATGACAAAGATGGCAAATAATTCAAAACTGTTCTCTTACAAGGAGACGGACACTCTTAATTCGCTAAGATCTTTTCAAAGAGCTCATCAAGAACGCTGTGTCCTCTAGAGTACTGTATTTGCTTGACAAAACCAGGTGTGTAGCGCTCGCCGACCATCACTCGCTTCGCCTGTGCACGCGAAAACACTCGGCCACTACTTTACTCATTCTGCATCACGCGGTTTCACTCCGTATCACGCGGCACTCACTCACTGAGTGTCAGGCAACACGCGCGTCGCCGTCTCACGCGGCTAGGGAACATACACTCTATACAGCTTCCTCACACCGTGGGGGCACTAATGGGCCTGGCAAGCATTGGAATGCGGTCAGAATCAGAATTTATTTTCGGCTCTCGATTTTCCATATTTTCTATGGAAAAAGTTAATGCTCTATCACAGAGATTCATCGGTTATTTGATTCAAATGACTCTGAGCACTATGGGCCTTAACATCTGGGGTCATCAGTCCCCTAGAAATTGTTGTTGTTGTTGCTGTGGTCTTCAGTCCTGAGACTGGTTTGATGCAGCTCCCCATGCTACTCTATCCTGTGCAAGCTTCTTCATCTCCCAATACCTATTGCAACCTACATCGTCCTGAATCTGCTTGTGTAGTCATCTCTTGGTGTCCCTCTACGATTCTTACCCTCCACGCTGCCCTCCAATACTAAATTGGTGATCCCTTGATGCCTCAGAACATGTCCTACCAACCGACCCCTTATTCTGGTCAAGTTTTGCCACAAACTTCTCTTCTCCCTAATCCTATTCAATACTTCCTCATTAGTTACGTGATATACCTATCTAATCTTCAGCATTCTTCTGTAGCACCACATTTCGAAAGCATCTATTCTCTTCTTGTCCAAACTATTTATCGTCCATGTTTCACTTCCATACATGGCTACACTGCATACAAATACTTTCAGAAACGACTTCCTGACACTTAAATCTACACTCGATGTTAACAAATTTCTATTCTTCAGAAACGCTTTCCTTGCCATTGCCAGTCTACATTTTATATCCTCTCTACTTCGACCATCATCAGTTATTTTGCTCCCCAAATACCAAAACTCCTTTACTACTTTAAGTGTCTCATTTTCTAATCTAATTCCCTCAGCATCACCCGACTTAGTTCGACTACATTCCATTATCCTCGTTTTGCTTTTGTTGATGTTCATCTTATATCCTCCTTTCAACACACTATCCATTCCGTTCAACTGCTCTGCCAAGTCCTTTGCTGTCTCTGATAGAATTACAATGTCATCGGCGAACCTCAAAGTTTTTATTTCTTCTCCATGGATTTGAATACCTACTACGAATTTTTCTTTTGTTTCCTTTATTGCTTGCTCAACATACAGATTGAATAACATCGGGGAGAGGCTATAACCCTGTCTCACTCCCTTCCCAACCACTGCTTTCCTTTCATGTCCCTCGACTCTTATAACTGCCATCTGGTTTCTGTACAAATTGTAAATAGCCTTTCGCTCCCTGTATTTTACCCCTGCCACCTTCAGAATTTGAAAGAGAGTATTCCAGTCAATATTGTCAAAAACTTTCCCTGAGTCTACAAACGCTAGGAACGTAGGTTTACCCTTCCTTAATCTAGCTTCTAAGATAAGTCGTAGGGGCAGTATTGCCTCACGTGTTCCAACATTTCTACGGAATCCAAACTGATCTTCTCCGAGGCCAGCTTCTACTAGTTTTTCCATTCGTCTGTAAAGAATTCGCGTTAGTATTTCGCAGCTGTGACTTATTAAACTGATAGTTCGGTAATTTTCACATCTGTCAACACCTGGTTTCTTTGGGATTGGAATTATTATATTCTTCTTGAAGTCTGAGGGTATTTCGCCGGTCTCATACATCTTGCTCACAAGATGGTAGAGTTTTGTCAGGACTGGCTCTCCCAAGGCCGTCAGTAGTTTCAATGGAATGTTGTCTACTCCGGGGGCCTTGTTTCGACTTAGGTCATTCAGTGCTCTGTCAAACTCTTCACGCAATATCGTATCTCCCATTTTATCTTCATCTACATCCTCTTCCATTTCCATTCTATTGTCCTCAAGTACATCGCCCTTGTATAGACCCTCTATATACTCCTTCCGCCTTTCTGCTTTCCCTTCTTTGCTCAGAACTGGGTTTCCATCTGAGCTCTTGATGTTCATACAAGTGGTTCTCTTTCCTCCAAAGGTCTCCTTAATTTTCCTATAGGCAGTATCTATCTTACCCCTAGTGAGATAACCCTCTACATCCTTACATTTGTCCTCCAGCCATCCCTGCTTAGCCATTTTGCACTTCCTGTCGATCTCATTTTTGAGAGGTTTGTATTCCTTTTTGCCTGCTCCATTTACTGCATTTTTATATTTTCTCCTTTCATCAATTAAATTCAATATTTCTTCTGTTACCCAAGGATTTCTACTAGCCCTCGTCTTTTTACCTACTTGATCCTCTGCTGCCTTCACTACTTAATCCCTCAAAGCTACCCATTCATCTTCTACTGTATTTCTTTCCCCCATTCCTGTCAATTGCGCCCTTATGCTCTCCCTGAAACTCGGTACAACCTCTGGTTCTTTTAGTTTACCCAGGTCCCATCTCCTGAAATTTCCTCCTTTTTGCAGTTTCTTCAGTTTTAATCTACAGGTCATAACCAATAGATTGTGGACAGAGTCCACATCTGCCCCTGGAAATGTCTTACAATTAAAAACCTGGTTCTTAAATCTCTGTCTTACCATTATATAATCTATCTGAAACCTGTCAGTATCTCCAGGCTTCTTCCATGTATACAGCCTTCTTTTATGATTCTAGAACCAAGTGTTAGCTTGTAACCTCCTCACACAAAAATTAAAAGAATGATAATGGAGCCAAGTGTAACCTCCTCGCAAAATTGATAAATGTTAATTTGAAATGGAGCCAAGTGTAACCTCCCAACAAAAATAATGTTTAATAAAAATGTGAAATGGAACCATCCGTAAACCCCCCAGAAAATTGATAAATGAAAATTGACCATGAACCCACAATAATAATAATTAAATAATGAACCATGAACCAAATGTAACCTCTCAACAGAAATGATAATATCTGGTAAATTTTATAAGGGCAGCAGCGCTGACCTTTGGCCCTGTATTCTGAATAACAAAAGCAAAATTCTTACCTCAATAAAAACTGCAATTATATCTGCTCTTATTTATCGACACAGCTTCCTTCGTGCAATGCTGGCCTTTTTTTTTTTTTTTTTGATTCTTGGAAGGAATGCATAGAAACTATTCTTTAACTTGAAATGAATGCTTTTTCTTCAAAAGAGTGGAAAAATTCTTTAAATTGAAATGCATACTTTTCTTTAAAGGAGTTACTTTATTAAAAAAATTATTATCGGGTCATTTTTTTTGAACAAATTAAATTACAATTAACATACATCATTAAATATGCGCAATGCTGCTTCTTTACCTTCTACAACAATACTCATCCTCCAGATTCCTGACCAGAGTCGCGACCAGAGCACACAGCCGACGCATGCCGACTCCCGCAGACTACTCCCGTCCACTCGCTACTAAAGCCGACCGACTACCTCTGCAGACTGACTACGACTGAATCCGACTGCAGACTTGCGCAGACTAGCTTCTACTGTCGACTCGAGCAGACTAGCTTCTACTCGCGGCAAGCAACAACTAACAATAAACTACTCTCTGGTCAGAGATTCTGTCATGCCTCGCCCATCGCCGGCGAAGCATACGCCTTACATAACCCTCCACTGGGGGGGGGGGGGGCAAAAATTTGGCAGCGATGGTGAGTCAATTGGACCTGCCATGAGCAACAAATTTTTCTTAATTAATTAACTTTACAATCACAGAATATATACATATATATATATATATATATATATATATATATATATATATATATATATAGGTGCAGAACATGAAATAAAATATAGTGCACACGCACTGAGTACAGAACATATCAGGCAATGACAAAATGTATACACAATGAGTACAAATGAAATGACTTAAAGTGCACACGCACTGTAGTTCAGAACACATTAAGTAAAGACAAAATGTATACTCAATGAGTACAAAACATATTAACAAATGGCAAAAGTGCACACATACTGTAGTACAGAACATATCCGGAAATCACAAAATGAGTACAAATTATATTAAGAAATGGCATAGAGTGCACACGCACTGTAAAACTCTCTAGCATTTTTTACAACAAATAAACATATCAAGGAGTGAAATAAAGTGCACATGCACTATAGAAGTCTTTAGTATTTTTAGGACAACTGATCTTAACAAATGAAATGAAGTACGCACGCACTGTATATGTCTTTATCATTTTACAAGAATTAGGAAAGGAATGGGAAGGATTGCGTCATGGTTGTAGCACTTTAGGTTGTACGCAGCTGCACTGAAATTCCATATCTTTCTACAGAAGCACAACACCAAGTGACACAATCTGAAGCTCTTTTCCTTGAAGTATTAATCAGTGTAGCCAGGACACTGAAATGTCGTAATAATATTTCATGCTATCATTTTGGTAGTACACTAGGTACACCAAACAGTGGGACCATAATAACATCTCCATCGCTCAAGGTGGTGGACAGCATGTCGTGTCAACACCATGTTCTTGTAAAGTAGACCAACGTAGAATTAGTGCAAAAACCAAATATAGTGCTCCATGATCATGAGGATAGACAGGACAAATGGATATTGCAGTAATTTCTGGCAATTAGGTCAGAAGGTGAAGGACATTAAGACACATAGTAGTCTTCATTGAGAATTACACTAGTCTAGCAACTGATTTGAGTAATTGGTGGCACTCATCGCCCAGTTACTGAACATTTCTGTACCATGTATGTAGTATTACAGAATAATGTTCATAAAATTAGCTGAATATAGTAATTATTGGCACTCATTGCCCAGTTACAAACCATCAGAAGTCATCATTCAACACAGAAACTAATGAATGGCATAGTATTAACATAATTCACTTAATTATAGTAATCATTGGCATCATAGGTAATCTTATTACAATAAACAGTGGCATTCATTGGCCAGTTACAAAGCATTTTCTTTTTTTTTTTTTTGTATTATTCAGAAGTCATTACTCAAAATGAGTTAATTATTGGCATAGCATTTATACATACTTAGTCTAATTATAGTAATCATTGGCATCATAGGTAATCTTATTACAATAAACAGTGGCATTCATTGGCCAGTTACAAAGCATTTTTTTTTGTATTATTCAGAAGTTATTATTGAAGTGACATACTATTCAGAGCTGATCTGTATTATTCAGAACTCTCTTAAACTAGTAGCATTATTTGGGACTGGTAATTACTTTGTTTGCTTTTGAGTTATTGCTGCAAATGAAGATGTGTAACGTCATTCGTCATGAGTCAGCTGTAGCAAGGTTATGAAGCAAGTAAAGTATATGTGATCACATTCATAAACGACATAGGTTTAATAAACAACTATTTATACCACATTAATTTCATGAATAATTTCTCCTGCAAAATATACAAAATGGATTATGAAACTGAAAGAAGAAATGCATATTATGCTGAAAAGTAGTGAACTTCGAATTAACAGGTAGTGAAATGTGTATAAAAATATATATGTTCTCTAGTTGTCCTTTCCAAAACCTTCAGTCATCATACCATACGATATAAGACATACTGTCAAAACGAACTGCAACAAATACTTAAATAACTACATAGCATCTCTTAACTAACAGCAAATATATAAACTTCATCATTATTTTCACCTGAAAAGAAAAACTTCATTATCTGTATCACCATAACTCCATTATTATCATCACCTGTAAAGAAAAACTTCATTATCCATAGTAGCATATTCTTCATCATTATTCATCATCATTCATTATCATCTGCAAAAAAAAAAAAAAAAAAATAACTTCATTATTCATTATACAACTATTCCTTATTTCTATCATATTACATCACTAAAACCAAGATGTGTAGTTCTGTCTGACAGTCTGCATCAATCGCCTCGTATTCTGAAAGAAAACATTAGTTAAGACTGCTATTCTATGATGTGTATAGTATATTCTTGTTAATGCTTGTTAATTCTGATCCATTTACTCTTCATCACGAGGTGTTGCATCCTCTTTCGTTCATTCCGAACGTGAAATTCCCATTTCTGTTTAATTTATTTCGTTTACACGTTATTTCTTTCTGAAAACGATGAACAAAGATTAATGTCTTGCATTTAATTCATATACCAATTAGATATAAACTGGTTTATAGTAACATAACTGAGCATACAGCATAGCATGACAGAAAACGTAATATGTCAAAAACATCGACAGTGTTCAGAAGCAAAAATGTACACAGTATATCACAATGCAGCAGCAAAAAAAAAAAAAAAAAACTAAAGTAGTCACGATGTTGAGATATCGTAAGGCAAAATGTTAAAGTCAACTGGTGTTTGTTATATCTTAAATATTTCATAGTACATACAAACAAAACAGGAAAACAATTATACATACATAAAAAAATTGAAAATATGCACGGCCTAGGGTGTATAACGACAAGAAGTGTGATCTTGTTTGTGTACAGCTTGTATGTTGTGTAGTTAATAGAGGCGAGAATTGAAGACTTTAATGGAGAGAAAATTTGATAAAATTAATATATCACTAGATAGAATTGCATAGTTATTCGTATGATACGTAATTTTATCTGGAAAATGAGCGCTGTCTAATGTGTAACGACAAGAAAAGCGATCTGCTAACCTTACCTTGCCGGGCACTTGCCAAGAAAAAATGCGGTAATCATCAGTAAGTAGTCACATAAATATAATTGCATAAGTGGTCATAAAAATGTGTAAGTTCATCTGCAAAAATATGCACGGTCTGGTGTGTAACGACAAAGCGACCTGCTAACCTTACCTTGCCGGGCACTTGCCAAAAAAGAAATACGATAATCATCAGTGACTGTTCATGTGAATATAATTTCATAAGTGCTCATAAAAAATTAGGAAATGGCATTACAGTGTGATAAATCATAAATTATGTTCATTTAATAAAAGGTTTGACGTTGGATACGTGGTGGTTCCCTTTGTTTTTTCTGGATCTCAAAGTTTCGACGTGTACTACATTGGGGTGAGGAATGCTGCGAATTCGATATGGACCTGCGTATAAAAGCTCAAATTTACTGCATTTACTCTTTCTTTTGTTGGATAAATAGTGTGTACGTACTAATATCTTCTGTCCAATGTGAAATTCACGGCGTGCACAAACCTGTTTTTGCTGTCTTCTCCGGCGCTCTGCGGCACGTTTGATGTTGTTTAGCGCAATGTCAATTATTTCACGGTGTCGTAGTCGACGAGATGTAGGAACTGTTACTAATTCTTTAATTTTGTTAGGTGGTTCAACATTTTTCAGTATAACAGACGGAGATAACATAGTAGATTCATTCGGTATGGAATTAATTACATCTTGGAATGAGAGTATCTGTGTGTCCGAATCAATATGCTTTTTATGGCAGTAAATTCTACACAGTTTACCAATTTCTTTCATTAATCGTTCACAAGGGTTCGAAGAAGCATGGTACCTGGATATATATATATATATATATCGGAGAAATGTTTCTACCTTGTAACATACGTGTCCACATAGCACATCGAAACTGTGATCCATTGTCCGAAATTACTTTCAACACATGCCCTACATGAAATAAAAAATGTTTTAAAAATGCTTTCGATACGGTTTTAGCAGTAGCTTTGCGTAATGGAGTGAAAGTAACAAATTTTGAAGTGAGTTCAACAGCGACAAAGATGTAGCAAAAACCTCTATCAGTTCTGGGAATCGGACCAAAAGTGTCTACAGCGGCCATATGTCTTAATTTAACAGGTACAATGGGATGTAATAGAGGGATATGTGAAGTCGTATCTGATTTAGCTTTCTGGCAGATTTTACATGACGCTAAAACTCGTCGAATACGCTTCTCCATGTTGGTAAAATAACAGTTCTGTCTCAGTATAAAAAAACATTTTCTAGCTCCGTAATGTGCGTAACTTAAATAAGTATACCAGATTAATTTGTTAACAAGTTCGTCAGGAATGCATAATAACCAATTGTTGCTGCCAGGATGAGAGCGGCAAAACAGAATGTCATTGCGTACAGTGTAATGGTTTAGAATGGTAACATTATTCCTATCTTGTCAAAGGTGTTTGATCTCTTTCCACACGTTGTCTTTGCTCTGCTCTTGTGCTATGTCTTGTAATGACGACGAAATGAAATTTTCAAATGCAACTTGTTGAACGTACATGACGCTGAAATTTGCTTTGCATAAGTTGGTTGCGATGTCTTGCTGATTATTGCTGAGAGAACGGGATAGTGCATCTGCTACAATATTTTGTGTGCCGGGAATGTGAACAATTGTAAAATTAAATTCCTGTAAATAAAATTTCCATTTACTTAATCTGTCGTGTGAAAATTTAGCCGAAAGTAAAAATTGTATAGCTCTATGATCTGTGTAAACTGTAGTGTGTCTTCCATAAAGAAAATGCCTAAATCTGGTAAAAGCCCATACAACACATAATGTTTCAAGTTCTGTAACAGAATAATTACGTTCAGCAGGTGACAGAATGCGACTTGCAAAAGCGATGTTTTTAATTACTGTGCAACCATCTTCTTCAATTTCCTGAAAAATATGTACGCCTAAAGCGGTGTTAGAACTGTCGGTGGCAATGGAAAAACTTTTAGTAAGATCTGGGTGCGATAAAAGTGGTGCATTCAACAAGGCTTGTTTCAGGTTCACAAATTCAGAATGTGCTTGCCTATCCCAAGACCAAATAGTGTTTTTACCTGTCAATTGACATAATCTAGGTGTGTCTAAAGTAGAGTAATGAATAAATTTACGAAAAAAGTTAATTAAACCCAAAAAACTGCGTAGTTGTTTCTTCGTCGTAGGAACAGTAATGTCACGTAAAGCTTGAAGTTTTTCCGGTTCAGGCGTAATGCCCTTTGCTGAAATTACATGTCCAAGAAATTTTATAGAAGTTTTGCCAAAGTGCGATTTACTGAGATTAACTGTGAGTCCTTGTGCACGAAAAGTTTGCAACAGTCGTTCAAGAATCAGGTGGTGTTCAGTTAGCTTCTGCAATAAGAATGTCGTCTACGTACGTTGTGTTTCTGTCTTTAAGTTCTGTCAGAAGTATTGTATTCAAACCTTGAATAAAAGCTGCTGAAGAAATAGTTAAACCGAATGGTAATTTACAAAATTGATAACAGTCACCAAAACAGGGAAATGTTGTGTACTTTCTGCAGTTCGGATGGAGCTGAATTTGCCAAAATCCCGATTTCAAATCTAATGTGGAATAAATAGCAGTACCATGAAATTTCTGTAGAAGTTCTTCTAGTGTCTGTGGGCGATCTGTTTCATTAATAATAATGTCATTGATGTGACGCGAATCAAGTACGAGGCGAAGTGAACCGTCTTTTTTCTTAACAATATGGAGCGGGTTTATGTGCGGACTAACTGCCGGTTCAATAATTCCTTGGTCAAGCATAGCTTGCAATTCCTTCTTAACCTGTTCTCTATGAATATACGGAATGGGATAATGCTTGGCTTTAAATGTGTCGTGCTGTTTAACTTGAAATTCATACATAAAACCGGACATAGTACCAGGAACGTTGTCAAAAACTGGAGCTTGCTGTAACAGAATTTTGTGTAGTTGCGTGCGTTCGTCGTCTGTATTTGCACTGCTCTGTTTAGCTTTATCAGATGTCGTCTGTATAACGTCATAGTCGGCTTCGACTGGAGTATTATAGTTGTGTACGTACGTATCTGTAAACACTGTGGAATTACAGTCTATGTTACGTGATGCGGAAATGACCTCTGTACGATTAATTGTTTGTTCTTCTGCAGATAAATAATGCTGAAATTCTAAAGCTAGTTGTACATTTTCATCCTTCAACATTAAATAGGAATTTTGAAAGTCAATAATGGCATCGTGTTGTACCAGAAAATTCATACCTAAAATAATGTCTGTTGTCAATAACGGAATAATCCAAAAAATTGAGTGAAATACAATGCAATACAAAATGATATATGTGTCTGTAATTTTACATCTACTCCTTTACTCGATACTCCTCCTTTACTTTCGTTTTGCCTAATGGTAACGTAGGATAGGTATTCTCTTTGTTACACTCGTTGAAAGTTTCTTCATTTATAACTGACATAGGTGATCCAGAATCGATTACTGCTGAAAATTTCGATGATCCAATTTTAACTTCGATGACAGGGTGCCAAATGGTTTTCTGAACAACTGGCCTTTCCTGCAAAAGAGTGTCTCGGAAATCGTCAAAAGTAATAGCATTCTCGTGAACAAGATTCTGTGTATCTGAAGTATTGCTTACGTTGCTGGAAGATGCAACCTGTACTGTATCTAGTCAAATTCTATCTGATGTGTTATTATTTTCAGGAGGATTCTGTGGCATTTCGACTATTTGAACTGTTCTGTTATTTCTTCCAGACGTGTTACGCTCTGGATGATATCTACTGTCTGGTTCATTCTTGATTATATGTTGTGGTGGATGTTCTTGCTGCTGATAAGACCGACTGTTATTAAATGTATGCTGAAAATTGTGCTCATTACTTTTACGTCTGTCATGATAGTCATTTCTATACGGCGCATTGCGATAGGAATTGAAATAGTGTGTTTTCTGTACGTACTGGTTTCCTTGTTGCTGTGCATTACTATTTGTTGGGACCGATGCTATACGCGTAAGCGGCGAAACATTAAAGCCTGGTTGACCTTGTACATTACATTGTTGGTTAGGTATGCTAACCGTTTGGTTTTGTTGCTGTTGTTGGGAAAAATGTCTATTGTTACCAAAATGTGGTTCCTCTTGCTGGTAATTTTGTCGATACTGATAATTAAAATTTTGTCTGTTATTAAAGTTCTGGTGGTTGTCGTTCCTAATGCATCTATTACCTTTGCTATTGAAATTGCGTGGCTGATCGTAATTGCTGTATGTTTGTTGACCTTGGTTATTATATGAAAAATTTTTGTTTATAAAGGAATAATCCGATTGCTGCACTTCCAAAAGCTGTAACAGATCTCTGAATGCTGAAATATTTTCTTTTTGCTGACCCGTTAAAAGTGACACTCTTAATGATCGTGGTAATTTAGAAATACATAATTGAATAAGTGCAGATTCACTGTATGGTTCACTTAAGTACTGGTTTTGTTGGGCCACGTGCTCAAAAAATTGCATGACAGTGGAAAAATTTGAGTTCTCGTAATTCGGTAAACTAATTAATTGATCCTTAATTCCGCGCTGTGTCGTCTTCGACCAATACGCTGACAGAAAAGCATTCTGAAATTCTTCTACCGAGTAGCATTGTCTCGCGATCGGTCTCATACGAGCTGCCGGTTCACCTTCCAAAAAACTGCAAATAAATTCAAGTTTATGTGTTACGGGCCAAGTCGGTGGAAAAACAAAGCTTAATTGTTGTATCCAATCCAAGGGGTGAATCTATGTTCTGTCATTTTTAAATACTTTAAATTTTCTCACTGATAGAAAATGTTTGTAATCAAAATTATCGTCTCGGTATGTCTGTACAGGTTCACGATTGTATGAGAATCTATTTGTAGGTGACTGTTCGGAATCTAACTGACGTACTCTCTGTAAATTACCTAAATTATACTGGCTGTGTGAGTCTGACAAATGTTCGCAAAGTGCCGTCTGCTGTGATGTATTAAACGCTGAAACATTTTTCATCTCTGTTACCTCTTGCTGTAAAGTTGACAATTTTCTACATAATGTATTATTAGACGAATCTATCTCACTGATCGTCTGCTGTAAATTTTGGAATTCAGGTGTTTGATTAAACGAAATCAGTGAAGTATCGTCTGATTTGCTGTCATTATTACTTTCAATAACGTCAGTATGACTGGCCAATTCATCATATTTCTCAGTCAGTATTTTTACCTGATCATCGTTTTTAGTCTCAGAAGCATTAATTTGTTTTTGTATTTTACGTGTGGTTTCGTTCAATTTTTTAACGTCAGCTTTGATGACATCGGAATCCTGTGTTAGTTCTAATTGTTCGAGTCTGTCGGTCACTGTTTGAAATTCTATTGTGTGTGTATCTGTTTTTGATTTAAGATCGGAAATTTCATCACGCAATTCGGTGTTCAACTGTTTGATGGTATTAATTTCGTCCGATACTGTAGCAATATTGTTGTCTACGTATGTTTTTGCTTTCACAAACAATTTACGTTTATCTTCCTGTCTTTGTGCAGTAATTGTTTCCATGACTTGTCGTTTTACATTATTTTGTTCCTGTATAAATTTACGGAAACGCGTTTCACTGTTTTGTAGGTGGTGATTAAAACGTTCGTCAATTTGACTGTTCTGTTGGTCGAATTTCGCGTCTACTTTTGCATCCAGTGTGCGCGAAAGTTCTGGTGTCATTAATTTAAACTTGTCGCGTAACTGTGTTGCTTTTTCAGAGCATTGTTTACCGACTGCACTAATTTCGTCTCTAAGTGATTCTGTTGCAGCTGTTTGCATATCCCTTAATTCTTGAGCAACAGATCTAATTTCTTCACTACTTTTCCTAGCGCAAGCCTCAATTTCCTCACGTAATTGTTCTTTAGTATCATGACACTGCGCGGCAACGGCTGTAATCTGTTCACTAAGCTGTCTGGAATTGTTGTCCAATTTTTCATTCAACTCTCTGGAATTGTTGTCTAATTTTTCATTCAACTGTTTGGAATTGTTGTCTAGTTTTTCATTAAGTTGTTTGTGATTGTATTCTTGTTCTTTTTTCGATTGTTTAAGACTTTCATTAATTTGTTTAACATTTTCGTTATTTTCATTTCACTAAGTTGTTGTTTAACATTTTCGTTAAGTTGTACCATTAATGCTATGACTTGATGCATGCCAAAATTTGCTACTGTATTCTCTGTACTGTGTGATGGTGTATCTGCTTTTGTCGCGCTTTCTGTAACCATTTGGTCATTCTGTAATTCTTGAAAAGGTTTACCAATCGGATGTGCACTGTTAGTTACTACACCGGAATTAAATGAATCTGTCGTACTCTGATTACACTATTCATTTTCATTAAAAAAATTGTCTGTTCATTACATAAATTTTGCAAACCAGGTGTGTCAAGCTGGGCAGCGTTCATTGTAACAGGTCGTCCCATGTCATCAATTGTTGTTAAATTAACAGAGGACACAATTGAATTCGTCTGTTCATCACTAGGATCAAAATCAACATTAGTGGTCGGTACTCACTGATTGTCTGTAATTGAAGGATTGTCATCATTACACTGCGTGTCGCAAGTACTATTGGTCAAGTTATTTAAGTCGGCTATTTCACTCATTATATATCGCGATGTGCTGTTAACAGTTTTTCGCGGCATTTTTCACAAATCAAAAAATCAAAATCAAAATTATTCACAAATGAAACAAAGACAATGCAAAATGCAACAGACACAATTATAACAAAGAGCAACAAATTGCCGATGATCTGTGGAAGAAAGAGTGACAAATTAGTAAATGCGTTGCGCCAGATGCTAATTACATTTAAGTAAATAAGAGCAGATATATGACTACTTACCAGAAGATTCACAAAGAAATATGATCCTGGCCGGATGTCGCCAAGTGTAACCTCCCCACACGTAATTTTGTTAAATAAAAATGGAAATGGAGCCAAGCGTAACCTCCTCACACAAAAATTAAAAGAATGATAATGGAGCCAAGTGTAACCTCCTCACAAAATTGATAAATGTTAATTTGAAATGGAGACAAGTGTAACCTCCCAACAAAAATAATGTTTAATAAAAATGTGAAATGGAACCATGTGTAAACTCCCCAGAAAATTGATAAATGAAAATTGACCATGAACCCACAATAATAATAATTAAATAATGAACCATGAACGAAATGTAACCTCTCAACTGAAATAATAATATCTGATAAATTTTATAAGGGCAGCAGCGCTGACCTTCGGCCCTGTATTCTGAATAACAAAAGCAAAATTCTTACCTCAATAAAAACTGCAACTATATCTGCTCTTATTTATCGACACAGCTTCCTTCGTGCAATGCTGGCTTTTTTTTTTTTTTTTTTTTTTTTTATTCTTGGAGGGAATGCATAGGAAATATTCTTTAAATTGAAATGAATGCTGTTTCTTCAAAAGAGTGGAAAAATTCTTTAAATTGAAATGAATACTTTTCTTTAAAAGAGTTACTTTATAAAAAAAATTATTATCGGGGCATTTTTTTTGAACAAATTAAATTACAATTAACATACATCATTAAATATGCGCAATGCTGCTTCTTTACCTTCTACAACAATACTCATCCTCCAGAGTCCTGACCAGAGTCGCGACCAGAGCACACAGCCGACGCATGCCGACTCCCGCAGACTACTCCCGTCCACTCGCTACTAAAGCCGACCGACTACCTCTGCAGACTGACTACGACTGAGTCCGACTGCAGACTCGCGCAGACTAGCTTCTACTGTCGACTCGCGCAGACTAGCTTCTACTCGCAGCAAGCAACAACTAACAATAAACTACTCTCTGGTCAGAGATTCTGTCATGCCTCGCCCATCGCCGGCGAAGCATACACCTTACAAGCTATGATTAAGTTGTGCTCTGTGCAAAATTCTATCAGGTGGCTTCCTCTTTCATTTCTTTGCCCCAGTCCATATTCACCTACTACGTTTTCTTCTCTCTCTTTTCCTACTATCGAATTCCAGTCACCCATGACTATTAAATTTTCGTCACCATTCACTATCTGAATAATTTGTTTTGTTTGATCATACATTTCTTCAATTTCTTCGTCATCTGCAGAGCTAGTTGGCATATAAACTTGTACTACTGTAGTAGGTGTGGGCTTCGTATCTATCTTCGCCACAATAATGCGTTCACTATGCTGTTTGTAGTAGCTTACCCGCATTCCTATTTTCCTATTCATTATTAAACCTACTCCTGCATTACCCCTATTTGATTTTGTATTTATAACCCTGTAGTCACCTGACCAGAAGTCTTGTTCCTCCTGCCACCGAACTTCACAAATTCCCACTATATCTAACTTTAACCAATCCATTTCCCTTTTTAAATTTTCTAACCTACCTGCCCGATTAAGGGATCTGACATTCCACGCTCCGATCCGTAGAACGCCAGTTTTCTTTCTCCTGATAACGACATCCTCTTGAGTAGTCCCCGCCCGGAGATACGAATGGGGGACTATTTTATCTCCAGAATATTTTATCCAAGAGGACGCCATCATCATTTAACCATACAGTAAAGCTGCATGCCCTCGGGAAAAATTACGGCCGTAGTTTCCCCTTGCTTTCAGCCGTTCGCAGTACCAGCACAGCAAGGCCGTTTTGGTTATTGTTACAAGGCCAGATCAGTCAATCTTCCAGGCTGTTGCCCCTGCAACTACTGAAAAGGCTGCTGCCCCTCTTCAGGAACCACACGTTTGTCTGGCCTCTCAACAGATGGCACTCCGTTGTGGTTGCACCTACGGTCTCCAACTAAAATTATACTGACACTGTGACAAATTTTGGAATGAACAAATGAAACGGATTGCTTTGATGAGTGTAACAACTGATTATAATTGTCTGCGATGCTTGTAATTAATTAAAAAATAATATAACATGAGTAAATACAGCAAACAAGCTAACAAGTCTCGTTACAGTCAATGACGTTAAATGCAATGACCACAAAGGTATTCAAATAAATAGTTCATCCAGACAAATCTATTTCCGGTTAAATTATTTGTGACGTAAATAACGAGTAGCGTAGGCTGTCACTGTATATTCTTTGTTTACTATTTGTAGCGAATTCTACTACATTAATTACGTCATTGTCTGTTCATTGAATCTATTTACGGGAAATCGCGTATTTTGAGCTCCAGCTCGCCGGCCGCGGTGGTCTCGCGGTTAAGGCGCTCAGCCCGGAACCGCGCGACTGCTACGGTCGCAGGTTCGAATCCTGCCTCGGGCATGGATGTGTGTGATGTCCTTAGGTTAGTTAGGTTTAAGTAGTTCTAAGTTCTAGGGGACTGATGACCACAGAAGTTAAGTCCCATAGTGCTCAGAGCCATTTGAGCTCCAGCTCACTTGTCTGAAAATGCACCTCTTTATTAAAACGTGTCAATAATTACGTTGAACAGTGTTCTGGTTCAAATGGCTCTGAGCACTATGGAACTTAACATCGATGGTCATCAGTCCCCTAGAACTTAGAACTACTTAAACCTAACTAACCTAAGGACATCACACAACACCCAGCCATCACGAGGCAGAGTAAATCCCTGACCCCGAACAGTGTTCTAGTGACAGAATAGGTTTTACTTATTCATGGAAGGCTGTCCTCATAAATACACTAATGTCGCTGAGAATAAGAGGTACTTCGACTTCCAGCAGATATTAATAGCGCTAGGAGTGATTTCTAAAAGATAATCAAAATCACTCGATGACAACTGATAAATAAACATAAATTGTCAGATGAAAAGAGACAGATGTTTTCAAGCAACACAAAGTTGTTACATTGGAGCCACAATTTATTACGTGAAAACAGCTTTCTATCTGACGTAGTGCTTGTAATCTATCTTAGGTAAATGGAAAGAGTGGAAAATTCAACGCAATTGTATCAAAACTCGATACAAGCATTGTGCAGGTAAGATTTTCGGTTAATGTTACGGTAAAAGAAAGAAAACTGAAGGTAGAAACTTGGAGATTTCATACGCCTTCAATATAATTTTTACTGGAAACAATACACTAAAACGTCGTTTGTAAAGCTGCTGATAACTGGCAGGTAAAGCTGGTGTGAAATCAGTGTAAGCAGTGATATTGTCTGTTATTGTGAGTTTGCCCAAATTCGGAGTAGACATGTGTGAACTTAGGCTCCGATGGGTACTTACCTTACTCCAGATCAATCTGGTAGCAATAGTAGCGCTGTGATGATGGGTTCTAGAAAAGTAGGGTTCCGACGTTTTTGCCCCGCGGGATTAGCCGAGCGGTCTAGGCGCTGCAGCCATGGACTTTGCGGCTGGTCCCGGAGGAGGTTCGAGTCCTCGCTCGGGCATGGGTGTGTGTGTTTGTCCTTAGGATAATATAGGTTAAGTAGTGTGTAAGCTTAGGGACTGATGACGTTAGCAGTTAAGTCCCACACGATTTCACACACATTTGAACATTTTTTCCGACATTTGTTAATGACAGAGAAGGCGGCTTCCATCCGTTTTTCAGTAATGCTTCGTTGTCAGCTTGTGCAGGACAATTCGACAAATATCTCTACTCATACAGATGTCCTTGAATGACGATGTTAACACTTAGCTCACTAATTTCAAGTCCTCCCGAAATCAATTTGAGAAACAGACACCGACGCTGCGTCAGTATTTGTAGCACTTATTCGATGTTGGCTGTTGTTTGTTTGTCGACCGTTGACTGTCGACTAAACAATTTCTACCCGTTTCAAAAGCATTTGAAGCATTCGGAATCAAGTTTACATTCCCGTCCCTATATGTTCTAATTTAACCAACATCATGTGTATATTTATAAATCTTTTTTCCTAATATGTTAAAAAAATGACATGTTACGCACACTATTTTACAAAAATTCACACTAAATTTCGCTGTTATTGCAAATCTGCTTACGCTTCAGTGTAGTCTGTTCTCATTTAGGCTGCATTTCTGTTGAGGTCCCCAGAAGTGATGTGCCCGTCTAACCATCAGCCCCTCGACTGTATTTTCTAAGCTCATGTTTCGGGCCTGTAATCACGCAACCCAGGGAAAGTGGGAAACCGCAAAAGTTCTCAAGAAAAAGTGTTATGATAAAGATGATACTGAATTTTTTTTCAGACGAATTAATAAGACGGGAGTAGGCCATCTGACAATTAAATGAGGAACGCGCATTAAAAGGCAAAAGCCAGAAATATATTACGTAGCGTCTTTGATTAATTATAAAAATGGCCTCGGTCCCAGGTTAGAAATTCACTACTGCTTAAATTTTGGTGAATTTTGAAAAACAATGATCAGTAATGGTAGCAGAAGACTTCTTGCAAAAGAAGTAACCCTCTGTATTGCCCTTAGGGTGGGAAACTGCCCCCAAACGCGGGAGAAACAGCAATGATCAACGGCATGAGGGTACCGAAGGCAATGCGTTGAAGACACACAACGTATATCTACAGGACACTTGGCCTGTAATTGCAAAAGTCTAATGATGATCCCTCCATTGGCAAAAGATTCGGTAATAGTCACCGATTCGGATTTCCTGGAGGGAACTGCCAAAAGGGAGGCGACAATGAGAAAAAGATTGAATAACCAGCGGAAGGACAACGTTCTACGAGTCAGGGCGCGGGATATCGGAAGCTTGAAGTGGTAGGGAAGATAGAAAATCTGAAAAGGGAAATGCAAAGGCTTAAGCTAGACATAGTAGTGGTCAGTGAAGTGAAATAAGCATATCTTGTCAGGTGACTATAGGTTAATACAACAACAACAGAAAATGGTTTAAAGGGAGTGGGTGTCGTTATGAATAGAAAGGTAGAGCAGTTACTGAGAACAGTTCAGTGATAGGGCTATTCTCACGAACATCAACAGAAAACCAACAACCAAAACTACATTTTAGGCACACAAGCCGACGTTGCAACCCGAAACTGAAGAGACAGAGAAAATACATGAGGATACTGAAGGCGAAATTGAGTGTGTAAAGATAGATGAAAATCTAATTGTCATTTGGAACTGGAATGCAAATGAAGAAAGAGTTCAGACAGAATATACGCTTGGTACCAGAAATGATAGAGGAGGAAGACTAATTTAATTCTGCAATACATTTCAGACAGTAATGTGAACACTCTGTTCAAGAATCACAAGAGCAGGAAATGTACTTGGAAAAAGCCGGGAGATACGGAAATATTTCAGTGAGCTTACATCAGGCAGAGATTCCGAAATAAGATTTTGGATTATAAGGAGTACGGAGGAGTATGGATTCCGTAGAAATGTTGGAACTCGTGAGGCAATACTGACCTTACGACTTATCTTAGAAGAAAGATTAAGGAAAGGTGAACCTACGTTTTTAGCATTTGTAGGCTTAGACAAAGCATTTTACAATGTTGACTGGAATACTCTCTTTCAAATTCTGAAGGTGGCAGGGGTAAAATACAGGGAGCGAAAGGCTATTTACAATTTGTACAGAAACCAGATGGCAGTTTTAAGAGTCGAGGGGCATGAAAGGAAAGCAGTGGTTGGGAAGGACGTGAGACAGTGTAGTAGTCTCTGCCCGATGTTATTCAATCTGTATATTGAGCAAGCAGTAAAGGAAACAAAAGAAAAATTCGGAGTAGGTATTAAAATCCATGGAGAAGAAATAAAAACTTTGACGTTCTCCGATGACATTGTAATTCTGTCGGAGACAGCAAAGGAGTGGAAGAGAAGTTGAACGGAATGGACAGTGTCTTGAAAGGAGGATATTAGATGAACATCAACAAAAGGAAAACGAGGATAATGGAATGTAGTCGAATTAAGTCGGGTGATGCTGAGGGAATTAGATTAGGAAATGAGACACTTAAAGTGGTAAAGGAGTTTTGCTATTTGGGGAGCAAAATAACTGATGGTGATCGAAGTAGAGTGCATATAAAATGTAGACTGGCAATGGCAAGGAAAGCGTTTCTGAAGAACAGAAATTTGTTAATATCGGGTATAGATTTAAGTGTCAGGAAGTCGTTTCTGAAAGTATTTGTATGGAGTGTAGCCATGTATAGAAGTGAAGCGTGGACGATAAATACACTCCTGGAAGTGGAAAAAAGAACACATTGACACCGGTGTGTCAGACCCACCATACTTGCTCCGGACACTGCGAGAGGGCTGAACAAGCGATGATCACACGCACGGCACAGCGGACACACCAGGAACCGCGGTGTTGGCCGTCGAATGGCGCTAGCTGCGCAGCATTTGTGCACCGCCTCCGTCAGTGTCAGCCAGTTTGCCGTGGCATACGGAGCTCCACCGCAGTCTTTAGCACTGGCAGCATGCCGCGACAGCGTGGACGTGAACCGTATGTGCAGTTGACGGACTTTGAGCGAGGGCGTATAGTGGGCATGCGGGAGGCCGGGTGGACGTATCGCCGAATTGCTCAACACGTGGGGCGTGAGGTCTCCACAGTACATCGATGTTGTCGCCAGTGGTCGGCGGAAGGTGCACGTGCCCGTCGACCTGGAACCGGACCGCAGCGACGCACGGATGCACGCCAAGACCGTAGGATCCTACGCAGTGCCGTAGTGGACCGCACCGCCACTTCCCAGCAAATTAGGGACACTGTTGCTCCTGGGGTATCGGCGAGGAAGCTGGGCTACGGTCCTGCACACCGTTAGGCCGTCTTCCGCTCACGCCCCAACATCGTGCAGCCCGCCTCCAGTGGTGTCGCGACAGGCGTGAATAGAGAGACGAATGGAGACGTGTCGCCTTCAGCGATGAGAGTCGCTTCTGCCTTGGTGCCAATGATGGTCGTATGCGTGTTTGGCGCCGTGCAGATGAGCGCCACAATCAGGACTGCATACGACCGAGGCACACAGGGCCAACACCCAGCATCATGGTGTGGGGAGCGATCTCCTACACTGGCCGTACACCACTGGTGATCGTCGAGGGGACACTGAATAGTGCACGGTACATCCAAACCGTCATCGAACCCATCGTTCTACCATTCCTAGACCGGCTAGGGAACTTGCTGTTCCAACAGGACAATGCACGTCCGCATGTATCCCGTGCCACCCAACGTGCTCTAGAAGGTGTAAGTCAACTACCCTGGCCAGCAAGATCTCCGGATCTGTCCCCCATTGAGCATGTTTGAGACTGGATGAAGCGTCGTCTCACGCGGTCTGCACGTCCAGCACGAACGCTGGTCCAACTGAGGCGCCAGGTGGAAATGGCATGGCAAGCCGTTCCACAGGACTACATCCAGCATCTCTACGATCGTCTCCATGGGAGAATAGCAGCCTGCATTGCTGCGAAAGGTGGATATACACTGTACTAGTGCCGACATTGTGCATGCTCTGTTGCCTGTGTCTATGTGCCTGTGGTTCTGTCAGTGTGATCATGTGATGTATCTGATCCCAGGAATGTGTCAATAAAGTTTCCACTTCCTGGGACAATGAATTCACGGTGTTCTTATTTCAATTTCGAGGAGTGTAGTTCGGACAAGAAGAGAATAGAAGCTTTTGAAATGTGGTGCTACAGAAGAATGCTGAAGATTAGATGGGTAGATCACATAACTAATGAGGAGGTATTGAATAGAATTGCTGAGAAGAGGAGTTCGTGGCACAACTTGACTAGAAGAAGGAATCGGTTGGTAGGATATGTTCTGAGGCATCAGGGGATCACAATTTAGCATTGGAGGGTAGCGTGGGGGGTAAAAATCGTAGTCGGAGACCAAGAGATGAATACACTAAGCAGATTCAGAAGGATATAGGTTGCAGTAAGTACTGGGAGATGAAGAAGCTTGCACAGGATAGAGTAGCATGGAGAACTGCATCTAACCAGTCTCAGGACTGAAGACCACAACAACAACACGGAGGAGCAGGTATAGACCCAGATCATAGGTTAGTAGTGGTTAGGTCGACGTTTAAGAGACTGGTCACTAAGAATCCATGTGCAAAGAGGTGGGGTACAGAACTACTAAGGAATATGGAGATGCACTTGAAGTTGTCTGAGGCTATAGATACGACGGTAAGGAAAAGCTCAGTAGGTAGTTCAGTTGAAAAGGAAAGGACATCTATAAAAAGGGCAATCACAGAAGTTAGAAAGAGAAACATAGGTACAAAGACGGAGGCTGCGAAGAAACCTTGAGTAACAAAGGAATTCACCAGCTGATTGATGAAGAAGGAAGTAGAAAAATATCCATTGAAATTCAGGGATTCAGAAGCACAAGTCTCTTAGGAGTGAAATAAACAGAAAGTCTAGCGAAGCTTGGGTGAAATAACTACATGAAAAATGTGAAGAAATCAAGACAGTAATTACTGTCGGAAGAACTGACTCAGCACACAGAAAAGTTGGTTCGTTGATTTGGGGGAGGGGACCAAACAATGCGGCCATCGGTTCGTCGGATTAGGGAAGGATGGGGAAGGAATCCGCAGCGCCCTTTCGAAGGAATCATTCCGGCATTTGCTTGAACCGGTTCAGAGAAATCACAGTAAGCCTAAATCAGGATGGCCGGAGAAAGGTTTGAACCGTCGTTCTCCCGAATGCGGATCCAGTGTGCCAATCACCGCGCCACCTACATCGATTACAGAACAGTCAAAACAACCTTCGGTTAAATCAATAGCATGTGTGTTAACATTAAGAGCGCAATGGGAATTGCACTGTTAAATGCACTGGAGAGTGCGGATGTTGTGGAAGAAGTAACTGAAGGCCTCTACTAGGGGAAAGACATGTCTGATAACGTGATAGAAAAAGAAACATTAGTCGATGTAGGATAGTCGTAATAGAAGAGATATTGGGGATCCAGCATTAGAATCAGAATTTAAAAGAGATTTGGAAGACACAAGTTCTAATAAGGCATAAGGAGCAAATAACGTTCCATCAGAATTTCATAAATCATAGGTGGATGTGACAACAAAATAACTGTTCGATTTGGTGTACAGAGTGTACCAGGCCCTCTTTGTGCAAGATGAATGCTACCAGAGCCGTGGTGATGCAACTGTTAACAGCAATAAAAGTGTTACATCTCCTCTGTCTACTGATCATGGTGCTTACTCCCTCGTAAGAAGCTGATGCTTCTTGGTGTAAATTTTCGTGCAACAGGGTGTGGGTAGTACCTCAATGTATCAGCTATCGAAAATATTCATGTCGGTTTTCTTCGCTCTATTTCCTAGTGAGACATAGCCGCTTCCGTCAAAACCGATACTACTACTAGTAATGATATTCACGATTGGCGCGGAAAGTGTGGTTGAGGGTACGTAGGTTTCCGAATTTAAAAGATGTATAAAAACCATTAATTTCCTAAGAGACAGAGAAGCAGTCTCTGTATTTGGTTCTAATTGGTTTATGAGGAGCTCAAGCAGTGGATATACTCTGACGATGCCTTACTAGGACTCACGAATAATGTAGAAGGAAGTGGTTTTATCATTTATAGTTTGTCACTGTAGTGATTGGGGTAGAAAAGTTGTGGGATGGTTAAATGTCTGATGTTGGACAAATATATGCTGCCAGAGGTTGAAAATACCACAACACCGAGCGAGGTGGTTAGCACACTGGACTCGCATTCGGGAGGGCGACGGTTCAATCCCGCGTCCGGCCATCCTGATTTAAGTTTTCCGTGATTTCATTAAATCGCTCCAGGCAAATGCTGGGTTGGTTTCTTTGAAAGGGCACTGCCGACTTCCTTCCCCGTCCTTCCCTAATCCAATGAGGCCAATGACCTCGCTGTTTGATCTCTTCCCCCAAACAACCCAACCACAACAGTTACGGGGCTCTTTTATTTAGGACATGACCGGTTTCGGGCTCTTATACGCAAGTCTTCAGGTGTTGTAACTTGGTGGTGTGACTCCGAGCGCCTCTGTGGACGAGTACAAGACTCGGTGTGCGAGCAGCAAGCGTACATCATGGGTTAGCACATCGCGTCTGGTACTCGTCCACCAAGTTACGACACCTGAAGATGGGCGTTTAAGAGCCCGAAACCGATTGTGTTCTAAATAAAAGAACCTTTGGTATAATACTCAGTTGCGGGTGATCCTGCAACAGGATTGTTTGAAATATATGCTGCATTAGAGTATTAAGAGCGTTGCATTCCACATGACCAAAAATTCAGAAACCATCAGCGTGTGTTCATGCTCTGCGATCATTTCTGTATTGTCACTACTTTCCTAGTACTGGCTCCAGACTGTGGAATTGATAGCATGGTTGATTTAGGTGAAATTTTTCAAACTTCAACTGTTTGGATCTGCATCATGTGTAAACCACATTTTTCTTCTTAATCGTCTGTTATATCCCCGCAACACTCTCATGTCAACTATACACGGATAAGAGGTGCTACCCTCCTCGCCCGGTCGGATTGGTGATTTTCTCCGACCGGAGACTTGGTGTTTGTGTTGTCCTCATCATTTCAACATCGTCATTATTTGTGAGAGTGACTTGTGGATTGGATTTGGAAAAAAAAGGACTGTGTAAAAACGGGACTGTGTATAGCAGCTGATGACCGCGCAGTTGAGCGCCCCACAAACCAAGCATCATCGTCATCATCAACCCTCCGCCACCAGCAAGCATCTGGAGAGATCTTATGCTTTTGGATGGATGCCGTGGGTAAGATTGGTGTTGCAGGGGGGTGAGGGATTGGTCAAGGACAATCTCCGACTTTATCCAACGGATTCGAGAATACTCTGTGACGCCACACAGGGAAAGATTGCCAGTAGTAATTATAAATTCTGCACTATGTTCGATGCGCTGTAAATATGTAAATAACATAATTGCATCGGTGCAGGACGCTGTGTGGTATACTTTGGTGTATATTGCGGGCTTTCAAATAACGACTACGCACCCTTCGGCTCCGAGTTGAAATATTAAAAGTTTTGGCTGGTTTTGTTGTCTAGGGGCTGGGATACGTAGTTGCCGCATTACAGGCCAAGTACTGCTGAGTCTACAGTATACGATAAGAATACACACATGAACAGAATGCTGGAAGTTTTGTATTACTCGGTAATTGCAAATTAATCAATAAATTTATAAATGAAAGATTGCAATTAAATGAAATCTGCAGGTACGGCCTTGCCGCAGTGGATACTCCGGTTCCCGTGAGATCACCGAAGTTAAGCGCTGTTGGGCGTGGCAGGCACTTGGATGGGTGACCATACAGCCGCCATGCGCTGTTGCCACTTTTCGGGGTGAACTCAGCCTCTTGATGCCAATTGAGGAGCTAGTAGCGGCATCGGTCAAGAATACCATCATAACGACCGGGAAAGCGGTGTGCTGACCCTACGCCCCTCCTATCCGCATCCTCCTCGAAGGATGACACGGCGGTCGGATGGTCCTGGTATGCCACTCGTGGCCTGACGACGGAGTGCTTTCTCTTCTGTACTATCTTAACGACTTTAAATGATGAGTACGAGAGTAGAAGTACTTTTGAGGATGCGGTATATTTCTGCGAAACACTTATTGGTGTCGATGGTCTACCAGTTAAATAAAATATAAGTTGAATAACAGGGAAATAATAGATTCCTACTGCACGTAATTAGTTACTAACAACAAAATAGCTCGCGAGACATTCACTTGCAAACGCACACTAAGTCTTCACTGCAGAGCCCTCGGAAATCACACAAGAGCACAGGTCGGCACTCCGAAATACACTCCTGGAAATTGAAATAAGAACACCGTGAATTCATTGTCCCAGGAAGGGGAAACTTTATTGACACATTCCTGGGGTCAGATACATCACATGATCACACTGACAGAACCACAGGCACATAGACACAGGCAACAGAGCATGCACAATGTCGGCACTAGTACAGAGTATATTGAAACACGTATGTAACGTAGCAGCGATGGCGAGGCATTGCAGCGTCTCTGACCAGAGAGTATGCGCTTGACCGCGTGAGTGTTGCGAGCGGTTCTCAGTCAGTAGCTCTGTTTAGTTGGGTAGAGTACTCTGTCAGTAGTCGTTGCGGTCAGTAGCTCTGTACAGTTGCGTGCGGTACGTGAGTAGCCGTCATGCAGAGCAGTCGGTCAGTAGTAGCAGCCCAGTGCGGTTGTGTGATGTAGTCTGTCGGCAACACTGGTCAAGATGCTGAATGAGGTATACTGTTAATTAAGATAATCATCAGATAATGTAAAGTTTATTTATTGTAATTAATCTCCAACAAGTCCCCCAATAATAATTTTGATTTCAAAAGCATTTTTCAAAAAATATGTATTTTATTGAACTAACGATTTCGTTCCACTTCCCTTAAAAGTCTCAGTTAAATTATATAAAAAAAAGGAATATTATTATTTACAATGCAGTTCCTCCGAGCCGTGCGCAAGAATAAGAGCAGAAATTTGACTAGCTGTTACAATGAGGTAAGAATTTAATTCTGATTTTTGCACAGGGCCAAAGACCGATATTTCGGTTTAATTGAATTTTCATTGTCACTGAAGTTTCATTAGCACTGAATTGTTTTTCATCATTTTCGTGACAGCTTATACTTTGAGTCAGATTGCGGTTCTCATTTTTATTGTCATTACATTTCATTGCAGGGAGGTTATTCTTGGGTCCCATTTATTATTATATGTTTTATTTAAATATTTCTGTGGGGACGATATTGCTTCTTGGCTCCATTTCTAAATAGTATTGTCTTTTAAATTTTTGTGGGGAGGTTACAATATCCACCTTTCGCAGCAATGCAGGCTGCTATTCTCCCATGGAGACGATCGTAGAGATGCTGGATGTAGTCCTGTGGAACGGCTTGCCATGCCATTTCCACCTGGCGCCTCAGTTGGACCAGCGTTCGTGCTGGACGTGCAGACCGCGTGAGACGACGCTTCATCCAGTCCCAAACATGCTCAATGGGGGACAGATCCGGAGATCTTGCTGGCCAGGGTAGTTGACTTACACCTTCTAGAGCACGTTGGGACGTGCATTGTCCTGTTGGAACAGCAAGTTCCCTTGCCGGTCTAGGAATGGTAGAACGATGGGTTCGATGACGGTTTGGATGTACCGTGCACTATTCAGTGTCCCCTCGACGATCACCAGTGGTGTACGGCCAGTGTAGGAGATCGCTCCCCACACCATGATGCCGGGTGTTGGCCCTGTGTGCCTCGGTTGTATGCAGTCCTGATTGTGGCGCTCACCTGCACGGCGCCAAACACGCATACGACCATCATTGGCACCAAGGCAGAAGCGACTCTCATCGCTGAAGACGACACGTCTCCATTCGTCCCTCCATTCACGCCTGTCGCGACACCACTGGAGGCGGGCTGCACGATGTTGGGGCGTGAGCGGAAGACGGCCTAACGGTGTGCGGGACCGTAGCCCAGCTTCATGGAGACGGTTGCGAATGGTCCTCGCCGATACCCCAGGAGCAACAGTGTCCCTAATTTGCTGGGAAGTGGCGGTGCGGTCCCCTACGGCGCTGCGTGGGATCCTACTGTCTTGGCGTGCATCCGTGCGTCGCTGCGGTCCGGTCCCAGGTCGACGGGCACGTGCACCTTCCGCCGACCACTGGCGACAACATCGATGACTGTGGAGACCTCACGCCCCACGTGTTGAGCAATTCGGCGGTACGTCCACCCGCCCTCCCGCATGCCCACTATACGCCCTCGCTCAAAGTCCGTCAACTGCACATACGGTTCACGTCCACGCTGTCGCGGCATGCTACCAGTGTTAAAGACTGCGATGGAGCTCCGTATGCCACGGCAAACTGGCTGACACTGACGGCGGCGGTGCACAAATGCTGCGCAGCTAGCGCCATTCGACGGCCAACACCGCGGTTCCTGGTGTGTCCGCTGTGCCGTGCGTGTGATCATTGCTTGTACAGCCCTCTCGCAGTGTCCGGAGCAAGTATGGTGGGTCTGACACACCGGTGTCAATGTGTTCTTTTTTCCATTTCCAGGAGTGTATTTATATCCTCCGCAATCACGCGCAAACTGCTCCACTGTCCAAGTCTTTCCGCCGACTGTGCGTCGGGCGCGCCGTGCCGTCTGCGTCCAGCACACACTGCCGTGTCCTGTGCCGTACGCTCCAGCACTGCCTCCTGTCCTCTCTCTCCCAGCTCGCTTCCATCCAGTCTCCCCATTCACGAGCGCTGTGATTGACTAGAGCGCTCGCGCAGTGTCTTCAAGCCAACGCACCTACGCAAACGTAATGAAACACACTCAAGGTACTGGATTTACATTTAAATAACTTGAAATTGCATAAATATTCCTATGGCTGGACTAAAAACACGCTCTAACACTCATTATTAGATACATAAACAAATTAAGTAAACATATATCAAAGGAATAGAACCAAAGGTAGGCCAGTTGCCTAATATCTCTGTGCTTTCCAAAACACAGAAAATTATTGACCAGTTTCTTCATGAATAGCAAATGGCTCAAATAGCTCTGAGCACTATGGGACTTAACTACTGAGGTCATCAGTCCCCTAGAACTTAGAACTACTTAAACCTAACTAACCTAAGGACATCACACACATCCATGCCCGAGGCAGGATTCGAACCTGCGACCGTAGCGGTCACGCGGTTCCAAACTGACGCGCTTAGATCCCATGAATAGCATATATCGGATATTAACAAAGATATGGATGAATCAATATATTTATAAGCATGCTGCTACCGTTATTTCGTGTAACAGGAGTACTTATGGCCTGACGCGATCGATAGTAATCGGCCACTTTGACGTCCAATAACTCATGTACTATTTAAGTTACATGCAGAATGAGATTTTCAATCTGCAGCGGAGTGTGCGCTGATGTGAAACTTCCTGGCAGATTAAAACTGTGTGCTGGACCGAGTCTCGAACTCAAGACCTTTGCCTTTCGCAGGCAAGTGCTCTACCAACTGAGCTACCCAAGCACGACTCACGCCCCGTCCTCGCAGCCTTACTTCTGCCAGTACCTCGTCTCCTACCTTCGAAACTTTACAGAAGCTCTCCTGCGAACCTTGCAGAACTAGGACTTGGAAGGTAGGAGACGAGGTACAGGCAGAAGTAAGGCTGTGAGGGCGGGGCGTGAGTCGTGCTTGGGTAGCTCAGTTGGCAGCCGGCACGGTAGCTCAGCGTGTTCGGTCAGAGGGCTACCTGCCCTCTGTAATAAAAAAACTGAGTTAATCGATCAACAAAGAACTGAAAAGGGTGTCTTACGACGTCCACCGCGAGCGGATTCAACGAACAAAAGCGAACAAAATGAGATTAAAAAAAAAAAAAGTTGGTAGAGCACTTGCCCGCGAAAGGCCAGGGTCCTGAGTTCGAGTCTCGGTTCGTCACACAGTTTTAATCTGCCAGGAAGTTTCATTTAAGTTACATCCCTGTAATTCATACCAATTTAGGTTTACACTAATAGCTTTCTAAAGACACGTAGATCAACGAAATCAGATGAACCGTTTAGATTTTGGAAATTCGTTCCTGTGTGTTACTTGTATAATTTACCGTCGGATGCTAAACTTTAAACTAATAAAGATATTGAAAATCTAATTACACTGTCAGAATCGTCGTGCAACTATTAGTAACGTACATGTTTCTTTTTGAGGTATCATGATTCATCTGGCTACTATTAATTTCTATACGAACTGTGAAATGTCTGCCATTAAGGTTTCACAAAGTCCGCCATCTTTGGCGCTCCCGGCATAGACAGCTCCTTGATCGACACAAAGCACCGTCCTCGTCACAGCGGAATTCCCAGTCACGCGGCTGGACCATGCGCTGGGGCTACCCCTCTCGTCCGGCTAACGTTTGCCACCACGTGTCTGCTAACGAGCTCGGCCCTGCCGCGCGGCTCGAGCGGTGGCCGCCAAGACTGAACTTAGAGTATTTCCAGGGCGCCGCAACTCGCCCGTTACCTCACAATATGATAAAATTGACTTTCTGCACAAGTGATTTAGCGATGATACAGAAATTCGCAAGCATTCTGCTGTATCATTGGCTGGCGTTGAAATTACGGAACAACTGCTAAAATCGATCGCACTATCAACTGTGGTGAATGTTACTGTACATCGCCCCATATCAACAGTGTCTTTTCCTCCTGTCTGTCGACTGGTACGCTGTCGATTACTGCATAATGATTGACTGACGCCACGTGTTGAGAAGGAGGGAGCCTTCACGGTACACTGGATATCTGATATTTGTCACTGTGGAGCGTGGGATTAAATGTAGAGGTCATTACCTTCAGACAGATGTTTGGAAGCATTCCTCAATACTGTAGACTCGTCCTATTTCAACATGCTGCTATGCCCTCCACATGTTTTTATTTCTTTTTTAATTTTTTTTCGCCACTAACATAATTGTACCTCTTTTTATTTCTAATAACTCACACTGTAACAACAACAACGCTGTACTACTGTACACATAATAATTTTTTCTTCTGATTTTCGATAAATTAGTGTAATCGATGTTCTGATTTCATTTCTTTTTTTGGTTCATGCCATTATGTTAAAGAAACTGTAAACAATTTTCAGTGTGAATATTAATGTTTATGTCAAATTTCAGGCAATATTGTAATAGAATTGAAGTGTAACAAATGTTGAAACTGTTGTAAGATGTTAAAGTTGTAATTGTGCGTCTGGTCCATACGTAGGCAATGTATTAGGATATGTAGAATGCAAAACCTCGGGTGAATACCCGGCTTGTAAGGGAGTGGTAAAAGGTGGATGGCAGGCGAGCGCGGGAAAATACACACGGGCGCTGTACGGCATAATGGGCTCAGCAGTAGTAGTCAGAGTTGGGCATTGGTCTGAGCAACACGTTCTGGATCGAGGAGGCTCTCCTGGATGACGTAGTTTCATTGAGCCTCGGATATGCCGTTCCGACGCCTATACGGCATGGCAAAATTCCATAGGCACTAAATGGAAAAATATTGCGACGCTAAGAAGAAGTAAAGTGCCGATTAGTTCAAGAGCAATAGCTGTGGTTGTATGTGTGCTCTGTGCCTCGCCATCTCGCCGCCCGCCAACCGCCTCATCGATACAAACAGGTTGAAACTTTTAGTACTGTATTCGTGTGGACCAGTGTTACTTTTGTTCCATACTGTTCAATAACAACTTAAATTTTACCAGAACTGTCCTATCATTTAATTATCCTCACAACTAACCTAGACAGGGTCCTTTCCAAATGTTGTGCAATCCGAGTATCCCGAAATGAAGAATTAAAGTTTATGTTAATAATAATTACGTGCAGACCTAGCTATGTTAGAATGATGTTTAAAGAACTTTTTTGTTAATGAACCAATAGACGAATAACAATGTATGACAAAGTTGGAAGATAATTTTGATATTGATTTAGTAATGAAGCTTAATTATTTCGAGACAGATATAATGGTATTTAAATGAGCAGGAAATAAGACAAAAAGAGTAGTAAATCATATATTGGAAATCTTGAGGGCATAATGATTTCAGTAATTAATTGTTTTAATACAGTGATCATAACAGTTTCAGGGTCCCCCCCCCTTTTTTTATTCATTTGAATTCTGAAGTGTTCTAAACTGATTTGACCAGCAAAGTTAAAGCCAAAATAAAAACCAAAATTTATCAGTGTTTTACCTTTATCAAAATTGACATTGTGTGTGTGTTTCGAAAGTACTATTTCTAGGGTAACCTATGCCCGATTTTAATCAGATCAATAGACAATACGAAGTTTTGTAGTAAACATTATAGTGTGGTGTCATGTATCTATGGTTTATCCATATCAGTACAGAAAGTGAAGTTATCAGTTCAGTAGATTTTCTGGTTCTAAAATTTACCATATTATGCAGTGTTATTACGTGTTGTTTTGCAAGCACGTACATCAACTTGTACAGGGAAGAAACTCAGTTAATGCCTAATTAGGCTGACGACCGTATTATTAACAAATTGGTAGCATCTTCTGTGTTGTTTCTTGTCCGTCCTGACGTGTAGTTGCATTTCGGAATTGCTTGACGTATCATTGTTATTACAGAATGGGTGTAAGTCTGATTTGCCACCATTCAGGTACACGCGGTCAATATCTATAGAAAAATCCTTTCTCTTAAGGTGAAGCCCGTCAACTTACCATAGTACAGGCTTTAAGGAGCATCTTGTGCCCCGAAAGCGCAGTGTTACAACACGCGTTCTGAACGCCAGCTTCCGGTGCTGGTCAACTTTGGAACAGAAATCATGTACATGACTCAAAAATGTGGAAATAATACCGCTATCCTGTCACTGTGGAAGATGAGATTAACTTTATAGGTCATCACCTTGGGACAGCTGTTGGAAACGCTCTACAATGCCGCAAACTATTTCAGTTTCCACATGTTCCTATGTCTGCCACATTTTTGTCAGTGATAAGAAGTGCCTATGTGTTTTATTTCTACCGACGTGTGTTCTATGAGCTGCATAATTTACAACACGCGATATTCAGCTTTGTGTGGAAGCCAAAGCATCAAAATATGTTATTGTTGGTTTAGCAACTGACGCAGACCACGAAGTCATAGTAGAAAAACAAAGTGTACAAGGATGGTGTACATAGGCGTAGTCGTACAATGCTTCGATATTTTACAGTTGAAAAAACAATCTGCTAAACTGTTGTGAAGGACCAATACAGGAACCCTCTCTTGTGATTGATAGTCTACTGGCTACGGTATTCCTCCAGTGCAGTTGACAAAACTTTATGCAAATAGGCGCAACTTACTTCGAGCACTGGCCACATGCTCCAGTGGAGCGATATTGTATACGTAGTATCCTGTATGTCAACATACCGACGGTATTTGTTTTTTCGGCGTATCGGAAGAGAGAAACGCAGTAAAATCTTAAAGGAGAGTCTATTACAAAGAGTTTTATAACAGGTTAAAGTCTGGATGCAGATAGTTCACTTTGCTGATAAAACCAATAGAAATCGGCTGTATCGATTCTCAAGGAATTATGTCTGTTTTTATTATTGTCGTCATGATTGCATATATAGAAAAATCTAGTGTTATTTCATGCCTCGTTACCTCTAATTATAATGTAAACACCACTTAAATTATAGCTCATTGTGGAACCTAGAAATTATAGTGTTTGTTTTCCTGGCATGTGAGTAGACTGTGTAAAACAGGCTGTGATGATCAAATTGGTTACAAAACTAGAACGCAAAAATCTGCTGTATGATAGAAACCTTATAGATATGTCAGTAGAGGTGAGTTATGGAGCGAAAGTGTCAAATGTAAGCATGCAGACGGTAATTGGTTTCAATGTAACGGAAGAGAGGGAGACGCAGAAAAATCTTATACGAAGTTCTGTTACAAGACAGGCTCTCATGATTTGTTTCGTAAATGCAGGTGTGATATAGCTTCGCACTGGTAAAACGTGAGTTGCCATAATATACAAAACGGCAACGCCCTCTTGAATTACAGCATGTCGTTGTCGAACGCAAAATGACTGTGTTCTTTTTCCGATATGTGAGTTAACGGTGTGAACGACTGTATTCTCTAAAGTTATTTCACGAGCCCGAAATGTTTGTAATACACACAAGCATGACAGTTTATTTGCAGGCACTGATTTTAATGCGAGAGACGCTCTCAGGTCGCGTAATTTGTCCATAAACCTGAAAGAAATGGCGTAACATAGGCGTTATTTCTTTGGAGTTTAAATTCTAGCTTTTTCTTTACTTCGATGGTAGTTTCGAAATAACGAGGCCATCCTGCTGTGATCGGTCGCAGCAAATAGTGGAAGTTGTTGTGCTTTTTTATGCAAGGTAGACATGAATAGGCTTTTGAATTTTAGTCATATGTCATCGTTGGATTTCGCAAAATAATGAGATGTGAAATGTATCCTGTAGTTGAACGTAAGAATTATACCGATTGTGCTCATAAACTAAAAGAAAATCGACTGCACCTATTTTTGTGGAAAGAGATCTTTTATTATCGTAATTGTGTTTTCGTTTTTAAAAATTCTTGATTATAATAGATGTGAATTTTATCCATAGTAGATGCTGTCGAACTCCGTGACTGTGCCTATATGGGGTTGTAGAAAAATATCCGCTACCAGTCACAATAAAAGGTTGTTTATTCGTCACACGACCGGTTTCGGGCTTGCGCCCATCTTCAGGTGTTTATACATTCATTTACATATTTGTACTGTTGGAGATCACTGTATAAATACAAAAAAAAAATATTTGTTGGTGACTACACAAATACAAGTGGGACAATTGTAAGTGGTAAGGCAGCATTTTACAAAAATATATCTGTACTTACATAAAGACGAAGCACCATTATTGCAGTTATGCTGTGATGATAGTTTTGCCACTTAGTTACACACTTATGGTCATTTTCACGTCCATATATCAAGTATAGCTCCATGTTACACTATTATGATGTGCACTCGTGAAATACACTATGTTTACATACAAACATGTGGGCTGTGGTCAAAGAACTTGGATGTAGCAGATGTAAAGATGTTACTCACAAAGAAACTCGTAGGTTCTGGTCAAAGAACTTAGCCACAGGAAGTGCAAAGGTCTTGCATATACAGAAATTTAAAGAGCTATTATAGACTGCGACGTTTCTTGACACACATTATGAAATTTTTTGGTTCACATTTTTGACGGAAAACTTAGATCTAGGAAGTACAATGTTGTTATATATACGAAATTACTCAAAGCTATTACAAATTAAAAACGAATAAACAACCTTTTATTGTGACAGGTAGCGGACGTTTCTCTACAACCCTATAAGAGATGTGTTGACATTAAATAAAAGTGTTCTCTATCACAGAACTGCAGTCGCTTGGAGTGGGGCAGTGTGGAACACAATCCACTGTGTGTGTGTGTGTGCGTGTGCGTGTGTGTGTGTGTGTGTGTGTGTGTGTGTGTGTGTGTGTCTGGGTGCGTGGGTGGGTGGTCCCACTAGGTAGCTGTGTCCCGAACAGGGGGTGGCCTCTGGGTGGGTCGGGGGGGGGGGGGGAGGGTCGGCTTTCATTTATCTTATTTTGATTAGAGTTTACAAACTCTTGTCTTGGCAAAGTACCATCTCCTCAGAGAGACAGTGACCTCATGGCACGCCCACTCGTCTCTAGTGCGTACCGCATTGGCATTCCACCTTTGGCCGCCATTTAGCTATTGTTTGTTTTGCTGAGATTGGAAGCCTGAGCTCTGCTGCGCTCTGCTATTACTATTGCAGTTCGGTCCTGAGTGATATGCAGAGTTCCCGTTTACACTATTTGACGACCCATTCCCTTGATTTGTAGCTCTTAAGTCTTCACTTAATAGGTCGCTGGAGTCGACGACAGAGAGAAAGTCTCTCCGATCACACTACTCAAAAACATCAATTTACCAAATTTGTGTAATGGAACAAGGATGATCGTCAAACAGCTATTGAATAAAATCATCGAAGCCGATCTTATGACTGGGAAGTACACTATGTGAGCAAAAGTATCCGGACACCACCAAAAACATACGTTTTTCATATTAGGTGCATTTTACTGCCACCTACTGCCAGGTTCTCCGTATCAGCGACCTCAGAGGTCATTCTACATCGTGAGAGAGCAGAATGGGGCGCTCTGCGCATCTCAGGGACTTCGAACATGTTGGGGTTATTGGGTGTCACTTATGTCATAAGTCTGTAAGCGAGATTTCCATACTCCTAAACATCCCTAGGTCCATTGTTTCCGATGCGATAGTGAAGTGGATATGTGAAGGGACACGTACAGCAAAAAAGTGTACAGTCCGACCTCGTCTGTTGGCTGGCAGAGATCGCCGACAGTTGAAGTGGGTCGTACTGCGTAATAGGCAGACATTTATCCAGACCATCACACAGGAATTCCCAACTGCATCAGGATCCACTGCAAGTACTATGACAGTTAGGCGGGAGGTGAGAAAACTTGGATTTCATTGTCGAGTGGCTGCTCATAAGCCACACATCACGTCGGTAAATGCCAAACGGTGCCTCGCTTGGTGTAAGGAGCGTAAAGACTGGAGGATTGAACAGTGGAAAAACATTGTGTGGTGTGACGTATTACGGTACACAATGTGGGAATCCGATGGCAGGGTGTGACTACGGCAAATGCCCGGTCAACGTCATCTGCTAGCGTGTCTAGTGACAACAGTAAAATTCAGAGGCTGTGGTGTTATGGTGTGGTCGTGTTTTTCATGGAGGGGGCTTGCACCCTTTGTTGTTTTGCGTGGCTTTACCACAGCACAGGCCTACACTGATGTTTTAAGCACCTTCTTGCTTCCAACTGTTGAAGAGCAATTCGGGAATGACGACTGCATCTTTCAACACGATAGAGCCCCTGCTCATAATGAACGACCTGTAGCGGAGTGGTTACACGACAATAACATCCGTGTGATGGACTGGCCCACTGGCCTGCACAGAGTCCAGGCCTGAATCCTACAGAACACCTTTGGGATGTTTTGGAACGTCGACTTAGCGCCAGGCCTCACCAATCGACATCGATATCTCTCCTCAGTGCAGCACTTCGTGAAGAATGGGCTGTCATTCCCCAAGGACCCTTCTAGCACCTGATTGAACATATGCCTGCGAGTGTGGAAGCTGTCATCAAGGCTAAGGCTGGGCCAATACCATATTGAATTCCAGCATTACATATGGAGGGCGCCACTAACTTGCAGGTCATTTTACACCAGGTGTCCGGATACTTTTGATCACATATCGTATCTCGACCGGTAACTTTGCCTTAATAATCTTCAAAATATCCACCTGTTGGACTGGAGTATCCAATGTCTACTTTTTATTCAGGTAGTTCTCAAAGTACCGACGCAAGTTCCCACTCTTGACTGAAAATGATTCTGGATTATAAACCTCTTTTTTCAGTCGTTCTCAAATTCCCTTAGACCAATACGTACTCAAGAACGCTCTCTCAAAATCCTCGTAGGTGCCACAGGTTTCCATAATATCCGTGCACCATAAGCTACCTTTCCCTTGTACGTAGCCAGCGCCAAAAGAATTATTTTGCGCGTCAGTCCATGCACGCGGTAAAACACCTCTAAACCCACGAATGAAAAAGACGGAGTTAACAGTTTTCTTCTCGGGACAGAAGGCTTGGAACTGCCGGTGCTTTAGGACTTTCTCCTCTATTAAGACTTGGGCGCATACATTGTTTGGTGGTATATTGCCAAAATTTCGTCAGACACCACTTGTGCACTTTTTTCGTAGTCGTGGGGCTGCTCATCACTGACACCGAATACATCACATTTTTCTTCGGTTCGTAGGAAACTGTAACGTGTGTGAAAACCACTCACTCTTATTTCCTTTATTGATTTGGAACATTCATCAGTCGATTTGGACATATTGTCTTTCCACTTCGAGAACTCTTGACGAAATTGTTGGCTTATCACATCACTATCAATCTGGATCCTTGTGGAATGCGACACATTAGCCAGTTGAAAGTTTTGCACAGCTTGCTGTAGTTGTTTATTAAAAAAAATCTTTATTCAACATCAATAATAATAATTATACAAAAGGAACCTACCACCTTAGTGATTAGTGGGTCATAACAATTCTACAATGTTAGATATTCAGCAGCTATTTTCATTATTATTATTATTATATTGGTACTATGTTTATTATTGTGAGCTACAGACAGGATACTACAGGATAATAGGCAGACTACAGCTATTAATCTATTCTACTTGCTAATTGTTAATTTCTTCCTACTTGTTAATTCCTGACTGCCTGCAGCGTTACAGGAGTGTCAGCGTAGATATAAACCTACTACTGTAGGCCCTGCTCATCGAGCTAATCCCGATGAGCGTGCCCCTGACACTGGGCAGGCCAAGATTGTTTGTCGCTGCAGGTTCCTAACTTAATATCTATATCTAAAGCTACAACTACTGTACTAACCTACGTCAATTCCGGTGCTTTAGTGTTAATTAGTGTACCCTGGTCCCCCTAGTCCTGCACGTGGCGGATTGCAACTGAGAAGTCGACCTGTCCACACACAGGCGGTATCAGGGTAATTGGACACGTTCGGTATATGTCGTTAGTCGTGAAAGTCCCTCAACTATGCCGTTAGTACTTTTCGTAATACCTCATTTGCCAGTCTGTTTAGAGTTTCAAAAGTTCCTTCATGTCTTAATAGGTCATATGTGTTGTTATGTGGAAGCTGTTGTCTTAGTGTCACTGCTACATCATCGAAAAGGGGGCACTCGTAAACCACATGGTCGGGAGTGCCCTCCGAAGCACCACAGTCACACTCGGGTGTAGCCTTTTTCCCAAACCGACACAAGTATGTCGGGTAGGGCCCATGACCAGTGAGAAAGTGTATTAGACCCCGCGTTGGCTCGAAGTACTTCATCCCTAGCCTTTCATTTACATTTGGCAGGAACCCAGAGGTTCTTCTGCCAGTTTCTTCCATTTCCCAAGACTGCTGACATAAGTCCTCGCCCCTTCTGCGTATTTCTCCCTTGTCCCTCACCAGTGCTCCCAGGATATTCTCTATTTTCGCGTTGTTCCCCTTCTTAAACCAATACCAAGCTGCTTGTTCTCGTATTTTTATATCTAAAGGACAGAGCCCCATTATTATTAATAGTGCACTTCCTGGAGATGTTCTGTACGCCCCTATAGATCTTAATAGCATGTTTCGTTGTACTCTTCTCACTGCCATGGCAGGCACCACCCTCGTGAGCCTATGTGTCCAGACTCCCGATCCGTAACCCACTACTGACGTTAATATACTATTATGGTACAGCTTGATTAGGTGTGGTGGAAGGTGAAATCGTTTGTGGCCCATGGAAGTAAGGTTGTTTAATAATTGTAATGCTTTTTGGGTTACGGACTCAATGTGCCTTCCAAAGTTCCACCTTTCATCGATGATGACGCCCAAGTAGCGAGTCTCTTGTCGTCTTATAACTGGTGAGCCTCCGATTCTGACTGTAGGGTTTCTCACCAGCTGTCCCTTCAGTAATAAGTACGTCGATTTTGTTGGTGAGATCGTCATCTTAGTATTTGTACACCACAGTTGTAATTTGGTCATTGCTCTGTCTATTTTTGGTTCAATGTCCTCACGGCTCCGGCCGCCGACCAGCAGAAGGAGGTCATCCGCGTAGGCTATCACCTCTAGCACTGCTTTACTCTGCTCCAAACTATCTAAAAGCGGTTCCATATGAATGTCCCAGAACAGCGGACCTAAGACGGAGCCCTGGGGACATCCCTTAGTTATAGATTTTCCTACTCTACCGCTAGGGGATGATAGCCAGACCTCCCGCCCTTCACAATAGCTCCTCAGGCAACCATATAGCGACCCTGGACACTCCTTCTGCCGCAAGCAGGAGAAGAGCGAAGGCCACCACAGGTTGTCAAAGGCGCCACTGATGTCAACCATGATGCCAACAACGTACTTGTATGGGGTAGAGTCGCAGACCTCAGCCGCCAGAGCGATCGCATCAATTGCCGATCACCCCAGCCTAAAGCCGAACTTCCTGCCACTCATCCCGCACTCCACTCGGTGTGCAGTCAGTCTGTCAGCTAGCAGTTGTTCATTAACATATTGTGTCATCCTCTCTTCTATAATTGCGACACAATCTGATTTAACAAGTTCCAATTTGGATACTACAGAATCTACTGTCGCGGTAACATCTTTTACTTCGGTTTCGATTTAGGAGATTTCCTCAGGAGCTTTCTCCTGGGACAGCTTAAGAGTTGCCATTTCCGTAGCAAGTTCACTTTAATGAATGCTTAAATGTTCCATTTCGCGTTTCAGTCTCTCAAAATCTTGTTTTGTTGGCAATGACTCAACCATAGAAATAATATCTTGCATAGTTAGGCTTAGCTGCTTGTTCAGTTACTACTGTCTCCTACTGCTTAACGAGACTATCTTGTCTTGCAGAGAGACTTGACTGTTATACTGCTACAGTATGAGCTACAGTCGAAATTTCGGATTGTTCCACTGCCATTGATTCTTATGCGGAAGCTATCCTAGACTGTTCAGCTGCTACAGATTGCACTTTAGCAGACATCAATTGTTGATTTGCAGTTGGCGTCTGCACCGCTTGGAACATACTAAGTAAAAGATCCTAGCTGTGGTCATTACAGGTACTCAACTACCTATCTGTGGAAGGGACTTCCTCGACTGACTGAATATTGTCCGTTGTATGCTGTGCCCATTCCATCCTCGACTGCGCGGGTGTCCTAATCATAAATCACTAAACAAAAAAATCTTCACACGAACTATATAATTTCAAAATACACACATAAAATCAGCACGCATCGACGCATGATTTTTTAAGATATACACTCCTGGAAATGGAAAAAAGAACACATTGACACCAGTGTGTCAGACCCACCATACTTGCTCCGGACACTGCGAGAGGGCTGTACAAGCAGTGATCACACGCACGGCACAGCGGACACACCAGGAACCGCGGTGTTGGCCGTCGAATGGCGCTAGCTGCGCAGCATTTGTGCACCGCCGCCGTCAGTGTCAGCCAGTTTGCCGTGGCATACGGAGCTCCATCGCAGTCTTTAACACTGGTAGCATGCCGCGACAGCGTGGACGTGAACCGTATGTGCAGTAGACGGACTTTGAGCGAGGGCGTATAGTGGGCATGCGGGAGGCCGGGTGGACGTACCGCCGAATTGCTCAACACGTGGGGCGTGAGGTCTTCACAGTACATCGATGTTGTCGCCAGTGGTCGGCGGAAGGTGCACGTGCCCGTCGACCTGGGACCGGACCGCAGCGACGCACGGATGCACGCCAAGACCGTAGGATCCTACGCAGTGCCGTAGGGGACCGCACCGCCACTTCCCAGCAAATTAGGGACACTGTTGCTCCTGGGGTATCGGCGAGGACCATTCGCAACCGTCTCCATGAAGCTGGGCTACGGTCCCGCACACCGTTAGGCAGTCTTCCGCTCACGCCCCAACATCGTGCAGCCCGCCTCCAGTGGTGTCGCGATAGGCGTGAATGGAGGGACGAATGGAGACGTGTCGTCTTCAGCGATGAGAGTCGCTTCTGCCTTGGTGCCAATGATGGTCGTATGCGTGTTTGGCGCCGTGCAGGTGAGCACCACAATCAGGACTGCATACGACCGAGGCACACAGGGCCAACACCCGGCATCATGGTGTGGGGAGCGATCTCCTACACTGGCCGTACACCACTGGTGATCGTCGAGGGGACACTGAATAGTGCACGGTACATCCAAACCGTCATCGAACCCATCGTTCTACCATTCCTAGACCGGCAAGGGAACTTGCTGTTCCAACAGGACAATGCACGTCCGCATGTATCCCGTGCCACCCAACGTGCTCTAGAAGGTGTAAGTCAACTACCCTGGCCAGCAAGATCTCCGGATCTGTCCCCCATTGAGCATGTTTGGGACTGGATGAAGCGTCGTCTCACGCAGTCTGCACGTCCAGCACGAACGCTGGTCCAACTGAGGCGCCAGGTGGAAATGGCATGGCAAGCCGTTCCACAGGACTACATCCAGCATCTCTACGATCGTCTGCATGGGAGAATAGCAGCCTGCATTGCTGCGAAAGGTGGATATACACTGTACTAGTGCCGACATTGTGCATGCTCTGTTGCCTGTGTCTATGTGCCTGTGGTTCTGTCAGTGTGATCATGTGATGTATCTGACCCCAGGAATGTGTCAATAAAGTTTCCTCTTCCTGGGACAATGATTTCACGGTGTTCTTATTTCAATTTCCAGGAGTGTACATCTATAACTAATAGAAATTAGAACAATCTTCAGAAAGGACAGTATTAGATTCCAGACGGGTAAAATTGCTGTTGCTTGCCTGCAGCCTGGGCATTCAGGTGAAATGAAACGAAATGAGCGTGTGGCATTGTTGGGCGGGAGGCCCCATCCGGGGAAGTTCGGCCGCCGTATTGCAAGTCTTATTTCAGCCGACGCCACAGTGGGCGACTTGCGTGCCGGTTATGAGGATGAAGTGACGATGAGCGCAACGCAACACCCAGTCCACGAGCGGAGAAAATCTCCAAACCGGCTGGGAATCGAACCCGGGCCCGCTGCAGGGGATGCAAACACGTTCCCACTCAGATAAGCAGGCGGACGACATTCAGGTGACCTGTTGAGATGAACTGTACAGCATCAGTCTGCCGGCCCCTCTATCTCCGGTGTGGTCTCGAACAAGGACAGGATATGCAACACAAAAACACACGTTATAGTACACTTTTTATCAATAGCATAAATACATGGAAATGATACAAAATCCTAACAAGTTCCCTAACTTTGCAAGCAGTCCTGTCAATTGGTCGTCACTGTATAATGAACAGCTACACCGAAAAAAATTAATTAATTAACTTCACCTCTGACTTTGACACAGATAAGACAGAACTGCATTTAAACTCTATATTGATTTTATGCTTAGGTCGTATATTAAAAAAAAAAAATTTTACCTGTGCAGTACAAAAATCTGTGAAAAAAAAACTGACTATAGACAAATAAGTTTTCTTCGTGGCTGAAGTAAGGAGAGAACGGGTTAAGTACAGGATGAGTTGGCGGTCGGAGGTTTCCGTGTCTCCGGTGATTAGAGAACGCAGGCAAAGTCGGAGAAAACTGCTACAACTCGCGATGAAGACTCTGTCTCTCGTGGTAGCTAAAATACTCAGAATCGCCGTAAGATTTTCTGAAAACACATTCAGAACGAGAAGGCTGAACAAAAGTGGAGTACGATATCTTCTAACAAATTGGTCGCTTGGGGAACGTCTTTAACACAGAAGCTGGCGGCGAAATATTGCGCGTCGTTCGGACCGTGATAGTAGCAGATTCACTCACTATTGTTAATTTGTGAGGAAATCACTATGCACTGTATTGATAAACACACTAATCGTTTTATGAGGGTCCGGAGATCCAACACCGAATAAAAGTTCGTTAACGATGTTTCCTTACTATTTCACAAATTATTTTTTTTTAATTCTTGATAAATGTGATTAAAAGTTGTATTTCCTTTGCACTTCAAAATTACTTCTGTATGGAAATTTATCTGACCTCAAAAAAAACACAATGCCCAAACCGCTTTCCTTATCTCCAACAATTGCAAAAAAAAAAAAAGGTAGATGCTTTTTTTCACAGCAAAGAGCTTTGTCGTCTCAATGGCGGTAGAGTATCAACGCTGGCACTCGCAGCAGGAATATTAGAATCATATTACATTACGTAGGGACATTTCATCGTGTCTGTGAAATCTGTGTTCACACTTCACGTCGCTTCTTTTTGTGTGCCAAAGGCGGTTGTGTAAACGTCTCTATCGCACAATCTCTTTGTAAGTTTATGTTGTTATTGATGTGGTTCAAATGGCTCTGAGCACAAAGGGAACCAACTTCTTAGGTCGTAAGTCCCCTAGAACTTAGAACTACTTAAACCTAACTAACCTAAGGACATCACACACACCCATGCCCGAGGCAGGTATCGAACCTGCCACCGTAGCAGTCCCGCGGTTCCGGACTGCAGCGCCAGAATCGCACGGTCACCGCGGCCGGCTATTGATGTGGTCTTCAGTTCTGTGACTGGTTTGATGCAGCTCACCATGCTACCCTATCCTGTGCAAGCTTCTTCATCTCCCAGTACTTGCTGCAACCTACATCCTTCTGAATCTGCTTAGTGTATTCATCTCTTGGTCTTCCTCTACGGTTTTTACCCCCCACGCTGCCCTCCAATGCTAAATTTGTGATCCCTTGATGCCTCAGAACATGTCCTACCAACCGGTCCCTTCTCCTTGTCAAGTTGTGCCACAAACTCCTCCCCAATTCTATTCAATACCGCCTCATTAGTTATGTGATCTACCCATCTAATCTTCAGCATTCTTCTGCAGCACCACATTTCGAAAGCTTCTATTCTCTTCTTGCCCAAACTATTTATCGTCCATGTTTCACTTCCATACATGGCTACACTCCATACAAATACTTTCAGAAACGACTTCCTGACGTTTAAATCTATACTCGATGTTAATAAATTTCTCTTCTTCAGAAACGCTTTCTTGCCGTTGCCAGTCTACATTTTATACTTCTCTACTTCGACCATAATCAGTTATTTTGCTCCCCAAATAGCAAACCTCCTTTACTACTTTAATTGTCTCATTTCCTAATCTAATTCCCTCAGCATCACCCGACTTAATTTGACTACATTCCATTATCCTCGTTTTGCTTTTGTTGACGTTCATCTCATATCCTTCTTTGAAGACACTGTCCATTCCGTTCAACTGCTCTTCCAAGTCCTTTGCTGTCTCTGACAGAATTACAATGTCATCGGCGAACCTCAAAGTTTTTATTTCTTTTCCATGGATTTTAATATCTACTCCGAATTTTTCTTTTGTTTCCTTTACTGCTTGCTCAATATACAGATTGAATAACATCGGGGATAGGCTACAACCCTGTCTCACTCCCTTCCCAACAACTGCCATCCAACTGTAGGTTTATAACGGCAAATAATATTAGCTTCAGTTACTTGCGCTACCAGATGTCAGGGATTTCCTTAAGCTGACATTGGTAGATGATTCTCCCCACAACAGCTATTGTAGCCTGATAGTAACGGACACGTGTACTAAGTTTGAAATTGGGCAAGTGATTTAGGATGAGATGTGGAACGCGCAAACTTACGCGGATACATTCATCCTTATTTATAATATGCATGGAGTGTCTAATTTAATTACCTCACTATCGCCTGATTAGTTTCGGCTACATTCCATTACACATCCTAATTCCTACAACATATTTACGATTTGTTTAGAACGCGTACTGGGCTTTTGGTTCCTTTAGTCTACGTTACTGGTGTTGCAGGTGCACTTTTAAATTCCACTCCTTCCGTAAAATGGTTCAAATGGCTCTGAGCACTGTGGGACTTAACATCTATGGTCATCAGTCCCCTAGAACGTAGAGCTACTTAAACCTAACTAACCTAAGGACATCCCGGGCGTGGGAAGCGAGAACGCTACCGCACGACCACGAGCTGCGGACCTCCTTCCGTAACCGATGGAGAATCGTACCCAGGTAGCTGTTCGAGGGACAGAATTTCACAATGGTTTCTGCACGCACAGGCGACCAAAAAACGAAATACGGTGATGCAACAGAAAGCCAGCAGCCATCAAATGGTACCTTCCGTGTTTACGGAGAGGGCCGGCTGAGTGTCACTAATTTTAGCAGCATGAGCGGTGCGCCATGTTGGTGTGACACAATGTACTCTCCCGCAGATACCCGCTGTCAGGTGAGTCTGCTGTAACACCGCATCGCACTACAAAAATAGCGCCGATAAGCGCTATCTCGCGGCAAACCCTGGCGTGGGAGTGGCGAGGACACTGCACGATGAAGTGGTCACACCTCTGGACACAGCGCGCTGGATATGCACCGCCGTCCCTGGAAATCGCTGGGCTCATTTGTAACAATCGCTAAGCGTGTATGAAGATAATTAGGGGCGTGATGATGTGGGAGAGAGTCCTTTTCTCCAGGAAAGTCCCGACGGGAACTGGAACGAAGATCCGGTCAGCACTTACTACAGTCAAAACATTCCGAGAACTGTCCATCGCAGTGAAAGCTGCGTGATTGCGTTGCGAGCATGCGAAGCGGTAGGGAAGTTACACTGGGTGGTCATAATTAAAGTGCAGCCTCTCACTGATATCCAGCGTGTGCTGTAATTATGGTGTGGCAGAGAAACCTGGCACTTATGCTAATTCGTTAATACGAAACCGATTTAAACAGGAAAAAAGTTAGTTCCAGTAGTGGCCACCAGGTGAAAATCTAGCGCTTTATGTTGTTTGTATGGAGGTGTGTCAACCGCGCTATCATTTGACAAGCTATAACGTGAGTGAATAGTACGGTTTTCGAGAAGAGAAACCGTGTGCTGTTAGTGAGTGTTTCACGTGAACGGTAGCAATCACAGTGCCGCAATGAGCGGGTATCGCCGACTGAAAGGTCTGATCAAATTCAAATGGCTCTGAGCATAATGGGACTTCTGAGGTCATCAATCCCCTAGAACTTAGAACTACTTAAACCTAACTAACCTAAGAAAATCACAAACATCCATGCCCGAGGCAAGATTCCAACCTGCGACGGTAGCGGTCGCGCGGTTCCAGACTGTAGCGCCTAGAACCGCTCGGCCACAACGGCCGGCGAAAGATCTGAGGAAAGGCCAAAGTCACTAAACGGTTGGTACTGAAATTCGAAAACTCTGTGGCCTCGCACAACTCCCTCTAGTGCCATGGCTACTAGGTATTCCCTGATGTCTTAACAGATGTTCTACCATCCCGTCCCTTCTTCTTGCCGATGTTGTCAATAGGTCCCTTTCCTCAACGATTCTCCAGAGCACCTCCTCACTCCTTACTTTATCAGTCCGCCTAATTTTCAAAATTTTTCTGTAACGCCACGTCTCAAATGCTTCGATCCTCTTCATTTCTGGCTTTCCCACGGTCCATGTCTCACTACGATACAATTCTGAGCTCCAGGCATTCCCACAAATATTTTTATCAAAGTAAGGGCTATTTTTGATACTAGTAGATGTCTTAGCCAGGAATGCCCCTTTGACCAGTGCTAGTTTTTTTCCTTATGTCTTCCTTGCTTCGTTCAAATGTTCAAATGTGTGTGAAATCTTACGGGACTTAACTGCTAAGGTCATCAGTTTCTAACCTTACACACTACTTAACCTAAATTATCATAAGGACGTACACACACACTCATGTCCGAGGGAGGACTCGAACATCCGCCGGGACCAGCCGCACAGTCCATGACTGCAGCGCCCTTAGACCGCTCGGCTACTCCAGCGCGGCCCTTGCTTCGTCCTTCATGAGTTATTTTGCTGGCTAGGTACAAAATTTCCTTAACTATTTCCATCGTAATCACCAATTATGATGTTAATCATCCGCAGTTGTGCTAAACGAATTCTCTTAAAATTATTTCGAGCAGTTAGTTCATGATCCCACGCGAGTAGTAGATGGTTGTGAAAATCCACTTGACCTCTTAGCATCAAATAATCCTGAGTTAATAACGAGCATCAAAATGGGTACAGGGATCACTAAACACCGGGCTGTCGTAGCGAGGTTGAATATTGTAACCTCCAAATCCTCCAAAAATAAACGAAAAATATACCTATTCAAAAAAGCAGATAAAAATTCACTTGACGCGTTTCTGAGAGACAATCTCCACTCATTCCAAATTAATAATGTAAGTGTAGACCAGATGTGGCTTGAATTCAGAGCAGTAGTAACGGCAGCAATTGAGTGATTTACACCAAATAAATTTACAAACGACGGAGCTGATCCTAGCTGGTACACAAAACGGGTGAGAATATTGTTGCAGAAACAACGAAACAAACATTCCAAATTCAAACAGACGCAAAATCCCCAAGATTGGCGATCTTTTACAGAAGCTCGAAATTTAACACGGACTTCAATGCGAGGTAATTATAACAGTTCCCACAACGAAACGTTGTTTTGAAACCTGGCACAAAGACCAAAGAGATTCAGGTTGTATGTTAGCGGCAAGAAACAATAAATGCCTTCTCTGCGCGATAGCAGTGGAGGTACTATCAAAGACAGTGCTGCCAACGGAGAATTACTAAACACAGCCTTCCGAAATGCCTTCAGAAAAGAAGACGGAGTAAATATTCCAGAATTCGAATCAAGAACAGCTGACAACACGAGTAACGTAGAAGTAAATATCCTCGTAGCAGTGAAGCAACTTAAATCATTTGATAAAAGCAAGTCTTCTGATCCAGATTGTAAACTAATTAGGTTCCTTTCATAGTATGCTGCTGCATTAGCTCCATACTTAATAATCATTTACAACCGATCGCTCGACGAAGGTTCGTACCCAAAGACTGGAAAAATGCACAGGTCACACCAATATTCAAGAAAGATGGTAGGAGTAATCCACTTAATTATAGGCCCATATCGTTCACGTCGTAATACTGCAGGATACCGGAACATATATTGTGTTCGAACGTTATGAATTACCTCGAAGAAAACATCGTCTTTGTGAAACACAACTAGCTCTTTATTTGCATGAAGTGCTGAGTGCTATTGGCAAAGGATTTCAGATTGATTCCATATTTCTGTATTTCCAGAAGACTTTTGACGCTTTACCACACAAGCGGCTTGTAGTGAAATTGCGTGCTTACGGAATATCGTCTCAGTTATGTGATTGGATTTGTGATTTCCTGTCAGAGAGGTTACAATTCGTAGTAACTGACGGAAAGTCATTGAGTAAAAGAGAAGTGATTTCTGGCGCCCCCCAAGGTAGTGTTATAGGCCTTTGCTGTTCCTTACGTGTGTAACCGATTTTGGAGACAATCTGAGCAGCCGTCTTAGGTTGTTTGCAGATGACGCTTTCTTTTATCGACTAATAAAGTCATCAGAAGATCAAAACAAGTTGCAAAACGATTTAGAAAAGATATCTGAATTGTATGAAAATTGGCAGTTGACCTTAAATAACGAAAAGTGTGAGTCATCCACATGAGTGCTAAAATGAATCCGTTGAACATCGGTTACATGATAAATCAGTGTAATCTAAAATTCAACTAAATACCTAGGTATTACAATTAGGAACAACTTCAATTGGAAGGAACACATAGAAAATGTTGTGGGGAAGGCTAACCAAAGACTGTGTTTTATTGGCAGGACACTTAGAAAATGTAACAGATCTACTAAGGAGACTGCTTACAATACACTTGTCCGTCCTCTTTAGAATACTGCTGCGCGGTTTGGGATCCTTACCATACAGCATATATGGAATACATCGAGATAGTTCAAAGAAGAGCAGCACGTTTTGTATTATCGCGAAACAGGGGAGAGAGTGTCACTGAAATGATACAGGATTTGGGGTGGACGTCATTAAAAGAAGGGCGTTTTTGGTTGCGACGGAATCTTCTCAAGAAATTTCAACCACCAACTTTCTCCTCCAAATGTGAAAATACTTTGTTGACGCCGACCTACATAGGGAGAAACGATCATAATAATAAGATAAGGGAAATTAGAGCTTGCACGGAAAGATGTAGGTGTTCTTTTTTTATGCGCGCCCTTAGAGATTGGAATAATAGAGAATTATTGTGAAGGTGGTTCGATGAACTCTCTACCAGGCACTTAAATGTGATTTGCAGAGTATCCATGTAGATGTAGAATTTTCTCGCTGTTCTCCTTTCTGCTCATTGCTTTTGTCTTTCCTCGATGTAGTCTTAGTCCATATTCTGTACTCAACACACTATGCCATCCTGTAATTCTCCCTCACTTTCACTGCGGTCATCAGCGCATCTTATCACTGATGTCATTTCACCATGAATTTTAATACAGTTCTTCAACTTTTATTTTATTTTCACCACTGTTTCTTCGACGTACAGCAGGGCCGAAAGACTACATCCCCGTCTTACACTCTTCTTAATTTGTATACTTTGTTTTTGGTCTTGCACTCTAATTGTTCTCACTTGGATCTTGCTTATATTGCATATTACCCGTGTTCCGCTGTAGCTCACCCCTATTTTCCTCAAGATTTCGAACATCTTGCACCGTTTTTCATAGTCGAACGCCGGCTGGAGTGGCCGAGTGGTTCTAGGCGCAGAAGTAAAGCTGTGAGTACCGGGCGTGAGTCGTGCTTCGGTAGCTCAGATGGTAGAGCGCTTGCGCGCGAAAGGCAAAGGTCCCGAGTTCGAGTCTCGGTCGGGCACACAGTTTTAATCTTCCAGGAAGTTTCATATCAGCGCACCCTCCGCTGCAGGGTGAAAATCTCGTTCTAGAATTGAAGTATTTCTTCTGTGATCCACTGTTTCTTCGCAGTTACCCTCTTTGTACCTATCTTTTCCTTCCCAACTTATGTGATAGCCCTTTTTAGAGATGTCTATTCTTCTTCAACTGTACTACCTACTGAGCTATTCCTACTGTTGTATCTATAGCCTTGGAGAAATTCAGCCATATCGCTTCAGTCCTTAGTACTTCTGTATCACAATTCTTTGCATACTGATTCTTCCTGGCTAATGTCTTAAACTTCAGGTTAGTCTTCATCACTACTATATTGTGATCTGAGTCTATATCTGCTCCTGGATATACCTGATAATCTAGTATCTCATTTCGGAATCTCTGCCTGACCACGAAGTAATCTAGCTGAAATCTTCCTTATCAGCCAACCTTTTCCATTTATACCTTCTCCTCTTGTGATTCGTGAACAGAGTATTCGCTATTACTAGCTGAAACTTGTTACATAACTCAATTAGTCTTTCTCCTCTCTCATTCAACATCCCAAGTCCATATTCTCTTTTAACCTTTTCTTCTACACCTTCCCATAAAACTGCATTCCAGTCCTCCATGACTATTAGACTTTCATCCCACTTTACATTACTGTATTACTTTTTCAATATCCTCATACGCTTTCTCTGTCTCTGCATCTTCAGCTTGCGACGTCGCCATGTATACCTGAACTAGCGTTGTCGGTGTTGGTTTGCTGTCGATTCTGATACAAACAACCCTATCACTGAACTGTTCACTGTAGCACACTCTCTGACCTACCTTCCTATTCATAACGGATCCTACTCCCGTTATACCATTTTCACTGCTGTTGATATTACCCTATAATAATCTAACCAGAAATCCTTGTCTTCTTTCCACTTCACCTCACTGACCCCTACTATATCAAGATTGAGCCTCTGCATTTCCCTTTTAAGATTTTCTAGTCCCCCTATCACGTTCAAGCTTCTGACATTCCACGCCCCGACTAGTAGAACGTTATCCTTTCTTTGATTATTCAGTCTTTTTCTCATGGTAACCTCCCCCTTGGCAGTTCCCTCCCGGAGATCCGAATGGGGGAATATTCCGGAATCTTTTGCTAAAGGAGAGATCATCATGACACTTCTTCAGTTACAGGCCACATGTCCTGTGGATACACGTTGCGTGTCTTTAATGCAATGGTTTCCAATGCCTTCTGCATCCTCATGTCGTTGATCATTGCTGATTCTTCTGCCTCTAGGGGCAGTTTCCCACCCCTAGGGCAAGGGAGTGCCCTTGAACCTCTTTCCGTTCCTCCGCCCTCTTTGACTAGGCCATTGGCAGAATGAGGGTGACTTCTTATGCCGGAAGTCTTCGGCTGCCAATGCTGATTATTAATCAAAATTTAAGCAGCGGCGGGATTTGAACGCGGGACAGAACGGAGACGTTTTGACTATGAATCAAAGACGCTATCACTTTTTTAATCCCATTTTGGTCTATATTGTTCCGCTCACGCAGTTTTTCTCAGTTTTTTTATAACGGGGGGGGGGGGGGGGGGGGTAGCTAGCCCTCTGACCGAACACGCTGAGCTACCGTGCTGGCGTCCTAGACTACGGATGCCTACTCAACACTTCTTCCTTACTCATCCATGCACTTGGATATCGCAATAATTTGACCTCTCTTTACCTGAAAATTGGCTTTTAAAATACAAATTGGACTTTATTTGCGGATACTTGCAAGGTTCAGTTGTGGAAAAAATGCGCGGAATGTCAGCGACGTGTGTAAGTTGCCAGGAGTTCAAGGACAGCTTTCTAAATATACACTGGTCCAAGGAGACGCAAGAGCGCGTAAAGTACGAGATAATTGCTGGCAAAGATTTCGACAGTATAAGCTACAAAAGCCCAGTGAAGTTCCTTGACGCAATGATTGACAGGAACCAGTATCCTGACGTACCATGCTCTACCGGTGAAATCATGTCACTGTTACACCAAACTTCCGTCAGCATATCAACAAGTATTTGCTGGCAGGTATAACGTCGAGCTCAGTACTTTCCGTAACACTCTTTACGAATTAGAGCACGCATTCCGAGAAGAGAATATCAGAGAACACAGAAGAAACTCTGAAGATACGTCGCAGGCCCTATGTCGCGTCCACAACATAACAATTATAATAATAGGAACGGAAATGTACGAAATGGAACGCCTAGCGGAAACCATTCACGGTCGGAAAATTTCGCGAGTAATGAAGTGGAACAATGAAGGGACTGGAATGGGAACCGCAGTGGTTATGTATTACGCGACAGAGGCTGGAATGGAAGGAGGAATGAAGGCTATGGACGATAAAACAACGGATGGCGAAACCATGGCTGCGGTTTCAATGACAATGGAAGATATACGCGAATGAACAGCGGAGGAAACGGAAATGGAGATCAGAGCGAGGAAATTGTGATGCGGGGACCGAAGCCAGGACGAGGGGCGCGAGAAAATGACAACCAACATCAATGACTAGTTGAAAATGCGGAAGATGCACAAAACGCATCTGCAGCTGAACTCGGACGTAGCCTTATCAACGGTATTACATGAAACCATCTTGATGAACCGTTGCTGGAACTTTCCTATTCTGAACAAGCCACAGATAGCTGGATGGTGGGCGACAGCTGAACATAAGCATAGTAGCAGAAGTTTTGTTTAGTTCTAACCGTATCAAAGACAAGTCATTTCCGTAGATTTTGTTGTGATTCATTATGGTAATTAGCGTAGGAACTTCTCCCATTACTGCTAGCCGTAAGACTTAGGCATTGTTAGAATTTCACTGTAAAGTATTTCTTCGTCACGTGTGTCAAGGTTATACATGCACAGATGGTCATCCCAGAGTTGACTAATTACAGTTGTCGAGAGTATAAATGTGCCGATTTCACGACGGACACTTCGTTGTTTATTTGAGTGCCATTTCGCGTAAGTTAATATGCTCTCACAGCAGTTCTGCAGTTTGCATGGAACGACAGAATCAGGTGCCACAATCACGATAGCATTTTGTCTTCGAGTCTGAAACAAGTGTACGAGTATTGGGGGCGGAATTCTTCTCGTAACATCTTGGAGTTCAGCTACAATCAAATTTCTTCCGTTTGTTGTGTCCATTGCAGTAAACCCTCTTCTACGATCCGGTATACAATTCGTCGCATAGTGTATGAGAGGGGCGTTGTTGAGATTAGTTTGCGAGACCCATGGAGGTAATTTGCAGGATGGTCGTGTATTGTCCACGCGAGAGGCGTGTTGACTTTCTTGTGTATTTCGCCATGGTTTGTGACCATTGTCCAGTGGAGTGTGTCTTCCCTGTGGGCTCATTATTCTCATCGCCAGTGGTGCGATGTACTTGTGAGTGTTTTTCATCTGTAGATGTCGCCTTTGGTACGATGCTTCTCGCGAATGGGATATTTTATTCGAATGTGGTTACACAGATGAGCTATCGCGTCTAATGCGCTTGTTGTTCACTGTGACCATTCACTTGTGCTTCTCGCATGTGGTTTTCCGCACTATTGTGCAATGATATTCATGTGGGCTTTTGCGAGTGGTTCGCGAGCGCCTGAATGGCAGATCTTGGGTGATAGTTTGTACTTCGTGGCGAGTCACTTTGGTATGTTTTTGCAGTGTGAGCGAGGCACACCATAAATGTTTGAGAAAGGGAAGAACAGAAGAAATGTAGCTTTGCAGTCGAATGTCGATAATATGTTGTGCTTCCTTTTGTGTTTGTTTCAGCAGCTGCAGTGGAATATTTTTTACATCAGTCTGAGAAATTTTTGTTTCAGTTCCTGCAAAAGGAGAATTTCGCAGCAGAACTGTTTTGCCCACATAGCACAGAGAACAAACTGGTGACATCAACAGTCATCAAGATTCAAGCCATACACCAAAGTTAGTGTCAACATAACAACTAATTAATGGGGAAGTAATGTCTAATACCTTCAGTAGTTTGTATATCTTTTACATTAGTTGCTCTGCACGAATAAGTAGTAGACTTAGATGGTGTGAGAGTGACTGAAGTGAATGTATAAGCTGGCTTAGTAGTGTGAGTTGCATGAAAGGTAGTGGAAAATTAACACTACACTCTCATAAATTACATCTTGACCTCACCACTACTTAAGACTATAAGGATTTAGACACAGAAATTAATCATTTAAAATTATTACTGTAATACAATCAAAGAATAATTGTACATAGAATCATATTTTTTTCATCAAAAGAGCTCTGTAAACCACTTTATTTTTCTTGGAGTAACCATGTAAAGCAATCCTTTACAATTTCGTTATAATTCTCTCTTTATCTATGCTGTAAACGTATTTGTAAAAACACGGCACTAAGCCCACATGTAAGCATTGTGCAGCCTACAGGAGCTGAGTGGACAGTGGTGTATCAGGCAGTTGGAGAGGAGGCCGACACTGGGGTGGCCATAGCAGCTGGCGGTGACGGAGCGCCTAGTAAAGCAGGGCAGTCAAGATCGTCTGCCAGCACTGTGAGTGGCGGCCCGGCGGCAGGCGACTACTTTCGCCGCTACTTCCGGCTTCCGAGTCCCAAGGGACCTACCACTGAATGGAAGGGCGAACGCGGCCAAAGGGGCGGAGCTGCGGAGCGCTGAATGGGCGTACTTAACATCTCTGGAGACACAAGACGACGCTGACGATGACAGCAGGTGGTGATTCAATTCAAACCTGTGCCCATATGCTGCCCGGCTCATCCCATGAATGTCTTCAATGTCAGCAACGCATTGCCGTCTGCCACGTCATCCAAGACAGTCAGTAATAAAGATGCCAGTGACTGCTGCCCACACACAAGGAGGAGGTCCTGCCAAACCGAGACTGCTACCTATACTGTACATGCCGAGCAAAGGGGTAACACATCTTGGCAAACTCATCCCACATAGCTGCCAGATGTAACATGTTACATTACATGTGTAGTGCTGTGTTCATTCACATGACACTTGTAAATTTAGAAAATTGGACTGCCTATAAACCTTTGAGAAGGTAGCTGTAGGACTTATTTGTTGTTTCGATTAATTTGTTTGATACGTGCCTTGCTTTTTTCAGTTTTACAAGAATTCATGTATTTCTTGTGTTTTACTACCAACTTTTATTTTTTCCTGATGAACTCGTATATTACTTTTCGTTTTGTGTAAAGATTCACTTGCTTTATTTCACTTATATGTTGTTTTGTTGTGTTGACACTTACATCTTTGTACTAAAGGAACAGACTGACACAACTTAAAGAAATAAGCTGAACAAATGACACATGTCACAAGAACACTATCATTCTTTTATATTGGGTGAATGTGAGAACGTTTGTGATTGATGTTCTGTCGAGGAGTGAATGCAGCCATGTGTGTAATTGAGCAGGGATAGTAATTTTCTGTCGGCCACAGTGGCCGAGCGGTTCTAGGCGCTTCAGTCTGGAACCACGCGACTGCTCCGGTCGCAGGTTCGAATTCTGCCTTGGGCATGGATGTGTGTGATGTCCTTAGGTTAGTTAGGTTTAAGTAGTTCTAAGTTCTAGGGGACTGATGACTTAAGATGTTAAGTCCCATAGTGCTCAGAGCCATTTGAACCATTTTAGTAATTTTCTAAGGGGCAGAGAATACTCAAGACAACAATATTACATTGTGGTTAGGGAAGTAACCCTCTCCGGCCCCAGTTTCAGGAGGAATGTGTAGATAAATGTCTGCATGGCGCTGTAACCGTTTAGTAACTGTCATCAGAGTCTGGGTATACAAGACTATAACTCGACGGTACGCCTATCACATTTTTTTCTCACTTTCATTTTGTAGTCATGCAGCAGATAGTGTATGTATGACCCCTGGTTGAATGCAGTAAAGACAGGGTGTAACATTGTGCTGTGGTTTATGGTGAATAAAGACTGATTCATGTTTATTTCTTTGATAATGACCTAACTAAAGTGTCACAATTTATTGTGTTCCTTGTCACACTAACCATTTCAGAGTGTGACACTTCCAAGAATAAATTTGGGAGGAATGGGGAGGTTGTGAGAGATTGCAGAGCACTGTCACTTTTCATACAGTGTCGTGTTTCTTAATATTCATAGGGAAGGTGATCTTTATTACTTGGTAGCTTATTTGATAAGATCTGACGTCATTCATATGATGAAATGGTTGGTAGTAAACACTCTAGCTTGTGTGCTCGTGAAGGCATAGCAGTAGACTTTATCTGCGTTCGAAGGAAGAGGGTGCTGAGGTAATTGACAGCATTAAAAGCGTATGGTGGCTGAGAGCCGAGGGGAGCTTTTTTCTGCAGAACCTGGGAGAACACGTTTGCTGACAGCCAAGTCCCCTGGTTTCATTGTGCAGACACACTGGGTGGCGCTGGTCGGTCAGCAGCCACGTCCAGCTAGGCTGACTGATGCTGAGGAGTCGCTGCAGCTATGAGAGGCTTTGTAAGATTTGGAGATCTGAATGGCCGACAATAAAGGAGAGTGTGGGCGCTTGTTAGGTAGAAAGTGGATGAGACAGCTGAGAGTTTCTGCGAATTCTGTGGGACAGGGCAGTGGTGCACAGGCATCCTGACTCTGTTACAAAACGTGTTTGTGAAGGCACGAGGCTTTTAGTGAGTTTATGGCCGATCTTTGGAAAGTTCGAAGTCGACACGAAAAGGGAGATAACGATCTTTTTATGGAGGGCTGTGGTTCCATCCAAGTCATACTTTTAGCAAAGACACGACGTAAACACATGGGAAAGCTGAGTCTTTTTTCCTTTTCTTCCAATTAATTTTTGAAGCCGCTGGTTGGTCAAATCTGTGTAAGCAGAACGGTGGGGGGCGGGGGGCGGGGGTCTCCCAGCTTCGAATGCCGAGCTCCAACTCGTGATTGGCTTGTGCCAAAGTGGATGTAGTTTAAGCATGCAAATATGCTATGCTATCGAGCTGCAGGGGAAAGCTGTAGAGAAAGAGAAGAGCACTCTTGTACTGGCACTTCGCTATTGACGAACTACAGATATTTACCTAAATTATGAGACCTGTGTCTTTTGCTAGTGTGCCACTTAGAGCCAGTGCCAGTCACCAGCTGAACGGTCAGAGGTACTGCTCATTGCGTCATGTGCACAATGAGCTATGCATGGGTGTCTTTATTTTTGGAGTCGGCCATTAAACGTTTGACACATTCTGTCACACGTTGTCATGTCACGGAGTCAAACTGGTCTGGCAGACCAGCAAATGTGTCCACCTGCACACCGGAATACGCCGGGGTTTCAGAGGCTCATAGCGAAGTATCTGCATGCTGAATCAGCCGAACACAAGACAGTGTACTTGCGTATTTCCGGGCGTGCACCGTTAGCAGTAGATTGTCGCTGTCCGTGACTGCAGTCGGCGAGCACGTCGTGCTGTGCAACCCTGACCTGCAGAAGGGTACAGTATTCGTTGCTACGACATAGGGCTCCAATATATGCTTCTCAGCACCACGTTCTTTGGAACCGTATTTTTCTTTATAAAATAGTAGAGTATAGATGCTTGATATTAGCGTATTTTGTAGGCCATACCACAGATTCACATTTATCAAAGATAAAGCTATTACTTCTGGTTAGTGCGGCGTGTTGATCCCCATCTGATCACTTTGTTAATCATATGAGATGAGATGAGAGATGATCGTATGGCATTGTTGGCCGGGAGGCCCCATGAGGGGGAGTTCGGCCATCGTATTGCAAGTCGACCACATATTACTGAAAGCGTTTGTCGGATAAAAATGTTTGTGTGGTGTTTCTTTAGCCACCTTTTGTCATGTGATTTTAAGAACGAATAAATCACTTGTTATTTAGACCACGACTCCTCCCTGAATTCTGATTTACATTACCTTTGCCATTTTATTTAAGTATTGGTTGCAATTGATAGAACCAGAAGCTTGCACTAGTATCAAACATAGGCCTAAATTTGAGGAAGAAAGTTCTGAGAACATACGTCTGGAGAACAGCATTGTATGGTAGTGAAACATGGATTGTGGGAAAACCGGAAAATAAGAGACTCGAAATATTTGAGATGTAGTGCTACAGACGAATGTTGAAAATTAGGTGGACTGATAAGGTAAGGGATGAGGAGGCTCTATGCAGCATCGGAGAGGAAAGGAATATGTGGAAAACACAGAATGATAGGACATCTGTAAAGACACCAGGGAACGGCTTCCATGGAACTAGAGGGAACTGTCGAGGGCAAAAACTGTAGAGGAAGACAGAGATTGGAATACGTCCAGCAAATAATATAGGACGTGGGGTGCATGTGCTACTCTGAGATGAAGAGGGTGGCACAGGAGAGGATTTCGTGGCGGGACGCATCAAACAAGTCAGAAGACTGATGGCTCAAAAAAGACAAATCAAGATTTAAGTTAGTTTGAACTTGCTGTTATAGTCGGCGCACGAGCGATGGGACAAAGCATCTCCGAGGTAGCAATGAAGTGGAGATTTTCCCATTTGACTACTATACGAGTGTACCTTGAATATCAGGAATCCTTTAAATCATCAAATCTCAGATATCACTGTAGCCAGAGAAAGATTCTGCAAGAGCAGGACCAAGGACGTCTGAACAGAATCGTTCAAAGTGACAGAAGTTCCACACTTCCACAAATTGGATTTCAGTGCTGGGCCATTAACAGGTATCAAAGAGACATCATAGATATGGGCTTTCAGGGCCGAAGGCCCACTCGTCAACCCTTGATTGGTTCACGACACAAAGCTTTACACCTCGCCTGGGCCCGTCAGCACCGACATTGAACCGTTCATGACTCTAAACATGTTGCCTGGTCGGACGAGTCTCGTTTCAAATTGTATCGAGCGGACGGACATGTACATGTATGGTGACAACCTCATGAATCAATGGGCCCTGTATGTCAGCAGCTGACTGTTCAAGCTGATGGAGGCTCTGTAATGGTGTGTTGCGTGTGCCATTCGAGTGATACGGGTCCTCTGATACGTCTAGATACGACTCTGACAGGTGACACGTACGCAGACATGGACATTGTTAGCATATCTGGGATACCTTGCAACGTGCTGTTTAGAAGAGCGCTCCACCCACTCTTCCTCTTATGGATTTATGAACGCCCTGCAGGATTCACGGTGTCGATTCCCTCCAGCACTACTTCAGACATTAGTCAAGTCCATGCGATGTCGTGTTGCGACACTTCTGCATTCACGCGGGGTCCCTACACGATATTAGGCAGATGTATCTGTTTCTTCGACTTTTCAGTGTATGTTCCGATATTTGATTAGGTCTTAGGTATGTAAATAGTGTCATAAGATTTGGCTCTTCAGTTTATACCATCTACTGTATTTTCTTGTTAACAATATCAGCTTTTGTGAACAATATCAGCTTATTCCCAAGAATTAGTAGCTTTCACTCAGTAAATATTAGGCAGAAATCCCATATTCATTTGGATCGCACTTCTTTCACTGCTGTGCAGGATGGTGTTCGGTGTACTGCTGCTTCAATTTTCACTAAGCTACTACAAGAATTAAAAAATCTTAGCAGTAATTCACGCTCTTTCAAATCGAAACTGAAAAGTTTCCTCATGGGGTCACTCCTTCTATTCTGTCGAGGAGTTCCTTGGAAAATTAAACTGTTTCCTATGTTATGTTGTTGATTATGTTGACATAAACTTATGGTTTGTCTTTTTTTCAGTTAATAAAAATTTTATTTTGTCTGTTATTACTTTTATGTTGTAATTTCACGTACTGACACGTTCATGACGTTGGAGATCTGCTCCTCAGTTTTCAACTACGAAACTAGACGTATAAAATAAAATTTAAAAAATACAGACATTGGCCGCGAGTGGGCATTGATTTACGTCAACGAGGGAAGTTGTAAACTCGTGTTGGACCGCGATTGGAAGCCTGGTCTCCCGCTTACTAGGCAGATACTCTGACCACTAAGCCATCCGGGTGCAGAGGTCAACGTAACTGCACGGACTGTTCTACCACGCCTCCCGTCAGACGCAAATTCTCAGCTTATCCACACACTACTAATGTAGTGTCCCATGCCCAGTATTCTCATCCCCCGCCGAATTTCGCCAATTATCGTAAGAATACGCACTGAAGAGATCATTAGGTGACATCGCCTGAATTATGTATGTGTAGTGTCTGTTCCATCGTACATATATGTGGTGTCTGCTCTACATCTACGTCTGCGTGATTACTCTGCTATTCACAATAAAGTGCCTGGCAGAGGGTTCAATGAACCACTTTCATGCTGTCTCTCTACCGTTCCACTCTCGAACGGCACACGGGAAAAACGAGCACTTAAATATTTTCGTGCGAGCGCTGATTTCTCTTATTTTATCGTGCTGATCATTTCTCCCTATGTAGGTGAGTGCCAACAGAATGTTTTCGCAATCGGAAGAGAAAACTGGTGATTGAAATTTCATGAGAAGATCCCGTCCGAACGAAAAACGACTTTGTTTTAATGATTGCCACTCCAATTCACGTATCATGTCTGTGGCACTATCACCCCAATTTCGCGATAATACAAAACGAGCTGCCGTTGTTTGTACTTTTTCGACGTCTTCCGTCAGTCTCAACTGATGCGGATCCCACACCGCACAGCAGTACTCCAGATTAGGGCGGACAAGCGTAGTGTAAGCAGTCTCTTTGGTAGACCTGTTGCACCTTCTAAGTGTTCTGCCAATGAATCGCAGTCTTTGGTTTGCTCTACCCATCTATGTGATAGTTCCAATTTAGGTTGTTTGTAATTGTAATTGCCGGCCGGAGTGGCCGAGCGGTTAAAGGCGCTGCAGTCTGGAACCGCACGACCGCTACGGTCGCAGGTTCGAATCCTGCCTCGGGCATGGATGTGTCTGATGTCCTTAGGTTAGTTAGGTTTAAGTAGTTCTAAGTTCTAGGGGACTTATGACCACAGCAGTTGAGTCCCATAGTGCTCAGAGCCATTTTGTAATTGTAATCCCTAAGTATTTAGTTGAATTTACAGCCCTCAGATTAGTGTGACTTATCGCGTAATCGAAATTCAGCTGATTTCTTTTAATACTCATGTGAATAACTTCGCACTTTTTTTTATTCAGGGTCTGTTGCCACTTTTCGCACGATACAGATATCTTATCTAAATCATTTTGCAAGTCGTTTTGATCATCTGATGACTTTACAAGACGGTAAATGACAGCATGATCTGCAAACAATCTAAGACGACTACTCAGATTGTCTGCTAATGTCGTTAATATACATCAATAACAATAGAGGGCCTATAACACTTCCTTGGGGAACGCCGGATATTACTTCTGTTTTACTCGATGACTTTCCGTCTATTACTACGAACTTTGACCTTTCTGACAGGAAATCACGAATCCAGTCGCACAACTGAGCAGGCTAAAAATATGGGGGATGAATACCCATTTTTCAATTACTTGGGGTCAGTGATAGTGTTTGGTTATCCTCGCCGAAACTTAGGTCAACATCCGGTTTCTATTTGCAATCGAGGCGGATTCTTTATAGTCATTAAATAACTCCGTTGTTTCCGTTCAAAACATTGCAGGAATGGGTCCCCTCCCCATGTCGTCGTCATACTCGCTGGCGATGTCCATCGGAGGTAGTATAGAACCACGATTCGTAGCAGGACACACTGCGAAGCCATCTATCAGCATTAATTGCTTCCAAACACGGCACCACTCCATACACAGCCAATCGTATCGATGTGTTACGTTTACGCATGATCCGGTAATCTCCTACTCCAGCTGCCGCTGGTCACGGACCAGTGGTGCGGAATGACACAGGATGTTGCAGAGCGTCCATTGCTTGTTCTCGGACGACAGGCGCAGGTGTAAAGCGGTTACGATGTACTTGGTACAACAATGCGGCGATCCTCCAACGTGGTCGGTGGACCCATTGAGTCCAACATCGGGTCACTGTCACAAGCGAATATCCCACAGATTGGAATATTGCATGACGTCCCCGTCCGTAGCTGAATGGTCAGCGCATCGGGCCGTCATGCAGCGGGCCTGAGCTCGATTCCCGGCCGGGTCGGAGATTTTCGTTGCTCGGAGTCTAGTGTTGTTTTGTCCTCATCGTCATCTGATCACCACTGAGACGCAAGTCTCCCAAGGTGGCGTAAACTGAAAAGACAAGCAACTCGGCGGCTGCGGTACCTCAGTTGGCGACTCCCAACCTGCCACCAATGCGTTACGAGTATTTAATTCCTTTTTGACGGCACGAGTCTATCTGCTGGCAGATTTCAGATCCACAATGAGGCCCCGTTTCAAATTCTGCCAGGTGCTGACAATGCCGTCCCACACTTTTACGTGACATCTCTATGTCCCTTGCAGTGACCGCTCAACATCTGACTCACAGAGATGCCGCGTTATTATAGGAGGAGAATGCGTTCGCGACTGACAGTGTATAAAGTTGTTGATAATATTGCTATTAGTACGAAGAATAGTGTGGATGTGCATGTGATTTAGCCCTTCAGCGTTTTGTGTATGTGCACTGAATTTTACGCTTACTACGCTAGTGGACATTGTAACGTCTGTATTACTGTGGCTGTAGTACATGGTGCTAAAGTAGAGACTGCAGCAGGCCTGGATACTTTCAACAGTCGAAAAATAATTGATTATCGAACATTTTAGATTTGTGAGGTGTAGAACAGAGATATGGGTACATCTTATTGTATGTTCACAATGCCTTTACATACCCGTCGAAGTTGTATGTGTGTCCGAAGTTACATCTCCAGGGTGCTTCACTTTTCACTAAGCAGTGTGCATTCATAACCACCACGTTTATTTTCTGCATTTTGGTTTGATCGCGCACAAGGCGAATACATAAAAATATGGAAACGCGGAAATATTATGTGATAGTGCGATGCAGTGTGCTACAACTCGAAGGTGCGGGAACAAGGTAATGGAGAAAAGACTGACTACTGCAGATTTAAATAAAATGAAACGTGTCGGATATAAAAAAGAATTTATACATTTGCAAAAGACAGAATAACTCCCACATTTATTGTAGCAGGGAATAAATCAAATGGTACAAAGAGAATTCTGCAGAGGGCAAAAACTGTGGGAGAAGATTAGAATACGGTGATTCAATTATTGAGGATTTTGGGCGTGGGTGTCATTCTGGAATTTAGAGAAAGGGGCAGTAGAGGAAATCCTGGTAGGTCACATCAAGAATATTGAGGATCGCTTTACCTCCACCTCTAATAAAAGAACAGCGACAAAGGTACGACGCACATTTAAAAGTGACTTCACTTCTTGTCTTGCCCGTCGTTAGTCTTGGTCACAGGAAGTCGATTAACAGGATTCCTTCTCGCAACTGCACAAGGTCCTGCTGGTAACTGTAAAATGAACTGCATTCCCGGTAGCGGCGGTCTCTCCGCAGAAGTCGCCCCTGCAGCGGGAAGGCCGTATGGCGACCCTGACCCGCTAGCGGGGGCCCTACATTGTCTCGCACCTGACGGCTTATCCAGCAAGCAGACATCAGCGCAGATTTCTGCTGCCATTACGCAAATTAAACCCGCCGTCCTTTCCGTTCCGAGCCGGACGCATCCGGTTCGGGCGATGTGGGCGGTGTCCCGGCTGTATACGCGGCTCGTTCGTAACAAAAGAGGATGACAGGTAGTCTGCACAGTTACTGCAGGCACACCCATTAGAGTTCTAGAACCTTATTGCGTCAGGTTCTTATCCGTTGCCTAGCCCGAATCTCTGCTCCCTCGAGGTAAAACCCTTTCGCAATACATGTATAAAGGAAACAGCAAAATTCAAATCTGCTTCGTAGACGATCTATCTTTAATTGAAGCTAAGAGTGAAGGTATCGATTTCTTCGCGGGGAAAACTGGATCAGCTAATCAGAGTTCTGATGTATGTTCAACATTTATTTCATTTACATTACACACTACTGGCCATTAAAATTGCTACACCACGAAGATGACGTGCTACAGGCGCCAAATTTAACCGACAGGAAGAAGATGCAGTGATATGCAAATGATTAGCTTTTCAGAGCAATCACACAAGGTTGGAGGCGGTGGCGACACCTACAACGTGCTGACATGAGGGGTTTCCAACCGATTTCTCATACACAAACAGCAGTTGACCGGCGTTGCCTGGTGAAACGTTGTTGTGATGCCTCGTGTAACGAGGAGAAATGCGTACCATCACGTTTCTGACTATGATAAAGGTCGGATTGTAGCCTATCACAATTGCGGTTTATCGTATCGCGACATTGCTGCTCGCGTTGGTCGAGATCCAATGACTGTTAGCAGAATATGGAATCGGTGGGTTCAGGAGGGTAATACGGAACGCCGTGCTGGATCCCAACGGCCTCGTATCGCTAGCAGTCAAGATGACAGGCATCTTATCCGCATAGCTGTAACTGATCGTGCAGCCACGTCTCGATCCCCGAGTCGACAGATGGGGACGTTTGCAAGACAACAACCATCTGCACGAACAGTTCGACGACGTTTGCAGCAGCATGGACTATCAGCTCGGAGACCATGGCTGCGGTTACCCTTGACGCTTCATCACAGACAGGAGCGCCTGTGATGGTGTACTCAACGACGAACTTGGTTGCACGAATGGCAAAACGTCGTTTCATCGGGTGAATCCAGATTCTGTTTACAGCATCATGATGGTCGCATCCGTGTTTGGCGACATCGCGGTGAATGCACATTGGAAGCGTGTATTCGTCATCGCCATACTGGCGTATCACCCGGCGTGCTGGTATGGAGTGCCATTGGTTACACGTCTCGGTCACCTCTTGTTCGCATTGACGGCACTTTGAACAGTGGACTTTACATTTCAGATGTGTTACGACCTGTCGGTCTACCCTTCATTCGTTCCCTGCGAAACCCTACATTTCAGCTGGATAATTCACGACCGCATGTTGCAGGTCCTGCACGGGCCTTTCTGGATACAGAAAATGTTGACTGCTGCCCTGGCCAGCACATTCTCCAGATCTCTCACCAATTGAAAACGTCTAGTCAATGGTGACCGAGCAACTGGCTCGTCACAATACGTCAGTCACTACTCTTGATGAACTGTGGTATCGTGTTGAAGCTGCATTAGCAGCTGTACCTGTACATGCCATCCAAGCTCTGTTTGACTCAATGCCCAGGCGTATCAAGACCGTTATTACGGCCAGAGGTGGTTGTTCTGGGCACTGATTTCTCAGGATCTATGCACCCAAATTGCGTGAAAATGTAATCACATGTCAGTTCTAGTATAATATATTTGTCCACTGAATACCCGTTTATCATCTGCATTTCTTCTTGGTGTAGCAATTTTAATGGCCAGTAGTGAATGCATTCGTAGTTGCGAATGTGGATAACCATCACCTATCTAATGGAATGACGACTTTATACAACTGATGGTTATCCATATTCGCAACTGCGAATACATTGTATGTATTTCATAATAACGGCTGTACTTAACTTTGCATCGTGATTCGGAATAATACGCGCACTGCAATATGTTATTTCATTTATTTTCATTTTGATGCGATCCGCCACAAATTTCTCTTCATGGCATCAAGCGACTGTCGCAGCAAACAAGCTCTTATAATTATTTCTCTAATGCAAGGAAAGAAAGTTCTTGTAGTACGTTAGTATGTTTTAGGATACCCCGTATTTTATGATTATATTTTATTTCCTTATTCTCCAGATTCGTATTTTGTACCGCGTCTGCGGATATCATTAGCATACAATAAGCTCAGGCAGAGCTGCAGAATGCATAGCAGGAAGTAGGATATCACTTCCCACACTGGATAAAATAATCGCTGGACCATCTGTTATTGGTGGTAAACGGTGGTGTGAGTCCCTGAGGCTAACTGTGAGATAGACGTTACACCAGTGCACGGTAAACCACAGCCATTCTGGCGCGAAGCAAGTAATTTTACTAAATATTTACTAATATTAGCCACATTTTCACTACAGATGTCAGGAGACACCTGCTCGTCTCATTCTTATAACAATATTACTACGGAAGAAAGAAGACATATCAATAAACAGGTGAATAATGTTCAAGATAACAAAGTTTTCCCAACAGCTACGATCTTTCGTAATTGTTAGAAAGATCTAGACTACACGTCATAGTCGCCAGCCGCCTTTCAATCTATTCTGTCGCAAGACCATGCTCTGAAGACATTTCTAATTTTGAGTTAATAAGTAACATATTGTTTCCTTGTATCATTAATAAACGCATCTTAATTGCAATCACGAACATACTTTCGAGTAATATAGCTTTCCACTTCATCACTAATAAATTACAGAACACAGAACTGTACTTTCCAGACAATCCGATGGTGCTGTTTCTGCTAGGGAGATCAACTACGATAGCGTGGTGGCAAAACGGGTAGCACTAAATCCTACGCGATGACTCACCAAGATTATTACAGGCCCAGTTGTCTTAATCTCGGTAAGTTTTGGACAGAAAAGCACGGCCAGTTATACTGTAGTCTTCTTACGCTATCTTGTGTGGTCTCCCTGAGCTGAGACACTTCCGCAGGTTTAGTAATAGAAAAGGGGGGTCCTTACAATGTCGCTTACGAATGATCAGAACGTAGTTTTATTTTGTATCAAAAACAATACCGAAAAACGTTTGTTCACACTCGGGAAGAATGATATCACCATATGGGTGAGACTGTGTGTCAAAACTCATTGTCAAGATATAGCGCCGGAAATGCATATCCTCCTATTTCCATCTATTATACTATAAATTTTTCCTTATTTTGTTACCTGAAGATATGACATTTCTGTGTCTTTATATATTGTAATTGTTTTACAGTTTGTATATACATATATATTTATGCATTTATGTCGATGTATAATTGGTTTGTTTTGTAAATATTATTTGTATTTTCACGCTGGGTCTTGCCTAGGGAAAACTGTGCTTTCGAACGATTATATCGATAGGTCGTGTGGAGAACCAAAGTGTTCAGGATCTTAGGTAGTGTGAACTGTGCCGCGTGGAGCGCGGGCAGAGCAGAGTCTGGCTCGAGTATGGCTGTGGAGCAGGTGTGTAGAGTGACGCTCCCGCGAGTTGCCGCGCTTTCGGGGCTTGGTAGCATGTAATTGCACTCGACCTGCTATGATAGTTTCTGGCACGGTGTCGCGGACGGGAAGCATTAGCTGGCATACATCAAGAGCCCGTTCCGCCTGGTGACCGTGTCGAGAAGAAGGCGCGCCAACATCCAGCTTCTGCAACAGCGATGGCCGACAATAAGTGATTGTCGCCACCTTCTCGATCGACGACTTCAAACCTTCCATCAACCGACAAGGAAGACTGAAAGCACGTAAAGTTTTAGAACTGTATGGCAGACTTAAGCGTTTCAAACTGTTCCAGTTGCATCACTAAAGTACAGCAACTTAGAACGAACCTTTGTAGCTCAGTGTCCCAATTCCATTACCATGCAGGGTCCCTTTCCTTTTCCAAAATGAACCCGAGTGTCGTTGGAATTCAAACGTCAACATTAAAGTAATATCATTCCATTTCACTTCTTTACTTTCAAAGTTCAGTTAAAATATTCATAGCTGACTACAATAACTAAACAGAACTATATTCAGATTACACAAGCACAAATTATTTTAGTTTACCTGTGACTGCAGCTCATCTTGGTACGTACTAAATTTTATTATTGTTAATTGTTCAAAATCATTTAATTGAAGTTCAAAGTTAAATCTCTTATTTCTAAATTGCGTAGATTCATGTTGCTTTTGAGATGATTGTTGAGGTAGCCCAAGACTAACCTTATTTAATTTAATTCATAGTGTTTCAGAAACAAAGTTCACTATTAATTTCAGTCACTAAATTAACTTCCAATTTTCCAGTTTTATTAATTCTTTTGCTATATTAAGTCAGATTGTAGCGAAATTTATTACTTCTGACAAACATTCAGTTTTCACACAACCTTCAGTTGCCAAGCTTTTAGTGCTAATTATACGTGCATTAACCTTTATTTTTCAGTTTTTATAGTAGTTGTCCATAGGACTGGCGACCATAATTTTCCCCAAATCTCAAATATCTAATTAACGCCAGTTAATTGTTAACGTAACGACCGCACATTTACTTTCTTTATTAACTTCAGCCTTTTTCAAAATTAATTTCCACCAATTTCATTTGCATTTTTCCTTTTATTTAGATGTAACCTTTCCTTCCTCTTTACCGACAGATTAACTTCGGTGACGATTGCTTTTCCCAAATTTCCATTAGGTATACGCGGGTTAATTCATCAGTCATAAAGATCGATAAGTGAGGGGGAGGTTACAATGAAACGAAATGTTGCTTTTCAGTAAATGAATCGAAAATGGCGACGAGCGCACACTAAGCAGGTGATTCAAATTCAGTAACTCTGCACCGGAGAATAGCGGTTACGTTCGGAATACACAAGTAACATTGTTCTGCGCAGCCGGGTGACAGCGGGTTGCGAGTTGATGGGTAAGCAATTTTATAGGCTGCTGAAAACAGGTAAACGCGCTCGGACTGTGGTCGTTTCGGTTTTGATAGCAAACCGAAAAGAGATCGCCCCTGACCCGGTTCTCCCCACCCAGCTACAAACAAACGAAACGGGCTCTCCGGTGACCGCGTCGACAGCGGCGCTGTTGTGCGACGCCATATTCCTATTCTCAGACCACGCCCGACAAAAGATCAAGCAGAGCTGTAGCAGGAGCAGTAGCAGCATCCGTGGATCAGTTTTACAGGGATTCTGGACAAGTTGAGGCATTACAGTTTAAGAACAAAATAAACTTAGGTCAAAAAAGTAGGCCGACCTTTACCTACCTAAGGATCTACTTTGAGTCAAGCGCCGTGACTTGAATGCAAGGACAGTTCGTTATTAACAGTAAAATCTCATTTAATTTATCCCTAGTGCATAATGTGGTTTTACGTATATGTCCTTGTACACAAGCTACTTTGCTTTCTTTTCAGTCACTGGACATCTGACCATCCACGACTTCCTCATCCTCAGTCACTTGCTGGATGTAATCCATTGGCTATTTTCCTATACAGTTTTACCTTCTACAGCTCTTTGAAACGTCCCCTTAGAAAAATTATACATGACTGTGCTTAAACTGACACACAATATTTTTTTTAGCGCAACGCAATCTGGCTCTCAGTAATCCCTACAAGGGAATGGCCCTGACTAAATTAAGCTATACTTTTCACAAAACACTTATCTCACAAAAATCTTCGTTACTCGAACTACTGCAATACAGCGATCGTCACTACTGCCAGCTAAATAAAAGATTCTAACTACGGAAGGCACTAACTACTGATAGGCATAGTTAGCAAATGATAGATTTTAATAGAGAACAAACAATGTATTTACCTTAATAGTCATAATATATGTAGCAGTTCATGACATCCATTCTTACAAATGTGCTGTTTCTAATGGACACACCTCCAGATTATCCATTCTCAAAAATCCGCCATCTCACTTCCCCACATCCACCACTGCTGGCGGCTCGCCTCCACCTGCCCAACGCTACGCGCTGTTAACATCCAGCTGCCCAACACTACAATGGCAGACAACAATGCAAACTAGCCACAGACTGCACACAGCACAGCCAGTGGTTTTCATACAGAGCGCTACGTGGCGTTACCAATAAGAAAACCTAAATAACCTACTTACATAGCCCCCATGCTCACCACAAAAAATATTACAAATTGTTTTGGGCACTGGCCAATACATATTTGTTAAAATTTTTTCACAATTACAATAACAAAGAAATCAAATGCACACACTTCTTGATACAATGTTGGTCAAAAGCTGAAATTTTCTCACAGTCCATAAAGACAGTCCTGATCATTCATCACAGTAAAATTGCGGTGTTTTTTTTTTTTTTTTTTTCTCAGTCCGAGCAGTAAAAGAGAATTCACATGGAAGTAGTGGAATTCCATGCAATCTTGAAGAAGTAGTGTTGTCCTTCCAACGGAAAGACAGTGCTGACTCTTGACATGCAGACAGGTAATGGGCCACAACAGAGCAAACCCACAGCAGAGTCATTCGAAGTTTGAAGAATATTGGTAGGTAGGTCATCACAGAGCAGATACACTGTAGTCCTAGTAGAGATTATGGTATTGGTGGGCCACCAGAGGTGCAGACCCACTGCAGTCCTTGTAGAAATAATGGTACTGGTGGGCCATCTAAGGTGAGACCCACTTCAGTCTTTGTAGAGATTATGGTATTGGTGGGCCACCAGAGGTGCAGACCCACTGCAGTCCTTGTAGAAATAATGGTATTAGTGGGCCATCGAAGGTGCAGACCCACTTCAGTCCTTGTAGAGACGGCCAGCAGCCATCTGTTGCGACTGTGCAGTTGCACAATCACCATCGAAGAGTCTTGCGGACAATATAGTAAGTCCATAAACCATCACTTGTGCACTCACCAAGTTTTTGGAATTGTCCTTAGAACCAGCAATGCTGTTAATCAGTCCCTACTTCTCACATATTGTCCATATACTATGACCAACAGAAACGTGTGCAGTGAAATGTGACTTACAAGTTACGTAATTTGATGAACTGGTGACAATTACAATTTTATAACATAAGACTACAAATACAAAGGTACAAAATACACCATTAAAGAACATAACAATACAGATAACATTTGTAGTAGTACGGGCTTTACAAAAGAATCGAACTAACATATACATCAGTGTTACAGGAATTATGACATAAGTACATACATAAAAGATCAGAATAACTTTTGAAACATCAACTTCACACATGAGCATTAAAACAAAACAGAATAAATAATGTCTAAACATCTTTACAAAGTAAATAACATATTATTAATGCAAATTATATTTGGGGATGACAGTATTCCTCATCATAGTGAATGTAACTGAATATTAGAAAAATTCTACAACATAAGTCGTATCAGATAAACACATAAAGACAGGAAGAACACAAATACACAAGGGTACACAAAAACATAGTGGGATAACACAAGGAAAGGACAGGGTTTGTTTTACTGCAGTATTTTGCAAACAAAACTTTTTTTACTTCTCGGAGATCTCCCTTTGTTCTTCATTATTTCCAAAAAGTCCTATCTATACCTGCTTTCTGTCCAATTTTCGTATAACTTCTCAATCCATTTCTTCCAATTCCTCGCAACGCTTTCTCTTATACAGGGTGAATCACCTAACATTACCGCTGGATATATTTCGTAAACCACATCAAATACTGACGAATCGATTCCACAGACCGAACGTGAGGAGAGGGGCTAGTGTAATTGGTTAATACGAACCATAAAAAAATGCACGGAAGTATGTTTTTTAACACAAACCTACGTTTTTTTAAATGGAACCCCGTTAGTTTTGTTAGCACATCTGAACATATAAACAAATACGTAATCAGTGCCGTTTGTTGCATTGTTAAATTTTAATTACATCCGGAAATATTGTAATTTAAAGTTTACGCTTAAGTACCACTCCTCCGCTGTTCGATCGTGTGTATCGGAGAGCCCCGAATTATGTAGGGATCCAAAGGGAACGGTGATGGACCTTAGGTACAGAAGAGACTGGAACAGCACATACGTCCACATGCTAATACCTTTTTATTGGACTTTCTCACTGACGCACATGTACATTACCATGAGGGGTGAGGTACACATACACACGTGGTTTCCGTTTTCAATTACGGAGTGGAATAGAGTGTGTCCCGACATGTCAGGCCAATAGATGTTCAATGTGGTGGCCATCATTTGCTGCACACAATTGCAATCTCTGGCGTAAAGAATGTCGTACACGCCGCAGTACATCTGGTGTAATGTCGCCGCAGGCTACCACAATGCGTTGTTTCATATCCTCTGGGGTTGTAGGCTCATCACGGTACACATTCTGCTTTAACGTACCCCACAGAAAGAATTCCAGAGGTGTAAGATCAGGAGCCCCCCATGAACCATGGACCTTGCCGTTGGTGGGGAGGCTTGCGTGCCTCAGCGATACAGATAGCCGTACCGTAGGTGCAACCACAACGGAGGGGTATCTGTTGAGAGGCCAGACAAACGTGTGGTTCCTGAAGAGGGGCAGCAGCCTTTTCAGTAGTTGCAAGGGCAACAGTCTGGATGATTGACTGATCTGGCCTTGTAACAATAACCAAAACGACCTTGCTGTACTGGTACTGCGAACGGCTGAAAGCAAGGGGAAACTACAGCCGTAATTTTTCCCGAGGGCATGCAGCTTTACTGTATGATTACATGATGATGGCGTCCTCTTGGGTAAAATATTCCGGAGGTAAAATAGTCCCCCATTCGGATCTCCGGGCGGGGACTACTCAAGAGGATGTCGTTATCAGCAGAAAGAAAACTGGCGTTCTACGGATCGGAGCGTGGAATGTCAGATCCCTTAATCGGGCAGGTAGGTTAGAAAATTTAAAAAGGGAAATGGATAGGTTGAAGTTAGATATAGTGGGAATTAGTGAAGTTCGGTGGCAGGAGGAACAAGACTTCTGGTCAGGTGACTACAGGGTTATAAACACAAAATCAAATAGGGGTAATGCAGGAGTAGGTTTAATAATGAATAGGAAAATAGGAATGCGGGTAAGCTACTACAAACAGCATAGTGAACGCATTATTGTGGCCAAGATAGATACGAAGTCCACACCTACTACAGTAGTACAAGTTTATATGCCAACTAGCTCTGCAGATGACGAAGAAATTGAAGAAATGTATGATGAAATAAAAGAAATTATTCAGATTGTGAAGGGAGACGAAAATTTAATAGTCATGGGTGACTGGAATTCGAGTGTAGGAAAAGGGAGAGAAGGAAACATAGTAGGTGAATATGGATTGGGGGACAGAAATGAAAGAGGAAGCCGCCTGGTAGAATTTTGCACAGAGCACAACATAATCATAGCTAACACTTGGTTTAAGAATCACGAAAGAAGGTTGTATACATGGAAGAACCCTGGAGATACTAAAAGGTATCAGATAGATTATATAATGGTAAGACAGAGATTTAGGAACCAGGTTTTAAATTGTAAGACATTTCCATGGGCAGATGTGGACTCTGACCACAATCTATTGGTTATGACCTGTAGATTAAAACTGAAGAAACTGCAAAAAGGTGGGAATTTAAGGAGATGGGACCTGGATAAACTAAAAGAACCTGAGGTTGTACAGAGATTCAGGGTGAGCATAAGGGAGCAATTGACAGGAATGGGGGAAATAAATACAGTAGAAGAAGAATGGGTAGCTTTGAGGGATGAAGTAGTGAAGGCAGCAGAGGATCAAGTAGGTAAAAAGACGAGGGCTAGTAGAAATCCTTGGGTAACAGAAGAAATATTGAATTTAATTGATGAAAGGAGAAAATATAAAAATGCAGTAAGTGAAACAGGCAAAAAGGAATACAAACGTCTCAAAAATGAGATCGACAGGAAGTGCAAAATGGCTAAGCAGGGATGGCTAGAGGACAAATGTAAGGATGTAGAGGCCTATCTCACTAGGGGTAAGATAGATACCGCCTACAGGAAAATTAAAGAGACCTTTGGAGATAAGAGAACGACTTGTATGAATATCAAGAGCTCAGATGGAAACCCAGTTCTAAGCAAAGAAGGGAAAGCAGAAAGGTGGAAGGAGTATATAGAGGGTCTATACAAGGGCGATGTACTTGAGGACAATATTATGGAAATGGAAGAGGATGTAGATGAAGATGAAATGGGAGATATGATACTGCGTGAAGAGTTTGACAGAGCACTGAAAGACCTGAGTCGAAACAAGGCCCCCGGAGTAGACAATATTCGATTGGAACTACTGACGGCCGTGGGAGAGCCAGTCCTGACAAAGCTCTACCATCTGGTGAGCAAGATGTATGAAACAGGCGAAATACCCTCAGACTTCAAGAAGAATATAATAATTCCAATCCCAAAGAAACCAGGTGTTGACAGATGTGAAAATTACCGAACTGTCAGCTTAATAAGTCACAGCTGCAAAATACTAACACGAATTCTTTACAGACGAATGGAAAAACTAGTAGAAGCCAACCTCGGGGAAGATCAGTTTGGATTCCGTAGAAACACTGGAACACGTGAGGCAATACTGACCTTACGACTTATCTTAGAAGAAAGATTAAGGAAAGGCAAACCTACGTTTCTAGCATTTGTAGACTTAGAGAAAGCTTTTGACAATGTTTACTGGAATACTCTCTTTCAAATTCTAAAGGAGGCAGGGGTAAAATACAGGGAGCGAAAGGCTATTTACAATTTGTACAGAAACCAGATGGCAGTTATAAGAGTCGAGGGACATGAAAGGGAAGCAGTGGTTGAGAAGGGAGTAAGACAGGGTTGTAGCCTCTCCCCGATGTTGTTCAATCTGTATATTGAGCAAGCAGTAAAGGAAACAAAAGAAAAATGCGGAGTAGGTATTAAAATTCATGGAGAAGAAATAAAAACTTTGAGGTTCGCCGATGACATTGTAATTCTGTCAGAGACAGCAAAGGACTTGGAAGAGCAGTTGAATGGAATGGACAGTGTCTTGAAAGGAGGATATAAGATGAACATCAACAAAAGCAAAACAAGGATAATGGAATGTAGTCTAATTAAGTCGGGTGATGCTGAGGGAATTAGATTAGGAAATGAGGCACTTAAAGTAGTAAAGGAGTTTTGCTATTTGGGGAGCAAAATAACTGATGATGGTCGAAGTAGAGAGGATATAAAATGTAGGCTGGCAATGGCAAGGAAAGCGTTTCTGAAGAAGAGAAATTTGTTAACATCCAGTATTGATTTAAGTGTCAGGAAGTCATTTCTGAAAGTATTTGTATGGAGTGTAGCCATGTATGGAAGTGAAACATGGACGATAAATAGTTTGGACAAGAAGAGAATAGAAGCTTTCGAAATGTGGTGCTACAGAAGAATGCTGAAGATTAGATGGGTAGATCACATAACTAATGAGGAAGTGTTGAATAGGATTGGGGAGAAGAGAAGTTTGTGGCACAACTTGACCAGAAGAAGGGATCGGTTGGTAGGACATGTTCTGAGGCATCAAGGGATCACCAATTTAGTATTGGAGGGCAGCGTGGAGGGTAAAAATCGTAGAGGGAGACCAAGAGATGAATACACTAAGCAGATTCAGAAGGATGTAGGTTGCAGTAGGTACTGGGAGATGAAAAAGCGTGCACAGGATAGAGTAGCATGGAGAGCTGCATCAAACCAGTCTCAGGACTGAAGACCACAACAACAACAACAAGATCAGGAGAACGGTTTGGCCGATTTATGCGTCCTCCACGTCCTATGAATCGCCCGTCGAACATCCTGTGAAGGGTCAGCCTAGTGTTAATTGCGGAATGTGCAGGTGCACCAACATGCTGATACCACATACGTCGACGCGTTTGCAGTGGGACATTTTCGAGCAACGTTGGCAGATCATTCTGTAGAAACGCGATGTATGTTTCAGCTGTTTGGGCCCCTGCAATGAAGTGAGGACCAATGAGGTGGTCGCCAATGATTCCGCACCACACATTTACAGTCCACAGTCCCTGTCGCTCTACCTGTCTGAGCCAGCGAGGATTGTCCACGGACCAGTAATGCATGTTCCGTAGATTCACTGCCCCGTGGTTTGTGGAACCCGCTTCATCGGTAAACAGGTAGAACTGCAACGCATTCTGTGTTAATGCCCATTGAAAGAATTCCACTCGATGATTAAAGTCATCACCATGTAATTGCTGATGTAGCGACACATGAAACGGGTGAAAGCGGTAGCGATGCAGTATGCGCATGACACAACTTTGACTCAGTCCACCGGCTCTCGCAGTGTCCCGCGTCCTCATGTATGGGTTCATGGCAACAGCAGCTAACACACCAACTGTACCCGTTTCTCCTGTGACGGGCCTGTTACGGACCTGTTTGCGTGTTACGACCATACCTGTTGCATACAGTTGGTGGCACGTTGGATGCTCTCTGTCCGGGTACCGTTCTGCATACACCCCGCAGGCTTCAGCTGCATTTCGTCGACACTCACCATAGTTGAGTATCATCTCTGCCTTTTCTTATTTCGAATACACCATGGTTACAGTTCCTACAACACTACACTATCACAGACGTCTGGTAACACGGTGTACTAAAGTTGGTCTGCGAGCGAAGACGAATGCAGAATAACAACAGCAGCAAGCGCTACATGAGGACACTGCAACAGCTAGACTAAATCACAACAGTGCACTACACCCACACTCGCAAACACGGTCGTCATCGTAAACATGTCCCTGCAGATGCTGCTCGCCGACCGTGGCCCGTGTTTGTTACAACACGCAACTGAACGTGGAAGGTTTCAAGCGTCAACTTTAGGTTACAATATCTCCGGATGTAATTAACATTTTACAATGCAACAAACGGCACTGATTACGTATTTGTTTATATGTTCAGATGTGCTAACAAAACTAACGTGCTTCCATTCAAAAACTTAGGTTTTTGTTAAAAAACATACTTCCGTGCATTTTTTTATGGTTTGTATTAAACAATTACACTAGCCCCTCTCCTCACGTTTGGTCTGTGGAATCGGTTCGTCAGTATTTGATGTGGTTTACGAAATATATCCAGCGGTAACGTTAGGTGACTCACTCTGTATGGTCTACCCCCTCTTAAGCTAACTTAAATCTACTGAGCTCAGATGCATAAGCTAAGGGACAAGGCAATGCAGCAGCACAAATCAATTAATACAAACAGCAATGACAAAAAAATGGAAATTGGCAAAGCAAGCAGCAGTAAATGTAATAACTTATATCTAAACATGACATAGCTCAAGCAGAAGAAATATTAAAGTAAAAACAACAATGCAGATAAGGGAAATGTCTATTCACATCTTAATGTCTATGTAATTAAAGTGGTGCACCACAACTTATTCTACGAGAAATATCACCCAGTAGTTGAAAAGAAAATTATGTATGCAAGTCCTGTGAAGGGAAATGTCTTTTTGTGCTCCTTCGTTTTTTTTTAAGTAGATCATAAAGTTATTATTTACTGGATCTGTAGGCATAAAATATCTATATTAGTACATCCATTAAATTTTATTGTAACCAATGCTGCAGTGCAGCTAGAAACTAGATATTAAACAAAATAGGCAAAGCAAGGCGTGAAACGTCATTCACTAGCCATATGGCGTTTCATAATGCAGTAAACAATCTTTCAACTAGCAAGACAATAGATGTGAAATGTTTCTCATCATTTCATTTCAGTAAATATCATAAATTAAGAGCTCCACAGTGTAATCATATGTTTTCAAGTTTGGGCATGTCGTATTTGCGATGCTTTCTACAGAGGAATGTCAATAGCGAGGTTAACGGTCTCCTTTTTTCTCCACCTGTGCCTCTGAAATGCACACACTAATGGTTTTTTTCCAGGTGACTGTCACGCAGCTGGGTGCCCACGACACATTATGTGAAGGTGGTCACTCAACTTTCTTACCAAATTATTTATAACACCAGTTTGCACTACAGTGACAGTCTCATATAAAAATTTCACAGATCGAGAGTTTGTGTTGCAAATCTGTAGAAACAAAATCCTATAAATATAACATTGTCCAAAAAATTTTCACCGGCATTGTGATACATTCATGCATTTACACACATTTCATAACTCTTAAAGTACGATTCTTGGTTTCTAACATACTTTTTCACAAGTCAGAGTCCCTAACCACAACTCATTATTCCTTACCTTATTACACTTATACATATTCGTCGACACTTCTTCAATATTTAATCATAATATATACATAGCATAATCAAATTCCTCATATTGCATCAGCTTATTGATCATAAACATACCTCAACAGCAAAATACACATGGTCATCGTAATAATAACATCATAACACCTCAGTCAAATCTCAAAAACGTCGTAGCTCTCTGAAATAATTTTAAAACCTAAAGAAAATTCTCTGCTCATTTCAGTAGTGTCATCTACCTCAAACGTACTTTAAAAATCATGATCCCATACTAAATACATCATTCAAAGCTCTCATAGTATCACAATGGATCCGAAAAAATATGGATAGTTCACAAAGTACAGACAAAATACAATTTCGTAAGTGTGAAGTTATCCAACGGTGTAATTATGTAAACATCTGTCACTGATGTAGTAAAATAAATGTTTGTCTCTCTCAGTTAAATGATCAGATAGCTGTGTAATTTATGTGTTAGAGAAATATGGTACCGACGTATAAAGTTGTATGAGCAAATACCATATTAGCTAGGGCTCCTTGTGCTTGCCAAATACATGGTACACAAAGTAAGCGTGTACCCTCCTGAGGATTAATGTAATTATACCCTCAGGTGTTCAGATTACAGCAATGGAATGAAATGTATCACGGAAAACCTTTGAATCTTTGTAATTCAAAAATCTTTAAAAATAAATGTTTTAAGTACAAAATTAATCACTCAGATACGTGCACTGTAGCGCTAAACTGTGCGTCTTGTTGTAAGATAATGTCTGTGGAAGTGTCGTAGTTATCGTCCTCTGTAAGCAAAGTTCTGCTGAAATCAATGTACTTACATCATCATAAATAAAAGTGAAATGCTTTGTGTATAGATATCGTAGTTATTACGTTCCTTACCGTGATCAAGAAAGTACTATAAAGTAACGTATTGTTGTGCTACGAAAAAGGCTGTCTCATTGTAGCTGTACCACAAAAGTTACTACTAAAACATGATTTACTTTCCAAAAGAATTCAGAAAAGTGTGCAGATATAAAACAGAAACACCACAAAAGCAACATTGTAAATTGTCACTCATCAGTAGCATCGCGATAAAATCGTGTAGCTGTCACATAAACTAACCACTGTGTCATCTGGTATCTCACAGAAAGTACTTTAAATCCAGAATGTATTTTCAAGTAAACAAAAATGTTGCATTAAAATCTCATTAGCAGCGCCAGTGTATGTTCTAAGTATATAAGCCTGATAGTCGTTACATAATCGTGCAACTAACAAGCAAGAATGTACAAATAACAACACTGTGTTGTCTGTTCACTATAACAATGCATTCGTAATTTCTGTTTAAAAATGTTCCCTAGGTTCTAGGCTGGATAGTTAACTTCAAAAAATTGTTGAATGTTAACAGTTTCTCAGTGTGACAAACTGTAGTAGTGGCAGTGTGACAAATTGTACTAGTAACGTGAAGTGAAAAGTTTTATGGCAAAGACTAAGTTAAAAAAACAGATTATCTTTCAATAAACGGTTTTACATGTGAAATGTGGTGTAAACATTTACTCTTCGTAGTACGCAGAGCTCCAGCTTAAACGGAATTGTCCTGTGGTATACGTCGGTAAGGAATGCTAAAATTTTTCTCAGGAGATCTAACTTCTACAAATTCACCTTGTCGAGAGGACCCTGCCCTGTTTGAATCCCGCCAGTTCTGATGAAATTCAGGTCTGTCGTTATGATCATATAGTCTGTCGTCATGTCGATAGATTCCATAGTTTCTTTCTTGCCGGTCACATGGTGGAGAATTTCTCCCTGAATAGTAACTGCGCGCTGAACTGTTGCGCCTGAAGTTATTATGTCTCCCTTGATAATAATTGTTTTTGTTTCCATATTGTCTGTTTCTCTTATTTTCTCTGTGATAGTCATTACTGCTGAGTGGTGATCTCTCCCTGTAATTCTTACTACTGTGCCAACGGTTGTCATACAGGTGGTGTCTGTTTAGGTCCCGATTTACGTTCTAAGAATAGCCTTGTCGTGTCCAGTTATTATTTCTGTCATCGCGGAATTCTGACGGATGTGACCTGTAATTGTTGTGCTCCTGTTTTCTCGTTCCGCGATCGTCAGTGTTAATTTCCAATTCTTGCAACAGTTTCTGAAAGGCTTCAATGTCGTCTTTGCAACGTCCTGTCGAAATAATGTGTCGTAAATGTTCAGGCAATTTAATTAAGCAAATGCAGATGAGTTCTGAGGGGCTGTATGGGTTTGAAAGATACCGATTCTTATGTAACATGTCTTCGAAATATTTGACAAGACTGGAATATTCAGATTGTTCGAAATGTTTCATCATTATCATGCTATGTTTTACTCGGTCTTGTATAGCTTGAGACCAATATGTCGAGACGAAGGCATGATAAAATTCTCCTTCATTGTGACAATCGTGAATGACCGATCGCATTATTTCAGCTGGTTCATTCTCTAAGTTCAATGGTTCAAATGGCTCTGAGCACTATGGGACTTAACATCTGTGGTCATCAGTCCCCTAGAACTTAGAACTACTTAAACCTAACTAACCTAAGGACATCACACAACACCCAGTCATCACGAGGCAGAGAAAATCCCTGACCCCGCCGGGAATCGAACACGGGAACCCGCACGTGGGAAGCACGACAACACAGAAAACCACAATTTGAAGAGCAAAATACGAAAACACATTAACATAGCATTGAAAATAATATCTCGTTAATTGCAAGCGCAGCTGCGAAATACTTAGTGCAAATCTACATGCATGCCACAACTGTTTTACTGTACAAGAATGAAAAACTACAACTACAAAGGAAATTCACTCTACAATTACGTGCTAGCAATAAACAAAAGCTACACTAATTACACAAACTACAAGAAAAAAATCAGAAGATTCCAGTGAGGTATCCTCGGCTAAGGGTCGACATATAAACGTCACCTTAGAAAAATTATACATGACTGTGCTTAAACTGACACACAATATTTTTTTTAGTGCAACGCAATCTGACTCTCAGTAATCCCTACAAGGGAATGGCCCTGACTAAATTAACCTATACGTTTCACAAATCACTTATCTCACAAAATTCTTCGTTACTCGAACTACTGCAATACAGCGAGTGCCACTACTGCCAGCTAAATAAAAGATTCAAACTACAGAAGGCACTAACTACTGATAGGCATAGTTAGCAAATGAAAGATTTTAATAGAGAACAAACAATGTATTTACCTTAATAGTCATAATATATATAGCAGTTCATGACATCCATTCTTACAAATGTACTGTTTCTGATGGACACACCTCCAGATTATCCATTCTCAAAAATCCGCCATCTCACTTCCCCACATCCACCACTGCTGGCGGCTCGCCTCCACCTGCCCAACGCTACGCGGTGTTAGCATCCAGCTGCCCAACACTACAATGGCAGACAACAATGCAAACTAGCCACAGACTGCACACAGCACAGCCAGTGATTTTCATACAGAGCGCTACGTGGCGTTACCAATAAGAAAACCTAAATAGCCTACTTACATTTTAAACTACTACTGTGGAAGTTGTTCCGTGATATCTTAACAGACGTCCTATCATCCAGCCTCTTCTTCTTGTCAGTGTTTTCCATATAGTCCGTTCCTCGCCGATTCTGCTCAGAACCTCCTCATTCCTTACCTTATGAGTCCACCTAATTTTCAACATTTTCTCTAACACCACAGCTCAAATGCATCGATTCTCTTCCGTTCCAGTTTCCCCATAGTCCATGTGTCACTACCATACAATGCTATGTTCGAAACGTACATGTTTTCTCAGATTAAAGTCAATATTTGATACCAGTAACCTTCTCTTGGCCATGAATGCTCATTTTGCCTGTACTAGTCTGCTATTGATGTCCTCCTTATTCCGTTCGCCACTGGTTATTTTAGTGCCTAGCTTCTAGAATTCGTTAGTATCATCTACTTCGTGATCTCCAATTCCGATGGTGAGTTCCTCACTTGTCTCATTTTTGCTAGTTCTAATTACTTTAGTCTTTCTACGATTTACTCTCACTCCATTTTCTCCACTCATCAGACTGTTCATGCCATTCAGTAGATCCTATAATTCTTATTCACTTTCACTGAGGATAGCAGTGTCATCAGTGAATGTCATCATTGATGTCTTTTCACCTTGAGTTTTAATCCCACTCTTTAACCTTTCCTTTATTTCCAGCATTGCTTCTTCAATGGGTAGATTGGAAAGTATGGGCGGAAGACTGCATCCCTGTCTTACACCTCTTAACCCGAGCACATCACTCTTGGTCTTCCACTGTTATTGTTCCGTGTAGGCTTTTGGGCATATTACATACTGCCTGTCTCTCTCTGTAGCGTACCCTACTTTTTCCCAGAATTTCGAACATCTTTCACATTTGACATTGTCAAATGCTTATTCCAGGTCGACAAATCCTATGAACGCGTCTTGATTTTTCTTTGGCCTTGCTTCAATTATCAACTCATCTAACACACCCTTAATTTTCTTATCCATTCTTCTGTATACTATTCTGATCCTGCGATAATTCTCGCACTTGTCGGCTCTAGCGGTCTTCGTAATTATGTGGGTAATGTTTCTCCGGAAGTCGGATACTATGCCGGCAGTCTCACTATGTGAATAGTCGTTTTGTTGTCACTTCCCCCAATGATATTAGAAACTCTAGTCCACCTGTTTGGCTGGGTGGTAACGTGCTCGCCTCCCATGCAAGCGGGCCCAGGTTCGATTCCTGGCCGGTTTGGAGATTTTCTCCGCTCGGTGACTGAGTGATGTGTTGTCCTCACCATCATTTCATTCTCATCACCGGCGCACAACTCGCCCAATGTGGCGTCGAATGTAATAAGACTTGCATTTGGCGGCCGAAGTTCCCCGAACAGGTGCCTCCCGGCCAACGATGCCATGCGCTCATTTCCATTAGAAATTCTGACCGAAAGTTGTCTATCCCTTCTGTGTTATTCTATGTTAAGTTGCTCATTAATATAATATGGTAGTATTTGATTGTTCATTCATTTCTCCATATAGATCACTTCTTCTCCTCATCGTAAGTCCAGTCTAGTACGTGGTCTAGTCTACGGTACGGCGACTGGTCTAGGGTACAGTCTTGTACCTTGGTCCACTTTTCAGACTTCGGCCGTCGGCCAGTCTCGTAATTTTATTAGCATAAGCTCGTAGCGTTTTTCTTTTGCATGTTGATATTCCGGTTGCTAAGAGTTTATTTATCGATCGTGGTTTATTATTTGTAGTTCACTGATGCTATTTGAGTTGACATATCGTCATTTTGTAATTTGGAGATGGTGAGTGCAGCCGTGGACGGTAGAAAATGGAGTGCCAAGTGGAGAAATCGGGACATTTCTGATATATTTTCTGTTTGAGTTCAGTAGAGGGGTGGCAGCAGTGGAGGCAGCGAGAAACACATGCGCAGTGTATAGGGATAACAGTACTGAACGGAGAACAGCAAGAAAATGATTTTCTCATTTTAAGGAGTGCCATTTTGACGTTAGCGACTTTCCACATTCAGGAAGATCTGTGTTTGATGAAGATCGTTTATGCGCCTTAATCCACAATTACCCACGTCATTGTACTGAAGAAATGGCAAATGTGATGAACTATGATCATCCCATCCTGCGACATTTACATGCAATGTGGAAGGCTCAAAAATCAGGAGTATGGCTGCCGCATGCTCTAAGCCAAATCAGAAATCAGCGGTTGGCCATATCTGCGTGTCTCCTGCTTGCTCGTCATCAGTTGGCTCGTGAACAGCGCTTATCATTCCATTCATGCATCGTTACTGGTGACTAGAAATGATGTCTTTACGCTAACATAAAGAAACGAAAGGTCTGATTGGGACCATACAAAGGAGCAACACCCCGTACAAAGACCTTCGCGCATCGACAAAAGATAACGTTATGCATCCGGCGGAAGAGCGACGGTGTGGTGGACTACGAATTGCTTCCCCGAAGTGTAACCATCACTACTGAAATTTATTGTCAACAGCTGACACGTCTTGTAGACGCAGTCCAGGAAGAACAACAACCAGGAAGACTGCGAGAAGTGATGCTACTCCACGACGAAGCCCGCCCGCATTCTGATAGACTGGCAAAAACGTTATACAGGAGTTGAGTCGCGGCGCCCTCAGATTTTCACCTTTACCGCTCTCTATCGAAGAAGACTGAAGACACTTCCTTCCTGGATGAAAATGTACTACGAAAATGATTCGCCGAGTTCTTCATCTCAGTACCACGTGATTTCTACATTCACGGAATCTGAAAGATACACCAGCGTTGGCAGGCTACAGCAAATAGTGCAGGAGAATATATTATTGATGACTGAAGGCTCTGTTATGTGTATCTGGTTTGTTCATTGAAAACGCTGTGAACTATTTCATCAACCGAATATTTAACGCAGTTTCTCATTCCACTTCGAAATTATGGCTTTCGCTTTATTTGTGCCGCAGTATTTTTCTGAAATTACAAAAACTGCTGCATAAAAGTAAGGTTTCTCAAAATGTGAAAAACTGTCCAAAGTTTAAGCATGGTCATGTACCTAGCAACTAATATTCCATTTAAATTTAGAAATGTTACAATCGAGAAAGTCTTGTCATTACTGTAACTGATAGATTATGTCTTACATTATTATGTACTACACACCAATAGAGAGTAAGAGCAATCACGTTACGAAGTGTTATTAAAAACAAGTTACAAGTTAAAACCGTTTCGAAATAGCAGCTGTTGACAGGATCATTTCACGAAATTTCTGTCACCAACATTCTCCACCGAAAGCGAAATTACTTTGTTGGAGCCCACCCACGCAGGGAGAAATGATCATTGTAATAAAATAAGAGAGATAAGAGCTCTCACAGGGAGGTTCGTTTTTCCCACTCGCTGTTCGGAAGACAAAAGTTAGAGAAATAGCATGAAGGTCGTTCGATGAACCCTCTGCCAGGCACTAAATTGTGAGTTGCAGAATAATCATGTAGGTGTCATAGAGGGGTGGAACACAAACTTCCATTTGCATTTTCAAGGCAGGGAAACTTGTTAAGAATTTAAATAAACCCTGTAACTAACCTGTTTCTACGGGTTATTACGTTATTATTGCGAATGGAAATGCTTATTGATTGTGAAATTAACGTGAGAAGATTAGGGTCACCACCGAATCTAGCCATACAACTAAGCAAAGGTTTGGTCGAGTCGGAAAATAAACTAATTTGATCACAGACCAAAAACTCACAAAAAAGGCATACGTTGTGATGTCGCTCATAGGGGATACAATGTAATTAATAGTATCGCCCGTGCACTGTTCACGACAGTCAAACATTTAAAATAAAACAGAAAATGCATGAACACTGCATAAGATCAGCTCCCAGCAACACACCTGAAAATAAGACTTAATCTAAAGCATTTGTTATAAAATACGAGGGGAAACTAATCATTGGACCTGTGCGTAAGGAAACGCGTTGGATGTGCTAACGGGAAAGCTACGAGATGAGTGGCTTAGGTGCAAAAACGTAACCTCGGAACACAAGAGAAAATTGTAGATAAAGTCATTTATTCCTAAGATAAGGATGTGAGGCATGTACACAATTCCTGATAACATTAAATCCGTAAAACATTAAAAAAAAAAGCACCGAAACATACACCGTTATAATCTACACCAAAAATCATTGGTGTGAATCATTCATACAACTGTTGTTGCCTGATAACTGATCGCAATAACTCGTGAAACGGTGCACGTTTCGCAGTACACCCGCGTGCCCACGTGGTTTGTGGAGGCGCAATTTCTAGGTATCCTGGCCAAGTTGAAACAATATCTCATCACACAATCATGAACAGTTAACGTTCTTTAAAACAAACATGAGACCGGACAGTTAGTGATGACGGTAGCCCAACAAACTTTAATGTTCAACCACGTGGTCGGCTCCCCACGGACGAAAGATACATAAAGGAAGGCAAATTTACGAGAAGGCAAAGCTATTAATATTTAGAAAAATGAAAGCTTATACAGGCACAGCTGATGGCAAACAGACATTCATACAGAAGCGAGTGCTCACTTCTTATCGACATCTTTGTGCGGCGCTCTTCCGGTGGATCCAAGTCTGCTATAGAAATTTACTAAAAGAGAAATCTGCCAAAGTTTTGCCTTCCTTGCTGCGACAAGGCAAAGCAATCTTCCAGATTTGAAAAGCGAGACCAAAAGCTAACAGCTCTCCCCTCACCAAGTAACAACGCGCCACGCGGTCAGTCTTCGACTGGAATCAGCTGTGGACGCTTCCCATACCGGCGGCAGACTGCCTCCCTTTTACTTTTCCAGCCTCCGCCACGCTCCGCGCGGCCCGAAAAACCCAAGGATGCCATTCCCGCCACCAACCTAACGCAGTTGGATTTCTCACCAGTAGTGCAAACCTCTTTGCCTACTTGACCACTACGAGAGATGGCTATTCTGTACAATTGCTGCTGAATCTGTATGACTATCGCAGACTTTCTGCAGCAGACTGCGCCACCGTCTAGCAGCGTGACACACAACGACATTCATTCAATCACACCACTATGAGAGTTATGAGAAAAGATAAACAAGGAAAAAAAAAAGAGAAATGCTAGTGAAAATGGGCTACCGGACTAATGAAAGGTGCTACAGGACCCTTTCAACTCTATTCATTTACCAATATCATGTGTTCCATGGTGGAATACCTTTAGTTTCAATATTTCAAATAAATATATATATAAATAAATGTATTCACCATGCAAATCTGTAACGGAACAATTAACAGTACACAGTAGAAATACCGGAAACTGCTCATGCAATCTCTAGTGTGCGCTGATTAATTTTGTGTGTGTGTGTGTGTGTGTGTGTGTGTCATCAGACATCAGAACTGTCTTCTGACGAAACCTTTGCACTTGCATGCTACATCATCAATTTCCTGGAAGTATCCCAACTTCATTCTTCGTCTACAGTTTTTACCCTCTAAAGCTCCACTAGTGCCCTGGAATTTATTCCCTGATGTGTAAACAAGCATCCTAACATTCTGTCCCCTCTTTTTCTCAGTTTTTTGCATGTGTTCCATTCCTCGGCGATTCTCCGAGATTTTACTTCTTCCTTACCTTAACAGTCCACATTATTTACAGAATTCTTCTATAGCATCACATCTCAAGTGCTTCGATTCAAAGAAAGGCAACACGTTTTGTATTATCGCGAAATATGGGAGAGAGTGCCACAGAAATGATACAAGATTTGGGATGGACATCATTAAAAGAAAGGCGTTTTTCGTTGCTACTGAATCGTCTCACGAAATTACAATCAACAACTTTCTCCTCCGAACGCGAATATATTTTGTTGACACCGACCTACACAGGGTGGAACGATCACTACGATAAAATGCGGGAAATCAGAGCTCGTACGCAAAGATATAGGTGTTCATTCGTTCCGCTCGCTGTACGAGATTCGAATAATAGAGACTTGTGAAGGTGGTACAATGAACCCTCTGCCAGGCACTTAAATGTGATTTGCAGAGTATCCATGTAGATGTAGATTCTCTTCTCTTCGGTTTTCAAACAGTCTACTTTTAACTATCATTCAATTCTTTTTTCTTAATGTACTATCTCAGAAATTTCTTCCTCAAATTAAAGCTTGTTTTTGATACTAGTAGACTTCTATAGGCCAAGAATGTGAGTCTAAGATGGGTCACTAGGTGCATTTTCTCCGATGTTTCAGCACATACATGTAATATCGTTTTTGCAATGTGTAGCAGCAGTCAGTCCAAACAAACACTGTTCATCTGTTCTTTCATGCCATGCTCATTATCGACGGAAAGCGTCATATTTTCCCATGTCAAATAAAATGATTACCGAAGCGGAATTTTACGTACCCATTCGATAGAGCGAACCTAGTTTACCTTAGTGCGGTATCTGTTTTATCGATATGTAGAGTGTTAACAGGGACAGTCAAACACGAATAATAACTAATACTCTGGCAGTGACTCGGATGCTGCCCTGGCCCACGCTGAATGCTACCGCCATAGAACAGCACTGCGCAGTCGCTAATGGACTACGTGTTTTTCTTCCTTTTTTACTGTCCCTTTTAATGCATATCGATAAAACGAATATCGCACTAAACTACTCTGAGACCGTCCTATCGTGGGCACATAGAGTTCCGCTTTCAAAATTATTCCATTCATAATGGGAAGCAAACTGACGCTTTCCAACGACCCTGGGCGTCGCGTGACAGACGTGATGTTCAGTATTTGTTTGGACTGACTCCAACAACACACTGCAGAAACTAAATTGCAGATGCCTACCGAAGCACCAGAGAAAAACGCACCTGACGACTCTTAAGAGGGAAACCATATACGGTATATATTCTCAAATCTGTTCAAACTAATTTGTGCAGTCTTTAATATAAAAGCAGCGGTTAAATTACAAAATATTTAAATAAATAAATAATTACTGTTCAAAATAATTCTAGGCGTTTTTAATGATGAAACGGAAGAAAGTTAAGAGTGGCAATACTTAGTGCTGGGTAGATGATTTAATTCGTCTTATTTTTCGTTTTACTTTCCTCTTTCATGTAAAATCACCGTTTATATCTAGATATTAGTTTCTTATACATTTATTTTAAGATATAATGTTTACGTCTCTTACATGACTACAAGACTTTCCAATTCTGCTGGTGGATGTGTTACACGCCACAGTTTCGTTTCCAAAGTCGGTCTATTTCTTTAGTATTTATGACAAAACAATAGTGCCATTTGTCGGGTGGTCACCACACACAAAAGATCCGACCATAGAAAAATTCTTTTTTTGTGTACACATTATAACAAAGAATTGGAGCTTCAAAGCAATACCAAATTCTACATTATCCCAAGCAGCAGAGCAAAACTTGGTGTCTGTATTCTGAATTTAACTACCATCTTTTACACGAAGGATGTATGACATTTCATCGACAGTATTTCCTGTCTACGTTTTATAATTTCGCAGACATTTACTTAATGATAGAATTGTGTTTGTCACAATGATAGAATTGTTTTTACCTTTATAAAGCATCCGACAGTGGAAGATTTAGGAAAAACTTCATCCATATTTATTCCCTCCAGATGACACCTTGACGCAAAAGGTTTAATACTTCTTTTTTAAAGTGTCATTTACTTCTAGTATATACACTATGTGATAAAAAGTATCCGGACACCTGGCTGAGAATGACAAGTTCGTGTGTCTCCCCATCGGTAATGCTGGAATTCAATATGGTGTTGGCCCATCCTTAGCATTGATGACAGCTTCTCCTCTCGCAGACATACGTTCAATCAGATGCTGTAAGGTTTCTTGGGGAATGGCAGTCCATTCTTCACGGAGTGCTGCGCTGAGGAGAGGTATCGATGTCGGTTGATGAGGCTTGGCACAAAGTCGGTGTTCCAAAAGATCCCAAAGGTGTTCTGTAGGATTCAGGTCAGGACTCTGTGCAGGCCAGTCCATTACAGGGACGTTATTGTCGTGTAACCACTCCGCCACATGCCGTGCATTATGAACAGGTGATCGATCGTGTTGAAAGATGCAATCGCCATCCCCGAACTGCTCTCCAAAAGTGGGAATCAGGAAGGTGGCTAAAACATCAATGTCTGCCTGTGGTGTGGTAGTGTCACGCAAAACAACAAGGGGTGCAAGTCCCCTCTATGAAAAACACAACCACACCGCACACCATCGCCTCCGAATTTTACTGTTGGCACTACACACGCTGGCAGATGACGTTGACCGGGCATTCGCCATACCCACACCCTGCCATCAGATCGCCACATTGTGTATCATGATTCGACATTCCACACAACGTTTTTCCACTGTTCAATCGTCCAATGTTTACCTTCCTTACACCAGGCGAGGCGTCGTTTGGCATTTACCGGCGTAATGTGTGGCTTATGAGCAGCCGCTCGATCATGAAATCCAATTTTCACACGTCCCGCCTAACTGTCATAGTACTAGTCGAATTCCTGTGTGATGGTCAGGATAGATGTATGCCTATTACACATTACGACCCTCTTCAGCTGTCAGTCAACAGACGAGGTCGGTCTGTACGCTTTTGTGCTGTGTGTGGCCCTTCACGTTTCCACTTCACCATCACATCGGAAGCAGTGGACCTAGGGATGTTTAGGAGTGTGGAAATCTCGCGTACAGAGGTATGACACAAGTGACACCCAATCACATGACCACGTTCGAACTGCGTGAGCCCGCAGAGCGCCCCATTCTGTTCTCTTACGACGTCTAATGACTACTGAGGTCGCTGATGTGGAGTACCTGGCAGCAGGTGGCAGCACAGTGCACCTAATATGAAAAACGTATGTTTCTGGGGTGTCCAGATACGTACACATAGTGAAGATGGAATGAAACAATGTGCTTCCATTACTCCGAAACGTAATACTGTTTATCTTCGTTTTTGCTCAATATTATGCAGCGTGTTGCGTTAATCGGAGTTGTAACTTGTTTGTAGGCCAGTAGGGTGGCAATTGTTTCATTTGCTTTAGACGCGGAACACACGAACTTACACTAACGACAGAGCTACGTGGCACTATGTCCTACCGAGCGAGGTGGCGCAGTGGTAAGACACTGGACTCGCATTCGGGAGGACGACGGTTCAATCCCGCGTCCGGCCATCCTGATTTAGGTTTTCCGTGATTTCCCTAAATCACTCCAGGCAAATGCCGGGATGGTTCCTCTGAAAGGGCACGGCCGACTTCCTTCCCCATCCTTCCCCAATCCGATGAGACCGATGACCACGCTGTCTGGTCTCCTTCCCCAAAACCAACCAACCAACCAACCACTATGTCCTATCAAAAGATGTGTCGTAAATCCATACATACGTAGTATAAACCGGGATATATATACATATATATATATATATATATATATATATATGTGTGTGTGTGTGTGTGTGTTCCCCGTCTCCTTTTAAACCACTGGACCGATTTCAACCAGACATGGTATACATATTCCTTGCTGCAGACAACAATCACTGCGTGGGTAAAAAAAAAAAAAAAAAAAAAAAAAAATGGCTCAAATGGCTATGAGCACTATGGGACATAACAGCTATGGTCATCAGTCTCCTAGAACTTAGAACTACTTAAACCTAACTAACCTAAGGACATCACACAACACCCAGTCATCACGAGGCAGAGAAAATCCCTGACCCCGCCGGGAATCGAACTCGGGAACCCGGGCGTGGGAAGCGAGAACGCTACCGCACGACCACGAGCTGCGGACTGCGTTAATAAAAAGCACCAGCCTATCATGGATCAGGAGATATGACATCATGAACAATGAGATAATTTTTAAATATTTTCCTTCTGTGCTACTAACTGTATTCACAATAAATTTTGCAGGCAGTGTTGACGTAAGTCGTTAAATGCACCTAAAGTAGTACGAGTCTTGGTACCACTTAAAAGTCAGGATATATGACGTCATTAACACTGAAATGCGTGGAGAAACTGCCGCAGTGTCGTGAAATTTAAATTTATTACTTCTTTGCTACTAACTCAGACATTATCCACATATCCCGCTGAATACACCTAAAAATATATTATTATACGCACATACTTCAAGATATATGACGTCATAAATACTGAGCTACATAAAAAGTGCATCATCTTGTACGTAGTTTCAATACATTTATTCTCTATACTTAGACACTCCTACAGTCGAGTCATCTTAAGAAAATCCCTGACATCTGGCAGTGCTTTTGACAGCTTCCAACTGCGAAGCGAAAACGGCTGTAGGCGAAAACGATAGCTGTCTATAAAGCTATGAAGAGGCGTTCCATGGAGACATTCATGAAATCGAGTTGTAGACAAGCGAAGCATGTGCGACCAGTGTACAAAAACTGAACGGAATCATGTTTCTTAATTTGGGTACTGTACTTACCCATTTGTACGTTACGTATATTTCTTTATACAACTGTTTCATAACTTAACAGATGTTTTCATGAATACATGGAAATGAAATTTTTTCCGTACTTAACTACAAACACAGTTTATTCTTTGTTTTAGGTTCTGGAAAAATGAATACCTGGGCAATGTCAGGTTTGTCAAATAGCTATAAAATAAAGCAAGTAGGCTCTCGTTGCGAGAAAAAGACGCAGGTTGTCACAGCTGTGGGTGTCACCTTTACAGAAGCAAGTAAAACGGGGAGAGATCCGTACCGTATGGCGTCTGGCTCAGTGCCACGACCAAACAAACAAACTTGGAGGTTTCTCTTTCAGCACATCTTTAGCAGAGCGCCAAGCCAAGAGACATTTTTATGGGACTTCCTGTAACAGACGATTTGTCACCGTGTGGCATGTTTTAGGACGCTTGCGAACAGAAGGCATTGCGTGCATTGCCCGGAATATCAACGCAACCTTCCGAAGAATTCCTCCGATACTGTTTGAAAGTACTCAGAGCTGTGTCACTAACAGAACAACTCTGCGAACGGTTGCCCATTGAGTCGCTCTGTTCGCACTGCTTCGCCTTAAACGTATTCTATGAACTGAATTTCGGTGTCGTGATTCACCATCCGGATCTTGATGAAAAATCCAGTACTTCACGTTAAAGTTAATATCTTTCACCGTCAGTACTCACGCAAGCTACTTACACGCTTTGGACCTGGAAACAAATTGTAACCGCTATGGACAATTGTATAACATGTACGTAAATGTTTGTAAAATTTGTTGATGAAGCCTCTAAAATGAGTGGATGGAAGGTCTGAAGATTTGTATATAGAACCTTTCATGCTGTATGGCATGTGCTTCTTTTATCTCTGGTTCATCACAAAACAATGCGGTTTAAATTGTATAAGTGAACCAGGCAACAAACAATTTAATTTATCAAATTACATGCGCTGCAGCTCGCTTATAACATACTGCTGTCAGAAGATTAGGACTGTTCAGTAGCTCGCACATAATACAGCGTTCTAAGACTTACTTTGATGACCAGATCATCTTCAGTGGATGGATACTTCGTGTCACACCTCATTGGTTTAGCGGTAATATTACGGAAACCGCCTGTATAGAACTGGCGGCCTCACTTCTCCGGATTCCAGGATTTTTAACACTTTGTCTTTTTTTCTTTTGTTTCCCGAAGGGTAGAGAAGACCGTTTACGATCCTTGCCTTACCCAGATCCCAGTGAAGTGGTAATCAGATACACGTGTTCCCAGTTGGGAATATACTGGAGGCGATAAAAAGATCTATCATTCTGATTAATATCAAGAGAAGCCTCAGGAAAATCGTGGTCGAAACTGGGGATTTTGTTTCTGAGGCAACAATTCCCAAGAAAAAAAATGAAGGCCTAATGTGAGTGTGTGTGTTTGTTTGTGTGTGTGTATATGAGTGTGGGGAGACGGAGGCAATGATTTGCAAGACAAGCGTTTCGCTAAAGAGATTCTTTTTGCTGTAAATGTAATAGCTAACGAGTCAGGATGAATGAGCTGTGAAAAAGTGACAGCATAAAGCTTGACAGATGAAATGCACGCTGAGCACACAGCTGCTACAACGAATATTTTTCATTGGTGTGCGAAATAATGTGAAAACTCCGTAAACGTAAAACATCTTTCGAACCCAAATTACGAGTCATTATACTTTTAGTGCACTGTCTTGTACGTTAGATGTAAAGTCCTCGAACGATATATCATAGCGAACATCGTGGGATCGGAAGAAGAACTGAAAAATATTGCTGTTCTCTGTATAGATACGACGCTACATTATCAAATATCGATGTGCTACTGCAAGGATAAGGGAAAAATTTCTCGGAATCAGAGCGAAAGATTTTCAGGTTAAAGGCAAAAATGTTCTGACTTACCAGCAGTCTTATTTGAGGCAAATGCTTTGTGTCCTTCGTTTATACACGGTGAACATTAATAAACACGACAAATTGAAAGTCTTGCTGACTTGAAATGGGGAAAAAAGTTTCTATGAACATGTTTCCGGAAATGGAGAGTACGTATGCAACGACAACAAATCGTCCCGGAGCAGAGTACAGAGCTGCATCGCATCCACGTCACAACAGATGTCCGAAGTGGCCTCCGTGAGATGCAATGCACGCGTTCACACGTTGCGTCAAGGATTGCCGCACTCTTTTGCACGTTCTGGCCTCTTCCGAATAGGGTCACAGGCGTCGTGAACACTGTTGAAGGGTCCACACATCAGAATCTGGTTCAGCATACACAACGCTTCTCAGATGCCCCAGAGGTAAAAGTCCAGGGTCTTTCAGTCCGGTGACCTACAGGCCATTCTACAGTTCCTCCGCGTCCTGCCCAACGACCGGGTAAGATGTTGTTGAGCTATCAGCGTACTGTAATGCGGAAGTGGGGTGGTGTTCCGTCATGCAGAAACCGCATAACCTGTCGTATTGCCAAAGGCACGTTCTCAAGCTGCCCAGATAGAGTATTACGCAGGAGGTCAAGGTCGAGGCGTTGTAGAATAATAACTGGTCCAACTATATGGTCGCCAAGAATCCATGCCTCACATGGATGCTGAACTGATGCTGACGAGACGCCTCAACCATTCCCCATGGATTGTCTGTAGCCCACAGCTGACGATTATGCAGACTGTTGATTCCAGTTCTGGTAAAGGTTGCTTCGTCGGTAAAGAGGACTGACGACAAAAATTCCATAATTGTGACGGTCTGGTGCAAAAACCAACGACAAAATCCTTCCCGTAGAGGGAAATACGCTGTTGATATCTCTTGCACTCGTTGCACGTAACAGGGATAGTAGCGGTTGTCATGCAGGATTCACATAAACGTACTTTGGCTTACACGATGTTGGCTGGCCACTTGCCTGGAGCTTCTGCTAGGGTTCGACTCAACATCCTGTAGAACCCGGTCCTCTAAATCTGGCGTACGCACAGTTCGCCGCCTCCCTGCACCTACGTCTATCTGAAAGGACCCATGATCACACAGACGCCCAAAAAGGGTTTGAAATGTTGTGGGATGTGGTGGATGGTAGTGAGGGTATTTATTTTGGTACAGCCGTGCTGCCTCTACACCGTACTGTTTGGCCGTACACAAACACAAAAAAAATGGCGCGGAGCACTATGGGACTTAACTTCTAAGGTCATCAGTTCCCTAGAACTTAGAACTAAGTAAACCTAACTAACCTAAGGACATCACACACATCCATGCCCCAGGCAGGATTCGAACCTGATACCGTAGCGGTTGCGCGGTTCCAGAGCGTAGTGCCTAGAAGCGCTTGGCCACTCCGGCCGGCACAAACACCATCTCGGCTTGTTGCCAACATGAATACCGGTCCATTCTGCTGCTTAAAGTACGCTGCGTCAGTCATACAGCCTGCAGCACACAAGGATGGTGGTGGCGGTTAGTGTTTAACGTCCCGTCGACAACGAGGTCTTTAGAGACGGAGCGCAAGCTCGGGTTAGGGAAGGATTGGGAAGGAAATCGGCCGTGCCCTTTCAAAGGAACCATCCAGGCATTTGCCTGAAACGATGTAGGGAAATCACGGAAAACCTAAATCAGGATGGTTGGATACGGGATTGAACCGTCGTCCTCCCGAATGGCACACAAGGAACACAAGGCATGCGGTTAAAGGAATTTTCGTACGCTAGCTCCATCCACGGTGGCAACGATGCATTTTCGGATACATGTTTATAGGACCTCTTTTCGCCCTTTTTCAGACAGGAATGCGTCCTTGCAATTTGTCGGTTTCATTCATGTTCACTCTATATAGTGACTGAATTCTAAACCCGAAGTATTGCTCCGTGATGTCATTACCCAAATCTCTCCAGTGGCCTCAGAACGTTTCCCAATAAACACTGCATTAATATTTGGAATAAATGGCAGAGCTCCTAATCTGGCGAGAGAACGGATGTTCCAGCAGTTAATACACTACTGGCCATTAAAATTGCTACACCACGATGACGTGCTACAGACTCCAAATTTAACCGACAGGAAGAAGGTGCGGTGATATGCAAATGATTAGCTTTTCAGAGCATTCATACAAGGTTGGCGCCGGTGGCGACACCTACAATGCGCTGACATGAGGAAAGTTGCCAACCCTATTTCTCATACACAAACAGCAGTTGACCGGCGTTGCCTGGTGAAACATTGTTGTTCAAAAATGGCTCTAAGCACTATAGGACTTAACTGCTATGGTCATCAGTCCCCTAGAACTTAGAACTACTTAAACCTAACTAACCTAAGGACATCACAAACATCCATGCCCGAGGCAGGATTCGAACCTGCAACCATAGCAGCAGTGCGGTTCCAGACTTTAGCGCCTTTAACCGCTCGGCTACTCCGGCCGGCGAAACGTTGTTGTGATGCTTCGTGTAGGGAGGAGAAATGCGTACCATCACGTTTCCGACTTTGATAAAGGTCGGATTGTAGCCTATCGCGATTGCGGTTTATCGTATCGCGACATTGCTGCTTGCGTTGGTCGAGATCCAATGACTGTTAGCAGAATATGGAATCGGTGGTTTCAGGAGGGTAATGTGGAACGCCGTGCTAGATCACAACGGCCTCGTATCACTAGCAATCGAGATGACAGGCATCGTGTCCGCATGGCTGTAACGGATCGTGCAGCCACATCTCGATCCCTGAGTCAACAGATGGGGAGTTTTGCAAGACAACAACCATCTGCACGAACAGCTCGACGACGTTTGCAGCAGCATAGACTATCAGCTCGGAGACCACGGCTGCGGTTACCCTTGACGCTGCATCACAGACAGGAGCGCCTGCGATGGTGTACTCAACGACGAACCTGGGTGCACGAATGGCAAAACGTCATTTCTTCGGATGATTTCAGGTTATGTTTACAGCATCATCATGGTCGCATCTGTGTTTGGCGACATCGCGGTGAACGCACATTGGAAGCGTGTATTCGTCGTCGCCCGGCGTGATGGTATGGGGTGCCAATGGTTACACGTTTCGGTCACCTCTTGTTCGAACTGACGGCACTTTGAACAGTGGACGTTACATTTCAGATGTGCTGCGACCCGTGGCTCTACCCTCCATGCGATCCCTGCGAAACCCTACATTTAAGCAGGATAATGCACGACCGCATGTTGCAGGTCCTGTGCGGGGCTTTCTGCATACAGAAAATGTTCGACTGCTGCCATGGCCAGCACATTCTCCAGATCTCTCACCAATTGAAAACGTCTGGTCAATGGTGGCTGAGCAACAGGCGCGTCACAATACGCCAGTCACTACTCTTGATGAACTGTGGTATCGTGTTCTACATCTACATCTACATCTACATTGATACTCCGCAAGCCACCCAACGGTGTGTGGCGGAGGGCACTTTACGTGCCACTGTCATTACCTCCCTTTCCTGTTCCAGTCGCGTATGGTTCGCGGGAAGAACGACTGTCTGAAAGCCTCCGTGCGCGCTCTAATCTCTCTAATTTTACATTCGTGATCTCCTCGGGAAGTATAAGTAGGGGGAAGCAATATATTCGATACCTCATCCAGAAACGCACCCTCTCGAAACCTGGCGAGCAAGCTACACCGCGATGCAGAGCGCCTCTCTTGCAGAGTCTGCCACTTGAGTTTATTAAACATCTCCGTAACGCTATCACGGTTACCAAATAACCCAGTGACGAAACGCGCCGCTCTTCTTTGGATCTTCTCTATCTCCTCCGTCAACCCGACCTGGTACGGATCCCACACTGATGAGCAATACTCAAGTATAGGTCGAACGAGTGTTTTGTAAGCCACCTCCTTTGTTGATGGACTACATTTTCTAAGCACTCTCCCAATGAATCTCAACCTGGTACCCGCCTTACCAACAATTAGTTTTATATGATCATTCCACTTCAAATCGTTCCGTACGCATACTCCCAGATATTTTACAGAAGTAACTGCTACCAGTGTTTGTTCCGCTATCATATAATCATACAATAAAGGATCCTTCTTTCTGTGTATTCGCAATACATTACATTTGTCTATGTTAAGGGTCAGTTGCCACTCCCTGCACCAAGTGCCTATCCGCTGCAGATCTTCCTGTATTTCGCTACAATTTTCTAATGCAGCAACTTCTCTGTATACTACAGCATCATCCGCGAAAAGCCGCATGGAACTTCCGACACTATCTACTAAGTCATTTATATATATTGTGAAAAGCAATGGTCCCATAACACTCCCCTGTGGCACGACAGAGGTTACTTTAACGTCTGTAGACGTCTCTCCATTGATAACAACATGCTGTGTTCTGTTTGCTAAAAACTCTTCAATCCAGCCACACAGCTGGTCTGATATTCCGTAGGCTCTTACTTTGTTTATCAGGCGACAGTGCGGAACTGTATCGAACGCCTTCCGGAAGTCAAGAAAAATAGCATCTACCTGGGAGCCTGTATCTAATATTTTCTGGGTCTCATGAACAAATAAGGCGAGTTGGGTCTCACACGATCGCTGTTTCCGGAATCCATGTTGATTCCTACATAGTAGATTCTGGGTTTCCAGAAATGACATGATACGCGAGCAAAAAACATGTTCTAAAATTCTACAAGAGATCGACGTAAGAGATATAGGTCTACAGTTTTGCGCATCTGCTCGACGACCCTTCTTGAAGACTGGGACTATCTGTGCTCTTTTCCAATCATTTGGAACCCTCCGAAGCTGTATGGGCAGCTGTACCTGTACACGCCATCCAAGCTCTGTTTGACTCAATGCCCAGGCGTATCAAGGCCGTTATTATGGCCAGAGGTGGTTGTTTTGGGTACTGATTTTTCAGGATCTATGCACCAAACTGTGTGAAAATCTAATAACATGTCAGTTCTAGTATAATATATTTGTCCAATGAATACCCGTTCATCATCTGGGTTTCTTCTTGGTTTAGCAATTTTAATGGCCAGTAGTGTATTTATATTCGTAAGTTCTCTACTTTTCCAACACCATGCGTTAGCAGGTGCAGAAACAAGATATTTCATCTTCAATGCTTTTCATCAATTTAAGACCGGCGCAGTCATTTTTCGCTCTTAGCAAGCTGCTCAAGAATAAGAATTTTCTTTGCAGCACAAAAAAACAATGAAATAACTTTTCTGGTGTATGAAATGGACCTTTCCTTTATTGGCGCCGATCGGAAGCTTTTATCAGCAGTTATCATAGTTATTTCCGCTGCTGTCTGCAATGTTTCAGACTCACGTTTCAGACCCAAAATAATGGATCGTCGAGTGAAGTCTTTTGGAGTCGGTTCAATAAATTTAATTGATATGTGCAATACTTAAGAAGCAAAATAAGGGGAAGGTAGCTGTATATACTTGCAATGAAAATGAAACATTTGTGTCCTGAATGAAACGTAGGTGACGAGTAAATTCTTCTATTCACTCGTCACTTACAGGCATGACCGTTTTCTTCAGTACTTTAGTAAAGTTGTATGATTGTATCCGAAAATCACAATAAATGTACACGATAGGCACACAAGCACCAACTAGTTTTCGAGATTGAATTAATGAACGGGGGACCTTGGGCGAGGGTAGAGGAAGTATGGAGACAACGTTATCGACACACAGAGGCGACGATTAAACGAAGCGCTAATTCCGCGGCGAGAGTGATCGATGGCTTAGCAGAACCGGCTTGTCTGCCTTGTAAGCGGATCACCGGACGAGGCGGCCGTGTTTCGTGGAAACTAAATGTGAAGGGCGCGATATCGCGCCGCTATCAGTATCCGGTAAGTGTGAAGAATTCTGAAGTCGCACAAAGCTCACGGACTACCCTCGCGTTGAATTATACGGGCGTTAGTGGATAGCGCATTGGAAATGAGGATACCGTACATTGTCGTTTAGTTGTTTTAAGGATAGTGCTTCATTTATTGTGTTTATTTCTACAAGGAAAACTTTTGCTATGTTTAGATTAACAAGAAATTATGTCTCCAAGCTCGATAGAAAATATTTGTACAGTCCAGAAATCTATACCCGAGGACTTGAAGTACACTGTGTTATGAAAAGTATGCGGACAACCCCAAAAACATATGTTTTTCATATTAGGTGCATTGTGCTGCCACCTACTGCCAGGTACTCCGTATCAGCGACCTCAGTAGTCATTAGACATAGTGAGAGAGCAGAATGCGGTGCTCCGCGGAACTCACGGACTTTGAACGTGGTCGGGTGATTTGGTGTCAGTTGTGTCATACGTCTGTACACAAGTTTTCCACACTCCTAAACATCCCTAAATCCACTGTTTCCGATGTGATAGTGAAGTGGAAACGTGAAGGGACACACACAGCTCAAAAGTGTACAGTCCGACCTCGTCTGTTGCCTGACAGAGACTGCCGACAGTTGAAGAGGGTCGTAATGTGCAACAGGCAGGTATCTATTCAGACCATCACACAGGAATTCTCAACTGCATGTGGATCCACCGCAAGTACTATGACAGTTTGGCGGGAGGTGAAAAAACTTGGATTTCATGGTCGAGCGGCTGCTCATAAGCCACACACCACGCCGGTAAATGCCAAACGAGGCCTTGCTTGGTGTAAGGAGCGTAAACATTGGACGACTGAACAGTGGAAAAACGTTGTGTGGTGTGACGAAACACGGTACACAACATGGTGATCCGATGGCAGGGGCGAATGCCCGGTGAACGTCATTTGCCAGCGTGTGTAGTGCCAACAGCAAAATTCGGAGGCGATGATGTTATGGTGTCGTCGTGTTTTTCATAGAGGGGACTTGCACTCATTGTTTTGCGTGGCATTACCACAGCACTGGCTGACATTGATGTTTTAAGCACCTTCTTGCTTCCCACTTTTGAAGAGTAATTCGGGGATGACGACTGCATCTTTCAACAATCTCGAGCACCTGTTCATAATGCACGGCCTGTGCTCAGCATAAACAAGTTCTTTCATATGGCCCCAAAAGTAAAAATCCAGTGGATTTAAATCAGGGCTGCGTGCTGGTCATCGACGTGGACCCGAACGCCCGATCCATCGTCCTGGAAATCGACTATCCGAAAATCTGCATTCCGCATTATGTAAAGTACTCCAAAACATGTTAGCATCAAAATTCCTGTTGTAATTAATGAGATATTGGCTATTTTGTAATAGTTAAATACCTGTCTGATACATTTCCTGTGTCTTCGAAGAAGCTGAGACTCCTAGTTATTCCCTAGCTAAGCTAACTGGCATGGTACACTCAATTTGGCTGGAACAGCGCGTATGTCGTTGCCCTCAAATAGCTTGCAAGTGTTGACTGTCAGCGCTCAGTGCGATTCTCCATACTAGGAAACTGCATTTTAACTCCGTATGAGTTAAGACCAGCCTGTGAACAAGTTTTCACATATGGGAGCCTTTATATTTTATGAAGTAACAGCTTTTTCATGAGATGAGGAAACATTTTATTTTCCAAGCACAGATCAAAAACTAACAAGAATAAACAACTCGTAACCAAGCCGACTACGGCAAAGATAAATATCTATCAGCTGCAGCTTTCACCCGCTGTTTGTGGCGCAGTGGATAAATGACGTCGCCACATCAGCCCCCCTTCTTTTGAAACCGGGTGCACCAGGTATGTGGGGAAACTTGCACTTGATTTTTCTACCAGCTCTCGTGAAAACATCTGGTGCAGGCAATGGCTGCTCCTGTTCTGCACTTACTGCTTCGTTGTCCTCTTCTGAAACCGAGGGCTCGGTGAGACTCTCTGCTGTTTCTTTGGCCTCCACGTTTGAGGGTGATTTTGCAGACCGAGGAAGGAGTGTACCCTCTTCGGTGTAAGCAGGTTTAAGCCGCTCAATTGAGACTGTCTCTTCTTTACCATCCTTACCGATTTTGAAGCTGTGGCTTCCTCTTGTGATTACCCTGTATGGTCCAGAGTAAGGCGAAACAAGCGGCGGGCGCACCGTATCATCCCTAAGCCATACGTGGCACGTTGCTTGCAGGTCTTTGTGTACAAACACTCTATGGTCTCCATATCTGATAGGGTTAGTGGGTTTGATGTTTCTCATTCTAACGCTGAGTTGTCTCGCGAATTGCGTGCATAGCTCAGGGGCGAACGGCTGTGTAGATGCCGGAACGATAGATTCTCCAGGAACCCCTCAATTGCTCGCCATAAACCAATTCTGCGGAAGAGCATTGTAAGTCCTCCTTCACGGCCGTTCTCAATCCGAGTAGGACCAGCGATAGTGCTTCAGGCCATGAAGTGGAACTACACATTAATGCAGCTTTGAGCGTGCGGTGTAGTCGTTCCACCATTCCATTACTAGATGGATGATAGCTTGTGGTGCGTAGGTGGTTGCACCCGCACAGTAGTAAAAGTTCATTGAAAAGTTGGCTTTCAAACTGCCTTCCGCGATCTGTTGTTGTTATGTTTTGCGGAACGCCAGACCTGGAGAACCATGAATGCAACAGTGCTTTTGCAACCGACTCCGCAGAAATGTCTTGTATTACAACTACTTCTTCTGGCCACCTGGTAAAGCGATCAATGTGAGCAAATAGCGTTGTCCTGAAGAGCATGATAGCGGGTCTACAATGTCCACATGTATATGTGAAAATCTTGGAGATGGCGTCGGGAAGTCAGCAATAGGTGCAAAGACATGTATTCTGATTTTATTACGCTGGCAGGTTAGGCATGCACGCGCCCATGCACGACAATCTTTTTGTATTCCATGCCACACTACTTTGGAGGAAACTAACTTGGCTGTAGCTCATACACCTGGATGTGATAGGTTATGTAGTGCACTATAAATCTCGCGACGATATTGTTCTGGTATGTAAGGTCGCTCCTTTCCTTTTGCTACATCACACCAAATTCCGTCTGGAACATTTGGGACAGACACACATCTGAGCTGCAGCGCAGTTCTCTGTTCCTCTATTAGACGGCGCAAGAAATGATCTTCTCGTTGTTTAGACGCTAACTCGGTCCAACGAACTGAACTTCAACTGGCACAATTCCTAGACAGGCAGTCTGCGACCAGGTTGTCTTTTCCTGAAATGTGACGCACGTCAGCTGTGAACTGTGCAATGTACTCGACTTGCCGGCACTGACGTGGTGAATTGAGCTCTGTGTCTCGTTGAAATATAGCTACTAAAGGCTTGTGATTGGTAAAAATTGCAAAGTGCTTCCCTTCGACAGACGTGCGAAAATGCTTTATGGCTAAGTAAATAGCTAGCAACTCACGGTCAATAGCATCCCATTTTTGCTGCTGTCGAGTCAGGTTTCTAGAGAAAAATGCGAGTGGCTGCCATCTGCCATCAGCTTCTTGCTGTAGCCCTGCACCCACTGCTGTTTGGCTCGCATCAACCATGAGCGCTAAAGGAGCGCTCAATCTTGGATGTCCCAGTAGTGTTGCCCGAGAAAGACATTTCTTTAAGTAATGGAAAGCTTCTTCAGCATCTGGACTCCATGGAATTTTACGATTTCCTGTTGTATTTTTACCTGCAAGTAACGTTGTGAGTGGCTCTTGGGCGGCAGCTAATTTAGGTAAGTGACGTCTGTAATAGTTGAGCATGCCTAAAAATCTGCGAAGTCGTTTGTAAGTTGTGGGAAGGGGCATCTGTTGTACTGCTTCAAACCGCTCAGGCAAAGGTGACAGGCCTGCTGCTGAAACCAAATATCCCAGGAACCTAACCTCGCGTTTTCCAAATGTGCACTTTGTTTCGTTAATAATTATGCCATACTCTGTCAGACGGCGGAAAAGCTGCCGCAGATGTTCGACATGCTGATATACAGAACCAGAGAATACTAAAATGTCGTCCATATAACAAAATACGAATGGTAATTCTCGAAGCACCTAATGCATGAATCTTTTCCATGTTTGGGCAGCGTTTCTGAGGCCAAATGGCATAAAATTGTACTCAAACAAACCGAATGGTGTGGTAACTGCTGTTTCTTTAATGTCAGATGGAGCCATGGGAATCTGGGAAAATGCTTTGGCGCAATCAATCACACTAAATATTTTGGCATTGCTAATCGTACTGTTAAAATCAGTCACATTGGGTACTGGGTAGCGGTCGGGAATTGTGCGGGCATTAAACGCCCTGTAGTCTCCACATACTCTCCATGAATTGTCTTTTTTACGGACCATGTGAATTGGAGATGCCCATGAACTATCAGACCTACTTACAATACCTGTTTTTAGAAGTCTGTCGAACTCAGCTCGCGCCGCGAGCAGCATCCTTGGAGGCAGACGCCACGGGCGGAAGGCAACGGGTTGACCTTGTGTCGTGCTGATGTGGTGTTGAGTATTGTGTCTGCATTTCCTGGTTGCGTTGACGGGTTCGGTAAGTGCTGGAAAGTATTGAAGCAGTTTACGAAAAAGTGATTCCTCCGACAGTGCTCTGATATTGCCTACAGTATACGAATCGTTACGACTGTCGGGTGTCTTCTTGCGTGACGCACACGTGTGCGCCCCGCTTAGTTGCGGGTACGAAATCGTATCACAATATCCCGACGCGGATGACGCGGTAGAGGAGCCGGAAATCTTCGTGCGGAAAGACACGGGCACATCGCACTGCACTTGAACCGACGCGGAAGACGCAGTAGGCAATATCCCATCTGTGGGAACTGTCACCAAACGACGGTTAACCAGGTCGGGCATAAGTCGGTAGTTCCGTAAAAAGTCCGCTCCAATTATAGAACTCGGCACATCAGCAACCACAAAAGTCCATTTTGTATGGAAGTTGGAATTCAGATGTAATGCCAACTGTTTCTCACCATAGGTAGAAATTCTGGAATTGTTTGCCGCAGTCAGCACATGTTGCGTTGTTGTCGTGAGTATATCACCTCTCTTTCTTGGATAAACACTGACTTCTGAACCTGCGTCAATCAGAAACTTCTCACCTGAAGAGAGGTCCAACACGAACAATCGGTGTGATTGGTTGATGCAGATACCGTGGCGTTTTCACCTCTTTGAATCACGCTATGACTCGGGCGCCTATGTTGTTGTTGACGAACGTTAGCGCCATTTAACGCCCGCCTTTTAAGTTTGGGTAGCTGCAGTGTTGAATACATTGACGGGCAGTGTTACCGAAGGGTCTGTGGTACCAGCACCATTGATCTGTCAAATCCTGTTGGATAGCATTTCTTCGTCTTTTCCAACTGCGACTTCGTAGCTGGTGGTGGTGTGAAGTTACTTGCACGTTGAGTTTTGCCACTTGTGCTGCCAGTTGCTGTATGGTGGGTTCGGTCGATGTGCACTGCTGTTGGGAAGTATTATTGCATGTTCCTGGCTCACTGACGTCAGATTCCATCACACTACACGTTCTTGGGCCTCTATCCTGGCTGTAGTTGAATTCCGAACACGCAGAAACTTCGGTTAAGGTGTTTGCGATGGTGTCTGCCTTTTTTGCCAAGACTTGCAATGGTAAGTCTGTTTCTGCTGCAATGACGGCACGGATGTTGGCAGGAAGTTTACGAAGCCATTTTAGACGTAAAGACTCTTCAGGTATGAGTTCCGGGCCGGCTAATGTACGTAAGGCTTTGAGTACTTGTGACGGAGTCTTGTCGCCCAAATCTTCGTATGCGAAAATTTTTTGTAGTCGCAAATCTGGTGAAAACGTACAATGCCGTATGAGAGCTTCCTTTAGCACAAAGTAATTTTGTTGCGACAAGGTTTCTTCTACTTGCTCTATCACTTCTAAATTTAGATGTGAAACCACTATATTAAATTTGTCAATGTTGTTAGACACCCCACGCTGCCGAAATATGCATTCAGCCTGCGTGAACCAAAGCTGGGGGCGCGTCGGCCAGAACGCGGAGAGCTTAACATTTCCGTGTCGCGCATAGGTACTCCCATCTTTTGCGTTAACATCTGTCGTTCCGTTTTGTGGCGAATCAAAGGGCGTGGACCGCGATCCTTGGTCGAACAGACTGTAGTCTTCAATCTTGATTTCACTGCACCATGCTTTTGTCTCTGAATTCATGGTTCTCGTCGGAATATATATTTTCTTTATGCTTCTGCTACGATTTTTCGGTGTCACCACTATGGGAGCCTTTATATTTTATGAAGTAACAGCTTTTTCATGAGATGAGGAAACATTTTATTTTCCAAGCACAGATCAAAAACTAACAAGAATAAACAACTCGTAACCAAGCCGACTACGGCAAAGATAAATATCTATCAGCTGCAGCTTTCACCCGCTGTTTTTGGCACAGTGGATAAATGACGTCGCCACACACATAATGACTCTCGCAATCGTCTCAGTGCAGGGTGAGTCGTCTTGCTCAATCACTCGACGATTTCTGCAAGAGGAGAGACAATTACTCTGTCCACAATTTGCCTATATCAACGGACATACGTTTTCTTTCTTGTCAGTCAGAGCGTTCATACTTTGTTATAACTTGTCCTACAATTTTTCCATGGTTAGGCGACTCGCTAATAATAAATGTAATCTATACCACACCTAAGCTTGATGTTGTCACTGTGGCGGTGTTATCGTTGTGCACTGTGGCAAAAGTCAATGATCATTCTGTTCTTATTCAGTCAAGATAGAGGACTACAATATATTTGTTTATTGAGTAGAGCGAGCTGTATCGATTTTCCTTAGGGTTATCATAAGTTGCTGTGTGTTGCCTTATGGTTATTTGACTTATGACCTTGCATGATTCATACGTAATAAGCAACAACGTCTTATACCAATGTATAGCAAACAGCAGATCTAGTGCCATTGCCCACGCAAACAGCATATTTCAAGTGTATTGCAAACATACAGGTTGGTCCATTGATAGTGACCGGGCCAAATATCTCACGAAATAAGCATCATACGAAAAAACTATAAAGAACGAAACTTGTCTAGCTTTAAGGGGGAAATCAGATGGTGCTATGGTTGACCCACTAGATGGCGCTGTCATAGATCAAATTGATATCAACTGGCTTTTTTTTTTAAAATAGGAACCCCCAGTCTTTATTACATATTCGTGTAGTACGTAAAGAAATATGAAAGTTTTAGTTGGATCTTTTTTCACATTGTGATAGATGGCGCTGTAATAGTCACAAACATATGGCTCACAATTCTAGACGAACAGTTGGTAACAGGTAGGTTTTTTAAATTAAAATACAGAACGTAGGTACGTTTGAACATTTTATTTCGGTTGTTCCAATGTGATACATATACCTTCGTGAACTTATCATTTCTGAGAACGCATGCTGTTACAGCGTGATTACCTGTAATTACCACATTAATGCAATAAATGCCCAAAACGATGTCCGGCAACCTCAATGCATTTGGCAATACGCGTAACGACATTTCTCTGAACAGCGAGTAGTTCGCCTTCCGTAATGTTCGCACATGCGTTGACAGTGCGCTGACGCATGTTGTCAGGCGTTGTCGGTGGATCACGATAGCAAATATCCTTCAACTTTCCCCACAGAAAGAAATCCGGGGACGTCGGATCCGGTGAACGTGTGGGCCATGGTATGGTGCTTCGACGACCAATCAACCTGTCATGAAATATGCAATACAATACCGCTTCAACCGCACGCGAGTTATGTGCCGGACATCCATCATGTTGGAAGTACATCGCCATTCTGTCATGTAGTAAAATATCTTGTAGTAACATTGGTAGAACATTACGTAGGAAATCAGCATACATTGCACCATTTAGATTGCCATCGATAAAATGGGGGCCAATTATCCTTCCTCTCATAATGCCGCACCATACATTAACCCGCCGAGGCCGCTGATGTTCCACTTGTCGCAGCCATCGTGGATTTTCCGTTGCCAAATAGTGCATATTATGCCGGTTTACATTACCGCTGTTGGTGAATGACGCTTCGTCGCTAAATAGAACGCGTGCAAAAAGTGTGTCATCGTCCCGTAATTTCTCTTGTGCCCAGTGGCAGAACAGTACACTAAGTTCAGTGTCGTCGCCATGCAATTCCTGGTGCATAGAAGTATGGTACGAGTGCAATCGATGCTGATGTAGCAATCTCAACACTGACGTTTTTGAGATTCGCGATTCTTGCGCAATTTGTCTGCTACTGATGTGCGGTTTAGCCGCGACAGCAGCTAAAACAACTACTTGGGCATCGTCATTTGTTGCAGGTCGTGGTTGGCGTTTCACATATGGCTGAACACTTCCTGTTTCCTTAAATAACGTAACTAACCGGCTACCGGTCCGGACACTTGGATGATGTCCAGGATACCAAGCAGCATACATAACACGCACCCGTTCGGTATTTTGATCACAACAGCCATGCATCAACACGATATCGACCTTTTCCGCAATTGGTAGACGGTCCATTTTAACACGGGTAATGTATCACGAAGCAAATACCGTCAGCACTGACGGAATTTTACGTGATAGCATGTACTTATACGTTTGTGACTACTACATCGCCATCTAGCACAAAGCGAAAAAAGTGGTCCAACTAAAACATTCATATTTCTTTACGTACTACACGAATATGTAATAAAAATGGGGGGTGCCTATTTAAAAAAAAAACGCAGTTGATATCCGTTTGACCTATGGCAGCGCCATCTAGTGGGCCAACCATAGCGCCATCCGGTTTCCCCCTTAAAGCTAGACAAATTTCGTTCTTTATAGTTTTTTCGTTTGACGCTTATTTCGTGAGATATTTGGCCCGGTCACTATCAATGGACCACCCTGTATACAATAAGAGCTCATAGCATGTGCCAGTCTTTTGATATCTTTGTTGGTTCGGCCATCCTGAGCAATATTGCTTTCTAGACACGAGAATTGTTATACTTCCTCCACTACAGTTCCATGCCCATTTGTTGTGTTAAGGAAGTCGTTATTCCGATTTCTATTACTCTTTATCATATTATTCTTTGCCCTCTTTACCCTCAAGCCATGTTTAACTAAATGTATGTTGCTGTTGGTTTCAAGATGTCTCATAAATCTCCTTGCATTTGGTGAGAAAAGCAAACTCGGTATCGATATTTCCTCGCCATTTACTTTTGTTCCTCTTCTTAAATTACGCTGCCCTCATTATGTTCTCGATGTGAAGATCGACCATGAGTGGTGGTAAGTTATTACTTTGTTGTTTATGTCAATTTGTTTTGAAACGGGCTTACGACACTAATCTGAGGTATGGTGCCCTAGTAGGCCTCCACAAACGGATCTTCCAAGGAGGAATTCTCACCTTTATATGGTTCACGGTATTTTTTCTCTGATCAGGACATATTCACCTTTTTATGCTAGGATAGGGGTATTTTTCATACTCTACCTTGATTTTGACACTAGACTGCCAGAGCTTGGCAAACGATACAGATTTTTGTTGTCTCCGACGACGACTGATCCAGTACAGTTCTTTAATTGTCTTTCTACACATGTTGCTTGAGTTGGGTATCGTTAGTTTCGCTCCTCTATGTTTGTCTGCTGTTATGCCTCTCCAATATAGCCTACTGTCTCCTCACAGCGCGCAAGCCTCACCACCACCTCAAGCTCACATACCCGCAGGAGTTTTTTTATTTTTTTATTGTTATTTTGTTTTATTTTTTAAATTTTGCTTTTGTTCATTGTTTTCTAAGTCTTTTGTTTTGTAGTTACATACATTTTATCCATATACGCATCAGACTGTGTATTAAACATATGAAAGATAACCATAAATACTTAATACAGTGCACAGAGTAACAACAAATCAAATATTAAATACTGTGCGAAGTTTATAATAACAATGTAAGAAAATATTTTATATTACATAAACATAATTACGAACGATTAAATTACATAGGAAAACTTACTTAACAGTTTACTGTATCGCAAGCTGAATGATGCATTCAACAATAAGAAACCACTGGAAAGTATACATCTTGTTATTATCTCTTATACAAAATCCTTATCATTGTTTATTTAAAGTATGTCGTAATGAAAATTAAAAATTAGGAAAATACCGCTAGATAAAGCCACGTGAATACTTTTGTCGTGAAATGCTGCAACAACCAATCAGAATTAAGTATGAGTAGGAATGGCTGGAATAAGTCAAAGAATTGCGAAACACTATGTGCACGATAAAATAATATCATATTTTCAGTCCTGTACGGAAACTGACAAGCTTAAGCTTATTTTGTCCTAAAATAAATTTTTCTGCAAAATTACATAGTAGTTTTGAAGAAAACGCAGGAAAATTTTTGCTGTTGCTCAGAAATAAAGTGATCCACTTTCTGAACATTGTAATATTTGCGTTAGTTTATATTTTCTGCGTGGTCATCCACAAAGCTTTAAATGCTCGATCATTTTGAACAGAGCTGGGAGGAGTTCTGCTTTGGTATATGCGTTGTTTTGCGTGTCCAAGGATTTTCCGATTTATTTTAATCCACTGAATAATATAATCTTTGACATGTAAATATGAAAACGATAATCGACGGAAATATCTTGTTTTCATTATATCCAAATTCAGCGCTTAAAATGCAACGTACTTCTATGAGACACAGTTTTGGACGTAAACTTAGAACGATGAAAGATTTTTGCATAAGGTTCTTATAATTACCACATAAATATATTTTTATTATCTGTATTGCTTTAAACCGTCTCCGTGCGATTTGCGTAAAACCGATTTTACGTGCATTTTATGTGCAACTTTAGACCTTTATATTGTGGCAACGGATAAGGATTTTGTAAAAAACAGGATGATCATTAATTACATGTATTTGTCTATCTTCTTATAAAATTTAAACCTATTTGCGCAAGTTTGAAATATAGAAGCGGAGCGAGTAAGAAGCTCACAAGAACCCTGTTTGTTGCACATGAAATCCGATTGAAGCTAAATGTTTGAAAGTGAGTTTTCAGTTTTATCATAAGAACGCATTTCTTTATTTTTCTGATTCACTCTAAACCCTTCCCGCACATTCAATTTACGCAAGAATGAATTTTATGAGCTACAATTACCTCTAATTTGAACAATCGCATTTGAACAACGAATAAAGATTATGGGATAAAAAAATTATTTTGACTTGCTCCATTCATCTACCGTCGTGCACGGTACTGTGCCTATCGATTCGTACACGTTCGAAGTATAGAAGCGGCGCACTTCATAAACCTCCGAGAAAAATGTGTTTTTTGCACAGAAAACGAAGAAAAATTTCTTCAACCTGTTAAAACTTTTTAGATCAAGGTCCGATACGTCGGCGGAGCAAACGTTTACCATCAGTCTCGCACCATACCGGAGTTATTTAATGATGACTGTTTTTGCATGTACTATCTGAACGAGTGTGACTGTTTTTGCACTTAAATACGAACGCTGCAAATACTAGCGGTGCCATAGCGGAGTATTACGTCCAACCAATTAAAATCTTTTGTAAAAGGAAGTCATCGATTCACGCATTTTGCTCGGGGGCCAGCTCCGGCTCATCGTTCAGAGTATTGGTTAATACGTGAGATGATTGTTTTACATCAATTTAGAAGACTAGAAAAACATTATTTGAGAAAGATCTTCCTGTCAAAAATCCATTCAGTTCCATCATTTGCTAAAAAATATCTTTTGTCTGTTTGTTATTACTTTCGCATGTATCTCGTATTGAGAGTTAAAAATTTAATTTCTAGATAATTTTGACGTATAGTGCGGTTCTCCATTTAGATAATGGGATAACAACCGCAGTTTATCAATACTCTGCTGTGTTACTGTGTAAAAAATACGTATTAGCAAAATTCAATAGCCTTACGAGTAATTATTCCTTTCCATGCAAAAATAATGTTCCCCTAGGGACTTCTGTTTCTGGATGTCTTTAACAAAGCGTTTCGTCTTTCCATTGAATTAAGATCTACGTACACGTCACCAACTGCAGTTTTCACACTTCTGTCATCACCTGTCTATAAACTATCTTCACCTGTCCATAAACTAATTTTCTGATATGGGGTGAATTGGAATCATATTTCTATCACATTTACAGTTTCAGCGTCTTATCGGCTTGTGTTTTTTGCCCTTTTACACGATTCTCCGTTTCACTCAGAAAATTTTCACAGCTTTGTCGTTTTTTCCTGTCTGTCTTCTGATCATTGCTGTCTGCTGCTTATACTCGATATTGTCACCCTGTTTCAATGATTGCAGGCATTTTAGGTGAGCTTGTTGCTTATATTTTATTATGTCAGCCTCTTCCTTGTTTCAAATTGGGAGTTTTCATTTGTTTTCCTATTTCATTCTTTCTCTTAAAGTTTTTGATGCTCGTGTTTTAGTACTTCGCGTAAACGTTTTCTGTATAATCGTGTAATTCTCTTTCTTTCTTTTTGTTAGTCCTTTTGTTGCTATACATTGCTATACAGCGCGATTCTTAATTCCGGTATTACTAGAAAATGATCAGTGCTAACATTATATCGTCTGTAGACTCTGGTGTCTTAATGGAGTGGCTCTTTCTTTTGCAACAGTACTGTCTATTATAGATCTAGTACCCCTAGCACACCACGTAACTTTGACAGGGGACAAGTTATTTGTTATTCTTTATCTGTTATAGGCAGAAAAATCTCTTAACTTAGCTCCTTTATAGTGCTTAGTATGTGCTTCATATGGCCTTTCTACTTCTCTAATGGCAGATTCATCTATTCTTGCATTGTAATCTCCAGCAATTGTTACATAAACTCAAGTGACAGAAGTCATCGGATACGTCCTAATATCGTGTCAGACTTCCTTTAGCCCGGCGTAGTATAACAACTCGACGTGGAATGGACTCAACAAGTCGTTCGAAGCCCACTGCGGGAATACTCAGCCTTGCTACATTTATAGCCGTCCATAATTGCTTAAGTGTTGGCAGTGCAGGATTTTGAGCCTGAACTGACCTCTCTATTATGTCCGATAAATTTTTGATAGGATTAATGTCGGGCGATCTGGGTAACCAAATCATTCGCTCGGGCTCTCCCGAATGTTCTTCAAACCAATCGCGTACAACTGTGGCGCAATGACATGGCACAATGTCATCCATAAAAATTCCATCGCTATTTGGGATCAAGTAGCAGAACATAACCATTTCCAATCAGTGGTCGGTTCAGTTGGACCAGATAACCCATTCCATTCCTCATAAACACAGCCAACGCCATTATGGAGACACGAACAGTTTGCACCAGTGCATTGTTGACGACTTGGATCCACGGCTTCGTGTGATGTGCGCCTCTCACGAACCCTACTATCAGTTCTTACCAACTTAAAGCGGGACTTAACTGACCAGGCCACGGTTTTCCATTAGTCTAGGGTCCAATCGATATGGTCACGAGTCCAGGAGAGGCGCTGCAGGAGATGTCGTGAGATCTTACATCTCACATAGATTTCTGCTGTTATTTAAATCAGCGTTTCTTGTCTGTTAGCACTGACAACTCTGTGCAAACACCGCTGCTCTGAGTCATTGAGTGAAGGCCGTCAGCCACTGTGATGTCCACGGTGAGATATAATACCTGAAATACGGTGTTCTCGGGACGATCTTGACACTGTGGGCCTCGTGACAATGAATTGCCTATCGATTCTGCGTTCAAAATATTGCAGCCATACTCACGTTGAGAATCTTTTCACATGAATCACCTGAGTTCAGATCACATCTCTTCAATGCATTACCTTTTTATACTGTGTGCACGCGATCCTACCGCCATATGTATATGTACGTATCGCTATCCCATGACTTTTGTCACCTCAGTACGTAGTGCTTCAGATATTCCAGTAATCGCCTTCCACATGCATTCGTAGATTGTATGGATATCCTATCTTTTTCCCTCCCCTGGAGCATATATCCCAACTTGTAAGTAGGCTGTTTAGGTTTTATGTTGGTAACGCCACGTAGCGCTCTGTATGAAAATCACTGGCTGTGCTGTGTGCAGTCTGTGGCTGATTTGCATTGTTGGAATATTTGCTATTGTAGTGTTGGGCAGTCGGATGTGAACAGCGCATAACGTTGCGCAGTTGGAGGTGAGCCGCCAGCAAAGGTGGATGTGGGGAGAGAGATGGCACAATTTTGAGAGCGGACGATCTGGACGTGTGTCCATCAGAAAGAGTAAATTTGTAATACTGTATATCATGAACTGATATGATCACTTTTGAATATTATTACGGTAAATACATTGTTTGTTCTGTATCAAAATCTTTCATTTGCTCACTATGCCTATCAGTGGTTAGTGCCTTCAATAGTTAGAATCTTTTATTTAGCTGGCAGTATTGGCGCTCGCTGTATTACAGTAGTTCGAGTAACGAAAATTCTTGTGGGGTAAGTGATTCATGAAAGGTATAGTTATTGTTAGTCAGGGCCATTCTTTTGTAGGGATTATTGAAAGTCAGATCGCGTTGCGCTAAAAATATTGTGTGTCAGTTTAGTGTTGATCAGAATAAGTAAAGAGAGAAATGTCTCAGTACGTTCAGTTCTGCTAAGCTGTTTGAAAATCAAATAACGTAATAGGTTTATCAGCACAGCAATTCATAAATTTTCCAAAGAGGACGTTTCAAACTATATTCTACAGCTTTGTTAGTATCTATAACCTTGCATGTCGTACCTTGTATGGGTAATGAATAAACTTTATAATCATGGAAAGAGTTTAGAGGCACCTTACAATGTGATCCATCAGCACAAGGAAACTTTCAGAGACTGAATCGTTCTTTTCTGATGACATTCTGATGATACACGGGAAATGGCTGCATGGTCGTGCAGTCGGTTTACGAGAATCTCCGACAATGCCACCAGGCGCGTGCACGGAGGGAGAAAGTGGTAGTCGATGTTTCCGCAGAAAAGTAGCGGCTAGTTAGAGAGCTGCCTGTGAATAGCGTTCCAATGAAGGCGCGACTACGTGACGGGAAGGAGATGGGGCAGTACTTGGAACGGCGATCGTGCGAGGCTACGCGTCCTTTGACAGCGGATGCTGGAGCAACATGGTGTCTTTCTGCACCATCTTCGTGGAGCAGACTGTTATACAAACGGCCTTCCCACTAGCTTATCCACTCGGCTGTCACTGCTGATACGTAAACGAGAATTTCCTGCTGCTAAGAAACCCAGTTTGTGGCTGGAATAAGTGCAAAGAGGAAAATGGCAAAGGAGTAATGGCTAGACCTCCTATCTTTAATTCTTTTTTATTTTTTTGAAAAATAGAGTGTTACAAAGTGACAGAAAAATGGGAAACGTAGCAACATTAAAATAAGAAGTAAAACGAACCTAAAGAATTATTAACAAACTACTACAAAACTGCAACATATAAATACTGGATGGTTATAGTGATAGTGCAGTTACTCACAGAGGTCCAGTGTGGGCCGTAATTATCGCATGGCAGCAAAAATTGGCAGCCTTTCTAATGCCTTAATGCGGAGCCGATAAACCTGAGAAAAAAAGAAAAAGAAGTACCAGTTTTGGTGCATAATTGGCGCTGTGAAGGCAAGAAATTTGTATAGAAACATTTCTACAGGAAAGGTCAAAGGTGACTACAGGGTTATAAACACAAAGTCAAATAGGGGTAATGCAGGAGTAGGTTTAATAATGAATAGGAAAATAGGAATGCGGGTAAGCTACTACAAACAGCATAGTGAACGCATTATTGTGGCAAAGATAGATACGAAGCCCACACCTACTACAGTAGTACAAGTTTATATGCCAACTAGCTCTGCAGATGACGAAGAAATTGAAGAAATGTATGATGAAATAAAAGAAATTATTCAGATAGTGAAGGGAGACGAAAATTTAATAGTCATGGGTGACTGGAATTCGAGCGTAGGAAAAGGGAGAGAAGGAAACGTAGTAGGTGAATATGGATTGGGGCTAAGAAATGAAAGAGGAAGCCGCCTGATAGAATTTTGCACAGAGCACAACTTAATCATAGCTAACACTTGGTTTAAGAATCATGATAGAAGGTTGTATACATGGAAGAAGCCTGGAGATACTAAAAGGTATCAGATAGATTATATAATGGTAAGACAGAGATTTAGGAACCAGGTTTTAAATTGTAAGACATTTCCAGGGGCAGATGTGGACTCTGACCACAATCTATTAGTTATGAGCTGTAGATTGAAACTGAAGAAACTGCAAAAAGGTGGGAATTTAAGGAGATGGGACCTGGATAAACTGAAAGAACCAGAGGTTGTACAGAGTTTCAGGGAGAGCATAAGGGAACAATTGAAAGGAATGGGGGAAAGAAATACAGTAGAAGAAGAATGGGTAGCTCTGAGGGATGAAGTAGTAAAGGCAGCAGACGATCAAGTAGGTAAAAAGAAGAGGGTTAGTAGAAATCCTTGGGTAACAGAAGAAATATTGAATTTAATTGATGAAAGGAGAAAATATAAAAATGCAGTAAATGAAGCAGGCAAAAAGGAATACAAACGTCTCAAAAATGAGATCGACAGGAAGTGCAAAATGGCTAAGCAGGGATGGCTAGAGGACAAATGTAAGGATGTAGAGGCTTATCTCACTAGGGGTAAGATAGATACTGCCTACAGGAAAATTAAAGAGAACTTTGGAGATAAGAGAACCACATGTATGAACATCAAGAGCTCAGATGGAAACCCAGTTCTAAGCAAAGAAGGGAAAGCAGAAAGGTGGAAGGAGTATATAGAGGGTCTATACAAGGGCGATGCACTTGAGGACAATATTATGGAAATGGAAGAGGATGTAGATGAAGATGAAATGGGAGATACGATACTGCGTGAAGAGTTTGACAGAGCACTGAACGACCTGAGTCGAAACAAGGCCCCCGGAGTAGACAACATTCCATTGGAACTACTGACGGCCTTGGGAGAGCCAGTCCTGACAAAACTCTGCCATCTGGTGAGCAAGATGTATGAAACAGGCGAAATACCCTCAGACTTCAAGAAGAATATAATAATTCCAATCCCAAAGAAAGCAGGTGTTGACAGATGTGAAAATTACCGAACAATCAGTTTAATAAGCCACAGCTGCAAAGTACTAACACGAATTCTTTACAGACGAATGGAAAAACTAGTAGAAGCCGACCTCGGGGAAGATCAGTTTGGATTCCGTAGAAATACTGGAACACGTGAGGCAATACTGACCTTACGACTTATCTTAGAAGAAAGATTAAGGAAAGGCAAACCTATGTTTCTAGCATTTGTAGACTTAGAGAAAGCTTTTGACAATGTTGACTGGAATACTCTCTTTCAAATTCTAAAGGTGGCAGGGGTAAAATACAGGGAGCGAAAGGCTATTTACAACTTGTACAGAAACCAGATGGCAGTTATAAGAGTTGAGGGACATGAAAGGGAAGCAGCGGTTGGGAAGGGAGTAAGACAGGGTTGTAGCCTCTCCCCGATGTTATTCAATCTCTATATTGAGCAAGCAGTAAAGGAAACAAAAGAAAAATTTGGAGTAGGTATTAAAATCCATGGAGAAGAAATAAAAACTTTGAGGTTCGCCGATGACATTGTAATTCTGTCAGAGACAGCAAAGGACTTGGAAGAGCAGTTGAACGGAATGGATGGTGTCTTGAAGGGAGGATATAAGATGAACATCAACAAAAGCAAAACGAGGATAATGGAATGTAGTCGAGTTAAGTCGGGTGATGCTGAGGGTATTAGATTAGGAAATGAGACACTTAATGTAGTAAAGGAGTTTTGCTATTTGGGGAGCAAAATAACCGATGATGGACGAAGTAGAGAGGATGTAAAATGTAGACTGGCAATGGGAAGGAAAGCATTTCTGAAGAAGAGAAATTTGTTAACATCGAGTATAGATTTAAGTGTCAGGAAGTTATTTCTGAAAGTATTTGTATGGAGTGTAGCCATGTATGGAAGTGAAACATGGACGGTAAATAGTTTGGACAAGAAGAGAATAGAAGCTTTTGAAATGTGGTGCTACAGAAGAATGCTGAAGATTAGATGGGTAGATCGCATAACTAATGAGGAAGTATTGAATAGGATTGGGGAGAAGAGAAGTTTGTGGCACAACTTGACCAGAAGAAGGGATCGGTTGGTAGGACATGTTCTGAGGCATCAAGGGATCACCAATTTAGTATTGGAGGGCAGCGTGGAGGGTAAAAATCGTAGGGGGAGACCAAGAGATGAATACACTAAGCAGATTCAGAAGGATGTAGGTTGCAGTAGGTACTGGGAGATGAAGAAGCTTGCACAGGATAGAGTAGCATGGAGAGCTGCATCAAACCAGTCTCAGGACTGAAGACCACAACAACAACAACATTCAATTTGTTCAACATGACCACGAGAGGCAACGACCAAATGCTGTACAGCACCATATTTTCACCTGCTGGCCATATATGGAAATAATTTTTTTTCAGCATCAACTGGTTCCGCATTAACAGATTAGCGTATTTACCATGTTTTGCTACCATACGAATATTGCAGCACGTACTAGACGTATCTCCGTGAGTAGCTGCATTTTAATTATAACAGCCCTTTATACACGTTGTTAGCATCACAATTCCATGATAGCTATAGGCCCACGCGAATTAACCGGATTATAACCGTAACTGAAGCATTTTTGTTGTTCTAGTACCCTCGAAATTTTACTATTGTGTACTGATTAAGTATATTTCCGTTTGCTCCACTGATTCGACAACAATGTCCTCCATCTCAGCGGCAGGCACCACTCTAACGTTAGCCCAAGTATTTACTACACACACGTGGTCTCTCACATATGGACCCCATCAGCTCCCAAACCTTTTCAAAATTCTGTATCTTTAATGGCACACAGCATCTCCATACCTTGTTGAGATTGTTCCACATCTGTCTTGGCAGCTGCATGGTTGTAGATGCTGTGGTAGAGTGGATCTGATGCTACAGGCTTTGTTCAGCAAATAACGTCGAATTAGCTCCCAAGCTGATTAATGATGTGTATACAAGGGCTATTCAGAAAGTAATATCAGATCGGCCGCAAAATGGAAACCCCAGTGAGAACTAAAAATTTTGTTATTTGCAACAGCTGGCTACACCTTCCTGCTACTTCTCTACACAGTCATCGCTCCGACTTAGACATTTCTTGTAGCGTTGTGCAAACTTTCCAATACCCTCTTCATGGGAGGCAGCCTCCTGTGATTTCCGCCTCTCTACGCTGGTCTGCAGTTCGTTGTCTGTGCCAAAATTTTGTCTTCATAGCCATCGGTTCATGCGAGCAGAGATTATCATCAGAACGAGCCAAGTCTAGGCTGTATGGTGATGAAACATGTCTCATCTAAAACGCTGCAGGGGTGTTCTCATTGCCCCTGTAGTGTGTGGCCAAGAATTATCACGAAGAAGGGAAAGCGTGACAGCTACGTTATGTGGGTTTGCAGAAAATCAGGCGAAACCTCACAGTGTAAACCCATACTTGGCAGGAGACGCTATTGATCCCAGCATCTTTACCTGCTCACTGGTGCTCAGAACTGAAAAGAGCGACGTGCCGTGGTCAACAGGCACATTAGAGACTGCTCAACACATCTGTGCAAAGATTCATCAGATTTTCACTGTCGCTTCCATCACGCGACATTTTGGACCTTCCTTCTCGTATAGAAGGTGAGGAAGAGTTTTGTTGAATGCATGGTCCGAAGAATTGATCTGTTCATTCTCAACCCGCTGTCGAGGACTGGTGGTGTTACGTTAGGTAACATATGAAACCAGGGATCTGCTCCTGATATAAGTGTGTAAGTGACAGTTGTCTCGTTCAGTTGGTGTTCGTTGTCGTATCAGCTTCTAGCTCACGTATGAGCGCAATGTTCAGTAACAATATACACTACTGCCCATTAAAATTGCTACACCAGGAAAATGACGTGCTACAGACGCGAAATTTAACCGACAGGAAGAAGATGCTGTGATATGCAAATGATTAGCTTTTCAGAGCATTCACACAAGGTTGGTGCCGGTGGCGACACCTACAACGTGCTGACATGAGGAAAGTTTCCCACAGATTTCTCATACACGAGCAGCAGTTCACCGGCGTTGCCTGGTGGAACGTTGTTGTGATGCCTCGTGTAAGGAGGAGAAATGCGTACCGTCACGTTTCCGACTTTGATAAGGGTCGGATTATAGCCTATCGCGATTGTAGTTTATCGTACCGCGACATTGCTGCTCGCGTTGGTCGAGATCCAATGACTGTTAGCAGAATATGGAATCGGTGGGTTCAGGAGGGTAATACGGAACTCCGTGCTGGATCCCAACGGCCTCGTATCACTAGCAGCCGAGATGACAGGCATCTTATCCGCATGGCTGTAACGGATCGCGGAGCCACGTCTCGATCCCTGAGTCAACAAATGGGGACGATTGCAAGACAACAACCATCTGCACGAACAGTTCGACGACGTTTGCAGCAGTATGGACTATCACCTCGGAGACCATGGCTACGGTTACCCTTGACGCTGCATCACAGACAGAAGCGCCTGCGATGGTGCACTCAACGACGAAGCTGGGTGCACGAATGGCAAAACGTCATTTTTCTGGATGAATCCCAGTTCAGTTTACAGCAACATGATGGTCGCATCCGTGTTTGGCGACATCGCGGTGAACGCACATTGGAAGCGTGTATTCGTCATCGCCATACTGGCGTATCACCCGGCGTGATGGTATGAGGTGCCATTGGTTACACGTCTCGGTCACTTCTTGTTGGCATTGACGGCACTTTGAACAGCGGACGTTACATTTCAGATGTGTTACGACCCGTGTCTCTGCCCCTCATTCGATTCCTGCAAAACCCTACATTTCAGCAGGATAATGCACGACCGCATGTTGCAGGTCCTGTACGGGCCTTTCTGGATACAGAAAATGTTCGACTGCTGCCCTGGCCAGCACATTCTACAGAACTCTCACCAATTGAAAACGTCTGGTCAATGGTGGCCGAGCAACTGGCTCGTCACAATACGCCAGTCACTACTCTTGACGAACTGTGGTATCATGTTGAAGTTGCATGGCCAGCTGTACCTGTACACGCCATCCAAGCTCTGTTTGACTCAGTGCCCGGCGTATCGAGGCTGTTATTACGGTCAGAGGTGGTTGTTCTGGGTACTGATTTGTCGGGATCTATGCGCCCAAACTGCGTGAAAATGTAATCACATGTCAGTTCTAGTATAATGTATTTGTCCAATGAATACCCGTTTATCATCTGCATTTCTTTTTGGTCTAGCAATTTTAGTGGCAAGTAGTGTATAATGAAAGACGTTACAAATGTTGAAGAGGTACCGCGGTAGTGTGGTATTATCCTTGGTCTGTCTGAAGCAGCCGGCACAGTCGCGTCTACGTTAAGGGGCGTTGAGGAAGGAGACCCCGCTGGAGCATCTGGCCTGCTTCGCCGTGTGAATCAGCGCGTCCAGCCGCTTATGTTCCGGGAAGACGGTGCGCAGGCACTGACAGGCTGAGTACACACGAGGCGGCGGGGCGACGGCAGGTAAACAGACGCCGTTGTGCGGCCTGCCGGCCGAGAGATGCCAGCGCCGCCGGCGCAGCCAATTGTAACTACTGACCCTTCCTGGACACTGGCCTCGTCCAAGGTCCGCGCCAGTATTCCCGGACGCCTGCGACAGCGTAGTTGGCGCGTAAAGGGTGTCCTTCCACCCATTCGCTTTCTCGTTCATTACTGGTGTCCTCCGCCTTTACGACGTTACGTACTACTTCCTCCTCATCTTCACTCGAGCTGCAGCTAACGGGAACCAGATTTTTATGTACGATTTCGGCGAACCATCGTAAGGCCGTATGACGTCTCGGCGCCGACACACTGTCCCCAAGCCCACCGACGCACGTCAGCAGTTACACACACACACACACACACACACACACACACACGCACACACACACACACAGACACACACAAACAAACACGCTCGCTCGCATGGGGTTGCGACACTTGTGAGGAGCGACAGTTGTTAAAAAAAGTGGCTCTGAGCACTATGGGACAACTTCTGAGGTCATCAGTCCCCTAGAACTTAGAAATACTTAAACGTAACTAACCTAAGGACATCACACACATCCATGCCCGAGGCAGGATTCGAACCTGCGACCGTAGCAACCGCGCGGTTCCGGACTGAAGCGCCTAGAACCGATCGGCCACACCGGCCGGCGCGACAGTTGTGAGGGCCGACATTTGCGAGGAGAGCCGACCGAACAGGTACCGGGCGGTCGACAGGGACACCAAACAGGTTGTGCACCGCAGTTCAGTACTGCATCGTCACATCACTGACGTCACACAGGAGTACAAAACGGTCTCTGCAACGCATCAGGCAAAAAGCATGGAATCTACATAAGATCCGACCGATGCTGCAGGAATATTTCTGCGAGAACATCATTTGCTAATGAATGATGGGAGCAAATTTTTACTTGCAGATGACGAGAGGACCAAATGATAGGATACTGGTGTTCGCCAGCGAAAGGGGAAAATCCTGTTTAACAGACTGCAATTCGTTCTTTGTCGATGGAATCTTCAAAAGCTCCAGCAAGCAGTTTGGACAGTTATTTACTGTTCATGACGATATTTCTAGTTCTGAGTAGGAAATAAACACAGTTCCAACCGTGTACGCCTTGCTACCCAATAAAAAGCGAGAAACGTACGATCGATTTATCGCAGCTGTTAAGAGCAACGTACCTGGATGGAATCCTATAGCTATCATGATGGAATTTGAAGCTGCAATCATCCAATCAGTAACACATTTGTTTCCTGATGCAAAGATTTATGGCTGCAACTACCATTTCAATCAGTGTTTGTGGAGGCAAGTGCAGAATTGCGGCCTTGTTGCTGCCTACAAGGAAAACGAAGAAATTAGTTTCCACATAAGATTGTGTTCCGCCTTGAATCACATTCCCCTGGACATGTTGGATGATGGGTGGCTATGCATTCAGGAGAGCACGCCAGATAATGAAAAACTTGAGGCTTTTTACGACTATTTTGTTGAACAATGGCTGGATAATGAAGACATGGCAATTTACGACTATTTTGTTGAACAATGGCTGGGTAATGAAGACATGGCAAGGGATATAAGGGACTGCGCAGGAAGGCGTCACCGCACCAACAATGTTTCAGAAGGATGGAATCGGAAGATAAATACATTAATTTGGAAGGTTCATCCAAAGTTTTACTCCTTAGTAAAAACTCTCAGAGAAGACGCAGAATATCATGGGCACCAATTTGACCGACTAGTTTTAAATCTAGGTGGGAAAAGAAGAAATAAGTTCGCAATTAAGACAGATGAGATAGTTTCTAAGACCCTTACAAGACTCCAAGTTGACAGCAATATAAAATCATTTCTTACTTTCGTGGCCTATGAACAGAAATTACAATGAAAAGGAAATGACTGAAGCTACTACAACACTTGTAAATATTGAAAAGGAGTTTAGTTCATGCCGATAGCCCTATTGTAAAAATTGTAAATAAATAATCATCCCGTAAATATTGTAAATAAATAGAATGCGGGACGAAGAGAGGCTACCTCCTCGTGGTGTTCCCTGTAAACGACACAAAGTCGGCTAAATGTCTCTTGCAAATTGTAAAGGATTCACTAATGAAGTCTGAAACGTCATAGCTTTTCTAACAATCACAATCAGCATTTTTGTTTAGAGAATTTTAGAAACCATGTCTATTTGAGTGAACGATGAAACATCTTGTTTCAAGACATAAATTTCATTCCTTAACGCTAATTGCTAGCAGGACTCACATTAGACCTCAGTATACTTCCATGCGTGGTATGAGAAAATTTAGGTTTATTTCGAAATATTTAAAGAGAAAGTTTCTATCTAGAACCAAATTATTAAGTTGGCTCCTCTTAATATATGGTAAAAGCTTGCCACTCCTATCATATCAAATTTTGGGTGAGGGGTTGAAAGATGGAAAACATTTTCGGTTTCTATAGTTTCTGCAAAATACATCGTTAAGTATGAGGTTGAGCGAAAATTATGCCCTATGTAAGATTAATCAGAACAAAAATTCCAATGAAAAAGGTCTTACGCATAACTGTGCTGCAACTAATGGTTGACATGATATCGTGGGGGCAAAATCAGCTCCGATTTCTAATTTGACTGTCGCGCCAGGTGACGTGGGCCATCGCAAGCTTAGGTCACCAAAGATTACCCATGCCTGCATTAGATTATCATCTGCTATCATCTGCGGACCCTGTAAAGGGGTTGGACAAACATATGGATACACCGCGAATAGCGCATACTTTAACATAAAAGCAGATGCTAGCCAAACTTACAGGTTGCGCTTTTGTGTTTGACCATGAACGGCAGCTGTGCAATATCCTGAATACGTTGCAAGTATCAGCCGTGGTCAGAACAGTATTCCTTGCAGTTGTGAACGCATTACGTCGGAGGTAAGTGACTTCGAACGTGGGAAAAGTTTGGTTCTCCTACGGTAGGTGCTGAAATGGTGTTTCAAGAAGTACCGCGTAGAAGGTTTATTTCGCATACAGGGAAAGTGGAAAAACATCATCTATTAAGTCACAACACGGGCGGAAGTGTGTGTTGAGAGATGGCGATGGACAGTCAGTGGAGAGGATTTTACAGAAAATACGACGGCAGCTGCAGAAAACACTGCAGAACTGAATGTTTAAAATGAAAACCAAGACAAATCGAAGGCAACTCCATAAGCTTGGAATTGCAGGGTGATCATGATTTTAAAACCACTCACGAATGATGTAGACCCCCGTAACAGGAACAGATGGTGTCGAATAGAGATGGGCAAACTCGTTCATCCTTGGGAACTAGTTCACTGGTGATCGCTCTTTTTATTCGTTCAACGTTCATTTGTGCTTGGTATATGATTGTTATGAAAAATTGTAAATTAGTACCATAGGGACTGAAGATGGAAGGCGCCTAGAGGTGGCCCTCGCCTCACCCCTGGAGTTCATAGTTTTCATTCGTAACAGAATTCCCACACACTTGTTAATTTTCGTGATTCTGCAAAACCTCTCGTTTAGCCAACTGTAGCGTTATGTGGCTGGTCGCTGTGAAACAATGTAAGGTGGCGCACGAAACACCAGCCCCGCGTACAGACTGCTCGAATTACGCACGATTTACTGACCGCTACGAGCAGAACTGATAAACATGTAATAATTAGGCAGTGAAGAAATAACAAATAAGCTAATGCAAACAACTTACTTCGAAACAATAGATGGCGATTGGTGGGCGACAATGAGCAGTCTAGTACTTGGGGCCCGTTTTTCGTGTGGCACCCTGTACCACTGAAATAATATTTTAGAAGTTATTATCACATACTCTTTACAGAATGTGATTCCAGACACTCGATTATGGAGCGCGGGCTTCATTCGGTTGTGAGTCGGTCTGGTCTGCATTTCATAACAATGAACATGCTCTTTTACCTTGGATCAAAAAAAGACGGATAATGGCCACTTGTGTGTACCGCGCCGACTTCCTTTGCATGTCTAATAACAAAAAAACCTTGCCTTTTTAGAATTATTTCTTCTGCTGTTTATCGAAATAGTGAAGTAAGCTGACTTGCCGTTTTGTTACCCGAAAAGATGTATGTATTACATACCACGTAATTTTTATGTAAGTTACGTAATTATAAAATACACTTTAACCACTAGTCACGGACCCTGAATAGAATACGATAAGGACCAGCAGTTAAGAGTTCAAAAAATGTTTGAAACATATCTAGAACGGGCGTGCACAGCGAACGAAACGAACAAGAACTCGATACTGAAGTAACTATGAACAGTCGGCAGTGGAACTGCGACGAGTGGCCACGCGAAGAAGGGAGAGTCCGGCCGAGCGAGACCGAGACCGAGACAGACGGGAACGGGACCGAGGCTAGAACGAGACCGGCCGTCGTGATATTGCGGGAACGAGACGAACCATTCCCCGTTTCCGGGAACTATAAGTAGAAAACCGCGACCGAAGTGAACTATGAAACACCGTTCCTTAGAATTCGTTCCTCGCTCGTTCCGTTCATCTTGATGAACCGTTCCTTTGGACCCGTAAGTTTGCGAACGACCGATCTCTAGTGCCGAAGTCATAAAACCTGGCCTATGGAGAAATGGAAGGAAGCCATCTGGTCGGACGAGCCTTGTTTCACACTGTTTCCAACTTCCGATGAGTTTACGTCGCAGAGTGAAATGTGGCGAGGGTTAAGTGACGATTTAGGCAGTCATAACGTGATATTCCATAGGCTCCATGGTTACTCTGCACGACGGCATTACTGCCAGGGATTATGCGACCATTCCGGCTGATTAAGCCCGTACTACAGCACGATCTTTCTTCGCAAATGGCAGTTCTACATTTCAAGATCACGCGACCCCTCTTTACACAGAACACACTGTCCAAGACTGAAAAGAAATTGAACTGTCGCATTTAAAACGGTGAATGATCTCTATGCACCACCTTAGTCCTTACCCGAATTTGCCACTATTTTGCAGGAAGACTGGTATAAAAATCGATTGAAAATCATACTGGACCTCCATTTAACTGTATCGTGCTGATTCGAAGCTGTTTCCAATTCTAACCGCTTTCCTACACCGTAGTTGTGGTTTACTTTGGACACAAGGGTGCGTGTGCTATCGACCACCATCATTTTTATCACAGTTTGTCAGTATTTTGTAGGAAGAAAGGTAGAAGATTGCCTTCAAAACAATACAGGAACTGTATGCATCGATTCTAGGTTGGAAGTTGTTCTGAACGCCAACGGTTTTACTACACCATAATACGCATGATAATGCCTCATGGTATCTGATGTTTCCAATGTTTGGCCCACCCGCTGTATCTTCGCATGTGTAGTTACCTACCGGTATTAATACGATGAGTGACCAAGGAACACGACTGTTGAAGCATATATGACGACTTTCTCTCAGTACAGTCCTGACAGATGTGGGTTCCTGAAACGTCACAACATCGGCGATAATATGACTCACAGTGGCCGGCTATTGTCGCGTATGGTTCTGTGGAGGCGACGTTATCTGCATATTGCGAACACTTATGATCGTCAGATACCGTTTTTTGTTGTTATAAAGCCGTTTGAGAAATGCGACAACGAAGACTGTTTTTAAATACATCGCATTGATCTTTGTGATAATTTAAGAAGTATACTATCTGAAACGATCAGCGGGAATAATATGAGCCGGCCGTTGTGGCCGAGCGGTTGTAGGCGCTTCAGTCCGGAACCGCGCTGCTGCTACGGTCGCAGGTTCGAATCCTGCCTCGTTCATGGATGTGTGTGATGTCCCCATATAGGGGACTGATGACCTCAGATGTCAAGTCCCACAGTGCTTAGAACCATTTGAACCATTGACTAATTTGATCGTACCTCAGTATCTTTCAACAAACTTAAAATTCACCTTTATTAAACCATCAGGGGTCAAGTGGTTGCGATAAATTACTTCTCTGATGAGCTAAATAACATTCAACAGCGTAGATCAGTTCCGACTGACTTTGCCGTCATCTTTAGGTCTTAAAAATCTTTTTGTTGTGAAACGTGCTCATTTTACGTTGAACGTCACGCCAAGTTGTCAAGTGGATAAAAATCAGCACAACTTGGCATGAGATTCAAAGGAAAATGAAAACGTATCACATCAAAAAGATTTTTAGGATCTAAAGACGACAACAAAGTCTGTCGAAACCGGTTGCTTTTAATAAGGAAATATTGTATACAGTCTGGACTGTTGACTGTTCCTAGCAAGTATACAGATAACTTCTTCAGTACTCTCAGTATGAGAAAATTCTCTGATACGCCGAATGGAATGCGTTCTCCTATTAACCAAAGTCATTAAAATTATCACCAACACTTAACTCTCGTAGTAAAGGTGAATAGAATTTTAACTTGATTAATTTCTGAACTGGATTTTTATTATCTGTAACTTTTGTTGGCGCTGCTAGCTGCGCAAGCACTGTAATTGCTTCAAAAGCATCACAGCGCAACTGTTTGCACAATAAGGAACCAGTTTTATGTTTACCTTTCATTGTCAGTAGGGGAGCGATTTCTGAATTTGAATAATATAATCATACCAAAATAGTGAATAACCATGCAGACAACCAGTTTTGACAATTTCAACTGCCATTTTCAGGTCAACGATTGTGCCGCTAGATGACAGTGCACTATGTTGAATTGCACAACGGTGGTGTATATAGATGATATGAAGAAGACAATTTAAACCGCCGAATCTAGTACTCTATGTAGGTATGTATTGCGATCTGTGCTAATAAAACTTCTCTAATAAGAAGATTATATTTTTCAATAATTTTATTATTTCACTGTCGGAAAATATAAAACCACTAGATTTGTATTTTAAAACGGATTCTTATCTGACCCTTCTGATTTTTTTTGTATACTTAAGGCGTGTATTAAGTTCAAAGCTAGCTATTTATTACATTTAGAGATATATTTCAGCCAAATTTGCACTGATGGCAAGGAAATAATTTTCTCATCGGAGGCTAATTATTTAAGTTATTTACTGTCAGTGAAGTTAGTTTACTGTTGAATTGATCAGATCTTTTTTATCTAGTTACTGATTAATATTAACTTAGCCATCTTATGTTCACGGAAAAATTAGCACACATGGATTTTGGATCACTACTCCGTTTATCTTCAAAATCGCTCCACTTTTTAGCGTGGTGCTGAGTCAGAGAAAAAAATTTTGAAATTTCGGTAATTCTCTAGCCATCTCCAGCCTGACTTCCTGCTCAAAAGAAATAAAGTAAAAAATCAGAGCTGTAGCAAAAATTAGCGATTTATGGCAAAGCTGACGTGCTGCCCCTACTGGCAGTCGGCACCAGCACTGGTGATGCGCTCTCCCAGAAGTAGAGCATGGGTAACTCAGCAAAGTACATGAATGCAGCGCTATGACGGGGATAGTAGCGAGTGTCAGTGACAGCAGAAACATTCTGGTGTGCGACTGGGAACAACTTGGAGCCAGTGTCAAAGAGCATGGACAGCTGCAGCAGGAAGAGACTACTTATGGCGCTGAGTTGACCAGTGAGCAGCGGAATCTGCTACTGGGAGCTGCTGGTAGCGGCCCTGTGTGTAAGAACAACCATTTTCGGCATGAGGACTGGAAGCTGAAGAACACGTGAGGGAGTCTTGGGATGACCAAAGGGGCAAGCTGGCTACAGATGTCGGATCCCATCTGGTGAGTGATGGCGTGCAGTGGACTCTCGTTCCTGTGGCGGCAAGCGATGACAATGTATTCATCCAAGCAACGAGGTCAGCTTTTGGTGCCTCGTATCCAGTAAGCACGACTTTCAAAGGTGTCCTCAGAGTAGCTTGAGGGAAGCTTTCGTTTTCCATCCTCAGCTCAGACCTTCAAGCAGCTGCCTTCTAAAAACGAGGTGTTGGATCACCAAAGGCTAAACGAAGAAAACCCGGAAGAAAATACCTGCGCATGCTGCTGCCTTGCAGGATTAATGGTGCTGGAGTCTAGGAAATGCCAGAACTCCATGACAAAGAATGGTGGGACAGGCTGTGCTTCTAAGCTCTACAAGAGACACAGAAGAAAGGCAAAAAGGAGAAGGAATATGACGAATACCTTCTCATTTATAGCGGAGATGAGAAGCAAACAAGAGCTAAAGCAGGAGCGGGGATACAAGACATGTTGTTTGTTGTTGTGGTCTTCAGTCCTGAGACTGGTTTGATGCATCTCTCCATGCTACTCTATCCTGTGCAAGCTTCTTCATTTCCCAGTACTTACTGTAACCTACATACTTCTGAATCTGCTTAGTGTATTCATCTCTTGGTCTCCCTCTACGATTTTGACTCTCCACGCTGCCCTACAGTGCTAAATTTGTGATCCCTTGATGCCTCAGAACATGTCCTACCAACCGGTCCCTTCTTCTTGGCAAGTTGTGCCACAAACTCCTCTTCTCCCCAATTTCATTCAATACCTCCTCGTTAGTTATGTGGTCTACCCATCTAATCTTCAGCATTCTTCTGTAGTACCACATTTCGATAGCTTCTATTCTCTTCTTGTCTAAACTATTTATCGTCCATGTTTCACTTCCATACATGGCTACACTCCATACAAATTCAGAAACTACTTCCTGACACTTAAATCTATACTCGATGTTAACAAATTTCTCTTCTTCAGAAACGCTTTCCTTGCCATTGCCAGTATACATTTTATATCCTCTCTACTTCGTCCATCATTAGTTATTTTGCTCCCCAAATAGCAAAACTCCTTTACTACTTTAAGTGTCTCATTTTCTAATCTAATTCCCTCAGCAACACCCGACTTAATTCGACTACATTCCATTATCCTCGTTTTGCTTTTGTTGATGTTCATCTTAAATCCTCCATTCAAGACACTGTCCATTCCGTTCAACTGTTCTTCCAAGTCATTTGCTGTCTCTGACAGAAGTACAATGTCATCGGCGAACCTCAAAGTTTTAATTTCTTCTCCATGGATTTTAATTCCTACTCCAAATATTTCTTTTGTTTCCTTTACTGCTTGCTCAATATACAGATTGAATAACATCGGGGAGAGGCTACAACCGTGTCGCACTCCCTTCCCAACCATTGCTTCCCTTTCATGCCCCTCGACTCTTATAACTGCCATCTGGTTTCTGTACAAATTGTAAATAGTCTTTCGCTCCCTGTATTTCACCCCAGCCACCTTTAGAATTTGAAAGAGAGTATTCTAGTCAACATTGTCAAAAGCTTTCTCTGAATCTACAAATGCTAGAAACGTAGGTTTGCCTTTCCTTAATCTTTCTTCTAAGATAAGTCGTAAGGTCAGTATTGCCTCACGTGTTCCAACGTGCTAGAAACGTAGGTTTGCCTTTCCTTAATCTTTCTTCTAAGATAAGTCGTAAGGTCAGTATTGCCTCACGTGTTCCAACATTTCTACGGAAGACATAGGAAGATCTTATTGAGGAGTGCCAATACATCTCTGAGAGAATAGTTTTACTAAAACTGAAACTGGATCATCACAAATTGAACAGACCAAACAGAATCATTGGCCTTCTACATGCTGTTACAAGAAGTTAAGACTCCGACACCGTCAAACGAACTTGCAGTCATAATGGGGGATTTTAATGCTCGTTTTGAAAATAGTGTCATCCCTAGCGTTAAGCAACGTTTTAATGAACACTTCCTAAACGACAATGGTGACATTATATTCAACCTATGCTCATAACAATATTATACAACAATGAAAAACTACAACTACAAAGGAAATTCTCTATACAGTTACGCGCTGGAAGTAACAATAACTAATTTCTAATCATGCACTAATTATTCAAAATGCCAGAATGATCAGAAGATTCCAGTGCGGCATCCGTGGCTAAGGGTCAACAGATGAAACTTTTTTATTTAAAAGTGGCTCTGAGCACTATGGGACTTAACTTCAGAGGTCATCAGTCCCCTAGAACTTATAACTACTTAAACCTAACAAACCTAAGGACGTCACACACATCTATGCCCGAGGCAGGATTCGAACCTGTGACCGTAGCGGTCTCGCGGTTCCAGACTGTAGTCCCTAGAACCGCTCGGCCACACTGGCCGGCTTCTTTATTTAAACGAGTGTGTGTCTGTACTTAAATTGTTGAATGACTGAGAAGCTGAAACTTCTACGTTATTTGATTCTGAGTAAAACGTATTGAGCCTACTTTCTCTTTACTTTTTATCATTGACCAACAATATTCTAGCGCAACACAATCCGACTGCTCAAAAAAATTACAAACTGACTTCAAATAATTGATTCAAAAGAATGGCCCTGACAAAAACAAATCTTAACAGTAACGTATACTTTTAAATAAGCAATTACCTCACAAAAATCTTCATTACACGAGCTACTGCAATACAGCGAGCGTCATTACTGTCAGCTAAATAAAACATTCTTACCACTAAAGCCACTAACTACTAATAGGCATGTGTTTAGCAAAGGGAAGATTTTGTTGCAAACCAAATAATGTATTTTTTTACCTTAATAATGTGTCATCCAGTTCAAACACGAATATAAATCCTCATTGACATCCACTACAAAGATATATAATCATGAATAATTTTCAATCTCCACGTCGGATACTTCCAGATCGTTAGCCTACGCTAACACTTCAGGCCTCTACCCTAACTTCTCACATTTAACATCCATCACTGCTGGCTGTTCACCTCCAATTGCCCAACAGTACTTCCATCACTGCTGGCGACTAACTTCCAATTGCCCAACACTACTGGCCATTAACCTCCAACAACAAGTCCAACCAGCCACAGAGAGAGTCTCTTACAAAGAAAGCGCAGTCAGAGATCCAATGCAAAGCGCTGCATAGCGCTGCCAACACAGAAGCAGCTCAATTACACAGTGATCTCGTGAAGCAGCTGGTACCTCTTTGTGGACAAGAAAGAAAACACCAGCAGGCTTAACTAGGTCGATAAAGAATTCTCGTGTGTCCTTAAAACACAATCTGAAGCCTGACACCCCGCACGTGTCTACATCTACATCTACATTTATACTCCGCATGCCACCCAACGGTGTGTGGCGGAGGGCACTTTACGTGCCACTGTCATTACCTCCCTTTCCTGCTCCAGTCGCGTATGGTTCGCGGGAAGAACGACTGCCGGAAAGCGCCGGCCGAAGTGTCCGTGCGGTTAAAGGCGCTGCAGTCTGGAACCGCAAGACCGCTACGGTCGCAGGTTCGAATCCTCCCTCGGGCATGGATGTTTGTGATGTCCTTAGGTTAGTTAGGTTTAACTAGTTCTAAGTTCTAGGGGACTAATGACCTCAGCAATTGAGTCCCATAGTGCTCAGAGCCATTTGAACCATTTTTGCCGGAAAGCCTCTGTGCGCTCTCTAATCTCTCTAATTTTACATTCGTGATCTCCTCGGGAGATATAAGTAGGGGGAAGCAATATATTCGATACCTCATCCAGAAACGCACCCTCTCGAAACCTGGACAGCAAGCTACACCGCTATGCAGAGTGCCTCTCTTGCAGAGTCTGCCACTTGAGTTTGCTAAACATCTCCGCAACGCTATCACGCTTACCAAATAACTCTGTGACGAAACGCGCCGCTCTTCTTTAGATCTTCTCTATCTCCTCTGTCAACTCGACCTGGTACGGATCCCACACTGATGAGCAATACTCAAGTATTGGGTGAAATGCTGAACGCAATTCAGACATCTGTGGAGATAAATTAAACAAGAATAATTCTTTGATAGTGAGAGTCTTGCAGTGTATACATGCATGGAATGCAAACTGGTTTCGGTTAATAAACAAATGAATATCGCACTTCCCTCTTTGTTTCATACCAACATAGTTGTAGAAGGCTGACAAGGGCTAGTAAGTACTGGTTGAAAAACAGCGGCTACGATGGTCGTCATATAATTTTACAGAGTCCCTTCCTGAACAAGAACACGCTAGATCGGTAAAGGATGAAAATAAAATTTATAATAGTGGCGTTTAAACTAACACAAATCGAAGTTTCTCAATGTCCCTCTAAACAAAACAAAAAAGGGATTATTTCTAAAAATTTCTGTGTACGATAAGAGTAGTTACAGCATCGTTATATTCTAGAAAGTAGTTTTTAAAACCAAATCGCTGGGTGGATTAAATTTTTCTCCACATTCTTCACATAGCGAAACTGATGCGCAAAACGTACACTCTAAAAAAACTGTCTCTTTGTGGATAAAACACTTTTCGCTGCAAATTTTCCTCCGCTAGACGGAAATAGCGGATAAAAGAAGCTTTAGCGTCAGACGACCGCGTCTTCCGGCCGGTCACACACGTGGGAAGAATTATAAGTGTGACGGCCGAGGTCAGCAGATAAAGGTGCCGACCGGCCTTTCTCATTAGCTGCTAAACGTGTGGTTCACGCCGTGCCGCGGCTTTGTGGCTTTTATTTCCACCCGTCGTAAATTCAAAAACTCAGTTCACATATCATCCGCAGATTTCAAAGAAATAATTCGTATAATTCTTTGATTTGCGGTATTCAGATGGGAAAGAGTACAGAAATGTGTGGGCTTTCGGAGAACGTCAGTTTGTCCATGCGTAACTCGCTTACACACGTTTGGCAGTACATAGGAAACATGGCCATGTATGTGATTAGTGGTTCTAGTGGATCAATCACGCAATTGTAGTTTGATGTCGTCTGACATGTTTGGTCTCACCCTACTGTGTTGCTCATACTCTCGCTGAAACCAAAGTTACTACAACTCCTAGACTTTTATGGCTCTGGATATGTCCTAGTCAGCTTGGCAATACTAGATATTGATATTATGAGGCTGATGAAAACCACAATTACCTGTTTCATGTCGACATTTCTGTACTAGAAAAATACCGTTCTTTTAATTCATATCTTCAAGTTTGGCTGATAATTTGCACTTATGGCTATGTTTTATTCCCATTTAGTTTGTTACCTGAAGTTTCTGTTGCAATCTCTTTTGCCAGTGTTTTGTTCTACATGTAAAGTGCCACTATAGCTACTGGAATATCGTAGACATATGAAAAAGAAGCGCTGTACTGAAATGGAATTCATTTACACTTCGTGGAATTTCGAGTAAGACTGTCAGGAAAATGAAGCTTCGAACTATTCCTCAAGGCATGTTGGAGGTACTTGGTTTGTACAACAATGAACGTGAGCGGTTAACAAAAGCTGGCCTAGCCGCTACCGTTGTGAATAGTATACAGATAAAACAGCCAGATGTTGCTGTGGTTTCGTCTGTCTCAGGGAGACATGTAAAGATTAATTCAGCAACATCAGATAAGCCAACCACTGAAAGTCAGTCTAAGAAATAGTAATTTACAATAGCTGACATCATGGCAACACGAAAGAGGATTAAAAGTAGCATTTGGTACAGCGCTCAAACACATTAGATCCACGCAGCTGATGCTGGCTCGCTGTTAAATGTGCATTCAACGAAGAATGAAGGAGAAAACCATCAAATTTGGTTAAAAAATGGCTCTGAGTACTATGGGACAACTTCTGAGGTCATCAGTCCCCTAGAACTTAGAACTACTTAAACCTAACTAACCTAAGGACATCACACACACCCATGCCCGAGGCAGGATTCGAACCTGCGACCGTAGCGGTCGCGCGGTTCCAGACTGCAGCGCCTAGAAGCGCTAGGTCACCCTGGCCGGCTCAAATTTGGTTATAAAGACTGAGTCAGTTCAGTTGCAACCTTAGGTTGCGGGTGTATTGTGGCAAATAAAACTTCCCGCAGCTGGAGGATATAACAACTCTTTGATGACAATGATCAAGAAGAGAGATTGAATGTGACGTAAAATTGATTTGGAAAACTGTTATTTAAATACTAATATAGTTGTGTAGTTCAAAGACAGAAAAGAGTATGAATTCATATAATTGCATTTACGTTGTTTATTTAGGAAAATGTGAATACATACGAAAAGGGAGTGATATATGACCTCTGACATTACGTAATAAATCTCTGTTTGTGGTTTATGACAGAGATGACTGTTTTGTTTGTTGTTTTGCTAGCGACCAGCTGTCAGTTTATTCTGATTATGGTAACATCGAAACAATGAAAATGAATTTAATTGCATCCAGAATATCATTTCGTAGTGAAAATTGAAACTTAGGCATTGTTACATTGATTGAGAATTGAAAAATAATTTCGACAGCATTTCGTTGATGTGGTCTGGCAAGGTGATGAAGCCATCTTCCGTGGTGTTATATACCGAAAGTGGTGGCGATTTGTCCTTAGCGGAAAGATCATGCATCTTACGGAATAAGAAGTTCCATATCTGAGTAGTGAAACTAGGTTTTCCTTAACTTTAAAACATAATTTTCAATTCGCGTAAGTATCAGATCGTTATTATTGTGCTATCTAACTTGTTATACGAACAACGGAAACCGAGAAACTTAACGTAGGAATCGATGGCCACGAAATAGATGAAGTTGAGGAATTCTGCTACCTAGGCAGCAAAATAACCAATGACGACGGAGCAAGGAGGACATGAAAAGCAGATTAGCACTGGCATAAAGGACATTCCTCGTCAAGAGAAGTCTACTTTCAGCAAAGGTAGGCCTTGACTTGAGGAAGAAATTTCTGAGACTGTAGCTTTGGTGCTCAGTATTGTATGGATGTGAAAGATGGACTAGTGGGAAAGCAGGACACAACAGGATCGAAGCATCTGAGATGTGGTGCTACGGACGAATGTTGAAATTTAGGTGGACCGATAACGTAAGGACTGGAGAGGTTCTGCACAGAATCGGAGAGAAAAGAAATATGTGGAAAACACTGACAAGAAGAAGGGACGAGATGATACGACATCTGTTAAGACGTCGGGGAATAACTTCCACGGTACTAGAGGGAGCCGTAGAGGACCGAAACTGTAGTGGAAGATAAAGATTGATATACAACGAGCAAGTAACTGAGGACGTTGGTGGCAAGTGCTACTCTGAGATGGAGAGGTTGGCACAAGAGAGAAATTTGTGGCCGGCCGCATCAAATTAGTCAGAAGACTGATGACTCAAAAAAAAAAGGTTGCTAAACGATGGTTTATTTACTGCCTTGCTCTGAAGGAAATAAGCCTATTTTGAATTTTGTGATGCAGTGTTATAACTAGACTGGTGAATGGTAACAAACCCATAGCAAAGCTTATAAAAGATGCTGTTGCATTGTCTTGAAGCTGCTCGCCTATGTTGTGACCTGCCTTTGCCTGAGAAGCAATTAATGTACACTAAAGACTAAACTCCCAAACAGGCCATGAAGACCCAACGGTACCGACCGGCCGCCGTGTTATCCTCAGCCCATAGGCGACACTTGATGCGAATATGGAGGATCATGTTGTCAGCACATCGCACTGCCGGCCGCATGTCTGTTTCCGAGACCGGAGCCGCTACTTCTCAATCAAGTAGCTGCTCAGTTTGCCTCACAAGGGCTGAGTGCACCCCGCTTGCACTCGGCACACCGGATAGTCACCCATCCAAGTGCTAGCTCAGCCCGACAGCGCTTAACTTCAGTGATCTGACGGGAACCGGTGTTACCACTGCGGCAAGGCCTTGCCCAATTAATGTACACTACTGGCCATTAAAACTGCTACATTACGAAGATGACGTCCTGCAGGCGCGAAATTTAACGGACAGGAAGAAGATGCTGTGATATGCAAATGATTAGCTTTTCAGAGCATTCACACAAGGATGGCGCCGGTGGCGACACCTACAACGTGCTGACATGTGGAAAGTTTCCAACCGATTTCTCATACACAAACAGCAGTTGACCGGCGTTGCCCGGTGAAACGTTGTTGTGATGCCTCGTGTGAGGAAGAGAAATGCGTACCATCACGTTTCCGACATTGATAAAGGTCGGATTGTGGCCTATAGCGATTGTGGTTTATCGTATCACGACATTGCTGCTCGCGTTGGTCGAGATCCAATGACTGTTAGCAGAATATGGAATCGATGGGTTCAGGCGGGTAGTACGGAACGCCGTGCTGGATCCCAACGGCCTCGTATCACTAGCAGTCGAGATGAGAGGCATCTTATGCGCATGGCAGTAACGGATCGTGGAGCCACGTCTCGATCCCCGAGTCACGATATGGGGACGTTTGCAATACGACAACCACTCGTACGAACAGTTCGACGACGTTCGCAACAGCATGGACTATCAGCTCGAAGACCATGGCTGCGGTTACCCTTGACGCTGCATCACAGACAGGAGCGCCTGCGATGGTGTACTCAACGACGAAGCTGGGTGCACGAATAGCTAAACGTCATTTTTTCGGATGAATCCAGGCTTTTTTTACAGCATCATGATGGTCGCATCCATCTTTGGCGACATCGCGGTGAACGCACATTGGAAGCGCGTATTCGTCATCCCCATAGTGGGTTATCACCCGGCGCGATGGTATGGGGTGCCATTGGTTACACGTCTCAGTCACCTCTTGTTCAAATTGACGGCACTTTGAACAGTCGACGCTACATTTCAGATGTGTTACGACCCGTGGCTCTACCCTTCATTCGATCCCTCCGAAAACCTACATTTCAGCTGGATAACGCACGACCGCATGTTGCAGGTCCTGTACGGGCTTTTCTGGATACAGAAAATGTTCGACTGCTGCCCTGGCCAGCACATTCTCCAGATCTCTCACCAATTGAAAACGTCTGGTCAATGGTGGCCGAGCAACTGGCTCGTCACAATACACCAGTCACTACTCTTGATGAACTGTGTTACGGTGTTGAAGCTGCGTGGGCAGCTGTACCTGTACACGCCATCCAAGCTCTGTTTGACTCAATGCCCAGGCGTATCAGGGCCGTTATTACGGCCGCAGGTGGTTATTCTGTGTACTGATTTCTCAGGATCTATGCACCCAAATTGCGTGAAAATGTAATCACATGTCAGTTGCAGTATAATATATTTGTCCAATGTATACCCGTTTATCATCTACATTTCTTTTTGGTCTACTAATTTTAATGGCCAGTAGTGTGGATGTAACAGAATAGTTTAAGGAGGAAAAGGCGAGTTTACAAGGGGCGTGTTCGGGATCTGCTGCCGTGGCTCACTACGCAAGAAATCGCCAGCAGAGCGTGCGAAGTGCTGCGTCCGCCTCTATGGCCGTTGACTGGAGACGAGACATTGCAGTTGGGACGAACGTAGAGGGCCACTAAATGAGACAGGCCGTGAAGCTGCAAAGTGTTGCACAGACTGTGAACAGCGCGGAGGCAGAAGACACACCACGGCCGTTTTCCTCCCGACATCGAGAAGGGACGTCTGACAGGCGGAGAAGAGTTTCTGATATGGTGATACATTTTTTGTTGTTGCTGTCTTCAGTGCTGAGACTGATTCGATGCAGCTCTCCATGCTACTCTATCCTGTGCAAGCTTCCTCATCTCCCAGTACTTACTGCAACCTATATCCTTCTGAATCTGCCTAGTGTATTGATCTCTTGGTCTCCCTCTACGATTTTTATCCTCCACGCTGCCCTCCAATGCTAAATTTGGGATCCCTTGATACCTCAGAACATGTTCTACCAACCGGTCCCTTCTTCTTGTCAAGTTGTGCCACAAACTCCTCTTCTCCCCAATTCTATTCAGTATCTCCTCATTAGTTACGTGATCTACACATCTAATCTTCAGCATTCTTCTGTAGCACCACATTTCGAAAGCTTCTATTCTCTTCTTGTCTAAACTATTTATCGTCCACGTTTCACTTCCATACATGGCTACACGCCATACAAATACTTTCAGAAACGACTTCCTGACACTTAAATCTATACTCGATGTTAACGAATCTCTCATCTTCATAAACGCTTTCCTTGCCATTGCCAGTCTACATTTTATATCCTCTCTACTTCGACCATCAGCTATTTTGCTCCCCAAATAGCAAAACTCCTTTACTACTTTAAGTGTCTCATTTTCTAATCTAATTCCCTCAGCATCACCCGACTTAATTCGATTACATTCCATTATCCTCGTTTTGCTTTTGTTGGATACATAGCAGAGTATAAATTAATTACGCTTGTGAGTGTGTTGTAATGACATGTTGTGGGCATTGGCAGTGATCTTAATTGTCATAACATAGAGCGTGAGTGGCGCGTCTGGATCACTGAGGTCGTTCCTTGAATAGTTTTGTTTGAAATGAAGAAGCACAGAGCGGCCATGTGGAGTTTGGTTGTGTCGTACCACTGGGTGGTTGTAATTATTATTGTAGATAATGGATAATATATTATATTGTATATTGTATATTGTATATGTTGTATATAATGGATAATATTGTATATAATGGATATGTAGACGTGTGGTAGACAACGTATGAAAGATTGGTCCTGGCAGTGATGTGTGCTCGGGTAGCCTTATGGAAAGACGACTGCTCGAAAGCTGGTAATCCGCGTTCGAGTTCCAATCCAGCACAAATTTTCATTGTTATCATTTCATTATGCAGCTGAAAGTTGAGCTTATTTGCACCTGCGAATATATTTCATGTATTTCATAAAAGTTGTAGTAGCCTCAGAAGGAACATTGCATCGTATTTGTGAAAAAACACAGGAATTGCAATAATGTACCGTATGTGAATGGTGGATCTGGTGTCACATTCTAATAACTGTCTATAAAACTGAAACAGCTGCAGTGTTGAAGTGGAGCCGTGATTGCCGTGATGTTAATATAAAAGGAAGATAGTAGTAGAAAAGGAAATACGTTGCATCTGTGGCCAGAGCTGGAAGGAAACTGGTAATTGCAAGTGCACTGAAATGACAAAAGTCTGCCATTAGCTCTTTTCTCCGATTGTTCACAGTGATGTCATTCAATACAGATGACACTTTTGCCACTTTATCAATATGGATGACCACGTGAGGAAGGAGAAAAGTAAACATCGGATCTTGCTGGTGGGACTTTTTTTTGGGAGGGGGGGAGGAGGGGGGGGGGGGGGAAGAGACTGTCGCACTGTGCAGCTAACAGCTTATGCTCGCTAAGGCATAGTGTCAATGAAGACTATTTCTACTATTTCTTCATCAAAAGACGTGTTTATATTTACGTTATCATTTATGCACAGTGTCGGCTTTTTCTTTGTGAAACGCAAATACAATTTTCCTTTTACATATTTCGTCTCTGTTGTAGGGGAATACTAGTAGGGAAGAACGCCACACTTTTCAGTGTGTCACGATAAAAAAGCAAACAAGACAATAGAGATTAAGATGACACGAAAGCGCAAAATCCATTTGCATGACAGCATTCAGCTCGGAATATATAAGTTAACTTCCAATGTTAAGCCGCGCGGGGTAGCCGCGCGGGGTAGCCGCTCGACTCCCCCTGTCGAAGGTCGAGTCCTCCCTCGGGCATGGGTGTGTGTGTGGTCCTTAGCGTAAGTTAGTTTAAGTTAGATTACGTAGTGCGTAACCTTAGTGACCGATGACCTCAGCAGTTTGGGCCCACAAGATCTTGACACACACACACACACACACACACATATATATATATATATATATATATATATATATATATATATATATATATATATATATGGCCGCGCAGGATTAGCCGAGCGGTCTGAGGCGCTGGAGTCATGGACTGTGCGGCTGGTCCCGGCGTATGTTCGAGTCCTCCCTCGGGCGTGGGTTTGTGTGTTTGTCCTTAGGATAATTTAGTTTATGTAGTGTGTAAGCTTAGGGACTGATGACCTTAGCAGTTAAGTCCCATAAGATTTCACACACGTTTTGAACAAAAAAATATTTCGATGTTAGTAGACGATTCCTTAGTCCCATGCTACAGCGCACGCGTATTGTGTAGCATACCCGGAAATTTAGAACTCGATACTCGGTACAATCTTTAAATCGACACCACATACACTCCACGTTGTGGTTGAATGCTGCTTTACATACAGCTACGAAAGGCGCACACACCTCGACTAGTCGATTTAGACGAGAAAGTCACTTGTGCAAAACCACCTTCGGATATCATGATTATCTGTCGTACGGATTGGTCATCAGTGAATAAACAAGACTTGTTGCAGACTGGATTTTCTATCCAGCGACGTTCTGGAATCCTCATTGCCAGGTGCTAGAAATGTCCCGCGTGACAGGAATGGGACAGAGATCGACACGAGCGAAGCGCCGCCTTCGACGTCGCGTGACGTCATCGCGGGGAATCACCTGCCGCGCAACGTGACGCCTGTAACGAGTCCCCACCCATTCCAGCCGACTGTGAACTGCCGCCCCACAGTTAATTAACGCTACCGGGCTCGCTTTGTCGGCCCAAGTTATTTCAACCTCCTGCAACTTGCAGCGACCCTCAGGCACCCGGAAGTGGAGTCCGTTTCCGCCACACATGATTCCGCCCTCTTGGTCCTCGGGGCAGCCTTGAAAACAAAGATTCGTGAGGTTTTCAGTTGATCAAAGACACGAAATTCTGCTACAGTGGTAACCTGCAACACTACTCCGGTGATTTTTGTCGTGATTTTTGCGTGTAATGATTTATTCAAGCAGTTATCAGACTTCGAATTCTGTTTTTTATAAACGTGGTCAGGGATTTACGTTACGTTGAGTCCTCTCTTGTGTGTAACCAGTAATAATGAGACACTCATTTGACAAACAAAGTTAGAAAGGTTGTAAGACGTGTATATTTCTATTGTCTATTGTCAAACCACAATTTATGAAATATGTTTATATTTTATTAATAGGATTAAGTAGGAATAATTAATATTTGTCATTTTGGAAATAACTGTGGTAGCAGGGAATGTCTGCACCAAAGTATTGTTGGCAAGAGAGACTGCACATTGATATAATTTTGAAAACGGCGGGAGAGACCTCGTATGGATACATTTTAAGAAAAGAGCGGGAAAGACCGCGCATGGATACATTTTGTAGTGATAGCAGGCATTGTCTGCACCAGAAAGCATTGTTGGCAGGAGAGACCGCACTTTAGCGTTCGTAGGAAGTCAGTAGTAAGTGAGATGTGAAGCGAGTCGGTTGCAGGTCTGAAGCGAGAGGTTGAGAGGAGCGGTGTGCCTGCCAGCCACTAGCTATGATTTAGAAGAGATTATTAACGGATGTACACATCAGCTAACTATTATCATAAGAGGAAATATTACTATTGAATTATTTTCTTTGCGAAACTCAAGACTACTGTAGGTATGTTTGCGCGTTGCTAGTTGTAAGATTATTGTGAAAAGTAAGTCCCATTTGAACGTTTGTAAAATCATTTCATTAAGAATGTAATTATTTTTTGCCATCAATATTGCATTACTGATTATAATCCATCCCAAAGACTATCAACGTAAAACTTTGCAAAATTTTATTGTTGTCAAGAAAAACTTTAACTATGAATTACGTAACTTCAGTCAGATTAATTAAAGAATAACGTCAGCTTTGCTATTAAAGAGTAAAATCAGCTTTGGTAATAAATACAGCCACTTATTATGACAGCCCACCAGCAGCTAATAGAGTATAGTAAAACAGAGTAAGTATATTCATGTCGCAGTTCGATGTAGCAGTCAGATGGCGATCCAGTAACAGGAAAAAAGGTAAGGAACAGTTTTGGGTTATTGCAGGTAACGACTGACGGCCACGACGACGACACTTTCTATGTTTCGTCGAAATAATCAGAAAATCACTTTTAATAAGCAGCATTTAAATTTATATGCTAAGATTGAGAAAGAGAATTAATTTCAAAGGGAAGATTTCATTTGTTATTATTAAGCAAGAGATTCAAATCCTAACGGAAGGTTTCATAGGCTATTGTAGGAGGGAAGGTTGCGTAACAAAAGAGATATAGAGGAGACGGGAAGGTTTAATAAGAGCAAACGATCCTATCGGAGGATCATCCGCAACTGAGCATTATAGCAGAGATTGAAAACACAGGTTCTCGGGCTCCTACATGTCCATCATCAGATTTTATATTGAAAATAACAAGAGACTGGAGATAATAGCAGTTTTTTACACTGAGCAGAGCAAAAAAAAAAAAAAAAAGGCAAAGAAGAAGCTCAATGTAGCATTTTAGGAAGCAGCGGTCGGGCTAGGTGCGGCGAAATATTAGTCAATGGCAACGTGACAGCGAGAATACGACGGACGACTGCCTGGGTAAAGCAATATGCAACGAAGACCCGGACACTTACATTCTGTACTGTTACCCCGAGCGCGGCGGATGATGAGTAGAGGACACGGTGTACTACCTGCGAGTGCAGAGCACGGAGAGGCGTACGCGAAGGGGGAAGCTAAGTGGTAAACCAGAGTGGCAAAAGTATTGCCATTTGTTGACGGGAAGAAGAATGCCGGGCCTCAGGTCCGCCCTTTCACAACCTGAATTAGTGATTTACATTTAAAATGAAAAAAAATACACAGAAAGTTACATGAAAAACGTTGAAAGTGCATTATGAACAGGGCAGTACGGAACTGTAGTAAAATTGAGTGGAAGCCGGTTAAACAAAATTTATGTGTCAACCGTAAAACACAATGAAAATGTTTCCGTTTCCACGAGTGGCATGCAAGTTTTTAATTTGATAAGGATATATATGGCGACGTGGAACAACGTACCACAGTCATGAATTAAAAGAACATAACACGTGTGCCACTCCTATTAAAAAGCAACTCGCTAATGGAAGATAGCAAAACCTTACAGTCCACACTGTCAAAAATTACTATGCCAAATAACAGCTAGGAGCAATAGCACTAAAGGGACACTAAAATTGGGATAAATTTAAAATCTGCTAACTAAAGAACGCCTTCTTTCCTCCAGAGACTCCCACCCGAGTTCCTGAAGCATTTCCGTAACACTCGCGTGATGATCAAACCTACCAGTAACATATCTAGCAGCCAGCCTCTGGATTGCTTCGATGTCCTCCCTCAATCCGACCTGATAGGGATCCCAAACGCTCGAGCAGTACTCAAGAATAGGTCGTATTAGTGTTTTATAAGCGGTCTCCTTTACAGATGAACCACATCTTCCCAAAATTCTCCCAATGAACCGAAGACGACCATCCGCCTTCCCCACAACTGCCATTACATGCTTGTCCCACTTCATATTGCTCTGCAATGTTACGCCCAGATATTTAATCGACGTGACTGTGTCAAGCGCTACACTACTAATGGAGTATTCAAACATTACGGGATTCTTTTTCCTATTCATCTGCATTAATTTACATTTATCTGTATTTAGAGTTAGCTACCATTCTTTACACCAATCACAAATCCTGTCCAAGTCATCTTGTATCCTCCTACAGTCACTCAACGACGACACCTTCTCGTACACCACAGTTCAGCTTCTTTCGCTCTTCGTGTAGTCTTGGGTAATAGACAGATCAGCCTCCTAATGTACTTTGCATATTTCCACTCAGTAATGTCTTATGGAATAGTATTCTGGGGTAACTCACCACTTAGATATAAAGTATTGATTGCACAAAAGAGAGGAGCGAGAATAATTAGTGGTGTTCACCCAAGGACGTCATGTAGGCACATTTTCAAGGAGTTAGGTATTTTAACTGCACCATCAGAGTACATATATTCGCTAATGCAATTCGTTATAAATAATCCAATTCGCGAAGAACAGTGATGTTCATACCTACAACACTAGAGGGAAAAATGACCTTTCCTATCCGTTATTGAAGCTGTCAGTTGCTCAAAGAAGAGTACTTTATTCAGCTACAAAAATCTTTGAGCATTTGCCAACAACATAAAGTGTCGGGCAGGTAGCAGATCAAGTTTTAAATCTAGCTTGAAATCATTTGTTTTGGGCAACTCCTTCTATTCCATGGACGAGTTTCTGTTTCAGAACTGGTAAAAATAATGTACCTCTAGCTGTAGTTGCATGTGTAGAACTAAAAATTTCAGTAATATTAATAATAGCACTATTCATGTGTGTGTATATATCTTGTAATCTGACTCGGGAAAATGATCTACGGAACATGACATAACTAAAACTAAATGAAACGTCGCCACGTTTGAGCCACGTTTTTGAGGTCAAAAATTGTAATGACAGCCGTGTTCGGTATGTCAGCGTCTGCAACCGGTATCTGACGGTATGCCTTTTGACAATCTACGAAGCCGAAATACTGTGCTCCTACAAGTACAATATTTGAAGATTAGATGGGTAGATCACATAACTAATGAGGAAGTATTGAATAGGATTGGGGAGAAGAGAAGCTTGTGGCACAACTTGACCAGAAGAAGGGATCGGTTGGTAGGACATGTTCTGAGGCATCAAGGGATCACCAATTTAGTATTGGAGGGCAGCGTGGAGGGCAAAAATCGTAGGGGGAGACCAAGAGATGAATACACTAAACAGATACAGAAGGATGTAGGTTGCAGTAGGTACTGGGAGATGAAGAAGCTTGCACAGGATAGAGTAGCATGGAGAGCTGCATCAAACCAGTCTCAGGACTGAAGACCACAACAACAACAACGAGTACATTCGTAGAATCACCAATATTGGGCGTTGGATATCGATAGAAAGGTGAGGACTATGCTCCCATGCCCTATCAGATCTTAGTATGACATGTTTTCCGAACATACGTTCGAACTCGGCCTTCGCGTCCGCGAGTCTGTCTAGTGTACCTCCTCGTACTAAAAGAGGCAGGAGGGCCTGGCACTTTGTTTATGTAGTGAACCGTGTTATGTGCCACTGTGGTTGAGGCACGCGCACCTCCCTCCAATATTTCAACAAAGGCTTAATCAGTCTTACGTCAAACAATTAAATATTATCTGCGGAGATAGGAAATCACGGGAACAACTGAAATAACGCATCACTTCACTGCAATTTGCATTTATTGTAACACTTGATAACAGACCAAGAAAGTGTTGTGTGTTACACTTGACAGATAATAGCACCAGAACAATAATAAACACCTGATTCAGTTTTCTGATCTTAAGTTGAAGTTCAACAGGCGAACACAATTGAAGTTCTCCCATAAATATAAATATGCGAGTAGGCGCGTTAAAGAACTGGTTATGAAACAGTCCCTTATAACATCAAGGCAGCCACACTCCATTCAAAGGGAAAATAAATGGCAAGTTTACGCATTGGCTAGAACATTGAGGCAAATAACAGGAAAGTCCACCGTCCATAACACCTTACGGCGACAGTTAACCTCCAGTAAGTTCCTTTCTTTACGATATGACATTAAATACAGCCCAATAGTAACCAAAAAAAAATTACATTCGGTATTCGCGCATAATCACGATTAAAAACTGGTGAAAAAACACTAAATGGGAAATTGACAAATAAATACTCAAAGGAACCGCACTACATCTAGACACCATAAAATGGCAACTTAATTACTACCTAGAGTAACAAAATTAAGAATAGCATGCTTATAGATTCACTAGAATAAAGGAATAAATAACACATACACGGCTACTGACGACCGACAAACTGTGTTGGGCTATTCAGCAGTGATTAATTTAAGCTAGCCGCAACATACGCTAACAAGGTTAGCGGCGTATTTAAAGACAAGCGTCGAGCAAGAACCCTGGTCAGGAGGCGATTGAACCAGTAATAATTTACAACTACCTACAGCATTGAAATCAACTGATCACAGTTGACCATTACCGATGTGGCGTATGATGGACAGTCAATAGACTGAACTCTCAGCTGAAACCCAAGTATAATCCTGAGGGGCGAAACGCCCAGCCCAAAGTATGTTTAGCGCAAACACCTAGTTTGAGAACAAAACAACAATGAAACAACAGGACGATATTGCAGCTTGCAGTATAAATGCCAGAGCCCAAATATAGCCTTAACCCAACGCAGGACTAAAGCACACTAGTTTCTCTCTCAATTTAAGTTCCCTAAACAATCAAAACTAGCAGGATTCCCTTACACGGCAGACGTGCTAGAACTTCCGTTCATACGCCAGAATCAACTAGCGCAATATAAATCACTGACACATTTCAGATAATATTTTAAAACAGCATACTTAAATACCTTTGTTTTCCACAAGCCTTAATTAAAAATGGTTCAAATGGCTCTGAGCACTATGGGACTTAACGGCTGTGGTCATCAGTCGCCTAGAACTTAGAACTACTTAAACCTAACGAACCTAAGGACATCACACACATCCATGCCCGAGGCAGGATTCGAACATGCGACCGTAGCGGTCGTGCGGTTCCAGACTGTAGCGCCTAGAACCGCTCGGCCACAACGGCCTTAATTAGTTAACAGGTTAGGCTCTGTTACTGATGCCACGCAAATGAGGTAGCAAGTTAAGGTCTACAATTCTACTTCGCCATTCAACACGCGACGTGACGAGGAATGAAAGAATCCAGCTAATTAACTGAAAGTCACTACTTGATTCAGTATATGCCGATGCGCTTAAAATCTACAGCCAAAGGTGAGAGTCAAGTTTACACTCGCAAGCAGCACACGCAGAACACGAGCATAAGGTGAACATTAAATAAAATGCTCCTTGTTGAATGATTTACACACCGACGAAACAAATAATCTTCACCGAATTACTGCAGACGCCGGAATCCCCAGTTGGTTGCAAATGACGCAAACAATGGTCAAAACGTCTTGCTTTAAGTCCGATGACATCTGTAGGATGGTTCAATGGACAACCAGGCCTCATCCCCTTGGATCCACCATCAACAAAACGGCGTGGCCTCCTGTACGCTCCCAGACGTCCGCAATCAGAGTCCTTCTTCCCGACCGACGCTCTCCCGCAAAACATGGCAGGCAGCCGGCCGCAGCAACGCCACAGCACCCTTTGGTTAGGGAAAGAAAACAGCAGAGCGCGAAGCGGGAATTACAAAAGGAACGCGCTACAGACAAGGAGGAAACGCAGAGAACCAACCGTGACATTTCGTCGCGGTTCAGTGGCGACGTTTGTGCTGCCAGGTCCGTACGCTGGTCCACCTCTGTCACTTGTAGCGAACCGCATCCGATTTCTCTGAAATTTCCTAGAAACCCAGTTACCATCTCTCCTCCTTTCTCGAGTCGAACCAACCGAATGAAAATCCGCCCCTAACATTGGTTCCGGCATGTCTACTATTACAAATGTCCAACGACAGAAGCTAAATTCACATCCTTGCTACAGCTGCCATACGTTGTTATCAGCTGTTTATTTACTGCCGTCAGGCGATCTAACAAACTGTCCTTGACTGGCATGTCTACTGGCAACGTGCTTACTTCAGACTGGGTGTCTACCAGATAATATCATAGAGTCTTCACATCTCGCACATAGAGGCGTGGTGATAAAGGCAAGAAGGAAGTGTCTATACTTACAGTCTCTATGTTATTGACACGGTGCGCGTAACTGCAATTTAGAAAACAGTTGACGCCTCGTTCACAGAACTGTTTGACACCAACATAGTTATTTAGGTTTCATCTGTCCACTGTCTCCTAAGTGCGCTGCAGCACCCTTCGAACCAATAAACTCTCGATTTGTCTGTGCACTTTGTCTAGTTGCTGGTTTAGTTTCTGACATTGTGCGGTTATAGCCGCCTGACCCCTCTGAATTACCGCCGCCTGATATTCCTCTGACTTGGCCACCGCTTTTCCGATGCACAGTGTACTTGCTGTCTCCATTGTTGCATCAACTCTGTCGTCCAGCTGGGGAATAGTGGTCATGTCGCACCCACCCTTCGTAGCCACCGCCGCTCTTACTGTTGTGGGGAGCTGTGATGTTCAAACGTACCGCAGGGTAGCATCGGAAAATTCTGCCTCCGTCACTATCTTCTGTAACTGCCGCCAAAATCTGGAGGGGAATCAGTCACCTTGTCGTTCGCTGCGTAACAAGTGGGTTGGTTCAAATGGCTCTGAGCACTATGGGACTCAACTGCTGTGGTCATCAGTCCCCTAGAACTTAGAACTACTTAAACCTAACTAACCTAAGGACATCACACACATCCATGCCCGAGGCAGGATTCGAACCTGCGACCGTAGCAGTCGCACGGTTCCTGACTGCGCGCCTAGAACCGCGAGACCACCGCGGCCGGTTAACAAGTGGGTATCCGTTGATCTAACTGTCTACTAACCCTGATTATCAAAATCTTCTTCAGACTTGTATGTTGCTTTGTGGTTGGTAGACTCTTAATTTCATCTTCTGCTAATGCCGCTGCTCTGGCGTCCAGACTGTTGACTGCTCTCGCGAACTTTTGTTTATCGTTTGTTACTTTATTATGAGTAAACGCTGTCTCTAACATCGAAAACCTGAGTTCCGATTTATCAGGCAGGAACTGAGGCGTGAGAATCTTTCTTACGCCCCTCGATGAATCACCGATGCTCGTAGTTTTGTGGACAGCGAAACTTGTTACGCGCAAATGATTATTTTTTTTCCGACGAAACGTTTCCATGCCGTGCTATTTCATTCCGTACGTCTTCTGACTGCGCAGCGCGCTCCGTAGCTGTACTAAATGTTCGTTTCTTGCTGTGAGAGCTCTTATTAATCTGGGGTCACCACTTTGTGTCTGCTACGTAACATCGTACTAAATAATAACTTATATGCAAATGCGAAACATACAACTTCATTTGTCTTTCTCGTAATCTCTGTCTCGTAGGACTTAAGAGCAACTAATCAACAACGGAATATTGTAACTGCACATTACTAAGACAAAGAAGAAACGGTACTCAAATAACTAACGTCTTTGCCACCGAGTGCTGCACTGTGTGTAACTGTTTATTTATTTCGTCTATCTTTCCGCTGCCACAGAGTTATTTCAATGAAGTAGTTTAAATTAAGTGTCACTCATTTTTATAGAGTATGAATACCGTGGTCTATTTTAGTAAAAGGACAAAGTTTTTTACAGAGTCACAAGTGGAACTTTTTCATTGCTTCCTACAAGTCACCAATCGTCTTCAAATATTAAAAATACCCCATGCCCCCGAGTATAGCCCCCTGCTCTCCCATTCAACTATCATGTAGGTACCTTAGGCTCCCTTCGGGCAGTACGACGAGAGGGAGGTGCAGAAGTCATGTAGCATCTTACAGTAGGCATTGGTGATGTCAACAGGAATGGAAGATTACATTGCTGGTCACAGGTTCGAAACCAGCAACGGGAACATCACATGTGTAGAACAACATGTTGCGGTACTTATAAAGACCTTGTCATTAACTTTGATATGGAAAATTATGTTAATGTATCAAAACTATGAATTAACTATATGGGAATGGAAATGTGTTAAATGTTCAGCAAGTTTTCAAGATGGATTTGATAGAGAAAAGTATTGTAGCTTTACTTATCGAAAAACGTAGGTTCATGGAAGAGAGAAAGATGTCTCGCAGCTGAATTTCACTAGAACTACTAGTATATAAATGTCTGGCATGGGAAGATTCTTAAATTGTTCCTTAAATAAGTCGTCTTTGTTGTTTTCGTCGCATATAGTGTACTTGTGGGAAAAAGTAGTAGCTAGCTTAGATTCGAGGTGTAACCGTAATTGCGAGGTTTTAAACAGTCACTGTCATCTGGGTTTTGTAGAATCAAAACAGTGACCCAGTGCAGCACGCTAGTACAGAAGCACACATTTCATTGTCCAGTGTTAAGTTCCTCGTCGGGAATTTGGACAAATGTGTTAGATCAACTAAGGAAACCCAAAAGAGAGGACAAGATGAAGTTTCGCCCGATGTTTCTGTTGCATGCCATTCACTAACAGATATTTTTCTTACTGAGAAGTCTAATGACAACAGTGTCAACAAAATGTTACGAATTGCAATAGTGTTTTAGTAGTACTAAAGTAGGTTTCACTTCTACTTTCTTCTCACTTTCTGAGCTGAAATCAATGCATGTGTGTCGCAAAAATTACGTGGCAAAGTACTAAATATAAATAACATGAAATGAACTGGTGTTGATACGCCAGCGTAATGACAGGAATTAACAATGGAGTTCGTGCCAGATTGCGAACTGAATGTTCCTGCCTCATGACTCGGTGCATATTTCACCCATTACGTCAACTATTTCGTCAGCTTCTGAGTGTTTGCCACGAATTAAGATTTTCTTGTACAGGAAACTTGTAACTGGTTTGCACATTTTGCAGTACGTCAGTGTATGTACAAAACACTGTTTTCTGCAATAAATCACGGAGACGAGCCCAGAAAACATGTTGAGGTATGTTGCAGTAGATGGGTTTCGATTGAAAGGGGAGTTGTTCGCTTTGTAGGAAAGGCTTGAACTCTTTTCTACGTTTAGTATTACGAGGTCGAAGAGGAGGGATTATATTGCCTCATTCCCACGCTACAGGTATCTAGATCCAAAAAAAACTTGTCAGTCCTCTTTTTTCTCCGTCCAGTGTTGTCGGAACTGCAATGGGTGAAAAAGTCGTTTGAAGCTCGGGCGGAAGATGCTTCTAAAACTTTGAAATACCTAACAGTCTTTAGTGGAATGCATCGCAACAAAATTCATTTTCCCGACATTCAGGAAGGATTTCGTGACAGAGGACCATGAAAGTTACGTACATGATAATGTACGATAGTGCATATTTATGATTTGAAACTGCGGAAAATTTACACACTTTGTGACTGTCCTTGGAGGAAGAAACTGAATTTAGGTAAACATTATATTCTTTTTTAAGTTTCGTAGAGAACTTCAGGCAACACTTCCTGATAACTTTAAAGTTTTGAGAAATGGGTCAATGTTGTCCGTTTCAAATTCTTTGCCGCTATTGTAGTAAATGATCTTTTATGCCAGAAAGGCAAATTCACACTGTCAGTGACACCACGTCACATCAAAACAGTGCAGTTCAAATGGTGGCATCCACATGGGCCGTCAACGGACCGTCACGTCACGTCACGTCACGTCACGTCACGTCACCTCACGTTTCTCGGCTCGAAAGTTTTCACGGTGTCGTCGTCTGCTAACATTGGAAATTAACGCACTTCCTCAATGAGTAGTTGTGGATTTGCTGTTTCTGTGTCTTCGTAATCTATATTATTGTGGTTGGTCATCGTGGCAAATTGCAAATCTTCCGTGCCGACCTGAATATATTTTCCACTGAGCATTCTACGACGAGCGAGGCTAGATAGCTGAAATCTAAAACTTATTTAGGTTTCAAAATATCGTTCTAAGTGAATAAGTCAGCTCTATTGAAGGGGAAAAATGTGTTTATCACATTATTTGTTACGAAAGGAAAAAAAAAACATAGTGGATAAAGTATACACGCTCTATTAATTCCCTTATAAATATTGTTTGATGTGTGTGTATGTATACATTTTCGCTAACAAATAACTGTCGATGTCTAAGACGTGTGAGCCGGCGGGAGTGGCCGAGCGGTTCTACGCGTTACAGTCTGGAACCGAACGACCGCTACAGTTGCAGGTTCGAATCCTGCCTCGGGCATGGATGTGTGTGATGTCCTTAGGTTAGTTAGGTTCAAGTAGTTCTAAGTTCTAGGGGACTGATGACAACAGCAGTTAAGTTCCATAGTGCTCAGAGCCATTTGAAACATTTTTTTTCTAAGACGTGTGAGAATGATTCTGCTCTATCTTCCTACCACAGTTGCGCAAGGGCTCTCTGTGGGTGTTTTAGGAATTTGAGTTGAACCTACGGCCTGCAGGGTGGGAAGACACCAGCTCACTATACAGAGTTCAGAAGAGTGCATCAGTACGGACAGTCATGTAATCAGACAATGATCTCAATATATCGATTTAACCGGAATTGTTTCAGAAATTCAATGTAAGTTGTGTTATGTGTTTGACATCTTACATATCTTTTGATATGTTTCACTACTCAGCACTATGCCACACAAAACTGATCTAGAACATACGTTGTATAGTTTCGATTTGCCATTAATACATTTTACCATTGTTACTTCCTCAATTCTGATGCTATACTTCAACTTTTTGTGTCACCTACTGCAACTCATAACCTCATTTTCACCGTTCTGTGCCGGCCTCTCAGAGGATTGACGTGACATGATGTGACGCTCAGAGTGAACCTCGACCTGGGGGTGCCGTGCCGTGACGTGACATGACTGTTAGTGTCAATTGGCCTTAATGAAACATCTGCAAGTCCCCAGTGAAACGATCACAAAATCCGAATTTCAGTGGCAAAAATTAACAAGGATTACACAGAAACAAACTCCTAAGAGCTTGAGTTCCTGGTTTCAGGAGGCGAACTGTTAAGATGCTACGTTCGTTAATCAGTTTGAGTATATACTGAATGTAGCAACTTCTTTACTGGTTTTGTCGTGATCAAATGCGGGAAAGAGTCTTCAGTACCATAAATATTGTGAAAAACAAACTACTCGATATGATGCCATAAGAAGTGGTTAACTGAGTCAGTATAATAAATTGAGAGTATAGCTGAATGGGAAACTACTTTAAAAACTACCTATTTCCACCGGAAGTATTAATCAAAGCGGGAGAAATGAGACGAGCGTATGACATCGTTGGCCGGGAGGCCCCGTCCATGGAACTTCGGCTGCCGAGTGCAAGACTTATTTCAGTCGCCGCCACATTGGGCTACTTGCGCGCCGGTGATTAGGATGAAATTACGATGAGGACAACACAACGCCCAGTCCACGAGTGGAAAAAAATCTCCAACTCGGCGAGCAATCGAACCGGGGCCGCTGCACGAGAGGCAAGCACGTTACCACCTAGATAAGCAGACGGACATCAAAGCGGGAACGATGACTGCGTGCAACTCGAGCGTCTTGTTTGAAGTCTACAGACATTTCTAGCACAACTGCAGGCGCACCTTCATTTCAGTCGATCATAGACCTCGAATTTGAAACATTTTTCTGATCTTGTATGGTATAACAAATTTGTGGTAGACAAATAATATTACAAATAACCTTTTAATTCCAATCGTTTTAACACTTAGAAACATAGTAAAATATCCATACAGTCTAGCATATTTCTATGCAGACTAGCTTATTTTCGAACGCCTTGCAGCGGGATTCTCTCTCAAGCACTTCACACCATTGGCAGGAAGTTAAAGCTAACATCTTCAATCGTTGTGTAAATTTTATTATACACAGAACGTCACAGTAAATCAGAATATTAACACTTTAAATTATTATAAGAATACTTCATGTAGCATCGAAAAGACACAACAGATTTCAATTTCTCCGCCTATGAATCATTTTGCTACCGATTCTGTATTTACTTAAATTGTAAGTAGGCTATTTAGGTTTTCTTATTGGTAACTCCACGTAGCGCTCTGTATGAAAATCACTGGCTCTGCCGTGTGCAGTCTGTGGCTGGTTTGCATTGTTGTCTGCCGTTGTAGTGTTGGGCTGTTGGCTGTTAACAGCGCGTAGCGTTGCGCAGTTGGAGGTGAGCCGCCAGCAGTGGTGGATGTGGCGAAATGAGATGGCGGATCTGTGAGAGCGGATGATCTGGACGTGTGTCCACCAGAATCAGTACATTTGTAAGAATGGATGTTATGAACTGCTATATATATTATGACTTTTGAACACCATTAAGGAAAATACATTGTTAGTTCTCTATCAAAATCTTTCTTTTGCTAACTGTGCCTATCAGTAGTTAGTGCCTTCTGTAGTTTGAATCTTTTATTTAGCTGGCAGTAGTGGCGCTCGCTGTATTGCAGTAGTTCGAGTAACGAAGATTTTTGTGAGGTAAGTGATTTGTGAAACGTATAGGTTAATTTAGTCAGGGCGATTCTCTTGTAGGGATTACTGAAAGTCAGATTGCACAGTCATGTATAATTTTTCTAAGGGGACGTTTGATATGTCGATCCTAAGCCTAGGATACCTCACTGGAATCTTCTGATTTTTTCTTGTAGTTTGTGTAATTAGTGTAGCTTTTCTTTATTGCTAGCGCGTAATTGTAGAGTGAATTTCCTTTGTAGTTGTAGTTTTTCATTCTTGTACAGTAAAACAGTTGTGGCATGCATGTAGATTTGCACCATGTATTTCGCAGCTGCGCTTGGGATTAACTAGATATTATTTTCAGTGCTATGTTAATGCGTTTTCTTATTTTTGCTCTTCAAATTGTGGTTTTATTTGTTGTCGTGTGAAATATTGTGACAATTATGGCGTGTGAAAAACGTAGTACTAGGCTCCAAAGTAAACTGTGAAATGACAGTGAAGGCGAAAGCAGTGTGTTAGCGCCACCGTGTGATGAATTAACTAATGTTCAACATAGTAATTTGGTAATTGTGCGCAGGGAAATGGAGCGGGCTTCAAATAATGGTGTAGGCAGTGAAACAATTAGTGAACAGGGACGCATTATCGATCGATCGGTCGGCAACAGCCCGCCTCAGGAATCCGAAATGACAGGCCACACTCTTGCAAATACTGTAGATTCAGGTTTTGCGTCCTCACCGTTTTCTCAAATAAGTCAAGACACATTTTCTGCTTGTCAAAATGTGAATGTTGCCGGTGCAAATGCACTGCCGAAAAGCATAGAGGAACAGATTATAGACACTAATACATTATTATTGCAATTAATTCAACAAATCAAACAAAATCAGAGACAAACACAGCAAAAGCTTCAAAAGTTAGACACAATGGAACAAAAGCTTCAAAAGTTAGACTCAGTGGAACATACGCTTGAACAAACACATGGAGATTTTACTACTGAGTTACATAAAATCGAATCGAAATGTCAAAAAATCTGTAATGACGTAAAAACACAAATTTGTGAGCATTTCCAACCTATTTTTTTCGGCATGAAAATACTCATACATTACAGAATCACGAATTAGCCATAAAAGAAAAGCAAACTATTGTTCATGAAAATCATGAGACCTTGGAAGTTTATGTTGACTCAGTTGCATCTACCGATTCGGTTACGCAACTTGCAAAAACTCATGAAAACTTAAAGGACACAGTAGATACGATTTCAACACAAATGGACACTCTGAAATTTGGTTCAGAAAAACACACTGATGAAATAAGTACACTATCGGAGAAAGTAGCTGAACTTTCGGATCAGTTCACTAACTTATCTGCAAAGGTAGATGATGATCTGAATGACACAAGACCTGTAGCCACCACTGACACAGAAGAGGTCGAACAAATTAAGAAAGTCAAACAAAATCAGAATCAAATTAATACGCAACGCAAAAGGGAAATCCGGGAAGTACAAGATCAGTCGGCACAAGTAATACAAAAATTACATATTTCAGAGGACACTCGCACTCCAACACGCGAAGAGGGACTTAGAAATATGGAAAAGCTACAAAATAATAGCACAGGGCGTTTCGGAAATTATGAAAGAAATTGGCAAGGTGCACCGAATTCTGTGATGGAACCGCCGACACGACGTAACAATGACCGATATGTTACTCGCCGACACGTTTATTTTGACTATAAGCTGTTCATTACTACACGTAAATTCAAAACATTTAAAGATTCTGGCAACGACATTCATCCACAAGCGTGGCTCCATCAATTCTCTCATTGTTTTCCTCCCAACTGGTCATTAGAGCACAGATTAGAATTTATGTGTGGCTACTTAGAGAATGAACCAGCTGAAAGAATGCGATCGGTCATTCACGATTGTCACAGTGAAGGAGAATTTTATCATGCCTTCCTCTCAGCATATTGGTCTCAAGCTACGCAAGACCGAGTAAAACATAGCATCATAATGATGAAACATTTTGAACGATCTGAATTTTCCAGTCTTGTGAAATATTTTGGAGACATGTTGCACAAGAATCAGTACCTGTCAAACTCATACAGCCCCTCAGAACTCATCCGCATTTGCTTAATCAAATTACCTGAACATTTACGAGATATTATTTTGGCAGAACGGCGCAAAGACGACATTGAAGCTTTTCAGGGACTCTTACAAGAATTAGAAATTGACACTGACAATCGCGGAACGCGAAAACAGGAACACAACAATTACAGGTCACATCCGTCGCAATTCCGCGATGAAAGAAATAATAACTGGACACGACAAGGCTATTCTCAAAACACAAATCGTGACCAAAACAGACACCACCCGCATGACAACCGTTGGCAGAGTAGTAATAATTACAGGGAAAGATCACCTCTCCGTGGTAATGACTATCACAGAGACAATCAGAGAAACAGACAATATGGCAACCAGAACTATTATTATCACGGGAGACAGAATAACTTCAGACGCGACGGTCCACCATGCAGTGTTAATTCAGGGAGGGATTCTCCCCCACTTAACTGACAAGAAAAAAATTACCGACATGACGACAGACGATATGATCGTAACGACAGACCCGAATTTCATCACAGCTGGCGGGATTCAAACAGGGCAGGGCCCTCTCGACAAAGTGAATTTGTAGAAGTTAGACCTCCAAATCCCATTAAGGGGATACGGAATCGGATTTTAGGTTAAAAAATCGAATTTTTTTTTATTGGCGTATTATATTCTGCCATGTTTCCTCTTTAAAATGACGTATCATACATAGCTCTACTACAATTATAACTATTTTATTTTTATATATTTGTGAGATCGGGTATTGCGCTTTAGTTATACACGTCTCTCGTGGCTGACCATGAACTTTTTGGCAGTACCTTTAAAGTGACATGAATTCAAATATCCCGGTTTCCAGCGACTATTTATACACTAGTTGCCCGAAAATGTTTCTCTCTGGTTTCCTCAAGTTACTCTTTGACTTTGTGGCGGGACTGTTTTGTAAACAGTGTGATATAAGAAAGTAGTTGTTGTTGAGTTATTTCGTATTTAGTGCTTCATTTTTCGCAGTGAAAATGCCTAGAGCTAAAGCAAAAGTATTTAAAAAGCGTGTGAACTGGCAAAAGAAAAGAAATAATGATTCATTAGCAAAGCAAAGCAGTTCATCATCATCACTGTTGGAAAATGTGAATCCACTTATTACTGATTTGCCGAACGAACTTACACCAAATGAAAACAGTGCTTCTCATAAAAAACTAAGAGATTTGGAAGAGAAATATAATTTACTTGATAGAGGGAATTAAGTTTTTGAACTCATTGATACGAATATATTGTGTGAAGCTCTTGAAAACAGTTTGTGCTGCAAAAAATGTCATGGAAACGTTTCTCTGAAAGTAGAATCCCATGTTGGCCTGGCTGCCCAGTTTAATTTAATATGCAGTGTTTGTAAATACAGCTGTAAGTTTCCAAGTTCGGTTTCAGTAACTGTAAATAATGGATACAAGAAAACTGAACTTTATAGTGTAAATATTAGGTTAGTTTATGGATTGCGAGCAATTGGTAAGGGCAAAGCAGCTGGTGATATGCTATGTGGTGTTCTAAATCTTCCAAGTGCACCTTCAAAGTTTGAAGCTTACAATTATGTACTAGGATCTGCAGTTGAAGATGTAGCACAGAAGTCAATGCAGGTTGCTGTGGAAGAAGCAGTGGAAGAAAATGACGGCAGTCGTGACCTCACAGTGGCGTTTGATGGCACGTGGCAGAAAAGGGGCCACACCTCCAACAATGGTGTTGTAACAGCAACTAGTGTTGATACTGGCAAGGTTATTGATGTTGCAATAATGTCTAAAAACTGTAGGTGCACAGGCAGGCTGAAAAATGAACACAGTGATGACTGTATTGCTAATTATTATGGTAGTAGTGGTGGCATGGAGGTTGCTGGGGTGAAGAAAATTTTTCATCGCTCTTCACAGTGGTATAATGTTCGCTATGTCAAATATCTGGGAGATGGTGACTCTAAAGCATTCAAAGAAGTTTTGGAAAGCAAACCATATGGGAACAGTGTAAATATAAGCAAACTTGAATGTATAGGACATGTGCAGAAGAGAATGGGTGCCAGGCTGAGAAGGTTAAAATCAGTTATGAAAGGGAAAAAACTAGATGATGGGAAAACCTTGGATGGCAGAGGAAGATTGACTGATTCCATAATAGACCACATTCAGAACTGCTATGGCCTTGCAATCAGGCAAAATACAGGCAATCTTGAAGAAATGAGGAGAGCTATATGGGCTTTATATTTCCACACCGCATCCACGGATGAGCATCCACAACATGGTTTGTGCCCCAAAGGTGAAAATAGCTGGTGTAAATACAATAGGGGACTAACAACAGGAGAGAAATACATTCACCACCACAGTCTACCATCAGCCATCATGGCAGAAATAAAGCCCATTTTCAGAGATCTGGCTGACAGAAGTCTTCTGATGAAATGTCTTCACGGAAAAACGCAGAACCCCAACGAGTGCTTGAATAGTGTGATATGGCATCGTCTCCCAAAAACAGTGTTTGTCGGAATTAATACACTACATTTTGGTGTGTATGATGCTGTGGCAACCTTCAATCTTGGAAATATAACTAAATGCCAGGTCCTTCAAAAGCTGGGTATGTGTGTTGGTTCCCGTACGGTACGTGCTATGTTCTTTTTAGATCAGCACAGACTAAGGCATGCTGATAATATAATCAAGACATTAGTGAAAAAAGCAAGACAGGTGCAGAGGGGTGCCAAAAGAAGACTTGAAGATGATTATGAAGACTGTGAAGGGGGTATTGACTACGGATCAGGAATGTTTTAATCTTCTTTCTCCGTTTCCCGTAAGTTTACTTTTTACTTCATCTAGGAACATTATCTCAGGTACTGGTCAACCTAGAAGTCTGAAATTTTTATGACGTAGTGACATAGGTCCCTATTACATACTGAAACAACGATTTTTTAATTACTTGATTTACAAAAGACTTAGGGGTGATAGTCTAGTAAAAAGCGATGGAAAAAATTTACTTAAAAATAAATGTACAATATCTCTGTAAGAAAATACTTTGACAATAAACTGTTGTTTCAGTATTGTTGTAACATATGAATGCACATACAGTAAAATTTTTACCTCTCTGTCTCCAGTAGTTTGTGAGAAAATGTTCCCTATAGTAGGCATATATTAACATTGCGGGGATAGGTGATTCCGTATCCCCTTAACGACGCGCGCCAACAAAGAGGCAGACAATGATCTGCACTGCAGGCAGCCACGTGCACCAGCTGGCTCAGAGAAAAATAACATAGACGCTAACCTTGAGAAAATTTTTTGCATTCCTTACCAACGTACACAACATGATAATTACTTTGAAGTTGAAAATCTGCGCACTAGAAAGGGTAAAGGACTGCACCACATTTCACGTGTAAAACCGTTTATTGAGAGATAATCTGATTTTTTACTTAGTCTTTGCCATAAGACTTTTCACTTCACGCTACTTGTACAATTTGTCACACTGAGAAACTGTTAACATGCAAAAGTGTTTTGAAGTTAACTATCCAGCCTAGAACCTAGGGAACATATTTAAACAGAAATTACGAATGCATTGTTATAGTGAACAGACAACACAGTGTTGTTATTTGTACATTCTTGCTTGTTAGTTGCACGATTATGTAACGACTATCAGGCTTACATACTTAGAACATATACTGCTAATGAGATTTTAATACAACATTTTGGTTTAATTGAAAAGACATTCTTTATTTGAAGTACTTTCTGTGAGATTAAAGATGACTTAGTACTTAGTTTCTTTGACAGCTACACGATTATATCACGATGCTACTAATATGTGACACAATTTACATTGTTGCTTTTGCGGTGTATCTGTTTTATATCTGCACAGTTTTTCTGTATTATTCTGGAAAGTAAAACAGGTTTTAGTAGTAACTAAAACAGCCTTTACCCTAGCACAACAATACGTTACATTATCGTTCTTTCTTGATCACGGTAAGGTACATAATAACTAAGATATCTATATGCAAAGCATTTCACTTTCGTTTATGATGAGGTAAGTACATTGATTTCAGCAAAACTTTGCTTACAGAGGACGATAACTACGACACTTACACAGAATTATCTTACAGCAAGACGCCCATTTAGCGTTACAGGACACGCATTTGAGTGATTAATTTTGTACTTAAACCATTTATTTTTCAAGATTTTTGAATTACAAAGAAAGTTTTCCATGACACATTTCTTTCCATTGCTGTAATCTGTAACTCCTGAGGGTATAATTACATTAATCCTCATGGGGGTATGCGCTTACTTTGTGTACCATGTGTGTGGCAAGCACAAGGAGCCCTAGCTAATATGGTATTTATTTACACAACTTTACACATCGGTACCATGTTTTTCTAACACATAAATTACACAGCTATTTGATCATTTAACTGAGAGACAAACTTTTTTTTTACTACGTCAGTGACTGATGTTTACGCAATTACACAGTTGGATAGCTTCACACTTATGAAACTGTATTTTGTATGTACTTTGTGAACTCTTCATATTTTTTCAGAACCATTGTGATACTATGAGAGCTTTGAATGATGTATTTGGTATGAGATCATGATTTTTAAAGTACGTTTGAGGTAGATGACACTATTGAAATGAGCAGAGTATATTTTTTAGGGTTTGACATTATTGCAGAAAGCTACGACGTTTTTGAGATTTGACTGAGGTGTTACGGTGTTATTATTATTACGACGACGATGTGTATTATGCTGCTGTGGTTACACAAACGTTAGTTTTACAATTAAGTGCTCTACTAAGCCAGTGCCGTAAAAAGCCGGTCAATGAAGTTCAAAAGGGGTAGAATATGGGAAACAATTTGTGCAGTCGCAAACTTTTATACAGTGGTTGGAGGGATCGCCATTAACAACATACTAGATATTCTGACCTGAGGTGCCGAGTGTGCCAAAGGGGGGGAGGGGGGGGTGACTTTGGAGATTACTTTTGTGCGTTTTTCATTAGGAACTCGAAGACTACAGCCTCTAGCGAAAACGTGTCCCGGCACAAAATTTAACTACATTACATTTCCTACAAAAAGTTCCTGTTCACTTTTCTATAGGACTAGTAATTTTCTCATAGGGAGCTAGAGCGTATGAGAATCTCGCACATGGTTTTAGGAGGCCAGATGTAACATGGTGGTATGCATAAAACGACAACGGCAAGGGCAGTTTTGTCTCCCCGTATAACACACGATTACTGATCATCAGGCAGAAAGAAGGGTCGGCATTATTTGCGTGGCGCAAAATAGAAAATCCGGTATCGGTTGCTTGACGGACAGATACTCTTGATAGTCACTATTACCTGTTCTCTATGAATAATACCAGCCAAATACAACTCCTGTACGAAAATCCGGTGATAGTTCATTATTGTCTAATCTCTCTCACATTCTGCTCAAATGTCATCATTAGTTCTTGTAGCCGACGATTCCAGCAATTCTGAACTGTGGAAATTATTTTTAGTTAAAAATTTGATTTTATGATGTTCGTTACTTTTTGTGCGATCTCATTTAACTGTGATTGTATGCCATTGTGACAGAATCAGTTTCAGTTATCCAAGCACCTACACAACGGAAGATATAAGAATAAACAGACAAGTGCCAGCAATTTACACTCCACATTCTTCTGTCAACAGCGATTACTGTTTCAAAAAATTGCGCTTACTGTACCACCCAGTTTTAAAAAAAGTTGCAAATAATATGTGTTAAACATACAGCCATCACTAGTTTTGAAGACTGAATTAGAGGTCATAACAGAGTGACACGGCAATGAGACAGGAACACCATAGTCGCAGTTCAAAGGAGTGGCCCATAAATCTTCCTCATACTATCCTCACACCGATTTCCAAAAATTTGCAGGTAGTGTTAACGAAGATAATTTGAAACAAAAAATGTCAATATTAAATTTCTCAAACTAATTTTTATGTATGGTAATTTGTCAATGTTGAGAAAGGTTTCTAACGTGTTTGTGTAAGATGACGCTAGACGCTGGACATTTTGAAACTTTGCAATGTTATAAATAACAGCTACGGCAGGAAGCATCCCTATATAGCACTGAAACTATAGCTGTACTTGTAACGCAGTGTAATAAAATGTCATATCCGTCTTACCAAAATTAATTTTATGATTTGTAAAAGAAAATAATCGTATGGGATCCTAAACGCTTTGATATAAAAGATGCACATGTATTTAGAATCACTTATAATAAGAATGGTTCAAATGGCTCTGAGCACTATGGGACTTAACTTCTGAGGTCATCAGTCCCGTAGAACTTAGAACTACTTAAACCTAACTAACCTAAGGACATCACACACATCCATGCCCGAGGCAGGATTCGAACCTGCGACAGTAACGGTCGCGCGGTTCCAAACTGTAGCGCCTAGAGCCGCTCGGCCACTTCGGCCGGCTGTAATAAGAATCTTCCTCCTCTATTCATGTAATTAAGATCTCGCAGAGCAGATATCGGACGATAAAACCTAGATCTTATTCTTCTTTCAATAATAATCAATGTTAACAAATTTTGGTTAGAAACGACACAGTGTCTCATTTACTGGTGTAATTCCCTGTTCTCATTTATTGCCGATGAGTTACGCTAGCTTCTGAATGTTTCGGTAGCTGCAAGAAATCCACGGCATGTGATAATATTTTCTACAGAACATTAGTAATGAAAGAAAGTTAGGTCTTTGTGGAACAGTCCGGGCTGTTACGAAAGTGTCGGTGCATTGTGTCGCAGTGCTGATGGCTTGGGTAGGGGAATAGGTGGATGGGGGGGGGGGGGGGGGCGGGGGGGGGGGGGAATGAATTTGTTGAAGCGGGAACCTGAGAATCACGTGGCAAGCATGTGCGCTTAACTTGGAAAGCCCACCTGCGGCCTGGCCCATTGTTTTCAGTAACAATGCGGGCCCGACAGTTGCGTAAACGGGCAATAGCCAGGGCATGACCGGAAAGTTATAATCGAGTTAAATCACAGCCAACACTAACAACAAAATTAAACTCACGCTTTCTGCAGTCGACCAATTAAACAAAGATAAAAATTCCAGAAAAAAGTTATTATCTGGCTTAATTTGATATTGTTTGAAATTTTCATTGTGGCAATGTTATACTGGTCTCCCAGCGTTTAAAATTAACGTTACACAAAATGAAACGGCGATATCGGGAAGAAATATGAAACATGGTAATGGTGGGTGCACATAACAGCAACGGGTTTTATTGCCTTAGCTATAATATGAGTCCTGAGTGAGAGAATGGTACACACTTTCTGATGGATCTAATAACTGTTTCGGCTCTTTCATAGGTGCTGGCCGCTATCACCAATCCCAAAACTAAGCTAGCAGATGAAACAAAATAGCAGCTCGACATTTCCATTTCTTTGATTATTTATTCAGGTATTTATTCTGGTTAGTGGATCACTAGTGATTGGCTGTTTCACAATACTGCATGCAGAGTGATGAATAACTAGTGTTACCAAAACGGCGAAATTTAAATAATGTGATTTGTTTCATATATTTTTAATTTGGACCTTTTTTTAGCGAAACCTTCTTACAGATTATTCTAATATAGTTCTGAAGAAATGTAGCATGTTTCATATTGTACAGCACAATCAATACCAACTTTACATTTTCAATAGTAATCTCATTCGGCTCTAACAGCTTTACATTTTGAATAGTGACCTTATTCCGCTCATACTTCCAATGTACATTTAACAGAAAAATTATTCTCTCTACAGCTGCACTACGTGCAGGTATGGTAAAATAGTACTGTACCACTTTCAACAACTCTTTGTAATCGACCCTACTACTCATGTATTGATATAATTTCTCAGCAACAATTTTCCCTAGCAAAGTTGCAGAATCCATCATGTTGTATGTCCTTAAAACTCATATTTCGTCAAAGGATTCAGCCACAAATAACAATGTTAACACCTTTTAAATATAACATAATTTTATCGAGAAGTAACCACTGAAGTATAGGCATACCACTGTATCTGGTCATTCACCTATTAATATAATTGTAAGTAACTCTGTAAAAAGTGTACATTTCAGTTTCAAAGAGATAACTAAATCAGATTTAGTAACAAATTCCTTTACTTTTAATGGGGAAAAAAACTATTTTCTGCCCATTCATGCAAGCTAGAAACAGTACTCGGTGAAACTGAGTAAACTTCCACCTTCATATTGTACACTACTGGCCATTAAAATTGCTACACCACAGAGATGACGTCCTACGGACGCGAAATTTAACCGACAGGAAGAAGATGCTGTGATATGCAAATGATTAGCTTTTCAGAGCATTCACAAAAGGTTGGCGCCGATGGCGTCCCCTACAACGTGCTGATATGAGGAAAGTTTCCAACCGATTTCGCATATACAAACAGTAGTTGACCGGCGTTGCCTGGTGAAACGTTGTTGTGATGCCTCGTGTAAGAAGGAGAAATGCGTACCATCACGTTTCCGACTTTGATAAAGGTAGTATTGTAGCCTATCGCGATGGCGGTTCATCTATCGCGACATTGCTGCTCCAATTGGTCGAGATCCAATGACTGTTAGCAGAATATGGAATCGGTGGGTTCAGGAGGGTAATACGGAGCGCCGTGCTGGATCCCACCAGTCGCGTATCACAAGCAGTCGAGATGACAGGCATCTTATCAGCATGGCTGTAACGGATCGTGCAGCCACGTCTGGTTTCCATGAGTCAACAGATGGGGACGTTTGCAAGACAACAACCATCTGCACGAACAGTTCGACGACATTTGCAGCAGCATGGACTATCAACTCGGAGACCATGGCTGCGGTTACCCTTGACGCTGCATCACAGACAGGAGCGCCTGCGATGGAGTACTCAACGACGAACCTGGGTGCACGAATGCCAAATCGTCATTTTTTCGGATGAATCCGGGTTCTGTTTGCAGCATCTTGATGGTCGCATCCGTGTTTGGCGACATCGCGGTGAACGCCCATGCCATACTGGCATATAAGCCGGCGTGTTGATATGGGGTGCCATTGGTTACACGTCTCGGTCACCTCTTGTTCGCATTGACGGATCTTTGAACTGTGGACGTTACATTTCAGATGTGTTACGACCCGTGGCTCTACCCTTCATTCGATTCCTGCGTTATGCTACGTTTCACCAGCAGTCCGCAGCTCGTGGTCGTGCGGTAGCGTTCTCTCTTCCCGCGCCCGGGTTCCCGGGTTCGATTCCCGACGGGGTCAGGGATTTTCTCTGCCTCGTGATGACTGGGTGTTGTGTGATGTCCTTAGGTTAGTTAGGTTTAAGTAGTTCTAAGTTGTAGGAGACTGATGACCATAGATGTTAAGTCCCATAGTGCTCAGAGCCATTTCGGCAGGATAATGCACGACCGCATGTTGCAGGTCCTGTGCGGGCCTTTCTGGATACAGAAAATGTTCGACTGCTGCCCTGGCCAGCACATTGCCCAGATCTCTCACCAACTTAAAACGTCTGGTCAATGGTGGCCGAACAACTGGCTCGTCACAATACACCAGTCGCTACTCTTGATGAACTGTGATATCGTATTGAAGCTGCACGGGCAGCTGTACCTGTACACGCCATCCACGCTCTGTTTGGCTCATGCCCAGGCGTGTCAAGGCCTTTATTATGGCCAGAGGTTGCTGTTCTGTGTACTGATTTCTCAAGATCTGTGTATCCAAATTGCGTGAAAATGTAGTCACATGTCACTTCTAGTATAATATATTTGTCCAATGAACACCCGTTTAACATCTACATTTGTTCTTGGTGTAGCAATTTTAATGGCCAGTAGTGTAGAATTTGTTTTTGCAAAAAACTCAATATACTGCGTAAAAACTGTAAGAAGTCTGCTGCCAATGACCAACAGACCATAGGATAATACATTTATAAAACAATTGATAAAAGTGCGATTAATTTTCTGGATGAATGTTGCCAGAGCTAGGATTCAAACTAGACTGGAATTATAAATAAATAATATACTTTTATTGTGTACTAAAAAATGGGCGATTTTGTAAGTAATTACGGGACGGGGGAGGGCGGGTCGAGGAAGGCCTCCGTTAAAATCGGATGATATGATAACCCCATGAATAAAGACTTCATATTTGGTTAATATGTAGTACCACTTCAGAGAGCACAGTAATACTGTGTGCAAAACGAGTTTCGTTCGTATTTTGTCGGAAGAATGCGAACGTATTAATGTCTTTCTTTGCAACGTACAATATGCTTACACATCAGCTGGTCGGAGTGTATGTCTGTCCACGCAGTAAAGAGAATGATATCATTTCTCCGGACGTAGTACAGCGTGAAAAATAGCTGACAGCAGAAGCGTAAGTTGTGTATGATAACTAACACATAAACAGTTACTGTTTACCTCTGAGACTTTCGCTTGTTACAGTCTGAAGCAATCGTGCTGTAATTTTTAGCTCTATGTTTTGAAGTAACATTTGTTTTTTTGAGACACTAAAATCCTGAATTCAGATGGAACAGAGAACTGTAAAGCGACGATCAAAGTCGCACATACGATAGTTTATAAGGGGGGGGGGGGCTGGGTGGTTCTGGACCCTGAGGGCGTGGAGTGTTTTTTATATTTTGGAAGACAAAAAGATACTTGGAAGGAGCCATAAGAAAGTTTTAGTTCCGACTCTGTTATAGACGTTTATTGAGTGAAAAAAATGTCTGAAGTGTTTTTTTTTTTTCCTAGTACCTAGGTGGAGTCGCTAACCCTGCACTCCCTCCTCACCCCCCCCCCCCCCCCCCCTCCTCACCATGCCACTGGGCATGGCCGTCCTTGACGACGACTCCGACGAGAGTGGTTTTGACATTCCCACATTCCCATGACTTTTGCATCACACTAGATTGTTCTTGAGGAAAAGCTATAGTTTTGCCGGCGAAAACTAATTGCAAGGGTGAACTGAAAATCAGATGTGGGTGGAATTTCCGCTGCTGAAAGCAACACACTCACCTTAGCAGTATCATTGTAAAGACAGAAATCTTTATTTCATGTATTTGTCTTCTATTAGGAGCGGATACGATTCCATAAAGTAACATTTACACTAATGTGAAGTATATAAATAACTGGAAATATTTTGCGATAAAATGAACATAACACAGCACCGTCTCCGAAAGTCATTACTGCAGAAAACATAATGATGTGAGCTCGTTGTAATAGGCAGACATTTCAAGCGGGCAGTGCAGGAACTGAAGGCGCCTGTAAAATTCTCGTGTATAAACAACTAAAGACGCCTATCGAGGTTTGAGCGTATCAGTGGAATTCTGTTAGAGACAAATAACATTTGTTACATTGATCTGATGTAAAAACAAATCTGCTACATATGCTATCAAAGCTATGTGCAGCCAAAAGTTAGAAATGCAGGTATGCCATAACATGTAACGCGCTACTGTAATCTGCATATACAAAAGTTTGTAAAGTTGTTTTTGTATGTGAACATTTTCTACTCTATTAATATTGTAAGTAATGGTCTGAAAATAAATGAAAACGTTCGAAATTAGTCACCAATAAAAATTTTATATGCACCTATGTGGAAACGTAACTAATAAATTATAAATAAATTGAGTTGCTGATCCTGATGCAAATGCAGTGGTGGAACCGCATTCTTCTTTTCAGTTATCAGAACTATACGTTCACAACCGTTTAGAATAATAATAACGTGCAACTGAAGAAAACATTATCAAAATCCGTACTATTTACTACAAACGTCTACAGTATGCACGTCTTTCTCAACGTACGTTCACCTACAGATTACCTAACCACTCCTTATGTGTAAGGTTGTATTGAAGTCCGTAATGGGATGTTGGCCAATCACAGATCAGAAAACCCAACGCTTCCTTATAATAATATGCGCTAGACAGCCAAGCACAGACGTATTTTCTAGTTGTACCACTTGTTTGACCACGCACCCAATGGTTCATCACGGCGCAGTAGGTCTTGTCCAGTTAGGTCTATCCCATATTGCACGACGACATAGTTTCCACATACCAAATAATTTGGCTGGAATTATTGTCTCCCAACAAACCTACACCATGTTTCAGATAGGTGGGTCTCAGGCTCTCAGTATAGGGCCGATTAGATAAAAATACTACAAAAGTTCCTTCAGTGATATGTAGTTGTGTGAAGAACAGTGTTAATACCAGTAAGAGAAATGTATACGTAAGTAGGTGCAGTGGTACAGAACAGAGGCCAAATGCGACATGACTGAGACATGAAATTTAAAATTTTCCGGGCGAATTAAATGTCCGAAAAGATTTCAAGATTGCATCCGGTCGTCGTAAACCTCACTCCACGATATTTCGACTGGACACCTGTCGGTCATCTTCAGGTCGCTTATACACCAAAAACTGATGTAGTGTTATGTAGTGTTATGGTGAAACATCCTCAACACAAAGACTTCGTTGTAAGCGACTGGTGCTGTGATAGTGCGGAAGAAGACCAGAAGAAGAGGAAAAATGGGTTACTCCTACCTGATAATATAAGCACGATAATTGTAGGTCCATCCAGCCGCCGCAAGACAAATGTTCTCATGTCAGTGCTAACATACCCAGATCGAGTACGCTTGAACATGTATGTGTATTTTCAAAAACGCTGTTTCAGCCCAGGTACCAGTTGCTTCAAAAGATACTGCAAGGTGTGACTGGTGTAACATACATGACATTCAGTCACGGCAGCGAAATCTCCCTGCTAGAAAAAGTAAAGCCCAACACCATGTTCGTATTTAATAATGTCGCTGTGGAAAACGAGGATCAAATTGTATGATATTTCTGTTTTGGTCGTCATATGGGTGTTGCTTCTTTTATTTGAGTGAAACATATTCCAGAATCCCAAAACAGACGGTGAGGGCTAATGCAAAACTCATTGTAGACTTCAAACAGTAAAATTTGAATTTAAATCAAATTTACCAAGCTCGTGTAGGAAGAGACAGGTCCTTCAATGAATTTATAAAGATATATGGAGGTTCGTGGAATCACACATAGTAGAGGTTACTTGTTATCGATAAACTAAGAGAACTGAATGATAGTAGGTGTAGACCCGACCTCCAGGAGTTTCCCTATATGTATTGAGAGAGGTGGGTATATTATTGTACATCCGACCATGGAAGAGTTCACATGTATCGCGGGCACTCTACCTGAGAGAATGGGTATACATAGATAGAGAATTCATCTACACAAATTTCAGTCTTTCTAACGTAGAGTTAAGGATTTAGTGACTTATATCCTTCTGAGACTGATCAATGAGTTCGATGGCAGGGTCACTCCACTTGAAAAGAGCGTAAACGACTTAACTGTTAAGGCTGACAGAACTGAACGGAATGTCTACAAGATGCACTCTGCTATGCAGTCCGCTTGTAGACTACTGGCCATTAAAATTGCTGCACCAAAAAGAAATGCAGATGATAAACGGGTATTCATTGGACAAATATATTATACTAGAAGTGACATATGATTACATTTTCACGCGATTTTGGTGCTTAGGGTTGGGCTTCTTCCGGGGAAGAGACCAAACTGAGAGGTAATCGGTCTCATGGGGCTAGGGAAGGACGGGAAAGGAGGTCGGCCGTGCCCTTTCAAAGGAACCACCCCGGCATTTGCCTGGAGCGATTTAGGGAAATCACGAAAACCTAAATCGGAATGGCCGGACGTGGGATTGAACCGTCGTCCTCCCGAATGCGAGTCCAGTTGGGTGCGTAGATCCTTGAAAAATCAGTACCCAGAACAACCACCTCTGCCGTAATAACGGCCTTGACACGCCTGGGCATTGAGTCAAACAGAGGTTGGATGGCGTGTACAGGTACAGCTGCCCATGCAGCTTCAACACGATACCACAGTTCATCAAGAGTAGTGACTGGCGTATTGTGACGAGCCAGTTGCTCGGCCACCATTGACCAGCCGTTTTCAGTTGGTGAGAGATCTGGAGAATGTGCTGGCCAGGGCAGCAGTCGAACATTTTCTGTATCCAGAAAGGCCCGTACAGGACCTGCAACATGCGGTCGTGCATTATCCTGCTGAAATGCAGGGTTACGCAGGGATCGAATGAAGGGTTGAGCCACGGGTCGTAACACATCTGAAATGTAACGTCCACTGTTCAAAGTGCCGTCAATGCGAACAAGAGGTGACCGAGACGTGTAACCAACGGCACCCCATACCATCACGCCGGGTTAAACGCCAATATGGCGATGACAAATACACGCCTCTATACACGCCTCTACTGTGCGTTCACCGCGTTGTCGCCAAACACGGATGCGACCATCAAGATGCTGTAAACAGAACCCGGATTCATCCGAAAAAATGACGTTTTGCCATTCGTGCACCCAGGCTCGTCGTTGAGTACACCATTGCAGGCGCTCCTGTCTGTGATGCAGCGTCAAGGGTAACCGCAGCCATGGTCTCCGAACTGATAGTCCATGATGCTACAAATGTCGTCGAACTGTTCGTGCAGATGGTTATTGTCTTGCAAACGTCCCCATCTGTTGACTCAGGGATCGAGACGTGGCTGCACGATCCGTTACTGCCATGCTGATAAGATGCCTGTCATCTCGACTGCTTGTGATACAATCCAACCTTTATCAAAGTCGGAAACGTGATGGTACGCATTTCTCTTCCTTACACGAAGCATCACAACAACGTTTCACCAGGCAACGCAGGTCAACTGCTGTTTGTGTAAGCGAAATCATTTGGAAACTTTCCTCATGTCAGCACTTTGTAGGTGTCGCCACCGGCGCCAACCTTGTGTGAATGCTCTGGAAAGCTAAATATTTTCATATCACAACATCTTCTTACTGTCTGTTAAATTTCGCGTCTGTAGGACGTCATCTTTGTGGTGTAGCAATTTATATGGCCAGTAGTGTATATAACAAGGTGTCGACCAAGAATTATAGTCCCTGGCGCACTATTAGACGCACTACATTTTTTAAGCAAATTTCGATTTATGTCTAACGAAATCTGTTTTTAATACATAATTTGTCATAAAATGATTATGTGTAGTCTACTTCTTAACTAAGGTGATATAAGAAATAAAAGAACCTAGATTTGTTGAAAATATTTTATTTCAGTGATTACAACAAACGTTAAAATGCCGTCAGAGTGAAAAAATTAGTTTTAATGTCTTGGTGAGCTACCTTTTGCAGCTATGAGGGCCTTAATACGACGTGGCATGCTGTCTATGCAGGACTGTACTGTGTCCTGCATTTTCGGATGATGATACCACAAATGGATGATCTTCGCTAAGAGCTGTGTTTTTGTTGTGATGACATCTTTTGCCGTCTCCCTCTTCATTAGTCCCCATACGTTTTCTATGGGGTTCATGTCGGGACTATTACCTGGCCAGTCTAACAGAGTGATATCTTGTTCCTTCAGAAAGGATTTAACTGACCTGGTTGTGTGACAGGGAACTCTATCTATCATTAAAATAAATGGTTCCTCATTCAGGAACCTTTCTTTGAAATGTAGTATTAACCGTTTTTGCAGGACTTCCGTGTACTGGTCTTGTCTCATTATGCCTTTACACACGTAAGTTATCCTGCAACCTTGTCACAAATGACACATCAAATCATCACCTCAAATGCATGTTTCACGGTCTGAATAATGCAGTCGGAATGAAATTTTTTCCCTGTTCGGCGGCGCACATACTGAGATTTGTTAGTTAAAAATTTCAAACGTGCTTTCATCGCTGAAGTGTACCTGTAAAAATCAAGAAACATTATTAACATACATACACAAAAAAAAGTTTTTCATAAGCCTGGTTCCCAGAACTCCTGAAGATAGACGTTGATGTGGATATTGTATCACAGACACTGTTCAGAGATGTCACTAAACACGCCCAAATATCTAAACAACCATGCAAGAGCAGCGCCTAATAGACGGAGGGGGTCCGACAGTCAATCACTTCCAGTCAGTCCACCAGGAAGGAGGTACACGGCTCTTGTTGTCTGTAGTTCAACCATACCTAGAGAGCCAATTTCGTGGTTCAATCGCGTCCGCATTGTTACTTTGTGCCAGGAAGGGCTCTCAACGAGGGAAGTGTTCAGGCGTCTCGGAGTGAACCAAAGCGATGTTGTTCGGACATGGAGGAGATGCAGGGAGACAGGAACTGTCGATGAAGTATCTCACTCAGGCCGCCCAAATGCTACTACTGCAGAGGATCACCGCTACCTACGGATTATGGCTCGGAAGAAACCTTACAGCAATGTCACCATGTTGAACAATGCTTTCTATGCAGCCACAGGACGTCTTGCTACGACTCAAACTGTGCGCAATAGGCTGCATGATGTGAAAGTTCACTTCCGACGTCCATGGCGAGGTCCATCTTCGCAACCACGACACCATGCATTGTGGTAGAAACGGACCCAACAGCATGCCGAATGGACCGCTCAGGACTGGCATCTAGTTTTCTTCACCGATGTGTGTCGCATATGCCTTCAACCCGACAATCGTCGGAGACGTGTTTGGAGGCAACCCAGTCAGGCTGGACGCCTTAGACACACTGTCCAGCGAGCGCAGCAAGGTGGAGGTTCCCTGCTGTTTTGGGGATGACATTATGTGGGGGCCGATGTACGCCGCTGGTTGTTATGGAAGGCGCTGTAACGGCTGTAAGATACGTGAATGCCATCCTCCGACCGATAGTGCAACCATATGGACAGCATATTGGCGAGGCATTAGTCTTCATGGACGACAATTCGCACCCCCATCTAGCACATCTTATGAATGACTTCCTTCAGGATAACCACATCACTCGACTAGAGTGGCGATCATTTTCTCCAGACATGAACCCTATCGAACATGCCTGGGATGGATTGAAAAGGGCTGTTTATGGACGACGTGACCCACCAACCACTCAGGGATCTACGCCAAATCGCCGTTAAGGAGTGGGACAATCTGGACCAACAGTGTCTTGATGAACTTGTGGACAGTATGCCGCGACGAATACAGGCTTGCATCAATGTAAGAGGTCGTGCTACTAGGTATTACAGGTACTTGTGTGTACAGCAGTCTGGACCACCACCTCTGAAGGTCTCACTGTGTAGTGGTACAACATGCATTCTTGTGCAATAAAAAGGGCGGAAATGATGCTTATGTTGATCTCTATTCCAATTATCTGTACAGGTTCCGGAACTCTCGGAACCGAGGTGATGCAAGACCTTTTTTGATGTGTGTACTATGGATAAGTGTACATAGGTCATATCATATCGTAAATAATAATTTTAAAGTTAAATTACCGATCTCCAGAAGACCATATTCTTATCACATCACTGTTTAACCCACTTCAGACGCTTTGCTTCCATTGTGGCTGTTAACTTTGGTTTTCTAGCTGGTCGACTGGCCTTGAAGTCAATATCCTTCAACTTTCTGCTAACAGTGCGTTCAGATGCATTCACATTAGCCTCTTCCAATTGAGATTTTATCTGTCTTGTTGTTGCAAATCTGTTTTCTAGGCAAATTATTTTGAGAAATCTTTCCGACCTTGGGTGAAAATTGGTTTTCTTCCACAATTATTCTTTCTTCTGGAGCTCAGTTCTTCACCTGAATCAATTCTATTCTTTATGCGCCTCAAACTAGCTTCTCACATTACAACGTTTGTGAAATTTCCGATTGGAATATATTTTCGTATTACCGAGGGCTTTGACCTCAGCTTTATTACTTAGTAAAATGTTCTCTCATTTACCCGTTTCTAAGGGTCACAATTAGTAATATCTGGCTGTTAAACAATCAGTTGTGGTGTCGACATTAAGAAATTGATAGTCAAAGCAAACAAATATTACACCAATCACATGCGAGAATGACACTCATACAATAAGTCAACAATCCAATGTCACACAGCAACAATAGATACAATTCTCAACAATGTAATAAGTGCCCTGAATAACTGACATAAATTTTCCGAGTAATCGCTTTAAATATAGTACTCAATACATAATTATTACAAATAACATTAAAAATGTGCAGTTCATCTAATAATTTGGCCTGGAACTGTTTGTCATGAGAGAAGCTGCAACTGCTGAGGTTACGACAGTTGGATTGAGACCAGATGCTGCGACAAATCTTTAAATCAATTACTGAATTTTAATCTTTGACTAATTTCCCACTACACATTGCCACATATGCTATAGTTCTACAAAACTGTGTGATTAATTATTGCCCAAGCACTGGTGTTGTGCAACGAGCTGTATTAATGACCGTATGCTGAGACATACTCAGAGCATTTCACAATGGCATCTCAAGTGTGAACATCATTGTAGACGCTCAGTGTTTCTATGATGACGAGTGTAGAAAGTTCGTATTGAAAGAACATTCGTAGCACACACAGAAGAGCCGGTATATTTAAAGATTTTCTCAGTAAACACGACATCACTGAGTTCTTGTGAAGTGTGCTAAAACACATAGGAGTGGAAAGTGGTTAAGACGTTTCTACTATGGAATTCACATGGTGGATTTTGGCATACCATATAGAGGTTTTGTGACATCGCTGTCATTATTCGATCACACAGATACCATTATCTGTGTCAAAGGCAAGGACGAGAAGATCACATAGATGAATCAAATCTTGAAGTTTGCTACTATTCAAGACCTGGAATTCTATGGGTGTCCAGCTCTCCATCGACTAGAGAAGAAGAAGAAGAAGAAGAAGAAGACGTTTGAAATAGTGTTCTGTCTCCGTATGAAAACATAAAATTACTTTTAAGTTGGGTGAAAAATAACTGAATTCCTTGTAATTTCTTAACATACTTCATTAGTATGTCACTTTACCTAGTATCAAGTCTGTGGTTCCCCGCAAGCACAGGAGATATAATTTTAGATACTTTTGCTATATGTCTCTGAAAATGGACATAGTTGTGTGCTACCTGCTACGATAGCAGAACAGGTGTTGCACGATAGGCACAATCCAATGCAGCCATTACATATAATTTGTTATTCTCCACCTTAAACTTCACCACCTTAATAGCACCATGTTTAAAACTGATGTCTTGCGCATCCTTTATATAAACAATTAGGACAAGTTTTGTGTAAATAACAACAAAGATGTATGGTAACAAATTTTTCATTTGTTCTGTTCTCACACATGCAATTTGATTCCTCAGGTGTAATTTGATTCTTGAGCTGCAAATTGGTTCCAATATTTAAATGTAGAGGTACTAATAACTAAGATTCGATAGAGTTTAGTTCTAATATTTCCAAATCATAAGTGCTTTATACTTACACACTTTTACTATTACTAATAACTGTGAGTAGACCAAAAGTTTCCACAGTCCACCAAACAGTAACACTGGTTCAGAGTATTTACAACTTTCAGTAGCATTCGTTAACATTGTTTCTTATAATTTTCCAGGGCACAGTAGCAGCACTGGTTGAGACTGTTTCTTGTAATTACCTTGTCACAGTAGCACTGGTTAAGAATATTTATACAATTTTCCAAAGCATAGCAGCACAAATTGAGAATAATTTTTAGATGGATTGAGAACTATCTTGACTAAAATCTAATCAGATAAGATAGTTGGCAGCACGTGAAACTTAAACACTAGACTATGTAAAGGAACTCCAGAATGAGATTTTCACTCTGCAGCGGAGTGTGCACTGATATGAAACTTCCTGGCAGATTTATGTAAAGGAACTATTTACACTGTACACACACACACAAACACACACACACACACACACACACACACACACACACACACATTGTGTGTGAATATTTGCGAATACACATAATGCACAATACTGAAACAAGCTGCACATGGTGTGGATATACTTTTACACAAACACACACGCACACGCACAAACTCACACATACATCCACACGCACAGTCGCATCTTTATAACAAAAATATTTACACTATGATAAATGGGCCGTACTATTCCACATAGATATATACATACACACTCTCATTCATACACCACTTTTATCGAATGAATAGTGTGAATATGGCTGAGTTTCAGTCCTGTCATCTCAAATGATTCGTTTATCATTATGTGATGACGAACCGACTTTGGACTGCAGCACAGTGTACATCTCATACTCTTGGGACTGATGCTAGTTTGCTGCTTCGTGTGCAACAGCTGTGGTGGAGCATCTTGAACACCTCTGTACAGGTGCTGCAAATAATATTCAGTCTCGGAGGTCCTTGATGCCGCATAATGCACGCCTTTTACCCGTCTCTTGCTGGTACTTTCCAATGCGCTACACTATATGCTTACATCTAAGAACTTAGACCCACAAACTCCACAATCGCTTATCCATTCACCTCGTCTATCATCGAAATTATTACCATGTTGTTCTGTGGAAGAATACCGTAAGTATTATTAGCCGTGTATGAAGGAGTGTCGAATTCTTCACCATGGCACCTAATTACTGTATTGCAGTTATTCACTCAATAGGTGAAGCTATCTGCATCTGTATAAATTAACTTAAGGTCAGCGAAGTGACGTTTCACAAACTCATGATGGTATCGGCACGAGGAATCTGAACTTATCTAGAATGCATATCCCCACATAGGCAGGTTTCATGAATTCAACTGCAGTCTTCGACATTCTCAGAGCAAGTTCTTGATTGTGGCCTATTTGAAATTTAGTCTGGCAGTACACTTGCATATGCACATATTCCCCTCTCAATCTGACACAATAAAAATTTCGCGATGTTTCTCAAATCTTCTATTGTCTTGCGAAAATTGCATTTTCAAAGTCATTTGCATTTTCAGAATCACTTTTCACACTCTTTCCGGTAGTTAAGTAAATATACTTCTTCAACCAGGTTGTCTGCTGGGAAGGAGACAATGTGCCTAATTTAAATTAGCTCCAGCCCTGAATTGAGATATTGCTAGAGATTTCTTTACGCCATGATGCATCTCAGCTTGCTCCCCAGCGTTTTCATCAACATGGAAACGGCCCTGCCCTGAGAAGTAGTTGCTCTGGACTTGATGGCAAATCACTTTAAACGTCATACATGTTATTAGGGTGTGTGAAGTCTGCCTCCACAACATACATTAGACCAGAATCAGCCACCACAGTATGGATTTTTTTACCTATTCTCCAGCATTCATGCTCGGACAGCCATTGCAACACATCAGTTGGCAATGATTGTTGCATGGCATGCTTATATAGGTTAATCACATCTAGATAAATAATATAGCCCGAATCAAGGGATGTGTTACACATCTCATCCATACATTGCTTATTCATCTTGGAGTTTCTATGCACTCATTGGCAAAGCCTCCCATGGGTCCTTCACTGAAAGAGGAAAATCATGTCAGCACCGGTCGAAAGCTCGGTGTTTATTTTCGTTTTCTTGAGAATGGCATCCCAAGAAAGACCCAATGCTGTGTAATGAAATGCAGGATCCAGAGAATATATGGACATACATACACTCCAGAATTTCTCGAAAACATCTGTTAGCAAACATATGTCTGTATCCATATAAATTCTTGTATACTCTCCAAAATTTGGGACGTTAAAATCCTACCAAACATTCACAGTATGCTCATACTCTGCATTCAATATGGCATTACCTGTAAGGTTATTGGAGAACGCAGCTATGTTGAGTAGTCAATCCAGATGCTTGTATGGGAATACCCCATGCCTTTCACAAGCTGAAACCTTGCACCATGAGGATATGCACCTCAGGTGATGTGCATATCCTCCTGAGGCAGAGTTTCAAGAATTTTCTGAGGAGATGGCTGTATAAAGCGCAGCGAGTCCAGGAAGGGTATCATAATTCTTGGCGTAATTCATTTGGCGAATGAGATTTATTTCTTGACACTGTCGAGCAGGACACTGACCTGATCATTATTCGAACCGAATTTAGCCAAATGCTCAATGATAAAGTGAGCATCATACACTCTTACATTCTGGAAAAAGACGCCTATATTTCATGAAAATTGATACTTCAGGGCGCATGTGTTGTGGGCAGCACCAACCAGACTGTTGGATGAGAATGGTCTCTACGAGGAGTTTACGCTTTCCAGTCTATCGGCTGACCACAGTCAACAGCCTTCTTGTACAAAATGTTAGAATACGTCATTCCCCTTTGACTTTGCCATGGGAATGTTGGTACTGTAAAATTTACCTACTTCCCACTAAAATTTTTTCGACATCAGGGAGAAGACAAATCCCTGGGATATCCCTGACATATGATTTTTGATGGCTAAGACTTGAATCGTACATATACATGACCTGGTACACTACCATAGATGGTATATGTTTTTCTGTGAAGACTGTATGTGAGGCTGTGGGATCGCCTTCACAGCAAGTCATTGGAGCGAGGAGGCATTCGAAATCAGCATAAACTACAAAGGGGCATCGCTCCTCATGATGAGCATTCTTAAACTTTAAGAATTTCTTTTATTTGGTAGGCATTATAAGATGTACCGGTTATCTGGTAGGCCAATCAATGTGATGCCTTACAAATAACTTGCTTGTGGAAAAGTCTTTTACTTTAAGCAAATATGCTGGTTATGCACATGTTTATTCAGTGGGTAGGAGAGAAGGTGTGATATTTCCTTGAGCCAACACTAATAGTAATTGTTTTTCTCCTTATTTTTCCTCATATGAGAAGAACAGCAGGTTGATGTACAATTTGATATTAAAATGTAAACTTTCACGGCCGGAAATATCATGTCCATCATAATTATCCGGGCTGTTATGCCGTGGTCGGTTGATGAATTCTGTGGTGATTCCCAACGTTTCGCCTCCGACTGCGGGAGACATCTTCAAGGGGGTCCGTAGCTTGATGGAAGGTCCAACACACACACTGGCTCGCTACTGACTGTCAGTTGATGAATTCTGTGGTGATTCCCAACGTTTCGCCTCCGACTGCGGGAAACATCTTCAAGGGGGTCCGTAGCTTGATGGAAGGTCCAACACACACACTGGCTCGCTACTGACTGTCAGTAGCTAGCCAGTGTGTGTGTTGGACCTTCCATCAAGCTACGGACCCCCTTGAAGATGTCTCCCGCAGTCGGAGGCGAAACGTTGGGAATCACCACAGAATTCATCAACCGACCACGGCATAACAGCCCGGATAATTATGATGGACATGATATTTCCGGCCGTGAAAGTTTACATTTTAATATCACTGACTGTCAGTAGCGAGCCAGTGTGTGTGTTGGACCTTCCATCAAGCTACGGACCCCCTTGAAGATGTCTCCCGCAGTCGGAGGCGAAACGTTGTGAATCACCACAGAATTCATCAACCGACCACGGCATAACAGCCCGGATAATTATAATGGACATGATGTACAATTTACACTGACTTGCAAATTCCGAGAAGTGGACAGATCGACGACTCTGTTCGAAACTGTACCTGATCTGACTTGCACTTCTCCAGGAAAAAACATGAACTGATATATTGGTATTATGTACCTCAAATATAGATATGTCCTGGGATTTAATGGGGAATGCAATGCTGTTAAAGCAAAAAAAAAAAAAAAAAAAAAAAAACACAACTGTCAATAACTCCACTGTACTGAGATGTGCACTCCAGATGAGTTAGATAATTTCTTTCGCAGGCCATGATTGACCTTGCAGAACAATAACTGTCTTTGTTGTTTTGGACATTAATACATGCCTGACTGGCTGCTACATCATCAGGAAGCTTGATATAACTGGGCCCACTGTTAACTGGATCATGGACATGCACGTAGATGTTGAGGTGTATTACTCAGCTGAGTGCTTTACCTGAGCCTCTAAGTTCCGTCTCAGGAATCTTGTCTCATATAATGCTAAGGTGAAGTCTTCATACCACATGGCGATTGAGTGCTCCATGATACCACTCAGCTTCTCCCCCAAATGTAGACGATGCTGGTGTCCTTTGCAGCGCTACCTTCTTTGAGGGTATGTAAGAGCTCACACCACAGCTTTGCAGTGCACTTAATGGAGAGGAACTGCAGATGATTAATAAGATGGGTGAACTCTCTCTACAGCAGGGGAAGGCATGAATTCTGAAGCCCTGCTGGGTCTTTGTAACCCCTGCTTGGTTCTTAATTCGCGAGAATGCAATTCGCTCATAAAAATCGCCCTCAACCACAATGGAGTTACTAACGTGGTACTCATCACTATTAAGACTGGAGAGGAAGCTGCTGCCAACCACAGAAATGCTGTAACTAGTTGTTGGCTGGGAAGGATGCTGCTGACAGTCTTCATTGCCCAAGTGGGAGCAACCAGGATGGGGGGATGCAGGCCAGTGAGATGTACAAGCAGCTGTGTCTACCTCTGCTCCAGGTTGCTGTGGTGGTGGTGCAAATCAGGGATACTAGGCCTCTGCATTAGGCCAATGGGAGGAGCTGGGCTGCGGTGAGACTGGTCAGTGAGATGGTTGTCGCTTGCATGGAGATGGTGTCCTAGCAACTGATGGTAATGTCTCCCATTGACGCAGGAGTTGTGTGCAGGGCAGCAGGTGCTGTGGCAGCGGAGTCGGGAGCTGTGGAAGTGAAGGTGGAGACTGCAACAATGGAGACGTGGAAGCGGTCTGTGCAGCTGCAATCCTTATCCTGCAAGGTGAATCATATCGCACAGAACCACGTTATGTTGGTTTTATTGGCTTCCTTTGTACTTTGCACCCTTGCACAGCATGCTGTGATGGTGTAGCTGTGTGTAGAGAGAGAGAGAGAGAGAGAGAGAGAGAGAGAGAGAGAGAGATAGAGAGAGAGGCAGTAAGCAGGTACATTCACATGTTGTTGGTGAAAGTAAAGAACACTGTTATATATTATTTATGAATTTGGCCAGTTACGGACGGCATACAACTTAATACTTATGGTGTTTATTTTTCTTCCTTTCTTCCCAATACTTCTTCATTCTCTCTCCAACTGCTCATTTCTGCTCATCTGTCCACACTCTCTTGGGTCGATGTTTTGGCTCATCTTCTTCATAGTTCACGTTTTTTATCAGTAGCCTGAAGTGATTCCTGTCACGAATTATTTCTTCTGTGATACCTATTTTGTTGTCATCTTTCTTTACAGGTTCTATCTGTCCTAGAGTTTTTTTCAGCTTACTAACATAATTAAAATTTTCTTTCTAATCTGTGTTTCTTCCGTTCTTTTTAAATGTCCATCACATTTTAGCCATCTGTTCCTCAATGTATCTGCGATCGTTTCTGTATTTTTGTATAAATCTTCATTTCTCCTTTTAAACCACCTATTTTCATTGTTTTTCTCAGGACCTAGAATTTTTCTTAGTATCTTTCTCTCTTTTTTTTCTCGCTCTCTTAATTCGTCTTTTTATTCAATGTTCGGCACTCTCAGCTACCTGCTTTGGTCCTAATAACTGAATTATAATGTTTAATCTTCGCTTGTATGGATACTGATTTCTTATTTGTAGTAGTTTTGCGTTAATTTATATGTAATTTCTAACTTTATTATTCTTTCTTTATTTGTTGTGTTATCCAGTCCTTGGTTTAGATCCACTCCCCCAGGTATTTGAGTTTATGAAATCTTTTAATTTTTCCATACTTGGTTTCATAAACTTTTCTGTATTATGTTCGTGCTCTATATACTTGGTTTATTCATAGGATATTTTTCGCCCAGTCTTTTCAGCAGTCTCGTGTAACAGATCAAGCATAACTATCGCGTCTATTCAGTTTTCAGCTACCTATGCCATATCATCTGTAAAGGCTAAACATTTCACTTCTAATTTGTTCTTTCCTTGGTCCATGTTTATATCCCTTGTGCTTCTGTTCTTTAATGTGCTTTCCCATGTTTTTACTATTTTATCGAAAACCAATTTAAAGAGAATTGGGGACAATCCATTTCCCTGACAAACTCCTGTTTTGATTTTGAATAGTTCAGAAATTTCGCCTTGAAACTTAATCCTTGATGTTGTATCTGTGAGCGTTTGTTCAACAAGTCTTCTGGTGTTTTAATTTATCCCTGATAGTGTTTGTCTGTCAACTGAGTCGTAGGCCTTCTTGAAGTCTATGAAAGTAACTACTGTATTGTTATTCTATATAGCTCTCACTCTCAAAATTATTTTTAAGTTAAGAATCTGTTCAGCACATGATCTACCTTTTCTAAATTCTGATTGATAGTCTCCTATATTAGGTTCTGCTTGTTCCTCTATTCTATTTAAAAGTGATTTAGACAGTATTTTGTATGTTACTTGTAACAAGGATATACCCCCATAATTGTTGGTGTCTTCTTTTATCTCCTTTTTTATGTGGAGGATGGATCAATGCTTGTTTCCAGTCACTGGATATGACTCCTTTTGTCCAAATGTCTTTAATTACTTTGTGAAATTTCTGCCATGCTTATAAGCCCCCTAGTTTCCAAATTTCTGCTACTATCCTATCCTCTCCTTGTGCTTTGTTATTCTTCAATGGTTTTATGATCTTTTCTATTTCTTCTACTGTTGGTGGTACCAATGCTGCATTTTCATATGGTGGTTTTTGAAATTGTAATCTGTCATTCCCCCCCCCCCCCCCCCTCCCCAATAACCATGGACCTTGCCATTGGTGGGGAGGCTTGCGAGCCTCAGCGATACAGATAGCCATATGATAGGTGCAACCACAACGGAGGGGTATCTGTTGAGAAGCCAGACAAACGTGTGGTTCCAGAAGAGGGGCATCAGCCTTTTCAGTAGTTGCATGGGCAACAGTCTGGATGATTGAATGATTTGGCCCTGTAACACTAACCAAAACAGCCTTTCTGTGCTGGTACTGTGAACGACTGAAAGCAAGGGGAAACTACAGCTGTAATTTTTCCCGAGGGCATGCTGCTAAACTGTGTGGTTAAATGATGATGGCGTCCTCTTGGGTAAAATTTTCCAGAGGTAAAATAGTCCCCCATTCGAATCTCTGGGCGGGGACTACTCACGAGGACATCGTTATCAGGAGAAAGAAAACTGGCGTTCTACGGATTGGAGCTTGGAATGTCAGCTCCCTTAATTGGGCAGGTAGGTTAGAAAATTTAAAAGGGAAATGGATAGGTTAAAGTTAGATATAGTGGGAATTATTGAAGTTCGGTTCCAGGAGAAACAAGACTTCTGGTCAAGTGAATACAGGGTTATAAATACAAAATCAAACTGGGGTAGTGAATAAAAAATAGGAGCACTGGTAAGCTACTACAAACAGCATAGTGAACGCATTATTATGGCCAAGAGAGACACGAAGCCCACGCCTACCACAGTACAACAAGTTTATATGCCAACTAACTCTGCGGATGACGAAGAGATTCGTGTAATGTATGATGGAATAAAAGAAATTATTCAGATAGTGAAGGGAGACGAAAATTTAATAGTCATAGGTGACTGGAATTCTGTAGTAGGAATAGGAAGAGAACGGAATGTAATAGGTCAATATGGAATGGGGGTAAGAAATGAAAGAGGAAGCCGCCTGGTAGAATTTTGCATACAGCATAACTTAATCATAGCTAACACTTCGTTCCAGAATCATAAAAGAAGGTTGTATACATGGAAGAAGCCTGGAGATGCTCGAAAGCTTCTGATAGATTATATAATGGTAACACAGAGATTTAGGAACCAGGTTTTAAATTGTAAGACATTTCCAGGGGCAGATGTGGACTCTGACCACACTCTATTGCTTATGAACTGTAGATTAAAACTGAAGAAACTGCAAAAAGGTGGGAATTTAGAGAGATGATATCTGGATAAACTGACAGAACCAGAGCTTGTAGAGAGTTTCAGGGAGAACATTAGAGAACGATTGACAGGAATGGGGAAAGAAATACAGTAGAAGAAGAATGGGTAGCTTTGAGGGATGAAATAGTGAAGGCAGCAGAGTATGAAGTAGCTAAAAAGATGAGGGCTAGTAGAAATCCTTGGGTAACAGAAGATACGTTGATTTTAATTGATGAAAGGAGAAAATGTAAAAATGCAGTAAATGAAGCAGGCAAAAAGGAATACAAACGTCTCAAAAATGGGAATCGACAGCAAGTGCAAAATGGCTATGCAGGCATGGCTAGAGGACAAATGTAAGGATGTAGAGGCTTATCTCACTAGAGGTAAGATAGATACTGACTACAGGAAAATTAATGAGACCTTTTGGAGAAAAGAGAGCCATTTGTATGAATATTAAGAGCTCAGATGGAAACCCAGTTCTAAGCAAAGAAGGGAAAGCAGAAAGGTGGAAGGAGTATATAGAGGGTCTATACAAGGGCGATGTTCTTGAGGACAATATTATGGAAATGGAAGAGGATGTAGATGAAGATGAAATGGGAGATACGATACTGCGTGAAGAGTTTGACAGAGCACTGAAAGACCTGAGTCGAAACAAAGCTCTGGGAGTAGACAACATTCTATTAGAACTACTGACAGCCTTGGGAGAGCCAGTCCTGACAAGACTATACCATCTGGTGAGCAAGATGTATGAGACAGGCGAAATACCATCAGACTTCAAGAAGAACATAATAATTGCAATCCCAAAAAAAGCAGGTGTTGACCAATGTGAAAATTGCTGAACTATCAGTTTCATAAGCCATGGCTGCAAAATACTAACACGAATTCTTTACAGACGACTGGAAACACTGATAGAAGCCGACTTCGGGGAAGATCAGTTTGGATTCCATAGAAATGTTGGAACACGTGAGGCAATACTGACTCTACCACTTATCTTAGAAAATACATTAAGGAAAGGCAAATCTACGTTTCTAGCATTTGTAGACTTAGAGAACGCTTTCGACAATGTTGACTGGAATACTCTCTTCCTAATTCTGAAGGTGGCAGGCTATTTACTGTGGTGTCACCGCCAGACACCAAACTTGCTAGGTGGTAGCCTTTAAATCGGCCGCGGTCCGTTAGTATACGTCGGACCCGCGTGTCGCCGAGTGCCGCCACTCGGCAGGTCTAGAGAGTCTTCCTAGCACTCGCCCCAGTTGTACAGCCGACTTTGCTAGCGATGGTTCACTGACAAATTACGCTCTCATTTGCCGAGACGATAGTTAGCATAGCCTTCAGCTACGTCATTTGCTACGACCTAGCAAGGCGCCATTACCAGTTACTATTGATGCTGTAAAACATGTACCGTCAAGAGCGGTGTTCACCAATTATGGATTAAAGTTAAGTATTCCAGCAGCTACGTCCTTTTTTTACTAGTCTCAATTCCTTTAACTGTTCCAGACCTCACGCCAGCCTGCGTGAGCTTAAACGCGTGCCTTTCGGCTTCCTCCTAGTGGGTTGGCTGTCTTGCCAATCCACAACATTTACAATTTGTACAGAAATCAGGTGGCAACTATAAGAGTCGAGGGGCATGAAAGGGAAGCAGTGGTTGGGAAGGGAGTGGTACAGGGTTGTAGCCTCTCCCCAATGTTATTCAATCTGTATATTAAGCAAGCAGTGAAAGAAACAAAAGAAAAATTCGGAGTAGGAATTAAAATCCATGGAGAAGAAATAAAAACTTTGAGGTTCGCCGATGACATTGTAATTCTGTCAGAGAAAGCAAAGGACCTGGAAGAACAGCTGAACGGAATGGACAGTGTGTTGAAAGGAGGATATAAGATGAACATCAACAAAAACAAAACGAGGATAATGGAATGTAGTCGAATTAAGTCGGGTGATGCTGAGGGAATTAGATTAGGAAATGAGACACTTAAAGTAGTAAAGGAGTTTTGCTATTTGGGGAGCAAATAACTGATGATGGTCGAAGTAGAGAAGATATAAAATGTAGACTGGCAATGGCAAGGAAAGCGTTTCTGAAGAAGAGAAATTTGTTAACATCGAGTATAGATTTAAGTGTCAGGAAGTCGTTTCTGAAAGTATTTGTATGGAGTGTAGCCATGTATGGAAACGAAACGTGGACGATAAATAGTTTGGACAAGAAGAGAATAGAAGCTTTCGAAATGTGGTGCTACAGAAGAATGCTGAAGATTAGATGGGTAGATCACATAACTAGTGAGGAGGTATTGAATAGAATAAGGGAGGAGAGAAATTTGTGGCACACCTTGACTAGAAGAAGGGATCGGTTGGTAGAACATGTTCTGAGGCATCATGGGATCACCAATTTAGTATTGCAGGGCAGCGTGGACAGTAAAAATCGTAGAGGGAAACCAAGAGATGAATACACTAAGCAGATTCAGAAGGATGTAGGCTGCAGTAGGTACTGGGAGATAGGAAGCTTGCACAGGATAGAATAGCATGGAGAGCTGCATCAAACCAGTCTCTGGACTGAAGACCACAACAACAACAATCTGTCGTTAGGCTTTTCACAATTGAATAAATTTTCAAAGTATTCAGCTAAAATCTGGCAGTTCTGTTTTTGCTTAAAACCATTTTTCCATTTAGGTGACTGGAATCCTGTTAAAACTTCTTTGAAAGTCTTATAGAAGTCTCTAGTGTTGTTCCTTTTAAAGTCTGCATCCATTTCTTCTAATCTGTCTTTGTCATATTTTCTTTTCACTGATCATTTTTGCTGTTTTTTCCTTTCTTCTTTAACTCTTCCCAGTATTCATGTTTGTTATTACTGTTCCATTTTCTCCATGCCTTTAGTCGATTGTCAATTGCTTCATGACACAGCTCGTTCCACCATCTGTGTCTTGGCATTCTTCGTGGTTGTCCCACTTCTAGCATTGCTTCCTTGATTTCTTCCCAATCATCCATTTTTCGTATGCTTAGTATATCACAGAATTGGTCCTGATTTTGCGTGAGAAATTTAGTGTTTACTTTTGGAAATCTTCTTGGTTTTGATTTATATATTGCAGAAATTAAAGATAACTACCGAAATTTCCCTGCCTCCATGATGAAACCACACACCCAAGGTCTAAGGTCTTTGGTCACTGCCTCCAGCCAGTCTCACATCAGTGGTTGGATTTCATGGAACTGCAGCTCGCACTCCATTTTCTCCATCGACTTCGGAATCTCATCATCATGCACCTACCGGACTATCTCCGCTGTGGAAGTTTTAATAACAAAAACAGCATGATGACGGACTGGCAAGTTCTTTCTTTCCCAAATTAGAATATACTACGAAATTAGATTTGATAAACACACATGTAATTACATGGTTGTTGCGATAAGTTTATCAGAGGTGGTCTAACACACCCCTCGACATGCTCTTAGTCACCTATAATAGCAACAACATATCGACATAAAAATGTAGACAGCATGGACATATATACTTGAAATACAACACTGCAAAAAAACTATATAACGAGAATATGTACTTACATGGCGGGGTTTTCCGCTGGAAACTGCTCAGACTCTTTGACCTGCTCGCCTACGAGCTTGAGCAACCACTCATTCTTGTCGAGATCACGTACAGTTATAAGAAAAAAGAATTGTAAACTTATACTAATATGAATGCATATTATGAAATATAAACACTAAATTATGTACTTACACGGCTAATGTGCTGATGGAATCGCAGCTCGAGGCTGTACCACGACCTCAATGGGCTGCGTACCCTCGTGAAACGGTCTCTTTCAGCCTCCAGCTCTCAAATTAATTCATTCTCCTTTTGATGAATGAATTCTGTAACAATAACGAAGAAACTTTTTGTAGCAAAAATGTACCACGAAGTCTCCCAATAAACTACGAAAATATATTACGAAATATGATCTCTCTCTCTCTGTCTCTCTCTCTCTCCCTCTCTCTCTCTCTCCCTCGCTCAGACACACACACACACATACACACTCTCTCTCTCTCTCTCTCTCTCTCTCTCTCTCTCTCACACACACACACACACACACGCACACACACTAACATGGATGAGTATAGAGGACAGCAAACTACCACTGAATTGTAGGAACAATTGCCTTTCACCAGTCTAAAAGTGAAATAGCTACTGAGGAACTTGTACACAGATACATGGCAAGAAGCGCTAGGACAGCAAACTATCACTGAAGTGGAAGAGGATTAGGCCCCAACCGATCTGCAAGTAGCCTCTAGCTGTTCTACAAGCGTACAACTGCTTAGTAACTTGTACACACAGATACTGTTCTTTATGAAATCCGAATTGCTGAAGACGAAAATATGTGTTTTCATGACTATTCTTCTTCATCCAGTCTCAGGTGTTTGCTGCTGGCTCTGCCAGTGGACGAGGACTGCTTCATACTGGCAAACAATAACTGCTGCGGAGTAAGAATGAAGATGACACAAAAGGGCGTGAGGTTTATATTACTTCAAGCTCCTCCCCCTATTTCTGCGGCAGCCAGTAGGATTGCAGGATCTATGAATAGCAAGTTGGAGAAAGTCTGCTAGTCTACCTGTTACAGTATGTTAGACCAAGAGGCTGTCAAAGTATAGGTGTTACCATTGTTTTTGACAGGCACAGATCCATAGCTTCTACTGGGTGCTCTCCTTCTTGTAAGTACTCGGTAGGTAGCTAGTGAGATAAATTGCCATGTTTCAGACAAAACTGCAAGTTCCCACAGATGAAGTAACTGCCGACTTCTTCTCCTGGGATGATTCACATTTCTTTGTCAGTGAGGAAAATCCCCTTCCTAAATGAGTCGGTGTAGCCTTTGACAGTGAAATACTTTGTTCTCTTTCAGACAAGGGTACAATCCCAATCTTCCGCGTATACAGAGACCTGCTGACTTCTAGTGGGTGGTCTGGGAACCTCTGTGAGCACAACTCTTCTTAAAAGGTGCTGGTAGATCACAGTAACCTCTAACGAGATAAATTGCAGTGTTTCAAAGCTACGAGGTCCCACAGAAGGCAGAGACCTTTCGGCTTCTACTGGCTGCTCCTGGCTTCATAGTCCCTCTTAGATCGGTGTTGTCCCTGACAGTGAAATGTTTTGTTGTGTTTCCGACAAATCTATGGGTCCCTGTTTTCGTAGTATATTCAAAAACGTCTTGTTAAGGCATCCCTAGTCGTCCTTGGAGATACGCTTATTTCCAACTAGGAGAACACGTAGATTCCAGGTAGGTCGTTAATAGATATGAGGCATTTGCTGGACAGTTTTTGCAACAGGCAGACATCTGTTGCAGTGATGACGAGGGTTGAAAATACACACACACACACACACACACACACACACACACATACACCTAAGCTGGGACAGTGCGGGCCATCCGTCCGGTGAGCAGGTAGTGAGACAAAGGGCTCAAGCAGGTACTGCGTTACGGGCTGACATAACAGCTGGCACTCCAGCAGTGTCCGGCTCTGCTGGCCATGGGTGAGTGCCAAATGCTGGCCGGAGTGGCCGAGTAGTTCTAGGTGCTTCAGTCTGGAACCACGCGACCGCTACGGTCGCAGGTTCGTATCCTGCCTCGGGCATGGATGTATGTGATGTCCTTAGGTTAGTTAGGTTTAAGTAGTTCTACGTTCTAGGGGACTGATGACCTCAGAAGTTAAGTCCCATAGTACTAAGAGCCATTTGACTGCCACAGACCCCATGCCAGCTGGTGCAGCACCGTCAGTTGAACGACAGACACCGTGGCGGCAGCAGTGTGGAGAGACTGGCAGTGGTGACGCGTGATTTAGATTCGTGGCCTGTTTTCTATATGGCGTTAGAGGACCTTACCAACATTATTTATGACATGATGTTTTGTAGGTGGTGACGCGTGATTTAGATTCGTGGCCTGTTTTCTATATGGCGTTAGAGGACCTTACCAACATTATTTATGACATGATGTTTTGTAGGTGTAAAGCAGCTTGTGGCAGCTTATGGATTTGTTTAACTATCTCATTTTCTTCCTCTCTCGCTAGATCAGGCTTTGTTGTGTAAACATTTCATGGACGTTTTTTGATGTGTGTATGTTTTTGTACCTGTTGAGCTAAAGTTCTTATATCTGCAGCAGGCAGTGTGTTACAAGAACAGGTGTTGTTATGTCGACGTTTTTGCGCTGGCCGTTGTGGCCGAGTGGTTCTAGGCGCTTCTCTCTGGAACCGCGCGACCGCTACGGTCGCAGGTTCGAATCCTGCCTCGGGCATGGATGTGTGTGATGTCCTGAGATTAGTTAGGTTTAAGTAGTTCTACGTTCTAGAGGCCTGATGACCCCAGATGTTTTTCTATGTGTAGCCCGGAGTTTTCTCCGAAATACAGTGATTTACAAAGCGTTTTCGATGTGTAGGCGACATTATGATTTTGTGTCAGTTATCGATGTCTGAGCGTTTTCTATAAGTGGACAATTGTTCCCTCATGAGAGCACTCTTCATTCGCCCCACCAGTTTTAAGCTGCTGTACCGCAAGGCTGTCGGGTAATTGTCAGTTTGGTTTTCCCACTATTCTTTAGGAAATTCTTCCAGGAGGATAATACAGATATAACTAATTGAACACAATTCCCAAGACAATATGTTATATCTTTCTTCTCCACCAGCTCAGGACAGATTGACTCTTTCTCCCACCACTTCTCTAGTGGGGGAAAGGAGAGGAAGTGTGGGAGGAGAAGGGGGAAGTGGTGGAGGGGTGGGAGAAGTGGGGGAGAAGAAGGATAATGGGGATGGAGGAAGAGTGTGGGTGGTGGTGTCAACAATGCAATGTTGCCATATCTATCCCCCACAGAGAGGAAGTGGGGGACAATCCACAGAGGTCTGCCATCTTGAATAAATTTGCCAACAATTCAACCTGTCCTGAATTCGGCTTTATTCTCCCACTCACAGTGATGCTGAAGCTGGCAGGAGACTGATCTTGATCACAGCAGTGAACATGATACTGAATCCGATTTGGATGTATAAACGCACTGATGATACTGAACTGTCATTTAGTAATTAAAATGAACAGAAATGTCCCTATTGATGCAACAGATATAATTAGTCAGCACAGGAACCAAGAGAAATGTACAACTACTGATCACAATATTATAGACAATTAAGTTGAATCAAAGGAATTCATTACATGCTATACATTCTTTCACACCACTACAGATGTGGGATGTGTTTTTTCGAACTTGAAGTAGTAACAGACAACTAATGAGAAGATCCGAATATATAGAAATACATGAAACGCGACCCAGACTGAGAGATACAACTTTGACTGAGATGAAGGCCCTTATTGGGTTATTGTACAACAATACAATTTTTAAATACAGTAAAGGGTATGTAGAACCTCTCTGTACTATAGACGGAAGCGGTCACGATATACACTGTGGTAACAAAAGTCATGGGATAGAGACATGCACATATAAAGATGGCGGTAGTGTAACGTACACAGGGCATAAAATGGCAGTGCATTGGAGGAGCTATCATTTGTACCGGTGATTCATGTGAAAAGGTTTCCGACGTAATTATGGCCGCATAACGGGAATTGTAGTCCGGTCCACGAACGATGGTCGCGCAGGTCGAGAAACGGACCGGTATTGTATTGTTGCTGGTCTCAAACGACAATTGCGGTACACGCATGCATGTGCTTTGCGCTTGATGTACGCTTGTACCTTGCAAATATTGTCTCTCACTTCTTGTTTAGAATTTGACACTTACTACCACAATCGTCCAAGAGAAATCGCAAAAAAAGAAATAAAAATTCACTAAATTACACGATCACGTTTAATGCTTGCATTGGGTACAGCATTCACAGGGTAGTGTGCGGAATATTACTGAACGCTCATTGGCTGTCGTAGAATGTGTGACGTAGGTGCGCAGAACGAGCCTAAGCTCAATCGCCATCCCTTGTGCCTCAAACTTCAACAGACTTTGAACTCTTCGGACATACTATTTCGGAAACCGTTAGAGAATTCAGTATCACGAGGTCCACAGTGCTAAGACTGTGCCGTGGATCAAGCAGTACTTCTTGCCACGGAGAACTCATTGACTGATGGCCTTCACATAATGGCCGAGAGCACTGGGGTTTGCATAGAGTTATCAGTGCCAACAGACAAGAAACACTGCGTGAAAGAACCGCCTATACCATCGTAGGATATACGAGGATCGTATCCGTTAGTGTGGCGAAATTTGGCGTTAATGGGCTGTGACAGCAGACGACAGACTCAAGTGCCTTTGGTAACAGCACAACATCACCTCTCCTTGGCACTTGACCATATGGTTTGGAGTCTTGACGACTGGAAAATCGTTCCATGGTCAGATGAGTCCCGATTTTAGTTGTTAAAAGCTGATGATAGTGTAGTACAGAGCTCTCGAAGCCACGGGTACAAGTTGTCAACAAGGATCTATGCAAACTGGTAGTGGCATCATAACATTGTGGTCTTACATCCTCTCGTCCAACCAAACCGATCAGTGAATGTAAATGGCTATGTTCGTCTACTTGGAGACTATTTTCAGCCATTCATGGACTTCTTGTTCGCAAATAACGATGGAATTTTTATAAATGGCAGTGTCACTGGTCCACAGTTGTTAGAGAGTTGTTTGACAAACATTCTGGACAATTCGAGCGAATCATTTGGCCCGACGTGAATCCCATCGAACAGTGATGGGACATGAGCAAGAGGTGCACAAAATCCTGCACCGGCAATGCATTCGCAATTATGGACGGCTATAGCGGCAGCAAGGCTTAATATTTTCAGAGGGTACTTACAACGATTTGTTAAGTCCATGCCACGCCGAGTTGCTGCCGTGCAAAAGAACGTCGGAAAAGACATTAGGAAGTATCTCATGACTTTTATATCAGTGTATTTCGTTGTATTTGGTCACTGAAGCGTACGCTATTCCTATTGGTGTTTTTTCGATTTTATCACTCCAGTATCAGAAACGAGGGATTGAAAACATACCATGCAGCTGCAGTATCGTATTTAATTTATGGTTGGAACCACTCAAGACTGTTACTGTATAGGAGAAACATCCTGCACTGATGAAATGTTGCTATTATTTCACGGGCGATGCTTGTTATGATTGTATATGGGGCGAAAAACTAAAAAATACGGTCTAAAAATCATGACATTCTTTGTTGCCAAAAAAACACTATGTACTGAGTTTGCCACCTCAGGAGAACAAACTGTTAATACCATCATACATTGTAATTCGACTGGCGAGGCCTATTAAAGGTACCTGTAGAAACATTGTGGCTGACAATTATTTCAGTTGGTTAGAAGTTGCTAAGGAACTGAAAAACAGAAAGCTAACTTACGTCAGCACAGAGAACAAAAATACAAGGGTAATTCTATTACAATTATATCCTGAAAAGAATAGTAAAGTGGGGGTTATCTGAATATGGTTTTACGCAATATACTACACTTGTTCTCTACGTGCCCAAGAAAAATAAGGCTGTGGTATTAATTTCATTCATGCATCACTACAGTAGCACTGACAGTGAAATCAGCAAACTGGGTACTGTAATGTTTTACAGTCAAACAAAAGATAATATTGATGGATTAGTTTAAAAGTGAATGACATTTTCAAATAATAGGTACATCTGTCGTTGGCCAGTGGCTGGATTTTCTGGGTTTCTCAACGTTTTTTTGTGTAAATTCGTATGCTGTTTTTCAGTCTTCAAAAACAACAGGTCATTCTAATCATCTGATTTCCTAGAAGGTCTTTCAAGGCGTGAGTCGTTTCTAAATGAAAGATAACTCAATAGAAGAATCCATAGAGAACACAGAGATTCAATTGCACATATTCTCAGTAAGTCTGTGGCATCTATAGACTAACGAGTTGGTTCTATAAAATGGAAGAGGTGTTCCCTGTGTCCTCGATCATCTTATAAGAAGGCTTAAGTCGCATGTGGAAACTGCAACCGACGTATTTGTGCATTCTGCAGGCGCCCAGTCTGCTTCGAGTGCGTCGATAAATGAAAATTAACTCAAGTTCAGGGCTTGTAAAATGGCCTGAAATACAAGTGCCCTTCAATACTTTGACTTAATTTTGTATTGTAGACATTAAGGGATACATCTGTGCTATTCTTTATTACCAAAGTGGTCTTTTTAATTTTTCTAGGAAATTGCGATGCTGCGCTTTGGGACTAGATTGTAGTTAAAATCTTAGTTTTTAACCAGTTCAGTGTTTTGATTTCTTATGCGAATTTGTTTTGATGTATATAAAGAATAAATAGTAGTAGGATTAACATATATTCATCAGTACATTTTTTCATTCAAATTTATGCACGAAATATATATATATATATATATATATATATATATATATATATATATATATATATCTGTGTGTGTGTGTCTGTCTGTCTGTGTGTGAGGTAAGATAAGTGTAATTTGTAGTATGCAAGCTGATACCTTTGTAATGTTCCGTTAAAATTTCTGTTGCCTGTTGTTCTTATTTTAAAAAATCCTGAAAACAACTTATCCCATAGTCCTCCAATAATAAGTTCATTCTTAGTGTAAAGACGTTAGTTGCACCTTTGCTAGGTTTAGAGCTCTGTTCGATAGGTAATGACTGATATCTTTATTTAGTGGACGCTGTTCGCTTTATAAACAGAAATATCAAATGTAAAGTACGTGTGTGAAGCTTAAACCGTCGTGAAAAATGCCGCTATATTAGTGCCACAGTGCTTTATTTAGAATATGTGTACTTTCTGCATTGCAACAGCAACATAGTAAAACAAAACGCAGTCCACTAGAACGTTTGTAAGTGTATAAAATTGATTCACCATGTATGTATAAATAAATGAGGGCCAATATTTTAAACATAGCTGCACAACAGCAACGGTTTCACGTAATAAAATTATAAACAGCCGATCAATTGCAATGGGTAAAGAAATTCTTTACCTAGGTTTCGACAAATATAAATTTGTCTTCTTCAGAAGGTAGCAATTTTACATTAGTAAGGACTAAAGTACCATCTCCGTTTTTACAATTGTCGGCATAGATCCATGTGTCAAAAATAAAATATAGCCGTAGAATTAGGGTTTGTCACGTGAATATTAAATAGTTCATGGATCTTTCAGCGCTCACAACCGACTCAGGGCTATATTTTATTTTTGACACATGGATCTATGCCGACAATTGTAAAAACGGTGATGGTACATTAGTCCTTACTAATGTAAAAATGCTACCTTCTGAAGAAGACAAATTTATATTTGTCGAAACCTAGGTAAAGAATTTCTTTATCCATTTCAACTGGTCGACTGTTCATAATTTTATTAAATAAAGGCACATTATCATGTTTTTACTATCGAAAGTGGTGCTAAATATTCATATATTCTTGCACAGTGCTGAAACACGCGTTGCTGATGATGGGAAACATTAATGTAATTGGAAGATGGGCATGCATGCATGGTCGAAACTGATTACAGCACTGCAACAAAGCAATTTAAATGTATTTGTGGTTAGTTGCGTTATTCACCTGTAAAATGATAATCGTCTTGTATTAACGTTCAAGTGCCTTTGTTGGTAATTGTTTACCAAGGAATTTTCTGTTATATTTCGCCAGACTTCCCGGTTGACAATAGAAGATCTATTATGTTTGTTAGTAGTTGCACCTCCCTTGGGTCAAACGAAGAAGAGGGATGCGAGACTGACGCTCAACATCCTGTAGACTATGAGGTCATTATCTACGGAGCTGCGATTTGGAGTGGACAAGCCAGGGGAATGATGTCGGCCGTGTTCCTTTCAAGAGATCCATCCTGGTTTCAAAACAAGGACTGTATAACACAGGATACCCCTGGCATGTCCCTATATCGCATCGTGGACGCAATGAGTGTTTCAGCCACGAAGTTTTTGTGGAGCGCGGCCGGTGTGGCCGTACGGTTCTGGGCGCTTCAGTTTGGAACCGCGTGACCGCTACGGTAGCAGATTCGAATCCTGCATCGGGCATGGATGTGCGTGATGTCCTTAGGTTCGTTAGGTTTAAGTAGTTCTAAGTTCTAGGGGACTGATGACCACAAATGTTGAGTCCCATAGTGCTCACAGCCATTTGAACCAATTTTGTGGAGCGAAGCAGCTTGCATTCAGTTTCTTCTTTCATTTTGGTTGAAATACATGTTACTGGTGTGCCTGGTAAGGATTCTTTATTGCTGTTTTTGATGCTATCATTCTGCATGACAAATGCTCTGCCACCGCCGGTGAGCCGATAAGACCGTAAGTTGTCCTCGGAGTCTTCGCGATTGCATGCTTCGGTAAAATCTTCCCGGTTTACTTTTTGGAAACTGCCTCCGCCATCGGCACCAGCCATTTCATCTCCTGATGAGGATGGCGGAGACAGCAATCGAAAGCTCGGAGTGTTTTATGCGAAGCGACGCGGCTTGGAAATCGAGAAGATTGTATTGAAGACTGTAAGCTCTCCTTCGCCAGTGTATACTTGTGTATTACAGCGCAAAACCATTTACAACTTCCAAACTTATTCTTATATGCAGTTGATTTATCACATCGTCATGTACTAATAGTTTATATGTGTTCTGAAGTGTAATGTGAAACTAAACGGTATGATGAGAGGTGTGATGTATTGTGTTTAAATTGATAAAAAAGTATGTGAATAGCAAGAAACCACCATCTTCAATGATCGCTCACGTATGATCTGCTAAGCATTAACGATAGTGTTCTATTGTTGTAACGTTATCAGTACTTACTATGACCGATACACTCAAGAATAGAAAGAAGAACCTAGGTAAAGCCACTTAATTAGAATCCGTATGGATATGCATCCTCGTAACCAGCCAGCAATGCCAGTTCTTCGAAAGAAGGTAGTATGTAAGTATCGTCTTATTAAGCAAGTTTCATTAAAAGAACCAAGAACACAGCAGTCAGTTAATTGCCGTTGCGTCTGAAAAGCACGTTGGAAATGAGTTCTTTAATTAAGAACACAGCAGAAGAAGAGATACTGCGCGCCTGACTCCCTGAGGACAATTTTCTGTGAGTAACTCATTTCATTAGTTATTATTACTTGTTTTCGATGGAAAGTGGGCCACTCTTCGGCGGTACTACTTCGAAAATTGATATTCTGCTTTTTTCCCTTTTTTTCAAAGCTGAGGAAACGTTACTAGGAAATGCAGGAGAAATCCGCCCTGCCGTCGTTTGCCTATTGCTTCGCTCTAATGATGTCTACAGGGCTCGTTACAGAGTATTCAATTGTCTTTATGCTGCTGAACAGTGACGCAAAATGAGTTGCAAAACTTCAACACCTCTTTCAAACTATTAACGCGTTGTGAATGTCGATAGTGTAAAGATACGTCTCTGTATAGTACAAATCTAACTTTCACACAAAATGAGAAGCTAAAAGAGCTGCTACAGATATGAAATATTATAAAATTTAGACATACACAGTCTAGAAGGTCTTAGAGTGGCCTACACGATCACTTCAGTTGAAAACGAAAATAAAGACTACATCGCTGATTTCTGTAACGCAACAGATACTGAAGTAAATCGGATGAGTTTTGGTTATTAACTGCCTAATATTTATGTAATCCCTGTGAATGACTCTGCAAACATGACAATTTTTTCAAAAAATACCGGCACACAACTAACTGTGCCATCATGAGAAGGAAGTGAAAAACACGTATCCTGTAATTTTTGATACAATACTATCAGCACCCCTATTCTTGTAGTACATACTCATTACGTCTCCTCTAAAAGGTGTTGCTGTAAATGGAATCAATAGTTAAATTCGAAAGATAGTACATTCAGATTTCATTACGATCTTCCGGCTTTGGGCTGAAATGTCGTTGCTCTTACGCCACTGCAGGTGTGTAATAGATGATTTCTTGATAAGCCTGTACAGGTTTCCTCATATGTCTCTACAAACTTAAAATTGCCACGGTCAAAGGACAACATAATCGACGAAAGTGTAGAATGACTGAGACAGAGAGAGAAAGGAATCAAGGACCCGAAGTTTCCTGCCGAAGGGTACTACTACGGTTCATGAAGTCGAGAGTTATATTGCAGCATCTGAAAACAATGTATTTTCAAATATATTCTGTGGCGGTAGATTCAAGGCACACATGTACCCTTCGTCATGTGTAATATAATCAATAAAATCGTAATACAAAATAAAGTATAATGTTTAAAAGATCTTTCGTCAACAGTACGAACATAGACATGATAGACCATAAGTGTAAATATCTGTGGCCCTCTGAGAAGATATACTTCTTGACAACAGAGAACACATTATTAATTTATTATTGGGGGAATAAAATTGCAAGCTAATAGATCAGCCAGACGCTCAGTTGAATAGAAATTCTCATATTTCTCGAGAATGATACGTGACGTACTTCTTCTTAATCATAGCTGAAGAGTCTTAGGGTGATATTTAGGCACATCATTTAAGTTTGTTTAAAAATAGAGCAACAAATATTATCTCAAAACTTCAAAACTTCCTTGGAGTGCTTCCACGTTACTGCGTCTTCATTTGGATAACATCTAGGTAGATCAAGGTCCTAGAGGTTTAATAGTTGAAGTAAAGAAGATAAAGACGTCACTGTACTTGGTAAACGTAATACGTAGAAAAGAATGTGGAAGAAGTCGTCTACTTAAATACACAAATAAAAAAAAAATGACGATGGGTAGAGGAGGCGCACGTAGTGTAAAAACAACTCAAACATTGTCGTGTAAAAGTAAAAGCCTTCTCACATGTAATAGTTTAAATTTGTCGAGTAGTGAACAGATAGACACTTGCAAGTGGAGTACATTTCTGTACGTCATCGTGGCTCACTTTAGTGGATGAAGCACTTCGGCTGGAGGGGTTTCAACTGTAGATTTACAGGATTGTGTCCACTATGTACATATAAAAGGCAATGTTCTGAATGACTGGCTCGTCACCGTCTAGTCCAAACCACTGAGGGCAGAATCTTGAAATATGGAAGGGCTGTTGGTCTTATATTGCTGGCGTCTTCTGGAGGGGATTTTCTGAAAGTCCCCTGCTAAGGGGATGAAATAGTGGATAAATAGTTTTTTGAAAGCATGTGGCTATTAAGTCAACTTGAAGCTAGACCTATTTTGCTTTCTACGTCAGAAATAAATAAATATATGTATCACCACTTTTGGAAATTTATCCCCTATAGCAGTGAAATAGAGTGTGACAGTTTTCTAAAGAAATCATTGTTGAGGAACTACTAGAGTATTTTTATAGCTATACCCGTGGAAATTGGTATTTGACTTGTCTGTTACAAATAAAACATATGTTTCTCACATTTTGGCAATTCAACCTCTACAGTGATGAAATATGGAACGAAATCTCTTATGAAAATATTTTATTAAGCAAGTACTTTTGAAGCTAAATCTAAGAACTTTTGCATTTGGTGCCTCTGTTAGAAATAAAAGGATCCACATTTCATCCTCTTGGAAATTCGATCCCTAAGGGAGTGAAATATGGGGTGAAATGTTTTAAAAACTATTTTATTGTAAAAACATCTTTAAAAGTAAATCTTTGAAAACTGATGTTCGGATTCGCGGTTAGAAATGAAAAATTCTTGTTTCACTGTTCTTGGAAACTCAGCCCCTCAAGGGGCGAAATAGGACCTTACTGATTTACCGACTCATCATCACGTAGCCCAAACTGCTGAGGATAGGAACCTGAAACTTGGAGAGGGTGTGACATTGAAAATGAAAGATGTTTTGAAAATGTGTCGTTATTGAGGCATTTGCAAACTAGAACGAAATACACTAGAATTAGGTTTCTCAGTCAGAAATAAAAAAACATTTTTAGAAATTCAACCACTAAGTGGGTAAAAATTGTTTCTGAAACTAAATCGTTATGAAATAATTACTACATAGAAAAGCTACACCTACAACAACTGGTATTTGGCTTTTTGGTTAGAAATAAGAAAATACGTGTTTCACTGGTTTTGGAAATTCAACCTCTAAGTGGGTGAAAAGGCGTGGACAATTTTTAAGAAAGTATTTCGCTATATTAAAATTTTTTTAAAGCTGTATGTATGAAAACTGGTATTTCACTTTTCGGTTAGATGTAGATGTGTTAGGAGATTCAAGTTTCCATGAAAAATTCTCCTCAAGAACGCAAAAGGCGTGATTAAGAGAAATCTTCGACTCCAGCTACCAGAATCGCATTTTGATTAGTACTACATTCGGAAAAGACTATGCCTCTACGGTGTTAATAAGAGTGAATAGTTCAGGTGTTGCAGTTTGCAAAACAACATAAAATTCGATTAAAAAAAAAAAAAACGCTGTAGGCCCCACAATTCACACGAGCAAGGCAGTGGGTACTAAGCTAATACTATAATAAGATTATGGCTCCAGGGCTGCTGAGATCAACTAGTTGCTTATATCGCGTAAGGACCATATTAATTGTAGTAAAACTTTCGCTTAATGCTAAGGTTTCTGTTAGCTGTGTATTTGTCAAGTTACTCGTAATGCTAACTTAGGCTCGTTTCGTCAGATTTGGCATTCGGAGTTGGGCTCGATGTTCGAGTCGGACGAGGTGTCAAACACGATGATTCTATAGCTTTACGATAGACTCTATCGTCCAGTCGAACCTACCCATCGCGAGTAAGACTTCTGAGACAAAGGAAACGAAACGAACTTTGTAAACAGCCATGACAGCGGTGGTCATAAGGTTCTCTGCTCCCATTAAACTCACCTCGCCAAGTTATCGTGGTACATCACTAGAAGAGACAAAATAAAATTAATCCATGCTGATTGGTAGTGTATTGCAATAAGCACCGTCATATGGCGCTGTGGGCAGAGGTGTCTCAATGACGAAGAACTAAGAGGCAGACCGTCTCTGAGTGATGGAGTCGCAAGAGAGGAGGAAGCTATGGTGTTCTTAGACGGTTATGTGACTACAGCACAAGAAATGAAAATCAAGCATGAATCAGATTCATACACATTGCACGAAATTTTGAAATTGATAAACGTTCCTGGATTCAGTCGTCGTTCGGACACATTCAAAAAGCCCGCCGAACCTAGGAACCGGCAGAAATGTGGCAGCTGTCACAGGACAATGTGGATTACTTGGTTAGCCGCCTAATTAGCAAGAAAGAATGCTAGTTGTCTCACAATGACGCCGAGACTAAGGGGAAAAGCATTCAGTGGAAAATTGTGGCTTTAACACCGCAGAAAAGACGATATTAAGTCATCAACGAACACAGTGATACTGAGGTTTCTGGCACTATCGTCATGTGGTGCTAACAGATTATCTAGTAAGGGATGAACGATCACAGGAACGTAGCACCGATGTCTCTTCACAGTACGGGAGATTTCCAAGGCGGGACGTGTTGTTTCATGACAACACCCAGCTCAATGCAGGACAGTCACACAGCTTCTATCCTAGTTAGTTTCCTGTTACGTGGATCATTTGCACGATAAGTCGTCAAGTTGTAGAACGAGCAATTTTATCTTAAAATGACAAATCCATTTTGAAATATTTCTAAGTGTTGATCTTTCAGAAGTGTTGTTTTCTTTTGTTGAAAAATTATGCAGATGTGAGTTACTAAATTCTACGCATCAACTTTTACACGTTACAACAATTCTTCTACGAAATAGAAGGAGCTGTTAATGGGAAATTTATTACGTTTGCTTTCAAATTTAACATTGCGGTCTGTTAGGCGATTTATGTCACCGGGTAGGTGGCAGAAATTTTGGTTTCTACATTCAGCATGCCTTTTTGTCTAAAGCCAACGTACGTGTGGAGTAATGAACGTCATTTTTTCTTCTGGTATCGTAATTATGTAAATCGTTGTTCCCTTTATTCTTATTTACTATTATTTATTTACAACTAACCTCATGATGGAGTAAATGTGGTGAAACAGCAGTTAAAATGCCTAAACAGATACCTGCAAGATAATCATGGGTAACCAACAAATATTATTCCTGGAGAAACTTTTTCAGCACTGAAGGCTCTATCATAAAGACGAGTTACGTAACAACTTTATATCATACGAAGTTATTTGTGAATGAAAATATGAAAAATATGTCAACTTACTGACTTTTCTCTCCCTTAGGATCGCTAAAATTTCAAGAGTAAATGTGTTTATACTACGTTATTTTTTTAGTTACAAAATATGTTTCTTCTACTTTAAATTCTCAGCAACATGGAAACCCAAAAATCTGGAAATTTCCATCTCATTTTTTATTTCCTCTCCATGTGTTACATTTGTGATTGGTGCAGTACCTCTACATGACCAGAGCTGAATATGATATGTCTTGTTGAAATTCAAAGTAAGACCAGTTACCACTTCTTCTGTTGCTGTATGTATGGCTTGATTGCTTACCATACTAATATCATCTGTAAAAAGGACTAATTCTGCTCATAGTACAGTATATGGAAGGTCATTAACCTACATGAGGATGGGCAGCGAAGACAGAGCCTTGGGGAACCCCATACATGATTGCTCCCAGTCAGAATAATCTCCTCTGATTACATTGGCTGAATGACTAAATACAAGATTTTTTCGTTTAGATATGACATTTTCCATTGGTTGTCTGTACCATCAGTTTTATAAAGCCTTAATTTACCTAGTAACCTATTGTAATTCACGCAGAGAAACGCCTTAGGTAGGTCGCAGAATACAACAACAGGCATTGTTTTGTTATTTTACTGCTTGTAAAACTTGGAGAATCACTCTGAAGTCCAAACTGAGATTTACTTAAGATATTGTTGTTGTACTGAGTGGCAGTTCCATCGGTTGTTGGTAGAATATTTTGTACATTATGAAAGAAACCATACACAGCAATGGTGTAATATTTTACAGTATATATTATTTGTTTCACAAACCGGTTTCGGCTGCTACGCCATCAACAGGTACAAATATATGTATGTGGTGCAATAAAATTTTGTTCGATTAAAGATTTTAAACTAGTCCATCTGCAGAGTATTTGCATTTCCAGAGATGAAAAGTGTTAATGTTAGGCTTAGCAGTAAAACAAGAGGGATTATTTCAGTGTAGGTGCGGTGTAAGATTATTTAACTGAGATACAGTATGTGACTCTTAACTAAAGGACTACATATAAATTACAACAGTCGTTCATACAAGAAAATAAATTGGATAATGAACTTTGGTGACACATTCCAAAGATGCAACTAAACAAAATAATCTTTTCTTTAACAGGTCCTAAATTACAAACATGTAAGATATACCAGTGAGATTAAGCAGGGAAGTGCAGCACCTGTGATTGTTCAAAGTAAAATTTTTTAACGTAGCAAGAAATATTATAGTAACTGAAATGAAGAAAAATGGTGCATGTAAGTAAGAAGAATGATTTGCAACATGACCTAGATGAAAGTATGAGTAGTATCTGCAGTTAGAAACGGCGATTAAGGGACCTGTGTTTAGTCATTCAGTACTACGCTCGGTATGATGCATATACGTTTATAAAATTTCTTAAAATGTTTATTAACGATTCTGTTGCAGTATTTATATTGGGGGACTAGGTTAGAAACTTACAGGTTCATTTCCAAGCCTGGCCTGCTGAGATTTCACTGACAATGCATGATCTTAGGAATAAACATCAAAGTGGCAACATATACTTCATAAATGTTTACAGAATGAATGCCATAAACCACACATGCCTCGTACAAAGTCAAAATCAAAATTGGACACAAGGGGAGTTTGATTTTGACATGGTAAGAGGCATCTATGGATTGTGGCATTCATTTTCAAAACTTTGATGTTTATTAATAAGGTCAGGCAATATAAGTGCAGCTTCAGTAGGCCAGGCCTGAAAATGGACCACTACAGTTTGAAAGTAGTCACCTAATACAAGCACTGCAACTGTTGACACAGTCGTTAATAAATGCTGTAAGAAATTTGATGAAGTTGCTAGTTATCTGACAACAAAATGTTGAAACTGGAAAACTGTGTTTATTAATTTCCATTATTTCTAGATGGTTTATCTACCTCCCTTCATGGATGTGATGTACAACTTCGTGTTTCACTTTTTAAATATGATCATCTTTAAGCAAGTGACCGCAAGTAGAGTCTTCTTTTGAAGTTTCCAGCTTTCGTTGTGTTCCTTCACATCGGTGAATACTGCTGTGCCAGACTGACCTACATAGAACTTGCCACAATTACTAGTAATATTATATATTCCTCTCTTTTCTCCTGCTGCAGTTGTGTCTTTAGTATTGGGCAAAAAGTGTCCAATAGTGTTGTGCACATAAAATAATGTTCCTGAAAGTAGGTTATCTGGCTACATTCAGTGGAATGTTTCCTAAATAAGGAATTTTGTGTTATTTATTGTGTTATTCACGTGGTTGGTTGAGAACAGGGTGCATTATGCTGCCCACCAAGGTGGGGGGCTAGTCATTGTGTGGTGCAATTGAATTCCATTTGGAAGTTGTCTTCACTCGTGGGCATGGATATTAAAAGATGTCTCATTGAATGAAAGGCAGCATATTTATAGGTCACTGGGTGTTGAGAATTTGGATGGGTGTGGATTATTTTTCCAAAACTGTATTTCAAAATCGTCCATTATCAAGTCAGCAAGGACTGGACTGAGAGGGACTTCCATAGTTACACCATTCAATAGATTGTAGTAAGTCTGTGAAAATGTTTATGAAGTCCTGAACAGGTATATTAGTGAATACGTTGGTAACGTCGAAAGAAAACAGCTTGGCGGTAGGAGGGATTTTGATGTCCATTAACTTGTTCACAAAGACAGCTGAATTAAGAATACCATGACTCGGGTTAAGCTTGGTTCTGATTTTCATCAGGTCTTTTAAATCTTTTAGTCTGTGGAAATGGTGATAGTCTGTAGATTCACTAGTTTAAAATGTTTCATCCAATAAACTTTTGCTATACCACTTACTTCTCTTTCTACGTGAAGATGGCGTAGGAGCCGAAAACCGTTTTGTGAAATACATAATAAATATTGTAGGATATTGCACAGTGTTATGTGTGTTTTCATTCATAATATACACTGCTCAACTTAAGTTTGGAATACTATCATAAAATGTAGCCTACGATATTGGTGGTCTCATTGACCTAGGCACTTCATGCAGTATCCAGTTAGAGCCGATACACTACTGACATACCTCGCTGCCGTTTCCCTGTCATGTAAACATACCGCTGCCGCAGCGGCACAACGCGAGCAGACCAGTATCAACAACAGCTTCATTCAATTTGTGTTCAGCACTCTAGTAACATGCCACATAAAGGAATACAACACTTTGATGTACAGTAAGGTGTTGCCGATCGGTTACACGTCACTCAGTGTGGAATGCTTAAGGTGTGAAGAAAGTACAGAGAGACGGGAAATGTGAACGATAGACCTCGCAGTGGTAGTCCTCATATGACAACACCAATCTAATATTCGCTTCCTCAAACTGTAGGATTGCAGGCTCCCAACATCAACTGACAGAAATGCTGGAAACGACTTATCCCGGGCAACAGGGATTCGTATCTCAGACCAAACAGTGCGTAGGAGCTGAGATCAGGGTGGTCTTCATTCCAGAAGACCAATGAGAAGTTTTGCATTGAACCAACGGAACCGAAGCATTAGAAGGCCCTGGGCTCTTGCACATCAACATTGGACCACTGCAGGATGGAGTAATGTCTTGTTTGCTGACGAGATCGGGACTGGTTTGCGACCGGACACTAGACGAATTCGGGTCTGTAGAAGCGCAAGACGACACTGGGAACGCCGATACGTTCAGGAAGTCTATCCTTTAACAAGTAGAAGTGTAATGTTCTGGGAAGCAATAATTATGGGATGGCGGACCTCACCAGTTCCCATCTCCGGCAACTTTTTTGTCTCCGATGCCTACAGAAGCTCCTAAAAGTGATTGTAAGGTCCTACAAACGTGAAGTTGGTGACAGCTTCGTCCTGGTCCATGACAACCCAAGACAGCGTTGTGCTCTAGCAGTGTCTCGGCACCTTCAAAGTTGCAACATCAACCGAATGAATTGGCCAGAACTGTCCCCAGACATGAGTGTCATTGAGCATGGGATCTGTTGAAGGTGGCGATTGCACAGAGTCAGAATCCACCTGACAAGCTTCAGGATCTCACTGTAGCTACTATTAAGGAATGGGACCTCATATCGCATGATAAACTTGATGGTCCCATCCAGTTCATGCCTCGCAGAGCGCAAGAACTCATCTGTGTGTGGGGAGGACGCATTGACTACCAAACACTGATAACCATCTTCACGAGATAAAGATATTCACAGTTTATGTTTTCAAGATAAACACTTTTGTAATGATTTTTTGTAACATATCAAAATCGTTCTTCATCAGATTACCTTCCATTCAAAAGGCTGTTGCACGGAACGACTGTTATACTGACTTGTAAATAATAGATTTCAGCTAACAGTCGTCCTTTTTAAATTTTATTCGCAGATCTAGATTTCAGCTAGAAACTAGCCATTCTCAATGCACTATCATTTATGATCAGTGCATGTAATGCCTGTTGGTCGGGCTTCATCCACAGTTCACTGATTCAATGAGCTGTTGGTCGGGCTTCATGAACTGTGGATGAAGCCCGACCAACAGGCATTAGGTGCATTGACCATAAATGATAGTGCATTAAGAATGGCTAGTTTCTAGCTGTAATATAGATCTGTCAATAAATTTTAAAACGGACGACTGATAGCTGAAATCTATTATTAAGTTAAAACAATCGTTCTTGTTTTCGGATGCTATTATGTTTATTTGGTTAATAAGGTATTGTACAAATCTCAATGCCTATGCTATAAGAAGCCATTGTATTAACTCTGTGATATTCTAAACTTTTGTTAAGGTGTGTGTTATTGTTGCTCAGGTGGGATACTTTTCTATAACACATCGTCTTCTCAAAAATTTTCGAAAATGAAGTCAGTAGGGGAGGTTCTTTGGCCAATAAAAATTTCACCTTCACCCATCCCCTCCCCCTCGTATTCTCCTGACTTGCTACCCAAGGATTTCCTCCTCTTTTTCCGAACGAAGAATTCATTCCTTGGGAGGTATTCCCAGAGTGATGAGGGGATGATTTTCGATGGGTAACGTTTCCTGAACAGCCAAAATGTAGACTTGCACAACCATGGTCTTTCCCTAACTCCCCTTTCTCTGGCCGGCCGGTGTGGCCATGCGGTTCTAGGCGCTTCAGTCTGGAACCGCGCTACTGCTACGGTCGCAGGTTCGAATCCATCCTCGGGCTTGGGCGTGTGTGATGTCCATAGGTTAGTTAGGTTTAAGTAGTTCTAAGTTCTAGGAGAGTGATGACCTCAGATGTTAAGTCCTATAGTACTTCGAGCCATTTGGACCCTTTCTCGGTAAACATGTGTCGCACTGGTGGGCGAATATGATCACAGACTGATGCTTTCGGAGGCAATAATTAAAACTTTATGATTGTGTCTCGTAACGTGACTGCTTGCCAGAACGAAATTTCTTTGTGACTATTTCTATATTTTTTTCACCCTTTAGATTGTTAGAGGCTACTCGATTGTTGCCCAGTGTTGCAAACTTTATTCTACTTTTGACGGAAACATGCCTCTTTGAGTAGAGAGCAGGCCTGAGGGGCGGAGCATGACCTGCCCCAAGGCGGCTGTGGGCTGTAGGCTGCAGCCGTGCCCTGCCAGGGTTCACTCCACCCGCCCCCACGCGACCCCCAGGGGTGAACGTCCGCCTCCAGACAGAATCCTTATATGGTCGCCTGTTTCCTTGATCGAAACAAAACGTGTTTACTCAAATTAGATGTGTCGCCGCAGTGTGCCAAGCAAAGGCCGCCCAGAATAAAAGACGGGTGGCAGGGGAAGGGGGAGCGGCTGAGGAGCGGAACGGAGGTAATTGGCTGCCGCCGGTCTCCGTCCAATCGCAGGCAGCGACTCGGCGCTCCAAGTTATTGGCTGGGCTCCTGCCATTGACGGCAACCGTGCACAGCGTATGCCGCGAATAGAATAAATGTGCGGAATAAATAACGACGTCTATTCATTAAAACCACATCTGGCAGTTACTGCAACTGTTGCTGTCAGCCTTCAGCAAGGTGAACGGTAGGAACACTGAAAAACGCTGGAATGTGTCTAGAAGCACGTCACTTTCACACACCAGAAGAAAGTTACTGAATTTCCTTAATATGTCTTTCCCTATACAATTTTTTCAACTAAACACATTGCGACTTACCGTTTCGTTTCTTCCCTTTTTTTCAGCTCGCCAATCTGTTTCATTCCTGCATCTCTTTCTATCTTATTCTGCTCTCTCAATCTTTCGTGGAAGACCAAGAGCGAAGCGCACGGATTACAAACGGTGTAAGAGAGGGACGTAGTCCTTCACCGCTACTGTTCAATCAGTTCGTCGAAGAAGCAAGGAAGGAAATGAAAGAAAGCTTCAAGAGTGGGATTAAAACTCGAGGTGAAAGGATATCAGTGTTAAGATTCACTGTCGACATTGTTAAGTGAAAGTGAAGAACGCTTACGAGATCCGTTGAATGGAATGAACAGTCTAATGACTTCAGATTATAGACTGAGAGTAAAGCGAATAAAAGCGAAAGTAATGAGAAGTAGCACAAATGAGAAAAGCAAGAAACTTAAAATCAGAATTGGCGAACATGCAGTAGATGAAGTTAAGGAACTCTGCTAACTATACAGAAAAAAATAGCACGTGACTGACCGAATTAGGAGGACATCAAAAGCAGACTATAACTGGCAAAAAGAGCATTCCTGGCCAAGACTAGTATACTAGTATCGAACATAGATCTTGAGGAAGAAATTTGTGACAATGAACGTTTGCAGCACGGCATTGTATGTTAGTGAGACATGGACTGTAGGAAAACTAGAACAAAAGGGTATAGAAGCATTTCAGATGTAGTGCTGCAGAAGAACGTAGAAAATTAGGTGGACTGATAAAGTAAGTTACGAAGAGGCTCCCTGTAGAATCCGCGACGAAAGGAATATGTCCAAATCACTGACAAGAATGAGCTCAGGATGACAGGACATCTGTTAAGGCATTTTAACTTCCTTGGTGCTAGAGGGAGCTGTAGAGGATCAAAAATGTGGAGGAAGGCAGGGGTTGGGATACTCGAGAAAATAACTGAGGACACAGGTTGCAAGTGCTATTCTGAGATGAAGAGGTTGGCACAGAATTCGTGGTGGGTCGCATTAAATCAGTCAGAAGACTGGTGGCACAAATGGTTCAAATGGCTCTGTGCACTATGGGACTTGACATCTGAGGTCATCAGTCCCCTAGACTTAGAACTACTTAAACCTAACTGACATAAGGACACCACACAAACCCATGCCCAAGGCAGGATTCGAACCTGCGACCGTAGCGGTCGCGCGGTTCCAGACTAAAACGCCTAGAACCGCTCGGCCACAGCGGCCGACACAAAAAATGAAAATAAAAAGTAAAAAAATAAGAAAATAAAAATTAAAAAATTAAAAAATGATTAGAAAACATTCCACTGCAAATTGGTTTAAGTCTTACATCTGGTAAAAAAAACAAAGGGTTGCAATAGGACGGTGTTGTAGTTGTAGTTGTTGTTGTTGTGATCTTCTGTTCAGAGATTAGTTCGATGCAATTCTCCATGCTACTATATCCTGTGCAAGGTTCTGAATCTGTTTAGTGTACTCATGCCTTGGTCTCCCTCCATGATTTTTACCCTCCGCGCTTCCCTCCAATACTATATTGATGATTCCTGCCTCAGAATGTGTCCCTTCTTTTAGTCAAATGTGCCACAAATTCCTCTTCTCCCCAATTCTATTCAGTACCTAATCATTAGTTACATGATCTACCCATCTATTCTTCAGCATTCTTTAGCACAAAATTCGAGAGCTTCTACTCTCTTCTTGTCTAAACTGTTAATCGTTCATGTTTCACTTCCATACTTTACTGCTCTCCACACAAATACTTTCAGAAAAGACTTTCTGACACTTAAATTTATACTCGATGTTAACAAACTTCGCTTCCTCAGAAATGCTTTCCTTGCCAATGCCAGTCTACATTTTATATCCTCTCTACTTCGACCATCATCAGCTATTTTACTACTAGTTTAAGTGTCTCATTTCCTAATCTAATTCCCTCAGCATTCCCTGGTTCAATTCGACTATATTAGTTATCATCGTTTTGCTTTTGTTGTTCATCTTATATCCTCGTTTCAAGATACTGTCCATTCCATTGAACTGCTCTTCCAGGTCCTTGGCTGTCTGTGGCAGAATTACAATGTCGTCGGCACGCCTCAAAGTTTTTATTTCTTCTCCTTGGATTTTAATTCCTACTCCGAATGTTTATTTTGTATCCTTTACCGCTTCCTCAGTATACAGATTGAATAACATCGGGGATAGCACACAACCCTGTCTTACTCCATTCTTAACCACTGCTTCCCTTTCATGCCCCTCGACCCTTATAACTGTATAAAGTGAAACTAGCCCTTCGCTCCCAGTATTGGACCCCTGCGACCTTCAGAATTTGTAAGAAAATATTCTAGTCAACAGTGTCAGATACTTTATCTAAGCCTACAAATGCTAGAAACGTAGTTTTGTCTTTCCTTAATTTATCTTATAAGGTAAGTCGTAGGGTCTGTATTGCCTCACGTGTTCCAACATTTCTACGGAGTCCAAACTGATCTTCCCCGAGGTAGGCTTCTACAAGATTTTCCATTCGTCTGTAAGGCCTTCGTGTTAGTATTTTGCAGCCGTGGCTGATAGTTCGATGATTTTCGCACCTGTCAACACTTGCTTTCTTTGGGATTGGTATTATTATATTCTTCTTGCAGTCTGAGTGTATTTAGCTTGTCTCATACATTTTGCTGACCAGATGGTAGAGTTTTGTCAGGGCCCGCTCTCCAAATTCTGTCAGCAGTTCTGACGGAATGTTGTCTACTTCCGTGGTCTTGTTTCGACTTAGGTCTTTCAGTGTTCTATCAAACTCTTCACGCTGTATCATGTCAAGTACTTCATCTTCATCTACGTCCTCTTCCATTTCCGTAATACTGCCCTCAAATACAGCACCCTTGTATAAACCCTCTGTATACTCCTTCCACCTTTCTGCCTTCCCTTCTTTGCTTAGAACTGATTTTCCATCTGATCTCTTGATATTCATACTAGTGGTTCTCTTTTCTCCAAAGGGTTCTTTTGTTTTCCAGTAGGCAGTATCTATCTTACCCCTAGTCATATATGCCTCTACATCCTTACATTTGTCCTGTAGCTGTCCCTGCTTAGCCATTATTGAGATGTTTTTTTCCCTTTTTTGCCTGCTTCATTTACTGCATTTTTATATTTTCTCCTTTCATCAGTTAAACCCAATATCTCTCTTGTTACCCAAGGATTTCTACTAGCCTTCGTCTTTTTACGTACTTGATCCTCTGCTGCCTTCACTATTTCATCTCTCAAAGCTACCCATTATTCTTCTACTGTATTTCTTTCCCCCATTCTTGTCAATCGTTCCCTAACGTTCTCTCTGAAACTCTCTACAACCTTTGGTTCTTCCAGTTTATTCAGGTCACATCTCCTTAAATTCCCATCATTTTGCTGTTTCTTCAGAACTGCGTTAAGCTATCATATCTCATCAACTAGGAATAAATTATGTGTGGCGTCCCGCAATGTTCCATCTTAGCCCTCTTAATTTGTCATGTGTATATTAATGAAGTTTTATCATTACCAATGCCATGTGTGTTTTCTTTATTTGGTGGACATGTAAAAATTATTTGTTACGAAACATTCAGAAGTTTGCAGTTCATAGCTTGGATGAAGCTTTCTCTCAATATATTTCTAAAATATGACGACAGGCAAACAGAAAAGGCGGACAGTATTATACCCTTCTGATGTAAGTTTGTCAGTAAATTCTGTTGAGAGGAGCATAGCACACCTGAGGGTCCTGACCATGTCATGATTTGGAATGCGTATATTGTCAGATGGTCGTATAAAAATAAATAAATAAATACTTCGCTAAATCTCATCCCATAATGTGATAAAGGATTTTTTATTCTAGTGAAACTGTAAGAGAAACTAACATTTCCGTATCTTTAATCATGTGTTACCAGTTATTTGTGGTATGAACTGAAGAATGTCCCACAAAAGCTTCTTCAATGAACTAGGGATAATGACTACTCCTTCCCAGTGTATTTATACCTTAATGAAATTTATCATAACTAATAACTTAATTCTTCAAACGAACAGCTTATTTCATGGCATGAATACTAGAAATGAGAAGAGTATGTATAAAGATGCCACCTTACTGCTCCATTCTCTGAAGGGCTTCGTAAATAAAATGTAGTGCGATCCACATAAACCTGAAGATCTTCAATGAGCCATAACATTTGAACCAGTGGGACATATTTCAATTTTGGGAGATGATAATACACAACTGGGACATCACATAAATATAACATCCTCACAGCAAATGTTGACAGTACCCACCACCTGCATCGATGCACAACTGTGCTCGTTTCACCACATTCCGCGACATTGTGTAACTGTAATTTTGCCAAAGTTGCTTGTTTCGTGTATAATGAACTCACAGTGATCTGCAGCGGTCCGTGGTCTATTCTTGTACATTAGGCCTTAAGATATCCCCACAAGAAAACATCCGGGGTGGGAGATTCGGCCAGATGATCGAAGGGGAAGGGGAACAAAATTTTTTTGAGATCATTCGCTCACAGAAGAATCCGCGACCCACGATGCTATGAACGAACTAATACGAGCCGAGCAAGCAGGGAATTATACCGGGCAGTGGACTTCATGTGCCGAAACAACAATGAACTTTCCGGTAATGGGTGGTACTTCAGATTCTCCCAGAGCTACTGAGATCATTAAACCAACTTTTCAGTTTCTTCGAGCATTCGGAGTGAAATTATGACCCACTGAATTACAAGGGTTGTTTGAAAAGGTCTCAGAAGGGAATAGAAAAAAGTACTTACATCACTGAAACTTCTCTTACATTTCAATGTATTCTCCTTGTAGATCAACGCACTTGGTCCAACGATGTTCCAGTGCCTTGATTCCATCTCGAAAATGAATTTCCTCCAGGCCTGCAGAATAGTTGTCAACTCCGGCTGTCAGTTCTCTGTTTGAAGTGAATCTTCGTTTACCAAGAAAAATTTTCAGTTTTGGGAGGAGATAGAATTCTGACGGAACCATATCAGGTGAATATGGCGGGTGTCGCAACAATCCGTTCTTAGTTCAGATTTATATGGATCGCCATACAAAATTTAAAAAGCAAACAAACATCGGAATTGTGATGTTTCTTTTAGTGAAATATAGTGACAGTAGTCTTTAAATGACGCAACTGAAAGCATCACATTTATTGATTCCTCAGTACAGTAGCTCAAGGTGGATCCTATGGTCACTGATCAGTGTTCTATTTGTTGTCATATTCCCACTTCACAACAGTGTATTTGATGTCCAGCATCTAAATACAAGGTGTAGCAAAAAATAATCATCCGATTAAAAAAATTATAAGTATTACCTTATTTGAGATATTTGCGTGAACACGTACTGTTGGGAAGAGCAAACTCTCGAGTTTTACATGGTTCCTTCTAGGTAGCAGCACTGTGCGCTCACTTCTGTTCTAGTAAGTATAGTGTCAGGACAATAGAAAGCGTTTTGTGTTCTACGTTTTGTGCAATGTGTGTCAGTAATAAACCTTCGTAATAGGTATGGTGCGGATCCTCCATGGCATGAACAATTCCGAGAAACAGGTTGTTTGTGTAAAGGCAAATTACCGGGCCGTCCTCGAGCGTCTGATACAGGCATCGACCGCATGCGCCATTGTTTCACAAGGAGTCCGCAGAAATTCGTTCGCCGTTCAGCTCGGCAGCTCAACATGTCCCCGATGACCATCTGGCGGCTGTTGCGTCGACGTTTACACATGAAACCATGCAAAATTCAGCCACTGCAAGATCTTCGGGAAGATCACAAACAACAACGTGTGGATTTCTGTAGTTTCGTTCTTGGCAAGACGCAAGATGACAGTTTTCTTTCATGTGTAGTGTTTAGTGACGAGGCAACATTCTATGTAAATGGAAAGGTGAGCCGTCACAATGTGAGAATATGCGGTGCGGAACAACCACATGAAGCTGTACAACACGAGAAGGACTCTCCAAAATTTAATGTGTTTTGTGCAGTTTCGTGGGAAAAGGCGTATGGACCACTTTTCTTTGCCGAGAACACTGTTACAGGAAGCACATACAGGTGTCTCGATATGCATTAGTACTTTCTTTTCCCACAGTTGGAGACTGATTCGAACGACTTCATTTACCAATAGGATGGGGCACCGCCACACTAGCATCTGGAAGTGCGGGAATTTTTAAATCAAAGGATTACTGGATGATGGATCGCTCGCACTGGACCAAATGATTCAGCCTTACATTACTGGCCTCCAATGTCACCGAACCTGAATGTATGTGATTATTTATCGTGGGGGTTTACAAAAGACTCTGTTTATGTGCCTCCGTTACCAACAACAATGAATGAACTGAGACATCGCAAAACAGCGGCTGCGGAAGCTGTAGTTCAAGACATGCTCACTGCAGTGTGGAAATAATTTGAATACTGCACTGACATATGCCGTTCATCCCAACGGAAAAATATTGAACACCGATGAATAGGTATGAAAAAAAGATGTTTGAGTTTCCCGTTCATCAAATTCATGGTATATGTTTATTAGTTTCAGCAATATAGACGTGCCAACTCGGATGTGTGTGTGTGAAACTTATCGGACTTCTCTGCTAAGGTCATCAGTCCCTAAGCTTACACATTACTTAACCTAAATTATCCTAAGGACAAACACACACACCTATGCCCGAAGGAGGACCCGTAGCTCCGCCGGGACCAGCCGCCAACTTGGATGATTCTTTTTGATACACATTGAACTTTTGAAGTTAATAACAGTCCATAAACAGTTATAGTTACCCCAAACTTGCGTAATTGTAAGTTCAACGACTTTCAGAAGTAATATGAAGTCCGGTGACAGGTGAAAATGTTTCATTGTTTTGCAATCGGTTTCTTTCAATGTACCACGACTCTGCAAACATCAGAATTTCTCCGACTGACGAAGTACAACTAAGTTCAGCACCAGCCGAAATTTAGCAAGACCTAGCAGAAATGTTTTAAGTTCACATGCGACCGTCTCACCATTAATCTCATAACAATCGTTGGCATGACCGTCCATAACCACGCCCAATAAAAGAATTCTTCAACACACGCATCTCTCTTTTATTTATAAGCGAAGTGATAATTTCTCAGTCACACTTAATTTACATTATGTGTCGTCATTTAAAATTCCTTCAAATTACAGATGTCTTATGCATATCCATTTAAGAATTTTCCCACCATGCATCTCATGATGTGTTTATAAATTTTGTGATCAATAATTTGCGATTAATTTTTTTTAGTACAATCTGTTCAGTATTGAATTCATTTTCTGCCGTATAAAAGTTTACACAAAGGCAGATCACTTAATATTAGTATAAGACTGTTATTTTATCATGTGTTGTATAAGCAAAAATCACCAGTTTTGATGTGGTGGGCGTTATTAAGAGCATTTTTAAGTACCAGTTGGATCAATAGCAATAGCGATCGCGTATTTTGATGCGGTTTAATGCCAATTTTATTGCAGAAGACTGAGTGTAGTTTTTCAGTTGGGCATCTCGATCGACTCGTCTTTACCTCTAGTTTACCATATGAAATGTCCTCTTAGAAAATTTAATGAATTACTACGCAGATAAACCTCTTACATTATTTGACTTTGAAACAGCTGAGCAGAGCTGAACGTACTCAGACATTTCGCTCTTTACCTGTTCTGATCAACACTAAACTGACACACAATATTTTTAGCACAACGCAATCTGACTTTCAATAATCCCTACAAATAATGGCCCTGACTAACATTAACCTATACCTTTCACAAATCACTTACCTCACAAAAATCTTTGTTACTCGAACTACTGCAGTACAGCGAGCGCCACTACTGCCAGCTAAATAAAAGATTCAAACTACTGAAGGCACTAACTACTGATAGGCATAGTTAGCAAATGAAAGATTTTGATAGAGAACAAACAATGTATTTACCTTAAAAGTGTTCAAAAGTCATAATATATATATAGCAGTCCATGACATCCAGTCTTACAAATTTACTGTGTCTCTGATGGACACACGTCCAGATCATCCGCTCTCAAAACTCCGCCATTTCTCTCCCCACATCCACCACTGCTGGCGGCCCACCTCCAACTGCGCAACGCTACACGCTGTTAACAGCCAACTGCCCAACACTACAATGGCGAATATTACTCCAACAATGCAAACCAACCACAGCCTTCACACAGCACAGTCAGTGATTTTCATATAGAGCGCTACATGGTGTTACCAACGTAAAAACCAAACAGCCTACTTACACATACCGCATTGGTTTCCTAGCATTTAATTAACATTAATACTACATACAAAAAATGGAAATATAAATTTAAAACCTTTGGTACCAGATCGATGTTCTACGATACATTATGCTTAGCTTGGACTCTCATTCGGCTCGGTGCCTTTAGTGCATCAAGATTTATTAGATTTCTTAAATTAACATAAATGTATATTTTATTGCTTTGTAGATCCTAAATTAAGTGTGCTATGAAGTTGAGCATAGGTGTATATGTTTCGTCTGCTCGAGACCTTTTATTTGGTATGGTTAGGTTTCTCATAACTACCGTGCTTCATGGAATTTATATTTTTACTGCAGTTTTGAAATGTCTGTGAGACACCTGGATGCTTCCACAGCAGATGCCTGTTTCCGCTTAAACAACTTCACCTCCAGTCCCGCTTGTTCGACAGACGCATCTATCAGCAAAACGCCTACGACAGGCGCTCGACGAATACTGTCGTCCGCAGCCAGAGCAGTGAGCTGCCTCGCCGCTTCCGAAATGTGACGGTTTGGCTCTGCCCGGTGAGCGCCGGCCACCAGCCCCATCAGCTGTCGGAACTCAGGTCCCGAGGCGTTTGTGTGAGTAGTATTGCTCAATGCCCGAAGGGCGTACCACCATAAAGATTTTTAAATTTAATTTTAGATTTACTTTTATCCATAAGGGTAAACATGATTCAGTCACACAAATTTTCAACAGCTGGCCAGCAGACATACAATGTTTAACCACCGATAAAATTCAGCTTAAGAGGAACCTAAGTGTCTTATTGATGGCCAGCGAATTTCTCAGTGGACATAATCTTTTATTATATTATTAATAATATCAAATTACGTAAGATTTGAATTCAGTGAGATAGTATGATCAACATAAATAACTGAACGATATTGTTTGCTACTTGACGGTGTTTGGTGGCATCATCATCATCAGTTTTCTGCTGTGTTAGCAGGTCATTTGCCTCTCCATTTTCTGCGATCCATTGCTTCCTTCTTAAGGCTGCAGTATGTTGTACCGTCCATCACGTCATCCAGTATCTAAAATCTCTTCCTTCCTCGCTTCCTTTTCCCTTCTACATAACCTTCTAAAACTGTTTTTATCAGTCCATCATTCTTTCTTAAAATATGCCCCAATCCAACTTATTTTTCTTCTTTTTATGACATCTAATAACTGTCTTTTCTCTCCCACTCTTCTCAGTATCTCTTCATCTTTTACTCTGTCCATCCAACTTATTCATTCCATCCTCCGCTATGTCCACATCTCAAAAGCCTCCAGCCTTTCTCTGTCTTTCTTCCTCAAAGTCCATGTTTCAGCGCCATACAGAAGAACACTCCATACGAGACATTTCATGAGTCTCCTTCTGAGTTCTCTGTCCAGACCGCTGCAGAAAATTTTCCTTTTCTTATAAAATGCCTCTTTTGCCATTTCTGTCCCTGTTTTAATTTCTTTGGTGCACTTCCAGTCGGTGTTTATCCTGCTTTTTCTTTATTTCCTCATAGTGTGAATATTTTTGTTTTCATTCCATAACTTTTTCTGTTAGCTTCAATGGTGTCCACCAAATCCTGTAATTCTTTTTCCCCTGTGGCTAGAAGGACCATGTCTTCAGAAAACATCAAACAACCTTATTTCTTCCTCCAATTTCTACTCTTTTGTCATCTAATGAGCACTGGTCAATCAAAATGTCCAAGTAGAGGTTGAAAATGGTAGGTGATAGACAGCATCCTTGTCTTACTCCTTTTCCTAGTACGATCCAGTTTGTACTTTCTCCTCTCACCTTTACTGAGGCTTTTTGATTAAGATGTAATGAGTTTACAAGTCTTATGGTTTTCCAGTCCACTCTCTTTTCCCTCATTATAGTCGCCAGCTTGTCCCAACCACATTGTGAAATGCCTTTTCTAGATCGATGAAGCACATATACAGGTCTCTTCCTTTTTCAAAAAACCTTTCTCTCAAGATTCGTAGGAGCCCTGTTGCATGTCTGGTGCCTGTATTCCGTCTAAAGCCAAACAACTCCTCAACAAGATTCTCCTCCATTACTTTTTCAAGTCCCTTATTAATTGTTCTTAACTTCACTTTAGCTGCATGTGAAATGAGGCTGACTGTCATGTGCTCGCTGCATTTCTTGGTGCCGGCCGGGGTGGCCGAGCGGTTCTAGGAGCTACAGTCTGGAACCGCGTGACCACTACGGTCGCAGGTTCGGATCCTGTCTCGGGCATGGATGTGTGTGATGTCCTTAGGTTAGTTAGGTTTCAGTAGTTCTAAGTTCTAGGGGACTGATGACCTCAGAAGTTAAGTCCCATAGTGCTCAGAGCCATTTGAACCATTTCTTGGTTCCATATTTTTGAATCATTACTGTTGTCAGAAAGTCCTCAGGTCATTCACCACTGTCATATATTTTATTACATAGCCTTAATATTTCTCTTATGCCATCTTGGTTCAAGCATTTTAATATTTCTCCCGGTATCGTATCTGCACCTACCGCTTTGCCATTTTTCATTGCAGCTATGGCAGACTTTACTTCTTCCATTATGATGGTTGGTCCTTTCTCGTCATCACTTACAGTGCTGAGTGACTGAAGTTCCAGAGCTTCTCGTTAGCGGTTTGTGTCATATAGCTCATTTAGATATTCTTCCCATCTCTGGAGGACATCGTCACGATCTTTGTACACTACCTTTTCGTCTTTGCTCAAAATTTCCATGGCACCACTTCCTGCTCTGTTTTGATCCCATGTCACAGTATTTACTCTGCTGTATAGTAAATTGTATCTTACTTTCCTGTCCAGTTCTTCGATTGCATCACATACCTCTTTTAGCCATCTTTTTCCCAGCCTGCTCTGTTTCTCGTCGCAGTTCATGATTTAACCTTCGGTACATCTTTCTTGCAACTTCACTGTTCTTGTTTTTATATTTTCTTCTCTCCTCCGATATCATTTCTTGTGTGAGCTATGGCTTTTTTGCCCTTTTCCCTTTTACATATCCTATATTTTGCTGTCCTGCTTTAATGATTCCTTCTTTCAGCATATTCCAGTACTCGTTGGCATTATCAGGTGTTTCATTGTCTGGTAATGTGTTTGGAAACTCCCGAGGCAGCATTTCTGTAACTTGTTCTTTGTTGGATCTTATCTCCTCTAGATCCCACTTCTTCACCATGGTCGCCTTCTTCAGTTTTTTAAATTCTTATTTCTATTTCTGCCATAAGTAGGTTGTGGTTGCAATTAATATCTGCATCTGGTAGTGTGTGCACCTTCTTGATTCCAATTCTGTATCTTTCTTCTACCAGTAGTAGCAGTAGTCTAATAATTATCTTATTCGTTTCAGTGGACGTGTCTTTACATGTTTCTGGCCAGTTTGTTACTGTCTCTTAACCCTCGTGAGGCTTTCGGGTCTATTTTGGCTCACAAAGATTTTGGATGGTCTATAATTTTGAAAATATTTGAGTTTAATAAATTGCCTTCGTTGACCTTGTTTGTCCCTTAGTAAAGTATATTCTGAAAGAACAAAAATTGGAGCTTTAGTTTGGCATCCATAGAAACAGTGCTTCTAAAGCTGTTCGGGTCTTTTTATGCCCAAAGTGATTTAACCTTCAATATCACAGCACATTCTGACAATATTCAATTTGAGAGCAATGGAACATATGGGTGTAGGAAAGTGAGTATAAAGAAGTGAAGTCATTTGGACAATGGAATGTCAATTTTTGTGGAAAGGGGGGAAGAGGGAGTGCGAGTCATTGTTTTTTCCTATACCCAAATCGATCTGTAAGGTGATTCACTTTCACTCAGGTCATTACAAATTCATATGTTTTCTAACTTTTTTCCTCAAGATAATGGCCTCTTTGCAAGATTATAGATAGCAGATATACTGATAAACATATCTGATAGTGATAAAGTAGTTACAGAAGATAACATCGTTTCGGAGTGCAGCTCTACATCTTCACTAGCAGGCACAGATGACACACTAGAACAGAAAATGGTAAGCAGTGCAGTTATGATGTCAAAGGAAAAATGAATGCGACGCCATGCAACATGTAATATAGTTCAGCTGACTCCTGGACCAACAGTTTATACCACGTCTCACATTACAAATGAATACTCTGCTTTCAAATTGTTCCTCTTTCCATTAAATGGAAACATTATATTAACCCATTCTAAAGCTGAAGGAATGCGTTTTTATGGAAATAAGTGCAACGAATTAAACGTTCTTGACCTAGATGCTTACATAGGTCTGTTCACTTGAGCAGGCGTTTTTAAGTCACATAATGAGTCTCCTGAAAGTTTGTGGGTTGAGTATAAAGGTCTCCCAGCTTTCAGAGCAACAATGTCATTAGAAACGTCCAAGAGGCATCAAAGGTTATTTAGTTCGATGACTGTGAGACAAGACTATAAAGACGTCAACAAGATAAGTTTGCAGCTGTAAGGGATTTGTTGGAGAAATGGGTAGAGATATTACCTAAGTTATACAATCCCAATATGTTTGTTACAGTAAACGAACAACTTCTTGCATTGTTGGGAAACTGTCCTTTCGGACAGCATATGCAAAGTACATCGGCAAAACACGGTATCAAGCTTTGGACAGTTTGTGACAGTAAACATGTTACGTATGGCAGACCAGGCACATACTGGGGAACAACCATGTAGTTCCCTGGAAAGAAACAAGGTCTAATGGTTGTAACTCAATTGTCTTATAGCTTGAAAGGGCATAACATTACCTGCGACAACTTTACCGCCTAACACGAGCTGGGACAAATGCTTACGAAAAGAACTGCTGCAATGATTGGAATTGTTCGGAAAACAATCCTTTCATCCCACTAAAACTATTGCAGACGAGAGAGATTTATAATAACACATTAACATTTCCGTTCACAAAAGATATAGCGCTCGTATCATACGTCCTAAAGAGAACCAAACGTGTTACTGTGCGAAGCACTGTGCACCACGAGGCAAAAATCAGTAATGGCAAATCTCAGAATATTTTACACTAAACGCTATGAATGGTGGTGGATTGTACAGAAAAGAGGAAGACAGACACATTGTCTATTGTTTTGTTCTCAGATATCGTCGACATATCTGCATATAACTATTATGTGCTACACATGGCAACTTACACCCAATGGAAAGGAAACACCCTACAGCGAAGAAGACAAACCCTAGAAACTCTTGGCGAACAGCGTGTTGATGGGATATAAAGAGATGAGGTCATTTTCCAAGACTAAATGCTTCGCGAGAAGCTGTAGAGAGAAGAACATCATTTGAATCTTCACCTTCCACATTGGAGGGAAATGATCCTAGGAGTAAGAAGTGAGGTAGATGTCATTTATGTGGAAAAACTGAGTTCAGTGAAATGTGTTGAGTGTAAAAAATTCACTTGCAGGAAACATCTTACATACACACGTAAAAACTGTTAGTAAAAGTAATACTTAACTTCTATTGACAACAAGTGGTCGCAAGCGATGGGCGACCTGCAAACAGTAATGTCTTCACTATAGACAGTGTCCAAACAAGCAATGGATAAGGATCACTAATAACTGTTTTCGTAGCACTCTCTGCCAGGCCGTGCTAATACTCGGTGAGTACTGTCTACTAATCTCCGCCCGAGGATTATATTCACTTCGACTAGATGCCGCTCCTGTCACGGTGACGTTTTGTTCAGCGCGCTATTGGCCGACGTCGTTTCACCTCCTTGTCTGGTCTTGCATTCTTCTTCTTCGTTGCGGCGCTTGTGGTTACGCCAGAACACATATAGCCTTGGTTTGGAAATATCTATTATGTATTTCTGTTTTATACCTTGTTCTTCATCTTTAAGGTTACCTGACACTGAACTATGGATTTACGGAACAAAATATATAACCAATTGATCCTCGCTAAACGATTTTATGTATTATGAATTAATCTGCTCCGCGAGCCTGTCACATGTGCTCAGATAATTTTTTCGGGATATCTTAACACATGACTTGTAACAACAACGACGCTGTACTATTGTACATATAAGTAAAAATTTTTTTCCATCTGATTTTTCGATAAATTAGTGTAATTGATGTTCTGATTTCATTTCTTTTTTGTTTCATGCCATTGTGTTAAGAAAACTGTAAACAATTTTCAATGTGAATATTAATGTTTATGTCAAATGTCAAACAATAGTGTAATAGAATTGAAATGTAACAAATGTTGAAACTGTTGTAAGATGTTTAAAATTGTAATTGTGCGTCTGGTCCATACGTAGGCAATGTGTTAGGATATGTGGAATGCAAAACCTCGGGTGAATACTCTGTCTGTAAGGGAGCGGTAAAAGGTGGATGGCAGGCGAGCGCGGGAAAATCCACGCGGGCGCTGTACGGCACAACGGGCTCAGCAGCAGTAGTAGCTGGAGTTTGGCATTGGTCTGAGCAACACCTTCTGGAGCGAGGAGGGTCTCCTGGAAGACGTAGTTTCACTGAGCCTCGGGTATGCTGTTCCAACGCCCTCACAGCATGGCAATATTCCATAGGCACTAAATGGAAAAGTATTGCGGCGCTAAGAAGAATTAAAGTGACGATACGTCAAGAGCCATAGCTGTGGTTGATGTGTGCTCAGTGCCTTGCCATCTCGCCGCCTGCCAACCGCCGCATCGATACAAGCAAGTTGAAACTTTTAGTACTGTATTCGTATGGACCAGGGAGTGAACTATTCAATAACAACTTAAATTTTACCAGAACTTTCCTATCATTTATTTATCCTCACAACTAACCTAGATAGGGTCCTTTCCAAATGTTGTGCAATCCGAGTGTCCCGAAATGAAAAATTAAATTTGGTGTTAATAATAATTACTTGCAGACCTAGCTATGTTAGAATGGTGTTTAAAGAACTGTTTTGTTAATGAACCAGTAAAAGAATAACGAAGGTCTAACGAAGTTGAAAGATAACTTTAATATTGATATAGTAATGAAGTTTAATTATTTCGAGACAGATATAAAGGTATTTAAATGAGCAGTAAATAAGATAAAAAGAGTAGTAACTCATACACTGGAAATCTTGAACGCATAATAATTTCAGTAATCAATTTTTTAATATAGTAATCATAACAGTTTCAGGGCCCCCCCCCTCCCCCTTTTTATTCATTTGAAATCTGAAGTGTTCCACATTGGTTTGACCAGCAAAAGTTAAAGTCAATATATAAGTCAAAATTTATCAGTGTTTTATCTTTATCAAAATTGACATTTTGTGTGTGGCTCTAAAGTGCTATTTCTAGGGTAACCTATGCCCGATTTTAATCAGATCAATAGACAGTACGAAATTTTGTAGTATACATTATAGTGTAGTGTTATGTATTCATGGTTTTCCCATATCAGTGCAGAAAGTGAAACTATCAGTTCAATAGATTTTCTGGTTCTAAAATTTACTATATTATGCAGTGTTACTACGTGTTGTTTTGCATGAATATACACCAACTTGTACAGGGAAGAAACTCAGTTAATGCCTAATTAGGCTGGCGACCGTATTATTAACAAATTGGTAGCATCTTCTGTGTTAGGGTGAAGTGTAGTTGCATTTCGGACTTACTCGACGTATCATTGTTATTACAGAGTGGGTGTAAGTCTGATTTGCCACCATTCAGGTACACGCGGTCAATATCTATACAAAAATCCTGTCTCGTAAGGTAAACCCTACTCACTTACCATAGTACAGGCTTTAATGAGTATTGTGTGCCCCACGCGCGCGTTACAGACTCACTAATCCGTTGTCTTCTTCTAGTAGGGAATTTTTCATACTGTTGCGTCAACCCCCTATTCATTCTAATTCCTCTTTATTTAATACTTTATCAGGTGTCTTACTTTTTCTCACCACGCTATTTCGTATCACTCTTTTCAAAAGCTTGCAGTTTTTCTCATATATACATCTTCTTATTATAGTTATTTCATATATTACGTTATTTGTATACGTACATCACTCTTTGTCCTTTCATTGTGTTGCTTCACTACACCGTTTTTGGTTCCGCTTTAGCCAACTAAAGACATCAGTACAAAATTTACACCTGTGCTGTACTCCACTGAACAATGTTTCTCAGGAATCGATGATGTACTGAGAAACTGAAATACGGAACGAGATACATGTTAATGTTGTTGTTATTTATAGCTACCTATATGCGATAACGTAACTATATACTCCAGCATTATTGCTTGATGAGCAAAGACGACAAATGCTGGTAACTAACTAGAAGCCTGGATTTTACGCTTTGCTGAGTTGGAGGGCGGGGTCTCTATTAAGGGCGTTGTCGGTGATTTTCGTTCCAGTGCCTTCTCTAATTACATTGTCCCAAAAGCCGTTAGTACCATCCACGTGGAGGTGTCATAAAATTTAATCATGCCACCAGTTTGCACAGGAAGCTCTGCTAAAGTAAACATTTTAGGGTAGTGTATGAGATAATCCCTCTCATGAGTTCCAGTGGGGTTCTACGGTGTGCACTGTTGCTTCATTGTGCAACTGGGGGCTGTTTTGTCAAGACAGCGGAGTTGTGCTTCCACGGTTCCAGATTTTCAATCTCTAGTATATGAGCATACGAACGAAACAGCGCAATTACACTAGATTTTTTGTCATGGCTCTGTTATCCATATTATTATTGTAATAATATCTAAAGATGTATCACCATTCAACGACGATTCGCCTAGATAACCACAAGCGTAAGCACTCCGTTTCCAGAATTCAAGGAGCCATGCCGTCCCTCAGATGGAATCGGCCCGGTTGATTAACGACGGGGCCAAGTGTTCCAGCCAGCGTGCATGTGGTTTTTGGGCGGTTTTCCACTTTCAACTAGGAGAATACTGGGCTGCTACCAACTCCGCGCCCATTTCCACGATTTGAAAACGTTTCGTGAATATTCTTACGTTTTCGTTTTGTAGAACATCAAACCCTGACAGATAATGTACGCATTTTCTGTCCCGGGGGGAGGTGGTGGCGACAGGAAAAGCATCTAACTGGCCTCTGCTACTAACGCTGTTAAACGTATGTTGTAACAGATCCATGATTAAGGAATTTGTGGATAGCACAATCGAGCAGATGTAATTTCGTTGGATTGCTCACGTGCTGCCTGCGATATATAAGCTATAATAGAATCTCAGACCAGAGAGCAGTGTTGTATGCAGTAAGAGCAGTGGCAGTAGGAGTAAGTAGTAGCGAGGAGTCGTGTGTATGAAGTTGGCTGGGGCGGTCGTGTGGAGCGATGGCGGTGCCTGAGCGATGTAGTATAAGGTAAAAGCAGCGTCGCACGTATGTACAATTGTTATATCAAGTCCCATGTAAATGTTTTTAAAAATATCTTAATAATAATCATTCTTATAACAAAATTAACTTTTGACGATCATTCATCTCAATTTAAAGATTTTATTAATTTCTCCAATCCATGGTCATCACGATTATTGTAAAGAAAAATCAGTTGTTTCTTTTTGTATATGACAAATCTTTCGGCCAGCATTGCACTGAGCTGTGGCAGAAAAATTTCTTACAGCGTTATCCGGCGACCTTATTGAGGTAAGAATTTTTAATTTATTCAGTATGATTTTTCAGGGCCATGACGCAGCACTGCTGACATCCAAATTTGCCAGTTTAGATTCACAGTCAGTTAATTATTGAAAGGTTATAAGTAAGCCACAATTTTCTTGCCGCACAGGATTAGCCGCGCGGTCTAGGGCGCTGCAGTCATGGACTGTGCGGCTGGTCCCGACGGAGGTTCGAATCCTCCCTCGAGCATGGGTGTGTGTGTTTGTCCTTAGGATAATTTAGGTTAAGTAGTGTGTAAGTTTAGGGACTGATGACCTTAGCTGTTAAGTCCCATAAGATTTCACACACATTTTTTTGAACACAATTTTCTTGAGAGATTAGTCACATTGTATTATTGGTAGGTTACCGAATTTATCTGTTGCGAGGTTACACTGAATGTGAATGCTATACATAATTATTTTATCTGTTGGGAGGTTACAATATTAACATACCGACCTCGTGATAATACGGGATAAGGGCAGTACAAAGAAGAAGACTGCCTTTCTCCAATACCTCTAATGGAATTTTAACAGTTTATTTAGTGCAGATGTAATAAGGCCCCACTGAACACTATTCAGAGAATACTGGGATCCCCTGGCTGATAAAGCCTGTTTACAGTCAATTGTTGATCAATAGATTAGTCATAAACAGATGTTTTGTCCAATCCATGTAATACAGTAGAGTTTGGGCTCACAGATTTTTCGGTTGTAAAGTAGTTAGCCCGTTGTCAATTGATACCCATATTAGGTAGTACATTCTGGTGAGCCGGCCGAAGTGGCCGTGCGGTTAAAGGCGCTGCAGTCTGGAACCGCAAGACCGTTACAGTCGCAGGTTCGAATCCTGCCTCGGGCATGGATGTTTGTGATGTCCTTAGGTCAGTTAGATTTAACTAGTTCTAAGTTCTAGGGGACTAATGACCTCAGCAGTTGAGTCCCATAGTGCTCAGAGCCATTTGAACCATTCTGGTGAGAGATACTTGCGCGCGTTACTGGAGCACAGTATTGACAGGTGGAATAAGAGGATCAGTAATTAAGAGGCCAGCCCGCCGAATGGAGATATTTATACAGCGAAGGGCGACGACGCGCTCTGCGAACACCAGGAGGTCGGCGACCGCCTGCGCCGGCGTCCAACCGAAATAGCGCGCAGACTTTCCCACAGGCGCCACCGGCCGCAGCCCGCAGCCCACGGGCCAGTTCCTAAAGAGGACGCGCATTCTGCTCGGCTGGCGTGTTGTGTTGCCCCTGACACTAGGCTTCCCGCACACCAAGTGGCGCGCAGTGAGCACAGCAGAGATCAGAAACGGAGCGATAATAAAGCTAAATGTTCGGGCTGCATACTCCCCAGATTAAGGCGCCGCTGTTACGTCAGATGTAACGGGCTTCCTTCGCTGCAGCTGTACTTCCGCGCGTATGAGGAGTGTGGGAACTGTGGCTCTGCGGTCACTTCATACGCGTCTCGTCATTCTCTCTGATTGAAGTATGCAGGAGTGCAAGGCTAGACGTGACTCACTTGTTGTTAGCACAGAGGAGGAGTACACGATGTTGCTGCTGTAAAGTAACAGTGACAAGGGTAAATGACCGACTGTTGAGATCAGGCGGCCATGATCGAAGCTGCGTTTTGTGAGACTGTGGAGCGTGAAAATTACTTGATGCAACGCTTGCAATTGCAGATGTGCTCCACAAGAGCAGCGTTGGTATCTGGAAAACGTTTCACACTAAACCGCTGCTTCAGAAGAAAAATATACAACTTTCCACCAAGGCGAAAAAAATTTTATATTTTTGTTTATAACACCTCCACCATGAGAAAATAAATGTGCTGAGTCGAACAAAAGTGGATAAAGAGCAAAGTTATTGTAACATCCTCGCGACAAAAAAGCGAGTTACTTCTACGTTCATTTAGGAGTGGCAAATTGCGTTTATAGGATAAAAGCGAGTTGCGTAGCTTATTACTCATTCCTGCAATTTATTTTAGTAATTAAACACCACTTATAGATTGCATTTCGGCCGGCCGGTGTGGCCGTGTTGTGCTAGGCGCTTCAGTCTGGAACCGCGTGACCGCTACGGTCGCAGGTTCGAATCCTGCCTCGGGCATGGATGTGTGTGATGTCCTTAGGTTAGTTAGGTTTAAGTAGTTCTAAGTTCTAGGGGACTGATGACCACAGACGTTAAGTCCCATAGTGCTCAGAGCCATTTGAACCATTTGAACAGATTGCATTTCATCTACATTTCACCTTTCTGGTACTATTTGAGCCGTGTTGCAGCTTGCGTTGGTGCTGTTGGTAGGTTGGCATTGTGTAATAGGGGTAGTGGTGTCTCGTTTCCTTCTTGTGTTTACTAGCGCCACTACATTTGCTAGCATTGTCTGTTCGCGAGGGGCAGCTGCAGCGGTTATCGATATCTAGTACGGTGGTACTATCTTTGGACGGATGTCAAGTGTTTTCTGGTGGGTGTATTGGGGAGTTCGGTTGGGATGGAGCAGCAGTGAGCGCAAAGACATGCCGGGACTACTGGCGGCACGCAGGCACTGCCGGATTGAGGGACTCTAGTTGCGAGGGCCACAAGCGCGTTGTCCACCGGACCCAGGACGTTTGAGTTGAGTGAACATTAAAACAGTAGAGAAACCTCCACTATTTTGAGATAACCCCTTTTGTTCGCAACATTGCTGCTCACAGGGTCACTGAGCCGAAGAGAGAGTGGAGTGTTTGAAGTTGGCGAAATTAATTAGCCAATCTCAGCTTCTTATTATTAATCATTGAATTCCTTGTGTTATTATTGGTGGAGTTCAACCAGTGGTATTTTTCTGCCTAGTGGCCGCTAACGCCCGAGCTACCTGCCCTGGAGGTTAGGTATTTTCGTGGCAGTGTACTTTCCTCGCTTTGCCACTGCTGTCCGGTAAGGTGTGCAGTTCGACAGCCTCCTTGACTGTGGTTTCGATATTTGTTTCTTTTGGACTACTTTCGTCGCAGTGGTTCCTTCTGCTTCTGGATGTTCTAAACACCGGATTCTGAAGACACAGTGCTGACCACCGGTTCCTCCTTTCCTGGGTTATTCCATCGCTGTATTGGTTATCAGACTTTAGGTAGATTCTGCTACAGTGTTAATCTGCGTTTAAACTGTCACTAGTTTGAGTTGACATCCGGTTAAGAGAAAACAACTCTTGGCTGCCTGTCTCATCGTTTACAAAGTTGAGCGACTTTCCCAGGGCGATCCTTGGAACACTGTCTGAGGCCCACTTCTCTCTTCATTTGGTCAGATTGTGATGATTTTTTAAAAAATATTTTAATTTTGAATTATTACTGTTTGGGCCTTCAGCTGACAAAAAGTTTGAATTTCTTGTTAATAAGGCCTTCAGCCGTGAGTGTAACTTGTCTTAAGAAATTTTAATTAGACAAAATATCTTAACACTAAAATTTGATGCTTGTTCTTTAAATATCTCTCGGAGAAGTTTAATTTCTTCTCAAAAATTTGCTATCAAGGCCTTCAGCCATCCAACTGTTTTTTGAGTCATTACTATTGGGGCCTTCAACCGAAAAATAATTTGAATTTCTTGTCAATAAGGCCTTCAATAGTGAACGAACTTGGTCTTAAGAATTTTTAATTATATATTGTCCATTAATAGTAAAAGTTTGATGACTTTTTCAAATATCATAGTATCCCTTGGAATTCTTAAGTATTTTTAAGAATTTGCTTTCCAGGCCTTCAGCCGTCAAATTGTTTTTTCAGTTATTACTTTTGGGGCCTTCAGCCGATGAATAATTTGAATTTCTGATCAATAAGGCCGTCAACCGTGAGTGCAACTTGATTAAGAATTTTTTAAATTAGCTATTGTGTCTTAACAGTCAAATTTGATAATTGTTCCTTACTGTCATCTTCATTTGAAATTGCTTCCAAATAAAGTGTACGTGATTAAAAAAAAACTGAGCAACCAAAGGCAATTGATTACGGCCCCGTCCACACCGAATCCTGCCTTTACCGAAGTAGCAGGCCTCACTGTCGTTACAGGTCCGGTAACGCCTCGAATGTGTCTATACGTCACAGTAATTGATATACATTCTCTGAATGGATATTATATAATAAAATAAATTTACAGCAGTCTCCGAAAGAGTTTTATCTATATAATTGTATGTATGAAACGAACAATGATACCTGACAGCCGATCAGTCGGGATATTGGTACATAACTTGCTTTTGCAATTTAGGCATGTCGGACATACTGTGACATTTCAGCTTGCTTTTGGAATGACTACAAAGCCGAAGTAATGAGTGTGGGAAATAAATGAACAGCGATTTACAGTTTAATGGTGGAAAGTTCTTTCAGAATGGTTTCGTCTGTAGCGAAAATACCCCGACTCCGCGGTTATACTTGCGAATTCGTGTACTAGCTCTCCTTTCTGAGCGAGTCGGGTCCACTTGTAGCCGACATCACTCTCAGGGTGACGAGTGGGCTGTGGCGGAGACCCACGACCTGAGAGAAAAATAAAATTTTATAGACGGTGAAACGAAAATAGAAAAAAATTACAGAGTGGTATCGAATTTGTGATGTCGTATGCATCAGTGATTGTTGAGAGTTTCAAGGAATGCATTAGGCAACGACTGACTGAGACAAAGGAAAGAAACGTAGCACATGACGAATGGGTAGATATGGGAGATGAAGTTAACTGACAAAAAAGAAAATTTTTAAAATATGCACCAATGAAGAACGCGATACAAACGACTAACCTATTTTAATGTGTCGTATGCTGGTACAGTGTCAGAATTCCATAAGAGAGATAAACACTTGATTTCATCTATCTCAACGGTAGCCCATTGAATACTGAGTTTACAGCGTTAGAAGAGTAAGGAAATTTATGCTGGTCATAAGGTGGAAATCCAATATCGTCCTGTAACAATATGTGTGTTGCTCCTAGTACTTTGAATATACCTGCTACAAGTGTACTTTACCAAAATGTTATCAAAATTTATTTAAATAATTGCTTCTTTTTACAATTATCACATTTATCTTGAAATAGTAATTCCATCTAATAAGCGTACACCTTAGCTAATAGCAAAGGAAGAACAAAATAAAAGAAATAGGCGAGAATTTGTACTCGAACCTCAGGAGTTTGCTTCTTGCACAGTCCATTTGACATTTAAAAACAAAAGTCGTAAAAACAACAAGAAAATTCCCGGAAACTTTTTCCAAGTCCCATCGAAGAAATACCATAGAACATAAGTATTATTTTCATGTCTTGTGTAAGTTGGAGGCAAATACATGGTGCATTTTCACCTGTGGTTACTAATTACATTGCAAAATACGTACGATCACAATGTGTACGCCGGTTTGACATAGCGAAGTGTGAAAGTTTTCGACCATGAAGTAGATTACACACCCTGAGTAAAAGAGATACTGTAATATTTCTAGCTCTGCAGCCATCATATTCAGGAACAAGAAGCTCTTCTTAGAGCAGTTGAGAAGGCAACAGTGGCAAGATGACGTAATGTGGTGTGACGTACCAATGACGGATGGTTCGCTCGATACGGGTGTCGTGAGAAAGACCGCCTAAATTGTGGTCCTCCTACGCGATTGGCTGCTGCGTTCGGAAGTTGGGGATCCAAAATGATAATCTTGTGTTATTAAACTTAGAAAAACTAAACAGTGTATTCAATTGCATTTCATGTAAAAGGATCTCTCAGTAGTGTGCTATCATTCCATTATTTCACAAGTTTCAATAACCAGTAGAATAATAAAGAACTGCTAAACTAAAAGGTAGACAAAGTACTTATGTGATCTTTGGATCGCACCTAACAGGGATGGCGGGCGAAGTGGTTCGGCTGTAAGATCAGAGATCGTTCGGCAGTGTTGGAGGAGAGACATTTTCTCTGCTGCAGTCGGTGGCAGTTAAGACTTTATTAGCAATTTCTGGTTATGTGGACATGTAACTGAGAACATGTTGACAGTAATTACGCAAGTACGCAGTTCATTGTTTTGTTTTTATGGATGTGTGAAGATTGGAGATTATTTGTAACTCATAAAGTGGAATGTGATTGTGTAGCGTCTCGTATAAAAAGCGAGTGATATCCCGTATAAACAACTAAACTGGAAATTTAATCATTTACAAAATATCAGTTTCACACTAAGAGTTTATTACAGCCTCAAGATAACGGATTCACGACCGACATGCTGTTTTCTGCTCAGGGGCAACTATAGAACACTGCAGGTTGGCGAACATTAATTAGAACTTATGCGTTCCACTCATGGCCATGGAAGCAAATAGGCACCTCTCGTGTACTGCAGTCTTAGTACAAATAAGATCAGTGACATGTTATCTGTGGTGGCACAGAGGGAGAGAAATTTTCGAAGAAAGGGGTTTATTGTACGCACTTATAACTCCCGTGCCGCTCTTTCTCTAACTTTCCCTTTTTCAACTTGCCATAATAAGTACCGGGCATTTGCGTGTCACAGCTGGAGTCTTTTTCCTTTCAATGACTATATTTCATATAATTTTTGAACTTGACAATAAATTTGTAATTAGAGTATTTCCTTGCTCTCCCTCCGTCTTGTTTCCGTGACATTCCGTTACTTTGATCAACTGTTATAAATTGTCATATGTGACATAATATTTTCCTTCAATAGGATCTCATCATAAAGTATAATTTATTCATCATAAGTTGCGTCAAAAATATGTGTAACACTTATCGCAAAATAAAGGTTTTCATGCGTTTATAGGATGGATATGAATTTGTTTTTCCCTAGCAATTTACATCGAAGCACTTCGTTTAGTAACGTGTCGGGACACAGGACCTGGTTCTCTTTAAATAAGTGTTGAGGTCCCACGGATACAACGTTTCAGTTTAAGGAACATGACCCTGAGGATCATATGGATCGCCAGGCAGTTGTTACCGAATAGACGAGAATAGTCCACTCACTGGTCAGTGTCAGGCAGATAGAGCGAGCACTGCTGTACGAAATGTGGAACTTGTGACTGTCTGCCACTTTCGTATTGATAACAAAAGTTGTTTGATAACAAACAAATTGAAATTAATTCGCAACAAATTTCAAACACTGCTTTGCTGCTTTGCATGAGATAGATATTCATCAAATATGATAAAAGTTTTTGTAATGAAAACTTAAAGTTGTCATAAGAGATGAGCGACAATGTTAACTGGAATACTCTCTTTCAAATTTTGAAGGTGGCAGGTATAAAATACAGGGAGCGAAAGGCTATTTACAATTTGTACAGAAATCAGATGGCAGTTATGAGTCGAGGGGCATGAAAGGGAAGCAGTGGTTGGGAAAGGAGTGAGACAGGGTTGTAGCCTCTCCCCGATGTTATTCAATCTGTATATTGAGCAAGCAGTAAAGGAAACAAAAGAAAAATTCGGAGTAGGAATTAAAATTCATGGAGAAGAAGTAAAAACTTTGAGGTTCGCCGATGACATTGTAATTCTGTCAGAGACAGCAAAGGACTTGGAAGAGCAGTTGAACGGAATGGACAGTGTCTTGAAAGGAGGATGTAAGATGAACATCAACAAAAGCAAAACGAGGATAATGGAATGTAGTCAAATTAAATCGGGTGATGCAGAGGGAATTAGATTAGGAAATGAGACACTTAAAGTAGTAACGGAGTTTTGCTATTTAGGGAGTAAAATAACTGATGATGGTCGAAGTAGAGAGGATATAAAATGTAGACTGGCAATGGCAAGGAAAGCGTTTCTGAAGAAGAGAAATTTGTTAACATCGAGTATAGATTTAAGTGTCAGGAAGTCGTTTCTGAAAGTATTTGTATGGAGTGTAGCCATGTATGGAAGTGAAACATGGACGATAACTAGTTTGGACAAGAAGAGAATAGAAGCTTTCGAAATGTGGTGCTACAGAAGAATGCTGAAGATAAGGTGGGTAGATCACGTAACTAATGAGGAGGTATTGAATAGGATTGGGGAGAAGAGAAGTTTGTGGCACAACTTGACTAGAAGAAGGGGTCGGTTGGTAGGACATGTTCTGAGGCATCAAGGGATCACCAATTTAGTATTGGAGGGCAGCGTGGAGGGTAAAAATCGTAGAGGGAGACCGAGAGATGAATACACTAAACAGATTCAGAAGGATGTAGGTTGCAGTAGGTACTGGGAGATGAAGAAGCTTGCACAGGATAGAGTAGCATGGAGAGCTGCATCAAACCAGTCTCAGGACTAAAGACCACAACAACAACAACAAGAGATGAGCAACTGGTTAAATAGGTAATAAGTGATAATAAATGAAGACGTGGGAGAAGTGCATGAAAGTGATGGGCAATTGGAGGTGTATAAAATGATTAACGTTGAGGACATAGCAGGAGAGAGGGAAAATTTGTCCATAGCCAAATGAGAAAATAAATATCCCAGCATTTTTTAAATTCTACAGGGAACATATATACAATGTGTTACATCAGTTATAGAAAGTTGTTTATCGTGCTTCAGGCTTTATTTCTATACAATGATGGGTACAGTCGAAATGCTTCATAATAAATAATAAACACATTGTGAATCAGATAAATTCTGTGCATAAGTGCTAAATAGCAACTTCTTTACGGATGTGTTATCTGGTACAGTGGAGAAGAAAATATTCTTACTAATTATCTTATGAAAGCTAAAACAAAAACTTGCGGAATACCTTAGGTGTTACAGGTTAACCAGGCAAAAAAATATACGGGATGAGAAACGATTATATTTGACCAGGGATACCCTCATTCCTACAGAAAACAGTCGGTAATGGGAAGGTTATGTTGCGAAGTGCTAATTGGTGGAGCTGTCGCCACATTGACCATATTTTGCCGAATCTAAGTTGTAGGTGAATATGTAGCTTTTTTAGATGAATATATACACTCCTGGAAATTGAAATAAGAACACCGTGAATTCATTGTCCCAGGAAGGGGAAACTTCATTGACACATTCCTGGGGTCAGATACATCACATGATCACACTGACAGAACCACAGGCACATAGACACAGGCAACAGAGCATGCACAATGTCGGCACTAGTACAGTGTATATCCACCTTTCGCAGCAATGCAGGCTGCTATTCTCCCATGGAGACGATCGTAGAGATGCTGGATGTAGTCCTGTGGAACGGCTTGCCATGCCATTTCCACCTGGCGCCTCAGTTGGACCAGCGTTCGTGCTGGACGTGCAGACCGCGTGAGACGACGCTTCATCCAGTCCCAAACATGCTCAATGGGGGACAGATCCGGAGATCTTGCTGGCCGGGGTAGTTGACTTACACCTTCTAGAGCACGTTGGGTGGCACGGGATACATGCGGACGTGCATTGTCCTGTTGGAACAGCAAGTTCCCTTGCCGGTCTAGGAATGGTAGAACGATGGGTTCGATGACGGTTTGGATGTACCGTGCACTATTCAGTGTCCCCTCGACGATCACCAGTGGTGTACGGCCAGTGTAGGAGATCGCTCCCCACACCATGATGCCGGGTGTCGGCCCTGTGTGCCTCGGTCGTATGCAGTCCTGATTGTGGCGCTCACCTGCACGGCGCCAAACACGCATACGACCATCACTGGCACCAAGGCAGAAGCGACTCTCATCGCTGAAGACGACACGTCTCCATTCGTCCCTCCATTCACGCCTGTCGCGACACCACTGGAGGCGGGCTGCACGATGTTGGGGCGTGAGCGGAAGACGGCCTAACGGTGTGCGGGACCGTAGCCCAGCTTCATGGAGACGGTTGCGAATGGTCTTCGCCGATACCCCAGGAGCAACAGTGTCCCTAATTTGCTGGGAAATGGCGGTGCGGTCCCCTACGGCACTGCGTAGGATCCTACGGTCTTGGCGTGCATCCGTGCGTCGCTGCGGTCCGGTCCCAGGTCGACGGGCACGTGCACCTTCCGCCGACCACTGGCGACAACATCGATGTACTGTGGAGACCTCACGCCCCACGTGTTGAGCAATTCGGCGGTACGTCCACCCGGCCTCCCGCATGCCCACTATACGCCCTCGCTCAAAGTCCGTCAACTGCACATACGGTTCACGTCCACGCTGTCGCGGCATGCTACCAGTGTTAAAGACTGCGATGGAGCTCCGTATGCCACGGCAAACTGGCTGATACTGACGACGGCGGTGCACAAATGCTGCGCAGCTAGCGCCATTCGACGGCCAACACCGCGGTTCCTGGTGTGTCCGCTGTGCCGTGCGTGTGATCATTGCTTGTACAGCCCTCTCGCAGTGTCCGGAGCAAGTATGGTGGGTCTGACACACCGGTGTCAATGTGTTCTTTTTTCCATTTCCAGGAGTGTAGCTTCAAGGTCGATTTGATATAAGAATTTTGAGTCAACAAATATATCTGAAAGAGTGGTTAGTATTATAAGAGTTGAAGGACGTGAAAGGGATTCAGCAGTTGAGAAGGGAGCGAGACGGGTTGTAGCCTATCACAAATGTTATTTAGTCTGTACTTTTGGGCAGGATGTGAAGGGAACCAAGGATCTGTTGGAAAAGGGAATTAAGGTTCGAGGAGAAGGATGTGATACGTTGAGGTTTGCCAATAAATGTAACTCTTCAAAAGTCGGCAAATGGAAGAGCAGTAAAACAGAATGGCTGGCGAGTTAATAGAAGTGATAGTGTATATATGCAAGATGAATATCAACAAAAGTAAGGCAAGGATAATGTACTCTGAGGATCATACCACGTCAAAATACAAAAAAAAGGCTATAGTGGAGACTCCAGCCTCTTGGTCACGGTTACAGTGGCCTTATTCTGTGTCTATACAACAGACTATCTCTGACCTCGGAAACCACTGAATTTATATGGCTGAATTAAACGTTGTAGAAATAAATCTGTCAAAACAGAGAAACAGATTAGAGAATGAGACACTTAACGTACCAGATGACTTCTGTTATTCGAGCAGCAAAATAAGTGACTATTGCCGAAGCAGAGAGTGTATTAAACGGAGATAGTTAATAGCAAGAAAGTCATTTCTGAAAAACACAAATTTGTTATCACTGAATATAAATTTTGTAAGGTGGCGTGGTCTCCTGACCTTCATTTCTTACATATTCCGACCTCACCATCGTATTCTGCGTATCGAGACCTTTCATTCGAGCCCAAACTCGATAGGGTAGAGTCAAATTTACATATTTCCATTTAATCGATATGCAGTTGCAATAAATAAATTGGAAGTGCGCACAGAGATTAAAAAGTCGAGGCTGACGTACACAAACATTCAACACATGACGGCCACAGGAGTACTTGTTCGGCGGAGGCAACGAGCCCGCTGGAAAGTTCGTAAGAGGGTGAGTTAGCACGCAGCTGCGCCATCCGGCTGACCGACAGAATAAGCAGAGAAAGGCCAGCGCTAAAATGGGAAAAACATACCTACAGGAAGTAACAGAAGACATAAAATGACAACAGGATAACTGAAACTAAATAGTCGTTCATGCCGGAAACAGCTAACTGCTAGGGGGAAACTATGAAGAGGAAGAGCAATAGTACTGTATAAACTCTGGATAAGTCGCTGATCAGAAGATCATGTTTAAAAAAATAGAATACCTTTATTGCTTGAAAATTAGTACGTTTCTTACTTAAATAACTTGAGATATCTGTTGGAAAATAGCAATGTTACATGGAACTTACGAAACAGACTCAAAATAATGAAGTGCAAGAGAAACCCGTAGTGGTACACACTAGGTACTTCATGCAAATCACACCTGGGAGCAACATGTCACACAGAGATACAAAGGTTACAAAATGTATAAGTGACGATAATAAGCAGACTAGCGAAAGAATCTTAACATGAAACATACACATGAACGTTCATGACAGACAGCAGCATTAGTAATGATGGCGGCTCGATACTTCGTCGTAATTGTCAATACAGTCGTAAAAATTAAGTCATAAAAATACAATAGCCAAATATAGACCTACATGATAAAATTATAAGAGGAAGAAATATTCAAATTTTTTTAGTTCAAAAGAAGAACACCAAATAACAAAGCCTCATGTCTACTATCAGGAGGCAAAGTAATAGCAAATGTGGCGTTGTACTTCGTCAAGATAGACAGTGAATTTTTGAAGTTGAACTTTTTCGTTTAGCAACTAATCCAGCCTTTTTTCAGTGCTGTTGTTCATTTTCAACGTGGTCGAAGATCTGCAGCGCGACGTTATGTCTCAGTTGTGTTAAAAAGGAGACGGCTCTATTTGTGTGGTGCTCCTCGAGCTGATCACATATATGTACTGGGATGCTCTCCGTAATTGTATATCGGTGGGAGGTCGACGACGTGTAGTACAAGTGCGAAGTATGTTAAATTTTGGGTCGCGTGCGCTGTAGTAGCTCACGGCAATTTATTTCTTCAGGCTGCAGACAGCTTTCGCACGGCGGCGGCCGACGGCAGCTGCAGTGGTGACCCACATCGGAACGCCTGTTGGCTCGCAGCGGCGGCCACAAATGTCAGCCGGTGACGCGTCGCGGCGGCGGCGGCGCCCACTGCACCGGGGGCGCCGCGCTGCTGGGCGGCGTTACGTGGCCCACCGTGGGCGGCGCCACAGCATCCAGTGGCCCGCCGTGGGCGGCTCCACTGCCGGTGGCCTGCTGCGGCTCGCACAAGGCAGGCGTGTCCAGGCTGAGTCAGGCTTTGCCACCTCCAGGGGTAGTCATAAAGCTTTTATTATCATCTGGAAATAAGCTTCAAGCTGTGGGCTCGAAACCTAGTGTTAGCCTGTAACACCATAGCTTAGACACTACATACCTTTTGTTCATTCATTTAGGCTTCTATTTTGTTCAACATCCCATTGTTGAACCTCTGTAATTAGTGTTCGGTTAATTCGATACTGTAGTGAAGTGTAATCTTTGTAATGTGCACAATATGAGCAAATGATCTTTTGTCTTACTCATACAATCTCTTTGCTTGTCTTTAAAATTAAATAATTTTATTTACATAATTTTCTGTAGAACTACCAATATGTGCAAATGTTATGTTTTATTTAATGTGTTTGGTTGTTGTTATGTAATTGCTGATCCTGACTCAGGGTTCTTAGTTATTTTGTATGTAAAAGGTGTTGTGGTTCCCCTCGGGAACGGAACTGTCTAGCGCTCGCAAATTGTGGTTGTCCTAGGTAGAAAAGGTGGAACCAAGAGTCAGTCGGGGACGAGCTACCAAACTATCAACTACTCATGTAAAAGTTGTGTATTGTGCTGGTTCCGAGAGAGGCTTTTCCTGACGCTTTCCAGTGGCTCGGATGGATGGATAAAGAGCTGGAACTATTCTGAAATTGGTATCTATCATCACCACCAAGAAATGACAGAGTCTAGCAATTCTACCTGCAAATCCACCTACCAACATGCACTCGCCACCACATTGCGCAATCACTGTAATGGAACCACTTAGGGTCTCTCCCACGTAAAGTGTTTAGCGAGTGTCCTTTATTGAAGGAACATTAAAATTAATATGGCATTAGAGTGTGCTAAATTTAATATTGTTTGTTGAAAGACTATTACAAATATCTCAAATTTGTGTTTCACTGCGGTAAAAGTTCAGAACCGCAATTGTTGAGAGTTATATGTTCATGCTTGCTAAGTACTTGTTTCTCTAGTGTATTGAATGTGTGTTTAGTTTGCTCTGCTACAGTGGTCAAGATTAAGCCCCCCTCTCCCCCCTCCATTGAAAGTAGTTCAAATGCACAAAGTCACTTAATTATAGAAAGCTTTAATTACTCTTGCTATTCAAGTCAAATTCTGTACAATACTGGGTTGCTCTTGTCTATTGAAAGTGCATATTAATAGTTTAATAGGATCCACAGTTTATCCTTTATGCTCATGATAAATAACAATTAATAGAAAGACCATTACCTATGAAAATAGTAACTTCTTTATTCAAATGACAGTGCGAAGTAATTTGTTAGTGAACTCTATTTAATTTTCATTCTGTGTAGAAAGGTGTTTAGTAGTGAGAGATTTAATCTATGTACAGTACCTAAATTTGCTGTGAACCATATTCGTATTTCATGTCAGATAGGAATTTGTTTGAAAAGTAATACTAAACCTATGTCCAATTTACGATTCTACTGTGAATATTAAGAGTAACGTTATTGAGATCATTCAGTTTGACTGTCCTCAAAGTAATAGTGTGTTTTGTTACCTGTTATATTTATGCAAATAGTTTGTTCTGATCTGGTAGCTCCAACCTTAACGAGAACATACTGTGTTCAGGTGACAGAGTTCATTGCACTCGCGTGTGGCGAATTATAGGTTGTGTTTGTCCGTTAAAGTTACTCACACCTATTTTCTTGAACAAGAACGTCAATCATTCTCTTGCCTAATTAGGCTGGTGACTTAGGCTGGTGACCGTTTTCTTTATTCTTTGAACAGTGTAGATAGGTAAAATATTATTTGTTACTTTTTAAATATTTACATAATTCTGACTTTCACTTCCGATAAGCCACCTCCGTTAGGTACAACACGGTCATCATAACAAAATTCCTCCCAGAGGGTAACACTGCTCTGCTTCTTTATACTATAACTGCTTGAATAAAAATAATTTCACTATACAAAATGCCTCCAGCTTTGAGGTTATAGTATAGCAGTAGCGGACGTAAGTGTTATAAGCCCTTCTCCGCATAACCACCCTTTAGTGTGACACAATTTTTTAAAACCATAAACGACTTGGCAGAGAGACTTCTGTTGTAGAAGTCTGGATCTGCTTGTGTGGGAAACACTCCACCTCAAAAACCACATCGTCGTTATTTTCTGTGTGCCGTAGTTAATCGAAGCACCTTACCCAAATTACTGTGGCTGACAGGGAAGTTTCGACAGCAGTATAAATATAGATTCACGCATAGCATCCATTTTACTTAACATACACTGAAGTTTGGTCAAGAAGGTTGGACAAGAAGAGAATAGAAGCTTTCGAAATGTGGTGCTACAGAAGAATGCTGACGATTAGATGGGTAGATCACATAACTAATGAGGAGGTATTGAATAGAATTGAGGAGAAGAGAAATTTGTGGCACACCTTGACTAGAAGAATGGATCGGTTGGTATGACATGTTCTGAGGCATCAAGGGATCACCAATTTAGTACTGGAGGGCAGCGTGGAGGGTAAAAATCGTAGAGGGAGACCAACAGATGAATATACTAAGCAGATTCAGGAGGATGTATGTTGCAGTAGGTACTGGGAGATGAAGATGTTAAGATGCTTGCACAGGATAGAGTAGCATGGAGAGCTGCATCAAACCAGTCTCTGGACTGAAGACCACAACAACAACAACAACACTACGAATGAACTGTGTGACGTAAACAAAAGTTGGTTGTCATGTTTCAATATATAAAGAATGGTGTCTATTCAGACTTCGCACCAATCCCATAAGAAGGGCGTTAGTAGCGCCAGTATGAGGATGCAATCGCGTTTACTTTAAATACATGCTGTAACGGCCTTCGCGTTAGTTACCTTTCAGATTGGACGTGTTGAGCTGATGTTAGTCAAGAATGCCTCTACAACGACAAAGACGCCTTTATCCAAACCTCACTGAATTCGAACTGTTTGGTGTAATAGGTCAACGAGAAGCTGGATATTCCTTTGGCGATATTGCTGAAGGTCTTGGCGGGCATGTACAAGACTGTTGGCAGCGGTGGTCACGAGAATATACGGTCACAAGAAGGCCGGGCTCCGGACGGCCATGTGGCACTACCGAGAGGGAAGACCATCGCTTTAGGCGTATGGCTCTGGCGCGTGGTGGTCCGTCTGCAGCAGCAATTTGAGCAACTGTTGACTCGACAAAGACACAAAGACTTGTTACAAATCAGTTACTTCAAGGATAGCTCCGATCAAGAGGCACGGTAGCGTGCGTTCCACTGGCTCCAAACCTCTCCACTTGCGACTTCAGTGGTGCCAAGCGAGAGGTCGTTGGAGGACATGGTGAAGGACTGTTGTGTTTTCGGATGGAAGCTGGTTCTCCCTCGGTGCGACTGATGGCCATGTGTTGGTTAGAAGGATCCCCGTTGAGGACCTGAAACCACCGTGACTGTGTGATAGACACTCAGGACCTACATCTGGAATCGTGGTCTGGAGTGCGATTTCGTATAACACACCTTCACAACAAAATTATTTGTCAGTCTCGTGATTCGACCTGTTGTGCTCTCAACAGCATTACAGAGGGTGTTTTCTAATAGGATAACGCCCGTCTACATATCGCTGTTGTAACCTAACATGCTCATCACAGAGTCGACATGTTGCTTTGTACTGCTCGATCACCAGATCCGTCTCCAGTCGAGCACATTTGACACATCATCGAACGACAACTCCAGCATCGTCCACAAACAGCCTAAACCGTCCCAGTATTGACCGACCAAGTGCAAGAGGCATGGAACTCCACCCTACAAACTTAAATCCATCGTTTGTAGAACACAATGCATACATGTCTGCATGCTTGCAATCAACACCGATTGTTACTGTACCAGCATTTCACATTTGGTTCAAATGGTTCAAATGGCTCTGAGCACTATGGGACTTAACATCTATGGTCATCAGTCCCCTAGAACTTAGAACTACTTAAACCTAACCTAAGTACAGCACACAACACCCAGTCATCACGAGACAGAGAAGCATTTCACATTTGCGATAGCATGTTGAATTACCTATAATTTTGCTATTAATCACTTAGATATCTTACCTAGACATACGTATTCCCGAAACTTCATTAGTCAAAAGTAGTTATTTTTTGGTGCTGTAATTTTTTTAATTTTTCCATCAGTGCATATATAACAGTTTAATCGTTCCAAAAACAAATATACCTACAAATTAGCATATATCTATATTTTCTTCAGATTAGAAAATCGTTACTCACAAAGTATCAGGCCAAGAACTTTTTAACATTAGTGTCACAGGAGAAATTCCAGATACTGGCCAATACCTTTAACAATGTATGTACATCATCCCAAAACTCAGAAAAATTCTCACATTATCTCAACATCATTAAAACAGTTTCCTCAACTGTAATTACAGTGCCTGGAAGAGCGGTTCTAGGCGCTACAGTCTGGAACCGCGCGACCGCTACGGTCGCAGGTTCGAACGCTGCCTTCGGCATGGATGTGTGTGATGACCATAGGTTAGTTAGGTTTCAGTAGTTCTAAGTTCTAGGGGACTGATGACCTTAGTAGTTAAGTCCCATAGTGCTCAGAGCCATTTGAACCATTTTTTGTAATTACAGTAGACTGCTATTAGCAGTTTAAAAACAAGGAGCATAAATTTATTACATAAAACAACAATTTTACAAAAAACGACAGGCTGGCTGGAAGGTAATTTTGATGCAGCACCCTTTACGTCGTACATTCCACGCATCCTATACGTCTCTTAACTGACTACTTCTAAATCTCGTTCAGAAAGGTGACAAAATAGCAATAGCTCAAGCAAATAAAAATAAAGATCAGAAATACATGCAACACTTCTAATCTCACCTCAAAATGTCTGCAGCAAAATATCACCCTTAACGCAGGCCTTGCATTGAGTTGGTAAGATTTACATTAACCGCGACAGCAAAAATCATAGACCACAATTTTACTTGCTATGCGATAACACGCGAAGAAACCGTGGGTAACAAAAGAAATACTTTAACCGATCGATGAAAGGAGGAAGTACAAAAATGGTCCTGGAAACTCAGGAATACAGAAATACAAGTCGCCGAGGAATGAAACAAATAGGAAGTGCAGAGAAGTTAAGATAAAATGGCTGCAGGAAAAATGCGAATGCATTGAAAAAGAAATTATGGTTAGGAGGACAGACGCAGCATACAGGAAAGTCAAAACCACCTTCGGTGACATTAAGAGTCCAACGGTAATTCCACTGTAAAATACAGAGAGAGTGGATAGGTGGAAAGAATACATTGAAAGCCTCTATGACGGGGAAGATTTGACTGATAAGATGAAAGAAGAAATAGGAGTCGATTTAGAAGAGATAGGGAATCCAATATTGGAATCAGATTTTAAAAGATCTTTGGAGGACTTAAGATCAAGTAAGGCAGAAGTGATGGATAACATTCCATCAGAATTTCTAAAATAATTATTCACATTGGTATGTGGAATGTATGAGTCTGACAAAATATCATCTGGCTTCCGAAAAAGCATAATCCACACAATTCCAAAAACGGTAAGATCTGACAAGCACCAGAATTATGGCACAATTAGCTTAACAGCTCATGCATCCAAGTTGCTTACAAGAGTAATATACAGAAGAATGGAAAAGAAAATTGAGGATGCGCTAGATGACGATCAGTTTGGCTTTAGAAAGGTAAAGGCACGAGAGAGGCAATTCTGACGTTGCGGTTAATAATGGAAGCAAGACTAAAGCAAAATCAAGACACGTTCATAGGATTTGTCGACCTCGAAAAAGCTTTTGCCACATTAAAATGGTGCAAGGTGTTCGAAATTCTGAAAAAGGTAGGGGTAATCTATAGGGAGAGAGGGGTCATATACAGTATGTACAACAGCCAAGAGGGAATAATAAGAGTGGACGACCAAGAACGAAGTGCTAGTATTAAAAAGGATGTAAGACAAGGATGTAGCCTTTCGCCCCTACTGTTCAATCTGCACAAAGAGGAAGCAATGATGGAATTAAGAGGAAAGTTCAAACGTTCAGGAGCGGAATTAATTCAAAGTCAAAGTATAGCAATGATACGATTCGCTGATGACATTGCTATCCTGAGTGAAAGTGAAGAAGAATTGCACGATCTGCTGAACAGAATGAACAGTATAATGAGTACAGAGTATGGACTGAGAGTAAATCGAAGAAAGACGAAGGTAATGAGAAGTAGTAGGAATGAGAACAGCGAGAAATGTAACATCAGGATTGATGGTCACGAAGTAGATAGAGTTAAGGAATTCTGCTCCCTAGGTAGTAAAATAACCAATGACGGACGGAGCAAGGAGGACATCAAAAGCAGACTAGCACAAGCAAAAAGGGCATCCTGGCCAAGAGAAGTCTACTAATATCAAATATCGGCCTTAATTTGAGGAAGAAATTTTTGAGAATGTACGTCGGGAGTACGGAATTGCATGGTAGTGGAACATGGACTGTGGGAAAACCAGAACAGAAGAGAATCGAAGCATTTGAGATGTGGTGCTACATACGAATGTTGGAAATTATGTGTACTGATAAGGTAAGGAATGAGGAGGTTCTGCGCAGAATAGGAGAGGAAACGAACATGTGGAAAATACTGACAAGGAGAAGGGACAGGATGATAGGACATCTGTTAAGACATGAGAGAATTACTTCCATTGTACTAGAGGGAGCTGTAGAGGGCAATGCCTGTAGAGGAAGGCAGAGATTGGATCACATCTGGCAAATAATTGAGGACGTAGGTGCAAGTGCTACTCTGAGATGAAGAGGATAGCACAGGAGAGGAATTCGTGTCGGGCCGCATCAAACCAGTCGAAAGACCGATGACAAAAAAAAAAAAAAAAAAAAAAAAAAAAAAAAAAAAAGTTTTGGATGCCAGTCGAACTAGGAAGAGGTTAAGGAAAATTGAACGTTACGTATTTAACGTTTGCAGATCACTTAGCGATTCTAAACGACAGCAGTAAAACAAGTCGAGACCTTCAAAGATCGTGCAGAGATGGCTGGCATGCAAATCTCCTTTGAAAAGACTGAATTCATCTGTTTCAAATTAGATATTCCGAAGCTTGGAAAAAATTATAGTGAAATCAACTGAGTAAAAAAACCTTAAGTATCTCGGTGAAATTGTTAAACCAACTGGTCTTTAGAAAAATGCAAAAAGAAATGCAGATTGAGGAAAATCAAGGACGCGTCCGGACTTATTCAAAATTTAAATAACAACAAATGCCTGTTAACAGGCACTAAAATTAGACACTGCAACAAAGTAATCAAACCGACAGTCACATATACAACTGTAACACTCTCAGTGAATCGAAAACTAGATTTACAAGAAAGTAAGAAAGTAGAGAGAAGTATTATTAGTTTTATGATTCTTGTCGTCAGTTGTTATGATAACAGGTGGCCAATGCTAAATAGAAACATATGTTACAGGTTTGGCAGTGATGTCGGTAAGGAGCTGGCTGCATAGTCTGTATCTGCAACGACTGAAATAATTAGTAGTCGTTGTTAAAAAAATAATATGTTTTGTACTTAACTAGCTTTACAGGCTTCTTCATATGCTGCACACATATAATTACAAACACATCTAGAGAGGCGTTACTTATGCCATACTTGACTAAGCGTCTTGTTAGAGGTTTCTTCCTATCAGTTGAGGGATGTGCTACATTCCTAGTTGACGTCCAGAGCAAGAGTGGATGAGAGCTCGCTAGATACTTATCACAAGCCGTGGAGCGGCGCTAGCAGCGCTGGTCGCGACTCGCGGGTCCAGCGATATTTGTTACGGACCGCGGTCGATATCTGCAACCCCTAACAAGTGTGGCATCGAACGTTGACATCACAATTAGAAAAATTCTGGGACCATGATACACATAAGATGGATACAGACTGCAAGCTATCTAGACAACAGAAAAAGTATCAAACATCTAAACTGACATAATAAAGAGACGAATGAAGTTCTATGGACACCTAGACAGATTACCTGGAAACAGGCTAACTAAGCGTCTATTGGACTATGTGACATCATTAAAAGCGTCAGTCCCTTGAGTAACTAAAGTTGAAGGATTTGACAAAAGCAAAAATTGACATAAGAAGCACATCAGTCAGGGATACATTCAGAAACAAAATTAACAAGTGGGAGTTTACTCCAGAGACGAAACCAAAACCATACCGTCATAAGTGTACTGAAAAAAGAAAGGTCTTCCGGGAGAAAATGAAGAAATATTGGGAAAATAAGAAACTTAAAAACAGATTGATAGCCATCTGCTTATCGTCCTCCAACGGGTACATAAACTAATAATAATAATAACGTTAAAAATATAATTTTGGAGATCTGGAAGTCACAAAAATTTGAAGTATGGAGAAATGAGTGTTAATACATACGGGCACAAACAATGAACTACAGAAGAATATCACGTCCAAAATTTCTTGATAAGCTCTTATATAAGGCCTTATGAAACGAAAGTGAGGAAAAAAGTGGATCTGAATTAAGTTAATACCAATGGGAACTAAGAATAGCGGAACCACGTAATTGACTAGGTTTCAGGCGGAATGCAATACAAGTGGACGCAGTGAGGAAAGAGTACCTAGGCCATTGGAGTATGGTGTGTATCAATGGAAATAAGAATTTTCAGTAGGTGTTCCCATTTCCCACTGAATATACTTCCACTTCGGTTCTCTTCCCGTCACCCCAGCACATCCATTCCAGTGTTATCTTCTGCAGGCCGTTGCTTTCCTTGATCTCTCAGTGGGCCTTGAAGCAAGATTCCTAGCAGTGTAAACGTAGTTACAGCGTCCAGATGAAGAGCAGTTAAACCAAACATGAAAACAAAGGATTCCAGACGATCGTACAAACGCTCGGAAAGTGGAGAGGGAAAGAGAGAGAGAGTTTATAAAGAAACTTACAGTATAAATTTCACGGTTTGAAATCCAGTAAGGCAACAGAAAAGGTAACGATAACATGATGGGGACAGCAGAAATAAAAGTGGTCAATTCATATAAGTTACTAATGTAAATAACGAAATAACTTACACCAGTAACACTCGAAACTAAACTGTTTTGAGCAGTATATTAGAGGTAAGGCAATAATTAAATAAAACATTTATGTGAAAGAACACTGACGATGGTTAAGACAATTAGGTAAAACATGTGAATTAAGAAAGAAAATAAGAAGAGCAATACCTATACTTATCTGCAAGATACACAGCAAGTAACATTAGTAATGGAGTTAAAATCTTCTGGATTGTTAGGCGCCGTCATAGTTCCTCTAAACGATTGACGTTTCGGCCCCTCTGCTGGGATCTTCTTCAGGAAATTTTGGTGCCCACTGTACACCACAAGAGCCTTAAGAAAAAATGTCTATCGTTCAGAAGAACTACGAAGTGGCCTATCAATTCAGAAGATTTTAACTTTAGTGACAACGGCCACGAAAGCATCAAGACTTACGTAATAACATAAGTAATGTCATGGGAGCCATGTTGTGGATGGCAGCTTCCAGTATTTAGATCTGTGCTATCGACTGCTTGTCAGTATTGAGGATTCGATTCTCAGTTATGATAACACGTTAAGATATAGGTTTTGCAGAGATCAAAGGTCTCGACCAGATAAATTACCTCTAACGGCATTTCATCTATTAGCAGCCGTAACTGGAAGATCACAGTTTTCGACATCTTTGTGTGTTGCTGTGGAGAGCGGGTGCGTCCAGCCGTGAGAAGGCGTGAGAGTGGAGGAAGTCCGGGACTGCCCCACCGGCCTGTATACACACGCCGCCACCCTGATGACTTTGCCGAGGTATTTATAAGCGCGCACAAGTATATCTGGCTTTCTGCGCTATAATTAGGCCCAAGTACCACGTTTTCGCGATTCCAGGTTTCCGCTCCGGTGCCGTTCACGAAATGTGGCCTGTTTACTGTTTGGAGATACAGTCCAGTCCAAAATTTGCTTCAGCGCACATGTGAGAGAACTTTTACTTCCCTCGAAGCCACGGAGAAAGCGGTAATATTCTTGAGTTACCTCGTCGTTAAGTATTTAGTGTGTAAATGAATCATCCCGCAATATTGATGGTATACTTGTGCTTCATCCTCACAACCATAAAGTTGAACTTCAGCAAACACTTGGATGAAAAGGCCTACATATCTAATACCAAAGAGTCGTTGTGACACAACTATAAATGTTTAGAAAAGCACCAAGTTTTATGACACCCATCTCACTTTTATACCTTTCCAGTGGTTTTCAGTTTCACGATTGTTGCCATGGTTTGTTACAACAGCAGAGACATTTTTGTGCACGTAAGACCTGAGATAGTTAAAGAGAACCGTGATCCGTGACAGTACATTACAAATTTATTGGTCTTGATCGTAATATAAAGAAAAAGACAACCTGTTTCACTTGTTGAACGACTACGCCGAGATCTACAAGAAGTTATGGGAAACGATTATCATCAGGGGAAATCACACTGACAAAACTCAACACGTAACATCAATTTCGTTAATTACATTTAAAACTTAAGTCAGTATGTGAATACGTAGTATGTTGAATATAAATCCAAGTCAGGAAACACCGTTTCCATGCTACAACCATTTCAAAACAACTTGGTAACGCGACTGCTTTTACAAGTAATTTATTGGGCGTGATCCAGTACGTTATTTTACAATTCCACTCATTAATAATCAAAGAAATTGTTCGTGTACTCGTCGTCGAGTACTCTTCAAAGTGATGCATTACAGCCTCTTCCAGTTCGGACATGCAGCGTCTCCTTCGAGAACGACAGTCACGCCTGCTGACGGTAAAGGTGCCCCTTTCTCGATGTTGTTACGTAATTGTGGTGAACAGGGTAAACGATGGAGTCATACGTTGCGTCGTGGATAACGATCTTGATAAAGACGACGAACAGTTCTTCTATTACCGTGGGCTTCGCCATAGGGAAAGATCAGTTGGGAGTATTCTATAAGTATCTACTTATCCATAGTACTCAACACTCACAGACACGTGAATTAAGGTCGAACTAGGTCAGAGAAATACGATAGACGCCAAATTATATCAGCAAATCCCACGTAAGTACCCCCCACCACTACTACCCTGATGGATATCGACCTAGTAAACTGGTTTTCAGACGGCCGTAGTACAGAAATGGCACGTTTCTAGACTTGAGCTCCAGTTCAATGCACTGTCCACACAGTCCCTTATATAAGCCCTAGTAGCGCGTAACAGGAATTTCCGGTCACCCTGTTTATGCATGAATGTATGCATGTATGTATGTACGTTCCACATTTCTCCCGAAAGAACTGGATTGATTTAAATCAAACTTGATACACATATGACTTACCGCCTGGAGACATTCGCAGACTGGGTAAGAACCACATTCTTATAATAGGGGCAGGGATGGGGCGAAGAAGAAGTGCAGCTCATGGCGCGCGCATTCGCAGACTTTATTCATCCAGTATTTGAGAATGAGAGCACTCAATGACTTGTTACTAACTTTACACATAATTCGAAACCTTTAAGAAACTTTTTCCACATGACAGCCCCCGTAAAGTAGGGTGACCAAACGTCCCAGAAAACCGGGATTGTCCCAGTTTTCATCCCTGTGTTCCGGTGTCCCGAAAATTTGTTTCGGGACGATCAAAAGTCCCGGAATTCAGTTTTTAAATACATTTCGTGAAACTTTCTCAAATTTTTGGGATTTCGCTATATTAAAGGAAATACAACACAAGAAATTAATATATTTTAGCTTATTTGTCTAAAACCTCCATTGTCCCATACTAGTAATCACAGTATCAGTATTGATACACTCAGACAATAGTTTACTTTGAGCGGTACTTTTGCCAACAAGTAGTAAGTTGTATTATTGTAACAGAGCTATGAAACCGTCCGATTGTCGTGCCACTTACTCACACACTCATTGTCAGAACAGTGTAGTAGTTGATGTTTTGTCAGACAAACTGCAATAGTTTTTTCTCATATTAGTGGTATTATTGCTGCAGTACTGTGAAACGCAATGCCGAAACGTGCCTGCAAGTTCAGTGACTGTTATTCCAAGGAATGGAATTTCATTAAGAAAGGTCGTTTTGATTACGAAGCAGAGTGTTCCGTATGTAACTGTTTTATTAGTATAAGTCATGGTGGACGTTCCGACATAGTTGATCATATCAGGTCAAAGAAACACATTAACAGATACAGTGCACCGAGCTCCAGTAAAACTCTACAAAATTATTTTGTGAAACATCAGTCAAGTGAAGAGACGAAAGTTCGAGCAGCCGAGGTTACACTAGCCTACCACGTGGTAAAACATCACCAAACTTATAGATCTAGTGATTGTACTAATAAGCTTAACAGCATTATGTTTGATGATTCTTCCATTGCAAAAAAGTTTAGTTCAGCAAGAACTAAAGTGTCAGCCTTAGTGAAAGGAATTATTGCTCCCCAGGGTGTAAAGGAAAGCCTCGAATACATCAAAAAGTCTTCTTTCTATGGGATATCCACTGATGCCAGCAATCATAAGGCCACTAAAATATTTCCGTTTGTTGTTCAGTTTTTCGATATTATTCAGGGAATTCAGACCAAACTTTCGAAGGTGAGTTCCATACCTAATGAAACATCTGACGAAATTTCAAGATTTCGAATGAATACTATCGAAATGTTTGATCTTGAGAAAAATAAATGTGTGGCATTTTGTGGAGACAACAGCAACACAAACTTTGGTGGTTTAAAAAGACAAGGCAAATGCAACGTATTTACCAAATTAAAGGCAACATTGCATGAAAACATTGAAGGCATAGGGTGCCCTGCACATGTTTTACACAATAGCGCGCAGACATCTGCTGACGGTTTAAGCTGTGATGTTGAAACTATCGTCAATAAGGTATACTCACACTTTTACCTATATACTGTTACAACAGAGAGGCTTAAGGAGTTCTGTGATTATGTGGGAACTGAATATATGAATGTAATGTGTCACTCGAGAACTCGCTGGTTATCACTGTTTCCAGCAGTTGAAAGAGTAATCCGCCTGTTTGAACCGTTAAAAGATTTTTTCCTAAATGAAGACAAAGCCCCCAAAATATTGGTTCAGTTTTTCAGTAACACTTTAGGTGAAGTCTACTAATGGTTCATTCAGAGTCAGCTTAGCACTTTGCAGCATGGGAAAAAGGAAATTGAGGGAAGCACGAAAAGTGTAATAGAGGTAAATGATGTTTTGAGAAATACTCTGTTACTAAGAGGAGAGAACAGCAGTTCATTTCTTTTAATATTAAATCTGTCCTTAAAAGAGCAGCAGTATCAGAAGCAGCAGAAATGAGTTTTGGAAAAGAAGTTAACAAGTTTTGTGACGCTTGTGTAGAATATCTCAGCAAGTGGAGCGCCTCATAGTTACCCTCATTGCCGGTGTTTGATTGGATGTTACTGAAGAGTGCCAAAATGGGAAAGTGTTGAAGACACAGTTTCTTATTTGAAGAGTAAAGAGGCGTACCCAGGAGCAGATATAGACTCAGATCACAATATAGTAGTGATGAAGAGTAGGCTGAAGTTCAAGACATTAGTCAGGAAGAATCAATACGCAAAGAAGTGGGATACGGAAGTACTAAGGAATGACGAGATACGTTTGAAGTTCTCTAACGCTATAGATACAGCAATAAGGAATAGCGCAGTAGGCAGTACAGTTGAAGAGGAATGGACATCTCTAAAAAGGGCCATCACAGAAGTTGGGAAGGAAAACATAGGTACAAAGAAGGTAGCTGCGAAGAAACCATGGGTAACAGAAGAAATACTTCAGTTGATTGATGAAAGGAGGAAGTACAAACATGTTCCGGGAAAATCTGGAATACAGAAATACAAGTCGCTGAGGAATGAAATAAATAGGAAGTGCAGGGAAGCTAATTCGAAATGGCTGCAGGAAAAATGTGAAGACATCGAAAAAGATATGATTGTCGGAAGGACAGACTCAGCATACAGGAAAGTCAAAACAACCTTTGGTGACATTAAAAGCAACGGTGGTAACATTAAGAGTGCAACGGAAATTCCACTGTTAAATGCAGAGGAGAGAGCAGATAGATGGAAAGAATACATTGAACGCCTCTATGAGGGTGAAGATTTGTCTGCTGTGATAGAAGAAGAAACAGGAGTCGATTTAGAAGAGATAGGGGATCCAGTATTAGAATCGGAATTTAAAAGAGCTTTGGAGGACTTACGGTCAAATAAGGCAGAAGGGATAGATAACATTCCATCAGAATTTCTAAAATCATTGGGGGAAGTGGCAACAAAACGACTATTCACGTTGGTGTGTAGAATATATGAGTCTGGCGACATACCATCTGACTTTCGGAAAAGCATCATCCACACAGTTCCGAAGACGGCAAGAGCTGACAAGTGCGAGAATTATCGCACAATCAGCTTAACAGCTCATGCATCGAAGCTGCTTACAAGAATAATACACAGAAGAATAGAAAAGAAAATTGAGAATGCGCTAGGTGACGATCAGTTTGGCTTTAGGAAAAGTAAAGAGACGAGAGAGGCAATTCTGACGTTACGGCTAATAATGGAAGCATGGCTAAAGAAAAATCAGGACACTTTCATAGGATTTGTCGAACTGGAAAAAGCGTTCGACAATATAAAATGGTGCAAGCTGTTCGAGATTCTGAAGAAAGTTGGGGTAAGCTATAGGGAGAGACGGGTCATATACAATATGTACAACAACCAAGAGGGAATAATAAGAGTGGACGATCAAGAACGAAGTGCTCGTATTAAGAAAGGTGTAAGACAAGGCTGTAGCCTTTCACCCCTCTTCTTCAATCTGTACATCGAGGAAGCAATGATGGAAATAAAAGAAAGGTTCAGGAGTGGAATTAAAATACAAGGTGAAAGGATATCAATGATACGATTCGCTGATGACATTGCTATCCTGAGTGAAAGTGAAGAAGAATTAAATGATCTGCTGAACGGAATGAACAGTCTAATGAGTACACACAATGGTTTGAGAGTAAATCGGAGAAAGACGAAGGTAATGAGAAGTTGTAGAAATGAGAACAGCGAGAAACTTAACATCAGGATTGATGGTCACGAAGTCAATGAAGTTAAGGAATTCTGCTACCTAGGCAGTAAAATAACCAATGACAGACGGAGCCAGGAGGACATCAAAAGCAGACTCGCTATGGTAAAGAAAGGCATTTCTGGCCAAGAGAAGTCTACTAATATCAAATTGTAAGTAGGCTGTTTAGGTTTTTTTATTGGTAACGCCACCTCTGTATGAAAATCACTGGCTGTGCTGTGGGCAGTCTGTGTCTGCTTTGCATTGTTGTAATACTCGCCATTGTAGTGTTAGGCAGCTGGCTGTGAACAGCGCTTAGCGTTGCGCAGTTGGAGGTGAGCCGCCAGCAGTGGTGGATGTGGGGAGAGAGATGGCGGAGGTTTGTAATTTGTCATGAACTGCTATATTTATATATGATGATATCAAGGTAAATACATTGTTCGTTCTCTATTAATATCTTTCATTTGCTAACTATCCCTATCAGTAGTTAGTGCCTTCAGTAGTTTGAATCTTTCATTTAGCTGGCAGTAGTGGCGCTCCTGTATTGCAGTAGCTTGAGCAGCGCAGATTTTTGTGAGGTAAGTGATTTGTGAAAGGTATAGTTTAATGTTAGTCAGGGCCATTCTTTTGTAGGGATTTTTGAAAGTCAGATTGCGTTGCGCTAACAAAATATTGTGTATCAGTTTAAGCACAGTCGTGTATAATTGTTCTAAGGGGAAGTCTCGTGTATAAATAGTTCTAAGGGGACGTTTCATATGTCGACCCTGCCAGGATACCTCACTGGAATCTTCTGATTTTTTCTTGTAGTTTGTGTATTTAGTGTAGCTTTTGTTAATTGCTAGCGCGTAATTGTAGAGAGAATCTCCTTTGTAGTTGCAGTCTTTCATTGTTGTACTGTAAAACAGTTGTGGCATGCATGTAGATTTGCACCAAGTATTTCGCAGCTGCAATTAACTAGATATTATTTTCAGTGCTATATTAATGTGTTCTCTTATTTTTGCTATTCAAATTGTGATTTTCTGTGTTATCGTGTGAAATATTGTGACAATAATGGCGTGTGAAAAACGTAACACTAGGCTCCAAACTAAATTGAGAAATAATAGTGACGACGAGCGTAGCTTATCAGCGCCGCCGAGTAATGAATTTACTAATGTTCAAAGTAGTAATTTGGTAACTGTGCACAGGGAAATGGAGCGGGCGTCAAATAATGGTGTAGACAGTGAAACAGGTAGTGAACAGGGAAGCATTATCGATCGATCGGTCGGCAACAGCTCGCCTCAGGAATCCGAAATGACAAGACACAATTTTGCAAATACTGTAGATTCAGGTTTTGCGTCCTCACCGTTTTCTCAAATAAGTCAAGACACATTTTCAGCTTGTCAAATTGTGAATGTTGCCGGTGCAAATGCACTGCCGAAAAGAGTAGAGGAACAGATTCAAGACACTAATGCATTGTTATTACAACTAATGCAACAAATGGAACAAAATCAGAGACAAACACAGCAACAGTTAGACACAGTGGAACAAAATCTTAAAAAGTTAGACACAGTGGAACAAAATCTTAAAAAGTTAGACACAATGGAACAAAATCAGAGACAAACACAGCAAAAGCTGCAACAGTTAGACACAATGGAAAAAAATCTTCGGAAGTTAGACACCACACTTGAACAAACACGTGAAGATTTAACTACTGAGTTACATAACATTGAATCGAAATGTCAAAAAGTGTGTAATGACGTAAAAACACAAATTTGTGAGCATTTTCAGCCTATTTTTTCGCGGCATGAAAATGCATTACAGAATCACGAAGCAGCCATAAAAGAACTGCAAACTATTGTTCATGAAAATCATGAGACCTTGCAAACTAAAATGGACTCAGTTGCATCTACCGATTCGGTTACGCAACTTGCAAAAACTCAGGAAAACTTAAGGGACACAGTAGATACTCTGAAAATTGGTTCAGAAAGACACATGGAGGAAATTAGTTCATTATCAGAGAAAGTAGCCGAACTTTCGGATCAGGTCACTAACTTATCTACGAAGGTAGATGATAATCTGAATGACACAAAACCGGTAGTCTTTAATGACACAGAAGAGTGCGAACAAATTAGGAAACTGAAACAAAATCTGAATCAAATTAATACGCAACACCAAAGAGAAATCCGGGAAGTACAAGAACAGCTGACACAGGTAATACAAGAATTACGTATTTCAGAGGACGCTCGCGCTCCAACACGGGAAGAGGAACTTAGAAATACGCAAAAGCCACAAAATAATAACACAGGGCATTTCGGTAATTATGAAAGAAATTGGCAAGGTACACCGAATTTTGAGATGGAGCCGCCGACACGACGTAACAATGACCGATATGCTACTCGCCGACACGATGATTTTGACTATAAGCTGTTCATTACTACACGTAAATTCAAAACGTTTAAGAATTCTGCCAACGACATTCATCCACAAGCGTGGCTCCATCAATTCTCTCATTGTTTCCCTCCCAACTGGTCATTGGAGCACAGGTTAGAATTTATGTGTGGCTACTTAGAGAATGAACCAGCTGTAAGAATGCGATCGGTCATTCACGATTGCCACAGTGAAGGAGAATTTTACCATGCCTTCCTCTCAGCATATTGGTCTCAAGCCACACAAGACCAAGTAAAACATAACATCATAATGTTGAAACATTTTGAACAATCTGAATTTTCCAGAGTTGTCAAATATTTTGAAGACATGTTGCACAAGAATCAGTACCTGTCAAACCCATACAGCCCCTCAGAACTCATCCGCATTTGCTTAATCAAACTGCCCGAACATTTGAGACATATTATTTTAGCAGGACGTTGCAAAGACGACATTGAAGCTTTTCAGGGACTGTTACAAGAATTAGAAATTGACACAGACAGTCGCGGGATGCGAAAACAGGAAAACAATCACTACAGGTCACATCCGTCACAATTCCGTGACGACAGAAACGATAACTGGACGCGACAAGGCTATTCTCACAACACAAATCGTGACCAAAACAGACACCACCCGTATGACAACCGTTGGCAGAGTAGTAATAATTACAGGGAAAGATCACCTCTCCGCGGTAATGACTATCACAGAGACAATCAGAGAAACAGACAATATGGGAACCAAAACAATTATTATTACGGGAGACAGAATAACTTGAGACGCAACGGTCCAGCGCGCAGTTACGATTCAGGGAGAAATTCTCCACCACTTAACCGACAAGAAAGAAACTACAGGAACTACCGACATGACGACAGACGATGTGATCGTAACGACAGACCTGAATTGCATCAGAACTGGCGGGATTCAAACAGAGCAGGGCCCTCTCGTCACGGTGAATTTGTAGAAGTTAGGTCTCCAAACCCCAATAACGACGCGCGCCAACAAAGAGACAATAGGCAATGACTCACACCGCTGGCAGCCACAAAACATACTTATGAAACTGACGACGCAGCTGCCGTAGCTAGTAATTACGTAAAAATGGAAGACATGAGGGACATCTTACTCCAGGAACACGACGTAAAACGTAACAACATTGCATATCCTGTGATTCACATTACTGTAAATGACGTAAAATTTACGGCAGTACTTGACTCTGGCAGTCCCATTTCAGTAATTAGTGAAACAGCCTTTAGCAAATGCAACAAATCGAACGATTGCCCCACACTTCCGTTACGTAAGATTAAATTACAAGGTGCAATCTTTGGAAAAAGTGTAGATGTACGCCAACAAACCAATTTAGAATTCTTTTGCCAAAGCCACAGCTTCTCTATGAACTTTTCTATTGTTCCATTATTGTCGACGGAAATTATACTGGGAGTAGACTTTTTGAATGAATACAAAGCAGTCTTAAGCTTTCACGATGCTGAAATAAGTTTAGAGAAAGAAGGTAAGTCAATAGCTTTGAAATTTGAAGACTGGCTCTCAAACCATGATGAGGAAATTAATCGGCTTTACCTTCTGTTAGATAACAGTTCGGAATTTTCTATGGAACTAGACACTAACAATCACTCTGCAAGTACTGACAGGGATGACATCGACGGTATATTTGAAATTAATGAGTTAATTCAGAATAAAATTCAAACAATTGAGAATTGTAATGACACTGATAGGCAGGACCTTTTTGAGATTTTACAAGCACATTCCACAGTTTTTACTCACAAAACAGGAACAATCAAGGGATTTCAATACCAATTTCGTGTTCGTGAGCATACTAAATTTTGTGTTAGACCATACGTAATTCCAGCACATTATAGGGACCGTGTTAGAACAGAAATACAATCTATGCTCGACGAGGGCATTATTGAGCTTGCAGTAAGCTCATACAACAATCCATTACATGTTGTTGAGAAAAAAAATGGATCGATCAGGCTTGTCTTAGATTCGAGACAAATCAATACGATCATTATTCCTGAAACAGACAGGCCGCAAACGTTGGAAGAACTTCTTCAAAATTTTAATGGTGTAAAAGTGTTGTCTTCCATTGATCTCAGATCCAGCTTTTATCAGATCGAACTTCATCCAGAATGTAGAAAATACACAGCTTTCCTTTGTTTCGGCGTTTGTTATCAGTTTCGGAAACTTCCTTTTGGTTTGAACATTTCTTCGGCAGCATTCATTCGCGGGTTAAATTCCATATTACCTGAGTTCTTAAAACGTCACATCACCTTATATGTGGACGATATTCTAATAGCAGAAGCTTCATGGGAACATCATAACCGCATCCTCAACAGTTTGTTACATATTTTTGCAGAATCTGGAATTACAGTTAACTTGGAAAAGTCTGAATTCGGTAGGACAAAGGTGAAGTTTTTGGGACATATTATTTCTTCTGAAGGCATTCAGCCGGATCCTGAAAAGTTAGAAGCAATCAGAGCCATTCCAGTTCCATCCACAAAAAGACAAGTCCGCAGTTTTCTAGGTCTCGTAAATTTTTACCGTCGTTTTCTGAATATGCAAATTCTAGTTACACCAAAACTTTGTTCTCTCACTGGAAAAAATACTATTTGGAACTGGGACGAACAAGCACAGCTGGAATTCAATTCTTTGAAAGAAGCGTTACTTCACGCGCCAATACTAGCTCATCCAGATCTGTCACAAGATTTCTGCCTTAGCACAGATTCTTCTAAAGTCGGTCTTGGTGCCGACTTATTTCAAGAAGCCATAGAAAATGACACTACTGTTCAGAAAACCATTGCTTTTGCTAGCCGAGTGCTAACAAAATCTGAAAAAATTATTCCGTTACTGAATTAGAAGCTTTAGCAATCGTTTGGGCATTTAACAAATTCCGTTTCTTTCTTTCTGGTAAGCACGTAAAAGTATACAGTGATCATCGTGCATTACAATTTCTTATGTCTTCAAAATTAAATCATGACAGGCTAAAACGTTGGGCATTGTTTCTGCAAGAATTCCGCTTCACAATAGTCTACATTCCCGGCAAGGAGAACATTGTTGCGGACGCGCTGTCACGCACACCGGCTGGGCTTGAGAAAAGTAACACAGAAGGCAACCTCGAGAAAAATTTCAGTATTCTTTACATTCAGAAAGTCGCCTTTGAAAACTTCATCACCACATCTTTACAGGATATTGCTCATGAACAAGATAAAGATCCGATTTGGAAAGACATCAAAAGTAAATGGCATGAAAAGACACACACTCAGATTCGGCATTATTACCTCGTTAGAAACAACATACTGTTCAAACGCTGCACTGTTGATGACAAACTATGGGTACTTTGCATTCCAGACGATTTTGTTAATAAGCTCATTTGGTACATTCATTTCAGCTACGCACATTTTGGCCCACGAAAATGTTATCATATTCTTCGAACGACTTGTTATTTTAACAATATGGAAAAGCGAATTCGAAGAGTCTTGTCTATTTGTAAACTTTGTCAAAAGGCGAAACCGTCTACTATCTCACATCGTGCTCCATTGTTTCCTATTATTCCTTCTAAATTAAAAGAATTTGCTGCTGTTGATCTTTTGGGACCCCTTGTCAGAACATCGAATGGATTTTCGTATGTTCTAGTCGCTGTTGAACTTACTTCAAAATTTGTTTCTTTCACTCCGTTACGTAAAGCCACTGGACGGTCTGTATCCAACGCCTTTGTTAAAAATTTCTTACGTGAAGTTGGACACGTTAGTAAAGTCATTTCAGATAACGGACCGCAATTTAGATCTGCTGTCTGGTCACGCATGCTTCGCAACCATAAAATCAAACCTGTTTTTATTTCATTGTATTCACCACATTGTAACCCGTCTGAACGGATTATGAAAGAAATCAATAAGCTTTGCAGACTTTATTGTCACAGAAAGCATCAGCATTGGGACAGATATTTACACTTATTTCAAAATGTGCTGAATGAAATGCCTCATGATTCCACTGCTTTACCACCTACTCTTGTACTGAAGAATGTAGAACCTCCGAACAGAATAAGAGAGCTTGTACCTTTCCCGAATACACGTAAACTTAGACACAAAGACATAATTGATTTGGCTCTTAAAAATATAATATCTGCAGCAGACAAAAGGAGAAAACTACACGGTAAAGCAAATGCAAAGAAATTATGTATTGGTCAGAAAGTTCTGATTAAAGCTCATTCATTGTCACATAAGAAGAAACACTTGAGTCACAAATTCTTTCTAGTTTACGATGGACCTTACAGAATCCGACGTATACCACATGATAATTGCGTTGAAGTTGAAACTCTGCGTACTAGGAAGAGTAAAGGTTTACACCACATTTCTTATGTAAAACCATTTATTGACAGATAATCTGCCTTTTAACTTTGTCTTTGCAATAAAACGTTTCACTTCACGTTACTAGTATGCTTTAGAAACTGTTACCATGCAACAATGTTTGAAGTTAAATATCCAGCCAAGAACCAAGAGAACTTATTTAAACAGAAATTACGAATGCATTGTTATTGTGAACAGGAGACACAGTGCTATTGTGTGTGTACATTCTTGCTTGTTAGTTGCACGATTATGTAACGACTATAAGGCTCACATACTTAGAACATACCAGCACTGCTAATGAAATTTTCATGCAACATTTTGGTTTGCTTGAGAGTGGATCCTGGATTTGAGGTGCTTTCTGTGAAATGCCAGATGACACAGTGGTTAGTTTATGTGACAGCTACACGATTTTATCACGACGCTGCTAATGCGTGACAATTTACAATGTTGCTTTTGCGGTGTATCTGTTTTATATCTGCACAGTTTTTTCTTAATTCTTCTATAAAGTGAGACATGTTTTAGTGGTGACTATTGTGGTATAGCTACAAGGAAACAGCCTTTTCTGTAGCACAACAATTCGTTACGGCACAGTACTTTCTTCATCACGGCAATAAGCGTAATAAGTATGATATCTATACGCAAAGCATTTCACTTTGTTTTTCATGAGGTAAGTACATTGACTTCTGCAGAACTTAGCTTTCGGAGGACAATAACTACGACACTTCCCAGAGATTATCTTACAGCAAGACGCACATTTAGCGCTACAGGACATGTATTTGAGTGATTAATTTTGTACTTAAAACATTTATTTTTAGAGATTTTTGAATTACAAAGAAATTTTTTCGTGATACATTTCATTCCATTGCTGTAATCTGTAATACCTGAGGGTACAATTACAATAAACCTCAGGGGGGTGCACGCTTACTTTGTGTACCATGTGTTTGGCAAGCGCAAGGAGCCCTAGCTAATATGGTATTTGCTTACACAACTTTACACATCGGGTACCATATTTCTCTTAGCACATAATTACACAGCTATCTGATCATTGAACTGAGAGAGACAAACTTTTTTACTACGGCAGTGACAGATGTTTACGTGATTACACCGTTGGATAACTTCACACTTAAGAAATTGTATTTTGTCTGTACTTTGTGAACTGTTCATATTTTTTCTGAACCATTGTGATACTATGAGAGCTTTGAATGATGTATTTGGTAAGGGAGAATGATTTTAAAGTACGTTTGAGGTAGATGACGCTATTTAAATGAGCAGAGAATTTTTTTTAGATTTTGAAATTATTGCAGAAAGGTACGACTTTTTTGAGATTTGACTGAGGTGTTATGATGTTATTTTTATGACGACGATGTGTATTATGCTGTTGAGGTATGTTTATGTCAATAAGATGATGCTACCATATATGAGGAATGTGATTACGTGTTTATATGTATATGAATAATGAAAGAAGTTAAGGACTCATGACTTGTGAAAAAGGATGTTGGAAACCGAGAATCGTACTTTAAGAGTTATGAAATGTGTGTGTAAATGCGTGAATGTATCACAATGCCGGCGAAAATTTTTTTGGACACTGTTATATTCATAGGATTTTGTTTCTACACACTTGCAACGCAAGTTCTCGACCCGTGAAATTTTGTATATGAGACTGTCTCTGTAGCGGAAACTGCTGTCGTAAATATTTCCGTAAGAAAGTGACCACCTGCACTTGCGTCGTCGGCACACAGCTGTGTCAGACACCTGGAGAACAAGCCATTAGAGTGAGGGCCTTTCCAGAGGCACAGGTAGAAAAAAAAGGGAAAAAAAGGCAGGCCTTTATCCTCGCCATTGACATTCCTTTAGGGAAAATATTGCAAATGCGACACACTCATTACTTCCATTAACCTTGCTATTGATATTCCTTTGTAGAGGGCATCGCTAATGCGACACGCTCGTTACTTGAAAACATATGATTTTTGTAATGCGTTGTGGGCACACAGCTGTGTCAAACACCTGGAGAACAAGCCATTAGGGTGTGCCTTTCATCGCTAATGCGACACCCTCGTTACTTGAAAACATATGATTACTCGCACTTTGTGCTAATTACTGAAATGCTTATGAATTGATGGGAAATATTCGTACATCTGCACACCTGATTATGACAAGTGTCTTTCTCCGAGAGTTGAGTGCTACTGACTTACGAAATGCCACATGACTATTGAACAATGTTCTTATGCTTTGCTTTGTACATAGTTGCTTATTTCATTTGATATCTAGTTTCTAGCTGCACTGCAGCATTGGTTAAAATAAAATTTTATAGATGTACTAATATAAATATTTTCTGTCTACAGATCGAGTAAATAATAATTTTTTTAAAAAAATGAGGGAGCACAAAATGACATTTACCTTCACAGGAACTGCATTCATAATTTTCTTTTCAAGTAATTGGTAACTTTTTGGTAGAATAACTTCTTGTGGTGCACCACTTTAATTACTTAGACATTAAGATGTGATTATACATTTCCCTTATTTGCATTGTTATCTTTAGTGTACTATTTTTTCTGCTTGAGCTATGTCATGTTTAGATATAAGCTGCTGTTTGCCAGGCATAGTGCTACTGAACTTTAATTTGTGTTACTCTGCTAAGCCAGATTTATTTTTTTGTTGCTGCACATTGGCTCATATTAGTTGTAATGTTGCATTGCTTGGTAATTTAGATTTACTGTAGCTTGCTTTGCAATTTTCCAATTTTTTGGTCATTGCTGTTTGTGTTACTTATTTTGTGCTGCTGCATTGCCTCGCCCCTTAGTTTAGCATCTGAGCTCAGTAGATTTAAGTTAGCTTAAGAGGGGGTAGCCTCTAAGAGAATGAGTTGCGATGAATTGGAAGAAATGCATTGAGAAAACAGGTTTAGGTAGGATTTTCTTGGAAATAAATGTTGAGGTAAGAAATGTGTGAACATATAAATACAGAAAGCATGCTTAGATAGAATTTTTTTGGTGGAAACAAAGGATGAAATAAGAGGAAAGATATATGAAGTTTTGGGTTGGACTGCAGTACCAAATGTTACACTGAAAACGAACCCTGTCCTTTCCTATTGGTGTTATCCCACTATGTGTTTGTGTACCCTTGTGTATTTGTTTTCTTCCTGTCTCTGTGTAGTTTCATAGAATTTTTTTTTCTTTTAATATTAAGCTACATTCACTATGATGAGGAATACTGTTATCCTCAAATATAATTTGCGTTAATAATATGTTATTTACTTTGTAAAGATGTTAGACATTATTAATTCTGTTTTGTTTTAATGCTCATGTGTGAAGTTGACGTTTCAAAAGTGATTCTGATCTTTTATTTTTGTACTCATGTCATCATTCCTGTAACACTGATGTCTATGTTTATTTCTATTCTTTTGTAAAGCCTGTACTACAAATGTTATCTGTATTGTTATGTTTTTAATGATGTATTTTGTATCTTTGTAATTGTATTCTTATGTTATATAATTGTAATTGACGCCAGTTAATCAAATTAAGTAACTTGTAAGCATTCATTTCACTGCACACTTTTCTGTTGGTCATAGTATATGCACAATATGTGAGAAGTTGGGACTGTTAGTGTTTGAACGTGTGTTAATAATTCAGCAAGGGACTGGATAACAGCATTGCTGGTTCTAAGGGCATTTAAAAAAAAAAAATTTCGTGAGTGCACAAGTGGTGGTTTATGGACTTGCTATCTTCTCTGCAAGACTCTTCAATGGTGATTGTGCACCTGCACAGTCGCAACAGATGGGTGCTGGCCATCTCTACAAGGACTACAGTGGGTCTGCATCTCTGATGACCCACCAGTACCATTATTTCTACAAGGACTGCAGTGGGTCTGCACCTCTGGTGGCCCACCAATACCATACTCTCTACCAGGACTACAGTGGGTCTGCTCTGTGATGACCTACCTACCAATATTCTTCCAAACTATGACTGACTCTGCTGTGGGTTTGCTCTGTTGTGGCCCATTATCTGTCAGCATGTCAAGAGTCAGCACTGTCTTTCCGTTGGAAGGACAACACTACTTCTTCAAGGCTGCATGGAAATCCACTACTTCCGTGTGCATTTTCGTTTACTGCTCAGACTTTGAGAAAAACACTGCAATTTTACTGTGACGAATGATGAGGACTGTCTTTATGGACTGTGAGAAATTTTTAGCTTTTGACCAACATTGTATCAATAAGTGTGTGCATTTGATTTCTTTGTTATTGTAATAATGAAAATTTTTTTTCAAATCTGTATTGGCCACTGCCCAATCCAATTTGTAAAAATTTTTTTGTGGGGAGCATGGGGGCTATGTAAGTAGGCTGTTTAGGTTTTTTTATTGGTAACGCCACCTCTGTATGAAAATCACTGGCTGTGCTGTGGGCAGTCTGTGTCTGCTTTGCATTGTTGTAATACTCGCCATTGTAGTGTTAGGCAGCTGGCTGTGAACAGCGCTTAGCGTTGCGCAGTTGGAGGTGAGCCGCTAGCGGTGGTGGATGTGGGGAGAGAGATGGCGGAGGTTTGTAATTTGTCATGAACTGCTATATTTATATATGATGATATCAAGGTAAATACATTGTTCGTTCTCTATTAATATCTTTCATTTGCTAACTATCCCTATCAGTAGTTAGTGCCTTCAGTAGTTTGAATCTTTCATTTAGCTGGCAGTAGTGGCGCTCCTGTATTGCATTAGCTTGAGCAGCGAAGATTTTTGTGAGGTAAGTGATTTATGAAAGGTATAGTTTAATGTTAGTCAGGGCCATTCTTTTGTAGGGATTTTTGAAAGTCAAATTGCGTTGCGCTAACAAAATATTGTGTATCAGTTTAAGCACAGTCGTGTATAATTGTTCTAAGGGGAAGTCTCGTGTATAAATAGTTCTAAGGGGACGTTTCAAAATACCGGCCTTAATTTGAGGAAGAAATTTCTGAGGATGTACGTCTGGAGTACAGCATTGTATGGTAGTGAACATGGACTGTGGGAAAACCGGAACAGAAGATAATCGAAGGATTTGAGATGTGGTGCTAGAGACGAATGTTGAAAATTAGGTGGACTGATAAGGTAAGGAATGAGGAGGTTCTACGCAGGATCGGAGAGGAAAGGAATATGTGAAAACAGTGATAAGGAGAAGGCACAGGATGATAGGACATCTGCTAAGACATGAGGGAATGACTTCCATGGTACTAGACGGAGTTGTAGAGGGCAAAAACTGTAGAGGAAGACAGAGATTGGAATACGTCAAGCAAATAATTGAGGACGTAGGTTGCAAGTGCTACTCTGAGATGAAGAGGTTAGCACAGGAATGGAATTCGTGGCGGGCCGCATCAAACCAGTCAGTAGGCTGATGACCAAAAAAAAAAAAAAAAAGAGATTGAAATCGATGACTCCATTCTCTTTGATCAGTTCGGCATACTGACAAATTTTGTTGAAGAAAGTCTTCACAAGTGGAATGATGAAAAAAAAACACCATTCGAATGTCATGAGAAGTGGGTGAGTCTTTCTAAAGGTTGTGACTGTCTTCAGCATTACTCTGAGTTGGTAATAATTGCAAGGTATTTATTTGAAATCCCATCCCATAATGCCAATGTGGAAAGAATATTTTCGTTCATGAATATCCAGTGGGCTGATGAAAGAAACAGAATGGAGGTGGACTCTCTTGAAGCATTCCTGCAGATCCTGTACAACTACAAAATGGATTGTACCGAGTTTTATCACTGTGTCTCAAAGAACAAAGACATGATCAAGAAGGCTGGAGGCAGTGAAAAATACCCTTTTCTCCAAGGACAGTCAATTACATCTACAAGTGCTCAGTAATATTAAAGCTCATGTTAATATTAATTGATTAAAAGTTGAATGGCTGTAAAATTTTGTAAAATCGTAATACATTTCTTTATTACTGTATACGTTTATTAAATGTCATTAATTATACAGATAATCTAGATTATATCAATCTTTTGTATCCTCTTATTACTTATAATAATCGGGTTAACAAAATGTATCAATAAAACATTAATATTTAAAATTAAGAAACCTGGGAACATGTGGAATGAGGTGTCCATTGGCACCCGGGTGAATGTGTCCCGGTTTTCACCGAAAATCATTTGGTCATCCTACCGTAAAGCGACGACAGGGAAAAAGTTAAGCGCTTACTACATTTTTAGCTCTTCATCCGCAAAAACTGTCACATGAGACATGACGTTGTCATTTATTGCTTCTTTACTGCTAAGTGTATGTTGCAGACAGTATTCGCATATGCCGCTGAATACGCCTACAAAATTGTGTCATTGTACGACACATAGCTCAGGAGATATGACGTCACAAACACTGAGATATGTGAACAGCTGGGGCAACATGTATGGTGTTTCAGTACATTATGTCTCCTACTAGCCCTATTTCCAAAACATATCGCAGACAGTATAAAAATGTGCCACTGAACGTTCGTACAAAATTATATCATTGTACGACAAATTGTTGAAAAGAGATGACATCATAGAGTTGAGCAGAGGTGAAATATGTGTACAAATATAAGAAAGGAGTTAAATGTATGTGACGTATATGTCGCACGTGCGTACTTTGGCAGTCACGGCCAAGTAGCTCCTCCTAAACCTCTGGATCGATTTCTATTGTACCGAAGCGAGGCTTTGTCTGTGCCGGCATAGCGATAGAAGGGAGAGGAGAAGTGACTCGGTAGAATGACGGTGAGTAAACAACAAGTGCGCGTCTCGATGTATCCACAGTCAGCGCAGTAATTTGTGCAAACTAAACTCCATCCTAACAGGCCAGGAAAGCCCAACGGTACTGACCGGCCGCCATTGCATCCTCAGCCGACACACGTCACCGGATGCGGATATGGAGGGGGGGGGGATGTGGTCACCACACCGCTCTCTCGACCGTATGTCAATTTACGAGACCACAGCCACTACTTCTCAATCAAGTAGCTCCTCAGTTTGCCTCACAAGGGCTGAGTGCACCCCGCTTGCCAACAGCGCTCGGCAGACCAGATGGTCACCCATCGAAGTGCTAGCCCAGCCCACCAGCGCTTAACTTCTGTTATCCGACGTAAACCGGCGTTACCACTGTGGCAAGACCGTTGGCAGTAATTTGTTTACTTGGATCTAAAGGGAAGGCGCCGTACACTGTCTCACTGGATGTCGTCATTGTGTACATTGCTCACGAGCGTATTGTTCATTGTAGTTTGTGAACGAATAAGAGACGTAGAAATTGCCTACCTTAACGGTGTTGCTACTGTGAGATATTTTGAAAGCTATACGAACGACCTGGAGACTGATCAGACGGGTATTTCCATCTAACGAACGGCACGTGCAAACTGAACGAACGGCACGAAAGGGGAGGAATCGGTCTTGATAATTTTGTTTGATAGTAACAACTTTTAGTGTTCACCTGTCTGCCAGATGAAGGAGGCAGAATTTGTTCAATATACGATTATGCCCATTGCTGGTTGGTGTTATGAGTACTACCGATGAATTATACTTATGGTTAATATCCGTATTTTTGGTACCATTGCCCCACCATGGTGGGGTTGTTCTTTTAAAACAGCAACCCTTATAGAATTTTCAGCTATACAGTTAAATCACTTGGAGATTGCGACTTCTGAATATTTTGGTGTTTGCACTGTAATTTCAATTGATACAGCTGTCCGCCCCTATAGTTGAGTGGTCGGCGTGACGGATTGTCGTCCTACGGGCCCGGGTTCGATTCCCGGCTGGGTCAGTGGTGGATGTGGGGCGAGAGATGGCGAAGTTTTTAGAGCGGATGATCTGGGCGTGTGTCCATCAGAGACAGTAAATTTGTAAGACTGGATGTCATGAACTGATATACACACACACACACACACACACACACACACATATATATATATATATATATATATATATATATATATATATAATGACTTTTGAACACTATTAAGGTAAATACATTGTTTGTTCTTTATCAAAATCTTTCATTTGCTAACTATGCCTATCAGTAGTTTGTGACTTGAGTGGTTAGAATCTTTTATTTAGCTGGCAGTATTGGCGCTCGCTGTATTGCAATAGTTTGAGTAACGAAGATTTTTGTGAAGTAAGTGATTCATGAAAGGTATAGGTTATTGTTAGTCAGGACCATTCTTCTGTAGGGATTATTAAAAGATAGATTGCGTTAAGCTAAAAATATTGTGTGTCAGTTTAGTGATCAGAATAAGTAAAGAGAGCAATGTCTAAGTACGTTCAGTTCTGCTCGGCTGTTTGAAAAGCAAATAATGTAGGAGGTTTATCAGTACAGTCATTCATAAATTTTTCTACCGGGACGTTTCATATGTCGACCCCTAGCCAAGGATACCTCACTGGAATCTTCTGATATTTTCTTGTAGTTTGTGTAATTAGTGTAGCTTTTGTTAATTGCTAGCGCGTAATTGTAGAGAGAATCTCCTTTGTAGTTGCAGTCTTTCATTGTTGTACAGTAACACAGTTGTGGCATGCATGTAGATTTGCACCAAGTATTTCGCAGCTGTGCTTTCGATTAACTAGATATTATTTTCAATGCTATGTTAATGTGTTTTCTCATTTTTCTCTTCAATGTGCTTTTCTGTGTTATTGCGTGAAATATTGTGACAATAATGGCGTGTGAAAAACGTAATACTAGGCTCCAAAGTAAACTGACAAATGACGGTGAAGACGAAAGCAGTATCTTAACGCCACCGTGTAATGAATTATCTAATGTTCAAAGTAGTAATTTGGTAATTGTGCATAGGAAAATGGAGCGGGCGGCAAATAATGGCGTAGACAGTGAAACAATTAGTGAATAGGGAAGCATTATCGATCGATCGGTCGGCAACAGCTCGCCTCAGGAATCCTAAATGACAGGACAAAATATTGCAAATACCGTAGATTCAGGTTTCGCGTCCTCACCGTTTTCTCAAACGAGTCAAGACACATTTTCTGCGTGTCAAAATGTGAATGTTGCCGGTGAAAATGCACTGCTAAAAAGCATAGAGAAACAGATTCCAGACGCTAATACATTATTATTGCAATTAATGCAGCAAATGAAACAAAATCACAGACAGACTCAGCAAAAGTTAGACACAATGGAACAAAATCTTCAAAAGTTAGATACAATGGAACAACAACAGAGACAAACACAGCAACAGCTTCAAAAGTTAGACTCAATGGAACAAACGCTTGAACAAACACGTGAAGATTTAACGGCAGAGTTACTTAAAATCGAATATAAATGTCGAAAAGTCTGTAATGACGTAAAAACACAAATTTGTGAGAATTTTCAACCTATTTTTACGCGTCATGAAAATGCATTACAGAATCATGAAGCAGCCATAAAAGAACTGCAAACTATTGTTCATGAAAATCACGACACCTTGCAAGCTAAAATTGACTCAGTTCCATCTACCGATTCGGTTACGCAACTTGCAAAAACTTAGGAAAACTTAAAGTACACAGTAGATACGATTTCAACACAAGTGGACACTCTGAAACTTGGTTCAGAAAAACACACTGAGGAAATCAGTTCACTATCAGAGAAAGTAGCCGAACTTTCGGATCAGTTCACTAACTTATCTACAAAGGTAAATGATGATCTGAATGACACAAGGCGCGCAGCTTTCACTGACACAAAAGGGTATGAACAAATTAGAAACACAAACAAAATCAAAATCAAATCAATACACAGTACAAAAAAGAAATCCGGGAAGTACAAGATAAGTTGACTCAGGTAATACAAGAATTACATATTTTAGAGGACACTCGCGCTCCAATACGGGAAGAGGGACTTAGAAATACAGAACAGCGACAAAATAATAACACAAGGCACTTAAGAAACTATGAAAGAAATTAGCAAAGTACACAGAATTTTGAGATGGAACCGCCGAAAAGAAGTAACAATGACCGATATGCGACTTGCCGACATGATGATTTTGACTATAAGCTGTTCATTACTACATTAACATTTAATAATTCTGGCAACGACATTCATCCACAAGCATGGCTTCATCAATTCTCTCATTGTTTTCCTCCCAACTGGTCATTAGAGCACAGATTAGAATTTATGTGTGGCTACTTAGAGAATGAACCAGCTGTAAGAATACGATCGGTCATCCACGATTGTCACAGTGAAGGAGAATTTTATCATGTCTTCCTCTCAGCATATTGGTCTCAAGCTACACAAGACCGAGTAAAACATGGCATCACAATGATGAAACATTTCGAACAATCTGAATTTTCCAGTCTTGTCAAATATTTCGAAGACATGTTACATAAGAATCAGTGTCTTTCAAACCCATACAGCCCCTCAGAACTCATCCACATTTGGTTAATCAAATTGCCTGTACATTTACGACGTATTATTTTGGCAGGACGTTGCAAAGACGACACTGAAGCTTTTTAGGGACTGTTACAAGAATTGGAAATTGACACTGACAATCGCGGAACGCGAAAACATGAACACAACAATTGCAGGTCACATCCGTCACAATTCTGCGATGAAAGAAATAATAACAGGACACGACAAAGCTATTCTTACAACGCAAATCGTGACCAAAACAGACACCAGACATATGACACCCGTTGGCAGAATAATGGTTACAGAGAAAGATCGGATTTCTGTAGTAATGAATATAACAGAGATAACCATAGAAACAGACAATATGGGAACCAAAATAATTCTTATCAAGGGAGACAGAATAACTTCAGACGCAACAGTTCAGCGTGCAGTTACGACTCATGGAGAAATTCTCCACCACATGACCCACAAGAAAAAAATTACAGAGACTACCGACATGACGACAGACGATGTAATCGTAACGACAGACCTGAATTTCATCAGAACTGGAGGGATTCAAACAGGGCAGGGCCCTCCCGAAAAGGTGAATTTGTAGAAGTTAGACCTCCAAATCCCAATAACGACGCGTGCCAACAAAGAGACAGACAATGACTCGCACCGCAGGCAGCCACGTGCGCCGGCTGGCTCAGAGAAAAATAACATAGACGCTAACCTTGAGAAAAATTTTAGCATTCCTTACCGACGTATACAACATGATAATTGCTTTGAAGTTGAAACTCTGCGCACTTGAAATGGTAAACGATTGTACCACATTTCACATTTAAAACCGGTTATTGAAAGATAATCTGCTTTTTAACTTAGTCTTTGCCATAAAATCTTTCACTTCACGTTACTAGTACTCTTTGTCACACTTAGAAACTGTTAACATCCAACAATGTTTTGAAGTTATCTATCCAGTCTAGAACCTAGGGAACATATTTAGACAGTAATTACGAATGCATTGTTATAGTGAACAGACGACACAGCGTTATTGTGTGTGTACATTCTCGTTTATTAGTTGCACGATTACTTAACGACTATAAGGCTTACATACTTAGAACATATACCAGTACTGCTAATGAGATTTCACTGCAACATTTTGGATTACTTGAAAATATATTACGGATTTAAAGTGCTTTCTGAGAGATACCAGATGACACAGTGGTTAGTTTATTTGACAGCTACACGACTATATCACGACGCTACTAATGTGTGACACAATTTACATTGTTGCTTTTGCTGTGTATCTGTTTTATATCTGCACAGTTTTTCTGAATTCTTCTGGAAAGGAAAACATGTTTTAGTAGTAACGTTTGTGGTATAGCTACAATGAGACAGCCTTTTCTGTAGCAAAACAATACGTTACAGTACAGCACTTACTTCATCACGGCAATAAGCGTAACAACTACGATATCTATACGCATAGCAATTCACTTTTTGTTTATTACGAGGTAAGTACATTTACTTCTACAGAACTTTGCTTACGGACGACCATAACTACGACTCTTGGCGTGAAACCTGTTGAAATTAATTCACGAATGAAGGTTCAGCACGGTGATGCATGTTTGTCACAGAAGCAAGTCTACGAATGGAGTAGGAAGTTCGCAAATGATGTGACTTCAGTGGAAGATGCTGCTCCTCGTCCAGGTCAGGCACAACGAGTTGTGACTCCACAGAACATTGCAGCAGTTGAAGCCATAGTCAAGGAAAACCGCCGAGGGACACTGAATGACATTGCAGCATGTTTACAGATTATTCATGGGTCAGCACACCACATTGTGCCTGATGTGCTCCAGTTTCACAAACTGTCTGCAAGATGGGTACCGCGGCAGCTGACTCCTGAAATGAGAGAACGACGTGTTGACGCTTTTGAAGAACTTCTTCGGCGCTTTGAACGAGAAGGTGACGGCTTCCTTGCAAGAATCGTTACTGGGTACGAAACGTGGGTTCACTTCCACCAACCGGAAACGAAGAGAGAGAGCGAGGAATGGCGCCATTCATGATCACCAAAACCAAAGAAGTTTCGAACAGAACCATCAGCAGGGAAGGTTATGCTGACTCTCTCTTGGGACGAAAAAGGCGTCATTTTGGAGCATTACATGCCTATAGGGACCACTGTCACCAGTGCATCATACACAGATCTCCTAAAAATTCATCTACGGCCTGTAATCAAATCAAAGCGACGTGGATTGCTGTCAGCAGGTGTCCTTTTGCAACATGACAATGCAAGGTCCCACACTGCCCATAAAACAGTCGCAACAATCGCAGACCTGCATTTTGAGTGTCTTCCTCATCCACCATACTCACCAGACCCTGCCCCAAGTGATTTCCATATGTTTGGACCACTCAAAGACGGAATGGGAGGAAAGAGGTTCCGTTCTAATGAAGAGGTACGCCACGCGGTGCATGAGTGGTTGCGCGGACTACCAAAAGAATTTTTTTCTAAAGTAATTTATGCACTTTGTAACCGCTGGAGGACTTGCGTTCAGCGTGGGGTAGATTATGTTGAAAAGCGACACAGCTTTGTACCACTTCTGCTCAATAAATAATATGTAAAAAAATATTTAAAGTTTTGATTTGAGTCACCCTCGTATATTGTGATTGAGCCGTGCACCAGCAGTGTTTGCCTCCAGTCATCTTTGTCGACCCTGCCGCGTCTTGCTGCCTCTTTGGTTTGATCGATTGTGGTCTTAAGTTGTTCCTCCTAGTAGAACGAAGCCAGAGAGGTGCATCATTCACGCACGTGTGCGGTGACAACGGAAATCAGCCGGATTGTAGATAGGTGACCAGGGGCGCGACGGCGTTTTTCCGGAGGTTACGGTCTCAAGTTTGCTGCAGGTGCCGGTACATCGGCCCACCACGTGTGTGTCGAGTGAAGGACGTCGCATGTGGGTAAAAGCTATTGCGGTAGCGAGGGCGGTCTTCACTCGTGCGGGTGGTGGGTGTGTCTTGGTGGTGCCCCGTAAGCGCAGTGAGGTGCATTTATGCGGTCAGCCATCGTTTTGTGATACACATCAGTACTGAATTCTCACCAGTAGCGTGGCACGTTCTCAGCATTGTGACAAGCTAATCAAGGAAGTCGTGAGCATACTTCCTGGCTTCGGTACTCTGTCACCATGATGTTGTTTACGTCACAGTCAGAGGAAACTGTAATATTCAAATACTTGTTTCGCAACATTCAGATCCGCCTAAAAGTGGAGAGAAATCGTTATATAATGATATGCTGGTTCTTATCACCCTGGTTATATGAAACCTCAGAAAAGTTCATTAAATACTTGGGTAACTTCCAGTGTTCTAAGTAGTTCTGGTTATATGAAACCTCAGAAAAGTTCATTAAATACTTGGGTAACTTCCAGTGTTCTAAGTAGTTCGACGAGACGTTAAACACTAATTTCCTTCTCCTCCTCTCCTCCTCCTCCTCCTCCTCCTCCTCCTCTAAGTTGTTCTTAAACTTACAGAGAGATGCCTGCCGGTCACGTTATTTGTTGTTCTAGTACAAACTTAATTGTACACATATACATAAGACTAAGGATCCCGTTTGAAACTTGTTAGTGATACACCTTGCTTGTTTTCGTTTACTGTTAGGTACTTGTAGTAGTTGCTTAATGTTACGGAAATTTGTTGTATATCTGTTTCATTCCATTCAAAATTTTTCATATTTAGGTAGAGCTGCAGAAAGTGACAGACTCGCATGGCGGTGGCCACTTTGACGAGGGTAGCTCTCGTATAATTAATGTCTGAATACGGCAAAATCCGCATGCGTTGAGTAATTTGTTGTTAACTTCATGTAATCCCTTTCGAATTGCCTCAGTTTTACAGTAATTACGTGATTCTGATCATTAACTATTTTGTGTCCGCTGGAAGCTTGCGTCTTGATATTACTCGTAATCATTAATAACAGTCTTCTAGCAGCAGACATTTGTTGCAGACACTATTGTGAACTACTCCTCGAATACTTTACTGAGTCTTAAGCCAAATGTGGGAATTTAAATTTCGTACAGTTGAACAGCACGTCCATGTATTATTACTAGTTCAGGCTTTTACCAAATAACTGCAAAATCCAGAAATTTTACACAACTACAGTTAACTAATATTGGCTCTATAGGAACATACACTATGTTATTAAAAGTATCCAGACACTATAAAATAAATAAAATAAAATAAAATAAAATATTAATTATTTTATCTGTATGATTGTCTCTCCTATGAGTCGTCAGGTTTTAATTATTCGGTATCAGACGCTTGACAATGGCTTTTTCGTAAAGGCAATGTTACTCGTAGTTGACCGTGAAATAAAACTGAAATAATCGGACTTCGTAATTAAATCGTTTCCAAAGACTGCTGCGGTAGGTGCGGACTCATAATCTAAATCTCAATATTACAATAATTTGCCAGCCATGCCAAAACGTCGTACAGAGGTGATTGTCTACTAAACAAAAAAATTACACAGTTAGTTAAATCAGATATATTCAATGAATAAGCCTACAGTTCATAATCCTACTTACTTTTATACATATAAATTCTTTTCAGAATCGAGTGCCTAGTATGGTTGCAACTCGCAGTAATTTTCTATAACATGAAATATGGCGGTGTGCCAGACAATAAACTAAAATACGTGCTTCTCGCACCACTTCAACCAGAGCTCTCCTTTCTTAAACAAACATACGAGTAACGTAATTGTGCTTTTGTTTTATCAGCGACACAGCGCTGCAGTTGTGTGCCATAGGCTTTATTTATTTGTCACTGATTATTTATTTAATTAATATCTCGCGTTTCCGAGGAAACTCACGCTCGGCATGCAAATGTGCCTTTATATTGCCCCCTGAATTGCGAGGCGAAAGGACACACCTGCAGGCGAGCAATTCACCTAAAGGCACAAGAAAATCTAAGTTATCTACAACTATTTACATGACCTACATTATACACATTATACACATTATATACAAACTTTGAATGACGCGGGTGCACCGTAAAAGTTCTTATGTTGGCAGATAGAGTGCGCGCATGCGCAGAAGCGTCTGTGTGACTGCCGTTATGTCGTACAGTTAGATCACGCGGCACAGTATTGCAGTTCATATTGTTCGTGTGCGCGCGTTTCTCAGTCGTTGCACAAAGAAAATATTCAACCAAGATTACATATGAAGACTACATTCTATGACAGGTAACTTAGTTTTAAATTTACAATATTCGTTATAACACAATACAACTTAGATTGTTGAATGTTCTTAGTTACATAGTATTGTTTTGAAATACTTCAAAGAAAAATGTCCGTATTTTTCAGGTGCGTTGACCTATACACATCGTGTCGTTATTACAGTTCATATTCATCTGCTGCACAATAATTTTTTTTACAGGTTAGTATCGTCGTGGTAAAGTTTTTTTTTTTCAGAGTAACATCGTTGTATAACAACGTGATTAATACATAAGCGTGTCCATTTCCCATTTCCATTATAGTCGTTGTGATGCAGTTCGTTGTGAGTAAAAGCATTGCTTAATACAGATCAGACGTGACCCGTCGAGTAATTGGTCCACGTGCAGTTCGTTTTTTACATTCCGTGGAAGCTTGGTTGCAGAACCTCGGACGACACATAGCTGGCGCCGATCCTTGGACCGTCCAGGTAAGAGTGTCCGTCACATTTCGAGAACATTTCATTCCCTGAAGTTCCAACCAAAATTCTTCCACCCGTCGTGTTGTTTTCTGGTCAGGCACTTTGTGTCCATTTAATCCAGTTAACATCTTGAAGTTAGGTACTGTAGTAATGTCACTAGACGATGCACGAATTATGCACTTCACATTTTCAGTTTTTTGCTGAATATAGCTCACCTAAATGTTCGTAGTTATTAATCAAGGAAATCGTTCATCGCGTTTACATAGGTACGATGCATAATGAATGGCATTAACCGTTTCCTTCACATAGGTTTCTGCGTAGTTGCAGAGTTAGTAATGTTCGTTAATGTCCGTGAACAGAGGTTCACTATGCAATGTCTTTTTGGCACTCGTTTTGTTCAAAATTTTACATAGTAACATTTACATGATACATCAGTTAAAAAAAAATAAGTAATTATACATACACACGTCACATATTTTCTTAGTATAAACATAATACAGTTGCACATAAACATGTTTACATCATCATTACATCGCTATAGGTTGTTACATTGTGTCACATTTGATTACATGAATTGCAGATATTTACATCCTCTTTAGCGGTTTTGCTGGGATATTATCGATGTTTTTTGTGATGTCATCTGAAATTAAGATAGGTTAGACACAACATTCATTACATCAGTAGGCAAGACCAGGCGTTTTCACTACTCAATAAATATTCAAAATAGTAAGAGAGAGAAAATGTTCGATTCCTCGCGTTTTGTGCGTGTGTGTAGAGTGTCTGTGTGGCCTTGACTACTGATAGATGCTTTTCGTGTTGAGAGATGTGCGTCTAATCTATTTCTCAAAGTAAAAGATCGCTTCACAGATGACGTCTGTCAGTTCGTCAGGTGTCATACCAAGTCAGTGGTACCTACAATAACAAATGTTCCGTGAAAAATTAATATGTCATTCACTGCTACGTAATCATAAATTTTACTTTAATATTCAGTCTTCTCGGTGGAGCCGCGGCGTTGAAAGAAAAGTTCTTCTGTCTTCAACTGCGACTCTGGAACGCTGAAATGAAAATTTCTATACTACTTATTATCTGTGTTGTAGCAACAGAGTTTTTCGAGTTGCTTAGCAATATTTTGATGGGTATGACTTTGACATTATTCAGCATGAAATGCTCTAAGATCTCGGTGTGCGTATAGCCCAATAATTTTGTTAGTTCTACGATGTTGTAACAGATATGCACCAGGGTGCGGTATGTTAACAATTATATAAGGTCCTTCATGTAGCAGACGCCACTTAGCGTTGCGTCGTTTGAGTGCAACAGATTTATGATGAGTACGAAGTAGTACAAGCATTCCTACCTCGAATTTTTGTTTTCTTTTTATTATGTTTCTGTGATGTTTGTTTCGTATCTGTGCGTGATGTGTCAGCGTAGTCAATACTTCTTTTATTTTCTGTTCAGGTGTGATTTCCTTGTCTGACAACTTAGGTAATGGTTCTATCCACTGATCGTTCTGTTTGCAATTGAACATGATCTCGTTAGGTGTGTAATTTGTATCGTAAATATTTAAGTTATTGTGTACGTCTTCGAAAAGACTTAGGTAGGACACCCAATTAGTATGTTTTGATGAAATATAGGTCCTCATGAATCGATTTAATTCTCGGAAAAGTCTCTCAGTCGCGTTACATTGTGGACTAAACCTCGAAATAAATATACTTTTAATGTTATTGTCCTTCAAGAAATTTCTCCATTTGTACCCAGAGTAATATGCTGCATTATCTGATAGAATTGCTTTAGGTTTTCCCACGTGCGTCAGGTAATCACTTGAGAATCTTCGTATTATAGCACTTGCAGTGGCGGATTTTAAAGCATAAAGTTTAACATGTTTAGAAAATATATCGTAAAAAGCTAAGATATATTTGACGCCTCCAGAGCTTGCTGGATGCGGTCCACTGATGTCAGTACACAGAATTTCCAGGGGTTTACTAGGTAAAATAGAATGTAAATCTGTTTTTGTGGATAAATTCTGAGGTTTTGATTTTTGACATATGACACATGTTTTCAGTTCCCTGTAAATTTTTCTTCTCATATTGCTAAAATAACAGTATGTACTGAGCTTCGCTAAACACTTTTTTGTCCCATAATGACCCCAAACTAAGTGTGTGTGCCAAATTAAATTACGTTCAGACTCTTTGGGAATGCATACACACCAGTTAGTAGCATTTGGATGTCGGCGGTAAAATAGCACATCATTGTGTAACCTGTAATACTTAGTCAAAGGATGATTGTGTTTTTCTACCAGTAATGTTATTATTTTATACCAGTGAGGATCAGATTTTTGTAATTCAGCCATGTTTCTGCACATATCAATATAATATTGGTGATACTGCTTGTCTTGCATTAAGAGAATCCTGTAGTCATTTATATTTTCTAAGTCACTGTTGGTATCATTCATACCTTGTGGAAGTCTAGACAAAGTGTCTGCAATGGTGTTGTCCTTACCTCTTATGTACTTAATTTCAAAAGAGTAGTTCTGAAGTGTAACTGCCCATCGTGATAGTCTAGGATGTACAAGTTTACAAGTTAACAAAAATGTCAGGGCCTGGTGATCGGTGTAAATTACTGTATGTTTTCCAAATAAATAATAATTGAATTTCTTGAATGCCCATACTATGGAAAGTGTTTCTAACTCAGTAGTGGAGTATGTACGCTCACATTCAGTTAGAGTGCGACTCGCAAACCCAATAATTCTTATCTGTTCCTCTTCTTTATTCTTTACAACTTGAAATAAGCAACAGCCCAAGCCAGTACGTGAAGCGTCACAAGTCATACAAAAATCTAAATTGAAATCTGGATGGCTCAATATGTTAGCATTCACTAAAGCATGTTTAATTGTATTAAAGTCATTCTGGCACTGTTCCGACCAGATCCAAACTTGATTCTTTCTGAGTAGATTTAGCAGATGTTTACTGTTCAAAAGTGGTTGTGGCAAAAAACGTCTGAAAAATGAACATAGCCCAAGGAATGATTTTAACTGCTTTTTAGTTCGAGGGCTAGGAAAGTTTCTGATAGCATCTAATTTACTGGGATCCGGACGTATGCCCTGTGAATTAATGATATGTCCTAAATACTTTATCTCACTGCAACCAAACTTTGATTTTCTAAGATTGGCTGTGACTCCAGCTTGTGCAAATTTTTCTAAAATTCTTTGAAGTGTGTCAACGTGTTCATTCCAGGATTGTGTAGCTATCAGTATATCATCTACATAGTTTGTGACTGTCTCAACTAAATCGTCGCCGAGCACGGTATCCAGGGCTGTAATGAATACCCCAGAGCTGACATTCAGTCCGAAGGGTAGAACACAAAACTGATAGGTTCGCCCCCCGAACATAAATGCAGTATATTTCCGAGAATCAGGAGTGATACCCACCTGCCAAAACGAATTAGCGAGATCTATTGTGGAAAAATATTTTGCATCTAGAAATTTCTGTAATTGCTCTTCTAAATTTTCAGGTTTTGTGTGAACCGGTAAAATTATTTCATTAATAGCTCGTGCGTCTAACACTAACCTAATGCTTCCATTTGATTTTTTGACAACAAGTAGAGGACTACAGTAAGGTGAGGTGGATGGTTCAATGACCTTCCAGTCTAACATTTGTTTTAATTCTTGCCACACAGCAGGTCGTTGAGATAACGGTACGTTATATGTCTTATGGTAGAAGATCTTGTGAGGCTTAACTTCAATCTTGTACACATACGTGTTGATAACACCTAATCGTTTGGTAAAAACTTGTAAATATTTGGATAACACTTCCTGTAGTTTTATACGTTCATGTACACTGAGAGCTGTAGCTTCACTTATCTTATGATCAAGCAATGTTTTCAAGTCCATTAGCTCTGCGTCAGATGAGTGTGTTTGCATGTCTTGAATGTCTTTGTCAATTACTAACTGAACCTTGTACCCTGTACAGTGTTTGTCATGCTTTAGAGTTCTCCTGTCCAAATCAATAATAATTACCCTGCTTTTATCATTTAAAATACATTTACCTTTGGAGAAGTCTATAATGCAGTCCTTCTCGCTCATAATATCTATTCCTAATATGCAATTAGTCAGAAGGTTTTGTACAACCAGGAATGGCCATTGTACGGTTCCATTACCTATTTTAACGTTTACAAAAACTTGCTTCGTAACCCTACATGACTTATTACCTAGTGCAGTAGTTATTTTACAGTTTTGGGCAGGAAACTCAGGCACAGGTTCCAATTCACACATCTTTTTATAAAAATTAAAAGATAAAACGCTCACAGCTGCACCTGTATCTAGGATAATAGTAGTTGGAATCCCACCTACTACACCAGTAGTGGATGCAAAAACAATTTCATTTGTGTTTAAACGACATTGTGTACTGTCTTGTAAAAGTTCATCTGATATATTGTTATTGTGGTTGTATCTTATAAATAAAACAGGTAGTTTTTGTTTAGAATTACTCGGCATATCATTATTCTGTTGTTCAAGTGTGGTGTCAAATAACTGATTAACATTGAAGCCGCCCCCCAAGGACTCTTCAGCCACGACCTGGGGCAAAGTAGTGACTGTTTCTAGTTTGTTGGATTAGCATTTGTACTAGGTACTGACACAGATTGAGGTTGTGCATCAGGTGTCATTTCTATTATATTCACATTCGGATATTGCCTATTACGATCTCCAAACTTTTGCGGTTGTTGTTGCTGTTGCGCATTATTACTTACCTGTCGGTCGTAAGGTATGCTCCAATTTTGACCTGGTGGCTGCTGTGGTAAAGCAGAGTTTGAATGAAAGTACTGATCGTTACGAGTCCAACCTTGATGCTGTCTTGGCTCGTAGTTATTATTATTTCTATTTCTGTTTGTGTTTTTGTTATTCCCTTTGTATCCGTTGTTACCGTTGTAGTTATTACCGCAGTGCCTTTTGTATGGATTGCCGCATGAAATGTTATTACTGTTGTAACTATTGTTTGTATTGGAATACGCGTGTTGATTTTGATTTCCGTACTGAGACGGCATGCGAGTTTGCTGTTTTTGTTGTACCGCGTATCCAACTGTGGGCGCGCCAGAATTGTGTTGGCAAGCCTGCATGTTTTGCATACCACTAGTGTAAACATTGTGGCTGCTGTTTTGCCGCGCGAAGCGCTGATCTTCAAGTAACATGTCAACCGAATCTAAAGCTGTTAAAAAATAATCTGAATCGTCATCCGGGATATGTAGGAGTTTTTCTTTAATGTTGAAAGGCAATTTGGCCTTCAACGCACGGAGTATATCTCGCGTTGCGACTGGTTCGTCTAAAAAGTGTCCCATGTTCAAGTATTTTTCAAAATATCTGCGTAAGTTACCATTTTTACTGTTAAAAGTTTCAGGTTCTAAAATTTGTCTTCTGAGTCGCTCCTGAACGGATTGCGAACAGAATTTGTTCAGAAAAGCACGCTCAAACTCACTGTACGTGGTACATACGTCAGCTTGACTGTATGCCCAGACAGCTGCATCGCCTTGGATGTAACCGACAATATATGAAATCTTTTTCCGGTCACTCCAAGTGCGTGGAAATGCGTTACTAAAAGATTTGAGAAAAATCACCGGATGAATGGTTCGTTTTTCTGGGATAAAAATCTGAAATTGCCTGTGTTTCATTAAGCTTTCGTCTTCCTTTGCATTATGATATGGATTTGTCCCACTGTAATTACTGCTATGTCCAGCTGGCGAGTAATTACGATAATATTGCTGTGGTTTACCATGATAATAGCTTGTGTTTGTGTTTCCACATCGTGGTATGTGTTGTAGTCGTGGTGTGTTTTGTTCTTGTGTATTTGTCGTGTGCGGAATGTGTGTATCATACTCGAATGTAAATTGGTTTCTGAACTGTATATTTTGACTGATATTTTCGTTACATTCAGACTGTGGTCGATCGGTGAATTGTCCCATGGGTGCAGTGACGGATTGTACTGCGTCACTGATCAGCTGTTTGTTATTAGCAATGTATTGCGCTACGGAGTCGTGCACAATTGTTGGTAAATTTTCACGTAAGCATCTATCAAAATGTTTGTCTTTGTTCACTACCCAATCATGAAATTCTTTATTGATATTTTGAAAATGAGCTGTGGCATCAGATTGTAAGATGTCAGTCAGGCGTTGTTCAACATTGTCAAATTTATTCTGTACGTCAGTAATTCGTTTTTCAAGGTTGTCATGTACTGAAGGATATGTTTGAATTTGTTCAGTAAGAACTTCACACGTGACATTAAGGTTTTTTACTTGTGTCTGTAAAAGTGCAACGTCAGTTGTAGTCTTTTCTTGTCTCGTATTAAGCTGGGAAAATTTAGTACTGAGTTCAGTCATCTGTTTGGTCAGTGTGGCGTCTATAAGTTCCACACGCTTACATAAAGTGTCATTACTTGTCTTGAGTGCTATGAGATCAGATTTGATTTCGTCATTTTGTGTCTTTAACTGTTCATTTTGCGTCTGTAAGGTGGCCATGTTTTCGGCGTTCTGTTTCATTAGCATTTGTAACATGTCGGCAATGTTTACCGTTTGCAAGGTCTCTGCCCCCGCCGCGTCATTAGACGTGACGTCATGCATTAACATGGGCTCTGATTGAGACTTTGAAATTTTTGTGGTGGAGGGCCTATTGTCAAAATTTTCGTCAACACTTGCGTCAATGTTTGATGAATCGTCACTACCGGTTGCTGTCGTAAAGTCATTTTCTAACATTTGTCTCTCGTCCGAGTCGGATTGCGTCTGAATAGTACGTCTTTGCTGTTCCATTTTTGCGTATTGTTTTCTAGTTATTACCATGCCACACGTGATATATGTTTCAAGAAAATATTTGACACTGATTTTAAAATAAAATGCAGTTGAGCATGAATCGGTCGTAGCAACAATGGCTGTCTGTTAATTTAAAAATATAAACTGAATTTGAGATTATTGGTAATGGCTGCTGACCATGTTACATGATATCGTACAGAAGTCGGCCATATTGTACACTCGTGTATTGGTATTGTTGCATACGTTATTGTTTAGGGAAAAGTACTGAGAATGAAATTTATGGCTGAAACTGTTATGCGGAAAAGAGACACTACAGAATTTTACTGAAAAGCTAATACACTGAATTATACGTCTGGTCAAGCCTGCTAATGCAAAGATGCTGCGTCTTACCTTATTTTGCTGGAAGCTTCTTTGCGTCTTCCCGCAAAATTTTATAATTGGCAAATATCTTCTAATTTTTGTTATTTCTCATATAGTCAAGTCCAGGTCCAGAAAGTTGATTTTTCACATGAAACAAAGAGAACAATGTAACAAATGACAAAATAACAAGTCCTGTCACGGTCGCCAATATTAAATAAATAAAATAAAATAAAATAAAATATTAATTATTTTATCTGTATGATTGTCTCTCCTATGAGTCGTCAGGTTTTAATTATTCGGTATCAGACGCTTGACAATGGCTTTTTCGTAAAGGCAATGTTACTCGTAGTTGACCGTGATATAAAACTGAAATAATCGGACTTCGTAATTAAATCGTTTCCAAAGACTGCTGCGGTAGGTGCGGACTCATAATCTAAATCTCAATATTACAATAATTTGCCAGCCATGCCAAAACGTCGTACAGAGGTGATTGTCTACTAAACAAAAAAATTACACAGTTAGTTAAATCAGATATATTCAATGAATTAGCCTACAGTTCATAATCCTACTTACTTTTATAAATATAAATTCTTTTCAGAATCGAGTGCCTAGTATGGTTGCAACTCGCAGTAATTTTCTATAACATGAAATATGGCGGTGTGCCAGACAATAAACTAAAATAGTGCTTCTCGCACCACTTCAACCAGAGCTCTCCTTTCTTAAACAAACATACGAGTAACGTAATTGTGCTTTTGTTTTATCAGCGACACAGCGCTGCAGTTGTGTGCCATAGGCTTTATTTATTTGTCACTGATTATTTATTTAATTAATATCTCACGTTTCCGAGGAAACTCACGCTCGGCATGCAAATGTGCCTTTATAACACCCACAAATACATACGTTTTTCGTATTAGATGCGTTGTGCAGCCACCTACTGTCAGGTACTCCACATCAGCGATATCAGCAGTCATTAGACATCGTGAGATACAGAATGGGGAGCTCCGCGGAACTCACAGACTTCTAACGTGGTCAGGTGATTGGGTGTCACTTGTGTCATACGTCTGTACGCGAGATTTCCACACTCCTAAACACCCCTTGGCACACTGTTTCCGATGTGATAGTGTGTGGAAACGCAAACGGACAAGTACAGCACAAAAGCGTCTGTTCACTGACAGACACTGCCGACAGTTTAAGAGGGTCGTAATGTGTAATAGGCAGACATCTATCCAGACCGTCACACAGGAATCCAAACTGCATCAGCATCCACTGCATGTATTACGAAAGTTAGACAGGAGGTGAGAAAACTTGGATTTCATGGTCGAGAGGCTGCTCATAAGCCACACAACACGCCTCACTTGGTTTAATGAGCGTAAACACTGGACGATTGAACAGTGGAAAAACGTTGTGTTTAGTGATGAAACACGGTGCACAATGTGGCGATCCGGTGGCAGTTTGTGGGTATGACGAACTTCATCTGCCAGCATGTGTAGTGCCAACAGTAAAATTCGGAAGCGGTGGTGTTGTGGTGTGGTCGTGTTTTTCATGAAGGGGGGGGGGGGGGGCGCTTGCACCCCTGGTTGTTTCGCGTGGCACTATCGCAGTATCGCAGCACACAGACCTACATTGATGTTTTAAGCACCTTCTTGTCTCACACTGTTGAAGAGCAATTCGGGGATGGCGATTGCATCTTTCAACACGATCTTGCACCTGTTCATAATGCACGGCCCGTGGCGGAGTGGTTACACGGCAATAACATTCCTGCAATGAGCTGGCCTTTGGGATGTTTTGGAACGCCGACTTCGTCCCAGGCCTCGTCGACCGACATCGATACCTCTCCTCAGTGCAGCACTCCTTGAAGAATGGGCTGCCATTTCCCAAGAAACCTTCCAGCACCTGACTGAACTTATGACTGCGAGAGTGGAAGCTGCCATCAGGGCTAAGGGTGGGCCAACACCATACTGAATCCCAGCATTAGCGATGGAGGGCACCACGAACTTGTAACTTAATTTCAGCCAGGCATCCGGATATTTTTGATGAAATAGCGTATTTAAGATTCAGGTGAATTTTAGGTTGTTTTGATGGTTCATTAATTTTCCGTGCTGAGGTTGTAACTTCCATTCTGTCGTGGGCCACGTTAATTATTTTTCCTCTTCTTTAAAAAAAAAAAAAAAAAAAAAAAAAAAAAAAAAAAAAAAGAAAAGCCCTTACTTCAGAATAATCCGACAACGCGTTACATTGTAAAGAAAATAGCTTGAATTTTCCGGGCAATGATTTTGAGCAGAGTCTTTGCTCATATTATGCAAATGTTTAAAGCTATCATTTTATCAGTTTTCATAACGTCTTTACTGCACTTTGAAAGTGAAAGTGCTAAAATCTTTGTCAAAACGAATCATTTAATCTCAGCCCGGCACCTTACCATTTCCTGACCGCTTTCTACCGCTATAGTGTTCAAGACAAAAATATCTATAGTAAACTGTAATGGATCGCGAGTATCCTTGACTATTTGAGTCTTACACATATAAAAAAAATGCTTTAGTAGTAAACAATGGCGGTAATCATGAAAACGAAACCATTTAATTGCAAAATTTTAATAAGTTATCTTTATATCATTCACGAACATTTATGGACCGTTTGGTAACGATCCTCGACTGTAATTCTTAAGTCTTAACAGATTAGATATAATCAAAACTCTTATACACTCCTGGAAATGGAAAAAAGAACACATTGACACCGGTGTGTCAGACCCACCATACTTGCTCCGGACACTGCGAGAGGGCTGTACAAGCAATGATCACACGCACGGCACAGCGGACACACCAGGAACCGCGGTGTTGGCCGTCGAATGGCGCTAGCTGCGCAGCATTTGTGCACCGCCGCCGTCAGTGTCAGCCAGTTTGCCGTGGCATACGGAGCTCCATCGCAGTCTTTAACACTGGTAGCATGCCGCGACAGCGTGGACGTGAACCGTATGTGCAGTTGACGGACTTTGAGCGAGGGCGTATAGTGGGCATGCGGGAGGCCGGGTGGACGTACCGCCGAATTCCTCAACACGTGGGGCGTGAGGTCTCCACAGTACATCGATGTTGTCGCCAGTGGTCGGCGGAAGGTGCACGTGCCCGTCGACCTGGGACCGGACCGCAGCGACGCACGGATGCACGCCAAGACCGTAGGATCCTACGCAGTGCCGTAGGGGACCGCACCGCCACTTCCCAGAAAATTAGGGACACTGTTGCTCCTGGGGTATCGGCGAGGACCATTCGCAACCGTCTCCATGAAGCTGGGCTACGGTCCCGCACACCGTTAGGCCGTCTTCCGCTCACGCCCCAACATCGTGCAGCCCGCCTCCAGTGGTGTCGCGACAGGCGTGAATGGAGGGACGAATGGAGACGTGTCGTCATCAGCGATGAGAGTCGCTTCTGCCTTGGTGCCAATGATGGTCGTATGCGTGTTTGGCGCCGCGCAGGTGAGCGCCACAATCAGGACTGCATACGACCAAGGCACACAGGGCCAACACCCGGCATCATGGTGTGGGGAGCGATCTCCTACACTGGCCGTACACCACTGGTGATCGTCGAGGGGACACTGAATAGTGCACGGTACATCCAAACCGTCATCGAACCCATCGTTCTACCATTCCTAGACCGGCAAGGGAACTTGCTGTTCCAACAGGACAATGCACGTCCGCATGTATCCCGTGCCACCCAACGTGCTCTAGAAGGTGTAAGTCAACTACCCTGGCCAGCAAGATCTCCGGATCTGTCCCCCATTGAGCATGTTTGGGACTGGATGAAGCGTCGTCTCACGCGGTCTGCACGTCCAGCACGAACGCTGGTCCAACTGAGGCGCCAGGTGGAAATGGCATGGCAAGCCGTTCCACAGGACTACACCCAGCATCTCTACGATCGTCTCCATGGGAGAATAGCAGCCTGCATTGCTGCGAAAGGTGGATATACACTGTACTAGTGCCGTCATTGTGCATGCTCTGTTGCCTTTGTCTATGTGCCTGTGGTTCTGTCAGTGTGATCATGTGATGTATCTGACCCCAGGAATGTGTCAATAAAGTTTCCCCTTCCTGGGACAATGAATTCACGGTGTTCTTATTTCAATTTCCAGGAGTGTATTTTCCTACATGCTTCAACTTAAAAAATATGATGTATGAAGTGCAAACAGTTTACGGGAACGCAGCCAGGTGACATCTCGGACAATCGGAAATATCCATGAGGTAACGAACGACTAATATGCTCAAACAAATACAGTGCTTCCTGTTCAAGCAGAAATAACAAATTACTAGCTTTTTTCGAAAATAGAAATATAGTTAATTGGGAGTATGTGACCTGCGGAAATGTTTGTAAAATAATTTATTATGTCAGTCACAGTATATATATATATATTTCACACGATTAGTGTCAACTAACAGCCGCGGTCTTAAGATGTGGCAAAATCCACTACAAATCGTCGTACCAAAAACAATTAAGTTCTTCGAACATGAGAAAGGTAATCTTAAATGTTTTAAAGAAAGTTTAACAGATCGCCATATGGCAAAAAAAGTGAAATTAAAATATGTCCCGCCGCTATTACACAGTCATTGTGGGAGGCAGGGTGGCGGTAACTTAGTAAATGGAGGCGGAGGGAAAAGATAGTCGAAACTGGGTGGGTAACTCATTTAAAATTTATATTTTACAAGCGTAGGCAAGAGTGCAAATAATTAAAGTTACAAACATTCGAAATCTTTTTGAAAAGCAATAAGAAAAACAGAAAAATTATGCAGATGGAAGACACCGTTGTTTCTGTGGTATTTAGTCTGAAGACTTGTCTGATGCAACTTTCCATGCTACTTTCTCCTGTGCAAGTCTCTTCATCTCTGAATAACCGATGCTACCTACATGCTTCTGAATCTGCTTGCTGTATTCATCTCTTGGTCACCCTCTTTAATTTTTATCCCACACACTTCCCTCCAATGCTAAACTTGTGGTTCATTGAAGTCTCAGAACATTTCCTATCTACCGATCCCTTCTTCTAGTCACGTCGTTCCACAAATTTCTCTGAAAGATTTAAGTCGAAACAAGATACCAGGAGTAGACAATATTCCGTCAGAACTACTGATAACGGTGGTGGAGCCTGCCGTGACAAAACCCTTCCGTCTGCTGTGTAAGACATAGGAGAGAGGTGAAATTCCGTCATACTCTAAGATGAACGTAATAATTCCAAGTGCAAACCAAACAGTTGATGGCAGGTGTGAAAATTACAAGACTATCAGTTTAATAAGTCATGGTTGCAAAATACTAGCACAAATCCTTTACAGAAGAGTGGAAAAACTGGTAGAAGCCGACCTATGGGAAGATCAGTTTGGATTTTGGAGATATGCAGGATCTCGCGAAACCATACGAACCGTACGAAATACCTTCGAAAATAGGTCAAGTAAAGGTAAACCTATGTTTCTCGCATTTGTAGACTTAGAGAAGACTTTGACAATGTTGACAGAAATACTCTCTTTGAAATTCTGATGACACCAGGGGTAAAATGCAGGGAATGCAAGGCTATTTACTACTTGTACAGAAACCAGACAATAGTTATAAGTGTCGAGGGTCATGAAAGGGAAGCAGTCGTTGAGAATGAATCGAGATAGGGTTGTAGCCTATCGTCGATGTTATTCAATTTATACATTGAACAAGCAATTTGGAGTAGGAATTAATGTTAAGGGAAAACAATAAAAACTTTGAGGTTTGCCGATGACATTGTAATTCTGTTAGTGACACAAAAGACTTGGAAGAGCAGTTGAACGGAATGGACATTGTCTTGAAGATATAAGGTGAACATCAACGAAAGAAAAACAAGAGTTATGGAATGTAATAGAATTAAATCAGATGATGGTGGGGGAATTAGATTAGGAAACGAAACACTTATAGTAGATGAGTTTTGATATTTGGGCAGCAAAATAACAGATTATGCCAGAAGTAAAGAGAATATAAACCATAGAGTGGCAATGGCAAGAAAAGAATTTCTGAAGAAGAGATATTTGTTAATTTCGAATATAGATTGAAGGCTTAGGAAGTCTGTTCTGAAATTATTTGTGTGAGGTGTAGCCGGGTATGGACGTGAAACATGAACAATAAACAGTTCAGACAAAAGGAGAATAGAAGCTTTTTAAATGCGGTGCTACAGAATAATGTTGCAGATTAGATAGGTAGATCACGTAACTAATAAAGAGGTACTGAACAAAATGGCGTGACAAGACATTTGTGGCACACCGTGGCCAAAAGAGGGGATCGGTTGAGAGGACACATTTTAAGACACCACGGGATCACCATTTTAGAACTGTTGGGAAGTGGGGGGCCGGGGGTGGGGGGTTCGGTAAAAATCGTAGAGGGAGACCAAGAGATGTATACAGTAAGCAGTTTCAGAAGTATGTAGGTTGCACTACTTTTTTGGTGATGACGAGGCTCGCGCGGGATAGAGTAGCACGGAGAGGTGCATCCTCGGACTGAAGACCCCCAACAGCAGCAACAACAGCCATAAACTTAACATCTGGATTGAAAGTCGCGCAACAGATAAAGTTAAGGAAATCTGCTACCTTGGCAGAAAAATGACCCATGACGGAAGAGCTAGGAGGACATAAAAAGCAGATTAATAGCGTCATAAAGGGCGTTTCTGACCAGGAGAAGCCTACTAGTATTAAACATAGACCTTCATTTGTGGAACAAATTTCCAAGAAGGTACGTATGGAGCACAGTATTGTGTGGTAGTGAAACACGGACTGTGGGAAAACCGAAACAGAAGAGAATAGACACATTTGAGATGTGGTACTACAGACGAGTGGTGAAAAGTAGGTGGATGATACGCTAAGGAAGGAATGAGGAGGTTCTACGCAGGCTCAGAGAGGAAAGGAATATATCGAAAACACAGATAAGAAGAAGGGCCTGGATTATTGGACATCTCATTAGAATCAGGGAATAACTTCCGTGGTACTAGAGGATGAGAACTTAGAGGAAAGCAGAGATTGTAATACATTCGGAAAATAACTGAAGAAGTAGGTAGCAAGTGCTACTCTGAAACGAAGAGGCCGGCACATGTGAGGAATTCGTGACGGCCTGCATCAAGATCATTGATACTGTAATCAAAGAGCTGTGTGCTTAACTTACTTGGAAGATAATGACATGTTACGTTTTTCCTACGGCAGAGATATGAGTCAAGCTCTGACCAGGTTCAACAGACTTCTTGACAGCTGCTTTTCAGCTAAAATATTCGTTTGATTTTCCGTCTCCCCCAAGTCTATCGATGGATGTCTCACCTGTTTCATGCAGTCTTCTTCATAATATAAATTCTCAGTCTTGAGATATTCGCGGAGTTTCAATGTAGAGTTGCTTGCATACCTGAATATTTTCTGTGTGCCTATTTTGCAAAGACAGAAAGAAAAGATCAACTGACACTTGCTTTTTCAGTTAAAGTTTGTTCCCAGTTTCTAGATCAGCTACGTTTCGGAGCTGAAATTGCGACATGGCGCAGTATGAGGTTCTCTTGTGCTTCTCTGTTTGGATGATAAGTATTTCTGACACATGCACCTTCCCATTTTGTTACCACTTAACATCACCTGTAGGATCCCAACTGCTACATAAAGGAAAATTTCTTCGCTGTTGTAGCTAACTCAGTTTCAAGTAGTTATTATAATTAAGGGGAGCCGGAGCGATCCATCTCCTCCATGTTAATTTTAGCAAGTAGAAGGAACATTTTTTCTAAAACCATTAAACATATTGCTCTGAAATTTGGAATAAATGTTCAGTGAATATTTCTCTACAAAGTTGTAATTCCATGTTAAGAAATATATATCGGTTTTTGTTTTACAATTTTTTTTAATCAGATGTTTATATTTTTCTCTAAAATTTTGCTCTTTTTCTTCTATAACTCTTGAATTATACAATATTTTTTACAATTTGTTATGAAAATGAAGGAAAAGAAGTAAACAATATTGTGTATAAATTTCATTGATATACTGTCAGCAGTTTTTGAGAAAATGTTCCTCAAAGATGAAAATTTTAAAGTTACGGGAAATGGCTTCCAAAGTCTTTTTAATACATTCCTGCCCCATATGATGGATTACCAGCATCCTCTTCTTTTTCCAGTGTTAGTTTCCTTTTCACTGATCTTATCGTCCCTTTTGCTGCATGTTGAAGGCTTTTGTCTCTTCTTCCTGCACCTCATAGTCTTTCTTCATCAATTAGGTGCATTGTGGAAATGGTTTTGTGTCCCGGTTGGAAACCTAAACGTTTCAGCACATCACATTTGATAATGTTTCCTTCATTGTATGATTCCACTGCATCATACACTCCAAAATGCAATGTTTTTATCAGTACAAACACTATTTTGGGAATCCTAATCCAAAATAATTTTTTACACTTTTATTTGGATTTTGTGTTTTCCCATGTAAACACTTTTCCAATAAACTTGGCTGTGATAAATCTCTGAATATGGGCTTTATTACATCAATTAAAGCATTTGGAAAACTGTTTTTATGGGCATATTCCTTTCGTGATTGGTACTACATCATGAGTCATCACCTGTGGGGTGCAGTGCATGTTGTGGGTGCCAATTTGTTGAAGCAGTATGAAAAAATAATGCCCACACGGCTCTCCTCATATGCTCAATGCTTCTTATATTTAGCCTAATTGCACACCCATAATACCTCTGCAATCTATCAATTGCTTCATCTGTCAATTTTCCTCTTCCTCCAAGGGTCTTACCATCACTAAGCTTCTGGGATCCTAATGTCTGCTTTAGTTTGCGCAAGCAAGACCCCATGCGCTTCTGCACATGTCCAATGCACTCCTGTTTTTTAATGCGAATTTCATTGCCATAAGGTTTGAGTTCCTCTAGAGCTTTATATACCTTAAAATCACCATCTCCTAGATAGTGTATCGTACATTATACCACTCCTGTGATCTGGAAAAAAATTGCTTTCACTCCCTCTACTTCCATCGCTCCACTCGTGCCGTGAAAATTGGCTTCACAACTTCCACTCTGTTCGTCCTTGGTATTGCCCTTACATCTACAATGTTTTGAGACAATAGCAACATCAATTACTTTGCAACTGTCTCCACTGGTAGCTGTCATAACTCCATTTAGAGATTTATGACCTCTACGTTGCCATGATCCATCTAAAGCAACAGTTAAATCTCCACAATTCCCATTATGTTGCACAGCTTCTTCAACTGCTTTCTTCGTTGTTGCTTGAGCAATATTTTCAGCAGAAGATCCCCCCAATTCATTACAAAATCCACACTTGGTTGGTGGTTTTGGCAAGTTCATAGTTCCACATAACATTGTTCCTGCAGTACTGCCCTTGCCAATGCAACGCAAGCCATACACTAGCCTAACATTTATATCATACACCTTCTTTCCACTATTACCACTACGAGGAATACTGTTAGAATTAGAAAACGAAACATCTGCAGCACATTTGTAACACCTCAATCACATTTTATATTCCAAACCAATGTGTGAAGTTATTTTCTATTCAAGTCCTCTTTCTTTGCAAACTTGGCATAGTAGGTCATGTTTCAAAATATTAGAGATCAAGGAAAGCCGGCCGTTGTGGCCGAGCGGTTCTAGGCGCTACAGTCTGGAACCGCGCGACCGCTACGGTCGCAGGTACGAATCCTGCCTCGGACATGGGTGTGTGTGATGTCCTTAGGTTAGTTAGGTTTAACTAGTTCTAAGTTCTAGGGGACTAATGACCTCAGAAGTTAAGTCCCATAGTGCTTACAGCCATTTTTGATGAGCAAGAAAATGTTAATTATTTCATTCATATCATTACTGTCACTTTCATAGTTTCCAATTTTTCTTTGCTGTCAAAAAGTTTCTTGCTGGAAGAAGTTCTATCACATTCATTTGGAGTAGTCGGTGAAGCAGTCTGAGCAGCATCTCGCTTCGAAACAACAAAAGATTTCTTCCTCCACTGATTGTGCCTTTTCTTAAACACTCAATTACCGAAAAGGGGCATACTGATATCCACAAACCAAATACTTACAATAGGTACGAGCAAAATTCGTCAAATACGCAAAATTGAAGAGCTAAACAACACAAAGCAAACTCTGCAGGTCAACACTCACGGTATAGCGTTTATGTTTACCGATATGAACAGTCACTTGTCACAGAGATAATGCCTTACAACGTTGGAAAACAAAACACAGTCTAATTCCGCTAAGATACCTTTCTTGCAGCCAAGAGCGGCACCGTCAGAGGTGACACACCAAGTCGCTACAACCGTTTACGCGGCGCGTCAACTTTGCAGCGATAAAAAACACACTTAGAATTCACTTAGAAGGGTGAGGCTTGATTTGTTTCATTCAGAAAACTCCAATTAATTTTATAATGAAAAAAATAAGAAAACGTTAATTTTGTTATTTTCATCGTCCGGCTCCCCTTAATCAATTGCTCCAGTTAAAAAAGTAGTAGAATGTATGCATGATAGTCTATGGAGCAGGAATGTTGTACCTCATTCCCTTTGCTGCAGTTTTTGCTCACTCCTTCTATTTTCTTCTGTTCTTCCTTCTTTTACTGTATCACGCTGATTGTACGTAGGGAGAGCTCATTGCACTCGGATGAATAGGAAATAGATGTCGGAAGTCTTTGTTGATGATCTTGGTTAACAGACGCTTCACGTTGCAGGATCAGAAGCTTGTAACAGGATTACCAAGGGCAAGACGAAAATTTTAGCCCAGTTTACCATAACTTCTTGTAATATGCACTGAAAACAGAAAATTCAGAGGAAATATTTGGGAAACCTGGACGAAACGATTTCTGCAACAGTCAGCTTGTACGCTGATTTATTTTTACAGGACATAACTAACTGTGCATCTCGTTTACTGTTACACAAATTATGTGTTTTGTTGCAGTAAGACCTCTGGACGCGACGAGTTCAGCAGCAACGCCTTTATTTTGTGTACTAAATGCAGCACACGGAATTTCGACATGGTTTGGATGTTCGTCTTGACGAGCAGAATAAGATGGCGCAGTTATCTCACATTACGAAGAACAGGGATACACCGAGTTTTGCAAATGGCCATCTCAAATACTGGGTAACGAAACTGACAGCGGTGATTTGAGTTGAATAGAGCAATCACAGACATCGAATACATTAGTAAAGATACAAGAAAGGTAACGGTGTATGAGCCTTAAGTAAGAGAAGAAATATTTCACGTGATAGCCGAAAAAGGGGTATACAGAAATGTCCAGGGAAACATAGGAATGCAGCAATATAAGTCACCTATCAAAGAAATCAGTAGAACATACAGGGAGCTAAAGTCAAGTGCCTGGCAAAAAAAATTGTGAAGCAATCGGAAAGAAAGTAGTAGGAGGAAGAACAGATTCAGCATACAGGAATGTTAAAAAACTTTCGATGAAATTAAAAGGAAGGACGTGCACGGTGTAGAGCAGCGTGGAATGCTGCATTAAACCAGTCCACAACAATGCAGGCCAAATAGTTAAACTTACTCACACACATTGTAGCTTGATAATTACGTGAGACTTAGCGTTACCTTAATATTCGAAGGTGTTTTATATAAAACGTATGTGAAATGAAAGAAAGCACGTATTAATCTGAAAACAAAGCCGTAACGTTAGACCTAGAGTATCATTTATCACAAGGACACATGGAGCATGAAATCAAAATTAAATGACATCATTAGAAGCGAGTTGGGTTCGTTCTGGCTAGCCGTTCGTGTGACAAGCTGCCTCTATCAGCCGAATAATTGGGACGAAGTATATCTGTTGTTTACGGACGGGGTCGAGACGGTTGCCAACAGGTTTTAATATAACTGCTCGGCGCGCTGACTTGTTTATGGGAACCTCTCGAATCTTCCGTGGCGGCGAACTTTTTTTTCCACTTGCTGTCCCGGGAACAGTATATCAGGAGCGCGCTATATGAGAAACAGTAGGAGACTCTTTTCTGTGGCGTTTACTGTACGGAGAACGGAGACGCTCGAAGTTATCACGATAAGTAGTTACACGGACACCGTGATAAATTCACATTCGTAACTCGATCGTCACATACAGTTCGAAATTGTTTCGCAGTTTTATGTTCCCACGATTAGATTCGTTAATCTTCTTGATATATGTGATGTTTATAAGCTTCCTAACTGGTGTGCTGAATCTACACATAAACATTTATATATGCAATTAATGGTAACGAAGTTGAGGTACATCAATGGAAATTTATTTCATGAAACGACAGTTCATTGCAAGTTGTGCACTTGTGAACTACATCTTAAAATTGCTTGCCATTTGTGCTCCTTATTAACACATCGGATTGATATGTCGATACGTGATAAAAATATTTACGTCAAAAAGCTTCCAAAATATGCTTCATTGCCCAGATCGCAGTCGAAACATATTCTGATCACTTGTTTCAGCAAAGTTATATTGTCGTCTTCAGATTATAGGATAAGTGGATTATAAACACTCCACGTGTGGCACATTGCCATCTGGCCATTGAAGACATGAAGGTGAACTCACAGAAAAGAAACTCCCATGCAACATAAAGTGCACTAAAATAAATGCCTTAACGGTATCAGCAAGACATCAAATAGATTAGACAGAGCACATCCACTGCTACGTAATAGTGACATGTAGTTCTTTTGACAATTTGTCGGCAATATGGAGTCAGTTATCAACATACACACATATGACAGCACTGGATGTCCTCTAATTTACGTATTTGACAGCTCTGTGCCTTCCTGATACAGTTATTTCTTTTATTTTAGTGATCCTATTGTTGCATGGGCGCTTCTTTTCTGTGAATTCATCTCAATGTTTCCAGTGGCCAGACGGCAAATGTCCCACTCGTAGGGGCTTTGTAATTCACGTATTCGATGACTGAAGATGGCAGTATAAGTTTGCTGGAACTTGTAATCAGGATACGTATCAAGTGCGACCTGGACAATAAAAATCCTATTTTGGAAACCTTTTTTACATTGTTATAAATGTCGCTCTCCTTCTGACAATGTCAGGTAATTACAGAGACGTTTACTTAAGGATGAGTGGTAATTAAACTGGGATGAATAGTATGATGTTTATTCCGTGATTCGCATCAACAAATCGAGACATGTATTTGTGTGTGTGCTCGTTGAGAAATGTCAGAACTATACATCTTTTTGATTATATCTCGATGATTACCGTACTCAGTGCATAGCATTTGTTTCCTACAAGGAAAAAACATCCGGACATTTGTTTTAAGGTATTTAGGAGATCTAAATCTAGATGGCGGGAAGGAGGTTCTAAACCAGTGTCACAAGCAATTAGTAACTTTTTCCAGTAATGGAATGCTACAATAGAATTTATTTCATAGTGAGTGAAACATGTTGTATGAGGGATACAGAAATGGTAAGGGACCGCGTATTATTACACTCAAGCATACTTTATACATCGCTAAACGAATTTTATCACAGTATCCCAAAACGCTTGTGAAAATTGTGTTCTGTATTGACTTGGCGCCACACCCAACTTCACAACAGCAAATTCTTTAAGGCAGGTTCTCATTCAAACGAACAATAAATAGGCAAGATTTGGAAATTCATTTGAAGAATGAAAAGATGTGCAAACGATCTGTTTGACGATTATGATTGATCATATTCTGAAACTTATTTTAGATTTTCAACTATAAAAGGCACCCTTAATTATGGTTTGATCAAGGACCAGCGAGTCTGAAGTACGCAGACTACGAGCAGTGTAGACCCTCAGCAGTTATCTGAAATCAAAAATGGATAACATCAGTCAATACAACTTTAAATTTATGGGAGCTTAAAATTAATCACAATGAAATAACCTTAAATTAGCGATGTGGTGCTAACTCGAACTTTGAGTTCGATTTTTGGGGCTTTGTTTCACTTCACAAAAAGGAAGTTAATATTAAGAAATTTCATATATTATGGGTAGAGCTCCCAAGAGAAGTGTTTACTTTTCGAGGGTCAATGGTAGAGGTTAATAGGTTGAAAAGTAAATACTTGTTTATAGTTTAGTGAAAACTTTTACGTGTATTATTAGTCCAATTTGCATTAAAACTACATGTTATTGTACATTTTTGAACACGCTGAACACAAATATGAAGTTAGATTTTCAAAATTCAAAATGACTAACCCAATATGGTGGACCAGATATTATGTTCTGACCAATTTTGTCCAGATTTTGACAGAAGGAGTTTTTCGTTTCTTACATTTTATCTACAATTCCAGGACCTTATATCAACCATTCCTCTAATTCAGATTGTTGCTGGAGAGCAATTCCCTCGCTTATTTTGACGAGAAAAGTCGATCTGGCTGAGCTGGATATGCTGTGTTCGGCAACCTGCACATGTCGTTGGTCAGCTTTTTCGGCAATATGTTTGCATACATGTTGTTGTTGTTGTTGTGGTCTTCAGTCCTGAGACTGGTTTGATGCAGCTCTCCATGCTAATCTATCCTGTGCAAGCTCCTTCATCCCCAAGTACCTACTGCAACCTACATCCTTCTGAATCTGCTTAGTGTATTCATCTCTTGGTCTCCCTCTACGACTTTTACCCTCCACGCTGCCCTCCAATGCTAAATTGGTGATCCCTTGATGCCTCAGGACGTGTTCTACCATCCGATCCCTTCTTCTAGTCAAGTTGTGCCACAAACTTCTCTTCTCCCCAATCCTATTCAATACCTCCTCATTAGTTATGTGACCTACCCACCTAATCTTCAACATTCTTCTGTAGCACCACATTTCGAAAGCTTCTATTCTCTTCTTGTCCAAACTTTTTATTGTCCATGTTTCACTTCCATAGATGGCTATACTCCATACAAATACTTTCAGAAACGACTTCCTGACACTTAAATCTATACTCAATGTTAACAAATTTCTCTTCTTGAGAAACGCTTTCCTTGCCATTGCCAGTCTACATTTTATATCCTCTCTACTTCGACCATCATCAGTTATTTTGCTCCCCAAATAGCAAAACTCCGTTTGCATACATACGGAAATATAAATCATTTTGTGAACGTGTATCACCCCACGACAAGTTTTCTACCCGAGCCAGGCGTCTCCGGCTGAGATCGGCAGTGACGCTGCTTCGAACAAAACAATGCGCTGTACAAACATTTGCAATGTTTGTGACCTTTTCGTCCCAACATTCTAGACACGTACACCTTTCAAAAAATACAGTGAAAATACGTCGAATTTTCGACCAAATGACAACCTGGCTTTAATGTGCTATTGCGGTGCTTGTGTTGTAAAGAAGAAGGAGGAAATATTAGTTCGGACATGCATGCATGTTGGAAGGAGCGTTACATCGTTCTTAATAATACATGCATGAATGCCCGAAGAAACATTACATCGTTCTTCTTAACAGCACAGGTACTGCAATATCATATTAATCTCCGATACTAGGCAGCGACTTTCAATTAAAATAGCCTCCCCTGTATGAGAATAATGTCATGTGCGAACGAGAATGTGACGCAGGAACGGCGACATATGGAAGTTTGGCGGAGAGTCTCGCACGGATATCCAAAGCGGTTAAGGCGCCTGCTCACGTAAAACGGGAAATCCCGCTATCATCATTCGTTACGCAACTTCGAGTGCGTTTCACGTATCTTTTTTTATGAGTACATCGCTGATAATAGTCGCAAACCCACATGGAGTATCTGCAGCTGCCATACCTATAGTCTAAAAGTGAAATGTGACACTATAGCGTTGTTGCATCGGCTGTCAGCGGGTCACGGACCAGGCTTGCTTAAACACATGGCACAGCGAAAATGCTACCAGAATGTGCTCTTATCCGATGCGGACAACCATACTGCAATCGCTCAGATGAATGATGATCTGTCTTCGGTAGTGACATGGGCGAAAAGCCTGGGGCTTAAACTAAATGCAAAAAAGACACAAGTAATCTTAATAGCCCATCAGAAATTAATAAGTTCAGATTTCCGCGAACGGCTACCTCCTATTCTGCTCGACGGTACTCCAATACCATATCAGAAAACAGTGAAGAACTTGGGTGTAACTTTGGATGAGCATCTGAACTGGGCGGAGAATACAGTCGCAGTGTGCCGAAAGACGTCTGCTTGTCTCTATGCTCTCAAAAAGTTTCGGAACGTATTTCCACAGGTCTTGAAACGCCAGCTCGTGCAAGCACTCGTTCTACCGAACCTCCACTATTGTGATGTGATGCAACAAGGCACGAGTAGTGAAAACAAAAGACGGCTAGAGCTAACCATGAATGCCTGTGTGCGTTACACCTGCAACATTCGCCGATATGATCATGTTAGTGCTTCATACTCCGAGCTAGGGTGGCTGCGGCCGGACAAATTGCGTGACTACCACACTCTATGTCTACTTCACAGACTCCTCGTCGCGCAAGCACCCCAGGACCTTGCTTCAGAGATTAAAAACCTGTCATGCCATCATAATCGAAACACGAGGTCACTCTTATTTGGTATCCTAACTGTGCCCACTCACAAAACAAAAACTTTTGCAAACTCCTTCTCAGTTGCCGCTGTCCGCCTCTGGAACAAACTGCCCCTTACCTTGCGCAAAATTCAATCTCCTGTTGCTTTTAAGAAGAAGTTGAAGCATTTCCTACTATCATCCTCATAAAGTTCTCCACAAAATTAATGTACGAGGCCAATCCTCTCATCTGTCAAATAGCAAAGCTAGCGTCACCTATCTTGCTCCTGAGATGCCTTCCCCTTCATCTATCTCTATTAGCCAGGCAATCTTCATTTACTTTATATTTCCTTAATTATGTTTCATCGTGTCTGTTCTTCTCCTCCCTTCACCATGAGTCTCCCTCTTACTCCTGCTGCCAGCACTCCTATCTAAAATTTGTCTCTTCAATAATGTCTAATTATAATAGTACTTATGATCTACGAATATAAACTCTATATGTATGTATTTATCCAGGTGTACCTTTCTAATTGTTGATTTCACTTTTTGTACTAGATGTAGTTTAACATGCCTACTAAAACGTATGAATGTAAAATAAGTAGAATGCCTGGTTAGATGTAAGAGAGGGCCTGATGGCCCTAATCTTGCCAGGTTAAATAAATCAATAAATAAATAAAATAAATAAATAAATAAATACTCGTATGCAGGATTCAGCGTTCCAGTTGCTCGACCCTAGTAGTCACCTACTGTGCAAAACTCAAATAAAATATGGGAACTGACGTGTGTTGTGGCTAAGACTGTTGATTTTTTAAAAATATCAGGAATCCGATACATCGATATTAAAAAAGATGTCATTATCGCCTGTCGGTATATCGAAAAAATGTATCCCTATATCAGTATACAGACTTAAAAGGTATCGACATACCTGCCTATAAAAATATCGGCTACACATTGTATACATTCTGTCGGTTTTAGAGCTGCATATTTATTTACCGATTTATTATTAGTTGTTCTGTACGTTAACAAGCTAGCAGCCTGCCTACACCCCTCAGAGCAATAATGGAAAAGAAAACAATGCACGTCCACACCTGGAACAGCCACATTGCTAACAATGCTAACTGCGTGTAAGTGGCACAATAAAAGGTGTCCGATGGGTCCATCGTTAGGTTTCGTCACATTGCGGATTTGTCCGGAACATTTTATGTCCATTTCCCAGTTTTTCATTTCTGCCAACACCGGCGACATAGCCAGAATTGCGTACTGAAGCTAAACGTTGTAGTTCCGGTCGGCAGCGCCGGGCGCCGATTGCGTCAGCATATCCCCTTATACTTCTCTACCCATCGCAAAGACCAGTCTTGTCATTTAGATTTTTGATCATCATTTTCAGCAACTGTTTCTGAAGAATGCCAATATGAAGAAATTGTTTTTTAACGCAACTGGTGTACTATTTCTTCACATCGAAAATTTTGTTATCCCATTGACACAGCCTCTCTCAAGTGCAATTCGACTTCTTCTTTCGAGCCCCATCTACTTGCTTCACTCAGCGAGAAGAGAAAGATTGGGAGCGATGAAAGATCAAAAAGTATTAAGACGCCTTCACACAATGAACGTAAAATTATGTTCTACTACAACTTCGAAAGAACAGCTTCAAATATTTACAAAAAATTGTGAAAAAAATATATAATGTAAAATGAAAGTATCGATACGCGATAATTGCCGTCTCGATATTGATATATAAGTCATAAAAATAAATGCTATATATATATATATATATATATATATATATATATATATATATATATCGGTATTCTTCGAGAAAACATCGACATATTGATATAACGATATTTTATCAACAGCTCTACAACGTGTGACACACTGGTAACGGCACACTGCTGGTGTGCCATCGCGAGGCCCTGGTGGAGGATCTCACTTTCAAGGTGTTAAGTATCGACCATCATTTAATTTTAATCAGACTACTGTACCAACCTAAGGCATTCCTAATAAATATAATTTTTAAAGGCAAATTAGTATGAATCACTAATCTCTACCAAGGGTATTGTTGACCTTAATAAGAGTAGAATCTCTCAGCTTAACGTGCGTCTCGAGTAGTGGTTGTCAAACTGCTTCCCGAATCAGGCATTTGTGTGACCCGCTGTTTCCAGTCTAATTTTATAATAATAAACATATATATAACAACTGACAGCCGAATCCAAAAACGTGAACCAACGTTAAAAGCTTCTTAAGGTGTTGCTTTGCTGCTCAGTAATGAATGAAAATATTGATTTACAGATTAAGAATTTAAGGTGTACTTAAATTTATTTGACGTTCGTGAATTCGGTCGTGAGGTAACTAAGTTGGCGACTTACCTCAAGGGCAAGGGCTGAGGGGGTAAGAAACGTGGCCATTGCGAGATTAGAGATTGTGAGAGGGGGAATATTTTATTGTTTGTCTTCCAATACTGGCAACTCACGGGCATGCGCATCTCGTACCCATCAACTGCTTAGCCCCGGAAGTAACATGAACTCGTGAATATGCATTATAGAGACAGTGCTCTTCAAGTGCGGTACGAATTGGTAGCAAGGAATATGACATTTAATTAATGCTGTTGTAATACAACCCAATGAGCAAAATAAAAATGACGTTCCAGATATTCAGTAAGTATTATGATCGGATTTCATATTATATTCACCACTTTTCTTAAGATGTTTGTTGGTCCAAACCGTCTAAATATACATTGATTTCATTGATGCATTTGAATATAAGTGCAACTGCTATTATAATAAATTGAATAGTTTGAATATAAGTGCAACTGCTATTATAATCAATTAATCACATGCTCACACAGACAACACAACACTTCATCCAGGTCTTTGAGGGTGACAGCAGTCTGTAACAGAAAAAAGTTGAAACGAATTGCTCCAACTTTTAACGATAAGTACTTGGGAACCGGTAGCCAACTTAAAGCAACCACCACCTTTCTTAAAATGCCTGTAGATCCAAACCGTCTAAATATACACTGATCGCCACAGCAAGTCGAGTTAAAGCATGAAGAAAGCTGGCGAAGCATACAGTGTAGTGTGCAGCGTTATATTTTATTTCTTTTTATTTTTAAGAACTGTAACACTTGGGTGGCCCCATCATAATTATAGCTGGTCTCAAGGACTGGTAACAGGTAAGCTGCGAGAAAACTTTCAAGGCTATTCTGTACATTCATTACTGCAGGTACTCCTTGGATCAGTTTGTTGTTTAGCTACTTCGATGTCCTATAAAATTGGTGGAGTTTTGTGTTCTCGAGCAATTGTGGTCTGTATTGGGAAAGTAGTTGGTTAACTTCTTATCTCTCACAGGCATGTCTCAAGGAATCTAAGCAATGTGCTTGCAAAACTTATTATAATCCGCTCAATGCATACAAAATATGCATTATTCTAATTTATCGAAATCATTATGCGGTTACAATTCCCAGGATTATATGTACTGTACACTTTTCTAGGGAATGATGAGACTGTAGTTGGGGGACGAATACCACGAAGGTTCTGCCAACCACATACCTTAGGCAAATAAGTTTTTGGACACCGTGAGACTTATTTATAGTTTATGTTCGTCCAGAGTACTTTAACATTTTAAAAAGACCACATTCCACTTGTAACATTATTAACAGAAGGCGGTTTCGGACCTTTAGGCCTTCCTTATGCGTCAATGCATAATCGTTCTTTTTAAAAGGACACAGATTTCGTGACAATAATGTTTACATACTTCACATTCGTAATAATAAAATAGTCTTCGTTATTTGCATAAAAGAACGTGCCACGTCGTTTAATAACTACTGTCAAATTCATGTCAAAAAAAATGGTTCAAATCGCTCTGAACACTATAGGACTTAACTGCTGAGGTCATCAGTCCCCTAAAACTTAGAACTACTGAAACCTAACTAACCTAAGGACAGCACACACATCCATGCCCGGGGCAGGATTCGAACCTGCGACCGTAGTGGTCGCGCGGTTCCAGACTGAAGCGCCTGTCACCGCTCGGCCATTCATCTGCGCTCTTAGTTTTCAGTGCGCGTACACTACGTGTGACATTTGACATTTCTAAAACTGTGAGACCCGTAAATTTTAGTTATTTACTTTATCAAAAGAGTGCAGCGTTGTTGTTGTTGTTGTTGTGGTCTTCAGTCCAGAGACTGGTTTGATGCAGCTCTCCATGCTACCCTATCCTGTGCAAGCTTCTTAATCTCCCAGTACTTACTGCAACCTACATCCTTGTGAATCTGCTTAGTGTATTCATCTCTTGGCCTTCCTCTACAATTTTTACCCTCCACGCTGCCCTACAATACTAAATAGGTGATGCCTTGATGACTCAGAACATTTCCTACCAACCGATCCCTTCTTCTAGTCAAGTTGTGCCACAAATTCCTCTTCTCCCAATTCTATTCAGTACCTCCTCATCGGTTACGTGATCTATCAATCTAATCTTCAGCATTCATCTGTAGCAACACACTTCAAAAGCCTCTATTCTCTTTTTGTCTAAACTATTTATCGTCCTTGTTTCACTTCCATACATGGCTACACTGTATACAAATACTTTCAGAAACGACTTACTGACACTTGAATCTATGCCCGATGTTAACAAATTTCTCTTCTTCGGAAAACACTTTGCTTGCCATTGCCAGTCTACATTTTATACCATCTCTACTTCGACCATCATCAGTTATTTTTTTCCCCCAATAGCAAAATTCATCTACTACTTTCATTGTCTCATTTCCTAATCTAATTCCATCAGCACCATCTGATTTAATTCGACTACATTGCATTATCCTCGCTTTGCTTTTGTTGATTGTCATCTTATATCCTCCTTTCAAGACAGTGTCCATTCCATTCAACTGCTCTTCCAGGCCCTTTGATGTCTCTGACAGAATTTCAGTGTCATCAGCAAACCTCAAAGTTTTTATTTCTTCTCCATGGATTTTAATTCCTACTCCAAATTTTTCTTTTGTTTGCTTTACTGCTTGCTCAATATACAGATTGAAGAACATCGGGGATAGGCTACAACCCTGTTTCACTCCCTTTCCAACCACTGCTTCCCTTTCATGCCCCTCGACTCTTATAACTGCCATCTGGTTTCTATATAATTTGTAAATAGTCTCTCGTTCCATGTCTTTGATCACAGCCACCTTCAGAATTTGAAAGAGAATATTCCAGTCAAGATTGCGAAAAGCTTTCTCTAAGTCTACAAATGCTACAAACAATGGTTTGTCTTTCCTTAATCGGTCTTCTAATATAAGTCATAGGGTCAGTATTGCCTCACGTGCTAGAAAATTTCTGCGGAATCCAAACTGATCTTCCCCGACGTCGGCTTCTAACAGTTTTTCTATTCGTCTCAAAAAATTCGTGTTAGTATTTTCCTGTCGTGGCTTATTGAAGTGATAGTTCGATAATTTTCACACTTTTCAACACCTTCTTTCTTTGAGATTGGAATTATTATATTCTTCTTGAAGTCTGAGGGTATTTAGCCTGTCTCATTCATCTTGCTCACCAGATGGTAGAGTTCTGTCAGGACTGGCTCTCCCAAGGCTATCGGTAATTGTAGAGGAATGCTGTCTACTCCCGGAGCGGTTTCGACTCATGTCTTTAAGTACTCTATCACACTCGTCAGGCAGCATCATATCTCCCATTTCCTGTTCTTCTACGTCCTCTTCAATTTCCATAATATTGCCCTCAAGTACATTACCCTTGTATAGGCCCTTTCAAACCACCCATTCTTCTTCTACTATATTTCTTTCCCTCATTCTAGTCAATCGTTGCCTAATGCTCTCTCTGAAACTCTCTGCAGCCTCTGGTTCTTTCAGATTATCCAGGTCCCATCTCCTTAAATTCCTACCTTTATGCAGTTTCTTCAGTTTTAGTCTGCAGCTCATAACCAATAAATTGTGGTCATCTGCCCCTGGAAATGTCTTACAATTTAATACATGGTTCCTAAATCTCTGTCTTACCATTATATAATCTATCTCAAACCTTCCGATGTCTCCAGGCGTCTTCCATGCATACAAGCTTCTTTCATGATTCTTAAACCAAGTGTTAGCCTTGATTAAGTAATACTCAGTGCAAATTCTACCAGGCGGTTTCCTCTTTCATTCCTTACCCCCATTCCATTTCACCTACTGCTTTTCCTTCTCGTCCTTTTCCTAATATCGAATTCCAGTCCTCCATGACTATCAAGTTTTCGTCTCCGTTCACTATCTGAATAATTTATTTTATCTCATCATACATTTTTTCCAATATCTTCGTCATCTGCGGAGCTAGTTGGCATATAAACTTGTACTACTGTGGTATGCGTGGGCTTCTTGTCTATCTTGACTACAATAATGCGTTCACTATGCTGATCGTAGTACCTTACCTGCGCTCCTACTTTTTTTATTCATTATTAAAGCTATTCCTACATTACCCCTATTTGATATTGTATTTATAACCCTATATTTACGTGACCAAAAGTCTTTTTCCTCCTGCCACCAAATTTCATTAATTCCCACTATATCTAACTTTAACCTATCCATTTCCCTTTTTAAATTTTCTAACCTACCGGCTCGATTAAGGGATCTGACATTCCACGCTCCGATCCGTAGAACGCCAGTTTTCTTTCTCCTGATAACGACGTCCTCCTGAGTAGTCCCCGCCTGGAGATCCTATTTTACCTCCGGAATATTGTACCTAAGAGGACGCCATCATCATTTAACCATACAGTAAACCTGCATGCCCTGGGGAAAAATGACGGCTGTAGTTTTCCCTTGCTTTCAGCCGTTCGCAGTACCAGCGCAGCAAGGCCGTTTTGGTTAATGTTACAAGGCGAGATCAGTCAACCATCCAGACTGTTGCCCCTGAGACTACTGAAGAGGCTTCTGCCCCTCTTCAGGAACCGCACGTTTGTCTGGGCTCACAATAGATACCCATCGTTGTGGTTGCACCTACGGCACGGCTATCTGTATCTGTATCCCCACCAACGGCAAGGTACATGGTTCAGCGGGGTGGAAAGAAGAGAGCATATGCTATCTGAAAACGTCACCAATTATTCTGAATGTGGTAGCGCAATGTTAAACCACGTGTTCGGTAGCGCGGCTGTTCGGATTTCCGTTCGACCACTCAGAGCTAGGTTTTCTGCGATTTCCCTGGATCAGGCGCGCCGATTTTCGATGTGGTCCCTTCAAAAAGGCACCCTTCCCCACTACGAGCTTGCTCTCCATTTCTAACGACTTCGTCGTTGAGTGGATGTTACATCCTAATCTTCCTACTTTCATCAATGAGATGAGGTTGGGAGAATGGGAGAGCATTTCAGCCTATGTAGGAGTTCCAAACTGCCCTAATCTCTTATACCGTTTCATAGAAACAGAATTGCAGTTGTGGGAAACATTTCCATCCTTCAGCTTTTAAATTAGTCTTTTATATTTAGCCTTCTTCACATGTTACAAAATATCATCGCTTAAGAGTATAGCTATTATCCTAGCACTGAGAGAGATTATCGCTATTACGGGTTGTTAATTGACGGTATGACGAAATCTTGGAGAGAAACAGCTTCCAAATGCTGTGACGACAGTTCAGTTCATTGTTGCACAGAAACATTCATTGTGTCCATTTCACTTTTTCTGTCTGGCCCCACCATCTGCACCACGGCTATTGCCCAGAGCGCCACGTGCAGACGGGCAGTTCAAAGTGCTGCGAAACGCTTTCAGGCATTACCGCTTATACGTTCGCGCTTCATACAGAACTGCCAAGATTCGACGTCATATACTCAAGGCATCGCACGTGTTTTGCTGTGGTGCGATCGCTCGGACAGCGTTCGTGTTATTACGCCATTGCTCAAACGGATTTACCCGGCTAGAGTCGAAGCTCTCGTCTTCGGTTCAAGGACCGCCGAGAGAGCGTCACTTGTTTTCGCGCGTCCCTCGCCCTCAGAGGGAGCAGCAATGAAGGCGAGCGATGCCTCCCCCGAGGGCAGTCCCAGGGGGGCGTGCCCGGGCTTCTCTGACCGCCGCTGACCCTGCTCTGCTCTCCTGCCACTGCGTCCTCCCCGTCTTGCACACGTGCCTTCCACGGCCATCGCCTGGACTTTCGGCGGAAACGTGAGGTCTCCCAGTACATAGACCGAAGCAGCAGATTTGACCAGATCGGGCTTATTTCACCTCCGATTCTCTTCACCCCTTAGTTATTAAGAAGGACGACCTCTTCTCTCGTGTTGGGTGAAACACAGCTGTTCCTTCTTCTGCTCACCTCGTATTAGAGCGTAAAATTCTGCCTGTGAAATGAGTCCGTAGCATTGTGCACTCTAAGGCAAAAAAAGACGCACCACGAAGGAATTATCGGTATGGGACGGAAAACGGTATGAGTGATGTACATGCGAAGACAAACAAGTGATTACAGGTTGTGGCAAAGACATGCCTCCGCAATATCCTTTCTTCCAGTAGTGCTAGTCCTGCAAGTTTTGCAGGAGAACTTCTGTGAAGTTTGAAAGGTAGGAGACGAGGTACTGGCGGAAGTAAAATTGTGAGGGTGGGTCGTGAGTCGTGCTTGGGTAGCTCGGTTGGTAGAGGACTTGCCCGCGAAAGCCAAAGGTTCCGAGTTCGAGTCTCGGTCCGGCACACAGTTTTAATCTGCCAGGAAGTTTAAAAACCAGCGCACACTCCGCTGCAGAGTGAACATTTCGTTCTGGAAAGAGATTACAGTTTCAGAAAAATGGGATGATTCATTATAGAGAAAGAGCTTCACAAACTAAGCAAGTCAATAACGCGTTGGTCCACCTGTGGTCCTTATGCAAGCAGTCAGTCGGCTTGGCATTGATATAGTTGTTGGATGTCCATCTCAGGGATGTAATCGCAAATTCTGTTCCATTGGCGCGTTAGATCGCCAAAAACCCGAGCTAGTCGGAGGGCCCTACACATGATGCTCCAAACGTTTTCAACTAGGGAGAGATCCGCCGACCTTCCTGGCCAGTATAGGGTTTGGCAAACAGGAAGACAAGTAGCAGAACTCTGGCCATTTGCATAAGGATATTATCTCGATTAACTCGTTGAAATGTAAGCCCAGGATGGCTTGTTATGAAGAACATCAGAACGAGTCGTAGAATATAGTTGACATGTGTTGTAAGTGTGCCGCACACGACAACCAAAGGGGTCCTGCTATGAAATGAAATGACACCCCAGACCACATTCCCAGTTGTCGTCCCATAAGCCAGGCGACCCTCAGCTTGGTTTCTACTGCCGTCCAGGGTGTTTTCAGAGACGTCATCGCTGGTCACCCGGGCTCTGTTCGAAGCAAGATTAATAACTTAAGACAATTAATTCTACTCTAGTAAATAAGATTTTAGGTTTAAGGCCGAAGACGTTCCTGGAAACAACCTGGACAGCTGTGGAATACCAACCGGAGTGTCATCCGCCATACGGCCTGACAGCCAGGGGTGATGGCTTGGGTACCACTTCATGACATAGCAGGACGTCTCTGGTTGTCAACCGCGGAATCCTTACAGCACAGTGATAAGCCATTGATATTCTACGCCTCGTTTTGTTGTCGTTCGTGGCAAGCAAACCTGGGCTTACATTTAAGCAGTAAAATGCCCTTCTGCACACGTCGAAAGTTTCTACTATTTGTCTTCGTGCTCGCCAAATCCTACTTCGGCAGCAGGACTGCGGATGTCTCCCAAGCAGAGAACGTTTGGGGCTTTTGGGCAGGCCAGCTCGGGATTCTGATGACCCAACACGCCAATTGGACACAATTTGGCACTATTACTGAGGTGGACGTCAAAGAACCGTATCAACCAATGTTAACTACCTGCATAACGGTCAGAGATGGACCAATTATTTGTTGACTTGCCCAACTTGTGCAGCTCTTTCTCTTTATTAAATCATCCAATTTCTTCTGAATTTTTTTAATCATTTGTGTGTTTGTACATCTACACCATATCTAATGATTTTTGTGCCATTCGTATAATTCCTTTGCGGTGTGTCATGTCATATAGTGTATTTTCTAGAATCATTTTATACCGATCTAGCTCTTTAATTGAATTTTACCTGCAGATGTCTGAACCTACTGAAATTTTGACGTCATACCTGTGAACAGTATGTGAAAACGTTTGTCGTTGACCAATACGCGTCGTAGATTGTTGAGCAATCAGTGCAAAATCGGCAGCCTTCTCATTATCTGTGACTTCGTCCGCAGCTCGTGGTCGTGCGGTAGCGTTCTCGCTTCCCACGCCTGGGTTCCCGGGTTCGATTCCCGGCGGGGTCAGGGATTTTTCTCTGCCTCGAGATGACTGGGTGTTGTGTGATGTCCTTAGGTTAGTTAGGTTTACGTAGTTCTAAGTTCTAGGGGACTGATGACCAAAGATGTTGAGTCTCATAGTGCTCAGAGCCATTTTTTGTGACTTCGAATTTGACTAGTACCTTAGGTAAATAAGTATTTCTTCATAAAAGGCTTCGCGAGGATTTTTCCACTGCCCCCTACCCCCCCTCTACCCCCACCCCCAACTTACTTCGCCGACCAACTACACCTATCCATCACTCAACTACGCGTCGGCCGAAGTGGCCGAGCGGTTCTAGGGGCTTCAGTCTGGAACCGCGCGACTGCTACGGTCGCAGGTTCGAATCCTGCCTCAGGTATGCATGTGTGTGATGTCGTTAGGTTAGTTAGGTTTCAGTAGTTCTAAGTTCTAGGGGACTGATGACCTCAGAAGTTAAGTCGTATAGTGCTCAGAGCCATTTGAACCATTTCTTTGCTCAACTACGGAGAACCAAATTTATCATTGCCGTAATCGAAGTCGGTAAAGCAGTTCAGCGCGTAGATCCTCGTTCTGGATGTAGACGCACGTCATGCTTAATGAGATTTTCTTCGATGAACTATGCTCAGGAATGACGAGGTAGATGATGACGTAGAATGACAGGTCATCTACTGAATCGCCTGTATCGCTTCCAAATCCTCTCCATAGTGTCTATGGATATGAAACACCTTTAGTAGAAATAAAGGAAGATTAGGGCTTAACGGGCGTTCAGTGACGAGGTCATTAGAGATGAAGCAAAAGTTTCGCTTTGGAAAGGCTAGCGAAATAAAACGGATGCACCCTTTCATAGGAACCACCGCTAAATTTATATTAAGCGGTTTATGGAAAACATAAATCAGGGTATCTGAGTCCTGTCGAATGAGTCTGGGGCACTATGGTTGGTAACCCTTCCGTTAGCTCTGGAACTAACTCTCTTGAAGTGTAGGAAAAGGCTAAGCTCTGTGTCGTGGAAATATGTTGAACATTTCGTTCCATATTGTTTCCATATTCACATACGGCAACCCAAACACTAGTCAGTTATCGAATCGTTCAGATAAGTACTTAACATTTTATAACACATCGGAGAGCTAAAAAGACAACATCCTTCGACCAGGACTATAAGCAATAATAAAGGCTTGATTCTCTCATTTTCCCAATTTTCGCATCCTAGACGGGGACTGACTTTGCTGTCAAGCATTTACTCCGTAGGAATGAAAAATCATTACGAGTCAACCGAGTGAGGTGGTGCAGTGGTTAGCGCACTGGACTCTCATTCGGGAGGACGACGGTTCAAACCTGCGTCCGCCCATCCCGATTTAGGTTTTCCATGGTTTCCCTAAATCGCTTGAGGTAAATGCCGGGATCATTCGTCTGAAAGCGCACTGCTAATTGTCTTCCCCACCCTTCCCTAATCTGATGGAACCGATGGCCTCGCTGTTTGGTCCCATCCTCCAAAATCAACCAACCAGTCATTCCGATTCTACTGCTTTTTTCCTTTCGGTTTTTCGTTCCACTACCAAAGTTGTCAAAGAGTAGGTTAAAATCTATTCTTGTTCTTTTGCAAAATCTTGGACTGCAGTTATTTGTCAGGTGCAACGTAATGTTACATGTATGTAGGTGAGGTAATCGCTCATCCAGTACTGGTACGAAGTAAGATGAAATTGTGCGACAGAAAGCTAGCGGGACCAGAGGTCAGGGCGTGCCGTGGCAGGACCGGCTAGCTGAGCGGTACTAACGAGTCCACGTACGAAGATGAGCCTGAAATAGGTAAATCCCAATGCTGGGAATTTGCACGGATGTAGTTCGCATGGCCTTTGTGCAAGAGATGCAAGCTGAAAGATGGCTTCTGACGGCTCTTTGAGCATCTATAATAATTTACAGTCAACTATTAAAGCAAATCTCATACATTTGCGATCTCAGAAAAATGAAGCACATCCATTGATCAGATGATAGCATTGCACGACGGCTGTCATCCTAGAAAGCTACTTATCTATATCTATTTTATTTATTGGCTTGTGAAGTCTTTTATATCGTTTTTATTAAGCAAATGTTTGTCAGAACATTATGTTGTCCACAATTACACAGCATATGAACGCAGCATGAATACCTCATATCTTGCGCACCGTGCAGCTATTTAATAAATTTAATGAATTTTGCCAGTAACTTAATTTAAAATTTTACTGCAAGTGCTAGTTTAAAAGTGATGACATGTGATAGCGGGCACCACAATTAAAAAAGAGAACCAAAAGGCGCTTCTGAGAAGATGGCATAAACAATTGTTTAAACAATATTGAATGACGAAGTTCGTTGTTATTTAAGGCGAGCGCGCTTGCGAAAGACTACCAGCTTTTTTATCTGTCAACAAGCCTTCATTGTAATTACTGTTAGATTACAGTTAGACCACTTTCCGAAGTAGTAGTATGCACCAAGACAAGGAAAAACTGTATAGTAAACACGAGACCGCATAGCTTACGAGCTATGAGCATTTCTTCATCTACAATACTGTGAAAGGCATCTCGACTACTGCAAGCTCTTTGGTTTCCAAATATCAGGGGGAGGTAGTATTGACCAAAACAAAAAAAATATTTGTAGCTAATATGGGTTCTAAAATGTACACGTCAAGGGCTGTGAGCACTTGTCCTTCGCTACAGTGAACCACACTCTTCTACCGAACATACGCCCACAGTTCTTAAGGTATGCTTTTTAGAAATCATGTTTGCTGGAAATATTTTTCCTCTTTTGGTCCATACTACCGCCTTCAAAATTACGGAAACCAGAAAGCTTGCACAACAAATGTTTCGCAGTATGCGGTTTTCTTATTTTGGCTCATACTATCACCTGTGATAGTTGCCTGCCCTACATTTCTAGTGTCAACTGTACCGGTATAAGTATTCCACAGTCAATGGTATCAGAATGGTTTTTGCTTAGAACAATTACTTCGTCGTTTCCGAACCAGGGATGCTTACCAGAAATTGATACATTTACCCTTCTCCGTCATCAGTGAGTTTGTAATATCATCACGGAATTACCATTGATGTAACATTTAATTATCATCGACATCATACTCATTGGTTATGAATGCGTCCCCGGAAATCAAAGTCACTCATAAATAATGGCTGTTTCTCCGGAGCAGGCAGGGACAATTCAGAATGGCATTGCGCATCACAACTTTTCTAGCTTGGCCTAAACTCCCAGCACTAGGCCGAGTCGCTTACAATCTGCGCTGCTGCTGCTGTGAGTGTGTCACTTAACATCTGGGTACTAACAAGTACCAATAACAGACTTCGCAGTGTTTGTAGCAGGTGTTCCTTAGGACGAAATGTCACTGTTAAGAAATAGCATTAAATGTCAGCTACAGGTTGTCTTCATTAAATGGGATATATCGCCAGCAGCGGGGAATTTGAAGAGTGACGGTCCCGACGTGTTTGTAGGGACACGCCGAGTGGTGGGGATGGGGGCCAGGCGGGCGCAGGCGCGTGTTGCAGTCGCGTGTCGGGGTGAATCACCTCGCGCATACTTGGCGTACGGCCCAGGAGGCAGGCCGAGTCAAGGGAAGGGAAGAGAAGAGAAGGGACTGGACGGAATGCATTCCTCTGGTGCGGGAGGCGGCACGCCACGGCCCCTCCCCTGATTAATCGTCCAGGCGCTCAAAATACGGCCGCCATGACGTCGCCTGCATCCGGCCGCTGCCGTCACAACAGCTGACAGCTCGGCGCGCCGCAAACAAATTCGACCATTTGCTACGAGAACCCGCGGCAATAACACTCGTTTGTCAAGCCAGCCAGCTGATTAGCTATGGAACGTTAGAAATGCGAAACCTTCTTGTAGAAGTTACTTGTTTTATTGACATTGAAGAGGATTCCACAAGGTTCAGTTTTGGTTCCTTTGCTAATTTGTTTATACGTATATATCTGCTTCAGCTTAAGACACATGGAGCGAAGTTAATACTTTTTGAAAACTATTCTAGTATTATATTAATCCCATTAGAGAAAAATTAACAGGATACACTGCTAGCATTGTTTTTCAAGGTATTACAAAGGGGTTATCTCTTATTAGAACTTCCCTTAATTCCTTAAAAAAAGTCAGTTACAGAACATTGCTTGAACAGGGAGAAACATACAAAATGTGTGTATGCACATTTATAGATGGCGTTAGTATCTCGTACACAAGATATAAAAGGGCAGGACATTGTCGGAATTGTCATTTGTATTCAGATGGTTGGTCCCTTTCTAACAATATGACATCGCCTATAGCTCATCTTCTAAGACTGTGTCCATATCAGTTGGACTCCAGACGACTGGAAAACGCTGTCGTGGTTAGATGAGTCCCAATTGCAGTTGATAAGAGCTGATGGGAAGGATTCGAGTGTGTGCAGACCCCAAGAAGCCATGGACCCAAATTATCAACAAGGAACTGTGAAAGGTGGTGGTGGCTTCATAATGGTGTGCGCTGTGTTTACAAAGGGCATTGACTGGAAATGGTTATCTTCGGCTATTTGGAAACCATTTATAATCACCCGTGGACTTCATGTTCCCAAACAAAAACAGAATTTTTATGGATGACAATGCACTGTGTGACCAGGATGCAATGTTTCGCGATAGGTTTCAAGAACATTCTGGAGAGTTTCGTGGGAATGATTGAGCCACTCATTTTCGCGACATGTGCCTCATTGAACATTTATGGAACATAACGCACTGGCACACTTTCGCAACTGTGGACGCCTACAGAGGCAGTATGGCTCAATATTTCCGACAACTTTGAAACTTCTTAATTATATTTTTTACTTACTTAAACTTCAATAACTGGGTGAGGGTGAAACTTGTACATTATTTTATTCTGAAACTGTTGAATAAAACTGAACGTACTGAGCCTACTTTCTCTTTACTTATTCTTATCATCTCAAAACTGACCCACAATATCTTGGGGCAATGCAATCTGACTGCTCAAAAGTGATAACCTAACTTCAACTAATTAATACCAAACAATGGTCCTCAATTAGGAAGAAATCCTAACAACAATCCACACATTTCATAAGTCACTTACCACACAGAAAATCTTGGTTACACGAACTACAGCAATGCTGCAAGCACCAATACTAGCAGCTAAATAAAAGATTCTAACCATTGAAGGCCCTAACTGCTAATAGGCATGTGGTTAGCAAAGGAAAGATTTTTTTGCAGAGTCTCTTACAGAGTGCACACAGGCTGTCAGAGTTATTAATTCAGAGCCCTACATAGCGCTGCCAACATACAAACGCATAACAACCTACTACTTACACAGCCCCCCCCCCCCCCGCTCCTCTCAAAAATTTTTACAAAATACTGTAGTTTGGGCAGTAGCCAAAACTAATTTGTAAAAAAATTTTTTCATATTAACAATATAAAATAGGTGAAATGCGCACAATTAGTAGTATACTGTCTGTCAAAAGCAAAAATTGTCCTCAAAGTCCCTAAAGACGGTCTTAATCATTCTTCAGAAGAGTAGTCTATGACAGTTTTATGCACAAAGTCTGGACAATAAAAGAAAATGCACACAGAAGTAGTGGACCACCATGCAGTCTTGAAGTAGTGTTGTCCTCCCAACGGAAACACAGTGCTAACTCTTGACATGAAGATTGGTAATGGGCCACAACAGAGTAAACCTACAGCAGAGTCAGTCGAAGTGTTGCAGAATATTGATAGAATTGGTTGATAACCACAGAGCAGACCCACTGTATGCCTTGTAGAAATTATGGTAGTAATGGACCACCAAACGTGCAGACCCACTGTAGTCCTTGAAGAGATGGCCAGCAGCCATCCGTAGCGACTGTGCCGTGCACAATCACAATTGAAGAGTCTTGTGGATAATATAGCAAGTCCATAAACCACCACTTGTGTACTCACTAATTTTTTGCAATATACTGAGAACTATCAATGCTGTTAACCAGTCCCTTTCTGAATTACAACACATGTGCAAGTACTAACACAGTCATATAACCTCTGACTTTTTATACTATAGTATGACCAACTGAAGTGTGCATTAAAATGAATCCTTACTATTTAGTTAACTTGAAGAACTGGTGTCCATCCAGTTATAATTTTACAGCATAAGAATACAATTACAAAGGTACAGAAAACATCATTACAGTAAAGAGCATGATAATACAGATAGCATTTGTAGTAATGCAGGCTTTACAAAAAGAATAGAAATAAACATGTACACCAGAATTACAGGAATTGTGAGGTAAGTAAATAAACGAAAAATGAGAATATCCTTCGAAATATTAACTTGACACATGAGCATTAAAGAAAACATAACAAAATAAATAATATCCAAATATCTTTTCAAAGTAAAAAAAAGTTTAGATTTGAGGATAACAGTAATCCTGGTCATAGTGAATGCAGCTTAGTATCAGGAAAAACAATTCTATCAAATTTACCTTATCAGATAAACACACAAGGACAAGATGAATACAGACACACAAAGGTGCACATAAACATATAGCAGAGTAACACAAAAGGATAGGGCAGGATCTGTTTTCAGTGTAACACTTGGTGCTGCTGTACTTATGGTACTTCATTTCTACTGAAAACTTCGTTTTCCCACAGATCATTCTTCTTATTTCAACATTTGTTCCCACAAAAATATCCTATTTATCTGTATTTATACTTCCATATATTTCTTACCTCATCATTTGTTTCCAAGAAAATCCTAACAAACCTGTTGTCACTATATCCTACTTACATCTCTTCATTTACTCTTTCAAAATAATTATTCGTCATTGTACAATACTCTTTGGTCAAATTTTTTTCATATCTTCCCAACTCATCAGAACTCATTTTCTTTTATAACATATTCCCTCTTAAACTAACTTAAATTTACTGAGCTCAGATATGCATGCTAGAGAATTGGGCAATGCATTAGCACAAAACAATTAACATAAACTACAATGACAAAAAATGCAAATTGTCAAAGCAAGCAGCAGTATATTTAAATTAGTAAAAAAAATGCAACATTACAACTAATATAAGACAATACGCAGCAACCAAGAAATGTAAATCAGTGGTAAAACTGGCTTATCAGAGTAATACAAAGTAAAATTCAGTAGGACAATGCCTGACAAATAGCAGCAGCAAATGCAATAACTTATACCTGAACATGACAATGCACAAGCAGAAAAAATATTACAGAAAAGACAGTAATGCAGCTAAGGGAAATGTCTATTAACAACTTAACCTCTATGTTTCATCTTCACACTAGAGTGATGCTCCACAACAACTTATTCTACCAAAAAATTATCAAGTGCTTGAAAAGACAATTATGTACGCAATTCCAGTTACTAGGCACTTCTCCTTCTTATTACTATTTTTTCTTTCCAAGTGCTCACCCTTTCTTAGAAATGTGGATCATAAAATTGTTATTTAATAAATCTGTAGACAGAAAGTTTTTACATTAGCATATGAATTGAATTTTATTTTATAAAACGAATGCTACAATGCCGCTCGCAACCAAGTAACAAATAAAATAAAAAATATGTACAAATCAAAGCTTAAAAACATCTTTCACCAGCCATATGGCACTTCATAAGTCAGTAAAAATTCCCTCAACTTTCGTAGAAAGACACTTGTCGTCATAAGGTGTGTGGACATAAAAATATTTCTCACCACTTCATAAGCGTTTCAGTGAGTAGTACGAAGTAAGAGCTCCATAGTGTACTCATATGTTTCCAAGTAATAGTGTGTCATGTTTGTGGTGTGTTCTGCAAAGAAATGTCAATAGTGAGATCAACGGCCTCTCTTTTCTGCAGCTATGCGTGCACTAGCGAGAGTGAGCAAGCTTCAAAGTTACTGAAGTGGCATGAGGGAAGTTGGGAAGTCCACACAACAATAGGTATATTTCAAAGCAGCTAGCACGCAGCTGGGCGCAGCAGAGCATTATGTCAAGATCACATGTACTCTTTACGAAAAATTTACGACAGCAGTTTGAGCTACAAGAACCGTTTCATACCAATACAAAATTTTGACAGTTTGAAAATTCACAGGAGAAGATTTTAGAAACGAAATCTCACGAATAACAGTGGCCATAAATTTCCATCGGCATTGAGATATTCACATTCACATATATACTCACCTTCCACAGTCCTTAAAGTACGATTCTTAGTTTCCAACATTCTTTCTCACAAACCAGAGTCCCTCATCCATACTCATTATTCATTACGTCATTAGACATATACGTATTCGTCGATACTTCTTCAATACTTCGCCATAATAAACACTTGACATAATCACATTACTCAAATAGCATCGCCTTATTGATCATAAACAAATCTCATCATTATATTTTGACTAAAGTTCAGTCTTGATCACACTATTTATGTTTTAATGATATAGGTAACCGGTTTCGGTTCTTTTTACAAAACCATCATCAGACCTGTGGATAAAATTTAGGAAATACTAGAAACCAATCTTTAAATAAAATGAAAGTGTCTAATGATGTCAAAATTAAACAATATAAAATGAAATTAATTATACCCATGGCTCCATTAGGATGGTAGGCGGAGCTCTCCTCGCTGCTAAGCAGTCAACTGATGGTTATGAGTGCTGAGCACGAGCTTAAATATGCAGAGGCTCCGCCTACTTCCTGTCACACTACTTCACAACTGCCAAAATAATTAGAACATGTCGAAAGAAACGCGCAAGACATTAATATTACACTAGAACTTGTCCAAAGTTCTGAATCAAAATCAACAGTATAAAATAATTTCAAGAGAAAAATGCTAAACGGGAGGTCCATACATTCAATTTCTGGTGAGAAGTAAAAGAAAAGTGATGGACTGAAGAGGTTCTGGGAAGATAAAAAGAAAGGGCCAAGATATGTTAAGTTCATCGCAGTTGGGCAAATTTGGAGAAAAATAGCCGGTTTTTGGCTTGGGTATATTTCTATTCGCTTATTTGTCTGATTCATTAGGTACATTGCCTCAAAGATTCCGATGGTGAGTTTGCTTCTAAAGTACCTTCTCTACTCTAGTGTAATTCAATTAATTGAATCGGATAGAAACAAGTAGAAATTCTGTTAATAATATAGTAAATATACCTACAGGGTGACAACGATTTTATAGATGCCCCTCAATATTATGACAGTGGGAAGACAGTTTTCGCCCGCTTGCAGAAGTGGTCTTCCCCTACACAGCCCCTAGGTCATTGCCCGTAGGGAAACGGCCGGCACGTTAAATTTGCAAGTCAGACAGGCCAGGCGAAGAGAATGTCTCTTCAGACAGAGGGATACGTTGAAGACTGCCTGTCACACGCAACAACGAGATAGAAGAGATTAGCCTTAAAAATACGTTAAGTTCCCTAAATGGGTGGCAAAGTGGCTTGTAACAAAAAATGCGTAACGGTGATATTTGTGAAAAGATTTATATAGTTTATTACTGCCAGTCAATTTAAAACCGTAAAATTAAATAGAATTTTTCAAAAATCGTTTGGTCGAAAAAAAGAGACAAAAATGCTGAGATGGCTTGTAACTGTAAGAAAAATATAATGTGAAACGATGTAAATGGAGATCAGTATCAAGGAAAAGCAAATGCTGATACTGACATCGATTGACGTTGTGGGATGGGGAACTTTTCTCCTCTTGTTCCATGGATAATATTCACAGCAACTCGCTACGATGAGCGACATCGCAGTACGTGTGCAGATAAGATAAATTTTCTCTGTGATTACATGGCTTCAAGCTGGCCATGATCAAAATTCATTCTTTTTATTTTTTAGATTTTAATCCACACAAAAATTTGATAAACCTAATCTCATATGCACCATCAATTCAAATATTCATGATTCCATGGTGGTCATTGAAAACGTATTAGACAATTGCATCAAGTATCCGAATGTTGAGTTGACTTCTACAGTAGAAGGAATTGTCAAGGACACAAGAGTTGAATTTGTGATTAAAGATTTCACTGTCTGTCAGAATCTTTAATTCAAAAGGGAGGTGGTTAAGTAATTTTACGGCCGAATATCCTTTTGTCCAAGAGTAAGCTTACGTTGTGAATAGCGGAGGCTATTTTTGTTCCTCGTGTTATACACTGTTTGACACAAGAAAGAGAAGCATCCAGAAGACATGTCCGGATGTCATTATAACTTTCTTCATTTACACATCCTCGGTGGGTATGTAAATGAGAAAAGTTGAAATTATCCCAGACAGGTAGTACGGCCAGCAAATTGGATTAGTGTTGTTCGCGTTTTGGTCTGTTACCAGTACAGCATCTCAGCTCTAATAGCGTGACGCTAGTGAGCCGTCATCTTATAATGCTATGGAAGTTGTAAGTGTATTGTTATATCGCTGGCTTAGTTGTGGAGTATCTTTGCGGGCAGCTGCGTCTGTAGAGAGTCGAGCGTGGGACACGGAACTGTTATGTTGTGTAGTGTGTAGCTCTGCATGTGAGAGGCATTGTTAGTATGGGAGTTGAAGTGTTGCTACAAGTGCTATTAAACAGTAAAGTGATAAAATATGCAAAAGGTTCAGAGGAAAATGCATCAAGAAGTAATTTAAAAATGAGCAGTGCTGCTGACAAAGTATATGTGTATCTTCTGCGTGTCGTACCGTACAGTATCAGTCACCCGCGCCGTGTTCGGTCTCCAAGAATGAACTGATGTGAATCAGTAATACTATTTACCACAAAAGAGAGCAGTTAAGTGCCAGTGTCTTGTAGCGAGCGTGAGAACGTGCGTTCGATCATCGCGTTCCATTATCAACAATCAGCCACGCCGCGACGGTTACGCGCACGCTCGTACAAGTGAGAACTGAAAAATAAACTTTACGGACAATGTTATATCATTACTAGTGTCAAGGAGGACTGGTACAAAGGAATCTGTGTATGCATGGTGAGCGTAAGAACTTTCGTTCGATTATTCGGCTTTCACATCATCAACAATCATCCGCGCCGTGTTTGGTTACACGTACGCTCATGCAAGTGATATTGTGGACAGATAATCATCAAGATTGTTAATTGGGATAAACATGTACGAATTAGAATGTAAACAGTGCAACCGGCGATTTTCTTTAATCGTCTCAGAATATAGATATTCATACCAGCCGTCGAACAGTGTTGTGTTTTAACGTTGAGTGGCTTCCCTAAACCCGCTTGCGTATTTCGATAGATAATTTCAGGCAAACCAACAGCAGTGTGGAACAGGACAATACGACTGCCGCGGGATTACCAGGTGCGTGATGTGGACAGGGCGCACGGTCAAGGAACGAAAACCACTTTAGGGTCGCCCACCCCCATTTGTACTCCCGGGCATGTTACAAAGTGAAATGTGCTATTCACAGTCATTTTAATAAACCGTGGCTCAACTGCAGAGGAGGGTTTTGGAACTGTAAATAATAATCAGTCGAAGCTCTGTGCATGCTAGTCACCTTTCAGGCAGTGAGTAAGATAAAGTCACGTATGATGTGCCGCTAGACACTGATATGAATATTGTGGTTGCACATCTTCCCTGAGCTATGGCGATTACATTCAGTCGTTTACTAAATGACCTTACAGCTATTTAACTATTTCTATATACCCAACAGAGTAGACTGCACCATACCACAGCTGGACGCTATACTTTGAACGCTAACACACATATTCAGAGCAATTTATTGTTTTCATGAACTGTTAATTCACGTAATACAGGCCATATCTCGATATGCAGACCATATTCTTCTTCCTGTTGCGCTGAATTAATGCAAGCCTTTAATGTGTGACTATTTTTCGTGTATATTCGAGTCAGATATACTTACTAACTTTGTTCTTGTGGGAAAAACGTGTTTCCATTCTGCTTATCATTAAAATATCAGGGCTTATTTTATCACTGTCTATGAGAATATGCTATGCTTACACACACACACACACACACACACACACACACACACACACACACACACACGAAACAATTAAACCATTGCAAGTTTATTATAGCTAATCGCGTTTCAAGCTACTCCTCATTGCTTTTGTCTTTCTTCGGATTACTCTCAACCCATATTCTGTACTCATACGACTGTTAGCCCACTTCAAGCGTGGTCTGTTTTTGGATGGGTAATCGCCTGGGTACACCACGTAGGGGTGATGACGACAAGTTCCAGATCACCAGACGCTGCGCCAGTGACTTGGATTAAATTCCAAACCCATGTGCAGTGCCTCATGAAGTGCGGGCGTGCGAAACTGTTGATGGTTGATCCGTCCATCGGAGGAGAACGATAATCCTCTTTGTGCCCACATAGGTTTCCAGCCTCTCCCTTATCCCTAAGGGGCCCGGGTTCGATTCCGGGCTTGGTCGGGGATTTTCTCCGCTCAGGAACTGGGTGTTGTGTTGCCTTCTTCATCATTTAATCCCCATCCAGCGCGCAGGTCCCCCAATGTGGCGTCAAAGGTAATAAGACCTGCACCAAGGCGACTGGACCTGCACCGTAAGGTGCCTCCCGGCCAATGACGCCAAACGCTCATTTCCATCACCTACAGTTACCAGGCACACTTGAACATAAAACTCTCACACTTTGTGAAAGCAAAGGTGCTATTGTGTGCGAATGATAGAAACCTTTCCAATCAGGTGGCTGAATCTGTCATTCGGGATTTCTAGCGGACAATGTCAGATTACTTTACTTGAGTTTGCTTATTAGAACTCTTCATTTCATTCACAAGCTCTATAACTCTTTTTCCCTTTGACTGAGGAGAGCAGTATCAACAACGAATCTTTTCACTGATACCCGTTCACACAGAATATTAATCCCGCTGCACGACATTCACTTCCGTCAGCGCTCCTTCGCTCAATAGATTGAAAAGTAGAGGAAGTTTGCATCGCTGTCTAATACCATTTTTGATCCGAACAATTCGTTCGACGCTTCCATTATTATTGTTTCCTCTTCATTCTTACACGAACTATATTTTACTCGTATTTCTTAGCAGCGTACATTTCCATTTCCTTATTGTCATATCAGAATTATTCAATTTTCTTTTACATTCTTCTGTATATTATTCTTTTCAACAACTTGGATGTTAAGGTGACTGCGCAATTTTTGTCGCACTTGTCAGTCAGTTCTCTCTTCAGCGGTAAATAGTCATTTGATTGACTCTTTCCGCTCTTATTTTAGCAATTCCGAAAGAATGTGGGCTATTCCTTCCGCCCTACTTGGTCGCAAGTCTTCCAAAGTACTATGACTAGAGTACTGGGTTTCTTTTCTCTTCCACACCGACTACCAATTCTTATTACATCACGGCCTGAGACCGTTCCTCCTCATCGATGCTTTTAATGTACTTTTTCAATCTATCCACTCTCTCCTCTGCGTTGTACAGTTGAACTTTTCTTGTATGTTGACGATTTTTCTTTTGTTTTCACCGAAGATTGATTAGACTTTGATATATTCCAAATAATTCCTTCCACAGGCCATTTCTTGACATGATTCCCTGCAGCCTATTTATCTGTGGTTCCCTCTTCTTCCTATTTACTCGTGTTTCATTCCTAGATCACATATATTGCGTTATTCCTGTCTTTCCCTCAATAATCTGATACTTTCTTCTTTCGTCGATCAATTGAAGTATTTCTCCTGTTATTCCATATTTCTACGCAATTATCTTCCTTGTGCCTATATACGACTGTTGAACTTCTGTGTCCGGCATTTTTGAAAATGTCCATTTCCCTTCAACTGAGCTCCTGCTGTGGTATTCATCCTCGCAATCTCTACAGCCCTAGGCAACTTCAAAGGCGTGCGAGGTGCCGGGGCTGGCAATGTATTTAACACTAAATTCTTCTAGTAGAAAAGAGTTTGGCACCTGCAATAATTTAATTTGATAAATAAGTTAAATAAAGTAAAGTTTCATTAACGTAGTGAGAAACGATAGGGTTGCTCTACCAATTAACAGAATGAAAGTTCTGTCCCAAAATAACAATTTGATTTATTATGACTAAACTTAAAATAATAAACAAAACACATGAAACATTTACAATACATCTAATTGGCTCAAATTGGATACTCAAATAAATGCTGTGAAGGTGAAGTTGTCCCTAAACTAGATTGTGACATTTATGACGAAGTGGTATGTGGAGCCAATTCCTTGCAACTCAAATCTTAAGAGAAACACACAGCCAACCCAACATTAATTGCTGCTACAGTAGTGAGAACTCAGACAGTGAACATCCAAGATAGAACAAAGTTAGAAAAGACGAACAGGCGCGCTCTGCTGAGCTCTGATTATCACCTAGCAAAATTGCTTGCTTTGCCGGTGCTGCGGACGTACATACCAAGCTGTCTTCTTAACTGCAAGTACACGATCTGGCGTACCGGAGGCGATGGCTGGTTGCTTCGACGGCCCGTCGTGGTGATGATAATGTCGTGAGTATAGCCCGAAACAAATTATCCTGATCTGGTTGTTCCAGACTAAAGACTTCCTAGCCATACAAATGCGCCTCTGAGGGAGACGAAGAAGCCTCGCCACACAATCACTGACGGTACAGTGATTGATTTTAACAAGCGAGGTCACACAGTACCTCCGATACAGTCAACTTTAGCCAAAACTGCTCAAGGCACAAAACATAGGCCGCTTGTACACAGAACGCTAAATTGGCAACTGTATTCGGAAAGTTACGTTGAAGTCGAAACTTCAGCAACTTCTTCAAACAGTTACAATTAAATAAAAGTATATTAGACAACCAACGGAAGGCAGGCTGTCCAGAGCAGCGAGAGCTCTGTCTTGTAACCTACTCCGACCGAAAGGCGAGAGCCGACGCTCACAAGAGCACCCGTACAAACCGAACACAGAACATTCCCGCCCCCACGCCAGTGGCCGTGGTTCAACGTTCCAATCAGCAACTCGAAAACAGGCGGAAAATTCCACTCTATTGCCGAAGCACTACCATTCCACCAATGGAGATTCTTGGCGCCAATTTCTGCGCCGATTTTGCTACATCACGGAGCTATGCCCTGAGCAAGCCAATCACAGTTACGGTTTTGCAGAAAAGTCATACCCACAAGTCATACCCATGCCTCGCTGGTAGCCCGCCAGAAACGGTTTTCACTAAGTTTCTGCGAAGTAACGGAATCTCTAGCCCAGCCGCCCCTTCCGGCGCATTTGGGCGTGTCGCTCCCGCTCTTATGACAATGTCGCCTTCTGGAGAGCATCCACTCGACTCCCTCACACCCATTGGCTAAACCCTTTCAAGCTCAGCGGAACTCGCTTGTCACCGGACCACCCGCATGTGAAGGAATAGCAACTTTTCACTGCATGCAATTAGAGAAGAAAATCGAATTACTCAGAGTAAGATAGAAATATGAGAGGGGGCTTCTGCCACCTCTCAGGCGAACCATCATTCACTAGTGTTTCTGTATCCCATTTCTTTATACATTGATTATTCCAGACCTTTGTTTTAAACTTCAGACTACTCTTCATTATTACTTATTTGTGATCGGAGTGGGTGTGTCGTGGACGCCAATGCAACTGGCGCTCGGACCGTAATCGACTCCATTTTGGTGGTGAGCTTATCCTTGCAGGAGCCTCGGCGCCATCTGAGGTCAGGAAAGCCGTTGGGAAAAGGTATTAAGAAGCGATTGCGCTTGGCTAGAGGAGTTGTTCCTATTTAAGGGAAGTGTTATCGCCTCGAGGACGACCTTACGCACCCAGTATCGGAGGTTAAGGTGCCAGTCTGTTGCAGGAAGTTGAATATTGCCACTGGCGTCAACGGATAGAGGCAGGAGGTGATGGGCATCGAAGCAGTTATGCTGTGTAGCTACATGTATCAGAGTTACCAGCCGGCCCGTGTGGCCGTGCGGTTCTAGACGCTTTAGTCTGGAACCGCGTGACCACTACGGTCGCAGGTTCGAATCCTGCTTCGGGCATGGATGTGTGTGATGTCCTTAGGTTAGTTAGGTATAAGTAGTTCTAAGTCCTAGGGGACTCATGACCACAGATGTTAAGTCCCATAGTGCTCAGAGCCATTTGAACCATCAGAGTTACCAGGAACAGTTGGACTCATTATTTTGCTAGTGGACTAATTACTTAATGTTCGGTGAGAAGTTTTCTAGTTTGCCCTGTGGTTAGGAAATGTTAAATCTTGGTTATTTCTTGAGTTTGTGGCCTGAATCTACTTCTAGAACTAGCTTTTCAGTACCACATTTCTGTTTAATTGATAATTATGCTGTGCCTTATTCGTATTTTTTTGCGTTTGAGTGCCATGAATAAATTGTGTGTCGAGTCATACGGCTGTTTAGGGTCTCTCCTTCGTAGCTCTGAGTGTTCAGATTAAACAGAGAACGACTGTGTACTTGTTTACGGGTAATGTCCTGGTTTTGCACGTGATTCTGCTGTATCTTGTGTCAACATCTTATTTAAAGTTGCTTACGGTCGTATGTCTTGAGTAAACTGTATTCCGTTGAGTTTCAAAGCTGAACAGCGAGCGGCTGTGTACCCGTGTTTTTCTTCTTTCTTAACTGGCTTTACATAAACGTGTTTGCAGTTGGTTTACTGAACGATTGGCAGAAAGCTCATCGCTGTGGGAGGTAGGCGTCTTCTGTTTAAACGGCGCGACTTGGTTACGGGCTGCCAAAGTGGACCAGGTATGTGTTTGAAACTATATTGCTTATCCTGTTGCATACTAGCTGGCCGCTCGAGACTAAGTGTTTTTCTACCTACAATTTTGTTTTGGAAATTTTAACTTGTAGCTTGTGATTTACTGTTGTGTAACTTGATTTTGTTTACGTTTCGGTTTCTTCAGTTGTATGTGTAATGATGTTGCTACCAAGCGAAACCCCCTATCGCATCCCTTTCAGATTTAGTTGTAAGATGGTCCATTCCATAACACGTCAAACACCGAACACGTATCGAGCATGAAAATGGGAAAAACATTTACCGCACTGTGAAAAAAGAAGCAAAGTCGAAACATTGCACTTTCCAAACTCAAGGTGTGCAACAACGAGCGACTTTGAATAACCACGGCACCGTGGTTATGTGATCGCGGTATTAGACTCCGAAGGGCGGGATCCATGTTTAAATCTCCCTCTCCTTCTTTTTCACAAAATTATCCACCGTCCACCCTGTCACTGAGGCGACTGTTCGCTGTATTCATATTTGTGTCTGTCTCGTGGTGTAACGCCCGTTTGCAGCAGGGAGGTGTAAGGAAGGGACCTCCAGACGTAGGTACCTCCCATTCGTTGTACAGAAGTGCCACATGCCTTCCGCTACGTATTGGAAGTTTTGAGTCTTGAATTCGTTTGTTGTAACGTGGTTCACACCCGTTTATTTGTTCTCGTTCCGTGAAAGATACATGAGGCATCTCGCCTGCCCTCACTATTCATCATATTTACTTGCGACGGCAATATGTTCTTACCACACGACTCATATTCTATAGCCAATGTTTAGTACTACAATTGCCTGCACTACAGATAGAGAACAGACACGTCAATGACTGGACGGAAAGCCCATAATGTTTTGAGGGAAAAAGAAACAAAACCTCGCTATTCTTGCAATTTGCTCGATGTTGCAGATCTTGAGCTGTGTATGTTTTGCATCTTTTTCACAGTCCAGTACACATTCTTCCTGTTTTCATGCTTGATCTGTGTTCACTTTTTGACTGGCTTTCCACTGGGCCATCTTACTACTAAATCTGAAGGATGTGCGATGAGGAGTTTCCCTTGTCTTGTGACTTCCACGCTTGTTAGTGAAGCAGATGACGCATTGGGTACTGAATGGCTTTGAAAACAGTAAGCGTTCATACCATGAAAAAATCTCCGCGGTAAAAGAAGGTATACTCGTACTTTGCACTTTCTTCAAACTTCCGTGTCTGTTAACTTTGTGTAACGCTTCTTTGTTATTATTCTGTTTCGGAACACGGTTTTCTGTCTAAAGATTAGTACGTCATTCTGGCTGGATATTGTTTTACCGCTGGAGTGCTTACCTTTAACTCGTACTCATTTTTCGGTGCTTTAACGACGCCATGTTAAGCAAGTGATCGCTTGTTTGTTCTTCTTTCGGAACATAGTAGACTTCCATTAAAAGAATGGTGTTAGTGGGCCTTGAGATTTTCTGTATATGTGTACTGATGTAAAGTTCTTGGATTGCGTTCTTAAGGTTGTTTTATGCGCAGTATATCTCCTATGTATTAGTATCGGCACCTGTATAATTTCTTTGAGCGTTTTCTTGGTCCTGAAGTCCCGGTTTGTGTGGCCTTTCGCCGCGTTTAATCAAGAGCAGTTTCTTAGGAGCACCTTTGTGAATGGAAACTCGACCATAAATTTTGTTAGCGTGAGGTCTGCCCTGGTCAGGTAATTACTTTAAAGATTGTCTTATTGAAATCCTAGCTGCGAGCTCCGGCCCCAGTGTCAAATACAGCAAGTTGTAATCTACTCTTATTGGCTACTAGCCGAGCTGTCTCCAACCTGTACTATGTGTTGGTTGTAAAGAGACTTGTTGCTTAGGTTTCAGATTAGGAACATTTCGACTTGTGTTAGGTGCCCGCGATGCCGACAAATGGGCCATCCTTGTCTTATTTGATCATTTTATTTAAATCTGTACAGCCAATAATTATTGTAGTACGGCTCCACCATTTAGACTTTTCTGTTTCAAACAATTTACTAAAACGTTGGCGAAGTATAGACGCACGGTAACGTGAACTAAGACTTATTAGGTAAACACTTGTGATCTGAAATTTGTGGACCTTTTTTTAAAAAAATTGTTCATAAGTTTCCTTTTAGACTTAGACTGTGTTATTGCCGTGTCAGGTCCTCACTACTGCAAACCTAGCCCCCTACCGCCATAGTGAGTAAGCCTTACAACTAAAAGTAAAGTTTCACTAGTAATGCAGCTCGAGTATCTCCGAATCTCCAGGAGTTTTCGAATTATACCTTCTCTTATGTTTGTGAACAGTGCATTTCCTATTACTAATTGAAATTTATTGCAGAACTCAGTTTAGTCGTTCTCCCCTCCCATTAGTACTTCTGATCCCATATTCTCCCGTTACTCCGTCTCCTATTTGTGCACCAGTGATTGTTAAGATTTCCTCACACACCTTCTCAATCCATTAATTTTCTGCTTGTGAAGGCGCGAGGCAGGGTGGGTTCGGCGGCTACCCCGAATGTTTGCCTATGGATAAATCACCTTCATACTTTTTCAAGCAGAAACCATTATTATAAACTTGTAATAAATATTTCAAAAAAACATTTGTCCTCTGGAACAACATAATATGTCTTCAGTGCGGCGGAGTGCATCCCTGGTCTAGGGATAGCGTATTTGTTTAGTAATCAAAACGTACTCGGAACCGGGTTCGAACCTCACCTACACTTACACTTTTAATAAAAACCATTAGCAATGGCAACGTAAAAGTCCCTCTCGTTTAGCCAACAGCAATGTTAAAGAGGGTGGAGGAGCAAACAGACGTTCAGTGCACTCTCTTGTCTTCACGGTGGGTGCAAGAAGGCGCAAGAATCAGCAAGGATCAACGGCATGAGGATGCAGAAGGCAAAGGAAACCACTGCATTAGAGTCTCATAATGTGTATCCACACGACATGTGGCCTGTAACTGAAAAAGTGTCATGATGATCTCTCCATTGGCAAAAGATTCCGGACTAGTGCCCCATTCGGATATCTGGGAGGGGTTACCAAGGGAAGATGACCATGAGAAAAAGATTGAATAACCAACAAAGGACAACGTTTACGTGTCGGGGCGTGGAATGTCAGAAGTTTGTACGTGAAAGGGAAGGTAGAAAATCTTAAGAGGGAAATGCTGGGGCTCAGTCCAGAAATGGAAATAAGAGAAGAATTTCTGGTCAGATGAGTGTAAGGTAATATCAACAGCATCAAAAAGTGGCATAACGAGAGTAGGGCTTACTATGAATATGAAGGTAGGACAGAGAATGAGTTAGTGTGAACAGTTCAGTGATAGGGTTTTTCTCATCAGAATCGACAGCAAACCAACACAGAAAACGATAGTTCAGCTATAAATATAGATATCGCAAGCCGAAGATGAAGAGAAAAAGAAACTATATCAGGATATTGAACAGGTAACTCGATACGTAAAGAGAGCTGAAAAATCTAATAGCCACATGGAAATTGGAAATTTGGCAATTTCTGGTAAGATCTTATGGCACCAAACTGCTGAGGTCATTGGTCCCTAAGCTTACACTTAATCTAACTTAAACTAAATTACGCTAATGACAACACAGACACACACCCATGCCCGAGGGAGGACTGGAACCTCCGATGGGGTGAGCTGCGCGAACTGTGACAAGGCGCCATCGGACGCGTGGCTACCCCGTGGAGGTGAGACTGAACAGGAAGAAGCAGATGAAAGGGTTAAAGGAGAGTATGGGCTTGGTACTACGAATTAGAGAAGATAGAGATTAATTCAGTTCTACAATAAATATCACATGGTAATAGCGAATACTCTGTTCAAGCGCCACAAAAGGAAGAGGTATACCTGGAAAAGACCAGGAGACATGGGAAGATTTCAGTTAGATCACATCGTAGTCAGGCAGATATTCCGAAATCGGATACTGGACAATAACACACACCCAGGAGCATATATAAACTCACATCGCAGTTTAGTAGTGATGAAGAGTAGGCTAAAGCTTAAGACTACTATGGAAGAATCAGTGCACAAGGAATACACACCCAGGAGCATATATAAACTCACATCGCAGTTTAGTAGTGATGAAGAGTAGGCTAAAGCTTAAGACTACTATGGAAGAATCAGTGCACAAGGAAGTGGGACACGGAAGTACTAAGAAATGAAGAGATACGCTTGAAATTATCTGCGTGCGACAAGGACTATCTCAGTCGGCAGTACATTTGAAGAGGAGTAGACATCTCTGAAAATGGCACTCACAGAAGATGGAAACAAAAAAAAAAAATTACGTATAAAGCCGGTAACTGCGAAGAGACCATGGGTAACAGAAGAACTGCTTCAGTTGATCAATGGAAGAAGGAAGTACAAAAATATTCAGGAATACAGAAATAAAAGTCGCTGAGGAATGAAATAAATATGAAGTGTACAAAATCTAGGCGAAATAAAGTCATCGAATAAAGAAATGATTGTCGAAAGGAGACACAGAAAAGTCAAAACAACCTTCGGTGGTATTAAAACCAAGGATAGTAACATTAACAGTGCAACAGGATTCAACAGTCAGATGCAGAGGAGAGAGCGGCTAGGTGGAAAGAGTACACTGAAGGCTTCTATGAGGTGAATAACTTGTTTGATGAAATGATAGAAGAAGAAACAGAAATCGATATAGAAGAGATACAAGAATTTGGAAGAGCTGGAAGACTTAAGGTCAAATTAGGCAGAAGCGATAGATGTTCTACGAGATTTATAAAATCATTGCGGACGGGGGGGGCGGGGGGGGGGGGGGAGTGGCAACAAAACGACTATTCTTGTTGGGCGTTTAATGTATGAGTCTGGCGATTTTCTGAAAAACATCATCCACCCAATTCCGAACATTGCTAGAACCGACAAGCGCGAGAATTGTCCCCCCAATCAGCTTAACAGCTCATGCATTCAAGGTGATTACGAGAATAATACACAGAAGAATTAATAAGAAATTTGAGGATACGTTAGATAACGATCATTTTGGCTTTGCAAAAGGTAAAGGACCAGAGAGGCAGTTCTAACGTTGCGTCTGATAATGGGCCCAAGACTACAGAATAATCAAGACGTGCTCATAGGCTTTATCGACCTAAAAATGCACTCGACAACGTCAAATGGTGACGGATGTGTGAAATTATCAGAAAAATAATGGTGACGGATGTGTGAAATTATGAGAAAAATAGGATAAGCCACAGGGAAAAATGGCTACTATACGCCATGTACAAGAACCAAGAGTGTACAATAAGAGTTGAAGACAAAGATAAAGTGCTCGGTAGAATCAATGGTGAGAATAAAAGAAAGGTTCAGGAGTAGAATTAAAATTCAAGGCTAAAAAAATCAATGGTAAGATTTGCTGACGACATGGCTGTCCACAGTGAAAGTGAAGAAGAGTAACGGGATATGCTGTATGGAATGAACAAACTAGAGAGTACAGAATATGGGCTCAGAGTAAATCGAAGAAAGACGAGAGTAATGAGAAGTAGTACAAATGAGAACATCAGCAAACTCAATATCAGGACTGGTGATCACGACGTAGATGAAGTTATAGAGTTCTACTGCCTATGTAGCAAAATAAACCATGACACATGGAGCCAGGAGAACATAAAAATTAGACTAGCAGGGGTAATAAGAGTATTTCTGGCCAAGAGAAATCTATTGGTATTAAACATAGGCCCATGTGAAATAAATTTCCAAGAATGTACGTCTGGAGCACAGCATGGAAGCATGGACTGTGGGAAAACTGAAAAAGAAGGGAATAGAACTATTTGAGACGTGATGCAACAGGAGATTGTTGAAAATTAGTTGGACTGATAAGATACGGAATGTGGAAGTTCTCCGGAGAGTCGCCGAGAAAAGGAATATATGGATAACACTGACAAGCAGAAGGTACAGGACGGCAGGACATCTTTTATGGCACCGTTGTTTAACTTCCATGGTACTAGGGGGAGCTGTAGAGTATAAGACGTGAGAGGAAGAAAGAGATTGGAAAAATCCACCAGATAATTGTGGATATACATTGTAAGTGCTACTCTGAGATAAAGACTTTTCCACAGGAGAGGAATTTGTTGAGGGACGCATCAAACGGGTCAGAAGACTGACGACTCACAGAAAAAAAAAATGGTTGTTTCGAGCAGCAAGACCACGAGCGTACCTCTCTCCGCTCCTCCAGACAGGGTTTTAGGCTGAACGAGTGTGACTTCTTATATCTGGAGTCTTCGCCCGCAAACACTATTGATTTTTGCTCAAAATTTAAACAGCAACTGGGGTCGAAGGCGGCTTTACGTTGATGAATGTCCCACGACGTAGACTAGAAGCAGACGATTTATGTTGATCCATTGTGGTCCCAAGTAGGCGACTGGTCAAATAATTATCAAGGAAAATCGACGAACAGCCTTTATTTTATTTTGATTATCAGTTTCGGCATTTTAGTATGCCACTATCAGGCCCCATATATACTTCATATACAGATATTCAGAGATTTCGATATTGGCATTCTTTAGCCATCAGTGGATATCGTGTATTCAAGTCTTCGAAGGAAGAACTCGAATAACGACTTCACGATATCCAGACACTGATGGCTCCAGTGTGTCAGAATCGACACATCTGAATATCTATATATGAAGTGCATATGGGGCCTGAAGATGACCTACTGAAACGCCACAGCTGGTGGTCAAAATAAAATAAAACAGCTTCTGAAATAGGTAACGGTGTTTGGCGATCTTTCTTGATAAATAAGAAGCAGAAAAAGTACAATAATTGTCCTGAACTGGTAGCAAAGTTGTACAAGAATGCCGAAGCAAAGAATCAGAAGTAGATAGGAAATGGAGAAAATAATTTCATCCAATAAAATAGTTCAACTGGAATCAAACATTAACACGGGAATGATGAAGAAGTTCCTCAGTGTGGGTGTAGAGTACAGGATTGTATGGAAATGGAACGTGGAACACCTGAAATCTTGAGCAGAAGGAACTGAAGCATATTGAAACTGTTGCTATGTAATGTTAAAAATGAAGTACACATATCAAGTAACAATTGAAGAAGTACTAAACACAATGCATAATGAAAGAGTAAGAAAGTCGCTTAAAGGGATAGGCTAGTGAGACATCTGCTGCAGCGTAGTTAAATTTTTAATTCTCCACTGGAAGAATCAGTAGAGGGGAAACCTATTAGTGGAAAATAGTGACAACAAGGAAAACAGATTATAGAGGTAGTCGGACGCAGCAGTTACTTTGAAATGAAAACATTAGACACTGAATAGGTAAAGATGGAGAAAAGCATCACACATTCTTTATAATACATATTACTACGTCACAGCATATGACAGGTTATGTGTTTTCTGGGGATGGACGTAGGAGAGGAAAGGGATAAACCTAGAGGAGGAAGATGTGATTTGAAGAAATATCATATTGCTGAACAGTACGTGTGAGGGTATCATTCAGCGGTAAAGAAACTGAAAAATAAGTCCCAATAGAGGTATTACCCTATTCAATTCTCTAGCGGCAGTCGAACCTCAATATGAAAGATTCTACATCAGGCCTCAAATTAAAGGAATCGATTGGCAACTGGTAAAGGAAACATGCGTATACGATCGAAAATATGAGATCAGCTAACAATAACTAATTGTAATGCCATGGACCCGAGAAAGAAATTCTCTAGTTATCTTGGAGTTGAGTAAGGTGTCTCGATCATCGAAACAAAGTTACTAATCGGTTTAGGAAACGAGTAGAGAACAAAGGAAACGTGTCATTTTTTATAAGCAACTGATGGCTGAAAAACTTCGTTTGATATAATGATACTAATAATAATAATGATAACCAGTGTGGGGTTTGTCAACCTCTATCTCGCGTCCCTAGGTGACGGATAGGGGAATGCTCGGTAGATATGCCGGGTGGGAGGGAAATAAAATAACACCCACGGACCAAAATGACAACCAGAATCCATGATGCATCTGACTTGGAGCAGCGAGAGTATGGTCGGCGTCTGTTCACCAGGAGGTGCGGCTGTAAACATGCTCCAGGAACTCACAATCCCTGGTTCCACACAACCAGCAATGTTTGACGATTGGTGACAAGCAAACATGACTCGTACAAGTAATGACAAAATTACTCCCGGGTGGACAATCCACCCACTGCAAAATGGCAACCAAGCAGTCGGGTTCTGGGGCGCTCGGAGCAAACTTCCACGAAAAACACACAGTTATATGGACACTTTCAATATTCAGACACTTACACAATTTCACAATATAACTCACGAAGCAGAAAATTTAAATTCTCGCATCGCAAGAAACACGCTATACAGATTCAGAAACGATAGACTACAACAATTACAGAATCTTCAAAAGTGGCACAAACAAGAAAATTGGCAAAGGAGCAGCACTATTTGGAATGGCCTTCATTGTAGACAAAAAAGTGCTGGACTCAGTAACAGATGTGAAACCCATCAACAATCGACTAATGACCCTAAGAATCAAACACACAAACAGAAGTTACACCTTGATTAAAGTACATGCACCAACAAATGGTGATAATAAAAAAGAGCTTGGAAAACAGAAAGAGTCTGGGAAGGACTTGAAACAGAGAAGGCCAGAATTCCAAAAGATGATATGCACAAATTGACAGAGAAAACAGGTACGAGAAGACAGTAGGGAACTATCCAGCACACAAATTTAGCAATAGAAATGGCACGCGACTCATCGAATTATGCCAACAAAACAACCTAAAAATAATGTCAACCTCACTTGGGAAACATCCCACAAAACAAAAAACTTAGCGATCACTCATCCAGTACTTAGGAGAATTTCAGTTTGATCGTGTTGCAATATCATATGACTATCAAAAAGAAATCCACGTTGTGCAAGTACGCAGAGGTGCAAATATAGATACGGATCGTTATTTATCCAGAATGAAAATTAAATTCACGTCCAAGAGGAAATTCAAAAGAAAAACGCCACTCATCCCAAAATTTGATCCACACTAAATTAAAGACTCCGGAATCACTGAAAAATGGGAAGAACAACACGCAGAAGATTGGGAAAAGTTTCAAACTAAAATCATCAAAGCAGCAAAAGATTTGATCCCTCTTCACAAAATTCCAAAACCCCCTTCGTGGAATCAAGAATGCGAGAACGCACTAGAAGAAAGAAGAAAGGCATTTCAAAATTACTGTTGCAACCAATCAGAAGAAACACAGAAGAATTTTTTTGAAATTTGCAAACAGATTTCCAAGATTTTAAGATAAATTAAACGAAAATATGTCAGTGAGCAACAGCAGTAAATCGAAGAAAACTTCAAAAAATGCAATACACCCGATTTTTATAAGAGCTTCAAAAACCAGATGAAAGGGCAAGTCACCACAAAACCCTTGCTTTCGAAAACAAGACGGTAAATTTACGCTGACAAATGAATAAAATTGGCAAGGACTAGCCACATATTTTTCACAGCTTTTAAATTGTCCAGAACACAAGGAGAGATTCCCGAAAGAGCAGCTAGAAATCACACCACAGAACTCCTCACCACCGACACAAGATGAAATTTATTCGCACATCAGGGGAGGACGGAATTGTAGCAGAATGTGCAGAAAAAGTAGGTTTACAAATTACATTTGAGAAAACTGAATTCTCTTGTTCAAAAACAGAACTTGCAAGTTTGAAAACAAAATATGGTAAATTTAACAGGGTCCCATACTTTAAATACGTTGTAGAATTCATCGAACCGACAGGTACTGAAAAAATCTCATAACAACATTGCCTCCAAAAAATTAAAAAAAAAGGATTAGGGTAACACACAACCTATACAACAAGGAATCAATATGAAGAGGGGCAAAAATTCGACACTAGAACACTGTCAAAAAACCAGCAATCCCCTAAGCAGGTGAAACACTAACCCTGAATAAAAGACAACAACTTGAAGACATCAAAAAAGAAGAGAAAAAGATCGTCAGGAAAACTGTAGGGGGATGCTATACCCAAGACGATTATAGGCTACAATCAATTAAACCAACAGAAAAGTTTTCGAACATCGAAACTGATATTAGGAAGATGTTTCGGCCATCTCAGACGAATACAGAAAATCGATTGATGAAGAGAATAATAGATTATGTTACCTCACTTAAGAATTCCACACCTTGGCTAGATGAAATTCGAATGGACGTAAATAATATAAACATAAGACCAGCCGACATCTTAGAAAAGGGCAGCTTGAGACACAAAGTAGACAAATGGAAAGTTATATCAGATAACAACAACAAAAAATTACTTTTCGGAAAGAATGAAAGCGTATTGAAAGAAAAAGAGGAACTCAAGGAAAAATTGATTGAGTTATTTTCTTAACGTTTTCCATTTTTGGGGAGAATTCGCCAGTAGTAATGGTAATGATAATATGTTTATTCTGCTTAAGTCTGACCGTCGCTCTTTGTCTTTCGCACGTCACAGTGAGAGGGATTATAGTCATATAACTAGCAAAGAGTGGTAATCTAACAGCTATGGTGTACGGTTAGGCGTGGAAAGTTATTACCTCTTAGAGACTATCTGACATAAACCAGCTTGGGGTAAACAAAGCTGGTATACATTTTCACTTCAACATTGTTTAATCGATAAACATCACACATCATTACGCGTAGTGGGGAACAAGGCAGGTGCCGGCTTGAAGACTGCTGCTATGTTGCGGGTTACTGTGGTTATCTCGAAAAGGTCGACAGAGAGAATAACAGCAAAAAAGCCTTGGCAACAGGGTCCTCATTGACAAATTTTCAGGAGAAAAGCAGACATCTGTTGAGCGTTGTGTACACAAGGTTAGCCCGTGACGTACTGTGCTTGATGGAAACCCGTACAGAAAGAAAATTATACAAATCGGAAAAATACTGAAGAAGCAGTTCCCATTGCAGTGACAGCTATGCTGTTTCTACATAATCTTCGCAAACTTTTCAGACTCAGGTACAACATAATATGGAAGTACCAACAATGAACATAATTAACGTCAATATGTCACCTGTGGATACTCTGTCCGATGTTCATTACGGTTTCACGAATTTCATCTCATTCCGGTATCGACATACAAATGTGGCCATCGTCGATTACTCTAATGTGGCAGTCGGATATCTAAGTATGAGAAGGGCAAAATCGCACAGCGATACACGAAATAGAATATGTAAAATTACTCTCCCATATTCACTGAATCAGTTGATGGAAATGGATTCCAGGGAGAGGAGATTTGAGCTCTAAACTTTGTCGTAAACATGTTCGTGATTTTTGAGAACGGATTCGCTCGATTTCTTTTCCAATCATTCTGCAGCTCCAGCTAGCACTCCGTCTCTAATGTCATTGTCATCGACTAGACTGAAACATATAATCTTCCTCCCTCACTTTTTCAGTCGTTTATGAAACTGGAGTGTTTTCTGAATGAGGGCTGCTGAGTCAACAGTGCACGAAAAGAAAGTGACATCTTTGTATCTGGTAATGAGGCCGTAGATAACGAGCAGTATTATACCAGTCTCTTCTCTCTAAAGCTGGAAATCGTTGATCTGTCCTGTGAAACGCTATTTAGACGAACTCTTATAGAATAATTAAGCAGTGAAGCGTAAACACCTCGATTCTACTGGAGTTAGGGGAAAACGTAAACATCAAAATATATAATGGCGTGACGGTAGAAAATTAGTGTAGTTTAACAGTACTCTTGGACCTGAATATTTTATTTAGACGACGGCATAAAATTAGTGTAGTTTAACAGCACTCTTGGAACTGAAGATTTTATTTAGATAGTTTATTTATATGTTGTGATTCCATGATATCAGAAAACACAATACAAGGTGAAGAGAATATTTAGATTACCGAAAAACCTTGTTAGGTAATGACAGCGCTGAAATACATGGTCCAGTCACACTAATGTGACCGCCGCCTACGTTCAACTTCAGCGAGCAATAAAAACTTGCAGACCGCTGGTGGCAGCACTAGTAGTGGAGGGTATATAAAACATGTCGGGAGGACGTGGGAAGCTATAGTGTCGTCGTCGTCATCATCATCATCACCACCATCATCATCATCAACAACAACATAAGCGGAAAAGAAGCGATATACCTGACGTCCAAACGGCATGATCATTGGCTTCCGGGCAGGGGTGGAAGTGTTCTACATCTACATCTACATCCACATTCCTCAAGCCACCTGATGGTGTGTGGCGGAGGCTACCTTGAGTACCTCTATCCGTTCTCCCTTATAGTCCAGTCTCGCATTGTTCGTTGTGGCGTCACCGCCAGACACCACACTTGCTAGGTGGTAACCTTTAAATCGGCCGCGGTCCCTTAGTGTACGCCGGACCCGCGTGTCGCCACTATCAGTGATTGCAGACCGAGCGCCGCCATACGGCAGGTCTAGTGTAGAGAGACTCCCTAGCACTCGCCTCAGTTGTACAGCCGACTTTGCTAGCGATGCTTCACTGCCTTCGTACGCTCTCATTTGCAGAGACGATAGTTTAGCATAGCCTTCAGCTACGTCATTTGCTACGACCTAGCAAGGCGCCATATTCAGTTGCTATGAATGTATTCTGAACAGATAATATTGGGAATCATGTACCGTCAAGAGCGACGTTCATCATTAATGGATTAAAGTTAAGTGTCAGGCAACTTACGTCCGCTTTCTAAATTCTAATTCCTTGTCATCCTCCAGACCTGACGTCAGTATAGTTCTTCCCTCCTCACGCCAGCCTGCGTGAGCTAAGACGAGTGCATTTCGGCCTCCTCTCGTAACACGTTGTTGGCTCTTCTGCCAATACAACATTCGTGGAAAGAAAGATTGTCGGTATGCCTGTGTGTGGCCTATAATTTCTCTGATTTTATCCTCGTGGTCTCTTCATGAGATATACGTAGGATGGAGCATTATACTGCTTGACTCCTCGGTGAAGGTATGTTCTCGAAACTTCAACAAAAGCCCATACGAGCTACTGAGCGTCTCTCTTGCAGAGTCTTCCACTGGAGCTTATCTATCATCTCCGTAACGCTTTCGCGATGACTAAATGATCCTCTAACGAAGTGCGCTGCTCTCCGTTGGATCTTCTCTATCTCTTGTATGAACCCTATTTGGTACGAATCCCACACCGGTGAGCAGTATTCAAGCAGTGGGCGAACAAGCGTACTGTAACCTACTTCCTTTGTTTTCGAACAGAATTTCCTTAGGATTCCTCCAATGAACCTCAGTCTGGCATCTGCTTTACCGACGATTAATTTTATATGGTCATTCCATTTTAAACCACTCTTAACGACTACTCCCAGATAATTTATAGAATTAACTGCTTCCAGTTGCTGAACTGCTATGTTGTAGCTAAATGATATAGGATCTTTCTTTCTGTCTATTCGTAGCACATTACGCTTGTCTATATTGAGATTCAATAGCCATTCCCTGCACGATGCGTCAATTCGTTGCAGATCGTCCTGCATTTCTGTACAATTTTCCATTGTTACAACCTCTCGATATACTATAGCATCATCCCCAAAAGCCTTAGTGAACTTCCGATGTTATCCACAAGGATATATATATATATATATATATATATATATATATATATATATATATATATATATATATATATATATATATAGTGAATAGCAACGGTACTACGACACTCCCCTCGGGAGACTTCTCTCCATTGAGAATGACATGCTGCGTTCTGTTATCTAGGAACTCTTCAGTCCAATCACACAATTGATCTGATAGTCCATATGCTCTTACTTTGCTCATTAAACGACTGTGGGGAACTGTATCAAACGCCTTGCGGAAGTCAAGAACCACGACATCTACCTGGGAACCCGTGTCTATGGCCGTCTGTGTCTCGTGGACGAATAGCGCCTACTGGGTTCCACACTATCGTCTTTTTCGAAACCCATACTGATTCCTACAGAGTAGATTTCTAATCTCCAGAAAACTCATTACACTGGAACAAAATACGTGTTCCAAAATTCTAGGGCGGCCGAAGTGGCCGTGCGGTTCTAGGTGCTACAGTCTGGAGCCGAGCGACCGCTCCGGTCGCAGGCTCGAATCCTGCCTCGGGCATGGATGTGTGTGATGTCCTTAGGTTTTTTTTTTCTTTTTTTGGTCATCAGTCTTCTGACTGGTTTGATGCGGCCCGCCACGAATTCCTTTCCTGTGCTAACCTCTTCATCTCAGAGTAGCACTTGCAACCTACGTCCTCATTTATTTGCTTGACGTATTCCAATCTCTGTCTTCCTCTACAGTTTTTGCCCTCTACAACTCCCTTTAGTGCCATGGAAGTCATTCCCTCATGTCTTAGCAGATGTCCTATCATCCTGTCCCTTCTCCTTATCAGTATTTTCCACATATTCCTTTCCTCTCCGATTCTGCGTAGAACCTCCTCATTCCTTACCTTATCAGTCCACCTAATTTTCAACATTCGTCTCTAGCACCACATCTCAAATCCTTCGATTCTCTTCTGTTGCGGTTTTCCCACAGTCCATGTTTCACTACCATACAATGCTGTACTCCAGACGTACATCCTCAGAAATTTCTTCCTCAAATTAAGGCCGGTATTTGATATTAGTAGACTTCTCTTGGCCAGAAATGCCTTTTTTGCCATAACGAGTCTGCTTTTGATGTCCTCCTTGCTCCGTCCGTCTTTGGTTATTTTACTGCCTAGGTAGCAGATTTCCTTAACTTCATTGACTTCGTGACCATCAATCCTGATGTTAAGTTTCTCGCTGTTCTCATTTCTACTACTTCTCATTACCTTCGTCTTTCTCCGATTTACTCCCAAACCATACTGTGTACTCATTAGACTGTTCATTCCATTCAGCAGATCATTTAATTCTTCTTCACTTTCACTCAGGATAGCAATGTCATCAGCGAATCGTATCATTGATATCCTTTCACCTGGTCTTTTAATTCCACTCCTGAACCTTTCTTTTATTTCCATCATTGCTTCCTCGATGTACAGATTGAAGAGTAGGGGCAAAAGGCTACAGCCTTGTCTTACACCCTTCTTAATACGAGCACTTCGTTCTTGATCGTCCACTCTTATTATTCCCTCTTGGTTGTTGTACATATTGTATATGGCCCGTCTCTCCCTATAGCTTACACCTATTTTTTCAGAATCTCGAACAGCTTGCACCATTTTATACTGTCGAACGCTTTTTCCAGGTCGACAAATCCTATGAAAGTGTCTTGATTTTTCTTTAGCCTTGCTTCCATTATTAGCCGTAACGTCAGAATTGCCTCTCTCGTCCCTTTACTTTTCCTAAAGCCAAACTGATCGTCACCTAGCGCATTCTCAATTTTCTTTTCCATTCTTCTGTATATTATTCTTGTAAGCAGCTTCGATGCATGAGCTGTTAAGCTGATTGTGCGATAATTCTCGCACTTGTCAGCTCTTGCCGTCTTCGGAATTGTGTGGATGATGCTTTTCCGAAAGTCAGATGGTATATCGCCAGACTCATATATTCTACACACCAACGTGAATAGTCGTTTTGTTGCCACTTACCCCAATGATTTTAGAAATTCTGATGGAATGTTATCTATCCCTTCTGCCTTATTTGACCGTAAGTCCTCCAAAGCTCTTTTAAATTCCGATTCTAATACTGGATCCCCTATCTCTTCTAAATCGACTCCTGTTTCTTCTTCTATCACATGAGACAATCTTCACCCTCATAGAGGCTTTCAATGTATTCTTTCCACCTATCTGCTCTCTCCTCTGCATTTAACAGTGGTATTCCCGTTGTACTCTTAATGTTACCACCGTTGCTTTTAATGTCACCAAAGGATGGTTTGGAATTCCTGCATGCTTGTCCTTCCGACAATCATATCATTTTCGATGTCTTCATATTTTTCCTGCAGCCATTTCGTCTTAGCTTCCCTGCACTTCCTATTTATTCCATTCCTCAGCGACTTGTATTTCTGTATTCCTGATTTTCCCGGAACGTGTTTGTACTTCCTCCTTTCATCAATCAACTGAAGTATTTCTTCTGTTACCCATGGTTTCTTCGCAGCTACCTTCTTTGCACCTACGTTTTCCTTCCCAGCTTCTGTGATGGCCCTTTTTAGAGATGTCCATTCCTCTTCAACTGTACTGCCTACTGCGCTATTCCTTATTGTTGTATCTATAGCGTTAGAGAACTTCAAACGTATCTCGTCATTCCTTAGTACTTCCGTATCCCACTTCTTTGCGTATTGATTCTTCCTGACTAACGTCTTGTACTTCAGCCTACTCTTCATCACTACTATATTGTGATCTGAGTCTATATCTGCTCCTGGGTACGCCTTACAATCCAGTATCTGATTTCGGAATCTCTGTCTGACCATGATGTAATCTAATTGAAATCTTCCCGTATCTCCCGGCCTTTTCCAAGTATACCTCCTCCTCTTGTGATTCTTGAACAGGGTATTCGCTATTACTAGCTGAAACTTGTTACAGAACTCAATTAGTCTTTCTCCTCTTTCATTCCTAGTCCCAAGCCCATATTCTCCTGTAACCTTTTCTTCTACTCCTTCCCCTACAACTGCATTCCAGTCGCCCATGACTATTAGATTTTCGTCCCCCTTTACATACTGCATTGCCCTTTCAATATCCTCATACACTTTCTCAATCTGTTCATCTTCAGCTTGCGACGTCGGCATGTATACCTGAACTATCGTTGTCGGTGTTGGTCTGCTGTCGATTCTGATTAGAACAACCCGGTCACTGAACTGTTCACAGTAACACGCCCTCTGCCCTACCATCCTACTCATAACGAATCCTACACCTGTTATACCATTTTCTGCTGCTGTTGATATTACCCGATACTCATCTGACCAGAAATCCTTGTCTTCCTTCCACTTCACTTCACTGACCCCTACTATATCTTGATTGAGCCTTTGCATTTCCCTTTTCAGATTTTCTAGTTTCCCTACCACATTCAAGCTTCTGACATTCCACGCCCCGACTCGTGGAACGTTATCCTTTCGTTGATTATTCAATCTTTTTCTCATGGTAACCTCCCCCTTGGCAGTCCCCTCCCGGAGATCCGAATGGGGGACTATTCCGGAATCTTTTGCCAATGGAGAGATCATCATGACACTTCTTCAAGTACAGGCCACATGTCCTGTGGATACACGTTACGTGTCTTTAATGCAGTGGTTTCCATTGCCTTCTGCATCCTCATGTTGTTGATCATTGCTGATTCTTCCGCCTTTAGGGGCAATTTCCCACCCCTAGGACAAGAGAGTGCCCTGAACCTCTATCCGCTCCTCCGCCCTCTTTGACAAGGCCGTTGTCAGAATGAGGCTGACTTCTTATGCCGGTTAGTTAAGTTTAATTAGTTCTAAGTTCTAGGCGACTGATGATCTCAGAAGTTAAGTCGCGTAGTGCTCAGAACCATTTGACCCATTTGAACCAAAATTCTACAACTGATCGGCCTTTGAGATATAGGTCTATAGTTCTGCACATCTGTTCGACGTCCCTCCTTGAAAACGGAGATGACCTCTGCCCTCTTCCAATGTTTTGGAACGCTACGCTCTTCTACAGACCTGCGGTACACCGCTGCAAGAAGGGGGCAAGTTACTTCGCGTACTCTGTGTAAAATCGAACTGGTATCCCCTCAGGTCCAGCGGCCTTTCCTCTTTTGAGCGATTTTAATTGTTTTTCTATCCCTCTCTCATCTATGAAATGTCTGAGTATGTAAACTGTTCGCGAGCCGCCACTATTAAAATATATCGTGGACGGCAAAATGGCGCTACCCAAAATTGCCACAGAGGCAGCACTGGAGCACTGGTGCACTACGGGCCACAGGTGACAAGGTTGAACGACGGCTGCAGTGCTGTGTACGGGCGAACAGACATGCATCTGTCAGCTACTGTCCATGCAGATGAATCAAGGGGTTATCAACAGTGTCTCCTCATCGAAAGATCAGTGGCCAAGGGTGACATTTTCGACAAATCACGTTCTATGCTCAGTCTGACAAATGGTCGTTGGTGTGTAGAAAGTTAAATGTCTGAAAGAAAACACCCCACAACAATCATCGGAAGGGTCTAGGCCGGTGGAGGGAGTGTTATGGTCTGGGAAATGTTTTCGTGCCATTCCCTGGGTGATCTGATCATTCTGGAAGACACAGTGGGTCAACGTAAGTATGTATCTATCCTTCGAGTCCATGTCTACATCTATATTTACATACATACCCCGCAATATACTATACGGTGCGTGGCGGAGGGTACCTCGTACCACAGCTAGCATCTTCTCTCCCTGTTCGACTCCCAAACAGAACGAGGGAAAAATGACTGCCTATATGCCTTTGTACGAGCTCTAATCTCTCTTATCTTCGTGGTCTCTCCGCGAAATATAAGTTGGCGGCAGTAAAATTATACTGCAGTCAGCCTCAAATGGTGGTTCTCTAAATTTCCTCAGTAGCGATTCACGAAAAGAACGCCTCCTTTCCTCCAGAGACTGCCACCCGAGTTCCTGAAGCATTTCCGTAACACTCGCGTGATGATCAAACCTACCAGTAACAAATCTAGCAGCCCGCCTCTGAATTGCTTCTATGTCCTCCCTCAATCCGACCTGATAGGGATCCCAAACGCTCGAGTAGTACTCAAGAATAGGTCGTATTAGTGTTTTACAAGCGGTCTCCTTTGCAGATGAACCACATCCACCCAAAATTCTACCAATGAACCGAAGACGACTATCCGCCTTCCCCACAACTGCCATTACATGCTTGTCCCTCTTCATATCAGTCTGCAATGTTACGCCCAAATATTTAATCGTCGTGACAGTGTCAAGCGCTACACTACTAATGGAGTATTCAAACATTACGGGATTCTTTTTCCTATTCCTGCTGCATTAATTTACATTTATCTATATTTAGAGTTAGCTGCCATTCTTTACACCAATCACAAATCCTGTCCAAGTCATCTTGTATCCTTCTACAGTCACTCAACGACGACACCTTCCCGTAAACCACAGCATGATCAGCAAACAGCCGCACATTGCTACCCACCCTATCCAAAAGATCATTTATGTAGATAGAAAACAACAGCGGACCTACCACACTTCCCTGGGGCACTCCAGACGATACCCTCACCTCCGATGAACACTCACGATCAGGCCACTCACGTATTTGGGAACCAATCCCATATACTCATACCAGCCCCATATTCAGTTTCTCTCTACTTGGCACGGTAGCATGTACCAGTAGGACAACGCAACGTTTCACACATCTCAGGTGCATATGACTTGTTCAAAGAGCATCAGGATGTGTTTACTGTACTCCCCTGGCCACCAAACTCTCCTGATGTAAACCTAGTCGAGAGTCTGTTGGACCACTTCTATCGGGCTTTCGGCGTCATGTATCCTCAACTAAGAAACGTAGCTTGGCTGGCCACGGAGTCGGCATGGCTCCACATTCGTATCGTTAGCTTCCAGAATCCCATTGACCCTCTTCTTATGCGTCTCGCAGCGGTCCCCGCTGCAAAAGGCTATTATTCAACCTGTTGACAGGTGGCCACATTAATATGAGTGGACAGTGTATGACCTGTTTAGTAGCAGGTTACTTCTTACACTTCAAACTGTAGTAAAATAGTGAAAATTGCTCTCACTCTCTACAAGATGTGTTGATGGAGTTGCAGGAAGGTATTCTGCGATTAATGCAGTTGTTAATGTTTACCAGGATATTTACAAAATTTCCTTTTGGATCAATCCACTGAGAGAGGGGAATTGATGACTTGTCGTTGATGAAGAGCTCCATCAAATATATTGTGTTTTGTCAGTCTCATATGACGAGATATGACATATGAGTCACTTTGTACACCGTCTATTGTGAAATGCCGTGTTTCTACGAACTTAAGGAGATGCAGAAAGACCTGGAAATTTTTTTATTGTTATATATTGTGCTCGTTGCATGGTATAATTATTTAATAGCAATAGTAAGAAGCGATATTAAATGCGAATCTGACGTAAAATCACTGTTAGGCAAAGGACACTTAAACTTGTTACAAGAGTTGTGGGAAATTGCAGTGCATCTTAAAATTGCATGCGAGGCGCTAGGACGACCAACTCTAAAACGTTTGAGCCTCTGATGCCGAAAAGACAAAACAACACAAATCGATCGAATTCATGGAAGCGTTGCTAGAATCGCAGCGAGCGGCATTGTCCTTGCTCGGGGAACAAATGGGAATCTTTGGAAGGAAGACTAAGTAGTATTCGCGGAACCATACTGGATAAATTTAGAGAATCTGTATTTAAAAATTGGCCATGTGCAAATAGGACCTCCACCTTGACTGTTCAGTAAAAACTTAATTACGTGTATAGATAGTTCATCCATCCCCGGAATGGAGAAACCGACTATTTTTGCCTGTTACCGACATTGGTAGTTAGAAGTTATCGGTCCCATGAATTGGAAGACTTTCGAGAATACACTGCCGGAAAAAATTAATACATCCTTTTAGTGGTTTCCAGTTCACTCACGATTTATTGTTGAACAGTGCACATGGTGTACATGAAATGACTAATTTACAGATCAGTAGCACAAGTGGGTCTGAGGCACCAGGTATCGACCAATGCTGAAACATCCACACTAGTAGGTGGTGTAGCCTCCAAGGGCGGGAATGCAGGCGCAGACTTAAGCATCTACTCGATCGAACAGATGGCAAATACTGTCCTAAGATACGTTATTCCACGGCTGCTCGACCTACTCAGGTAGTTCTGTAAAAGCCGTTGGTCGACGAGTCGCACAAGTCGCCCCGCGTCCCATCACATCCCACACGTGCTCGACTGGAGACAAGTCCGGATATCGTTCTAGCCAGGAGAGTTGCAGCACGTCTTGCACAGCACGTTGAGTTTCACGGGCTGTGTATGAGTGGCATTATCCTGTTGGAATAACACATAACCTTCCTGTTGCAAGTACGGCAAAAGAACGAGTCGAGCGACATCCTGCACGTACCGAGCACTGTTAGCATCCTCTCTAGAAACACCAAAGGCGAACGAGAGTTGTTCCTTACCGCACTCCAAAAAATAAAGCCTGGTATGGGGCAAGTATGGCAAGAACGAATGCACTCTACGAGACAACCCTCACCAGGTATACGTCGTACTTGCAAACGACCATCACTTGCGTGCAATCAGAATATGTTTCCAACGCTGAATACCACGGCGCGCCATTCCAAGTGATCCTCTGATGAACCGTGCACGTCGATGCTGTGGCTTAAGTGGAAGATGGGCTAGAGATGTGCGTGACCGTAATCCCATTGTTAATAACTGGTTTGCAATAGTTCGTGTTGACACGTCTGGGCTCCTTACCTGTGCTGTGGTAGCTGTACGATCTGCCACTGCTGCCCTTACAATACGACGATCCTGGCGGGCGTCTGTGTTGCGTGGACGTCCAGAATCTCTTCTACGGATGTTGCACAACTGACGTAGCACGTCCAACTTGGGCGGCAGTTCTGCTAAAGGGCCATCCCGTCACTCGGAAGGCCACAGCATGACCCCTTTCAAAATCGTTCACTTGGCTGTAAGAAGTACGAGTGCATACCCGTGCATGGTTGCCTGCTTGCTTCGCGTGTCTGCACCACACTGAGCTTTCTGGCTGTGAGTATTCCCCGTTATAGGGTAGACAGAGATGGCACTTGGTAGCATTGCCACTACGCTATCCGTTGGCGGACGACGTTGAAACCACTATCAGTACATTTACTACCCCCCAGGTGTAATCGGATGAAAATCGACGTCTACTTTCGAGGTGTACTAATGTTTTTTCTGCAGTGTAGGCCTATGTTAATTACAAAAATGCTCTAGAATAGCTGTTTATAATAATTATAATATTTATTAACGACATACTATCTCGGGCTACAATTTTGGTGAGACTATCTATAATTGTTAATCCTATTAATATGAAAGGGACTACATTGTACTTATTTCCAGAATGCTGTGATGTCCACATTACGTCATTAGTAACTGTATTACAACTGTCAGTGTTTTGATTAAATGGTAATTAACGCAAATATATTGAAAATAACACAGTAATTGTGGTTTGACGGTAGTTTAACAGTTTATATGTTTTCACAGATTATACAGGTGAACAGCAATATTACTTTATTTACTACATTTTGTCACGATTAACTTTGGTTGTGGCTTGTGTTATTTCCGATTTATCCTTTTCTAATAGTTCAACGAAGCGTTTGAGGTAGTACTTGTGTCTACATTCTGTACGCTCGTTTAATACTTCTTGTGGGTATGTTCTCGTGTTTATACAGGGTGTTTCAAAAATGACCGGTATATTTGAAACTGCAATAAAAACTAAACTAGCAGCGATAGAAATACACCGTTTGTTGCAAAATGCTTGGGACAACAGTACATTTTCAGGCGGACAAACTTTCGAAATTACAGTAGTTACAATTTTCAACAACAGATGGCGCTGCAAGTGATGTGAAAGATATAGAAGACAACGCAGTCTGTGGGTGCGCCATTCTGTACGTCGTCTTTCTGCCGTAAGCGTGTGCTGTTCACAACGTGCAAGTGTGCTGTCGACAACATGGTTTATTCCTTAGAACAGAGGATTTTTCTGGTGTTGGAATTCCATCGCCTAGAACACAGTGTTGTTGCAACAAGACGAAGTTTTCAATGGTGGTTTAATGTAACCAAAGGACCGAAAAGCGATACAATAAAGGATATGTTTGAAAAATTTCAACGGACTGGGAACGTGACGGATGAACATGCTGGAAAGGAAGGGCGACCGCGTACGGCAACCACAGAGGGCAACGCGCAGCTAGTGCAGCAGGTGATCCAACAGCGGCCTCGGGTTTCCGTTCGCCGTGTTGCAGCTGCGGTCCAAATGACGCCAACGTCCACGTATCGTCTCATGCACCAGAGTTTACACCTCTATCCATACAAAATTCAAACGCGGAAACCCCTCAGCGCCGCTACCATTGCTGCACGAGAGACATTCGCTAACGATCTAGTGCACAGGATTGATGACGGCGATATGCATGTGGGCAGCATTTGGTTTACTGACGAAGCTTATTTTTACCTGGACGGCTTCGTCAATAAACAGAACTGGCGCATATGGGGAACCGAAAAGCCCCATGTTGCAGTCCCATCGTCCCTGCATCCTCAAAAAGTACTGGTCTGGGCCGCCATTTCTTCCAAAGGAATCATTGGCCCATTTTTCAGATCCGAAACGATTACTGCATCTCGCTATCTGGACATTCTTCGTGAATTTGTGGCGGTACAAACTGCCTTAGACGACAATGCGAACACCTCGTGGTTTATGCAAGATGGTGCCCGGCCACATCGCACGGCCGACGTCTTTAATTTCCTGAATGAATATTTCGATGATCGTGTGATTGCTTTGGGCTATCCGAAACATACAGGAGGCGGCGTGGATTGGCCTCCCTATTCGCCAGACATGAACCCCTGTGACTTCTTTCTGTGGGGACACGTGAAAGACTAGGTGTACCGCCAGAATCCAGAAACAATTGAACAGCTGAAGCAGTACATCTCATCTGCATGTGAAGCCATTCCGCCAGACACGTTGTCAAAGGTTTCGGGTAATTTCATTCAGAGACTACGCCATATTATTGCTACGCATGGTGGATATGTGGAAAATATCGTACTATAGAGTTTCCCAGACCGCAGCGCCATCTGTCGTTGACAATTGTAACTACTGTAATTTCGAAAGTTTGTCTGCCTGAAAATGTACTGTTGTCCCAAGCATATTGCAACAAACGGTGTATTTCTATCGCTGCTCGTTTAGTTTGTATTGCCGTTTCAAATATACCGGTCATTTTTGAAACACCCTGTACATATTTCAAGTTCTTCAAGAATGTTCATTGCAAGACCATTTGGTATTCTGTGCAGTATATGGAGTGTATTTTACTTTGTATCAGTGGTATGGTTTTGATTTTTCAAATGTAGAAAGAAGCTCGCCTGAATATTCTCGCTGTTCCTAATGAGTTCTTTATATCTGACGTTAAAATTTCTTTCTGTTTGCGGAGTGATTAAATCATTAAACACTAATTACTATAATCAGTTATTCTGCATCTTTTTAATAATGTTAGTGTTGAGTTTGAAGTCGGATAACAAATGAAATATTAGAAATTGCAATTGAATAATTTTCGTTTTTTTTTTTTTTTGTTTTAGTCGCGCTGTGAAACCTTGCTTGTTGCAGATTTCATGATTCTACGTCAACGGGAAGTACCCTATTGATTTTGATGACTGAGTTTGCGAGTATTAAAAAATGTAACGTGAATGGCTGTACCTTTTGATTGCACTGATGCTCCAGCATAATTTTTTGTACTCCACTAAAGGATAATACACTTTAATATATACGATATAAATTTCAACTTGATGCTTCAGTCCGTTCCCTGGAAAAGATGTCGAAACAGACTAACAGACGGACAGTGGGGTAACAAATGACAAAAAAATATTTTTTTTCATGTGATATAATTAGCAATTTTCGGATTTTTTCCTTTACTTTTACTGTGAAGTTTTGCTTCTTGACAGACTTCATGATTCTAGGTTAAGTGGACTACCAAAAAAGGTTCAAATGTCTCTGAGCACTATGCGACTTAACTTCTGAGGTCATCAGTCGCCTAGAACTTAGAACTAATTAAACCTAACCTTAGGACATCACACACATCAACGCCCGAGGCAGGATTCGAACCTGCGACCGTAGCGGTCGCTCGGCTCCAGACTGTACGCCTAGAGCCGCACGGCCACTCCGGCCGGCTAAGGGGACTACCCTTTGGGATTTGATGAATGAGTTTGCGAGTGTTAAAATATGCGACATAAATGACCGTATCTTGTCACTGCATAGACTTACTACATTCAATGTTTTACGCCGCAAAGCAGGCCGTAGAAATTAGTGTGTGACATAAATTTCAAACTGATACGCCTACCTGTTTCTGAGAAAAAGTGTTTTCCAAAATTGGACTGACAGATGGATAACAAAGTGATCCTATCAGGGTTCCGTTTCTATCGACTCTTCGATCACAATCACATATCTTACGCAAGGATAAGAGAAATTAGGGCGCGTATTTAGGTATATAGGGAGTCATTTTATCTTAGTACGTGAATGGAATAGGACAGAAAACAGCAATCAGTGATACGAAATTCCCTCAATCGTGCACTGTATGGTAGCTTGTGCAGTACGCAAGTAGACGTACCTGCGTGTTTTATGACTTAATAATACACGAGATCAGTGCCCCAGTAAAAAAACAGAGTAAAGCTGTATAAAAGCACTACTAGACGAAACGATCAATGGCGTGTAATGTTTGAGGACGTTGTTCGTTTGATGCTCTGTATCAACGGAGCATGGAGTATTCGATTCTGAATGAAACACCTTCGTTGTCTTGTGTACACTCTACTACTCCAGAGAATTTTTTGGGCTGCAAACTAATTCAATGTGGTGCTGCTGAAACAGCCTTCGGCGTTGCTGTGACGTGTACCTGAAATTCAGCGTGCACTGGCCGGAGGTGAGCAAACAGCGCTGGAGTATCCAGGCGAGGCCGTCGGTCTGGCTGGAATTCGCCCACGCACGCAGTCAGCGCGGCAATGCGGCGCGTCTGTGCCCTTAACACGAGCCCACGCTCTCCCGCCCCAGGCGCTCTGCCATCTCGCCATCGCAATGCCGGATGGTACATCTGGCGCCTGAGTAAACAGCTCCGCGCACTCTGCAGTACTTTAGTTATTTATTCGCTCAGAAGTGAAATCAGTTATGCCAAGAGTAGTAATATTAGCTTTTCTCTCGAAATATGTTTCAATTTTATTTAAAAAAAAAGTATCTCTCATACGATTTCGAAGGAAAATCCTTCTATTACAGTCAGGAAGCATTTATTACTGTTTTGTCAATACCTTTTCCAATTTCTACCCAAGTCATCAAATTTTGTGTATTCCAGGGCACCTTGTGAAAGCAATGCAGGCATGTTAAATTATCCTTCTGTACAGATCGGTAGAAAAATTTCATAATTATAAATCAAGAACATACAATTTTCGACATTTTTACTGCTGGAACAAAAACAGTTTTGTGCTCCTCACTGTATGTTTATTTACATCTAGTGGCAGCTAGCCGTTGGTGGGTAGGCTTGCGTGCCTCAGCGATACAGATGGCCGTACAGTAGGTGCAACCACAACGGAGGGGTATCTGTTGAGAGGCCAGACAAACGTGTGGTTCCTGAAGAGGGGCAGCAGCCTTTTCAGTAGTTGCAGGGGCAACAGTCTGGATGATTGACTGACCTGGGCTTGCAACATTAACCAAAACGGCCTTGCTGTGCTGGTACTGCGAACGGCTGAAAGCAAGGGGAGACTACGGCCGTAATTTTTCCCGAGGGAATGCAGCTTTACTGTATGGATAAATGGTGATGGCGTCCTCTTCGGTAAAATATTCCGGAGGTAAAATAGTCCCCCATTCGGATCTCCGGGCGGGGACTACTCAAGAGGACGTCATTATCAGGAAAACGAAAACTGGCGTTCTACGGATCGAAGTGTGGAATGTCAGATCCCTTAACCGGGCAGGTAGATCAGAAAATTTAAAAAGGGAAATGGATATGTTAAAGTTAGATTTAGTGGGAATTAATGAAGTTCGGTGACAGGAGGAACAAGACTTTTGGTCAGGTGAATACAGGGCTATAAACACAAAATCAAACAGGGGTAATGCAGGAGAAGTTTAATAATGAATAAAAAAATAGGAGTGCGGGTAAGCTACTACAAACAGCATAGTGAACGTATTATTGTGGCCACGATAGACACGAAGCCCACGTCTACTACAGTAGTACAAGTTTATATGCCAACTAGCTCTGTAGATGATGAAGAAATTGAAGAAATGTATGATGAGAAAAAAGAAATTATTCAGGTAGTGCTGCGAGACGAAAATTTAATAGTCATGGGTGACTGGAATTCGAGAGTAGGAAAAGGAAGAGAAGGAAACATAGTAGGTGAATATGGGTTGGGGCTAAGAAATGAAAGAGGAAGCCGCCTGGTAGAGTTTTGCACAGAGCATAACTTAATCATAGCTAACACTTGGTTGAGGAATCATGAAAGAAGGTTGTATACATGGAAGAATCCTGGAGATACTAGAAGGTATCAGATAGATTATATAATGGTAAGACAGAGATTTAGGAACCAGGTTTTAATTTGTAAGACATTTCCAGGGGCAGATGTGGACTCTGACCACACTCTATTGGTTATGAACTGTAGATTAAAACTGAAGAAACTGCAGAAAGGTGGGAATTTAAGGAGATGGGACCTGGATAAACTGACTAAAGGGGAGGTTGTACAGAGTTTCAGGGAGAGCATAAGGGAACAATTGACAGGAATGGGGGAAGGAAATACAGTAGAAGAAGAATGGGTAGCTCTGAGGGATGAAGTAGTGAAGGCAGCAAAGGATCAAGTAGGTAAAAAGATGAGGGCTATTAGAACTCCTTGGGTAACAGAAGGATTATTGAATTTAATTGATGAAAGGAGAAAATATAAAAATGCAGTAAATGAAGCAGGCAAAAAGGAATACAAACGTCTCAAAAATGAGATCGACAGGAAGTGCAAAATGGCTAAGCAGGGATGGCTAGAGGACAAATGCATAGATGTAGAGGCTTATCTCACGAGGGGTAAGATAGATACTGCCTACAGGAAAATTAAAGAGACCTTTGGAGAACAGAGAACCACTTGCATGAATATCAAGAAGTCAGATGGAAACCCAGTTCTAAGCAAAGAAGGGAAAGCAGAAAGGTGGAAGGAGTATATAGATGGTCTATACAAGGGCGATGTACTTGAGGAAAATATTATGGAAATGGAAGAGGATGTAGATGAAGATGAAATGGGAGATACGATACTGCGTGAAGAGTTTGACAGAGCACTGAAAGACCTGAGTCGAAACAAGGCCCCGGGAGTAGACAACATTCCATTAGAACTACTGATAGCCTTGGGAGAGCCAGTCATGACAAAACTCTACCATCTGGTGAGCAAGATGTATGAAACAGGCGAAATACCCTCAGACTTCAAGAAGAATGTACTAATTCCAATTCCAGAGAAAGCAGGTGTTGACAGATGTGAAAATTACCGAACTATCAGTTTAATAAGTCACAGCTGCAAAATACTAACGCGAATTCTTTACAGACGAATGGAAAAACGGGTAGAAGCCGACCTCGGGGAAGATCAGTTTGGATTCCGTAGAAATATTGGAACACGTGAGGCAATACTGACCTTACGACTTATCTTAGAAGAAAGATTAAGGAAAGGCAAACCTACGTTTCTAGCATTTGTAGACTTAGAAAAAGCTTTTGACAATGTTGACTGGAATACTCTCTTTCAAATTCTAAAGGTGGCAGGGGTAAAATACAGGGAGCGAATGGCTATTTACAATTTGTACAGAAACCAGATGGCAGTTATAAGAGTCGAGGGACATGAAAGGGAAGCAGTGGTTGGGAAGGGAGTAAGACAGGGTTGTAGACTCTCCCCGATGCTATTCAATCTGTATATTGAGCAAGCAGTAAGGGAAACAAAAGAAAAGTTCGGAGTAGGTATTAAAATCCATGCAGAAGAAATAAAAACTTTGAGGTTGGCCGATGACATTGTAATTCTGTCAGAGACAGCAAAGGACTTGGAAGAGCAGTTGAACGGAATGGACAGTGTGTTGAAAGGAGGTTATAAGATGAACATCAACAAAAACAAAAAGAGGATAATGGAATGTAGTCGAATTAAGTAGGGTGATGCTGAGGGAATTAGATTAGGAAATGAGACACTTAAAGTAGTAAAGGACTTTTGCTATTTGGGGAACAAAATAACTGATGATGGTCGAAGTAGAGAAGATATAAAATGTAGACTGGCAATGGGAAGGAAAGCGTTTCTCAAGAAGAGAAATTTGTTAACATCGAGTATAGATTTAAGTGTCAGGAAGTCTCTTTTCTGAAAGTATTTGTATGGAGTGTAGCTATGTATGGAAGTGAAACATGGACGATAAATAGTTTGGACAAGAAGAGAATAGAAGGTTTCGAAATGTGGTGCTACAGAAGAATGCTGAAGATTAGATGGGTAGATCACATAAGTAATGATGAAGTATAGAATAGAATTGGGGAGAAGAGGAGTATGTGGCACAACTTGACAAAAAGAAGGGACCGGTTAGTAGGACATGTTTTGAGGCATCAAGGGATCACAAATTTAGCATTGGAGGGCAGCGTGGAGGGTAAAAATCGTAGAGGGAGACCAAGAGATGATTGCACTAAGCAGATTCAGAAGGATGTGGGTTGCAGTAAGTACTGGGAGATGAAGAAGCTTGCACAGGATAGGGTAGCATGGAGAGCTGCATCAAACCAGTCTCAGGACTGAAGACCACAACAACAACAACAACAACAGTGGCAGTATTGGTTGCAGTAACAGTAGCATGGAGAACCAAGAAGTAGTGCTCGGATTAGGAAGGGGGTTACCCAAGAATGCAATTTTTCTAACCAATTGTTCCGTCTATACACCGAAGAAGCAACGACGGAAATACAAAACATGTTCAGTAGTGGGTTTAAACTTTGGAGGGGAAGGATGTCAGTGGTAATATTCGATGATGATGTTGCTGTTCGCAGTAACTGTGAGGAAGAATTACATAATATCTTGAGCTGTCTAAATCTCTTTACGTTGATGGAAAGTGAACCCAAGAAAGGTGGAAGTAATGTGGAATAACAGAAATGTGATTATATGTAAACTTAACATCGGAAATGGTAACCAGTTTACCCTGGAAGCAAAATAAAACAAACAGACGAAGCAAAGGGCATAAAAAGTAACTAACACATGCGAGAGTGCTTTCCCAGCCAAAAGCAGTCTTCTGGCATCAAACCGAGGTCTCAGTCTGGGGGAATACAGTGTGCATCTGGAGCACAACATGGTATGGTAGCGAATCCAGGTCAGTGGGAAAAGCAGAGCAGAGGGATTCAAACCATTTGAACCATTTGAGATGTGATAGTGTCGGACTATGTTGAAAATTTATTAGGCTGGTAAGGAGTTTGCGATACAGTCCAATGAACCTTTGCGAACTCCTTTTGGGTGCGCGGACTTGTGAGAGAATTTTTGTGGCGACGAACAGCTAAGTGGTTTGTTCCGTTTCCTGAGAGTAGCACAATACTCCTTAGAGTTGATCGTCGCATCATGGCGGAGGACACCAAACAGAACAACCCCTTCAATGTCCCAAGAGACCGTTGCCATGACTACCAGCTGAAGGTGTGGCATTGTAATTTTTCTTTGGAGGACAGGTGATACGACTCCACTCTATGGATTGCTATTTTCTTTCCGATAAGAAGTAATGAACCATGTTTCATCGCCTGTGACGAATTTCATTACTACGATCAGCCTCTTAACGCGCAAGCTATGTCGCACAGATCTTACTGGTTTTTTGTTAAGCAACGAGGAAGCCATCTGCCATATGAGGTCTGTTCAAAAAATTCCGGAACTTTGTCCACAAAATTTTTCTACCCTTACCTTTTACTGATTCCGCATGATCACCTTCGAAATACTCTCATCAACAATTGACACTCCGCTCCCAAAGACGTTTCCAGTTCCGGAAGCAGTCATAATACACCTCTTGCTGGATCATGCGAAGCGTCGTCAGCGAATTTTGTTTTATCTCGTCTGTCGTTACAAATTTTCGTCCATTCAAAGTGGTTTTCAAATTTGTAAATAAAAAAAATAGTCCTCAGGGGCCAGGTATGGAGAGTACGGAGAAAGAGGCAGCATAGCGATTTCGTTTTTTTGTGTAGTAGTGACGTACCAACAAGGATGAACGTGCGGGAGCGTTATCGTGATGCAAAACCATAAATTGTTTCACCACATTTCAGGCCATTATCTTCTGACAGTTCCTCGCAGGCGTCGCAACACGACCTGATGCTACCGCCAATTAACAATTTGTCTTTGTGGCACGAGTCCATGATGAACAAATACTTAAAAGTCAAAGAGAATTATCGGCAAGGCTTTGGCATTTGACCTGACCTGACGAGCTTTCTTTGGTCGTCGAGAACCTTTCCCTACCCACAGTGAAGATTGAACCTTGGCCTCAGCGTCATAACCGTAGACCCCAGTTCTCATCACCGGTTATGATTCTCTTAAGGAGCATCTCATTCCCATTTGCGCAACCCAAAAGCTCTTCACAGTTTGCGAGGTGAAGGTCTTTCTAGTGTTGACCCATGAGCCGTGAGACGAACTTGGCGGCAACACGATGCATTGCAAGGTGTTGTGTCAGGATTTCATTACATGATCCAGCTGAAATGTTACATTTCTCTGCAATCTCTCGGACAGTCGATCATCGATTGGCACGCACAGTTTCTTTGACGTTCCTGACCTGAGCGTCATCGGTAGACGTCGAAAGACGTCCTGAACGAGCGTCATCTTTAACACACTTCTGGCCATTTTTAAACCGTGTGAACCATTCGCAACACTTAGTACGGCTTAAATACTCCTCAACGTAGGCTTCCTGCATCATTTGGTGTCTCTCTGTAAGAGTTTTCTTCAGTTTAACGAAAAATGTAATGCAATCACGTTGCTACTCTAACTCTGCCATCTCGAAATTCGCAAACTGTGCGATACAACGTTCTACTGAGCAACAAGTAACAGACGTACAACGATGAAACTTCCAAAAGTTACACATTAAACAAAAGCAAGTGCAGGGATGCCAACCGCATTTCGCTCCAGTACACCAAATTACGAACGTTCCGGAACATCTTGAACAGACTTCGTGCATCTTTGAGTACCCAAACTGATGAACGAGTGTGTGAGCACTGACAACAGAGAGGTCCAGTTGAGGACCGTGGTGTTTGATTGTGATCCGACGATCACCTCGAATGTGAGTGTCCGCACGGTTCAACACTGCAGCATCTGCGGTGCTCTGGTTTTCCACCTAAAGAAAGTCAATGACAGCCCTCTGCTTGGAACGCACCTTCGGTACAGATGCCATCTTGAAGACTACGTACAACACGTCATGAAACTCTAGGGGCTGAAGCAGGAATGTTCCTTGATGTCCAACAACAAATTCCGCATGTTAAGCCTAAATTGACCGAGGAAAAAAAGTACTTCATTAATTACTGAAAGCCTCTCGTAGTAGTAGTAGTTGTAGCAGTAATTTTTGTTTTGTTCTTCCGTGGGTAACTTTTACAACGATATTGAACATACTAATTCTTACATAAAATCATTTTCATACTTACATTTTTTAATACGACAAGAATGATACAGGTAGTCGACGATAGCCTCATAAAACGACTCATCCTCGCTTTTAAGTGAAGTAATTGAGGAAAACCACGCAAAACATCAGTCAAGATGGCACGATGGAGGTTAATGCATCGAAATTCCGAAATACATGGAAAATCTATTTAGAACCGTACCACTTCATTCCGTTTACAAATAGTGTACAACAGCGTTTTGCAGTTTTTCTATATTTCTGATTTAATATGTTGGTGCATAAGTTCGTAGCATTGTTGCTTTGCACGTTGATATTCCGCTTGCAATGAGTTTATTTATTGATTGTCATTTTTATTTGCTATTTGAGTTAACATATTGTCATTTTGTCGTTTGGAGAAGGTGAATGGAGCTGTGGACGCTGGATGATGAAGTGCCAAGTGGAAGAATCGGAACTTTTCCGGCATATACTTTTGTTTCATGATGATGATGGTGTTTGGTTTGTAGGGCGCTCAACTGCGCGGGCATCGCCGGCCGGAGTGGCCGAGCGGTTCTAGGCGCTACAACCTGGAACTGCGCGACCGCTACGGTCGCAGGTTCGAATCCTGCCTCGAGCATGGCTGTGTGTGACGTCCTTAGGTTAGGTAGGTTTAAGTAGTTCTAAGTTCTAGGGGACTGACGACCTCAGAAGTTAAGTCCCATAGTGATCAGAGCCATTTCTGCGCGGGCATCAGCGCCCGGCTTCTGTTTGAGTTCAAGGGTGTCAACAGTGGAGGCAACCAACCAGAAACATTTGCGTAGTGTACGTGAATAATGCCATTGGACAGAGCACGGCAAGGAAATGGTTTTCTGGTTTTAAGCAGACTCGGTTTGACATTAGTGACTCTCCAAGTTGAGAAAGACCTTCGGGGTTTTGGATAAATCAATAATGATACACGTCATTGCGCTCGAGAACTGGCATGTGTGATGAACTCTGATCATTCCACCTTCGTGCGACATTTTAATGCAATGGGGAAGGTCCAAAGAAAGGTATGTATGGATATCGCATGCTCTAAGCCAAAATAACAAAAATCAGCGGCTGGGCGCATGAGAACCTCTGGTGAACAACGCCGACTATTCTTATCTGCATCACTACTGGTGAGGAGAAGTGACATATTTACGCTAAGATACGGAAAAGAAAGGAATGACTGAGTCCAAACAAAGCAGCAACTCTCTGTATAAAGATGTGCGCTCATCCACAAAAGATAATGTTCTCTCTGGCGGAACAGCGATGGTGTGATGTACTACGAACTGCTTCTGCGAGGGGTAGCCATCACTGCTGACGTTTACTGTGAACAACTGAGACGCCTTGCAAACGCAGTCTAAAGGAAGCGATTAGTGTGGCTGCCTGAAGCGATGCTACTGCACGATAACGCCTGCCCGTAGTCTGCTAGACTGACAAGAAACACTGCACAGGAATTGGGTCGGGTAGTCACTCCACCTTATTCACCTGATCTTGCACCCTCACTTCTGATCTTTCCCGCTCTCAATATAATAACTTTCAAGGAACTTTTATCCGATTGAAAATACGTCCTGATCGCGCGGGATTAGCCGAGCGGTCATAGGCGCTACAGTCATGGACTGTGCGGCTGGTCCCAGTGGAGGTTCGAGTCCTCCTTCGGGCATGGGTGTGTGTGTTTGTCATCACGATAATTTAGGCTAAGTAGTATGTAAGCTTAGGGACTAATGACCTTAGCGGTAAAGCCCCATAAGATTTCACACACATTTGAACAAAATACGTCCTGAACGTGACTCGACGAGTGCTTCACCTCAAAGCCATGTGTTTTCTACAGTAGCGCAATCGAAAACTCACCACAGCGCGGCAGAGTGTTGCAAATAGTCAAAGGGAATATACTATTAATGAATCAAGGGTCTGCTATATGTACTGTTGTGTTGATTAAAAAACTCTGTCCGAACAGGACTTGGAAGGCCCGAGGATACCGACCGGCCGCCGTGTCATCCTCAGGCCACAGGCGGCACTGGACGCGGATATGGAGGGGTATGTGGTCAGCACACAGCTCTCCCGGCCGTACGTCTGTTTAAGATACCGGAGCCGCTACTTCTCAGTCATGTAGCTCCTCAGTTTGCCTCACAAGAGCTGAGTGCACCTCCGCTTGTCAACAGCGTTCGGCAGACCGGATGGTCACCCATCCAAATGCTAGCCCAGCTAGACAGCGCTTAACTTCTGTCATCTGTCGGGAACCGGTGTCAACTACGCGGCAAGGCCGTTGGCGTGTAGATTAAACGTATGAAGAAATTCTACGAACTTGTGGACCAATTCAATGTCAGGAAATCCCCACAAGTATTTCCTGTTATCCATTTTCATATACTTCAGTGATGAAATTAACGTTGCCTTATGAAGTGACAATATCTGTATTAACGAGGTTGGTTTGCCTATGAGAAACGACTGTCAGGTGGATACCTTGATTATTGACTAAGAGGGTTTTCTGGTAGAGCTACTCACTTTTGTTTAGTAAAACGTATTTGCAGGTAATAAATGAAGAAACGTGAAGAAATGTTAGCAGTTCGTGGTCAATAATAATTCACTGTGTTGCTCTAGACAGAGCATGTTTAACGAAAATCTGACGTAACTATTAGATGTGATTCACGGGATTACAGCAGAATCAGCGGTTGATATTTATTACAGTTCAGTTCCAATGATTTCTCCTAATTTCTTTCACTCGGTAGTTTTTTACGAGGCCATTCATCGTCAATTTGGCCAAAGCTGCTATAACGCAGCAGGTTCATCCACATTTGGACGTTAACATTGTGTAACGGGAGTGATATCGTAACTTTGGCCTTCATATCTCGGTAATGCTTCGCCGGTTTTTTTGTGAACTGTTTCGCTCTGAGCAGTGAGAAACATTACAGAATCTGACTTTTTTCTAGAACTTCCCAATATAACTGTAAATGTTTCTCGCCTCAGAAAAACTATAATTTCAATATATCTGGAACACACCACTGGAGTAAGGTTTCCTGTGAGTGGGAGGACCGGGAAAAATAAGAGTTGAAAATCATTCGTACAACGATTTTTATTAATACTCCCCAGGAGAAGCAACTTCACCAATTAGGTAAATAGGATCTTGACGTCTGAAGACCAAAGCATCCAATTATATGGAGCAAATAAAGAACTGTTACTGATAATCGATAAAACAGCGTCTTTAAAAGTTCTTTCACTTTGTTAAAAGGACAGACGATTAATTACAAAACTCAAGAATGCTCCCAAAATACAGTGTGCTATAACAAGTAGCAAATTTGTGGTAAGGTCTTAATGGGACCAAACTGCAGAGGTCATCGGCCCCTAAGCCTACACAATACTTAATTTAACGTAAACTAACGTACACTGTGGACAACACACACACCCATCCCCGAGGTAGGACTCGAACCGCTGACGAGGGGAGCCGCACGGACCGTGACCAGACGCCCTAGACCGAGCGGCTACCCCGCGCAGCACTATAACAAGTATAACATGGCATGAATAGAACTGTGTACAAGACAGGCAGTCAACAAACATCTTTACAATGTATGACTGTTGTTGTTGTTGTGGTCTTCAGTCCTGAGACTGGTTTGATGCAGCTCTCCATGCTACCCTATCCTGTGCAAGCTTCTTCATCTCCCAGTACCTACTGCAACCTACATCCTTCTGAATCTGCTTAGTGTATTCATCTCTTGCACTCCCTCGACGATTTTTACCCTCCACGCTGCCCTCCAATGCTAAATTTGTGATCCCTTGATGCCTCAAAACATGTCCTAACAACCGATCCCATCTTCTAGTCAAGTTGTGCCACAAACTTCTCTTCTCCCCAATCCTATTCAATACCTCCTCATTAGTTACGTGATCTACCCACCTTATCTACAGCATTCTTCTGTAGCACCACATTTCGAAAGCTTCTATTCTCTTCCTGTCCAAACTAGTTATCGTCCATGTTTCACTTCCATACAAGGCTACACTCCATACAAATACTTTCAGAAACGACATCCTGACACTTAAATCTGTACTCGATGTTAACAAATTTCTCTTCTTCAGAAACGATTTCCTTGCCATTGCCAGTCTACATTTTATATCCTCTCTACTTCGACCATCACCAGTTATTTTACTCCCTAAATAGCAAAACTCCTTTACTACTTTAAGTGTCTCATTTCCTCCCCGAGGTCCGCTTCTACCAGTTTTTCCATTCGTCTGTAAAGAATTGGCGTTAGTATTTTGCAGCTGTGACTTATTAAACTGATAGTTCGGTAATTTTCACATCAGTCAACACCTGCTTTCTTTGGGATTGGAATTATTATATTCTTCTTGAAGTCTGAGGGGATTTCGCCTGTCTCATACATCTTGCTCACCAGATGGTAGAGTTTTGTCATGACTGGCTCTCCCAAGGCCATCAGTAGTTTTAATGGAATGTTGTCTATTCCCGGGGCTTTGTTTCGACTCAGGTCTTTCAGTGCTCTGCCAAACTCTTCACGCAGTATTTATCTCCCATTTCGTCTTCATCTACATCCTCTTCCAATTCCATAATATTGTCCTCAAGTACATCGCCCTTGTATAAACCCTCTATATACTCCTTCCACCTTTCTGCCTTCTCTTCTTTGCTTAGAACTGGGTTTCGATCTGAGCTCCTGATATTCATACAAGTGGTTCTCTTCTCTCCAAAGGTCTCTTTAATTTTCCTGTAGGCAGTATCTATCTTACCCTTCGTGAGATAAGCCTCCACATCCTTACATTTGTCCTCTAGCCATCCCTGCTTAGCCATTTTGCACTTCCTGTCGATCTCATTTTTGAGACGTTTGTATTCCTTTTTGCTTGCTTCATTTACTGCATTTTTATATTTTCTCCTTTCATCAATTAAATTCAATATTTCTTCTGTTACCCAAGGATTTCTATTAGCCTTCGCCTTTTTACCTACTTGATCGACTGCTACCTTCACTACTTCATCCCTCAGAGCTACCCATTCTTCTTCTACTGTACTTCTTTCCCCCATTCCTGTCAATTGTTCCCTTATGCTCTCCCTCAAACTCTCTACAACCTCTGGTTTAGTCAGTTTATCCAGGTCCCATCTCCTTAAATTCCCACCTTTTTGCAGTTTCTTCAGTTTCAATCTGCAGTTCATAACCAATAGATTGTGGTCAGAATCCACATCTGCCCCTGGAAATGTCTTACAAATTAAAACGTGGTTCCTAAATCTCTGTCTTACCATTATATAATCTATCTGATACCTTTTAGTATCTCCAGGATTCTTCCAGGTATACAACTTTCTTTTATGATTCTTGAACCAAGTGTTAGCTATGATTAAGTTATGCTCTGTGCAAAATTCTACAAGGCGGCTTCCTCTTTCATTTCTTAGCCCCAATCCATATTAACCTACTATGTTTCCTTCTCTCCCTTTTCCTACTGACGAATTCCAGTCACCCATGACTATTAAATTTTCGTCTCCCTTCACTAGCTGAATAATTTCTTTTATCTCGTCATACTTTTCATCAATTTCTTCATCATCTGCAGAGCTAGTTGGCATATAAACTTGTACTACTGTAATAGGCATGGGCTTTGTGTCTATCTTGGCCACAATAATGCGTTCACTATGCTGTTTGTAGTAGCTTACCTGCACTCCTATTTTTTTATTCATTATTAAACCTACTCCTGCATTACCCCTATTTGATTTTGTATTTATAGCCCTGTATTCACCCGACCAAAAGTCTTGTTCCTCCTGTCACCGAACTTCATTAATTCCCACTATATCTAACTTTAACCTATCCATTTCCCTTTTTAAATTTTCTAACCTACCTGCCCGATTAAGGGATCTGACATTCCACGCTCCGATCCGTAGAACGCCAGTTTTCTTTCTCCTGATAACGACGTCCTCTTGAGTAGACCCCGCCCGGAGATCCGAATGGGGGACTATTTTACCTCCGGAATATCTTACCCAAGAGGACACCATCATCATTTAATCATACAGTAAAGCTGCATGTCTTCGCGAAAAATTACGGCTGTAGTTTCCCCTTGCTTTCAGCCGTTCGCTGTACCAGCACAGCAAGGCCGTTTTGGTTAATGTTGCAAGGCCAGATCAGTCAATCATCCAGACTGTTGCCCCTGCAACTACTGAAAAGGCTGCTGCCACTCTTCAGGAACCACACGTTTGTCTGGCCTCTCAACAGATACCCCTCCGTTGTGGTCGCACCTACGGTGCGGCCATCTGTATCGCTGAGGCACGCAAGCCTCCCCACCAACGGCAAGGTCCATGGTTCATGGGGGGGAATGTATGACTGAGATACAAAAAGGAAGTTTGTCTATCTTTATAATGAAAGAAAAGCAATCAACGGTGCCTGATATGAAACCACCATGCATCGGGCAGCATGGTTCGGACGAAAGGCACCGAAATTATTTAGGGCAGGCCCGATATGCTGCTAACCACACTCCTCCTTTTCTAAGCAGCCAGTGGATAAATGTCCCAAGGGCACAAACATACAATGATAACCTGATGAACAGAGAAGTAACCTTCAAGTAAAACGAGTAAAAACCTGGGTCGTCAGATTACACATTGGCACCATAGACAAAAAAATTGTGATACGTCGCTAAAAGATAGTAAGGTAACTGGCCGAGGCTACCGCTCCCACATACACCCGATTTTAAAGTTCAGCAGCCAAACGAGATTCTGGATCAAATCATGCCAAAAGGCGGAACTGGTAAATACTTAACCGCCGCGCGGGAAGGAAAACATAAGTGGAAGGTGCGGCGAGGTGATTCGACACTATGATCACTAGCACTGAGTGGAGCACGCTGCTAAATTAGTGTCCAACTACCTCAGTATAGCGTTCGTTCACCGTCCGTTGCTCTGCATCCGTAGGTACTATGCAGACGATGTTAAAACCAGCGTTGAGGAATACCATCGTCCATACTTACGACTGCATAGTCTGCGCAACTCAGATAACAAAATAAACCTGCAAATCTCTAGTACTAACAGACATCAGGGGATGCTTCCTTCTTTCATTGAAAACGTCGGCTTATCGATGCTAATGTTTTTTATTGTCTTTTAGCTATTGTGTCAACAAGCTCACATTTACGGCGATAGCACATCCACTATTACTAGTTAATGCAGCGTATGTCACACTCAAGACAGCCAGAAATGTGCTAAGTCCAACCCGAAATATTACGAGATTAGTACAGTCAATACTGTGCTACGAAATGAGTTTCACACTCGGTCCTTTTCAGTGGATTCTTCAAATGAAGATGCTCGCCAAAAATGTTCTGTAGATGCATACTGAACACGCCACGCAGAATTCTTTACAAAGGCCGATAGTTTCATACGCGGTTTTCTCTACAGCACACACTCCAAAATCTCCCATACTTCACAGAACTCTCCGTAGCTGCATCTGCTTGCACGGCGATACAAACCGAACGCGATATAACAATCTTTTCTTCATTTTACAAATAATTATTTTCGGACACGTCTAACATGATCTTCTTGTCCGGCAGCTAGTCCACGACTGACTGAATGCCGTTGCTTTCAGGGCATATAACTCGTCGCAATGCGCGGTGAAGACTTTACTCCCATTGGTTGATCAAAACGAGCAGCCAATCAGATTAATCTTTCATGACCACATTCGCGCTCAAACTGCTTTACTCCAATCAAGATTCGCAGACGTATCTACGTCATTTCATGCTGCAAGTATTAACAAAATGTTCCACCGAACCAAATGAAACGAAAACTAAGAGAAAACTATACTTGAAATATACTTTACAAATGATTATTCTCTTACTACCTTTCTGGCTGCCTTTTTACAAAAGCAAATGCTCGTAGACATAAGTCATCCACCAGTTAGGGGGATTTGCAGTTTTTCATGACATTCTGGTGGCGTAAAACTTGCTAGTTACGTAAGGTGTAACACAATATAGAATTGAAATTTTGCGTATCTTCCACATACACACTCATATTCACTCTCATTTACTCTCACCCTGACATAAAATATAAATATTAACTTTTAAACTGTTATTTCCATTGCGAATGAAAAATTATCGAAAGTTTAGAATTGAAAATCTTTATAAAATGAATGAGGACACTAAGAGAGCTACTACTGTTTTCAAATAAAAAAAGAAATATAAACTCTTATTATTACTATAAGAATTTATTTTCTTAAGTGTCGGTTAAGTAAATTTTTAATAGGTTTTGTTATATCTCTGGAACTATTATAGGTACCGGTATCAAATTTCGACACAAATCTCATCTGAATAACAAAAGGTCATGTACCAAATTTGGAATAAGACAGCTAATATTTAACTTAGTTACTTAATTTCGTATGTGAGGTGAATAAGTGGTTTTAGTACGGGCCACAGTGACCATTCTCAGGGTCCGGTCAGCTTTTGTGACATGTGAGGCTATGACGCATTCGGCAGGAAACATGCCGGCCGCTACCGAACGCTACTATACTGCAGGCTTCCAAAACAGTTTGCCATAACGTCACAAACTTACTGCAAAAATGTGCAGTCGCGTAATAGCTGCGACGCTGCAAAGGGAAACGTGGGCTGTTGGAAAATACGAGCAACAAGATTTGCCCTCGTAAGACGTGTAAGCACGTCATCTCCAAATAACTAAAGACAGCGACTTAGTGCACAATGAACCAGGCAAAAAAAAAGAAGGAAAAAGATTTAGAACGTCACACAGCGAACATAAAAAAATTTACATAACCCAAAGGGTCGAAAATCCCAGTAATTTAAAACACACAATCAAGCCACAAACCAGTGACAATTACCAAATTGTAATTATTACGTTTTTATACGGGCGACACTCTCCTCAAATGGCCTGGCTAGACGCAGGAACAGGGAACAACAACGCAACAACAGGAGGTAGAGCCCAGTCCAATATAGGAGCAGCAAGACACAAACATGCTCAGGAACCGAACCAGTCACAATTATCACCCTCGCAGCGGCGAGCAAGATCAGGCTTCACGAATGCCGCGTGGTCTCGGTACCTTAGTAACGAACTAAGAGTGGCATACTGAGCATCAAAGCCGCCGTACGCTGACAAACAGCGGAAAAGCTTGAAGCCGCCAGGAGATACGTGGGTGACGACGACCCACCGCCTGCCTCCAAATACGATCTGCCAAAGGAACAGTGTGTCCACTCCCGTTTCCAGTGCACGTCCCTCGTGTCCGGAAGATGCTCAGCTAGAAAAACTTGGAAGTCACGCAGGTGGCAGAACGTACAGCGGGCACGTCGGACCGCAGCTCTGCACTGCCGGTGCTGCTTCACTCACTGCCACTCCTGCGAAACGCCCTCAATGGCATTCGTGGCAAACATGCCACGCCACCTTCACACCAATGACTTTGTTCCAGGAGGCGTGGAGCGAGCTATCGATCGCGCAAACGTTCATTGTCATTTCGAAAACAACTGAGAATATGGCGGTATACACAAGCCTTTAATTAATTAAAATAAATCAAATCAGATTAAACAACTGCTTCAAATTATTATTTGCTGCTCCATAAACAGTTTGTGCCCCGCCTGAGTCCGTCGCAGCTGTTTTTGGCTGTAGCATTAGTCATGTCCATCGGCGTCCACATCGACGGGGTGGCAGACTTGGGCACCTGTGATGGTAATGGCGACCAACTCACGTGCCGTCAGAACATCCGCACCGATACCCTTACGTAAGTTGCGTCACTACAACAGACTGAGAAGTTTCTGTTGTGCTTTTGTCTGCGACAGGTGACTTCTCTGTTCTCAGATTGAAAAACGGTTAGTCTTCCTTAGAAGAGAGTTGAATCGCTGCCGTCATTTTCTCTCTGAAAACTCAGGCTATTCGCCCCACATCGACCTTTGAGGATGAAAAGGAGCAGTGAACCTACGCTGAGTGCCGTCCCTAAAAAAATTCCACACAGTTAGAGGGATCGAACTGGGATGCCTTCAACTGCAAATAGCTGCATGAGTGTTTTAACTGTGACCTGTTCCGCAGCGCATTATATCATGTCGACAGAGGCAAACTTTGGAAAGTCATTCAAAGTGATTAGCGTATGAAGTTTTTATTAAGTTGGTCCCAATGAGCAGCATATTGGGCACAGGATGAAGGTGATGCCTCCGAGGGTACGCACTCAGGGCACGAGCAGATGAGTGCCTCGATTGGCGATGGCCGGCCAGTAAGCAAGGTGGCAGGCCAAAGTTTTCATCCACGTGAACCCCCAGCGGTCGACATGAAGCAGGGCAAGAACCTAGAAGTACTTTTTCTTCATAATGAGTGAAATGATACCGACTTCAGTTGAGAAGCAATATTTCAAAGAAGAACAGTGTCGTAAATTTGGGTGTGACCTTGCAGGGAGGCAATATGGCCAGTCTGACTTCACCTACACAAAAACTTGGTGCACAGTGGCGTCCTTCCGTAATTCTATTCCAGTTGTACATTTCGTGAGCGGAAAATAGTGAAAATGAAAGGGCCTATTTAGTCGAAGTGAAAGAACACGATTACTTGGTAAAATTCCGGATGGACGCCATCCGGTAAACAAGAAACCGTGTTTACGTTTGAGTGCTGACCTCTTGGTTTGTATGTGGTCGAAAACTGATTTGTGGACAAAAACAGCGTACACTGCTGTAAGCGTTGTGCCACTTTGTCGGGTAACAAAGAACCGAATAAAACAAGCAAGGCTTGGGATCATTCACAATATAAAATTTCAAACAATAGGGTTTGGTCTGGGGCAAGCATCTTTCATTAATAATCGAAACCCGCTAAAACTCTGATTAATAATCAGCATTGGCGGACGAAGACTTCTGCCATAAGAAGTCACCCTCATTATCCCAACAGCCTTATCAAAGACGGCAGAGGAGCGGACAAGGGTTCAGGGCACTCTCTTCTCCTTGAGATGGGAAACTGCGCCTAAAGGCAGCAATGACCAATTGCATGAGAATGTAGAAGGCAATGGAAACTACTGCATTAAAGACACATAACGTGTACCCATGGGAGAAGTGGCCTGTAATTGAAAAGTGCCATGGCGATATCTCTATTGGCAAAAGATTCGGATCCCCGCAGGGGACTCCGAAGGGGGAGGGACCATAACAAAAAGATTGAATAAACAACGAAAGGATAACGTTCTAGGAGTCGAGCCATGGGATATCAGAAGCATGAACGTGGTAGGGAAGCTAGAAAATCTAAAAGGGAAATTCAGAGGCTGAATCTAGATATAGTAGATGTCAGTGAAGTGAAATGGAAAGAAGACAAGGATTTCTGGTCAGATGAGTGTAGAGTAATATCAGCAGCACCAGAAGATGATATAACGGTAGTAGGATTCGTTGTGAATAGAAAGGTAGGGCTACGAGTGTGCTATTGTGCACAGTTCAGTGACAGTGATGTTCTTATCAGAATCGACAGCAAACCGACAACGACAGTTCAGTTATACATGCCGACGTCGCAAGCTGAAGATGAAAACGTAAAGAAAATAAATGACGATATTGAAAGGGTAATACAGTAGAGAGATGAAAATCTGGGACGCAGTTTCAGGGGCAGGAGTAGAAGAAATAGTTCAGACACAATATAGGCTAAGAATGAGAGGGGGAAACACTAATTTAATTCTGCAATAAATTTCACATAGCAACAGTGTATACTCTGTTTAGAAATGAAAAGAGGAGGAGGTATACTTGGAAAAGGGCAGGAGATACGGGAAGATGTCAGTGAGATTACATCAGGCATAGAGTCCGAAATAAGATTTTGGATTGTAAGGCGTATCTAGGAGCAGGCATAGACTCAGATCACATTTTGGAACGATTAGGCTGAAGCTTGAGAGATTGGTCACTAACAATAAATCTGCAAGGAAGTGGGATACGGAATTACTAAGGAATACGGAGTTCTCTGAGTCTATAGATATTGCGATGAGGAATAGCTCAGTGGGCAGATCAGTTTAAGAGAAATGGACCTCTTGAAAAAGGGCAAACACAAAAGTTTGAAAGAAAAACATAGGTACAGAGAAGTTACTTGCGAAGAAACCATGGGTAACAGAGGAAATACTTCAGCTGATCGATGAAAGAAGGAAGTACAAAAACGTTCGGGGAAATTAAGAAATACCGAAATAGAAGTCACTGAGGAATGAAATAAATAGGAAGTGCATGGAAGCTCATACGAAAAGGCTATAGGAAAACAATGAAGAAATCGGAAAAGAAATGATTGTCGAAAGGACAGACCCAACTTATAGGATAGTCAAAACAACCTTCCGTGAAATTGAAAGCAACGGTGGCAACATTAAGAGAGAAATGGAAACTCCGCTGTTAAATGCAGAGGCGAGAGTGGATAGGTGGAAAGAGTACACTGAAGGCCTCTATGATAGTAACGGTTTGTCTGATGTGACAGAAGAAAGAACAGGAAAGGATTTAGATGAGACAGTAATAGAAAGAGAATTTAAGAGAGCTTTGACTTAAGATCAGATAAGGCGGAACGGGTGGATAACATTCCATCAGAGTTTCTAAAATCATTGGGGGAAGAGGCAACAAAACGGTTATCCATGTTGGTGTGTAGAATGTATGAGTCTGACTTTCGGGAAAATATCATCCACTCAAATGCGAAGTGTGCAACAGTTGACAAGTGAGAGAATTATCGCACAATCAGATTAACAGCTCATGCATCCAAGTTGCTGACAAAAATAATATACAGATGAATGGAAGAGGAAATTTAGGAAGTGTTACGTGATGATCAGTTTGGCTTTAGGAAAGGTAAAGACACCATGGGGGGGGGGGGGCAATTTTGACGTTGTGGTTGATAGTGGAAGCAAGACTAAGGAAAAATCAAGTCACTCTCATAGGATCCGTCGACCTGGAAAAAACGTTCGACAACAGTAAATGGTGCAAGATGTTCGAAATTCTAAGAAAAACACGGGAAAGCTACAGGGAGAGATGGGTAATACACAGTATGTTGAAGAGGCAGGAGAGAATGATGAGAGTGGACGACCAAGAACGAAGTGTTCGGATTAAAAAGATTGTGCGACAGAGATGTAGCGTTTCGCCCCTACTGTTCAATCTGTACATCGAAGAAGCGATGATGGAAATAAAAGGAAGGTTCAGCAGAGGGATTAAAATACAAGGTGAAAGGATAACAATGATACAATTCGCTGACGATGTTGCTATCCTGAGTGAAAATGAAAAAGGATTGTATGATCTGCTGAATGGAATGAAAATTCTAATGAGTGCAAAATATGGACTGATATTAAATCGAAGAAAGACGAAAGTAGTGTGAAGTAGCAGAAATGAGAACAGCGAGAAACGTAACATGAAGATTGATGGTTACAAAGGATATGAAGTTCTACTACCTAGGCAACAAAATAACCAGTTTTTTACTATACATACGACGGTAGTATCTGTTCCCGAAAGAACAGTTACCGTGGATGACCATGCAGCTTTGCTAGAAATGAAATGATAATTAAATAGACACCCTAGCTGCAAGCAGGCGTTGATACACTTCATTGGGGACATGCTGAAAATGTGTGCCCCGACCGGGACTCGAACCCGGGATCTCCTGCTTACATGGCAGACGCTCTATCCATCTTTTTATTTTTTTTTTTATTTTTTTTAAATCTAATGAACCGCTGCAGGAGCAGCGACGGGTAGGGCAGGGGTCGACACCCGAGCCTGGCCACCCCGCCGCCACGCCCAAGCAACGTGTTCGAGTTCGAGGATCGAAGGATCAGGAAGAGGATGTAGTGGGTTTATCGATGTTGTTTCATTTATTTATTTCTTTAACTTTTATAACATTTTTTTGTATTATAGTTTTATTTTTGTTTCATTACAAAGAAAGATTTTACAACTGCCGTAGCCGAGCGTCCGAGTCGTCTTCTCGTCTGTTGGGAGGGGTTCCCCCCTATTCCGTCCGTAGAGGATCAATATGCTCCAGGATTCTTGTTCATTTTCAGCGTCTCATACCCGGAACGCCCCAGTGAGCAGGAGGATCCGCAAATAATGAACCTAAATAATTTGCGAAACGAGTTCTGCACTTCGGGTGGCGGCTGAAAGCTGCATGTGTCGTCATCAATAGGGACCAAAAGTCGAGTGTGCCTTTGGGAGCATCGCAAAATAGGTAGTAAACCGCCATGCCTTTTAGCCAGTTAACGGCGTTCGTTCTGGTTGATGGAAAGTATACGCCGTCGGGGCGCAATACGTCATCAGGGGAGATAGACTCCGGCAATCGCCGCAAGAGTAATGCCAGCATGCGCTGCGTCAGTAGCCAGCACTCGCTGGTCGCGGCACACGTCAGACGGTGGGCATCCGAGTCAGCGACTGAGCATGTCGGACACAAGGGGTCGTCCGTCAGATGTATGGAATGTAGCCTCTGACGAGTAGCGATCTTCCCATTCACAACCACGTACCACAATGAACGCACCGTCGTAGGTAGAAAAGGCGTGTGTACCGCTCGCCACACCGCGTTCCAGGCAACTTCAGGATGTCTGTGGGTGACCGTATTTACAGGTTGTCGCTGCTGATAGAGGCGATAATAGTTTTTTGTGCTGGGCTTCCGTGTCGTCGGAAGTTCTGACCGTAAGTAGCCGAAGTCAATAAAGAACTCTCTGATGTGGGTGAGTGCCGGTGAAATGTGTCCTACAGAAACCGGGGGATGCAGAGAGTGTGGTGCCACTTCCGCTATCAGGGTGCCCGTCAGAGTGGCGTGGGCAGAGGTCCACGTGCGACGCATAGTGTTGAGATAAAGAGATCTCGCACGGTTATATACGTGGATTAAACCGATACCGCCCGTCCGCTGCGGCAGTGTCAGGGTGGCGTATCGGACTTTAAAAACCAGACCGGTGCTTACGAAATGTCCATATGCTGCTTGAAATCTTTCGGCCATCGTAGCTGTCAAGGGAAGGATATGCGCAAAATAGTTCAGTTTTGAGACAAGATAGGTGTTGACATAATGTGTTCTGAGGAGCATATCCAAGCGACGCAGTTTGTTGTCCTGCAGCAGAGCACGTGTCTGGTGTAGGAGCCGGCGGTACGTAGCCGCCGCCGTGCGGCGGACATTGCTATAGAATTGCACTCCTAAACACTTGAGTACGGGCACCTTGTCAAAGGGCACCGCCGTTGTGTGGGAAATCCCTCCTCCGACATCCATGTATTTTGTCTTCGTCACGTTGATGACGCTCCCAGCGACCGCCCCGTACTGGCGTAGCCACCGTAGCGTCATATGCATTTCATCCTCTGATCTGGGCAGGAACACCACGTCATCGGCGAATGCACCACAACAAAAGGTCACGTCCCGCAAGGAGATACCAGTTAATCGCTGCCGTAGACCATGTAAAGCTGGATCAAGCGCTGCAGCAAATAATATGCCCGACAGGGGGCACCCTTGTCGCACTGACCGTCCAACAACAATGTGACCAGACTGATAACCGTTGACGATCATGCGGGAGCGCGCTCCGTGGACCAGTCGAAGGACCACCTGTGCAGACTCTGGAGAGAGGCCCATGTGTTGCAAAACTGCGCGTAAGAAGCCGTGGTCGACACGGTCGAATGCGTGGTCAAAATCTACGGCGACAAGGGCGCCTCGTATTTTGCAGGCCGCCGTCAAAGCAGTTACGTCGCGGTATGCTCCTAACGCCGTATGAATGTTGCTGACACCACCTAAACATGTCTGATCGGTGTGGATGGCTTTCCCGATGGCGGTGTGGAGACGCGCGCGGAGGATACGGGCGAAGATTTTGTAGTCGTTGTTGAGGAGTGTGAGTGGTCGAAAATCCTGCCACCTACAACCACCATTCGGTTTCGGAACTGGGATCAAGATGCCTTCTGTGAATTCTGTGAGGACAGTGAAATCAGAGCGGATCAGGTTTTGAAACATTTGGAGCCACTTGTCACCCATAAGGTGGTAAAAAGTACGGTAGAATTCCAGGGGTAAGCCGTCCGGTCCAGGCGACTTGTTCGGTGCTCCACGTGCCAAGGCCGATGTCAGCTCATCGGGTGTAATAGGCAACAGCAGACCGTCATCGGTTGCCATGTCTCGAGGGGCGGGAAAATCGTGCAACAGCTCGTCATAATCACGTACATTTCGCGGATCTTCCATGTACAAGGTCCCATAGTGTCTGGCGAACGTGTGCGCGATGTCCGTTTGTGTCACTGCGCGCCCGCCGTCCTCCGTGTTTACCGCCGTAATGAGCTGACGTTTGCGGTGGCGCCTCTCGCGCACAATGTGATACACTGACGCTGTTTCGTTGGGGATACAGTCTTGCACTCGCGCACGGATGCTGACACCGTCTAGCTGCTCTGTCCTGATGCGAAGTAGACGAGCTTTGATGCGTTGTACGGACATCTGACGTTCGGGAGACGGCGGTTGCGTCGCCAGCTCACGTAACGCTGTATAGTAAAATTCCGATGTTGCCCTTTGCCAGTTCGCTCTGTCACGCCCGTAGGCCATCAATGTCTTTCACAGCCACCACAGCAACGTGGAAGCATACATGGGCAGGCGCCTGATACATCGACGCCACGTGTCAGTGACTGCTCGCCGACACGCTTCCTCGCGAAGGAGGGAGACGTTCAGCGTCCACGGGCCCCTGCTGCGTCTTGTCAGTTGTCTGGGCAAGGTGACAGTGCAGATGTACGCGAGATGGTCCGTGAAGGCCGTCGGCCAGAGTTCTGCATCACGGGTTGCTGTGCGAAGGGCACGCGAGACGTATATCCGGTCCAGACGACTGGCAGAATGGCTGGTAAAGTGCGTATATCCACTCTGGGTCCCATGATGTAAGAGCCATTTGTCGTGGAGCGCGAGGTCACGTATCAATGCTTGTAGAGCCGGGCATGGGACGTAATGCGGTATCTGGTCCTCGGGCCGCAGAACACTGTTAAAATCGCCGCCCACTATGTAATGGTCCATATTTCCTTGTAAAAGTGGGGCTACCTCCTCCGAATAGAAGACATGCCTGTCACCACGGTGCGAATTACTGGAGGGAGCGTAGACGTTAATGAGGCGGACTGCGCCAAGTGTGAGTGCGATGCCTCGCCCGTTAGGCAAGTACGTCGCGTCCTTCGCGTCTATGCCATCTCGGAGAAGGATGGCCGTTCCTCCTGCGCCATCACCTACGGGTAGGCTGTACGTGGTGTAGCCATATAGGTCTAAACACAGCTCGGGACGGACCTCCTGGAGAAGGGCAATGTCCAAGTCTGCCGCTCTGATCATGTCGTGTAACATGCGGGTCTTGACAGTGGAGTGGACACCATTTACATTGACTGTTCCCACACGGTATGACTGAGACATATCAAGTGGCGGAGGCAGTGTGCCGGTGCAAGCCCACAGTGACCTTACACACCACACAGCCATCCATCTGCATGCTGTGCATTACTGTGCCGTAGGAGTCCCTGATTGGCAGAGCCCTCCGGGCTCAATGTCAGCCATGGGCTCTGGTGGAGATATCGATGTCTGCTGTGCATCATCTGCCTCCATATCGTCTGCCCAATCACCAAGAGACGATTGTGATGTCATTGGAGGCTGGTCACTTTCACCGGAGCCCACATTTTGGGAGTCGACGCAGTGCGCCTCGTTTTCTGGGCCACCAGATGTAGGAGAGTGTTCCTTGTCTTCAGGCACCTTCTGGTGAATGATGCCACTAGAGTCCGTTGCAATTGTAGCCGAGTCAACGAAGTCGATGTCTTCCGCCGGCTTCACATCCCTGTCCTGCTCTTCAGCTGACAGTCGCCTCTTCTTGTGGCGCTTGTGTGATTTTTGCTTTCGGGTCCGAGATTCGACATCCGCTGAAGGGCGGGCCTCGACACAGTCTCGGTCGCTAGGAACCCCTGTAACTGATCCCGACAGTGACGGTGGCTGGGTGCCCACGACGCTGCGGTGGGCAGAGGCTGTAGGAACCTCTGCACCGTTGGGCTGCGGCGTCGTCGACGGTGCTGACTCTCCAACGGAGCTGGCAGCGGCTTGAGGAGGTAGCAGGTTTTCATCATCCATCACATCATGTCGTGCCGCCTCCACATATGTTAGCGGGAGAGAGGTCAGAGTAGATCGTTGGGGAAGTTCATTGCGGGGCACCTGAACGAGGCGGCGCTGCAGACACTCAGTTCTAACACGGCCCTCCTGGCCGCAGCCCGAGCAGGGCCTCGGTTGTCCATCATATATAACAATTGCGCGGCAGCCACCAACGAAAACATATGCTGGAACGTGCTTCTTAAGTTCTATGCGCACTTGTCGTACCCCGTTATGGACAGGGTACGTTTCGAATGTGTTCCATTTCTCCTCTGTGTGGCTCAGAACTGTGCCGTATGGCCGCAGCGCATCAACGACTAGGTTGGCAGGAACTTCGAACGGTAGTTCAAAGATGCGCACGGTACGCACCCCCAGACCAGCATGGTCAACTCCTACCACGCTCACGTTACCGTCTGCGTGACAGAAGCGAAAGCCGTTTGCAGATCGTTGGAGTAATCTGTCGCAGGCCGCTTCGTCAATCAGTTTGAGGTACACTGTGCTGGTTACAATAGACAGATGAATGCCTATCAGTTCTTGTGGTTCGATGTGCATGATGTCTCGTAGAAACCGTTCAATTTCATGGGCCTTCGGTCTCGTGTACGACGCGTTGAACGTTAGTTTGATTGTAGCTTTTCGATATGAGAACGCCATGTCGGGTCGGTACAAGTGCTATATGGCAATACAACGACGCGACCGCGCGCTAGCGGGTAAACAACAACACCTGCGGAGCACTGCCCGGCGCGCCGAGCCCGTCCGCACGGTAACACGGCTGAAAGCCGACTGAGCCACCGCGGGCACAGAGGATAGTGTGTCTGCAGGGACTTATCCCTTGCACGCTCCCCGTGAGATCCATATTCCCAACATGTCCACAACACTACATTCGTAGTGCGCCTCATAGGTGTTTGCCCATCATACTCATTACTCGTGGCAGATTAATCTACCAAGTCCCGTACGAGTTCGGGCATAGCGTGTACCCGAACTCGTACGGGACTTGGTAGATTAATCTGCCACGAGTAATGAGTATGATGGGCAAACATCTATTAGGCGCACTACGAATGTAGTGTTGTGGAAATGTTGGGAATATGGATCTCACGGGGAGCGTGCAAGGGATAAGTCCCTGCAGACACACTATCCTCTGTGCCCGCGGTGGCTCAGATGGATAGAGCGTCTGCCATGTAAGCAGAAGATCCCGGGTTCGAGTCCTGGTCGGGGCACACATTTTCAACATGTCCCCAATGAAGTGTATCAACGCCTGCTTGCAGCTAGGGTGTCTATTTAATTATCATTTCAAAAATAACCAATGATGGACGGAGCAAGGAGGACAGCAAAAGCAGGCTAGCAGTAGCGAAAAGGACATTCCTCGCCAAGAGAAGTCTGCTCATATCAAATATCGGCCTTAATTTGAGGAAGTAATTTCTGGAATTGTACGTTTGGACCACAGCATTGTATGATACTGAAACATGACTGTGGGAAGGCCGTAACAGAAGAGAATCGCGGTACTTGAGAGATGATGCTACAGATGAATGTTGCACGTTAAGTGGACTGATAAAGTAAGGAATGAAGAGGTTCTGCGCAGAATTGGAGAGGAAGGGAATATGTGGAAAAGCACTGACAAGGAGAATGGGCATTGTGATTGGACTTCTTCTAATATATCAGGGAATAACTTCCGTGGAACTAGAGGGAGCTGTTGAGAGCAAAAACGGTAGAAGGATACAGAGATTGGAATACATCCAGCAAATAATTGAGGACGTAGGTTGCAAGCGCTACTTTGAGATGAACATGTTGGCACAGGAGAGGAATTCGTGACGGGCCGTATCACACATCAAACCAGTCAGAAGACTGATCACTCAAAAAAAGAAAAAAAAATGGGGGAGGGTAGGCGCGAAATTTCCGTGCTGTGTAGATGATGCCGACGGCCTCTTTCACGATCAGCGGCCTTATTCAACATTTTGGAGGTGAAAACTATTGGATGTCCTGAACTATCGGCTTCTTGTTGTGAAAGGACTGCTGTGTTGCCATGTTATGAAGCGTCTGTGGTAAAGATCAAAGGTTTCCGACGGAAGTAAGGCAATGAACAAGATGCCCTTTGTAAGGACCACTTAGGAGTGCAGAAGACCTCGTCGCACATGAGTAAGCTAACAAATGCAGCTCCCTTCTCATGGACGCCATGAGGAGTTGAGCAGTATCCATCACGTTTGCTATAAATTTCCCATAATAGTTCACCTTACCCGCGAAACTTTACAGTTCTTTCAAGTTACAGGTTGGGGACATATATTCACCGGCGTGCACGCGGTGCTTGTCTGGGAAATCCAATTTTTTTTTCTTTTCTTTCTTTCTTTCCCTTTTTTCAGTAGAACCCAAGTATTCGACAGAATGTTAGAAGAAAGGTGGCTTCTCGAGGTTGTATTTTTGACCAGCATTTCGTTAGGCTGGAAAAAGTGAGTGTATGTTATAGAGATCGTCGTGGGTGTTATACCACGTGACAACGGTATCCTAAAGATTGTTACAACCTGACAGAATCTCGCAGGTCAGCTGTTCGCAATATCGAGGGTAAATGGCAGATGCACTACAAATACCAAAAGGAGCCACTAGCATTCTGTCCGAAGCGTATTGCAGTCTGGGAATAACTCTGAAAAATGGGTGCAGAATCACTGACGGCATCGAGGACGACTAAAGGGAAGTGATAAGAATAAAGATTAAGTGTTGTGGCACGAATTTATGTTTCACCTCCATTTGAAACATGTTTCCAATTTCAAGTTCGTGTCCACTACACTATGTAACCCTTCTTGAACAGGGTTGCAAGAATCGCAAAGAAAATAAATAAAACTATGAACGACATGTACACGTACAAGTTCGTTGTATGAGGCGGTGAATGTCGTCACTGCAGTTGGGGTAAGGGTGGTAGTGGCTCCTTGGTTGAATTGTATAAAGCCTAGGTATATGGACGCATTCAGCTTTAACTGCTTATTTAGAACTAAGGATGGATTTTGTGTCCAGTGCCCTGAAGTATTTCCATTTGTTAGCAATAAGCAGAACATTCGTCTTTTCTCTGTATTTGTGATCTTCCATCAGCACACGTTCATTAAATATGGAGGCTGACATTTGTAGCCTCCAGCTATAACTCCATGAATCTATTTACTACAGCTTTGCCTCTGGATATTACAGTACGTAAGAATATATACAAGTAACTTTGTAAATTCCACTATAACTTAATAAGTCTGCCTCAATCTTGCAGTTGAACAAGATGTGAGCTCTTACAGAAAACGAAGGTTTGCAGTGTTCTACCGAGCGAGGTGGCGCAGTGGTTAGACACTGGACTCGCATTCGGGAGGACGACGGTTCAATCCCGCGTCCGGCCATCCTGATTTAGGTTTTCCGCGATTGCCCTAAATCATTCCAGGCAAATGCCGTGATGGTTCCTCTGAAAGGGCACGGCCGACTTCCTTCCCTAATCCGATGAGACCGATGACCACGCTGTCTGGTCTCCTTCCCCAAAACAACCAACCTTTGCAGTGTTCCGATTTTGGCTAATTTTTTGGATGACTTTCTTAAATATAAAGTAGTACGCCCCGTGTTTCTAGGTGGTTTTTGTCGTAAATGGGGAATAAAAGTACAGTAAGACGTTTCTTCTTTCTTTCTCGCTTATGATCTTGTCAAATGTAGGGTGAGGGCTATAGACAATGCTAGATGCAAAGAACTTCCTTGTTCAGTTAGGTTTCCCATTTTAACATTAAAATCTAAAATAGTTTTGTTGCGAGGATGTCTGCGGGGCAGTTTCATGTCGCTACTTCCACAGGTTCACACAATCTCTGTATATAAGTCCTGTAAAAACAGTGAAATATTTGCTGATATATTCTAAAATAAATAACTATCGGCTGGATAGTGCTTTGTTAGAACAGTGATTTTGCGAGGTACTTGGATGATATAGACTACGTAAACTGGCAGTTGAAGACTTTGTTTTTAAGTGTAATGGTTTAACCCGCGCAACAAACGAAACATAGTAATAAATTTTCAGTGACAAACAATGAGGAACTTGCGTACAATAAGGACTGCTTATACCAATGCTCCGACCCTGCTTGTCAAGGAAGGTTCGTCCAAAATTTTTTACAGAAAAATGCGTTTGGAGCAAAGATTTAATGACGAACTGCATTTTGGACCTTACATTACTTGGAATCTGTTGGGAACTGGAGGGATCATTTTCATTTTCGTTTCTGGGTTTAGGATGGTAACACAGATCAAAATATAGGGCTTTCAAAATTGTACTTTTATATCTAGGAAGTGTTTTGGAATTATGCACCAATTTCATGATTTCAAAATGTTTCAAAATAGCGGAAAATAGCAATCAGTCGTTTCCTTTTTGGCTTTATTAAAGCATATCTAAATTTCGGTTACTAGCTAGTCATTATCAATGCCAAAAATACAATAACTACATAGCCAGACGATACTATGAAGAAATTACGATTCTTGGCATGGCATATATCGCTTGACATTAGATTACATACAGGTATTTCAAATTTTTAATACATTCCCTAGTACATCAACACCTGTTGTTCCGCTCCTGTGAAAGTTCATTCAAGACTACGATATAATGAAGGTAGGCCTTGCAGAGAGAACATCGGCTGGCTGTCTGGCACCCTCTATATGAACTACATAATACGTAACATTCATAGCAAAGCCCTTATGTTCTATGATAAATCATAGAACTTGCATGGGGAAAAAAGAAAATAAAATGCAAGTAAAACTATTGACTTTGCTGTCCAACTTAGTGCAACGTTTAACAGTCAACAATAGAAGATGCCAGATTCACTCCTCGTGAGCCAGTTGTTTTGCTATTCTTTAAAAAAACGCATAGGTAGCGTGAGATACGTTGGGCAAACAGGAAGGACGCTGGAAATCGCGTTTGGGGTACACGTCACGTTGGAAATAGAAGATGCCACGAAGAAATCGAATATGGCTGCCGACCTTGACATTTACTGTGAGGCTCCTCGACCTCCTAGAAGAGGTAGAGATTTTTCGCCATCAAGAAAATGTTGGGTGCAACCTTATCAGGTCAAAATGGGCAATTTTAGGAATTACGTAAAAACTGCTTGTTAGTAAGCAGTGAAGGATACAGACCAGCACCTTACATTCCTGCCTATATGTAGCAGCTATTGACGTAATACTGTACGAATAGAATAGTTGTAATATTGAACCTACAGAACTTCTTTCATGTTACATTGGTTTACATGCGTGTAGACTGTTAATAGTAGTGGATCAGCATATTGGTTTTATTGTGCTTATAATTAAAATAATTAAAAATCTAAAGTGACAAAGAGATTAGCACTCTCTGCATCCGTTACGGAACGGCAAATTACACTAACTATCTTACTGATATTTGGCGTTATTTGTGAACTAGTCAGTAAGTAACAGGAACCACGTACTTCATCACGTCGATTAAATAAAGAGAAGAATAGTAGAAAAGAAAAAAAATACTTAAAACAAATCAGTTCTCATAGTCCCAGCATACATCATGTGCCTCTTAGTATTCTGTAAATATTTTAGGAAAATTTTTCTGAATCTCACACTACCTATTCGTTTTTTAAAGAATAACAAAACAATTTCTAAGAAACTATTAGCCTCGATTGCGGTAATGAAACCAACCTTTACCTATGTTTCAGCCCAAATAATTGAGCCTTCTTCAGAACGTATACCTGAATCTATAATTTGTCTAAGAGAGCATGGTCCAGAAATAAAACTAAGTCCTACTTAGTTTCACGCGAGCTCTCGAGGCCCTTTGCACGGTGTCCATGGAGACGAGGCGCCCGCCAGAGCCTAAGTTATGTCTTGGTGTTGACTTAGTACTTATGTACCGCATTTTTAAAATTTGACTACGCCTATGAAGGCTGTTTTAGTTGTATTTCTAGACTATGCCCTCTTAGACAAATTAAAGATTCAGGTATATCTCCTGAAGAAGGCGCAATTATTTGGGCTGAAACCTAGGTAAAGGTTGGTTTCATTACCGCAATCAAGGCTGGATAGTTTCTTATATATCAGATTATCACGATTGCTGACTGTGCTGAAACGTTAAAAGAACAAAACAGTTGGCTTACATGGAGTGAATCTGGCATTTTTACATCTTCTAATGTTAACCGTTAAATGTGGCAGTAAGTCAGAGAGAAACTTCATTAATTTTACCTGTATTTTATTTTGTCTTATTCCCATGCACATTTTAAGTTTTATTAGAGACCATAGCTGCTTGACTCTCAATGTTACGTATTACGTAGTTCACTTAGAGGGTGGCATATAGCCAACTTACGTGTTCCCTGCAAAGTCTACCTTCATTATACGGTAGTGTTGAAGGAATTGTGACAAGAGCCTGAACAACAGGGTTGGTCTACCAGGGACGTATTAAAAATCTGAACTATTGAAATGTAATCTAATGTACTAGCGATATTGGTTATGCCATGAAGTGTAATTTCCTTATACTATCGCCTTACTTTGTACGTCTTTTATTTTTAGCATTTATAGTGGCTAGTTACTAGCCGACAATTGGATATGCCTTAATAACGCGAGAAAGAAAACGACTGATTTTTGCTCTCCATCATTTTGAAAGGTGATACCACAGTCATTGAGCGCATTCCATATTCATAATGAAAGGCAATTTGATCAAGTTATCTTTCTAACGCTGACGAACTATACAGCACTTAAAAAAAAAAATTAATAAGTTTCGATCTTCTGCTGCGGAGCAAAATGTTTTCTTGCATCTCAATTTATAACTAAACTTACTTTTGTCGTTAGCATGTTAAACAATTAACGTATTTTAAATTAGAAATAATCTTTATGTTTGTAAATTGTTACAAACATTCAATTTTAAACCCTGTACTGTAGTAACTAGTATTAAGCGCAGTCGTTGCAGCGTTTATGCAATTTGGGTGGCTATATATACTTTTTGATGTGGCGTGTTTTCTCTACCACCCACAACTACGGTAGAACTAGCATATTATAGGAAATGAATAACTAGTCAAACCTGCAGAACCAGGGTTGTTATGAGAAAGAGGTACATTCATCGAGCAGGCACACGATTAATCCTTTGACTGCTCTTTAATAAATTACGGATAATGAGACGAGCTGTGTTGGATGGAAGGTGGAGTAGCGGTTAGTAGCGTCAGTAGCTGGGGTGTTTCGACTTGCCGATTCAGATTGGATTACCGGCAACTATTTATTATTTTGTATTTATAATTTCTGGAAGGTTCTCGAAATTGTTTAGCTTTGTAGTGTTTCCATTTTTTTCGACTACTTGATAATTATACATATATTAGCGCTGTCCACCTAGGAGGCACGCGTGTTCCGCCTGCTCAGTGGTAAGTGTTGTTTCTCACAAACGATCCCCCTTTCGGATTAGGACTTGACGTGTCAGAATGTTAATATACATGGTGTGATGAGGATAAGCGCAGATATTTCTGTTGTGACTGAGGACGGTGTGGTGAACAATATTACATCAGAATTTATGTCATTTGCAGGCTAATAATCACAGCCATTACAAGTTATATGTCTTTAGGTTGGTTATTACCTCCAATTATGTGTGGGAAGAGCAAGCCATTAATGCTTCCCTTGGAAGCATGTCAAGTGTTAAAGTGTGGACACATGGACGCAAGAAGGTGTTCTGTTCTTACATGCCTAGTCCGCTCAGTGGAGCAATACGGCCGGCCGCTGTGGCCTAGTGATTCTATGCGTTTATGTCTGGCACCGCGTGACCGTTACGGTCGCAGGTTCGAATCCTGCCTCGGGCATGGATGTGTGTGATGTCCTTAGGTTAGTTAGGTTTAAGTAGTCCTAAGTTCTAGGGGACTGATGACCTCAGATGTTAAGTCCCATAGTGTTCAGAGCCATTTGAATCATTTGAATGGGCTTTGGCAGCAGGCGACCAACATGGATGCCTTTACTAACACCAGGACATCGCCTACAGTGCTTCTCCTGGGCTTGTGACCATATCGATTGGACCCTATAATGTTTGAGTGTGCCCGCACACCTCACGAAGCCATGGACCCAGGTTGTCATCAAGGTACTGTGCAAGCTGGTGGTGACTCCATAATATTGTGGTCTGTGTATACATGGAATGGACTTAAGTGGAAATGGTTACGTTTGGTTACTTGGAGACCATTTGTAGCCATTCATGGACTTCATGTTATCTGGCAAAGGTGGAATCGTTATGGTTTGAAGAATATTCTGTACATTTCGACCGAATATTTTGGCAGCCCAGACCGCCCGACGTCAATTCTATCTACTTGTTGACCATGCCACCTCGAGTTGCTGCACTGCGCCAGGAAAAACGAGATTATGAGGTACTCGTTTACACCCTGTATAGATGAAGAAGCGAAATTCGTGCACTCGAGGTTCGCAACGCGACTCCTTACATGCCAGTGATAAAAAATTGTCTGTCACAAATTTCGTCCGATGAATACATCCGGCAGAAAACGGACGTCAAAAAGCGGAAATCTGGCAACACTGTAACTACATGTATGGTAACCACCTCTGTCAGTACATGTTAATTGTGCTGTGCAGTTGGTGCAGTGGATAGAGTTTTGGGTTAGCGTGCAGGAGGTCGAGGGTTCGACCCTGGGTTGGGGCACATTTGTTCTTTATTTGCTAATTTTATTCTGACATTACATACTGTAATATACACAGTCTCTTAGGTCATATGTATCCTAAATTTATAACATTTTGTAACGCTGAGCATAACAAACAAGTGGTTAGACAAATAAGATATAGACAGTTGAAACAAATGACCTGTCGTAGGACACAATAACTACAAAAACAATATCAGTTTCGAGGTGTTAAAAATGACAGCGCAGGACAATAACACATTTAAAAATGGTTCAAATGGCTCTGAGCACTATGGGACTCAACATCCTCTAGAACTTAGAACTACTTAAACCTAACTAACCTGAGGACATCACACACACCCATGCCCGAGGCAGGATTCGAACCTGCGACCGTAGCAGTCCCGCGGTTCCCGACTGCAGCGCCAGAACCGCTAGACCACCGCGGCCGGCAATAACACATTTAATTATTATTTGTGCTACATATAATATGAGAGCTCTGATGTCGCACATTAGCAACCAGTGACAGTGTAAGTAGGCTGTTTAGGTTTTTTTATTGGTAACGCCACCTCTGTATGAAAATCACTGGCTGTGCTGTGTGCAGTCTGTGGCTGCTTTGCATTGTTGTAATACTCGCCATTGTAGTGTTAGGCAGCTGGCTGTGAACAGCGCGTAGCGTTGCGCAGTTGGAGGTGAGCCGCCAGCAGTGGTGGATGTGGAGAGAGAGATGGCGGAGTTTTGAAATTTGTCATGAACTGCTATATTTATATATGATGATATCAAGGTAAATACATTGTTTGTTCTCTATTAATATCTTTCATTTGCTAACTATCCCTATCAGTAGTTAGTGCCTTCCATAGTTTGAATCTTTTATTTAGCTGGCAGTAGTGGCGCTCGCTGTATTGCAATAGCTTGAGCAGCGAAGATTTTTGTGAGGTAAGTGATTTGTGAAAGGTATAGTTTAATGTTAGTCAGGGCCATTCTTTTGTAGGGAAATTTGAAAGGCAGATTGCGTTGCGCTAACAAAATATTGTGTGTCAGTTTAAGCACAGTCCTGTATAATTGTTCAAAGGAGACGTTTCATATGTCGACCCTTAGCCTAGGATACCTCACTGGAATCTTCTGATTTTTTTCTTGTAGTTTGTGTAATTAGTGTAGCTATTGTTTATTGCTAGCGCGTAATTATAGAGAGAATTTCCTTTGTAGTTGTAGTTTCTCATTGTTGTACAGTAAAACAGTTGTGGCATGCATGTAGATTTGCACCAAGTATTTCGCAGCTGCGCTGGCAATTAAGTAGACATTATTTCCATTGCTATGTTATTTTATTTTGCTCTTCAAATTGTGCTTTTCTGTGTTACCGTGTGAAATATTGTGACAATTATGGCGTGTGAAAAACGTAATACTAGGCTCCAAAGTAAACTGAGAAATGACAGTGAAGACGAAAGCAGTGTGTTAGCGCCGCAGAGTAATGAATTAACTAATGTTCAAAGTAGTAATTTGGTAATTGCGCATAGGGAAATTGAGCGGGCGGCAAACAATGGTGTAGACAGTGAAACAGGTAGTGAACAGGGAAGCGTTATCGATCGATTGGTCGGAAACAGCTCGCCTCAGGAATCGGGAATGACAGAACACAATATTGCAAATACTGCAGACTCAGGTTTTGGGTTCTCACCGTTTTCTCAAATGAGTCAAGACACATTTTCCGCTTGTCAAAATGTGAATGTTGCCGGTGCAACTTCACTGCCGAAAAGCACTGAGGGACATGTTTCAGACACCAGTGCATTGTTATTACAATTAATGCAACAAATGGGACAAAAGCTTGAAAAGTTAGACACAATGGAACAACACCAGAGACAAACACAGCAACAGTTAGACACAGTGGAACAAAATCTCAAAAAGTTAGACACAGTGGAACAAAATCTTAAAAAGTTAGACACAATGGAACAAAATCAGAGACAAACACAGCAACAGTTAGACACACTGGAACAAAATCAGAGACAAACAACGCAACAGCTTCAAAAGTTAGACTCATTGGAACAAACTCTTGAACAAACGCGCGAAGATTTAACTACTGAGTTACATAACATTGAATCGAAATGTCAAAAAGTCTGTAATGACGTAAAAACTCAAATTTGTGAGCATTTTCAACCTATTTTTTCACGGCATGAAAAGGCATTACAGAATCACGAAGCAGCCATAAAAGAACTGCAAATTATTGTTCATGAAAATCATGAGACCTTGCAAGCTAAATTTGACTCAGTTGCCTCTACCGATTCGGTTACGCAACTTGCAAAAACTCAGGAAAACTTAAAGAACACAGTAGATTCGATTTCAACACAAATGGACACTCTGAAACTTAGTTCAGAAAAACACATTGAGGAAATGTGTTCACTATCGGAGAAAGTAGCCGAACTTTCGGATCAGTTCACTAACTTATCTACGAAGGTAGATGATAATCTGAACGACACAAAACCGGTAGTCTTTAATGACACAGAAGAGTGCGAACAAATTAGGAAATTCAAACAAAATCAGAATCAAATTAATACGCAACACCAAAGAGAAATCCGGGAAGTACAAGATCAGCTGACTCAGGTAATACAAGAATTACGTATTTCAGAGGCCACTCGCGCTCCAATACGGGAAGAGGGACTTAGAAATACGGAACATCCACAAAATAATAACACAGGACACTTCGGAAGTTATGAAAGAAATTGCCAAGGTGCACCGAATTTTGATATGGAACCGCCGAAACGACGTAACAATGACCGATATGCGACTCGCCGACATGATGACTTTGACTATAAGCTGTTCATTACTACACGTAAATTCAAAACATTTAAGAATTCTGGCAACGACATTCATCCACAAGCATGGCTCCATCAATTCTCTCATTGTTTTCCTCCCAACTGGTCATTAGAGCACAGATTAGAATTTATGTGTGGCTACTTAGAGAATGAACCAGCTATAAGAATGCGGTCGGTCATTCACGATTGCCACAGTGAAGGAAAGTTTTACCATGCCTTCCTCTCAGCATATTGGTCTCAGGCCACACAAGACCGAGTAAAACAAAGCATCATAATGATGAAACGTTTCGAACAATCTGAATTTTCCAGTCTTATGAAATATTTTGAAGACATGTTGCACAAGAATCAGTACCTGTCAAACCCATACAGCCCCTCAGAACTTATCCGCATTTGCTTAATCAAATTGCCTGAACATTTACGACACATTATTTTGGCAGGACGTTGCAAAGACGACATTGAAGCTTTTCAGGGACTGTTACAAGAATTGGAAATTGACACTGACAATCGCGGAATGCGGAAACAGGAACACAACAATTACAGGTCACATCCGTCACAGTTCCTCGATAATAACTGGACGCGACAAGGCTATTCTCACAACACAAATCGTGACCAAAACAGACACCACCCGTATGACAACCGTTGGCAGAGTAGTAATAATTACAGGGAAAGGTCACCTCTCCGCGGTAATGACTATCACAGAGACAATCAGAGAAACAGACAATATGGGGACCAAAACAATTATTATTACGGGAGACAGAATAACTTGAGACGCAACGGTCCAGCGCGCAGTTACGATTCAGGGAGAAATTCTCCACCACGTAACCGACAAGAAAGAAACTACAGGAACTACCGACATGACGACAGACGATATGATCGTAACGACAGACCTGAATTGCATCAGAACTGGCGGGATTCAAACAGAGCAGGGCCTTCTCGTCAGAGTGAATTTGTAGAAGTTAGGTCTCCAAATCCCAATAACGGCGCTCGCCAACAAAGAGACAATGACTCGCACAGCAGGCAGCCGCGTGCGCCCGCTGGCTCCGAGAAAAATAACATAAGACGCTAGCCTTGAGAAAAATTTTAGCATTCTTTACCGACGTATACCGCATGACAATCGCATTCGAGTTCAAACTCTGAGTACTATGAAGAGTAAAGGATTTCACCACACTTCACATATAAAACCGTTTATTGAAAGATAATCTGCTTTTTAACTTTGTCTTTGCCATAAAACTTTTCAATTGACGCTACTAGTACGCTTTGTCAGACTTAGAATCTGTTAACATACAACAATGTTTGAAGTTAAATATCCAATCAAGAACCAAAAGAACTTACTTAAACAGAAATGACGAATGCATTGTTATAGTGAACAGACGTCACAGTGTTATTGTGTGTGTACATTCTTGCTTGTTAGTTGCACGATTATGGAACGACTATAAGGCTTACATACTTAGAACATTTACCAGTACTGCTAATGGGATTTTAATGGAACATTTTGGTTTACTTGAAAATATATTCTGGATTTAAAGTACTTTCAGTGAGATACCAGATGGCACAGTGGTTAGTTTATGTGACAGCTACACGATTTTATCACGACGCTACTAATGAGTGACAATTTACAATGTTGCTTTTGCAGTGTTTCTGTTTTATATCTGCACAGTTTTCTGTTTTATTCTGGAAAGTAAAACAGGTTTTAGTAGTAACTTTTGTGGTATAGCTACAATGAGACTGCCTTTTCCATAGCACAACAATACGTTACAGCACAGTACTTTCCTCATCACGGCAATAAGCGTAATAACTAAGACATTTATACGCAAAGCATTTCACTTTTGTGTATTATGAGGTAAGTACATTGACTTCTGCAGAACTTAGCTTTCGGAGGACGATAACTACTACACTTCCACACAGATTATGTTGCAACAAGACGCACATTTAGCGCTACAGTACACGTATTTGAGTGACTAATTTTGTACTTAAAACATTTATTTTTAAAGATTTTTGAATTACAAAGAAAGTTTTCCGTGATACATTTCATTCCATTGCTGTAATCTGTAACACCTGAGGGTATAATTACATTAATCCTCAGGGGGGTACACGCTTACTTTGTGTACCATGTGTGTGGCAACCACAAGGAGCCCTAGCCATCTGTCAGCCACGATGATACTGCTGCGACAGAAATTCCCGCAAACAATTTAGTTTCAATTCCCACTCTGCTTTATTAATCTGAATCCTGGACAAGTTGTAGGCAGTACATTACAAAGTTGGAGCAGTACTGCAAGCAGTGATGCATGAGGATGATTTTGCGTGTTACATAGCAAAATAGGCTCGCAAATGTCAGCACCTGTGAAAAGACAAGTAGAACCAGTATAGATGAGATGGTATTAGTGAACTATTAAGATGGTGTAATCTATCCCCTACTTCCTACTTCCATCTATGGTTCACATTCGTCTTTTATGAATGTTCAAATGTTTGTGAAATCTTATGGCACTTAACTGCTAAGGTCATCAGTCCCTAAGCTTACACACTTCTTAACCTACATTGTCCTATGGACAAACACACTCACTCATGCCCGAGGGAGGACTCGAACCTCCGCCGGGACTAGCCGCACTGTCTATGACTGCAGCGCCTAAGACCGCTCGGCTAATCCCGCGCGGCTGTCTTTTACGAAGATTTTAGACAAGGGAAGATTACAATAAACTTTCTAGTTTACTTAGCTTGCCATGTAGAGTTGGCTCCAGTTCTTCTCGTCTAGGGGTCTAATTCTTGAAGCTGAAAATGTCACATTTTAGTTCCTCACGGTTGGATTGATCTAAATAAATCTGAAGATTGTTGTTGCAGAATTTTTGTTTTTACGTAAATATATTTTTTCACATTTTAGTATATCATAAAGTCTTTTGATTCTCCACATTAACAAAGCCGCAATTACACTGTTCACACAAAATACAAAAATAAGTCCGATCACATCAGAGGCATACGTAAGACCCTTACGCTCTGCAGAAACAGCCATACTCCAAAGGGTTTACAATTTTTCTTAACAACTGAATTTATACTAGTTTCTGTTGCATTATTACTTTCGATTATTGTTTCATAAATTAATCCAAAAATAAACGTAGTAACCAGTACAGTATTGCATAATTAATAACAAAAATTTTAAGAGTGCCAGTAATCTGTAATTTCAAATCTTTCTAAAAAAAATTATTTGAATTGTACAGTTATAAATCGTACTTACCGGTAATAACAACGAGAGTAAAACATTTTATAAAGTAATCCATTTTTATATAATTTAGCTTGAAATACAACATACTGTGTATAAAATTATATGACCGTTTTCAGAAAAGTAACTGAGATAATATTTACCTGTCCCAAATTCAAAATATAATACTATTATCTACAAGTACTGTTAAGGTAAAGTAATGCTACAGGAGGAAGTCCTGTTACAATGTGAAGGGTATGGAGTCCACATCCCCCGTAATCGCATTCCGAATCAAGTGTTTGAGTTAGCAATCGAAAAATGTGTGGAACGTCAGAGGATACGATTTAAAGATGAAATTAAAGCTAAAATGAAAATGTGTGACATTCATAACATGTAAGCTTTCACGGCCGGCGTCTTCATTTAATTAAAACTTCCGGGCTGAATTGCCGTGGTCCATATATAAAACTGCTTCTCCTTCCCGACGTTTCGTTGCCTACTGCGGGCAACATCTTCTGAGGTGAGTCGGCGACTGGCTGCTAGGCGCTGGAGGTCCCGCTTATATAGAGCGCATAGATGGCGCCACCACTCATCACGTGCTTTCGACTTTAAAACTATCTCTGGCTAGTGCCATCTCTCTCGATTATAGGTAATCGATAGTCACTTCGTTGGTACAGAGTCGACCGCCATATCTTGTCTAGTTTTAATCCTTCTTATTTTTGATTAAAATTATTTTCGTGCTTGTAGATCTCTATATCTTCTCTATACATGAGGGTATAATAATGTGAGGTCCTAGCTATCACGTTTGTGTCACTAAATTTTATTTCGTTACCACCGTCTTTGAAAACGTGTTCCGCTACAGCTGATTTGTCAATTTGTCCCAATCTACAGTTCCTTTTTTGTTCCGTCAGGCCGGTATTAACACTCCTTTTAGTTGTTCCAGTATAAACCATGCCACAGCTACACCGAATTTTATACACGCCTCGGGGAGCTAAGGAGTGTCGTGCGTCTTTTACCGATCTTAAACTTCCACTAATTTTCTTGGTACGTCGAAAGATTGTCTCCACTTGAAACTTGGCCAAAACTTTCCCAATACGGTCCGTGATGTTACGAATAAATGGAAGAAATACTTTTCCAGCCGACGGTTGTTGTTGCCGTGTATTTTCGGACACTTTTCTTCTAGGATGGAGTGCTAAATCTATTTCGTTGTCAGTGGCTCACAGATGTTAGCCCTGTCCACTGAAGTTTTTATGACTCCTCTCTTCTGCCTAGGATGATGATTCGAATCCTTATGTAAGTAACGATCGGTGTGTGTGTCTTTCCTATATACCTTGTGGCCTGAAGTCCCATCTGCCCGTTTAATAACCAATACATCGAAAAAATTTAGTTGTCCATTACTCTCTTTCTCCATGGTGAGTAGTATCTTTGGATTGAAACTGTTTATGTGGACCAAAAAATCACTCAGTTCCTCTTCAGCGTGATTCCATATCACAAAGGAGTCATCCACGTATCGATACCATTTCGAAGCGTTTATTTTGGCAGACTGCAGCACTTGTTCGAAAAATTCCATAAATAGATTAGCAACAGCAGGGCTCAGAGGGCTACCCACGGCCAACCCATCAATTAGTTCATAAAACTCGTTGTTATATTGAAAATAAGTCGAGGATAGACAATGTCGAAACCCATACAGTCTAGGAGGGTAAGCTTCCGTTTTGCAAAGGTATTTTTTTTGAAACATTAATGTTAACGGCTGTGAGACTCCGTTCTCGCCGGCCGAAGTGGCCGAGCGGTTCTAGGCGCTTCAGTCTGGAACCGTGCGACAGCTACGGTCGCAGGTTCGAATCCTGCCTCGGGTATGGATGTGTGTGATGTCCTTAGGTGAGTTAGGTTTAAGTAGTTCTACGTTCTAGGGGGCTGATGACCTATGATGTTAAGTCCCATAGTTCAGGATAGTAACCGTGGAGAGGGTCATGTTACGAGGGTGGGGGGAAAGGAGAGGGGGCAGCTTTTAGGCGTCGATTAATACTGTAGTCGTGGCTGAGGGAAATGCGTCTGTTTATAGTGACATGCTTCCTTTGTCTGTAGTGTGATAGATAAATTTAATTCTGTTTGTAATATGTTGTCCAAATAGTGAAAGCCGGGAGCCAGAGGTGCGAAAGTAGTATCTGTGCGTTCACTGATTGCAAGGAATATAGATAAATTGGAATGAGGTGCCTCAGGAATGGAGAAGATGTCGAACAGATAGGATGCAAAGGGGTCAAATTTGCTCAGGTTGTCCGATAGTGGATGTTTGTTGTGGAGGAGCAGATAGAAAGGGACAGGATTACTGCAGGTAATTCTATGGAACGCATTCCTATACTTGGGAAAGTCAAGGGGTACTGTAGCATTGGGTTTGATGTGCGCCAGTCTCGGCAGCTTGTAGAGTTTAATAAGTTCCTGAGACATCTGTGTATTTGCCAACGATACTTGACAGTATCCTGCCGCAAGTCCATAGGAAGGAGCAGCATAATCGACGGGATTCTTGGAGGAGGAGTATGGCTTGCGGGAAAAGGGAGCTGATGAAGATATATGGACTTGGTAGGAATGTGGACCGATATACAGTCTGTGCTGTAGGAAGAGCATGGCATGAGGGATGTCACCAGGCTTCTGGATGACGAGCATATGGCTTCCAAATTATGTAGCGGTTACTGTAGTGGTATATATTCTGTTCGTGTAGGTGGGACCTTGGATAATTTGTTGGTGGAGATTGGGACGAGGTGCTTTGAGATGAGGTAATATGTCATGAAGAACACGTAAGTCACTTCCAGTTGGAACAAGGGCTTCTACTGTGAGATGTCCAAGGAGACTGGGAGACGCTAAGTCGACATCTGGAGTGGTGCTACTTTCAGGATGGGTATGCTATAGAATGAGGACAATGTTACCTTGAAGGAAATGTGTAAACGTATGCCACTGCTGGAGTTCTGCAGGGGATCTGCTGTGGATATTAAGGTCACTGGCTCTAACATAGGTGGAAAATATGTAATCGGTGTGAGCGAGGAAGTCATAGGAGAAGGTGTGATTACGTTGTATGAAAATGATGGCACAGGTAATGGTTAAGGTTATGGAGCAAAAGGTAAGGTGTTCAGTGCAAGTATTCAGAGCCATTTGAACCATTTTTGAACTGCGTTCTCGATCGCTCATCCTGGAGATCGCTAGTCCATCGCGGAATAGTTCACCTGAAGGAAACGGCCGACAAACAGGGACTGATAGGAGGCAGTGCAGCAAAAAAATGAAATGCTGAAATGAAATTGAGGGGTAGTAGATGTTCCCCTGGGACAGTCTGCCGTCGCTGTGGTAACCGTGCATCTCCAGACTCACAGATAATTGGAAGACAAATCTACTCGACCACAGTATTTGCTATGATGAAGTGTGTGCAGTCCGGGGGTGTATAATTAGCAGAGATGGAATCGTAAAATGAGTATTCTGAAGGCTAATATTCGTGGCTGCCAAATAATAAGGTTTTATTAGAAACATTGGTACGACATGTACCCTTAGCCGCACACCGTATCGTATCTCATGGCGTACAGGTAGCAAGCAGATGAAAACAATTTTATCTACGAATAGCGTAGTGGTAATAAAAACACTGTTTTAGATAAAACACAACAAAAATATCAGCTAGTAAACGCTATCATGTTGCAAATAAAGCACATATTATGAAACTTTTTCCAGAGGCTTGGGTTAATTGAAACATCTAAACGTTCACAACTGCCAGTTTCAATCACACATTATCTCGATCACACATTACAGTACCGTGTAATTCACAACATGGCCGACTTCGGCTTACTGCATCATCAGATCATTAAGATTTCAAAAATGGTTCAAATGGCTCTGAGTACTATGGGACTTAACTTCTGAGGTCATCAGTCCCCTAGAACTTAGAACTACTTAAACCTGACTGACCTAAGGACATCACAAACATCCATGCCCGAGGCAGGATTCGAGCCTGCGACCGTAGCGGTCGTGCGGTTCCAGACCGTAGCTCCTAAAACCGCTCGGTCACTCCGGCCGGCTCATTAAGAGTATTCTGAAACGAGTATTAACGTCAATTGCCCTGTCTACATACAGGTACACGAACAACTGAACACGTGTTTGTGTACCTGAGTGTACATGTTGATACTGGTATCAGATTACTCTTAATAAAAATTTAAATGTCGGGAATATTGTCTGGAATATCCAACAGGGTGGGTACAGTCACCTGTGGGAAAGGATTTTCTTCCTCCGCGCACATTGGTCCCTATCCTCGCTGGTATGTGAGGGTCGTCTGTGTATCTGTAGAGTGTAGACGTGTGTAATGTAGTGTCATGTTTGTCTTGTATGATGAGAGAAAGGAGGAGGTGAAACCCGGTGCTGGTACATAGCGTATCCTCTCAGATAGTACCAAGAAGATGGCTCTGAGCACTATGGGACTTAACATCTGAGGTCATCAGTCCCCTAGAACTGAGAACTACTTAAACCTAACCAACCTAAGGACATCACACAACACCCAGTCATCACGAGGCAGAGAAAATCCCTGACCCCGCCGGGATTCGAACCCGGGAACCCGGGCGTGGGAATAGTACCAAGGAGATCCCCGAGCTTTACGTTCCAGTGCGGTGGACATGTCACATGCTGTCACTTCATGAGACATTGTGGAGAGGTTTGGAATTTAATCAAGGACATTGGGGCGAAGCCTGGTGATCAGGTACTTCAAGCCACCACCTCCTCTCGCCTTGCCTGCCAAATACTGGTAATGAAAATTTCATCCACCGCCAGCATTCGAAGCTCTATACCTCCGAGTCCAGTGCCATTGCACAGGTATGTGTTAGCGACCTCGACCACGAGTCGGGCAGAATAATTCTAATGATCTGATGATAACTGTAAGCTGAAACAGGTCATGCTATGGGCGCAGGCCGCAAAGCACAGCACCCGCCGAAATCCACAGATAATCCAATCTTAGAAATAATAAAACATTGCAGTATTGAGTAGGGATTGGGAACATGTATCTTGGACAATAACTAAGCAGAACATGCTGTTCATGGGTTCAGTGGATACCATCAAACGAAAGAGTATGAATAAACTTCCCGTTGTAGATTATTAAAGCCTTGAGGTATAATTACTCACAACAGCTGTGTTTAAGAGCATGCAACGCAAATATTATATAGTGAGCCTGGTGAGACCGAAAAGAACCGCGGCTCAAGCATGACAAGTCTAGAACTGTTCTTTTGCTGGACAGGGTTTTATCGCATCAAACTTGCTATAGATAAGTGCAAGTCAATTCTGCTACGAAGGCTGTGCGTACATTGGTGTGAAACAACATAGAAAAATATAGACATGTATGACACAGTAATATGTCACGTAATACACTCATGCTCATAAATTAAGGATAATGCTGGTAATGGTGAAACAACGCTCTGGTTGGCGGTTTGCGGGTTTAAATCACCTCGGGGTATGACCATGCGGTGCATTTGACCTGCGGTCGTCGCACGGTGGCGCTGGCAGCAGTCCATATACACAGAGGTGTGTTGGTGCATGTCAGAGCACTGTGCAGTGAGTAAGTGTGCAGACGTTTTCAGAAGTGCTAATGGTGACTGTGTGTTGAAAATGGCTCAAAGACCTCATTCTGATGACGTTACGGAGGGTAGAATACTAGGTCGACTGGAGGCTGGTCAAAGACAGCAAGTCGTAGCAAGGGCCCTCCATGTCCCACAAAGTGTGATCCCAAGATTATGGAAACGATTCTAGCAGACAGGAAACGTGTCCAGGCGTTTCAGTACGGGACGTCCACAGTGTACGATACCACAAGAAGACAGATATCTCACTATCAGTGCCCCCAGACGGCCGCGGAGTACTGCAGGTAGCCTTGCTCGAGACCTTACCGCAGCCACTGGAACAGTTGTCTCCAGACACACAGTCTACATATGACTGAACAGACATGGTTTATTCGCCCGGAGACCTGCAAGATGCATTCCACTGACCCCTGGTCACAGGAGAGCCCTTACAGCCTGGTGTCAAGACCACAATACATTGTCATTGGAACAGTGGTCCCAGGATATGTTCACGGACGAGTACAGGTATAGTCTGAACAGTGATTCTCACCGGGTTTTCATCCGGAGTGAACCAGGAACCAGATATCAACCCCTTAACGTCCTTGAGAGGGACCTGTATGGAGGTCGTGGTTTGATGGTGTGGGATGGGATTATGATTGGTGCACGCATACCCCTGCATGTGTTTGACAGAGGAACTGTAACAGGTCAGGTGTACCGGGACGTCATTTTGCACCAGTATGTCCACCTTTTCAGGGGTGCAGTGGGTCTCACCTTCCTCCTGATTGATGATAACCCTCGGCCCCACCGAGCTGCCATCGTGGAGGAGTACCTTGAAACAGAAGATACCAGGCGAATGGAGTGACCTGCCTGTTCTCCAGACCTAAGCCCAATCGAGCACTTCTGGGATGCTCTCGGTCGACGTATCGCTGCACGTCTTCAAATCCCTAGGACACTTCAGGAGCTCGGACAGACACTGGTGCAAGAATGGGAGGCTATACCCCAGCAGCTGCTCGACCAACTGATCCAGAATATGCCAACCCGTTGAGCGACCTGTGTACATGTGCGTGGTGATCATATCCCATATTGATGTCGGGGTACATGCGCAGGAGACAGAAATTTTGTAGCACATATTTTTCGGGACGGTTTTCTCAACTTATCACCAATACCGTGGACTTACAGATGTGTGTAGTGTGTGTTCCCTATGTGCCTATGCTATTAGCGTCAGTTTTGTGTAGTTCCTCTTTGTGTGGCACCACATGCTGCAATTATCCTTAATTTATGAGCATGAGTGTGGGAGTGTGTGACTTACCATAGCAGAAGCGAGTAGTGCATATATTTTACGCTATGCAGGCAGCAAAGGGGGTTGCTTTTAAGGGTCGGATTATACAGGATCAAAAATATTTCTAAGAATGAAGGTCTCGGTGAAATGACAGCTTAGTTGCACTTCAACAGTTACCTACTGCGGAAATGCACTCCAAGCAGTTTCGCACACATGGTCCTTCATTGCTCTTTATGGTCTTCTGTTAGGCTGCGAGAATCACAGCGTCCACATACATCTGACCGCACCTGGTGGACGAGTGCCGCAGCAATACTAACAGAGACATTCAGTGGAGCAGCGAGATGGTTTTTATTCGTCGACTACCTCGAATGCGAATGTTCCTACGTTCCAGCTTTGAAGGATTCGCAGCTGTCTGAGGCGGGTCGGTACGCACCTTGTTGGAATGATGACAAACACCTCGACCAATCGTGCTTCTGTTGACTGCCTGGTCTCCGTAAACATTCCGCAAGCGCCTATGGGTATCTGTGATGCTCTTATTTTCTGCCAACGAAGCTCAGTGACAATTGCGCGCTTGGAACGCAACTCCGTTGCAGGCGTAGTTTTGAAACCTGCGTATAGCGACGCAAGCTATCGGAACTTCGTGAGAACTATAGGTGATGAGGCGCCAGTATTCCACAATGTCTCACAACAAATTCCGCATTTTTTCGGCTGAAACTAGCCGAGAAAAAAATTTGTTGCTCTATTGAGGGTTGAATAACACTTAGGCGGTTTTTTGTTATACTGATTTTTATTTGATTGAACCAGTATTCGGCTGATTAGGACATCTTCAGATAACTACTGGCTATTGTTTACAAGTAGCTTGTGTTCTTACGAACCAGACATTCTGGACTAAAATACAATGCACTTCCATACGATGTTTAGTTGTGATACTGTCTTTGGAATTCTCAAACGGGTCTTTCGACTTTTTGTTCTGTAAAACTGTTCTTTAACATATTAAACCACATTTTAGGTTTTGTATGACAACATTAGAATTATTTTGAATACACATTATTACAAAATTACAATTTTTTGGTATTTGTTGCGAACAGTTGCACTGGACACTAATTGTTCGTTGTACAACAGAGCTGTTTCCTTTGGGGGTTACATTTTCTTATTAGAAAAATTGTACATTAATATAAACCAAATATTACATTGTTACAGTTGAGTTACAGTTACGAATGTAAACACATAAGGGATATTATCCAAAACACTGAAATCACAATACTACAAAACATCTTTTTGCGTAAGAGGCACTACAGCTATCTCCTATTCAACAGCAAGGACAAAACTGATAAACTAAACAACAGTGGGGTCTACAAAATAACCTACGCTGACTGCAGTAAACTGTACATTGGTCATACGGGCCGGGCTATATCAACAAGGCTGACTGAACATGAACGCAGCTGGAGATTAAATAAATCAGACTCCGCCATTGCTGAACATGTGCTCAAAGAAGAACTCACATATCTAACACACACAGAAGTGCTACATATAGCCAACAAAGGCAGATTAGAAGCACTTGAAATTAAGAAACACTTGGCCCTAAATCCCCAACTGGTTCTAAATGACCGATTGCAAGTGAGAACATCACCACAAACCTTACACAACAAAGTAAACCTGCTACTAACCACAAAGTGTCCCAATACTAGACAAATTCACACCCCAGTATAATGTAATATCCCTTATGTGTTTACATTCGTAACTGTAACTCAACTGTAACAATGTAATGTTTGGTATATACTAATGCACAATTTTTCTAATAAAAAAATGTAAAAACACAAAGAAAACATCGCTGTTGTACAACCAATAATTAGTGTCCTGTGCAACTGTTCACAAAAAATATCAAGAAATTGTAATTTTGTAATAATGTGTGTTCTAAATAATTCTGCTTGTTGTCATACATGATACCGACAACCCATAAAATGTGATTTATTATGTTAAAGAACAGATTTACAGAACAAAAAGTCAAAAGACGCGTTTGACAATTCCAAAGACAATACCACAACTAAAGATCGTATGTAAGTGCGTTGTATCGTAGTCCAGAATGTTTGGTTCGTAAGAACACAAGTTCCTTGTAAACAATAGACAGTAGTTATCTGATGATAACCTAATAAGCCGAAAACTAGTTCATATAAAAAAAATGAGAACAAAAAACCGCCTAATTGTGATTCAACTCTCAATATGGACTTATTCTATCAAGAAGCGACGGAAGAATCCATAAATAAGATAATCTGCACTGAAACTTCTTGGCACATTAAAACTGTGTGCCGGACCGAGACTCGAACTGAGGACGAGGCGTGAGTCGTCCTTGGGTAGCTGAGATGGTAGAGCATTTGCCCGCGATAGGCAAATGGTCCTGAGTTCGGGTCTTGGTCCGGCACACAGTTTTAATCTGAGAAGAAGTTTCATATCAGCGTACACCCCGCTGCAGAGTGAAATTCTCATTCTGGATAATTTGCACTACTTATTGAAAGGTCACGGTTCATAATGACTTATATAGATTACATTAAACGTATGAAATGTTCCTACTGTTGTCTCACAAAAGAGAGTAAACAATTGAGATAACTGATATGTTATCAAAATCGTTTCATGTGTACTGCTGTATCTTGGAAAATACTTAAAATGTTAAGATATTAATACATTTGACTTTTTGGCCGTGATGCAGGAAATTTTGCTGGAGACCTGGTGCTGCGTCGTATCACATTACTAACGGTGCCATAAGACCACTGAACTCACTTTCTTCAGATTTTTACTGGCCCCAAAAATACCACAGGTCAGTCTTAGGAGAGAGGAAGGAGATGCATGGCGGAGTATTCGTGGATTGCAGGGCTTGCTGGTAATTGGTAGCTCACCGCAAATCGGCTGCAAGTTAGTGGGGGACATGTTTTCCTGCTGTTAGTCGTGGCAAAACGACGCCAGTTCTGCACCCGATGTTTGTTTAGCCGGACGCGGCTGTGCTCGGTGAGGCTACTGCTGTACGATCACTTACAGCCCGTCATACCGAGACTGCTAGAGAGCAGGAAGTCGGGAACCTACGTTGTTAGGCAGCACTGGGATTTCGGTTACCTCTCTCATTTTCCATTTGCGTACCCACGGCTGCCTCACAAGTAAACGAGCTTCTTTAAACTTCGTAGTCTGTCCACAATAGCGATGGTGATCCGTTAAGTGTCTATATGCCGTGCTGTCTCATTCTAGTACAACTCTCGTCCGCCCCCGGTAGCTGAGTGGTCAGCGCGACGGACTGTCAATCCTTCGCGCCAGGGTTCGATTCCCGGCTGGGTCGGAGATTTTCTCCACTCAGGGACTGGGTGTTGTGTTGTCCTAATCATCATCATTTCATCCCCATCGACGCGCAAGTCGCCGAAGTGGCGTCAAATCGAAAGACTTGCACCCGGCGAACGGCCTACCCGACGGGAGGCCCTCGTCACACGACATCATCATCAGTACAACTCTCGTGCTCTGCTTCCCAGGTGCTAACACGCCTCTCAGATTCCTTAACATTGGAGATACCACGCATACGCACCCTATCTCGTATATATCTACGACGTTCGGGATTGGAATCTATCAAATGCTGGATCCTCTAATTACTAGGACTGTTGATATTTTTAAAAAATATCAGGAATACGATGTATCTAAATTTAAAAAAGTATCATTGTCACCATCGACATATGGAAATATGTATCTATTTCTCGATATGAATACGGAAGAAATATTGACGTACCGGACTACAAAAGTATCGGCTACACGTTGTAAATATACCTCCGGTTTTAGAACTGTACATTTAAATATCAATTTATTATTACATATTCTGTACACCAACAAGATAGCAACCTTCCTATCCCCCTTTGAAAGGGCAACGATTCACGTTCACACTTGGCGCTAATCACTTTGTTAGCAATGCTAACTGCACGTAAGTTGCACAAGAAAAGGTTTACGATGGGTCTTTATTTGGTTTCGTCACCTATCGGGTTTGCCCGGAACACTTCATGTCGACTTACGCGTTTTTTCATTTCTGCAAACTGTAGCTACCTACTAGCAGTGGTAATGTCAAAACTACGTGGTGAAGCTGAACGTTGAAATTTCTGCTGGTAACACCGAGCACCGACTACGTCAGCATTTCCTGTCACACGTCTCCGCCCATCGCAGAGACCAATCTTGACATTAAGATTTTTGTTTATCATTTTCAGTAATTGTTTTTTAAGAATACTGATGTGAAGAAATAGGACACTACTTGCGTTAAAAATGGTTTTATAACGCAGCTGGTGTGATATTTCTTAAAATCAGAAATTTTGTTATTTCATTCACACCGCTACAATTAGACTTCTTTGTGACACCTATACTTGCACCACACAGACAAAGGAAAAGACTGGACGTTACGAATGCTCTAAAAGCAGTAAGATCCTTTACACAGTGAAAGTAAAATTAAGTTCTACTACAGTATAAGAAAAAGCAGTTTCAAATATTTACCAAAAATTGTAAAAAAAAAGTAAGATAAAATAAAATCGGCGTTCGATGCAGCCATTTCGATATTGATATACCGATTAAAGGAATATCGCTGATATTAAGTTGGTCAAATCTATTTAAATGATATCGATGTGTGGTTAACTATGTGTATGTGTCTTTGTCTGTGTTTTACATCTTTGTCCCTAGATGCTTTCCCCAGTCGTTCCCAGTTCCTTTACTTGTGTGTGTAAGCTAACAAGTAGCGAAGTGTACCAATGCGAACCCTTACAATAAATTATACAATCTGCATATGTTTATCATGTTCTCAATATCCACGGAACCTCAACAAATCTCATAACTTTTGAAACGTTATCAGTATATAGTAGTTACTAAGGAAAATACAGCGAAATACCTTGGCTAGTGATCGCTCATACCCCTGATTTAAAGTAAGTGAACAATCGTGATCTGTCATTTCATGTACTATGTCTAGCTTCTTGCTGAACTTTACATTTACATCTCCATGACTACTCTCCAAGTCACACTTCGTTGCCAGGTAGAATGTTCTTCAAAACACCTTCAGACTACATCTACATGGACACTCTGCAAATCAAACTTGACTACCTGTCAGAGGGTTTATCGAACTAAATTCACAATAATCCTCGACTATTCCATTCGCGAACAGCCAGTGGAAAAAACGAACACCTGTACCTTTCCGTGAGAGCTCCGATTTCCCTTATTTTATTATGATGATCGTGTCTCCCTAAGTAGGTCGGCGTCAATAAAATATTTTCGCATTCGGGGGGAAAAGTTGGTGATTGAAATTTCGTGAGCAGATTCCGGCGCAGCGATAAAGGCTTTTGTTTTAATGGCGTCTATCACAAATCGTCTATCACGTCCGTGATACTCTCTCCTCTGTTTCGCGAGAACACAAACCGTGTCGCCCTTCTTTGAACTTTCTCGATGTAATCCGTTAATCCTATCTGGAAAGGGTCCCAGATCGCGCAGCAATACCCCAAAACAGGACGGACAAGAGAAGGGTAGGTACTCTCTTGAGCGGATCTGTTACATTTTCTAAGTGTTTTGCCTATAAAACGCAGTCTTTTGTTTGCCTTTCCCACAACATTTTCTGTGTGTTCTTTCCAATCTGAATTGGTCGTAAGCGTAATCTCTAGGTATTTAGTTGAATTCAGCCCTTTACATAAGTCTGATTTATCGTGTAACAGAAGTTTAACGGATTCCTTTTAGCACTCGTGTAGATGTAATATCTTTTCTAAATAGTTTTTCAATTAGTTTTGAGCTTCTGATGAATTTACTAGGTAATAGATGACAGCGTCATCTGCAAACAACCTAAGACGGATGCTCAGATTGTCTCCTAAACCGTTTATATACCGTAGATAAGGAACAGCAAAAGACCTACAACACTACCTTGTGGAACGTCAGAAATCACTTTTGTTTTATTCGATGGCTTTCCATCAGTTATTACGAAATGTGGTCTCTCCGACAGGAAATCACGAATCCAGTCACACAGCTGAGACGATATTCCATAACCACGCAATTTCGCTAAAAGCCGCTTGTGTGGTACAGTGTCAAAGGCCTTTTGGAAATCTAGAAATACGGACTCATTTCGAAATCTCTTGTCAATAGCACACAACAATTTGTGTGTGTAAAGAGCTTCTTCGAGGTAATTCATAATATTTGAATCGAATATATGTTTCAAAATCCCGCTGCATATCAACGTTAACGATTTGGGTCTGTAATTTAGTGGATTATTCCTACTTTCTACCGTAACGCACTCTAACAACGCGTGGGAAAAATGAGCAGTTAAATGTTTCCGTAGATCTTTGATTTCTCTTCAAATGGTTCAAATGGCTCTAAGCACTATGGGACTTAACGTCTGAGATCATCAGTCAACTAGACTTAGAACTACTTAAACTTAACTAACCTAAGGACATCATAAACATCGAGGCAGGATTCGAACCTGCGACCGCAGCAGCAACACGGTTCCGGACTGAAGCGCCTAGAACCCCTCGGCCACAGCTGTCAGCTGACTTCTCTTATTTTATTATGATGATGATTTCTCCCTATGTAGATTGGCGATATTAAAAAGTTTCACGTTCGGAGGAGAAAGTTGGTCATTGAAATTTCGTGAAAAGATCTCGCAGCACCGAAAAACGCCTTTGTTGTAAAGATTATCATTTCAACTCGCTTATTACAGCCGTGACTCACTCTCGCCTATTTTGCGACAATACGAAACGAGCTGCCCGTCTTTGAACTTTTTCTATGTACTCCGTCAACCCTATCTGGTAAGAATCTCATACAAGATAGCATTCCCGTGAGAGGACGAACAAGCGTAGTGCAGGCAGCCTCTTCACTAGAACTGTTGTATATTCTAAGTGTTCTGCCAGTAAAACGTAGTGTGTGGATTGCCTTGTCCACAACAATATCTTCGTGATCTTTCACTTTAAATTGCATGTAATTATAATTCGCAGGTATTTAGTCGGACTGACAGCCTTCAAAAAACGTGTGATTTAGCGTGTTCGAAATTCGACGGATTTCGGACTTGCTTCGGGAACGTAGGTTCAAATGGCTCTGAGCACTATGCGACTTAACTTCTGAGGTCATCAGTCGCCTAGAACTTAGAACTAATTAAACCTAACCAAGCTAAGAAAATCACACACATCCATGCCCGAGGCAGGATTCGAACCTGCGACCGTAGCGGTCGCTCGGCTCCAGACTGTAGCGTCTACAACCGCACGCCTGCATACTGTGACTTTTGTGACAGGAAATCAAGGATCCAGTCGCACAGCGGAAGCTACATTCCATAGGCACACAATGTTTAGAAGCCTCTTGTGAGGAACGGTTTCAAAATCTTCCGAAAATATGGAATCTATCTGAAATCCCTTCTCTATAGCACTCATTCCCTCGTGCGAATAAAGTGCTATTGTGTTTCAGAAGAACGATATTTTCTGAATCCGTGCTGAATGTGTGTAAATAGACTACCTTGGAGATAATTCATAATGATCGACACAGTATATGTTCCACAATCCTACTGCAAATCGACGTTAGTAACATGGGTCTGTAGTTCATCAGATTACTCCTGTTTCCTGTCTGGAGTACTGGTGTGACCTGCGCAACTTTCTAGTCTTTTGGTGCGGGCCCTTCACCGAGCAAGCGGTTGTAGTGCTTCTTGTCCGTACTACTGATTTACCGTCGTATCCCTTAGCTTGGAGGATGTTGTATAGGTCTTTCATATCTTCTTGTTATAGTTTACATTGCTAACGAGGTGGGCTCAGCCATTAAGCACGTACAGCACTTATCATCTTTGAGCCGATTAGAGGTAGGATTTGATGTATAGTCATTGGATGGTTTACAGTACGCCGTTGGGAGTTCTCGATTTCCACGTCCAGACACGCAATCATGCAGTTACATCCTCGATCTACCGTGAACTGTTCTTAAACAGGTTGTTAATATGCTGATGGAACTTATTTAGCTCTTCCTTTCCTTGCTTTTTGACTTAACCTTTTGACTGGTTTGATACAGCTTGCCACAAATTACAACCCTGTGAAAAGTTTTTCATATCAGAGTAGGAATTACAACCTATACCCTCACCTAATTGCTGCATATATTCCAATCTTTGTCTTCCCTACAGTTTTTACCCTCCACAACTTCAAAAAAAAATTAAAAAAAATAAAGAAGGTTCAAATGGCTCTGAGTACTATGCGACTTAACTTCTGAGGTCATCAGTCGCCTAGAACTTAGAACTAATTAAACCTAACCAAGCTAAGGAAATCACACACATCCATGCCCGAGGCAGGATTCGAACCTGCGACCGTAGCGGTCGCTCGGCTCCAGACTGTAGCGTCTACAACCGCACGCCACTCCAGCCGGCTCCCACAACTTCCTCTAGTACCTTGAATTAGATTGCCTATTGTGTTAACCGATATCCTATCATCCTGTCCCTTCTTCTTGTCAGTGTTTTCCATATATTCCTTTCCTCGCCGATTCTGCTGAGTGCCTCTTTGTTCGTTACTTTATCAGTTCACCTAATTTTCAGCTTTGCTCCAAATATACTTTTCCAGAAATTGGTTTCTCAAATTAAGGCCTGTGTTTCATACTAGTTGACTTCACTTGGCTAGGTATCGAGCATTACTCTACTTTTTATGTCCTCACTGCTCCGTCCCTCAAGAATTACTTTGCTGCCTAGGTAGCAGAACTCCTTAACTTTGCCTTCTTCATGATCGCCAATTCTGGTGTCAAGATTCCCGTGGTTCTCATTTCTGCCATTTCTTCGTGATCCCTAATTCTGGTTTCAAGATTCCCGTTGTTCTTATTTCTGCCATTTCTCATTCCTTTCGTCTTTCTTCAGTTTACTTTCATTGCATGTACTGTACTCATTAGACTACTCATTCCATTCAACAGATTCAGTAATTCTTCTTCACTTCTAACGAGGATATCAGTGTCGTCAGCGAGTCTTGTCACTTACATCCTTTCACCCTGACTTTTAATCCCTCTTTCTTTTACTACCGTCATCGCTTCTTAGACTGAGCAGTAGGCCTCTGCCTTACACACTTTTTAATACGGGCAATGCGCTCTTGGTCTTCCAGGCATACTGTTCCCTCTTCGTTTTTGTACTTTTCGTATTTTACCAGTATAGCTCGCCCCCATTTTTGTTAAAATTTCGTATATCTTACTCCACTTTACACTGTCTAACGCTCTTTCCAGGTCGACAAATCCATGTTAGCAAATTATAAAAGTGTCTTGACAAAATGCGAGGGAGGAATTTCGTGGAGTTTTGTGCAGGTTGGTGTAAGCCTTAGATGCAGATATCCACTGGTATTGGTGTGTAAGTATCTTAGCAATTTACATATTTCATAAAAAGATGTGGCAGTAGACCCACAGCGACTTCAATATCATTTACATCGGCCGCCGTAGCCTACGATATTATACTGACGGGAATATATTTCTTATCATTCGTATTAAAGATGGAACTGAAATATTATACGTGCTTCCCACAGGTACTGCGGAATTGCTTCCTTCGACTAATGGATTGTGAAGTATTGCTTCCCACCTACTCACGTCTATCGTATTCAAGCAAATGGAAACGTATCGAATACACGAGAGAAACCATGACCTTTTCTTCCTTCCGATATCTTAGGTGAAACACATGAACTTAAACAAAAGTACTTTTGGAAGCGTACCATGATTTATTGTTTCATAAGCTCTTAATAATTGTATCAGTATGAAACCGGCAAGGTATATTAACCTTCGCTTAACGAAAAAAAGGAAAGTGCAGCCAATAACAGATGCCAATATCTGCTCAGAATAAATCAAATCGCATTAAAATCAACACGAGAGTGTTGTGTCCCAGTTGTTTTATATTAGTTTGCAGACTTCCACGACCAGAGTGAATTTGACATAGTCACCCTGCAGAGGACCACACCGGAAGCGATTTAATTAAAATATACTTCTGCGATAGAAAAATTTGTATTTTAAATCTCACGCTCTCATGCGTTCTACAAAATTATTATATTGTTAAGAAGAGTATTTGCACGATTTTCAACGAAAGTGCAGATGTGTCCCGCTGACAAACATATATGAGTTATAATGCTTCCGTATTTCACTTAACATTAAGGCAACCATATTCAATGCAACAGAATGCAAAATAACATTAAAAAAAATTTTGGGCAGTGCCAGAAGATGGTACATGTACATACAGACCGTAAGTTGTAGGGACCCGATAAAGTTTTTGACAGCAGCTGATAGTGTTACTGTACATATATATGGAGCTTAGTTACACACAACTGTTTTGATGGCTGTTTGATGCAATGGGCGAATCTTTAATTGGATAAACTAGTTTTCCATTCATTATGACAGTCATTAGGGGATTCACTGGGTTAGTCTTAAGATTCTACAGTCTGTGGAGGAATACTTTCAGCTACTACATAATCCATAACAAGAACACGATCGGTATTATTCACCAACACAACGCCGCGCTCATTAAACACAATGGTATCTTAAAGTGCGATTCTCAGTTGTCTGAACCCATTAACTGCATTGCCAACTACAGGCGTTATGAAACAACGGCCAAAGAAGCTTTGAAAGAGCTATACAACACTCTTCAAGGATACGACGGTAAATCAGTAATACGGACAATAAGCGCTACAACCGCTCGTTCGACGAGAGGTCCGCACCAAAAGACTAGAAAGTTGCACATGTCACACGAATACAGAAGACAGGAAAAGGAGTAATCCGATGAATTACAGACCCATATTACTAAGGTCGATTTGCAGTAGGATTTTGGAACATACACTGTGTCGAACATTATGAATTATCTCCTACGTAAAGTCTACTGACACACATTCAGCATGGATTTAGATAAATGAGGTGCGTAAATATTTCTCTAATGTGTTTTATTTCTTCGTTTGAGACCAATCATTTACGTTTTTTTTAAATTTTTTATTTCAAGTTTCTTTGGGAAACCACGAAATATAAAATATTTAAATATCGACCGGTGTTCTGTTATTATGGAGAGTGCATAGGCCAAGAGAAGTTTCAGTTTATGCTGTAATTTGCTGAATATTTTATTTTTTCAGCATGAAATAATTTCACAATTCCTTCGCTGTGGTAACGTTTAATCAAAAAATAACTAGATCTGGAAGAGATGAAGTTTTTTTACATTGCGTTTGCATAACTAGCAGCAGGTATTCTAGAAATATTTAAATTTTTCCTCATATCACTAACAAAATGTTTCTTAATTTCCCCAGTTTCAAGCAGTTACCACATTCTATAAAACTAGACATCATGCTGGTCAGTTTGAGATCTCTTTTGTCTAGTACCTATATTTCGTTCGGCTATCAAAATCCGGACAAAAATTTTCCCTTAAATCACTAATTAAGTTTTTCTTAATTAGCCAGATTACTTTCAAGACATTCATTACCCACTTGTCCGTTTATCACTCTTCGTTTGGATATGGAAATTGGCAAAAAATGCATTGTGTAATTTGTAGGAAGTCTTGTTTTCGCTCTCCACAAACATTTAACAAAAAGCGCTTGCACCGTTTGAGTTGTGTCACGGTTAGGAGACATTTTGTGTGTCATGCTGATCGTTGCGATGTTACTCGCTGCTGTATCATCATTAATGTGAAAGTTAATCACCGACCTTATCGAAAGCCACGGAACTGTTTGTATCTAATCAGCGTTCTGTAACTACATGTCAAGGAAGATAATAGCTGCCACGAAGGATAAACGTCGTTTTACTCATTAAAGCGCATGCACCTAACCGCTGCTCGCAATGTCGCGTAGAAGCTGACCTCTGGATGCTGTTAAACGAACAATTAACCCATCGTAGGTCAACCATATCTAAATATCATATTACTGTGTTTTGAAAATAATTAAAACAGCATTTAACTACGACCTGGCTTAAAAATACCTGAGCGTAAGGCAGATACCTTTCATTAAAACTATTTGGTCGACATGTTCTGGGGATGCTGCCACGTTAGTTTATAACATACCCAAAATCCTAATATCCTAAAATCTCCAGTCTGCACTATACGTTACTCCTCTGCAACACGGCCAGAAAGTCTGATATTTTTTTATTTTAGCTTTTCAAGTACAGCTTTATACCCAATAGGACTTCCGTCAGATTGACGTCAGTCTCAGACATGTTGTTGTTATTGTTGTAGTCTTCAGTTCAGGGACTGGTTTGATGCAGCTCTCCATGCCACTCTATCCCGTGCAAACCTCTTCATCCCCGAATAACTTCTTCAACCTACTTTCTTCTGAACCTGCTTAGTGTATTTAACTCTTGGTCTCCCTCTACGATTTTTATCCTCCACGCTTCCCTCCAATACTAAAATGGTGATCCCTTGATGCCTCAGAACGTGTCTTACCAACGGATCACTTCTTCTACTTAAAGTTGCGCCACAAATTCGTCTCCTCTCTAATTATATTCTGTACCTCTTCATTAGTTACGTGATCTACCCACCTAATTTTCAGTATTCTTCTATTGCAGCACATTTCGAAAGCTTCTATCTTCTTCTTGTCTACACCGTTTATCGTCCATGTTTCACTTCCATACATGGCGACACCCCATACAAATGCTTTCAGCAAACACTTCGGCACACTTAAATATATACTCCATGTTAACAAATGTTTCCCCTTCAGAAACGCTTTCCTCGCCATAGGCAGTCTACATTTTATATCCTCTCTACTTCGACCATCATCATTTTGCTCCCCAAATAGCAAAATTCATTTATTACTTTAAGATGTGTGTGTGTGTGTGTGTGTGTGTGTGTGTGTGTGTGTGTGTGTGTGTGTGAAATCTTATGGGACTTAACTGCTAAGGTCATCAGTCCCTAAGCTTACACACACACAATTATCCTAAGTACAAATACCCACACCCATGCCCGAGGGAGGACTCGAACCTCCGCCGGGACCAGCCGTACAGTCCATGACTGCAGCGCCTAAGACCGCTTGGCTAATCCCGCACGGCTATTACTTTAAGACTCTCATTTCCTAATCTAATTCCGTCAGCATCAGCTGATCCTCGTTTTTCTTTCCTCGATGTTCATCTTTTATCCTCCTTTCAAGAGACTGTCCATTTCATTCAGCTGCTCTTCCAGGTTCTTTGCTGTCTCTGACAGAATTACAATGTCATCGGCAAACTTTAAACTTTGTACTTCTTCTCCATGGAATCTAATTCCCACTCCAAATCTTTCTTTTGTTTCCTTTACTATTTGCTCAGTATACAGATTGAATAACATCGGGGATTCGCTACAACGCTGTCTCATTCCCTTCCCAACCACTGTTTCCCTTTCCTTCCCAACGACTCTTATAACTGCCATCTAGTTTCTGTACTAATTGTAAATAATCTTTCGCTCCCTGTATTTTACACCTGCCGCCTTCAGAATTTGAAAGAAAGAATTCCAGTCTAAATTTTCAAAAGCTTTTTCTAGGTGTTCCTTACCTATCTTCTAAGATAAATCGTGGGGTCAGTATTGCCTCGCGTGTTCCTAAATTTCTTCGGAATCCGAACTGATCGTCCCCAAGGTCGGCTTCTGCCAGTTTTTCCAATTAGTTTGTAAAGAATTCTTGTTAGGATTTTGGAACCATGATTTATTCAAATGATAGTTGGGTAATTTTCACACCTGTCAACACCTGCTTTCTTTGGGATTGGAATTATTAAATTTTTCTTGAAGTCCGAAGGTATTTCGCCTTTCTCATACATATTGTTTACCAGATGGAAAAGTTTTTTCATTGTTGGCTCTCCCGAGGCTATTAGTAGTTCTAATGGAATGTTGTCTACTCCCGGGGTGTTGTTTCGACTTAGGTCTTTCAGTGCTCTCTCTCAGATATATGGCATTTTATATCTGTCCTCTATGGTTGGGACGACTATGACGAAGCAACTGTATGAGGAAACCTCGTACAGGTTGTGTCAGCTGCTCCTACCTATTGGTTTCATGCAGCTTGCAACACATTTTCGCGATTTTTCCCGTTAGTGACTGGAAGATTTACAGGTTCGATAAGAATTTCTAGAGGGAAGGACATGGCCATTCCAAAAAAACCCTTATTGTATTCGCCGAACACATTCAGGGAAATCACGAAATCCTATGTCTCGATTGGTTGACAGGGATTTTAAGCCCGCTCCTCTCGAACGTAAGTCCAATGCAATGACTTAACCTGTCCGTTACCCCACCGAGACGCAATACACGGTCCACTGTGCTATTTGATATGCCATCGAAATTAGCGAGATACATATTTTCTTGTACAGGAGAGTTTTGTCTGTCACTGGAGTTGTACTTGAATCCGTAAATGTACACAAACAAACAGCTCCTCATGGGACACATTCCCTTGGTTCTGTTGCTGACTATGTGACGCCATAGGCCAAACAAGGGCCGGTTTAAGGGTTTAAGGGCCAGGCGACACAAACCGTAGCTTGGGACATTAAGATGAGAGGGGCGCCCGAGTACATCATTTGTATACAATACATGCCACAATGCAATATATACAACAACTGGCATGGAATACTGACACTGGTAAAAGTGTACGAGAGAAAAGAGGGAAGGGGAATGTCACTTGGAAAGTCACTTATGTGGAAAAATGCTCTCGAACCGGTCCTGGGCTAGCCAGTTCTAGAATGGGAACTCAGTACCGATTGCAGATGCTTATTTGAAACTCCGTCTTCCATTTTTGCTATTTAGGTTCATCTTTAAATATAGTCTTAGGATTGTTTTGCAATTTCTCTGATTGTCATTCGTTCAGCATCAAGGTGTGGTGTTGAATGTTTCATGTTCGTATTATTTGTCCCTATTTTTACGCACGTCGTCGTCAATAAATGTACCTAGTGTTTGTCAGGAATGAAGTTTTTTATTTACTTCTCAAAGTAAGTCCAGGTGTTACACATCGGATGTAGTTTATGGACGGCAGTGTTCCACATCAAGTTAATCGTTATCTGCCAAATCGATAACTAGTTTTTAAATTGATGTACTGCACGATGGGAATCCATTGCATGACCTATCCGATCATCAGACTTCACTGGATTTTTACCTCTGAGAACGTATAAAATCATTGGTGTATAGCAACTCCTGTATCTAACGTCGAGCCTGTGATGGAGAGTTTCCAAAACGGATATAACTAAATACGACGCGTGCCATGAATTTTCAACAGACTACGGCAAAGCATGGAAAGCAGACTTAGAGCAAACCTCGATGCAGGAGAGTGTGTCAGATGTGACGTTAACAACGAATCCATGTAACCCCTTAACAAAGGTCTTCGGGCCCAATTTCATACATACTTTCCGTAATATTTTGGCATCAGGAAGACATCTCTAACTATATGGACATGAATTTATATCCTTGACAGAAGATCCACCTGTTACGCAAAACACTTTCTTTGAATTTAGATCCAAACATGTTTCGGCACATTATTACGAATTGCAGCCAGCTACACTGCTCTGTAAATTGTTATATTTTATTTCATAAATCAATTTCGATGAGTCCACTGCGGCATGTTGTCATCATCAGACGCTCTGTAAATTCATAAGTAAGCGATGGTCTTAATATAACAATCTGTAACTAGGATCAGAAAAGTTGTATTATATCGTTAGGTGTTTTTACATTACATGCAATATCGTTGCTGTCATGTCCAGTGCTTTTTAGAATTATAACTTCCTCCCCAGACGTACACTGGAGATGTATATCTGATTTTACTTGACAGCCTTGACGACAGTAGATTAGCTTCATTAAAGGTTTACGTAGTTACCACTGTAAATAAGTCATGTGTGAAAATTCAGTTGTTTTTTATTATTTTTATAGATTTGGTTCTAATTATGTTTTTGCTTTGATTATGTTTTAATTTTCAGATTAGTATTTTATATTTCTATCTTTTGGTGATAATTTTGTTATTAGGTATTGAGTTATGTAGCCAACCAAATTCACAGTAACATATTTCTGTTGTAGAAAAGCTGCAAGCACACGATGATATACAGAGAGTCCTGCATAACCTTGTTATGTAAAAGTAAAGTAGTGATAGCAACAAACAAAAACGCCACAGCAAAACGATTACGACCCCAAAATGCGTGTGAATATTTCTCTGTTTCCTCTAGGATGTTATTCATGAATAATCCGTTCTGGGCAAAATGGAAGATTTCTAGTGCTTCGTTTATAGATTTTACGTCGTGCTTTTTCCGTTTGCAGATATTGAAAAAATGGGGATGGTTTGTTTTCACTTTCTCTGGTGCGTTCTTTATAACTAATTTTGCTTCTATCGGTTTGTCCTAAGTGGAATTTGTGACATGTGTTACACGAAATTTTGTAAATGCCGGGGTTGCTGTGTGTCGAATTTTCGAGATGCCTTTGTAGATTTTGTGTTTGAGGCTGTGTGTGTTTTGATACGCAAAGGCAATGTCGGATTTGTTGAATAATTTATTAATGATGTTCTAGATATTTCCTAGGTAAGTTGTGATTACCTATTTTGCTTTCTTCTTGTGTGTGTATTTCCTTCTTGTGTGTGTGTTCGTTGTTATTTCTTTGTGTATATGCCGTTCTGGTTGTGTTTTACTGTAGTATAATTATGTTTCAATTTTGGGGTCGTAATCGTTTTGCTGTGGCGTTTTTGTTTGTTGCTATCACTACTTTACCTTTACATAACAAGATTATGCAGGACTCTCTGTATATTATCGTGTGCTTGTAGCTTGTCTTCTGCAACAGAAACATATTACTGTGAATTTGATTGGCTACATAACCCATCACCTTACATTTAAACCTAGTACCGTTACACCAAATCTGTATTTGCAATTGCTTACATTTTGCTCTTGCAAACTTTTTTCTTTTATCTGAGTGATCGCAAGTACAGTCGCTCAATAACATAACATAGCGAGTATAGGATTTTGTGTGAGTTTTAATACCTTTTAAATGATCAATTCTTTATGCTTAGTTGGGTGGTCTTTGTCTGTTGTAACCCCATGTGTTCATGATCTCACAGCTATTAAACTGCGGTCTAAGGCGCTGCAGTCATGGACTGTGCGGCTGGTCCCAGCGGAGGTTCGAGTCCTCCCTCGGGCATGGGTGCGTGTGTTTGTCATTAGGATAGCTGAGGTTAAGTGGTGTGTAAGCTTAGGGACTGATGACCTTAGCAGTTAAGTCCCATAAGATTTCACACACATTTTTGAGCTATGAAACTATAGTATCTTGCCAAGTGTCGTACATAAAGACCGATGCTGAAAGAAGACCCACACACATTCCGAATTATAATTTCTCATTGTTTCAAAAACGTTGCCGATCGTGTGTCTTTGATGTAGCTGCACACACTGCCCACCGTGTTCGTTATCTGCTTGTCTCACTAACAGCAAGTGTAGGGCCAATACCTGCAGTTTTTCATTCCGCGAATGTGTGTGACAGTTAAATAACTTTACCCTACAGTAGTGGAACTTGATGTCTGTTCCCCGAGGCCATGTCCTTTACCTATTAACCGTTTATGCAAACGATTGCACCACCATCATATGTTAGAGGACTCCGTATTCAGTAAGTATGATTAAGTGCTTCCGTCTCCACCGTGAATATTGTATGCTGAATGTATTCCATAGGTCATTTAACTTTGCGATAAAATATTGTTGAACTTTTCTGAAGTAACAGATTACTTGTAATAAATGGCTCTGAGCACTATGGGACTTAACATCTGAGGTCATCAGTCCCCTAGAACTTAGAACTACTTAAAGCTAACTAATCTAAGGGCATCACACACATCCATGCCCGAGGCAGGATTCGAACCTGCGACCGTAGCGGTCGCGCGGTTCCAGACTGAAGTGCCTAGAACCGCTCGGCCACTTCGGCCGGCACTTGTAATAAATGTCCTGCACGTTCCCATGCCAGTTTAATTGTTGCTTTACCCTCAGGCGTCCACCAACGATTCAACAGATATCGGTAAATCTACAAACGTTTATATCAGAACACGACTATCACTCAAGACCTCAACGGAAAAATGATTAATGTGATACCAACTAGCAAAGGCTGCTGTATCTCCACAACTTTGTTCAACATTCATTTGCAGGTATGAAATAATTTTTATACGAGAAACTATGAGAAACATAATTTCAAAACGAAAGCAAAATACACGGCGTACCATGGAGGAATTATGCCAATGGAACGGAAATGGGTACATGTGGTGTACGCGTACTGAGAAACAAATGATTACAAGTTCAGGAAAACAAAGGAAAGTGCGAGGTCATCCACATGGGTACTACAAGAAATCCGATAAATTTTGGGTATACGATAAATCGCACAAATCAAAGGGCTGTCAATTCGACTAAATACGTAGGAGTTACGATTAGGAGCAACTTAAATTGGAAAGACCATATAGATAATATAGTGGGGGAGGCGAAACGAAGACTGCGCTTTGTTGGCAGAACACTTGGAAGATGCGACAAACCCAGTAAAGAGACAGCCCACATTACACTTGTCCGTTCTCTGCTGGAATATTGCTGCGCGGTATGGGATCCTTACCAAGTAGGATTGACAGAGGACATCGAAAAAGTGCGAAGAAGGGCAGCTCGTTTCGTGTTATCGCGTAATAGGGGCGAGAGTGTCACTGATGTGATACGCGAATTGGGGTGGCAGTCACTGAAACAAAGGCGGTTTTCTTTGAGGTGAAATCTATTTAAGAAATTTCAATCACCAACCTTCTCTTCCGAATACGGAAATGTTTTGTTGACATCCACCTACGTAGGGCGAAATAATCATTGTAATAAAATAAGAGAAATCAGAGCTCGAACGGAAAGCTTTAGGTGTTCCCTTTTCCCACGCGCCATTCGAGAGTAGAATGGTAGAGAAGCAGTATGAAAATGGTTCGATGAACCCTCTGCCAGGCACTTAAGTGTGAATTGCAGAGTAATCATGTAGATGATTTATTCAAGAGAAAGACTTTGCCAAATTGAGCAAGTCCATAAGCCGTGTCTCTACCTCCGAACCTTATGCAAGCAGTTATTCGGCTTGGTATTGATTGATAGTTGTTGCATGTCCTCCTGAGGGGTATCGTGACTAATTCTGTCCATTTGACGCGCTGGGTCGTCACAAACCAGAGCTGGTTGGAGGGTCTTACCCGTAACTCTCCAAACGTTCTCAGTTGGGGAGAGATCCGGCGGCCTTGCTGGCCAAGGCAGGGTTTGCCAAGCACGAAGACGAGCAGTGGAAACTCTCTACCCGTTGGGGCGGGCTGCAGTGTAAGCGCAGCATGGCTTTCCGTGAAGGGTAACAAAAGGGGCGTAGAACATCGCCGACGTACCGCTGTGCAGTAAGAGTACTGCGGGTAACAGACAAAGAGGTCCTGCTATGATATGGAATGGCGCCCTAGCTTATCACTCATGACTGTTTGGCTGTGTAACAGCCGACACTCAGGTTGGAATCCCACCGCTGTCCAGGGCGTCTCCAGACACGTGTTCGCTGGCCATCGATGCTCAGTTCGAAGCAGGACTCGTTATTAAAGACAGTTCTACTCCAGCCAATGAGATTTCAAGCTGAATGTTCCGTACACCACTTCAAACTCCCTTGTTGGTGAATATAGGTACTCGGCGCGAGGGGCGCCGTAAGCTCAGCCCCCCTTTCTATGAGCCACCTATTAACAGTACTTATACTCACAGAAGCACCAGTTGCACGTCCGTCCCTGGTAGTTGAGTGGTCGGCGCGACGGAATGTCGTAGCTAACGGCCCGGGTTCGATTCCCGGCTGGGTCGGAGATTTTCTCGGCTGAGGGACTGGGTGTTGTGTTGTCCTTATCACCATCATTTCATCCCCATCGACACGCAAGTAGCCGAAGTGGCGTCAACTCGAAAGACTTGCACCAGGAGAACGGTCTACCCTACGGGAGGCCCTAGCCATACGGCACTTCCATTTTACCAGTTGCACGTCGGTTCAATGATACTGTTGAATCAGGGGCTCTGAGTGCCTCTTTGACGTTCGTTGGAGTTGTCGCTTTAGGTCGATAGCTTCTTTCTTGACGCCGCGTGCGGCCATGGTTCACACGTTCCTGTCAAAGTAGTGGAATAGTGGCATCGCTCCTGTTCGAATTTTGAGCGATTCGCCAACTATTACAACCGGGTTTCTTTGAGCCCAACACTCTCTCAAGTGCTGTCACCTGCCTTTATAGTCAACACGCCTGTCTGCGAGGCATAGTGATAGTCTAACTGAGTACACGGAATAAAATTCGTAAGGCTTTTATGTCATGGTATCGACATTTCCCTTATTTACTATCCTTCCCAGCTGCGTGATGAAACTGCGATGCCCACATTAGTCCATCGGCCGCCAAAGTTTACGGTTTTGCGTTTACCGCAGATAATTGCATGAATACCAGTTTTTGACCAATTTACATAACTCATTCGTGTGTGTAGTTTTTTGTTTTTTTTCCCCCACAAGGAGCCCCTCGAATGCGACGTCACAAAAGGCCAGTGATGTTTACGGTATTCGACACCCCAACATGCGACCACAATGTTTGCTGCTAATGGCAACAGGTGCGGGGCTGGAGGTATCCAATGGTGAGCTCAGCATGAGGTATGGAGCGTAGCCGAACTGCTTAGTCGACGAGCAACTCACAACAGTGCTACAGCTCTACCAGTGTTGATTCAAAGCAAAACAATGGCAACGAGAAATGTCCAATAGTCAGCAAAATTGGCGCAGCCACCTAACTCACTGCTCGACACCTTAAGAAGATGCTCTCGCCATATGTGGGGAAGTGTGTCCATCACATTCGGAACTCAGGGGACTTCCTACAACGCCTCAGGCAGCTGCAGATCTCAGATTCTGACATTATGGTCAGTTTAGACGTGGTCTCCCTGTTTACCCGCGTACCACTGAATGATTCACTTGAGGGAGAAACGTTCGACGGTGCGCTCCTGGACTTGTTCAGACACATACTGGCTTCGACGTACTTCCTGTATGGGGTCAGCTCTACGAGCAAACGGAAGGGGTGGCAATGGGCAGCCCGCTGTCACCGGTGGTTGCCAATCTCTTTATGTGGGAATATTTGAAGAAGACGCACTTACATTGGCCCCAGAGCAACCGAAATGCTTTTTTAGATACGTTGATGACACCTTTGTCATATGGTCCCATCGGAGGTAAAAGCTCGACGTTTTCTTGGACCACGTAAACTCACGCCATCCTAACATTAAATTCACCATGTAACTGGAAAAGGAAGAGTACTCCCTTTCCTAGATGTACTAGTTAGGAAGAAGGGACATGGTAGCTTCAGTCACGGTGTGTACCGCAAACCCACTGACACCGACTTGTACCTGCAGGCCAGCAGTTGCCACCACCCGGCACAGAGAAACGGTGTACTCAGTATACTGACTCACCGGGCACGAACTCTGTCAGATCCGGATAATTCGGCGACGGAGGTAGAATATGTATAATCCGTGTTCTACAAAAATGGATACTCCTCTAGAGATCTTCAAAAGGCGCTGCGCCCTGTTTCCCCACCATGAGGTTCCTGGGGAGATACTAGAAGAAACGGGAACGGTTGCACATTTGCCATATGTTGGGCCGATATCTGCTAAAATCAGTAGAATTTTCAGCAAGCATAACATTAAAAGCGTGTTCCATCCACCCGCCAAGATTAAGGCTCTTCTAGGGAGTGTGAAGGATGACCTGCGTCTACAGAAACCGGGCGTTTACAACGTACCATGTGAATGTGGTATGGCATACATCGGCCAGACGATCAGGACCGTTGACATCAGGTGCAAAGGCACACAAGACTGGGACAGGCAACCAAGTCAGCGATTGCCGAGCGTTGTTTAGAACTCAATCATTCTATGAAGTACAATGATGCCAAGATTTTAACACAAACATCGAGATGCAGGGACAGCGTAATCAAAGAATCTATTGAGATTAAGGTTGCGGAGAATCTCATTAACCAGGACACTGGTTTCCAGCTGAGCTCCGCTTGGAGCCCAGCAGTCGATCTTCTAAAGATACAACGTAGGCAACATCCAGATCCCAAGGGACACAAGTATAAAGACGGAATTTGAGATAACAGCCAAGTACATGTAACAAAGGACGTATGTGAAATGGCACCTCAGACAACAGACACAGTATCTAAGGACGCTCTTCCGAGTCTCGAGGGACAGCTTGAACACAATCGGCCTGAAAATAGCTCCTGAGGGGCAACAACTACGGACGGAATGCCTAACACGATGCAGCACGGTAACAGAACGTCCTAGTTCACTGAAGGACTCAAATAACGACAATCGGCAGATTGAACTTGTAGCGCAGCTTGGACGCAATTCACAACTTAGTTCAGCTGTATAATAACCGCAAAGTTCGCGCAAAGCGTTCGGAACAGCCGTTGCTATTGGTCGGCGCACACCACGGACAGAGCGCCAGACGCGGCGCGTACCGCACAGGGAACGCCCAGCACAACGTAGGCATAAATACCGGACTCGTTCCACACTGGAATCAGTATTAGGCAGCACCTGAAGCAGACTGCGAGCCACACAGTTGAAATATCGTGCAGGAAAGACGCGAATAACCGGCAGAAACCCGATTAATCAAGATGACAACGCCTCGCCGGGAAAGCTTGAAGAATTACAACGATAAACAAAGCAAACATTGTGTTGTGCGTACCGCAACAGTTGACGAAGTTGACATGTCTTCAGAAAGGAACCGAAGGAATTTCGCAGAGTGAGAAAGAAGTTTTAAACGAAATATTGGCGTTTCTGCAAGATGATTCAGTGGAATATGTGATGTCGCATACGCTAGACTGTGCGTATAATGTGCATGAGGAGTACAGTTATGACATTACGTGCTGGACAAGTAAAAGTAATAGTGAAGCAGGTGTCGAGACATGCATTTCATCATCCTTGTCGGACAGGGAGCCACAAATCCCGTCCCCAGTGAAACGCAGTAAAGGACAAATGTTGCCTAAGGAGCGTGTACAAAACACAATTACGTATGTGGGAGGTCATCCGCAGCATAGTAAAAAATAACAATGGAGTGATTTCGATTACATCCGCAGCAGCTTGACCGTGCAGTACATAAGAAAAACTACTGGTGTTCGAGGGAGTGCAAAGTGCACTGGTGTTTGTGGTTTCAAGGATGCTCGATTCAATTTACAGGATGTGCATGACAGTGATCTACTGCATCATGCACATCAAATTGCGTGTGACACAGGTTACAGCGATTTCAACAGAACTGGAAGACGTAAGTTAACGGAATTTCAAACACACTCTCAACTTGACGATGCACAGCAAACTGCGGAACCGGCCCGAAAATTTGTAGATGAAATAAACAAACTTATCCCATCGTTCAGTGAGGAATTTGTTTCCAACTCGGACCAGTTGAGATTTGAGGAGGAAATGCATATGAAAGGAAGCATGTAAGTTAGAGGCACCAAGAGAGTTGTGTGAGGATCAACTAACATCAATGACTTAACGCGTTCATATCAATTATTCCGACTGTTAATCTGGATGGTGAGTTGGCTAGAAATTATCTACTGTGCTGCGAGAGAAGTTGGACGTGCATTTCTCCCTATGGTTCTTCCTCGTGTGGGTGATCTTGCAAAGGAAGTTACGGCAAGTAAGAGTGGAAAAACTGGCGTAAGAGAACTACTTACGGTATGAGCACTGCTTTTGGACGATAGCTGGTCAACATAACTTGCTTTTGCTTGAATCCTGATCTACGTATAAAAATCATGCTTCTTTAGAGCAAACTATTCCTTCTGAAACGTGTGTGACATTGTTGTTGTTGTTGTGCTCTTCAGTCCTGAGACTGGTTAGATGCAGCTCTCCATGCTACTCTATCCTGTGCAAGCTGTGACATTGAAATTCATATAACCTGGAACCACTGAGAAAATTCAGCCTCTGGATGTTTGCTTTTACCGTGCCTACAAAATATATGTTCGCGCTATCTGTAGCAACGTTTCGAAAGATAGCCAGTTTCACGACAATTTGCATGCCATCACGCCCCGTCAGCTCTCATCGCTCCTTTACAGCAGCATGATTCTTAATGTATTCCTTAACGGTGGATATCTAGCTGAACGCCCTGCACGATTTGTAACTCGCAAGGAGTTTTTCTTCGTTCTTCGTGGTGCAAACCTTTGCGAGCATTGTGGTTTGTTTCGAGCATTTCTTGAATGTCAACGATGACCATCTAGTGACGTGTAATGCATGCACCCACGGGAATTTGATCTCTGCACCTCTCGCACAATCATTTTCTGTCACCCTCCTGATGCACATGGTGAGTCATTATAAGTTATTATACTCCGTATCATAATTTCTGACGCAACACCTTCAAATGTGTTTCTCTAAAGATCGAACTTGCGACCTCGCCTTCAACGGATTCCTTGTTACAACGTATATACCTAGATAGAACTTTTCTAAATAAATAACAGTATGCTGACGATGCAGTGGTCCTAGCACATAATAAAAAAGAACTCAAGAAAAGAATTAACTTTCTGAAACAAGTAAGTGCGAAATTTGACATGAGATCTTAACAGTAAAAACTAAGAAAACAGGCCGCAACTCGTGGTCGTGCGGTAGCGTTCTCGCTTCCCGCGTCCGGGTTCCCGGGTTCGATTCCCGGCGGGGTAAGGGATTTTCTCTGCCTTGTGATGACTGGGTGTTGTGTGATGTCCTTAGGGTAGTTAGGTTTAAGTAGTTATAAGTTCTAGGGGACTGATGACCATAGATGTTAAGTCCCATAGTGCTCAGAGCCATTTGAACAATTTTTTTGAACTAAGAAAACAGCCTTCACGTTGAAAGAAAACAAGCAAGTAGACCACTACAGTTACCTAGAATGCAAGGTGACATATGGTTTTAGTAAATAGATAGACATTAATCTTACTAAATTCAGCTGGTCATACGGAACTGTTAACAGAAACGTGAAGAACGGCACTAGAAAAGACACTCAAATTAAGTTTCAGAAAACCGTTAAAGTTCCCACACTGTTCTATTGAAGCGAGACCTGTGTGGTTTCCAAAAGCAAAGAAGCCTAATTCCCGAACGAGAAATGAAATTCGTGAGAAGAGTTAAAGGTTATGCAATATAAGACGGACGAGGGATCAAGACATTAGAGAAAAACTACAATTTTTCAGTCTGATAAAATTGTAGATCACAGAAGGAAAGATACTCCACTTACAGTCTATAAATCAGAAGTGCCAAGAAAGAAGAGATAGAGGAAGACACTGATATGATGGGTACCATAGTAGGCAATTTTGCCTATTGCCTCAAGAAAAACACAACAAGAAGAAAAAGAAGAAATAGAAGAAGAAGAAGAAGCAGAAAAAGTTTTCATAAGGCCTTTTATATTTTGTGCACATGATACTAGCGCCATCTGTAGGAGTGCATATCTCTATTCCATGACTGCTGTTTCCTCCGTGTATATCGATGGGGCAAGTTGAAGATTTGTCCCAGATCAGGTTTCGAACCCGAACTTCTTGATTACTAGGAACATGCCCTAGGCATGGATGCAAACTATGCTTGAACTCTTATGGGAGTCGGTGAAATGCCATGAGTAATGACCACGAGCAGTACAAAAATGGATCAAATGGCTCTGAGCACAATGGGACTTAACATCTGAGGTCATCAGTCCCCTAGAACTTAGAAATAATTAAACCTAACTAACCTAAGGACATCACACACATCCATGCCCGAGACAAGATTCGAACCTGCGATCGTAGAAGCAGTGCGGTTCCGGAGTGAAGTGCCTAGAACCACTCGGCCACAGCAGCCGGCCCTTCACGTAGGCTTGTTAATTTCGTGTGTGATTTATACTACAGCTGCTGACTATCTGCAAGCACGTATGTCTAAACTTGCATCATTTTATAGCAGACAGACAACATTCCAACATTCCCACCCCTCTTCTGTCCCTTCTGAACGTAGCGACAAAATTTACCTGCCTGCTTTCTCCACACCTCTTACTCCACTGAGGTCGAAGCTTAACTACGCACTGAGAACTTACACCGGACTGTACCGACATCTATTGAACGGAACTATTGCGTCTGATATCACTAAGACGTGAAATAAAAGAAACATGACGTAACTACGTACACTTCCGCGGCCAGTGTCATGATGGTTAAAATTTTCTGCGCGTGTAAAGAATCACTGTATAAAACACTTGACTTATAACCATGGTTTAAACAACATAATGGTTGAAACTTCCTGGCAGATTAAAACTGTGTGCCCGACCGAGACTCGAACTCGGAACCTTTGCCTTTCGCGGGCAAGTGCTCTGCCATCTGAGCTACCGAAGCACGACTCACGCCCGGTACTCACAGCTTCACTTCTGCCAGTATCCGTCTCCTACCTTCCAAACTTTACAGAAGCTCTCCTGCGAACCTTGCAGAACTAGCACTCCTGAAAGAAAGGATACTGCGGAGACATGGCTTAGCCACAGCCTGGCGGATGTTTCCAGAGTGAGATTTTCATTCTGCAGCGGAGTGTGCGCTGATATGAAACTTCCTGGCAGATTAAAACCGTGTGCCCGACCGAGACTCGAACTCGGGAGTTCGAGTCTCGGTCGGGCACATAGTTTTAATCTGCCAGGAAGTTTCATATCAGCGCACACTCCGCTGCAGAGTGAAAATCTCATTCTGGAACATAATGGTTACTAATGCTTTATACTTAACTCTGCCTCTGTGATTCATTCGCAGTGATGTAACAGTGATATACTTGAAGTTGGCCGATTTCCAAATGAATAACAACATACAGTGACTGTGTCCTAGGTAAACCAATCACTGAGCGTGTGTTTATTTAGGTGAGGGTAAAACAACGAAAAGACTCTGGGGAAACATTAAAACCTTTCGTCACACTGTTGGCAACAAGGAAGTTGTTGTACTTTGAGTGGCCGAGGTTGTGTTGGTTGTCCAGTTCACCTGAAGTGATAGTTCAAGGCAATTTTCTTTATTTAAATTTTCGAGGAGTGAAGTGGTACTAAAAAATCGTGCTAATCATACTAATCTTAGATGACTGCAAGTGTAGCTTTTGTACCATCTATGTAACATGAGAACGTAAATAGCACGCTGGAGTCATAAAGTGTTTCTAGCGGCTTTTTAAAAGTACACACATCACATTAAGTTTTGCATCACCCCGATTTCCAGAACTCCTGAAGATAGACGTTAACTGTGGATATTATCACAGACGCAGTCCCTTTTACTGTTCAGAGATGTCACTAAACCTGCCCAAAAATATAAACAACCACACTTGAGCAGCGCCTATTAGACGTAGGGGGTCCGACAGCCGATCAGTTCCAGTCATTCCACCAGGAAGGAGGATACGGCTCGTGTTATCCGTAGGTCAGCCATGCCTAGACGGTCAATACCGCGGATCGATCGCGTCCACATTGTTACTTTGTGCCGGGAAGGGCTCTCAACAAGAGAAGTGTCCAGATATCTCGAAGTGGACCAAAGCGATGTTGTTCGGGCATGGAGGAGATACAGAGAGACAGGAACTGTCGATGACATGCCTCGCTCAGGCTGCCCAAGGTCTACTACTGCAGTGAATAACCGCTACCTACGGATTGTGGCTCGGAGGAACCCGGACAGCAACGCCACCATGCTGAATGATGCTTTACGCCCAGCCTCAGGACGTGGTGCTGCGCATGACGCACAATTTCACTCCCGACGTCCATCTTTGCAACCACGACAGCATACAGCGCGTTACAGATGGGCCCAAAAACATGTCGAATGCACCGCTCAGGATTGGCATCACGTTCTCTTCACGTTGAGTGTCGCATATGCCTTCAACCAAACAATCGTCGGAGACGTGTTTGGAGACAACCCGATCAGGTTAAACGCCTTAGACACAATATCCAGCGAGTGCAGCAAGGTGGAGGTTCCACGCTGTTTTGTGATGGCATTATTTGTAGGCGACGTACACCGCTGTTGGTCATGAAAGGTGTCATAACGGCTGTACGATACGTGAATGTCGTCCTCCTACCGGTAGTGCAATCATATCGGCAGCACACTGGCAAGGCCCTCGTCTTCATGGACGACAGTTCACGCCCCCATCGTGCACATCTTGTGAATGACCTCCTTCAGGATAACGACGTCCCTCGACTAGAGTGGCCAGCATGTTCTCCAGACATGAACCCTAACGAACATGCCTTGAATAGACTGAAAAGGACTGTTTATGGACGACGTGACCCACCAGCCACTCTGAGGGATCTGCACCGAATCGCCGTTGAGGAGTGGGACAATATGGACAAACAGTTACTTGATGAACTTGTGGATAGTTTGCCACGACGAAAACAGACATGCATCAGTGCAAGAGGATGTACTACTGGGTATCAGAGGTACCGGTGTGTACAGTAATCTGGACCACCGCCTCTGAAGGTGTCGCTATATGGTGGTACAACAAGCAATGTGGGGCTTTCATGAGCAATAAAAAGGGCGGAAATGATGTTTATGTTGATCTCTATTCCAATTTTCTGTACAGGTTCCGGAACTCTCGAGGAGATGCAAAGCTTTTTTTGATGTGTGCATTAAAAATGGTTAATACTCAAAAAAGTAGTCCCGTTGGAGAAGAACACTTTGAGAGTGGAAATGTGAGTTCAGAAACGAAAACAGTGCTTGAGAGAAGCGACGGAAGGGCGAGTAGCAGAAGGCTCTACAGAAGATCGGGAAATTATGAGGTCTGATGCTACATAAACTTTCTCAGGACTAACTAAAACTTGTCAATAGCTGTCCCTCTCAAGCTTGGCTTACCTGCTGGTTACGATCTAAAAGAACAGACGAAGGGACGGTCTTTATTCCAATTTTAGTCTGTTTTATAACAAAGTTTACAGAACATAACAAAATACTGTCTGGATTTTCTACACTGATCCCGATTTCAACGAATGAAGTAGTCTTACATAGAGAAAAACCAGTGGAGTTACACTCTTAATTGAATTCAGAATTGAAGATGTGGAATGTGCAGTTGCAGACGTTCTTGCTGAGTTACATTTATGCACATGGAAATCTGTGAAAGAAGATTTCAGACCTTCATCTGCCATGGAAGCACTGAAACAATGCAACAAAGAGCAATATAATTAACCTTATGTGGATATTGTCCACACTTTCTGTAACTACAGCCACAGCAGAGAGGTTATCTCCACTTTAAAGAGAAACTAGACATACCTCAGACATGTAAGAGGACAGGCAAATTTTAAAATTTATTGTCTCACATTGAGTCATACAAAAATTATTAATTCATCATTTATTAATAATTACAAGTTCTAAAACCGAATAATGTATGCTACTGTATCAGTTTAGTTAAGCTGGTAGTTGTGTTTTAACGTTTCAGGGAAGACTAAATGGGCTACCCCCCTTGTCCATTAGTCGTTCAGTATCCGTAACACCAGTGGAGGTAATAGACAACCCCCCCCCCCCAAGAGAGGAAGAAGTAACGGGGAATGTCAGCAAAGCGAAGATACATATTTTTTGGGCGTACCTTTGTTTATTAGTTATTGTAAGTCATAAAAAATTAATTTATTTATCTTTAGAACAATACACACGGTCCAGTCTCATTAATATGACCACTGCTTAAGTTCGACATCGGCGTGCAATAGCCGGTCACAGACAAGTGGCAGCATTAGCAGTGAGTGTTATACATTGAAGATGTAAGATCCTGCCATCTCGTGTAATATAGGGTGCGTAGGAAGCTGTTTTCTCGAGTAGCTACACAACATACAAGCAAATCCTATAAATAGAGTTTATTACAGAAATTGAATTGATAATACCTAACTTTGTATTTTCAAAGAGTTGTCGCAAGCAATGGGCGACTTGCAAATCGTCAACGTCCTTCGATACATACAATTTCCATGCAAGTGATTAATTTAGATTACAAACTGTTAGGATGACGGCTCGTCTTCTAGTGCGGCTCTTCTAGTCCGGCTTCCAATGTGGCCGAGGATCGCTGAAGCGCCGCTTATATTCTCTTCCGATAGAGGCTGCTCTGTCGTGGTGCAGTCCTACTCAGCGAACTACTGGCGTAGTGTCACAGCCTTCTTTGCGGTTACGTTCCATGCCGACGTGCCGGCGCTTGATGGTACTCAGGAACAGAAGAGCCAAAGAAACTGGTACACCTGCCCAATGTCATTTGGAGTCCCCGTGAGCACGCAGAAGTGCCGCAACACGACGTGGCATGGACTCGACTAATGTCTGAAATAGTGCTGGAGGGAACTGACACCATGAACCCTGCAGGGAAGTCCATAAATCTACATCTACATCTACATCTACATGGATACTCTGTAAATCACATTTAAGTGACTGGCAGAGGGTTCATCGAACAACCTTTACAATTCTCTATTATTCCAATCTCGTACAGCGCGCGGGAAGAATGAACACCTATATCTGTCCGTACGAGCTCTGATTTCCCTTATTTTATCTTGGTGATCGTTCCTCCCTATGTAAGTCGGCGTCAACGAAATATTTTCGCATTCGGAGGAGAAAGTTGGTGATTGGAATTTCGTGAGAATCAGCAAGAGTACCTTGGATGGAGGTCTCTTCTGAACAGCACGTAGCAAGGCATCCCAGATATGCTCAATAATGTTCATATCCGAGTGGCCAGCGGAAGTGTTTATACTCAGAGGAGTATTCCTGGAACCACTCTGTAGCAATTCTGGACATGTGGGGTGTCGCATTGTCCTGGTGGATTTGCTCAAGTCCGTGGGAATGCACAATGGATATGAGTGGGTGCAGATCAGACAGGATGCTTACGCACGTGTCACCTGTCAGAGTGGTATATAGACGTATCAGGGATAAGATATCACTCCAACTGCACGAGACCCACCAGCTTGATCACTCCCCTCTGAAATGCAGGCCGGCCGCGGTGGTCTAGCGGTTCTAGGCGCTCAGTCCGGAGCCGCGCGACTGCTACGGTCGCAGGTTCGAATCCTGCCTCGAGCATGGATGTGTGTGCTGTCCTTAGGTTAGTTACGTTTAAGTAGTTCTAAGTTCTAGAGGACTGATGACCATAGATGTTAAGTCCCATAGTGCTCAGAGCCATTTGAACAATTTTTTTCTGATATGCAGGGTCCATGGATTCATGAGGTAGTCACCATACCCGTAGACGTCGATCCGCTCGCTACAAATAGAAAAGAGACTCGTCCGATCAGGCAACATGTTGACACTCATCAACAGTTCAACGTCGGTATTGATGCCCCAGGCTAGGAGTAAAGCCTTGTGTCGCGCAGTCACCAAGGGTGCACGAGTGCGTCTTCTGCTCCGAAAGCCCATGTCTATGATGTTTCGTTAAATGTTTAGCACTCTGGCACATGTTGGTGGCCTGGCATTGAAATATGCAGCAGTTTGCGGAAGGGTTGCACTTCTGTCACGTTGTACGATTCTGGTCAGTCATCGTCGGTCCCATTCTTGCAGGATCTTTTCTTCGACCGCAGCGATGTCGAAGGCCTGATATTTTACTGGATTTCTCAGATTCACAGTACTTTCTTCTTCTTTTTTCAGTGTTCAACCCTGAGGTTGGTTTGCAGCAGAACGACAAACTTCACCTCTGAATGCCTTCCTCTTTATTTCCACGTACGTGTTACATCCAACATTATTCATTATGTCTTGCATGTATGATATCCTTGATTGCTGTGGTGTCACCGCCAGACACCACACTTGCTAGGTGGTAGCTTAAATCGGCCGCGGTCCACTAGTACATGTCGGACCCGCGTGTCGCCACTGTGTGATCGCAGACCGAGCGCCACCACAAGGCAGGTCTCGAGATACGAGTTAGCTCTCGCCCCAGTTGTACGACGACATTGCTAGCGACAATACGGACGAAGCCTTCCTCTCATTTGCCGAGAGACAGTTAGAATAGCCTTCTGCTAAGTCCATGGCTACGACCTAGCAAGGCGCCATTAGCCTTACCTACTTTGAGAGTTATCGTATAAATGTCTCAAGAAGAACGTTGTAAACCAACAAAGATTAAAAGTTAAGTATAAAGCAGCTACGTACTTTTCTTGCTACCATTCAATAGTTATCCTGTTCCAGACTTGACGCCAGTCGGCGTGTGTGTACGCGTGCCTTTCGGCTCCCTTCTCAGTGTGGTGTAACTAGCTTGTTACGCCACAACAGATTGGCGATGACAGAAGTGTTCTTTCTGATTGCTTACATTTACTTGTGTCATGGCTTCGCCAGATGTACTGTCCGAATTTTATCGCTTGCAGAATCAGCAGACGCAGGCATTATTGGATGCCCTTGGACAGCTCGTCCAGGGTCAACGTGCCATTCAAACCGATGCGGCAGCTGCCGCTTCACCGCTACCGCAGCCACAACTCGCAGTTGCACCGCCTTTTAGGCATTACGATCCAGCGCAAGAATCGTGGCCAGAATGGTCCCGACAGTTTGGTTTTCATCTAGCCGCCTACAGAATTCAAGGTAATGAGTGGCAGCCGTTTTTGCTTTCTTGTGTCGGTGTGTCCACCTACCGTGTGATAGTCAAATTGTTTCCCCGACACGACATAGCAACTCTGTCCTACGAAGAAATTTTGTCTGCTTTAGATGCCCATTTCAAAGAAACAATTAATGTAGTTGCAAAAAGGTATACTTTCTTTCGTACAAAACGTACAGCCGGTCAAACTAATAGGGAGTGGGTAGCAACATTGCAAGGACTTACTAGGGACTGTGCCTTTGATTGTGACTGTGGCCTTTCTTATTCAGATACAATGGTGCGTGATGCAATTGCACAGAACGTTTCTGATGTTCGCATACGGGAGCAAATTTTGAAACTAGTTAATCCCTCCCTTCAACAAGTGATAGACATATTGTATAGACAAGACACACTTGACTGTGCTCAGGAATCTTTTGAAACTTCGCCAGCCGTGTGTAACATTAACCGGCCCGCTGGACGCGCTGCACGGCCCGGTAACCAGCCCTCGCGCACTTCGACGCAGCTGCCGCCGCGCTCTAAGCCAGGTGTGCCGCGCCAGCACACAAATGCAGTGAAATCATGCCCGCGGTGTGCTACTAGACATTCGCGTGAACATTGCCCGTCACGCCAAGCTATTTGCTTTGTCTGTAATAAGAAAGGACATGTTCAAAGTGTTTGCCAGAAAAAGCTCAGATCAGACAATCGCACCCATTCCAGGCCCTTTGCTTCGCGCCGGAATCGAACCAAGGACACTCAGGCTCGTGGACCTTCGCCCATGGACATTCATGTCGTTAATTCCACTTCGTCCAGTGCCACTTTCTCTAACAGTGACTGTGTTCGTCCCACAAAAACTGTGCGTCGACGTCGGCGGAAATCACGTCAATTAGCAAGTGATTCTGTACCAGTGTCTGTTCAAATTGCACAAAACAGTCGCTCCTGTCGTCAGCAGGACAATAAACTTTTTGTAGATTTGGACTTTAATGGCAAGGTCATACCATTCCAGCTCGATACCGGAGCTGCAGTTTCATTGCTCAATCACGACACGTACAAACAACTGGGCGCACCTCCGTTGCGTGCCGCAAATGTTAAGTTACATAGTTATTCAGGACAGAATATACCTGTGTTAGGACAGTGCAGCCCTCTTGCCACATACAAGGGACAAACAAAACTTGTGTCATTTTACGTTCTTCGTTCTTCTTCTGCAGTGAACTTGTTTGGTTTAGATTTATTTCAATTGTTTAACATGTCTATTGTAAATCAGGTCCTATCAGTGAATCAGACTGTGCCTTCAGACAGTGTTTCTCGTCTGTGTGAAGAATTTGCAGACATTTTTGCACCAGGCTTAGATTGCGCTAAAAACTATGAAGCACATTTGGAACTGAAAGTCAACGAGCAACAGAAATTTTTCAGGGCGCGCAATGTTCCTCACGCATTGCGTCATGAGGTCGCAAGAACATTCCACGACTTAGAATCACAAGGTGTGAGTGAATGTGCGCAATGCCTCTTCTCTTTCAGCTCCGCTTCATCGCGTACGCCATGCAGGTGTTCCGTTCGTCTGGACGACGGAATGCGAACGCGCCTTTCGCCAGTTGAAATCGGCGTTGCTTTCTAATACTTGCCTTACGCCATTCGATCCCCAGAAACCCCTTTTGTTGATGGTAGATGCATCGGATTTCGGGATCGGTGCTGTGCGTGCGCACAAAGTTGGCTCGCATGATCGCCCTATTGCCTTTGCGTCCAAATTGCTCTCGTCTGCGCAAAGAAATTATTCCCAGATAGAGAAAGAAGCTTTGGCTCTCGTGTTTGGTGTTACTAAGTTCCATGATTTCTTGTATGGTCGTCACTTTACCATCATCACAGACCACAAACCTTTGACATCGCTTTTTCATCCGACCAAGCCTGTACCTCCACGTACAGCGCAGAAATTCATTCGCTGGTCTATTTTCCTCTCGCAGTACCGCTACGATATCTTGTATCGGTCCACTGCTAAGCACGGAAACGCCGATGCGTTGTCCCGTTTGCCTGTTGCTGAGGATAAAGCATTCGATTCTTCCGAACTTGCTTGCATGTTCATTGATTCGGAAACCGATGAAGTGGTCGAATCGTTTCCGATTGATTTTCGTCGTGTAGCTACAGCCACCGCTGCTGACCCTGTCCTTGCTACCGTCTTGCGTTTTGTTGCTACGCAATGGCCTTTGTCAAAGTCACGGATCGAGGATCCGTTGGTTCGCCGATTTTTTGCTCACAAGGAGAGACTTTTTGTTCGACGTGGTGTTTTGTTGTTGCGTTCTGATAATGATCAGTCCAGAGTCGTGGTCCCACGTTCGTTACAGTCCTGTGTTTTACGGCTTCTTCACCAAGGACATTGGGGTATAGTGCGAACGAAACAACTTGCTCGTCAGCACTGTACCTGGTTCGGAATCGATGCTGCGATTACGAATATGTGTTCTTCTTGCATGGCGTGTGTCGAACAACAATCCGCACCGCCGCGGAAAGTCTTTGCATGGCCAAAAGCCACTTCCCCTTGGCAACGCTTGCACATCGATTTTGCTGGTCCATTCTGGAATGCTCGATGGTTGGTTCTGGTAGATGCCTTCAGTAATTTTCCTTTTGTTGTCCGGATGTCTTCCACGACGTCCTCCGCCACCATCCAAGCGTTGTCTGCTATCTTTTGCATTGAAGGTCTTCCGCAGACTATTGTTTCCGACAATGGCCCACAATTCATGTCCGCAGAATTTCAGTCATTCTGCCAGGCCAATGGTATTCAACATCTGACATCCGCGCCGTTTTCGCCTCAGTCGAACGGTGCCGCTGAAAGATTGGTCCGGACTTTCAAGTCACAGATGTTGAAGTTGAAAGAGTCGCATTCTCGGGAGGACGCATTGTTGCTCTTTTTGTCATCGTATCGCTCTCAGCCCCGAGATGGTCGCTCGTCGGCTGAGTTGCTCCACGGTCGTCCTCATCGAACTTGATGTCTTTGCTGCATCCGCCGCATCAGGTTCCTGTGCAGCGGCAGACTCCTGCTTTTGCTCCAGGCGACGTTGTATTCTATCGCAACTATCGAGGTTCACGGCGTTGGCTCGCAGGGCGCATTCTTTGCTGCCTCGGCCGCGCGATGTATTTGGTTTTGGGGGCCTCTGGTGAGGTGCGTCGGCATCTCAATCAGCTGCGCCTCTGTCGTCGCACGGGTTCTCCCGCTCCCCGTCTGCTTTCAGCGACGGTGCCGTCCGGTCAGCGCCCTGGGGACCCATCTACTGGCTCACCTCATCCCCAGGTGTTACCGACGATGCCTTCCATTTTGCCCCATGGCGACGCGCCGCCGCAGCCGCCGCCGCCGCCGCCGCCTGTTCTCCAGCCGGCGCCGCCCGCAGTGGACGCTTCGCTGCAGCCGCCAAGCGTCTCCCTGGGTCACGCGCCGCCGATCGCTTCCCGTGACCAGCCGTCCTCCGCCATGGACCTCTTGCCCGCTCCGGACCACATGGCGTCTTCGCGCGTCGGATACCCCGACGCAATGGAGGTCGACCCTTCGGCCCCTCCTGTCTCCTTACGGGCGCATACACCGCATGTTGACGTGCACCCTGGACTAGGTTTTCAGGCGTTTCCTAGATCCCCTCGGACCGAATGGCCGGGTGCGGGTGGCACAGCCTCGCCTGTTGTTAGGCTCCCCACCTCATCGCATACGTCAACATGGGGTCCTCCCCACGGCGGGCGGAAGCCTTATAACACGACCGTTCGCCGATTTGCGGGGGAGGAATGTGGTGTCACCGCCAGACACCACACTTGCTGGGTGGTAGCTTAAATCGGCCGCGGTCCACTAGTACATGTCGGACCCGCGTGTCGCCACTGTGTGATCGCAGACCGAGCGCCACCACAAGGCAGGTCTCGAGATACGAGATAGCTCTCGCCCCAGTTGTACGACGACATTGCTAGCGACAATACGGACGAAGCCTTCCTCTCATTTGCCGAGAGACAGAATAGCCTTCTGCTAAGTCCATGGCTACGACCTAGCAAGGCGCCATTAGCCTTACCTACTTTGAGAGTTATCGTATAAATGTCTCAAGAAGAACGTTGTAAACCAACAAAGATTAAAAGTTAAGTATAAAGCAGCTACGTACTTTTCTTGCTACCATTCAATAGTTATCCTGTTCCAGACTTGACGCCAGTCGGCGTGTGTGTACGCGTGCCTTTCGGCTCCCTTCTCAGTGTGGCGTAACTAGCTTGTTACGCCACAACAATTGCCCCTGCCGATTCCTTCCCTCCATAGCACCTTCTGCTATTGTTCCAATGATATTGTGTCTTAGGATGTGCGCTACAATTTTGGCTCTTGTTGCTTTGATGTGCCTCCACAGAGATCTGGCTTCCCGTACTGATGTAAGTACCTCTTCATTTGTCACTTTGTCTCTCCAGCTGATCTTCATTATCCTTCGTTAGCACCACATCTCAAGGCCCTCTAGCCGTCTTCTCTCTTCTCTTCCGATTGTTCAAGTTTCACATCTGTACAGGGCCACACTCCAAATGAAAGCTTTCATGATATGTTTCCTTATTTTCAGACTAATGTTCTTGCTGGTGAGTAAGTTCCTCCTCAGATTAAACACAAATTTTGCCTGCTGTATCCTGCTCACAATTTCTTTCCGGCTGCCACCATCTCGTTTCGTTTTGCTTCCCAGGTAGGTAAATTTCTGTATCACTGCCTACTCTTCTCTTCCGTTTCTCATTCTCAGCGGTTCATATTCTGCTTCTGTACTGCATACCATCGCTTTAGTATTTTTCTTTTTTATTCACATTCCAAACTGATTGCATCAAATCCTTTCGATTGTTGTGAGGACTTCCTCTTTATCATCTTTTGTCTCCGTGACTATAGCAGTATCATCTACATAACGTAGCATGTCTATACTCTTCGGACCAATGACCTCGTAGTTTGGTCCCTTCTCCCGCCTTCAAAACCAACCATCCATGTCTATCCTCTGCTCATTAATTTGGATATCCAACTCAGTAATTTCTAGGTGTATAGCTTTCTGTATGTAAACGTAGAATATAAGAGGTGAGAGAACTCATCCTTATGTTACCCCTTTTCTAATATTTGTTTCTTGTTCCTGGTGACAGTCCCTAATGACTGCCATCTCTTTCTTACAGAAAGTGAGTATCTTTGTACTTCATTCCACTTTTCCTCAGCGCTCTGAACATCACTTGCCAGATAACGTTTTCAAATGCCTTTTCCAGGTCTACAAAGGCAATACAAGTTGGTTTATTTTTCTGTAATTGCTTTTCGATAGGGAGTCTCAGTGTCAGAATAGCTCCTCGTATTCCCAAACCGCTTCTGAAACCAAACTGATCTTCACTCAGCATATCCTCCACCTTCTCTTGAATTCTCTTCAGAATTACTTTTACAAGAATTTTTTGTGCGTATGGTATTAGGCTTCAAGTTCGGTACCGTTCACATATTCTAGCTGCTGCCTTCTTTGGTATGGGATCAACGATGCATTTCTGAAAGTCTGTCGGTATCTCTCCTGTGTTCACGGCACACTCGTCAGATGGTCATACGGTAAAATACTCGCTTCGTCGCTACTTCGGAGATGCTGGGTCCCATCGCTTGTGCGCCGATTGTAACACCACGTTCTTACTCACTTAACTCTTGATAACTCGCCATTGTAGTAGCAGTAACCGATCCAATAATTGCACCAGACACTTGTGTTATATAGGCTTTGGCGACCGAGCGCCGTATTCTGCCTGTTTACGTATCTCTGTATTTGAATACGCATGCCTGTGCTACTTTCTTTGGCGCTTTAGTGTAGAAAGCGTGCCGGAGAGAACGCGGAAAACAGTGCAGTCGTTGGCGTAATGGGGAAACAGAGTGATTTATCTTGAAAGTATCTAACCAAGATTGTATCCTTTTTTATTTGTGGAAGTATCAATGATAAGATTGTTCTAAATTAATTATTCAACAAACCTGCATCTGACCGCGTCTGTGAACTTGTTTCTTGCACTCCTCCATCTTGCCAGATATGCCACATGTGTTTGACTCACCAATCAAGTATAAGAGAATGTGCAATGGCATTAATATAGTATTGGAAAATTAACTTTTGGCCCTGATATTTACTTATTGAAATTATATCTTTACTTAAATAATGTCAGTTGTGCAATGGCATAAAATTAGTTATTTGAAATAACTTTGTTCTGATAACGTTAGTTACACCAAAATCGATTTCAAACCATGAACTGCACATATATATTGCACAGAGGTCTCATTTTCTTTACGTTCTTTCATTGATGGGTAACCTTATTTTATTGCTCATTTTCATATTCAATACAAGCAAAGGATGTGTTTTATGATTCTGGCTGTTAGATTTAAACACAATGTTGATCTCTCTCTCTCGCTCTCTCTCTCTCTCTCTCTCTCTATATATATATATATAGATACATAGATATAGATATAGAGGGAGAGAGAGAGAGAGAGAGAGAGAGAGAGAGAGATCAACATTGTGTTTAAATCTAAGAGCCTGAATCATAAAACACATCCTTTGCTTGTATTGAATATGAAAATGAGTAGTAAAGTAAAGTTACCCATCAATGAAAGAACGTAAAGAAAATGAGGCCTCTGTGCAATATATATGTGCAGTTCATGGTTTGAAATCGATTTTGGTGTAATTAACGTTATCAGAACAAAGTTATTTCAAATAACTAATTTTATGCCATTGCACAACTGGCATTATTTAAGTAAAGATATAATTTCATTAAGTAAATATCAGGGCCAAAAGTTAATTTTCCAATACCATATTAATGTCATTGCACAAACGGCATTATTCTCTTAAACTTGATTGGTGAGTCAAATATATATATATATATATATATATATATATATATATATATAGGGTCAGTCACCTAACATTACCGCTTGATATATTTCGTAAACCACATCAAATACTGACGAATCGATTCCACAGACCGAACGTGAGGAGAGGGGCTAGTGCAATTGGTTAATACAAACCATAAAAAAATGCACGGAAGTATGTTTTTTAACACAAACCTACGTCTTTTTAAATGGAACACCGTTAGTTTTGTTAGCACATCTGAACATATGAACAAATACGTAACCAGTGCCGTTTGTTGCATTGTAAAATGTTAATTATATCCGGAGATATTGTAACCTAAAGTTGACGCTTGAGTACCACTCCTTCGCTGTTCGATCGTGTGTATCGGAGAGCACCTAATTACGTAGGGATCCAAAGGGAACGGTGATAGACTTCAGGTACAGAAGAGACTGGAACAGCACATTACGTCCACATGCTAACACCTTTTCATTGGTCTTTTTCACTGACGCACATGTACATTACCATGAGGGATGAGGTACACATACACACGTGGTTTCCGTTTTCAATTACGGAGTGGAATAGAGTGTGTCCCGACATGTCAGGCCAATAGATGTTCAATGTGGTGGCCATCATTTGTTGCACACAATTGCAATCTCTGGCGTAATGAATGTCGTACACGCCGCAGTACATCTGGTGTAATGTCGCCGCAGGCTGCCACAATACGTTTTTTCATATCCTCTGGGGTTGTAGGCACATCAGAGTACACATTCTGCTTTAACGTACCCCACAGAAAGAATTCCAGAGGTGTAAGATCAGGAGAACGGTTTGGCCGATTTATGCGTCCTCCACGTCCTATGAATCGCCCGTCGAACATCCTGTGAAGGGTCAGCCTAGTGTTAATTGCGGAATGTGCAGGTGCGTCATCATGCTGATACCACATACGTCGACACGTTTCCAGTGGGTCATTTTCGAGCAACGTTGGCAGATCATTCTATAGAAACGCGATGTATGTAGCAGCTGTTTGGACCCCTGCAATGAAATGAGGACCAATGAGGTGGTCGCCAATGATTCCGCACCATACATTTACAGTCCACGGTCGCTGTCGCTCTACCTGTCTGAGCCGGCGAGGATTGTCCACGGACCAGTAATGCATGTTCCGTCGATTCACTGCCCCGTGGTTTGTGAAACCCGCTTCATCGGTAAACAGGTAGAACTGCAACGCATTCTCTGTTAATGCCCATTGACAGAATTCCACACGATGATTAAAGTCATCACCATGTAATTGCTGATGTAGCGACACATGAAACGGGTGAAAGCGGTGACGATGCAGTATGCGCATGACACTACTTTGACTCAGTCCACCGGCTCTCGCAATGTCACGTGTACTCATGTGTGGGTTCATAGCAACAACAGCTAACACACCAACTGCACCCACTTCTCCTGTGACGGGCCTGTTACGGACCCGTTTGCGTGCTACGATCATACCTGTTGCATACAGTTGGCGGTAGATGTTTTGCAATGTGCGGCACGTTGGATGCTCTCTGTCCGGGTACCGTTCTGCATACACCCTGCAGGTTTCAGCTGCATTTCGTCGACACTCGCCATAGATGAGTATCATCTCCGCCTTTTCAGAGTTCGAATACACCATGGTCACAGTTCCTACAACACTACACTATCACAGACGTCTGGTAACACGGTGTACTACAGTTGGTCTGCGTGCAGAGACGAATGCAGAATAACAATAGCAGCAAGCTATATATATATATATATATATATATATATATATATATATATATACAGGGTGTCCCAGCTATCTTGTCCACCCAAAATATCTCTGGAACAATAACAGCTATTGGAAAACGACTTTCACCAGTATCAATGTAGGGCTGGGGCCCATGAATGTACATATTTGGAAACATTCTAAAACGAAAGCATATGTGATTTTTAACACAAACTTATGTTTTTTTTTTTAATGGACCTCCTATATTTTTTCTTCAGCAATCCATAGCATGACAAAGCACATACACAATGGCGTTTATTGCATCGCAATATTCCCATTACATCCCGAGATATTAAGACGCGAATTTGACGCTTGAAGCACCCGACACGCCCTGGTAGGTGGATTGGACGAGGTGGCCCAGTTAGGTGGCCTGCCCGATCTCCCGGCCTTACACCGCTGGATTATTTTCTTTGGGGAGCAGTGAAGGATGCTGTTTAGCAACATGAACCAACAACACCAGAGGACGTGAAGCAACGCATTATTGATGCTTTTACAGCCATCAAAGAGGAAACAGTAGCACTAAGTAGGGCATCCTTCATCTGCAGAGTGACCCTATGTATGCAAGCCAATGGGCATCACTTTGAGCATGAGATGGGAACGCTATGTTTAGTATGTAGTGCTGGTATCACAGTGGAAGTTTCTACAAAGGCCATTTTACCCAGTGATTTTAAGAAACATTTGTTTGCAACAGTTTGTCATTTAACGCATTAGATAAACATATCATTGATAATTATGTGATAATAAAACTAATTGGTTAAACATGTTTACATTCATCCTCTATGTCCTACCTGAACTTCCCAAATCAAACTATTTTTACCTAATCAACGGTAAAACTTTTAGTCACTTGCTTGTTTCATTAAAACCATCAACATGAATTTTACTATTACGAGTGAATGATTAACTGTCACTTGCGCTAGATCTACAGTAAAGTAAAGTTTTAACGTTGAACGTCATTACCTTTTTAGTAACGGTTTAACGATAAGCGAAGTTAACTTTGTGACTAACGTTGCGGTACACAGATATGTTACAGAACCGCATCACCCCTAGCCTATGGGATAAATACCTGCTGGAATGTACGACGTTAATGCAGGATGGCAGCAGACCGTATTATTCGTTTCGGACCTCTTTATAAGTATGGAAGTGTGATTATGCATGTCAATCACATCGCGATTACGGGCAGCATGGGGTTCACGCCTGAGCCTCAGGACGTGCGATAGCAGCGCATGTCGGGTGTTTCAAGCGTCAACTTCGCGTATCAATATCTCGGGATGTGATGGGAATATTGCGATGCAATCAACGCCATTGTGTATGTTCTTTCTCATGCTATGAATTGCTGAAGAAAAAAATATAGGAGGTCCATTTAAAAAAAAACATAAATTTGTGTTAAAAAACACACATGCTTTCGTTTTAGAATGTTTCCAAATATGTACATTCATGGGCCCCAGCACTACATTGATACCAGTGAAAGTTATTTTCCAAAAGCTGTTATTGTTCCAGAGATATTTTGGGTGGACAAGATAGCTGGGACACCCTGTATATATATATATATATATATATATATATATATATATATATATATATATATATATAAAATTTTCAGTCATACACAAAACCTAACATTTCCAACATTTTTGTATCACGAATCACTCTTACAAAAAATTTTACAAAACGCCTACTCTTCGAACCTTGGACATACAAATCCTAACTCTGAACATTATCTAACAAAAACCAATTTGAAATAATTATATATCTTCTCTCATTTATGTGGTAAAAGTATCTTAGTGTAACTGCAGAGCGAGCGCGACTCCTACCTTAAAGCTGTCTGCACACATCTGCTTCCTCCGGGCACCTACCTGCGACTCTCCGGTTTTTTACTTCGCGCGACCGGCTCTCTTAACCATCAAAGATCCACCTACTCAAAGATATTATACTCGTTCCAACTTGCGATTGGCAATTACCGATTTTATATTCTGAATCTACCCTGATCAGACCTTAGCACATACCTTTCAATCTGACGCTCAAAATGCCATGATCACTGCCTTTCCGGCCAAGGGACGATGCATCTCCGAAACAGCCAAACGGTTTGCGCCCCGCTTTGGGTAAAGTACACTGTGCCCCCAAAAAAGTGCCGTCCTAAACTGAGGCCGAGGCAACTCTGGTCCGTCACGGTCATAAATGACAGGTGAGAACGACGGCTACAGAGATGTGTACGGTCGAATAGGCTTACAACTGTTGAGCAACTGATCGACTAAATGAACCGAAGGGGTGTCAACAGTCTCTCTTTAACGACCGTTCAGTGAACGTCGTTGCGTAAGAGCTTCCACAGCAGGCATCTGGCTATGCATCCATGCTGACAGCTGCTCATCGGCGACGAAGCCTGGAATTTGCCTGCCTGTGCGGCAACTGGACGTTCACCGTGTGGCCACAGCCAGCCTTCCTAGGGGAATCACGTTTTATGGTCAGTCGGACAGAAAGAAAACACCCTGCAGTAGTCGTCGGAAAGTTAAACGGTAGGAGGGAGCGCTGTGGTCTGGGGAATGCTTTCGTGGCATTCTCAGGGAGATCTTATCATCTGTCTGGAAGGTATCATGGATCAACACTAGTAATGCCTCTATCCTTTGGGACCAAGTCCATACGTACATGCAGTTTGTTTTTGTTGTATAGCTAGAGAAGGCCGAAATGCACGCGTTAAACTCAAGCAGGCTGGCGTGAGGTCTGAAACAGGATACGTAATGAATGCTATAAAGAAAAGTACGTAGCTGCTGGAATACTTAACTTTAATCCCTCATTTGAATACATCGTTCTTGACGGTACGTTATCAAGAATATTGACTGTAATGGCGCCTTGCTAGGTCGTAGCCATTAACTTAGCTGAAGGCTATTCTAACTATCTTCTCTGCAAATAAGCGAGGCTTCGTCAGTGTTGCATCGCTAGCTAAGTCGTCCGTACAACTGTGGCGAGTGCCAGTAAGTGTCTCGAGACCTGCCGTGTGGTGGCGCTCGGTCTGCGATCACTGACAGTGGCGACACGCGGGTCCGACGTATACTAATGGACCGCGGCCGATTTAAAGCTACCACCTAGCAAGTGTGGTGTCTGGCGGTGACACCACAGTTTTCACATGGCACGATGGTATCTACCAGCAGCTCAATGCAACGCGTCACACAGCTCCTAACGTACGTGAGTGGTTCGCAGAGTTCCAGGATGGCTTTACCGTACTCGTCTGGCCACCAGACTCTCCGGACGTATAGGAAAGCATTTTTACTTGCCTTCTGACGTATATACTACATTTATTTTTGACCGGTTTTCACTATACAAGTCTCATAAACAGGAAGAAAAATTATAGCTACATCTACATCCATACTCCGCAAGCCAACTGACGGTGTGTGGCGGAGGGTACTTTGAGTACCTCTGGTTTTCCCTTCTATTCTAGTTTCGTATTGTTCGTGGAAAGAAATACTGTCGGTATGCCTCTGTGTGGGCTCCAATCTCTCTGATTTTATCCTCATGGTCTCTTCGCGAGATATACGTATGAGTGAGCAATATACTGCTTGACTCCACGGTGAGGGCATGTTCTCCCTTTCTATTGCAGTCTCGTATTGTTCGTGGAAAGACAGATTGTCGGTACGCCTTAGCGTGGGCTCTAATCTCTCTGATTTTATCCTCGTGGCCTCTTCGCGAGATATACGTAGGAGGGAGTCTAGTACCGCGCGCCGCGGAATTTGAATCCGCGCCAGACGTCATGGACGTCGAAGACCCGTAGAGGTCGCTGCACCATAAGCTGTGGCGGCGCGCGCCTCCTGCCCAGCTTTTAGTGTGAGGGCGCCACAGTGGAACACGTGGTCCCAGCGGCCAATAGCGGCGCCTCCGAGAGCGTACTTAAGCGCCGGCCCATCACTCATCCAGTGCCCCCCCCCCCCCCAACTTATGGGTCCTCTCCCTCCTTTTGTTCCCCCCCCCCCTTTCTTTTTTCCTCTTCTCCCTTGTTTTCCCCCTCATCTGTCCAGGTCCACACCCTCATCTGCCCTAGGCTATGGTATGTCATCTTTGTGCCGACATTTTAGTGCTGTGTTTACAGTGAGTGTTCAGTGTTGTGTGTCTTTTCCGAATTGTTGCAAACGGCCATCATACTGCCGCTGGGTCTGATTTTATATCTCTTGCGAACAGAAACCAGCCTGTCGCCATGTTTTTTAATTGTCTGTCTACTACGTTACCTGTCTGCATCCCGTGTATTTTATTCGCTTTGCCAACCCTTTGCTTTATGTTTTAACTTTCCACAACTTTCCGCCGTTTTACAATTTAAGTCCCCGTTTTATTGCCTGCTTTTATTGTTTCTTAACTTCTTCTTACGTTTTAAAAAGTCTGTAGGTTGCAGAGCAGCGTAATAAGCTGCTGCCAGCCCGCCCCCTTCGGGGGGGAAACGAAATACAATAAAGGAAAACAAAAAAAAAAAAGCTCATCCAGTAAGTCTAATCTCTCTACGTCGGTTCACACCTCGCTTGCGCTAGACTGCTTTCTTCCTGGTTCGTGAACGAGTTTGTTTCCTTGTGACTCTGTTGTTCGGCCTCGTCGTATTCGTTCTGTCCTACGTTGGTCGTGTCCGTCCTCTTCCGTTGTGTTGCTGTTCGCGGGCGTCTCCGCCGGTCCCGCGGCGCCTTCCTTCAGTGCTACCCCGCGACCGTCCTGGTCGCAGTTGCAACAGGGAGCAATATACTGCTTGACGCCTCGGTGAAAGTATGTTCTCGAAATTCCAACAAAAGCCCGTACCGAGCTACTGATCGTCTCTCTTGCAGAGTATTCCACTGGAGTCTATCTATCATCTCCGTAACGCTTTCGCGATTACTAAATGATCCTGTAACGAAGCGCGCTTCTCTCCGTTGTATCTTCTCTATCTCTTCTATCAACCCTATGTGGCACGGATCCCACACCGGTGAGCAGTATTCAAGCAGTGGGCGAACAAGTGTACTATAACCTACTTTCTTTGTTTTCGGACTACATTTCCTTAGGATTCTTCCAATCAATCTCAGTCTGGCATCTGCTTTACCGACGATTAATTTTATATGGCCATTCCATTTTAGATCACTCCTAATGCCTACTCCCAGATAATTTATGAAATTAACTGCTTCCAGTTGCTGACTTGCTATATTGTAGCCAAATGAAAAAGGATCTTTCTTTCTATGTACTCACAGCACATTGCACTTGTCTACACTGAGATTCAATTGCCATTCCCTGCACCATGCGTCAATTCGTTGCAAAAAAATGGTTCAAATGGCTCTGAGCACTATGGGACTTAACATCTATGGTTATCAGTCCCCTTGAACTTAGAGCTACTTAAACCTAACTAAGCTAAGGACATCACACAACACCCAGTCATCACGAGGCAGAGAAAATCCCTGATCCCGCCAGGAATCGAACCCGGAAATCTGGGTGTGGGAAGCGAGAACGCTACCGAATTCGTTGCAGATCCTCCTGCATTTCAGTACAATTTTCCATTGTCACAACCTCTCGATACACTACAGCATCATCCGCAAAAAGCCTCAGTGCACTTCCGATGTTATCCACAAGGTCATTTATATGTATTATGAATAGCAACGGTCCTACGACACTCCCCTGCGGCACACCTGAAATCACTCTTACTTCGAAAGACTTCTCTCCACTTGCTGCGTTCTGTTATCTAGGAACTCTTCAATCCAATCACACAATTGGTCTGATAGTCCATATGCTCTTACTTTGTTCAGTAAACGTCTTCGCTGAAGTCAAGAAACACGGCATATGCTTGGGAACCCGTGTCTATGGCCCTCTGAGTCTCGTGAACGAATATCACGAGCTAGGTTTCACACGATCGTCTTTTTCGAAACCCATTCTGACTCCTTCAGAGTAGATTTCTAGTCTCCAGAAAAGTCATTATACTCGAACATAATACGTGTTCCAAAATATAACCTCTGTTGTTTTCTATACCAAGAAAACTGTCACAACAAAAATTGTATCATCTACTGATTTCTAAAGGTAACGGTGTTATAATTTTTCTTCCAGATGATGGTGATTAATATATATGGTTGATGGTGAACAACAAACAAAAATGCCTTTCCATAGATATCTCAGAGCTGTAGCTACTTATCTACACAAGTTTATAGGTCCAGTATTTAAGAGTAATCGAGAATCTCCGTGATCAGCTCGATCAGGCTTTTCGCGCCATGGGTCCTTAGGCGAGAAAGTTGGCGCAGCTGACCATGACACTGAAGTCGCCACGGCTACAAATCCCTGTCGGTACCTTTCAGAATCTCATTGGCTCTTTCCATGTCCATCTCGCCGTGGTCTATGCTACACAAGGTGATTATTCAAGCTTCTGACTGGGTTGTCACATTAATATGAGTGAACAGTGTACTTTGTATGGACGGCATCAATACTTCGCACAACGTTTCTTATATTTAGCTCTGAAAAACTTATCCGAAGTAATAATCCTTAAGCTAACTAATAATTTGCTCCTTTATTCAGATGAGTGTCGTGTTTCGTGAAGTGCTTTGCTTCCAGGTTTAATAAGCTGAGAAACAAAGTATTTCAAGTGGACTGTTGCATAAAATGCAGTTTATGGACTGTAAACTCGAGAATACTCTCGATATAATCCAACATCAATATTATGCTTATCCATTACGGATATTTTAGAACCATGACTGTATAGTAAATATAAATAAGTTACACAATACTGCAACCAGTCTATTTTTGAATAATTATGTTTTATTCCATTAACCGGTTTTCGAACCTTTTCAGGTTCATCTTCAGATGGTTTCAGGAGGTTACATCATTATTGCTAGCATAATGCTGGGTGCTGATTCTGTGACAAAAAGATGGAACACACTTTAATGTATCGCCGTGACTATAGCTTATCTGTCGATATGAATGTAAATTTAGTTTTTTACTTACTGCGGCAGTATAGGCGGCTTTTTTCAGTTAGTGTCCATTTGTCAGCCTCGAATTTTGTGTGCAGTTGTTATATCACCACACACACTTCCACACAACCTATATCAATTTGCTCTCTGACAGCGAGACTTTTCCAGCATCCAGTATGCGCTTTACAACTGTTGCTTGTAACAAGGATCTTGACAGAAAGATATGGCATAGGCCTACTTTGCACAGATATGTAATTTGTACTTATTTATATGTATTAAAGTCGATATAAGGGGAAATATTTTAATCACACTAACTAAATAACATGAGGGCACGAAACAAAATGAATAAATAAATTACTACAAGAACAAACTTAAGTTCATCTGATATCTTATTTCTATTTGTATACTACGCATATTACAGGCAATTTATAGCAATTTTTTATCATTATCGGCATTAAGATGAATACCCAGGAATCAATGATACAGAGTTATTGTATCTGCAGTGAGATGCAGCTGTCTATATGACTAGGACCTTTGTATTTAAATTAATAACCCAGGAATCAATGATACAGAGTTATTCTATCCGCAATGAGATACAGCTGTCTGTATGCCTAGGACCTTTATATTTAAATTACTAACCCAGGAATCAATGATACAGAGTTATTGTATCTGCAGTGAGATACAGCTATCTGTATGACTAGGACCTTTAAATTAATAACAAACCTTCAGATGAACTGTTGACTTATTTCTGTTGTTAATTTAACATGATCTGGGGTATTAGCAAGAGTAGATTCTGTTTATTTTAGCTTAAGATATATGTATAAAAGTTATAGTGATTGTAATAGACTAAAGCTGTTGGTATGGTAGCACACTTTATATTTAAAAACCATGAACAAAAACTCTTTAACTGTTGACTTATTTTTATTCTTACATTAAAGTGATCTGGAATATTGGTAACGGCAGCTTCTGTTTGTTCCAGCTAGAAGTACTGATTGATGTTAGCAGTAGAGGACTTTAACATTTAGAAATATAGTACAGGTTTTATTGTGTGGTAGGGTATTACATTGACACCAGTGTAGTTAGGATGTAAGGAGAGCGGGGCCCGAGGTTGTTGGGGAGGGGGGGGAACTCTGATTAAAATATTTGCCCTTATATCGACTTTAATACATGTAAAGGAGAACAAATTACATCTCTGTGCAAAGTAGGCCTATGCCATATCTTTCAGTCAAGATCTTTGTTACAAGTAACAGTTCGAAAGCGCATGCTGGATGCTGGTAAAGTCTCGCTGTCAGAGTGTAAATTAATGTACGTTGTGTGGAAGTGTGCGTAGTGTTATAACGGCTGGACAGCAAAATAGAGGCAGGCAGATGACTATAACCGAAAAAAGCCGACTATACTGTCGCAGCAAGTAAAAAACTCAATTTACATTCATATCGACAGATAAGCTATAGTCATGGCGATACATTAAAGTGTGTTCCATCTTTTTGTCATAGAACCAGCACCCAGCATTATGCTAGCAATAATGATGTAACCTCCTAAAACCATCTGAAGATGAACCTGAAAAGGTTCGAAAACTGGTTCATGGAATAAAATATAATTATTCAGAAAAGTGACAGATTGCAGTATTGTATAACTTATTTACAACATCAATATGCTTCGGAATTTTTCTATGACAGTGCTTTATCTCCATTCATTAGTAACTGGGACAGCTCGATTCGGCCACGTTACGGAACCATTTGAACACCTGCCTGACGGCTCTCGCTCGTCCTGCACGTGCCGCTGAGGAAGTGTGCACCAGATTACTGAGGCGGTACTCCGAGGCCCGCTCGGCGACGTGGCTTTCCGAGCGTTGTCTTCCCTCTCGAGCGATCAAAAATGGCTCTGGGCACTATGGGACTCATCATCTGAGGTCATCAGTCCCCTAGAACTTAGAACTACTTAAACCTAACTAACCTAAGGACATCACACACATCCATGCCCGAGGCAGGATTCGAACCTGCGACCGTAGCTGTCACGCGGTTCCAGACTGAAGCGCCTAGAACCGCACGGCCACACCGGCCGGCTTCTCGAGCGATCGGCAAGAAAACATCGTCTGTCACGACTCCAGCGGGGAGGGGCGTCTCTCGATTTTGATTGGTCGTTTAAGATTTTGTGTGATGAAGAAAAATGTTTCCTGAATGTTGTTGAGCACCTCTAGCTCAGAACCACTGTTCCTTAACTACCAACACAGTATCAGAATTTTCAGTATATGTATTCTGTATTCCAGTTTATAGAAATTCAGCTGCTGATGTTTTGCGGTATCAGTACTGATGTGAATGAACGTCTAGTACTTGAGCAGAACCAACCCCACTCTCCCCCCACCCCCTGAAGAAAAAAGTTTATACGTCCCTGATTCATGTAGTTTTCGTATTATATTTGTCACTCTCAGTAAGTAAACTTTCATTATTTACTTTCTTTAGTGGTGTTGCCGTTTTAATGAACAACGGTGTGGAGGCAGATTGTCTGAAAATGATACGCTTTCGTAGCTTCTTTCCTTCGTCTAAATGCCCCCGCGTTTCCCCTCGGCACGGCCTACAACACGACGGCTTTCCTAGATTTTGCCGTTGCTATCTAGACACCAAGCTAAATGTCAGACTGTTACGCCATATGGAGCTCGCACAAATGCACAAAACAGGAAGGAGGTCAGACGCCGCTGGCCATAAGTAGGGCAGGTCAGCCGCCAGCGGGGGCTCTGCCAGAACAAGTGAACCGCGCGCCCTGCGCACGTCAAAGCCACTGGCAGTCGCATATTGCCTTCGCTCACACCTGCACGTTTCTCTGGTGCTCTGTAGAACCAGGGACCATAATAGAACCACTGACAGGAGCCACCTTTTTCTCATTTTTTGATTTTGCTTCTTTTTGGCATTGTGAGTTTCAGCCATGAATCAGATATTTCCTACACTTCCATCCAATCAGAAAATATTTTTTCTTCTTGTTACAGGTTTTGAGACAGCAAACAGTCACGTCGTTACTGATGCAGCACAACACGACGTAAACCAATAGAGTGGTGCCTTGCCGGCATACAGAGCCTCTCAGTAAGGTGGCAAAAGGCCGTCGCATTGAACGGAGATTATGTTGAAAAACCGGGTTTTGTTGCCAAGAGACTGGGGAATAATGCGGTGTATTGTAATCAAGAATTAAACCAACCTGCTTTTAGAAAAAGGTGTATTTTGATACTTACTGAACATCCCTCGTATTTCGCGGTTGTGAGTCAGATGTAGTTCAAGCGTCCATTAGTTTACTCACACTGGGTATGAAGGGGCGATCTGTATTTACTTTCTTAGGAGAAGACAAACTTCTTAACCACTATCGCAATAAATCACTGTACAGTGGACGATCGGTTTCGGTAAAATTATGTTACCATCATCACAACATGTTGATAATAACCTGTACTAGGACCTGATGATGCCAACATTGTTTTACCGAAACAGGTAATCTATAATACAGTGTTGTATTGCGATCTTGGCTAAGAAGTTTGTCTTCTCCTCAGATAGTTCAATTGTACCGAGTGCTAGTCCCATTAAGGTCCGGAAAGAAAAAGCATTCACGTCTCACCCATTATATCAATCACTGAAACTTTCCTGGCAGATTAAAACTGTGTGCCAAACAGAGACTCGAACTCGGGACCTTTACCTTGCTGTAAGAAGGGGGCATGAGTCGAGCTTGGGTTGCTCAGATGATACAGCACTTGCCCGAGAAAGGCAAAGGACCCGAGAACGAGTCTCGGTTCGGCACAGTTTTAAGCTGCCGGTAAAGTTTCTTAACATCGCACACTCCGGTGCAGAATAAAAATCTCATTCTGGATATCAATTATTAATGAAAAGAACCATGACACATCAGCATCATTTGATAAACTGTCGGCCACACCTTTCCAAATGGTTCAAATGGCTCTGAGCACTATGGGACTTAACATCTTAGGTCATCAGTCCCCTAGAACATAGAACTACTTAAACCTAACTAACCTAAGAACATCACACACATCCATGACCGAGGCAGGATTCGAAACTGCGACCGTAGTAGTCGCACGGTTCCGGACTGAAGACGTAGAACGACTCGGCCACAGCGGCCGGCACACACCGTTTCGGCTCACCGTCCGGTAGTTAGGTTATCCCCCACGGGGACATCTTCAGCATATCATATGTTCATGCACGACGATTTTCTGAGGTCCCGTTGGAATTGCGCGAACCTCATCCATTATATGAATTGATGAAAGTAATCATTATATGGCCATCTGGTGGCCACAGGTCTTTTGATTCATCGTACGATGCTCAAGTTAACCCCTGCGTACACACCTTTAGCATTGTCAGGTGTTCGTGAATGAAGATTTTCAGAGACCCCATGCAACTGCCCGATGGTAGGTGATACCTGTTTAACCTATTCGGCAGATTTTCACATTGATTTTCTCGACTTGCGCAATCTTATTGCCGACCTGGATATTACGTTCAGTCAATAGACTACAGTGTGTTCACGCCTCCACTACTGAAGATTTTACTGAAGATATTACTGTACGTGGCCCTTGTACGTATGAAAAACACAATCACATCTAGCGGCCGCTACAAGAAACCTAGACAGCGTTGCCAATTCTTTCACGCAAGGTCAATTAATACACGTTATGTTCAATTACAAGTTCCTATTTGCTCCCAGTCATCGATAAAAAGTTTCATATCTTTTGCCTCAAACTTTTTTCGTCTCGTACAGTTCTATGTTACTGTCACTTTCTGGTTGACGTCAGGTTTCAGAAACAAATAGTGGGATACTTGCAACAGTTTGTAAACTGCTTCAGGAAATTATCACCCACCAACGCTTTTTTTAAGTTTATTGACATGTGTAAAATGTTTCTCCGTAGCGAAATGAGATGACTGGACAAGCCATCAGAACCGTTGTCTCGTGTGAGGATGTACAGAGCGTTATTTTCAAATACACTGTCCAGTCATATTATATGACAACTTTTCAAAAGCGTGAACAACCAGCTTTCGCAGCGCTGACGACTCTAAACGTGGAGGAAGAGAGTCGACGAGTTTCTGGAAGGTACAGAGAGGGTGTAGAGCCTTGCCGGCTTCATTGCTGTGTCGAGATGCGCTTGGTTTCTAGGCTGAGCATGTATGGTGCGGACAGTCGGAACGAGGTGGTTTCACACAATCTCGATTGGGTTTAAGTCTGCGGAGTTTAGTGGCCAGGGTAACAAGGTAAGCTCACCCCATTGCTCCTCGAACCACGCACCTACACTGCGAGCTGTGTGACGTATTGTGGATTAAGTGGTGCATACTTTTGTTGATTCATTGTGCATTCAAAAAAAAATTACTTTTGAATACATTATGGGAGTAGCAGTGATCAATGAGTTACAAATATTTACTATTAAAAACAGTCTTAATCACGATTTATTTATTAAGGTGACCGGTTTCGACCACTACTGCGGTCATCTTCAGACCTACAAGTATACAAAGCTTTAATTAGAGGGCTACATAAACTAAAGAAAGTACATAAAGTTACAAAGCTATAAAACGATGTATTACCATTGTGTAGGAACCTCTTTCTGCTGGAGAATCACTACTGGAGAAACCAATGCACGTCTTACTATATATACTGGAGGCTCCGCCCACTTCTGACGGCATGATGTCATTACTAACCAATAAGTTATCAGTTGAATAACAATGTAAAATTTCTTAGTTGAAAGAACATTGTCATGAAATAAAAATAAACACACACTAAACGTAGCTTATTAAACAGCTATTGACAATTAAGAAGCGTTAAAAATATTTAAATATGTAGGATAAATGAACTTCGATTTGGCAGTACATGGGTTGCCCTCTCAAGGCCTGTTAGTGAACCATTTTGAACCACTGGTTGCCATGGTGAAGTTGGACGCCGTTCCAAAGATGAGGCAGCAGGCTTCCTTCCACTGAAGTCGTTGTAAAGTCGATAGGCGAACTAGTGGTTGCCATGCTGAGGACAAACGCCAGTGCAATAAGTAAAATGGTTCAAATGGCTCTGAGCACTATGGCACTCAACTGCTGAGATCATTAGTCCCCTAGAAGTTAGAACTAGTTAAACCTAACTAACCTAAGGACATCACGAACATCCATGCCCGAGGCAGGATTCGAACCTGCGACCGTAGCGGTCTTGCGGCTCCAGACTGCAGCGCCTTTAACCGCACGGCCACTTCGGCCGGCTTTCAATAACTAGGCTGCAATAATCTTTAGCTGACGTGTATACTATATGCATCACAAATACGATGCGAAGTAGTTGTCCATATTTATGAAATTTTGTCTACGAAGTTCGTATGTAGATCGTATTTTTTTAAATTACATGTGACAATTTTTAAAAGGCATTGCTATTCCTTACATTGTATGCCAACCTTATAAACAAATGAAAATGAAGAAAATGGAAGGAATTTAAAATTATAATACTATGAGCCGTAGTGTCAAAAATAAAAGGGTGTGAATTAGCAATATGCAGTCTAAAAGTATATAAGCAAACATTCTAAAACAGTTAGTCAGTCATAAAATAATGTTTGGTGAAATAAAATTGCAAAGTAAAGATAAAATACTTCCTAAAAGTCTTAATAATTTTAAAAAGCAAAGGACAGAAGAGTGAACATTCAAAAGCAGATCATCTAAAAGCAAAGAGAAATGTTTGTCTTTGAACTGAAGTTGTTCGTTTAAAACAGATAATGGATTACTTCTTCTAAAGTGTTTAGCAGTAGTCCTTTTGGCACAGTTTTCAAATTGTTAGAAATGCAACCCTCAGATTGATTGTATCCATCAAGATGTTGACCAAATATTGATTTAGTACGTGCAGTACCAGTAGTATGTTGTTTAAAAAGTTACGGCCAGTTTCGCCAATATGCTGTTTCTCACAGTCATTACACATTATTTTGTAAAACAAAAAAAAAACAAAAAACTCCCACGTAAATGCACGGAAACATTCCCCAGATCATAATGCTCCCTGCTGGTTGCAGATGTTTCTTTTCGCACGTTTCACGCCATACATTTCAAAGGCTATCTGTCCGATGGAGCACAAAACGTGATTTATCTGAAGAGGCCATCTGGTGCCACTCATAGGACGTTCAGTTACGGTACTGGCGTTCAAATTCCAGCCTCCGTCGCCGATCGATGAACAGCAGTCAGCGTGGGTACATAAACGCAGCAACATTCGCTGAACAGTCGTTGAGAAGACAATGTTGGTAGACCACTGGATCACGTGGGCTGTCAGCTGCTCAACACTTGCACGTCTATTCGCCCCGACACGTCTCCGCAGCCGTCGTTCACTGTGCTGCACCACACCTCACCTCGGCGCCTATTTTTAATAGCATCACCTTGCCAGACACAGAATACTTTAGCCACGCTAGCAGGCCAACAGTTTACAAACTTCTCCGTTTCGTAAATGCTTCCACCCTTGACCCAAAAGTCAATGATCATGCCCCTTTGGATGTCAGATAAATCACTCCGTTTCTGCATTACAACAACGACTGAACTCTTCTCCACGCCCTACTGACACTCATTATTTACCATCCACTGCCAGTGTTGTGATTGGTTATTGCACATTCACATCTAAGATAGGCGGTGGTCAGATTAGTGAGACTTGACCCTGTACAATCTCTTTAAATACATCGATCACCAGCGTTGCAAATCTACAAAATTTATGAACGCAGTCACTTTGCTATTTACTTTTCTTTAAATATGAATTGCCCACACATTAACATCAATCACAAAATCTTCTCAAACACCGTCGAGCCGTGCTGGCCCCTGCTTATGCGTTGGTTTACCTTGACTGTTACTCTGCCTCTGGTTTCTACATCTACATCTACATTTATACTCCGCAATCCACCCAACAGTGTGTGGCGGAGGGCACTTTACGTGCCACTGTCATTACCTCCCTTTCCTGTTCCAGTCGCGTATGCTTCGCGGGAAGAACGACTGTCTGAAAGCCTCTGTGCGCGCTCGAATCTCTCTAATTTTACATTCGCCATCTCCTCGGGAGGTACAAGTAGGGGGAAGCAATATATTCGATACCTCATCCAGAAACGCACCCTCTCGAAACCTGGCGAGCAAGCTACATCGCGATGCAGAGCGCCCCTCTTGCAGAGTCTGCCACTTGAGTTTGCTAAACATCTCCGTAACGCTATCACGCTTACCAAATAACCCTGTGACGAAACACGCCGTTCTTCTTTGGTTATTGCGGTTATGCCGTGGTTCTTCCTCTCTCTACGTGTGGCACCAGCGGTGTGTATCGATATTCGCACCTTGTACTATCTTTTGTCTGGTGCTTATAGTTTCCGGCTAGCCGGTGTGCGGCAGTCGGTCGGTTGGTGTGGATCAGCCAGGAAATCTCCGCGCGGCGATCTCTACGCAGTGTCGGAGTGTGTGGGAGCTGTTCCGATTGCTACGAGGTTCGTGGGTCACCGACACAGGACATCAAAGTCGAATGGTTATTTAATTACCGAAGCCAGTCTGTTCACATTGTGCCGTTGGATTTCATGGTTGGCTGTGGGGGTATTCCCGTGAGCAACAGCGAGTGTTCGAGTTGGCGAAAGTTTGGTCACCATCCGGTGGAGTTTAACTGTATTTTGGTTATTTGAAGTCCAAGTGCACCAGCGGAATTTTCTGCTTTGTGGCCGTTAGCATTCTGGTTACCTGCCCTGGCCGCTGACGTAAAATTCAGGCAGTGTCCTTTCCTCACCATGCTGTCGCTGTCCAACACGGTTGGTTGGTTGTTTGTTTGGGGGAAGAGACCAAACTGCGAGGTTATCGGTCTCATAGGATTAGCGAAGGATGGGGAAGGAAGTCGGCCGTGCCGTTTCAAAGGAACCATCCCGGCATTTGCCTGGAGCGATTTAGGGAAATCACGGAAAACCTAAATCAGGATGGCCGGACGCGGGATTGAACCGTCGTCCTCCAGAATGCGAGTCCAGTGTGCTAACCACTGCGCCACCCCGCTCTGTCCAACACGAGTGTGTAGTTTTGACAGTTTGTGCATACTTGGTTGTGTGCGGCTACGCCTTTTACGTTTTGGCTTTGGAGCTCCTTGTGTACTGGTCGGGTGGAAAGCAAGTCATCTTACAGGTGGGTCCGTTGACTGTCTCTTGGTTGGGTTGCTGGCGGATCGGATATAGTTGGGCCGACTGCCTGTCTCCCCTAAGCGAACGTTAATATTTCAAGTCCAGACCGACCCCTGGAAACTTCTGAGCGCCACTGGCTGTACTAACTTTTCTTATTGATGTTTGATTGTGTACTTTAATGGCTCATAGCCGATGGTTTGAATTCGCATGCTTTTAGTTGAGTTTTAAATAATGAGGTTTCAGCCGTTTTAAAATTGAAAGTTCCTCACTAGTCAAGTCTTTCATTATTTGGGGCCTTCAGCCTCATTTAAAATATTTTTTTGGATAAAGCTTTGGGCCCTTTTGAAAATCCATTGTAGTTGTGTTCTTCAATCATGGGCTTTCAGCCGTCTTAAAATTAAAATTCCTTACTTGTTAAGTCTTAAAGTCTTAGGCCTTAAGCGTCACTTAAAATATTTTTTCTGCCTTTTGAAATTTATTGTAGTTGTGTTTTCTAATCATGGGTCCTCAGCCGTCTTTAAATTTAAATTCCTTACTTGTTAATTCTTAGATTGTTTGGGCCTTAAGCCTGAGCTCAAAAAAAATATTTAAGGATAAAGCCTTTGGCTTTCTACCTTTTAAAAATTTATTGTAGTTGTGTTTTGAATCATGGGCCATCAGCCGTTTCTAAAGTAAAATTCCTTATTGATAAGTCTTAGATTTTTTGGGCCTTCAGCCTCCTTTTTTAAAAAATTACTTAAGGATAAAGCTTTGGGCCTTCTGCCTTTGAAAATTTATTGTAGTTGTGGTTTTAAATTATGGGCCTTCAGCCGTTTAAAAATTAAAAGAGGTGGTGCCCTCAAGCCATAGGATTGTGTGACATATTCAGTCGATAATTAAGCTCGGAAATTTGCGCTGTAATGTTTGGGCAACTAAATAAAGTTATATGTCTTCGAGTGTAACTGACAGCCGCTCATTTTGGCCCTTTCCACAATTCCAACTACCTGTTCTGTCCTGCGGAATTAACCAGGCGTTTCAACCGTATCCGTATGGCGTCAAGGAAGTCAGCTTTTTGTTTACTTTTATTTTTAATTTTCTGAAAACAACAACTAAAACATTTTTTCTTTATTTATTTATTTATTTATTTATTTATTTATTTTTTTTACATTTCTGTTGCAGGAATGAAGTACACCGACATGCAGGTGAATGAGGCAGGCAGTGCCACTACAGATTACCCCGAATAACTGTTCTACGATGTACATCACGCGGACGTACATCACGCGGAATTTCTATTCGCTTCTATTCGTTAGTGTTCATTCTTTGTTAATGCAATTACGAGGTAGAGAACATCTCGGGAAATAAGGTTGTTTCTACCTAGGGGAAAGTTACTTTACCAAGAAGTCTATCTTTTTTGCGTTCCCAGGAGGTTCTTACGAGACCTCCAAGGAGTTGCTGCTTCCTTTAGTACTTAGAGTATACTTTTGCGTAACGGCATGCTCATTTCATATTGGCAGCGAGCTCATTTATCGCGGATCAGAACTCCTTAACGTGACTGCGGTTTTCCCGTCACCATTACGAAAGACACCAGTTGTATAATCATCTTTTCCTGGGAAAACTCTTCCACCGCTCTACTCTTTAGGGACACGTGCCGGCGATTTGAAACCCGTCAGCACCAAGCCATGCTAAATCGTCCCAGCCTCACAAAAGGAACTGACGGTAGAATGTTTCTCTGCAGTTAACTACTTATTCATGCACTACGCCTTCCACTAGAAACCAACGTGTAGTGTCACTGCACGGACAAATAACACCTCCAACTGTTACCTTCAGGTTCATATTCCCCGTTTTTCCACATTACAGAGGATTATAGATTTGCGGAATGCGCCCTGGATAGAATTATAGTAAATAACCAGATGACAATGTGAACATTCGCCAAAGTTAATTCTTGAATAGTTTGTAAGATAGGAATTACTTTCATCACCAAAATAAATGAAACTTACCCATACTTCTACTTAATATATGGCAAATCACAAGCTATCACTGCCTGTTCTCGCGTAAGAATTTTTTTATTAATATTTTCGTCTACATTACCAAATATTCAAAGAGATGATAGTACACACAGAAATAAGAAAAACAAATCAAATAATTGCGGCTGCGGAAGCTCATGGCCCGCATCTCGTGGACGTGCGGTAGCGTTCTCGCTTCCCACGCTCGGGTTCCCGGGTTCGATTTCCGGCGGGGTCAGGGATTTTCTCTGCCTCGTGATGGCTGGGTGTTGTGTCCTTAGGTTAGTTAGGTTTAAGTAGTTCTAAGTTCTAGGGGACTGATGACCATAGATGTTAAGTCCCATAGTGCTCAGAGCCATTTGAACCATTTGAAGCTCATATTCTCTCAGGTCTCGAAACTCGTGCGTAGCAGGGTTTGACAGTCAGCACAGTCTTTTCACATTGGTGCTCCGTCAGAAAGATCAGCAGAGTTTTTTGATATCTGCGTGTATCCAGTACTCTAACTATACATAAGTAAGGGTCAGGTATTGTTCAATCAGTTGCGTGGTTCGAGCTGCGTTGTACTGTAATCGTGTTACTGTGTGTTATACTGTAAATTACCTGTGTTATACTGCAAATTATTCGCAATCCTAGGTACACACGGTGTTTAAAAATGTGTCACGTATTCCATCAGGAGGTAGTATTGGCCAAAAGTAGAAGAAACGCTCCTTATAATGCTTTGTGCGGAAACCAATACCTGTTCAGATGCAGGGTAATCTGTCCTCTCATTCCCATCTGTCTGTTACGCAGCAGTAGACACTATATGCAGTGCTGCATGTAGTTATCGCGCATCCAGACACATCCTTCAGCCCTTCTTCGCAGTGAATCACACTCTAATATACCTGCATCCACTCGCAATGCGTCACACGCATTAGTTACAGGCTCTTGTAATGTCTGCACGATGTCGATAATTTGGGCGTATACCAATACCTTTAAAGTCTCCATAACCAGATATCCAGCCAATTCAGGTCTGGAAAGCGGAGAGACAATGCTACCGGACCTCGTCGACCATTCATGAATCGTTGCGGCGAGTTACTGTGGCACAATGCAGTAGAAAATGGGGTGGTGCGACTCACAATAGCCTTGCTGCAAGCGGGGTAAAGTGCACTGACACCCCTGTAATTCATCGCGCAGCAACTGTTAATCTGTTTGGTAAACTGCATGGCTCCACGAGTCTGTCACCAACAACACCTCTAAGATTGATACTAAGGCGATTCTAATGCTTCACCTCCACGAGTGCTCCAAGATTTACATCTGCCCATACGTACTTGTTAACTACGCTATCTACTGTGACTCCTCATCTCTAAATAAAGTGCAGGCTATGAACGAATGATTTCCACTGTGGTTTTAGCAAATGGAAGTAGCGTGTGAGGTAGTGCCCTTTACGCTGAAAACTATACACGTTGCAAAGTACCAAATCGGCACGCATGGGATAGCCCGTGCTATGGTCCAAAAGACCGCGCATAAAAACAGGATTCTTCCGGCGATCATACCTCGGGTTCTATTGGTGACAAAAAGTTAGGTTCAAGAGTTTTGGATAGAGCTTGAGCTAGCGGTAATTTATATACCCAACAGAACGATCATCTTACCGTATCTATCCCACAGTAGACGGCCAAAGTTTGAACACTGCGCACTTCTTCCAGCTTACGCAAATGGAGCAAATCAGTTGGTTGTTTTTGTAGTATATGTGGCCTGCGGTGCGTCTTAGGGGATTTATGGAGGCACCATTTAGTTTGTGGGCCGGTCCTGTGAACAAAAATTAGGTTTTTCATCATTTTTCGCTTTCAGCAGCATATATCTAAACAACTATCGCATCACTATGCTCAAATTTTAGCAATATATTCTCTAGCCATTTATCTAGGAATAGCAACTTCGCGTTTTCAAAAATCATAATTCATTATCGAGAAACACCCCAAAACATGTTTCTTGGGTACCATAGGCAAACCACGTATTCGAAGACGGTTATGCACAGAGAACGGTTGTAATTCTTACAATATATTCTTAAGTTCCCGATCTCGAATAATCCTGAAAATTTTCTTCGTATCTTTATCCAGGTGCAGAGGTTCAAAAGTGCCCTAGTTGTACACGGAAAACATGTCCGTTAAATCCGGTATGAGGCTTATAAAGTGACCTAGCACGGAGAAACATGCTTTAAAGGGTATTCGTTAACGTCAGAAGGTTCCTGGGACCCTCATGTTACAGTCCTGAAGCACCTGCAAAATTTTGTGTACCGGTACATGAAAACCGGTCTGAGGGGTAAAATCAATTTTGCTTTAGTTCAATTTTACCTAAGTAAACTGACAATATTTTACTGACCTATAAAGGTCTTTTCATATGAGTGACGTTCCTTGCTGTAGTATGAAAAAGAAGAGAACCAGCGGAAAAGTACTTCAGTTGGAGCACAAGGAAGGCGAATATGCTCCTGCTTGAAAGTGAAGTACCAGCTGCCCAAAAGGTTTAGCATGCGACCGTATTCGCTCTTTTTTACACTAGTGGCCATTAAAATTGCTACACCACGAAGATGACGTGCTACAGACGCGAAATTTACCCGACAGGAAGAAGATGCTGTGATATGCAAATGATTAGGTTTTCAGAGCATTCACACAAGGTTGGCGCCGGTGGCGACACCTACAACGTGCTGACAACCGATTTCTCATACACAAACAGCAGTTGACCGGAGTTGCCTGGTGAAACGTAGTTGTGATGCCTCGTGCAAGGAGGAGAAATGCGTACCATGAAGTTTTCGACTTTGATAAAGGTCGGATTGTAGCCTATCGCGATTGCGGTTTATCGTATCGCGACATTGCTGCTCGCGTTGGTCGAGATCCAATGAGTGTTAGCAGAATATGGACCCCGTGGGGTTCAGGAGGATAATACGGAACGCACTGCTGGATCCCAACGGCCTCGTATCACTAGCAGTCGAGATGACAGGCATCTTATCCGCATGACTGTAACGGGTCGTGCAGCCACGTCTCGATCCCTGAGTCAACAGATGGGGATGTTTGCAAGACGACAACGTCTACACGAACAGTTCGACGACGTTTGCAGCAGCATGGACTATCAGCTTGGAGACCATGGCTGCGGTTACCCTTGAAGCTGCATCACAGACAGGAATGTCTGCGATGTTGTACTCCACGACGAACCTGGGTGCACGAATGGCAAAACGTCATTTTTTTAGGATGAATCCAGGTTCTGTTTACAGCATCATGATGGTCGCATCCGTGTTTCGCGACATCGCGGTGAACGCATATTGGAAGCGTGTACTCGTCATCGCCATACTGGCGTATCACCCGGCGTGGTGGTATAGGGTGCCATTGGTTACACGTCTCGGTCACCTCTAGTTCACATTGACGGCACTTTGAAAAGTGGACCTTACATTTCAGATGTGTTACGACCCTACCCTTCATTCGATCCCTGCGAAATCCTACATTTCTGCAGGATAATGCACGACCGCATGTTGCAGATTCTGTACGGACCTTTCAGGGTACAGAAAATGTTCGACAGCTGCCCTGGCCAGCGCATTCTCCAGATCTCTCAACAATTGAAAACGTCTGGTCAATGGTGGCCTAGCAACTTGCTCGTCACAATACACCAGTCACTACCCTTGATGAACTCTGATATTGTGTTGAAGCTGCATGGGCAGCTGTACCTGTACACACCATCCGAGCTGTGTTTGACTCAATGCCCAGGCGTATCAAGGCCGTTATTACGGCCAGAGGTGGTTGTTCTGTGTACTCATTTCTCAGGATCTATGCACCCAAATTACGTGAAAATGTAATCACATGTCAGTTCTAGTATAATATATTTGTGCAATGAATACCCGTTTATCATCTGCATTTCTTCTTGGTGTAGCAATTTTAATGGCCAGTAGCGTATTTTGCGGCAGTGGGAAAGGGACGGTAAAGGGACGGTAAAGGGACGGTAAAGTAATAAATACTGGAAGATATAAGACAGTGGTTGGGGTATAATAAGAGCAAAGGGCTCAATCACAGTGGGAGAAATGGAGAGAGACACAGTGGCAGCGGAACATAGTTCACAGAGACACAACAGTACTAGGAAAAAAGCGGAGGAGACAGAGCCAGCGAGAGAGGAATGAAGAGAGGATGAAAGAGGAAGTGATTGAACGACAGTAATAATGAAAGACGGAGTCAATGACAATGACAGTGAGTATGAGGGAGACAGCGTCAGTGAAAAGGGACAGGAGCAAGGGAAGGAATGAATGATAATAGTAGCAGTAAGAGAAAGCAAGAATGACACTGTCACAGTCAGAGGATACAGTAATAGTAGACGGAACAAAGGAGACTACTGGGGTAGGTATGAGCGAGCTACAGTTAGGGGTGCTTGTGGATTGGGAGATGAGATGATGAATGTTAAAAGGGATGCGAATATGTTCGCGTACCAAAATCTTTGGGGAAATTCTTATAGATGCTGAGGAAGATAGAATGAGGCAGTTGGCACCCCACTTTTCTGTCACTCTTTTAAACAGGAGCATATTCGCCTTTTTGTGCTTTGAAAGGACCGTTTTTCCGCTGGTGTAAAGCTGTTCCGTCAAATTTTCTAGCTCCAAAACGTAAACATTAGAAGTTCTTGCACAGTTCGTGCCTGAAGTGGAGGATCGTATGCTACATTTAGGTAGCAGAAAACTATAATCTAACACAACACGAACCATACACCTTCCCGGAAATTAATGTGTACTAAGAATATCAAAACACTATATTGACCCTGCTGACGATGCACCAATGCAATGCCAGTGCCCATATCCACAGCCAAACATCTTTCAGCCTATGTATGAACAATGGTCCGTATCCCATGAAGTATGCGCTTCCGTTCCCGTGTACACTTGAGTTGCTTTTCTTTGGGTACTATCACCTCTCAAAATATTGAAAACCTTTTTTGCACATTATATAAAGGGCCCAACCCTCGCCCCCCCCCCCCCCTCCCCATGAGCCTTGGACGTTTGCGGAACTCGGCGATACAGATTTCATAATGGAGGGGTATTTGTTGAGAGGCCAGACAAATATGTGTTTCCTGAAGAGGGGCAGCACCCTTTTCAGTAGTTGAATCTGCAACGGTCTGGATGATTGGCTGATCTGGCCTTGTAATGTCAATCAAAACGGCCTTACTGTGCTGGTATTGCGAATGGCTGAAAGTAAGGGGAATGTTTCCCGTGGGCATGCAGTTCTAACGTATAGTTAAATGATGATGACATACTCTTGGGTAAAATATCCCCGATCTCCGTCCGTATGGGATCTACTCGGGAGGATGTCGTTATCAAGAAATACAGAACAGTCGTACTACGGATCGGAGTGTAGAATGTCAGATCTCTTAATCGGGTAGTTAGGTTACAAAATTTAAAAGTGACAATGGATAGATTAACGTTTGATACATCGCGAATTAGTGAAGTTAGGTCGTAGAAGGAACAAGACCTCTTCTCAAGTGAATACAGGGTTAAAAATAGAAAGTTAAACAGGGGTAATGCAGGTGTAGGTTTGATAGTAAATAAAAAAAATAGGAACACGGATAAACTACTATGAGCAGCATAATGAACGCATTATTGTAACTAAGACAGGCACGAAGCCCACATCCACCACAGAAGTACAGGTTTATTTGTCAACTAGCTCCGCAGAGATGACATTGAAAAAATGTATGATGAAGTAAGAGAAATTTGGAACAAAATATAGTAGGTGAGGAAAGGAATCAAAGAGGAAGCCACCTGATAGAATTTTGCACAGAGATTAATTTAATCATAATTAATACTTGGCTTAAGATTCATGAAAAAAGGTTGTATACGTGGGAGGGACCTGGAGACACCTGAAGGTTTCAGATTGATTATGTGCTGATTAGACATAGATTTCGGAACTATATTTTAAATTGTAAGACATTTCCAGGGCCAGATGTGGACGCTGACCACAGTTTATTGGTTATGAACTGTAGATTAAAACTGAAGAAACTAAAAAAAAATGGTAGGAATTTAAGGAAATCGGATCTGGATAAACTGAAAGAGCCAGAGGTTGTAGAAAGTTTCAGATTCATTACGGAAAGATTGACGGGAACAGGGAAAAAGAGTACGATAGAAGAAAAGGGTTTTTTTGGGATGAAATTGTGAAGGCAGCAGAGGGTGAAATGGATAAAGAGATGAGAGCTAGTAGAAATCCTTGGTAACACAAGAGGTACTGAATTTGGTTGATAAAAATGCAGTAAATGAAGCAGACTAAACGGAATACAAACGTCTGGTAGTGCAAAATGGCTATGCAGGAATAACCAGAGCACAGAAGGATTTAGAAGCATGTATCACGAGGCGAAAGATGGATGCCGCCTACGGGAAAATTAAAGAGATCTTTGGAGAGAGGAGAACCACCTGTATGAATATCAAGATTTCAGATGGAAAACTAGTCCTGAGCAAAGAAGGAAATGTGAAAACGTGACAGGAGTAAGCAGAGGGTCTGTACAAGGGAAATGTACTATAGACAATATTATGGATACGGAAGAAGACGTAAGTAATGATGAAATGCGAGATATGATAGTGCGTGAAATCTTTGACAGAGCACTGAGAGCCCTATGTCGAAATAAGGCCCTGGGAGTAGACAGCATTTCATAAGAACTATTGTTACCCTTCGGAGAGTCAGTTATGACAAAACTATCTGGCGAGCAAGATGTATGCGGCAGGCGAAATACCCTCAGACTTCAAGAAGAATATAATGCTCCAGCTCCAAAGGAAGTAGGTTGTGACGAACGTGAAAATTACTGAACTACAGTTTAATAAGTAACGTTTGCAAAGTAATAACAGGAGTTGTTTACATAAGAATGGAAAAATTATCAGAAGCCGACCTCGGGGGAGATCAGTTTGGATTCCGGAGAAATATAGGAACACGAGAGGCAGTATTGACCCCACGACTTCTCATGGAAGGTAGGTTAAGGAAGAGCAAACCTATGTTCACAGCATTGGTAGACATAAAGAAAGGTTATGACACTGTTGAGTGGAATACTGTCTTTTAAATTTTGAAGGTGGCAGGGGTAAAATACAGGGAGTGAAAGGGTAGCTACAATTTTTACAGACTACAGATGGCAGTTGTGAGTCGAGGGTCATGAAAGGGAAGTAGTGCTTCAGAAGGGGGACAGAGAGGGTTATAAACTATGACTGATGTTATTCAACCTGTATATTGAGCAAGCAATAAAGGAAACAAAAGAAAAATTTTGAGGAGGAATTAAAGTCCAGAGAGAAGAAATAAAAATTTTGAGGTTTGCCGATGACATTGTATTTCTGTCAGAGATAGCAAGGGACTTGGAAGAACAGTCGATCGGCGTGTACAGTGTCTTGAAAGGAGGATTTAAGATGAACATCAGCAAAAGCAAAACAAGGATAATTGAATGTAGTCGAATTAAATAAGATGATGCTGAGGTAATTAGATTAGGAAATGAGACACTTAAAGTAGTAGATGAGATTTGCAATTTGGGCAGGAAAATAACTGATGATGGTCGAAGTAGAGAGGATACAAAATGTAGACTGACAACGGCAAGAAAAGCGTTTCTGAAGAAGAGAAATTTGTTGCCATCGAGTATAGATATAAGGGTCAGGAACTCTTTTCTGAAAGTATTTGTATGGAGTGTAGCCATTTATGGAAGTGAAACATGGACGATAAACAGTTTGGATAAGAAAAGAATAAAAGCTTTTGAAATGTGGTGCTACAGAAGAATGCTGAAGATTAGGTGGGTACATCATGTAAAAAAGAGGAGGTATTGCATAGAATTTAGGAGAAGAGAAATCTGTGGCACAAACTGACTAGAAGAAGGGGTCGGTTGGTAGGACACCTTCTGAGGCATCAAGGGATCACCAATTTAGTACTGGAGGGAAGTGTGGGGGGTAAAGATCGCAGAGGGTGCCAAGAGACGAATACAGTAAGCAGATTCAGATTAGTTGCGGTGGTTACTCGGAGATGAAGAAGCTTGCACAGGATAGAGCAGCATATACTACTTAAACTGTTGAATGCTTTGGAGTTACGTAGTCCCGATATGGTAGCGTTGTATTTAAGATGTATTCCGCTTAGTGAGCCTAATAGTTAGTAAACATTATAATATGGTAAGTTTTATTAATTTGTTCGTGCTTCACAATAGGGAACTTTATGAATTTGTGTGTTTGTTCCCAACTGTTGCTAATTCCAACATTAATGGCTTACATTTTATTTCTACGTTTTGAACGAACTGTAATATGAAATTATTTGTTAGACTTGGACTGGCGAGGTCATATACTGTTGCCCCTGGTTAATGAATCTATGTTCGAATCCCCTTTACTGATTTATTGTCACGTTTTAATACAATGCTACGTTTAGAAATGAAATTAACAGTTCGACCGGTTATCACTTAAAATACACGATCACGGTTACTTACTCCTATAAAAGTGATAATACTCACAAATTTATCTGAACAGAATGGAACTTTCTAACTTGCGTTTTGTTGAAACCTCGTGTTATAAGCTACCCACAGTACCTCAATCACCACGTTCCTTTTATCGGGATGGAGATTCGCCTCTCACGATGATGATCTAAATCTGATGTCCCATCAGCAGTTTCTCTGGGGTCGCTTCTTTTACCTCTGCCTTCCCATGTAGAAACGTCTGATGATCGTCGCAGCCCCCGTCATCACATCTCCGGTTGGGATCTTACATCAGACCACACCCCGTAGCAAACCCGTCTTCGTTCCAGTATTGGTCCTGTCCGTTATTGGAGAATCTCGTGGTTCAAAATCTTTAATGGAGGTCCATTATCTCACTGGCTACGCTTTCAGACTTTCAGGGTCACGAAAACTCTGCCCATAACCCAAATGTGGTGTTTATACAGCATAATTAATGGCCTTTAAGTCTTAATTTATAGTTGCACTCCGTCACAAGAAACTTAAGCTAGAGTGAGTTCCTTAGCGGCGTAAATGCCGTGAACTCACACGATCGTCAGAGTCCGTTGCTTTCGACTTTATAGTACCTTATCTACAACCACCTTGGTAATGGGAGCTTGATTACATTTTCTGTACTCCACGTCGCGCTGGGCTTGCTGCTAATTTAACTGAGGAGGCTACCGAGATGAGGACACTGGTGTTGAAGGTATCGGGATACAACTTGCGGTCGACTCTGCGTCTTCAGCTTATGGGTAGTTTGGAACGGAGAATGGGACGACATGGCCACCACGAATAAGCTAAAATCAATAAAATGGTACATGATCACGTGGAAGTATTAATTTTTCGTCAATGGAATCCTTTAGGTTCAAAATGGCTCTAAGGACTATGGGACTTAACATCTGAGGTCATCAGTCCCTTAGATTTATAACTACTTAAACCTAACTAACCTAAGGACATCACACTCATCCATGCGGAAAGCAGGATTCAAACCTGCGACCGTAGCAGCAGGGCGTTTCCGCACTGAAGCGCCTATAACCTCTTGGCCACAGCAGCCGTCGGAATCCTTTAGGCTTTGATCGTTAAACCAATAAAGTATTGACAACCTCACTGTTTAGTACGTTTTAAGCCTACTACTCATCCAACCAATCGTTCAAACAAAGAGGAAGAAAATTCCTAATATCCAAGCCCCTTTCATTTTTATGCGACGATGATTAGAAGCTGTTTTGGCATCAGGGAAGCTCTCACACTTTACTGAACATTGGAAGTCATCCATCTATATTACTAACGGACGATCCCCGAACAAAGTAACGGCTTTCAGGGGAAATATTTCGCATGATTATTAACGGAATTTAAAATGCTGTGATAATCTACCCATTCAGAGGGTACAATATTTTGTTAGAAGTTTCACGCACTAAGGCAAGTAGTACAATTGTAAACTGTGTGTTTGTCTGGAGGCAGCATAACTGATCACGCACAAATAAGCCGGACATTATTCACCCGCTATTTGAAAATGAGAGGACTTAGCCACTTACAGCATGCTTTCCAAACAATTTAATACGTTTATGAAACTCTTTCTCACTACAAAATGATGAAAAAAATGTTAGTACTTAAACATGGTTTTCTTTCGACAACCGTATAAAAGTTTCAGTGGAGAAATAACATAGCCAACCGGTGGTAAATAACTGTTTAATACATTTACTTAGGTTCCGACACCTCTAAGAGTGTCTTCATCAGAATTAAAATTTAAAACCCGCAATGGTACATTGCGAGAAGTCAATGGTCAAAGTTTAGAGCCGATACACTCAAGTCAAAAACTGAAAACGTTTTAGCCTTTCGTACGTACACCCTGCAAAGAATTTGACTTTAGAATGTCTGCTCTAAACTGCCTTCTCGCAATGTAACCTTATGGTTTTTAAATTTTGATTCTGATGAAGACGTCATTTAGAGGTTTCGAAACTAGGTAAAGGTATTCCACAATTATTTGCAGCCGCTTGGCTGTGTTATTTCTCCATTGATGGTTAATACCTTCCTCCATTTTCACTGTTCATGCAGTAAAACTTCAGCATAAAGCATGATGCTTTTATTTATTATGTCTTTGCTACTGACTATACCCCCAACAAGCTTGCAGACAGTACCAACATCACTGAAAGTAGCTGGAAAATTATATCGTCGTACGACAAATGGCTGAGAACATAGAACGTCAAAAACATTGAGATGGTTGAAAAACGTCTTATGCGTAGCATGGAGCGCAAAATATCCAGATTACAGCCATCCATTGTTTCATAATGTGAGCACTTAGCGACATCCAAAAGGATTAAATCTTAAATTCAAACCTTTCCTTCACTTCTTCTCGCTTACATATTTGTCGTCAGATTGTTTGTAATTAGACGTTTGAAGGTGTTTCATACATGTGAGTATGATTATTGGAAAGATCTGGGTTCTCTCGTCATTTACTGTCCAGTAACCGTAATCGTTTTTGTATTTTCATATCCTAATCTGTGGTCGCACTGCACAGGAGTGAAATCTACCCTCTTTGTGCTGCAACTTTTAGAAACATTAGTGTTCACTGGAGCAACAAGGAGCAGCTTTTATCGCGAACAAACAAATATAATGCTCTATAGAGTCATAAATTATCCCGAGCTACAATCCAGGATCCAGAGCTTTAAATACAAGCGATGTTTTAGAAGCTACAGAACGTTCTCCGCTCAGTCCTGGAGAACTTTAATTGCTGGTCCACTGCCTGCAGATTCGATGCGACGAAGGGGCGCTTTCTCTCAAGGCCGTTCCCGGGTTAGTTCCGAGCCAGTGCTCTCCTAAGGTCACCGGGCGTCCACCGTGTAAACAAGTGGTGGACATAACAAACTCTGGCCAGTAAACACGGTCACAAAAACGGACCACGCCGCGCTCTCCTGCAATCCGTGTATACTGCGACCACTCAGCCAAGTAGACGAATTAATGTCAGGGAAAACAATTTTAAGTTTTGATCCTCACGTTAGGAATGTAAAATTTGTTTCAAAACTCCCCGTTGGGAATCTGTGAATAAATTACGATTTAGTACTTCATTTACAAGAAACCACACTAAGATACAGATTGCAAACTTTAAGTGGTAGCTACTGCATTACTCTTCTGTTAAAACACGGAACTTCATATGCAATCAAAATATTAGCCAACTGATAGTGTGAGTGTATGTTTGTGTCAAACAGCCTAATTTTGATGAAATCTTACTTGAAACGTATTGGAAAAACTGCATCTGTTTTGCACAGAGTTTATTTATTTAAACAGTGAATGCGAAATAAAGGTAATATCAGTAGTGACAGCTATAAAAAGTCGTCTTTAGCAATGATGGATGGTTTATTACTCAAACCTTACCAGGCGTGATACATAGAGGAAAATGACTGCATGTTATGACTATACAGAAAAACAATTAAAGTCGCTCAAAAGAGGAAAGGCCGCTGGACCTGATGGGTTACCAGTCCGACTTTACACAGAGTACGCGAACGAACTTGCCCCCCTTCTTGCAGCGGTGTACCGTAGGTCTCTAGAAGAGCGTAGCGTTCCAAAAGATTGGAAAAGGGCACAGATCATCCCAGTTTTCAAGAAGGGACGTCGAACAGATGTGCAGGACTATAGACCTATATCTCTAACGTCGATCAGTTGTAGAATTTTGGAACACGTATTATGTTCGAGTATAATGACTTTTCTGGAGACTAGAAATCTACTCTGTAGGAATCAGCATGGGTTTCGAAAAAGACGATCGTGTGAAACCCAGCTCGCGCTATTCGTCCACGAGACTCAGAGGGCCATAGACACGGGTTCAAACAGGTAGATACCGTGTTTCTTGAATTCCGCAAGACGTCTGATACAGTTCCCCACAGACGTTTAATGAACAAATTAAGTGCATATGGACTATCAGACCAATTGTGTGATTGGATTGAAGAGTTCCTAGATAACAGAACGCAGCATGTCATTCTCAATGGAGAGAAGTCTTCCAAAGTAAGAGTGATTTCAGGTGTGCCGCAGGGGAGTGTCGTAGGACTGTTGCTTTTCACAGTATATATAAATGACCTGGTTGGTAACATCAGAAGTTCACTGAGGTTTTTGCGGATGATGCTGTAGTATATCGAGAGGTTGTAACAATGGAAAATTGTACTGAAATGCAGGATTGACGCATGGTGCAGGAAATGGCAATTGAATCTCAATGTAGACAAGTGTAATGTGGTGCGAATACATAGAAAGAACGATTCTTTATCATTTAGCTACAATGTAGCAGGTCAGCAACTGGAAGCAGATAATTCCATAAATTATCTGGGAATAGGTATTAGGAGTGATCTAAAATGGAATGATCATATTAAGTTGATTCGTCGGTAAAGCAGATGCCAGACTGGTATTCATTGGAAGAATCCTAAGGAAATGCAGTCCGAAAACAAAGAAGTAGGTTACAGTACACTTACTCGCCCACCGCCTGAATACTGCTCACCGGTGTGGGATCCGTACCAGATAGGGTTGATAGAAGAGAGAGAGAAGATCCCACGGAGAGCAGCTCGCTTCGTTACAGGATCATTTAGTAATCGCGAAAGCGTTACGGAGATGAGAGACAGACTCCAGTGGAAGACTCTGCAAGAGAGACGGTCAGTAGCTCGGTACGGGCTTTTGTTGAAGTTTCGAGAACATGCCCTCACCGTGGAGTCAAGCAGTATATTGCTCCCTCCTACGTATATCTCGCGAAGAGACCATGAGGATAAAATCAGAGAGATTAGAGCCCACGCTAAGGCGTACCGACAATCCGTCTTTCCATGAACAATACGGGACTGCAATAGAAAGGGAGAACCCATAGAGGTACTCAAGGTACCCTCCGAGACACATCGTCAGGTGGCTTGTGGAGTATAGATGTAGATATCTCAATTGAAAGGAGAGCAGCCAGTTTACACGTCTGTTGGCTGTACCGTAGCGACGTCACCGCCCACCGCGTCGCAGTCCTACGTCAGACTCATCATCAGTTCAAAAATGGCTCTGAGCACTATGGGACTTAACTTCTGAGGTCATCAATCCTCTAAAACTACTTAAACCTACCCAACCTAAGGACATCGCACACATCCATGCCCGAGGCAGGATTCGAACCTGCGACCGTAGCAGCAGCGCGGTTCCAGACTGTAGCGCCTAGAACCGCTCGGCCACCCCGGCGGGCTCATCATCAGTCTCAAGCAGAATTCGTCTTCGCCCTACAGACATTTTCTCACAAGGGGACCCTCCATACTGTAAATAACGGATTTTGATGCGCTTCAAATATGTTGTAGAGGCACTTACCCTGAGTACCTGGCTATCCCGTTTTTTAGCGACGGGCCTTGGTTTTTGACGAAATCGATTGTGAAGTTCATTGCGGGCATTGTGTGACCGCAACATTACATTCAGGGTTATTACAAATGAGTGAAGCGATTTCACAGCTCTACAATAACTTTATTTTTTGAGATATTTTCACAGTGCTTTGCACACACATACAAAAACTGAAAAAGTTTTTTTAGGCATTCACAAATGTTCGATATGTGCCCCTTTAGTGATTCGGCAGACATCAAGCCGATAATCAAGTTCCTCCCACACTCGGCGCAGCATGTCCACATCAACGAGTTCGAAAGCATTGTTGATGCGAGCTCGCAGTTCTGGCACGTTTCTTGGTAGAGGAGGTTTAAACACTGAATCTTTCACATCACTATGTGTGAAACTTGCCCGCACGCGTTCAACCGTTTCTTCGCTCACTGCAGGCCGACCCGTTGATTTCCCCCTACAGAGGCATCCAGAAGCTTTAAACTGCGCATACCATCGCCGAATGGAGTTAGCAGTTGGTGGATCTTTGTTGAACTTCGTCCTGAAGTGTCGTTGCACTGTTATGACTGACTGATGTGAGTGCATTTCAAGCACGACATACGCTTTCTCGGCTCCTGTCGCCATTTAGTTTCACTGCGCTCACGAGCGCTCTGGCGGCAGAAACCTGAAGTGCGGCTTCAGCCGAACAAAACTTTATGAGTTTTTCTACGTATCTGTAGTGTGTCGTGACCATATGTCAATGAATGGAGCTACAGTGAATTTATGAAATCGCTTCAATCATTTGTAATAGCCCTGTATATTCCGAGCAAGTCAGCGTAGTGCAGCGGTAAAGCTCCACGACCACCGCACTGGAGGTACTGTGTTCGAATCCTGCTCCCATATGGTTTTGTTATGTGTGGATGAACTGCCAGAAAAATTTGGTCCTAACGTCCAAAAACGAGTAGACGAATTAACTGGGTAATACAGAAATGTAGTCGTGTCCTGCACGAAATTCGGGAAGTTCACGAAACTGGTGTACGAAAAATTTTTGCGTTCTGTAATTCTTCCGTGCGTGGGACAGACCTTTTTTTTTTTACATTATCGATTCCTGGGGAGGGGAAACTGATTCAACTTTACGCGATCATCTATTCACTGATGAAAGGAAAGCGAGCACCTGCACCCTAAAACTGGTCCCACCAATGTGCACTCCTTATTGCCAGCCCTGCGATGTTTATTTTTACCGACAGGTGAAAATCTTCACGAAAATTATTCAGAATGCTTCCGACTTGTTGAAAAACAATATAGAGATTGCTTCTAGGGAAGATTTGATAAAATTACATACGCTAATCCTACATCAATTCAGCGCACCTAATTTTGAAAGCATGATTAGATACGCATGGTTCGCATCGAAATTAGCGGGTGAAGGAGAAATCTTTTTGAAAGCAAAAGAGTTGTGTTTCCCGGTATCGCTCATGAAGAAATCGTGCGCCTGCAAGACGGTTGCTTTCATAAAATGCGCGTGGTGCCGCGAAAATTTGTGTGACGGTTGTTTCCATAATAAATATCTCCCGCAATACTGTTCTGGCACATCAAGCAATGTGGCCGATGGAAAATAAGATTTTGTAATATTGTATGACAGAAAAAATTAATAGCTGAATATATCTTTACAATTTCGCACACGTTACACTGGTTGTTGATATTCTTTGAAATAAAATTGAAAAATTCGGTCGATTTTGAAAAAAAAAAAACATCAGTACACGAGCAGAATTCGAACACAGTACCTTCATCTCGGTAGCCGTGCACCTTTACGGCTGTGCTACGCTGACTTACTCCGAAGACATGTAATATTATGGGTAAACAATGCCCGCAATAAACTTCGATTTTCTCAAAAACCGAGGCCCGTCGCTAAAAATCCTGATAGCCAGGTACTCAGCATAGGTGCTTCTACAACATATTTGAAGCGCATCAGATTCCGTGATTTACAGTGTGGAGGGCCCGCTTCTCAGTGCGTGAGAGGAGCTACATCCCTTGTAAATAACGCGTCAGCTTGAATGTCCAACACTGTGGCTTCGGCAGGCGACAGAAATTGCGCCACACCTGATGACTGCCATTACTTAGTCGCTATAGATTTGAGTCCGATTTTAAACAATGTTACAGCAAATGCTTCAATAACCCACACGCCCCACTGCATTTGTGGGAGTTGTCTAATTATTCTCACTATCAACTACGTACGCCGACTGTCAGAAGAAAAAAGGGTTTGAGAAACGGAACCCAAAAACAAAACAAGCAATTAAAGAAAAGTGGAAAGCAAACAAGATAAGTTTACAATGTGTAACATATATATCCTAAGAAGTAAATAAAGAATAAAGAGCAACTGCCATGAAAATAGCCAGAAAGGCTCACGAGGAAGCGTGAAATTAGTTTATTAATGAGGCAGAGCATGATGTACATGATATCTAACTGATGGGATACTTATTAATTACGCATAGAAATAAATCAAGAAAACATACTACAATATTTAACCTAACATGTGAACAACAAACGAAAAACAAGTTACAAACAGTTACAATATGATAAGGAAGTGAGCTAAACAGAGATAGATAGCTCCATGGGAAACACTGGAAGGCATCTGAATTTGATGGAGTGTATATAGTATTATTATATATAGTAGTATAATATGCAAATTAATAATTTTACGTCTATCTTAATTGCAGGAGAGTTGTCAAATATCTCTCTCTTGGTCAACAGCTATATTTAAAAATCAATTCAAAAGAGGAGATGGCAAATATTGACAAACATGACAGGTTAATATCTCACTCACTGATTTATTGTGCTGAAGTATTTTCATAAACAGAAACTGCATAATAGGTCTAAGATGTGTTCATATACTTTACCAATTAGTCTGCGACATTTTTACAATATGCTCCACATCTCCGAAACGACCTGACCAACAAAATTATTCTGTCATGTGGGGTTGCATAAAAAGGAAATCAGCTGGGTCAGCTAAATGACCGTGTATACGGGCTTAACCAGTTAATGTGCCTGCAACGCCACCACGGCTCATTCAATCTGGCGGTCGGAAGTGGCCATCATGTTTTGTATCGTCAGGGTAACTGCTTCTCACTGGTTATAAATCATGATATTTGTGTAATAAACTAATACGTAGGAAATGTATCACCTACCAACAAAGCTAAATTTACTTCCACTACAATAGTACATATAGAAAGTAGAAGTAAAACCGAGCACAGAACATATAAATGACCCTTTAAAGAAGGGTACCCAAAAAAGGCATTTTCCAACAGTTTTTTTTTTTTTTGAGTCATCAGTCGTCTGACTGGTTTGATGCGGCCCGCCTCGAATTCCTCTCGTGTGCCAACCTCTTCATCTCAGAGTAGCGCTTGCAGCCTATGTCCTCAATTATTTGTTCAATGTATTCCATTCTCTGTCTTCCTCTACAGTTTTCCTCTTTAAAGCTCCCTCTAATACAATGGAAGCTATTCCCTGACGTATTAATACATGTGCTATCATTATGTCCCTCTTTCTTGTCAGTGTTTTCCATATGGTCCTTTCTTTCAGAATATAAGAAGAACCTTGTAATTTCTTACCTTATCAGTTCGCCCTATTTTCGATATGCCTCTGTAACAATATTCTCCTGCAAGCAACATAAATATTTCGTTGTTAGATGTCGTTCGCCTTATCCAGGTTGCTTGAGCCAATCTTTTCACCTACTTAATTGAATCGTTTATTTCAGAAGGTCCCTAAGTCCACTTTATGGCGTTTGGTGCTATCCATTTTTCTTTGTTCTTGGGGATATCCACATTTCTTTGTTCTTTAGGGGTCGACTCATCGTTGAGTGTGGAAAGAACCTCCGCGTTTTATCATATCGTCGAAATATACAGCGGAGAATTTCTAGACGATTTCAAAACAGCCCCATGTCGAGGGCCTATGGCGCCTTTGCTTTCAACACATCTGTATAAAAGTTCCATACTTTACTCAGATGCTGTGATTGTCATAAAAGGAGCGATAACGATATAAATAAAGCATCTATGGCTTGTTTCAAAGTCATTGTTATAGAGCAAGCAGAAATATGTAATACTGTGTCCTCGTAGTACCTTATATTTTATCACTATGAGTTAGTCTGATAGTGCAGTAGAACCTATCGATAAGATAAGGTGGACGAAAGGTATAAATCATCGTGAGCAGTACGAACAAAATGTAAGCTGCTAAACTACACGGACTGGAGCATACCAATTACCGAGGTGAGGTAATACCAGAAAAATCTGTCGGACAACCTGGTACATGCAGTTCTAAATGTTTGGAATGCATTAGTGAAGAAGATCGGTTATCAATATGCACACATTTTCTGCATCTTAATAGTAAATATGAACAGTTCTTTACTTTCAAAGTCTAACACAGGCAGAAAAAGTAAAACGACATAAACTAAGGTAAAGAAAGAAAAAAAAGCAAATTCTTTCAAATAGCACTGCGTGATGGGAGTACATCATATCCATATCTAAGTTTATCTGCAGCTGGCGCAAGAAAGGGTGAGAAGAATAACATAGCTGCTTACGCTTGAAAAAGCCCTCAAGATGAAAGATGAAAGTCAAAGAGCGGTAATTCAATGTCAGAACCTGAAATTACTCATGTTCACGAGCATATTTCATAATTGATGACGAAAGAGTCACATTATGCCGGTAGGGTATACCTTTAATTTAGTGCTAACTTGAATAAAAAGACCAAGTACGAGCTTTTCTCTGATCTAATACGCTTACTACGTGAAAATGTTGAACCAGAATTTTGACATTTATTTCGGATAACCGCAGGTAGATGCGAGTTGTGAAAGTCAGCAATCAATGGTGAATATTAAAAACAAAATTTTGAATGAGGCATCTCGACGGACCGCGGTTTTTGATTCAAGTGTGCTCAAGAGAAGACCATAGAAATTTTATACTGCTTTGAATGTAAGTAAAAGTCTGTGCAAAGAAAATAAACATATTTTGAGTCTGAGCTCTGATTTCATGCACGATCTTCAACCAACAAGTGTACCTGTTCAAGCCCTACTTATTTCCGATAGATTACGGTTAATGTTTTCGGCATTCACAATTTGAAAGACAGTACGGTAGTTCATTACGTTTATCACGAAGGTGTCGCCCACAAAAGTCTTGACGAAGAGTGCACTATCTTGTATCACTACCTCACCAGGTGCATCTATTTTTTGATAGCTGCCCAGAGCTAAACAAAAATCACTTTTTAATAAGAATGTGTCAAGTTTTCGTGGACGCCGGAAAATTTCGGAAAACAGAGTCATTTTTTCTAGTCATGGGACACCCTTGCTTACCGTGTCATAGAACTGTTGTCACAATTAAGAGATTACTGCGAAGAACTAATAGAGTATATAATATTATGGATTACTGTGAACTGATCATATCGTTGAGTGCAAGACGACAATTATCTGTAAAGGTTACCTCAACAGGTGAAATCTTCGACTTCAAGTAGTGGTGGGCACCACATTCACTAGAGGCAGTTACATCACGAATGAACGTTTAAAGTAGCATTCATTGTTTCAATATTTTATCATTTTGTCTTCAGTGATGAGGTATTCGGGACTGTAACAGCCTGAAGTACGATCATTGGGTTAAATACACACACATTCAGATTAGGACTACCTAGAGTTTCTCGATCCAACCTCAGCGTCCCAGCTGTTTCAGCCTATTTTGACGAATTTATTACTGTCACTGCAAAGACGATGATAGATACAAAGAAGTCGGCTGCTTACATAGTGCAGAAAGAAAACATCCTAGAATTCTGAAATACTATTCGACAGTGGCCAACTGCAGAACGAAAACATCCTAGAATTCTGAAATACTATTCGACAGTGGCCAACTGCTGTGGGACACAGAGGCTGTGTGATGTGTGATTTGCAGTATCGATTAACACTTTGTATTCATGAACAGATATTGAAAATTCTTTAAACATTGTCTCTAACTTTTACTTACGTGTTCATTAACCGGTTTGTTTGTGTGATGTAAAGGTTTTAATATTTTTGTTTCTCAAAATGATTCAAATGGCTCTGAGCACTATGGGACTTAACATCTGAGGTCATCAGTCCCCTTGACTTAAAACTACTTAAACCTAACTAACGTTAGGACAGCACACACGTCCATGCGCGAGGCAGGATTCGAACCTGCGACCGTAGCAACAGCGAGGTTCCGGATTGAAGCGCCTAGAACCGCTCGGCCAAAACAGTCGGCTTTGGTTCTCACGTATTTTAGAATAGCCCTATGCCCAGGAGAAACATTCAGTTCTTGTTAATAAATAGGCACATTAAGACAGAATAATTATTCATAGTGGTATCTCTCACATGGTCAATGCAAACAATTAAGAAAATGCAGTTTAAAATATTAAAACTAGCCGGCCGGACTGGCCGAGCGGTTCTAGGCGCTACAGTGTGGAACCGCGTGACCGCTACGGTCGCAGGTTCGATTCTTGCCTCGGGCATGGATGTGTGTGATGTCCTTAGGTTAGTTAGGTTTAAGTAGTTCTAAGTTCTAGGGGACTGATGACCTCAGAAGTTAAGTCCCATAGTGCTCAGAGCCATTCGAACCATTTATTAAAACTATTTTTCCCGCTTTTCTCAAAAGTATGTCAGATGGACACAGGGCCCTCCTGAAATAAGCGATTAGTTACAATAAATGCAACATTTTTTACAGTGTGTTTTTTTTTTTGTATATGTCAGTTTTTCTGTCTACTTTTTTCTCTTGCTACTGCACACGCTAGCTGTTCGTGGAAGCAATTTCCTTATGGTGACATTTGCTTTTATACTTCATTGCTTTGTTCTTATTAATTGCTACTCTTCAATTTTGTATATTATGTACTTGGAGTTTGTTATTTCTTCGACTACTTCTCTAGATTTCGGTTCATCTGAGTCCAGTGCTGTTCTCCAGGCAGATAATTTCACTAAATCTTCCTTACTTTGTTTTCCGACAGTTTTCTGACTGGCTTGCCAGTCTAATCTCTCAGATTAATACAAGGGGTGACCTTCAGCGGCAGAACCATGTCTACTGGGTTGTCTGCTCGACGGGCTTAACAGCGTAACCGCAACGTTTTTGCATTCAGATTCACATATGGCGCCAATTTGCCAAAGAGCGCCAACACGGAGACCCTACTTTACAACACCACTCGAGGGATTGGAGGGCACTTCTCACTTCTGATACAATGTTATGCTTCTTAATGTTCTTAGACAAGATGCTCTTTATTACTTGATTGCTATACTGGATATGATCTGACTTCATTCACATGCAGAATTGGTTGGCAGTAGTTAACGCTCTTGCTTGTGTGCTCTAGTGAAGGAATAGCGGTAAGCTTTACCTGCGTTCAAAGGCAGAGGGTACCGATTTGAACGACTGCAGTAAAAGCCTACGGCAGCTGAGGGCCCAGGGGAACGTCGTTTTTTCAGCGGAATCTGACTGAAAACGTTACGGACTGCCCAGTTCCTCGGTCTGATTGTGCAGACACGTTGGATGGCGCCGGTCGGTCGGCGGCCGCGTCCAGGAAGGCTGACTAGCGCCGAGGAGTCGCTGCTGCTATGAGCAGACCACTGATGACCGGCGACAGCGTGGAGGATGGCCCTTGTTAGGCAGCAAGCTGAAGAGACGACTGTGAGTTTCTGCGAATTTCCATGGGACAGGTCAGTGGAGCACAGGCGTTCAGACTCTGCTACAAAACATATTTGTGAAGGCATGAGGCTTTTAGCGAGTTTATATCTGTTCTTTGAAAGTTCGAAATAGACGCTACAGGGGAGATAACGATCTTTTTCTGGAGGACTGTGATTCCATCCAGGTCAAGCTTTTAGCAAAGACACAGCGTAAACGTATGGGAAAGAGGCCGCGAAGCTGAATCTTTTTTCTTTTTCTCCCAATTAATTTTTAAAGTCGCTGATTGGTCCACTATGTGTATGCAGAGCAAGGAGAGGTCTCACCGCTTCGAATGCCGCACTCCATCTCGTGATTGGCTTGTGCTAAAGTGGGACTAGTCTAAAATGTAAATGTGCTATGCTAGTGAGCTGGTGAGGAAAGCTGAGAGAAAGAGAAGAGGACACTCTTGTACTGGTGCTTCGTTAGTAAAGAACTGCAGGTCTTTACCAAAACGGTGAGACTTGTGTCCTTTGCTAGTGTGCCTCTTAAATCCTTTACCAGTCACCATCTGAACCGTCAGAGGTACTGCTTCTAACATCATGCACACAAAGAGTGAAGCGTGAGTGTTCTTATTTGTCTTGAGTCGGCCGGCTAAACATTTCACTTATTTTGTCACGCATTGTGGTGGCACGGAGTCAAACTGGTATGTCAGACCAGCAGACGGGTCCACCCCTGGAATCCACCGGGGTTTCAGAGGCTCATAGGGAAGTACCTGCGTTCCGAATTAGCTGAACGCGAGACTGCGTACTTGCTTTCTTTAGGCGCGTACCATTAATAACAGATTGCTGCCGTCCATGACTCCAGTCGCCGAACGCAATGTGGTGTGCCACCCTGACCAGCGGAAGGGTAACACATTCGCTGCTATGGCGTGCGGCTCCAATATATGCTTCTCAGCACCCTGTTCTTTGGGACCATATTTTTCTTTATGAAATGGTTCAAATGGCTCTGAGCACTATGGGACTTAGCATCTTAGGTCATCAGTCCCCTAGAACTTAGAACTACTTAAACGTAACTAATCTAAGAACATCACACACATCCATGCCCGAGGCAGGATTCGAACCTGCGACCGTAGCAGTCCCGCGGTTCCGGACTGCAGCGCCTAGAACCGCGCGACCACCGCGGCCGGCTCTTTATGAAATATTAGAGCATAGATGCTTGATAGTAGCGTAGTTTTTGGGCCATACCACAGATTCACGTGTATGAAGTCAGGTAAAGCGATTAGTTCTTGTTAGTGTCATGTGATGATCCTCAGCTGATCACTTTGCTCACCATAGACCGCAAATTAGTGAAAACGTTTGTCATATAAAATTGTTTGTGTGACGTTTTTTGTCTTGTGACGTAACGAATGAACAAATTAATTGTTATTAAGACCACAACTCCTCCCAGTGTACTGATTAATGTTACCTTTCCCATTTTTATTAAAGTCTCGTTTACAATCCAGATTTGGAAGCTTGCACAGCCACGTACAGTGTGCCGGGGTGTGGCACTATTTTCTGATCCTTTTGGTATTTATGGGTCACGTGGCCCAACAACAGTTTTTTGAGTTAGAATCCAGTTGTATTCGAGTTTCATTGAGACCTCTACAGTAGTCTACGAGTGTCTCCTTCTTGCTCACAACTATGACTCTCGAATGGACTATAATCTGGCCAGACTAAGTGATCATTAGTGTATTTTGCGTTCATACTCTTCATAAGAGTTGGGGCTGTATATATTGAGCGCGCATAAATATTGTGATTTTCATGCAGTTCTATGAGTCCTTAGCTATTTTGCCACATTGACAGAATTGAGACTATAACTTTTGCTTGGAATACAGCATTTGGTGACGACAGTGATAGAAAATAAATTCTGATGTTTGTGTTCTACTACTGACTGCATTTAGGAATCAGAATGGAGTGTATATGCACGTATGTGGTATGGAAGACTAGTTTTAATGGAAAGGAGTACCCCACATCACTGTACTCAAATAAGAATGGCTGACGCTTGTATACTATGCGACATTATTTTTTTTTGTATGCTTTGAATTCCACATTTATGGTATGCAAAACCAGTTGGAGTAATTATGCCATCTTGCAATGAACTTTCGTTGATATTAGAATTATTGAGTGAGCGAAATCACGAGCAGCACATCTCTACCTCAATATTGCCACCATCTTAAGCAAAACAATACCACAGATCTAATCTCCATCCACCGCAGCACATAGCCCTTCCTGCAGACAACATGTGTTATCAGAATTTTGTTGCTCTAGGAATATGTTCCGTGATGCCTCTCGAGCTGTTAATTTTAACGCAGCGGGACCGGGGCACAGTGAGTATTGGTGCACCAACACTGCTACTGTCGAAGACGAGAATGCCGACTCAGAACGTGTCATACTTAGCCGTCAGTTGCCCCTCGGTATACACCGACGAACTAAAACATTGTGACCATCTGCTTAATAGCTTGTTGGTACATCTTTAGAACGCAGTGCATCACCTATTCTGCATATCATCTCTTCTAAAATTCGTTGGTAGGCTTGTGGAGGTTTATGACAGCGGATGTCTCAGCACAAGTCATGTAATTTCCGCAAATATCGGGTCGATGACTTGTGTACGCGGAGATGGTGCATCATAGCCATGAAGATGGGTTCCATAGCTTCACATCATTCCTATTTGATGACGAAGACCTGACCGTAAGTTCACTGTCATGATCCTTAAACTACCGTAGCACGATTGTTGCCTTGAAACACTGACAATTATACTGTTGGAAGACGACACCGCCGTCGAGAAAACATCATAGATGAAGGGATGCGGGTGTTCCGCAGCTGTCGCCTGCTTTCGATTACTATCACAGGCCCCATACGAGCGCAATGGAATGTGTATCATAGCGTAATACTGTCTCCATCATCCTGCTACGCGGCGCGGGGTACGTTTCGAGCAGCCGTTCACCTCGATGAGGGCGTTTATGGAGATGGCCACCGACCTGGTGTAACACGAAATGTGATTCATCTGCCCAGGTGACAAGCTTCCATTAATCCGCAGTCCAATTCCGGTGATGCTGTGCCCAATGCAGTTACAACTGACGATGTAGTTGGGTCAACATGGGAACACGTACCGATTGTCTGCCGCGGAGCGCTGCATGGCACGCTCCGATACTCTTGTGCCTGCACCAGTATTGGGCTTCTCCGCCAGACGTGCCATAGATCACCGCCTACCCTCCATTGCAGAGCAGGCGACCCTCCGAATCCCACGTTCTGTTAAGAGTCGTGGACGTCCAAAAATTTTGCGCCTGGTGGTAATTCACCACCTCTTTCTTTACATGCTCACGACAGTAGCACGTGAACCTTCGACCCTTCACCGTTTTCGAAATACGCCAGATGATAATAATCTGGCCTTTATCAAAGACACTTGTGTCAGTTGATTTATCCATTCTCTGTCCTTATCATCGCTAGAATGATTGCCCTATGCGTCCATGCTTCCCTTGTATACTTTTCTCACCGCGTTACAGTCTTGCAACACAGCCTGGGGACATCCAAGCTCACGGTGGGCAGCCGTCATGATGTTTTAGATTATCAGTGTTTATGTCAGTTTGCCGCACATCTTCCCCCACTCTATTTCAACCAGCCCCTCCTTTGTGCTACAATATACATTCTCAATTTTGACTACAACTCTGAAGTTCCTGTCAGCTGCCTATTCCGACATTTGGAATATATGGTGGAAGAAAAAGTCTCTGCGTAAGACGACGTATTTCTCATGGAAATACATGGGGTGGATTAGGGTATACATGGAAGTATATAGCCAATTTTTTACTCTATCGGTGTGTAACATTGGGACGGAAGGGTAATTGATAATACTGGTGCGATCTACCGTCCTCCGTGCACTGAAAGCAGCTTTCAGTGTGTTTTCGATGTGAGCTATTGGTAGATGATGGAATTGTTTCCAACCAGGCGGGAAGACCAGTGGTGGAGTTGGTTGTTGACACGAATGTAACTAAAGCTATTTCACATTAATAGGACTAGATATCCCGTACACTGTCAACGGAAGCGTTAACTGCTGTAAAATGCGTCCCTCCCGAAAATGGTTCTCGGCCCGAAACGAACGCGAGCGAGCTGAAGCAGAATGCACATGTCGGGTTCGGAGTCATTTGCTGTAATCTCAAGGGAAGCAGTTCAAGCATTAAGAATTGTTAAGTAGGTGAGCCAAAGGAGAAGAATATGTCAGGCTCAGATTCATGTGCATACATTTTTAAGGGGGATGTGATCCTTCCATTAAGATCTACATCTACATCTACATTGATACTCCGCAAGCCACCCAACGGTGTTTGGCGGAGGGCACTTTACGTGCCACTGTCATTACCTCCCTTTCCTGTTCCAGTCGCGTATGGTTCGCGGGAAGATCGACTGTCTGAAAGCCTCCGTGCGCGCTCTAATCTCTCTAAGTTTACATTCGTGATCTCCTCGGGAGGTATAAGTAGGGGGAAGCAATATATTCGATACCTCATCCAGAAACGTACCCTCTCGAAACCTGGCGAGCAAGCTACACCGCGATGCAGAGCGCCTCTCTTGCAGAGTCTGCCACTTGAGTTTATTAAACATCTCCGTAACGCTATCACGGTTACCAAATAACCCTGTGACGAAACGCGCCGCTCTTCTTTGGATCTTCTCTATCTCCTCCGTCAGACCGATCTGGTACGGATCCCACACTGATGAGCAATACTCAAGTATAGGTCGAACGAGTGTTTTGTAAGCCACCTCCTTTGTTGACGGACTACATTTTCTAAGCACTCTCCCAATGAATCTCAACCTGGTACCCGCCTTACCAACAATTAATTGATGTGACGGAGTAGGAGGCGGGGGACTGTAAATCTCGAGGGTATTCACTGTTGCGCTACAGTTCGGATCGATGTGTAAGAGGCACTAAGATGACTACTGTTGCAGGAGGAAGCAATACGTTGATATGGTCTGGCTTGTACTTGTTGGTTAATTGGCTCTCGTTGTACGATAGTTGAATAATCGTGTAAGTACTGGGTTTGCTTGTACATAAATAACCATCGCTACGCATCCTCTTACTACCTTCCCACTATCTAATAGCACCTGAGAGTAAAAAATGAGGAATGCTGTGATTAAGTCACGAATCTCCTCCTATTCTTGCAGTAGCTCTGAATTATGCGTGGAGGTATAACACTAATGTAAATGATTCGATGGATATTATATTGGAAGCTCTGTGATACTATTACATTCGTATTATGGAGGTATACGCCATTAAAAAAAGAAAGATGACATATTTCTAACGAAACGCTCTGCCATCAACAAATACACTGACGCCATTATACTGTCGTATTTCTAGCGTAACAATCATAGGAATACGATAAAGGAGACTAGAACACGAACAGAAGGAAATTTATAGAAGATTATTCGATATCGATGAATTGTATGTGTTACGCTCCTAAACTCCTTATGCAGTACTCGTATACTATACATAGTTGTGACTTTCCTCCTGTACGTTAGTGTGCTATATTCCTCGTTGTGACAGGTCTCTACCTAGCCAGTGACGGGTGGAGGACTACACAGCACCTGAATAATGAAATAATGCTGTCAGAACATGATGGGATTTCGAGAGAATTAGGTCTGTGACTTCAAGGGATCGCGGGGCATCTCTTACTCGTCGAAATCAGGGTAATTCAAATGTTACACATCTAATGTCAGGTAACTGATCTCTGACGAAACGGCACTTGAGAGGTGAGCTCCATACCGCTTCATCTGCGTTGTGGGTAATCATATTACAAACGCTCACATACATCTTGGGAAGTGATTGAAATGAGAAAATTAGTGGCTAATATGAAGGTTTTTACCGAGAGACAATCAGCAGCAGAAGTTCCATCTTTTGTTTTGTCGGTAAATAAAGAGACAACATTCTTCTGTGTGTTTTGTGTGGCTACAAATGGATGAACTGACATTTTAATAGGTAGACTAAATCTACGTCTACATCTATATGAATCTTCACAACTCATTGTACTGTGCATGGTGGAGGGTACCGTGTACCACTACTAGTCTTTTCCTTTCCTATTCCACTCGCAAATAGAGCGAGGAGAAAAAAGGACATATATATTCGTCTGTATGAACGTTACTTTCTCATCTCTCATCTTCGTGGTCATTACCCTAAATGTGTGTTGGCGTCAGTAAAACCCTGCTGTAAGCTTCAAATGTCTGTTCTCAATGGTATTTTTCCTAAAGAACTTTGCCTTCCCTCCAGGGATTCCCATTTGACTTGTCAAAGCATCCACCCAGCCGATATGAACGCTCTTACAGGACTGTATCCTGAGGGAAAAGCAAGTCAGCAGGCTCGTAAACGTTTGGGATGGGGTGATCAGCAGATATTTTGCTATTGTTTTCTGGGTCTGCCTTTCTGGCATATTTCGAAAATATATCTCAGAACACGTCGGTTTATAGGCGGGAAGAGGGAAAGTATATTGTTCAACATTTTGGTATTTAGGCCAGCGATATTTAAATGCCCAATCCTTCTGAGAAGGGGATGACAACTTTTGAGGTTCTGAAATCATTAACAGCTGCCCACAACTTCAAGGGGCGGCTTGTCTGCTGGTAGAGGTACAGCCCCACCATGCGGGCGGTGGTTTGCGACCCAGTGGTGGCGGTGGCAGCTGTTCACACGCAAGCCGGTGGTGGCGACAGGGGTGGGGCGGAGGTGTGACGGGGGTAACATACTACTGCGCCCCACAGACCAACAGGTCAACGCAGGGTTAGTGCGGGAGCAATGTACCGGGATTCTAAGTAACTTACGTCCACCAGCATGACAAGGCAACTGACAGACAGAACGTAATTAGCGCTGGATATCTTCAGCTATTTCATGACATTTACAATAGATTTTTCTATCAGAGAAATTGACTTCGTAGCCTGTGGGAAGCCACTAGAGACGCCGCAGAAGTGTCTGTAACATTTACCTGCCGAGTGTAATTCGACCCAGGAAAATAATTACTCTCCATGGAAAGGAATCAGTCAATGTAATAGGAATGACCTGTCGCTCAGCGGGTGGAAGAGAGGGTGAAAATACCACGGATATAATTTGTTGTGACTTGGCAAGACAGCCAAGCCACTACGAGGCGAATCCGAAAGGCACGCGTTTAAGCTCACGCGGCCTGGCGTGAGGTCTGGAACAGTTAAAGGAGTTGAATCTAGTAAAAAAGGTACGTAGCTTCTGGAATACTTAACTTTAATCCATAATTGGTGAACATCGGTCTGACGGTACATGCATCACAAGATAAATAGCAAATGATAATGGCGCCTTGCTAGGTCGTAGCAAGTGACGTAGCTGAAGGCTATGCTAACTATCGTCTCGGCAAATGAGAGCATAATTTGTCAGTGAACCATCGCTAGCAAGGTCGGCCGTACAACTGGGGCGAGTGCTAGGACGTCTCTCTAGACCTGACGTGTGGCGGCGCTCGGTCTGCAATCACTGATAGTGGCGACACGCGGGTCCGACGTATACTACCGGATCGCGGCCGATTTAAAGGCTACCACCTACAAGTGTGGTGTCTGGTGGTGACACCACATAATTCACGAGTTAGAGTGGTAATCTGGCGTTTTTTCGTTGTGCTGAGATCTTTTGATGAATTTCCAATCTTCCACGTACAAAGGGAGGGTTGATCCTCGAAATAAAATCATCTGTATTACAGAATTTATAAAGTGGTACGTAGTATTAACTTGATATTTACAGCCCATCTGTGCTGATATTTGCTTACCTGAAGAGACTTCGTTGGTAACGAGGAATCTGGCTACGGTGAGGCAGTTCGAAAGTGAGGAGCCGTCCTGTGACAGAGGTAGAGCACGCTCTTAGCACTCCATGACGAGCCAAAAATCATTTTAATATTCTGGTTCTGTGATGCAGGATGTAAGAGACATTAAGCTGACAAAAACAGACTCTTCTACCTGAAGGGAGGATGCTTAGAGGAAATACAGCCTATGCTATATTGTTGTACAACATTTTCACAACACGTAACGATATTCCAGAAACGTTAAAACACGTGTATTCTTCGATTTCTTTTGTCTTTGAAAATAACGCATACAAAAGGAGGGAATCTACATTTCGCTTGAGAATTTTGAGGTGCAAGCGAACAACACACCCATCTCGGATTGGATAAAGTGGCTTTTTTAAAGAGTCTGCGGACAGTCTATGTCAGTGATGGAATTGCAGTTACAACTACACTACTGGCCATTAAAATTGCTACACTAAGAAGAAATGCAGATGATAAACGGGTATTCATTGCACAATATATTATACTAGAACTGACATGTGATTACATTTTCACGCAATTTGGGTGGATAGATCCTGAGAAATGAGTACGCAGAACAACCACCTCTGGCCGTAATAACGGACTTGATACGCCTGGGCATTGAGTCAAACAGAGCTTGGGTACCTTGTACAGGTACAGCTGTCCATGCAGCCTCAACACGATACCACAGTTCATCAAGAGTAGTGACTGGCATATTGTGACGAGCCAGTTACTCGGCTACCTTTGACCAGACATTTTCAATTGGTGAGAGATCTGGAGAATGTGCTGGTCAGAGCAGCAATCGAACATTTTCTGTATCCAGAAAGGCCCGTACAGAACCTGCAACATACGGTTGTGCATTATCCTGCTGAAATGTATGGTTTCGCAGGGATCGAATGAAGGGTAGAGCCGCGGGTCGTAACACATCTGAAATGTAACGTCCACTGTTCAAAGTGCCGTTAATACGAACAAGAGGTGACAGAGACGTGTAACCAACGGCACCCCATACTATCACGCCGCGTGAATCGCCAGTATGGCGATGACGAATACACGCTTCCAATGTGCGTTCACCCTGATGTCGCCAAACACGGATGCGAGCGTCATGATGCTGTAAACAGAACCTGGATTCATCCGAAAAAATGACGTTTTGCCATTTGTGCACCCAGGTTCGTCGTTGAGTACACCATCGCAGGTGCTCCTGTCTGTGATGCAGCGCGAAGGGTAACCGCAGCCATGGTCTCCGAGCTGATAGTCTATGCTGCTGGAAACGTTGTAGGTGTCGCCACCGGCGCCAACCTTGTGTGAATGCTCTGGGAAGCTAATCATTTGCACATCACAGCATCTTCTTCCCGCCGGTTAAATTTCGCGTCTGCAGCAGGTCGTCTTCGGGGTGCAGCAATTTTAATGGCCAGTAGTGTATATGTCCAGGCTTCGCCTGTTCGTCGCACAGTCTGCCGCAGCCATTGGTATGAGTGGTCACAGACGCCTGGCTGACCGGAAGCCACAGTTTAGCCTGTCTAGATAGGTTAATTACAAACAAAGGCTCTGGCTAGTCGGTTCTTGCCTGCAGCCATGGGAACACTTCCCAGTGGTGGTGCTCGCAGCGCCATCTAGGTGGCTGAATAACAAACCCGCCAGCATGCTGATTGAGCAGTGACAGAAGCAGATGCATGTTTAGCATATGTTCTCCGATTTTTAACTGGAAATTTGAGAAGATTCAATATGGCGAGTGTTTGTGCTGGACGATTATTCCCCCATGTAAATTGATCAGTTGACTGTTAGGTGGTCATGGTGACAATCTCTACGTCCTCTGGGCTTCTGGTATGGCTTGTGTGAGAATACTGGGAGATGGACATGCAACTACTGGTGCAGCTGACGTGGTTATTAGAACAACACTCCTGTCTCTCAGTTTACGCAACTGCTGCTCCCGGCACACGTGTAGTCAGTGGAAGACACGTGCTTCATGATCTCGGGTGTAGTTTTCTTCCCACCTGATTTTTTTTTGGGGGGGGGGGGGGGGGTAGGGTACTGGTGTTCTCAAATGTTGTTGAATAGGAGATGTCAGATATATTTTACTCCATAATCTCTTTGCGGTAAAAATTTAATTACTTTATTTGCAGAAAATGAATGTGTGTGCCACTCAAATGAAAGAAATAAGTTTTATTATGGAAAAGAATCACCGTAATAAGGTGATGAGTGTTTTAACCGATCTGTTTGACTTACACCTTTAACAGGGTTTTACCTTGTCTCTCGTAATTTGTTAAACAATTAATTTGATAGGGTAGTGCAAATGAACTATTTTCGGCATTTTTGATATCGCGGTTACATCGTGGTTGTGATATCATAAGAATTGGCTATTTTTCCCACCCAAGTAAACAGAAAAATAGTCCACCATTTCCCACCAATGTAATTAATTGATTAAATTAGTGTTTAAATAAATAAACAATGGATTGCTCGATGTTACTGCCCATTTCGTGGCATGACATCGTACCAGGTCGGCAGCTCAGCATTGAGTAAGTTTCTTCCCACCAATTTCCAGATTGGTGAGGGGAGGGGAGAAGTGTGTGAGTGGGGGAAGTGAGGGAGGGGAGGAGAGGAGCTCTCTTTCTCATAAACTGATTATATAAAGAATATGCATACTGAAATGAACAATATATTGTTATGTTAACTGACACTGATTTAAATTTCGTATTGTGAGATCCTTTCACACCAGCTGCTCAGAACAGATGCAGTCTTTTTGCCGCCAGTTTCCAGGTGGGGGTGAGTAGATATCAGTTAGGGGAGGGGAGGGGAGGCCTGGGGTACTTTCCAGGAGGGACAAAAGTGCCCCGAAGCTGAACTGTGGAGGCGTGACAAAATTAGTGTCCCTGTTCCCAGATGGGTAGGGAAGGAGGAGAAGGAGAGGGAAGAGTGGTGGTTCCTTGGATGGATTATCGCCAGGGGCTATAAATCAACCTCCAGCAAGTCATAAATCACTTAACATAACAATAGGTTAAGGAGAGGAGGAAGGGAGGATATGTTTCATTGATAAATTTTATTAATCAGCATGTCAAATTGACATCAGAAGTGCACCACAACGATCTTTGTCCCAATGCTGATGCCTGCTGTGAAGGCCCACACGCAGCAACTTTCACTAAACAGTCACTGGAGGAAGGCAGATGGTAGCCCCTTGGTTCACCTGGGTGGTCAGTTGCTCAACAGTTGCGCTTTTATCGCCCGTATACATCCCTACAGCCGTCGTTTACTCCTGCACCACAGTTTTGTATCCTTTTCTTCATGCACAGGATTCTTTACATATAAATAACTAAATAATATCTAGTAATAATGGTTTCTAAAACGCGACCTTAAGATATATAAGCACTTTTTCATACTCAATACTATGAAACAGATCTCTTCTACCGTGAGGTCTTTTGTTTCCATATTTTGAGACGAGGAAGTATTGACTAAAAGAAGAAGAAATGTCCAGTGAACAAGGGATCTAAGATTCGTGCTTTACTTATTCATCTTCGATAGTGGGAAACACATATCTTCTATTTAACAAGTGCTCATAGCCGTATTATGTTCGAGTATAATGACTTTTCTGGAGACTAGAAATCTACTCTGTAGGAATCAACATGGGTTTCGTAAAATAAGATCATGTGAAACTCAGCTCACGCTATTCGTCCACGAGACTCAAAGGGCCATAGACACGGATTCCCAGGTAGATGCTGTGTTTCTTGACTTTCGCAAGGCGTTCGATACAGTTCCCCACAGCCGTTTAATGAACAAAATAAGAGCATATGGACTATCAGACCAATTGTGTGATTGGAACGCAGCATGTCATTCTCAATGAAGAGAAGTCTTCCGAAGTAAGAGTGATTTCAGGTGTGCCGCTCGGGAGTGTCGTAGGACCGTTGCTATTCACAATATACATAAATGACCTTGTGGATAACATCAGAACTTCACTGAGCCTTTTTTCGGATGATGCTGTAGTATATCGAGAGGTTGTAACAATGGAAAATCGTACTGAAATGCAGGAAGATCTGCAAAGGAATAGACGCATGGTGCAGGGAAAGGCAATTGAATCTCAATGTAGACTGAGAATACATAGAAAGAAAGATCCTTTATCATTTAGCTACACCCACGCCCGGGTTCCCGGGTTCGATTCCCGGCGGGGTCAGGGATTTTCTCTGCCTCGTGATGGCTGGGTGTTGTGTGATGTCCTTAAGTTAGTTAGGTTTAAGTAGATCTGACTTCTATGGGATTGATGACCATAGATGTTAAGTCCCATAGTGCTCAGAGCCATTTGAACCATTTAGCTACAATATAGCATGTCAGCAACTGGAAGCAGTTAATTCCATAAATTATCTGGGAGTAGGCATTAGGAGTGATTTAAAATGGAATGATCATATAAAGTTGATCGTCGGTAAAGCAGATGCCAGACTGAGATACATTGGAAGAATCCTAAGAAAATGCAGTCCGAAAAAAAAAAGGAAGTAGGTTACAGTACACTTGTTCGCCCACTGCGTGAATACGGCTCACCGGTGTAGGATCCGTACCAGATTGGGTTGATAGAAGAGATAGAGAAGACCCAACGGAGAGCAGCGCGCTTTGTTACAGGAGCATTTAGTAATCGAGAAAGCGTTACGGAGATGATAGATAAACTACAGTGGAAGACTTTGCAGGAGAGACGCTCAGTAGCTCGGTACGGGCTTTTGTTGAAGTTTCGAGAATATACCTACAGCGAGGAGCCAAGCAGTATATTGCTCCCTCCTACATATCTCACGAAGAGACCATGAGGATAAAATCAGATTAGAGTCCACACAGAGGCGTACCGACAATCTTTCTTTCCACGAACAATACGGGACTGGAATAGCAGGGAGAACCGATAGAGGCACCCAAAGTACCCTCCGCCACACACCATCAGGCGGCTTGCGGAGTACGGATGTAGATGTAGATGCAGAAATTATGCATTTTAGAGCCCATGTTTAGTTAACATTTCTTTCTCGTTTTGGTCTATACTACCTCCTTACCTTCTCCCAAAATATAAAAAGCGAAGAGCTCGCTGTAGATAAGGTGTGTTTCGTAGTATCCAAGATGAAAAAGTGCTGATGTATCTTAAGGTAGTGGTCTTGTGCCCCTAAATTTTACAGCAGTTGTGACTGTTCACATTCATTTCCAAGTAATAAATAAACCGCTGTTCTTCAGACAGACATGTTCTCAGAAATTACTATATCAGAATTTTTCCATCTCTTCTAATAGTGCATCATTCACAATTTTGATTTTAAGTACTTTTTTGTTCCTACCTTACGGTTTTTAACCTTCGTTTATTTTTTTAATGCTGTTAATTATTTTTCGTCTAAAGGGCTATCACATCTGCGACTCAGAGCCGAACCTTATAATTTCACACCTATACCCATTTATCTCCTTTGATTTATTATTCTTCCGATTTACATGGTAAGCAATAGCTCTCATTAGCGGGATCACAGCTTTCTCATCCTTATCATTCCTAGAATTTTCACTTTTCGCCCTTCCTCTTTGTTTCTGTAGTTATTAAACATTCCTAGCATGTAGCACGCCCCTGTGACTTATCCTCACAGCTCAGAAGTAAGATCCAAGAAAGAAAACGTGATGCCTATGGCTACTGCTTTCTTCACCGTCGCATTTAACAAGGTTGGAAGCTAAGATAAGCAGGAGCTGTGCATGACATCGTATCGCAGCAGAAACTGCGCGCTTTGTCTCCCACAGAGAGACACCCACAACAGCATCGCCTGTCGCTTGCACTCCTCAGGGCAAACTGTCTTGTTGGGACACGTGGTCTGAGAGTAGCGTCTTCGTCTAGAAGTCAAAACGTCCTCGATCCCAAGTTCGAACTTAGCCACAGCTTAACCTTTGAATAAAAATCGTCAGCAATGGTGTCCAAAGACTTCCAACATGAGAAGTCACCCTCGTTCTGCCGACTGCCTCGTCAAAGAGGGCGGATGGGTGGACAGTGGTTCAGAGCACGATCTTCCTTTGGTATGAGAAACTGCCCCGTAAAGGCGAAAGGATCAGCAATTATCACCGGCACAGGGACGCAGAAGGCAATGGAAACCACTGCATTAAAGACACAGAAATTGTATCCTTAGGATATATGGCCTGTAACTGAAAAGACTGCCACCATAATCTTTCCGTGTGCAAAAAAATTTCGGACTTGTTCCCCATTCGGATCTCTGGGAGGGAACTGCCAAAGGGGAGGTGACCATACTAAAAAGACTAAATAACCAACGAAATGGTAAGATTCCGCGAATTGGAGCGTGAAATGCCAGAAGTCTGAACGTGATATGGAAGTTAGAAAATATGAAAGGGGAAATGCTATGGCTCAGTATATGAGATGCAGTGGGGGTTAGGGAAGTGAAGTGGAAAGAAGATAACGATTTTTGGTCATTCGAATATATAGCAATATCAGCAACAGAAAATGGTATAACAGGTTTAGGATTCGTTTTTAGTGGGAAAGTATGGCAATGAGGAATAACTATGAACAATTCAGTGAAAGGACTGTTCTAGTCAGATTCGACAGCAAAGGCGACAATGATAGTCCATGTGTACCAGTACATGCCAACGTCACAAGCAAAAGATGAAGAGACAGAGAAAGTATATGAGAACACTTAATGGGTAATTCAGTAGATACAGGGAGATGAAAATATAATAATCATGGAGGACTGCAACGTGATTGCAGGAGAAGGAATCGATGAATGGGCTAAGGGAGAAAATGGATTTGGCGGCAGAAATGAGAGAGGAGAAAACTAATCCAGTTCCGCAATAGATTTCAAATGATTACAGGAGGAGTAGGTGTACCTATTTGGGTAAAACTGGACTATATCATGGACAGAGAGCGATTCCGAAATCAGATACTTGGTTGTAGAGGGCACCCATGTGAAGATACAGACTCAGATTACAATTTAGTAACGATTAAGAGTAGCTAGAAGTTTGAAAGAATCGTCCGGAAGAAACAGTGTTAAAGTAAGTGGGATACTGAAGTATTAAGGTATATGCTAAACGCTGTAGAGGAAGACAGAGATTGGAATACAAACAGCAAATAATGGAGGACTTAAATTGCAAGTGTTACTCTGGCATGAAGAAGTTGACACAGGAGAGAATTTCATGGCGGACTGCGTTCACTAATGAGACGGATGAAGAAAGAAAAAAACATCGTTTCTTTATTGTTTAGAATTTTCACCTATTTCATGTTGTGGAAGAAGTTTAAGTAACAAACTGTTAAAAATCTAAAAGGACCTTACTTATAAATTTTGTTAGTGTTAATTCTTATGTTCCCAGATTAATATGTTATTCAATCCATGTTACTTAATTCATATTCGGTCTTGTGTGAAGTAGCAGAAATATAAATTTTTATTGATAGTAAAAGTATGACATACATTTTCTTTTATTGCTGAAAAGCAGAGACCATTTCTACACTGAGTGAACACTGGATAAATCATTTTTGCATTCATAGACTTTACATCACTTGCACAGGAAGTATCACATTCGAAGTATCAGCGTCAAGACAGTAAATTACTTTGGAGACTCTAACGTCGCACCATGCATTGCAGACTCGCAGAGCGGTGGCGATAATATTTGTGTATCAGACAGATTCGCTTTCAGTTAATGTGACGGCAAGAGACGCAACAAAAGCGATACACGGATATGACCGTTGGCTCACTACAGGAAATAAATAATTTGCAGTTCATATTTCGTCTCTGAGCTTGTTTATACAATCGAATCCTAGTTTAGGAGAAACTGTTCGGATAGTTAAAACATTGAAATTGTATAAATGGTACAGCAGTTGCATCACGATCATCCGGTGTGAACTTAGGCGTGCCAAAAGGGCATCCAAAACTACGTCACTCCCTAACACTAAACGATTACAGGACGCCATCTGTAGATTTCAGAGTATTGATTAGGAATCATGTTAAAAATTACTTCTGTGCCTCAGCTCAAACAAAAATATGATGTCCTGTATTAAATGTTGTAGTGATAGTGTAATTTTTGCAGTGATAGCTCGCGAAGTGTAGCAAAAGCAAAGAACACTTGTATCCATTGCTTCTGCAGCCAGAGTTTATCGCCCACAGCGCAGTTCTAAGTGTTTTGTTTGCAACATGCGTGGGCGTGTGGCCACTATCCGTCAAAACCACCCACGTGCTTCGAAACTAGATCTCCACTTAAACTAATGATCCCAGTGACCATTAATGGCGTGGGAGTGGATTTTCATGTTTGTAGCGGAGCTCCTCTATCCATAATTAACCCTGAAACTTATTGCCTTTGAAGGCAACTGAACTGGATAATATGCAGTAATCGATCTATCGTTTGAGCACCCAATTAACGTCATCGTCCCCAGTAAAAAGGTATCTAGAGCAAAGGCATGGTTTGTGTGTCTTCACAAGCAGCAAATAAATTTTTGATCTAGATGCCTCTACAAGCTTTGGTTTTCAAATAATACCAGATTCATTGACAATATAGCTACTAGTATCCCACTTGGCATTTTCGGCGCTTTATGTTAGGAATACTGTGATTTATTTGAATCTGTTCTGAATTATCCACAAAACTTGAAGCACACGTATTTTTAAAGCCTACTGTTATTCCTCGTTTCTCATCCTGATAGATCCATGATTTTCGGTATGAGGGATGAACTGAAAACAGAACTTACTGTTCCAGAGGCATCAAGGGGCTATAATATACAACCAATGGGCAATAACCGAGGTAGTAATTAAGAAGCCAATACACAATTTGGTGCTCTGGCGACTGTGAACCTTGTATGAGCGCTAAATCTGATGTCGATTTTTATCCGTTCCCTATTACTGACGAGCTTCTCGCTAATTCATCAGCCACAGATAGGTTTATCTGATGAAGATGTGCCATTACCTTTAGATGCAGATAGTATTGTACGCTGATAAGCCAAAAGGGCAATGCATAGGCTCAGTCTAGATATAATTGGGTCAGTGAAGTGAAATGGAAGACCAGGATCTCTGGTTAGATGAGTATAGAATAATAGCAATGGCAGCAGAAAAAGTATAACTGGAGTAGGATTAGTTACAAATAGGAAGTTAGGCCAGAGAATGTGTTATTCTGAATAGCTCAGTGGTAGGGTTAGTCTCATCAGAATCGACAGCAAACCGACAATGATAGTTGAGGTACACAAGCAAACGTCGAAAGTTGAAGATGAAGAGATAGAGGAAGAATATGATGTTATTGAATTCAGTATGTAAAGCGAGATGAAAATCTAATACCGTAGTCATGGGGATCTGGTACTCGGTTGTAGGGAAAGGAGTAGAAGAGAGGGTTACGGGAGAATGTGAGCTCAGTACTAAGAATGAGAGAGGAGAAAGATTAATTTGGTTCTGTAACAAAATTCAGCCAGTAATAGTGAATTCTCTGTTCAGTAATCCCGAGAGGAGGAGGTATACATGGAAAAGGCCAGAGATACGGGAAGATTTCAGTTAGATTACATCATGGTCAGACAGAGATTCCGAGATCAGATACTGGATTGTAATGCGTAGCTAGGAACAGATGTATACTCACAATTTAGTAGTAATGAAAAGTAGGTTGAAGTTTAAGAGATCAGTCAGGAAGAATCAATATGCTAAGAAGTGGAACACAGAAGTACAAAGAAATGAAGAAAACGTCTGAAGTTCTCTAAGGCTATAGATACTGCGATAAGGAATAGCTCAGTAAGCGGTACAATTGAAGCGTAATGGACATCTCTAGAAAGGGCAATCACAGAAGTTGGAAAGAAAAACGTAGGTGCAAATAAGGTAACTGCAAAGTAACCATGAGGAAGAGAAGAAATACTTCAGTTGATCGACGAAAGAAGAAATCACAAAAATGGTCAGGGAAATTCAACAGTACTGAGATAAAAGGAATTAAATGAGTAGGAATTGCAGGGAAGCTAAGACGAAGTGGCTGCATTGCATAAAAAACGTGAAGAAGTCGGAAGAGAAGTGATGGTCGAAAGGACAGACTCAGCATGTAGGAAAGTTACAACAACCTTCGGTGAAATTGAAAGCAATGGTGGTAACATTAAAAGTGCAACAAGAATTCCACTGTTAAATGTAGGGGAATGGGCGGATAGGAGGAAAGAGTACATTGAAGACATCTATGAGGGGGAAGATTTGTCGGATGTAATAGTAGAAGAAATAATAGTAGATTTATCATAGATATGGGATATCGTATGAGAATCAGATTTTGAGAGCTTTAGATGAATGAAGGTGAAATAAGTCGGAAAGGATAGATAACATTCCACCATAATTTATAAAGTCATTGGGTGAAGTGCCAACAAAGGGACTATTTACGTTGGTGCAAAGAATGCATGAATTTCGCGAAATACCATCTAACTTTAGAAAAAAATGTACACACAGTTGCGAAAACTGCAGGAGATGGCACGTGCGAGAATTATCTCACAATCGTCTAAACAGCTAATGCATCCAAGTTGCTGATAAGATTAATATACAAAAGAATGTCAAAGAAAATTGATGATGCGATAGATGACGATCACTTTGGCTTTAGGAAAGGTAAAGGCATGAGAGACGCAATTCTGACATTGCGGTTAGTAATGAAAGCAAGAATAAAGAAAAATCAAGACCTGGAAAAAGCGTTCGACAATGTGAACTGGTGCAAGATGTTCGAAATTCTGAAAAAAGTAGGTGTAAGATATAAAGAGAGACTCGTCATATACAATATGTACAAGAGCCAAGAGGGAATAATAAGAATTGACGACGAAGAACCAAGTGCTCATATTAAAAACGGTGTAAGACAAGGATGTAGCCTTTCGTCGCTACTGTTCAATCTGTACATAGAGGAAACAATGATGGAAATAAAAGAAAGGTTCAGGAGTAGAATTAAAATTCAGAGTGAAAGGATGTCAATGACAGGGTTCGCTGATGACATTGCTATCGTCAGTAGAAGTGAAGAATAACTAAAATATCTGTTGAATGCATTGAACAAATGGGCTCAAAATATGAATCTTAATCAAAGAAAGGCAAACGTAGTGAGAAGTAGCAGAAATGAGAACAGCATGGTACTTAACAGTAGGATTGATGGTCGCGAAGCAGATGAAGTTAAGGAATCCTGCTCCACAGGTAGCAAAATACCCATGATGACGGAGCAAGAAGGACATAAAAAGCAGACTAACACTGGCACAAGGAGCATTCCTGGCCAAGAGAAGTCTACTAGTATCAAACATAGGACTTAATCAGAGGAGAAATTTCTGAGAATTTACAGCGCTGTATGGTAGTGAAACACGACTTTGCTATGTCTGGAACAGCAGAGAATCGAATCATTTGAGATGTGGTTGGGCTGTGGTCGGCTCGCGTTAATGCCGGTTTCTCCTTTTGGGCATTTTGTCACCATCGAGTGGCGTCTTATTCCTCCCTCAGTTACTATCTGAATGAGTTGCTCACTTGCCTTCATCAGTGGCAGCAGCAGCGTTTATCTATACTAGTACTGCTGTAACTTCTTTGGTGCGACAACTATATTTCCGTGTCATGGTGTATATGGGCAGTTGGTCCGTTGTGGAGGAGCAGGGTGGAAGTCTCTGTGGAGTGCGATCATGCTGGGGCCGCTGGAGGAGTGCACAAGCGGTCGGAGTTGTGTGGCACTAGCTGCGAGGAGAACTGTTAAGATCGTCGACCACCGCACCTGTATACTGGAGTTGCGTAATCAGTAAACCTGTCATAAAAGCTCAACCGTTGTGACATCTCTTCATTGATTGCTGGTTGTTGCATCCTGGGCTATTCAAATGGCTCTGAGCACTATGGGACTTAACAGATGAGGTCATCAGTCCCTTAGAACTTAGAACTACTTAAACCTAACTAACCTAAGGACATCATACACATTCATGCCCGAGGCAGGATTCGAACCTGCGACTGTAGCAGTCACGCGGTTCCGGACTGAAGCGCCTAGAGCCGCTCACCCACCCCGGCCGGCATTGGGCTGTTCCCCACAAGCAGCAATTTAATGGTGTGTTGTTGTTGGCCAAATTTTTCAGCTGTCTCCATGTATGGTGTTTAACCTTTGCAATGATTATAATTTATTAGTGAAGTGCAGCAGCGGTATCTTCTGCCTTGTGCCCATTAACGTTCCAGTTACCTGCCCTGGACGTTACCGTAGTTTTGTGGCAGTGTCTTCTCCTAGTCAGGTTGATGCTGTCTGGCACAGCGTGTAGTTCGACAGCTTGGTGTTGTTCTCCTTTTCTCTTTGAGTGTTTATTGTGCCTTGACTGTGTTTATACGCCAATTATTAAGACATAATCCTTATGCTATCCTCGTCTTCGCTGGTACTTTTGGTTGTCGTGCTGTTGGTTGGGTGGAAGGGAATTGATTTAGCAGTTGGTTGGTTCATCAGCCATCCGTACGTCGTGCTGCAACCCAATTGTTTAGTGTTATGCTTGGCTGCCTGTCTCACCTAAATTGAGGTTAGAGTTTCCTCCACAGGCCGACTCTTGGAACACTTGTAAGCACAACTGTTGGTTGTTTGTGATTGTCACTTTTTTTTGTCGCAGGTACTGTGTCAGGCCTTCATCCCTGCACTAATATTGTGTTTTATGTTCAGGCCTTCAGCCGAACTTCATAACAACTTTAAGATTAGGTCTTCAGCCGTGTTTCCATTAGAATTCTTGTTTCTCTGTATTTAGGCCTTCAGCCCCGTTTGTTTCAGAATCTGTGGCTTAAATATGTAAATCGTTGTCTGTAAGGTTTCTCTTCAATTATTTTGAATTCTTGAAATGGCCTTTAGCCGTGTTCTGTAAATGTTTATCTTAAGGTTGTCTTCAATTATTCTTGAGTAATTGCTTGGGCCTTCAGCCAACAAGATACTTCCCGTTTTCTTAAAATGTTTTTCTCTTGTACAGTGTAAAGGCTTATCTTTAAGGTCTCTCTTTTATTATGCAAAGAAAATTTTTCTAATTCTGCTTTCAGTCGAAGAATTAACTTCAATTTTCCTTAATATGGCCTTTAGCCGGAATTTGTAAAAGCTTGGCTTTTAAAGAATTTCCTTAGATGGTCTGAAATATTATTTCGGCCTTTAGCAGAGTCGATATTGTAATTTATTTAAGTAAGGCCTTCGGCCGTTACTCTAAATCCCGGTGTTTTAAAAGCAATTATTTAAACTTATTCTGGAGAAGTTACTAGTGCCTTCACCTTGAATTGATCTTTGTTGTTTTAAAGAGAAAACTGTGCATTGGTTTGAGGAATAAATTTGTGTGTGTTACTGTATAACTAACAGTAATTGACCTTGGCCCCTTTCCACAACCTGATCCGCTCTGTCCTGCGAAACCAGATGTCAGTGGTTTTACATAGGAATGTTGAAAGTTAGGTGGACTGATAAGGTGTGGAATGAGGAGGTTCTGTGCAGAATCGGCTAGGAAAGAAATATGTGGAAAACACTGACAAGAAGAAGGTACAGAATGATAGAATATCTATTAAGAGGTCGGGGAATATCTTACATAGTACTTAGGGAGCTGTAGAGGATAAAAACTGTAAAGGAAGACAAACACTGGAATACACCTGCCAAATATTTGAGGGTGTAGTATGCAAGAGCTACTCTTGGGATGAAGAGGTTAGCGCAAGTGACGAATTCATGGCGCGTCGCATCGCACCAGTAAGAAACCCGATGAGCAAAAAAGAAAAAAAAAAAAAAAAAAAAAGTGACCACTGTCCACGGCGACGTTGGATGCCACCTGGTGCGCCGCAGTCACATGACGCGGTATCAAAAGTACACTACTGGCCATTAAAATTGCTACACCAAAAAGAAATGCAGATGATAATCGGTTATTCATTGGAAAAATATACTGTACTAGAACTGACATGTGATTACATTTTCACGCAATTTGGGTGCGTGGATCCTGAGAAACCAGTACCCACAACATCCACCTCTGGACTTAATAATGGCCTAGATACGACTGGGCGTTGAGTCAAACAGAGTTTGGATGGCGTGTACAGGTACAGCTGCCCACGCAGCTTCAACACGATACCTCAGTTCATCAAGAGTAGTGACTAGCATACTGTGACGAGCCAGTTGCTTGGCCACCATTGACCAGACGTTTTCAATTGCTGAGAGATCTGGAGAATGTGCTGGCCAGGGCAGCAGCCGAACATTTTCCGTATCCAGGAAGGCCCGTACATGACCTGCAACATGTGGTCGTGCATTATCCTGCTGAAATGTAGGGTTTCGTAGGGATCGAATGGAGGGTAGAGCCACGGGTCGTAACACATCTGAAATGTAACGTCCACTCTTCAAAGTGCCGTCAATGCGAAGAAGAGGTGATCGAGACGTGTCACCAATGGCACCCCATACCGTCACGCTGGGTGATACGCCAGTATGGCGATGACGAATACACGCTTCCAATTTGCGTTCAACTCGATGTCGCCAAACACGGATGCGACCATCATGATGCTGTAAACAGAACCTGAATTCATCCGAAAAAATGACGTTTTGCCATTCTTGCACCCAGGTTCGACGTTGAGTACACCATCGTAGGCACTCCTGTCTGTGATGCAGCGTCAATGGTAACCGCAGCCATGGTCTCCGAGCTGATAGTCCATGCTGCTGCAAACGTCGTAGAACTGTTCGTACAGATGGTTAATGTCTTGCAAACGTCCCTATCTACTGACTCAGGGATCGAGACGTGGCTGCACGATCCGTTACAGCCATGCGAATAAGATGCCTGTCATCTCGACTGCTAGTGATACGAGGCCGTTGGGATCCAGCACGGCGTTCCGTATTACCCCCCTGAACCCACCGATTTCATATTCTGCTAACAGTCATTGGATCTCCACCAACGCGAGCAGCAATGTCATGATACGATAAACCGCAATCGCGATACACTACAATCCGACTTTTATAAAAGTCGGAAACGTGATGGTGCGCATTTCTCCTCCTTACACGAGGCATCACAACAACTTTTCACCAGACAATGCCGGTCAACTGCTGTTTGTGTATGAGAAATCGGTTGGAAACTTTCCTCATATCAGCACGTTGTAGGTGAATGCTCTGAAAAGCTAATCATTTGCATATCACAGCATCTTCTTCCTGTCGGTTAAATTTCGCGACTGTAGCACGTCATCTTCTTGGTGTAGCAATTTTAATGGCCAGTAGAGTATGTAAGCGGTGTAGTAGACACGGACGGGGGATCACCTTAGCCATATCAGCTGCTAATGGTGAATCTTTCACGTACGTAACTTTGACAAAGGGAAGGTTGTTATTTCGCAGAGCCTGTGAACGCCTATCTCGAAAACGGCGGACCTGAGCATCTACGGAAAGAGGTAGAAGGATAGTGTAACTACCATTAGCTGCTAAATGGTTGGACGTACACGACTCTTCACAGACCGTGGGGTTCGAATACTTCTCTGCTTTGTAAATTAGGATAGACGGTGATCTTGGCATCTCTGCCGAAAGAGTGCAGTGCTGGTGTACGCACAAGTGTTTCGGAAGGCACCGTTTTTATAGTGCATTGTTTAACATGGAGCGCCGCAGCAGACCACCCCATCGTCAGTTACGATTTCAGCGGGCACGGGACCATCGGAATTCGACCGTAGATCGATGGAAAAGTGTTGACTCTTTGGATGAATCACATTTTTGCTACACTACTTCGGTGGTCGTCTCTACAAATGCCGTCATCGGGATGAACGGTTCCTCGAAACGTGCAACACACCGCGAATGCAGGGTGCTGGGAGCAGTGGTATACTGCTACGGGAGATATTCTCCTGCGCTTGCGTGGGACCTGTGTTAATGACCGAAGACACGCTGGCAGCGTGAACCACCTGCACCCATTCATCTTTGGTACCTTGACCGATGTCTTTTTCAGCAGTGTAAGTGTTACAGTAGTTCGAGGAGAATTGTAGTGAAGTCTCGTTGACGTCTTAGCGACCAAATTCGCCAGATGTAACTCTTATGAAGGCCATCTGGGTTGCAATCTGGCGCCATCACCGCGTAAGCAAATCAGCGCCAGTTATTTAGGCGAATTACATGACCTGTGTGTAGACATATAACGCCACACACTTCCATAAACCTACTAATGAACTATCGTATCCCTGATACATAGAGTGATGTGCTTCGTTCCAAAGACGGTGAAACAAGCTATTATGCAGGTGGTCCTAATATTTTAGCTCATCAGTCTATATCGCTTTTGGGGTATCTTAATACATACATTACTGTTTGGTTTTGAAAGAGCTCTCGAAATTTGGAAAACTACTTGGATGAACTTATACTGGGTATTTAGATGTTATAGGTCCTACCTGAGAGTGCACTACAACTATTTAAAACCGCTATCTAACAGACAGTGGGCTCAAATATAACATACTCTCTGTGCCACCCACGCTGCGTTGTTGTGCACGTAGAGAGGTACATCGAAATTTTTCATTTTTTTGTGGTTTCATAGCAGTATTACCACCAATACCACCTCGTGGCTTGAAATCCTTGGTGTAAAGAGTACGAGGGCATTGAGCACTAGGTCCTTTGACAATCCTAAGGTGTTGGTTACTTCATTACATTTCATTTAATGTTATATATTGTTCCAGCAGACCTCACGATTCTATCACACAACGTTACATTACTCTTTCTCCCTTTTTCATTCATAAACATACATTGCTTATCATGTCGTAGGGGTGCCTGGATGATGGAGCATGGAATTCTGATGCGATGCCTCCTTTGAGGAGCGACGGACCCCATATGATCAAGATGTCTTGAGCTGGGCCTTAGTGCGTCAATGGTAGCGAGCTGTTTTTCGGTAGATGATATGATTGCTTCCCTGACTGTCTCCATGTGCAGTTCGTGATGAATATCCCTCATTCTTGCCTACATAGATTTATTTATTTAATTATTTATTTTTTAGCCTCTCCTGTGCCAATCTCTTCATTTCAGTGTAGCACTCGCAACCTACGTCTTCAATTATTTGCTGCATGTATTTCAATCACTGTCTTCCTCTACAGTCTTCCCCTCTACAGCTCCTCTACCATGGAAGTAGCCGGTCCCTGTGACCGAGCGGTTCTAGGCGCTTCAGTCCGGAACCGCACTGCTGCTACGGTCGCAGGTTCGAATCCTGCCTCGGGCATGGATGTGTGTGATGTCCTTAGGTTAGCTGGGTTTAAGTAGTTCTAAGTTCTAGGGGACTGATGACCTCAGATGTAAGTCCCATAGTGCTTGGGGCCATTTGAACCATAGAAGTCATTCCCTCGTGTCTTAGCAGATGTCCCATCATCCTGTCCCTCCTCCTTATCAGTTCTTTGCCACACATTCCTTTCCTCTCCGATTCTGCGCAGAACCTCGTCATTTCTTACCTAATCATCCACCTAATTTTCGACATTCCTTTGTAGTACCACGTCTCGAATGCTTCGACTCCCTACTGTTCCCGTTTTCCCACAGTCCATGTTTCACTACTATACAATGCTGTACTCCAGACGTACATTCTCAGAAGTTTCTTCCTCTAATTAAGGCCGATATTTGATAAGAGTAGACTTCTCTTGGCCAGGAATGTCCTTTTTGCCATAGCTAGTTTGCTTTTGATGTCCTCCTTGCTCCGTCCGTCATTGGTTAATTTACTACCTAGTTAGCAGAATTCCTTAACTTCATCTACTTCGTGACCATCAATCCATATCATTTCCACTACTACACATTACCTTCGTCTTTCTTCGATTTACTCTCAGTCCATACTGTGTACTCATTAGATTCTTCATTCCCTTCGGCAAATCATGTAATTCTTCCTCACTTTCATTCAGAATATCAATGTCATCAGCGAATCGTATCATATATATTCTTTCACCTCGAAGTTTGATTCCACTGCTGAACTTTTCTTTTATTTCCATCATTATTTTCTCGACGTACAGTAGGGGCGAAAGGCTACATCCTTATCTTACACCGTTTTAAATACTAGCACTTCGTTCTTGGTCGTCCACTCTTATTATTACCTCTTGACTGTGTACATATTTTATATGACCCGTCTCCCCCTGTATCTTATCTGTACCTTTTTCAGAATTCCGAATATCTTGCACCATATCACGCTGTCGAACGCTTTTTATAGGTCGACAAATTTTTCGTTAGTCTTGCTGCCATTATTAACCGGAATGTCAGAGTTGCCTCTCTCGTGCCTTTACCTTTCCTAAAGCGAAACTGATCGTCATCTATCGCATCCTCAATGTTCTCTTCCATTCTTTTGTATATTATTCTTGTGAACAACTTGGATGCATGTGTTGTTAGCTGATTGAGCGATAATTCTCGCACTTGTTTGCTTTTGCAGCCTTCGAAATTGTGTGGATGAAGCTGATCCGAAAGTCAGATGGTATGTCGCCAGACTCATACATTCTACACACCAACGTGAATAGTCGTTTTGTTGACACTTCCACCCATGACTTTAGAAATTCTGATGGAATGTTATCTGTCCCTTCTCTCTCATTTGATCATAAGTCCTCCAAAGCTCTTTTAAATTCTGATTCTAATACTGGAGCCCCTATAACTTATAAATCGAATCCTGTTTCTTCTTCTAGTACATCCGACAAATCTTCCCCCTTATAGAGGCTTTCAGTGTATTCAATCCACCTATCCGCTCTCTCCTTTGCATTTAACAGTGGAATTCTCGTTGCACTTTTAATGTTAAAACTCTTGCTTTTAATATCACCGAAGTTGTTCTGACTTTCTTGTATGCTAAGTCTGTCCTTCCGACAATCATTTCTTTTTCGATGTCTTCACATTTTTCCTGCAGCCATTTGGTCATAGCTTCGCTGCAATTCCTATTTACTTCAGTCCTCAGCGACTTGTGTTTCTGTATTCCTGAGTTTCTAGGAACGTTTTTGTACTTCCTACTTTGATCGATCAATTGATATATTTCTTCTGTTACGCATGGTTCCTTCGCAGTTATCTTCTTTATAACTATGTTATCCTTCTCAACTTCTGTGATGGCCCTTTTTGGGATGTCCATTCCTCTTCAGCTGTACTGCCTACTGAGCTATTTCGTATTGCAGTATCTATACCCTTAGAGAACTTCAACCATATCTCGTCATTCCATAGTACTTCCGTATCCCATTTCTTTGCGTATTGATTCCTCCTGATTAATGTCTTAAACCTCAGCCTACTCTTCATCATTATCATATTTTAATCTGAGTTTATATCTGCTCCTGGATACGCCTTAGAACCTAGTATCTGATTTTGGAATCTCTGCCTGACCTTGATGTAATATAACTGAAATCTTCCCGTATCACCCAGCCTTTTCCAAGTACACAACCTCCACTTGTGATTCCTGAACTGAGTATTCGCTATTACTATCTGAAACTTGTTGAAGAACTAAGTTAGTCGTTCTCCTCTCTTATTCCTTGTCCCAAGCCCATATTCTCCTCCAAGCTCCTATTCTCCTATTACCTATTCTGCGACTCCTTCCACTACGACTGTATTCCGGTTGAAACGTCCCCTTTGAACAATTATACATGACTGTGCTTAAACTGACACACAATATTTTTTAGCGCAACGCAATCTGACTTTCAATAATCCCTACAAAAGAATGGCCCTGGCTATCATTAACCTATACCTTTCACAAATCACTTACCTCACAAAAATTTTCGTTACTCGAACTACTGCAATACAGCGAGCGCCACTACTGACAGCTAAATAAAAGATTCGAACTACGGAAGGCACTAACTACTGATAGGCATCGTTAGCAAGTGAAAGATTTTAATAGAGAACAAACAATGTATTTACCATAATAGTCATAATATATATAGCAGTTCATGACATCCAGTCTTACAAATTTCAAAACTCCGCCATCTCTCTCCCCACATCCACCACTGCTAGCGGTTCACCTCTAACTGTGCAACGCTACGCGCTGTTAACATCCAGCTGCCCAACACTACAATGGCAGACAACAATGCAAACTAGCCACAGACTTCACACAGCACAGCCAGTGATTTTCATACAGAGCGCTACGTGGCATTACCAATAAGAAAACATAAACAGCCTACTTACATAGCCCCCATGCTCTCCACAAAAATTTTACAAATTGTTTTGGGCACTGGCCAATACATATTTGTTAAGAAAAATTTCACAATTAAAATAACAAAGAAATCATACGCACACGGTTATTGATACAATGTTGGTCAAAAGATAAAATTTTCTCACAGTCCATAAAGACAGTCATGATCTTCATCACAGTAAAATAGCAGTGTTTTTCTCAAAGTCTGAGCAGTAAAAGAAAATGCACACAGAAGTAGTGGATTTCCATGCAGTCTTGAAGAAGTAGTGTTGTCCTTCCAATGGAAAGACAGTACTGACTCTCGACATGCAGACAGGTAATGGGCCACAACAGAGCAAACCCACCGCAGGGTCAGTCGAAGTTTTGAAGAATATTGGTAGGTAGGTCATCACAGAGTAGACCCACTGTAGTCCTGGTAGAGATTACGGTATTGGTGGGCCATCAAAGATGGAGACCCACTGCAGTCCCTGTAGAAATAATGGTATTGGTGGCCCATCAAAGATGCAGACCCACTGTAGTCCTTGTAGTGATGGCTAGCAGCCATCTGTTGCGACTGTGCAGGTGCACATTCACCATCGAAGAGTCTTGCGGAGATTATAGCAAGTCCATAAACTACTACTTGTGCACTCACAAAGTTTTTTTCTAATTTTCCTTAGAACCAGCAATACTGTTAACCAGTCCCTTGCTGAATTATTAACACACGTGCAAACACTATCAGTCCCTACTTCTCACATATTGTTCATATACTATAACCAACAGAAACGTGTGCAGTGAAATGTAACTTACAAGTTACATAATTTGATGAACTGGTGTCAATTACAATTTTATAACATAAGAATACAATAACAAAGGTACAAAATACATCATTAAAGAACATAACAATACAGATAACATTTGTAGTAATGCAGGCTTTACAGAAGAATCGAAATAACATATACATCAGTGTTACAGGAATTATGACATAAGTAAATACATAAAAGATCAGAATAACTTTTGAAACATCAACTTGACACGTGAGCATTAAAACAAAACAGAATAAATACTGTCTAAACATCTTTACAAAGTACATAACATAGTATTTGAAAAATTCTACAACATAAATCTTATTAGCTAAACACTTAGACAGGAAAAACACAAATATACAAAAGTTCGCAAACACATAGCGGAATAATACAAAAGGAAAGACAGGGTTCGTCTCCTTGTAGCTATACTACAAAAGTTACTACTAAACCATGTTTTCCTTTCCAGAAGAATTCAGAAAAACTGTGCAGATATAAAACAGATACAGCGCAAAAGCAATATTGTAAATTGTGTCACATATTAGTAGCGTCGTGATATAATCGTGTAGCTGTCAAAGAAACCAAATGCTAAGTCATCTTTAATCTCACAGAAAGTAATTTAAATCCAGAATGCATTTTCAAGTAAACCAAAATGTTGCACTAAAATCTCATTAACAGTACTGGTAAATGTTCTAAGTGTGTGAGCCTTATAGTTGTTAAGTAATCGTGCAACTAACAAGCAAGAATGTACACACACAATAACACTATGTCGTCTGTTCACAATAACAACGCACTCGTAATTTCTGTTTAAATAAGTTCTCTTGGTTCTTGACTGGATATTTAACTTCAAACATTGTTGCATATTCACAGATTCTAAGTCTGACAAAGCATACTAGTAATGTAAAGTGGAAAGTTATATGGCAAAGACAAAGTTAAAAAGCAGATTATCTTTCAATAAACGGTTTTACATGTGAAATGTGGTGTAAACCTTTACTCTTCCTAGTACGCAGAGTTTCAACTTCAACGCAATTATCATGTGGTATAAATCGGATTCTGTAAGGTCCATTGTAAACTAGAAAAAATTTGTGACTGAAGTGTTTCTTCTTATGTGACAATGAATGAGCTTTAATGAGAACTTTCTGACCAATATATAATTTCTTTGCATTTGCTTTACCGTGTAGTTTTCTCCTTTTGTCTGCTGCAGATTTTATATTTATAATAGCCAAATCAATTATGTCTTTGTGTCGAAGTTTACGTGTATTCGGGAAAGGTACAAGCTCTCTGATTCTGTTCGGTGGTTCTTCATTCTTCAGTACAAGAGTAGGTGGTAAAGCAGTCGAGTCATGAGGCATTTCATTCAGCACGTTTTGAAATATGTGTAAATATCTGTCCCAATGCTGATGCTTTCTGTGACAATAAAGTCTGCAAAGCTTGTTGATTTCTTTCATAATCCGTTCGGAGGGGTTACAATGTGGTGAGTACAATGAAATAAAAACAGGTTTGATTTTATGATTCCGAAGCATGCGTGACCAAACAGCAGATCTGAATTGCGGTCCGTTATCTGAAATGACTTTACCAACGTGTCCAACTTCACGTAAGAAATTTTTAACAAAGGCGTTGGATACAGACCGTCGAGTGGCTTTACGTAACGGTGTGAAAGAAACAAATTTTGAAGTAAGTTCAACAGCGACTAGAATGTACGAAAATCCATTAGATGTTCTGACAAGCGGTCCCAAGAGCTCAACAGCAGCAAATTCTTTTAATTTAGAAGGAATGATAGGAAACAGCGGAGCACGATGGGAGATAGTAGATGGTTTCGCCTTTTGAAAAAGTTTACAAATAGACAAGACTCTTCGAATTCTCTTTTCCATATTGTTAAAATAACAAGTCGTTCGAAGAATATGATAACATTTTCGTGGGCCAAAATGTGCATAGCTGAAATGAATGTGCCAAATGAGCTTATTAACAAAATCGTCAGGAATGCAAAGTACCCATAGCTGTATGAGACTTCCTGGCAGATTAAAACTGTGTGCCCGACCGAAACTCGAACTCGGGGCCTTTGCCTTCTGCGGGCAAGTGCCCTACCAACTGAGCTACCGAAGCACGACTCACGCCCGATACCCACAGCTTTACTTCTGCCAGTACCTCGTCTCCTACCTTCCAAACTTTACAGGAGCTCTCCTGCGAACCTTGCAGAACTAGCACTCCTGAAAGAAAGGATATTGCGGAGACATGGCTTAGCCAAAGCCTGGGGGATGTTTCCAGAATGAGATTTTCACTCTGCAGCGGAGTGTGCGCTGATATGAAACTTCCTGGCAGATTAAAACTGTGTGCCCGAGTTCGAGTCTCGGTCGGGCACACAGTTTTAATCTGCCAGGAAGTTTCATATCAGCGCACACTCCGCTGCAGAGTGAAAATCTCATTCTGGAAATACCCATAGCTTGTCATCAACAGTGCAGCGTTTGAACACTATGTTGTTTCTAACCAGATAGTAATGCCGAATCTGCGTGTGTGTCTTTTCATGCCACTTGCTTTTGATGTCTTTCCAAATCGGATCTTTATCTTGTTCATGAGCAATGTCGTTTAATGATGTGGTGATGAAGTTTTCAAAGGCGACTTTCTGAATGTAAAGAATACTGAAATTTTTCTCGAGGTTGCCTTCTGTGTTACTTTTCTCAAGCCCAGCCGGTGCGCGTGACAGTGCGTCCGCAACAATGTTTTCCTTGCCGGGAATGTAGACCATTGTGAAGTGGAATTCTTGCAGAAACAATGCCCAATGTTTGAACCTGTCATGATTTAATTTTTAAGACATAAGAAATTGTAATGCATGATGATCACTGTATACTTTTACGTGCTTACCAGAAAGAAAGAAACGGAATTTGTTAAATGCCCAAACGATAGCTAAAGCTTATAATTCAATAACGGAATAATTTTTTTCAGATTTTGTTAGCACTCGGCTAGCAAAAACAATGGTTTTCTGAACGGTAGTGTCATTTTCTATGGCTTCTTGAAATAAATGGTCTCCAAGACCGACTTTAGAAGAATCCGTGCTAAGGCAGAAATCTTGTGACAGATCTGGATGAGCTAGTATTGGCGCGTTAAGTAGCGATTCTTTCAAAAAATTGAATTCCAACTGTGCTTGTTCGTCCTAGTTCCAAATAGTTTTTTTTTCCAGTGAGAGAACAAAGTTTTGGTGTAACAAGAATTTGCATATTCTGAAAACGACGGTAAAAATTTACGAGACCTAGAAAACTGCGGACTTGTTTTTTTGTGGATGGAACTGGAATGGCTCTGATTGCTTCTAACTTTTCAGGATCCGGCTGAATGCCTTCAGAAGAAATAATATGTCCCAAAAACCTCACCTTTGACCTACCGAATTCAGACTTTTCCAAGTTAACTGTAATTCCAGATTCTGCAAAAATACGTAACAAACTGTTGAAGATGTGATTATTTTGTTCCCATGAAGCTTCTGCTATTAGAATATCGTCCACATATAAGGTGATGTGACGTTTTAAGAACTCAGGTAATATGGAATTTAGCCCGCGAATGAATGCTGCCGAAGAAATGTTCAAACCAAAAGGAAGTTTCCGAAATTGATAACAAACGCCGAAACAAAGGAAAGCTGTGTATTTTCTACATTCTGGATGAAGTTCGATCTGATAAAAGCTGGATCTGAGATCAATGGAAGACAACACTTTTACACCATTAAAATTTTGAAGAAGTTCTTCCAACGTTTGCGGCTTGTCTGTTTCAGGAATAATGATAGTATTGATTTGTCTCGAATCCAAGAGAAGCCTGATCGATCCATTTTTCTTCTCAACAACATGTAATGGATTGTTGTATGTGCTTACTTCAGGCTCAATAATACCCTCGTCAAGCATAGATTGTATTTCTGTTCTAACAGGGTCCCTATAATGTGCGCCGGCCGGTGTGGCCGTGCGGTTCTATGCGCGTCAGTTTGGAACCGCGTGAGCGCTACGGTCGCAGGTTCGAATCCTGCCTCGGGCATGGATGTGTGTGATGTCCTTAGGTTAGTTAGGTTTAAGTAGTTCTAAGTTCTAGGGGACTGATGACCTCAGTAGTTAAGTCCCATAGTGCTCAGAGCCTATAATGTGCTGGAATTACGTATGGTGTAACACAAAATTTAGTATGCTCACGAACACGAAATTGGTATTGAAATCCCTTGATTGTTCCTGTTTTGTGAGTAAAAACTGTGGAATGTGCTTGTAAAATCTCAAAAAGTTCCTGCCTATCAGTGTCATTACAATTCTCAATTGTTTGAATTTTATTCTGAATTAACTCATTAGTTTCAAATATGCCGTCGATATCATCCCTGTCAGTACTTGCGGAGTGATTGTTAGTGTCTAGTTCCGTAGAAAATTCCGAACTGTTGTCTAACAGAAGGTAAAGCCGATTAATATTCTCGTCATGGTTTGAGAGCCAATATTCAAATTTCAAAGCTATTGACTTACCTTCATTTTCTAAACTTATTTCAGCATCGTGAAAGTTTAAGATTGCTTTGTATTCATTCAAAAAGTCTACTCCCAGTATAATTTCCGTCGACAGTAATGGAACAATAAGGAAGTTCATAGAGAAGCTGCAACTTTGACAAAAGAATTCTAAGTTAGTTTGTTGGCGTACATCTACACTTTTTCCAACGATTGCACCTTGTAATTTAACCTTACGTAACGAAAGTGTGGGGCAATCGTTCGATTTGTTGCATTTGCTAAAGGCTGTTTCACTAATTACTGAAATGGGACTGCCAGAGTCAAGTACTGCCGTAAATTTTACGTCATTTACTGTAATGTGATCACAGGATATACAATGTTGTTATGTTTTACGTCGTGTTCCTGGAGTAAGATGTCCCTAATGTCTTCCATTTTTACGTAATTATTAGCTACGGCAGCTGCGTCGTCAGTTTCATAAGTACGTTTTGTGGCTGCCAGCGGTATGAGTCATTGCCTATTGTGTCTTTGTTGGCGCGCGTCGTTATTGGGATTTGGAGACCTAACTTCCACAAATTCACCTTGTCGAGAGTGCCCTGCTCTGTTTGAATCCCGCCAGTTCTGATGCAATTCAGGTCTGTCGTTACGATCATATCGTCTGTCGTCAAGTCGGTAGATTCCATAGTTTCTTTCTTGTCGGTCATGTGGTGGAGAATTTCTCCCTGAATCGTAACTGCGCGCTGGACCATTGCATCTAAAGTTATTCCTTCTCCCTTGATAATAATTATTTTGGTTCCCATATTGTCTGTTTCTCTGATTATCTCTGTAATAGTCATTACCGCAGAGAGGTGATCTTTCCCTGTAATTATTACTACTCTGCCAACGGTTGTCGTACGCGTGGTGTCTGATTTGGTCACGATTTACGTTGTAAGAATAGCCTTGTCGTGTATTATTTCTGTCAACGCGGAATTGTGACAGATGTGACCTTTAATTGTTGTGCTCCTGTTTTCGTGTTCCGCGTTTGTCAGTGTCAATTTCCAGTTCTTGTAACAGTCCCTGAAAAGATTCAATGTCGTCTTTGCAACGTCTTGCTAAAATAATATGTCGTAAATGTTCAGGCAATTTGATTAAGCAAATGCGGATGAGTTCTGAGGGGCTGTATGGGTTTGAAAGATACTGATTCTTATGCAATATGTCTTCAAAATATTTCATAAGACTGGAAAATTCAGATTGTTCGAAACGTTTCATCATTATGAAGCTATGTTTTACTCGGTCTTGTGTAGCTTGAGACCAATACGCTGACAGGATGGCATGATAAAATTCTTCTTCACTGTGACAGTCGTGAATGACCGATCGCATTCTTACAGCTGGTTCATTCTCCAAGTAACCACACATAAATTCTAACCTGTGCTCCAATGACCAGTTGGGAGGAAAACAATGAGAGAATTGATGAAGCCATGCTTGTGGATGAATGTCGTTGTCAGAATTCGTAAAAGTTTTGAATTTACGTGTAGTAATGAACAGCTTATAGTCAAAATCATCGTGTCGGCGAGTCGCACATCGCTCATTGTTACTTCGTTTCGGCGGTTCCATCTCAAAATCCAATGCGCCTTGCCAATTTCTTTCATAATTTGCGAAGTGTCCTGTGTTATTATTTTGTGGTTGTTCCGTATTTCTATGTCCCTCTTCCCATACTGGAGCGCGAGTGTCCTCTGAAATATGTAATTCTTGTATTACTTGTGCCAACTGATCTTGTACTTCCCGGATTTCTCTTTTGTACTGTGTATTGATTTGATTTTGATTTTGTTTGAATTTTCTAATTTGTACCATACTCTTCAGTGTCGGTGAAAGCTACAGGTCTTGTGTCATTCAGATCATCATCTACCTTTGTAGATAAGTTAGTGAACTGATCTGAAAGTTCGGCTACTTTATCCGATAGTAAACTGATTTCCTCAGTGTGATTTTCTGAACCAAGTTTCAGAGTGTCCATTTGTGTTGAAATCGTATCTACTGTGTCCTTTAAGTGTTCCTGAGTTTCTGCAAGTTGCGTAACCGAATCGGTAGATGCAACTGAGTCAATTTTAGCTTGCAAGGTGTCGTGATTTTCATGAACAATAGTTTGCAGTTCTTTTATGGCTGCTTCGTGATTCTGTAATGCATTTTCATGACGCGAAAAAAGAGGTTGGAAATGCTCACAAATTTGTGTTTTTAGGTCATTACAGACTTTTTGACATTTAGATTCAATGTTATTTAACTCAGTAGTTAAATCTTCACGTGCTTGTTCAAGTGTGGTGTCTAACTTCCGAAGATGTTGTTCCATTTGTTTCTGATTTTGTTCAAGCGTTTGTCTAACTTTTGTAGCCTTTGTTCCATTTGTTGCATTACTGTAATAACAGTGCACTGTTATCTGAAACATGTTCCTCAGTGCTATTCGGCAGTGCATTTGAACCGGCAATATTCGCATTTTGAAAAGCAGAAAATGTGTCTTGATTTATTTGAGAAAACGGTGAGGACACAAAACCTGAATCTACAGTATTTTCAAGATTGTGTCCTGTCATTTCGGAATCCTGAGTCGAGCTGTTACCGACCGATCGATCGATAATGCTTCCCTGTTCACTAATTGTTTCACTGCCTACACCATTATTTGCAGCCCGCTCCATTTCCCTATGCACAATTACCAAATCACTAGTTTGAACATTAGTTAATTCATTACATGGTGGCGCTAACACACTGCTTTCGTCTTCACTGTCATTTCTCAGTTTACTTTGGAGCCTAGTATTACGTTTTTCACACGCCATTATTGTCACAATATTTCATACGACAACACATAAAAACACAATTTGAAGATAAAAAATAAGAGAACACATTAACATAGCACTGAAAATAATATCTAGTTAATTGCAAGCGCAGATGCGAAATACTTGGTGCAAATTTACATGCGTGCCACACCTGTTTTAATGTACAACAATGAAAGACTGCAACTACAAAGGAGATTCTCTCTACAATTACACGCTAGCAATAAAAAAATCTACACTAATTACACAAACTACAAGAAAAAATCAGAAGATTCCAGTGAAGTATCCTTGGCTAAGGGTCGACATATGAAACGTCCCCTTTGAACAATTATACATGACTGTGCTTAAACTGACACACAATATTTTTTAGCGCAACGCAATCTGACTTTCAATATTCCCTACAAAAGAATGGCCCTGACTAACATTAACCTATACCTTTCACAAATCACTTACCTCACAAAAATCTTCGTTACTCGAACTACTGCAATACAGCGAGCGCCACTACTGCCAGCTAAATAAAAGATTCAAACTACGGAAGGCACTAACTACTGATAGGCATAGTTAGCAAATGAAAGATTTTAATAGAGATTAAACAATGTATTTTCCTTAATAGTCATAATATATATAGCAGTTCATGACATCCAGTCTTACAAATTTCAAAACTCCGCCATCTCTCTCCCCACTTCCACCACTGCTGGCGGCTCACCTCTAACTGCGCAACGCTACGCGCTGTTAACATCCAGCTGCCCAACACTGCAATGGCAGACAACAATGCAAAGTAGCCACAGACTGCACACAGCACAGCCAGTGATTTTCATACAGAGCGCTACGTGGCGTTACCAATAAGAAAACATAAACAGCCTACTTACATAGTCTTCCATGACTGTTAGATTTTCATATCCCTTTTCATACTGTGCTACACTTTCAATATCCTCATACACTTTGTCTATCGCTTCATCTTCAGCTTGCGACGTCGGCATGTATACCTGAACAATCGTTGTCGGTGTTGGTTTGCTGTCGATTCTGATAAGAACAACCCTACCACTGAACTGCTCACAGTAACACACTCTCTGCCCTACCTTCCTATTCATAACAAGTCCTACACCAGTTATATCATTTTCTGCTGCTGTTGATATTACCCAATACTCATCTGACCAGAAATCCTTGTCTTCTTTCCACTTCCCTTCACTGACACCTACTATATCTAGATTGAGCCTTTGCATTTCCCTTTTCAGATTTTCTAGTTTCCCTACCACGTTCAAGCTTCTGACATTCCACACCCCGACTCGTAGAACGTTATCCTTTCATTGATTATTCAGTGTTTTCCTCATGGTAACCTCCCCCTTGGCACTTCACTCCTGGAAATCCGAATGGGGGACTATTCCGGAATCTTTTGCTAATGGGTTGATCATCATGACTTTTCTTCAGTTACAAGCCACATGTCCTGTGGATGCACATTACATGTCTTTAATGCAGTCGTTTCCATAGACTTCTGCATCCTCATGCCGTTGATCATTGTTGATTCTTATGCCGGAAGTCTTGGGCCTCCAGCGTTGATAATTAATCAAAATTTAAGCAGCGGCTTATATAGATACTCCAAGGATTAAACGCGGGCAACGGTTTTGCAGGATTGGCAGCCGTTTGTTATCGCTGTTCAGGTGATCGCCCATGAGGAATCTCAATGTAAGATTGGCGGCGGCAGGATCGTTGCTCGATAGAGGTGCAGATTAGTCCTAACGTTCAAATGTTGATTCGACAACAGTGGCCATAATTGGTGAAATAGGTGCACAATAATGTTAAATTTTCCCTGAACATGTTTCTTGGAGAGGAGTTTCCGCTCCAATATCACTGCCAGGTATTTCACCTGGTTCCCCCAAGGGAGTGTGATGATGTCCACTGTGAGATGGTCTTTGAGTTCAGGCAGACAGTGAGTAAACACACTGGCCAGCGTCTTCTCCGCATTCAATGGTGTCCATTATTGAGTCTGCTGACGTTGGAGGCACCATGTCGCTGCATCGACTCTGTGGTTGTTGGTAAGGACCGCAGTATCGTCCGCGAATACCGGGAGGACGCCTTATGGACGCAACAGCAGGTCATTCATGTACAAGATGAATAGAATCGAGAACAGAACAGAGCCTTGAGGGATGCCCTCCAGCAGATGCTGAATGCCGGATTGCTGACTATCAACTCGGAAGGTAGCTGCCAATAATTTTCGTGCAGTAGACCGGGATGCAGTCGGGGACCTCGTGCAGCTTAGCGAACAGCTTATTTTTCCAAACTCGATCATGTGCTCTTTCCATATCGAGAAAGGCCGCCGCTGTGTAGTTGCTATGGTTTACATTATATACTATACACTCCATAACCTGGAGGACATGGAGTTCAGCCGACAGGCGTGGCTGGAAGGTGAACAAGTCTGGGCATATCACATCCTTTTCGGTAATTGCTGGGCGAAGTATGATCCGTTCCAGTGCTTTGGAGAGTGATGGCAGGAGGCTGATGGACACTGGTTTTGGGGTCGTCTATGATCTTTCCCCACCTTTGGTAGCGGTACTATTTGAGCAATCTTCCAGTCAGACGGGAAGTATCCTAATGGGAGGCAACTGTTAGAAATGCGGTTATCATCAACACCAGTGGTTTTGCGCGGCAACTTCTTCAACTATTCGTTTGTTGTACTGTCTAGTCCAGGGGTTCAGTAGTTGTCAAGGCGTCGTTTAATTGAGCGGACCTCTGTCATTGTCGTTAGGAGGGGTTCCGTTTGTCGTACCATCCGTCGGATGTCTCCTGTCTGGCGTCATCTTCCTGTCTCATCCTCTTGGGGGCGTCCACACGCGGTAAGACACTTCGTGCCACATACATCACGGCAAAAACTTCCGACTTGCTCAGTGGATCAAATAATGGGCACTTTGGTCCCAGAAGCGCCACTTTTGTAGGATTTGGTCTTTGGATGGCCTGGACTAGGCGCCGTTCATCCCTGTTGTGTAATATGAGACGCGCGATCTTATCGTCCCACATTTCTTGGCGGAATCAATGGCCCTTTAATTAACTCCCGAGAGAGACGCGTAAGTTCTCGGCGGTCTTTAGCGTTGCGATACCGCTGCCAACGTCTTTGTATCTTGTTTTTAAGGTTCTTCAAGTCGTGGAGCAGTGGTGAAAACTGTTCACTGTAGAATGCGCGCAGCTCCACTGTGACCTTAGCCTGACTGTAGAACTTCCGATCTTTCCGGTCAATGCCGAGACGGCCTCCTCTATATGAAGACTGTTCCGCGCGGGATTATCCGAGCGGTCTAGGGCGCTGCAGTCATGGATTGTGCGGCTGGTCCCGGCGGAGGTTCGAGTCCTCCCTCGGGCATAGGTGTGTGTGTTTGTCCTTAGGATGATTTAGGTTAAGTAGTGTGCGAGCTTAGGGACTGATGACTTTAGCATTTAAGTCCCGTAAGATTTCACACACATTTTTTGAAGGCTGTTGTCGGTACGTCTGATGTCAAGCGAATACTTTTGCTAAGGAAGGCCTGGTACTGGTCCCAATTCGTGATCTGCTGTGCTGGAGAGCATAGATGTTCTAGCGCCACTTTGATAATACCGACTAACGGATTGTGGGTGGAAGTCAGACTGTTTATGGTTTGAAGCCGCAAATCGAGTTTTAGATTTTCCACTACAGCTGTGTCCAAGAAGTAGGGTCTGTGGGCTGAATTGTTTGGGATATGAGATGGATCGCCTGGCCCGAATGTGATGGCTTCCAGTCATTCCTGCAGGCCGTAGGGCTGATTCCCTCGTGGGTAGGTACTGCGCGAATTCCACGCGAAGTGCTTGGCGCTGACCCCCCTCCCCCCCCCCCCCCCCCCCGCGCGCCAGAGCAGAATTCTCACATGTTGGACAATCAGAAGCAGAATTTCATCCCCAACGAACATCCTCTAAAGGCTAAGACACACCTCAACCAACGTAATGAAGCCAAATCTGGTGGAAATGTTAACTGTAATTGCTTCCAGAGATGTAAATTGTGGCAGTGCGAGAGGAACGTGGCTGATCGATCGCTTGATGTACGTGACCGTGCCAACCCCTCGGCCATTTGCTCTGCCTATCTGGTAGTCCACTATTTTGCTTAAGCTGAAAAGTTGGGTGGGGCAGAGGTGCGTTCCCGTTAGAAATAGAATGTCGATCATGAAACGTGTGATGAAATCCTCTTGTGCCACTTTCTTATTGTAAACGCTGTTCGGGTTGAGTATACAGAGTGAAACGTTGTCCACTGTTCTTGGTGTATCAACCATTTCAGGGGGTACATATCTTCATGGGTCCATCTGCTAAGCTGAGTAGTTTTCGTAGGATTTCTGGGGAGTTACTAAATTTTTGTAAGGTCTCTTGAGTGACGGTAAAGATGCTTTTCTGGCAGAGAGTCGCTAAAAATTTTGTTACCCTCGTGACAATCTTCATGACTTTCGAGAAGCCGAAATTTGACTGTGTGTCCGTGGTACTCGCTCTAGATTGTTCCGGTGGCAACGGAAGTGATCGTGGCAGCAGTGTACTGTGTTGTTCTCCGACGTAAAGACGGAAATTTCTTTTCATTGACAACTTTCAGTTGAGCGGGGACAACAGTCGCTTATTGTCTATTCTGTGCTGCTTGTCTCTGTGCAGTGTAAATCCGCAGTCTCTCCTGAAATGGAATGTTCGCCTTCACAATTTGCACATTTTGCCTTATGGTTTACAGGTTTGTGGCAAGTGTTGGACGGGTGGTGATCCATGCCCTTCACACACCGAGGTTGCAGGTGGCAATAATTGGCCATGAGGAAGAAACAATGACATCTTCTGCATTGGGGAATCTCTTCTTTTGATCGATATTTTTCAGTTACCACTTTGGTGTCGAGAAGATGTTTGACGACGTACGCTGACTCAGGCTGGGCTTTCTCGTAGGATAACACAGTAGACTAGCTGTAGTATTAGCTTGCCGGTTTCTTCGGCTCTCAATTTAAATTGATGGACCTAGGTTTGTTGGAAACTAGTATTGTACAGAGCTTGTACTATCTCCTCTTCTCTGGTTTCCGCGAGAAGGTACTTGATGACTACTTTGAGAGACTTGTCGGTTGACGACTGGTGTGTAAAAAATGGAATTTTTGAATCCCTGAAAAACCGCAGGCCGTTCCTCGGGTCAGTCGATGATGAGAAGTGATACTTGATTTATCGCTCTTGTGAATCGACCTCAAGGGTCCTTTGACATGTTCCCTCAGTTCAGTGTTAAAGTGTAGGTATCACCCTGAGTATTGGATGGCAATAGGTGGTATTCTCGCTGGTGGTATGGGAGGGTTTTGCGTCGGTGCGGGGTTCGAGTCATTGCTCTTTCCGGCAGCGCTCTGATCTGTTGGCACCATCATCCAGCTTTGGCATTGCGTGGTGGTCTGAGGTGCGCACAGGTGGCTGTAGTTTCGCAATGTCCTCCACTTCATGCGAGCCTTAGCGTTTTTTTCCCGATCGTTGATGGAAGAGAAGTTGAAACTCTTGGTCCTCGTCCTGATTTGGTGGTTGCGCATCGTAGTTGTTTAGTTATTCAAACTGAACTTGAATTTTTCCATCACACTCAGGTTATTGATGTTATTAGTAATATATACACATAAATTCGTTTTATTCTGAATTTCATCTATGGAGTAGAAGACAAAGGCCACCAATACTTTCTGTATGCTCTTATTACGAGAACTTGGCTGGCAGTTATACTTCTGTGCCTGCTGTGTGGTTGGCGTTGCCAGATAATGGAAACCTTTTCTGGAGCAAAGTAGGGCACCTTAAATCTCTCTGATTATTCTTATTTGTAGTACTGATTCCATGAATGGAGCTATTGATTTTAGAAATATATTTATTGTTCATGCCAGACACTGAGAAGCAGAAGTTAGTATACTCATTTCCTTGAACAGCCCTCTACAGGAAGTTCTTTAGTTCACACCGGTGCACGTTTTGAGACTCGAAAAATTTTAGCTTGACTTGACGAATTACTGCAAACTGCGACACTGTATCACATTACGGAATGGAAAAATGCAATGTGTGGTAGGTTTGTAATTTCTATATGCAGCTAAAGATTTTGCCTTGACGCTTCGCTGAATCTGTCATAATATGCAACTAAGAATTTTGTTTAGGCGCTTGGCTAGATCTGGATATCTATGTCCCCGTCGAATAGAATTTACTATCAATTGTAATCCAAATAATTTAAGAATGTCACCCTCTTCTATTTGCTTGTCGTTGTGTTTTACAAATATGCTGGGAAGAAACCTGTCACATAGTCTCAAACGTATATGACTGATTACGAAGATTTTACTAATGCCAATGATAAATCCATTAACTGATGTTTCTAAAACCAAAGATGGTTTGTTATTTATTCCAGTGTTTACACCAAGTGAAAACATGACAAACTTGACATCTGGAAATGTTACTGATGAAAGATCGTAACGAGACAGAAGGAAAAGTAAGGGCCCTAAGGCAGAACCTTGTGGGACACCAAACGGAATTATTTTCCATTGATGATGTCTGATGACTTGGCACGGGACTATTGATACTGCTGACTTTTACTGTCACAAAGATTAGGATCTGAACCAATTTGTGGGATTTCCTGTCCTAATTTCCTATAAGGGATATTGCTATTTACAAAAGGTTTGGAAAGGGTCTTACGATACAGTGCCGTAATCTAAGATGGCGCTCGTCTCTTTCTTGGCGTCTGGCAGTGAGACTGTGTATCGACTATGGCAACTCTTTTGCTCCCAGGTGGCACGTGGCATCCACTTTCGCCTTTCTCCGCCCTGAGGGCGGGTCGCTCACCTGGCTACTGGCGCACGTGCCGCGCACGTAGACCAAACAGTCGCCGGCAGTAATTACCTTGGCCCAGGGGACTGCGCGGCCACTGCCCCAGGCCGCCAGCCCTCGCCGGCTCGGCTGGGATTACCAAAGCACATCAGAAGAGGAAACGAAACGCCCAAAGCGGGCATACAGCTACACCAAATCCTCTGGAAACACCTTACAGCATGGCGGAAATGTCTCCCTGTTCCAGTACGTGACTGCAGGACACTTCTCACAAGCATAAGAGCTGATGCGCTAGATAATCCGTCGGCAAGAGATCAGCTTGTTCCTGTACAGTATAAGACGATGATACTTCATAACCAGTTGGCCCCTCTTGCCTCGTGTTCTCTTCCGGTCGTGTGGCATAGAGTACAGTGGGTGCAAGAATAAACAGTTCCTTCGTGTTATGAAAAGTAATGTAATTTGCTAATTATTTACGTGTGGCATACCTAAGGGTCATTATAACAAGAGGGGTTAGTCGAACTGAGTTTTAAAAGTAAACCTGATCGTACATAAAAGTGGTATTAGTTGGCGTACGCTGCATGCCGTTTTTATGTTGCTGAAATTTTGGTGGTCTGTAGTGCAAATACTCCCTTTATCTATGTAAAGTCGGCTGTGGTGGCCAAGCGGTTCTAGGCGCTTCAGTCTGCAACGGCGCGCCCGATACGGTCGCAGGCTCGAATCCTGCCTCGGGCATGGATGTGTATGATGTCCTTAGGTTAGTTAGGTTTAAGTAGTTCTAAATTCTAGGGGACTGATGACCTCAGATGTTAAGTCCCATAGTGCTCAGAGCCATTTGAACCATCTATGTAAACAGAAATCAGTTGCTGCATGTATGAAAGATCGTCACCTGACAACGGCTTGACCAAACTGATTTACTTTTTCTTTTTGTGTTCCATATTGTTAAGACAAGGTTTGTATGAAAGAAAATGTTTGGTAAATCTAACATTGTTGTTGTTGTTGTGGTCTTCAGTCCAGAGACTGGTTTGATGCAGCTCTCCATGCTACTCTATCCTGTGCAACGTTCTTCATCTCCCAGTACCTACTGCAACCTACATCCGTCTGAATCTGTTTAGTGTATTCTTCACTTGGTCTCCCTCTACGATTTTTACCCTCCACGCTGCCCTCCAATACTAAATTGGTGATCCCTTTATGCCTCAGAATATGCCCTACCAACCGATCCATTCTTCTAGTCAAGATGTGCCAAAAAGTCCTCTTCTCCCCAATTCTATTCAATACCTCCTCATTAGTTATGTGATCTACCCATCTAATCTTCAGCATTCTTCTGTAGCAACACATTTCGAAAGCTTCTATTCTCTTCTTTTCTAAACTATTTATCGTCCAAGTTTCACTTCCATAGAAGGCTACACTCCATACAATTACTTTTAGAAACGACACCCTGACACTTAAATCTATACTCGATGTTAACAAACTTCTCTTCTTCAGAAACGCTTTCCTTGTCATTGCCAGTCTACATTTTATATCATCTCTGCTTCGACCATCATCAGTTACTTTGCTCCCCAAATAGCAAAACTCATTTACTACTTTAAGCGTGTCATTTCCCAATCTAATTCCCGCAGCATCACCCGATTTAATTCGACTACATTCCAATATTCTCGTTTTGCTTTTGTTGATGTTCATCTGACATCCTCCTTTCACGACACGGTCCATTCCGTTCAGCTGCTCTTCCAGATCCTTTGCCGTCTCTGACAGAATTACAATGTCATCGGCGAACCTCACAGTTTTTATTTCTTCTCCATGGATTTTAATTCCAACTCTGAATTTTTCTTTTGTTTCCTTTACTGCTTGATCAATGTACAGATTGAATAACATCGGGGATAGGCTACAACCCTGTCTCACTCCCTTCCCAACCACTGCTTCCCTTTCGTGCACCTAGACTCTTATAACTCTCATCTGGTTTCTGTACAAATCGTAAATAGCCTTTCACTCCCTGTATTTTACCCCTACAACCTTTAGAATTTGAAAGAGAGTATTCCAGTCAACATTGTCAAAATATTTCTCTAAGTCTACAAATGCAAGAAACGTAGGTTTGCCTTTCCTTAATCTATTTTCTAAGATAAATCGTAGGGTCAGTATCGTCTCACGTGTTCCAACATTTCTACGGAATCCAAAGTGATCTTTCCCGAGGTCGGCTTCTATTGCCACATGTATGAAATATCATCAATTAAGAACGGCTCAACTGGTTTGCTTGATTTTTTTTCTTTGTTGTGTTCGTAATTGTGAGGACAAGGTTTGTATTAAAGAAAATTTTTGCAAACCGGAAAACTCGAAAATTAAAATCACTTGAGAAACAGCTAGAACGATTTTGTTATTTTTCTTTGTGTGTGTGTGTGTGTGTGTGCGTCTGTGTGTGTGTGTGTGTTTATATGTGTGTGGTCAAGATTGTGGATGGTAATGGTATTCTCGGTATGAAAAATAAAATAGAAAACGTTTTCCTGTTTACATTTACAGTTCTGCTGTCACATATTTTCCTGACAAGAAGTGAAACATTTTACCAGACATCTATAATACGTAAATACATATGTAACATATAATGAGGAAACGTTCTAACCCAAAATCTCTAAAAGTTCATCCGATTTTTACACGCCACTGTACTATACATTCGAGCGGACATCGACTATATATTTTTGTAATATATTAGATATGTACACCGGTATCCATAATTTAAATGAATGCTCCAGGCACTATGGGACTTAACATATGAGGTCATCAGTCCCCTACATATAGAACTACTTAAACCTAACTAACCTAAGGACATCACACACATCCATGCCCGAGGGAGGATTCGAACTTGCGACCGTAGCAGCAGCGCGGTTCCGGACTGAAGCGCCTATAACCGCTTGGCCACAGCCTAAAATTAAAGCAAGAAACCTAAATGTTGCAAGGTTGCGTTTATTTTACCATAAAGCAGTATAAACTTGTGATTGTAAAGTAGAAACGTTGTAAAGAATACAGAACGTAATCAACTGCAACATACATAACGGCAGACAAATATGTTCTCCTTTTTTTTCCAACTTAATGAATTTGCACACACATTCTGACAACTGGTTAATGTGATCAGTCTGGGGTGTGACCACCTCTTGCACCAATACAGGCCTGACAGCGACGAAGCATGCTGTGAAGAATGTCATCAATTTCAAGTTGAGGCAATAACAACCATTCTTCCTGCAGAACCTCTCGCAAGTCCGGAGAGTGATTGGTGGATGCTGACGTGATGCTAACCGCCTCCCTAGTGCCTCCCAGACAGGTGCTATAGGATTCAAATCGGGAAATCGAGCAGGCCACACCATGTTTGCAATATCTTCCGCTTCCAAAAAATATCAACCACCCACGCTCTATGAGCATTATCGTCCATCGATAAAACGTCTGGGCCCACATCACCTAGCAACCAGCGCGCATGAGATCCCAAGATCTCCTCACAGTACCTGACAGCAGTTAAATCTTGCTGTTTCACCTGTACAGTTTCATGAAGATGTGTTCTAGTTGTAAACATTATCCCTGCCTACGCCATTGGGGATTCTCATCGATATCCGTCTCTTTCCACAATGTTTGGGTCTCGACATCGTGTTCCATGTGCCCTCCAGATGCGAATCCGTCGAGAATCACTCTTCAGACGAAATCGAGACAGCCGGCCATGGTGGCCGAGCGGTTCTAGACGCTACAGTCTGGAACCGCGCGACCGCTACAGTCGCAGGTTCGAATCCTGCCTCGGGCATGGATGTGTGTACTGTCCTTAGGTTAGTTAGGTTTAAGTAGTTCTAAGTTCTAGGGGACTGATGACCTTAGAAGTTGAGTCCCATAGTGCTCAGAGCCATTTGAACCATTTCGAAATCGAGACATCTGTGAAAAGAACGTTAGCCCACCGTTCGAAGGCATGTTGGCGGCTCCACTCTACACGCTCCCTTCTGTGAAGACACGCTAGAAGTAAACAGACAGCAGATTTGCAATAATAAAGGCCACTCCGCGGGAACCTACTCGTGGAGATAACATCTTGGACCTACTGATAACAAACAGACCCGAATTTTTCGACTCTGTAAGTGCAGAACAGGGAATCAGTGATCATAAGGCCGTTGCAGCATCCCTGAATATGGAAGTTAATAGGAATATAAAAAAAGGGAGGAAGGTTTATCTATTTAGCAAGAGTAATAGAAGGCAGATTTCAGACTACCTAGCAGATCAAAGCGAAAATTTCTGTTCCGACACTGACAATGTTGAGTGTTCACGGAAAAAGTTCAAGGCAATCGTAAAATGCGTTTTAGACAGGTACGTGCCGAGTAAAACTGTGAGGGACGGGAAAAACCCACCGTGGTACAGCAACAAAGTTAGGAAACTACTGCGAAAGCAAAGAGAGCTTCACTCCAAGTTTAAACGCAGCCAAAGCCTCTCAGACAAACAGAAGCTAAACGATGTCAAAGTTAGCGTAAGGAGGGCTATGCGTGAAGCGTTCAGTGAATTCGAAAGTAAAATTCTATGTACCGACTTGACAGAAAATCCTCGGAAGTTCTGGTCTTACGTTAAATCAGTAAGTGGCTCGAAACAGCATATCCAGACACTCCGGGATGATGATGGCATTGAAATAGAGGATGACACGCGCAAATCTGAATACTAAACACCTTTTTCCAAAGCTGTTTCACAGAGGAAGACCGCACTGCAGTTCCTTCTCTAAATCCTCGCACAAACGAAAAAATGGCTGACATCGAAATAAGTGTCCAAGGAATAGAAAAGCAACTGGAATCACTCAACAGAGGAAAGTCCACTGGACCTGACGGGATACCAATTCGATTCCACACAGAGTACGCGAAAGAACTTGCCCCCCTTCTAACAGCCGTGTACCGCAAGTCTCTAGAGGAACGGAAGGTTCCAAATGATTGGAAAAAAGCACAGGTAGTCCCAGTCTTCAAGAAGGGTCGTCCTGCAGATGCGCAAAACTATAGACCTATATCTCTGACGTCGATCTGTTGTAGAATTTTAGAACATGTTTCTTGCTCGAGTATCATGTCGTTTTTGGAAACCCAGAATCTACTATGCAGGAATCAACATGGATTCCGGAAACAGCGATCGTGTGAGACCCAACTCGCTTTATTTGTTCATGAGACCCAGAAAATATTAGATACAGGCTCCCAGGTAGATGCTATTTTTCTTGACTTCCGGAAGGCGTTCGATACAGTTCCGCACTGTCGCCTTATAAACAAAGTAAGAGCCTACGGAATATCAGACCAGCTGTGTGGCTGGATTGAAGAGTTTTTAGCAAACAGAACACAGCATGTTGTTATCAATGGAGAGACGTCTACAGACGTTAAAGTAACCTCTGGCGTGCCACAGGGGAGTGTTATGGGACCATTTCTTTTCACAATATATATAAATGACCTTGTAGATAGTGTCGGAAGTTCCATGCGGCTTTTCGCGGATGATGCTGTAGTATACAGAGAAGTTGCTGCATTAGAAAATTGTAGCGAAATGCAGGAAGATCTGCAGCGAATAGGCACTTGGTGCAGGGAGTGGCAACTGACCCTTAACATAGACAAATGTAATGTATTGCGAATACATAGAAAGAAGGATCCTTTATTGTATGATTATATGATAGCGGAACAAACACTGGTAGCACCTACTTCTGTAAAATATCTGGGAGTATACGTGCGGAACGATTTGAAGTGGAATGATCATATAAAATTAATTGTTGGTAAGGCGGGTACCAGGTTGAGATTCATTGGGGGAGTCCTTAGAAAATGTAGTCCATCAACACAGGAGGTGGCTTACAAAACACTCGTTCGACCTATACTTGAGTATTGCTCATCAGTGTGGGATCCGTACGAGATCGGGTTGACGGAGGAGGTAGAGAAGATCCGAAGAAGAGCGGCGCGTTTCGTCACAGGGTTATTTGGTTAGCGTGATAGCGTTACGGAGATGTTTAACAAACTCAAGTGGCAGACTCTGCAAGAGAAGCGCTCTGCATCGCGGTGTAGCTTGCTCGCCAGGTTTCGAGAGGGTGCGTTTCTGGATGAGGTATCGAATATATTGCTTCCCCCTACTTATACCTCCCGAGGAGATCACGAATGTAAAATTAGTGAGATTCGAGAGCGCACGGAGGCTTTCCGGCAGTTGGTCTTCCCGCGAACGATTCGCGACTGGAACAGGAAAGGGAGGTAATGACAGTGGCGCGTAAAGTGCCCTCCGCCACACACCGTTGGGTGGCTTGCGGAGTATAAATGTAGATGTAGATGTAGATGTAGATGTACACCGTTTGCCTCGATGCAACATGTCCAGTGAATGGTGCGAGGTCACGTGACATTTGCAGTGCAGTAGTAAGGTGGTACCGGCGTGCCTTTACAGTCAAATAACGGTCAACGTTTTCTGAAGTCACACATGGTCGGCCTTGTCCTGGTCTCCGGGATGCAATTTCGGTCTCTATGAACTGTCGCCTCATCCGAGAAACAACAGAACGATTCACGTTAAGCCATCGGGCCACATCAGTTTGCGACTCTCCTGCTTCCATTCTCCCTGTGGCCCTCCACAGCAGAGTGTATGTAGGTGTCTTCTCTGTGCCATACCGTACCGTTTCTAACTGTGTCACAGCCATTGTGCATGTGGGACTACCCTGCAAAGAGTAGTCCGCTTGATAAGTGCCCTGATGTCATTGCAGGCGTGGTTGTCCGTTGATCGCAAGGTAATCTTCCGTGCAGAACACGATCGTAACCACATTTGTTGACAGTTTGTATGAATATATCGTGAGTTAGGTACAGGAAAGGGATATAGCAGTTTGTTGCTTTAGTATCGGCCAACGTTGCAACCAAAAATCTCGAAAAGACCTCAACGGATTTGCTTGAAATCCTTACACCATACTCTGCTGAATATTCAGGCGGAGGAGATGGATAGAGAGAGGCGGAGGAGGGGGTCTACATCTACATCTACACTGATACTCCGCAAGCCACCCAACGGTGTGTGGCGGAGGGCACTTTACGTGCCACTGTCATTACCTCCCTTTCCTGTTCCAGTCGCGTATGGTTCGCGGGAAGAACGACTGCCGGAAAGCCTCCGTGCGCGCTCTAATCTCTCTAATTTTACATTCGTGATCTCATCGGGAGGTATAAGTAGGGGGAAGCAATATATTCGATACCTCATCCAGAAACGCACCCTCTCGAAACCTGGACAGCAAGCTACACCGCGATGCAGAGCGCCTCTCTTGCAGAGTCTGCCACTTGAGTTTATTAAACATCTCCGTAACGCTATCACGGTTACCAAATAACCCGGTGACGAAACGCGCCGCTCTTCTTTGGATCTTTTCTATCTCCTCCGTCAACCCGACCTGGTACGGATCCCACACTGATGAGCAATACTCAAGTATAGGTCGAACGAGTGTTTTGTAAGCCACCTCCTTTGTTGATGGACTACATTTTCTAAGCACTCTCCCAATGAATCTCAACCTGGTACCCGCCTTACCAACAATTAATTTTATATGATCATTCCACTTCAAATCGTTCCGTACGCATACTCCCAGATATTTTACAGAAGTAACTGCTACCAGTGTTTGTTCCGCTATCATATAATCATACAATAAAGGATCCTTCTTTCTATGTATTCGCAATACATTACATTTGTCTATGTTAAGGGTCAGTTGCCACTCCCTGCACCAAGTGCCTATCCGCTGCAGATCTTCCTGTATTTCGCTACAATTTTCTAATGCAGCAACTTCTCTGTATACTACAGCATCATCCGCGAAAAGCCGCATGGAACTTCCGACACTATCTACAACGTCATTTATATATATTGTGAAAAGCAATGGTCCCATAACACTCCCCTGTGGCACGCCAGAGGTTACTTTAACGTCTGTAGACGTCTCTCCATTGATAACAACATGCTGTGTTCTGTTTGCTAAAAACTCTTCAATCCAGCCACACAGCTGGTCTGATATTCCGTAGGCTCTTACTTTGTTTATCAGGCGACAGTGCGGAACTGTATCGAACGCCTTCCGGAAGTCAAGAAAAATAGCATCTACCTGGGAGCCTGTATCTAATATTTTCTGGGTCTCATGAACAAATAAGGCGAGTTGGGTCTCACACGATCGCTGTTTCCGGAATCCATGTTGATTCCTGCATAGTAGATTCTGGGTTTTCAGAAATGACATGATACGCGAGCAAAAATCATGTCACGCACAGAGAGATGAGAGAGAGGAGGAGATGCAGGAGAGAAAGGGGGGTTAGAAGATGGGCAAAGAGAGAGGGAGGGCGCAATGAGTTTAGGATGTATACGCAGTTCCGATACACATTTAGCAATTGGTTTCGGACACCTTATCAAGTCTCAACATATATGACGTATACGTGCATTCTGAAGCGGCGAATGAAAATACCCGTCCTTACAAATTTTCATTCGCCGCTTCAGAATACACGTATACGTCATTGTCTTGTGTAACCAAGAGACGTTCCACTTGTCCTATGTCGCCTGTTGTGAGGGAAAATAAGGCCTTTAGTTACTCTCATGTCGTCTTTCTTATACTTTCTTCTGAGAGAGCTGCAACCCGCTAACGATATTTTCGAAGCATTTTCAGGCCTTCAGTAAACCTCGACGACACACCAGCGTAAAACTAACAAATTCCACGACCAAGTCCTCAAGACCAATGGATGTGGTTAGCTTTCCAGAGTTGGAGCCACTTCCTCTCATCCAAGTACGTACCAGAAATCGAATGTAAATCCTCTGCGTTATAGTGTGACATACTCACTGTCCAGATAAGGAGACTAACAAATATGTATATTTGTTTCTAATGTAATTTATTTTTTTATATATTTTTTGAATATGTTTTAATTGTGATGGCTAGACAGAGCAGCGCGCCTTCTATTTGTATCGTGAAAACTCGTAGCCAGTGGCCGGGCTCTACATCAAGATACTGGCAAGTTCAATGTAGCGCCGCTTCTCTATCGGCCCACGGTGCTATCATCAGCTGATTATTAAATAAAAGAGATCACTGCACCCATTCTTTAACCCTTTTTACTAACTAAGACGTTTTTTGTAAAAAAAATTATGCGCTTGACTAGCATGTGACGTAAGGTCATAATAGCGTTTATTTCTATAAGATTGATGTTCAGTTTGGTTTAACTTACGTTTTAGACATGAGTGCCCTGATTGTGCTTAGTCTGCGTAAGTTTTTAGGCACACTGACGTTCGTTGTTTCTGATACAAGTGAAATCTTGTATAGTCGAATTATCTGTCTGTTGGTATTAATCACGATATGTCTCGTGGAATTTTAAAAAATATTTTAGTTATGATGCGCATTTCATTTGTCACCACGTCTTCATATTTTTTACGTTACATTTTAACTGTTTGACAGTAGTATGTACAATTTTTAATAAAGGTACGTTTATAATCTGTTTACTGCTGTACTCTTATTGTTAATAATCTCCAAAAAAAATGGCTCCAAGCACTATGGGACTTAACATCTGAGGTCATGAGTCCCCTAGACTTAGAACTATTTAAGCCTAAGTAACCTTAGGACTGCACACACACCCATACCCGAGTCAGGATTCGAAACTGCGAGCGTAGCAGCCTCGTGGTTTCGGACTGAAGCGCCTAGAACCGCTCGACCACAGCGGCCGGCATGCCTCAAGACATGTCCGATGTGCTGTTCTCTGTTTTGTGCCAGAAGTTGAAATCGAAAAACAGCATGTTCCACAAACGGATGAGAGTGCCTCGAGGGTGACGTTCAGAATTCGTTGCGCAATGCGGGTGTTCTGTACACAGTTCCGCATAGTCAGCGCGTACACAACTTCCCCACTAGAGCGCACCCCGCTAAGCACAACAGCGCAGGCGCAGCATCGTCCGTCTCCGAACTACGAGATGGCGCTGCCATAGAGACGGACCTAATTCTGCTTCCGCCGATTCGCGTATTAATATGTAACGCAGCCAATGAGATTGCTGCTAACGTAGAACCTTTTCTCCTCGTGGATCACACTCGCGCAGTGATACATGAATGCGCGAGGTATTATAACGAGTGTACAGACCTCCGATTAGCCAGTCTGCATTTGTCTGCATCAGATGAAGAAGAAATTGAAGAAATGTATGATGAGATAAAATAAATTATTCAGGTAGTGAAGGGAGACGAAAATTTAATAGTCATGGGTGACTGGAATTCGAGCGTAGGAAAAGGGAGAGAAGGAAACATAGTAGGTGAATATGGATTGGGGATAAGAAATGAAACAGGAAGCCGCCTGGTAATGTTTTGCACAGAGCATAACTTAATCATATCTAACACTTGGTTCAAGAATCATGAATGAAGGTTGTATACATGGAAGAATCCAGGAGATACTAGAAGGTATCAGATAGATTATATAATGGTAAGAAAGAGATTTAGGAACCAGGTTTTCAATTGTAAGACATTTCCAGGGGCGGATGTGGACTCTGACCAAAATCTATTGGTTATGAACTGTAGATTAAAACTGAAGAAACTGCAGAAAGGTGGGAATATAAGGAGATGGGACCTGGATAAACTGAAAGAACCAGAGGTTGTACAGAGTTTCAGAGAGAGCATAAGGGAACAATTGACAGGAATGGGGGAAAGAAGTACAGTAAAGAAGAATGGGTAGCTCTGAGGGATGAAGTAGTGAAGGCAGCAGAGGATCAAGTAGGTAAAAAGACGAGGGCTAGTAGAACTCCTTGGGTAACAGAAGAAATATTGAACAAAATTAATGAAAGGAGAAAATATAAAAATGCAGTAAATGAAGCAGGCAAAAAAGAATACAAACGTCTCAAAAATGAGATCGACAGGAAGTGCAAAAAGGCTAAGCAGGAATGGCTAGAGGACAAATGTAAGGATGTAGAGGGTTATCTCACTAGGGGTAAGATAGATACTGTGTACAGGAAAATTAAAGAGACCTTTGGAGAAAAGAGAACCAATTGTACGAATATCAAGAGCTCAGATGGAAACCTAGTTCTAAGCAAAGATGGGAAGGCAGAAAGGTGGAAGGAGTATATAGAGGATCTATACAAGGGCGATGTACTTGAGCACAATATTATGGAAATGGAAGAGGATGTAGATGAAGATGAAATGGGAGATACGATACTGCGTGATGACTTTGACAGAGCACTGAAAGACCTGTGTCGAGACGAGGCCCCTGGAGTAGACAACATTCCATTAGAACTACTGATAGCCTTGGGAGAGCCAGTCCTGACAAAACTCTACCATCTGGTGAGCAAGATGTATGAGACAGGCGAAATATCCTCAGACTTCAAGAAGCATATAATAATTACAATCCCAAAGAAAGCAGGTGTTGACAGATGTGAAAATTAGCGAACAGTCAGTTTAATAAGTCACAGCTGCAAAATACTAACACGAATTATTTACAGACGAATGGAAAAACTGGTAGAAGCCGACCTCGGGGAAGATCAGTTTGGATACCGTAGAAATATTGGAACATGTGAGGCAATACTGACTTTAAGACTTATCTTAGAAAAAAGATTAAGGAAAGGCAAACCTTCGTTTCTAGCATTTGTCGACTTAGAGAAAGCTTTTGACAATGTTGACTGGCAAATTCTCTTTCAAATTTTAAAGGTGGCGGAGGTAAAATACAGGGAGCGAAAGGCTATTTACAATTTGTACAGAAACCTGATGGCAGTTATAAGAGTCGAGGGGCATGAAAGGGAAGCAGTGGTTGGGGAAGGAGTGAGACGGGATTGTAGCCTCTCCCCGATGTTATTCAATCTGTATATTGAGCAAGCAGTAAAGGAAACAAAAGAAAAATTCGGAGTAGGTATTAAAATCCATGGAGAAGAAATAAAAACTTTGAGGTTCGCCGATGACATTGTAATCCTATCAGAGACAGCAAAGGACTTGGAATAGCAGTTGAAAGGAATGCACAGTGTCTTGAAAGGAGGATATAAGATGAACATCAACAAAAGCAAAACGAGGATAATGGAATGTAGTCGAATTAAGTCGGGTGATGCTGAGGGAATTAGATTAGGAAATGAGAAACTTAAAGTAATAAAGGAGTTTTGCTATTTGGGGAGCAAAATAACTGATGATGGTCGAAGTAGAGAAGATATAAAATGTAGACTGGCAATGGCAAGGAAAGCGTTTCTGAAGAAGAGAAGTTTGTTAACATCGAGTATAGATTAAAGTGTCAGGAAGTCGTTTCTGAAAGTATTTGTATGGAGTGTATGGAAGTGTATGGAAGTGAAAAGTGGACGATAAATAGTTTGGACAAGAAGAGAATAGAAGCTTTCGAAATGTGGTGCTACAGAAGAATGCTGAAGATTAGATGGGTAGATCACATAACTAATGATGAAGTATTGAATAGAATTGGGGAGAAAAGGAGTATGTGGCACAACTTGACAAAAAGAAGGGACCGGTTAGTAGGACATGTTCTGAGGCATGAAGGGATCACAAATTTAGCATTGGAGGGCAACGTGGAGGGTAAAAATCGTAGAGGGGGACCAAGAGATGAATACACTAAGCAGATTCAGAAGGATGTGGGTTGCAGTAAGTACTGGGAGATGAAGAAGCTTGCACAGGATAGGGTAGCTTGTAGAGCTGCATCAAACCAGTCTGTGGACTGAAGACCACAACAACAACAACAACAACAACAACAGACTGTACCAGTCTGCATTAGTCTGTACGAGTTCTACATTTATCTGTACGTCTATAGTCAAGTTTCAGTCCGTGCCAAATATGATTATCATATTCCTGTACATAGCCATGAATATAAATGCATAGACACTTTTGTCAAGTATCAGAGATATATCTGAGAATATGATTAACGTACCAATACCAAAGGAACTTCAGATTGTCAATTGTAAATAGCATCCAGAACCAAGTTAAGTTATTTTTATGCTTGTTACTATTTTAATAAATGTGTGTGAAAATTAATCAAGTTCTGTTTAAAGTTGGCCACCGTCAATCTGCTAATCTAAGCGTGGAAGTGGCATTTCTATTGTCTGACCTAACGGCAGAAGATAAACAGGCCGCGATAAGACCACGAGACATATTGCTGACACTCGCCTACATCGTTAGAGCGACAGATCAAATAATCTGATGGTGTGTGTACTGAAGGTCTTACAGTACGCACACCACAACGTGCCTCCAATTCACCTAAGTTCGCTATGGGAACATTGAACACAACATCTTTCAGATAACTCCACTGCCAGAAATCACATGGATTAAAATCAGCTGATCTGGACGGCCAGGCTGATAATTCTAGCATTTCTGAAGTGTCCCAGCAGCAGCTGCTACACTGGCTGTGCAGCATGTGGAAGAGCGCCAGCTTGCATAAAAATTATCCCACCCACACATCCACGTCAAGTTGGTACAACTTTCGTGTGCGAAAGTTTCTCATAGCGTTTACCAGTGCCGGTACAGGCCACAGGACGCGCTAGACTCACCCCCTAGAAAAAAATGCCTCCTTACGATAAACGGTGTCACCAACCCGCACTACACAGTCTCCTTTGGCGAATGAAGCGGTACCGGTTGATGTTCGTGCGGATTTGCCGTTGCCCATTCCCATAGTTCTGCGTATTGGCTTGTTCTGGCAGATGGGAATGTGCTTCGCTTGTTGTTGTTGTTGCGGTCTTCAGTCCAGAGACTGGTTTGATGCAGCTCTTCATGCTGCTCTATCCTGTGCAAGCTTCTTCATGTCCCAGTACCTACTGCAACCTACATCCTTCTGAGTCTGCTTAGTGTATTCATCTCATGATCTCCCTCTACGATATTCACCCTCCACGCTGCCCCCAATACTAAATTGGTGATCCTTTGATGCCTCAGAATATGCCCTACTTACCGATCCCTTCTTCTAGTCAAGTTGTGCCACAAATTTCTCTTCTCTGCAATTCTATTCAATACCTCCTCATTAGTTATGTGACCTACCCATCTAATCTTCAGCATTCTTCTGTAGCACGACGTTTCGAAAGCTTCTATTCTCTTCTTGTCCAAACTATTTATCGTCCACGTTTCACTTCCATACATGGCTACACTCCATACAAATACTTTCAGAAACGACTTCCTGACACTTAAATCTATACTCGATATTAACAAATTTCTCTTCTTCGGACACGATTTCCTTGCCATTGGCAGTCTACATTTTATATCCTCTCTACTTCGACCATCATCAGTTATTTTACTCCCCAAATAGCAAAACTCGTTTACTACTTTAAGCGTCTCATTTCCTTCGCTTATCGACAGAACTTTACACGCGCATTCATTGTGCTCTTCTATCCCAGCAAGGAACCCAGAGCAGGAAGTAGCTCCTGAAGGTGAGTGAATTTGTATGGATAAAAAAAAGTTCAAATGTGTGTGAAATCTTATGGGACTTAACTTTTAAGGTCATCAGACCCTAAGCTTACACACTACTTAACCTAAATTATCCTAAGGACAAACACACACACTCATGCCCGAGAAGGACTCGAACTTCCGCCGGGACCAGCCGCACAGTCCATGACTGCAGCGCCCTAGACCGCTCGACTAATCCCGAGCGGCAATTTGTATGGACAACCAGTCCGGATGTTTCGTAGGATTGTATGCATCATGCTTGCAGGCATGTCCAACGTTCGGGCAATTCCCCGCATACTCCATGTTTGCACAGCAGCACTCGCGCCCTGTGCAATGCTGTGACCGCATCTTCGACAGACGTCAGATCAATTGGTTTCCTCCCTCTGCTACATTGCTCTTCAAAAAAGGAACGTATCTTTTCGAATTTCGTAACAATTCTCTCCTCTCGTGTGGAGAGAATGGTTACAACTTTAAAAGGGAGAGTAACTCGTGGCAGGCCGCATCTAAACCGTCAAAAGACTGATGTCTCAAAAATACGGAAAAAAATCTCTCCAGACCATAAGCAGACATCGGACTACTGCCTTTTTTCATATCATTCAGTGTCCGGAAATTCTGGAAAATCACCGTTCTTGTACAAGTGCTTTACCAGAAACACGTGATACTTCATGGAGGCAGTCATGTTGGGCGCCTCGCACGCAAACAGCCGTGTGCCGCGCGTCTATTGGTGTGCACATTCTGTCGCTTACAGCACCATCTATCGGCCAAATTTTCATTTCTTTAATTTTTTTCTTTTATTTATTTTTTCCACGACGCCTCGCCCTACGTCGACTAGCTACACTATATGGAACAAAATTCAAGTTTAATCCACCATTATTATGAGCTCTAGGATTTGTTTTCCTATTCACATTGGTGGATTAACAGGATTAGTATTACCAAATTCATCATAATATGCTGCTCAAATTTGACTTCTGAACAGAGTTTCTCATTCTACAGCGGCTTTAGACCGGAACTTTATGGACGTGAAAACATATTGCATGGTACACTACTGGCCATTACAATTGCTACACCAAGACGAAATGCAGATGATAAACGGGTATTCATTGAACAAATATATTATACTAGAACTGACATGTGATTACATTTTCACGCAATTTGGGTGCATAGTTCCCGAGAAATCAGTACCCAGAACAACCACTTCTGGCCGTAATAACGGCCTTGATACACCTGGGTATTGAGTGAAACAGAGCTTGGATGGCGTGTACAGGTACAGCTGCCCATGCAGCTTCAACACGATACCACAGTTCATCAAGAGTAGTGAGTGGCGTATTGCGACGAGCCAGTTGCTCGGCCACCATTGACCAGACGTTTTCAATTGGTGACAGATCTGGAGAATGTGCTGGACAGGGCAGCATTCGAACATTTTCTGTTTCCAGAAAGGCCCGTACATGAACTGCAACATGCGGTCGTGCATTATCCTGCTGAAAAGTAGGGTTTCACAGGGATCGAATGAAGGGTAGAGCCACGGGTCGTAACACATCTGAAATGTAACGTCCACTGTTCAAACTGCCGTCAATGCGAACAAGTGGTGACCGAGACGTGTAACCAATGGCACCCCATACCATCACTCCTGGTGATACTCCAGTATGGCGATGATGAATACACGCTTCCAATGTGTGTTCACCGCGAAGTCGCCAAACACTGTTGCGACCATCATGATGCCGTAAACAGAACCTGGATTCATCCGAAAAAATGACGTTTTGCCATTCGTGCACCCAGGTTCGTCGTTGAGTACAGGCGCTCCTGTCTGTGATGGAGCGTCAAGGGTAACCGCAGCCATGGTCTCTGAGGTGATAGTGCATGCTGCTGCAAACGTCGTCGAACTGTTCGTGCAGATGGTTGTTGTCTTGCAGACGTCCCCATCTGTTGACTCAGGGATCGAGACGTGGCTGCACTACCCGTTACATCAATGCGGATAAGTTGCCTGTCATCTCGACTTCTAGTGGTACGAGGCCGTTGGGATCCAGCACGGCGTTCCGTATTACCCTCCTGAACCAACAGATTCCATATTCTGCTAACGGTCATTGGATCTCGACCAACGCGAGCAGCAATGTCGCGATACGGTAAACCGCAATCGCGATAGGCTACAATCCGACCTTTATCGAAGTCGGAAACGTGACGGTACGCAGTTCTTCTCCTTACGTTTCACCAGGCAACGCCGGTCAACTGCTATTTGTGTATGAGAAATCGGTTGGAAACTTTCCTCATGTCAGCACGTTGTAGGTGTCGCCACCGGCGCCAACCTTGGGTGAATGCTCTGAAAAGCTAATCATTTGCATATCACAGCATCGTCTTCCTGTCGGTTAAATTTCGCGTCTGTAGCACGTCATCTTCGTGGTGTAGCAATTTTAATGGCCAGTAGTGTAGAATCCAGAAAATCTTGCCACTGCTGTATTTGACAATCATCTGTCATACTATTACTCTACTGCACACCAATAATCGGTGAGTGAAAAAAATAAATTACAAGTTAAACTCATTCTGAAACAGAATCTTTTGGAGAGTAACACAGATTTCTTTTTACGAGACAGCTAAAATTGTTAAGACATTAAAGAAACTCAGTTCATTTGCAATTTTCACACATTCCACGATAAACATCTTCTTCTAATATTTCAAGGGGCGATATGGTGCACTACCGACGGAGTATTGCTTAACAGTCCACATGTTATGTAAATGGTTCCAAAATATATGGCATTTTAGCTTGTACAAAACTCTTCACACGAAGAATTAACGGTATATACCAAAAAGCCTAAAAATTTTGTATAGCATTTCACCGTAAAGAACGTGAAATGTCTACAAACACTGCGCAAAACACAGCCTCGTGTCTAACAACAACAAAAAAACATATAAACTGGTGGAAACTGCTTATGTCGGTGGCTAGGGCGCATACCTTCATGTGATTACCAATATCGGCCACTAGACTGAAGTACCGATCACAGAGCATCATGTGCTCCTAGGTACAATATCGTCTAGCTACAACTCTCGCACCCGCATCCTGGAAATTAGAAATCTATGCAGCAGTGCTGTATCGAATTCACTGAGATACGTTTGTAAGTTGTATAGCAGTTTGGATAATTTGGAATCCACAATTTTCCAGCGCACATTAGCTGATATGTCTTCTGTATCCCGCCTGGAAGGCGGCGCGTGGGTCTGCTCCTGAGATCAGTAAAATAGGCCGAATGAAGGAGGCAAGTAGGAGCAGGTGAGGTAAAGCACTTCGGTACTGAAGGTAAAGTTAAATCACCTTTACTGGTGTATAAACATATACAAACATGTTACTTAACTTTTGGTACAGATGGGTACGTAGGTGTGAAGCAGTTCATGCATCAAAGCTAACAGGTCCTAGAAGTTACAAAGGCAAAGTCTGTAATGGCTAGCCCCCTACGCAGTAGAAGGTAAGTTGCTAGGTCGTCTGCTCTTGATCAGCTGGGCAGAAAGTAGAGCGGCGCTCGTTGAGCTCTACAGCGTCGGCTAGAGGGCGCTGTGGTCGGCGTAGTTCGTCCGCTCTCGTAGTGCCAACCTACGAGCGTGCACCTACGCTGTGGCATCGGAACTATCAGTACCACAATTTGCTTTGATGAATTCTCCTCGGGTTATCAGCCGAGTGGTGGCGTTGTCTTTTCGCAACGTTTCGATGAGTTTCGTACCCATCATCTTCTGGCTTTGTTCTTGAATGCAAGTCTGCTATTCTGGCGAATGACATACCTACATGCTGACCTGAAAGCTTGGCATAGTTGCTTTACTTTTGCTTCACATGAACTTGAAGCTGTAATGATCCAAGTAACAGGAGCCTTTGTAAAAATTTTTTTCATTTATTCTTCTTTGTTTTATTTTAAAACCTTTAGCTATTAGTACCTCTGCATATTATCAGCTGCTAATTTGTAACGAAACCATACAGTTTGGATGTATAGATTTGTAAAATTTGTCGACGCCTAACATCGACAGGTGGGTTGAAGTACGAAGCCCGTGCGTGACGCTAACATAGTCCGGCTGTTCGTGGTTTTATGTACGATGCGATTAAATGTGCAAAACTCACAGGGACAGCAGAACAACACTGAATATTCATAACGTTTTTACCTGCAGTTGAAACAGTGCGTGAGTGACATTAACAGTCGGCCGGGGAGGCCGAACGGATCTAGGCGCTACAGTCTGCAACCGCGCGACCGCTACGGTCGCAGGTTCGAATCCTGCCTCGGGCATGGGTGTGTTTGATGTCATTAGTTAGCTTTGGAACCGCTCGACCGCTACGATTGCAGGTTCGAATCCTGCCTCGGTCATGGGTGTGTGTGATGTCCTTAGTTAGGTTTTAGTAGTTCAAAGTTCTAGGGGACTGATGACCTCAGCAGCAAAGTCCCATAGTGTTCAGAGCCATTTGAGCCATTTTTTTCTTTTGATTTGACATTAACATGAACAGCACCAGGAACTTGAAACGACGAAGTGACATACACATACACACTCGGAATTTCTAGATTAGACTGGAACAACATTCACCGTATCGATTTGGCTAAACCAAGTTTAGTTCCGTAATGCAAAACGAATGATACTTTCGCGAATGTGGATACGTAATCTCACCAGTAGAATAAATCGTGAAATATTTATAGTTAAAGTGGGGTTAGGTAAAAGCTTTATTGAAAAACCGGTTTTTGTTTGGTAACCACGTGCTAAGCCTATACCGTTTCACTGTGACTTCAGCAAGTCTGCCCGGCGATCCGGCGAGATAAGCCGCCAGCTGAAACAACTGAAGATCAAATCGACCTTCAGACCTCCAGCCAAAAAATAAATAAAATAAAATAATATATTAGTTAATTAAAAATCCGTTAACTACTGAGATCAGTTAAAGCCATAGCATGTCTCAGGACTCCTGGAGTCTACATGTTGCCTTGCGAGTGCGGTCAGTCTTTCGTTGGGCGAACGCTACGCACTGCGGAACAACGCAGGAAGGAGCATGAGAGGTTTTAACGCCTACGCTACCCCGAGAAACCTGTTCTACCTGAGAATGCTTTAGAAAACGGTCAGCAGATAAAATTTGAGGAAGTGGTCGTCGTGAGTCGCACTAACCGTTTCTGGGAATGTGTATTTAAAGAAGGTATCGAAATAAAAAGAACGGTCTATGACACTCACGATAGAGACGGTGGCCTGCAGCTTAGCACAGCAGGGGATCCAGCGACCACGCAGCTGAAGAGGGCACATCGAGGGCGTCGAGTCCTCGTACGCCAATATGTGGCAGTGTCACGAGCACCAGTGACGTCACAGCCGGCAGCTAGCATACAGGGCGAACATTACTAAAACCGATTAAGTACAGCGACGAATTGAAGGCAAAAAGGTCCTATGAAAAAGTGTCTGGAAATGGACGATATCCGTGCAACTACAACAAATCGTCGCGAAATGCCGTACAGAGCTGCAGCCCATCCACATCACAGCAGCTATTCAAAGTGGTCTCCATATTATATACATAATCATACTTCCGCATATATCATGTTGCCGAGCCACTTGCCTAGAGCTTGTACTAGGATTTGTCTCAATATCCTGTAGAACCCGCACAGTCCGATGCCTTCAAACACGTTCGTCTGTCTGCAAGGACCAATGATCGCAAAGAAGCCCGAAAAGGGCTTGAATTGTTGTATGACGTCGTGTCTGTGAGGTGACTTGTTTTGATATAGACGTGCTGTCTCTCGAGCATTTCCATCTGCTTGGCTGTACACAAACACCATCTAGGCTTGCTCCCGTCACGAATACTGGACGATTCTGCTACTCACAGTACGCTGCGTAAGTCACATAGCCTGCAACACACGAAAAACACACGGAAAGAGGTCAGAGCAACTGTCATTGGCAGCCATAGCACTTGGCAATCGCCAATAAGTGTTTGGCAGAAAGCTCGTGCCATTTTAATCACTTCACGCGGCTCGGAAACCGATATTTTTATTCAGGGCTACCGTAGCGAGACTCTGCATTATTTCGTTACCCCTTGTCTTACGTTCCTCGTGGAGAGACAGCTGTTAACACTTGAGGGGAGACGGAAGGCAAGTGGGCTTAAAAAATTCGATTTTTAGATTCTTGCATATTTGAAATGCCCGGTCTTGCCTGGGTGAAACAGTTTTTGTTTTATATAAATACGACAATTTTTGGTGGGATATGATGGTTTTCCTGACGCTATGTGCAATTTGGCATTTAAATGCCTCGCCTTCCTTTTTGCGCCATGCAGAGATAATGCACAGCATTCTTTTACTCCTTGTATATTATTTCATGCTGCTGTTGTTTTATGGCTTCAATGTTTCCTACCCTGTATCTACTATCGATATACTTGTCTGATAGCACTCACAACTTTTGGCAAACGTCTGTGCTCGCGATCATTAAGTACAGGACGTTGACCACTGCATTGTCCTGGTGAGAGGTAATGCCTGAAACTTGGTATTCTTCGCTTGGCAAGAAGAAGAAATGCAGGGAATTTAGAAAACACGAAAAAAGCTGTGTGGGCTATCTTTTTCCATAAGCTTTCCACCAATGAAAATCTAGTCCACGGTCTTTGCCCGAATGATTCTGACACTTGGTGCAAGTACAGGAGAAGTGCCAGATACGACTACAAACATTCTTTACCTGCATCAGTAATGAATGAAATGAAACCCATATTTAGAGACCTTTGTAAAGACACCTTGTTGAAGAAATGTCTTCATGGGAAAACCCATAATTTAGATGAATGGGTGAATTCTGTTATTTGGAACCAGTTACCAAAAACAGTATTTGTTCAGCTTACAACCCTCCAGTTTGGTGTTTATGATGCTATTTTATGCTTCAATGATGGTTTAATTAGAAAACTGGATGTTTTGGAATTATTGGGCATAAAATATAGTGGAAATACTGCAAAATCCTTGGTGCAAATAGATAAAGAGAGAATCCGCAAAGCAGATATTGCTAATTTAAAATGCACAAAAGAAGCCAGACAGAAAAGAAGAGGGACCAAGAGAAGAAAAGAAGATCAGTATGATTCAGATGATGCTCAGTATGCTTCAGGAAAATATTAGTGATAAGTAATTCTCATCAATAACTCTACTAGAATTGCAATAATAAACTTTAAATGGATTTTTTTCATAACTACGTTTTTTACTTTCAGGTACCATTATTTGATAAACTAATGGGGTTAGAAACATGAATTTGGTCAATTTGTATTGCAGATGATAAAAATTATTACAAGTACATTGAGAACCGCCAAACAATCAGAGACTGTTTTATAATAATTAATGTACAAAAAACGTTAAATTTTACAAGTGAAAGAATAATTTTTTTCCCTTCAAAACCATAAGAGGTATCATATACATTTTACTTGAAAATTGAGTCATATATTTTATATATATACAGTAAAAATTAAATTTTTTTATCACTTATAGTTCTTTTGAAAAGTGTACCTATTCAAAGGGTAAAATAGCGTTGGAAGAATAGGGATAAAAATTGCCTTCCGTCTCCCCTTAACCTGCTAAAGTTCGCTTACAGTCAAAGAACTTTTCTCTTGGGGATACAAGGCCATGGTTAGTTTCCTGTGAAACAAAGCAACCTAAAACGATGAATCAGATAGAACAACTGGAAGCACGCTCATTCAAGAATAGGCTACACTATTTTTAAGCACAACACGAGAGGCCTAAATAAGATAGTACCTTCCACCAACACGCGAGGGTCACCACTACGGGATCGACAGTGCTCGTTCTACTATGCAGTCTCGCGTGCGGTTTCCAATGTGCGCGTGTGCACAACGTCGGAACACCACGCTGCTGAAACAGTACACAGTTACTTTCAAAGATATTTTTATTTTTATTTTCTTCGTAAACTGGGGAATGGCTACAGACATCATTCTTAAGGACAATACATTGCACAAGTATAATGAAAGAAGCGATGGAAAAAGGAGTCATTATACTAAATGTTATTAATAATATCGAGAGGAAATAGGGAGTGCTGGAGTTCACAGTGCCTATACATGAGCCACCACTGGTTATGACATGTGTAAGGACGAACAGCGTCTGCCAGAATTTTAAAAATTCGATAGCAACTGAATTGAGACTGCGGCTTACCGTTCCAAGTATTGTTGTTCACGCTGGTTAAATTCTCAAGACGGCAACGCGAATATGGAATCAACGGGTTCAGAAAAGCTACATGTAATGCAACCAAATTTTTCAACAGCCCAAGGCGGCAGCAACCGAGATGACATGAACATGGGTGATTACAATTAAATTGCAGATACAAAGATCGAGAGTGGGCTGTAAATATCGTATAGCAGCGGAACTTGATGGATGTTATAATCCTTAAAATAGAGCCAATTAACTATGGAAAAAGTTAGTTTCCATTTTTGCCACCAGGTGCGAGGCTGGCACTTTGAATTCAAGGGAGACATACAGAAATCATTCCATACGTAATAGATAAGGAACAGGACATAGGCAGAAAATCACAAACAAGTGAGGCATAATGTCGATTTTATTATTAACAGTCGCTTACACTATTTGTTCAAATATGCATCGGACACGTCGATGAGATGCTTTACAGCGCCAGACTTGCACCTGTTGGCAAAAGTTTTAACTATTTTTTTGCGTAAATAGGTTTCACTTTATCGTGATAGTACCTCCCCTTCCATCCCTCCTCTCTATCCATCTCATCCTTCACCACTTCACCATCTCTCAGCCCAGTCACTCTTCCTCCTCCTCTACCTGTTCATCTCCTTTTCTTCCTCTGTCCATCTCCCCCCATCCCCCACCCTATAACTGGGTCCATCTTCCCCTTCCCCCTCGCTGTCTGTCCATCACCTCTCCACTTCTCCTCTCTAAATTATTGAGACAGCGTAATGGGTTTCTGGTGGTTCTTATTCGGGCAAGATTGGTTGGCATCGTTCCAGGGGTCTAGGATGAGGTGTTTACTTGTGGTTTTGGCTGCGCACACTCGACAAACATATTTCACATAAATGTCCCCTATTTGTACACATATTTCACTTGTATCACTTGCAAATCCCCCCCACCGTTTCAATTTTCACGAAGCTTAATATCTGATTTTTCGCAAGTCCTAAACTATTTGCTATACAATGATATATTTTTGCTGAAACATTTAGCGACATACGTTGATAGTGTTGCAAATTGTGTTGTGCATAGAGTTAATAGCAGCTATGTAATAAATTCAAACGTCTTGCATAATGCGGCGGTTTTACACGTATCTCAGTGTTCATGACATCGTACCTCACGAACTGTGTGTCGAACAACGATATACACTACTGGCCATTAAAATTACTACACCACGAAGATGACGTCTTACAGACGCGAAATTTAACCGACAGGAAGAAGATGCTGTGATATGCAAATTATTAGCTTTTCAGAGCATTCACACAAGGCAGGCGCCGGTGGCGACACTTACAACGTGCTGACATGAGGAAACTTTCCACCGATTTCTCATACACAAACAGCAGTTGACCGGCGTTGCCTGGTGAAACGTTGTTGTGATGCCTCGTGTAAGGAGGAGAAATGCGTACCATCACGTTTCCGACTTTGATAAAGGTCCGATTGTAGCCTATCGCGATTGCGGTTTATCGTATCGCGACATTGCTGTTCGCGCTGGTCGAGATCCAATGACTGTTAGCAGAATATGGAATCGGTGGGTTCAGGAGGGTAATACGGAACGCCGTGCTGGACCCCCTACGGCCTCGTATCACTAGCGGTCGAGATGAAAGGCATCTTATCCACATGACGGTAACGGATCTTGCAACCACGTCTCGATTCCTGAGTCAACAGATGGGGACGTTTGCAAGACAACAACCATCTGCACGAACAGTTCGATTACGTTTGCAGCAGCATGGACTTTCGGCTCGAAGACCATGGCTGCGGTTACCCTTGACGCTGCATCACAGACAGGACCGCCTGCGATGGTGTACTCAACGACGAACCAGGGTGCACGAATGGCAAAACGTCATTTTTTCGTATGAAGCCAGGTTCTGTTTACAACATCGTGATGGTCGCATCCGTGTTTGAACGCACATTGGAAGCGTGTATTCGTCATCGCCATACTGGCGTATCACCCTGCGTGATGAAATGGTGTGCCACTGGTTACACGTCTCGGTCACCTCTTGTTCGCATTGACGGTACTTTGAACAGTGGACGTTACATTTAGGATGTGTTAGGACCCGTGGCTCTACCCTTCATTCGATCCCTGCGAAACTCTACATTTCAGCAGGATGATGCACGACCGCATGTTACAGGTCCTGTACGGGCCTTTCTGGATACAGAAAATGTTCGAATGCTGCCCTGGCCAGCACATTCTCCAGATCTCTCACCAATTGAAAACGTCTGGTCAATGGTGGCCGAGCAACTGGCTCGTCACAATACGCCAGTCACTACTCTTGATGAACTGTGGTATCGTGTTGAAGCTGCATGGGCAGCTGCTGTACCTGTACACGCCATCCAAGCTCTGACTCAATGCCCAGGCGTGACAAGGCCGTTATTACGGCCAGAGGTGGTTGTTCTGGGTAGTGATTTCTCAGGATCTATGCACCCAAATTGCGTGAAAATGTAATCACGTGTCAGTTCAGTACAATATATTTGTCCAATGAATCCCGTTTATCATCTGCATTTCGTCTTGGTGTAGCAATTTTAATGGCCAGTAGTGTAATTTTTCTGGTACGTTCAGTGACATATTTGAATACTATCTGAAGAATTGTCGTCAACATAGTTAGTAGTAAGACCTGATGTGGCAGTTTGACTGCATGAATAGCCAACTGTTTTCCTCTAACCAGTTGGTAGGAGTTGTCAGCGAGAGAAAGTTCCTTAAAGGTTTGAAATACTGTGCAAAATTGGTTGCAAGTCAATAGGTGCTCTGATTCTGAAATACTGGATCACTAACGTATGACTACTCTAGCTTCATGGGCTACACTTCGTACGTAGGTATTGTTACCCCCACAGCGATGATTTCCAGGTAGTTGCTGATATGTGTACCAACTTTTGTTGAAATCGGTCCAGTGGTTTAGGGGGAGATGTGGTGCAGACATATGCATAGATGCTTACATTGTGCGTACACCCTTTTTTATAACATGTATGGATTTCCCAATAACAATTTTTTTCAAGGGACTGAGTTGTTGAGGGACAAATTTTTGATTCTGTCAAGATATTGATGAAACTAAGAATTTCTATTTCGAAACAATGTACGTTTAGATGATTTAAGTGCCCTCGAAGAGAGCAATGGTATAACGCGTGAAAATGTCTTTAGCGAAACATTTGACGAAAATGAGCGAAATGTGTGTCACACGTTAATGCCAAGGTTACCGCCCTTCCACATTCACTGAAACGTAAACACTGCATAAAGGGGCGGAAATTGCGGTCCGTCGTCGTCCTTGGCCGCTATCCCTAGTACACGCAACGCTTATTTTTACAAATTAGTTCACTGAAAACGTTGGCAGGCTTTAATAACTGCACGTCTCGAGGGTTTTTGAATGTTCTAAAAGAGTTGTCCTGTTTCATTTATGAATCGCGGAGTTGAGTAAATATATCGTCAGATAAAAGACAAGTTTAACAAAATTGCTTTTTTATATTATAGCTTGTAGAACCGTTCATCAAGGGCAAATTGGCGAAGGAATATTAACTCTTGTCAGTCTGCTTGAATATCGGAATCAGTTCACGAGACGTTTGGAGCACGAGATTATTTTTCTACACTTAAGACTGCTGGAGGTACCTAATTACTAATATATCTTGTAGAATACTCATTGTCATGTAAATTTCACCCTTATTTTGTGATACAGTGTGTTAGTATGTTGGTTTACTTGAAGGCAACTGAGTTTCCGTAGCAGCATGAACAATATTGCATGGAGTGTGCAAGGTGTTTCAAAAAGTACGTAGTATCTTCTTCCATTTGATAGCACTTACAGTCAATGAGGAACGATGTGGCCATTAACATATATTGACATACTTTATGTATGCAAACAAAATCATAGCCACATGTTATCTTACACAATTTGTACTGTGCGTAACAATGAACTTCAAATAACATGCTGTGGGCTGTGCTCCCAAATTAGTCACTTTTATAAGGTTTCTAATTTAGACCACAATCAGCCACTAGTGTGGTTTAAAAAGGTCTCTTCACCTCAAACTATAGTTGTTGATGTTTGGTGTTTAAATTATAAACCTTATAGTTGTACTACTGCCACAGTTCTCAAAATGTCACTTTTCGACAAGATGGGTTAGTCAACTGTCCCAAGTAAACACTCTGATCATTTAACCAGCGTTCATTACATACAATTTATTTTCTCTCCTTTCCTTATGTTTCTTTTTTAGCATTCTTATTTGTGGTAGGAGGATGATTATATACTTTTGCCAGATTTTACACATATTTGAATGTTTTCCATATACACAATGTCGGCCTACAGTCTAAGATTCGCTGCATAGTAACGTGACATTACCAGTTCCCTTGAGATTTACCCATCTAGAAAAAGCTTTCAGTTTGCAATTTCTTCTAACAGCCTGTGGCTTCCTAAAAGTGAATTGTTGTGAAAGATTTTTTTAGATTACTTTCCACGAAATACCGATAGAACAGGAAAGGTAAAAAGTAAGCAGTAAAGTAGTAACAGTCCAGCAAATAGTGAAAAGCTCTTTCTTCCTTTCGTTACTTCAAGCCTATTGTGTTACCATCATTTCGTTTTGCAACACTTCATCTACTATTAAATTTTCGAAGATACTGAACGTCAGTCTTTCGCTACGTAAGTTGCCGGAATAAAACCGAAATATAGGAATAAGTGCAGGCTTCTGAAGACAGCGAAAGGCGATCAGAAAGTTTTGCGAGAATATATTTTTTCTCAAAGCGTAACTGGACACAGTAATTTGAATACCTCAATTAAACGAGCGTGCAAATTTATTATGTAAATGTACTGAAATATAATATTTGAAAGATTATTGGAAACGTGGTGCACAATTTCTTGATAGTCTCCACAACTACACCTATAGGTCGCAAGCCACCGCCGGTACGACAGTAGACTCTCCTGATATTGTTATAATTTCCCCCCTGCCCTGTTTAATGGTTCATGGTAATCTCCACATTTCTCGATGTTTGCTTCGTGGTAGTTGTATGTAGTAGAATGTAATTATTCGTATTTTTCTTCTTGGAACAATTAAATTTGATCTTCTACAAGTGCAATTCGTGCCTCTGATTATTGAAACGGTAAGGGCCCCAGATTTACGGTCAAAACTTTGATATCTCTCAAATTATTTGTTGAGCACCTCCCATTAGTGTATTGAGACCTTGGTACTGAAATGCACGTATCTTACTAAAGATTTTACAGGAGAAGCGAGAAACCTTCTTATAAAATAAATTTATAAGTACGAATCGATATCAGAACTTACAAAACTCAAGTGAAACAATAGAATTCTAGTACTATTGAGCTCAACATAAAAATAAAAGTTTTATTGACTTATTTTGTACATTAAACAAGTTCTGTCTCGGAACCATTCGGAATGAGGTATATGCCCATATTAAGCTTCTAGCTTCAAATGATCACTCCTGTCATATCCCTGAATACTAACCATTCCTCCTGGGACATGTGGTACATGATATCTCCCATGTAAAATATGAAAAATTTAATCTCATCTCAATAATAGTAGACATAATAGTATGTTGTTAAGTTGTGTAGGTGTGTGTATACGTCCATGTTACAAAAATAAGACTAATGTGATTATATAACCTGAGGATAAGTCATCTATTACAACATTTTGTAAAGTGCCTTTGAAAGTAGTAAGATATTTTTACTTACAGAAGATAATATTTGTCAGGAACTGTCAAGTAGTATTTAAAATGGTTATGAAGCATCAAATTGTCAAAAAAGTGGAAGGCTTCAATAAGAGAAGTTGATTATAAATAATACCTTTCTAATCTAAATTGATTAATTCTGAAACAGTCGTCTTTTCGTTACTGGAATTGTCACAGTGATTCAAATGATACATACAATCTGTTTTGAAACTATCATAAAACTGTTACTATATAAAGAAATATAATTTATTTTCGGGAAAAGTGATGGTGAAAACTGCTTAATGAGTGGGCAAAAGACTATTTTGGACACTGTTTTCACATGGGGCTCACACACACATATTTGTATATGCCATTTTTTCCCTATCCTTAGCTGTATGAGGTACACCAAATACTATCATTTGCAGTTGTTATTGGATATATGGTACTGATCGTGCAGGTTGTGTGTGAAACAGTGCTTCACGTGTTTCAGACGCTGCAATTTCTCAAGGTTTCATGGGGGTTCCCAGAACCATACCCTGAATGGTTCATCAGGGCAGACGCATTGCCCTCAGTATTCCTCGGTATTGATTGTCACCTGGACATACTGTGGTAACGTCTCTGCCTCTCTTAAATCTTTCAGCTTCACAATAACATAAAAAATGAATTGTCTGCATAGCTTTCACTAATACACTAAGCACACAATATTGTAAGATTATTGTACATTGAACAAAAAAGATCTTGTTTGTACCAAGACATTATGCAAAACAAAACAGTAAATTTATGTGTCCATGAGGCATCTGTTCAGCAACTCACTACATACTGTTCACTACCGCAAAAATTCTAACCACATCATAATTACTTCAATACTACAAGATACTATACCGTCTACTTCTATTTAGTTTTAGTGCCAATTTCAAACAGTGTGCCTAGAAATTTTTGAAAAATTCCTTTTTTTATTTCAGCTTTGGGAAATTATTGTTACCAATGCTCTACGATACTAAAGGTTTCGTAATAAAAGACGACGGTCCAGAATGATACATTCGATTTAAGAAGCGTGTAATACTGTTCAGCAGCTTGTTAAGAAATGGGGACATAGAAACAATAACACCGTAAATGTACTTACACTGTTACTGCAGTATCGTATATACACTCCTGGAAATTGAAATAAGAACACCGTGAATTCATTGTCCCAGGAAGGGGAAACTTTATTGACACATTCCTGGGGTCAGATACATCACATGATCACACTGACAGAACCACAGGCACATAGACACAGGCAACAGAGCATGCACAATGTCGGCACTAGTACAGTGTATATCCACCTTTCGCAGCAATGCAGGCTGCTATTCTCCCATGGAGACGATCGTAGAGATGCTGGATGTAGTCCTGTGGTACGGCTTGCCATGCCATTTCCACCTGGCGCCTCAGTTGGACCAGCGTTCGTGCTGGACGTGCAGACCGCGTGAGACGACGCTTCATCCAGTCCCAAACATGCTCAATGGGGGACAGATCCGGAGATCTTACTGGACAGGGTAGTTGACTTACACCTTCTAGAGCACGTTGGGTGGCACGGGATACATGCGGACGTGCATTGTCCTGTTGGAACAGCAAGTTCCCTTGCCGGTCTAGGAATGGTAGAACGATGGGTTCGATGACGGTTTGGATGTACCGTGCACTATTCAGTGTCCCCTCGACGATCACCAGTGGTGTACGGCCAGTGTAGGAGATCGCTCCCCACACCATGATGCCGGGTGTTGGCCCTGTGTGCCTCGGTCGTATGCAGTCCTGATTGTGGCGCTCACCTGCACGGCGCCAAACACGCATACGACCATCATTGGCACCAAGGCAGAAGCGACTCTCATCGCTGAAGACGACACGTCTCCATTCGTCCCTCCATTCACGCCTGTCGCGACACCACTGGAGGCGGGCTGCACGATGTTGGGGCGTGAGCGGAAGACGGCCTAACGGTGTGCGGGACCGTAGCCCAGCTTCATGGAGACGGTTGCGAATGGTCCTCGCCGATACCCCAGGAGCAACAGTGTCCCTAATTTGCTGGGAAGTGGCGGTGCGGTCCCCTACGGCACTGCGTAGGATCCTACGGTCTTGGCGTGCATCCGTGCGTCGCTGCGGTCCGGTCCCAGGTCGACGGGCACGTGCACCTTCCGCCGACCACTGGCGACAACATCGATGTACTGTGGAGACCTCACGCCCCACGTGTTGAGCAATTCGGCGGTACGTCCACCCGGCCACCCGCATGCCCACTATACGCCCTCGCTCAAAGTCCGTCAACTGCACATACGGTTCACGTCCACGCTGTCGCGGCATACTACCAGTGTTAAAGACTGCGATGGAGCTCCGTATGCCACGGCAAACTGGCTGACACTGACGGCGGCGGTGCACAAATGCTGCGCAGGTAGCGCCATTCGACGGCCAATACCGCGGTTCCTGGTGTGTCCGCTGTGCCGTGCGTGTGATCATTGCTTGTACAGCCCTCTCGCAGTGTCTGGAGCAAGTATGGTGGGTCTGACACACCGGTGTCAATGTGTTCTTTTTTCCATTTCCAGGAGTGTATATATATATATATATATATATATATATATATATATATTCTTCAAGAAATGGGGATGTAGAAACAATAATACCGTAAATGTACTTACACTGTTATTGCAGTATCGTATATATATATATATATATATATATATATATATATATATATATATATATATATACCTTAGTTCAGCATTTTTCTCCTATAGGTCGGGAGCTTACAAAGTTAACTGCTCTGCTGGCCTCTGTTACTTCCCGGAACCAAACAATGACGCCTCTGTAGATGCATCGGACCACATGGCAGTGGTCGGTGACATGTCTGCAGATGTAAGTGCAATAAATAATTATTATGAATCCTCCACAAGCGAAGACTGCAGTAGAAAGTAAGAAGAAGGTGTTGAAATTTGTAAGTCTTCATGTAAAGGAAGAAGACGGAAAAGAGACCATAGTGCAAAACGTGACAGAAAATACGGGAAGATGTACCCTTTCTCTGCGATTGGAAATGAAGTGAAGAAAACTAGATCCAGAAAGTGGACAAATGCTGCAGGAAAAGGCAAAATTGTTTGTATATTTTGTTAGCTTTCAACAGTAATATTAAGTACAAAAAACTGATTACTGCTCATTTCATAAATATAATCTTTTCAGACATTTTCAGACTATTGACTGTGATGAGCAAAAGAAATGCTTCAAACTGTTTTGGGGTGCTGGATATAAATTATTGCAAGACGCATTGTTACTTGTGTATATAAAGAAGAAGATAAAGTATATAAGAAAAAAGAAAGAAGCAAAGAGAGAGACAATCTGAGGAGTTACGCCTTAAAGTTGCAAAAAGACGACAAACGTATTCGCAGACAATTTTTACTCTCCACGTTACAAATTTCAGAAATGAGATTGATAACTGTGCAGACTTCTTTAAAAACAGGTTATTCCTTTCATTGATGTTATTATTATTTCCAGATTTAATTCTGTACCTTTAACAGTGAATCAGGGCTCGCACAGAAAAATTTAAGTGCTCTTTTTCCCGCGCGCCGTTCAAGAGTAGAACGGTTAGAGAGACAGCTTACATGTGGTTCATTGAACCTTCTGCCAGGCACTTTATTGTGAATAGCAGAGTAATCATGTAGATGTAGGAATACTCGATTTAACATGTTCCCAAAGACGAAAACATACAAAACAGGATAGTGTATCACAGGAATGTGGGAACAACATTATACAAGACCCTAGGGGAAAACACTGTAATCGTTCTAACAAAGTAACTGAAGATACGTGGCAGCTTATAGAAGATAACTGGAAACAGAATTCCTTATGCAGAAACCAATTATATCAGGTCAAAGACGGAGAAAAAATATTTCGAAATTCCTGCATTAAATGTAGTAAATTTGTAGAACGCTTTCAAGCACTGTTTTTATGATAAAACACGGAATCCACTAACATGAATTATAGTACATCTCACAAAAACTTTCTGGAAACGCATTGAGTACTCTTTTAGACAGCCAAGAACAGACATTTCTAACTGTTATACTGAATGTAAAATTACCATAAAAGTAGATACACGCAGTGAATGTGAAGTTCAATATCTTCTTCATAGCGAAAGCTTCAGAGTTACAACAACATTAAATCAAAAATTATGGCAGGAGCAAGCAAGGGTGATTGTAACCTATTTGACTTATAATGGCAGACAGGGAATGTGAAGTTCAATATCTTCTTCATAAAAAAGGTTCAGAGTTACAACAACATTAAATCAAAAAATTATGGCAGGAGCAAGCAAGGGTGATTGTAACCTGTTTGTGTTAGAATGTGATTTTGCTCAAAACCTCCCCCTTCGACGACTAAATGTAACTGCACATTTCTAGAAAAGGTTGCTGTGGCCTTACAGTTTCGATGTTCATTGTCATAACGATGGTCGAAATATTTTCTGTTGTGTTTTTAGAGTCTGAATCCCAAAGAAATCCAAGTTCAGTATGTTCTTTTCATTATAAATTTATTATACCTAAATTTGAAGATATGCCACATACAAATAAAAATAGTTTTGACATGTCGAATAATCAGATCTACTGCCGGATGTTTGTGTCGCTCTGGCACAATATTTCGGCCACGTAACTCGTTGCCTTCTTCAGGTGCTACCTGAGACTGCCGTATTGGAGGATCTTGTCCAGTCCAAGGCAGCACCGGGGAAGAGACAACGCATTACAAGCAGCGCCAGGCGGGCGCGGACGGTAGAGAGAGCACCCGGCGCCCTCTAAGCATAAATACTGGACAAGATCCTCCAATGCGGCAGTCTCAGGTAGAACCTGAAGAAGGCAACGAGTTACGTGGCCGAAATATTGTGCCAGAGCGACACAAACATCCGGCAGTAGATCCGATTATTCGACATGTCAAGATCTCGCCGGGAAAGCCTGAGGAGTTACAAAAATATTTTTATTTTCAGATTCATGTGGGCGACAGAATAAAACTAATGTCTTGTTAAAGTGCCACATAACGAAAGATACAGGCATTTGTCTGACTACTGTTACAAAATAAAACACACGAAGAACAGGGTGATTCAAAATGAATACCACAACTTTAAAAATGTGTATTTAATGAAAGAAACATAATATAACCTTCTGTTATACATCATTACAAAGAGTATTTAAAAAGGTTTTTTTTCACTCAAAAACAAGTTCAGAGATGTTCAATACGGCCCCCTCCAGACACTCGAGCAATATCAACCCGATACTCCAACTCGTTCCACACTCTCTGTAGCATATCAGGCGTTACAGTTTGGATAGCTGCTGTTATTTTTCGTTTAAAATCATCAATGGTGGCTGGGAGAGGTGGCCGATACACCATATCCTTAACATACCCCCATAAGAAAAAATCGCAGGGGGTAAGATCAGGGCTTCTTGGAGGCCAGTGATGAAGTGCTCTGTCACGGGCTGCCTGGCGGCCGATCCATCGCCTCGGGTAGTTGACGTTCAGGTTTCATAACTAACCTTTTTCGTAGGACTCTCCATACAGTTGATTGTGGAATTTGCAGCTCTCTGCTAGCTCTGCGAGTCGATTTTCCTGGGCTGCGAACAAATGCTTGCTGGATGCGTGCTACATTTTCATCACTCGTTCTCGGCCGTCCAGAACTTTTCCCTTTGCACAAACACCCATCCTCTGTAAACTGTTTATACCAACGTGTAATACACCACCTATCAGGAGGTTTAACACCATAATTCGTTCGAAATGCACGCTGAACAACTGTCGTCGATTCACTTCTGCCGTACTCAATAACACAAAAAGCTCTCTGTTGAGCGGTCGCCGTCTTAGCACCAACTGACGCTGACGCCCAGTCAACAGCGCCTCAAGCGAACAAATGTACAACTAAATGAAACTTTATAGCTCCCTTAATTCGCCGACAGATAGTGCTTAGCTCTGCCTTTTGTCGTTGCAGAGTTTTAAATTCCTAAAGTTGTGGTATTCTTTTTGAATCACCCTGTATTACGTAACCGATCTGTATAAAGATAACCGACTAATTCTGCGACATAATTAGATTACAGTGCACATTAGTGTGACTGCAAGATTACAATAAAATCCAAAAAGACTTAATGCAGCAGAATACGTGATGAGACATAAGGAAACACCCGCAAATTTTGAAGTTCCCTTCTGCGAAGTCGGATGAAATGGCAATGCATTTGGCAATGGAACTCTTTATGGACTGACAGCTACATTGAAAGAAAAAAGTCCTTAACTTCTAAGATATTATGTAGTATAGATGTTCTTGGCTAATTGTATGTATATGACTCTGTCATTGTGTATACAGTGTGCACTTCAAGGAACCAGAAACTACAGATTGGAGACGGTGTTACTTACAAGGAGGTCTAGTTTCTTTAGTATTTGTGTGACCTACTCTTACTCTGTTAATAACAACAAATTCTTTTCTCATTAGTGCCAAGATGAGAAACTGATAGTGGCGTGTAAACGGTTGCTGAATTGACGGAGATCATGTGCCTCTGACATGAAGTTGTAACGTCTCTTAGCAAAAGATATTATGTAATAAAGAGAAAGCATTATGTGTCATGTTTTGTTATTGTGTAAAAATATGTACTGTTTTTTTTTATTTAGATAATATCTGTGTCGGCGAGTACTGAAACCGCCACAGACGATACTTATTAAATATCAAACAAAGATGAGAATTTGTGACTACTATAAATAGTACAGAACGAACATTAATTTCTCTGCCGTCTTCTTGGAGTTACGTGAGTAGGATAGCCTGTGACGTTATATTGTACGCTAGCGTAGCATTCTTCTGTCAAGACTGTAAGAGGGACGCCATTAGACATAGCCTTGGAAAGCTGTGTAGTTAATTGAATTGTTTAAATGTTTTGAATAGAGTTACTTAGTGAAACCTTGCATTATGATTTGTAATAAGCTTGCCTGGTATTTTATCCCATCCCTTTAAGACATTTTCAGTTATTTAAGTGTTATTCGTGGTGCAGAACTGCGCTACGAACGAACGAGCCGCTGCCGCGGCGCATTCAAATTGCATTAAATGAAATCTATCATACCGCAAAGAAGCGGGCAGGTAATAGTGAAGTAAAATTATTTCTTTCAGCTTTCGGAATAGCAGAGTAGAGCAGCAGATTTTATGATGTGTTTACAGGTTTTACAGGCTGCTGATAATATATTACTAACAGTGCAAAAAGATAATTTAGCTTCATAACGTAAAAGAAATCTTGCTGTGCGTAGTTGTGGTCTGGCAACCTTATAGTAAAAACATTTTTTTTCTCCGATAATAGTCTCATGTTCTCGTATTAGTCGTGGTACTTATTGGTGTTTTACTGTTAACAAAAATCCATTGCAAAATTTTGATGTTGAACAATCATTGCGTACTGTAACATCAGTATTGAAAATAAAGTAATTTTCATTAACCTTTTCAATAACTATAAAGTAAGGAAGATATGTTGAACTTTACAGTGAGTTACAGTAACGAAAAAATGTTCCTTTAATAGAAAGCCAGATCCAGAAGAATAAGAACATAATATATTTTGTTTTGTTGAAAATTAATGATCCAAAGAAAGTCACAGCACAGCATCACTAAAAGGTATTTCGGGGCTCTTTTCGTAGTAACATATTTTATTTCATTTATTAGTTGTTACGCGAGTAATAATAGAACAAAGCAAATAATAATAGAGTAAGCGAAAGTCAATATCTGTTCACATTGTCATTTTGCTTGGTTCACTAGTGGTGTACTATGAAAATGGCTGTACACTGCACAAGATCATGGGACATAAACAACTGGCTGCAATAACGCGAACGCAAGGTATAAAAGGGCAGTGCATTGGCGGTGCTGACATTTCTACTCTGGCTATTCATGTGAAAACGGCCGCACAACGGAAATCGACAGACTTGGAACGTGGAATGGTAGCTGGAGCTAGACGCGTGAGATATTCCATTTTGGAAATCGTTGGGGAATTCAGTATTCCGAGATCCACAGTGTCAGGAGTGTTGCAAGAATACCAAATTTTAGGCATTACCTCTCACCACAGACAAAACAGTGCCCGGCGACCTTCAATTATCGACCGAGAGCAGCGGCATTTGTGTAGAGTTGTCTGTGCTGACAGACAAGCAACACTGCATGAAACAGCCGTATGAATCATTGTAGGACGTACAACGAACGTATCCGTTAGGTGCGGCGGAATTTGTCATTACTGGGCGATGGCAGCAGATGACCGATGCGACTTCCTTTGGTAACAGCACAACAACGCCTGCAGCGCCTCTCCTGGATTCGTACCCTCATCAGCTGGACCGCAGATGTCAGGAAAACCATGGTCTGGTCACACGAGTTCCGATTTCAATTGGTAAGAGTTGATAATAGGATTCGAATGTTGCGCAAACCTCATGAAGCTTTGGAACCGAGTAGTCAATAGGGCAGTGAGGTTGGTGGTAGCTTTTTAATCGTGTATGGTGTGTTTACATGGAATGAAACCGATCGTTTACTGGAAATTGTTGTGTTCGGCTACTTGCTGACCATTTGCAGCCATTCATGGACTTCAGGTTACCATACAACGACGGGATTTTTGTGGGTGATAATGCGGCATGTCACCGGGCCACAACTGTTCACAGCTGGTTTGAAGAACATTCTTCACTGCTCGAGAGAAGGATATTTATGGGCCATAATTGAGAGTTCACTTCGTGCACAAAATCCTGTGCAGGCAACAATTTCGCAATTACGGACCACTATTGAGGCAACATTGCTCATTATTTCTGCAAGGAACTTCCAACAACTTCTGAGTCCTCGCCAGCCACGTCGAGTTGCTGCCCTACTCCGGGAAACAGAAGCTCTGGTGCAATATTAGGTGGTACGCCATGCGGTTTGTCACCTCACTGTATACTACTGGTATGTATACAGCACCATTTTCGCCATTTGGTCTATACGCTGATCAGCTTTCGTTGTCTCCATACTCCGTAACATGGTTTTATATTTGAAGACAATATTCGGCCTGTTATTGCAGCTAATATTTTGCATATCCAGTTTTTCTAACACACCAGTAACAAAAGAAACTGCATAACTCTGCAAGCGTTGTCATTGTATTGGAGCCGCATCGTGAGGGAGTGAAAGGGGTGATGTTTCCCCCGGGATGTTTGCTCTCATTTGTTGCACCACTTGTTGACAAACTGGTCCACTGTGTTTGTATTTTAAACACGCAGCACTCGCACACAAGAGCATCAGTGAGAGCTGCCGCGGCGGTGCAGCCGGGCCGCTGGGTGACCCAGATAGCGCCGCAACGCCCCGTAGGGCCGTGCCAAGGCCATAGCCCCGCCCTGTGGCCCTCCGTAAAGGGCCCGCCTCACCCAGATAGGCCGCACTAAAGGCGCCCGGCGCCTCCTGTAATTGTGCCGTCCGCGCGTAAATGAACACCGCCTCGAGTAGCGCTTGGAACAAGAGCTTCCGGCGATCGCATTGCCATCTCTATCAACGCCTCGGAACGGCGCCCTTAAAATCACTTGCTGTAATCCAGAACGGAGTTCTAAAGGTTTAATGGGCCTTATTCCGTTTTATGCGACACTGGATTTGTACTGGGTTATCTGAAAAGTGTCTTACGAATCGAAGTAAAAAGAAACAAAGGAACATGTTTCATTGATCCAGTAAATACACACCTGCTACTGTTTTTTGCCACGTGTCCTGCAAGATTACTTCAATATTTTGGATTAATTATACACATCAAAAAAAGTTTTTCATCACCCCGGTTACCAAAACTGCCGAAGATTGACGTTGACTGTGGATATTGTCACAGACACAGTACCTCTGACTGTTCAGAGATGTCACTAAACCTGCCCAAAGACGTAAGCAAGCATGCATGAGAAGACGAAGGGGGTCCGACAGCCGATTATTTCCAGTTATTCCACCAGGGTGGAGACCGTATTTACGACATTTGTGCGACCAACTGCCGAGTACTGTTCGAGTGTTTGGAATCCGCACCAGGTCAAATTAAAGGAAGACATCGAAGTAATTCAGAGGCGAGCAGCCAATTTTGTGACCAATAGGTTCGAACCAGTAGGTGTTACGGAGGTGCTTTGGAAACTGAAATGGGAATCGCCAGAGGGAAGACAGCGTCCTTTTCGAGGAGTACCACGGAGAAAATATAGAGGACCGGTATTTCAAACTGACTGCAGAACGATTCTACTACTGCCAACGTACATTTCGCGTAAGGACAACGAAATTAAGACTAAAGAGATTAGGGTCCGTACGGAGACATGTGGAATGTTATTTTTCGTTCGCTCTGTTTACAAGTGGAATAGGAGAGGAAATGAAAAGTAGTCGTACAGGTTACCCTCTGCCATGCACCACACGGTAGTTTGTGTAATATGTATGTAGACGTAGATACGAACGTATTGTCTTTCTCAGTACCGGATCCTTTATCAGGTTCTTCTACACATTGTCCCACAGCTTGATAAATTGTAATCATCATCATGATCATCTACATCTGGGCCAATCTATACCCCTTATCCCTTTCGGTACATACCGCCAAACTTTTTTATGATATCCACCTTGTTGCACTCTGTGTACAGGTAGCTTCCATTTTTGCTTACATGTCTTGATTTTTCCTATTACAAATATTTGATGCCCAGTTCTAATACTTTAGTTTTCTATTTTATCTTCTAGTTTCCATCTTTTAACGGAGAATCTGCAAGGAATTTCATTACTGTCGTTACTCTGCGATTTATGTCTTCCTTGTTTGGTGCCCAAGCCTCAGATTCATAAATTAGCACTGGAACAGCTAGGGTCTTGCGAAAATCTTGCTTACATTTCTTCAGTTGTCGTTTTGTTTCATTCTCTTACAACAGACATCCTGAAAATTTGCTGTTTCATTCCTTACATACGAGAAATTTCACAGCTACCTGAGTTAGAACGACCCACTTGTTCGATGATTGTGTTTTCTGTCGCTATATTTGAGGGCACCCGTTGTTTTCCTTTTGTCTTTTCTACAAATATTCTGAAAATACAATTTTGGACAGAGTGATTTAATTTAAAATTAAGTCTACGTAATTATTCTTCTGAAGCGGTTATTGTAATCTGCTCGTCAGCATACATTAACGTTTTTATGTACTAGACTTTATGAACTTTTATTCCTTTGTTGTTTCTTGTTTTCTCATTCCATTTTTAAACATGCCATTTACACAGAAACTGAATAAAATTAGATAAGGCTTACAATATTGTTTAACTCCTTACTTAGACATAATGCCGTTTTTAGTAATCTGGTTCCATGTCTAGGTTATAAATTTAGTTTCATTGTAAAAACTTCATATGGCTCATATCAAAATTGAGGAGTATCATTTTCTCGTAATATTATGTATTAGAGCGTATAATCGGGCAGATAGGTTAGAAAATTTAAAAATGGAAATACACTCCTGGAAATGGAAAAAAGAACACATTGACACCGGTGTGTCAGACCCACCATACTTGCTCCGGACACTGCGAGAGGGCTGTACAAGCAATGATCACACGCACGGCACAGCGGACACACCAGGAACCGCGGTGTTGGCCGTCGAATGGCGCTAGCTGCGCAGCATTTGTGCACCGCCGCCGTCAGTGTCAGCCAGTTCGCCATGGCATACGGAGCTCCATCGCAGTCTTTAACACTGGTAGCATGCCGCGACAGCGTGGACGTGAACCGTATGTGCAGTTGACGGACTTTGAGCGAGGGTGTATAGTGGGCATGCGGGTGGCCGGGTGGACGTACCGCCGAATTGCTCAACACGTGGGGCGTGAGGTCTCCACAGTTCATCGATGTTGTCGCCAGTGGTCAGCGGAAGGTGCACGTGCCCGTCGACCTGGGACCGGACCGCAGCGACGCACGGATGCACGCCAAGACCGTAGGATCCTACGCAGTGCCGTAGGGGACCGCACCGCCACTTCCCAGCAAATTAGGGACACTGTTGCTCCTGGGGTATCGGCGAGGACCATTCGCAACCGTCTCCATGAAGCTGGGCTACGGTCCCGCACACCGTTAGGCCGTCTTCCGCTCACGCCCCAACATCGTGCAGCCCGCCTCCAGTGGTGTCGCGACAGGCGTGAATGGAGGGACGAATGGAGACGTGTCGTCTTCAGCTATGAGAGTCGCTTCTGCCTTGGTGCCAATGATGGTCGTATGCGTGTTTGGCGCCGTGCAGGTGAGCGCCACAATCAGGACTGCATACGACCGAGGCACACAGGGCCAACACCCGGCATCATGGTGTGGGGAGCGATCTCCTACACTGGCCGTACACCACTGGTGATCGTCGAGGGGACACTGAATAGTGCACGGTACATCCAAACCGTCATCGAACCCATCGTTCTACCATTCCTAGACCGGCAAGGGAACTTGCTGTTCCAACAGGACAATGCACGTCCGCATGTATCCCGTGCCACCCAACGTGCTCTAGAAGGTGTAAGTCAACTACCCTGGCCAGCAAGATCTCCGGATCTGTCCCCCATTGAGCATGTTTGGGACTGGATGAAGCGTCGTCTCACGCGGTCTGCACGTCCAGCACGAACGCTGGTCCAACTGAGGTGCCAGGTGGAAATGGCATGGCAAGCCGTTCCACAGGACTACATCCAGAATCTCTACGATCGTCTCCATGGGAGAATAGCAGCCTGCATTGCTGCGAAAGGTGGATATACACTGTACTAGTGCCGACATTGTGCATGCTGTGTTGCCTGTGTCTATGTGCCTGTGGTTCTGTCAGTGTGATCATGTGATGTATCTGACCCCAGGAATGTGTCAATAAAGTTTCCCCTTCCTGGGACAATGAATTCACGGTGTTCTTATTTCAATTTCCAGGAGTGTAGAAAGGTTATTTAGATGTAGTGGGATTTAGTAAAGCCCGGTGGCAGGAGTAAAAGGACTTCTGGTCAGGTGAATACAAGCTCACACATACAAAATTAGATAGGGGTAATACAGGAGTAGATTTAATATTGAGTGAAGAAATAGCAACGCGGATAAGCTACTATGAAAAGCATAGTGATCGCATTATTGTAGCCAACCCCACACCCACCACAGCAGTACAAGTTTATATGCGGGCTAGTTCTGCAGATGAGGAGGAGATTGAGGAAATGTATGATGAGGTAAAAGATAGTTAAGGTAGCCGAAAATGTAATAGTCATGGGGGACTGGAAATCGATATTAGGAGAAGGAGGAGAAGTATTAGGCGAATATGGACTGGGGGATGGAATCAAAGAGGAAGCTGCCTGGTAGAATTTTGCATAGAGCAAGAATCATGAGAGAAGGTTGTATGCGTGGAAGAGACCTGGAGAAACCGGAATTTTTCAGATTGATTATGTACGGTTAGACACCGATTTAGGAACCATATTTAAATATTGTAACATATTTCCAGGGGCAGATGTGGACTCTGGCCACATTTTATTGGTTATGAACTGCAGATTAAAACTGAAGAAACTGCAAAAAAGGTAGGAATTTAAGAAGATGGGACCTGGATGAACTGAAAGAACCACAGGTTGTAGAGGGTTTCAGGGGGAGCATTGGGGAACGATTGACAAGAACAGGGGAAAGGAATATAGAAAAAGAATGGGTAGCTTTGAGAGATGAAATAGTGAAGGTAGCAGAGGACCAAGTAGGTAAAAGGACAAGGGCTAGTAGAAATCCTTGGGTAACACAAGAGATATTGAATTTAATCGATGAAACGAGAAAATATAAAAATGCAGTAAATGTTGTTGTTGTGGTCTTCAGACCTGAGACTGGTTTGATGCAGCTCTCCATGCTACTCTATCCTTCTTCATCTCTCAGTACCTACTGCAACCTACATCTTTCTGTATCTGTTTAGTATACTCATCTCTTGGTCTCCCTCTACGATTTTTACCCTCCACGCTGCCCTCCAATGCTAAACCGGTGATCCCTTGATGCCTCAGAACATGTCCTACCAACCGATCCCTTCTTCTAGTCAAGTTGTGCCACATACTTCTCTTCTCCCCAATCCTATTCAATACTTCCTCATTAGTTATGTGATCTACCCATCTAATCTTCAGCATTCTTCTGTAGCACCACATTGCGAAAGCTTCTATTCTCTTCTTGTCCAAATTAGTTATCGTCCATGTTTCACTTCCATACATGGCTACACTCCATACAAATACTTTCAGAAACGACTTCCTGACACTTAAAACCTATACTCGATGTTAACAAATTTCTCTTCTTCAGAAACGATTTCCTTGCCATTGCCAGTCTACATATTATATCCTCTCTACTTCGACCATCATCAGTTATTTTGCTCCCCAAATAGCAAAACTCCTTTACTACTTTAAATGTCTTATTTCCTAATCTAATTCCCTCAGTATCACCCGACTTAATTCGACTACATTCCATTATCCTCGTTTTGCTTTTGTTGATGTTCATCTTATATCCTCTTTTCAAGACACTATCCATTCCGATCAACCGCTCTTCCAAGTCCTTTGCCATCTCTGACAGAATTACAATGCCATCGTCGAACCTCAAATTTTTTATTTGTTCTCCATAGATTTTATTACCTACTCCGAACTTTTCTTTTGTTTCTTTTACTGCTTGCTCAATATACAGATTGAATAGCATCGGGGAGAGGCTACAGCCCTGTCTCACTCCCTTCCCAACCACTGCTTCCCTTTCATGTCCCTCGACTCTTACAACTGCCATCTGATTTCTGTACAAATTGTAAATAGCCTTTCGCTCCCTGTATTTTACCCCTGCCACCTTCAGAATTTGAAAGAGAGTATTCTAGTCAACATTGTCAAAAGCTTTTTCTAAGTCTACAAGTGCTAGAAACGTAGGTTTGCCTTTCCTTAATCTAGCTTCTACGATATGTCGTTGGGTGAGTATTGCCTCACGTGTTCCAATATTTCTACGGAATCCAAACTGATCTTCCCCGAGGTCGGCTTCTACCAGTTTTTCCATTCTTCTGTAAAGAATTCGCGTTAGCACTTTGCTTCCGTGACTTATTAAACTGATTTTTCGCTAATTTTCACATCTTTGAGCACCTGCTTTATTTGGGATTGGAATTATTATATTCTTCTTGAAGTCTGAGGGTATTTCGCCTGTCTCATACATCTTACTCTCAAGATGGTAGAGTTTTGTCAGGACTGGCTCTCCTAAGGCCGTCAGTAGTTCTAATGGAATGTTGTCTACTCCCTGGGCCTTGTTTCGACTCAGGTCTTTCAGTGCTCTGTCAAACTCTTCACGCAGTATCGTATCTCCCATTTCATCTTCATCTACATCCTCTTCCATTTCTATAACATTGCCCTCAAGTACATCGCCCTTGCATAGACCCTCTATATTACTCCTCCCACGTTTCTGCTTTCCTTTCTTTGCTTATAACTGGATTTCCATCAAAGCTCTTGATATTCATGCAAGTGGTTCTCCTTTCTCCAAAGGTCTCTTTAATTTTCTTGTAGGCAGTATCTATCTTACCCCTAGTGAGATAAGCCTCTATATCCTTACATTTGTCCTCTAACCATCCCTGCTTAGCCATTTTGCACTTCCTGTCGATCTCATTTTTGAGACGTTTGTATTCCTTTTTGCCTGCCTCATTTACTGCACTTTTATATTTCCTCGTTTCATCAATTAAATTCAATATTTCTTCTGTCACCCAAGGATTTCTACTAGCCCTCGCCTTTTTACCTACTTCATCCTCTGCTACCTTCACTATATCATCTCTCAAAGCTACCCATTCTTCTTCTACTGTATTTCTTTCCCCCATTCCTGTCAATTGTTCCCTTATGCTCTCCCTGAAACCCTGTACAACCTCTGGTTTAGTCAGTTTATCCAGGTCCCATCTCCTTAAATTCCCACCTTTTTGCAGTTTATTCAGTTTTAATCTACAGTTCATAACCAATAGATTGTGGTCAGAGTCTACATTTGCCCCTGGAAATGTCTTACAATTTAAAACCTGGTTCCTAAATCTCTGTCTTACCAGTATATAATCTATCTGAAACCTGTCAGTATCTCCAGGCTTCTTCCATGTATACAACCTTCTTTTATGATTCTTGAACCAAGTGTTAGCTATGATTAAATTGTGCTCTGTGCAAAATTCTACCAGGCGGCTTCCTCTTTCGTTTCTTACCCCCAGTCCATATTCTCCTACTACGTTTCCTTCTCTCCCTTATCCTACTACCGAATTCCAGTCACCCGTGACTATTAAATTTTCGTCTCCCTTCACTATCAGAATAATTTCTTTTATTTCATCATACCTTTCTTCAATTTCTTCGTCATCTGCAGAGCTAGTTGGCATATAAACTTGTACTACTGTAGTAGGCGTGGGCGTCGTGTCTATCTTGGCCACAAAAGGCGTTCACTATGCTGTTTGTAGTAGCTTACCCGCACTCCTATTTTTTTTATTCATTATTAAACCGACGCCTGCATTACTCCTATTTGATTTTGTATTTATAACCCTATATTCGCCTGACCAAAAGTCTTGTTCGTCCTGCCACCGAACTTCACTAATTCCCACTATATCTAACTTTAACCTATCCATTTCCCTTTTTAAATTTTCTAATCTACCTGCCCGGTTAAGGGATCTGACATTCCACACTTCGATCCGTAGAACGCCAGTTTTCTTTTTCCTGATAATGACGTCCTCTTGAGTAGTCCCCGCCCGGAGATCCGAATGGGGGACAATTTTACCTCCGGAATATTTTACCGAAGAGGACGCCATCACCATTTATCCATACAGTAAAGCTGCTTTCCCTCGGGAAAAATTACGGCCGTAGTTTCCCCTTGCTTTCAGCCGTTCGCAGTACCAGCTCAGCAAGGCCGTTTTGGTTAAAGTTGCAAGGCCAAGTCAGTCAATCATCCAGACTGTTGCCCTTGCAACTACTGAAAAGGCTGCTGCCCCTCTTCAGTAACCACACGTTTGTCTGTTTTGGTTGCACCTACGGTACGGCTATCTGTATCGCTGAGGCACGCAAGCCTCCCCACCAACGGCAAGGTCCATGGTTCTTGGGGAGGTTGCAGTAATAAAGCAGCTGAAAGAGAATACAAAAATGAGATTGACAGGAAGTGCAAAATGGTTAAGCAGGAGTGGCTAGAGGACAAATGTAACGATGTAGAAGCATATATCTTTAGGGGTAAGACAAATACTGACTACAGGAAATTTAAAGAGACCTTTGGAGAAAAGAAAACTACCTTTATGAATATGAAGAGCTAAATTGGAAAACCAGTTCCAAGCAAAGAAGGAAAGCAGAAAGGTGGAAAGAGTATTTGGAGGGCCTGTAGAGGGGAGATGCACTTGAGGGCAATATTATGGAAATGGAAGAGAATGTAGAGGAAGATGAGAAGGGAGATTTGACACTACGTGAAGAATATCTTTTGTACTTTGGGGCCCGCAGTGCAAAATATGTCTTTTAATAACATGATTATTTTGAATAATAGCCAGTTACACTGCTATGCAAACTGTTTATATTTTATCTCATTTACTACGAGCCCATTTCGGCAAATTGACATGGTCAGGGGCTCTGTATATACATGAATAAGCGATGGTCTGAATATAATGGTCTTGTAGCTATGATCTGAAAAGCTATAATATACCATTATGTGTTTTTCACCTTACATGTCACTCGTTGCTGTCATGTCCTGTCTGTTTTTGAATTATTACTTTCTCCCAAGTGTACACTGGAGATTTATTTCAGATATTCCTTGTTTTCCATATATGTTACTTTTCTGACAGCTTAGATGACAAAATACTGACACCAATTTACAGAACAATGGAAAAACTCATAGAAGCCGTCCTTGGGGAAGATCAGTTTGGATTCCGAAGAAATGTAAGAACACGACAGACTGTACAGACCCTCGAATTCTCATAGAAGGCAGGTTAAGCAAGGGCAAATAAAGAAAATTTTGGAGGGTGACTTAAAGTCCAGGGAGAAGAAATAAAAACTTTGAGGCTTGCCGATGACATTGTAATTCTGTCAGAGACACCAAAGCACTTGGAAGAGCGGTTGAATGGAATGGACAGTGTCTTTAAAGGAGAAGATAATATGAACATCAACAAAAGCAAAGCGAGAATAATGCAATGTCAACATCTTCATAGATACTCTGCAAATTACATTTAAGGGCCTGGCATAGGTTTCGTCGAACCACCTTCACTATTCTCTATTATTCCAATATCGTACAGTGTGCGGAAAGAACGAACATCTGTATCTTTCCGTACGAGCTCTTATTTCCCATATTTTGTCATGGTAACCGTTTGACCGTACGTAGGTCGGTGTCAACAAAATATTTTCGCATTCGGAGGAGAAAGTTGGTGATTGGAAATTCGTGAGAAGATTCCGTCGCAACGAAAAACTCCTTTCTTTTAATGATGCCCACCCCAAATCCTGTATCATTTCAGTGACACTGTCTCCCTTATTTCGCAATAACACAAAACGTGCTACCCTACTTCGAACTTTTTCGATGTACTCCGTCAATCCTATCTCGTAAGGAGCCCACACTGCGCAGCAGTATTCTAAAAGAGGACGGACAAGCGTAGCGTACGCAGTCTGCTTAGTAGATCTGTTACATTTTCTAAGTTTCACTTTGTAAACTCTCCCCTACACTGTCGCAAAATCATTTCTCCGCAATATCCGTTCTTCGAGGAGTGCTGGTCCAGTAGAGTACACAGTAGAGCTTCCGTGATGTTTGCAAGGTGGCGAAGAGTCACTGGCGTAATTGAATCTATGAGCATATGTCATGAACTGTGCTAGGGCAGGGAGGAACAAGTTCGCGGTTGTGATTAAAGGTACGAAGACACGACTAAACGGAGGTCACGTACTATGCCAAGGCGAGGCGTCGTTTCTGGCCGTGACTAGCAGTAGCTTCACCATGGCCCTCACATATGACACAAATTCATCGATGCACAACAACCCGTTTCTTTGTTGGATTTTGTGCCAACCGTGAAGGCTGAACGGGCCAAGATAGTACACATCGATATATACAAAGCCGATCTAGGAATTTCTGATCGTTACCTCGAATGAAATGTGATGAGAAAACTGTTTCAACCCTTCAGCGGCAGAAAACTAGTTTAGCTTCATATTTCGCTGTAGTAAGCTTAGAACACTTTAAGGCCTTTTTTTCTAGAAATGTCGCAAGACCAGATTTGAGATGGTAACTGGAAGAAATGAACTGCATTCCATACTTTTCCGAAGCGAGGTTATGCCACATATTTAACACGATAGTTAAATTTTTTTATTCGAGAATGTTTGTGTTTAAAGTAAATAATATGAGAACATGAAACATATCCATCATTTAGTTCGGCACTTTCTACTGATGACTGATTACACTACTTAACAAATTTAAACTTTTTTTCTGCATCTGGTTTGTAAATGGGTGGATTTACCTACTTTTGGGGTGCCGAGTAAACTGGTAAAATCAGTTTTTCTCTATGACGTCACATTTCCTAGATACACAGCAGAATAAAAAATGGGAAGAGCGAAAATTGACACAATTAAGTGAAACAAAAATACACATTCAGAACTTTTCAAATTAGTACTATTTTCTGTGTATATATGGGCATGATACCAATAAAAGGTCCAAATTACTTCAGATGATATTTTCACCTTTAATCGTCTTTGGTTTTTTAAAATGCGACGACGGAGCTCTTCTTTTGTTTGTCATTTCATCACTCTCCCTAACACGACCCCAGCAGTAGTCACTCATCATAGAAGGGTTCAAATGCCCTTGGTAACGGTGTTCCATGGTAAGAATGTCTTGATGAAAGCGTTCACCATGCTCATCGCTTACGGCTTCCAAATTTTCCGGGGAGAAATCGGGGTGCGAATGTAAAAAGTGAAATTTAAGCGACATTCTACATCCCATGTTTTTATACTTGTCCAACAGATCATTCACAATGGTAACAAAGTTTTTGTCTTTTCTTTTACCCAAAAAGCCCTTCACAATTGCTTTAAAAGAAGACCAAGCAGCTAATTGAATACCTGTGAGTTTGGTATCAAAGGTTGGATCTGTCAGTAATTTTCTTATTTGTGGTCCAACAAATATACCCTCTTTCAGCTTTGCCTAACTTAATTTGGGAAACTTTTTTTTTAAAGTGATTGAAGGCCTCACCTTTTTCATCCGGGGCTTTTACAAAGGTCCTGATAAAGCCTAACTTGATATTAAAGGGGGGGGGGGGGAGCAAAATGATTTTATCGGGCACAACAGAAACGAGATTTACTAGTTGCCATTTTTCTTAGTGTAAGTTTTAAACACAAAAAGTTTGCATTCTCTTTTACAGGAGACACTCACTGAGGATGTCTTTCACACCACTGAATTACCACACCAACCATTTACTAACGATTTGTAAATCTTCTAGCTCTCTCTGCAAATCAGAAACAAACAATTAAACATCAAAACAGAAGAACAGCAAAAAGCGAAAAATAAAAAACCTTTAAAAACCGAAAAATGATACGTGCTAGAACATTGTGAACGGTATATTCTGACTCTACATACCAAAATACATACTAGTTGATGTATCACATCCCAGATGCAAAATTGCTGTTGACTAGTGTTATCTCCACATAGTGGAAACTCTTACATCTAGGAATGGCCTTTTGCGGAAACTACAAAGCTTTGTAGTAGCCAAGAATGTGGCAGGTGGCTTTATTGTTCACTGATGCCCTCTTTCAAAAATTTTGAGATGAAGGATTCTCCAAATACCAGTCCGTAGTGCTCCACTGTCAGTGGTGGTCACTTGTATTACTGCAAATAAAATCATTTCCTTGCCCCATGTGTGTCATGTGTCCGTACGCATTTGCACGAAAAAGTCAGCAATATGTGTGTCCTCTCAAGCGCTAGTCACATGGGGCCGCTGCGATGTTCGTGGCGTTGTGTGTGGGCTTCCACAACCGATCGATTGCATACTTGCATGACAGTCATGGTGTCCCGAAAAATGCGAACAGCGATATTGTGAAACGATGTACCGCTAGTTTGATAGGCCACGATACTGCCGGTGTTGAATTCCGACACAGACTGGTAGCCGTTTTGGCTCTCACATAAGGCATAATACGATCTCCTGACAAACAGAAAACACTGAAATGCGATTTGTGAATCAGAAACCTGCCCCATAAACTTTCCTCGTATACAAAATTTGAATGGCACGACTCTAGCTTACTATGTGCAGTTAGAAAAGATGCTAATGATTCGTGTCAAAGCCGGTAGTGCACATCATATCAGTTTGACGCCTGTTGCACGTCGCATGCTTGGTGTTACAAATTTAATGACCGGCACAATACTTTAGGTTGTCTATATGAAGATGGTATCTGTTCTTTCGGACATGTCCGAAAGAACAGAGCAGTTACTAAATATAGTCTTCCAAAATGCCTTCATAAAAGAAGACGAAGTAAATATTCCAGAATTCGAATCAAGAACAGCTGCCAACATGAGTTACGTAGAAGTAAATATCCTCGGAGTAGGGAAGAAACTTAAATCACTTAATAAAAGTAAATCTTCTGATTCAGACTGAATACCAATGAGGTTCCTTTCAGAGTATGTTGATGCAATAGATCCATACTTAACAATCATATACAACCGTTCGATAGACGAAATATCAGTACCCAAAGACTGGAAAGTTGCACAGGTCACACCAATATTCAAGAAAGGTAGTAGAAGCAGTCCACTAAATTACAGGCCATTATTATTAACTTCGATATACAGCACGATTTTGGTACATATAATGTGTTCAAACATTATGAATTACCTCGAAGAAAACGGTCTATTGACACACAGTCGGCAAGGATTTAGGAAACATAGTTTACTCGCATGAAGTGTTGAGTGCTATTGACGAGGGATTTCATATTGATTCCGTATTTCTGGATTTCCGGAAGGCTTTTCATACAGTACCACACAAGCCGCTTGTAGTGAAATTGCGTGCTTTGGAATATCGTCTCAGTATGTGACTGGATTCGTGATTTCCTGTCAGAGAGGTCACAATTCGTAATAGCTGACGGAAAGCCATCGAGAAAACAGAAGTGATTTCTGGCGTTTCCCAAAGTAGTGTTATAAGCTCTTTGTTGCTCCTTATCTATATAAGCGATTTGGGAGACAATCTGAGCAGCAGTATTAGGTTGTTTGCAGGTGACCATGCCGTTTATCAAAAATAACTCTAAGTACTATGGGACTTAACATCTGAGGTCATCAGTCCCCAAGAGTTAGAACTACTTAAATCTAACTAATATAAGGACATCACACACATCCATGCCCGAAGCAGGATTCGAACCTGCGACCGTAGCAGCAGCGCGGTTCCAGACTGAAGCGCCTAGAACCGCTCGACCACAGCGGCCAGCTGCCGTTTATCGACTAATAAAGTCATTAGAAGGTTAAAACAAATTGCAAAACGATTTAGAAAAGATATCTGAATGATGTGATAATTGGCAGTTGACCCTAAATAACGAAAAGTATGAGGTAATCCACATGAGTGCTAAAAGGAATCCATTAAACTTCGGTTACACGATAACTCAGTCAAATCTAAAGGCCGCAAATTCAAGTGAATACTTAGGAATTACAATTAGGGACAACTTAAATAGGAAGGAACACACAGGAAATGTTGTGGAGAAGGCTAAGCAAAGACTGCGTTTTATTGGCAGGACACTTAGAAAATGTAACAGATCTACTAACAAGAGAACCACCCCATCGCACCCCCCTCAGATTTAGTTATAAGTTGTCACAGTGGATAGGCCTTAAAAAAATGAACACAGATCAATCGAGAAAACAGGAAGCAGTTGTGTGGAACTATGAAAAAAAATAAGCAAAATATTCAAACTCATTAGTCCATGGGCAAAATAGGCAACATAAAGGATAGTCTGAGCGCAGGAGCGTTGTGGTCCTGTGGTTAGCGTGAGCAGCCGCGGAGCGAGAGGTCCTTGGTTCAAGTCTTCCCTCGAGTGAAAAGTTTATTATTTTATATAATCTACTTCGCTCTCCAAAATTCCAGGACCCAGGACATGTTCAGATTTGCTTGGACATATGCAGGATTTGACGGTCTACACACGGAAAAATTTGAAAACGTTAAAGCATATGTTTTGACAGATCACAGGGAAAACTGTGCGACTATGAAACTGTTGCATTCATTTGTTGCAGTTTATGTGACAAACTATGCGGTTCTGGGCGCTCCAGTCTGGAGCCGGGCGACCGCTACGGTCGCAGGTTCCAATCCTTCCTCGGGCATGGATGTGTGTGATGTCCTTAGGTTAGTTAGGTTTAATTAGTTCTAAGTTCTAGGCGACTGATGACCTCAGAAGTTAAGTCGCATAGTGCTCAGAGCCATTTGAACCATTTGTGACAAACTCTTACGTTTCCATCACTTTTTTGGGAGTGATTATCACATCCACAAGAAAACCTACATAGGGCAAGGTAGAAGAATCTTTTTACCCATTCGCCAAGTGTACAAGTTAGGTGGGTCGACAACATATTCCTGTCATGTGACACACATGCCGTCACCAGTGTCGTATAGAATATATCAGACGTGTTTCCCTGTGGAGGAATCGGTTGACCTATGACTTTGCGATCAAATGTTTTCGGTTACCATTGGAGAGGCACGTCCTTTCGTCTACTAATCGCACGGTTTTGCGGTGCGGTCGCAAAACACAGACACTAAACTTATTACAGTGAACAGAGACGTCAGTGAACGAACGGACAGATCATAACTTTGCGACAATAAAGAAAGTAAACTTTTCACGCGAGGGAAGACTTGAACCAAGGACCTCTCGTTTTACAGCTGCTCACGCTAACCACGGCACCACGGCGGTCCTGCGCTTACGCTGTCCATGATGTTGCCTATCTTGCGCATGGACTACTCAGTTTGTATATTTTGCTTATCTTTTTCATACTTCTAGACAACTTCTTCCTGTTTTCTCAATTGAGCTGTGTTCAATTTTTCAAGGCCTATCCACTGTGCCAACTTTTAACTAAATCTGAGGGAGGTGTGATGGGGAGGTTCCCTTGTAAGGACACTACCTACACTATGCTTGTCCGTCCTCTTTTAGAATACTGCTGCGTGGTGTGGGATCCTTACGAGATAGGATTGACGGAGTACATCGAAAAAGTTCAAGGAAAGGCAGCAAGTTTTGTGTTATCGCGAAATAGGGGAGAGAGTGTCACTGAAATGATAGAGGATTTGGGGTGGACATTATTAAAACAATGGCGTTTTTCGTTGCGTCGGAATCTTCCCACGAAATTCCAATCACCAACATTCTCCTCCGAATGGGTGAATTTTTTGTTGACACCGACCTACATAGGGAGAAACGATCACCATGATAAAATAATGGCAATCGGAAAGATATAGGTGTTCGTTCTTTGCGTGCGCTATACGAGATTGGAATAATAGAGAATTGTTAAGGTAGGTCGATGAACCCTCTTCCGGGCACTTAAATGTGATCTGCAGAGTATCAAATGTTCAAATGTGTGTGAATTCCTATGTATCCAAACTGCTGATGTCATCGGTCCCTAGACTTACACACTACGTAATCTTACTTAAACTAACTTCTGCTAAGAACAACACACACACACACACACACACACACACACACACTCACATACACACACACACACACACACACACACACACACACACACACACACACACACACACACATGCTCGAGGGAGGACTCGAACCTCCGGCGGGAGGGGCCACGCAATCCGTGACGTGCCGGCCGAAGTGGCCGTGCGGTTAAAGGCGCTGCAGTCTGGAACCGCAAGACCGCTACGGTCGCAGGTTCGAATCCTGCCTCGGGCATGGATGTTTGTGATGTCCTTAGGATAGTTAGGTTTAACTAGTTCTAAGTTCTAGGGGACTAATGACCTCAGCAGTTGAGTCCCATAGTGCTCAGAGCCATTTGAACCATTTTTTGAATCCGTGACGTGGCCCCTCTAACCGCGCGGTCACTTCTCCCGGCTGTAGAATATACATGTAGATGTAAGTGTAGAATTTAGTCAGACCGTTCCTGGCCACCCTGCACGCATGTATGAAAGTATATAAAGTGTGTGATGCCACATGGAATGTGATGATAGGAAAGTTAATGTTTAATGTTCCATCAAAGACATGGTCATTAACCAGCCGCTGTGGTATACGGAACCGCACTGCTGCTACGGTCGCAGGTCCGAATCCTGCCTCGGGCATGAATGTGTGTGATGTCCATGGGTTAGTTAGGCTTAGCTTAAGTAGTTCTAAGTCTAGGGGATTGATGATCTCATATGTTAAGTCCCATTGTGCTTAGAGCCATTTGAAACATGGTCATTAGAGACGGAGCACAAGCTTGTATTGCGAAGAGATGGAAAAGGAATCGGCCACACCCACCCTTTCTGATCAGAGTAACCGTGTAATTCCAAATCAGGGAAGTTAACTGGGAATTCCAACAATCGCCCCCCGAATACGTTTCCAGTGTCCTACCACAGCACCAACCTGTTCTTTTACAGAGCATTGCGCCTAATGTTATTTATTCACCAAAGACGTGGCCTTTGTAGCACTCGATTCTCACTACAAATGTGATAACATTGTGGTTTGTATTGTTTTGTAATTTTCTTGCTCACATCCACGCTTACATCCAAAGTGTTTCCGACTAATGTTAAGTTCTTGGCCTTTCCTTTCTTCTCTCACCCGATTAGTTTGTTTTTGTAGCGTAATACCATGTGGGTACTGACACTGATTGTACAATTAAACGAAGGACGTGTGTCATAACTGGTTGTTTACATGGTATTCATTAATTTCATCACTGCAACTAATCAGCTCTAAAACCTACACAATAGTGGCATCGTGATACCACCAACAGAAAGAAAGTATTTTTCTCTTCATAATTACTTGTGGTTAACGCAAATTGCATTCTCATTCAAATTGTTCTTATTCCATTACAAAACGCCAGTTACTGAAACAAGGAAAAATATTTTTGGGTAACTTTACATTTCTATGAAAGCATTTCCGTATTAACATGTATGTTTCTCATATTCGTCTCATTTCTTACTGGGTCATTAGTTTAGAAGAAGTCTGCTGCTTATCAGCTTACAGAGTATCGTTTGTCATCAACTACATGGCATTTTCATTAGTGACCTAAATATGCCTTTGCAAAGGAAGTTGCAGGACGACAAAACTTTTTCAGTGATATAATTGTTTTGGTGCTTATTCCATTCCTGAACACGATGGTGTGTGTTTTACATGTCGTACACCAGAAACATAAGTTGAAATATGAATCGCTGTAGGAACAAATTTTTCGTTATGTGATCAAAATTCAGGCGAGTGAATGTCATATGACCTTCACTGTTTCTGAAGTGCCTCATTTACACTTTGCAGTGGTTGTATTAACCGTATCCTACGATTCTTCATCTGAACAGATTTCGCAAAAAGGAAAGAGAGAGGTGAATGTCATATGAACTTCACTGTTTCTGAAGTGCCTCATTTACACTTTGCAGTGGTCGTATTAACCGTATCCTACGATTCTTCATCTGAACAGGATTCGCAAAAAGGAACGAGAGAGATCGACATATAAGAAAATATCTGAATGGCACAAGGAATTAGGGGTAAATATTAATAGAAATGGTGATAGACACAACATCTTGTTAATTATTTTTATTTTCATAAAAAGTCAGTTTATAGAAAATACAACACACTTAGAAAAATCACAGCCATCTTATAGATAATTTTGTGTATATACTTCAATATCACTTTCAATTTGATATTAACTTACACTGACTTTCTGTTACCACCAAGTGAGTTTATTACAAAGAACGACTTGCTTGAGAGGTAAAAGAGCTACTTAAATCATAGTAGTAATTGTTTATCATAACTTATTGTTAGCTGTAGATACACCAACATCATAGATTTTAAAAGAGCTTCCGGAAATTTTTCTCTCGAAACAAATCGTTCTTAACATCAATGCATGAGAATCAATACCTAATTTCATTCCAAAATAACAACAGTATTCAGTTCATAAAGCATTATCAGAGGTTTGTTACTGACTGCTAATTAAACACAGTCTAAAATGACATTTCATTACAGAGAATTTTTCTCCTTATTATTAATATATACAAATACATACAAATTGTTTCCTACTGACTTACGGAATGTATTTCTAGGGATATTATGTCAGTCCTGTCCCGAATATAGTGAAGTCCATTTCTACTATCTGCTTCAAATATCATATGAGAGTTCATTTTCTCCAAGGTAATGGGATTTTCAAGTATGCAATCTATATTTTAAGGATGTGTTGCAAGTTTCATTAGTCAGTTACAATATCAAGAGGAGGCAGGAAACAACTTATAACAAAAGGTGGACTTAATAGGACTAATACTCAAATATTTGGCACAAATATACAGTGATCACAACCATTCAGACTCTTAGGCCGTATTTGTTATTCATTATTGTTGAGAAGTAACTGATAAAATTAGGCGTAGACAGCGGTCGATTTGAAATTAGACCCGATATCTATCAAGTGTCGCAGTATCTGATGTTTCCATACTGTACAAAACAAAGGATAAATAAGACACCTGTTTTGTATCCAAAGACTGTTGAGTATATCATGGAATGTAAATACTAGAAGAGAAAAATATAAGTGCCACTTGTTTTCATTTGGAAGTGATGGCAACGAATGTAAAACATTCGACAAAATTGACATATGAGGCCTTCGTCAGAACGTCATACGAGCAGTAGGGTACGTGTGGGAGAGACTTCAGGGAACAGCCCGTAAGAGGGTGAAGTTGGTATTTCCCGTTATCCTCTTGCTCTTCTTCCCACTGTACGCCTAGGGAACGCTACTCCTACATTCTCCTTACCCTCTCAGACCGTAAAAAAACCAAGGCGGAGTGAGGGAGAACCAAAACGCTAGGCAGGGCTGGCCCGCGCATCGGAATCCGCACGGTTGGCGCAGGGGGCGTCGCGAGGGCTGACCCTGCCCGCAGGCAGCGCCGCGCAGCTACTGGCAGGCCGAAGTCGACCGCTCGGCCGACCGGACAGCCGGAAGAGGTTCAAGAGTGGCCGCCGCCGGCGGCCGTCCCCCGGGAGAGTCACAGCGAGGCGGTGGCCGCGAAGTTGGGCCGCCGGCTGAGGACGCGCGTGCGGTGCAGGTCCGACTTGTGGAACTCGACGACGGTGCCGCCGCCCACGGGCAGCGGGGGCGGGTGCTGTTTGCCCGCCGCGGAGCCGATCAGAGTGCCCAGCATCTTGGAGACGGAGAACTTGCGCGCCTTGGGCTGGTGCTGCTGCGCTGCGCGGCACTCGGCCAGCAGAGAGTCGAACGCCTGGTAGAGGCCGGCCGTGTTGTCCACGGCGGACACCTCGTAGAAGGCGCAGCTTCCCTCGGAGGCGGCCTTGCGCCCTTCAGACTCCTCCACCTGCAACACAACCACATAATTTTGCGTTACAGGACATTGAACCAAACGTATAGTCGAAAATGTACATCTAAATAATCAGCAACTAGTTGCGTAATAGAAATTTAATTTCTTAACCAGTTTCGGACTTAGTACCCTTCCTCCGGAAATGATACATTATTTGCTAGTGTCAACAATCATATGCATACAGCATGAACCACATGGGCACGGCACTGTGCTGTGGGCATCTTGAAGTTGACACTCGTAAATAATGCGATAGGTATAACCTTCTGAAGAAAGGCACTAATTGACCGAAAGGGCAAGGTTAAGAAGTTAAATTTCTTTCATGCAGCTGGTTGCTAGTTATTTCCATATAAACAACTACAGTTACTGAACATTAAAAAGCACTAAACAGTCAAGAATCCTCAGGCTGAACATTTTTCGATTAATTAGAGCATTTTCACACGTCTAACGCAGTATGGTCAGGTATTCATTACTCTGGGGACAACATCTTACACGTTTCAACCTCATTAATTCCATATGGACTGTTCTACAGAGCTTGAAATCTCATTATCTTGCCACCTGCTCGATGACTATCTGAGGATATTCGTGTCTGATGCACACCTAGATGATTACTCTCAATTCTCACTTAAATATCCTGTATAAGGTGCATGCAAACACTTCCAGACTATCTTTATACAAACGAACTTCCAGCATGCCGGATTAATTGCAGGTCAACATTTTGTGTTATCAGTGCAAAGAAAAATAGACAAAGTTGAAAATTTCACTTGTATTTACATTATGATTAGCTTTTTTTCTGGAACCATTTTGAAATCATGTAGATAATCGAAATAGGACTTCCCAAAATATGAGAACCATGTCAGGATAACAAATATACACGTATAACCAAGTGCAAATGAACAGTATCCTCTTTAAGCGTCCATTTCCAGTTTTGTTATATATATATATATATATATATATATATATATATATATATATATATATATATATATATATATATGTGTGGTTCTTATATTTTGCGAAATACCATTTTGACTGTGTGGATGATCTGAAGATGGAATCTATCCCGAAACTAATGGTCAGGTAAATAAAAGCGAAATTTCCAATTTCGTTATTTTTCTGTAGTATATACCTGTTCCACTTCGTCTAGGGATCCTTGGCCGACACTTGTTTAGTTCGTTTACAGCCGTTTTTCCAGTGAAAGTAGCTAGCATTTTCAAATATTCACCCTCCATTGCCAGTGGCATACTGGGAGGTGAATCTTTGACACTGCTAGCCACCCGTTGTGGCAAAACGTAGGAAAAATCAATTAACAAATATCGACTCAAAATCCCGAGACGACAGCCAGGAGGCAACACGTTAACAAGAGGCCACGAAAGCCTCAACAGTTTTTTATTTTTCTACTGTTGCACTACCTTTGGTGCAATCTTACGAGGGAATAATAAATACCCAAGTCTTTTCGTTTGAGTTCTGATTTTTTCTAATTTTATTATGATGGTTTTTCTCACTATGTACGTGGGACTCAAGAAGATCTTTCGCCATTCAAAGAAAAAAAATAGTATTGAATCAGGTTTGATTCCTTAGGGAGCCTTATGGGCCCAGCGACTGTATTAATAACAAACAGTAAAGGGTTCAGCAATCAGTTACAATGGTATTTGCTGCCTATCTAGATTTCGGTCAGTTTGTGGCCATCTTCAGTGCAGTGAATGTAGGTTAAAACAAAAAAATCACTTGTATATGAACATAGTCCCAAATGGAGTATCCATGTCAGAGATTGAGCGCATGCGTGGATGAATTCAACCTCTGACATGAACAGTTCAGTAGGGACTATGTGCATATACAAGTGTCTACAATGTTTTAAGTTACATCTTCTGCACTGAAGATGGTCACACAGTGACGAAACCTAGATACGAAACCTAGATGCAAAAAACATCATTGAATCTGATTGCTGTAGCTTTTAATACTTCATAGTCATTGACGTTTCGTGAAAATATCTCGCCTCAAAGAAAACGCCTTTGTTTTAGAGGTTACCACTTACACTATCTCATCTTATCCGTGACCCTCTGTTCGCTACTTCGCGACAATACAAAATGATCTAGCATTCTTTGTACTTATTAGATGTACTCCGTCAGTCCTATCTGCAAGGACACCCATATCACGAAACAATATAGCGGAAGAGGTCAGAGAAGTTCATCCAGTATGGTGTGTCGGTAGTCTCTATAGTAGGCCTGTTTCACCTTATAAGTATTCTGCCAATAAAATGTACGCTTCGGTTCCCCTTCTCCAGAACATTTTCCGTGAGATGGTTCCAATTCGAGTTGATCGATCACTTTGTAATTTGTTTTGCTTTTCTGATGGCCTTACTGGACGGTAAGGAACGGGAATTGTACAGCCGAGGATCTCTAACGCTTCCATGGGGAACCTCAGGTATGACTTCAGTTCCGCCTATAACTCCTAACTGTGACCTTCCTGGTACAAAATCACGGACCTATCCACACAGCTGAGACTATCATCCATAGGGTTGCAGTTCGATTACAAATCGCCTGTGACGAATAGTGTCAAACGCTCTTGGATATCCAAAAATGTTGAACCAGTTTAAAATTCGCTCTCTACACTGCTCATTTTCCTGTGTGAACAGAGAGTCATTTGTGCTTCAAGTGAACTGTATTCGTCGATTTCGTGTTGGTTATCGACATGGGCCGATAATTTAGCGAATTAAATTTATTTTCTTCCTTCTGTTACCTGAGCAGCCTTGCAATATCGAGATGTTTTATTAGAGCTCATGGCGCACTATTAAACATCCCATTCCAGTTACGTCAGGACTTCTCTTTAATTCCGCACTATGCACAACTACGCACAATAAACCGGTATTTTCGGTAAGAAGCTATTAAAGTTCAAGGAATGTCATGCAGTGCAGTCCGGAAAGCAGTCCTTTCTGTCAGTGTATTGCGACGTATTTACTAGCGATAACTGATAATGTAGCCCTCTGAAATCTGGCTTAAACTCACGAGAGTACCGAACTGCTATGTGACTGGAGTAAAAGCTGCCGTTAAGTCAAGAGTCTGGCTGCGACGGAATGCGCGAGGCACTGACGAGGGCCGACCAGCCAGCGCACGGGGGCCAAAAATAACGACTGGCCGAGCGCCTTCGCCACAGAAGTCTTGTGGTGGGGAGGAGACTCAGTGGAAGAGAGGGAGGGAGGGGGGGAGATGGGGAGGGGGTTCAGATGCCGGGGCCGCACATTCATAGAGCCCCCCCCGAAGGTCGGGCGAGTCCAGGTACAGCCGAACCTGCCGGAAACCCAAACACCGCAAGCGGGCTAACATAACAGTCCTTGAGCGATGCGTAAATCATCTGGACGGTGGCAACATTTTCTGGACTGTTGAGATACGGGGCTGCTTATGACAGTGTGGGTGTAATACATCTATCACCAGAAACTGTCATTCGTCTGAAGACATTTCCATCAAGCGAACCTGCAGGATTCTTCCGGATATATGAGGGTGTCTATATGTATGTTACGAGCCCTTTAACATTATCTTTGATTTAGAAGTCTCCCCCCCCCCCTCCCCCCCGACTTGAAGGATCATACTCGGCTGTTATATCGATTACAGTCATCTTCTAATTGTGAACGTAATTAACGCACTGTACATAGCATCTACTAACAATAAAAATTGTTACAGTGAAATCCTTGCATAGAATCTTCAACAACTACAGATATTTCAAGTGACAAGTAATTCTGAGCAGCTTCTGTGTACTTCTTGGGCTGAAGATGCTTCATAATATCAGAGGAGTCACCATTTACGTCAAAGTCCTGCCACAAAGGGGTGTTTTAAGGCACTCTTAAGCCAATTGCCGACGGGTAACATCCTCAACAACAGTCGCTGTTTCGACAAATGAATGCGCCATCATTTAAACGAGAGATTGTTGGGCATGGCCACACATAAAGACTTCTAGTCTCACTTGTCCCTCGACAATGTACATTGTTCACCTGTCGAAATATCGGCTGTTGTCAAAGACGCTAGCTGGTTGCCTTCGCATAAGTTATCTGAATTTTCGATATGGCGGGAGAAATTCAAGTTTTCAGGTAAAATTGTATCCACGGAGACTGAAAATTATTGAGGTTAAAATGGTCTAGCCGTTCAAGGTTCCATGCGATCATTTCACAAGAATAAGTGCTGACTTTCACCAGTAACATGGTAAGCACAAGTATCTCATCTTTCTTATTGTTCTTCACTACATAAATGGAAGCCCTGTTACCACTATTTTACTGAATATTACTGTCCTTCATAATTTAATTGTAAAGGTTGTTCTTTATGTTGGTTATAGTTATTATTATTTCAAGTAATCTCCTGCTACAGAAAAGGAAACACTATACTGTCAGAGGAGAACAGTGCCTACAGTTCGGTGTCTAGCTTAGGCCTAAGCTAGACACCGACCTGGAGGGTAGAGTGCAGTAGACTGGAGTACTGACCTGCCTGAGGTGCTCGAGGTCTGCCTTGTTGGCCAGCAGAGTGGTGGGTCGGCCGGTCTTGAGAAGCCGCTGCAGAGCCGTGTGGGCGTACTCGAACGACTGCCGGTCCGTGATGGAGTAGACGAGCACGCACGCGTCCGACCACTCCACCTGCTCCACGGGCAGCGGGCTGTCGGTCTGCAACAAGGACAGGCAAACGAATCAGTAAACTCCGCGAAACCATTGATCGTACAACTCTACAATACGATCAAGACATAAAAACTTTTCATTTCGCTTTAAAGTAAAAATGTTCATGTTGAATGACTCATTACTGCTGATTACAAAGTATAATTGAGTGTCGCAACTCACCGTTTCACCAGATATGTCGACGATCTCGACATCAATTGGTGCGTTGTTCACCGTAACTGTCTGGCGATACAACAAATCTGTAACAAGGAGAGAAAAACGTTGTTGTAACAAGTTTAGACTAAAGTATATGTAAGGTGGAATAGGTATTCTACGAAGCTGTTAGCTTCCGTCTGATAACGTTAAATACAATTAAACTCTGAAAATTGGTAAAGATAGTGGGCTTAATTTCAAATGCATACATATTAATAAAACCGTATGTACTTCTACATTTCATGATTGACTGTAACACACGCTAAGTCTTGTGAAGGTAATCAAAGAACTTAATCATAGCCTTAAGAAGGTAAATATTTGATTCTTTCTGAATAAAACAATATAATTATTTCTTGTTGCGATTCAGCGCCGTGCCTTAAGTGGCGTAAAACTTAGCAAACAGTAATACACCTTTCAGTTTCAAAAATATTAGAAGTAAAACACTTTTATGGAAACTACTGTAGCTATAACTAACGAATGAAGGTAATTAATTCATAATGGAACTGGTGGAAATTTTTATGTATTCGATAGAACAGATTAATTTATTGCAAGTTTGGAATTCGGTAGCACAGTATTTCTTTACTCACTCACCTGTATCAGACCGGTACTCGCCGATGTATCTCTTGGTCAGGTACCGCACCGTCAGGGCTGCAACAACAAGAAGTAGTGTAATCATTAGCTCGAAATTTTAATCCACTTATTATTTTTAAAATAAACTTACAGTAACCATTTTCAGGGTCAACTACAGATTTTTTATAACTTTGTAAAAATGGTTGTGGTTAACAATACAATTAAAGAAGGAAGTGTGTTGTCGTTTCGTGTAGACACCCACCTGATTTGCCCACGTTGGCCTGGCCGAGCACCGCGATTCTGACGCGCGGAGCTGCGTTCTTCTCTTCTGTCTTCATGCTGATGAATGGGATGGCGCAGCACCTGCGGAGGAACAACGCAGAATCCGGTTAGCGCCGGGAAAACAAGCGTGGCCAAGTGGCCTTGGAAAAATAAAATAACACACCGCTTTACGCTCCAAGACAGATGTGAGAATTGACGATTTAGAATCACGTACTCATTGTAACAATTTCAGCAGACAAAGGTTAATTCATACAAATAAAGACGCAGACAAAGGCTTAAACACGCAAACAGTCAGCTGTGAAACCTCCTTTAAGTTTGCAAGCCTCGTATATTTAATTTACTAGTAAAACAGGGTGCCCTAAGACAGCAATGGAATTATTGGGCGTCAGTAAAGGCACCCACACTATGGTTGGCGAAATTCATGTTTTACATTACTAGCAAAACAAGGAGAAAGTGCCCATAGAAAGCAATGTAACTGCACATCTAAAGAAAACACCGACCCTTCATTTAGTGAGTATAGTATTTTACATGTTCTACATTATTAGCAACAACATCGTAAGCGCCTGACGAAAACAATGGAATTTAACGTATGAATAAAGTAACCTTTGCTTTTGATTTAAAACGTACTGAGACTGTATGCAAAAAAAAAAAAACAATTAAAACACTTTTAATAGATCTGAACGTCGCACTGATTCGTTACCAATTAGCCCTGATACTTCATACACTACTGAAAACTACTCAGCCACGAAAAATTTGTACAGTGGCTGAGAGACTAAACAGTTAGTTATATTGTTCTATCAAGAAGCGAATTGTGGACTTGTCACAGCTCATAACATCATTAACTAAATGAACTGAGTACAGAGGTGTATTCGCTGCTATACTAATCACGTAGCACAAACAGTAATAACGTTCTGTGAAAAAACTGCCTGAAGCTGCTACTTACAAATGAATCGCTGAGGACGAGATGGTGATCGGCTTGTGGTGTGACGAATTCACGACGAATTCCCGGGCACCCGTCAGTCAGCTGAGTTGACGCCGGCGGGCAGACAGTGGTAGTTGGCAGGTAGCGCTGGCTCGGTCTGCTGCTTCAGGCAATCCGAAGAGCACACAGGACACAGGCGGCAGGCTAACTGGAGCCGAGCGCGCCCGCGCGCTGCCTTTTAATACTTCATCCGTTGCCATGGCGACAGACGGTGGGCCCCGTGGGAAGGGATGGAGCGGCGCCTGGGCTGGCGCCTGCGCACAGCGCCAGCTGCGTCGCGGCTGCGTTACACAACAGGTGGGGGTGGGGCGGGCGCCGAGCCCCGCGTCGCGACGCCCGGAGCAGCCAGATGCGCGCCGACTGCCGCCGGCGTCGCATGAGGGGATCGCTGGTCGAAGCAACTTCAGCGTCGACACGAACAGTTCTTAAGTACAACAAAGCTCTCTTCCCATTATCCCAGTCCACCTCATAGGGAATCTTGAAGGAATCACAAATCTTACAGGCAAGGTGGAACATCTCTTTAAAAATGAGACAGATTAAAGTTTCGTATTAAATGTGGTTATTAAGTGACATCAGTCTTGCATCAGTTACACCGTATTTTTAGTAAAGGACATTTTTACGTATACTGTCAGCTGCTGTAGAAACGTTACTTATACCTGTAGTTTCGCCCTGTGTGCTTCACCTTCTGCCAATGGGCAAAACGACTGCTTAGATCTTGCTTCTGGTGTATTAAAGTGGTAGCCCTAATATTGACTTAAGCATGTAAAGATCTGTATTTGTTTTAATTTTGACATATCATGTAAGTACAGTTCTTTGCCTTTTTAAAGCAATTTCAGGATAACTATGTTTAATACATCGTTAAGTAATATGATAAGCCAGAATCACTGCAACGTGTTAGATGAAAGCGTTCAAGTTTCACAACACTTCAGTCACTCCATTGCATAGAGGATTACACAAGCGTCAAGTTGATCATAGAATCCATACAGTATGACGAGTGCAGATATTGTTGACTTAAAAATGGTAAGATTTTTCATTGATCTTCAAAGTTATTTTGCTAAGTTTAAATGGTTTACTTGTCTTGGGAACAGAAGAGACATTGAGGTCAGCTGTAAGAGGAGGTACTGTCCAAATAGGAATGAATTCTCTGAGGGGAAGAAAAATGTCCTATAAGAAAATGGTTCAAATGGCTCTGAGCACTATGGGACTTAACATCTGTGGCCATCAGTCCCCTGGAACTTAGAATTACTTAAACCTAACTAACCTAAGGACATCACACACATCCAGGCAGGATTCGAACCTGCGACCGTAGCAGTTACGCGGTTCCGGACGGCGCGCCTAGAACCGCTAGACCACCGCGGCCGGCTGTCCTATAAGAACCACTGGTAGATCTGACAAAGTTGCTGATACCACCACTACACTGACCTAATGAAGTAGTAGTTAAGAATTCGGCAACTTTCAAAGATTTCCTGTCTTTATTCTCCAAATTGTTAGAAACCAAGGGCAACGATGTTTTTTTTTTTTTGGGTCCTCAGGAAAAGAAGAGAACGAAAAAGTCATTTTATTGGAGTAGTGTAGAACTTTTTGGGAAATCATCAGGTCAAAGGCTATATGCAACTTATCAGGACTATGATAAAGAACACTTCTGCTTTGTAGGAAGAAGGAGTTCCTTGAAAGCTCATATCCTTTACACTCATCTAGATAAGTCTGAAGAGAATGTGCAGACGTCGGACGTACTCGGAAAAGGCTGGACCAAGATGTACTGCATTTTAATATCACAAACAAGCACAGTATATAAAAACCGTGATGGGAGACAACATCTTGAGACCGATTCCTGAAAGTGATTCAAAGTTCTATTGTAAATCTCGAGAAGTTACTCATTTCTAACTCACATGTGTCCACGTTTCTTTGTTTCTATAGGTCAAATTTAATATTAATACTAGGTTTTAGGTGACGTTGTGCAAAAGAAAATATACTTCACTTCCAAAATATTACTGGCATGTTCATAAAAGCAAAGTATGAGATAAGCGATTGACTTCTGAGACATGGTGTTGGATGAAAGCACTTACAAGCCAAGGACAAATTCGTATCATATAATGCAATCGTTATACATCGTGACCAGATGCGATACATAGATATATACTTCATAACATCGTAGTCACAGAAAACTAATTTGCGAGTGTACGAGTGTGAATCAAATGAAAACCTTAAATCTTTTTTAAATATTATTTATTGTGCAGAAGTGGTACAAAGCTGTATCACTTTTCAACATAATCTCCCCCATGCTCAATACAAGTCCTCCAGCGCTTACAAAGTGCATAAACTCCTATAGAAAAAAATTCTTTTCGTAGTCCGCGCAACCACTCATGCACCGCGTGACGTACCTCTTAATCAGAACGGAACTTCTTTCCTCCCATTGCGTCTTTGAGTGGTCTAAACATATGGAAATCACTTTGGGCAAGGTCTGGTGAGTATGGCGGATGAGGAAGACACTCAAAATGCAGGTCTGTGATTGTTGCTAGTGTTGCACGGGCAATGTGGGGCCTTGCATTGTCATTTTGCAAAAGGACACCTGCTGACAATAATCCAAGTCGCTTTGATTTGATTGCAGGCCGCAGATGATTTTTATCAGATCTATGTATGATGCACTGGTGAGAGTGGTCCCTCTAGGTATGTAATGCTCCAAAATGACACCTTTTTCGTCCCAAAAGAGAGTCAGCATAACCTTCCCTGCTGATGGTTCTGTTCGAAACTTCTTTGGTTTTGGTGATGAGGAATGGCGCCATTCCGTGCTCGCTCTCTTCGTTTCCGTTTGGTGGAAGTGAACCCAGGTTTCGTCCCCAGTAAGGATTCTTGCCAGAAGCCATCGTCTTCTCGTTCAAAACGCCGAAGAAGTTCTTCACAAGCATCAACACGTCGTTCTCTCATTTCAGTTGTCAGCTGCCGTGGCACCCATCTTGCAGACACTTTGTGAAACTGGAGCACATCAGGCACAGTATGGTGTGCTGACCCATGACTAATCTGTAAACATGCTGCAATGTCATTCTGTAGCACTCGACGGTTTTCCTTCACTATGGCTTCAACTGCTGCAATGTTCTGTGGAATCACAGCTCGTTGTGCCTGCCTGGACGAGGAGCATCTTCCACTGAAGTCACACCATTTGCGAACTTCCTACTCCATCCGCACACTTGCTGCTGTGACAAACATGCATCACCGTACTGAACTTTCAGTCGACGACGAATTTCGATAGGTTTCACACCTGCACTACCCAAAAACCGGATAACAGAACGTTGTTCTTCCCTGGTGCAAGTCGCAAGTGGGGCGGCCGTCTTTATACTGATACTGCATCTGCACTATAGTGCCACCTACACGCCATTCTGCACTCTGTTTGCAGCACGCTTACCATCTTACAGGACAACGGCGTGAAATTTCGATTTGTTATTACAAATTTAAGGTTTTCATTTGACTCACTCTCGTAGATAATGATTGATCACTACTCGCTTCACAGCTCTGTCCCCCAAGTTTCACAACATTATTTTCTGATGTAGCAGCTATCGGTTTCAGACTGCGGTTTGCTACGTTGCTTGTGGTTCAGACCATAACTTTTTGTAGCAGCACGCTGCCTCGAAGTGTCTTTCGCAAGTAGACAGTTTGGCGCGGCGGGTTGCCTCCTGGTGCGTAGCGGCGCCTGGTGGCAGGCCACCCGCGGTGCACACCGGGCGGACGATCCTTACCCAACACAGTGACTCAGGACGGCTCACAGGCGCCGCTTCCGGGCCTCGATACACACGTCTCGCGCTCCGTCTCACATGTGCCACCTGTTCTACGACAAGAGAAACATAATGAAGCAAAATACAGCACATATTTTTATTCCAATGTGTTCATCAATACTTAACGGTTTATGTGTTATAAAAGGAATATGCCTTACTTTCAGTATAGTAGCCATATTTACAACCTAACTACTACTTTTTATACCCTTGGTAGCATTCGTTACTGTCTTTCTATGACCTTTTTCACTTGTCATGACTTTGTTTAAAGGTGTGCTTTCATTTGTTGCAAATATCGTGGTCTGAAGTGTAAATTACTCAGTTAACATCTGTCACTATGCCTTTTTACAATGATTAATTGATTCATAATTACAAATGTATTTATTCAGAATCGCATGTTTTGGGTGTGGTGTGCTGCAGTCGTAGAAACGTTCGTGTTGATTTTCTGATAATCACTTGTAATATGTATGTTATGAGTTCTAATACGTGTGTCAGCGCTTACATGTTCATACCAGAATCTTTTTTATAGCACTTCATCTCAAAACATTTTATTTCATACGCTGTGTTCCGTAAATCTCATCATGACAGAAAAACTTCAAGGGTGTAAAACGAGTCAAGTTATAAATCAACACAATAATCTGTCCACAAACCACAATAATCTGTCCACAAACCGGATAATTCAAAACCTATTTTATACAAAAATAACCATTTATATCTCTGATTCCAACACGGTGGTTGATTCCAACATTCTGGCACATGCACTATACGCACAAAGTATCACACCAGCCGATTCAGGTAATATCTTCCTCAGCGAAATATTAATATCTTTCCATAAAGATGTTAGTCCTGTAAAGTGTTAATTTTTTGTGGTATCTGGAATGTGTACTGGACTTACGATTTGCTAAATATTCACTGACCTGCAGATTTTTCAACTTGTGCTCTCTACCATTAGAACTGTTATTTATTACTCATAACTGTTATTCAGTATTTGATATATGTTACCAATTTAATAGAACTCTTTTCCCCACATATCTTTAATAACTATCAAATATTTATTATACAATTTGAATTCCTGAAGAGATAAACATTGTCAGAAACTTAAGTGTGATCTGCTAATGCTATACAAGTTGATAATTTTTTCGCTGTAAACAAAAATTTCCCTATGGTCATCGTTTCATAGCACTTATATAGTCGTCTTTCGAGTGCTGCAGTTAAAGACCGCAACCAGATGGCATAATTGATTAAGAAAGCCTGCTGCCTGGCCACTCTAGAAATATGCAGCTTGTTGGAAAACTCGGCATCAAATGCTCAGGAGCGGGTTCTTCATGTAAGGAGAAGAAAATATGTATAGTAAACATGGGTAGTAAAATGGCTACCTTAACAGCTATGAGCAGCTGCTCAATGTATGTGTTTCATAGTAGTGTAGGTCAACAAGTGCTCATAGTTGTTAAGGTATGAAATTTTAGAGTCCATATTTACTGGACGTTTTTTCTTGTTTTCGCTCACACCGTCTCCTCTCAAAATATTAAAAGCAAAAAGCTTGCAGTAGAAGAGATTTTAGTCACAGAATCGAAGAGGTACTCACAGCACTTAACGTATGCATTTTAGAGCCCATGTTTACTGGACTTTTTTTCTTCTTGCTGGATAAGGAATCCATTCCTAACGTTTTGTCGTCGAATTTTGGAGCATCCTGCATATACTGGTCGTCCAGACTGGTAAACTACAAGTTTAACCATTTCGAAGGGTACTTTCCCGCTCAACTGCTCAACCATCGCCCTTGGTCCGTTGCATATAAGTAAGCCTTGATTTTCAGAATGCTGCAAGCGACGAAACATCTTCCCAACTTTAACAATAAATATGTGCCGATACACATGTTATCGGTTTCTCTAAGCGACAATCATTTTTATGTGAAATCACTGCTTCAGCGTTATTCTGTGTCAAAACGTCGACAAAATTATGTTTCTTCAGCCAAATGGAACGAGGCAAATGAGTGTTCACAGACCAATTTTAGAGCGAGAACCGTAGTTCAGGTCATAAGAATTTGACACGTTTCTCCATTACAAGGCTTAACGCACGAGAAATCAGAAAAGTTTAAAGTATGACATTTTATTAATAAACCGCGTCTAACAACGATTGTAACTTTTCTACATTTTTTGCGACAGGTGAACTGGTACGCTGTCGTGTAGCTCTGAATCGAATACGATTTATAGGTATTTGACTGTGAATTAGTAAGCAAGAGCATTGTTTCATCTAGCACTTAAGACCACTACTACTCAGTGTGAAACACAATCTTTTTCAGTTTTTCTACATGACTCAGAATGCATCAGTTACAATGCAATAACTTTAGGAACCAGGTGAACTTTGTCATTAATTTTGAATCCAAACAGCTGGTTTCTACACTCCTGGAAATTGAAATAAGAACACCGTGAATTCATTGTCCCAGGAAGGGGAAACTTTATTGACACATTCCTGGGGTCAGATACATCACATGATCACACTGACAGAATCACAGGCACATAGACACAGGCAACAGAGCATGCACAATGTCGGCACTAGTACAATGTATATCCACCTTTCGCAGCAATGCAGGCTGCTATTCTCCCATGGAGACGATCGTAGAGATGCTGGATGTAGTCAGCAGGGGACAGATCCGGAGATCTTGCTGGCCAGGGTAGTTGACTTACACCTTCTAGAGCACGTTGAGTGGCACGGGATACATGCGGACGTGCATTGTCCTGTTGGAACAGCAAGTTCCCTTGCCGGTCTAGGAATGGTAGAACGATGGGTTCGATGACGGTTTGGATGTACCGTGCACTATTCAGTGTCCCCTCGACGATCACCAGTGGTGTACGGCCAGTGTAGGAGATCGCTCCCCACACCATGATGCCGGGTGTTGGCCCTGTGTGCCTCGGTCGTATGCAGTCCTGATTGTGGCGCTCACCTGCACGGCGCCAAACACGCATACGACCATCATTGGCACCAAGGCAGAAGTGACTCTCATCGCTGAAGACGACACGTCTCCATTCGTCCCTCCATTCACGCCTGTCGCGACACCACTGGAGGCGGGCTGCACGATATTGGGGCGTGAGTGGAAGCGGCCTAACGGTGTGCGGGACCGTAGCTCAGCTTCATGGAGACGGTTGCGAATGGTCCTCGCCGATACCCCAGGAGCAACAGTGTCCCTAATTTGCTGGGAAGTGGCGGTGCGGTCCCCTACGGCACTGCGTAGGATCCTACGGTCTTGGCGTGCATCCGTGCGTCGCTGCGGTCCGGTCCCAGGTCGACGGGCACGTGCACCTTCCGCCGACCTCTGGCGACAACATCGATGTACTGTGGAGACCTCACGCCCCACGTGTTGAGCAATTCGGCGGTACGTCCACCCGGCCTCCCGCATGCCCACTATACGCCCTCGCTCAACGTCCGTCAACTGCACATACGGTTCACGTCCACGCTGTCGCGGCATGCTACCAGTGTTAAAGACTGCGATGGAGCTCCGTATGCCACGGCAAACTGGCTGACACTGACGGCGGCGGTGCACAAATGCTGCGCAGCTAGCGCCATTCGACGGCCAACATCGCGGTTCCTGGTGTGTCCGCTGTGCCGTGCGTGTGATCATTGCTTGTACAGCCCTCTCGCAGTGTCCGGAGCAAGTATGGTGGGTCTGACACACCGGTGTCAATGTGTTCTTTTTTCCATTTCCAGGAGTGTATATCGGATGTACCGAGTACCTTAAAATATTTAACGGTCAGTATACTTGCAACTGCTTCTTATTCACGGCAGACGCGTCGTTTTACCCTATCAAGAAGAGCCTGCACACTGTATATAATTGGAATTTTTGCTAAAGATGATAGTAAATAAGGAGCCTAAGATCTGTTTGCTTATGCCAGATAGTGTTCACACGTATTAAAATATTTCGGCAGAGAATTTCTTGTTTACATTTTACTGTTACAATGGTGCCAAATTATTTATCTTCACGCTTATCATCAATATTAGTTTGGTATGGGTTTGTGTTTCCTGCATATGGAAAGGGACTGTGGTGTTTACGTCAGACTGGCGGCGCCTGTTTTCCGGGATCGGTGTCCGCATATTGGGGCCGTACGGCCGTGTCTGCGATAATAAAACGAAACTGCGTTACGATGCGGACACCCGTTTCATGCAAGAGTGTGGAAACAATTACACGTGATTTATGAGTCTGACACGCTGGTGGCCTCAAACTTTCTTGCTTTTGAGAACTGGGCTGAGATGGCTCAGAATCAGAATGTGGAGAACACTACAATGAGTGCTGATCTACGTGGTGCATCATAATAAGTAGCAAGACCTGAGACAGGTGAAAATCTACAGTTTTTTTTTTCTGTCGTCAGACTTCTGACCGGATTGATGCGGCCCGCCACGAATTCCTCTCCTGAGCTAACCTCTTCATATCAGAGTAGTACATGTCATCTACGTCCTCAATCAATTGCTGGATGCATTCCAATCTCTGCCTTCCTCTACAGTGTTTGCCCTCTGCAGCCCCATCTAGAACCATGCATGTCATTCCCTCACGTCTTAACAGATGCCCTATCATCCTGTCCCTTCTCCTTATCAGTGTTTTCCACATGTTCCATTCCTCTCCGATTCCGCGCAGAACCTCCTCATTCCTTACCTTACCAGTCAACCTAATTTTCAACATTCGCCTGTAGCAATACATCTCAAATGCTTCGATTCTCTTCTGTTCCAGTTTTTCCACAGTCCATGTCTCACTAACATACAATGCTGTGTTCCAGACGTACATTCTCAGAAATTTCTTTCTCTAATTAAGGCCGACATTTGATATTAGTAAACTTGTCTTGACTAGGAATAACCTTCTTCCCATTGCTAGTCTGCTTTTGATGTTCAAATGGTTCAAATGGCTCTGAGCACTATGGGACTTAACATCTGAGGTCATCAGATCCCTAGACATAGAACTACTTAAACCTAACTAACCTAAGGCCATCACACACATCCATGGCTGAGGCAGGATTCGAACCTACGACCATTGCAGCAGCGCGGTTGCAGACTAAAGCGCCTAGAACCGCTCGGCCACACCGGCAAGTGCTTTTGATGTCCTCCTTGCTCCGTCAATCATTGGTCATTTCACTGCCTAGGCAGCAGAATACCTTAACTTCATCTACTTAATGACCATCAATCCTGATGATAAGTTTCTCGCTGTTCTCATTTTTATTCCTCCTCATTACCTTCGTCTTTCTTCGATTTACTCTCAAACCACAAACTGTGCTCATTAGATTGTTCATTCCTTTTAGTAGATCATGTAATTCTTCTTCACTTTCACTCAGGATAACAATGTCATCAGCGAATCGTGTCATTGATATCCTTTCTCCTTGAATTTTAATTCCACTCCTGAACCTTTCTTTTATTTCCATCATTGCTTCCTCGATGTACGTATTGAACAGTAGGGGCGAAAGGATACATTCTTTTCTTACTCCATCTTCAGGCTACGAGTGGCCTACCGGAACCATCCGACACTCATGTCATCCTCAGTCGATGATGCAGATAGGAGGGGCGTGGGGCTCAGCACACCGCTCTCCCGGTCGTTATGATGGTATTCTTGAGCAAAGCCACCACTATTCAGTCGAGTAGCTCCTCAATTGGCATCACGAGGCTGAGTGCACCCCTAAAAATGGTAACAGCGCGTGGCGGCCTGGATGGTCACCCATCCAAGTGCCGACCACACCCGACAGCGCTGAAGTTCGAAGATCTCGCGGGAACCGGTGGATCCACTGCGGCAAGGTCATTGCCCCCAGACTCATGTCTTACACCTTTTTTAATACGAGCACTCCGTTCCTGGTCGTCCACTCTTATTATTCCCTCTAGGCTGTTGTAGATATTATATATGACCTGTGTTTCCCTATAGCTTACCCCTACTTTTTTCAGAATTTCGAACATCTTCCACATTTTACATTTCCAACGCTTTCAATGTATTCTTTCCACCTATTTGCTCTCTCCTCTGCATTTAACACTGGGATTCCCGTTGCGCTCCTAATGTTATCAGCCTTGCTTTTAACGTCATCGAAGGTTGTTTTGACTTTCCTGTATGCAGAGTCTGCCCTTCCGCTAATCATTTCTTTTTCGATGTCTTCACATTTTTCCTGCAGCCGTTTCGTCTTAGCTTCCCTGCACTTCCTATTTATTTCATTCCTCAGCGACTTGTATTTCTGTATTCCTGACCTTCCTCTCAGAACATTTTTGTACTTCCTCCTTTCATCAAAAATGGTTGAAATGGCTCTGAGCATTATGGGACCTAACTTCTGAGGTCATCAGTCCCCTAGAACTTAGAACTACTTAAACCTAACTAACCTAAGGACATCACACACATCCATGCCCGAGGCAGGATTCGAACCTGTGACCGTAGCGGTCACGCGGTTCCAGACTGTAGCGCCTAGAGCCCTCCTTTCATCGATCAGTTGAAGTATTTCTTCTGTTACCCATAGTTTCCTCGTAGTTACCTTCTTTGTACCTATGTTTTCCTCCGCAACATCTGTGATGTCTCTTTTTAGAGATGTCCATTCCTCTTCAACAGTACTGCCTACTGATCTAATCCTTATTGCTGTTTCTATAGCCTTAGAGAACTTCAACTGTATCTCCTCACTCCTCAGTACTTCCGTATCCCACTTCTTTGCGTACTGATTCTTCGTAACTAATGTCTTAAACTTCAGCCTACTAGTATATAGTGATCTGAGTCTATATATATGCTCCTGGATACTCCTTACAATCCAGTATCTGATTTCGGAATCTCTGTCTGACCATGATCTAATGTAACTGAAATCTTCCCGTATCAGCTGGCCTTTTCCAGGTATACCTCCTCCTCTTGAGATTCTTGAACACAGTATTCGCTGTTACCAGCTGAAACCTATTGCAGAACTCGCCGGCCGAAGTGGCCGTGCGGTTAAAGGCGCTGCAGTCTGGAACCGCAAGACCGCTACGGTCGCAGGTTCGAATCCTGCCTCGGGCATGGATGTTTGTGATGTCCTTAGGTTAGTTAGGTTTAACTAGTTCTAAGTTCTAGGGGACTAATGACCTCAGCAGTTGAGTCCCATAGTGCTCAGAGCCATTTTGAACCTATTGCAGAACTCAATTAGTCTTTCTCCTCTCTCATTCCTGGTTCCCAGTCCATATTCCCCTGTAACCTATCCTTCTACTCCTTCCCCCACAACTGCATTCCAGTCCCCCATGACTATTAGATTTTCATCCCCCTGTACATACTGTATTACCCCTTCAATATCCTCATACACTTAGTCTGTGTCTTCATCTTCAGCTTGCGACGTCAGCATGTATACCTGAACAATCTTTGTCGGTGTTGGTTTGCTGTCGATTCTGATAAGAACATACCTGTCACTGAACTGATAACAGTAACATATTCTCTGGCCTACCTTCCTGTTCATAACAAATCCTACTCCCGTTATACCATTTCCTGCTGCTGTTGATATTACCCTACATTCATCTGACCAGAAATCCTTGTCTTCTTTCCACTGCACTTCATTGACACCTACTATATCTAGACTGAGCCTTTGCATTCCCCTTTTCAGATTTTCTAGTTTCCATACCACGTTAAAGCGTCTGAATTCCACGACCCGAGTTTTAGAACGTTATCCTTTGGTTGATTGTTCAGTATTTTTCTCATGGTAAACTCCCCCTTGGCAGTCCCCTCCCGAAGATCCGAATGGGGGACTATTCCGGAATCTTTTGCCAATGGAGAGATCATCATGACACTTCTTCAATTACAGGCCATATATCCTGTGGATACGTGTTACGTGTCTTTAATGCAGTGGTTTCCATTGCCTTCTGTATCCTCATGCCGTTGATCATTACTGATTCTTCTGTCTTTAGGGGCAGTTTCCCACCCCAAGGACAAGAGAGTGCCCCGTAATTCTGTCTCCTCCACCCTCTTTCACAAGGCCGTCAGCAGAATGAGGGTGACTTCTTATGCCGGCCGCCAATGGTGTTTATTAATCAAAATTTAAGCAGCGGCGGATTCGAATCCGGGACCCAAGATGTGTTGATTATGAATCAAAGACGCTACCCTTCTTTTTTTTCGATGTAGTTCGTTGCGTTTGGTCTGGATGGACGTCAAAAGACATCCGTTCAAGTTGACTGTTGATTTCTTGACTATTTTTTTTTATTTTTTTATTTTTATTTTTTTTTTTTTTTTTTACAGAGCACACGCTGCCCTCTGACCGAACACGCTGAGCAACCGTGCCGGCTATCCCTAGACGAAGGGTGGAATTTAAAAATAAAGGTCAACAGATGCAAAACCGGTCCAGTAAACATGGCTACATAAACGAGTCATTTGAGACAACTGCGAATGTGTGCAGACAAGCCACCATTGAGTTTAGTAAGAAATATTGTCCCAGTTAGTACATATGTATTTAGGCCTCCCGGTTGGCCGTGCGGTCTAACGCACGGCTTTCCGGGCGGGAAGGAGCGCCTGGTCCCTGGCACGAATCCGGGAGGCGGATTTGTGTCGAGGTCCGGTGAACCGGCCGGTCTGTGGATGGCTTTTAGGCAGTTTTCCATCTCCCTCGGCGAATGCGGGCTGGTTCCCCTTATTCCGTCTCAGTTACACTATGTCGGCGACTGCTGCGCAAACAACTTCTCCACGCACGCGTACACCACCACTGCTCTACCACGCAAGCACAGGGGTTACACTCGTCTGGTGTGAGACGTTCCCTGGGGAGTCCACCGGGGGCCGAACCGCACAATAACCCTGGGTTCTGTGTGGGGCGGTGGAGGGGTGAAGTGGACTGCGTTAGTCGTCGTGAGGTTGTAGACGGCGGGGACGGAGCCTCTTCGTCGTTTCTAGGTCTCCGGGTAACATACAATACAATGCAAATGTATCTGAAATACAAATTTTTAATTTAACTCCCCATTTTAGTGGGTTTAAATTCTTGAAGAAGTAATGTATTGTAGAGTAGCTTCACACCTTTGTAAAGATAAAGTTTTATCAAAATGTCAGTTTTGTTTCCAGAAGGGTTTTTCAACGGAAAATGCTGTAAGTAGGCTGTTTAGGTTTTTTTATTGGTAACGCCACGTAGCGCTCTGTATGAAAATCACTGGCTGTGCTGTGTGCAGTCTGTGGCTGGGTGGCATTGTTGTAATATTTGATATTGTAGTGTCTGGCTGTTGGCTGTTAACAGCGCGTAGCGTTGCGCAGTTGGAGGTGAGCCGCCAGCAGTGGTGGATGTGGGGAGAGAGATGGCGGAGTTTTGAGAGAGGATGATCTGGGCATGTGTCCATCAGACACAGTAAGTTTGTAAGACTGGATGTCATGAACTGATTTATATATATATATATATATATATATATATATATATATATATATATAATGAATTTTGAACACTGTTAAGGTAAATACATTGTTTGTTCTCTATCAAAATCTTTCATTTGCTAACTATGCCTATCAATAGTTAGTGACTCAAGTAGTTAGAATCTTTAATTTAGTTGCCAGTAGTGGCACTCGCTGTATTGCAGTAGTTCGAGTAACTAATATTTTTGTAAGTGATTTATGAAAATTATAGGTTATTGTTAGTCAGGGCCATTCTTTTGTAGGGACTTTTCAAAGTCAGATTGCGTTGCGCTACAAATATTGTGTGTCAGTTTAAGCACAGTTCTTTATAATTTTTCTAAGGGGACGTTTCAATGCTATATATACTTTCACTAATGAAATATTAAATGCTCTGATTAACCGGAAGTCACCCGTTCGGATTTTTTTGTGATCTATCAAAGGCTTCTGATTGTGTAAATCATGGAACACTTCTAGATAAGCTCAAGTACTGTGGAATGAATGGGACAGTGCTCAAATGGTTTAAACCATACCTAACTGGAAGAGTGCAGAAAGTTTAAATAAGCAGTTCACGTAATATGCAAAAAACTGATGATTTCTCAAAATGGGGAGCAATTAAGAATGGGGTGCCGCAATGTTCGGTCTTGGGTCCTCTGCTGATCTTAATATATATTAATGACTTGCCATTTTATATTCACGAAGATGCAAAGCTGGTACTTTTTGCCGATGCTACAAGTATAGCTATCACACCCAACAGACAAGAATTAATTGGTGAAATTGTAAACGATTTTTTCAGAAAATCATTAAGTGGTTCTCTGCAAATTGGCTCTCATTAAACTTTGACAAAACAGTAAATGGAATGACACCATCAATAAATATAGATTTCGATCAGAAGTCGGTAGCTAAGGTAGAGTATTCAAAATTTGTAGGTTTATGCATTGATGAGGGGTTGAACTGGAAAAACACACTGAGGATCTGCTGAAACGTTTGAGTTCAGCTACTTATGCTATTAGGGTCGTTGCAAATTTTGGCGATATATATATCAGTAAATTAGCTTGTGTTGTTGTTGTGGTCTTCAGTCCAGAGACTGGTTTGATGCAGCTCTCCATGCTACTCTATCCTGTGCAAGCTTCTTCATCTCCCAGTACCTACTGCAACCTACATCCTTCTGAATCTGCTTAGTGTATTGATCTCTTGGTCTCCCTCTACGAGTTTTACCCTCCACGCTGCCCTCCAATGCTAAAATTGTGATCCCTTGACGCCTCAGAACATGTTCTACCAACCGATCCCTTCTTCTAGTCAAGTTGTGCCACAAACTTCTCTTCTCCCCAATCCTATTCAGTACCTCCTCATTAGTTACGTGATCTACCCACCTTATCTTCAGCATTCTTCTGTAGCACCACATTTCGAAAGCTTCTATTCTCTTCTTGTCCAAACTATTTATTGTCCATGTTTCACTTCCATACATGGCTACACTCCATACAAATACTTTCAGAAACGACTTCCTGACACTTAAATTAATACTCGATGTTAACAAATTTCTGTTCTTCAGAAACGATTTCCTTGCCATTGCCAGTCTACATTTTATATCCTCTCTACTTCGACCATCATCAGTTATTTTACTCCCTAAATAGCAAAACTCCTTTACTACTTTAAGTGTCTCATTTCCTAATCTAATCCCCTCAGCATCACCCGATTTAATTTGACTACATTCCATTATCCTCGTTTTGCTTTTGTTGATGTTCATCTTATATCCTCCTTTCAAGACACTGTCCATTCCGTTCAACTGCTCTTCCAAGTCCTTTGCTGTCTCTGACAGAATTACAATGTCATCGGCGAACCTCAAAGTTTTTACTTCTGCTCCATGAATTTTAATACCTACTCCGAATTTTTCTTTTGTTTCCTTTACTGCTTGCTCAATATACAGATTGAATAACATCGGGGAGTGGCTACAACCCTGTCTCACTCCTTTCCCAACCACTGCTTCCCTTTCATGCCCCTCGACTCTTATAACTACCATCTGGTTTCTGTACAAATTGTAAACAGCCTTTCGCTCCCTGTATTTTACCCCTGCCACCTTCAGAATTTGAAAGAGAGTATTCCAGTTAACGTTGTCAAAAGCTTTCTCTAAGTCTACAAATGCTAGAAATGTAGGTTTGCCTTTTCTTAATCTTTCTTCTAAGATAAGTCGTAAGGTTAGTATTGCCTCACGTGTTCCAACATTTCTACGGAATCCAAACTGATCTTCCCCGAGGTCCGCTTCTACCAGTTTTTCCATTCGTCTATAAAGAATTCGCGTTAGTATTTTGCTGCTGTGACTTATTAAACTGATAGTTCGGTAATTTTCACATCTGTCAACACCTATTTTCATTCACTGCTTTCCTATGGCATCATATTCTGTGGTAACTCATCATTGAGTAAAAGAGTGTTCATTGCACAAAAGCGTGTAATCAGAATAATTGCTGGAGCTCATCCAAGATCATCCTGCAGATACTTATTTAAAGAGCTAGAGATCTTTACTGTAACCTCACAATATATATATTCACTTATGAAATTTGTTATTAACAATCCGAACGAATTCCAAACTAATAGCAGTGTACATGGCTACAACACTAGGAGAAAGGATGATCTTCACTACTCAAGGTTAAATCTAACTTTGGCTGAGAAGGGAGTAAATTATGCTGCCACAAAAGTCTTTGGTCACTTACCTAATAGCATCAAAAATCTGACAAATAGCCATATAGCATATAAAAGGAAATTAAAAGAATTTCTGAATGGCAACTCCTTCTACTCATTAGATGAATTTTTGGATATAGTAAGTGGGTAATTTCCCCAAACCCGCAAAGAAAATTAAAAATATTAAGTGTCATGTAATATTTTGTGTAATGTAATATCTTGTAGAGACACCTTTTGCTAACCTGACACGTTCCACATAATTACGAAGTGTCGTATTCATGATCTATGGAACAAGAACGAATCTAATCTGTCTGAAATAAGACGTCAAGAATGAGAGTATCCAAACATGAATCAGTACACTTTGCACAAAGAATCAGACAACGTCATCAAAACCCTATCAAATCGAGCATCAATGCTATGTGACTCTTCTGTAGAACTTTCACGAATTTTAGAGTCTCCAGTGCCGGCTTCTACACCAAAGCCATTTTCTCATGGAAACTGAAAGCTATGCTGTCGTGAAAGAACGTACAATAACGAGAAAAAATTCATTTTGCTTCGCCATAGAACAGCAACTTCCGACTGAAAGCCGACAACAGTCGTGGAGCGAGGTAAAGAAACATTTAGCATCTGTAGCTGTTATTCATCTATTCAACAACGTTTGTCCTCATCCACACTAATAAGTGCTTCAGTCGAAGCTTCTGTACTGCAGTGGATTCACCGGTTCCCGTAAGATCACCGAGGTTAAGCGCTGTCGGGCGTGGTCGGCGGTTGGATGGGTGGCCATCCAGGCCGCCATGCGCAGTTGCCATTTTTCGAGGTGCACTGAGCCATGTGACGCCAATTGAGGAGTTACTCGACTGAATAGTAACGGCTTCGCCAAGAATACTATCTTACGACCGGGAGTGCGGTGTGCTGGCCTCACGCCTCTCCTATCCGTATCCTCCACTGAGGATGACACGGCGGTCGGATGGTCCCAGCAGGCCACTCGTGGCCTGAAGACGGAGTGCTTTTTTTATGGATGCATCATAATGGAATCTTTCGATGTTGCTGCTATAGAAATATTGAGTGCTGTGTACAAACAGGCGGGAGTATCGGTGTGTGGTTTCGAAATGAACAATAAACAAGATAAACAACGGATATTACTCTAGGACGATAGATTTTACCTCTAGCATGGCTTTTTCGAGGTTGATTGCGGAGCTCTTTCTGTTGAGCAAGCGAAAGATGGAACATAGTAATAAGGCCCTGCTCTTGGACTTCTTCGAACAGCTTTTGCTCTGCTTCCAACTTACTTATGATTTTTCCTTAGGGCATGATACTATATTCCCGCCTTCGTAAGCGGTGGCCAGCGCCAGGAATACTGTGTTTGTTAATATGAACATCACTACTTTTATATGTATAGAATTGGAATCTTTAAAGAGTTGTTTTCTATGTAATCTTATTTGTTCAGACCACATGTTTGTTAAATCATCCAACGTATATATTTCAATGTTTTTGTTACAATTTTTGTGTCTTTTAAATTCAGAAATAAAATTTATTTTCATTGCCAAAAACACCTACTTTGTTAAGTCTGATAGCAGTATGATTAATAAATTATTAACAGTGGTCTCTATTTTATGTGTTTGTCCCAGTCAATTACTTCGTTGTTCCTATCTGAGAGCGTGTCCTTAGTATAAGTCGACACCGTTTGCATCTTTCTGTTGCAGGAACAGTACTTAACACCTCACGACAAATGCATACAGCATCAAGCTCCTCGGCTCATGGAAGTCAGTAAATCCACACATATTACAAAAATGGATGTGCGAAAATGGATATACATGTACATAAGGAAATGCCTGACACCTGACACCGCTTTTGACGCCTCGCATCTGGAAAGTGCAAACGGCTGTAAATGAACACAGTAGCCGTCTCTCGAGCTATAAACAGGCGTTGCGAAAGGAACGCTTATAAAATCACGCTTTAGATTCGTGAAGCAGTTGCTCCAAGCGTACAGTAACTATCCGGGATCATCGCACGCCGAGTCTATTGCAAGAATACATACAAGGTTTCGTTTTTAGTAGAAATCTGGCAAAATGAATACCCGGGCAGTGACGGTCTTGTCGACTGGTAACAGATAAAAAAGGCAATAAAGACCACAACAAAGAACGAAATATTCACAAGCTTCTTGGCGTACTTAGAATCCATCCCCTTACTCCCTATCCGCTTCCTATGTCCACTGGCTCCAGCGACTCCCAACACAAGAGGATTTTTCCAAACTGGAGTTACGGTTTGGATGTTGATTTCTGGGTCAACGACTGGACGAATACCGGATCCCATCGTGACGGATATTAAATTATATCTGTCGTGGGACAAAGCAAAACCCTGGTACGTCCCGGAAACCAGCTGCGGCCACAGCCATTAGAGGATACCTTTGCTCTCCTTCCATCATCACTTCGAGACTACAGGTGGCTCACCTGACATGCCATACTATCGTTAGCCCCGACTTGGCGCTATTATAATCAGTTCCCTCAGTATCGACGTCCACTGCTGACACCTTTTCGACTACAAACCCAACCGCAGCTCCTGCCACAGCATCCGGCGTTCCTGAGGTTTTGTCTCCAGCCTGCAGAACTATTTTTTGTCGCCTGACACCTGGCAGAGAGCGAAAATGCTCTTCTCAGTGACGCTAGTCAAAACTACTTACTGCCATTACCGTTTCTATCGGCCGGTTAAAGGGGGAGGGAACGTAACTAAGCGAAGAGCTTGCGGTTATTGTTATACTGCCAATGATACCACCACCATCAGACTCCAGGCGCCTCTTTAGATAACAGCTCAATGAGGTGACCCGATACAGCTGTCAGGAATTTGAAGAGCTGCGTTTTTGCCGTCAGCTGCAAAAATTCGTTATGAATTTCCTACCGGTTTCGGTCGTAGTGATCATCTTCATAAGAAGGAATATTGATGTGCATTAGATGGGTACGAAATTCAACTTCCTGTTGAATAAATTGAAAACCACGAGAGTCTTAAAATGCTTACAAAACCACGTTGAGCTGTCCTCGAAGGCGCAACTCATCATCAGCCTCTTGTGTTACTGTTGTATTATTGAACTTTTAGTTTTGTTGTTAATGTCACACTGAAGATCAATATTTTCTTTGTCATGGCGAATTACATTCAGTTTCTTGGCCTGGGCCTTCCCTCCCAAAGGAACCACCATGGACAGCTTGTATTTCATTTGGTAGCAGAGCAGGGTTACTTTGGTAGCTGGGCTAATTTCTTATTAATCATTCAGTGTTGACTACGGAGGTCTTTCTGTTCAGTAAGTTACTGAACTTTCGGTTTTGTTATTAATGCCAAACCAAAGAACAATAAATTATTTTGTCGTAGTGAATGATGTTCAATTTCCTGGGTTCAGTCCTTCCATCCCCAAGTAACCACCAGAGGTTGGCTGCGTTTCACACACGTGACAGGCCATGATGTCGATACCAGCACATAATTGACAAAATCGTGGTCTGTTACATATAGTTCTGGAAATATTTTGTGACTCACATGGTTTTAAATTCATCCAGCTGAAAACTGAGCTGCATATTTATCTAATGTACAATTTTTTTCATGTGAAATTAGTCACTATGCATGAAACAAGTAGAAATTAAATAATAAATTTGTACAAATGATGGTAAACATGTTTTTCAAGCGCTGTCTTTCTTGCATATCTCTTACAGTCCCTCAGGCCGGGGTATATGAGTAAAGGAACCGTGTCTGTAACGCACAGCCAGATTTCCTCTTATTGTTGTGTCTATGCCATTATTTCGCCTCATTCCTGACGACTGTTTGCACTTGGACTGCTTTGGATGTGTAAATTGTGCTTTTAACTGGCCTGACTTAAGATGTTCATTCACCGGAATTCATTTTAGCGTGTGACAACAATACAGCGTTAGACTTCTCGTTGATTGTGTCGGTACCCGCTGATCTACAGTTTTAATACACTGAAGAGCCAAAGAAACTGGTACACCTGCCTAATATCGTGTTGGGCCCCGGCGACCATGCAGAAGTGCTGCAGGACGACGTGGCATGAACTCGAGTAATGTATGAAGTACTGTTAGAGGGAACTGACATCATGAATCCTGCAGGGCTGTCCATAAATAAGTAGGAGTACGAGTGGGTGGAGATTTCTTCTCAACAGCACATTGCAAGGCATCCCAGATATGCTCAATAATGTGCATGTCTGGGGAGTTTGGTGACCAGCGGAAGTGTTTAAACTCAGAAGAGTGTTCCTGGAGCCACTCTGTAGTAACTCTGGACGTGTTAGGTGTTCCATTGTCCTGCTGGATTTGCCCAAGTCAGTCTAAATGCACAATGGACATGAATGGATTCAGGTGATCATAAATTATGCTTACGTACGTGTCATCTGTCAGAGTCGCATCTAGACGTTTCAGGGGTTCCATATCGCTCTAACTGCACACACATCACACCACTACAGAGGCTCCACCAATTTGAACAGTCCTCTGCTGACATGCAGGGCCCATGGATGCATGTGGTTGTCTCCAAATCTGTACAGGTCCATTAGCTCGATGCAATTTGAAACGAGACTCGTCCAATCAGGCAACATGTTTCCAGTCATTAACAGTCCAATGTCCATGTTGACGTGCCCAGGTGGGGCTCAATGCTTTGTGTCGTGCAGTCATCAAGGGAACGGCCTTCACCTCCAAAAGCCAATCTCGATGATGTTTCATTGAATGGTTTGCACACCGACACTTGTTGATGGCCCAGAATTTAAATCTTAAGCAATTAGCGGAAGGGTCACGCTGAACGATTGTCTTCAGTCGTCGTTGGTCCCGTTCTTGCAGGATCTTTCTCCGGCCACAGCGATGTCGGAGATTTGATGTTTCGCCAGATTCCTGATATTCGTGGTACACTCGTGAGATGGTCCTACTGAAAAATTTCCACTTCATTGGTACCTCGGAGATGCTGTGTCCCATCGCTCGTGCGCTGACTATAACACCGAGTTCAAATTCACTTAAATCTTGATAATCTGCCATTGTAGTAGCATAAACCGATCTACCAACTGCCCCAGACCCTTGTCTCATATAGGCGCTGCTGATCGTAGCGTCGTATTCTGCCTCTTTACTTATATATGTATTTGACTAGGCATGCCTATACCAGTTTCTTTGGCGCCTCAGTGTAAATTTGCGTCAGTGGAAATGAAACAAAAAATAGTAAATAAAGGATTGAGTTGCTTTGCTTCGATGTTTAACAGTCGTTATTCTGTATATTATTTCTACAGCTCATTAAATTTCTTTCTTTCTTTTTTTTTTTCTTTTTGTTTGGTCAAAGGTCCGCTGCCGTAACTCAGCGGTCAGTGTTTCTGGCTGCCATGCGGAAGATCCAGGTTTGATTTTTGATACTGCAAGGGATTTCTTATTGGTAGGAGAACTGGAAAGGTGGGCACTCAGCCTCATGGTGCCACCTGAGGAGCTAGTTGAGTGAGAAGTAGCGTCTCCAAGCTCTAAAATCCGACAACGGTGCGGATTACGATGTGCTGACGGCACTGGCAGAGGATGACATGGTGGTTGGTGGGTCCCGATTTGCCCATCTGGGTCAGAATACGAAGTTTTGCTTTCTCTCTTTCATATGACTATACCATAGTTAAGTGAACAATACAGATGTATTTAGTCTGTTTACGGATAAGAACTCATTTACGTTGTCATGTCCAGAATCTTTTTAAGAATGTTTCGGGCCATAAATATTTAATTCGTAATACTTTATTTATTTTTTAATCATTAAGATTAAATAATTTTATTGTTTATCGAAACAGGTCGTTTTATTTACCAGTTTTTCATTTATTTTTCAATCATAACAATAGAATTATTTTATTTTTTGTCATAACGGGGAATTTAAAGGAGAAATGATTCATCTGAGCATGAATTTCAGACACAGTTGTCCACAATCTTGAGCATTATATGTTCCCATCGGTTTACGATGTTCATGTTTTACCTGAATAGCCGCATGAACTTTCAGCTTCCTTCCAGACGGTTGGACTTTGTAACACTGCGTTGGAAACCACCATGTGCACCAGCACAACCTTATTTCCCTACCGGTTTCGATTCACAAAACCATTATCAATGTGGGTGTTGGTGATTTACACATTTATACCAGCACAATGACACCGCACTACAAACATGCCTAAGCCGTGAGTCACATAATATTTGCTCATCATTACAGAAACTTACATCAGAAGATCACCAACAAAAACCTGAAATATTTTAAGATGGTTACGTAGACCAAACAGCTAGGGGAATAAAGCTGTGTTGTACAGCTGGTGGTTTGCAAATCATTATTTCAAGTACCTGAAGGTACTAGACAGTTGCTTCAAGGAAGGAAAGTTGTATTTTGGTTTTCCGTGGTTTTAAGAAAGTCTCTACAGATTAATTATTTTATAGCAGAATGCTGTAGTTTATTTTAACTTATTGAACAAACAATAATTCAATAAACTGGTTCATTAACGTATTGAACTTCATTATTTTCATTCTCGTGTTCACCGCAACATTCTAAGAGCTTCCCAGAGAACTCTCGGGCTTCTTTTGATGACATATAAAATTTCTTTAGTTTCCTTACATTATCAGTTTGTTTGACACTCCCATAGTTTCTAGGTTTTATTACGGTTGGTAGATTAATGCCCTTGAAACTCTCTATGTTAGTTTTCCTCACTTCAACAATGATCACAGAGGAAAACTACGTTGTTTCGACTTCGCTGATTGTACTACCTTCGTTTGTTACTTATAAATAAGAAATCTGGCTCCAGACACTTTGATGGTAGCTTCTATATTATTAATCTGTTAGGAGTGATCTTGAAATCATAAACATGCTAGTTCCTTAGTCATTGTTAAGATCCACATAGGTATCACTGTGGCTCAGAACCTCATGATAGTGTGATGGTGAAGTTATCGTTTCAAGTTTCCCCAATTTTTTTAATGTAATCAAATACCCTATTGGGGGTCTTGTAAATGTGACTCCTGGCTGGGGAATAGTGGGCTGTTATATCGAAAACTAAAAATAAATGTCTATCATAAGCAGCAGATATTCAAATTTGAAAAAACCTAGTCTTCTGTAGATGTCAAGTTCACAAAAATTAAATAGATTTGTGTGCCAGATTAAACAATCAAGTGGTAAATTATCATAAAATCCATTTACTGCAACGTGTAAGAGCCGCAAAGATCATTTTGGAAACACCTGCACTCTTTTATAAGAAGTCAGTTCCAGTAGTTTCAATTTAATCTTTAGTTGCTTGTATTTAGAGATTTCTGCACAACAAGCTGGCCTGTTTCAGCTTACAATACCATTTTCAAGTGCATCTTTGAGCGCGGGATTAGCCGAGCGGTCTAGGGTGCTGGAGTAATGGACTGTGTGCGGCTGGACTCGGCGGAGGTTAGAGTCCTCCCTCGGGCATGGGTGTGTGTGTTTGTCCTTAGGATAATTTAGGTTAAGTAATGTGTAAGCTTAGGGACTGATGACCTAAGCAGTTGAGTCCCATAAGATTTCAGACACATTTTTTTTTGCATCTGTGAGTATTGTGGACAGTGAGTCTTATTTGTGTCTTATTAATGATCAATAACGTCATTTTTATAAATTGCGTTTTTTCTTACGTCTAGGTGGAATTGACGATCATAGGGTATCCAGGGACCAACTGGGAGCTGTTTTACGATCATAGGGCATCCAGGGACCAACTGCAAACTGTCTGTTGTGAAATAATATTACTATACTCACGTAATTTTTATAAAACGCAAATTCTTTGTAATAATTATTTGGCTGTTATTTGACAGTTGGGATCCTGAGATGCACTAATTTCACAGATATTTTATCTTTGTGACTCAGAGATGGTGTGTTTGTTGGAGAGATATTATTTTGTTAAAAATTTTTTAGGTCTGCTAATTGTTATTTCATGTGTTTATCCCTGACTCTCAGAGATGAAAAATTCGTAAAAATACAGTATCTAAGGACTATAATGACCAAATAACTATCACTAAATATTTCACATTATAAATACTAAGTGATTATAATAATATTATTCCATAGTAGACGGCTCAAAGAATCCTTCTGGATACCATGTAATCGCCAACTCCATCTAGACGTAAGTAAAAACGTAATATATAAAAACGACGTTATTTCTCGTAAATGAGGTTCAGTTGTTAGTTAGTTGAGAACACTTACAGGTGCACTTGAAAATGGCGTTGCAAGTTGAAACAGGCGAGCTTATTGTGGCGAAATCGCTAAATATAGGCAGAGGGAGATTAGACTGCAGCTACTGAAATTGACTTCATAAAAAAATGTAGTATCTTGAATTGCTTGGAGAGATCTCTATAGCCAAAAGACCTGTAGAACGTCCTGTATTGAAGTTTAAGGACTCCTGTAAACGAGATATGGAGAGCTATCGAATCGACACAAACAGATGGGAGGCACGCGCTAGCATGAGACCAGAGTGGCGTGATGATATATCATCTGGAATGTCGAAGCATGATGAAGGCTTGTTAGGCAGATATAGGCAGAAAAAGCTTCGCAATGCTACCACTGCTCCTGCCTCAGCAGCCAGATACACTTGTGACAATTGCGGCAAGAGTTGCCGTGCTGCCATTGGCTTGACAAGTCATATGAAAAAGTGCAACCCATGAACACACAGACACTGCAACAATCATCTACCAAGATGTCGTGGCCAATATATATATGACTTAGTTGATGCTGCAGGCCCTACTGACAAAAAAACTAGTACTCTGTGTGATCGTCGACCATAATTTTACTTTTCATTTTGCTCTCTCACTCTGTCCTGCAACCACTGTCTGGTTTCCTATTGACACCACGTCCTTACAACTGCCGTCCCCGGCGTTCTCGTTCCTGTTCCCTGGGAGGGGGGAGTGTTTATTTGCGGTCGTGGCTACGTGCCGGCACGCGCCCCCGGCTGGAGCGCCACTGCTGACTCACCCGCGGCGGGCAGGGTCAGTGGGCCACGCGCCCCCCTGTGGAGACCGGACGTGCGCCTCTCGCCGGCCGGTGTGGCTGTACCAGAGCCCCAGCAGGCACTCGCCTGTCCTTCAGGTTGCGTAAAGCGTCCCGCCAGCCAAGACAACCCACACCTGACCGCGGCAGTCACTGATACCCCTGATCTCTGTCTACCCTCCACAGGTTCATAAGACAACAGGACGTCAGCGGAGCCATTCGCCAGATGCCACATGTCAGCTAAGGCTTTCTTCTTTAGATGAACTGCTCTTGTACAGAAAAGCATCAAGAAACGAATCTCGAACAGCGGTAATTTGAATTCTGAAACGAACTTCGAATTATATCCTATGGAGACGTTAGAAGTTGGAAGGGGTTTCATTTCAATCAATGATGATTAGTGATCCTAGGCAGATCTGCCAATTTTTTTTTTTTTTTTTTAACAAGAATGCTTTTACTTGTTCACTTTCCCTACTGGATCGGGTCGTGGGCTCTGGCTAACGGCCTGTTATGAGATCCAACCTGTTAACTAAAACTGCCCCTTTATTAATTTTAATATTTAATAACTAAATAGTGTTCAGGGAACTGATCACTACTAAACAAACAAGGGTGCCATTGAACACATTTATTGAACAATAATCTTCCTAACATCAAACTGAACAATTACATATATTTATAAGTGATAAAAACAAGCTAGTAATGGCAATGGCCCTTAAATTCCAAAACTAAGTCATAAGGTCGGATAACGCATCTGTACTTGTTATTTTCTACTCTCTCCCCTTGTCAGACGGCATAAAATACGTCAGACAAACCTACTTCAATTACCAAATTCTCAATAAGAGCGTGGATGGAAAACTGAGCTCTTGTAATCACAGGCGTGCGTAATATCGGATTAAATGTCGAAGCTGAGCATCACGTTACCAAGTGCAGCGTCGTGGACAGGTCAGCAAGCTGCCGATGGCGTCTGCGTCATCGAGGAGCCTCAATTGTAACAAAAATGAATTTATTTTCGCGAACAGGCTTCCTTTTCGTAAACTCTTATTCAAAAGAGAATTCTGCTTTCTTTCCAATCGTCTCACACTCGTTAAGACGGGACTCACCAGCCCAAAGGCGGAATCCAGTAACGTCTTTAATAAAGTATGGCTCAAGGAAATTACTCTGCTCCTGTCTGCTTCCAGAGAGACAGTATTCCCAACCGTAATTAGCGGAATCTGCCTGTCTCGAACAGTAAAACATGACAGTTCCCCAAACTCAATACTAGTTTCAGTTGCAGCTGGCACACTTATTCAAAGTTCTGCACAGCACACTGAAAAGAAATTACTCTCCTACAGCAGAGCCGAAAGCACGACGTCCCCTCGCTACAGGAGCTAAGACGCTTCTCCCTGATAACAGCTCCCAAAAGCTTCCCTCTGCAAAAATCAACAGCCCCACGCTATTTTTCGAGCTGGGCAATCCCGTGGCTCTAGACCAGCACAGTTCGCTCCCACTATTATTTCCTGGCTTCTTCCAGTCAATCAAAATATTCCACGCATTACTGCGCCTAGAATGTTTTGGAACAAACTGAAACTCCGTTCAAAATTGAACCCACCAGTCGTGTCTCTCTGTTCGCCCTCGCGCGGGAAAAGGTCATTGCACTAGCTTAACTGCGTTTCTTGGAAAGCCCCAGAAAACGTTAAGACTCGTGGGAAGGCTCCCTTAGGCGCTAGCTCATCTCAACATAGTGGGTTCGGCGTAACGCCCAGTGCCAACGAGGCGCCGTCCCTCGAAGGCCTTCCTGTGTTCTCAGCGCAATGGGTGCCTACCTGATCCGGCGGCGCGTGTCCCCCAGTGGGACGATTTCGCATGCCGACTCGTAATGGTCGGTTGTAAACTTCCGCACCCCTCTGCCCTGCCTTTGAGGAGTGCCGCTCTTCCGCTCCAGCCAAACTCTGTGAAAATATCACCCGAACCCTGACTTCATGCAACATGCGAATTTCTTAAAGTTAATACGCGTCTTATGCCGTCTGATACTACTTATATTAATTTCAATAGGCCGATTGCCTGATAAATAACATAATAACCGATATCTAACTCGTCTTTGCAACAATTATTATATTACGGTAAGGCGCGAAATACTGCTACATTACAACGTCAACAAGTTCTGGGTACTTATAACTAAACTGGCCGAGTTCGAGTCTCGGTCGGGCACACAGTTTTAATCTGCCAGGAAGTTTCTTAAACTGATGGAGATTCAAGTGCTGCAATGTGGGCTGTATGCATCGAGGGACCCTGAACCATTGTAACCATTTATCAGTGCGCTCGTGAAGCATGCTGAAAAAATTAATTGTCCCCGTTTCTGTCACCAGGTGAAAATATGACACTGTAAGCAGACGCCATGTGATGTCGCTGTAGGCACATGGCACCTTTCTTAGGATATGGCCACAAGTTACATATGTCCGGTATGGTCTCCTAGCTCAGTAACATGCTGTATTCGTAACACGGCACGGTGGA